>NC_140590.1:85759569-90559569 GCF_964204655.1 Triturus cristatus | reverse complement strand
GATGGCAAAAGTCTGCACATCGACGTCCCTGAAGTGGCCTGATGCATTGCCTCTAGTTCTCATGAGTTCTCGCAGTGTGACAGACAGGAGAACTGGGTTGTCCCCGCATGAGATCCTGATGGGGAGGGCGATGCGATTGCCAGCAGTACCAGCTACCGTTTTAATTAACATCACTGATGACTTCATTCTCGATTACTGCAAAGGACTGGCTGATGTGGTTCGTTCTGTGTCTCAGCAGGTGCAAGCCGCAACTGTTCCAGCCTCGAGTGACCTGTGCCACGACCTGTGTCCAGAGGACTGGGTGCTTGTTCGTAAGCACGTGAGAAAGAGTTGCATGGATGTTCGGTGGTGCGGCCCATACCAGGTGATACTGGTATCGAACACAGCAGTGAAGTGCGGAGCATTACCAAACTGGGTGCATGCCTCTCATACACGAAGAGTTTCAGCACCCTTTGAAGAAACAGCCCCACTCGTGAATGATAATCCAGCTGATGTGGCAGGGCCACATGAGAGGGCAAGTCAAGCTGTGAGGGTTGCTGATGCAGCTGGTTGTGCACTAGGGCAAGATGAAGGTGGTTGCGTCAATCAGAACCCCGACGAGGACTCAGATGGAGAACGTGTTGCTGTGGGTGTAGTAGAGTCAAATTCAGCCGAAGAAGGAAGTAGTGCACAGGGTATCCAGGGAGAGAGCAGAAGTGCGACCAGAGCAGAAGAGGTTTGGCCCGCGAGTCAGAGGCGACTGAACTTGAAATTGGCACCTGAAAGAGACCTTGCTCCGGTTTTTGAAACGCCTGAATCAGAACCAAGCAGCGGAGAACAGGCTCAAGGAGGCCTGAGAAGGTCCAGGAGAGTAAGAGTGCTGTGTCAGAGATAGGCCACACTGGAGTGGACGTACATTGTGTCTGATGCCAGGAGTGGTGAGTTCAGGGAGGTTGAGGTTCGTGACTGTGGTCAGCAAGACCCCTAACGTGAAAATCAATGTGGGATTGGTGGTACCAGGACTTGAAATCGAAGGAGTACTGACTCTAACAGTTCTGACTCCCCCACTTCTGAGTAAAGTCCGTGAACTGATATTACAAAGATTGACCTTCCCATTATTTGGGTTTGAGCCACCGACTCATGAAACGATAATTCTTCGTCTTGAACTTTTGCAACATGTTTTAGAGGTTCTTGGAGCTGATCTTATTTTGGACTGAAAGTGAACTTTGTTGCAAATAAAAGTCTATAAAGAAGATAACCTAGGCCCGAGTAGAAGAAGAATACATTTAGGGACTTTCCAAATAGAAGACGAAAGAGGGCTACGGAAGTCTTTTCTTGGACTGTGTAAATAAGGAACTGAAATTGCAAAGGGGATTTCCAGCTTCTCGGAGTATTGTTTGAACTGGTTAGCAAGCGACGTGTGAAAGAGAAAAGAGACTCTTAAGTGGTTGCTGCTGAAACCAAGAACTTTTGAGAACTTTACGAGATCATGGATGCTGGAGATACCCATCGTAGATCCAAATTAGTAGTAGGTACACTTGTAGGTGGAGTGATAGTTTCTATAATCAAAGTAGTTGTGATTTCGTATATTGTCCCACATGAGCAGGCAGCGGAGGTACAGGGAACACCTACACCTACCACTCCTAGCCAAAAGGAGGTCACCATAGGAGCTGAAAGAGCTTTACTAATCGAAGAGAGTCTTAGATTTCACATAGATTTTTCTAGAGGTGATTTTAGGCGTAATGCGTATGCCAGGCTGCTATAGGAATATGTTGATGCGATGGATGTGAAAGACTGCTCTGTGTGTATGCAGCTACCAGCTTCAGTGGATGAGGGTATTAGATATCACCACCTTCCACTGACATATGGGATTTCATGTAGTCTGTTGCTTAGCATATTTTATGAAAGAGGTCAGTTTGAGTATTTATTTTCCAATTACAATGCAGTGCTTATTGAGGTTCCAGCTTATGAGCATTTGAACAAGTACGATTGTTACAAATCAGAGGAAAGGCTTAGGAAGTATTTCATACCGTATTTGGAATTGGATACAGCATATGCTCATCGGCACAATCTAACATGCTCATTGTCAGATGTAGAGAAAAAGTTAGTAGATCAAGAAGAAGATAGATATAGAAAAGTAACACAGACACGAGACACAGGAGACGGTCCAGTAAATTGGACCGAAGAGGAAAGATCTCACAGAGCTAAAGGGAGCTATGGTCCTATAGCATTGGACAAGGAGCAGAGGGGAAAGTTATGTGTGAGACGTTATCAGACCTATTATGAAAAGGTCCCATTGGGATAGAGTACGTGTGATGATGTTTTCACTATGAAAGATTCTGCTAAGAACTTTCTGCAAGGCTCTGTACAAGTAATTCCAACTGTTTATTATGTGTGTGGAAAGAATGCTCATGTCAGGTTGCCTGCAAATTGGTGTGGTATGTTTTACTTGGGGATTATTTTCCCAAAGATTTACCATGCAGAGGATTTGGAGCTTTTAGAAGGTGGACAGCATTCAAGAGTGAAAAGAGCTGAGAATGCAGGAGCGGTGATTGGAGATGTTTTTGGAGCGATAATACCAATCTAGGGAGTAATTCTGAAAGATGTGAAGATCAGACGATTGGCTACTGTGGTTGATAAGTTGTCGATGAATACAGCAAAGTCACTGTTACTTGTGGATGGAGAGATGTTGTAGATAAGGACAATGGTTTTGCAGAACCGCCTTCCTTTAGATGTTTTATTGGCAAAAGAGGACGAAGTCTGTAAGTTATTGAAAGTTCAGGAATGCTGCACATATATTCCAGATAATAGCAAAGATCTGGAGCAATATACAAGTAATATCACTACAATCCATCATGAGATTAAGGATTTGACTGAAGAGGGTGTGTGGGAAAAGGTTGGTAAAGGATTTAGTCAGGTGGGAAGTTGGTTTGCCGTTCTGGGGAAAGGGTTCCTTGGCTTTGTATTGAGACCTCTCATCATCGTTGTGGTTTGTGTGGTTTGCTTGTGGGGATTTGTCAGAGACTATAAGTGTTATAAAGGAAACAGAGTTGAGAGAGCTCTTAGGGAGAATAATACGAGATTGGCCAGACTGCAGGACAGTCACTATCAGAATCTTAAGAATATGGAGAGAATCCGATGGGGGAAAATGGCAGCAAGTTCTGTTTAGGTCGGTTCTTTCTCCAGTGAAATGGTGTGATGACACTAGTCATCAAAGGGGGGAACTGATAGAGCGCCATGATATTCCGAATTTGCAGGGGTGCATTATAATCACTGGTAGTCCGCACCCATATATTTAGTGGGAACTTATTAACGTGTGGTTTAGAAATGTAGTACTAAAAGCAGCTTATATTGGTGTGAGTAGAAATGTAATCAAGTCATTTATGAAGTCCAATATAATGTTTAGTCAAAAACGTACGTTAGATAATGCATAGCGGATTAGTCCACATATAATGTGATGTGTTAGGATTTAAACGTGCACCATATTAAATTCTGCACACGTAGATTTGCTTATTCATGTAAGCAAATTAATGAATATCAATGTTTATTGTATGATTTTTGAAATGTGTGTTTAAAAGGTGTAAAGGCCTGATCGCATATACGTTTTAGAGAACGGCCTATTTGTTCTTATGTTAGCTGAATATCGTAGGCCGAAAATTGTTTCCCTTGAAAAGGCTCTGGGTTTTGTGAGAGTCAGCAGATCTCAGAGAGTGGAAAGATTCTCGTTCCCATGTTTCTGTTCCAGGTGCAAGGACACCTAGCTTGTTAGGAAGACTAATCCTGTGTTTTAGGACTTAGGATGGTAGGAGAAGCCAACATGGGAGTATACTGGGACGCAGGGATGATACTTTCAGCAGAGTAGGTGCCTGGGACTAAAGGTCAAGTTAACCGTCTTTGGATGAAGTACGAGTTTCAGTGGAAAAGTACAGGAGGAAGACCTGCCTGAAGAGGTGTGACGGAGGGCGTGTTCTACGATTTGGGGATTTTGAATTAGGGACAGTGCCCCATGGGTTGAGCAGTTGAGGATTAGATGGGAAGCTAGAAGGAGCATCTTAGAACGAGCTCTGTAGCTTGGCTACTGATTGAGCAAAGTGAGTGCACTTCGAAGGAAGTCTTCACTTCTGACACCTTTCACTCTCTTGCCTGGGGAAAATGCTAAGTAGGGATGTCCCCTTAGAGATAGAGTAGGGATAGACTAATTGATTTTCTTTTAGGTTGATGACTTCTAATATAGAGATTGGAGCAGTTATTGGTTGCCTAATGCTTCTGGAGCTAACTATTCTACTTCTCCTGAGTCGAAAGAGACTCCTGCGTAGGATCTTTTTTGTATTAGTGCCCATTTATTTCCTTAACCTTGTGATGAGGTGCTGGTATGTGCAATTATTTTTGGCTTTGTAATAAACCCCTAAAATTTGAAATTCGGAGTCAGTAATCTTTTAGAGTTCCAAATTTTATTCGCTTGATTATGTGCTAAAACTGGATTTACTCCCCTTTACACTATTTAGCAGATAAAAAGACCCTGGCGACCTGAGAGGATTCTTGGTGATGGTAAGATGGTAAGATGGATAACAATCCAGCTTTAACACACCCTACAAGTAGCAGTAGTGAGACATGGGTAAGGACAGTTATAGCGTGCCAGTTTAGGACAGGTTGCGGGTTAGGCGGTACTTTGGAGGGGTGGTGAGTCACAAACGGGCAGATCCACCCCTTGGCGGGGGAGTGCACAGGTGTATGATGGCGGGGTGCGGGATGCAATGAGCAATAGAAGGAGCTTCAAGGATGGATGATTGGATGATTGGGGGACGGTTGAAGGAGAGTTTGGGGTTATATGGAATAAGGTCAGAGTGAGAAATGGAGGAGGTTGAGGATGAGATGGTGATTTGTGAATGGCGCGGGGAGACTGAGATGTAAGGTTGTTGTTAAAATGTTGATTTGAATTCAGGTTAACAGTATTGAGTTGATTTTATATGTGCAACCTTGTCCTAATAAATGGCCTTTTACGCTCATATGGTTTGGAGTGCGGTTTATTACAGGAGAGCTCGGAAAGTGTGTGCCTTGGATCTCAGAGAAAGACCTTTAATCACGGCTTTAAGAGACAAACACGTCAGTCATAAAGGCAGATGATTGGTGCAGATTACAAGTTAGGCTGCGCCAGAGCGCGCGGTGCAGTGTCGCCGCCCTCTCCGCCTCCGCCAAGGTCGCCCAGGCTGCCAACATCTCCGAAGTGCGAGTCTATCAAACAGGCCATAAACTGACGGCAATCAGCGAACACAAAGGTCACGCCGACCCGTGAAGACTTATTAATACAAAACACTCTTCCACGCAGTCATTAGAGAGATAAGGAGGCGCGAACTCACCCTCCCGGGTGCAGTGGAGGGTTTGACATTTGTGAAGTGCCAGGATCGGGGAGATAAAAGCACTTTAACTGCTCTGCCGTGTCAAACGGAACAAGGGAACCATGCCACTGCGGTGAAAGTGGCAAGGACTGTCTAGGCATGGGTGTCACACAAGCCCCTGCTGCGCATGCGGGGTCCGCAGCTCCTCAGGGGCCCCTTATCCTCCAGGGGGGCCCCCATTCAGCCCAAGGTAAATGATGAAATGGAAGATACGGGAGACTTAAGGGGCCTGGTAATCACATTCTGCAGGGGGAGGGGCGTCATTTTGCGTTACGCCTCTGCTTCTAGGCACATCCCAGGGGCATCTGAAGGATTTTGGGGGCCCTGGGCTAAACGTATTTAGGAGCCCCCTGCTCGGGACAGCTTTGGATTTGTGATCCACTTTCAGCTCTTTCCTGGCCTCTTTGGCCAGGCCATTGACGGCGCACAATCACGCGGGGCCACATGTGGTTGCATCTAGTTTCAGGGATCGTGACTTGTGTTTTCAGTATTGTAACACAGCAGCTTCTCACTAACATTACTGCAAATAATCTACGCGACAACATGTCTGTAATAGATTCAAGGCAACCAGGACACGGCTCTGTAGAGCAGAGCTGGCTCTCTCAGGGGCCCCTGGAACGCGGGGGCCCTGGGCTGAGCCCACTTTGCCCATGCCTTACATAAGGCGCTCCCAGGAACTATTGTCAGCATTAATGTTAAGCTTTCATGCCGACGCCCTCTCCGAGGGCATTCATTCCGCTGAAAACCTTCGACGGAGGGCTCATCATGAGCACCGACCCCCCCGGGTGGTCTTTGAAGGCTGGGACGGTAGAAGTTGTGCTCCTGGACGCTGTTCTTTCCCTGGCTGTCGACCCCGCAGCGGTACGGACAGCTCTTCGAGGGGAGGCGTCGCGAGGACGGCTGGTTCTGCAACAGGCGCTGGCAGTGAACTTCCTCTGAGGGACCAGGCATGTTGCTCTGACGGGGAACTAGGCCCTGCCCAGGTGATGTCGTAGACAGGCGGAGACCCCTCAGAGCAGAGTGAATCTTCCCTTCAAACTTAAGATAACTTTTTTCTACGCATAAAAAAGACCTTTAGGTTCAACGCTGTTTAAATGTCTCTGGTCTGTTGCAGAGCGGATGACAGATTATGTCCTTCAGGGCCCTCTTTAGCGCTGACGGCGCCCTGTGCAACAGGGTCTGTTGGCGCCCCCCACCCCCAATGAGCACCTCTGCCACGGATTCCCTCACTAGCACTCTTTCACAGTGCCTCCCAAGTCTCCATAACACTGTCTCTCAGATTCATTTAGTTTTATAGCACCACACATACCAGTGTAAGGTGTCCGGGCACTTTACACCACGCACAGAGACAATCATAAGTGGGTAAATCAGTGTATAGGAAATGTTACATCAGACAGTACTCCAAGGTGTAGTGTAGGAGTGACATGTCATCAATACTGGTAGGCAATATAGTAAAAGTTCTTATTTAGGAAAGGCACATATTGATAATTTAAAACGCAACATTATTGTTAAGAGTTCTCCTTCATAATAAGAATTGTTTTCTACCCAAATGAACCCTTTTCACAAGATTAGGATAAGCAGACTTGGCAAAAAAACATATAGCTCTAACACATACCTTGCAGTTTGCAGCAGCTCTGGGGTGACAGTTAATAGCTCAATGTTCTATATTAGGATTTTGACTTATAAACAACAAGTAAATGATGCACTTTCTAAGCAGCAGGCAGTTTAGCCCTCAGCGCTGCCTTAGAATGAGTCAAAATTTCCACTAGAGAAACCTCATGTCTCTTTCCAGGAAGCCGATTAATCACAGGACTTCTCTTCTAATTTTAATTGATGTCTGGAAGTTGCTGGAGGCCAGGAACAAGGCAGCATGTGCTTTTAAAACGTTAATACACATATTCATAAAGGACGCCCCCACCCCAAGTCAACGCCTGGTGCGGTCGCACCGATCGCACCGCCCTAGAGCCGGCCCCGCTGTCCTTCCTCACTTTCTGCATCCTTGGGGGGCTGGTTTCCAGCACTGATGCTGACGAGGGCCAAAGAATGGTGGGTGGAGGAAGGGAGGGCAAGATAAAGAAAAGCCCAGTTTAATGAGAGTTGTTTATCTGGGAGACGGGCTGAGGTCTGATCCAACTCCGCGGGGTTGACGTGTTAACCAAGCTACCCAATCCTAGGCTAAAACTAAGGCTTTACCCTTGATTAAATGAAGGGTCATGTGGATTAGATCACCCATTTGAACACTGATGGTTGACCAACTGCTTCTGCCGTTACTGGGGCTTTTGGGGAGCCTAATAGCCAACTGGCAAAGGTGTGGTACCTTTCTTGTCACAAACCTGTGGGCATGAGAGATTGAGCCGAGGACTCCCTGCACTCTCAGGAAAGCAAGGTCCGCCATTAGAAACTGAGGTAACATTTATATGCACTTCTAGGAGCCTTTGCCCTCCACGCCCCTGTTCAAATGTGGCTTTCTATCTGTATGTACGTCTGCCAATGCCGCAGGGCAGGAGAAACACGCGTTGTACCTAAGCTCCATGCTAGTCACCATCCTCTACCCCTGCAAGCATACGCTGCACAGATACAAAGTCAAGCCACACACCTGAAGAAGGATGATAAGGGACTACAAACTCCAAAGCAAGAACTCAACATCCACTGTAAACAAAGATCATGTACAGAGGGCTCACCAAGGCCGGCATCTCCATATGGGACAGGACCAGGATCATTACTGAAGAACAAGCACCCTGGAAAAAATGATTTGTCATATCTCTGTTGAAATAATTATTCATGTGTACCTCAGTGCCCGGCCCTCGAGACCCCCAAACCTGTGCACCAGCTCACAATGTAGACAGATCCCAATCTGTGGCCCTCTGGCATCCTGCTCCCACATTGAGCTGGTTGTCCGCATCAGCTCTGGAACAGCAAGCCTCACTGGCATGCGACCACACACGCACACCTGGCTGCTTCTGCTGCTCCAATAATCAAGGTGTAGGAAGCTTGCTCTTTATATGATATACCAACATGAGATATACTGTGGAAAGAGTCCAGGGGTTCCCTTATAAGTGGACAGGGGGTTTGCTATGGTAACCCCAAGGTGCTCTTCAAGGGGTAGTGTGGCGGAGCAGCCTTAGGCTTATCACAGAGGAGTGCAAGACCTTTGCAAATACAAACAATATTCAAAAAATGGGACACATGAGTCAAAAAGGAGATCCACACCAATTTAAACAAATATCAGGAATTGTTATATATGTTTAGGCGTCAGAAGTAAATCATTCAGGTAAGTACGTTTTTAAATATTCATTCTTTTTAGTTAAAAAAGGTCGTCAGTGCAATTTCTGGAAGCAGTAATGTTACCCTAAGGTAGGAAAAGTAAATGTGGCATTCAGTTATAGTACAGCGACTTACAGGACCCTTCTCCAGGATCTAAGGTGAGTGGTGGGCAAGTTCCAAGGTGGCACCAGCAGAACACCATCAACGGTACTAGGATGGCCGAGTGCAGAGGTACAAAACAGCATCTGGTACCCAGTGTTATTCTATGGAGAAGGGTTGCGGTGAAAAGAGGATGCAGGCTTTGACTGGGGGACCAGTCGGGCTGAACCAGCAGGAAGGTTCAGGCCTCATGATGGTTGGGGATGTAGGGACACCCTTGGTCCTTTCTCTATGGCCTAGGTGCAAAGGTGTTCTTAGGCGTCAGGTTTTCTTACCGGGAGCAGTCCCGGTTGAGGGGGCCTGCATGTAGAGGCTACAGATGATGTTGGGGGTCCATGAGGGGTGAAACCATGATGGACTCAGGCTCTGTAGGGCTGTGAGATCTCAACAGCACCATTGGCCCACTTCAACTAGGGATTGGAGCGATGGGTGCAGTGTTGGCCTCAAGTGCTGGGTTTTGGAGCTTTCTGATTCCTCAGAGTTCTCTTTTTTTTGGAGTTTCCGCAGGATGCAAAGAACAGTTCAGCTATTTCACAAGAGGTCTTGGCTCTTTATTGAAGCAGGCAGACCTCCCAGGTTTTGGAGACACAAAAGCTGCAGGATGAGACATATTTGGTGCAGTTTTGATGGGAAACTGCAGACAGGCTGGCAGGGCCGGGGCCAAGTCAGTTAATCTCTTCAGTCTTCTGCTTTTGTGGGTCGATCATGTCCTTCTTCTTTGTAGGTCACCAGGATCTGTTTCTCTGGTGCCAGGGGCTCCCCTAAATACTGGATTTAGTGGTGTTAGCAGAGTGTAGGGTAGGAGCCAATGGACCATTGGGGTCCCTATCTTTTAGTTTTCAGCTAAACATCCAACAAACATTTATGGGCATCTTAGTATACCGGCTGCCAGGCACAAGAGGAACTTTTACAGACAATCTCCACAATCTTTTAGAAGATCGGTTAGCTGGCTCCAACCTAACAGTGTTGGGAGATTGTAACTTCCATCTGGAAGCCATCACAGAGGCGGATACAGCTAGCCTTCTTGATCTCATTGAGAGTTTCGGGCTCACACAATTGGTGAAGGGGTATTCCCATAGGTCTGGGCACACACTTGACGGGGTCTTTTCTAACAATCCATATATCCTAGTAAAGGATATCCTGCCATTTGTTTGGTCAGACCGTTCGGCCATCTTGTTTAATATTGGAGCATTAGAACCACACCCCCAAATTCGTGAAAAGGAAGTACCAGATGAGAGACTGAGAGAAATTCCACCTGAAGTAACAAATCTAAGTGAACAAGGGACAGGTACAGAGAGAGATGGACAGATTTCTGCGGAAGACCCCCGAGGAGGTGTAGGGAACTGCAACATCCAGTTAGGTGAAGGGACAAGTAGCCAGCAGGAAGATTGCGTGCCGGAGACCCGAGGAGGGACAGAAGTAGGGAAAACAAAACAAGTGGTGGAAGAAGAAGTTGCTGAAAAGACAAAGCAAGTTGAGACAGAGTCTGAAGAGAGTGAAAATGAAATACCTGAAGGTCGAGTTTTAAGAAAGAGGGCTTGGAGGAATGAAAAGAATGACAAAGGAAGTAAAGTAAAAAGAGTTGCAAGAGATGATGTTTGGCCCAATAAAATAGGGAAACTGAGATATCGTTTGACAAGAGTGAATTCACCGAGAGCTGAACAGGTGAATGAAGTGACAAATCAAGAGAAATCAAAAGAAGACAAATTAACTGAAGACAAAGAGAGTAGAAGAACAAGGAAACCTAACCAGAAGTATAAGTCACCAGAATGGACGTACGTGGCTCTGCCTGAACAGGGAGAAGAGGCAGATAGTCAAGGAAATCCAGAGGAGGCTGTACTGAAAGTGGTTGAGGATGAAATAGAATCGGAAATCCTGAGAGTTCTCTTGTCCGACATTGGAGAAGAAGAAACGGAAGTTCAAGAAAATCCATATTAGGAAGACGAGAGGAGAGTGAAGAACGATGAGATGCCAAACTGAATAATTTAAGAAAATTATTGATGAAGAAAACAAGATATTGAATTAAAGATAGTGACTGGTAGAACCAAATAGGTGTTAGAACCTTAGGTTAGAAAAACTAGTTGTGAAGTAAAAGAGGCTAAGTCAAAAGACACGGTCCATTTTAACAAGATGGCTAACATAGAAAGTAGTAAAGGTAGATGTACATTCATGAAAAGATGGTGTAAAATGTGTTGTTGTTGAACAGGATTATTAATGCTTTTATGGAGCATCCTTGCTCTTGTCATTTCCTTTAAGGCTACCATAGATACATTAGAAGGACATAGTGAGAATAAAACTAATATAGGAAAGACTCCAAAGGTAGTTCCAACTAGAATATATAAAAATTATTTGCATAAAGTGTTTGCAAAATTATTGTATGAACATGTAAAGACAATGGACGTACGGGACTGCTACGTATGTATGCAGTTACCTGCATCTGTTTCTGAGGGAGTGATTTATCATCACCTTCCGGCAACGTATGGAATAACATGTAGTGTAATAGCTAGTTTGTTTTATGAGACAGGGAAATTAAAGTATTATTTTTCAGATGTAGATAACATTTTTGCGCAGGTGCCTTCTTATAATAAATTGAATAAAGTAAAACCTGCTAAGGTATTAGGTGAATTCTTTTTAGAAATTAAGGAACTAACACTAGAGTACATTTTTAGAAACAATTTAAGATGCAGTTTGAAGACATTTCTAGACATGGTTGAGGAAAGGAGATTGAAAATGCAAAGAAAAGCAGCAGAAGGGAAAGTGGAGAAAACAATCTGGGATATAGAGATAGAAAAATATTTGAAAGGAGAAGCTAGTCCAACTATAGCTTTAGATTGGCCTCAGAAAGGGAAATTTTGCATTCGAAGGAATCAAACTGTGTATGATAATTATTTTCTAGGTAATAGTGAGTGCCATGATACATATCGAATCATGGGTGGATCGGGATTCAAAGGTGGAAGAGATCCAGTCTTTCCTGGATTATATTTTATTTGTGGGAACAGGGCATATTATCGTTTGCCAGACCATTGGTATGGCACATGTTACGTAGGCCTGGTCTTTCCAAAAATCTTTCATATGGATAGAGGAGAAGATGGTGTACATAGCTTAAGTAATCATTTAGCTAGAACCAAGAGAGAATCTTGGGCAGAAATTGTAGGCGACATTTTTCAGGCATTGATACCAGCAGTGGGAATAACTCTGAATGCAAACAAAATTAGAAAATTATCAACAGTAGTGGATCGCTTGTCAACAAGCACCGCTGAAGGATTTTTATTGGTTAACACTGAAATGGTTGCCATGCGTGCTATGGTAATGCAAAATCGACTTGCCCTTGATATTTTATTGGCAAAAGAGGGTGGAGTCTGGGGAATGCTGAAAGTTCAACATTGTTGTACTTACATTCCTGACGAAAGCAAAGATCTGAAAACTTATATTAAGAATATTACTGAATTGCATGATGAACTTGCACCACTGGAGGTTGAAAGTGTTTGGGATAGAATTGGAAAGAAAATAGCTGCTATTAAGAATTTCTTAGTAAAAATAGGTAGTACTTTTATAGGTAAAATATTGTTTCCATTAACATGTGTAAATTGCATAGTTTTAGTAATAAGATTATGTTGTATGTGCTGTAGAAACAAGAAAAATAAGAAAAGAATAAAAAGAGAAAAATTAAAAAGAAAGGACAAGGATCAAGATAGGGATTTGGAAGAGATAACATTAGAAGAATGGAAGTATGGAGTATGTATAAAACAGCAAAAAGAGAAGAAATAGGTGAAACTGAATTATGATTAAGAACAAGAAGACATTTTAAAGATTCCGTAAGACAGAACAACATTTTGGGTGGTGTGGTGATAAAATCACCAAAGGGGGGATTGCTGGAGCGGGTTATGCAACATTTTTTATACCCACCCCAATTTGCACTTCGTTTTATTAATTAGATTAATTAATTAATTATAATCATACTAATGGTTTGGAGTGATGTGTAAATAACTAATCAACCTTATTAATGACCGAAATACACGTGGGATTTGCATCTGCATGGCCTAATTAATTACGTGAACTAAACTTCGTACGCATACTAATGATAGATAAATAGAACATTGCATGAGATATGTCGCTTTGGTGGTGTAATTGTGATTTGTGCTTTATTTAGTAAGTATAAACCACATTGAGTGTTGCTTTTGGCTAGATAAATACACACACATATGGGTATTAGCGAGGGAACAACATTTAATTAGTCATTTCTATGTATTAATTACGTTTTTGTGTTTCTTTGCTTAAGTTGACTATTCTGTCCTATCGAATGATGGCTATTTTCGGTGCCTAACCCGACTGCCAAAGCTGAACCAGGCTTGGGTGAAGTGCGCCTGCGCTAAGATGAGCAACAATGGCCCCGTTCTGACCCCAGGCAAGATGTACTTATCAAGGCCACTGGGAATGGTGCCAACGCTACAGACAAAAGACTTTATTAAAGAACCGGAACCAGCAAGTATTCTGACACCATGGACCAAACCTTATGGGAGCGGAGAGGTTGACTCCTGATCAAACAATCAGAACAGTTTAAAACTCAATTTTGTTACATTTTGATATTGAAATTATTATAAAAACCCATAGAATAGAGAGGTAGGGAGTCGCTCCTTCGATTTCCTGATGATATGCTGACGGAGAGGACGGTGACACTGCAGGACAGCTGTTAGCCTGAATCTTTGATGGACTGAATTAATGCCCAAACTCCTGATAAACTGAACCTGCTAAAACTGATGTGCATAGATTTGCGAGACTGCAAAATTTGACATAGAGGATGACTTTAGCCAGAATAGGTAAATATGAATGGCTTCCCTTGGACTCTCTCCTGAACTCGCCTTGCGAAGACGTTGGCCACCTGCTTGCTCCCCGCATTCCTGCCGTTCCTGTGGCCGGGCTTTGCTCTGCCCCCCCTGTCTGCATCAAAGGACCGGCTGGGCTTGGCTCCGCCGGAGGACTACGACACCCAGGATCCCCTGGGCCAGGACGCCAGTACACCACACACCAGGAGGCGCTTAAAGGTCGGCTCAGTGCGGAGCCCTTCGCTTCCCTTGGACTCTCTCCTGAACTCGCCTTGCGAAGACGTTGCCCACCTGCTTGCTCCCCGCATTCCTGCCGTTCCTGTGGCCGGGCTTTGCTCCGCCCCCCCTGTCTGCATCAAAGGCCCGGCCGGGCTTGGCTCCGCCGGAGGACTACGACACCCAGGATCCCCTGGGCCAGGACGCCAGTACACCACGCGCCAGGAGGCGCTTAAAGGTCGGCCCAGTGCGGAGCCCTTCGCTTCCCTTGGACTCTCTCCTGAACTCGCCTTGCGAAGACGTTTCCCACCTGCTTGCTCCCCGCATTCCTGCCATTCCTGTGGCCGGGCTTTGCTCCGCACCCCCTGTCTGCATCAAAGGACCGGCCGGGCTTGGCTCCGCCGGAGGACTCCGACACCCAGGATCCCCTGGGCCAGGACGCCAGTACACCACACGACAGGAGGCGCTTAAAGGTCGGCCCAGTGTGGAGCCCTTCGCTTCCCTTGGACTCTCTCCTGAACTCGCCTTGCGAAGACGTTGTCCACCTGCTTGCTGCCCACATTCCTGTCGTTCCTGTGGCCGGGCTTTGCTCCGCCCCCCCTGTCTGCATCAAAGGACCGTCCGGGCTTGGCTCCGCCGGAGGACTACGACACCCAGGATCCCCTGGGCCAGGACGCCAGTACACCACACGCCAGGAGGCACTTAAAGGTCAGCCCAGTCCCTCGCCCCGCGAGGACGCGCACGGGATGCGCCAGGAGAAGCCCGGGACAAGGGCGGGGCCGTCTGCGGCCGTCCGAGGCTGGAGGAGGCTGGGCTGGGCCGTGTCATTTGGCTCTAACAGAGGCTGCCATATGTGCTCTATTGTTCCATCTATGGACATCCGGTATTAAGGTACTGTGTAGACGCTTGCTGTTTATTGCCACGTAGTCCATTGGTGGCCATATAATTGCACAGTCGGGCAAACTATATTTTGTTACACAATGAGCAAATTGAAAGGTGTAGCAGGGACCTTTGATGCATTCATTGTAAGGGCTGAGTCACTTCTATCCCATGAAATCCACCTGACTGAAAGAAGGTTGTCCATGGACCCTGCCACGCTACAATCTCGATTGTCTCTGGGCGGTCTTGCTAATGATAATACGACATGTTCTAATACACCACCCAACATATCTACAACAAGACCCGCCCTTGTCCACCCCAACACATCCTTATTATCTGAAGACTCGCCCAATACGTCCGCTGCGCCTGTTTTAGATATGCCATGTGTTAACACTAGGGGCAATGCCGTTAAGGCACAAAGGAACACCAAACCAAAAGGTCAGCCTAACAAGAAAAAGCACGCTGCCTCGGCTAAGCCTAACACCAAAAATACCAAAGGCTGCCAAACAGCTGGGAATACAAACTTCGTGGCAGCCACCGTCACAAACTCAGTAGCAACCCAGATGGATGGCATTTTTGAATTTATGTGCAATAGGATTAGTACAGGTACCGCGGGGGGAGTCACACAAACAGGGTTCGACTTGGCAGCCATAGAGCTCATGCTGGTTTCCCTCAAGGATGCGATCGACAAAAATGTTGAACTATTGTGGGGGAAATTTAATCAGTTGGACTGCACTGTGGATAACCTAAGAGGGGGGAGTCTGTCTAAAGGTTACGACAAAGCTGGACGAGGGAACAATACAACATCAGCGGCCAACAAACATGGGCCTGCCAAGCAATTTATGGATGTTGTTCTTGCCCCCCAAGTTATACCCCCTGTTATTAATCCTAATGTTTCTTGTTGCAACCTAAATAATTTACCTGGGCCAAATTCAAATGTTATACTGAGGGGAAGTTTGGGCATACCCCATGTGCGCAATACTAATGATGCTGACGCAACACTAGGCAGTGCGAACTGTAATTTGCCCCAGCAGGGAATTATCGGGTCTGTTCAAAATAATGCGGTTACGGCCCACTCTAGAGACACATACCTAAGTCCTAACATAGATGTGTTCAGCTTGCCACCAGCCTCTAGTCCCTATGCGTTAGTATTGGCCGGTGTTCCTAGCCTTGCCAAGGGACAGAGGGAATCCTGGTCAGATCTCCGTAATAAATCTGTAGACTGGTTGCGTAAATATAAAAGTTTCCACCCTTCCTTAATGGATGAAATCATCATGGCAAGGAGAGTAGGGTGGGTTGGTCCCTCGGTAAGAACACCAGTGGCGACTGTATTGTTCTCAACTTTCGCAGACCACATATGGTCCGTCATCTACTCAGAACTCAAGAGCAATCCTTCTTACCACACACTGATATTTGCGCACTTCCCTTGGGTTATTTTTACAAACCACCAGTTTCGCCACCAAGGGACATGTATGCAACATCTCTGGCAGCAAATAGGTTCCATGCACTTTCTAACTTGGACGCCCAGGATTGACAACAACCGTTGCCAATCAACTTGCAGGCCCACGAGGGGGTCGATTTAGACACTGTACCCCCCCCCTTTTAATATTAAACTGGCATCAACTATGGCAAATATGGGAGCTAATTTAAGTATTCTAAGTTGGAACGTGGCGGGACTTCATTCTAGGCTTGGAGTACAAGACTGGATGCGCCTAGCAAAGGACCAAGATGTAGTTATGTTCCAGGACACTTGGGCCACCAAAGACATCCATATTGAAGGGTTCGATTGTTTTAGTATAGTAACCCCCATCCCTAAATTGGGAAGACCATCTGGGGGACTATTAATCGGGATCAATGTGGCTGCAGGGGGTAGTTTCAAGGTCCTTTCGACCAACAGTAGAAACTTTCAAGTCATCCTTTTTAAAAGGAAGATCTGCTTATACTTGGTAAACTTTTATAATAACGACTTTTATTCGATCCCCAATAGGAACTTCATTGGGCTGTTTGATTTTATTTCCAATCTAGATAGCCAACTAAACATGGGGGGATCTACTGGGATTCTCTTGGGAGGTGATTTTAATGCTACGATCAATGGTGCAGTGTATGCCAAGGGTACAAGTAATTATGGGCCCTCGTCTCGCAGGGGAGCAGAGTTGAATTTGCTTCTAAAATCAAATAATTTGACCAATGTAATGGACTTGGTGAGCAGCCCGAATACCACTAACAAACAATTGCCATCTTTTAGGGGTAGGGGCTGCTCGTCAACCATTGATTTTATTTTCATTTCTCCCTGCTTAGAAGGTCAATTAATGACCGCCGAAGTAATTGAAACGGACTTTGGGGATCACAACCCCATCAGAATAATGTTGAACTTTGCACCCCGGCCTGTGTTTTCTATCGAATGCGGAGCGAAAAATCTTGTACCCTCGACTGATAATTTGAGACTAGTTTGGAAGGGTGTCGACAGCGGGGAACTTTTCAAAATGTTAGTTAGAGGCAATATGCACCTCATTAACTCCTGCTTATTACCACATGCTGTACACTCCGAGGTAGTCCAAGATTTTTCAAAACTGTGCCTTGCCACTAAAACACTCCTGTCGAAACCTACTACATCGGCAGCAAATAACCCTAAATGGTTTGATCTTGAGTGCACACGGGCTAACAAAAATCTGCGAAGGGCACTGTCATCTAACCCAAGGTGTGCCGTAGATGTGCAATCGGCCAGGAGGGAATATAATATCGTAACCCGGAAAAGGAAGGGAACCCTCCTAAATGAACGTTGGGAAACCCTATCTCAGGCTGCAAGCTCAAAAAGGGCAACATTTTCTGGTCCGCAGTTAGGGAGCTTCGATCAATGGACCAGCTACTAACTCCTATTAGGTGTAACATATCAAGCGAGACCTGGGTAAATCATTTTTCAAAAATTTATGCTGCCCCAGAATCAGAGCCTGAGCAACAGGACCATGGCCCTTTCACTGCCATTGAGTTGACCATCTCGGACATAGAAGAGGCCTTCCAACAGTGCATTGGGAATAAAGCACCTGGCCCTGACGGGCTGCCAATTGACTTAATAAAATGGAAACCAGACTGTTGGGCCCCATTACTTTTAAATGTTTTTAACAGCATAACATATGCAACCTTACCGGACACATGGGCTAAGAGTATTATAGTCCCAATTTTTAACAAGCATTTGCAATGCAATAGGTCTCGCATTTATAAGAGTTTGAGCTATTGGCATTGTAAAATTACAATGGCTTTTATTTATGTTTTGGTTTTAAAACAAATAAAAGGCATTGTCATTTACAATGTCAGTAGTATAAACTCGCATAAAAGCAGTGTGTGGAGTGCAGCAGTGTGCGGCATGCAGCAGTGTGCGGCAGTGTGTGGCGTGCAGCAGTGTGAGGCGTGTAGCAGTGTGCGGCGTGCAGCAGTGTGCTGCGTGCAGCAGTGTGTGGCGTGCAGCGGCATGCAGCAGTGTGTGGCGTGCAGCAGTGTGTGGCGTGCAGCAGTGTGTGGCGTGTAGCAGTGTGCGGCGTGCAGCAGTGTGCGACATACATAAATAATACCTAATTTAAAAAAATGTGCTTTCATACGAATAACCGTATCCATTACCTTGAGAGTTTTCATGTACAAAGGCACAAATATATGCAGCCATTTTGGAGCCTGTGCATCAACATTGCAACTAAAAACAGTATATATGTGGGGGCAAGTATGTCATCATGTCTTAAGGTATTGAACTAAATATGTGGACATTACAAGGACATGTTTCATCTCATTCTCAATGCCATGCAGAGAAAATATAATACTCAGGACACAGTGCATGCATGCCAACATGTGTAGACACGAAAGATGTAAATTTAAAATTAAAAGAATAAATAAATGGGAGTATTTATTTCCCCATTAACGTGCATTGAAGAGGAGGTAATTTCAGTTAGGAGAAAGCAAAAATAAAGTAACTTTTGGCTTTAAAAATCGGGTTCTCCCGCCTGAATATGTGTTTTGGCAAGTATGAGAGTGTGGCTGATGTGCAAGATGGGTAGGGGATGTCGATTTGTCAGAATTAGTTCAGAAAGCAGGTAAAAGCTGGCTTTGGCAAAGGGCATGCGAACATGAACCTTTTTCCAGTGCATCACCAAATCAAAGTGTAAATTGGGCAATCTAATCATCTGCAAAATCCTCTAGGCTGGCCCTGAAACATAACGGACAACCGGACAAACCAATGCCTGAAAGGAGCTCACCCAAACAGACAAAGGTTAAGAAGAAAAACATTTTTTTAAAGCGCCGCTCCTGTCACCTCTAGGTGCTTTAAATAGAAACGGCAACTGTTGCCATTACACATTGTAAAGCTGTAACATTTACCCACCTTAGAAGTATGGTCCACCTATAACATCCCAAGTCAGCCGCGATGTTTAACTCTCGGAGCCACTTTGTACTGTTATTATGTTTGTGAGATAGCTGTGCGGTGAAGAGTGCATGTATGTACTGAGTACGTGCATTAAGTTTCATTTCTCCTTTTTAATCCGAATTAAATTCCAGGCAGAGGCGCAACTAGAGCCAAATTTCGGGGGGGGCTAAGCAAAAATTTCGGGGGGGGGGGGGCTGAATCTTTAAACAGTAGGCAGAGTGGCGCTGATTTCGGGGGTGGGGGGCTGAATCTAGGCGGCTGCAGGGGCTCTTAGAAGGGGTGAAACAACAGCGAAGCCTCATTAACATGCAAATGGTCTTTTTAAAGACCTGTGAAGTGCTCGGGCGCGGCTTTGTGTCTGCCCGGGAAGCGGTCTCATCCCGGGCTGCCACACACGACGGGGCGGGGGGGGGGCTGAAGCCCTGTGAGTCCAATGGGTGTAGCGCGCCTGATTCCAGGTATGCCAGAATGTGTTCACCCTCATTGGCACAGAGAATTGTACATGGCGTTCTCTGATGGGAAGCTGCCATTTACAAGGGATGACTGAAAGTTCCCCTCGTGAGATTGGGCCATTTGCGAAAACATATTTTAAATGGGCGAAAAATAAGTGATCAATCATACACGGTCAGAACGCGTGAGGCTAAATGACACGCAGCTACAACTTGTCATCTCTCGTTCTGTCTGCTACGATAAAACGCAAGTCAAAATGTAACAAACTGCACAACAAACATTAGGCGGTTTATAATTCCTCTCTTCTCCCTTTTCTTTCTAACAAAGATGTTTCTTAGGTAATATTTTATTGTTTACCTACCAAAAGCACCCCACTAGCTGCAAAGAAAAGCGTAGACTTGCAAGCAAAGATGCAAGAACGCGCGCACAAAGCCAATGTGTAGTCCTTACCTGTGGAGTATTTGAATTCAAATAATGAGTAGTTAATGCAGACGTGCTCCGCGTTTCAGACAATATTTTGAAACATTGAACTTCTGTTGATCACTAAATATTGATAAAACGGGAATAACCAGTTCATCTGGCTTTGGGGGTCGGGGCAAGAAATCATGCAGCTTACCTGATTCAAACGGCGGGGGAGGGAGAGAAGGCCAGGTACGTAAAAACAAAAGGTAAGTGAGAGTGTAGATAAAGTCCCCGACAGGAGTCCGAGCTAAGAGGGGAGGGGCAAGAAGTTGGGGCCTGTAAGAGGCTGCAGCGGGCTGGGAAGCAGTCTCTGTCACCGCAGTTGATTTCAAGCAAAAGACTGTCTACCCCCTCCCACCCAGCCAAGATTAACAACCTTGTTTACAGTGGAGGAAGGAAAAAATGCTTTGGAAGCGGCAGTCCCGGGTAGAGAGAAGTGGAGAAATTAAACGAGACCTATGCTTTTAGTAACCAGCACAGGCGGCATGCAGCGCTCGTTACTAAAAGTATATAATATTGAAAGAAGCGCGCACTGAAGCTGACGAGGAGGGAGTGGGAGGGGGGAGTGGGGGCGGGCACAGTGGTGCCGGGAGAGGGTGAGATTGAGAAAGGGAAAGATAGGGATCGAAGGAGAAACAACATAGATAGAAACCACAGGAGGCAGCGCTTTAACACCTAGCTAGACAATAACAAGCAGGAAGGGGGTGGCAAATGGTGTGCACTTTGATGTTCTCAGTGGCCGCGCGGCTCACTGAGGACATCAGAGCGGCCTTGAAAGTGATCAGGCAGTGCTTTTCAGGCTGCCAAATGGTGCGCGCGCCTGGCGCACATGCACTGTATTTGGAGGCCTGAAAAGCCACTGTTTGCACTTCCAAAACTCGCTTACTATAAGTCTCGCCAGAGCAGCGCTAAAGCGCTGTCTCAGACGAGACCTAAAAAGGGAGATCGGTCACTGCCCAGCAACTATAGGCCGATCTCATTAATTGACAATACCTTAAAAATACTAGGGAGAGTTCTGTATAACAACATTTTAATTTGGGCAGAGGAAAATAATATTTTAGAGCACTGTCAGTTAGGCTTCCGTGGCAAGGTGGGTACCATTGAGCAATGTCTCAATATTAACTTGGTTATCGGGAAATACACTATAGCACGGAAATCCCCGGTCCTTATGGCCTTTATGGACCTGTCTTCAGCGTTCAACCTTGTTAATAGGTCCAAACTCTGGGCAATTTTATTGGCTTATGGCCTGGACGAACCCCTAGTATATTTTTTAGCCCACCTCCACAAAGATCTTCAGGCGCAGGTGCGGATTGGCATGAGCGGCGCGGTCTCAGAGACGATTAAGGTAGGAAGGGGGGTCAGGCAGGGTTGTGTCTTGGCCCCCCTCCTTTTTATTATTTATATCAATGGGCTGAATAATTCACTTACAACCGCGACCCATGATGTCCCTTTGATTAATGGCAGAAGCCTTCCCGTACTATTATACGCAGATGATGCGGTCCTTATAGCCCGCACCCCGAATTCTCTCCGCAGACTAGTACGGACTTTTGTCGAGCATATGGACAGTCTGGACCTACGTGTCAATTTTAACAAATCATTTTTAATGTCTTGTGGCCCTGGGAAGCGACAGCTAAGTTCTATTGCAGTGGGTAATCAGAAACTGACAAGCACATGCGCATTCCCATATCTTGGTTTGGTCTTTGCTGCGAACGGCTCCTGGACTGAGCATTTTGCTCACTCCAGGAGCAAGTTCTCAAAGGCCACCAATTCAATTCTTAGTCTTCCCCGCCCAAAGGCAAATGGTGCTATATCTGCCATTTTAAATGTTTTTAAACTACAGTGCATTCCTGTTGCGACCTACGGGGCTGAGATTTGGGGTACTGCTAACTGTCCTGGCATCCAACAGGAAGAAAACAGGTTCTGCAGGAAACTATTGGGCACCCCAATCTCCACCCCACAAGATATTTGTCATAGAGAACTCAATCTTAATTTTATATCGGATTTCATCCGCGCCCGTCCTGCCCTCTTTTGGCTATCGATATGGAAGAATCAGGCTGCCTCCCTCACCAGAGAGATCATCAGTGATTGTCTCTTGTGCGACAAAGGGATGGAAATCCCCTGGTTAAGTGGAGTATATCAAAGCCTGTGCAGTGTCAACAAAGGAAATATTTTCCTAAAACCAACCACAGTAGACATTGTGCCAAAAAAGGTGCTCAGAGATGCGTTGTATTCTTTATACAACGAAAAAAGAATTTGCCTGGAATCTAAGAAATCCTCTGTTCTTAGATATATGTCTATCGCACAGGACTGTCACTCTCCACCCATATATCTCACCCTACACATGAGCCACTGGGAAAGGAGCTTACTATTTCGCCTTAGAGCAGGAATTATTAGATATGCATTATGTTTCCCTCTTGGTCATCACCACAATCTCCACCATGTACCATGTCCTTGTGATGGGGTGAGTGGTCGATCAATTTTACACTTTTTTTTTGTAAGTATTATATTAAATATACTAAGTGGCTATTAAACCCATTTTTTAAAAAGAGAAGGCCAATTAGTCTGGACAATGCCTATACATGTTTAGTTTCCCTGGCAGATGGGGAGCTGATTCTTCGCATAGGCACTTTCCTAAGAATTGCTATTAGAGTACGTAATACCATGCTCGACCCTTGAGCCCCTATTTGATTGACTAGTCTTGCACTACTGTTAGTTGGCACAGTGTTTTTACCAATAGCAACTATTTATTACCAATGAAGTTCCTTTTAACATGTTATGACATGTATTAATTGTTATAGAGATATTATTGTAAAGGCTTGCTTACTGTATATTGCTAATTATTCGTTTTTGCTTTTTATTAATTGTTGTGCTTTTATGGGTATTAAGTTACCCGAATAAAGTTATTGAACTGAACTGAACTGAATGGCAACTTGATCAAATGAATGATTTAATCTGCAATATTAATATAAATTTGGATTTGAACATCTAAAAAAACTGATTTGGGTTGTTTATTCATTGAAATGTGTTAATGAAAAGGTTAATTAGAGTATTAGAAATTCACTTAAATCTACAACTAACAGATCTGTCCCGTTTATGAGGGGAATACCAAATGTGAAAGGCCTAATGAGTATAAGAAGGTTGTGTAGATTTGTTGCTCATTAGGGTAAAGTGGAATCTTTCCTCCCTCATTATTCAGCGCTTGGAAGGTTAATCGCCTCTCGCACGGACTGATGGTGAGTGTGTGTTGGTGTTATGGGCCCCACCAGCGAATGTATGGATAGTGTGCGTGTGTGAGATCTTATGGTCCGTGACGGTAGGGAGGGATTTTGCACTCCGCGCTGGATCAGCACCTCGCTACACCAAAGAGTCCTTACCATATGCGGAAAACAATGCATCTAGTGCACTACTATGGTTGCGCTGTCTTGTAAGCTAAACAATACAATAAACTGTCACTAGAATGAGGATTGACATGTTTACTCCGCTGGGGAACTGTAATTAAATGTTTTTATAACAGTGGTGAAAAAAGCTCTGCCAGACAGGTGTGCGTAGAAGCCCGAGATAAAATGATAGAGGTCATAGAGCGTGAGCTCCAAATTATAGTTTATGTAGGTAAATAAACGCCTGAACTCAAGTAAACGTGTGTTGTGTGCTAAGTGCCACATGCAGCTGCACGCCTATTATAATTCCCTACAAACTGACAGTGTTTCCTCGAGAGTACAGGATTGTGCTAGCTCCCAGATCGAGGGGAACCTGGTGAAATTATTGATGTCTCCTTATAAGATTCTCCCTTTTAGAGAATCAAATGGTGCAGATAATAACTTGCCAAGAAGAAAAGACAGATAGCTGTACTAACAGTTCTTGAATAGTTTGCAAGATTCCAGCCCCACTGGTCTAAGTCCTGCCTTTGATCGCCTTCCTGGTACAGTTTCCTGGTAGGAATGTTTCCTCCCTGGAAAATGTGTATTTACACACTCTCTTTATTGGGGGGATGTGGAAATCCAGCCAGGCAGGCATAGTCTAGGCGTGCTGGAGATAAGACTCCAGACACTGCCCAGCCGAGCCCCCAGCAGCTCGAGCTGAGACACACGACGGCGGGGGTGAACCACTTTCAGCCTAACTTGGCTCTTCGCGCTGAAAGCAACAATGGAAGTGAAGTGGTGGGGTGGAGTGCGCACCCCCCCTCCCCCCGAGGGGATGCTGCACCCCCCCTGGGGGGCGCGCCCCACAGATTGATGACTTCTGCTCTAGACTGTGTGCTTGCCACCCTCTCCCCAGGAGGCTAATTGCACACTACATTGCAACAAAAGGACTCTGTGTATAAGCCCACAGCCCTATGGCAGGCAAACCTGGAGGATGATTTTGTTGATTGCAATTCAGCGTGCTGTTGCCAAACTATGGGTTGAGACTCATACATGTAAAATTTCTACACCGTATATATCGTACCCTGGCAGCCTTACGAAGGATGCGCCTGGTGCCGGAAGTGAGCTGCTTGCGCTGTGGGGCTGCCTACACAGACTTAAGACATCTTGCCTGGTCCAGCCCAAACAGTTAGATTAGGTTACAGATGCGCTCTAATGTCAAGAAAGCCTTGAGGATTTCTGGGCGCTAATGCCTGTGAGAACTTGCCCCAAGGAAATCTGAGGCCCCTTCAGTACATACTTGGCTCTCCGGGAGAATCAAGGGCCTTTCTCCCTGGCCCGGGATTAGGCAGACTCAATACCTACTGCATTGCCTTAATTGCATGAGAGTCCTGTATCATCTGTAAATCCTTGATTGCATGTTGCCATATTTAATGTGAATCTAACAAAGTCATCTATGTAGCCTTTGGATCTCCGATGACTGTTGGTTTGCTGTGTTGTATTTCGCTCATCTGCATGAAAAAAACTTTTTTTTTTAAATCAGTACTTGTTTTGGTAAAGAGTTAGTTCTCCTTACTGAACAAATGAAGATCCTCGTTTTTGGACTGCAGCTTGTTGTCCCGCCTCTTCAATGATGCACTGTTTTTCCAGTCCAAGTTTAAGAGTCTGTACTCAAAGGCTTCTTGAAGTGTAAAACATCAGCTGCTGTTCAAAGCCAAGCCATCATTGACTCAGCGCTGCCTGTACAATTAGACTTCCAGGAGTGAGTGTAGGTGAGTCAAACAGGTGTGTGACTTTTCATGGCCCCTTTCACGCATTACCCTACGTGAAAGGGGCGTTCCATGGGTTTTGCTGTGGGTGGTCCCATGCAACTTCCAGGGAACCTGACACGTTCCTAGAGTGACAAATTGTCATAAACCTGGTAATGCGTCAGAATCCTACGCCTCCCTGGTGCAACGAAGAGAAATACTTTTTTTCTCCTCGTTTTTTTGCATTCTGCAGCACACATAGAGAAGCAAAACACCATTAATTGTTGTTTTTGTGCAGGAAACTGGACCCAGGACTGAATCTGCGGAATAAACAAACTCTGGGCCTCATTTATGGCATTTTCGTCCTGCAAAAAAACAATCCTGCATACAAAACAGGGACACTTGCATATTGGTGCAAGGGTGCCTGTGTTGTAGGCAGCATTGTTTTCTGTAATTCCTCAGAGGACCAAGTGCGGATCTCAGCGATGTCTCTGTAAACCCACAGAGGACCAAGCACGGATCTCAATGCTGAGTCTGTAAACCCATAGAGGACCAAGAGTCCATCCCAGCAATGTCTCTGTAAACCCACAGAGTACCAACGCTGATATCAGCGCTGTCTCTGTAAACCCACAGAAGATCAACGCCAATATCAGCGCTGTCTCTGTAAACCCACAGAGGACCAATGCTAATCTCAGTGCTGTCTCTGTAACCCCACAGATGACAAGTGCGGATCTCAGCACTGTCCCTGTAAACACACAAAAGACCAAGAGTCAATATCAGTGATGTCTCTGTGAACCCACAGATGACCTTTTTGATAATCTAATATTTCCAATGCCTGGAACCTTATATTATATGAGAAGGTTGATGTCAAGGGGTGCACAATTTATCAGTGGGCAGACTTTAACATAGAGTTGGGGACATATTTGCGAGTCCCTTGGGTCGCCGGAGCATCACTTTTTGTGATGCTACAGCAGCACAAATCACAAAATCATAACTATGAGGCCACGCAAAGCCACTATGGTGGCTTTGAATGGCCACATAGATATGGAATAAGGCAAGGCATCACAAATCACTGCGTTGCCTTACTCTGCTCCTGGGTGGCATTTCATGGGCATTGCAAGGGGGTTCTCCCATGCAACACTCATGGATTTTGACACTTTTCCAGATTTACAACAGCATATAAACCTGGTGAAGTGCCAAAACCTTGCCTTACTCTTTTCTAGGGAGGCATTCAATGGGCGTTGCGGTGGGTGTTCCCATGCAACACCCATAACTTTTTGACACTTCCCCAGATTTACAAAAAAACATGTACACCTGAGGATGCGCTAACACTTACGCATCCAAGCGATGTGGATCAAGGAGAAATAACTTTATTTCTTTTTTTGTTTTTTCCTCTTTCCATGTGTGCGGCAAAAAGCCTCCCAGAATGGTTTCTGTGCAGGAAAATGCCCCTTCCTGCACAAAACCAATTCTGCCGACAACCCTGGCACCCTTGTACCCTGCTGTTAGGGTGTTTGTTCTGGTGCTTGGCTACCAAAATGGCGCCAGCGCAGGGGAAAAGGACAGGAATGCACTATATTGTATAAATAGGGTGCATTTATTCCCTTTCACTCTGACATAGGGCAGTGCTACGAGGTGACTTTCTGTGGTGCCCTAAACCAAAACCCCATAAATGAGGCTCACAGTCTGCAAGAATCCGCACACAGAGCTGTCATGGAAAAGCTTGTGCTGAGTCAGACTTTAATCAGGTGGCGTTATTAGCTCTTTATCGCCACTGAGGTTAATCTCACAAGGAATATGCTATTGATTTTGTGGTACCAAAGTCATATAAGTGCAGGCTCAAGGAGCAGGCGCGGCTCAGTGCTTGGCTGCAGTCTGAAGCCGTCCAGTGGTCACCATGAGTTCCAGCCTGGCCATCATCAGCTTCCTCATCACAGTGCTGATCGCTGAAGGTGAGGTTCCTCCCTGCGCCCGTCTGGGGGTCCCCCTACCTCTTTGGGAATCTGCTGTACATACATTTTCTAAATCACCTAGAATTGCCCCCTTCACCCCTTATGCGGTTTCATCCAGAGGGGTACTTACACACCTCAGTGATTGGACGAGTAAAAAGCAGCCATTGCAGCATGCTGTAGAAAAGGTGAATTCTGACACTATCTGCAGATCACATAATAATAATGCTCATCACTCCATTCTGCATCAGGACCGAGGCATCACAGGGCCATCCCAGGTGTTAATGGGGACAGTCCTAATGGAGCTTACGTCATGGGCCGCGCCAGGGTGGATGGCCACGATCCAAGCCTGTTACCATCAAGTTACACTGAGATCTCTACAGCACGTGCATCAGCCCACTGAGCTATGTTTCCAGCCTCTGTGTTACTGTGCAGTCTATTTTCATCACAGTACCGGGGCACAGCCAGAGGCCACTCTTTCACATCCTGCATAAACAGATATTATCTCCTTAAAAATGACATAATCTTATTTTAACAACTCAAGATCTGGCGTTTGCTTTTCATGATTTTATTTTCAGTTAGTTCAACAATTCTTTTTGTATCAAGAATATATAGACTGGAAGTGATTCACAAATTATTAGTTTCACCCTTCTTGTTGCCATGATAAATACACAAAATCACAAGCTTGTGAATGGTAAGTTCAAAGCTTCACTCTTGTCGCACTTGGATGCATGCCAAACGACTGGCTTTGTCATGGCCTCAAAGGCACCACACTGAGTCACAGATGTAAAGGATTGCACAAGTACAGTGCAGAGCAGGCTCTGCACCCCTTGATGTATTTATGGCGTCCCAAATAAGTAAAACAAAAGTCAATAGTGGTTTGTCATGTACCTAGGTAAATGTCGATAAATGCTTGCGTTAATATATGCATGTGTTTACATTTCTTGGACATCCAAGCTCTGATTATTGCGTTGTCTTGTAACGGAGGCAGAAGTGATGGAGACATCTTCGGTGATTACAGGAAGGTGTGCAGTATTATTAGTTTACTCGCTCGTATTACCATGGCAACGACTGGTATTTACTGCAGATGCTTTAAATGGTGTGAAATGGAAAACATGTCTAGTGACCTAAATTACGGATTTTTTTGTGGACTCAGAAGTACTGCCTCACAAAAGAGTTTGCACACTTAATGTGGGTTTGTGGAGAGATTTTGGATTTAATATGCATTTTTACACCCTCAAACCTCAAACGTGATGATGGGGGGGGGGGTCCTAGCTTGATTGTGGGGAGGGACCTGGCTTGATGGTGGGAGTGGACCTGGCTTGATGGTGGGTGTGGACCTGGCTTGATGGTGGGTGTGGACCTGGCTTGATGGTGGGGAGGGACCTGGCTTGATGGTGGGTGTGGACCTGGCTTGATGGTGGGGAGGGTTCAGAACTCACCTAGAGGAAATGTGATATGCACGTGTTGTAAACCTAGCTGGCTAACAATGGGTCCAAGGTTGCCAAGGAGCACTTAAAGGACTATTTGCCGATCCATGATGATGTCTTGATTGGGTACCGCGGTTCAGAGAAGAGGGGGTGCTGGGTACCACCATGATGTCCTTGGAGTAAAATGATGCCACATGACACAACACGCTTCCTGAGGTAGTAGGTCATTGGAGTGCAACGAGAGGGGTGGGTGGTGGTCCTGGCTCGATGGTGACCATGAGCGGGACCATGAGAGTGCGGCAGATGTTGGATGTGTCTTTACTTGTGGTACTAGAAGTCAATGTGTTCCTGTTCCCCCAATGCTGAGGGCGGCGGTGTCAAGTAAGACTTGGAGAAAGCTGGCCTGGATAGTACAGGTCTGTTTACTGCTCGTCTTAAAGAGGCACCGTTTGCTTTGGGGCCCAGGCTCGGCTCATTGAGTACTGTCATACAGACCTGTGTCGCCCCCATAAGAACGGTCTGATTGCAAGAAGAATTAAGGCCATTAGTTCATGCTTTGAGATTGTGAGTCAAGTGCTGACCACTGAATTCGAACAGGAACAAACCTTTAATGTGTTAGGTAAAGTAACCTACCACTTAACAGACAGAACCATTACATGAACTGGATTTAGTTTCACTGAAAAGATTTTTTGTCATTGGGTTGTGAAAACAAAGGAAGCAGCAACATGTCTCTTCACCTAGGGCAGCAAAGCTATCCTGGCACCAACTCAGCCAAGGAAAGACCTGAGTCCAGCCGCCCCACACCTACATCTGTATACAAATCATGGACAAATCAGGTTTTGTTACTTTTCAGACCACCCCTTCTCGGAGCCTTGGTATTGCAAGAACCATTTGAATCGGTGTGCACGCTGTGTGTAGGTGGGTCCCCCAGAGGCCGTCTGCTCTAACACGTGTCGACCTAATACTGATACTTACCTGGCCTTCAACAGCCCTAACTTCAGCTTTCAACAGACTGAAAATCGCCCCTTTCTGGGCCAGGGGGATTCAACCCTGTCACCAGCTGTCATCATGACTGACATCAAAGAGAGAGATCTCTTTCCATCTTGCTCTGACTGTGGGCAGAAGAAAATCTCCAATTATGACCCTTATATTTATTGAAGTTATGCCTTTATTCAGTGCATGAAGCATCATGCTGTGATATTTGTAAACTCTTTCCATCCAAAACCATGAAGGAGGTTCACACTTTACGTGATGCAGAAAAAATAAATTCCCCTTTGCAAAGGTGATTCTGCCTTGTCTGAGAAGAATTCTGTGTGAACTGCTTCACCAAGTACCTCTACGAAAGTGATACAGAAAAATGAAACATGGATTTTCCAGAGATGGACTGTAGCCACCTCCTTAAAAGAAAAAATTGAGGGGCATATTCTCAAGGTGATATTGCCATGTTAGCTGCACTTTTGTGCCGCTAAAGCGGTGATATTTTTATTTCCTTATTCTCAAGCTGACGCTAACAGACGCTAGCAACAACTTTTAGGCGAAAGCATCAGTTTTAAAGATCGACACTTCTGTTAGCGCTAATTATATGCAGGAGAGGCGTTCCTGTGCAAAAACGCACGCAAACACCACTACTCCATATTCACAAGGGTATCCTTGAACTTCTGAAGACCAAAAAAACTGGCTCTAACTGGAGTTAGGGCCAGTAACTTAAGACCAGGAAACAAATTGGTCTTAAAAATGGGGATAACACTTGGGGCCACATCTCAGCAGGTTTTGGTGCAGGACAGAGCTGCAAGCAATGTTGCAGCGCTGCCCTGAGACAAAACTACAGTCCAGAAATGCGCACCATCAATAAGATGGTGCGCATATCTGGTCCAAAAACAACAGTTGATGGAAAGAATGCAGAACAATGTCATACATTCACCCCAGTACAAAGATCTGGACCTAAATTCATCGTTTTTTTGCTCACCATGCCATTCCAATTTGAGGCCAGCCATATGCAAATCAGTCTTGATCCTGTGCCTCATGGGAACAGTCCAGCCCGAACTGCCAAGCCAGGTCCTCCCTGGACTGGAACCAAGCATCCTAGGACCGGTTTCAGGGTTTCACCCCTCTTCAGCCAGGATAGCTTGATTCCAGTGGCATGGAGAGCACAGGACTCACGTCTGAGCATACCCGTCCCACTCGGGGTGACAAATGCAAAAACAGTTGATGGACAGAATGCAGAACAATGTCATACATTCACCCCAGTACGAAGATCTGGGCCTAAATCCATCGTTTTTTTGCTCACCATGCCATTCCAGTTTGAACCCAGCCATATGCAAATCAGTCTTGACCCTGTGCCTCATGGGAACAGCCCAGCCCGAACTGCCAAGCCAGGTCCTCCCTGGACTGGAACCAAGCATCCTAGGACCGGTTTCGGGGTTTCACCCCTCTTCAGCCAGGATAGCTTGATTCCAGTGGCATGGAGAGCACAGGACTCACGTCTGAGCATACCCGTCCCACTTGGGGTGACATATGCAAAAACAACAGTTGATGGACAGAATGCAGAACAATGTCATACATTCACCCCAGTACAAAGATCTGGGCCTAAATCCATCGTTTTTTTGCTCACCATGCCATTCCAGTTTGAACCCAGCCATATGCAAATCAGTCTTGACCCTGTGCCTCATGGGAACAGTCCAGCCCGAAATGCCAAGCCAGGTCCTCCCTGGACTGGAACCAAGCATCCTAGGACCGGTTTCGGGGTCCCCAGTAATGAAAAGTGTTGCAGCGCTGCGATAAGACAGAGTTGCAACACTTCGCACTACGCCCTTCTTGCGACAGCATGGATGCGCTGTATTCACTGGACAGCACTCCATGACGCAAGTAATGACAGATACGTCAGGAATCCTGATGTATCTGGCTGTGCTAAAGTCACACATTGCTGCAGTCGTGTCACACCATGATGCAACTCCAGCAATGCATGGGGTCAGCCTTTCGCTGTGGCACCGCGTCACCCTCACGCCTGCCATCAGGCAGGTGGAAGGTAGTGACGCAGTGCCGTTCATCAGGGGTGCCTGAATGTCAGCCCTGTTTGAGATCCATCTGTGGTGGTTGCGTGCTGCGGTGTCATTGTTTGGAAGCAATGGTGGAAGTTGACGAGACGTTCTTCAGTGGCCTTGATCCAGCTGCGAGGGGGTGCGATGATGGTGGTGGCATCCAGTGGCCAAGGTGAAGACGTGATGTTACCAATGATGGTCCGTCCAGGAGAGTCCACTGTTGTGGCTGTAGTTCACGTTCCTGCTGGCGGAGGTGACGTGCTTGACCGTGTGTCCTGCTATCTGATGTAGGGTACCTTCCCCAGAAGGGGATGGTGTCCTGGTCACAAGGGTTGTCCCCCAACTTGAGTTCACCGATTAGGATGTTGTTGGTGGATGGGAGACCCTGGGGTGAAACGAGGTCTACAATGGTATTGGAGAATGGGGGGCCATGGCCAGGGGGCCTGCACATGAAGGTGCCGTAGCGGATAGGTTTGGGCTTGGTCCAGCTCTGGGAGTTGAGGTGGTCCATGGTCACCCGTGGGTCATTATAGCGCGTGGTCAGTCGGAGGGTGCTGCTGTAGTTGATGGCAATGCCTCCTCCTTCATGGTTAGGGTGCTCCTTGCGGGTGGTACTGCAGCCGTCAGTGATGGCAAAAGCGATGTCCTGTCCGGAGCAGAGGTTAGTCCTGGCAGGCGAGCGGGCGTCCAGGGTTGATGGCAAGGAAGGTGCTATGCATGGGCGCACAGCGGCCACCATAGAGAAGTGCTGGGGGGGCTGGACCGCTGTCAGGTGGTAAACGCTGGAAAGAACACTGGCTGTGGCATGGATGCGGGGATATGTGTGTGAGCGGGTGTTCTAAATATTTTAATACGGGGAGTCTTACCTCGAAGCCGGGTCCCGTGTCTTCATTGCTCCTGCTCTCCTGCATCTGCTTCCAGGAACAGGAAGTAGGCAGCCAGGCTCCCTCCCCTAAGCCAATCACAAGGCTGCGATGTGGCAGTGGGATTGGTAATTGGCAATGGGACAAAGCATGCAGCCAGGGGCTGGAGGGATGGGCATGTTCTCCATGCAGGCTGTAATGCAGCCAGCATTACGGACAGGGAAGTGCTCATGAGTGCTTTGGGTGGCCCGAGTGGCTGACCAAACAGTCATTGCGCACTTGAGTGGGCATGCCAATCCGCCCATGCTTTGTCCCGTGCTTGGAGCAGTCCTACCAACCCTCCCACCTGCAAAGGAAACATAGCACGGTTACATCAGTAAGTTATCATCATGTGATGATTGTTCCTCCTCTGTACTGTTGGAAAGCAGTGGGGCGATGCTCTTCTGCCATTTGCAAATGAGCCACCAGTGGTGGTGCGTCATCTACGTGTGCTAGGCCTGGGCGACTCGACCCCCTGGCGTCCTGCGCTACGCATCACACCTTCTCCTTACCTGGACACTGACACCGTGGTGCAATCTGCTGCACTCTCTCCAAATCTGTGACTCAGCCAGTCGCTGCCAAGTCCGCTGGTGACCCTCCCGATGCAGTTGATGCAGCAGGGCCCCCTTAGGCGTGAAGTTGCAGCGCTCCTGCCACACAAGTTTGGCGCAGCTCAGGGGCCTCGCCCTCCACAGCATCCGGCCAGCCCAACATCATCCCGCCTGTGATGCGGAGAGGAGGCACCCACCACTGGTAATCCCCTCCGTGCACCCCAGTGTAGTGGTGGATCGTAGTATGCAATGCAGACTTCCCTACGTTGGGGCGCAGGAGCGCCTCTACGATTAACAGCTGCAAGGTGCGCAAGGCGGTCTTCTCACACAGGTCAGAAACGTGTCTCCATGCGACCTTCCAGACTTCACCACCAGGTTCGGGCGTTCGTCGCACCTCAATGTCTGCCGCCACGGCTCATCGACTCCACAGCTCCTCCGCATCCCACTCCAGGCTACAGAAGCAGGTCCAGCGAGGCATCCAGGCTCCAGACGTAGGTCCAGCGAGGCATACAGGCTCCAGACGCAGGTCCAGCGAGGAATCCAGGCTCCAGACGCAGATTCAGCTAGGCAACCTGGCTCTCATCCTGGTCATCCTGGATATTGGGTGGCTTGCAGGAGTTGTTAATGTGTGCTGCACTTGGCCCAGGCTGCTCCATTCTGCATTTTCTTGGTTTTTATACCTATTTTCTATTGGATGTTGACTGATAGGCTATTTTTTGCTTTAGAGACAAAATAAACTCACGTTGGGCTGGCTAAAGTGAGTTTTTTTGCCGCTAATGGGCCTATCGGTAGGCTTTGCCCGCTAACGCCAGATTTCCTATCGCCTTCGCCCTGATGTTAGCGGCAGTTTTCACCGCCGTTCCTTGAAACTGTCGCCTGTTAGCGGCGTGTTGTGAATACGCCGCTAACACGCCGATAATTTCCCGCGGTACACAGCAATAAAAAAAGTGCGCTAAATGAGGTTAGCATTAGTTTTCGCCGAATGTTGAGAATATTCCCCTGAGTCCTCTTAGAAAAATACTCCAAAAGGGTGAATATCAACCTGTGAAAAATGTAACTAAAATCCAACAGAATTGAAGCTATGTCTGGCCAGCCATCCTCACTGTCCACAACAAAGCCACCCCTTTGAAAGATATGTAATTGTCTGCCCTCTCGTCAATGACAACTCCAATTTGTGGATATTTCACCGCAGGACAAACACCGACACGCTCTTGACACTGGTGTTTGTCCAGCGGTGAATTCTGTTTTCTAATAGGGGTGCCCCCACTGACCTGCCCACCCTGCCATGCGAATTTCACCACCTACATCTGCAGCACTATTTTATTGGGCGCTGCAGTGCAGGACGTGAAATGTCTGTCTGCATTAAAAACGTAGCTTAAAGTCTGCCTACAGGCCACTCTTCCATTGTAGAGTTTGATATAAGTCTTGTTGACAGCAACCAAGTGCATCCCAACGCAGGCACGGTCACCTACAACGCCATCATGGGTGATCACTCCAAGTATGTCTATCATCCCACTGTCAGTGAGGAATACGTCCGTGGATACCCCTCTGCGTCTACAGAAGTTCAATTACCAGTGACAGTTCCTCCACTGAAAGTGACTACACGCCTGCCTACTCTGTTAGAGTCAGATATTGAGGCAGGCATCAGCAACCAGGAGATCATCTCAGATACGGCGTGCAGTCCTGTCCAACTTTATGTCCACTATGTACATGATTTTTAGGAAAAGTAGACGGAACACCTAGAATATGAATACCTACCTCAGACCTTTAAAGTAGAGTTGAGGGCCATAAAATGGATTCTCTAGCATCTTATGGTCATCAACACTTCTATAAAGAGCCTGATGTAAGTATGTGTTGCATTCATGATGGCGCTGCAATAAATCTTATGGAATCATACAACCTCTCCTATTACAATTACACAGATGACAGAAATCATTTTTAAAAAATGGATAGCTACAATGACCTCTACAATTCACAACTCGATGACTACATTTGTGCCATAAACACATGGATGATGAACAACCATCTAAAGCTCAAGACCACAAACACAGAACTTATGACCTGCAGACAATGGCAAAAGTGCCAGACTACCGGCATATGGCCCAAGGAACATCAAGCCCCGTCAACAACCTCTAGAGAAGTACTGCGTGCTAGCAATGTCACAAAGAGTGTTTTCTATACAATGAAAACACTACGTCGAATCTTCCCATACCATGCACACCAACATAAACTACAAGCTATCCTCACACTCGTAATGTCCAAGCTTGACTATACCAAAAGCCTATACCTTGGTGCACATGCATATATCTGCAGCAAAATACAACTCATCTAAAATGCTGCAGCAAACTTCTTCTCCAACTTCTCCCAAGAGAACGCATATTTTCAGCCCTTCAATCGCTCCAGTGGCTATGTATCGGTAGAAGTGCAAGGTTGAAGGCACTCTGCATTTTCCACAGAGCTTCCCAAGGAAAAGGACAACTGTTAGACGGCGACCTCAGAGGAGCCCGGAAAGGGGTCCTGACTACCCTGAGACCCACCCTCGAAGTATTGTAGCCGGGCACTGGCGGGAGACTCCCCAGGGGGAGGAATCTCGTCCCTAGGATCGTACTTCTGGCACCACACTACACAAAGTGACCACACCGTGTGTCTTTAGAAATCAATCTTTATCAAGTAGGTTATCACTGCAAATATGTACAAGGAGAGCACGGGCTCAATGAGTCTCGGAAGGGGTAGGGGGTAGCGGGACAGTCTCTGGCAAAGGTTCAAGGCAGGGACGTATCCGGCGCACAGCTCACAATCCTCGAGCTGGGGGATACGTTGTTGTAGTCGGGGTCCGGCGGGACCGTGAGAGTCTGTCGGAGCCGCGAGTCACTCAGCGGGCTCAGGTATGAGTTCGGAGGTCTTACGATCTTCAAGGAGCCGCGAGTCACTCAGCAGGCTCAGGTACAAGTTCGGAGGTCTTACGATCTTCAAGGAGCCGCGAGTCACTTAGCAGGCTCAGGTACAAGTTCGGAGGTCTTACGATCTTCAAGGAGCCGCGAGTCACTCAGCAGGCTCAGGTACAAGTTCGGAGGTCTTACGATCTTCAGGGAGCCGCGAGTCACTCAGCAGGGCTCAGGAGGGTCCAAGTTCCAGGAGCCGCGACCACGTCGGCAGGCTCTCGTTGTTCCAGCGTCGAATCTGCCGGACAGACCCAGAGCACCCCTTGTTATAGGTCGACCCCTCTTTGATGTCCGGAGTCTGTGCAGGCAGGGGTCTTGTCACCTGGGGGTCGCTTGTCGGGATTTCCCGTCATTGTCTTTTGATCCTTTCAGGGCCGGGTCGGGAGGAGCCCCAGACACCCAGCAGGCATGGAGCCAGCCCTCAGGGAGGCCGGAGGGCCGATCGAAACCCATCGTCCCAGGGGAGTTCAGAGGTGCGATAGAAACTGCTCCTCCCTCTCTCATCCCCTGGAAGCGTGATGTCCTCCAGCCGGAGTGGCGCCTCTAGGCCCGGGTCGCGCTGGGGGCCGGGCGGCCATCTTGGTGCATGAAGTGGGCACGCGGGCCCGGGGTGGCCGAAAGGAGAGAGGCCATGGACGGGGATGTCCGGGTCGGGTGCATGTGTCCTGGTGGGGAGGGTCGGCTGGGCCGTGTGCTTGGGGCTGCAGGTATCAGGTTTTGGTGGTGCGGGGGCACGTAGGGCCATACTACGAGGCCGGGTCCAACACGCGTCCCCCCCAGCTGAAAGCCGGAGAGAACTGCCCATCATCTTGGGGGGTTCTCTTCGCTGAGGCGGAAGAACCGGGAGAGGCCGTCAGCGTTGGCGTGGTCCGTACCAGGGCGATGTTCTACGGTGAAATCCATCCCCTGGAGGGAGATTGACCACCGCAGTAGCTTGGGGTTTTCTCCTCGCATCTGCATGAGCCATCGCAAGGGCCGATGGTCAGTTTGGACTCTGAAATGGGTGCCGAACAGGTAGGGTCGTAGTTTTTGGAGTGCCCAGACCACGGCAAAGGCTTCGCGCTCTATGGTGCTCCATCTCTGTTCTCGGGGCAACAGCCGCCGACTGAGGAAGGCGACGGGCTGGTCTAGGCCTTGGTCATTCACTTGGGACAGGACGGCCCCAATGCCATGCTCGGAGGCATCAGTCTGGACTATAAACTCCTTGGAGTAGTCGGGAGCCTGGAGGACGGGGGCAGTACACATGGCTTTCTTTAGGGCATCGAAAGCTTCCTGGCAGGCAGCCGTCCACTGCACTTTCTTTGGCTGTTTTTTAGACGTGAGTTCTGTGAGGGGGCCGACAAGGCTGCCATACCCCTGAATGAATCTGCGGTAGTAGCCAGTGAGTCCCAGAAAGGCTCGGACCTCCGTTTGGGTGATGGGTGGTTCCCAGGCCAGGATGGCGTCGATCTTTGGCTGTAGAGGGGCGACCTGGCCGCTCCCGACCTGGTGCCCCAGGTAGACTACGGAGCCTTGTCCGATCTGGCACTTGCTGGCTTTTACTGTGAGGCCTGCCTGGCGCAGGGCGGTTAGCACCCTCCGGAGGTGCTGGAGGTGCTCACTCCATTCTGAACTGAAAACAGCGATGTCGTCCAGATATGCCGCGCTGAACTGCTCTAGCCCGGCCAGGACTCTATTCACCAGTCGCTGGAAAGTGGCCGGGGCATTTTTCATTCCGAAGGGCATTACGCGGAAGCGGTAGTGCCCATCGGGGTGGAGGAAGCGGACCGCTCCTTGGCCCCCTCGGTGAGCGTAATCTGCCAGTATCCGCAGGTGAGGTCGAATGTGCTGAGGAACCGGGCTGCCCCTAGTCGGTCAATGAGTTCGTCGGCTCGTGGAATGGGGTGGGCATCGGCTCGGGTGACGTCATTGAGCCCCCGGTAGTCCACGCAGAATCGGAGCTCGGGGGCGACACTGGGGGCCGCTGCCTTCGGGACCAGGACCACGGGGCTGGCCCAGGGACTGTCAGATGGCTCGATCACCCCCAGGATCAACATCTTCGAGACTTCCGCTTGAATGCAGGACCGGACCCGATCAGGAACTCGGTAGGCTCGGTGTCTCACCGGCGGGCTGTCCCCGGTGTCCACATCATGAACACACCAGTCGGTGACCCGGGGGGTCAGGGAGAAGAGGTCGGAAAATTGTCTTAGGAGCTGGCGGCAGTCCGCTTGTTGCGGGGCAGTGAGGGCTGGGGAGAGGTTCACTCCTTCCACGGAGCCATCCTGCTCCTTGACACACAGGAGGTCCGGGAGGGGATCAGATGCATCTTCGGCCCCATCATCGGTGGCCAGCAGGAGGCTCAGTTCTGTCCGCACGAAGTGAGGCTTGAGGCGGTTCACGTGAAGGACCCGGAGGGGATCCCGAGGCGACTGGACGTCCACCAAGTATGTGACTTGACTCTTCCGCTCAACCACTTTGTAGGGCCCAGTCCACCTGTCCTGGAGGGTGCCAGGCTTCACGGGGGCCATGACCCACACCTGCTGGCCCGGCTGGAACTCGACCAGAGTGGCATTCTGGTCGTACCAGCGCTTCATCTCTTCCTGGCTTGCCTCCAGGTTGGCCTCGGCCAGTTCTCGGAACTTCCTGGTCTGGTTCCGGAGGGCCAGGACGTACTGGAACACATCTCGGGGGGTGGTCTGGGGTGCTGCTCCCACCCTTCCTTAACCAAACTGAGGGGACCTCGGACGGGGTGTCCATAGAGTAATTCAAACGGGCTGAACCCTAAGGACTTCTGGGTGACCTCCCGGTAAGCAAACAAGAGGCAGGGGAGCAGGACGTCCCACTTACGCCGGAGGGGCTCTTCTAGGCCAGCGATCATCCCTTTCAAAGTCCTATTAAACCTTTCTACTAGGCCGTTCCCTTGGGGATGGTACGGGGTGGTGAACTTATAGGACACCCCACCTTGTTGCCACAGGGACGTCATATATTTCGAGATAAAATTAGTGCCGCGATCGCTCACGACCTCGCGGGGAAAACCCACCCTGGAAAAGATCCCCATCAGGGCCCGGCCCACCACGGGGGCCGTGATGGTGCGTAGGGGAATAGCCTCAGGATAGCGGGTGGCGTGATCCACTAGGACCAAGATGAAACGGTGACCTTGGGAGGTGGGGGGGTCCAGTGGTCCCACGATGTCGATTCCGACTCGTTCGAAAGGGGTACTGACGACCGGGAAGGGTTGGAGGGGAGCCTTGCGCTTCCCCCCACTCTTCCCACTAGCCTGGCACGTGGGGCAGGACTTGCAGTGGGCTTCTACCGCTGCTCTCATTTTAGGCCAGTAAAAATGGGTCACGAGACGGCTGTAGGTCTTGTCCTGACCCAGGTGGCCAGCGAGGGGGACGTCGTGGGCTAAGCCCAGGAGGAAGTCTCGGAAGCAGAGGGGTACCACCAGTACCCGTCCGGATCCCAGCTCCACCGACTTCTGCTCACTGTACAAGATGTTATTTTCCCAATAGATTCGGTGCGTCCCGGTCTGGTCACCTGCGGCTTGGCCCTCGGCCTGGCGCCGCAGCCCGACCAGGGAAGGACAAGTGGCTTGCTCCCGGCAAAATTCTTCCCGGGTGGGCCCGCCCTCGTGGCGCCACTGGGCCAATTCGGGTAGGTCTCCCAACTCGGGGACCGGGGCGGGGTCGGATGGTGCGGGTTCGTCGCTGGCGACGGACCCTTCTGATGGGGGGACGGGAGGACCCTCGGCGGGGACTGTTCTGGTCTCTTCGATCGGGGTGCTTTCGACTTCTCTCCGGGGAGTGAGTCGGGCTGACATAGATCGGGTGGTGGCGCACACCCACTCGGGGAGTCCCATCATTCCTAGGTGGGCCTTGCGCTCGACGTGCTTCCAGGGAGAACTCTCCAGGTCGTTCCCCAAGAGGCAGTCGACCGGCTGGGAGGTTCTTACGGCAACCTTGAGTTTACCTATCACCCCTCCCCACTCAAACGGCACCAGGGCTACCTGACACATACTTTCTCTATTGTCTGCGGAAATTACGGGGCAAAAGACGTTGGGGAGGATCTGCTCCTCGGGGACTAGGTGCCTGAGGACACCGGTGATACTGGCCCCGGTGTCCCGCAGAGCCTCTACTTGGTGGCCATTGATCTTGACTAGCTGCCCGTATTTCTTTGTGTTGGAGGGTAGGAGGCTACCAGGGATCATCTCCCTATCCCCCGGGGATACTAGGGCCATCGCTGCGGGTTCCCACTCCTCGGTTTCCTCAACCTCCTCCCCCAGGGCTACGTTGGCTATCTGTCTCGCAGGGGTGGTAGGGGAGACTTGGGTGGCCATGGGGCACTCTGGGTCATTGGCGTAGTGCCCGGGTTTCTGGCAACGGAAACAGGTGACGGTCACCCGGTGTCCCCGTCTCCCAGGGGGCCCTGTCACTGGTGGGGGGGGGCGCCGGGAAAGGTGGAGGTTGTGTTTTCGGGGGGCTAGGCTGGGACTCTCTCGGCCCTCCCTGGTTCCCTCCCCCTCTCTGGCGGGGTGGTCCCTGACTGGCTCGGGGGTACTCTCCTACCATGCCCCGGGAGACCCGGGTGTTGGTCCAGCGGTCGGCCTCCACAGCCAGCTTCCTGGGATCTGTGAGCTTGCTGTCAAGCAGATGCTGACGTAGTTCTATGAAGCAGTTCGCAGCCAGGTGTTCCCACAACATGAGGTCGGTGAGTTCGGCCAGGGTGGTGACTTTGCTGCCCTTGATCCACCCATCGAAGGCCCGACTGAAAAAGTTTACATACTCCACCCAGGTGGTGCCCGGGATCTTCCTGCAGTCCCGGAATCGCTGACGGTACATTTCTGGGGTGAGGCCGTATCTTGTGAGTAGAGCCTCTTTCATGTGGCTGTAGGAGGTCTGCAGGGAGAGGGGTAGGTCGAGCAGGGTGTCCCTTCCTTCGCTCAGAAACCGCCCCCACAACCCCGCCCCCCAGTCCTTCTGCGGGACCCGATGGGAGGTCATGGCGACCTCGTAGGCCCTGAACCATTGTTGAATGTCATCGTTTTTATAATATTCTTTGACCACGTCCTTGGGGATGTGGACCTTCTGTTCCGCTGGGGAGGCCGTCTCTCGGTTTCCCGGGGGCCTCCCTTCCTCGTTTCTGGCCTTGAGCTCGAGTTCCTTCAAGCTACGTTCGTGCTCCAGTTGGAGTTTCCTTCCTTCGTGCTCCCGTTGGAGCTTCTTTTCTTCCAGTTCGCCTTGTACACGCATTTGCTCTACTGCTAGCTTTTTTTCCGCTAACTTCAATTCGCCTTCGATTTTGAGTTTGGCTAACTCGAGTTCATGATTGCGACTTCTCTCTCTGTCCGCGAGTTCTTCCGGGGATAGGCCCCCGTCTGGTACGATGCCTCGCACCTGATTGCTGCTGCTTTCACTTTGGGGGGGTTCGGCTTCGTCGGGGCGCTCCCCCGTGCCTTCCGGGCGGGAGGCCCCGGTATCCACCCAAGTTTTCAGTGCTTTCTGCAAATCTTCTTTAGTGTTGAGACCGGTGGTAGCGATTTTAAGTTCTTTGCAAAATTGCTTTAGCTCTTTGTGTGTGTATTCTTCTAGATGCTCCACCTGGAACACCCTGTTGGCGTTGGTTTCTGCGGGGCTCATGGCGCTTCCTTCTGCCATCTTTGTCGGTAGTGCGTCCGTCGTTCACGATACGATCTCTAGGTGATGGGCCCGAATCCCGTCGCTGCCACCAATGTTAGACGGCGACCTCAGAGGAGCCCAGAAAGGGGTCCTGACTACCCTGAGACCCACCCTCGAAGTATTGTATCCGGGCACTGGCGGGAGACTCCCCAGGGGGAGGAATCTCGTCCCTAGGATCGTACTTCTGGCACCACACTACACAAAGTGACCACGCCGTGTGTCTTTAGAAATCAATCTTTATCAAGTAGGTTATCACTGCAACTATGTACAAGGAGAGCACGGGCTCAATGAGTCTCGGAAGGGGTAGGGGGTAGCGGGACAGTCTCTGGCAAAGGTTCAAGGCAGGGACGTATCCGGCGCACAGCTCACAATCCTCGAGCTGGGGGATACGTTGTTGTAGTCGGGGTCCGGCGGGACCGTGAGAGTCTGTCGGAGCCGCGAGTCACTCAGCGGGCTCAGGTACGAGTTCGGAGGTCTTACGATCTTCAAGGAGCCGCGAGTCACTCAGCAGGCTCAGGTACAAGTTCGGAGGTCTTACGATCTTCAAGGAGCCGCGAGTCACTCAGCAGGCTCAGGTACAAGTTCGGAGGTCTTACGATCTTCAAGGAGCCGCGAGTCACTCATCAGGCTCAGGTACAAGTTCGGAGGTCTTACGATCTTCAGGGAGCCGCGAGTCACTCAGCAGGGCTCAGGAGGGTCCAAGTTCCAGGAGCCGCGACCACGTCGGCAGGCTCTCGTTGTTCCAGCGTCGAATCTGCCGGACAGACCCAGAGCACCCCTTGTTATAGGTCGACCCCTCTTTGATGTCCGGAGTCTGTGCAGGCAGGGGTCTTGTCACCTGGGGGTCGCTTGTCGGGATTTCCCGTCATTGTCTTTTGATCCTTTCAGGGCCGGGTCGGGAGGAGCCCCAGACACCCAGCAGGCATGGAGCCAGCCCTCAGGGAGGCCGGAGGGCCGATCGAAACCCATCGTCCCAGGGGAGTTCAGAGGTGCGATAGAAACTGCTCCTCCCTCTCTCATCCCCTGGAAGCGTGATGTCCTCCAGCCGGAGTGGCGCCTCTAGGCCCGGGTCGCGCTGGGGGCCAGGCGGCCATCTTGGTGCATGAAGTGGGCACGCGGGCCCGGGGTGGCCGAAAGGAGAGAGGCCATGGACGGGGATGTCCGGGTCGGGTGCGTGTGTCCTGGTGGGGAGGGTCGGCTGGGCCGTGTGCTTGGGGCTGCAGGTACCAGCTTTTGGTGGTGCGGGGGCACGTAGGGCCATACTACGAGGCCGGGTCCAACAACAACAATAACTACAAGTTAAATTCAAGCAGTACCAATCAAAAAGAACACTGCGCCTCAGGCTTGCACCACTTATCATCCTACCACCTTACCATAAACAATCAGTATGAGGCCCTGCTTTCTCAGTACAAGCTTCCAAGCACTGGAACTCACTACCAGCCAACTTTAAAAGCACTCATGAGCTAATACACTTCTGAAGACATTTGAAAACATGGATATATTACACACAACTTCACCTTCAACATCCTGACAACCGAGCTCAGAAACAAATTGCACCTTCAAGTGCAATAGTCAGCTTACAACCCACATATTGCAAACAGCTCAATCATCAAACTGCTTTCAATAGTCTAGTAAACTAAGAAGGACTGATCTATGGATGTTTGTTGTGGCATCATATAGTTAGGTACTTGCATATATAACAGTTATGGCCTACAATAATACTAAAATCATATCATGCAGTGGTCAGCAATAAACAATAACTTATTCCTCTTAAATTTACAAACGTCATATCTGCTTAGAGGGTTGTCCATCACCAGCAGTGGACAGCCAAAGAAATAGCCATCACCAACTGAATAAACATAGAACATCTGTAGAGATATGTCGCACATTGCTGGAAAAGTCATAGAACTTCAATGACATCAAGCACTGTAGGTCCCAAATATCTACACAATCGGACTGCTTCTTTATATCTCAGAAAAACACTTAGATATGGGCTGATTAAAAAAATGCCCATCCCAACAGATCTCTGCACTTCTCTCCCTCCAACCATGCCAGTTCAGGATTACAACTGTACTCAAAATCTCAGACTGCACAACCCAGTGCAGTAACCAGCTAAGCAGATTATATCATATGAAAGAGCATAAAGATACTTGCACTGCTGTTCAAAGCTACACGCATACTGAAAATCACAAAACAGCGTGCCTGTCTCTCATATTTCATCATCCACCACACTGCGATCTGTTCAATAACACCATAACCACACCTCAGTGGTCATTATGCACAACATGAAAACACTTCTGACATGGGGTCTAAACAAAAGCAGCATCCTTTTAATCACACAGCCTACACAGTGTAGCTTACTACTCATGCAGGCACTTCAGCACCCCACATATGGTTAGTAAGCACAATATAAATTCTGCACTGCAATACAATAACCTATACACGACTAAGCACTGGCACGAGCCTGGTAACTACAATTACTTAGGACCAAATTAAGACTGAATCTTGGTCTCACCTTCACAGAATCAAGTATGCTCCCGAGCTTGGTACCACGACCCCACACATATAAATGTGCACATCTGAGCCTTGGCACCATCAACCCTCACACAATTACATTCTAGCGTAAGCCTGGGCACCCTACATCTACAGAGAACCATGTAAAATGGTTATGCAGTGCACACTTTCACATAAGAAAGTACTGATCTGGCCCTTAGCTCCATATTCCAAATACACTAAAGTGCAGCTCCTGCCATGGTTACATGACCAAGTACCTCAAAGCAATGGCGGAGCGTCGTCCCACTAAACAGATGGAAAACTAAAATTGTATCTAGCACATATCTCTTCCCGGACACCATAAACTCTCACTTACCCTAGTACATATCTCTGCCTGGACACCATAAACTCTCACTCACCCAAGTACATATCCCTGCCTGGACACCATAACTCTCACTCGCCCCAGTGCATATCACTGCATGGACACCATAAACTCTCACTCGCCCAAGTACATATCCCTGCCTGGACACCATAAACTCTCACTCACCCAAGTACATATCCCTGCCTGGACACCATAACTCTCACTCGCCCCAGTACATATCCCTGCCTGGACACCATAAACTCTCACTCGCCCCAGTACATATCTCTGCTTGGTCCTCATAAACTCTCCCTTACCCAAGTACATATCCCTGCCTGGACACCATAAACTCTCACTCACCCAAGTACATATCCCTGCCTGGACACCATAAACTCTCACTCACCCAAGTACATATCCCTGCCTGGACACCATAACTCTCACTCGCCCCAGTACATATCCCTGCCGGGACACCATAAACTCTCACTCGCCCCAGTACATATCTCTGCTTGGTCCTCATAAACTCTCCCTTACCCAAGTACATATCCCTGCCTGGACACCATAAACTCTCACTCACCCAAGTACATATCCCTGCCTGGACACCATAACTCTCACTCGCCCCAGTACATATCTCTGCTTGGTCCTCATAAACTCTCCCTTACCCAAGTACATATCCCTTCCTGGACACCATAAACTCTTGATCACCCAAGTACATATCTCTGCCTGGACACCCTAAACTCTCACTCGCCCAAGTACATATCTCTCCCTGGACACCATAAACTCCCACTCACCCAAGTACAATTCTCTGCCTGGACACCATAAACTCTCACTCGCCCAAGTACATATCTCTGCCTGGACACCATAAACTCTCACTCGCCCAAGTATATTTCTCTGCCTGGACACCATAAACTCTCACTCACCCAGGTACCTATTTCTGCCTGGACACAATAAACCCTCACTCGCCCAGGTACATATCTCTGCCTGGACACCATAAACTCTCACTCGCCCAGGTACATATCTCTGCCTGGACACCATAAACTCTCACTCGCCCAGGTACATATCTCTGCCTGGACACCATAAACTCTCACTCGCCCAAGTACATATCCCTGCCTGGACATCATAAACTCTCACTCACCCAAGTACATATCCCTGCCTGGACACCATAAACTCTCACTGGCCCCAGTACATATCACTGCCTGGACACCATAAACTCTCACTCGCCCCAGTACATATCTCTGCCTGGTTCTCATAAAATCTCACTCAGCCAAGTACATTTTTCTGCCTGGTCACCATAAACTCTCACTAACCCAAGAATCAGATCTCTGCCTGGTCATTAAAGACTCTGGCACACCCAAATACATATCCGAGCCTGGACACTACAATAAACTCTCAATCAACTAAGTGCAGACCTCTGTACCAGTCACCAAACGCTCTCCTCACCCAAGTACATATCCCTGTCTGGACACCATAAACTTTCACACACCCAAAAAACAGATCTCTGCCTGGTCACCATAAACTCACAATAGGCCAAGTGGCGATCTCTCTCTAGCGACCACAAATACTCACTCACTCAAGGGCCTATCTTGGCATGGTCAGCATAAAAGTGGAGATTTCTAAGATGGTTGCAAAGTATCTAACAATTTAATAAACTGTGTAGCGCCTGACGGTTGTCAGTAATTGAGAAAGGAATATTAGAAAGAACATGGCTGTTGGTACTTAGCCCCTGTATTTCTTCTTGGATTAAGAGTTATGAACTCTGCCATGTCACTCCTGAGCATTGCTGAAAGTGCACACATAGGCCCCAATTGCAAGTGGGGCAGAGGGGTATGAGGTATTTACCTTCGGGAGGGTTGGACCAGAACAAAAAATAGGCCCAGGCACCAAAAGAAACGTGCCCCACGCTAAAAATGTGCCCCAGTTATGGAAATCAGACCATAATGCCAATATAGGTAACTCACCCAACATGAAGAACATAGCATGCACATCAATAAATAAACACACAAGACATGTTTGTTGGGAAACATTTTTCTGCATGTTTTATTTCATACCAGAAATATGCCAACGTGGTGGGTTAACTTACGGGCGATCCAAGGGCAGGCAGCGGTGACTAACTTAAGCTGCCCTGCCTGCCTGATGAGAAAATGATATGGTGGCCAACCCAATCGGTACCATTTTGTGGGTACTATCCCCCTTAAATACAGTGGACCACCAGTCCATCCCTTCGCTCACGCCTTTTTAGGAGCAGAGCGTGTCCAGGCAAGCCCCCTGTTGCTCAGGCTTACAACTGCCCGAAGGACTGGCGGGGCAGCGTCGCTTTCCTCCAGGGTCCTGCTGTAAAGACTCCTGGTGTTGTTTGGCTTCTGCACCCCTATTGTGCTCCCGAAGAGGGTAGCCCTATGTACCATTCAGCCTCTGGATCGCCCTGTAACTCCGCTTGCAACACAAATTAACAAGTTAACATGCTCATACCCTAGCTACGCACCCCAGCCAAGACCCCGGGCATACGGTAGGGAGGGAGACGGCATGCCAAGAAGGGTCAAACGGAAACCCAGATGGGCGGGGCCAGGTACCTTGCCTCCACCAGACGTGATGCGTGGCCTGCACCAGACTTTGGGGTCTCCCGGAGGGTCCCAACCACTAGCCATCTTGTTGTGCCTGATGTGGCACTAGGGTGGCTGCCCTCTTTAGTGGGCACACTGCGTGTGCCGCGGGCAGTCTCATTCTTGAACTTGTACAGGCACACTGCATGAGTATTTTGCAAGGTTTGTGAGACAGCATGCATTTGTGCCTACTGACGGCAATGTTTGAGGCCATATCAGGGAAATCAACAGTAAAAAGCGGTCCACATGGCCATAAAACAGGCCCACACACCCATCTGTCACACCAGCCCATCGTGCACTGTCTAGCCCAGCCCGACCCTGCCTTCAGGGAGAGATGCTGTACACTTGTCCCTGTGTCACCTGACTCTGAGGTTGCGGGGTACCCAGAGGTGACATCCGACCAGGCACGCAACGCCCATTGGGCTCAACGGGCTTCAGCCCCCACCCCGTCGTGTGTGACAGCCTGGGCTGAGACTGTGAGACAGATTCCTGGGCTGACACACAGACAGTTTTTGAGCAGCCAGACGCACCCGAGTACTTCACAGGTCTTTAAAAGACCATTCACTTGTTAAGGAGGCTTTGTTGTCTTTTTTTACCCCTTCTTTGAGCACCTGCATCTCCACTCTGCCTATGACTGGAAGAATTAGCCCCCCTCCAGACATTTTTATCAGCCCCACCCGACATTTGGCTCTATCTCGTTGCGCCTCTGTGTCAGACGTGCCTCTGTGAGGTGACCTGACTCCGTGGCTCGAGGCGTTTGCTGGCTCCGGTAAATAGAAATAGTGCGTAACTGCATGGAAAGCTCGAGGCCTGCGCACCGAATGTCTCGTAGCCCAGCAATCACCAGGCTTTTTTCCCGTAGTATGTTTGGGCACGTTTCACGGAATATAACAACACTGGAGCGTTTTATCACACCCGATAATCAAACGCAGTGACCTCCGCATTACTCAGAGTTCCGAACCTGAGATCAGATTTCACTTTCCACTGTGATCAAGGCCATGGTGATGAAGAACCGTCATGGAAACACTTGTGCTGAGTCGGGCGTTTTTCCGAGCCCGCCCTTTAGCACCGCTGGAGTTCTTGCAAGAAACGCGCTATTGATTTTAGGTCCCAGACGCTATTGCGAGATTAAACTAAAAAATATAACGCTCCGCGGACGGCAGCTACGGACCCTCGAAGTGGCTCTCCAAGTGAGGTTTATTCTGGCCACAGCCAATATTGACACCTTTGCGTCCCGTCTGGGGCGAGATGCCCAGAAACTGTGACTGACTGCACTGTGCAGTGCAGGCTCCAGACTCACCCGGAACCGCGTCCAGGTCAAAATTAGGAGGAGGGATGCGCCAACTTCACGGCGGCGGGACAAATTCTTTGCTTCACTTTCCCACCTCGGATCGCAGAAGCTGAGGAATGACTAGACTTTGGGACTGAATTTGCAAATCTTGAACTTGTTCCCGGTTCAGCTGCAATCCACATCGGCCATATTTGTCTCCCTCATCCGAGCCACCCCGAGGTGAGACACCAGCCTCACCGCTGCGAAGATGATGCCTCCAGTCTACCCTCTCCTCTTGGACTCTGGGAGAGAAATGACTTCTTTAGGAGTAAAAAAAAGCAAATCTCCCGATTCGAATATTTATCCGTAACGAAAAAAAATGTAATTACGTAGAGTAGTTTTTATTTTATGTCTCCCATGTATCCTTTGTTGTTAAAAATGAACGTCAAATAAATATAGCGGATTAATGTCAATAAAACACCTTAAATCCTGCTTTCCACCAGCTAGCAGTAACAGCAGTGACCCTCTCTTTGCATATCACTGGCAATGTCATGGATCCGTTCTAAAATCTGTACTTGCCTATGGATAAGATACTTACATGTTCGATAGTTTTGTTTGTCCAAATTCTTGTTGTGATATATTTGGTGGTCGATATTCTGACATTCAATACAAGCCATATGTTGAGGGTGTTTTGGCCCGTGATTGGTTTGTGATATGCTTGTGCATCAGGTCTTAAAAGGTCTGTTTGATGTAGAGTGGGGTATAGCTTGAATCGCTCGAGTCCTATGGCACAGTGAACCCAGGACTGGTGTCTGGGCATTCCCTGTCGCACTTAGGGCATCAGCTGGAACAACAACTAAGTGATAGGGCGAATGTTTGAATTAATCTCAGTGACTTGCGATTGCTCATGGTCACTACATTGTTTTCCCCACCATGCCACTCAAGACAAAACCATGTATTATGCAAATCAGTACTGACCCTGCTCCTCATGGCGGCAGGCCGTCCTGAACTACCAGGCAAGATCCCATCCAGAAGGGGCCACAAGCAACCCCTGACCGGTTTCAATCTATGTAGACCACATCGCTAAGGTATAGTTACATTGAGCACGGGACACACTTCTGTACATACCAGTTGCACTTATGGACCTGGGCGTGATTCCAGGCCAATCACGATAAAACGCAGGTTAGATACACCAACTAGGTTTGACCTACTTGCAGGTTTGACCTTGGGACTTGGCCTCATGGAATGGGAGTCAAATCGTTCACCGGATGATATATACGAAGACGTTCTCACAAAGTCGGATTCGTCTAGCTGAAGTCACTGTTTTGGTGCGAAGATCTCTGAGCAGGAAAAGTTCAAATGTCACGCCCAGAGAAGTCCTTTTACTTGTCGGATACTTTGGTGCCTTTGGCCTGTCAAGATTTTACCTCCAGACTTGGTCTCTTTTTTTTTCGGAGCTCAGAATCATGCAGCTGGGCAAGAGTCCACAGAATTGGATTTGCTGCTTCGAATAAGCTCAGAATGGGAGAACCCTGTTTCTTTAGCACAGCAAAGCCAAGCGTTGGCCTAATCGAATGGGTAGGTCCGTCCCGGTCCACCAAAGATCTGGTAGTTCAAAAGGTTTGCAGCTTTTAAAAGGTGATAGGAGAAGTGCAGGTAGACACAACCAAGTGTTCCAGGAGCTCAGGTACAGCACTTGGGGACCAAGACTAATTTCAGAAGAGGGCACCAGCAGAGTCCATGTCAGGTCCAGTCGGTACTTATCAACTTGACACATCAGGAACAAACATTGGCATAGCCAATAGGTCTCGCTTGTGGGACCTTATAAGTATTAAGTTATGCAGCACAATATCCTTGGTGCACCAACATTAACTGTTGCATGGTTAAACACTTATAAGGTCCCAAAGGCGAGACCTATTGGCTATGCCAATGCTTGTTTGTGCTTTCCTGTGGGGTTGTACTGTTTACTCATCTGTATATATATCCCTCTTAGGGACCCGCGGATTCTATGTTGATGTCATATGAGGTTAATTAATTGTCAGGCGAAGTTATTAAACTCGTTTTAAATAATATTATTTTTTCCCCAAAAAGTGTTGTGAACCCAAAAACCTTTTTTAAAAATTTTAAAAACATATTTTTGCCATTTTTTCACCCCCCCTCAGTGATGACACCCGGGGCAGCCCGCACCCACCGCACCCCCCTTCCTACGCCACTGCACAGCCCTCTGGGGTACACTTCCCGCTGGACACAAGCCCCTCCTCCCCAGATGTTATCTCAGTGCCTTGAAGAGGCTGTGCAGCCCGTCGTCGGTTGAGGGGCTTCGCCGAGTTCTCCTGTTCCTGCCATGGACGCTCGCAGTGCGGTGCTCCGAGTGTGAGCTGCCGACTGCTCCGTGGTGCCCAGAGCTGCGATGCGCAGGCCTTTGACTCTTGAAAGAAGATGTTTGGAACATCACATTGACAGGTTGATTCCACAGCTCCTTGGAGGGCGCTGGAGCTCGTGTGCTGGAGAGAAGGCCGTGGTGCAGATCAGAGCATTAATTGGAGACCAGCAGACGTCATCAGCTTGCGAAAGTATTGATTCCGGGCTCTGAGTCGATGCACCAGGCTCCCAGGGTGCAAGTGTATGCACGTAAACACACAATGCATGTGCATAAGTGCGCCAGTGCACGCAAATGAACACACAATGTGAGCTCCCGAGTGCACATGCCCGGGAACACACAAAACACACTCCCCAGTGTGCTAGTGCAGGCGACACATCATACTGTCCAACATCATCAGGGTGCGAGTGGATACTGGAGAGCACACAGTCCTACTAGGGCATGCAGGAGAACACACAACATAAGCTCCCAACACACTTGTGCACAGAGACGACACATAATATGGATTCTATGGTGTGTAGTGCATGTAATAGAATGCACAATGCAACCTCTCGCCATGCTAGTGCATGCAGAAGAACACATAATAGAATCTCACCAGTGTGATCGGTTATGCAAGAGAGCACACAATGCAAGCTCCCTGTGTGCTAGTTCATGCAAGACAGCACACAATACAAGCTCCCATTGTGCTAGGGCATGCAAGATAGCACACAATAGAAGCTTCCCATGTGCTAGGGCATGCAAGAGAGCACACAATAGAAGCTCCGGATGTGCAAAGGCATGCAAGAGAGCACATTTTGCAAGCTCCTAGTGTGCTAGTGCATGCAGGAGAGCACACAATGCAAGCTCCTGGTGTGCTAGTGCATGCAGGAGAGCACACATTGCAAGCTCCCAGTGTGCTAGTGCATGCAAGAGAGTACACAATACAAGCTCCCAGTGTGCTAGGGCATGCAAGAGAGCACACAATGCAAGCTCCCGGTGTGCAAGGGCATGCAAGAGAGCACATATTGCCAACTCCCAGTGTGCTAGTGCATGCTGGAGAGCACACATTGCAAGCTCCCAGTGTGCTAGGGCATGCAAGAGAGCACACAATGCAAGCTCCTGGTGTGCTAGGGCATGCAAGAGAGCACACAATGCAAGCTCCCGGTGTGCTAGTGCATGCAGGAGAGTACACAATACAAGCTCACCAATGTGTTTGTGCATGCAAGGGAACAAACAATAGAATCTCACCAGTGTGCTAGGGCATGCATGAGAGCACACAATGCAAGCTCCCTGTGTGCTAGTGCATTCTAGAGAGCACACAATACAAGCTCACCAGTGTGTTCCTGCGTGCAAAAGAATACACAATACAAGCTCACCAGTGTGTTCCTGCGTGCAAAAGAATACACAATAAAAGCTCACCAGTGTGTTTATGTATGCAAGAGAATAAACAAATCAAGCGCACCAGTGTGCTGGTACATGCAAAAGAGCATATAATACAAGCTCTCTGGTGTGCTAGCACAAGAAAATGCAAAATACAAGCTCACCAGGGTGCTAGTGCCTGAAAGAGTACATAACTTACAAGCTCCAAGTGAGCAGATGTGTGCAATGAAAATACGCAATACAAGCTTCACGTGTGCCAGTGTGTATAATGAAAATACACAATACAAGCTCAACGTGTGCCAGTGTGTACAATGAAAATACACAATACAAGCTCCAAGTGTGCCGCTGCATGTGGAGAGCACAGAAAATACACTCTTAATGTGTTACTGCATGCAAGGAAAATACACAACACAACCTCTCAGGTGGCTACTGTTGAGAGCAAGGAACGTGAACAGTCCAAGCTCATGATTTACCTATGACATTACACCAGATTCCCTGTGTGCTCAAGCCATGCATTGTGCACACATTTCTACATGTGCCCGAGGCTTGCACTGAGCAGCCATATTACACTTGTGTGTACATGTGCCGTGCAAAAAGGAACATATTGTACATTCTCGCGTGTGCTGGTGGTATTTAATGAATGACTAGTGTGCACTGAGTGACCATGGTGCAAGGACCAATGAATGCACAAGACGGGCAGTGAGTGACCAGAGTGTAAGCTCCCACCCAGGCTGTCAGTGATGGTGCACGCTCCACCGCATGCACTAAGCGTGCAGTAACTGACCGCAGTGAAGACTCCTTCGTGTGCACATTACAGACAAAGACCCTATACAATGAAATCTCCTACGCCAGCTAGAGTCACGCGCATGTGTAGGCTCGTGAGCGTGCACTAGGCGTGCAGTAGTGCAACAATGGTGGGAAAGGCTCGACTAGTGCGCGTTATGGCTGGTGACCTCCTAGGATTCCCCCCTCCCCACAGACCCATTACTGGTTCTTGGGCTTGTTTTTAGGTCTCTAGGGGGCCTCTCCAAAGAAGCAGCGGTGCACCAGGCCCTCTGGGGTCCTAAAATTAAAATACACTCTCTGCTGTCTGGGGTCTCAGGTAGTGCATTTATCAGAGTGGAGAGGTTTGCGTGGGCAGAGCCTTTTGTGTGGATACCTGTCCTACGTCTGCCATTTTGGTGCGAAGATCTCTGAGCAGGAAAAGTTCAAATGTCACGCCCAGAGAAGTCCTTTTACTTGTCGGATACTTTGGTGCCTTTGGCCTGTCAAGATTTTACCTCCAGACTTGGTCTCTTTTTTTTTCGGAGCTCAGAATCATGCAGCTGGGCAAGAGTCCACAGAATTGGATTTGCTGCTTCGAATAAGCTCAGAATGGGAGAACCCTGTTTCTTTAGCACAGCAAAGCCAAGCGTTGGCCTAATCGAATGGGTAGGTCCGTCCCGGTCCACCAAAGATCTGGTAGTTCAAAAGGTTTGCAGCTTTTAAAAGGTGATAGGAGAAGTGCAGGTAGACACAACCAAGTGTTCCAGGAGCTCAGGTACAGCACTTGGGGACCAAGACTAATTTCAGAAGAGGGCACCAGCAGAGTCCATGTCAGGTCCAGTCGGTACTTATCAACTTGACACATCAGGAACAAACATTGGCATAGCCAATAGGTCTCGCTTGTGGGACCTTATAAGTATTAAGTTATGCAGCACAATATCCTTGGTGCACCAACATTAACTGTTGCATGGTTAAACACTTATAAGGTCCCAAAGGCGAGACCTATTGGCTATGCCAATGCTTGTTTGTGCTTTCCTGTGGGGTTGTACTGTTTACTCATCTGTATATATATCCCTCTTAGGGACCCGCGGATTCTATGTTGATGTCATATGAGGTTAATTAATTGTCAGGCGAAGTTATGAAACTCGTTTTAAATAATATTATTTTTTCCCCAAAAAGTGTTGTGAACCCAAAAACCTTTTTTAAAAATTTTAAAAACATATTTTTGCCATTTTTTCACCCCCCCTCAGTGATGACACCCGGGGCAGCCCGCACCCACCGCACCCCCCTTCCTACGCCACTGCACAGCCCTCTGGGGTACACTTCCCGCTGGACACAAGCCCCTCCTCCCCAGATGTTATCTCAGTGCCTTGAAGAGGCTGTGCAGCCCGTCGTCGGTTGAGGGGCTTCGCCGAGTTCTCCTGTTCCTGCCATGGACGCTCGCAGTGCGGTGCTCCGAGTGTGAGCTGCCGACTGCTCCGTGGTGCCCAGAGCTGCGATGCGCAGGCCTTTGACTCTTGAAAGAAGATGTTTGGAACATCACATTGACAGGTTGATTCCACAGCTCCTTGGAGGGCGCTGGAGCTCGTGTGCTGGAGAGAAGGCCGTGGTGCAGATCAGAGCATTAATTGGAGACCAGCAGACGTCATCAGCTTGCGAAAGTATTGATTCCGGGCTCTGAGTCGATGCACCAGGCTCCCAGGGTGCAAGTGTATGCACGTAAACACACAATGCATGTGCATAAGTGCGCCAGTGCACGCAAATGAACACACAATGTGAGCTCCCGAGTGCACATGCCCGGGAACACACAAAACACACTCCCCAGTGTGCTAGTGCAGGCGACACATCATACTGTCCAACATCATCAGGGTGCGAGTGGATACTGGAGAGCACACAGTCCTACTAGGGCATGCAGGAGAACACACAACATAAGCTCCCAACACACTTGTGCACAGAGACGACACATAATATGGATTCTATGGTGTGTAGTGCATGTAATAGAATGCACAATGCAACCTCTCGCCATGCTAGTGCATGCAGAAGAACACATAATAGAATCTCACCAGTGTGATCGGTTATGCAAGAGAGCACACAATGCAAGCTCCCTGTGTGCTAGTTCATGCAAGACAGCACACAATACAAGCTCCCATTGTGCTAGGGCATGCAAGATAGCACACAATAGAAGCTTCCCATGTGCTAGGGCATGCAAGAGAGCACACAATAGAAGCTCCGGATGTGCAAAGGCATGCAAGAGAGCACATTTTGCAAGCTCCTAGTGTGCTAGTGCATGCAGGAGAGCACACAATGCAAGCTCCTGGTGTGCTAGTGCATGCAGGAGAGCACACATTGCAAGCTCCCAGTGTGCTAGTGCATGCAAGAGAGTACACAATACAAGCTCCCAGTGTGCTAGGGCATGCAAGAGAGCACACAATGCAAGCTCCCGGTGTGCAAGGGCATGCAAGAGAGCACATATTGCCAGCTCCCAGTGTGCTAGTGCATGCTGGAGAGCACACATTGCAAGCTCCCAGTGTGCTAGGGCATGCAAGAGAGCACACAATGCAAGCTCCTGGTGTGCTAGGGCATGCAAGAGAGCACACAATGCAAGCTCCCGGTGTGCTAGTGCATGCAGGAGAGTACACAATACAAGCTCACCAATGTGTTCGTGCATGCAAGGGAACAAACAATAGAATCTCACCAGTGTGCTAGGGCATGCATGAGAGCACACAATGCAAGCTCCCTGTGTGCTAGTGCATTCTAGAGAGCACACAATACAAGCTCACCAGTGTGTTCCTGCGTGCAAAAGAATACACAATACAAGCTCACCAGTGTGTTCCTGCGTGCAAAAGAATACACAATAAAAGCTCACCAGTGTGTTTATGTATGCAAGAGAATAAACAAATCAAGCGCACCAGTGTGCTGGTACATGCAAAAGAGCATATAATACAAGCTCTCTGGTGTGCTAGCACAAGAAAATGCAAAATACAAGCTCACCAGGGTGCTAGTGCCTGAAAGAGTACATAACTTACAAGCTCCAAGTGAGCAGATGTGTGCAATGAAAATACGCAATACAAGCTCCACGTGTGCCAGTGTGTATAATGAAAATACACAATACAAGCTCAACGTGTGCCAGTGTGTACAATGAAAATACACAATACAAGCTCCAAGTGTGCCGCTGCATGTGGAGAGCACAGAAAATACACTCTTAATGTGTTACTGCATGCAAGGAAAATACACAACACAACCTCTCAGGTGGCTACTGTTGAGAGCAAGGAACGTGAACAGTCCAAGCTCATGATTTACCTATGACATTACACCAGATTCCCTGTGTGCTCAAGCCATGCATTGTGCACACATTTCTACATGTGCCCGAGGCTTGCACTGAGCAGCCATATTACACTTGTGTGTACATGTGCCGTGCAAAAAGGAACATATTGTACATTCTCGCGTGTGCTGGTGGTATTTAATGAATGACTAGTGTGCACTGAGTGACCATGGTGCAAGGACCAATGAATGCACAAGACGGGCAGTGAGTGACCAGAGTGTAAGCTCCCACCCAGGCTGTCAGTGATGGTGCACGCTCCACCGCATGCACTAAGCGTGCAGTAACTGACCGCAGTGAAGACTCCTTCGTGTGCACATTACAGACAAAGACCCTATACAATGAAATCTCCTACGCCAGCTAGAGTCACGCACATGTGTAGGCTCGTGAGCGTGCACTAGGCGTGCAGTAGTGCAACAATGGTGGGAAAGGCTCGACTAGTGCGCGTTATGGCTGGTGACCTCCTAGGATTCCCCCCTCCCCACAGACCCATTACTGGTTCTTGGGCTTGTTTTTAGGTCTCTAGGGGGCCTCTCCAAAGAAGCAGCGGTGCACCAGGCCCTCTGGGGTCCTAAAATTAAAATACACTCTCTGCTGTCTGGGGTCTCAGGTAGTGCATTTATCAGAGTGGAGAGGTTTGCGTGGGCAGAGCCTTTTGTGTGGATACCTGTCCTACGTCTGCCATTTTCTGACTCTCAACCCTAAAGTGAGCACGAAGAAAAGGTTGAGAAAAGTAATTATCTGTCTCCCTAATTTAGCACTTAACAGTGACATGTGACCTGTTTCATGCACCTTCATATTTTAGAAAAGATGGAAACTTAATCACAGAGATAAAGTAATTTGTCCGGGGTCACACTATTTGCTCGGGAAGTGGTAACGCCAGGATTATAAATCAGTTTAGCTGTCTCTCCAGTCAATAAATCAACAAGAGGCCACTTTTCTTTACCCCGGAGGACTGACCTTCGTGCCTCCTCCTGTCTCTGTGTCAGGGGGGTGGGGGAAGGAGGAGGGGGGTCACTTCTGCTCCACATCTATAGACACTACTCTTGCGATCCAAGCTCTGCTGTTAATTTCCCCAGGGGCTGTTTAAAGGAGGGCCCATGGCGCAGGTGTTAGTAGCTGGCTTCAGGGTTCAGAGTGGGAGGGGGAGGGACAGAGCAAGAGAGGGAGGAGGCAGACGTCGGGGGAGCGCACAGAGGGCACGGTGTAGTGAGAGTAATCAGGTTATGATGGACATTTAAAAACAAGCGTGTTCCTCGCGCTAAAAAGAGCCAGCAGGGGGAGGGGCGAGAGGAGGGGGCGAGTGAAAGCGTTTCACTTGCGAGAGCGAGCAGCGATAATTGCTACCATATAGCGCCGCGGGCTCCCGCAAGTGAATCTCCACACGTGCACGCATTGCCATTGAAGGCAATGGAACGCGTGCACGTTTTTAGCTGAAAAGCCAAAGCGGTCGCAAAAGGTCTTTTTGCCTAAGCAGTGCATGCGCGCTGCGTAGGAGAGACCTAAAAATGCCTCTTGCAGCTTGTTGTGGTCCTTTAGCCACACAGGAGGTGAGTGAACTAACCCTTGGAGTCCACTTCTTTGTCCTGGGTGCAAGTGGAAGCAGGTCCAACCCTTCAGGTCTACTCACAGGTCTCAAACAGCAGATGTAGTCTTTCTGTCCTTCCACAGATCCAGAAAATTTCCTGAGGAGGGAGCCTGGGCTTGCCATATTTATGCCTGGCACCAGCTAGTGGGGTGGGTGACTTCTGGCTTCCCCCTGCCAATGTGGTAAAGTTCTCAGAGGTTACCCTACCCACTTTTGCAGTAGTTACTATTTGCCCTACTGCAGACAATCCCACAGTGCCCCTGACTCTCAAAATCTAAGAGCCTGACTGGGAAAACAAAAGCTGGGGCCTTTCCATATGTCATCTAACATTTTCTTGTGTCAGAGGAAATTAAGTTCATGGGCTCACCTCAACTTCCTGCTAGTGGATCAAAAATACCTCCCCACACCAAAGCCTTTGTCAATACTTTCTCAGCAGTTTTCATGCCTCATCAGGGATAATCATGGGTGGGCAACTGCTGGAGAGCTAATGGAAGTTAGTGTCTAGGAACTTCAGGCATGGAAAAGATAACTTTCTATGATCTACTTGTCCTTAATATTTATTACAAATCTGACTTCACAATAGAGTTAGGCTTTAAAAGGAGTGGTTCAATTATGTTTCCTTCCAGCTAGTCCCAGCCCGGATATTGCAGGATTATTATTTAATCTTGCTTTCCAGTGTTTCTCTACGGGCCATCCAGAGCCTCCCTACAGTGAAAATAGTTTTTAGATGGGGTAGGTGGTAAATTCCGTTCCTCTGGCGGATTTCGCAGAGTATTGCCCACTCTTTGATCCGCATGGAGCGCAGAGTTCTGGAAAAATTCTGCCAACTATTGCGTCGTGGAGATTTTTCTCGTGCACGATTCGCCAACGTAAAGTGGACAGGTGCATATGAGAAAATCGAGTGCTAGACCATCTCCTGCTGAGATTTCTGAATGCAGGCGGTCGCATCAGAAAGAGTAAGTACCCTCTGGTGTGTCGTGTGGTGCTGATTATACTGCATGGGACAAGATCCCGGCACAAAAAATCAGCTTGAGCAGTGTGACATTCCAAATTCTGCCACTCACGGAACTCCCTGGAATCTCGCAGAGTTTGTAGGTTACTCCACAGAATTGCGCGTAGTGAAACTCCACAAGTTACCCTCACCCCTACTTTTAGGGACATGATAGCATTCATTTTCTATATGTCCGCTTTTAAATACAATGCACCCTATCTTGTGCGCTATAACATTTACATGGTGGGGACTTACTAATATTTAAAAGGGAGGTTTTAACCTGTCAAAAACGTTTTTAACAGGTCAAACATTAGTTTTTGCACAGCAGCAGTCAAACTACACTGAGTAGGCCTGAAACCACGTTTTTTAATGCCTCTGATAACACAAAAGATGGTAATTTCCTATCCCTCTAGAGTCACACACAGCCACTTGATGTATCACAAATTATCATTGTGTTCCATTGTCAGTTGTAGTATAATATGGTTCCCTCGTTTTAAAAAGTGTGTGATCCTGATACAAAGTCATTATCATATGTGCTTGATGGAAGCTCAAGAATTCCTAGAATGCTAGTTACAAGTTTCAGCATCACAGCATGTGATGTCCCTATTACTAAGGGGCATGGTCAGTTTGCAGCCTGGAAACTATTTTGATATCACCAGCTGCCCCACAAAAGGGAATATCTAATATAACACAGTTTATCCGTATCAGTACATGCCCTTTTCAGTTATATTCCATAGTCCAGTAAACTCAGATAAACAGATTTCAATGATAATAAGTATGAATTTCCATTGGTACCTTACACTGAATAGCAAACAAAAAATCTAAACGAAAGTGAGTGTATGTGTTGTCTAACAAATTAATAATGTAGTGATACATAAAGAAATAAAGCTGTATACAAAATAAATAACTTCATCATTCTCAACAGGTTTAGATTTAATTATAAAAATAACTAAAATTGAAGAAAAATAAAACAAGCGGTTTACTGGAAAAGAGATAAAGGAAGAATATGAATCTCTTAATCCTTTTGGCTACAAATGGAATAAATATAAAGAGAAAGTGTTGGAGAGCTATGATCAGAGGAGTATTCTGTTGGAAGACGTTTTTTACTTAGAAGGTAAACGATGGAAACATACACTGCCAAAAAAGACCATCTTAACAAAAGTTGCTACCAAAAGAATTAGGGACCAAGAATATCCACCTGTGAACATCTGCTCAATGGTAATTAGAGACCTCAAGGGCTTGTGTAAAGTCACCTTTCAGGAGAAACTCAGTTTAAGTCTGGTGATATGGAAGGTAATTCTATTTGCTTTCTCTTTAGAAATCTTGAGATCATGTAGCAGCAGATTTATTCCTCTTAAATAAAGTTATTGAGCGTTCCTTCATCGGAGCCCAGTGCAGAAAGTCTTCTCCGCCTTCCAAATAACCAGACCTTTTCGCAGCTGGTGCAGATATCATCTGTTCCACAATCATGACCACTTCCCTGCATTCCCAGTCTCAAGACTCAGCACTCCACAGCAGTTCAATCACTAAACATACCTAGCACCAGTCCACTTGGGATTGTGACACTTCCATTTAATTGTAAATACTCCACACGCCTGCAGCTCGCTCCGAAATTAGGACGCCATCGCCAAACAAATAGATTCCAGGAACGGAATTAAAAACGTAATACTGTCCAATGATTAGTGTTCGTCATTAAGAGCTGATTGTAATATATGCGATAAAGTACACCTGTCCATACATCATAAGGATACTGCAAGTCACCAAGGAGATTGATGACTATATAGAGGCCTTTATAAGATCATGAAACTCTGAGTTGACCTACAATATCTTTTTAATGTTCCAGAGAAGGTAGTTTATAGCCTGCTGTTGCATGCTATACTGGCCATTAAAGGCCATTGCCAACGGTAAAGGCCTGAGACCAAGGCGGGAGCCTTTAACAAGGAATCAGGCTTTTAATGGCCGTATAGTCCACTATGGTGGGTAATAAAGCTATTAGAACATTTGTGCTAATTAAAAAAACGAAGGGGCATATTAGCAACAGCCGGCGATAATTATCGCCAAGCGCGCATAGCGCGAGGATAATTGTCGCCGGCTATCGCTGGATTTTATTGCGGAGATAGCACGCTATCAGCAAAGCTTATCTCCAGAGCTATAAGAATCCAAGCGATAGCTGCAAAATGTGCGATTATCGCTGGAATCCAGCGATAATCGCACAGCGACAGGCGATACATTGCTTATAGGGCAGGGTAGACTTAGCCATATAATCCACCTCCCATTGCATATACTGGCAAGATTGTAAGCAGGCGTAAAGAAACCTGCGTTAAGCACGGTTAGCGCTACTTTTATAATCGCTAAGCAGGTTAGCGATTACCTTGATATGTCGGTTAGCGACATTCTCCACGTTAGTTTGGCAGGGTACGACCATTTTGCATCTCATTGGCGATTGAAAGGTGGGCGTTAGGGAAACTGGTGCTGAGGCATAGGAACACGCGTAAGCGTGTCCATGCTGATAGTGCGATAAAATTATCGCCGCTTTTCGCCCGAAAACGGATGCTAAAGCGGCGATAATTTTATCGCGGGGCCTTGATGATATGCCCCGAAGGCATGTCGGAGCCCAAGGGAGTTGAACTGATGCCCCCTATGGCTGCAATGCCTTTGTTTCACAGCTGCTGCTTTAATTGTTCCACAGATAATAGCTGTGCACAGGGCCATGGCTTCTGGCTGCTGAATATTTACAGCAATAGCAGTGAAAGGAAGCTGAAGTCAGCCCCCTTTTCTCCATTAGCTTCGCTGAACTGCTTTCCATCATTCAGCCGAGCTAGAGAGACCCAGGAGCTGAGCAGCATTCCCAACTCACTCCTTTCGAGGCTCCAGTGATACTGATAGCTACGAGCAGAGGAAGGGGGAAAGCTGCTGTGTGTCCTGCTGCACAGGCCCTGCTTTTTGCTTTCCTCTGCCCAATCCATATATTTTGGAGGAGCAGGGAAAAGAGAGAGGCAGAGGTTTTGTATTAGGACACTGTAACATTTAGAGCAGCGGTCTATACCAGTTTATATAGGCCACTACTGCCCCACTGTCTTCAATGGAGCTCTCAACATTTCAAGGTTTTAATATTCCTTTAAAAACATGGTCACGCATTTACCCATATTTATTAAAAAATCTTGAAATGTAGCAAGTCATCGTGCTGCGCTGTGTGAAAGGAAAAGGGCAGGAATATGCCATATTTACCATTATACTGCAAATTCCTGACCTTTCCTAGTGCTGGTGCACTTTTAGCTGTCTAGCATCATGTTGCAAGGGTGCCTGCCTGGCAGGCAGGATTGTTTTGTGCAGCAACTAACACATTCCTGCACAATAACAATCCTCAGAGGCATTTCCCTCTTCCAAAGTTTGCTGCAGAATGCAGAACACAGAATGCAGCACTCTTAGAAAAAGGAAACAACGAGGAGAAATAAAGATATTTCTTCTTCTTGGTCCTCTGATGGGGAGGCGTACAATTCTGATGCATTCCCAGGTCTACCAATGTTGGTGAGTCTTGGAATGTGTCTGAATCCATGGGTGGATGCGTGGGAACACCCACACTCCACCCATGGCAAGCCTCCCTGCCGCAGAGTTGCGCAAGGCAACAATTTGCGCTGCTTTGTGTTACTTTAGATGTATCAAGCCGCCCAGTGCCATGCAAGGTGGCCTTGCGTTGCTTGATAAATATCATTTAGGTTTGTGTCACCCTTATGTGGTATAAGAGCGACGCAAAACCTTGATAAATATACCCCTTAATCTTTTGCTCCTTCATGTGAAAGAGGCAGAGGGGGTCATTACGATGTCGGTCGTAAAGCCTCCGACCGAGAGTCGGAAGCTTTGCATCCCCGTCGGAGCCCTTCTGACCAACTCAGTCGGTTTATGGTCCAACCGTCCGATTACGATGTTCATGCTCGGAATGTACACTGGCTGGTCATTCCGACTCGGTTCCGACCGGCTCTCAGAGTATTCCTGTCAGTCGGAACCGCACAGTTACCCAGTATGGAAGGCGTTTCTGCCATCGGTATTATGATGTCAGATTCTGACAGCCTTTCCATGCCGGTCTTTCTGCAGCCCATGGTTGGTGGCTGAGGGGGTACCTAAGGCATCGCCCTGTAACACCCTGCACTGTATGGCAGGCACCATGCGGTGCCTGAGACAGGGTGCAGAAATTTACATGCACACACCCATTTCCCCATGGAATCTTTTCGGCTGTAACACAAGCTCCCATAGGGAACAATGAGAATCCGACCGAACAGTGTTCGGTGTCATAGTAATCCGGCGGTCGGAAACGCCAACTGCCTGTCGGTCGATCCAGAGTCCGAGACGGTGTCGGTCGGAGGCTTTCTGACCGACACTATAATGAGCCCCAGAATGTTTACAGACGTGAAAAATAAAAGTTGAATATGTGATGTAAAATTAAACACACTAATAACAGTTAGTAATTTGCTACAACAAGCATTAGAATACATTTTATAAAAGTAAGGCTAAAAAATGCTACAGCTCAGAATGAGTAGCACCCGTCAGAGAGATTCCTTCTTTCTTATAATGAACTTTGTGCAAAAAAAGGATGTTGGCATAAATATCTCCTGTCTCCAGATCACTGGTAATCTTAGAATAGCAGATTATCACGAAGAAAAGGTAGTTCTTTTCTCTGTTTAAAGTACAGCTGTAAAGATGCTCATTGACCAACATTTCACCTTAGCTACTAGCTGTGGCGGTAGGCTTTGTGACCCCACAACTAAACTGTAATAAGTAATTACAGTTGAGCAGCTATCCTGTTGCATATTACTATAGATGTCACAACTGGACCATAATAAAGAAATTAGAGATAGGATTTTACGTTGGGATTGCAGGCTTCCATGTATTATACATTGCTTTCCAAACCCATTTTGAGACATATAGCGTCTTTTAAGTGTTCAGTAGTATTAATGTAGTGCTACATACCCCGGGCATTCTGCTGAAGCGCTCACTGTTTTCAGATGCGCCATTCTTATGCAGATCCGAATCCATTAAAACGGTCATGCATGCCCTCATTAGTATCAGACTGGACAACGGCAGCACCCTCTATGCTGGAATTAACAAGAAACTACTCCACAAACTCCAGACTGTCCAGAAAGCCGCAGCCAGATTGATCCTAGACATCTCCCGTCACAACCACATCACCCAACACCTCCGCGATCTCCACTAGCTTCCAATCGAAAGAAGAATAACCTTTAAGCTCCTCACTTAGGCATACAAGGTCCGCCACAACATCATACCAGCATACCTAAACAACCGCCTCGCCTTCCACGTATCCAAGAGACACCTCCGATCAGCTGATTTCGTACTGGCCACCATCCCACGCATCTACAAGACCAGAATGGGAGGAAAGTCCTTCTCCTACCTCATAGCCATGGCCGGGAACAACCTCCCTATCTACATCCGGCAAGACCCTACACTGTTCAAGTGACCCCAGCACTCTGCAAACCTACCCGCACATCCCCATAGCGCCTCGCGGGTGAGTAGCTGTGCTTTAGAAATCCCTGATTGATTGATTAATTGATTGATGATTTAAAGTGTGTTGCTGTCTTAGCAAATTGGAACATATATGCACTGCAGTGTATGCTTGCTCTCTCTCGCTCTCTCTCACTTTCTCTCTCTCTCTCTCTCTCTCTATATATATATATATATATGTGTCTATATATATATATATATATATATATATGTATGGATGTATGTATGTATATATACATATATATATATATTCACTGAAAAAAACATAGGTTTCTGGCACGTTATAGTTAGACATTAGCATTTAAAAAACCTTTGAAATTCACTCAAAAAACCGAAGGTTTCAGGCACGTTATAGTTAGAAATGAGCATTTAAAAAACCTTAGAAATTCACTCAAAAAACCATAGGTTTCAGGGACGTTATAGTTAGGAATTAGCATTTTAAACAACCATTAGAAATTCACTGAAAAAAACCATAGTTTTCAGGGACGTTATAGTTAGTTGGACATTTGACTCATATAAAATCAGAGAAATTCACCTGTTATAGTTAGTTGAGCTAACTATAACTCGCGCCCCCGCAATGCACTGCTGATGATGTCACATATTACATCACTCATGACATGGTCAGTGATATCACTGATGACATCACTGATGGTATCTCAAATGACATCACTGATGACATCACTGATGACATCACCCAGTGAATGTGTGTTTCTGTAAAGTTTAAATATGTTTTATAAATATATATATATATATGCCAAGGTGTATTGAAGAATGAATGAGTGTATAAGACTCAGGATGGATGATCAAGTAGGTGTGTGACTAACTGTATAATTGACTAATTAATTGTGTCTTGCTTAATGCATGTGTTAGCGATTAATATAGACATTCACACAGTTTAGGTTGTTAGTTGGTGTGTAAGCAGTTCCATGGTTTGGTTAACAACTAAATGAGGATCTATGAGCTATTCATTGCTTGTCTGAGTACCTGTATGAGTACCTGAGTGTCTGCATGGGTGGGGGGGTGACTCTCTGCATAGATTCACAAGGTATATGTGTTCAAGTCTATCTGTGAAGGTCTGTATGGCTGAGTGAGTGTGTGTATGAGTGTCTCGGTGAGTGAATGGATGCCTCAGTGGTACATGTGAGTAACTCCATCTGTGAAAGGCAGTATATATGAGTGTTGGACTGTATAAATGACTATATGTGAGAGTGAGTGATTGTGAGAGTGCCTGTATGGATCAGTGTGTCCTTGTATTAGTTATTGTATTAGAGTGTAAGTATGTGTTAGTATATGTTTAAATAAGTGACGTGGTATGTGTATAACTGTACAGGTGAGTAAATGAAAGTGTTATTGATTATTTCCATTACTGACTAGGTGTGTGAATAACTCTAAGAATGAGAGGCAGTGTGTGATTGTCTGTATAGATATGTGACTGGATACGATAATACTGTATTGATGGCTGACTGTATGTATGAGTGAGTGTATAGGTGAATGAATGGATGTGTGTAGACCTACAAATTAGAGAGTGGATATGCACTAACTGGTATTGGTGTGTTCACGGTTTCGAAAATTATAGTCTGTATTTTAGACTGGGTGTATCAAGTATTATATTAGGGTCTGATCAGGTGCATCTGATTTTCACGTGGATGATGTCACCAGTGATGTCATCAGTGATGTCATTTGAGATGTCATCAGTGATGTCACTGACCATGTCAAAAGTGATGTAATATGTCACGTCATCAGCAGTGCTTTGCGGGGGCGCGAGTTATAGTTAGCTCAACTAACTATAACAGGCAAATTTCTCTGGATTTATATGAGTCAAATGTTCAACTAACTACAATGTCCCTGAAACCTGTGTTTTTTTCAGTGAATTTCTAAGGTTTTTTTAAATGCTAATTTCTAACTATTACGTGCCTAAAACCTATGGTTTTTTCAGTGAATTTCAATGGTTTTTTAAATGTTAATTTCAAACTATAACGTGCCTGAAACCTATGGTTTTTACAGTGAATTTCAAAGGTTTTTTAAAGGCTAATTTCTAACTATAACGTGCCTGAAACCTAGGGTTTTTTCAGTGAATTTCAAAGGTTTTTTAAATGCTAATTTCTATTTATAACGTTCATTAAACCTATCTCTTTTTCTGTGTTTTTTAATTATGATCCCATTCTCAACTTGGTGAATACTGCAAATCTCACCACTCTTCCATCAATACCTTACACCAACAAAATCGCCACAAACAAGAGCCACATCTAACGCTAATGAAATGCACAGTAGGCGTTCCCGTGCAAAAAAACCACGAAAACACCACTTCCCCATATTTTCAACGACCAGCCAAATCTGCAATGCGATCCAAAAGGCAGGCGATAAGCAGAGTTAGCAGTAACAAATTAACATCAACCTTTAACTGGTGTAAGGAGGTCGACTATCTACTCCGTTATTTCGACCCAACTCACAGCCACATCTGAAGACCAACACGTGATACAGCTACTGATCATGCAGCTCCGACACCCAACAATGCCACAACACCCAGCCCCATCACCACCAGATCCTCCCCCCGGATCACCCTCCCTACTACCACCGAGGCAGCACAAAACAGAACAACAGACCTTCCCAAAACGTCATGCCCCTCAGCCACACAATAGCTGAATGTTGGGAGATAAGCAACCAACTATATATGTAGGAGGCAAGTCACCCATCACTGATAAAGCACACAATGCCAAGTGTAACGCTCATGTGCTGCACAGACCTCACTATGCAAAACACAAACTTCTCCATGTGGAGATATACTATTGATACTTGTAGTGTAGTGCACAGTGGACGCAACCATGTTACCTCAGGCAGTGGGGAAGATCTCGGACATGTAGCTGTGTTGTTCCCCCCTGGAAGTGGAAGCGGAGTGGGCTGCTCCAACGTATGCCACTCCAGCGTAGGAGTATGAATAAATAGACCAGGCCCTAGGCGTGGTTCACTTGTGGGAAGACCAACGAGTCTGTGAGAACGGCAGCCCTCACCCTGGCACGTGGCACTGTAGTGAAGACTGCTATTTATATACGTACATTGCTAAGTTGGCACAACCGCGTTAGATGTTAGAAAGCCATCTTGACACTTTTGCTGCTTTTGCACACGACACTGCCGTTACATGTTATTATTTGAGAAATGCTTGCTCGCCTTTGCTTCACATGAGTACTGTCTGTTGTTCACATCCCTAACAGTGAGCTGCGACCTTGATCTGAACATTGTGTAAAGAAACAGTCTGGGTCGCTAGACGGTGCATGTTGTTGGGTTCAGGTTGATCGGCCCACTATTTAGCCATAACACGCACGCAGCTGCAAATACCTGAAAGTCGAGTGCTTAATATTGCAGGCTGCATGCTTTATACACATTCGGAAGAAGAGCTTTCCCAGGAGCAGAGTATACCTGATCCTGTGATGTGATTCCACTAAGCTGATCTTTACGGTATGGGGTTCCCCATTCAAGCCTAGAGACCTTCTATTAGTCTAATAATAATAATATTAGTTTACTAGCGAAAGGAAGGTGGCTGTAATCCTTTGTCATTTTATTATGATTTCTCCTTTCATTTTCTATGGTATTGTAACTATGCTGATGGTTTTGATCTTAATCATTTGTCTGCTTATGTTAGCCAAAGTACTACATCTTAGGACACAAGGTTTATAAAATAAACTCTTTAAACTTTACCGTGTCTCTGTTTGCTCTTGTTGTGGACTGGTATGAGAATAATTACGAACAGGTATTTCTGATTCCCACCATTCCTGAGAATACACTAAGTCGCTTGTTCTGGGTTGTCTATACATTGGGACCGCCGATATAAAATCGGATAACGAATGGGACACTGATGCTGGTCGGATAAGGGGTTCTGGGTTCTGAGGTGAGTTTTTGGTACACCACAATTCACTGAGGTCCTGGTTTCCTGTGCATAGTTCTGTGCATTAGCAGAATCCCTGCAACATGGCGCACCTAACGTTTGGTCGATTTATTTGAAACGCCTTAGTAGTGCTTATATCAGTCCACGACTCCCTCACTCTTGTTTCCGGATAACGGGAGAGACGGATTTAAACCTACCTGTTACTCGACTAATAGGTTCTTTCAAGCTTGATCATTAAAAAGGTTTCTTCTGAACCCTAGTGCTACTGTTAAAATCGTTGTTAATCTTTAGTGTGTCCTTAAGGCGGTTGACATTGCTGCACATAGCCGTGCACCTCTGCGCCATCATTTGACGACGTATGGGGTGCCGGATGATGGGATGGCTGTTATTTTTGTGGTGAGCGCTGATGCGTCTTACCCTTATGAGTTGTTTTACTCTTGGGTGACTTTTCCGGCGGTGGATGCAGACGATGATACGTTTCATTCCTATACTCCCACGCAGCTGCCTGCAAACTAAACGCCGTATAGGACACAAGAAATTCCTATTTCTGCCTGGCAGCATACCATTTGGTTTAATGGCGCCCTTCCCCATGCGGTTGCACCGGCTAGAATGGGCCCGTTGTCAATTGCAGGGGCCACATGGCCGGTGCTGGCCGGATTTACGCCTCATCCCTGCTATCTCACGGTGGCTGTGGCTGAGTTGCGGGTACTACACACAGCCCTGATTACAGTGCATAGGGCTTTGGTGCAGTACGTGTCATGCAGCGTGCAGGTGGGGGCACCTGCTGTTGCGGGACAACCAATGGACCACCGGTGGTTATTAGTCCTTTTATGGTCAATTCGGTGATGAGCAAGCGCCCCCAAAATAAGGATGATTTACCTTATTGGCTTGCTGAGAAATTTGACCAACTGGAGGCGGTTTTTCCGCACACTACTCCTGTGGAGAAACACAGGATTCTCACCATTAGTTTGCCGAAAGACTTAGTCCCAGATATGGCCGATTGTGACAACTGGGGCAAGGTCTTTGCCGCGACCTACTCGAAGTGCTTCGGCACTCCGTCTATGTCTGTACTTCCCTCTGTCATTAAACGTGTTCAAGAGAATCACGGTGCGGAGGCTGCTGTAGAATTAGGAATCCGGCTTGTCGGGGTGTTCAATGTGGTTGCTTCGATGGTTATGGGCAACCTCAAAGGCGATGGCATGCAGTTCCAAGTGGCTAATAAGCTGGACCACGTGGACGAACTCGGCAGGCCTAAGGAGTTTGCTAAGATAAGTGCGGAAGCCTATCGCACCATAGGCCGCAGTGCCTTAGGTGTAAAACCAACTGTAATAATTCCTGATTTGGTACAGCAAACTAAGGTGAGCTCGTCTGGTAAAGACGAACGTCCAAATTTTCCTAAACAAAGTTGGCGGGCAAAGAAACAGGGGAAGCAGCAACAGAAACAGGGGTCTCGTCCTGCCTCACCTGTACAGTCGACTAGTGAACGCACATATGATCTGCGCGATCGATCTAGTATTAAGTCACCTGATCGGTTTCAGGTTTCTGAACAATGTTCTCCTCGTTCTTCACAGGAAACATCGGCTTCACAGTCCGGTGGCGGAGACCGTGGGAAAGGACCGGGGTGCCCAAGGACGTGAGCAACCCCGTCAGACTGATGGTAAAGGCAAGCAAGACGAGTCTGCACGTCAACGACCCCCATTTCAAAAGAAGAAGGTTGCTGCGCTAACAGCGAGGTATGCCACAGATAGTGCGGACGCAGCTTCAGAACCTGACATGGGCACTAACGCTGCTCGACAGCGCGGCGGAAGTTACAGTAGTGCGACAAGCACTGCGTCCATATCTGGTGGCGACAGCAACTGACACGTTCATTACTGTAGAAACTGCTGACACTAGAGTGGCTCCCCCTGACAGACTATATAATATAGTCCTTTTAATTGAAGGAGACATACAACGTACAATTGAGGGGATTTTTGAGATAATCTGACCTCTTCGTACGATATTCTATTGGCAGAGGCAGACTGGCCGCTGGCTTTCGTTTTAGATGCTTCTAGAGGGGAGGAGGTGATCCTCCCGTTCTTTGCACACACAGTGCCGAAGGACCAAGCTAAGAAGTTTGCCGAGGAGTGGGCTCTGGTGCTAGCACCGGCTTTGTATCGTAATCAGGTAGGCTGGGATAAATTGTCCCCCAGCCATGAGATTCCGTTGCGGTCCATGCCCCAGCCGCAACCCCAATATCCCATGCGTCGCGAAGCAAGACCTCACGTCGCGGCAATCCTTGAACAATTGGAATATAAAGGTGTTATTGAAACATGTGTGTCACCAATGAATAATCCTTTATTCACTGTGACGAAGCCTGGTTTTCGATTACCGGCATTTAAACTCTCATTGCCGGACATGCGCAGTACAGAATACCCACAGTTCTGCTCTCGTCGATAGTCTCGTGAGAAAACGGTTTAAAACCACACTTGACATTTCCAATGGCTTTTACAGCCATAACCTGTCCTCTCTTGGTAGTCAATGGACGGCATTTACCTCGGGCGGCAAACAAAAACATTTTAAGAGACTACCGATGGGCTATAAAAACAGCCCTGGAGTCTTTGCCGCTCGTGTAGTCTCTCTGTTAGAGAGCATAGACCCTGATGCGTACTCGTATGTGGATGATATTTATCTCACAGATGACGAGTTATGGCCGCATCTGTGTCGCGTTGATCGCATAATTGTTTTGTTTGCAGACTTCGGTTACAAATTCAACTTTGCGAAGTCTCACATTGCAGAATATACAGTGTTGTTTTTGGGATACGAACTCAACAATGAAGGTCGCGGATTGGCTCCGCACTTCCTAGAGAAGTGCGCATGCCTGCGTGCTCCTACAACACTGAAACAATTACAATGTTTGCTGGGCTTTCTGAATTTTGGTCACACGTACATTCCTGATTATGCCCAGCGTATCAAGCCGCTTTATGCCTTGGTACAATCTAATTTTTCCAAATCATGCTGGCTGCCGGAGCATTCAGCTATATTGCAATCTTTGCCAGCTGACCTTCTTGCTTCAAAATACTTACTGACGCGTGATAACCACACTAACCTGGTAATAAGAATTGTGCCAGGCGCAGTGGGTTTAACGTACCTAACGTTCAATGAGGGCGATACCGTCCCCATTGCCTACAAATCGCATCTGTACACGTCGGCTGAACTGCGATTTTCCGCTGTCGAGAAAGTTTTGACGGCAGTGCAGATGGCAATTCTTAAAGAACGAGCGCTATCGCAAGAGAAACGCATGTTGGTGGTCACACCATATCCTGCCCTTGAGGCAGTGACCAAGGCGAATGTACCAAATTCTAAAGCTTTGCATCCATGGTGGATACAATGGGCCACTTCCTTGACATCACCCGACGTCACCTATATCTTTGACGCAGCACTACAGACTCAGGAGTTCTTACAGTATGAATTCGTTCATCCAGCTCCTCTGTCTTTGCGCCCGCTCGAGGATTACCATTGTGTCATTTACACTGACGGTTCTGCGCAACCGGCGACTGGATGAAAGCATGCCTATTCAGCGGCCTGCGCAATTGTGGTGGGTACTTTCGTGAATGGTGAATTCCAATCTGATGTCGTGCATACGCAGTCATTGGGTGATTGTACCGCACAGTTGGCAGAGCTCCGTGCTCTGCTTCTCACACTGGAGTTTGCTGATTCTCGGGTCACCACTCTTATAGTGAGTGACTCGTATTATTGTGTTCAAGCTTACAACGACAATCTACATTTTTGGTCTCAAAATGACTACAGTGATTCCAAAGGTAGCACAATTAAGCATAAAATGCTTTGGGTTCGAGTGGCAGAACTTAAAGAACATCTGCCTCTTGTGAATGTTATTCACACTCTTGGTCACCAACGAGTTGGTGTCCATGCTGTCTGCAACAGCTTGGCTGACGAGGCAGGAAAAACAGCAGTGGCGACATACTAAGTGGCAGCAGTTACAAGATCCAAAAGTAAGATCGATGATGACATCTTGGCAGCTATTGCTGCTACAGAGAAGGGAAATAATTGCCCGAGAGGTTTCCCTTCTCATTACCATTATTACTTAAGTCCTGATAACGTCCCGTTAGTGATGATTTACGATGTTGGTGACAGATTGATGCCCAACGTGGACTGCAGACCATCTTTGATATTAGCGGCTCACGAGGGCATGGCGTCTGCCCATGCCGGCCTTGCAGCTACTGTATCTCTGTTACAACAACGTTACTGGTGGTGCGGTTTACATAAACAAGCTCGCGCTTATGTTCTTAACTGTGACATTTGCCAGCAGATTAAACCTTCAATGGCGGCGCGCCCACCACAAACTCAGTGGTACATATCTAATAAACCACTAGGGTGTGTTTATTTAGATCACTGCGGTCCATTCACCTCTGATACTGCGTACAAGTACATCTTGGTTGCAGTGGATTCGTGCACAAGTTTTCTGTGGGTATGGCCACAAAGGAGTGCTGATGCCCATACTGTCATCAGGGATTTGCGTGTCTTTGTGGGAAGTTTTGCATGTGGCACCTTTCATTCTGATCAGGGCCCTGCGTTCGCCTCTAAGGCGTACAAAAAGAAGCCATGAGAAATTTGGGGGTCCATGTCAAATTTTCGTCTCCCTACCGACCTGAGGGTAATAGTGTGGTGGAGCGAATGAACCATGACTTAAAGCAATCTTTGACAGCTCGAGTTTTAGGCACTGGCCGGAACTGGCTAGCCCATTTGTATAACGTCCAACGTGCACTTAATAATCTTCCTAGGAGGTCTCTGGGTGGGCGGACCCCATACATGATGCTCTTTGGCATACAAATGTTTGTCCCAGACCTTGATGGTCTAGACATGGCGGCGTCAGCCGCACCCTTTGACGTAGATGATCACTGTGCTGTATTGCAGAATCTACAAGAAGCCAGAGACAATCTAGCGAAAGAACACGTGCCCTCCACATCTGATGCTGCGCTTCAGATTCCGGTAGTCGGCTGGCTACCTCGAGTTGGTGATCTGGTCCGTGAGAAGGTGGAGAACAAGAAGGAGTTTGGCCCCTCTTATCGTGCACCGGTTACAGTGCTTGGCGTGCAGGGTACACGAACAGTCATTTTACCTCCACTTCCTGGTCGCAAGGATAACAGGTACATCTCTATTGACAATGTCAAGCTACAGCGAGTGGCCGATTCTTCTTAGTATGGCTCCAGCGGTTTCTTGCCCTGCGATGCTGAGAAATTCTGTTTTGGCTCCAGCTTCTACCGCCTTGCCTGATGTTGCCGTCGAGATGCATACAGTTACTGGACCTTTGTTGCCACCGACAGCTGGTGATCTACCTGAAGATACTGAGTATGCTTATCCAACGCGCATCTCCTTTGACACTAATTCAATGACTTCCATTGCCCCATCAAAAGTTAAAATTTTTGTTGTTTGGTTTAAAAGACATTTTTTAATTCCCCCTTGGACTTACATTTGGCTAGTGCTCATATGTATTTTTTTATTTATGTCCATTGGATTTGCGGTAGTGTTTTTTCGACTTATAAATGGACACTACCTGAATGAAAGATCTACAATTAGACTAATTGATGGAACTTTGACCCCCCACTCCTCATCACATATCATGAAAAGGGACCAGACTTTTGTGAACATTACTGCATGGCCTGTACTGGATGGGATTGCGTGGGATGCTGTTAAATTTCTAATTCATGGTCCCACTGAAGTAATCAATGTGCCAAATGTATTTCATGTTTCTATGGGTGATGTAGTTAAGCAAAGCATCCGCTCGGATGATTGGGATGTTCAAGCCATAGAAGCACTGTTTTCTGATTTGAAATATTATGCTGCTTTTGATGCTGAGGATTTGTATTTAGATACTGCTAATTATGATGAGTAGTTTTGCTATCAACATTATGGCAATCATTTCCTACACAAAACAAATACGTTTAGAAATTTTGTAAATTATATGCAATGGGAACACTGTCCAGCGCCTAGGCTGGGCAGCTCCACCACGTTAGTGGACAAATTCACATATTTTTCTGATTTCAGTGTGTCGAATCCAGCCTCCTTTTACTTTAAAGTGGTGGCTGAGTCTACCTCGAAAGTTAGGCTGACACACACTAAATTGTTATATTCCAAATCCTTTATGGATGAGTTGGCAATCGGAGGTTACGATCTGTGGAAAGCTACTATTGATCTTAAATCGGTTTGGGGTTCTAAACCGTGGCAGGTACAGGGAACAGAAGCTTTGCATCGTGCCTGCCTCATCCCGAACCACATGTTGTTTTTGAATTCGTCAATTTTTCAGACCACCTGTTTTGGATTGGCTACTTCTAAAAAATTGGATTCTCCCTCTACACCGGATCTGGGTGCTTATCCAAATTGGGATAATCATACGGATCTGTCCCTTGCTACGTTGCAGTTATACATTTCTAACACATCCTTCAATATTTCCAAATTAAATCCGAACGGATGGTTAATATGGCAAACGAGCTCAGATTCCTGTCAACATCGATTTCTGGATTTAACCCCTTCGCTGCCAGGCCTTTTCCCCTCCTGTGCCACGCCCTTTTTTGGCTATTTGGGGTAGTGCACGCTGAGCCCCCTGTAACTTTTTGACCACATGAGGTATCCACGCCAAATTTGCATCCTTTTCTTCCAACATCATGGGGATTCTAAAGGTACTCAGGGTTTGTGGATTCTCCTAGAGGGGTCACAGAAATGAGCCAAAATACAGCAAACTTTTGTTTTTTTTCGGAAAAATTGGAAAAACGGGTTGCAAATGAAAGCATCTGGGTTTTTCCCTGCAAATGTTATCAAAAAAGGGTTTGTGGGGTTGAAATCACCATTTTCCCAGCTTTTCGGGGATACCAGACTTTTGTCAGAAATCCAAAACTTTTTACACAGTTTTGGCATTTTTCTGGGACATAGCCTAATTTTGCTATCTTTTGTGCTTTTGACCTCCTTCCAGTTAATGGCAGAAATGGGTACAAAAGCAATAATGGATCCTGGAAAGCTATACATTTTCGAGAAGAAGACAAAATACTGAATTCAGCAAGGGGTCATTTGTGTAGATCCATCAAGGATTTTTTATAGAAACTAACAGTTGAATATAGGATAAATTGAAAATTAGTTGAAAAAAAGAGCCTTTTGTGTCAACGTTTTCACCTGTAACTTCTTCTAATTATGACAGCTCTTTTAAATCAATATACCGTTACATCCGCTGGACATTACTGGTTGTGGGGATATATAGGACTTTAGGTTCACCAAGAACCCGACGAACCCAGGGCCAAAAACTGAGCAGCAACTTGCAATGGTTTTTTATTATGTACCGGGTATATAGTAATTATTCTGTAAAAATGTGTACATGGAAAAATCGGTATGAAAGACATCTATGTATTTCTGAAATGGGAACAAAATATAGAGTTTAGAAACAGTAGATATTTGCACATTTCTGAAATTGGGAATACTCATACTAGCATGAGAATTATCAGTCATTTTTTAGAATGACTTCTTTTTTACACAATATCTTTCATTTGGAAGGCAGAAATGCATCGAAAGTCAATAGATAATAACAGTTTCTTTACAAAACTGAATTACCCTAAGTCTCCCGATAAAAATGGTACCTCATAGTGCCCGCGACAGAAAACGGCGCAAAACACAACGTGGTCACAACTCAATATCGCAGTGAAAATTTACCCTTTTTTGGCAAAGTGCCTAGCTCTAGTTTTTGAACCCTAGCTCTGCAACCTAGCAAACCTATACATTTTTGAAAACTAGACACCCAGGGGAATCCAGGATGGGGTGATTTGACTGCCTCCCACCAGGGTCTGTTACCCAGAATCCCTTGCAAACCTAAAAAATTGTCAAAAAAAACACATTTTCCCCACATTTCTGTGGTGGAAAGTTCCGGAATCTGCGTGGATCCACAAATTTCCACCCACCCCGCGATCCCCAACGTCTTACGAGAAAAACAGTACCTCACTTGTGTGGGTCGGCCTAGTGCCCGTGACAGGAAACGGCGCAAAACGCAACATGGTCACACCTCAAATGACCCTTTTTTGGCAAACTGTCTAGCTGTAGTTTTTGAACCCTAGCTCTGCGGGCACCTTGGGAAACCTAGCAAACCTATACATTTTTGAAAACTAGACACCCGTGTGCTTCCAGGGAGGCATGGCTTGTGTAGATCCCCCAACGTTTCCTTACCCAGAATGCCCTGCAAACCTCAATTTTAGCTGAAAAAATCACCTTTTTCACACATTTTTGTGTGGGAAAGTTGAGGCATCACCGGGCTGACACAAATTTCCTACCACCCAGCGTTCCCCCGGGTCTCCCGATAAAAACGGTGCCTCACTCGTGTGGGAGGCCCAAGTACCCGCGACAGGCAAGGCCCCAAAACGTATTGAGGCGACATGAAAATTGCCTACCTCAAAACGACCTGGTTTTGCAAGGGGGGTCACCTGGGTTTTTGGCCCCGTGCACGGCAGCCACCTAGGGGAACGTACCAAACCCACACATTTGGGGGATTCCAGGGAGGTATGGCTTGCGTGGATCCCCCAACGTTTCCTTACCCAGAATGCCCTGCAAACCTCAAATTTAGCTGAAAAAATCACCTGTTTCACACATTTTTGTGTGGGAAAGTTGTGGCATCACCGGGCTGACACAAATTTCCTATCACCCAGCGTTCCCCCGGAGTCCCGATAAAAACAATGCCTCACTGGTGTGGGAGGCCCAAGTACCCGCGACAGGCAAGGCCCCAAAACGTATTGAGGCGACATGAAAATTGCCTACCTAAAAACGACCTGGTTTTGCAAGGGGGGTCACCTGGGTTTTTGGCCCCGTGCTCGGCGGCCACCTAGGGGAACCTACCAAACCCACACATTTCTGAAAACTAGACACCCGGGGGATTCCAGTGATGTATGGCTTGCGTGTATCCCCCAACGGTTCCTTACCCAGAATGCCCTGCAAACCTCAAATTTAGCTGAAAAAAAAATCACCTTTTTCACACATTTTTGTGTGGGAAAGTTGAGGCATCACCGGGCTGACACAAATTTCCTACCACCCAGCGTTCCCTCGGGTCTCCCGATAAAAACGGTGCCTCACTCGTGTGGGAGGCCCAAGTACCCACGACAGGCAAGGCCCCAAAACGTATTGAGGCGACATGAAAATTGCCTACCTCAAAACGAAAGCCCGGTGATGCCTCAACTTTCCCACACAAAAATGTGTGAAAAAGGTGATTTTTTTCAGCTAAATTTGAGGTTTGTAGGGCAAAGACTAAAATTGCCAAAAATAAACAGGGGGAGCAAAGGCCCTTGCCCAAGGGGCCGCTCCCCCCTCCCTGGTGTCTAGTGGGTGGATCCCTGCTTGGGGATCGCCCTCCTGTGGCGATCCCCAAGCACGGATCCACTGGGGAGGGGTACCATTGGAAAGGGGAGATTCTCCCCTTTCCAACGATACCTCTCTCGTCTTTCTACGTGCTCAGGGGGCTGAGATAGCCCCCTGAGCACGTACAAAGTGAAACCTGAAATGAGCCTCTTGGCTCATTTCAGTTTCACTTTCACTGTAATGACGGCGCGACGTGCGCGCCGATCGTCATTACAGTGAAAGGGGGGGGGGGCCTCGGGTGCTGGGGAAGCTCTTCCCCAGCTCCCGAGGCTATTTTTGCAGAAAGGGAATCCCTCTGGTGCCAGTGATGTCATGAGTGATGTCACTGACCATGTAATGAGTGATGTAATATGTGACGTCATCAGCAGAGGATTGCGGGCGCGCGAGTTATAGTTAGCTGCACTAACTATAACGGGGGAATTTCATTGTTTTTTTACGAGTGAAATGTCCAGCTAACTATAACATGTGTGAAACCTATGGTTTTTTCAGTGAATATATAAATATATATTATCTTACCTACTGGCGGTCGCCAGTAGATAGTTATAGTTAGGACCACATTTCCATAGAAAAGCATTTCTTCATGTGCTTATAACTTTGGCGTTGTTTGACGAATCTTTACAAAATTTTCTAATAAGTTTCTCTTTTTAGATCAGCTCCTATCTTGAAAGTGTAACGGTGATTGGTCAAGGGGGGGGCTGAGAAAAAAGGGGGTTCCCAAAACGTGTTTTCTCAATGCATTTTCCATAGGAAACTTTAGACAAGGCCACAGGTCAAACTGCTGAACGTAATTACGCCAAATTTGGCAGGGAGAAAGGTCTTGGTCCAGAAAGCACGCTTTTGTATAAATGGTGTAAATCCGTTGAGTAGTTTTTTAGAAATATCAAATTTTGCAGATATCGATATTTGGGAATTCTGACATCTGATTGGCTGAGGGGTTACGAGCACGAGCTTGCGGCTGATTGGCTGTGAACGGTTGAAACTAGGAAGTGTTGGCAGCTATTTTGTGATTCAGTCGATCAGCTCGCATCTCTCCGTCTATAAGCCATCGGGTCCGTAGTTCTACCTCTGCGAGGCAGCATTGAAAATATACCGCAGCTCAGTCTGTGCGAGATACCCCTTTCACAGTCCGTACTACAGCGGAGCTAACAATGATTAGATATCCTAGAACAATGCGACTCAGGTCCTCTCAGAATTCATGGGAACAAGACACTCTTTCGCTTAGACACTCATATCTGTTCACAATGTGAGTAACCAGAGACTTTGTATAGTTTAAAATGTTTATTTCAACTAACGAGCTCAGTAATGTAGTACACGTGCTAAGGTGAGGAAAGAAATGCATGTAAACAATACAATCAGCATAGTTTCAATTGCATACAGTATGAATGGGGAAAGTATATTATCATGTCTGTGGATTAAGCCATATAGCGTTTACCACCCTCCCCATGCCACAAGCCATGTTTATTATATCAGGGGAAGACCTCTGGGCTTGAACAGTGGAACACCCTACCTCAAGTCTTATATGATAGCATTTACATCTCCGGACAAGCACAGCTCTTCCTTGCGAAAGATTGTTCTCCAAGTGTGTGTAATTTGCATCCAGTGCAATATTAAAAGCACTCAAAATTTCAGAAGCGGAGGTCTATTCCATGTTATGTCTATATGTGCGTGGGATGGGCCAAAGCAGAATAACCAGCATTGTTGTTTTCTGCTCTTGAACACGGCGTACAGTAGAGAAATCAGTGCACAGCAGAAATAGTGAAAGGCAGACAGTTCCCATGCGAAGCAGAGAAAACAGAAGTGTTTACGAGAACAAATGCATTTAGAGTCGTGTGGAAAAAGTGGATAAAATGGCTGTGATGCAAGGTACGAACTCATGCTAACTTAGCAACGTTCGTTGGCACCTCCTAACCCCTACGACACCCCCCCTTTCGACAGTCCTACGCACAGTGAGCAAAGTAGAACACAGAGTCCAAAATGTCTGAGCCAAGAAGGGCAGATAAGTAGGCGACGAATGTCAACAGGGTTGAAAAGAGAAACATTTAATAATACCATGGTGGGAGAGATAAAAAAAAAAACATGTGGCACTGCCAAATTAATCCATCAGTGTGTAAGAGCAGTAAGTTGCAACAGCTTCCAATAGGAAATCATTATTTTCGTCTGGAAAAGTAGACGCCATCCAATTCAGCAATTCGAAGGAGCAAACGTGCTCATTGATTATCGGTGCTTCCAAAGCAGGGCAACATGCGTGGTACTCGATCTATCTCAGTTGCAGGACATCATGGGCAGCCGTACATACATCCCACTGAGCTAGCACACCAAGTGCAGCAGCACATGCCATGAATCCAATACCGGAACATTCACGATTCACCAAAATCCTGGTCAGGCGACGCTGTGTTTGTGAGGCATAGATCCAACGCCCCTTGGAAGGGACAGGACATGCATGAGAACACTGGTTGGACGCAAGTATACCACGGATAGCGGAAAGACAAATTGTAAGCCACGCTGAGAGTGGCCAGCTAAATAGAACAAAAGAGGATGCCGGTGCTGCACTGAACTTTCAAAGAAATTTTAACAAATGAACTGATTAAAACAAATCCATTTTATCCATTTTTTTGGTTGATTTTAATCAAAGATATTTTTATGCAATTTTTCTTATTATTTTGCACGGTTATATTTAGAATGATTCAACCATATATACAAAAATATTCATAATCAAAAAGGGACAAACACAAAGATGCATTTCAAATATTTACATAACATTACATAAACACTTACGAATAACCACACAGCTAGCGTACCTCAGACATTCAGACAATGGACAACAATTAATTATCAATTTACACTTATATGTACAAAGAACAGACCGTAAGTGAATAACACTTGCACTATTTCAAAAACGTCTATTTTTTAGATTTGTTTGGCAGTTATTTGGCTGAAGGCGAAGACAGGTCAAGGTAGGTCAACGCGTTTCGAATCCCTTCACCGGGGATTCTCATCAGGACCAAAACTCTCTGGGAAACAAAGAAACAAACAGCGCTGAGTTGGACCATTTAACCCCTCCAACAAAGTTTTAGAGGCCGCTACACTCCAATTAAGAGCCTTACCTAGAATTTGAAGTGACACACCCAAAGCTCTAATTGGATGGTAGGAGAACGTCCAATAAAAGGATCTGTGAACAGCAGAGTAGAAAAAACAGTTTTTTAGAACAGAGATTAGAGACAGGAATCCTGCGTCTACCCTGGTGTCAAGTGGCTGAAGAGTCAAATAAACTTACTGGCAGGTGTATGTGGTGTCTTATGTAAACGTCTGTGGCCCCTTATTTTTCCTAGGCGGTGTCGGAAAGCTCTAGTCAGGAGCAGCGAGTCAAAATAATTCACCAGCCGAAATCTGCACACCAATTGGAAACATAGACATTAGACCATGGTTGTCTGTATCGTTTGATATTATTATCACACGCGCACTCGCAATCACCTGCACAGTCTCTAAAGCAAGATTACCTGATAAATCTCATTAGGCGAGCGCCCTTGGAGCCGACGTGAACCGTGCACAATGACGGGTGCTTGTGTACGACGGTGGTGGCCATTTTGTAGTCGTATCATAGCAACCAATTGCAGGGCGGTTCTCGAGGGATTTCTGGGACATGTAGTTTGGCCACGTTTTTTGTCGTTGTGGCGGTGGGAAACACCATTCCAGAAATAATTTGGAGAATTGTAACAGTCTTTTAAACCTGATACAGGCAATTAGGAGCTCCATTTTTTTGTTTTCAAGTAGCATTTAGTTTTTTTTGACGAAAAAAATGCTTGATTGAGCGCCATTGATGGACGGTCCGTACAGCTTTGCGATGCTACAACCTTGGTGTGAACCAGCCAAAAAAGGTTAGTTCATCAATTACTTATTCAAACCGTATGTTGAAATTATTCTTTAAATGGGCTCTTGATATATTTGTAGTGGTCCATAGAACCGAGCCAGAGGTGAGCCTTACTCGGCTCGCAAGGGGGCCCGTTTTCCAAAGACGGGCAAGGATGTGTTCATCAACACTGGACCCCATATGTAGCATGGTATGTTTAAGACAGCAACAATTTGGATGTCTACAGGACTAAAGGTATTTTTACAGGTTAAAAATCTCGGATAGCTCGTTTAGTCCAACCACTGATGTGTTAAACTTGATGATAAGCATCGCCTCTCTCTTCACCAATTTGGCGTCAAGATCACCACCTCGGTCATCCTGTGTGACTTTTGAGATCACAGTCCATCTCACATCTCTTTCTGTATGGTTATTGAGATGCCAATGGTTAACCAGTGGAGCATTAGGCACGTTCTTACGTATCCTCGATTTGTGTTGTTGTATTCTTGTCCTTACTTCCTGATTTGTTTTCCCAATGTACAGTTTGTCGCAAGGACAAAGTATCCCGTAAACTACAAACTTCGTTTTACAGTTTGAGAAAGAATCATGTTTCCAATGCACACCCTTATGGGTGAAATGGTTCCCTTCGATTGTGGAGTCGCAACAAACACATGTCCCACATTTGTGATGTCCTTGTATTGGAGGTAAATTCAGGAGACTTCTTATGTCCGGACTTTTGGTTTTTGGTAGTGCAGCTTGGACTAGCTGGTTGGCAATGCTCTTATCTTTTTTAAAAGCAAATAGCGGAGTCTCTTTGAGTGAAACATCAAGATTTTTAATCAGATGCCAACTTTGAGATATGGTCTTCTTGAGCCAATTTGACGTGGGGCTATAGGTCGATACACACACAATCCTGTTGGTTTTAGATTTGTCCTTTCTTTCCAGCAGTACATCTCGTGGGGTCCACCACGCTCGTTTGATGGCTTTCTTTAGTAGTTTTTTAGGGTAACCTCTGGAGAGTAAGTTGTTTTTCAAATTGTCGGCATGATGTAGGTATTCATCTTTGAATGTACAATTTCGGCGGATTCGCAAAAATTGGCCGTACGGCAGGTTATCTCTTAGGCTGCGTGGATGATTACTTGAATAGTGTAATGCTTTATTCCTGTCCGTTTTTTTCTTATAAAGTGTAGTGACTAGACTACCATTGCTGGGGTAGATCTCCACGTCTAGAAAAGGGATCTTGCATTTGGAAAAGTTCAGACTGAATTGTATATCTGGTGTTCTATTATTTAACCAGTTGACAAACTCTTGAAGTTGGCTTTCATCCCCAGTCCACGTTAAAAAGACATCATCGATGTATCGGACCCAATTCGTGAAGTAGATTGTGAAAGGGTTGTTGTTATAGACGAATTGATCCTCATATTTAGACATGAACAGGACTGCCAGCTCTGGGGCAAAAGGACACCCCATCGCAACACCTTTAGTTTGCAGAAAAAAATCATCCTTAAAACAAAAATAATTGTTCTTAAGGGCAAATGTGGCTAGTTCCATAATGAAATTCGTCGGGACCTTTTCAGGTTTAGGTCTACTATTCAGGAATGACTCCAAGACTGCCAAACCCTCATCTTGTGGGATCTCCGTATAGAGTGAAGTGACATCCAAAGTAGCAAGGAAGTGGACATTTTCTTCGAATACCATTGCATTCAGTTTGGCCAAAAAATCTGTGGTATCTTGTATGTACGATTTTACGTCCTTCATAAAAGGTTTGAGAAAGAAGTCAACGAATTTGGATATTGACTCATTCAGTGACTCACAGCCCGAGACTATCGGGCGTCCTGGGGGGCTCCTTTGATCTTTATGAACTTTTGGGAGGACATAAAAGATTGGTATCCGAGGATTCTTATTCCTTAGAAAATCGTACTCCTTTTTACCAAGGAAACCTTGGTCAAAACCCTTTTGTAGAATGTTAAAGAGTTTTCCTTGCAGTTCAGCAGTGGGATCTTTAGTCAGTTTCCGATAGCAGTGCACATTGGAGAGTTGTCTCATTACTTCCGTTGTATACCGTTTGGTGGCCCATATGACAATTGAACCGCCTTTATCGGCCTGTTTAATTACTATAGACGGATCATTCTTAAGCGAGACCAGCGCTTCTTTTTGGGCTTTCGTTAAAAAGAAGCGCTGGTCTCGCTTAAGAATGATCCGTCTATAGTAATTAAACAGGCCGATAAAGGCGGTAAAACTCTTTAACATTCTACAAAAGGGTTTTGACCAAGGTTTCCTTGGTAAAAAGGAGTACGATTTTCTAAGGATTAAGAATCCTCGGATACCAATCTTTTATGTCCTCCCAAAAGTTCATAAAGATCAAAGGAGCCCCCCAGGACGCCCGATAGTCTCGGGCTGTGAGTCACTGAATGAGTCAATATCCAAATTCGTTGACTTCTTTCTCAAACCTTTTATGAAGGACGTAACATCATACATACAAGATACCACAGATTTTTTGGCCAAACTGAATGCAATGGTATTCGAAGAAAATGTCCACTTCCTTGCTACTTTGGATGTCACTTCACTCTATACGGAGATCCCACAAGATGAGGGTTTGGCAGTCTTGGAGTCATTCCTGAATAGTAGACCTAAACCTGAAAAGGTCCCGACGAATTTCATTATGGAACTAGCCACATTTGCCCTTAAGAACAATTATTTTTGTTTTAAGGATGATTTTTTTCTGCAAACTAAAGGTGTTGCGATGGGGTGTCCTTTTGCCCCAGAGCTGGCAGTCCTGTTCATGTCTAAATATGAGGATCAATTCGTCTATAACAACAACCCTTTCACAATCTACTTCACGAATTGGGTCCGATACATCGATGATGTCTTTTTAACGTGGACTGGGGATGAAAGCCAACTTCAAGAGTTTGTCAACTGGTTAAATAATAGAACACCAGATATACAATTCAGTCTGAACTTTTCCAAATGCAAGATCCCTTTTCTAGACGTGGAGAATGAGATCTACCCCAGCAATGGTAGTCTAGTCACTACACTTTATAAGAAAAAAACGGACAGGAATAAAGCATTACACTATTCAAGTAATCATCCACGCAGCCTAAGAGATAACCTGCCGTACGGCCAATTTTTGCGAATCCGCCGAAATTGTACATTCAAAGATGAATACCTACATCATGCCGACAATTTGAAAAACAACTTACTCTCCAGAGGTTACCCTAAAAAACTACTAAAGAAAGCCATCAAACGAGCGTGGTGGACCCCACGAGATGTACTGCTGGAAAGAAAGGACAAATCTAAAACCAACAGGATTGTGTGTGTATCGACCTATAGCCCCACGTCAAATTGGCTCAAGAAGACCATATCTCAAAGTTGGCATCTGATTAAAAATCTTGATGTTTCACTCAAAGAGACTCCGCTATTTGCTTTTAAAAAAGATAAGAGCATTGCCAACCAGCTAGTCCGAGCTGCACTACCAAAAACCAAAAGTCCGGACATAAGAAGTCTCCTGAATTTACCTCCAATACAAGGACATCACAAATGTGGGACATGTGTTTGTTGCGACTCCACAATCGAAGGGAACCATTTCACCCATAAGGGTGTGCATTGGAAACATGATTCTTTCTCAAACTGTAAAACGAAGTTTGTAGTTTACGGGATACTTTGTCCTTGCGACAAACTGTACATTGGGAAAACAAATCAGGAAGTAAGGACAAGAATACAACAACACAAATCGAGGATACGTAAGAACGTGCCTAATGCTCCACTGGTTAACCATTGGCATCTCAATAACCATACAGAAAGAGATGTGAGATGGACTGTGATCTCAAAAGTCACACAGGATGACCGAGGTGGTGATCTTGACGCCAAATTGGTGAAGAGAGAGGCGATGCTTATCATCAAGTTTAACACATCAGTGGTTGGACTAAACGAGCTATCCGAGATTTTTAACCTGTAAAAATACCTTTAGTCCTGTAGACATCCAAATTGTTGCTGTCTTAAACATACCATGCTACATATGGGGTCCAGTCAGTGTTGATGAACACATCCTTGCCCGTCTTTGGAAAACGGGCCCCCTTGCAAGCCGAGTAAGGCTCACCTCTGGCTCGGTTCTATGGACCACTACAAATATATCAAGAGCCCATTTAAAGAATAATTTCAACATACGGTTTGAATAAGTAATTGATGAACTAACCTTTTTTGGCTGGTTCACACCAAGGTTGTAGCATCGCAAAGCTGTACGGACCGTCCATCAATGGCGCTCAATCAAGCATTTTTTTCGTCAAAAAAAACTAAATGCTACTTGAAAACAAAAACATGGAGCTCCTAATTGCCAGTATCAGGTTTAAAAGACTGTTACAATTCTCCAAATTATTTCTGGAATGGTGTTTCCCACCGCCACAACGACAAAAAACGTGGCCAAACTACATGTCCCAGAAATCCCTCGAGAACCGCCCTGCAATTGGTTGCTATGATACGACTACAAAATGGCCACCACCGTCGTACACAAGCACCCGTCATTGTGCACGGTTCACGTCGGCTCCAAGGGCGCTCGCCTAATGAGATTTATCAGGTAATCTTGCTTTAGAGACTGTGCAGGTGATTGCGAGTGCGCGTGTGATAATAATATCAAACGATACAGACAACCATGGTCTAATGTCTATGTTTCCAATTGGTGTGCAGATTTCGGCTGGTGAATTATTTTGACTCGCTGCTCCTGACTAGAGCTTTCCGACACCGCCCAGGAAAAATAAGGGGCCACAGACGTTTACATAAGACACCACATACACCTGCCAGTAAGTTTATTTGACTCTTCAGCCACTTGACACCAGGGTAGACGCAGGATTCCTGTCTCTAATCTCTGTTCTAAAAAACTGTTTTTTCTACTCTGCTGTTCACAGATCCTTTTATTGGACGTTCTCCTACCATCCAATTAGAGCTTTGGGTGTGTCACTTCAAATTCTAGGTAAGGCTCTTAATTGGAGTGTAGCGGCCTCTAAAACTTTGTTGGAGGGGTTAAATGGTCCAACTCAGCGCTGTTTGTTTCTTTGTTTCCCAGAGAGTTTTGGTCCTGATGAGAATCCCCGGTGAAGGGATTCGAAACGCGTTGACCTACCTTGACCTGTCTTCGCCTTCAGCCAAATAACTGCCAAACAAATCTAAAAAATAGACGTTTTTGAAATAGTGCAAGTGTTATTCACTTACGGTCTGTTCTTTGTACATATAAGTGTAAATTGATAATTAATTGTTGTCCATTGTCTGAATGTCTGAGGTACGCTAGCTGTGTGGTTATTCGTAAGTGTTTATGTAATGTTATGTAAATATTTGAAATGCATCTTTGTGTTTGTCCCTTTTTGATTATGAATATTTTTGTATATATGGTTGAATCATTCTAAATATAACCGTGCAAAATAATAAGAAAAATTGCATAAAAATATCTTTGATTAAAATCAACCAAAAAAATGGATAAAATGGATTTGTTTTAATCAGTTCATTTGTTAAAATTTCTTTGAAAGTTCAGTGCAGCACCGGCATCCTCTTTTGTTCTATTTGATTATTTTGACTTGGCCCTGCTGCCTACGAGTCAAAACCCAAGCGTGTCTTGAGAGTGGCCAGCAGCAAGGTACCATAACAGTCAAGCATGCGGTTGCAAAGTAGCTGTAGTAGGGCTGGGTAGTGGACGAGCACAGGTGGAGCAGCCGTTTCTGAGCATGCAGATCAAGAGGAAAAGCCCGGCAGCCAAAGCTAGTCGAAGTGGCAACCCGACGAAAACACTAGAGAAAATAGAATGAATGAAAGCAGGGATCACAGCAAAAATAGTTTGAAAAGACGTTACAAGGCCAGATCCCACAAGCTTAAAAAAATGCGCCAGCCCTGTTGTATGCGAAGCATGGAAAACAGAATGAATTAGCTCACCAAAATGTTGTGGGAGATCAGTGTTTAAAAGATTATGAACTTCTGTGAAGTGAGAGAAACTCCTTTCTGGGACTATAAGGCTCTTATTTGGCTCACCTTGTCGAACTCTGCCTTCAAGGTCGGAATGGAAGGCCAAATCGAGGTATCGAAACTCCCCTGTGAAGGAGGAAACAGCACGTTTTTACAGCAAACTACATGTTGTGACACAGTCACAATGTACGGAATACCTTTTAAGATGCCGCAGCATTTTTCAATATTCAAGAAAAAATAACTGCCATTACATAACATTGTTTCGTCTGTAGTTGATATTGTACAGGATGATGTATCTATGTTATATCATGGTCAGAACCAAAAGTGGCTCACGCCTATGCCTTTAGAAACCAGTCCATCGGCTCGCAGCTCTGCACCAGCGAGCCGTCGGGCCCGCAGCTCTACCTCTGTGAGCCAGCCAGTTAACTCGTAGCTGTGTCACTGCTAGCAGGCTCGTCGGGCCATTGCTCTTCCTCTGTGAGTCAGGCCGTCGGCTCGCAGCTCGGGCACGCAGCTCTACCTCTATAAGCCAGCCCGTTAGCTCATAGCTGTGTCTCTGCTAGCGGGCCTGTCGGACCGTTGCTCTCCCTCTGCGAGTCAGACCACAGCTGTCCCTCTGCGAGCTAGTACGCTGCTGTGCATTTGCAAGCCGACAGCCCGTAGCTCTCCCTCTCCGAGCCGATATATATTCACTGAAAAAACCATAGGTTTTACAGACATTATAGTTAGAAATTAGCATTTAAAAAACCTTTGAAATTCACTGAAAAAACAATAGGTTTCAGGGGCGTTATAGTTAGCTGGACATTTCACATGTACAAAACCATAGAAATTCCACCGGTATAGTTAGTTCAGCCATGCCATGAATGATGTAATATGTGACGTCATGAGCAGTGCATTGCAGGGGCGCGAGTTGTAGTTAGCTGAACTAACTATAACAGTAGAATTTCTCTGGTTTTGTATGTGTGAAATGTCCAGCTAACTATAACGCCCCTGAAACCTATGGTTTTTCAGTGAGTTTCAATGGTTTTTTAAATGCAAATTTCTAACTATAACGTCTGTAAAACCTGTTTATATATATATATATATATATATATATATATATATATATATATATATATATATATATATATATGTAGGTTTGCTATATATGAGTTGCATTTGTTCCTAGTAATATACTCCATAGTAGGTCATCCTATGAATATGGTCACAGTTGTGGGTGGAGCCACGGGCCTTCCGTCACAGCTGTGGGTGGAGCCAGAGGCCCTCCAGTAATTTCCTGATCCATCTAGCTGGGCCATTTGCAAATACCTTTCTTGCCAGTTTGATTATCCACATTAGCCAGCAGCCTCTTGGTTCATTGGATAAGTGTTAACCTATGGTCTGTTAAGTATTGTGTCATGTTTTGGGGTAAGGTCAAGTGAGTATTATTGCCTTTCTAAATTTTAGATAACTGTAGATGCAACATGCAAGCTATTTTACCGTGAAATCTGATAGTTATGAATATTTTCACAACCATTTTGCCACCCTAGTGTCGTGCTGGCAGGTCAGGGCTGGATTCCAGGAGGAAGGCTGTAATGAAATCATTTCAAAGAGTACTCAGAGGCTGGGACTTGTCTCCCTCTTGCTACATTTGTGAACAACGTTTTCAAATCTGTCTCTTCCAAGGTGATTTTACACATTGCAAACAAATTTGGTACCTGAAACCAGCACTGACCACTGCAAACAATATTGAAAGCACACAAAGCTCACATCTTAGAGCACTCAAATCTCACATCTTAAAGCACATAAACCTCACATCTTACAGCACACAAACCTTGAATCTTAAAGCACTCAAACCTCACATCTTAAAGCACTCAAACCTCACATCTTAAAGCACACAGACATCACATCTTAAAGCACACAGATCTCAAATCTTAAAGCACACAAACCTCATATCTTAAAGCACTCAAACCTCACATCTTAAAGCACACACACCTCACAAAGCACACAAACTTCACATCTTAAAGCACTCAAACCTCACATCTTAAATTACTTACACTTCACATCCTAAAGCACACACACCTCACATCTTAAAGCACACGAACTTCACATCTTAAAGTACTCAAACCTCACATCTTAAAACACTCAAACTTCACATCATAAAGTAATCAAACCTCACATCTTAAAGCAGACACACCTCACATCTTAAAGCACACACACCTTACATCTTAAAGCACACAAACCTCACATCTTAAAGTACTCAAACCTCACATCTTAAAGCACTCAAACTTCACATCTTAAAGTACTCAAACCTTACATCTCAAAGCACTCAAACCGTACATCTTAAAGCACTCAAAGCTCACATCCTAAAGCACTCACACTTCATATCTTGAAGCACCCAAACCTCACATCTTAAAGCACTTAAACCTCACATCTTAAAGTACTTAAACCTCACATCTTAAAGCACTCAAACGTTACATCTTAAAGCACTCAAACCTTACATCTCTATATCATGCAATATGCTGCTAAATGGGGCATCGGTTTAGTTGAAATCAGATTCCCAAAGTGACAGAGAGTGGTGTTACAGAAGCAACCCTAGCAATGCTGCATGAAAGTGAGGCAAACAGGATAATGGTGAAGTGTTTTATTTTCTTAACGCATGACTGTGTGAAGTGACTGAAGTCTTTTATCAGTCAGTGCTTCTTTGCCCTTTGCTCCTTCCTATTTTATGGACTTGCTAATGACATCAGGCTGATTGCAGCGTGTTGTTATGAAAGGCGCCGTATACCGCCTCAGGGAGCAGCACGTGGCCCCCCAGGCCTCACTCTCTACATTTATTTACGCTTCAATTATTCATCGATTTCAGGTATGCAGGCAGATCCGCCCTTCCTCCGGCTACGTCCAAGCATGTGTGTAAAAACATGATCAGAGTTACGACTTGTGTTACAGCTACCACAGTTTTACCCTAGCAAATACCGTCCGGTCAAACTTGCCACAATAGAGGGAACGGCATAACATGCAGAATTTGGTGTGGTAAAAACCGAGTCTACATCCTATGGCTCGTGAAACCTCACAGTAGGAAGTATTTACCACAGGTGGTAAATACCTCACCCTGGGATACCAGTATTTACTACATGTGGTAAATAGAAAAACCTCACTCTATTCCAAAATTGTAATGGGTGACAGAAGGTCTCAACATTTAATAGCCATGAAAGGAAAAAGTCCTCGATTTACATGCTTAACACACCGTAGATACATAAAAGCAGGTGCTCAGCTGCGCTCTGAGCATGATTCAGATCATAATGGGAAGTAAATCAACACAATATTAAGGCCAAGATGTACATAGAAAAGCATGCACAAAGTGATGGACAGAGTGCTTGAATATATATATAAAAAGTGATGGATGGAATGCTTGAATATATATATATTATGTGGAATATTTGACTCCGGTCATGTCATATTTTATATCCAATATTATATTTGGGAATTACACGATGATATTAGAAGGATATATTTGGTAATATAGGATATTAGCCAAACAAAAATTATTATGTTTGCACATGGGTCCTAGTTTACAAACCAGTTGCGGTATTTGCACCCAAGCATCTTCCAGTATTCATGTAGTGAATGAATTTGACTTATGATCTCTTTACACTGATTGCAAAGTTTGCACTTGAGTCAATGTTTACATAATAATGCAGTATTTGCACATATTGATTGCTATACTTGCACAGAGGTCTATGTTTACAGAGATTTGCATTGTTTGCACATATTTATTACTAGCATTTATGCAGTAAATGATTTCAGCAATCGCATTCTTCAACATGACTTCATTATAGATTCAAACAATGTTGTGACGTGATGATCTGGTATTTATATTCAAGCTCATGCTTTTCATATTATATTTGCAATACTTACACTTGACCCACTAAGGCATTTAAGCAGATATTCAAGGATCTTTATCTTTGGGATCATAATGAGATTATTACTAATATGGTTTGCTCATTATATCTATAATATTACATTTAAACACGATTTCATGTGTTATCGATGTTTAGAAAACAGACTCACCAGTGTCTTTCACAACTGACATAGGTACAATATTTTGTATATGTCAGTTTATCACATGGTGTGTACACAGCAAATTTTAAAAAAAGGTGGGCCGTATCTGGCTATCTGTGAGCAAGGACATTCCCGTCCGAAACGCGTCAGATTGCAGCTCTTTACACAAATTACATCAGTGCCTATACCTGTTGTCTCTGTTCGCCTGTCAGTTTGGGGTAGTGCGGAGACTTTCTTTGTTGTTTGCATATATATATATACTTGGAATGAATGGGTTTGCCCTCTACGTTGCAGCATGACTGTCATGTAATGAGAGAATCTGTCACTTGACATTAATTCCATAATATCAGTTAGTTGCCTGTTCCCGTTAGTGTAGTATTTTGACAAATAGCCAGGGAATCTGCTTATTTGGATTGGGACTTTGTGAGCTATTGGGATGTACTCTGTAATTTATTAATTTTCATCACGCAATGCATATGAATTTAATCCCACTTGGGAGGGCATGTTTAGTTGTATGCTTAGATGTAACGGTGATAAATTGCATGTTAGATTCACAATGTAATATGTGAAGGGGAGCGTACTGACCGATATGCTCGTACAGACATTGAATGGAAGTGTCTATATGCCAGTGACAGACATTTGAAGATACTTATCAATGAGTTTGTCTTATAATTTAATCACTGTGCTCAATGAAATCACTGTGTAACACCACTGGGTATTGTAGGCAGTAAATGCGATAATATGAGAACAATAAGAGTCACAATGGGAGAGTATTATATATTGACACCCTGACAATACGGTTATAACACGAGGATGGTATAAATGGCTATATATGACTCTTATTTGTATTACAACTTTAACAACAAACATTTGGTTTACAGTATAAATGAGACTGTTCAAAGATGGCCGCCACGTTTGTCTCACGGACTGAAGTAGTAGTCTGTTGTTTATGTTTATGTATTTGACGTCACATGCAACAAGAAGTCTTAAAAACTTTAATTTGTGGTTTTGTAGATGTAGATTACCCGTGACCAAGGCGAGTTCGCCGAAACGCGTTGGGTATAAACTGGCTGATGCTCCTTATGATGGAATACAAACGATCTTTCTGTGACGTGTGGACTCAGAGCGGTTATTGGTTCTGGACAAGAGTGCAATAGTACTGGGGTACTAAGTGACAAGGAATATATATATATATAGATATATTCACTGAAAAAAAACATAGGTTTCAGGGGCGTTATAGTTAGCAGGACTTTTCACTCGTACAAAACCATTGAAATTCCCCTGTTATAGTTAGTTCAGCTAACTATAACTCGCGCGCCCGCAATGCACTGCTGATGACGTCACATATTACATCACTCATGACATGGTCAGTGACATCACTCATGACATCACTGATGACATCTCAAATGACATCACTGATGACTTCATCCAGTGAATGTGTGTTTTTCTGAAAATTACATATGTTTTATATATGTATATCTCAAGGTCGATGGAAGAATAAATGGGTATATAAGTGTCTAAATGGATGATTTGTTTTTGAAAAATTGATTGTATAACTGACTGATTAAGTGTATCTTAGTGAATACATGGCTTAGGGCCTTATGTAGGTAAATTACATTTACCGATTCTTAAATACCGAATTTTACCGATTCGGTATTTATGAATCGGTAAATGTAATGTAGGTAAAAAAATACTGATTCGGTAAGTGTCGGTATTTTAGAATCGGTATTTACCGATTCGGTAATGGTAACCTGTATCTCATTGATTCCTATGGGCCAGGAGGCCCATAGGAATCAATGGGAAGCCAGTTACCATTACCGAATCGGTAAATACCGAATCGGTAATGGGGGGAGCTCAATCAAGGGTGGCAGGGTGTCACATTGACACCCTGTTGCACCCCTGATTCCTGCATGTGTGCACATGTGGCACACATACATGCCCTGAGGGCATGTGTGTCTGCCACATTGCACACATCTAAGGGCCAAAAAATGCATTTACTGAGTCATTCGTCATATACCACCAACTTTCAGTTGGTGGTAAATAACGAATCCCCACACCCACCACACACTCCCCCTACATCTCATTTCTGTATTCGGTATTTACCGAATCGGTAAAATTACCGATTCGGTAATTTTACCGATTCGGTAAATTACCGAATACAGAAATGATCCCCCTACATATCAAAAGCCTAAATACCGGTCGGTAACGGTATAATTACCGAAAATCGGCCGTTACCGACCGGTATTGGGCTACCTACATATGGCACTTAGTGAGCAATGTTTAAATATGTAAATATCTGTATCAGTCTCTCAGTTTGTGTATAAGTGGCTGCATGGGTTGGTGAGTAGCAACATGAGTGTCTATATAGATTGTTAGTTGGTTTTTTGAGTATCAGTATGAGTGTCTGTATAGTTCGGTGGGGGTATTACGTAGTGCATAGGTGCATGAATGAGTGACTCACAGTTTGTATGTGTTGAAGACAGCATGTGTGCAGGACTGTATGGGTGGATGAGTGTGTGCATGGGTGTGTTAATGAGTGAATGACTGTCTCAATAGTGTCTTTATGAGTAACTACATATGTTTTAATCTAGTATATGTGACTATTGGTGTATATAAGTGAGTATATGTGAGAGTGAGAGATTGCAAGAGTTCCTGTATGAAGAAGTATGTGTTTACATAAGTGATTGTTTAAAAGACTAAGTATGTGTAAGTTTCTGTAGAAGTTAGTGTGGTGGTGTGTGTATAACTGTATATGCAAGTAAATGGATGTTTGATTCTTTATTAGCATGAGTGACTATGTGTGTGAGTAACTCTATGGATGAGTGGCGTTGTGTAACAGGATGTATGGGTGTATGAGTACATATGACGAGTGAGTACATGTATGAGTGACTGTATAGGACTGTTGTTGAATGAGTGGATGTGTATGTGGATCTTAGAATTACTGAATAGGTTGTTGTAACTGGTATTGGTATGTCCATTGTTTTGAAAAGTTTAGTTTCTATTTTTGAATATGTGTATCAAAGGTTATATTAGGGTGAGAGGAGGTCTGCCACTCTATCACAAGGATGATGTCATCAGTGATATCATCAGTGATGTCATCAGTGATGTCATTTGAGATGTCATCTGTGATGTCATGAGTGATGTCACTGACCATGTCATGAGTGATGTAATAGGTGACGTCATCAGCAGTGCATTGCGGGCGCGCGAGTTATAGTTAGCTGACCTAACTATAACAGGGGAATTTCAATGGTTTTGTACGAGTGAAAAGTTCAGCTAACTATAACGCCCCTGAAACCTATGTTTTTTTTCAGTGAATATCTAAGGTTTTTTAAATGCTAATTCCGAACTATAACGTGCCTGAAACCTATGGTTTTTTCAGTGAATTTCAAAGGTTTTTTAAATGCTAATTTCTAACTATGCCTACAGAGATAGAACATGTGAAGAAAGAAGAAAAAACGCACAGAAAGAAAAAAAAGAAATGCAGAAAGAAGCAACAGAAGTCCTCAAAGACGAAGAAAAGTGCAGGAAGTAGGATAACGTGCAGAAAGAACAAACAGAAGAGCAGAAAGAAGCCTTGTTGCAAAATCATCCTGGACCCTCAACTTTTTCAGATGGATACTGGTGGTAACTGAGTCTGACTAACCAGTCCTAGAGCCAGTGCTATGTTAAAAGACACTCAGAATACAGTGAAAACACCTACATACACTAGGGAACACTATGCGTTGGGGTCCCCCTGTGATTAGCATGACCTCCTCTGTAACCCCCTAGTATATAATAGGGCAGGGGATTAAAACTACCTCTTAAAACGCGCCACAGGGCGTGTTGGCACACGTCACCTCAGGCCCCGTCCCCTGGTGTAAAAAGGGGCACGGCCTGCACCACCTCTCTGCAACGCAGAGCAGTGGCACTTACTGGAAACACCTGCTGGGCTAATTGGGTCCCTCAGGATTGAAAGGGAATTATTTCCCCAACTTAAAACAAAACACGCCACAGGGCGTGTTTGCACACGTCACCTCAGGCCCCGTCCCCTCCCTTCACCACTGTGTAAACGCGCCCTGTGGCCATTCTAAGTTGAGAGATTAAGTCCCCTTGAATCCTAAGGGTCCCTAGGGTCAAACTAGCCCACTAGGTACCTCCAGTAAGCGCCACACAGCTGCGTTGCATAGAGGTGTAAAAAGGGGCGTGTCCTCAGAACACCTGTCTGCAACGCAGCTCCCTGGCGCATACTGGAGATACCTGTTGGGCGAGTTGGCCCTCAGGGACCCTCAGTATTGAAGGGGAATTAATTCCCGAACTTACAACTGGCCAGGGGGCGCGTTTGCAGAGTGCTGCAAGGAGGGGGCGTGGCCTCCGGCACGATGCCGGTCTTTTATTTATTTTATTTTTTTAAGAAGGAGGGCTGTGCGGCCCCCCTTTTTCTAATTTATTGGCCCTGGGGACCCCATCCCCCAGGGCCTGCACCCTTATTTTTTTGTTGAAAAAAACTAATTTGGCCCTCCCAAGGCCTTAATCGGCCCCGGGGACCCCAACCTCCGGGTCATGGCCTTTTTTTTTATTCTTTAGGAGGGGGGCTGTGTTGCCCCCCTCCTCAGGCCACTTATGGCCCCGGGGACCCCATCCCCCAGGGCCGGCCTTTGTTTTTTATTATTTAAAAAAAATATATATTTATAGAAACACCTAGGACATGCTGGACAAACCGTATGTACCTATCACCATGACGATTTGCGTGATATTAATTAAAAGGCGATTATGCATACAATGAATCCACGTGGAATGTATTTACACCACTAGTGAAGCTCTGACGTGTCTGACGCCCTATCGTGCCTAATCCCGGCACCTCTGCCGGTGGGTACTCTCCAAGTAGACACCCTTGTCGTTTATTTATACAAAAATGGGTAGCTATTGACGGGCACAATTAATACACACGCACACCAAGCCATTCAAAGGGGATTCGACAAAAATTCGACCAAACTATTCAAGAAACCCCCCTCATGGTTAATAAAACACACATCCACCGCCAGATGTGTAATACTACTTTACTCTCTGGAAAGGAGACGAACCTCACTTGAGTCACAGCGTGCTCCTGGCTGAGCCCAATGCTGTGTTACACGCACCAGTGCCTGCCGAGTGCCACACACCTCTGTGTTGTATTCCACCAGCTAGTGCGTATGCTATGACACTCTCTATCCCATGTGCACTGTAACACCACCCCGTGAATATGTCATGCCACACTTGCCTTCGCACGGGTTATATTGCCCCATCTAACGTTCCTTCCTCGATGCCTATGTTATAACGCACAGCGCTATGCCATACATATTACAATCTGGGATCCATATCTTTGTCACAGTGCATATGCAACGTTACACTCCCCAGCACATATTTTATATTACAACTTTAGAGACTAGTTAGGTTACACAACACTGCCCTGTGCATATTACACTCCAAGGCGCATATCGCATAGCGCACGCTAGTGCCTATGCTATCTCGCGCTCTCCAATGAATCTGTCATTGCGCACAATGTATTGCATATTATATTTCACGCCCCGGTTCATCTTATATCACACTTTTTGGTGCATAGTTTATACCATAGACTATATCTAGTTTTCAATCGTGCTCTCAGGACTATGTTCTATATAATACTGCGTCCACCTACCCATTTCACGGGCATTACATTTTGCGATGGGGGTGGAGGGTCAGGGGGTGTTTCTGCCAAGTGAGCCCGGAGTCAGTCACAAACGTCCTCTTCTTCCTGAATAAAAGTGAGATTATGCTGCATACTTGTTCATATTTTAAGTAGTTCGCACAGACACACATTTTAAAAACAATAAAGTTCCTAATACCCACCTTCTCTGAACAGTTAGCTTGCTGCCCCATCCACCTCCTCCCTATCCTCTGTTGTCTGAATTCATGGACTAGCCTTCTCCCTCCTGCCATGCATGGTCTGATGTGCTGCCACTGCCCTCCATTTAGCATGATGTACCAGTCCACTCCTCCTGCCCTCCATTGCCCAATTCTATGGCCCATCATTGACCTCCTGCTTAGCCTCTGTGCTTAGCGTGCTGCCCCTATTCTCCTTCCCCCTGCCCTCCGATGTCTTTGTGCATGCCCCTGCTCCATCCTTTTTGCCCACCAAGTTCCATGGACCTGCCACTCCTATCTACTCTGAGTGATCTGTTGAGCTGCCACTCCCCTCCCACCTGCCTAGCATTGTCAGATGACTGTAACCTGTCCCTGCCATCTCCACCCTGCCTGTCCACATGCCATGGCCCTATCCTCTTCCTCCTGTCCTACATGGTCCATTTTACTGCCACACCCTTCTGCCCTCCCTGGTCTGTTGTGCTGCAACTTCTCCTCCTGCCTGCCCCGTGCAGTCTGTTGTGAGGCCCCTTCCCCTGAACTCTCTTGTCTGTGCCCAGGTCCTGACCCTCCCTTCTATCCTCCATGGTCCTTTGTGCATGCCCCTGCACCCTCCTTCTTGCCCATCATAGCCATTGTGCTGCCACTAATCCTCCCGCTTGCCATGCATGGTCTTCTGTGCTGCCATGGCCCCTCCCACCTTCCCTGTGTGGTCAGCTAGCTGCCCCTGACCCCCTCCCACCTTCCCTCCATGGTCTGTGTGTATGCCATCATAGTCTCATTATTGCTCTCCATGGTGTGTCTTGTTTCTAGTGGACATCCTGCCTGACCTCCATGGTCATCTTGCTGCTCCTGCCCTGTCCCCTTGCCCCCAGCCCTCTGTTTCCATGTGCAGACCCCTATTCCCTCCCTCCTGGCTTGTCTGTTCCATTGTAATGCCCCTGATCCGTCCCTCCCGCCCTTTATGGTCTGTTATGCTGCAGCTTTCTCTCCTGTCTGTCCATTATGGTCAGCTAGCTACCATTGCCTCGTTCCCCTCAGTTCTCTGTTGTCCATGTGCATGGTCCTGTCCCCTCCCTATTGCTTTCTATGGATGGCTGTGCTGCACTCCCGTCCCGCATGCCCTGTGTGGTGTATTGTGCTGCTGCAAACCCTGATGCCTGCCCTCTAGGGTCAGTTTGGTGCACCTCTCCATGTCCCTCATGTCCTCTGTTATCCGAGTCCATGTCCCTACCCCAATTCCTCCTGCCTACCATGATCCAATGTACCATACTTGCAAACATTTTGAACTTGATAAGAGGGAGATTTTAAAAAAAATCTGGGGTATCGATTTTCCCCTTTGAGTTACATTGAAAAAGAGGAGATTGTAGACAGGAGACAGATCAAATAAAGCCCATTTGAGCTTAAAAACATTGGACGTTTCCTGGCTGAAACGGGTCTGTTGGCATGTATGGTTGTACTACCACTGCCTCTCCCTTCTGCCCACAATGCTCTATTATATTGCCACAGCCTCTCTTGCCAGTCCTGTATTGTTGGTTTGTTGCCCCTGCCCCCCTTTCCACTGCCCTCCATAGTCTGTTGTGCTGCCACTGCCCTTCCTGCCTGCCCAGTGTGGTCAAATTGTTGGCTCTGCACTCTCCTACCTGCCTTCAATTTTCAGAGTCTGTGCCCCTGGCCTCTGCCTCTCAACAGTATCCCAATGAGCAACTAGATTGCTAACATTCTATATTTATTACAAAAGTGTGGAACGCCTGACGTCATCTTGATGTAATCAAAACTGTAATACCTAGAGCATTGCCTTTAGAAATTACATATATGAGAGGGTCTTATTTGCATCAAAATTATGGTTAGTGCTCTAAAAAACTAAAATGAGGACATATTTTCTGAGTTTTCAAATAGCGACAAAGAACTTTTAAATTATTTGTAATCTTTATTGTTTTTTATCCAGTTGACCACTTGAGTAAATGTTGCACTTAGGGGAGAGGATGTGGTGTTACTTCCAGAGCTGCAGACTTTGCAACTGGGGAACCAGGTTGGAGTTTCTGCTTCAGCTCAACATTCTGTGATTCTGGTCAAATCACTTAATCTCCCCATGTCTACAACCAAAATGAATTTGATCTTGTGTGATGTAACCAATGCTCATGTAAAGCACTCCAATACCTGACAAGTCTGCACTATATAAAACTGCAAATACACAAACAATATGTGTTTTGAACACTTTTGTCATTGGGCTATATGTGGGCTACATCTGGGTGATATTTGTGGTGATTTGGGCTCTTTTGTCTCTGGTGGCCATCTTGGGAGATTTATTTGTTATGAAGTTTCCTAATTTCCTCATTTACTGCAGTCTCCTCAGTAGGAAATGCTTTCAGTTTTTTACTTTGATTCCATCAAGAAGGTATTCAGATATGTCACACATTTGCCATAAATTCTGAATGTTAGCACTCTAGTTGCTCATTAGATCACTGTAGTAAAGCTACTGCTTATTATTATTATTATTATTATTATTATTATTAATGAGTTTTATAACGCGCCTGGTTACCCTTGGGCATCCCCGCGCTCATCCAGAAAGAAACGTCATAACCTGAGGCACCGGAAGTTAGGCAGGAAACAGGTGAGTTTTTAACAGCTTGCGGAAACGCAAGAAACTTGATTCAAGACGTAGGTAAAGTGGAAGGGAGTTCCACAAAGTGGCCACATTGATGGAGAATCTTCTACCCCCAGATCTTGCCTTCCTTACTCTGGTAACCTGCAGCAGATGTTGATGGTCCGATCGAAGGGAACGAGAGGCTTTGTAAGGTTGCACCAAATCCCGTAGGATGGGAGGGCCTTTCCCCTGCAAGATTTTATGGGCCATGCAGAGTGCCTTAAATTTCACCCTCTCCCTAACGGGAAGCCAGTGCAACGCCTTCAACGCAGGTCGAGCAGACTGACGCCTGGGGAGGTCCATCAGGAGCCTGGCGGCCGCATTCTGCACTTGCTGTAATTTGTTTAAGGTGGACTCTGGGGCCCCCAGAAACAACACATTACTAAAGTCCAGCCGGGAGATGATAAGCCCCTGAATAAGGAGCCTCCTAGAGACCACTGGGAGGAGAGGTAAAATCTTCCTGGCTGAACGGAGCAGACCAAAACACACGCCTGCGGTCTTTTTAGCGTGAGTCTTAAAGGTAAGGTCCTGCTCCAGCCACACCCCCAAACTCTTGATCTCCTGTTTGGGGGTGGGAGCCGCTCCCAGGCAACTAGGCCAGCTACCCGGAGACAGGGTAGGAGGGGAGTTCCCCAATATCATCAATTCCGTTTTGGAGCCGTTAAGCTTGAGTGCTGAGCTACACATCCACGTGTAGATCTTATCCAGACACGTATGCAGCTGATCGGGATGGTAAGATGACTGGGGGAGGCCTACCACCAGCTGGGTATCATCAGCATAGCTGATAATCTTGACACCCAGGGGCAGTATCTCATTCTCCAGGGGGGCCATATAAATGTTAAATAAAGTAGGGCTCAACGAGGAGCCCTGTGGCACACCACACTGGAGAGGAACCGATGAAGATTTCATATGGCCTTCCCACACCTCAAACGTTCGGCCAGCCAAAAAGGAAGAGAACCACTTCAGGGCCAGCCCGGAGACCCCCACCCCCGACAGTCGTTGGAGAAGCACTTGATGGTCCACAGTGTCAAATGCCGCACTGAGGTCGAGGAGGATCACTGCCACTGATCCCCCTGTATCCAGAATGCTCCTGGCATTCTCCACGACTGCCAACAGGGCAGTGTCGGTCCCCTGACCAGGGCGAAAACCCGTTTGAGAATCACCCAGAAGGGAATTGGACTCCAGGAAGCCCGAGAGGCGTCGATTCACCAGTTTCTCCGCCACCTTGCTAATGCCAGGGAGCAGCGAGATAGGCCTAAAGCTGGCAAGGTCAGCGGGATCCAAGTTAGGCTTCTTCAAGAGAGCCTTAACAACAGCTCCCTTCCAACTCGGGGGCACCACTCCATGGGAAAAAGATAAATTTATCAGATCCGTCACTGGACCACCGATGGTAGAGGCTACCTGCTTAAGATATTTCATTGGTGCAGGGTCTTTAGGCGAGCCACTTTTCATGGTCGTCAAGACTGTGAGAACTTCTTCCACAGTGACAGGCCCGAAAGAGGCCAACTCCGCTGTCCGCACCCTGGACAGAGACTCAAACTTACTATCAGAGGAAATCTCCACGTTCAACCGAGGGAGTGATAATAGGATGTTATCTATTTTGGTTTTAAAGAAGGAGGCAAGTTCGGAACATTTCCCAAGAGGGTCAGCGTGGAAGACTTGAGGTTCCGGAGCTTTTAGAAGTTCTTTGATGACCCTGAACGACTCTTTCGAAGAGTTGGCCGCCGAGCCTATTCTCTCTTCAAAGAAAACAGATTTAGCTGCCCGAATAGCAGATTTGTAAATGCTAAGAGCCGCTCTATATTCTCTCCGGGTTGCTTCACTCCAGTCTTTCCTCCAAGACCGTTCCAATCTCTTGCAACCCCTTCTCAAAGTTCTCAACTCTGATGTGTACCAGGGCGCCGATCCCACTCTCTTACCCATAGAAAGTTGTTTCTTCTTGGGGAGGAGAGCATCAAGCGAGTTGGTCAGCCAGATGTTTAGCCTCTCATCGGCCACTAATGGATTGGACCCAAAGGGAGGCCGGGACGCCTCCAGATGGACCGCCCAGGTATCAACTGAGAGTCTCGACCAGGCTCTTTCCACCGTGTATACCCTGGGAGCCGATGTAACTGGGATGTCAAACTGCCACTGGGCAGACACCATAAAATGGTCAGTCCAAGGCAGGGCCAGCGCAGGAAAAGCTTTAAGGCAGGCCGAGTTCGAAAATATCGGATCCAACAAATGGCCTTTCCTGTGAGTGGCACCGGCATTAAGCAAGTTAATCCCCAACACTTGAAGATCACTTAGTAAATCTACTCCCAAGGGGTTGTAAGGATCATCAAGGTGGATGTTAAAATCGCCCAAGGCGATGAAATTGCCAGTGGAAGAGGCAAGAAGGGCAGCTGATTCCAAAAAGGAATTAAGAAAATTTCCCATGGGCCCAGGGGGACGATAGATCAAAAAGCCTGTCAGAGACGCCGTGGGTGAAAGTCGAAGGGAGAACTGGCAGCTCTCACAGTCACTCGTCCCTCCATCCTGCACCTTACAAACTAATGAGTCCCTATAAAGGATAGCAATCCCTCCTCCCCTCCCCACAGGCCTATCCAAATGTGCCATTAAGAAACCAAAAGGGAGAGCTGTGACTATGTCAGGGCCCGAGCAAGAAGAGATCCAGGTCTCGGTTAAAAATAACACATCTAACTTATGGTCCAAAATCAAGGAATTAATTTCTGTGGCATGACTAGGTACAGACCGGCAATTCAGCAAAGCTATAGAAAGCATAGACTTATCATCGGACGTACACCGACCCCCACTACATGTCCCGCAAGGCAGGAACGGTAAATCACCCTCATTGACATACCTACAAGGTACGGGATTCTTGGACCGCCAGGACAGAAGTTCTTCCCTCCTGTACCCAATACGGGTGTGGCCCAGTTCCCCAGGGTCGGGCATAGCGGCCTGCCCTGAGCCCGTCCGTGCCCGGACGGGCACAGACGGGCTGAACTCTGGCGTAACTCCGGCGTCAGTCCGGCGTGACCGCTGCGCGTGACCGCTACGCGTAAGCATGGCTGCCTAAATAGTCTCCAACCAAAGTGGAGAGAGGACTTGCTGACGCGCTGGGACCCACTCACCCAAGATGGCCGCCACGAGTCAGGGGCGAAGGATCCGCAAAACGCGGTGAAATAGCCCAATTATCGTGCAGGTATGATGGCAGAGGTGGGGGTATGCGTGGCCAAGCAGGTAGGACCCAAAATAATACTAAGAAGGTATTCCTAAGAAAATGCTAAAAACGAGTGGTTAAAAACAAACGCTGCCACAAAACAAGCGCTGCATGAGAGACGTTCGCGCTGGATTAGTGCGCGCTGCCCAATCAGGTCTGCCTAAATAGTCTCCAACCAAAGTGGAGAGAGGACTTGCTGACGCGCTGGGACCCACTCACCCAAGATGGCCGCCACGAGTCAGGGGCGAAGGATCCGCAAAACGCGGTGAAATAGCCCAATTATCGTGCAGGTATGATGGCAGAGGTGGGGGTATGCGTTGCCAAGCAGGTAGGACCCAAAATAATACTAAGAAGGTATTCCTAAGAAAATGCTAAAAACGAGTGGTTAAAAACAAACGCTGCCACAAAACAAGCGCTGCATGAGAGACGTTCGCGCTGCGACTGCTCACCACGGAAGTCTGCTGCTGGTATTAAAAGTGCATGTTTCAGTCTGCATATCAGAATTTTTTAATGAAATAGAAGAGGATTTGAGAAGTCACTCAAAATTTGCCCTAATTTTTCTTTCTTCAGCACTAATCATAATTTCTATGGCAAAATGGACCCACTCATTGTGTTCCTTTTTAAATTAAATGTTTTAAGTGTTACCAGTTTATTCCAATCAAGATGGCTTCAGGTGTGCCATACTTTTGTCATAAGTAAGACAGTAAGCGCTCTAGTTGTTCTTAAGAACACTCTGGAACATTCTCTCATTGGGCTATACTTGGGCTACATCTGGGTGATATTTGGGCTACAATTGGGCTCTTTTGTCTCTGGTGGCCATCTTGGGAGATTTATTTGTTATGAAGTTTCCTAATTTCCTCATTTACTGCAGTCTCCTCAGTAGGAAATACTTTCAGTTTTTTACTTTGGGCCCATCAAGAAGGCATTCAGATGTGTCACACAATTGCCATAAAATCTGAATGTTAGCACTCTAGTTGCTCATTAGATCACTGTAGTAAAGCTGCTGCTCACCAGGGAAGTCTGCTGCTGGTATTCAAAGTGCATGTTTCAGTCTGCATGTCAGAATTTTTTTATGAAATAGAAGAGGATTTGAGAAGTCAAAATGTGCCCTAATTTTTCTTTCTGCAGCACTAATCATAATTTCTATGGCAAAATGAACCCCCTCATTTTGTTCCTTTGTAAATTAAATGTTTTAAGTGTTACCACTTTATTCCAATCAAGATGGCTTCAGGTGTGCCATACTTTTGTCATAAGTAAGACAGTTAGCGCTCTAGTTGTTCGTTAGAACACTCTGGGACATTCTGTTATTGGGCTATACTTGGGCTACATCTGGGTGATAGTTGGGCTACATTTGGGCTCTTTTGTCTCTGGTGGCCATCTTGGGAGATTTATTTGTTATGAAGTTTCCTAATTTCCTCAATTACTGCAGTCTCCTCAGTAGGAAATACTTTCAGTTTTTTACTTTGGTTCCATCAAGAAGGCATGCAGATGTCACACATTCGCCATAAATTCAGAATGTTAGCACTCTAGTTGCTTATTAGATCACTGTAGTAAAGCTACTGCTCACCAGGGAAGTCTGCTGCTGGTATTGAAAGTGCATGATTCAGTCTGCATGTCAGAAGTTTTTAATGAAATAGAAGAGGATTTGAGAAGTCACTCAAAATGTGCCCTAATTCTTCTTTCTGCAGGCCTAATCATGCTTTCTATGGCAAAATGAATCCCCTCATTTTGTTCCTTTTTAAATTAAATGTTTTAAGAGTTACCACTTTATTCCAATCAAGATGGCTTCAAGTGTGCAATACGTTTGTCATAAGTAAGACTGTTAGCACTCTAGTTGTTCTTTAGAACACTCTGGGAAGCTGCAGTAGAACACAAAGGAATCAACTGACAGTCTCTGCCCTTGTTGGATGTACATGTTTTACTGAGAATGACAGACTTAATTCTCACATGACTGAGAAAGATAATGTGAATTTACAGAAAATATGCTCTCAGTTTAGCTTATAGATCACCTTCCAAACCTCTGTGGGAAAATCATGAGAAAATAGTTTTCTGTCAAACATGATTCATGATATCACAGCAGAAGGCTTTTTTACATGGTAAAATCACCTTAGAACACACCACAATTCCTAAAATGAGTATGGTACCATCAACAAATGATTTATAATGTAAATAAAGTCTTAAAACCTTCTATTAACTGCAATGCTTTTTAATGAGGTGCTATCATGTATATTGGTCCCAAGATGGCTGCCAACACTAATTGGATGAAGTACTGACAGGCAATCAGATCTCACGATGAGATGTGTGGTTAGGCTCCACCCAGATATATATGTGAATTTGATTTTGATTTTCTCAGGAACTACTGAATGGATTTACACCATTTAAGCAAAAGGCACGAGTCTGAACTGAGGACTACCTCTTTGCCAAATTTGGTGTAATTCCGTTCAGCAGTTCGTGCTGTAGCTGCGTCAACAGGTCCTATAGGAAAATGCATGGGGAAAACATGTTTTGGGACACCCCTTTTTTCTCGGCCCCCGCTTGACGAATCACCGTGAAGTTTTCAGGATAGGAGCGGATCGGAGCTGGCCAAAAGTTTGGAAAATTGCGTGAAGATTCGTCAATCGGCGCCAACGTTATTCCAAATGGAATGTTGCGGATTTCCTATGGAAAATAGGTCCTAACTATAAATACCTACTGGCGAATGCCAGTAGGTAATATATATATATATATATATTTATATTCACTGAAAAAACCATGGGTTTCACACACGTTATAGTTAGGAATTAGCATTTAAAAAACCTTAGAAATTCAATGAAAAAACCAAAGGTTTCACACATGTTATAGTTAGCTGGACATTTCACTCGTAAAAAACCAATGAAATTCCCCCGTTATAGTTAGTTCAGCTAACTATAACTCGCGCACCCGCAATGCACTACTGATGACGTCACATATTACATCACTCATGACATGGTCACTGACATCACTCATGACATCACTGATGACATCTCAAATGACATCACTGATGACATCATCCAGTGAATGTGTGTTTTTCTGAAAATTAAAAAAGTTTAATATATATATATCTCAAGGTCAATGGAAGAATAAATGGGTATATAAGTGTCTAAATGGATGCTTTGTTTTTGAAAAATTTATTGTGTAACTGACTGATTAAGTGTATCATAGTGAATACATGGCTTACTGAGTAATGTTTAAATATGAAAATATCTGTATCAGTCTCTCACTTTGTGTATAAGTGGCTGCATGGGTTGGTGATTAGCTTCATGGGTGTCTATATAGGTTATTAGTTGTTTTTTTGAGTATCAGTCTGAGTGTCTGTATGGTTCGGTGGGGGGTATTACGTAGTGCATAGGTGCATGAATGAGTGATTCACTCTTTGTATGTGTTGAAGACAGCATGTGTGCAGGACTGTATGGGTGGATGAGTGTGTGTATGGGTGTGTTAGTGAGTGAATGACTGTCTCAATAGTGTCTTTATGAGTAACTACATATCTATTAAACTAGTATATGTGACTATTGGTGTATATAAGTGAGTATATGTGAGAGCGAGAGATTGAAAGAGTTCCTGTATGAATAAGTATGTGTTTCTATAAGTGATTGTTTTAAAGACTAAGTATGTGTAAGTTTCTGTAGAAGTAAGTGTGGTGGTGTGTGTATAACTGTATATGCAAGTAAATGTATGTTTGATTCTTTATTAGCATAAGTGACAATGTGTGTGAGTAACTCTATGGATGAGTGGCATTGTGTAACAGGATGTATAGGTGTATGAGTACATATGATGAGTGAGTACATGTATGAGTGACTGTATAGGACTGTTGGTGAATGAGTGGATGTGTATGTGGATCTTAGAATTACTGAAGAGGTTGTTGTAACTGGTATTGGTATGTCCATTGTTTTGAAATTTTTAGTCTCTATTTTTGAATGTGTGTATCAAAGGTTATATTAGGGGAAGAGGAGGTCTGCCACTCTGTCACAAGGATGATGTCATCAGTGATGTCATCAGTGATGTCATTTGAGATGTCATCAGTGATGTCATGAGTGATGTCAGTGACCATGTCATGAGTGATGTAATATGTGACGTCATCAGTAGTGCATTGCGGGCGCGCGAGTTATAGTTAGCTGAACTAACTATAACGGGGGAATTTCATTGGTTTTTTACGAGTGAAATGTCCAGCTAACTATAACATGTATGTATGTATGTATAACATATTTGTAAAGCGCTCCAATCACCCAACGGGCATCCTGGCGCTATAATCCAACTAAACCTGTAAAAACAGCGACAGGCTACTCTATCCTAGGAAACAGATGAGTTTTTAATTGTTTTTTGAAAGGTAGAAAGTCTCCAGCACATCTAAGCGACAATGGGAGATTGTTCCACAGCTTAGATGCCATGTAGACAAACGAGCGTCCCCCCATCCGCTTCCTCCGGATTTTGGGGACCGTTACCAAGCTGGCTGACGCAGAGCGGAGAAGTCTGGCAGGGCTGTACCAAGTGAACAACTCCTGTAAAGGGAGTGGTCCCAAACCATGTAAGGCCCGAAAGACCAAACACAGAGCTTTATATTCGACCCGCTGAGCAATGGGCAACCAATGCAAATCTTTGAGGGCTGCAGATGATGAGTCAAACCGTCGGCGAGAGAGTGCTAGCTTGGCAGCAAAATTCTGGACCCGTTGCAGTTTGCCCAGTGCCGTGATGGGAGCCCCCAGAAGTAGTGCGTTGCAGTAATCAAGTCTACTAAGAATGATACTACGCACTACTTCTGGTCTGGCATGGGCAGGGAGCAGAGGAAGAATCTTCCGTAGGGTACGTAGAAGCCCCATACAGGAAGACACTGTTTTGTCAATGAAACCCTCAAGTTGAAGATTGGGTTCCATGGTCACACCCAGATTGCGAACCGAGCTTGCTGCTGCTACTGTGCCTTGAACAGAAGGGGGCCAGAAGTCTTGCGGTAGAGGACGTGAAACCCGATCCACTGAGCAATGCAACACCTCCGTCTTGGAGCTGTTAAATTGCAGCGAGTTGCTACTTAGCCATGTTGCCGTGGAGACCATACAGTGATGGAAGGCCTCCAATGACACCGCTTTCTCCCCCTCAAAGGAGAAGACGAGTTGGGTGTCATCAGCATAATTGGTAACCGTTATGCCAAAAGATTTAATTAATTGGACCAGGGGACGGAGGTAAAGATTAAAAAGAATAGGGCTGATGGCTGAACCCTGGGGTACGCCCTGCCCTACCCTTCTGATGGAAGACTTGAAGGGAGGGAGGGCAATCACCTGATGTCTATTGGTCAAGTATGAAACAAGCCAGTCTCGGGCCAGGCCCAACACCCCAGCCTCCTCTAACCTCCTGGTCAAGATGGCATGATTGACCGTGTCGAACGCTGCCGACATGTCAAGCAGCACTAAAAAGGCTGCCTGACCATGATCGGCACGCGAACGAAGGTCGCTCAAAACGGATACCAAAGCTGATTCGGTTCCATGGGCTGGTCTGAACCCAAACTGCGCTGCATCTAGATAATCATTAGCTTCCAGGAAATTGGATAGATGTCTTGTGACCAATTTCTCCAGGATCTTAATCGGGAACGGGAGCAATGAGATCGGTCTATAATTAGCAGGAGATAAGGGGTCCAGTGATTCCTTCTTCAAGAGCGGAGAAACTACCGCAAGCTTCCAGCTGTCCGGGACCTGGGCAGAGCCTAAAGATTGACAGCAAATTGCATGGAGAGGAGGAAACAACTCCCGCCCAAACACCTTCCAGAACTTGTGCGGAAGAACGTCTAGAGGCGAGCCTGAAGACACACTATTAGCTAAAGCCACAAATTCCGTAAAGGAAGGGGCGGGAAAACTATCCAGCCTTGCTCTTCCATCCTCCGCCTCCAGTGTAGACAAGGGAGTAACCACCGAGATGTTAGGATTCATTTTACTCAAGATGGTCACAATCTTGTCTTCGAAGGCCGCAGCCAACGAATCACAAAGTGACTGAGAGGCAGGAATGGCGGTGGACGCACTAGCCGGTCGAGATAACTCATTAACCATTTTAAATAGGGCCTGTGTGAAACCTTTGGTTTTTTCATTGAATTTCTAAGGTTTTTTAAATGCTAATTCCTAACTATAACGTGTGTGAAACCCATGGTTTTTTCAGTGAATTTGCAAGGTTTTTTAAATGCTAATTCTTTTTTTTTTTTTTTTTTCAATTTTTTTAACATATTTTTATTTTAATTTTCTATCCTTTTTTAAAGACTATAGTTACATTTTAAAAATTCTACAATATATTTTTTATTTTTTCCATTTTTTAAACTAAACAGGTAAGATTTATTAGTATAACATAGTGGGTTTTTTTTCCCCTTTTTTTTTTTTATTATTTTTTAACGTGCGCGTACGGTAAGCGCACGTCTTGCTTTTATAACGTTAGATTTCTACGCTGTTTGCGTTCATTTACGCAATTTGCGTAGACGTACGTCACGCGCGCGCAGCGCGTAACGCGTACGCTGCACGCGCATGTTACGCGGAAGTGAAGGGGCGTGCCTGTTTTGCGCGTGCGCGTGTCTTTTTTACGCGCATGCGTACTTTTGCCGTAAGCGCACCGTAAGCGTAACGTACGCGCACGGTGGGTCATGTGATCAAGAAACACAACTTTTGATTGGTTGAAACTACTTTCAGTTCTAGAACTCTCCTACACCACACCCATTCCCCTCATTTCTGCTTGCGATCCCTTAGGAGAAGGAGCTGAGTTGTCTTTGTGATACGATGGCAGAACAGCAGAACTCTTCTGAGAGTGAGGCTAGCAGCACTACCTTGAGGCAGAGAAGGAGGAAACAAAAGAGCTTTTTCATATGGGAGTATTTTTCTTTTCCAGAGGACAAGAAAAAGGTAAATGCACCCTTAGTGACTTGTAAGCTTTGTGGCCGTGTACTTTCAAGAGGGAATCCCAACAAGAAGTATTCCTTCGGGAATCACACCATGTTGAGACACCTTCAAGATGTACACGGTAGGACACATGCTCGACATACTGAAGGTAACCCTTCAGTAAGTCAACCAAGCACATCCACAGCAGCTCAGCCTGGTCCATCATCTGCAGGGCCGAGTCCATCTTCGGTAGGTCAGCTGAGCCCTTCATCTGTGGGGGGAGCATCTCCTTTTTCTCGTCCTCTGGAAACCAACAATCGGTTTGCGAGGGTTTTAATTCGGTGCGCCACTTGTCATGATCTAATTTGTCATAGGGAGACCAGTGTTGCCCTAGTGAACAATTTAATAGATCAGCACATTTGTCGTACCGACTAATATTCCCTTTCTTTCTTTCCTCTGTCCCTGCATGAACACAACGGCTCTTTTAAGAGCCAACCTTACCTTTTAACTTTTTTTAATATATTTTTTAAAACTTTTTTTTTTTTTTTTTTACCGTACGCGTACGGTACGCGTAATTTTTTTTTTTTTTTAAAAAAACACTAAAAATCAATTATCACATTACAAGGTCCTTGAGAGACTACAATGATAAACTGAAAATGTGATTGTGGAGAAGTGGAAAAAAGGGACCATGAAATTTTTGACTTACCATACCCACTCAAAAAATTATTTATTAATTAAAATTTAATTTTTATTGTTTTAAAAATGGTTCAAGTTTTCGAAAATTTTCTATCTCAATCTGAAAAAAAAGAAAAAAGTATTAATATTTAATAAAACATTTTATAATACAGTACACATATTTACATATTTTCCATAAAAAAATGTTTGCCTTTTTTTTGCTGTTTTCAGAATATATTGCATTTCACTATAAATTGTGAAAGCAATTGCATTCATCATTTAACAGCGGGCAAAAAAAAAATAACAATCTCAAAGATTGTTTTAAAAAAGCCCAGAATCTCTTCTCACTTAAACATAACATTATAGAAATCCATAATATTCTAAAAAAATATCATCTAATATCAATACTTATTTCTTTAAAATACCGTCTGACATTTTTGTTTCAGAAGTATAATCACAAAAATATATCTCAAATAACTCCACAATACATCTGGTTCCATTTCCTTTAGGCCAAATAGTAATTTTAAAATTCTTTTTTTTTTAATTTTCCAATGTTATTCCAATAAAATTCCAAAATTTAAATTGTACAGATCTCACCGATTCTCTGTAACATTTTGGTTTCCGAAAGATTAATTAATAATTAAATAAGTCCACAATACAATTGTTTACCTTTCCTCATGGCCAAATAGTAATTTAAAAAAAAACATTTTGAAAAAATTTCCAATGGTAATCCAATAACATTCCAAAATTTAAATTGTGCAGATGTTACCGATTTTCTCTAAATTTTTGGTTTTCGAAAGTTTCATTAAAAATTAAAAAAGTCCACATTACAATTGGTTACCTTTCCCTTAGGCCAAATGATAATTTGAAAAATCTTTTTTTTAAAAAAATTCCAATGCTAATCCAAAAAAATGGTAAAATTGTTTTGTACAGATCTTGCCAAGTCTCTCTAAAATTTTGGTTTCAGGAAGATTAGATAGGAATTTGCTAAATCAAAAGGCAAACGTTGCTTGAAAATCAATTTTGAATCATTACACAGTGTCCAGCCTTTTTCACATTTAAGATAAACTGTGTAATGTCCAGAAGTAACAGTAGGTCCTTCATGGAAAATTATTGCAACTGTTACAAAAGTTTTTCCTGAAATTGATAATTGCTGTCCTGTAAACTTCTTTATTAAAGTATCCAATTTTGAACCATCAGCTTTACATCGTTGCATCATTAAAATTACATACTGTCCGTATTCCTTTAGAATTAACGTTGAAAACATTTCAGATTGACACTCACCGCATTCCATGCTATGATTAGCATCTTTAATTAATTTAGCAAAAGTGACTGTTTTACTTTCTGGCAATGTTAAATAAATAAACCTTTCAGAATCAACATTAGAGCCACATATATTGTAACAGTTTTCACAACTATGTTCCCATTTATAAGAGACACCAAACATATTTTCAATGGGAACCCCTTCTTCTTCCAGTACCTGAAGAAAAAACATCAAGAATTCCTGTGCGTCTTGCTGTACATTTTGAGAAAACTGTGTTCGTCCTGAACATACATCTAAAAGTTTTCTAATTTCATTAGCACTTTCTATTTGAGTTTTATCATTACTCAGCTTTTGAAAAAGGAGACTCAACTCAGAACAGAATCTTTTTCTCTGATTTACTATTATCTGCTCATGCACACTTTCCAGATAAAATACAACATTCAGCACTACATTAGCGTAGCAGTTGACACCAGAGCTATTTTCAAAATGACAACCTACAACCTCTTGAACATTTTCCTTTTTCTTTTTGCTTGCAATTACATCACTCCTCTTTTTTTTCCTCCTCTCTACATCTTCATTACAGATATTCTCATTTCTCCTTTTACGAGAAACTACACGTTTCTCCAACACAGGATACTGACCTAAATGAGGAGCATAGGTTCTTCTTAATCTATTATACTCCTTTACACAATTTGTATCAGCACTAACTTTTGAGTCATCAAAGTCTATCATGAATAAACCAGATAATGTTTTCACTCGTGACAAAGCTACATAAGCCATACCTTCTTTGAACACAGTTGAACCAATGTTCACAAAAGCACAATCTACAGTCAATCCTTGAGACTTGTGAATAGTTACAGCATATGCTAGAGAAAACGGAAACTGCTTCCTACGTACATATAAGTCTTTCACAAGCATGAAACGAACTGAACAACGACAAATGTCTTTAACTTCTTCTATCTGATCAAATTTTATTTTTAAACATTCAATTCCATCTTTTTTCTGATAATTAATAAAACCCACAACTCTTCCCATAGCTCCATTAACTAAACCTTTTTCAACATCCAAATTTCTCCTTAAAAATACTCTACAGTTCATGCAAACATATAGATTTTTTTCTAATCCAGCTGTTTTGGAAATGTTCTTCTCTAGTGAATCCAATTTATTTTTCAGTGTGCCTGTTAATGTGATAGTAATTCTTCCATCCTCAATTTTGTCCACTGCTTCCAATTTCCTAATTTCTTCCTTTTCCAATTTTAAAAGCTCCTCATTGAATATTGAGCATTCACGTAGAGTTGGCATTAAGCAGATGACACTTTTCTTTTCTGCAATGTTCTTGTATATCTTCTCTGCAACTATTTCTTCCTTTGGAAATAAATTATGTAGCAGCCGACTCTGTAATGCTTTTTTGCCAACTTCTGTGAGTAGTCCAATTCTGATATCTTTCAGAATACTTCCATATTCTTCATCGTTTGCTTGCCTCATATTAGTAGTAAGTTCCTTGTACTCAAAGAAGGACCAAATATTTGCAATACCGATGCTTCCCAATGACTTCTTTGTGTCTTCATGTGTCACAGTATTAAACACTGGTTGTCCTTTAACTGGAGTAAGTTGTAGAAGATCCCCAAAAACTATGACATGTTTTCCACCAAATAACACGTCATAGTCTGTCCTTAGAATTTGCTGCATTCTTAAATGCACAAAGGCAAGCATTAAGTTTGATACCATGCTCACCTCATCAATAATGAGAACTTGCATCTTCTTCAATACTCTTGAAACTTCCAAGCATGCTTCTCCAGTTAGCTTGTTGTATTGTATTTTGTTCTCATGCTCCACTGGTAACATTAGCAAACGATGTAAGGTGATTCCTTTTATGTTATATGCTGCTAACCCAGTTGGAGCAGTAACCACACAAGACAAAGTAGAATCCGTTTTTTGCTGTAGGTAGCTTCTGATGACTTTTATTAAGAAACTTTTTCCAGTTCCAGCTTGTCCGCTTACATACATCCTGATTGGATGAAATGATGTGCATGAGCACTCTTTTTTTTCATGTAGAAATCTGTGATCAATTTTGCTTCTGATCTCTTCATAAATTTGTTGCTGCTCTTCATTCAGTTGTCTTTCCAAATTTTGTAAGTCTATAAATTCTTCTTGAGCTTGATTCATAGCCGTTTCCACTTCATTCATGGCTATTGATGCTTCATTTTCAACGATTGGTTGTCCTAGGGGATCTTGACTGAGTGTTCCTGAACTTTGGCTGTCTTGAGAACTGTCTCTAGCTACTTCAGCTGCAATTGTAGTTTCCTGTTCAATTTCTTCATTTAACATTTGCAGATAAGTTGAGAATGTACTGCATTGTATGCTGTCTTTGCAAGCATTAAAAGATTCTTCATAGCTTTGAAATTCTCCCAGTAGTTCATCCTCTGTACGCCATGGTTTAAACAGCTGTAAAAGAGCCAAGTAGTAAAATTCCTTTTTGTCAGTAGTGTCGCAACTCAGCTTCCTGTGATTTATCAAACTTCCTTTTGTTTGCTTCACCAAACATCCTTCCTCACCAATGACTTTATATTTTCCATTGTTGATGTCTTCTGCGGCTTTCCGTGAATAAATGTAGTTCTGCAGCACTTCATAGAGACACATGTTCTCCAGATGATGACTTCTTTTTGGATAATATGTGTCCAACATGTTTGATTTCAAAATATCTGTACTTTCTGGGTCATTCTCGGCCAAATATTCAATTTCTCCAACAGATTTCAGTACTCGATTTCTCATTGCTGCAAGGCCTAAACTTGCCCAAATTATTCTTCTTGATTTCGAGTAGAGACTTGCAGAAGATAACCTATCTGAACATTCGTAGGATCCAATTTCTCGATGCGATAACATCTTTAAACTGAAACTGTACAGCTTCTTACTGACAGTCTTCTCGTGAGAAATCTCTTCCCACATTTCTTTCAATTCAGTTTTTTCAGATTTAGTAATGTAAGACGTTACATATCGAGCAACAGCAATGGAATTGTCAGCTACATACTGTATATCCATGTTAGCATTCCACATGGATAAAATGACTGGGTTGTAGTCATTTATATTTTTTGATTCTTCTTTTCTTTTAAGGTTGTAGGTATTCTTAGGTGATTTTCTTGTGATAGTATGTCTCACAGATGACATAAAACTGTTTACTCTTCCATTTGAAAGAACAGGTCTAGGAAATCCAAATCGACATTTAGTGTAGTATTTATCTTTGCTCTTGTATTTCCGTCGACAGTATTTTCCACACCGATGACTTTGGAAACGTAAAACTTGCTCCTTTAACTTTTTCTCTTCTGTGCTTTTTGGTATAGCACATGTTGCATATTCTTCAATGTAAGATAACACTTCTTCATCAGCATCTGTTCCAAACTTTGGGGCATCCTTGATCCACAACAGCATATGAATATGAGGAGCACCTCTTGCCTGGTACTCTTTTCTCCAAAAGAAATCCACTACTTCTCCAAGGGGTGGATTTTTTTTATTGCAGATGAAGGACATCATAGCCTCAAATCTATGATTGAAATATCGTCAAACATTAACCGGATCCAATGAGCACAGTTCTCCTGCTGTCTTGTATTCAATGTTTTTAATGTTTGAATTTGCCTCTCGTAGAAAATCCAGTAAATCATCCCAAGCGTACTCAGCACAGCTTAGGGTAAGGAACCATGTTGGTGTTCCTAAATTCCGTAACATGCATTTTAATTCACCATGGCGTCGGTACCAATATTCATTTGTCCCACGCTGACAAGCCATCAGATTGATCAGTTGTGTTTCCAAATGATCATCTCGGTGCTGCACTTTCTCCATAAAATCCTTAGCAGACACATTTTGTAAATGCACTCCACTTTTTAAAATGTGATTTACTGCATAAGATAGTGCAGACAAGTCGCTTTCAAATAAAAGATGGAACAAATAAGGAATACTTTGTCGAAATCTGGGATCTTCTGCATATAGTCTTGTAGTCCGATACTCAGAAGCTGGAATCTGTTCTGGACGTTCATCGTATCGTCCTCCTTTTCCTTTAGGAAACAGCTGGGGAAAACATCGAGCTTCCAAGCTCTCCTCCCATACACTCACGGGAGTTCCTTTTGCTTTCTTCATCTGAAACAGATCAATATTGTCTCCCAAAACTTCTTTTGAATGTAGAGGATGTATGCTAAAATGTTCATAAATTTCTTCTTCCTTTGACTTGTCCACTTTTTCAATTTGTCCAGTTGATGTTTCTGTGTCTTCTTGTAAATCTTCTTCTTCTTCTTCTTCTATATAAATTGATTCATACCATTTGTTATTCCTTTTCAAATACAAATTTGCTCTTTGTACTTTCCGTACATCTACCAGCTCCTGCCAAATCTTCTTATTCTTTGTAGGTACACCATTAACCAGAATAACTAATGGTTCAGTTTCCAAAGTATCTGCATCAATAGTTTCCATATTTTTTTTCAAATCCAAGGGCAAATACACCACTCTACCTTTTAAACCTCTCAGTAAATCTGAAGGAGGTAATTGACCAGTTTTGGGCTCCATACGTACTATGGTCTGGAACGGATGAACACATTGAATGAGTATAGACTCATATGTATTTAAATCAGAAAGTTTGGCAGGAATAGCATCCAATTCTAAATTATTATGTACAGCTCTGGTTGGCATTCTATTTTCCTCTAACTTGTTGTAACAGTATTTACAAATACGCTGATCTTCACCCAATTCAAAACAATTTTCAAGAAATATATATGTGGCAAAATCCTTCCACTTATAATTATCTTCATTTTCACTCTTTCTGTAGAGATCAACATTCCTGGTTTGTTTTCTATAATGAGTTCTGCGGCAACAAATACAAGTTATATTTGGTCTTTCATTAGAGATTATTGCAAATTTTGTTATGTGATCATAATGGTGCCGATCACGATCCGGTAAAAAATATCCCCGTGCGACTCGTATCCGGTCTTTTTACCGTACGAATCGTACAAGTGCCATACGAACTGGCAATCACGATTCGCATGGTAAAAAGTCCATACGAACCGCATGGGGAATCATTCCCCACACGTCCTCGGGTCGGAAAATGTGTCCGACACGTCCTCGGACGATTTACCGTACAAACGTGAAAGGTGAAGTCCGACCGAGGAATCACGATCCATCCCGTGCGTCCGAGGTTACAACCGGATGGAAAAATCACCGTCCGCACCGAACTCCCATAGCAACCATGGAGACGTGCCCGCATACGCGCCCCCAGCCCCCGTAGGTACGCGCCGACCCCCCCCCCCAGCCCCCGTAGGTACGCGCAGACCCCCCCCCGCCCCCGTAGGTACGCGCAGACCCCCCCCCCGCCCCCGTAGGTACGCGCCGACCCCCCCCCAGCCCCCGTAGGTACGCGCCGACCCCCCCCCAGCCCCCGTAGGTACGCGCAGACCCCCCCCCCGCCCCCGTAGGTACGCGCAGACCCCCCCCCGCCCCCGTAGGTACGGGCCGACCCCCCCCCAGCCCCCGTAGGTACGCGCCGACCCCCCCCAGCCCCCGTAGGTACGCGCAGACCCCCCCCCAGCCCCCGTAGGTACGCGCCGACCCCCCCCAGCCCCCGTAGGTACGCGCCGAACCCCCCTGTATGTACACCCGTGTACGTGTCGAACCCCCCCGTGTACGTTCGAGTCGAACCCCCCCGTGTACGTTCGAGTCGAACCCCCCCGTGTACGTTCGAGTCGTACCCCCCGTGTACGTTCGAGTCGCGCTGGGGGTACGCACCGTACATACACGGGTGGGGGTACGACTCGAACGTACATGGGGGGTACGACTCGAACGTACACGGGTGGGGATACGACTCGAACGTACACGGGGGGGTTCGACTCGAACGTACACGGGGGGGTTCGACTCGAACGTACACGGGGGGGTACGACTCGAACGTACACGGGTGGGGGTACGACTCGAACGTACACGGGGGGGTACGCACCGTACATACACGGGTGGGGGTACGACTCGAACGTTCACGGGGGGGTTCGACACGTACACGGATGTACATACAGGGGGGTTCGGCGCGTACCTACGGGGGCTGGGGGGGGGTCTGCGCGTACCTACGGGGGCTGGGGGGGGGTCGGCGCGTACCTACGGGGGCTGGGGGGGGGTCGGCGCGTACATACGGGGGCGGGGGGGGTACGGTGCGTACCGGGCCACCTACTCTGGTCGATTCGCGCCGTACTTCGCTTTTGCAGCACTTTTTGGGTGCCGTGAAAATATTGCCGTCCGGACTGCTGTCGGTTCGATTCGTAATTCCTGGGTCGTGAAACGCTGCCTGAAAGCGTCCCGACGTCACGTCGCAGCATTCCCGGATCACATTCGTATGTATATTTTCGTCGGTCGGTGTTTTTTACGATTCGTACGGAAATGGTGTTTCCGTGCGAATCGTAATTCCATGTTTGTAAAGTTTTACGACCGGGTACGAGTCGGACGGGGAAAACGCTCCGACCGACGGTTCGTACCCGGTTTTTACCGGATCGTAATCGGCACCTAAATGTTTTACTTACAGAGGGTTCTACATTCTCTTCCACTTCTTCCTCATTTACTGTGTCCTTTTCTGCACTGTCTTGTTCAGGACCAAAGTAACAAAACTGAATTTCATCAACAACCTTCTCTACATCTGATACCGATCCACGGCACAGAGCCCTATTCAATTCATCTAACTTTATTGCTGGACTTTTAGCAAAACACAACCGTCTCACAAACTTTCTCATTTCAGTATGATGAACAGCCAGCATCCTAAAATGATGGAAAACACTATTACACACTTTTCTAGATAGACAAGCCAGAGAATGTCCCTGCAAACCAGTATTCTCTCTCACTCTGCATGGATCTAGACTTTGAAGCACCTTAATCTTCTGTTTTACACTTTTTTTACTATATTCTCTTAGAAACTCACGAAATTTATCAATAGATTCCTGACGCACAGTGCAAATACTACTACAATTCCAAGTGTACACTGGGGCTTTAGGACGTCTCCCCATAGCCTCATCCGCCATCACTTGTACCTCATCTCTTGGAACCATTATCTCCTTCTCCATTATGCAACCATTTTTCACTTCATAAGCACGACCTCTGGTGTCAACTGCATGCAGCAAACTATTACTTTGAAAATAACTCTCTTCATTAAAAAAAGGTTCACTACTTGAACTATGCATCCATTTTCCTAAAAACACTTTACAAAAGTTTGTTCTACAGTCTGACACATTTTAAATCCACTTTTCAGATTCTTAAAAAAGCACATGTCCAAACTGCTTTTTCAGACCAGCAACATGTGTAACCTGGGTAACTGACTACACTCCAGCAAGGGCAACCAGCCTTAGTGATGCTGAATGTATTTGCATTACTGACTGCAATCTCAAACCCCACTCGGTTGTGAATACTGTGCATGATTCCACAGGATAAGCAGCTGGCTGTGTGCTAAGAGTCTGCTTCTGCACAAAAAAATAGCTCCCCCTTTACATCTAATGCAAATGTAAAATCACCAGAGCAATACGCAATAAATCTCTGCCTGTAATTCCTCTTTGCACACAGAGTCATGTTTTCATATTAGTCAAAAAACAAAATTTCTTTGCCAATTTGAAAGCATACTTACTACTCTTTTTTTTGGCAAATGATAAGTACTTTTACAGTCTGACACATTATGAATCCACTTTTTAGATTTTTAAAAAAGCACATGTCCAAACAACATTTTCAGACCAGCAACATGTGTAACCTGGGTGACTGAGTACACTCCAGCAAGGGCAACCAGCCTTAGTGAAGCTGAATGTATTTGCATTACTGACTGCAACCTCAAACCCCACTCGGTTGTGAATACTGTGCATGATTCCATAGGATAAGCAGCTGGTTGTGTGCTAAGAGTCTGCTTCTGCATAAAAAAATAACACCCCCTTTCCATCTAATGCAAATGTAAAATCACCAGAGCAATACCAAACAGCTTTCTGAGACCAGCAACATGTGTAACCTGGGTGACTGAGTACACCCCAGCAAGGGCAACCAGCCTTAGTGATGCTGAATGTATTTGCATTACTGACTGCAACCTCAAACCCCACTCGGTTGTGAATACTGGCATGATTCCACAGGATAAGCAGCTGGCTGTGTGCTAAGAGTCTGCTTCTGCACAAAAAAATAGCTCCCCCTTAACATCTAATGCACATGTTAAATCACCAGAGCATAACACAATAAATCTCTGCCTGTAATTCCTCTTTCCACACAGAGTCATGTTTTCATATTAGTCTGAAAACGTAATTTCTTTACCAATTTGAAAGCACACTTACTACTCTTTTTTTTGGCAAGTGATAAATACTTTTACAGTCTGACACATTTTAAATCCACTTTTCAGATTCTTAAAAAAGCACATGTCCAAACTGCTTTTTCAGACCAGCAACATGTGTAACCTGGGTGACTGAGTACACTCCAGCAAGGGCAACCAGCCTTAGTGATGCTGAATGTATTTGCATTACTAAGTGCAACCTCAAACCCCACTCGGTTGTGAATACTGTGCATGATTCCACAGGATAGGCAGCTGGGTGTGTGCTAAGAGTCTGCTTCTGCATAAAAAAAATGCTCCCCCTTTACATCTAATGCAAATGTAAAATCACCAGAGCAATACGCAATAAATCTCTGCCTATAATTCCTATTTGCACACAGAGTCATGTTTTCATATTAGTCTGAAAACGTAATTTCTTTGCCAATTTGAAACCACACTTACTACTCTTTTTTTAGGCAAGTGATAAATACTTTTACAGTCTGACACATTTTAAATCCACTTTTCAGATTCTTAAAAAAGCACATGTCCAAACAACATTTTCAGACCAGCAACATGTGTAACCTGGGTGACTGAGTACACTCCAGCAAGAGCAACCAGCCTTAGTGATGCTAAATGTATTTGCATTACTGACTGCAACCTCAAACCCCACTCGGTTGTGAATACTGTGCATGATTCCACAGCATAAGCAGCTGGCTGTGTGCTAAGAGTCTGCTTCTGCATAAAAAAATAGCTCCCCCTTTCCTACTAATGCAAATGTAAAATCACCAGAGCAATACGCAATATATCTCTGCCTGTAATTCCTATTTGCACACAGAGTCATGTTTTCATATTAGTCAGAAAACGAAATTTCTTTGCCAATTTGAAAGCACACTTACTACTCTTTTTTTTTGCAAGTGATAAGTACTTTTACAGTCTGACACATTTTGAATCCACTTTTCAGATTCTTAAAAAAGCACATGTCCAAACAACATTTTCAGACCAGCAACATGTGTAACCTGGGTGACTGAGTACACTCCAGCAAGGGCAACCAGCCTTAGTGAAGCTGAATGTATTTGCATTACTGACTGCAACCTCAAACCCCACTTGGTTGTGAATACTGTGCATGATTCCATAGGATAAGCAGCTGGTTGTGTGCTAAGAGTCTGCTTCTGCATAAAAAAATAACACCCCCTTTCCATCTAATGCAAATGTAAAATCACCAGAGCAATACCAAACAGCTTTCTGAGACCAGCAACATGTGTAACCTGGGTGACTGAGTACACCCCAGCAAGGGCAACCAGCCTTAGTGATGCTGAATGTATTTGCATTACTGACTGCAACCTCAAACCCCACTCGGTTGTGAATACTGGCATGATTCCACAGGATAAGCAGCTGGCTGTGTGCTAAGAGTCTGCTTCTGCACAAAAAAATAGCTCCCCCTTAACATCTAATGCAAATGTTAAATCACCAGAGCATAACGCAATAAATCTCTGCCTGTAATTCCTCTTTCCACACAGAGTCATGTTTTCATATTCGTCTGAAAACTTACTTTCTTTACCAATTTGAAACCACACTTACTACTCTTTTTTTTGGCAAGTGATAAATACTTTTACAGTCTGACACATTTTAAATCCACTTTTCAGATTCTTAAAAAAGCACATGTCCAAACTGCTTTTTCAGACCAGCAACATGTGTAACCTGGGTGACTGAGTACACTCCAGCAAGGGCAACCAGCCTTAGTGATGCTGAATGTATTTGCATTACTAAGTGCAACCTCAAACCCCACTCGGTTGTGAATACTGTGCATGATTCCACAGGATAAGCAGCTGGGTGTGTGCTAAGAGTCTGCTTCTGCATAAAAAAAATGCTCCCCCTTTACATCTAATGCAAATGTAAAATCACCAGAGCAATACGCAATAAATCTCTGCCTATAATTCCTATTTGCACACAGAGTCATGTTTTCATATTAGTCTGAAAACGTAATTTCTTTGCCAATTTGAAACCACACTTACTACTCTTTTTTTAGGCAAGTGATAAATACTTTTACAGTCTGACACATTTTAAATCCACTTTTCAGATTCTTTAAAAAGCACATGTCCAAACAACATTTTCAGACCAGCAACATGTGTAACCTGGGTGACTGAGTACACTCCAGCAAGAGCAACCAGCCTTAGTGATGCTGAATGTATTTGCATTACTGACTGCAACCTCAAACCCCACTCGGTTGTGAATACTGTGCATGATTCCACAGCATAAGCAGCTGGCTGTGTGCTAAGAGTCTGCTTCTGCATAAAAAAATAGCTCCCCCTTTCCTACTAATGCAAATGTAAAATCACCAGAGCAATACGCAATAAATCTCTGCCTGTAATTCCTATTTGCACACAGAGTCATGTTTTCATATTAGTCAGAAAACGAAATTTCTTTGCCAATTTGAAAGCACACTTACTACTCTTTTTTTTTGCAAGTGATAAGTACTTTTACAGTCTGACACATTTTGAATCCACTTTTCAGATTCTTAAAAAAGCACATGTCCAAACAGCTTTTTCAGACCAGCACCATGTGTAACCTGGGTGACTGACCACTCCAGCAAGGGCAACCAGCCTTAGTGATGCTGAATGTATTTGCATTACTGACTGAAACCTCAAACCCCACTCGGTTGTGAATACTATGCATGATTCCACAGGATATGCAGCTGGCTGTGTGCTAAGAGTCTGCTTCTGCAGAAAAAAATACCTCCCCCTTTCCATCTAATGCAAATGTAAAATCACCAGAGCAATACCAAACAGCTTTCTGAGACCAACAACATGTGTAGCCTGGGTGACTGACTACACTCGAGCAAGGGCAACCAGCCTTACTGATGCTGAATGTATTTGCATTACTAAGTGCAACCTCAAACCCTTAAAGTATTCCTTATTTATACCAGTACATCTTAATTTATCGTGAAAACATAGTCCATATTATTTTATTACATGTTCCTCACATTTAAATTTCTCCCAAAACAGAAAATGATAAACACAACTTCAACAAAACGAATTCCATTTCTATTATTAATTTCTTAATTTACCATATACATCCCCTCTCAAACTCTAAACTCACCTTTAAAATTAGTTGTGTAAGAAATGTGGCACTCAAACAGCAGATTATCAGAGCCAGGATCTCTGTTCTGTACACCTCTCTCCTCTCAGCAGAACCAGATAATGGCAAACTTTCCCTCTCTTTTTCCACACATATACATGTAAGTTTCAAATCTCAGTGCTTCCCCCTTTTTTTCAAATGTAATCACACATTTCTATTGGTTGAAAACCAACCCTTTTCCAAAAGTACCCTTCCCCCAACTTGACTTCTGCCTAGTACCCTTCCCCCAACTTGACTTCTGCCTGCTACCATAGCAACAGCTCTTGAAACACTGCTGTGCAGAGTTAGGTCAGAAGTTCACCAAACAATGTTTCATTTCCAAAGAGCAGGAGTGCTTGACTTATCAAACCTAACAGCAAATCCATAGTACTGTTCTTTGGTAACACATTTTTCTGTACCAATACAAAACATGCTTCTATAAATTTACACACACAGCCTAGTTTTTATTCTAGAATGGTATGAAACAGCCAATCAGTTTAAAAAAAAAAAAATATGTATGCCTCCATTTCCAAACTGTCTTTCATTTCTTTTTACCATTCTACTGAATTACACCTCCTGAGTGCATCCAGTTCTCCTTTGAAGATGTTCACAGTGTGGATTGTAGGGCACAGCTATGTCTTCTGGAGTGAAAAGTATGCAGAGAAAACAGGTATGGTGAGAGACCTTGCTTTGCCAAATGTAGACATTAAATGGATTGGTCAGAGAGGGTTAAAGTGGCACCAATTGATGCCATTGGTGAAATCCTTCATGCAAATCCAACACCCTGACCTCATAATAGTGCACTGTGGTGGCAATGACCTAGGCACTTTGACTGGGGTAGGTACGGAAATGCTTATGAAGGAGACCTTTGCACAACTGTTTTCACTTTTCCCTAAAACTGCCTTTGTGTTTTTGTTGTATCTACGTGTGTTGCTGCTTAGCCAGTCTGCTTGGGTGTGTGAGTGGAATGCCTGATGACCATTGGAATGTTGGTGTGCCTGCCTGACTGGGAGGTATGACAGTTGGAGAGAGTGGGCTGAGCAGCAGAGATGCAGTTCCTGGTGGGACCATATATGGACTGTACATCACCATATATCTAGCTGATCTAACTCATCTACTATGTAACTACCATCTTATCATCAACCAATAAACAACTACTTGAATCTACCACGTTGATAACTTCGTTTGATTGCAACATTGGCGACGATCTGGATAAAAAACCCTGCGTGTACTGTTTCCTGTTTACCTGAAGTGAAGATTTTGAATTTACAACAAGATGAAATTAAAGTTAAATTTGAAGATAGGAGAAGAACGCCCATTTCGTCCCACCAGTGTCCTCCATCAACCGGACAGCCTACTTTGGGTGTTTCACTCTCCTTAATGAAATTCATTCCAAAAGTTGAATTATTAATGGACATGCTGGAGAGACACAGCATTAACTACGAGCATCCTGAGCAAACCATTGTTAATTTTGTACCTTCTAGAAACTGGTAACATACAAGAAAGACAGCCGAAGATTTGCCCAGAGTAAAGAGAACTGCTTCCAAGGTAACGCGGTAATGAATTCAAGACAGAAGAAGCCTGTCAGCTAATGCCTTTAAGAAGAGATGTATGCTGCTGCCATGAACGAATGAAAATTTAAGTAATCTTTCATTGAACATTTAAAGTTTTTCAAATGTGACATATGCTGAAAGCGGAGAGCCTACACTCATTCTCACGGAGTTCAGATGTGCTGTGAGAAGTTTTATTCATGATTTCTTAACTATGCGCAGCCACCACAAGCTCTCATCATCGGTGAGTTTTTATCGAGGTATATTTTGACATTGACTGGTTTTAAATTTTACTTTAAACCGCGCGCAACGCAAACCATTCAATTAGTGCTTAACGTCTCAGCGTGTCCCTGCGACTTTCAAATCCATCGTGAGGTTGCCATGCGCCACTTACCTGTGTATCGTGGTGTCGCGAGGGAACATAATGGATCACGCTCTGTCTTGCACTTTACCCTGCTCACGGGAGGCAGAGGAGCACGTCCTCGCTGTGAGCCACTCGACGCCTTGATTTCATACGTGCCGCCATCTTGATTTGTACTGTATCCTGTCCAGCAATCTCCAGCAAAACGTGCTGTATGCCAACCACGTTTGCTCTTCTGAGAGAGTCAATAAAGTTAAATTGACTGGTGACCGGAATCATTTTATTGATGTCAAGTTTCCCGATCACAGTAACCCTTCGTGCTCATTTTATGTGAATGCTCCTTTGCTGTACTCTTTTGATGGTATCTTCGATCAACCCTGCACCCTGGTATGTGACAGTTGTTGGCAGTTTGAATACTGAGTTTTCCAGCTCACCGAAAACCTACGGAGCAGCTGATTTGGCGCTACAAGTCTTTGAGCAACCTTTCCATTATTTAAAACCATTGACATCGTTGCTGTCAATTGCCAGAGGGGGCAAGTTTTCCTCTCTCCTCTTTTAAGTATTTAAAGGGTTACAAATTGGCATGGGATGTGTTCAACACTCTTCGGGTGAGAGAGTTCGCTCACCGGCATTTGTACTATTTTTTTTATTAGATAAATTGTCATCTGGTATTTAGCCAAGTTTTTAAAGGACAACGTGCCACTTAGAAGGGCAGTGTTCCTTATTCTTCATGGGCAGTGATCCTGATATTTAAGTTGAATTGAAATTGTCAAAATATTGAATGCACAATGTGCGGAGTTGAAGTTGTCAAAATATTGAATGCACAATGTGCGGAGTTGAAGTTGTCAAAATATTGAATGCACAGAGTTGAAGTTGTCAAAATATTGAATGCACAATGTGCGGAGTTGAAGTTGTCAAAATATTGAATGCACAATGTGCGGAGTTGAAGTTGTCAAAATATTGAATGCACAGAGTTGAAGTTGTCAAAAGTTTGAATGCACAATGTGCGGAGTTGAAATTGTCAAAATATTGAATGCACAATGTGCGGAGTTGAAATTGTCAAAATATTGAATGCACAATGTGCGGAGTTGAAGTTGTCAAAATATTGAATGCACAATGTGCGGAGTTGAAATTGTCAAGAATTGAATACACAATTCAATTAAATTTAATATGCTAATTTGGAGGATAGTTTTTGTCCTATTCTCATTTTCAAGATGAAATCTTCTTTCTATGTGAATCTCTTTCTTTTCCTGAATTCTTGATATCGTATTTTTCCATTCTTGTTTTTTCCAATTCTCTGTATTTGCATGTTTTTTTTTAGATTATTTTTTCCAAGGAAAGGGGATGGGTGCTGTGTAGTATTTTTATATTCTCTTTTGCACTTATTTATGTTCTATCTATCTTCATTCGTTTCGTATTCTTACTATCTCTTGTCTTTGCATTAATTCTTTTCTATTTTACCTTCTTTCATTCCACATTCTCATTATCTTTTGAGATGATACATCATTGCTTCATTTGAGATATATTTTCTGAATGCAATCTTTCTACAAGTCTTCTGCATAGTTGTGTTTATCTCATTAGGCTTGTTTCTACTGGTGTTTTGATTTTGTAAAGAAGGGGGATGTGTTGTATCTACGTGTGTTGCTGCTTAGCCAGTCTGCTTGGGTGTGTGAGTGGAATGCCTGATGACCATTGGAATGTTGGTGTGCCTGCCTGACTGGGAGGTATGACAGTTGGAGAGAGTGGGCTGAGCAGCAGAGATGCAGTTCCTGGTGGGACCATATATGGACTGTACATCACCATATATCTAGCTGATCTAACTCATCTACTATGTAACTACCATCTTATCATCAACCAATAAACAACTACTTGAATCTACCACGTTGATAACTTCGTTTGATTGCAACAGTTTTCTAACATATGCCAAAGGCAAAAATGGAACTGGTCCAATCATTTCTGTCCACAGATTGACAAAGCAAGAAAGCACGTCAACAAATCTGTTTCTGCTTTCCTCCGAGACTATGGTATGGGTTCCATTTACCACAACAACTTGCGTTACGACATGCAAGACATTTATAGAGGAGATGGTGTGCACTTCAATGATGAAGGGAACAGAGTCTTCCTCTTGAACCTTAGACTCTGCATCGGTACTTACTTGTAGGTACCAATAAAAAATCACTTCATAAACACAACGGCTCTTTTTAGATCCCCCTAACATCTAAACACTTAAATCTGCAATTCACACACAAATGTTACTCAGCATGATCGAGATCTGCCTTACTAATAAAATTTTCTGTTTCAACAAAGAACTCTTTAAACAAATGTGTGGAACGGCAATGGGCATTTCCTTTTCCGTAAACTACGCCAACATCACAATGGGATGGTGGGAAAAGACTGTAGCCTGGAACACAGACAATCAAGAAGAGATGGACAAGATCATTTTATGGGTCCGTTACATCGACGACCTGTTCCTCATCTGGAATGGTACAGATGAGGACTTTCGAAACTACTTTAACAAATTGAATAATAACGAGATCGGTCTATCTTTTACATATGAGATGAGCAGATCGAAAATTCCATTTCTTGATACTCTGATCTACATTGAAAATGACCAGATCTACTCAACACTCTACAGGAAGAAAACGGCTACTAATAGCATCCTGCACGGAACCAGTTTTCACCCCAAACCATTGTTGGACAGTATCCCCTTTGGTGAATTCATACGACTCAAACGTAACTGCTCTAATCCAGAAGATGCAGAGGAGCAAATACATGAATCCATGGAAAGGCTCAAACAAAGAGGCTATACTGAGTCCATCTTAATGCGGAACAAAAAGAGAATTGATGCCAAAACTCGAGCAGATACCCTCATGCCTAAAACCAAACCGACTTTTGAGGATGAGAAACAAGTCCCAAGGTTTATTACCACCTACAGCAAAGAGAGTGCGCTCATCATGAGCAAAATTAAGAAACATTGGCACTTGATCACAAAAGATCCTGATATTGGAAAACTAGTTGGGATAAGACCTACAGTAACGTACAAAAAAACGACATCTTTGAAAGACATGCTTGTCAGGAGCCACTTCGTTCAGGAAGAAAAAACTAGCTGGCTAACTGAACAACGGAATGGGTTCACCAAATGCAACTCTTGCAAGGCTTGCAAAATTGGAAAAAATGTGAAACACATTGCTGAGCCAAATGGAAATACTATCAATATAAGAAAAAGAATAACCTGTAACACCAAATTCGCTATTTATATCATCGAGTGCACTTGCGGTCACAAATACGTAGGCAGTACCATCTGCCCACTCAAAAAGCGCATTCTAGAGCACATCCGAGCAGTCAAAAAAAAGGACACTGCATACGCAACTGCCAAACACATGGTATCATGCCAAAAGGGAGATTGGCGAGCAATGTGCTACTATGGAATCGATACCATCATGCCAAATGAACGCGGTGGCGACAGAACTAAAAAGCTACGGCAGTTGGAATCCCGCTACATTATCAGATTACAAACTAAGACACCGAAAGGGATGAACAACGATGAAGAACTTTACGTGCACTTGGAATAACAAATTAATAACTGAGATTTCTTTGGCCACCAATGACAATTTGAAATACTAGTATCTTTCCCATCTCTTTTATCCCCCTTTCCTTTTTCATCTTTCCTTCTTCCCCTCTTTTCCCTTCCTACATACCTTAAGTACTGAATTCTTTTTGACACTATATAGTACTTTCTTTTATCTATTTTCATCTTTTGACCTCAGATATTCCGCCGTTTGTCCAACTTTGTACTATACAGAGACACTAGGCTGATTAAGCTCCTTGATCTGTTTTTTGAAAAAGTTTTTTGAAAACCTTTGCGAATCAATGACATTATTTTGTGAAAATTATTCTTGTACTAGACAATGACTAAGTTAATGTATGCTATTATGTAAATCTTGGGTACTATACCATGATGTGCTGATGCTAATTCATTTTTCCTGTCAATGACAGTTTAAGATCTATTTTCTTTTGGTTAAAATAGCACAACTTTGTATTAATTGCACTACATCCCCCACAATGCCACATTCAGGCTAGTTGGGCGTATATATAGTGCCATAGAAGAAGGACTCACTAACCGTGAGCAAGGCCGTGTAGGCTGAAACGCGTTGGTTGAGCTGTGTGACTAATAAACACGTTGTTTGAAAATACCTCCTTTCCGAGTGCCGCATCTTTGGAATGATATATATATATATATATATATATATATATATATATATATATATATATATATATATATATATATATATATCAACAGACAAAGGTTACGGGAGTCCGGTGCTTCGAACGCGGCGGTCCTGGACGGGCTCCGTAAAACCAAAAATTCGTTACCAACTTTTGTGATCCAAAAGAAATCCAGGACACGCAGGAGTGTAAGTTGCAGGTTTTAATGGGCAAGGTCACGCCACATCAACGCGTTTCGCTTTGCAGCTTTTTCACGATGTAATTCACAGAGTTACACTTCCTGTATTTACATACTACACAATTCATTGACAAAGAGGAAGGACTGCAGTAGAAAACTGTTGCTTGCTGGTACAAATATCAGCGCCATCTTGGCATGTTGAATAAGTATCTAGCGATATTGCCGTAGCTAAATACCAACAGAACAGAATTGCAAAAGATAATTCATGGATTAATAATAACCAAGAAAGTCTCAGATGCTCCAGTGAGTTACTCATTCACATATCACTATACAGAGCATCAAATTCAAACTCGTGTTACAGCACTTCAGAAGCGGAGAAATCAAACTTGCTCAGCACTATGGCCTACTAAAGGATAATAAGGTATTTAATTTCATGCACGAAGCAGAGCCCACTGGAGGGTGCAAAAGGACTCTTATCCTGACTACAAGTCCCAGATTGCATTTACGGACCTACGTCATTAATTAGTCCCACTGAGGATATTTAAATGAGCAGGCTGTGAGAGTCATCTGCGGAGAGCATGCTGAAACTCCATGATTAAGAGGCAGAAGCCTCGAAACGCGTCGGAGTAAAATGTTACAGAAATGCTGCAGCTTGTTTTCCTCTTAAATAAACCAGCAGGTGCTTTTGAAGTTGAGTGCGCTTCCTTGCTGTGGGCATCTTTGGTTTAGCATATTTACACGGCAGCCCTGCCGTGGGAAGCTGCACCATCCTTAAACTACAGGGAGGCTGCGAGTTGGAACTTTGCCAGAACTCGTGTTACAGCACTTCAGAAGCAGAGAAATCAAACTTGCTCAGCACTATGGCCTACTAGAGGATAATAAGGTATTTAATTTCATGCACGAAGCAGAGCCCACTGGAGGGTGCAAAAGGACTCTTATCCTGACTACAAGTCCCAGATTGCATTTACGGACCTACGTCATTAATTAGTCCCACTGAGGATATTTAAATGAGCAGGCTGTGAGAGTCATCTGCGGAGAGCATGCTGAAACTCCATGATTAAGAGGCAGAAGCCTCGAAGCGCGTCGGAGCAAAATGTTACAGAAATGCTGCAGCTTGTTTTCCTCTTAAATAAACCAGCAGGTGCTTTTGAAGTTGAGTGCGCTTCCGTTGCTGTGGGCATCTTTGGTTTAACATATTTACACAGCAGCCCTGCCGTGGGAAGCTGCACCATCCTTAAACTACAGGGAGGCTGCGAGTTGGAACTTTGCCAGAACTCGTGTTACAGCATTTCAGAAGCGGAGAAATCAAACTTGCTCAGCACTATGGCCTACTAGAGGATAATAAGGTATTTAATTTCATGCACGAAGCAGAGCCCACTGGAGGGTGCAAAAGGACTCTTATCCTGACTACAAGTCCCAGATTGCATTTACGGACCTACGTCATTACTTAGTCCCACTGAGGATATTTAAATGAGCAGGCTGTGAGAGTCATCTGCGGAGAGCATGCTGACACTCCATGATTAAGAGGCAGAAGCCTCGAAACGCGTCGGAGCAAAATGTTACAGAAATGCTGCAGCTTGTTTTCCTGTTAAATAAACCAGCAGGTGCTCTTGAAGTTGAGTGCGCTTCCGTTGCTGTGGGCATTTTTGGTTTAACATATATATATATATATATATATATATATATATATATATATATATATATATATATATATATATATATATATATATATATTCAAGCATAGCATCCATCACTTTTTTATGCTTTTCTATGTAAATCTGGGGATATATATATATATAACCTAGTGGCAGTCAAGTAGGTAGTTATAGTTAGGACCTAGTTTCCATAGGAAAACCTTTTATTATTTTGCCAATATCTTTGACTCCGTTTGATGAATCTTTGCAAGATTTTAAAAACTAAAGGGGCGCTCCGGTCAGCTCCTGTTTTGAAAGTTTCGAGGTGATTCGTTAAGCGGTGGCTGAGAAAAAAGGGAGTCCCAAAACGCATTTTCTCCATGTCAATTTCCGTAGGAAACTTTAGACAAAGCTACAGCCCAAACTTGGCAAAAAGGTAGCTCTTGGTTCAGAAAGCTATCTTTTTGTTAAATGGTGTAAATACATTCAGTAGTTCCTGAGAAATTAAAAAAATAGCGATATCTGGTGACCGCGGTGGATCCTCAGTGCCCAAAAAGCATTTTTTTTAAATATTTTCAGCGGGATTCGCGTACGGTGCACAGATGCCTACAATAGTTTTTTTTAAAACGAAGCGCGGTCTCCCGCGCTTCATTGCTTTTAATCTCCCAGGTGGGTCAGCTCCCGGGGGCAATGTGCCATTGTTATGCGGGGGCCCGCTGGGGCCCCTGCAGCCCCGAGACCACCACCTCCCCAGGTCTTTCTTATTAATGCGCGGGGCATGCAGCATCCCTGCAGCCCTAGAACCACCACCTCCCCGGGGCTTTGCTTATTATGTGCTTGGGGCCTTGTGGGCCCCCCCAAGCCCCGGGGACTCCCCTGGGTTTTGTTATTAATGAGAGTGAGCACAGCTCCCACCCTGTCATAGCAAACACATCTTTGCTTTGTGGAAGTGAGAGCAGGTAACCTGCTCTCGCTTCCACAGAGCTGAGCAGAATTACTTTTGGGTAATGGTAATGCTCCCCCACGGTCCCCAACAGTGAGGCCATGCCCCGGGGGATGGGGTCCTCTGGGACGAAAATGGCCCGGGATGGTGGCCACTCGGCCCCCCTCCCTTTTGAATATAATAAACAAAAAAGAAATCAGGCTTGAGGAGCTGGGCCACTTGACCCCCCCTCCTTTAATAGGATTTATAAAAAATGTGGCCATGCCCCATGGGACGGAGGTACCCGGGGCTGAAATCGGCCTCGGGAGGAGGGGTGCACAGCCCCCTTCCTTTCCCTTTTTTTTTTAAAATTGGTCAGCCCTGGGGGAAGGGATCCCCAGGGACCACAAAATATTAAGAGAAGGGGGCCCACACAGCCCCTGTGCTAACAATAATTTTTTTTAAAAAGCAGAAGCCGGCATCTTGCTGAAGGCCCGCCCCCTTGTTGAACCACTGTGCAAAGGCGCCTCCTGGCGCATTCTGGATTGGGGGATTAAGTCCCCTTGAATCCTAAGGGTCCTAAGGGTCCAACTAGCCCACCAGATACCTCCAGTAAGCCCCACACAGTGGGATTGCTGAGAGGTGGTCCGAGGCCACTACCCTTTTTACACCACTCTGCAAACGAACCTCTTGGCGCACTGCTGGTAGGGCGATAATGTCCTCTTGTGTCCTGAGGACCTCAGGATTAAAGTTGACTTCATCCTCTGAGCAGCAGTGCGCCTGGAGGCTCGTTTGCAGAGTGGTGCAAAAAGGGGGTGTGGTCTTGAACCACTCTCAGCAATCCAGCTGTGTTCGGCTTACTAGAGATAACAGGAGGGCCAGTTGACCTCCAGGGACACTCAGGAGGTAAGGGGACTTCACCCCCCAGCCAAGAGCACACCAGAAGGTGTGTTTGCACAGTGATGCAGAAAGGGGGTGTGGCCTGTGTCCACCTCTCAGCAGTCCCACTATCTGGGGATTACTGGAGGTGTCAGGTAGGCTAGTTGGCCCCTAAGGACTCTCAGCATCGAAGCGGACTTTAATTCCCATCCAAGAGCGTGCCAGGGGGCACGTTTGAAGAATGGTGGGCAAAGGGGGCATGGCCTGCTATGAGGACTTACCAATGCTGCTGTGTGGGACTTACTGGAGATAAAAGGAGGGGTAGTTGGCCCCCAAGGTCATCCTTGGGGACCAACTACCCCACCTTTTACCTCCAGTAAGTCCCACACAGTGGTATTGCTAGGAGCTCTTCGGAGGCCATGCCCCTCTTTCTCCACAACTCTGCAAACTCGCCTCCTGGCACACTTAAGGTTGGGAGATGAAGTCCACTTTACTTCTGAGGGACTTTGGGGGCCAAGAAGACGCCTGGTACCTCCTGTAAGTTCTACACAACGGAATTCCTGAGCTCTGGTCGGAGGCCCAGCCCCCTTTCTGCACCACTTTGCAATCGCGACTACTACATTATAGTTAGTAATTAGCATTTAAAAAAGCTTAGAAATTCATTGAAAAAAACATAGGTTTCAAGTACGTTATAGTTAGGAATTAGTATTTTAAAAACCGTTGTAATTCACTGAAAAAAACATAGGTTTCAGGGACGTTATAGTTAGTAATTAGCATTTAAAAAAACGTAGAAATTCACTGAAAAACCATAGGTATCAGTGACGTTATAGTTAGAAATTAGTATTAAAAAAACTTTAGACATTCACTGAAAATACCACAGGTTTCAGGGATGTTATAGGTAGTCTGACATTTCACTCGTTCAAATATAACCTTTCATACCCCCACTTTAAAATATAGACTACCATTCTCAAAATCATAGACACACCAATACCAGTTAGTAAATACCCACGCACTAATTCATAGGTCTACACAAACATCCACTCACTAACCCAACAGTCGCTCATACATGCTGTCACTCATCAATACAGGCACTGATATTTGCACTCATACACTCACACAATGCCACTCACCCATAGAGTTACTCACACACCTAAAGTCACCCAAAGACTAAATCACAGTGCCATTTACTCACCAATACAGTTATACGCACAACACCTCACTTATTCATATAGATACTAACAAATACTCACTCTCTTATAAAATCACTGACACACACTCATCCATACAGCCTCTCTCACAATCACTCACTCTTACATATAGTCAGTTATATACTCCAACACTCACATATACTGCCCTTCAGATATGTAGTTACTTACACATATACCAATGAGACATCCATTCACTCACCAACACAGCCATACGCACACTCTCTCGCCCATACAGCCCCACTCATGAAACCCATACACCCAGTGAATCACCCACTCCCACATCTATCCGTGCAGGGAGTTATACCCCCCACCAACCCACATAGACACTCAGGCACCCATACAGGTACTCAGACAACCAATCATTAACCCATATAGACACTCATGTAGCTACTCACTAACCCACGTAGCCACTTACATACCAACTGACAGACTGATACAGATATTTACACAGATTAGTCACTCACCCATGCATTCACCACTACATGTTTAATCTCTCACTTATACAGTCAGTCACACACCTACTAAATCATCAATTCAGACACTCATACACCCACTCATTCTTCAATACACCTTGGCGTATATATATTTATATGAAACATATTTAAACTTTTCAGAAACACTCAGTCACTGGGTGATGTCATGAGTGGTGTAATTTGAGATGTCATCAGTGATGCCATCAGTGATGTCACTGACCACGTCATGAGTGATGTAATATGTGACGTCAGCAGCAGTGCATTGCGAGGGCGCAAGTTATAGTTAGCTCAACTAACTTTAATGTCCCAATTTCTCTGCTTTTGTACAAGTGAAGTGTCAGACTTACTATAAAGTCCCCGAAACCTGTATTTTTTTTCAGTGAATATATATATGTGTATATATATATATATATTCACTTAAAAAGCCATAGGTTTCACACATGTTATAGTTAGCTGGACATTTCCCTCGTAAAAAACCAATGAAATTCCCCTGTTATAGTTAGTGCATGCAACTATAACTCACGCGACCGCAATCCTCTGCTGATGATGTCAGATATTACATCACTGTATTTAGACACCTATTTACCCATGTCTTCTTCCATTAATCTTTAGCTATACATATATTACAAATATTTATTTTTCAGAAAGACACATATGTAATCAGTGATGTAATATCTGACGTCATCAGCAGAGGATTGCGGTCGCGTGAGTTATAGTTGCCTGCACTAACTATAACGGGGAAATTTCATTGGTTTTTTACGAGGGAAATGTCCAGCTAACTATAACATGTGTGAAACCTATGGTTTTTTAAGTGAATTTGCAAGGTTTTTTAAATGCTAATTCCTAACTATAACGTGTGTGAAACCTATGGTTTTTTAAGTGAATTTGTACGGTTTTTTAAATGCTAAGTTATGTATTTATTAATATTTTTTTTTTTCAGGTTTTTCACCGCATGCGCACCGTGCGCGCACGGCGTGCTTCGCGCACTGTGCGCGCACTGTGGGCACTCGGTGCGCTTCGCGCACTGAGCGCCCACGAAGCGTTGTGCATGCCGTGCGAAGACCGTGCGCGCTCCGTGCGCGCACCTGGCACATTTTCGACAAAAAAATAAATGTTTTGGGGTCCTTCAGTGACCCCCTGACAAAGGCTAGGGGGTCAGGAACTGTCCACCCTGCCCCCTTTTCACGTTCTCCACCTTTGTTTTTCACTGCCTCAGACTGCGAGAGACAAAATGGCGGCCGCCACTTCCTGATTTCGACCGATTCGAATGTTTACTGACATCTAACAACCAATTAGAATTGCGCTCGTGCACGGCAGGGTGCGCGCACCGTGCGCGCACGGTGCGCGCGTATAGATATTGATATGGTTTTAAATGCTATTTTCTGAGGAAATACTGAACAGATTTACACGAGACCTTCAAAAGGCACTTCCTTGACCTTATGGCTACCTCTCTGCCAAATTTCACGTAATTCTGTTCAGCCGTTCGGGCTGTACCTTCGACTAAAGGTCCTATGGAAAAATGCATGGGGAAAACGTGTTTTGGGACCCCCCTTTTTTCTCGGCCCCCGCTTGACTAATCAACCCGAGAGTTTCAGGGTAGGAGCGAAGTGGAGCGCCCCACCTATTTTGAAAAATTCAAAAATATATATATATATATATATATTCACTTAAAAAACCATAGGTTTCACACATGTTATAGTTAGCTGGACATTTCACTAGTTGTAGGTAACTATAACTCACGCGACCGCAATCCTCTGCTGATGACGTCAGATATTACATCACTGTATTTAGACACCTATTTACCCATGTCTTCTTCCATTAATCTTTAGCTATACATATATTACAAATATTTATTTTTCAGAAAGACACATATGTAATCAGTGATGTAATATCTGACGTCATCAGCAGAGGATTGCGGTCGTGTGAGTTATAGTTGCCTACAATAACTATAACGGGGGAATTTCATAGGTTTTTTACGAGTCAAATGTCCAGCTAACTATAACATATGTGAAACCTATGGTTTTTTAAGTGAATCTGCAAGGTTTTTTAAATGCTAATTCGTAACTATAACGTGTGTGAAACCTATGGTTCTTTCAGTGAATTTGTACGGTTTTTTAAATGCTGTTATGTATTAAGGTTTTTTTTTTTAAATCGCAAGGTGCGCGCACCGTGCGCGCACCGTGCGCGCACTGTGGGCGAACGGTGCGCTTCGCGCACCGAGCACCCACGGTTCGCAGTGCGTGCCGTAAACGCGCGGTGCACGCACCTCGCGATTTTTCAAAAACTGTCCACTCTGCCCCCTTTTCACGTTCTCCTCCTTTTTTTTTCACCCCCTCAGACTGCGAGAGACAAAATGGCGGCCGACACTTCCTGGTTTCGACCGATTCGAATGTTTACCGACATCTAACAACCAATCAGAATTGCGCTCGCGCACGGCAGGGTGCGCGCACAGTGCGCGCATGGTGCGCGCGTAGAGATATTGATATGCTTTTAAATGCTATTTTCTCAGGAAATACTGAACAGATTTACACCAGACCTGCAAAACGCACTTCCTTGACCTTATGGCTACCTCTCTGCCAAATGTCACGTAATTCTGTTCAGCCGTTCGGGCTGTAGCTGCGTCTAAAGGTCCTACGGAAAAATGCATGGGGAAAACGCGTTTTGGGACCCCCCTTTTTCTCGGCCCCCACTTGACGAATCACCCCGAGACTTTCAGGGTAGGAGCTGAGCGGAGCGCCCCATTAGTTTTGAAAATTTTGCGAGGATTCGTCAACCGGCGCCAAAGTTATTCAAAATAGAATTTTGAGATTTCCTATGGAAACTAGGTTGTAACTATAACTATCTACTGGCGACCGCCAGTAGATAATATATATATATATATATATATATATATATATATATATATATATATATTACTCCAACTCATGCGATTTGTTTCTTATCACAGAAACCGAGCCCAGATCCGTGTGCGTGGTTGAAAAGGTTTATTTTCGTTACATGGCAAACAAAAGCCCGACGCGTTTCGGAGCAGCCGCTCCTTTGTCACGGGTCCGAAAATAAACCTTTTCAACCACGCACACGGATCTGGGCTCGGTTTCTGTGATAAGAAACAAATCGCATGAGTTGGAGTAATATTGAGGTTCGCTACCTCACCGGAGCCCGCCGCCATTAAGAGGCAGAGCAACGCGAGTGAAATTGGGGATATATATATATATATATATATATATATATATATATATATATATAAAAAAACAATGGCGCTCGCCACTGGGTAGTTATACTTAGGTCAGCTGTGCCATAGTAAAAGTGTTTTTTATGTTGCTAATTACTTTGTTCCTGTTTGATGGATCTCCACGAAACTTTCCAAAAAGGTGCTAATGACTGTGCATAGAAAGCTTGGAGGTGATCCGTCAAGCGGACCCCTTGACAAAAGCGGAGTCCCAAAAAGCTAAGGGGCTTATTTCCAAGTCCCTTGCGCCGCTGGTGCATCACTTTTAATATGGGAAAAAGTGACATACAAGCGGCGCAAGTGGCATGTAAATAAGCCCCTTAATCCCTTTGCATTTTCCAAAGACTTCTTTTAGAAGGGCTACAGCAAAATCTGCTGAACGGATTTACACACAATTTGGCAAGAAGCTAGAACTTGGTCCGCAGATTGTGCTTTCTGTGAATTCCATTCAGTATTTTTTGCAAAATTAAGGTAATTTAAAATAACTTAATATCTAGACAGTTGGGTCTGCCAGAGGCTCGAGAGTCTTTCGCAGGAGATCAAGTTCAACAAAAGATCGCTCTGATTGACCCAGGGAGCTTTATTTCCCTTGGGCCATCTCACATCCACAGGAGTGAGCACTCTGATTAGCTGCTAGCAACATCAGGAAAATGTTACTGGTAGCCATTATAGGACTCTGAGACTTCGGGCCTGATTTAGATCTTGGCGGACAGTTTATTCCATCACAACAGATTTGGATCTCCCGTCCGCTGAAATATAAATCCCAATATATCCAAATCCCATTTGATCCCATTATATCCAAAGTAAGATATATATCAGGCCCTTAGTCCCCTGCCCTGCAGTAAAAAAGAAAAAGTAGCATAAAGGGGTAAGGTAGGGATATCCTGACTCCTCAGGCCCCAAGGGGGGGACCCAAAGGAACTGCTCGAGGCCAAAAAAAAAAGAAAATTGCTGTGATCCCCCTGGACTACCACGGGATCAAAAAATGGCAGCCAGGCCGCATTCAATCATTATAAGCCCCAGGAAGCCCACCCAGTATCGGTATTTAATAAGGGGAGGGGGCTGCATGGCTGATTGGGTCCAATAGGTATCCAGCATTGTGGGAGGGTCAGGTAATATGTGGGGTGAGGCAATGAGATTTTCTTGAAGGGCCATAGAGTTTGGGTCAGTGTGGTCTTCTAGGTGAAAGTTAATGTCTCCTAGGATAATGATGGTGCTGGTGTTGATGATGAGTGGTGCGACAAAGTCTGGGATGTTACTCGCAAAACTGATGTGGGTCCTGGTGGTCTGTTAACGAGCGTCCCATTCAGCAAGGAGTTGACTGTGATGCATATCTTGAATGTAAGGTGTTCCATGTAGCTGGTGGGGGTGACCGTGTAGAAGGTGCAGCTGCTGGTATTTTTTAATATGATGGTGACTCCACCTCCAGGTTTGTGCTAGCTGACGGTCTTGTCTTTTGATCGTATAACTGGAGAGTATGGCTGTAGCGATATCCTGTGCAGAGGTTGGGTTTAGCCAAGTTTCCGTGAGCAGGTCCAGAGTGTGATTGTGCAGTAGGTCCTATATCTCTGTGGCATGTTTGAGGAACAAGCAGATGTTGGAGAGCATGCATGCAAGTATGATGTGTTGTGTGGGTTGTATTTAGTTTATGTGAGAGCATGAATGGGTAGCTGGTATGTATGAGTGTGAAGTAGTGCGGGACTGGGTAATATTGGTGCGGGAGTGGTTGGTGTAGGGCATGGGAGAGTCTATGAGAACTTGCAGGAGATGCATGTGAATGCTCCTTCTGTGTTGTATGTGGGTAGGGTGAGTACCAGCCTTCCTGGCACTGAGCGCAGACAGGCTTGCCCTGACCACACCTCCAACACATCACCTGCACATCTTTGCTGCAGCCACCATTAGGGAGGTTCTGGGAGGGGAGGACAGGGGAGGACAGGGGAGGACAGGGTGCCATGGGCAGGAAAGCAATGATCTTAGTTCCCATGCAGATAGATGATGGGGAATCTAGTGATGTCACTTTCTCTGCAGATTAGTAAAGGGAAATTATGTCCTTTTGCTCAATTCCTGTGCAGATGGAGGATGGGAAATAAAATGATGTCACTTCCTGTTCAGATAATTATAGGATATGAAATCCTCTTGCTCGGCTTATTCTTTTAAAGACAGTTTTGTCTAGAAACAAGAGATGTCACTTCCTGTGCATATTAGTGATGGGGGATCCAGATTGAGGTTCATATTTAACTGAGAAACAACACCCTCAGTGGTGGTCAGTCACCAGTGTGAGCTTGAGCAATTTGAAAAGTGTGAAGGCCCCCCACCAGTTTGTATCTCCCGCGGCTGTAAGACAATTGTGAATGACCCTCTGTAGTGGCACCTCAAGTGATGGATTTTCAACATTGCAAGCCTATGCAGTAATTCCAGAGCCACTGACTGAGACCCAGTGTCCCACCCACCGAGGTGGCAGAGAATATATTTTATCTGCCCAGCATATCCACAATCATCTGTAAGAACCAAGTGGAACCTCGGTGACCGCAATCTGTCAGTGGTCCCTCCTTTAAGAAGGACATTGTACCATCTGAAGCCTACCTGACAGGACAAGTCTCTGCCTCAACAAGCCCTGGTTGCACCATTGCAGAGACCCTTCATACTGATAAGAGGCACACACATTTGTAAGAGACCCTGAATGATCACAAGACTTCTAATAGAAAGCTCTTCAGACTGACACCTGCGCCCTAGACAAATGTGGTGCTTTGCTAATTTTAGGTTAGAGACAAGTGTGACTGTAATTCACTGACCTTCCAGTAGAACCGTACTACTGTGTTTCCAAAGGACAGCAGCAATACTTGACACATAGGAAGGCCTGAGGTCTTGGTAGACTTTGATTAGAGAATGTTCTTTTCAATTTCTCCATGATTGGCTCTTTTGTTTTTTCCAAATGCACTCCTGTTCTACCTGACTGTCTGTTATCCTACCTGTGAGAATGAAGTTTGAGCTTAGGCAGTTGGAGAGCTACACTGCAACGGAGGTCAGGGAATTCTGCAAGAAGAGGAGACTGCCAGCAAAGAGGAGCACAGTGAAACTAGAGATCCAAATGGCCCTTAGGGCCTTGGTAGAAGCCTGCCATATATTGGCCTCAAGAGAGGACCAGGCTCATGAAGTGAGTCTTAGGGAGCTGGACCTGAAGGCCAAACAAAGTACAGGGCCTAGCAATAATAGGTTTGCTAAATCACAGTGCACAATGGGAGCAAGAGAGTCCAAATTCTTAACAAAGGTTTATCACTTACGAGATAGCTCTAAGGAGGCCCAGGGTCACACAAGAGGATTGGGTGGTGAGATCTGGAAACACATGCCCACAGTGGGGAGGGATACCCTGCTGACACTAGATGTAGATGACCAGATGAAGTATAATCCCATGAAAGATGTTCTTGTCACCAAGTTTGTGGTTCACTCTGACAAGGACTGTGGCTGTTACTTGAGTAGGGCTTCACCCCAATCAAGCAACAACCCAATTCCCCCCAGACATGATAATGCTAAAAGTATTTTCAGAGGATAACACTGGTTTGACATTGCATTTAGTTTACCAGGTAGCTATTCTGCTTGAAAGCGGCATCAAAGCAGCTTCCCCCTGCTCCCATGAGTAAGCCATGTCTGTTCGACTACCCTACCCCTGACAGTCACCCAATGAAAAGGACGTGCTTGGATCTGAAGGGTGCTCTGATTGTTTATTATACCAGTCCTCAAAGGATTATGGGACTGAAAGCAAATACGAAGGTGACTTTTGTGTCCTTTATTCTAGGATGTGCACTGCAATGTCTAACGTGCTCTGGTGACTCTCCAAGCAACTGCACAGGGAGTGTGGAGAACTGCACCAACTGGCAAGATGCCTGCATAGCAAAGTACTACACACTAACAAAATGTAAGTATGCATCATATATAGAATTCTAAAACCATTAAATAATTGTGGGGCAATGGCGGAATGTTTAGTTGACTAATTCTAGTTTCTAAAAAAATTGAAAAATAGTGCAACATCCTCCAAACCTATCCCTCCTATGCCAGAATCTCTTACTGCCTTCCCTGAATTACCAAATCCCAGTGTCCAGGAAAATTACCATCTCAGAACTGCTAAATCTCTGGGCCTTTAGACTTGTTAATATCTAGGGCACCCAACTCCTCAATATCAGTCACATCTGCCCACTAAACTGTGTGTCATTAAGCCCCTTGACCACTAGAAAACTCCATACCAGAGTTGCAGTGCTGCTAAATATCGGCCAACTAACCCTTTATCTCACACTGACTCAAACTGATCTGCATGAGAACAAACATCTCCAATCCCAGTTATTCAACCCATCAATGTTGAAGTCACTTTCAATATTGGAGTTATTAAACCTTTAAAATCATTACAAAAAATCAATTCCACCTACGCCCTACAGCCCTGTTACTAAAATGCTCAATATATGAGTCACCCTCACCTCAGGATCACCAACTCTTTCATCTCAGAATCACAAAATGTTGTCTCTTCCACCAAGTCTCTAAGCATCTCCATATCAGAATCATGAAACCATCTGTTGCACGATTACCAAACCTCTCTACTTCAGGATGTCCTTACTCCTCCATCTCAGAGAGGCCAAACCTTCCTTCATTAAATTCTCAACCTTCTCTATTTGAGCGTCATTAAAACCCTTCAGTAGTAGTTAGCAACCCCCCTACCACGGGATCTCTAAGCCCTCCCATCTCAGAACTAATCAACCTTTTCGCCATCCCCGTCCCAAAGCGCTTCTGCCTTGGAGTCATTAGCTTCTCCATCTCAGTCACTAAACCCTTCCAAATTAGGATCACCAAATTTCCTGCCTTCACTCTTTCATACCAGCATGGCAGTTCCGGCAGGACTGTTCCCATAAGAAACAGGGCCAAGACTGATTTGCATATGGCTGGGTCCAAACTGGGGGGGTGTGGTGAGCAAAAGAATGATGGATTCAACCCAGATCCTTGTGACTGGGGGTGACTGTTTGCATTGTCCAGCATTCCGTCCATCAATTGTTTCTTTTGCATATGTTGCCCTAAGTAGGAAGTGTAGATGCCCAGGCGTGAGTCCCGTGCTCACTACACTACACTACTGGATTCCAGCTAGCCTGGCTGATGAAGGGTGATGCCCTGAAACCGGTCCCAGGATGCTTGTTTCCGGTCCAGGGACGACCTGGCTTGGCAGTTCGGGCTGGACTGTTCCCATAAGGAATAGGGTCAAGACTGATTTGCATATGGTTGGGTCCAAACTGGGGTGGTGTGGTGAGCAGAAGAATGATGGATTAAACCCGGGTCCTTGTGACTGGGGGTGAATGTTTGCATTGCCCAGCTTTCTGTCCATCAATTGTTTCTGTTTTGTTTTGGCCATTACCGCACAACCTAAGATAAAAAGGGTAGGTGTTGTTTGGGAATCTAAGAAGTCACTAAACCACAGAGCTAATGTCATCAAAAGTTATTTCAGGCAGTTGTGCCTCTTAAGGAGGGTGATTTATTTTCTGGAACGGAAAGATTGAGGAATTGTGATAGGTGCAGCAGTAAATGCACAAGGTGGCATGGATAGTCACATCAGCTGAGTCCCAAACTCAAAACACGACCGACCCTCAATCTCTGATCCAACCATTGCCAACACCCTATTTCCTTCTAAGATCTGGACTAAAGACAGCTGTGTGTTTTCCAAAACATATAGTATAAAAATAGACCATATATAGTGGCTCTCAATCAACACTCTTCCACAAATGGTCTGTTCAAATGTCACAAAAGATATGCCCCTATCACTTCCACAGTACAAAATAAAGATCAACAACTAGCCCACTCCAGCCATTGGAAGCTATCACCTTGAATAACTGCATTTTGCCCTTGCACATCCATACCCAAATAAAATAAAAAAAGAAAAGGTGCTCTGATAATTGAATGTTTTAGCCATTAGTACTTCCTAGTGACTGCTAGACCCAATGTATGGTAGAGTTTTATCACCTATTTCCATAATTCTAAAAAACATTTATTGATTTATTGTTGTTTGCAATGTTGATTCTTCATTATAAACCAGCTTTGGTTTATTTATTTATCAAACATAACATGAACACACATCATTAGAGTAGCTAGAGTGCATATGTACATTTTTAGATTGAAGCCACACCTCCTCAGGGTTGCGTGTAACATTTCTAGCACTTTTATCTGACTTGGGAGGAACTAATTGTGGGACTGAAGCTTCAGGAAAGATTTATTTCTGCTTTATATTTGTTATTCACACCAGAGCTTGTCTCTAGCTGCTCCCTTTAACTAGTACACTGCTCATCCCCTCCGCCTCCTCCCATTAGAGCATATTTAGCACACTGGGGCCCTCGCACCGTGATGTACACCGCGCTTGTCTCCTGTCTCCTCCTCCCACTAACTTGAGCTGTGATCTGATTCAGCTCTCCCGTTGTCTCTTCCTCTGATTAACTTGATTGTCTGTATGCACAGACAGCGTCTAGAGCAGTGAAAGTCAGTGATCAGGAAAAGCCACTTACTTAAAGACACTTGTCCTTACCAGTGAATGGTAGCTCCGGCCTATGGAAGGGTGCCATTCAACCCATTATTACAAACCAGCTTTGGCAAATTATTTTATCCTATGGAAAGCAAGCACAAATCATCAATATACCAAAGGTGAGCAAACAGTTGTATATGTTAAACCCACACACCCTCACCTTGGTGAAGGTCATTTGAATGAGTTGCATCTGACTTGAGAGGGATCATTATTAATGACTTGTGGAATTGCAGCTTCATGAAAGAACTTCAGTGCTTTTGCACTTGGCATGAGAGGGCCACCTAGTAAAGAATAGTGGTACTGCAGCATCATGAAAGCTCTCAAAGCTTTTTCATTTGACTGGAGAGAGACTTCTAAGACCGACCTGTAGAGCTGGAGCTTCATGAAAGAAACTGAGAGTATATATATGAGGAAAATAAGTTTAGATGTAATATTGTTATCTATTGTGTTGCTCCCCTGACATTGGCATTGAGTTTCTTCATACTACAGCATAGTACAGTAGGGTTTAATATAAGTGACTGCAGGACTCAAAAGCCATTTTGTAAAGAGTAAGTTTGAAGGCACTTCAAAGTACTGTTGACTTCTAGAACTTTATACTTGATTTCTAGCAGCTTGAAATATTTTTAAACAATAATTAAAATATGTAAGAAGATTTAGTCATTGGCCTGTATCTTATAAGTTGCTCAGCTGCTTCTTAAATAATACCCATTTCCCATTCTACCATAGAATGAATTCACTTTAGAATGCTTGATTACACATCCTTTCACACCCACCTAAACATAAACAGTCAAAATTAGTTCTTTCAAGGCACTTGGTTTTACCAGTGAATGCTGATTCCCATTTATAGTATGGTGTAATCACTTCACAAAAAATAAAGAGGTTTATTGACGTCTGTAATTTTGACTTAACCGGCTTTAGCAAATTAATTTATCCTAGTGAAAACAAGCACATCATTTAAATGTAAAAATGTGTATGCAAATGTATAAGCTAAAGCCACACCCCTCAGCTTGGTGAAGGTCATTTGAAGTAGTTGCTTCTGCCTTAACAGGGATCTCCAGTAAACTTGAAGACCTGCAGCTTCCTAAAAGAAATTCAATGCTTTTGCATTTGACTCCAGAGGGACCTCTAGTCAACTTGTGGAACTGAAGGTTCATGAAAGAAATTCAATGCGTTTGCATTTGACTCGAGAAGTTGAGATGGACTTATAGTAACGACTTGTGGAACTGCAGCTTCAAGAAATAATTTTGAGTATTTTGTACCTGATGAGCGAGGGACAGCTAGTCATTCTTTGAGGAACTGCAGCTCTGTGAATGAATTTTTTGCATCTTTCTCCAAGTAGACCTCTAGTCTAGTAGCGACTTGAGTAACTTAAGCTTCATGATAGAATTTCAGTGCTTTTTCATCTAATTCAGAGTGAACAAAAGGAACTACTTGAGGAAGTGCAGCTTCATTCAATAATTTCAATGTTTTTGCTTCTGACTCAAAAGGGGCCTCAAGGAACAACTTAATAAAATGCTGTTTTATGTGTAAAGTTGCAAAAGTTTGTATGAAATGGGATATGTTAAAGCCACCCCTCCACCAGCTCAGTAAAGGTCATTTAAAGTGGTTTCATCTGACTCAACGCAGACCTCTAGTACTGAGCTATGGAACGGCAGGTTAATGAAACAATTCCACACTCAGATGTGCTATCGTTTCTCACAAGCGCAACACAGCAATGCAACATGCTTTGCAGCGTTGTATAAAAGGGAGAGAGCAGAAATGTGATACATCTACTAAGATATGGTGCATTTCTGTTCTTTCCTTTTGCTGACACAGTGGAGGCAGACAAGCCTCAGTGCAGGCATCCTTGTGCTATGGTGCAATGGGGCCTGTGTTATGGGCAGAATTTCATGCGAAGGAAATGATACCTTCCTGCGCAAAAACAATTCTTAGGGCCTTATTCCTCTTTTTATGTGTGCTGCCAAATGGAGCTCAGAAGAAAAGAGGAAATAATGAGGAGACCGCTCAGGTAGGTGCACCAATTTAGAACATACCTAATCTTATTACCTATAGTAAATCTGGGATTACATCACAATACATGGGTAACACATGCCCGTGCTCCATTGTGGTTATCCTTGACCCAATAAGGCAGGACCAGATATCCCCAATAGCGCTTTTTTGGTTTCACCTGCACAGTGCTTACGCTTTGCTTGTGAAATCTATTGTATTTTAAAAGGGACTTACATTCACTTCTTATTGGTCCTTGTGCTTGTCACTGTACTTTTCCTCATTTCTATTGGTTGTAGACATTCTATTTTCTGTTCTTCAGTGTTTCTTTTTTCGGTTTCCCATCTGCAAACTACTGTGTTAATCTGCCTTGGTGGAACTTCTTTTCTCAAGCAACGATCGGTAAACTACACTCTTGCGTTAAAGTTACAGCGCTGCCCAAGTGCTGTGGGCTCAGCGCACTGTTATTATCTCCCTGGAGATTCTTGACGAGCCTTTTAGGGGCATATCAGCAAGGGCCGGCGATAATTATCGCTCAGCGCGCTCAGCGCGAGGATAATTATAGCCAGCTAACGCTGATTTTTATCGCTGAGATAGCGTGCTATCAGCAATGCTTATCTCAAAAGCGATAAAATTCCAGGCGCAAGCTGCCAAATGTGCAAATATCGGTAGAAAACCAGCGAGAATCGCACAACATTTGGTGTTAGCTTGCTGATAGGGCAGGGCAGACTCAGCCATGATATCCACCTTCCATTGGAGATCATGGCTAAGTCAAACTAAAAGCAGGCGTAAAGAAAGTAGCGATAACCGCGGTTAGCGCTACTTTTCTTATCGCTATGCTTGTTAGCGTGCTCATTGATAATTGGAGAAATGTCAGTTAGTGACATTTCTCCAGTTATTTTGGGAAGGAACGCCCACTTTGCATCGCATTAGAGGCGTTGTTGTGATGGGCTCTAAGTCAGCAAAACACGCGATAGCGTGTCACTCTTTGCTGATAAGGAGATGAAAATGAAATTATTGCCGTTTTTCGCCCGAAAACGGACTCAAAAGCGGCGATAATTTCATAGCGCCGCCTTGATGATATGCCCCTTTTATTCCTTCCCCATACTTTGATGAAGCATGTACTATCTAGTGCCCCCAGGACACAAGCAGGGACCCACTTGAGTGCGTTTTCACTGGTGCACTACACGGTCCCCCCGGGCAAAGGCCACAAGCATGCCAACACGTTAGTACTTTTTACATGTGAAGTGATATTTTTTTAGCACTGAAACTAACTTCACTGGGGCTTTGCGTAATGAGTGATTTCAGGAGAGCATGCGACAAGGGAGCAACTAGTGAGTAGTATGTTTTATTTCGTGTGTGACAGTTTAGTGGAACTTTTCGTATGAAGAATAGAAACTGTTGTAAAATTAAATGTTCATTGAACCACAAACAATGGAAAATATAAAAGATTAGAAAAAAGGTTTAGGTAGTGATGGAAAACATATGATACTGTCACTGGAGTAATATACCTCAGCAGTTGACTCAGCGGGAGACTGGTAAACTGCATACCACTCTGAGATTCCAGGGAGCCCTCCGGGCTGCTCTTTGAAAGTGTGCAAGAAATCGTGGGCATAATTCCAAGAGCCATTCTGTAGTAAATAAGGCACACTTCATGCCCAAGTTCCTTTTTAGCACCTTTCAGACGGTGACTTCAGCTGCACAGCTTAGGCAGAGCAGACATTCACGGAAATGGACATTCAGGAGAGTAGGCGTGCGTGTAAGTGCATTTCACGGCCACATCGGTGCCAAGAAGTCAAATATCTGGCAGCTATTTCGGCCAGTTGCCTGCCTTTTCATTGCCCCTCCTGCGAGTACTCTGTCAATAGTACTCTCAAAGTAATCACCCCTCTCTCTCTCTCAGGACTCTCTGCATGCCAACACCTTTTCCTCTGTCAGCTGATTGCCACAGTTCCTCTTCTCCATTTCATTTTAGCACCCTGTCTTCTCGCCCCTACCTTTATATTTAGGGGAACATTACAATGCCAGTGGGACCGCCATAGACAGGCCATCGCTGGTGGTCCCACCAACATGCAGCCCTTTGGGCCAATTGATGCATTATAATGCAGGCAGTCGGACCCTAAAATCTTGGGGGATGGACTGCAACCTCCGAGAGGATCTACTGATCCTGTTGGGGCGGTGGTCGGAATCGTGATCTAGAATGGAGGCGGTGCCTGCTCCAGCACCACCGTTAGGATCACGGTGTCCCTTTCTGAATGTCTTTTCATGGCGGTCCCACCGAATAGGCATATGGAAATTGACTTTAGGGGCCCCAAGCAGGGTCCCCGTCCCCAGTGGACCACTGGCAAGTGGTCAGGAGGGCACATGTGGTGCTCCCACACACATTCATGCACTGTGTGCTTGGCACCACATGGTGCCTGGCACACGTTACATGGATGTTTGGAAAATGCCTTTTTCTATTGCAGCTTGTGCTGCAGCCCTTTTCCTGGCTGCAGCACAAGCCGCAGTAGAAAAATTCATATTCCGACCACCTACACGGCAGTCTAATCAAAATGTGGCAGGTGGGACCACCGGCTCCTGGTCAGCAGGTCCCACTCTTGTGGCGATGTCCAAACGCCATCATAGTGTGCCCCTCAATCTACCCCCAATACTACTTATAACCTGCGCCACCAAAATTATGCAGCAACAGAGTCAGGGTTGACTAAGTTATTCTGCAAGAAAAGGCAAATTATGCCGCACATTTTATGATAGTATTTAATTATTTTGCCATTTTTACACTTATTCACAGTCTGGACATGGGGTGCACCTCATTGGTACCAGTTTAATGCCTAAATATAGCAAGAAGCAACAGAAACACGATCATTCAACCTTTGCAAAGTACCTTCATTGTGCGGCAACAATTCTCGCTGTGTTTTTAGTAACTTTTGAACCATTAGACCTTGGAAGAAGTTTTTCTTTTGTTAAAATCTGCAGATTATTTAGCAGATGATGGATTAGGAGGCACATGCGGCAAATCCATAATTCTGCTAAAAACGCAGCACCTGCACAATTGCATATTTCCAGTGGCCTTGCTTAGTTTGGTTTAGTTTAGTTTATTCCATTTATAGAGCACTTGGTTACACCAGACAAAGGAGAGTGAAAAGCTGCTACAATCTAGAAAAAGTACTTGCTAGACATCTATGAGTTTTCCATACTGCTGAACAGCCAGGTTTTTAGTTGTTTGCGGAAATTATTCTCACATGTCTCTGTTCTTAGGGCTATAGGCAGAGTGTTCCACGTTTTAGCTGCCAGGTACCTGAAGGAGCGAGCTCCCAGTCTGGCTTTGTATATCCTTGGTACCTTCACCAGGGCTTTCCCTAAGGACCGCAGACTCCGACCAGGGGTGTATTCGGTTAGTAAAGGATGAAGATATTTAGGGCCGCATTTCTTGAGGATACTTTGCACCACTCCATGCCAATGCACTCTACTTAACCACGCACCGCTGCACTTTACACCACTCCAGTCTAGGCCACTCCCCTCTGCACCACTCCATTCTACGCCAGTGCACTGTGTAACACTACTTAATGCGACTCCACTCTAGCCTGCTCCACTTACCTCTACACCACTTCACTCTACTCTGAAACAATCTACTATACACCACTGTACTCTACACCACTACGCCCTACTCCACTCTATGCTGAACCACTAACCTCTGCCCAATGTACTATACACCACTTTCCTCAAAACCAATGCACTCTACACCAACTACTCTGCCTTACTTTACGCCACTCCACTCTATGCCACAGCATGCTATGCCACTCTACATAATTGTGCTCTATGTCACTGCACTCTACGCCCCTCTATTCTACTCTCCACCACTGTACTCAACTGCTCTCTACAGCACTGTACTCTGCAACATTCTACTCTACGCCACTGCACTTTAAGCCAATGTACTCTACACCAATGTACTCTACAGCACTGCGCTCAAAGACTCTTTACTATGCAAGATTGCAATCGCCGCTGCTGAACTCTATGCTACTTTGCACCACTGCACTCTATGCAGCTGCACCACTCAACTCTACCCCACTGCTCTCTACACTGCTACAATCTATGCCTCTACACTCTTCATCACTGCACTCCATCCACTGCACTATATGCCGTCTCAGCTTTTTACTTCTGTTCTCTATCCTATACCACTTCACTTTACCTTCCATCACTTCATTCTACTATGAAACTATCTACTCTACTCCACTGCACTCTGCCCCATATTACTCCACTCTGAGTCACTCCTACCTACGCCACTTCACTCTATGCCATTGCACTCTACGCCACTGCAATCTCCGGTGCGCCACGCTACTCTACCCTGCACCACTACACTCTACGCCAAAGCACTCCATACCCCGTTACTCAAAACCACTGAACCCCACGCTACAGCACTCTATTCCAATCTACTCTGCACCATTGTTCTTCATGCCACTTCACTCTATGTCCCTGTACTCCACTCTACAACACTCCATGCTGATACTCTAATCCATTAAAGTCTACTTAACTCTATGTTACTCTACAACACTCCACTCTACATCCCTCTACTCCACTCTATGAGGCTACTCCACTCTATGACTCTGTATGTAACTCCCTCTGTACCATTTCATACCACTGTACTCCACTCTATTCTACAACACACTACTCCACTCTACGCCACTCCATGCCACTCTATGAGAATCTACGCCACATCACTCTACGACACTCTACTCCACTCTGTCATTCCACTCTACTCCACTACTCCACTCCACTCTACGACAATCTCCTCCACTCCACTCTACGCTACTCCACTGTACAACACTCCAGTTTATGCAACACCCTCCCCACTACTCCACTCTGCTCTACACCACTCCACAATACTCTATACCACTCCACAACACTATACTCCATTCTCAGCCCTTCCACTCTATGACTCCACTCTGAGCCACTTCTACCTGCGACACTTCACTCTATGCCATTACACTCTACGCCACTGCAATCTCCGGTGCGCCACGCTACTCTACCCTGCACCACTTTACTCTACGCCAAAGCACTCCACACCCCGTTACTCAAAACCACTGAACCCCACGCTACAGCACTCTATTCCAATCTACTCTGCACCATTGTTCTTCATGCCACTTCACTCTATGTCACTGTACTCCACTCTACAACACTCAATGCTGAAGCTCTAATCCATTAAAGTCTACTGTACTCTATGTTACTCTACAACACTCCACTCTACATCCCACTGCTCCACTCTATGACTCTGTATGCAACTCCCTCTGTGCCATTCCATACCACTCTACTCCACTCTATTCTACAACACACTACTCCACTCTACGCCACTCCATGCCACTCTATGAGAATCTACGCCACATCACTCTACGACACTCTACTCCATTCTGTCATTCCACTCTACTACACTACTCCGCTCCACTCTACGACAATCTACTCCACTCCACTCTACGCTACTCTACAACACATTCCATAACACTCCGCTCTGCCCAAACCTACTCTGCTTTACGACACTCCACTCCACTCTGGTGAACAACATGGCTAAAAAATATTGACTATGCCAATAGCGCTTGCATAGGTGAAACCTATGGCCTTTGCCAATGCTTGTTGCTTATTGGCACTATTTCACTTAAAAACTTTGAAATCCAATATCTCCAGTTCTACTAATTAGATTTTGGCCATTTAATATTGTTTTTTTTATTAAAATCTGTTTTTTTTAGTTTTTACTGCGTGTGGAATCATTTTGTGTGGTGTTTTCACTGTTTTATTTGAAATGTTTCAGAAATACTGTGCACACAGCCCCTAAAGTTCAGTCTGTCCGCTCTATGCCAAGCTACCAGAGGGTCATTACAGGTTAATTTAGGCTTTGTCGTCTCTTAACCTAACTAGGTCTGTGGTTGTTGCTTGACCAGAGCTCCTACCCCTGTCAACCTACAACCCAATTTCTAACAATGTGTTATTGATTAATAGCATATTCCACCTCTGGCAAAAGACTTTACCAAACTAGCACATTTCTTTACAGTAGCAAATGTGTGTATGTAAATTTTTATGTTGAAGGTACATGTGGCATCCTCTGATGTTAATGTAGCATAGCAACTAAGTAGTGATGTCATGTACATGGTTGCCTTGGTTTTGGAATGTATACTTTTAGATTGCTCTGTACCTGATGCCTGAACTGGATGCGGTTTGGATCGGTTCTTCATTCCTTGGATATTAATCTTAACATGATCTTCATCACCATTTGCCTTCCTCGTGATTCTTCTGGTATTAAGAGGATCCTACAGCACACCCTCTCAGTTTTGGGAAGAACATCTGAAGCAGTCACATCTGATTTGAGAGGGGCATTTAGTAACACCTGAGCTATTGTAGCTTTGTAACAGATTTGTTAAGCAGCTTCTAGTAAACCTTTGAATAGCTGCAGTCTTGTTACAGACTTCAAGCTGTTATGTCTAACTCCAGAAGCACATCTTGTAATTACTTGAGGTACTGTAGCCCCGTGAAGGGCCAGACTGATTGGCTTTGCCAACAGTTGTTAGTTTTGAAGATTAGTTGATTTCAATTTACAACAAATTGCAAACGATTTTAATATAGACTTTTCTGAAAGTATCACACATACAAAATGTCATTTCATGATTGAAACACACTTTTGTTTGAAGGATCCTTCATAGTCATCACTGGATTATACATCTTTAGGTATAATAGGTTATTCAAAGGCATGGTATTTTTCCCACACATGCTTAAAAACCTATCGCATCAATCTAATCAACGCGAACAATGGGACTTGAAAAGATTTTAATTTTATCAAGCGCCTTGGTAATACAAATGAGGTTGGCCGGACTGGGAACCACAACCGGCCCTGGCAAAGTGCTCGGCCGGCCCCCTCCCCCCCCTGGGGGGGGCAGAGGTGTCGCCGAGCTCTTTGCCAGGGCCGGTTTTCGGCCGATTTTGTTACAGGGCCGATTTTGCAGCTATGCTGCAAAGACGGCCCTGTAACAAAAACGGCCCCCAGGGGCCCAAAACCGGCCACCACCCGTGCGGCGCACCGGGGGATTGCCCGGTGTCCGCTACGGCCAGTCCGGCCCTGACTATCGCCTTTCGCCATATAGCATAGGACACTGGCTGCTGCTTCTGGCGGCCTCGTCGCCAGAGCGTCTATTTTCTACAGCCATGCCCAGTGCTTCCATTCTACACCGCCTCATGTGAGTCACTGTGCTCGTTCTGGCCTTCCACTGGCTTCTCTAACCTTTCTGTTTTGCCTTTTTCTTCAGCTGGATCTGAAAGTTCAGTCTACACCGTGGGCTGTGGAATGTCGAGCTACTGCAACTTCACCTATAGCATGACGGTCCCCACCATGAGGGAGGAGCTGAACTCTACCTGCTGCATGACGGACAACTGCGTCCCAGACATACCTGCAGGTACGTCCTTGTAAGGAGAACACAGCCTGTACTTAAACAAGCACTGGCAAAGCAATAAGTCTTGCCTATGCTACGGCTTTTGGATTTGTCCATGTTTTGTTTAGCCATGCTGTACAACAATGTGACTGCTGTGCCGCATGGGTGAAAAGAACAAGCATTTCCAACGCAATAGGTCTCGCATTTACAAGAGTTTAAGCTATTGTCATTGTAAATGACAATCCCTTTTATTTATCTGTTTTGATAATTAACACATGAATGAAAGGCATTGTCATTTACAATGTCAATAGCTTAAACTCTTGTAAATGCGAGACCTATTTCATTTCAAAGAAGCGCTCACCATTGTCCCGGGCTGCTTGGAAAGTGAAAGCACGCATCGCAAGCTAAATGTTAGCAGGAAAGCATGTAGTGCCTGCAGTAGGAGAAAGTCATTAAAGAAAATAATGCTTACAGACAAAATAAGACATACCGTGTAGTAACAGAAGTAAAAGGGTCAGTCCTCATGGGAGGTTACTGAAGTACTGGGTATTTTAAGCCCAGCGGTGCAGGGGAACACACCCTATGACTTCGGGGTTCTTCCTGTTTCAGACCTACAGAAACACAGAGTCTTCTGGATGAAGTCAAAGATCAGTTTATTGGCTGCAGACCAATTACAGGCGTCCTAGAAGTACAACAGCGTGTATGTTCTCAGGAGACTGCTAAAAATCACAGAAACGGGCTTCTCCTTAAATACAGATTTTCCTGCCTCAGGCATACATTCTTTAGTTTATGATATGGCCATTACACGTATACATTACAAAACGAAAAGGCAGAGTCATGATGACCATCCCACATTCCAGTGAAACCAGCCCGCAATTATTTACACAGTAAAGCTCAGATCCCACATCAGATATCGATAGGCCCCAATAAACATGAGCATCTACTGTTTTGGGAAACAAGCCATAAAGCAGGAACAGCAATATGTGAAAGAGATTAGCCGGAGGCTTGTGTAGGATGAAAAGACTTTATGGTGTGTCAAGCCCTGATGCTAATCACAGGTGGCCAGAGGACGGGGAACTCGTGAGACCAGTTTGACCTGGGGCAGCGGAGCCAAGCTGCCCAGGTCACAGAAAAGTCAAAGAAAGCCACATGTGCCTTAAAAGACTCGTATTCGCTTCACACTACATAAGATGGCCACCGATACAAAATGGAACCCACGCAGTGATGTAAAATAGCGTATACACAGTGCATTCATAGCTGAAACGTTACAGAAAGCACTCGTACATACCGCATTAACCATTCGCGGTTCACTATTACCGAGATAGACAGGGGTAGGGCCCTATCTCCTACGCGGTCCCAAATTCTAAAGTACGACAGACCCTCCTTTTGCCCTTACATAGTCAATAACTATACTCATTTCAATCCGAGTCTAGGTCAATATTCACGAAGTCATGGAGATGTTGCTGTAGCATCATCCTATTACTTAGCTCGTCCCTCGATACAGGTTTCCTTACACATAATGTAGCACAGAGGCCACATATCGCAGGAGCACACTGTATGCACAAACAGAACAGGAAAAGGATGGCTAAGATCATTCCAATGACCATCAGAACTTTCCAACCCTAGGCAGATATCAGTTCCCAGAACCACCCCACCAGTGACCAATCTCCTTTATCCACGTGTATGGACTCAGATATTTTATGCAGTTTGGAGATGGCTTGATAGACTGTTGGAGCGTTATCTGGTATGAAAATGCAACAACTGGATTGAATAACCTTACATACCCCACCACGGTCTGCAAGTATGACGTCTAGAACCATGCGGTTCTGCAAAGTCATGAGGCGATCCGCTTGGAGCTCAGCTGTCAAATTACCAAGGGCACCAGCCGTAACATTAACAGTGGATTCAACCACACGAGTCAGATGTCTCAGGTTCCTACTATTAACCATAGGTCCCCAAAACGGCAGGAAACCCAAAAAGAAATCTCCCGCTTCCTGACCGGCAGTATCCTCCTTACTAATCACGCCTCTCACAACTCTGGCCTTGTGATAGTCGGAGGCGGCAGTAAATTAGGGGTGGGCGGAATTCGCGTAATCGCGTTACGCAAATCTCCGCGAAACGGTAAAAAATCTCCGCGAACACGCAGAAATTCCGCGAACACGCAGAATTGCTTGTTCGCGATACTTTTTTCCTGTTCGCGATCGCTGTTTGCGTGCTCGCGGTGAAATATCTCGCGAACACGCATATTGAGAACGCGAACAAGCAAAAAATTTCGCGAAGTCGCGGAACGTAGATTTTTGGGCAATTTCGCGTTCTCCGCGGAACGCGAAATTACCCAAATTCCGCAAATTCCGCGAACGGAACGGAATTTACCGCCCAGGCCTACAGTAAATGTTGGCGGTAGCAGATTTGCAATATAACATGTGCCCGAGAAATCAGGGGGCAACCATGTATCTGCTCGGTCATCGCAGATAAAATATGTACCCTTGGCAGCCAAAAACGCAGGGGAAAACTGTGACGGAAAAGTGTACGTTTCAGTACAGTCACTTCTTCCCAGTTGAGCTCTAGGATTCTGACCATTACCTTGCAAACAGAACCGACCTATGTGGGGTACGACCCAGATTGGGGATGAGATTTTCCGCTGTCTTTCACCCAGACTAATACTATACCCCGTCGCGTTCCACCCTACATAAGCTCTCAGCTCTTCTTTGGGAATGGATGAGTATGCATCGATATCTCTACTCATATCGGCAATTCCTTTCACTAAAGCTTTGTTATTGGTGCTAGGTCTGATGGAACGCGGTTGTCGCGGGGAGTATACTTCTAGTGCATAGAGAAACATGGTCTGGAATGCCCATGACGATCCATTGTAACTATACGGCAGCACTAGATAGGGAATACCCTTATTAATGGTATGTGGCATTAAACCACACACCCAACAATTGGTTGTATTCATAACTAGTTATTGCTGGTGCAGTAGCTGTATAAACGAGTTGTTCACAAATTCTGACCGTCTGGCTTGTTCATGTTCAGGCAGAGGGTGAAAAGAGTGTGAGGAGATAGTAAGAGGAGGCATAGGCTGTACAGTGGGTGCGATAGGCTCTTGAGAGGAGAAGAATACAAATCCTACAGTAAACATTATCATACTACACAATACAAACAGGCATAATAATACAAAACGTTTGCGTGTCATGATTTTACACATTCTTGTTTAAAAGTTCATTTCCTCAGTGAGTCTCTCCATCTTACAAAACTCCATCCTCTAATCGTGCCGCTCGCGGCGGGTGAGTTTCTTCTGCTAAGGAGTACGCCTGTCAGTCCAGGGAACGCCCTAGACCAACCAGAACCGTCGACCTAACGTCTTCGGCCTGTACCCCAAAGTCTTGGCACCCCGACCCTGCGGCTGAACCCGGATGGTGGTTCGAAAAACAAAAATCAAGAAAGTCCTTCAGATGGGAGAGCTCTGGTTATCAAAAAATAAAAAGGTAAAAGAAAAAGAATATTTATTTGTCCGTGGGCCTTGGCCTCAGACTGTAACGAAAACGGCCAGGCACTGTTTGATCTTGAAACAAGAGTTCAGGCTCTGCAGTGTCCAATCGAATTGACGGTGGTACAGCTTCTTGCAAAAGATCGTCACTTTCCTGCACTGAAGCTGTGCCTTTTATGCGTGCATCACTGAACGGCACAAAACGTGGTACAGTGTCTGTTTCAGAGTCAGCGATACCCTCCTGGACCCACTGGTCATACGGCAGAGGCAAAGGAATCCTTTTCACGTGGGCGCCGTGGATCCAGTTTTTCTTCCCCTTTACTCGAACCGCTGATCTTGTCGACAGCAGCACGAGGTGAGGGCCAATCCAGCGGGGCTCCTCATTGGTTTTCCTCTGACAATTCTTCACGAGGATCCACGTGTCTGGTTCGATAGGGTGTCCAGGAGCTTCAGAAACCGGGGGGAGAGTATCATGCACCTGTTGGTGTAAAACACGCAGTTTAACTGTCAATTCGTGCAAGTAATCAAGTAACACTGAATGCTCGATCTCACTGAATTTCATCGGTCTTGGCACACCCCATACATTGGCCGGGCGGCCAAAAACGACCTCGTAAGGACTAAGTCCCACTCGTGAGTGTACGGTCATTCTGGTGGACAGGAGTGCTAGAGGCAGAGCGTCAGGCCATTTAAGACCTGAGCTCGCTTGGATTTTGGCCAGTTTAAGTTTTAGAGCGCCGTTGTAGCGCTCTACTAATCCAGCTGATTGGGGGTGATTTGCAGCATGAAACTTCTGCCTTATACCTAGTCCCTCACACACATTCTTCATCACTTGACCCACAAACTCACTTCCATTATCACTCCACACCATTCTTGGAATTCCAAACCTAGGGAAAAATTCCTTCACAAGGGCTTTGGCTGTGGATAGAGCAGTGTTAACTTTTAGAGGGTAGGCCTCTATCCATTTTGAGAAAGCGCAAACAACCACCAATACATATTTCAGGTTGTTGCATCTTTCCATGTGGATAAAATCCAGCTGCAAAACTTCAAATGGATATGATGGAGGCGCAAAATGACCAGCTGGAGTTGGGGTTCCCCTACCAGGGTTGTACTTCAAGCATACCATACAATTCTTGACCACATTCTCTGCACACTTAGGAATTCCAGCATTCTGCCATACTGGAGCCAACAACTTACAGATTCCTTTCGTACTGATGTGTGCCATTCCATGTGCCATAGTAACTACTGGAAGCACATATGCATCAGGTAACAACCATCGCCTATGTTCTGACAAATCAATCCAACAACCATTCTCATCCAACTTACCCATACTTTCTCTCCACTTGCTCAACTCTTTCTCTGTGGCTTCAGCTTGAAGGGACTTTACACTCTCTATTGTGTTTTCACACATTCCAACATCACCAACCCATCTGGCAGGGCCTGCAACATACATTCGAGTCTTCACATCTCTTGCTGTTTCTTTCGCGACTTCATCAGCAAACGCATTACCACGACCAACATCATCAGTGATTTTCTTGTGCACACTGCATTTCATAATCGCAACTTGTAACAGTAGGGTCAGCGACTCAAGGAGATCATTCACCAACTTGCCATTCTGAATCTTAGCTCCATGCGAAGTCAGGAACCCACGTTCCTTCCACAATCGCCCAAAACTATGAGCCACGCCACAGGCGTACTGGCTGTCTGTATATATATTCACTCTCATTCCTTCAGACAACATGCATGCTCTCATAAGGGCAATCAATACTGCTGCTTGAGCCAAATTTTGTGGCACACGCGCAGTTTCCACAATCGTGTGCAAAGTCGTGATAGCATATGCAGCAGTCGTATCACCATTCGGAAGCTTGAAACACGAACCATCCACCCATAAGGTACCATCACACTCAGGGGAGTATCTTTGAGATCTACTCTCCCTTTCGTCTCTTCTTCTGTTCTGAACAGACAATCATGTTGCTCAATCTCATCTAGGTCTGCTGGAATTGGTAATAATGTAACTGGATTCAATGTGTTGCATCTCTTTATGTGTATGTGATTTGCTAACAGTGTCAGCTCATAGCCAGATAATCGCGCACTAGTTAAGTGTTGTGTCTTGGTCCTGTTTCACAATGTGTCCACAGCATGTGGAACCATAACAATCAATGTATTATCCATTACTAGTCCAGCAGACTGTCGAATAGACATAGCTGCAGCGGCTGTGGCTCTCAGACAACTTGGCAATGCCCTCGCTACAGGGTCCAAGGTTGACGAAAAATACGCGCATGGACGCGGTCTGTCGCCAAAAGGCTGTGTTAACACTGATAATGCACAACCATCTTTCTCGTGAACATACAATGTAAAAGGCTTGCTGTAGTCAGGGGTACCCAACACAGGAGCTGAACACAATGCATTACGCAATTCCAAAAAACTCTTCTGACACTCTTCAGACCATGGGATAGGATTCGGTGTGTCTTTGCAAGTCAATGCTAACAAAGGTTTTGCCAACAAAGAAAAATTAGGAATCCAATGCCTACAGTATGAAGTAATGCCCAAGAAAGCACGCACTTCTCTCTGTGTTCTTGGCACACTCAACTGTGCAATGGCTTGAATTCTTTCTGGGGTCAGTTTCCTTCCCTCCTTCGATAAGAGATGACCTAAGTAGGTCACCTCTTGTCGACAATATTGCAGCTTTGAGAGAGACACTTTGTGATGGAAGGCAGACAAATGACGCAACAATGACAAGGTAGCGTTTTTGCAAATCTTTTCAGTATCCACGGCGATCAGTAAATCGTCGACGTACTGAATGAGGATAGCGCCATTGGGTAAAACCAGTGCATCAAGCTGCGCTTTCAAAGCCTGACTGTATATTGATGGACTTTCACAGTAGCCCTGGGGAGCGCGTTTAAAGCGGAAGCTTCGACCTCCTAAACTAAAGCCAAAAATGTCTCTGCTCTCCTCTGCAATTGGGATGCTAAAGAAAGCATTCTTTAGATCGATCACTGAGAACCATGCGGCGGAGGCTGGAATCATGGTTAACAAGGCAGTTATATCAGGGACAACTGGAAACTGTGGTACAACAATCTTATTAACCTCTCTAAGATCAATCACAAATCTGTAAACAGGTGGCTGTGAAGGGTCCGTTCGTTTTAAGACAGGTAAAACAGGACTATTGCAAACGTTGCCTCTTGTCTCTTCAATCACACCCTTTTTAATCAAATCGCTGACAATTTCTAACAACGCTTTCTGACCTTCATTGGAGATCTTATACTGGGGAATGCGTGGCAATCTGACATTGGCTTTTAAAGTGACCACATATGGCGGTATTTCCAAAAGACCCACATCATTGGGACCAGTAGCCCAAAGGACATCCGGAAGGGATGACAATTCAGGTGGCATTGCATTTTTAGACAAATACATTGGGGAAATCACTTTCTTGCCTAATGTAAGTTGTACTCCCGAAGGAGAACAATACAGCGTGGCATGCAATCTTTTTAGCAAATCTAATCCTAGCAAATTTTCACCACAACCTGTTGTTAGAATGAGGGGTGCTTTCAGCTCGCAAGGTCCAACAGAAAGTGACATAGGACTAGAAATCGGGTTCCTAACTGGGGCGCCAGAAAAACCTACTGAGACATTCATTTCGCCAGACAAAGGCGCGCCAGGGAGTTTTGAATGCATGATTGAACTCTTTGCAGCACCAGTATCCAGCAGAAAGGGCTCCGTTACATTTGCTGTAGTTACTTTAACATAAGGTCCGCTCTGATCCACTGGCACTGAAACAACTCCCTCTCTCTGTCTACGGCTGTCCTAGTAATCATCATCTTCTACATTGTCATCTTCCGCATAATAATCATTATTGTAGTACGGAGCTGTATTACCAGTCGCGTTGGCTTGCTGATCAAAGCTATTTATGGTATTTTGAGGCGGAAGAGGACGCGCGTTCTGGGTAATATTTCCACGCCCTCTGCCTCTAGGAGCTTGCTGACCACCTCTACCTCTTGCGCCATACGCATTACTGTTACGCTGCATTAATTTAGGGCAACTATATTTGAAATGACCTTCCTCTTTGCAATATGAACATTGGTTGGGACCTACAGGGATCCGTGGTTGATAATACCCATTCATTTGCTGATTATTCTGAAACTGTTGGGGCTGCTGATAGATACCTTGTGTTTGCCTATAATTATTCTGTCCTCCACGTGGCGGATAGGCCTGCTGCAAAAGGACCTTTGTCTTTAGTTCCTTCGTTTTCTTATCTGTTCTATCCTTCTCATCTTTGTCTCTATTCTCATAATACTGTGCAGTAGCCAGTATTTGCGCTGAAGAGGAAACAGCCCAAGAACTTTCTGAATCTTTTAATTTTTTACACAACTCGGGGAGTAGATTCTGCACAAATTTATCAACAAATAACCGTTGGCCACCTTCAGTGCTCATGTCTTGACCACTGTGGTCGATAAACGTTTCTTCAAACCTGGTAAAGAAATCAGACACTGTCTCATCTTTCTTTTGCTTGCATGCAGATAGTTTGTCCCAATTTACGCGCATCGCAGGCATTATAGTTTTCATATAGGTAATAATTCTACCAGGGAGCGCTGCTATGAGGGGCTCAGGTTTCGCACCACCAACTTGTCTAGCGTCTGCAGAAACAATATTAGCCCATATGTCACCTAGTTCTGCAGCGTGATCTACATTACGAATGGATCCCCATAAAGGCTGTGGAACCACATTCCCAAACAGCATATCTATGTCGGCCAAATTCATGACACACGACTCTGCAGTTTGGGATAACTCCTTATAATAACCGGTAGGGTTTTTACGGGGGTCAGGCAATGTCTGTTTAAGTGCTAACACCTCACATCTCTTCCATGGGACATGTACCCAAACACGCTGAAAATGTGCTAAGACAGGTGGATTAGCATTTGGATCAGCAGGTCTCCAAACTGGGGGAACCTCACGCATCGGATATTGGCGCGCTTTTACCTCCTTCCCCACAGGGAAATCCTGGTCAAACAATGACTGCTGACAATCGCCATTTCTGAGGGACAGTAAAGTCGCAACTGCTTTATCTACATTGGGGCCCACAATTACACCTGTTCCGAAATCAAATCGCACTCGACACAATTCCTGTGGGTTTGGGTTTGCACCCTTATCCTCCAATTCCTCACAGAGGAATTCACACATTTTATCAAAAACATACCTCTGTTTTGGGGCATCCCATTGGTGAAAAACATTAACAACCGATTCCACATCATAGCATGAAGGGAAACCAATCCACCTACGCGCCAGATGATCTAACACCTCTTTCTCTTCGGGACCAGGTAGCTAACTACGCAATTGCTTACGCTGTAAACCAGGAGTCGCACTAGATGACCCAAAGAGAAGCGACATTAAACTAGTAACTACATTAGCTAGTCGTTGTCGTGCTGAAGGAGAAGTTGAGGCGAAAACAGGGGGATAGACAGAGGGAAGAAAAACAGACTCAGATACAGGTACCGGGGTAGTGTAAGAAGGAGCGCCAGGGGAAGCCGCTGGCATGCTAGGCAAAGTCGTAGAAAGCGCGGGGGTAACAGGTAGCAAAACTGGCGGCCCTTGAGAGGGCTGCACTGCAGGGATAGGAGCCAGCTGAAGAGGAGCTGGCGGCTGCGGGAAGGCTTGCGGCATATTTACTGGAGGTTGCGCATTTACAAGCTGTGGAGGTGCGGTGGCATTTTGCGCATATGGGGGTGGCGAACTTAACAAGTGGGACATTAGGGAATCTTTCTCTTTCTCCTTTGTCTCATCTTGCACAAGGGGTGACAAAACAGGGTAACATTTATCGATCCCTAATTTGCGCTGTCTGTGCAACTGTTCATTCCTTTGTTCTTCCTCATTATCTTTAAATTGCACAGCTGCTTGCATCAATGACATACCTCTCTCTCTCTTATCTCTTTTCGCTAGCTTAATTTCCCTCTGTTTGGCTTCCTTTCGCCATAGGCGGAAAGAATCAAACATCGCCGGCCGGGCTTTCTTTTTAAACAATTTAACTTCCAAATTATCTAAGATATCTGTATCGAAACTACCATTTTGGGGCCATTTTAAAACACCGTCCTTTCTGGTGTATCGGATCCATATTTCATTATATGCAATGGGGCCCACGCCATGTTTTACATAAAGCTCATAAGTTGGAGTTCCAATTGGAGGAACCGGACATGAATCCTCTAACTGGAAATCCCTTCCACAACCCAAACAAAACAATCTACAAAATACACTAGAACCAGGCATCTTCGCTCACTAGTCTAGTTTCAAAACGTCAAAGGATTATCGAATACGATAGTCTTGTGAATACACGAGTCCTCTGGCTTTGGGACTTGCAAGCACCAAATCAAAATGATCCCGAAGGATACCAAATTCAAACTGGGAGACGCTCCACTTATACTTAACTGAATATTGATGATCGATGGCGTCACCAGAAGACTCTCTCGATTGTTTCGCTCTACCAAACTCGTCAAGGGTCCAAAACAGGGCGATTAATCAGGGCAGCAGTCCTTCGTAGCCGTCGGGACGCGGAGAACCTCGCAGAATAGACCTTCGGACCACGTCGACATGCAGGGGTCGATGAAGTGGCGGCCTTCCTCCAGAATTTCCACACGAAGCTCCTCACGAACCTCTGGCTTGGACCGGTACCGTTGAAATGGCCCAACGTTGGGCGCCAACTGAAGTACTGGGTATTTTAAGCCCAGCGGTGCAGGGGAACACACCCTATGACTTCGGGGTTCTTCCTGTTTCAGACCTACAGAAACACAGAGTCTTCTGGGTGAAGTCAAAGATCAGTTTATTGGCTGCAGACCAATTGCAGGCGTCCTAGAAGTACAACTGCGTGTATGTTCTCAGGAGACAGCTAAAAATCACAGAAACGGGCTTCTCCTTAAATACAGATTTTCCTGCCTCAGGCATACATTCTTTAGTTTATGACATGGCCATTACACGTATACATTACAAAACAAAAAGGCAGAGTCATGATGACCATCCCACATTCCAGTGAAACCAGCCCGCAATTATTTACACAGTAAAGCTCAGATCCCACATCAGATATTGATAGGCCCCAATAAACATGAGCATCTCCTGTTTTGGGAAACAAGCCATAAAGCAGGAACAGCAATATGTGAAAGAGATTAGCCGGAGGCTTGTGTAGGATGAAAAGACTTTATGGTGTGTCAAGCCCTGATGCTAATCACAGGTGGCCAGAGGACGGGGAACTCGTGAGACCAGTTTGACCTGGGGCAGCGGAGCCAAGCTGCCCAGGTCACAGAAAAGTCAAAGAAAGCTACATGTGCCTTAAAAGGCTCGTATTCGCTTCACACTACATAGCCTATGTGAGGGCAACCATAAGATGGCCACCGATACAAAATGGAACCCACGCAGTGATGTAAAATAGCGTATACACAGTGCATTCATAGCTGAAACGTTACAGAAAGCACTCGTACATACCGCATTAACCATTCGCGGTTCACTATTACCGAGATAGACAGGGGTAGGGCCCTATCTCCTACGCGGTCCCAAATTCTAAAGTACGACATTACAAATCAAGACAAGGCTGTACTGTGGAGGGACTAACAATCCTATTAACAAATCAGAAGCATTTACAAATGGCAATGACACAAGCCAATGAAAACAAGCATTGGCATAGCCAATAGGTCTCGCCTTTGGGACCTTATAAGTGTTTAGCTATGCAACAGTTGCATAACTAAATACTTATAAGGTCCCAAAATCGAGACCTATTGGCTATGCGAAGCGGCCATGCGGCCGCGAAAGTGATCGCGATCACGATCCGAAAATGAAAGTAATCGCGGTAAAGCGCGAAAATGAAAGTAATCGCGGTAAAGCGCGGCGCGCGCGCCCGCGCACATGCACTGTAGCTCTAGGCTGGCCTGGCAGCACTTTTTGGAGCCCTCTCAATAAGTCTCGCAAGACCAGCGCATGCGCTGGGTCAGGCGAGACCTAAACATGGGCAGAGAGTGGGTGGAGCTTTAAGTCCATTCTCTGAGAAAGCAGGCCTAGCAGACCAGCACATGTGCTGCCCGGGCTTGACCTAAAAACAGGCGCTATAAGGTGGGAAATGCTGACCGTGTGATAGCACTTTTTATTTTCTTTACTTTTACCCATGCTGAATAGCAGCAGTGCAACTGTACAAGATGGATAAAAAACATTAACACATCTCACATAGGCGAGCCCTATTGACTTTGACAATGCTCATTAACTTCTGTGACTTAATCAAAACACTACTTAAAATAAAGTAGTTTTAGTGGAATTCCTTTTTTTAATAAAAACATTTTAAATTCTGAGAAAAGAAACATAACTTCACTTTAATTATTTTTCTCAGTGATTGTGGATCAGTTAATATACAATTTTTTTTAAGTTAAGTTTTATATTCTTAGGGACCCCGCCAATGGGGTTAGATGGTTAGCAAATGTTTATGATTGTAGGACCTTATGGCACAGAGCAGAGTTCAGATGGGAACACATGAATGTTGACAACAGAAAAACTACATTCCCACCACTGTTACTGGATAGAATATCCATATTTAAAAACTTTCTGCAAAGCAAATTAGGTATCTGGGTCATCATAACTGTGTGCCAAAGGGATCCTGATTATCCCGCTGTTTCTTTGGACCCTGAAGCTCGTGTTTGACAGAGGCTGATCCTGCAAAGGATGAAGATATGTTTCATTAGAACCAAAAGATTGCCCGCTCATGGAAGGCACAAGGGTCTGTCTTCTCTGTGGCTATCTGCATCAGGGGGTTTCTGAGCACACTGAATGAAACCAAATGCAGAATAGCCTTTCTTTTTAGAACCGCCAGGAAAGAGTCCATATGTTTCAACAACTATATATGTGAAGCAAGTGGGGCAAGCAATGCGCCAGATAAGATTTTGAGGTGGCAGTATTGTGCTTCATACTGTAATAAGAGAGGCAGGGGCGGCTGGTGGATTTTGAAAGTGGTGGGCGAAAAATTGTAGTGGAGCGAGCGAGCGAAGTGAGCAAGCCTGAACTGCAAAAGGAGGGTGTGGGTGGGTTTCCCCCCCCCGCAAGAAATGTTTTCAAATGGCGGCTTTTACACCACATATTTACTGCAAGTTGTTGCAAACTCCCTCTCTCTCTCTGTCTCCCTCTCTCTCTGTATCCCTCCCTCTTTCTGTCTCCCTCTCCCTCTGTCTGTCTCCCGCTCTCTCTGTCTCCCGCTCTCTCTGTCTCCCTCCTTCTGTCTCCCTTCCTCTGTCTCCCTTCCTCTGTCCGTCTCACTCTGTCTGTCTCTGTCTCCCTCCATCTGTCTCTCTCCCTCTCCCCCTGAGTCCCTCCCTCTGTCTCCCTCTCCCTCTGTCTCCCTCTCTCTATGTCTCCCCACCTCTGTCTCTCACCCTCCTCCCTCTGTCTGTCGCCCTCCTCCCTGTCTGTCTCCCTTCCTCTGTCGCCCTCTGTCTGTCGCCCTCTATCTAGCTCCCTGTCTCACTCTCTCTGTCTCCCTCCCTCTGTCTCTCCCTCCCTCTGTCTCCCTCCCTCTGTCTCCCTCCCTCTGTCTCCCTCCCCCTGTCGCCCTCCCTCTGTCCCCCTCCCTCTGTCTCCCTCCCTCTCTCTCTCTGTCTCCCTCTCTGTCTCCCTCCCTCTGTCTCTGTCTGTCTCCCTCTCTGTCTCCCTCCCTCTGTCTCTGTCTGTCTCCCTCCCTGTGTGTCCCTCCCTCTACCTCCCTCAGTCTGTCTCCCTCCCTCTGTCGGTCTCCTTGTATCTCCCTCTTGTCTGTCTCCCTGTCTCCCTCCCTCTGTCTATCTCCCTCTGTCTACCTCCCTCTGTCTCCCTCCCTCTGTCTCTCCCTCTCTCTGTCTCCCTCCCTCTCCCTCCCTCTCTCTGTCTCCCTCCCTCCCTCTGTCTCCCTCCCTCTCTCTGTCTCCCTCTCTCGCTCTGTCTCCCTCTCTCGCTCTGTCTCCCTCTCTGTCTCCCTCCCTCTGTCTCCCTCTGTCTGTCTCCCTCCCTCTGTCTGTCTGTCTCCCTGTGTCTCCCTCTTGTCTGTCTCCCTGTCTCCCTCCCTCTGTATAGCTCCCTCTGTCTCCCTCCCTCTGTCTCCCTCTGTCTGTCACCCTCCTCCCTCCGTCTCCTTCTCTCTCTGTCTCCCTGTCTCTGTCTCCCTGTCTCTGTCTCCCTATATCTGTCTCCCTCCCTCTGTCTCCCTCTGTCTGCCCCTCTGTCTTCCTCGCTCTCTCCCTCTGTCTGTCTGTCTCCCTCCCTCTGTTTCCCTCCCTCTGTCTCCCTCTCTCTCTGTCTCCCTCTGTCTCCCCACCTGTCTCTCACCCTCCTCCCTCTGCCTGTCTCCCGCTGTCTGTCTCCCTCCCTCTGTCTCCTCTGTCTGCCCCTCTGTCTCCCTCTCTCCCTCTGTCTGTCTGTCTCCCTCCTGCTGTTTCCCTCCCTCTGTCTCCCTCTCTCTCTGTCTCCCTCTGTCTCCCCACCTGTCTCTCACCCTCCTCCCTCTGTCAGTCTCCCTCTGTCTGTCACCCTCCTCCCTCTGTCTGTCTCCCTCTGTCTGTCTCCCTTCCTCTGTCGCCCTCTATCTCCCTACCTTTGTCTCCCTCTCGCTGTCTCCGTCCCTCTGTCTCTCCCTCTGTCTGTCTCCCTCCCTCTGTCTCCCTCTCTGTCTCCCTCCCACTGTCTGTCTCTCTCTCCCTCCCTGTCTCCCTTCCTCTGTCTCCCACCCTCTGTCTCCCTCCCTGTCTCCCTCCCTCTGTGTCCCTGCCTCTACCTCCCTCTGTCTGTCTCCCTATCTGTCTCCCTTTGTCTCCCTCTGTCTGTCACCCTCTGTCTGTCACCCTCTGTCTCCCTCCCTCTGTCTGTCTCCCTGTCTCCCTCCCTCTGTCTGTCTGTGTCTCCCTCCCTGTCTCCCTCCCTCTATCTGTCTCCCTCTGTCTGTCTCCTTCTCCCCCTGACTCCCTCCCTGTCTCCCTCCGTCTCCCTCTCTCTCTGTCTCCCTGTCTCTCTCTCTCTATCTGTCTCCCTCGCTCTGTTTGTCGCCCTCCTCCCTCTGTCTGTCTCCCTCTGTCTCCCTCTCTCTCTGTCTTCCTCTCTCTCTGTCTCCCTCTGTCTGTCTCGGTCTCCCTCCCTCTATCTGTCTCCTTCTGTCTGTCTCCCTCCCTCTGTCCCCCTCTCTCTCTCTTGTCTGTCTCCCTCTGTCTGTCCCCCTCTCCCTCTGTCTCCCTCCCTCTGTCTCCCTCTCTCTGTCTCCCTCTCTCTCTGTCTCCCTCTCTTCAGGTACTCCACTGTCCTATAACCCATGTGAGGCAACTGCCAACATGGCGGGTGTCCTAGAGGCCAGCTCCAGATTGACCATCAAACCACTGGCTCAAACCTGACGGGGCAGGCTCAGCCTGTTATCCCTACTGGGTCAGTAAAAATGGTGCCACTGCTACTGAGTTTGTTATTGATGACTCGTGCCATCTAAAGGACCACGAGAGACTATTCGGTTCGCGGTGTGAGCTTTAGATGGCGCTATAAAAACCTGGCACCCACATACACATTATGTGTCACAAATAACACCTCCAACACACACAAGTGTTTCCATAATGCATGCACATGTGCACAATAGCTCGACCTCACATGCAAAAACCTTCACTGCATTCACATAGAACAGACAGGACACACATTCGCACACACACTCATGCCACAGCCACACTAATGATAAACAAGCATTTGCAATGCAATAGGTCTCGCATTTGCAAGAGTTTAAGCTATTGGCATTTTAAATGACGATGACTTTTATTTCTGTTTTGAAAACCAACACGTAAATAAAAGGCATTGTCAATTTCGATGCCAATAGCTCAATCTTGTGCAAATGTGAGACCTATTTTATTGTAGATGCTTGGTATGAGAAGGAGGCAGCCGAGTGGCGGACATAGGTAACAGTAAATATACAGTGTACAGCAGAGAGGAAGAGGGCGGGGTGGAGCCTCCCAGGGATTTTATTTATTATGTGTTTTTTTATAGCGCAAACTTTACCTGAAGGTGTCAGAGTGCTATGCAACAATACCAGTTACATTACATAAGGACTTCAGAGTGCACGAATAACATAAAAGATACAGACAGATACATTCTAAACTCACATAAGAATGGTAGTGAGTAAGTACAGGAATTTACTACTGATACTGCTTGGGTGGTGCTTCCTGGTGCACCCAGAGTGCTGGGCAAGGAGAGACACTGCACTACGGATGGTGTGCATCCAGAGCGCCGGACAGAGACAATGCAAGTGCATGGGTGGTGCGAGCCCTGGTGCACACAGAGAGCACTGGGCAGGGAGAGGCAGTGTACTGGCCTGGGTGGCGTGAGCCCTGGTGCTGAAGAGACACAGGGAAAATTGATATGCCCATACTGTAAATCAGATAGCATGTGTGTGTGCTTACATGTGTTCTACTGCCGCTCTGCGGGTGTTTGTGTGCCTGCGTTCTCCTGTGCATGCTCGTGAGTCCGTATACGTGCTTGTGTGATTTCTTGTACGTTCCGTGTTTGCATGACTGTGTTTATTGTATATATAAATATATTGTATATAATTGTGTAGCTTCTGTTCGCAGGCGTGAATGTTTTTTGTGTGTCTTCTATACTTGCTTCTATGCGTGTTTTAATATGTGTGAGTGTTTGTGCTTTCTGTGTGTTAAGTATGTATTTATCTGTGTGTATTCACGTTTCTCAAATATGTTAACTCTTGCCACATTGGACATAGAAATCCCGTGTTAGGCAAAATGTTGATACTTATTTTTTTACTTTCTCAAGCTAAAACATCCTCCTCAGAAAACAGGTTAATATTATTTCTGCAACAAAATATTTCTGAAACGTGCCGATAACTAGGTAACTCTATTAGCTAACACCAGGGGTTCTTGTTTTTGGGGAGAATCGAGAGAACACTGCCTTTAGCCATCCCCTTGCCTTGGCTTTAGGGACACTTTAGGAGGGAGACGGGTTCACATATCAAAACGTTGTTCGTTCGTAAAAATAAACAAACAAAAAAACGGAAGTCTCCTGAATAAACAGGGCGAGTAGTCACTCTGGGGTGTACTTTTTGGGCCGGCTCCACGTTTTGGTTTCTGAACCCCGTGAGTAGGAGGCAGGACGATGGGCAGTGCCCACTGCCTTGGCAAACATGCCTAACGGGATTTTTTTTGTTTAACAGGGGGACTGGAGAAGTCCTACAAATGTGAAATTACTGGCCTATGTCCCCCATGCCACTTTCATGAAGGGGTGTTTTGGAAGTGCCTTGGGAGTGTTTTCATAGCGCATGTGCCAATCCCACAAACCCCACCGAGGAGCATAACACAATGCCTGGATGTGTACGGAGGGAGAAGTGAGCCATGCGTTGTTTGGCAAGCTTAGTTTTTAATAAAGTTAAAATCGGTCGGACAGGCACATCTGACAGAGGAGACAGGGTCTAGGACTCTGTACTCGCCCACCGATCGCTTCAGAGAGACAGAAGCTGAGCTGTTTATGTCTATAATCCAGTTGTGTGTGCAGTGCGGATTGGGGGGTGTTTGTATGTCGAGTGCCTCAAAGTTTTGAGCAGTGGGTGTGCATAGTTAGGGAAGTCAAGTAAATCCTGACCTTTCCTGGGGGAAAGTAAAACATCACCATTTTCTATTTGAATGGCAGGGAGTGCTAGAGCTAGAGTAGAAAAACACCAATTTCCCCTCTCTCCAGGCTAAAAAAAACACAAATAGGAAAAATAAGCGGCCGTGCGGCCCCGAAAGTGATTGCGATTGCGATCAAACATCAAAGCGGCCGCAAAAGTGAAAGTAATCGTGGGCAAGCGTGGCGCGCGCGCCCGCGCACATGCACTGTAGCTCTAGGCTGGCCTGGTAGCACTTTTTGGAGCCCTCTCAATAAGTCTCGCCAGACCAGCGCATGCGCTGGGTCAGGCGAGACCTAAAAATAGTCAGGGCCACTGTAATTATGCGACAGGGAAGGGTCGAGTTATGTGGCAAGGTAACAGTTGAGTATTTTATGCGGCAATAAAAGACAAATTATAAAGCATTATGCGGCACATTTTACTCACATAGAAAGAGAGTCAAACCCAACAGGCTCCCGAAAAACAACAGCACATTCTCAGCAAGCACACTGACTGCAAGAACTGACTTGTATGTATGCACGTCTAAGAGCAGCCTCTCAAACACACGCGGCAGTGCACAAATAAACACCCCTCAGCTTGACACTCACATACAGGCAGCACAATAACACCATAGGCCTGTAAATGCAAATGCTCCTGCACTCACGGATTGTACACACCCACCTCCACCCTTCCTAACCCCCCACCCCCACCCCTGCCCCGGGCCAGGTCGAAGGAAGCAGATTAAGTCACATTCGCAATCGCTGCAGTGACTTTTATTACCAGTATTGACACTGTTCAAAGTTCTACATTTGAGCACTATTACATTATTTCACCCCTGTTGCATAATGCATTTTAAAACTGTGACTTGGAGCATTTTAATTTCTTATACAGTTCAATTTAATTGGGAGACCATTTAACTGCATCCAGTCTGCGGGTCCACATATGTCACCGTGGGAGTTCATCAATACAGCAGAAATCTATAATCACAACTCTTCGCAGATGTTACTGGTGTGTGTTTTATTATCATGTCCAGGGCGTCCTTATTTTTAAACGCCAGCCAGTGACAACAGACCGATGTTTATTGTGAATGGTCGGCGCTACCTTAAAACATTGTAATGATTTTAAATAATCGACGTACAATAAAACTGGATTGTGATGTAGACCCACCATGGGCCCTTGGGAGCACACGAGCACCGGCAGGTATTGCACAGCACAGGGTGGGAGGAGCTGGTTGGAAGATCAAAGCAAACTGTACCAGGCATCGCGTCTGCCTGCTGGCTGCGTCAATGAAAGCGTGCACAGTGTGTGACTAATTTAGAAGGAACACGGGCCGGTGTCGTACGTGATGTTAGCGGACTAGCGCCGCGGGGATACACGCAGTCTTTCCTCCCTGTTTGCCTGGCCTCCTGACGTCATGGCCAATCGCACTTCAAGGTCGGCCGTGACGTCAGGGTGCGCGGCGGATCGGGAGACGAAGCGCGGAATCCCTACGGAGCGGTTGTCTCCCCGCCTGCTCCTCGTGGGCCGTTACATTTGTGCATAAAAGCAATAAAGTTGTCTTAGCAACATCTACGTCTCGCCTCCCTCACTCTGCCACTACAAATGGCGACGAGGGTTAATTAACGCTGTACGGCCCACGAGTGGAATCTGGTGCAGTGAGCCCCTCGCGCTCCTCCATTGCTGCGGTGCTGCCCCCTGCTGGTCTTCTTGCAACCCCGTGGGACTCCTGACGACGTGTTAGTCCGTCCTGCTGCTGGCTGGGTGCTGTATGTCCCCTCTGGGCCCCGGTGTTACAGTCTGCTGCTTGCTGAGGGGGCTGGAGTGTTGGACCTTGCTGTCTCATGTGCCCAGGTGGTGTGCCATGAGGATCGTCCTTCCCTGTCCCACACAGTGTGCTCCGGTGGGTGTGGGGCCCTACATGCTGGTGCATCTGCTGGCGTGGTCCAGTTCTGCGTGCTGAGGTTCCAGGTCGTGCTGTCAGCCATGCCTGTTCGGTGGCTGTCCTTGCGGTCGTCGTCCTCCTGCTGTGGTCCCTGATCTCCAACGATGGCGCAGCCTGTCAACATCTGCGTGCCTCCCCTGTTCCTCGATTCTCCTGGTAAGCCGCGCATGAAATGGAAGGGGTGGCTACGCGCGTTTGAGAACTATATCGTTTCCATAGACGGTGAGGGGTATAGCCCCGAGCGCAAGAAGGCACTCTTGTTCGGACTGCTGGGGAAGGCCGGCCAGGAAGTTTTTGACAGTCTGCCAGTGTTCGTGGACCCCCCTGGGGCTCCCGCTCCTCTGAATGCATATCAGGAGGCGGTTAAACGGCTTGAACTGCAGTATTCCGAGGAAGGTAACATCATGGTGGGGCGCCATAAGTTTGCTTTGCGGAGACAGGAGGAAGGAGAGACTATCGAGGAGTACATTGCCTGCTTGCGCGTTCTGGCTCAAGACTGTGAATTTGCGGAGATGACCGATACTTACATCAGAGATCAGTTGGTGTTCTATTGCCACTCTAAGAAGGTGCAGGAGAGATTGCTGTCCTGTAGGAACCCTTCCCTGAAGGATGTGGTGGCCATTGCGAAGGCCATTGAACGATCCAAGTCAGACTTCGACAGTGTGCTACGTGCAGGACAAAAGTAAAAGTGTGTCTAGGACTCCTGACAAAGCAGCAAGTGATAGAGGGGGTGGCAGGAAGCCGTTCGCCTGCTTTAGATGTGGGGCGCGGGACCACTTGGCAGATAGCAGGTCTTGCCCGGCTCTGACCAAGAGCTGCACGAAATGCAGGAAGGTGGGCCACTTTGCAGCTGTGTGCAAGACGAGGAAACCGGGGGGGGGGAGTATGAAAGTGAGCTCGGTGAGTGACAGCGATGCGGAGGCGAGTGCGGACATAGTGTTGTCCATTGATGCCGAGGACGGCAGAGTGAAGGGGCCTATTGGCTCCGTTATGATTGGTGATGTAGAGCTGCAATTTACGGCTGATTCTGGTTCACCGATAACCCTGATATCTGACACCACGTTTGATGCGAAATGGCAGGGTGTGCGGTTGCGTGAGACTGATGTGAATCCCAAGGCCTTTGGGGAGCAGGATATAGTGATGAAAGGGTTTTTCTGCGATACACTCACCTTTCGAGGGCGCACTGTGATGACGAAGGTCTATGTGGCTGAGAAGGGGAGAAGCCTTGTGGGATGGAAGGACCTGGCGAAGCTAGGTGTGATGCTAGTCCCGGGGGCTGACGATCCCATAGTTCTGCGTGATGACTGGGTTGCCTACATACAACCAGGCGAAGTGCATGGGGGATTGGCTGAGGTCATTGGCAACTTTGAGTCCGTTTTTAAAAATGAGGTGGGGCGTGTGAGAGGGTTTTGTACACGCCATACAGTTGAAAGAAGGGGCAATACCGTTAAAGCATAAGGTCAGAACAGTCCCTCTCTCCGTCAGAGGGGAACTGAAGGTGGTCCTCGATAAGTTGAAGCAGGAAGGTGTGATAGAGGAGGCAGGCGCATCAGAATGGGTGTCCGCGATAGTGGTGTCCAAGAAGAAGAGGACAGGGGACATTCGTCTATGTGTAGACCTGCGGTCCTTGAACAAAAATATCCTAGTGAACTGCCATCCGCTGCCCAACATCCAAGAAATTCTGTCGTCCACGTCAGGGTCCAAGTTCTTCACCATGATAGATCTGAAATCAGCATACAACCAGGTGTGCCTCACGGAGGAGTCCAAAAAACTGACCACCTTCATCACCCCGTTCGGAGCGTACAGGTACGTCCGTCTCCCCTTCGGCCTTGCATCGGCGTCGGGTGTCTTCCAGAAGTTGATGGACTTGCTCTTCTGCGACATGAAGGGCGTCGAAGCATTCCAGGATGACATCCTGATCCACACGGAGGATGAGAAGGTGCACCTGGAGCTGCTGGGCACTGTGCTGGAGATTCTGCGGGAGAAAGGGATGACGGTCTCCAAAGACAAGTGCAAGTTCATGGAGGGCAGGATAGACTATCTGGGGCACGTTCTGACTCCGGATGGTATTGCGCCCAAGGAGGACCTGGTGAAGGCCATTCGAGATGCCCCATGTCCCGGAGATAAGGACGCCTTACGGTCATTCCTGGGGCTCAGCGAGTATTACTCGAAGTTCATGCAGGGTTACGCGCTCACGGTGGAGCCTCTTAGGAAACTGCTGCGAAAGAACGAAAAGTACGTATGGGCGCAGGAACAACGCGCGGCCTTCGAATCTGTTAAGCTGGCCATTGTTGCGGCTCCAGTGTTACAGCCATACAACAAGGATCACCGGAATGTCATCACTGTCGATGCCAGCGCCAAGGGTATCGGCGCAGTGTTTTGCCAATTCCAAGGGAAGAAGGAAAGCACCATCGCGTTCATATCCCGGTCGCTGAGCGACTCCGAGAAACATTATAGCACCATCGAGCGGGAAACGCTTGCGTGCGTCTGGGCAGTGGAGAAACTGAAGAACTATCTGTGTGGCAAGGAGTTCGAGCTAGTCACGGATCACAAACCGTTGATTTATATGATGGACGGCGAAGGCCGCGGTAATGGAAAAGCCAGCTCGAGACTCCTGCGCTTGCTGTCCAAATTGCAAGAATACCACTTCACCATCAGACACATCAAGGGTGGCCTCAACAGCAGGGCGGATTGCCTATCACGCTTGCCAATCGCTGGCGAAGAAGAGGGTTCCCTGGACGACACAGAGTGTGTGGTGGCGATGGTAGACGCGACGGCCATTTGCGAGGGATCTATCTCTGAGGAAGAATGGCTGGCTGCCCAGGAAAAGGACGTGACCATCCGAAGGGTAGTGGACCACATGACGACTCAGTGGCCTCCGGTCCGGAACTTGCACGGGGCACTCAGATGTTTCCAGCAGATAAGCACTGAACTTACGATTGAAGATGGTTTCCTGAAAAGGCATGAACTGTTTGTGCCCCCGGAAGGTCTGAGGGACAAGCTAATCAGGATTGCTCACAGGGGTCACCCGGGGAGTACCGCCACCAAAAATCTCCTCAAGCAATACTACTGGTGGCCGGGGATGTGCAGCGACATCTGCGGCTTCATTGATAGATGCGGGCCGTGTTTGAGAGCCGACAAACATTGGAAGACGGCCAAGGGGGAACTGCAGATGGTGGACATTCCGGTCGGCCCATGGTGCAAGATTGCCATAGATTTCGCAGGCCCGTTTACCATACTGCCGGACGACTGCAGGCATCTCATTGTTCTTACGGACTACTTCTCCAAGTGGATCCACTACAAGTTCGTTAGGGAGGTTACTACTGACCGGGTGATCAAGGCGCTGAAGAAAATCTTCGCGAAGGAGGGGCAGCCGAAGATCATGGTTTCCGACAATGGTACCCAGTTGGTGTCCCGGCAGATGACGGAATTCCTGGCCAAGCTAGGAATCAATCAGGAGAAGACTCCATTGTACAGTCCGAAGAGCAATGGGCAGGTCGAGCGGATGAACAGGTTCCTCAAAGAAGGTGTCCAACAGGCTGTTGCGTCTCAAATGAACGTGAAGGCGTTTTTGGCTGATTAGGTGCACACTATCCATAACACGCCGAATGAAGTCACAGGACACACGCCGTTCTATTTGATGAGAGGGAGAAGGTGCATGAGCGGGCTTACCCCCAAATTCAACAATTGGTATGACATGAGGGACGGAACTGAGGATATACAGGAAGAGGGGTTGAGAGTCAAGGAGCGAATAGTGGCTAAGCAAGAGAGCAATAAACTGTATGCTGACATGGTTAACAGAGCCAAACCGAAGGAAATTGCGCAGGGAGATTGGGTACTGGTGAAGAAGCCCTACAAAGTAATGAAGGGGGAATCTGTATTTCAAACCCCATTGCGGGTACACGGAGCGACCAGAGGGGCAGTGTGTCTGGAAGGTGGGGGATGGCGGAGCAAAGACGACATAGTCAAGATCAAAGCTGGGCAAGAGGAAATCATCATGAAAAGTAGTCACATGCGTGAGTCCGAGAGCGATGATAATGTGCTTGAATGGCAAGACAATGAGGTCACTGGCGGAAGTGTGTGCGATGATGATGTTGGGGGTAATTCTCCCGCACAAGGTTGGGCCGGATGCGGAAGTGCACACACGAGTGGGAGCACATGGCATAGCACGGGAGGTGTTGAGAGGCAGATGGGCACAGGCTCCAGACCAGTGAGGTGTGACAGTCGCAGCATGGGGAGCCCGGGCCAAAGCGGTACTGGTGCTGGTGGGGTGGCACAAACCCCGTATGTTACCCCTAGCAGGCCGACACGGCATGTCAGAGCACCCAAGAGATTTGATGACTTTGTTATGAGATGAAAATGTGTTTTACTTATTTCTTTCTGTTAATAAGGGAGATGTCGTACGTGATGTTAGCGGACTAGCGCCGCGGGGATACACGCAGTCTTTCCTCCCTGTTTGCCTGGCCTCCTGACGTCATGGCCAATCGCACTTCGAGGTCGGCCGTGACGTCAGGGGGGCGCGGCGGATCGGGAGACGGAGCGCGGAATCCCTACGGAGCGGTTGTCTCCCCGCCTGCTCCTCGTGGGCCGTTACATTTGTGCATAAAAGCAATAAAGTTGTCTTAGCCACATCTACGTCTCGCCTCCTTCACTCTGCCACTACAGCCGGGCCTTTCACTGGCTGCTGGCAGTCTGCCTGTGAAAGGCCCGGCCCGTGTTCCTTCTAAATTTGTCATCAAGTCGCGACAATCGGCTCGGCTGTGTTCATTATTTAAATTAATACAATATACTTACTTATTCAGTCAGTGGCACAGTGCTCGCCTCTACCACCTCAATCCCAGACACCTGGAGCTCGATATGCTCTCTTGCGCTGGCCTCCGACTCGTGACTACAGGAAAACAGCCTGGCAATAAGGAACATCCCAAACGAACTGGAAAATTCTGGATTGACCCCTCCCCCAGACCCCAGCACACCAATCACTGTTCTAAACAACTGTTACTGAGTCTCTCTCGCAGAAGAGGCAGAGGCCACAGCCACACCCCACAACTTTATTAAAGCTGCACTGGCCATTGGAATTAATGGGGAGCTTCTGACTCCTCCCTGGGCTAAACAAAATTTGCCCAAATGAAAAGCTGTATTCTGGCAGTGATACACAGATCCTGCCCACCTGTGTGTCGTCACTGCTCTGCTTTCTGGCTTCAGATCGAAGAAATCTTCGCCCAGCCAAAAGCATGCACAGCAGAGAGAGAGCCAAGAGCCAATGCCATCATCCTCCACCCCCTCAAAGGAAAACCCGGATTTGCCCATGTTTGTTCACCGAGCAGCCAGCACAATTTATTGCTAGCTGCTCAGTGTTTCAGCTCATATTTTTTTAATCCCCCAAGTGGTAGGGCGGCGCCCATCTCGCCCATGAACACCAGCCGCCCCTGAAGAGAGGGTGAAAAGGAGTGGTCTCCTTCACAAACAAGAAAGTGAAAAAAGGGAACAAGCAACACGGATAATGGGAGGGTAAAAAAACACTATGGCATGCCCAGTGCCAGCTGAGTGATAGCGCTTTCTTTTTCTGATGATGGGGAGGGGCAACATAGACAACAGGAGTACGGGAGGTTGAAGCAAAGAAGCAACACAGACAATGGGAGGGTGAGAGGTGGAAGGGCATTATCAACAGGGACAACAGGAGTGTGGAAAGTGGGTGAGAGAGTTGAAGCAATAGGAACAACAGGGCGTGAGAAGAAGAAGAAATAACACAGAAAACGTAGAAGAAAAAGCCACAGGGCTAATGAGGAAGAAAAAGCAACACAGACAATGAGGAAGAAGAAGAAGAAACTCAATCACAGTATGATCAGTGAAACAACACTAATCAAGATGAATCAGTCAGTACTTGGTCCATGCTCCACAGGAAAAGAAGACAAAGAGAAGCCGGCACTCGCTGGCCAATTAGGAGGCAGCAAGTACGAGCAACAATGAAGCCAATGAATGGTGAACAATTGGTACACTCCAAGCTCCTTGTGGTATACAATATCTGTCTTAGGGGAGACTTAAAAATGTCACTATGGTGCTGTTCAATGATGATTATCAACCCAAAAAATCACTTCCTGCCTAAAACACAGCCTCAGACAGGCCTTCCTGCATGGCCATACTCTTGTCTTATAAGTTGTCAGTGGTAGAAGGAAAACCCCTGCTTCTGTTGCAGTAGGCATTGAAACAAGCAGCTGAGCCTCTGTGCATTTTATGAAACACGTTGTAAATACTTTCTGCTTCCAGTTCCCAAGTTTATGCCAAACAAACAGCGGGGGGATACTTAGCCTCGGATTCAGGTGTTGTTCCAATCACCTTAAGGGTGGCAGCCTCAGCCTCAATTGTAAGTGGTTTCACAACCACTTTTATGTTCTGGGAACTTCTCGGATGCTCAGGTTCCAAGTTATGCTGAAGACTAATCGTGCAAAAATCAAGGAGTGACTTCAGTTGAGGAAAGGTCTGACTTGAGAAGTAAGACCTTTGCCACTGTCAGAAATGTGAGTCTGCTGGGGCTCCTCCCTACGTTTAGCGATTTGTGTGCAGTGGTTTAATCTTTCTGGGTTGCTTTACATATATGTTCATTTTATCTTTATATTACCTCCTTGTAAGTCTTTCGCGCCACCAGAGTTACATAGTGAGCTTTAGCTCCACACCAGAACCCTCGAAAGCAAATTAGCATTCCATGCCTCCCGTTCCTCCACAACATGGATGACCACCATCGTCCTTGACTCGGTATAAGGGGAGGGTCGACCCATCCCACTTCCTGTTTCTTTTGTTCTGCGCTGCAGATTCTTCCAGAGCACGTTTTAGGTAAGTCAGGGCGAGGTCCTTCTCTAGTGTGTCCCTCTGCAAGGGGGCTCATTTTCTGGGTTCCCCTCCCTTCCCCCATGCCTCATGGCTTCCAGCTGGTGCCTGCACGATGGGTTGCCCCCCTTGGTCAGGATCCTCTACGGGGAAAGGGTTTTGGGTATTCTCGTACCTTGTTAACTGGCTGTTCTCTGCCTCGTCTTTCTCTATGGGGCCGCTTTCCAACCGGAGGGTCTACAAGGTCCTGGGCTGTCATGGGTTCCGGTTCATCCACATGTAGTCCCATCTGGATTCTAACCCAGGACTTGGTGTTCATCGGGGATCGCCTGGACTTTGTCAAGGGGATGTGTTCATTCCTGCAGGGCGGAGGGCGCCCTTGAGGGGGGTCCTGGGTTGTCTCTTGGCCTCGGTTTACACCCCTGTCCATCAGGGGTTGTGGTTGCAGGGGCTGATGGCTGCGGCTGTCAGTGTGCTTCCTAGGAACGTCCTCATCTGTTTCCATTGGTAAACCTTGTCTGGTCCCAGTGGTCTCCTTGTTCAACGGATTCCGTTCTGCCAGTGGTTGTGTCTCCGAAGGCTCAGTCCGATCTGGGTTGGTGGTATCCAATCCCTACTGAGGTCTTCCTTTTCTGGTGTCCCGTTCCCGGGTGGTTACGTCTATTGTCAGCCTGAGTGCTGGGGGGCAACATTGGCTTCCCAGTCTGTGCAGGGTCATTTGGATCACCTGCAGGCGGGTTGCTGGTCCAACTTCCGGGATATGTGGGCCGTTCCTTTGGCTTGTCTGGCCTGTGCCCCATCCCTCTGGTGGCATTCTGTTTCTGTCCAGGCGGTCACTCAGGTTGTGATGGGATGCCTCATTCCCCTGAGAGGGTTGCTGGAGTCGCTCCTTTTGGTTCTTAGCAGAGGGAATTGGCAGTCCTGGAGTGCTGGGCATTATCGGCTGTTCCTTGCCCTTTGTGAAACCCTGAGCTTCACGTGGGAATTCTGTGTCTACTTCATCTTCGGGCCTAGCTTTGGTTTTGTTGCGTCTGCTGTCTCGAGGTTGCTCCCTAGAGGTGATGGTGTTGCTTCTGGTTTTTGTCACCCGTCTCCTCTTCTGTCTTGTTCGCACCAATGCTTTTTTTTCTCATTGGTGTGTTTCTGTAGGAGTTCATCTCTGTTTCTGTGGCCCGAGGGGGGTGTTAGTTTTCCTTTCTGTTGGCTTTGCCTTGGGCCTTGCCCCTTCTACTCTTCAGGCTCAGTAAGAACCCTTGCGGGCGTTCTGCATCCCTCTGTTGGACGGTTTGGATCCTTGGTGGTCGGGTTGCGTCGGAGTAGTTTCCGGTAATGTCCTAGGGCTGTTTGCCTTGCACCATCCTGGGTTATTCCATTGGTGTTGCGGTTCCTTCGGGGGGTTTGTTTGAGCCCATTGGGTCTGTGGCCTTCTGGTTCCTCACCATGAAGGTGGTATTTCTGGTGGCCTTCATTTATGCAGGTCAGTTTGGGGAGCTGGGGTCCTCTCAGCACTCTCCTCCATTCTTGTAAGTTCTGCCGGACCGTATTGTGTTGCATCCGGATCCTCGGCTTCTGTCCTCGGTTGTCCTCCAGTCCCGGAAGGTTGTGTTTCCTACTTTCCCCCAGGTCGTTCGGTCTGGGGTGGATTCTGCTCTCTCGCTGTTGGTTGTCCATCGTGCGATGTTGCTGTATTTGGCAAGGACTGTGACTTATTGCTGCTGTGACGTCTTGTTTGTCACTGTTGGTCCTGTCCGATCTGGTCATCAGCCTCTCTCTCCACCCCGGGTGGTTGGACTCAGCTGTCTATCTTGCTGGCCTAGGTTGCAGGGGTTCTGCAGTGTCTGCCCGGATGCAGGGTCGGTCTACCAGGGGTCTGTCTGTCTCCTGGGCCTCGTTCAGGGGATCTCCACTGCGGATCTCTGGGGGCCACTTCCTGGTCCTCCCTGCTCATGTTCCTTCTTTGCTACCAGGTGTTGTTGGGTGGTCCTTCTGCGAGGGAATTTGCTGTGGCGGTTCTTGGGGCTGGTTCTTCTGGCTCTTGTTTATTGCGCCTTCTGTGTTTCTTCTTGGTTGTTGTTATACTGTTGTTATTTTACGGCTTCAGCCTCCTGTTTTGCCCTAACTCGTTGTCTGCGGTTTCTTGTAAGTTTCCATGAAGCCGGTTGGCTTTGGTATGTGCTCACTATGTAACTCTGGTTGTGATGAGGAAGACTTAAGAGGAGGTAATGCCCCGGTTACTTACCAGTAATCTTCATTACTCCGAGTATTATCTTCCTCGCTAAATAAGTTCCCATCCCTCCATCCCTTTTTGGCTATCGGCTGCATGTGGTTCTTGGGGCAAGGTAGTTCTACAGGAAGGGGGATGGGACGACCCTCCCCTTACACTGGGCCAAGGGTGACGGTGGTCAGCCATTATGGGGAGGGATGGGAGGCCTGGGATGCTAATTTGCATTGGAGGGTTCTGGTGTGGAGCTAAAGCTCACTATGCAACTCATATGGCGAGAAAGACAATACTCTGAATAATGAAGATTACCGGTAAGTAATCGGGGCATTCTCTAACATTCATGTTTGCTGTTGTCTGGGCATGTCCAATGTTGAGTACGATGCAGGATATTCTCCTGCATGGGTTCATATTTGCATCTCCCTTGGGTCAGGGTGACATCTTTAGTTGCGTCATTCATGCTCCCATCACTGACTTGAGAGAACGTGCTGTAGATTTGCGGGACGTGGCTAATGGTGGTTGCAGGGCTGCTGTACTGGCAGTATGTGTAATGCACATCAGCATTTGCCCCCTCCAGGAATATCTCTGTTGCTCCTCACTCTTCATCAATGCTTGTTACCTCTTGCGGATCAAGAAGATTAGGATTCAAGACCACCTACCAGAGCCAGCGTAAGAAGTCAGATTGAGAACATAAAAGATAAACCACCAATACAATAAAGTCCTGCATGGCTAATCAGAGCTGTCAGCATGCCACATATTAGAAGTGTGTATCTATCACATCCTTATCCATCACCAGTAAGAGCTGCGTCCAATAACACGATCACCGCATCTCAGTGGTCATCAAGAATGTCATGGTAACACTGCCCACATAGGATCAAAGCCTATTATTATTATTATTTGTTTTAATAAAGCACTGTGCTGCCCGAAACAGGCTTCCCAGCGCTATCAGCTCTAGCATTTGTGAGGACAATTCAAGATGTTTAGGCAAAAGACAAGTGTTCAGTTGCTTACTGAAACTGAAAAAGTTGTCATCTATTCTCAAACTAAAAGGCAGAAAATAGAATTAACAAATCATTATTATTTATTGTATATCATTCGCTGCAACTCAGGCACCCTTGCACTATAGTGCAAGGGGGCCTGCATTGGAGCAAGGCAGCTAATTGTAAACGCCAGCACTGGAGGAAACGCAAGGGTGCGCCACCGTATTATTGTAAATACGTTGCATCCTTGTATTTTGAGACTGTCGGAGCGTGGCGCTGCCAAAATTGGAGCAGCTCTGCACTCCGATATTTCCTTGTAGATATGCCCCCAAGATTGCTAGACCTAATTATTTTGTTCCTGCTCAGAAAGCTACAAATCATCTCTTAACTGGTTCAATCTGGCTCAAAAGCAGTCAGATGGCTCCAATAAATCTGTAGTAGTAGTAAAAATACTTTATTGCATTAATCATTTGATTACAATAAATAAAGAGAATAAGCAAGCATAAAAATAGAATAAAACATTCACATAATTCCCAGGCATGGTATCCTGTAAAAGAAAATATACATAGATCGTGATACTTGTTTTTGTATCTATAAACATATCCAATAATAATAGCCATCTATATGTTTAATGTTTTATAGGCATGTTCTAAAAACTGAACCATCCTTCTAATTGCACTTTCCCCTGTGAGCCTAAAACAATAATGTATGGCCTCCGTAGTTGATCTTATTTTAGCATTACTAAACATTAAGTCCTCTGTATAGGCAACAGCCTCGGGCATATGCAGATTAAATGTTCCGGAGTTTCCTTGCCGATTCCACAAAGCCGACATACCTGCGTATCTTTGAGAGCCTGATTCCAAGTCCCTTTGAACTCCCCTATCGGAATGTAGAGTTGTCTGAACCTTACGTATTTCCATTTAATATAACTGGACAGATTCCATCCCAAGTATTCTTGAGCCTGCAAGGTATATGTGTCAAATATTAAGCCTGTATGTTTATATTTCCTGGCTTGTATAAGATCTAAATTCCACTGTGTTAATGTAACGCCCTGAACGTCTCAGGATCGTTTAACAGACACGACAATGAGGACGCAACCACTTGTGAAGGGTTAGTTCTTTTAATGAAGGCAAATAAAATACAAAGAACAAACAAAAGTTATAGTCACTGGAATCCTCCAGGCTAAGTACGTTACCAGCCCACAGCACGGATGGTCCTAACCGTCCTCTGCATATACGCCGATCCCGGCGTATGCCAACAGAGGGCAGAAATGAAATGGCCGACAATGCCAATCGGTAGGCTGTGAGGGGCACGAAGAGTGTTGGGGAGAATCGAGGAGTCAGGGAAACACCCAGCCGGGGTCTCTACCTGAAGGGAGCAGCCGCTCAACCTCTTCCTCAGACTGCACCGGGACGCGGAGTCACCTCCTGGTGATGCGTCACCGATACCCCAATCACAAGCAAGAAGACTGAACCGAGAGCAGCCGCTCGATCGATCCTGTGGACTTCCGAGTCTGTAACGCGGCAAACACCTCCTGGTGTGCGTTACAGCTGGCAGTCCCTGTGTCTCTGGTCGGGCTGGGAGTTACGACTCCAACCAGCAAAAGCGCCACTGCGCTTGGACTCAGCCGAGTCAAAAAGCGAAGCTCAATGGTTGACCGGTAGAGCTTCCGGGTCCTTCACAGGTGACGATGGGGCAAGACACGGCCCAGGGAGTAACGACTCGACCTACCTCCGTTCTTGCCTTACTGGAGCACCACTCCGGAACACTGCTCTTCACGAAGCAGGTACGTCGGTGTAAACACAATATCCGACAGCCTTGTACCTCCCGGTTCCTCCCTTTATAGGGCGTGTTTTCCTTGAGTTATGTAACAGCTCTCCTGTTTACATAAGGGCGTGTTTCCCTTGAGTTATGTAACAGCTCTCCTGTTTACATAAGGGCGTGTTTCCCTTGAGTTATGTAACAGCTCTCCTGTTTACATAAGGGCGTGTTTCCCTTGAGTTATGTAACAGCTCTCCTGTTTACATAAGGGCGTGTTTCCCTTGTATGACAGGAATTCTTGACAGTACATCCTCCCTCTCAGCGGCTCCCCACGGGTCCAGCGCTGGCAGGAAAACGCCGATGGAACAAGGAGACCAAGCGCGGAGCATGAACCCCTTCAGCCGGTTCCCATGAATGCTCCTCCGGGCCATAGCCTTTCCACGCAACCAGGTACCACAGCTTCCCCCTGCGCCATTTGGACGCCCGTATGCCCGACACTTCATACTCCACCTCCGACTCCACGCATACCGGCCTAGGTGTCCCAGACGGCTTGGAGGGTGCTGGTTTGAGCAATGATACATGAAAGACAGGGTGTATCCGCAATGACTGGGGCAAGCACACCTTCACGTTCACGGGACCCATACACTTGGTAATTCGATAGGGGCCCATGTACTTGGGATGGAACACACTGTTCTTTCGAAACCTCATGTTTCTTGTGGATATCCAGACGTAGTCTCCAGTGCGGTACAGTGGCCCGGGCCTTCTCTTCCTATCTGCCGCAGCCTTGTATCTTCTCTTGGCCTCTATTAGGACAGCCCTTGAGCGCATCAACGTGTCTTTTATGTGTGCCACCCTGTCCGCTGTGGCGGGAATCCTGTCCTCTCTGAACGGATGTAGAAATGGCAAGAACCTGGGATGTTGGCCATAGTTGCTATAGAACGGAGATGACTGTGTGGAGCTGTGAGTGGCGTTGTTATAGGCTATCTCTGCAACCCATAGCAAGTCGACCCATTCTTCCCTGCCCTGGTCCACAAAACATCGCAGATACTGTTTGAGCGTTTGGTTCAGGCGCTCGGTTTGGCCGTCCGTTTGAGGGTGGTAGCTGGTGGACAGGGCGGTCTTAACATGCAGCGCAGTGCACCAAGTCTTCCAGAATTGCGCAGTAAACTGCGACCCCCGGTCCGACACGATCACCCCAGGTAATCCATGCAGTCGTACCACATTCTTTAGGAGTAGTGACGCCAATTCCCCGGCCGTAGGGACTCTCTTGCAGGGGATGAAGTGCCCCATTTTCGTCAAGTAATCCACCACCACCAGTATTGCCGTCATCCCCTGGTCTACCGGTAGGCCCACCACGAAGTCCAGTGATATGCTATCCCATGGTCTATCCGGGGTCGGAAGTGGATGTAAGAGCCCTTGGGTTCGGCCATGGTCGGCCTTCATGGTAGCACACGTAGGACACTCCTGTCCCCACCTCCTGACATCCACTCTCATGGTTGGCCACCAGAAATGCCGTCCCATGCTAGCCACCGTTTTTTCAAAGCCCAAATGACCTGCGCATGGAGAGTCATGGCACCAGATGAATGCTTGTTTCCTTAGCCTAGGCGTGGGTATCAATAGGCACCTGCCCTTCAGGGGTATCCCGTCCTTCAGCTGCCATTCTCTGTGACTGAGGAGCCACCTCCGCCATGCGAATGACCTGATCCCTCTCTTTATTCCCCTCAGGAAAGTATCCGGTTGGATAACCCCCAATACCATCCTCGGGGAAATGATGGAACGCTCGGTTGCAGGCAATGGTTCCTTAACTGCAGATTGACGGGACAGGGCGTCCGCCTTCCGGTTTTCCGCGCCCGGCCGATATGTGATGCGGAAGTTGAACCCCGCAAAGAAGATCATCCACCGCAGCTGCCTGGGAGAAAGGTGTCTAGTGGCCGTCATGAACTGTAGGTTCCGATGGTCCGTGTACACCGATACCACATGTCTTGCCCCCATCAACCAATGCCTCCATTCGGTGAAGGCGTCCTTGATTGCGAGAAGCTCCTTCTCCGCAATATGGTAGTTGCGTTCGGCGTCGTTGAGTTTGCGGGACATGTACGCAACGGGATGAAGCACCCCTGTGTCGTGGTTGCGTTGGGACAAGATAGCCCCCAGCGCCACATCCGACGCGTCCGCTTCCACCACGTAGGGGAGATCCGGATCGGGGTGAGCCAACACCGGCGCCTTACCAAAGGCGCTTTTCAGGGCCTCAAAGGCTTTGTTCGCTTCAGGGGACCAGACAAACTCCTTGGACTTCCTCAGTAGCTGTGTGATTGGGGCCACCACTCCTGAAAATCCATCTATAAACCGCCTGTAAAAGTTGGCGAAGCCAATGAAACTTTGGACGTCCTTCACGCTTTGGGGCACCGGCCATTCTTTCACCGCCTTGATCTTTCGTTCTGCCATCTCCTGTCCCTCTGGACTCAGCATCACTCCGAGGAATTCCACGGATGTGACGTGGAAGTCACACTTGCTGAGTTTACAAAACAGCATGTTTTCCCTCAGCTTTTGGAGCACAGCTTTGACGTGGTGTACGTGCTCCTCCACACTGGACGAATAGATGAGGATGTCGTCGATATATACGACCACGTAGATATCCAACTCCTCTCTGAATACCTCATTCAAAAAGTACTGAAAGGCTGCCGGGGCGTTGCACAGACCGAACGGCATGACGAGGTACTCAAAAAGGCCGAACCTGGTCTTAAAGGCGGTCTTCCACTCGTCTCCGTCCCTCATGCGCACCAGATGGTATGCCCCTTTCAAATCCAACTTGGTGTAGATACGAGCTTTCTTGACCTGTTCCAGAAGTACACTGATGAGAGGCAAGGGGTACCGATTTTTTATGGTTATCGCATTCAATGCCCTAAAGTCCACACAGGCTCTCAGCTCCCCATTAGCCTTCGGGATGAAGAAGAGTGGCGAGGCGGCCGGAGACTTGGACGGGCGGATGAATCCTAGCTTGAGGAGTTTATCCAGGTACTCCCGGAGATGCACGTTTTCAGGCTCCGTCAGGGCATACAGCCTGCCGCTGGGAACGCTGGCCCCTGGCACCAGGTCGATCTGGCAGTCAAACTGTCTATGTGGTGGTAGCACTTCCGCCTTCACCTCATCAAATACATCCTCAAAACTGTGATAAGCCTGGGGGAGAGCCACATCTTTTTCTGCCGCTGTAGCCACCGTCTGACTCCCGCTCTCATCTGCGTCAAGGGATTCCGTTCTTATTCCACAATGCAGGATGCAATACGGTGACGTCATTTCGATGCGATGTGTTGGCCAATCCACAAAGGGGTTGTGTTTCTGTAGCCACGGCAATCCCAATATGACGCCATATTGGGGCGCTCGGATGATGTTAAAATCGATTTGTTCCAAATGGTTCCTCCCATATCTCATCGGAAGGACCCCCGTGTGCTGTCCGATGGGCCCCGTCACCAATCGCCTTCCGTCTACCGCATAGACGTCTTCGGGTACTGCTTTGGGAAGAAGCACTAGCCCTAGCCTGCATGCCTCGTTGTGGTCCATAAACATGCCAGTGGCCCCTGAATCCACCATGGCCACAACGGGTATCCACTGGTCATGCACTCCCACGTGCACCGTGATAAACAGGTGTCGTTGTCCCTTAGTGACCGAGTTGGAAAGTGAAGGGATGGATGAGTGACTCCGAGATGCCCCTTCTCTGGTCTTGGAGTCCTTTAGTTTTCCGCCGGTATGTCCACCACGGCTGTTACCGACCGGTTGGCCCGATAACGTGACGTCTTCGGTTTGGCAGGGCATTCACGTACGTAGTGGCCTTTTTTGCCACAATATAGGCACAATCCTTGTTTACGGCGTGACTCTTTCTCCGTGGCTGTGAGGCTCGCTCGTATTGCGCTGATGTCCATGGGTTCTCCCTTGGATGCGGTGGAAGTTTCAGGACTTCCCACCGTCACATAGGATGGAAGGGATTTTCCTTTTCTCCCATGATCCCCCTTTCTTTCACTTAGCCTATGTTCCAGCCGTAATACCAGGTTGATAAGGCCCTCACATGTCTTGGGTTGAGGGTCAATATGAGCCACGGCGTCCTTGAGCTCATCGCACAGCCCTTGATGGAAGAGCGCCGTCTGTTTAGCAACAGGCCACTTGGTTTCCGCAACCAGCCTTCGGAACGCGTTGAGATACTGCACCAGGTCGTTGGATCCCTGTCTCAACTCAAGCATTTCACGGTCCGCCGTGTACGAGTCAGCCCTTCTGTCGAATACCTTCAGGAATTCCTCGCGAAAAGCACCCCAATCACATAAGAGGGGGTCGTCCCTGCTCACCAGAGGTACGGCCCATTGTGCCGCGTTTCCAGCCAAATAGGATATAAGGAAAGCCACACGAGCCTGACTCGTGGGGAACGCCTTTGGTTTGCACGATAAATGTAGCGCCACTTGTGTGAGGAATACCTGCACTGTGTTAGGATCCCCACTGTACCTCTCTGGTGTTGCCAAGGGGATGGCTACCGGCATTTCCACTACTACCGCAGGGGTCTGGTTCGTGAGGGAGGTGCTGGGCGTGAGCAGGTCCAATTGGATAGCATCCAGTCTGGCTTTTACATCGGCTGTTTCTTGCCTAGAGGCAGCCACTTCAACTTGCATGGCCAATAAAGCAGCCAGCACATCATCAAGTGTTGCCATGTCTGTTATCGACCGGGAGACAGTTAGTGTTATTAAGGTCGGATATTTTGTAACGCCCTGAACGTCTCAGGATCGTTTAACAGACACGACAATGAGGACGCAACCACTTGTGAAGGGTTAGTTCTTTTAATGAAGGCAAATAAAATACAAAGAACAAACAAAAGTTATAGTCACTGGAATCCTCCAGGCTAAGTACGTTACCAGCCCACAGCACGGATGGTCCTAACCGTCCTCTGCATATACGCCGATCCCGGCGTATGCCAACAGAGGGCAGAAATGAAATGGCCGACAATGCCAATCGGTAGGCTGTGAGGGGCACGAAGAGTGTTGGGGAGAATCGAGGAGTCAGGGAAACACCCAGCCGGGGTCTCTACCTGAAGGGAGCAGCCGCTCAACCTCTTCCTCAGACTGCACCGGGACGCGGAGTCACCTCCTGGTGATGCGTCACCGATACCCCAATCACAAGCAAGAAGACTGAACCGAGAGCAGCCGCTCGATCGATCCTGTGGACTTCCGAGTCTGTAACGCGGCAAACACCTCCTGGTGTGCGTTACAGCTGGCAGTCCCTGTGTCTCTGGTCGGGCTGGGAGTTACGACTCCAACCAGCAAAAGCGCCACTGCGCTTGGACTCAGCCGAGTCAAAAAGCGAAGCTCAATGGTTGACCGGTAGAGCTTCCGGGTCCTTCACAGGTGACGATGGGGCAAGACACGGCCCAGGGAGTAACGACTCGACCTACCTCTGTTCTTGCCTTACTGGAGCACCACTCCGGAACACTGCTCTTCACGAAGCAGGTACGTCGGTGTAAACACAATATCCGACAGCCTTGTACCTCCCGGTTCCTCCCTTTATAGGGCGTGTTTTCCTTGAGTTATGTAACAGCTCTCCTGTTTACATAAGGGCGTGTTTCCCTTGAGTTATGTAACAGCTCTCCTGTTTACATAAGGGCGTGTTTCCCTTGAGTTATGTAACAGCTCTCCTGTTTACATAAGGGCGTGTTTCCCTTGAGTTATGTAACAGCTCTCCTGTTTACATAAGGGCGTGTTTCCCTTGTATGACAGGAATTCTTGACAGTTAACTTTAATGTTTTGCGTATTAAATTTTTCTGCACATCCCTGGTCATTCGCCCCATCTCCTGTATATCAGGCAGATCATAAGAGTCTATTTCCATCATTATGCTAGATAGTTGCAGATCTCTTACTTTTCTACTCCGAAGTTCCCCCATTATTAGAAGTGTCAATGTGCGTGGATCGGCCTTAGCACAGTCAATAATATAGTTAACACAGCTGTTCTTGTGCGGCATTTCCAGGGATTATAGGCCAAATTCCAGCCGTATCATACAATGTGGAGTATCCTGTTGTAGATGGGGTATGGTGCGTACACATTTCATAAAACATTAACGAGATCAAGGATGACTGTCTTGTTCATGGCAGGAGAAGCATACCATAAAAATGAAATCATTTTCATTTGTAAAGCTTTAAGTGATGGAATAATTGCATTCCCTCCGCACATTTTCATAAATCTAGTGATTGATTTTGTAATAGTTGTAGATTTTACACTTTTACTGGACATATGGTTTAACCATGATAACTTTTTGTCAAATGTTACGCCGAGGTAGTTATATTGATCCACTACCTTGATTGGATTTTCTCCTAAAGTCCACGTTTTTTATTGTGTAGACTGTCCAAACGTAACCATTTTTGTTTTAGACAAATAAATCTGTATTATGTAGTATGAGTCTCTCCGGTAAATTAAGAGGGGTGGCAAGCACATGTTCTGGCACAGTTAGTTATTATTTAGATTCGTACCTCTGAAAAACAGGCAGTAATGACATCGAACAGGCTGTTTGTTAGGCAGCAGAACTGGGAGCAGGCAAGAGCCGCAGAGAGAAGATTTACAATAAGGTGTGACTATTGGAGTTCAGAAGTTGAGACAGTCACCTATGAAAATGCAAAACCCACCTGCAGCATCCAAGATATTTGCTCGCATCGCCCGGCGTGAACTCGGTGCCCAGTTTACAAACCAGGTTTCACTTTCACTTTGTGCAGTGTGCATGCAGAACAGCACGCTCCTGTGTCCGCTCCATGCGAGGAGCTTGCAAGAAGACTTGTTGACCACAGATCAACGAAGCTGCTCTCAGTTCGAGCCACTCAGCTGCCCGACAATCCCGCTGAACACAGGGAAGATAGCGGGCAGCCATGCCACTTCCAACATTTGTCTCTTATATGCAGTATTTGAGGACAGCCAGTTTCGTTTCAAGCCCCGATCTCAAAATCTCTGGAAGTTTTTGCCACCTTCTCCATACAAATATTTGTTCTGTCTGTCTAGTGCCTGGAGACCCTCCTAGAAGAAGGGCTCTGCCAACACGCGAGGGAGTAATACACATGGAGAAAGGATGTGCACAATGAAATCACAGTAAGACATTGTACATGGGTTTAAAGTTTTGCTGAATGAAAGTTAGGCTCAAGTTGCAGGACAGGAACCCAGCCATTGGTGATGCTCAGCCAGGGCCTGCACATCACAAGGTCCTGTGATGTGCAGGGCCTTGGGGCTGCTTTAAGGACCAGAAAGCCATGAACAATGTGGAGAACCACTATGGGCTGGAAAAGGTCCATGCCACCAGTAAAAATACATAGGATTCGCTGATTATGGGCAGAATGGCTCAATGCAAGGCGAGGGCTTTCTTCCAGGTACAGGTTTCAGCTCCGCCATGTTGTCTCTTAGTCCTTTCCACTTACAGACAGAATGGAGTTCACTTTCTTTTCTTCTCCGTTTTATCTCCAGTTCCATCAACAACCGCTGAGCCAAATGGACTGATGTGTGATTCCTGCTTCTCAGAAAAGTCTGGATCCTGCCCGAACCCGGGGACGATGGAGTGTTCTGGGATGGAGGACAAGTGCTTGCAGTTTGTCATAACTGTGACCACAGGTAATGGTGAGAATTGGATGGTGGGTCAGATCCAACCTCAGGCCAAAAGGCACTGGTGCCCTCAGACCAAGAACTGCATCTTTATGTTACCTCTTAATATATTGTAGAGTTCGCTTCTGGGCACAGCGGATCGTTTTTACATGTTTATCATAACAGGTGGTTCTGTGGAGAAGCATGGTGCCACAATATCATTGTAAAAATATTGTCTGACAGAAATATTGTCTAATTTGAAATAATATTACAAATGTACACGCAATGGGACGATAATATTGTAAACAATCTTTAAAACACACTATTTATGTCAGACGAAATTTCTGTATGCAACATATAACCGTACGTGAAGCAGTTGTGGTGCAGGGTTCAGTTGCAGGAAATGTAATTGGGATGATGGTAGGTAGCAGAATGTGCGTTAGCCCTTAGATATTTCCATCACATATAGTTGCACATTTTCACATTGACTGCATTATCCTGTCCATCTTGTCCTGTCCCTCATTGGGTACCAGCACAAGAGCATGTCATAGGTTTGTCCCATACCTTGAGCCACAGTTGCCACGCTTTTGTTATGGCACATACGTGGGTTGCAACTACGGGAAGAGATCTCAGCCAGGCTGAGCAAATCCATACACTGGCTTCAAGGATGCCCGTTCGTAAACAGCCTCTATGCACCCAACACAAAGTGGCACTCTGTCGCATCTAATGAGAAACAGAATGGTTGAAGAGTATGAGGGTTGAGTGTTGTCAGCTAGTTGTGGGCTCTAGCAGAGAATTGTTGCATCCCTTGCTCAAACCAAAAAAGCCGGATGCTCAAACCAAAAAAGCCGGAGTGGGTAGGCTGTGGCCTCTACTGATGTGATGGAGGACCAGCCGCCATATTTTGACATCCCCACCTGGCTGATGGTGGGCGAAGGGGTTGTTTATTACATTGTTGTAATAGCATATCTGCATTTCTCTCTACAGGTCTGGTGGGCTACAAAGCAGCCTTCTCTGGATGTGCAAGTGAAAGTTACTGCAGGAATTCACCGGTCCTGAAGTCAGAGAGACTAACAGTCAAAATTGACATTAACTGCACAAGTGGTGACACCAGCCCCACCTCAAGGCCCAGCACTACTCTTGAAGACAGCACCGATGACGGCATTGGGACTGACAGCACCAGCACTGATGACAGTGACAGCACTGGCAACAGCACTAGTGTGGACAACGGTGTGACCAGCAACCCAAACATGCATCACAGCACAGGTTTCACCACGAGAACCAGTTCCATGATGGATCACAACACAAGCACAAACTCCAGCATGCACATCAGCACCAGCAGTAGCCCCAGCACCAGTCATATGATCACAAGTACCCTCACCAACAGCATGAGTAGCGGATCAACCCAAGACATCGGAACTGCCAAGAGTGGCACCAACGGCATCAACCAGGGGCATCATCTGCTCTTACCTGCCCTGACTGTGCAGCTTCTGCTTACACTCTTTACCTAACCTCAGGTAGCATGGGGATGTTCAGAGCTGTTTATATCCTTGCCCAAGCATTCTTGAAGCACTGAAGATTTTTAACAAAATCTTCACTACTCTGTTCACCGGGTGAAATGGATCAGCACCCCACCCCCACCGAGAGGAGGGTCAAGATAGTACTTGTGGAAACTCATGTACCTTTTAATGGTTTAGCACACAAAATGTTGTTAGTAAAATCTATTACACTAGTAAATACAACATGAATGTCTGAGCCACCAGCCAAGCAGTGAATCAATTGAGACAGCTGAACAAGTTGGCGCCCCATTGCTTATGACGTGTTTCATTGAAGGATGCTCTGGTGAAAATCCATCCGTCCTCATGCCAAATGCATTTTGTACCTTTAACAGACTGCATTTCTAGTTTCAGTGAAAGGCCGCCTGAGGCACTATCAATACTCGTGCATTTAATATGATTTTGTAACAGGATTTATGTGGCTGAAGCAGCGGGTGACTTCAAAGCAGTCGCTTTGTTATGCAGTTGTTCCAGCATGTCATCTTAGGCAAAGTGGACATTACTAATGTCTTTATCTGACCATGAGGTGCATGAGGTAATCAGTAACATCTCACTGCACTAGGGATGGGGCTGGTGGTTTCCAGGTAAGTAACAAAAACGCTTAATGATGCAAGTCCTCAATAGCAGCCCTGATACAGATGCATTAGTTCTCAGAAGACTTTGCTTCCTTCCCAAGATGGCACTAGGAACATCCATTCATGCAAAGACTAGAGTTCAGCTGCAGTCGACCACTGTATTCTGGGAATACCGAGCCTCATGAACCATCCATATTTGTATGTCCTGGACAAATTGTCACTTCAAGTTATATTTCTTTTATTAGTGAAGGGGACATTAAAGTGACTTCTGAAAGTAAAGATGTAGCTCTAAACTTTTTTCTCACTTGAGTGAGCTATATGTGAATGTCTCTAATAAAGCAATAAATATGAGATTTACAAACATTTTATTTTGCTTTTTTCATACTGCAAAACTGTTGAGTCTATTTCAGATACTATGAATGATTGTTTGGGATGCAAGAAAAAAAGCAACTTTTATCTGTTTAGGTTTAAACATAACTTTATGCCTGCAACAATGCCGATTTACTGACATTTACATAATTTTAAACATTTCATTTAAACATACAGCTGTATATGGCATGAGTGTTATGCTGTCATAAGGTCTTAGCTAGGGTTGCTTGACACAATATCGGCCACCAAAATCTCGGTTTACCTCAATATTGCAAATAATTATTGTTCATCAACATATCATCACCCTATACACAAACAAGAAATACAAAAATATCACTACAAAAAATGTGCCATTAAAAAAAATCTAAATAACATAATATTGAAAAGAAAAATATTGTTAACATAAAATGACATATATTTTTTAAAACTACATCAACGAAACAATTGCTTAAATAAATGTAAAAAGTATTAGAACAATTCATTATGAACATTACAAACCCAAAATAACCCATACACAAAGAAAACATAAAACATAACAATTAACAAATAAAACACATTTTATAAATTAACAAGAATTTACAATGCAATGGTCTCGGCATTGGTAAAGTTAGAGCTATTGGCATTGCTCATGACATTATTTTTGTTTATGTTTTTGTTTTTAAAACATTTAAAGAAACGGCATTGTCATGAGCAATGCCAATAGCTCTAACTTTAACAATGCCGAGACCGTTGCATTGTAAATGCTTGTTATTATTCCATGGCCTGGAGACCAGTTCTCATAGCCCGGGGTCAGTGAAGGCGCATCTGGCCCTTTTCCCATCTCTCCGAGGTTAACTGCAGCAGGCAGGGGACGGCTTCAATGGAGAGAAACAGGGGGGAGGTGTGGAGAAAGAGAACAAAGACGGAGAAGGAGAAGGAGAAGAAGGAGAGAGAGAGGATAGATGGTTGGAAACAGAAAGATATAACGAGAATAGGGCGGAAGCAGGGTTTTTAAAATGTTTGACAGAGTTGCTATTGTTCCTCAGCCCGGCCTTGATTATAAAATGCTCAATTTAGGGCTGCAAACCGTTAATTTAATGAAAGACCATAGCCTTCAAATATAAACTTTATTCTGACTGAAAAGCACTTATATTTTAGCATAACTCGCCGACAGGAGCGACAGCATTTCAAGAACGGTTCTCTCAGATTTCCAAATTAATCGTGCTGCTGTATCCACCCTGTGTGAAGGCCGCTCGGTCGTTTCCCGCTCGCCCTCACCTGTGAGTGGGTTAGAGCTTTTTCACAGCAATAAATGACGTCATGAATTGACCGGCAGCATTGCGCAGTGGCGTATGACGGGGCCCCTCCGCAGAACGTGATGAGGGCCCCTGACTCTCCCATATCTGCCAGGTATACATCGCCCTTGTCCCTTAGGGGCCACCGCCGACGGGTTGAGCGGGACTGCAGGAGTCTGGCATTAGGAGCTATGAGCGTCATGCAATGGAAGCCACAGGAGCAGCAACGTATGAACCCCAGAAATGGCGGCCTGGTTGGGGCTCGGCCTTGATAGCCACAGGAGGGAAGAGTGCTGTTGCTTCTTCGTGTGAAGCCCGGATGGTAGCCCAGAGGAGGCCGCCTGCCGCCATTCATTCCCTGAAGCACAAGCACAGCAGCAGCTCCGCGGACCTCGCTTTTATCAAGCGCCACACATCAATTCTAGCAGGGAAGGAAAGTGGCGACTTTCATGCCTTGTTCGCTTTGATTTGATGTGGCATTTATCGTTTGAAAACGGATTGGACCCTACGCAGACTGTTTGTCTTTTAGCCCTCGAAAATGTATGGAATCTTCAGCCTACGTTGGCACAATTTACGCTACATACATTCATCGGTGTAAGGTCAGTAACCATCCAACACCCGGGAGGGATACGGTTTCTTTTGGCGCTGTGTCAAGCAGCCTCTAACAAACACATCCGTAATTTATATACATCTGCCAAGTGACGCTCAATTCCCTGACTGACTATCCTTTCCTTCAAGTTAAAAATAAAAGACGAAGAATTTGAGAAGAACATTTTTTGATATCTCGTCTTACAAAACCCATCCGTTGCATGTTTACCCAAAGATTCTGACGGGCTAACACTTTAAATAGACACCGATTTTGCTTCAGGAAACATCCAGTTGGAGGTCGAATAAAAAGCTGTAAAAATATGCTTTTATGGAGTAACAATCTACCAACTCGACTGCTTTAGAAATTGAAACGCCACAGAGTGTTTTATTAATGATATGTTTTTTAAACCGGGTGATTGGTATTTTCTTGCAGGTGAAGCGAAGTAACACAGATCGGCAATGTGTCAGCAGTGGCTCTATGGGCTCCGCTAATCCCGACACCACCGCCTTTCTCCGAGGTCAGTCAGAAATGCCTCGGAGAAAGGCAGCGTCGGATTCGGATTCGGGGGCGTGTTTTTCTCTTCTCTCCTCTTGCCATTGGCTGGAGGAGATAATTAGATTTGTTGAAAAAACACGCCCCCGAATCCGAAAAGGACGGGGCCTGATCGGAGTGACGGACCTCTTCTCCAATGGCTGGCCAGCATTCAAGAGGCCAGCCAATGGAGAACAGGGAAGAAGAGGGGCAGGTTCAAGCCCCTCTTCTCCAAGTCATTAAATCTCGGATCGAGACTGCGCAAGTGCAGCCTTCGAGCCGAGACCTAAAAATGAAACCATATTTACTCACTACACAATTAAAATTAATATAAAATTAGCCGGTGCCCCTCAACCACAAGCCGACCTGCCCTCCACGTTTGTTTTGCAGAAAAGCTCTGGAGGTCCAACTTCCAAAGTTTGACCGGAGTCGTCGTAAGGCAAGCCCGCGAACTCTGACCAAATCTGGACTGGCTGAGAGCTTTGAGGGACACTGGAAGAAAAGCTCCAGAAAGGTTTTTAAGTCAGAAGGTAAAAACTTTTACTAAGACCTACCATGAGGGGTAGCCAGGCATAGCTGCATCGCGGTTGGCCCGAAACTTTGACTTTGTCCAGGTCTATCGCGACCAGATGTCCCAAGAGGCGCTATAAGTTTCTATGTGATATATAGTGCTAAATCTTTAAAACTTCATATCTCCAGTTCTCTACATTGGATCTTTTTCATATTGGTGTCATTTTGAAGATAACACGAGTTCCTATTTGTATAAATTGATGTTGGATTTTTGTTGTGAGTTGTGTCTTAATTATTTACAGAATTGGTGTTTTTAAATGCTTTACATGCCTGTCTTTGAAGTTAAGCCTGCTTGCGCCCAGCCAAACTACTAAGGGTGGAGCATGGGAATAATTTTCTAAGACCTAGTCTGAGCCCGTTGGTGTGTAAGTGGCATTATTGCAAGTGTTAGATGCATAAATTTACCACTAATGATGATCCACTTTCCAACGCATATAATATAAAAGTATTCACAATTACAATAAGTAATATAAATACATATAATAGTTGAACATAATCTTTAACTGGAATCCATCAAATAAGAAACAAGCTACAGAAACTAAGTAAAATAAACTATTAACTAAAAATGTGCTTTAACTAATTGCCTAACGCTAGTCTTAAAATAAACCACTAAATTCATCTTTCACTTGATGCCTTCAAACTGTTGCTGCCTTTAAAAAAATGTACAAAAAAATGCCATTCTGCTCATCAAAAAGAAAATTTCCAAATTGCAAATCTTGACAAACACTGTGAAAAAGTACATCAATATAACTAAATGTTGAACACCTGTAAACCTCTAAATGTTGAAAATAAAACTAATAACCAAACGCCTCGACAACTAATAAAAAAATGTATCTACACACAAAATTAAAGCAAACCTCTATCTAACAGAAAATGAAATAGAATTTGCCCCACATATCAATAAAAATGGATAAAAAAAAGAAGTACATTAAAAGGACAGCAACTATGTACGTATAAGATGTGAACCTTGAAAACGTACCTAAAAATGTTGATTGTACATTAAATACAAATTAAAAGTAAATTAATAAATATATCCCTCTAACATTTGCAGTTATATTATCAATAATAGCCATGTACATCATCTCCCAGAAAGGCATAAAATTAACATATGTTAAGTATACATACAGCCGGGAGACCACATGCACAGAAAGTTAGCATTGGAAATGTACAAAATACTATACTGGGCTTGTTATAGAAGGGCTACAACTAGAAATAATGCCATAATTAATGTTAGAGTGCACAACTACCCCCTCCAAAATAAACCAGCTATGGAAGATTGTCATGTGTTAAAAGGCCTGAGAGAAGGGAACACTAGTTCCCAGAAATCCAGAGGAACACTCTTAAAAATATACTTCCAAATGTTCTTGAACACCCAACAGGAGAAAATGTCAGTAATCCCCAATTTAAAAAGATTAATAGCACACACCTAAAAGGCCACAAGGAAAACCCCTGTGGCTCGTAGAAGATACCAAAACAGATATTCCTGAAAATTTAACTAACACACGTGCTGAAGGACCCTTTTTCTGTACGACAAAAAACATTAATGCAAACTAAGTCAAACCCAAACGTGGACAGGGATTGGCACATTTAAATTGTGCCCTCTCCCATTCACACAACAGATATGCACCATAAATGGTGAATATCATAACAGGGCAAAAACCAAAGGAAATGATGGACGGAGTGTTGAACATTGCAAGCACTCACCCCCAGTCAACTGATCTGGGTTTAATCCATCACCGTTCTTTAGCCCACTCTGCCACCCTAGTTCAGACATTGCCATATGCAAATCAGTCTGACCCTGTGCCTCATGGGAACAGTCCAGCCCGAACTGCCAAGCCATGTCTTCCCTGGATCGGAAACAAGCTTCCTAGGACCGCTTTCTAGCATTTCAGCTGTCTTCAGCCAGGCTTGCTTGAATCCAGTGTCAGAGTGAGCAAGGGACTCACGTCTGAGCATACCCTGCCAACTTATGGCGAACAAAGCAAAAACCAAAGGAAATGATGGACGGAGTGTTGAACATTGCAAGCACTCACCCCCAGTCAACTGATCTGGGTTTAATCCATCACCGTTCTTTAGCCCACTCTGCCACCCCAGTTCAGACATGGCCATAGGAAAATCAGTCTGACCCTGTGCCTCATGGGAACTGTCCAGCCCGAACTGCCAAGCCATGTCTTCCCTGGACCGGAAACAAGCTTCCTAGGACCGGTTTCTGGCATTTCAGCCGTCTTCAGCCAGGCTCGCTTGAATCCAGTGGCAGAGTGAGCAAGGCACTCACGTCTGAGCATACCCTGCCAACTTATGGCGAACAAAGCAAAAACCAAAGGAAATGATGGACGGAGTGTTGAACATTGCAAGCACTCACCCCCAGTCAACTGATCTGGGTTTAATCCATCACCGTTCTTTAGCCCACTCTGCCACCCCAGTTCAGACATGGCCATATGCAAATCAGTCTGACCCTGTGCCTCATGGGAACAGTCCAGCCCGAACTGCCAAGCCATGTCTTCCCTGGACCGGAAACAAGCTTCCTAGGACCGGTTTCTGGCATTTCAGCCATCTTCAGCCAGGCTTGCTTGAATCCAGTGGCAGAGTGAGCAAGGGACTCACGTCTGAGCATACCCTGCCAACTTATGGCGAACAAAGCAAAAACCAATGGAAATGATGGACGGAGTGTTGAACATTGCAAGCACTCACCCCCAGTCAACTGATCTGGGTTTAATCCATCACCGTTCTATCATAACAGGAACATATACCATATTAACGTGTTTCTTGGCAACAAGCAAAGTGCTGCTTACTATTAACTACTTAACTTAATTAAAATAAAAGCTAATAACTACTTCCCCCCAAAAATAAAAACAAAACTTCAAACAAGCAATAATACAAACAATTTTAAAAATTCAGCCCCATAGACCCATACAAACCATGTAATTTCAACCAAAGCATTTGGAGGCTCCTCCGAACATCTGCACGAATTGCAACCACACAGGACATCGGGAAGGAGCACTCTACTTTAACTGCTCCAGGTTACCTATTCTGCCCTTATCAAGGAAGCTCTAGTTGCACGTGGAGTCACTGACTGTGACGTGACTTCAACGATCCTGTACCAGACTTGGTGACTCGACCATTTCCACACCTTTGATCCATAGACCACAATTCGCCCTTCTATTGCTCAGCCTTGACAAAGTTCAATTGTTTGAACGAAACGCGTTGGCTGAGGCTTGTTTCACCATTTATTGGAATATGAAATAAAGAATTAACTTCTCACGAAGGACCTGTACTTTCATTATTATTGAAACTGCCAAATCTGGGAGTGCACCTCTCCACCCTTTTCAAAGGCTACTTGGAGCCTAATGCACTTGTTAAGGAATTGCCAACAAGCACACGCACTTGCAAAAGCACGCGGTGCCCAGCGGTTCGGATATTGCAGCCCGCACAAGGGATTCTGACCTCAAACTTGGTGAGAGGGCAGCTCGGGCCTTGAGGGACTTAGAAACACACCTCCTGTGTTGCTGGACCCTTCTGAGCCTGTAGGAGCTTGGGATCAGCAGACCGGTCAGCAGTGTTGTGGTGCCTGCAAATGCAGGGGAGTGAGCCCTTCACTGCAAGAGAGATTATCTTTAGTTGTCTTTGATGCTCCACAGGTCCTGCACGGATCCTGTATAGTGCACAGGCAAAGATGATGCAGCAGACTGAGAGGTCCAAACAAAATCCAGGGAAGTCCAGAGTCCCCATACAGTCGAAGTGCAGTGGTTTCAGGTTAGAATCTTGTCCACAACGAATCTAAGGTCCTACAGCCAGGTAAGCCCTTAAGTACCCACGGGAGAGGATTCAGGGGGCAGGTTACTCCCATGTCCTTTGTCCAGTTTTGTGCCAGAGCAGGAGCTAATGGCTCCCATGACTGGTTTGAACTGACTATGCACAGGGACACCAAATGTGCACCTCATGCAGACTTTCAGTTGTTGGCAAGCGCCACCCACCCAGCCCTAATACACTAAATTCTGTCTGGGAGGTGGTCACACCTCCCTGTGACAGCATGCCTATTGTTCTACCTTCCCCGGCTCGAGTTTGGCTCAGCAGCAGAAGGGCAGAATATTTCTCTGGTCAGCAGCAATCATTTTGTCCTGTCGTCAGTTAGAATGCTGGTACCGGAAACACCAGGGACCCCACGATGCTCGTTTCTGAGGGGTGAAATCATACCTCCCACACCGGGTAGGGGTGTAGGGTATGATTCCAACATCTTTGACACCAAACCCGATAGGGTTTGTTTCAGCCATTTCAGAGTTGGTCATCACTTGGTCGCGTAATGCCCCTCTGTATATTGTATATGGCTGCTTCACTGACAACCCGGGAGAATGGACTCGATAGGTTGCAGGGGTGTACTGCTCATACAGACGCACCCTCTCCCTTAGAACCAAGCATCCTGCCTTTAGGATTGTAAAGGCCTGCTATAGGGGTGACTTATAGGTTTTAAGTGTAGTGACCCTTAGATTTAGTAAATCTATATCTTAAGTAAGTGGTGCATGCACCAACCTACCCAGGCTGCAACGGCATGCCTGTAGTTCCATTTTGCAGGGCCTCTCATGAGTAGCATAATACATGCTTCAGCCCATGGGAGGCCTCTGGTGTACCTATGTCCTGGGTATATCTGTACCATATACTAGGGACTGACAAGGGTACCCCAGTATCCAATCTGGAGTGTACCTAAGTACATAACATAACAGTTTAGGGAGAAAGCAGATAGACTGGGGTCCTAATTAGCAGGATCCGAGTCAAACTAGTCAAAAACAGTATTACATTAAGCAAAAAGTGGGGGTAACCATAAGAAGCGGATACTACTTTCCTACACATAGAAAACATTACTCACTCAAAATGAAATGAAAAGTAAAAAGGACTTACAGTTCGGCAGCTGCTGTCGATGATAGTTCTCCATTCCTCCAAAAAAGCGAATCCACAAAAATAGGGAAAATGTAACCCAAAAAAATGTAAAAATGAAATAACCCAAAAATAAAATCCCTAAATTCATTCCACAGTCTCAGGAAACGATTACAAAAAATACATTTGTTAAAAGAAATGTTCCTGGAAAAGTGAATAGACAGAAAGTAATATTGGTTAATAAATAGGCAAAATAATTTTCTTTATAAACAAAATGGATGCCAACAGTAAAAAAGTCTTCCACTCTGACAAGAAAAACTCTAAGGGCCCGATTCACAGAACTAACTTAAGACAAAATCCTAAACTTACTACCATTTTCGTATTCACAGCAGGCACTTACTCATTTTGGTATTCACAGAAGACACTTACTCACTTCGGTATTCACAGAAGTTAGTAGTCCTAACTTTAGGACTCCTAAATGCCTTCTGTGAATACCGAAAGTCTTAAAATTAGAATTTTTCTCAATTTAGGAGTCCTAAAGTTAGGACTCCTAACTTTACTACTATTAAACTGAGAAAAATCCTAATTTTAAGGCTTTCGTTATTCACAGAAGGCATTTAGGAGTCCTAAAGTTAGGACTCCTAACTTTACTACTACTAAACTGAGAAAAATCCTAATTTTAAGACTTTCGGTTTTCACAGAAGGCATTTAGGAGTCGTAAAGTTAGGAGTCCTAACTATACTACTACTAAACTGCGAAAAATCCTAATTTTAAGACTTTCGGTATTCACAGAAGGCATTTAGGAGTCCTAAAGTTAGGACTCCTAACTTCTGTGAATACCGAAATGAGTAAGTGCCTTCTGTGAATACCAAAATGAGTAAGTGCCTTCTGTGAATACCAAAATGGTAGTAAGTTTAGGATTTTGTCTTAAGTTAGTTCTGTGAATCGGGCCCTAAAAATACTACATACCCACCCTCCCATAACAAACACCCCAATAAATCTAAATACATTACACATGCTGTAGTATGGCTTTCTTCACTTTAATGTGCAACCACAAAACACAACCTAACACAAAACTACGTTACCACAACAAAACACTACACCATTTTACTATATCTACCCCTACCCACATGCCCGCTATCTCAAAAACTCCAAATCATTACTTAAAAGTAGCCTTACCTTACCCAGAGACTAGAAACTGGGAACTGCAACCGACATGAACAAAAGTTTGTCTACAATGACATTAACAGACTAAAAAATATAGTTGGTGGTAAAAATAACAAGCATTTGCAATGCAATCGGTCTCGCCTTTGGGACCCTATATGTATTGAGCTATGCAGGACATTAGCCTGGGTGCTGAAACATTTACTGTTGTTTAACATGGAGGCAAAGTAAGCACCAAACTGCGTGATACGCCAGGTATGGGAACACATGGACAGAAATATTGCCTTTTAGTGGGAGATGGTATAGTCCAAAGCTCTGTTTGTAATATAAAATCAGGGTCTTGAGTGGTCATATCACTGAAATTACAATATTTGAAAAAAATATTATTGTCTACCCGGCTTGTGGAAGACAATTTCTATGGACTGGAATCTAGAGAATGCTAAAGTGAATCTGGTATTTTACTGACCTATACTGGTCATTTTTGTGCTGGTGCCCTTTTGGAAAATAAAATAAGTTTGCCATGCAGTGGGGCAACACTGAAGTATACAAAAACATGATGGATGTAATGCTTGAATTAGTCTCAGCCACTGGCACTTACTCCCAGTCCATCATTATTTTGCTCCCTATGCCACCTCAGTTTTGACCCAACTATATGCAAATCAGTTTTGACCCTGCTTCCATGGAAACAATCTATCCCAAACTGTCAGGCCAGGTCCTCCTTAAACCAGAACATAAGCATCCCAGGACCTGTTTCGCTTTTATTAAAGCTCATCAGCTGGGTATAGGTTGGTTCCGGTTGGTTCCAGTTGCCCAGTATGCGCAGGATCCATGTCTGTGCATACTTGCCCCACCTACAGCGGGTTGGCAGACATGTCTGTGCTTTTTTCCGACAAAGACAGACCACCAAAGCAAAGATCATTTTTGATGGAAAAAACCTATTGTCCCTGATGGGTTGTAAGTTTTCTCGCACTAGGGAGGACACATTTGGGTTCCTTACCGGTCTCTCTAAATGAGGCACTTTGTGTTAGTACTAAATTAGATAAATATGAAGCGATGGCCTGTAAAGGAAAAAAACCTTCAAGCATGAAGTGGCGTCGTTGACCAAGAAGTGGCATCATTATCATATTGCACTTAAGGCATGAGAATTCAGCATTAGCTGAGCCTGTTCAGCTCCTTCGCCCAGATTGACTATTCTTTTGCGCCAGCGCATCTTCGACTAAAAAGTGCTGCACAGTAAACACAAATTTGCTACAAAACTGCTGCGTATCTTGTACAATCAAATCCCTATTAATGTATGCACAGGGACATAACTGGGCAGCAACAGCCTGACCTACAACCAATAGCGTAACTTTGTTGTGTATGAAATCCTATCACCAAATATGAGGTCCAAAGAATGGCAAAAGGAAAATAAGTTTATTTTGCTACACATTATTCATGTAAATTCCATAAAATTCCATATTTATTCATGATTGTATCAAATTTCTCCTGGAGGGTGTCCCTCAAGTACAAATCTCAGGCAAAAGCAAGACATGAATTGCTCGCTTTGTTCAATGGAGTCATGGTTAGAGCCACGCAAAAATGGCCGCTGTTAATGACATCATCGGCGAGTGGCTCATTGTAAACAAGGCACTGCATAATTGTTTTAACTGCACCACAACGCGGCGCTAGGAATGTTCAAGCAGTACAGTCACAACATCTGGTAAATCTAAGCCAATGTGTGTTATCTGTGGACCACAGCTTCCCAGTCCAGTGCCATTGATTGAGGTGGGTAATATGTGAGTAAAAAGAACAGGTGCACTTTGTGTCTCCAGTCACTAAGGAGGCCCCTGCTCTCGGGGGGAGGGTGCGGCCCAGACCAGGCCCTGAAAGGAACACTCTCTTTCCCCTCAAACACCCTGCCACACCTTGGCGGAGACTGTGGAGAGGGGACGGGGGGGGGGTCCCCGCACTGAGCTCGAGCTCAGAATTTTCCGTAATGTTTGGGAATGGGGTGCTTGTTTTCATTATGGTTTGGCCGAGATCCATGGGAATGCACGGAGCCCGAGTGCATATGATTTCTATTAGGCGTCGCATAAACAGACTTTGTTTTTAAATTTGAGGTACTCTGTCATTAAATGTAAATGTAAATTTGATACTTGTATAGCGCACTACTCACCCGCAAAGGTCTCAAGGCGCTTGTACGAATACCACTGTGGAACCCATCCTGGTTTTCCCTGTGAGGTGTCCACTCCTGGGCACCTCCAAGGTGGAGGCCAGGCATCCTTAGCATTGTGGGGGCCGTTGTGGAGATTAAGCAAGCTATTGCCCAGAGTTGCAGAGTGGGACTCCATGATTGGAATAGGCACCGAGGCGAGAATTATCAGGTCCGTGGACTTTTTGAGCCCAAGACCCGCCGAGGCGGGGAATTGAACCCTGGTCCCGGGCTAGACCTCTGCATCAGGGTCTGCCGCTCTAATCATTGAGCCACACTTCTCCACTCATTGTGCACCTTACCTAGGCTAGTGTCAGGCTGTCACCAGCGCTGGTCGAGTCTGCATGTCGTGGCACCTGTGTGTGAGAGAGTTCACAAATGCAAGTATCCGGTGTGAGCGATAGATGCCTTACAACGCCTATGGACTGGATAAAGCACTGCACGTGCATAGGTGAGTGAGGCAAAGTTGTCCCCTATCTAGTGGTCAAGAAAAGGGTGATTTTCGTCAAGTCCTGTTTTTTTTTCTACTTTGCTTTCTGGAAGGTGCAGTGTCACTTTTCCTTCACATCTTTGCTCTGTTAGTGCTGTCGACTGTCACCTAGGATTGCCTGAAAGTCATCACCATCAACACATGAGGCTAGCTGATGCGTGCCCATCATGTTTGTGTGATTCTTCCTCAGCCCCGCTGGCTTTTCAAAAACTGATTAATACGGAACTGTGCTGCTCCTTAATCAGTTAATCATCTACCACACCCGGGGGTAGGTAACCTTACATGGGGGAACAGTGGTGGTGGTGCCCTCATGACCTCTCCGATTTCACGCCCATACTCATCACCTCCAAGGAACTACGAGGAAGGTCAAAAACAGGATCAAGGCATCAGGTATCATTATTGGAAGAAGTGCGCTGAAGTGCTTCACAAGTCGGCAGAGTGATAACAAACGGAGGAAGGTCAAGAGGAAACCGGAGAGGGCGGAACAGAAGTGAGGGGAGGGCCGGGAGGAAGTGAAGGGCGGCCGAAGCAGCAGGGCAAAACAAGGTAAAACAAGCATTGGCAATGTAATAGGACTCGCATTTACGAGAGACCTACTGCATTGAAAACGGGAGTGCGGGCAGGCCCGAGACGGCAGGAGCACGACCGGGAGTGCGTGGGAGGGGGGGCCCCAAGAAGTCACGGACTGCGGGATGGGAGTAGGGAGGGACGGGAAGAAAGTAGTCAGTGCAGTGAAGGGGCCAGTAGCCATGGAAGGATACAAATGACTGACATGGCTGTCATGGGGAGGGAATAACAAGCTTAAAACCAATCAGAAGGCAGCATTTATAACCTAAGCATATCTTGTAAAGCAATGGCAGCGCAGTTGCGCTGCAACGCTAGGCCAGACCTAAAAAAGGGTGCCAAATGAATTAAATAAAATGAAGAACAAAAATATTTTATAGATATTATATAATTACCAATGGTAGTAATTAATATATATTTTTACTATGTTATAAAATTTAAATTTGTGGAAATAAAAGGGATCTGGTAAAAAATATTTAAGGCCTCATTACGATGTTAGTCGGAAAGACCGTCCGACCGACTCGTCCTTGGACACATTCCAACCGACTTGACCGCGAGCTCTTCGACCGATGTATTACAATGAAAACCATTCCCCCCGACCATGTTGGTCGGAAACATGTGCAAACCCACCGATTCAGTCAGTAAAGCAGTCGCATAGGCATTCCACTTACTAACAAAACTCGGTTGAGCCGATGAACAGATGTCGATACATCTGACGCAATTTGGGACCCGTGTCGGTTTGTGTTATAAATGGCAAGTGTAAAATGATAAAATCAGTCACAACAACAAGCATGGGCCCCGCCAAATAAAAAAATCAAATACTATGCACGCCCACCAATCCACCTATATAAAGGGCCAAAAAATTACCATGATCCTTTGCTCAAACAATATTGCTCCCATAGGAGTCTGACCGCATTCCCTTCTCTCTGACTTACACACACACACACACTTCACCCACCACACAACCTGCACAGATGCCTATTTTTTTGTTTCAAAACCTTCTTACAAACACACCCTGTATTCTATATTCACACCCACACTCACCCTCACCTTTACCCGCACCCTAACTATGCCCCTGAGGAATCAGCCATGTTTTACAGAGGAGTTGATAGATGAAATAGCTTGTAGATGAAATAGTCAAAGTATAGCCACATTTATTTAGGAACCTAGTCCAACAGACCCCGATCACCCAGAAAAATAGGATGTGGGACAGGATAGTCAACAAGGTGAATGCTGAAGCATCTGTCCCGTGCTCAATGTAGGATGTCAGGAGAAGGTATAATGTAGTTAGCAGGAGTCTAAAAAAACTGCTAGCAAAACAACATGCAGATGCCCAGACGACTGATGATGGCCCTCGTTCACCACCTCTGCACTTAACTTCCTGGGAGGAGAAGGTGTGTGCCATCCTTCCGCCGGAGAGCATCTATGGACTCACAGAAGGACCAGAGTCTGGTAAGTACCTACTCCACATTCCACTAAAGTTAGCAATTACATTCCTATAGGCATCACTTTAAAGGACAGAGTTAACTAAATGACTGTTTTATATGCATAACAAATTATAGTTAATGAGCATGTGATGTGCATGTCATATAGATAAACAACATACCTGTAGTGAAAATTCATAAAACTATTACCACGTACACACTCCTTACAAACTCACAGCAAGGCTTTGTTCTCCAAACACCAGTCCCCAGTGTCAGCCATCTTGCTGGTACATTTCCACTCACTCTTAGGAAAGCAGAGTCCTAGGTAGGCTGGTTGGGATGGGTGGGAAGGTGGGTGTTGGCCTACACCTGATGGGAGTTGTAGTGACAGCAAACACTCCTCCCACACAGCACAACATGCCCATCTGGAACTATGCTTTTCTGACAGTGAGTGGAAATGTACTAGCAAGAAGGCTGACACTGCTGCATAGTGTCTGGAGCAGAAGGCCTTGATGGCAGTTGTAGTCAAGTCAAGCAACAGGCACCAGTGTCAGACATCCTGATGGTACACTTTCCCTCATTGGCTGAACACCACTCTTCCTGGTTGCCTGGTTAGGCTGGGTTGGAGGAGGAGTGTTTGCACTGACTACATCTCCTATCAGGCCCTGTCCTACACACACCTTCCCACCCAGCCCAAATAGGCCACCAGGAACTAAGCTGTCCCTTATAGTGAGTGGAAATGTGGCGGCACCATGGCTTACACTGGGTATTGGTGTTTGGAGCAGAAGGCCTTGATGGGAGTTGTGGTCACCTCAGACAACAGGCACCACTGTCAGACATCTTGGTAGTACACGTCCCCTCATTGTCAGGACATCACTATTCCTGGTGGCCTGGTTGGGCTAGGTGGAAGGAGGAGTGTTTGCACTGACTACATCTCCCATCAGGTCCTGTCCTACAAACATCTTCACTCACAGCCCAAACAGCTTATATGGGCCTATGGCTACCTGACAGTGAATGGAAGTGCACTATCAAGATGGCAGACACTGTGAACAGGTGTCTGAGTTGACCACAACTCCCATTGTGGCCTTGTGCTCCAAACACCATGCACAGGTGTCAGCCATCTTGCTAGTAGATTTCCACTCACTGTCATGTAGCCATAGACCCATATGGACTGGTTGTGCTGGGAGGAGGGAGGAGTGGTTGCCATTACAACAACTCCCGTCAGGCTCTGCTATACACATACTCTTACCACCCATCACAGCCAGCTCCCCTTGAACTCTGCTTTCCAGTAAGTGAGTGGATATATACTGCCAAATGGCTGACAATTTAGACTGGTGTTCCGAGCACAAAGCCTGAATGAAATTTGTGGCCAACTCAGACACCAGGCACCAGTGTGACCCATCTTGCCAATCCATTTCCAATTACAGTCAGGAAACCATTCTGCCATGTGGTCAGGTAGGAAGTGGTCGGGTAGGAAGTGTGTGTGTAGGACAGGTACTGATGGAAGTTGGAGTGATGGCAGTCACTCCTCCTGTCACTCAGCACAACCACTTCATCTGGGCCTATGTGTACCTAGTAGTGAATGGAAGTGTACTAGCAAGATGTCTAACACTGTTGCATGGTGTTTGGTGCTCAAGGGATTGTTGGGATTTGGATTCAAGTTCAATGCCATGCAGCTATGTCAGCCTTCTTGCTAGTCCACTTCCCCTCACTGACAGGTAGGTATAGGCCCAGAGGAGTTATCTGGGCTGGGTGGGAGGAGACATATTTACAATGGCTACCACTCCCATCAAGCCCTGTCCTACATACACCTTCCCACCCAGCTGGAACAGTCCAACAGGAACTATGCTTACCTTACAGTGTCTGACACTGGTGAATGGTGTTTGACTTTGCCACAACTCCCAACAGGGCTCTGTGCCCTAAACAAGTCCAAAGTGTCAGCCATCTTACCTGTACATTTCCACTCACTGTCAGCTAGCCATAGGCCCTGATGAACTGCTTGTGCTGAGAGGGAGGAGGGCTCTCTGCTTGTGACTATGACTCCCATCAGGACTTGGCCCACATACACTCAACCAGCCAACCATGAAGAGTGGTGTCTTGACAATGAGGGGAAGTGTATTATCAAGGCCGTCTGATACTGGTGCCTGATGTCTGAGTTGACCACAACTCACATCATGGCCTTGTGTTCCTCACACCAGGCCCCAGTGTCAGCCATCTTGCCAGCATATTTACCCTGCCTGTCAGGAAAGCAGAGTCCCAGGTGGCCTGTTTGGGCTTGGTGGGAAGGTGTGTGTAGGACAGGGCCTGATGGCAGATGGAGTCAGTTCAGCACTCCTCCTCACATTCAGCACAACCGGTTCATCTGGGCCTATGCCTACCTGATAGTGAGTGGAGTTGTACTGCCAAAATGTCTGACACTAGGGACTGGTGGTCATAGTACAAGGCCTGTATGGGAGTTATGGTCGACTCAGACACTAGGCACCACTTTCAGCCATCTTGGAAGTACACTTTCCCTCCTTTCCTGAACAACCCTCTTCCTGGTGGCATGGCTGGGCTGGATGGGAAGGTGTATGTAGGACAGGGACTAATGGGAGATATAGTCATTGCAAACACCCCTCCCCTCACCCAGCCCTCCTGGAACTATGCTTTCCTGATGGTCAGTGGAAATGTACTGGCAAGATGACTGACACTGGGGACTGGTCTTTGGCGCACAAGGTCCTGATGGGAGTTGTGGTTGACTCCGACCACAGGTACCACTGTCAGATATCTTGGAAGTACACTTCCACTCACTATCAGGAACAGCATAGTTCCAGGTGTGCTGTTTGGGCTCGGTGTGAAGGTGGGTTTAGGACAGGGCCTAATGGGACATGTAGTCAGTGCAAACACTCCTTCTCCCATCCAACTCAAACATATCATCTGGGCCTATGGGTACCCGACAGGAAGGTGATGTGTACCATCAAGATGGCTCACAGTGATTCCTGGTGTCTGAATTGACCACAACTACTATCCCCAGTGTCTGCCATCTTGCGTGTACATTCTCCACTCACTGTCAATTAGCCATAGGCCCAGATGAAGTGGTTGTGCTGGGGGGGAAGTGGTTGTCATTACTTCAAATCCCATCAGGCAATGCCATACGTAATCTCATCCCACCCATCCCAAACAGCACCCTTGTGATTCTGTTTTCATGAAAGTGAGTGGAAATGTACCAGCAATATGTCTGACACTGGTGCATGTTGTGTGGAGCACATGGCCTTAATAGGAGTTGGCTTCAGCTTCAACACCATGTAGCAGTGTCATGTAAATTGCTAATCCACTTCCCCTCACTGCGAGGTAGGCGTAGGTCCTGAGGAGTTAGCAGTGCTGGTTAGAGAAGGATTATTTGCTGTCACTACAACTCCATTCATGCCTGGGCACTCACACACCTTCCCACCCATCTCAACCAGCCCACCTGGGACTCAACTTTCCAGAGAGTGAGTGAAAATATGCTGTCAAGATGTCTGTCAGTGGTGCCTGCTGTCTGACTTGACCACAACTCCCATCATGGCTTTGTGCTCCTCACACCATGTACAAGTGTCAGACATCTTGCTGGTACATTTCCATTCACTGTCAGGTATGCATACTTCCAGGTGGTCTGTTTGGGCCGGGTGGGAAGGTGTGTGTAGTATAGGGCCTGAAGGGATATGTAGTCACTGCAAGCACTACTTACGCAAAACAGACCAATAGGTCAGCCTGGAACTATGCTTACCTGACAGTGAGTTGAAATGTGCTTGTAAGATGGCTGACACCCTGGGAATGGTGTGTAGTGTGGCCACAACTTTCTGCAGAGCCTGACCCACACACTCTTCTCACCCAGCCCAAACAGCCCATCAGGAACTATGCTTTCCTCACAATGGTTCCAAATCCACTAGCAGGATGGCTGACAATGGTGAATGGTGTTTCACCTGTCCCCAACTCACATCAAGGACTTGTGCGCAAAACACCAGTTCCCAGTGTCAGCCATCTTGATATAACAATCCCACTCACGGTCAGGAAAGCAGACTTTCAGGGGGGGTGGCTGGTCTGCGTGGGAAGGTGTGTTTAGGCCAGGGCCTGATGGGAGATGGAGTCAGTGCAAACACTCCTCCTCTCAAACAACACCACCAGCACGCATGGAACTATGCTTACCTGACAGTGAGTGGAAATGGACTAGCAAGATGACTGACACTGGGGACCGGTGTCTGGAGCACAAGGGCCTGTTGGGAGTTGTAGTCAAAACAGACCCCAGTATCAGCCATCTTGCCAGTACATTGCCACTCACTACCAGGAAAGCAGAGTCCCAGGTAGGCTAGTTGGGATGGGTGGGAAGGTGTGTGTAGCACAGAGCCTTATGGGAGATCGAGTCAGTGCAAACACTCCTCCTCCCACCTAGCACAAGTAGCACCACCCTGTAACTCCACTTTCCTGAGAGTGAGTGGAAATGTACTGGCAAGATGGCTGACACTGGGGACTGTTGTGAGGAGGACAATGCCCTGATGGGAGTTGGTGTCAAGTGAGACACCAGGCACCCGTGTCAGACATCTTGCCAGTATATTGCCACCTATTGTGACGTAGGCACAGAACCGAGAAGTAATCTGGGTGGGAAAAGGAGTATTTGCAATGGCTGTAACTCCCATCAGGCCCTGTCCTACACACACCTTTCCACTCAGCACCAAAAGCCTACCTGTAACTCTGCTTTCCTGACAGTGAGTGGGAATGTACAAGCAAGATGTCTGATACTAATGATTGGTGTGTTTTGTTCACAGCTCCCATCATGACCTTGCAAGCCAAACACCATCCCCCAGTGTCAGCCATTTTGCTACTACATTTCCACTCACTGTCAGTAAAGCATAGTTCCAGGTAGGCTGGTTGGGAAGGTGTATGGAGGACCGAGCCTAATGGGAGTTGGAGTAACAGCAAGCTCTCCTCCACACATACAGCACAACCACTTAATCTGGGCCTATGGCTACCTAACAGTGAGAGGAGGTGTACTATCAAAATGTCTGACAGTGAGGACTGCAGTCTGACCCTATCACAACTATCAAATTTGCTTTTGTGATCCAGCCACCAGTGACAACCATGTTGCAAGTACACTTCCTGTTAGACCTGGCACCTTGCCATGAGTCTCCCTTCCACTTTTTGTCGCTGTGCCTCATGTGTTTTGCTGGTGTTGGCTGCTCAGAGCACTGTGCCACTGCCAACCAGTGCCACAGTGCAAGTGCTCCCTATTTAAAATGTATATGTTGGTTGGATTCCATGATTGGCTTATTTGGTTTACTGTCAGACCCCAGTAAAGTGCACCAGAAGTGCCAGGGCTTGTAAATACAAATGCTGCTGGTGGGCTTGCAGTACTGGTTGTGCCACCCACAGAAGCGGCCTAGTAAAATGTGTCTTAGGTCTGCCATTGCAGAACCTGCATGCAGTCTGGTACTGTCATGCTGACTGGGCAAGTGCACCCACTTGCCAGTCCCTAAACCTTCCCTTAACTTCATATCAGTCACCCTTATGGTAGGCCCAAGGGCTGGGTGCATTGTAAGCATAAGGTAGGACAAGCCCTGATGTGTGTGGCATGTCCTAATAGTGAATTACAGCCATTTTCGTTTTTCACTATTGTAAGGCTACCTGTTCTCCATAGGCCACAATGGGCTGCTAGAATTGTTACAGTCTATGATCCTAACAGACCCAGGGAACATGGTAAAAATTCGAGTTTAGTATGCCTGAACTCAGAATAATAAAATACATCTTTTAGTAAAGTTTATTTTAATATTCCGTGTTTGCAAATACCACTTTTAGAAAGTTGGTATTTGCTTGCCTGACCATTTCAGCCCGCCTCTGCTATGATGTGTATCTGCCTGTCTGGTTGTGTGAGTGACAGGGCTGGGGAATCCCAGAGGGGCAGGGCTAGATAGCCTGGTGGTGAATAGGAAGATTGGCAGTCAGATGGGTGGGAGGAGTACACCTGGGCTCTGAATAGGGTTGTGCTCTGCTACCACAATGCTGGCTCCACCTCCTGCGGAGCGGCTGATGTCTCTGCCCTGCACCCTGAATAGAAAGTCAGAGAGCACAAGAAATGGTTTGGACTGGGCAAAGGCCCCTCTACCCCAGAGGAACAAAGGAATTAGGGGTATAAGTATTGGGACCCTGCTCCTAAGAAATTAGATCCTGCTGAAACAAGAAGAACCTCTGCCAGAGGAAAAGGAACTGGGAAAGCTGTAGGAGGAGTACTGTCCCTGACCTGGGGGATTGGCCTGCAGTGGTTGCCTTGCTGCTGAAGGAGAGGAGAAAGACTACTAAAGACTTTGCTTCAACTTGTGCTTTAAAAAGATCTCCAAGGGCTTGAACTGAGCTTGCCCCCTGAACGAAGTCCCAGGACCAGTGGACTTCACCCCCAGCTCCCCATAGTCTTTTGGAAGTGCCTGCTGCTGTTGTTGGGCCTTCTGAGGGACTGCGTGTCGCAAGGAGCTGGAAGCGCGACGCAAGGAAGAGAAGCGTGCCGCCGTCGGAGCTGTTGCCGTCGCATCTCGCAGAGAGTTTTGCCCCTGCAGCATCGCATCGAGCGGAAGCGTCTCGCATCATTCTGGAAGTGTCTCGCAACCTCGAAGAAGCGTGTCGCCATCGCAGCCATTGTAGCTGTCGCATTGCACCGCATCGAGAGAAGAGTCTCGCATCGAGGAGGAAGCGTGTCGCCATCTCAGCCATCGTAGTTGTCGCATTGCACCGCATCCAGAAAAGCGCCTTGCATCCACGGAGAAGCGTGCCGCCGTCGGAGCCGCTGTCGTCGCTTCTCGCAGAAAGGGGTGTCGCCGCTGCAGCATCGCATCGAGCGGAAGCGTCTCGCAACGTCGGAGAAGAGTGCCGCTGCCAAGGCCGCTGTCGTCGCATCTCGTCAAGGGTGACGCCGCTGTAGCTGACGCATCGAGTCGAGTCTTCTCGCAACATTGGAGAAGCGTAACGCATCTAGAAGATCCCGTCTTTATTTCTTTTGCACCAAGAACTTCAACGCATCTGCATCGCTGCAACACTTTCGTTGCCCTGCGTGTCGCATCTAAGGTACATTGACTTAAAGTGTCGCATTTGAGAACTTAAGAGAAACTAAGCAATCTTCTACCAACTAAGCAACCGTATTGTGTATTTTTAATCGTTTAATGGTCTTGTGATAATCCTATATAAAGAATTCTTATTTTTAATATAAATACCTGTGTGGTGTCCATTTGTAGTGTTGTCACTTGGTTACTGTATGTGCTAACAAATGCTTAACCTATAACGCTCTGAGATAAGCCTTGTCTGCTCGCAGAGGGTGAGCAGGGGTTGTTTTAGTAGTGTAACCCCTTTCCCTGACTAGAGGAAAGGTTCCCTGCTTGTCACAAGTACCTACCTGTGCCAACCAGAGAACCCGGATTCTAACACTCCCCATCATTGTCTGGACAATACTCTTCCTGGTGGCCTAGATGGGCTGGGTGGGGTGAAAGGAGTCTACGTTTCACAAATAGACCATCAGCGCTCAAACCTCATGAAATTAGTTAGATAAAAATAGCAGAAAGCGGAGTTTGACATCTCATTTGACTATGGAATTATTTTATAAAATACATGATCTGTGTAGGCACAAAGCTAAGCAGTCACACATTTGGCTCCTTACATGCATTCACGTGTGTGTCATAAAATATATACAATAAGGACCGCACTCACACCATCACCACAAAATTCAGGGTCAAGAATTAGACTGAGTGTGTAGGCAGACACACCTATGTGACTGCTGAAATACAGACTAAGACCAGTACACAGGCCTGACAAATGCCAACAATGGGAACTAAAGAGCACGTATGTCAACGTGAAAGTACAGATGTGGACAACACCAACCCACCTGTGTCATCCACAGAGTGACAGTTACCAGTCAATGTATGTGGACATGTAATAAGAACTAAACACAACATGCCTATTTTTGCACATAGGAGGACATGTTCACTAATCCCCCATCTTGTCAGAATTGCATTGTTCTCCAAAAATATAGGCAAGCATCATTGGATGAAAGAGGCCAATCTAGCTTCATTAACTTATTCTTAGGTTCAGTCATCTATGTAATGGGTATGATTTGAGGTGCAGTGGACATTCACATCAATAATTGTGTCATTTCTGTTCCCACAGGGTGAGCTGGAAGCACCACCGGAGCAAAGGAGGACAGCCAGTCCCAGGCTCTGGCCGACCAGGAGCTCTCTGACATTGACGAATCTGAACCATCCTTGGACGACGAGGACCAACCTGGCCCATCAGGTTTGGTTCGGCCCACAGCACCAGTAGCAGCTACAGCAGGATCCACTGCGACCACTTCCGCCTCAATTGACAACACCCAGCTGACCCCTACCCTGACCGATACAGCAGGCCAGGACACCACCCTCAGCACAGAGCAACTGGGCCTGCTTGGGTGGGTAGGGGTGGTGGGAGGCGCTGTGGGGATCTATGCCGTCATGCAGCTGGTGCTGCCAAGAAAGATCACCCAAACTTCTCCTGGATGATCAAAGCTTACCAGGGAGACATGGGCCAGGTTATAGGGATCCTATACAACCTGGAACAGCCACAGGCAGGGCAGAAGCAAATGGACAATATGACTGGGGTGCTGCTGGACATTGGTACCAGCCTCCACCAAATAGCAACTCACCTGACCACATCTCCCTGTCTGCCCACAAAATCTGGTGCGTCAACATTTCCCCAATCCACAGGGAGGGTCATGGAGTCTGGCAAAGAGTCCCCAGTACCCCAGGAGCCTGCAGCTGAGGGTCCCAAGCAAAACGTGGGAAGGGTCATCCGAGGAATAATCCCTGAGAGTCAGATGGCAATGCACCACCCCCAGGAAGTGACAATGTGCCACCGATATCCTCCATTGTGTGCCAGGCATTCACTTTGTTGACTGTCGTCAAGAACTGTCCCACATTGGATAGAGGGTCAAAGTTGGACTTTATACTTAAATAACTGTGGCTTAAGCTTGAAGAATTTCATCTACAAACACCGTCAACTCGTATCTCAACGCTCTGTGTTTTTTCTTTCTAAGCACACCACCAATGTGCGGCTTTATTTCATCACTTCATGCACAAAAAATAAAACACTTAACACGAAAATACATGTTCATGTCGTGACTTTGAATTCCAAAAGTACATATTGTTATGACCTGCAAAACACAAAGAAGAAAGTGTCAACAACATTGGGAACAAATCAATACCAAAAAGTAAACTAAGGGCTCGTGAGTAACAACCAGGTCATCACAAACCCATAGTACAGGGTGCATATTCACTGGAAGTCAATTGTCTAAAAAACTATCACTATTTACCTGTATAATCAACAATTGTGTGAGCAAACTAGTTCTGCATGGTAAAGCTTTGATTAGAAATCTCTTTGGATGTGTGATAACAGAGAAGGCACACCTCGGAAGGGAACACAGGTTTATTCTCCAGATACAACCTGGTGCCTGAACACAAAGTAAAATCACACCACAGAGTAACAAAAGGCACAAAAAAATAATTACATTGACTATAAAGTCTGAAGGAAGTGCATGCCAGGGGCTACAGCAACAGTTCAATGTCGGAGTGTGCCACAGCATCATGTGTCTGGTTAGGTCACAACTTTGAAGTCTACTATGTCGATAACATGGCAAAGTACCTTGGTAAGGAGAAACAGAACAGAGTCAGGAAATCAGGAATAAGGTAGCACAATTCAGCAAACTATGTACTCTAAAGCAAAACAATTGTCAGTGTGAACACTAGCTAGGCTTACGGGTAGCACTGTACATGTTAACCAGAAAAATTCAAAACTCAAGCCAAATATCAGACAAAAGCATACATACACATTTACAACAGCAACAAAACCACAAAATATTGGGGTTAGTCACCTCCTCTCATTGCATACTTACAGTCATGTGAAAAAGCTGTGGATAAGCTGGCGTCTCAAATCCAAGCCATCATCATCGTCACCACTGTCATCATGGCCCAGTCCTGGATCCTCCCTCGCTGGCACTTGCTGGTCTCTGTCGTCCAGTATGAGAGGTATACCCTTCCGTATTGCCATGTTGTGTAACATGCAGCAAGCTGCGATGATCTGGCACACCTTCAATGGTGCACATTGGAGGGCTCCACCCATCTGATCCAGACAGCAAAACCTTGTTTTCAGTAGACCAAAAGTCCGCTCCACAACTCGCCTGGTCCTACCATGGGCTTCATTAAAGCGCACTTTTGCTGGGGTGCCTGGGTTGCGCAGTGGTGTCAGTAACCATAGCTGGTTGGGATATCCAGAGTCACCTGCATTGAACACAGAAAATACGTGAGTTGTCTGACAACAGATCACTATCTGAGATACAACCAACACAAACTGCAACATACAACATCACCTACCAACATTCCAGGCCCGGTCCGGTTGCAGATGAGACGTCAAATGAGGGATGACACTGTTTCGCATGATGTATGCGTCATGTACCGAACCAGGAAAACGGCGCAGATATATGAGATGGACATACATACCAAACACACCATCTGTACATTGATAGAGTGCTAAAGTTTACGGTTGCAATATACCTGTTCATTGACCAATGCAACATGTGTGCCATCAATAGAGCCAATGACATGGGGTATCCATCCCAAGGCATAGAATACACCATTGATTTCAGACAACTCTCCCTGTTTCAGAAACTGGATGTAGTGGTCCAGGTAATGGAGCAATGCCTGCAACACATCCTGAAGGAAATTGCTGAACATGGCCTGGGACATTCCACCCGATGTTGCCACTCTATTTTGGAATGATCCAGTGGCAAAGAAATGCAATGCTGTCATCACCTTCACCTTGGGGGTCAGTGCTTTTGGATATGTGCGACTCGGCTGAAAATTAGGTGACAACTGCTGGTACAACTCTTCTATCATTGCACTTGTGAAACTGTATTTTCCAGATGTGGTCCCCTTTTTCCATGGTTTGTATGTCTGGAAAGGGCCTGTACACTGGAGGTCAACAGCAATACCTTTGTGTAGAGGGTAAACACAGTTGCTGTTAGTTCACAATGTACAAACCAACATGCATTACGACAAACCCACCATAAAATTGGAGCACACCTAAAACTAGTTGATAATGGAAATAAATATTTCACTGAATGAGGTCGACCTTAGATACATATCACAGTATTATGACCCTTGCTCAATATGTTGCCAAGGTATGGTGACACAGCAATTAGAGTGCAGTAGTGTAAGATCCACTAGTGTCTGTCACAGTTCATGTAAAGCTAACATGACATACTCAAAAACTCACCACCAAATAAGCCAAAATATAGGTTTATGAGAACAATCACATGGTTCAAATGTACCCACAAAAGGATCATGTAATTCTAGATATGTGGGACACCACATACACACAGCGTCTCACAATGTAAATTATGCACACTAATGTCACAGGGTGAACAATGTAATGTTGTCTTGTCTGCATTACACATACAATCACATACACTAACCATTAACTATGTAAGAGTTGCACATAACGTGGTTGTCCACTTAAGTGTGGTACACAAAGATGTACTAGTAAATCACATATCAAACCTAAGCTTATGTGTCTGCTTAATGTCATGATGTAGTCATTCCTTGGTAAATGCAGTATCCATGACTTGGAAAACACACCACATTCCCAGTCTCACATCACACAGATTGCACACAGGGTCACGCTGTCCGTAATCCAGTGACTAGATAAAGACTGTACTTGTATTGCCCTAAAAACGCATTGTGACTGTGACCAAGCCTAAGAGGCTAAATGGAGTTGTTGGTTTCCCAGTTATTAGCCTCCCAATCGGTGTGTCATGTGCCCCTCAAGGTGAGGTCTTCATTAGACCTGGGCGGCAAATTTCGTTCCGCTCGCGGAATTTGCGATATTTTGACATTTTTGCATTCCGCAGAGAGAGTGAAAATGTCAAAACGTTCGCAACCTGCCGCGAAACAGAAGTATTTTTCTTGTTCGCGCTTTAAAAATGCATTCTCGCGAGCGCGATCGCGACTTACCGGGCCCCTGCGTTAGCCGATGAGTTTTCCTGTCCCTTTGCGCTCGCCACAAGATGTTGGATTGTTGGTAGCCAGTCGCGCTATCCCGTGAGAGTTTGCGATCGCAAACACGTCATTGCGATCACGAACAGGAAATAAGCATCGCGAGCAAGATTGCCACGTCCATTAGCAACCGCATGTGCAAGTTGGAGATATATTTCCCCGCGAGCACGCAAAAACACATCGCGAACGGGCAGAAAAAACAGTCTCCGCATTTTCGTGAAAGTTTTGCATGCTCGGGGAGATTTTGCGCAATTTGCGAAAGTGACTTTCGCAAATTCCGCCCACCCTTAGTCTTCATGGAAGTGTGAGCGATTCAGTTAGCTGTCCATTTCTCCAGGAAAAATGCGGCCACCAGCCATGAATTAGCACAAAAATACAACAATTGATGAAGTGTCTGCCCTGCAGATCGATTACTCACAGGACGTGGTAGGCGCAACATACCTGATTCGGACACAGCCATAGGATGGCAGATGTTATGATGACCAACGCGTGTGTATATTCAAAGGACGTGGTAGGCGCAATATAACCAATTCAGACACAGCCATTGGCTGTTAGTTGTCATGGTGACAGACGCAGGTTTAGGATTCTGTTTGCATCTCATGGAAACTGACTCTGTTACCTCCCACTGCCAATATATCAAAGTCACTCGCGGTTCGATAATATTATTTTGAACCGCGCGGTAGGTGTGATGTCTGCAAGCAATGTCATCTATTGGACAAATTCAGAAAATGCGAAGGAATGAACCTATCTCTTTGCCCGCAGGCAGTGAAGACTGTCTCTACTGTTTAGATAGAAGCCATAGAGACTTCATTTGCCTGCACTACCTGCATTATTCATCTCTGCTGCTGTGTCCACATTCTCTGGGAGCTACTATGGCACGGACAGAGGGCAGAGCCTGAGCCTTCACCCAGTAACAAAACCAGGTGCTGCTGGTCACCCTCCTGCCTCTGTACAGGCAGTTGTATGGCAAACTAGAGGAGCAGGTGAGTGATGATCACACTGCATTCTTATTTAACATGGGCAATAACCATGCACTACTGGTATTAGGAATCTCAAATACAAGCATGTAAACTGTTTCTTTGAAAGTTTTAAAGTGTGTAGATGACTGTTCTGGGCAAGTACACTGCTGAAGAAGTGTATGTACTGGTGTAAACATCTTACCACTGTTCTCATTGGATGGAGTCAAAATTGAGCACAGGAGATCTGCACATCATGCCACTTGTCTACCCCTCCGACATTGTTGCCATTCTGACCATGACCCATGTGTACTAGTGTTTTAACTCACTAACATGTTGCATGTTAACTAAGGCTCATCACTATGTCATCCTTACAGGTCAACTCCCGTCAGAAGGACAAGTGGTAGAAGACCATCGCCCAGAAGGTGCGCTCCGTGGAGGTCACCAATTGGTGCACCCATCATTGCCGCAAATGAAGGCAGGACCTGAGAGGATGTACAAAGAAGATTGCTGAAGTCCAGCTGGGCCCATCACTACCAGGCAAGAGGGGTGCATGCCAAACCCTGACCCCCCACTTCCAACGCATCCTAGCGGTGACCTTCCCTGACTTGCATGGGAAGTTGAAAGCCACACAGCAGCAAGGAAGAGGAGAGTATGTGGTTTTTTGCACAACTTTTTAAACCATGCATTTTGAGGTGTCTTTGCCTGCTGGACGTTTGACAGGTTGTGGGACACCTCAAACCACTGTTCAGTGTCAAAAGATGCATATGCACAAGGATAAGTAGAGGCCTGGTTATGCCCCTTTAATACTGGACATGTAAGTAAAATGTGTTCATGGTAGTGACAATAGTGCCATCCTCATGCGATCTGAAAAAATTACATATACATAGAGATAACCTTCTGAAATAATGTGATTGCTCAACATGTGTCATCACATTGACTAATGTGTGAACTGTTCTCTGTGTGATCACACAAAATCGTCAGTATGTTGTTGTTAGAGCACTAAAGTGTAAAAAGCCCATGCTATACATCCCTGTAGCAGGTGATGTCTATGTTGAGGGCTTGGTGTGTTCTGATTGGTCAGTGTGCCAATGTTGGGTCTCAACCATGGTGCAAAGTGGAAATCAATGTATCCCATGGGATAGTTACAGGTTTGGTAACTCAGGTCACCTGTCACACTCAACTTTCACATGATTGGGGGTAAAATTCAATTTTCTGTTGTTATATTCCATATTGGTACCCTAGATAGGCGCAGGTAACATTGCAACCTTTCAGCTATATTCTTCCCTACATTACATACATGATGGTTCTTAGGGACTGACTGTTTACCCAGATACGACACTGCATTCAGAACACAGGTTTTTCCCTAGTTCGAATCTCATACATTATGCATGAGGCTTCTTGGAAGCACAGCAGGACTAACAGCAAGACTAACATCTCCTATATGTCAGGCCCGACGTCATCCTTTAGGCTGACACAGTAACACAGCAAGGTAGGACCCCTGGGGAGACCTATGGGTATATATACATCACATCTTGCTTAGAAGGACAGAGGAGACTGACACTTCCCAGCTGACACACTGACAAGAGAGGCTGAGGTTCCTGCATGCAGATGCTCCAGCTCGCAGTGGTCTAACATCTCTCGCGAGGTGTCCAACTTGAGACCAGGACGGGGTCCCATATTCTCTCATTCTCAGGTAATGGGGTTGACTAGATCCTAGAGGGATTCTTGGCATAACACCTACACAGACACTAGGTGCATTTAGGTACATCTAGTTAGGGAGACATCATAGGAGTACGCACTTTCTATATTGTGTTTTATTTACTTGTATGTATTCATAATTATTGCAAGATGGTAGAGCTATACCATCCCTTTACTTTCGTAGTACTTCTAATCATATATCTCTGTTACTGTCTAATGGTTGTTGCAGCTCATCTATTCTACACTAGAATAACAACTGTTCAATTAATGTTTATTGAAAACGCCCAGCCTGTTTATTCTGTGTATCTCTCTGAGACAAACTAAGTGAGCACGAGTAACTGAGCGAAAGGTAGTATATTGTTTCCACAATTCTGAGGGATCAGGGTTGTCATGTTCTGAGGTTGCCAGAATCTATTTTCTCCTTGATAAGAGTAGATTATAGTGCTACTGTGAGCTTTCTGATACAGACAAGGCTAACATACCCAGTGGGGGTGCACAGAATCAGTCTGCCACCAATCCCACAGTTCATGTTATTCAAACGTGCAGATCCTGCATAGGTCATAAAGGAACTACACAACACTGTATTCCAAAGAATGAGTCCATGCGTTGGATTCTGTAATGGTGGCGACACATGCTAATCTGTGGCAGACAAAGTTGTTCGCTGGTGGAAAAAAGGGCTGGAAGTGTAAGGTATGATATTAGATTCACATTCACGCTTCCTATGTGTATAAATGCTCTAGACTATTCATTCTTGATGGCTTTGAGAACATACGTTAGATGCATCACTGTTCGATTCATTGATGTCACAGGGGCATCATTTTGAAGTCATTAAACAAAATGAGTTGTAAAACAAAAGCTGTACAATGTGGGAACAATAGGAAAAATGTGAGTGACATTCAGACATGGATTCTACAAATGTAGACTTCTGCAGTCTAGACAGAATAGTACACAGTGTTGACTAAACTCTTAAGATGTACATTACTAATAGTCAGTACAGACAATGCACCCAGATGGCCCAGTGGCATAGGGAACCACTCTTCCTGTTACAGGCCAAGGCTGTATTTCACTTCCTGAGGAGAGACTGCTCCCGTGCATCTTATGTTTTTGGCATCACCATACAGTGGCTGTGCCTGGTTCCACCTCCAGGGAGTTTGACACCATGCTGTGAGGGTTAATCTGCAATAGTGGCATGATAAGTGTGGCTCTGTGTGGGCTGCATCTGGCAAAGCAAATGCTGTCCAGGCTGTGCATTTTAGAAGGAATGTTATGTGGCTGTACGACTGCAATGGCCAGTCTTAACTTTGTTTGGTAGGCAGTCGTACAAAGTGAGCATGTTCTCATAATGCAGAGCACACGGGATTGCGGAGCTGACAACCTGATGAAGTGTGTTTTTGGGAACAGGGGGCCTCTGGCTACTGAGGGGCATGGTCTGTACTCTCCATCTGTTATTGTGCACTTCCAAGCAGTTTTCCATGGAGGCATTATTGGGAAGTACTGACAGCATGGAGAGACGCAGGATGGAGGTTCCAGGAGCACATTACCTTTGTCTAGTTGCAAGGAGATCCTGGCATTGCATGTGTCCATTTCTTGCCACATGACACACTCATGGCTGAGATGGGACACATGTGTAGAGTGACAAACTGATTCTGCACATTGGCCACTAACCCACAGCCTGCACGTCATGGGTGGAGTTTTGAGACTGGTGATCTTATTTCTTCATGTGGTTGGACACATTAAGAATGGCCCACTGTCACCTGCTCGCTAACTATGGGACACTGATATTTTGTGAGTCCCCCATGGGTGAGGAGTGAGAATGGACTAGACACTACCGATGTACAGTATGTCATGATGGAATACTCCGTTGCATTCAAGTTGAAATTTGCCACAGGACATGTCGCACCTCATCTGTCCGACCACAAAGGTGTGTGTCCTTCCATCTGTGCACATGGCATAATGTAGTTATTTTATCATTGATACATATGTTCTGGGATGGCTAACCTGTGTTGCTCAGTTACATATGTACTTGGCTCAGTGAAGGGTTGGTTCAACCTCCTTCCATTGGAGTGGATGCGGAGAGGGATATTCCTGGGGATGATGTTTTTGAAGTTATCCAATGAAAGCATGGATTTGTAAATGCTCATCATTCTCCAGGCCATTTGCTTGCATTGTTAGGCCTCTGCATTCACAACACTGCGACACTTGTGCACAACAATTTGCCAAAGGTGTAAAGCTGAGGCTACTGCATAGCGCAGGGAGTGAGTTGTGCCCCACCAGAGGATTGCAATAGCTAAGCTGTGGGACAATTTCTTACATGAAGAGCCACTGGATGGGTGTAGGACTTTGTAGGGGGGAGGGTCAGAGACACGTGGTCATGGACTTATGAGAGGTGTTCCGGACATGGCTAGATGAGGCAGCTGCTCTGTCATTTGAGGCAGACTGTCTGCATGACATTTCCTCATTAGTTCACATATAGGGAGTCTTTTAGGGTACACATATGCTACAATGTCAACTGTTGACAATGGCTATTGTATTAGAGGCCCCAGTCTAACCCACCATGCGTGGCCTGTGATGCATGTGTGTTGTTGACCTTTTAAATGCACATGATCCCTCTGTGCTGTTCTATCTTATGTTTATCTTGTTGTTCAATTTTGTTCCATATGTTCCTGTTGTGGAATGCTCGACTCATTACTGAATGTTTGTTCTGCCCATCTGACCAGATCTGCATTTCTTAAATAACGAGAGATGATTTACTATCCATCCCAATTTGTGACCAGGACATGCTAGTGAGCTGATAGTGAGGTTTTGGTTTGGATGTGTAAATGTCTTGTGACCTGTGTGCAGGGACATTCACTGTGCCATATGCGGGCAAACGCATTTCCCTGTGTCTGTCTTTTGTATGTGAGAAATTGTCTTTTTGGGAGATGTGTCTTCCCTCTTCCAAGGTTTTGGATGATGAACCATCCTTTGTCTACCTGCAGATTTCATTCCTGCTCCTTGTGGACTGTTATTACTTTGTCCCTTTTTGGAGTGCTGCGACTCCAAGTGGGACATTTTGATGCGCTGTCCTGACTGTACAAGTATGTATCCTATCCCACGCCCTGCTGGCTGGCCTGAGTGAAACGCGGTGGGTGAATGGCACAGGTCCACCAGGGGGTGGGAACGTGGCCTGGCAAAGCATATGGGGCCCCAAGATTGTTGTGTTCCAATGTATTTGAGTGTGATGTGCATGCTATCAGACCTGTGTACATGGTAGGGATGATATGTAAGTGATTCATTTGCCTGAGCCCTGCTCTGTGTCTGTGTAGGATCCTTCCATGTTATTATTCCTGCCACTTCCAACATACCATTCTGGTTGTGTCTTCCTATGATGACCTGGCTATGTGCCATGCAGGGAGACTGAGATAATGGTGCATATAGGCTTTGTTGGATACCTGCTCAGACACTGTTGTACTCATGAGGACACAGGATGTGGGGCTGTTTGATTGGGCTGACGAGGGAGTGGCAGGCCAGGTTGGACAGTAGGAGTCAATTTGTTAGAGACATTTATTGATCAGGCAACAATTGTTGCATCAGGTAAAGTGATGTGTGAGAGAGTGAACAAGCTAGGCCTAGGTTTCCCATCTGATTGGGTAGATGTATTGACTTCACTCTCCTGTGTGATTTATGCATGTTGTAATTTATTTAGAAGCTATCCAGAGTAAATAATGTGCTTCTTGCTATGGTGTTTTGAAAATGGCAAGGTAATTAGGACAAATGGTGTCACTTCCTGCAATGTGACTTCCTAGAACATGAGGTGTTGTCTATGTCTGTGTTTCAAAGGTTTGTGTTTTTCCTGGGGAACTAATGCATGCTGCTGTTGGCTGGTGCCAGGGCATATGGGTCTGTAGACATACATTTGTGTGTACATTGAAGTTATGTTGCCCTGTAATGTTTCGTTGTGTGCTGTGGTCTACTCATCCATTCATTTAATAAAACATACATCTATGTGGCTATGGGCATTCCTGTTCCAAAGTAAAATGTGTGTTTCTCGGTATTTTGCAGGCTGAGTGACCTACCTAATGATGACATTCCCTCATTTGAAATACACAACATGCTACAGAACCAGGGTCGGATGGGGATCACTATTAGGTTTGAGCACTCTAAAAGAAAGCGGGCCACATTACCTGATCATCCCTGCATTATAGCCTCTGTGCATTTACCTGGCAAGGGAGGTGTCGAAACAACACACTGCTGCTGATCAAGGGTTGAGGGGTAGGTTTGAATGGCCCAGTAAAACTTACCGTCCTGTGAGGCACATGCATATACCCACCTGCCATGACCTAAAAGTGATGCCATGACCTAAAAGTGATGGCCCAGCGGGGGAGATGACACTGCTTCTGACAGGGCACACGAGGCAGGGCGCCAAGGTGAGTATGCCCCAAAGGCTGGCTCCCAGACTCAATTTGCAGTGCGTCAGGGGAGCAACCAAGATACTGGCATCACATTTAAGTGGCCTGACAGGGACTGGTGAAGAAAGTCCGTCTCTTGGGCCTGTTCACAAGAGGCCCAACATAACGGGCCCACAGGTGACCTTGAAGCACCAGCCCATCGGCCCAAGCCCATTTGCCTGTCTTCCCAACCCGAGCCTTTAGGTAACACTTTCTACCAGGCATGCAACGCTCATAGAGCTCAGCATGGTACCCCGCCTCTCAGAGGCTTAAGCTATACCAGTGTAAACCCCCACAGCCCTAAGCTATACCAGTGTGAACACCTACATGTCTTCAGGGTACCCCTTTTCTGAGAGGCCAGAGCTATACCAGTGTGAACCCCCAAACGTCTTCATGGTACCCCGCCTCACAGAGGCCAAAGCTTCACCAGGGTGAATCACCACAGGCCTAAGCTATATTAGTGTGCCCCCCACGTCTTCATGGTACCCTGCATCTCTGAGGCCAGAGCTATACCAGTGTGAACGTCCACACGTCTTCATAGCACCCTGTCTCTCAGAGGTCTAAACGAATCAAGTGTGTCCCTGACCGTCTTCATGGTACCCCGTGTCTCAAAGGCCTAAGCTATGCTATACCAGTGTGTCTATAGCAGTCTACATGGTACTCCTTCTCTCAGAGGCCAGAGCGATACCAGTGTGAACCCCACAGATCTTAATGGTACCCCACTTCTCAGAGGCCGAAGCTATATCAGTTTGAACCCCACACATCTTCATGGTACCCTGTCTTTCAGAGGTCTAAACTATACAAATGTGTCCCGACCTTCTTCATGGTACCCCATCTCTCATAGGCCAAAGCTATACCATTGTGAATCCCCACACGTCTTCATGGTACCTGGTCTCAGAGGCCAAAGCTATACAAGTGAGCCCCACATGTCTTCATAGTACCCTGTCTCTCCGAGACCTAAGCTACACCAGTGTGAACCCCCAAACGTCTTCATGGTACTCCACCAAAGCTTCACCACGGTGAACCACCACAGGCCTAAACTATACTAGTTGGACCCCCCACATATCTACATGGTACCCTGTCTCTCAGAGACCTATGGTACGCCTGTGCGACCCCACATGTCTTCATGATACCCTGTCTCTCAAAGGCCTAATCTATATCAGTGTGACACCCACATACCGTCATGATACCCTACCTTTCAGAGGCCCTCACAATACTACCAGGGCTGCCCTACACCTCTGGAGGGTAGCTCTGGGCTCTCAGGGACTCAGGCTGTACAACTAGTGTGAACCCCATATGATTTCATGGTGCCCTAGGCCTCCAAGCTCCGCACTGTACTAACAGCATGGCCCCAGACTCTGAGCAATGCAGCCACTCCTGCTTATACCTTCTTCACAGCTGCCAAGTTTCCCAGATGCATGCATAATGTGTTGCTCCAGTTCACAGTTTGGGTTTTGAGTTCTAGGACTTGTACTCCAGTTCTATAATGCAATAAACAAGTTTCCAAGTCCCAGAGATCAAAGGAAAAACCCTGGACTGGAGAAGCACATCACGCATGGACCTGACAAGCTTTCAGGGCTGCTTCTTGCCCTCCCTATGTACCCCCCTACCATGCACGCAACTCCAATAACGCTCAAATGGCTTCAGCCCCCCCACTGCCGTGTGTGTCAGGCTGGACTGTGACAGCTTCCCGGGCACACACACAGTTCTTGAGCTGTTGTGGGCTTGATGGTCTGGCGTCTTATCACAGTCGCCCTCTGGTATTTCACAGGTCTTTAAAAGACCATTTACTTGATGACGGGCTTTGTTGTTTTTTTCACCGGTTCCTGGAGCCCCTGAATCTCTACTCTGCCTATTCGTTAAAGCTGCAAATTACTTTTGATGCCACAGTGTGAGAATGCATTTCCTGATAAGTAACCTTAGGCTTTGTTTTTTTGCAGTTTTATACAGTTTGAACTCCACACAAAGGTATTGAGGCACTTTGCATGAGCATCAGTTAAATTATACAAGGAGATATTGCTGAAAGTATTAGACACCGCCCCCAAAATTTGACTCTAGTTGCGCCCCTGATTTCTACTGTATTGTCTTTCGCGGTGTCGAACTTACCGTCGGCCACGACCGCATCGGTTGGGGTTGTAATATTCATCATAGATGTACAGTAGAGGGATGAAATGTGCGATGGGATGCATAGCGGCACAGTCTCAGTCTCTGTCACAGGAATTGTGTATACGAGATTCGGAGTTTGAAACGTTGTAGGAACGTGTATACATATCACATGCTCAAACATGGCCAAATGAAAATTCATTTATGATATATACCACACTGAGTGATGCCTCAGTAAACAAGCATTTGCAAAGTATAGGGCTCGCATTTGCAAGAGCAATTGGCATTGTAAATGGCAATGCCTTTTATTTATGTGTTTTGAAAATCTGCAGAGGGTGCGTAAACATGCACGTTGTACTGATAGTCGTTGCTTACGAGAAGCAAGGGTGGTAGTAACTGCGCCTCTTTTACTGACAGCCTTCCGCAAGCAAGGACTATAAAATAAATAAATATGTTAGTGCTATAAGTACAAAGTGCGTGTTTACGCACCGCTTGCAGGTTTACAAAACATATACATAAAAGGCATTATATTTACAATGCTAATAGCTAAAACTCTTGCAAATGCGAGAGGTGTTGCATTGCAAATGCTTGTTATTACGGAGAATGGACTGCAAGAATAACATAACATCTCTGAGGGAACAATCAGCTGCTACTAAAAGGACTCACCTGCTGAGAGCAAGGAGACTGTTGAAATATACAAAGTGCTTCGGTATTTGACCATATTAATGGAGAGCTGATGAAGTGCCAGGATTTTGCACAAGCAGACAGACTTCCAAAAGAGAGACATGTGCCCAACGCTGGGTCCACTGCACAGTGCACCATTTGTCATTCGGTCACCGATGGCAGTTCCATGTAGACTGATTATATGCTCGCTCATTGCATAATGTAAACAAGCATTGGCATAGCCAATAGGTCTCGCCTTTGGGACATTATAAGTGTTTAGCCATGCAACGGTTAACATTGCACCAAGGATATTGTGTTGCAGGCCCGGCTCCAGGAATTTTATTTGGGTGGGCCAAGGGCGCATTCGGGTGGGCCACTGCTGGCCCGATTTATCGCTTATATATCTAGCCAGGCCTGCTTCTGGGCCTTCTTTTATCTCTCCTTAGTCTTGCAAGGCCCAGTAAAACGCAGACTTTTCCAAGTCTCTTTCTAAATGTTATCACTCTCAAAAAGTGTTTTATTCCATGTAATGTCCCTTTGATGGGAAGAGGAGGCTTCTAAGGTGGGAGTGTACAAAAAGAATGACAGAGCTGTTCCTGTAAGTGGAAAGATAAGGGAGGGGGAGGGGGAAAAAAGTTGTGTTCACGGACAGTTGAAATATTGGATATTGAGGCCCTCACACAACCTATAGGGTGTCGTGATTCACGTACCCCTTCGGATGTATCGCGTCATCATCGGGCTGGTGCAATACCCGACGGGCTCTTGTTTAAGGAGCACTTTTATGGAGATCTTTTTATCCAATGAAGCCGGTGGTTGCATGGGTGTGTGGGGCTCTAGGGTGATGTAGATGAAGGGTGTTGATTGTTAAAAATAGGGGTCGAAGTGCTTACTCAACCAATTTATTAGGAAGCCTTCTCCCCTAATTAAAAAACTATGAGGTTGAGTGTTACTAACTTAGGATTATAGACTAGGTTATGTACACTGCCTCAATCAGGTCGACATGTTTCTCGCTCCGTTAGAGAAATACTCTGGCGATTCCTCAGGACCAAAAGATGTTCTCTATCTACATCTAAAATTCATCGTAATATCTTAATTGACAGTGAGCATTCTTAGTCATAGTTATAGTGTTACCTGCAGCTCGGTCTACCCTAAGAAATCCAAAGGATAGTCCACTGCAGTTCCTGGTAGATAACGCAAGGAGTTCCTCGCGTTTGACACGCCGAGTCCGTGTCTCGTGTACACCTACCCCGTTCTACCAGGACTGGGTGGCGTATCAGGCAAGTGACACTACTCGGGTTCCCTCTGTGTGAGTCTTCAGGCAGAAATCCTCTTCATTACTACCTCAACCTGACCCCTGATTCTGCAGCGCGCTCCTTTACAGGCTTGATTATCCACTTTTCTACCACCCCTCTCCATTGCACCTTATCTCACAGCTGACCTTGGGCCCCAGCCCAATATCAGCCACCATTCAGTTCCACTTTCATTATTCCCAGTAGAAAACAATAGTAAAATCACCTTCAAACTTAAATCATTGAATATAGCAGTAAATGTAATTAGCACGCACTTTAAAGTATGCTCCACAGTTGTCCTAATCATCTAATCATCTTTTTTGGCGCCCCACCAATGTCCTCTTTCTCTGTAGATAACTTAACTACCACCCTCCAACATTGCCCTTCATCTCTCCGTAGCCCCTCCCCCTCATGGCCTCCTCCTCAGATTCCCTCACTGCCACCCTCCACCAGTGCCCCTCATCTCTCTGTAGTTCCCCCCCACCCCATGACCCTCTCATCAGATTCCCTCACTACCACCCTCCACTAGTGCCCCTCATCTCTCTGTAGTTCCCCCCATGCCATGACCATCTCCTTGGCTTCCCTCACTGTCATTCTCCACCAGTGCCCCTCATCTCTCTGTAGTCCCACCACCCCCTCCCCCTCAGATTCCCTCACTGCCACCCACCACCAGCGCCCCTCATCTCTCCATAGCCTCCCCCCACCCCATGACCTCCTCCTCAGATTCCCTCACTGCCACCCTCCACCAGTGCCCCTCATCCCTCTGTAGTACCCCCACCCCATGACCTCCTCCTCCGACTCCCTCACTGCCACCCTCCACCAGTGCCCCTCATCCCTCTGTAGTACCCCCACCCCATGACCTCCTCCTCCGACTCCCTCACTGCCACCCTCCACCAGGGCTCCTCATCTCTCTGTAGTTCCCCCCCACCCTGTGACCTCCTCCTCCTACTCCCTCACTGCCACCCTCCACTAGTGCCCCTCATCTCTCCGTAGCTACACCCCCACCCCGTGACCTCCTCCTCGGATTCCCTCACTGCCACCCTCCAACAGCACCCCTCATCTCTCCGTAGCTCCCCCCATCCCCTTGACCGCCTCCTCGGATTTCCTCACTGCCACCCTCCACCAGTGCTCATCTTGTTGAAAACTAAAGCAGCGATATGATTAAGCATTCACTAAAGACATGAATTCTCTCCAGTTAAAGTGTGTTTCTTGTCTTATGTTGACTAATGTCTGGACTCCATTTTGTATTGTCATGTCTCCACGTGCTTTGCACGAGAAGAGTCCTACCTTTTCGCTAGTTGCTCTTTATATCTGCCTAGTAACAGTCTATAAATAGCTCCTTTGTCCGTCTGGCGCATGCCCAGACTTGACCACATCTGTTATCAGTTAGTCCTTGTTTGACCATGTTTTCGCGGGCTCAGGAAATTGTTCACTCCGCCCACATATTGATCCTGTATTGAAAATGTCCATAAATGGTAATGAATTTTGCTCTATGTTGTATCCACCCACTTATGAGCCCCTCTGTTGTGTATAAAAGGGGACCGTGTACGCAAGTTCTTTGTGCTACTCTATGCAATACTGAAGAGTGTTGTGTAGGTTGTAGGACCACCCTTAAGGGTTAATAAACTCTGTCTTTGTATTTGCAGTTTCCGTGCCAACTTCCTTCTAGCTTTTGTTACAGGAGAGCGAACCCTTGTATTCTGCGGGCCTAGCTGGGGCCTGTACTCATCAATTGGCGCCCGTCACGTGGGGCTCATCGGCGACTCGGATGCTCGAAGGACTGGTCGTGACGAAGGTGAGGAATTTGGCCGGGGATGTGATCACTGCCAGCGGCGTCTTTTAGTCCTGGCATTCCGAGGTTTTCTTCCTTCCCTTCCGAGCTGACCATCTGGGTGGCGCCGGTCCTCGACTGAGACCTCTTCTGTCGGTCTGCCGTGACAGCCGTTTGGGCAAATTTTGGAACTTGGCAGTTGGAATCTGGACACTCTTGATTGGTAAGAACCGTTGTACGGTACTTGCTCCGAGTTTTGAAGCCTGGGTTGGCTATTTGAGTTTGATTTGTGATGACCGGTCATATTTTGTATTGATTACTGTGAGAATATATGCGTTGCAACACATATAGGCAGGTAATGTGGAGATATTTCTCTGGAGTTGTTTCAATCTGAACGGCGCACAGTTTAAGTGCCATTTTTTTGATAATACTGCATATTTCGCATTATTTTTGAGCATGCCTGCTTTTAGCGCACTCCGTAAGTGGTGCTGCTGCTTTGGAAACCGGTTAAATCTCGAGGAATCTGCTCCAGCCCCCCCAGAGGGGACTCCTAATAGGGATATGTATGTGAAGCATGGTCTTTCCTCTATAATGTACAGCACAGTGTGGAGGAAATACACCAAAAAGGATCCTGAGTTACGATGGCCTTTGTATGGATCGTTTGATATGCGTAAGATTGAGTATGTGGAACAGTGTATGTCTAAACGGCGTGCTCGGCAAGACATGTTTGAATGTGTTCGGTTATGGGTGAAGGAAGTGCGTGAGCGAGAGAAACGTGAGAAAGCGTTGATTGATAAGGAGCAACGGAAAAATGATCATGTGAGAGCGCAGGAAGCGAAGCGTCGGGAGGAAAGAGAACTGGCGGAGAGACAAGAGAAAGAGCGTAGGTTGCAAGTATCGGGTCAATATGCTGTCCGCCAGCCACTTTATCCTGTCCTTACTAATTTTGAAGATGATTTTCATTTATTAGATCGCTCTCCGCCCCCTTATGTTGGCGCGTCTGCCCCGAGGTCACAGGATTCTGGATCGGTTTCGGATAAGGTAGACACGCGGTCCATGTTATCAACTGAGCGTATGGGTGAGCTTCGGAAAATTTCTCTTCGTGCGCTTAAAGGCAAGCTATCTCTTACTGAATTATTGGAATTTTTGGAAAATTGGCAGGATAGAGAGAAGCTGTATTTTGTTGAAACTTTTTCTGATGAAGTGATTACTGCCTTTCGGAAATATTCTGATGTTTTCGAGCTTGATGCTGTAGTATCAGATGCTAAAGCATTACGTAATGGTGTTTTTTCTCCCTCTAAGGTACCCGATGCGGTCCGACGGCTGTTTGCATTGCGGGACGCGGCATTTGAACTTAAAGAGAGAGCGCGCCTAAAGACAGGGGAGAAGGAGCAATCGGATCCACACATCGGCGGCAAACAATCATCTATCTCCCATTCAGATAAGAGCGAACTAGTGCATGCTAAACCGATGCGAGAGGCGGCACCTTTGTATGTTCCTCCTAAAGGAACAGGAACTAGTTCAGACAAGTCTTCTGCCGATGCTAGGGGATATTTCGTGTATAATTGGGTTTATACTCCCTGGCATAGGACTGATGTTATGGCATTAAAGAATGCATTGCCTGACCCCCGCAAGAATCCAGCGGCCTTTTACGAAGAGGTCGAAGGGGCCTTGAATTCTTGTACTATGACTTTAGCAGATATAGATCTGTTCTTTGGGCTCATTTTACCACCGGATATGTGGCGATCTGTGCGGAAGGTGGATGATCCAGCCGCTTTTAAGGCTAGGTGGTCTGAGATTGAGGATGAGGATAGGGAGAGGAAACCCGTGCAAAAAACCGCCCCAGCTTATTTTAGATCTTCCTGCCGCTATCTTGACTAAGTTGAAAACAATTATCCCCCCTAAAAAGATTGACTGGAACATGTTAGCCTCATGTAAACAGAAGGATGAATCAGTTTCAGACTTCTTTACGCGCTTTGAGGAAACATTTCATGATTTTAGTGGTCAGTCGCTTACGGATGATACGGGTCGACACCTTTTTGTTGATAAATATGTGGCGAATTTATTACCGGGAATAGCAGCTCGATTGAAGGCGAGTGAAAGTTCTTGGTCCACCTCGTCTCCGGCATCCCTCCTGACTATGGCTCAGTATTATGAGCGTCAGGAACAAGAAGCGAAGGGGAATGAGGAGAAGAAATCGAAAGATTTGAAAACTAAGGTGATGCTAGCACAAGGGTATGGTCCGCCTCGTCGGGGTGTCGAAAGAGGTAGAGGAGGATTCTATGGTCCCCCTTCGGGTCGGTCAGATGTTAATAGAAATCAATGTGCGTATTGTAAACAGCTGGGTCATTGGGCCAGGGATTGTCCGGTACTTTATGCACCCCGTCAGGGACGTGGTCAGGGACCGTCGAGAGGTAGAGGGGGCTTTTCGAATTTTAGAGGGAATTTCAATGATCGTGCTCGTTTTGAGCCTAACGTGCAGCAACAAGATAGACCTAATGTATTCGATCGGCAAAATCAGTATCAACTGTCTGGGAACGATCGCCCTGGGTACCATGATTCGCAGCATGCATAGGATTGCGTTGGGTGGGGGTTTGAATCAGTTGAAGTGCCGGTTGATCAGAAGGGTCCTTATGTTTCAGCAAATGTTCTGGGTTCTACTGATCGGTTCCTAGTTGATACAGGAGCTACTCGCAGTGCGCTGTCCAAACAATTGGTTCCGAGGGCTCCCCCATCTGGCTTAATGGTTACATCGGTAGGGTTTGATGGTACACTCTCTCGAAGCCCTCTATCCCGACCCCTTGTATTTCGTGTTGAACACCTTTCTGCACCTTGTCTGTTTTTGCTTGCCCCGAACACGCCTGACAACATTATGGGTCTTGATATGCTTAAGCACTTCAGAGGTACGATTCGCTGCTCCCCTACTGGAGTACGTGTGATATTAAACGATAATCACCCTATGGCAGAACGGATGTGTGTGGTTGCGGAGGATACTGTATTAGCTTCTCTCCCGCATACTTTGTGGGCCACTTCGGATACTGATGTGGGACAGATGGTGATCCCGCCTGTCCACATTAGCGTCCAGGAGGGTGTGGTATTACCACGCCTCCCTCAGTATCGTATTTCCCAGGAGGGGGAGGAGGCACTCATACAGATTGTGCAGGATTTGATTAAGGTGGGAGTAGTGGAGGAAGTTCCCTACAACGTCTGCAACAGTCCTATTTTACCCATTTTGAAGAAAGATACCGATACTAGGGTTTATCGTTTTATCATTGACTTAAGGGAAGTGAATAAGATAGTGATCCCTCAGTATCCAGTGGTTTCTGATATCACGACGTTACTTACTCTGGTCCCACCAACGGCGACCACATTTTCAGTTATCGATTTGAAAAATGCTTTCTTTTCGATTCCTATTCATCCTGATAGCCGGTACCTCTTCGGCTTTACTTTGAATAATAGGTCTTATAGATTTTGTAGAGTCCCTCAGGGTTATACAGAGAGTCCTAGTATTTACAGTCAAGCATTGAAAAGACAATTGGATTCCTTTGATCTGCCTGATGGTGTCGCACTTATACAATATGTCGATGACATCTTGTTGGCGGCCGTCACTCCTGAGCTGTGTGAGAAGTGTACGTTATCCTTGCTTTCCTTTTTGGCATCTCAGAATCACAAAGTGTCGAGGAAGAAATTGCAATTCTGTAGACCAAAGGTGAATTATTTGGGTCACCTTTTGTCTAAGGAGGGGCGTGCACTCACACCAGATCGTATTCAAGCAATTTTGGACACGCCAGTACCTTCCACACAGAAGGATGTGCGTGCATTTTTGGGTCTTGCTTCTTTCTGTAGGCAATGGATATTGGGGTTTTCATACATAGCTCAGCCATTGTTAGCACTTTTGACAAAAGACACCCCAATCCCTCTTCCTTGGTCAAATGAGTGTGAAATTGCTTTTCAGCAATTATGACAAGCCCTTTGTTCAGCACCAGTGTTAGGTACCCCTGATTATACGAAGCCTTTTTCACTGTATGTGCATGAGAAAGATGGATGTGCACTATCAGTTTTAGTGCAGATGCACGGCGACAAGCAGCGCCCTTGTGCATATTTTTCGGCTGTACTTGATCCTGTTGCCCGAGCATTGCCTGGTTGTTTTCGCTCGGTTGCGGCGACAGCTGTGTCAATACGCCAAAGCGAAGGAATTGTGTTATCTCATACGTTGTTGGTATTAGTCCCCCATGCTGTTGATGCCCTGCTTAATCAGACAAAGACGCAGCATTTGACCAGTGCTCGTTTAACGGGATGTGAGTTGACGCTTTTGGCTCCTCATATTACGTTAAAGAGGTGTGCAACGTTAAATCCAGCCACATTGTTGCCATTCCCGGAAACTCAGTCCGAAGCGCGAAAAGAACATGACTGCATTCTTGTGACTGAGGAACAGACAAAGGGTCGTATTGATCTCCAGGATACGCCCTTTACAGATGTAGATGGAGAACTGTGGGTGGACGGATCATGCCTGAAGCTACCAGATGGTACGACTTCAGCAGCGTATGCAATCACCACGATACGAACAGTAGTGGAGACAGCACGCATACCGCAGAAATCAGCTCAAGCAGCGGAACTGATAGCATTAACACGAGCATGTGAGCTCAGTACAGGATTGTGTGTGAATGTTTATACAGATAGCCGCTATGCTTTCGGAGTAGCGCACGATTTCGGCCTACTCTGGAAGGAGAGAGGGTTTCTAACGTCACATGGAGCACAGATAATGTATGGAGAGTTAGTTCACAACCTTTTGACTGCATTAACATATCCAAAGAAGATTGCTATAGTTAAATGTAGTGCCCATAAAAAGGTGGTTGATAAAGTTGGAGAAGGGAATGCTTTGGCAGACCGGGTAGCACGAGAGACGGCGATGCAGCCTGGCTCTACTGCAATGTATGTTGTGAAATCACAGGCAGAAATATGGCACGATGCTAGGAGAGAAGTGCTGGAGATACAGAGGACCGCTTCCGATAAGGAACGGGAGCAGTGATCCAATGATGGAGAATTAGATGACGAAGGGTGTTGGAGAAGTAAGCAGATGGATAAATGGAAGTTACCCACAGCTTTCGTACAACCTATGGTTCAGATGGCACATGGACTAGCGCATGTCGGAGCTTCCGCAATTGTCAAATTACTCACATGAGTTTGGGAGCATCCGGAGATCGCTAGTACGGAAAAGAGGGTAGTGCAGACCTGCATGATTTGCCTGAGGTATAACCCAGGAAAGGGTACACGAACTCCAGCAGGAGGATTTGCAACACCCACTGCACCCTTTGAGGTTTTGCAGATGGATTACATTCAGCTTGAGCGCTGTAACAATCTGAAGTATGTCCTAGTAGTGGTTTGTGCCTTCAGTAAATGGGTTGAGGCATACCCTACGAAAGACAATACTGCAATGACTACAGCCAAGATGCTATTGAAGGAGTTCTTCCCTCGATATGGTGTTTGTAGATTGTTGTGGAGTGATAACGGACCTCATTTTATAGCAGACGTTATCAAGTATGTCCTGAAAGGACTAGGAATTACCCAGAAGTTTCATGCAGTGTTTCACCCTCAGTCTGCGGGATTGGTTGAGAAATATAACGGTACTTTGAAGCTTAAGATCGCTAAGATCCAAGCTTCGACTTCTTTGACTTGGCCAGACGCTTTACCGCTGGCATTATTGTCAATTAGATCGATACCGCATTCTCGGACCGGTCTCACACCCTATGAGATCGTGTTTGGACGCCCAATGAATATTTGGGGTCCACCGAAACCGAAGTCAGTGTATGATGTACCTTGTGTAATGATGAATGATTATCTGGCACAGTTAACGGATAATTTGGTTTCTATTCATCAACAGGTTCGAGAAGCGCTCCCTGATCGGTCCACAGGTGAAGGACATAACCTCCGGCCTGGAGACCATGTTATGGTCAAGGTGTTTGAAAGGACGAACAGTCTGGAGCCGAGATGGGTTGGTCCTGAGCAAGTCTTGCTCGCAACGAGGACAGCTGTGCGAGTTTCCAATCGGAAGAACTGGATCCACTCCTTGCACTGTCGTAAAGTGCCGCCTGGATTAGTGGAGCCTGCTGTATTGACTGACCATCGAGAAGTCCTGACCGCAGAGAAAGGCCGTGCTGTGGAACCGAACAACACTGAGGAGCTCTTCCCGGACCAAGCGATTCCTGGAGGAGGAAGATATCATCTCAGACCGAGGAAGTGATTTTTTCTGTATCCAGATACGTTGTCAGAAAGGCCCTTAGGTTAGTGAAACGGAGAGCCAATGAGGCAAGGGGGGGGGATCAGCCCTGCATTAGTGTAGTGACACCCGTCTTGGCCCGCTGGTGAAGAAATCAACGGCTGCCGAAGGGGAAGAGTTCTGACAACCTTTTAGTTTCAGGAAGATATTGACTTTTACTACAAGATGGAGAAGAAGAAGATTTTTTGTGCGACAAGCTTTATTATCATTGTAGCTATTGTTGGTATAACCACGTGGTTTGTTGAGGATGTGACTCCTGCCCGTGAGTTACTTGTTTTGACTACTCCAGTGCCTGAGGAGCACTACTTTTACACCCTTCCGTATCAAGAATTAAAGCATCGTCAGTCTTATTTGAATAATACTTTCATCCAGATGTTGCATCATACCCATGTTGCTACAAATGCTACGAATTGTTGGATATGTGGTATGATGCCAGCTTATCAGAAGAAAGGAGGAACGCCGTTCATACCTCTTCCTTTCTCTCACAATGGCTCTTGTAGAGCACGGTACACTTTGCTTTTTGCCACACGGAAACCTACAGTGGGACGACTACTTTTTAGACTTAATAGGGAATGTCATCAAGATAAAGAAGGCTATCCACAAGCGAATGGGACAATATGGGAGTGGGAAGAATATCGACCAGATAATGAATCGATCCCTAACATCTTCACGAATACCAGAGACACTGCTGGAAATGAACAATTTGTGATTCAAGTGGCACAATCTCAAGCGGACCTGTGTGTTCAGAGTGTGGGTCATATTCCTGTTGGTGTTAGTGACTGTATTATTGTTTTGAATATAGATGGATTAAATAATAGTACTTTCTTAGCTTCTCATAATACGTACATCGTATGTGGGAATAAGGGTTATTATCGCTTACCAGCCGGCTGGTCCGGAGTATGTTATGTAGCGTTCTTATTACCCCCTGTATTCTTAGCACCTGCATCCTATCATAAAGATTTGAAGTTATTGAACAATGTAACTGTAAATAGGTATAAACGTACTCTATCTATTGATGATGTTGACCAAACTGACACGAGCTTACAGCAGTATGTTGATTTTAACTTAGGATTGTTTTTCTTTGTTGGAGCTGCCCTAAATAGTAGGAAGGTTCGACGATTAACGAGAGTTGTAGAGGCTGTAACGAATCAAGCTGCTGCTGCTGCTCTTGGGAATCTTACGGAAGAATTACAAATCACTAGAATTGTTGCGTTACAGAATCGTATGGTATTAGATGTTATGTTAGCAGACAGAGGTGGAGCATGTAGGATTATTGGAAGTAGCTGTTGTGTATTCATTCCTGACCACACGCCATCAGTCTATAACGCTATTAATAAATTGCATAAAATCGCAGCTGAGATCCATACAGAAAATGGCACTTGGACCTTTTCTGGATGGTTTTGGGCATTGATTACTACATGGGGATGGAAAGTTTTAACTGGTTTCTGTATTATTGTAGCAGCACTGTTTTCCTGTTGCATCTGTGTTCAGTGTGGTCCTTTACTCTGTTCTTTATGTGTGTCATTTTGTATTCCTGATAAGAAAGCTATTGCCAATATCACCTATCAGAGACATTTAAACAAAGAGGTGGAAGAGATGATGAAAATTGACATATATGATGATTATCCCACCAAGCCGAATGTCTTCAGTAAATGCTGAAAGGGTCGTCTGTTGAAAACTAAAGCAGCGATATGATTAAGCATTCACTAAAGACATGAATTCTCTCCAGTTAAAGTGTGTTTCTTGTCTTATGTTGACTAATGTCTGGACTCCATTTTGTATTGTCATGTCTCCACGTGCTTTGCACGAGAAGAGTCCTACCTTTTCGCTAGTTGCTCTTTATATCTGCCTAGTAACAGTCTATAAATAGCTCCTTTGTCCGTCTGGCGCATGCCCAGACTTGATCACATCTGTTATCAGTTAGTCCTTGTTTGACCATGTTTTCGCGGGCTCAGGAAATTGTTAACTCCGCCCACATATTGATCCTGTATCGAAAATGTCCATAAATGGTAATGAATTTTGCTCTATGTTGTATCCACCCACTTATGAGCCCCTCTGTTGTGTATAAAAGGGGACCGTGTACGCAAGTTCTTTGTGCTACTCTATGCAATACTGAAGAGTGTTGTGTAGGTTGTAGGACCACCCTTAAGGGTTAATAAACTCTGTCTTTGTATTTGCAGTTTCCGTGCCAACTTCCTTCTAGCTTTTGTTACAGGAGAGCGAACCCTTGTATTCTGGGGGCCTAGCTGGGGCCTGTACTCATCAATCTCTCTGTTGCCTCTCTCTCATATCCATTTCATTTGTTGTATAGCGCTACTCAAATCAGTGTAGGGTGTCACAGTACTTTACATAACAGCACACGTTATACAGAGACAATAAATCAGTCTACGGGGAATGTCACATAAGCCAATGAGGATGACAAGGTGTAGTAATAAAATGTCATCCATACTAGTGGGCAATATATTTTACGAGGGTTTGGTCTGGAGAAGCACAAACTCAGGAAATAAAGAGTACTCAGGTGGTTGGAGGTTGTCTGTACTGATAAAAATGTATAACTGCCAAACAAACTCTTTTTAGCAACATTAGAATAATGAAAGACTGGAGATGTTCTAACTATATCACAACACAAAAAAGCGAAGTTTGTATGCAGCTCTTTGATGGCAGTTCATAGGCCACTGTCCTATGTTAGGACAGTAACTTCTGAACTGCAAGTAACACAAGGATATCTGTGACAAAGGAGGTAACCCACTGAGCTATTCCCATAAAATTCAGTTTATCAGCATTTAAAAACTACCAACAGACAAATGGTTGCTCTGCAGCAGGATAATAAATAACTAGTTATCTGATTTTTGTATTGTTGTTATACATCGGTGGCAGATTCACTGCAAGGGCCAAGGCTCATGCTTGGGTGGGCCAGTCTCATGTTTGGGTGGGCCTGGCCCACCCGGCCCACCCTCTAGAACAGGGCCTGTTGTGTTGCATAATTAAATACTTATAAGGTCCCAAAGGCGAGACCTATTGGCTATGCCAATGCTTGTTTAAGACTTGTGCCCTGCACTTTAGTACCGAGGAAGATTTTAAAACATTACAACCTTATAGCATTCGGAGTTGTAAGAAAGCCTTGTAACTTCTGGTGCGAGGCCAGCCTATTGAAATGTTCTATGTAGTAGGTACTTTTTAAAAAAAGTCTAAATATAAAAGTGTTAATGATACTTTATTATCAAGACAAATGTATGAATTCATGTTTTTCGACCATCTAGCATGTGTCGACCCTTTCTGCTTACAAGCACGGTGTAATTAGATTCAGAGGCGGCTGGTGGCATTTGAAAGTGGTAGGGCGTAAAATTTGTGTGGGAGTGCACAGCAGCGAGCGAGTCTGAACAACCTAAGGGGGGGTTCGGGGTGGTTCTCCCTCCCCCCCCCCCCCCCAGACATTTAAAAAAAAAATAGTGAGCAAACTGGAACATCTTAAGGATTTTGGGGGCCCTGGGCCAAACATATTTAGGGGGCCTCCAATCCGGTTAGGAACAGCTTTGAGTATATGGTCGGGAAGTAGTTTGAACATAAAAATGCATATGATCAGTTTCCTGTGGGACCTGTCCCATTTACAGTGCTTCAGCCCACATGGCTTGAGTGCGCTTGGGAAAATGATGCAATGTTGCCCATGGCTCAGAGTTGCTTGACAGGCCTGTGACATTACTTATTTCCCAAAGGCAAACTACCAAAGCGCGGCTCTCTTTTTGAAGAAAAATAGTTTTCTCCCAGCACCTGGGAAACTTTTTCCAACCCTCTTTGACTCCCCTCGCCCCAGCTGGCATAAACATGGCGGGCACGGCATTGAATGACCTGCTTTTAAATAGGGAAAAAGAATATGTATTTCTGAGTTTTGCGTTGATAAATATGTTTTCCCTCATGAAGCGGTTTGGAACATACCAGCACATGCAGATTTTTAATAAGCAAGACACTAACATGTGTCCTAATTTCACTGTTAAAAACTCATAATATGTGCTATGTATCACACTTTATACATTCAGAACCCGGGGTCACTTTTTGCAGTCTGTAAAAGTGAAGGAGTCGAGTAATTTGGCGTCCTTAAACTGCTCACCGCACCACTCTTAAAAAGAGTACTGTGGTGCACATTAGGAGCGCGGGTGACCTCAAACACGCAGTCCACCCTTCAAAAGGATCGAAGCTCATCTTCTAAAAAAATGAAACCAAGTGGTCTAAGGCGAGCACTCCAGAAACATTGAGGTCTCAGTTAATCCAGTTGTTTGTTACCCCCTCTCTAAATGCTGGGAGCAGGGGTTTGAAAAATTGGGATAGGAGTGGGCCCTCGGCGTGCCTGAGCAGATCCCTACCCTCCCCGTCGTCACAGAACAGGACTCCCTCAGTAGTCGATAGTATTGTAAAAACGCACACATTCAAGTCCTGCTCAATACTTACTGTGTGGACTTCTTCTGCTGACTGAGCTCTAAGGGGTTGTATTCTGCTGGTTCCGAAGGGTGCTTTCTCTGACGCGCTCGTCTTTCTGAAGAGGGTCTGTGTTTCCACCTTTTCCTGAGAGAAAGGTGCTTTACCGTCTGCCTGTCCGGGTCTGCTCTTTCCTGCCTCCTCAGCAGTGAGCCTTCATGTCTGTGTGCGGCCCTAGCTTGAATCTGAGTCCCGACACTCACCCCTCCTCCTTATTGTGTCTCACTGGAAGGACGTTCAAGAAGTGTTTGTTTCTTCAAAGCGCACGTGTAAAATTCATCTCAGTTTAACGCTTTTATAGCGCTGCTGCGCCATGAGGCGCTGGAGAACCACGCGGGTAAACACAATAAACATATGATACAGATATTCCATTGTGGAATAAATGAATAGCATGGGGAATTCATAGCAGCAGTTAACTACATAGTCCAGGCGTGAGTAACTCATATTGTAATGGTGCTTTGCATTCTGGGACTTGAAGTCCACATTAAACATTGGAACAAATAGGACTGCGCGCCCCAGAAAGCCAAGCCAAAACAAAAAATCTGCACCGGATGTACTTCTCTACGTTGCGTGTGAAAGAATGGCAGGTAGGTCCTCCGACACAAATCGAGCAATAAGTAAGTGAACCAGAACCAATGTGCGCAGGTGCATTCAAAGATGGTGAAAAAACAAGATTCGATATTTTAAGGGAAGGCGGGCCCCTTTATTCAACCCCGTATTTCCCAGTGTGCCGGGGGCCGGTTTTAAAAGCCCAGAGCCGCACCTGGAGCCTCTGTTCATCCAGCCCCCAAACATAAACTGAAGCAGACACTGATTGGAAGGCTTCAAGAGAGGATAGAAATAACACGTTCAGAGTGGGAGAAAAGAGGAGTAAACGCGAAGGGAGTGTGGCTGGTTTTGTTTGTCAGGGCTGCTTTTCGTTCACGCGTACTTTACCCAGAGGTGTCGGAGCGCTTTAGAGCGAAGTACATTAGCTCAGACATTACAGGTAACATGGTAGAGGACGGTGACAAGACGTATAACTACTAGGGAGTTCAGGAAAAAAGCTTACCTGGCTGCACATGTGTCGTGTCGTGTCGTTTGAAACCACGGCTGCAGGCGCCTTTTTCCAGCAACAAATACACCCCTCCCGGAAATAGAAGCTGCCTGCCTGCCAAACTGAAACTAAATGGATAGCCACTCCCGGTCGCCTCGGCCTTACCCAATGAGAAAGCCTCATTTACGGAGGCAAAAGGAGTGCTGTAATTGTTACCACCCCCTCCACTCAGTGCACTGTGAGCCAGCCCTGCACCTTCCCATTACTCTGAATGGCGCTCCACTGACCGCGCCCTGGGCCAATTCATTATCGCCCCATTTGAAACCTATTTACTGCTGCTTTTTTCAGTCACTCCCACAAGGCTGATGTCACCCGCCTCCTCGCTCCTCACTTGTGCCTCGAGGGCGAGGAATAGTTCTCGCCCAGCTTTTGCACATGCGCACATTGCGCAGGAAGACTCCGGGACAAAGTTAAAGTAAGTAAAAATATATTATTATTATTTTACATAGTTTAACTTAAAGTTTTACGGGGGAGCACCAAGCAGTGAGCACTGCTTTAAACTGCTCCACTGGTGTTCATTCAATTTCTCTCCCATTAGTTTTCTACGATGCTACGATGCTGCTAGGTGAGGCAACGCCCCCTACACCCCTTAACACCAGCCGCCACTGATTAGATTATTTTGTATAGGCTATAGCGTCGTGTTTTTTTCCAAGTGAATGCCTCTATGGATTATTAAATAACATAGCGGAACACTACCTTATTAGTCATGCCAATGAAGACGTATATATTGTAACGCACATCAGGGCAGAACCAGATGTGCGCTCGTGACAGCTGTAGCTAGCTTGCCCTATACAAGGATATAAACTCTCACTAACTAATCATCTAAAAATGTAAATTAACGGTGCTTGGCAGGCCTCCTGGATGCGTGCGGTCGGAGCAGCCGAGTGGTGGTGCCGGTGTCTGCGGCGCGCATGCGCAGATCTTCCTGCAGGACGGGGTCGCTGCTGATGGGCGCCTGCCCTACATGTAACCCGGACAGTGCGAGGCTCCAAAGCGGCCTCTCGGTCCCAGCCCCGCGCCTCGGCTCCCCGCTATGGCCTCAATATGAGGGGCACGTCCTACCAGTTCTGTGGCCTCCTGGGGAAGATGGGCTCCAGTGACAAGGACTTCAGGTGCGGGGCAGGGGTCCGGGGGGCCAGGTCGCCGAGAGTGAGGGTAGTACTGAGGGTGGGGGCCCCGGGGGACGTCAGCAGCAGCAGCGGCCAAGTCTGCTGTTGGCATGTGTGTGACAGGTCTCAGTGTGCAGTCTGCCTGCATGTGACGCCTGGAAACTCACGTGTGAATTCTAGAGACAGTTTCTCACAAGCAAAACCATGTTGCTGAGACTGGGTTTTTTCCATTTATTTCGGGGACATGCAGGATTGTATTTATAATGAAATTATGCGAGAAAGCGCTGTATAAATACAATTAACAAGTATTCAAATGCATGAAAACGGATAATATTATGAACCTGGCATTGATAAGTCCTGCATCTACCATGTACTACTGTGATCTCCCCATATGTTATGATTTATGTCATCTCAAATAATATCAATGATGACATTTCAAGTAGCATTATGATATCATAGATGAGAACAGAAACAACATCAGCAAGCCCGAGGTTTTGCAGACATGAAGGCTGGGAGCAGCATGCCTCAAGAGCCCTTCCCTCCACACCCATTCACCACACCCTGTCCCCATACCCCAATTTTGCACTGATTAGGAACATTTGTAGTCATTTGCTAGGACTCACATTTTAGGATGTTAATAAAGAATAAGCATTGTCAATGGCAAAAGGTTTGGTTTACAATTAAAAGTGCCTATTAAGTAACTGGTGAGGATAGTCATTCAAAAATGTTAGTGAAAACAAAGAGGTATGCAGTTCCTAAAATTAACGCAATGTGTGTTAGAATCACTAAAGGTACCAGGGTGATACTGTGAAATTGATGAAATTGATGAAATGGGCCGGCGGTGCAATGCCCGATCAGGCACCCAATGGGGCCTTCCTATCGGAGATCTTTTCCAACGCCAATGAGTGAGGTGTGTGGGGGGGGGAAAGTTAGTTATAAGAACCAGACTAGACTGCAGTGGCTGGCGAGGTTCAAGGTACACGGCAGTTCCTCTAATACGGAATCAACACTCAAATTTAGTGCTCTCCTACCCTGGCCTCATATTCTACACAGCCTATGAGGGTTGTGTGTTCTCTTTACTCACGGTACCACACATTTTTAGGGTGCTGTACGTGTGTCCACCATTGATACCTCTTAGAGGTTGTGGCCACCACCAAAAAGGTGCAGGTAGCCGTATATTTTTGTTTATTGGTCCTGAAGAATTGCCATTTAATATAATACAAGGCAAGAAACATGTCGACCCTTTGATCCTTTTAGCACGTTTACTCACACACCTAAAGGTGAGATATGTGCGGATTATTTTGATTTTAATCAGGATGGTGACCATGCTTTATTAAAATTGTTTGAAGTGGATCACCTATCCCTGTTTTAGTACACTTATCTTCCACCTCACATGCACCTACACCAATTCTTATAACTTACTTTCCCCCCCCACACACCTCACTCATCGGCGTTGGAAATAAAGATCTCCGATAGGAAGGCCCCATTGGGTGCCTGATCGGGCATTGCACCACCGGCCCGATAAGGAGCAAAGACCCGATGATGAAGCAAGACACCCGCTTGTTGGGTGTGTGAGGGTCTTCTTTTCCAGAAGGAGTAACCTCCACTCCTTCCCATTTCATCAATTTCACAGTATCACCCTGGTACCTTTAGTGATTCTAACACACATTGCATTAACTTTAGGAACTGCATACCTCTTTGTTTTCACTGATTGATGGGCATGTATGCTGGACCTGCAATAATAATAAGATATTTTATTATTGTTAAGCCCCCCTTTTTCCTCTACTTGTTTGAGATTCAAAAATGTTAACCCTTGTTAACACGAGTCCTTTAGGCAACAAAAAAACGGTTTCAGTAGCAGAAGAAACAAGTGCGCGCGCCTCACGCTAAAAGTGGGAGGGGTTGAGGGGAGTGCGGCCAACAGCACACAACGCGTTTCCCTTGCGGAAGGAAGCCAGGGGCACCATGTGTTTGTAAGTTAATTACCCGCAAGGGAATCGCCAAACGTGCACGCGTTGCCATTGAAGGCAATGGAACACGTGCACGTTTTTGGGTCAAAAACCAAAGCAATAGCTTGGGTCTTTTTCCTAAGTAGCGCTTGCGCGCTGCGTAGGCGAGACCTAAAAAGGCATCTACCATGAGGGTTTGGGGGCCTCGATGCATTAGGAAAGAAGGGTGTGCAAGAGTAAGGAAGGTAAACCCAGGAGTGTGGAATAGAGGGATGGTGTGAACGTAAACTGGAAGAAGAGGAGGCTAGGTGTGCCTGGCAGAAAAAAGGGAAGAGCGCGAAGGAAGGGTGAACCACAAAAGATTGGCAATAATGCACATAAGAAGGAACAAGCATTGGCATAGCCAATAGGTCTCGCCTTTGGGACCTTATAAGTGTTTAGCAATGTAACAGTTGCATAACTAAATACTTATAAGGTCCCAAAAGCGAGACCTATTGGCTATGCCAAGCAGCCACAATCAAACATCAAAGCGGCCATACGGCCGCAAAAGTAAAAGTAATCGCGGTAAAGCGCGGCGCGCGCCCGCACACATGCACTGTAGCTCTAGGCTGGCCTGGTAGCACTTTTTGGAGCCCTCTCAATAAGTCTCGCCAGACAAGCGCATGCGCTGGGTTAGGCGAGACCTAAAAAGGGCAACTAAATGTCATGATGGGGTTGGTGCCGGTGTGTTCCAAAAAGAGATTGAGAAAGTGTTCAGGCGTTAGGTAATGTGCACCAGGAAGTTAATCATTAGGTGAAGTGTGAGGCACAATAAGTCCGTCTATACACTGAAGGATATATTATTATGCCCCTGAAAGAGTCTGTGCCTTCTCTCAGATGCAGCAAAGTTACCATTGAAGAAACCTGTGTAAAATAATCAGATTTATTAGCTGCAGCAATGCTTGTTTACAACGTTGGCACTTCCTCCAAAAAGGCTGGATTGCACGAAGAGGAAATCACAATTGTAAGCATTACTTTTAAAAGCAGCAATGGGAAACACATTTTTTAAAAACAGTGTAAAAAAACTACGCTCTGCACCATAACATTCATTGATGCTTCTAACTTACAGTGGCCGTGTGTGCGAAGAGTCAGAGAGGCGCAGCCTTGTCACATTGCAAAACATGATGCGTAGGGCTGGTGCTGCTCCCTGGAGTGCATGCAGCCTGTGGCAACAGCTCGATAATAGAAAACAGGCAACTTAATAAAAAAAAGCATTGGCATAGCCAATAGGTCTCGCCTTTGGGACCTTATAAGTGTTTAGCCATGCAACAATTGCATAACTAAATACTTGTAAGGTCTCAAAAGCGAGACCTATTGGCTATGCCAATGCTTGTTTCTGTTTATTACTGCTCTGTAGTAATGGCGACACCCATGCTTTAGCTTAAACACCTTAAGCTAAAGTTGGGTGCCGAGATTGCTTCAAAAGTAAAGAATTGTCTATTTCTTTAATTTTGAAGCAATCTCAGCACCCGACTTTAGCCTAAGATGTTTAAGCTAAAGCACGGGTCGCGCAATTACTACATAGAAGTAATAAACAGAGAAAAAAAAAGCAAGCGCTACCGCCGGCCACAGATTGCAGTGCATGTGCGCGAGTGGTGTGCGCGCAGCAGTAATCACACCATATGGCGCCTCTGCTCCAGCGCGCCCGCGCACATGCACTGCAAGCTGTGGCCGGCGGTAGCATTTTTTTAAGCCCTTACTTTAAGTCTCGCCAGACCAGCGCAAGCGCTGGGTCAGGCGAGACCTAATAAAAAAAAAGGTGAAAAGCAATGTAGTATTGTTTATGCTATTGATTGTCTGCTCCCCAAATTCAATCAACTGCAGCACGAGAGACATCCCCAAGGCATGGTAAAATTGTCAATTTAAAAATATTTAGGTGGGGGGCGTGGCCAAGATGGCGGGGTGAGCGGACGCTTCCTCCCGTGGCTCCTCCGGCCCGGCCAAGCTTGAGCCCTTTTCTTACGCTTTTCTCCCCCTGCTGAGGCTCAGCGCGGGAGAGGAGAGTGGCGGAGCACCAGGGGTGCATATTGGTGTTGTTTTGGTTCAGATCGCCTCGGGGGAACCCCCCCAAAAGTTCGATCGAGTTCAAGGGACGACAGCGAGCCCGAGGGGCGGAGCGCATTGGAGTGCTGTCCGGACACCGCGGTTGGGCCTGGTGCTGAAAGTTGCGATTTGGAGGGGATCTGGCCCGCCGCTCGACGGAGATTGAAGGAGCCTTGCGGGAGAGGACCCGATGGTGCGGAAGGCTTGAGACGGGCGCCCCGGCACTCAGACTTGGGACGGCGATACCTCGTACTGCGGGGGGCCCTAACTCCTAGCCGAGGTACAGCGGACTCCCTGACGGGGTTGGACCATTTGGGCCCTGTGCGTGACGGACTGGGGCCGGTGGTGGAACTTGTTTGACTGTGGGGTGCTTCAGGGGCCCCGGCGGTGTCGTCGGGCCTGGTCATTTTGGCCTGCTCCGCCCTGCCGCCATTTTGTCCCCGAAGGAGCAGTGGTGGCAGCCTTCGCCGGAGTCCTGGCAGCTGGATGCAGGTGCCCCCGCTGCTGCTGGGCTGACTCTCGGAGGGATGTGCTGATGGGACCCCCCCGCTGCGGCCCCCTTGGTTGTCACGCACGGGCTCCCGCGGCTGACGGTGACCGGACTGGGCCGCCATCTTGTCACCTGTGACGCAGCGACTTCGCTCGTGGGGGATACCCACGTCGAGGGCCTGCCGGCGGCTGAGCACCCCTGGGGCGCCTGGATCTGTGCTCGACTGCGGAGCTAACGATGTCTGGAAGAGGCGGCCCGAAGAAAGGGGACCGTACCCTGCCGGACATGCTTGGCAGGGCCCAGCAATTGCGGGACAGGACGCAGCCCTCGCCGGGGTCCTCCCGGGCTCCGGCAGATGTGACTGGGGGGGAACCACCCGTCACGAGGGCCTTTATGGAGGAACTGTTTAGCTCCCTCAGGGAGGACTTCCAGACACTGAAGCGGGAGGTGGCCAGCGAGGTCCGAGAAGTGCGCAGGGAGGTGGAGGGCCTAGGCGAACGTGTTGAAGCGGTGGAGACGGAGGGCCAACATCGAGCGGAGGAGATAGTCCACCTACAGCAGGACGTTCTCCGCCTCCGTGAGCAGTGTGTGGAGCTCCAGGCCCACTCTGAGGACCTTGAGAACAGATCTCGGAGAAACAACATCCGAGTGCGTGGTGTGCCGACTGCGGATGAGGGGTCCGATCTGAGGGGCTACCTGCAGGCCCTGTTCCGAGAGATCCTGGGGGAAGCTGCGGACTTTCCCATCAGCATTGATAGGGCGCATAGGGTCGGCCGGCAGCGCCAGTCATCGGCACCCCCACCGGACATTCTGGCCTTCCTGCCCGACTTTCCACTGAAGGAACGCATCATGGCTGAGGCCCGCAGGAAACAGCCCCTGACTTTCCGGGATCGGCCGGTGGCGCTTTACCAGGACCTCTCCGCCATCACGCTGCAGAAACGCAGGTCCTTTAGGATTGCCACTGACTTTTTGCGCGAGCACGAGACACCGTACTCTTGGGGTCACCCCTTCCGCCTGATTTTTCGGTGGAATGGGGTGTTACACCAGCTACGCTCCTTGCAAGACATTTGTGGTGTCCTGGGGCTCACGGCGGCGGAGGAAGAAGGAGCTACGCCGTCGTGGAGGTCCTCGGAGAGACGGAACCGGCGGAGGTCAACGAGGCGGCGCTCAACGGCCAGCGTGGGGCGTCCGGACTCCCCTACCATCAGGGCGGACATGGCCGACGCTCTGAGGGCGGCGGCCGGGGACTCGACCGGCTCCTCTGGCATGGCCTTGACGGCCTAACACACACTCCGGGGGGAGATGTCTTTAGCTTCTCTACATGCTTGGTACGGGGCGGGGGGGGTTGGGGGGGGGGCGGACGGAGGTGAGTGGCTGGACGTCCATTTCGTTTCTTTCTACGGACTTGCCCGTCTTAGGGCTTGACTGAGACAATGGGGTGTTTGAGTTTGTGGGTGGCTAGTTGCCAGGGTTGTGTTTGGGGTGGGGGAGGGGGTTGTTTTGGGGTTGGGAAGGTCCCGTCCGATGTTGTCTATGCCCGCTTTGTTTTAGCTTGTCCTGCGCGGCGGCCCCGCGCGCCCCACCCGCTGACTCCCTGCCCATTGCATGGCGCTCCCGATCCCCGCGAGGAATGCCGGGCCTAAAGGTAGTGACCCTTAATGTTCAGGGTCTGAATAACCCGGTGAAGCGCAGAGCGATCCTATCGTTGCTGGAGGGGACGCAGGCGGACATTTGCCTTTTGCAGGAGACACACTTATTGCCCCGAGATTGCCATAGGATGCGTTCTGCCAAGTTCCCCACCCAGTTCTTTTCCTCGGCAGCGAACAAGACGGCGGGGGTGGCCATTCTCCTAGCGAGCTCCTTTCGGGGGGAGGTTTTGCATAAGTGTGCTGAACAGAAGGGGAGGCTCCTTGCGTATCGCATGCGCCTGGGAGGCATAGCATTTACGGTCGGCTCCGTTTATAGCCCAAATGATCACCAAGAGCGCTTCCTAGACTCCGCGTTGGTGGATGTCACTGCTTCCCCCGACCGCCACATTATCTTGGGGGGGGACCTTAACATAGTCTTCGATTCTGTGGTGGACAGATCGGCGCAGCGCTTCCCGCAGACGGGGGAGCTGTCCCAAGCTGGGAGGGCCCGGATTGCGGAAATGGATTTGCACGACCTCTGGCGCTCCATGCACCCCACGGATAGGGACTACTCTTATTTCTCGCACGCACACCGAACCTACTCACGGCTGGACTACCTCCTGGTGAGTGGACCGATGCGTGCCGCTGCCTCGGCGGCGGACATCGGGGTCTTGACCTTGTCTGACCACTCCCCAGTCACCGGCGTTTTCCAGTGGCCGGCGGCTTCCCCCTCTCGGGGGGTGTGGCGCCTCCGGGATACCCTTCTACACAAGAAGTCGGTGGTGCAACGCATCGGGGAGGTCATACGGGACTATCTCACCCACAATAGCAACACTGACACCTCGCAAGCGACACAGTGGGCGGCATTGAAGGCAGTCCTCCGGGGGGAATTTATCTCTATCTCTGCAGCTGAAAATAAGGAGCGGCAATTGAAGAGGGATGAGCTGACAGCTCAGGTCCGGGAGCTTGAGCAGGTCCACCGCCGCACGGGGGCGCCGAGGGTGTGGAGGCAGTTGAAGGCAGCGAGGAAGCTCCTGTCGGCGCTGGATCTTGACAGGGCGGAGTATGCCGCCCTGCGCTTGAAACATGCCTACTACACTGGGGGGGGACAGATGTGGCAAGCTCCTAGCACACCGGCTCCGGGTCGCGCAACAGCGTAGCGTTGTGAAAGAATTGGTGGGCACGGACGGGGGGGTTGTCTCCGGGGACGCGGAGGTAGCGGAATCTTTCCGCGGCTTCTACGAGGCGCTGTATGCTGAGGAGCCCTCCTCGCCACGGGATGCCGACGGCTATTTGGAGTCGGTGACCCTCCCGGTACTGGATCCGGCTCAGGCGGACCACCTGGAGCGGGACATCCATGTTGAGGAAGTGATTTCCGCTATCGCGCGGCTGAAACATGGCAAGGCCCCGGGCCCGGACGGGTACACGTCGCTATTTTACAAGACTTTTTGCACGGCTGTAGCCCCTGTCCTTACTCGGCTATTTAATTCTTTCTCCGAACCGGGAGCCATCCCTCCGGATCTCCTGAGGGCGACGGTCGCGGTAATCCCGAAACCTGGGAAGGACCGGGCCCTCTGCGGCTCGTACCGACCCATCTCGCTTTTAAATGTCGACCTCAAGTTGTACACGGGGATTCTCGCGTCCAGGCTGAGTCCACACCTCCCCGGTTTGGTGGAGGCGGACCAGGCTGGTTTTGTGCCCGGCAGACAGACGGTTGACAACACCAAGAGGGTGACGCATGTTCTGGAGAAGGCCTCAAGGATCTCGGGGGAGCGGATGTTGCTGTCCGTCGATGCGGAGAAGGCCTTCGACAGAGTCCACTGGCCGTATCTTGAGCTGGTCCTCAAGAAATTGGGAATCGGCGATAAGTTCCGCACCATGGTATTCAACTGCTATAAGCATCCTTCAGCGTCGGTGCGGGTCAACGGGTGTAGCTCCGGTGGCTTTGCCATCGAGCGCGGCACGCGGCAGGGCTGCCCTCTTTCGCCACTCTTGTTTGCCCTCTACATGGAGCCGTTTGCTCAGAGGATTCGTAACAATCCGGATGCTGTCGGGGTCCGGATGGGCCAGTACGTCCACACCATCAGTCTCTACGCGGATGATGTCCTGTTGACCTTGGATGACCCTAGGAGGTCGCTGCCTGCTTGCCTCCGGGAGCTGGACGCCTTTGCGGGGGTGGCTGGCTTCAAAATGAATATGAGCAAGTCGATGGCGTTAGACGTGTCCCTGGCTGTGGATACCAGGAGGGATCTTCAGCGGCTCTTCCCCATGCAGTGGTCCTCGTCCACGGTGCCGTACCTGGGGATCCTACTGGCGCCTACATTACCGGAGATGGTTACGGCCAATTATGCCTCCCTCAGCAGGAAGATCAAGGATGAGCTTGGCCGCTGGAACAAAGGCCTGCTGTCCTGGCTGGGGCGAATCGCGGCGGTCAAGATGACGGTGTTGCCCCAGATACTATATCTTTTCCGGGCCCTCCCGCTCCAACCCCCAGTGGGCTGGATACGACAAATGCAGGCTGACATCTCCCGCTTTGTCTGGCAGGGCCGCAGGCCACGCATGAAGAGGGTCCTCTCCACGCTGGCTCCGGAGGCGGGGGGTCTCGGCATTCCGGACCTCCGTAAGTACTTTCAGGCGGCTCAGCTACGCTATCTGGTGGAGTGGAGCAGGTGGGAGTCCGACAAACATTGGCTCTTTCAAGACCAGGCAGTGGCGGGCCGCACCTTACAAGAGGTTCCATTCCTGCGCCGCGCGCATCGTCCCCCTAATCTTTACGCTTCCTTTGTTACGCGGGTCCCCTTGCGTGTGTGGGACGCGGTCTGTGAGGCCCGGGGCCTTACCACCTTCCCTTCGCCGCTCACGCCCATTGTGGGCAACCCGGACTTCTCCCCAGGGATGGAGCCGGGGGTTTTCTCTCACTGGGTGCAGGCGGGCTGCAGGGCACTCTTCCAGATCTATGGCCCGGAAGGAGTGGTTTCTTTTCAGCAACTCCGCCAGGAGTTCGGCCTGACGGAGCTGGACAGATTGCGCTACATGCAGGTTCGGCATTGGGCCCTCCAGCCCCAGGTGCGTGCCACCGCCGCCCGCCCCATTACACTGTATGAGAGGTGGCTGGCTACTCGGACCTCCGACGCCAAGCTAATTACCGATCTGTACAAATACCTACAACCCCCGCCGTCTCACTATTACAACCCGGGGAGGGAGCGCTGGCACAGGGAATTGGGTAGGACACTCAGCCACAAGGAATGGGACAAAATTGCGTATCGGGCGCGGCACTCTGCATATCACACGGGCCTTACGGAGACCTTTACTAAGGTGTCCACATACTGGTACTACACCCCGGAGAGACTGTATGAAATGCATAAACACACTGACAGGGGGTGCTGGCGGAGCTGCGGGCAGGAAGGTACCCTTTCACACATTCTTTGGGATTGCCCAGTGCTGACCGCCTACTGGAAGGAAGTTCTGGACGAGGTGGATAAGCACTTTGGGATAGAGCTGCCGCGACTCCCGGCGTATGTCCTGTTGGGCCTCCCCAATGACCTAATGTACCCACTGAAGTCCCGTAGGGGTAGGCAGATCGCAATTACGCTGGGGTCTGCGGTTCAGAACATTCTAATTCACTGGCGCACAGCCACCGTCCCCTCCATCACCGGTTGGTTGCATAGGCTTTGGCATGTGCTGGGGATGGAGAAGCTGTCGCTTACGGTTGCGGGGGAGATAGACCAATTTGAAGAGCTGTGGCAACCCTTTCTAGCGCTGCTGTCCACTGAATTCCGGGAGCTCACCTGCCCGAGGTATCTTAGGCTTCTCAGGCTGACGCCGCCGGTGACCCCGGCGGACTAGTTTACATGTGAGGCGGGGACCTCCGGGGGGGGGGGTGCGGGGCTTCCTGGTGCGGATTTCTCTGGTGCGGGACCATAGGACGGGGGGGGGGGTGGGGGGGGGGGTTTCGTTACTGGGAGGATGGGGGATGGGGGGGGGGACTGTGTCCTGTTGAGTTGCTGATGGCTTTCATTGCTTAGATTTGGGGTGTTGGATACGCGGGCGGGGATTCCATAGCTTGCATTTCTAGCCTTCATTTATCGTGTTTTTCCCCCTGACTTACTGCGCTACCTATTGCCAACCCTCTGGAGTTGCACCCCTTTTTCTTTGATTGTATTCTATGTATCCTGACCTCCTATCCCCCTCCCCCATGGTTTGTTTTTGTCTCAATAAAACGTTTTAAACATAAAAATATTTAGGTCCTGCTTATTGGTGAATTCATGGGGACTTTTAACAAACCACATCGTGTTTCTGTACAGAGACATCTGTTAGTACAAGCTGCCAGGATTTGCAGTCGGTCAGCTGGGGGGTGCTATCCTTTCAGTATCCTGTACACTTTTGCACGAATACTGCGGGAATTCAGTTTCACCCACAGGCAGCCACACTGCTGTAAAACGAGGCTGCAAGGACGCGACTTACAGGCGAGATGCATCAGACACGACAACATCCAAGAGCCACTCTGTTATGAAGCATCATAATTCAGAAACCTGTGTTGCCATAGGCGACTTGGAGAACAAGTGCAATATACTAGGGGAAACTGACCGAAACCAAGCACATGTGGCCATTTTGGGGATCGCAGTGCACAATAAATAAAAGAAAATCGCGTCCGCCATTGAGCTGTGCCTCGCTGGTTAAATAAAAAAACAAGCATTTGCAATGCAATAGGTCTCGCATTCGTGAAAATGTGAGCTATTGGTGTTGCAAATGTAATTTTTTTTATTTATTTAAAATTATGCCAGCAGCAGCGTATATAATCAGTAATAAATTACTACACCCTGAAGAGACTATTTCACTATGGGCATAGGGACGCCAACTGTTGTGAACGATGTGGGGAGATGGAGGCAGGCTTCTTGCATGTGGCATGGTTGTGCCCCACAGTAGCTGACTTTTGGAAACAGATCTTCCACACCCTAGCTGCTATCACCAAACAATCACTGTCCCCAGACCCTCTACTAGCACTCCTGGGATACCCAAAGCCTCTCAATAAGGGTATCAGGGAACTAGTCTCCATGGGATTATTATTGGGTAAGCGCAGGATAGCGATGCGTTGGATGAGAGGTCCCATACCCACGGTAACAAAATGGGAGCAGGATATGCTCTACTGCAATACTCAGTCAGAGGTCTATAACGAGCTGTTGCCCTCCCCTCCCCAAAGTTGACAAAAATGTTTCTGGGGTCTATACACGCACTACCTAGCATCTAAACAAGCCAAAAACACAGATAATGAATAGTAGAATGCTGTGACTCTGGTCCCCTAGATAACATACTCAATATATTCATTGCATCAACTTTGAACACATCAGTTGTTTACCAAATGTGACTTCTGGTTGTAACGAGGTTGACAGGTTCCACAGGCTGCTGCATCAAGACGTCCCCCTTTGTTTTTGTGTCTTTAATGATTTGCCTGTACTTGAAGTGAAGAACCATCACTACTGTGCAATATGCTAATAGTTGTGGCCGACTAGCCGACTGACTCATGTGCATTGTTTATCTTATACCGTGCATTTATGTGAACTGGTTTACGAAACTTAATAAAGAAGATAAAAAATAAAACAAAAGTAAGAAATTCGACATGAAGGAAAGGGTGCAGTACCACTGGCTGTTACTAGGTGTCTGGGACTCCTAGTAACAGCCTTTGGAACTGCACCATTTTCTAAAGACATAATATAGGAATTCCATTACCATGAGCCTTAAGAAACGAGCGCGTAAGGAAAGGGTGCAGTCCCACAGGCTGTTACTAGGGACACCTAGTAACAACGTGTGGTGCTACAACCTTTCCTTAAGACCTAATATAGGTATTCTATGACCATGAGGCTTAAGGAACTGGTACAAGTTTTTTTTTCCTTTTTGAAGTGGAATTTCTGTTCTTACTACAAAGGCAACAAAAGCCTAAAAAAAATGCACAGAAATGCTCACGCTTGTTCCTTAAGGCTTGTGGTAATGAAATTCCTATATAAGGTCTTAAGGAAAGGTTGCAGTACCACAGGCTGTTACTAGGTGCCCCTGGGACACTTAGTAACAGCCTGTGGTACTGCACCCTTTCCTTAAGACATAACATAGGAATGCCATTACTATGAGGCTTAAGAAACAAGCTCGAGCGTTTGAAGATTTTGTAGCCTTTGTGATGATAAAAAATAAATTCCATCAATGAAGGTAAAAAGGCCTGAGCTGGTTCCTTGAGCCACATAGTAGCGGAATTCCTATATTATGTCTTAAGGAAAGGGTGCAGTGTAGGAAGGTGGAATCTGACTACATGGTTGCCCCCACTTCTTTCCTGGTGTTTTGATGGTTTTTGACTTAGTCTGGCTGGGGCCCTGCTATTCAGGACCCCAGCCTAGCTGCTTCCTCTCTAAATTGATTCCATGTACCCTAGGTACATAACAGATTGTATTCTGAGGTGCCCTTATAAGTCCCTAGTATATGGTATACTATGTACCTAAGGCATAGGTACCCCAGAGGCCTACCAAGGGCTGAAGCATGTATTATGCCACCCCTGGAAAGCCCTCCAAAATGACACCACAGGTCTGCTACTGCAGCCTGGGTAAGGTGGTGCATGCACCCCTTACTGAGATATAGGTTCACTATATCTCACCTATCACTGCACATAGAAACCTATCAGTCACCCCTATGGCAGGCCTTATCAATCCTGAAGGTAGGGTGCTTGGTTTTGCGTGAGAGGGTGCCCAGGCATGAGCTGAGCCCCTCTGCAGCCTTCGGAATCTCTTCTCCGGGGTTGTCTGTGATGCAGCCTGACCATATACTCTTAAGTGCATTATAACCAAGCGGTAAATGCTAACTTTGGACTGGCTGCACAGAAACATGTCGTGTTTGGTGTCAAACACCTTGGCATCATACCCCCACACCAGTAACTGGTGTGGGAGTATGATCCCACCCTTCTAGAGGGAGAGACATGACAGCACCGGTATACCCGGTACCAACTTAAAAGAGCCCTGGCATCACAAAATGGATGCTGCAACCACAGACACGAGTCTGGCCTCCTGCCTCTGACCAAAACACTGGCAGGGGAGGCTTGGACAATAGGTTTCCTGTCACAGGGAGGTGTCACCACCTCCCAGACAGGCTTTAGTGTATTGGGGCTGGGTGGGTGCACTCTGAGAGTGACTTAAAGTCCTGCACTGGGGGTACATTTGGTGTCCCTGTGCATAGTCCAGCTCAAACTGGTTCAGGGGCAAGGATGTACCAGGTGCCATGACGATAAGTGAAGTAATCCCAAAACAAAACAGATGCAGCCTTGAAGGGTAACAACACTGTAGTTGGTTGATGGTGCCTGCCTTGCAGCGGAAGTGACGTCTGGAAGTAGGCTGGATTATACTCCGTATAGCCATTACACCAGGGAGCCCGTGACGGCTTTTGTGGTGCCTCCTGGTGCTTCCTTGTGATGCACGTAGCAGTGCGCCTCACGGGGAAATGCTGGGAAGTGTAGTCCCTTTGTGCCGCGAGGACAGATGGAGCAGGCAGGCACAACAACAGGCAAACGTTGCGGTCCCCTCGGACCAATCGAATGACTGGCAGCAGATCAGGCACACAGCAACTGGCAAAAGGAAAGATAACGGGACCTGAGGTGCGGGAGTCCGCGACGGCTTTTGTGGCGCCTCCTGGCGCTTCCTCGTGACGCACGTAGCAGTGCGCCTCACTGGGGAATGCTGGGAAGTGTAGTCCCTTTGTGCCGCAAGGACAGATGGAGCAGGCAGGCTCAACAACGGGCAAACATTGTGGTCCCCTCGGACCGATCGAATGACTGGCAGCAGGTCAGGCACACAGCGACTGGCAAAAGGAAATATAACGGGACCCGAGGAGCGGGATCCCGCGACCGCTTTTGTGGCGCCTCAAGGCGCTTCCTTGTGACGCACGTAGCAGTGCACCTCACAGAGAAATGCTGGGAAGTGTAGTCCCTTTGTGCCGTGAGGACAGATGGAGCAGGCAGGCATAACAACGGGCAAAGATTGTGGTCCCCTCAGACCGATCGAATGACTGGCAGCAGGTCAGGCACACAGCAACTGGCAAAAGGAATGATAACGGTTAGTATATATTGGGCCAACCCCCGACACGTAACCGCATCTAACTAACCTGGGTACAGAGACAAACAACAGAAATGCTCAAAACCGAAACAAATACCAAAAACTCTCCAAGCTCGCAAGGTAGCCTCTGATTATGTCTATATGTAAATCTCTATAGAGCTTCGTTAAATGAGCTGATAGTTCATAAACAGTAAAAACAAGCATTTACAATGCACTAGGTCTCGTATTTGAAAGAGTTTAAGCTGTTGGCTGTGTAAATGACAATGCCAATTATTTCTTTGTTTTGATAATTAATACATAAATAAAAGGCATTGTCATTTACAATGCCAACAGCTCAAACTCTTGTAAATGCGAGACCTATTTAATTTGAAAGAAGAGGCCGCTATTGTCCTGGTCTGCTTGGAAAGTGAAAGAGCACATGGAGCACTGAATATTGCAGGAAAGTATGTTGTGCCTGCAGTTGGAAAAACTCATTAAAGAAAATAGTACTTACAAACTAAATGAGACATACCGTGTAACAACAGAAGTAAAAGGGCCAGTACCTCATGGGAGGTTACAAATGAAGAAAAGGCGGTACTTAGGTGGAAATAACAAGCAGATTAGCGGCTCAGAAGCCAGCATTTACAAAGGACAATGAAACAAAAACCAGTGAAAAGTGGATGCAGAGAGTGGGCGGAGCATCAAGTCAATACTTGAATATAGCATGCCTCACCAAGCAGCACATGCGCTGCCCAGGCTCAATCTAAAAAGGCCTAGGACTAGCTGGCAACAACCATCAGTGGATGCTAACCCTTTTGTAAGCCTTGGGTACACCCCCTAGAAACAGATAGGCTTCCCAGAAAAGCCATTTGGTTCCTCCAGCATACTAACAGATTGTAGAGTCCACAAGAAAAAATGCAGGGCAGATCAGAGAATGTTAAAAGCCTACGTGTCAAACAGAGCTCTTACGTTTTTTGAGGCAGTGCATGATTAGTCTAGGTTTTAGCTTTGCTTTATGGGGCTTGTAGTCCAGTTTTGCCTATTATATAATCATAACTACAATTTTCAGAATGCAAAGCAATAACCTTGACTAAATGACCTACTCATTTACGGACATAGAAATTTTGGGGGCTCCAATAAAATGCGTTTAGACTTGCAGTGTCTTCGCTTTTCGTAGTAAAGTAGATGATCTTGGCGCTCAAAACTTAACAGTACAAAACCAAGACCTGTAAAAGGGGTTTCTGAGTCGGAAAAAAGGGGCTACTGTACATGCCACAAGAACAATTCTTTTCCAATTTTAGGTTTTTGTTTACCGCACAAGTGCATTGTGGGTCTTGTAGTTGTGGTTTAGTTGTTCAATTAAACACATTGACAGGCCACACATGAGAAAAATGGGATGCAAAAGGCAAGTCAAGGACTGGAACATATGGTTTTCATGACATTGAGTGATATGGTAACTCAAGTCGCAAAGTACAAAAAAACACCAAGCAACATGGAAGTTAATGACACTACTCGGATTCAATATTATAGCTCACAGAAAACAAAACCATCCCGAGACTCATAAAAATGACCATGGACCCTAATACAAGAAAGAAAAATGTCTCTGTCCTCCAACACTCAAAATATCATGCTGCATTTTAGAAGGCAGCCATAGGTGAGATGGAGGGGCCCCTTACATCTTTGGGCCATTTGCATTGCACTTGATGAGCTGTTGCTAACTACGCCCCGGCAAGTGATTAATAAAAGCATGTTTTATGCCTGCATCTGTTGAAATGTTAAAATAAAAAAAAGCTGCTGAAGAATAAAAAAGGACACGACTCGTTTGTTGAAAAGTGTAGCTAATTCATTATTGTAACAACTTTAAACGATTCTTTTAGTCACCAATCACTGGTGTGTAACCAGTGTGACATTAAAAACATACACTCAAGAAGTTACGATTATTGCTGATATATTTTAAATCTTACATGAGATGTGTGGCCCAAGAAACAACCTGTATGTTATTAAAAGTGTGTTCCTGACACATTGAAGGATGGGCTGCAGAACACAAACAAAGTAAAAATAGTACCTCAATCACAGCACTTGCAGTGGAGGGACTCTAATTAAGTTTAATCAATCTGTAGTTGAGTGGTGCTCCACACAAGCCACAGGAATTGTCGTATTGTGACTTTTGCCAAATTAGAATGCAGCAAATGAGAGTGATTATACTATTGAGCAACGGTGAGTGTAGGCGGGCTAAAAGCCCCTTCTGACTTTTATTTTTTTAAACACAATAGATCGTTATCATAATGACAGTGCTTGCATGCTGTCTACATGCTCGACCTAAAAATAAAGTGTGTCACTATAGACACATTCACTGGGTATCCACAAAAAATAGCATGGAGAAAGTGGCTTTGTCTTTGTTTGAAATCTTTTTTCTCGCATTATGCATGCATTTTTAGGTCGCGCATTTGAGACCTATTGTAATTTCTTATGTTGGGTTAAAGCCATCCCCCAGCTTTTGATTTGTTTATTTCAGTGTCCTTCAAAATCCTTGCTTGCCAGTGGTCAGTCCTGCCTCTTTGTCCCTCCTTTCTCTGTTCCGTCCCTCTCATGCAGCTGGGACTCAGTACTGTTTCATCACACTATAGTTATTTGTCTGTTCTCTGGAAGACTACTTTATTTCTTTGTTTCCTGCTCTAATTCTGTTTGCCTGTGTGTAGTTTCAGCACCATAGCTGATTACATTTAAATATAGTGTTCATCCCTCCCACCTCCTCCTAATTCCACAGTTGTATTGGGGTACTTCTTTTGCAATGCCTCCCTCTTCGTGGTTATTAGGTCGAGCATTCGAGACCTATTGTAATTTCTTATGTTGGGTTAAAGTCATCCCCCAGCTTTTGATTTGTTTGTTTCAGTGTCCTTCATAAATCCTTGCTTGCCAGTGGTCAGTCCTGCCTCTTTGACCCTCCTTTCTCTCTTCCGTTCCTCCCTTGCAGCAGGGACTAAGTACTGTCTCATCACACTACAGTTCTTTGTCTGTTCTCTGGGGGACCACTTTATTTCTTTGTTTCCTACTCTATTTCCCCTTGCCTGTGTGTAGTTTCAACACCATAGCTGATTAGATTTAAATATAGTTTTCCTCCGTCCCACCTCCTCCTAATTTCACAGTTGAATTGGGGGCAGTGTTCCCTCGAAGGTGCGCGCACCTCGGTGCCCCCAAGCGCGCAGTGCTGTGTGTGTGCCAAGCACACACATCCCCGAGAGCATTGGCGCCGCCGCTGCAGTGCGAAAAATGGGCATTTCAAACTTGCAGAGGAAGAGGAATTTAGCAAGTGCTCCCTCCGAAGGAGGGAGCACTTGCGAAATTTCTTTTGTTTTCTAGAGTGTGACTGTGGGGCTCCTTGTTTGCTTTTGTTTAAGTATTCGTGTTAATTGCAGAGCCCGTCAGGAGCTGCAATTAACATGAATGCTTTAAACAAAAGCACACAATCTGTCTGCAGACACACTCTAGAAAACTAAAGAAATACAGCACCAAACACAGAGTGTGCTTTTAGAATCACCTTAAAGCACAATCTGTGTTTCTAGACTTGCTGCATTTCTTCTCTTAATAGAGCTGGGCTGCCGGGTGATTGTGTGCCTTTTTTTAAATTTTCATGTTAATTGCAGGTCATGAGGGCGCTGCCATTAACATGAAAACGTTAACAAAGGCACACAATCACCCTGCAGCTGCGCTCTATTAAGAGAAGAAATGCAGCAAGCCTACAAACGCGGCATATGAAGCGTGCCTTTAGGGTGTGCGTTTATCTTGTTTTGTAAGCTGTTGTCGCGGCCTCAGCTGCTCGCACAAATTTATTCCAGTGTTTTTGTGCTGTCCTGTTCAGACAGAGTTAGCTCCATCAGTGCAAAGTGGTATATATTTAGCAGGCCCGGTACAGTGCCTACGTTTAAGAATGCCTCCTCCCACGCCCCACATGCTGAGAGACAACCGCCTCTCCCTGCAGGCCAGCCTCGGACAGATTGAAGCGCGGATTCTGCAGCAGGTCGTGTTTCCAGGAGTTATCAAGGCCGTCGACTCTGAAGGAGTATTGGCTTCTTCTCAAGGAGGGCATAGGGCGGTGAGGATGGATCAATGAGCTACTGAGCTACCAGCCCGATGTCACTCCATGAGAGTCAAAGTAAGGAAGGGACTTCCTGTGCATCTGCGATACCAACACCAATACTGCCAGCAATCGAGAGGGAAACAGAGCAGACTTGGGGTATCGATAATCCATCCTTGTTTCGTTTTGGAGCCTCTGATGTCATCCGCCCCTGTCTCAGCACATATAGGCTGTATGCCGCTACACCTCTGACATGTTCCCACCGGTTTTTCCTTATCTTTTCCAGTGTATGCCTGTGTGTGTTTGGGGGCAACATTAAGTCTCAAGCGATTTCACATTTTGGCAGATTTCCAGAATTGCAGAGAACATTTCAAATGACGTAGAAGAGCAGAAAATGATGCAAGTAAGACCCCACTCTGAGGGCTAAATTGCAACTTGTCACACAGGCGCAGACAAAACCCTCACTACGCTGCACTTTTCTTCTCCCCTTTTCTCTTTCTCTTACATATATCTTGAAAGAGCAACGGGAAAATGCATGCATCGAATATCACCCTAAAAATCAAACTGCCCGTCTGGGGGAAGGAGGGGGGAGGAGGATAGAATTTTCAAAATTAATAGAGATAGTTCTAATTAACCGTTTATAAAGTACACACCACAAACTAAATTGTTTACTGCTCCGAGTATAATTAGGGTTCTTACGCAATTAATGATGATATTCGTGTTGTATTTATACCTCACAACGATGAAAGGCTGAGCAGGCCCTGCTTGGGGTTGAACCTGTTAGCTTCAGGTTCTACACCTATTTGCCCAGTGGGTGCTCGACCCACTAAGCCTTCTACTTGGCGTCTGTTGCACAGACCACAAATCGAAAGATGCCTTTGCTTTAAAATAAAAGTTGTTATTCGCTTATTCTGTGCGTCTCAGATTAAACATTTATAAAAGTTGGATTGGGGCCGACGACTATTAATCAGGTCTAACGCAGCAGCTCACTCTTGACCTATCTAATCGTGTTTAAAAGGGATGGGTTCGTTAGGGGTGATGTCAAACTAAAATAAAGCTTTGTAGAAGATATATGTTCCAAATTATGTCTTTACACGATGCAACTGCGTTCATGTCATTGTCCCTTTCAAAAAAAAATTAAAGCATACTTTTAACAGCTAGAAAACTTAATCTGCAATTGAATTCCCAGAGACATTTACCATATCCTGAGTCATAATCTGGATAGGCGTCTACTACAAACATGTAATTTAATTTCTCAAAAATTAAAAAATGCTGCCAAAGTAGCACACTCTGCATCTTCAAGCAGCTGTTCCACATCTGTGCTGTAACTTTAACATGATCAATGTTTATATGGCAACTCATTTTCCACAAGAAGTATTTGCCGAAATTTTAAAGTGAACTCCAGCATCCACCGAGGCCTCAATTTTACGTGTCTCAGTACTGGGGCCCTGGTTATTTCAAGTGATTAAAAATGATACCCTGGGAAAGCACCACTGACATTTTTTTCCGCTGTAGTAGAGATCAATTTGAGATTTTAATGCTTATGGCATTAAAATCTACATGCCTTTGTATTTTCGGGACTTTGTACCTAAAGCTATTTATTTGGTTACTACTAGTATGTGGGAAGGCAATGACAATAACAAGGGCCATGTCACACATTATCAATGGATGCTGTTGGCATCCGGTGAAACAGCAAATGAGCTATTGGAATGAAATGACTGATGGACGCATTCCGATTGCCTCTTGTGTGGGCAACATACTTAGAGGTAGAGAGCATTTGATTGATTGATGTCAAAACTATAGATCGCCATGCACCAGCTCTAGACTGCATTTTATGTTCATTTACTTTGGTTATTGGCACACAAAGTGTCAGTAACTTATATGGAACAACTGCTCACCAAACTAAAATTTACAACCAAAAACAAGTATTAATCACTGGCAAAACAATACATTTACCAATGGACAAAAACACCAAATCACAATTCAACTCAACAACACAATTACACAACACAGCACATACATCAAATCCCCACCACAAAATTCCACATCATGCCACAAAATTCCGCAGCACACCACATAATTAAACTCCATTACATGCCGCTCCACAACACTAAAAACAATCTATATATATACACTCCGTAACACACAATCCCACTCCACATAATTTCAGTACACTTAATGCCACATAATTACTAGCCACATAATTCCACTACACAAGCCCACTCTACACCCCACAATTGCACGGCACACAATTCCACAACTATCAATTCCAATCCAACCCACATAATCCTACTACACACTACATACATACATACACTCCATAACACATGGGTAAAACACATTGTCATTTACAGCGCCAATAGCTTTAACTCAACCAATTGCGAGACGGATTGCATGTGCAATGCTTGTTATAGACTTTTAAACCAGTCAAGTGCAATCATAAAAACAACCCATAAAGGGCATTATATTCTGATTATATGACCATGCAACCATAGACAGACTTTAACAGTGCCCCTCAAGTCTCCAAAACCATACTCTCGCTCAGATAAATTTAACTTGATTTACAACACCACTGATACCAGTGTAGGATGTCAGAGCACTTTACATCACACTCATTATACAGAGACAACCAATCATATGTGTATAAATCTCTGTATAGGAAATGTTTCATAAGACAAAGGACTACAAGGTGTAGGAGTCACATGACATGCATACTAGTGTAGTGTAGTTCCTATATCCCTGATAGGCTCTGTGCATTGGAATAACATACACTATAGATTTGACATAGGACTAAGGTCAGTATGTCTCTATCGAGTATACTAAACTTAATTACTTGTGTGTGCCAGCTAACTCAGAGGTCACTAGAAACTTCTCGAATATACAAGAAGGGATTAGTCTCTGACAACCGCATTAACATGACAACTTTATTTCCCTTTAGAATCGAAACAATCTTAGAATCGTGGAAACAATAGATAACTGTTTCACTCAGTGCATGCTTCGTTTCTACAGAGGTGCACAGAGAGACGGACGTTTCAATAAAAGGGTTTATTGAACAGTCTTATTTCTCATGCAAGAGATATGAATTGCTACAATCGTAAGACAGACAATGAAGTACAATGTGTACGAGGTTAGCAGTAAGATAAAATAATACTGCAATAGCATGGTTTGTAGCTATGACATATATTAATCAAAATACATACATAAATAACATAATGCTAAATTGTTCTACCCCAGTGTACCTAACCTAAGTGCAGTACGAGGTTTGAAGTAGGTGCTATTGCTAAAGTATAGCTAGCTATATTTTAGTTTAGCCAAGAGTTGCTAAAAGTTTCTCTAAGTTCTAGTCGGCTCCATACCTGAGAATGAGAGAGGTTGGAATCTCTTTTCTGGACTCGATAGTCTAACCCCCCGCAAGGGAAGTCAGAGAGCACTGGAGCTGGATTCTCTGTGAGGAGGATGGCAGAGTGAGGTCAGTGCATCAGGCTGGAACTCGATCTCCTACCGAACTTGCTGTGGCGAACCGTGTAGTCTGGGTTGGATCGAATCCTCCGGGAACCGCAATTTGCCAGGGCAAATGCTGGTATATTTATACCTTGAAGGTGTCTAGGAATGCCAGTATTGACGTAAAAGTCATGCAGAGGAACGTCATGAATGAACCCCTAAGGAATAGATGTTCATGTATACTTAATGAGTTCTTGGAGAAATCAATATGCAAGCTGAGGGAAATTCCTAAAGGCTTAAGGGTCTGGTTTTCCAAGAATTTGTTGTGACGTGGATGGACGGATGTAGGTGGCCATGCCTGTATTTGGTTTGTACGGACAATGTCTAAATAAGGGCCGGATTTCTATGTCCAAATAAGGGAAATGTGAATTGTACCTATATAAGAGCATAAATCATGAAACCTATATACAGAATCTGCACACAACACTAGTAGGCAGTATAGTTTAATAGTGATTGGTCTAGGAGGAGCCAAGATGGCGACCGGGACGGCAGCGTAGGCTCCCGGCTCCGTGAACCTCCGCACCCCGCACAGATATCCTGCACGAGATCCTTAGCCTGCGCTATCTACCCGTGTTGGTGAACGCGAGCGGCAACCGGCCGTGTGACCCCGAAGTTTCTGGCAGCGGTACCGCCGGAGAAATGTCCGTCTGAAGTTTGCGGCCTGTGCAGCCCCGGAGCCGGGACCTCGAGTGAACGCCGTGGCCGGGCGGCAGTGCAACAACAACGGCCTTTGGTGACTGGGTGGGGTCGGACTGCTGGAGTGGTGCGAATGTCGGACTGCGCTTCGCCGTGGTCGCTCCTACCACTAAGCGTAGCTGAACGAGTGCGTGCCCGAGGTGGCAACTCCAAGACTCTCCGGTGATTGCTTCAGCCTTCGCCGGTGAGCTGCCCGGACGCCGACCGTAACTTGTCCCGATTCTTGCGGGCTGCTCCCGGATTTTCGCGGGCGCTGGTCCGTGGTGGGGACGACTGTGGCCCGTGACCACACACCGGACACATTGTGTGCCTGCCCTCGGAACCCAGTTACCAGTGCCATGGAACCCGAGGCGCTTGTGTCTGAGCCCCGGTCCCGATCTGGGATGGACTTACCCAGCGGCCATTTTGGTATGCCAGAGTCCACCATCCTGTACACCGGGTTGCAGCAGGATTGGGAGGGTGCGACTCTGAGGAGCGTAGCGGAGCGAGCGCCGGGAGCTGTACTGGGGTACGGTGACCTTCTCGAGGCTCTCGGTGCCCTTCACTCCACCCTGATTCACGGAGCCTGGGTGTTGGGGAGCAAGCTCGATGGAGTGACATCAGCGTCGGAACAGTTGCCGCCTGCCTATCCCCAGGTACACTGGGACTTCTCACGCCGCGCACGGGGGGACAGTGTCGTGGCCGCCCCTGTGAATAGTGCACGCCTGGACTCTCCGGACAGTATATTAACGTGCGATCAGCTGGCTGTGGATTTGGTCTGTTCCGGAGGTTTCGGACCTGAGTGGGGGGTGGTGGCCTTGTCCCGTGCGCGGTCTCTGACGACCCAGGCAACGTCCAAGCAACGGTCGCCCGCCCTGGCTGATTCCGCCTTCCTGGGCCTGGTGTGCAGTGTAAATCCTGGCTCGGCATCGGGAAAGACGATCCTCCCTAGAGCTGACTGTGTCGATCTTCAGAGCCCTCTACCCTACCTGTGTGTGTCGCTTCCTGAGTTTTATTGGACACTTCTCTTCCTGGTAACATTGGACATGGCACTGGGACGAGGGGTATGCATGGGTGGGTTTGCAAAGAGTGGCCAAGGATGATGCTGACCCTTCCGAGGTGGTCACCTACTAGGCGGGCGGGCTCGGGAGTTGTGTGCTCTCACGGCATAACTGTTAGTGTACCAAGTGCGTAATGCTCCTTACTCCTCTTTGACAGGGTCGATTTTGTGTTCTTTATTGTATGCTTTATGGGAAACCGTGTGGTGCGGGAGGGAGAAACCGGGGGCGTGTTTTGCAGGCCCTCCTCCAGTTTGTTAATACTCTCTCTACCCCCCCGTCTGGTGGGGGCTCTTTTCCCACTTCTTTTCTCTGTTTCTTCTATATTTCGGGTCTGGTTCCGGGGCGACAGGCACACTGCTGGGGGGGGGGGGGCCATACTCATCTGCAGAGGTGCAGGGTGGGGGGTTGGGGGGGGATCCTTTAGTCTTTCACCTCCTTTTTCTATGGCCTCCTTTTCTTCTCTTATTCTTCTTTGTCTTTTTCTGGGATCAGCATGGTAGTACTCCTTTGTTGTTAATCACTGCTGTTTCCGGAGTGCCATAATTTCCATGGAGTTTCCTGGGTCTTGGGGCAGGGGGTTGCAGGCGCAAATGGCCGTGTCATTCCTCCACATCCTGAACTTCCTGTTTCAGCGCCATTGCTTAGATAGACTGCTGTGTATTGTTTACGTTCATCGTTCTGCCTGCCATTTTTCGCTGCTGGGAAACTGTTTGGCACCTGATCCTTCCATCCTTTTCTATTATGAAATGTAAACCTTTATTATCCTGGTCTCCTACTTGGGCTGTTCAGAGACTGAGAGTATGCTAGCGTCGAGATTTTGCTCCCCGAGGTACTGACTGTGATAGACCTGCTTTCTGTTATTCTGATTGTTTAGCGGCCGGGGTTGTAGGCCCATATGTGTAATTGATTGACATGTCAATAAATGTTTTAAAAAAAAATAAAATAAATAGTGATTGGTCTGGAGAAACACACTGAATTCAGAACATAATACCATAATTGGGGGTTCTCTTTAATAACCAGAATTGATTTCTATTCAAATTAAACCTTTTTGCAACATTAGGATAATCAGACTGTGGAAAAAACATGCAGCTCTTAGATGACAGTTAATAGCTCACTGTTCTATGTTAGGATTTTGACTTAGAAACTGCAAGTACCAAAAGGATCTCACTGACAAAAGTAGTAACTCACTGACCCATTTACATTATGTGCATTTTGTGATCTGGGTGGTACATGTTCTTTGCAGCAGGCAAATTAGCCCTCTGCGCTACCTTTCCATGAGTCAAAACTTCCACTTGACTAAACTCCATCTCTCTCTAGGACATTAATTACCGGAGTTATCATGACATTTTTATTGTTGCCTAAAATTGCTGGAGGCCAGGAAGGAGGCAGCGAATGCTTTGAGAAACATAATACACTTGCAAGCATGTTACCCCACTAGAAGTCAGCGCCCGGTGATATCGCACCGCCCTAGAGCCACCTTACTCAAGGGTCCTGTGATCTCGGTGACTGTCGTGCTATGGTGTGCTGCTTCATAGGCCTGCTGCAAGACTGGAGGTGAACTTCAGTATGGATTGTGGTTGACAGGCCTTTAAGGTTAACCCACATTAGCCACCGTTAGGGTCCACATGCTGGTGCTAAGACACCAGGGCTTCTAAGTTATAGCAAGGGAATATGCTCCCACAGGAGAGTGGTCTAGAGGACTGGTCATGAAGGCTGAACCTGGTAACACAGTTCCAAATTCGGCAGCTCTCACCATAGTGCCACATCATCTCCTCCACTGAACACCATACTGCCCCATTGAGAGAAATTTGCGCTGCCTTCAGCTACAACCCAATTGTACACAATCCAATTACGCATTAGATGAGTGTAATATACTGCCTAAGAAAAAAAGAAACAAAATCATGGAAAAAGCAAACACTCATAGGGAATGCAAGTTTAAGTAAAGCATGTGAAATGTAAGCAGGAATAATATGGTTATCTTAACGCTTTTACATTAATTATTCAGAAATCAGTGAGTGCTTTTCCCAGTGGCACAGCAGAAGTGGACACTGTCCTTGTCTTCTCTGGGCAAGAAGGAAGAGACAGAGTCCTTTTCCTTCTCTACCCGCCCCGCCCCGAACATCGAGCCAGATCTGTGGGCCTTGGCATGTTTAAAATAAAAAAGCAGGGGAACGGAATCTATCAAATTAAAGAAGTAGGGGCATGCTGGGCCCTGCCAATCCCTCCCACTTCGACCACTGTATGTGTGGTGCTTTTAGGAAGCAAGCAGACTACTTCGAGGGTTAATGATCATCTTGCTACTAGAATGGCTGAGCTAGAGTGCATGAGGCGAATCAACATGATTAAACAGAGTCACTACAAAAAATGTTTGTGCTTGGAGTCGGAAAAGAAAGGCAATAGGATGGACATAGTTTGTTTGGCAGTGAGGGGAGAAAACCCCGGCAGAGCTGTATTTTCATTCTATTGCTGAAAGGTGTTTAATTCCCTTCTCTGTGCAGCTTGCAGAGCATTCTAATGAAAGCTCTACTTTTTACTCTTGGGGTCCTGAATCATGTACACTTGGAATTACCAATCCCATTCCCTTTCCATGAAAATCTCATTCTTGACCCCTGAAATGATGTGTCCTCAGCAGCAGCGACTGTGTGACAAAGCAGTAAGACTGCGGCGCCCCATCCTTGTGGAGAAGGTGGTAGCTGAGTTAAGGATTGGGTAACAAACCTGAATCTCCCAAAGTGCATTTTCCAAGAAAACAATTTGGCTTTTTGTGAGGTAAAGCAGGGTTCATTGGTGGTGAGACTAGTTAAACGACAATGATTCGAAAAGTGTGGCAAAGCAGATTATTTCCAAAACAAAGTGTTTTGAAGTATATAAGTGATTAACGCCTCCTACCTCTGCCGGTCGCAGTTAAACACTTGCGTGCCGCTCTGACAACAATCAAGTCCCAGGATCAAGTGACAAGACTAATACTGTGCATCCGGTTCACGGAAGTACACATGTTCAGAGGGCACGGCGGAGGTTGAGAAGTTGACTGTTTTGTCAACAATCTCTGTCCAGGCTGATGCAAGGGCTTAAGAGGGAATAGGCCCAGCAGGCTGTAAAACTATAACATCCTGCACAAGAGGCTCAGGTAATGTGACTTCTCTGCTGGGGGGTGAAGGAAGGAAAAACAAAGCTACCACCTACCGGTGTGTCCAATCTTCGAAGCATGTGTGTCCTTCTGGTCACCAAAAGGGTGGTGTGATTGTTGTAAAACAGTAGGCAAGACCAGCTCCATGTATCACCCACACGATGGCTGGTACCCCCAGAATAGACTCACAGGAAGGCTGATTGGGGCTAATTGATATGTTAAATTCTGGCCTGCCTGCTCAGCGCTATTCATGAGTATTCTATCGCTGACGCATAGCATTTTAAATTTGAAGGCGCCGTTGCATGCTCATTTATGTTAGACAATTTTAGTGTGCTGGTGCTGCCTCATTGGCAGTGTGCCTCAATTGCGGTATTGTCAGAGGGGCACTAGACTACGTGTCTAATGCATTTTAATGCATTGATGCGGACACTAGCATTAAAATGCGTTAGACGAAAGCCTGATGTGGCCTCCCCTAATCCAGCCCTGAAACTGCAAAAAGTAAAATTATAATACCAACTTTATTCTAATTTTATTTTTTCTGCATTTGTTAAAATTTTCATGTTAATTGCAGCGCCCATCATGAGTTGAAATTGATATGAAAACTTGAACAAATGCACACAATCACCCCGCAGCCCAGCTCTCTTAAGAAAAGAAATGCAGCAACATAGCTGCCAAGGTTTCAAATTGCTATGTGGGACGGTTTCAAACCTGCCTTAACACCGTTCACATGGATCTGTATATGAGGATATGCACCGTCTTTTCACTTTTTAAGCAAAAGTTTGGAGTGATATTTGTCGCTGCACCCAGACGTGTGGTCTGGTTTCTGGCGCACCTAGCCTTCGTTGCAGCGCACATAGACCTCATGCTACCGCACACAGAGGGAACATTAATTGGGGGTACTTCTTTCGCCATGCCTCCCTCTTCGTGGTTATATATTTTTGAGGCTTTTAGAAATGTTTGCTGTCGACCGTCATTTGGGCTTTTTTTAGTAGGATGTTTAGTTTGGTTTTGGGCTTTGTTTTACAGAGGATTGGGCTTGTTTTTTGTTAAGCACAGGGAGATTAAGTGATTTGCCCGGTCAACTCCGAGGCTCGAGCCTTGGTTTCCCAGCTCCAAAGTCACCAGCTCTAGCCGTGAGACCACATTCTCTTCTGTTATAATGGTAAGGGACTAGCAAAATATCCAAAAATAAAGGTGTACAGAAAACGTGACTGAGCAGAACAAGCCTGGGCAGCGCAAAGAGCTGGCAGTGAATGTCCGACTTTTTGGCTTTGCCAGTACGTGTTTAACTCGAGTCCGCACTCAAGGAATTCTAGCTCTAAGCATTCTTCTCTTTACACAATCCTGCACCGGAGGGCTTGGCGCAGAGGGAGAGCCTTGGTGTTGTTGATATATTGTGGACGGGTTACAGTGGCTCCTTTAACGGCCCAATAGAGAGAGCAGGGGGTTTACGCTGCCTCCGGGATGCCGAGTATTTACGCGACATCGGCACTTCCAGGATGTAAGTGAAAAACAGACAGTAGTGTTTTGTAACCCTGCAGGACTCGGGAGTTGGCAGCGCCTGTCACTGCACGATCTTCAGAGTGCAAGGTACCCTGTCTTGCACTCGTCGCTTCCTCCTCGAGTGATCGCTCCCCTGCCTGCGCTCTCTGTGCAACGTGGTATCGTTATTTCAAAGCTGCACTGTTTGGCGATTTTAAAGCGTGTGCATTTCTTTGCCATTACTCGCTCATTTTAAGTAGACCTGTGCATTGTTTGTGTGAGCCCCCGGCGCCCTGCTCTGCCCTCCCCTCCATTTTTAGCTTGTTGTTGTTGTTGTGCTCCGTCCCTTGAGCCCGCCACGCCTCCCAGCTGAGCCGCCCTCGCCCCTCCCCCTCCACTCTCCATATATGACAGTAGTTCCCGCGCGCAGCATTTACGCGCAGCGCCCGCGCCCAACCCGCGCCGAAGGTGCGCCAAAGGTAAGCCCGTCTACGCCCGTCCGCGCCTGGACCGCGCCCAGCGCCAGACCCCCTGCCCCTCGCGCTGCGCTGCCCTCCCGCATCACCTACGATGCCGCCACCCTCCTAGCCCTCAACCCCGGTCGCGCCCCCAACTGCGTCCAAGCCGCTCCTGGACACACTCATGGACCTTTCTCCTGCTACTCCTGCAAATTCAGCGGCACCGACAACATCTCCGCTACGACCACACCACAGATTCCCGACCCCAACCACCTACAATGCATCCTTCTCAACACCCGCTCGGTCCACAGGCACACCATTGACCTATGGAACCTACTAGACACCATCTCTCCAGACGTCGCCTTCCTAACAGAAACATGGATGAACGCTTCCTCCGCCCCAGACATCACCATTGCCATCCCTGAAGAATATAAGATCACACGCAAGGACCGTACCAGCCACACAGGAGGAGGCATCGCCATCGTCCATAAGAAATCTATCCGCATCTCAACCAGCTCTGACGCCAACCTCGTCAACTCCGAACACCTTCACTTCCAGATCCACATCGACCCCAAGACCACACTCAGAGGCACCCTCCTCTACAGACCACCAGGACCCCGCGCAAAATTCAGTGAAGACATCACGGACTTCATCACTCCACACGCGCTCCCCTCCAAAGACTACATCCTTCTGGGAGACCTCAACTTTCACCTTGAAAAGACCAACGACCGCAACTCCACCACCCTGCTGGACAACCTCGCCAACCTCGGACTTAAACAACTAGTCACTTCCCCCACCCACATCGCAGGGCACACACTCGACCCCATCTTCACCTCCAGCAACCATGTCTCCTTCAGCCACACTACGGATCTCCTCTGGACTGACCACAGCTGCGTTCACTTCACCTACAACAAGCCAAAACCCACCAACCACCTCCAACCAACTCTGCAAAGAAACTGGAACAAAATCACCACCGACCAGATCTCCGCATCGCTCCTTCTAAACACCCCAGCCCACTCTTCTAACCCAAACCAAGCCGCCGCCAACTTCACCCTATGGCTATCCAACACCGCCGACACCCTAGCACCACTGAAAAAACGTCAAAGCAAACCTGGCAGCAAGAAGGCCTCATGGTTCAACGATGATCTTAAGAAGTCCAAGAAACTCTGCCGCTCCCTTGAAAAGGCGTGGAAAAAAGACCCATCCACTAGCACCAAGGACGCCTTCAAAAACGCCACCCGCACACACCACCAACTAATCCGAAAGGCCAAGAAAACAGCATTCAAGGATCGACTTGACAACAACGCCCACAACAGCAAGGAACTTTTCAACATCGTCAAAGAATTCTCCAACCCCTCAGCCAACTCCAACGACATCACCCCCTCTCAAGCCCTCTGCGACTCCCTAGCCTCATTCTTCCACAACAAGATTGCAGACATTCACAACAGCTTCGACAACCAACCCGGAGACCAACCCACCCAACCATTTGCTGAACATTCTCCCCCCGTAAACACCCTCAACGACTGGAACCCAATCTCCACTGAGGACACAATCCGCCTGATGAATTCCATCCACTCAGGATCCCCCACAGACCCATGTCCTCACCACATCTTCAACAAAGCAGACTCCATCATAGCACCGCACCTCCGAGACGTCATCAACTGCTCCTTCAACTCCGCCACCTTCCCGGAAAACTGGAAACACGCTGAACTCACCGCCCTTCTGAAAAAACCCACAGCGGACCCCACCGAACTCAAAAACTACCGCCCCATTTCGCTCCTTCCATTCCCGGCCAAAGTCATCGAGAAAGCCGTCAACAACCAGCTCGCCGCCTTCCTCGAAGCCAACAAATCCCTCGACTCCTCACAATCTGGCTTCCGAGCAAAACACAGCACTGAGACCGCCCTAATCGCAGCAACAGACGACATTCGAACTCTATTGGACAATGGAGACACAGTCGCCCTCATCCTCCTCGACCTCTCTGCAGCATTCGACACAGTCTGCCACAGCACCCTGTTACAACGCCTCAATAACATCGGAATACAAGGAAAAGCACTTGAATGGATCACCTCTTTCCTCTCCGGAAGAACCCAGAGAGTCCGCCTCCCACCATTCAAGTCCGAGGCCACTGAAGTCATCTGTGGCGTACCACAAGGATCATCACTCAGCCCCACCCTCTTCAACGTCTACATGAGCCCCCTCGCGGCCATCGCCCGCCAACACAACCTCAACATCATCTCTTACGCGGATGACACTCAACTAATCCTTTCTCTCACCAATGACCCCAGCACCGCCAAAACTAACCTACACGAAGGAATGAAAGAAGTTGCCGAATGGATGAAACAAAGCCGTCTGAAACTGAACTCAGACAAAACAGAAGTCCTCATCTTAGGTACATCCCCCTCTGCATGGGACGACTCCTGGTGGCCGGAAGCCCTTGGAAAAGCACCCATCCCGACAGACCACGCACGGAACCTAGGCGTCATCCTGGATTCTTCACTCTCAATGAACAGACAAGTCAGCGCCGTATCCTCATCCTGCTTCAACATTCTTCGCATGCTCAGAAAAACATTTCGCTGGATCCCCACCGAAACAAGGAAAACAGCCACCCATGCTCTAGTCACGAGCCGATTGGACTATGGAAACACCCTCTACGCAGGTACTACCGCTAAACTCCAGAAGAAACTCCAACGAATCCAAAACGCCTCAGCCAGGATCATATTAGACATCCCGCGCAACGAACACATCTCCAGTCACCTGAAAGACCTCCACTGGCTACCCGTCAATAAGAGAATCACTTTCCGACTGCTAACTCACGCACACAAATCACTCTACGACATCGGACCAGAATGCCTCAACTCACGACTGTCCTTCTACACCCCCTCCCGCCAACTACGTTCTTCCAACCAAGCCCTCGCCACTGTACCTCGCATCAACAGGACCACCATGGGAGGCAGATCCTTCTCTTACCTGGCTGCTAAAACATGGAACTCACTCCCCGCTTGCCTTCGCCTCACCCAGAACCACCTGGCATTCAGAAAACAACTTAAAACGTGGATATTTGACAAGTAATCCTCCTCCCCTATCTAAGCGCCTTGAGACCCTCTGGGTATGTAGTGCGCTATATAAATTCTCTGACTTGACTTGACTTGACTTGTCTCCAACCATGGCCGCCCTGTGCGTACCCTGTCTCCAGGAATTGCACCCTGTGCGCCCACCACCTCTTCTCGGTCCCCAGGACCCTGCTGCTGCCCACGGCCTGCTGGGCAGGGCTCAGCCCTTGGATGACCAAAGCTACCCGCGTGGGGTTTGTTGTCCCTGATGCAGGGGGCGCGAGAATGAAGAGCTACGGGGACCTCCCGGGCCCCTCCCTCCAGCAGAACCTCCACTGGCTTTTCGCCAAGGACTACATCTTGCGTTCCCACGAGCTACAGGTCAATTCCAGCCCATTTGTGTACTCTAATTTTTAAACAAGCATTTGCAATGCAATCGGTCTCGCTTTTGGGACCTTATAAGTATTCAGCCATGCAGCACAGGCTGGCACAGCTGTGGAAAAGGCAATCACGTGGGATGTGTCAGTCACTTATTAGGCCACACACTGACATTGTGCAGTAATATGTCTAAACTATACATGGTACTTACCTCAGACTAACGTCTGCAGTTACAATGTGCTGTGCGATTAATCTGACAATGGAATCTTGGAGGAAGGGCCACGGGTGTGTGGTGGCTGCCGGGGTGTGACTGGTAGTGTTTTCGCCAGCAGGGCTGCTGATATGTGCAGTATCTCTTGGCTGCCAGATGTAAGTGGTGTCTACTCGTGCTTCTGTGCCAACAGCCATTGGATGTAGGCAGTGTTTGTTGGCTTTGGTACCTAGGCATTCTAGTGAAGGTGGTGTCTGTCGGTTTTTGCGTGTCATACCTGTGGAAGGAAAGTTCAAAGTAAACGTGTCCATACAAAATATACTAAAAGTACAGATGGTATTTATAAAACAAGCATGTGCCTTGGAGTCTACTCTGGAAGGGATTGTATGTAAACTTGGAAGATGGGCGCATATTAGCAACAAAACCAGAACAACTTTACTATATGCAAGGTGGATGTGTTGTCACTGCTACAGTAACTCCGGACTGCTCTTTCTAGATAAGGTGTACTGGAATGAACTGCATTGTTAAAAACACTGCACATGTTTAAAAAATAACATGAGAAAACAAATCCAGTGAGTTTGGAATTTAAAGTAAACCCACCTCAGATCGGACGACTGCAGCCATGCTGAGAGCCCCAGGCTGCTGCACACCTGCACCAGAGACACTGGGGGCCATGGTGTGCATGTTGTGTGTTGATGCCTGGGGGTGGAGTACTGCATTACCCTAATAGTTTTCACAATTATTATACAGCCGATCGGTGTTGGTTTTTGTAGAGTTAAGGATATTATTACAACGCACTATAGGGATACTTTATAATTACTGTTTAGGTCTCACCTGGCGAAAGCAGCGTATGCGTTGTCCTCGCCATTGGGAGTATCTTTTGGAATCGATTCTGCCGAGGGCTTCTGTCCAAAGCAAACAGCATGCATGTGTCCATGGGACTGTGGACAGTCCGACGCCATTTAGCGATGTGTTCGTTGTCATAGCAACGAAAATACCGCTTCGCGTATGGGTGTACAAAATGTGCATGACCGCATGGCGGCGTGCTTTTGCTTTCCCTATAAGATCAAACATTATTTTTTAACTGCCTTCTTTTACTAGCAATTAAACCTACATCGTTTACAATTTATTTTTTTACTGCATTTTTGTTGATTTGAGAACTTGCCTCGTCCTAACTAGACAGTGCTGAACCGAGTGAAAGAGTTTTCGGACGGTTCTTTTCTCCCAACTTTGAACCGCGATGGGGTGGTACGGAAAGCAGCAAGGCTCACAAACTTCTTGCTTTGAACCCTTCGCAGCCCTGAAGGTATTTCTTGCCGCTGCCACCTCCGCGTCCCCTGCTTTGAGAAATATTTGACATGCGCCCAAGGCGCTGCAGATAATGGCTCCTTTGAGAAGCGCACTTCACGCCACCGCACTCGGGTTATGGCTGCACAGCCCACTGGTCATGGCCTTTCTTCAAAAACTAAACCATCACACGAGTGCGTGAGCAGGAGCGGGGTCCCGCGTGAGGGGGCCCTGCAACACGTCAGATGGACGAGGAGGAGGGCGAATTGTGGTTATGGAGGGACCGGCTGCATAACCAGGCTTGCTCTGGTGAGGGGCGGGAGTCCTCGTGGATTACTGGGAAGCCCCTTTGCACGTGAGCCTTAAACGTGTTAGAGGGGTTTTTGCGTAGTCGAGTGCACACATTAATGGTTGCACCAAGGGCTTTAAGTGGGATGAAAAAACTGAAAAGAGGGGCGTGGTTTAATAACACGTAAGCCAAAAATATGTGCTTAGCATAGTGTAGCGCCCAACAGCTTCTCTCATTGCATCCAGATATATAATGCAACAAGTAACATTACATTATACATGCACCAAGCTAGAACTATTGGCTTTGCCAATGGTTATTAGTTGCATAAGATAAATAAGCAACAACAATGGCATTGTTGTATGGAATATGGTTCAGTTCTGAAATGAGACTGTAAAGAACTATAGCGAGTCGAAGAAGATACACCAAAAGCAGTGAAGGGTAGTATTGCTGCAGAGTTAAGATTTTTTTTCAGCCTGAGGGTGAAAATGGAGAGCCTGATAGGGACCTGTCTCAGGACCTGCTTTTTAGAACTGCCGGTGCTGAGCACTGGCACGAACCGGCCCACTTAAAGCTCTGGATGCACCTGATAGGTCAGTAAGGTCCTTTTGGGAAATGAGTGGGAAGGCATATCAAGATCGTTAGAAAGCGTCATGTTAACCTAAAACGGAAAATGCAGAGAACTAAGGGGCATATTAACAAGCAAGGCGATAAAATTATTGCCGCTTTAGCGGCAGAAAATTGCCGCTAAAACGGCGATAATGGGCTTGATAATATGCTCGATGGAATTCCAATTGAAGTCCATGTTAGATGTGAAGGACATCTAACATGGGCTTCAATTGGAATTCCATAGAGCATATTATCAAGCCCATTATTGCCATTTTAGCGGCAGTTTTCTGCCGCTAAAGCGGCGATAATTTTATCCCCTGGCTTGTTAATATGCCCCCATATTTTCTCTTGTGTTCTGTGTTGCTTTAAATATTTTTTTATTGAGCTATTATGTCTGATATAGCTGGCTGCTCCAGCCCTCCTGGCATGCTGCAGACATCAACCTGTTGCAAGTCTACAACATTCATATAGACAATTTATTTATAGAGCACTTCCTGCCATTCTGTCACCCAAAGGCATCATGGCGCTAGCACTTGAATAATAAAAATATAAACAATAGCAAAGCGAATAGGTCTTGCATTTGGAACCTGTTAGCTGTGCCTATAGTTTTTAGCCATGAAGTATAAAATGTTTAAAAGCCTTTGACGCAGGCACTTTTTTTTTCTTTGTAGTTACTGATCAGAGTTGGAGCGATAAGGGAAAAAAGCTCAATGTGTATGTGTTTTTGTGTGTGTGTGTGTTTTTTTTAATCGCCGGTAAGGGGGAACAGAAGGCTTAAGTAACATCAATAAAGTGAGGTGCAACTTAGAACAGACTGGGTGAAGCATATGGAGAACAGGGTAGCATGGAGTACAGGTGGAGAGACCATACATGAGGGAGACAGCAGGAAAACACATGTACTCCTTTGGAGAGTTAGACCTAGAAGAACATAAACATAACAGGTGTATTTGTAAAGCGCACGATTACCCGTAGGTGTCCTGGCGCTGAATAGCAGATGTTTATTGTTACCCAACTCAATGGTACTCATTTTATCGACCTCAGATGGATGAAAGGCTGAGCCGACCTGCCAGGATTTGAACCTATGACCATGAGGTCGAACACAGGCCCCTGCAGTGGCTGCTTTAGTCCACTGAGCCACCAGGACCATCCTAGAGCAAACATTGAAAATGCAATAGGTCTCGCCTTTTATTAAGTTAAAGCCATTTGCTTTGCTACACAATACCATTAGCAAAGCAAATGGCTTTAACTTAATCAAAGGCGAGACCTATAGCATTTTCAATGCTTGTTTTAATTGCTGCCAGGTTTTGAGACTGAGGCGGACCCGACACACTTAAAACCTTGCATGTAAGTAGTAGGGTTAATGGGTTTTGAATAATTTTAGTGTAAGCACAGTCAAAAGTTTGAAAACATTTTCCCGGGAGAATGTGCAGAGAAAATGAGTGGCTACTTTAAGTGACAGTTCATCATGGAATGTACTGCCGATTCTTATAATGGATTTGGGGAAATATGTAATACTTTTATTGATTTCACAGATTGCTTCTTTAGAATTTACTTGTTTTATAGAGCTTTCTTGTGATTAGGAGCTACTTTGTAGCACTAGTGGGTTGACAGAAGTTTGCCTGAGTTGTCCCTTTCCTGACAAATGGAGATTGCAAGATTCAGTACTTACCAAAGCTAGTTCTTGGTAAGCCTTGGCTGTCTGTCAGGGCGCCTGGTGTGGTTCAGTGACTGTTGCCCTAAATCTATCATTAGCCATGAAAACGTCATGGAATGAGTCATACTACCTGTGATAAAGACCAGTGCATTTTGACATCAACAGTACATCGGAGGCGAATTGCCTTTAGTAGAAAGGGATCAGACTGGGGCTTTAAGTGGGCCGGGTCCTGCCGGTGCTCAGCACAGGCAGTTTTTAGGTCTCGCCTGACCAGGCGCATGCGCTGGTCTGGCCAGACTTATTGAGAGGGCTCCAAAAAGTGCTACCAGGCCAGCATAGAGCTACAGTGCATGTGCGCGGGTGCGCGCGCCGTGCTTTACCGCGATTACTTTCATGTTTGATCGTGATCACTGCCGCTTTGCATAGCCAATAGGTCTCGCTTTTGGGACCTTATAAGTATTTAGTTATGCAACTGTTGCTTAGCTAAACACTTATAAGGTCCCAAAGGCGAGAACCTATTGGCTATGCCAATGCTTGTTTAAAGCAGATGCCGTGACGGGTCCCTATCGGGCTCTCCATTTTTACCCTCAAGGTGAAAAACAACCCTTTAATTTGCAATAATACAAGCCATTATTGCCTTTAATGTAAGTTCAAAGAGACATGTTTTTCAGTTTTATATAGCGCAAACTTGGTGCACTTTACATGAGCATCAGTTACTGAGAGGTAAGGAAGATGCCTTCTGTTTCAAGAAAAAAAGCCTTTCGACATGCCTGATTCATGACTTTGTCAGCATTTTGGCCCCCATTTTAAATATTCAAATAATGGGTGTATGTCTCATTTTCCACTGAAAATGCATCTTCTGATTACCTTGTAATGCTGCTGCAGTTCGACGATTCTACACAAATCAAAATCTGGCAGACAATTAGCATGTTTGGCATTCTCTTGGCATCTCGAGCTATTTGCCTGATCCGTAAAAGAGAAGAAAGGGCAAAGTAAAGGCCAGGGGAGGCTAGTGATTTGCTACTTAGACAGTGTTTGATGGTTCTGCATTAAAGTTAAGATACAGTGGTCGGCTTGATAACTCTTTGTGAAGCTGGAGGCTGGCTGCAGAGCTTGGGCAAAGAAGAGTCCCTCTGCCCAACTTTTCATTGCATTCCCATAGGCAATCGCTGTTGGCAGAAGAGTGGTTTGAACGCTGGGATTGGCTGTAGGCCTGGCCCTGTAGTCCACAACCAAGGAATATAACCAATAGCCATGCCCCGTGGGGGTTTGCTGCATGGTGGGTTGATTGCAGGGCTTGGCCTAAGGCAAGCTTCACTTGTTCTGGGTTTGGAAGAAGCTTGCAGTGTAGCAGCCTGCATTGTGCTTGTTGTGTCTCCGAGGCCTATTCGCGCTACTACTATCGAGGCTCTACTTCAGTGCTTAATTTGAGCCAGTGGCGGCTGGAGGAGCTCACCAGACTTTATTTTTTAGCACCATACTTTGACCCACAGCAAGAGGGAGAAAAAAACACAAAAGGAGGAGGAAGAGAAAGCCCACGAACCTATGAGGGTAAAACTAAGTAGTAGGGAGTGTCTGGTTATTGAAGAAAGGCATGAGGTGATATCAAGTCTACAGTGCCTTGGTATGCAGCACTCCAGAGATTAGTCGGCGCCACCTGTGGGCTTCTGAGAAATACTTTGGGCACCCGCACTTATTATTATACAAATTAGGCACTGCTTCTACCGGTTCTTTGTGTGTGACAGATTTGTACTGCAGCCAATCCTGTCGTCCTTGTACAGGAAGTTTTCTTAGCTGCAGGCTTCTTCTGTACTGTGAGTGATTAAAGCTGCCACTGCTTCTGACCGCGGTGAACTTGTTGTGTCGGTCATGGCCGTGTGCGCTCCTTTACACCTGTGCTTGGGAAGAAAGTGCAGCTGCAGGCTGTGCTGTACAAATATGTTGTGCATGAGTGTGTTACTCAGCTGTGTCACGCTGCCTTCCAGGACGATGCTTGGTGTGTTGTGTGCACGCATGATGGAAGCTTGCACTGCTGGTGTGCGAAACTGCATGAATCTGTGCTGTGGGGGGAGGGGGGAGGGTTATATCTTTCTTGTACTGCTGTTGCCAGTGCTGTGAATGCTGCTACCCAAGCCGTAATATTTGGAGTGGTAAAAGAGCCAAACTCCTTCTCCAAAAAAAGGGTGAAACTGTGAAAAGACAAGCTTATTTAAAATTGAAGCAACACCGCCCAGAAGTCTGCCCCACACACACCTACCCACCAGCTCAAACAGCACACTTGGACTATGCTGCACCTGATGGTGACTGACAAGATGACTGATAATGGGAACGGCTGTTTGGAGCACAGGGCCAAGATGTGAAGTGTGGTTAACTGAGACACCAGGCACCACTGTCTGACATCTTGAGAGTACACTACCCCTCATTGTCAGGAAATCACTCTCACTGGTGTGCTGTTTGAGCTGTATGTGAAGGTGTGTGTGGGGTCCCGTGCTTGATGGAAGTTGCAGTGAGAGCAAACACTCCTCCTCACACCCATCCCAAATAGCTAATCTGGGACTATGGCTACTTGACAGTGTGGGGAAGTGTACTTGCAAGATTGATGACACTGCTACATGGTGTTGACCTTGAAGCCAAATACCATCATAGTCCTGTGCCACAAACACCAGGCACCAGTGTCAGCCATCTTGCCGGTACATTTCCATTCACTCCCAGGGACTGCATAATTCTAGGTGTGCTGTTTGGGCTGCCTGGCAAGGTGTGTGGCGGACAGGGCATGATGGGAGTTGAAGTCAATGCAAACTTCCTCCTCACAACCAACACACACAGACCATCAGGAACCATGCTTACCATATAGAGAATGGAAATGTACTTACAAAATGGCTGACACTGTGGACTGGTGTCCGGACAACTATGCCCTGCTGGGAGAAGTGGACAAATAGGCACCAGTCATCAGTGGCAGACATCTTGCAAGTACATTCCCAATGACTGTCAGGGAAGTAGATTTCCAGGTAGGCTTTTGGTGCTGGGTGGGAAGGTGTGTGTGGGACAAGGCCTGATGGGATTTGCAGCCTTTGCAAATACTCACCCTCCCACCCAGCCCTGCCAACTCATCTGTGCCTATGCTTACCTCACAGTGAGGGTGTCGCTAGAGGCACTTCTATGTTTTGAAGCCACATGATGAACTTTGACTACCATCATTTTATTTGACTTTTGGTGTTTTATTGTACCCTAGCCTGAATGTACACCCTGCATGTGCATGTTTACCTTGAATATTTCTTTCAGATCTCTCGTAGTTTTTAAATGGGAGCTGTCCCACAGTAGAACAGCTTGACAAGAACAGAACGTCTGGGATGTGCATTTGAAAGCATGAGAGAGGAAGGTGTGGAATGTACTTTCTGGTCTGGAGGTGCAGTGTTATGAACAGTGGAGCTCAAATGTGCACTACCTTGTACATTGGACGATGAAGTGTGTGGTGCTATAGGAAGTGGTGCACAAATGTGCATTGTGTTGTACATTGGGAAGTATTATGAAGTTCTTACTATTGGCTTTGACATGCCCTCATGTCATCTTGAATCCCGACTCTGCCTAGCTTGAGCTTTTTGCACGCACAGGCAGGCACCCAGATTACTCAAGTTGTTTAGGTTATTCAAGTTCTAGGTTGCTTTGTTATTGGAGAGGAGATTGTTTAATGTACTGCCAGAGACTTTCGTAGCTTCATTAAGATAAATGCTGGAACATGTGAGAATGCAGAGGGAACGTCGGAACTCCTTTTGCCTTCAGAATGTTTGCATGGAAAGTGGTCAATTCCAGTAAGTTTCCTTGGCACAGAGACAAGGCTCCTCGGAACCTTCTGGTGTGTTTTGAGACTATAAAGCTGAGGGTTGTTGACTTAGGGACCGGGATTGTTTTGGTGTCGGAATGGGGATGGATCCATCTACTTTGGTACAGCAGAACCCCAGTTTGCTGAGGCTCTTAACATCGGCTGTGAATCCCCCAGTCTGGAGTTGGCTATGATGCAGTGTTTGCAGCCGGTGAAGTAATTTGTTTCTGATTGTTGCCATTGTGATGTGTGGGTGTTTGCATGCATATTCACTTTCCAGTGGCTATAGCAGTCATTGTGATGCGTGACTGTCAGTGTACACCTTCAGTTTCCAGTGGCTGTAATCCTCTGAGGTGTTGTCTTTGAGTATTGACTTTGTGAAGTGTGAGTGAGTTTGAGTGCACATCCAAGGTAATCATCTGATGTATTTAGTGTATATATCTTTCTGATTCCTTGCAGGACATTCATTATAACTTGCTGCTATTTTATTCTTGAATTTCATTTCATATTATTATCCATGCATTTAACAGTTGAATTTGCCAAGTGTGTTAACTAGCCCACCAGTACCTCCAGTAAGTGCCACGGAGCTGCGTTGCAGAGTGTTGTAAAAAGGGGCGTGGCTTCTGAACACCTCTCTGCAACCCAGCTCCCTGGCGCATACTGGAGGTACCTGGTGGACCAGTAACTTGTATTTCCTTCCATAGGAATCCATTGTGTGGTTTTCACAAACTAAAAATATTCCTAAAAAATCGTCTGGATGACTTAAACACATTCTTTCAACTGTTTACAGGAGATTCACCAGTGCTGGATCCAGGATCCACCACTGAGTGAAAAAGTAACAATAACACTACTTACCTGCTAAGTGAATTTTCTGCCATAGGACAACATTGGTGATTCTATGTGAAAAAATTTCTAAGTGTCAACTTTTAAAATACAATAATATTCCTTAAAAATCACTACTGTAACCAAAACGCTTTCACTCAACTGTTTACAGGAGATGTCCAAGGACTGAATCTAGGATCCAGTCCTGTGGTTAGAAAAGTAATCCATAAAGTAACTAATTGCATTTGACTAGAAATTCACATTGAGCTCAATGTTGCATTGTGTTTGAAATTGTGTTGCCCATTGCAACAACTGTAACTACTGTACTTAAAAGTCTAATGCCTATTTGCAAAGTATTTAAACTAAAATAATTCATTCTGAGAAAGTAAATTTTGTATTGTAATGTAAAATGTAATTATAATGTAATTAAAAAAAATATCTAAAAATAAATAGTTTAAAAAAAGGAGTAAATCAGTTTAAAAAAATCAGTATAACAATTAATACATTAAAAATTGTCATTTACAAAACCTTTGAAATTCACTGAAAAAACCAGAGGTTTCAGGCCTGTTATATGTAGAAATTATCATTTAAAAAACCTTTGAAATTCACTGAAAAAACCATAGGTTTCAGGCCTGATATAGTTAGGAATTAGCATTTAAAAAACCTTTGAAATTCACTGAAAAAACCATAGGTTTCAGGCCTGATATAGTTAGGAATTAGCATTTAAAAAACCTTAGAAATTCACTGAAAAAACAATAGGTTTTAGGGGTGTTATAGTTAGCTGGACATTTCACTAGAACAAAACCATTGAAATTCCTCCGATATAGTTAGTTGTACTAACTACATCTTGCGCGCGCGCCCGCTGATGATGTCACATATTACATCATTCATGACATAGTCAGTGACATCACTAATGACATCTCAAATGACATCACTGATGACATCATCCATGTGACAATCAGATACACCTCATCATACACTAGTATAAACTTTCATCACTCACTCTAAAATACAGAGTGCCAGATTTAAAACCATTGACACACCAATACAAGTTTCTAAACACCCACTCAGTGATTCCTAGATCTAAACACACGTCTAATCACTTACCTATAGATTCACTCATACATGCTGTCAATGATCAATAGAACACTATCAAATATACTTATACACCTATATCGACATTACACACCAGCACACATCCTAATCACTTATGAAGTCATCCTACTCACTTATGCAAACAATGGATCATACTTACTTTTACTTAGCTATACACTTATAAAAACACCAATTCATCTATTCATATAGATAATAACTCATACTTAGTGTGTTATAAAAACACTATTACAAGTATACAGTTATCCATACAGTCACTCATACAATCACTGAGTCTTATGTATACTTATTTATATACAACAACTGACACATACACTGGCTTTTATTTTTCTAGTTTGTTGGACATGTACCATTGAGACATATCGTGGCTCATCGCCACACCCATAAAGATATTCACTCACCCAAACAACTGTTATTACATGTAGTTTTAACTTCATGTACCTACTGAATCAACTATTCACACATCTTTGGGCAGTCACACACCCCCACCGAACCACACACACATTCACTCTCCCATACAAATACTCAGTTAACTAATCAATAAATAATATAGACTTTCACGTAGCTAGTAACCAACTGGTGCAGCAGTTTACACAACAACTAACAAAGTGATACAGATATTCACACAGTTTAGTCACTATCCAATATATTTAGTGAGACACTATAAATTAGTCAAGTAAACAGTCAATCACACTGCTACTAAATCCTCCATCCAGATATTTATATTTATATACCCAGTCATTCTTCAATGCAAATTGCTATATATATATAATACATATTTAAATAACGAACCAAACCACATTCACTGGATGTTGTCATCAGTGATGTCATTTGAGAATTTATCAGTGATGTCTCTGACCATGTCATGAATGATGTAATATGTGACATCATCAGCAGTGGATTGCGGGCTCGCGAGACTTAGTACAACTAACTATATCAGAGTAATTTCAATGGTTTTGTTCGAGTGAAATGGTCCGCTAACTATAACACCCCTGAAACCTATTGTTTTTTAAATGAATGTCTAAGGTTTTTTAAATGCTAATTCCTAACTATATCAGGCCTGAAACCTATGTTTTTTTCAGTGTATATATATATATATATATATATATATATATATATATATATATATATATATATATATATATATGTATATATATATATATATGTATATATATATATATATATTTCAATGTTGTTTATTTGACATCTGGGAAAGCTTTTCTGTTAGAGAGCACTGCATAAATAAAACCCCTAGCCTTATTCTGAAAAGAGAGTCTTTGATGTGCTTCATTTTATAAAGTGAAATCCCTTTCAAGGGGATTATGTGTAATGTTTATTACTTCATCATGTTTGAGCCACTGTGTGGGAGAGTGGTATTCTGTATTATCTGACTAACTGTGAAGCAAGACAGAGGGGAAGTGTACTGGCAAGGTGGCTGAAACTGGTGCATGGTGTTGAAATTGAAGCCAACTCCAATCAAGGCCCTGTGCTCCAAACACCATGCAACAGTATCCGCCATCTTGCTAGTACACTCCCGTTCACTGTCAGGTAGCCATTGGCCTAGATGGAGATGTCTGTGCTGGTTGGGAGAAGCAGTGTTTGCTGTCACCACAACTCCCATCAGGCTCTGTCAGACACACACCTTCCTACCCATCCCAAATAGCTTACCTAGGACCGTGCTGCCAAGATGGCTGACACTGGGCACTGGTGTCTGGAGCAGAAGGCCCTGATGGGATTTGTGGTCAACTCTGACAACAGGCACCAGTGTCAGACATATTGAGAGTACATTTCCACTCATTGTCAGGTAAGCATGATTCCTGGTGGGCTTTTTGGGTTGGGTGGGAGGAGGAATGTTAGCCCTGACTACATCTCTCAGCAGGCCCTGTTCTACACACACTCTTCCCACTCAGCACAAACAGCTCCCCTGAAACTCTGCTTATCTGACAGTGAGTGGAGAAGTACTGACAAAATGACTGACACTGGGGACTGGTGTTTGGAGAACAAGGTCATGATGGGATTCGTGGTCAACTCTGACAACACGCACCAGTGGCAGACATCTTGATAGTAAATTGCCACTCACTGTGAGGTAGGCATAGTACCAGGTGTGGTGTTTGGGCTGGTTGGGAAGGTATGTGGAGTGCAGGGCCTGATGGGAGATGTACTCAGTGCAAACACTACTCATTCCAAACAGCACAACAATCCCATCTGTAACTCTGCTTACCTGACAGTGAGTGGAAATGTACTGGCAAGATGACTGACACTGTGGACTGATGTGTGCACAACAAGGCACTTTTGTGATTTGTGGCCAAATCAGATATCAGGCACACATGTCACACATCCTGATAATACATTTCCAACACTGTCAGGAAACTATACTGCCATGTGGTCAGTTTTCTCAGGGTGGAAAGAGTGTGTGTAAGACAGAGCCTGATGGGAGTTGGCAAACACTCCTAACCCAACCCAGCATAACCACTTCATCCGGGCCTATGGCTAATTGACAGTGAATAGATGCGCACTAGCAAGATGGCTGACACTGCTGCATGCTGTTTGGGGCACAAGGTCTTGTTGGGAATTTGGATTCAAGTTTAACACCATGCACCCATGTCAGCCTCCTTGCTACTACACGTCCCCTAACTGCCAGTTAGCCACAGTCTCAGAGGAGTCCACTGGGCTGGGTGGGGGGAGGACTATTTGTAATGGCTACAACTCACATCAGGCCCTGTCCAACATACACCTTCTCACCCAGCACAAGCAGCCTAACAGGAACTAAGCTTACCCACAGTGTTTAAAAATGTACTAGCAGGATGCATGACACTGGCCATTGGTCTCTGACTTTTCTTCCACTACCAACAGGGCCATGTGCTACAAACACCTGGCACCAGTGTCAGCCAGCTATGTCAGTACATATCCACTCACTCTCAGGAAAATCTAGGGGGGCTGTTGTGCATGGTGGAAAGAGTGTGTGTAGTACAGAGCCTGATGGAAGGTCTGACCATTGAAAAAACTCCTCCTCCCACCCAGCCCTATAAGCCCACTTTGAAGCATGCTTACCTGACAATGAGTGCAAATGTAACAACAAAATTCCTGAGACTGGAGACTGGTGTGTGGAGCGCAAGGCCATAAGTTGACCTGTTGTAAAGTCAGACACCAGTGCCCAGTGTCAGGCATCCTGCTGGTACATTCTGACACACTGTGAGGTAAGCCTAAGTCCTGGTGGGCTGTTTGCGCTGCACGGAACGGTGTATGTAGGACAGGGCCTGATGGAAGACAGAGTCAGTGCAAACACTGCTTCTCCAACACAAACCAAACATCTCATCTGGGCCTATGGCTGTCTGACAGTGAGGGGATGTATACTAGCAAGATGGCAGACACTGGGGACTGATGTCTGAACCTCTCACAACTACCACGTTTGCGTCTGGGCTACAAACACCAGCCACCAGTGACAAATATCTTGCAAGTACACTTACCATCATTGTCTGGACAATACATTTCCTGGTGACCTGTTGGGGCTGGGTGGAAGGAAGGGTGTAAGTTTCACAATTAGAGCACAAGCACAAAAACAACAGTTTATCAAAGTTCTTTGCCACAACATGGCAGAAAGCAGAGTTTGTGAACTCATCTGACTATGGAGTCAATGTACAAAATACATGATCTGTGTAGGCACACAGCTAATCAGTCACACATTTTGCTACTTACAGCCATTCACATGTGTATAATGAGATGAGGACAAGAAGCACCTCACTCACACCATTCCCTAGAATATCTGGGAAGATTAACAGACTGAGTGTGTAGGAAGCCACACCAATGTGACTGCCAAATACATGCACTAAGCCCAGTACACAGGCCTCAAAATAATAACGTTGGGAGAGAAAGAGTACGAATGTCACCGTGAAAGTAAAGATGTGGACAACAACAACACACCTGTGCCATTTTCAGATTGTCATGAACCAGTCAATGTCTTTGGACAAGTAATGTCAACTAAACACAACATGTCCATTTATGCACATAGCTGGACATGTCCATCAATTCACAACTTTTCCGAAATACATTGTACTCAAAAAACATAGGCCAGCACCATGGATGAAGGAGGTCAATCTACCTACATAAACTCATCATTAGGTTCAGTAGCCTATATAATGGGTATGATTTGAGGGGCAGTGGACATTCACATCAATCACTGTGTCATTTATGTACCCACAGGGTGAGCTGGGAAAACCACTGGAAGCAACCAGGACAGCAAGTTCCAGACTCGGGCTGACCCGGAGCTCTCAGGCGTAGAGGTCTCTCAACCATCTTCAGGCGACGAGGAATGACCTGGCCCATCAGGTTTGGGTTAGCCCACAGCACCAGCAGCGGCTACAGCAGGATCCTCTGCGACCACTCCCGCCTCAGCTGACAACACCCAGCTGACCCCTACCCTCACGCACACTACAGCCCAGGACACAATCAACAGCACAACAACACAAAGTACTCTGGAGTTGGCAGACAACAACATCCCTGCCAATGAGGAAGGTCCTGCTAGGGTGGGTAGGGGTGGTGGGAGGTGCCGTGGGGACCTGGGCCGTCATGCAGCTGATGCTGCTGATGAGGAGCACCCAAACCTCTCCAGAGTCTTTAATGCCTATGAAGGTTGCCAAGGAGATTTTTGCCAGGTTGGTGGGATCCTCAGGACCATTCAACAGCAGCAGGCAGCCCAAAATGACAAACTGGACATGTTCATGAGCAAAATTGATGACATGACTGTGGTGCACAGAGACATTGTCACCTGCCTCAGCCAGATTGCTAAGATGTCTACACCTCCCTGTGTGCCCACAACATCCAGTGCATCAACATCTGCACAAGCCACGAGGAGCGACATGGACTCTGGCGAAGAGCCCCGAGCACAGCCGCTGCTTGCACCTAAGGGTCTCCCCAATAACATAAAAACGGTCATCTGAAGAAGAAGAATCCTTGATATACTGATGGCTATGCATCACCCCCAGGAAGTGACAAATTGCTCCTGATATACTCCATTGTGTGCCCAGCATTCACTTTGTTAGCTGTCATTGAACTGTCCCACATGGAATGAAAGGTCTGAGTTGGACTTTGGACGCAAATAGCAGTGGATTTACTTTTGGAGACTTCATCTACAAACATTACCAACTCCTCTCTGCACTTACTGATTTATGTTTTGTAGAGCACTCCCTCATTGTGTGGATTGTAATCATTACATCATGCACTAAAATAATTTACTTTGCACAAAATACTTGCTCATGTCCTGACTTTGAATCCCAAATGTACAGATTGAAATGACGCACAAAATCACAACATTGGATGAGAAATCACTTCAGAAATGTAAACTACTGGCTTGTGAATAAATGTTACCTGTCACATCATGCTAGATAGACATAACCAGGTTATCACACAACCCGTAGTCCATGGTACTGATGCCACTTAAGTCTACTGTCTACAAAAATATCACTATTTGCAAGCACAATCAACAATCATTGTCAGCAAGCCAGATCATCATGGTACATAATGTGTTTCTAAAACATCTTTGGATGCGTGAAAACAAGGCAAGGCACACCTCAATGTGGAGCACAGCTTTGTTCTTCAGATACAACCTGGAGCCTTCACATAACATCAGATCACATCACACTGTGTCAAAAAGCACAAAAGAACAAAAAATTACCATCAGGTCAGACGTTAGTGAGTGCCAGGGATTTCCGCAACTTTTCAATGTTGGAATATGTTGCTGCATCATGGGTTTGGTGAGGCCACAAGTCTGCAGACGACAAGGCAAAGTACCCTAATAAGTTGAAACATAGAACAGAGTCAGGAACTTATGAATCATCTGGCCCAATTTTGCAGAGAATGTCATCAAATGCACAAAATTGTCACTGTGAACACTAGCTAGGATTCATGTTAGCACTATACCTGTTAACCTGCAAACTTAATTGAACCATTTCATTGGAAAAGATCATGTTGCTTATCATACACTCACACGCATACATACACATTGTACACCAGCAACACACAATCAAACAATTTGGGTTTGTCATCTCCTCTCATTGCATACTCACATTCATGTGAAAAAGTTGTGGATGAGCTGTCATCGCAAATCCAAGCCCTCCTCCTCATCACCACTGGCAACATGTCCCAGTCTTGGTTCCTCCCTCGCTGGCCGCTGCTGGTCTCCGTCATCCAGTATGAGAGGTATTGCCTTCCATTTAGCCAGTTTGTGGAGCATGCAGCAAGTAGTGATGATATTGCACACCTTCAATGGGGCATTTCGGAGGGCTCCTCTTGTGCGATCCAGGCAGCGGAATTGGGTCTTCAGTAGGCCAAACGTCCGCTCCACCACTCGCCTGGTGCTACCATGGGCCTCATTAAACCGCACTTTTGCAGGGGTGACAGGTTTATGCAGTGGTGTCAGCAACCAAGGCTGGTTAGGGTATCCAGAATCTCCTACATTGAACACAGAAAAAACTACAGTTGTCTGACAACAGAGCACTATCTGACATACAATCAACACACACCACAGCATAAACATACAACGTCCCCTACCAACAAACCAGGCCTGGTCAGGTTGCAGCTGAGACATCAAATGGGGGATGACACTGTTTCCCAGGATGTAGGCATCATGTGCAGAGCCAGGGAAACATGCACAGGCGTGGGAGATCAACATATCAGCCAGACATACCACCTAGATATTGATCAAGTGGTAATGTTTATGGTTTGGGTATGTCTACTTAATTGCTTGTGGTGGGATCAAAGTAACATGGGTGCCATCAATAGAGCCAATGATATGTGGTATCCGTCCCAAGGCATAGAATTCCCCCTTTATATCTGTCAACTCTCCAGGTGTCGGGAACTTAATGTACAAGTCCAGGTAATGAAGCAATGCCTAATGGCTGAACATTGCTTGGTACATTCCACCTGATGATGCCACGATGTGCTGAAATGTATCTGTGGCAAAGAAATGTAGGGCTGCCATCACTTTTACCATGGGGGTCAGCGCAGTAGGATATGTGTGACCAGGCTGCAAATGTTGTGCCAACTGCTCAGACATCTCCTCAATAATTGGCCTGTTGAAACGGTATCTCCTAATTGTATCCCATTCTTCCATGGTCTTGAGGCAGGAAAAGGGCTGCAGACTGGAGGTCTTCTGCGATACCTATGTGTAGAGTCTAAACAGTTTTGGTGTCAGTTTACAATGTACTAGACAACATGCATTGAGACAAACTGAACATGAAATCTGAACACAAATAAAGATACAGAACATTGGAAATACACATTTATATAAAGAAGGCTGACCTTAGATACAAATCACAGCATTAGTACCCTTCCCAGACATGTTACCAAGGTATGGTGACACAGCAATTAGAGTGCTGTAGTGTGAAAAACTCTCTATTGTCCGTCACTGTTCATGTGATCAAGCATCACATATTCCACAACTCCCCACCAAATAAGCCAAGATATAGGTTTGTGAGACCAATTACATGGTTGAAAGGTACCCACAATAGGATCATGTAATGCCAGACATGTGGGACACATGATACAGCGTCTCACACTGAGAATCATGCACACCACTGTCACAGGGTGGACACTGTCATGTTGTCATATCTGCAAAACACATACAATCACATACATAAAAATGAAAAATGTAGGTGTTGCGTATATGATGCCATCATCCACTTAAGTCTGGGATACAAGGATACACTATTAATGCACATAACAAACAAAAGCTGATGTGGCTGCTTTTTTTTTTTTTAACAAACTTTATTGTGCCATCATTCTGAGTACATTCCAGTATAACAAAGATTCCTGGCATTTTCGTTTTAAGTATAGCATTGACCCATCTTTCTCCATAAGTAAATATATACATACTTCAATCCTCATATCTATCATTTACACAGCATGGGAATTGCAATGCAATAAATGTAACATGTAGAATCATACTTAAGAATAATTAACATCTTCAATGTACCTTGGCATGTAGTTATACTTTTATTCCCTAAACTTAGTTACTTACTCCCTCCCTTCCCCACCCCCCCTTCCTGGCCTGCCCGTGTGTCTCCATTTATTCCGTATCATATCCTTGAAAGATCTTGGATTTTAACCTATATCTCTGGTGTACCATGGGCCTTCCCTCATAGTTTACCCTAATTGTTGCCGGCTTTATGGTAAGTGACAGACTGGATCAGGAGAGTGGATCAAGAAATGTAAGTGGGATATCCAATTGTGTGAGGTCTTCTAACATGATGTCCCAGTCCATGGAGAAGCTGATGTGGTTGCTTACGGTCTACTCATTTAAAGGTAAATGCTTTATCCATGACTTCAACACCCAACATTTACAGTCAGAAATCTCACAGATTGCACACTGGGCCACACAGTCCCCAAATGCAGTGAAAATGTAAAGAAAACACTTGTATATCCCCCAAAACGTATTGGCACTGTGGGCAAGCCTAGGAGGGTAAAAGGACTTGTTTTGTCTTAGCATCAAAAAGAGTGTGTCATGTGCCCCTTAAGGATGGCTCCTCATGAGTGTGTGAGCTTGTAAGTTAAAGGTCTATTTCATCATGAAAAAACTGTCTCCACACATGTAATGCACCAAAATACATCAATTATAGGAGTGTCTACCCTCCCGACCGATTATTGTAAGTATGCACTAGCCGTATCGTAAGGATTCCTACTGAGCCACAGGCTGCAAGTTGTAATGGTGACCGACGCGGGTGAGTATTCAAAGGACGCAGTAGCCACTTCCGAACCGATTCAGTCATAGCCATTGGCTGTTGGTTGTTATGGTGACAGACGCGCATTTCGGATTGTGTCCGCATCGGGTGGAAACAACTCTGTAACCTCCCATCAGCAATGTATTAAAGGCAATCGCGCTCCGATGATGAGTTTTTGAACGTCGGATGCAAGCAATGTAATGCATTGAACCGATTCGGAAAAGCGGCCGATGTGAACCTATTTCTTTGGCCGCATGGAATTTAGACCACATATGTTTGCCTGTTCCCTAGAGACTTCACTTGCTTGCACTACCTGCATCATTCCTGCACCTCTCCATCTCTCTGCTGATGTGCCCACATCCTCTGTGTGCTACTATGGCATGTACAGTGGACAGGGCCCCAGCTTTCGGCGAGGAGGAGAAACAGGCCTTGTTGGACATCCTCCTGCCACTGTACAGCCAGCTGTATGGCAAACCAGAGGAGCAGGTGAGTGATGATCACACTGCATTTTCATTGGCCATGTGCAATCACCATGCTATACTACCATTAGGAATCTCATTAGCATGCATGTAAACTTAAGCTTAAAAGTATGTACATGACTGTTCTGGGCAGGTACACTGCTGTAGAAGTGTGTGTACTGGGGTAAACATCTTATCATTGTTCTCATGGGACGGAGTCATCATTAAACACAGGACATCTGCACAGAGTGCCATATGCCTAGCCCTTAGACATTGTTGCCAAACTGACCATGACCAATGTGTGCAGGTGTCTGACTCAGAAACATGTTGCATGTGAACTAAGGGTCTTTCAGCATGTCATCCTCACAGGTCAATGCCCATGAGATGGCCAAGCTTTGGATGACCATCACTCGGAAGGTGCGGTCCGTGGGGACGCATCCGTCATTGCCGCAAGAGGTGTTAGGACCTTCGTGGCTGGACCAAGAAGATCACTGAAATTCAGCTGGGCCTGTCACTTCCAGGCAAGAGGGGCGGCTGCCGAACCCAGATCCCCCACCTGCTCCCCATCCTAGTGGTGGTCTTCCCTGTCCTGGATGGGCAGTTAAAAGCCACACAGCAGCAAAGGGAGGGTGAGTATGTGTATTGTTGGACACCTTTGTTAAACCTGCATGATACAGTATCTTAGCCTGAAGCCCCTTTTACAGGTTTTAAGTCAGCCAAACCCACTGTTCAGTTTTGTAAGATGCATATGCACAAGGATAATTCGATGCCCAGTTATGCCCCTGTCATCAGGGAGATGTGAGTCAGTTATGTTGAGGGAAGTGTGTTATAATGTTATGCACTTTTATTTTCTCTGCTTGCCTGTTGACCATGACTCTGGCTGGAGAAAGATCATACTGAGGCAGTTGGGTGGATGAGCTGTTGTATATGTTGTACGCACTTAATAAACCTTAAGAAGAATCCTGCTATCTCCTCTGATTATTTGGAAGATTTAACCTCTTTAACACTGGCGACGACTGGGAACTCCTAGAGCTCAACTCCAGAGGATCATCTTTAAAATATCAACATCTTACTCCAAACAACATCCATAAGATTAAGACTAGAATTTTTCACCGCGTTATACCTCAAAATGAAGTAAGATTGTTCAATTTTTATTTATTATGGATGACTGTGATACCTTCTTATCTCAATACTAGTTAAAGTTAAAAGAGAACACTCTCTTCCTTACAATACGAATTGGACTGTACAACCAGGCTAAAATTTATTGGACTTTGTGTGCTTGCACGTTTAAACTATTTCATTAAAATGTTGGTGATAGTTACTGCAACGGGGCACGAGCACTCTTAGGTGCTTCCTGCATCAAAGTTGTATTTGGCCTGTAAAGGAATACAGATTTGTAAAACTTCAAGAAAGGCAAACGTACAGTTGGGATTTACTTTTGTAATTGTCCTCGAGCTGCCTCGTGTCGTTTGTCCGCGTTGGATTCATGACGTTTCATTCCTGTCACTGAAACGCAAGCGGAGTTTCACTGTTGCCTAGTAACGAAGACCTCTTGGTGTTTCACGTTGCACTGACGCCTCACCGTCACTGAAACGCGTGCGGAGAGGTTGCCTAGTTACGAAGATCTCTTTGTGTTTCACGTTGTACTGACGTCTCACCGTCACTGAAACGCGTGCGGAGAGGTTTTCCTGTTATGATGGCAGCTGCTTAGTAACAAAGATCATCATTCACGTTGCGCTGATGCGCACAGCATTCTGGGCGTGAGAGCAAGTTGTTTACAAACAAAGGGGACAATATCAATATTAAATGCCCCGCAGCTTTATTTAAAATTGAATTGTCAACTTGCGCTGATGCGCACAGCATTCTATCCTGCTGTTACTTTTTCGTCTGGTTTCTTTTAACGGCGAAGTGTGGGCATGTCGCGCTGATGCGCACAGCATTTTAGCCTGCTGATATTTTTGTCGCGTCTTCGGCAGCGAAGCCTGGTTATGTCGCGCTGATGCGCACAGCTTTATGAACATAAGGAAAATAAAAATAAATAAATAAAACAAGAATAGGAAGTTTACTTGCGCTGATGTGCACAGCTTTGGGAAGAAAATAAGTACAAGTTGCGCTGATGTGCACAGCATTAAGGCTTTCAGCTCAAAATTTTTAAGTGTGATCTTTTAGTCTTTACTTTGCGCAGATGCACACATCTTTGTAGTTTTGACTGAATGCATGTTTGTTTAGCCAGTTACTCAAAGAAAACATCAATCTTCCCATCACATATTCCGACTCTAATTTTAAATGGTATGATTACAATATAGCTTAGCTTTATAGTGTACACTTTATATTGCTTATACAGCTTGTTAGTGCTTATTTTCTTACTGATTTGTTTAATTTATTTCTTAGTATTTTCTTCTTATTTTGCTTATATTTGCTGTCACATATCAACAATGCAGAATGTTACGGCTGCACCATTTTTTCTACAAACACCTGGTGAACCTCCGATAAAGTGGTCTAAGTGAAAAAAGGTTTTTGAACGATATGCTCGTGTATGTGGCACGTCTCTTAGTGTTGAAAGGAAAACAGCCTTATTTATGCACTGTCTTGGTTCCGAGGGTCAAGATGTCTTTGACCATCTTCCCAGTGTTCCAGATAATACTGCAGCGAGCCTCAACGAGTTTGAAATTTGTATGTATAAATTAGACCTTCATTATCTACCCAAGGTTAGTACTATACTTGAACGTTCTCATTTTGGGAAACGGATGCAAAAGGAAGGAGAAAGCATTGAGAACTACGTCACAGATTTAAGGAGATTAGCTTCCACCTGCAAGTTTGACGCGCTCATTGAGGAAAGGATACGGGATCAATTCATGTTACGTTGTGTATCTGAAAAGATATGCGATGAATTGTGGTTAAAGGACGAAACAACGTTCGATGAGGTTTTGCTGGGGGCTAAGAGAATTGAGCATTCTGTTGAATGCGTTAAAGAAATCAAAAAAGATTTATGTAAAGATGTTGCGAGTGTCAATACCAATCCTGTCCCAGATGATAGTGCTAAATTGAAATGTTCTCAATTAAAATCTCAAGTGAAAGACAAACAGCTCAAGAAACCTCGTCCACAGTTTAACAAAGAGAATAAATGCTTTCGATGTAATAATATTGGCCACTGGGCCAATGACAAATCCTGTCCTGCTTTGAATGCTGTTTGCTCATACTGTAAAAAAAGGGGTCACTTTGTTGTAGCTTGCAGGATTAAGGGGCATATTAACAAGACAGGCGATAAAATTATCACCGCTTTAGCGGCAGAAAACTGTCGCTAAAACGGCGATAATGGGCTTGATAATATGCTCTATGGAATTCCAATTGAAGCCCATGTTAGATATGAAGGACATCTAACCTGAGATTCAATTGGAATTCTATAGAGCATATTATCAAGCCCATTATCGCCGTTTTAGCGGCAGTTTTCTGCCTCTAAAGCGGCGATAATTTTATCGCCTGGCTTGATAATATGCCCCCAAATCTTCTAAACAAAGGGTAAATGAGATAAGACAAGAAGGTTCCAATGATAAACATGATTTTGAGTGCGGACAAATTATTGTTCAAGTAGGAAGTGAGGGTCCTTTGGATTATATTCTGGTAGAAGGTCAAAAAACGAAGGTATTATTTGACTCTGGTGCTAAGATAACAATTGTATCAAATAAGTTCTTTAATGAGAATCTCAGCAGCAGAATTAATCTGCTTAAGCCTGACATCTACCCTACTGCTTATGGTGGGGACCCAATCAAACTAAAAGGGTATTTCATTGGTTTGATTGAATATGAGGGTCGTTATGCATCTGGGAAAGTGTATGTCTCAAAGAAAGGGGACAGCATCATTAGTTGGTGGCATCAAAAGGACCTGGGGGTCATGTTAGATCCTAATAATGATCCTCCGATAATCCTTAAAGGGAAAACAATGTGGAAACAGTTTGTCTTCATTCCTCCTTACAAGCACAACTTATGGAAGAGTTTCCTCTTGTGTGTGGTGATCAATTGGGGTGTTTGAGGGGGTATAGTCACAAAATAAAATTAGCTCCAGGTTCCACACCTGTTTCTAGCAAAGTTCGTAATGTCCGTTTTAGTGTCAGGGATGAGATGTTACGGGAATTACAAAAGCTTAAATCACAAGGAATTATAGAGGAAGTTGAAGGCACTTCCTGGTTGGCTCCGGTGGTAGCCGCAAGAAAATCAAATGGATCTTTGAGGTTATGTGTGGATCTCAGACAACTTAACAAGTGTGTGCTTGAAGATAAGTACCCTCTACCTAATATTTCGAAACTTTTAAGCATGGTATGTGGTGCTAATGTGTTTAGCACCATTGATTTAACATCCGCGTACCATCAAATTATGCTTGATGAATCTTCCAGAGACTTAACTTCTTTTGTGACATCTTTCGGAACATTTAGATTTTTGAGGCTCCCTTTTGGTCTCGTCTCTGCTGCTTCCGTTTTTCAGAGGGTTATGGAGAAGGTGTTGGTTAAAAGTCCTGGGGTTTGTGTTTATCAGGACGACATCTTGGTGTATGGTCCTGATGAGTTAGAACATGCAAGGAGGGTTTGCTTAGTCTTAGGCAGCCTTGCTTCTCATAATCTTACTATTAAGCGTGAGAAGTGTAAATTTGGCTTGGACAAAATTGACTATTTGGGACATTCAATCTCTGCAGATGGTGTAGTTCCCAAAGCTGAGTTAGTTAATACTATTAGGGATCTCACTCCTCCCTCATCAAAAGAAGAACTAATGAGCTTCCTGGGAATGGCAGAATATTATAACAAGTTTGTTAAGAACTTTGCTGAGGCCACTCATAATATGAGGAATTTACTTAAAAAAGGAGTCAAATTTGTTTGGGATCAGTTCTGTAATAGAGAATTTGTTGATTTGAAGGGCAAGTTACAAGCAGCTCCTAAACTTCGCAATTTTGATCCAAAAACAATTTCAATCATTTCCACTGATGCTAGCCTCAAAGGGTTAGGTGCTGTGTTGTATCAAGGAGGGACCAACCCTGAGAATACCATAATGTTCATCTCTAGGAGTTTGAAGGGGGCGGAGTCCAGATATTCGGTTATTGAGAGGGAGGCTCTGGCAGTCTACTGGGCCATCAAAAAATTAAAGAAATTTCTGTGGGGAACGTCATTTATGGTTAGGACTGATCATAAGCCGTTATGTGAGGTTTTAACTAACAAGGGGATTGACTCCATCTCACCAAGGATCTCTAAGTGGGTTGTTGGATTACAAGGTTTTGATTTTTCAGTTAAACATGTGCCAGGCTCAGAAAATTTGGTTGCAGACACACTTTCAAGATTAATTTCATCTGATCACTCTCTCTCTCATGATGACCCTGATTTTAATTTACCTCATGATTTTGTTTGTGGGATTGATTTTAAGATAATTTCCCAAGATCGTTGGTCTTCTACATGTTTAGAAGATCAGTCTATTCAAGAGGTCTTAAGTTTGATCCATGATGGGTGGCATCACAAGGAACAAGCAGGTTTTTCTGTGAAGGACTTTTGGTCTGTGAAAGATCAATTGTCTAATAGTGAAGGAATGTTGTGGAGAGGCCACAGACTTGTTCCTCCTGTTTCCTTAAGGGATGAGTTACTTAACTTAGCTCATGAGGCACATCTTGGGATTTCAAAAACCAAAGAGAGACTGCGTTCTTCTTATTGGTGTTCTGGGATGGACATTCAAATTGAACGGATGGTTAGGGAATGTGCCGAATGTTCTCTCAGTGAGAAGTCTCTGAAGATCAGGACTCAACCTATGGTAAAGAGGTCGCACCCTTCTGGGCCGTGGAAAGACATTGCTCTTGATATTTTGGGGCCTGTACATGGTGATGGCTCTGATACCTTTGTCACTGTGCTTATGGATCTTTATTCTAGATGGCCGGAAATATCTTTTGTGAGAAACATTTGTACAAAAACTGTGATTGATTTTTTAAAGAACATTATCTCTAGAGAGGGCATACCTGAAAGTATTCTAACTGATAATGGGGTACAATTGGTTTCTAAGGAGATGGAGAATTTTCTCGGTAATTGTGGGATTGTTCAGAAGAGGTGTGCTCTTTACCACCCTGAATCAAATGGTACTGTGGAGAGGTTTAACAGGGTGATAAAAGAAACCATTTCTTTAGCGAAACAGAATAATCTCGATTGGAAAGAAGAAGTTTCAAAGAGAGTTAGTGTACATCGCTTTGCACCTCATTCGGCTAAAGGCAAATCATCCTTCATTTTATTTCGAGGGAGGCAACCTGACACTTTCCTTGAACCTCCTTGGTTTAATAAACTTCTTTCTGACAAAGGTGTTTTTCCTGATTTGAGTTCATGGAAGGATAGGGAAGAACGTGTTTGTCAGAAAAGTAAAGAAAATTATGACCTAAGGCATGCTGTGAAAGATACTAAAGTTAAGATTGGGGATCTGGTCAAGATTAAGTGCCCTGGATTTGGGATTTCCGGTTTCAAGTTTTCAAAGCCTTATAAGGTAGTTAAGGTGTTTCGAAATGCAGTCAGGACCTCTGATCATAAAGTGTGGAATTTGAACAGAGTGGCCGTGTGTGGCAAGACTAATGGGTTAGAGCAGTGTTCAGATTCAGAATGGATCTCTGAGAAGATCTGACAGGCAAAAGTATAGTCCGTCATATTTAATGGACTATGTCACATGTATATAATGTTTTGTGGAGAACGCATATTCCTCTGCATTCAAAGGTTATGTCAATTATTTTTTTTTTTAATGTATTTTGATATAGTGTTTTTTCCCTCTCCGTTATGTGTCATGTTATTGTATAAGGGATGGAGATATGTTATAATGTTATGCACTTTTCTTTTCTCTGCTTGCCTGTTGTCATGGTGACATCTGGGTGTTCTAGAACTTGACCATGACTCTGGCTGGAGAAAGATCATACTGAGGCAGTTGGGTGGATGAGCTGTTGTATAGGACGAACTTAATAAACCTTAAGAAGAATCCTGCTATCTCCTCTGATTATTTAGAAGATTTCACCTCTTTAACAAAGAGACAGTAGTTTCATGCTCATGTGATCAGCACTAATTACAACAACATGTGCATGGAGGTAACCTTCTGGAGTAATGTAATTGCCCAACATGTGCCAGCACATTGACTATTGTATGACCTGTTCTCAGTGTGGTTTCAAAAAATCTGTGAAGGTTGTTGTTATTGGAGCACCCAAATATAAAGAGGCCATGCTATACATCCCTGCAGTAGGTGACATCAATATAGATGCCTAGGTGAGTTTTGCTTGCTCATTGTGCCAATGTTAGGTCCCAGCCATGGTGCTCAGAGTAATCAAATGTATCCCATGGGCCAATTACAGGTATGCTAACTCTGGTCATCTGTCACACTGGTCTGTCACATGATTGTGTGGAAGATTCCATTCTCTCCATTCAAAAGAGTGAGTTCATGTGTCTGACTCTGTGATAGTGACAACACATGCCTTGTCTACGATCTTGACCTTGTAATGTTAACTGAAACCTGGCTATATGACTCAGCTGCTCCTATCCTGGACTTTCTAATGCCTCACAACTTTGATATCATTAGGTTGGACAGAACTAGTGGTCACGGGTAAGGCATCGCTTGCTTACATCGTAGTAATCTAATAGTGAAAGTAATTCATGCCGACCTCCTGCCCTCTTGTGACTACCTATGCATTGAAGTGACGGAGGGCAACAATCACTCATGCAAACAGCACACGTTCTACCACCCCCCTTGCGACAACCTTCCCTTCACAGAACAGATCATGGAAATTATTTCAACCAACGTGGATTTTCAAGGCACTCAGATCTTCCTGGGTGATATCAACCTCCACTAGAATGATGTAAACGATGTGCTAGTCAATAGCCTTAAATCCTTCCTACTTGACCTTAACCTTATCCAAATATGTGACAGCCCTACGCATATCAAAGGAGCCACATTAGATCTTGTCATTGGTAAGCCCAACTCTTTCCACCTGGAGTCGATCCTCCCATGTGACTGGACAGACCACTATTGCATCACCTTCCTCGTCCTTGAATCAGTAAGAGCAACCAGATCCCAACCTAAGAAACCAAAACAGTTGAAAAGATGGTTAAGGAACATAAACTCGCAAGACCTGACAGAGCTCTGGGATAACATCTTGCCCCCCCTATGAGCATGTCTGATGTCCATGACCTGACGGCCCACTATAACCACGCAATGCTTAATGCATTTGACTCAGTGGCGCCACTTCAGCTTAAAAGAGTGTCTGCTAAACTCTCCAAACCATGGTTCAATGATAGTCCTAATGCCGAAAAAAGTGGCAATCGTATCTCTCCTTTGAACATCTTTGTCACCTGAGATCCTTGCAAAGCATATACAATAAACGCATCAGATGCTCGAAGGCCACCTTCTTTGGAACTCAACTAGATCAAGCAAAAAAACATCCGAAAAAGCAGTTCAAACTCATCAAGACCCGATCCAATAATCATCTTAACCTCTTGGCTGCCAAACTGTGAAGAATTCACTGTTTTCTCCAGGGATAAGACTACCAAGATCGAGTCTGAACTACGCTCAGCCCGTGATCACCTCTTAAGTGGTCCGCTGAACACCCTTTGCCCCTCAGAGTCGAATATCAATGAACCTATACAGCCCTTCCGGCCTAAAAACAATGCATCTTGGAGTCTGTTCCAAACCGTGGATAAACCCACTATTTGCAAAATGTTGTTGACCTTGAAACCTTCCAATCACTTCAATGACCCTCTGCCATCAAACCTGTTCACGGAAGTGAGATCCGCCTTACTAACACTCTGGACGACGATCGTCAGTGCTTTTCTTATGCAAGGTACTATTCTGGATTGCCTTAAATCAGGTCAGGTTATCCCGATCCTAAAGAATCCAAATGCGGATCCCACGGACCTCCTTAACTTTTTCCCACTAACTAACATCCCCACCTTGGCAAAATTCTTGGAGAAATGTGTGCTCGCCCAACTTTTTCATCACAGCGACCATTTCCAACTCCTGGACCAATGGCAATCTGGTTTCCGGCCAGTTCATAGTACAGAGTCGGCGCAACGTACATCGTGGATGATGCACTTAGCATGCTGGATCACAATGAATCGTGCATACTGATCCTTCTGGACCTTTCGTCAGCATTTGACACTGTCAAACATGATCACCTAGTTGACCTCCTGGAACACAGGATGGGGCTGTCTGGGCCGGTATTAAGCTGGTTTTCTTCATTACTTCAGAACAGATCCCAAAGTTTCAAGGTGAACCAATCCCTGTCCCACCCTGCACCAGTCAACTTGGAGGTTCCACAAGGTTCAGCATTGTCCCCCATGCTCTTTAACCTGTTAATGGAGACAGAAATTCTATGCCAGGAGGAGGTAAAGAAAGTTGAACCTAAAGTGGGTGACTAAAAACCTGTCAAGTACACTAGTAAGGGCAGGAATGTAATATTCCATTCCCCGGACAGACTTTAACAAGGCATGCGCCCTCACTGTTGGTTTCCTAAGCTCAGTGTTTTCACAGTGGGTAGAGGTGTATTCAAAGTATAGATCTTTTTTAATGTTAAAGTACTGAGGCCATACCGGGACGTGTGAGAGAACAATATCTGGCCTACTTAGAGCAAAGAAAGACTCTTTTATATAAAGGTATTCAGGGAATTTTAATTGCCTAGTTCCATTAACAAGAGTTCAGGCAATGATCCATAGAAGTTGATGTGTCAGATTACTCCCTTTGATTCCATTCATAGAAAAAGAAGACGGCAGCCGATCCGACACCAGGCTCACATGGAGGAGAAGGTCCAGTGACGAGACATCCCGACGTGCCTCCTCTCCCTAGATGCTTAGAAAGCTTTCAATAGGGTGAACTGGGCCTTTCTCAGAGTGATCCTCCTGAAAATTGGGCTCTGACCTATCATGAGGTCCCAGATAATGGCAGCCTATGTTGCTCCTACAGCGCAAATCCAGGTAAACGGTCTTCTCTCCCCCCCTAGTGCACATCTGTAGGGGTACCCGACAGGGATGCCCACTCTCCCCCCTACTCTTTGCCCTAGCAGTGGAACATCTGGCGATAGCAGTTCATCAGGTGCCCAACATTAAAGGCACTCCTTTTGGAGGCAAAGTGTACAAAGTCGCGTTATTTGCGGATTATCTTTTGCTCACTTTGACCAACCCCAGTGATTCATTTCCCACCCTGGTCTCACGCCTTCTTACATTTGAACAAATCTCGGGCCTCAAAATCAACACAAACAAATCGCAAGCACTGAATTTAACACTGCTGCCACAGGAGGCCCTGCATGTGCAGTCACTCACCCCGTTCCAATGGGCAACCCACTCGATCCGATATCTGGGCCTTAAAGTGACTCCTATATTGGCCACATGGTCCCAAGCTAACTGGCCGGAATGTCGGCGCTCTGTCTTAGAGAACCTGAGGCCATGAATGGCCTTCCCTATGTTGTGTCTTGGTTGCCTAAATGCAGTAAAGATGTCACTACCGACGAAAGTGCTTTATCTTTTTCAAACACTTCCGACGCCCATTCCCCAAACAGTTATTACAGGCCTCCAGAGGGAAGTGAACTCCTTTATCTGGGGAAAAGGTTGTCCACGGTTCTCCAACAAGATACTCATGCTACCACGAGATCGGGGGGACTTGCCTGCCCCAACCTACTTGTTTACTACTGGGTGGCGTACCTTCGCTATATTTCGGAATGGGTGGTTTGTGAAAGCGAAAAACATTGGTTTCATCTGGACAGGTTGGTGGCATGCAGCCCTCTTTGGGATCTGGCCTGGTTGCCGAAAAGGCTAAGACAATGCATTGCCTACATTGCCACCCCCAGAAAAATGGTTCTGGACATACGGAACAAACTTGATGTTGCCAGGAGCCTCACCTCTTTCCCTCCCCCCATCACCCTGTTGTATACTGACTTCCCTCTGGCATTGCAACCCCACTCCTTCTTAGACGGAGGGAATGGGGAATGTTGCATAATCAGCGATCTTTTTGAGGGAGACACCTTTAAGACTTTCGGCCAATGCACATGCGACTACCACCTCCCTGCCACAACACGGCTACAATATTTCCAGCTCAGACATTGGCTGTACACACCCAATTATACACAATGGGCCACGTGCCAGCTCACCTCCTTTGAGACACTTGTGCGTTCTTTTGATGGCTCTTGAGGGCTTATTTCGCATACGTATCAAGCCATACAACACTCCAACCCTGCGCCCCTCCATCCTTACCAAAAGCAGTGGCATTCAGACAGTCCAGAAGTCATCCTTATGGAGCAGGGGGAACAGCTATGGCATGACATCCCTAGGACCTATCAAAGCATTTTTCAACGTGAAATTGCCTACAAAGTTATGACCCTCTGGGACTATACGCTTGTCTGGTTGCAGAGAATGTTTCCTACATCCTCACCTTTGTGTTGGCGATGCAGCTCTGCTACAGGCTCTTTCCTCCATATTTGGTGGTCCTGTCCACTTGTTACTCTTTTTTGGAAGGAGGTACTGAGTAACATCAAAAACACGGTGGGGTTTGCCATATCAAGTATGCCACAGGTATCCATTCTAGGGATCTGGCCCCAATCTCTCAAAGCTATGACCCACACAGGCTGGTGCCTGATCCTAAATATGCTGGGGACAGCAAAACAAACTATTGCTTACAGTGGAAAAAAACCCCAACCATACCTACCTCACTATGGTTCACCCGTCAATGGCACACTATGGCAATGGAGCTCCTAACCTGTTGTATCACGCACTCTGAAATCAAATTGAAACATGTATGGCAACCACTGCTTGACCATCTTTCAAAACTAGAACACTGTCGCTTTATCCCCGGGCCTCCGACCACTACAGCTATTTGAAGATATCCTTCTGCCACGAGGGGTTGATCCCTCATAATGCACCGGCCCTCCCTAACATAGACAAAGGATCCTCTGTCTTTAAGTGATGACCTCCTTGGGCCCCTCCCCTTCTTTTCCCTCTTTCCCCCTTTTCTTCTCCCGAGTATTCTTTGTTATTCTATTCTATGTGGCACAATCAGAATCCTGTCTCTAGATTGCAGCCCCCTCTTTAGTCAAGGTGGTGCAACCACAATATATGTAATACTGTGTAACGCTTTGATTTATATGCATAACTCTTTGTAACATGGAGCACTCATATGAGTCCAAAGGAAATAATGATATGTGTATAAGCACTGCACAGTGATAAGACCACTCAGGGGTATTGTGGACAACTAGAGGCATGTTGAAAGGATCCGCCAAGTTATTAACTTACTGCACAATTGATAAAAATGTTAGATGTGTGATAAAAGTGATCAAAGTCATTTGATAATAATAAAACAGATTTCATTACCAAAGCAGGTTACCGTCCTGACAGTAGGTGAGAGGAATACCCATAGGTTAAGAAAGAATAGAAAAGAGTCAGAATGCTCATATGTTACGCAATTATAAACAAAAATGGGATGGAATATTGCAAGGTGGAAACAAAGATAAACAAGTTACTTTCAGGTGGATACTCTGTCTAGCTGCAGGTGCCTCATCTCCTGAATCTCTTACACATGCCAAACTAGTTAAGATCACTCCTTAGCACACGTTTCTGGTTATAAACAATAGGTATATACAGTAAATTGGCAAAAGTAAACAATATATAAATCAGGAATTGGTCGTTTCTTCTTGTCAGTTTGTTCTTTAATATTTTATACTTCTCATTAGTCTGTCTGTCACCAGCCAACACGTGTTTCGTTGCTTATGGGAATAGTCGACCCGCAACTTTGTCAAGGCTGTAGTGTGAAGAAACAAGGTAATGTACATATACTTGTAATGTTCAGCGTAACATGTTTAAAATAACTGAAAATAACTTGAGTTCACATTAGCCCTCTTCTTAAACTGCATAGTGTGGAACAGGGACTTAATATTGACCAAGAGTTACATTATTTCCTTGGAAAATAAAATACCCTCAAAAATTCTTATAAGCTGATACATATACCCTCTCTATATATGAAAGGATGTGACACGATTTTGCCAAATAGGTTTGTAACAAGTTAAGAATTTAACTTATGAAGATTGAACACAATCAAACACCAACCACAATATGGTAATAGACTAAATGGTATTTTAATATTGTGATGTTATGCCATGTCCTTTTTTATGGTTTAAAGCCTTTTCGCTCGTCTTTTCTCTGTCATTATCGCATGATAAATATGAGCTTCAATTGTTTTTTTAAGCATATACTATGACTTTTCACTTATGTTTGTAATGAGTCTAATCGGTGGAGAGACTGGAATAGAATAGTATACGATCACAATTTATCAAATTATTCACAACATCACTATTCTCTCACTACGCTTCTCACTATACACTCCAAGATGGCGACCGCCAGAACTATAGTCATTCGTAGTCCTACTTCTACCTTCACTATCACAACAATCACGAGTCCTCACGCTACTTGGATACGCGATCTCGTCTATATCTTAGTTACTCGTACACGGCTAAACTGACGCCAGCGTACTCGACTGGGGCGTACCACCACGGACACTTGTTACACGGCTACACTACGAAATACAGGTAAGCCTCGTCCCGACTCCACTATATACGCGACCATACTTTTAGCAGATGCGGCTCGGATTTGAATAATAGATTAATCCCAGCTCTATTAACTTAGAGCTCTCCATTTAAAATGTAAAGTATGGGGATTTGGACGGCTTCTTTACTGGCCGAATACTTACAAGAGCCCAACGACTTAACTCGTATAGTATAAAGTACTCAGTGATGTAATCTATCACTATGAGAACGCAAAATTGCCAATGACAGTATTATTTGTCGTTTCTTTTCGATATCAGAGGCCCGTACTGAAGTATATATTATTATTATCCGTACAACGTTTACATATGGGCGGTGCTTTATTATTATTCACAGCACCTACAGAAGACGAGGAATTAATTGTACTAGAAACGCGAAAGAAAACGGAAACCATCTGCGGTTTGGAAGTATCACCGCCGACTAAGTATGACAACCAAAATATATATTATCACCCATTTTAACACATATATAGTGGATACACACAAGAATCGCTTACTTACTATATGTCCGTATTCTCATCTTATTTTTTCAGATTTTATATTCGGTCTGAATAGAGGTAGATATGCTTTCTTTGTCATTAGACACTATTAAAGATATAGATAATTTGATTAGACCACCTTTATACGTATCACTTCGGGTTTTTCACCTTACGAAGGGTGGCACCTCAACCGTTACTGTTACCGTCAATTTAGACTTATTTCCACCTGATTCGATACGCATAGATTTTATATCACCTCACGATCACCAATACCATTTCTCTCCGCTTCAATTAGGATCATAGACTGCCATGCTATGTATAAGATCGTTTAAACGTGTGGATCACACTTATCGTTTATTTAAACACTTTATGTAATCAGAAGATTCTTAAATTGTGTTGCGTCTGGTTTGAAGGTTGCACTAGCATCACTTGGGCTAATGTGAACTCAAGTTATTTTCAGTTATTTTAAACATGTTACGCTGAACATTACAAGTATATGTACATTACCTTGTTTCTTCACACTACAGCCTTGACAAAGTTGCGGGTCGACTATTCCCATAAGCAACGAAACACGTGTTGGCTGGTGACAGACAGACTAATGAGAAGTATAAAATATTAAAGAACAAACTGACAAGAAGAAACGACCAATTCCTGATTTATATATTGTTTACTTTTGCCAATTTACTGTATATACCTATTGTTTATAACCAGAAACGTGTGCTAAGGAGTGATCTTAATTGGGTAGAGTTTTTACTCTTATTTTTAGGAAGTCTAGGTGGTTCTTCCTACCTTATAGCACCGTACAGACTCAATCATACGATTACTACAAATGTAATTTCTCTCTTGGCGCCAGATACCTAAATTAAATCCACCGAACCAGTTTAGACATGCCAAACTAGGTCTAGAGAATAACAATAGCTAAAAACAGGACTAGGAACATCTTTCTTGGGGACAAGTAAGCAGCGGAAGTAGAAACCCTGCTTGAGCTTGATCTCTGCAACCATTTCCATGTCTTCTTTGCTTAACAAAGTGAGAACCTCCTACTACAAAATGCAGAAAGGTAGTCTGATGTGACCAAGTTAAAAGGGAGGGAGTTTGAGGAGGAAAGTCCTGAAAGGCAAGAACTCTGCCTTGCTCAATAATATGAAGGATCACACTTTCTGTTGTGATGGACTGCCAGCGTTCCAAGTGGAAATCCATCCACCCCTAAAAGACCTACATGTTCTCCCATGGGTGAATTAGAGCAATGTTATAGAGGGGCTTGGATGAAGAGGAGGAAGACTGTGGCTTTAGCTTACGACACCTCAGGAACAATCTCAACTCCTGTAGTTGAAAAAGAGCTTGTTGCTGTGGGAGGGTAAGGGGGCAAAAAAGCAGTCCCTTGGAATATCTCCTGAGCTTGCAATGCTGCTGAGGAAATGGTGATGGGAATGATGTACATGGGAAATCAGTCCCAAGGATTAGATGCAACAGGGCTAAAAAGATGAACTTTGGCAAAGGCCATACCTTCGCAGCTGAAAACGAAAAAAAGGACATCTAAAACAGCTACACAGAATATTATAAAAACAATTAGAAGGCATGTTATAATTAATGAGAAACAAATGAGCATTTCTAACATGGTTAAAATGTCATCTAAAACCTAACATCTACTTCTATGTGCTACTCTAAGAGAGCATGGAAGGCAGAGTAACTTGGAGTGTAGAGTTTCTTAAGGAGAAGGGGTCCTGCATAGGTTGTTGATAGCAAAGGCTGTGTTTATCAGCGGAGGTGTAGAGACAGTGTTTCCTGCGAAGGGCAAGCTCACGCTGCAGTAGAAGTCTTCTTCCAGGACTCAGCTTTGTCTACTTCAGGCGAGATGTAGCATCTGTGAAGTGTGCTGGCAGTAGGTGAGACATCCCTGGCTGAATCTTGCACAATAATCACCACACACAGCAACACAATACAATTACATTATTAATTTTGCATGCACCCTACACAACACTCTCCAAATATCCCCCCCCACCCACTTCCGTTGTGTAAGAATACAACACAGCGTCCTATCACAAACACAGTGAAAGAGCAGTACTCCAAGGGAGGGATACACAGTGGAGAGACAAACAAGCAACACATCCGAAGCAGAGGATTCCAAATAAATTTACAACGCAGCCAGTCAATAGGAAATGAGAACGTGGCTGGCAAAGTATAAAATACACTGAAGCCTGCGACGGTGAACGAAAAGCTGTCTGTGACAAATTCGTAATAAAATTGGGTCTGCTGGGCAGGTCTTTCCACACATTTCTACTGAGGAGCCATCCCAAACTAGGGCAGGATACTCAGCAGGTCTGTTGCAGTAGAACTATGGAGGTGGTGTTTATCCGTATGCAAACAAGCGAGTCAGCGACCACTCATAAGTCTTCTTCTGTGCTTCCCATATCACCAAAAGGTTCAGCTCTCTCCAGTGAATGTGACTAAACATCAGTTTTCAAACAATTTATTCAAGTACTGAAATGGACATAACTAAAGTAATTCACAGTACTAATGCCCGCTGTAGGAAAACAAAACCTATGCAAGTGGAAACATTGAAAAGTACTTTACAAAGATAAGACTCTAAAATTCTAAAATAAGGGACCATCATCAGATGTATACAATCCAATTTAAAAGATGAAATTGTAGTAGGCTTGAGGCTTACATGAGGGTGTACACAAGAAGGTGAGTGGAGGCTTGAGGATGCAGGGCCAGGGTAGAATGTGTGACACCCTGCGGCACCACGTAGGGTACATTTCCGATGCTTATTTATGAAGTACAACAATGATACTACAGCACTCCACTGGCTCTGGTGTAACTCTCGCTGCTTCGTGTAGTTCTCTTGCTACAACAGCTTTAAGTCCATCACTGTCACTCTACCACAGCAGAAGTGAATGGAACAGCCCAACAACCTTTGTGTGATGGTTTGTTTCTTTCCTATCTGATTCGCTTGTGTATCTTGGGATCAGATTTTCAGGGGCCGTTTTATTGGCACACAGTGCAGTGTGTTCTTGACTCCAGTTGGATCTTCTATGGCGGTCTTGTAGTGTATGTCGAGTCTGGTCTGATTGACGGGGGTCAGGATACACTAGCACATTCCGACTGCAGAAACTCCCCTCTAGTTCATGCACTGACATGGATCAACAGTAGGGGAGTGAACATGTGATTATCAGGGCCATTGACAGTATGGCTGAGGTACAGGAACAACACAAGCCAGGGATGCGCCTCCCTTTCTCCGACCAATCGAGTGGGTCCTTTACCCTGCCCAGAGTTGGGGGAAGGGCTGTTCTTCCAACAGTGGCGCCTTGGCTGGATCTGTTCTATGAAACTTCTGCAAATGGGCTGCCTGGTCACAGTTATCGTTGTCTCCCCTATATATGGACGTGCAGCTGTCATGCGTTTCACGTGCCTGTATCTGTCATGAGAAGTATGCTGGGAATTGTAACTTTTATATAAACCTGCCCCACAAGCAAGGAGAAAACGCATTGCACGTCAGAGACATTTACTTTCTGTACTAAGGAAAGAAACTCCCACTTTAGGAGTTTATTTTCTATGCAGAGTGGACGCTGAACATGGCACCTAGAGCGCAAACCTTCACTGCGTCACTGCAGCAGTGACTCCCTTCACTGCCCAGGGATAGCATGCCAGACAGGCAGGCAGGGACCTCTCAGAAGAGTGGACGTTCCTCCGCCAGGGCCACGAAAGCCACAGTCTCCACCACCCTAGTGGCCGTCAGGCCTGAGGCTGATGCATGCTGCTGGATATGGAATCGCTTTGCCACTTGCACACTATGTGATCCTGAACAAATCTGGATCTGCTTAAACTTTACTTTCTCCACTGAAAGCAGTGAGAAGGCTCTGACACCCTCAAATAAGAGATGTACTGACCAACAAACTGCATCACTATGTAAACTTTCTTCAATTTATCTGAAGTTTTTATTTGGCAACAACTATGCCTTGCCAGAGGTACTGGAACAACTGTGTTCCCCAACAGGAGCTACTGCTGAAGAAAAATCAATGGGCCTAATTCACAAAGGTAAACTGAGACGAAGATCTAACTTTACGACTTTCAGTATTCACAAAGGGCATTTATGAGTAGTAAAGTTAGACTTTTGTCTCAGTTTAACTTAAGTTTTGGCCTTAAGTCTAACTGAGTGCAAACTTAAGTTAAACTGAGACAAAAGTCTTACTTTACTGCTCGTAAATGCCCTTTGTGAATACCGCAAGTCGTAAAGTTAGATTTTTGTCGTAGTTAAACTTAGGTTTTGGTCTTAAGTCTAACAGAGATCAAAACTTAAGTTAAACTGAGACAAAAGTCTAAATTTAAATGAAACGAGTAGGAGATCTTCAACTAAGCGGAGGACACAGGCTTTAGTGAGTAATATCCCTGTAACAACGCTCACGTGGAGATGTTTCGTTGGAGTGTGGTGACCATTAATGCTGCACTCCCTGGAAATGGTACTGGGTATTGAGAGTTCGGCCCTTTTGTCTATTGTCAACATTTTAGAAGAAGGAGAGGAACATGGCAATACTTTTGTGGACCCAGGGATAGTGCTGACTGTGGTGACCTATATCACTAGCACTAGATTATAGTGCAGGCGTTTCAACAGGAAGAGTCTGGAGACTATGAGGACACTGTGGTGGATGCAAATGGTTCTGCCCATGGTGAGCTTGTTGCAAGAGTCAACTTAGGAAGTTTCAGAGGGGGTCTGAGTATGGTGAGGATAATGCTCCATGTGAATGATGCTGACACTGGGGAGTCCTGGCACCGTGGCCAGACTGTAGTGGCGGAGTATCAGCAGGAGTAGAGCGAGGAGCATGAAACAGCAGCTGCTTTCAAGATGGTTAGCTTTGTCACTGCAGGACACGCTGATCTCCTTGCCTGACTCATTGTAAGACACAGTCAATACTTCATTAAAACACATATCTGGACTCCCACAGCCGCGGTAAGCAAATGAAGAATCTGGTTTACCTGCAAATAGAAATATGCATGTTATATTTTTAGTTATATTCTGTATGCTGCCTAAGTAGCCTAAAATTGCAAAGTCTATTTAAATGGTTGGTGGCAAAAATCATGTTAAAATTCACGTTTCTGTAAGTCAAGAAGCTCAATATGTATTTTTTTAAAACATTATTTTTTTATACTGATATTAATATTCTAGATACAAACAATTTCTAATATGCATATTAGTAAAAATATAAAAACAAGAAAACAAGATGCGGAGGGCTCTTTGGAAGTAGTAAAGTAGAGCTATGTAGATATGAGTAGATTAGAATGAGTTTGTACACTGATATTGCTGGTAACATCAAATGTATCTTAGAACTCAAAGGACTGCCGGAGTTTTACTCTTGAGTTATTAACTTGAGTTCACTACTACACTGTGTTTGCCATATAGTTATCTGCCACAGATGAAGGTGCTTTTTAATTTCCATCTAGCCTCAAGGAACAATTCATTCAAATCCTCAACAAGAACCCGGTGAACGCATAGTCGTAAAGGCTGCGATGACCCTCCAGATGCTATATCTCCCTTCTTCCTGATGCCTCTAATCCTGTTTTGTTTTTATTAAAGGAGCATCAAGCCAGATCCAATACATACAAAGAATTGCATGTCAATTTTTACAAAAACATCTCAGTTCATCTAAATATTGGAAACTGAGTCATTTGCCCAAAAGGAAATTCATTGATTGTTGAATTCTCAAATAGTACCTTAATAATATAGTTACCCTATCAAACACATCTTCAAGAGCAACTGACACCTCCAAAGTCCATTCTAGCAATCCATTCGACTACTGGTGCCCAAACCTGAGCCACATGCTTTCTTGGTTTCCACCCCTTGCATAGAAAATGTTTTCCAGATGGTGCATGGAAAGTAGCCTGGCTAGCCCTCGACGATGAGTGGGAGGGATCCAGATTAAGCCAAGCCAAGGCAATACATATGCGAGCCGCTGCCATAGCCACAAAAATAAAATATTGTTTTCCCTTGTCTTTTGAGGACCTCTTGGCGGTGCCGAACAACATTAGCTGTGGCGTCAGCAAAACTTTATATTACACAATGATCCCAGGCAGGGCCCAGGCAGGGCGGCACTGGGAACAGAAACCAGCCCTGGCAATTCCACATAACTGGCCCCGGGGGTGGTGGGGTGCTACTTGGAGAAGTGTCTTCCATGGGGGCAGAGGTTTTGGGGAACTAGTGTAAAGCACCGCTGCTGTTTTTGTTACAGGGGAGCGATATTGCAGCATTGCTGCAAAACTGCCCTAAGTAACAAAACTGGTCCCCACCCTACTGGCCCATCGGGAAAATGCCTGGTGTTCGCTACGGCCAGTCCGGCCCTGATCCCAGGTACTGGTGTATTCAATCCTTGAAGGCCTCCAACTTTACACAATTACAAAGCTTATCTAATAAGTCTGCATCGTGACTACTGTGGCAAAGGCAGCTAGGTTCTGATCTTTTCCTTGAAGATTTTAGTTGGTCTATAACAGAAGCTAAATAGAATTTTGTTATGTTGGGCCATCAATCCTGCAGTAAATAGCATCCTGACCCATCTCCAACAATTTCTGAAAGCCATTATTTGCCTATTCCAGTTCACTATCAAGAAAACTTTATAAATGTGCCTTATCTTTCCCTCCCCAGGCAGCCCAGCTGATCCAGTAACAGTACGCGCTCTATAGTCATCTCTGCCTATTTTCAATACAAAATCCCTTATATGGAAATTCTTAAAGAAGTCTCATTTAGTCAGCCCAAATTTACCTTGCAATTCCTCAAATGAATACATTTTTTAAAAACCAACTTTTATTGATTTTAATGGTCGTGCAAAAGTCCATACACAGCTTATTCGCCTACAACCATAACGGCCGGCAGCGGGTGACTACTCATTGTCAGGAGCAAAGGCACATAAAGGAGCACAAGTAACATCACCTATAGCCCAGAAACCAGTCCCCATAGAGACAGTTACTCACGGAGTCTCCCGCCTTAGCGGCGTCGGGCCCTCAGTAATCCTCCCGCCCAGCAACCCTGCATAAACAGTTCATAGGGGGCAGGAAACTCCTGGCTAATAGTATATCACAATTGTCACGGGCCAGCTGGGCAGGTAGCGTTAGGGCGAGACTGCAATGGCGCCCCACTCGTGCATTGTAACAGTCATACCTTATTATAGCGAATATCGCACAGGAGATGCGCTGTATAAGTCCAGTAACTTTCATCAATGATGTACAGGGTATAATGCAATTCGGCTTCCGAGAGACCTTCCACTGCCAGAGCAACTAGGGATTGAGCACTCTACCCCCAATATCCAACAGCCATGCCAGGGCAGAAATACCGCCCCAGTCCCTGCATCAAAGATTGCCAATGCGGCGACCAATCAACCAGGGGGACAGAACAAGGGAAAAGGGAAGGGGAGAACCAGTGTAAGAGGCAATAATTGTGGCGGGGAGGAAGGGGTGTGCGCTCCATTGTCATCGTCAGGTGGGGGGCTACGGGTTTTAGTCTGCTAACAGCAGGGTCCTCTCCCTTCCAGGCACGCAGTCGCTAGGGACTTATATTATACACCCCCCGCAGGTTTCCAGAACCCCCCCGGGTCCATGGGATCCAGCACGTCATCAAAGAGCTTCAGGGCTCGAAGCCGTGGCGGCTGCAGACGAGCATGTTCTAGCCGCCCCAGGTAATCAACCAAAGGCTTCCAGAGCTTCTTATATTTGGCGTCTCGGAGCTGCAGACGCGCCGTGAGAGACTCCATCGCCACCACATGCCACAGACGAGTAAACCACACGTTTACGGAGGGCGACTCCGGTTTCTTCCAGTAAAGGGCTACCGTTTGTTTTGCAGTGCCCAGCATGTGGAGACTAAGGTGCCGATCGCGGCCAGTCATGGCTCTCAGGGTTGTTGGTCTAATGCCCAGAAGGACCACCAGCGGATCCTCCGGAAGGGGGTACCCGAGTACCTTTTTTACATGGCTGAGGACCTCTTTCCAAAAGATTTTCAGAAGCGGGCATGTCCACCAAATATGTATGAAGTCTCCCTGCGCCTGGGTGCATCGCCAGCACAGGGGGGATGAGTTGGGAAACATTTTGTGAAGTCTGGCGGGGGTGTAGTACCATTGGGTCATTACTTTGTAAGCCGATTCCTGTTGGGGAATGCTACGCAGGATTTTGGGGATGTCGCCCCAGAGCCGGGCCCATTGGGCAGGGGTAACGCCTGAGCCAGTAGAGGGTTGCCATCTCGATTGGTATGGGTGGGGGTCCAGCCGGTGCAAGTGCTGCAGCACCTTATATATGCGAGATATTAGCCCCTTGTAGTTGCCGAAGTCGCGCGCTAGCTGTTCGAACTGCGCGTAGGGTCGCGTGGCCGCCGGCGTCAGGGACGAGCCCTGTATCCAGTGACGCAGTTGTATATACTGGTATTTGTCACCGTCTAGGAGCCCGAACTCCTGCTTGCACTGAGCAAAGGTTTTGAGAGAGTCACCGAGAAACAGGTCCCGTATCGTCCTGCATCCCGACTCCGTCCAGTTCGGGAAGTGAGGTGGTCGACATGCCGGCGGTAATTGCGGATTTCGCGCAATCGGGGTGTGCGGGGATGGAAAGGTGGTCAGGCCCCTGCTCACCGCCACTTTATCCCAGATCTCCAGGACCGTTTTGGTAGGGACGGCCATGTAAGCGCTACGATGACGAGCCGCTCGGGGAAGCCAAGCATGGTCCCATAGCGGGCGACAGGAGACTGCCCTATCCATGTGGAACTACACCTTCTCACTCTCCCACGCCCCCCGCTCCAGGACACAGCGGAGATGCGACGCCCAGTAGTATTAGAGAAGGTTAGGGCAGGCCAGGCCACCCCTATCCCGAGGGAGGCTCAAAATTCTATTAGAAAACCGTGGTTTCTTTCCCCCCCAAACAAATGCGTTAAGCTCGCGTTGGAGCCCCTGTATTTGATGCTCCGGAATCGGAGTTGGCAGTGTTTGAAACAGATAGAGGACCTTGGGCAATATCGACATCTTCACTGTGTTGAGTCGGCCCAGCCAAGAGAGCGGCAAGGCCCTCCACGCCCGTAGGTCAGCTAGGACAGAGAGTTTGTATTCCTGCCAATTGGCTTGCGTCCAGGTGGCCAGGTCTGAAGTCAAGTTAAGACCCAGGTACCGCACTGACGCGTCCGCCCACTGGTATGGGGCCGAAGCTTGGATCGCCGGAAGCTCTCCGGCCGGGATCGAAATATTGAGGGCCCAGGACTTGGCATGATTAATTTTGAGCCCGGAGGCGCGTTCGTAGGTTCGGAGTAGCGAGTGCACCGCCGGCAGTGAGCGTAGGGGCTCGGAAAGGGTGAGCAGGAGATCGTCTGCAAAGAGAGCGATCTTGTGCTGCACTCCGCGCAGAGGTATACCGCAGATATCAGGGGACCGGCGAATCATAATGGCCAGGGGCTCCACCACCAGGGCGAACAGCAGGGGCGACAGAGGACAGCCCTGCCGGGTGCCTCTACAGATGGGGAAGGGTTGCGTGAGCTGGCCGTTGACTCGTACCCTGGCGACCGGCGAAATATACGGGGCCATAATGCGCGCCACCATCTTAGGGCCCAGGCCCACTTTCCGCAGCACTGCTCGGAGAAAAGTCCAGTCCACCCAGTCGAACGCTTTTTCAGCGTCGAGTGACAACAGGCAGGCCGGGATCCTCCAGTGCTTAGCCTTCCCAACGATATGCGCAATACGCCGTACATTATCCGTGCCCTGGCGTTGATGGACAAACCCCACCTGATCGGGCTCAATGAGATTAGGTAGGTGAGGGCTAAGTCGCTGAGCCAGGATTTTGGTGTAGAGTTTTAAATCGGTGTTCAACAGGGCGATGGGCCAGTAAGAGGAGCACAGCGTATGGTCCTTCCCGGGATTCGGGATGAGGGTTATGTCGGCCATTGCCATGTCTGCCGAGGGCCCTACCGACTCCGCGAAGGAATTAAAGAGGCGCAGAAGGTACGGCTGCAATTGCGGCAAAAAGGCGTGGAAGAACGACACCGGGAGCCCGTCCGGTGCCAAGCGGGAGGTCGCGCAGGGCGCCAGCCAGTTCTGCCGGAGTAATAGAGTCCTCCAGGAGCCCGGATTGATGCTCGCTCAACGGGTCCCAGTGGCAGGAGTCCAAGGCCTCCGCAACCAGCTCCGCCGCAGGGGAGTCGCCAGAATAGAGGGCCGCATAGTAGTCGCGAAACGTTTGGAGCTTCGCCGGTTCCGCAACGGCCCAGGACCCGTCCGCCTTCTGTAGTTTCGCGATATGCGCCGTAGCTGCCCGCGTCCGCAAGCGTCGCGCCAGAACAGTGCCTACCTTGTCGCCCCCCGCGTAGTAGCGCTGCTTGAGTGCAAGCAGAGCGCGCTCAGCCTTGTTGACCCTGTGCGCGCGGAGCTGCCCCCGAAGGACGGCCAAGCGGCGCTTGTGCGTCGCCAGCGGGCGCTCCTTATCCATCTGCTCAAGCACCTGCAGCTCCCTCGTAAGTTTTGTCTCGTAGAGCTGGGCCTCTCGCGCTCGAGCGACAGCCAAGGCTGTGAGAGTACCCCGTATAGTGGCCTTGAAGGCGTCCCAAAGAAGGGGGAGAGGGGTCCCCGGCAAGTCATTGTCTTCGAAGTATGCCAGAATGGCTGTCTGGATTTCCTCCCTGTCTACTGGGTCACGAAGGACGTGATCCAGGAATCGCCAGCGGCGCGGCCGTAGTGGGTGGAGGGGACCCTCCCGTAGAAGCAGCTCAACATGGGCGTGATCTGAGACCGAGATGGTGGAGTGGGACACCGAGACGGAGTCCTTGAGCAAAGAGTGCAATACGAGGAGGAGGTCAATGCAGGAGTAAGTGCGGTGGACATGGGAGTAAAAGGTGTAGTCTCGCAGCCCCGGGGAGTGATACCTCCAGACATCTACTAAGTTTAAGGCGGTTAGGGAGCGTTTCACCGCCGCAGACATGGCTCCCACCCCGTGGAAAGCGCCCCCACAGCGATCGAGCTCCGCGTCCCACACCCAATTGAAGTCCCCGCCGACTATGAGGTCAGTGGACACTGGCTCAAGGTGTTCCCTGATTATCCTACGCAAGAAGAGATCCTGACCCTGATTGGGGGTATACAAATTACACAGTGTCAGAGCGCGGGTTCCCCGCCGGACCTCCACCCGCAGAAACCGCCCCTCGGCATCCCTAAGTACTTTGGCGTCCCCCCGGGATATCCCCGCCCTGCACAGTATCGCTACTCCCGCCGTCTTCGAGGGAGCCGAGGACCAGATCTGAAGGGGGAAGTGCGGGTGCGCCATCCGGCCCACATCCGACTTGAGGAGGTGTGTCTCTTGGAGGAGGATGATATCGGGATTCTGTAGGAGCAGGTAGCGCCAGATTAGGCGTCGCTTGTTGGGAGAGTTGAGCCCTTTCACATTAAGAGAAAGAATCTTCCAGGGAGAGGTGGTATTCATTGTCGTAAAATCCCTAATAGGGCACCTCCCGCATGATCATCCCACCCATACGCATGTCCCCCCCGCCAAGGGGAATGGATAAAAGGGGGCACTGAGGGGAAAAAATAGAAACAAATACAACCATGCAAACCTGTAGTCGGCCAACAGGGCCGGAAGAGCCTATTCCAGTCAAGAGAGTAGCCAGGCACCACGGCACAGGCTGTCTCGGAGATGTCACTCTCCCAGAAATAGGAGTGGGGGTGCGCCATCGCTGAACCACTAAGTTATGGCGTCGAGAGTCCTTCCTGGGCCGCCGCCCAAGCCGGGGAGGCAGCGCCCCGTAGAAGAGACGTCGGTGCGCCTCCGAATGAGGTGTCCAAGGCGTCGAGTAATGGGGGAGAAATACAGCCCACAGCCGGCCGCACCTCCAGTCGTCTCAGTTGTAAAGCCACAATCAGGCGGGATGTTCCGCAACGGTAGTGTTCATTTAAAGGCAGAGGCCTGTGAGCCCAGCGGCGAGGAGGAGCCCTCCAGGGATTTTATATGTTCAATAATGTCCTGCTTGTCCCGGGAGGCCCTGCTGCCCTCCGGCGACGATGGGTGTCGAGGGCGTCGCACTGTGGACCACTGTGGCCTCAACGGGACTCTGAGTTTGGCGGGGCGCCGCGAAGGGCTGGCCGGTGGTGAATCGGGAATCTGCAGTAATTGAGCCGCTTCCCGGTATGAGCGCAGCACCCGCCGCTTGGACTCCCACTGAAACATGAGGGCGAAGGGATGGGCCCATTGGTAGCGGATGTTGAGCTCCCTCAATTTGTCCGTGATGGGTTTGAAGTCCCGACGGCGCCGGAGAGTGGTGGAGGCCAAGTCTTGAAATAGTTGGATGGGCTTCCCCCCGCAGAGGATTTCGGATTTGCCTCTGGCCGCCTTCAGAATGGCTTCCTTTTCCACAAAGAAATCAACCCGTGTCAAGATGTCAGGAATAAGACCCGGCCTCCCCATCGGCCCTGAAACCCTATGGGCGCGGTCCAAGGTGGGCGGCGAAGTATCTTCATCCCCTCGGATGTCATGGAGTAAGTCCGCCACGAAGGACATGATATCTGCCCCTTCTGCTCCAGGCGGCACCCCCCGGATGCGTACGTTGTTCCGGCGCCCCCTATTTTCCAAATCCTCCTGTTTGATCTGGAGCTCAACATGTTGCTCTTCCAAGGTCGCCAGTCTTTGCCATAGGTGCTCTTGGTCTTCTGTACGCGCATCCAGGGTCTTTTCTAAGTCATCTACTCGGCCTCCCAACTCCCCCACATCCTTCCGAAGGTCCTTCACGCATGCCTGGACTTCTGTGCGGAGGGACCCAATTTCTGACTTAAGTTCTTGCATGAACGCCGCCATGAAGGATTGCGTGATGGGGGCCGCCGAGACACCTGCACCCGATGGCTCCGCGCTCTGCGATGGTGTGTTAGGCTTGTTCCACAAGTCCTTGACAGAGGCGTCTTTGAGGGTCGCCGGCGGCTCCTTCCCTGGCTTCGTGCGGGTCATGATGTGGCCGCCCCTGGGATCGGCCTCGCAGCATATGGGAGTAGCAGCCCCTAGCAGCTCAACGCCCCGCAGTCGTATGGTGGACGCCCAGCTCCGACCTTCCAGTCTCGGAAACACGGGGGCGCAAGGATGAGCACAGACGACAGGGCCGTGGCACAGGACGCCGCAATGTAGAAGGCTCTCCAGGCACAGCACCACGAAGCGAAGCGGCCGCTAAACTGCACCCCTCCACGGGATCCACCGCCAACTCCAGGTTCAAGCTCCCACGCCATCCAGGACCCTCGCCGTGCGTCGAGGGCCACGATGCAACTCCAGAGGCGACTCCCAGCGTGAGGAATGGCCGTCGCGCCTGCAATGCGGGCCACCAGCAGGCTCCCAAGCCAAGGCGTGGTCACGGGCCTCACCCAACCCAGCGCCAGTCCACCACCTCCAGGTCCGGGGGCGCAAGCAGAAGGACACAGGCAGCAGGTCGCTGGGGCCGATCGCCCCCCGGGTGCGTTTCTCTCTCAATCGCCTCCCCCGTCCAGTCACTGCGTGGGTCAGGCCTCCCCCACGTGTTTAATCGAGGTGGTAGCCGGCGTCTCTCAGCTCCCTGCGCCGCCCGCGCCTGCCAGGCTACAGCCACACACCCAGGTACAGGTTATCACGTGGCGTAGGGGCCCCTCCCGGAGAGTGTAGATCATGGAAGGGGTGTCCTTCGCGCCAGCGACTCTCCGAAGCCCCTGAGCAATCCCAAGTGATCAGTGACCCCGATCCAGCCCGGCTGCGGCCACTGGCATTCCTACACTCCGCTGCGCGGGATCCAAAGCCGTCTGCCGGGTCAAATAATAGCTCAAGTGCCCAGCCGTGCTTTGATGGTTCCCGCCCGGGCAACAGAGGTGGCAACCGGGTCGCTAGATACAGCGGGGGCAAAGAACATTCAGGCTCACACCCAGGCCGGAGTGCAGGCCAGGAGTGCCAGGTGCCAAGGTGCGCTTTCCGTTCTGCCCCCTGGGAGAGGATCCGATGGCCCAGCCGCGGCCCGGGAGTGCATGCGAGCTTTAGCCCACTCAGCTTGGAGGCAGGGTGATAGCAAGGGGTCGGCGTTGGCCGGTGGGCTAGGGCTTGTCAGTGGGGGCCATCGATCAAGCTTCCCAAAAGCAGTGGAGTGCTGAACAGGAGAACCCGGGAGCCGCAGGACGCCGCTGCCTGGGAACAAACCGGGCCCCTGCAGGGTCAGAGTCAATGTTGGCAGCGGCAAGGCGTCGGAAGCAGGGTGATGCGCCCCCCGGCAAGGTACTCCCCAAATATCAATGTCAACATGCCCCAAGCCCGGTACCTCAGCAGTTCCGGTTGCCACCCTGGCTGTGTTGGTCTCCAGGCAGAGATCGCGGACCAGGGCCAGAGCCCGCTCCGAGCACCTCCGGACGAAGGTCGCAAAATGGCGGTCGCGGTCTTCCCTGCCTCCGCAGCCTGGTCTCCTCTGCCGTCAGCCAGCAGAGCAGGAGGGTCAGGACGTCGATACGGTCAGTCTGTTACACCGCTCCGATGTCTCTTTACCAGCGGCCCTTACCCCGTGCAGATGGGGCTCGTCTTCTCTGGAGCGCGCTAGGTCCGTACGCGCAAGATGGCGGGCGCGCTCTCCCCGGTCGGGGCCTCTCCTCCGCCACAGTATTCACCACTGCCGCTCGATTACAGGATCCCGAGCCTCCAAATAACTGCCCGCTCTCCTCTGCTTGTTGTTCACCCCCAGGTGGGGTGCCCCCGTGGGCGTTGTGCCGCTTTCAGATGCTGATTTAACCGGCGGCGGCCCGGAGCTCCGATGGCGTGCGTCTCACTCCATCAGCAGCGAGACCACGCCCCCCAAATGAATACATTTTGATCTTGCTTAAAGAGATCCCCTAGTCACTCTAGTCCTACTTTTTTCCCAGGTGGAGCATCTTTTATCCTGGAATACAAGGAAAATCGATGAGTGCCCAGAGACGGTATATTAGCTATGCCACCCTATTTGCAACTTCTGCTTTACCAGCAGCCAAATGCTATGTACAACCTTTAACACCTGAATCTGCACCTCTGATTGCTGTCTCCAATGCATGTAGAGACTGAAAGGGAATGAGGCCACCACAAAGCCTTGCCATACTCCAGTCGCTGCAGTACATAGTTGACTCAGCCAGTCTTAGACAACTAAAGAGGCAATGTTCGTGAAGGCAGGGCCTAACCATTCTGCAGAAGACACCCACAAATAACCAGAGGCACTGGAACAAAGACTTGCTTATGTACAGGTGAAGAGAGACCATCATAAGGGAGCCTAAGTTAGCAAGACACTGTTCCACCATAGTGATGACTTTATCGAAGCCCGTTCGAGTCACCTGTGTCACCCACCTGTGAAACTGCTTCAACAGAACCTTACTGTGGATACAGAATGGGTATCCATCAGTGAGATCGAGAGGTGTAGGGTGTGATCATTGACCCTACAAGCTTTTTAAATATATTGATGATAATAGTTACCCTCCAGAAGGGCAAATGAGGGACAAAGTCATTCAGTATAAGACTGATGGTGCCATAATGAGTTTAATGCTGCTGCATGTCCCTTTGTGGGTGGCTCCCTCTGTACCAGGCTTGATGAACTATTCAGCGTTATTATTTATGAAGCCCAGAACCAAGGTGAGCAGAACAGCAGAATGTTAAGTCCTCTTTTAAAAGCAGAGCTATTATGCTAGCTGAGGAGAGACAGAGAAGGCTGTTCCAAAGCTTGCGACCTAGGTATCAAAAGGATCAGCAACATATGAAGTCTATCTTTTATTTTCTATTACTTTATATCAATAGAATACAAAAGGTTCCCTTTCTTATTTTTTCCTTTGCGAAAATATGATACAGAATAGAAATGATAAAATACAAGTAGCAGTCTGTATACATCAGTAATCACCAATTTCTTTGACTATTTATAGATAGCATGCTCAAGTCTTTGAATAGCCTTACATGAAGCAGGACCCTCTCTCCCGAGCCCTTCTTGGTACCGACAGGGGTCTATGCTAGAGGACCAAGCCTTCCGCTGTAGCCTCATAGATAGAATCAGAGTATATTTCTGAGAAAGCGAGGGCTCCATCTCCTCTCGGTCGATGGATGGGAAGCTTTCAATAAAGGAGCTAGTGTAAAACTCTGGAGAGGAAACTGATCAGAGTTGAGGTCTCCTGCCTTACACACAATAGTCAGCTAATGCCATAGTGCTTTTTGCCTTCTGTACCCCGTTCCCGCCGCTGCTCCCCTGTGGCCCCGTCCCCCCGCTCGCCCATTCGCCACCCCGCTCCCGCCTCCCAGCTGCTCCTCCCTCCCACCTCCCCTTATATGGCGGGTGCTGTGTGGCCGCGCGCAGCGCTGGCGTGCCAAAGGTGCGCCAAAGTCAAGCCCGTCTGCGCCCGGACCGCATCCAGCGCCAGAACCCCTGGCCCCCGCGAACACCACGACGCCCATCTCCGCTACGACTCCAGCACCCTCCACGCACTCAATGCCGGACGATCACGCACCTGCTGCCTGGCCGCCCCGAGTCGCACCCAAGGACCCTTCTCCTGCGGGAACTGCAGCTTCACCAGCACCCAGCCCGCCAACCCACCGACCAGGAAAGAACCCAACTACCTCAGATGCATTCATCTCAACATCCGCTCTGCCCGAAAACACGCCGTTGAACTCTGGGACCTACTCGACTCAACCTCCCCAGACGTCGCCTTCCTGAAGGAGACCTGGCTGACACCCTCATTGGCACCCGACATCGCCATAGCCATCCCGGACAGCTACAAGATCACCCGCAGGGACCGCACCAACGGAGTAGGAGGAGGAATCGCCATCATCCACAGGAACACTCTCAGAGTCTCGACCAAAACAAATGACACCCTCAGCACCGCCGAACACCTGCACGTCCAGATCCACACCGACCACAACACCACCATCAGAGGAACCCTCGTCTACAGACCCCCCGGACCCTGACTACAGTTCAGCGGCTCCATCGCTGACTTCGACAGCACACACGCCCTCGCCTCCACGGATTACATCCTCCTCGGGGACCTGAACTTCCACCTCGAGAACAACAACTACACCAACTCCACAACCCTGATCGACAACCTCGCCAACCTCAGATTCAGACAACTCATCACAACACCCACCCACTCCGCCGGCCACACGCTTGACCCCATCTTCTCCGCAAACCCCCACATCTCCTTGAACCACACCACAGAACTCCACTGGACCGACCATCGCTGCATCCACTTTACCTTCTGGAAACCCACCACGCACCACTGCCCCCAACAGATGCCTCGCCACTGCTGGAGCAGAGTCACTGAAGACCAGCTAACCACCACCCTCGCCTGGAGCCCACCCGCCGACCCCACCGGCCCCGACACCGCAACCCGCAACTTCAGACAGTGGATCGACGACTGCGCCAACACCCTCGCCCCGTTCAAGAAACCCTCCAATAGCCACACCAGCAAGAAAGCCAGCTGGTTCACTGAAGGCCTCCAGGCCTCCAAGCAAACCTGCCGAAAGCTACAGAAGAACTGGCACCGTGAACGAACACCTGACAGCTACGCAGCCCACAAGAATGCCACCCGCAGACACCATCACCTCATCAGATCCGCCAAAAGGGCCTCCTTCAAAACTGCCTAGACAACAACGCACACAACAGCAAAGAGCTTTTCAACATCGTGAAGAAACACTCCAACCCCAGCTTCAACACCAATGACATCCCACCTTCGCAAGACCTGTGCAACTCGCTGGCCACCTTCTTCCATCGCAAGATCGCAGACATCTACAACAGCTTCAACTCCACGACTGCCCCAACAACCACTGAGACCTCCGCCCCCATGACCACCATCTGCACCAACCACCTGCTCTCCTGGACCAACATAAACGATGACGACACCATCAAGATCATGAACACCATCCACTCCAGATCTCCGTCAGACCCATGCCCACACCACATCTTCAACAAAGTCAGCACCACCATCGCACCCCATCTCCGGAAAGCCATGAACACTTCCTTTGAGACAGCAACCTTCTGGGAGAGCTGGAAGCACGCCAAGATCAACGCCTTACTCAAGAAACCCAAGGCAGACCCCAAGCACCTCAAGAACTTCCGGCCCATCTCCCTGCTAGTGTTCCCGGCGAAGGTCATCGAGAAGACCGTCAACAAACAACTGACCCGCTGCCTCGAGGAAAACAGCATCCTGGACCCGTCCCAGTCTGGGTTCCGTAGCAACCACAGCACCGAAACTGCCCTCATCGCCACCACGCCCGCATCCTAGGGGTCATTCTCAACACCACCCTCTCCATGACTACGCAGGTCAACGCCGTCTCTTCCTCCTGCTTCAACACCCTCCGCATGCTCCGCAAGATCTACACGTGGATCCCCACCGAAACAAGAAGAACGGTCACCCAGGCCCTCGTCAGCAGCAGGCTGGACTATGGAAACACCCTCTACGCAGGAGCCTCGACCAAACTCCTGAAACGGCTTCAACGCATCCAGAATGCCTCGGCATGCCTGATCCTCGACATCCCTCGCCGCAGCCACATCACACCCCACCTGAGAGACCTGCACTGGCTCCCCGTCAACAAGAGGATAACCTTCAAGCTCCTCACCCACGCACACAAGGCACTCCACAACACCGGACCAGCGTACCTCAACAGACGACTCAGCTTCTACACCACCACCCGCCAGCTCCGCTCCACCGACCTCGCCCTTGCCACAGTGCCCCGCATCCGAAGAGCGACCTCCAGTGGCTGATTGTTCTCCCACCTCTTCGCCAGGACCTGGAACACCCTCCCCATCCACCTACGGCAGACCCAAGACCTGCTGACCTTCAGAAGACCCCTCAAGACCTGGCTCTTCGAGCAGTAGCAGCACTCCCCCCCCCCCCCCAGCGCCTTGAGACCCTCATTGGTAAGTAGTGCGCTTTACAAATGATATGATTGATTGATTGATTGATTGATTGATTGATTGATTGATTGATTGATTGATTGATTGATTGGCGCTTGAGGCCACCCTCACTGAGAAACAGCAATGCCTTGATCATTTTGGCTACATAGCCAGAACCCACAGAGAGGAGTACAAGGCTGGATGCCTTTTAGCTTGGCTAGCATCTTGTGACATGTGACACGTCCTGCGTACGTCATGGCTCTGAGGGCACAATCAGGAACCTGGTCTACTCTCAGCATGAGATATTCATGGGGTTTCAAGATTAGTGCCAGCAATTATGTGAGGGCCACCTCCCTCCTTCATAGGCTATAGCCCCCTTCTTGGCCAATATCTCCCAACCTCTGCATCCCGCAAGAATTTTAGGAGGAGACAAGGCCTCCTACCACTCTCCAGAACCTCAAAAAAGCCATTCGCGAGTTATATGCGGGGAAAAACCTAGGCACAGATGGCTTCCTTCTACCTAACATACACAAACTCTCTGCCCACAAGACACTCCTCCCTATACGAAGTGACAGCAGAGGAAGGCACCCTGCCATGTTCCCTTCGTGAAGCACTGAACATTGCACTGCTTTACTCATGCCAGACCTTCTTCCTGAAAATCAAGTCTCTTACAGGCATGTCCATCCTCAATTCATACTATAAAATCCTAGGGAAAATGTTACGTTCCTGAATCTTTGGGGTCTTACCTTGGTTGATCCACACCAATCAGAACGGCTTTATCTCACCACAGAATACTTTCTTGAACCTGCTGTGACTTTATTGACTGCTGTAGACAGCCCTACTGTTCTGGCAGAGATCGGCCTCTCTAGTTCTTGATCTATAGAAAGCTTTTGACACCCGATCCTGAGTTTACCTATTTAAGGTCTTGCGGTGATTTGGATTTTGGGAACACACATCATTACATTAATCTATATAGATCCAAGCACACAGGTTAGGTTTGGCAAGCTCACCTGTCCTCCATTCTTGATCGGCAGAGAGACCCATCAGGGTTGTCCCCTCTCTCCCGGCTCTTTGACTGAGACCTAGGTGGAACTCATGCAGTTTATTTTTATGTGGATGATTTTCTGCTCCATGCAAAAGACCTCCTGAAAGACCACTCATAAATTGCTCAGTTTCTGAGAGACTTTGCGGCAATCTCCAGTCTGCAGGTCAGCTGGCAAAAATAAGGCAGCTTACCCTCACCCCCTCTCCAAGATGCCGCTGAGGCTTGTTTAGACATAGGAGATGCAACTAAAATGGGAAGGGACTTCCTTTCATTATCTGGGGATCCAGCTTTACCACTCTGAACGTAATCTCTATGGAAAACTTATCAGCTCAACATCAGCTCTCAAACCTTCAGTTACATTCTGACGGCAACTTCATCTAGCGCTTACACAGTGATTTGCCCTCTCCTAGATGGTGGGCGTTCTGCCCCGGTTCTTATAAAACTTTAACAACCTATTACAATGCTGCCCTGTAAGTTTGTTGTGGCTTTGATAAGCCATTGGGTAAACTCTTTTGGATTACGAAAGAGGCTACCCTCTATGCCCCAGCTATTCCCCTTTTCTGTTTCCCAAGACAATTGACTCCATCTGTGTTGGGAATTTGAGGCAATTTAACAACATTAATCTTTCCTTGGTTGGCAAACTGTTTCAAGATGGCACCCTTTTACCATTTAGCCTATTACAGAATCACTTCACTATCCACTAGGGTCAATTCCTCCTCCATCACGTCCTCCATCACATTTTACGGGCTCGCTGTGCATAGCAGAGTCAGAGACTGTGGGGAAATGTGGTTAATTATATGGTGTGATTGTGTACCCTCATCATGGAAAACACTCATGAAACAAACTTGAGTCCAGTCACGTTTATTTGCTGAACTTTAGGGTAGCTGTGGCTTTCAGCAGTCAGGAGTAAATCAATTAGAAGTACAAAAACAATGAACTAAGAACGTCAAGCAACACTAAAGAAATAGACACCAATTGATAAAAATGGATCTTATTTTCATCAGTTAGTAGGCTCCAAAATGAACAAATTCCACCACCAGGTTCCAGCGATACAGATTTTCAAGTAAATGTAAATCTCAGCTTTTCATTCTAAATCACTAACAAGCATTAATGACCGCAAAATTTGGAAACTTTTTAAAACTTTTAAAGAGTTGTGTTCAGCTACTAAGGCCCACTTTTGGTCACCAAAACTGACAGGGGGAGGGCAGGGGGGCCAATGAGAAGTGGTAAGTGAGTTATCTTGGCACCAAAGCAGTCTCAAGGCTAGTTCCAGGCTCTATGGGCGAACTGCCATGAACTTTACAGGTATGGTCCTGTTGTAAGGAATATAGGATGCAGAAGATGCTGAGGATTCTGTGCGGTTGACTGGGGTCTTCCTGGGGCTACTACTTGGTTCTTGGTCTATGGTCGATGTCCCTAACATTTCTCTTTGGTCCTGCAAAAGTACAGTGGACAGAGACCTTTGTTGAAGGCTAGTGTCCGTCTTAGGTGATCAAAAGGCACACTGACGACTCTCCCTGGTTCAGTATACACAGGTCCAACTTTTGAACATCGTAAACTGGTTGTCTGGGCTGTGGCGTTCAGGCAATGGTCGCCACTAACTGGCCAGAATAAGCTTCTTCAGCGTTTGTGGTCCAGCTGGTTTAACAGGAAGTCCATCAACTGATTCTTGGGGCTCACCTCTTCTGTCGGTGGCTTGGGGGGACTTTTTAATGAGCCAGGCACCAGAGGCACAGGTCTCTCTTTGCTAGCCCGATGATTGGTTCACGGACAGAATATAGACCCCTAAAATATTGTGATACAAAACTATTGCAACCAAAATATTGATGACAAAAATATCATCATCATATCTTTATAATGGTAAGTACAAAAATATCAACAACAAAAAATATCAATGTCATTAATATTGTTGTATTAAATTATGTTGGTTAATATATATAACAAATATTAAATAATATCAATAATAACATTAATTTAAAAAATAAAATAAATATAATATATATTTTAACAATTGAAACAAATTAACTCAATTTTAAAATGGTTAAACACACATATACAATAATTATTATATATCTATATTTACATATATCTACTTAAAAACGATTTTTGAACAATTATTTTTAATTTATTTTATAACTCCAGAATTATTAAATAATGTAATATTATAAAATAATATATATAAATATACTTAAATTAAAAATGTTTTAACAACACATTTTAGATCAAATAAACAACTAAACAACTTAAAATTCTTAAAATGTAGTAAAACATATTCAACACATAAAATATATCAATAATAACAATTCTTCTATTTTTAAATAAACATTTATACATATACTATTTCCAATACAATTTATTTAAAACTACTCAAACTATTATAACAAATATATTTTAAAAACTTACAATTTCCACTTCACACAACACACATCTCCCTCTAATATTCAAAAAGTCAATTCCTTGTAATAAATACAATAGTGCTAACATTTTTTAATAACAGATAGATTTTATTTACAATAAATCTTCGAACTACTATAAAACAAAGAAAACTGTTGTAATACAAAAGGGTAAAATGTATTACTCCCACTCGAATCAAAACAACAGTTGGAAAGTGTTGGATTGGGGAACAGTAAAATGTACTATTCCCACTCCACTAAGTACAAAAGTAGGGAAACTGTTGGATAGCGGAGGGATATAATTTACAATTGCCAAAACAACCACTACAACAGGAGAGAAAGTATTGGATTGCAGAGAGGTTAAATTTACTATTCCCACTCCCGTCAGTATAACAGTAGGGAAAGCTTAACACACATGAACCTAAGCAGCAGTCTGACAGAGATTTACATGCACATCCACATTACACGTTTCTTATTATGCCTTCACATTAGTTATATGAACGCTTTTTCTCCTGATAATACTATAGTGCTCTCAAACCAAGACTCCCGCTCTGCTTTTAGGAGGAACAACAGACCCGTAGAGAAACCCGGAGGATATCCCACTAAAGTCACCACACTGGTTACCCATCAGTTGAGGCACATTATAGGTATTGGTCAAACATATGTTTTATATATAAAAAGAAGATAAATGTTTAGAGTCCACAAAGAGCTCAAAAGTGTTCATTGATTCTGATTTTTTATTTTTCTTTCTTGTATTGTCCAAGTATCATTACAACACATAACAGCCGACACGTGTTTCGTCCATCCGGACTTTTTCACAGTAGGGAAAGCGTTGGATTGCGGAGGGGTCAAATTTACTATTCCCTGTCCAGTCAGTACAAAAGTAGGTTACATGTTGGATAATGGTGGGGTAAAATTTACTATTCCCACTCCAACATATGCAACAGTTGGGAAAGCGTTGGATTGCAGAGGGGAAAATTCTACTATGCCCACTCCAGTCAATACAACAGAAGGGAAAGTGTTGGATTGCGGAGGAGTACAATTTACTATTCCCACTCCAATTCGTGCAACAGTAGGGTAAGTGTTGGATAGCAGAGAGGTACAAAATTCCTATTTCCACTCCAGTTAGTACAACTTTAGAGAAAGTGTTGAGTAGTGGAGGGGTAAAATTGACTATTCCCACTCCAATTAGTACAACCAAAACAAAAAAACAAAATATCTTAAACATAATGAAACTACTTCAAAAATAAATTAAAATAAGAAATTTAAATATATATAAAAAATGATAATTTATTTAATTTGAAAACATTTAAAAACATATTACAATATACCCTCACAAAACTCTCAACTGGCACCCAAAAATAATCCTTTTGAAATAAAATATTTACACTATTAATAAAAATATTTCACAACAAGCCAATTATCATTAATTAATTAATTAGTTAATTATAATGAATGTACTTCCCACTATATACCCCCACAAAATACACAAGACACTCATAAAATGTATCAAAAATGATTTACACTATTAAGATAAATAATTATCACATTTTTAATTATTAATAATTAAAAACTCACTCCTAAAAATAAATTAATAAAACAATTAATCATAATTAATTATCAATTCATTACTTAATTTTAGTTAATCACTATTAATTAAAATAGGGGCTGATGGCGATGGCAGACAGACTTCAGTCCGTCCACCATTATTTCGTATTTGGGACCACCCGCCAACAAGGCGGGAGTCCCAAAGTAAAAATTACAATGCTACTGCCACCAAGGCAGTCGCATTGCATATGTATTGCATTTTGGCAGGTGCTGCTGGCTTCAGCACCTGCCACAATGCAGAAAATGGACAGTTTACATTTCACTGCACTACGTGGCAGACACCATGCAGTGCCTACCATATGGTGCAGGGATATGTAGGAGGCCCCATAGGTGACCCCCAGGTCCCGTGTCTGGGGCACTGCAGTAAGGGGGGGCGGGCTATGGGCCCTCAATGTCCCTTTCTGCCTGCCCGTTCATGGCCGGTTAACCGCAAAGACCAGGCAGGCAGAAAGGGGCATCGTAATCCCTAGGGCACCGCCACCATTGTAGGGACTACAAGCCCCTCCACCGCACAGGTGGGCTCAAGGAGCCCGTCGGATGTGTGGCGGTCGGACTTTCCGACCATCAACACCCTGCCCGCCATTGTAAAATGGAGGGCGGAAAACATGTTTCAGATGGCAGGGAGACCGCCATGGTTCCCCGTCATAATAATTGGTCCCTAAATTAGTTCCCACACTTTACCCCTATAACCCTACAAATCACAACCAGAAAAATTTAACAATTAATGAACCAATGAATAATAATTTGCAAAAAATTATGAATTAATTAAAAATAAAATACTTCCAACCCTTTACCCCCATATACCCACAACCTGCACCCCCTAAAAAAAAATCCACAATTGCCATTTTTAATTTGCAATGAATTAATTATTATTAACCAACAATGTATTAATAATGAATTAAAAATAAATTACTTCCCACCCTTCACCCCTAAATACACCACAACCCGCACATAAAATTTGCTTAAATAAATATACTAACACAATTAACAATCAAATAGCAATAAAATAAATAATTTAAAAAAATAATCAGACATTTATTATAAGTAAATTACTTTCCACCCTATACCCCTATAAAACCCATAACCCGCTACTGGACTAAACAACACAAAATTAAATGTAATATAATAACTAATAAAAACGTAATAAATATATGAAAAAAACATAAACAATAATTATACAAATAATTCCATCATATACATTTAAAATATAAACTAAAATACATAACAATAATTAAATAAACAATATTATAAACTATATTTTTACAAACGATATTAATAACTTCAGCATTTTAAAATCGATGTTACCTTACCTTCACTTTGATATTCCTGATATCGATATTCTTGGCAGCAATATTTCCATGTCACGATATTTTAGACCTGATATTCTTGTGCATCGATATTTTAAACCTAATATTTTGTCTGAATACCCTAAGGATCAGCAGGTGCAGTCCAGCCATTGGTGCACCTCCTCTTGCCAGGTCCAGGATGCAGCAAAGCAGTCCTTCCTAAGCCCTCTCTCCAGTTCAAATGTGATCTGAGGTATGGGTGTCAGGGGTGCAATACTTAAGCCCTGAAAGTGTGCTCAGGAGACGGAATAGTTCCTAGTAAATGGGCGATTAAGATTCGTTCCAGCTGATGACAACTTCGTGCAATGTGTGGCACTCAGTTATTCCAAAGTGCACTATTCTGCATGCTCCCAAAATGGCAGAACACCTCTGTTGGTGTGTAGAGCTTGGTAGCCCAACCTAGAGGTAGGGCTACACGCCCACAGAAAAAAACAGTTTGGCAAATAGTCTTCCCTAGCTGTCTCCGATACCAACTCTTCTACCTCAACAAAAGAGCAACCCTTCTCCTGTGTGTTTACCATTTCACCTCTTGGGCGCACACCCTATGTGACTTCCTGCCAGAGCCAAGTGACACTTCCAACGGCAGGAAGATTTGGGCTAAAAGTTGCATTTTTTTAAAAGTTACATTAAAAGTTACATTAAATTTGACTTAGGCATCAAGTCGAGTTTGATGCAATAATCATTTTGATACCTTGAAGTGTCAACTTTAGTAGTCTACCCTGTACTCACCAATGAGACCAGTAACATTTGCCTAGTAAAAACAGCTATTTGGGTATTTCACTGTTACAACATATAAAAATACATGCCCTACGCTTTACAACACTCTGGGCCTAATTACAATGTCGGTCTGAGCTGCCTCCAACCATAGGTCGGCGGTTTCTACTGCACAATTAGGGTGTGATCGTACATGGGGGCCGATTACAATGCGGTTGGAAAAGGCTACGCCTGTCGGTAGGAGGCTTTCCGACCGCATCGTAATATAATGGTCGGATTCCTTTTTGACCGCCTCATTACGAAGGAGGCCGTCGGAAAGGAATCCGCTCGGTCATTCCGAATGGCTTCTGACGGACTTGACGAGCCCTTCTGCCAGTCGGAATGTGGCCAGTAATCCCAAGGGCGGCTCTTTCTACCTGAAGGATTATGATATCGGGTGTCAGTAGCATTTCCGTTCCAGCCTTTCCGACACAGAAAGGCTGACCAAACTCGACTTTACAGGCCCCAGCAGGCCCCTTTGGTGCACAGCCTCCAGCCAAGGGGGCACCAATGGTGCTACCCTGTTGATCCCTGCACCCCACGGCAGGCACCTTGAGGTGCGTGCCGCAGGGTGCAAGGATAAACTGCCACGCCTATTTTACAATGGAAGCATGCATTTCAGCTGAAATACATGCTCCCATTTTAAAGTTCTGGAATGCTACAGTAAACAGTGTTCAGTCGCATCCTAATTAGTCGGTCAGGACCGCCGACCGGGTGATGTTGGGCGGAGGAAACTCTGCTGACTTCGTATTTGTGCCCAAGGTGCGGTGGCAAACTTCTATTATAAAATGGGAGCTGTGCGGCAGGCTGAAACCACCTGCAGCACAAGCTCCCATTGGAAAATAGAAGTTTTCAAACACAGTGCCTGTCACACGGTGAAGGTATGGGGCCAAATGCAGAGCCAGGGGAGAAGGGGGCCCTGCTAGGGGCTCCCAAAGTCAGTTTTCGACAGCCAATCCATGTCGGAAAGGCAGACATGGATTGGCAGTCAGAAACCATCATAATCCCGACTGGCGGAAACGCCATCTTTAAGGGATTATGAGGGCTTTCCAACTGGCCGACGGGCTCCTTGAGCACATCGAACCCACTTCGGATCCCCCGGCCGGTTTAAACTCTGACCGCCATCATCATAATACGGCGGTCGGACTTTAAACCTACAATGTTGGTCGGAACGCCTACGACCAGCGGTCTAAGCATTTCTGACATATATTGTAATTAGGCCCTCTCTCTTAGGACTCAATAGGCCTGCTGTAGGGGTGAGATTTATACATTGAAGAATGAGGTTTGGGCTTTGCCATTAGATTAAAAGACAAAGTTGAATCAACAGTTTAAAACTGCTCTGCCAGTCTGCAGTGAGAGACTGGGAGACATAGTTCCACGTTGTCACATTCAGTGTGGCACAATAGTTGCTGCAGCCTTGGTGGAGGCATTTAGACATAATGGTGCCGATTCCGGCCGCAAAATGAACTGACCAACACGGACCCGGACTGGATGCCGACCGACACAGACCAGCGCCGTACGACCCGTGCAGTACGATGCAACGCATGTGAATTACAACTGACACGTACGGAACACAAGCCGTACGACCCAGCTGCAGGGAAAATAGTGAACCGGCCGGAAAACCGATGGGATTTTCACCGACCAACATGAACCCGGAAAGAACCCGACCAACCCGTACCCGCGATGTCCGATCCACGCAGTACGATGCAATGCGTGTAAAACCAGACCGACTCGCACGGAGACCAAGCCGCACAACCGACACGCACAGACAACCGGGCCCACATGCAATAGAGACCTTCGCGACCGACGCGTATTAAACACAGAAGATAGTCGGCGTGAACGAGGCGGAGAAGCCCACACGAGACAACAAAGCGTCCGTATCCGTCAGATGAACGTCTCCTTCATGCCTATAAAACCCAAAGGAAAAAAGACAAAAAAAGGACCAAACAAGCAATGACAAAGCCAATAAATATCAAATAAATAAAACCTGGGACAAAGACACACCCACAACTCCAACTATATGAAGGACTACAATCATTACCATGATCCCTTGCAAACAGGAGACACAGCCAACAGCAAACACCATTACACAGCAACCACAGACACACTCACAACTCACCCATCACACAACTCATACACCATCAGGACCTCATCCAAAAGCACCCACACATACAGCCAGCAAAACCAACACCAACCCACCCTCACTTGCACCCTCTCACACACATCCCTCACCACCACCACCCATCACCATGCCCCCAAAGAAGAATCCAAAGTTCACAGATAGTGAGTTAGAAGTGCTGGTAGACGAGATCATCATAGTAGAGCCACATTTGTTTGGTACATTGGTCCAAAGGACCCCCATGTCACAGAAAACCAAGATGTGGGCGAAGATTGTGGACAAGGTGAACGCTCAAGCACCAGCAAGGCACACAAAGGACGATATCCAGAACAGGTGGTATTACGTGCGCAGGAGGGTCAAGAAACTCATCAAATAACATCACGCCCTGAGTTAGTGCACCGGCGGTGGCCCTCCTGCCAAACCAGTCTACTTCATGACCTGGGAGTAGAAGGTGCGGGACATCCTACCACCAGAGAGCGTCCATGGGCTAACAGACATACCAGAGCCTGGTGAGTACACAAACAACATACCCAAGATTGTGTGGCAAGGGGACAGTGAAACCATGCACTACAAGCAAAGCTACAGTAACCAATAGATAATCATCCCAAGATGTGTATGCCAGTCAGACAAACACAATACCTGCCATCTCATAGTGACTTTGAACTGTGCCATGACATGCACCAACCTACAAACAAATAGAGCAAGTCAGTGGCACAAAGCTAAATAAACACTGCCAGACAGTTTGCCACCACAAACACACTACCTCACAGTGCAGCTGACTGACAGAAAGGAATAGTGGGGATGCAGGTGAAGTGAGTGTATACAAAAGCATGATGGGACATGTGAGAGTAAGATGTCCCAGCACATCCCCCAGGGCCTCTAAACCTGTTCTGGACAATGTTCTTTATGCGCAACCCGTTCACCTTGTACAATTGCACACAACTCGCCCACATGACACGGAGGGTTCATGTTGGGCCAATGTAGCAGATGACTGTTGACTTTACTCTGGACATTTCATCTACCAGTACTTCCAACTCTAATGTGAACTTTTGGATTCCAAAACCAATGTACAGCACCCACCATCTTGTGCACTTCCTCACACATGTTCTAAAATAAACTCACCAGTACACCATACTTGCCTCTGTTGTGGTTCCAAATTGTCATGTGTCATGGAGATGTCGATCTGCTACAGAGCACAGTGCATGCCAAATACTGCAACAATGTGACCAATGTTAGGTGAGTCATGGTGATGTGACACATGTGAGGGAGACACACCACTAAGGCACCACAACACATACTCACCATGGCCATGTCACTCATCACATAAAATGATGTTGACTTGAAACACATAGGCATGCACAACCACAACACCTCTCCACGGTCAGTGGTAACAAGTCCACAGGTGAGGCAAGCAGATGTCACTCAGATGTGGGAAGACCGACAACGCACCTAACAAGGCATAGTACAGGTTCATTACACATCAGCAACATGTTTATTCAAAAATAGTTGCAAGGCAATTGTACGTTACAGTGGACACACGGGCACAGAGTGTTTGAGAATTGTAGTCCAGGGGTGTGTGGCACATCACTTGATGTCAATTGACTACTCCCACACTGGTGTTGGATTCTGGGTGTTGGGGATCAGTGTTGAACATCCAACAGGCAAATTACCCTGTGAAGGACAGACACAAGACACAGTCAAAAGCACAGCAGAACAGGAGAGAAATGCAAGACACATGCGCAAAACATGTCACAAGAAACCTACACAAAAACAAGTTAGCAGTACTACCCTATTGTGGAGTACACACTACCTGAATGGACACATCACTGCACGCATACAGTCAAGTGGCACAGAGGCACACTCAGACAGCAACAGATCAGCCACAACGCATTCCAGGCTAACTCCATACATTGACATAACAACCCTGGAAACTCACATTCAGGTGAAGAAGTTGTTGATGAGCTGTGAGCAGACGTCTCCCTCATACTCATCATCACTGGCATCTTGGCCCAAGCCGGGATCCTCCACAGGTGCCGGAGGTTGGTCATCGTCATCGTCATCCTGGATGAGAGGCACCTTCTTCCGCACTGCCATGTTGTGTAGCATGCAGCATACAATGATTATTTTGCACACCTTTGCAGGCTCATATGGGAGGGCTCCTCCGGTCTTGTCCAGGCAGCGAAAGCGGCTTTTCAGGAGGCAGAATGTCCGCTCAATCACCCTCCTGCTCCGACCATGTGCCTCATTGTAGCGCATCTCGGCTGGTGTCACAGGGTGCCGGAGGGGTGTCAGCAACCACAACATGTTGGGGTATCTGGAGTCACCTATGTAGGAAGGTGGATATCTGACTATGGTTACCCCCCAACTTTTTGCCTAGTGTCTAGCTGGTTTTTCGACTTCGTTGGCCTGAGATCCTGCCATTCAGGGTCTCAGGCTGTCTGCTCTCTCTTTAAAATGGACTCCATGTACCCTAGTTACATACCAAATTGGTAAGGATCACCTTATTGGACCCTGTACAGTGTACCCCAGGTACCCAGGGCATAGGTGTACCCTAGGCCTCCCAGGGGCTGCAGCATGTATTATGCCCCCCCCTGGTCTGGCCTTCCAATCAGACACAACTGGCTGATCACTCAGCTGGGGCAAGGTCGTGTAATCACCCCTTGCTAAGGTGTAGTATTCCTATACCTACCTTATATAAAGACACATGTGTACCTATCAGCCACTCCTATGGCAGGCCTTAACAATCCTGGAGGCAGAGTGCTTGGTAACATGTGAGATGGTGCTCTAGCATGAGCTGAGCCTGTCGGCAGCTTTCGGAACCATGTCCTTATAGCTGTTCTATGATATAGCCTACCATATACTCTTAAAGTACCTTATAATCTTAAACGGTTATGGTAACTATGGTTTGGCTTTATCAAAACATGTTGTGTAAGGTGTCTAACACTTTGGAATAATACCCCCATACCATTTCTGGTGATGAGGATATTATTCCTCCCTTCTAGAGGGAGAGACATGTTAAAATCCTACTTTGCTGTTTAACTCTCACCAAAGCCTCAGCATCACAAAATGGATGCTGCTGCCACAGACATGAGTCTGACCTCCTGCAGCTGGGAGCCCTCCCAGCCAGGGAGGCCTGGACAATAGGTTTCCTGCTTGGGGAGGTGCTAGCACCTCCCCAGACAGACTTTAGTGTATTGGGGCAGGGAGGGCTAAAAGGAATGAGACATGCCTGGGGCACACAAGGTCCTCCATGCATAGCCCAGTTCAAACCGGTGCTGGGGCACTCCAGCCCCAGCTCTGGCGCGAAACTGGACAAAGGAAAGGGGGTGTAGCCACTCCCCTTCCTGGTCCCACCCATAGGAGGACCTTGCAGGTAGCCCAGCCCACTAGCCCAGTATATCAGTAGCTAGCTGAGCTCTGCTAAACTAGATTAACCTGAATCTGCAACTTGAACAGAAACTCTGGACCTTCGACATTCGACCTCAGGAAGAAGACTGAAGAAATCTCCCTTGTGGCCAAGGAGTGACCACCCTGGGCAACCAGGCACCATCCAGCGACCGCTGCTTGCTTTGCGACTGATCCTACGAGGGACGACTGCAGAGACTGACCAGCGCCGAGACTTCCAGACACCTCTGACCCAGATCCACATCTGCAGCGAAGCTGAGACCCGTGGAGGCGAAGAGGGACGTGGGACCGGCGACTTGGGAAAAGTGGCTAGTAACTGACTAGCGCGACTTCCGAGGCTCCCTCGAGGCTGTGCTTGGGGAATTGAGAAGCCCCACTCCTGAGCACCATCTGCAAAGAAGATCAGCTCCCCACACTTCACGTGTTCTGCGTGGGGCCCTTCTGCACCTGTGTTGCACGACGTGTTGTCCGGTTGCTGGCCCGTTGGCTAGTAGCCTCTGCGACGACGAACCTTTACTTGCATCTTGCTGGTCAGGCTCCTCCAGACTGGCACCCGCTCCTCTGTGAAAGAGAAGCACCCCAGACCTTCCTGGGCTGCACCAGAAGCAAGTCCTCCATCCTGCGTGGGTTCCGCTTGCCAAGGCTTGTTGGGTCCTGACTCGACATCGACGCCACCGACAGCAAGAGCCTTCGTGGGACAGCTCGCCTCCTGGTCGTCCTCGACGTCTCCTGGTACCCGTGGCTGCTGCGACAAGCTTCACCTCTTCACCTGCATCTTCACGACATCGCCTGGTTCCTTCCTGGTTCCTTCCCGGCTCCTGGCTGGTGACCTAGACTCTGTCCCTTCTGCTTGCAGGTTCCTTCCTTCTTGATCCCCTCCTTGGGATCCACCGGACACTCTTCACTGACCGCCTGTCAGCAACTTTCCTTCAGGCATCCATAGAAGTCAACGACGAAACCCGACGCAAGTTCACACCTATGCACCCGCAGCCCGTGGGCTAGGTAACTTGAGTACTTCGGTGCTCACAAGAGTATTGACTATCCTAGGGTCTAGTTTCCGAGTCTCGACTTTCTAGCTATACCAGAAGTGTCCTAAAACTGTTAATTTCTAACTGCTAGTAATTCTATCGACTTTTACGCATTACGCGTGAGTGTTTCCACTCTGCACCTGAATCCCGTGGGCCTCCCACTTACTAACCTTTGGTAGTTTAGTGTAGCCCCAGCGATTCCCTAGGCCTAGGCCTATCCTGCGTTCGTGACAGTGGTTCTTATACCACTTACTTAGTATATGGTTTGCGTGGCCCCTAGGGCCTAACTGTGTTACTTACCTGTGTGACTTAATGTAAGCTTAAATAAGACTGTGTTGTACTTACCTCGAATCTCATAAAGAGTGCTGAGGGTTTGACTAGAATAAATACATTCTATTTTTATATATATCTGTTGTGGTGTCCTTTCATTTGGTATTCAAGGGATTACATATGGTATAACAGCTGGCTTCACATGCCATTCAGAGTTTAGCCTAAGACTGCTCTTGTCCTTGCTACCACTAGGTTAGCTGGTCTATAAGGTCGACTTTACAACCAATCACCATAAGGGTTGTTTGGACTGATACAAGGTGTACACTAGAATTAGTGACATCATATATCAGGCCAACTTCTCACAACCTACATACACAAAAATGAACAAGTAGCTGAGTTTTGTAGGAGTGCGGAATACAACATTGACAAACACACACAATGAGAAACAGTCAGTACACACCGACAAGCCATGAATGCTGAGCTGGCATCTGTGACATCAGCGTTGCAATGCGACTACTCCTCATTATGTAGGCATCGTGCGCAGAACCAGGGATCCGTGCACACACGTGTGATAGACATGCCAGCGAGACATACCACCACAGCATTGATGGAGTGGTAGTGCTTCCTGTTCCGGTATGCCTGTTCATGTGCCTGTGGTGGTATCAGGGCCACATGTGTCCCATCAATAGATCCGATGACGTTCGGCATTCTCCCCAGTGTATAAAAGGCATCCTTTATTTCAGGGAGTTCAGCTGGGCTCGGCAACTTGATGTACAGGTCTAGCAAAATGCAAAATCCCCTCCAAGACATCGCGTAGCACCCGACTAAACATAGTTTGCGACATACCACCAGCAGTAGCCACAGTGTACTGGAAGGTACCAGTAGCAAAGAAGTGCAGGGCTGCCATCACCTTCACCTCTGGGGTCAGTGCTGTAAGGTATGTCCGGCCAGGTAGCAGATGTGGCGCCAACTGCTCCGCCAACTCTACAATGAGTGGCCTGGTGAAGCGGTACCGTCGGATGCAGTCGCGTTCCTGCATGGTTGCAAGGTCTGGGAACGGTCGATGGACAGCTGGTGCCCTGCAGAACAGAGATGAACGAAGGAAGATTGTCGGTTCATCCACCCATGTAGCCATGACCAGGCTCAATATCACATGATAGATCATGACATTACACAATGTACTGAGGTGTGTGCTGTTGGGCATGGACACATATGTCACCTACATGACTATCACCTCACATCTCAATTCCACATGTCCACATGAGTCCCATGTAGTGCAATGGCCAACCATCTGGCTGTGTCACCCGACCTATGTACTGCTGTGACGTTACAAACACACACCACAGTGACAAGTGAGGCCTGATGTCTCCCAGGCATCACAGATCTTTGCCATGCAGAAACCCAGGGTCCCTGTATTGCCACATCGACACTGGCATGGACATAGCGTATCACGTACTCACCACAAGGCTAGCGTGAGTCCCACAGGTAGTGGCCACTGTTGTTCCTGCAGGCCCTACATGTACATCTCTTAGACACACACACACACCATCAAGGTTGATGCATATACCACATGGATGTGGAGACTGTCACCCATTGGGCACATTTGATCAGACACACCTGAGACACAACATGCACACAGACTGGGTGCACATCAGTATTGTGGCTACAGGTCTCACATGCCATCACCCCCAGGATTCAGGGTGTATGTGCCATGGCCCAAACATATCCAACATGCACTGTGTCCGTGACTCATGCCCATTACTGTACATTTGCACATCACATTGGTAATGTGCACGATACACAAAGGATTCTGCCCCCAAGGACACGTGCACAGCTTGGGAGTGGCTGCACAAAAGAGTGCTACCCAACAAACCAAATGTGCCCCCCCCCAAAAAAAACAGGGAATGCAGCCTTACATGCCATGGGACACTGTGTGGCCAATGCTGTAGTGTGGTAGGTGTGCACAGGTGTCCCTGGCAAGTAATTGTGTGTTGAATCAGTCGAATAGTCACACCAATGAGGTCCGACGCGGGTGACAATACGTACGCATAGCACGGTTCATGATCGAGCCATGCGTACGCTTTGTCATTGACTGCAATGAGGTCCGATGCGGGTGACAATGCGTACGCATTGCACGGTTCATGACCGAGCCGTGTGTACGCTTTGCCATTGACTGCAATGAGGTCCGACGTGGGTGACAATGCGTACGCATAGCACGGTTCATGACCAAGACAGCATCTGTTCCCGTAACTTTGTTGTGTGTTTCATGGGTGGTTCAATTGTTTGCCCAATGCCTGAGATCTGACATGTGATCTGTGTGTGCCCTTGAGATGTGTTCCAATTGCTGGTCTGACTCGCCACATGTGGCTGGGGTATTCCAAACAAACCCATGCAGCAGGGGACTCCAATTTTGGGGCCTCAGGAGTATGTATATCAAGTATGTCACACTTGCTTAGCCACCTGCCTACTGTCCAGGGCCAAACACTGTTTCATGTAGACCTGGGCAGTCATGCCTCCTCAAGGGCATTTAGAAACACACTGTTATCCCACTCCTGTTTATTAAATTACAGGTTGTGCTTAGTGACATGTGCCTTCAGGTGTCTGCCTCTGTGTCATTATGGTGTGGCTTGTTGTTCCGTACAACTGGGGTGTCCATGATTCAGAGGGTCAGCAGAACATCTGAGATGTGACTGTGAGAGACAAGACCTGTGTGACATATAGGTGTGTGATCATCTGACAGCGCACAATGGTATATGCAACTGTGTCCTTTAGGCAGCTGGCTTACATGCATGGCAGACTGTGATGTGTTAATGTACAGGGAGTTGTGTTCGCAGAGACTCATATGTCTGATTTGCATGATGTGGGGTCTTCTGGGTCCTGGATATGTTGTTTGCAGGGGATGGGCAAGTGCGCCGGTCATCTGCAGAGTTAGCTTTACCCCTGAGCTAGGATTGTGAGTCAGTGCATACTGTTGTTGCCTGGATGCCCTGCCCCTGTGACAGGAGACAGTGTTGACTGACTTTCCAGGCATCCCAGTGCCATGGCATTTAACTTGCTATGAGTGATCCTGCATTGTGTTAAAGTGTGCACCATGCACCCCATTGTGGCATTGCCCATCAGGACATGAGAACATCATAGTGTGTGTTGCTGGCATGCATCACGAACATGTGAAATGAGTCTGGCCATCCCTTCATCCGGACACCTGTACTGAATCAGTAGCAAGAGATGTACTGTGTGTATAGTGACATACTCCTACATGTTCACTTGCATGCCCATCTAATGTGTGGGTAGTGCATGTCGGGCCATTGGGGTATTAGCATCCAACATGCAACAGACATATGTGTGCAAGTCAAGGAGGGATATGTGTGCCATGGTTGATGTTGAGAATTACTTATTCTAAACAGTGTAGGCTTTTTGAGCTGTGTTGAAGGGAAAGTGTTGGATTGCGGAGGAGTACAATTTACTATTCCCACTCCAATTCGTGCAACAGTAGGGTAAGTGTTGGATAGCAGAGAGGTACAAAATTCCTATTTCCACTCCAGTTAGTACAACTTTAGAGAAAGTGTTGAGTAGTGGAGGGGTAAAATTGACTATTCCCACTCCAATTAGTACAACCAAAACAAAAAAACAAAATATCTTAAACATAATGAAACTATTTCAAAAATAAATTAAAATAAGAAATTTAAATATATATAAAAAATGATAATTTATTTAATTTGAAAACATTTAAAAAACATATTACAATATACCCTCACAAAACTCTCAACTGGCACCCAAAAATAATCCTTTTGAAATAAAATATTTACACTATTAATAAAAATATTTCACAACAAGCCAATGATCATTAATTAATTAATTAATTAATTATAATGAATATACTTCCCACTATATACCCCCACAAAACACACAAGACACTCATAAAATGTATCAAAAATGATTTACACTATTAACATAAATAATTATCACATTTTTAATTATTAATAATTAAAAACTCACTCCTAAAAATAAATTAATAAAACAATTAATCATAATTAATTATCAATTCATTACTTCATTTTAGTTAATCACTATTAATTAAAATAAGGGGCTGATGGTGATGGCAGACAGACTTCAGTCCGTCCACCATTGTTTCGTATTTGGGACCACCCGCCAACAAGGCGGCAGTCCCAAAGTAAAAATTACAATGCTACTGCCACCAAGGCAGTCGCATTGCATATGTATTGCATTTTGGCAGGTGCTGCTGGCTTCAGCACCCGCCACAATGCAGAAAATGGACAGTTTACATTTCCCTGCACTACGTGGCAGACACCATGCAGTGCCTACCATATGGTGCAGGGATATGTAGGAGGCCCCATAGGTGACCCCCAGGTCCCGTGTCTGGGGCCCTGCAGTAAGGGGGGGCGGGCTATGGGCCCTCAATGTCCCTCTCTGCCTGCCCGTTCATGGCCGGTTAACCGCAAAGACCAGGCAGGCAGAAAGGGGCATCGTAATCCCTAGGGCACCGCCACCATTGTAGGGACTACAAGCCCCTCCACCGCACAGGTGGGCTCAAGGAGCCCGTCGGATGTGTGGCGGTCGGACTTTCCGACCATCAACACCCTGCCCGCCATTGTAAAATGGAGGGCGGAAAACATGTTTCAGATGGCAGGGAGACCGCCACGGTTCCCCGCCATAATAATTGGTCCCTAAATTAGTTCCCACACTTCACCCCTATAACCCCACAAACCACAACCAGAAAAATTTAACAATTAATGAAGCAATGAATTATAATTTGCAAAAAATTATGAATTAATTAAAAATAAAATACTTCCAACCCTTTACCCCCATATACCCACAACCTGCACCCCCTAAAAAAAATTCCACAATTGCCATTTTTAATTTGCAATGAATTAATTATTATTAACCAGCAATGTATTAATAATGAATTAAAAATAAATTACTTCCCACCCTTCACCCCTAAATACACCACAACCCGCATATAAAATTTGCTTAAATAAATATACTAACACAATTCACAATCAAATAGCAATAAAATAAATAATTTAAAAAAATAATCAGACATTTATTATAAGTAAATTACTTTCCACCCTATACCCCTATAAAACCCATAACCCGCTACTGGACTAAACAACACAAAATTAAATGTAATATAATAACTAATAAAAACGTAATAAATATATGAAAAAAACATAAACAATAATTATACAAATAATTCCATCATATACATTTAAAATATAAACTAAAATACATAACAGTAATTAAATAAACAATATTATAAACTATATTTTTACAAACGATATTAATAACTTCAGTATTTTAAAATCGATGTTACCTTACCTTCACTTTGATATTCCTGATATCGATATTCTTGGCAGCAATATTTCCATGTCACAATATTTTAGACCTGATATTCTTGTGCATCGATATTTTAAACCTAATATTTTGTCTGAATACCCCAAGGATCAGCAGGTGCAGTCCAGCCATTGGTGCACCTCCTCTTGCCAGGTCCAGGATGCAGCAAAGCAGTCCTTCCTAAGCCCTCTCTCCAGTTCAAATGTGATCTGAGGTATGGGTGTCAGGGGTGCAATACTTAAGCCCTGAAAGTGTGCTCAGGGGACGGAATAGTTCCTAGTAAATGGGCGATTAAGATTCGTTCCAGCTGATGACAACTTTGTGCAATGTGTGGCACTCAGTTATTCCAAAGTGCACTATTCTGCATGCTCCCAAAATGGCAGAACCCCTCTGTTGGTGTGTAGAGCTTGGTAGCCCAACCTAGAGGTAGGGCTACACGCCCACAGAAAAAAACAGTTTGGCAAATAGTCTTCCCTAGCTGTCTCCGATACCAACTCTTCTACCTCAACAAAAGAGCAACCCTTCTCCTGTGTGTTTACTATTTCACCTCTTGGGCGCACACCCTATGTGACTTCCTGCCAGAGCCAAGTGACACTTCCAACGGCAGGAAGATTTGGGCTAAAAGTTGAATTTTTTTAAAAGTTACATTAAAAGTTACATTAAATTTGACTTAGGCATCAAGTCGAGTTTGATGCAATAACCATTTTGATACCTTGAAGTGTCAACTTTAGTAGTCTACCCTGTACTCACCAATGGGACCAGTAACATTTGCCTAGTAAAAACAGCTATTTGGTTATTTCACTGTTACAACATATAAAAATACATGCCCTACGCTTTACAACACTCTGGGCCTAATTACAATGTCGGTCTGAGCTGCCTCCAACCATAGGTCGGCGGTTTCTACTGCACAATTAGGGTGTGATCGTACATGGGGGCCGATTACAATGCAGTTGGAAAAGGCTACGCCTGTCGGTAGGAGGCTTTCCGACCGCATCGTAATATGTTGGTCGGATTCCTTTTTGACCGCCTCATTACGAAGGAGGCCGTCGGAAAGGAATCCGCTCGGTCATTCCGAATGACTTCTGACGGACTTGACGAGCCCTTCTGCCAGTCGGAATGTGGCCAGTAATCCCAAGGGCGGCTCTTTCTACCTGAAGGATTATGATATCGGGTGTCAGTAGCATTTCCGTTCCAGCCTTTCCGACACAGAAAGGCTGACCAAACTCGACTTTAGAGGCCCCAGCAGGCCCCTTTGGGGCACGGCCTCCAGCCAAGGGGGCACCAATGGTGCTACCCTGTTGATCCCTGCACTCCACGGCAGGCACCTTGAGGTGCGTGCCGCAGGGTGCAAGGATAAACTGCCACGCCTATTTTACAATGGAAGCATGCATTTCAGCTGAAATACATGCTCCCATTTTAAAGTTCTGGAATGCTACAGTAAACAGTGTTCAGTCGCATCCTAATTAGTCGGTCGGGACCGCTGACCGGGTGATGTTGGGCGGAGGAAACGCTGCTGACTTCGTATTTGTGCCCAAGGTGCGGTGGCAAACTTCTATTATAAAATGGGAGCTGTGCGGCAGGCTGAAACCACCTGCAGCACAAGCTCCCATTGGAAAATAGAAGTTTTCAAACACAGTGCCTGTCACACGGTGAAGGTATGGGGCCAAATGCAGAGCCAGGGGAGAAGGGGGCCCTGGGACAGCCAATCCATGTGGGAAAGGCAGACATGGATTTGCAGTCAGAAACCATCATAATCCCGACTGGCGGAAACGCCATCTTTAAGGGATTATGAGGGCTTTCCAACTGGCCGACGGGCTCCTTGAGCACATCGAACCCACTTCGGATCCCCCGGCAACTCTAACCGCCATCATCATACTACGGCGGTCGGACTTTAAACCTACAATGTTGGTCGGAACGCCTACGACTAGCGGTCTAAGCATTTCTGACATATATTGTAATTAGGCCCTCTCTTTTAGGACTCAATAGGCCTGCTGTAGGGGTGAGATTTATATATTGAAGAATGAGGTTTTGGTTTTGCCATTAGATTAAAAGACAAAGTTGAATCAACAGTTTAAAACTGCTCTACCAGTCTGCAGTGAGAGACTGGGAGACAGAGGGCCCGATTCACAGAACTAACTTAAGACAAAATCCTAAACTTACTACTTTTGGTATTCACAGAAGTTAGGATTTTGTCTTAAGTTTGACTTAAGACAGACTTAAGACAGACTTAAGACAGACTTAAGACAAACTTAAGACAAACTTAAGACAGACTTAAGACAGACTTAAGACAGACGTAAGACAGACTTAAGACAAACTTAAGACAAAATCCTAACTTAAGTCTGTCTTAAGTCTGTCTTAAGTCTATCTTAAGTTTGTCTTAAGTCTGTCTTAAGTCTGTCTTAAGTCTGTCTTAAGTCTGTCTTAAGTTTGTCTTAAGTTTGTCTTAAGACAAACTTAAGACAAAATCCTAACTTCTGTGAATACCAAAAGTAGTAAGTTTAGGATTTTGTCTTAAGTTAGTTCTGTGAATCGGGCCCATAGTTCCACGTTGTCACATACAGTGTGGCACAATAGTTGCTGCAGCCTTGGTGGAGGCATTTAGACATAATGGTGCCGATTCCGGCCGCAAAACGAACTGACCAACACGGACCCGGACTGGATGCCGACCGACACAGACCAGCGCCGTACGAACCGTGCAGTACGATGCAACGCATGTGAATTACAACTGACACGTACGGAACACAAGCCGTACGACCCAGCTGCAGGGAAAATAGTGAACCGGCCGGAAAACCGATGGGATTTTCACCGACCAACATGAACCCGGAATGAACCCGACCGACCCGTACCCGCGATGTCCGATCCACGCAGTACGATGCAATGCGTGTAAAACCAGACCGACTCGCACGGAGACGAAGCCGCACGACCGACACGGACAGACAACCGGGCCCACAAGCGAGACCTTCGCGACCGACGTGTATTAAACACAGAAGATAGTCGGCGTGAACGAGGCGGAGAAGCCCACACGAGACAACAAAGCGTCCATATCCGTCAGATGAACGTCTCCTTCATGCCTATAAAACCCAAAGGAAAAAAGACATAAAAAGGACCAAACAAGCAATGACAAAGCCAATAAATATCAAATAAATAAAACCTGGGACAAAGACACACCCACAACTCCAACTATATGAAGGACTACAATAATTACCATGATCCCTTGCAAATAGGAGACACAGCCAACAGCAAACACCATTACACAGCAACCACAGACACACTCACAACTCACCCATCACACAACTCATACACCATCAGGACCTCATCCAAAAGCACCCACACATACAGCCAGCAAAACCAACACCAACCCACCCTCACTTGCACCCTCTCACACACATCCCTCACCACAACCACCCATCACCATGCCCCCAAAGAAGAATCCAAAGTTCACAGATAGTGAGTTAGAAGTGCTGGTAGACGAGATCATCAGAGTAGAGCCACATTTGTTTGGTACATTGGTCCAAAGGACCCCCATGTCACAGAAAACCAAGATGTGGGCGAAGATTGTGGACAAGGTGAACGCTCAAGCACCAGCAAGGCACACAAAGGACGATATCCAGAACAGGTGGTATTACGTGCGCAGGAGGGTCAAGAAACTCATCAAATAACATCACGCCCTGAGTTAGTGCACCGGCGGTGGCCCTCCTGCCAAACCAGTCTACTTCATGACCTGGGAGGAGAAGGTGCGGGACATCCTACCACCAGAGAGCGTCCATGGGCTATCAGACATACCAGAGCCTGGTGAGTACACAAACAACATACCCAAGATTGTGTGGCAAGGGGACAGTGAAACCATGCACTACAAGCAAAGCTACAGTAACCAATAGATAATCATCCCAAGATGTGTATGCCAGTCAGACAAACACAATACCTGCCATCTCATAGTGACTTTGAACTGTGCCATGACATGCATCAACCTACAAACAAATAGAGCAAGGCAGTGGCGCAAAGCTAAATAAACACTGCCAGACAGTTTGCCACCACAAACACACTACCTCACAGTGCAGCTGACTGACAGAAAGGAATAGTGGGGATGCAGGTGAAGTGAGTGTATACAAAAGCATGATGGGACATGTGAGAGTAAGATGTCCCAGCACATCCCCCAGGGCCTCTTAACCTGTTCTGGACAATGTTCTTTATGCGCAACCCGTTCACCTTGTACAATTGCACACAACTCGCCCACATGACATGGAGGGTTCATGTTGGGCCAATGTAGCAGATGACTGTTGACTTTACTCTGGACATTTCATCTACCAGTACTTCCAACTCTAATGTGAACTTTTGGATTCCAAAACCAATGTACAGCACCCACCATCTTGTGCACTTCCTCACACATGTTCTAAAATAAACTCACCAGTACACCATACTTGCCTCTGTTGTGGTTCCAAATTGTCATGTGTCATGGAGATGTCGATCTGCTACAGAGCACAGTGCATGCCAAATACTGCAACAAAGTGACCAATGTTAGGTGAGTCATGGTGCTGTGACACATGTGAGGGAGACACACCACTAAGGCACCACAACACATACTCACCATGGCCATGTCACTCAGCACATAAAATGATGTTCACTTGAAACACAAAGGTATGCACATCCACAACACCTCTCCACGGTCAGTGGTAACAAGTCCACAGGTGAGGTAAGCAGATGTCACTCAGCTGTGGGAAGACCGACAACGCACCTAACAAGGCATAGCACAGGTTCATTACACATCAGCAACATGTTTATTCAAAAATAGTTGCAAGGCAATTGTACGTTACAGTGGACACACGGTCACAGAGTGTTTGAGAATTGTAGTCCAGGGGTGTGTGGCACATCACTTGATGTCAATTGACTACTCCCACACTGGTGTTGGATTCTGGGTGTTGGGGGTCAGTGTTGAACATCCAACAGGCAAATTACCCTGTGAAGGACAGACACAAGACACAGTCAAAAGCACAGCAGAACAGGAGAGAAATGCAAGACACATGCGCAAAACATGTCACAAGAAACCTACACAAAAACAAGTTAGCAGTACTACCCTATTGTGGAGTACACACTACCTGAATGGACACATCACTGCACGCATCCAGTCAAGTGGCACAGAGGCACACTTAGACAGCAATAGAGCAGCCACAACACATTCCAGGCTAACTCCATACATTGACATAACAACCCTGGTAACTCATATTCAGGTGAAGAAGTTGTTGATGAGCTGTGAGCAGACGTCTCCCTCATCCTCATCATCACTGGCATCTTGGCCCAAGCCGGGATCCTCCACAGGTGCCGGAGGTTGGTCATCGTCATCGTCATCCTGGATGAGAGGCACCTTCTTCCGCACTGCCATGTTGTGTAGCATGCAGCATACAATGATTATTTTGCACACCTTTGCAGGCTCATATGGGAGGGCTCCTCTGGTCTTGTCCAGGCAGCGAAAGCGGCTTTTTAGAAGGCCGAATGTCCGCTCAATCACCCTCCTGCTCTGACCATGTGCCTCATTGTAGCGCATCTCGGCTGGTGTCACAGGGTGCCGGAGGGGTGTCAGCAACCACAACATGTTGGGGTATCTGGAGTCACATATGTAGGAAGGTGGATATCTGACTATGGTTACCCCCCAACTTTTTGCCTAGTGTCTAGCTGGTTTTTCGACTTCGTTGGCCTGAGATCCTGCCATTCAGGGTCTCAGGCTGTCTGCTCTCTCTTTAAAATGGACTCCATGTACCCTAGTTACATACCCAATTGGTAAGGATCACCTTATTGGACCCTGTACAGTGTACCCTAGGTACCCGGGGCATAAGTGCACCCTAGGCCTCCCAGGGGCTGCAGCATGTATTATGCCCCCCCTGGTCTGGCCTTCCAATCAGACACAACTGGCTGATCACTCAGCTGGGGCAAGGTCGTGTAATCACCCCTTGCTAAGGTGTAGTATTCCTATACCTACCTTATATATAGACACATGTGTACCTATCGGCCACTCCTATGGCAGGCCTTAACAATCCTGGAGGCAGAGTGCTTGGTAACATGTGAGATGGTGCTCTAGCATGAGCTGAGCCTGTCGGCAGCTGTCGGAACCATGTCCTTATAGCTGTTCTATGATATAGCCTACCATATACTCCTAAAGTACCTTATAATCTTAAACGGTTATGGTAACTATGGTTTGGCTTTATCAAAACATGTCGTGTAAGGTGTCTAACACTTTGGAATAATACCCCCATACCGTTTCTGGTGATGAGGATATTATTCCTCCCTTCTAGAGGGAGAGACATGTTAAAATCCTACTTTGCTGTTTAACTCTCACCAAAGCCTCAGCATCACAAAATGGATGCTGCTGCCACAGACATGAGTCTGACCTCCTGCAGCTGGGAGCCCTCCCAGCCAGGGAGGCCTGGACAATAGGTTTCCTGCTTGGGGAGGTGCTAGCACCTCCCCAGACAGACTTTAGTGTATTGGGGCAGGGAGGGCTGAAAGGAATGAGACATGCCTGGGGCACACAAGGTGCTCCATGCATAGTCCAGTTCAAACCGGTTCTGGGGCACTCCAGCCCCAGCTCTGGCGCGAAACTGGACAAAGGAAAGGGGGTGTAGCCACTCCCCTTCCTGGTCCCACCCATAGGAGGGACCTTGCAGGTAGCCCAGCCCACTAGCCCAGTATATCAGTAGCTAGCTGAGCCCTGCTAAACTAGATTAACCTGAATCTGCAACTTGAACAGAAACTCTGGACCTTCGACATTCGACCTCAGGAAGAAGACTGAAGAAATCTCCCTTGTGGCCAAGGAGTGACCACCCTGGGCAACCAGGCACCATCCAACGACCGCTGCTTGCTTTGCGACTGATCCTACGAGGGACGACTGCAGAGACTGACCAGCGCCGAGACTTCCAGACACCTCTGACCCAGATCCACATCTGCAGCAAAGCTGAGACCCGTGGAGGCGAAGAGGGACGTGGGACCGGCGACTTGGGAAAAGTGGCTAGTAACTGACTAGCGCGACTTCCGAGGCTCCCTCGAGGCTGTGCTTGGGGAATTGAGAAGCCCCACTCCCGAGCACCATCTGCAAAGAAGATCAGCTCCCCACACTTCACGTGTTCTGCGTGGGGCCCTTCTGCACCTGTGTTGCTCGAAGTGTTTTCCGGTTGCTGGCCCGTTGGCTAGTAGCCTCTGCGACGACGAACCTTTACTTGCATCTTGCTGGTCCGGCTCCTCCAGACTGGCACCCGCTCCTCTGTGAAAGAGAAGCACCCCAGACCTTTCTGGTCTGCACCAGAAGCAAGTCCTCCATCCTGTGTGGGTTCCGCTTGCCAAGGCTTGTTGGGTCCTGACTCGACATCGACGCCGCCGACAGCAAGAGCCTTCGTGGGACAGCTCGCCTCCTGGTCATCCTCGACGTCTCCTGGTACCCGTGGCTGCTGCGACAAGCTTCACCTCTTCACCTGCATCTTCACGACATCGCCTGGTTCCTTCCTGGTTCCTTCCCGGCTCCTGGCTGGTGACCTAGACTCTGTCCCTTCTGCTTGCAGGTTCCTTCCTTCTTGATCCCCTCCTTGGGATCCACCGGACACTCTTCACTGACCGCCTGTCAGCAACTTTCCTTCAGGCATCCATAGAAGTCAACGACGAAACCCGACGCAAGTTCACACCTATGCACCCGCAGCCCGTGGGCTAGGTAACTTGAGTACTTCGGTGCTCACAAGGGTATTGACTATCCTAGGGTCTAGTTTCCGAGTCTCGACTTTCTAGCTATACCAGAAGTGTCTTAAAACTGTTAATTTCTAACTGCTAGTAATTCTATCGACTTTTACGCATTACGCGTGAGTGTTTCCACTCTGCACCTGAATCCCGAAGCCTCCCACTTCCTAACCTTTGGTAGTTTAGTGTAGCCCCAGCGATTCCCTAGGCCTAGGCCTATCCTGCGTTCGTGACAGTGGTTCTTATACCACTTACTTAGTATATGGTTTGCGTGGCCCCTAGGGCCTAACTTTATTACTTACCTGTGTGACTTAATGTAAGCTTAAATAAGACTGTGTTGTACTTACCTCGAATCTCATAAAGAGTGATGAGGGTTTGACTAGAATAAATACATTCTATTTTTATATATATCTGTTGTGGTGTCCTTTCATTTGGTATTCAAGGGATTACATATGGTATAACAGCTGGCTTCACATGCCATTCAGAGTTTAGCCTAAGACTGCTCTTGTCCATGCTACCACTAGGTTAGCTGGTCTATAAGGTGGACTTTACAACCAATCACCATAAGGGTTGTTTGGACTGATACAAGGTGTACACTAGAATTAGTGACATCATATATCAGGCCAACTTCTCACAACCTACACACACAAAAATGAACAAGTAGCTGAGTTTTGTAGGAGTGCGGAATACAACATTGACAAACACACACAATGAGAAACAGTCAGTACACACCAACAAGCCAGGAATGCTGAGCTGGCATCTGTGACATCAGCGTTGCAATGCGACTACTCCTCATTATGTAGGCATCCTGCGCAGAACCAGGGATCCGTGCACACACGTGTGATAGACATGTCAGCGAGACATACCACCACAGCATTGATGGAGTGGTAGTGCTTCCTGTTCCGGTATGCCTGTTCATGTGCCTGTGGTGGTATCAGGGCCACATGTGTCCCATCAATAGATCCGAAGATCCGATGACGTTCGGCATTCTCCCCAGTGTATAAAAGGCATCCTTTATTTCAGGGAGTTCAGCTGGGCTCGGCAACTTGATGTACAGGTCTAGCAAAATGCAAAATCCCCTCCAAGACATCGCGTAGCACCCGACTAAACATCGTTTGCGACATACCACCAGCAGTAGCCACAGTGTACTGGAAGGTACCAGTAGCAAAGAAGTGCAGGGCTGCCATTACCTTCACCTCTGGGGTCAGTGCTGTAGGGTATGTCCGGCCAGGTGGCAGATGTGGCGCCAACTGCTCCGCCAACTCTACAATGAGTGGCCTGGTGAAGCGGTACCGTCGGATGCAGTCGCGTTCCTGCATGGTTGCAAGGTCTGGGAACGGTCGATGGACAGCTGGTGCCCTGCAGAACAGAGATGAACAAAGGAAGATTGTCGGTTCATCCACCCATGTAGCCATGACCAGGCTCAATATCACATGATAGATCATGACATTACACAATGTACTGAGGTGTGTGCTGTTGGGCATGGACACATATGTCACCTACATGACTATCACCTCACATCTCAATTCCACATGTCCACATGAGTCCCATGTAGTGCAATGGCCAACCATCTGGCTGTGTCACCCGACCTATGTACTGCTGTGACGTTACAAACACACACCACAGTGACAAGTGAGGCCTGATGTCTCCCAGGCATCACAGATCTTTGCCATGCAGAAACCCAGTGTCCCTGTGTTGCCACATCGACACTGGCATGGACATAGCGTATCACGTACTCACCACAAGGCTAGCGTGAGTCCCACAGGTAGTGGCCACTGTTGTTCCGGCAGGCCCTACATGTACGTCTCTTAGACACACACACACACACCATCAAGGTTGATGCATATACCACATGGATGTGGAGACTCTCACCCATTGGGCACATTTGATCAGACACATCTGAGACACAACATGCACACAGACTGGGTGCACATCAGTATTGTGGCTACAGGTCTCACTGTGACGTACATGCCATCACCCCCAGGATTCAGGGTGTATGTGCCATGGCCTAAACATATCCAACATGCACTGTGTCCGTGATTCATGCCCATTACTGTACATTTGCACATCACATTGGTAATAATGTGCACGATACACAAAGGATTCTGCCCCCAAGGACACGTGCACAGCTTGGGAGTGGCTGCACAAAAGAGTGCCACCCAACAAACCAAATGTGCCCCCCCCAAAAAAAAAACAGGGAATGCAGCCTTACATGCCATGGAACACTGTGTGGCCAATGCTGTAGTGTGGTAGGTGTGCACAGGTGTCCCTGGCAAGTAATTGTGTGTTGAATCAGTCGAATAGTCACACCAATGAGGTCCGACGCGGGTGACAATGCGTACGCATAGCATGGTTCATGATCGAGCCATGCGTACGCTTTGTCATTGACTGCAATGAGGTCCGATGCGGGTGACAATGCGTACGCATTGCACGGTTCATGACCGAGCCGTGTGTACGCTTTGCCATTGACTGCAATGAGGTCCGACGTGGGTGACAATGCGTACGCATAGCACGGTTCATGACCAAGACAGCATCTGTTCCCGTAACTCTTTTGTGTGTTTCATGGGTGGTTCAATTGTTTGCCCAATGCCTGAGATCTGACATGTGATCTGTGTGTGCCCTTGAGATGTGTTCCAATTGCTGGTCTGACTCGCCACATGTGGCTGGGGTATTCCAAACAAACCCATGCAGCAGGGGACTCCAATTTTGGGGCCTCAGGAGTATGTATATCAAGTATGTCACACTTGCTTAGCCACCTGACTACTGTCCAGGGCCAAACACTGTTTCATGTAGACCTGGGCAGTCATGCCTCCTCAAGGGCATTTAGAAACACACTGTTATCCCACTCCTGTGTATTAAATTACAGGTTGTGCTTAGTGACATGTGCCTTCAGGTGTCTGCCTCTGTGTCATTATGGTGTGGCTTGTTGTTACGTACAACTGGGGTGTCCATGATTCAGAGGGTCAGCAGAACAGCTGAGATGTGACTGTGAGAGACAAGACCTGTGTGACATATAGGTGTGTGATCATCTGACAGCGCACAATGGTATATGCAACTGTGTCCTTTAGGTAGCTGGCTTACATGCATGGCAGACTGTGATGTGTTAATGTACAGGGAGTTGTGTTCGCAGAGACTCATATGTCTGATTTGCATGATGTGGGGTCTTCTGGGTCCTGGATATGTTGTTTGCAGGGGATGGGCAAGTGCGCCGGTCATCTGCAGAGTTAGCTTTACCCCTGAGCTAGGATTGTGAGTCAGTGCATACTGTTGTTGTCTGGATGCCCTGCCCCTGTGACAGGAGACAGTGTTGACTGACTTTCCAGGCATCCCAGTGCCATGGCATTTAACTTGCTATGAGTGATCCTGCATTGTGTTAAAGTGTGCACCATGCACCCCATTGTGGCATTGCCCATCAGGACATGAGAACATCATAGTGTGTGTTGCTGGCATGCATCACGAACATGTGAAATGAGTCTGCCCATCCCTTCATCCGGACACCTGTACTGAATCAGTAGCAAGAGATGTGCTGTGTGTATAGTGACATACTCCTACATGTTCACTTGCATGCCCATCTAATGTGTGGGTAGTGCATGTCGGGCCATTGGGGTATTAGCATCCAACATGCAACAGACATATGTGTGCAAGTCAAGGAGGGATATGTGTGCCATGGTTGATGTTGAGAATTACTTATTCTAAACAGTGTAGGCTTTTTGAGCTGTGTTCAGCTGATGATGCCAGGGCTTGCCCTGTGATGTGATTTACTCACTGTGGTGTGTGCAGTCAGTGCAGGTGACTGATGTTGTTCTCTTACTTCCTATTTCTATCCAGATACATCCACGGCCGCAGGACGGGACAGCTCCACGGACCAGGAGGAGCCACAGAGCCTGACAGGGACAGAAGGAGAGGAGTCGGCGGGACCCAGTGGCACGGAGGGCGAGTGGAGCCACACAGAGGAGTCGTCAGCACCATCACCCCCAGCAGAGGGCCACAGTAGCTCTGAGGATGACTCCCTTGTGGAGGCGGGTGTCAGCAGCCACCAAACCCCAGCTAGTGAGGCTGTCCCCGCCACCACCACCACCATCACCACCCTCCCATCGGCTCCCATCCCAGAGGTCCCTGTAGGCTGCCGTGTTCAGGAGCATGTCTCCTTTGTGCCAGGCACCGCACCCCCTGCCTCTGTGTCCCCTGCTGCCCTGAGTGAGGAGTCTGTGGACTTACTTAGACAGATCCATGTAGGGCAGACATCCATGCTGAAGGTCCTCCATGCACACACAAGTCTGTTGACGCAACTGGTGTCGTTCATGGAGGGCATTTCATCGGGCATGTCTACCCTACAGAGGACCAATCAGTCCATGGCCTCCTCCCTGACGGCAGCAGTGTCCCTCCTCCAACAGTCCCGCATCCCTCCTACCCCTGCACCACCCACGATTCCTAGCAGCCTACCTGTTCCAAGCACACAAACACCTGCACATTCTCCCAGAGTCACAGAGTCACAGACACGGGCAGCACACAAACACCCAAACCAAGGTCTAGACGTGCACACAAGCAAGCGTAGGGGACTGATACCACACTCACAGGGGATGGTTTGCAGACACACACACAGTCATCCACAACCACTCCATAGTCCTCCGAAACCTCTCCCTCCCAGCCCCCTTCCCTTGCCTCACCTGCAACCCCATCTCCACAGAAGCTCTTCCTCTGTGACCTTGGCCTCTTCCCCGCTGACCCAGCAGATCCTGATTACAAGGGGAAAAGGAATTCCCCACACACAGAGGGGAGGGCCCCTCACACCCGGACACCCTCTCCCAGGCGCAGTCAAACTGAGACCCACACCCGCAAGTCCCCCCGGAGCTGGAAGAGCAAGACCCCCGCTACCATGCAGCTCCAAGGCAAAGTCTCCGTCCACCATCCCCCAGGCCACCACTCTAGAGGTTTCCCCGCCACTCCTTGCCCCGGGTTCCCAATCCACTCCATCTGACCTGCCCACTTGAGTTGTGCCGGCACCCACCCCATCTGACTTGTGCCCCACAGTTGTGACTGCACCCACCACTTCAGTCAGCTCCACTGCAGTTGCAAGTGCCTCGCCTGCATCCACCACCTCTTCACTGCCTCCTTCTGCTGCGCCCTGATCCTGTCCCTGCGGTGCCTGGCCTGCCCCCATGTATGCCCCTCCGAGGGGATGACCCCGGTCCTTAGCAGTGCAGGCAAGCAACGTGTGACAGTTGTCACTCTAGTTCACTCCTTGGCATTTGGGCATGGACTGGCCATTGGCCTTTTGTTTGAACAGACGTTTAACTTTTAATATGCTAAATAAAGCTTTTTTCTTTATCCCTGTGAACTTGATTTGGCTGTACATTATGTTGATGATTTTTAACATGCCCTTGCACCTGTAAAGCTTGCTTTCCTAGTTGAATACTGATGTGTTGATGTGAGGTACTCCATGTGGTCCATGAGATACGTATCCTATTCTGGTCATCCTATTCATGTCATCCTTTGCAGCTACCTGGGTGTGTCATGATCAACTGTTTGTGGACATCTCTGTGAACATTTCATTTGCATGGTCACATCTTTGGCTTGCACCCATGCGCATATGATGTGCTTCCCATTGTCCAATTTGTCAATTTCACAGACTTTGGGCGCATCACCACTGGACCTACTAGTGTGGGCATCATTGGTATTGGAGCAACTGGGTCCTCTGTGCAACTTGCTAGACATATGTTTTGAGTATGTGCAGATGACTTAGGGGAGACTCACGTACCCAGGCTGTTGTGACCGGAGCCTTCATTGTGTGGTAACTGATGGCTGACTGACTAAGTGTTCTGCTGACATGAGTGAGACGTGCTGTGAATATGTTTGGCACAGCTGGGCTTCCACAGGAGTTGGGTCCCCTCAAGTAAGTGTGTTGTCCTGTGACATAGCTTGGGCCCATGGTCAATGAATCAATCAATCATGCAATTTGTAAAGCGCACTACATACCTGCAAGTTTTCCAAGGCGCTGAGGGAGGGGGGGAGCTGCATCTATTGGTCGAACAGCCATGTCTTGAGTTGTCTCCTGAAGGTTAGGAGGTCTTCGGTTTGTCGAAGGATGAGGCGGGAGGTTGTTTCAGGTCTTGGCGGCGCGGTGAGAGAAGGATCTGCCTTCGGCTGTGGTTCTGCGGATGCGTGGGACGGTAGCCAGGGAGGGGTCCGCGGAGCGGAGTTTCCTGTTGGGTATGTAGAAAGAGAATCAGCTGTTGAGGTTTTGTGGAGTGCCTTGTGTGCGTGGATTAGGAGCTTGAAAGAGATTCCTTGGATGACAGGGAGCCAGTGCAGCTTCCTCAGGTGGGGAGTGATGTGGTCGCTACGCGGGACGTCGAGGATCAGGCGTGCAGAGGCATTCTGGATTCTTTGCAGTCTGTTGATGAGCTTGGTCGGGGCTCCGGCATAGAGGGCGTTTCTGTAGACGAGTCTTCTGCTGACTAGGGACTGGGTGACTGTTTTCCTTGTGTCTGTCGGGATCCATCTGTAGATCTTGCGGAGTATACGGAGGGTGTTGAAGCAGGTGGAGGAGACAGCGTTGACTTGTTTGGCCATGGTGAGTTTCGAGTCGAGGATGACTCCCAGGTTGCGTGCGTGGTTGGTGGGTGCGGGGGGAGTCCCCAGGAGTCATCCCATGCTGAGGGGTTGGGCCCGAGTATGAGGATCTCCATCTTGTCAGTGTTCAGCTTAAGGTGGCTATCCTTCATCCAGTCGGCGAAGGCCTTCATTCCGTGGTGAAGGTTGGATTTGGCGGTGAGGGGGTCCTTGGTGAGGGAGAGGATCAGTTGCGTGTCGTCGGCGTAGGATATTATGTTGAGGTTGTGATGTCGGGCGATGCGTGCGAGGGTTGCCATGTAGACGTTGAATAGCGTCGGGCTGAGGTAGGATCCCTGCGGGACGCCGCAGATGATCTCGGAGGCTTCAGATCGGTACGGGGGGAGGTGGACTCTCTGGGTTCTGCCGGAGAGGAAGGAGGAGGTCCAGTCCAGGGCCTTGTCTCGGATCCCTGCATCGTGGAGTCGTGTGCGTAGTGTGCGGTGGCAGACGGTGTCGAAGGCGGCGGAGAGGTCCAGGAGGATGAGGATGGTGTGTGTTGTATGAGCATGTGTGTGTGTCCACATCCCTTTTCATACACAGGCAGTGTTCCCTTGATATGTTCCTGTTGTTGATGCTTGCTGAGTGGTACTGTGTTCATCCCACTACTTTGCCATGGGCTACCAGATGTGTGGGTGCATGACACACTACTGTTAATTGGTGTATCATCATTGGGATTTGTCAGTCCTGAGTGGTGATGATGTTGTCAGATACAGATGGGACACAGTCAGGGTTCCCCAAGGCACTTGTTTATTCGCAATATCATGTAGTTGTCCCTAGGTGGTACCTTTCAGTGATTGAGACATGTGTATGTGTGTGTGACTGCTCCCACTTGTCGGGTTCAGGGCTGCAATGTTGGCAGCTGTCAGCATGTGTGCCTTGTGGTTCTCCTTGGCTTCTGAATTGTCCTGGGACTGTGGCAGGTACTCTGAAGGTTACGTTAGCTTTGACGTCATGGCCATGTACCGCATACTGTGCAGTATGTCTGTCATTCACCAGGGTTGTAAACTGTCCTTGTGTGATGAGTCTGTGCACCTTAGTTCCTCCCAAAATTCCTGTGTTTGTCATGGGTTCATGTGCAATGTCACCTGTCCATGTGGGCTTCACAGATGCACATTGTTGCAGTTCAGGGTGTGTGGTGTTGAGGGTGGACTGATGTAAATGTTTGCATGGATGGTCCCCTAGCTCCCGTTTGTCCATGTATGAGGGGCAATGCTGAGTGATTTGTGTTTGTGTAGGTGTGATGTACATTTGTGGAACAGGACACATGTCTGGGTTTCCCAGTCTGTACGACATCTGCCTTTGTCATTACAGTGGAGGTGTCATGCATGCTTGTATCACCCCAATGTCTGGTCACTGGGGGTAGTGCTGTTGTGTGTCAGTCTCTTGCTGTGTTAGTTGGTGTTCCTTCCAGCTTGTGTCACATGTGTCTGTTGTGCTCCCTCTCATCTCACAATGCCTGATTTCCCACTAAGGGTATCCCAATGATGTTTTACTTTTGTATGGCACTGTGTCCACATCTGTGTCACTGTGGTTCAGCCCCCCTCATGTGTTGTGTAGTTGCCTGGGGATACAGAAAGACACACACACATGTGGTGTCAGATGTGCAGTGTGAGGTTGCCTGTTTGTGTTTGTGCAGCTGCATCAGTGCATTGGTATTGCTGTTGTGGACCTTTGTCTGGATGCTGTTTCTGTGATTTTCCCTGCTGTCCCTGTGAGTCATATCACATCATTGTGCACATTCATCCTGGTTGTTAGGTGCCATGGCTGGCATGGAATGGGAGTTTGAGAGCTGACACCTACAGTCTACACAGGTTGTTTTGATTAGTGTGTCTATTTTTGAGACGGGTGTATGCTTTGTGATGGCCACTTCTGTTCTTGTGTCATTGTACAGTGTATGCATTGTCAGCCCCCATGGGTGGTGCTTGTCTGCACACGGCCGAGAGTGTGTTTTCACAGCACTGTCAGCCTCACCACATCTCTGTGGGTATGGGACACAACCACTACTTCGACCCAGAAGTGTTTAATGTGTTGGGAGCAGGGATCATACATGCTGTTTGTTATTTGCAGCTTTGACCATGATGACACTTACCTTTTGGTCACTGTGATGAGGGGGGGTTTAGACCCCATCACTACAATGCTCAACATCTGCTGCAGTTTGGAACCCCACACTTAACTTTTGTTCTACACAGTGAGGGGGTGTTATTTTTACATTGACACAGTGCTATAGTGATGCTTGCCTTGTGTAGGGCACACTCATTTGTTGGTCACACATGTGCTGTTAGTTACATTGTATGTTCGAAGTCACAGCTGTGGGCATTTGTTACAGACTACACACTGTTGTCATGATGTTAGGGGGGATGTATATGACTGACTGTTAGAAATGGGATCTCTGGTTTGCTAAGGCTTGCGCCAAAGCCAGGCAGAAACCACCACTCTAGTCAGGGCAAGGAAGGTACACGCCAAAGGCAGAGGCCAAAAACAACTAATATTAGGTCACATTAAAAGGCAAAAAGTTTAGGGGTGTCGTACTTTGCAATTGGGGACCGCGTAGGAGGCAGGGCCCTACCCCTGTCTATCCCGGTATTAGTGAACCGCGAATGGTTAATGCGGTATGTACAAGTGCTTTGTGTAACGTTTTAGCTATGAATGCACTGTGTATACGTTATTATACATCACTACGTGGGTTCCATCTTAGAGCGGTGGCCATCTTATGGTTGCCCTCACATAGGCTACATATCATGAAGCAAATACGGGCCTTTTAGAGCACATGTGCTTTCCTTTGACTTCTCTGTGACCTGGGCAGCTTGGCTCCGCTGCCCCAGGTCAGTCCGGTCTCACGAGCTCCCCGTCCTCCGGCCACCTGTGATTAGCATCAGGGCTTGACACACCATAAAGTCTTTTCATCCTACACGAGCCTCCAGCTAATCTCTTTCACACCTGACTGTTCCTGCTTTATGGCTTGTTTTCCAAACAGGAGATGCTCATGTTTATTGGGGCCTATCGATATCTGATGTGGGATCTGAGCCTTGCTGGGTAAATAATTGCGGGCTGGCTTAACTGAATGTGGGATGGTCATCATGACTCTGCCTTTTCGTTTGTAATGTATACCTTTATATGGCCATATCGTAAACCAAGGAATGTGTGCCTGAAGCAGGATATTTTGTATTTAAGGAGAAGCCCGTTTCTGTAATTTTTAGCAGTCTCCTGAGAACATACACGCTGTTGTACTTCTAGGATACCTGTAATTGGTCTGCAGCCAATTAACTGATCTGGCCATCCAGATGTATCTGGTCCCTGCCATCTCACAGAGTGGGGGGCAGTAACCCCCGGGACATAGTGACAATTCTGCACTCTACCCCTCATCAGGGCAGTTCTGGACTGCCACCGATCCTCCAGTCTAGGGTCCGTACCCTCAGGCTGACCAGAAGTCACGGGCGAGGCTCTCCTCCCCTACCTCTTCTTCTATGGTTCCGCCCTCTCCTCCTCTGAGATGCACCCTTATAACACAAGAACTGGTCTCCCAACCTAGGGTCAGAGGCGAGGACTCCCTCCCACTGCACCCCCTTCCAGAGTTCTGCACCCCCCCCAACTGGAGCGGTACCCCTGGAAGATGAACCGGTCAGGACACTGGTTACAGACGTCCTTACCAACCTTGGGTCTAAACCTTTTGGCTGAGTACTTGCCTGGCACTCCAGGACTTCTGGGGACTCATACAGTATCCCCCCCCGAGGGTAGCACATGACTCATGTGTCGTGTAAGTCTGCCTGGCGCAGATCTTCCGTCTCCTGTCCACCTGACAGGGCGCGAAGATCCCCCAGAACAGAAGTGGTGTCACCATGGTCACTCCAAGGGAACTCAGCCCTACTGGCTGGTCCCTGACCCACTGGTTTTTCCACTGGGGAACACATCCCCATGTCACCCCTCAATTCGGACTTCTGTACCCTCCCAACTGGAGAGGCACCTCCAGACACTAGAACAACTGGAGCTCTATTTACAGACGCTCCAGGTCCTCCAGACACTAGGAGATCCTCCTCAAATGGACTAACAGGACAGCCTAGGCCCCCAACCTGGTGTTCCCTGAAGAAACCATCCAGGTTCTGAGACTGGGTTTTGAGCACCTGGAAACACTCAGTCCCACACTCACTCCTACTCCCCTGAGACAGGAGGTGAGCCCCTACACCCCTCTCGCTACACTGGGACCTAGCTGGGCTGCTCTGAACCTCTTCCACCACTCTGGGCTGGAAGATACCCGAGCCACTACTTTTGGGATCACTCCCCAATGCCTCTTCAGAACCTCTGGCACTTTCCCAGCGGTCTGCTTCTTCTGCAAGGATCCAAGGATAAAAAGGAGTCACACCTCAACAGGTGTTGGCGCAACCCTGGAAAACAACTACTGAGCATCTGCTCTTTGATAACCATATTGAGCAGTCCATCAAAATCATGTTCCGGGTTAATCGTCACCCAAGCCATCAGTGCATCAAAACAATCATCCGCAAAATCCCCCCAAGACTGGTCTGACAGCTTCTTCTTACTGTCCCTGAACTTCAACCTGTACTCCTCCTCTCTGGAACAAGGTACCATACTTTGGAACTGGGAATGGGACTCCCTGCACTGGACTCTATATTGCTGCCACCACTGGACCCCACCTTTACTGGGGATTCCAGAAAACCACAACTGCACTTAGGTGATGATCTACCCTCCAGAGCTAATTTCTCCCTGGCGAAGGCCCTCTCAGCCTCTGCCATCCTCTCCTGCGCTAGGACCCTCTCAGTCTCTAGCTTCTGCTCCTCCACATTCAGCTGCGCTATCTCCTTGGCATGCTCTAACCTGAGCTTCTCCAAAGCCAGCTGATGCTCCCTTTCTTCCCTCCTATCTATCCGCTCCTCAGGGGATAGGAAAAGGGGTGGGGCACTGCCCCTGACACTGGACCCAGCAAGGACTCCCTATCTATGGGGTCCTCACTATCTACTGGCGTCCCTGTCCTCCTCCTCTTCAGACTCTTCAGAGTCACCCTCAGACCTACCACCCTCTTAGAGTGCGGCCTGGTCCCTGCCTATCTGTCTCCATCTATCCTGTTTGTATGGAAAAAGGTGAACACCGGGCACAGTGTCGGATAAATACTACTTGCAAATTAACTCCCAATAAACATGCATATCTCACATTCTACTAACAATCATCAAATAATGCCTAACATATGCAAGTCGTAAAATAGATAGGCATACAGGCTAATGGATATATGATATATCTTTTTTATTATTACAAAATATAAATCTATATTTTTTTAGTTTTTTTGTTTTTCAATATCTTTTGTTTAACAATAAATTATTTTCTTCATCAACACATATGGATAACAATGTATCTGCAAGACATCATCTGTACAAATTAATTCCTATGTATACAATATTGAATATGATTGATTCAAAACCGATTCATCATAAGAGGTGTCCTTAGCCTGCTGATGTTAATCATATTGATAAATCATTACTTTTGCTATAATTTTTTTTTTCCTCACATCTATCCTGTTGCCAGTGTAGCAAGGCTGTCCTAAGGGATAGCCGAGTGTCTTCCTCACCCACTGCTAAGCTTCTCTCATCACAGAACCCCCTTAACTCCAACATACTGTATTCCAACAGATTATATGCATTAAAGGTAGGTTCCATTCTTGGCAAGGTACTACAACCCACACAGGTATAGTGTAAGACTCCTAGGCTTAAAATCTGAAGCAAGAGTACACAATTTGAAAATGACACTTTCAGGAGAAAAATAAAATCAGAAACAATAATCCCCAACATGTGATTATTTTAGGTGCAGAGTTTTGTAGTGTAGCCAGTTGTCGCTGTGGTACTGCGCAAACACAAGTTCTAATCCCACCGCTGATCACCAATGTTAGAAATGGGATCTCTGGTTGGCTAAGGCTTGCGCCAAAGCCAGGCAGAAACCACCATTCTAGTCAGGGCAAGTAAGTTACACGCCAAAGATAACCACTGTTCACCCCCTTGGTAGCTCGGCACGAGCAGTCAGGCTTATCCCGGAGGCAATGTGTAAAGCGTTTGCGCACGCGCACAGCAACAACACCCCAGGTACACCACAAAGGGAACTCCACACAAGGTTATATATAAAAATAGCCTTTGTATTATCATAAATACCATAGAAACATAATCACATAATATACACTGTGCCAACTGGCACTAGGCAATATTCGCAGGGGATTATATACAGGACCGGGCCAATCGAGCCACGGTCAGAACCATCAGAATGCAGGTAAGTAAATGCAAAGCACAACCAGTACCTTCTGGTAAAATAATGACCTAAGCATTAGACACCATCCTAACATATCCTGGCATGACATTAGGCATAAAACACATTGGGCCTAAAAACCATTAGCATCACCATATTACACCCTAATCTCATAAACATCCTTAGAGGCATAGATCAGGGCATACAGGCATTGCGCAGTAGACATCACATTAGGCCTCACCTTACGCATAAACACAGTATCTAACATCACCCAACTGTCCCCAGGCCAACTGGCCTCTCACAGGGCTCAAAATGCCCAAGGTCCCGAATCTCAGGGCGGGCTGCCAATGCAGCAAAAGCAGAAGGCGTAATTACTCAAGCCTAACTGTGGCAGCTGCCCACTAATTGCTGGGCAGCTGTAGAAATGATCCTATACACCAGCGTGCCCTCTCTGAGCCCCTCTCTGTGACTCTGAAATGTAAGGGACCCCCAAACGTTGCAGCTGGGGAAGATAGCCAGCAAAACAATCCGTGGCACTACACGTGCACCTTGAGTCCCTCTGGGGCTTTAGAAATCATATGCCCCCAGCAGAAATTAGCACGGGCGACACTGTGCCTGGGGAGCCCCTCTTGAGGGGACTACTAGAACCAATGCCCCCAACGTTGGAGTGGTCCGCTGCCCTGCGGGTTCGCTCAAGAAGAACAGGAAGAATGGGCACAACTTTGCCTGTGAGCCCCACTCGGGGGACTCTTAAGTAAAGCAAAAATGTCTCCCAACATGGGCACAACTTTGCCTGTGAGCCCCACTCGGGGGACTCTTAAGTAAAGGAAAATGTCTCCCAACATTGGAGCGGTCCGCTGCCCAGCGGGACCGCTCAAGAAGAACAGGGACCGGCCATGGGGGGTAACGTCCCACTCACCTGGGACTCCCTCGCGGTCTCCTCTCTCTCCAGGCGTCTTCAGCGCTGCTGGTGGGACGACCTGCTTCCTTCCGGCCAACACGACGCGGGTCTCTCTTCACCCGGGCCCCCTCCTGGGACCCGGGACTCGGATGCGGAGCCTGCCGAGCTCCAGACCTTCACTACAGCACGTCCCAGTGTGGGATGGGCTCCCGCCTGGGTCTTTGTACGCGGCACTTCCTGGAACACAGGCACAGCTGTGTTCCGACTGGCGCTTCTCTTCCGAGCCGCTCTCAAGCCCTGCCCGCAACCAAGGCTGCAGAGTTCAACTTCCGGGTCGCCACGGGCAGCGCGGCGGCCCTCAGGGTTTCAGTGGCTCCTTCTGGCAGCAATACGGGGTAGGCTCCCGTTTTGAGTGCAGACACTTGCGGGGCGGGCACCCGCCCGTTGGAGTTAATCCCAAAGGGCAGCCATAACGCGGGGTGGGCTCCTGCTGTAATTGTTCAGCGCACAGATGCAGGGTGGGTACCTGCTCTTTTAAGTATTCAGGGAGCGGGGTGGGCATCTGTAGAAACACACGTGCAGTGGGGTGGGCACCCACTGCAAATTATGCATAAGTGCGGGGTGGGCACCCGCTCGAGAGGCACAAATGCGGGCAATGAGGGGTAGGCTCCCTCTGAAAATTATAAATACAGAGCGGGGTGGGCACCAGCGTTTAAAGCAATTCCCAGAAGCAGGGGAATCCCTATTTAAAATGCTTGCAGCTCCGTGCTGCAATCAAAAATAGTCCAGGTCTGCATAAAAGCACTCCCAGGCGCTAGATGCCACAAAGTCTTTACAAATGAAAACAAGCATTGGCATAGCCAATAGGTCTCGCCTTTGGGACCTTCTAAGTGTTTAGCCATGCAACAGTTGCATAACTAAATACTTATAAGGTCCCAAAAGCGAGACCTATTGGCTATGTCAAGCGGCCCTGCGGCCTCGAAAGTGATCGCAATCACGTGCAAACATCAAAGCGAAAGTGAAAGTAATCGTGGTAAAGCGCGGCGCGCGCGCGCCCGCGCACATGCACTGTAGCTCTAGGCTGGCCTGGTAGCACTTTTTGGAGCCCTCTCAATAAGTCTCGCCAGCATGCGCTGGGTCAGGCGAGACCTAAAAACCAGTAGCAGCGCTACTGCCCCGGAAAATATGATGAAGCATCCTTGCATTATGCCATCATGTTTCGGAGTGGCAAAAAAGAAGTCTTTTTCATCTGCTTCAGGTCTAGATTTTTTTTATTTGCGTTTGAATACTCACCGCCATTTGAGGGAATTCAAGCATACTCGCTGCACCTCTGCGAAAGTGCTAGTTTCCCTACCCCCTAAACTCTGGCCTGCCAATAATGGAACATATTGCTTTAGCATAGAAGTAAGTGCAAGAACTTAATGCAGGCATTGCTTTTTGGATTTCTAGTTTTACATATTTTTATGGCAAAAATCTAGGGTGCATACTAAAGATATTTGTAATTGGAGAAGTAAAGAAAAAATCTTCAGATGTGAGTGTTCTGCTTTTGTGCTGCTTATTTCTGAACTTTCGCCTGTTAGTTTAAGCTTATGATTTAGTCAGTTGAAGGTGCATGAGATAAATTGTTGTTCTCCGGATCACACAATGTAGGTAAGTCAGGAAGCCATAATTAGAATTTGTGTCCCTTGATTCCAGAGTATTCTTGAATGTAGGAATTTCCAGTGGCATATGGAATAAGAGTACATTTTATTAGGATTTCACACCCTTGCCCCCTCTCCAGTGGTGGCTGGTGATCTTTGAAAGTGGTGAGGCGTGATACTTGCCCCAAATGCCAGAGAGCAAGTGAGAACATTTTGACAAAAAATGGGGTAGAATAAGGAATTTTAAAACATGCTTTTTACATAAACTTGCTAAAAAGCCATTCAAGGATGTGGATAAATCCCGTCCAGCATTTTCATACTATATTTGAGAAGGAGTCACCAATTGATAGAGGCAGGATGAGTGTTTGGGTTTGTGATGGTGATGCTAGATTCACAAGTTTCTGAAAAATACATCACAATAGTTGGGAAACAGTGTAAATAGAACAGATAGAGAAATAAGGAACGTACGTGTTGTGACTGAAGGTAAAGCCCAAGTTTTTTATTTTTCGAAAAGAGATTTTTCCTGGTCAATTGCCTGGGACTTCTATTATTGCTTTATGGTGGCATGCCTGGAGGAGAGACTTCCGGTTTCTCTCGGCATGTGCGTGTGTTAATCTGCACCTCCACACCATGGGACCTCCAATCACTGCGCCTACTTTAAATAGAAAAAGTTCCTAAGCATGAGCAGTATGGCAATCAAAAAATTATTTATTTTTCAAAATGACCTACATTCTATGCCCTCTGTTTAACACGTTACCTATACACTTTCTTAAAGTTTTATTTTCTATATAATATATATGTAATTTGTATAGTGCTATATATGACTAAAAATAACTTCAGAGTGCTAAAACAAAATTAACGTCTAAAGCTTTTAAAATATAGACGTATCTATCTATCTATCTATCTATCTATCTATCTATCTATCTATCTATCTATCTATCTATCTATCTATCTATCTATCTATCTATCTATCTATCTATCTATCCATCATAAACAAATAAGATCCGTTCTGGAAATGTTTCACTGACTCACTACAATAAGTGAGTTTTTTACACGACATTTAGTACTGCAATTTTTATGGCCTATGTCTTGCCATAAATATCGGGTGTTACTGTTACCCAGATGAAACATGCACATTTTATAACTCTCGATAGGACGAAGTATTGGTTAAATTTAAAGGGTTTCCAACACGTGGGAGCGAGTGACAAAACCTCTGTCTTTAACCACAAAAGCTGCAGCTGAATGTCAGGTTTCCCGTATGCCAGAACATGTGATCTTGGCTACATTAAAATGAACATCCTTTCAGTGTGCTTCATTAATACGTTTCAAAGCAAGAGAGAAGCTAGCTAGAGGGACAAAGAGAGCGACCCGAAAAAAGAGAGGGAAAGAGCGAGAGGGAAAAAAAGACGTACCGGTTTGGCAGAGCTGCAGTATGTGCTAGGATAAAGAGGCGAATACGGTTCTCTTAAATTTCTTAATCTTAGAAGATTCATTCAGTGACAGTCAATCCAGTATGCGACTTGCAGTGTACTTTAGAAAAAAACAAGCAAGTCACATCGTAATGCAAAACAGACTCTGTACTATGCTATTTACAGTCCTTTATAGCTGCATTATATTTGAAGTCTGTAAACCATGGTTTTATCCAATCGGATTCATGGGGCGTTACCAATGAACAGTAGTGCGAGTGGAAGGTAAGTAACCTTGCATTGAAAAGTTAAAAACAAGCGTCGGCCGCGCGCGAGCGGGCGGAGACGCAAAATGTGGTGGGGGAGGGGGAGAAGCGGGAGTTGTGTGTGCGCGTGTGTCATCGCGATCGCTCTGAAAGCGAAAGTGATCACGATGACGCGCAAGAGTTTTCAAAGTGCTGCTGGCGGCCGGCTGCGCGCGTGCACAATCGCGTGAGCGCAAGCGTTAGGCCAGCCAGCAGCACTTTGAAAATCCCACATACAAAATGTCTCTTCGAGCCAGCGCAAGCGCTGGGGCTCAGCGAGACCTAAAAAGGAAGAGTCCTTGGTGCTGGGGAGACCCCAGCAAAGCGCAGCCAGGCTGGCCAGCACGCAGGGACCCTCAGGAAGCAGCAGCTGGGTCCTGCAGCGTGTCCCCTCAAGAACACAGCGGTACAAAAGGGGGTGGTGATGGACGGAGCATCAGAACCAATCAAACACTCACACCCAGTCAACAGATCTGGGTTTGATCCATCACCGTTCTTTAGCCCACTCTGCCACCCCAGTTCAGACATGTCCATATGCAAATCAGTCTGACCCTGTGCCTCATGGGAACAGTCCAGTCCGAATTGCCAAGCCATGCCTTCCCTGGACCGGAAACAAGCTTCCTAGGACCGGTTCTTGGCATTTCAGCTGTCTTCAGCCAGGCTTGCTTGAATCCAGTGGCAAAGTGAGCAAGGGACTCACGTCTGAGCATACCCTGCCAACTTATGGCGAACAAAGCGGTACAAAGGGGGGTGGTGATGGACGGAGCACCAGAACCAATCAAACACCCACACCCAGTCAACAGATCTGGGTTTGATCCATCACCGTTGTTTAGCCCACTCTGCCACCCCAGTTCAGACATGGCCATATGCAAATCAGTCTGACCCTGTGCCTCATGGGAACAGTCCAGCCCGAACTGCCAAGCCATGCCTTCCCTGGACCGGAAACAAGCTTCCTAGGACCGGTTTCTGGCATTTCAGCCGTCTTCAGCCAGGCTTGCTTGAATCCAGTGGCAAAGTGAGCAAGGGACTCACGTCTGAGCATACCCTGCCAACTTATGGCGAACAAAGCGGTACAAAAGGGGGTGGTGGTGGATGGAGCATCAGAACCAATCAAACACTCACACCCAGTCAACAGATCTGGGTTTGATCCATCACCGTTCTTTAGCCCCCTCTGCCACCCCAGTTCAGACATGGCCATATGCAAATCAGTCTGACCCTGTGCCTCATGGGAACAGTCCAGCCCGAACTGCCAAGCCATGCCTTCCCTGGACCGGAAACAAGCTTCCTAGGACCGGTTTCTGGCATTTCAGCCGTCTTCAGCCAGGCTTGCTTGAATCCAGTGGCAAAGTGAGCAAGGGACTCACGTCTGAGCATACCCTGCCAACTTATGGCGAACAAAGCGGTACAAAAGGGGGTGGTGAGGGACGGAGCATCAGAACCAATCAAACACTCACACCCAGTCAACAGATCCGGGTTTGATCCATCACCGTTCTTTAGCCCACTCTGCCACCCCAGTTCAGACATGGCCATATGCAAATCAGTCTGACCCTGTGCCTCATGGGAACAGTCCAGCCCGAACTGCCAAGCCATGCCTTCCCTGTACCGGAAACAAGCTTCCTAGGACCGGTTTCTGGCATTTCAGCCGTCTTCAGCCAGGCTTGCTTGAATCCAGTGGCAAAGTGAGCAAGGGACTCACGTCTGAGCATACCCTGCCAACTTATGGCAAACAAAGCGGTACAAAAGGGGGTGGTGATGGACGGAGCATCAGAACCAATCAAACACTCACACCCAGTCAACAGATCCGGGTTTGATCCATCACTGTTCTTTAGCCCACTCTGCCACCCCAGTTCAGACATGGCCATATGCAAATCAGCCTGACCCTGTGCCTCATGGGAACAGTCCAGCCCGAACTGCCAAACCAGGCCTTCCCTGGACCGGAAACAAGCTTCCTAGGACCGGTTTCTGGCATTTCAGCCGTCTTCAGCCAGGCTTGCTTGAATCCAGTGGCAAAGTGAGCAAGGGACTCACGTCTGAGCATACCCTGCCAACTTATGGCGAACAAAGCGGTACAAAAGGGGGTGGTGATGGACGGAGCATCAGAACCAATCAAACACTCACACCCAGTCAACAGATCCGGGTTTGATTCATCACCGTTCTTTAGCCCACTCTGCCACCCCAGTTCAGACATGGCCATATGCAAATCAGTCTGACCCTGTGCCTCATGGGAACAGTCCAGCCCGAACTGCCAAGCCATGCCTTCCCTGGACCGGAAACAAGCTTCCTAGGACCGGTTTCTGGCATTTCAGCCGTCTTCAGCCAGGCTTGCTTGAATCCAGTGGCAAAGTGAGCAAGGAACTCACGTCTAAGCATACCCTGCCAACTTATGGCGAACAAAGCGGTACAAAAGGGGGTGGTGATGGACGGAGCATCAGAACCAATCAAACACTCACACCCAGTCAATGGCCATGTCTGAACTGGGATGGCAGAGTGGGCTAAAGAACGGTGATGGATCAAACCCGGATCTGTTGACTGGGTGTGAGTGTTTGATTGGTTCTGATGCTCCGTCCATCACCACCTCCTTTTGTACCGCCCTCAAGAACACAAGCACCACAAACACTGGGGTCAGAGCCCCTACATTTATACACCCCTTTCCCTTTGTCTCACAGCACAGGGCTGGGGGAAAACCAGATGCAACTGGTTTGGGGGGAGCTTTGGAGCACTCTGTTGTGCTCAGCTCCTCTTTCCATTGTCAGGTGGGGGCTAGGTGCTCAGACGCACCACAGGGGGCGGAGCCAGCATTGTGGAGGGAAGGCACAGCCCTATTCAGGTCCCAGGTGCAACTCCTCCCTCCCATCTACATGCAGATGTCCCTATTCACCACTGGGCAGACTCATCCTGGCTCCTGGAGCCAAGCACACCAACCAGCCCCTGTCAATCACAAGACAAGCACTCCACATCAGGCAGGCAGACACACTGCGCACAGAAGTGCCAACTTCTAAAAGTGGCACTTCTCCACTAGTCACAATAAATCTGCGCACACCATTGCGCAGCATTTATTCTCATGAGTTTGCACATACTAAACTCGACCCTGCACTCCTCTCACACCAGGAATTACCATGGACACACATATCCCGCATTCATTCCTTTGGGAGGGCAGGCCAATCTCACCACACGCACTCAGATTGCGCACGTACTTTACACTGGGCCACAGTGATAAAGAACGCAGAGGCCCAAAACAACTAATATTAGGTCACATTAAAAGGCAAAAAGTTTAGGGGTGAACCTGCCATGAGGGCCAAGTCCAACACTGACAGACCTAATGTTGGAGTATGATGGATGTGTGGCGCATCACCCATCGTATGGCTGGGGGTGGCTGGGGTGATGGGCAACATATGCCCTATGGCTGGGGGTGGCAGGAGTGCTGGGCAACATAAGCCCTATGAGTGGGGGTGGCAGTAGTGATGGGCAACATTTGCCCTATGGCTGGGGGTGGCAGTAGTGATGGGCAACAGGTCCCCTATGGCTGGGGGTGGCTGTAGTGATGGGCAACATATGCCCTATGGCTGGGTGAGGCAGGGGTGATGGGCAACATAAGCCCTATGAGTGGGGGTGGCAGGGGTGATGGGCACCAGGTCCCCTATGGATCAGGGTGGCAGGAGTGATGGGCAACAGGTCCCCTATGAGTGGGGGTGGCAGGGGTGATGGGCAACAGGTCCCCTATGAGTGGGGGTGGCAGGGTTGATGGGCACCAGGTCCCCTATGGCTGGGGGTGGCAGGAGTGATGGGCAACAGGTCTCCAATGAGTGGGGGTGGCAGGGGTGATGGGCAAAGGTCCCCTATGGCTGGGGGTGGCAGTAGTGATGGGCAACATATGCCCTATGGATGGGGTGGCATGAGTGCTGGGCAACATAAGCCCTATGAGTGGGGTAGCAGTAGTGATGGGCAACAGGTCCCCTATGGATGGGGGTGGCAGGAGTGCTGGGCAACATAAGCCCTATGAGTGGGGGTGGCAGTAGTGATGGACAACATATGCCCTATGGCTGGGGGTGGCAGGAGTGCTGGGCAACATAAGCCCTATGAGTGGGGGTGGCAGTAGTGATAGGCAACATATGCCCTATGACTGGGGATGGGGGTGGCAGGAATGCTGGGCAACATAAGCCCTATGAGTGGGGGTGGCAGTAGTGATGGACAACATATGCCCTATGGCTGGGTGTGGCAGGGGTGATGGGCAACATAAGCCCTATGAGTGGGGGTGGCAGGGGTGATGGGCACCAGGTCCCCTATAGATGGGGGTGGCAGGAGTGATGGGCAACAGGTCCCCTATGAGTGGGGGTGGCAGGGGTGATGGGCAACAGGTCCCCTATGAGTGGGGGTGGCAGGGTTGATGGGCACCAGGTCCCCTATGGCTGTGGGTGGCAGGAATGATGGGCAACAGGTCCCCTATGAGTGGGGGTGGCAGGGCTGATGGGCAACAGGTCCCCTATGGCTGGGGGTGGCAGTAGTGATGGGCAACATAAGCCCTATGGATGGGGGTGGCAGGGGTGCTGGGCAACATAAGCCCTATGAGTGGGGGTGTCAGTAGTAATGGGCAACAGGTCCCCTATGGATGGGGGTGGCAGGAGTGCTGGGCAAAATAAGCCCTATGAGTGGGGGTGGCAGTAGTGATGGGCAACATATGCCCTATGGCTGGGGGTGGCAGGAGTGCTGGGCAACATAAGCCCTATGAATGGGGGGGCAGTAGTGATGGACAACATATGCCCTATGGCTGGGGGTGGCAGGGGTGCTGGGCAGCATAAACCCTATGAGTGGGGGTGGCAGTAGTGATGGGCAACATATGCCCTATGTCTGTGGGTGGCAGTAATGATGGGAAACAGGTCCCCTATGGGTGGGGGTGGCAGTAGTGCTGGGCAACAGGTCCCCTATGATGGGGGTGGTAGGAGTGGTGGGCAACATAAGCCCTATGAGTGGGGGTGGCAGTAGTGATGGACAACATATGCCCTATGGCTGGGGTGGCAGGGGTGATGGGCAACAGGTCCCCTATGAGTGGGGGTGGCAGGGTTGATGGGCACCAGGTCCTCTATGGATGGGGTGGCAGGAGTGACGGGCAACAGGTCCCCTATGAGTGAGGGTGGCAGGGGTGATGGGCAACAGGTCCCCTGTGGCTGGGGATGGCAATAGTGATGGGCAACATATGCCTTATGGCTGGGGGTGGCAGGGGTGATGGGCACAAGGTCCCCTATGGATGGGGGTGGCAGGAGTGCTGGGCAACATAAGCCCTATGGGTGGGGGTGGTAGTGGTGCTGGCCATACAACCCCTATGGTGGCCTGTTGTTAGTGGCCAGGATGTGGATCCCCTGTGTGTGTGTGCCATTTTGCAGGTACGTGTCGTTTGTTTGTGTGATAGGTGTCTGACTTACTGCCTGGCCGTCAGTTCCTAATCCGGTCATAGATGTAGAGTACTGGTATGACCTGCGCGATGTGATTCATGTTGTGTTTGTGTCGTACACGCTGCTTGTTGCTCGGTCTCGTACCCACTGCAAGCTGGTCTGTCTCGTAGCCGTGGATTGAGTTGTGGTGCGAATCACAGCCGATATGCTTGTTTTCCAGATGCTGTGATGTGCCGTACGTGGCGACCCTTCCGGTGCGTAGGAAGTACGCATCGTACTTGTCAGGGCAGAAACAGCTGTGGATACTGCTCCCAGGCGACTCGATTCGGCGTTCGTAGTTACGGCTCAGACGGAGAATGGAGCTTGAATCACAGCCTACATGTCGGTCGGGCTTTTGGCAGTTATGTGCATCGTACTTCATCTACAGGACGGACCGGCTACGGGAACGTGTTGGTCGCACGGTAAGGCTAGGGACAACTCTCGGAGAGCTGTCCGACCCGGATCGGAATCGGCCCCAATATCGGGAAAAAATAAGGTGATACAAAAATATCATGTCAAAAATATGGACTGGAATATGGAAAGGAAAAATATTGGGGTCGGAAAACCACCCCTAGCGCCATAGTAGCGGAAATCTACCATCCGCTGGTACTGCGGCAAAAGCGGCGGTCCGATTAGGATCAACCGCTAAAAATCTCCAACCGCGGCGGAACAATGCCACGAAAGACCGCCGATTTTCACCAGGCAGAGCTGGTGAAAATCCATCCACGCGGTCGGATTCACGGCAGAAACACACAAAACCACCGCGAGGCCAGCGGAGTGACCGCACGTAAAATTAGGATTCTATTGAGTTGACAGCGGGACGATCCACTGTTTCCGACTGCCGCGATCGGAAACAGTGATGAATGGGAGAGCTGGCGGAAGGGCTATTGCCTAGCCACCGCCACGGACGCTCCGTGCCAAATATGGCGGTCGACAAAAAAACCACACAACAAGGCCACCAAGTGCACACATCAAACTAGCTCGGCCCCCAAAAACACCTAACAAACCACAATGACACACCCTTATGGCAACTTCAAAAATGCAAATCCCAGGACAACCCACACAACACACCTGACAGCAATACTCCTTTTTGACACACCCACATAGCTGAGTATAAAACCAGCCCCTTCCCTGACCAGAATCCTCTGCACTACTCCAGCCCTGAAGGCACCAAACCCTGCAGCACCATGGATAGGCAAAACACCACACATCACCTAGACCACCCCCACCTCCCTCAAAACTGCACATCAAACCATTTGCACATTACAAACCATGGCACAAAAGAAAATGCCCAAAATTCACTCAGAGTGAGTTGTCAGTCACGGTAGAAGAGATAATCAAAGTAGAAACACAATTGTTTGGTACCCAGGTCAAAAAGACACAAGTAGCCACCAGAGCACAAATGTGGACAAGGATAGTCGACAAGGTCAATGCAGTATGAACCAGCCTGCGCACCAAGAAGGAGATCGTGAAGAGGTGGCATGACCTCAAGAGCAAGGTGAAAGAGAAGAACAACAAGAACCGTCAGCTGGGCCAGATGACTGGCGGTGGCCCTCCCATTCCACCAAGAACATTCACTGCATGGGAGGAGAAGGTGCTTGCCATACTGCAGCCAGAGAGTCTCACAGGAATAGCTGGGGGAGTGCAGGCTGGTAAGTACAAACAAATGTATACCATGACACTGCTATGTTCTGTCTTGCACAACTACAAAGCTACACCTCCTGGGCCCAATTCCATTCATCTGCACCACACTACCCAACACAGGTCTCACACATGTAACATTCACTCCATCTGAATCCCCCCCAAAGGTAGCAAGCAACATTCCCAGGGTTGCATGTGTACAGGCAGCTAGCACTACAACTCCCACCAGGCCCCCTTGTGCCACAGCTCAGCAAGATGGAGCACTCCCCACCACCCAGAAACATGTGGCAGCCATTGCAATGGTCACCTTCACCTAACAGGTAGGTAGCCATTTTCCCAGGGAGAGGTGTTTGGGGGTGGGAGGCCTACACCACAACTCCCACCAGGGCCCCCTGTCCCACCCCTGAGCAGGATGTAGCACTCCACTGCACCCAGAAGCATGTGGCAGCCATTGTATTACAACAACCAAACTTACAGGTAGGTAGTCATCTTCCCAGGGAGGGTTGTTTGGGGTGGGAGGCCTGCACTACAACTACAGCCAGGCACCCCTGTCCCACCCATGAGCAGGATGTAGCACTCCACCCCCCAAGCATGTGGCAGCCTTTGTATTACAACAACCAAACTCTAAGGTAGGTAGCCATCTTTACAGGGAGGGATGTTTGGGGGTGGGAGGCCTGCACTACAACTCCCACCAGGCACCCCTGTACCACCCCTGAGCAGGATGTAGCACTCTACCACACCCAGAAGCATGTGGCAGCCATTGTATTACAACAACCAAACTTACAGGTAGGTAGCCATATTCCCAGGGAGGGCTGTTTGGGGGGGATGCCTGCACTACAATTCCCACCAGGCACCCCTGTCCCACCCATGAGCAGGATGTAGCACTCCACCACACCCAGAAGCATGTGGCAGCCATTGTATTGTTAACCGTCACCTAACAGGTAGGTAGACATCTTCACAGGGAGGGATGTTTGGGGGTGGGAGGCCTGCACTACAATTCCCACCAGCCCCCCTGTCCCACCCCTGAGCAGGATGGAGCACTCCACCACACCCTGAAGCACGTGGCAGCCATTGTATTGTTAACCCTCACCTAACAGGTAGGTAGTCATCTTCAGAGGGAGCGGTGTTTGGGGGTGGGAGGCCTGCATTACAACTCCCACCAACCCCCCTGTCCCACCCCTGAGCACGATGGAGCACTCCACCACACCCAGAAACATGTGGCAACCATTGTATTGTTCACCCTCACCTAACAGGTCAGTAGCCATCTTCCCAGGGTGGGGTGTTTGGGGATAGGAGGCCTGCACTACAACTCCCAACAGGCACCCCTACCCCACCCATGAACAAGATGTAGCACTCCACCACACCCAGAAGCATGTGGCAGCCATTGTATTGTTCACCCTCACCTAACAGATAGGTAGCCATATTCACAGGGAGGGGTGTTTGGGGGTGGGAGGCCTGCACTACAACTCCCACCAGGCACCCCGGTCCCACCCCTGAGCAGGATTGAGCACTCCACCATACCCAGAAACATGTGGCAGCTATTGTATTGTTAACCCTCACCTAACAGGTAGGTAGCCATCTTCATAGGGAGTGGTGTTTGGGGATAGGAGGCATGCATTACAACTCCCGCCAGTCCCCCTGTCCCACCCCTGAGCAAGATGGAGCACTCCAGCACACCCAGAAGCAAGTGGCAGACATTGTATTTTTAACCCTCAGCTAAGAGGTAGGTAGCCATCTTCACAGGGAGGGGTGTTTGGGGGTGGGAGGCCTGCACTACAACTCCCACCAGCCCCCCTGTCCCACCCATGAGCAGGATGTAGCACTCCACCACACACCCAGAGAGATGTGTCAGAAATTCCACCCAAATGTGACAACTGAACAGGTAAGGAGATGGTGCATGCACCCCACCATTCCTCTAAAAAAGCATGGAGCCATATGACAACACCAGCCCTCACATCCCACCAAAATTGACACAGATCCAATAGCCACTTACAGTGTGCAGACAGCTAAGTGTATCTAACAGTCACAGCAACCAAAGTGTGACTCACCAAACCACATGCATAATAAATTCAGGGCACAATCATGCACAGCACAGAATGCTATCTGTAAGTTCCATGGGGGCAGAGCTTGAAGGACCATATGAAAACAAATCAAGCATGGTCTGTAAAACGAATAAACCAATGCACAGGACATGACAAAGGTATGCATGAGATAACAATGGCTAGTTCATGCTAAGATGTAACGTCTGCCAATAAGAGTAATCAACAAAGACGCTTCACATAAAGTCGTTGTGCCACTAGTCGTTAGATGACAACATGTCCTCGTAATCACAAAAATCTGCATGTGGCGCATGGTATCCATTGACATGTCACACCATGGGCAAGTGATGTATGTACCTCCACATCATTTTTTTTTTTTTTTTAAACCGTTTTTATTGCAGAATCACAGGATTATCACTATACATACATTACGGGTCTGCGCCTCAATCACCTGTGCCAGATCTTCGGTAGGCTAGGATGCCTCCGTACACAGCTTATTAGCCCACATCCCGGAGGCCGGGCAGCGTCAACAGGAGGGACAGCGTCCCCGAACGACCTCAGCGGCTAATGTCGTTGGCTTACTCATAGGACGTCTACTTTCCGCTTTGAAATGTTTTCTCCCCCCCCTCCTCCCCAACAAAACCCATCCCCTAATCCTAACCCCGAGTGCCCTCGCCCTCCCTCCCCACCCCAACAGTGCTCTCATCGACGCCTGGCGGAGGCTCGAATAAGTGGATTCGGGTACTTTTGTGTCGTGTTTACCTATCTACTGTGTGTGTGCGACCGGAGTAGTCCGGGGGCTGCCCTCCCCGTCCGATGGGTCCCCTCCGTCTTCATTCTCACTGTTGCGCAGGGCCTGCACCATCACCTCCCACGCTGTGGCCGCCTCCAATGCCTTATCATCCTCCCTACGGCTCGCCAGCTGGTACCTAAGTGTACTTTCACTCGCCGCCCACCTCTGCAGCTCCTTAAGCCATCTCCTATGCGTGGGACCCATCTTTGATTTCCACAGTCTCGTCACTTTCGTTTTTGCTAAGAGGAGGCCCATATCTATAAATCTACTCGTGGTTTTGTTCTTGGGAGTGTGTGGGAACCAGTGCAGAACGCAGACTGCTTTACTATAGTACAACTCCCTGTCTGTTACCTCAGTCAGCGTCTCGCACACAGCCTTCCAATAATCACTCAGGCGGGGGCAATCCCACAGCATATGGCCGAGCTCCGCTCCAACCGTGCCGCATCTAGGGCACGCCGCCCCCTCCGCCCCGAAATATTTCCGAATTTTGCCCGGAGTAAGGTAAGCTCTGTGGAGGATATAGAAGTGGATCAGTTGGAAGCGTGCATTTCTCGTACTCTTTCTGGCCTTTCTAACCAAGCCCGCCCACGTAGCATCGGGAATCTCTGTCTGTAGATCTTCTTCCCATTTTTCTTTCAGTGCCGTCAGCGGTTGTAATGTTTCGCTCAGCATTCTGGAGTACAGACAGGGGACCGCCTTGCGGGTGCCCGCCGACATCATAGCGTATTGGCACGCCGCAGACGTAGGAGGCTCGCGGAGCCCCTCCCCCCAGTACCCTCGCATCGCCCCAGTCACCGCCGCATGCAGCAGGTAGTCCCCCCTCGGAAGGTCGAACCGCTCCTGCAGCGCTTGATAAGGGAGCAATTCTCCCTCCTCGTATAAATCGCCCAGCATTTGGAGACCCGCCTCCTCCCATACCTGTAGGCTCGACCAATCTCCCCCGTGCGGGAGCGCTGTCACCATACCCAACGGGATCTCCGGTGCATATGGGCGCCGCCCCCCCGCCCGACGCTGCGATCGATTCCAACATTGTCGGAATGTCTGTTCCTCCATAGTCAAGTCCCTAAGGACCAAACGCTGCTGCAGTGTAATATACGCCAGCACATGGCGGGGAGTGCTCCCCTCCCTGTCCTGCTCCGGGCCCCGGTACACTCTGGCCACCTCCTGCGTAAAGATCTGAAGCTGCGCCGCCAGATAATAGAATTCGAAGTCCGGGACTGCTAGGCCTCCCTCGTCTTTCGGCCTGGTCAGAGTTGCCAACGCGATCCTGCGTCGTCCCGAACCCCAAAGGAACGATACCAACAAGGAGCGCAGCTGCCTGAAAACCAGACTCGGTATCCACACCGGGAGCGTGCGGAAGTAATATAAAAGGCGCGGCAAGGCGATCATTTTCAATAACGAGACGCGTCCCGTCACCGAGAGTGGGAGAGTGGCCCAAAAGGCCATACTGCCCTTCAGCGCTCTTATACAGCGACCCACATTACCCTCCAGTATATCGGGAGCGGAGTGGTATATATGGACCCCTAAATATTTGAGGCAGTGAGGCTCCCACTTGAGCACTGGTTGGACGTCCGGCTTTGGGCTGCCACGGCGCAGCGGGAACAAGCAGGTCTTGGACCAGTTGACCTGCAGTCCCGACAACTTGCCGAATTTCGCTAGAAGCCTCTTCGCGCCAGTCAGTGCGTCTGCCGCGTCTTCCAAGAACATAAGCAGGTCATCAGCATAGAGGGAAATGAATTGCGGAGTCCCCCTGTAGACCAGCCCTCTGTAGCAACGGCCCGTCCTGGCCTCTATCGCGAGGGGCTCTATTACTAGCGCGAACAGCAATGGGGAAAGCGCGCACCCCTGTCTGGTGCCGCGGCCCACCCGGTACTGGTCAGAGACAAGAGCGCCGATCCGTACCCTCGCCTTCGCCGAGGCATAAAGGACCTTCGTCCATCCTATGTATCCCTCCCCGAGACCAAAGCCACGCATGACTCTGTACAGGTAGTCCCACTCCAGGCTATCAAAGGCCTTTTCTATATCGACCGACAGCACGAGCGGTGCGCGGACTCCCTCCAGCGGATCCCCTAACAAGCGGATCAGTCGGCGGATATTGGCGGTGGTATTTTGTGCAGGGATGAACCCCGACTGGTCGCCATGAATCAGCCTCGGCATATGCTGTAGCAATCTGTTCGCTAAGATGGTGCTCAGGATTTTATAGTCCGTTGTCAACATTGACAACGGCCTGTAGGCCGCTAGGTCCGAGCCCTCCCGGCCCGGCTTCAACAGCGGGATCATCAGCGCCTCACGCATGGAGCGTGGCAATCTCCCCCTATGCTTGGCCTCTCTATATACCTCCTGGAGCCGTGGAGCCAGCAGGTCCAGGTACCGACTATAAAATTCAATGGGCAATCCGTCCAAGCCCGGGGTCTTGTTCCTCGCCATGCTTGCCACCGCCCCCTTGATTTCCACTAGGTCTATTTCGCTGCCCAGTGCCTCCGCCTCCTCCCGCTCTATGTGAGGCAGCTGTAGCCCCTCCAGAAAGGCCTCCGCGTCTTCGCCCCGCCCCTCTAGTGCGCTCTCGTAAAGTGTCCCGTAGTAGGAGCAAAAACTGTCCAATATGTCCCCCTGAGTAGTGACCGTGCCTCCTCCCCTCCTCTTAATGGCCAAAATCGGTTGGCTACGCTTGGTGGGATTGGCCAGCCAAGCCAATAGTGTGCCTGCCTTGTCCCCCTCAGCGTGTGCCCGCACCATAAATGCTTTGTAATCAAAGCTCCGGAGCCGCTCCACTTCGACCGCCACCGCCTCTCTAGCCTCGCACACTGCTTCCTGGAGCTCAGGACGACCCGGCCGCGCTATTTCCGCTTCGCGCAATTTCCCTTCTGCCTTGTCCAGATCTCCTAGCAGAGTCTTGCGCACGCCAGCGTACTTCCCGATACAATGGCCTCTAACCACCACCTTGAATGCGTCCCACTCTAGCGCCCTGGCCGCCGTGGAGCCCTCGTTCTCAGCAAAATAGTGTGCAATCCGTTCCCGCAAGGCCGCTCGGAAAGGCGGGTCCTCTAAGGTATCCGGCCTCAGCTGCCACAGTGGGACCCGCGGGGTCTCAACCATCTACTCCAGGGTCATTAATAAAGGGTTGTGATCAGAGATCGTGCGGGTTAAATATTCCGTGTGTGCCACAGTTTGAAGCACTGTCGGAGAGCACAGGAAAGCGTCCAACCTAACATGTAAGTCGTGTAGTGGTGAATAATAGGAGTAATCCCTCGTCTCTGGGTGCTGCGTTCTCCAGGCATCTGTCAGTTCCCACCTCCCCTGCCACTCGAGTCTACGCTTCGCTAACCTGTGGACCGGGGACGTCCGCAGGGGCGGGTGTGACCTGTCTATCGCGGTGTCTGCGACTGAGTTGAAGTCCCCTCCCAGCACAATGGGGCCTGTCAAGTAGCTGGCTAGCTCCCCGGACAATTTCGTAAAGTAGGGCCCCTGATCCAGATTGGGTGCATACAGACTACAGAGCACTATGTCCCTACCCCTGAGTTTGCCCTCAACAGCTACGTACCTGCCCTCCGGGTCTATAATGTGCCTCATCACCTGAAAGGGGGTGCCCGCTCGGATCCATATCAAAGCTCCCCTCGCAAATGCGGAGTAAGCTGTACTAAACACCTGCCCTCTCCACCTGCGCTGCAGTGCGATGCCCTCCTGCTTCGTAAAATGCGTTTCTTGCAAGAGAGCGGTCTGCACACCCCTGCGTACCAGGTACACGTGAATCTTGTGTCTCCTAGCCATAGTGTGGAGTCCCCGCACATTCCAGGTCACACATTTCACCAACCCCACATTAGCCATGGTCCCACGTCAGAGGCCACTGCTTGAAACCCCTCCATGTCCAGCCGCGTTTGAGGGCACTGTCCCACCCCTCCCCAAAGAAAACCCTGATCCCCCCTCCCATCCCTTCACCTCGAGCCCCCCCAACTACTCTCGGCCCCTCCCCCCCCAGAATAGGACCCAACTTCGGAGAAGCAGCCCCCATCCAAACTAGAGTAGAGCAAACTCGCTCAACCAATCACCTAAACTGCAGTCTGCACTGCAGTGGCCTTATGGGCCTCTAGGAAGTAGCCTGGTACCGAAGGAGGCTACCACAGTCCCGTCCCCCCGCCCCCCACATCCCCTATAAACACTCACGAAAACCTGAGCATCTGCTTCTGAATGTGTCCACCTCGATAGGAGTTGGTTCCCCAGTTCTCAAGTGCTGGCCCCCCGGCAGAGCCGTCTCATTAGCCTTCGACAATTTCCCCCGATGTCTGCGGGGTCACCACGGGGCCTCGGCCCCCAGTCAATACGGAGCGGTCGGATTCCGAGCTCGTGCCGCGGCTGTCCGAGCCCGTCCCGCGGGATGACTGCGTCGCCACCTTTCCGGACAAGTCCACCACTGCTTTGAGTGCCGCTCTCCTCTCTTCTTCCGTTTGCGAGTCCGTGGGTTTTCCAGCCCTCTGTCTCCTCTGTCGGAGCCTTCGCGACTGCCGCATCGTCTGTGACCTCCGCGCCTCCGCCGGTCGGGCTCCAGCCTCGTGCGTTTTGGGCTTGTATGTGTCCCACCACGTCCAGGCCTCCGCCGCGGTTGGGAAGAAGAGCGTCCTGCCGTCCACGATGACACGCAGCTTGGCTGGGAAAATGAGCGAGTACTGCAAACCCTCTGTTCTCAATTCACGCTTAAGTGACAGGAAGGAGGCACGCAGCTTCTGAGTTTCATAGGTATAATCCGGGAACATCGTGACGCTACTGTTGTCCACCTGGAATGGCCCCGCTTCTCTGGCCTGCTGCAGCAGCCAGTCTCTGTCCCTGTAGTGCAACAGTTTTATCACCACTGGGCGTGGAGGTTGGCCCGGTTTGGGGGGCCTCGCCGGCACTCGGTGCGCCCTTTCCAATGTGAAGAAGGGCGAAAGGCCCTCCGGGGCCACCTCGGAGCGCAGCCAAGCGTCCAGAAATCCCACCATGTCAGCCCCTTCTTTGCGTTCCGGCAGTCCCACCAAGAGGACGTTGTTGCGACGACTGCGGTTTTCAGCGTCCTCCGCTCGCCGCTCCAGGACCTGTATGCGCTCCAACGCCTCCACCAGGCGCCCCTCCTGAGATTTATGTGCCGGCAGCATGTCCTGTACTTGATCTTCCACCGTTTTAACTCGGTCCTTCAGCTTCCCATGGTCCGCCCTCAAAATCCCCAAGCCCGATGCCACTTGCGCGATATCCTGCTGCAACGCGTCCTTCGTGGCCGCTATGGCCTCTAGGATACAATCCCGGAGTTGTTGCAAGTCCGCAGGGCTCTGGGCTGTTCCGTCTTGCGACTCCGCCCCGGGTGCTCCTTCCCCACCTTTGGCCTTAGGCTTGCCCATCTCGTCGCCTCTCTTGGCTGTCGTGGCCAGTGTACCATCCAGACAGGGGCACCACCGTCTCGTCCTCCGCTCGCGGGGCGCTCGGGTATCGTCTCCTCAGGCCAGAGGGGTTCGCGATCCGCTGGGCCCACGGGCGAGTCCACTTCGACTCCCGCTCGCACACCCCCTAACTTCTCACTCCCACGAGCGCCCCCAGCACAGCCGACATCAGGGGCCACCGTGCTTCGTGCGGCCCCACACAGGCGCTTTCAACTTCGCGGTTTCTCTGGGTCGCCGGTCAGCGGGTGCTCCAAGCGTGCCTCCTCCAGGCTCTCCCCGGGCGCCAGCCCTCGTCACCTCAGCTCCCCGGGCACCCCGCAGCCCGGGCACCCTTCGTCTCTAGTGTTCCTTCCGGGAGATCCCCTGCCCTCGGAAAGCGTCCGGCTCCTCCCGGTCTGGTCTCCCCCACTCAGGCTGTCCTGGGGTCACCAACCCCTGCGTGCGCCGCTGGATCTCCAGGGGGTATAGGTCGTCGCTTCGGGGGTCCCGGCCAGAAACTGTTGTGGCGCCCCAGTGGGCACTCCAGATCTCGCCGTCTCTCCCAGCCCGCAGGGCCTGGCCCACAGCAGCAGCGCGCGATAGGCGGCGGCGCCAAGTTCCACCTTGGCCTCGCCCGCGGATCCACAAACCACCACACCCCTCGGGCCGTGTCTCCGTCTGCACACTCGGTAGCGCCGGCAGCCGCTGGGGTGCAGGGTTTGGAGCCAAAGCAGCGCCCGGATCCTCAGCTCCCGATCCGTCCTCCACACTGTCCCCTCTCACCGTGCACCGGAGCGTAATCCGTCTCGTCTCCCACCGTCGGGGGGACCTCAGCGGGGCTCTTCTCCGCGCAGGCTGTGCCCTCGCAGACTTCACTGGTCCGGCGGCGTTCCACCGTTGCGGCGCTCGGCCCCGGCCGCCATCTTAGGGTCTCCTCTGTTTCACGGCACCCCAGGCTCGCGGCACTCCGGGACGGCTCAAATCTCCGGAAGCCGCTCTGGTTCCTGTCTCTTGAGGTGCTGCTATCTGTTCCGCCGCCAGCACCGATGCAGTGGTGCGGCTCGCAGCAGATTTCGCACTATTTAGCAGGATTTTCGTGGGGATCGGGTGCGGAGCTCCGAGCTCACGCCGCCATTCCCCTCGGCATCCAAGCCACGCCCCCATGTACCTCCACATCATGTCATGATGCACACTACTGTGCAAAAATACAATGTGAGAACTAGTAAACTGTGCGGTGCATAACCGGTAAATAAGATACATCTAACACCAAGCTTGAGGGGTACATGTCAATGACCATTTCCCCTTGGTCCCACAGGTGACCAAGAACTGACAGCAGAGGATGACAACACCAACCTGCAGAGCCAGTCTCCACCCCCAGAACATAGACTCTCTGATGATGACTCCCTGGATTTCGAGGATGCGGAGCAAGAAGCCGGTCCATCAGGTATGCCAGGGCGTAAGAGTTCCCTGGACCCCACTGTCCACCCCGCCACCACATCAGCAACAACAACGACGCTGACCCCTGCTGTAACGACCTGTGTGGCCTCCACCACCACCACCACTAGTGCTGCCTGCAACATTCTCCCTGCCCTCGAGGATGACCACCCCACCCCACAAACTGAGGAGGGCAGGGAGAGTAGGCGGGTGTGTAGAGTGGTGAGGCAACAGGTCTGTGACAGCAGGGCAGGTGGGAGGGCAAGTGGGAGTCAAACACAACTGGACACTGGGGCCGAAGCCCTGGCCAACATCACCAGAGTCCTTGGGGCCTTTGAACGAGCTCAGGGACAAATGGGCCAGGCTTGGGAAGATTCCCGTGAGCTCCGCCTGCTGCTAAGGTCCATAAACACCCTCATGGGCCATATCGTGGACCTCGTGGGCCAGCTAGTGGTGGTTCTGAGAGACAGGCCTGTGGCCCAAACAACACCTCCACCTCCCTCCAGTGGCCCGCAGGATGACAGTTCCCCAACCTCCCCTGCGGCCACAGAGTGGGGGGGAGTCCTCAGACCCCATTGGGCCCGCAGCAGAGGCCCCCATGCCAAACAACCAGGGACCGTCAAAAGAAATCCAAGGGTGGATCCTGTGGCAAAGCACCTGCCAAACGCCAGTCAAGGAGCCAGCCATGATGGCATCCCTCTTCACTATTGCATTGACTTTGTTGACTGTCCTTCCCCACACTGCCAGGTTAATGGCATCCGTCTGTTGGACTGGGTCACCACATCATGGGTTGACTACTCGATTGTCTCATCTTCCATCACTGACAACTCATTGATTCACTATCCACCTTTTTGTTAATATTTACTTCCCTGTCACATGTAAATAAACACTCCTTACACACCTATGTAGCCGTGTCTGCTCCATCTTTACCACAGTACAATGTTGACCGTGATTGCAATGTACCAGGAGCACGGATTGTTTGTAGGCAAGGAGAGGCTGAAGGGACCTAGGAAAACACAATAGAACAATATTTACTTGTCAGGCGGTGGCATCACAGCCATTACACAACACTTGTCATCAAGGTATTCAAATTTGCGCACATTACAAAGAGCACCAGTACCGACATAGACATCCTGTAGCTGTGCATAACTACCCTGACCCAGAAACATTAGCAGCCAGCACAGAGCCAACAACAAGCAGCAGTCACAAAGCTATCCTAGGCCTTTTCACCAACATCACCAGACAATGGCCCCGTTGTATGTTTTCACTCAACTTCAAGGGAAGTAGCGATCGATGAGCTGTTGACGCAGGTCGACACCTTCCTCCTCTCCACTATCCTCGTCACTGGACATGGGTGGGTTTGCAGGCGGGCCCTCGGCTGCTCATCAGCGTCCAGGAGCAGGGCGATCTCCTTGCGCAAGGCCAGGTTGTGGAGCATGCAACTACAATCTGACACACCTTTTTGGGCGAGTACATCAGTGCATCTCCGGTCTTGTCCAGGCAGGGAAATCGTGACTTCAGGAGACCAAAAGTACGCTCCACCACACGACGTGTCCTCCCATGGGCATCATTGTAGCCTACTTCAGCCAGGGTCCTGGGATTGCACAGTGGGCTCAGCAACCAAGGCCGGTTGGGATATGCAGAGTAACCTAGGTGTGAGATACACATACCGATTAGGTGATATAACTGTGGCAAAGGACAGCATGTCACACATACAGCACGCTACTTGACTCAGCGTACTCACCCACAATCCATGCACGCTCTGGAAGCAAATTAGCCATCAGCTGTGATAGTACTAGGATGTACGAGTCATGGGCACAGCTGGGAAAGTTGGCACAGACGTGTGAGATGATCATATCCGCCTGGCATACCACTTGCGCATTGATGGAATGGAAATGTTTCCTGTTCCTGTAGATGTGCTCAGGTGCCTGTGGTGGAACCAGGCCCACATGTGTGCAGTCAATGGCACCAACAACTTTAGGGATGTGCCTAAGGGCATAAAAATCACCCTTCACAGCCGCCAATTCATGCCTCCTGAGGAAATGGATGTATCTGTCCATGTAGGTCATCATAGCAGACAGGACATCACGTAGCACCATGCTGAACATAGATTGCGACATCCCACTTGTGCTGGACACTGTATACTGGAATGAACTAGTAGCAAATAAGTTCAGGGCAACCATCACCTTACACGTGGGTGTCAAAGCAGTTGGATACGTTCTGTGAGGCCTCAGGTGGGGCTCCAACAGAGCACATAGGCCCTGTAGGGTGGGTCGATCAAGACGGAATTTCCATATGACGTCCTCATCCTCCATGTCCGCCAGCACTGTGAAGGGACGATGCACATTTGGTCACCTCCTAGGTGAGATGAAAGGGGACACATGTCATTGCAATCCACCATGTGATGTGTCCCACATCTTACGTTTTGACTGACACAACACCATCAATGACTGGCATCACAGTTAAGCTTACATCACAACTTACATGTAGGGGCACCTTCAGCTACACTAGTCGTACACTTGTCCACTGTTCACACAGTGAGTACCTCCAAAACATAATCTGACTATGTGAATGCCCAAGGGTATATGTCCACATCTTGCATAACCACCACTGACAGTATTTCATACACCATATGTGTGAAACAGCAACAATACTGGCTCCTTAAGTCAAATCCTGAGGGTAGAGGCTGATCAGATCCGCACACAACAAATGAATGTGGTTACTGGTTGTTAGATAGTGCACGAAACCAGAGAGTACTCCCCTCTTTAATTCCCTAAAATGTAGGATCAAGTCCTACAACAACATTCAAATGCAAAGAGGTTTCAGCACTATATACATTTATATAAGCATGATATAACGACAGCAACTTAATAAGAAGACATCTAGCACAAGATGTGTATTAACAATACTGGCTCCTACCTGGCTGCTGTACCTGCCACACCTTCTTGCGTAAGTCGAAAAGGGCACACATCAACAACACAATGAGCACAATCTGTGCATTAAGATCAAGTACATGCATGAGCCAAGCAAAATAGACAGTCAAATATGCACATTGTGTAGTCAGACAATCATCACTGTGAGTTGCTTAGCCATATCACACATTGACATGTGTACCCATTGGAGAGTCCATCACAACACTGATCTGTGTACATGCCCAGCAAAATCACTAGTGATGTGATGGAGTACATGCTAATGTTATCAATCATATACAACAACATGGCATGTGTAGTCAGCAGTGGGCTAAATGTTACATTGGCATTGTGTGCACTATCTTGTGTCATGGATCAGGTGTCTATTGTGCACTGTTGAGAACTGGCCATTGCCATTCACATAGCATGATGTGTCCGTAGGTGCTGTCAACGTGCTCCACCACACAAATCAAGGTCATTGGCACCAATGGATGGCAGCCATATCGTAGTATTTTTACTTTTCAAATTGTAATTTTCAGTGAATAAAGAAGTGTTCCATGAGATGTCATGGGGAGCACTAAGTGTTTTTAAAATACCCCTCACACACTATGAATCCCATGGTGTCATGCTTCATCATAGGGGTCTTCCCGTCCCTCTACGGGGCGGGGCATGCTGTGACTAGTGAGTATATGGGAGCACTGTTGTTTGTGAAGGAATGAACTATGTGTAGGCTATGTGCTTAGTGAGAGTGGTAGGGTTAGTGAGTGATTACAAAAAATTAAAAATCCTCTGGCTAGTGGAAAAAACAAATTTTATTCAATTCCCTAGCTGAGAATGTTAAAAATGGGGGTTGCGTAGGGGGTGTACTTTAATCTGATACTCCCTACTGGGTCAATATGTTTCGTAAGCAGTCCCCACTGCTTTACTCATCAGGACCTAAATATGTCCCTACTACACTCAAAAGTTAAATAAATTGTATGCCTATTGTTCAAAATCAAGGCCTCCAAAATTTGTTCTGCAAGATTGTGGAAGGTAATGAAAGGTACAATGACCTCTATCATTTAGAAATAGCACATATATTGTTTAGAATAATTATCCGGCTTCATAAGCTCGCACCGGGTGGGGAGGGGGGCCTTGTCCCAGTCAATTCTGGAAGGTATCTCCTCACCTCAGCCTGCCGCCGTGTCACCACCAATGCCCACCACAATCATAGTAGTGATATATATATATTGTAAAATGGCGGTTGGTGTGCTCCGCCAACACAATCACGGTCATTAACAACAATGGATAGCAGCCATATGGCTGTGGCGACTGCCTGGCCCCTGCGGTGTGCCACCGCCAATGCCCACTGCAATCGCGGTAGTGATATACCTATTGTAAAGTGGCGGTTGGTGTGCTCCGCCAACATAATCACGGTCATTGGCACCAATGGATAGCAGCCATATCGCGGTAGTGATGCCAGGCCCCTGCGGTGTGCCACCGTCAGTCCCCACCGCAGTCGGGGTAGTGATATAAATATTGTAAAATGGCGGTTGGTGTGCTCCGCCAACACAATCAGGGTCATTGGCACCAATGGATAGCAGCCATATCGTGGTAACGACCGCCAGACCCCTGTGGTGTGCCACCGCCAATGCCAAAGCCCTTACAGCCAATGGGAACTGCAATCGCGGTAGACTAATGCGTTTTTGAAAATAGCGGTAGGCGTGCTCCACCACTGCGGGGACAGTCATTGGAAGCAATTGAAAGATGCACGATCGCGGTAGCGACCGTCAGGCCCCTGCGGTGTGCACACCGCAGTGCCCACCGCAATCACGGTAGTGATATACATATTGTAAAATGGCGGCTGGTGTGCTCCGCCAACACAATCAGGGTCATTGGCACCAATAGATAGCAGCCATATTGTGGTAACGACCGCCAGGCCCCTGCGGTGTGCCACCGCCAATGCCAAAGCCCTTTCAGCCAATGGGAACTGCAATCGCGGTAGACTAATGTGTTTTTGAAAATAGCGGTAGGCGTGCTCCACCACTTCGGGGCCAGTCATTGGAAGCAATTGAAAGATGCACGATCGCGGTAGCGACCGCCAGGCCCCTGCGGTGTGCACACCGCAGTGCCCACCGCAGTCACGGTAGTGATATACATATTGTAAAATGGCGGCTGGTGTGCTCCGCCAACACAATCAGGGTCATTGGCACCAATGGAAAGCAGCCATATTGTGGTAACGACCGCCAGGCCCCTGCGGTGTGCCACCGCCAATGCCAAAGCCCTTACAGCCAATGGGAACTGCAATCACGGTAGACTAATGCGTTTTTGAAAATAGCGGTAGGCGTGCTCCACCACTGAGGGGACAGTCATTGGAAGCAATTGAAAGATGCACGATCGCGGTAGCGACCGCCAGGCCCCTGCGGTGTGTTACTGCCAATGCCAAAGCACTTACAGCCAATGGGAACCGCAATCGCGGTAGCCTAATGCATTTTTGAAAATAGCAGTAGGCATGCTCTGCCACCACGGTGCTGGTCATTGGATGCAATTGAAAGATGCACGATCGCGGTAGCAACCGCCTGGCCCCTGCGGTGTGTCATCGCCAATGCCAAGGCCCTTACAGCCAATGCGAACCGCAATCGTGGTAGCCTAATGCGTTTTTGAAAATAGCGGTAGGCGTGCTCTGCCACCGCGGGGCCGGTCATTGGATGCTATTGAAAGATGCACTAACGAGGTAGCGACCACCTGGCCCCTGCGGTGTTGCACCACCAATGCCAAGGCCCTTACAGCCAATGGGAACCGCAATCGTGGTAGCCTGATGCGTTTTTGAAAATAGCGGTAGGCGTGCTCCGCCAGAGCGGGCCAGTCATTCGATGCTATTGAAAGACGCAGGATCGCGGTAGTGACCGCCTAGCCCCTGCGGTGTGTCACCGCCAATTACAAAGCCCTTACAACCAATGGGATCCGCAATCGTGGTAGCCTAATGCATATTTGAAAAAAGGGGTAAGCATGCTCGCCACTACAGGGCCGGTGATTGGATGCATTCGAAAAAATCAGACCTGGAACACCAATTGTAGCAGCTTAGAACCACTGAAACTTCCCCAGTGGGCTATATATGTGTGGGAGAGAGCCTCACATTTCCACTGCTTCCAGACACTCCTCACCACCAACTGCTGCTGCTCCTGTCTCCTGGACCCAGACACTGCTGCCTGACTCTCCTCACCACCAACTGCTGCTGCTCCTGTCTCCTGGACCCAGACACTGCTGCCTGACACTCCTCACCACCAACTGCTGCTGCTCCTGTCTCCTGGACCCAGTGATCAGGGCCCGACCCTTCACCACAGAGGAGCTGGAGGTTCTGGTGGACGTGGTGCTCACACAGTACGGGAGGCTATATGGTGCTCCAGATGTCATGGTAAGTGTTTCAGAGTGGAATTGAGAGCATATGGAGTGCACACATGCAGTTGATCTGCTGCAGTATGTGCCAGAGTGTGGCTTTGTGTGATACACTGCCTAGCATGCTGACTCCAGGGGAAAGGGGTTTGTAGCCTAGTTTACGCATTTCCCTGGCTTCACATCAGGATGGGAGGGACATGCATTGTTTTTGCAGCCATACAGTGACACAGCAAGTCTGTTAAGATGGAGTCAGGACAGAAATTGCCTGCGCTAATGGATGTGTGGGTCCATGAGGTTCTTCAGAGGCTCATCTGTGACATTCCCAAGGGTTTCCATCCAGAGGGTACTGATGGAAGTGTGTCTGGCTTAATATTGCCACCATGTATATGTCAGCATTATACACAAGAGTGAAATGCCAGAGGGCGACACTCTTGGTGGAAATTCACCTATGACACAGCAGATTTTTGTACTGTTGAAACATCCCCCTTCCATTTTAACATAACATAACATAACATAACATAACAGGTGTATTTGTAAAGCGCACAATTACCCGAAGGTGTCCTGGTGCTGAATAACAGATGTTTATTGTTACCCAACTCAATGGTACTCATTTTATCGACCTCAAATGGATGAAAGGCTGAGTGGACCCACTGTGGCCATGAGGTCGAACACAGGCCCCTGCAGTGGCTGCTTTAGTCCACTGAGCTACCAGACCCGGCATGTGTACTGACTTGCAGGTGTAGGCACTGTTTGCCCTTCCATATTGTCCCTGCAAGTGACATTTCTGATGCCTAACGTTAAAGCTCAGTGTGAGCCATCCTGGCCTGCACAGTCACTGCCCAATTTGACAAGAACCCATCATTGAATGGACCGAGTGAGACATATGGGTTGTCTGCTACCCTATCCATCAAAGGGCTATCTCAGGCCTGTGTATTGCACAAGACAGACCTTGTACGAAGGGTGTGAGATTGTGAGATCATGTCCCTAAATGTGACCTCCATGACACAGTTGTGGTAAATATTTCGTTACCGGTACTATTTTTTATGCGGTAAAGTCTATTAAAAATAACTCAGTAAAATGAGAGGCAGAATCCGTGGTATTAGAGGTTTAAAAAGGCTTTTATTCCTATACAAAGGAATACAATTTAAATTGTAGGCGATCTATTCCATCACCACGAAAGTTCAGGAAGGAAGGGCATATATTATTGACAGGTAATCATTTTTATAGAAAAGGCATTACAGTAAAACAGATGTAGTAGGCGTATCAACTGATAAGAAAAATAAACTATGCATGCGTAACTAGAACAGGCGTAACTAGACAACGTCATCATACATGATGTCATTAGTGGGTGGATAAATTAGAGAATCCTGCAATGTCAGCAGAAATATTTGGCAGAGATGCGTGCGCAGCCGCATGACGTGTGATTGACGTGCAACTAGAGGGAGAAAGGGACTTGACATTTAGCTCTACATGTGGAGACAAAAGTCTGGGGTTATGTCAACCTAATCCCAAATCATATCTAATATCCTATGTTTAAAGAACTGTGTTATCAAAAAAAAGAGAGGTCTCTTAGGATAGAATCTTATTCTATACTGACTATACTGACTAGTGCGTGTACAAGCGTCTAAGTGTCTACACTAGATGCGAGGGGGTAGGAATATTCCATGGTAACAGGGCTATGAATTACTTGCATGAGGACAGCGAGGCCTGGCCCCTTTGCACGGTAGCTGGAGGAATGTTTACCTAAACTGCTAGACAGGAATGCCTCGGATGAGGGGCGGAGGAGATAATCTTGAAGGTGAAATACAGTTCTTGGCAGGCGACGGGCTGGATCAGGCACCGTTAGCCGCGCAGGGAGCGAGACAAAGTTCATGGTCACAGATGCAGGCTCAGACTGGAGCTTTCAGAGGCAGAAGGCAGGAAAAGGCTTGATGACAGAATTCGGGCCTACTAGCCTGAATCTGTAAAATGTGGAAAGTGAACCACATAAAGTCGGTGGCCTTTCATACTTAGAAAAGGAATATCTGACCCATTCATGGTGGATCTGAAAGAGGACATATTGACGGTGGACGCACATATATTTGCGTCTTCAAGACTGGAGCAGGAGGGGACATACATGTACGTATAGCATGTACATGGAGCCGTTGGGGTCTACGATAGGGGACATAATTGATCACAAAATTCATATTTCCTCATTCCCTCCTTGTCCCCTTCGGACCCTTAGGAGATATCGATCTTCATCAATCCGTCGATCTGTTCATATAACATCATTTGTTCTTCTTTCTTCTTCCGGGATCTCGAACGAAAACTTGGATGTGGGATACACGAGGTGGCACACAGACCACAAATCGCTGGTCCACATTGTAGACATAAGCAGCAACTGAATAGTATGAAAAAGCCAATACCTAGGAAGGAGAGCATTCTCCATCCCCAGGCTGACAACACGCCCCAGAACCAACCGGACCAAGTCCAGGTGCCTGGACTCTGGTGTATCTGGCTTACAATCTTATGAAGGCGGGTTATGGCTTTATATACTGACGGCGAATTTTCTGGTATGAAAATGCAACAACTTGATCCGATGACCCTACAAGCTCCGCCCCTATCAGCTAGGATGACGTCAAGGACAAGACGATTTTGAAGCACAACAATCCGCATAGCAGACTGCTCTTCTGTTAAATTGCCTAAGGCGGAAATAGCTTCGTTCACTACTGCTTCAAGGGTTCTGGTTAATCTACGTATTAGCTTACTATTAGTAACTGTACCTATATAGGGGAAGAAACCTTTATTGAAATCTGTGTATTTTTCCCATGCTGTTTCAGTGTAATCGACAATTGGGAGATCTCTCTGCTGTCTATTGTGTACTAAATGAGTATTTCTATGATAATCAGGAGGAGCTAGGAAAACAGGTGGTAGAAGGAATGCTATGTAACAGGTACCATCCCAATCTAGAGGTAGGCGTATATATGCGGTCTGGCCACATATAAAGTAGGAATGACGAGAAGCTCTAAATGTAGACTTGCCTTGATCACTGAATTTTATTACAGTGGTGCATTTACTATGGCCCATGTGTATGGAGCCATTCTTTCTTATACATAATTCCCCTTTTACTGGGAATACGGACATGGCGGGCAAGATTGGTGTAGCTTCAGATTCAACGTTCAGGATCATGAGGTTAAGTGTAAAATTACCTAATCCATATACTTCATTTTCTAGATCAGTTCCTGTTCTTTTGGGAAGTCCCTCCTTGTTAGGGTAGCAGACTTTAAGCAAAACTAAGTTCAGGTTTCCCCATACCCAGTTGTCTTGATAAACTGCGGAATTCGAATCTAGGGAATTAATCAAACTAAACCATGCTCCACAGGAGCCATTGTGTGTGAACGGATAGGGAAAGAGGGGCAAAACTCCCTTATAGTTCTGATAGGGAGGGAGTCGGCCACATATCCAACAATTTGTGGCATTGCTGGTTTGATGGGAATGATGTAGCATACTAATGAAAGTGTTGTTGCGCAGCGCAAATCTATAAGACAATTCATGTGGAGGTAATTCACTAAAAGAATGTTCTGCAGTTATATTATAAGCATGTTTAGGAACAGGGTAATACATATGCAATAGAATGCTGATAATGATGATCAAAAGACTTAGAAAAAACAAAATTAATAATGTTACTGTACAATGACTACGAAATGATTTACAATACGCATGCTTCTTGAGCAGTATTTCATTATTTCTTTCTCTATTCCGGTCCAGAGGATTCATGTCAGAGACAAATTCAACCGATTCACCTTGGAGAGGACTTAAACAATCAAATTGTCTGACTTACTGGACCTCAATTTTAGTTTATACAGTTCTGAGTTCGATTGCTCAACCAAGGGGAGCTTTGAGTCCGTTTGTGAGGGAATACAGGGTTGAGTCTCTACGCTGGATGGTAGTCCATAAAATTTCTTGATATGACTCGAGTGCAACCACCCTTTTCTTCCTTCGATTTTCACAGCTGTCCTTGTGGTAAGTAAAACCAACTTCGGTGACTTCCACCTAGGATCCAGTTGGGTCTTCCGGTCGAAATTCCTGACTAAAACCAGATCCCCAGGAACCACGTCATGGGGTTTCACCTCAGTATTGTCGGGAAAAGCTGCGGATACCTGTGAACGACAAGATTGTAGTGCAGACATCAAGGAAGCCAGATAATCTGTCAGCATATTACAGTCAACGTCAGTTATTTTACGAGGTATAGGCGTCCCCCACATATTTGGTGGTCTACCGAAGATCACCTCATACGGGGATAGCCCTGTTCGAGAATGTGCTACCATTCTCATGTAAAAGAGCGCAACTGGTAAGGCTACTATCCAATCGACTCCTTTCTCTCTACATATTTTGGACAATCTAATTTTCAGAGTTTGATTATGGCGTTCCACGAGACCTGCCGCCTCGGGATGTCGGACACAGTGAAACTTCCATTGGTATCCTAATAGAAGGGAAACGTGTTTCATTAGTTCGGATGAGAACGGCTGGCCGTTATCTGAGTAGACAACACGTGGTAAACCGTACCGTGGGAAGAATTCTCGAACTAACTGTTTGGCAGTAGTCGGGGCAGTGTAATCTGAAACCGGGTATGCTTCTGTCCAACGGGAAAGAGCACAGACAACTACGAGAACATATTTGAATCCTCGACATCGTTCCATCTGGATATAATCCATCTGGAGGACTTCAAAAGGGTGTTCGGGAGTTTGGAATCCACCCTGCTCTACGGGGATGCTTTTACCTGGATTAAACTGACAACATATCATACAGGTACGAACTTTTTGTTTCGCTGCGGCTCGCAAGTGTTTGTTGAACCAAATGTGTTGAATGCTGTCTAGCATAGCTTTTTCTCCTAGGTGCGCTGGACTATGTATAGTGTTAATGATGACTTGGACCATTGAGTCGGGAAGAAACCATATAGATTTTTCCTTCGTCATCCATCCTTGATCTGTTTGGATCCCTCCTAATTCAGTCCATTTCTTTATTTCTTCTGGTGTAGCATGTGTCTGTATGTCAATTACATCAAGGGCGGGATCCTTAACTGTCATGCAATGTGTTGGTGTCGGGACTATTGTCTTTGTCATGTCAGTTGTGTGAGTCTGATTCTGAGCAGTCTGTTTAGCTGTTCTGTCAGCTAGGTCATTACCCTGGGAAATAATATCGGTAACTTTTGTGTGGGCTTTGCATTTCATAATCGATATTGCAGTAGGTAGATGAATCGCGTCTAATAGGGCTTGAATGAGGGGTCCGTGTTGGATGTGGGCACCGTGAGAAGTTAAATAACCTCTCTCTCGCCACAGTACGCCGAAGTCATGGACGACTCCGAATGCATAACGTGAATCTGTGTATATGTTGACTTTTTTATTTGTGGCTTGAATACAGGCTTGTGTCAGAGCGATGAGCTCTGCTGCTTGAGCTGACAAAGTGTTAATACAATTTGTTTCAATGACTTCAGTGTCTGTTGTGACTGCGTAAGCGGCCACTAACTCTCCTGTACTTGTTCTCATACATGACCCATCTACATATAATGTCAAGTCTGGATCTGTCAAAGGGATATCTGTCAAGTCTTGTCTGGGTTTCGTCGTGATAGTAATGACTTCGACACAATCATGTGCCAATGGATCTGTTCCGCCTACTGGTAACAGTGTGGCAGGATTTAACGTATTACAACGTCTGATTTCTATATGTGGCTGAAACAATGTTAATTCGTAACCGGTGAGTCTTGCTATAGTCAAGTGTTGTGTTTGTGTGCGGTTCAAGAGAACCTCTACTGCATGTGGTACTTGTACTGTCAGTTGATGTCCTAACACTATGGCATCGCTTTGTCGGATTGCTAAAGCTGTTGCTGCCACTGATTTTAGGCACGCTGGAAGTGCCTGCGCTACTGGATCTAATGTACTAGAGAAATAAGCACATGGTTTGTGTGATCCTGCTTGTTCCTGAGTGAGTACTGACAAAGCAGTACCTTCGCGTTCTGTAACAAACAGTGTAAACCGTTTACTGTAACATGGTGTTGCTAGGACAGGTGCTTGACATAAAGCTTTCTTTAAGCTTTCAAAGGCATGTGTATGTTCTGGAGTCCAAGGGAGGACAGTCGATGTGGCTGCCTCCTGTGTTGTCAACTGGATGAGTGGTTTTGCTAGAAATGCATATTGAGGGATCCACTGCCTACAGTATGAAGTGAGGCCTATAAAAGCCCGCACCTCCTTTTGTGTCTTGGGTGGTGGCATGTTAGCAATTAGCTGGATGCGGTCGGGTGTAAGCTGCCTTCCCTCCTTGGACAGCGAGTGCCCAAGATAAACAACTCGCTGGACACAGAATTGCAGCTTGGAAGGGGACACCTTGTGCCCCTTGTCGGCCAGAAATTTTAAAACCGTCAGTGACGCTTTTTCACATTCATGTTCGCTTCGGGCGGTGATCAGCAGATCATCGACATATTGAAGCAAGGCAGTGTTAACTGGCATGTGGATACTGTCAAGTTCTCGTTTCAGTGCTTGGCTATAGATGCTGGGGCTTTCTGTAAATCCTTGAGGTGCGCGTGTGAATTTAAAACTTCGTCCATTTAAACTAAAACCGAATAAGTATTGACTTTCTGGATCAATTGGGACACTAAAGAAAGCATTCTTGAGATCAATTACAGTGAAAAACGTTGCTTCTGAGTCAATAGCTGTGAGTAATGAGGAGATATCTGGGACCACAGGGTATTGTGGTACAATACATTTATTTAATTCGCGCAGATCAATAACCAATCGATATACTGGTGGTGCTTTTGGATCCGTTCTTTTAAGAATCGGAATTATCGGGGAATTGCATACATTGGAGTCTGTTTCGACAACCACTCCTTGGGCAATAAGCTCGTCAATGATTTGCAATAAAGCCACTACAGCATCTGGTGGTAACTTGTATTGTCGCATTCGTGGTAGTACCACTCCTGCTTTCAGTGTAACTCGATATGGTGTAATGTTCATGCAACCAACATCAGTGGGGCCTTGTGCCCATAAATGTGTAGGTAAATTCTGCAGTCGGTGATCCATGTCTCTGGATACGTAGTGACCTTTAAAGTCACGTAAAAATAGTCGTACTCCTTCCGGAGAGCAACATATTATGGCTCCTAGAGCTTTCAATGTTTTTATACCTAACAAGTTTTCTGGACATGATTTAGTAAGCAATAAATCTGTAGTACGTGTTAATGGACCGACTGTAAGTGGAAGAGGTTGTGTTACATCATTAATTATAGGTTTTCCTGAAAATCCAAGGGAAATATTTTGTGAGCCTGAGAGGGGTGCCCCTGGAACTTCACTGCGCCTTATAGTTGTTCTGCTTGCCCCTGTATCAAGTAAAAACTTTCTGTCTTCCCCTAATAGTTCACTATGTACATAAGGTCCCTCTTGGTCTACAGGAACCTCTATAAGGGGTAAGCCAACTTCCCTCTCTAGGCTATCTCATGAGTATCGTTGATAATCGGGATAATCTGTTTGTGCATACTGATACATCTGTTGTGTTGTTGCTTGTGTTGCAGCAACAGGCTGCGCTTGTGGTGGTACTACGATCTGTTGTGGAGCTGCCTGTTGCGGAGCTAATTGTTGCGGAGCTAACCTAGTTTGTGCCTGCTGAGGCATTAGTTGTTGATTCTGATCCTGTCTAGGTGGACGTGGTCTCTCATGTGTTCTACCTGTGGCAATATTATGTTTCAGGACTGGACAATCGTGTATATAATGACCTGGTTGTTTACAGTAGTTGCATGTCCCTTTCGCAGGACTTGCGGAATCACCCTTTTGGTGACTATCGGCTGGAACTGATTGTGCAACAAGCATTTTCATTTTTGTATCTTTCATACGTCTTTGTTCATGTTCTTGTTCTTCTCTAATTCTATTGTGGTGATATTGTAACATCTGTAGCATCTGTGATGGGGTATTACCTTGCCAGGTACTTTCGAATTTCAATACTCTATTCTTGACTTGTAGCAGGGAATTTTCAACTAATTTTGTCACAAACAGATGTGGATATGACTCACTACTGGCTTTTATACCACTATTTATACTAAAACATTTTTCAAATCGGGAATAGAAATCACTAGTGTCTTCATCTGGTTTTTGTTTACAGGCTGAGATTGCACCCCAGTCTTCCTTTTTCGTAGTTAATAAACGTGGCAGTACCTGTATTAGTAATCCTGCTAATGCTGTAGTCTTATCCCCAAGCCCTGCTCCTGCAGCTCGGGCCTTTTCTTCGTTTTCTAATGCTGTCCAATCTATCTTTTGGTCTCCCACCTCCCATTCCTTTTCTTTGAGTTTCTCATAGACACCGGCAGGTAATAGGACTTTCAATATTTTCATAATGTCGGGGTAGGTATACTCTCCCATGAGTAACATGTCTTTTATCTCACGGTGGAAACCTGCTGGGTCCTTGTCATGACTAGGTACTACTTTCTTCATTTCTAATAATTCCAGTTTAGTTATAGGCGTGTATACAAACACGCGTGTAAAATTATCATCGGCACCTCTAATTGGGTGTACTTCGCGTAACGGATTCTGTCTATCTATGTGATACATTTTTCTCCCCATGATGGGAACTGGAACGTGTTCTGGGCATACGAAATTTAAATATTGGTTTCGGGATTCTAGAATTTCCTTAATCAAATCAGTACCTGACCCTCTCCATATGTTCGTGAGTAGTTCTGTCAATATGTCAGGTAAGGGTCCTGGATCGGAGTGTTGGTTTTTATATAATATATGGAGGTGTTGAATCATGTATATACTAGCTAAACGCTGTTCATATGGGTCTAGATTCAGAAACGTGTGTGCAAGTACATCATCATTGTATTCGCCGGGACTGTCAGCCCATTGGACTGCTGACCTGGCTAATTCTTGTTCGTCCATGGAATTGAGCACGTGGTACCCCCTTCGATCTCGGAGTAATTTATCAGCGGCTTGGAATAAGTGTTCAGGGGATTTTGTATTTAGCATAGGGTTTGGAAGATGTCTATTACATTCTGGACGTATTGGACGTATTGGGTCGTTAAAACCTCTGGTATTATTATGGGATCTTCCTCTACCTACATAAGCTATTGTATCTGCTTGGTCTGATTCTTGCTCCCCCTCCTCTCTGTTTAGGTCAGTGGCGTCTACCTCTAATCTTTCTTCGTGTATTCGTTCTACTTCTTTGCGGATCTTTCGGTACATAACTACTATACATAACAGTTTATCATGTCTTCCTTCTGATATATTCTTACCCCAAGTGACCAGTTTCTGCATTTCTTCCGGATTTACCCCTGGCCGGTCTTGATTTCTGATTACACAGTTTATGAGGAAACGTAACAGTTGTCCCTGTACCTCCACTTTCTGGTACTCCATGGCTCTGCTAATACTTTCAGGACCTCGTCCTGACTGGACAAAGTGATATATATTTTCTAAATGTGTAGCCATTCCTGGTAGCTTCGTTAAATATATTGCAGCTCGTCGAATACGTAATGATGACAGCAGCATTTCGTCCCGTTTACCGGGTACAGGATCATATCTACAATCTACTAGAAGTTCCTTGAGCATGTCGGGGGTTGCTAGTTTGGGCGTACGTTGGTGTGCTAATTCTCTAAGGGAAAATTTATCTCCTCTGGGTGGCGTAGAAAAAATGTCTGTCGTACCTCCTATAGCACCGTCTGGGGTGCTGGACGTAAAAGGATTTGTTGAAGGTGAGACAGCAACCGTCGTTGCGGGAAAAACTGTAGAAACAGATGTGTTTGTCGGAATGTGTGTCGAAGCTTGTTGTTGTGGAGGTACAGACGGAGAATCTTGGCGATGAGCATCATCGACAAGCGGTCTATGTGGTGCGGTATTAGCATACTCGGGAGCTGCGTCATCTAAATAAGAGGAAAGGAAAACATATTGTGCGGTTCTAGGATGCCCCTTGGGATGTGCTTTTATCAGAAACAATGGAGGTGGCAAGTCTTTTGGTATTTCCGGAGTAGCCTTAGGTAACCCTTCGGCCAGAAGTGTATACATACCATTCATAAGGGCGTTTCTTTGTCTGTCTACTTGTTCTGATTTTACTCGGGTACCTTCCTCAAGTAATAGATTTTCTCGGGTTTTATTTGAATTCTCTCTACCTTTCTCTTCCTGTCTGAGTGCTTTTTCTGTACGTCTATATGATTCTTTACGCCATAATTCAATGGCATCTTTCTGTGACTGTCTGGCTTTCTTTTTCCATAATTCTTCTTCTACTCTCATGATGCAATCTGCATCCCAGGTCCCAGCTGCGGGCCATCTCTGACTCTCTGGTAATTCTTTGGTGTAGTCCACCCATAAATCAAGAAATAATACGGCATCTAGGCCATGTTTATGATACATAAAGTACCCTGGAGTGTCCCTAGGTGGGATAGGAACGGCTTCTTCGAGTACACCTTTTCTAGTTTTGATCTGTCTTAGTTTCGAAAAGAGCGGCATTTTTAGACCTTATTACTAGAACACACTTTACAAAAACACAATAATGAACAGTCATTCACACCACAGTATATAGAACGTATTTAAAACATTTAACACTTAACAGTTTTACGAATAATGATAACTAATAGAAAACTAGTTACTGACATAATACTGACACTAGATAATACTTCAAAACATACTATATATACTGCTAAACAGTACAGATACACTGCTAAAACAGTGCAGACCGGATTTGTGTACCCAAACCCGTCTTGACCGGCACAGACTATGTGCACGTTAAATGCCTCCCCGGTAATGGTACTCACCGGGTAGCTCGGAACGGAAGGCCTCGGAACGGAACTGAAACTGGACTGGACCGGACTGGACTCGGAACTTCGGAACCTGGCGGGTCTCTGTATACCTCGGATCTTGCTCTCTCAGCTAGGCTCTGGTCGGGATACTTCGCACTTCTCACCGCCTCGTCTGGGTGTTGATCGCAGCCTCAGTCGTCCCCGCTTGGCCGGAGGGAGATACAGGAAAATCCTGCGGGTACGCGTTTTTGTCCGTTCAGCTGTGGCAGGAGACCGGGCCTGCAACGCACCGCCGGCGCGTGAGCTGAGAAAGTGTCCCTATTCGGGCGCCAATTTATGTGGTAAATATTTCGTTACCGGTACTATTTTTTATGCGGTAAAGTCTATTAAAAATAACTCAGTAAAATGAGAGGCAGAATCCGTGGTATTAGAGGTTTAAAAAGGCTTTTATTCCTATACAAAGGAATACAATTTAAATTGTAGGCGTTCTATTCCATCACCACGAAAGTTCAGGAAGGAAGGGCATATATTATTGACAGGTAATCATTTTTATAGAAAAGGCATTACAGTAAAATAGATGTAGTAGGCGTATCAACTGATAAGAAAAATAAACTATGCATGCGTAACTAGAACAGGCGTAACTAGACAACGTCATCATAGATGATGTCATTAGTGGGTGGATCCATAAGAGAATCCTGCAATGTCAGCAGAAATATTTGGCAGAGATGCGTGCGCAGCCGCATGACGTGTGATTGACGTGCAACTAGAGGGAGAAAGGGATTTCACATTTAGCTCTACATGTGGAGACAAAAGTCTGGGGTTATGTCAACCTAATCCCAAATCATATCTAATATCCTATGTTTAAAGAACTGTGTTATCAAAAAAAAGAGAGGTCTCTTAGGATAGAATCTTATTCTATACTGACTATACTGACTAGTGCGTGTACAAGCGTCTAAGTGTCTACACTAGATGCGAGGGGGTAGGAATATTCCATGGTAACAGGGCTATGAATTACTTGCATGAGGACAGCGAGGCCTGGCCCCTTTGCACGGTAGCTGGAGGAATGTTTACCTAAACTGCTAGACAGGAATGCCTCGGATGAGGGGCGGAGGAGATAATCTTGAAGGTGAAATACAGTTCTTGGCAGGCGACGGGCTGGATCAGGCACCGTTAGCCGCGCAGGGAGCGAGACAAAGTTCATGGTCACAGATGCAGGCTCAGACTGGAGCTTTCAGAGGCAGAAGGCAGGAAAAGGCTTGATGACAGAATTCGGGCCTACTAGCCTGAATCTGTAAAATGTGGAAAGTGAACCACATAAAGTCGGTGGCCTTTCATACTTAAAAAAGGAATATCTGACCCATTCATGGTGGATCTGAAAGAGGACATATTGACGGTGGACGCACATATATTTGCGTCTTCAAGACTGGAGCAGGAGGGAACATACATGTACGTATAGCATGTACATGGAGCCGTTGGGGTCTACGATAGGGGACATAATTGATCACAAAATTCATATTTCCTCACAGTGAGCCATTCACAGGGCAAGGGCATTGAGGGGTGTGCAGTGTTGGACACAGTGAGTCTGAGCACCACATCATTTACAATGTAATGTATGACTTGCTCACTCACAAACTGGATAGCAGATGTGGGCCTCCTTCACATTGCTTTCTGTGCTGGCATTCTGCATGTGTATGAGATGGCCAGGTACTGTGTCCCTCCTCATACCTGCATGCATTTTTGTATGATTATCCAATGCTTATGTACTACGTGTCATGCTGTTTTGTCTCTGCTAAACATGTCTGTGAAGTTGTGCTGAGTTTGTGCATGCTCCTGCACTGAGAGATAGTGGAACATAACCGAGTGTCACTGAAATTTCCTCCTCTTGTCTCCCATGCCTGCAGCTCAAAGTCCACCAGCGTAAGGTTGTATGGAGGGCCACTGCACGCAAGGTGCGTGCTCTGGGTGTCTCTAACCGACGACACACACACTGTCACAAGAGGTGGGATGACATCTGCCAGCTGAGCAAAAACGTGGCAGAGATGACACTGGGGCTGCTTCCTCGGACTGGCAGGTTGGTGCGCCAGAGCATGACACCACTAATGGCACGCATCTTGGCAGTGACACAGCCAGAGCTGGATGCACGTTTGAAGGACCATCAGCAGCAAGCTGGGAGTGAGTATTATGGGAAGGGTGACTTTGGTTGTGAGGGACTTCATGTATTCCAAGCCTGAGCCAGTGCTGGGCTCTGTGATGTTGCTAGTGTGATGCAATGGCTTGTAAGTGGCCTCTGTGTTGGATGCGGCTGTCATGCATTATCGCTACATATACTTTCTCATGTCATTGATGTAATGGCCCTTGATGTTGCATTCTGAGTTGTGGCCTTATGGCATCGGCTGCATTGGGGGAGTCAGGGACATCCCATGGCAGTGAACGGCAGTGTGCCGCATCTGAGTGCGCTTTCATCAATGTGTGCTGTGCCTGACCTCAGAATTGTGAGGACTACGCATCTGACAACAATGTGCAACTGTTGTTGTGCCCCAAAGTACAACATGGTGGATGGCATGAGCTCATGGCCATTGCAAACTGATATTTTGGAGTCTGTACCTGTGTTGTCCCCTTATGGTGACTGTGACAACATGTTGGCAGGTACATCTTTTCCACCCACAGGGCCCTTGGTATGCTCAGCTATTTGGCTATGTGGGCATCACAGGGGTCAATGATGCCAAGTTTGCATGATAGCATGCAATTTTTGACTTTGGAATGAAGGTTGCACAATGTGACTGCACAGGGTGGTGTGCAACATAGGGGGATCATCTTGCTTTGTGCTTTGCTTGCATATAATGTTTGTGTGAATGGCACTAAATTGAACCTATGTCTCTGTCTCTTGCAGCATCTACCGTGTGCACAGAAGGACAGGGGACAGATTCCAGTGGTGAGGCATCAGGCACGACTGCTACACATGAGCACACTGACACAGATGTGACAAGCGCCTTGCAGGGGGACAGGAATGTGCTTGAGGAATCTCAGCCAGAGGCACCAACCTCAACGTCATCTGATGCCAGCGGTGACACCTCTATGTTGGCGGGCACAGGGAGTGGGAACTCTGCCTCCTCTTCCAACACACAGCGTCCAGTGCCCAACCTCCCAGCTACTTCCACTATTGCTGCACGTGCTCTCAACAGTAAGAAGGGAAGAGTGTCCTTCCCCCCAGGCCCCTGTCTCCCCTGCTGCCCTCAGTGCTGAGGCTGTGGACATTTTGCGCCAGCTGTGTGTGGGTCAGACAACTCTACTCAATGCCTTCCTAGACCACGACAAGAAGTTGGCACAGGTGGTTGCCTTCATGGAGGGCATTCATTCAAACGTGGGTGGGCTACACAGGACTGTCCAGTCTTTGTCCTCCACAGTGACGGCAGCCATTCAGCTGTCACAAGCTCAGAGTCCAGCTCCAGTCCCTTTGGCCACCCCCTTGCCAGAGTCTTCTTCTGACGAGAGTGACCACACACCACAGACCTCAGGCTCAAGATACACCACACGCAGCACACAACAGCAGCACCCCAAGTGGGCCAGAGCACAGACACTATCCCCAAAACAAACCAAAGTCACCCCAGAGCGCAAAGCCAAAAGCCCTTCAGGTGACACTCAGGGGCATCAAGCCAAGAAGCAGGCCTCAGGCTCACATGCCTCAAAGGCTTCCCCATCCAAGGACACTCCTGTCCCAAAAGCGTCTCCCAAAGAAAAGCAGACAGTTGCCATGCCTGCTTTGAACTGGTGCCTGCTAAGAGTCCACAGAAAAAGCCCTCTGAGGCACATTCACCCACAACCTCAACTCCCATCCACACCCCTGTGAAGCAGGGAAAGGAGGGCACTGTAGGGGGTTCACCTGGTCAACAGGGGATGGAGGGGAAAAGGCAAGGCCAGGACAAGCGTAACGCTGGATCCAGCAGGTCCCCAGAGTGAGGCCCACCAGCTGCACCTGATGCAGCTTTGGTGGAGAGTGTGCCTGTTGTGGCCGCCCCAACTTCCACTCCTACTAAGACCAAAATTCCATATCGAGTCCCCAAGATATGGAAAGGCACCCCTCCACATTCTCCCACCCACAATGTGTCTCACGGCAGCATGTCTCTGCCTCCACGGGCCACCAACCCATCCAGTCCAAGCAGCCCTCCGGCTCACAAAGCCACTGATGCCTCTACCTCAGCTGGTCCTCTCTCTCCCAGGTCCAGTCCTCCAACTGGCTTCGACACTCAGCCATCTCCCAGGCCGACTGACAGCCAAGTCTGAGACAAAGTCCCCCTCACACACCTGTCTCTCCCACAGCGGTGCCTGGACTGCCCATTGTTATCCCCTAGCTGTGTTGCTGACCATGGCAGTGTACAGTCTCACCCATTCCCTGGGCATGGTCTCAGGCACACATGTGCCTACTTTGAACTGTGAACTGGCCACTGGCCTTGCTGTTCATCATTTTTAATGCCCATTCCCTGTGCAGGTTCTAATGCACACATGTCCCTACTTTGAAGAATGGACTGGCCACTGGCCTTGCTGTTTGTTGCAGTGTTTGCCCATTCCCTGTGCAGGTTCTCATGTACCTACTTTGCACTTTGTACTAGCCAATGACCTTACTGTGTATCATTGTGTTTGCCCATTCCCTGTGCAGGTTCTCATGTACCTACTTTGCTTTTTGTACTGGCCAATGGCCTTCCTGTTCATCACTTTTGATGCCCATTCCCTGTGCAGGTTCTCATGCACGCATGTGCCTACTTTGAACTGTGGACTTGCCACTGGCCTTGCTCTTGTCTACTTGTGATGCCTATCTGTGTAATATGTAATAAAGACAGTTACTCATGTAGTTTGCTTTGTCAGTGTCCTTGCTAAATAAGAGGTTGTCTGTGTGGGTATGGTTTAATGTGAAACATGCTCTGTATGCCACTTTAACATTGCCAATGTCTTGTTTCACTATTTCAGGGTTTTGCAGAGGTGACAGGCACTTCAGTTCTTCTTGACTCTGAGGCTTGGGGGTGCAATGATGGTTGTTTGTGATGACCTACTGTTATCGTAATCATTCTATGGTCAGGTTTGCTAAATTGATTACATGTCATGCTTGGATGCACTGCCAGCACAGAGGGGGATTCTATCCACAGGATTGCAGCCAGGCTGGCCAGGGTCCATCATGTCTGTGTGATCTTTCTTGATGTGTGAACAGCAGTGTTGGTGTATGGTCATCTTGTGATGGCCTGTCATCCTAGTCACATGGGTACATTTAAATGTGTGCACTTGGGTGGTCATGAAGTGTGCAGTGTGACGGGGGTGACTTGGTCAGTAGTGTTGATGTGTGTGTGCCCCTGCAATGGCAACTGCACACGTGTCACCCATGAGCTGAGTGCATGTTAGTTTGATTTGTCATCCCTGTACTTGTGATTGTGTGCACATGTGGAAGTTGTAGGTTGTGCACTGTGCAGTGTTTTGGTGAGTCCTTGCACTCCTGGGGGACACCTAGTTGTTGTTGCTGCCAGTTGTGAGTATGCAGAGTGTGTGACTGGGAAGTCTTTGTTGTGTTTTGTTGATCAGCCATGTGTCTTGTTACTGTGTGTGCTCACTGTGCAGACCTGATGAGCCACACTGACATTGTGGGCGTGTTTTCTTATGCATTGCTGTCACTTGATGCATTTTTGGCTCCTGTATGGTATGTGGGATGTAGAGTTACACTACTCCTATCTGTGCTTCTAATGCCTACCCATTGTGAGTGACTCCTCCATGTATTTGTGTATAGTACACCCCTGGCCTGTCCACTACTGACGTACACACCCCTTAACTCTCATGTCAGCTGTACCCTTGGGTTGCCAGTGTGTGTGCCTCCCCACAACTTCATTTGTTACACTATGCTTTGTGGTGCTGATCTGTGCACAAGACCAATGTGCCAATCAGGACAGTTTCCCAAATAGTTATGTGGGATTTTCTTGTACTTGTTTGCAGTCATGGTTGTTCATGTGCAGTGCAACTGTTTGTGCTGCACAGTCCTCTGGTCATGTTGTTTGCACCTGGGTGTCCCTGAGTTGTGCATCTGTGAGTGTTGGGTTAGCTGTATGTGTGTTTGCTGAGGTACTGCTACCCTTCCTGAGTGTGATGTTGTCTGTGTGCTGTGATGATTTGTGTTGTGGGGGTTCATGTTGTGGCACTCAGATATGTGTGCTACTGGTTTGGTTGGTGTGCACACACCGCTTGTTGTGCATGCAGTGCTGTGAGTGCATGTTGCCTTGTACTTGCCTGGTGTGCATCTGATGTATAGCTGTGTTTGCAATGTGATGGATTGGCATGTGCATCTGTTGTGTGTTTGATGTGGATGTGTGCAGTGTTTGGCCTGTGTTGGCTCTTTCAGCTGACAGATGCTTTGTGTGTGATATTCTATTTGCATGTCATTGTGTGTGAGTTGTTTGTGCATTGTGATACATTCAGATGCGTGTTGCAAGTGTAGTGTGCATTACTTGTGTGTCTGTCACCGGCAGTACAGAGGATTCTTGTTCCTGAGCTTGTCTTTGGTGCACTTTGGTGGTTTGTCCTCCTATTTTTGAGCTGTCACTTGTCAGGATTGTGCATGGGCATGCATGTGGTACACTACACTATGACATCATTTTGACTTGATGAGTGGTATGGTATGTCTGTCAGTATTAGTTTATTGTCCCATTGATCCCAGTTTGTATCCATGATTGTTTAGAGATGATGCACTTCTTGTTTGTGTTGGGGTATGGTGTCTGTGAATTGGTCCTGAGTGACAATGTTGTGTACTCCTGTTCTGTCTGGGGTCCCATTGTCTTTCCACTGTTTGGCTGGCCATATGTGGGCATGTTGGACTTCTGTGGATGTTGTTTGAGAGGTTTGTGTTTGGCTATTTATGTTGTGCCAGCATTGGTTCATGCATCCATGAGTGTGTGTGTGATGTTTGTGGATGCACCCCAGGGAGTGTGATTGTTTGTCAGTGTACTCACAGAACATTATTTACACCATTCTGTGTGTTTAACACTGGTGTTGAGTGGTGCAGGTGTGAGGTGGTTGGAGGAGGGGTATGTGTGAAGGATCCAACTTGTGTTCGACAGTCAGGGAGTGTGACAATGAGCCATGTGTGTAGTGCTGCTGCCATACCCATGTCAAGTATGTTGTGACAGATATGTGGCTGATCACTGTTTGACTTCAGACACTTCTTATCATCCCTGTGCCTATGTATGGCTTGCCTTGCTGTCTCCGTGAGTTGCTGTACAGAGGTCACTGTGGTTTAATTTCACTCACTGTGCCAGCCATGTGTGATTTGATGGTCTAAGGGCGTTGTGATATGTTCCTTCCCTTGCATGTGATGTACACATGCTTTGTGGCTTGCTCCATGGCTTTCCATCACTGTCCACCTCACTTTTGGCTGGCCCATTTCTTGTCCTCCATTGCTGATGACATCTGGTATGTGTATGTGGCTATGTATCAGTGTGGGGTGTGTCTGGGTGACTTGACAGACAGTGTGTACAGTCAAGTGATTGATCATATTCAGTGTGAGTGTTCATTTTGTGATTGGACTCAGTTTGCTTGACATGATTGGAGGGCAGGTGTGGGAGGAGGGTTGCCCTGGCCCTGAGCTTCTGTGCAGGGTTTTCCTCTTCAGCCACACCTCCTGAGACAGGCTCCCTGGTTGTTTGGTGTGTGTGGTGCAGTGTCTGGGCACACCTGACTGGTTAATTGGGAAGAGGGGGCACAGGAGGGGCACACAGCATGTCCCCTAATGGGTGTGGGGGGACTAGTGTGTGAAGGGTGGAGGTGTGGCCCTATGATCTTTGTGGACTGCCCATGCCTGGCAGTGATTTCATGGTTGATGGGTGACCTGGAAGTGGAGGGGTGATTTTGTGACAGGAAGGACATGTGTGGGTACACTTGTGGATGTGTTCCTGTCCCCACCAGAGTGTCTGGTGTGGACAGGAACCGTATATCAGCCCAGGAGTTGTGTGTTGTTTTTGTGTGCAGAGTTGTGTGATTGCGTACCAGTGGCGTTGTCCGCGACGGTCCATTATTTGTTGATAGTGTATCAGGAACAGCACTGAAAAGGCGTGTAGAGCTGGATCCATTGCGGTTGGGAGCGGGTGGAGGGGACGGGGAGTCTGGTTTCGCCGTCTCTGGTTAGGTGGTTTCTCCGCTGCGGTGTGACGGGCTTTTTGGGGCATCCTGATTTGTACGGCGGACAGGACGTCATTCCGCACGGCGGTGGGTCTCCCACCGCCATGGTGGCAGGCGCATTTTTATGGCGGTTCATGTCGCACCGCGGCAGACAGGAAATGGCCTATGTTTGCCCCTTGTAATATGGCGGAGGTGAGGAGCGCTGCTGGCGTGAGAAAATGACATTTTCCACCAGCACTGCGGAGGTGCCTCTGCCCACCATCCTAATGAGCCCCATTGTTCTTAATATGGTTTTTAATATTGATGTAGAAACTATTGTTGTTTATAATATTGTTTTTAAGTGTTAATTAGTACATGATTTATTGTAGAGTGTTTGAAAGTAAATGTTTATTATTTTTATTTTTAGTAATATAAATGTTTAGTTATAAAAGTGTTGAAATTTGTATTTTTAGTTGTAGTAATGTATATGAGTAATTGTTAACAAAAATAATTGTAGCTGGATATTAGGTTTTTAAGGGATAAAGGTGAACAGATATTCTTTAAAATGCATCTTTTAAATTAAATGTTAAGTCAATAATTTTAAAGATATACAAATTATTAAAAATATATATGAATTAAAATATATATATATATATATATATATATATATATATATATATATATATATATAACAAAAGTATTCAGAAATATTTTTATGTAAAATATTTAAATTAAAAAAACACATTGTTTGAAATTATAGAAATATTTTTATAATGCTCTTGTTTTACAATTCACATTTTTCATTTCTCAATTATAAAATTAATTTAAATATTTTCTTAGGATTGCTATTTTAGTATCATGATGTTATTTCTCACTTTATGGTTTAAAGTTTAGGAATGTACAAAGACCCTGATTACGATGTCGGGTGAACCTTGGGTCGGCGGTTCCGCAATCCCATTCACATTATGGGGTCAGAAACTTCCATTATTCAAAGGCAGCTTGTGTGGCGGGCTGAAAACATCTGCAGCACAAGCTCCCATTCAAAAATGGACTTTTGTAAACATCCCTGCACCATGTGGCAGGCACCTCATTGTGCTTGCCAGACGGTGCAGGGATGTTGAGGGGGGCGGGAAAGTATGCAGAGGGCAAGGGGGAAAAGGGACCCTGCTAGGTGCCCCCAATGTCATTTCCCGACAGCCTTTTCTGTTGGAAAGGCTGATATGGAATGGCTGTTGGAAACCAACATAATAATCCAGCTGGCGAAAACACCATCCTTAAGGGATTATGTTGTCTTTCCGACTGACCGACGGGCTACTTGATCTCGTTGGAACCACGTTAGATTCACTCGCAGGTTTAAAACTCTAACCATAGCATTTGGATGATGGCTGTTGGACTTTAAACCTACCATGTGGGATGGAAAGCCTTCAACCGCTGATCAGAGGCTTTCCACCCGACATTGTAATCGGGCCCTAAATATATAAAATATATATTCATTAGTAATAGTAATCACAATATATATTTGTTAGAAATATTAATATTTAATACATAGGTTTCTCATTTTTCTTAATGTTTTCAGATTAAGGGACTGATTACGACCTTGGTGGGTTTTACCGCTGTCCCACCGTGGCAGCGGACCGGAGTACTCTGTAGAGTCCTTAGACTTTTGCTCACCTTATTTTGATGCATTTTCGAGCAGACTAAGATTCAATAGTTGTGCTGGCAGTCTGCTAGCCTTAGTTCCCACGCGTAGTGAGTTCGGCTCCACAATGCACCATCACTGTGGCTATTGAATGTATGCTAGTAGAACACTTCTGATGTCCATTGGCCAAATAGAAACACCTGCATACCACACTATAAAACACGCCCCATTTCAGACCATGATCCTTTGCCATTCCACTGTACCACAACACCTGCCAGCAGAGCTTTAATCAGTTAAGTCAGTTTTTAAAAAAATTATTTTCCCTGTTACTTGGCCATTTGTCTTTTTACTTTGTACTCCTTGGGGTCAATAGCGATGCCGTCTGGAAAGGCTCCAAACGGCATTCGATTCATCCAAATCCGATTTGGAACCCATCTTTCTGAACGACTCGAACACATATCCCAACTGCCGAATCATAGTAGTCTACAGACCATGTTTCCAGCCGACCGATTAGGATGTCAGATTAAGACAGCTTTTCCGAATTGGTTGTCCCAACACGGATCGGCTGTCTGAATCTGACTTTGTGGGCCCATAGCAGACCCCCTTTCACCCGAGGCCCTCCGAATTTGGCCCATGTGGGTACCCTGGGTCCCTAATACCCATGCATGCACAGTGTGGGAGGCACAATGGGGTGCCTCTACAGGGTGCAAGGTTTTACCCAACCACCCCTTATGTTAATGGGAGCCTGTAGATCCTCCATACTGATGGCTTGACAGAAATACCTACTGGAGCGGAGTCAGGTAAGTTACACATCACAAACTCAAAATCAACCTGAATGTACTGTTTGCTTAGAAGTTAGATCTTACTAATGTGTCCTGCATATATTTTCTTAACATAGAAATTACAAAATATCACTTACTTATAATTGTTATTGTTTGTGTGAATGTATTAGGTTGCATCTAAAATCACAGGTGTCAATCTTCATTACATGTCACATGATTGTAGGGTGCCTGTAACTGTTACAACACCAAACAAGACATTTCCCAGATGTCTATCATATAGTATGTTTCTGACCCATTTCCACTGCATATGTTTTACACGTATGCACCACTAAACATTTTCTAAGTGTTGGGAACTTGTGTTTGAAATTACAACAACTACCACAATGCCCTGTTCCTGTTTTTCAAAAACAGATTGCTATGTCATGTTGCTCATTTTCTCTGACTAACATATTTCAACATATAATGAAGTGTCATGTGCTGATCAATCCGTATTCAGTGCTCTCTTCTGAAAATAGTTTGTGTCCCAAGAAACTGCACTGCTCTAATGCAGTTCCGCAAACCTTTAAAAACATGGCTATTTTAGTTATGATGTATTTAGGACCCTCTTGCTTATGCTTAGCACCGGGAAACCCGAAGGGTAGTCGTGCTCTCTACAAATGAAAATTAATAATCATATTTTTTTCCCGAATGTTGCCCTTTTCTTCTCAAACAATTGTACTGAATTATGTCATGAGATTGTCAGGTGTACTATAGATATGCAAATCACAATGGTGAATAGAGGGGGTACATACAAATGTTACACTGCAATGTTCACATGATGACTAATGCCAAACATCCATCCAAAAAGTCTGTTTTGCAGTCAGCTAGTCCTTGGAATTGTCAAATGCAAAGCTCACCTCTACACTGTGTTGGCATGAATGTTTGGGAGATGGTAGGTATATCCACTAACCACTTCATGGACATTTCATGTTGTACTGTTTGAAAGAGACAGAAGTTAGGGGAATATGTGCAATACCATTGGAAACCCTCCTTACAATAAACTCTATGGGCCCGATTCACAGAACTAATTTAAGACAAAATCCTAAATTTACTACCATTTTCGTATTCACAGAAGGCACTTACTCATTTTGGTATTCACAGAAGACACTTACTCACTTCGGTATTCACAGAAGTTAGGAGTCCTAACTTTAGGACTCCTAAATGCTTTCTGTGAATACCGAAAGTCTTAAAATTGGGATTTTTCTCAGTTTAGTAGTAGTATAGTTAGGACTCCTAACTTTACTACTACTAAACTGAGAAAAATCCTAATTTTAAGGCTTTCGGTATTCACGGAAGGCATTTAGGAGTCCTAAAATTAGGAGTCCTAACTATACTACTACCAAACTGAGAAAAATCCTATTTTTAAGACTTTTGGTATTCACAGAAGGCATTTAGGAGTCCTAAAGTTAGGACTCCTAACTTCTGTGAATACCGAAATGAGTAAGTGCCTTCTGTGAATACCAAAATGAGTAAGTGCCTTCTGTGAATACCAAAATGGAAGTAAGTTTAGGATTTTGTCTTAAGTTAGTTCTGTGAATCAGGCCCAATCTATTCTGTCTTCCAGGTATCAACAGTGTCTGTCTCCAAAGATTTGAATGTGTAATACACACTTTTACTAATAAAAATGTTCTCCATTTCTCAATAGGTCACACTGTCAGACCACGTGGGCATGTTCCTGCCACTGAAGACATCTCCACTCCAGCCCGGGGTCAAACAGTCAGCAAAAAGAGCACTCCTGGAAATATGCAGGAGCTTGAGGAGCCTGGCACATCCGGCTCCAGAGACAGTCCCTGCAGACACATCAACACCTCTCACCCCAGCCACAACACTTCAGCAACCCACATTCTCCACTTCCTGTGTTCTTCCCACTGTGAGACCAATCGTCTGCCCCCGTCCTGGGTGATACTGATACCACACCACCACCTTCAGCTTGCCCAGGACCAGTCGGATGGGGCAGACTGGGGCATGGGCACAGGATAGTGGGGGTATGGGTCATTGGAAAGTCTTTGTGGGCCAGCAGGCTGAGTCCACTGGGGTCACTGATACCCCGACCACCATTACCAAAGTCCTGGGAGCCTACTATTAATCCCCAGACATGACAGGCCAAATCTGGCCTTCAGGGGCCCAAAAGCCCATTTCACTCCCAGCCGTGTTCTGCCATGGGCCTGATTGAAGTTGGCTTCCCCTGGCATTGTTGCATTCCTCAGCTGTGTCAACAACCAGGGTCAGTTGCGATAAGCTGAGTCGCCTACATTGGAGACAAAAAACAGAACACAAATATGTAAGACCATTTCTGATTACTCTAATTAACCAATACCATGGCAGATAGTACTGAACAACAAGCCAGTCCCTCTCAAGTTCAAATTGTGACATTTCCTGGGGAAAGGGCCTTTTCCGTAGTACAAAGGAATCATGAGCAGAGCAAAGAAAAGGGGCACAGATGCTTGTGATGTACAAATCCAGTAAGCAGACAACTTGCACATTGATTGAATGGAAGTGTTTCTGTTCTGGTAGACCTGTTCTCTAGCATGGCAATATGGGTGCCAGCAATTGCTCCGACCACATGTAGTATGTGACCAAAACTGTAAAATTCCCCGTTCACATTGGCTAAATCCTGCTAGCATGGAAAATGGATGAAAGCGTTGATGTGTCTCACCATTGCAAAAATAACACCTTGAAGCCCACCACAAAAACCTGGTTGTGACATGACCCCAGATGCTGCCACAGTGTATTGGAAAGAATATGTGGCCTGAAAATGAAGTACTGCCATGAGTTTGACAATTGGTGCAATAGATGTGAGATTCCTTTTGTGAGGCTAAAGATCTGGCTCCAGCTGCTGACATAAATCCAGTATGGTTTGCCTATTCAGCCTGAGCTTCTTGATGATATGCCTTACTCCCATGGTGGCCAAGTCTAGAAATGGGCAGTACTTCAGAGGTTGTCATCTCTTCACTCTTTGGAAAAACATGTGAACATTTGTTACATCATCCACAGCAACATATTTGATGAGTAACACTTGAGCAATGTACATTGCTTATATGTTTATGGTTTGATGCATGATCTGAACCAACATTTGCTTCTTATTCCTCATCCATCATAAATGGCATTTGTGGCTGTGATATTAATCTTTGCAATCAATGAGTGATTAATACATTTATAAAGTTTTATCTAAAAAATTTTGTTTTCAAAAATAATTTCAAAACATATTCACCGTTCACAGAGGTTGATTTAGCACTGTGCTTATATTGTGTTTCAACAAAGTAACGCACTACACATAAATTATTTTGTTAAAAAATATGATTCCATTGAAGTGCTATTATCTGAACACACCAGGCCCCATTTGGTGTGGTGGTGACGCACTTAACATTCACTAACACACTAGTTTCAGCTAACAAAATGCTGACCTCGCTGACAGAACATTTGGAATCAGACAGTGGCAGCAGAAGTCAACCGTGCAGTGGAAGGTAAACTCCACTGCAGACACAGCCATAGGCTAACATTGGTGAATGTAACGGTAGAAGACCAATGGTTGTGTTCATCTCCGCTGACGATCGCTTATGTGGCACACATGTATACTGGGAAAATAGCTTACTTGCTTCCTAACACTGCTGCTTTCAAGACTTCCTCCACTATTGCTGCTATTTGTCACCTCTGGGAGCAACCATGCCAGGTCAAGCATGTGAGAGGGCCACTGCTTTCTCAGCAGATGAGCTGGAGCTGCTGGTAGATGAGATCCTTTCTCTGTATGGCAAGCTATAGGGCGCACCAGAGGAACAGGTACATATCTGAAATAAAAATGTGAATCTTTCTAACTGGTTAATTTCTATTAATACAGGCTACAATGTAGCTTTGAGTTCCAGAGTGAAGTGCAATCATTGGTGTTAAGTGTCACATATGGTGGTCCTTACATAGGACAGTAATGTCAGGAATTTGTAAGCACTGTACAATGGCTAATGATCATCAGCATTAAAATGTGTAGTGTGTTTAAAGGCCTGAATCATATTAGGTGTATATGTGGAGATCAATACATGTATATAGTTGTTGTACTCTTAATTCGGCAATTCACATACTGGTTTAAAAGAAAACCAAATATATACACCCTACAACTGGAGATTTGTATGTACTATGCAATAACCAATTGCAGATGATGTTAACTATGTGTATAGTCCTACTACTCCCTCAACCTAGCCAAGGGCTCTCCAAACTGTTGTTTGGGGCATCCTAGTAGATCTCAGACCTATTGTGGTCCTTACATAGGACAGTAATGTCATGAATTTGTACGCACTGTACAATGGCTAATGATCATCAGCATTAAAATGTGTAGTGTGTTTAAAGGCCTGAATCATATTAGGTGTATATGTAGAGATCAATACATGTATATATTTGTTGTACTGTTAATTCGGCAATTCACATAATGGTTTAAAAGAAAACCACATATATACACCCTACAACTGGAGATTTGTATGTACTATGCAAAAAACAATTGCAGATGATGTTAACTATGTGTATAGTCCTACTACTCCCTCAACCTAGCCAAGGGCTCTCCAAACTGTTGTTTGGGGCATCCTAGTAGATCTCAGACCTCTTCAGAGTAGCACACATCCTTGAAGTCACTTATTGGATGGGCACAAGGTTACCCTATTAAGGTAAAACTTGGGGAAAAGTGGAGTTCTTGTGACATCCTGATCATCAGGTTGCAGATAGCAAGGTCTGACAGAGAACAGTGCCTAGTCAGAATCATGGGTCAGGCTGGGCCTGAGTCACAGGGTCAAACAACCGAAGCACTGATGTACAGTTGTGAAGGACATATATCCTTTGCAGCTCAAATGTGTTGGTGTGCTTAAGATATGACCCTTAATGCTATTAAAAGGACAAAAGTTGGAAAATAGATATTCCTGACTTCTTCCACTTACACGGCAAACACTCACAAGTAAAAAGATGTCATGTCCAAACTGCAGGTCCCTCCTTCATACTGGCCATTATTCATGATGCCATGATATTTAATGTTTAGCTTCCAGTAGTTCACAATCCCTTGGACTGATCAGACGTGGGTCACTTCAGAGATCATGTAAGGGCCCCTGGGCTAGATGATATCCCAGACCTGGTTTAGTGTGTTTAGATCATGACATGACTTGAGAATCTCACTATTAAAATGTGTATGAGTACATAGGTGTAGGTCAGCATGTGACAGTACACCTGTTGTATGCCAACTTACGCATTATGCTACTGATAGCTGTAGATATATTTAGCGACAACAAGGAAGACAAACTAAAAGTCACAATCCCATTGCTATTTCTTGCCTTAAGGTCATCGCCAGGAAGATGCGGACACTCAGGGTCTATAGGTGACAAAGTGTCCATTGTCAGAAGAGGTGGGAGGACCTAAGACGCTTGACCTGGAAGATCACAGATGTCAGGTGGGGAAGTCCTCCCTACATGTGAGGGGCATGTGCCACACCCTGACCCCCCCTGTCCAGAGCTTGATGGGCAGTTGAGGACCCAACAGCAGCAACAAGCGGGTAAGTCCTAAACTGAGTTTGTCATGTCCATTATTAAAGGCCGTAATTTTCCCATCTTTATTAGAGGGGACCCATGTCCAACACACAAGAAGAGTTCTTGAAGGTGTATGTCTTGTAGAAGGTGTATGATGATGTGCTGTGTCACTCTATTTACTTTTGAAGTGGATACCACCTGCTTGATGACCATAACAATTGTACTTTACTGAGCAAACACGTTGGTGCGGAAACTCCACATATACATTATACATTAGAGGGGACCCATGTCCAACACACAAGAAGAGTTCTTGAAGGTGTATGTCTTGTAGAAGGTGTATGATGATGTGCTGTGTCACTCTATTTACTTTTGAAGTGGAGACCACCTGCTTGATGACCATAACAATTGTACTTTACTGAGCAAACACGTTGGTGCGGAAACTCCACATATACATCATGTGGTTAGATTTAATGGAAGACAGTTGTACCAAACAAGCCATATTGATTCAGGTGTGATGCTCATTAAGTAATGTGGATTATGTGATGGTGGGCCTATTACATGAACATGTCATACTTTGCACTTCTGATGCAGTGGACATACCAAACGCCCCATTGGGAAGTTTGCATTCTACACAAACATGAGCCAGCATGTGAGCCTAAATCACTGGTGACATCAGTATTAGTGCCTACATTTTGGATTCTAAACTTTTCCCAACTGGTGTTTTGCATCAAAAATATTGTTTCATTCCTGTTTAAACTGTCATTTTTACATGAATACTCACTCCATCGCAAATATGTGTGTGTAAACCAGTCTGTCTGTTTACAAACAATTGTGATAGGTATACAGTTATTGAGAATACACAGACAGAAATGTGGACACATTGGTAAAAGAAAAACACAAACAGTAAAGCATTACTCATTGTCCAGATGATGAAGCAATGAGGAAGATAAATGGCATACTTCCATGGATTTATGGTAACCTCAAAATCAGGCCAAGCTCTTTAATCACTACCCGACTATTGACATGCATCAATATGTTTTATGTGGTTGTCTGAAGTAAGTATTTCATGAGAATGTATTTATGGGGAAATGTACTGTAATGGCCTATGACATTTTGGACTACAGTTAAAGCCAACATATTAAGTGGAATAATTTCTCAGAGACACAATTAACTTCAAATGGCTATAGGCTTTAAGGTGTGAAATGTGAGATTATTTTTGCTCAATACTGAAGTGTATTAGGAATGTTTGAGGGATATGTATTTACTTATGCTGTTCAGGTTATTTGGCATTCCCCCCCAAACCTTTTTCTGACTGTCTTCTACTGCCTAGTTATCTACTTATAATGTGATACATTGGAAAGCTACTTCAGTACAGCTTTCTTTCATCCATTTTGACAGTTGCCATATTTTAGCTTTTTACAGTAAGTATCCTCATTTAGAAATGCTAATACAGAGGTGACATGATTTCAGTTTCTGCTTACAGTACAATATTTATGGACTCTCATTTATTCATAAAATATATTTTGGAAATGTACAGTATGCAGAATTTATGGTCTTGTAAAGACACTCTACAAGGTATTTCTGTTAGATGTCCTTTTGGGTGACATAAGATCACTTTGCTAAACTTTAAAAGCCAAAGATGAAGAGGTGTGAAACAGCTCCAGGAGATACGTAATGACGGATCAGAGTTATGAACATAAATGATATAGGAGCAATCAGGGGGTATTACATAACTGTAGCCACACCGTTTTCACATTATGTTGCATACATGCATGCGCTCATACTAATGGTGAAGCAAGTATTGAGATCCTTGACAAAGAGGATATCTGTTAACTTGCAATTTGTATTTTGATTAAAGGTCAGGTACTGTTCTGTTTACACAAATGTATTCTACCTATTGTATATGTCTTTTCAGCATCATCCAGGATAAGCAAAGGAAAAAGGGTCAACATCAGCATGGAAGTAGCTGAGCACAGTGGTTCTGGTACAGAGACCACCAGCAGCAAGGGACCCAGTAAATCAGAGGGAGAGGGGAGTGCAACAGAGGATGCCAGCTTGTCAACCTCTTCTTCTGAGGCATACTCCAGCAAAACTTCCCTAGTGGTGGCAGACTCAACAAGAGCTGTGACACGTTCATCCCTGTCTGCCACCCACAGTACCATCTCCACCCTCCCTGTTGCTCCCCACCCAGTTGGCTACACACACACTCCTATAAGGGGTGTCATCTCCTTCCCTCCAGGCACCTCCCCATGGCCGCGCTGAATGAGGAGGCTATTTCCCTCTTCAGGAACATCTTTGTAGGTCAGACAGCACTGCTGAATGCCATCCAGGAGCTTGGCAGCCATATCCAAGAACTGGAAGCCTAGCTGGAAGGCATTCACAGTGCAAGGTCTGGCCTACATAGGTCTATTCAGAATTAGCCTCTTCAATCACCGTAGCCTCCCATCCATCCCAACCTTGTGGCCCGAATTCTGCCCCTTCCTCATCTCAATACACTATTCCCAGACCTGTTCCAAGCACACGCAAAGATTTACATGCACACACTCATAAGGACACAAGCAGCACGTCCACACATAAACACAAACATCACAAGAAACATTTGCACCCATCCAAACATACAGACACCACCACCCCTACATATGCTACCCCCACTATCATCACATCCACACACACCACAGACACCACCACCCCCACAGTTGCCACCCCCCACATCACATCTACACACACCACAGACACCCCCAGTTACCATCCCACCACTATTGAATATACACACACCACCATCACAACCCCTACAGTTACCACTCCACTCCACCCCACTACATCCACACACACCACAGACACTGCCACTCCTAGTTACCACCCCACCATCACATCCACACACACCACCATAACCACGGTTACCACTACATCAACATCCACAACACCCACAACCAGCATATCCACTGCACACCCATCCAGACAAACCTACCTTACAGTACACACCCAAAAAGCACAGATACACACAATCAAGCACAAAACAGACACATATGACACAAGAAACACCCTACTAGCAAAACATACACCAGACCCACAGGCAAATGCACAATCAACAGACACATCACACACTGACACTCCCTCTACCTTCAAAAGCCCACTCCCTCCCAAACAGCCTACCAAATTCCTTATAGAGTATTCCAGTTTTTCCCTTGCTCTAACCCCTCCAAAACCTCAAACTACCCCTACCAAACGGCATTCTACCACTCCTATACACCAAGCCACCCCTTCCAAATCCCCCTTCCAAATCCACCCCTACAATAAGCCCATCCACCCCTTCCATTTCTAAACCCACCCCTCCCAAACAGAAACCCACCCTTTCCCAATGTAAGGACACCCCACCCAAACCCAAACCCTCCCTCTCCTGTACTTTCAGTGAGGTGCTTGCACTGTCCACTGGATGCCCCTTCCTGAGGAGGTTCTCCTTGGCAGTGTATTAGGAGGCAAGCTTTGTGACACAGTCCAGTGCACTTTGCTTTCTTTTGAACTACAGAACTGCCAATTGGCTTGGACTTTATTTAGAGACATTCTCTTGTAGTTTAATAAATTCTGTAGTTTGATTTGACCATATTGGTCCTGGCGTTACTTTTCCTTAACTATTGTTTGATTTCTAGCAAGGTTGCAGCTTTAGAAGTAAATTTGTTATTTTGTGGAACTTTATGGCGGTTGATGCTACACATTTTTGGAAAGTCTGCTTTGCTATGTGCATACACTGTTTGACATCCTATGCGATGGATATTGTATTTTATCGGCTGCCATTCATCATTGAATTGGCTACTTGTATCACCTAATTGATGTAACATTTTGTATTTGGATGTGAGACCACAGGTGTGTTTGTTCCACCTTGATTGCTGAACAGTAGGAAAAGGTTTGTTGCCAATGTACTTGGATCCAGTGCATGACTTGCACTAGACAAGGGTAAATGTTATATGGACGGAGTTGTTGCAGAGTTTATATTGGGGACTGATATTGATTTAACTGGTATTTCAAATGATAATGGTTACACCTTATCTACAGCAAAGTCAACATCATGTTTTATTGCACTTTTCCCTGTGATATGTGTTGCCTATGTTTTTCATGTGTGCAAGCTAGATATGTCTTTATGCACACCTGGAGGGTGATATTTTGTTATCCTTTTTTAGGCATAAGTCCATTTTTCTGTAGGTTGCTTCCACCGCATTTATCTATGAATCAAGTGATGTTATAAGTGTGTTCATTTGATTTTCTAACACTTTAACATTACCCACATATGCACTGAACATTGATATGCTATTGCTTGTATGTGACATTTTTAAAAGCAAGAGTCCTGTGCATATGTTAAGTGACAAGTCAATGGGAACAGGTGAACATGGTACTTACTGTTGTTTGCGTCCACAACGATGTTGCATTTCTGTGTCATCAACAAGCAGATGCAGGACTTGTAGGATGGGATCCATGGCAGTACAGGAAGTGTGAAGGAAGGTTAGTACAGCTGGGATTGTGCCTTATATCCATTCCCTTCCACCAACTCAGGTGTGGAGTGGAGGTTTAACAGTGACAGTCATGTCAGTGGGAAAACACACATCGTGATTGGGCCGGTGGAGAAACTGGTGATCTTTCTTCCCACAGCTGATTTAGCCTATCCTGCAATCGACGCGGTCGAAGTTTCCTGGCAGTGACGGTGGGACCCTGGCGTTCTTTCATTTATGCAATCACCACCATCTAAATTGGACAGTTGGAGCACTATTCCGGCGGGCGGGAAGACAGCCAAAAAAGAATTGCGGGACCGATTCTGCCAAGATCCTAAACAGGGCCTACATTTTACTTAATATCATAGCAAAAACAATGTGTGTGATATCGAGTATTGATTGCATATTTAAAATGTTTAATTTGTATTACCTTCTGTAAAATGTTATATTTTAAAGTGGGTATTGTAAACTTCATCTCTTTAGTGCTCAAAGACCTTCCTCAAATAGCCTTTTATTGGAGTGGGAATAGTAGATGTAAACTCTTTAGTGTCCAACGCCTTCCCCAAATATATTTAGATTGGAGTAGGAGTAGTTCATTATATATGTCACACCTTTAGTGGCCAACACCTTCCTTAAATTGGTTTTTATTGGAGTTGGGATAATAAATGTCACCCCTTTAGTGTGCAACAGTTTCCTCAAATTGGTTTAGATTGAAGTGGGACTAGTGAATGTCCTTGATTAGTGTCCACGCCCTCCCCAAACTGGTTTAGATTAGAGTGGGAATAGTAAATGTCAACCCTTTGGTGTCTAATGCCTTCCTCAAATTGGTTTTGATTGGAGTTGGAATTTTAAATATCATTCCCTTAGTGTTCAAAATGTTCCCCCTAATCTGGTTGTGTGGAGAGGGAATTGTAAATGTCACCCATTTAGTGTCTAACACCTACCCCCAATAAGGTTAGATTGGAGTGAGAGCAGTCAATTGTTGCCCTTTAGTGTCAAATGCCTAGCCCAAATTGGGTTGAAAAGGAATGGGAATATTAAATGTCAACCCTTTAGTGCCCAATACTTTCCCCCTAAGTAGTTAGAGTGGAGTGGAAATAGTAAATGTCACCCCTTTAATGTTAAACGCCTTCATCAAATTGGTTTAGATTGGAGTAGAAATAGTAAATCGCAAATGTCACCACCTTCCTTAACTTGGTTTTGATTGGGGTGGGAATAGTAAATGTCAAGCCTTTAGTGTCCAACACTTTCTCCAAATTCATTCAGATTGGAGTGGGAGTAGTAAATGTCACCCATTTAGTGTTCAACGCCTTCCCCAAATTGGATTAGTTTGGTGTGGAAATAGTAAATTGCACATTTCACCCCTTTAGTGTCCAACACCTTCCTAAACTTGGTTTTGATTGGAGTGGGAATAGTAAATGTCACCCCTTTAGTGCCCAACACCTTCCCCCAATATGGTTAGATTGGACTGAGAGCAGTAGATGACACTCTTTTGGTGTTGAATGCCTCCCCCAATTTGGTTAGATTGGAGCTGGAAAAGTAAATGTCAGCCCTTTAGCACCCAACACCATCCCCCAATATGGTTAAAGTGGAGTGGAGTACCCGTTAGTGTCTAACAGATTTAAAAATATATATATATGTTGGATGTGATTGCTCAAGTTTACAATTTTATTCAGAAATCATTTATTTTACTTTTATTTGTATGTAGTAACCTTGTGGTATTTTAGTAGTGTTGTTGGTGATTAGAAATATTTTTAAAAAATAGTGGCCCTAATTTGGATGTCGGTCGGTGAGCCTCGAACTGCTCGTTGGAGCCTTACCGACCAACTTCCTTGGTTTCGATTCTCACCGCTGTATTACGATTATGGTGGTCGGAATACAAACTGGCCGATCAATTGATCTGGCTTCCGACAGGCTCAAGGAGCACGTTGGCCAGCCGGAAACCGAACTTAGGGGTCGATTATGATGGCAGAAGGACTGCCACCGCCAGCCACGCAGTGGCGGTCCTTCCGTATGCCGACCACAGGTTTCTCCCTGCCAAATTAAGATCGCAGGGGGAATCTCACTGCAACCGTGGAGGTCGCAAAGACTGTCCGCCACGGAACCGCCACAGGTAATCCGAAGCAATCTTCACCGGTAAACTGGCGGTGGTGCCTAGCAGGCACCGCCCACCAATTACGATGATGTGGCCCCCCTTGTGTTGGGGGAGGCAAGGGTGCACTTGGGGGATACCCATGGTACTCCCTACATTTCACTGCACTACGTGGCAGGCATGGTGTGGTACCTGCCACGTACTGCTGTCAAATGCACAACATTGTATTTTAGCATTCCGTCTGGTGCTGCTGTCAGCAGGATCTGATCGCCACGGTGGCAGTCAAATCCTGATCGGGTGTGCGGGACCGCTGCATGCATAGCGGACGGTCCCGGTTTACACCAGGATGGCAGACAGACTCCAGTCCATCCGCCATCCTAATGATCCCCTTAATCCCTTACGGACGGCATTTCCACCGTCAGGATTATGATGTCGGTTTCCGACAGACTATCCTCGTTGGGCTTTCTGGGAGAGGAAAGCCTGTCAGAAATCAACTTTGGGAGCCCCTAGCAGGGCCTCTTTCTCTCCGCGGCCTACGTTTGTGGGCCGTGGGGGTGCCTATGGCGCTACCAAGTAAATCCCTGTACCGTTAGGCAGGTACCATGAGGTGGCTTCCTCACGGTGCAGGGAATTACAGTAAATCCCATATCTCCATGGTAGTTTGTCTGCGGCCGCTTTCCCACTGCCTCTCAAGCTCCCATAGGGAAATAGGAGTTTGCAACTGCACCATGTGTGGTCGCATCATAATTGCGGTTTCGGACCGCTGAACCGAGTTTGCCGCCGGGATGTCGGTCGACATCATAATTAGGGCCAGTGTGTTTTGTAACCAATAATATTATTAATAAAGACATGTCACATATTGATCTACATGTATTTGTTGTATAGATTTACATTTTTAATCATATACACTCTGAGTTTAAAACAAACATTTATATAAAGTTGAGTAAATAAAACTTAATTTTTTTATTAAGAAAAAACATGAATTTCAATACTATTTTATGTTGTATATTTCCAACTTTTATTTTCCACATTTCTTAACTTTTTGTTTCATAATAAGCCAATGCTTTTTACTTTGATTTCCATTTTTCGGGTTTCCTGGAGCGTTTCTTTTTTAAACACTTTTCCTGTTATTTTATGGTTCTTAGATACTTTGGTTTGCTCTGTGTAAACTCTATTTTATTTTTTTAATTTCTGAATTTTATTTGGCTTTGAGATAATATTTTTCCCCTTTTTGACAGATTTCTATTTTTCATTACGTGGATAAATAGAAAGATCTGCAGCTACAAAACAGTACGTTTTATTCAATTCTTTTCTTTTGGAGGTGAAAGATGATGTTATATTGTTTATGTAAATATTATGCGATTGTTATCTGGAATTGTTTGGTTTATGTGTTATAAATATTGTATGTGATGGATTGAGTGACTTTTTAACTTTCTTGGTTGGTGACGGTTACATATGATTTAAAATAATTTAAATATAATTCTACTATATCAGTTTTCATTGCCATTGGAATTTCTAATTCATTCTTTGACTGATGCAATAGAATATTTATTATTTTAAATTAAAATGATTTATGTGTTGGTTTAGAATTTGTCATATTTTTTAGTCCTTTGGTACGTTACTATTTATTTTATAATATGCTTTTGGCTATGATTTTAAAGTGATCTACTCCTTTGTTATTTAAGGACTTTAAATTGTGACATCTCATACACTCTTTTTATTTGTTTGCTAAGTGTAGTGCCAATTGGGCTAACAGATTACATCATTCTTGTTCTTGGTACCTTTGCTCTCTTTGTTATGCTTCTAAAAATGTGTAGGTTGGGTTTTGCCTAGTATTGATTGGAAGGCATTGTGCCATCCTTCCACTGTATTCTTTGTTTTGGCTTCCCGTGTTAAGGTGCTGTTGTAGACATACCACCATATTATTTGGAATTTGGGTCAACATCTGTGTTGAGAACAATGCAGTCTGCCAACCCATGTGTCTTCGAGATAGTCTCATAGGGGACTAAGTTTGTATTAATTTTGTTGTTAGAGAAAGGGCTTTTTATTAATAAAATGTGGTGGTTGGCTACCTCTGCAACAAGAACATAGGATAGTGCTATACTTTTTTTTAATTTCAAAAGCAAATTGGCTGTAAAATATTCTACACAGGGCAGATTTTTGAAGGTGTCACCATATACCTTAATTGAAATGATAGTAACAGCCTTGTATGGATGTGGGGGTCAATTTTTAGAATAGGTTTAATCATGCCTTGCTCAAACTCTATGATTATTGTTTGCAGGTAGTAGTTTTTCTGCTGCTTTATATGTTTAATACGTTGTAGTAAGTGCTGCTTTGTTTTTTGGAAGTAGAACATATATAAAAGAGATATTTGTATTTTGATACTCACCATGTATGGTGTATATCTGAGTGAATGGTTTGGGACACATTTTGAGGGTCCCATCCATCATCCATGTTTGACAAATGCTAAGTTTTACTATGCTATCTGCATTTATTTCTCATTATTTAGGTTGTTGTGTAAAAGGAAAGGTTCATCATTACATTAAATTGTTAAATGCTCAGATTTGTACATATCAGGTGGGGTATCACTGGTGGCTTTTTTAGTTGATGCAATCAAGCATTTGAAAATGGGTATAAGTGGTAATTGCCCTGTAAGTGAATTTAGATAGTACATCTTTAAGGATTCTGGTGTGTGTTCCTGGGAGCTAGTTCTTGCCGCTCTAATATCCTGAGATATCTCTTTTACTTCTATTTATATCACATTTAGGAGGAGGGGTAGTTGTGGTCTCCTACATGAATTACATCATCTTTTGTAGTTGGCCTTTCTGCAGCCTTGATTACAATATTATTTAGTACATTTCAGTTTCATATTTTCTGATTCAACCCCCACGGTATCTTGGTCTGGAAATCAACAATGTAAGAGGACTCTTTCTGTCTCAGTCTTAGTGTTCTATCACCACCACTGGGATTTCTGTTGATCTATTCCAGTATACAGTTACTGAGAACGGATGAGTCAGAGTAATGTTTGGCTTGAAAATGTCTAGCAACCGGATATTTGGAGTCCTTGTTAGTTATGGCCCGCATATGTTCAAGTATGCGCTTTTTGGCCATTAATGTGGTACTGCCAATGTCCCATTGTTTGCAAGAACACATGATGCCATAAATCACAAAAGTGGTACTGCATGTGACAAATTGTGTAATAGCTTTTTTATGTTTGCCTATATTGACTTCTTTGCAAAATGAGCTATTCTTGCATGCTTTGCAATGTCCACAGGGAAAAAATCCCTGTAGAGTGTGGTCTCTCTTGATGGTATGCCGAGTAATGTCACCATGCACAAGATAATCCCTCATGTTCCTACTTCTTCTGAATGTAATACTGGATCTCTCTTGTAGTGTCTCACCAATGGTGTTGTGCATTCCTGAGTGTGTTCCAATTCTTGGCAATAATGCGTCTGATATCATTGGTGTTGGAATGGTATGTAAGTATAAACCTGGTATCACACTCTTGAGTATTGTCAGCAAGACGTGTTTTGTCTGTCAGTGTGTCCATTCTATTGACACCTTCTGCCTTCTCTTTCGCCTTTCTAAGGACCCAGTTCGGATAGCCCCTCTCTTTGAATCTTTGCATCATGGCAGTACTTTCCTGTCTGAAAACTTCCTCTGTATTACAATTCCTTTGAGCCCTCAGCAGTTCCCCATACGGAATGCTCCAGTTAAGTGTTTCTGGGTGGCTGATGAGGGCATGGAGGATACTGTTACCTGCTGTAGCCTTACGGAACAGATTGGTGTGAATGGCATTATTTCTGATCTCAAGTTTGACATCAAGGAATTCAGCTTGTTTCTTGTCTATGCTGCCTGTGAGGAGGATGTTCCGGTCATTGTAATTCAATCTGCTGATAAAATCTCTGGCTTCAGGTTCCGAGCCCCTCAACACAATGAACAGGTTGTCAATGTAATGAAGCCACATGATCACCCGTCCAAAGTCCAGAGAGAATTCAGGATCCTGAAGCATCTCTTCCTCCCATAATCCCATGAAGAGATTTGCAAAACTGGGAGCAAAGCATGAACCCATCGCAGAACTGGTGGTCTGGATGTACAACTCACCGTCAAAGAGAAAGATGTTATTGGTTAGACAGAACGTATAATAATGTCATTGTAATCCACCAGCTCCTTGAGTGCTCTTCTCTGATTAAAGGTGAGGTTGTTAGATTGACATTGGTTCTTATATTTCTTGTGTCTGTACTCCGTAAGTGCAACAAAGAAAACACTACTAATGTGATACAACCCAATGAGACCAAACTCAAAAAACTTGAAAAATTCAGACGTAGTAAAACATCTAAATGGTGGGAAGCCACTTCACTCCAGCACTACTTGGACCAAGCCATGGTCCCAAGGGGACATAGAGTATTTACGGCACCATCTTATGAATCTCCCAATCCGAGAATGTTGGAAGAATGGTCCCAGAATTCAGCACTCAGTTCCAAGAGAATGTTGGAAATACTTATCAAGTATGCATGGATCGACTGTGAAGCGATCCTGCTTCAAATTAAAGAATTAATGGAAGATCTTATGAACAACATGGAAGCAACAGCGCTCAATAAAGCAATAGAGACAATCAAAGATCGTCTAAAGAAATATGAAGATGACATCAAGGCGAGAAAGCAAAGGAAGCTTAATAGAGACTATGCGGACTATGAAAGCGGGAGAATACTCACGTTAAGCAAAAAATATGACCATCTGTATGCTGCATCAACTCAAAACCCGCACATAATGAACCATCAGCAAGTTCCCTCTCAGACATCTCAGTAACAAGCGGCAGGGAGTCAGATGTGACAACCAACACTGGCGCTGAAAATGACCAACCAGCTAGACCGGCCAATTTTTTAGACGAATACAGACATATGCGCAGGGGTCGTATAACGACAAGGGAAACCCCATTACCGAAAAAGAGAGGACGGGGACGGGGCAGAGGCCGAGAAAAAGAAGAAACAGGGAGCGACGGATCAAACAACGCTGGCAGAAGAGGCAAGGGACGTGGCGGGATGGGAAACAACAGGACCCGTGCCGGAAAGAACCAATGATGGATATGAAAATGGTTAATAAAACTATAATTAATCTTTCCAAAAGACCACTCAAGGACATAGAGAAACAAACTCTATGTTTAGGACTTTCCTTCAGTCCCTCATCTGTTTTTAACTATACAAGTACTAGGATAGATCCCTTCAAGTGTGTCAGAAAACTTAAACTTAGAAAGTGGCACAGATTCAAGAGACTCGACACCTATAGACATGCACCCAACAGGCAATCATACACAGCAGATGATTTGACCATAGGAGACATTGACACTTTAGCCACCAGGCTAGAACTTCGTGAGGAGACTGAAGGTGAGACCGTGGGAGTCAGGGGGACACAAATCCTTACAGACTTAGGAACCACCTTTGATACATCTGCTAACACTCACTTTAAACCACGCTCAACTTTCCTTCCCAGCCTACCTCATGATGAGATCGATACATTCCATGAAAATGTCACTAAAGCACTTACGGAGTACAGACACAAGAAATATAAGAAACAAGGTCAATCTCACCTTTAATCAGAGAAGAGCACTCAAGGAGCTGGCGGATGACAATGACATTGTTATACGTCCAGCAGAAAAGGGAGGCAATATTGTGATCCTGGATAGAGAACAATACATTAGTGAAGCCCAACGCCAATTGAATGATCACAATTTTTATGTGCGTATCTCCCAAGTTACATACCAGAATAGTATTACCAACATCTGGGACAAATTGTTAGAATGGAAAGATAAGGGCATTCTAATATGGGATGAGTACTGTTACCTTAAGAGGGATTACCCCATTCTTCCTGTGTTATATCTCCTACCGAAAGTGCACAAAGACCCTAACAATCCCCCTGGCAGACCTATTGTTTCATCCAGGGGTAGTGTGATGGAACACCTGTCCAAATATATAGACCATTTTTTGAGGGACTTTGTCATTAAGCTCCCGAGTTATATCCGTGACACCAAAGATTTTCTTGTCAAAATACAAGACTTTGAGAAGTGTGATGACTTCTTGTTCATCATACTTGATGTACATTCTGTTTACACCATTATTGACCATCAACAGGGACTGACAGCATGCAGACATTTCCTCAAAAGGAGGTTGGTGAGATACTGGGAGCATAGCAACATGATCCTTGACATGATTGAGTTCTGTCTAACCAATAACATCTTTCTCTTTGACGGTGAGTTGTACATCCAGACCCCCGGTACTGCGATGGGTTCATGCTTTGCTCCCAGTTTCGCAAATCTCTTCATGGGATTATGGGAGGAGGAGATCCTTCAGGATCCTGAATTCTCTTTGGACTTTGGACGGGTGGTCATGTGGCTTTGTTACATTGATGACCTGTTCATTGTGTGGAGGGGCTCGGAACCTGAAGTACGAGATTTTATCAGCAGATTGAATTCCAATGACCGAAACATCCTCCTCACAGGCAGCATAGACACTAAACAAGCTGAATACCTTGATTTCAAACTTGAGATCAGAAATAATGCCATTCACACCACTCTGTTCCGTAAGGCTACAGCAGGTAACAGCATCCTCCATGCCCTAAAAGGAACTGTAATACAGAGGAAGGTTTCAGACAGGAAAGTACTGCCATGATGCAGAAATTCAAAGAGAGGGGCTATCCAAACTGGGGCCTTAGAAAGGCGAAAGAGAAGGCAGAAGGTGTCAATAGAATGGACACACTGACAGACAAAACATGTCTTGCTGACAATACTGAAGAGTGTGATACCAGGATTATACTTACATACCATTCCAATACCAATGATATCAGACGCATTATTGCCAAGAATTGGAACACACTCAGGAATGACAACACCATTGGTGAGACAATACAAGAGAGACCCAGTATTACATTCAGAAGAAGTAGGAACATGAGGGATTATCTCGTGCATTGTGACATTACTAGGCATACCATCAAGAGCGACCACAATCTACAGGGATTTTTTCCCTGTGGACATTGCAAAGCGTGCAAGAATAGCACATTTTGCAAAGAAGTCAATATAGGCACACATAAAAAAGCCATTACACAATTTGTCACATGCAGTAGCACTTTTGTGATTTTTGGCATCATGTGTCCGTGCAAACAATGGTACATTGGCAGTACCACATTATTGCCAAAAAGCGCATACTTGAACATATGCGGGCCATAACTAACAAGGACCCCAAATATCCGGTTGCTAGACATTTTCAAGCCAAACATTACTCTGACTCATCCGTTCTCAGTTACTGAATACTGGAACCGATCAACAGAAATCCCAGGGGTAGAGATAGAACACTAAGACTGAGAAAGAAAGAGTCCTCTTACATTGTTGATTTCCAGACCAGGATACCGTGGGGGTTGAATCAGGATGAAGAACTAGCCATTCACCTGAAAACATCTTAATGACCCATTCAGGCTCACCCTTATGTGCCTTGCTGTTCGTTGTTTTAACTTTCAGATTTCTCTCTTTCCATTTCCTTTATTTCTTTCTCCATAATAGCTTCATGACAGATATGATCTGTAATATATACTAGATCCCTATTGTTTGGGGGTCTTGTTTTTTACTCTAATATATTTTTATGTTTCTGTTTTTCAGGAGGAAAGGAAGAGACCCACTTCACCAGACTGCACTTGACACCACGGGCACGGGTTGCCTAACCTTTTCTTCATTTTGCACTTCGGCTGGTTGGTAATGTCACTTGGTTTGATTTATTCATAAGAATTGTGGCGGGGCTCAGCCGTCTTTTATTCAGCCATTTTTGAGTAACTTTCACCTTAAACCTAATGCATGTTGGTGGACAACAGTTGTCACTGTATGGACAGTCACCCATGACCTTTTTTACTTGTTACAAGGGCACTTGCCCATGATTGTTTATTTAACCTGAGGAGTTTCTCTATTTCATGTTGTCACCTTTTTACATATGAGGATTGACACTTTCTGGTATTCACCAGATCATTCCTTCCTCCCTGCAAAGGTTTGATAGAGGAGCCTACATTAGGACACTTGCCCCACACAGAGATGTGCTTCTCTTAGACCGTGACAGGCTTCATTTTGTTTGTTGGGGGAGCGATTAAATTGTTCATTGTATTTGACGTTTTCGCCGATGACAAGTGGAGAAGTGTGGCTCAATGATTAGAGAGGCAGACCCTGATGCAGAGGTCTAGCCCGGGACATTACTAGGCATACCATCAAGAGAGACCACAATCTACAGGGATTTTTTCCATGTGGACATTGCAAAGCGTGCAAGAATAGCACATTTTGCAAAGAAGTCAATATAGGCACACATAAAAAAGCCATTACACAATTTGTCACATGCAGTAGCACTTTTGTGAGTTATGGCATCATGTGTCCGTGCAAACAATGGTACATTGGCAGTACCACATTAATTGCCCAAAAGCGCATACTTGTACATATGCGGGCCATAACTAACAAGGACCCCAAATATCCGGTTGCTAGACATTTTCAAGCCAAACATTACTCTGACTCATCCATTCTCAGTTACTGTATACTGGAACAGATCAACAGAAATCCCAGGGGTAGAGATAGAACACTAAGACTGAGACAGAAAGAGTCCTCTTACATTGTTGATTTCCAGACCAGGATACCGTGGGGGTTGAATCAGGATGAAGAACTAGCCATTCACCTGAAAACATCTTAATGACCCATTCAGGCTCATCTTCATGTGCCTTGTTGTTCGTTGTTTTAACTTTCAGATTTCTCTCTTTCCATTTCCTTTATTTCTTTCTCCATAATAGCTTCATGATAGATATGATCTGTAATATATACTAGATCCCTATTGTTTGGGGGTCTTGTTTTTAACTCGAATATATTTTTATGTTTCTGTTTTTCAGGAGGAAAGGAAGAGACCCACTTCACCAGACTGCACTTGACACCACGGGCACGGGTTGCCTAACCTTTTCTTCATTTTGCACTTCGGCTGGTCGGTAATGTCACTTGGTTTGATTTATTCGTAAAAATTGTGGCAGGGCTCAGCCGTCTTTTATTCAGCCATTTTTGAGTAACTTTCACCTTTAACCTAATGCATGTCGGTGGACGACAGTTGTCACTGTATGGACAGTCACCCATGACCTTGTTTACTTGTTACAAGGGCACTTGCCCATGATTGTTTATTTAACCTGAGGAATTTCTCTATTTCATATTGTCACCTTTTTACATATGAGGATTGACACTTTCTGGTATTCACCAGATCATTCCTTCCTCCCTGCAAAGGTTTGATAGAGGAGCCTACATTAGGACACTTGCCCCACACAGAGATGTGCTTCTCTTAGACCGTGACAGGCTTCATTTTGTTTGTTGGGGGAGCAATTAAATTGTTCATCGTATTTGACGTTTTCGCCGATGACAAGTGGAGAAGTGTGGCTCAATGATTAGAGCGGCAGACCCTGATGCAGGGGTCTAGCCCGGGACCAGGGTTCAATTCCCCGCCTCGGCGGGTCTTGGGCTCGAAAATTCCACGGACCTGATAATTCTCGCCTCGGTGCCTATTCCAATCATGGAGTCCCACTCTGCAACTCTGGGCAATAGCTTGCTTAATCTCCACAACGCCACCCACAACGCTAAGGATGCCTGGCCTCCACCTTGGGGGTGCCCAGGAGTTGAAGCCTCACAGGGAAAGCCAGGATGGGTTCCACAGCGGTATTCGTACAAGCGCCTTGAGACCCTTGCGGGTGAGTAGTGCGCTATACAAGTTTCAAATTAACATTTACAACTACCAGTGACAACACGTACTGACAAATTCTTTTTTTGCACTTGCGAATCTTTGACACACTTGAAACATTATGTTTTATTACATTTTCATCTGTTGCGCCGTGCATGATGGTTAGTTTCAATACTTATTGTTTGATTTTTAACATACATTTTGATGTTACAAAATGGCTGCTTTGTTTTCCTCGTACACCACTTCCTGTACTAGGATGTCATGTGACACTATTTAACCAACCAATGTATCACTGCTTGTTACATGTGACCAAGACTACGGCTGTAGTCGAAATGCGTCGTGTAATTAAATCGCTTTGACCAGCTGTTCTGTCCTGATTTCCCTTTTTCCTGAGAGCGCACTTACTCTGGATTTGTATAATTGGACATTTTGCCGATTTGCTCTACCGGCGTGTGCGCCACCTCTCATGGGTCTCAGTGGTACCGGAAGGAGCTGTTTGAATTTTCTATATAAATATATATATATATATGAACAAAACAACTTTTCCCAGATGTCCAATTGTAAAAGAACACAGGTACAGACCACAGCACGCTGGAGATAGATTTTTAGGAGTGCAAATTTATTCCTTAATCGGCATGACACGTTTTGGCCATGATGCCACGGCCTTGATCACATTATATATATATATATATATATGTACAGGTGTTTAAATGTATGTAGTTATTCTATTTTTTGTGAGTAGTATTGCTAATATTTTAGTTATTTAATTTATTGGGGTGAATTGTACATATTTTGCTGATGCAATATATTTTTTATCTAATTTAAATATGTGTATAAAAGGTTTTAGGTTCATTTGAAGTAATTGTTTTATGTAAAAAGTATATTTTTATATATTTATTGATGAATATTTAAATATTTTGGCTATGATATTGTAGTCAATAATGTGGGAATCGATATTTTTGACACATCCGGCCCGATTCACGAAGGTAAACTTAGACATTTGATCTAAACTTAGACCAAACGACTTTGGGAATTCACAAAGGGCATTTACAAATACTATCTTTACATCCACACTCAGAGCAGAGATCTGAACCGAGTGTTGGACATAAACATAATACTTGCAAACGGCCTTTGTTAATTCCCCAAATTGTAAACTTAGACGTCTGATTTAAGTTTGGACCAAACACATTAGTTTACCGTTGTGAATAGGGCCCATTATGTTTATTTAGAGATAAAGATACTTTTAACATTGATATTTGTCTTGTAGATATTTGTTTATTTCACTAGTTAAGTATAGGAAGTTGATTTTTGTTATCCATATTTAATTTCTGATATATTTATGTTTCGATATTGTATTCATCAACATAGGTCAGTGATTCCTTGGTGGGACACTTCGATTTGCAGGCCCTAGGTATGTTTGGTACCATATTCTAGGGTCTTATAATTATGTAAAGTTATTCAGATTGGGGAAGGGCGCTGTCTGTAGTTAAGGTAATATTTTTAACCATATGTTCTGTTCAAACTTGTATTTATGGTTCATTAATTGAAAGCGTTTATTATAAGTGTGAGTGCTCTAAGTAAATGTTGTAAGCTCTGACTGCACTACTGACAGGGGATCCAGTATAAAAATGAGTACACACATTTTCAAAGTTTAGCAATATGAGGCTATGTATAATGCTCCCAGATTGCTCTCTGATTTGATGCAAATATTTCCAAAAGCTTAAAAGCAAGATTGATGATTCTTTGCTTTCAAAATAAAATGTTGATAAAATAAATGATAGCAGGGAAAACAAAATCGATAAACTACTGTCAAATTGTAGGTACCATTTCTTTTCAGCACCATATAGTAACATGTGTTGATGCATGCTAGTTTTCCCCAAAACTATTCATAGTGAAAAATCAGTGTAACCAGTTTCAATAAGATTATGGGAAACAGAAATAAACAAGTATTGGCAAAGCCAGTAGGTCTGAAATTGGTGGTAAGCTTTTTAGTTTTGTCAATGTGTGACTTTGTTTGGCATGGTGTTTGTAAAACCTTATTGGTGTGGGAGCTGCCAGGCCCTCACTATAATAACAAACATTGGCAAAAGCAAAAATTGTTTTGGTCTCAAAAAGCACACACTGCCACAGTAGTTACTGGCACTGAACAAAACTGCTTTGTGTGCTGATATGCTCCTTGTGAAAGAGTAGAATGCTGTCACTCACAGTGGAGCCATCCGATACAAAGAGGGAGAGAGACAGAATTTTAATAAGCGTAAAATATCATGGTCAATGCCAGACCAAGTTAGGGGTGCAATTATTAAAGAAAGTCTCAAAAGTGCACCCATGGTATATGTCCTTGCATTAAATGCAGCTAAACGAATTTAGTGAATTCCCATGAATTTACAGAAGTAGGACAAGAAATAGTACTCCTAGAAAATATTTGAGCAAATATGCATGCAAAAGTGTTTGCAAGGTTGCTTTCCCTTCAACCACTTTTTTCCCAACTGTGGAAGAAAGTTTAAGTCTGCCATTGTCAGGAGTACATTTACAACGTTTCTCCGTATGGAAAAAGATTAGAGAAGAGTTGTTGAAAACCCTTAAAACATGCAAGTTAGTAGGTTTGCACAGACTCAAAAGTACATTCTAACCCTGGAACTATTCCTTACCACTACCTTCAGCCCCAGTATGTAGATCTGCGGAAATGTGTCAACATAAGGGGATTGCAAGTATTCAAACACTATTATTGTATCAGCCCTGTCACAATCAGAGAGGCTATATCAGAGCCCTTATATAATGAGATTGATGCCATAATTTGTCATCACACTACATGTTACCAAAGGGACAAGTGGATTTTGTTACAGGACAAGTAGATTTATGAAGCAACCTGCCCATGGACAAGGAGATATTTTATTAAATTCCACACCCCTGCTTTGTAGGGTCAGAACACTGTCACTGAGGTCTGGTTAGTAGGCCTCAATGCACTTTCAGAATCCAAAAGCCAGAAACATCAGTACAAAACTTTGGTACTGATAATGCAAAAAGAGGCATTTCCTTACAGAGCCAGAGACTCACGCCCTGGTCCAATCCCTTTGCATAATGGGACACGGTTATACACACATCATCTGTCTTTATAGAGCTCTTACTACACATGAGCACATTAGACTAAAACATCTGTGGGATTAGTAGGAGACTGAAGCAGAAAGAAACCTATGTGATAAGGAATGTATGAGAGCTATACATACCACACTCTGTTTCCCATAACGTGATGCTTAAGCTCATTCACTCCTACATCCTACACAGAGTTTACCTTTTTCAAGCATCAATCAACAAGCTCTGGCCAACTGCAAAAGTCCCTTGTCATTGCTGCTCGCTGGACTCTACATATTTTAACCATGTGCTCTGGTAATGTTCCCCTTTGGTCACCATCTGGTCTAGGTTGCTGAAATACTGCTGTCAGTCACAGGGAGAGTTATCCCCAAGACTGGGTTACATGTGGTGTCTCCTCACTTCTGTTCACCAGCAGAACTCTGGATGTGCCCATTACTTTACAAACTGGGACTACCATGATGGGAGCAGTTCACACACACCCATTGTGGGAGGTACCCTCTCGATCCTATATGTAATAAACTAGCACGAGATCCAACCTTCCTACACCTCTCCATACTTCCCTTTGTCACATGCTCTACTAATAGTTCCTCAAATGTATTGGCACTTTTCTGTTATGTATAACAAATGTTAAAAGCCAAAAAAGATGGTTTTAAAAATAATAAAGGAGTAGATGTCGGCTCTGTACTTCTTGCGCCCCCCTCCCATTTTCCAGCCTGCTGTCTTCCTGGTTGCGGAACACAGATCTTGCCACCAATTCTTGATTTATTCTACAAACCTCTTTGTGACACCCACTATATTAATCCTTTGTTGCATCCTGTTCCAAATGTTATTTTTGACAGCATCAGGAAGAGATGTGGAAGAGTAGCCAAATGGCTTCCATGTCCAGACGCATACTCCTCCGGAAAACTTCCTAGCTCTTGGTCACTAAATTTAAGTTTCCTCTTCCTCCCTACCTGCCCTAGTGGCTCTTGGTTAGTGGCTCTTGGTTGGACATGTTGATTAGAAAAGCTCTTTTTCTACTGTGCACCTAAAAGTAAATGAATTTCCTGAACTGAAAGAGGTCATCACTTACTGATGGTACAACAGCCACAATTTTGACAATACAAGCTGCTGTTTGTCTACAGGAAAGCTACGTAAATCATACCTAGCGATTTCTAATTTGCGATTCCATATTTGTTGCAATTTGGGAATAGCTACATAGCCTTTGTGTATATCAGGCTCTATGTTTGATGGACAAAACAGTACCCAGTCTATCTGGATACACACATAATATATACACATACTTATTCACTTAGTGCCAGTTGTTCCCACTGCCATGTAGTGAAACAACAAAGGTCCTCCACTTCTGTCTCTCCTGGACAAGTTTCTGAACAGTGCCCCAGTTGTGGTGTTGGGCCTGCATTTCTGTTTCCACAGTTAATCTTCAGGTTTTCTTTGGTCTTTATCTATTTTCTTTGCCTCTTGGGGCCTGTGGAGAGCTGTTCCTATGATGGAGTCTTGTCCTCTTCCAATGGTGTGTCCTATCCATCTCCATCTTCTTTTCATAATGATGATGTGAATGATCTTTTGCTTGCATGTTGTGAGCAGTTCCTGGTTAGAGATGTTGTGTGGCAAAGTTTCTTCTCAGGTTACTGGTGTGGAATACTGACAGTTTGGTGACGTTGATTTTCATTATCCGCCTGCATTCTAATCAATAAAAGAGTGTGAAAAAAGCAGCGCTGGTAAATCCTCAACTTGGTGTTTGTGCTGTACTGCAAAGACTGCCAACACACTGTTCAGTATGCTGAAGGCCTTCCTGGCCTTGTTCATTCCACTCTTGATGTCATTGTCTGACCCATTTCTGATAGAACTATAACCGTGGTAGGTAAAGTCATCCATCATGATTAGGTGATCTCCATCCCCCCATGACTGGTGGGATGTTAAGTGGCATGCCTTCTGATTTCTTTGTGTCGATCTTCAGATTCACTTGCTGTGCAAGATATCATGTACAATGAAAGAGTAACTGTACTCAAAACACTGGCAGACGAACAATTACAAAGAGTCCTTGGAAAAACAAAAAAAGATAAAAGCTAGCATTGGGCTCAAATAGGTTCCCTTTGGTGGAAGCCCAGCACACACTGGCATACCACAGTGAGAAAGTTTATTCTGTAGGCAATTCAGGCTGAAACATTTGCAGTGAATGTGTAGGGTTATAAAATAGCAGCAATCACCCAATCAAAAACAAAGATTGAGCAGGAAATACACTCAGCATGCATCCTGGCTCTCCGCAGAAATAAATTACTTCCTGGAAAAAGATGGGTTTTCTACTATTAGTATAGATAAAGTAGAAGAACACATCATACCAAATGGTTCTGATTAAAGCTAATAAAAGCAGTGCATGATGGGGTGATGACAACACTACGCTTCCTACAGGAGTGTTACTGGAAACTATTAATGCCTGCACAAACCAAACAGTATTTCTTCAAAGTGAAATTTTGCAAAAAATAAAAAACACATTCTACAATTGTGCAAACCCAACTAACTTCATTGAAGAACGCATTACCCGCCTTCTATGTTGTGTACCTCAGCTACGTTAGTTCATTTCAGTCAGCAGACTGGCACAAATAGTAGTGGTAGACCCATGTGCATAAATCAAATAGGGATGGCCCTAATGCCAGGCTACGGCTCGTGTAGTCATAAAGGACGTATCAAGTTTAGTTGGGATGGGTGGAGTTGATATATTTCATTCTGATCAAGAACCTCCTTTTACTTCTCAAGCATTAGCAGAGGTAAATGTTAAGGTGGAGGTAAGCCTCCAGTTCTCACATCCCATTCGGACCAGTTCAAACAAGGTTCTCTAGAGACTCTAGGCCATATGTAGGTAGAACGTGTTTTGCGATTCTCTAATTGCAATTTTTAGGGAATCGCAATTAGAGAATTGCAAAACGGAATGTAGGTAGGATTAGCAAATAATTTTGCGAATCCTACATATTCCTTAATTGCGAATTGCAAATTGCAATTCGCAATTAAGGAATACCTCCCCATTCATTCCTATGGGCCTAAAGGCCCATAGGAATGAATGGGAAGACATTCTCAATTTGTGATTCTCAATTAGAGAATCGCAAATTGAGAATGCAATTTCAAGTGTGCCAGGGTGTCAAAAGGACACCCTGTTGCACCCCTGAAATGAGCATGGGTGTACATGTGGCACACATACATGCCCTAAGGACATGTGTGTGCACCACATGCCACTTTGAAAAATGCAAAAATATGCATTTTTGAAAGAAATCGCAAATTACCACCAACCTGTAGTTGGTGGTAATTTGCGATTCCTTAAGGCCAAATTGCACTTTTTTGGTGCTTCTTACATTGCATTTAAGGAATCGCAAAATTTGCGATTCCTTAAATGCAATTGCAAAATAAGGAATTGCAAATTTAGCGAATCCTTATTTTGCACGCAGATTTGCCTTCCTACATACCACTTAGCAAAATTGCGAATTTCGGCGTTTGCGATCGCAATTTTGCTTTCTACATATGGCCCCTAGTGTTGTATTAAATCAAGTCATGGAAAGATAATATGCCAAGATGTGTACTATCTAATCGTTCACCCTCTGAAATGCTATTTGATATCAAACAATATTTATTAGACTTTCCAAGGTGGGCGGATTTGCATGATAAATTACTTATTACTCTGTAGCAATGTCAGAACAGTCTGAACCAGACTACAGCTGCAATACTGTATGCAGTAGCTGGCTAGTTACCAAAGGCTGGCAAGCCTGTGGTAGACGGACTAGGATTTATGGAAGATTTTGGTTCAACCTCCTGAGATTCTGTGCTGGAACAAAAGGAGCAAGATTGGTGATATTACCACCATTAACCCGGAGAAAGAGAATGAGTGTTGGTGGACACAATGAAACTGCATCATGTTGCCCACCACATGCAGCAAACTAGTGCAACTTCCGAAGGCACGAACAGCTGACTGTGCAACCAACAACTCTGTCACAGAGTGTCACAATCAGATTCCCTTCATGAAATTAAAGAGCAAGCCATCCAAAGCACAGATCAGCAAGCACTGAGAGAACTGTTGATAATGTAATATTGCCAAATGCACCACCACCATAACTTTAAAATGAGTCAGTTGAGAACTTTGAGTGTTCCAGTATCAGTATCTCCCAAGATTTGAACACGGGACAATCAGAATGTTGGACTATTCCTTTAAATTACTTAATGTTGTGCAGTCTACCTGATCAAAGAACAGACCCTAATAGTAACCTAAAAAGCTAAAGACAGTATGAAAGCCTATATAATTCCACCTTCGACTTATTTCTGTCTCATATTAACATCCATTTCACTGGTAATTAGGTTCTTAATGGTGGTCTTCTTTAGTGACACTGGTGCATGATTCTAGATGTAAAAGATTCAGATGCTATGTTTAAAATGCTGGACAACCAAGAAGAAATATATAAAGTTATCACAGAAACATCTCAAAGAAAAACAGTAGCCCCTGACTGCAAGGTAGTGTCTACTTGGAGGAATAAGATCATCAAACTCTGGGATCAGCAGAGACTGTCTGAATACTTTTCATCTTGATGTAGATTACATCTTACCTCCAAACCCTTTAGCTAGTGAATACGACGGAGACTCTGTGAAAAATGTGCTTCATTGTGCAAAGCTGATCTTCACCTCACTGTAGGAAATTACAAGCGGTTGTACTGTTACAACTGAATCACTCACTTATAAATACATAGAAAAATGCAACACAATCTCTACATCAGCCCCAACAATGCCAATTTTTGGGAGTAAGCCTGAGTTTGTAGCAACATTCCCATATTTTAACTCTCCATTGAAATATATTAATTTGTTAAGGCCCAATCCACTAATCTGTTGCTCTCCTCATGGAGCAACAAGCTGACACAGACTTTGTATTGCAAGGGGGATGTTGCTGAAGCTAATGCTTTAATGTATGCCTAGAGCTTCACTCACCCCCTGGAGCAGAAACGTGGATGAGAGAACAGAGAAAAAGAGTGAAACACCTGCAGGTTGGGAAATAGAAGATCCAGACTAGGCTGCAAGATACGTCTTGAGTGAGACTTTTAAAGCCTTGCTCTCCACCTATGGGTGAGAGAACACAAATTACTAGGAGGTCTACACAGAGAAGAGAAATATGAGACACAAATACCCCACCCTGGGACTTATCCGATGCAAACGCACTAATGATTTTGATGAGACACAAACAACTGTATTAAGAGTTCATATATCTTATGGCGACAATAATGTTAATATTAGATGGAAAAACTTCACCTACTCCTTTGTGGCATGCGTAATCATTGACTAGTTTAACAGCGCTATCAGGGTGGACTCAATCCCAGAAAGAGGGAATTCAGAGTTAAGGATGCTGGATAGGAGTCGGATCCAGACAACCGCTAAGGCAACTGGTGTGTAAATCCCAGGGGAATTTTAAAAGAAATTGGGTTGTTAGTTGACTGGGATGTGAGCCCTGGTCAGGCAGTAACACAATTATTCTCAGGATCAAGTCAAAAGCAAACCCTTTAATAACCTGTGCTCAACCTTTGGGTAGCTTGTCACAGAGCAGGCAGGCTCAATTGAGAGGTAATGTGTAAAGTATGAGTGCAACTCTTCAAATAGCAACAGAGAAAAAACACAACAAATGAATCACACAACAGGCTTAGAAAACTAGAGAATGTTTTAATAAATAAAACAAGGCCAAAACAACAAAATTCCAATTAGCGAAACTGGAGATACTTAAATTTTAAAGTTTCAGTGAAAACTACGAAGTGCCAACTGTTGATATCTGGTCACGCCCGACCGGGACAAAGTCACACGTTCAGGCCAACCAAGATGGAGCATGGCTCAGCAAAAGAGACCTATTTAGGCCCACTGAACAAAGGGGCATATTTACAAGCCCCTATCGCCACCACAACATCACTTTTTGCTGTGTTGTGGTGGTGATAGGGGCTTTGCCTTATTTAAAAGGCAGCATTAAGCCACATATTATGGGTTAACGCTGCCTTGTAAATAAGGCACACTTTCACGCTTTACTTAGCATCCAGGGGCTGGCAATATGTGTTGCGATGGGACTCCCACCACAACACCCATTGATTTTGACGCAGCCCCATATTTACAAGGGTGGCGTAAATACGGAGCAGCGCCAAAATTAAGGACAGGGAAAGCCTGGTCTTACCCTGGCGAAATGAGGAGAAATGTTTCATTTCTATCGTTTTTGCTGTTTCCATGTGCGTTTCGTTGTGCAGCACACATGGAAACAGCAAAACGACATTGGTTCTTTAAGTGCAGGAAGATGTCCCTTCCTGCACATAAACAATCATTTAAAAAAATTACCTTTTGCAACTTTTATGTGTGCTGCATTAGGCACAAATAGAAGTTACAAAACATAATTTAAAGATTGTGTATGTGAAGGAAGTGAGACCTTCCTGCACATAAACAATCTTACCCTAGAACGCAGGCATCCTTGCACTATGGTGCAAGGGTGCCTGTGTTGACGCTAGGCAGCTAAATTTAGCGCCAGAGCAGGGAGAAATGCAGGGAGAAACGCAGGACTGCCCCATATTGGAGTGGGCATTAAGCCAAGGACGCTAATGCCGTGCTCCATCACTTCTATTGTATATATACCCCTATGTACCTTAAATCCTGGTTGTGGAACATTGCGAAGATCTGCAACAAAGATGTGCCGCACAGTCAAAGAGATGCGTCGATTCCAAGATGCTGTGGAGTGAAGTACAAGGTGCCGACGTTGAAGGACCTGTCAATAGGGCTAGCGATTTGAAATCTGGCATTTGGGTTGCGGCATACAGTTTGGGCAATGTATCAGTTCTGAATAGCTCTGAGGCTGCAGAGCAGGGTGCAGCTTTGTCGTCGGGGCTGCCATCAACATGAGATGTAACCACCTGCGCTGAGGAATCATCACATAGCAGCGGTTCCGAAGGCGATGAGGGCTATGGTAGCAATGAGAGTCTTCGCAACAGGTCCAATCCAAGCGGCAGCAGAGATATGTTGGTTCTACTCTGGGTTGCGCCCTACAGCAGAGGAGATGTGTTAGTTTCACTGGATCCCCAAATGCTGGCAAAGTACCTTAAGCTCACTTCCAAGGGCTCAGGACTGGGTGGCACCACTTAGAAGGGTAGACTCACAGATGGCCTACTATTTGAGTAAGACTGCTTTGGGCAACATAAGCGTCAAAACAATGAGGACTGAGACTTCTCATACCATCAGAATATGCTGACCTAGTTCCTGGCTAGCTCACAGTTTGCCTCTAGACCCATACACTTTACAGGCTATCTGATGGCGTCTGTAACCTCAGAACATGACAGCCCTAATTTTCCCAATGAAATCGTTGAAACAGATCTACCCTTTCATTGGTAACTCAGGAATGCCCAAAGGGAGAAATAAGAAATGCACAAATTGACACTTCAAACATTTTGAAGCAATTGGATTTTTGAGCAAAATACGTGTGCGCAATTAAGAGTAGAAGAAAACAAAGCATAGTAACCAACATTATAAGAATTGTGGAGAAGATGAATAGTTCAACCATTGTAATTGTTAACCGGGGTTCGATAAATGGGAACTGATTGGTCTCTCCAGGGTGGGGGATATGTGGGAGGTGGGCGATGTGACTACATTTGCTGACTTGCAGAGAGACTATAGCCTACAGGAAGGGGAGATGTTTTGTTATCTTCGCAGAGCTATCCCCAGGGGGACCGATCTACCAGTCTCCGCGCCCCTGGAAAATAGACTCTTAGACGACTATCTCCAGGATAAGGCCATTTTGTTAACCTACCACAAAATCCAGAATAATCAGCCAGACACTCAGGAGAGGATTCGTTCGCAATGGGCGACAGATATTGGTGACATGGACGAAGATGAGTGGAGCGAGGCCCGCGTCTCTCCGCGTGAGGTGGCAATCCGCTCCCGCTTCAGTCTCATTCAACTTAAATTACTCCATTGTGGGTATTCTACTAGTGTATCACTGGTTAAGATGAGACTTCTGGTCTACCCCGCATGCCCTCGGGGATGTGGACATGCAGGTACCTATATCCATCAATGGTGGGAATGTCCAGTCCTCCAGGAGTATTGGAAGCGGGTTGTTGCTGAGATGTCCCGGATAAGTGAAGTATCTATTGACCTTTCCCCTCAACTTTGTCTTTTAACTATCTCAGAGCCTACTGACCTGTCCCAAGGAGAGAGACTGTGGGTTACCCTAGGCTGTATGGTCGCGACACGTAACATCGCGCAAACCTGGAAGGGTGGGACCCACTGCGTTATGTAGACTGGGAGTCTGATATGGGCTCGTACATACATGAGAGTGATCTATGAAAGTAGGGGCTGCCCGAATAACTGGACGAGAGTTTGGGGCCCGTGGAATGAAAGTAGGGCCTTGCTCTGTACTCCCTTCTCCAAAACCCCCCCCCGAGGACTCGAGGACATAAACGTTTGATATTTTTGTCTGACTACTTTATGGTTGTGCTCTATACCTTTGACCTACTGCTATTTATATCATGACTATGCTCTAGCAGTATCATTCCTTGCGACACTGCTTACTGTATTGTACTGTATTTGTTTTTGAGTCTTTCATGTTCCTCTTTAATAAAAAAGATTTATTTAAAAAAAAATACCATTGTAATTGTTGCATTGATTATATGAATACATATAATTGTACTCCAACCTAGTACTGCCTATCCAAGAGAGCGTAGGGTGGATGCTATTCTGCCAGATATCTTAGAGTGGTCTGACTCCCCTTTTTACCTGTGTTTGAGGGCCATCTGGTAGCCAGTCCTGGTGTAGCGCAGGCCGCTGTCCCTCTCAGGATAGTCTGAAATTCAGCTGGACTAGAATGCAGGCTCAGGATGACAGTGACAATCCATCAATGTTCCTATGCTGAACAGAGGCATGGTGCAGTTTATATATAAAAACTGGACTGCCTTGAAATTTACATATAGCCTGTGATCCCTGCGATTATGCGGATCACCAAGTTTATGTGTTTACACCAGTCTGTAAGTGCTTTGATGCTAATATGCTAGTCTGTACTGAACTTAAGATCTGTGTATGTACTGGTGTCCAATGTGAGCTTGAGAAGTCAGGACGGATTAGTTCATTAAATGGTTTTACACGGTGCAATCTGGTATGTTTATTCTACCAAAATGTAAAAAGCCTAACATTGATTGTAGCTTTTTTATTGTGTTTGCTGGTTGTAAGAGGTTAATTTTCTATCGGAAATGCAGCATTAAGCTCTTACCTTCATTGGATAGCTCGTACCCCAAGAACAGGACACTGAGAAAAGCAATTTTTGATTTCTGGAAATTACATTTGTAGCCTAGTTAAGCAAATCCCAACCAATGTGATCTACTCTGGCTAGGTTTATTTCTAAGTCATCATCCATAAGGTATATGTCATCCACATCGGAAAATGCTTCCTGGTCAAAATTTTGGAACAGTCCTGTTAGGCAGGCAGAGAACAATCCTGGGCTGCTCCTATACCCCAGCGCAGTAAATGCGATAAAAATACCTGCTTTCAGGCGCTATGTTTTAGCAAAAAAAGCCATTTGAAATGTATAATTTTTTTTGTATTTTATTATTGTATTTTAGTATTTTTTTGCACACAAGGTTGTTCATTAGTGTTCCACTGTGTGTGTTTTGCACTGAAAACTTGCGAGTATCATTAATTAGCTGTCTATAGTCTTTCGTTGTTAAGTACGGCATGCCCCAAAAAACACAAGAAATACACAAATTGCAATTTCAAACATTTATTGAAGAAACTGGATTCTTGTGTAAAATACGTGTGCTGCAATTATGAATAAAAAAAAAAAAAACATTGTAACCAGCATTACAAGAATGGTGAAGAAGATTAATAATTCAACCATTATGATTGTTGCCTTGATTATATGACTACATATATTTGTACTTCTACCTAGCCCTGTCTAACCAAGAGAGCAAAGGGTGTATGCTATTTTGCCAGATACCTTAAATTCCCCATTAACTTGCATGCGTGGGTCATCTGGTAGGCAGCTTTTAAGTAGAGCAGGCCGCAGTTCCTCTTGGGATAATGATGAAACTAAGTTGTGTTACAGGTATTCTGCACATATACAGAACTATGAGCAGGAAACCACAACCTTAGTGTGTAGTGGTGTACCAAAAACCCACCTTAGTGCCTGGAACCCCAGTCCTACTAGCTATAGTATCTCATTCATTCTCCGTACTACAGCGAAGCTACCAATGATTAGACATCCTAGAACATGTAACTCAGATTCTCCCAGAAATCGCGGGAGCAAGAACACTCTTTCACTCACTCACTCATACTCAGTTTTGTCCACAACGTGAATAATCAGAGACACTGTATAGTTTTAAATGTGCATTTTAACTAACGTGCTCTATACCACAGTATACGAGCCAATATTAGCAGCAAAATGCATAAACACAAGATAGTAAGCATTGTTACAATTCCATAGGAAATAAACGGGGATATCATTCTATAAAGATAGTGGGAAAAGGACTAACGTGTCTTGCCACCCTACCCGTGCTAGGAACTAGTTCAATATAGAAATAGAAGACCTCTGGGCTTTGTCAGGAGGGACCCCATACCTTTAGGTTTAGATGCAAAAAGTTTACATCTCCGTTCAAGCACAGCTCTTCCCTCTGGAAAGGTATTCTTCAAGTGCCTAAAATGCCTGCAATGCCTTATTAAAAGCGCTCGATTTTCAGTAGTGCAGCTGTGTGTGTATTATGTCTCCCATGCGTGGGACTGACCAAAGCAGATGAACGAGAGAAATAGTTTTTCGAATTTGAACACGATGTGCAGACGAGACCCACAGAGTACAGCAAGAAATGTGAAAGGTAGACGGTTCTCATGTGGATGAGCACAAGCACTGGTTTTGCGAAAACAAAGTCATGTAGAAACGTGTGCAAAAGCGGCAACATGGCAGCCAAGAGTGTACTAACATATGCTAACTTAGTAATGTCCGCAGTGAATCTCGTACCCTCATTACTACTACTCATTCTGAAATTCAAGCCCTTTTAAATACCAATCTCCCACTCCATTTCAGTGAATTAATTCACAGGCTCTTCAATGCGTCTGATACACACAGCCTGGTTCATTTTTTTAAAGTGGTGGGCTCTGGCCTTGTGACTTCTTTTCAGACTATATTTGGTGTGATACTGGCCTTTATTCGTTCTATTTTTTCCAGCGTCTTTGGAGGTTTACCTCTGTTGGTCACCATAGCCGCTGGTTTCAAATGGCTTTTTATAGTCACAACTTATCTCCGGCTTGCAGTCAATGGACCGCATTCACAGCTGGCGGTAAACAAAAACAATTTAGGCGACTAGCTATGAGCTAAAAGAACAGGCCTGGAGTTTTCGCAGCCCGTGTTGTCTCTTTGCTAAACAGCATAGACCCAGATGCGCACTTGTACGTTGATGATATTTATCTCACGGACTTCGAATTATGGCCGCAGCTGTGCCGAGTTGACAGCATCATTATTTTGTTTGCGGACTACAGTTACATGTTTAACTTTGCTAAATCACACATTGCAGAGTACAAAGTGCTGTTTTTTTCCTATGAGCTCAATAATGAAGGTAGAGGCTTGGCGCCTCACTTCCTGGAGAAATGCGCACATTTACACCCTCCAACAACCCTGAAAAACTTTAATCATTGCTGGGGTTTTTGAATTTGATCGTACTTATCAGAATATGCCCAGCATATCAAGCCTCTTTATGCTCTCATACAACCAACATTTTTTAAAGCCTGCTGGCTTCCGGAACATTCAACTATCCTACAATCTTTGCAGTCTGATCTTCTTGAATCTAAATACTTGTTAACACGTGATAACCACACAAACCTGGTAATAAGAATCATTCCAGGTGCAGTTGGTTTCACTTACTTGAGGTTTAATGAAGGTGTACAGATGGCAGTCCTGAAGGAATGCGCACTGGCATAGGGAAAACACATTTTGGTGGTGACGTCATACCTTGCACTTGAGGCAGTGATGAAGGCAAGTGTACCAAACTCTAAGGCTTTGCATCCCCATTGCATACAGTGGGCTACTTCTTTGACGTCTCCGGATGTCATGTTTATCTTTGACTCCTCTCTTCAGACTCAGGAGTTCTTGCAGTATGAATTTGTTCATCCTTCTCCTCTGTCAATGCGCCTGCTTGAGGAGTACGATTGTATCATTTACACTGATGGTTCAGCGCACCCGGCCACCGGGTCTAAGCATGCTTATTCGGCAGCCTGTGCTATAGTGGCAGGTACCATAGTGAACAGTGAGTTCAAGTCCAGTGTTGTACATACGCAGGCACCGCCCGATTGGCCCACTAGCACGCCTTGGTGCTTGCTCTCGAGTTTGCTAATCCTAATATCACTTCTCTTATTGTGAGTGATTCTTATTACTGTGTTCAATCTTTCAATGACAACTTGTTCTTTTGGTCTCAGAATGACTATCATGATTTCAAGGGCAGCGCAATTAAGCATAAGCTGCTTTGGGTTCGAGAGGCAGATCTGACCGAACGTCTGCCTCTCACACAGGTGATTCACACTTTTGGCCACCAGCGTGTAGGTGTACATGCTGTCGGTAACGGTTTGGCTGATGAAGCAGCCAAATCTGCAGTAGCCACGTGTCTAGTAGCAGGCGTAACAAAATCCATGACTCATATTGATAATGACATTTTAGCAGCTATTGCTGCTACTGAGAAGAGTGGAAATTACGCTCAAGGGTTCCCTTCCAAGTACTCTTATCTTTTAAGTCCCAACCGAGTTTCTTATGTAAGAATAAATAATGTTGGTGACAGGTTGGTTCCCAACGTGGACCGCAGACTTTCATTGATAACAGCCGCACACGAAGGCGTGGCTTCGGCCCATGCTGGCGTGTTTGTGACAGTTTCTATCATGCAGCAACGTTACTGGTGGCGTGGTTTATATAAACAAACTTGCAATTATGTACTATCTTGTGACATTTGTCAGCAGATTAAGCCTTCTACAGATACACGTCCACCACAAACACAGCTCTGCATTTTTAATAGACCTTTTGGCTGTGAATATCTTGATCACTGCGGTCCATTTTCTTCAGATACTGCTTATAAGTACATCTTAGTTGCAGTTGATTCGTGTACACGTTTCATTTGGGTTTGGCCACACCGCAGTGCTGACTCTCGAAATGTCATCAGGGATTTGTGTGTCTTTGTGGGAATTTTTGCATGTGGCACCTTCCATTCTGACCAAGGTCTAGCGTTCGCCTCTAAGGCGTACAAGGATGCGATGAAGTCTTTGGGGGTATTGGTGAAATTTTTGTTTCCATACAGGCCTGAGGGCAACTCAGTTGTGGAGCGAATGAACCGTGAGTTAAAGCAATCCTTGACAGCTAGAGTCTAAGGACCTGACAGGAACTGGCTAGCCCACTTGTATAGTGCAACGTGCACTAAATAATCTCCCTAGAAGACCTCTGGATGGGCGGACCCCATATGAAATGCTCTTTGGCATCAAAATGTTGTTCCGGACCTTGATGGTCTAGACATGGACAAGACCATACCTCATGCAGGAAAGCGCTGCCTAGGGGTTCATAGCGACCTATCGGTTAATGCTTCATGCAGGAGCTAAATTGAAACATTGAAAATGGTAAAGAGATAACCCCGTGGATGAGCCAGACAGTATAGTCCGTTTCGACCACGGAGAAGGGTAAAGGGTCTATCTTTTCAATATGTAAAAGAGTGTATGTTGCATCTTTCATGGACATAAGTTGCTGTTTCTCTGTCAAATTAAAAGGCAAAAACAAAGCAGATGCGTTTAAATAATCCCATGGCACCTTTTCCATTATCAGAGTTTGCAAAGTCCATGCAAACTGCATAACAGAACGCAATTGACTTTGACTATGATACAATACAGACACATCATCTTGAACAATATCAACAACAGATGAAACAATATTTTCTAAGGTGTAAATGCGGGAAGACAATGTGTTAATACTATTGTCAAGTACTTTTTCTAAATTTGATTTATCTATTTCCCTTAGGCGTGAAGCAGCTTCAATTTGAGACAGCTTCCAAATTTCATTGTAAACTGCGTAAACAAATCTCTTTCTCCTGGTACCAGCTTGCCCCTTGATAAAGTCCGCCAAATCAATGTTATTAGATAACAAAGATAAATGTTGTTTCACGGACAATAAGGATGAGTGCTGTAACCAATTTTGACATAACTTACCCACAGAGTACGTGGAAACCGAGTGTGTATTTGCAAACCGTGGGTCAGGTCTAACCTGTTTGTAACCAGGAGCTGTGTTATAGAAATGCAATTGGGAGGCATCAGAAGTTGTCTGCCAAACCAACCATCCTAGTGGATCTAAAATGGAGACATTAAATGTCATATTCTGAAATAAAGCTTGCACTTCTTCAATGGAGTAATCAGTATGCAAGCTCCAGTTATGATACATTGCGAGGGTTGGAATGGTAGTGGCATTCATCTGTTTTGTAGTGGCTAAACCAATATAGGTAGTTTGATATATGGAATCATTCAAAAACAGAATTTTTGTTGGGATAAGGCATGCCCGATGTAAGGTATTAGTGGCGCTAACCTGCCAGGATTCAGAACCCAAGATGGATTTCAAATCAACAGTGGCCTTCCAATGTTCATAGCCACCCACTGATAATTTATTTATAAAGGAATTGGAATACAACAATTTCGTGTGAGTCATCATCCCCTTTGGACAAGATGAAATGTTCAATTTAAAATAAAAGGACCCCAGATTTGACCTATCAAAATCTGTAATATATGTAAATTTTCTTAACAGAGTTTTGAAGCTGCATTCTAATGGAGTCGGGCAATGTTCCCATTGTGTGTAATGAAAAACATTTCTAATTGTATTACACTTATGTAGGTAATGGTGTCCAAAATGCTGATAACAATATAAATCGGCATAATTAGCAGTATTTAAATGCAAATCTACAGCATCAAAGGCAGCAAATCTGAAAATAAAGATTGTACTGCCTGCACATTCTAATCGTCTGAATGCATATTCTGTTTCACTACATCACCCATTGATACACAAAGTACATTTGGTACGTTAATAATCTCTGTCGGGCCATGAATTTGGAAATCCACAGCATCCCAGACAATGCCATCAGCGACTGGAAAACCAGAAATGTTGACAAGAGTCTGGTCTCGCTTCATGATGGCGGAAGACGAGTGCGGAGCCAAACTTCCAGTTATATACTGAACAGCAGAGTGTTCTGGCAAGTAGTGACCATTGATGAGTAGGAACAATACTGTCACAAAACCAATGGTCATGAACAGAAAAATTAGGCTCAGCACTAACCAGATGTATGTCCAAGGAGGGACCAAATAAGTCTTTTTAAACCAGGAGACAAAAATACTGAATTTAGTAGGGTCAAATGATGAAGTGTAAGTCGAGTCAAAGGAAAATCGTGACTGAATAAGTGTAATTGGTTGCAAACCAGCCAACAACTCGCTTGTGGGATAAGCATATTCAGTTTCCTCTGTACCTGTGGAAGTTGCTGGGGTCAGTAAGGGAATATCAACGGAGCTCATCTCAATGGCAGTATCACACTGTGTGTCGTCAGATGCGCCAAACACATAATTCCTGGATATTGCTGGACATGATGCAGCTGGTGTTATACTATTCAAGATCGGCCAGATGTTGTAGCTTGACATTATCAATTGAGATGTATCTGTTGTCTTTGCGAGCAGGAAGCGGTGGTAAAATGACTGTAAGAGTACCCATCACGCCAAGCACTGGAACCGGTGCATGATAAGAGGGGCCAAATTCTTTCTTGTTCTCCACCTTCTCTCGGACCAGATCTCCAACCTTCGGTAGCCAGCCAACTATAGGAATCTGTAGTGCAGCATCACTGGCCGAGGGTAAATGTCCGGAAAAAACATTTTAAAGCCAAAGAGCATTTTGTATGGGGTCCGCCCACCCAGAGATCTCCTAGGGAGATTATTTAGAGCACGTTGCATGCTATACAAGTGGGCTAGCCAGTTCCTGTCAGTACCTTAGACTCTAGCTGTCAAGGATTGCTGTAAAACACGGTTCATTTGCTCCACAACTGAGTTGCCCTTAGGCCTGTATGGAGACGGAAATTTCATCAGTACTCCCTGTTGGACTTGGCCCTTTTTGCAGGGTCATCCCTAAACTTGTTGCCTCCCTCCTGCATTTTTTCTGAACTGTTGTTGGCTGTTTTGTGACTCTGGGCACTTTACCACTGCTGATCAGTGCTAAAGTGCACATGCTCTCCCCATTGTAAAATATATATGTTGGTTGGATTCCATGATTGACTAATTTGGTTTACTATGAGACCCCAGTAAAGTGCACCAGGAGTGGCAGGGCGTGTAAATACAAATACCGCTGGTGGACTTGCAGCACTGGTTGTGCCACCCACAGACGCGGCCTGGTAAAATATGTCTAGGTCTGCCATTGCAGAACCTGCGTGCAGTCTGGTACTGACATGCTGACTGGGCAAGTGCACACACTTGCCAGTCCCTAAACCTTCCCTTAACTTCATGTTAGTCACCCCTATGGTAGGCCCAAGGGCAGGGTGCGTTGTAAGCATAAGGTAGGACAAGCCCTGATGTGTGTGGCATGTCCTAATAGTGAATTACAGCCATTTTCGTTTTTCACTATTGTAAGGCTACCCTGTTCTCATAGGCCAGAATTTGCTGTTAGGATTGTTACATCCTATGATCCTAACAGGCCCAGGGAACATGGTAGAACATCGAGTTTAGTATGCCTGAAATCAGAATAATAAGGTACATCTTTTAGTAAGGTTTATTTTAATATTCTACGTTTGCAAATGCCACTTTTAGAAAGTTGGCCTTTGCTTGCCTAACCATTTCAGCCCGCCTCTGCGTGATGTGTATCTGCTGTCTGGCTTGTGTGAGTGACAGGGCTGGGGAAACCGAGATGGGCAGGGCTAGGTAGCCTGGTGGTGAATAGGACGATTGACAGGTAGATGGGTGGGAGGAGTACACCTGGACTCTGAATAGGACTGTGCTCTGCCACCACAATGCCGGCTCCGCCCCCTGTGGAGTGTCTGATGACTCTGCCCTGCACCCTGAAAGAAGAAGCCTGCATCGCATCAACAAAGTGCTCCAGAACTGGACTGAACTAAGCAAGGGCCCCCCTGGCCTGGGAGAACAAAAGATTTGTAGTGTAAATGTAGGAGCCATGCTCCTAAGAAATTAGATCCTGTCCTGCCAAGAAGAAACCTCTGTCCGACGAGGAGGAGCCGGGAAAGCTGCATGGAGGAGTACTGTCCCTGACCTGGGGGATTGGCCTGCAGTGGTTGCCTTGCTGCTGAAGAAGAGGAAGAAAAGACTAAAGAAACTTTTATTTGACTTGTGCAAAAGATCTCCAACTTGCCCCCTGAACGAAGTCCCAGGACCAGTGGACTTCACCGCCGTGAGATCGCCTTGGAAAACGGACAGTTTTCCCCGCATCTTCGACTCAAATTGCTGCGTACGTCTCGCTGATCGTAGCGTACCACCTGCAAGCTGGTATCCCGCTGTCCGGCCCGAACAAAGTGTCTGAGGCCCCTCTACGAGCCGTAGCTCGCACTATGAAGGAAGGTAACCCCGGCCTGAGTAATGCGACTTACAGGCCCCTACGAGCCCCAGTGCGCACCGTGACTGAAGGACATCGTCCCGTACCCCTTGCACCCCCCTCCGGACCGTACTGCCAGCGTGCGCACCTCTCCCCTGCTTTGGGAAAGGCAGCGGTGCATATGGTGGTCGCGTACATCTCCTTGTCCGGAGCGTACTGTTCGTCTGTTGCCAGCAACTCTTAGAGTCAGGACTCGCGATCCCGGTACGACGCGTACACAGTGCCTGGAAAGAGAGAGCCGTACCTTCACACCGTCCCTGGAAGCCGCGCACGCCCAAGGTCTAACGTACCGTAGTACGCGCCACCCCTCCAGAGGACATCGCACCGTACAGCCCACTTGTTGCCCGTGAAGTGTCCGTGTCACCCCCAAGACTCAAGGTACTGTGCCCATTCGCACCGTAGGGTGGACTCTTCATTTCCGAAGCGCCTGCGGTGCGTATGTAAAACCCGTTCCCATGTCAATATTAGCCGCGTACGAAGTGTACACCGAGGAACGAAGCATATAGACTGTCCCGAACAACGCTAAGCTCAAGAACTCTTTGTAAACAAGTATTGTGGTCATTCTAAACGTAACTTTGGTCTTGTGCTAAGCCTGATAAAGTAAATATAAAACATTATTGTTTATATATATCCCGGTGTGGAGTCCATTTGTGGAGGGTCACTGGATTACTGTGTGTGTGTTCACAAACGCTTAACCTAAACGCTCTGGGATAGGCCTTGTCTGCTTGCGCCAAGCTACCTAGATGGTGAGCGGGGGTTATTGTTAGAGTGTGCCCCCTTACCCTGACTGGAAGAAGGACTCTCTGCTTGTCCCAGGTACCTACCTGTGCCAACCAGCGAATCCGGATTCTAACATCCCCAAAGACTTCATCGCATCCTTGTACGCCTTAGAGGCACACGCTAGACCTTGGTCAGAATGGAAGGTGCCACATGCAAAAATTCTCACAAAGACACCCAAATCCCTGATGACATTTCGAGCGCCAGCACTGCGTTGTGGCCAAACCCAAATGAAACGTGTGCACGAATCAACTGCAAGTAATATGTACTTATAAGCAGTATCTGAAGAAAATGGACCGCAGTGATCAAGATATACACAACCAAAATGTCTTTAGGAATGCAGAGCTGTGTTTGTGGTGGACATGTAACTGAAGAAGGCTTAACCCGTTCAGTGCTCAGGATGGCTGGGAGCCGTACTGAGTCACAGTGGGCGTGTGCTCACGAAGGCTCCCGACCGTCCTGGCACCCACCCAAGGGGGAAGCGCTGGCGTTCCCCCCGTGGGATGCCCTTTAACATCCCCCCACCAGGAAATGACGTCATTTGAGGATTCCGGATGCCCTGGAAGTCATTTGCTTCCAGTGCATCGGTGTAAGAGGAGGTACGTTTCTCCTCGGGGAGTGGGGGGCTACATTTTAAAAGGTATCTGAGGAAAGAAAGGGTTTTTCTTTCCTCCGATGTCTTTTAAAAAAGCATTCCTGTTGCACGATTGCACCTGGGGCACGATCGTTAAGCAGGAATGCCCGTTTTCTTTTTTTTAATGCCTATTTTGTTTTGGAGTTCAGCCCCTTGGGCAAGGGTCGCTCCCCTTGGGGGTGAAATGTATTTACTTTGATCTGCCTCCCTTGGGGGGGGCAGATCCGAGTAAAATACATATATATATATATATATATATATATATATATACACATATATATGTATATATATATATATATATATATATATATATATATATATATAAATATTTGTGCCCACTGGCCCACTAATGATTTTTTTTTCTCAATGGCCATTTTGTTTCGGGGAGCGGCCCATTGGGCATGGGTCGCACCCCTTGGGAGAGAAATGTGTTTAGTTGGATCTTGGGGGGGGGCAGAAGCCTTGATTTTAAAAAGTAATAATTAGTAAGGGCCCACTGGGCCACCAGGTTTTTTTTAATATCCTTTGTGTGTCGGGGAGTGGCCCCTTGGGCAAGGGTTGCTCCCCTGGGGGGGGGGGCAATGTGTGTGGGGGGCAGATGTGGTAATTAAAAAAAAAGTATGTGTGTGCCCACTGGGCCACCAGTGATTTTTGTTTTTTTAAATGTCATTTTTGTGTCAGGGAGTGACCCCTTGGGCAAGGGTCGCTCCCTTTGGGGGAGCAATACATTTTTGGGGAGCGGCCCCTTCGGCAAGGGTCACTCCAATTTGGGAAGCATTTATTTGGGCCGTTTCTGATCCCCTGGATGTGCAGATCGACCCAAATAAACAATACATTTTATTGTATGCTCACTAGGCCACCAGGGTTTGTTTAAGTGTTGTTGGGAGGGGCCGCTTGGACAAGGGTCGCTTCTCTTTATGGGGTGAATATTGTGGCCATTTCTGCCCCCTTTGGGGGTAGCTTGGCCATATGTTTTCAGGCCCATCTGTCCCCTGGGGGGCAGAAGCCACTAGACACCAGGGCTTTTTAAATGTTGATGTTGGGTAGTGACCCCTTGGGCAAGGGTCTCTCCCCCCCTTGGGCAAGGGTCTCTCCCACCCTTGGGTAAGGGTCTCTCCCCCTTTATGATGGTGAATGTTTTGGCTCTTTATGCTCCCCACGGGGGCAGATCAGACCTATGCATTTAGGACCACCTGCCAATGTTGCTTGGCTGGTGGATAGTGTGTGGACTAGTGCATTATTTCCATATGGGATTGTAATGTGCTTTTTCTCCTTTTTATTCTAGTGCAAAGCTTTGGATTCTTGTTTGCGTATTTGGCAGTGAGTGATCTGCATTTTTGCGTAGTTGCATTTTTTTGGTAAGAAAAACTTTTTCGTAGTGTTTACTCCAATTGAGTATTAATGTCATGCATGAATGAAGTTTTTGTAAGTGGTGTCATAATAGCAGTGTTTTGTGCATGAAATTGTTTGCGATGTGTTTTGCGTTGTCTTAAGTGTAATTTCTTTTTCTTTTTTTGTGGGATACTGTTGGTCCTTATTGTGTCTGTCCAGAGTAGGTGGTGGTGAGTCTAGCTGCTTCTAGCAAGTGAGTGGTATAGTGTTGGAGTATATAGGTCTTTGTGATAAAGCTACATTTTGTTTATTTATTTTTTACCAAGGGTTTGTTGTAGCATCATAGCTAGCCGTAGAATTACTGCTTAGCAGGTGGTTGGATTTGCTTCTTGAATCTTCCTCTGAGCAGGATTATGAGACTGACAGTACGTCTGAGGGAGAGGAGGGAGGGGAAGATTCAGGCAGTGAGTTTTCTCTCCACATGGAATCATCGGATAATGAAGCTACTCTCAGTGTGGATGAAGGTACTCTCAGTGCGGATGAAGTGCCTGTTTTAGAGGGGGACAGTGATGTGCCAATGGTGCAGCAAGAGACATTGGTATTGCAGCCTGAGGCTGCAAGGCTTCCTACTGGAAGTGCTGGACTCTGGGTTGATCCAAACATGGTGCAGCCGGTGTTGCCTGCCTTTCAGGGTGTAGAGTGGATTGTGACCATTCTTTGCCTATACAGTTTTTTCAGTTGTTTATGGATGATGAATTTTTGGCTGAGATTGTGGAGCAGACTAATTTGTAGTTTTTGAGGGACAACAGTGCCAGACTTAAGCCCCACTCTAGAGCTACCCGGTGGACTCCCACAAATCTGGAAGAGATGAAGAACGTTTTGGGTTTGACTTTTTTGATGGGCTTGATAAGGAAGCCGTCCATGGCTTCATATTGGTCTACCAGTCCCTTGATGGCAATGGCCATATTTCCTGCGATTATGAGCTGTGATCGGTATTTACTTTACTTTTGCTTCGGATGCTGCATTTTGTTGATAATAGTTTGGCGTTGCCACGAGATCACCTTGACTGTGACCGTCTTTTTATGATTCGGCTTGTTCTTGATCACTTTGTTGATGATTTTCAGAGTTCTATACTACAGGGAAAGAAATAGTTATTGATGAATCTGGTGCTGTTCAAGGGCCGTTTGGTTTTTAGGCTGTACATTCCCAGCCAGGGGGCACGTTATGGAATTAAGCTGAATATGTTGTCTGAGAGTAGGGCAGGATATGTTTTTAATTTTCGGGTGTACACTGGTAGGGATTCCACTATTGACCCCCCTGGATTTCCGTCCACTTTTGGAGTTTCAGAGAAAATTGTGTGGGATCTTGCTAGAGGACTGTTTAACAGAGGCCATCATTTGTACCTTGATAACTTCTACACTGCTGTGCAATTGTTTAAGGAATTGTTCAAAGTGGACACTTTTACATGTGGCACAATCCACTCTAACCGTAAAGGTTATTCAAAAGAGCTTGTTTGCAAAAAACTTCAGAGGGGACAGTGCAGTTCCATGCGTAGTGATGAACTACTAGCTGTGAAATTTGTGGACAGGAGGGATGTGTAGATGCTGACTACCATCCATATTGAGACTATTTCACCTGTGGCTGCTTGGGGTCAGATTGCTGAAGTACGCAAACGTGTGTGCATTTTAGGCTACAATAAGCACATGGGTAGATCAGAAGTTGGAACCTTACACGGCTATTCGTAAGGCTTACATTTGGTATAAGAAGTTGGCCACCCATCTCTTCAATTTATCAACTTTCAATGCATTTGTTGTGTACAAGGAGTGTTTTCCTGAGTCAAAGTTGACTTTTGTTCAGTTTCAGCAGTCTGTGATAGGCAGCCTTGTTGTGGAACAGGCAAGTGTTCCTAGAGTTGGAGTGGTGGAGGATGTGGCTAGATTGAAAGATCACCACTTTCCTGATTTAATTCCTCCCACGCCCCAAAAAAATAATGCCTGTAAGAGATGTAGAGTCTGCTTGCGAAGAGGTGTGCGGAAGAAGAGTCGTATGCACTGTGCCGATTGTCCTTCTAATTCTGGGCTGTGTGTGCCCTCATTTTTCAGATTGTATCACACTAAAAAGAGTTTTTGGGAGCAACCGTGAGTCTAATAATGTACTGCCTGGTCTGTATGGTTTTATATAGTTGTTCAGTTTCACGTTTGGCAATAAAATGATGTCTTTAGTTACTGCTGTTGTTTTTATAGTTATAGTTTTGTATTTAGTTGCAATTGGTTTGTGTTTTCTTTCTTGTTTAATTTTTTTTATAAAGGTGTGGGTGGACTGGCGCTTGGCTGGCAGTGTGCGTGGACTGGCACTTGGCTGGAGGTGTGTGTGGACTGGCGCTTGGCTGGCAGTGTGTGTGGACTGGTACTTGGCTGGTAGTGTGTGTGGTCTGGCACTTGGCTGGCGGTGTGCATGGACGGGCGCTTGGCTTGCGGTGTGTGAGTAGCCACCCCATGCAATCCGTGAGCTGGTGTGGTTGCTGTGTCAGGAATGTGGGCGTGTGAAAGTGATGGGCCGTTGAATGGCGCTGTCTGCTGGTGTGAGTGTTGTAATGTGCTGGGCCCGAGGCTGGCGGTGTGAATGGTTTTGTATGTGTCACACGTATGAAAGGTGTATGAATGGCCTGTAAAGAGGTTGGTGCCTTGTTGTGGCTTTACAGCTCACGAGCTGTGAGTCAATGGTTCAGTTTCTTGTCCGTTTCAATTATTAACAGTGCATTTCATTTTTATGAAATCTCTGGTTAATACAACTATATATACTGAACCATAACTCACCCTCGGGCCAAATCCAACCGGTATGTCTGTGTGTTTGAGGAATAGGTGGTTGTGCAGAAATATTTGTCTTTTCTATCTTTCTCAAGCCGGGTGTACCTTATCCCTTTTTGTGAATGTTGTAATGTGTTGGTTTTGTGCCTGGTGGTGTGAATGGTCTTGTGTGTATCACGTATGAAAGGTGTGTGAATGGCCGGTAAAGAGGTTGGTGCCTTGTCGTGGCTTTACAGCTCACGAGCTGCGAGTCATAGGTTCAGTTTTTTGTCCTTTCAATTATTGACAGTACATTTCATTTTTGGGAAATCTCTTGTTAATAAACATTTTTATACTGAAACTTCACTCGCCCTCGTGCCAAATCTAACCAGTATGTGTGTGTGCTTGAGGAATACATGGCTGTGCAGTAATATTTGTCTTTTTTGTCTCTCTGCCAAGGTGTACATTCCATCTAAGAATAACATACCAACTGTAGATATTGTCGTAAACTAAACATCCATGGCAATACATGGTGATGTCTCTCTGGTGGATCCCAACAAGTTATCTTACCAACAATGTCCTGCAAACCTCAAATTGTGTCTGTCACATTGTTCTTGCATTATGGTGCCTAAATGTTTACGCTGCAGACAGAAACAACAAATTTCCTACCCCCCCCGCTTTTTTCCAAGTATCCCAATAGCAATGGTACCTCACTCGCATGGGTGGGTCAAGGACCCGCAACAGGCAAGGGCCCAAAACCTAGTGAGGCGACATCAAAATTACCTATCACAAACTAACCTGGTTTTCAAGTGGGGTCCCATGAGGTTTTGGCCCCGGGGTTGGTGGCCACCTTGGGAAACCTACCAAACCCACACATTTCTGAAAAATAGACACCCGGGGGATTCCAGGGAGGTATGGCTTGCGTGGATCCCCCAATGTTTTCTTACCCAGAATCCCCTGCGAACCTGAATTTTAGCTGAAAAAAATCACTTTTTTCACACATTTTTGTGTGGGAAAGTTGTGGCATCATGGGGCTGACACACATTTCCTACCACCCAGCATTCCCCAGGTCTCCCGGTAAAAAAGGTGCCTCACTTGTGTGGGAGGCACAATTACCCGCGACAGGCAAGGGCCCACAACGTATTGAGGCAACATCAAAATTGCCTATCACAAAACGACATGGTTTTGCAAGGGGGGGTACCATGACTTTTTGGCACAGAGCTAAGCGGCCACCTAGGGAAACCTACCAAACCCACACATTTCTGAAAAGTTGACACCCGGGGGATTCCAGAGAGGTATGGCTTGCGTGGATCCCCCAACGTTTTCTTACCCAGAATCCCCTGCAAACCTGAATTCTAGCTGAAAGAAATCACTTTTTTCCCACATTTTTGAGTGGGAAAGTTGTGGCATCACGGGGTTGACACAAATTTCCTACCACCCAGCGTTCCCCCAGGTCTCCCGATAAAAATGGTGCCTCACTCGTGTGGGAGGCCCAACTAACCGCGACAGGCAAGGGTCCAAAACATATTGAGACAACATCAAAATGTATTTATTTATTTATTTGTAGAGCGCATGGTTACACCACCAGTGTGTCCCCGTGCTGATATGCATGCTCTGGGGGGAGGCAGCTGCCATCCGCCTGTGATGCTACGCTGTGCAGAACTAACTGACCAGTAACCCTACCCGGTTTGCCTGAACAGCCATGTTTTCAGCTGTCTTTGAAAACTTCTTTCGCATGGTTCTATTCTTAGATTTAACAGTAGGCCGTTCCACATTTTGGCTGCACATTCTTGCTCTGAATATTTTTGGTACAGTAACCAGTGCCTTACCCAAAGATCTTAGATTCCGTCCTGGGATGTATCAGGTTATTAACAATTGCAGGTATCTAGGGCCTTTCTTCGATAGAATACGGTGGCAGTGGCACATTGCCTTGAATGCGACTCTTCTTTCTACTGGCAGCCAGTGTGAAGCTGTCAGTGCCTTCTTCGTATTCGCTCTTCTCAGAAGGCCCAGTACCATTCACGCTGCCGCATTATATACTCTTTGTAATTTGGCAAGTCCCTTTTTAGTAGCACCAAGATATAGTACATTCCTGTAATCCAATTGTGAAGTTATTACTGCATGTACTATAGTTTTCCGGGCTTTTGGTGGTAATAAATCAAGGACCTTCCTCAAAATTGTCATGTTCCCGTAGCATTGGCCAGCTACCTTCCGAATCTGACTTTCAAAAGTCAGTTCAGACTTCAAGCCATATACCAAGTGTTTTTAACTTCTGATTTGGGAGAGGCAGTTGGCCTAGTGTTTCAGGCCACCACGCATATGACCAGATGGATGGCACCCTGCCTACCACCATGACTTCCGTTTTGCTCCCATTTAGCTTGGGCAGTGGTTAGACATCCAGTCTGCCACCTCTTCTAAACATTCGGAGAACCGGGTAGCTGCTTGGCCCTTGTCTTGTTCTAACATCACAATTAGTTGCGTATCATCTGCGTAGGAGACAATCGACACCCCATACTTCTCCACACACTCCGCCAATGGCCCCACATAAATGTTAAACAATTGCCTATCACAAAACGACCTGGTTTTGCAAGGGGGTCCCATGACTTTTTGGCCCGGGGCTCGGCGGCCACCTAGGGAAACCTACCAAACCCACACATTTCTGATAAGTAGACACCCGGGGGACTCCAGTGTGTTTCGGTTGGGTATTACATACCTGGCATGGTGACATATGACCTACTCCTGCACCTCTTGTCACACGCCACAGTGGGTTCCTAAACTAAATATTTCCATTTCCAGGACTGCTGGTCAAGAAGTTAGCTGCCTGGAGAGAACTGTACGCCACACATAGGGGACCAGGCCAGCAATGACTTTCGGCAGAACACTTGGGTGTGAAAGCCCACTGGCACCAGCAGCAGTATAGACACAATGTTATCTCCTGGCGACACCGTGAAAGTCTGCTATTGACAGCACAATGTGACAGACGAGTACCTGGGCAGCTGCCACCACGCACCAACCTGTGTACGGGGGCCAAGACCCAAAGCGGACATTGGACCCCGCAGCGCTATGGCACCTACTGTCAAACTGGACTTGGTGTTTGTTAAAGTTAACATCAGATACGGCGTTAAATAATCAGACAATCAAAACCCTTTTTTATTTATGTTTCATATATTTGTTAAATAAATAAATGTGGTGAAAAGAAATGTGAAAATATGCAGACTAAAGATGGTGCCAAAGGGAGCCCCGTGGTAAGCGGTACTACACCTTACAGGAAAAAAGAGAAGGAGATGCCATTTCACAGCATGCTGTACGCGCAGGAGGTGCATAACATGAGTGATCTGCATCACGCAGTTTTCCCATCCCCCACCCCTGACGAAGCCACACCATACAATTGTACATCAGACAAAAACATCCAGCACTTTATTTATGTAGGGAGGCAACGGAGATAGCGGCAACATGTAAATGCATGAAACAAAGGTGATATTGACACAGAAGAGGGAAAATAAACGTAACAAGCCCGCGAGTCCTGCGTGCTTCGCGCCACAGCGAGACATGTGGTTTCACTTTTCGCCAGTGGCGGCTGGTATTAAGGGGCATAGGGGGCGTTGCCCTACCTACCAGCATCGGGGAAAACTAAAGGGAGATAGAATGAAGCACTTCTTTTAAAACTGCTCCATGGTGTTTAATGAACACCATGGAGCAGTTTTAAAAGAAGCCTCACTGCTTAGTGCTCCCTCGTGAAACAAAAAAACGATTTTTACTTAGTTTCAGTGAAACTATGTAAAACCTTTTTCTTGTGCTTGTCTCGGAGTCTTCCTGCGCAAGAGCGCATGTGCAAGCTGGGCGAGGACTATTCCTCGCCCTCGAGGCAAGCAAGGAGGCTGGTGACATAGCCTTGTGGGAGTGGCTGCATAAAGCGGCAGTGCATGGCTTTCAAATGGGGCGCTAAGGAATTGGCCCAGGGCGCGGTCAGTGGAGCGCCATTCAGGATAATGGGAAGGGGCAGGGCTGGCGCACAGTGCAGGGTAGTGGCTAGCTACGCAACTTTGGCAGCCCCTATTTCCGGGACACAGTTGCTGGAAAAGAAAGGCACCTGCAGCCGTGGTGGTTTGAAACCAGCCTCGCTCTAACACAGGGGTACTCACAAACTTTTTCTTGGGGGCCAAATTTACAGTGTGGTTTGTGGCCGAGGGCCGCACCTTGGGGGCAGGGTCACTGGGGGAGGGGGCGGGGCTAGAGCAACAAAAAAAAACTGTGACCATGAGGTGGAACACAGGTCCCTGCAGCGGACGCCTCCGTCCACTGAGCCACCGGACCCGGCATACACATATCTCTCTCTCTCCCTCTCTATCTCCCTCCCTCCCTCCTCCGTCTCCCTCCCTCCTCCGTCTCCCTCACTCTCTCCTTCTATACGTCTCTCTCTCTCTCCCTATCCGTCTCTCTCCATCTCCCCTCTCTGTCGCCCTCTCTCTCTGTCTCCCTCCCTCTCTGTCTCTCTCCCCCTCTCTCCCTCTCCCTCCCTCCCTCCCTCTCCTTCCCTCTCCGTCTCCCTCCATCTCCCTCACTCTCCCTCCGTCTCCCTCCCTCCTCCATCTCCCTCCTCCATCTCCCTCCCTCCTTCATCTCCCTCCCTCCTCCCTCTCCCTCCCTCTCTCCTTCTATCCGTCTCTCTCCCTCTCGGTCTCTCTCCGTCTCCCGCTCTCTGTCTCCCTCTCTCTCTGTCTCCCTCGCTCTCTGTCTCCCTCCCCTCCCTCTCTCTCCCTCTCTCCCTCTCCTTCCCTCGCCGTCTCCCTCCCTCTCCCTCTGTCTTCCTCCGTCCTCCGTCTCCCTCCGTCCGCCGTCTCCCTCCGTCCTCTGTCTCCCTCCCTCTTCCTCCCTCCTCCGTCTCCCTCCCTCCTCCGTCTACCTCCCTCCCCCGTCTCCCTCTCTCTCTCCGTCTCCCTCACTCTCTGTTGCCCTCCCTCTCCGTCTCCCTCTCCGTCTCCCTCTTTGCCTCTCTGTCTGTATCTGCCTCTATCTGTCCCTGTCTCTGCCTATCTGTCTCTGTCTGTCCCTGTCTCTGTTAGTCTCTATCTATATCTGTCTCTGTCTGTTTCTGTCTCTCCCTACTGCCCTCTGTCACCCTCTGTCCCCTTACCTGACTCTCACACCCTGCTGTTCTCTTGTCATTCTTTGTCACCTCTCCCCCCCCTGGCCCCCACCCGCCGCTTGTGTGGCAGCTGAGGCAGCTTCCCTTCCAGGGCACATACACAGCCCCACCCGAGTACTTCACAGGTCTTTAAGAGACCATTTGCATGATAACGAGGCTTTGTTGTATATCACCTCTTAGCGCCCCAGCAGCTCCACTCGAACTATCGCTTGAATCCCCGGGCCCCCACAGAGCAGAGTCTGTGTTTGCTGACACTGATAAGAAAAACAAAAAACACTGGTACGATGCCTGCAAGGTCCGTGGGCCGCCAAGAAAGGCTTGCCGGGCCGCTGGCGGCCCGCGGGCCGTACTATGAGTACCCCTGCTCTAACACAACCCGTGAGAGATAGAATCATGCGTGCAGTCGAAGTCCAGAAATGTCTGCTTGGAAGTAGAACTTGTGAGTTTAAAGAAATAACTTCATTCTTTTCTGTCTTGAGTGAAGAAAAAAAGGCAGCGTGGCTGCAATGGTTTAGTTACAAAACATCGAGCAAATATTTAAAAGTATTCTTATCTCATATTAGAAATCAGTGCCTCCGCCTTTTGTTTAACTAATGATGACGTTCATTGATCTGTCACCCACGGGAAAGCATACAGCGTGCGCAATCTACCCTGGGGGGAAGGCACGTTTACCTTGTGCAGGAGATTGAGAATGAAACCTACAAGGCACTGAGCCTGGATAACACAGACTTTAAAACAAAGGAACTCACCACCAGCTTACAAATGTATTATGTGTGCCCAGATATGTTGCTAAAGCGCACACTGAAAAAAAGAGAACTTTTCAACATGCACTTTTATTGCCACACCTGTGATACTCGCTAATTCGCGTCTCGGCCACTTAAATGTTGTCATTTTCATTTAAATACACATTGATGTTAACAAGTAGAAACCCAAGTGAAACACAGGGAATGGCTATGTACCATTGAACGCTCAAGCCTTGTCTGATCTCGGTGACTGGCTCTGGCTCGGCCCAAGGTCCTTTAGGACCCTTGGGCCAAAAGCAAGCCGAGCTGCGAGTGTGTGACTGAGTGACATCTCCAGTACATCGTGTGAGATAGAGAGGAGGAGAGATAGATTGGCGGTGGTGGGGGGAGGGGCGGAAACTGGGCAGAGCAGCGGAATAGAGGCAGAACAGAGGAACATGGACAATGGTTGGAAAGAGGCAGTGAGGGCAGAGAGGCGGTGACAGCCTGAGGAGGGACAAGTGAAGGAGAGAGGACAGAACATTTGGCAGGGGGCAGAAGTGAGAAATGAGAAAAGAGAAAGAGCGAGGAGAGTAAATATCTACCATTGAGAAGGGCTGGGACCGTGACAGGATGAGGTGACAGCAGGTAGGGCTGCGGGAAAGTCAATAGTGTGGACATGTGACTACCTGTAACTGCCTGCACAACCGGCCCATCAGGAAAACCAACCTGTCACAGTATGCCCGTGGGCACCAATGAGTCCACACGCAACTGCAGCCCTCTCCTACCCTTCTCTATCTTCCCGATCTGTCACCGCATAGCAACAATGTGGCTGGCTCTTCTCATCCTTGGGCCCCTAGAGGTAAGATGACCCTTGGCTGGGCTCTTCACTTGACTGCTGATGCCTTCAATTAGAATTTAATTGGCCGGGGATCATGGGGGAGTGCAGCAAACACTTGTGCGCTATTAGCACATTGAGACACATTTATAATCACCCAGCGCATGCAGAGCTGCAGGGGCAGCAGCAGCACAATATTAGAAGTGTCAGAACCACTGCCAGAGGCATTCTGAACCACCTTTGTTCCTACGATGCTTAACGGTCAACTTTGAGTGTTTTTTTTTTTTTCGGTGTGAAGTTTTATAAACACAAACTGTACCCGAAGGTATTACAGCGCTCCTTTACATGAGCTACAGTTACATTAAATAAGGCCACACTAGGTCCTTGCTTGTGCCTGTCAGCATTCCCCTTCTGATGAAGGCCCAGGCCAAGGTCATAACATCCATCTCAGACAGGAGGGCCTATAACAGAGGGCCAGCCTAGGCACAGGCGGGAGATGGATTCAGGTATGAAGCTGGTTGTTTACATTGTATATTATGCAGCTTGTTATTAATGCATGTTTCGAAATTATTTGTTTTACTTTTAATAATTATAGGGTTTCAGGTTCTGTTCTTTCTTGTTTATTTTATCTTCTTTTGGCTTATTTCTCTGAGTAGGAGAAAAAGCTGCAGATTTCAGAGAAAGGGATCTCTTTGTTAACATGACTTAAGAAGAACCAAAGGGAAACTACTCCACTCTGTCTTTTCCTGAATGTAGAACAATTCATGTCGGAATGTACAGTGTACACATTCTTGTGGTGATGATAGGGCAGGACAAGGGAGAAGGTGGCATCATTGCTCAGGCCTGCCTCCATAGCAGTGCTTAATTTGAGGCAGTGGTTGCCGGTGCAGCCCACGGCGCTCATTTGTGGGCATCACCTCTTATTTTTCCTCATCAAAGATTTACTAAGAGCAAGAAAGCGAAAAACACACAAAGAAGAAAGAAGAGAAATATGGAGAAAAAAATCATCACACAGGGAGAAAGCAGGAGCCTATTAGAGTGAGATAAAGGGGCGGGAGTGCGTCCAGGTGGACTAAAGACACATGAGGTGGAATCAAGACTGATCAGCCTTGGTATTTGGTGCGCTGACATTTAAAATCACCGGGGGGAACCATCTTCCCACAACTCATCTTTCACTTCAAGCTCACTCACTGTGTTCTTGCATGATTTCTACTCAAATCTCTGTTTTCCGCCTCACCACTTTTAGAATCCACCAGCCACCACTGCTTATCGTGCCCATGTCTGTGCACGATAATTGAAACCACATGGCAGCGGTGCGCGTAACAGACACCAATAGGCCATGGGGGGAGCAATGCGCCCACCTCTGGCCAATTGCGTGCTGTCTTTGATAAAAAGACGCATGCAAAGGCCAATAGCGTGGCCCAAAAGGAAATGCACACGCATAAGCGTGTGCGATTCCTAGGTCCGTTTTCAAACCCCCTACAAGAGGTCTCTCGCTGCGCGAGCAAAGCTACACACTGCAACGCTAGGCACGAGACCTAAAAAGGGTCATTTTTCACTGTGAAAATGTGGTGTGTCCATGTTGCGTTTTGCGCTGTTTCCTGTCTCGGGCACTAGGCCTACCCACACAAGTGAGGTACAGTTTTTCTCGAAAGACTTTGGGAAACACGGGATGGGTGGAATTTTGTGGATCCACGCAGGTTCCAGAACTTTCCACCACAATAATGTGTGAAAAATGTGTTTGTTTGGACAATTTTTTAGGTTTACAAGGGATTCTGAGTAACTGAACCTGGTGAGAGCCAGTCAAGTCACCCCATCCTAGATTTCCCTGGGTGTCTTGTTTTCAAAAATGTATAGATTTACTAGGTTTTCCAAGGTGCTGGCAGAGCTAGGGTTCAAAAACTACAGCTAAGAACTTTGCAAAAAAAGGGTCATTTTTAGGCCTACCCACACATGTGAGGTACCGTTTTTCTCGAAAGACTTTGGGGAATGGGGGGTGGGTGGAATTTTGTGGATACACGTAGATTCCAGAACTTTCCACCATAGAAATTTGAGGAAAATGTGTTTTTTGACAATTTTTTAGGTTTGCAAGGGATTCTGGGTAACAGAACCTGGTGAGAGCCAGTCAAGTCACCCCATTCTTAATTCCCCTGGGTGTCTAGTTTTAAAACATTTATAGGTTTGCTAGGTTTCCCTAGGTGCCGGCAGAGCTAGGGTTCAAAAACTACAGCAAGGCACTTTGCAAAAAAGGGTCATTTTTCACTGTGAAAATGTGGTGTGTCCACGTTGCCTTTTGCGCTGTTTCCTGTCGCGGGCACTAGGCCTACCCACACAAGTGAGATACCGTTTTTGTTGGGAGACTTAGGGTAACACAGAAGTGTAGAGCAACTGTTATTACCTATTGACTTTCTATGCATTTCTGCCTTCCAAATGAAAGACAATGTGTAAAAAAGAAGTTATTTTGAAAAATTACCTATAATTCTCATGATAGTATGGGTACTTCCAATTTCAGAAATGTGCAAATATCTACCGTTTCTAAACTCTATATTTTGTTCCCATTTCAGAAATACATAGGTGTCTTTCATACCGATTTTTCCATGTATAAATTTTCCCAGAATAATTGCTATATACCAGGTACATAATAAAAAAACATTGCAAGATGCTGCTCAGTTATTGGCTCTTGGTTCGTCGGGTTCTTGGTGAACCTACAAGTCCTATATATAGCCACAACCAGAAAGGTCCAGCGGATGTAACGGTATATTGCTTTCAAATAGCTGTCATAATTAGAAGAAGTTACAGGTGAAAACGTTGGCTCAAATGGTTGTTTTTTTCAACGAATTTAAAATTTTTCATATATTTAACTGTTAGTTTCTATAAAGAAACCTTGAAAGATCTACACAATGACCCCTTGCTAAAATCAGAATTTTGTCTACTTTTGTTGCTTTCATACCCATTTATACCATTAACTGGAAGGAGGTTGAAAGCACAAACAATAGCAAAAATAGGCAATGTCCCAGAAAAATGGCATAACTGTGTAACAAATTTTGGTTTTCTGACAAAAGTCTGCTTGTCCCTGAAAGCTGGGACGATGGTGATTTCAGCCCCACAACCCCTTTTTTTGATACCATTTGCAGGGAAAAAAAAACGCTTTCATCTGTAGCCCTTTATTCGCATTTTTACCCAAAAAACAACATTTTGCTGTATGTTGGCTAATTTCTGGGTCCCCTCCAGGGGAATCCACAAACCCTGGGTACCTTTAGAATTCCCATGATGTTGGAAAAAAGGACGTAAATTTGGGGCGGATACGTTATGTGGCCAAAAATTTACAGGGGCCTAAGCGCAAACTACCCCAAATAGCCAAAAATGGCTTTGCACGGGGGGGAAGGCCTAGCAGCGAAGGGGTTAATCTGCTGACAAATGTCACAAGATAGTACATAATTGCGAGTTTGTTTATATAAACCACCACCAGTAACATTGCTGCAAGATAGAAACTCTCGCAGACACGCCAGCATGGGCTGAAGCCATGCCTTCGTGTGCAGCTGTTATCAATGAAAGTATGCGGTCCACTTGAGGAATCAACCTGTCACCAACGTTATTTATTCTAACATAAGGAACTCGGTCGGGTCTTAAATGATAAGAGTACTTAGAAGGGAACCCCTGAGCATAATTTCCACCCTTCTCTGTAGCAGCAATAGCTGCTAAAATGTCCTTTACAATATGACTCATGGATCTTGTAAAGGCTGCTACTAGACATGTGGCTACTGCAGATTTGGCTACTTCATCAGCCAAACTGTTACCAACAGCGTGTACACCTACACGCTGGTGGCCAAGAGTGTGAATCACCTGTGTGAGAGGCAGACCTTCTTTCAGATCTGCCACTCGAACCCAAAGCATCTTATGCTTAATTGCGCTGCCCTTGGAATCACAATAGTCATTCTGAGACCAAAAGAACAAGTTGTCATTGAAAGACTGAACACAGTAATAAGAATCACTCACAATAAGAGTAGTGATATTAGGATCAGCAAACTGAGAGCAAGCACCAAGGCGTGCAACTCGGCCAATTGGGCGGTGCAGTCACCGAGTGCCTGCGTATGTACGACACTGGACTTGAACTCACCGTTCACTATGGTACATGCCAGTATTCCACAGGCTGCAGAATAAGCATGCTTAGACCCGGTGGCCGGTTGCGCTGAACCATCGGTGTAAATGATACAATCGTACTCCTCAAGCGGATGCATTGACAGAGGAGGAGGATGAACAACTTCATACTGCAAGAACTCCTGAGTCTGAAGAGAGGAGTCGAAGATAAACATGACATCCAGAGACGTCAAAGAAGTAGCCCACTGTACCCAACGGGGATGCAAAGCCTTAGAGTTTGGTACACTTGCCTTCATCACTGCATCAAGTGCAGGGTATGACGTCACCTCCAAAATGCGTTTTCCCTGTGCTCATGCGCATTCCTTCAGGAACACCATCTGTACAGCTGTCAAGACCTGTTCAAAGGTTGAAAACCACAACTCGGCAGAAGTGTATAAATGCAATTTGTAAGCTATAAGTACTGTGTCACCTTCATTAAACGTCAAGTAAGTGAAACAAACTGCACCTGGAACAATTCTTATTATCAGGTTTGTGTGGTTATCACGTCTTAACAAGTATTTAGATTCAAGATAATCAGAATGCAAAGACTGGAGGATAGTTGAATGTTCCGGAAGCCAGCAGGCTTTAGAAAATGTTGGTTGTATCTGAGCAGAAAGAGGCTTGATATGCTGGGCATATTCGGGAATATAGGTACGACCGAAATTCAAAAATCCCAACAATGATTGAAGTTTTTTCAGGGTTGTTGGAGGAGGTAAACGTGCGCATTTCTCCAGGAAGTGAGGTGCCAAACCTCTACCTTCATTATTGAGCTCATAGCTAAACAACAACACTGTGTACTCTGCAATGTGTAATTTAGCAAAGTTAAACTTGTAACCGTAGTCCGCAAACAGAATAATGATGCGGTCAACTTGGCACAGATGTGGCTATATTTCATCATCGTCCTGAAGAACCAGAACCAATTGGGCCTGGCGGCGCAGGGTACGCCTTAATCTCCTGGGTTCTCCTGCTTCAGCTAACAGAGACACGGGGACACTCTGTCAGCGTAAAAGATCAGATTTTATTAGCTGCAGCTAGTACAGTTGTCCTAGAAGCACACACGGTATGTTCTCAGGAGACTGCCACTTCACTCCGTGGCGCACAATCTGTTATAGTACATAGATAACATATACAACACACCTAAAACATACATAGAAGACCAATAAGGTAAGGTTAAAGACAGAACATGTCCAATAGAAAGGTTGAAAAACAAAGATATCGAGTAACTCGAAGATGCCTCTCCTCCAACGGTGTTTGCCATCCCTCCCACAGGTTAAGGTATTAACATGTCTGTAACTGGTTTGTAGGTGGCAAGATACATTCGTGTGTTTTGGAGGACAGTTGTGAAACAAGAGAATATGAGCGGAGGACAGCGAAGGCCAGAAGATAAGATAAGGTCAGGAGAGAATAGTGTGAACAAACAGATAGTTAAGATAGGGATTAGAAGTACCAGACAGGGATTAGTGTACTTGGCCAGTCTCTAACACCAGCTTCGTAGACAGAGGCACAAGGCTATTTTTGACACAATATTGCAGGAAAAGCAGAAAAGACTTCGTTCGTCGTGCTGCCTGAGTGAGGGCAACACAAAATGGTGGCAGAGCACAAAATGGCGGCTCAATGCGATTGTGATTGAAAATTGAATTTCCTCAGACCCTCCTTTTGCCAGAACTCAGGCAAGATACATAGACTCACGTCAATCTGAGTCGATGTCGATGGCCATGAGGTCATCAAGCTGTTGCTGTAACATCATTCTAATATTCTCTGTTCTTTGTGCCTTGGGTTTCGGGATGCACATAGTAGCGCAAAGGTCGCAGATGGCGGGACCACAGTGCATACAAAGGCAACAAGAGAAAATGATGGCTAAAACCATACCGAGGAATGTTAGCACCTTCCAACCCCATTTGGACAGTAGTCCCCAAAACCATCCCAATAACGACCAATCTCCTTCGTCCTGATGAATCGACTCAGAGATTATATGTAATTTAGAGATGGCCTGGTATACTGTCGGAGCGTCATCAGGTATATAAATACAGCAACTCGATTTGATCAATTTACAGACTCCACCACGATCTGCAAGTATAACATCTAGGGCAACTCGGTTCTGTAAAGTCATAAGACGATCCGCTTGTAGTTCTGCTGTAATATTACTTAAAGCTCCTACAGTGATGTCTATGGTAGTCTCTACGACACGAACCAGTTGCCTCATATTCCTGCTGTTTGCCATAGGATCCCAAAAAGGAAGAAATCCCTTTAGGAAGTCTCCTCCCTCTTGACCTGCTGTGTCTTTGGAATCAATAATTTCTCTGCCATATCTGTTTTTATGAAAATTTGAAGAAGCAGTGTATGTAGGGGGAAGAAGAAAAGCTATATAGCAAGTTCCAGAAAAACCAGTCGGCAACCACGTATAGGCTCTTATCATGACAGATGAAATACGTGCCCTGAGATGGCACTAATGGCGGCAGGTTCTGAGAGGAGTGGATATAAGTATGGGAACAAAAGCTTTTTCTTTGTTCGGGGTCAGTAGTTTGACCATTGATTTGCAAACAGAAATTGCCTTGATGAGGTACAGTGCAAATCGGTGGAGATTTTCCTTGTTTAACCTCATCACTAAGACTTGTGATGTAATGAGTGACATTCCAATTGGCGTATGCTTTTCTTTCATCGACAACAATTTTGCTATTTTCCATGATTTTAGCCATAGCTACCATTCCCTTTATCAATGAACTATGACTGAAATCTGGCCCACCAATATAAGAACTGACAGGTCGTTTAAATCGGCTTTGATAGGCGTTAGAGAAAATTACAAAATAAGCCCAAGCAGAACCTTCATAAGAGAATGAAGGACTAAATATGGCATCCCTTTTTCTGTGGTATGAGGTATTAATCCACACACCCAACAATCAGTTGTATTAATTACTAATTGGTGTTGGTGTAATAATTGAATAAACGAATTATTGTAGTATTCGATTCTTCTAACGAGTTCATGTTGAGGAAGTGTATGAAAGAGATGCGGAGAGATAGTGGAATAAGAAGGCACAGAGATAGAAGAAGGGACAACTTTTTGCTGCATAGAATAAACAATCCAACCTATACACGCCAATAAAATACACAATAATATAAAAACACATAAAGTTATACTACAGCGACTGTATATTATTTTACAATGATTGTTTTTCATTTTATTCTTTCTCTCTCTTTCGCCTAATGTAGTTTCCATCTTCTAAATGGATGCTCACGGCAATCTTCCTTAATCACTTGATCACGATTGTCTGCCGTCCTATGACACTGCAAGTCCTGCAGGCCTATTGCCACTACTCAGGTCACAACCAAGACTCCTACCGTGACCCTGCAACCGGGATAGAAACTACATAGAAGAGAGATTTTCAAATTTTCTTCTTCAGTCTGGGTCTCAAATCGTAATGGATTTTATCAGGGACAGTCTGATCCTGAAACAATGTTCGTGGATTTGTGGTGTGTTCAAATGTGATGGTACAGCTTCTTGGAGAATGTCGTCGTTTTCTTTTTCCGACAGTGTTGCATTCAAGCGTGCATCACTAAAGGGTACAAATCGTGGAACCTTCTCGCTTTCAGAGTCACTTATACCCTTACGGACCCACTGATCAAAGGGCAAAGGCAAAGGAACCTTCTTGCAGTGCATGCCGTGAATCCAGTTTTTCTTTCCTTCAACCTTCACTGCTGTACGAGTTGTCAGGAGGACCTGACGGGGCTCTCTCCAGCGAGGCTCCAAATTCTTACAATCTTCTTATGTGCGCTACACTTCACAATTGCTATCTGGGTAGGCAAAGCAAGTGACTCAAGAAGAACAGTCACCAACTGACCATGTTGTATCTTAGTGCCGTGGGAAGTAAGGAATCCCCTTTCTTTCCACAAACGTCCAAAATTGAACGCCACACCAAAAGCATACTGACTGTTGGTGTTCACGTTCACTCTTTTTCCTTTGGATAACACACACGCTCTGGTTAGGGCTATCAGTTCAGCTGCCTGAGCTGAATTATGTCTGATGCGTGCTGTTTCCACGACTGTATGCAAGGTAGTAACAGCATAGGCTGAAGTTGTCTCTCCATTAGGAAGCTTAAAACAAGAACCCTCTACCCATAGCGTTCCATCCGGATTCACTAATGGTGTATCTGTTAAGTCAATTCTACCCTTTGTCTCTTCCTCAGTACGAAAGAAACAATCATGTTGTTCCTGAACACCTTTCTCTTCTGGAAGAGGCAACAGAGTAGCTGGATTTAAAGTATTACATCGTTTGATGTGCACGTGACTAGCCAAAAGCGTCAGCTCGTATCCAGACAAACGAGCACTCGTAAGATGCTGTGTTTTTGTTCTGTTTAGCAAAGTATCCACTGCATGTGGCACCATAACAATGAGAGTATTATCTAGCACCACTCCAGCAGACTGTCGAATAGAAATTGCTGCTGCTGCTGTCGCTTTGAGACAGCTAGGCAATGCTTTAGCTACTGGATCTAACGTAGCAGAAAAATAGGCACATGACCGCTGTTTATCTCCAAATCGCTGTGTTAAAACTGACAACACACAACCTTCTCTTTCATGAAAGTAGAGCGTAAAAGGCTTACTGTAATCAGGAGTACCTAGCACAGGAGCTGAACACAGAGCAGCACGTAAGTCAGTAAAGCTCCTCTGACACTCGTCAGTCCATGGAAGGGGCTGAGGCGTATCTTTCAAAGTGAGTGCCAACAAAGGTTTGGCCAACAGAGAGAAGTTAGGGATCCACTGCCTACAATAGGAAGTAATGCCCAAAAAGGCATGTACCTCTCTTTGTGTGGATGGCACAGACATTTGCGCAATAGCTTGGATAGGTTCTGGGGTTAATCGTCTTGCCTCCTTTGATAAGAGATGACCCAAGTAGGTAACCTCTCGGCGAACATATTGTAGCTTAGAAGGTGAAACCTTATGATTAAGATTGGATAAGTGTCGCAACAATGCAACCGTCACATTCTTACATATTTCTTCTGAATCAGCAGCGATTAATAAATCGTCCATGTACTGAATGAGAGCAGCACCAGACGGCAAAGCAAAAAGCATCAAGATGACATTTCAAAGCTTGACTGCAAATAGAGGGACTTTCACAATAGCCTTGAAGTGCGCGCTTGAACCGGAAGCTTCGGCCTCCAAGAGAGAAGCCAAAAATATCCCTACTCTCTTCGGCAATGGGAATACTAAAGAAAGTATTTTTCAGATCGAAAACAGAAAACCAAACCGCTGTAGAAGGTATCATCGTCAACAGCGCAGTGATATCTGGGACAACAGGAAACTGTGGTACAACAATTTTGTTTACCTCCCGAAGATCAATTACAAAACGATAAAGAGGAGGTTGAGAAGGATCAGTGCGTTTAAGAACAGGAAGAATAGGGCTATTACATATGTCACCTCTCGTTTCCTCAACCACATCCTTCTGAATCAAATCATGAATGATTTCCAAAAGCGCTCTTTCACCTTCAGTGGAAATTCTATATTGAGGAACGCGTGGCAATTCAGCATTGGGCTTCAGAGTAACAACATAAAGTGGAATTTCAAGACAACCAACATCATTTGGACCCGTGGCCCAAAGCGTTGTAGGAAGAGAAAGCAATTCAGGTGGGAATTGATCTTTAGACAAATACATTGGAGAAGTCAGTTTTTGTCCTAAAGTGAGATATACACCAGAAGGAGAACAAGATATTGTGGCATGCAGTCTTTTTAATAGATCCAAGCCCAATAGATTCTCGCCGCAACCATTCGTTAAGAGAAGCGGAACTTCTAAATCATAAGCGCCAATTGAAATAGGCAAAGGGCAAGAAACCGGATTACGAACTAGGGCACCAGAAAAACCTACAGATACATTCGTTAAGCCAGACAAAGGTGCCCCAGGGAGTTTTGAATGAATGATAGAACTTCTCATCGCACCAGTATCTAAAAGAAATGGCTCTGAAATACCCATTGTAGTCACATTAACATAAGGTCCATTCTTATCTACTGGAATCGACACAAATCCCTTACTTTGTCCATGGCTGTCCTAGTTAACATGAAGACTTTCATTCCCGTCTCCAATATAACAATCCTCATTGTAATACTGTGTAGACCGAGCGTTTTGCTGATCAAAGTAGTTCACGGAATTAGAGGGAGGAAGGGAACGCTGTTCTTGGGTCAATATACCTCGACCTCTACCTCTGTTTGCTGATTGGAGGCCAGCACGACCTCGCGGAGCAGATAGTGTCCCATTACGCTGCAATAAAACCGGACAACTATTCTTGAAATGACCTTCCTCTCTACAATAGGCACATTGATTAGGACCTAACAAAGGTCGCGGAATATATGGCTCAGGCTTTTGATACACCCTCTGAAACTGCGGAGGCTGTTGAAACTGGGGCTAAGCATAACGAGGTGGATAAGCTTGTTGCAAGAGAACCTTAGTTTTCAATTCTTTAGTCTTTTTCTCTTGCTTATCTTTTTCTTCTTTATCTCTATTTTCATAATATTGAGCAGTAGCCAATATCTGGGCTGAAGAAGAAACAGCCCATGAACTTTCGGAGTCTTTCAGCTTATGCGACAACTCGGGAAGCAAATTCAATACGAACTTATCTACAAATAATCGCTGCCCACCCTCCGTAGTCATGTCCTGACCACTGTGATTGATGAATGTTTCCTCGAAACGAGTGAAGAAATCGGAAACACTCTCATCTTTCTTCTGTTTACACGCGGCTAGTTTATCCCAGTTAACTCTCAAGGCAGGCATCATCGTTTTCATTAATGTAATAATCCTACCAGGGAGTTCTGAAATCAAAGCCTCAGGTTTCGCACCACCCACTTGGTTTCTATCTGCGGCAATTATAGCATCCCAATCAGCACCTAATTCCTGTGCATGATTCTCCTTACGAATCCTAGCCCATAATGCTTGTGGAACTACATTCCTCATCAACATATCAATATCTGCTAAATTCATGATTCAGGCGTCAACAGTTTGTGACAATTCTTTATAATAACTTGCAGGGTTTTTATGAGGATCCGGTAGAGACTGTTTAAGGACTAAAACTTCAGACCTTTTCCAGGGCACATGTACCCATATACGCTGGAAATGAGCAGGAGTAGCTAGATTAGCACCTGCTGCTGCAACCTCTTCTCTCCATAGCGGAGGAACCTCTCTCATTGGATAATTTTTCAGTGTCAACCTAACTGAGGGATCGGAATCAAGAAAAGTCTGTGAAGTAAATAAGGTTCTAAAGGAAACAAGTGTTTTTACAGCATCCTCAACCTTAGAACCCACAATGAGTCCCTTATCAAAATTAGCCTGAATATCTAACAGACCCTGAGGGACCGAACCCAAGTCCATATCCTCCCAACCTTTAACAAGAGTATCACACATAGCATTGAAGACATATCTCTGCGTAGGCGCATTCCACTGTGAGAAGGTAGGCATAATGTCGGGTACGCTATACCGAGGACCCTTCTCAATCCATTTACGAGCGAGAGAGTCCAACCTTTCTCGTTCTTCGGAAGCTGGGAACTGACTACGAGACTGTCTTCGAGAAAAAGTCGGAGACACATTTAATGCCTCAAAGAAAGGTGATAAAAGACCAGAGACCGTTTCTGTGAGTCGTTTACGCATAGATGGAGAATTGGACATAAGGATAGGGGACAAGGTATTAGGCGAACTAACGGAAGGGAAATCAGTAATTACCGGAGGAGCGGAAGGCGTAGAAGATGAAGGTAAAGGAGTCGAAGGCAAAGCTGGCAAAGGTGGCAATACTTGAGGGGGCAAATGTGGAAGAGCCGGAGCAAGCGGAGGTGCAACTGGCGACTGAATAGGCTGTAACAACGGGGGTGCATTAGCACCTTGTACATAGGGCAGAGACAATCTTAATAGGTGAGACATCAAGGAGTCCTCTTCTAAATCCTTTCTTTTATCAGAGGGGGAAGCTGGCAACATCGGATAGCATTTATCTATTGCCATACGATGCTGTCTCTCTGAAATTTCCATCGTATTATCAACTTCATCATCTTTAAACTGCTGAGCAGCCTGTATAATTGTCATACCCTGTGCTTTCTTATCTCGTTTTTTCTTGCTTAATTTTTCTCTGTTTGGCTTCCTTACACCAAAGGCGGAAAGAGTCAAACATTGCCGGCCGGGCTTTTCTTTTAAATAAAATAGTTTCCAAATTATCTAGCTCAAAGCTACCATTTTCTGGCTTTTTTAAAACACCATCATTCTTCGTGTATCGGATCCATGTCTCGTTAAAGGCAATGGGGCCAACACCATGTTTAGAATAGAGCTCATAAGTGGGAGTTCCAACCGAAGGAATCAGACAAGAGTCCTCCAGCCGGGAATCCCTATTACAACCAAAACAACAAAGTTTCTCAAACTTAGTCAGACCAGGCATCGTTATTTCACTGGACTGTTCACAAACATCAAGGGGGTTACATACTTAACACAGCACAAGTGTACTTACCCCTCGGCTTCGGTTATTGCAATACCCGAATCAAAGACCCAAAGAACCTAAGAACCAAAGAACCAAAGAACCAAAGAACCAAAGAACCTAAGGACCAAAGAACCAAAGAACCAAATGTGGGAGCGACCCACCAATACTTAACTAAGATGTCTTCTTACACCAACAGAGGCCCCGTCTATCGTCTCGCTTTACCATACATCATCGGAAAGAGGGCCAAGGCAGGGCGGCAGTCAGGGCAGCAGTCGTCAGTAGCCGTCAGGAAGGAGTAACCATGCTGAAAAAGACCTTCGGACCACTTTCGACATACAGGGGTCGCTTGACGTGGCTCGCGATTCCTCCAGAATTTTCTTGCGGGGTTCCTCATGACCTTCAGGCAGAACCACTACCTCTGAAACCGCCCTACGTTGGGCGCCAGTTGAAGAACCAGAACCAATTGGGCCTGGCAGCGCAGGGTACGCCTCAATCTCCTGGGTTCTCCTGCTTCAGCTAACAGAGACACGGGGACACTCTGTCGGCGTAAAAGATCAGATTTTATTAGCTGCAGCTAGTACAGTTGTCCTAGAAGTACACACGGTATGTTCTCAGGAGACTGCCACTTCACTCCGTGGCGCACAATCTTTTATAGTACATAGATAACATATACAACACACCTAAAACATACATAGAAGACCAAGAAGGTAAGGTTAAAGACAGAACATGTCCAATAGAAAAGGTTGAAAAACAAAGATATCGAGTAACTCGAAGAAGCCTCTCCTCCAACGGTGTTTGCCACCCCTCCCACAGGTTAAAGTATTAACATGTCTGTAACTGGTTTGCAGGTGGCAAGATTTGTTCGTGTGTTTTGGAGGACAGTAGTGAAACAAGAGAATACGAGCGGAGGACAGCGAAGGCCAGAAGATAATATAAGGTCAGGAGAGAATAGTGTGAACCAACAGATAGTTAAGATAGGGATTAGAAGAACTAGACAGGGATTAGTGTACTCGGCCAGTCTCTAACACCAGCTTCGTAAACAGAAGCACAAGGCTATTTTTGACACAATATTGCAGGAAAAGCAGAAAAGACTTTGTTCGTCGTGCTGCCTGAGTGAGGGCAACACAAAATGGCGGCAGAGCACAAAATGGCGGCTTAATGCGATCGTGATTGAAAATCGAATTTCCTCAGTCCGTGAGATAAATATCATCAACGTACGAGTACGCATCTGGGTCTACGCTGTCTAGCAAAGAGACAACACAGGCGGCGGAAACTCCAGGGCTGTTCTTGTAGCCCATAGGTAGTCGCCTAAATTGTTTTTGTTTACCGCCGGCTGTGAATACGGTCCATTGACTGCATGCCGGAGATAAGTTGTGACTAAAAAAGCCATTTGAAATGTCAAGGGTAGTTTTATATTTTTTACAAACAAAACTGTCTACAAGAGCAGAACTGTGAGTATTTTGTACAGCAAAAGTCCGATAATGTGAATTCAAATGCCGGTAATCCAAAACTATGCGGTACGACCCATCGGGTTTTGTAATGGTAAAAAGAGGGTTATTAATTGGTGACACCTTGATACTATAATTGAGTGAGAATTTCCAAAATGGGACCTTTTGCCTCCCACCGGAGGTGATATTGGGGTTGAGGCTGTGGCATTGACCGCAAGGGTATCTCATGGGGTGGATAATCTTTATCCCAGCCCACATGAGTACGGTACAGAGCCGGTGCAAGCACCAAAGCCCACTCTTCTGCAAAAGCCTCGGCATGCTCCTTGGAGATGTTCTTTGAAAAACTCTGAAGTATAACCTCCTCCCCTTTAGGAGCTGCAAGAACAAAAAGTGGGGGCCAATCTGTCTCTGCTAATAAAATGTCGTAAGATGAGGTTAGATTTTCCCAAAAAATGCCCTTCAATGACACGCTGTACGTCACCTTCAATTAAAAGAACTATGTTATATAGTCTGTCATGGGGAGCTACACGAGTGTCAGCAGTCTCAACTGTAATGAAAGTGTCAGTTGCTGTCGCCTCCAGAAACGGACGTAGTGTCTTTTGCACTATAGTAACTTCTGCGGCGCTGTCGAGCAGAGTCACTGCCCATGTTAAATTCAGGAGCCGCGTTCTCACCGCCTGTGGCATATCTCGCTGTTAAAGCTGCAACTGTCTTTTTCTGAAACTGGGGGCATTGACGAGGAAAATTGTTTGCCCTTGCCTTCCGTGGGACGAGGCTGCTCACGTCCTTGCAGTGCACCTCAACCTCTGCCGCGATCCTGGCATTCCCCTCCACCGGCTTGTGAGCCTGACGGTTCCTGAAAAGAACGCTGATCAGGAGACCTAATTCTCGGGCTGGTTGCGCAAATCATAAGTGCGCTCAGAAGACACAGGTGTCTGTGACCCAGCACGCGACCCCTGTTTCTGTTGTTGTTTGCCCTGTTTTTTAGTTCTCCAATTTTTCTTAGAAAAGATTGAACGCTCGTCTTTATCAGACTGAGACTTCTGTTGTGTTTGCGTTTGAGGTGGTATTTTAGCAAAGGCTTAACACCCAAACTATTGCGGCAAATGGTCTTATAAGGCTGAGCAATAATTTCTTGTAATTCGCGTGGCTTCTCATCTTCAGGGACAAGAGTCAAGACATTAGCTAGTTGAAAGTTCACTGCATCTCCCTTCACGTTAGCAACCACGTCAAACACTCCCACCAACCTCATACCCAATTCAACCGCCACTTCAGGGCCATGCTCATCTTGAAAACACTTAATCACGGAGGGGAGTACGGTCATTGAGGGAGTGCCGAAACACTTTGCATATACTGCCACGAACACCTTTCCCCAATTGTTACAATCGGTTAACTCAGGGATTAAGTCAAAATCCTGTGGTTTTCCACAGGAGAGGTATTCGGAAATTCCGCCTCCAGCTGGTCAAATTTTTCAGCAAGCCAATGAGGGCAAATCATCCTTATTCTGTGGTCGCTTGCCCATCACCAAATAACCAGAGCAGGACTGATTGTCACCCCGCAAGGTCCAGCTCGTTGCCCAGCAACTCCAGGTGGTCCCACCTGAACGTTGTGAGACACATATTGTACAACAGCCCTGTGCACCCTAATCAAGGAGGTGTGCAAAATGCGGAGCTCCACTATAGGAACTGTTAGATGCCGTGGATGTGGTATGTACCAAGCCAAAACGGGCCAAGTGGCCCCATCTATTGATAAAAGGCCTAAACGGATCAGTCACTGGGTGTGGGAGGGCGCCTTTAAACCAAATCTGGTGTTGCCATGCTGACAACGGAACCTCAAGAGTCCTATAAGGCCGATATACGTTAGGAAGGGACGTAGGAGTATATACATGAAACAAATTCCCGGAGAGGAAAGGTGACCAAAGAATAAGATACCTCAAAGTGGTGAGCCGGGTCAGCTCCAACCACAAAGATAAGTGCCATACCCGCGTCTGGCACTCCATAACCGGTCAGATGACGACGGAGCACAGCACGGCTATGCGCCGGAATATCATCCTCAGCCATGAAGTCAAAACAGAGTATAACAAACTAATGTGTGACATCACAACCAAGGGTTAACAATGAAGAAAAAACACCTTTTAATTAATATCAAGCTTGAAAAAACCTACATAAATATCAAAGTTACACCGTCACAGCTGTTTCCGGAAACAGATGCAAGGGGATTGTGGACAAGCACTACTCAAGCGCCTCGCAGACAAGAACCAGACCAAACTTTGGGTGCTCCATGTTGCAGGGATTCTGCACATATACAGAACTATGCGCAGGAAACCAGGACCTCAGTGTGTAGTGGTGTACCAAAAACCCATCTTAGTGCCCGGAAACCAAATCCGACTAGCTATAGTGTCTCATTCATTTTCCATACTACAGCAAAGCTACCAATGATTAGACATCCTACAACATGTAACTCAGATCCTCCCAGGAATCACAGGAGCAAGAACCCTCCTACGCTCACTCACTCATACTTGTCCACAACGTGAATAATCGGAGACACTGTATAGTTTAAAATGTTTACTTTAACTAACGTGCTCTATAATGCAGTATACGAGCCAATACTAGCAGCAAAATGCATAAAAACAAGATAGTAAGCATTGTTACAATTCCATAGAAAATAAACGGGGATATCATCCTATTAAGATAGTGGAAAAAGGACTACCGTGCCTTGCCAGCCTCCCTGTGCTAGGAACTAGTTTACTATAGAAATAGAAGACCTCTGGGCTTTGTCAGGGGGGACCCCATACCTCTAGGTTAAGATGCAAAAGGTTTACATCTTTGTTCAAGCACAGCTCTTCATTCTGGAAAGGTATTCTTCAAGTGCCTAACATGCCTGCAATGCCTCATTAAAAGCACTCGATTTTCAGTAGTGCGGCTGTGTTTGTATTATGCCTAACATGCGTAGGACTGACCAAAGCAGATCAACGAGAGACATTGTTTTTCAACCTTGAATACGATGTGCAGACGAGACCCACAGAGTACAGCAAGAAACGTGAAAGGTAGACGGGTCTCATGTGGACGAGCACAAACACTGGTTTTGCAAAAACAAAATCATGTAGAAACGTGTGCAAAACCGGCAACATGGCAACCAAGCGTGTACTAACATATGCTAACTACAGTTGGGATTCAATTTAGGCACTGGGCGACAGCAGCAGTCCTTCAAAATGCTCCTCTAAGAGAGGCTTGGTGAAGTTTATATATTAAACCTGGACTCCTTCGTTCTATGCCTGAGCTCTGGTCCGGCTGTCATTTTTGACTTCACCCACCCAGAGTTGTTGCTAAATAGACAACAAGAAGGCCAATTTGCGCAGTGTACCCAGTCCTTGGACAGAACGTTTTAAGGTCTGATAATGTGCCTAAGTAGAAATTTATTTTTAAGCAAACCTTCCCTGAGTAAACTATGGGCATGCAAGCAAAGGTGTGCTAAAAGTGACCATTTAAAAAAAATTCAACTATAAACGTGAACATGTCAAATTGAAGTGTTTGTGCACAGGGCCTATTACCTCTTGACAGATACAAGGCTGTTGGAAGCCTGTTATGTCCCTGAGGCCTCAGAGCAAGAGGCTAGCCAATCAGCCTTTGGAGTCCCTCTGGATTCCGGGATTAAGAGATGCAGGGACGGTCCTTCTCACCCACGCAAGAGGGTAGCAAGCAGCACAGCAAAGCAGGAGTCCAGCACAGTGGCAATCCTTCAGCAGCACAGCAGTCCTTCTTCCTGACAAAGTATCCGCAGGTCCAGAAGTATACTGAAGAGGTGGTGTCTGAGGTTCAGTATTTTTACCCAGCTGTGCCTTTGAAGTGGGGGAGAAGTTTCTAATGGTTTTCCTTTGAAGTCCCTGGGTATCCTGCCTTCCCTGTCCTGGCTCCAGGATAACTATAATGGGTGTGCAGCTCTTTGTGTATAGGCAGGACACAATATACGCTGGTGTAAGTGGGGCTGTGCCCAGCTCCTCCTACCCATCCTGTCACCTCCCTCATATCGTACCAATGATGCCCTACCCAGGCACACCTAAGCTCCCTATTGTGTGCAGCTGTCTAGGAGGAATACACAACTGTCAGTTACACACAGTCAAGGGACCAGAAGCATGCTACAGGCACTAAATGGACAGGGCAGAAAATGCCAACATTCTAGAAGTTGTTTGTATTACACATCAAGACATATGCAAGCCTGGCAACACCAATAAAAGCAATGTCAATGTATGCCATAAGCTATGAATGTATAACAATGTCAATATCAGTAACGACAATATCGAGTTATGCTATTACAACTGTACATAAAATACAGAAGATGTCTGTAAAAATTAGATCAACGACCCCCATATTAGTTGTACGTTATAACGAACTTGTATAATTTCTGTTGCATTCACTCGAGGTGAACTCTTCATCAACCCTGCGTCAGAGATACGTGGACAGGCAGACCGTGTGACCCAAACCCAAGCCTACTGATTAACAGGTCACAGGTGGGGTCACACTTAGCCCAAAAACAAAAGCGCACCCAGGGGAAACCCTAATCAATCCCACAAATAGGCAGTTACACCATAAACAGGTCAGAGGAAATTGGGCCCAATAAAACATGTTTGCCCAAAGGCACGTATTCCCAAAATACCACAAAGTCAGATGCCAAATAAAGTTAGGAACACTTAGCCAATCAAGACACAGCCTGCACACCACACGTAATGATCACTTGCTCCCCATGCCGGAAATCTGAACACATACACACTGACCCACACTACCTCTCCCCGTGGCAGAGTACCACATGTGTCCCTCTTATCAGATGGTTGTAGTTGTTGTTTATGACTAGGATGCTTTTCCAAGAATGTAAGATCGGTTTATAGCCTTCAAACTCCTCACCCACGCATACAAGGCCCTTCACAACGCCAGACCACCATACCTGAATTACTGCCTCACATTCCACATGCCCAACAGACACCTCTGCCCCATCCAGCTTTCCCTGACTACCGTCACATGAATCCGCAAAACCAGAACCGGAGAAATGTCCTTCTCCTACCTTGCCTCCAAGACTCAGAAGATGATGCCCATCCACCTCAGGAAATCAACCTCACTGACGCAAATCAGAAAGGACATGAAGACCTGGATGTTTGGATGAACTAAGCAGTTCGTCTGATCCGCTGCGTGCCCCCTCCCCCATAGGGCCTTGATTTACAGCCCTTGCTGAAAACTTTCAGAAAATCACTTAGAAACAAGTTAATTCTAAACTGGGTGAACCAATTGCAATCAATACTTCATACAAACAACAGAAAAACATTCAAGTTAAACCAGTCTTTTGCAAAGTGCTGGAGTTTCTTTTGTTAGTCTCTTTTTTCTGTTCAATGACTGAAACTCCTGTTCAAATCATTTCTTGGGTATTATACAACACACTTAATTTGAGTAGGCCTTCGATATCTCTTGTAGGATTGCCTTCATTTGGTTTGCACTTCAACTGAATACTCCCTAGAGCTGGTCATTGACGAGTTTCAAAACTCTCATTGTTTTTGGGTTCTCCTCAGGACCTCGACTGGTTAATTCTGAGATGGACAGCAATTCAATGCAAACCTTTAAAACTCCTATCATTTTCTCATTCAGGGCTATTGTCCTTAGTCTTGCAACTCTGTTAGACATGTTACCTCCTTCTCACTGTATTGCCACTTCTTGAGTTGTCTCCTTCAATTTTTATGATTGATAATTAGTCGATTCACTTATTGTTTTCTGCGAAACTCTCCATAACAATTAATATTACATTATACAAAACACAATAAACTTCATAAAATGTCCATGATTAAAAGTGATACAATATAACAAAGTATCAAATAAAAACAATTTCATTTTCATCATATGACTAAATTACATCATACTATTTTAGAGAAACATTGCTCTTAAGCAAGCACATATAGCCTGCTTTGTGCAGTGCTCAATACCTATACAAAGGTATTTATAGCTAGATCAAATGAAAAAGTAATTTAGCTGAAAATCAAGGAGAACACTTAACGAATGGTTCTCAGAATATAATAACTACATCACATACAGTGCTAATTCGTAAAACCCATCCAATAATGGGCCTGACAGCATCTATGGCAAGACATATTAAAATTTCATGTACTTAAAGGAAAGTATATCAATTCATCCTTCAACAATAAATCGACAAGTAGCACCCAAAAACGAAGTGTCAGCCCACATTTTCACTAAAAGTGCACCAGAACAGAAACTTTTGTAAATCAAAGCCAACGTAATGTAACTAAGTTTCATTTAACACACCTAGACCACACCTGCTTATGGCAATAAAACCTGTGTAACATTACAACTTTTATATCCCAAACAAGCTGGGAAGTGGTTTATAGATGCTTAAGTGCTATTCTGTTGTGCTAAGACTCAGTTGCACATTTTCAAATCGGGCAGAATCTTGAAGAGTTATAAGAACATTAAACCAATGTCCCCAAAGCAGCCCTATAAACATTGCCTATCCACATTCAATTTTGTTTTCTTAATGTACTTCTGCTCTTTGTTTCCTTGCTCCATAAATATAGGATGAAACAGCAAGGACCAAAATGGGGTAATATCTCTTGGCCACCAAAAACACACAGACAATAATCTGACCACTTATCTGAAGATGGTGACCACCTTTTGTTTACTGAAGCCACCTGGCAATACACCCATTTGAAAATTTAAGTAAAGGGATTTTTTTTCTGCTGGGTAATCATCATGAATGCAAACAATAGGGTCCACATCTTGATTAAATGAGAAGTAATATTTTGACTTCTGTTCTCAAGAGCTGGGAAACCTCACAGGTAGCTATACAAGAATTAATAATGAGCCACAGTAGCTTGTAATGATCGTGTTGCTTCATGAAGTCTATTAGAGTGGTGCAAATTCCCCTTTAGACAATATTTTAATAGTGCTAATACAATATTATCCTGATGCTGACGCCACTGAGTGATTGCCACACAAATGTGTGAATCTCAGCACAACTGTAGCTTGCTGGGCCAGGATAGTCCTGCTTTTGGATAACTGGGAGACCACAGGATTTTTTCATCCAAAAAGATACCCGACTAATCGTAAACGGATGCTTGATCTAGAGCTGGCTCGCAGTTTCTGCTTCTGGTTGAGAATCATATATTTTGTTTTCCCAACATTGATGGGCAATCTTCTAGCAGTGCCTAAAGACTTGAACCCTTCCAGCAGAAGAAACATCAATATCTCTGTTCTAGCCAATAGCACCGCATCGTTGGCAAAAAGCAGTATTGATATACATCTAATGATTTCCCAGAATTTCTTTGGGTGTCTTGAGGATATTGTATCCAACAGACCTCATCATAGCTTGTGCGAGTAGTACTTCTTTTTGTATTTTAGTAACCCCTTGTACTGATTTTTTCTATCAAGAAATAGCTGGCTTCACACAAGTGTCTATTCTTTAAAGCTAATGATAAAGATTTTTTTAGTTATGCGTTCTCTACATCAAACAACTCATAGCCCTCCAGAGAAAGATATGCAGGCAGTATTTATTTTATTCTCTCTTTCAATAGTTGTCTGTGTCAGCAGCTCCTCAAACATTTGCAACTGCTTCTGCTGCTTCACCACATCATTTACAGGGTCCTAGTAGGTAATATCAACTATTTGCGACTAGCAGCGTAGGTGTCTTATTGTTAATCATGATAATGCTCTTCCTATTTTAGTTTAAGGCCATTTTTCGGCCACTCATGTTTTTTTTTAGAAATTTACATCAGAGAGCCTGAACTTGGATGCTCCAAAACTAAGAACAGTGGATCATAGTCACTTTCAATCCTGCCAATTACTACAATAACAAAAATAAGATGCCATGCTTCAATATTTATTGCCATGCAACCAATGACACTTTGCCTACCACCTTTGCAAAAGGTAGATTTAGGAGGCTTATCCGATTTAGTTAAACTATTCAGTGGATGCAGACCTCCCTCCATTTAGGGGGCTTATCCGATTTAGTTAAACCATTCAGTGGACCTGACCTCCCTCTATTAGAGCTTGAAAATTAATTTGCCGTTCTTTGTGCTTATCTTATACAGCAGTCTGTAGGTGGTGAAGGCATTTCCCAGGCTCTGTCCTCATCAAATATCAATGTATCCCTTATTAGGGGATGGAACTTGCTATTAAAATCACCATAGACGGTACTTTCTAAGCTGGAAGGGACCTCCCATCATAGTTTAAGAATGTGGAATCAGCTGTTCTCATCTTTTTTTCAAGAGATGACCTTTAAGACAGAATGTCAGATTTAACTTACGCCAGCCCCCAGGTGAAAAGTACACATTTATGATCTCAAGTGACAATGCCCTGCTTCGTAGGTTGATCATTTGTATGTTTTTATTAAGTATAGTGTAAGTTGTTTCAGTGTTTTCAAGAACAGACGTTCTTATCCTAATAGTAAGGCCTCCCACTGGCCCTCCTTTTTGCTGTTTAACTGCAGGTAGCTGTTATGTTGAGGAGCCATCTAGTTCGACGGTGTCTATATTCCACGTTTCCTGAAAACAGCAACTATCTTGATGGATTACAGAAGACTGCCAGTCCTTGTCCTCTATCTTGGATTTTAAGCCTGCTATATTTCAGCTCATTATTTTTAGACACATTCTGATGTAATAATTCTGGGTTAACCCTACAGGCATCTTCCTTCTTGATCAACCAATAGTAATGATCTTGATGGTGGCTGAGGAACATAACACAGGTGGTTTTGCATCATATGATTACTATACAGAATTTAAAATCTGTTAAATTAAACCGCTTGGGAAGCAACTGGTGGGAACTTGAACCATCTTGCAACACTGAGCCTGTGTTTTGGCTATGCCTAAACGTATTCTTGAGAACATTTGTACTTAATGTTTCTGTGAACATAAGCGAGCACAAGTCCTTTTCTAGGTGCTTTATATTGATATCCCAAGTCTTTATTAAAATGTTTTGGCTGAGAATTTCATTTTTTTAGCCTTGAGTTAGACCATATAGTCTGTGTAGTTTCTCTACTGATTTGCACAACACTAACTGCCACTAAATCATTTGATCTTACATACTGCAGGCCTGGAATGGTCTTTATTCCATGCAGAATAGTCCGTCTGTTGAGGATATCTTGGCTCCCATTTCAAATGTATGTGAATATGATTGTTGCCTGATCTTTAGTGATGCGTAAACTATTGTTAGCTCTGTGCCGTTGTATGGTTGTCTGCATATGGCATTGCTTCTCTTTCTTTGAGGTTTCACTCCTGAGATCTAAGTTGGGAGGGCAAGTTAATAAATGCGTTGATGAATAAGCCCTATTGTACAGATGATTAGTTTGATTTTCCCAGGGTCGTGGAGTGTCAGAATAGACTTTGACAGGTTGGAAGGTTAAAACTAGTGAAGACGGATCACAAGAGCTTCCATAAATAGCCTTTCTGATACTTGATTCTAAGTGTTCCAACTTGGAATTGATTAATGCACATGGGCCTGCATTGGTAATACCTGAGCTGGGATAATCAATGCTAATCTGTGGTGCTGCATACCTAGTACTTTTACTTTCTATAGTACTATAATTGGTATATACTTGCCCAGATTGTTTTAAAATATTGGTGGGTTTGCCTTGATTTAGCAAGTTTCCACTTGGCCTCTGTATTAAACAGGGCATCTGTGATTCACCGTCAACATTGATTCACTCTTTGTTATCTATTTCTGATGGTTTTCCCTCGGTATCAATTTCCAATCTTTGGGTAGAAAGAATTGGCCTGAATCCTGTTGGTATACGTTTTATGTGAGAGTGGAGGGTGCATGCTTTACCGCACAATAAACCTGGATTTTGATTCAAGAAGTCACCATCAATCTCATTGTTTATACAATGCTGCAGACAGGAATACCTATACCACCACCTTGATCTTGAGTCTCTGGACCCACTGCAATTTCAATCTTAGATTGCATCTGCATTTGACTCAGGAGATAGGAGGCTTCAGATTTTTTTTACAGACCCTCTTTTACTTTTGATTTTATTTCCAATGATCTTGGTTATCATTTTTGGATTTGAGCCTTTATGTTTTTGGGGGGGATGATGGTGTATCTGCAATGGTCATATGTGATTTGCTTAAATCCTCTATTGTATCTCCAGTGCTTATATGAGCTTTTGATTGGGTCTCAGGCTTTTCTCTGCCAGAGCTGGTTCTAGGCAGCAGTTAGATTTTTGTCCGTAGGTTCTCCACCGGCTAGTTGGGCGCAGATCACATTTTTAGGATTATGTCTACACCCCTCTATGATGCAATTTAGATCACTGGAACTTCTAACAGTTTCTCCAACAAAGGAACACAACTTTGGCTTTTTTTATGCCCTTGAATGGATTGTGCTCTTAGATAATCCTTAACAACATCCTCCACTATTGAAGAAATAAATTGCCTGGTAAACTCAAATGGGGTGTCACGTTCCGAAGATTGCGACGTAAATGCATGCGCAATTGAATCCAATGTTATGCACATGACCTTCATTATACTGAATATTGGTTGACCTAGTAGGTAAGCATTCTTGTTTGATGCTGGTTTATCCTTTGATTTCCCAACTATTCCCTTATTTGAATGTGTTGATTGTTATCCAAGAAATGTAGATCATCCAATGTTATGCTATTCATTTGGGAATCAATCCTTTTACTGTCAAGGTTCTCTGGTATGTAGAGTTCAGAGTTATGCAAATCCTGGCCGTGTAAATTCTACTTATCCACATTATAATAAACATAATCAACAACATCATCATTTTCAACAGGGAGAGGAAGAACAGGCGACGGAAACGGCTGGAGAGCTCTTCCCCTCTTTTTGACTTTAAATAGTGGTCATCCATGGTGTTTAAGGCAGCAACCGGAATGACCGCTTTTGCTAGACCTGTTATTTGTAATATAAAAGAAGAAGGTTTCCTTACTCCTATCACTTCAAATTTGGTGCATGTAATTGGTTCCATTGACTTCAGACTACTCATTTTGGAAGTTGGAAGTTAACATTAGTATTAGAATAAAATGATGATGCTCTACATAATATAACTTGCAACGGCTGATTTAATGTTAATGTTCCTAATGATGGCAGTTCTCCTACTACCTCATTGGTCTCCTTATTAAAATCACTTAAATTTGGTGGTGGTAGAGATATAATGGAATACTGTTCACTTGAGCGTCCTTATGTACTTCGGCAAAATAATCGTTCTCAATGCTGGGTCTCCCCAGTTGCCAATCCAATTCAGAGACGTTACATGGAGTATGTGTCAAATCAGCGTTAGCATTGCTGTTGTTATAATAATAGTTTGTTATAGTATTTACTTTCCCAGAGACAGGGGTGAAAGAAGAAGTGATGGAGATGATAGTGATTTGGCCATTGTGTGCAAAGTTGGTGCTAAACAATTATGTGGGGTTTTTGTCCCTTGATTTCTGGGATATGCTAGATCCAGCGATGATGTCCGGCACAGGGTAGTTCCTGTTTTGCACTCCGTAAAACATGCTTGTCAGTTCTCAGTATTCATGGATCTCGCTGCATACCCTGGGGTAGATTTTACTGCGTTCCCTGTAATGCATTGGGCCAACTCCTAACCTCCCAATTTGAGGTGGCAGTGGCAGTTTGAAATTAGTTGTAGGTAACCCCAACAGCAATTGAGCTATTGTTTGGACACAGTTTGGCTTCCTTGCCCCTCGTGGCCTTTAGTTTTTTCCTTATCCCATTCATTTTATTTAACTTTTGTTAAGCTATCTGGAGTACCTTCTATTGCTTTGGTTACTTTAGCTCCAAAGTCACTTACTTGTGGTTTCAATTATAGTTTTAAATCCAAACAGACCTTATCTCGTGTGTTCTGTCCTCGGGAGACTCTGGCCTTCCTGCTGCCAGGTTTGCATGCTCACTATCAGGGCTGTTTGGAGTATCAGCCCCCCAAGCCTTCAAACCCCACTGTCTGCTGAGCTGTGCTCTGACTGAGCTGCCGAACCTGCGTCTTAACTCTCAAGCGAGTCCAATTTCCTATCAGCTGCCACTGAGTCATGCAAATCGGGCGAGGTCTAAGTTCCTCATTCACTAGATTTCTCCCAACGCAATTTATTGTAGCTGAACACAAGTCGACTGGATCTGGTCATAGTGCTCCACATTTCTGTTGCTGAAGAGAAGAGAAATGATAGTTGGAATTATTGCTGTAGGCTTATACAGGCCTGCAGGAGAGAGAAGGATGAAGGCGCAGGTCTCCATATACAACATACCCTGACATGATGTTGAAACCCCTGCCCTCCCAGCTGCCTGATATGACCGCGAAGTGGCTCTGTTCATCAGTATGGGTTTTGTCTACAATAAAGAGGAAGCTGTTGCATAAGAGTATGCCTGTTCCTCTGGACCCTGAAGTAAACCCTGAGTGCGTGATTAATCGATACCCCCATCTGTCGAGTGCTTTGTATTTATGCCCCACTAGATGGGTTTTATGGTGAAGGACAACGTCGGGCCGGTGTCTCTTTACACATTGGAGCACTATCCCCCCTTTGATTTTGTTTCCCAGCCTATTGACATTCCAAGAGAGCAATGTAAGTGAGTCTCCGTCTCCCTAGCTTGTAAACATGGATTTATCATGATCATCGTAGAAGTGAGTAAAGGTTAGCTTCACGTGTCTGGGTTGTGCTTGCCGCCTGATGGAGTGGTGCATTTGATCAGATTGTCTCCACCGTAAGGTGAGTTCCGGTGAGTTTGTATTCAAATGTTGTTCAGCCTGAGGTTTATAGGGGAAAGTACCTAACTGTGATTCTGTATTAACACAACAATAACTATTTTAAAGAACATAAAGACCCATGACGGAATTTGAACTTCCCGCCCCCCCCCCAAACACTGCAGAGTGCATGTCACCCTCCCCCCTACTGATTTGAGTGTGGACTTATTAGACCCCCCCAGGATCCCCAGAAATGTATATTGGGAAGTCATAATGCAATATATTACAGTTTTCAGGTTCATTTTCTTCTTCTTATTAGTCCCTCTTCATGTTAGTTGGATTCCTCGAAGGGTGCCAACACCGCGTGGGCCAACAGCCAAGAGAGTCCAGCCCCATCGACCCTGCACGCCACTACTAAGGTTCGTCAGGTTCGGCATAGGCCATTCTTTCCTTGAGGCAGTATCCGTCCGATATTCCTGACTCAGAGCCTATGTACTCTTTGTGCTTTCAGGTGCTTCGCCATTAGTCTGTTGCTACTCTTCCAGGCAAGGGTATGTTCTTTTCTGCGGTTTTCAGGTTTTCTGCCTGTGTCTGCCATTTGCTCCTTGGTCACCAACTCTCTGCAATCCGTCGAGCCACTCCAACGCATCCTCAGGTGTTTCAAAAACCATGATTTGTCCTCCGCCTCTATCTACCCTCAGGTTGGCTGGAAATGGCATAGCATATTTTAATGCCTTGTCTCTGAGGGCCTTTCGAGGAAGCTGCGTCAAAGTTTATTCACCCGCAGGGTGAAGTCCGAGAAGCAGGCGATGGTGCTATTTTCATATTTGACTGGCGGGACGCAGAGGACAGTCTGCAATATAATATCTCTATCTCTAAAGTTGAGCACTGGGGCCAGTATTGGTCTTGAGAGCGAACCCGGTTTGGGTTTGCCTCCTGTAACTCGGTGCGCTCTTTCAATTGACAAACAGGATTACTTTAGAAGCCATCCCAGAGTCATTGGATGATCAGCCAACTACTGCAGAAGTCATTTTCACATCATCAGACATCATCAAGCTGTTGAAGTCATCGGCAACGTTTAGAAACTTGAGCTTGATGATTTCAGGATGACTTGAAAATGACCATTTGATTACTTCATAAGGTAAGAATCTTCCTGATGATTACATTTTCTGTCCACTATTTTGGTTGCATTTTCATCAGGAATGCTGAGCCCTTTGGCTGATAATTAAACAGTGAAAACTATTTAGCTACTACATGAGTTGCCTGTAACATTCAAATAGGCAAACAATGTGCTTCAGAAAAATGTGTCAAAGGTAATTTGCAGTGTGATACTTTTACTGTTTTTATTAGATTTAAGTAGCCCAGGGCGGAAAATAAAATGTATGAGTGCAGACGTACATAACAGTAATAAAAGTTAGTAAATCTTGATTATTTGTGTGTGTGTATTTCTTGAAAGTCTTACTTTCCTTACATTATAAAGTAATTTTCACTAACCGTGGACTTATTAAAGCAGAAAATGACTTGCAGCATCATCCACCAGCTGCTGCATTGTTAGACCTGGCATCTTTTGGTGTGTTTCCCCTGTCTTTTTGCTCTCTGGTCTCCTGTTTTGATGGAATGCTGGACTTCGTTTTTGCAGGCTTAGTGTTCATGCACACTTGTTCACTGCTATTCAGTGATAAAGTGCGAGTGCTCCTACTGTAAAATTGTGTTATGATTGGTTTTCCATGATTAGCATATTTGATTCACTAGTAAGTCCCTAGTACAGTGCACTGTGTTTGGCCAGGGCATGTAAATCAAATACTACTAGTGGCCTGAAGCACTGGTTGTGCCATCCATAAAAGTATACTTTCAAAGGTGTCTCAGACCTGCCACGTCAACGTCTGTGCGCAGTTGTTACTGTCATGTCAGTCTGGCAAGTGCACCAAGAGAATCCAAGATGTCGGGGAAGGAAATGTGTGGGCTGTGAATGGACGGCACACAGGAGACCAAGTCTCTTCTGCCATCGAAAACATACAAGGCGCAGTGAAGGTGCGAACTCGGTCGGGGTAATAGTGCAAGGCCACTCCTGCTATTGCAATGTAACAATGGAACCAGTGCAGCGCTCGAGTCGTTCGTGAGGGAACACATGACGTTTACTTCAATAACATCACCTTTCCTTTGCTGCTTTTATGGGCAAGTTCGCATTTGGGGCCAGGGAGAAAGTGATCACCCTTTAAACACATGGGGGCATATTTATAATGACTGACGCATCCCTGCATATCAGCAGGGATGCGCCAGTTATTTTGCGCCCCAGCTCCGCCACCATGGATGCGCCGCATTTATAATGCGGCGCACCATGGGGCAAAAACGGCACAGATGCGTCACGCATCTGTGCCGTAAAAGTGGCGCATTGCTGGAGTTGCGTCGCAAGCACGACGCAGCTCCAGCATTGCTCTGGGGGGCCCTATCTTCACAATGCTGCGTCAATCCTTACGCCTGCTTCAAGCAGGCGCAGGGTTTTGACGCAGCATGGGCTCAAAAGTGACTGAGTGAAATCTTGTAGATTTCACTCAGCCACTTTTTGGAGGCGTTCCTGCGCCGGAACGCCCCCACCTGCCCTGGAACGCCTACATGTGGCGCAGGGCTTTACAACGTGACGCATCTCCCAGATGCGTCACGTTGTAAATACCCCGCACCATGGCGCCCCTGCTGCGTCACAAAAGTGACGCAACGGCGGCGTAAATGAGGCGCAAGTCAAACATAAATCTGCCCCATGGGATGCTCTTACAGCAAATGCCGCCTCACAAAATTATGCGTGCGAAAACATTTTGTAAACGAATGCCTTTTTCCGGGGTTAAACTAATAAAGTTAAATTTGACTAAAATAAAAGGCCGCATTATGCGGCAGGCAGAAAGCCACCTAATGCTGGGCGCAGGGTATTTCACACTGGTCACCGAGATGTGGGCCGCTTTTGGTGTCTGAAACATTGCAATGTCCACCGACATTTTTAGCCCATACAAGGTCTCCCTTCTGAATACCCTATGCCACAGTCTCCCCTTTTCCCTATGCCAATATGCACCCTCGCTCTCTCCACGGCTTCTCTCTTAGCTGGTGCCCACACTTTATATTCCAATCTTGCCACAGCAGCAGAACAAAAGACTCCCGTGTCGATTTTATAGACTTAATCTTGTCAAGAAACGGGGTATGCTCACATTTTCTGCTCGTTCCTTTTAGCCTGTACCTTATTTGTTTACATTACTCATCTCCTGTACTCTTAAATCGCCATGCCATGTACAGTGCTCTGGTGCTGTGTTAAATGAGCAGAGCCACTTGAATTAAGCGGGAGGTAAGCTCCAAATTATGCAGCAGGGCTGACTAAATTATGCGGCTACAAAACGAGAATTATTTAGCTTAATGCCTGACATTTATTTTGAGTTTTACTTCATTATTTTGACACCTGTACACAAGTTTACACTGTGCAAATGTTTTGCCTCATTACTTTCAGATTAACACCCAAATACAGCAATAACCAACGTAAAGTGACCAGTCAATATTTGGGATGGATTTATGACAGTGCGGCAACACGTGTGGCTCCTCTTTTGGTAAAGTTTTAACCATTGGAGCTAGAATCAACTTTTTTTGTTAAAATCAGCAGTTTATGTAGCAGATTATATATTATATGGAAAACGCTGCAGCTGTAGAAACTCACAATTTGACTGGCTCTGTATATACGTCACTGACATACACAGGACCAGTCGTCAATGCCCAGACGATTCGCCACTAGAAGCGAGAGCTTCATAAATGTGACAACGCTTATGTTGGAATCATACCAACGCTGCATTATGCTTTGATTTCTACCCACTATGGTGGTCTTGACAACCTCCAGGGCCATTGCCATTAGGCGGCAGGGTAGAAACAAATTGGGTTAACTAACTTATGCGGAAAGAAAAGGCAAATGATTCAACGGACATTTTGTGATATTACTTAATTTATTATTATTTTTAACACATGCTAATACTGCCTGTGCAAACATTTTTCCTCTTTAGTACCGGTTTAAATAGTAAATACAGCAGTAAGCAATAGAAAAATGACGAGCCGACCATTGCCAAGGATTTCCAATGCACAAAAACCATGTTGCCACGTTTTTAGTAAGGCTTGATCTGTTTGAGCAGTAAACATTTTGTTGTTGTAACATTTTGCAGATTGTGCATCAGATGATGGATTTAAATCTGCCCAATCCAGCCCAAAGCAATCTGCCCAATCCAGCCCAAAGCAATCTGCCCAAATCCAGCCCAAAGCAATCTGCCCCACTCCAATCTACCCAATCCAGCTCAAAGCAATCTGCCCCACTCCAACCTGCCCAATCCAGCCCAAAGCAATCTGCCCAATCCAGCCCAAAGCAATCTGCACCACTCCAATCTGCCCAACCCAGCCCAAAATATCTGCCCCACTCAAACCTGCCCAATCCACCCCAAAGCAATCTGCCCAATCCTGCCTAAAGCAATCTTCCCAATCCAGCCCAACGCAATCTACCGCACTCCAAACTGCCCGATCCAGCCCAAAGCATTCTGCCCCACTCCAACCTGCCCAATTCAGCCCAAAGCAATGTGCCCCATTCCAATCTGCCCAATACTGCCCAATGCAATCTGCCCCACACCAATCCAAAGAAATCTGCCCCTCGCCAATCTAAAGCAATCTGCCCCACACCAATCCAAAACAATCTGCCCCACTCCAATCCAAAGCAATCTGCCCCGCTCCAATCCAAAGCAATGTGCCCCGCTCCAATCCAAAGCAATCTGCCCCGCACCAATCCAAAGGAATCTGCCCAACACCAAGCCAAAACAATCTGCCCACACCAATCCAAAGCCATCTGCCCCAATCCAAACAATCTGCCCCACACCAATCCAAAACAACCTGCCCCAAAACAGTCTGTCCCACTCCAATGCAATCTGCCCTGCACCAATCCAAAGCAATCTGCCCCATAGCAATTTGCCCCACACCAATCCAAAGCAATTTGCCCACACCAATCCAAAACAATCTGCCCCACACCAATCCAAAACATTCTGCCCCATAACAATCTGTCCCACTCCAATCCAAAACAATCTGTCCCACTCCAATCCAAAGCAATCTGCCCCACACCAATGCAAAACAATCTGCCCGACACCAATGCAAAACAATCTACCCCACACCAATCCAAAAAAATCTGGCCCTTAGCAATTTGCCCCACACCAATCCAAAGCAATTTGCCCCACACCAATTAAAAACTATCTGCCCCACACCAATCCAAAACAATCTGCCCGATAACAATCTGGCCCACTCCAATCCAAAGCAAGCTGCCCCACACCAATCCGTAGCAATCTGCCCTACACCAATCCAAAACAACCTGCCCCACACAAATCCAAAACAACCTGCCCCACACCAATCCAAAACAACCTGCCCCAAAACAGCCTGTCCCACTCCAATCCAAAGCAATCTGCCCCACACCAATCCAAAACAATCTGCCCCACACCAATCCAAAGCAATCTGGCCCACTCCAATTCAAACAATTTGCTCCACACCAATCCTAAACAATCTGCCCCAATCAAAACAATCTGCCCACACCAATCCAAGCAATCTGCCCCACACCAATCCAAAGTAATCTGCCCCAATCCAATCTGCCCCATACCAAACCAATCTGCCCCACACCAATCCAAAGCAATCTGCTCCACACCAATCCAAGGCAATCTACCCTACACCAATCCAAAGCAATTTGCCCCATACCAACCCAAAGCAATTTGCCCCATACCAATCCAAAGCAATCTGCCCCACACCAATCCAAAACAATCTGCCCCACACCAATCCAAAGCAATCTGTCCTAATCCAAAGCAATCTGCCCCACACCAATCCAAAGCAATCTGTCCTAATCCAAAGCAATCTGCCTCACACCAATCCAAAGCAATCTTCCCCACACCAATACAAAACAATCTGCCCCAAATCAATCCAAAGTAATATGGCCCAATCCCAACAATCTGCCCCACACCAATCCAAAACAACCTGCCCCAAAACACATCTGTCCCACTCCAATCCAAAGCAATCTGCCCCACACCAATCCAAAACAATCTGCCCAACACCAATCCAAAACAATCTGTCCTGATCCAAAGCAACCTGCCCCACACTAATCCAAAGCAATCTGCACCACACTAATCCAAAGCAATCTACCCACACCAATCCAAAGCAATCTGTCATACTCCAAATCAATCTGCCCCACACCAATCCAAAGCAATCTTCCCCACACCAATCCAAAACAATCTGCCCCACACCAATCCAACGCAATCTGGCCCAATCCCAACAATCTGCCCCAAACCAATCATACACAACCTGCCCCAAAACAGTCTGTCCCACTCCAATCCAAAGCAATCTGCCCCACACCAATCCAGAGCAATCTGCCCCACACAAATCAAAAACAATCTTCCCCATACCAATCCAAAACAATCTTCCCTCATAACATTCTGCCCCACACCAATCCAAAGCAAACTGGCCCAATCCAAACAATCTGCCCCACACCAATCCAAAACAACCTGCCCCAAAACAGTCTGTCCCGCTCCAATCAGAAACAATCTGCCTCGCTCCAACCCGAAACAATGTGCCTGGCTCCAATCCAAAACAATGTGCCCCGCTCCAATCCGAAACAATCCGTCCCACTCAATCCAATCCACCCCATCTAACCCACCCACGCAATCCAGTTCACCCCACTCAATCCAGTGCACCCCATTCACTCCAATCCACCCCAAACCAATCCACCCCTGTTCAGTCTACCCCACCTCAGTTCAGCGCGCCCCATTCCAGTCTACCCCATTCCAGTCTACCACATTCCAGTCTACCCCACTCCAGACCAATTCACCACACTTCAGTCCAATCTAATCTACTCCAGTCCAGTCCAATCTAATCCACCCCACCCCGAATTCATCCCAATCCAATCCAATCCACCTCAACCTAGTCCTATCAGTTCAATCCATTGCACCCACGTCAATCTAATCTAATCCACTGCTTTCCAATCCACCTCACCCCATTTCAGCTCACCCCATTCCAATCCACCCAACTCTACTGCAATCTAATCCACCCAACTTCTTTATTCCACTCCATCCAATTCCACCCTGTTTTACCCCACGTCACTCCATTCCTCTGTACTTTGCGGCACTCTCTACCACTAACCACTAGTAACAGCACAATATATTGCCTGTTTGCACATAAATGAGTCATAACACTTTAACAGACTTTCTGTAACTTATGTTGTACAACTACTCAGCAACCTACAACTCAAAACAAAAAACAGCCTATTATTGATCACATAGGCGAAACCTAATGCATTTATCAATGCATGTTTTTAATGGAGTAATCTGCCCTGCCAACGAACTAAAAAAAACTGCTGATTTCTTAACTTCTTGTGGATGGCAAAGGTTTACTCATTACTATTCCAGGTGTATGAATAATAGAGCCACATAATGAAATCATCATGCAGTACGCAATCCAGCCAGAACCCATCCTAAGGTAATACATCTCCATCATGAAGTCATAATCAACTAGTAGTTTCATTCTAAAGATATTTTGGGATCATCTTGAGTAATGCTGCCTCATTCAGAAGTCCTCACAAGATCATTCTGTAATAATTCAGCCCATCCTGAAATATTCATAAGGCCATCCTGGAGTAATCCAGACTAACCCTGAAATCATTCTGGGATCATCCTGCAGTGGTAAGGAATCATCACATGATTTCCATTGAAATAATCAGGAACCCATCCTGGAGTAATCCAGCCTATTCCTGCAATCATCATGGTATCATCCTGCAGTAGTACAAGATCATCAAATGTTTTCCACTAAGGTAATCAGGAATTAAACCTGGAGTAGTTTCCCTGATGATTCTATATAATCATCCCATTTAAATATTCTGCCCTATAGGCATACTTCAGGATGGCTTAGGATGACTTCCCCAGGTAATTACAGGAATAGCCTGGCTAAAGTAATCGGTTGGCCTCAAAATGACTCCAGGATGATCTTTCTTTTTGACTTGGGTAGGGCTTATTCCCCCTATCGGTATGTCGGTTTCCTCCACTCCTCAGTCAGCTGAAACGCTTCCACCCACCAGCGCAGAGTCACCACCTCTCCAGGCTCTCCTCCTCCCTCTGGCCAGATCCTGTGATTACCTCGATGCTGATCGGAAGAGGCCCGGTCACGGCAGTCTTGGCCCAAACCCGAGCCAGGAGGGGCAGCGCTCCGCTATTTTGTGAAGCATGTGGATGAATTCTATGATTTTCTGTGGCTTTAGGCACAGGTCGCAGGAGCCGCCATGTGGACATCGGCTGCCGGCCACGCCCCTTGATAAAGCTGGTTTTGAGGCAGAGGTGACACTAGAAAGTCCTCACGTCATTGGTTGTGCCTTAGTGATCTCATAGCACAACACTGACTAAGAACTAGCTAAACTTGGCTTCAGATCCAACACGGGAGTGGGGGTCAGGATCGAAAATTATGCCCCCGGAGCTAAGACCAACGCAAACCAGCCGGAATCAGCATGGCCAGTGGTAAATGTGTGGTGATTAAGCTTGGCACTGACAGACAGTCATGCAAAGGCTGAGCAGGGTCACTCAGTGCTAGAAAAAGAACCCACCAGCAGAAATTCGAATTGAGGCCCGTACAGAACTGCAGGGCCCAAAGGCACATCAGAGAGACGAGGAGCCAGCAGGATTAGATGGAATTCACATCCTAGAAGGCCTTATTCTGCTGCAGTGTTAACTATGAGCCAGAGGTAGGGGTGAAATGACTACAACTGCGACACTGGCAGCCAAGTCTTTGGCTCAACTTATTCTTTTGTTGGAATGGTGGGAAGAAGTGGTACCCCTCTTTGACATCGTTGTTTTAGATAACAATTTATCTTATGCTTCATCCAGGAATTACCAGAGGATGGGGATCAGGATTGAGATCATGAACGACCCTAAAAGGTTGACCAGGACTGATAGTATTCTTCTGTATTTCAACACACAGCTTCCCTACACACTCCCTGTGAACTTCAGATCCATCTGAGAACATTTACCACAGTACTTTAAGACATTCTTGAAACCCAATTAGCATAGTTCGACATCATATGGATCCATGATCAGCATCTGCTTCCTGCAGGTGCAGCACTGTTTAAAGCCTTTGTTCTTCAGGGGAGAAATATTACTTGCACACTGTATTTCAAATTTGATAGTCAGTAAACACGGAGAAGAGGGTGGGAGAGGAGTTCCAAATGCATGTTGAAAAGTGAAAAAATTAGGAATTGACCAAGTGCACAGTATCTGTGCTATAATTCCCACTAATTATTTTCCTCTGTGTGCAGCAGTGTAAGGACTCTGTGCGCTGCAGCCAAGGCTATGTGCGCCAAGAACCTGACCGCGTGTGTGCGTACAGCAACACATATCAGTGCAAATATCACTAAACTTTTACTTCCAAAAGTGAAAAGACTGCATTTCCACGCGTATAGTGCCATGTGAAGGGTCTTTAGGCAGGTTTGCAATTTAGATACACATGCCATGACCTGCATTGGGTATACAAACAAGTACAGGTGGTCAAATTTCACATTTGACCACCTTTGACCATGTCTTAGTTGTAGTTTTGCATTTCTCATTAAACGTATAGGTTTGAGAGTGATTGAGTTTGGGACGTTGGCTGAAGAGCAGTGGCTGGCTAGCCGGGCAGTAGCACATGTCTGTAGCCACCTGCCAGCTATTTTATTAAGCCATATAGCACAAGACATCATATTGTTTCTCTTTGCATTACTTAAACCTCTAATTTTGTTTATCCATCCCTTCAGATCTTGGTAGCAGTCTATCATAATTAAGTATATTTTCAATCATAGTTTATCCAATTATGTTATGCCTGTGGTTCTCAAGCATCACAAAAGGCAATGCTTTGCTATCATGGTCTTTTAGTTCCTGGCAGCATGTTTAGTAGACCCCTTAAAATCAGTGAACAACAAGAGCAGCGAGCTGGCACTGCATCAGACAGCAGTATGAAGACTGGAGAAGACCACTGCTTCAACAGATGATATGGTGGTAAACATATTCAAGGGGCAGACAGAGCAGGAAGAGGGAATGTAGAATTGGGGAAGTCATTCCAATTGACAAGTCTTCCCCAAGGGTACATCAGGCCTCAGGATTCTCTGGAGGTACCTAGGACCAAAAGGGAATTCGACCCCTGCTCCCCCCTTCTAAAAAAAGCCCTGTTTAAGAGGAACTACAGTAAATCAAACTAGCACTGAATATAGCTCTCCTCAGACAGACATTACTTACATTTCCATAATTTAGAAACAAAGATCTGGGAAAGAATGCCGTGCTGCATTCTTTTTGTTAATAGGAGCGCGGCTGTGGGGCTTTTTATCTAAAGTTTAATCAATGAGGGATTCCATATTTTCTTCCTAGTAGTAGTCCTCATCTTCTGCAGAACCATATGCAGCTAGTTCCTACTCATAGACTTCACAGTCCGACATCTTAGTGAATATAACTGAATTCCACTCAAAATCCCTGACCAGCTAGAGAGACTGGGCGTCAAATAGGAGGCAATGCTGGGACAGTGAGGCCACAGAAGGTACCACCAACCCCTAGCCCCTCCTGCCTAATTTAACCAGGGGGTTTTCCCAAAATTATTTTTATAGGCTGAGTATCAGAGCTTAAGAAATAGCAGGAAAAACGTGCTAAAAAAAGTGCTCAAAATTGATAATGATTGTCTTATCTGAAGCCTGGCACCGGCACAACACTGTCGAGCTGCAGTCCCTCAATTCTTTTAGGCCGGGGGGAGGTGTCAACCAGCGTGCGTGTGGAAGTCTGCAGACGCGTGCACTGATGTGTGCAGGCTCCTGAGAAGCACTCACGAGCAGCCCGATAGGACTCCTGTAAGCGACCCCGCTCCCGGGGGGGTGGGGAGGGTCCATGCCGGTAGCACGAGGAGCGTGCACGTACCCGGCACAGTCGCTCACAGAAGCAGGCCGGAAGAATTAATCTTGCAGAAATAAGAAAAGCACAACACGCGCTGGAAGAATCAATAAATCAAGCGAATAGTGCCCAGAGCGTGGTGCGAGCACTACACCGCTAACATTACAATCACAATAATCAATGTAACAATTAGCATACTGACATTACAAGCCTTATAAATGAAAAAAATAACGAGGTACTTATCTGGACTGTGGCGCAGCAAAGAAAGAGGCAGTAAGATGGTGCCTTGCTATTTTGTATACTATGGACTTTTTGGATTGGTTAATGAAGGAGGCATGGTTCAAAGCCTCATGGGACATGTAGTGTGTTTTGTGATTTACTGTTTTTTCATTGGCTGCTAGTTGAGTATGAAAGAATTGAGTAGCATAATCCTCGTCTCCATCTCCTTAATAGAATCTAAAATTCCCGTTGCGAATGCTGTAAATTTTAGTAGTGTGCAGAGTTCCTCTGAGCAGCAGCCTTTGCTCACATCAGCCTGACTGTGGAAGGTATTCAACCTGCTTCACAGCCGCGCTCTGTTGACCAGGAATGCAGCAACTGCCTCAGGACCTGCCCCACCTGAACCCCACAGGCTGCCGAGTAAGAGGGACATTTGCCTGCAGCGTGTATTCTCCTCTTCCACAGTGGTCTCCTCTTCCTCCGGCCAAAACCCTGCCACAACCAAATTAACTTTTTTCAAACCGCTCCTGATTTGAAAGCAGCAGTGCGAATGGTCTCTCGTGAGATGTGCTGCGTGTGCGTTAGGAGTAACATATGTGCGCGTGCACCTTACAGGGAACAGTGATCGGTGCCTGTATGCGGTTCAGCGTCATCAATTCTGGAGGTGGGAGACACCCTCAATGGAGCGTGATGACTTAGGAGCTGTTTCACGAAAACATTTCGGATCCACTCTGACACCTGGGGGATTCAAAATGTAAGGAATCTGAAGTCAGAAACATCCATCAGAAACAACTTTTTATTTTTTAGATGACCTTTCCGCTGCGATTAGCTTCTCTGCCACTGTTTTCCTAAAATGTGCTTTCATGCGCATATAATTCTTTTAATTTCTTTTTATTTCACCTTTCCAACATGGGTGTCCGGACCTTGCAATGGTAATCAAAAAGAAAGCAGCATGGCACAATCCGAACATGGATGCCTGTACCTTGGGATGGTAATTAAAAAGAGAAGTAGAATGGCACAATGCGAATATGGGTGTTCGGACCGAGGGATGGTAACTAAAAAGAGAAGCAGAATGGCACAATGTGAACATGGGTGCCTGTACCTTGCAATGGTAATCAAAAAGAGAAGCAGAATGGCACAATGTGAACATGGGTGCCTGTACCTTGGGATGGTAATTGAAAAGAAAAGCAGAATGGTACAATGCAAACATGGGTGCCTGTACCTTGGAAAAGAAATAAAAAAGAGAAGTAGAATGGCAGTATGCGAACATGGGTGCCTGCACCTTGGGATGGTAATGAAAAAGAGAAGCAGAATGTCACAATGCGAACATGGGTGCCTGTAACTTGGAACGGTAATTAAAAAGAAAAGCAGAAGGGCACAATGCGAACATGGGTGCCTGTACCTTGAAACGGAAATTAAAAAGAGAAGCAGAATGGCACAATGCGAACATGGGTGCCTGTACCTTGAAAAGGAAATTAAAAAGAGAAGCAGAATGGCACAATACGAACATGGGTGCCTGTACCTTGGGATGGAAATGAAAAAGAAAAGCACAATGGCACAATGCGAACATGGGTGCCTGTACCTGGAATGGTAATTAAAAAGAAAAGCAGAATGGCACAATGCGAACATGGGTGCCAGTACCTTGAAATGGAAATTAAAAAGAGAAGCAAAATGGCACAATACAAACATGGGTGCCTGTACCTTGGGATGGAAAATAAAAAGAGAAGCAGAATGGCACAATACGAACATAGGTGCCTGTACCTTGCGATGGTAATTACAAAGAGAAGCAGAATGGCACAATGCGAACATGGGTGCCTGCACCTTGGGATGGTAATTAAAAAGAAAAGCAGAATGGCAAAATGCAAACATGGGTGCCTGTACCGTGGAATGGAAATGAAAAAGAGAAGTAGAATGGCACAATATGAACATGGGTGCCTGTACCTTGGGATTGTAATTAAAAAGAGAAACAGAATGGCACAATATGAACATGGGTGCCTGTACATCGGGATGGTAATTAAAAAGAGAAGCAGAATGGCACAATACGAACATGGGTCTCTGTACCTTGGGATGGTAATTAAATAGAAAAGCAGAATGCCACAATGCGACCATGGGTGCCTGTAGCTTAGAATGGGAATGAAAAAGAGAAGCAGAATGGCACAATGTGAACATGGGTGCATGTACCTTGGAAAAGCAGAATGGCACAATGCAAACATGGGTGCCTGTACCTTGGGATGGTAATTAAAAAGAAAAGCAGAATCGCACAATGAGAACATGGGTGCCTGTACCTTGGGATGGTAATTAAAAAGAAAAGCAGAATGGAACAATGCGAACATGGGTGCCTGTACCTTGTGATGGAAATTAAAAAGAGAAGCAGAATGGCACAATACGAACATGGGTGCCTGTACCTTCGGATGGTAATTAAAAAGAGTAGCAGAATGGAACAATGCAAACATGGGTGCCTGTACCTTGCAATGGTAATTAAAAAGAGAATCAGAATGGCACAATGCAAACATGGGTGCCTGTACCTTGGGATGGTAAATAAAAGGAGATGCAGAATGGCACAATGCGAACATGGGTGCCAGTACCTTAGGATTGTAATTAAAAGAGAAGCAGAATTGCACAATACGAACATGGGTCTCTGTACCTTGGGATGGTAATTAAAAAGAAAAGCAGAATGCCACAATGCGACCATGGGTGCCTGTAGCTTAGAATGGGAATGAAAAAGAGAAGCAGAATGACACAATGCGAACATGGGTGCATGTACCTTGGAATGGAAATGAAAAAGAGAAGTAGAATAGCACAATGCGAACATGGGTGTCTGTACCTTGGGATGGAAATGAAAATGAAAAGCACAATGGCACAATGCAAAAATGGGTGCCTGTACCTTGGGATGGTAATTAAAAAGAAAAGCAGAATGGCACAATGCGAACATGGGTGCCTGTACCTTGAAATGGAAATTAAAAAGAGAAGCAGAATGGCACAATACGAACATGGGTGCCTGTACCTTCGGATGGTAATTAAAAAGAGTAGCAGAATGGAACAATGCAAACATGGGTGCCTGTACCTTGCAATGGTAATCAAAAAGAGAAGCAGAATGGCACACTGTGAACATGGGTGCCTGTACCTTGGGATGGTAATTAAAAAGAGAAGCAGAATGGCACAATGCGAACATGAGTGCCTGTACCTTGAAAAAGAAATGAAAAAGAGAAGCAGAATGGCACTATGCGAACATGGGTGCCTGTACCTTGGGATGGTAATGAAAAAGAGAAGCAGAATGACACAATGCGAAAGTGGGTGCATGTACCTTGAAACGGAAATTAAAAAAAGAAGCAGAATGGCACAATGCGAACATGGGTGCCTGTACCTTGAAAAGGAAATTAAAAAGAGAAGCAGAATGGCACAATACGAACATGGGTGCCTGTACCTTGGGATGGAAATGAAAAAGAAAAGCACAATGGCACAATGCGAACATAGTTGCCTGTACCTTGGAATGGTAATTAAAAGGAGAAGGAGAATGGCACGCTACGAACATGGGTGCCTGTACTTTGCGATGGTAATTAATAAGAAAAGCAGAATGGCACAATGCGAACATGGGTGCCTCTACCTTGAAAAGGAATTGAAAAAGAGAAGCAGAATGGCACAATTCGAACATGGGTGCCTGTACCTTGGGATGGAAATGAAAAAGAAAAGCACAATGGCACAATGCGCACATGGGTGCCTGTACCTTGGGATGGTAATTAAAAAGAGAAGCCGAATGGCACAATGCAAACATGGGTGCCTGTACCTTGCAATGTAATTAAAAAGAAAAGCAGAATGGCACAAAGCAAACATGGGTGCCTGTACCTTGAAATGGAAAATAAAAAGAGAAGCAGAAAGGCACAATACGAACATTGGTGCCTGTACCTTGGGATGGTAATTAAAAAGAGAAGCAGAATTGCACAATACGAACATGGGTCCCTGTAGCTTGGGATGGTAAGTAAAAAGAAAAGCAGAATGCCACAATGCTACCATGGGTGCCTGTAGCTTAGAATGGGAATGAAAAAGACAAGCAGAATGGCACAATATGAACATGGGTGCCTGTACCTTGGGATGGTAATTAAAAAGAGAATCAGGATGGCACAATGCAAACATGGGTGCCTATACCTTGGGATGGTAATTAAAAGGAGAAGCAGAATGGCACAATGCGGACATGGATGCCAGTACCTTGGGATTGTAATTAAAAAGAGAAGCAGAACGACACAATGCGAACATGGGTGCCAGTACCTTGGGATGGTAATTAAAAAGAAAAGCAGAATGCCACAATGCGACCATGGGTGCCTGTAGCTTAGAATGGGAATGAAAAAGACAAGCAGAATGGCACAATGCGAACATGGGTGCATGCACCTTAGGATGGTAATTAAAAAGAGAATCAGAATGGCACAATGCAAACATGGGTGCCTGTACCTTGGGATGGTAATTAAAAGGAGAAGCAGAAGGGCACAATGCGAACATGGGTGCCAGTGCCTTTGGATGGAAATGAAAAAGAGAAGTAGAATGGCACAATGCGAACATGGGTGCCTGTACCTTGGAATGGAAATGAAAAAGAGAAGCAGAATGGCACAATAAGAACATTGGTGCCTGTACCTTGGGATGGTAATTAAAAAGAGAAGTGGAATGCACAATGCGAACATGGGTGCCTGTACCTTGGGATGGTAAATAAAAAGAAAAGCAGAATGGCAAAATGCAAACATGGGTGCCTGTACCTTGGAATGGAAATGAAAAAGAGAAGTAGAATGGCACAATATTAACATGGGTGCCTGTACCTTGGAATGGTGATTAAAAAGAAATGGAGAATGGCACAATGCAAACATGGGTGCCTGTACCTTGGAATGGTTATTAAAAAGAGAAGCAGAATGGGACAATGCGAACATGGGTGCCTGTACCTTGCAATGGTAATTAAAAAGAAAAACAGAATGGCACAATGCGAACATGCGTGCCTGTACCTTGAAATGGAAAATAAAAAGAGAAGCAGAATGGCACAATACGAACATGGGTGCCTGTACCTTGGGATGGTAATTAAAAAGAGAAGTAGAATGGCACAATGCGAACATGGGTGCCTGTACCTTGGGATGGTAAATAAAAAGAAAAGCAGAATGGCAAAATGCAAACATGGGTGCCTGTACCTTGGAATGGAAATGAAAAAGAGAAGTAGAATGGCACAATATGAACATGGGTGCCTGTACCTTGGGATGGTAATTAAAAAGAGAATCAGGATGGCACAATGCAAACATGGGTGCCTGTACCTTGGGATGGTAATTAAAAGGAGAAGCAGAATGGCACAATGCGGACATGGATGCCAGTACCTTGGGATTGTAATTAAAAAGAGAAGCAGAATTGCACAATACGAACATGGGTCCCTGTACCTTGGGATGGTAATTAAAAAGAAAAGCAGAATGCCACAATGCGACCATGGGTGCCTGTAGCTTAGAATGGGAATGAAAAAGAGAAGCAGAAATGCACAATGAGAACATGGGCGCATGTACCTTGGAATGGAAATGAAAAAGCGAAGCAGAATGGCACAATGTGAACATGGGTGCCTATACCTTGGGATGGTAATTAAAAAGAAAAGCAGAATGACACAATGCGTAAGTGGGTGCATGTACCTTGAAACGGAAATTAAAAAAAGAAGTAGAATGGCACAATGCGAACATGGGTGCCTATACCTTGAAAAGGAAATTAAAAAGAGAAGCAGAATGGCACAATACGAACATGGGTGCCTGTACCTTGGGATGGAAATGAAAAAGAAAAGCGCAATGGCACAATGCGAACATAGTTGCCTGTACCTTGGAATGGTAATTAAAAGGAGAAGGAGAATGGCACGCTACGAACATGGGTGCCTGTACTTTGCGATGGTAATTAATAAGAAAAGCAGAATGGCACAATGCCAACATGGGTGCCTGTACCTTGAAACTGAAATTAAAAAGAGAAGCAGAATAGCACAATGCGAACATGGGTGCCTCTACCTTGAAAAGGAATTGAAAAAGAGAAGCAGAATGGCACAATACGAACATGGGTGCCTGTACCTTGGGATGGAAATGAAAAAGAAAAGCACAATGGCACAATGCGCACATGGGTGCCTATACCTTGGGATGGTAATTAAAAAGAGAAGCCGAATGGCACAATGCAAACATGGGTGCCTGTACCTTGCAATGTAATTAAAAAGAAAAGCAGAATGGCACAAAGCAAACATGGGTGCCTGTACCTTGAAATGGAAAATAAAAAGAGAAGCAGAAAGGCACAATATGAACATTGGTGCCTGTACCTTGGGATGGTAATTAAAAAGAGAAGCAGAATTGCACAATACGAACATGGGTCCCTGTAGCTTGGGATGGTAAGTAAAAAGAAAAGCAGAATGCCACAATGCTACCATGGGTGCCTGTAGCTTAGAATGGAAATGAAAAAGTCAAGCAGAATGGCACAATGCGAACATGGGTGCATGTACCTTGGGATGGTAATTAAAAAGAGAATCAGAATGGCACAATGCAAACATGGGTGCCTGTACCTTGGGATGGTAATTAAAAGGAGAAGCAGAAGGGCACAATGCGAACATGGGTGCCACTACCTTGGGATGGAAATGAAAAAGAGAAGTAGAATGGCACAATGCGAACATGGGTGCCTGTACCTTGGAATGGAAATGAAAAAGAGAAGCAGAATGGCACAATACGAACATTGGTGCCTGTACCTTAGGATGGTAATTAAAAAGAGAAGTGGAATGCACAATGCGAACATGGGTGCCTGTACCTTGGGATGGTAAATAAAAAGAAAAGCAGAAAGGCAAAATGCAAACATGGGTGCCTGTACCTTGGAATGGAAATGAAAAACAGAAGTAGAATGGCACAATATTAACATGGGTGCCTGTAGCTTGGAATGGTGATTAAAAAGAAATGGAGAATGGCACAATGCAAACATGGGTGCCTGTACCTTGGAATGGTTATTAAAAAGAGAAGCAGAATGGGACAATGCGAACATGGGTGCCTGTACCTTGCAATGGTAATTAAAAAGAAAAGCAGAATGGCACAATGCGAACATGCGTGCCTGTACCTTGAAATGGAAAATAAAAAGAGAAGCAGAATGGCACAATACAAACATGGGTGCCTGTACCTTGGGATGGTAATTAAAAGGAGAAGTAGAATGGCACAATGCGAACATGGGTGCCTGTACCTTGGGATGGTAAATAAAAAGAAAAGCAGAATGGCAAAATGCAAACATGGGTGCCTGTACCTTGGAATGGAAATGAAAAAGAGAAGTAGAATGGCACAATATGAACATGGGTGCCTGTACCTTGGGATGGTAATTAAAAAGAGAATCAGGATGGCACAATGCAAACATGGGTGCCTGTACCTTGGGATGGTAATTAAAAGGAGAAGCAGAATGGCACAATGCGGACATGGATGCCAGTACCTTGGGATTGTAATTAAAAAGAGAAGCAGAATGACTCAATGCGAACATGGGTGCCAGTACCTTGGGATGGTAATTAAAAAGAAAAGCAGAATGCCACAATGCGACCATGGGTGCCTGTAGCTTAGAATGGGAATGAAAAAGACAAGCAGAATGGCACAATGCGAACATGGGTGCATGTACCTTGGAATGGAAATGAAAAAGAGAAGCAGAATGGCCCAATACGAACATGGGTGCTTGTACCTTGGGATGGTACTTAAAAAGAGAATCAGAATGGCACAATGCAAACATGGGTGCCTGTACCTTGGGATGGTAATTAAAAGGAGAAGCAGAAGGGCACAATGCGAACATGGGTGCCAGTGCCTTTGGATGGAAATGAAAAAGAGAAGTAGAATGGCACAATGCGAACATGGGTGCCTGTACCTTGGAATGGAAATGAAAAAGAGAAGCAGAATGGCACAATACGAACATTGGTGCCTGTACCTTGGGATGGTAATTAAAAAGAGAAGTGGAATGCACAATGCGAACATGGGTGCCTGTACCTTGGGATGGTAAATAAAAAGAAAAGCAGAATGGCAAAATGCAAACATGGGTGCCTGTACCTTGGAATGGAAATGAAAAAGAGAAGTAGAATGGCACAATATTAACATGGGTGCCTGTACCTTGGAATGGTGATTAAAAAGAAATGGAGAATGGCACAATGCAAACATGGGTGCCTGTACCTTGGAATGGTTATTAAAAAGAGAAGCAGAATGGGACAATGCGAACATGGGTGCCTGTACCTTGCAATGGTAATTAAAAAGAAAAGCAGAATGGCACAATGCGAACATGCGTGCCTGTACCTTGAAATGGAAAATAAAAAGAGAAGCAGAATGGCACAATACGAACATGGGTGCCTGTACCTTGGGATGGTAATTAAAAAGAGAAGTAGAATGGCACAATGCGAACATGGGTGCCTGTACCTTGGGATGGTAAATAAAAAGAAAAGCAGAATGGCAAAATGCAAACATGGGTGCCTGTACCTTGGAATGGAAATGAAAAAGAGAAGTAGAATGGCACAATATGAACATGGGTGCCTGTACCTTGGGATGGTAATTAAAAAGAGAATCAGGATGGCACAATGCAAACATGGGTGCCTGTACCTTGGGATGGTAATTAAAAGGAGAAGCAGAATGGCACAATGCGGACATGGATGCCAGTACCTTGGGATTGTAATTAAAAAGAGAAGCAGAATTGCACAATACGAACATGGGTCCCTGTACCTTGGGATGGTAATTAAAAAGAAAAGCAGAATGCCACAATGCGACCATGGGTGCCTGTAGCTTAGAATGGGAATGAAAAAGAGAAGCAGAAATGCACAATGAGAACATGGGCGCATGTACCTTGGAATGGAAATGAAAAAGTGAAGCAGAATGGCACAATGTGAACATGGGTGCCTATACCTTGGGATGGTAATTAAAAAGAAAAGCAGAATCGCACAATGAGAAAATGGGTGCCTGTACCTTGGGATGGCAATTAAAAAGAAAAGCAGAATGGAACAATACGAACATGGGTGCCTGTACCTTGTGATGGTAATTAAAAAGTCAAGCAGAATGGCACAATGCGAACATGGGTGCCTGTACCTTGAAATGGAAATTAAATAGAGAAGCAGAATGGCACAATGCGAACATGGGTTCCATGTTCCTTGCAATGGTAAATAAAAAGAAAAGCAGAATCGCACAATGAGAACATGGGTGCCTGTACCTTGGAATGGAAATTAAAAAGAGAAGTAGAATGGCACAATATGAAGATAGTTGCCTGTACCTTGCAATAGTAATTAAAAAGAAAAGCAGAATGGCACAATGCGAACATGGGTGCCTGTACCTTGAAATGGAAAATAAAAAGAGAAGCAGAATGGCACAATACGAACATTTGTGCCTGTACCTTGGGATGATAATTAAAAAGAGAAGTAGAATGGCACAATGCGAACATGGGTGCCTGTACCTTGTTATGGTGAATAAAAAGAAAAGCAGAATAGCAAAATGCAAACATGGGTGCCTGTACCTTGGAATGGAAATGAAAAAGAGAAGTAAAATGGCACAATATGAACATGGGTGCCTGTACCTTGGTATGGTAATTAAAAAGAGAATCAGAATGGCACAATGCAAACATGGGTGCCTGTACCTTGGGATGGTAATTAAAAGGAGAAGCAGAATGGCACAATGCGAACATGGGTCCCTGTACCTTGGGATGGTAATTAAAAAGAAAAGCAGAATGCCACAATGCGACCATGGGTGCCTGTAGCTTAGAATGGGAATGAAAAAGAGAAGCAGAATGGCACAATGCGAACATGGGTGCATGTACCTTGGAAAAGCAGAATGGCACAATGTGAACATGGGTGCCTGTACCTTGGGAGGGTAATTAAAAAGAAAAGCAGAATCGCACAATGAGAACATGGGTGACTGTACCTTGGGATGGTAATTAAAAAGAAAAGCAGAATGGAACAATGCGAACATCCTGTACTTTGTGATGGTAATTAAAAAGTCAAGCAGAATAGCACAATGCGAACATGGGGGCCTGTACCTTGGAATGGATATTAAAAAGAGAAGCAGAATGGCACAATACGAACATGGGTGCCTGTACCTTGAAATGGTAATTAAAAAGAAAAGCAGAATGGCAAAATGCAAACATGGGTGCCTCTACCTTGGAATGGAAATGAAAAAGAGAAGTAGAATGGCACAATATGAAGATGGGTGCCTGTACCTTGGGATGGTAATTAAAAGGATAAGCAGAATGGCACAATGCGGACATGGATGCCAGTACCTTGGGATTGTAATTAAAAAGAGAAGCAGAATTGCACAATACGAACATGGGTCCCTGTACCTTGGGATGGTAATTAAAAAGAAAAGCAGAATGCCACAATGCGACCATGGGTGCCTGTAGCTTAGAATGGGAATGAAAAAGAGAAGCAGAAATGCACAATGAGAACATGGGCGCATGTACCTTGGAATGGAAATGAAAAAGCGAAGCAGAATGGCACAATGTGATCATGGGTGCCTATACCTTGGGATGGTAATTAAAAAGAAAAGCAGAATCGCACAATGAGAAAATGGGTGCCTGTACCTTGGGATGGCAATTAAAAAGAAAAGCAGAATGGAACAATACGAACATGGGTGCCTGTACCTTGTGATGGTAATTAAAAAGTCAAGCAGAATGGCACAATGCGAACATGGTTGCCTGTACCTTGAAATGGAAATTAAATAGAGAAGCAGAATGGCACAATGCGAACATGGGTTCCATGTTCCTTGCAATGGTAAATAAAAAGAAAAGCAGAATCGCACAATGAGAACATGGGTGCCTGTACCTTGGAATGGAAATGAAAAAGAGAAGTAGAATGGCACAATATGAAGATAGTTGCCTGTACCTTGCAATAGTAATTAAAAAGAAAAGCAGAATGGCACAATGCGAACATGGGTGCCTGTACCTTGAAATGGAAAATAAAAAGAGAAGCAGAATGGCACAATACGAACATTTGTGCCTGTACCTTGGGATGATAATTAAAAAGAGAAGTAGAATGGCACAATGCGAACATGGGTGCCTGTACCTTGTTATGGTGAATAAAAAGAAAAGCAGAATAGCAAAATGCAAACATGGGTGCCTGTACCTTGGAATGGAAATGAAAAAGAGAAGTAAAATGGCACAATATGAACATGGGTGCCTGTACCTTGGTATGGTAATTAAAAAGAGAATCAGAATGGCACAATGCAAACATGGGTGCCTGTACCTTGGGATGGTAATTAAAAGGAGAAGCAGAATGGCACAATGCGAACATGGGTCCCTGTACCTTGGGATGGTAATTAAAAAGAAAAGCAGAATGCCACAATGCGACCATGGGTGCCTGTAGCTTAGAATGGGAATGAAAAAGAGAAGCAGAATGGCACAATGCGAACATGGGTGCATGTACCTTGGAAAAGCAGAATGGCACAATGTGAACATGGGTGCCTGTACCTTGGGAGGGTAATTAAAAAGAAAAGCAGAATCGCACAATGAGAACATGGGTGCCTGTACCTTGGGATGGTAATTAAAAAGAAAAGCAGAATGGAACAATGCGAACATGGGTGCCTGTACCTTGTGATGGTAATTAAAAAGTCAAGCAGAATAGCACAATGCGAACATGGGGGCCTGTACCTTGGAATGGATATTAAAAAGAGAAGCAGAATGGCACAATACGAACATGGGTGCCTGTACCTTGAAATGGTAATTAAAAAGAAAAGCAGAATGGCAAAATGCAAACATGGGTGCCTCTACCTTGGAATGGAAATGAAAAAGAGAAGTAGAATGGCACAATATGAAGATGGGTGCCTGTACCTTGGGATGGTAATTAAAAGGATAAGCAGAATGGCACAATGCGGACATGGATGCCAGTACCTTGGGATTGTAATTAAAAAGAGAAGCAGAATTGCACAATACGAACATGGGTCCCTGTACCTTGGGATGGTAATTAAAAAGAAAAGCAGAATGCCACAATGCGACCATGGGTGCCTGTAGCTTAGAATGGGAATGAAAAAGAGAAGCAGAATGGCACAATGAGAACATGGGCGCATGTACCTTGGAATGGAAATGAAAAAGCGAAGCAGAATGGCACAATGTGAACATGGGTGCCTATACCTTGGGATGGTAATTAAAAAGAAAAGCAGAATCGCACAATGAGAAAATGGGTGCGTGTACCTTGGGATGGCAATTAAAAAGAAAAGCAGAATGGAACAATGCGAACATGGGCGCCTGTACCTTGTGATGGTATTTAAAAAGTCAAGCAGAATGGCACAATGCGAACATGGGTGCCTGTACCTTGAAATGGAAAATAAAAAGAGAATTAGAATGGCACAATATGAACATGGGTGCCTGTACCTTGGGATGATAATTAAAAAGAGAAGCAGAATGGCACAATGCGAACATGGGTGCCTGTACCTTGAAATGGAAAATAAAAAGAGAAGTAGAATGGCACAATATGAACATGGGTGCCTCTACCTTGGGATGGAAATGAAAATAAAAAGCACAATGGCACAATGCAAAAATGGGTGCCTGTACCTTGGGATGGTAATTTTAAAGAAAAGCGGAATGGTACAATGCCAACATGGGTGCCTGTACCTTGAAACTGAAATTAAAAAGAGAAGCAGAATAGCACAATGCGAACATGGGTGCCTGTACCTTGAAAAGGAATTTAAAAAGAGAAGCAGAATGACAAAATACGAACATGGGTGCCTGTACCTTGGGATGGAAATGAAAAAGAAAAGCACAATGGCACAATGCGCACATGGGTGCCTGTATCTTGGAATGGCAATTAAAAAGGGAAGCAGAATGGCACACTACGAACATGGGTGCCTGTAACTTGGGATGGTAATTAAAAAGAGAAGCAGAATGGTACAATGCGAACATGGGTGCCTGTACCTTGGGATGGTAATTAAAAAGAAAAGCAGAATGGCACAATGCGAACATGGGTGCCTGTACCTTGAAATGCAAATTAAAAAGAGAAGCAGAAGGGCACAATACAAACATGGGTGCCTGTACCTTCGGATGATAATTAAAAAGAGAAGCAGAATGGCACAATGCGAACATGGGTGCTTGTACCTTGAAATGGAAAATAAAAGGAGAAGTAGAATGGCACAATACGAACATGGGTGCCTGTACCTTGGGATGGTAATTACAAAGAGAAGCAGAATGGCACAATGCGAACATGGGTGCCTTTACCTTGGGATGGTAATGAAAAAGAAAAGCAGAATGGCACAATGCGAACATGGGTGCCTGTACCTTGAAATGGAAATTAAAAAGAGAAGCAGAATGGCACAATGCGAACATGGGTTCCATGTTCCTTGCAATGGTAAATAAAAAGAAAAGCAGAATGGCACAATATGAACATGGGTGCCTGTACCTTGGGATGGTAATTAAAAAGAGAATCACCATGGCACAATGCAAACATGGGTGCCTGTACCTTGGGATGGTAATTAAAAGGAGAAGCAGAATGGCACAATGCGAACATGGGTGCCAGTACCTTGGGATTGTAATTAAAAAGAGAAGCAGAAATGCACAATACGATTATGGGTCCCTGTACCTTGGGATGGTAATTAAAAAGAAAAGCAGGATGGCAAAATGCGAACATGGGTGCCTGTACCTTGAAAAGGAATTTAAAAAGAGAAGCAGAATGGCACAATACGAACATGGGTGCCTGTACCTTGGAATGGTAATTAAAAAGAAAAGCAGAATGGCAAAATGCAAACATGGGTGCCTGTACCTTGGAATGGAAATGAAAAAGAGAAGTAGAATAGCACAATGCAAACATTGGTGCCTGTACCTTGTGATGGTAATTAAAAAGTCAAGCAGAATGGCACAATGCGAACATGGGTGCCAGTACCTTAGGATTGTAATTAAAAAGAGAAGCAGAATGGCACGATGCGAACATGAGTGCATGTACCTTGGAATGGAAATGAAAAAGAGAAGTAGAATAGCACAATGCGAACATGGGTCTCTGTACCTTGCGATGGTAATTAAAAAGAAAAGCAGAATGCCACAATGCGACCATGGGTGCCTGTAGCTTAGAATGGGAATGAAAAAGAGAAGCAGAATGGCACAATGCGAACATGGGTGCATGTACCTTGGAATGGAAATGAAAAAGAGAAGTAGAATGGCACAATGCAAAAATGGGTGCCTGTACCTTGACATGGTAATTCAAAAGAAAAGCAGAATGGCACAATGCCAACATGGGTGCCTGTACCTTGAAACTGAAATTAAAAAGAGAAGCAGAATAGCACAATGTGAACATGGGTGCCTGTACCTTGAAAAGGAATTTAAAAAGAGAAGCAGAATGACAAAATACGAACATGGGTGCCTGTACCTTGGGATGGAAATGAAAAAGAAAAGCACAATGGCACAATGCGCACATGGGTGCCTGTACCTTGGAATGGTAATTAAAAAGGGAAGTTGAATGGCACACTACGAACATGGTTGCCTGTAACTTGGGATGGTAATTAAAAAGAGAAGCAGAATGGTACAATGCGAACATGGGTGCCTGTACCTTGGGATGGTAATTAAAAAGAAAAGCAGAATGGCACAATGCGAACATGGGTGCCTGTACCTTGAAATGCAAATTAAAAAAAAAAGCAGAAGGGCACAATACAAACATGGGTGCCTGTACCTTGGGATGATAATTAAAAAGAGAAGCAGAATGGCACAATGCGAACATGGGTGCCTGTACCTTGAAATGGAAAATAAAAAGAGAAGTAGAATGGCACAATACGAACATGGGTGCCTGTACCTTGGGATGGTAATTACAAAGAGAAGCAGAATGGCACAATGCGAACATGGGTGCCTTTACCTTGGGATGATAATGAAAAAGAAAAGCAGAATGGCACAATGCGAACATGGGTGCCTGTACCTTGAAATGGAAATTAAAAAGAGAAGCAGAATGGCACAATATGAACATGGGTGCCTGTACCTTGGGATGGTAATGAAAAAGAAAAGCAGAATGGCACAATGCGAACATGGTTGCCTGTACCTTGCAATGGTAATTACGAAGAAAAGCAGAATGGCACAATGCGAACATGGGTGCCTGTACCTTGAAATGGAAAATAAAAAGAGAAGCAAAATGGCACAATAAGAACATTTGTGCATGTACCTTGGTATGATAATTAAAAAGAGAAGTAGAATGGCACAATGCGAACATGGGTGCCTTCACCTTGGGATGGTGAATACAAAGAAAAGCAGAATAGCAAAATGCAAACATGGGTGCCTGTACCTTGGAATGGAAATGAAAAAGAGAAGTAGAATGGCACAATATGAACATGGGTGCCTGTACCTTGGGATGGTAATTGAAAAGAGAATCAGAATGGCACAATGCAAACATGGGTGCCTGTACCTTGCAATGGTAATTAAAAAGTAAAGCAGAATGGCACAATGCGAACATGGGTGCCTGTACCTTGAAATGGAAAATAAAAAGAGAAGCAGAATGGCACAATACGAACATTTGTGCATGTACCTTGGTATGATAATTAAAAAGAGAAGTAGAATGGCACAATGCGAACATGGGTGCCTGTACCTTGGGATGGTGAATAAAAAGAAAAGCAGAATAGCAAAATGCAAACATGGGTGCCTGTACCTTGGAATGGAAATGAAAAAGAGAAGTAGAATGGCACAATATGCACATGGATGCCTGTACCTTGGGATGGTAATTGAAAAGAGAATTAGAATGGTACAATGCAAACATGGGAGCCTGTACCTTGGGATGGTAATTAAAAGGAGAAGCAGAATGGCACAATGCGAACATCGGTGCCAGTACCTTGGGATTGTAATTAAAAAGAGAAGCAGAATGCCACAATGCGACCATGGGTCCCTGTAGCTTGGGATGGTAATTAAAAAGAAAAGCAGAATACCACAATGCAACCATGGGTGTCTGTAGCTTAGAATGGGAATGAAAAAGAGAAGCAGAATGGCACAATGCGAACATGGGTACATGTACCTTGGAAAAGCAGAATGGCACAATGCGAACATGGGTGCCTGTACCTTGGGAAGGTAATTCAAAAGAAAAGCAGAATCGCACAATGAGAACATGGGTGTCTGTACCTTGGGATGGCATTTAAAAAGAAAAGCAGAATGGCACAATGCGAACATGGGTGCCTGTACCTTGGAATGGAAATTAAAAAGATAAGCAGAATGGCACAATACGAACATGGGTGCCTGTACCTTGGAATGGTAATTAAAAAGAAAAGCAGAATGGCAAAATGCAAACATAGGTGCCTGTACCTTGGAATGGAAATGAAAAAGAGAAGTAGAATGGCACAATATGAAGATGGGTGCCTGTACCTTGGGATGGTAATTAAAAAAGAGAATCAGAATGGCACAATGCAAACATGGGTGCCTGTACCTTGGGATGGTAATTAAAAGGAGAAGCAGAATGGCACAATGCGAATATGGGTGCCAGTACCTTAGGATTGTAATTAAAAAGAGAAGCAGAATTGCACAATACGAACATGGGTCTCTGTACCTTGGGATGGTAATTAAAAAGAAAAGCAGAATGCCACAATGCGACCATGGGTGCCTGTAGCTTAGAATGGGAATGAAAAAGAGAAGTAGAATAGCACAATGCGAACATGGGTGCCTGTACCTTGGGATTGTAAGTAAAAAGAGAAGCAGAATGGCACAATACGAACATGGGTGCCTGTACCTTGGGATGGAAATGAAAATGAAAAGCACAATGGCACAATGCAAAAATGGGTGCCTGTACCTTGAAATGGTAATTAAAAAGAAAAGCAGAATGGCACAATGCGAACATGGGTGCCTGTACCTTGAAATGGAAATTAAAAAGAGAAGCAGAATGGCACAATACGAACATGGGTGCCTGTACCTTCGGATGGTAATTAAAAAGAGTAGCAGAATGGAACAATGCAAACATGGGTGCCCGTACCTTGCAATGGTAATTAAAAAGAGAATCAGAATGGCACAATGCAAACATGGGTGCCTGTACCTTGGGATGGTAAATAAAAGGAGAAGCAGAATGGCACAATGCGAACATGGGTGACAGTACCTTAGGATTGTAATTGAAAAGAGAAGCAGAATTGCACAATACGAACATGGGTCTCTGTACCTTGGGATGGTCATTAAAAAGAAAAGCAGAATGCCACAATGCGACCATGGGTGCCTGTAGCTTAGAATGGGAATGAAAAAGAAAAGCAGAATGCCACAATGCGACCATGGGTGCCTGTAGCTTAGAATGGGAATGAAAAAGAGAAGCAGAATGACACAATGCGAACATGGGTGCATGTACCTTGGAATGGAAATGAAAAAGAGAAGTAGATTAGCACAATGCGAACATGGGTGTCTGTACCTTGCGATGGAAATGAAAATGAAAAGCACAATGGCACAATGCAAAAATGGGTGCCTGTACCTTGAAATGGTAATTAAAAAGAAAAGCAGAATGGCACAATGCGAACATGGGTGCCTGTACCTTGAAATGGAAAATAAAAAGAGAAGCAGAATGGCACAATACGAACATTTGTGCATGTACCTTGGTATGATAATTAAAAAGAGAAGTAGAATGGCACAATGCGAACATGGGTGCCTGTACCTTGGGATGGTGAATAAAAAGAAAAGCAGAATAGCAAAATGCAAACATGGGTGCCTGTACCTTGGAATGGAAATGAAAAAGAGAAGTAGAATGGCACAATATGCACATGGATGCCTGTACCTTGGGATGGTAATTGAAAAGAGAATTAGAATGGTACAATGCAAACATGGGAGCCTGTACCTTGGGATGGTAATTAAAAGGAGAAGCAGAATGGCACAATGCGAACATCGGTGCCAGTACCTTGGGATTGTAATTAAAAAGAGAAGCAGAATGCCACAATGCGACCATGGGTCCCTGTAGCTTGGGATGGTAATTAAAAAGAAAAGCAGAATACCACAATGCAACCATGGGTGTCTGTAGCTTAGAATGGGAATGAAAAAGAGAAGCAGAATGGCACAATGCGAACATGGGTGCATGTACCTTGGAAAAGCAGAATGGCACAATGCGAACATGGGTGCCTGTACCTTGGGAAGGTAATTCAAAAGAAAAGCAGAATCGCACAATGAGAACATGGGTGTCTGTACCTTGGGATGGCATTTAAAAAGAAAAGCAGAATGGCACAATGCGAACATGGGTGCCTGTACCTTGGAATGGAAATTAAAAAGATAAGCAGAATGGCACAATACGAACATGGGTGCCTGTACCTTGGAATGGTAATTAAAAAGAAAAGCAGAATGGCAAAATGCAAACATAGGTGCCTGTACCTTGGAATGGAAATGAAAAAGAGAAGTAGAATGGCACAATATGAAGATGGGTGCCTGTACCTTGGGATGGTAATTAAAAAAGAGAATCAGAATGGCACAATGCAAACATGGGTGCCTGTACCTTGGGATGGTAATTAAAAGGAGAAGCAGAATGGCACAATGCGAATATGGGTGCCAGTACCTTAGGATTGTAATTAAAAAGAGAAGCAGAATTGCACAATACGAACATGGGTCTCTGTACCTTGGGATGGTAATTAAAAAGAAAAGCAGAATGCCACAATGCGACCATGGGTGCCTGTAGCTTAGAATGGGAATGAAAAAGAGAAGCAGAATGACACAATGCGAACATGGGTGCATGTACCTTGGAATGGAAATGAAAAAGAGAAGTAGAATAGCACAATGCGAACATGGGTGCCTGTACCTTGGGATTGTAAGTAAAAAGAGAAGCAGAATGGCACAATACGAACATGGGTGCCTGTACCTTGGGATGGAAATGAAAATGAAAAGCACAATGGCACAATGCAAAAATGGGTGCCTGTACCTTGAAATGGTAATTAAAAAGAAAAGCAGAATGGCACAATGCGAACATGGGTGCCTGTACCTTGAAATGGAAATTAAAAAGAGAAGCAGAATGGCACAATACGAACATGGGTGCCTGTACCTTCGGATGGTAATTAAAAAGAGTAGCAGAATGGAACAATGCAAACATGGGTGCCCGTACCTTGCAATGGTAATTAAAAAGAGAATCAGAATGGCACAATGCAAACATGGGTGCCTGTACCTTGGGATGGTAAATAAAAGGAGAAGCAGAATGGCACAATGCGAACATGGGTGACAGTACCTTAGGATTGTAATTGAAAAGAGAAGCAGAATTGCACAATACGAACATGGGTCTCTGTACCTTGGGATGGTCATTAAAAAGAAAAGCAGAATGCCACAATGCGACCATGGGTGCCTGTAGCTTAGAATGGGAATGAAAAAGAAAAGCAGAATGCCACAATGCGACCATGGGTGCCTGTAGCTTAGAATGGGAATGAAAAAGAGAAGCAGAATGACACAATGCGAACATGGGTGCATGTACCTTGGAATGGAAATGAAAAAGAGAAGTAGATTAGCACAATGCGAACATGGGTGTCTGTACCTTGGGATGGAAATGAAAATGAAAAGCACAATGGCACAATGCAAAAATGGGTGCCTGTACCTTGAAATGGTAATTAAAAAGAAAAGCAGAATGGCACAATGCGAACATGGGTGCCTGTACCTTGAAATGGAAAATAAAAAGAGAAGCAGAATGGCACAATACGAACATTTGTGCATGTACCTTGGTATGATAATTAAAAAGAGAAGTAGAATGGCACAATGCGAACATGGGTGCCTGTACCTTGGGATGGTGAATAAAAAGAAAAGCAGAATAGCAAAATGCAAACATGGGTGCCTCTACCTTGAAATGGAAATTAAAAAGAGAAGCAGAATGGCACAATACGAACATGGGTGCCTGTACCTTCGGATGGTAATTAAAAAGAGTAGCAGAATGGAACAATGCAAACATGGGTGCCCGTACCTTGCAATGGTAATTAAAAAGAGAATCAGAATGGCACAATGCAAACATGGGTGCCTGTACCTTGGGATGGTAAATAAAAGGAGAAGCAGAATGGCACAATGCGAACATGGGTGCCAGTACCTTAGGATTGTAATTGAAAAGAGAAGCAGAATTGCACAATACGAACATGGGTCTCTGTACCTTGGGATGGTCATTAAAAAGAAAAGCAGAATGCCACAATACGACCATGGGTGCCTGTAGCTTAGAATGGGAATGAAAAAGAAAAGCAGAATGCCACAATGCGACCATGGGTGCCTGTAGCTTAGAATGGGAATGAAAAAGAGAAGCAGAATGACACAATGCGAACATGGGTGCATGTACCTTGGAATGGAAATGAAAAAGAGAAGTAGATTAGCACAATGCGAACATGGGTGTCTGTACCTTGGGATGGAAATGAAAATGAAAAGCACAATGGCACAATGCAAAAATGGGTGCCTGTACCTTGAAATGGTAATTAAAAAGAAAAGCAGAATGGCACAATGCGAACATGGGTGCCTGTACCTTGAAATGGAAATTAAAAAGAGAAGCAGAATGGCACAATACGAACATGGGTGCCTGTACCTTGGGATGGTAATTAAAAAGAGTAGCAGAATGAAACAATGCAAACATGGGTGCCTGTACCTTGGGATGGTAATTAAAAGGAGAAGCAGAATGGCACAATGCGAACATGGGTGCCAGTACCTTAGGATTGTAATTAAAAAGAGAAGCAGAATTGCACAATACGAACATGGGTCTCTGTACCTTGGGATGGTAATTAAAAAGAAAAGCAGAATGCCACAATGCGACCATGGGTGCCTGTAGCTTAGAATGGGAATGAAAAAGAAAAGCAGAATGCCACAATGCGACCATGGGTGCCTGTAGCTTAGAATGGGAATGAAAAAGAGAAGCAGAATGACACAATGCGAACATGGGTGCATGTACCTTGGAATGGAAATGAAAAAGAGAAGTAGATTAGCACAATGCGAACATGGGTGTCTGTACCTTGGGATGGAAATGAAAATGAAAAGCACAATGGCACAATGCAAAAATGGGTGCCTGTACCTTGAAATGGTAATTAAAACGAAAAGCAGAATGGCACAATGCGAACATGGGTGCCTGTACCTTGAAATGGAAATTAAAAAGAGAAGCAGAATGGCACAATACGAACATGGGTGCCTGTACCTTCGGATGGTAATTAAAAAGAGTAGCAGAATGGAACAATGCAAACATGGGTGCCTGTACCTTGCAATGGTAATCAAAAAGAGAAGCAGAATGGCACAATGTGAACATGGGTGCCTGTATCTTGGGATGGTAATTAAAAAGAGAAGCAGAATGGCACAATGCGAACATGAGTGCCTGTACCTTGAAAAAGAAATGAAAAAGAGGAGCAGAATGGCACTATGCGAACATGGGTGCCTGTACCTTGGGATGGTAATGAAAAAGAGAAGCAGAAAGACACAATGCGAAAGTGGGTGCATGTACCTTGAAACGGAAATTAAAAAAAGAAGCAGAATGGCACAATGCGAACATGGGTGCCTGTACCTTGAAAAGGAAATTAAAAAGAGAAGCAGAATGGCACAATACGAACATGGGTGCCTGTACCTTGGGATGGAAATGAAAAAGAAAAGAACAATGGCACAATGCGAACATAGTTGCCTGTACCTTGGAATGGTAATTAAAAGGAGAAGGAGAATGGCACGCTACGAACATGGGTGCCTGTACTTTGCGATGGTAATTAATAAGAAAAGCAGAATGGCACAATGCCAACATGGGTGCCTGTACCTTGAAACTGAAATTAAAAAGAGAAGCAGAATAGCACAATGCGAACATGGGTGCCTGTACCTTGAAAAGGAATTGAAAAAGAGAAGCAGAATGGCACAATACGAACATGGGTGCCTGTACCTTGGGATGGAAATGAAAAAGAAAAGCACAATGGCACAATGCGCACATGGGTGCCTGTACCTTGGGATGGTAATTAAAAAGAGAAGCCGAATGGCACAATGCAAACATGGGTGCCTGTACCTTGCAATGGTAATTAAAAAGAAAAGCAGAATGGCACAAAGCAAACATGGGTGCCTGTACCTTGAAATGGAAAATAAAAAGAGAAGCAGAAAGGCACAATACGAACATTGGTGCCTGTACCTTGGGATGGTAATTAAAAAGAGAAGCAGAATTGCACAATACGAACATGGGTCCCTGTAGCTTGGGATGGTAAGTAAAAAGAAAAGCAGAATGCCAAAATGCTACCATGGGTGCCTGTAGCTTAGAATGGGAATGAAAAAGACAAGCAGAATGGCACAATGCGAACATGGGTGCATGTACCTTGGGATGGTAATTAAAAAGAGAATCAGAATGGCACAATGCAAACATGGGTGCCTGTACCTTGGGATGGTAATTAAAAGGAGAAGCAGAAGGGCACAATGCGAACATGGGTGCCACTACCTTGGGATGGAAATGAAAAAGAGAAGTAGAATGGCACAATGCGAACATGGGTGCCTGTACCTTGGGATGGTAATTAAAATGAGAATCAGAATGGCAAAATGCAAACATGGGTGCCTGTACCTTGTGATGGTAATTAAAAAGTCAAGCAGAATGGCACAATGCGAACATGGGTGCCAGTACCTTAGGATTGTAATTAAAAATGCACGCAGAATGGCACGATGCGAACATGAGTGCATGTACCTTCGAATGGAAATGAAAAAGAGAAGTAGAATAGCACAATGCGAACATGGGTCTCTGTACCTTGGGATGGTAATTAAAAAGAAAAGCAGAATGCCACAATGCGACCATGGGTGCCTGTAGCTTAGAATGGTAATTAAAAAGAGAAGTGGAATGCACAATGCGAACATGGGTGCCTGTACCTTGGGATGGTAAATAAAAAGAAAAGCAGAATGGCAAAATGCAAACATAGGTGCCTGTACCTTGGAATGGAAATGAAAAAGAGAAGTAGAATGGCACAATATTGACATGGGTGCCTGTACCTTGGAATGGTGATTAAAAAGAAATGGAGAATGGCACAATGCAAACATGGGTGCCTGTACCTTGGAATGGTTATTAAAAAGAGAAGCAGAATGGGACAATGCGAACATGGGTGCCTGTACCTTGCAATGGTAATTAAAAAGAAAAGCAGAATGGCACAATGCGAACATGCTTGCCTGTACCATGAAATGGAAAATAAAAAGAGAAGCAGAATGGCACAATACAAACATGGGTGCCTGTACCTTGGGATGGTAATTAAAAGGAGAAGTAGAATGGCACAATGCTAACATGGGTGCCTGTACCTTGGGATGGTAAATAAAAAGAAAAGCAGAATGGCAAAATGCAAACATGGGTGCCTGTACCTTGGAATGGAAATGAAAAAGCGAAGTAGAATGGCACAATATGAACATGGGTGCCTGTACCTTGGGATGGTAATTAAAAAGAGAATCAGAATGGCACAATGCGAACATGGGTGCCTGTACCTTGGGATGGTAATTAAAAGGAGAAGCAGAATGGCACAATGCGGACATGGATGCCAGTACCTTGGGATTGTAATTAAAAAGAGAAGCAGAATGACACAATGCGAACATGGGTGCCAGTACCTTGGGATGGTAATTAAAAAGAAAATCAGAATGCCACAATGCGACCATGGGTGCCTGTAGCTTAGAATGGGAATGAAAAAGACAAGCAGAATGGCACAATGCGAACATGGGTGCATGTACCTTGGAATGGAAATGAAAAAGAGAAGCAGAATGGCCCAATACGAACATGGGTGCTTGTACCTTGGGATGGTAATTAAAAAGAGAATCAGAATGGCACAATGCAAACATGGGTGCCTGTACCTTGGGATGGTAATTAAAAGGAGAAGCAGAAGGGCACAATGCAAACATGGGTGCCAGTACCTTTGGATGGAAATGAAAAAGAGAAGTAGATTGGCACAATGCGAACATGGGTGCCTGTACCTTGGAATGGAAATGGAAAAGAGAAGCAGAATGGCACAATACGAACATTGGTGCCTGTACCTTGGGATGGTAATTAAAAAGAGAAGTAGAATGGCACAATGCGAACATGGGTGCCTGTACCTTGGAATGGTTATTAAAAAGAGAAGCAGAATGGGACAATGCGAACATGGGTGCCTGTACCTTGCAATGGCAATTAAAAAGAAAAGCAGAATGGCACAATGCGAACATGCGTGCCTGTACCTTGAAATGGAAAAAAAAGGGGAGCAGAATGGCACAATACGAACATGGGTGCCTGTACCTTGGGATGGTAATTAAAAAGAGAAGTAGAATGGCACAATGCGAACATGGGTGCCTGTACCTTGGGATGGTAAATAAAAAGAAAAGCAGAATGGCAAAATGCAAACATGGGTGCCTGTACCTTGGAATGGAAATGAAAAAGAGAAGTAGAATGGCACAATATGAACATGGGTGCCTGTACCTTGGGATGGTAATTAAAAAGAGAATCAGGATGGCACAATGCACACATGGGTGCCTGTACCTTGGGATGGTAATTAAAAGGAGAAGCAGAATGGCACAATGCGGACATGGATGCCAGTACCTTGGGATTGTAATTAAAAAGAGAAGCAGAATTGCACAATACGAACATGGGTCCCTGTACCTTGGGATGGTAATTAAAAAGAAAAGCAGATTGCTACAATGCGACCATGGATGCCTGTAGCTTAGAGTGGGAATGAAAAAGAGAAGCAGAAATGCACAATGAAAACATGGGCGCATGTACCTTGGAATGGAAATGAAAAAGCGAAGCAGAATGGCACAATGTGAACATGGGTGCCTATACCTTGGAATGGTAATTAAAAAGAAAAGCAGAATCGCACAATGAGAAAATGGGTGCCTGTACCTTGGGATGGCAATTAAAAAGAAAAGCAGAATGGAACAATATGAACATGGGTGCCTGTACCTTGTGATGGTAATTAAAAAGTCAAGCAGAATCGCACAATGAGAACATGGGTGCCTGTACCTTAGAATGGAAATGAAAAAGAGAAGTAGAATGGCACAATATGAACATGGTTGCCTGTACCTTGCAATGGTAATTAAAAAGAAAAGCAGAATGGCACAATGCGAACATGGGTGCCTGTACCTTGAAATGGAAAATAAAAAGAGAAGCAGAATGGCACAATACGAACATTTGTGCCTGTACCTTGGGATGAAAATTAAAAAGAGAAGTAGAATGGCACAATGCGAACGTGGGTGCCTGTACCTTGTTATGGTGAATAAAAAGAAAAGCAGAATAGCAAAATGCAAACATGGGTGCCTGTACCTTGGAATGGAAATTAAAAAGAGATGCAGAATGGCACAATGCAAACATGGGTGGCTGTAGCTTGGGATGGTAATTAAAAGGAGAAGCAGAATGGCACAATGCGAACATGGGTCCCTGTACCTTGGGATGGTAATTAAAAAGAAAAGCAGAATGCCACAATGCGACCATGGGTGCCTGTAGCTTAGAATGGGAATGAAAAAGAGAAGCAGAATGGCACAATGCGAACATGGGTGCATGTACCTTGGAATGGAAATGAAAAAGAGAAGTAGAATGGCACAATATTAACATGGGTGCCTGTACCTTGGAATGGTGATTAAAAATAAATGGAGAATGGCACAATGCAAACATGGGTGCCTGTACCTTGGAATGGTTATTAAAAAGAGAAGCAGAATGGGACAATGCGAACATGGGTGCCTGTACCTTGCAATGGTAATTAAAAAGAAAAGCAGAATGGTACAATGCGAACATGCGTACCTGTACCTTGAAATGGAAAATAAAAAGAGAAGCAGAATGGCACAATACGATCATGGGTGCCTGTACCTTGGGATGGTAATTAAAAAGAGAAGTAGAATGGCACAATGCGAACATGGGTGCCTGTACGTGGGATGGTAAATAAAAAGAAAAGCAGAATGGCAAAATGCAAACATGGGTGCCTGTACCTTGGAATGGAAATGAAAAAGAGAAGTAGAATGGCACAATATGAACATGGGTGCCTGTACCTTGGGATGGTAATTAAAAAGAGAATCAGGATGGCACAATGCAAACATGTGTGCCTGTAGCTTAGAATGGTAATTAAAAAGAAAAGCAGAATCGCACAATGAGAAAATGGGTGCCTGTACCTTGGGATGGCAATTAAAAAGAAAAGCAGAATGGAACAATACGAACATGGGTGCCTGTACCTTGTGATGGTAATTAAAAAGTCAAGCAGAATGGCACAATGCGAACATGGGTGCCTGTACCTTGAAATGGAAATTAAATAGAGAAGCAGAATGGCACAATGCGAACATGGGTTCCATGTTCCTTGCAATGGTAAATAAAAAGAAAAGCAGAATCGCACAATGAGAACATGGGTGCCTGTACCTTGGAATGGAAATGAAAAAGAGAAGTAGAATGGCACAATATGAACATGGTTGCCTGTACCTTGCAATGGTAATTAAAAAGAAAAGCAGAATGGCACAATGCGAACATGGGTGCCTGTACCTTGAAATGGAAAATAAAAAGAGAAGCAGAATGGCACAATACGAACATTTGTGCCTGTACCTTGGGATGATAATTAAAAAGAGAATCAGAATGGCACAATGCAAACATGGGTGCCTGTACCTTGGGATGGTAATTAAAAGGAGAAGCAGAATGGCACAATGCGAACATGGGTGCCAGTACCTTGGAATGGAAATGAAAAAGAGAAGTAGAATGGCACAATATGAAGATGGGTGCCTGTACCTTGGGATGGTAATTAAAAAGAGAATCAGGATGGCACAATGCAAACATGTGTGCCTGTACCTTGGGATGGTAATTAAAAGGAGAAGCAGAATGGCACAATGCGGACATGGATGCCAGTACCTTGGGATTGTAATTAAAAAGAGAAGCAGAATTGCACAATACGAACATGGGTCCCTGTACCTTGGGATGGTAATTAAAAAGAAAAGCAGAATGCCACAATGTGACCATGGGTGCCTGTAGCTTAGAATGGGAATGAAAAAGAGAAGCAGAATGGCACAACGAGAACATGGGCGCATGTACCTTGGAATGGAAATGAAAAAGCGAAGCAGAATGGCACAATGTGAACATGGGTGCCTATACCTTGGGATGGTAATTAAAAAGAAAAGCAGAATCGCACAATGAGAAAATGGGTGCCTGTACCTTGGGATGGCAATTAAAAAGAAAAGCAGAATGGAACAATACGAACATGGGTGCCTGTACCTTATGATGGTAATTAAAAAGTCAAGCAGAATGGCACAATGCGAACATGGGTGCCTGTACCTTGAAATGGAAATTAAATAGAGAAGCAGAATGGCACAATACGAACATTTGTGCCTGTACCTTGGGATGATAATTAAAAAGAGAAGTAGAATGGCACAATGCGAACATGGGAGCCTGTACCTTGGGATGGTGAATAAAAAGAAAAGCAGAATAGCAAAATGCAAACATGGGTGCCTGTAACTTGGAATGGAAATGAAAAAGAGAAGTAGAATGGCACAATATGAACATGGGTGCCTGTACCTTGGTATGGTAATTAAAAAGAGAATCAGAATGGCACAATGCAAACATGGGTGCCTGTCCCTTGGGATGGAAATTAAAAGGAGAAGCAGAATGGCACAATGCGAACATGGGTGCCAGTACCTTGGGATTGTAATTAAAAAGAGAATCAGAATGGCACAATGCGAACATGGGTCCCTGTACCTTGGGATGGTAATTAAAAAGAAAAGCAGAATGCCACAATGCGACCATGGGTGCCTGTATCTTAGAATGGGAATGAAAAAGAGAAGCAGAATGGCACAATGCGAACATGGGTGCATGTACCTTGGAAAATCAGAATGGCACAATGCGAATATGGGTGCCTGTACCTTGGGATGGTAATTAAAAAGAAAAGCAGAATCGCACAATGAGAACAGGGTGCCTGTACCTTGGGATGGTAATTAAAAAGAAAAGCAGAATGGAACAATGCGAACATGGGTGCCTGTACCTTGTGATGGTAATTAAAAAGTCAAGCAGAATGGCACAATGCGAACATGGGTGCCTGTACCTTGGAATGGCAATTAAAAAGAAAAGCAGAATGGCAAAATGCAAACATGGGTGCCTGTACCTTGGAATGGAAATGAAAAAGAGAAGTAGAATGGCACAATATGAAGATGGGTGCCTGTACCTTGGGATGGTAATTAAAAGGAGAAGCAGAATGGCACAATGCGAACATGGGTGCCAGTACCTTAGGATTGTAATTAAAAAGAGAAGCAGAATTGCACAATACGAACATGGGTCTCTGTACCTTGGGATGGTAATTAAAAAGAAAAGCAGAATGCCACAATGCGACCATGGGTGCCTGTAGCTTAGAATGGGAATGAAAAAGAGAAGCAGAATGGCACAATGAGAACATGGGCGCATGTACCTTGGAATGGAAATGAAAAAGCGAAGCAGAATGGCACAATGTGAACATGGGTGCCTATACCTTGGGATGGTAATTAAAAAGAAAAGCAGAATGGAACAATGCAAACATGGGTGCCTGTACCTTGTGATGGTATTTAAAAAGTCAAGCAGAATGGCACAATGCGAACATGGGTGCCTGTACCTTGGAATGGAAATGAAAAAGAGAAGTAGAATAGCACAATATGAACATGGGTGCCTGTACCTTGGGATGGTAATTAAAAAGAGAATCAGAATTGCACAATGCAAACATGGGTGCCTGTACCTTGGGATGGTAATTAAAAGGAGAAGCAGAATGGCACAATGCGAACATGGGTGCCAGTACCTTAGGATTGTAATTAAAAAAAGAAGCAGAATGGCACAATACAAACATGGGTGCCTGTACCTTGGGATGGTAATTAAAAAGAGAAGCAGAATGGCACAATGCGAACATGGGTGCCTGTACCTTGAAATGGAAAATAAAAAGAGAAGCAGAATGGCACAATACGAACATGGGAGCCTGTACCTTGGAATGGTAATTAAAAAGAAAAGCAGAATGGCAAAATGCAAACATGGGTGCCTGTACCTTGGAATGGAAATGAAAAAGAGAAGTAGAATGGCACAATATGAAGATGGGTGCCTGTACCTTGGGATGGTAATTAAAAAGAGAATCAGAATGGCACAATGGAAACATGGGTGCCTGTATCTTGGGATGGTAATTAAAAGGAGAAGCAGAATGGCACAATGCGAACATGGGTGCCAGTACCTTAGGATTGTAATTAAAAAGAGAAGCAGAATTGCACAATACGAACATGGGTCTCTGTACCTTGGGATGGTAATTAAAAAGAAAAGCAGAATGCCACAATGCGACCATGGGTGCCTGTAGCTTAGAATGGGAATGAAAAAGAGAAGCAGAATGGCACAATGAGAACATGGGCGCATGTACCTTGGAATGGAAATGAAAAAGCGAAGCAGAATGGCACAATGTGAACATGGGTGCCTATACCTTGGGATGGTAATTAAAAAGAAAAGCAGAATGGAACAATGCGAACATGGGTGCCTGTACCTTGTGATGGTATTTAAAAAGTCAAGCAGAATGGCACAATGCGAACATGGGTGCCTGTACCTTGAAATGGAAATTAAAAAGAAAAGCAGAATGGCACAATAAGAACATGGGTGCCTGTACCTTGGAATGGAAATGAAAAAGAGAAGTAGAATAGCACAATATGAACATGGGTGCCTGTACCTTGGGATGGTAATTAAAAAGAGAATCAGAATTGCACAATGCAAACATGGGTGCCTGTACCTTGGGATGGTAATTAAAAGGAGAAGCAGAATGGCACAATGCGAACATGGGTGCCAGTACCTTAGGATTATAATTAAAAAAAGAAGCAGAATGGCACAATATAAACATGGGTGCCTGTACCTTGGGATGGTAATTAAAAAGAGAAGCAGAATGGCACAATGCGAACATGGGTGCCTGTACCTTGAAATGGAAAATAAAAAGAGAAGCAGAATGGCACAATACGAACATGGGAGCCTGTACCTTGGAATGGTAATTAAAAAGAAAAGCAGAGTGGCAAAATGCAAACATGGGTGCCTGTACCTTGGAATGGAAATGAAAAAGAGAAGTAGAATGGCACAATATGAAGATGGGTGCCTGTACCTTGGGATGGTAATTAAAAAGAGAATCAGAATGGCACAATGCAAACATGGGTGCCTGTATCTTGGGATGGTAATTAAAAGGAGAAGCAGAATGGCACAATGCGAACATGGGTGCCAGTACCTTAGGATTGTAATTAAAAAGAGAAGCAGAATTGCACAATACGAACATGGGTCTCTGTACCTTGGGATGGTAATTAAAAAGAAAAGCAGAATGCCACAATGGGACCATGGGTGCATGTACCTTGGAATGGAAATGAAAAAGAGAAGTAGAATAGCACAATGCGAACATGGGTGCCTGTACCTTGGGATTGTAATTAAAAAGAGAAGCAGAATGGCACAATACGAACATGGGTGCCTGTACCTTGGGATGGAAATGAAAATGAAAAGCACAATGGCACAATGCAAAAATGGGTGCCTGTACCTTGAAATGGTAATTAAAACGAAAAGCAGAATGGCACAATGCCAACATGGGTGCCTGTACCTTGAAACTGAAATTAAAAAGAGAATCAGAATGGCACAATACGAACATGGGTGCCTGTACCTTCGGATGGTAATTAAAAAGAGTAGCAGAATGGAACAATGCAAACATGGGTGCCTGTGTGGAAATATGGATTTTTCTGGTCAGTTATGTCCCCTATCTTGGACCCCAACGGTTCTATGTGCATGTCACAAGTACATGTATGTTCCCTCCAGTTCCAGTTATGAAGACGTAAATACATGTGCGTCCACCGTCAACATGTCCTCTGTCAGATCCGCCATGAATAGGCCGGATATTCCATTCCTAAATATGAAAGGCCACCGGCTTTATATGGTTCACTTATGCCATTTTACAGTCCAGGCAAGTAGGCCCTGATTCTGTCATCAAACTCCTCTTGCCTTCTGCCTCTGAAAGCTCCAGTCTGAGCCTGCATCTGTGACCATGAACTTTGTCTCATTCTCTGCGCGGCTCCCGAAGCCTGACATCAGCCTATTCTCTGCCAAGAACTGTATTTCACCTTCGAATTATCTGCTTCCCCCTCAGCCGATGCATTCCTGCCTAGCAGTTTAAGTAAACATTCTCCCAGTTACCGAGCAAAAGGCCCGGCTTCTCTGTCCTCATGCAAGTAATTCATAGTCCTGTTACCATGGAATATTCCTACCCCCTCGCATTCAGTGTAGACACTTAGACGCTTGTACACGCACGCACAGTCAGTATAGAATAGATTCTGTCCGAGAGTCCTTCTTTTGTGGATAACATAGTTCTTTAAACATAGGATGTTAGATATGATTTGGGATTAGGTTGACTTGACCCCCCAGACTTTTTGTCTCCACATGTAGAGCTAAATGTCAAGTCCCCTTCACCCCCTAGTTGCACGTCAATCACACGTCATACCGCTGCGCGCGCATCTATGCCAAGTATTATCTTATAGATCCACCTATATGTGACATCATAACCAATTATGTTCCATTTTACTCCTTATTACACCCATTTCTGGTTACGCAGATAAATCGTCATTTTCCTTATCAATTGTTACGCCTACTGCATTCGCTTCATTGTAATGTATGATCTATAAAAGTCATTTCATGTCAATAATGTATGTACTTCACTTCCTGAACCTCCGTGGTGATGGAACTTGGAGCAACCGATTATAATCGATCATTGGAATAAAGCCCATTCCGAACCTCTAATACCACGGATTCTGCCTCTCATTTTACTGAGCTATTTAATTATGTTTCTGTATCAAATTAAGTCCAGGTAAAGGAAAATTATTTACCACAAGAATGGCGCCCGAATAGGGACACTTTCTCATCTCACGCGCCGGCGGTGAGTTGCAGGCCCGGTCTCCTGCCACAGCTGGACGGACAATAACGCGTACCAGCAGGATTTCCTGTATCTCCCTCCGGTCAAGCGGGGGCGACTGAGACTGCGATCAACACCCAGACGAGGCGGTGAGAAGTGCGAAGTATCCCGACCAGAGCCTAGCTGAGAGAGCAAGATCCGAGGTATACAGAGACCCACCAGTTCGAAGTCAAGCCCAGTGTCCGACGAGTCGAGTCGAGTCCAGTCCGGTTCAAGTTCAAGTTACCGAGGCCTTCCGTTTCCGAAGCTACCCGGTGAGTACCATTGCTGGGGAGGCATTTCTGACGTGCACATAGGTTGTGCCGGTCAAGACGGGTTTGGGTACACAAATCCGGTCTGCACTGTTTTAGCAGTGTATCTGTACTGTTTAGCAGTATATCAAGTATTCCGAAGTATCTAGTTATTGTCAAGAATTAAGCTTGGTGATTAGTTATGCAGACGATCATCATTGTTGGTTATTTTAAAGGTTAAAAATGTTTTAATGTTTAATGTTTAATGTGTTAAACGTCCTGCATATTGTGGTATGAATGGTTGTTCATTATTGTGCTTTTGTATTAAGTGTGTTCAAGATTAAGTATCGGATCAGTTGTCAATATGCCGCTCTTTTCGAAATTAAGACAGATCACTACTAGAAAAGGGGTTCTCGAAGAAGCCGTCCCTATTCCTCCTAGGGACACTCCAGGGCACTTCATGTATCACAAACATGGCTTAGACGCTATATTATTTCTTGATTTATGGGTAGACTACACCAAGGGATTACCAGAAAGTCAGAGGTGGCCCGCAGCGGGAACCTGGGATGCAGAGTGCATCATGAAAGTCGAGGAAGAGTTATGGAAAAGGAAAGTCAGACAGTCACAGAAAGACGCCGTTGAGTTATGGCGTAAAGAATCTCATAGACGCACAGAAAAAGCACGTAGACAGGAAGAAAAGGATAAAGAAAGTTCAAATAAAGTTCGAGAAAATCTATTAATTGAGGAAGGTATCCGAGTGAAATCAGAACAAGTAGACAGACAAAGAAACGCCCTTATGAATGGTATGTATCCCCTTCTGGCCGAAGGATTACCTAAGGCTACTCCAGAAATACCGAAAGACTTGCCACCCCCATTGTTCCCAATAAAGGTACATCCTAAGGGGCATCCTAGAACCGCAGAAGATGTTTTTCTTTCCTCATATTTAGATGATGCAGCTCCCGAATATGCTAATTCCGCCCCGCATAGACCGCATACCAGGGAGGTCCAACGCCAAGATCCAGCACCCGTATCCCTACAGCAACAAATCCTGACACAAGTTCCGGCAAGCACATCTGTTTCTGCATCCGCTCCTACAGCTACTTCTATAGCTGTGTCCACACCTGTAGTTGCTATGTCACGTTCGACGAATCCTTTCACACCAGACACCACAGATGGGGCCACGGGAGGTGCTACCAATATCTTTTCTACGCCACCCAGAATAAATAAACTTACTTTTCAAGAGTCAGCACATTCACGTACACCCAAACTCATAAGTGCCCGTACGCTGAAGGAACTTCTTATAGATTGCAGATATGACCCTGTGCCCGGTAAAGAGGACGAAATGACCCTGGCATCATTGCGTATCAGACGAGCCGCAGTGTATTTAGGAAAGTTACCAGGAATGACTGCGCATCTAGATAAAATATATCATTTTGTCCAAACAGGGCGAGATCCAGAATGTATTAACAGAGCTATGGAATACCAGAAAGTAGAGATACAGGGGGAACTGTTACGTTTCCTCATAAACTGTGTGATCAGAAATCAAGACCGACCGGGGGTAGACCCGGAAGCAATGCAAATTCTTACAAGATGGAGCCAGAATATATCAGAAGGGAGACATGATAAACAAAATTGTATAATAGCCATGTGCCGAAAGATCCGTAAAGAAATAGAACGCCTACACGAAGAGAGATTAGAGGTAGACGAGTTCGAACAAAGCGAAGAAGAAGGGTCAGGACTGCCCACAGGACAGTCAGACACCATAGCCTATGTGGGAAGAGGAAGATCTTGTAATAGTAATAGATGTCTTACTGACTCGATACGTCCGATATGTCCAGATAATAACAGGAATTTCCAAATACCTATAATTAATATAAGGTCTAACGAGCATTCGTTCCAAACCGCCGACAAACTACTCCGAGAACGAAGGGGTTATCATTTTCTCGATTCTATGGATGAACAAGATTTAGCCAGGGCAGCTGTCCATTGGGTGGACAGTCCCGGAAAATATAGTGATGATACAGTAGTACGCACATTTTTTAATCTTACCCCAGATGAACAGAGGTTAGCTGGGATTTATATGATTCAACAACTCATTATACTATATCGAAGTCAGCATTCGGACCCTGGTCCCTTGCCTGACATATTGACTGAATTGCTTATGAATAAATGGAGAGGTCCAGGTACTAAATTAATTAAAGAAATTCTAGAATCAAGAAAGCAGTATATTCTTTTTGTATGCGCAGAGCATGTCTCATTGCCCGTCAAGGAAAGAACCACGTATCACATGGATAGACAGAATCCCTTACGAGAAGTGCACCCAATAAAAGGCGAGGACAACGAGTTCAAGCGCGTATTTGTATATACGCCCATATCGAAAATAGAATTGTTACAAATGAAGAAAGTGGTACCCAGTCATGACAAAGATCCAGCGGGTTTTCACCGAGAAATTAAAGACATGTTACTCATGGGAGAGTATACCTATCCCGACATTATGACAATATTAAAGGTATTGATGCCTGCTGGTATTTATGAGAAACTCAAGGAAAAAGAGTGGGAGGTAGGAGACCAAAAGATAGAATGGTCAGTGTTAGAAGCGGAAGAAAAGGCCCGAACTGCAGGAGCAGGACTTGGGGATAAAACTAAAGCACTGCCAGGTTTATTAGTACAGGTACTGCCACGTTTATTAACTACGAAAAAGGAAGATTGGGGTACAATTTCAGCCTGTAAACAGAAGCAAGATGAAGACACTAGTGATTACTATGCCCGATTTGAAAAATGTTTTGGTATAAATAGTGGCATAAAAGCAAGTAGCGAATCATACCCACATCTGTTTGTAACAAAATTAGTAGAAAATGCCCTGCCACCAGTAAAGAATAGAGTATTAAAATTCGAGAGTACCTGGCAAGGTAACACTCCATCACAAATGTTACAAATGTTACAGTACCATCACAATAGAATTAGAGAGGAACAAGAACATGAACACAGACGCATGAAAGACACGAAAATGAAAATGTTAGTTTCCCAGACGGTTCCAGCTGAAGGACATAAAAAGGGTATGACACATTCCGATTCAGCAGGACCTGTAAAAGGGACATGCAATTATTGTAAAAAGCCAGGTCATTATGTACACGATTGTCCAGTTTTAAAACATAATATCGCCATAGGTAAAACACAAGAAAGATCACGGCCACTCAGACAAGATCAGAATGAACAAGGAGCTCTGCAGCATGCCCAGGCCATGCCAGCCGCACAACAGCCAATACAGTTTGTGCCAGCTGCACCACCGTTGCCTGTTGCTGCAACACAGACAACAACACGACAAATGTATCAGACCGCACAGTATGAATATCCTGAGTATCAGCGTTACGCATGAACTAGCCTAGAGAGGGAAGTTGATTTACCCCTTATCGAGATTCCTGTAGATCAAGAAGGACCTTATGTACATAGTGAATTATTAGGCCAAGATAGGAAATTTTTACTCGATACAGGGGCAAGTCGAACAACTATAAAACGTAGTGAAGTTCCAGGGGCACCCCTCTCAGGCTCACAGAATATTTCCCTTGGTTTTTCAGGAAAACCTATTGTTAATGAAGTGTCACAACCTCTGCCACTTACGATAGGACCTCTGACCCGAACTACAGATTTATTGCTTACAAAATCATGTCCAGAAAACTTGTTAGGAATAAAGACCCTGAAAGCTCTAGGAGCCATAATATGTTGTTCTCCGGAAGGAGTAAGGTTGTTTTTACGTGATTTTAAAGGTCACTATGTGTCTAGAGACATGGATCCCCGACTGCAGACTTTACCTACACGTCTATGGGCACAAGGCCCTACTGATGTTGGTTGCATGAATATTACACCATATCGAGTCACATTAAAGGCAGGAGTGGTGCTACCACGAATGCGACAATACAAGTTACCACCAGATGCTGTAGTGGCTTTACTGCAAATCATTGACGAGCTCATTGCCCAAGGAGTAGTTGTGGAAACAGACTCCAATGTATGTAATTCACCGATAATTCCGATTCTTAAACGAACAGATCCAAAGGCCCCGCCAGTATATCGATTGGTTATTGATCTGCGCGAATTAAACAAGTGCATTGTGCCACAATTTCCTGTGGTCCCAGATATCTCGTCATTACTGACAGCTATTGATTCCGAAGCAACATTCTTTACTGTAATTGATCTCAAGAATGCCTTTTTCAGCGTCCCAATAGATCCGGAAAGCCAATATTTGTTCGGATTTAGTTTAAATGGACGTAGCTTTAAATTCTCACGCGCACCTCAAGGATTTACAGAAAGCCCCAGCATCTATAGCCAAGCACTGAAACGAGAACTCGATAGTATCCACATGCCAGTTAACACTGCTCTGCTTCAATACGTCAATGATCTGCTGATCACCGCGAGAAGCGAACCGGAATGTGAAAAAGCATCACTGACAGTTTTACAATTTCTAGCCGAAAAGGGGCACAAGGTGTCCCCTTCTAAGCTGCAATTCTGTGTCCAGCGAGTTGTTTATCTTGGACACTCGCTGTCCAAGGAGGGAAGGCAGCTTACACCCGACCGCATTCAGTTAATAGCTAACATGCCAATACCCAAGACACAAAAGGAGGTACGGGCTTTCATAGGCCTCACTTCATATTGTAGGCAGTGGATCCCTCAGTATGCATTTCTAGCAAAACCACTCATTCAGTTGACAACACAGGAGGCAGCCACATCGACTGTTCTCCCTTGGACTCAAGAACACACACAAGCTTTTGAAAGCCTAAAGAAAGCTTTATGTCAAGCACCTGTCTTAGCAACACCATGTTACAGAAAACAGTTTACACTCTTTGTTACAGAACGCGAAGGTACTGCCTTGTCAGTACTCACACAGGAACAAGCAGGAGCACACAAACCATGTGCTTATTTTTCTAGTACATTAGATCCAGTAGCTCAGGCTCTGCCTGCGTGCCTGAAATCAGTGGCAGCGACAGCTTTAGCAATCAGACAAAGCGATGCCATAGTGTTAGGACATCCATTGACAGTTCAAGTACCACACACAGTAGAGGTCCTTGTAAATAGAACGCAAACACAACACTTGACTATAGCGCGACTTACAGGGTATGAACTTACATTGTTTCAGCCACATATAGAAATCAGACGCTGTAACACATTGAGTCCTGCCACACTTTTGCCAGTAACCGGAACAGACCCACTAGCTCATGACTGTATTGAAGTTATTACTATAACGACAAAACCCAGACAAGACTTAACCGATGTCCCATTGTCAGATCCAGACCTGACATTGTATGTAGATGGTTCATGTATGAGAACAAGTACAGGAGAGTTAGTGGCCGCTTACGCAGTCACAACAGATACTGAAGTCATTGAAACTAATCGTATAAATACTTTGTCAGCTCAAGCCGCAGAGCTCATCGCTCTGACACAAGCCTGTATTCAAGCCACGAATAAAAAAGTCAACATATACACTGATTCACGTTATGCATTCGGAGTTGTACATGACTTCGGCGTGCTGTGGCGAGAGAGAGGTTATTTAACTTCCCACGGTGCCCACATTCAGCACGGACCCCTCATTCATGCCTTATTAGATGCAATACATCTACCCACTGCAATATCAATTATGAAATGTAAAGCTCATACGAAGATTACTGATATCATTTCCCAAGGCAATGATCTAGCCGACAGAACAGCTAAACAGACTGCTCAAACTCAAACATCCGACATGACAAAGACAATAGTCCCGACACCGACACATTGTATGACAGTTAAAGATCCTACCCTTGACGTAATTGACATACAGACACATGCTACACCAGACGAAATAAAGAAATGGACTGAATTAGGAGGGATCCAAACGGACCAAGGATGGATGATGAAGGAAAAGTCTGTATGGTTCCTTCCTGATTCAATGGTCCAAGTTATAATTAACACTATACATAGTCCAGCGCATCTAGGAGAAAAAGCTATGCTAGACAGCATTCAACACATTTGGTTCAATAAACATTTACGAGCAGCAGCCAAACAAAAGGTCCGTACCTGTATGATCTGTTGCCAGTTCAACCCAGGAAAAAGCGTTCCCATAGAACAGGGTGGATTTCATCCTCCTGACCACCCTTTTGAAGTCCTCCAGATGGATTATATCCAGATGGAACGATGTCGAGGATTCAAATATGTTCTCGTAGTTGTCTGCGCTCTGTCCCGTTGGACGGAGGCATACCCGGTTTCAGATTACACTGCCCCGACTACTGCCAAACAGTTGGTTCGAGAATTCTTCCCACGATACGGTTTACCACGTGTTGTCTACTCAGATAACGGCCAGCCGTTCTCATCCGAATTAATGAAACATGTTTCACTTCTGCTAGGATATCAGTGGAAATTCCACTGTGTTCGACACCCCGAGGCAGCAGGTCTCGTAGAAAGACATAATCAGATACTGAAAATCAGACTGTCCAAAATATGCAGAGAGAAAGGTGTCGACTGGATAGTAGCATTACCAGTTGCACTCTTTTACATGAGAATGGTAGCACACTCTCGAACAGGGCTATCCCCGTATGAGGTGATCTTCGGCAGACCACCAAATATGTGGGGGACGCCCATACCACGCAAAATAACTGATATTGACTGTAATATGCTGACAGATTACTTGGCTTCCTTGATGTCTGCACTACAATCTTGTCGTTCACAGGTTGCTGCAGCATTTCCCGACAACACTGAGGTGAAACCCCATGACGTAGTTCCGGGTGATTTCGTGTTTGTGAAAAATTTCGACCGAAAGACTCAGCTGGAGCCCAGGTGGAAGACACCCAAGTTGGTTCTGCTGACCACAAGAACAGCCGTGAAGATCGAGGGCCGCAAGGGCTGGATTCATTCAAGTCATATCAAGAAATTTCATGGACTACCCTCGGATATAGACATTGTGCCCTGCATTCCCTCACAGACTGATTCAAAACTTCCTTTTGTTGAACAGAATAACTCTGAAAACTACAAACTAAAGCTTAGGCCCAACAAGTCGAGCAATTTGATTGTTTAAGTCCTCTCCAAGGTGAAGCGGTTGAATTGTCTCTGACATGTATCCCTTGGACCTGAGTAGAGAAAATACCCGGAAAATGTTGAAACGACAGGCGTATTGTAAATCACTGCGTAGCCACTGCATAGTGACATTATTAATTTTGTTTTTCTTGAGTCTTTTAATAATTACTGCAAGTATATTGTTGCACATATATTACCCTATTTCTAGACATGTTTATAATGTTACTGCTGAACATTCTTTTAGTGACTTACCTCCGCATGAATTGTCTTATGGACTTGCGCTGCGCAATAACACTTTCATTAGTATGTTACATCATTCCCATCAGACTAGTAATGCCACTAATTGTTGGGTGTGTGGCCGACTCCCTCCCTATCAGAATTATGAAGGAGTCCTGCCTTTCTTTCCACATCCGTTTACACATAATGGCTCCTGTGGAGCATGGTTTAGTTTAATCAATTCCATAGACTCAGACACAGCAGTTTACCAAGATCATTGGGTATGGAGAAATCTGAACCTAGTTTTACTCAAGGTCTGCTACCCTGACAAGGAGGGTCGCCCCAAGAGAACAGGAACTGATCTAGAAAATGAAGTATATGGATTAGGTAATTTTACACCTAATCTCATGATTCTAAATGTCGTATCCGAAGTTGAACTAGTCTTGCCCACCATGTCAGTATTCCCAGCGAAGGGTGAATTATGTGTAAGAAAGGTTGGTTCCATACATATGGGCCATAGTAAATGCACTACTATAGTAGAATTCAGTGATCGAGGCAAATCTTCATTTAGAGCTTATCGCCACTCCTACTTTATATGTGGTCAGACTGCATATATGCGTCTACCTCTAGACTGGGATGGTACCTGCTACATTGCATTCCTTTTGCCACCTGTTTTCCTAGCTCCTCCTGATTATTACAGAAATATTCATTTAATACACAACAGAGAGCGGAGAGATCTCCCAATTGTCGATTACACTGAAACAGCATGGGAAAAATACACAGATTTCAATAAAGGCATCTTTCCTTATATAGGTACTGTTACTAATAGTAAACTGATACGTAGATTAACTAGAACCCTTGAAGCAGTAGTGAATGAGACTATTTCCGCCTTAGGCAATTTAACGGAAGAGCAGTCTGCTATGCGGATTGTTGTGCTTCAAAATCGTCTTGTCCTTGACGTCATCCTGGCTGATAGGGGCGGAGCTTGTAGGGTCATCGGATCAAGCTGCTGCGTATTCATACCAGAAAATTCGCCATCAGTATATAAAGCCATAACTCGCCTTCATAAGATTGTAAACCAGATACACCAGAACCCAGGCACTTGGACTTGGTCCAGTTGGTTTTGGAGTGTGATATCAGCCTGGGGATGGAGAGTTCTATCCTTCCTAGGTATTGGCCTTCTCATACTATTCAGTTGCTGTCTATGTCTGCAATGTGGACCAGCGATCTGTGGTCTGTGTGCCACATCGTGTATTCCACCACCAAGATTTCATTCGTCACGGAAGAAGAAAGAAGAACAAATGATGCTATATGAACAGATCAATGGATTAATGAAGATTGATATCTCTTGACGGGCAAGTAGGGGACAAGGAGGGAATGTGGAAATATGGATTTTTCTGGTCAGTTATGTCCCCTATCTTGGACCCCAACGGTTCTATGTGCATGTCACAAGTACATGTATGTTCCCTCCAGTTCCAGTTATGAAGACGTAAATACATGTGCGTCCACCGTCAACATGTCCTCTGTCAGATCCGCCATGAATAGGCCGGATATTCCATTCCTAAATATGAAAGGCCACCGGCTTTATATGGTTCACTTATGCCATTTTACAGTCCAGGCAAGTAGGCCCTGATTCTGTCATCAAACTCCTCTTGCCTTCTGCCTCTGAAAGCTCCAGTCTGAGCCTGCATCTGTGACCATGAACTTTGTCTCATTCTCTGCGCGGCTCCCGAAGCCTGACATCAGCCTATTCTCTGCCAAGAACTGTATTTCACCTTCGAATTATCTGCTTCCCCCTCAGCCGATGCATTCCTGCCTAGCAGTTTAAGTAAACATTCTCCCAGTTACCGAGCAAAAGGCCCGGCTTCTCTGTCCTCATGCAAGTAATTCATAGTCCTGTTACCATGGAATATTCCTACCCCCTCGCATTCAGTGTAGACACTTAGACGCTTGTACACGCACGCACAGTCAGTATAGAATAGATTCTGTCCGAGAGTCATTCTTTTGTGGATAACATAGTTCTTTAAACATAGGATGTTAGATATGATTTGGGATTAGGTTGACTTGACCCCCCAGACTTTTTGTCTCCACATGTAGAGCTAAATGTCAAGTCCCCTTCACCCCCTAGTTGCACGTCAATCACACGTCATACCGCTGCGCGCGCATCTATGCCAAGTATTATCTTATAGATCCACCTATATGTGACATCATAACCAATTATGTTCCATTTTACTCCTTATTACACCCATTTCTGGTTACGCAGATAAATCGTCATTTTCCTTATCAATTGTTACGCCTACTGCATTCGCTTCATTGTAATGTATGATCTATAAAAGTCATTTCATGTCAATAATGTATGTACTTCACTTCCTGAACCTCCGTGGTGATGGAACTTGGAGCAACCGATTATAATCGATCATTGGAATAAAGCCCATTCCGAACCTCTAATACCACGGATTCTGCCTCTCATTTTACTGAGCTATTTAATTATGTTTCTGTATCAAATTAAGTCCAGGTAAAGGAAAATTATTTACCACACCTGTATCTTGCAATGGTAATCAAAAAGAGAAGCAGAATGGCACAATGTGAACATGGGTGCCTGTACCTTGGGATGGTAATTAAAAAGAGAAGCAGAATGGCACAATGCGAACATATGTGCATGTACCTTGGAATGGTAATTAAAAAGAAAAGCAGAATGGTACAATGCGAACAAGGGTGCCTGTACCTTGAAAAAGAAATGAAAAAGAGAAGCAGAATGGCACTATGCGAACATGGGTGCCTGTACCTTGGGATGGTAATGAAAAAGAGAAACAGAATGTCACAATGCGAACATGGGTGCCTGTAACTTGGAACGTTAATTAAAAAAAAAAGCAGAATGACACAATGCGAAAGTGGGTGCCTGTACCTTGAAAAGGAAATTAAAAAGAGAAGCAGACTGGCACAATACGAACATGGGTGCCTGTACCTTGGGATGGAAATGAAAAAGAAAAGCACAATGGCACAATGCGAACATAGTTGCCTGTACCTTGGAATGGTAATTAAAAGGAGAAGGAGAATGGCACACTACGAACATGGGTGCCTGTACTTTGCGATGGTAATTAAAAAGAGAAGCAGAATGGCACAATGCGAACATGGGTGCCTGTACCTTGGGATGGTAATTAAAAAGAAAAGCAGAATGGCACAATGCCAACATGGGTGCCTGTACCTTGAAACTGAAATTAAAAAGAGAAGCAGAATAGCACAATGCGAACATGGGTGCCTGTACCTTGAAAAGGAATTTAAAAAGAGAAGCAGAATGGCACAATACGAACATGGGTGCCTGTACCTTGGGATGGAAATGAAAAAGAAAAGCACAATGGCACAATGCGCACATGGGTGCCTGTACCTTGGGATGGTAATTAAAAAGAGAAGCCGAATGGCACAATGCAAACATGGGTGCCTGTACCTTGCAATGGTGATTAAAAAGAAAAGCAGAATGGCACAATGCAAACATAGGTGCCTGTACCTTGAAATGGACAATAAAAAGAGAAGCAGAAAGGCACAATACGAACATTGGTGCCTGTACCTTGGGATAGTAATTAAAAAGAGAAGTAGAATGGCACAATGCGAACATATGGGTGCCTGTACCTTGGGATGGTAAATAAAAAGAAAAGCAGAATGGCAAAATGCGAACATGGGTGCCTGTACCTTGAAATGGAAAATAAAAAGAGAAGCAGAATGGCACAATACGAACATTTGTGCCTGTACCTTGGGATGATAATTAAAAAGAGAATCAGAATGGCACAATGCAAACATGGGTGCCTGTACCTTGGGATGGTAATTAAAAGGAGAAGCAGAATGGCACAATGCGAACATGGGTGCCAGTACCTTGGGATTGTAATTAAAAAGAGAAGCAGAATTGCACAATAAGAACATGGGTGCCTGTACCTTGGAATGGAAATGAAAAAGAGAAGTAGAATGGCACAATATGAAGATGGGTGCCTGTACCTTGGGATGGTAATTAAAAAGAGAATCAGGATGGCACAATGCAAACATGTGTGCCTGTACCTTGGGATGGTAATTAAAAGGAGAAGCAGAATGGCACAATGCGGACAAACCTTGGGATTGTAATTAAAAAGAGAAGCAGAATTGCACAATACGAACATGGGTCCCTGTACCTTGGGATGGTAATTAAAAAGAAAAGCAGAATGCCACAATGTGACCATGGGTGCCTGTAGCTTAGAATGGGAATGAAAAAGAGAAGCAGAATGGCACAACGAGAACATGGGCGCATGTACCTTGGAATGGAAATGAAAAAGCGAAGCAGAATGGCACAATGTGAACATGGGTGCCTATACCTTGGGATGGTAATTAAAAAGAAAAGCAGAATCGCACAATGAGAAAATGGGTGCCTGTACCTTGGGATGGCAATTAAAAAGAAAAGCAGAATGGAACAATACGAACATGGGTGCCTGTACCTTATGATGGTAATTAAAAAGTCAAGCAGAATGGCACAATGCGAACATGGGTGCCTGTACCTTGAAATGGAAATTAAATAGAGAAGCAGAATGGCACAAAACGAACATTTGTGCCTGTACCTTGGGATGATAATTAAAAAGAGAAGTAGAATGGCACAATGCGAACATGGGTGCCTGTACCTTGGGATGGTGAATAAAAAGAAAAGCAGAATAGCAAAATGCAAACATGGATGCCTGTACCTTGGAATGGAAATGAAAAAGAGAAGTAGAATGGCACAATATGAACATGGGTGCCTGTACCTTGGTATGGTAATTAAAAAGAGAATCAGAATGGCACAATGCAAACATGGGTGCCTGTCCCTTGGGATGGTAATTAAAAGGAGAAGCAGAATGGCACAATGCGAACATGGGTGCCAGTACCTTGGGATTGTAATTAAAAAGAGAATCAGAATGGCACAATGCGAACATGGGTCCCTGTACCTTGGGATGGTAATTAAAAAGAAAAGCAGAATGCCACAATGCGACCATGGGTGCCTGTATCTTAGAATGGGAATGAAAAAGAGAAGCAGAATGGCACAATGCGAACATGGGTGCATGTACCTTGGAAAAGCAGAATGGCACAATGCGAACATGGGTGCCTGTACCTTGGGATGGTAATTAAAAAGAAAAGCAGAATCGCACAATGAGAACATGGGTGCCTGTACCTTGGGATGGTAATTAAAAAGAAAAGCAGAATGGAACAATGCGAACATGGGTGCCTGTACCTTGTGATGGTAATTAAAAAGTCAAGCAGAATGGCACAATGCGAACATGGGTGCCTGTACCTTGGAATGGAAATTAAAAAGATAAGCAGAATGGCACAATACGATTATGGGTGCCTGTACCTTGGAATGGCAATTAAAAAGAAAAGCAGAATGGCAAAATGCAAACATGGGTGCCTGTACCTTGGAATGGAAATGAAAAAGAGAAGTAGAATGGCACAATATGAAGATGGGTGCCTGTACCTTGGGATGGTAATTAAAAGGAGAAGCAGAATGGCACAATGCGAACATGGGTGCCAGTACCTTAGGATTGTAATTAAAAAGAGAATCAGAATTGCACAATACGAATATGGGTCTCTGTACCTTGGGATGGTAATTAAAAAGAAAAGCAGAATGCCACAATGCGACCATGGGTGCCTGTAGCTTAGAATGGGAATGAAAAAGAGAAGCAGAATGGCACAATGAGAACATGGGCGCATGTACCTTGGAATGGAAATGAAAAAGCGAAGCAGAATGGCACAATGTGAACATGGGTGCCTATACCTTGGGATGGTAATTAAAAAGAAAAGCAGAATGGAACAATGCGAACATGGGTGCCTGTACCTTGTGATGGTATTTAAAAAGTCAAGCAGAATGGCACAATGCGAACATGGGTGCCTGTACCTTGAAATGGAAATTAAAAAGAAAAGCAGAATGGCACAATAAGAACATGGGTGCCTGTACCTTGGAATGGAAATGAAAAAGAGAAGTAGAATAGCACAATATGAACATGGGTGCCTGTACCTTGGGATGGTAATTAAAAAGAGAATCAGAATTGCACAATGCAAACATGGGTGCCTGTACCTTGGGATGGTAATTAAAAGGAGAAGCAGAATGGCACAATGCGAACATGGGTGCCAGTACCTTAGGATTGTAATTAAAAAAAGAAGCAGAATGGCACAATACAAACATGGGTGCCTGTACCTTGGGATGGTAATTAAAAAGAGAAGCAGAATTGCACAATACGAACATGGGTCCCTGTACCTTGGGATGGTAATTAAAAAGAAAAGCAGAATGCCACAATGTGACCATGGGTGCCTGTAGCTTAGAATGGGAATGAAAAAGAGAAGCAGAATGGCACAACGAGAACATGGGCGCATGTACCTTGGAATGGAAATGAAAAAGCGAAGCAGAATGGCACAATGTGAACATGGGTGCCTATACCTTGGGATGGTAATTAAAAAGAAAAGCAGAATCGCACAATGAGAAAATGGGTGCCTGTACCTTGGGATGGCAATTAAAAAGAAAAGCAGAATGGAACAATACGAACATGGGTGCCTGTACCTTATGATGGTAATTAAAAAGTCAAGCAGAATGGCACAATGCGAACATGGGTGCCTGTACCTTGAAATGGAAATTAAATAGAGAAGCAGAATGGCACAAAACGAACATTTGTGCCTGTACCTTGGGATGATAATTAAAAAGAGAAGTAGAATGGCACAATGCGAACATGGGTGCCTGTACCTTGGGATGGTGAATAAAAAGAAAAGCAGAATAGCAAAATGCAAACATGGATGCCTGTACCTTGGAATGGAAATGAAAAAGAGAAGTAGAATGGCACAATATGAACATGGGTGCCTGTACCTTGGTATGGTAATTAAAAAGAGAATCAGAATGGCACAATGCAAACATGGGTGCCTGTCCCTTGGGATGGTAATTAAAAGGAGAAGCAGAATGGCACAATGCGAACATGGGTGCCAGTACCTTGGGATTGTAATTAAAAAGAGAATCAGAATGGCACAATGCGAACATGGGTCCCTGTACCTTGGGATGGTAATTAAAAAGAAAAGCAGAATGCCACAATGCGACCATGGGTGCCTGTATCTTAGAATGGGAATGAAAAAGAGAAGCAGAATGGCACAATGCGAACATGGGTGCATGTACCTTGGAAAAGCAGAATGGCACAATGCGAACATGGGTGCCTGTACCTTGGGATGGTAATTAAAAAGAAAAGCAGAATCGCACAATGAGAACATGGGTGCCTGTACCTTGGGATGGTAATTAAAAAGAAAAGCAGAATGGAACAATGCGAACATGGGTGCCTGTACCTTGTGATGGTAATTAAAAAGTCAAGCAGAATGGCACAATGCGAACATGGGTGCCTGTACCTTGGAATGGAAATTAAAAAGATAAGCAGAATGGCACAATACGATTATGGGTGCCTGTACCTTGGAATGGCAATTAAAAAGAAAAGCAGAATGGCAAAATGCAAACATGGGTGCCTGTACCTTGGAATGGAAATGAAAAAGAGAAGTAGAATGGCACAATATGAAGATGGGTGCCTGTACCTTGGGATGGTAATTAAAAGGAGAAGCAGAATGGCACAATGCGAACATGGGTGCCAGTACCTTAGGATTGTAATTAAAAAGAGAATCAGAATTGCACAATACGAACATGGGTCTCTGTACCTTGGGATGGTAATTAAAAAGAAAAGCAGAATGCCACAATGCGACCATGGGTGCCTGTAGCTTAGAATGGGAATGAAAAAGAGAAGCAGAATGGCACAATGAGAACATGGGCGCATGTACCTTGGAATGGAAATGAAAAAGCGAAGCAGAATGGCACAATGTGAACATGGGTGCCTATACCTTGGGATGGTAATTAAAAAGAAAAGCAGAATGGAACAATGCGAACATGGGTGCCTGTACCTTGTGATGGTATTTAAAAAGTCAAGCAGAATGGCACAATGCGAACATGGGTGCCTGTACCTTGAAATGGAAATTAAAAAGAAAAGCAGAATGGCACAATAAGAACATGGGTGCCTGTACCTTGGAATGGAAATGAAAAAGAGAAGTAGAATAGCACAATATGAACATGGGTGCCTGTACCTTGGGATGGTAATTAAAAAGAGAATCAGAATTGCACAATGCAAACATGGGTGCCTGTACCTTGGGATGGTAATTAAAAGGAGAAGCAGAATGGCACAATGCGAACATGGGTGCCAGTACCTTAGGATTGTAATTAAAAAAAGAAGCAGAATGGCACAATACAAACATGGGTGCCTGTACCTTGGGATGGTAATTAAAAAGAGAAGCAGAATGGCACAATGCGAACATGGGTGCCTGTACCTTGAAATGGAAAATAAAAAGAGAAGCAGAATGGCACAATACGAACATGGGAGCCTGTACCTTGGAATGGTAATTAAAAAGAAAAGCAGAATGGCAAAATGCAAACATGGGTGCCTGTACCTTGGAATGGAAATGAAAAAGAGAAGTAGAATGGCACAATATGAAGATGGGTGCCTGTACCTTGGGATGGTAATTAAAAAGAGAATCAGAATGGCACAATGCAAACATGGGTGCCTGTACCTTGGGATGGTAATTAAAAGGAGAAGCAGAAGGGCACAATGCGAACATGGGTGCCACTACCTTGGGATGGAAATGAAAAAGAGAAGTAGAATGGCACAATGCGAACATGGGTGCCTGTACCTTGGAATGGAAATGAAAAAGAGAAGCAGAATGGCACAATACGAACATTGGTGCCTGTACCTTAGGATGGTAATTAAAAAGAGAAGTGGAATGCACAATGCGAACATGGGTGCCTGTACCTTGGGATGGTAAATAAAAAGAAAAGCAGAAAGGCAAAATGCAAACATGGGTGCCTGTACCTTGGAATGGAAATGAAAAACAGAAGTAGAATGGCACAATATTAACATGGGTGCCTGTAGCTTGGAATGGTGATTAAAAAGAAATGGAGAATGGCACAATCAAACATGGGTGCCTCTACCTTGGAATGGTTATTAAAAAGAGAAGCAGAATGGGACAATGCGAACATGGGTGCCTGTACCTTGCAATGGTAATTAAAAAGAAAAGCAGAATGGCACAATGCGAACATGCGTGCCTGTACCTTGAAATGGAAAATAAAAAGAGAAGCAGAATGGCACAATACAAACATGGGTGCCTGTACCTTGGGATGGTAATTAAAAGGAGAAGCAGAATGGCACAATGCGAACATGGGTGCCAGTACCTTAGGATTGTAATTAAAAAGAGAAGCAGAATTGCACAATACGAACATGGGTCCCTGTACCTTGGGATGGTAATTAAAAAGAAAAGCAGAATGCCACAATGGGACCATGGGTGCCTGTAGCTTAGAATGGGAATGAAAAAGAGAAGCAGAATGGCACAATGAGAACATGGGCGCATGTACCTTGGAATGGAAATGAAAAAGCGAAGCAGAATGGCACAATGTGAACATGGGTGCCTATACCTTGGGATGGTAATTAAAAAGAAAAGCAGAATGGAACAATGCGAACATGGGTGCCTGTACCTTGTGATGGTATTTAAAAAGTCAAGCAGAATGGCACAATGCGAACATGGGTGCCTGTACCTTGAAATGGAAATTAAAAAGAAAAGCAGAATGGCACAATAAGAACATGGGTGCCTGTACCTTGGAATGGAAATGAAAAAGAGAAGTAGAATAGCACAATATGAACATGGGTGCCTGTACCTTGGGATGGTAATTAAAAAGAGAATCAGAATTGCACAATGCAAACATGGGTGCCTGTACCTTGGGATGGTAATTAAAAGGAGAAGCAGAATGGCACAATGCGAACATGGGTGCCAGTACCTTAGGATTGTAATTAAAAAGAGAAGCAGAATTGCACAATACGAACATGGGTCTCTGTACCTTGGGATGGTAATTAAAACGAAAAGCAGAATGCCACAATGGGACCATGGGTGCCTGTAGCTTAGAATGGGAATGAAAAAGAGAAGCAGAATTGCACAATGCGAACATGGGTGCCTGTACCTTGAAATGGAAAATAAAAAGAGAAGCAGAATGGCACAATACGAACATGGGAGCCTGTACCTTGGAATGGTAATTAAAAAGAAAAGCAGAATGGCAAAATGCAAACATGGGTGCCTGTACCTTGGAATGGAAATGAAAAAGAGAAGCAGAATGGCACAATGCGAACATGGGTGCCAGTACCTTAGGATTGTAATTAAAAAGAGAATCAGAATGGCACAATGCAAACATGGGTGCCTGTATCTTGGGATGGTAATTAAAAAGAAAAGCAGAATGCCACAATGGGACCATGGGTGCCTGTAGCTTAGAATGGGAATGAAAAAGAGAAGCAGAATGGCACAATGCGAACATGGGTGCATGTACCTTGGAATGGAAATGAAAAAGAGAAGTAGAATAGCACTATGCGAACATGGGTGCCTGTACCTTGGGATTGTAATTAAAAAGAGAAGCAAAATGGCACAATACGAACATGGGTGCCTGTACCTTGGGATGGAAATGAAAATGAAAAGCACAATGGCACAATGCAAAAATGGGTGCCTGTACCTTGAAATGGTAATTAAAACGAAAAGCAGAATGGCACAATGCCAACATGGGTGCCTGTACCTTGAAACTGAAATTAAAAAGAGAATCAGAATGGCACAATACGAACATGGGTGCCTGTACCTTCGGATGGTAATTAAAAAGAGTAGCAGAATGGAACAATGCAAACATGGGTGCCTGTATCTTGCAATGGTAATCAAAAAGAGAAGCAGAATGGCACAATGTGAACATGGGTGCCTGTACCTTGGGATGGTAATTAAAAAGAGAAGCAGAATGGCACAATGCGAACATATGTGCATGTACCTTGGAATGGTAATTAAAAAGAAAAGCAGAATGGTACAATGCGAACAAGGGTGCCTGTACCTTGAAAAAGAAATGAAAAAGAGAAGCAGAATGGCACTATGCGAACATGGGTGCCTGTACCTTGGGATGGTAATGAAAAAGAGAAACAGAATGTCACAATGCGAACATGGGTGCCTGTAACTTGGAACGGTAATTAAAAAAAAAATCAGAATGACACAATGCGAAAGTGGGTGCCTGTACCTTGAAAAGGAAATTAAAAAGAGAAGCAGAATGGCACAATACGAACATGGGTGCCTGTACCTTGGGATGGAAATTAAAAAGAAAAGCACAATGGCACAATGCGAACATAGTTGCCTGTACCTTGGAATGGTAACTAAAAGGAGAAGGAGAATGGCACACTACGAACATGGGTGCCTGTACTTTGCGATGGTAATTAAAAAGAGAAGCAGAATGGCACAATGCGAACATGGGTGCCTGTACCTTGGGATGGTAATTAAAAAGAAAAGCAGAATGGCACAATGCCAACATGGGTGCCTGTACCTTGAAACTGAAATTAAAAAGAGAAGCAGAATAGCACAATGCGAACATGGGTGCCTGTACCTTGAAAAGGAATTTAAAAAGAGAAGCAGAATGGCACAATACGAACATGGGTGCCTGTACCTTGGGATGGAAATGAAAAAGAAAAGCACAATGGCACAATGCGCACATGGGTGCCTGTACCTTGGGATGGTAATTAAAAAGAGAAGCCGAATGGCACAATGCAAACATGGGTGCCTGTACCTTGCAATGGTGATTAAAAAGAAAAGCAGAAAGGCACAATACGAACATTGGTGCCTGTACCTTGGGATAGTAATTAAAAAGAGAAGTAGAATGGCACAATGCGAACATATGGGTGCCTGTACCTTGGGATGATAATTAAAAAGAGAATCAGAATGGCACAATGCAAACATGGGTGCCTGTACCTTGGGATGGTAATTAAAAGGAGAAGCAGAATAGCACAATGCGAACATGGGTGCCAGTACCTTGGGATTGTAATTAAAAAGAGAAGCAGAATTGCACAATACGAACATGGGTGCCTGTACCTTGGAATGGAAATGAAAAAGAGAAGTAGAATGGCACAATATGAAGATGGGTGCCTGTACCTTGGGATGGTAATTAAAAAGAGAATCAGGATGGCACAATGCAAACATGTGTGCCTGTACCTTGGGATGGTAATTAAAAGGAGAAGCAGAATGGCACAATGCGGACATGGATGCCAGTACCTTGGGATTGTAATTAAAAAGAGAAGCAGAATTGCACAATACGAACATGGGTCCCTGTACCTTGGGATGGTAATTAAAAAGAAAAGCAGAATGCCACAATGTGACCATGGGTGCCTGTAGCTTAGAATGGGAATGAAAAAGAGAAGCAGAATGGCACAAAGAGAACATGGGCGCATGTACCTTGGAATGGAAATGAAAAAGCGAAGCAGAATGGCACAATGTGAACATGGGTGCCTATACCTTGGGATGGCAATTAAAAAGAAAAGCAGAATCGCACAATACGAACATGGGTGCCTGTACCTTATGATGGTAATTAAAAAGTCAAGCAGAATGGCACAATGCGAACATGGGTGCCTGTACCTTGAAATGGAAATTAAATAGAGAAGCAGAATGGCACAATACGAACATTTGTGCCTGTACCTTGTGATGATAATTAAAAAGAGAAGTAGAATGGCACAATGCGAACATGGGTGCCTGTACCTTGGGATGGTGAATAAAAAGAAAAGCAGAATAGCAAAATGCAAACATGGGTGCCTGTACCTTGGAATGGAAATGAAAAAGAGAATCAGAATGGCACAATGTAAACATGGGTGCCTGTCCCTTGGGATGGTAATTAAAAGGAGAAGCAGAATGGCACAATGCGAACATGGGTGCCAGTACCTTGGGATTGTAATTAAAAAGAGAATCAGAATGGCACAATGCGAACATGGGTCCCTGTACCTTGGGATGGTAATTAAAAAGAAAAGCAGAATGCCACAATGCGACCATGGGTGCCTGTATCTTAGAATGGGAATGAAAAAGAGAAGCAGAATGGCACAATGCGAACATGGGTGCATGTACCTTGGAAAAGCAGAATGGCACAATGCGAACATGGGTGCCTGTACCTTGGGATGGTAATTAAAAAGAAAAGCAGAATCGCACAATGAGAACATGGGTGCCTGTACCTTGGGATGGTAATTAAAAAGAAAAGCAGAATGGAACAATGCGAACATGGGTGCCTGTACCTTGTGATGGTAATTAAAAAGTCAAGCAGAATGGCACAATGCGAACATGGGTGCCTGTACCTTGGAATGGAAATTAAAAAGATAAGCAGAATGGCACAATACGAACATGGGTGCCTGTACCTTGGAATGGCAATTAAAAAGAAAAGCAGAATGGCAAAATGCAAACATGGGTGCCTGTACCTTGGAATGGCAATTAAAAAGAAAAGCAGAATGGCAAAATGCAAACATGGGTGCCTGTACCTTGGAATGGAAATGAAAAAGAGAAGTAGAATGGCACAATATGAAGATGGGTGCCTGTACCTTGGGATGGTAATTAAAAGGAGAAGCAGAATGGCACAATGCGAACATGGGTGCCAGTACCTTAGGATTGTAATTAAAAAGAGAAGCAGAATTGCACAATACGAACATGGGTCTCTGTACCTTGGGATGGTAATTAAAAAGAAAAGCAGAATGCCACAATGCGACCATGGGTGCCTGTAGCTTAGAATGGGAATGAAAAAGAGAAGCAGAATGGCACAATGAGAACATGGGCGCATGTACCTTGGAATGGAAATGAAAAAGCGAAGCAGAATGGCACAATGTGAACATGGGTGCCTATACCTTGGGATGGTAATTAAAAAGAAAAGCAGAATGGAACAATGCGAACATGGGTGCCTGTACCTTGTGATGGTATTTAAAAAGTCAAGCAGAATGGCACAATGCGAACATGGGTGCCTGTACCTTGAAATGGAAATTAAAAAGAAAAGCAGAATGGCACAATAAGAACATGGGTGCCTGTACCTTGGAATGGAAATTAAAAAGAGAAGTAGAATAGCACAATATGAACATGGGTGCCTGTACCTTGGGATGGTAATTAAAAAGAGAATCAGAATTGCACAATGCAAACATGGGTGCCTGTACCTTGGGATGGTAATTAAAAGGAGAAGCAGAATGGCACAATGCGAACATGGGTGCCAGTACCTTAGGATTGTAATTAAAAAAAGAAGCAGAATGGCACAATACAAACATGGGTGCCTGTAACTTGGGATGGTAATTAAAAAGAGAAGCAGAATGGCACAATGCGAACATGGGTGCCTGTACCTTGAAATGGCAATTAAAAAGAGAAGCAGAATGGCACAATACGAACATGGGAGCCTGTACCTTGGAATGGTAATTAAAAAGAAAAGCAGAATGGCAAAATGCAAACATGGGTGCCTGTACCTTGGAATGGAAATGAAAAAGAGAAGTAGAATGGCACAATATGAAGATGGGTGCCTGTACCTTGGGATGGTAATTAAAAAGAGAATCAGAATGGCACAATGCAAACATGGGTGCCTGTACCTTGGGATGGTAATTAAAAAGAGAAGCAGAAGGGCACAATGCGAACATGGGTGCCACTACCTTGGGATGGAAATGAAAAAGAGAAGTAGAATGGCACAATGCGAACATGGGTGCCTGTACCTTGGAATGGAAATGAAAAAGAGAAGCAGAATGGCACAATGAGAACATGGGCGCATGTACCTTGGAATGGAAATGAAAAAGCGAAGCAGAATGGCACAATGTGAACATGGGTGCCTATACCTTGGGATGGTAATTAAAAAGAAAAGCAGAATGGAACAATGCGAACATGGGTGCCTGTACCTTGTGATGGTATTTAAAAAGTCAAGCAGAATGGCACAATGCGAACATGGGTGCCTGTACCTTGAAATGGAAATTAAAAAGAAAAGCAGAATGGCACAATAAGAACATGGGTGCCTGTACCTTGGAATGGAAATGAAAAAGAGAAGTAGAATAGCACAATATGAACATGGGTGCCTGTACCTTGGGATGGTAATTAAAAAGAGAATCAGAATTGCACAATGCAAACATGGGTGCCTGTACCTTGGGATGGTAATTAAAAGGAGAAGCAGAATGGCACAATGCGAACATGGGTGCCAGTACCTTAGGATTGTAATTAAAAAAAGAAGCAGAATGGCACAATACAAACATGGGTGCCTGTAACTTGGGATGGTAATTAAAAAGAGAAGCAGAATGGCACAATGCGAACATGGGTGCCTGTACCTTGAAATGGAAAATAAAAAGAGAAGCAGAATGGCACAATACGAACATGGGAGCCTGTACCTTGGAATGGTAATTAAAAAGAAAAGCAGAATGGCAAAATGCAAACATGGGTGCCTGTACCTTGGAATGGAAATGAAAAAGAGAAGTAGAATGGCACAATATGAAGATGGGTGCCTGTACCTTGGGATGGTAATTAAAAAGAGAATCAGAATGGCACAATGCAAACATGGGTGCCTGTACCTTGGGATGGTAATTAAAAGGAGAAGCAGAAGGGCACAATGCGAACATGGGTGCCACTACCTTGGGATGGAAATGAAAAAGAGAAGTAGAATGGCACAATGCGAACATGGGTGCCTGTACCTTGGAATGGAAATGAAAAAGAGAAGCAGAATGGCACAATACGAACATTGGTGCCTGTACCTTAGGATGGTAATTAAAAAGAGAAGTGGAATGCACAATGCGAACATGGGTGCCTGTACCTTGGGATGGTAAATAAAAAGAAAAGCAGAAAGGCAAAATGCAAACATGGGTGCCTGTACCTTGGAATGGAAATGAAAAACAGAAGTAGAATGGCACAATATTAACATGGGTGCCTGTAGCTTGGAATGGTGATTAAAAAGAAATGGAGAATGGCACAATGCAAACATGGGTGCCTGTACCTTGGAATGGTTATTAAAAAGAGAAGCAGAATGGGACAATGCGAACATGGGTGCCTGTACCTTGCAATGGTAATTAAAAAGAAAAGCAGAATGGCACAATGCGAACATGCGTGCCTGTACCTTGAAATGGAAAATAAAAAGAGAAGCAGAATGGCACAATACAAACATGGGTGCCTGTACCTTGGGATGGTAATTAAAAGGAGAAGCAGAATGGCACAATGCGAACATGGGTGCCAGTACCTTAGGATTGTAATTAAAAAGAGAAGCAGAATTGCACAATACGAACATGGGTCTCTGTACCTTGGGATGGTAATTAAAAAGAAAAGCAGAATGCCACAATGGGACAATGGGTGCCTGTAGCTTAGAATGGGAATGAAAAAGAGAAGCAGAATGGCACAATGCGAACATGGGTGCATGTACCTTGGAATGGAAATGAAAAAGAGAAGTAGAATAGCACAATGCGAACATGGGTGCCTGTACCTTGGGGTTGTAATTAAAAAGAGAAGCAGAATGGCACAATACGAACATGGGTGCCTGTACCTTGGGATGGAAATGAAAATGAAAAGCACAATGGCACAATGCAAAAATGGGTGCCTGTACCTTGAAATGGTAATTAAAACGAAAAGCAGAGTGGCACAATGCCAACATGGGTGCCTGTACCTTGAAACTGAAATTAAAAAGAGAATCAGAATGGCACAATACGAACATGGGTGCCTGTACCTTGGGATGGTAATTAAAAAGAGAAGCAGAATGGCACAATGCGAACATATGTGCATGTACCTTGGAATGGTAATTAAAAAGAAAAGCAGAATGGTACAATGCGAACAAGGGTGCCTGTACCTTGAAAAAGAAATGAAAAAGAGAAGCAGAATGGCACTATGCGAACATGGGTGCCTGTACCTTGGGATGGTAATGAAAAAGAGAAACAGAATGTCACAATGCGAACATGGGTGCCTGTAACTTGGAACGGTAATTAAAAAAAAAGCAGAATGACACAATGCGAAAGTGGGTGCCTGTACCTTGAAAAGGAAATTAAAAAGAGAAGCAGAATGGCACAATACGAACATGGGTGCCTGTACCTTGGGATGGAAATGAAAAAGAAAAGCACAATGGCACAATGCGAACATAGTTGCCTGTAACTTGGAATGGAAATAAAAGGAGAAGGAGAATGGCACACTACGAACATTGGTGCCTGTACTTTGCGATGGTAATTAAAAAGAGAAGCAGAATGGCACAATGCGAACATGGGTGCCTGTACCTTGGGATGGTAATTAAAAAGAAAAGCAGAATGGCACAATGCCAACATGGGTGCCTGTACCTTGAAACTGAAATTAAAAAGAGAAGCAGAATAGCACAATGCGAACATGGGTGCCTGTACCTTGAAAAGGAATTTAAAAAGAGAAGCAGAATGGCACAATATGAACATGGGTGCCTGTACCTTGGGATGGAAATGAAAAAGAAAAGCACAATGGCACAATGCGCACATGGGTGCCTGTACCTTGGGATGGTAATTAAAAAGAGAAGCCGAATGGCACAATGCAAACATGGGTGCCTGTACCTTGCAATGGTGATTAAAAAGAAAAGCAGAATGGCACAATGCAAACATAGGTGCCTGTACCTTGAAATGGACAATAAAAAGAGAAGCAGAAAGGCACAATACGAACATTGGTGCCTGTACCTTGGGATAGTAATTAAAAAGAGAAGGAGAATGGCACAATGCGAACATATGGGTGCCTGTACCTTGGGATGGTAAATAAAAAGAAAAGCAGAATGGCAAAATGCAAACATGGGTGCCTGTACCTTGGGATGGTAAATAAAAAGAAAAGCAGAATGGCAAAATGCAAACATGGGTGCCTGTACCTTGGGATGGAAATGAAAAAGAGAAGTAGAATCGCACAATATGATCATGGGTGCCTGTACCTTGGGATGGTAATTAAAAAGAGAATCAGAATGGCACAATGCAAACATGGGTGCCTGTACCTTGGGATGGTAATTAAAAGGAGAAGCAGAATGACACAATGCGAACATGGGTGCCAGTACCTTGGGATTGTAATTAAAAAGAGAAGCAGAATTGGACAATACGAACATGGGTCCCTGTAGCTTAGAATGGAAATGAAAAAGAGAAGCAGAATGGCCCAATACGAACATGGGTGCTTGTACCTTGGGATGGTAATTAAAAGGAGAAGCAGAATGACACAATGCGAACATGGGTGCCAGTACCTTGGGATTGTAATTATAAAGAGAAGCAGAATTGCACAATACGAACATGGGTCCCTGTAGCTTAGAATGGGAATGAAAAAGACAAGCATAATGGCACAATGCGAACATGGGTGCATGTACCTTGGAATGGAAATGAAAAAGAGAAGCAGAATGGCCCAATACGAACATGGGTGCTTGTACCTTGGGATGGTAATTAAAAAGAGAATCAGAATGACCCAATGCAAACATGGGTGCCTGTACCTTGGGATGGTAATTAAAAGGAGAAGCAGAAGGGCACAATGCGAACATGGGTGCCAGTACCTTTGGATGGAAATGAAAAAGAGAAGTAGAATGGCACAATACGAACATTGGTGCCTGTACCTTGGGATGGTAATTAAAAACAGAAGTGGAATGCACAATGCGAACATGGGTGCCTGTACCTTGGAATGGAAATGAAAAAGAGAAGCAGAATGGCACAATACGAACATTGGTGCCTGTACCTTGGGATGGTAATTAAAAAGAGAAGCAGACTGGGACAATGCGAACATGGGTGCCTGTACCTTGCAATGGTACTTAAAAAGAAAAGCAGAATGACACAATGCGAACATGCGTGCCTGTACCTTGAAATGGAAAATAAAAAGAGAAGCAGAATGGCACAATACGAACATGGGTGCCTGTACCTTGGGATGGTAATTAAAAAGAGAAGTAGAATGGCACAATGCGAACATGGGTGCCTGTACCTTGGGATGGTAAATAAAAAGAAAAGCAGAATGGCAAAATGCAAACATGGGTGCCTGTACCTTGGAATGGAAATGAAAAAGAGAAGTAGAATGGCACAATATGAACATGGGTGCCTGTACCTTGGGATGATAATTAAAAAGAGAAGCAGAATGGCACAATGCGAACATGGGTGCCTGTACCTTGAAAAGGAAAATAAAAAGAGAAGTAGAATGGCACAATACGAACATGGGTGCCTGTACCTTGGGATGGAAATGAAAATGAAAAGCACAGTGGCACAATGCAAAAATGGGTGCCTGTACCTTGGGATGGTAATTCAAAAGAAAAGCAGAATGGCACAATGCCAACATGGGTGCCTATACCTTGAAACTGAAATTAAAAAGAGAAGCAGAATAGCACAATGCGAACATGGGTGCCTGTACCTTGAAAAGGAATTTAAAAAGAGAAGCAGAATGACAAAATACGAACATAGGTGCCTGTACCTTGGGATGGAAATGAAAAAGAAAAGCACAATGGCACAATGCGCACATGGGTGCCTGTACCTTGGAATGGTAATTAAAAAGGGAAGCAGAATGGCACACTACGAACATGGGTGCCTGTAACTTGGGATGGTAATTAAAAAGAGAAGCAGAATGGTACAATGCGAACATGGGTGCCTGTACCTTGGGATGGTAATTAAAAAGAGAAGCAGAATGGCACAATGCAAACATGGGTGCCTGTACCTTGAAATGCAAATTAAAAAGAGAAGCAGAAGGGCACAATACAAACATGGGTGCCTGTACCTTGGGATGATAATTAAAAAGAGAAGCAGAATGGCACAATGCGAACATGGGTGCCTGTACCTTGAAATGGAAAATAAAAAGAGAAGTAGAATGGCACAATACGAACATGGGTGCCTGTACCTTGGGATGGTAATTACAAAGAGAAGCAGAATGGCACAATGCGAACATGGGTGCCTTTACCTTGGGATGGTAATGAAAAAGAAAAGCAGAATGGCACAATGCGAACATGGGTGCCTGTACCTTGAAATGGAAATTAAAAAGAGAAGCAGAATGGCACAATGCGAACATGGGTTCAATGTTCCTTGCAATGGTAAATAAAAAGAAAAGCAGAATCGCACAATGAGAACATGGGTGCCTGTACCTTGGAATGGAAATGAAAAAGAGAAGTAGAATGGCACAATGCAAACATGGGTGCCTGTACCTTGGGATGGTAATTAAAAGGAGAAGCAGAATGGCACAATGCGAACATGGGTGCCAGTACCTTGGGATTGTAATTAAAAAGAGAAGCAGAATTGCACAATACGATTATGGGTCCCTGTACCTTGGGATGGTAATTAAAAAGAAAAGCAGAATGGCAAAATGCGAACATGGGTGCCTGTACCTTGAAAAGGAATTTAAAAAGAGGAGCAGAATGGCACAATACAAACATGGGTGCCTGTACCTTGGAATGGTAATTAAAAAGAAAAGCAGAATGGCAAAATGCAAACATGGGTGCCTGTACCTTGGAATGGAAATGAAAAAGAGAAGTAGAATAGCACAATGCAAACATGGGTGCCTGTACCTTGTGATGGTAATTAAAAAGTCAAGCAGAATGGCACAATGCGAACATGGGTGCCAGTACCTTAGGATTGTAATTAAAAAGAGAAGCAGAATGGCACGATGCGAACATGAGTGCATGTACCTTGGAATGGAAATTAAAAAGAGAAGTAGAATAGCACAATGCGAACATGGGTCTCTGTACATTGGGATTGTAATTAAAAAGAAAAGCAGAATGCCACAATGCGACCATGGGTGCCTGTAGCTTAGAATGGGAATGAAAAAGAGTAGCAGAATGGAACAATGCAAACATGGGTTCCTGTATCTTGCAATGGTAATCAAAAAGAGAAGCAGAATGGCACAATGTGAACATGGGTGCCTGTACCTTGGGATGGTAATTAAAAAGAGAAGCAGAATGGCACAATGCGAACATATGTGCATGTACCTTGGAATGGTAATAAAAAGAAAAGCAGAATGGTACAATGCGAACAAGGGTGCCTGTACCTTGAAAAAGAAATGAAAAAGAGAAGCAGAATGGCACTATGCGAACATGGGTGCCTGTACCTTGGGATGGAAATGAAAATGAAAAGCACAATGGCACAATGCAAAAATGGGTGCCTGTACCTTGAAATGGTAATTAAAAAGAAAAGCAGAATGGCACAATGCGAACATGGGTGCCTGTACCTTGAAATGGAAATTAAAAAGAGAAGCAGAATGGCACAATACGAACATGGGTGCCTGTACCTTGGGATGGAAATGAAAAAGAAAAGCACAATGGCACAATGCGAACATAGTTGCCTGTACCTTGGAATGGTAATTAAAAGGAGAAGGAGAATGGCACACTACGAACATGGGTGCCTGTACTTTGCGATGGTAATTAAAAAGAGAAGCAGAATGGCACAATGCGAACATGGGTGCCTGTACCTTGTGATGGTAATTAAAAAGAAAAGCAGAATGGCACAATGCCAACATGGGTGCCTGTACCTTGAAACTGAAATTAAAAAGAGAAGCAGAATAGCACAATGCGAACATGGGTGCCTGTACCTTGAAAAGGAATTTAAAAAGAGAAGCAGAATGGCACAATACGATCATGGGTGCCTGTACCTTGGGATGGAAATGAAAAAGAAAAGCACAATGGCACAATGCGCACATGGGTGCCTGTACCTTGGGATGGTAATTAAAAAGAGAAGCCGAATGGCACAATGCAAACATGGGTGCCTGTACCTTGCAATGGTGATTAAAAAGAAAAGCAGAATGGCACAATGCAAACATAGGTGCCTGTACCTTGAAATGGACAATAAAAAGAGAAGCAGAAAGGCACAATACGAACATTGGTGCCTGTACCTTGGGATAGTAATTAAAAAGAGAAGTAGAATGGCACAATGCGAACATATGGGTGCCTGTACCTTGGGATGGTAAATAAAAAGAAAAGCAGAATGGCAAAATGCAAACATGGGTGCCTGTACCTTGGGATGGTAAATAAAAAGAAAAGCAGAATGGCAAAATGCAAACATGGGTGCCTGTACCTTGGGATGGAAATGAAAAAGAGAAGTAGAATCGCACAATATGATCATGGGTGCCTGTACCTTGGGATGGTAATTAAAAAGAGAATCAGAATGGCACAATGCAAACATGGGTGCCTGTACCTTGGGATGGTAATTAAAAGGAGAAGCAGAATGACACAATGCGAACATGGGTGCCAGTACCTTGGGATTGTAATTAAAAAGAGAAGCAGAATTGCACAATACGAACATGGGTCCCTGTAGCTTAGAATGGAAATGAAAAAGAGAAGCAGAATGGCCCAATACGAACATGGGTGCTTGTACCTTGGGATGGTAATTAAAAGGAGAAGCAGAATGACACAAGGCGAACATGGGTGCCAGTACCTTGGGATTGTAATTAAAAAGAGAAGCAGAATTGCACAATACGAACATGGGTCCCTGTAGCTTAGAATGGGAATGAAAAAGACAAGCAGAATGGCACAATGCGAACATGGGTGCATGTACCTTGGAATGGAAATGAAAAAGAGAAGCAGAATGGCCCAATACGAACATGGGTGCTTGTACCTTGGGATGGTAATTAAAAAGAGAATCAGAATGACCCAATGCAAACATGGGTGCCTGTACCTTGGGATGGTAATTAAAAGGAGAAGCAGAAGGGCACAATGCGAACATGGGTGCCAGTACCTTTGGATGGAAATGAAAAAGAGAAGTAGAATGGCACAATACGAACATTGGTGCCTGTACCTTGGGATGGTAATTAAAAAGAGAAGTGGAATGCACAATGCGAACATGGGTGCCTGTACCTTGGAATGGAAATGAAAAAGAGAAGCAGAATGGCACAATACGAACATTGGTGCCTGTACCTTGGGATGGTAATTAAAAAGAGAAGTGGAATGCACAATGCGAACATGGGTGCCTGTACCTTGGGATGGTAAATAAAAAGAAAAGCAGAATGGCAAAATACAAACATGGGTGCCTGTACCTTGGAATGGAAATGAAAAAGAGAACTAGAATGGCACAATATTAACACGGGGGCCTGTACCTTGGAATGGTGATTAAAAAGAGAAGCAGACTGGGACAATGCGAACATGGGTGCCTGTACCTTGCAATGGTAATTAAAAAGAAAAGCAGAATGACACAATGCGAACATGTGTGCCTGTACCTTGAAATGGAAAATAAAAAGAGAAGCAGAATGGCACAATACGAACATGGGTGCCTGTACCTTGGGATGGTAATTAAAAAGAGAAGTAGAATGGCACAATGCGAACATGGGTGCCTGTACCTTGGGATGGTAAATAAAAAGAAAAGCAGAATGGCAAAATGCAAACATGGGTGCCTGTACCTTGGAATGGAAATGAAAAAGAGAAGTAGAATGGCACAATATGAACATGGGTGCCTGTACCTTGGGATGATAATTAAAAAGAGAAGCAGAATGGCACAATGCGAACATGGGTGCCTGTACCTTGAAAAGGAAAATAAAAAGAGAAGTAGAATGGCACAATACGAACATGGGTGCCTGTACCTTGGGATGGAAATGAAAATGAAAAGCACAGTGGCACAATGCAAAAATGGGTGCCTGTACCTTGGGATGGTAATTCAAAAGAAAAGCAGAATGGCACAATGCCAACATGGGTGCCTGTACCTTGAAACTGAAATTAAAAAGAGAAGCAGAATAGTACAATGCTCACATGGGTGCCTGTACCTTGAAATGCAAATTAAAAAGAGAAGCAGAAGGGCACAATACAAACATGGGTGCCTGTACCTTGGGATGATAATTAAAAAGAGAAGCAGAATGGCACAATGCGAACATGGGTGCCTGTACCTTGAAATGGAAAATAAAAAGAGAAGTAGAATGGCACAATACGAACATAGGTGCCTGTACCTTGGGATGGTAATTACAAAGAGAAGCAGAATGGCACAATGCGAACATGGGTGCCTTTACCTTGGGATGGTAATGAAAAAGAAAAGCAGAATGGCACAATGCGAACATGGGTGCCTGTACCTTGAAATGGAAATTAAAAAGAGAAGCAGAATGGCACAATGCGAACATGGGTTCAATGTTCCTTGCAATGGTAAATAAAAAGAAAAGCAGAATCGCACAATGAGAACATGGGTGCCTGTACCTTGGAATGGAATTGAAAAAGAGAAGTAGAATGGCACAATATGAACATGGGTGCCTGTACCTTGGGATGGTAATTAAAAAGAGAATCACAATGGCACAATGCAAACATGGGTGCCTGTACCTTGGGATGGTAATTAAAAGGAGAAGCAGAATGGCACAATGCGAACATGGGTGCCAGTACCTTGGGATTGTAATTAAAAAGAGAAGCAGAATTGCACAATACGATTATCGGTCCCTGTACCTTGGGATGGTAATTAAAAAGAAAAGCAGAATGGCAAAATGCGAACATGGGTGCCTGTACCTTGAAAAGGAATTTAAAAAGAGAAGCAGAATGGCACAATACAAACATGGGTGCCTGTACCTTGGAATGGTAATTAAAAAGAAAAGCAGAATGGCAAAATGCAAACATGGGTGCCTGTACCTTGGAATGGAAATGAAAAAGAGAAGTAGAATAGCACAATGCAAACATGGGTGCCTGTAACTTGTGATGGTAAATAAAAAGTCAAGCAGAATGGCACAATGCGAACATGGGTGCCAGTACCTTAGGATTGTAATTAAAAAGAGAAGCAGAATGGCACAATGCGAACATATGTGCATGTACCTTGGAATGGTAATTAAAAAGAAAAGCAGAATGGTACAATGCGAACAAGGGTGCCTGTACCTTGAAAAAGAAATGAAAAAGAGAAGCAGAATGGCACTATGCGAACATGGGTGCCTGTACCTTGGGATGGTAATGAAAAAGAGAAACAGAATGTCACAATGCGAACATGGGTGCCTGTAACTTGGAACGGTAATTAAAAAAAAAAGCAGAATGACACAATGCGAAAGTGGGTGCCTGTACCTTGAAACGGAAATTAAAAAGAGAAGCAGAACGGCACAATGCGAACATGGGTGCCTGTACCTTGAAAAGGAAATTAAAAAGAGAAGCAGAATGGCACAATACGAACATGGGTGCCTGTACCTTGGGATGGAAATGAAAAAGAAAAGCACAATGGCACAATGCGAACATAGTTGCCTGTACCTTGGAATGGTAATTAAAAGGAGAAGGAGAATGGCACACTACGAACATGGGTGCCTGTACTTTGCGATGGTAATTAAAAAGAGAAGCAGAATGGCACAATGCGAACATGGGTGCCTGTACCTTGTGATGGTAATTAAAAAGAAAAGCAGAATGGCACAATGCCAACATGGGTGCCTGTACCTTGAAACTGAAATTAAAAAGAGAAGCATAATAGCACAATGCGAACATGGGTGCCTGTACCTTGAAAAGGAATTTAAAAAGAGAAGCAGAATGGCACAATACGAACATGGGTGCCTGTACCTTGGGATGGAAATGAAAAAGAAAAGCACAATGGCACAATGCGCACATGGGTGCCTGTACCTTGGGATGGTAATTAAAAAGAGAAGCCGAATGGCACAATGCAAACATGGGTGCCTGTACCTTGCAATGGTGATTAAAAAGAAAAGCAGAATGGCACAATGCAAACATAGGTGCCTGTACCTTGAAATGGACAATAAAAAGAGAAGCAGAAAGGCACAATACGAACATTGGTGCCTGTACCTTGGGATAGTAATTAAAAAGAGAAGTAGAATGGCACAATGCGAACATATGGGTGCCTGTACCTTGGGATGGTAAATAAAAAGAAAAGCAGAATGGCAAAATGCAAACATGGGTGCCTGTACCTTGGGATGGTAAATAAAAAGAAAAGCAGAATGGCAAAATGCAAACATGGGTACCTGTACCTTGGGATGGAAATGAAAAAGAGAAGTAGAATCGCACAATATGATCATGGGTGCCTGTACCTTGGGATGGTAATTAAAAAGAGAATCAGAATGGCACAATGCAAACATGGGTGCCTGTACCTTGGGATGGTAATTAAAAGGAGAAGCAGAATGACACAATGCGAACATGGGTGCCAGTACCTTGGGATTGTAATTAAAAAGAGAAGCAGAATTGCACAATACGAACATGGGTCCCTGTAGCTTAGAATGGAAATGAAAAAGAGAAGCAGAATGGCCCAATACGAACATGGGTGCTTGTACCTTGGGATGGTAATTAAAAGGAGAAGCAGAATGACACAATGCGAACATGGGTGCCAGTACCTTGGGATTGTAATTAAAAAGAGAAGCAGAATTGCACAATACGAACATGGGTCCCTGTAGCTTAGAATGGGAATGAAAAAGACAAGCAGAATGGCACAATGCGAACATGGGTGCATGTACCTTGGAATGGAAATGAAAAAGAGAAGCAGAATGGCCCAATACGAACATGGGTGCTTGTACCTTGGGATGGTAATTAAAAAGAGAATCAGAATGACCCAATGCAAACATGGGTGCCTGTACCTTGGGATGGTAATTAAAAGGAGAAGCAGAAGGGCACAATGCGAACATGGGTGCCAGTACCTTTGGATGGAAATAAAAAGAGAAGTAGAATGGCACAATACGAACATTGGTGCCTGTACCTTGGGATGGTAATTAAAAAGAGAAGTGGAATGCACAATGCGAACATGGGTGCCTGTACCTTGGAATGGAAATGAAAAAGAGAAGCAGAATGGCACAATACGAACATTGGTGCCTGTACCTTGGGATGGTAATTAAAAAGAGAAGTGGAATGCACAATGCGAACATGGGTGCCTGTACCTTGGGATGGTAAATAAAAAGAAAAGCAGAATGGCAAAATACAAACATGGGTGCCTGTACCTTGGAATGGAAATGAAAAAGAGAACTAGAATGGCACAATATTAACACGGGTGCCTGTACCTTGGAATGGTGATTAAAAAGAGAAGCAGACTGGGACAATGCGAACATGGGTGCCTGTACCTTGCAATGGTAATTAAAAAGAAAAGCAGAATGACACAATGCGAACATGTGTGCCTGTACCTTGAAATGGAAAATAAAAAGAGAAGCAGAATGGCACAATACGAACATGGGTGCCTGTACCTTGGGATGGTAATTAAAAAGAGAAGTAGAATGGCACAATGCGAACATGGGTGCCTGTACCTTGGGATGGTAAATAAAAAGAAAAGCAGAATGGCAAAATGCAAACATGGGTGCCTGTACCTTGGAATGGAAATGAAAAAGAGAAGTAGAATGGCACAATATGAACATGGGTGCCTGTACCTTGGGATGATAATTAAAAAGAGAAGCAGAATGGCACAATGCGAACATGGGTGCCTGTACCTTGAAAAGGAAAATAAAAAGAGAAGTAGAATGGCACAATACGAACATGGGTGCCTGTACCTTGGGATGGAAATGAAAATGAAAAGCACAGTGGCACAATGCAAAAATGGGTGCCTGTACCTTGGGATGGTAATTCAAAAGAAAATCAGAATGGCACAATGCCAACATGGGTGCCTGTACCTTGAAACTGAAATTAAAAAGAGAAGCAGAATAGCACAATGCGAACATGGGTGCCTGTACCTTGAAATGCAAATTAAAAAGAGAAGCAGAAGGGCACAATACAAACATGGGTGCCTGTACCTTGGGATGATAATTAAAAAGAGAAGCAGAATGGCACAATGCGAACATGGGTGCCTGTACCTTGAAATGGAAAATAAAAAGAGAAGTAGAATGGCACAATACGAACATGGGTGCCTGTACCTTGGGATGGTAATTACAAAGAGAAGCAGAATAGCACAATGCGAACATGGGTGCCTTTACCTTGGGATGGTAATGAAAAAGAAAAGCAGAATGGCACAATGCGAACATGGGTGCCTGTACCTTGAAATGGAAATTAAAAAGAGAAGCAGAATGGCACAATGCGAACATGGGTTCAATGTTCCTTGCAATGGTAAATAAAAAGAAAAGCAGAATCGCACAATGAGAACATGGGTGCCTGTACCTTGGAATGGAAATGAAAAAGAGAAGTAGAATGGCACAATATGAACATGGGTGCCTGTACCTTGGGATGGTAATTAAAAAGAGAATCACAATGGCACAATGCAAACATGGGTGCCTGTACCTTGGGATGGTAATTAAAAGGAGAAGCAGAATGGCACAATGCGAACATGGGTGCCAGTACCTTGGGATTGTAATTAAAAAGAGAAGCAGAATTGCACAATACGATTATGGGTCCCTGTACCTTGGGATGGTAATTAAAAAGAAAAGCAGAATGGCAAAATGCGAACATGGGTGCCTGTACCTTGAAAAGGAATTTAAAAAGAGAAGCAGAATGGCACAATACAAACATGGGTGCCTGTACCTTGGAATGGTAATTAAAAAGAAAAGCAGAATGGCAAAATGCAAACATGGGTGCCTGTACCTTGGAATGGAAATGAAAAAGAGAAGTAGAATAGCACAATGCAAACATGGGTGCCTGTACCTTGTGATGGTAATTAAAAAGTCAAGCAGAATGGCACAATGCGAACATGGGTGCCAGTACCTTAGGATTGTAATTAAAAAGAGAAGCAGAATGGCACAATGCGAACATATGTGCATGTACCTTGGAATGGTAATTAAAAAGAAAAGCAGAATGGTACAATGCGAACAAGGGTGCCTGTACCTTGAAAAAGAAATGAAAAAGAGAAGCAGAATGGCACTATGCGAACATGGGTGCCTGTACCTTGGGATGGTAATGAAAAAGAGAAACAGAATGTCACAATGCGAACATGGGTGCCTGTAACTTGGAACGGTAATTAAAAAAAAAAGCAGAATGACACAATGCGAAAGTGGGTGCCTGTACCTTGAAACGGAAATTAAAAAGAGAAGCAGAACGGCACAATGCGAACATGGGTGCCTGTACCTTGAAAAGGAAATTAAAAAGAGAAGCAGAATGGCACAATACGAACATGGGTGCCTGTACCTTGGGATGGAAATGAAAAAGAAAAGCACAATGGCACAATGCGAACATAGTTGCCTGTACCTTGGAATGGTAATTAAAAGGAGAAGGAGAATGGCACACTACGAACATGGGTGCCTGTACTTTGCGATGGTCATTAAAAAGAGAAGCAGAATGGCACAATGCGAACATGGGTGCCTGTACCTTGGGATGGTAATTAAAAAGAAAAGCAGAATGGCACAATGCCAACATGGGTGCCTGTACCTTGAAACTGAAATTAAAAAGAGAAGCAGAATAGCACAATGCGAACATGGGTGCCTGTACCTTGAAAAGGAATTTAAAAAGAGAAGCAGAATGGCACAATACGAGCATGGGTGCCTGTACCTTGGGATGGAAATGAAAAAGAAAAGCACAATGGCACAATGCGCACATGGGTGCCTGTACCTTGGGATGGTAATTAAAAAGAGAAGCCGAATGGCACAATGCAAACATGGGTGCCTGTACCTTGCAATGGTGATTAAAAAGAAAAGCAGAATGGCACAATGCAAACATAGGTGCCTGTACCTTGAAATGGACAATAAAAAGAGAAGCAGAAAGGCACAATACGAACATTGGTGCCTGTACCTTGGGATAGTAATTAAAAAGAGAAGTAGAATGGCACAATGCGAACATATGGGTGCCTGTACCTTGGGATGGTAAATAAAAAGAAAAGCAGAATGGCAAAATGCAAACATGGGTGCCTGTACCTTGGGATGGTAAATAAAAAGAAAAGCAGAATGGCAAAATGCAAACATGGGTGCCTGTACCTTGGGATGGAAATGAAAAAGAGAAGTAGAATCGCACAATATGATCATGGGTGCCTGTACCTTGGGATGGTAATTAAAAAGAGAATCAGAATGGCACAATGCAAACATGGGTGCCTGTACCTTGGGATGGTAATTAAAAGGAGAAGCAGAATGACACAATGCGAACATGGGTGCCAGTACCTTGGGATTGTAATTAAAAAGAGAAGCAGAATTGCACAATACGAACATGGGTCCCTGTAGCTTAGAATGGAAATGAAAAGAGAAGCAGAATGGCCCAATACGAACATGGGTGCTTGTACCTTGGGATGGTAATTAAAAGGAGAAGCAGAATGACACAATGCGAACATGGGTGCCAGTACCTTGGGATTGTAATTAAAAAGAGAAGCAGAATTGCACAATACGAACATGGGTCCCTGTAGCTTAGAATGGGAATGAAAAAGACAAGCAGAATGGCACAATGCGAACATGGGTGCATGTACCTTGGAATGGAAATGAAAAAGAGAAGCAGAATGGCCCAATACGAACATGGGTGCTTGTACCTTGGGATGGTAATTAAAAAGAGAATCAGAATGACCCAATGCAAACATGGGTGCCTGTACCTTGGGATGGTAATTAAAAAGAGAAGCCGAATGGCACAATGCAAACATGGGTGCCTGTACCTTGCAATGGTGATTAAAAAGAAAAGCAGAATGGCACAATGCAAACATAGGTGCCTGTACCTTGAAATGGACAATAAAAAGAGAAGCAGAAAGGCACAATACGAACATTGGTGCCTGTACCTTGGGATAGTAATTAAAAAGAGAAGTAGAATGGCACAATGCGAACATATGGGTGCCTGTACCTTGGGATGGTAAATAAAAAGAAAAGCAGAATGGCAAAATGCAAACATGGGTGCCTGTACCTTGGGATGGTAAATAAAAAGAAAAGCAGAATGGCAAAATGCAAACATGGGTGCCTGTACCTTGGGATGGAAATGAAAAAGAGAAGTAGAATCGCACAATATGATCATGGGTGCCTGTACCTTGGGATGGTAATTAAAAAGAGAATCAGAATGGCACAATGCAAACATGGGTGCCTGTACCTTGGGATGGTAATTAAAAGGAGAAGCAGAATGACACAATGCGAACATGGGTGCCAGTACCTTGGGATTGTAATTAAAAAGAGAAGCAGAATTGCACAATACGAACATGGGTCCCTGTAGCTTAGAATGGAAATGAAAAAGAGAAGCAGAATGGCCCAATACGAACATGGGTGCTTGTACCTTGGGATGGTAATTAAAAGGAGAAGCAGAATGACACAATGCGAACATGGGTGCCAGTACCTTGGGATTGTAATTAAAAAGAGAAGCAGAATTGCACAATACGAACATGGGTCATTGTAGCTTAGAATGGGAATGAAAAAGACAAGCAGAATGGCACAATGCGAACATGGGTGCATGTACCTTGGAATGGAAATGAAAAAGAGAAGCAGAATGGCCCAATACGAACATGGGTGCTTGTACCTTGGGATGGTAATTAAAAAGAGAATCAGAATGACCCAATGCAAACATGGGTGCCTGTACCTTGGGATGGTAATTAAAAGGAGAAGCAGAAGGGCACAATGCGAACATGGGTGCCAGTACCTTTGGATGGAAATGAAAAAGAGAAGTAGAATGGCACAATACGAACATTGGTGCCTGTACCTTGGGATGGTAATTAAAAAGAGAAGTGGAATGCACAATGCGAACATGGGTGCCTGTACCTTGGAATGGAAATGAAAAAGAGAAGCAGAATGGCACAATACGAACATTGGTGCCTGTACCTTGGGATGGTAATTAAAAAGAGAAGTGGAATGCACAATGCGAACATGGGTGCCTGTACCTTGGGATGGTAAATAAAAAGAAAAGCAGAATGGCAAAATACAAACATGGGTGCCTGTACCTTGGAATGGAAATGAAAAAGAGAACTAGAATGGCACAATATTAACACGGGTGCCTGTACCTTGGAATGGTGATTAAAAAGAAATGGAGAATGGCACAATGCAAACATGGGTGCCTGTACCTTGGAATGGTTATTAAAAAGAGAAGCAGACTGGGACAATGCGAACATGGGTGCCTGTACCTTGCAATGGTAATTAAAAAGAAAAGCAGAATGACACAATGCGAACATGCGTGCCTGTACCTTGAAATGGAAAATAAAAAGAGAAGCAGAATGACACAATACGAACATGGGTGCCTGTACCTTGGGATGGTAATTAAAAAGAGAAGTAGAATGGCACAATGCGAACATGGGTACCTGTACCTTGGGATGGTAAATAAAAAGAAAAGCAGAATGGCAAAATGCAAACATGGGTGCCTGTACCTTGGAATGGAAATGAAAAAGAGAAGTAGAATGGCACAATGCGCACATGGGTGCCTGTACCTTGGAATGGTAATTAAAAAGGGAAGCAGAATGGCACACTACGAACATGGGTGCCTGTAACTTGGGATGGTAATTAAAAAGAGAAGCAGAATGGTACAATGCGAACATGGGTGCCTGTACCTTGGGATGGTAATTAAAAAGAGAAGCAGAATGGCACAATGCAAACATGGGTGCCTGTACCTTGAAATGCAAATTAAAAAGAGAAGCAGAAGGGCACAATACAAACATGGGTGCCTGTACCTTGGGATGATAATTAAAAAGAGAAGCAGAATGGCACAATGCGAACATGGGTGCCTGTACCTTGAAATGGAAAATAAAAAGAGAAGTAGAATGGCACAATACGAACATGGGTGCCTGTACCTTGGGATGGTAATTACAAAGAGAAGCAGAATGGCACAATGCGAACATGGGTGCCTTTACCTTGGGATGGTAATGAAAAAGAAAAGCAGAATGGCACAATGCGAACATGGGTGCCTGTACCTTGAAATGGAAATTAAAAAGAGAAGCAGAATGGCACAATGCGAACATGGGTTCAATGTTCCTTGCAATGGTAAATAAAAAGAAAAGCAGAATCGCACAATGAGAACATGGGTGCCTGTACCTTGGAATGGAAATGAAAAAGAGAAGTAGAATGGCACAATATGAACATGGGTGCCTGTACCTTGGGATGGTAATTAAAAAGTGAATCACAATGGCACAATGCAAACATGGGTGCCTGTACCTTGGGATGGTAATTAAAAGGAGAAGCAGAATGGCACAATGCGAACATGGTACCTTGGGATTGTAATTAAAAAGAGAAGCAGAATTGCACAATACGATTATGGGTCCCTGTACCTTGGGATGGTAATTAAAAAGAAAAGCAGAATGGCAAAATGCGAACATGGGTGCCTGTACCTTGAAAAGGAATTTAAAAAGAGAAGCAGAATGGCACAATACAAACATGGGTGCCTGTACCTTGGAATGGTAATTAAAAAGAAAAGCAGAATGGCAAAATGCAAACATGGGTGCCTGTACCTTGGAATGGAAATGCAAAAGAGAAGTAGAATAGCACAATGCAAACATGGGTGCCTATACCTTGTGATGGTAATTAAAAAGTCAAGCAGAATGGCACAATGCGAACATGGGTGCCAGTACCTTAGGATTGTAATTAAAAAGAGAAGCAGAATGGCACGATGCGAACATGAGTGCATGTACCTTGGAATGGAAATTAAAAAGAGAAGTAGAATAGCACAATGCGAACATGGGTCTCTGTACCTTGGGATTGTAATTAAAAAGAAAAGCAGAATGCCACAATGCGACCATGGGTGCCTGTAGCTTAGAATGGGAATGAAAAAGAGAAGCAGAATGGCACAATGCGAACATGGGTGCATGTACCTTGGAATGGAAATGAAAAAGAGAAGTAGAATGGCACAATGCAAAAATGGGTGCCTGTACCTTGGGATGGTAATTCAAAAGAAAAGCAGAATGGCACAATGCCAACATGGGTGCCTGTACCTTGAAACTGAAATTAAAAAGAGAAGCAGAATAGCACAATGTGAACATGGGTGCCTGTCCCTTGAAAAGGAATTTAAAAAGAGAAGCAGAATGACAAAATACGAACATGGGTGCCTGTACCTTGGGATGGAAATGAAAAAGAAAAGCACAATGGCACAATGCGCACATGGGTGCCTGTACCTTGGAATGGTAATTAAAAAGGGAAGCAGAATGGCACACTACGAACATGGGTGCCTGTAACTTGGGATGGTAATTAAAAAGAGAAGCAGAATGGTACAATGCGAACATGGGTGCCTGTACCTTAGGATGGTAATTAAAAAGAAAAGCAGAATGGCACAATGCGAACATGGGTGCCTGTACCTTGAAATGCAAATTAAAAAGAGAAGCAGAAGGGCACAATACAAACATGGGTGCCTGTACCTTGGGATGATAATTAAAAAGAGAAGCAGAATGGCACAATGCGAACATGGGTGCCTGTACCTTGAAATGGAAAATAAAAAGAGAAGTAGAATGGCACAATACGAACATGGGTGCCTGTACCTTGGGATGGTAATTACAAAGAGAAGCAGAATGGCACAATGCGAACATGGGTGCCTTTACCTTGGGATGGTAATGAAAAAGAAAAGCAGAATGGCACAATGCGAACATGGGTGCCTGTACCTTGAAATGGAAATTAAAAAGAGAAGCAGAATGCACAATGCGAACATGGGTTCCATGTTCCTTGCAATGGTAAATAAAAAGAAAAGCAGATTCGCACAATGAGAACATGGGTGCCTGTACCTTGGAATGGAAATGAAAAAGAGAAGTAGAATGGCATAATATGAACATGGGTGCCTGTACCTTGGGATGGTAATGAAAAAGAAAAGCAGAATGGCACAATGCGAACATGGTTGCCTGTACCTTGCAATGGTAATTAAAAAGAAAAGCAGAATGGCACAATGCAAACATGGGTGCCTGTACCTTGAAATGGAAAATAAAAAGAGAAGCAAAATGGCACAATACGAACATTTGTGCATGTACCTTGGAATGATAATTAAAAAGAGAAGTAGAATGGCACAATGCGAACATGGGTGCCTGTACCTTGGAATGGAAATGAAAAAGAGAAGTAGAATGGCACAATGCGAACATGGGTTCAATGTTCCTTGCAATGGTAAATAAAAAGAAAAGCAGAATCGCACAATGAGAACATGGGTGCCTGTACCTTGGAATGGAAATGAAAAAGAGAAGTAGAATGGCACAATATGAACATGGGTGCCTGTACCTTGGGATGGTAATTAAAAAGAGAATCACAATGGCACAATGCAAACATGGGTGCCTGTACCTTGGGATGGTAATTAAAAGGAGAAGCAGAATGGCACAATGCGAACATGGGTGCCAGTACCTTGGAATGGAAATGAAAAAGAGAAGCAGAATTGCACAATACGATTATGGGTCCCTGTACCTTGGGATGGTAATTAAAAAGAAAAGCAGAATGGCAAAATGCGAACATGGGTGCCTGTACCTTGAAAAGGAATTTAAAAAGAGAAGCAGAATGGCACAATACAAACATGGGTGCCTGTACCTTGGAATGGTAATTAAAAAGAAAAGCAGAATGGCAAAATGCAAACATGGGTGCCTGTACCTTGGAATGGAAATGAAAAAGAGAAGTAGAATAGCACAATGCAAACATGGGTGCCTGTACCTTGTGATAGTAATTAAAAAGTCAAGCAGAATGGCACAATGCGAACATGGGTGCCAGTACCTTAGGATTGTAATTAAAAAGAGAAGCAGAATGGCACGATGCGAACATGAGTGCATGTACCTTGGAATGGAAATTAAAAAGAGAAGTAGAATAGCACAATGCGAACATGGGTCTCTTTACCTTGGGATTGTAATTAAAAAGAAAAGCAGAATGCCACAATGCGACCATGGGTGCCTGTAGCTTAGAATGGGAATGAAAAAGAGTAGCAGAATGGAACAATGCAAACATGGGTGCCTGTATCTTGCAATGGTAATCAAAAAGAGAAGCAGAATGGCACAATGTGAACATGGGTGCCTGTACCTTGGGATGGTAATTAAAAAGAGAAGCAGAATGGCACAATGCGAACATATGTGCATGTACCTTGGAATGGTAATTAAAAAGAAAAGCAGAATGGTACAATGCGAACAAGGGTGCCTGTACCTTGAAAAAGAAATGAAAAAGAGAAGCAGAATGGCACTATGCGAACATGGGTGCCTGTACCTTGGGATGGTAATGAAAAAGAGAAACAGAATGTCACAATGCGAACATGGGTGCCTGTAACTTGGAACGGTAATTAAAAAAAAAAGCAGAATGACACAATGCGAAAGTGGGTGCCTGTACCTTGAAACGGAAATTAAAAAGAGAAGCAGAACGGCACAATGCGAACATGGGTGCCTGTACCTTGAAAAGGAAATTAAAAAGAGAAGCAGAATGGCACAATACGAACATGGGTGCCTGTACCTTGGGATGGAAATGAAAAAGAAAAGCACAATGGCACAATGCGAACATAGTTGCCTGTACCTTGGAATGGTAATTAAAAGGAGAAGGAGAATGGCACACTACGAACATGGGTGCCTGTACTTTGCGATGGTAATTAAAAAGAGAAGCAGAATGGCACAATGCGAACATGGGTGCCTGTACCTTGGGATGGTAATTAAAAAGAAAAGCAGAATGGCACAATGCCAACATGGGTGCCTGTACCTTGAAACTGAAATTAAAAAGAGAAGCAGAATAGCACAATGCGAACATGGGTGCCTGTACCTTGAAAAGGAATTTAAAAAGAGAAGCAGAATGGCACAATACGAACATGGGTGCCTGTACCTTGGGATGGAAATGAAAAAGAAAAGCACAATGGCACAATGCGCACATGGGTGCCTGTACCTTGGGATGGTAATTAAAAAGAGAAGCCGAATGGCACAATGCAAACATGGGTGCCTGTACCTTGCAATGGTGATTAAAAAGAAAAGCAGAATGGCACAATGCAAACATAGGTGCCTGTACCTTGAAATGGACAATAAAAAGAGAAGCAGAAAGGCACAATACGAACATTGGTGCCTGTACCTTGGGATAGTAATTAAAAAGAGAAGTAGAATGGCACAATGCGAACATATGGGTGCCTGTACCTTGGGATGGTAAATAAAAAGAAAAGCAGAATGGCAAAATGCAAACATGGGTGCCTGTACCTTGGGATGGTAAATAAAAAGAAAAGCAGAATGGCAAAATGCAAACATGGGTGCCTGTACCTTGGGATGGAAATGAAAAAGAGAAGTAGAATCGCACAATATGATCATGGGTGCCTGTACCTTGGGATGGTAATTAAAAAGAGAATCAGAATGGCACAATGCAAACATGGATGCCTGTACCTTGGGATGGTAATTAAAAGAAGAAGCAGAATGACACAATGCGAACATGGGTGCCAGTACCTTGGGATTGTAATTAAAAAGAGAAGCAGAATTGCACAATACGAACATGGGTCCCTGTAGCTTAGAATGGGAATGAAAAAGACAAGCAGAATGGCACAATGCGAACATGGGTGCATGTACCTTGGAATGGAAATGAAAAAGAGAAGCAGAATGGCCCAATACGAACATGGGTGCTTGTACCTTGGGATGGTAATTAAAAAGAGAATCAGAATGACCCAATGCAAACATGGGTGCCTGTACCTTGGGATGGTAATTAAAAGGAGAAGCAGAATGACACAATGCGAACATGGGTGCCAGTACCTTGGGATTGTAATTAAAAAGAGAAGCAGAATTGCACAATACGAACATGGGTCCCTGTAGCTTAGAATGGAAATGAAAAAGAGAAGCAGAATGGCCCAATACGAACATGGGTGCTTGTACCTTGGGATGGTAATTAAAAGGAGAAGCAGAATGACACAAGGCGAACATGGGTGCCAGTACCTTGGGATTGTAATTAAAAAGAGAAGCAGAATTGCACAATACGAACATGGGTCCCTGTAGCTTAGAATGGGAATGAAAAAGACAAGCAGAATGGCACAATGCGAACATGGGTGCATGTACCTTGGAATGGAAATGAAAAAGAGAAGCAGAATGGCCCAATACGAACATGGGTGCTTGTACCTTGGGATGGTAATTAAAAAGAGAATCAGAATGACCCAATGCAAACATGGGTGCCTGTACCTTGGGATGGTAATTAAAAGGAGAAGCAGAAGGGCACAATGCGAACATGGGTGCCAGTACCTTTGGATGGAAATGAAAAAGAGAAGTAGAATGGCACAATACGAACATTGGTGCCTGTACCTTGGGATGGTAATTAAAAAGAGAAGTGGAATGCACAATGCGAACATGGGTGCCTGTACCTTGGAATGGAAATGAAAAAGAGAAGCAGAATGGCACAATACGAACATTGGTGCCTGTACCTTGGGATGGTAATTAAAAAGAGAAGTGGAATGCACAATGCGAACATGGGTGCCTGTACCTTGGGATGGTAAATAAAAAGAAAAGCAGAATGGCAAAATACAAACATGGGTGCCTGTACCTTGGAATGGAAATGAAAAAGAGAACTAGAATGGCACAATATTAACACGGGTGCCTGTACCTTGGAATGGTGATTAAAAAGAGAAGCAGACTGGGACAATGCGAACATGGGTGCCTGTACCTTGCAATGGTAATTAAAAAGAAAAGCAGAATGACACAATGCGAACATGTGTGCCTGTACCTTGAAATGGAAAATAAAAAGAGAAGCAGAATGGCACAATACGAACATGGGTGCCTGTACCTTGGGATGGTAATTAAAAAGAGAAGTAGAATGGCACAATGCGAACATGGGTGCCTGTACCTTGGGATGGTAAATAAAAAGAAAAGCAGAATGGCAAAATGCAAACATGGGTGCCTGTACCTTGGAATGGAAATGAAAAAGAGAAGTAGAATGGCACAATATGAACATGGGTGCCTGTACCTTGGGATGATAATTAAAAAGAGAAGCAGAATGGCACAATGCGAACATGGGTGCCTGTACCTTGAAAAGGAAAATAAAAAGAGAAGTAGAATGGCACAATACGAACATGGGTGCCTGTACCTTGGGATGGAAATGAAAATGAAAAGCACAGTGGCACAATGCAAAAATGGGTGCCTGTACCTTGGGATGGTAATTCAAAAGAAAAGCAGAATGGCACAATGCCAACATGGGTGCCTGTACCTTGAAACTGAAATTAAAAAGAGAAGCAGAATAGTACAATGCTCACATGGGTGCCTGTACCTTGAAATGCAAATTAAAAAGAGAAGCAGAAGGGCACAATACAAACATGGGTGCCTGTACCTTGGGATGATAATTAAAAAGAGAAGCAGAATGGCACAATGCGAACATGGGTGCCTGTACCTTGAAATGGAAAATAAAAAGAGAAGTAGAATGGCACAATACGAACATGGGTGCCTGTACCTTGGGATGGTAATTACAAAGAGAAGCAGAATGGCACAATGCGAACATGGGTGCCTTTACCTTGGGATGGTAATGAAAAAGAAAAGCAGAATGGCACAATGCGAACATGGGTGCCTGTACCTTGAAATGGAAATTAAAAAGAGAAGCAGAATGGCACAATGCGAACATGGGTTCAATGTTCCTTGCAATGGTAAATAAAAAGAAAAGCAGAATCGCACAATGAGAACATGGGTGCCTGTACCTTGGAATGGAATTGAAAAAGAGAAGTAGAATGGCACAATATGAACATGGGTGCCTGTACCTTGGGATGGTAATTAAAAAGAGAATCACAATGGCACAATGCAAACATGGGTGCCTGTACCTTGGGATGGTAATTAAAAGGAGAAGCAGAATGGCACAATGCGAACATGGGTGCCAGTACCTTGGGATTGTAATTAAAAAGAGAAGCAGAATTGCACAATACGATTATCGGTCCCTGTACCTTGGGATGGTAATTAAAAAGAAAAGCAGAATGGCAAAATGCGAACATGGGTGCCTGTACCTTGAAAAGGAATTTAAAAAGAGAAGCAGAATGGCACAATACAAACATGGGTGCCTGTACCTTGGAATGGTAATTAAAAAGAAAAGCAGAATGGCAAAATGCAAACATGGGTGCCTGTACCTTGGAATGGAAATGAAAAAGAGAAGTAGAATAGCACAATGCAAACATGGGTGCCTGTAACTTGTGATGGTAAATAAAAAGTCAAGCAGAATGGCACAATGCGAACATGGGTGCCAGTACCTTAGGATTGTAATTAAAAAGAGAAGCAGAATGGCACAATGCGAACATATGTGCATGTACCTTGGAATGGTAATTAAAAAGAAAAGCAGAATGGTACAATGCGAACAAGGGTGCCTGTACCTTGAAAAAGAAATGAAAAAGAGAAGCAGAATGGCACTATGCGAACATGGGTGCCTGTACCTTGGGATGGTAATGAAAAAGAGAAACAGAATGTCACAATGCGAACATGGGTGCCTGTAACTTGGAACGGTAATTAAAAAAAAAAGCAGAATGACACAATGCGAAAGTGGGTGCCTGTACCTTGAAACGGAAATTAAAAAGAGAAACAGAACGGCACAATGCGAACATGGGTGCCTGTACCTTGAAAAGGAAATTAAAAAGAGAAGCAGAATGGCACAATACGAACATGGGTGCCTGTACCTTGGGATGGAAATGAAAAAGAAAAGCACAATGGCACAATGCGAACATAGTTGCCTGTACCTTGGAATGGTAATTAAAAGGAGAAGGAGAATGGCACACTACGAACATGGGTGCCTGTACTTTGCGATGGTAATTAAAAAGAGAAGCAGAATGGCACAATGCGAACATGGGTGCCTGTACCTTGTGATGGTAATTAAAAAGAAAAGCAGAATGGCACAATGCCAACATGGGTGCCTGTACCTTGAAACTGAAATTAAAAAGAGAAGCATAATAGCACAATGCGAACATGGGTGCCTGTACCTTGAAAAGGAATTTAAAAAGAGAAGCAGAATGGCACAATACGAACATGGGTGCCTGTACCTTGGGATGGAAATGAAAAAGAAAAGCACAATGGCACAATGCGCACATGGGTGCCTGTACCTTGGGATGGTAATTAAAAAGAGAAGCCGAATGGCACAATGCAAACATGGGTGCCTGTACCTTGCAATGGTGATTAAAAAGAAAAGCAGAATGGCACAATGCAAACATAGGTGCCTGTACCTTGAAATGGACAATAAAAAGAGAAGCAGAAAGGCACAATACGAACATTGGTGCCTGTACCTTGGGATAGTAATTAAAAAGAGAAGTAGAATGGCACAATGCGAACATATGGGTGCCTGTACCTTGGGATGGTAAATAAAAAGAAAAGCAGAATGGCAAAATGCAAACATGGGTGCCTGTACCTTGGGATGGTAAATAAAAAGAAAAGCAGAATGGCAAAATGCAAACATGGGTACCTGTACCTTGGGATGGAAATGAAAAAGAGAAGTAGAATCGCACAATATGATCATGGGTGCCTGTACCTTGGGATGGTAATTAAAAAGAGAATCAGAATGGCACAATGCAAACATGGGTGCCTGTACCTTGGGATGGTAATTAAAAGGAGAAGCAGAATGACACAATGCGAACATGGGTGCCAGTACCTTGGGATTGTAATTAAAAAGAGAAGCAGAATTGCACAATACGAACATGGGTCCCTGTAGCTTAGAATGGAAATGAAAAAGAGAAGCAGAATGGCCCAATACGAACATGGGTGCTTGTACCTTGGGATGGTAATTAAAAGGAGAAGCAGAATGACACAATGCGAACATGGGTGCCAGTACCTTGGGATTGTAATTAAAAAGAGAAGCAGAATTGCACAATACGAACATGGGTCCCTGTAGCTTAGAATGGGAATGAAAAAGACAAGCAGAATGGCACAATGCGAACATGGGTGCATGTACCTTGGAATGGAAATGAAAAAGAGAAGCAGAATGGCCCAATACGAACATGGGTGCTTGTACCTTGGGATGGTAATTAAAAAGAGAATCAGAATGACCCAATGCAAACATGGGTGCCTGTACCTTGGGATGGTAATTAAAAGGAGAAGCAGAAGGGCACAATGCGAACATGGGTGCCAGTACCTTTGGATGGAAATGAAAAAGAGAAGTAGAATGGCACAATACGAACATTGGTGCCTGTACCTTGGGATGGTAATTAAAAAGAGAAGTGGAATGCACAATGCGAACATGGGTGCCTGTACCTTGGAATGGAAATGAAAAAGAGAAGCAGAATGGCACAATACGAACATTGGTGCCTGTACCTTGGGATGGTAATTAAAAAGAGAAGTGGAATGCACAATGCGAACATGGGTGCCTGTACCTTGGGATGGTAAATAAAAAGAAAAGCAGAATGGCAAAATACAAACATGGGTGCCTGTACCTTGGAATGGAAATGAAAAAGAGAACTAGAATGGCACAATATTAACACGGGTGCCTGTACCTTGGAATGGTGATTAAAAAGAGAAGCAGACTGGGACAATGCGAACATGGGTGCCTGTACCTTGCAATGGTAATTAAAAAGAAAAGCAGAATGACACAATGCGAACATGTGTGCCTGTACCTTGAAATGGAAAATAAAAAGAGAAGCAGAATGGCACAATACGAACATGGGTGCCTGTACCTTGGGATGGTAATTAAAAAGAGAAGTAGAATGGCACAATGCGAACATGGGTGCCTGTACCTTGGGATGGTAAATAAAAAGAAAAGCAGAATGGCAAAATGCAAACATGGGTGCCTGTACCTTGGAATGGAAATGAAAAAGAGAAGTAGAATGGCACAATATGAACATGGGTGCCTGTACCTTGGGATGATAATTAAAAAGAGAAGCAGAATGGCACAATGCGAACATGGGTGCCTGTACCTTGAAAAGGAAAATAAAAAGAGAAGTAGAATGGCACAATACGAACATGGGTGCCTGTACCTTGGGATGGAAATGAAAATGAAAAGCACAGTGGCACAATGCAAAAATGGGTGCCTGTACCTTGGGATGGTAATTCAAAAGAAAATCAGAATGGCACAATGCCAACATGGGTGCCTGTACCTTGAAACTGAAATTAAAAAGAGAAGCAGAATAGCACAATGCGAACATGGGTGCCTGTACCTTGAAATGCAAATTAAAAAGAGAAGCAGAAGGGCACAATACAAACATGGGTGCCTGTACCTTGGGATGATAATTAAAAAGAGAAGCAGAATGGCACAATGCGAACATGGGTGCCTGTACCTTGAAATGGAAAATAAAAAGAGAAGTAGAATGGCACAATACGAACATGGGTGCCTGTACCTTGGGATGGTAATTACAAAGAGAAGCAGAATGGCACAATGCGAACATGGGTGCCTTTACCTTGGGATGGTAATGAAAAAGAAAAGCAGAATGGCACAATGCGAACATGGGTGCCTGTACCTTGAAATGGAAATTAAAAAGAGAAGCAGAATGGCACAATGCGAACATGGGTTCAATGTTCCTTGCAATGGTAAATAAAAAGAAAAGCAGAATCGCACAATGAGAACATGGGTGCCTGTACCTTGGAATGGAAATGAAAAAGAGAAGTAGAATGGCACAATATGAACATGGGTGCCTGTACCTTGGGATGGTAATTAAAAAGAGAATCACAATGGCACAATGCAAACATGGGTGCCTGTACCTTGGGATGGTAATTAAAAGGAGAAGCAGAATGGCACAATGCGAACATGGGTGCCAGTACCTTGGGATTGTAATTAAAAAGAGAAGCAGAATTGCACAATACGATTATGGGTCCCTGTACCTTGGGATGGTAATTAAAAAGAAAAGCAGAATGGCAAAATGCGAACATGGGTGCCTGTACCTTGAAAAGGAATTTAAAAAGAGAAGCAGAATGGCACAATACAAACATGGGTGCCTGTACCTTGGAATGGTAATTAAAAAGAAAAGCAGAATGGCAAAATGCAAACATGGGTGCCTGTACCTTGGAATGGAAATGAAAAAGAGAAGTAGAATAGCACAATGCAAACATGGGTGCCTGTACCTTGTGATGGTAATTAAAAAGTCAAGCAGAATGGCACAATGCGAACATGGGTGCCAGTACCTTAGGATTGTAATTAAAAAGAGAAGCAGAATGGCACAATGCGAACATATGTGCATGTACCTTGGAATGGTAATTAAAAAGAAAAGCAGAATGACACAATGCGAAAGTGGGTGCCTGTACCTTGAAAAGGAAATTAAAAAGAGAAGCAGAATGGCACAATACGAACATGGGTGCCTGTACCTTGGGATGGAAATGAAAAAGAAAAGCACAATGGCACAATGCGAACATAGTTGCCTGTACCTTGGAATGGTAATTAAAAGGAGAAGGAGAATGGCACACTACGAACATGGGTGCCTGTACTTTGCGATGGTCATTAAAAAGAGAAGCAGAATGGCACAATGCGAACATGGGTGCCTGTACCTTGGGATGGTAATTAAAAAGAAAAGCAGAATGGCACAATGCCAACATGGGTGCCTGTACCTTGAAACTGAAATTAAAAAGAGAAGCAGAATAGCACAATGCGAACATGGGTGCCTGTACCTTGAAAAGGAATTTAAAAAGAGAAGCAGAATGGCACAATACGAGCATGGGTGCCTGTACCTTGGGATGGAAATGAAAAAGAAAAGCACAATGGCACAATGCGCACATGGGTGCCTGTACCTTGGGATGGTAATTAAAAAGAGAAGCCGAATGGCACAATGCAAACATGGGTGCCTGTACCTTGCAATGGTGATTAAAAAGAAAAGCAGAATGGCACAATGCAAACATAGGTGCCTGTACCTTGAAATGGACAATAAAAAGAGAAGCAGAAAGGCACAATACGAACATTGGTGCCTGTACCTTGGGATAGTAATTAAAAAGAGAAGTAGAATGGCACAATGCGAACATATGGGTGCCTGTACCTTGGGATGGTAAATAAAAAGAAAAGCAGAATGGCAAAATGCAAACATGGGTGCCTGTACCTTGGGATGGTAAATAAAAAGAAAAGCAGAATGGCAAAATGCAAACATGGGTGCCTGTACCTTGGGATGGAAATGAAAAAGAGAAGTAGAATCGCACAATATGATCATGGGTGCCTGTACCTTGGGATGGTAATTAAAAAGAGAATCAGAATGGCACAATGCAAACATGGGTGCCTGTACCTTGGGATGGTAATTAAAAGGAGAAGCAGAATGACACAATGCGAACATGGGTGCCAGTACCTTGGGATTGTAATTAAAAAGAGAAGCAGAATTGCACAATACGAACATGGGTCCCTGTAGCTTAGAATGGAAATGAAAAAGAGAAGCAGAATGGCCCAATACGAACATGGGTGCTTGTACCTTGGGATGGTAATTAAAAGGAGAAGCAGAATGACACAATGCGAACATGGGTGCCAGTACCTTGGGATTGTAATTAAAAAGAGAAGCAGAATTGCACAATACGAACATGGGTCCCTGTAGCTTAGAATGGGAATGAAAAAGACAAGCAGAATGGCACAATGCGAACATGGGTGCATGTACCTTGGAATGGAAATGAAAAAGAGAAGCAGAATGGCCCAATACGAACATGGGTGCTTGTACCTTGGGATGGTAATTAAAAAGAGAATCAGAATGACCCAATGCAAACATGGGTGCCTGTACCTTGGGATGGTAATTAAAAAGAGAAGCCGAATGGCACAATGCAAACATGGGTGCCTGTACCTTGCAATGGTGATTAAAAAGAAAAGCAGAATGGCACAATGCAAACATAGGTGCCTGTACCTTGAAATGGACAATAAAAAGAGAAGCAGAAAGGCACAATACGAACATTGGTGCCTGTACCTTGGGATAGTAATTAAAAAGAGAAGTAGAATGGCACAATGCGAACATATGGGTGCCTGTACCTTGGGATGGTAAATAAAAAGAAAAGCAGAATGGCAAAATGCAAACATGGGTGCCTGTACCTTGGGATGGTAAATAAAAAGAAAAGCAGAATGGCAAAATGCAAACATGGGTGCCTGTACCTTGGGATGGAAATGAAAAAGAGAAGTAGAATCGCACAATATGATCATGGGTGCCTGTACCTTGGGATGGTAATTAAAAAGAGAATCAGAATGGCACAATGCAAACATGGGTGCCTGTACCTTGGGATGGTAATTAAAAGGAGAAGCAGAATGACACAATGCGAACATGGGTGCCAGTACCTTGGGATTGTAATTAAAAAGAGAAGCAGAATTGCACAATACGAACATGGGTCCCTGTAGCTTAGAATGGAAATGAAAAAGAGAAGCAGAATGGCCCAATACGAACATGGGTGCTTGTACCTTGGGATGGTAATTAAAAGGAGAAGCAGAATGACACAATGCGAACATGGGTGCCAGTACCTTGGGATTATAATTAAAAAGAGAAGCAGAATTGCACAATACGAACATGGGTCATTGTAGCTTAGAATGGGAATGAAAAAGACAAGCAGAATGGCACAATGCGAACATGGGTGCATGTACCTTGGAATGGAAATGAAAAAGAGAAGCAGAATGGCCCAATACGAACATGGGTGCTTGTACCTTGGGATGGTAATTAAAAAGAGAATCAGAATGACCCAATGCAAACATGGGTGCCTGTACCTTGGGATGGTAATTAAAAGGAGAAGCAGAAGGGCACAATGCGAACATGGGTGCCAGTACCTTTGGATGGAAATGAAAAAGAGAAGTAGAATGGCACAATACGAACATTGGTGCCTGTACCTTGGGATGGTAATTAAAAAGAGAAGTGGAATGCACAATGCGAACATGGGTGCCTGTACCTTGGAATGGAAATGAAAAAGAGAAGCAGAATGGCACAATACGAACATTGGTGCCTGTACCTTGGGATGGTAATTAAAAAGAGAAGTGGAATGCACAATGCGAACATGGGTGCCTGTACCTTGGGATGGTAAATAAAAAGAAAAGCAGAATGGCAAAATACAAACATGGGTGCCTGTACCTTGGAATGGAAATGAAAAAGAGAACTAGAATGGCACAATATTAACACGGGTGCCTGTACCTTGGAATGGTGATTAAAAAGAAATGGAGAATGGCACAATGCAAACATGGGTGCCTGTACCTTGGAATGGTTATTAAAAAGAGAAGCAGACTGGGACAATGCGAACATGGGTGCCTGTACCTTGCAATGGTAATTAAAAAGAAAAGCAGAATGACACAATGCGAACATGCGTGCCTGTACCTTGAAATGGAAAATAAAAAGAGAAGCAGAATGACACAATACGAACATGGGTGCCTGTACCTTGGGATGGTAATTAAAAAGAGAAGTAGAATGGCACAATGCGAACATGGGTACCTGTACCTTGGGATGGTAAATAAAAAGAAAAGCAGAATGGCAAAATGCAAACATGGGTGCCTGTACCTTGGAATGGAAATGAAAAAGAGAAGTAGAATGGCACAATGCGCACATGGGTGCCTGTACCTTGGAATGGTAATTAAAAAGGGAAGCAGAATGGCACACTACGAACATGGGTGCCTGTAACTTGGGATGGTAATTAAAAAGAGAAGCAGAATGGTACAATGCGAACATGGGTGCCTGTACCTTGGGATGGTAATTAAAAAGAGAAGCAGAATGGCACAATGCAAACATGGGTGCCTGTACCTTGAAATGCAAATTAAAAAGAGAAGCAGAAGGGCACAATACAAACATGGGTGCCTGTACCTTGGGATGATAATTAAAAAGAGAAGCAGAATGGCACAATGCGAACATGGGTGCCTGTACCTTGAAATGGAAAATAAAAAGAGAAGTAGAATGGCACAATACGAACATGGGTGCCTGTACCTTGGGATGGTAATTACAAAGAGAAGCAGAATGGCACAATGCGAACATGGGTGCCTTTACCTTGGGATGGTAATGAAAAAGAAAAGCAGAATGGCACAATGCGAACATGGGTGCCTGTACCTTGAAATGGAAATTAAAAAGAGAAGCAGAATGGCACAATGCGAACATGGGTTCAATGTTCCTTGCAATGGTAAATAAAAAGAAAAGCAGAATCGCACAATGAGAACATGGGTGCCTGTACCTTGGAATGGAAATGAAAAAGAGAAGTAGAATGGCACAATATGAACATGGGTGCCTGTACCTTGGGATGGTAATTAAAAAGTGAATCACAATGGCACAATGCAAACATGGGTGCCTGTACCTTGGGATGGTAATTAAAAGGAGAAGCAGAATGGCACAATGCGAACATGGTACCTTGGGATTGTAATTAAAAAGAGAAGCAGAATTGCACAATACGATTATGGGTCCCTGTACCTTGGGATGGTAATTAAAAAGAAAAGCAGAATGGCAAAATGCGAACATGGGTGCCTGTACCTTGAAAAGGAATTTAAAAAGAGAAGCAGAATGGCACAATACAAACATGGGTGCCTGTACCTTGGAATGGTAATTAAAAAGAAAAGCAGAATGGCAAAATGCAAACATGGGTGCCTGTACCTTGGAATGGAAATGCAAAAGAGAAGTAGAATAGCACAATGCAAACATGGGTGCCTATACCTTGTGATGGTAATTAAAAAGTCAAGCAGAATGGCACAATGCGAACATGGGTGCCAGTACCTTAGGATTGTAATTAAAAAGAGAAGCAGAATGGCACGATGCGAACATGAGTGCATGTACCTTGGAATGGAAATTAAAAAGAGAAGTAGAATAGCACAATGCGAACATGGGTCTCTGTACCTTGGGATTGTAATTAAAAAGAAAAGCAGAATGCCACAATGCGACCATGGGTGCCTGTAGCTTAGAATGGGAATGAAAAAGAGAAGCAGAATGGCACAATGCGAACATGGGTGCATGTACCTTGGAATGGAAATGAAAAAGAGAAGTAGAATGGCACAATGCAAAAATGGGTGCCTGTACCTTGGGATGGTAATTCAAAAGAAAAGCAGAATGGCACAATGCCAACATGGGTGCCTGTACCTTGAAACTGAAATTAAAAAGAGAAGCAGAATAGCACAATGTGAACATGGGTGCCTGTCCCTTGAAAAGGAATTTAAAAAGAGAAGCAGAATGACAAAATACGAACATGGGTGCCTGTACCTTGGGATGGAAATGAAAAAGAAAAGCACAATGGCACAATGCGCACATGGGTGCCTGTACCTTGGAATGGTAATTAAAAAGGGAAGCAGAATGGCACACTACGAACATGGGTGCCTGTAACTTGGAATGGTAATTAAAAAGAGAAGCAGAATGGTACAATGCGAACATGGGTGCCTGTACCTTAGGATGGTAATTAAAAAGAAAAGCAGAATGGCACAATGCGAACATGGGTGCCTGTACCTTGAAATGCAAATTAAAAAGAGAAGCAGAAGGGCACAATACAAACATGGGTGCCTGTACCTTGGGATGATAATTAAAAAGAGAAGCAGAATGGCACAATGCGAACATGGGTGCCTGTACCTTGAAATGGAAAATAAAAAGAGAAGTAGAATGGCACAATACGAACATGGGTGCCTGTACCTTGGGATGGTAATTACAAAGAGAAGCAGAATGGCACAATGCGAACATGGGTGCCTTTACCTTGGGATGGTAATGAAAAAGAAAAGCAGAATGGCACAATGCGAACATGGGTGCCTGTACCTTGAAATGGAAATTAAAAAGAGAAGCAGAATGCACAATGCGAACATGGGTTCCATGTTCCTTGCAATGGTAAATAAAAAGAAAAGCAGATTCGCACAATGAGAACATGGGTGCCTGTACCTTGGAATGGAAATGAAAAAGAGAAGTAGAATGGCATAATATGAACATGGGTGCCTGTACCTTGGGATGGTAATGAAAAAGAAAAGCAGAATGGCACAATGCGAACATGGTTGCCTGTACCTTGCAATGGTAATTAAAAAGAAAAGCAGAATGGCACAATGCAAACATGGGTGCCTGTACCTTGAAATGGAAAATAAAAAGAGAAGCAAAATGGCACAATACGAACATTTGTGCATGTACCTTGGAATGATAATTAAAAAGAGAAGTAGAATGGCACAATGCGAACATGGGTGCCTGTACCTTGGAATGGAAATGAAAAAGAGAAGTAGAATGGCACAATGCGAACATGGGTTCAATGTTCCTTGCAATGGTAAATAAAAAGAAAAGCAGAATCGCACAATGAGAACATGGGTGCCTGTACCTTGGAATGGAAATGAAAAAGAGAAGTAGAATGGCACAATATGAACATGGGTGCCTGTACCTTGGGATGGTAATTAAAAAGAGAATCACAATGGCACAATGCAAACATGGGTGCCTGTACCTTGGGATGGTAATTAAAAGGAGAAGCAGAATGGCACAATGCGAACATGGGTGCCAGTACCTTGGAATGGAAATGAAAAAGAGAAGCAGAATTGCACAATACGATTATGGGTCCCTGTACCTTGGGATGGTAATTAAAAAGAAAAGCAGAATGGCAAAATGCGAACATGGGTGCCTGTACCTTGAAAAGGAATTTAAAAAGAGAAGCAGAATGGCACAATACAAACATGGGTGCCTGTACCTTGGAATGGTAATTAAAAAGAAAAGCAGAATGGCAAAATGCAAACATGGGTGCCTGTACCTTGGAATGGAAATGAAAAAGAGAAGTAGAATAGCACAATGCAAACATGGGTGCCTGTACCTTGTGATGGTAATTAAAAAGTCAAGCAGAATGGCACAATGCGAACATGGGTGCCAGTACCTTAGGATTGTAATTAAAAAGAGAAGCAGAATGGCACGATGTGAACATGAGTGCATGTACCTTGGAATGGAAATTAAAAAGAGAAGTAGAATAGCACAATGCGAACATGGGTCTCTTTACCTTGGGATTGTAATTAAAAAGAAAAGCAGAATGCCACAATGCGACCATGGGTGCCTGTAGCTTAGAATGGGAATGAAAAAGAGTAGCAGAATGGAACAATGCAAACATGGGTGCCTGTATCTTGCAATGGTAATCAAAAAGAGAAGCAGAATGGCACAATGTGAACATGGGTGCCTGTACCTTGGGATGGTAATTAAAAAGAGAAGCAGAATGGCACAATGCGAACATATGTGCATGTACCTTGGAATGGTAATTAAAAAGAAAAGCAGAATGGTACAATGCGAACAAGGGTGCCTGTACCTTGAAAAAGAAATGAAAAAGAGAAGCAGAATGGCACTATGCGAACATGGGTGCCTGTACCTTGGGATGGTAATGAAAAAGAGAAACAGAATGTCACAATGCGAACATGGGTGCCTGTAACTTGGAACGGTAATTAAAAAAAAAAGCAGAATGACACAATGCGAAAGTGGGTGCCTGTACCTTGAAACGGAAATTAAAAAGAGAAGCAGAACGGCACAATGCGAACATGGGTGCCTGTACCTTGAAAAGGAAATTAAAAAGAGAAGCAGAATGGCACAATACGAACATGGGTGCCTGTACCTTGGGATGGAAATGAAAAAGAAAAGCACAATGGCACAATGCGAACATAGTTGCCTGTACCTTGGAATGGTAATTAAAAGGAGAAGGAGAATGGCACACTACGAACATGGGTGCCTGTACTTTGCGATGGTAATTAAAAAGAGAAGCAGAATGGCACAATGCGAACATGGGTGCCTGTACCTTGGGATGGTAATTAAAAAGAAAAGCAGAATGGCACAATGCCAACATGGGTGCCTGTACCTTGAAACTGAAATTAAAAAGAGAAGCAGAATAGCACAATGCGAACATGGGTGCCTGTACCTTGAAAAGGAATTTAAAAAGAGAAGCAGAATGGCACAATACGAACATGGGTGCCTGTACCTTGGGATGGAAATGAAAAAGAAAAGCACAATGGCACAATGCGCACATGGGTGCCTGTACCTTGGGATGGTAATTAAAAAGAGAAGCCGAATGGCACAATGCAAACATGGGTGCCTGTACCTTGCAATGGTGATTAAAAAGAAAAGCAGAATGGCACAATGCAAACATAGGTGCCTGTACCTTGAAATGGACAATAAAAAGAGAAGCAGAAAGGCACAATACGAACATTGGTGCCTGTACCTTGGGATAGTAATTAAAAAGAGAAGTAGAATGGCACAATGCGAACATATGGGTGCCTGTACCTTGGGATGGTAAATAAAAAGAAAAGCAGAATGGCAAAATGCAAACATGGGTGCCTGTACCTTGGGATGGTAAATAAAAAGAAAAGCAGAATGGCAAAATGCAAACATGGGTGCCTGTACCTTGGGATGGAAATGAAAAAGAGAAGTAGAATCGCACAATATGATCATGGGTGCCTGTACCTTGGGATGGTAATTAAAAAGAGAATCAGAATGGCACAATGCAAACATGGATGCCTGTACCTTGGGATGGTAATTAAAAGAAGAAGCAGAATGACACAATGCGAACATGGGTGCCAGTACCTTGGGATTGTAATTAAAAAGAGAAGCAGAATTGCACAATACGAACATGGGTCCCTGTAGCTTAGAATGGGAATGAAAAAGACAAGCAGAATGGCACAATGCGAACATGGGTGCATGTACCTTGGAATGGAAATGAAAAAGAGAAGCAGAATGGCCCAATACGAACATGGGTGCTTGTACCTTGGGATGGTAATTAAAAAGAGAATCAGAATGACCCAATGCAAACATGGGTGCCTGTACCTTGGGATGGTAATTAAAAGGAGAAGCAGAAGGGCACAATGCGAACATGGGTGCCTGTACCTTGAAAAGGAATTTAAAAAGAGAAGCAGAATGGCACAATACGAACATGGGTGCCTGTACCTTGGGATGGAAATGAAAAAGAAAAGCACAATGGCACAATGCGAACATAGTTGCCTGTACCTTGGAATGGTAATTAAAAGGAGAAGGAGAATGGCACACTACGAACATGGGTGCCTGTACTTTGCGATGGTAATTAAAAAGAGAAGCAGAATGGCACAATGCGAACATGGGTGCCTGTACCTTGGGATGGTAATTAAAAAGAAAAGCAGAATGGCACAATGCCAACATGGGTGCCTGTACCTTGAAACTGAAATTAAAAAGAGAAGCAGAATAGCACAATGCGAACATGGGTGCCTGTACCTTGAAAAGGAATTTAAAAAGAGAAGCAGAATGGCACAATACGAACATGGGTGCCTGTACCTTGGGATGGAAATGAAAAAGAAAAGCACAATGGCACAATGCGCACATGGGTGCCTGTACCTTGGGATGGTAATTAAAAAGAGAAGCCGAATGGCACAATGCAAACATGGGTGCCTGTACCTTGCAATGGTGATTAAAAAGAAAAGCAGAATGGCACAATGCAAACATAGGTGCCTGTACCTTGAAATGGACAATAAAAAGAGAAGCAGAAAGGCACAATACGAACATTGGTGCCTGTACCTTGGGATAGTAATTAAAAAGAGAAGTAGAATGGCACAATGCGAACATATGGGTGCCTGTACCTTGGGATGGTAAATAAAAAGAAAAGCAGAATGGCAAAATGCGAACATGGGTGCCTGTACCTTGGGATGGTAAATAAAAAGAAAAGCAGAATGGCAAAATGCAAACATGGGTGCCTGTACCTTGGGATGGAAATGAAAAAGAGAAGTAGAATCGCACAATATGATCATGGGTGCCTGTACCTTGGGATGGTAATTAAAAAGAGAATCAGAATGGCACAATGCAAACATGGATGCCTGTACCTTGGGATGGTAATTAAAAGGAGAAGCAGAATGACACAATGCGAACATGGGTGCCAGTACCTTGGGATTGTAATTAAAAAGAGAAGCAGAATTGCACAATACGAACATGGGTCCCTGTAGCTTAGAATGGGAATGAAAAAGACAAGCAGAATGGCACAATGCGAACATGGGTGCATGTACCTTGGAATGGAAATGAAAAAGAGAAGCAGAATGGCCCAATACGAACATGGGTGCTTGTACCTTGGGATGGTAATTAAAAAGAGAATCAGAATGACCCAATGCAAACATGGGTGCCTGTACCTTGGGATGGTAATTAAAAGGAGAAGCAGAAGGGCACAATGCGAACATGGGTGCCTGTACCTTGAAAAGGAATTTAAAAAGAGAAGCAGAATGGCACAATACAAACATGGGTGCCTGTACCTTGGAATGGTAATTAAAAAGAAAAGCAGAATGGCAAAATGCAAACATGGGTGCCTGTACCTTGGAATGGAAATGAAAAAGAGAAGTAGAATAGCACAATGCAAACATGGGTGCCTGTACCTTGTGATGGTAATTAAAAAGTCAAGCAGAATGGCACAATGCGAACATGGGTGCCAGTACCTTAGGATTGTAATTAAAAAGAGAAGCAGAATGGCACGATGCGAACATGAGTGCATGTACCTTGGAATGGAAATTAAAAAGAGAAGTAGAATAGCACAATGCGAACATGGGTCTCTGTACCTTGGGATTGTAATTAAAAAGAAAAGCAGAATGCCACAATGCGACCATGGGTGCCTGTAGCTTAGAATGGGAATGAAAAAGAGTAGCAGAATGGAACAATGCAAACATGGGTGCCTGTATCTTGCAATGGTAATCAAAAAGAGAAGCAGAATGGCACAATGTGAACATGGGTGCCTGTACCTTGGGATGGTAATTAAAAAGAGAAGCAGAATGGCACAATGCGAACATATGTGCATGTACCTTGGAATGGTAATTAAAAAGAAAAGCAGAATGGTACAATGCGAACAAGGGTGCCTGTACCTTGAAAAAGAAATGAAAAAGAGAAGCAGAATGGCACTATGCGAACATGGGTGCCTGTACCTTGGGATGGTAATGAAAAAGAGAAACAGAATGTCACAATGCGAACATGGGTGCCTGTAACTTGGAACGGTAATTAAAAAAAAAAGCAGAATGACACAATGCGAAAGTGGGTGCCTGTACCTTGAAACGGAAATTAAAAAGAGAAGCAGAACGGCACAATGCGAACATGGGTGCCTGTACCTTGAAAAGGAAATTAAAAAGAGAAGCAGAATGGCACAATACGAACATGGGTGCCTGTACCTTGGGCTGGAAATGAAAAAGAAAAGCACAATGGCACAATGCGAACATAGTTGCCTGTACCTTGGAATGGTAATTAAAAGGAGAAGGAGAATGGCACACTACGAACATGGGTGCCTGTACTTTGCGATGGTAATTAAAAAGAGAAGCAGAATGGCACAATGCGAACATGGGTGCCTGTACCTTGGGATGGTAATTAAAAAGAAAAGCAGAATGGCACAATGCCAACATGGGTGCCTGTACCTTGAAACTGAAATTAAAAAGAGAAGCAGAATAGCACAATGCGAACATGGGTGCCTGTACCTTGAAAAGGAATTTAAAAAGAGAAGCAGAATGGCACAATACGAACATGGGTGCCTGTACCTTGGGATGGAAATGAAAAAGAAAAGCACAATGGCACAATGCGCACATGGGTGCCTGTACCTTGGGATGGTAATTAAAAAGAGAAGCCGAATGGCACAATGCAAACATGGGTGCCTGTACCTTGCAATGGTGATTAAAAAGAAAAGCAGAATGGCACAATGCAAACATAGGTGCCTGTACCTTGAAATGGACAATAAAAAGAGAAGCAGAAAGGCACAATACGAACATTGGTGCCTGTACCTTGGGATAGTAATTAAAAAGAGAAGTAGAATGGCACAATGCGAACATATGGGTGCCTGTACCTTGGGATGGTAAATAAAAAGAAAAGCAGAATGGCAAAATGCAAACATGGGTGCCTGTACCTTGGGATGGTAAATAAAAAGAAAAGCAGAGTGGCAAAATGCAAACATGGGTGCCTGTACCTTGGGATGGAAATGAAAAAGAGAAGTAGAATCGCACAATATGATCATGGGTGCCTGTACCTTGGGATGGTAATTAAAAAGAGAATCAGAATGGCACAATGCAAACATGGATGCCTGTACCTTGGGATGGTAATTAAAAGGAGAAGCAGAATGACACAATGCGAACATGGGTGCCAGTACCTTGGGATTGTAATTAAAAAGAGAAGCAGAATTGCACAATACGAACATGGGTCCCTGTAGCTTAGAATGGAAATGAAAAAGAGAAGCAGAATGGCCCAATACGAACATGGGTGCTTGTACCTTGGGATGGTAATTAAAAGGAGAAGCAGAATGACACAATGCGAACATGGGTGCCAGTACCTTGGGATTGTAATTAAAAAGAGAAGCAGAATTGCACAATACGAACATGGGTCCCTGTAGCTTAGAATGGGAATGAAAAAGACAAGCAGAATGGCACAATGCGAACATGGGTGCATGTACCTTGGAATGGAAATGAAAAAGAGAAGCAGAATGGCCCAATACGAACATGGGTGCTTGTACCTTGGGATGGTAATTAAAAAGAGAATCAGAATGACCCAATGCAAACATGGGTGCCTGTACCTTGGGATGGTAATTAAAAGGAGAAGCAGAAGGGCACAATGCGAACATGGGTGCCAGTACCTTTGGATGGAAATGAAAAAGAGAAGTAGAATGGCACAATACGAACATTGGTGCCTGTACCTTGGGATGGTAATTAAAAAGAGAAGTGGAATGCACAATGCGAACATGGGTGCCTGTACCTTGGAATGGAAATGAAAAAGAGAAGCAGAATGGCACAATACGAACATTGGTGCCTGTACCTTGGGATGGTAATTAAAAAGAGAAGTGGAATGCACAATGCGAACATGGGTGCCTGTACCTTGGGATGGTAAATAAAAAGAAAAGCAGAATGGCAAAATACAAACATGGGTGCCTGTACCTTGGAATGGAAATGAAAAAGAGAACTAGAATGGCACAATATTAACACGGGTGCCTGTACCTTGGAATGGTGATTAAAAAGAAATGGAGAATGGCACAATGCAAACATGGGTGCCTGTACCTTGGAATGGTTATTAAAAAGAGAAGCAGACTGGGACAATGCGAACATGGGTGCCTGTACCTTGCAATGGTAATTAAAAAGAAAAGCAGAATGACACAATGCGAACATGCATGCCTGTACCTTGAAATGGAAAATAAAAAGAGAAGCAGAATGGCACAATACGAACATGGGTGCCTGTACCTTGGGATGGTAATTAAAAAGAGAAGTAGAATGGCACAATGCGAACATGGGTACCTGTACCTTGGGATGGTAAATAAAAAGAAAAGCAGAATGGCAAAATGCAAACATGGGTGCCTGTACCTTGGAATGGAAATGAAAAAGAGAAGTAGAATGGCACAATATGAACATGGGTGCCTGTACCTTGGGATGATAATTAAAAAGAGAAGCAGAATGGCACAATGCGAACATGGGTGCCTGTACCTTGAAAAGGAAAATAAAAAGAGAAGTAGAATGGCACAATACGAACATGGGTGCCTGTACCTTGGGATGGAAATGAAAATGAAAAGCACAATGGCACAATGCAAAAATGGTGCCTGTACCTTGGGATGGTAATTCAAAAGAAAAGCAGAATGGCACAATGCCAACATGGGTGCCTGTACCTTGAAACTGAAATTAAAAAGAGAAGCAGAATAGCACAATGCGAACATGGGTGCCTGTACCTTGAAAAGGAATTTAAAAAGAGAAGCAGAATGACAAAATACGAACATAGGTGCCTGTACCTTGGGATGGAAATGAAAAAGAAAAGCACAATGGCACAATGCGCACATGGGTGCCTGTACCTTGGAATGGTAATTAAAAAGGGAAGCAGAATGGCACACTACGAACATGGGTGCCTGTAACTTGGGATGGTAATTGAAAAGAGAAGCAGAATGGTACAATGCGAACATGGGTGCCTGTACCTTGGGATGGTAATTAAAAAGAGAAGCAGAATGGCACAATGCAAACATGGGTGCCTGTACCTTGAAATGCAAATTAAAAAGAGAAGCAGAAGGGCACAATACAAACATGGGTGCCTGTACCTTGGGATGATAATTAAAAAGAGAAGCAGAATGGCACAATGCGAACATGGGTGCCTGTACCTTGAAATGGAAAATAAAAAGAGAAGTAGAATGGCACAATACGAACATGGGTGCCTGTACCTTGGGATGGTAATTACAAAGAGAAGCAGAATGGCACAATGCGAACATGGGTGCCTTTACCTTGGGATGGTAATGAAAAAGAAAAGCAGAATGGCACAATGCGAACATGGGTGCCTGTACCTTGAAATGGAAGTTAAAAAGAGAAGCAGAATGGCACAATGCGAACATGGGTTCAATGTTCCTTGCAATGGTAAATAAAAAGAAAAGCAGAATCGCACAATGAGAACATGGGTGCCTGTACCTTGGAATGGAAATGAAAAAGAGAAGTAGAATGGCACAATATGAACATGGGTGCCTGTACCTTGGGATGGTAATTAAAAAGAGAATCACAATGGCACAATGCAAACATGGGTGCCTGTACCTTGGGATGGTAATTAAAAGGAGAAGCAGAATGGCACAATGCGAACATGGGTGCCAGTACCTTGGGATTGTAATTAAAAAGAGAAGCAGAATTGCACAATACGATTATGGGTCCCTGTACCTTGGGATGGTAATTAAAAAGAAAAGCAGAATGGCAAAATGCAAACATGGGTGCCTGTACCTTGGAATGGAAATGCAAAAGAGAAGTAGAATAGCACAATGCAAACATGGGTGCCTGTACCTTGTGATGGTAATTAAAAAGTCAAGCAGAATGGCACAATGCGAACATGGGTGCCAGTACCTTAGGATTGTAATTAAAAAGAGAAGCAGAATGGCACGATGCGAACATGAGTGCATGTACCTTGGAATGGAAATTAAAAGGAGAAGTAGAATAGCACAATGCGAACATGGGTCTCTGTACCTTGGGATTGTAATTAAAAAGAAAAGCAGAATGCCACAATGCGACCATGGGTGCCTGTAGCTTAGAATGGGAATGAAAAAGAGAAGCAGAATGGCACAATGCGAACATGGGTGCATGTACCTTGGAATGGAAATGAAAAAGAGAAGTAGAATGGCACAATGCAAAAATGGGTGCCTGTACCTTGGGATGGTAATTCAAAAGAAAAGCAGAATGGCACAATGCCAACATGGGTGCCTGTACCTTGAAACTGAAATTAAAAAGAGAAGCAGAATAGCACAATGTGAACATGGGTGCCTGTCCCTTGAAAAGGAATTTAAAAAGAGAAGCAGAATGACAAAATACGAACATGGGTGCCTGTACCTTGGGATGGAAATGAAAAAGAAAAGCACAATGGCACAATGCGCACATGGGTGCCTGTACCTTGGGATGGTAAATAAAAAGAAAAGCAGAATGGCAAAATGCAAACATGGGTGCCTGTACCTTGGGATGGTAAATAAAAAGAAAAGCAGAATGGCAAAATGCAAACATGGGTGCCTGTACCTTGGGATGGAAATGAAAAAGAGAAGTAGAATCGCACAATATGATCATGGGTGCCTGTACCTTGGGATGGTAATTAAAAAGAGAATCAGAATGGCACAATGCAAACATGGATGCCTGTACCTTGGGATGGTAATTAAAAGAAGAAGCAGAATGACACAATGCGAACATGGGTGCCAGTACCTTGGGATTGTAATTAAAAAGAGAAGCAGAATTGCACAATACGAACATGGGTCCCTGTAGCTTAGAATGGGAATGAAAAAGACAAGCAGAATGGCACAATGCGAACATGGGTGCATGTACCTTGGAATGGAAATGAAAAAGAGAAGCAGAATGGCCCAATACGAACATGGGTGCTTGTACCTTGGGATGGTAATTAAAAAGAGAATCAGAATGACCCAATGCAAACATGGGTGCCTGTACCTTGGGATGGTAATTAAAAGGAGAAGCAGAAGGGCACAATGCGAACATGGGTGCCTGTACCTTGAAAAGGAAATTAAAAAGAGAAGCAGAATGGCACAATACGAACATGGGTGCCTGTACCTTGGGATGGAAATGAAAAAGAAAAGCACAATGGCACAATGCGAACATAGTTGCCTGTACCTTGGAATGGTAATTAAAAGGAGAAGGAGAATGGCACACTACGAACATGGGTGCCTGTACTTTGCGATGGTAATTAAAAAGAGAAGCAGAATGGCACAATGCGAACATGGGTGCCTGTACCTTGGGATGGTAATTAAAAAGAAAAGCAGAATGGCACAATGCCAACATGGGTGCCTGTACCTTGAAACTGAAATTAAAAAGAGAAGCAGAATAGCACAATGCGAACATGGGTGCCTGTACCTTGAAAAGGAATTTAAAAAGAGAAGCAGAATGGCACAATACGAACATGGGTGCCTGTACCTTGGGATGGAAATGAAAAAGAAAAGCACAATGGCACAATGCGCACATGGGTGCCTGTACCTTGGGATGGTAATTAAAAAGAGAAGCCGAATGGCACAATGCAAACATGGGTGCCTGTACCTTGCAATGGTGATTAAAAAGAAAAGCAGAATGGCACAATGCAAACATAGGTGCCTGTACCTTGAAATGGACAATAAAAAGAGAAGCAGAAAGGCACAATACGAACATTGGTGCCTGTACCTTGGGATAGTAATTAAAAAGAGAAGTAGAATGGCACAATGCGAACATATGGGTGCCTGTACCTTGGGATGGTAAATAAAAAGAAAAGCAGAATGGCAAAATGCAAACATGGGTGCCTGTACCTTGGGATGGTAAATAAAAAGAAAAGCAGAATGGCAAAATGCAAACATGGGTGCCTGTACCTTGGGATGGAAATGAAAAAGAGAAGTAGAATCGCACAATATGATCATGGGTGCCTGTACCTTGGGATGGTAATTAAAAAGAGAATCAGAATGGCACAATGCAAACATGGATGCCTGTACCTTGGGATGGTAATTAAAAGGAGAAGCAGAATGACACAATGCGAACATGGGTGCCAGTACCTTGGGATTGTAATTAAAAAGAGAAGCAGAATTGCACAATACGAACATGGGTCCCTGTAGCTTAGAATGGAAATGAAAAAGAGAAGCAGAATGGCCCAATACGAACATGGGTGCTTGTACCTTGGGATGGTAATTAAAAGGAGAAGCAGAATGACACAATGCGAACATGGGTGCCAGTACCTTGGGATTGTAATTAAAAAGAGAAGCAGAATTGCACAATACGAACATGGGTCCCTGTAGCTTAGAATGGGAATGAAAAAGACAAGCAGAATGGCACAATGCGAACATGGGTGCATGTACCTTGGAATGGAAATGAAAAAGAGAAGCAGAATGGCCCAATACGAACATGGGTGCTTGTACCTTGGGATGGTAATTAAAAAGAGAATCAGAATGACCCAATGCAAACATGGGTGCCTGTACCTTGGGATGGTAATTAAAAGGAGAAGCAGAAGGGCACAATGCGAACATGGGTGCCAGTACCTTTGGATGGAAATGAAAAAGAGAAGTAGAATGGCACAATACGAACATTGGTGCCTGTACCTTGGGATGGTAATTAAAAAGAGAAGTGGAATGCACAATGCGAACATGGGTGCCTGTACCTTGGAATGGAAATGAAAAAGAGAAGCAGAATGGCACAATACGAACATTGGTGCCTGTACCTTGGGATGGTAATTAAAAAGAGAAGTGGAATGCACAATGCGAACATGGGTGCCTGTACCTTGGGATGGTAAATAAAAAGAAAAGCAGAATGGCAAAATACAAACATGGGTGCCTGTACCTTGGAATGGAAATGAAAAAGAGAACTAGAATGGCACAATATTAACACGGGTGCCTGTACCTTGGAATGGTGATTAAAAAGAAATGGAGAATGGCACAATGCAAACATGGGTGCCTGTACCTTGGAATGGTTATTAAAAAGAGAAGCAGACTGGGACAATGCGAACATGGGTGCCTGTACCTTGCAATGGTAATTAAAAAGAAAAGCAGAATGACACAATGCGAACATGCATGCCTGTACCTTGAAATGGAAAATAAAAAGAGAAGCAGAATGGCACAATACGAACATGGGTGCCTGTACCTTGGGATGGTAATTAAAAAGAGAAGTAGAATGGCACAATGCGAACATGGGTACCTGTACCTTGGGATGGTAAATAAAAAGAAAAGCAGAATGGCAAAATGCAAACATGGGTGCCTGTACCTTGGAATGGAAATGAAAAAGAGAAGTAGAATGGCACAATATGAACATGGGTGCCTGTACCTTGGGATGATAATTAAAAAGAGAAGCAGAATGGCACAATGCGAACATGGGTGCCTGTACCTTGAAAAGGAAAATAAAAAGAGAAGTAGAATGGCACAATACGAACATGGGTGCCTGTACCTTGGGATGGAAATGAAAATGAAAAGCACAATGGCACAATGCAAAAATGGTGCCTGTACCTTGGGATGGTAATTCAAAAGAAAAGCAGAATGGCACAATGCCAACATGGGTGCCTGTACCTTGAAACTGAAATTAAAAAGAGAAGCAGAATAGCACAATGCGAACATGGGTGCCTGTACCTTGAAAAGGAATTTAAAAAGAGAAGCAGAATGACAAAATACGAACATAGGTGCCTGTACCTTGGGATGGAAATGAAAAAGAAAAGCACAATGGCACAATGCGCACATGGGTGCCTGTACCTTGGAATGGTAATTAAAAAGGGAAGCAGAATGGCACACTACGAACATGGGTGCCTGTAACTTGGGATGGTAATTAAAAAGAGAAGCAGAATGGTACAATGCGAACATGGGTGCCTGTACCTTGGGATGGTAATTAAAAAGAGAAGCAGAATGGCACAATGCAAACATGGGTGCCTGTACCTTGAAATGCAAATTAAAAAGAGAAGCAGAAGGGCACAATACAAACATGGGTGCCTGTACCTTGGGATGATAATTAAAAAGAGAAGCAGAATGGCACAATGCGAACATGGGTGCCTGTACCTTGAAATGGAAAATAAAAAGAGAAGTAGAATGGCACAATACGAACATGGGTGCCTGTACCTTGGGATGGTAATTACAAAGAGAAGCAGAATGGCACAATGCGAACATGGGTGCCTTTACCTTGGGATGGTAATGAAAAAGAAAAGCAGAATGGCACAATGCGAACATGGGTGCCTGTACCTTGAAATGGAAGTTAAAAAGAGAAGCAGAATGGCACAATGCGAACATGGGTTCAATGTTCCTTGCAATGGTAAATAAAAAGAAAAGCAGAATCGCACAATGAGAACATGGGTGCCTGTACCTTGGAATGGAAATGAAAAAGAGAAGTAGAATGGCACAATATGAACATGGGTGCCTGTACCTTGGGATGGTAATTAAAAAGAGAATCACAATGGCACAATGCAAACATGGGTGCCTGTACCTTGGGATGGTAATTAAAAGGAGAAGCAGAATGGCACAATGCGAACATGGGTGCCAGTACCTTGGGATTGTAATTAAAAAGAGAAGCAGAATTGCACAATACGATTATGGGTCCCTGTACCTTGGGATGGTAATTAAAAAGAAAAGCAGAATGGCAAAATGCAAACATGGGTGCCTGTACCTTGGAATGGAAATGCAAAAGAGAAGTAGAATAGCACAATGCAAACATGGGTGCCTGTACCTTGTGATGGTAATTAAAAAGTCAAGCAGAATGGCACAATGCGAACATGGGTGCCAGTACCTTAGGATTGTAATTAAAAAGAGAAGCAGAATGGCACGATGCGAACATGAGTGCATGTACCTTGGAATGGAAATTAAAAGGAGAAGTAGAATAGCACAATGCGAACATGGGTCTCTGTACCTTGGGATTGTAATTAAAAAGAAAAGCAGAATGCCACAATGCGACCATGGGTGCCTGTAGCTTAGAATGGGAATGAAAAAGAGAAGCAGAATGGCACAATGCGAACATGGGTGCATGTACCTTGGAATGGAAATGAAAAAGAGAAGTAGAATGGCACAATGCAAAAATGGGTGCCTGTACCTTGGGATGGTAATTCAAAAGAAAAGCAGAATGGCACAATGCCAACATGGGTGCCTGTACCTTGAAACTGAAATTAAAAAGAGAAGCAGAATAGCACAATGTGAACATGGGTGCCTGTCCCTTGAAAAGGAATTTAAAAAGAGAAGCAGAATGACAAAATACGAACATGGGTGCCTGTACCTTGGGATGGAAATGAAAAAGAAAAGCACAATGGCACAATGCGCACATGGGTGCCTGTACCTTGGAATGGTAATTAAAAAGGGAAGCAGAATGGCACACTACGAACATGGGTGCCTGTAACTTGGGATGGTAATTAAAAAGAGAAGCAGAATGGTACAATGCGAACATGGGTGCCTGTACCTTAGGATGGTAATTAAAAAGAAAAGCAGAATGGCACAATACGAACATGGGTGCCTGTACCTTGAAATGCAAATTAAAAAGAGAAGCAGAAGGGCACAATACAAACATGGGTGCCTGTACCTTGGGATGATAATTAAAAAGAGAAGCAGAATGGCACAATGCGAACATGGGTGCCTGTACCTTGAAAGAAAAAAATAAAAAGAGAAGTAGAATGGCACAATACGAACATGGGTGCCTGTACCTTGGGATGGTAATTACAAAGAGAAGCAGAATGGCACAATGCGAACATGGGTGCCTTTACCTTGGGATGGTAATGAAAAAGAAAAGCAGAATGGCACAATGCGAACATGGGTGCCTGTACCTTGAAATGGAAATTAAAAAGAGAAGCAGAATGCACAATGCGAACATGGGTTCCATGTTCCTTGCAATGGTAAATAAAAAGAAAAGCAGATTCGCACAATGAGAACATGGGTGCCTGTACCTTGGAATGGAAATGAAAAAGAGAAGTAGAATGGCATAATATGAACATGGGTGCCTGTACCTTGGGATGGTAATGAAAAAGAAAAGCAGAATGGCACAATGCGAACATGGTTGCCTGTACCTTGCAATGGTAATTAAAAAGAAAAGCAGAATGGCACAATGCGAACATGGGTGCCTGTACCTTGAAATGGAAAATAAAAAGAGAAGCAAAATGGCACAATACGAACATTTGTGCATGTACCTTGGAATGATAATTAAAAAGAGAAGTAGAATGGCACAATGCGAACATGGGTGCCTGTACCTTGGGATGGTGAATAAAAAGAAAAGCAGAATAGCAAAATGCAAACATGGGTGCCTGTACCTTGGAATGGAAATGAAAAAGAGAAGTAGAATGGCACAATGCGAACATGGGTTCAATGTTCCTTGCAATGGTAAATAGAAAGAAAAGCAGAATCGCACAATGAGAACATGGGTGCCTGTACCTTGGAATGGAAATGAAAAAGAGAAGTAGAATGGCACAATATGAACATGGGTGCCTGTACCTTGGGATGGTAATTAAAAAGAGAATCACAATGGCACAATGCAAACATGGGTGCCTGTACCTTGGGATGGTAATTAAAAGGAGAAGCAGAATGGCACAATGCGAACATGGGTGCCAGTACCTTGGGATTGTAATTAAAAAGAGAAGCAGAATTGCACAATACGATTATGGGTCCCTGTACCTTGGGATGGTAATTAAAAAGAAAAGCAGAATGGCAAAATGCGAACATGGGTGCCTGTACCTTGAAAAGGAATTTAAAAAGAGAAGCAGAATGGCACAATACAAACATGGGTGCCTGTACCTTGGAATGGTAATTAAAAAGAAAAGCAGAATGGCAAAATGCAAACATGGGTGCCTGTACCTTGGAATGGAAATGAAAAAGAGAAGTAGAATAGCACAATGCAAACATGGGTGCCTGTACCTTGTGATGGTAATTAAAAAGTCAAGCAGAATGGCACAATGCGAACATGGGTGCCAGTACCTTAGGATTGTAATTAAAAAGAGAAGCAGAATGGCACGATGCGAACATGAGTGCATGTACCTTGGAATGGAAATTAAAAAGAGAAGTAGAATAGCACAATGCGAACATGGGTCTCTGTACCTTGGGATTGTAATTAAAAAGAAAAGCAGAATGCCACAATGCGACCATGGGTGCCTGTAGCTTAGAATGGGAATGAAAAAGAGTAGCAGAATGGAACAATGCAAACATGGGTGCCTGTATCTTGCAATGGTAATCAAAAAGAGAAGCAGAATGGCACAATGTGAACATGGGTGCCTGTACCTTGGGATGGTAATTAAAAAGAGAAGCAGAATGGCACAATGCGAACATATGTGCATGTACCTTGGAATGGTAATTAAAAAGAAAAGCAGAATGGTACAATGCGAACAAGGGTGCCTGTACCTTGAAAAAGAAATGAAAAAGAGAAGCAGAATGGCACTATGCGAACATGGGTGCCTGTACCTTGGGATGGTAATGAAAAAGAGAAACAGAATGTCACAATGCGAACATGGGTGCCTGTAACTTGGAACGGTAATTAAAAAAAAAAGCAGAATGACACAATGCGAAAGTGGGTGCCTGTACCTTGAAACAGAAATTAAAAAGAGAAGCAGAACGGCACAATGCGAACATGGGTGCCTGTACCTTGAAAAGGAAATTAAAAAGAGAAGCAGAATGGCACAATACGAACATGGGTGCCTGTACCTTGGGATGGAAATGAAAAAGAAAAGCACAATGGCACAATGCGAACATAGTTGCCTGTACCTTGGAATGGTAATTAAAAGGAGAAGGAGAATGGCACACTACGAACATGGGTGCCTGTACTTTGCGATGGTAATTAAAAAGAGAAGCAGAATGGCACAATGCGAACATGGGTGCCTGTACCTTGGGATGGTAATTAAAAAGAAAAGCAGAATGGCACAATGCCAACATGGGTGCCTGTACCTTGAAACTGAAATTAAAAAGAGAAGCAGAATGGCACAATGCGAACATGGGTGCCTGTACTTTGAAAAGGAATTTAAAAAGAGAAGCAGAATGGCACAATACGAACATGGGTGCCTGTACCTTGGGATGGAAATGAAAAAGAAAAGCACAATGGCACAATGCGCACATGGGTGCCTGTACCTTGGGATGGTAATTAAAAAGAGAATCCGAATGGCACAATGCAAATATGGGTGCCTGTACCTTGCAATGGTGATTAAAAAGAAAAGCAGAATGGCACAATGCAAACATAGGTGCCTGTACCTTGAAATGGACAATAAAAAGAGAAGCAGAAAGGCACAATACGAACATTGGTGCCTGTACCTTGGGATAGTAATTAAAAAGAGAAGTAGAATGGCACAATGCGAACATATGGGTGCCTGTACCTTGGGATGGTAAATAAAAAGAAAAGCAGAATGGCAAAATGCAAACATGGGTGCCTGTACCTTGGGATGGAAATGAAAAAGAGAAGTAGAATCGCACAATATGATCATGGGTGCCTGTACCTTGGGATGGTAATTAAAAAGAGAATCAGAATGGCACAATGCAAACATGGGTGCCTGTACCTTGGGATGGTAATTAAAAGGAGAAGCAGAATGACACAATGCGAACATGGGTGCCAGTACCTTGGGATTGTAATTAAAAAGAGAAGCAGAATTGCACAATACGAACATGGGTCCCTGTAGCTTAGAATGGAAATGAAAAAGACAAGCAGAATGGCACAATGCGAACATGGGTGCATGTACCTTGGAATGGAAATGAAAAAGAGAAGCAGAATGGCCCAATACAAACATGGGTGCTTGTACCTTGGGATGGTAATTAAAAAGAGAATCAGAATGACCCAATGCAAACATGGGTGCCTGTACCTTGGGATGGTAATTAAAAGGAGAAGCAGAAGGGCACAATGCGAACATGGGTGCCAGTACCTTTGGATGGAAATGAAAAAGAGAAGTAGAATGGCACAATACGAACATTGGTGCCTGTACCTTGGGATGGTAATTAAAAAGAGAAGTGGAATGCACAATGCGAACATGGGTGCCTGTACCTTGGAATGGAAATGAAAAAGAGAAGCAGAATGGCACAATACGAACATTGGTGCCTGTACCTTGGGATGGTAATTAAAAAGAGAAGTGGAATGCACAATGCGAACATGGGTGCCTGTACCTTGGGATGGTAAATAAAAAGAAAAGCAGAATGGCAAAATACAAACATGGGTGCCTGTACCTTGGAATGGAAATGAAAAAGAGAACTAGAATGGCAAAATATTAACATGGGTGCCTGTACCTTGGAATGGTGATTAAAAAGAAATGGAGAATGGCACAATGCAAACATGGGTGCCTGTACCTTGGAATGGTTATTAAAAAGAGAAGCAGACTGGGACAATGCGAACATGGGTGCCTGTACCTTGCAATGGTAATTAAAAAGAAAAGCAGAATGACACAATGCGAACATGCGTGCCTGTACCTTGAAATGGAAAATAAAAAGAGAAGCAGAATGGCACAATACGAACATGGGTGCCTGTACCTTGGGATGGTAATTAAAAAGAGAAGTAGAATGGCACAATGCGAACATGGGTACCTGTACCTTGGGATGGTAAATAAAAAGAAAAGCAGAATGGCAAAATGCAAACATGGGTGCCTGTACCTTGGAATGGAAATGAAAAAGAGAAGTAGAATGGCACAATATGAACATGGGTGCCTGTACCTTGGGATGATAATTAAAAAGAGAAGCAGAATGGCACAATGCGAACATGGGGGCCTGTACCTTGAAAAGGAAAATAAAAAGAGAAGTAGAATGGCACAATACGAACATGGGTGCCTGTACCTTGGGATGGAAATGAAAATGAAAAGCACAATGGCACAATGCAAAAATGGGTGCCTGTACCTTGGGATGGTAATTCAAAAGAAAAGCAGAATGGCACAATGCCAACATGGGTGCCTGTACCTTGAAACTGAAATTAAAAAGAGAAGCAGAATAGCACAATGCGAACATGGGTGCCTGTACCTTGAAAAGGAATTTAAAAAGAGAAGCAGAATGACAAAATACGAACATAGGTGCCTGTACCTTGGGATGGAAATGAAAAAGAAAAGCACAATGGCACAATGCGCACATGGGTGCCTGTACCTTGGAATGGTAATTAAAAAGGGAAGCAGAATGGCACACTACGAACATGGGTGCCTGTAACTTGGGATGGTAATTAAAAAGAGAAGCAGAATGGTACAATGCGAACATGGGTGCCTGTACCTTGGGATGGTAATTAAAAAGAGAAGCAGAATGGCACAATGCAAACATGGGTGCCTGTACCTTGAAATGCAAATTAAAAAGAGAAGCAGAAGGGCACAATACAAACATGGGTGCCTGTACCTTGGGATGATAATTAAAAAGAGAAGCAGAATGGCACAATGCGAACATGGGTGCCTGTACCTTGAAATGGAAAATAAAAAGAGAAGTAGAATGGCACAATACGAACATGGGTGCCTGTACCTTGGGATGGTAATTACAAAGAGAAGCAGAATGGCACAATGCGAACATGGGTGCCTTTACCTTGGGATGGTAATGAAAAAGAAAAGCAGAATGGCACAATGCGAACATGGGTGCCTGTACCTTGAAATGGAAATTAAAAAGAGAAGCAGAATGGCACAATGCGAACATGGGTTCAATGTTCCTTGCAATGGTAAATAAAAAGAAAAGCAGAATCGCACAATGAGAACATGGGTGCCTGTACCTTGGAATGGAAATGAAAAAGAGAAGTAGAATGGCACAATATGAACATGGGTGCCTTTACCTTGGGATGGTAATTAAAAAGAGAATCACAATGGCACAATGCCAACATGGGTGCCTGTACCTTGGGATGGTAATTAAAAGGAGAAGCAGAAAGGCACAATGCGAACATGGGTGCCAGTACCTTGGGATTGTAATTAAAAAGAGAAGCAGAATTGCACAATACGATTATGGGTCCCTGTACCTTGGGATGGTAATTAAAAAGAAAAGCAGAATGGCAAAATGCGAACATGGGTGCCTGTACCTTGAAAAGGAATTTAAAAAGAGAAGCAGAATGGCACAATACAAACATGGGTGCCTGTACCTTGGAATGGTAATTAAAAAGAAAAGCAGAATGGCAAAATGCAAACATGGGTGCCTGTACCTTGGAATGGAAATGAAAAAGAGAAGTAGAATAGCACAATGCAAACATGGGTGCCTGTACCTTGTGATGGTAATTAAAAAGTCAAGCAGAATGGCACAATGCGAACATGGGTGCCAGTACCTTAGGATTGTAATTAAAAAGAGAAGCAGAATGGCACGATGCGAACATGAGTGCATGTACCTTGGAATGGAAATTAAAAAGAGAAGTAGAATAGCACAATGCGAACATGGGTCTCTGTACCTTGGGATTGTAATTAAAAAGAAAAGCAGAATGCCACAATGCGACCATGGGTGCCTGTAGCTTAGAATGGGAATGAAAAAGAGAAGCAGAATGGCACAATGCGAACATGGGTGCATGTACCTTGGAATGGAAATGAAAAAGAGAAGTAGAATGGCACAATGCAAAAATGGGTGCCTGTACCTTGGGATGGTAATTCAAAAGAAAAGCAGAATGGCACAATGCCAACATGGGTGCCTGTACCTTGAAACTGAAATTAAAAAGAGAAGCAGAATAGCACAATGTGAACATGGGTGCCTGTCCCTTGAAAAGGAATTTAAAAAGAGAAGCAGAATGACAAAATACGAACATGGGTGCCTGTACCTTGGGATGGAAATGAAAAAGAAAAGCACAATGGCACAATGCGCACATGGGTGCCTGTACCTTGGAATGGTAATTAAATAGGGAAGCAGAATGGCACACTACGAACATGGGTGCCAGTACCTTGGGATGATAATTAAAAAGAGAAGCAGAATGGCACAATGCGAACATGGGTGCCTGTACCTTGGGATGATAATTAAAAAGAGAAGCAGAATGGCACAATGCGAACATGGGTGCCTGTACCTTGAAATGGAAAATAAAAAGAGAAGTAGAATGGCACAATACGAACATGGGTGCCTGTACCTTGGGATGGTAATTACAAAGAGAAGCAGAATGGCACAATGCGAACATGGGTGCCTTTACCTTGGGATGGTAATGAAAAAGAAAAGCAGAATGGCACAATGCGAACATGGGTGCCTGTACCTTGAAATGGAAATTAAAAAGAGAAGCAGAATGCACAATGCGAACATGGGTTCCATGTTCCTTGCAATGGTAAATAAAAAGAAAAGCAGATTCGCACAATGAGAACATGGGTGCCTGTACCTTGGAATGGAAAGGAAAAAGAGAAGTAGAATGGCATAATATGAACATGGGTGCCTGTACCTTGGGATGGTAATGAAAAAGAAAAGCAGAATGGCACAATGCGAACATGGTTGCCTGTACCTTGCAATGGTAATTAAAAAGAAAAGCAGAATGGCACAATGCGAACATGGGTGCCTGTACCTTGAAATGGAAAATAAAAAGAGAAGCAAAATGGCACAATACGAACATTTGTGCATGTACCTTGGAATGATAATTAAAAAGAGAAGTAGAATGGCACAATGCGAACATGGGTGCCTGTACCTTGGGATGGTGAATAAAAAGAAAAGCAGAATAGCAAAATGCAAACATGGGTGCCTGTACCTTGGAATGGAAATGAAAAAGAGAAGTAGAATGGCACAATGCAAACATGGGTTCAATGTTCCTTGCAATGGTAAATAAAAAGAAAAGCAGAATCGCACAATGAGAACATGGGTGCCTGTACCTTGGAATGGAAATGAAAAAGAGAAGTAGAATGGCACAATATGAACATGGGTGCCTGTACCTTGGGATGGTAATTAAAAAGAGAATCACAATGGCACAATGCAAACATGGGTGCCTGTACCTTGGGATGGTAATTAAAAGGAGAAGCAGAATGGCACAATGCGAACATGGGTGCCAGTACCTTGGGATTGTAATTAAAAAGAGAAGCAGAATTGCACAATACGATTATGGGTCCCTGTACCTTGGGATGGTAATTAAAAAGAAAAGCAGAATGGCAAAATGCGAACATGGGTGCCTGTACCTTGAAAAGGAATTTAAAAAGAGAAGCAGAATGGCACAATACAAACATGGGTGCCTGTACCTTGGAATGGTAATTAAAAAGAAAAGCAGAATGGCAAAATGCAAACATGGGTGCCTGTACCTTGGAATGGAAATGAAAAAGAGAAGTAGAATAGCACAATGCAAACATGGGTGCCTGTACCTTGTGATGGTAATTAAAAAGTCAAGCAGAATGGCACAATGCGAACATGGGTGCCAGTACCTTAGGATTGTAATTAAAAAGAGAAGCAGAATGGCACGATGTGAACATGAGTGCATGTACCTTGGAATGGAAATTAAAAAGAGAAGTAGAATAGCACAATGCGAACATGGGACTCTGTACCTTGGGATTGTAATTAAAAAGAAAAGCAGAATGCCACAATGCGACCATGGGTGCCTGTAGCTTAGAATGGGAATGAAAAAGAGAAGCAGAATGGCACAATGCGAACATGGGTGCATGTACCTTGGAATGGAAATGAAAAAGAGAAGTAGAATGGCACAATGCAAAAATGGGTGCCTGTACCTTGGGATGGTAATTCAAAAGAAAAGCAGAATGGCTCAATGCCAACATGGGTGCCTGTACCTTGAAACTGAAATTAAAAAGAGAAGCAGAATAGCACAATGTGAACATGGGTGCCTGTCCCTTGAAAAGGAATTTAAAAAGAGAAGCAGAATGACAAAATACGAACATGGGTGCCTGTACCTTGGGATGGAAATGAAAAAGAAAAGCACAATGGCACAATGCGCACATGGGTGCCTGTACCTTGGAATGGTAATTAAAAAGGGAAGCAGAATGGCACACTACGAACATGGGTGCCTGTAACTTGGGATGGTAATTAAAAAGAGAAGCAGAATGGTACAATGCGAACATGGGTGCCTGTACCTTAGGATGGTAATTAAAAAGAAAAGCAGAATGGCACAATGCGAACATGGGTGCCTGTACCTTGAAATTCAAATTAAAAAGAGAAGCAGAAGGGCACAATACAAACATGGGTGCCTGTACCTTGGGATGATAATTAAAAAGAGAAGCAGAATGGCACAATGCGAACATGGGTGCCTGTACCTTGAAATGGAAAATAAAAAGAGAAGTAGAATGGCACAATACGAACATGGGTGCCTGTACCTTGGGATGGTAATTACAAAGAGAAGCAGAATGGCACAATGCGAACATGGGTGCCTTTACCTTGGGATGGTAATGAAAAAGAAAAGCAGAATGGCACAATGCGAACATGGGTGCCTGTACCTTGAAATGGAAATTAAAAAGAGATGCAGAATGCACAATGCGAACATGGGTTCCATGTTCCTTGCAATGGTAAATAAAAAGAAAAGCAGATTCGCACAATGAGAACATGGGTGCCTGTACCTTGGAATGGAAATGAAAAAGAGAAGTAGAATGGCATAATATGAACATGGGTGCCTGTACCTTGGGATGGTAATGAAAAAGAAAAGCAGAATGGCACAATGCGAACATGGTTGCCTGTACCTTGCAATGGTAATTAAAAAGAAAAGCAGAATGGCACAATGCGAACATGGGTGCCTGTACCTTGAAATGGAAAATAAAAAGAGAAGCAAAATGGCACAATACGAACATTTGTGCATGTACCTTGGAATGATAATTAAAAAGAGAAGTAGAATGGCACAATGCGAACATGGGTGCCTGTACCTTGGGATGGTGAATAAAAAGAAAAGCAGAATAGCAAAATGCAAACATGGGTGCCTGTACCTTGGAATGGAAATGAAAAAGAGAAGTAGAATGGCACAATATGAACATGGGTGCCTGTACCTTGGGATGGTAATTGAAAAGAGAATCAGAATGGCACAATGCAAACATGGGTGCCTGTACCTTGCAATGGTAATTAAAAAGAAAAGCAGAATGGCACAATGCGAACATGGGTGCCTGTACCTTGAAATGGAAAATAAAAAGAGAAGCAGAATGGCACAATACGAACATTTGTGCATGTACCTTGGTATGATAATTAAAAAGAGAAGTAGAATGGCACAATGCGAACATGGGTGCCTGTACCTTGGGATGGTGAATAAAAAGAAAAGCAGAATAGCAAAATGCAAACATGGGTGCCTGTACCTTGGAATGGAAATGAAAAAGAGAAGTAGAATGGCACAATATGAACATGGATGCCTGTACCTTGGGATGGTAATTGAAAAGAGAAGTAGAATGGCACAATGCAAACATGGGTGCCTGTACCTTGGGATGGTAATTAAAAGGAGAAGCAGAATGGCACAATGCGAACATCGGTGCCAGTACCTTGGGATTGTAATTAAAAAGAGAAGCAGAATGCCACAATGCGACCATGGGTGCCTGTAGCTTAGAACGGGAATGAAAAAGAGAAGCAGAATGGCACAATGCGAACATGGGTGCATGTACCTTGGAAAAGCAGAATGGCACAATGCGAACAAGGGTGCCTGTACCTTGGGATGGTAATTAAAAAGAAAAGCAGAATCGCACAATGAGAACATGGGTGACTGTACCTTGGGATGGCATTTAAAAAGAAAAGCAGAATGGCACAATGCGAACATGGGTGCCTGTACCTTGGAATGGAAATTAAAAAGAGAAGCAGAATAGCACAATACGAACATGGGTGCCTGTACCTTGGAATGGTAATTAAAAAGAAAAGCAGAATGGCAAAATGCAAACATAGGTGCCTGTACCTTCGAATGGAAATGAAAAAGAGAAGTAGAATGGCACAATATGAAGATGGGTGCCTGTACCTTGGGATGGTAATTAAAAAGAGAATCAGAATGGCACAATGCAAACATGGATGCCTGTACCTTGTGATGGTAATTAAAAGGAGAAGCAGAATGGCACAATGCGAACATGGGTGCCAGTACCTTAGGATTGTAATTAAAAAGAGAAGCAGAATTGCACAATACGAACATGGGTCTCTGTACCTTGGGATGGTAATTAAAAAGAAAAGCAGAATGCCACAATGCGACCATGGGTGCCTGTAGCTTAGAATGGGAATGAAAAAGAGAAGCAGAATGACACAATGCGAACATGGGTGCATGTACCTTGGAATGGAAATGAAAAAGAGAAGTAGAATAGCACAATGTGAACATGGGTGCCTGTACCTTGGGATTGTAATTAAAAAGAGAAGCAGAATGGCACAATACGAACATGGGTGCCTGTACCTTGGGATGGAAATGAAAATGAAAAGCACAATGGCACAATGCAAAAATGGGTGCCTGTACCTTGAAATGGTAATTAAAAAGAAAAGCAGAATGGCACAATGCGAACATGGGTGCCTGTACCTTGAAATGGAAATTAAAAAGAGAAGCAGAATGGCACAATACGAACATGGGTGCCTGTACCTTCGGATGGTAATTAAAAAGAGTAGCAGAATGGAACAATGCAAACATGGGTGCCTGTACCTTGCAATGGTAATTAAAAAGAGAATAAGAATGGCACAATGCAAACATGGGTGCCTGTACCTTGGGATGGTAAATAAAAGGAGAAGCAGAATGGCACAATGCGAACATGGGTGCCAGTACCTTAGGATTGTAATTAAAAAGAGAAGCAGAATTGCACAATACGAACATGGGTCTCTGTACCTTGGGATGGTAATTAAAAAGAAAAGCAGAATGCCACAATGCGACCATGGGTGCCTGTAGCTTAGAATGGAAATGAAAAAGAGAAGCAGAATGACACAATGCGAACATGGGTGCATGTACCTAGGAATGGAAATGAAAAAGAGAAGTAGAATAGCACAATGCGAACATGGGTGTCTGTACCTTGGGATGGAAATGAAAATGAAAAGCACAATGGCACAATGCAAAAATGGGTGCCTGTACCTTGAAATGGTAATTAAAAAAAAAAGCAGAATGGCACAATGCGAACATGGGTGCCTGTACCTTGAAATGGAAATTAAAAAGAGAAGCAGAATGGCACAATACGAACATGGGTGCCTGTACCTTCGGATGGTAATTAAAAAGAGTAGCAGAATGGAACAATGCAAACATGGGTGCCTGTACCTTGCAATGGTAATCAAAAAGAGAAGCAGAATGGCACAATGTGAACATGGGTGCCTGTACCTTGGGATGGTAATTAAAAAGAGAAGCAGAATGGCACAATGCGAACATGAGTGCCTGTACCTTGAAAAAGAAATGAAAAAGAGAAGCAGAATGGCACTATGCGAACATGGGTGCCTGTACCTTGGGATGGTAATGAAAAAGAGAAGCAGAATGACACAATGCGAAAGTGGGTGCATGTACCTTGAAACGGAAATTAAAAAAAGAAGCAGAATGGCACAATGCGAACATGGGTGCCTGTACCTTGAAAAGGAAATTAAAAAGAGAAGCAGAATGACACAATACGAACATGGGTGCCTGTACCTTGGGATGGAAATGAAAAAGAAAAGCACAATGGCACAATGCGAACATAGTTGCCTGTACCTTGGAATGGTAATTAAAAGGAGAAGGAGAATGGCACGCTACGAACATGGGTGCCTGTACTTTGCGATGATAATTAATAAGAAAAGCAGAATGGCACAATGCCAACATGGGTGCCTGTACCTTGAAAAAGAAATTAAAAAAGAGAAGCAGAATAGCACAATGCGAACATGGGTGCCTGTACCTTGAAAAGGAATTGAAAAAGAGAAGCAGAATGGCACAATACGAACATGGGTGCCTGTACCTTGGGATGGAAATGAATAAGAAAAGCACAATGGCACAATGCGCACATGGGTGCCTGTACCTTGGGATGGTAATTAAAAAGAGAAGCCGAATGGCACAATGCAAACATGGGTGCCTGTACCTTGCAATGGTAATTAAAAAGAAAAGCAGAATGGCACAAAGCAAACATGGGTGCCTGTTACCTTAAAATGGAAAATAAAAAGAGAAGCAGAAAGGCACAATACGAACATTGGTGCCTGTACCTTGGGATGGTAATTAAAAAGAGAAGCAGAATTGCACAATACGAACATGGGTCCCTGTAGCTTGGGATGGTAAGTAAAAAGAAAAGCAGAATGCCACAATGCTACCATGGGTGCCTGTAGCTTAGAATGGGAATGAAAAAGACAAGCAGAATGGCACAATGCGAACATGGGTGCATGTACATTGGGATGGTAATTAAAAAGAGAATCAGAATGGCACAATGCAAACATGGGTGACTGTACCTTGGGATGGTAATTAAAAGGAGAAGCAGAAGGGCACAATGCGAACATGGGTGCCACTACCTTGGGATGGAAATGAAAAAGAGAAGTAGAATGGCACAATGCGAACATGGGTGCCTGTACCTTGGAATGGAAATGAAAAAGAGAAGCAGAATGGCACAATACGAACATTGGTGCCTGTACCTTAGGATGGTAATTAAAAAGAGAAGTGGAATGCACAATGCGAACATGGGTGCCTGTACCTTGGGATGGTAAATAAAAAGAAAAGCAGAATGGCAAAATGCAAACATGGGTGCCTGTACCTTGGAATGGAAATGAAAAAGAGAAGTAGAATGGCACAATATTAACAAGGGTGCTTGTACCTTGGAATGGTGATTAAAAAGAAATGGAGAATGGCACAATGCAAACATGGGCGCCTGTACCTTGGAATGGTTATTAAAAAGAGAAGCAGAATGGGACAATGCGAACATGGGTGCCTGTACCTTGCAATGGTAATTAAAAAGAAAAGCAGAATGGCACAATGCGAACATGCGTACCTGTACCTTGAAATGGAAAATAAAAAGAGAAGCAGAATGGCACAATACGAACATGGGTGCCTGTACCTTGGGATGGTAATTAAAAAGAGAAGTAGAATGGCACAATGCGAACATGGGTGCCTGTACCTTGGGATGGTAAATAAAAAGAAAAGCAGAATGGCAAAATGCAAACATGGGTGCCTGTACCTTGGAATGGAAATGAAAAAGAGAAGTAGAATGGCACAATATGAACATGGGTGCCTGTACCTTGGGATGGTAATTAAAAAGAGAATCAGGATGGCACAATGCAAACATGGGTGCCTGTACCTTGGGATGGTAATTAAAAGGAGAAGCAGAATGGCACAATGCGGACATGGATGCCAGTACCTTGGGATTGTAATTAAAAAGAGAAGCAGAATTGCACAATACGAACATGGGTCCCTGTACCTTGGGATGGTAATTAAAAAGAAAAGCAAAATGCCACAATGCGACCATGGGTGCCTGTAGCTTAGAATGGGAATGAAAAAGAGAAGCAGAAATGCACAATGAGAACATGGGTGCATGTACCTTGTGATGGTAATTAAAAAGTCAAGCAGAATGGCACAATGCGAACATGGGTGCCTGTACCTTGAAATGGAAATTAAATAGAGAAGCAGAATGGCACAATGCGAACATGGGTTCCATGTTGCTTGCAATGGTAAATAAAAAGAAAAGCAGAATCGCACAATGAGAGCATGGGTGCCTGTACCTTGGAATGGAAATGAAAAAGAGAAGTAGAATGGCACAATATGAACATGGTTGCCTGTACCTTGCAATGGTAATTAAAAAGAAAAGCAGAATGGCACAATGCGAACATGGGTGCCTGTACCTTGAAATGGAAAATAAAAAGAGAAGCAGAATGGCACAATACGAACATTTGTGCCTGTAGCTTGGGATGATAATTAAAAAGAGAATCAGAATGGGACAATGCAAACATGGGTGCCTGTACCTTGGGATGGTGAATAAAAAGAAAAGCAAAATAGCAAAATGCAAACATGGGTGCCTGTACCTTGGAATGGAAATGAAAAAGAGAAGTAGAATGGCACAATATGAACATGGGTGCCTGTACCTTGGTATGGTAATTAAAAAGAGAATCAGAATGGCACAATGCAAACATGGGTGCCTGTACCTTGGGATGGTAATTAAAAGGAGAAGCAGAATGGCACAATGCGAACATGGGTGCCAGTACCTTGGGATTGTAATTAAAAAGAGAAGCAGAATTGCACAATACGAACATGGGTCCCTGTACCTTGGGATGGTAATTAAAAAGAAAAGCAGAATGACAAAATGCAAACATGGGTGCCTGTACCTTGGAATGGAAATGAAAAAGAGAAATAGAATGGCACAATATGAAGATGGGTGCCTGTACCTTGGGATGGTAATTAAAAGGAGAAGCAGAATGGCACAATGAGAAAATGGGTGCCTGTACCTTGGGATGGCAATTAAAAAGAAAAGCAGAATGGAACAATACGAACACGGGTGCCTGTACCTTATGATGGTAATTAAAAAGTCAAGCAGAATGGCACAATGCGAACATGGGTGCCTGTACCTTGAAATGGAAATTAAATAGAGAAGCAGAATGGCACAATACGAACATTTGTGCCTGTACCTTGGGATGATAATTAAAAAGAGAAGTAGAATGGCACAATGCGAACATGGGTGCCTGTACCTTGGGATGGAAATGAAAAAGAGAAGTAGAATGGCACAATATGAACATGGGAGCCTGTACCTTGGTATGGTAATTAAAAAGAGAATCAGAATGGCACAATGCAAACATGGGTGCCTGTACCTTGGGATGGTAATTAAAAGGAGAAGCAGAATGGCACAATGCGAACATGGGTGCCAGTACCTTGGGATTGTAATTAAAAAGAGAATCAGAATGGCACAATGCGAACATGGGTCCCTGTACCTTGGGATGGTAATTAAAAAGAAAAGCAGAATGCCACAATGCGACCATGGGTGCCTGTAGCTTAGAATGGGAATGAAAAAGAGAAGCAGAATGGCACAATGCGAACAGGGGTGCATGTACCTTGGAAAAGCAGAATGGCACAATGCGAACATGGGTGCCTGTACCTTGGGATGGTAATTAAAATGAAAAGCAGAATGGCACAATGAGAACATGGGTGCCTGTACCTTGGGATGGTAATTAAAAAGAAAAGCAGAATGGAACAATGCGAACATGGGTGCCTGTACCTTGTGATGGTAATTAAAAAGTCAAGCAGAATGGCACAATGCGAACATGGGTGCCTGTACCTTGGAATGGAAATTAAAAAGATAAGCAGAATGGCACAATACGAACATGGGTGCCTGTACCTTGGAATGGCAATTAAAAAGAAAAGCAGAATGGCAAAATGCAAACATGGGTGCCTGTACCTTGGAATGGAAATGAAAAAGAGAAGTAGAATGGCACAATATGAAGATGTGTGCCTGTACCTTGGGATGGTAATTAAAAGGAGAAGCAGAATGGCACAATGCGAACATGGGTGCCAGTACCTTAGGATTGTAATTAAAAAGAGAAGCAGAATTGCACAATACGAACATGGGTCTCTGTACCTTGGGATGGTAATTAAAAAGAAAAGCAGAATGCCACAATGCGACCATGGGTGCCTGTAGCTTAGAATGGGAATGAAAAAGAGAAGCAGAATGGCACAATGAGAACATGGGCGCATGTACCTTGGAATGGAAATGAAAAAGCGAAGCAGAATGGCACAATGTGAACATGGGTGCCTATACCTTGGGATGGTAATTAAAAAGAAAAGCAGAATCACACAATGAGAAAATGGGTGCCTGTACCTTGGGATGGCAATTAAAAAGAAAAGCAGAATGGAACAATGCGAACATGGGTGCCTGTACCTTGTGATGGTATTTAAAAAGTCAAGCAGAATGGCACAATGCGAACATGGGTGCCTGTACCTTGAAATGGAAATTAAAAAGAAAAGCAGAATGGCACAATAAGAACATGGGTGCCTGTACCTTGGAATGGTAATTAAAAAGAAAAGCAGAATGGCAAGATGCAAACATGGGTGCCTGTACCTTGGAATGGAAATGAAAAAGAGAAGTAGAATAGCACAATATGAACATGGGTGCCTGTACCTTGGGATGGTACTTAAAAAGAGAATCAGAATTGGACAATGCAAACATGGGTGCCTGTACCTTGGGATGGTAATTAAAAGGAGAAGCAGAATGGCACAATGAGAACATGGGTGCCAGTACCTTAGGATTGTAATTAAAAAAAGAAGCAGAATGGCACAATACAAACATGGGTGCCTGTACCTTGGGATGGTAATTAAAAAGAGAAGCAGAATTGCACAATGCGAACATGGGTTCCTGTACCTTGAAATGGAAAATAAAAAGAGAAGCAGAATGGCACAATACGAACATGGGAGCCTGTACCTTGGAATGGTAATTAAAAAGAAAAGCAGAATGGCAAAATGCAAACATGGGTGCCTGTACCTTGGAATGGAAATGAAAAAGAGAAGTAGAATGGCACAATATGAAGATGGGTGCCTGTACCTTGGGATGGTAATTAAAAAGAGAATCAGAATGGCACAATGCAAACATGGGTGCCTGTACCTTGGGATGGTAATTTAAAGGAGAAGCAGAATGGCACAATGCGAACATGGGTGCCAGTACCTTGGGATTGTAATTAAAAAGAGAAGCAGAATTTCACAATACGAACATGGGTCTCTGTACCTTGGGATGGTAATTAAAAAGAAAAGCAGAATGCCACAATGCGACCATGGGTGCCTGTAGCTTAGAATGGGAATGAAAAAGAGAAGCAGAATGGCACAATACGAACATGGGTGCCTGTACCTTGGGATGGAAATGAAAATGAAAAGCAAAATGGCACAATGCAAAAATGGGTGCCTCTACCTTGAAATGGTAATTAAAACGAAAAGCAGAATGGCACAATGCCAACATGGGTGCCTGTACCTTGAAACTGAAATTAAAAAGAGAATCAGAATAGCACAATGCGAACATGGGTGCCTGTACCTTGAAAAGGAATTTAAAAAGAGAAGCAGAATGGCACAATACGAACATGGGTGCCTGTACCTTGGGATGGAAATGAAAAAGAAAAGCACAATGGCAAAATGCGCACATGGGTGCCTGTACCTTGGAATGGAAATTAAAAAGAGAAGTAGAATGGCATTATATGAACATGGGTGCCTGTACCTTGGGATGGTAATTAAAAAGAGAAGCAGAATGGCACAATGCAAACATGGGTGTCTGTACCTTGGGATAGTAATTAAAAGGAGAAGCAGAATGGCACAATGCGAAATTGGGTGACAGTACCTTGGGATTGTAATTAAAAAGAGAAGCAGAATTGCACAATACGAACATGGGTCCCTGTACCTTGGGATCGTAATTAAAAAGAGAAGCAGAATGCCACAATGCGACCATGGGTGCCTATAGCTTAGAATGGAAATGAAAAAGAGAAGCAGAATGGCACAATGCGAACATGGGTGCCTGTACCTTGGAATGGAAATGAAAAAAAAGAAGCCGAATGGCACAATATGAACATGGGTGCCTGTACCTTGAAATGGAAATGAAAAAGAGAAGCAGAATGGCATAATGCAAACATGGGTGCCTGTACCTTGGGATGGAAATGAAAAAGAGAAGCAGAATAGCACAATGCGAACATGGGTGCCTGTACCTTGGAAAAGAAATGAAAAAGAGAAGCAGAATGGCACTATGCGAACATGGGTGCCTGTACCTTGGGATGGTAATGAAAAAGAGAACCAGAATGTCACAATGCGAATATGGGTGCCTGTAACTTGGAACGGTAATTAAAAAGAAAAGCAGAATGACACAATGCGAAAGTGGGTGCCTGTACCTTGAAACGGAAATTAAAAAGGGAAGCAGAATGGCACAATGCGAACATGGGTGGCTGCTCCTTGAAAAGGAAATTAAAAAGTTAAGCAGAATGGCACAATACGAACATAGGTGCCTGTACCTTGGGATGGAAATGAAAAAGGAAAGCACAATGGCACAATGCGAACATGGGTGCCTGTACCTTAGAATGGTAATCAAAAAGAGAAGCAGAATGGCACACTACAAACATGGGTGCCTGTACCTTGGGATGGTAAGTAAAGTGAAAAGCAGAATGGCACAATGTGAACATGGGTGCCTGTACCTTCGGATGGTAATTAAAAAGAGTAGCAGAATGGAACAATGCGAACATGGGGGCCTGTACCTTGGAATGGTAATTCAAAAGAAAATCAGAATGGCACAATGCAAACATGGGTCCTGTACCTTGGGATGGTAATGAAAAAGTGAAGCAGAATGGCACAATGCGAACACGGGTGCCTGTAACTGGGAACGGTAATTAAAAAGAAAAGCAGAATGGCACAATGCTAACATGGGTGCCTGTACCTTGTGATGGTAATTAAAAAGTCAAGCAGAATGGCACAATGCGAACATGGGTGCCTGTACCTTGAAATGGTAATTAAAAAGAAAATCAGAATGGCACAATGCGAACATGGGTGCCTGTACTTTGAAATGGAAATTAAAAAGAGAAGCAGAATGGCACAATACGAACATGGGTGGCTGTACCTTGGGATGGTAATTAAAAAGAGAAGCAAAATGGAACAATGCGAACATGGGTGCCTGTACCTTGGGATGGTAATTAAAAAGAAAAGCAGAATGGCACAATGCGAACATGGGTGCCTGTACCTTGAAATGCAAATTAAAAAGAGAAGCAGAATGGCACAATACAAACATGGGTGCCTGTACCTTGGAATGGAAATGAAAAAGAGAAGCAGAATGGCACAATACAAACATGGGTGCCTGTACTTTGCGATGGCAATTAAAAAGACAGGCAGAATGGCACAATGTGAACATGGGTGCCTGTACCTTTGAATGGAAATGAAAAAGAAAAGCACAATGGCACAATGCGAACATGGGTGCCTGTACCTTGGAATGGTAATTACAAAGAAGAGCAGAATGGCACAATGCGAATATGGGTGCCTGTACCTTGGGATGGTAATTAAAAAGAAAAGCAGAATCGCACAATGAGAACATGGGTGCCTGTACCTTGGGATGGTAATTAAAAAGAAAAGCTGAATGGCACAATGCGAACATGGGTGCCTGTACCTTGGAATGGTAATTAAAAAGAGAAGCAGAATGGCACAATGCGAACATGAGTGCCTGTACCTTGGAATGGTAATTAAAAAGAAAACCAGAATGGTACAATGCGAACATGGGTGCCTGTACCTTGGAAAAGAAATGAAAAAGAAAGCAGAATGGCACTATGCGAACATGGGTGCCTGTACCTTGGGATGGTAATGAAAAAGAGAAGCAGAATGGCACAATGCGAACACGGGTGCCTGTAACTGGGAACGGTAATTAAAAAGAAAAGCAGAATGGCACAATGCTAACATGGGTGCCTGTACCTTGTGATGGTAATTAAAAAGTCAAGCAGAATGGCACAATGCGAACATGGGTGCCTGTACCTTGAAATGGTAATTAAAAAGAAAATCAGAATGGCACAATGCGAACATGGGTGCCTGTACTTTGAAATGGAAATTAAAAAGAGAAGCAGAATGGCACAATACGAACATGGGTGCCTGTACCTTGGGATGGTAATTAAAAAGAGAAGCAAAATGGAACAATGCGAACATAGGTGCCTGTACCTTGGGATGGAAATGAAAAAGAAATGCACAATGGCACAATGTGAACATGGGTGCCTGTACCTTGGAATGGTAGTTAAAAAGAGAAGCAGAATGGCACACTACGAACATGGGTGCCTGTACCTTGGGATGGTAATTAAAAAGAAAAGCAGAATGGCACAATGCGAACATGGGTGCCTGTACCTTGGAATGGTAATTAAAAAGAGAAGCAGAATGGCACAATGCGAACATGGGTGCCTGTACCTTGGGATGGTAATTAAAAAGAAAAGCAGAATGGCACAATGCGAACATGGGTGCCTGTACCTTGGAATGGAAATTAAAAAGAGAAGCTGAATGACACAATACAAACATGGGTGCCTGTACCTTGGGATGGTAATTAAAAAGAGAAGCAAAATGGCACAATGCGAACATGGGTGCCTGTACCTTGAAATGGAAAATAAAAAGAGAAGCAAAATGGCACAATACGAACATGGGTGCCTGTACCTTGGGATGGTAATTACAAAGAGAAGCAGAATGGCACAATGCGGATATGGGTGCCTGTACATTGGAATGGTAATTAAAAAGAAATGGAGAATGGCACAATGCAAACATGGGTGCCTGTACCTTGGAATGGTAATTAAAAAGAGGAGCAGAATGGCTCAATGCGAACATGGGTGCCTGTACCTTGCAATGGTAATTAAAAAGAAAAGCAGAATGGCACAATGCGAACATGGGTGCCTGTACCTTGAAATGGAAAATAAAAAGAGTAGCAGAATGGCACAATACGAACATGGGTGCCTGTACCTTGGTATGGTAATTAAAAAGAGAAGTAGAATGGCACAATGCGAACATGGGTGCCTGTACCTTGGGATGGTAAATAAAAAGAAAAGCCGAATGGAAAAATCCAAACATGGGTGCCTGTACCTTGGAATGGAAATGAAAAAGAGAAGTAGAATGGCACAATATGAACATGGGTGCCTGTACCTTGGGATGGTAATTAAAATGAGAATCAGAATGGCACAATGCAAACATGGGTGCCTGTACCTTGGGAAGGTAATTAAAAGGAGAAGCAGAATGGCACAATGCGAACATGGGTGCCAGTACCTTGGGATTGTAATTAAAAAGAGAAGCAGAATTGCACAATACAAACATGGGTCCCTGTACCTTGGGATGGTAATTAAAAAGAAAAGAAGAATGTCACAATGCGACCATGGGTGCCTGTACCTTGTGATGGTAATTAAAAAGTCAAGCAGAATGGCACAATGCGAACATGGGTGCCAGTACCTTGGGATGGTAATAAAAAGAAAAGCAGAATCGCACAATGAGAACATGGGTGCCTGTACCTTGAAATGGAAATTAAAAAGAGAAGCAGAATGGCACAATGCGAACATGGGTTCCATGTTCCTTGGGATGGTAAATAAAAAGAAAAGCAGAATCGCACAATGAGAACATGGGTGCCTGTACCTTGGAATGGAAATGAAAAAGAGAAGTAGAATGGCACAATATGAACATGGTTGCCTGTACCTTGCAATGGTAATTAAAAAGAAAAGCAGAATGGCACAATGCGAACATGGGTGCCTGTACCTTGAAATGGAAAATAAAAAGAGAAGCAGAATGGCACAATACGAACATTGGTGCCTGTACCTTGGGATCGTAATTAAAAAGAGAAGTAGAATGGCACAATGCGAACATGGGTGCCTGTACCTTGGGATGGTAAATAAAAAGAAAAGCAGAATGGCAAAATGCAAACATGGGTGCCTGTACCTTGGAATGGAAATGAAAAAGAGAAGTAGAATGGCACAATATGAACATGGGTGCCTGTACCTTGGGATGGTAATTAAAAAGTGAAGCAGAATGGCACAATGCGAACATGGGTGCCTGTACCTTGAAATGGAAATTAAAAAGAGAAGCAGAATGGCACAATACGAACATGGGTGCCTGTACCTTGTAATGGTAATTAAAAAGAAAAGCAGAATGGCAAAATGCAAACATGGGTGCCTGTACCTTGGAATGGAAATGAAAAAGAGAAGCAGAATGGCACAATGCGAACATGGGTGCCTGTGCCATCAATTGGAAATGAAAAAGAGAAGCAGAATGGCACAATGCGAACATGGGTTCCTGTACCTTGGGATGGTAATGAAAAAGAAAAGCACAATGGCACAAAGCGAACATGGGTGCCTGTACCTTGGGATGGTAATTAAAAAAGAAGCAGAATGGCACAATGTGAACATGGTTGCCTGTACCTTGGGATGGTAATTAAAAAGAGAAGCAGAAAGGCACAATGCGAACAAGGGTGCCTGTACCTTGGGATGGTAATTAAAAAAAGAAGCAGAATGGCACAATATGAACATGGGTGCCTGTATCTTGGAAAGGAAATGAAAAAGAGAAGCAGAATGGCACTATGCAAACATGGGTGCCTGTACCTTTGGATGGTAATTGTTAGAATTGGGGATCTCTGGTTGGCACAGGTAGGTACTTGTGACAAGCAGGGATCCTCTCCTCTAGTCAGGGTAAGGGGTTACACTCCTAATACAACCCCTGCTCACCCTCTAGGTAGCTTGGCGCGAGCAGACAAGGCTTATCTCAGGTCGTTATGGTTAAGCATTTGTGACCACATACAGTAACTCAGGGACACACCACAAATTGACTCCACACTGGATTGATCAAAAATAATTATTTTATATAATAAGACTTAGCACAAGACCAAATAACGATAAAAAGGCCCACAATACTATTGGCATTAAGCAGTTCTTGATTAAAAGCGTATTTAACAGTTTTGTGCGATTCGTTCTTCTTCGTACGGTTCGTACGGGGATGAGAGATGCTTAAGAACGGGTCTCACAACGCTGCAGACGCTCCGGTGCGAAGAGTACACCATGCGGCGCTTAAGAACGGGTCTCACAACGCTGCAGACGCTCCGGTGCGATGCGTACACCCTGCGGTGCTTAAGAATGTACACAGTACCTTATCTTTGAGAGTTCATCACGAACGATGCGGTGAATCCAAGCGCGTTGTACGTTGCGATGTCCTCCTGTTACGGTGCGAGCTACGACTCGTTGGGGGCCTCAGTCGCGTTGTTCGAGGGGACGGTGCGTAGATATGGTGCTCTTGATGTCCATTGCGGCGTACGAGCCGTACCTTGAGAGCAGCGCTTTCTCGTAAGTGCGTGTGAAGCAGGCAGTACGCTCCGATTGTGAGCGACATACCCAGCCACACTACATGCCGCAGCCTGCCCACAACAGGGGTAGGGGGGCACGCTTGAGCAGTACGATACGAAGAGGGGAAACCAAAGTGCAGCACGAAGTACTTCCTTCACGGTGCGAGCTGCGGCTCGTAGGGGGGCCTTAGTCGCGTTGTTCGGGCCGGACAGCTGGGCACAGGCTTTCCAGTGGACGCGTCGATCGACGAGATGCACACTTCTCTTGGCTTCAGCGCTACGGGGAGAACGGCGGTTCTCAGCAGTGTTTTCTCAAGGTGGTGAAGTCCACTGGTCCTGGGACTTCGTTCAGGGGGCAAGCTCAGTCACAAGCCCTTGGAGATCTTAAAAGCACAAGTTGAAATAAAGTTTCTGGATAATCTTTCTCCTCTCCTTCAGCAGCAAGGCCACCACTGCAGGCCAATCCCCCAGGTCAGGGACAGTACTCCTCCTACAGCTTTCCCGGTTCCTTCTCCTCAGGCAGAGGTTTGTTTTGTCAGCAGGATCTGATTTCTTGGGAGCAGGGTCCCAATACTTATAGTGCAATTTTTTTTTTGTTCTCGCAGGCCAGGGGGGCCCTTGCCTAGTTCGGTCCGGTTTCTGAGCACTTTGTTGACATGATGCAGGCTTCTGCTTTCAGTGTGCAGGGCAGAGACATCAGACGCTCCACAGGACGTGGAGCCAGCATTGTGGTGGCAGAGCACAGCCCTATTCAGAGTCCAGGGTTGCTCCTCCCACCTATCCTGATGTAATCTTCCTATTCACCACCTGGCTGCCCAGACTGTCTCTTGGAATTCCCCAGCCCTGTCACTCACACAAACCAGACAGCAGATACACATCAGCGCAGAGGCGGGCTGAAATGGTTAGGCAAGCAAATGCCAACTTTCTAAAAGTGGCATTTGCAAACACAGAACATTAAAATAAACCTTGCGAAAAGATGTATTTTATTATTCTGAGTTCAGGCATACTAAACTCGATTTTCTACAATGTTCCCTGGGTCTGTTAGGATCATAGGATGTAACAATCTTAACAGCCCATTCTGGCCTATGAGAACAGGTAGCCTTACAATAGTGAAAAACTAAAATGGCTGTAATTCACTATTAGGACATGCCACACACATTAGGGCTTGTCCTACCTTATGCTTACAATGCACCCTGCCCTTGGGCCTACCACAGGGGTGACTCACATGAAGTAAAGGAAAGGTTTAGGGACTGGCAAGTGTGTGCACTTGCCCAGTCAGCATGACAGTACCAGACTGCACGCAGGTTCTGCAATGGCAGACCTTATACACATTTTACCAGGCCGCTTCTGTGGGTGGCACAACCAGTGCTGCAAGCCCACCAGCAGCATTCATATTTACAAGCCCTGGGCACTCCTGGTGCACTTTACAGGGGTCTGACAGTAAACCAAATAAGCCAATCATGGGATCCAACCAACATATACATTTTATATAGTGAGCACTTGCACTGTGGCACTGGTTGGGAGTGGCACAGTGCTCTGAGCAGCTAACACCAGCAAAACACATGAGGCACAGCGACAAAAAAGTGGAAGGGAGACTCACGCCAAGGTGCCAGGTCTAACAGTAATTAAAAAGAAAAGCAGAATGGCACAATTGGGTGCCTGTACCTTGAAATGGAAATTAAAAAGAAAAGCAGAATGCCATCAAAGAAAAATTAACATTTGGCAATAGCATCGTGATGTAAATTGGCCATCTTGGAATGGATTTTCTTTTATAGGATACCCACTCCCACATTGCCAGAAAGTGAGAATGGGCCTTGATGGGTACGTTCCCTGGCTAATGCCAACAACCGTTAGCACAGCCAGTATCTTGACACTTAAAGCTACCTATTGGCTTTGCCATGTTTCTTCATTAAGAACATGTATGCTGGCTGAGACAGCGCTCCATGCTAAGTTCTACTTTCGACAGACTATTTGCACATGATTTAGAATAGGGCTGATTTCTGACAATAGGACTGGATGAGAGGAATTAGTAGAATCTCTGTTAAGTAGGGACAGGCTAAAGACAATTACATCTACTGTAGTCACCATGATTCTGATATCCAGACTCTGCACACTGATAAAAATAATAAAAACGTTCTGAGAAATAAAGGAACAAATGTGGCCAATAACGGATTCCACTATAGTTGTTGTGCTATCTATGACACAGTGACTTTTCAATATCAACTTATAATAATTCCTGGAGAAAAAGAAGATTCAGTAAATTGCCATTAACATGTTCATCCCACACAGAAGGAAATCAATGCAGTGCAGGAGTTGGTCTCATAACAAACCCCTCTTGTTTACCTATGGATCTGATTCCGACGAGAACACATTTAGTTTCTGTACTGAGGCACGACATTTTGTTTTCGGTGTAACAATATGCAGTTGCTTGTGAGACGCAAGTTCGACACACCACTCCATTCGCTTTATCAGATAATTCAGGAACTAAAACAAAAAGGAGACAAAGGAGCACATATTTGTCAAAAACAGGCAGAGAATAATATATCATGTAGTCCACCGTATCACTAGCAAGCTGGAGGAAACATATGAATTTGTACCCAGGATATTTTATAGCCTTGCGCAAAGCCCAGGACAATATGTTATTGACTGTTGCTTCTCAGCCTAAATTAAATAAACAGATGAAGAGGTATTAACAAAATTACTTACCTTTAATCCTAGTTCACAATCATTGGTTTCCTAATTGAATTCATAAACATAAAGTGACTGCAGTGTGAGGAATCGCAAAACCCTTTTACTAAAGAGAATAAAATAAGTTACTTAACTGCAACGATGGTTCTCCAGTAATGGTATGTTTCATAGATTCACATGCTTGAATCATTCCCGCCGTCGAGGTGGGAGTCCCACTGTACAATTGAAAAACCAATACAGGTTGTACATAGCTCAGAAGGGGTATAAAACATTCATTACAGTAACCTATCAACATCATTACATAAGAAGCAAACTCCGGCCAATCAGGGGACAGCACCCTCTAGAACACTTCCCACAGATGCTTTACTCACTCCGATTTTCAAGCGCTATTGAGAAGAAATATTCCCATAAGGATAAGGGGTTCCTCTCAAGGGAGGAGGATGGGTTGCATGTAAATCTATGAAAGATGCAAATACTGGAGAACCAGAGTTTCAGGTAAATAACTTATTTGACTCTCCAGTATTGGATCTTTCATAGAGTCACATGCTTGAATCAGTATAGCTAGCAGTTAAAACAATGCACACTATCGATCATGAAAACAAAGTAGCGGATCGTGGGATGATAGAATAAACAAAGGCTAACCTTATTGGAATAAATGGCACAATACTGCTTGTCCACTGCTGCATCTCTGTGCACTGTTGAGTCCAGTCAATAGTGATGTGTAAACATGTGCCTGCTCTTCCAAGTAGTTATAGGAGCATCCCCTTGCTTTTCAACTGATGCTGCTGGTTTTTCAACTCTGGGAGTACACTGAAGGTTGCCAATCAGACCTCAGTGCCTGTGCCCTGACCCTAAAGTGTATATTGAATCAGCTGTACCCAATTGGAAATAGTTAACTTACCTGTAAATGGCTAGCAGATGGCACCCTGGTATCTAGAGTACGTACATCACCCCTCTGGTAGCCTATAGAGTCCTAAGGAATATTATGACATATCAAACAGGCAGAAAATATACTTTACACGTCCTGGCAGAAAAAAAAGCAAAACTACCATTTTATTGCGGAAAGACTTGGTTGTCAATTGTAGAATACAAGATTACACTCTAACCCCTTCTGCTGTGCTATCTCCTGAACCCTGCCGCCAAAGTGGGCACTCCACTGTATCAAACAACCCATTACATTAAGCCTGACTTGTATCTCGAGTCGAAATTGATATAACTTGTTGCAGAGTGCAGCTTTAGCAAAGCTGACGCTTTGTTACCTTTGAAACTCCTATACCTTCCCGAGTACACATTGAGATTGTTCCAGAAGACAGCTTTCTGCCCTCCTATAGAGAAGTTTCAACGACTCTCAGGAAGGAAAACAATGAGGGATTGCAGGCCAGGGAGGCGTTTCCTACTTTCTGCAGGAAGTCAATTAGTTTTTAACCCAAAAACGCAGACTTCAAAGGAAAAGCTGCCTTTGAAGGGTGCATGTGTCACACTAATGTGTAGGCAGACAGCAGGTACGGGGAGCACAGAGGAGAACCAGTTGGCAAATCGGTTTCCCCTGGGACGTGTGGCCCAGAGGAAGCCATCGCCCCAGGGGTGGGCTAGGGAGATCTGAACACCAAAAGAGGGGTCTCACCATCTTGGGAGTGGTCAGAAAGGTACATCCTGAGCCAGCCAGATGCTACACTCCCCAGGAAATGGTCATGGCGGGAGAGAACCTGGTAGCCAACAGGCCACCAATTACATCCTGCCCTGATGGTATTTTCCCAGCTTAAGAGAGGCACTCCTGGCACCCAGACCTCAGATCTCGACCAACTTGGAAGAAGGACTGCCCAGCTGCACTGAGGGACCAGTAAAGTGAGGCTGCACTGGGGGTTACGAAACAGAGGGACTGTGCCTGCTGTGTCCTGCTCAACAAGGCACTGTCTCCAGAGCCTAGTCAAAGCAAACACAAGGAGATGATGGACGGAGCGCTGAAACTTTTCAGACACTCACCCCCAGTCACAGATCTGGGTTGAATCCATCATCGTTCATTAGCTCACTTTGCCACCCCAGTTCAGACACAGATATATGCAAATCCTTCTTGACCCTGTGCCTCATGAGAACAGGCCAGCCCGAAATGCCAAGCCATGTCTTCCCTGGACCATAAACAAGCATCCTGGGACCAGTTTTGAGCTAACAGCCCTCATCAGCCAGGCTAGCTTGAAACCAGCAGCAAAGTGAGCAAGGGACCCATCTCTGGTCATACTCTGCCAACCTAGGGCGAACAAAGCAAACACAAGGAGATGATGGACGGAGCGATGAACATTTTCAGACACTCACCCCCAGTCACAGATCTGGGCTGAATCCATCATCGTTCTTTAGCTCACTTTTCCACTCTAGTTCAGACACAGCTATACAAATCAGTCTTGACCCTGTGCCTCATGGGAACAGTCCAGCCCGAAATGGACAAGTATGCCCAGACGTGGGTCCCGTGTTCTCTATGCCACTCGAGTAAAGCTATCCTGGCTGATGATGGCTATAAGCCCGAAATCGATCCTAGGATGCTTGTTTCCAGTCAAGGGACGATCTGGCCTGGCAGTTCGGGCTGAACTGTTCCCATTGCGCGCAGTCAAGACTGATTTGCATATGGCTGGGTCCAACCTGGAATGGCATAATGAGCAAAAAAACGATGGATTTAGGCCCAGATCTCTGTACTGGGGTATGACATTGTTCTGCATTCTGTCCATCAATTGTTCTTTTTGCATTTGTCACCCTGAGTGGGACAAGTATGCCCAGACGTGGGTCAACTACTCTCTATGCCACTGGAATCAAGCTAAACTGGCTGATAAGGGCTAAAAGCCGGAAACAGGTCCTAGGATGCTTGTTTCCAGTCCAGGTTGGACCTGGCCTGGCAGTTCGGGCTTGACTGTTCCCAATGGGCGCTGGGTCAAGACTGATTTGCATACGGCTGGGTCCAAACTGGAATGGCATGGTGAGCAAGAAAACAATGGAATTAGGCCCAGATCTCTGTACTGGGGTGAATTTATGACATTGTTCTGCATTCTGTCCATCAATTGTTCTTTTTCCAGAGCCTAGTCAAGCCAAGAGACTCAAAGGGCCAGCCGACTGGCCTCCTGTTCGCAGCGCCGCAGGGAAACAATAGATGAAGAAGCCTGCTAGGGCAAATTGCTGGCCTAAAGTCTTCATGTAGCTACCACCCCTGCAGTGCAGCACCAAGGGCCAAGTCCTGAGCACAGAGTTGCACCAAAATTCACTGAACCCAGGGGAGCTGTTAGAGGATTGTTGGAACCCTCAGAAGGCGAGTCATTGAGCCAAAAATGATTGGTCTGAAGTTGCGACACAGAGCAATGGTAGACTAGGTGCAAATGGACCTTACCCCGAACGGAGAGGGCCTTCTGGGATGTCAACCCTACAGACAAGAGCCAATTACCATCTTCGTGCACCAAGGAACCCTGCAGTAAAACCTCTATTGACCGCTTTAGCATCGCTGGAGCATTTTCAGCATCCTTAATCCCTTACCTCAGGACCACTCCATGAGAATCCAGTGCAATGCAGAAAAAGCAACTGGAACTGCTGTAGGACTACTTCTTCTGTGAAGATAACTGCTCCTAAGGACTTTGCTGGTCCCCCTGACTAGCTTTAAGTGTCAGATGTGTTGCCTTTGCCAAGGACTGTTTACGGTTGAGGGAAATTACTTCGATTTATAATTGCTCATAAAATTAATATCTCCGGAACACTCAGGTGGATCTTTTTTGTTCTAGTGTATACATTTTTTGAACAAATACAGTCTATTTTTTTAAAAATTTCTATTTTCTTAAGTTTTGTGTCGATTCCTTATTCAATTGTTCTAGTGCTGTTCAAATGCTTTACACTAGTTCCTCTGTGTAAGCCTTGCTGCTCAGTGCCACAGCTACCCAGAGCTGAGTTGAGGGTTTACCAGACGAAACATACTGGACTTAAATGAGTTTGCAAGTGTATTACATTGTGATGTTGCACAACGCCGTATCATACACCCCATTTCATCACACCAGGACAGAAAGTTCATCTCAGCTATGTGAATGGGTTATAATTGAGCCTTCATCAACTGTAAAAGTACTAAATCAAGTTGCCATGATGGAGGAGGCTGTCTTATTGTAGGAAAGGCTTAGATATGCCCTTTAGGAATTCTTTGATAATCCTATTGGAACACAGAGATGGAAAACCAGATGATATTCGATGTACTGAAATAGCTGCTACATGTACTTTAATTGAAGTATGAGGTAAACCAGTTTTGGCAAATGTAGCAGATAGCATAGAATATGTGTTGGCGGAGCCGATATAGGATGCAGCTGCAACTTTTGGCACCATAAACAGAAGCGTTTCCATTTTGTTGGTGGAATCAGCTCTGGCCTTAGCAATAATGTCCTTACATTCTGATTGGATATTCAGGCTGGCAAACTCATTGTGTTTGGGACCAAGCAGGGGCGGCTGGTGCACAGGGGCGAGATGGGCGTTGCCCTCCCACCCTGGGGGATTCAAAAAATGTGAGTTGGAACACTGAGCAGCAAGCAATAATGTTTGCTGGCTGCTCGGTGAATAAACATGTGCAAATACGTTTTTTTTTAGGGGGTGGGAGAGGATGGCCCTTGGCTCTGCTGCCCATGCTTTATTGGCTGGGCGAAGATTTCTTCGACCTGGAGCCAGAAAGCAGGGCAGTGACGACACACAGGTGGGCAGGATCTGTGTCTAACTGCCAGGATAGCATTTGATTTTGGACGTTCTTCGTATAGCCCAGGGAGGAGTCAGAAGTTCCCCATTAATTCCAATGGCAGGGGGCAGGGCAGTCTGGCTTGAGAATGTAGAAGTGGGGTGTGGCAGTGCCTCTGCCTCTTCCACGACGAGACCGAGCAACAGTTGCTTAATATAAAGTGATTGGTGTGCTGGGGTCTGTGGGAGGAGTCTAAACCCAGCATTTTCCAGTCCTGCAGTCACGAGGAGCCCGGCTCGAGGTGATCGTTCCAGCGTAGGTGACAAATGTAAGGTAAGCGCGCTGGGGCACTTTTGTATTGTATTTATCTAAGTTAAATAAATATGTTCAAGAAGCCTCCCTGGGGAGCCCCTCAGGGAGCAAGATCTTTATTTAGGAAGACTTCCGTTAAGGAGTCGACAATTCTGACTTTCGAAACTCAAGCTAAGCTGTAACATGAGCAATGAGCATGACCGTCAAGGGCTCAGAAATGAAAGACTGGGCCCCATAGATTAGTGATTTGAATGCTATTTTTTTCAGTATGTAATTTCCAAAATGGTTCAAGGCTAAATCGGTTAAATTACTCTCAGTGGAATGGAAAGTTAATGCCATCGTACGGATCATAGTATTTTTCCTCGTGCACTGCTAGAGTATTAGAGCTCTAATTCAAATTATATCATAACCTCTCCAAACACCAAACCACTCAGGCTTATAATGTTATCCTATTAAACAGACAGAAGAGAGCCCCCACCCCTATCCCCCCAAAAGCATCAATTACCATCCTCCCTGATTATCGGCCCCACCATCCAACAATCCACTGTTAAATACAGTATTTGTCATGTCTACTCGATAAGATACAAAGCGTGTATTAGAATTTTTTTTTACAATGCTCTTAAGTAATGGTAATAAAAGAAATCTCCCGAGGTAAAGATGGGTAATCAAAGACAGTATTAAGGCAGTGGAAATCATACAAATGTCATCACACAATCTGGGCTGTGTCATATCCAGAGGCACCCATGAGTTGAAAGGCTTGCGTCTCAGCCATTACAATCAAAAAAAGAAATACAGAATTATTGCAATTGAAGTGAAAAATGGCAGATGTTGTATCAGCGCCATAAGACACAGTAACAATAATCCGGAATTAAAATTAAAACAAGTTACAGCACAGCAATACAATTAGTAATCCAAACACACTCCGACTAAATATAAAAAATAATAAGTTCAGTTCAGTTCAGTTCAAAAGGCTTTATTTCGATAAAAACATATCATAAAAGCTTCACAGTAAAAAGGAGTTTGATTTCATTTGACCTTTAAAAACCATTTTTTACAGTAAAACAAGAGCACATCATAAATAAAGGTTAAGAACAGATTAAACAATTTCTTTAAGCCTTTTGCTTCTGATGCACCATGCCCATGATAAAAATTTTGAGAGGGCACAAGCATACAGGGGGCGAGAGTCAGACATTAAAATCCGAAGGGCCTCAGAGTGCTGCCTGGTTTGTAACAAGCGACACAGGTGCTTGAGCCATCTACTTCTTGGTTATGCATACTCCTGGCATTCAAATAGGAAATGTGCCACAGACTCATGTCTAAAAATACAAAAGGGGCAAAATTCTGTGGTCTGGGCAGGGGGTTTCCACCGAGATGTAAAAGCATGAAGTGGAAGAGTCCCGGTCCTAAATTTGAAATAAAGGGACCTATCGAAAGGCCTCTCTATAATATCTAGGTATGCTTCCCGGATAGGCAAATCCTTAAATCTCAGAAAGTCCTCCGTTAGTCTACCCAATGTGCAATTAGTGTTCTGTTGGGATGCAATCCAGTTCCAGTATAATGTTTTGAGTGTAGCTTTCGGAGGGGAAGACCTGCTTTCCCATGCTGTACTTAGCCCCAGATTGCAGAGGAGGGCTTTCATGTCTCTCAGCCATTTAATCCTATGCCACCCGGGAAGTGACATAACTTCGGAGAGGCCTTTAGCATAATTTGCTAACTCCGGGACTCGCCACAACCGAGCCCATAGCAATAGAGGGCGAAATTTCGCCAAATCACCAATGGGACGACAACCTAAATCGAGCATCAATGGAGTCGTGGGGGTACCTTGGGGGAGTGACATGATGGCCCTGCAAAATTTTCTCTCTGATCTTGACAACTCACTAGTGTTGCATGAGCCACACAGCTCAGCCCCATAAAGAGAGGAGCTGACTCCCCTTGCTGTATAGATTTCAATAACAGGGGCTATGGGTCTAATTACACAGGAGCGCTGCTCCTTTAAGAGAGCCCCTGTTACCCTTTTGTGGGCTAGCAACATCTTACATAAATGTGGGGCCCACCGCATATTGTGCGATAAGCGAATCCCTAAGTAATCAAACACATCCACCCTCCCCAATGGTACGGCATTCAACCTTGGGGGGTGCACAGATTTTTTTTCAGGGGGGTTCATCACGAGGAATTTCGTTTTGTCAGTGTTAATTACTAGGCCCCGTTCTACACAAAAGAGCTGGAAGTTATTTAATAATTTTTGGAGGCCCATTGGGGATTTCGAGAGTAAGAGTGTGTCATCCGCGAAGAGGAGGGTAGGGATACGCTCCCCCGCCAGGGATGGTTCGTCTGAAGGATCTTTCAGCAGATGCTCAACCACACCATTGACATATAAAGAAAAAAGGGTGGGGGCTAGAACGCAACCCCGGCGGACCCCTCTCTCTACCGGAATTTTGCTAGTTTTTTCTCCATCCCTACCCCATCTGATCTGAGCAAAGGTGTTTTCATGCATCCTTACAATTAATGATAGTATATAATGGGGTACCCCCATGTCAGCGAGAACTCTCCAGAGGGTCTCTCTGGGTACTAGGTCAAAGGCAGTCTTTAGATCGATAAATGCGAGGTAAAGACTGCCCTTGCCCAGGACCACCACCTTCCAGTAAACTAGCAACAATCTAAACGCTTGTTCGATTGTGCCGGTACCTACTCTAAAGCCTGCCTGGAGGTCGGAAAGGATGTCGTTTTCATCAATCCATTGTAGTAATCTAACCAGCAACACCTTGCCGACCACCTTTGGGGTAATGTCCAGCAGGCTTATAGGTCTATAGTTGGAAGGGTCGTCCCTAGCCCCTTTTTTAAAAATAGGGACAACCTCCGCCCCTTTCCAAGATGAGGGAATCGGTGCACCCCTACTGATAGCATTGAGCAAGGTATAGATTATTTTACCCCATTTCGAGATATCCGAACGTAGCAGATCCCCAGGAAAGCCATCAGGGCCGGCTGCTTTTTGGGGTCTGGTGGTACTGATTGCATATTCAACTTCTTTAATAGAAAAAACGGGATCTGCCAAAGCTGCTTCCCAAACTTTAGGGGGCATAGTAGAGCACAAAGTGCCAACAGCATGGTCGACTTTCTTAAGTGGGACGACGGAATTTATTCGAACCACCTCCCAGGCCTGTTCTTCGTTGAGGGAAGCTGTAGCAATATCACCAGTTTGGTGAGTATATAGTTTGGAAAAATGAATGACCCACGCCTGGCTGGAGATATTACATGTTATAATATCGCTGTCAGGTCTACTTCTGGCTCTGATAGTGTCCCAGAAGCGCCTTGGATCTTTCCCAAAGCTTGCCTCTTTTAAGGTACTGTGAAGTAAAAAAAGGGTTTTCCTTTTTGGGTAAGATACTTATCAACTCATTTAAACATTCTCTTCATACAAACTTTTGTCAAATAAGGAAGTGAATCCTTAGTCAATGTTGCCCATGAGGGTTCTGAATTAACTGGTGAAAAAACTTTGTAATACAAATAAATAGTTTGTGTTGATATAAATTGACGCCTTTTGTATTCAAGTGTTCCATCATATGGAGTGAGTTGTGGAAACCCGATTTCGGGAGTTTGACTGAAGAGAATGTTTAAATGAGTTGATAAGTATCTTACCCAAAAAGGAAAACCCTTTTTTTTACTTCACAGTTATTTGGTGCTCTATTTCCTTTTTGTGAACATTGAGCCCCTCTCTCACCTTGTTTAAAATCTTTTAAGGTACACCAGTACTCTAGGTCCCACTCCTTTCTGGCGCGTGCCAGGGTTTCCTTGTAATTTTTCCTAGCTCCCTGTATCGCTACTTGGGATTTACTTTTGATGGCCCTAATCAGAAGAGTTTTAGCATGCCTGCAAGCAGGTGTATACCAATCCTGCTTACCCCTAGGGTTCCGATTTACCATATTCTTGCCCACACGCTCCTTTTTCAGAAATACATACCCAATAGACTCAAGGGTTCCCTCGAAAATGGATGTGATCCTATCAATGATTGGAGGGACCAGATCGATGTTGTCCAACTCCATTTGTGAGGTGGTAAGCATTGTATTAATGGTGTTAAGCTTTGTTTCGTCCCCTGCAACCAATTTCCACTTCAATCGTCTCCCACCAGAGGAGACAGAAGTTGTGTGGGCTAACTTAAGGGATGTTTTAATCTTTTCATTCGGCCAAGGATTCTTGAGGTGATGAATACAGGCCCCAGCTAGGCCCGCAGGACACAAGGGTTCGCTCTCCTGTAATGGAATCTATAAGGAAGTTGGCACGGAAACTGCAAAGTACAAAGACAGCATTTATTAACCCTTAAGGGTGGTCCTACAATCCACACAACACTCTTCAGTATTGCATAGAGTAGCACAAAGAACTTGCGTACACGGTCCCCTTTTATACACAACAGAGGGGCTCGCAAGTGGGTGGATACAACATGAGGCCGAAGAACATTACCATTTATGGTCGTTTTCGATACTGAATCAATATGTGGGCGGAGCTAACACACTCCTTGAGCCCGCGAAAACATGGTCAAGCAGGGCTAACTGATAACAGATGTGGTCAAGCCTGGGCATGTGCCAGATGGACAAAAGGAGCTATTTATAGACTGTTACTAGGCAGATTACAGGAGCAACTAACACAGAGGTTGGACTCTTCTCGTGGGGAACACGTGGAAGCATGACAATACAAAATGGAGTCCAAACTTCGGTCAACATAACAGAGAAAACATGATCTATAAGAGGGGAATTAATGTCTTTAGTAAATGCTTAATCACATCGTTGTTTCAATTTACAACAGACGACCCTTTCAGCATTTACTGAAGACATCCGGTTTGTTAGGATAATCATCATATATGTCAATTGTCATCATTTCTTCAACTTCTTTAGCTAGACGTTTCTGGTGAGCAACATCGGCAATAGCTTTCTTATCAGGGATACAGAATGATACACATAATGAGCAGAGTAAGGGACCACATTGAACGCAGATACAGCACGAAAACAGAACCGCTACAATAATGCAGAGACCAGTTAGAACCTTCCATCCCCAGGCAGTAATTAACGCCCAAAACCATCCAGAAAAGGACCAAGTGCCGTTTTCTGTATGGATCTCAGCTGCAATTTTATGCAGTTTATTGATGGCATTATAAACTGATGGCGTATGATCAGGGATGAACACACAACAGCTACTTCCAATAATTTTACATGCTCCTCCTCTGTCAGCTAGCATAACGTCTAATACCATACGATTCTGCAATGCAACAATTCTAGTAATTTGCAATTCCTCCGTAAGATTCCCAAGTGCAGCAGCAGTCTGATTTGTTACAGCTTCTACCACTCTTGTTAATCTTCGGATCTTCCTACTGTTCAGGGCAGCTCCAACAAAGAAAAACAATCCTAAGTTAAAATCAATATACTGCTGCAGACAGGTATCAGTCTGATCTACATCGTCAAGTGATAAAGTACGTTTATACCTATTTACAGTCACATTATTCAATAATTTCAGATCCTTATGATAAGATGCGGGAGCTAGGAATACAGGAGGTAATAGAAATGATACATAGCATACCCCAGACCACCCAGCCGGCAGACGGTAATAACCTTTATTTCCACACACAAAGTACGTATTATGGGAGGCGAAAAAGGTACTATTGTTCAACCCGTCAATGTTTAGAACAGTAATACAATCACTAACACCAACAGGGATAAAACCCACACTCTGGACACATAGGTCCGCTTGAGCTTGTGCTACTTGAATCACAAATTTGTCCTTTCCCACAGTGTCTCTTGTGTTCGTAAAGATGTAGGGAATGGATTCATTGTCTGGTCGGTACTCTTCCCACTCCCAAATTGTCCCATTCGCTTGTGGATACCCATTTTTGTCTTGATGGCATTCTTTATTGAGTCTGAAGAGCAATCGTCCCACTGTTGGTTTCCGAGTAGCAAAAAGCAAAGTATACCATGCTCTACAAGAGCCATTATGAGAGAAAGGAAGTGGTATAAATGGCGTTCCTCCTTTCTTCTGATGAGCTGGCATCATCCCACATATCCAACAGTTCGTAGCATTCGTAGCAACGTGGGTATGATGCAGCATCTGGATGAAAGTGTTATTCAAGTAAGACTGTCGATGCTTCAACTCTTGATACGGTAATGTATAAAAGTAGTGCTCCTCAGGCACCGGAGTTGTCAACACAAGAATCTTCCGAGCGGGTGTTACATCCTCCACGAACCATGTGGTTATCCCAACAATGGCTACTGTCAACATGAACCCTAATGCACAAAGGATTTTCTTTTTCTCCATGTCAAGGTAAAAATAAAACCCAATATCTTCCTGAAACTAAAAGTCTGTCAGAACTCTTCCCCTTGGGCAGCGGTTGATTTCTTCACCAGCGGGCCAAGACGGGTGTCGCTACACTAATGCAGGGCTGATCCCCCCCCTTGCCTCATCGGCTCTCCGTTTCACTAACCCAAGGGCCGTTCTGACAGTATGTCCCGGTACTGGAAAACTCACTTCCTTGGTCGAAGATGATATCGCCTTCCTCCAGGAGTCGCGTGGTCCGGAAAGAGCTCCTCAGTGGCGTTTGGCTCCGCAGCACGGCCTGTCTCTGCAGCCAAGATTTCTCGTTGATCGGTCAGCACGGCAGGTTCCACCAATCCGGGCGGCACCTTCCTACAGTGCAGGGAATGGATCCAATTCTTTCTGTTGGAGACTCGCACAGCCGTCCTCGTTGCGAGGAGGACCTGCTCAGGACCCACCCATCTCGGTTCCAAGCTGTTCGTCCTGTCGAAAACTTTCACCATCACGTGGTCCCCAGGCCGGAGACCATGTCCTTCACCGGTAGACCGATCAGGGAGCGCCTCTCGGACCTGTTGATGGATAGAAACCAAGTTATCCGTTAACTGTGCCAGATAATCGCTCATCATTACACAAGGTACATCATACATAGCCTTAGGTCTTGGTGGACCCCAAATATTCATTGGGCGTCCGAAGACAATTTCATACGGTGTAAGGCCAGTTCGAGAGTGCGGTACCGATCTAATTGACAATAACGCCAGTGGCAGAGCGTCTGGCCAAGTCAAGGACGTCGAAGCTTGAATCTTAGCGATCTTGAGCTTCAGTGTACCATTATACTTCTCAACTAGGCCTGCAGACTGAGGGTGAAACACGGCGTGGAACTTCTGAGTGATGCCTAGGCCCTTCAAGACATACTTTATAACATCCGCTACAAAGTGAGGGCCGTTATCACTCCACAAAAGTCTAGAAACGCCATATCGGGGGAAAAACTCCTTCAGCAGCAGCTTCGCAGTAGTCATTGCAGTATTGTCTTTCGTTGGGTACGCTTCAACCCATTTGCTGAAAGCGCAGACCACTACTAGAACATACTTCAGATTGTTACAGCGCTCAAGCTGGATGTAATCCATCTGCAAAACCTCGAAGGGCGCAGTAGGTGTCACAAACCCTCCTGCTGGAGTTCGAGTACCCTTTCCTGGGTTATACCTCAGGCAGATCATACAGGTCTGCACCACCCTCTTCGCTGTGCTAGCAATCTCTGGATGCTCCCAGACTTGGGTAAGCAATTTCACAATTGCGGAAGCTCCAACATGTGCTAGCCCATGTGCCATCTGAACCATAGGCTGTACAAAAGCCGTGGGTAATTTCCATCTATCCATCTGCTTATTTCTCCAGCAGCCCTCGTCATCCAGTTCTCCCTCGCTAGCCCATTGTTCCCGCTCTTTGTCAGAAGCGGTCCTTTGCATTTCTCGCACTTCCTCCTTCGCATCATGCCATCTTTCCACCTGTGACTTTACTACATACACGGCAGTAGCACCGGGCTGCATCGCAGTCTCCCGTGCTACTCGATCTGCCAACGCATTCCCTTCTCCAACTTTATCAACTACTTTCCTATGGGCGCTACACTTAACGATGGCAATTTTCTTTGGGTATGTCAATGCGGTTAAAAGATTATGAACTAACTCTCCATGCATTATCTGTACTCCATGTGACGTCAAAAACCCTCTCTCCTTCCAGAGTAGGCCGAAGTCATGCGCTACTCCGAAGGCATAGCGGCTATCTGTATAAACATTCACACATAGTCCTGTACTGAGCTCACATGCTCGTGTTAATGCTATCAGTTCCGCTGCTTGAGCTGATTTCTGTGGTATGCGTGCTGTCTCCACTATCGTTTGCAATGTGGTAATCGCATACGCTGCTGAAGTCGTACCATCTGGTAGCTTCAGACATGATCCGTCCACCCACAGTTCTCCATCTACATCTGGAAAGGGCGTATCCTGGAGATCAATACGACCCTTTGTTTGTTCCTCAGTCACGAGAATACAATCATGCGCTTTCCGCGCCTCAGGCTGGGTTTCGGGGTATGGCAACAATGTTGCCGGGTTTAACGTTACGCACCTTTTTAACGTAATATGAGGAGCCAAAAGCGTCAACTCATATCCCGTTAAACGGGCGCTGGTCAAATGCTGCGTCTTCGTTTGATTGAGCAGGGCATCGACAGCATGGGGGACTAATACCAACAACTTATGAGATAACACAATTCCCTCACTTTGGCGTATTGACACAGCTGTCGCCGCAACCGAGCGAAAACACCCCGGTAATGCTCGGGCGACAGGATCAAGTACAGCCGAAAAATATGCACAAGGGCGCTGCTTATCGCCGTGCATCTGCACTAAAACTGACAATGCACATCCATCTTTCTCATGCACATACAACGAAAAGGGTTTTGCATAATCAGGGGTCCCTAATACTGGTGCTGAACAAAGGGCCTGTCGTAGTTGCTGAAAAGCAGTATCACACTCATCTGACCAAGGGATTGGGATAGGCGTGTCCTTTGTCAAGAGGGCTAATAATGGCTTAGCTATGTGCGAAAACCCCAATATCCACTGTCTACAAAAAGAAACAAGACCCAGAAATGCACGCACATCCTTCTGTGTGGACGGTCTCGGTGTATCCAGAATTACTTGGATACGATCCGGTGTGAGTGCACGTCCCTCCTTAGACAAAAGGTGACCCAAATAAGTCACCTTTGGTCTACAGAATTGCAATTTCTTCCTAGATACCTTATGATTGTGGGATGCTAAAACGGAAAGTAAGGATAACGTACTTTTTTCACACAACTCCAGGGTGTCAGCCGCCAGCAAGATGTCATCGACATATTGAATGAGGGCGACACCCTCGAGCAGAACAAAAGAATCTAATTGTCTTTTCAAAGCCTGACTGTAAATGCTAGGGCTTTCTGTGTAGCCCTGGGGAATCCTACAAAAACGATAAGATCTATTATTTAATGTAAACCCAAAAAGATATCGGCTATCAGGGTGAATGGGAATGGAAAAGAAGGCATTCTTCAAATCGATCACAGAGAACATAGTCGCCGTAGGTGGGACCAAAGTAAGCAACGTCGTGATATCGGAAACCACTGGGTACTGAGGTATCACGATCTTGTTCACTTCTCTCAAATCAATTATAAACCGATAAACTCTGGCATCCGTATCCTTTTTCAGTATGGGAAGGATCGGACTGTTACAAATGTTGTAGGGGACTTCCTCCACTACCCCTACCGCCATCAAATCCTGCACTATCTGTATGAGAGCCTCCTCCCCCTCCTGGGAAATACGGTACTGTGGGAGGCGTGGCAACACCGCCCCCTCCTGGACGCTAATGTGGACCGGTGGAATCACCATTTGTCCCACATCAGTATCCGAAGTTGCCCACAAAGCACGAGGGAGGGTAGCTAACAGCGCATCCTCTGACATCGTACACATCCGTTCTGATCGGGGGTAATTGTCATTCAATATTACCCGTACACCAGCAGGGGAGCAGCGGATCGTAGCCCTAAAATGCTTTAACATATCAAGGCCCATAATGTTGTCCGGTGTGTACGGGGCAAGCAGAAACGGACAGGGTGCAGAAAAAGAGTCAACTTTAAACATGAGGGGCTGCGAAAGAGGGCTTCGGGAGAGTGTACCGTCAAACCCTACCGATGTGACCATTAAGCCGGATGGGGGAGCCCCCGGAACCAATTGCTTAGACAGTGCACTACGTGTCGCTCCTGTATCCACTAGGAACTGATCAGTAGAGCCCAAAACCTCAGCCGATACATAAGGACCCTTCTGATCGACCGGCACCTCAACTGATTCTAACCCCCATCCAACGCATCCCTATGCATGCTGAGAGTCATGGTACCCCGACCGGTCAATCCCCGACACTTGATACTGATGCTGACGATCGAAAACATTTGATCTGTATCGGTGCTGCCCAGCAGAGTCAAAACGAGCCTGTTCGTTAGAATTCCCTCGAAAGTTCGAGAAACCCCCTCTACCTCGCGGGCCACCATGGGTATGCCCCTGACGCGATGCATGCAACACCGGGCAGTCCCTAGCCCAATGACCCGATTGCTTACAATACGCGCATTGGTTCCTATTCAAATCAGATCGGCCCGAGGGAGGACCATAAGATCCTCCCCTACCTCTATTACTACCTCGTCGGGGCGGGCCATAGACTTGTGCCAACATCACCTTTGTTTTCAAATCTTTCGATTTCTTTTCCTCCTGGCCCTTTGCTTCTTGCTCCTGACACTCATAATACTGGGCGATAGTCAGGAGGGCCGTCGGTGTAGCGGAGGACCAAGAACTTTCACTCGCTTTTAAACGGGCTGCAACTGCCGGCAGCAGATTAGCCACATATTTATCCGCAAAAAGGTGGCGGCCCGTATCGTCAGTAAGCGACTGGCCACTAAAATCATGAAACGTCTCCTCAAAGCGCGTAAAGAAGTCCGCAACTGACTCGTCAGCTTTCTGTTTACATGCAGCTAACATATTCCAGTCAATCTTTTTAGGGGGAATAATTGTCTTCAACTTAGCCACGATAGCAGCAGGGAGATCTAAAATACTCTGGGGCGGTTTCTGCGCGGGCTTTCTGTGCCTATCCTCATCCTCAAGGTCAGACCACCGGGCCTTAAAGGCAACTGTATCATCTACCTTTCGGACAGATCGCCACATATCCGGTGGTAGAATAAGGCCAAAGAACAAATCGATATCTGCTAAAGTCATAACGCAAGAATTCAAGGCCCCCTCGACTTCTTCGTAGAAGGCCGCTGGATTCTTGCGGGGGTCAGGCAGCGCATTCTTTAATGCCATGACATCAGCTCTATGCCACGGAGTATAAACCCAATTATACACAAAATATCCCTTAGCATCGGCGGAGGTAATGTCCGAGCTAGTCCCCGCTCCTTTAGGAGGAACATACAAAGGCGCCGCCTCGCGCATTGGCTTAGCATGCACTAGATCGCTCTTATCTGATTGAGAGGTGGATGAGTGGCCTTCTGCGGTACACGAATCCGACTGCGTCTCCTCCCCTGCTCGTTGGCGCGCTTTTTCTCTATGGGCCAGCACCGCGTCCCGCAAGGCGAATAGCCGCCGAGCCGTATCAGGAGCCTTAGAGGGAGAAAAAACACCATCATGCAATGCTTTAGCATCCAATGTCACTTCTTCAGGCTCAAAGACACTAGAATATTTCCGAAAAGCAGCAATCACTTCCTCAGCGAAATGGCTCAAAAAATACAATCTCTCTCTATCCTGCCACGACCCCCAAGTATGGAACAATTCATCCACGGACACCTTACCCTTAAGTGCACGGAAGGAAATTTGCCGAAGCTCAGCCATATGCTCAGCCGATAACATGGACCGCGTATCTACCTTACCCGGACCCGGGACAGAATCTTGCGGCCTCGGAGCAGATGCGCCAACATAAGGGGGCGGAGAGCGATCTAGTAAATAAAAATCATCATCAAGATTATTAAGGACAGGATAAAGTGGCTGCCGAACAGCATATTGACCCGAAACTTGCAGCCTACGCTCTTTCTCTTGTCTCTCCGTTTGTTCTTTGTCCTCCCGACGCCTCGCTTCCTGTGCTCGCACATGATCATTCTTCCGTTGTTCTTTATCAAACAGCGCTTTCTCACGCTTCTCTCGCTCACGCACCTCCTTCACCCACAACCGCACACACTCAAACATATCCTGACGAGCACGCCGCTTGCACATACACTGTTCCACATACTCAATCTTACGTATATCAAACGATCCATACAAAGGCCATCGTAACTCAGGATCTTTTTTAGTATATTTCCTCCATACTGTGCTGTACATTATGGAAGAAAGACCATGCTTCACATACATATCCCTATTAGGAGTCCCCTCTGGGGGAGCTGGAGCAGATTCCTCGAGGTTCAACCGGTTTCCGAAACAGCAACACCACTTACGGAGTGCGCTGAAAGCAGGCATGCTCAGAAATAATGCAAAATATGCAATATTATAGAAAAATGGCACTTAATCGTTGCGCCGTTCAAAGTTACACAGCTCCGGAGAAATCTCTCCACATTACCTGCCTATATGTGTTCCCCCTCCTGGGCACTTGCACTTGAGATCTTGGCATTCCCCGCGCAACCGATTGTAGAGCTGCAGCGGTGCCACTACTTCTCCGCCGCCATTCTCCTGAGGCTGTTGGCCACGCCCCCTCCCAACACGCCACGCCCCCCGCCGAAGCCTTTAAAAACGCGCTGAATACGAGCGCGAGGCAGAGACAGTCAGAACTCCTGAGGCGGAAGCCGGGAGATAGTGTAATTTTGGCTTTTAAAGTGTGTAACTTGTTGCTTATTTTACTTACTCACTTCCCCCTCCTGGGCACTTGCACTTGAGATCTTGGCATTCCCCGCGCAACCGATTGTAGAGCTGCAGCGGTGCCACTACTTCTCCGCCGCCATTCTCCTGAGGCTGTTGGCCACGCCCCCTCCCAACACGCCACACCCCCCCCTCCACTTTTCATCCTATAAAAATGTGCTTCTCCCGTACGCGCAGCGGACGGGCGCAGCGGGCGCGCCGTCAGCGCGCCGAAGGCGCGCCAAAGGCAAGCCCGTCTGCGCCCGTCCGCGCCAGGACGGGCCTGAGGGCATGCCATGCCGCCCAGCCTATTATATATTCCCCCCAAGCACTCAGAGACCTTCAGCACACCGTCACTCTACCATCCCCTACGACTTTGCATCGCATTATGTCATCAGGCCTATCGCACCCTAACCAACTCCTTATCAATGGCCGTATACCCTTAGCACTGCCACCAGCGAACACTACATCCCTCAGGGTTTCCTATCTTAATACCCGCTCAATGGTGAAGCACTCTGAGGATATTTTTATCCTGCTAACCAGCTCGACCCCTGACATGCTCTTACTGACAGAAACATGGCTCACCTCAGAGTCCACGCCGGATATTCTGGCAGCCCTCCCTCCCGATTACTACATCCTTCGCGCCGACCGCCCTGGCGACCGGCCTGGGGGTGGAGTAGCGGCCATTATCTCCAAGCGTCTGATATCCTTATCCTCTTACTCCCTTCCGTTACCTGAGGTGGAGAACCTAATTATCAGCGTGCAAACGGACGTTGGTCCCCTCACTTTCTTTCTACTTTATCGGCCCCCACACCCCATGCCATCTTTTTCCACCATCCTTAGTGAACAACTATCTTCCCTTCTTATATCGCACTCCCACCTCGCCATTTTTGGCGATCTGAATTACTGGTTTGGCGACAGTCACGCCGGCCCTCATGCTACTGAGCTTTTTGAGACGCTCAAAAGTCTGAACCTTGTCCAGCATGTCTCCGAACCCACTCACATCAAGGGACATGTTTTGGACCAGATCTGGACCTGCAACCTGGAGTTGTCTCCACCAGTCATACGTCCGTGTGCCTGGTCTGACCATCACTTGGTAGACACCATCATCACGGCTGCTGCTCAGGCCCCTGCTCCCTTGATGGCCGGCGGCCTTGCCCGCAAATGGAGTTCATATGACTCCCATGGATTTCTTATTGCCCTGGCGGACTCCTGTCCGGCGATCTCTGACCCTATTGATACGGATAGGCTAGAACATAACGTGGCCTCCTGGCTTGAGTCGGCCAGCGATTTGTTTGCTCCCTTGGTCAAATTCCCCTGCACCAGACACAGGAACTCTCACAGATGGTTTTCCGACGACCTCAAAGCCCGGAAACTCAAAACCCGCCAGTTGGAACGCATCTGGAGACATGATTATTCTGACCTAGCCAAACAATCTTACCTGATTGCCCGTAAAGAATTTAAGTCAGCTATCCGCTCAGCAAAAACCGAACACTTCGCCAGTAGGATCTCTCTGGCAGCTAACAAATCTAAGGAGGTGTTCAGAGTTTTGAACGAGTTAACCACAGACGACAGGACCCTACCAGCCCAGACCCCTACTCAGGAGGCCTGTGATACCCTGAACTCGTTCTTTTTAGAAAAAATTTCCACAATTAAAAAATCCATTCCTTCACTATCCCAACTGTCACTACCGGATACATCCCTTAATAACACATTGTTCTTCACTTCTTTCCCGCCTCTAGACTCTTCTTCTCTGGCGGAACTAGCCACTCGTGTAAAATCCGGCTCCCCAAATGACTGCTGCCCACCGTCCGTTTTGCGGAGCATATGTCTCAATTTACCTGACAGTATCCTTCATCTCCTTAATAGCTCCCTCAGTAGCGGCGTCTGCCCCACTTCCTTCAAGGAAGCCATTCTGGTTCCCTTACTAAAAAAACCTGGCGCCGACATGTTGGAGTCATCAAACTACCGCCCCATCTCCCTTCTCCCTTATTTCTCTAAACTTATGGAGGCTCACGTCACTCGCTGCCTATCCAGGTTTATAGAATCCTCTGGCTACCTTGTACCAACTCAGGCCGGCTTCAGACCCGCCCATTCTACTGAAGCCGTTATCCTGGCAGCCCTTGACACACTCAGAGGCAACGCGGACGCAGGAAAACCCCAAGCCCTCGTCCTACTGGATCTGTCGGCCGCGTTCGACACGGTGGATCATGACATCCTTCTCCACCGTGTCGGGCAGGCGGGCATCCAGGGCGTTGCTTTTGAGTGGGTCAGGTCCTTTCTCACGGGGAGAACACAGGCGGTCCGCCTTGGTCCCTACACTGCTAAAAAAACTCTCACATCCTGTGGTGTTCCCCAAGGCTCTTCCCTTTCCCCGCTTCTCTTTAATCTTTACCTCCGACCACTCATTCAATCACTCTTGAAATGGGACATCGTCACTTATAACTACGCTGACGATCTCCAGATCATCTTCCCCCTCAACTCACCAAATGCCATCAAAAATTTTCATGGAGCCATGACTCATATCCAACTCTGGATGAACCAGAACCAATTGAAGCTGAACCCCGGTAAAACTGAGCTTCTACTTCCTGGACTCAGCTCCACCTACTGGGGTCCACACTTCTGGCCTCCAGAGTTCGGCTCCCCCCCCGTTCCTGCAAAAACAGTAAAAAGTTTAGGTGTCATCATTGACACCGAGCTTTCTCTTAGGGCTCAGGTGGGAGCGGTGGTTTCCTCCTGTATGTTTCAACTTCGGAGGATCCGCAAAATCCGCCATTTTCTCCCCCCGGCAGCACTCACCCAAACTGTTATCTCGCTGGTACTCTCCCGCCTGGATTTTTCTAACGCTATTTATCACGGTCTTCCACAATACCTGACTCAACGCCTCCAAATTGTCCAGAACCAGGCTGCCCGCCTGATCCATGGAACACCCAGATGGCAATCAGCCAAACCTTTGCTTGTGAATTTGCACTGGCTCCCGGTCGAGCGAAGGGCTGCCTTCAAGGTGGCTTGTCTTACCTTCAAGGCACTTCATTGCCCTTCCCCTGCTTTCCTGAAATCCACCATCCACCCTTACTGTCCCATACGCCATCTTCGATCCGCCCACCTTGACTTGTTGATCATCCCCAGGGGCAAAACCAAGAGATTCGGCGGACGCCGGTTCTCCCAGTTGGCCCCTGGACTCTGGAACACCCTCCCTCTTTCTATCAAATCCTGCTCTTCCTTTTTCAACTTTAGGAAAATGCTAAAAACTTTTCTTTTCCCTACCCCCATGTAGATTCTGTTACCTCTACTTCCTCCTCACTCTGCTCTGTTCTGTCTACCAGCGCCAGGAAGCTTCGGTGTCAGTGCGCTTTACAAGCAACACTTAACATAACATAACATAACGCATATATTTTCACAAAGACAAATACAAAATATGACTAGTCATCACAAATCAAACTCAAATAGCCGGACCAGGCTTCAAAAACTCGGAGCAAGTACCGTACACCGGTTCTTACCAATCAAGAGTCCAGATTCCAACTGCCAAGCTCCACAATCGCCCAAACGGCTTTCACGGCAGGACCGACAGAAGAGGTCTCAGTCGAGGACCGGCGCCACCCAGACGGTCAGCTCGGAAGGGAAGGAAGAAAAACCTCGGGATGCCAGGGCTAAAACGCCGCTGGCAGTGATCACGTCCCCGGCAAAGTTCCTCACCTTCGTCACGACCAGTCCTTCGAGCATCCGAGTCGCCGATGAGCCCCACGTGACGGGCGCCAATTGATGAATACAGGCCCCAGCTAGGCCCGCAGGACACAAGGGTTCGCTCTCCTGTAATGGAATCTATAAGGAAGTTGGCACGGAAACTGCAAAGTACAAAGACAGCATTTATTAACCCTTAAGGGTGGTCCTACAATCCACACAACACTCTTCAGTATTGCATAGAGTAGCACAAAGAACTTGCGTACACGGTCCCCTTTTATACACAACAGAGGGGCTCGCAAGTGGGTGGATACAACATGAGGCCGAAGAACATTACCATTTATGGTCGTTTTCGATACTGAATCAATATGTGGGCGGAGCTAACACACTCCTTGAGCCCGCGAAAACATGGTCAAGCAGGGCTAACTGATAACAGATGTGGTCAAGCCTGGGCATGTGCCAGATGGACAAAAGGAGCTATTTATAGACTGTTACTAGGCAGATTACAGGAGCAACTAACACAGAGGTTGGACTCTTCTCGTGGGGAACACGTGGAAGCATGACAATACAAAATGGAGTCCAAACTTCGGTCAACATAACAGAGAAAACATGATCTATAAGAGGGGAATTAATGTCTTTAGTAAATGCTTAATCACATCGTTGTTTCAATTTACAACAGAGGGACAAGGAAAGCGAATTATGATCGCTTTCAACGGTAGGCAAGACTATCATATCCTGCACCAAACCCCAAAGAGAAAAATCTAACATGATGTAATCAATCCTTGAGGTATGGTTGGCTCTGTTAAATGTAGCCGCACCCGTGGGGTCTGACCTTGTACGCCCATTGGTGGCTCTTAAGCCAAACTCCAATGTTAGGGCATTCAGCTGTAACACAGTTTGAGACCATTTTTTAATCGGGGGAATGGTTGGAATTGGGATACCCCATCTAACATCATCCTCACCCGGATCACTGATGTCAACTGATGTGAGAGGCTCATAAGTACAGTAAAAGTCTCCCGCAACCAGAACTTGGGCTACAACTGGGTTATCTCTAAGTTCCGATTCAAGAATGGACAGTGTCGGAGACGTTGAGCCATGTTTAGTGCCTCTGACATAGACGTTGAACAAGTCAAGGGTAGGTCCCATTTGGGGACCTCTCAAAGAAATTCCTAGAATGTCTGGGCAGTTAATTTGTTTCAGAACTATGCGGCAGTTCAATGCAATGCTTACCCAAATGAGTAGGCCTCCCGAGGGATGACCCTTCCCATTTCTGGGAAGACCTGCAGGGACAAAATAGGTAATGTATCCAACCCGATGAAGTGGTTCTAAGGACCAGGTCTCCTGAAATAAACAGATCGTGTGTGCCTCCACTAAAGCAGTCCACTCAGGTAGACCCAATTTCCTCTGGATGCCTGCTAGATTCCAGCTTAGGATTATTAAAGTGCTCAAGGAATTATGAGTCTTAGTACTTAGGAAGCTAGGGCATTCGCTGGATAACATAGAAGGAACAGGGGACAAAGGGTTAGTGGAATTCGTAGGCAGTATAGCACTCAGCCTTGTTGTGGGAGTAAGACGTAGACATGGGGCTGAGGCCTGCAGGAATTCTTGGTCAATTGGCTTTGGGTTAGAAATAATAAGGTTTGTAACTATACTATTTTCAAACATTGAACTATCTAGAGAATGAGATGGATTGGGACTGGTGTGTTCGGTATCCCCAGGGCCATATCCTGTATACAATGATGGTCAGTCCACTGCTTCTAGACAACTAAATCTATTAGCCAGAGGTATGTCACTCCAGCCTACAGTGAGAGCAGTATCTCTACTCTCATGACCCAGCCAGTCATCCCACTCCCTTCTTGTGTTCCAGTAGCTAGTTTGTGGCCTGCTCCTTTCAGGAGTAACAATGCAACAGTTTGAGGGAGGATAAAAGAAGGAGAGTCTTCTCGTCTCGATTCCATCATACTTGGCCCACATGACACGACGGCAGATATAGTCCGCCGTACGCGAGTTGTCAAAATTAACTATGACACAGTCCCCCCGGATCGTTTTTTTTCCGCTACCTATCCAGGGCACCCTACGTACCATTAATATCTTCCTGACGCAAAAGGGTGGGAGCGGTCTATTGGTAGTGAGCCAATGCTGCACCTTGTTTTTTAAGGACCACGTTGCCAGGCCTTAAACCGGGTACGCCGGTCATGATCACAACATATGGGTCCGCTTCTACTGGTAGTTGTATGTGGTGCCTGAACTCACCCCTACTTTTATCATTAATATGCGCTGGGCCTGATGATTTGGGCGGTGTACATTTCGTAGTTGCTACAGGGGCTGGGGGGTTAGGAGGCTCTGCAATCTTCTTACGAGCATCTGGGAGTAGCTTTGGTTTTTTCTTCAGTTCGTTGGATGGTGCTTTCGATGCTATCTGCTCCGTACTCAACGATATATTAGTTATTTTCAGCTCCCCAGGTTTACCCATCCCCGCACCCATCTGTGCCTTGGGAGATACATTCGTAGGAGATATATTCATAGAGACTATCAGTTTTTCAATGTTAGAAAGGGATAGTTCTATGGGTTGTATATAAACTTTAATGAGTTCTCCTAATCTGCGCAAAAGAAAGTTATTAGCCTCACAAACTTTGCATCCCTCCCCTAAACTAGCAAGCTCCCTGGGGAAGGTTGGATTCGAGGAAGGGGCAAGAATATTCGTGGCTATGTTGGTGGAGCCACTCTGTGTGAGTGTACTTTTGGTTTGTGTCTGGCTAGTGGTTTTTTTTTTATTAAGTTTGCGTTTGCATTTTTTCACCTCCCTAGGCTTCTTGCGTTTCGGGATGGGGCCCTCCCTCTTCCCCCTTAAGTTATCGGCAATAGGGGCCTCCTGCCTTGGGCTCACAAAAAGTTCAGGCGTCCTCTCAAGTGCCTCAATAGATTGCGTATCCAGAGAGGCCAGAGATGCCGAAAGATCGACTATATTTGGCACACCATAAGTTTCCGCCTGAACTACAATTAAAGGCCTAGTCTCTCTTGGATTTATGGGTGACTTGGATAGTGCCAAGGTGCCCTTGAAGATCGCTTTGCTAAAGCCAAATCTTGAGACACCCTGCGCTCTAAAAGTGATATCCCTTGATTGATAGCTTCGTTTGCCCTGGTAATATATTGATCAATTGGGCCCGATGCATGCCCTGCCCCATGTGCAGGTTTGCTTCTGCTACCCCGCGTCATCATTCCACTACTGCAACAATATGGACAACCGAAGTGACAAACAGAGACTAAATTACAGTTCAGCACATATGACGAATCATACACTTTGGAGGGTGGCTGCTCCCAGGGCACGTGTTAGGGGGGGGCCCAGTCCAGTCTTACCCGGTCTTTAACGGGCTTAAACGGGCCCGCCCTTGGCCCGGGCTTCGCCCGCGCGCGGACCCGCGAGCCAACTGCCCAGCTGATATTTATGCGCCTCCGGGCGCGAGACTGCAGGAAGCGGCGTCCACTTCCGCCGCAAAGGATGCTGGGGGATGTAGTCCCCCTTCAAACAGCTTTGGGAAAAAGGGGGTGGTGATGGACAGAGTTTCTGAATGATGCAGAATACTCTTACCAAGACAAGCTTCCGGGGACCGGTTTCTGGCATCACAGCCTTCGTCGGCCCGGCAATGAGCAAGGGACTCACGTCTGAGCATACCCTCCCACACTCAGTGTGGGAGGGTATGCTCAGACGTGAGTCCCTTGCTCCCTTGCTCATTGCACCATCAGGATTCAGGCAAGCCGGGCCGACGAAGGCTGTGATGCCAGAAACCGGTCCCCGGAAGCTTGTTTCCTTCCCAGTATAAGAATTGGCTTGGTAGTTTGGTTTGCCCTGTTCCCATCATGCACTGGGACAGGTACAGACTAATTTGCATGTAGCCTGGTTCTGAGCTGGGATGGTGCAGTGAGCTAAAAAACGGTGATGGATTAAAACCATGATCTCTTGACTTGGTAAGAGTATTCTGCATCATTCAGAAACTCTGTCCATCACCACCCCCTTTTTCCCAAATCGATTTTATCCACACTCAGTGTGGGAGGGTATGCTCAGACGTGAGTCCCTTGCTCATTGCACCATCAGGATTCAGGCAAGCCGGGCCGACGAAGGCTGTGATGCCAGAAACCGGTCCCCGGAAGCTTGTTTCCTTCCCAGTATAAGAATTGGCTTGGTAGTTTGGTTTGCCCTGTTCCCATCATGCACTGGGACAGGTACAGACTAATTTGCATGTAGCCTGGTTCTGAGCTGGGATGGTGCAGTGAGCTAAAAATCGGTGATGGATTAAAACCATGATCTCTTGACTTGGTAAGAGTATTCTGCATCATTCAGAAACTCTGTCCATCACCACCCCCTTTTTCCCAAATCGATTTTATCCACACTCAGTGTGGGAGGGTATGCTCAGACGTGAGTCCCTTGCTCATTGCACCATCAGGATTCAGGCAAGCCGGGCCGACGAAGGCTGTGATGCCAGAAACCGGTCCCCGGAAGCTTGTTTCCTTCCCAGTATAAGAATTGGCTTGGTAGTTTGGTTTGCCCTGTTCCCATCATGCACTGGGACAGGTACAGACTAATTTGCATGTAGCCTGGTTCTGAGCTGGGATGGTGCAGTGAGCTAAAAAACGGTGATGGATTAAAACCATGATCTCTTGACTTGGTAAGAGTATTCTGCATCATTCAGAAACTCTGTCCATCACCACCCCCTTTTTCCCAAATCGATTTTATCCACACTCAGTGTGGGAGGGTATGCTCAGACGTGAGTCCCTTGCTCATTGCACCATCAGGATTCAGGCAAGCCGGGCCGACGAAGGCTGTGATGTCAGAAACCGGTCCCCGGAAGCTTGTTTCCTTCCCAGTATAAGAATTGGCTTGGTAGTTTGGTTTGCCCTGTTCCCATCATGCACTGGGACAGGTACAGACTAATTTGCATGTAGCCTGGTTCTGAGCTGGGATGGTGCAGTGAGCTAAAAAACGGTGATGGATTAAAACCATGATCTCTTGACTTGGTAAGAGTATTCTGCATCATTCAGAAACTCTGTCCATCACCACCCCCTTTTTCCCAAACCCCTTCAAACAGCGGCAACGTTGTAATGGCGGCGGCCGGAGGGAGACAGGCAGCGAACGCAGAATCAAGAAGCTGGCGATGCAGGTAAAGTAATGTGGCAGCCCACGGGAACACCAACAAACATGAGCCTTGAATATCTCACTGGAGGGGACACAAAGAATCTTTTTTCCTTTTCAGTTAAACGTTGGAATGCCTTGAAATGTCTTTAGGAGTTGATTTTTTTTTTTTTAAGTCTAAAATGATCTTTAAGAGTTCTTGAGAAGCTTACCCAGGCTTATAGTGATGAAAAAGGGCATGAGCGCTTGAATTCCTGGCTCCACGACTCAGGCGGTCTGCAGTCTGCGGTCAGCGGTCAACACGGAGAGACACGGAAAGCATGAAATGAACTCACAGTCTCGCTGTGAACCGGCATGAGTCTGAATTCTGTCCGCAGGCACGAGGCGCGAGGCACAACAAGGCTCCTGCAGCTCCTGTGGCAAAGCAAAGCAAAGCTTCTCGCCCTCGCTGGCGGTGGAACAAGGGGGTGCGGGGCTGCAGATCGGCCACAACGGCTCGTAAACGAACGGCAGCCTGTACCATGCCACGCCGCTCCCCACCGCTGGATCAGTCCGTACCCCACTGCCTCGCGTTTTGCCCGTGGGTCGCGGGCCGTTAGCCACCCGGCTTGATCGTTACCAAACCCCCAGTGTGGGGAGATCAGTGGAGGAACCGGGGCCAGGGGTCAGGGGCGAGGAAGTAAGCGGCTTTGGCGTCTTTGACGTCCCGCTTGTCCCGCTCGTCCTACTCGCACCCTGCTCCTCTCGCTACTGCTGCAGCCAAAGCGAAGATGCGGCAACTGGATCCAGCCCCAATCAAATCAAAGTTATTCACAAGCTTTCCCGCTGACTTCAACTGATGTTGTATACAGTGTATGTTGTATCAGCGCCATAAAACACAGTAACAATAATCCGGAATTAAAAATAAAACAAGTTACAGCACAGCAATAAAATTAGTAATCCAAACACACACCGACTAAATATAAAAAATAATAAAGGATTCCATTTATTAAAAAAAGGCAATTCAATCCAGTAAAACGTCACCATACCTTAAACCACATTGACTTGAGTTATATCTTGTATATATCTGTCAACTGGACGCATGAGGGTGACTTTCAGTTTCTCTTTATTTCAGCCAAGACAGAGCTCTCAAGTATAATAGAGCCGTGCATGAGTAGCTCATCCATGCTATTGGTTCGCTTTGCATTCTGGAACTTGTAGTTCTGATTTTATAGGGGGATAAACAAGAACTACAAGTCCCAGAATGCAAAACAAAAAACCTGGAGTGGATGAGCTTCTCACGCATGGGCCTGGTAAACTTGATGCACAGCCAATCGCACTTAGAAGGCAACTCATTCTAGTTATATTTTCCCAAATGTAAGCATGGGCTTCAAGGCTACTGTGGCCGTTGTAACTTTCAACTACTGCAGACCTCTGTGGCATCATTTTTTTTTCTCTCACTAAGATGAGAATTAGGTCACAGCGTGGCATTATACAATGCTCAGATGTCAGTCAAACACTTGCACCAGCCGCCAGAAAGCAGTCGGCTCAAAACAAATGCCCATCGCCCCGCAGTTCATCGAATTACATTACAGGCAGCTTCTTAAGGCACCTAATTGAGTGTGCATTGTGCAGATAAAAAAGGCAACATTTGAAAATGATCGTTGAAAAGTTCTGAGGGGTTTTACAATCAAGCTTAGTAGAAGACAGGCAGAGTGCATTGAAAACGGTGCTGCGTGCATGAAACGGCGGCAAATAGCAGAGGAGAATGTTGTGTTCTGTTTATTGTAGTTAATTTTTTAGTTGAGTATTGTTTTTTTAAAATACAGTGTTCCATAAGCTTCTTTTCTGGACAAAATATGGTTGTTGTGGCGTATGTGTGTGTAACACTGTGTGAGCACGTGTGTATACACATTTCAGGGAACTTGTGTGTTTTGGGCTTGTGGAGGGTGAGGTAGCTCCTACGGCTCGGACTCTCTGCGCAGCGGGGCCTAGCAATGCTCAGCACACAAAGACACACCGCCCACAGTAATAGATTTAGACCTCGTAAAATTGATCCTATTAGCTCATCTTACTAAAGACTGTGGGCCTGTGAGGTGCATTTTATAGCCAGATCCTTCCTGGTTATCGTTTTAAAGTCCTAGCTCTCTAGTGATGTTGCTTATCTCCACTGCAGCCCTTTCTTGCTGTTTGCAAATCTAAATTCAACCATACATTCTTTAGAGCTTGCCACACTATACCAGTGACAGAGGCACATGCACAAGGTTGCCGACGGATTTTGTGTATTGTTTGATTCATGGGCAAGTGGCTGTTATGAGCATTGTAAGTGTATGTTGTGATGAGTGAAATTTGCGCGAGATTCAGTGTACTTTGTACATGAATCTAGCATGACTGTGTGGATGGGAACTATGCTGTGTATGGGTAGACGACGTGGACTGTCCTAATTCTCTTTATGACTCCTAGTCTGGGATCCGTGTCAGTCAGTATGCTGGATGGTGTAAGGGCTGGGTTGCCCAAGTCAGTAAGTTTTAAACTACTACACTATGATATGGCCATTATTATGCCTCCGTGTGGCAAGGCCCCCAGCAATCATTCTACACCTGCAGCTGTAGGATCACACAGACACCCTCACATGCACAAATACAAGCATGCTTTCTCACAAACATATTCTCACATGCACACAAAACCGGTCATCCCCTCAACTTAACTGGAAAGTGGCTGAGCTGATACAGGATTTGCAGCGTTTCCACGTAGATCATGAAAATACCACAGGCAGGGTGTCATGGGCTCCCAGGGTACAGGAAGTAAGTGTGGGAGCCACTAGAGAGGAGCTGCATTTCCACCAAGGCAAAGCAACATTGTGCAAGGCCATCAGGGGTCTGGTATTGGAGAAATGCAACCAGCAGCTCTCTGCAGAGGCAGCCCCTGGCAGGAGAGTTCTGGCGAGGTTTGGGGTTAGAAGAAGGGGTCAAAGTGCTTTAACTGGGGTGGCGAGAGAGGGAGACGGCTGAGACAGCTTTACACGGAGGGGCAAGAGAGGACAGGGCAGTAGATATTGGAGCTGCACCTGCTGAGGCTGGTGAGGTGGCTGGGGGCATAAAGGGATAAAGTCTTTATTCCACGAATGTCATGGCATTTCCTTTTGCAGAAGTTCTAGTAGCCAGGGACTCCAATCAAGCACAACTACAGCCCTCCACTTCCCCCCAGGACCCAGCCTCCAGATCCCATGCGAGTTGACAGCAGCCTTCTCCTGAACCTCAACCTGCCCCTGAACATCCCATGATGACAGAAAGAATTATTTACTGTGGCATGAGGAAAAATGTGTTGGAACTGGGAGGCTTCCTGTGCATGTTTTCACCATTAGCAAATGTTCACTTGACCAGAAACTCTGTCTGTGCTATCAGTGTGCGCCGGCAAGGTCTCAAGGCATCTCGAACCAACACCGCCACAGCAGGGCCTCATAGCCACCCCAACTAACACCATCATGGCAGGGCCTCAAAGTCACCCCAAACTAACACACCGCCATAGTTTATTTCTGTGTTCATATGGCAGGTGGGACTGGGCTTTGCCATTCATGTGCATTTTAATTTGTCCTATGTTGGGCTTGAGCATGTCGTCCGTTTCTTAGGTGTTCTTTGCCTTACGTCGCGTGGTTTGTAGTGCACTATGTAGAACAACACTACAAGTTCCAGAATTTACTTTTTAAAAACCGGGCCTGGATGCACAGCTACCACTTTAAATGGGACAGCTCGAAAGTCCTGCTTTTTTGGGAGAAAGAGAAGGGACTGGTTACAGTAGCCACAGTAATGTCCTCTCCCTTTTCCCCCAGGTATCAGGTACATCCAGTATATCTATAGACCCAGTTGGAAGTTCCCCCTTCGTGAAGCTCTGGGGTCCTCCTGTTTGTGATAGACTGAGGGGCCACCCGTGTGTTTCATATTTCTTTTCATGTGCGTTTCATGTTGCTTTTTTATATTTACTTGTGCTTTAAAATGCTATATTTGGATAATTGTTTGCATCAATTTGCAGTAAATATGTGGTGTAAAAGCCACCATTTGAATCCATGTTTTGCAAAATTTTCTTGTGGGGGAGAAGCCCCCCGCACCCTCCTTTTGCAGTTCAGGCTCGCGCGCTCGTTATACTACGATACAATTTTTCGCCTCACCACTTTCAAAATCCACCAGCCGCCCCTGGGACCAAGGCTGATAAGTGTAAGGATGTTGTATATGGATGATATTTGCCTGTGGTTCACTGTTAACACAGCCAGAAAGGGTTTCAGGTGACGGTGGATTAGTTCAGTGAACAAATACTCTCTGGGCCATTTCCGTGATATTATGATTATCCTGCATGGTTTTCAATCTTGTTGAGAAGCTTCAGGATTAATGGGACTAGGGAGAAAGTGTAGGCAAAGATGCCTGAGCATCTTATTGAAAATGTAACCCTAGTTGTGGATTTCAGCATTTTCAATTCTGATGAGTCATAAACTGGTGTATCTGTGGTCTGCCCCTAAGATCGAAGATACTGTCTAGGGTATCTTTGTTGAGCTCTCATTTGTGGCAGTTGTTTTGGTTCTGCTCAAAGTATGAGCTATAACGCTCCTTATTCCTGGAACATACTCTCCTCTTGATTTTACCTGCTGCTTCAGGGGCCACCTTCAAATCTTTTGAGCTTCCTGAGACAGAGCTTGAGATCTTATGCCACTATGTTTGCTGAAATATAGAGTGGTGGGAGTATTTTATGTGTGTATCAGTACTGATAATTGTCTTGCTTTGGGAAGGAAGGACTGCAGACTAAGTGCAACTGCTTTAAGTTACAATAGATTTATGTGAAGACTTCTGTGTTGCGATTTTGCCCATAGTTTTAAAACCCGAAGGAGAGGACACCTTCCTTCTAGAGAGGAATCCCTTGTCACCACAAAATCGGCCATTTGAGGTAGGAAGATTAATCCTGTGGGAAGAATCTTATCTTGAGTCCACCAGGGAACGGACTCCTTCATGCTTAAAGTAATCTGTATGATATCCTTGAAAGAACTTTGTGTTTGTAGCCATTGTTTGTCTAACTCCCCCTGTAGAGCTTACATTTGAAGACAGCAAACAGGACCAGAGGAATGAAAGGCACCATCATTTCCTTGGAAGGGATTTGAAGAGGCAAACTGAAATGGACCTTCCTTTCAGTAACTTCTACACTAAAAACCTGAGCCTGGTTCGTCTGTCCTCTGCTAGATATGCTTTGTCCTGCATGGTGAAAAAAATGGCTCCCAGAAATGTTACAGTTTGTGTTGGTTGAAGTGACGATTGTTGACGGCTGCGGGTTAAGCCCATTTTATTGAATAGTGCCAGACAGGCCCTCGTACCTTTGGTTGCCTCCTTTATCAACTAATTGTATAGGTATGGGAATATTTGATATCCTTATTGTCTCAAATGAGTTGCCACTGAAGCCAGACACTTTGTGGGGGGCAGTTTGAGTCAAATGAAATCAAGTCAAATTGTCTTTATTGTATCGTCTATGTTATGTTAAAAGCATTTATTAAGCGCGCATACACCAACGGTTTCTTGGCGCTCCTAAAGACAGATCAAAAAAGATACACATAATAAAATCAAACCACATAAAAGAAAAATGTGTTAAAAAATAACAACCACATATTAAAACATGCCAGTAAAGGTCCTTGTCCAAGTAAGAGTATGCATTTTTTTAAACAAATAACATCCTTGTGTTATTTTGTAAGAAGTAAAGTGACAATGCAAGAGGACTGGTTTAACATTAAGCAAAGTGACAGTGCAAGAGGTCCGATTCCAAAGGCATCACCAAAATAACAGATGGTTATAAATTATTAAAAATTTACGTCAGCAATAAACATTTTATAAAAACATTTTAAGTGCAATGATTCCTCAAAATCGCTATAGTGCTTTTTTTATCAACAATAACATCAATAATGGACATCTTTTGAACATTTCCAAAAAAAGTGATTACAAAATATCACTAAAATGCATTTTATATCAAAACATCATACTCCTTCTCTTGGCTACAGTGCACTTCAAAAAGCTAGCAACTGCAGAACAGACGTTACTATCATTAAGTTGCAGTAAGTAGAAGTGAGTCGCTTTGCACTTAGGGAATTTATGTCTGCGCAATAACGGTATTAAAAACTTCCTAGTAAACAGGAGATAGAATTGACAAAAAAAGACAAAATGTAAAATAGTTTGACTCGATTGCTCATCACTTGGACAAATGGCAACAGTATCCAAAGAGTACTGCCCTAGGGAAAAACATATCCAGAGAAAGGAGCCCAGCCTAAATCTAGTCCACAGATTTCTTTTAAAAACGTTGGACAACGTATAATAAATACGGAGCAATCATTGGGGTTGCATGAATAAGGCAATAATCTCTAACTGAGAGTTTGGCCACTTCCAATAATTCCCTAGAGATTTGTTTATGCTTACAGAAACGATCCCAGACCCACTGTCTGTCCTATTTTTTTTATAGACTCTGGGTGCTCAAACAAGCAGGTTTTAATATATTGAAGCCATGAAATGAATATGTGACGTTACACGTGGTCGTTAGACCGCGGTACGTTACATCGCAATTATTACAACATAAGTCGTTACAATGACTTGCGCTGGAGGGCGCTTGACTTAGGAATAGTATGATTTACTATTCCAACTCCAGCCTACGTAACAGTAGGGAAGGTGTTGGAATAGAAAAATCATACTATTCCTTAGTGTATAGCACCATCCAGCGCAAGTTGTTGTAATGTCTTGCGTTGTAATGATAGCAATGTAAACATACCGCGGTGTAACTACCGCGTTGTAAAGGTCGTTCGCCCCATGGAATGGTCAGGCTGCGGGCGCAACTTAAACAGTCTCTAATAACAGCCTGGTTCAACTCAGCTTCTTGGTTGGACCAAATTGAGCACCAAAGAAGCAGCATTAATAGTGTCTTGGACGTACTCCATGCCTAACTCCGAATAGAGGGAGAAATGCAGGGAAGAGGGCGGGACGCCTAATAGCCAGCAGCAGAATCTATTCTCCTCTACCTGCATTACATGTGCATCCCTACAACCCCAGATACCATAAAATCGGCAGGCATTTATGGTTGTAAATCTCTAATATTGGAGCAATAGGCTTTTACCAATAGACAAGGCAAGCGAGAAAGTAGTGCCTACAGCTTGAGTATATCGGGTTATTCGGTTTTTAATGCAAGTAAGCCATGTACAACCTTTGTCAAACTCCAGGCCTAAGTATGGGAAGGAACTGACCCTCTCTAGGGGTTTTTCCTCTATATTTAGGGTACGAGTTTTAGTATGGTTTTGAGCCTCATATCATTGTGAATGTTTTTTTGAAGTTTGGCTCCAGTGCCAGGTCCTTCATGAAGCTAACATAACTGACGATGAGTGTTTTGAGGCCTTTGGCAGTCCTTGCAAGGAATACTGCATTGTCAGCATATAGCAGTGCAGGCACTGCCTTTTTCTCCACAGTCGGAACGTCCGCCCCAACAGAAAGCAATGTTTTCTCCAGGCCGTTCGTATAAAGAAGGAAAAGTATTGGGGCAGGGACGCAACTTTGACCCACCCCACGCTTAATGCTGAACGGCTCTGTGCATTCGCCGGCCTCCCAAACCTGACGGAGGCTGAAAGGTCATGGTGGAGGCGCCTTAAAAATCTAACCAGCCCCATATCAACCCCCATACTCTCTAAGATGACTCACAGCTTAGAGCGAGAGACATAATCGAATGCGCATGACAGGTCCATGAACGTCAAATGGGTGGAAACGCCCTTGGTGTATTTGTATTTTGCCACAATGAGGTGCAGATTTAGGCATTGTTCAATTGTCCAGAGCCCCTTTCTGAACCCGTACTGGCTTGGAGCATGTATACTGTTGGTAATAATCCAGTCCAATAAAGGGTCCAATACAACTCTCCCAATAATTTTTGCTGTAAAGTCCAAAAGGGATATTGGACGATAGCACTTAACATCTTACATGTTGCTTTTTTTTAAAACGGGGACATCTATAGATAAACCCACAACCTTGGTACCCCCTTGCTGCAGGCAGAGTTAAAGACTGAGGTGAGGACCGGGGTCCAGAACACTGGATCTTCCCTGAATAAGTCAAGCTATGCTGTCTACAATTAATTGCTTTAAAAACTTCCTCATCATTAAAAACAGTTTTGAGCACGTCAGGATCAATGGCACAGAGGCGTCATCTACCTCATAGTCGATGGATTATAACCCCGCAAAGTGCGCCGTCCATGCCTCAGCCGAGACATGGACTGTGACTTTGTCTGATGGTAAAGCGGGGGATAAAACAGACTGCACTGCTTTCCAGAACGCTTGGGAGTCTTTAGATTGACAAGCACCCACAATAGACTCCCATTTCTCCTCCTTCATGGCCGACTTTCTTCTTTTAATGGCTTGCTGATATACCTTTCTGCTTACCAGGATCGCACTCTGGTCTCTGGGAATTTGCTTTAAGGCCCTACGTGAGGAATCATTAGCTGCTCTACATGCTTTATCAAACCAAGATTTCGCATGGTGACACAGCTGAGCAATAGGTCTAGAGAGCAGCTCTTTTATGCTTAATAGAAAATCTGTGAATTCAGTTAGGATGAGAGCCGGATCGCGATTACAGCTATTCACCAGGGCAGTAGTATTGCATATAGCCTGTGAGATAATGCTATTCAGGTTCGCAGATCGCCATACCACCCTGGCCCTGCATCCTTAGTAAATAGAACCTGAGGGGGCGGAGACTTGAGCTTATGTTGTACATGTGGCGAATGTATCCTATGTGGTCACTATAGATCTGAGTAAGGACCACACAATTATTAATAGTTGGGGACATACTCCAAGATGAAAAGATGTATTTGGTGGTACTCCCAGTGCCCCGGCCTATAACAAATGGAATATAATTGCCAATAAATATAGGGAACTTTTTGCCAGGCCCGACCCGCCAATAGGGGAATAGGACCCGCCCACTAGTATCCATCACTTTACAATCAATATCTTGAGCTATTGGGTCAAAGTTAGTTGAAGATAGAGGCGAAGGTGCCCCAGTTTTGCATTGAAATACCCTGCCACCAACAGCTTAAGGGGACACTCGGCCCGTGCCTCTTTCTCCACAAGCATATCGATCAATACAAAAAGACCTTGAAAAATGCAATCTCCCTTATACGCGAAGTTGTCGTTATAGAAGTTTACCAAATTAAATGTATGAATATCTTTCCACCTAAGACATAAATCCTGCGCCTCCCCTGCATCTGATATATCGGAGAAACTGAACAGCCAATGTTAACTTTAAATCAGGCAGTCAAACCTCCTTTGGCTCTGCCAGATGAGGATGGAATTGCAGGCATGCTAAAACCCATGAAACCATCGAATACTATTTCATTTACCTCCCAAGTTTCCTGCATAAAATCTATTTCAAACTTAGCAATAAATTATCGCCATCCCTCAATTGAAATTTTGGAGGCTAAACCCGTTATATTCCAGCCTAATCAATTTAAACAAGCATTATCTATTGGACCTTTATTCCTGCAGGTGCTCACACCAGCCCGCATGGAACGAGAATTCTGTGTAAGAATGGTAGACCAATGGGCAGCAGGAATAGGACTATTAGGTGCCCTGCCCTTGTCCAGCGCATCAGACCCATTATAAGGAGAGTTCGTAATAGAGTTAGTAGACAATTGGGTGACAGGGATCGAATGGTCGGGTGCCCCACCCCTCTCCAGTAAGTCGGAGCAACTATGCTCCTCACTGGACCGTCAATTAATGTCCTCCATCCCGGCCAGGGCTGAAAATCTTTTGTTTAACAGATTTATCGCTTGAGGGGGGAGGCTTGGCAACACACTTGATTGTGAAGTTAGACCGTCAGTAATACAAGGGAAATTATCAAGATGCTGATAGAAAGAGCCAAGTGGCAATATCTAAACAGAACTAGTTTTAACCATTCCTAAACTAGCTTTACGCAGTAATTCCTGAACAACCATAGGATTATGAAAATGAATCACAATGACATCACCAATGTACCCTCTTCCCCCTAATAGATCCCCCCAAACACATGTTGCTAGCAAGATCTCTTTAGATATCTCCCAATTGCCAGCAATTTTGCTATTTAACCAGTGAATAGATGTGTTCATTAAGCCCCTGGTGTTTCCGTACTGGCAGCAGCGAGCCTAGGGACATTGGTAAGGGCAGCAACATAAGGAGCAGATGCAGGGGCAAGATAAATCACGGGTAAGGGAGCCATGCTTGAGGCACGTGTTGCCTTTTTCTTTACAGGTAATGTATTCTTTGGATGATGCACTTCCATGCTCTGTGCAGATTTAGTAGATGAGAGATCAGTGACCGAATACTGAGTGCAAGCCGGAGTTATGTGGACCATGGGCTTCACCAATTTAGCTTTGATTTGGGCAATGCGATCAATAATGGGGCACAATTTGGAGTCCAAATGTTCCCTTATACCCATACTCAATTTGCTCCAAATATTTTAATTTGCTACAGACAGTGACCCAATTGTTTCATCCTTGCCGGCCCTATTGCGCATCGCCATTTTGCTATTGACAGCAGGATTTCTGGGTTTTGTTGGTTTGGCAGTTTTCCTCCTGCTTGGCCTTTGGGCCACACTCGCCATCTGATTCACGGTGTGGATCACCAACCTCTGTGGCAGTACGGCTAGGCTCAGTTCCTCTTCTTGACACTGTAGACCAAAGCCCCAGACACGATGTGGTGACACCTGGAGATTGATCTGACACCACGGGACAAACACGGCCTAGTGAATCATCTGGTGGACTTGTTAAAGTGGATACGCTCAGCAACGGTGGCGTTGATGGGCAAGGGTACAGCTACGACATTTTCTTCAGCAGTAAGTGAAAGGCAACGTGCCACCAGATGTATTTCATTGGTAGCCATATCCTCTGCCCGGGTTAGGTAGTTATCGATGGTCGAACGGGTGCGGGGAGAAGCTAGCACACCAGGGTCACTGGGAGTCCCCTTCCTCTTGCCCATACTTAATAACTAAAGTGGAGCAGTTAAAGGAGAGGCTGAATAAACAGGATAACTAAGCAAGATGAGATACAGCAGGAAGCTGGAAGCTGGCAAACCTCAGCCATGGTTCACAAAACAAGAAAATAATACAAACAAGCATTGTAAATGCAATAGGTCTCGCATTTGTTGGAGCTGGAGCTATTGGTATTGTAAATGGCAATGTTTTGTACTTTGAAAAAGGTCTTGTGTTTGTTGGAGCTATTCACATTGTAAATGGCAATGTTTTTTATTTATCCTTAGGGTTCTATATAGCACAAACTTAACAGCCTCTGTTGTGAATTTCGATTCATCAAAGTTTTGTGAGCCCTGAAATTTGCACAAGTAAAGTGCTAACAGTATAAATATGGGCACTGTTTAATAAACGAAGCCACTGCAATACAAGAGCAAAGGTGTACGAGTGACTGCTTCTGGGTTTACGGAGTTGCTTACACTCACTGCCCGTTAAAGCTAGCTAGCCCGCTACTATGAGTTTATCAAACTTAATGCTATGTTTTCTTATGTTATGCTATGCTATGCTATGCTATGTTTTGTTATGCTATGCTATGTTTTGTGTATGCTATGCTATGTTTTGTTATGCTATGCTTTGTTTTGTTATGCTATGCTATGTTTTGTTATGCTATGTTTTGTTTTGTTATGCTATGTTTTGTTGTGTTTTGCTATGCTATATGTTGTTTTGTTAGGCTATGCTATGTTTTGTTAGGCTATGCTATGTTTTGTTATGCTATGCTATGTTTTGTTGTGTTTTGTTATGTTATGCTTTGTTATGCTATGTTTTGTTTTGCTATGCTATGCTTTGCTATGTTTTGTTATGTTCTGTTATGCTATGTTTTGTTGTGTTTTGTTATGCTATGCTTTGTTATGCTATGTTTTGCTTTGCTATGTTTTGTTATGTTCTGTTATGCTATGCTATGTTTTGTTGTGTTTTGTTATGCTATGTTTTATTATGCTATGTTTTGTTTAGCTATGCTTTGTTATGCTATGCTATGTTTTGTTATGCTATGCTATGTTTTGTTGTGTTTTGTTATGCTATGTTTTGTTATGCTATGCGTCGTTATGCTATGTTTTGTTATGCTATGCTATGTTTTGTTTTGTTATGCTATGTTTTGTTTAGTTATGCTATGCTACGTTTTGTTGTGTTTTGCTATGCTATGCTTTGTTATGCTATGTTTTGTTTTGTTATGTTATTTTTTGTTATGCTATGTTTTGTTGTGTTTTGTTATGCTATGCTTTGTTTTGTTATACTATGTTTTGTTTTGATATGCTATGCTATTCCATGTTTTTTATGCTATGCTATGTTTTGTTATACTATGCTATGTTTTGTTATGCTATGCTATGCTTTTTTATGCTATGTTTTGTTTTGATATGCTATGCTATTCCATGTTTTTTATGCTATGCTATGTTTTGTTTAGTTATGCTATGCTATGTTTTGTTGTGTTTTGTTATGCTATGCTATGCTATGTTTTGTTGTGTTTTGTTATGCTATGCTATGCTATGTTTTGTTGTGTTTTGTTATGCTATGCTATGTTTTGCTATGCTATGCAATGTTTTGTTATGCTATGCTATGTTTTGTTATGCTATGCTATGTTTTGTTGTTTTTTGTTATGCTATGCTTTGTTTTGTTATGCTATGTTTTGTTTTGCTATGCTATGTTTTGTTATGCTATGCTTTGTTAAGCTATGCTGTGATTTGTTGTGTTGTCTTATGCTATGCTATGTTTTGTTGTGTTTTGCTATGCTATGTTTTGTTATGCTATGCTATGCTATGCTTTTTTACGCTATGTTTTGTTTTGATATGCTATGCTATTCTATGTTTTTATGCTAAGCTATGTTTTGTTTAGCTATGCTATGCTATGTTTTGTTGTGTTTTGTTATGCTATGCTATGTTTTGTTGTGTTTTGTTATGCTATGCTATGTTTTGCTATGCTATGTTTTGTTATGCTATGCTATGTTTTGTTATGCTATGCTATGTTTTGTTATGCTATGCTATGTTTTGTTGTGTTTTGCTATGCTTTGTTTTGTTATGCTATGCTATGTTTTGCGATGCTATGCTATGTTTTGTTGTGTTTTGTTATACTATGCTTTGTTTTGTTATGCTATGTTTTGTTTTGCTATGCTATGTTTTGTTATGCTATGCTGTGATTTGTTGCGTTGTGTTAAGCTATGCTATGCTTTGTTGTGTTTTGCTATGCTATGCTTTGTTATGCTATGCTATGTTTTGTTATGCTATGCTATGCTTTGTTATGCTATGTTTTGTTTTGATATGCTATGCTATTCTATGTTTTTTATGCTATGCTGTGTTTAGTTATGCTATGCTATGTTTTGTTGTTTTTTGTTATGCTATGCTATGTTTTGTTATGCTATGTTATGTTTTGTTATGCTATGCTTTGTTATGCTATGCTATGTATTGATTTGTTATGCCATTTTTTGTTCTGCTATGCTGTTTTGTTGTGTTTTGTTATGTTATGCTATTTTGTGTTTAGTTATGCTATGTTTTGTTTTGTTATGTTATGCTATGTTTTGTTATGATATATTTAGTTATGCTATGCTATGTTGTGTTTTGTTATGCTATGCTATGTTTTGTTATGCTATGCTGTTTTGGTGTGTTTTGTTATGCTATGCTTTGTTTTGTTATGCTATGTTTGGGTATGCTATGTTTTGTGATGCTATGCTATGTTTTGTTGTGTTTTGTTATGCTATGTTTTGTTTTGCTATGCTATGCTATGTTTTGTTATGCTATGCGTTGTTATGCTATGTTTTGTTTTGTTATGCTATGTTTTATGCTATGCTATGTTTTGTTTAGTTATGCTATGCTATGTTTTGTTGTATTTTGTTATGGTATGTTTTGTTATGCTATGTTATGTTTTGTTTTGTTATGCTATGCTTTGTAATGCTATGCTATGTTTTGTTTTGTTATGCCATTTTTTGTTATGCAATGCTGTTTTGTTCTGTTTTGTTATGCTATGCTATTTTGTGTTTAGTTATGCTACGTTTTGTTGTGTTTTGTTATGTTATGCTATGTTTTGTTATGCTATATTTTGTTATGCTATGCTATGTTGTGTTTTGTTATGCTAAGCTATGTTTTATGCTATGCTGTTTTGTTGTGTTTTGTTATGCTATGCTTTGTTTTGTTATGCTATGTTTTGTTTTGCTATGCTATGCTATGTTTTGTTATGCTATGCTATGTTTTGTTGTGTTTTTTTATGCTATGTTTTGTTTTGCTATGCTATGCTATGTTTTGTTATGCTATGCTATGTTTTGTTATGCTACGCTACGTTTTGTTGTGTTTTGTTATGCAATGCTTTGCTTTGTTTTGCTATGTTTTGTTATGCTATGTGTTGTTGAGTTTTGTTATGCTATGCTATTTTTTCTTATGCTATGCTATGTTTTGTTATGCTATGCTATGCTTTGTTTTGTTATGCTATGCTTTGTTATGCTATGCTATGTTTTGTTTTGATACTTTTGTTATGTTATGCTATTTTTTGTTGTGTTTTTTTATGCTATACTGTTTTGTTATGCTATGCTATGTTTTGTTGTGTTTTGCTATGCTAGGCTTTGTTTTGTTATGCTATGCTATGTTTTGTGATGCTATGCTATGTTTTGCTATGTTTTGTTATGCTATACTATGTTATGTTATGCTATACTATGTTATGTTATGCTATACTATATTATGTTTTGTTATGCTATGTTATGATTAGTTATGTTATGTTATGTTAGGCGAGGCTATGTTTTTTTTATGTTATGTTATGTTTTGTTAAGTTATGGTATGCTATGCAATGGTTGTGTTTTGCTATGCTAGGCTTTGTTTTGTTATGCTATGCTATGTTTTGTGATGCTATGCTATGTTTTATTATGTTTTATTATGCTATGCTTTGTTTTGTTATGCTATACTATGTTATGTTATGCTATACTATGTTATGTTTTGTTATGCTATGTTATGATTTGTTATGTTATGTTATGTTAGGCGAGGCTATGTTTTGTTATGTTATGTTAAGTTATGGTATGCTATGCAATGGTATGCAACGCTAGGCTATGTTTTATTATGTTATGTAATGGTATGTTTTGTTATGTTAGGCTATGTTCTGTTATGTTATGCTGTTATTTTATGTTAGGCTAGGCTATGTTTTGTTATGTTATGCTATGTTATGGTGTATTAAACTACTGTGGATTTTATAACATCCAAAAGCTGATGAATGGAGTGGGCTTGCACGTCTTTGGGCTTGTGTGTGCTCCCCTCCCTCCTCCACCACAGTACTTTGCATTTTGCCCTGTGTCTGTGTTTAGTTATGCTACGTTTTGTTGTGTTTTGTTATGTTATGCTATGTTTTGTTATGCTATATTTTGTTATGCTATGCTTGTTGTGTTATGCTATGCTATGTTTTATGCTATGCTGTTTTGTTGTGTTTTGTTATGCTATGCTTTGTTTTGTTATGCTATGTTTTGTTATGCTATGTTTTGTGATGCTATTCTATGTTTTGTTTTTTGTTATGCTATGTTTTGTTTTGCTATGCTATGCTATGTTTTGTTATGCTATGCTATGTTTTGTTATGCTATGTGTTGTTGAGTTTTGTAATGCTATGCTATTTTTTATGCTATGCTATGTTTTGTTATGCTATGCTATGTTTTGTTATGCTATGCTATGCTTTGTTATGCTATGCTATGTTTTGTTTTGATATTTTTTGTTATGCTATGCTATTTTTTGTTGTGTTTTTTATGCTATACTATTTTTTGTTATGCTATGTTTTGTTGTATTTTGCTATGCTAGGCTTTGTTTTGTTATGCTATGCTATATTTTGTGATGCTATGCTATGTTTTGTTATGTTTTGTTATGCTATGCCTTGTTTTGTTATGCTATACTATGTTATGTTATGCTATCAGTGGAAGGAAAGCGTGAAGGCGATACACTGAGGACAAATGAGTGTGTGGCAAAGGAGCAGAGAGTGATGTAAAGTTAACTAAGGACAACATAGAAGGAAGGGAGAGATGGAGAAACATGATGCAAGCGTCGATGTATAGTCATGAGCGAGGAAACATGAAAATCTGCTGCGCGCTGACAAACACACGTGCTGAAGACAAAGTTGAATGGAAGCACAAGCGATTATTCTTACCGTTTGTCTGATCGTGCCTTTACATTTATTTACATGCTTTAGAGGACACGCGCTGTAGATGATATGAAATGAAAGTACAAGCGATAATCCTTCACGCTTGGCTGCATGCTGTTAGTTGAAGATGGGTAAGACTTCCCTTTAAATCGGAACAAGCGCGTATGAATCAAGGCTCAGCAAAATAAAAGAAAATCAAAGGCGGTAAAAGGCTTGAAAAGTTTGTAGCGGCGAAAGTGAAAGTAATCGAGCAGAGCATCAAAGGGGCGGTAAAAGGCTTGAAAAGTTTGTAGCGGCGAAAGTGAAAGTATTCGAGCAGAGCATCAAAGGGCTGGGTGAGAAGGGAGGGGGGAATGCAAGGGTCAAAGCGGCTAAAGTGAAAGAAAGCTATAGAGAAGGGAGGGGGGAGTGGGAGCAGCTGTGCACGTGCATGTGATCGTGCACTCAAGGTTTAGGCCAGCCAAAACTGTGGGTAGCACTTTGAAAATCCCACATACAAAATGTCTCTTCGAGCCTTTAGCTCGCGAGACCTAAAAAGGAAATAAAATAAAAGGGGATAGAACACTGTACCTCTTTTCAGGGTGGCAACTTAAGGACTCTGCCAGACACAAGTTACGATGGATCCTGGAGCAGATGTCAGGGTGGGGCCAGCCCAGCCTCATCTGGGCTATGACGGGCCCGGGCACGCCCACACACGTCCCACGCTGCGGGATGCTGGCTCCCCTTTGGAGCGCCTCCAGGCACGAGCGGAAAGACGAAGGTCATTGTGGCAGCTCTGGCTGCAAAGAATGCTGGGGAATGGAGTCCCAGCCTCAGCTGTTGTTTGTCCCGCGCTGCAAGGTGCTGTCTCCCCTTTTGAGCACCTCTGTGCATGAGCGGGAAGGCAACAGTCACGGTGGCGGATTCAGCCGCAAAGGTTGCTGGGGAATGGAGTCCCCACCTCAGCTGTTGTTTGAGTCCTAAAGAGAGGAATCCTAACTGATAATGAAAGCTGGCTATTCTGAATCTCAAGATTTGTCGTTGTTTTGGCTGAATTGGGATGTGAAAATAGGCATCCTGGAAATCTAGTGTTGTCATGTAGTCGCGATGATTGAGGAGCTGGTGGAGGTTTTGAAATGTATCCATGCACACAACTGTTTTCTTTGTTTAACTTCTACAGATTCAAAAATAATTGGGAACAGAACCCCATATCCCTCTCTGGTTGTGCTGTACCATTTGTTTAGCACCTTTGTTGAGCATGGTTGACATTTCCAATTGTAGTTGATGGATATGAGGTGGGAATGCTCCCCTTGGAGGTCTTTGCGTGAACTCTAAAGTATGGCTGAATATGATTAGATATAAAACCCACTTATTTGTTATTAATTTCAAATTTTCAAAATTGTTTGCTATTCAGTCGCCTACTGATTACAGGAATAGTGTGTGAGTAACCGGTAATTTCCTCCTTGGTGTTTGTTTGTTATATGCCGCTGATGGCAGTTGCCTATATTGTTGCGGAGGATATGGCGGCCTGTATTGTTTCTGAAAGTACTCGTATTGTTGAAATCAATAAGGTTGATACTCTCATCTGTAGGAATATAGACCTCTGTCCATTGCTCTTCCAAAAGGCATCTGCCTCACAGTACCTAGCGACTTCAATGTGTCTGTTTCCACTTTAATCGACTGTAGAGCATTGTCAATATGTTTGCCAAACAATTCCTGCCCATTATAAGGCATATCTAGTACCTTACTTTCACATTCATGAAGTCACAAAGAAGTAGCTTTTAGGTATCCCTGTATGCGAAGGACAACAGCACCTGCTAATTGCCCAAACCCTGTAGAAGACATATCTATTACAGCCAATAATTTCCGATGAGGTTCTTTCACCCTCTTGTTGAATCTTTTTATTCTCCATCTTTACATTCTCAGACAAGTGATCTATGATTGGTGTAATATCGGGCCACATTTGTCGGTCGGAGCAGCCAAGGATCGCTAGAGAATGGGCCACTCTAAAAGTAGTTGCTGTCATGGGGGACAAATGCTTGTTGATGTTATCTAAATGCTAACCCTGCCTATCAGGTGGGACTGAGATGGGAAAAGAGGTTTTTTTTTTAGCGGCGTTGCGCAGTTTGAGTTATGAGGGAAACTGGCCTTGGGTGAACTCTCAGATGCCTCATATTTTTTATCCAATCTGGGTAAGACAGCAGAGACTGTTGCTGGATTTGTCATTATTTTGATTCCTTCCTCCCAGGTGAAATCTACAACAGGGCTAGCCCGGTTCGATTTCCTAGCAGGCCACTTAAAGTCATACAGAAAACAATCTGCTTGGCATTGGAAGGTCAAATCTTTTTGCTGCTCTCTCCATGAAGGAATGAAATCCTCCAATATCATTAGGAGTAACGTCTACCTCATAAGGAAAGGTGGTGATGGTGTTGGAAGCAGGTAGTCATCACATTCATTAAATACACGTTGATCGTTTGGCACTTCACCTTCCTCTTCAGAAGATATTCCATTATCTGCATGCGGAACTGCGATGTTTGATGCTGGTCTACTTTTCGTGTATGCAGCGCCAGAAAATTAAATAGTATGCTCGGGGTAGGATCATGTACTTCAGAAGATTGTAGAGACTGTATTGGTTGTGGTGAGGATATAGCCTTGGAGGGTTCCCGGAAACCTATTGTGTTTATCTTGTGACATGCTTTGTAAGCCATGAAGCTGATAATGGGTATAGGGTTGGTATTGTTCCATATATGGAACAGGTTTATTAGCAAATTGAACCCCAGGAAAGTAATATTTCACCTCAAAATATTCTTCATTTTCCTCATGAAGGACTATGGGCTGGTCCAAAGATCCTTCATCATCCAAATCCTCCTCATCCAGCAAAAGGGTATGAGGAAGTGGTGACACTTTACTTGAAAAGGTGTGTTCTGGCATCAGTAAAGCTGACTGAGAATGTATTGCTTCCCTCAAAAACGGTATTGTCGAAGATGGCGTGGATGATGTCATTGTCGACCTAATCAGTGCTTTTGTCTTCGACGGTGTGATGGTCACTGTTATCAAATGAGTCATCAAAGGCTTCCTCGTCACCAATCAGCCTCATGCATCAAGCCAAAATCCAGTCGGTAAAATACCGAATCGCTAATAACACCCGTTAGCGAGTAAATAAAACCTAATCCCAATGCATCAACCCAAATACAAAAATCGCTATTTAAGGAATCCTTAAATAGCGATTCCTTAAATTGCGATTGCATTTAAGGAATCCCAAATTGAGATTCCTTAAATGCAATGCATGAAAGTTAAAAAATTAGCGAATTCGCTAATAGGGGGAGCAAATTACCATGAAGATGAACTGCATGGTAATTTGCTAAAAGTTTGAAAAATGCACTTTTGTGCATTTTTCAAAGTTTCATGTTGCGCACACACATGCCCTTAGAGCATGTGTGTGTGCAACATATGTGCACATATCAATTTCAGGGGTGCAATAGGGTGTCATTTTGACACCCTTGCACCCTTGAAATTGCATGAGCAATTTGCGAGAACCTACTGGTACTCGCAATTTGCTCATGCAATCTCCAATTCATTCCTATGGGCCTGGAGGCCCATAGGAATGATTGGGACGGCATTCCTTAATTGCTACTCGCAATTTGCTAGTCGCAATTAAGGAAAGTTAAGGAATCGCTATTTGAATAGCGATTCCTACATGCATAGCCTTTTGCTATTCCTTATTAGCGATTCCTTATTTTTCGCTAATAAGGAATCGCAAATGGCATTGTTGATGCATGTGCCCCAATGTCTCTGTAGATGTTGAAGTCGTGGGGGCCGACAACGTTGTTAACGCTGTCATTGACAAGGTTGTCGTCCTTGCCGTCTTCGTCGATAATTTAGTTGTCTGTAACGTTGCTTCCACTGATGCTTTCATCAGTAGTTTTTCATCACTTTCAACGATTTCTCCATCAACGGCACTGAGGAGGACTTCATGACATGCAATGTTAACTTTGGAGAAGGTGTAGGTTGGGATTTCGAATGGTTTGAGGAGATATGCTCTCTTTTGAATGCTTGTGGGAGCATTCAGTTGATGGAATATGCTTTATATATGACCTTTGATGAATCTTTTTAGAGGTTTCTTTGGTGGTTCATGAGATATTTGGCCTTCTGATCTTCACCTTTTATGAAGCTTCTACTGTGATTATAGGCATTACGTTTTTGGATTCATATCAAAAGCCTCTACTTCCGGTCCTAAAGGGCTTTTGAAGATAAAATATGTCAAATATTACTGTCTTTTACCTTATGGGAACGGTGGAAGCAGTTCCTACAGGTTTCACGGGGTCTGAAAAGTCCTTTTTTGGTTGTATTTGAGGTTTTGAGTATAGTAAGGTTTTAACAGCAGATGGTGGTTCTTGTATGGAATCTATCTATCTATCTATCTATCTATCTATCTATCTATCTATCTATCTATCTATCTATCTATCTATCTATCTATCTATCTATATATATATTCACTGAAAAAACCATAGGTTTCACACACGTTATAATTAGGAATTAGCATTTAAAAAACCTTGCAAATTCACTGAAAAAACCATAGGTTTCACACATGTTATAGTTAGCGGAAATTTTACTGATAAAAAACCAATGAAATTCCCCCGTTATAGTTAGTGCAGGAAACTATAACTCACGCGACCGCAATCCTCTGCTGATGCTAATACTGTATTTAGACACTTATTTGCCCATGTCTTCTTCCATAAATTTTTAGCTATACATATATTACAAATATTTTTTTTTCATAAAGACACATATGTCATCAGCAGAAGATTGCGGTCGCGTGAGTTATAGTTTCCTGCACTAACTATAACGGGGGAATTTCATTGGTTTTTTATCAGTAAAATTTCCGCTAACTATAACATGTGTGAAACCTATGGTTTTTCAGTGAATTTGCAAGGTTTTTTAAATGCTAATTCCTAACTATAACGTGTGTGAAACCTATGGTTTTTTCAGTGAATTTGTACGGTTTTTTAAATGCTAAGTTACTTTACGCCATTCGTGGCGTGCGCGCCCACTTAACGCAGTTCGTTCCGTGCGGTAAGCGTACGGTAAGCGTAATCGGCGAAATTTTCGAAAAATAAAAAATTAGCGTTTTTTGCCTTGGGGGATCTTTGAAGACTCAACTAACATGGTTATGTGCATGGGCGCTGTCTAAACAGCCCCTTTATATGTTTTTGCCATTTGTTTATCAGCTCCCCCCTCAGAGTGCGAGAGAGAAAATGGTGGCCGCCGCTTCCTGGTTTCGACCGATTCGAATGTTTACTAAGATCTAAGGGACAATCAGAATCGCGCTCGCGCACGCCACCGTACGCGTACGGTAAGCGCACCGTAAGCGCACCGTAAGCTGGCTCAGATATATATATTGATTTAAAGGCTATTTTCTCAGAATCTACTGAACAGATTTACACCAAACCTACAAAAGGCACTTCCTTGACCTGAGGACTACCTCTCAAGTAATTCTGTTCAGCCGTTCGGGCTGTAGCTGTGTCTAAAGGTCCTATGGAAAAATGCATGGGAAAAACGCGTTTTGGGACCCCCCTTTTATCTCAGCCCCCGCTTGACGAATCCCCCCGAGACTTTCAGGGTAGGAGCGGAGCGTAGCGCCCCACCTATTTTGAAAAATTCGCAAGGATTCGTCGACCGGCGCAAAAGTTATTCAAAATAGAATGTTGCGGATTTCCTATGGAAACGTGGTCCTAACTATAACTACCTACTGGCGACCGCCAGTAGGTAATATATATATATATATATATATATATCCAAAAAACGAAGTTCCACTCGCGCTCTCGGACGGCAAATACAAAGAAACTGCGGACTCAAATCCAAAAGTAAAGGGGGTTTATTTTAAGTCATAGACCCGCCGTGACGCGTTTCGCCACTGTCGTGGCTTGTTCTCACAACGTTACACATACAAAAGACACCATTACATACTTTTGTCTGTCATGGTAATCGAAAGAGGACTTTCATTGATGTTACATCGGATCGAAAACAAGGATGCATAATAAGCGCCATCTTAACATGTGCAACAAATTTCAAAATTATCATGTTGTCTTCACCTTGTGTTACAAATAGTACAATAAGGGGAGTTCCCATCAGACAAGGTTGTCAGGTACGGTTTGTTCTAAATTACCAACATCGTTTTTATGAACATAGGGGAGACAATTATCCATATTTGACAAAACTTACTCGTTTCATATTTCATTGTGGAATTCTTTACATTTGCCCGTCTATATATGTCAAAAGAATTCTATGCATTTGAGGGGGCGGAGCATGGCTCGCAACGAAGATGGCTGCTTGAGCTCGGAGCTCCGGCGAGCCACGCCATATATTCGCCAATAATCCTGATCCCAACGTCTCCCAGAACAACGGTTGGCCCCAGCGGAACATCCTGAGGTGCTGGGCAGTCGGCCGGCGTAATTTCCAGCCCGCTCGAGCGAAGGGGCGACCTCCGGAGCCGGCGACTCGGGAAGCGTCCTAGGCCGCAGATCCCCAGCTTCGAGTGAGGAGGACGGCCGACGACGTGGGGCAACGTGCGGCCGGCGGCGGCCGCGAGGGGCGGACCCGAGGCGCATAGTGGCGGACAGCAGAGATCGGATGTGATGACCCGCGGCGTGCACAGAGGCAGCAGATAGCGCCGTGAGCGGGGCGCCGAGAAGGAGCGAGCGAGATCGGCGGAGAGCACGCTGGGAGACCCTGGGTGAGCCCCGCGGCGCTCGGAGCGCGGAAGGTCAGCAGCACCCCCTTCAAGCCCCGAGGCGAGCAGGATAAGTGGCAGAGCGGCTTGGAGTGAGGAACGTTGGGGGCATTTCCGGGCCTCGTTGAAGTGGCGGCCTGGGCTGGGGCACCGGTGTACCCGGCGGCGGCAGTGCGGAGGAGGCAACAGGATAGGAGAAACCACGGGCGAGGTGCCTCCGGGGTAGAGCTGGGCGCGAACGCCACGAGCATGGAGTGAGAGAAGCTGAGGCAGAGCGGGCGGCCTAACAGCAGCACGGTGAAGACTACAGACGGCTGGTGCGCCAGGTGGTGCCAACGGGTGCTGAGCAAGCCACCAGGACGCCCGCGGAGGGCTGCCTGCGATTGCCCCACAGCTACGTGGCGGCGGGAGCGTGCCCAGGCCGAACGGCATCGTGCTGAACGGTGTGTGGGTACAAGATGGGTAAATCTGACAAAACCCAGTCAAAACTGAAGTTCAAGCAGCGGCGCCCCCAGACGCAGACACCGCAGGAGGATGCTACGGGAGGCGGATCTGAGCCCGCGGAGGACGACCGGGACTTGAGGGGCCTCTTGTTGTCCATGGAGAAGGGGTTGCAGAGCGGCATCACCGCCCTGGGCGCTAAGATTGACGCGCTCTCCTACCGAATGGACCGCATGGGGGAGCGCCTGGACAAGCACTCGGAGCGCCTGGACCAAGCTGACAGTCGCATATCGGAGGTGGAGGGCGCGCAGACGACACTGGATCGCGACCACAAGAAGCTCGAGCGCCAAATGCAGATGCTGCAGGACAAAACGGAGGACTTAGAGGCCCGTTCTCGGCGGTGCAACTTGCGAATCACTGGCCTGCCGGAGTCCACTGCCACGGGCCGAATGGAGACCTTCGTGGAAACACTGCTGATTGCGCTGCTGGGGAAAGATGTGTTCTCCGGGATGTTCGTGGTAGAGAGAGCGCACAGGTCCCTGGGCCCAAGGCCCCCGCCGGGTGCACCGCCCCGACCGGTTATAGCTAAACTATTGAACTACAGGGACCGGGATGCAGCGCTGAGAGTTGCCCGGGAAAAGAAGACATTGTCCTACGAAGGGTCGCCCATCTCGCTCTACCCGGACTTCACGGCCCGGGTGCAGGAGGCCAGGCGACAGTTTGCCCCTGCCAAAAAGCAGCTCCGGGAACTAGGAGTGGACTATGCAATGCTGTACCCGGCTAAGCTGCGAGTTAACCGGCAGGGCAGGTCGCACATCTTCCAAGACCCTAAAGCACTCCAAAAGGCGCTGAAGGACTGGGCGAAGGAGCAGCGCCGGAGCCCAGCGACGTCACCGCGGGGGGACGAGAGAGATGGCGACCTGGACGCACAGGACTGACCATGAGGGCAGGACTCACCTAGTTGGTATTTTCGGCGGGACATGCTTGGCTGAAGGGATGTAGACTTTGGGGGGCGCGGGTGGGGGGCGTTTGGACGATATCGTTATGGGGTACAGTACATTGTGAGATGCACCCCCCCTGACTAGGCGCAAAAGGGAGGCGCATGGACAGTGACTCATCCCCCAATTGCTCCAATCCTTTATATGGTTATCGAGGACGCTGCTGGGGCCTACCATCTGAGAGGGCTGCTGAGTTGTGATAACAGTGCGCTGGGAGGGGACGGGAGACACAATAGTGGCTCGCTGGGCCGGGCGGCGGCAGTTAGGTACTAGGCGCTTCCACACTAGTGTGTGAGCGCTGAGCGACCTCCGCCCGCGTGTGCGTCCCACACCTTTGAGGGTTCAAAAGTTATGGGTGGGGTGGCGGGAGGTATGGGGTGCCCAAGTTTGGGAATCTGTAAGGCCGAGTTGGGGTGGGTCTTCTGTGGGTGGGGGGGAGGGAGGGGTTTGGGTTACGGGGGTTTGAGGTCACTAGGTCGGGGTGCGCGGTTTGATCTGCTAGTATGCTCCTGCGCTTGGAGACGCGCTCAGTTGAGGGATTTACGCCCTAGAGCAAGCTATGGCAAACACCGAAGCGGCCATACCTGAGAGGCACGACACACTAAGAATCCTCACTTGGAATGTAAGGGGACTTAATGATTACCGCAAAGCCCGTAAAGTAATGCACTATCTCAAGAGGCATAAGATAGATATTGCTTTCCTACAGGAGACGCATCTTCCTAATAACAGCCCTATCCTACGCACTAGGGACCTGCGGGAGGCACATGCGGCGGGGTTCACTACACACTCTAGAGGGGTGCTGACATGGGTAAGCGCGCGGGTGGAGCACAGATTGCAGTGCATTGCCACAGACAACGCGGGCAGGTTTGCGCTCACGCGCTTCCAGGGAAAGGGCATGGATTTACTCCTGGTTAATTGTTATGGGCCGAACTATGACTGCCCTGAGTTTTTCACAGCGCTGACAGGAGCGGTGGGGGATGCAGGCGCGCGGCATGTGCTTTGGGGCGGCGACTTTAATGTAGTGTTAGACCCGGAGCTGGATAGATCAGGCGGCCCGAAACGAGCGCAACCAGCGGCAGCGAAGGCGATTGCTCGAGGTATGCTTTGTTTGGATCTTGTGGATTTGTGGAGAACTCGTAACCCGGCAATAGGGGGCTACACACATTACTCAGCATACCATAACCTGCATACGCGGATAGATTACTGGCTCCTATCTGCGCCCCTCCTACCGCAGATACGCGAGTGCGCGGTACTCCCGCGCACGCTTTCCGACCACTCGCCGATACTGGTCTCCCTGGCGGCGCCCAGAAAGGTCCCCCCGCCGTTTCTTTGGCGCTTTCCCCCTTACTCGCTGCTGGATCCCCTATTTAAGGAGGAGCTGACGGCTGCTATCGAGCTATTCTTTGCCACCAATCTGGGCTCCGTGGAGGATTTCCAGACTGTCTGGGAGTCCTTTAAGGTCTACATTCGCGGAGTGGCGATGGCCAAACACTCGGGGGTACTCCGGGATATCCGGCGGCGCCTTGCGACGCAGGAGCGCAATCTGACTGCACTGGAGACCAGACTGCTAGAGGCGGGCGGAGAGGACGCTACTGAGGAGATAAAAACACTCCTGGCAGAGTACCACGAAACTGCTGATGCCGAGGTGCTGCATCTAGGGAAGTACGCTACGGCCAGGGTTTATGGTGAGGGTGACAGACCGGGGTCGGTGTTAGCTAATCTGCTCAAGGCTCGCAGACGCAGAACCGCCGTCACGCAGATCAAGTCGGGGGAGGGCTCGCTGCTCACGGCGGAGGATGAGGTGGCGGAGCGATTTAGGTCGTATTACGCCAGGCTCTACGCTTCTCAGCAAGCCGGGATGGAAGACAGCATAGGGGACTATCTGGACTATATAAAGTTGCCGTTCCTAGCGAATGAACACAGGGAGTTTCTATCCCTGCCTATCGAGAGGGATGAAATTCTAGAGGCCCTTGCGAGCATGAAGGCGCAGAGCGCCCCTGGAGCTGATGGCCTCACTGTCGCGTTCTACCGCGCTTTTTATAGACCAGCTTTTGCCGCACGTGTCGACGCTGTTCGACGATATGTGCATCAAGGGACATATGCCGCCGTCCATGCGCGAGGCGCTCTTGGTCGCTATACCGAAGCCGGGCAAACCACCCGATGAGTGCAGCTCCTATCGACCATTATCGCTGCTCAACGTGGATGCGAAATTATATGCCAAGGTCCTGGCCACGCGGTTAGCCCTTCTCGCTGCCGAACTGGTCGCCCCAGAGCAGGCGGGGTTCATGCCGGGCAGGAACCTCACATACAATTTGCGGACAGTGTTTGGCGTCATGCAACATGTTCGCCCTGACGTGCGCGCGCTCGCTGTCTTCCTCGACATGGAAAAGGCCTTTGACTCTGTCGAGTGGCCATTCATGCGACAGGTCCTGACGAGAATGGGGCTAGGCCCGATCTTCCTTCAAATGATAGGGGTGCTGTATAGTGGCCCCACGGCGAGAATACGATTGGGCGATCGAGTCACGGAACCGATAACAATCTCGAGGGGCACGAGGCAGGGCTGCCCCCTATCGCCTCTGCTGTACGCCCTGGTGGCGGAACCGCTGGCGTGCGCTATGCGTGAATACCACAGCCTACGAGGTATTAATTTTCCGACTTACAGGATAACGGTATCCACGTATGCAGATGACACCCTGCTGTATGTCAGGGACCCAGAAAATAACCTGGCCCCAGTGTTGAGGGAGGTTGTTCAATTTGGAGCGCTCTCCGGGCTGAAGGTTAACTGGGACAAGTCTATCGTGTTCCCGCTGACACCGGTAACGACCCCATTTGATATGGAATACCCGTTGCAATGGTCGGAGGAACCGGTCCGATACCTGGGGATCCAGCTCCATAGGGACTCAGAGGTGGTGCTGTCTGAGAATTACGGAAGGGCCATCAGTAAACTGGAGGACGACGTGGAGACCTGGATCAAGCTGCCCCTTTCGTTATTGGGGCGCATATCCATCATGAAGATGGTGGTACTCCCTCGGTTTCTGTTTCTGTTTGCGAACATCCCCATCGTGCTTTCTTTGCGCGGCTACAGGTGTCAATGCTAAGGCTGGCGTGGGCTGGCAAGCAGCTGGAGAGTACTGACGCTACCTTACCAGATGGGTGGCCTGGGGGCACCCGACATGGAGCTGTACTATCGGGTGGCGCAGGGGGCTCAGGCGCATAGCTGGATACACGGGGGTGAGACTGTCCCGTATCTCAAGTTAGAGACATTGTTTGCGGCGCCGCGGCCGCTCCCCGCGGTCATTTTTGAGCATCCGGACCGTCGCACGGGATTTCTTGATTCCTTGAACTCCACTAGGCATGCCTGGAACTGTATACTACAGCGCGAGTCGGGGGCGCAGCTATATTCGCCGGCAATGTCAATTGCTTGGGCGGTGTGGCTGGCCCCTTGTAATGAGGAAGCAGTGCGGCGATCGCTTAACGAGATAGGTGTACACACCATGGGTGACATGTTTGCTGACGGCCAAGTCAAGACGTGGGAGGCGGTGGCAGCCTCGGGCATGGAGGGCACGCAGTTGCAGCGTTTTCAGTATCACAGAGTTAGGCATGCCTGGAAACAGTTGTTGGGGAGTGACATGGAGGAGCCGGCGGAGGTTCAGGAACTGACATACATAATTAAGAATGGCAACCCCCGCGGGCTGATCTCTAAGCTGTACCGAATGGCGCAATCTCATAGGGTGCACGAGTTTGCAAAATGCAGATTGGACTGGCAAAGAGACTTAGGGATCACCATTGACGATGCTATGTGGGCGTACTGCTGCACTGGGATCAAACGCATCTCTCTGCATGGCAGACATCGACTCGTACATTTCAAGTTCCTCAACAGGTACTACTACACACCAGAGCGCTTACATAGATATGGGCTGCGTGAAGACCCTGTATGTGAATGGTGCAAACACCCGGCGGCGGACTTCCTTCACCTAGCGTGGCAATGCCCGGGCATATACAACTACTGGGAAACGGTATACCACCAGATAGTAGGGGTGACGGGGGTAGTGTTGGCTCCGGACCCGGCAGTGGCGTTATTGGGGCATTCCAGAGTGGTGCCGAAGGCGGCCCGACGCCTGGTGGATATGGGGATGCTCGTTGCGAAACGACGAGTTGCGATGAGCTGGATGCGTGGCCCCTTGCCCACGGTGGAGCAGTGGAAGCGAGATGTGCTATACTGCTGCACCCAAGCGGAGAGGTTCAGCGAGTTGCTGCCACCGCGTAGCCGGCCTAAAAACTTCTGGGAATTGTACGTAGACTACCTGAGCGGGCGGGAGACTGCAGCGGGGAGCCCCGATGGGGGTCCTGATACGGAGATTGCAGTAGAGGAGGCTCCCGGGAGAGGTGTTTGTGTGGGGGACGCATGATGAAGATGAGTGGCGGCTGAGTGCGGGAAGCGAATGGGGCTGCGACTGACTTAGGACCTCAATCGTTTAGTTGGGGTGGGTGGGTTAGGGGAGTTGGGGGGAATCGTGGGGGGAGGAAGGGGGTTTGGAGTGTGTGACTGTGCCCTACGTTCTGGGGGAAGGAACACGCTAGAGCCTGGCCGCCGACAGGGGGTCTGCCCCGCACATGAGCGTCGAGATGGAGGGACACTCGAGAAGCAGTGGGTATTAAATCAGTCATGCACGGCGATGCCCGACCTCCGGGATGTGGGATAGCCGATACAGTTGGTTGCGATATGAGAAAAGGTGGCGGGCCTCCGGTTGGTGGCGCACGGATATGTACATTACAGTGCCTTGTTTGCAGTCAATAAAAACATTTAAACAAAAAAAATTCTATGCATTTAAAAGGTGTCTATTATACCGTATATATTATCATCTTGTCACGTAAATGCATATAGGTGATTGTTCAGTTGTCATTAAAGTTTTGTTCAAAAATCCCAAAGGAATATTTGGAATGTGATTACCGGGGAAATATTTTACCCACATTTAACAAAGCTTACGTGTTTTCGTTTCCTAACACAAATTTAGTAGCATGTGTAGAAATGATGTTAAAATAGACAGTCGCTTCCTTGTTATATTATTAGCCTCTTATTACCAAAAGTTTAACTTCCCTTGCTAGTGGGTGGATATCGAGTCAAAATGTAAATTTTAACCGATAACTTGATTTGTTATATCCTGTTATCTCACAATGGATTTTATTGATTCAATTGTACCCTGATTAGTGGGTAATCATAAATTTAAAAATTTACTTTGATGTCATTCTCGATTGTTACTGCAAGGTGTCACATTCTTCCCTTATTTCACCTACTTGTGTTCAAACTATAAATAACCATATTGATTTTCTTACACAAAGAAACGTCGGATGATCTGAAGAAGAAAAGGGGGGGGGGGTTTGTGGATCTCAATCTGGGTCAGCCAAATACATACACCCTTTCTTTTTCTTCCTGTTAAGAAGATAACACATAAAAGAATATATGAGAATATAAATATCAGACAGTTAATAATGCAAAACACACTCATTCATTATACAGATGTATTGCCATTTCTTCATCCAGATTATGGCCATTAGGAAACAGAGCGCACATACTTATTATTAGTCTTGATTCACGCTGTCTTAGTCTTAACACCCTGTTTCCTCCTCTGATTTTGGGTGTAATCTGTTCAATGGCATAGTACATAAGTTTTGAGCAATCTGAGAAATGATGACTTGAGAAATGACGGGCAATAGGATATTGTTTATCCTTATTTGTGATAGCCCGCATATGTTCCAGCACACGTTTTTTTGCCATATGAACGGTGCTGCCAACATATCGGAGTTTACATGGACACTCTAAAACATAGATAACAAAATTGCTGGTACATGCCAGAAATTGTGAGGTACTGATCATGGTATTGGTGCTGGTGTTCATATATTCTTTCACCATTTTGCTGTTTCTGCAGGCTTTACAATGGCCACATGGGAAAAAGCCTGGTAAATCAATACCTCTCATCTCAAGATTGAAATTGAGATCACTATGTACAAGAGTGTCCCTGAAACTGCGTCCCTTCCTGTATGTGATCATAGGTTGTGATGGTAAATTACTACCTATAATGGTGTCATTTCTCAAGATTTCCCAGTGACGTTGTACAATCTTACGGACCTGGGTAGAATGCCCGTTGAATGTCATAATTAATCTAGTTTTCTCCTCTTCTTCTTTTTGTGTGGTAACGATTTCTGGAGTCACCAGATTACTAGATCTTTCAACTGACTTGATTCTTTCCGTAGCTTTTTTAAGAACCCATGATGGATACCCTCTTGCTTTAAATCTTTCCATCATTGTTCTCTCTTCTTTCTGGTAGTCCGAAAATAAGCTACAATTTCTTTTGGCCCTGAGTAGTTCCCCATATGGAATGCTCCACTTTAAGTTATCAGGGTGGCTACTTAGAGCATGAAGCAAAGTATTGCCAGCAGTACTCTTACGATATAAGATTGTATGTACTGTGTTGTTTTTCACCTGAACACATGTATCTAGGTATTCAACCTTATCTTTGCTGATGGTGCTTGTTAGTGTGATGTTTTTATTGTTGTGGTTAAGTTTATCAATGAAAAGTACAGCTTCTCTTTCTTCACCTTGCCATACTAAAAAAATGTCATCGATATATCTAAGCCACACTATGACTCTGGTGAATGGTTCTTGCAGATCAGGTCTCACTCGGATCTCTTCCTCCCACGCCCCCATGAACAAATTCGCGAAACTAGGCGCGAAACATGTACCCATCGCGGTACCGTGTTCTTGTTTATAGATCATACCATTAAACAAGAAGTAATTGTTCGTGAGACAAAATCTGATCATATCCAGGATCATACCTGTATGTTCCAATAGGTTAATGCTTCTGCGTTTCAAAAATTCTGCGCAGGATTGGATCCCTTGTTCGTGTTCTATTATAGTGTACAATGAGTTCACATCTAGAGTGATAAGAATGTAATCCTCTTGCCACACTAATTCTGAGATTTTGTTAAGAAAGTCTTTTGTATCTTTTACGTAGGATGGAAGTGTAAAAACAAATTCTCGTAAAAAATGATCTGCATATCGTGAGATATTTTCAAGGGAACTGCCTTTGGATGAGATGATTGGCCTGCCTGGGGGATTGTCCCTGTTCTTATGTATCTTTGGGAGCAGATACATTACCGGTAAAAAGGGACAGTCTTTTTTCAAAAAACAAAATTCCTCCCACTTTAACAGGCCCTTATCTTTCCATTCTTTGAGTAGTTCCCACCCTTTGTTGATGCTGTCATTATACTCAACCCGTGTCACGTTGGTATATGTCTTACCATCCTTGAGTTGTCTAAGCGCCTCATTAATATACATGTCTTTAGGCAAAATCACAATATTGCCCCCTTTGTCAGCAACGTACAGGAAGAGCCATTGACAATTGGTGACATAGACACAATGATAATCCTGCATGAACTCCAAAACAATCCACATGAAATAGGTATGAGCCCAGACTCCCTACTCATCTTGAATGAATTGGAAGTACAACATGACAAAGCAGTATGTAGTAATTTCAAACCCCAATCCACTTTTGTTCCTAAAATGGGACATGATAACATCGATACGTTTCAGGAGTTGGTAAGTGCCGACATGTTAAAATTTAGGAAAAATAATTGGGCAAAGAAAATGAAGAAGTTTAAATACAATCTTACTGCAACTCAGAAAGAAGCAATCAAAGATCTAGCTTCTGATGAAAGTATCATAATAAGACCTGCTGACAAAGGGGGCAATATTGTGATTTTGCCTAAAGACATGTATATTAATGAGGCGCTTAGACAACTCAAGGATGGTAAGACATATACCAACGTGACACGGGTTGAGTATAATGACAGCATCAACAAAGGGTGGGAACTACTCAAAGAATGGAAAGATAAGGGCCTGTTAGAGTGGGAGGAATTTTGTTTTTTGAAAAAAGACTGTCACTTTTTACCGGTAATGTATCTGCTCCCAAAGATACATAAGAACAGGGACAATCCCCCAGGCAGGCCAATCATCTCATCCAAAGGCAGTTCCCTTGAAAATATCTCACGATATGCAGATCATTTTTTACGAGAATTTGTTTTTACACTTCCATCCTACGTAAAAGATACAAAAGACTTTCTTAACAAAATCTCAGAATTAGTGTGGCAAGAGGATTACATTCTTATCACTCTAGATGTGAACTCATTGTACACTATAATAGAACACGAACAAGGGATCCAATCCTGCGCAGAATTTTTGAAACGCAGAAGCATTAACCTATTGGAACATACAGGTATGATCCTGGATATGATCAGATTTTGTCTCACGAACAATTACTTCTTGTTTAATGGTATGATCTATAAACAAGAACACGGTACCACGATGGGTACATGTTTCGCGCCTAGTTTCGTGAATTTGTTCATGGGGGCGTGGGAGGAAGAGATCCGAGTGAGACCTGATCTGCAAGAACCATTCACCAGAGTCATAGTGTGGCTTGGATATATCGATGACATTTTTTTAGTATGGCAAGGTGAAGAAAGAGAAGCTGTACTTTTCATTGATAAACTTAACCACAACAATAAAAACATCACACTAACAAGCACCATCAGCAAAGAGAAGGTTGAATACCTAGATACATGTGTTCAGGTGAAAAACAACACAGTACATACAATCTTATATCGTAAGAGTACTGCTGGCAATACTTTGCTTCATGCTCTAAGTAGCCACCCTGATAACTTAAAGTGGAGCATTCCATATGGGGAACTACTCAGGGCCAAAAGAAATTGTAGCTTATTATTGGACTACCAGAAAGAAGAGAGAACAATGATGGAAAGATTTAAAGCAAGAGGGTATCCATCATGGGTTCTTAAAAAAGCTATGGAAAGAATCAAGTCAGTTGAAAGATCTAGTACTCTGGTGATCCAGAAATCGTTACCACACAAAAAGAAGAAGAGGAGAAAACTAGATTAATTATGACATTCGACGGGCATTCTACCCAAGTCCGTAAGATTGTACAACGTCACTGGGAAATCTTGAGAAATGACACCATTATAGGTAGTAATTTACCATCACAACCTATGATCACATACAGGAAGGGACGCAGTTTCAGGGACACTCTTGTACATAGTGATCTCAATTTCAATCTTGAGATGAGAGGTATTGATTTACCAGGCTTTTTCCCATGTGGCCATTGTAAAGCCTGCAGAAACAGCAAAATGGTGAAAGAATATATGAACACCAGCACCAATACCATGATCAGTATCTCACAATTTCTGACATGTACCAGCAATTTTGTTATCTATGTTTTAGAGTGTCCATGTAAACTCCGATATGTTGGCAGCACCGTTCATATGGCAAAAAAACGTGTGCTGGAACATATGCGGGCTATCACAAATAAGGATAAACAATATCCTATTGCCCGTCATTTCTAAAGTCATCATTTCTCAGATTGCTCAAAACTTATGTACTATGCCATTGAACAGATTACACCCAAAATCAGAGGAGGAAACAGGGTGTTAAGACTAAGACAGCGTGAATCAAGACACATAATAAGTATGTGCACTCTGTTTCCTAATGGCCATAATCTGGATGAAGAAATGGCAATACATCTGTATAATGAATGAGTGTGTTTTGCATTATTAACTGTCTGATATTTATATTCTCATATATTCTTTTATGTGTTATCTTCTTAACAGGAAGAAAAAGAAAGGGTGTATTTGGCTGACCCAGATTGAGATCCACAAAACCCCCCTCCCCCCTTTTCTTCTTCAGATCATCCGACGTTTCTTTGTGTAAGAAAATCAATATGGTTATTTATAGTTTGAACACAAGTAGGTGAAATAAGGGAAGAATGTGACACCTTGCAGTAACAATCGAGAATGACATCAAAGTAAATTTTTAAATTTATGATTACCCACTAATCAGGGTACAATTGAATCAATAATATCCATTGTGAGATAACAGGATATAACGAATCAAGTTATCGGTTAAAATTTACATTTTGACTCGATATCCACCCACTAGCAAGGGAAGTTAAACTTTTGGTAATAAGAGGCTAATAATATAACAAGGAAGCGACTGTCTATTTTAACATCATTTCTACACATGCTACTAAATTTGTGTTAGGAAACGAAAACACGTAAGCTTTGTTAAATGTTGGTAAATTATTTCCCCGGTAATCACATTCCAAATATTCCTTTGGGATTTTTGAACAAAACTTTATTGACAACTGAACAATCACCTATATGCATTTACGTGACAAGATGATAATATATACGGTATAATAGACACCTTTTAAATGCATAGAATTATTTTGACATATATAGACGGGCAAATGTAAAGAATTCCACAATGAAATATGAAACGAGTAAGTTTTGTCAAATATGGATAATTGTCTCCCCTATGTTCATAAAAACGATGTTGGTAATTTAGAACAAACCGTACCTGACAACCTTGTCTGATGGGAACTCCCCTTATTGTACTATTTGTAACACAAGGTGAAGACAACATGATAATTTTGAAATTTGTTGCACATGTTAAGATGGCGCTTATTATGCATCCTTGTTTTCGATTCGATGTAACATCAATGAAAGTCCTCTTTCGATTACCATGACAGACAAAAGTATGTAATGGTGTCTTTTGTATGTGTAACGTTGTGTGAACAAGCCACGACAGTGGCGAAACGCGTCACGGCGGGTCTATGACTTAAAATAAACCCCCTTTACTTTTGGATTTGAGTCCGCAGTTTCTTTGCATTTGCCGTCCGAGAGCGCGAGTGGAACTTGGTTTTTTGTACATATGAATTGCCGGTTTTGCTCTGCCGGTCTCGCGCCACCCCCTAAAGATTGAGCACACCAGAAAGGAGGATCTTGGTGTACATATATATATATATATATATATATAAATAACAAAACCCTCTCCCGGTAGAAAGGAATTGAGCCGCACTCCTACGGTGAATTTAATTATCCTTTATTCATGTAGAGGCTAATTCCAACACGTTTCAGTCAGCCTTTGACCTTCTTCATGCGTCAGCCTTTTAGCATCAAAACACCAAAACAAACACATTGCCTGCATTTCTAAGTTTTTGGCCCCTAGTGGTCGCCCTGATGGGTCCTTTTTTCAGAGGCATGCCGGTACTTGTGGGGTGCTGCCATTTCAATCCCTCCAGTGGGTGATGCATTCGATGAATGTGAATAATATATATATATATATATATATATATTACCTACTGGCGGTCGCCAGTAGGTAGTTATAGTTAGGACCACGTTTCCATAGGAAATCCGCAACATTCTATTTTGAATAACTTTGGCGCCGGTCGACGAATCCTCGCGAATTTTTCAAAATAGGTGGGGCGCTACGCTCCGCTCCTACCCTGAAAGTCTCGGGTGGATTCGTCAAGCGGGGGCTGAGATAAAAGGGGGGTCCCAAAACGCGTTTTTCCCATGCATTTTTCCATAGGACCTTTAGACAGGGCTACAGCCCGAACGGCTGAACAGAATTACTTGAAATTTGGCAGAGAGGTAGTCCCTAGGTCAAGGAAGTGCCTTTTGTAGGTTTGGTGTAAATCTGTTCAGTAGATTCTGAGAAAATAGCCTTTAAACCAATATATATATCTGTGGCAGCTTACGGTGCGCTTACGGTGCGCTTACCGTACGCGTACGGTGGCGTGCGCGAGCACGATTCTGATTGGCTGTTAGATCTTAGTAAACATTCGAATCGGTCGAAACCAGGAAGCGGCGGCCGCCATTTTGTGTGTTTCACTCAAAAAAAAAAGAGTGATATCTTGAAAAGGGGGCAAGGTGGAGAGTTACAGACCCCCTAACATTTGTAAGGGGGTCAAAGAAGGACAGAAAAGTTCAAAGAAAACATTTATTGATTTTAAAAAAAATCGCGGGGTATGCGTACGGTAAGCTTACGGTAAGCTTACCGTACGCGTACGGTAGAAAAAAACAATAAAAAAAGAAATGAAAATCAGATTTAAGTGTTTAGATATTAGGGGGCTCTAAAAAGAGCCGTTGTGTTTATGAAGTGATTTTTTAGTGGTACCTACAAGTAAGTACCGATGCAGAGTCTAAGGTTCAAGAGGAAGACTCTGTTCCCTTCATCATTGAAGTGTACACCATCTCCTCTATAAATGTCTTGCATGTCGTAACGCAAGTTGTTGTGGTAAATGGAACCCATACCATAGTCACGGAGGAAAGCAGAAACAGATTTGTTGACGTGCTTTCTTGCTTTGTCAATCTGCGGACAGAAATGATTGGACCAGTTCCATTTTTGCCTTTGGCATATGTTAGAAAACACAAAGGCAGTTTTAGGGAAAAGTGAAAACAGTTGTGCAAAGGTGTCCTTCATAAGCATTTCCAGACCTACCCCAGTCAAAGTGCCTAGGTCATTGCCACCACAGTGCACTATTATGAGGTCAGGGTGTTGGTTTTGCATGAAGGATTTCACCAATGGCATCAATTGGTGCCACTTTAACCCTCTCTGACCAATCCATTTAATGTCTACATTTGGCAAAGCAAGGTCTCTCACCATACCTGTTTTCTCTGCAAACTTTTCACTCCAGAAAACATAGCTGTGCCCTACAATCCACACTGTGAACATCTTCCAAGGAGATCTGGATGCACTCAGGAGGTGTAATTCAGTAGAATGGGAACATGAAATGAAAGACAGTTTGGAAATGGAGGAATACATATTTTTTTCATAAAAAAAAGAACTGATTGGCTGTTTCATACCATTCTAGAATAAAAACTAGGCTGCATGTGTAAATTAATAGAAGCATGTTTTGTATTGGTACAGAAAAATGTGTTACCAAAGAACAGTACTTTGGATTTGCTGTTAGGTTTGAAAAGTAAAGCACTCTTGCTCTGTGGAATTGAAACATTGTTTGGTGAACTTCTGACCTAACTCCACACAGCAGTGTTCCATGAGCTGTTGCTATGGTAGCAGGCAGAAGTCAAGTTGGGGGAAGGGTACTAGGCAGAAGTCAAGTTGGGGGAAGGGTACTTTTGGAAAAGGGTTGGTTTTCAACCAATAGAAATGTGTGATTACATTTGAAAAAAAGGGGCAAGCACTGAGATTTGAAACTAACATGTATATGTGTGGAAAAAAAGAGGGAAAGTTTGCCATTATCTGGTTCTGCTTAGAGGAGAGAGGTGTACAGAAGAGAGATCCTGGCTCTGATAATCTGCTGTTTGAGTGCCACATTTCTTTCACAACTAACTAATTTTAAAGGTGAGTTTACAGTTTGAGAGGGTATGTATATGGTAAATTAAGAAATGAATAATAGAAATGGAATTCCTTTTGTTGAAGTTGTGTTTATCATTTTCTGTTTTGGGAGAAATTTAAATGTGAGGAACATGTAAAATAATATGGACTATGTTTTCACGATAAATTAAGGTGTACTGGTATAAAAAAAGAATAGTTTAAGGGTTTGAGGTTGGACTCAGTAATGCAAATACATTCAGCATCACTAAGGCTAGTTGCCCTTGCTGGAATGTAGGCAGTCACCCAGGTTACACATGGTGGTGGTCTGAAAAAGCAGTTTGGACATGTGCTTTTAAAAAAATCTGAAAAGTGGATTCATAATGTGTCAGTCTGTAAAAGTGATTATCACTTGTCAAAAAAAAGAGCAGTAAGTGTGCTTTCAAATTGGCAAAGAAATTTCGTTTTGTGACTAATGTGAAAACATGACTCTGTGTGCAAAGAGGAATTATAGGCAGAGATTTATTGTGTATTGCTCTGGTGATTTCACAGTTGCATTAGATGGAAAGGGGGAGCCATTTTTTGGTGCAGAAGCAGACTCTTAGCACACACCCAACTGCTTACCATGTGGAATCATGCACAGTATTTACAAGCGAGTGGGGTTTGAGGTTTCAGTCAGTAATGCAAATACATTCAGCATCACTAAGGCTGGTTGCCCTTGCTGGAATGTAGGCAGTCACCCAGGTTACACATGGTGGTGGTCTGAAAAAGCAGTTTGGACATGTGCTTTTAAAAAAATCTGAAAAGTGGATTCATAATGTGTCAGTCTGTAAAAGTGATACAATTACATTTTAATTATAAATTAAATTGTTGGGTGGGACAGGTAAGTGAGAAATTAGAAGGTCTCTTTCTTCCACTTTATCTCAAAAAGATTTTTAAAAATTAGTTATTAATTTCTCAAGGATCTTGAGATGTGGTAATTGATTTTTAGTGTTTTTAACAAAAAAAAAAAAATACGCTTACCGTGCGCATACGGTAAAAAAAAAAAAAAAAGTTTCAAAGAAAAAATAAAAAAAAGTTGAGAGGTAAGGTTGGCTCTTATAAGAGCCGTTGGGTTCATACAGGGATGGTGGAAAGAAAGAATGGGAGTATTATGAGCGTCTACAAACATGCTGGTCTATCTTATTGTTAATAAGGGGAAGACTGATCTCCCCAAAAACAATAAGACCACCACATCTTGTACACCTCATTTCAACCCTCCCAAATCGAGGGTTGGTGTCCACAGGAAAAGAAGAAGGTGATGCTCCAACAACAGAGGAAGGGCTCAGCTGAGCTGCCGATGATGTACTCGGCTGAGCATCTGAGGCTGGGCTCTGGTGACTTACTGAAGAGTTTTCTCCAGTATGTCGAGCAAAGGTCCTTGGGTGTCTGTCCTGGAGGTGTCTCTTCATAGAGTGATTTCCAAAGGAATATTTCTTCCTTGGATTTCCTCTTGATAAAACACGACCACAAAGTATGCAAGTGACCAATTGAGCATTCACCTTTTTCTCCCCCTCTGGAAAAGTGAAATACTCCCATACAAAAGAAGTCTTTTGTTTCCTCCTTCTCTGGATCATGGTGGTGCTGCTAGCCTCACTCTCAGAAGAGGTCTGCTGTTCTGCCATTGTATCCCAATGTCAATCCAGCTCCTGCTCCTAGAGAATCACAAGCAGAAATGAGGGGAATGGGTGTGGTGTGGGAAGAATCTGGAACTGAAAGTAGTTTCAACCAATGAAAAGTGTTCTTTCAAGCAGTAATGAGGGGAATGGGTGTGGTGTGGGAAGTTTCTGGAAGTGAAAGTAATTTCAACCAATAAAAAGTGTTCTTTGTAAGTCACATGACCTGCCGTGCGCGCACGTGACGCTTACGGTGCGCTTACGAAGCGCGTACGTCACACTCGCGCATGCGCATTATACGCCCCTGCGTAACCGCGACGTTGCTTCCGGGTGTACGCGTACGTCACGCACGTATTGCGTATCGCGCATTACACGCCCCTGCGTACCCGCGACGTTGCTTCTGGGTGTACGCATACGTCACGCACGTATCACGTACGCACACCGTACTTATGACGTACGAAGCGCGTACCGTCAGCTTACCGTACGCGCACGGAAAAAAATGCATAAAAAAAAAAAAAAACCTTTCCATAATGCAGGATATAGTACATATATTATTTTATACAAAGGCTTACAAAAAATGACAAAAAAAAATTTGCATTTAAAAATCCGTAAAAATTCACTGAAAACACCATGGGTTTCACACACGTTATAGTTAGAAATTAGCATTTTAAAAACCTTGCAAATTCACTGAAAAAACAATAGGTTTCAAACATGTTATAGTTAGGGATTAGCATTTAAAAAACCTTACAAATTCACTGAAAAAACCATAGGTTTCACACACGTTATAGTTAGGAATTAGCATTTAAAAAACCTTAGAAATTCAATGAAAAAACCAAAGGTTTCACACATGTTATAGTTAGATGGACATTTCACTCGTAAAAAACCAATGAAATTTCCCCGTTATAGTTAGTTCAGCTAACTATAACTCGCGCGCCCGCAATGCACTACTGATGACGTCACATATTACATCACTCATGACATGGTCACTGACATCACTCATGACATCACTGATGACATCTCAAATGACATCACTGATGACATCACTGATGACATCATCCTTGTGAAAGAGTAGCAGACCTCTTCTTCCCCTAATATAACCTTTAATACACACATTCAAAAATAGAAACTAAAATGTACAAAATAATGAACATATCAATATCAGTTACAACAACCTATTCAGTAATTCGAAGAACCACATACACATCCACTCATTCACCAACAGTCCTCTACAGTCACTCATACATGTACTCACTCATCATATGTATTCATACACCTATACATCCTGTTACACAACGCCACTCATCCATAGAGTTACTCACACACATAGTTACTCATGCTAATAAAGAATCAAACATCCATTTACTTGCATATACAGTTATACACACACCACCACACCTACTTCTACAGAAACTTACACATACTTAGTCTTTTAAACAATCACTTATAGAAACACATAATTATTCATACAGGAACTCTTTCAATCTCTCACTCTCACATATACTCACTTATATACACCAATAGTCACATATACTAGCTATAAACATATGTAGTTACTCATGGAGACACTATTGAGACAGTCATTCACTCACTAACACACCCATGCACACACTCATCCACCCATACAGTCCTGCACACATGCTGTCTTCAACACATACAAACAGTGAGTCACTCATTCATGCACCTATGCACTACGTAATACCCCCCACCGAACCATACAGACACTCAGACACTCATACTGACAAAAAACCAACTAATAACCTATATAGACACTCATGTAGCTACTCACCAACCCATGCAGCCACTTATACACAAAGTAAGAAACTGATACAGATATTTTCATATTTAAAGATTACTCAGTAAGCCATTTATTCACTATGATACACTTAATCAGTCAGTTACACTAAAAATACCAATTTATTCTTCCATTGACCTTGAGATATACATAAATATAAAACATATTTAATTTTCAGAAAAACACACAATCACAAGGATGATGTCATCAGTGATGTCATCAGTGATGTCATTTGAGATGTCATCAGTGATGTCATGAGTGATGTCAGTGACCATGTCATGAGTGATGTAATATGTGACGTCATCAGTAGTGCATTGCGGGCGCGCGAGTTATAGTTAGCTGAACTAACTATAACGGGGAAATTTCATTGGCTTTTTACGAGTGAAATGTCCATCTAACTATAACATGTGTGAAACCTTTGGTTTTTTCATTGAATATATATATATATATATATATATATATATATATATATATATATATATATATATATATATATATATATATATATATGGATAGCCAGTGGATAGCTATAGTTAGGACCGAGTTCCCATAGGAAATCTGAAAATTCTATTTTGAATAACTTTGGCGCCGGTTGACTTATCTTCGTGAAATTTTCAAAACTAATGGGGCGCTCCGCTCAGCTCCTACCCTGAAAGTCTCGGGGTGATTTGTCAAGCGGGGGCTGAGAAAAAAGGGGGTCTCAAAACGCATTTTCCCCATGCATTTTCCCATAGGACATTTAGTCGAAGGTACAGCTCAAACGGCTGAACAGAATTACTTGAAATTTGGCAAAGAGGTAGTCCTCAGGTCAGGCATGTCCCTTTTGCATATATGGTGTCAATCTGTTCAGTAGTTCCTGTGAAAATTGCAGTTAAAAGTACATAAATATGTATATGCGCGCACCGTGCGCGCACGGTGCTCGCACGCGGCGCGCACCAAATATCCGCGAGCGTAATTCTGATTGGTGGTTAGATGTCAGTCAACATTCCAATCGGTCGAAATCAGGAAGTGTCGGACGCCATTTTGTGTGTGACAGTGAAAAAGAAAGGTGGAGAACGTGAAAAGGGGGCAGGGTAGAGAGTTCCTGACCCCCTAGCCTTTGTCAGGGGGTCCCTGAAAGACCCCGTAGGGTGAAAAAAACATTTTATTTTTTTTCAAAAAATCGCGGGGTGCGCGCATGGTGCGCGCACGTGTCGGACGCGATTTTGTGTGTAACAGTGAAAAAGAAAGGTGGAGAACGTGAAAAGGGGGCAGGGTAGAGAGTTCCTGACCCCCTAGCCTTTGTCAGGGGGTCCCTGAAGGACCCCGAAGGGTGAAAAAAACATTTTATTTTTTTTCAAAAAATCGCGGGGTGCGCGCACTGTGCGCGCATGGTGTCGGACGCCATTTTGTGTGTGACAGTGAAAAAGAAAGGTGGAGAACGTGAAAAGGGGGCAGGGTAGAGATTTCCTGACCCCCTAGCCATTGTCAGGGGGTCCCTGAAGGACCCCGAAGGGTGAAAAAAACACTTCATTTTTTTTCAAAAAATTGCGGGGTGCGCGCACGGTGCGCGCATGGTGTCGGACGCCATTTTGTGTGTGACAGTGAAAAAGAAAGGTGGAGAACGTGAAAAGGGGGCAGGGTAGAGAGTTCCTGACCCCCTAGCCTTTGTCAGGGGGTCCCTGAAGGACCCCGAAGGGTGAAAAAAACATTTTTTTTTTTTCAAAAAATCGCGGGGAGCGCGCATGGTGTCGGACGCCATTTTGTGTGTGACAGTGAAAAAGAAAGGTGGAGAATGTGAAAAGGGGGCAGGGTAGAGAGTTCCTGACCCCTAGCCTTTGTCAGGGGGTCCCTGAAGGACTCCAAAGGGTGAAAAAACATTTTATGTTTTTTTCAAAAAATCACGGGGTGCGCGCACGGTGCGCGCCCCGTGAAAAACCCTTAAAAAAAAAACATTTTAAACTGTTTATAAGTTTATAGAAGATATTAACTATGCTGTTCAACTTTATCCAAATTCAAAAAAAAAGAGCTGAGCCAATCCATATTACAGGATACAGTCAATCTATAACTATATACATAGGTAGTTTATTGTAAAATAAATATATAAAAAATATAATAATACATACATAAATTAGCATTTAAAAAACCTTACAAATTCACTAAAAAAAACATAGGTTTCACACACGTTATAGTTAGGAATTAGCATTTAAAAAACCTTGCAAATTCACTGAAAAAAACATAGGTTTCACACACGTTATAGTTAGGAATTAGCATTTAAAAAACCGTACAAATTCACTGAAAAAACCATAGGTTTCACACACGTTATAGTTACGAATTAGCATTTAAAAAACCTTGCAAATTCACTTAAAAAACCATAGGTTTCACACATGTTATAGTTAGCTGGACATTTCACTCGTAAAAAACCTATGAAATTCCCCCGTTATAGTTACTGTAGGCAACTATAACTCACGCGACCGCAATCCTCTGCTGATGACGTCAGATATTACATCACTGATGACATATGTGTCTTTAAGAAAAATAAATATTTGTAATATATGTATAGCTAAAGATTAATGGAAGAAGACATGGGTAAATAAGTGTCTAAATACAGTGATGTAATATCTGACGTCATCAGCAGAGGATTGCGGTCGCGTGAGTTATAGTTGCCTACAGTAACTATAACGGGGGAATTTCATAGGTTTTTTATGAGTGAAATGTCCAGCTAACTATAACATGTGTGAAACCTATGGTTTTTTAAGTGTATTTGCAAGGTTTTTTAAAGGCTAATTCATAACTATAACGTGTGTGAAACCTATGGTTTTTTCAGTGAATATATATATATATATATATATATATATATATATATATATGTATTCCCAAGGAATCGAAATCCGGCGAAACAGATTTAGTCGAGCCCACACCATCAATTTCTGCAGGTGAGTTTTTTCAATTCGCAGACAAGGGCGACGCGTTTCGACCACGTCCCTGGTCTTGGTCACATGACCTCCGCCTCCATTTACACAGCTTTTGAAGGTGCAGTTGAAATTGTTCATAGTAATAGACATAAAGAAAATAAATGTTTACGTCACATTTTGGAAATACAAATAAAATAAGTGCCAAACTGTATGGGTGCATATAAAACCAAGGTAGCAGACTGAGCTGTCAATTGTGCATTGCAATACTTCATTTTACAGAAGTTTCTGATCATTATTCTGGCAATTGTGGAAAGATTAATTAGCGCCTGGTGTGCCCTGCACTAATGTAGGTCATCCAATTCAAGTGCGAGTTGTACTCTTGTGGGTCTATTGCCCATTGTGTGCTGAGTGTTAGTTTGGAGAGAGAAAACAATGTGTCATTGAGCAATTTTATATTGATGCTATCACAAAAGGAAGCACGTCGGTTTAGAACCGTGGAAGCTTCAAATAAAAACAAGTGAAGGTATAGTACCCTATCGGTATTAAATCAATAAAGGTGACTTGGAGTAGGTTAGGGTTGTCGGCCCGTAACTCCGGTGCTCATATTTTTAACACGAACGTGGCGGTCAGGTAGTTTGCAGCTGCTCTCTCCTAAAAAATAAATCCACACAATTAGAATGAAGTAGGCGACAGTCATCAGAGCTATAAGATTAGCATGTTTAAAGTTTAAAAAACAAACATAACATTTTCCACAATAATTTGCACATCTCTAAAGTCTGCTCTTGTGTCATTAAAAATGAACAAGGGTGTGAAGTGTGAGGGAAGAGGGAAGGAGAGAGTGTTCAGTCCAGGCAAGATTGACAGTGTAAGAAATGTAGTTTACAGGTGGCTGTACAGTTCCTTGTCCTGATTGAGGCCGTTTGGGAACCTAGTGCCTGCTAGAAGGATGAAACGTGACTCACGTTTACGGAGGGCAGCTGTTCAATTACCTCCCCTGGGATTTGGGTTGACTGTGTCCAGTCCAAAGTCTCTGACTTTGGTCCAGTCACCTTCATGTTCTTGGCAAAGTGTCTGGCTGTGCTGTAGCTATGATCATTGTTGGTAATTGAGTGCCAGTGCTCCAAGATTCGTCTTTTTACTGCAAACATTGTGGACCCTATGTACCAGAGGCCACAGGGACAAACAATGGCATATACTACATACTCAGTATTGCAGCTTATTGGATTTGGTATCCTCCATTTGGTTTTAGTCCTTTCCAGGATGGTTTCGGTGACATTACTGCTGTATTTACAGGCTTTGCATTTACGGAAGCCTTTGATTTGTCTAAGCCAGTTATTGTCCCTGGGCTGGAGGTGACTATGTACAAGTATGTCTTTTAGTGATGCACTTCTTCTGTATGTGATAGATGGGGATGTACCTATATCATTTCATTTCGCAGAATGGGATCCTCTCTCAGGATGTCCCATCTATTCTTTAAAATTCTGCGTATTTGTTTAGATTGACTGCAATACTTGGTAATGGACCTAGTCGGTTCCTTGGTCTTAATCTCTTGTGTTCTCCTGGTTCTACTCTTCTCCAGAATCTCTTCCCTGCACTGTGTTTCTACTCTTTTTTCTGCTTGATGTAGTGCTTTTCTCGAGTAACCTCTCTCTTTAAATATTGCTTTAATCTCCTGTTTAGTTTTTGTGTATGATGCCTCAGTGCTGCAATTGCGTTTGGCCTTTAAGAATTCACGATAAGGAAATATATATATATTTATGTATATATATGTATAATATCTATATGTAAGTCCCTGTAACCTTAGTTTTTTTGTGACTTTCTAAGGTTTTTTTAAATTCTAATTGCTAACTACAACATCCTTGAAACCTTTGTTTTTTCAGTGAATCTCTCTCTCTCTCTATATATATATACATACATATATATATATATATATATATATATATATATATATATATATATATATATATTCACTGAAAAAACCATAGGTTTCACACATGTTATAGTTAGCTGGACATTTTACTGATAAAAAACCAATGAAATTCCCCCGTTATAGTTACTGTAGGCAACTATAACTCACGAGACCGTAATCCTCTGCTGATGCTAATACTGTATTTAGACACTTATTTGCCCATGTCTTCTTCCATTAAATTTTAGCTATACATATATTACAAATATTTTTTTTTCATAAAGACACATATGTCATCAGCAGAGGATTACGGTCGCGTGAGTTATAGTTGCCTACAGTAACTATAACGGGGGAATTTCATTGGTTTTTTATCAGTAAAATGTCCAGCTAACTATCACATGTGTGAAACCTATGGTTTTTTCAGTGAATTTGCAAGGTTTTTTAAATGCTAATTCCTAACTATAACATGTGTGAAACCTATGGTTTTTTCAGTGAATTTGTACGGTTTTTTAAATGCTAAGTTACTTTACGCCATTTGTGGCGTGCGCGCCCACTTAACGCAGTTCGTTCCGTGCGCGCACGGTGCGCTTCGCGCACCGTGCGCGCACAGTGAGCACGCGGTGCGCTTCGCGCACCGCGTGCCCACGTTACGCTAGATGGGCCATGAACGCACGATGCGCTTCGCGCACCGTGCGCACATGGAGGACATATGATGAGCATCGTTGTGACAGGTAAAATATATGTTTTGTTTAGCTCTAATAAGCCATGCACAAAAGGTGCCCTTCGTGCACCTTTTGTACACGGGGTAGGGAGAATGTGGATTTTTTTTTTTTTTTGATTATTTCTTACCGTACGCGTACGGTAAGCGTAATCGGCGAAATTTTCGAAAAAATTACAATTGCCTTTTTTCACTTGGGGGATCGTTGGGGACTCCCTCGACATGGCTAGGTGCTTGGGAGCTGTGTAAACAGCCCCTTTACATGTTTTTGCACTTGGTTTTTCAACCCCCTGTCAGAGTGCGAGAGCGAAAATGGCGGCCGCCGCTTCCTGGTTTCGACCGATTCGAATGTTTACTAAGATCTAAGGGCCAATCAGAATCGCGCTCGCGCACGCCACCGTACGCGTACGGTAAGCGCACCGTAAGCGCACCGTACGCTGGCTCAGATATATATATTGATTTAAAGGCTATTTTCTCAGAATCTACTGAACAGATTTACACCAAACCTACAAAAGGCACTTCCTTGACCTGAGGGCTACCTCTCTGCCAAATTTCAAGTAATTCTGTTCAGCCGTTCGGGCTGTAGCTGTGTCTAAAGGTCCTATGGAAAAATGCATGGGAAAAACGCGTTTTGGGACCCCCCTTTTATCTCAGCCCCCGCTTGACGAATCCCCCCGAGACTTTCAGGGTAGGAGCGGAGCGTAGCGCCCCACCTATTTTGAAAAATTCGTGAGGATTCGTCAACCGGCGCCAAAGTTATTCAAAATAGAATGTTGCGGATTTCCTATGGAAACGTGGTCCTAACTATAACTACCTACTGGCGACCGCCAGTAGGTAATATATATATATATATATATATATATATATATATATATATATATATATATATATATATATATATATATATATATATATATATATATATGCATGTATATATATATATTTATATATATATAAACTTCCACAGGGGGTGTGTGGTGTGCAGGTAAAGCGCCACGGGTGCTCGTTAGAGCCCAGATGGTATATCTCCAATCACTCCAGTGCCCTTATCCAGAGATGGCACTCCACTTAGTGCGGCAATAAAGTTTTATTCAAAACCTGTCAAATCGCAGTCAGGTCTAGGCGTTTTGGCTCCCACTGAGCCTTGTTAACGTCCTTGTGCAGTCCAGTCCAGGTTTTCGTATTAGCGAACGGAAGCCGTCGGAAGCTGACGGAGAACAGAGCGCGAGCAAGAGAGAAGCGGAGCTGCCTCACCTCGCCACGCCTCGCTTCGCCCCGACCGGTGTGTTTCCCACCCGGGTTCTATCCGGCTAACCCGTTCGAGGTTTGAGGCTTGAGGCTCGAGTATAGAGGTTAGAGGTCCGAGGGTGACCACGATACAACGCGGCGTAGGGGGGAGCTCTCGCCCTCTCTCTCTCTCTCTTTCTTCGCCCTCGCCGGACCAGACTCTTGTGGTCCGACACAGAGTGCAGCGGAGGAGGAGACCTCGAGTTGGCATTAGAGCAGGGGGAAGGAGTGAAACGACACCCTCTATCGGATCAGCGTGATATTGAACAACAGGACAACAAACAGGACAACAAACAGGACAACAGGTCTACAACTGGATTGCCCAGCTTTTGCCAGAGAGACTAAGCTTATACGGAGCGGCAGGAGATCGACTTTGAGACCAGTCCCAGGGCTTCAGCGTTTCCAATGAGGCCCGCCAGGTGAGGGTGCGTGCCGAAGCATATAGAGTGGTGGAGGGGGGTTGCACTGGGTTTTCGGGTCAGCAATTTTGACGAAATTGGAGACAATAGCATGACTGACATCACGATCAGATGAGGATAAGGATAAAGGGCGTAGAAAAATCCTCAATTTAATCAACTTAATCACTCCACCATCAGTAACAGTAACATAGGCCACAGGGGAGTGGGCACAAGGAACAACAAGGCCCCTCAAAGAGACCACAGATACGGCCATAGATTAATCCACAACAATGCGATCAGGGAGGGTAGGAAAACGATGGTAAAGTCAAAATAAAAGTCGCAACTCAAAGCAGAGAAAAGGAAAGCAGAATGTGTGATTAATAGTCCTCTACGAGAGGTGAACCTGAATGACCCCAACGCGGTCTTTTTTAAGATAAAGAGGGAAAAATTGGACATAAAGGAGACTAGGAACAAACACAATGAACAGGATAAAGACAAAGACAAAATGTTAACAAACACAATTTCAGAAATAAGCAAGCCACAATCTATCACCCCAATTAAAGACACCACATGGAATCAAAGTGATGTGAATAATCCTTATCCAATTAGCCCAATCATCTCAATTTGTACACCGAGAAAAGCAATTAATAGAATCACGGGAACCAATCCCTGCATCTATCAACCCAAAATTGATACGAAGTTCTCCTTTTTGAAAGATCCAACTACGGAAATTTTTTCTAAAACCAGTGTAATAGAGGGGCTGCAAACACCTCTCTTGCCTCTAGTCTCAAGTAGTTCTAATTTGACATCACAAGTTGAATCAGACACGCAACAGACTATATTAGTTCAACAAGGAAATGTCTTGAAGGCACCAAGCATGACCATAGTTCCATCTAGGTTGGGATTTCAATTATACAATGAACCATCAACTATAATTGAGACCCTTGATGTGAAAGACACTCAAACAAATAATATTGGTACGCATTTAGACCTCCACCGAGAAACAGCAAGTAACACAATAAATACCATATTAAACAGTATGGAATATAAAAACCAAACGATTCCACCTGTTACACAAGACAAGTAGGTGCTTTTTGTTGATCTAAGCAAATCAGCTTACCAGTCGCAAAACGACAAAAATGTCAACGTCTTTATAAAAACACAGAGTCCTCAATATAATCAGCGACAGGTGAATGACAATCCATCTATAATAAACGCAAAACCACCAGTTAATACGAAGTCACAAGAAGACAATCCCACTGGGGAGCCCGAGGTGAAACAGCTACATGAGGAAATAGCTAAAGATACAAACTTGGAGGAGGAAAAAAGAAAAGACATCATAGTAAAACAGGAATCCCCACACCCACCAATATCGTGCAGGGGATCAAGTATAGATCAAGAGCAACTAACAATAAATCAGGGAGAAAGGTCGTCACTCAAAAATATCCATTCAGATAGCACCCACCAGATTACACTTGGGGATACATCATAGAAAAGTGATATGTCTTTCCTAGCTACGCAAGAATGGGAAGAAATGGTCGCTTCTTACAACCAAGAAACATTACCAGATAAAAATTCCCCGGCAGAAAAAACACATTTAACCAATAATATAATCTGGGAGGCCATGCTAAGTACAATTCAATATTCAACAGCGGCACTTCAATATCAATCTCACAAAATGGATTTACAATTGTCAATTTTACAGACTCTAGCAGATTTCACAGCGGGGATAGACAGGAAATTAGCCAGCCTGAACGACCTAATAAAGAGGGGCCAGGAAGGAACTTATGCCGTACAACAAATCAGACAAGAATGCCAATGTGCCCCAATATTTGAAAAGCTTTCAATATTGCCAACTATATTAGGAGATCTATTACTGGACTTAAAAAAAGTAATCATTGATCAAACACCAAATAAAACCATAAAACTGATGGAAAAAGATATACCTTCAGCATTTCAAAAAACAGAAACTCCGGCAGATAAAAACTCTCCCCAAAAACAAAAAGAATGTCAAGAACTGAGCGGGCGAATAGAGCCCTTAGGAAATATAAAGCTTGGGGGAAAAAATGGTCGTAAATGTAAAAGAAAAGGAAGAAAAAACAAGCAGTTAAGCAGTGTCCCCCAACTGTTACTAGACCCCACAAGAGAACAATTACCAACACCTCAAAATTCACCCGCATTAAGCTTGGAATGAAAAACAACAAACAGTTTCACGGGAAGTTAGCAGTACGGAAATACTCTCAGTGGTCACAGAAAATCAAAAATCCTTACCAATTACCCAAATCCAAACAGAAAGGACAGAAGAAATCAAACATAACCAAGAATCAAATTTGCAAGTAAGAAAAAACACACAAAAGGGGGAAATAAATCAGATCTCAAATATTCAAATTAACCCCCAAGACTATAAAACAGTGGTGCACAGAAATATGATCGAAACGAATCCTCGGGCAAGTGTCCAACAAACAGGGTTTAATGATATAGAAGAAATAGCACCGACACAGAATCCCCGGGTAAAAATAAGTGATAAGATCGAAAGTTCACTTTACGATAACCATCAATACGAAAACAAAAAAGAATCGACCATCATTATATTACACCCGCAATATAAATCCAGAGGCCCAATGGATATATTAAATAGACAGAACATTTTACAGCTTCTACACTCCAATGCAAAATTAGAAAACAGCACATCTTCTGATTTATTATCAATTGAATTTTTAGCAAAAAATAGCAATAACCTAGAATCAACTAGAACGAAATGGCAAAACTCTGAGATCACAAGAAGAATCTATCAGGAAAGGGAATGTTTTAAAAACTGGGGAATTGACATAGAATTGGTCATTAAACCACCATATCCAACTCCCTTCCTAACAAATAGAAAAAGTAATATAAAAAAGACAATAAACTCGGTACTGAGAGGTGCAAGAAGTAGAAGTCCTGGGGCTACAAGAGCTGAGAATTTTTTAACAACAGTATCAACTACAGGGCCCCAACATACTCAACCACAACCCTCAATAAACAAAAACTGGCTAGGAATACATCATGCATTTACAATAGAGTCTAAAAGATGACCTGACCTGATAACTACCCACCAATTACAAACTGAACAGAGCGGAATAAAAATATGCACCTGGAACATCAATGGTTTAGCGGCTAAAATCTCGGATCAGGAATTCTTGAGCTACATAGAAAATTCGATATAATACTTTTAGAAGTGACTTGGAAAGAGAAAAAATTTAGTTTGAAGGGATTTGCATCCCACTCCGTTCCAGCTACCAAGACCTCAAATCTAGGTCATAGCTCAGGAGGATTATTGATACTGACCTCCGTAACAACTATTGGAGATATAATACCAATAACTATTAAAATATCACCACCAAATGGTGTGCAGGCCATAAAAATAGCGCTGAAAATAGATAACCAAATGCAGACAGTAATAATAATTAATATATATCTGCACCCAAAAGGAAAGAAAAAAGCATTCTCTGAACTTCCTGCTGAATTAGACAGGGTGATGGAAGAGGAAATCATGGATCATATAATTCTTGCTGGAGATTTCAATTTGCACCTCAAAGAAACGACCCAAGCTTCCGATTTTATACAAGAGATATCGGATGCTTGGGATATACCAATGCAAGTTGCCGGTCCTAACATCAAACCGACTAGTGGTGCTAAATACCTACTACAGGAATTGGAACAACGTAATATGACAGCCGCCAATGGTCGCTTTAGCGAGGATCAACCACCGGCGGCAACTTTTCACACGCCCAAAACGTCAACATACTTGGACTACACCTTTGTGAGCCTAGGTCTCTTCAATAATATAACTGCATTTGAGATCGGAAGTAACGATCTTAGTGATCATTTTCCCCAGGAATTAACCCTGGGAGCAAACCCAGCCGAGAAATTTTCAGTAACGACAGCAATAACCCAAATTAGCACCATTAATTGCAAGCGAATAAGGTGCAACTCGGAAAATATAGATGTAATAGCGGTTACTGCGAAACAACTCCATGTACAAATCGAAGAAGAGACTGGGAACCCTTTAGAACGTTGGTCCAACTTCGCTAAAACTTTTGGCGAAACAATGGCAAATAACTTAAACAAAAAGGAAAAGCCCGCTACACATACTTTTAATAAAACAGCGCATTGCCCTGAGATCAAGAGACTGAAACGACTTATAAATCAAACAATGAAACAACTACGTAAACACCCAAATAATTGGCAATTGCAAAATACCCTGCGGCAAACAAGGAAAACATTAAAACAAAGGAGATGGGCACTTAAGCGAGAGAAAGATCACAAAGCATGGGCATCACTTTTTTATGATGCAAAACAAAAAAACAGCGCCAAATTCTGGCAGAAAGTCAGAAAGCTGCAGAGACCAGGACACCACGGGATCAGCTCCAATATCACGGAAGCAGTATGGAATAATTATTTATTTAAGCACTTTAATGATTTAGAACTAGATGTGGGAGCTCAGATAACAAGCACAACAAGTAGCAATCCTCCCTATATAACAGCTGCAGCTAATACTCAAAATAAGAAAAGTGAGGTAAAGCTTGGAAATTACTATCCGTCAGAACAGAATAAAGACCAGTTGACTAAAACAAACATATTGATATCAACAGTGGGGAACCCTGACAAAGAACTACAACTGATCAAGAAACAAATAGCTAAAGGCAGGCGAACAGGAGCACCCGGTCCCAACGGAATACCACCAATGCTATTTAAACAAGACCCCGATTTCTGGAGCAAAGTTCTGGAACCAGTGTATACTTTTGCTTTAACATCTATAAAACTACCAGACTCTTGGAGGGGATCAATTGTAAGCCCGATATATAAACAAGGAGGGCACGATAAACCAAACAACTATCGGTTGATCGCCCTGATAGATGTAGAGGCTAAATATTACGCAGGGATCTTTTTGGAAGAATTAACAAGCTGGGCAGCAGAAAACAACATCATCCCCATAACACAGACTGGATTTCAAAAAGGCCAAGGAACGACAACGAACATCATGGCCCTGTCCATACTTATGGATGCCGCAAGAGAGAATAAATATGCGTTGTATCTTTGTTTCATAGACTATGCAGCAGCATTCGATCATGTGGACCGTAATATACTCTGGAACAAACTGGCAAGATGGGGAATCCCTCCCACACTCCTGAATCAAATCAGGTACCTGTACACAGATACGTGGATCAGGATAAAACTGGGAGAAGGCTCTCGATTATCTCGATTATCCAGAAGAATCCCAACAAATAAAGGCCTCAAGCAAGGTTGTGTCCTTTCACCAGTGTTGTTTAATCTGTTTATGGGTGATCTGCCTGAAGATTTGGACAGATGTTCATCTCATGGTCCATCGCTAGGAGGAAAAACCATGACAAACCTGCTCTATGCCGACGATTTAGTCCTACTCAGTCGCACCCCTATTGGGCTACAACGCCTCTTAGATACAACTAATGATTTTTCCAAAAAGAACATTTGGACCATGGCAGTTAACTACCATAAAAAGTCAACGCCAAGGTGGTACCTTGACGGGCAAAGAATACAGAAAGTAACTTCTCATAAGTATCTGGGGATCCTCCTGGACCACAACACCACATTCAAACCACAGCTGGAGACCTTTAGGAGAAAAGGGATGACGACTTGTTTGGCACTCAAACCTCTAAAGAATCTGTTACCAGACCTCACTCAGGAACCCTTCCTAAAAGTATTGAGAGCTAAACTTCAACCTACAATCACATATGGGAGCGAACAAATGAGAGGAAGGGACGCCATAACATTAAACAACATAATAAAAACTTCATATCGCTCAATATTCCAACAACCTAGATATGTCTCCCCTGCCCAGCTTCGACTAGAATTTGGTGTACAAAACCAAATAGTGGAGAGAATGGGTGCCTTTGTAAAAACCTGGCATAAAATCAGACTAGCGGAAAAAGGCACTTTAAATAATCTTCTATGGATAGAGATAACACGAACCAGCAAGTCTCCAACTAACAATTACCTCAAAGACTCAATTGCGAAATTAGGTTTAGAGAATCTATGGGATACTTCAGCGACTCACACTGTCTTTAAAAAGCTAACAACAAAAGCGACAATAAGTATCTCCCTCGCATTAGACAAGGAAACACTATCAAGACGAGCGCACGGATAGACAGTTCTTAATAATTACAAAAACGGCAAACCCCAAACCTACCTAAATCTAGGCATAAAGATTCATACAAAACAAAAATTCCTGAAGTTAAGATTGGGGGTCGGACCTATAAAAGCTTTATTACCGCCATGGAAAAAAAGAGGACTAGATTACAAGTGTAGATTATGTGGTCTGGGCAAAGAGAACATTATCCACATCATCTGCATATGTGAAAGTAGAGTTTTTCCCTTTGGCGATGGACAATCTTCTCACGCCTGCACATTTTAAGATTTTTAACCTTTTCCTTTTTGTATTGTATACTTTTAGAACATTGTCTTTATACTGTACATAATCTGAATCATCATGTAACTATCCTTTCTTTGTATGATCAACATATGCAATGATTTTAATTAATTTTATGCATATAATAAACTTACTTACTTGTAAACTTTGTTTTTTTCAGTGAAAATATATATATATATATATATATATATATATATATATATCCAAACCAAGAATGCCTGCTATAGAGAAAGCCCACGAACAGGTGAGTCTGTTACCACAATTTGTATTCAAGGTTGCAATGCGATGACAGAGACAAGGTCACAAGTGTTCAGTCCAGCCCGACACGTTTCGTGTACTCTGCAACTTCCTCGGGGGCTCTGGGCTTGAAGGAAAGGCATGGAGGTTTTGTCGGCACCATTTAAATTCAATTAAACCCCGCCTTGTTGGGCGTGGCTACCGCTGTGGCCTAATGGTATCTGTAGTGCGTCCATCTTACTCCAGTGAGTTCCACGCCTTTCACTTACAAATAACAAAATTAAATCCAAGTGGATCGCGGTACTTGGCTCAGACACACCGCATTTGCATTGACTCCTCGATAACTGGCTACTGTTCCCTAAGCGGCTCTGCCGGTTGGCGTCTTCGCAGGGGAGCTGAAAACAGCAACGGGGCTTTCTCCGTGGCCCAGACAAAGCCGCAACTAATCCAAACCAAGAATGCCTGCTATAGAGAAAGCCCACGAACAGGTGAGCCTGTTGCCACAATTCTTATTCAAGGTTGCAATGCGATGACAGAGACAAGGTCACAAGTGTTCAGTCCAGCCCGACGCGTTTCGTGTACTCTGACACTTCTTCTGGGGCTCTGGGCTTGAAGGAAAGGCATGGAGGTTTTGTCGGCACCATTTAAATTCAATTAAACCCCGCCTTGTTGGGCGTGGCCACCGCTGTGGCCTAATGGTATCTGAAGTGCGTCCATCTTACTCCAGTGAGTTCCACGCCTTTCAATTTCAAATAACAAAATTAAATCCAAGTGGATCGCGGTACTTGGCTCAGACACACCGCATTTGCATTGACTCCTCGATAACTGGCTCCTGTTCCCTAAGCGGCTCTGCCGGTTGGCGTCTCCGCAGGGGAGCTGAAAACAGCAACGGGGCTTTCTCCGCAGCCCAGACAAAGCCGCAACTAATCCAAACCAAGAATGCCTGCTATAGAGAAAGCCCACGAACAGGTGAGTCTGTTGCCACAATTTTTATTCAAGGTTGCAATGCGATGACAGAGACAAGGTCACAAGTGTTCAGTCCAGCCCGGCGCGTTTCGTGTACTCTGACACTTCCCCGGGGGCTCTGGGCTTGAAGGAAAGGCATGGAGGTTTTGTCGGCACCATTTAAATTCAAATAAACCCCGCCTTGTTGGGCGTGGCCACCGCTGTGGCCTAATGGTATCTGTAGTGCGTCCATCTTACTCCAGTGAGTTCCACGCCTTTCACTTTCAAATAACAAAATTAAATACAAGTGGATCGCGGTACTTGGCTCAGACACACCGCATTTGCATTGACTCCTCGATAACTGGCTCCTGTTCCCTAAGCAGCTCCGCCGGTTGGTGTCTCCGCAGGGGAGCTGAAAACAGCAACGGGGCTTTCTCCGTGGCCCAGACAAAGCCGCAACTATTCCAAACCAAGAATGCCTGCTATAGAGAAAGCCCACAAACAGGTGAGTCTGTGGCCACAATTTTTATTCAAGGTTGCAATGCGATGACAGAGACAAGGTCACAAGTGTTCAGTTCAGCCCGACGCGTTTCGTGTACTCTGACACTTCCTCGGGGGCTCTGGGCTTGAAGGAAAGGCATGGAGGTTTTGTCGGCACCATTTCAATTCAAATAAACCCCGCCTTGTTGGGCGTGGCCACCGCTGTGGCCTAATGGTATCTGTAGTGCGTCCATCTTACTCCAGTGAGTTCCACGCCTTTCACTTTCAAATAACAAAATTAAACCCAAGTGGATCGCGGTACTTGGCTCAGACACACCGCATTTGCATTGACTCCTCGATAACTGGCTCCTGTTACCTAAGCGGCTCCGCCGGTTGGCGTCTCCGCAGGGGAGCTGAAAACAGCAACGGGGCTTTCTCCGCGGCCCAGACAAAGCCGCAACTAATCCAAACCAAGAATGCCTGCTATAGAGAAAGCCCACGAACAGGTGAGTCTGTCGCCAATATTTTTATTCAAGGTTGCAATGTGATGACAGAGACAAGGTCACAAGTGTTCAGTCCAGCCCGACACGTTTCGTGTACTCTGACACTTCCTCGGGGGCTCTGGGCTTGAAGGAAAGGCATGGAAGTTTTGTTGGCACCATTTATATTCAATTAAACCCCGCCTTGTTGGGCGTGGCCACCGCTGTGGCCTAATGGTATCTGTAGTGCGTCCATCTTACTCCAGTGAGTTCCACGCCTTTCACTTTCAAATAACAAAATTAAATCCAAGTGGATCGCGGTACTTGGCTCAGACTCACCGCATTTGCATTGACTCCTCGATAACTGGCTCCTGTTCCCTAAGCGGCTCTGCCGGTTGGCGTCTCCGCAGGGGAGCTGAAAACAGCAACGGGGCTTTCTCTGCGGCCCAGACAAAGCCGCAACTAATCCAAACCAAGAATGCCTGCTATAGAGAAAGCCCACGAACAGGTGAGTCTGTTACCACAATTTGTATTCAAGGTTGCAATGCGATGACAGAGACAAGGTCACAAGTGTTCAGTCCAGCCCGACGCGTTTAGTATACTCTGACACTTCCTCGGGGGCTCTGGGCTTGAAGGAAAGGCATGGAGGTTTTGTCGGCACCAGTTAAATTGAATTAAACCCCACCTTGTTGGGCGTGGCCACCGCTGTGGCCTAATGGTATATTTAGTGCGTCCATCTTACTCCAGTGAGTTCCACGCCTTTCACTTTCAAATAACAAAATTAAATCCAAGTGGATCGCGGTACTTGGCTCAGACACACCGCATTTGCATTGACTCCTCGATAACTGGCTCCTGTTCCCTAAGCGGCTCTGCCGGTTGGCGTCTTCGCAGGGGAGCTGAAAACAGCAACGGGGCTTTCTCTGCGGCCCAGACAAAGCCGCAACTCATCCAAACCAAGAATGCCTGCTATAGAGAAAGCCCACGAACAGGTGAGCCTGTTGCCACAATTCTTATTCAAGGTTGCAATGCGATGACAGAGACAAGGTCACAAGTGTTCAGTCCAGCCCGACGCGTTTCGTGTACTCTGACACTTCCTCTGGGGCTCTGGGCTTGAAGGAAAGGCATGGAGGTTTTGTCGGCACCATTTAAATTCAATTAAACCCCGCCTTGTTGGGCGTGGCCACCGCTGTGGCCTAATGGTATCTCTAGTGCGTCCTTCTTACTCCAGTGAGTTCCACGCCTTTCACTTTCAAATAACAAAATTAAATCCAAGTGGATCGCGGTACTTGGCTCAGACACACCGCATTTGCATTGACTCCTCGATAACTGGCTCCTGTTCCCTAAGCGGCTCCGCCGGTTGGCGTCTCCGCAGGGGAGCTGAGAACAGCAACGGGGCTTTCTCCGCGGCCCAGACAAAGCCGCAACTAATCCAAACCAAGAATGCCTGCTATAGAGAAAGCCCACGAAAAGGTGAGTCTGTTGCCACAATTTTTATTCAAGGTTGCAATGCGATGACAGAGACAAAGTCACAAGTGTTCAGTCCAGCCCGACGCGTTTCGTGTACTCTAACACTTCCTCGGGGGCTCTGGGCTTGAAGGAAAGGCATGGAGGATTTGTCGGCACCATTTCAATTTAATTAAACCCCGCCTTGTTGGGCGTGGCCACCGCTGTGGCCTAATGGTATCTGTAGTGCGTCCATCTATATATATATATAAATATATATTCCATCAAACTCCTTCTCCAGAATTCCAGACAAAGAAGCAAGCGGCACAACAGGTGTGCCGCTTGCTTCTTTGTCTGGAATTCTGGTGAAGGAGTATGATGGAATAAATATTACGGCGGCTGCCGCTGCAGCAGGCACCAACACCAAAGGAAGGTGAAACTGCGAAGGCAGCAATTGAAGAAAGTCATATAAAATATATATATATATATATATATATATATATATATATATATATATATATATATATATATATATATATATATATATATATATATATATATATATATATATATATATATATATATATATATATATATATATATATATATATCAACCTCCAAGACGGATGCTGGTGTGCTGCCAAAGAACCGGTGGTGCCGCAGAGGGAGGTGTCTGCCGACTCCTCCAAATCTATAAAGTAGCTCCTGTTCGAGCTGGCAAAACAACAGGCACGGCACTCCAAACGTGGCTCCTCGCAGTTTTAATAAAGATGAACGCTAGTCAACGCGTTTCGGTTGTATGTCACAATGTTGGCCCCTCCACACTTCAAACAATTAGCACCGGGGAGGTGGTGGTCCCTCCATTTTCTTTTATCATTGCCCCCGAGACCAGGCCAACCCAGGGGGCTTAATTAAATGAAGCGCAGGAGTCGGCCTGTTTTTTTTTTCTTTCTGGCCGTATTCACGGATGCACTGCAAATCCGCCCAATTCTTTTTATTAAAAATTGTTTTTTTTTGTCTAGGGGGTCAGTGTGTTTCTACCATGCCTCCTTTTTCTTTTTTTAATCTTTTTTCTTGTGATTCGGTTCAACAATATGGCTGCTTACACTTCCTGGTTTGAAGTGGTGACAGCCAATCAGATCTCAAGCAAGAGATCAGGAAGGTTTGCTGATCCACCGCAGCCACAGTTGTATATCTGAGAAATCTTTCATTTTTATTAAGAACATCTGAACTTACACCATTTAACCAAAAGAGTGCTTTCTGAACCAAGACCTAACTGATGTGACTGACCCATTAGTTTGGAAAATTTTGCGAAGGTTCGTCAAATGGTGCAAAAATTATTGGCAAATCAAAAAACGATTTCCCTATGGAAACTAGGTCTTAACTCTGGTGACCGCCAGTAGGGAATATATATCTATATATATAAATCTATCCAAACAACAGGTAGTCCCAAAGGAAGAGCCCACAGTGCAGCGTTACTTCGGTGCTTTAATGATGACAGCATACAAACAGGTAAAGGCGAGAACAAACTGCATCTCCTCCTTTCAGGCCAATCACGTTTCGGGCATTGATCCCCTTTCTCAATGGCCTCTTGTGTGCTCTTTGCAAGGTTGATTTTGCACACTTTATTTCAATATCTGAGGACCTGCCCCAGTGGGCGGAGCCATTCGCGCAGCCCTCTGGTCCATGTAGTGCTGCATATCTTCCTCATGTGAGTTTGTCTTGCATTGCGCCTGATAAATGTCAAATAAAAACCCCAGTGGGTTGATGCCACAGTTCTGCCTTTAAACGTCGTATTCATAATGCATGTCATCCCGAAATTCTGCCTCTCGTATCACTCTGGCGCCGGTTGACACCATGACGAGCCCGCCTGCTTGCGGTAAGGCTCTTCCGCGGCTGGGCTCAGCCGCTTCAATCCAAACAACAGGTAGCCCCAAAAGAAGAGCCCACAGTACAGCGTTACTTCGGTGCTTTAATGATGAGAGCATACAAACAGGTAAAGGCGAGAACAAACTGCATCTCCTCCTTTCAGGCCAAACGCGTTTCGGGCAGTGATCCCCTTTCTCAATGGCCTCTTGTGTGCTCTTTGCAAGGTTGATTTTGCGCACTTTATTTCAATATCAGAGGACCTGCCCCAGTGGGCGGGGCCATTCGCACAGCCCTCTGGTCCATGTAGTGCTGCATATCTTCCTCATGTGAGTTTGTCTTGCATTGCGCCTGATAAATGTCAAATAAAAATCCCAGCGGGTTGATGCCACAGTTCTGCCTTTAAACGTCGTATTCATAATGCATGTCATCCCGAAATTCTGCCTCTCGTATCACTCTGGCGCCAGTTGACACCATGACGAACCCGCCTGCTCGTGGTAAGGCTCTTCCGCGGCTGGGCTCAGCCGCTCCAATCCAAACAACAGGTAGCCCCAAATGAAGAGCCCACAGTGCAGCGTTACTTCGGTGCTTTAATGATGACAGAATACAAACAGGTAAAGGCGAGACCGAACTGCATCTCCTCCTTTCAGGCCAAACGCGTTTCGAGCGTTGATCCGCTTTCTCAATGGCCTCTTGTGTGCTCTTTGCAAGGTTGATTTTGCGCACTTTATTTCAATATCAGAGGACCTGCCCCAGTGGGCGGGGCCATTTGCACAGCCCTCTGGTCCATGTAGTACTGCATATCTTCCTCATGTGAGTTTGTCTTGCATTGCGCCTGATAAATGTCAAATAAAAATCCCAGCGGGTTGATGCCACAGTTCTGACTTTAAACATTGTATTCATAATGCATGTCATACCGAAATTCTGTGCACTGTGGGCTCTTCCTTTGGGGCTACCTGTTGTTTGGATATATATATCTATATATATCTCTCTCTCTCTCTAGATATATATATCTCTCTATATATATATATTCACTGAAAAAACCATAGGTTTCAGAGACGTTATAGTTAGAAATTAGCATTTAAAAAACCTTAGAAATTCACAGAAAAAAACATAGGTTTCAGGGGTGTTATAGTTAGCTGGCCATTTCACTCGTACAAAACCATAGAAAATCCACCGTTATAGTTAGTTCTGCTAATTGTAACTCGCGCGCCCGCAATGCACTGCTGATGATGTCACATATTGCATCATTCATGACATGGTCAGTGACATCACTGGTGACATCACTGATGACATCTCAAATGACATCACTGATGACTTCACTGATGACATCATCCAGTGAATGTGCCTTAGTTTGAAATTTAAATATGTATTATATACATACCAATGTGTATTGAAGATTGAGTGGATATATAACTGTCTGGATGGAGGATTTAGTAGCTGTCTGTCTGTCTGTTTAAGTGAGTAATTAAAAGTGTCTCACTTAATACATGGATTAGTAACTAAACTATGTGAATGTGTGCATCACTGTCTCTGTTGTTGTATAACATGCTGCCTCAGTTGGTCACTAACTACATGATTATGTATATTAGTTAACTCTATCTATCTATGCATAGATGTGTGAATGGTTTATTGACTAGGTGTATAGGATTAAGAGTGCATGTGGAAACAGTTGTTTGGGTGACAGTGCATTTATTTGTGTGCTGGTGAGCGAATATATGTTTTAGTTGTACATCTTCAACAAAGTAAAAACATAAAAGGCATTCTATGTGAGAGTTGGTGTATATAAATAAGTATGTGTAAGAGTCACTGATTGTGAGAGTAACTATATGAATGAGTGTATAATTGTAATGGTAAGTAAGTAATATATTTATTGTTTGGTTAATTAAAACCTTTACAATTTCCATATAAAAAAGCGTAATAGCAGCAGAATTCAAATCCTAAAACCATTTAAATAAAACATATAAAACTTTCATGAGTTGTATTAGCATCCACAAAGCAATTAACAGTAAATGTCTGCACAGGCCATAAATTAAGAAAGCAAGGCTCAGTTATCAAAGAGAGAGAGAGGGACTGTTCCGTCATCAGTTGGTTGTTTACAACAGTGAAGAAAGATTTGCTGTTAGCTTTACTACTCAAGCATATAACAAGTGTTTAATAAGCATAGAATGTCAATTTTGCTTTAATATAATGATTTAAGGGGCCATGAGATGCAAAGATTAAGCGATCCGGTCACTTGACGCAAGAGCTTTTGCCCCTGCCACTTCCATGAATTGAACAAAGCGACACGCCAGCTGTACATCTCCACCTCCAAAACATGCCTTCACAGCTTGCCTGCAGGTTCTTATCCGCTTTCTAACAAAGAGCGGCTTTAGTCACTGTCGCCGTTCGGCATGTAGATTTCTGCATATACATAGTAGATGTAATACACTTTCATTAGCATCCTCACATAGGCGGCATATTGACTGACCCTGGAGACGCTTCCACGGGGGAAGATGCGGTAAAGATGGCAAAATACCCAATCGAAAATGTAGATATTTTTCTTTCTTCTTTCTATTAAATCCCGTGCCTAAGTATGGTTGTGGAGAGGGTTTGTCATAGCTGTGAACCACAAACCATCCGTGGGCTCTTTCTGTAAGTGCCGCCTTGTCTTCTACTAATGATAGCTTTTTCGCTGTCTTGTTAACTATTTGTTTAAAACAAAGATAAGATCCTGAGGCGGCCCAAAGTTCCTTGAGTCCCAGACGATCTATTGATGCTATCAAATAGGTCCTTGCTGCACACTCCTTCTTTAGATGTATTTCCTTCCATAGATATGAGTTCAGTGTGCCTTTTTCAGATTTTTTTATCCTATACCAGGTCTTAACGTATGCTTCTTTATGGGCTATTTCTTGACTTTGCATGCCGAATTCTAGCCTTATTTGGGCTGGCGAGACGTACTCTGGTAAATTAAATATTATCCTGGCAGCTCTTGAGACAGTTCTGTCCAAAGTGAGTGCAATTGTAATGGTGATTTTTTAACATATTAACTATGAGTTACTATGTGTTTGAATAAATGAGGTGTTGTTGGATAATTGTGTAAGTGAGTAAATGTAAGTGTGATAAAAAAATTTCATAAGTGAGTACGATGACTGCATAACTGACTAAGATGACTGCTGATGTGTCAATGTCTATATATATGTGTATAAGTGCATTTGATAGTGTTCTATTAATTAGTGACTGCATGTATAAATGAATCTGTTGTTGAATGGGGAGTTGTGTGTGTTGACTTAGGAATCAGTGAGTGGGTATGTAGTAACTGGTATTGGCGTGTCAATGGTTTCAAATATGGTACTCTGTATTTTACAGTGAGTGATGAAAGGTTTATACTAGTGTAAGATGAGGTGTATCAGATTGTCACGTGGATGATGTAATCAGTGATGTCATTATTGATGTCATTTGAGATGTCATCAGTGATGTCACTGACCATGTCATGAATGATGCAATATGTGACATCATCAGCAGTGCATTGCGGGTGCGCGAGTTATAGTTAGCAGAACTAACTATAACAGAGGAATTTCTATGGTTTTATACGAGTGAAATGGGCAGCTAAATATAACACCCCTGAAACCTATGTTTTTTTCTGTGAATTTCTAAGGTATTTTTAAATGCTAATACCTAACTATAACGTCTCTGAAACCTAAGGTTTTTTCAGTGAATTTCAAACTTTTTTAATGCTAATTTCTAACTATAACGTCTCTGAAACCGATGTTTTTTTTCAGGGAATTTCAAAGGTTTTTTAAATGCTACTTTTTAAGTGTGATAGTAGTTATACTGATTTTCTACAGTTTTATAACTGTTTAATTATATATATTTTATTCATTAAATAACATTATATATTTTTCTGAAAATTGAAAAAACAAACTGAAATATTGATAAATTTTTCTGTTTTCATTTTTTATTTTAATATATTTATATTATTTTCTTTTTAAAAGAAACATTTTCCAATTTTTTTGGGGAGTCGCGCACTCAAAGCGTACACATCTCGGTGGGTGCGGGGATTCTAGCTGCTATTTTAGAAAAGTCGTGAAGGATCCGCGTACGGTGTGCGACGGCTGCGTGTTTTTCAGTTACATCATATACATTTAATATTACGTGATGTGCGTGATTGATATGCGACCAGTCCGCGACTCCTGCTCCCACGCATTTGCGACACATGCGCATTGCGGTACGAGATGATTACACGGTGGCGGGTCCCGCGTGACGTCATATACATGCTGGGGCGCGGTGGGTGAGCGACTCCTGCAAAAAAAAATTATGTTCCAAAATGATATGTATGTGTCTTTAATATACATATTAGGGCAAGAGATTATCTAAGATGTTCATAAAAATAATATATTTGTACTTATAATAAACTTATATTATTTTTAAACATACTTTCGCGATGTCGGGTGCATGCATCGTGAGCCCAGACAACCAGGTCAGTAGACCTTCTCTAGAGCCTAAGAAGCAGGTCAGCAGAGCTGCTCTAGAAGCAGAGACCCAGGTCAGCAGAGCTGCTCTAGAGCCAGAGACCCAGGTCAGCAGAGCTGCTCTAGAGGCCGAGAACCAGGTCAGCAGAGCTGCTGTAGAGCCAGAGAAACCAGGTCAGCAGAGCTGCTTTAGAGGGAGAGAACCAGGTCAGCAGAACTGCTTTAGAGGGAGAGAACCAGGTCAGCAGAGCTGCTGTAGAGCCAGAGAAACCAGGTCAGCAGAGCCGTTGTAGAGCCAGAGAACCAGGTCAGCAGAGCTGCTCTAGAGCCTAAGAAGCAGGTCAGCAGCGCTGCTCTAGAACCAGAGACCCAGGTCAGCAGAGCTGCTTTAGAGCCAGAGACCCAGGTCAGCAGAGCTGCTCTAGAGGCCAAGAACCAGGTCAGCAGAACTGCTCTAAGCCAGAGACCCAGGTCAGCAGAGCTGCTCTAGAGGCCGAGAACCAGGTCAGCAGAGCTGTTGTAGAGCCAGAGAAACCAGTTCAGCAGAGCTGCTTTAGAGGGAGAGAACCAGGTCAGCAGAATTGCTTTAGAGCCAGAGAACTATATCAGGGATCAGGTATCACGCGCCTGCATGGCCTACAATCCCCAGAATGCCCGAGGACCGGGGGGAGGAGCCGCAAGCACAATAGAGACGCAACGCGCACAGGACGCTGTGCGTAATTCCCGTTTACGAGTCCGTCCTCGACCCCGTTCCGAGAAGGAAGTAGCCCGTGTATAGATTGCCCGCAGCCTGGTGGAGACCTAGATCCGACAGTCTCCTCGCGCACTCTGTCTACTTTTCCGCACTCCATTGAAGCAGCCGGTCTGCTGCTTCAGACGTACGGCCGACAACCACCTGGGAGACATCTTCGCTGGAGGCCAGTTAAGTGCGCTGTCCTTCCGGATAAGAAGGGAGGTCCGCCTAGGTACTGTAATTACCGGATCCGCCTCCCCGGATCAGACGCCTTTCTTCCGTTTGTCTCCCACAGTAATTGTACAGCGGACTCCTACGTTTGGAGCGATATGGCTTTTAGCGTTCCTTTGGTGACCCCGCACTTAACTCCCACCCTTCTGATACAGCAAATAGGGGAAGCTGGGAGTGTGAAGTTTGTTCCTTTTTCTTTTGTTTGCTTCAGTCCAGTGTGCGGTGAAGTAACCGCGGTGGGGAACATAGAAACTACAGTGAGGCAAAGTAGTGGGACTGCCAGACAACAATCAGAACTCCGCGTGAGGCCAAATAATGCGGTGGTTGGTAAAGGCCCTATTGGCTGGTGGATCATTCACCTCATGCCTTGCTGAGACAATTCAGACCTTGCATTTGCGAGACTAGTAATTAGGGGATCTGTTAGAATTGGGGATCTCTGGTTGGCACAGGTAGGTACTTGTGACAAGCAGGGACCCTCTCCTCTAGTCAGGGTAAGGGGTTACACTCCTAATACAACCCCTGCTCACCCTCTAGGTAGCTTGGCGCGAGCAGACAAGGCTTATCTCAGAGCGTTATATGTTAAGCATTTGTGACCATATACAGTAACCCAGTGACAACACCACAAATGGACACCACACTAGAGTTCTATCAAAAATAGTTATCTTTTATGTAAAGACTTAGCACAAGACCAAATAGCGACAAAAATGATCACAATACGGTTAGCAAAGAAGAGTTCTTGTTAAAATGCTTGGTTTTAGAGTTCTGTGCGATTCGTACCCTTTGTCCGGCTCTCACGGTGATGAAAATGCCCCGAAAGAGTCAAACAGGCGCAGCGGACGCTCCGGTCCGAAGCGCACACAAATGCAGTGCGAGTCGTACACAGTACCTTAATTCGATGAGTCCGGCACGGACGAAGCAGTGAAAACAAAAGCGTTGTACGCGGCATTGTCCTTCTTTCACGGTGCGAGCTACGGCTCGTGGAGGCCCAGAGTCGCATTGCTTGAGGGGACGGTGCTTTTGTGCGGTGCAATTGTTGTTCGTTGCAGCGTACGAGCCGTACTGTAGGAGCCGTGGCTTTTAGTCTTTGGCTGCGGTGCGGAGCGGACGTACGGTGCATACTCCCTCTTTCGATGCGAGCGGCAGCCTTGAACTTCAGTGGCAGGGTGCGAGTCGTACCAACCAAGATGACTCGATGAAGCGAAGCGTTTGTACGTGGCGAAGTCGGCCAGTCACGGTGCAATCTACGGATCGTAGGACGCGTTGATTGAGGCGGACAGGCAGGGTACGGTGCGTTGCTGGACACGAATTGGAGGTACGAGGCGTACACAGCTCCCGGCCGCAGCAAATGCTAAAAACAGTGTTTCTAGCAGCGAATTGCGAGGCGGATGAAGTCTACTGGTCCTGGGACTTCGTTCAGGGGGCAAGCTCACTCACAAGCCCTTGGAGATCTTAAAGCACAAGTTGAAGTAAAGTTTCTTTGTAGTCTTTCTCCTCTCCTTCAGCAGCAAGGCAACCACTGCAGGCCAATCCCCCAGGTCAGGGACAGTACTTCCTCCTTACAGCTTTCCCGGTTCCTTCTCCTCAGGCATAGGTTCTTCTTGTCAAGCAGGATCTAATTTCTTGGGAGCAGGGTCCCAATACTTATACCCCTAATCCCTTTGTTCCTCTGGGGTAGAGGGGCCTTTGCCCAGCCAGAACCAGTTCCTGAGCACTTTGTTGACATGACTCTGATTTTCGATTCAGGGTGCAGGGCAGAGACATCAGCCGCTCCAAAGGAGGTGGAGCCGGCATTCTGGTGGCAGAGCACAGCCCTTTTCAGAGTCCAGATGCACTCCTCCCACCTATCTGGATGTCAATCTCTCTATTCACCACCAGGCTACCTAGCCCTGCCCCTCTGGAATTCCCCAGCCCTGTCACTCACAGAAACCAGACAGGCAGATACACATCATAGCAGAGGCGGGCTGAAATGGTTAGGCAAGCAAATACCAGCTTTCTAAAAGTGGTATTTGCAAACACAGAATATTAAAATAAACTTTACTAAAAGATGTCTTTTATTATTCTGAGTTCAGGCATACTAAACTCGAATTTCTACCATGTTCCCTGGGTCTGTACTCTGTTAGGATCATAGAATGTAACAATTCAAACAGCCCATTCTGGCCTATGAGAACAGGTAGCCATGCAACAGTGAAAAACGAAAATGGCTGTAATTCACTATTAGAACATGCCACACACATCAGGGCTTGTCCTACCTTATGCTTACAATGCACCCTGCCCTTGGGCCTACCATAGGGGTGACTCACATGAAGTAAAGGGAAGGTTTAGGGACTGGCAAGTGAGTGCACTTGCCAAGTCAGTATGACAGTACCAGACTGCACGCAGGTTCTGCAATGGCAGACCTTAGACACATTTTACAAGGCTGCTTCTGTGGGTGGCACAACCAGTGCTGCAAGCCCACTAGCAGCATTTGGATTTACAAGCCCTGGGCACTCCTGGTGCACTTTACTGGGGTCTGACAGTAAACCAAATAAGCCAATCATGGAATCCAACCAACATATACATTTTATATAGGGAGCACTTGCACTGTGGCACTGGATGGCAGTGGCACAGTGCTCTGAGCGGCTAACACCAGCAAAACACATGAGGCACAGCAACAAAAAAGTGGAAGGGAGACTCACGCCAAGGTGCCAGGTCTAACACGTGTCCCCTCCAGCTGAAATGTGGGGAGAACTACCCTACCCCAGGGAGTTCCTCATCACTAAGGCGGAAAAATCTGGACAGACCGTCAGCATTGGTGTGATCGGTACCAGGGCGATGTTCCACCGTGAAATCCATCCCCTGTAAGGAAATGGACCACTTCAACAGCTTTGGATTCTCACCCTTCATATGCATCAACCATCTGACGGGCCTGTGGTCTGTCTGGACCCGGAAGTGAGACACAAACAGGTAGGGTCTTAGCTTCTTCAGTACCCAGACCACAGCAAATGCCTCACGCTCAATAGCACTCCATTTCTGTTTCCGTGGAAGTAACCTCCTGCTAAGGAAGGCTACAGGTTGATCTAGGCCCTCTTCATTAATCTGTGAAAGAACAGCCCCCACACCATGCTCTGAAGCGTCTGTCTGAACAATAAACTCTTTGGAGAAGTTGGGAGCCAAGAGCATGGGCGCCGTGCACATAGCAGCTTTCAGGGCCTCAAAAGCTTTCTGACAGGTGTCAGTTCAAATCACTTTCCTGGGCTGCTTCCTGGAAGTCAGCGCTGTCATGGGGGCAACAATGTTGCCATACCCCTTGACAAACCTCCTGTAGTACCTGGTGAGACCTAGGAAGGCTCTCATCTCTGTCTGGGTTTTGGGCGACTCCCAATTCAGGATGGTTTCTATCTTGGGTTGAAGGGGCGCCACCTGGCCGCTCCCAACCTGGTGCCCCAAGTACACCACGGAACCCTGCCCAATCTGGCACTTACTGGCCTTGATCGTGAGGCCTGCCCTCCGCAGCGCCATCAACACTTCCCAGAGGTGGAGCAGGTGCTCTTCCCACGTGGAGCTGAACACTGCAATGTCATCCAGGTAGGCAGCACTGAACGAATCCAGTCCAGCCAACACCTGGTTGACCAACCTCTGGAAGGTGGCAGGGGCATTCTTCATCCCAAAGGGCATGACCCGAAACTGGTAGTGCCCATCTGGGGTGGAAAATGCTGACCTCTCTTTGGCCCCATCGGTCAAGGGGATCTGCCAGTACCCAGACGTTAAATCAAACGTGCTGAGGTACTTGGCAGCCCCTAACCTATCTATGAGCTCATCAGCTCTGGGGATGGGGTGTGCGTCAGTCCTGGTGACTGAATTGAGTCCTCTGTAGTCCACACAGAACCGGAGTTCGGGTGTGGCTCCCGGCGCTGCAGCCTTTGGGACCAAGACCACTGGGCTGGCCCAAGGACTGCTGGAGGACTCAATTACCCCAAGTGCAAACATCTTGGAGACCTCCTCCTTGATACACGCTCTCACCCTGTCAGTCACCATGTAGGCCTTGTGCCTCACAGGTGTACTATCCCCAGTGTCCACATCATGGATGCACCAATCAGTGACACCGGGAACCAGGGAAAACAGATCAGAAAATTGTCCCAGCAGCTGGCGACAATCATTCTGTTGCTCAGGGGTCAGGGTGGAAGAGAGGATGACACCATCCACTAACCCATCTTGCTCCTGGGCTGACAGGAGGTCAGGAAGAGGCTTGGTCTCCTCTTCCATCCCAGCATCTGTTGCCAAGAGCATGCCCACTTGGGACCTCTCCAAGTGGGGCTTGAGACGGTTGACATGTAGGACCCTCAAGGGGTTTCTGGGAGACTGCAAGTCCACCACATAGGTAACAGGACTCTTGCGCTCCACAACCTCAAAGGGACCGGTCCACTTATCTTGGAGCGCACAAGGCTCCACGGGGGCCAAGACCCATACCTTCTGTCTAGGCTGAAGCTCTACCAGAGTGGCATTCTGGTCGTACCACCGCTTCATCTCCTCCTGGCTGGCTTCCAGATTTGCCTCAGCAAGTTGCCTGAAACGCCTAGTCTGATTCCTGAAGGCCAGCATGTAGCTATATACATTCTGGGGAGGTTTCCTGGGAGATTGCTCCCAGCCTTCCTTGACCAGACTTAGAGGTCCTCTCACTGGGTGGCCATACAGGAGCTCAAAGGGGCTGAACCCTAGAGACTTCTGTGGCACCTCACGGTAAGCAAAGAGAAGGCATGGCAAGAGGACGTCCCACTTACACCTCAAAGTTTCTTCCAGACCCATTATCATGCCTTTGAGGGTACGGTTGAATCTCTCAACCAACCCATTTCCTTGGGGTGGTAAGGTGTGGTAAACTTGTAGGTTACACCACACTCTTGCCAAAGGGATTTCATATACTTGGATATGAAATTCGTACCCCGGTCAGACACCACCTCTAGAGTGAATCCCACTCTGGAGAAAATTCCCATCAGTGCACGTCCCACCATGGGGGCCATCACTGTCCTCAGAGGGATGGCTTCCGGGTACCGGGTGGCATGGTCCAACAGGACCAGGATAAACCTGTTGCCCATGGCTGTCCTGGGGTGCAGTGGCCCCACAATGTCAATCCCCACTCGCTGGAATGGGGTACTGACCAAAGGGAATGGCTGGAGAGGAGCCTTCTGCTTCCTCCCACTCTTTCCACTTGCCTGGCAAGTCTGACAGGTCCTGCAGTGAGTGTCTGAACTCCTGCGCATTTGAGGCCAATAAAAGTTGATGACAAGCCTTTCAAAGGTCTTGTCCTGCCCCAAATGTCCTGCCAATGGCACGTCGTGAGCCAGCCCCAGTAGGAAGGCTCTGAAGCTCTGGGGTACCACCAGCACACGGGCTGACCCAGGCTCAGCAACCTTAGGCTCTGTATACAGGAGGTCGTTCTCCCAGTAAATTAAATGTGAACCAGACTGATCACCTGCAGCCTGGGCTGCAGCCTGCTGCCGCATACCCACGAGAGAAGTGCATTTTTTCTGCGCCTTACAAAAGTCCTCCCTGGAGGGGCCTCCTTCTTGCTGCCAATGGGTCAGCTCAGGCAGGTCCCCCAGTTCAGCTATCTGTTCCCCTGTAGGCTCCAGGGCATCCCCCTCAAGGTCTGCTTCCTCCTGGACCGTGGGAACTTCAGGGGCCGGTTTCCCCCGCCCCCTTCCTCTTCTCTCTAGGCCGGTCCCTGGACCTCCCTCTCAGGCTCCAGGACCTCTTGAGCACCTCTACTTGCTGCCATAGACCGTGTGGTGACACACGCCCAATCCGGCATACCCAACATCTCCAGGTGAGCACTCCGCTCCACGTTAGCTCCAGGTGAGCTCTCCAAATCGCTCCCTAACAGACAGTCTACAGGCATGGCGGGCCTCACAGCTACCTGAAGAGTACCAGAGACCCCCCCACTCAAAGGGAACCTGAGCCACCTTGCAGTGACTCTCTGTGTTGTCAGCGGCAAAAACCGGATAGAATGCTCCTGGGACAACCTGCTCTTGAGACACCAGGTGACACTTGACAGCTGTCCCACTGACTCCTGTATCTCTCAAAGCTTCAACCCTACGGCCATTGATGGTCACCCACTGCCTGTCTTTCTTAGTGTTATCAGGCAGCTGGGTTTGGGGGACCATCTCACAGTCTCCTAATGAGACAAGGGACATCTCTGCGGGACCCCACCCACCTTGGACTGCCCTCTCCTCCCCCAAGGCTACACTAGCCACCTGCCGGGGTGAAGCACCAGTGGGTGCTGGTTTACCAAACAAAGGACACTTTCAATCAGAGGCAAAATGACTCATGTTCCCACACTTGTAACATCTTAGGGGCCCCTTCTGAACAGGGGGACCTGTCGGGGCCCCGGTCGGTTTCTGGGGTGGAGGAGGCTGAGAACCTTTCCCTTGGTTCCCTTGGGGATTACTTTGGGGCCTTCTTGGGAACTCCCTCTGGTTACCCCTGGTTACTCAAGGCTTCTGTGAAGATTACGGCGTCGCTCGCCTGCATCGGTGTTGCAGATTGCTTCTGTAGCACTAGAGCAGCAAGTTCCAGATGTAGGAAAACAGAAGGGGTGAAGTCTTTTGTATCCCTGAGACTTCAGACAGGAGGCAAGCTCAGATTCAAGCCCTTGGAGAAATATTCTGCAAGATGATGAAAGTTCTTTAAAAGTTCCCTCGCCTTTCCTTGGCAATGAAGAAACCACTGCAGGCCAACCCAGCAAACAGCACACTATCAGAGGGGCAGTCCAAACACCTGCAGCTTCCTTGGTTCTTCTCCTTGGCAAAGGTTTATCTTGTATTCCCAGAAGTGATCTAAAGTCTTGGGGTCTGGGCCCCAGTATTTATACCCATAAATCCTTTGTCGTCTGAAGGCAGAGCGTCCTGTACCTACTCCAAACCAGTTCTGGGTGCATACTGCCAGTGCACACCTTCTTCCTTTGTCAGAGTAGGCCAGGGACATCAGACGCACCACAGGAGGTGGAGCCAGCATTGTGGAAGGCAGGCACAGCCCAATTGAGACCCAGGTGCTACTCCTCCCACCACTCTACATGCAGATAGGTCTAGGTGTGCTGACTCACCCTGCCTCCTGGAGCCCCTGTCACTCACAAAACCAGACACACAATACACAAGCTAGCAGAGGCAGGGTGGGTGGTTTAGGCAAGAAAATACCTACTTTCTAAAAGTGGTACTTTCAAACCCAGAATGCTAAAACCAACTTCACTAAAATATGTATTTTATCATTTTGAGTTCGGCATACTAAATTCGTTTTTCCACCATGTTCCCTGGGTCAGTTAGGATTATAAGATGTTATAATCAAACTGCCCATTTTGGCCTATGGGGAAAGGTAGCCTTGCAATAGTGAAAAACGAAAATGGCTGTGATTCACTATCAGGACATGCCACACACATCAGGGCATGTCCTACCTCTTACAGAAAAAGCACCCTGCCCTTGGGCCTACCTTAGGGGTATCTGATATGTAGAAAAGGGAAGGTTTAGGGACTGGCAAGTGGGTGTACTTACCAAGGCAGTATGGCAGTACTAGACCGCACACAGGCTCTGCAACGGCAGGCCTAAGACTCACTTTACAGGCTGCTTCTGTGAGTGGCACAACCAGTGCTACACGCCCACCATCAGCATTTGATTTACAGGCCCTGGGCACACATGGTGTACTATACTAGGGTCTGACAAGTAAATCAAATCAGTAAATCATGGAGTCACTAATCATAACATCAATTTACCATAGGGAGCACTTGCACTGTGGCACTGATTAGCAGTGGCACAGTGTCCAATGCATCTAAACCAGCAAAACATCAAAAACAGAGAAGGCAATCAGTAAAAAATGGAAGAAAGACTCACGCCAATAGTACCAGGTCTAACAATAACCATTCACAATATATAAACGGTTTCCATTTAGATTCAGCATAACTACAATTAGCACAGTTACTATAGCTTGGGCTTTGGACTTAGATTGGACATGCATGCACTAAATAAATGTAAACTTTCCTGGGACAATTAGAGTGAAATAATAAAAGTAACTGTATAACTGTGGCAAAGTGGAAGCCTGCAGTCTGAAAGCTACACTTACCAGGTATATGGACGGACGGCTTGCCTTTATGTGGAGGTGACACTACTTACTTGTGGAAGATGACTGCTGTCAAGCTTCTGTTGTTACTCTGAGTGATACTACCCTGTGGTATGGCTGGCAACAATCTTAGACAGGAGTGAAACAAGTAAACACTGTATCCCTGTATCTAGCCAACCATGTTCTGGGGAGCCAGAGCTGAGCTGGAGCAAAGTGGCCAAGTCAGTCAGGAGTTTTTCACCCAGGCTGAGGTTTTCCTAGCGCGCAATGACCACCAGCTATGTGCAAAATAACAATTACGCAATGTGGGCAGCGCACAAAAAAAAGCGGCTGTTGAAGGATGCTTTGAAGCCATATCGTTTATTGTACAAACCCTACATTACATTATGATGTCCTTCCGGTTGTCAGTTACCTTTTCACTAGTCAGGGTCACAGCAAAAATCTCTGTCAGGTACAATAAAAGTATTATCCAGCGAGTTTTTCACCCGGTGTAGCTGAGGAGTTTCCAAAACCAGGATTATATGTATCTTTAAAATTTAAGAGTGAGCCAACCCCAGAGAGGAGCTCTGTGCTTGGGATCGGGCTTTAGGAGACCCCCCAGTCTCCTGCAGTAGGTGAGAGTCGGGTCCGTGTCTCCACTCTGTCCAAGGCCCCCTTCTCTCCCTTGCAGTCAAATAGATGGATGTGTGTACTGCTGGTGACGTGCTCTGCCCTCCCCGGTCCAAAATAACCCTGGTGTCACTTGCTAGGGAGATGCAGTTCATGTGAGAGACACAGAGGCAAAGGCCCAGTCTTTGGGGCTCTTTCATGGAAGGGGAGGGTGGTTACATTTAGGGTTCGGGGGCATCACGAGGCCCGGGCCCACGGCCGGACTGGGAACAGCATCCAGCCCTGACAGATTGCTATTCAACAGGCCCTATGAGCTGGAGGAGGAGGAGTTTGCTAGTGAGAAGCACCACTCCCGCTTTTGTTACAGGGAGCCAATATTGCAGCACTGCTGCAAAAGCGGCCGCCAGTAGCAAAACCGCCCCCCAAGGGTACAAAACTGGCCCCACCCCTCTGTCCCACCATGAAAATTCTGATGTCTGCTACAGCCAGTCCGGCCTCGCCCGGACCCTGAGGTCACCAACTGATATTTCACAACAATTTCACAATTTAAAAGAGAGTAAACAAAAATAACTTTTATGTTGGAATATCACTGTAGGCGGTGATGTACTGTATCTAATTCAATGCATATCAACATAGTCAGTTTATATTTAATGTGAATTATCACCACGTAGAACAGAACATTCGTAAACATGACAAATAAAGATATCAAAATGAAAACAAAATAATTATTATAAAATAAGTGTCTGCCATTGGTCGTCTTGCCATAAGTCAGAAGAGGCCCCTTTTTTCCATAAATGGGCCATTCCTGGCTTCCGCCAGCTATTTCTAAAGGTAAGCATAACTGCCAATGGCTCAGATTGCATATGTGTGACATGTTCCTTTTTTCAGTGTACTTCTCAGTGACATTCAACGACTATGAGTGACACTTTTTTCGTGAGCAAAATCAAGCAATGAAGACCAGGGAAACATAAATATCAAACATTACACCAATTTGAGCAACCAGAAACTCACATTTTACTGTACCACCTGGTAGAAAATTAAGAAAAAGATCACAAAACGCAGGTTTTTTCTCCCTCATTAGTTCATACTACAAACAGAAGGAATGATGAACGCACTTAAACGTGATTTAGAGTTATGTCATACATATGGCTTTATGTGGACATGAACAAATGTTACTAGCCAGTGTATCTTTTGAGTGCTAGCAATCCTACCTTGAATAGTGCGGACCTCACCGACCCGAGAGGCGCCAGCGGCTGCATTCTGGCTCTGGGTGACGTAGATGGAAATAATGCTGTACATACAGCATTACAGTGGTGATCATGATTCTCCCACTCTGGCAGCATTCAGAATCATGCCGGAAGCCGCAAAAAGGAAAGGTCACTGTCAGCACCGGTGGGGGTGGTACCTTTTGCCGGAATAACAGTAACAGGGAAGGGGCCACCCAGGATAAATCAAGCAGTCTATTTGCTAGCAATGAAGGAACTGCAGGCCCCGTGACAAACAAGCTGCGGTGGCGGGGTCTCAGCAGCTAATGAATGCAGTCAGCGTCGCCTAAAATGCCCCTTCAGGGAGGTTTCTGGCACATTCCCTCAGCACGTGCACCGACTGACAGAGTAATAAATGGCACATAAGTGCAGCGGAGGTAGTGGCGCAGGCAGGTTGTGAAGCCCTCCTTCTTGGGAATCCGAGGGTGTGATGAGAGATCAGGTCTCGGCTCCACTGATTTAATTCCAAGGCCATTCTTTTCGTGAGGAAGCGCTAAGTGGCGAGTCGGGTTACAGCTGAGAGAGCACCCTCAGCTGTTAAATAACGTTAAAGCGGTGGTCTGGCTGCACACACATATTTTTATTTATTTATGTATTTAATGCGTTTTTATATAGCGCGGACTTTACCCGAAGGTTTCGGAGCGCTTCACAAAAGGAACAGTAATGATACATAAGGAGAAAAATTACAAGTGAGCATGTTACAAAATCAAACGGTACGTTACATGAGGCAATAGTGACAATTGTGCAAGTATCAAGAGCAAACAAAATACAAGAGGTAGCAAACGATACGTTACAAAAGGAAAAAGTGACATGTGCAGGTTACAAGAGCATACAAAGTACACGTAGAGGTAAAAAATTGCAATAAATGGCAGACACTCAAAACACTAAAACAAAAGTTACGTTACATGAGGCAGTGGTGGGCGTTGTGCATGTATCAAAAGCAAACAAAATACACGAGTAGCAAACGCTACGTTACAAAAGGAAAGGTGACATGTGTGCATGTTACAAAAGAGTACAAAGTACAAGTAAAGGTATAATACTGCACTAAATGGCAGACACTCAAAACACAAAAACACATTGAGAAGGCACTTCTATAGGCATGGAGAACAGAATTTCCTGTAACGGAAGGACTTCCTTCATCAAATAGAGGGCGTGAATTACATTTGGAAGTGTCTTTGAAGGAGGAGAGCTTTGAGGTCAGTTTTGAAGGCCAGGGAAGAGGTGGTGGTCCGGAGCTGAGGCGGAAGTGAGTTCCAGATTCTCACCGCGTTGCCTGAAAAGGATTGGGCCATCGATCTTTCATTCTTGAAAGTGGGAGGTTCAAGCAATACATTTTCTGCATTCCGTGATGGTCTGGAGCCTCCCGAGAGTTTCAGTTTATTCGCCAGGTAGCAAGGGGAAGAGGAGTGCAAGGCTTTGTGGGTGATACAGGCAGTCTTGTAGATAGATCTTGCCTCTATGGGAAGCCAACGGAGGGTGGATAAAATGAGTGTGATGTGGTCGCTTCTTTTGGCCCCATATATGAAACAAGCTGCTGAATGGAGAACAGACTTCAGGGGGGACAGGTGGAATTTGGGGAGGCCAGTAAGAAGAGAATTGCAGTAGTCCTATCTGGAGAGAACCAGCGATTGGACCAGGGTTTTAAGGTCGTGCTCCGGGAAGAAGCGACAAATCCCCCAAAGAAGGCGCAGTTGGTATTGAGCAGACTTTGCAATGGAATCGATGTGGGAGAGTAGATTGAGTTTTTTGTCGAGTATGACACCAAGGGATTTTGCGCTGTCGACAATGATGGGTTTATTGTTCAATAGATTCATCTGATCCATCCATGATTGCACTGGGGGAGGAGAAAGTGAGGAGGAGAGGAGGAGGAATTCAGTTTTGGAGGGATTCAGAATCAGTTGATGAGTTAACATCCAGTTTTGAATGGAGTCGAGAGTAGAGCTTAGGAAGGAGAGATCGTGAGTGGAAGCCACCTTAAGGTAGATTTGAGTGTCGTCCGCATATAGATGATAGTGGATCCCGGATTTACTAAGGAGATTTCCCAACGGTTCTAAATAGAGATTGAACAATGTGGGTGCAAGTATAGAGCCTTGAGGAACACCTTGACCGCCCGCCAAAGGAGATGAAAGACTGTTCGCTATTTTGATCATTTGGGATCTATCAGAGAGGAAGGAGGCAAACCATTTAAGCACAGTGCCCTCCATGCCCATTCTCTGTTGAAGAGTGTTAAGGAGAGTGTTGTGATTGACAGTGTCAAAGGCTGCAGAAAGGTCAAGGAGGATTGTAAGACAAGACTCTCCCAAATCGAGTATCCGCAGCGCGTCATCAATCACTAGCAGCAGGGCTGTTTCAGTGCGGCAGTTTTGAATGAAGCCGGACTGGAAATTGTCAAGAAGATCATTGTCCTTGATATGACGAGAGAGTTGTTTCGCTACACATTTTTCTGTGATTTTCGCAAGAAAGGGTAGGTTCGTGATGGGGCGGTAGTTGTTGAGGTCGTTCGCATCAGCGGTGGGTTTTTTAAGCAGAGGGGTGACCTGCCCAGTTTTGAAGGAAACAGAAAGGGAGCCTTGACTGAGGGAGAGGTTGACCAGAGTGGTCCAATAGGAAAGAGAATGGGTATAGAAGTCAATGGCAATGGCACCAGGGATGGGGTCCAGAGAATGGTTAGAGGGCTTTTTATCGAGGATGCACTTAAGGAGGGCATCATCAGAGATGGGGTCAAAGTTTTGCCAAATGGTTAAGGATTTGCGCTCCTCTGTAGGGGTAGGATGAATTACCTGATCTACCAGTGATTTCACCTTTCCGTCAAAGAATATAGCGAATTCCACTGCTTTCTTAGTATAATCCTCCAACTTGGAGGTTGGGGGAGAGCTGTTTGGGTTCTTGATGAGGTCGAATAGTTTTTTGGGTCTATTTTTGGCTGAGTCAAGGAGGGATTTGAAGTGCGACGCTTTTCCAAGGAAGATGTGCTTGTGGTACTTGGATCTTGCTGAACGAAGCGTGGCCAAATTATCGGTGGAGGGCGCTTGTCTCCATTGTTTCTCAAGGACTCTTAGGTACTTCCTTTCTTCATAGAGGGATTTGTTGAACCACGGTGCTGAGGGAGTGGGCCTTTTCTTTATGCTTTGGAGAGGAGCGACATTATTGATTTCGACTGCAAGGACTGTGAGTCATTGGGAGGTGAGTTTGTTAACATCTAGGTCCGGGTCTAGCCTTGGCAGTGATAGCAAAGCAGAATCGCAGAGGGTACTGAGGTCAATATTTTTTTTTTTTGTGTAAAATTTTTATTGTTTTCACAACAGTTAGAACAGAAGGACATTGAGACAGACCTTGTTCAGAAATCTTATGACAAATTCCCACCCAAATGCACAATTCCTCAACCAAGCCCACTTCCAATGCAGTGAGAAGGACCACGTTTCCCCCGCTCCCCGTCTCCCCCCAAACCAACCTAACCATCCAAATCAGAGGAGTCCCCATCAGACACGGGCGGCGGATCACATATTCCTCCCCTGTACCTGTTCCATGCCCCCCAAACCTTGGCCCACTTGCGAGGGCATCCCCGCCTGACGAACACTGACCGCTCAGCAAACATGGTTGCATCCATCTCTCTCTGCCACACAGACAGCAACGGCGCCTCCGCCGCTCCCCACCTCTGGGCTATATTCCGTTTGGCCGTCATGATCCCCAGCGTCACCCAGCCCTGCGCCTGACGATCAAGATCATTGGGTTCCCACACATTCAGCAAACAGCGCCGGGGCTCCGGCATCAGCGATATCCTGCACACCTGTGACATTGTACGCAACACCCGTTTCCAGAACACCTGAAGAACGGGGCACTCCCAGACAGTGTGGTAAAAGGTTCCCTCCTCCCCACAACCCCGCAGGCAGAAGGGGTGAGTCGCTCTACCCATCTTGTGTAGCAAGCATCTGGTGAAGTACGAGCGATGCAAAATACGTAGCTGCACCAGCCGCAGTCGTGAAGATATACCCGCCTCACGCGGCGAGGCCAGCGCCTCACGCCACTCCGGATCATCAAAGTCACCGATCTCCACAGCCCACCGTTCCCTCAGGAGCCCCAAAGGGTCTGGCAAGTTGTTGATCAGTTTGCGGTACGTGAAGGACGTAGCCTTCTTTGGCATGTACTCCGTCAACAGTCTATCCTCTAACGGGGACGCCTCCGGAACCTGGGCGCCAGGCGTCAATTGCGCCAGCAGTGCATGCTTCATCTGGAGGTATCTAAACCATTCTGAGGGAGCCAGCTCGTATTGCTGTTGTAGACATGCGAACTGGACGACCGCCCCTTTTTGCCACACGTCGCCTACCACCGAGATTCCGATATTGTCCCAAGCATCGAACCCTTTGCTATCCCTTAAACGGCCCAGCTGCTTGGCGTCCCAAAGGGGCGTAAGTTGAGTCAAGACCCCTCGCCATCCCAACCTGGCCTGTGCCGCATGCCAGATAACTACAGTCTGCTTAAGGGGGCCAATCAGCTGCGGGGCCAGTCGGGCATCGTATAGAGGGGACAGCATACCCCTCTCCCCCAACACATCCCTGTCCGCCTTAACTGACTGACTAACAGACTGAGGCGCATGAAGCCACTGGTTGATCACCTTAAGCTGCGCAGCCCAGTAATAGAGTTGGATATCCGGGAGCGCAAGTCCCCCATCGTACCACCCGCGAACTAATTTTGATTGCGCAATGCGTGCCGGTTTATTGCCCCAGAGTAAGCCGGAAACCTGCGCTGCTATCGTGCGGAAGTAGGTCGGAGGCACAGGGTACGGAGTATTCTCCAACACATAGAGAAACCGCGGCAGGGCCATCATTTTGAAGAGCGCCGCCCTCCCCACCAGGGTCAGAGGCAATGCTCCCCAGTGCTGCACATCGCGCCTGAGGCGGTCCACCTGAGGGCCTAAATTACGCTTGAAAAACTCCACTTGATCCATCGTCACCTGCACCCCTAGATATTTGAACGACCCCTCCACCACCTGTAGCCGGCATCCTGCCGGTAGCCGCGGAGGGGGGCCCCGTAGCACCAGGAGGACCGATTTCGACCAGTTTATTGTATAACCCGATGCCCGGCCAAATATGTTGCAGATGTTCAGCAATGTCAAAATGGAGCGTCTAGGGGAAGCCAGGTAAAGCAGTATGTCATCCGCATAGAGGGAGACTCGGTCCTCCCAGTCGGCGGACCACCGAAGGCCCCTCATCCCGGGCTCCCACCGTATCCAAGCCGCGAGCGGTTCGAGCACTAGGGCAAAAATCAGTGGCGACAGTGGACAGCCCTGACGCGTGCCACGCGTCAGAGGAAAGTCCTCCGACATGTGTCCGTTGGCCGCAACATGGGCCTGCGGTTTATTGTAGAGGAGCCGGACCCAGGCACAAAATTTCGGTCCAAACCCTAGGTGCGCCAGCACCGCAAAGAGAAAGGGCCATTCCACCATGTCGAACGCCATGCGCGCGTCAAGGGAGAGAATGACAGCCGGTTCTCGCAACCGCTCCACCCGGGCCAGCACACCATGCAGCCGCCTCAGATTGTGGGACGTACTTCTCCCGGGCATAAAACCCGACTGATCCAGGTGCACTATGTCAGCTAAGTATGGTGTGAGCTGGAGGGCCAACAATTTTGCGAGGATCTTGGCCTCTGCGTTGATCAGCGAGATGGGACGATAAGAGGTACATTGGTCTGGGGGCTTACCCGGTTTCGGTATCACCACAATAGTGGCCGTCCGTTGGTCAACGGGGAGCTCTCCCATCTGCAAGCTGTGCGTGAACATGTTTAGCAAGTGCGGGGCCAGCGTCTCCGGCAGCCGCTGATAAAGTTCTATCGGGACACCATTTGGCCCCAACGCCTTTCCGGGTTGTAATGCGCCAATAGCCGCCTGTAGCTCCTCCACCGTGAGCTCGGCCTCAAGAGTCTCCCGGGCCTCCGGGGAGAGCTTGGGCATCTGCAAGTCCTGGATATAAGTCAGTGCCATCTCCTCTGACATGGAGGAGGTGGAGGAGTACACTCCCCGAAAGTGCTCCGCCAGGGCACGCACTATGGCTCGTGGGTCCGTCATAGTCAGCCCTTCTGCAGTGTCCAGCTGCGCAATGCTTCGGGAGCCGTCGTCATGTCTATCAAGCCACGCGAGCAGCCTACGGTTTTATCGCCTACATCGTAGACTGTGTGCCTCGAGGCCTCTAGGCGCTGTCGGACACGCTCGGTCAGGTGCTCCTTGTATTTCGTCTGCACCACATGCAGGGCGCTCGAGGCCTCACGGGAAGGGGCCGCGGCCTGGCGGGCCTCCGCCGCCTGGAGTTCAAGCTCCAGCGACCTCAATTCCGCCACCTGTTCGCGCTTATACTCTGTGACGGTGGCCATCGCCCGGCCCCGCACCACCGTCTTATACGCCTCCCAAAGAATCGTAGGGGAGTCGACCGAGGCGGCATTTTCATGAAAGTACAGTTTCGACGCTCGCGCTAGTGACTTACCAATCTTCGGCAAGCTCATGTAGCTGGAGCGTATCGGATAGATGCGGCGACGCATCATGTGGTAGCTAGTGTATTGCAAAAGGATCGGGGAGTGATCTGAGATACCGCTGGGTCTAATATCAATACTTTCAATATTTTGGAGGCAACCCGGGGAGCCCAGAAAGTAATCAATGCGGGTTAGACTATCGTGCACCGCGGAGTGGTACATGTAGCACTGCGCCGTCGGATGATGCCGCCGCCAGAGATCTGTGAACCCGATCGCCGCCGCAAAGCTCGCAAGGCGGGACACCCCCCCCACCCCGCCCACGAGGCGGAGACCGGTCAACGAGGTCATTCATCACCGCATTAAAGTCACCCCCCAAGAGCACCTTTCCCTCCGGTAGTGCAAGCAGAAATTCGCTAAGCGCCGGGAATGCCACAGCATGCAGCCCAGGTGGGATATAGACAGACACTATATTGAGGGACCTCCCCTCCCACTGAGTGTGAGCCGCCGCGAAGCGCCCGGCCCCGTCCGTGTGCACACGGAGCACGCTGAGGTGGGACTGTTTGCGCAGCAGTATGCCTACCCCCAGGGACCCCGAGGTGAATTCAGAGTGCACCACCATCTTGTACCCCCACCTGTTCAGCGCTTTAGTAGTGGTGCCAGTGAGATGGGTCTCCTGGAGTAAGACCACTGCCGGGGCACATCGCTTGATACTATGCAAAACCAGGCCTTGCTTGATCTTGTCTCCCAATCCCCGCACATTCCACGTAAGCAGAGAGAGGGGCTGCACCGGGGTCAGAGCGGCGTCAGGGGATGTGTCATGCGTCGAGCCAGACATTATGGTGGCTGGAAGACGGGACGGAGCCGAATGTGAACACTATGGAGTAAGATATAAGACGCGCGCTGTAAGCGCGCATGGTGTAGGTCGTGAGCCTGTGTCCTCCAGAACCCAAACATAAAAACTAAACTAGAAAACTTTCCCCAATCCCCCAACCCCCTCCCTGCCTCCCTGCCACACGGACTCAAAACTGCCCGCCACCCCAACTCAGCAGAGTGCTCAATCCCCATAACCCCAACCAGTACTTGCGCTTTCAGGAGCGTGGAGTCCGAGGAAGACCATGACATCCCCAATCCCCAGGTCCCATCGTCCATGCTTTGTAACTACAGAAAGTAGGCCTCTCCAGCAGCTCCATGCCATGGAGGTCAGTCCCCAACGTCGCGTCGAAGGCAGTTCAGGCCAGGATTTCATCCGGCAGGTTCCTCCCCAACCTCCTCTAGTCGCCGGTCGTGACCATCAGAGTCTTCCGCACCTCCAGGGTGCCTCGTCCTGCGGCTCGAGCGCCCGGCACCCTTGGCCGGTCGCCACCCCTCTAGCCAGTCATGAGCCTCCTCGGGGGTGTTGAAGAATACGGTTTTGCCCTCCGCCACAACACGAAGCCGCGCCGGGAAGAGCATAGCGTAAGGTAGTTCTCGGGCCCTCAGTTTCTTCTTGACCTCCAAGAAGCTTCGACGCTGCGCCGCCACCGCCGCCGTATAATCCGGGAAGAAGGACACCGTGGAGTTTTGGAGACGGAGGGGCGGCGCCACCCGCGCCGCCTGAAGAATAGCGTCCCTGTCACGGAAGTTGAACAAGCGGGCCAGAACAGGCCGCGGAGGCGCACCCACCCGTGGTCGGCCACCTGGTACCCTGGGGGCTCGTTCCACCGAGAAGAAGGCCGAGAGGCCCTTGGGCTGTAGCTTGGACTTAATCAGGTCTTCAACATAGAGGTCCATGGCTTGGTGCCCCTCACTTTCGGGAATCCCGGTGATGCACACATTGTTGCGGCGGGAGCACCCCTCCTGGTCGTCCAGCCGGGCCGCCATACGTTTGGTCTCCGTCTCCAACTGCGACACCTTTTGAAGGAGGTAGGTCGAGTCTTTAGCTAGGGTCTCCGTCACCTGCTCCACGTCCGCGACCCTGGCGGACATTTTCTGGAATTCCGCGCGGAGCAGAGACACATCCGTCGAGATTGACCCCACAGTGGATTGTACTTGTGTCAGGGCCGCCATAATGTCTTCGAGCGTCACCTTCGGCGCCTCCTTATCCGCTACCACCTTCTCCGTGCGCCCGCCGCGGTCCGGCAATGCGAGGGAGTCCTTGGTGTAGGCAAATTTATCAAGCTTGCCTTGCGAGTTCCCTTGGCCCCTTTCCTGCTCATGGTCCCGGCAGAAGGCGTCTCCAGATTCACCCTTCCCCAGACCGCCGGAGAATCGGCGGAGCGGGCCGCCCCGATCAGGCCGCGGTCTGTGCAGGCAGCACGGGCACGTCCTCCGCCCCAGGCCACGCACCCCAGGGTCCGCAGCGGCGTCTCAGGCAGGACCGCGTCCGCCACAGGGCAGGGTCACCGCTCGTGGTCCTCCCCGCCAGCCCCGGCTGACCATGAGCGCTCCAGAAGTTCCACCGACGGCAGTCCAAGGCAGCAGTAGTGGCCAGGATGTGTCCCCAGATTCACCCTCCCTTGGGGCGCTGGAGAATCGGTGGATCGGGCCGCCCCGGTCCGTGCAGGCAGCACCGGCACGTCCCCCGCTCCAGGTCTCGTACCTTGGGGTCCGCCGCAGCGTTCCAGGCGGGGCTGCGTCCGACACAGGGCAGGGTCACTGTTCGTATTCCTCCCCGCCACTCCCGGCCGATGGCGAGCGCTCCGGAGGTCCCACCGGCGTCAGTCCAAGGCAGCAGTAGTTGCGTCCCAGGCCTCCGGGACGGGCGGTAGAGTCCGCGCTTCTGCGGATACATGGCAGTCAGGTCCCGCAGCAGGGGGCCAAAACCGGATCTCCAGGCTAGGATGTGCCGCCTCCCAAGGGGACTCGCCTCAGTGCTGCCCAGGCAGCGTCTCTCCACTCGGGCGCCGAGTCCGCCCCGGGCCATCAAAGCTCCGCCCCCACCTCAAGGCCGATCCCGTCCAGCCGCGCTCTGCCCAGGGTCCGCTCGCCACTCGAGGCCCCGGCTCACCACGCCAGGGTGGGCCGCAAATCCACGGGACTCGTCGCCCCTGCCCCAGGCACCGGAGAGACTCGGGAGTTGGACCAGGCAGCGTCGCTTTCTCTCTGCCACTTGCTCAAGGACCCTGGGGCCGGATCAGCTTACGGATGAGGTACGGATGTCCGGGGAGTCGATCTCACCCTCGGAGCCCAACTAGGATGCGGCCATCTTGCTTGGCTGCAAGCCACACCCCCTTGAGGTCAATATTTTTAGTGTCACGGAACCAAGAAGTAGCCCTCTTAGGCTGGCCGAGAGTTATAGAGTGTGATAGGTGAAGAGAGAATGGGATGAGGAGGTGGTCAGACCAGTCTACATGAATAGGGGTAGCGATGGTCAGCAAGCCTGCTTTAGAAATAACAAGGTCCAGGATTGAGCCCTTAGAGTGTGTTGTTTCTGTGCAGTGTTGGATAAGATCGTTTGCAGAGAGGAAGGTGGCCAGCAAATTCACATAGGTGTCTTGAGGCGAGCCCCAGTGGACATTGAAGTCACCCACGAAGATCTGATTGTCACTTTGCGAGTATTGGTCGCTGATGCAGTCCGTGAGTTCCTCCATAAACGAAGGGCTGCTACCAGGCGGGTGGTAAATAGCATGGAATCTGAGAGGTGAGCGGTGGTGCAATTGAAGCTCAGGAGATAGGCATTCAAAAGTGTGGAAGGAGCTGTTAGGAAGAGCCGTAAGTTGAAGGGAGTTTCTAAAGATGACTGCAACACCTCCCCCAACTTTGTCAATTCTGTCATTTCTAAGTATAGAATAACCTGTGGGTACAAGGAGATCAAACATAGAGTGAGAGGTATCGTTGAACCAGGTCTCTGTGAGGAAGAGCATATCAATATTGTGCAAGTTGATGGTATCGGAGATTTCAAGTTTGTGTGTTATTGCAGATCTGCAGTTGTGGAGCATACAGCGCAGCTCTGTCGCGACTGTTTTGGTGACGGGGCACTTGGGCTATGAGGGGTGATGGGGATATTGTACTTGTATGAGGGTGCTTGGGAGGGTTTAGGTGGGTGAGTGGTTCTGACAGAGGAGATGGTCGGAATAGTGTAGATAGCAGGGTTACTGGGAAGTGAAAGTGGAAGAAGGGTGGCGTTCGAGTGCTTGTGTGAATTTGCAGACGACAGGCTATGCTTAGCTATTATGGGGTGTGGGGGCGAGGTGCATCTCGTGGGAGGGTGAGTGTTTTCCAAAGGAATTGAGGTGTATGGAAAAGTCGAGATCTTGGAGCTTAAAACTAAAATGGTAGCTTCAAGTTGGGAGATGGAGGTGATTAGAGAGCCTAGCTTATTTTCCAGCAAGAGTAAGGCAGAGCACGGCATGTTGGGTGGCTCGATGGAAACAGGAGGGGGTGCACTTGGCGGTGGAAGGCAGGGAGAGGTGGGGGAACGGGAGGGGAGTAGGGGTATAGGGTTCGTGATGTTCGGCACCACACCACTAGTTCTGTGCGTGCAGAGCACCACATTAAAACACATTATTTTAACGGTGATTCGTGGTACTTGGCAGGGCTGGGTAAGGCGCAGACACAACACATGCAGGCATACCAGATCACGCCGGGAGACTCTTGGTGGGAGGGGCCATGAGAGGCAATCTGGCGAGACGTGCACACAAATTGCCTATGGACACATAAGTGCATAAGGCTGCTTTATTGAGACCAGTGCGCATCTCATGTATGCTTTAAACAAGCATTGGCATAGCCAATAGGTCTCGCTTTTGGGACCTTATAAGGGTTTAGTTATCCAGTACAATATCCTTGGTGCAACAACATCAACTGTTCCATGGCTAAACACTTATAAGGTCCTAAAGGCGAGACCTATTGGCTATGACAATGCTTGTTGAATGCGTTTGATGCCAGCAGGTCACTCTGAAACACAGGATGATGTTCCGCTCCCACGGAAAGGACGGATTGAAACGGAACATTCATCACTGCACGCCACTTCTGGGTGCTTTTTATCCTCACCCTCAATTTGCATAATATTAGGCACCCTTCTCAGCCCTGGGCACTCCAGAAAAACGCACTCAACGAGAAATTGAGGCAACTGCTTCCTAAAGTGGGGTCAACAGCAAGAAGGTGATGGATGCAATGCTTGAATTCATCCTAGCCACTGGTGATCGGTCGGTTAGATCCCAGTCTACCGTTCTTCGCCCACCATGCCACACTAGACAAAGGCCCACCTTATGCAAATCAGTTCTAACCCTGCTCATGGGAACAGCCTCCCAAACTGCCAGGCCTAAAATGGTGCAGCAGAGGATGTGCCGTCACTGGGATATTTTATAAATGCAATTCTTGTTTTAAATAAATAAGTCTTCTATTCCTAAACACTGAGGAATGTGTTATGGGGGCACATAAACACATATCAATAAATGTTAACCAGAAACAATGAGAAAAATACTATTGTAGTAAAAGTACACCTCGATACAGCAGAATAAATTGTGTCCCTGTGTCGGTGGGTAGACGGGTAAAGAGCAGATCCAGTAACAAATATGTGCTAAGTGTCAGAATTGCAACACTACTGTATGTGATTTTGAAATATTTACTTCAGAATATTCGAATTAAACTACATTTGTGAAATATAAACCAATTCCAGCTAAAGCTATGATGCCCCAGCATTTACTGAAGTATAAAAAAACAAAAAAGCACATTCTTTTGTGTTAGAAGGGCGCCCTCCGGGAGCCGGGTGGTGTCGGACTGACCACCCCGAGGGCCACCGTTCCGTAGGCGAGTAGCCGAGCGCCGCTGAGAAGCCTCCGATGCGAGGTCCTTCTCCTATGATCGTATCAGCCAAGCAACCCCACCACCACAAAGGGACACAGCCAGGGTATTTATTCGTATACGATTTTATCGGTTATCAGGGCAGGTTTCTGTGGCAATATTTACAGGTGGATCGAGGGATCCAAGAGAGTCTAAAAGTCTGGTTGGGATGGGGTAGCGGGACAGTCTCAGTCTTAGCCTGGTACTGGACACCCTGTGCCTAGCTCTCAATCCTCGAGCCGGGGATTCCGTACGGTTCGGGGGATTGCTGCGGTGAGGTCGAGCCGCGACGAGGTCAGCAGGGCTCCGATGGTTTACTTCTGCGAGGTCGAGCCGCGACGAGGTCAGCAGGGCTCCGATGGTTTACTTCTGCGAGGTCGAGCCGCGACGAGTTCAGCAGGGCTCCGATGTTCCGCGAGGGTCTTCTTCTCAGCAGAAGGGGGGAGCCGCGATGCAGTCAGCAGGGCTCAGAGGTCCAAGTTCCAAGTAATGAGTCTTTCTCCGTAGGGTCAGCCACGATCCGATCAGCAGGGCTCTTGACTCCAGGATACAACTGCCGTCTTGGTTTGAGGCGGCCCCAGATATAGGTCTGGACCCCTTTGATGTCCGGACCCTTGCGCCTGGGGGGCGGAGGGGCCGGGATGGGAGAGGCCAGACACCCAGCAGGAGAGGCGCCAGCGCCCAGGCAGGCCGGAGGGCGATCGACACCAGGCTTTGGGGACCGGTTGGGGGTCTCATCGAAACTCCCCTCCTCCGGGATCGGTGGAGTGGCCACTTGGTGCCCCCTGGCCGGATCTTGGTGCCTCGATGTCGGGGCTTCGCTGGGGCCGAGGCCGGGGCGAGCCGTGTCGCGTAGGCTGGTGCGGGTGGCAAGGTACAATCCGGAGGGACCCCGAAGGGTGGGGGCTGCCCCCGTCGGGTCGGGCAGGAGGATTCGGGACCACGCCACGAGGCCGGGTCCAACATTTTGTATTCCATTTCATACTGTAAAGAGCCTCGTATGTGTATCATAAAGGAAAGACACTAGACACGGCTTGTCCTACATATGCTACCACACTCACTGCCTCACCCCCTCCAGCCCACCGCACTCCTGTGACTGCAGCACTTCTCCCATGGCCCTTTGTGTCATCTCTTGCCTGCGGTCGACATGTCAGCGACCAGTACTGTGCTATGACAACTAACATGAGCCTTTCTACCCCACAACGACCAAGAGGCTGAGCCACAGAAAAACAGTTCCCATAGTGACAAGAGGCCAATGAGGGCCGGCTTTAAGGCAGTGCGACTGGTGCGGCTGCACTGGGCGCTGACCATGGGAATGGGGGGCACGGATCTCAGATGGGGCGCGGTTTGGCAATAACATAGGCTTTAAAATCATGTGTTGCAGATTTTTTAATGCCTCCAGGATTCTGGCAGTAATTAAAATGTCAGCTACCTCTTGTGATTAATGTTCAGACTGGAGAGAGATGAACGTTTTGTCTAATGGCAGTTTTGACTCGCCATAAAGTAGCGCAGAGGGTTAACATGGCTGCTGCAAAGAACAGATCTGTTTTTGTGTGGGTAGCTGAGCAGATTAGTAAAGCCAGCCTACACCAGCGCTTTAAAACAAGTGAAATGTATGTGAGAGAGGGGCTATGGAGAGAGGAGGGGCTATGGAGAGAGGAGGGGCACTTTTGCAGGGTGGCAGTGGGGGAATCTGAGGAGGAGGACAGAAGGGATGCGACAAAAAAGATTGTCACACAGGGCGTCACCAGCAAGCACTAAAGCCGGCCCTGGGGCCAATGGTCCCGAAAAACCACCCTGATACTCGCAAGCACAGAATCAGTAAATGTGTCATTATATGCAGCACATGACCAAAAAGCATCTCTCCTCGGCAACGCTCCTTCATTCCCTTTACCTCGATTTGGAAACACGTAAAATGCAATGCAAGTGTGTGCAACTGAGTAACGTTTACATATGTGCGATGTAAAATAACTGCTGCCATCGGGTGAGGCCTTCTAGCAATACTGTAATAAATACATAGTAATTTCCCATTTACATATTTATGGTTCAGTAATGTAAGTTCAACCAGAACCCTGTTACACACAACGCTGTTTTAGGGTAGATTGTGCTCGAGATGCGACTAGTCTAAAACCTCCTGGAAGGCTAGCTGAAAGAGGAACAAGCACTCGCCAGGCAGCCGCGGCACCCGCGCTTTACTTATAACATTATAAGTAAAGCGTGGGTGCCGCGATAATATCAAAAATAAAGAAATAGATGTTTTTTATATTTCTTTACTTTTGGTATAATCGCGGCACCCGCGCTTTACTTTTAACGTTAAAAGCAAAGCGCGGGTGTCGTGATTATACCCAAAGTTAAGGAAAACAAGCATTGGCCACGAAAGTCATCGCGATCACGATCGCTGTGAAAGCGAAAGTGATCGCGATGACGCGCTAGTGCTGCTGGCTGGCCTAGCGCATGGCGGCAATGTAAAGCCATATGGCTACTTTGCGCGCGTGCTCGACTCATGCACTGTAGCTCTATGCCAGCGGTAGCACTTTGAAAAGTCCCTTACAAAATGTCTCTCCCAGCCAGCGCATGCGCTGGGCTCAGCGAGACCTAAAAAACACAAACCATGCAGAGGCATTCTAAGAAGCATGTTTACCAAGGACTCAGCACGCAGCATCCGTGTAGTGCGAGTCCTTGGTCTCGAAAGCCCTGGTGTGCTGGAGTGGATGCCTGTTTGTGCCCTGGGGGACCCTACAGTATACACTTGTGCCCCAGGGGCACTGTAAACTGCACGCTACTTAGAGCAATGCCGAAGACAGAGTTGCGCTGGAAATGCCAAGGCACGTGGAACAGCTGTGTGTACAGACTGCGTGTGTGGTGGTGCTCGTTCCCGAGCCAATACTTCAGGGGAGTCAACTTTTCAAACAAGCCTTGGCAATGCAATAGGACTCACATTTACGCGAGACCTATTGCATTGCAAATAGCAGTGCATGCGGGCGATGAGGCAAGAGGGGGGGCAGCAGCGAGAAGGCATCAGACTGCGGGAGGGGGGGCACAGGAAGAAAGTAGTCTGTGCTGTGAAGGGGCCAGTAGCCGTGGAAGGACACAAATGACTGTCATGGCTGTCATTGGGAGGGACTAACAAGTTTAAAACCTATCGGAAGGTTGGGCCGGAGAGTGGGCGGAGTTTCCATATAGCTTCCACACTATAGGGTATACTGCATGCCTTGCAAAGCGATGGCAGCACATTCGCACTGCAACACTAGGCAAGACCTCAAAAGGACTCTTTCTGAACCAAGGGCTACCTTTTTGCAAAATTTGGTGTAATTCCGTTCAGCAGTACTGGCTGTAGCCGTGGCTAAAGTTTCCTATGGAAAATAACATGGAGAAAACACGTTTCGGGAACCCCCTTTTTTCTTGGCCCCCGCTTGGCAAATCACCCTGAAACTTTTAAGACAGGAGCTGACCTGAGCGCCCCACTAGTTTTGAAATTTCAACAATGATTCGTCAAACGACGCCAAAGTTATTGAGAAAACAAAAAATGCTTTTCCTATGGCAAATAGGTCCTAACTATAACTACCTACTGGTAACCGCCAGTAGGTAATACATATATATATATTCACTGAAAAAACCATAGGTTTCACACATGTTATAGTTAGCGGAAATTTTACTGATAAAAAACCAATGAAATTCCCCCGTTATAGTTAGTGCAGGCAACTATAACTCACGCAACCGCAATCCTCTGCTGATGCTAATACTGTATTTAGACACTTATTTGCCCATGTCTTCTTCCATAAATTTTTAGCTATACATATATTACAAATATTTTTTTTTCATAAAGACACATATGTCATCAGCAGAAGATTGCGGTCGCGTGAGTTATAGTTGCCTGCACTAACTATAACGGGGGAATTTCATTGGTTTTTTATCAGTAAAATTTCCGCTAACTATAACATGTGTGAAACTTATGTTTTTTTCAGTGAATTTGCAAGGTTTTTTAAATGCTAATTCCTAACTATAACGTGTGTGAAACCTATAGTTTTTTCAGTGAATTTGTACGGTTTTTTAAATGCTAAGTTACTTTACGCCATTCGTGGCGTGCGCGCCCACTTAACGCAGTTAGTGCCGTGCACGCACGGTGGGCACGCGGTGCGCTACGCGCACCGCGTGCCCACGTTACGCTAGATGGGCCATGTACGCACGATGCGCTTCGCGGCGTGCGCGCCCATTCGTGGCGTGCGCGCCCACTTAACGCAGTTCGTTCCGTGCGCGCACAGTGAGCACGCGGTGCGCTTCGCGCACCACGCGCCCACTTTAAGCAGTTAGTGCCGTGCACGCACGGTGGGCACGCGGTGCGCTACGCGCACCGCGTGCCCACGTTACGCTAGATGGGCCATGTACGCACGATGCGCTTCGCGCACCGTGCGCACATGGAGGACATATGATGCGCTTCGTTGTGAAAGGTAATATTTTAATTTTTCACATCTGTGATATGCCATGCACAAATGGTGCCCTTCGGGCACCATTTGCACATGGGGTGGGGAGAGTATGGATAATTTTTTTTTAAAAATTTTTTTTTACCGTACACGTACGGTAAGCGTAATCGGCGAAATTATCGAAAAAATTAAAATTCCATTTTTGGCCTTGGGGGATCTTTGGGGACTCTCCCAATATGGCTAGGTGCTTAGGAGCTGTCTAAACAGCCCCTTTACATGTTTTGGTCCTTTGTTTTTTAATCCCCACTCAGAGTGCGAGAGAGAAAATGGCGGCCGCCGCTTCCTGGTTTCGACCGATTCGAATGTTTACTAAGATCTAACATCCAATCAGAATCGCGCTCGCGCACGTCACCGTACGCGTACGGTAAGCTTACCGTAAGCGCACGGTAAGCGCACCGTAAGCTGCCACAGATATATATATTGATTTAAATGCTATTTTCTCAGGAACTACTGAACAGATTTACACCAGACCTACAAAAGGCACTTCCTTGACCTGAGGACTACCTCTCTGCCAAATTTCAAGTAACTCTGTTCAGCCGTTCGGGCTGTAGCTGTGTCTAAAGGTCCTATGGAAAAATGCATGGGAAAAATGCGTTTTGGGACCCCCCTTTTTTCTCAGCCCCCGCTTGACGAATCCCCCCGAGACTTTCAGGGTAGGAGCGGAGCGTAGCGCCCCACCTATTTTGAAAATTTCGCGAGGATTCGTCGACCGGCGCCAAAGTTATTCCAAATAGAATGTTGCGGATTTCCTATGGAAACAGGGTCCTAACTATAACTACCTACTGGCGACCGCCAGTAGGTAATACATATGTATGTATGTGTATATATATATATATTCACACCAAATATGAAAAAGGCACGAGTCCGAACTGAGGACTACTTCTTTGCCAAATTTGGTGTCATTCCGTTCAGCAGTTCGGGCTGTAGCTGCGACAACAGATCCTATGAGAAATTGCATGGGGAAAATGCATTTTGGGACCCCCCTTTTTTCTCGGCCCCCGCTTGACGAATCACCACGAAACTTTCAAGGTAGGAGCGGAGCAGAGCTGGCCAAAAGTTTGGAGAATTTCGCGAAGATTCGTCAATCGGCGCCAAAGAAATTCCCAATAGAATGTTGCGGATTTCCTATGGAAACTTGGTCCTAACTATAACTATCTACTGGTGACCACCAGTAGATAATATATATGTATATATATATATATATATATATATATATATATATATATATATATATATATATATATATATATATATATATATATATACAAATGAACTTTGACACTCAAGGTCGCCCAGCCTCACGGATCGGGGCCTGTTGAGGAGTGTCAATCCTCTGTATATTCCAAACGAAAAAATGCACTCCACCTCCTGGAATGCATAATCAGGCCCAACCACTGTGCTATAGTTGCAAAAGTTCTTTAATCTGGCAGCAATAGTAGCATTACGCGTTTCGACCGTAAGACGGTCTTAATCATATGCAAACATTGTATGGTCACCACCTGATTTCATTTATATCTGGTATTCATAGAAAGTGACGAGGGGCAAGGTACACACTTTCAAACGGCAATTCAAAAGGCGCAAGGTGTCACTGCAGTTCATGTGCGTCTTCACCTGCTGAAAAATATATATCCTGCTGAAAAATATTCTTTTAAACCCACAGATGGGCCTCAGCGGGCGGGCTCCTCCTCAATCCTGTGTTGTGATTCCACATTTGGAAGCCGGTGAATCCCGACCCCCGTGGCCCCCTGTCTTGCTGGGGTGGTGCACTCTCAGCGGCAGGGCCGCCGCCATAAATCACTGCTTCTGCTTGTTCCCACGTTGCGAGAGGCACTCGAGGACAACACGGAGCTCTCAAGCTGCAAGCTCCTTCAAAGGTATGGAAGATGTCAGCCAGCCGATGTCTTTCGCAGCCATATCACCAGTACTGCCTGACGCGTTTCGAAGCCTTCTTCTTTCTCAAAGGCTAATGGTGAAATGACAGGGGGCCACGGGGGTCGGGATTCACCGGCTTCCAAATGTGGAATCACAACACAGGATTGAGGAGGAGCCCTCCCGCTGAGGCCCATCTGTGGGTTTAAAAGAATATTTTTCAGCAGGATATTTACACTGCAAATGGAATAACTTCCTGCCGGCACTTCAATTACCAGAACACTTTGCGCAGTTTCATGTAGAACAGCCGATCAAGGGGCGCGCAATCACGTGTACAAAAGAGGCAGTGACCGGACTGTGTTTTAATTCATTTCACCATTAGCCTTTGAGAAAGAAGATGGCTTCGAAACGCGTAAGGCAGTACTGGTGATATGGCTGCGAAAGACATCGGCTGGCTGACATCTTCCATACCTTTGAAGGAGCTTGCAGCTTGAGAGCTCTGTGTTGTCCTCGAGTGCCTCTCGCAACGTGGGAACAAGCAGAAGCAGTGATTTATGGCGGCGGCCCTGCCGCTGAGAGTGCACCACCCCAGCAAGACAGGGGGCCACGGGGGTCGGGATTCACCGGCTTCCAAATGTGGAATCACAACACAGGATTGAGGAGGAGCCCGCCCGCTGAGGCCCATCTGTGGGTTTAAAAGAATATTTTTCAGCAGGATATTTACACTGCAAAGGGAATAACTTCCTGCCGGCACTTCAATTACCAGAACACTTTGCGCAGTTTCATGTAGAACAGCCCATCAAGGGGCGCGCAATCACGTGTACAAAAGAGGCAGTGACCGGACTGTGTTTTAATTCATTTCACCATTAGCCTTTGAGAAAGAAGATGGCTTCGAAACGCGTCAGGCAGTACTGGTGATATGGCTGCGAAAGACATCGGCTGGCTGACATCTTCCATACCTTTGAAGCAGCTTGCAGCTTGAGAGCTCCGTGTTGTCCTCGAGTGCCTCTCGCAACGTGGGAACAAGCAGAAGCAGTGATTTATGGCGGCGGCCCTGCCGCTGAGAGTGCACCACCCCAGCAAGACAGGGGGCCACGGGGGTCGGGATTCACCGGCTTCCAAATGTGGAATCACAACACAGGATTGAGGAGGAGCCCGCCCGCTGAGGCCCATCTGTGGGTTTAAAAGAATATTTTTCAGCAGGATATTTACACTGCAAAGGGAATAACTTCCTGCCGGCACTTCAATTACCAGAACACTTTGCGCAGTTTCATGTAGAACAGCCCATCAAGGGGCGCGCAATCACGTGTACAAAAGAGGCAGTGACCGGACTGTGTTTTAATTCATTTCACCATTAGCCTTTGAGAAAGAAGATGGCTTCGAAACGCGTCAGGCAGTACTGGTGATATGGCTGCGAAAGACATCGGCTGGCTGACATCTTCCATACCTTTGAAGGAGCTTGCAGCTTGAGAGCTCCGTGTTGTCCTCGAGTGTCTCTCGCAACGTGGGAACAAGCAGAAGCAGTGATATATCTATATATATATATATATATATTATCTACTGGCGGTCACCAGTAGATAGTTATAGTTAGGACCGAGTTTCCATAGGAAATCTGAAAATTCAAAGTTGATAACTTTGGCGCCGGTTGACGAATCCTCGCGAATTTTTCAAAACTAATGGGGCGCTCAGCTCCTACCCTGAAAGTCTCGGGGTGATTCGTCTAGCGGGGGCTGAGAAAAAAGGGGGGTCCCAAAACGCGTTTTCCCCATGCATTTTCCCATAGGACCTTTAGTCGAAGGTACAGCCCGAACGGCTGAACAGAATTACTTGAAATTTGGCAAAGAGGTAGTCGTCATGTCAGGCATGTGCCTTTTGCATATATGGTGTCAATCTGTTCAGTAGTTCCAGAGAAAATTGCAGCTAAAAGTACATAAATATCTATAAGCGCGCACCATGCGCGCACGGTGCGCGCACCATAACGTGCGCAAGCGTAATTCTGATTGGTGGTTACATGTCAGTCAACATTCAAATCGGTCGAAATCAGGAAGTGTCGGCCGCCATTTTGTGTGTTTTGTGTGTGACAGTAAAAAAGAAAGGTGGAGAATGTGAAAAGGGGGCAGGGTAGAGAGTTCCTGACCCCCTAGCCTTTGTCAGGGAGTCCCTGAAGAACCCCGAAGGGTGAAAAAAACATTTTATTTTTTTTTCTAAAAATCTCGGGGTGCGCGCACCGTGCACGCAAGGTGAAAAACCTTAAAAAAAACAAAAAACATTTTAAACGAGCCATTCCATATTACAGGATACAGTCAATCTACAACTATATACATAGGTAGCTTATAGTAAAATAAATATATAAAAAATATAATAATACATACATAACTTAGCATTTAAAAAACCTTACAAATTCACTTAACAAACCATAGGTTTCACACACGTTATAGTTAGGAATTAGCATTTAAAAAACCTTGCAAATTCACTTAAAAAACCTAGGTTTCACACATGTTATAGTTAGCTGGACATTTCACTCGTAAAAAACCATTGAAATTCCCCCGTTATAGTTAGTTCAGATAACTATAACTCGCGCGACCGCCACTCTATCACAAGGATGATGTCATCAGTGATGTCATGAGTGATGCCACTGACCATGTCATGAGTGATGTAATATGTGACGTCATGAGCAGTGGATTGCGGGCGCGCGAGTTATAGTCATTGTTTTTTTACGAGTGAACTATCCACCGAACTATAACCTGTGTGAAACCTATGGTTTTTTAAGTGAATTTCAAAGGTTTTTTAAATGCTAATTCCTAACTATAACGTCTGTGAAACCTATGGTTTTTTAAGTGAATTTGTACGTTTTTTTAAATGCTAAGTTATCTATTTATTAATTTTTTCTTTTTTTTTCAAGGTATTTCTTTTTTAAGTTCAAAATATTTTATTGAAATTTTATAATGAACAGCAACAACATAGACATACAAAAATTATCAAATTCATTCCAATAGAAAAGAAAGTGGTCATATTCTTATAAACTTAAAAGGAGGGGGGGAAGGGAAACATCTAATAACAAATTATTGAGTAAGCAATAAATAGAGCTACTATGACATATTAAATAGTATAAAAATCGTAAAAAGCATTACAATACATAAACATACCCCTAAGATGCAAAATAGAAATCAACAGGAATCCAAAAAGAGTGATAGGAAATAGGCTTATGATTAACCCCGGACAAAGATAATTGAGCACCTCTTCTTGTAAAGATAACCCAAGACCACCAAGCATGAACTGATAACTTAGAAACATCTTTCCAACAAAAGGTAATAGATTTTAACGCAGCAGAAATCAAAAAATCAAAAAGCCTACATTCAAGAGAACTGAGAGATTGTGATAATGTAACTGATTTGCAAATTAACATTTTATATGATAAGTCTTCATGTATATTTAACAATTTCTTAATAAAATCCCAAACTTCTGTCCAGAATTTTGCAATTAAAGGGCAATCAAAAAGCATATGTCGTAACGAACCAGGATGCAATTTACAATGCCAACAAGTGTCAGACTGAAGGAGTTTAGCCTGGAATAAACGTATTGGAGTCCATAAAGAATTAAATAAAATATAGGAATTGGTTTGATAAAGTGAGACAGGTAACCAACCAGAAATACTTCTAATCCATATAATTTCCCATGAATCATTAGACAATGTAAGTGAAAGTTCATTATTCCAGAAAGTTGCAATCATCGTTATGTTACTTCCTAACGTATTAGATAATTTTTTATATAAAATGGAAACACTATTAGCTTTCAGCGATATAGTTTGGATATACACGGATAGATCAGCTGTAACACTAGTCGGAATAGCTTGCAGAAAGGAATCTAAAATTGAATTAATTAAATATTCATATTTAATACGATCAGATTGGGTTAAACCAAACCTTGTTTGTAGATCCTCAAACGGTATAAAGGTATTGTTGGAATAAATGTCTTTAAGATAAAAAATACCCGCTTTGATCCACGAAAACCAAAATCTAATGTTCCTATTTAGTTTAATGATATTGCTATACCATAATGATCATTCAACAGTGTTATACATGGGGTATAGAAAAATAGAATCTAAATCATTAAAAACCATTTTAGTGGATTTGAGAACGATAGATTTATGAAAAACTGAGGAGGTGTTAGACATAGTTAACAGCGTTGGTAATGGGAACGGCTTCACCATAGATTTTTCAATTAGGAGCCAAGAAGGTGGATTATGTAAAGGGAAATGACTAAACCATATGGCACTTTGTTTTAAAATAAAAGCTTTGTGATAAAGAAAAAAATCTGGGATACCAAATCCAGCATTACATTTAGACATTTTTAATTTTTTATAACTAATGCGAGGTGATTTGTTATTCCAAAGAAATTTGGAGAGAAGTTTATCAATATCTTTATAAAATTTTAATGGGAACTGAGTGGGAATCATGGAAAGAGTATAAAATATTTTTGGAGCAATATTCATTTTAATAGATTCCAATCTACCCCACCATGAAAGATGCAGCGATGCCCATTTAGACGTTTTATCTTTAATATAATCTAAGACAAAATTACAGTTTAAAGTCATTGTAGATTTTATAGATGAGGAAAATAAAATACCAAGATATTTTAATTTAGTCTTTTGCCAAACAATTTCATTCATAGGTATCATATCAGGAGTACAATAAATGTTTAAAGGGAAAAATTCAGTTTTATTAGTGTTTAATTTATTCCAGACACCATAGAATATTTTGTTATAATCTCTAATAAAGAAGGAAATGAGGATAAGGGGTCACTAATAAATAAAAGTACATCATCAGCATACGCTAAAGTTTTAATAATAATCTCATTAATAATAATTCCTTTCATGTTATCACATTTTCTTATAGATGTAAGGAAAGGTTCAATGCCAATTAAAAACAGTAGCGGGGAAAGGGGACATCCTTGTCTAGTACCTCTAAAAAGGGAAAATTGATTTGAAATTTGGCCATTAATAAATAGACGAGCAGTAGGAGCACAATATAGAGCTGAAATCATACGAATAAAATTATCGCCAAAGTTAAAAGATGATAAAGCATGGAATAAAAATTGCCAATGCAATTTATCAAAGGCTTTTTCAGCATCCAGAGCCATAATTCCTGAAGGAGTAGTTAACGTAAGACCCTGTTCAATGAAATGTAATAAAGTTCTTGTATTATTTGCAGAGTGTCTATTCTTCATAAAACCAGATTGATCCGAATGTATAATAGAGTCTAGTACAGGGGATAATCGTGTGGCTAATATTTTGGCATATAATTTACAGTCTTGATTAATTAAAGAGATAGGGCGATAATTAGATACAAGGGTGGGGTCTTTATCAGGTTTGGGAAGAACGATAATTAAAGCTTCAGTAAAGGATCCTGAAGTAATTCCCGTAGAGCCAAATGTTGTGAAAAGTTGAAATAATAAGGGTAAAAGATGGGATTGAAACTCTTTATAAAACTCCGCCGGGATACCATCAGGACCCGGAGATTTATTTTTTTTAAGAGATTTTATAGCGGTTAAAATTTCCTCCTTAGTAATTGGAGAGTCAAGCCCCATTTTATCTGATGGAGAAATTTTAGGTAGACCACATGAAGATAAAAAAGAATCAACTAAAGATTCATTATGAAACTCAGGTTTATCATATAACTTAGAGTAAAAATCCAAAAATTCATTTACAATATCTTTATGAGATAAAGCAATTTTACCATTGGATCCATGAATAGAAGTAATTTGAGTTTTATCCTTTTTGATACGTAAGTAATTCGCTAACAATCTTCCAGATCTGTTTGCATTAAAACTAAATTTAGCTTTGGCCTTAGAGATCTGAACACCAGCTCTATTACTAAGAATTGTATTAAATTCATATCGAATCTTTTGCAACTTACTTCTATATTGAGGGTCATTAGACGAAATAAAAAGTCGTTCATATTCCGCTATTTGCTTTTCTAGCTTTTTAATATTTGCATTAAAGGTCTTATTTTCGTGAGCCATAATAGAAATAGTAACCCCTCTAATATAAGCTTTAAAAGCATCCCATCTATTAACCAATGAAGTAGTACCTTCAGGGTTAAATTGAAAAAAATCATGAATGGCAGAGAGGAGCTTTGGTTTATTAAGTTCATTGAGAGCTATACCAGAATTCATTCTCCATCTAGGCTGGTTAGTAAAGGTTGAATTTAAATTTAAAATACAAGAAACCATAGCATGGTCAGAGACATCAATGTTGCCAATCCTGGGGTTACTAACACAGTTGATCAGCTGTTTCGAAACTAATATATAATCGATCCTAGAATGAGAATTATGTGGGTTAGAAAAAAAAGTAAAACATTTTTCTGTAGGGAAGTGTAACCGCCAAATATCAACTAACTTAGTGGTTTGAAGAAATAATTTAAAAGCAAAATAAACCTTAGGGGGGTGGAATTTAGTACGAGATATTCTATCTAATAAAGGATCAGATATGACATTAAAATCACCTGCAACAATTAAAGGTACATTACCAATTTTTACAACCTCCGTTGAAAGAGTAGCCCAAAAAACAGGGTCATCTGCAGTAGGGCCATAAACATTTAATAAAAATAAGATAGAATCATGAACTTTAACCTTAACAATTAAATATCTCCCATCCGTATCTGTAATTTTGCTCAAAACTTGGCAATGTGCTTTTTTCGCACATAATATAGCTACACCATTTTTCTTGCCATTAGCAGGAGAAGAAACAATATTATCAACCCATTTTTTCTTCATATAGTTTAAAATTTTATTATCTATATGAGTTTCTTGTAAAAAACAAAAATCAGCTTTGCAACTACCCAAATAATCCAAAATTTTTGTACGTTTCACAGGATGGCGTAAACCTTTAACATTCAGTGACACTACTTTAATATTAGCCATGACAAAATAAAAAGAGAGAAGGGTTAGAAAGAAGAAGGTCAGAAAAAGACACAAATGTTAAGAAGAAAGTAGCGCCAAAACACACAAAAGGGAATGGAAGAAATAAAACATAGCAAAAAAGACAAACAAAACACATAAATATGAAGATTGGGACGCACACACGCTCTACAAGCATGGCCAGAAACCGCTGGAGCCCAGAATATTATGAGTTATATAAATCTGTCAAAGAAGATCATACATGAAAGAATCAAGTGGTAGGACCCTGAGTGTCCATAGTTTGCTGTACTTGCTGATCCAGAAATTGTCGTAGATCTTCAGGACGCTGAAAGGATTTTGAAAAATTATCTTTCCAAATGCGCATAGTTGAAGGGTCAAAAAGGCCATATTGGTATCCAAGGCTTCTCAATCGTGGGCGAAGATCAGTAAATCCCTTACGTGTTGCAACAGTTTCCTTGGCAAAATCTTGATGAATAAAGATTTTGTGACCATTGACCAACAATGAAGGAATTTCTCTAGCTGCTTTTCTGATCAGAACCAAATGATGGTGACGGAGAACTTTAAATATCATTTGTCTAGGCTTGCTATGTTGAGGATTGCGACGTGAAGGAATTCTATGAGCCTTATCGATTTCAAATTTTTCTGGAAATTTGACATTTAAAAGACCAGGAAGTAAGTTCTCTAAGTATAGTCGACAGTTAGATCCCTCAACCTCTTCTGGTAAATTAAATATGCGAAGGTTGTATTGTCTATTGCGATTTTCCATGACCAAAAGTTGTGAGCACAGAGGTGATATTTTCGCCACAAGTGGAGTAAAAGCGTCGACTTTAACTTTATTGTCCTGTATTTTAATTGAGTTGTCTGAGATTTTCATCGACATACTCGCCATTTCCTTTCGTACATTTTTTATTTCAGTCGCAATAGTTTCTGTATTAGCACGAAGAGCCTGAATTTCCTCCAAAATTAAAGAAAGCGAGGGTTCAGATGACTCCACCACCTTTGATTTTATTGGGGGCGGTGAAATCTGCTGTTTTCTTTTATTTTTATTATCCATTTTTGAGAAAAAATAATAAAATTTGAATAAAAATGAATAGATTATGAGTAAAAAAAGCGAAAAGAAGCAAAGCAATCCTCCAAAATACTGGTGCAGCAGCTAAACTGGACTAGGGGTGTGGCTAGGCCCAAGCCAGGCCCTTTCCTGAAGTATGCTCCGCCCCCCTGACAGACTAACCAGGCAGTCCCTCAAAGCAGAGCTCGGAGCAGGAACCAGGGAGCCAGAAACACGACTTCCCACGATGAAAACGGCCTGAAAGCGCTTCACAATGCTGGTAAGCCTGTAATGTTAGCAGCGACCTCCTTTAAAACAAAATTCTGACAGACATTCGGCGTTTTATGTAGAAAAACGGGCGAAAACGCGGAGGAGCTCACCGGGTGGCGGCCATCTTGATTCGCGCGCTCGCGCGTCCCCTCTTTTCAAGGTTTTTCACCGTGCGCGCACGGTGCGCGCACGGTGGGCTTCGCGCACCGTGCGCGCACCCGCGATTTTTTTCAAAAAAAAAATAATTCGCCTTGGGAGTCCTTCTGTGACCCCCTGACAAAGGCTAGGGGTCAGGACCTCTCTTCCGTGCCCCCTTTTCACGTTTTCCCCCTTTTTTCCCCCTTTCCTTTTCAGTGCGAGAGACAAAATGGCGGCCGACACTTATTATTGTGCACTGTGGTGGAAATGACCTAGGCACTTTAACTGGGGTAGGTCTGGAAATGCTTGTTAAGGACACCTTTGTGCAATTGATGTCGCTTTTTCCTCAATCTGCCTTTGTATATTCTAATGTATGCCAAAGGCAAAAGTGGAACTGGTCCAACCAATTTTGTCCACAGATTGACAAAGCAAGAAAGCACGTCAACAAATCTATTTCTGCTTTCCTCAGAGACTATGGTATGGGTTCTATATACCACAACAACTTGCGTTACAACATGCAAGGCATTTATAGAGGAGACGGTGTACATTTCACTGATGAAAGCAACAGAGTCTTCCTCTTGAACTTTAGACTCTGCATCCGTACTTACTTGTAGGTACCACAAAAAAAACACTTCATAAACACAACGGCTCTTTTTAGAGCCCCCTAATATCTAAACACTTAAATTTGATTTTTACTTCTATTTTTTTTAATGATTTTTTCTGCCGTGCGCGTACGGTAAGCTTACCGTACGCGCACCCCGCGATTTTTTTAAAAAAATTTAAAATGTATTTTTCATACTTTTGGGACCTTCTTGGACCCCCTGACAAACGCTAGGGGGTCTGCAACTCTCTTCGTTGCCCCCTTTTCACGTTCTCCACCTTTGTTTATCAGTGTGAGACACAAAAAATGGCGGCCGACACTTCCTGATTTCGACCGATTCAAATGTTTACAGTCATGTAACCACCAATTAGAATTAAGCTCGCGCACAGCAGCATGCGCGTACGGTATGCTTACCGTACGTGCTCGGAGCGCGCCTATAGATATACATATTGATTCAAATGCTATTTTCTCAGGAAATACTGAACAGATTTACACCAGACCTGCAAAAGGCACATCCCTGACCTGAGGACTACCTCTCTGCCAAATTTCAAGTAATTCTGTTCAGCCGTTCGGGCTGTAGCTTGGACTACAGGTCCTATGGAAAAATGCATGGGGAAAACACGTTTTGGGACCCCCCTTTTTCTCAGCCCCCGCTTGACGAATCCCCCCGAGACTTTCAGGGTAGGAGCGGAGCGGAGCGCCACACCTATTTTGAAAATTTCGCGAGGATTCGTCAATCGGCGCCAAAGTTATTCAAAATAGAATGTTGCAGATTTCCTATGGAAACAAGGTCCTAACTATAACTATCTACTGGGTCTCGGTTGATTTTATCGTGGGATTGCCCAAGGATCAGAACTGCACGGCCATAGTAGTGGTAATAGACTACCTCACCAAGATGGGACACTTTCTGGCGTGCAAACAGGTGCCTACGGCGGGAGCGCTGGCGAAGCTCTTGTTAGTGAACGTGGTCCGTCTCCATGGCCTTCCTCTCGGAATAGTATCGGACAGAGGCTCCCAGTTTACTGCTCGGTTTTGGAAGGTCAGGTGTGCCGAACTGGGCATACGGTCGTCCCTGTCCACAAGCTTCCATCCTCAGACCGATGGACAGACCGAGAGGCTCAACCGAACCCTTAAGCAGTATCTTCGTTGTTATGTGGACAAGGCATCAGACGCCTGGGTGGACTGGTTGTGGGTAGCCGAAGTAGCCTATTACGACTCCATACATGCATCCACGCAACAAACACCTTTTTTTCTCTCGTCAGGGTTCCATCCCCGTTTCACCCCATTCTTGCTCCCTCACACTAATCTCAGCCTTCCCGATGTACAGAACAGACTTACCACGATTCGCTTGACCCTCAAACAGGCCCGCACGAGCCTTCGGTTAGCGAAGACCCGGTACAAACACCAAGCAGACAAACACCGCAAGCCCAATCCAGTGTACCACAAAGGGGATAGAGTATGGCTGTCCACGAAGAACATTAGATTCAGGAGACCCAGCGTCTTTAATCCCAAGTACATTGGCCCCTATCCGGTGATTCGACATGTGAACCCCGTGGCGGTGCAGTTGAAACTTCCCCCTCATCTGCACATCCACCCGGTTTTCCACGTCTCGTTGGTCAAGCCATCGCTCTGCTGGTATGGAAAATCCCTCCTCCCGTATGGGTACATCATGAACGCGAGTACGTGGTGAAACATGTACTGGACTCCAAAGTGGTACGAGGCAAGCTCTGGTATCTTCTGGCCTGGAAAGGGTACGGGCCAGAAGAAAACTCGTGGGAACCTGCATCGGCAGTCCATGCGGATCGCTTGTGGCGGACTTTCATCGCAGATGTCCTGCTAAACCTGGGGCTTCAGTCAGCGCCCCATGAGGAGTGAGAGGGGATGTACTGTCAGGATGGCCGCTCGGTAATGCGCTGAGTGCCGGAGAATCGAACTCCCGAGCAGCGGCTTGAACGCCGCTCACGAACAAAACTACGTTTCCCAGAAAGCTCGTGTGAGGCCCGCTCCACGTGACAGGCTCACGCCGAAGAGAACGTATATAGGCGGAGACACCTTTGAGGGCGGCGCCGAATATTCCCGGATGTTACCCGTCTTTGCTGTGAAGCGTCGGCAGTTCTCCTCGGCTGGAACTGCGTTCCTTGGCTTCACGAGTCTCGCCCCAACAAAGTCCCTTCCGCTCGCTACCAGTCCGGAGCCTTTGTCACCCAAGTAGTTCTGGGCTGATACACCTTCGCGTCCGTGCTCCTCTGCTCCTGGCTCCTCCTGGAGCATTGAGTGGTAGCGCGACGCCACCTTCAACGGCCAAGGATTTCCGGGCCGTTTAACCTTCGCGTCCATGCTCCTCTGCTCCCGGCTCCTCCTGGAGCATTGAGTGGTAGCGCGACGCCACCTTCAACGCCCAAGGATTTCCGGGCCGTTCAACCTTGCTGCTGTGCTCCTCTGCTCCCGGCTCCTCCTGGAGCATTGAGTGGTAGCGCAACGCACAACGCCATAGCCCAAGGATTTCCGGGCCTCCGCGTGTCTAGTAGAGTTGCGCTCCTCTGCTCGCTGGTCATCGGAGCATTGAGTAGCAGCGCCAACACCACCCCAGACCACTACTGTATAGCAACGGGTCTCATCGCGGCAGGGACACCCCCGATGAGATACAGCAGTACCGTGAGGTAACGGTGCTGAAGGCCCCCTTGCATTCTCCAAGAAAGGAAAGCGGAGCGTTGTTCGCCCCATGCAGGAAATACTTTAGGGACATTACGCTCATGCTAGAGAGCCGCTCCTGGCTCCCAGATACTGGTGCCTAGTACGGTACCTTGGCAATACACCCCACCTAACATCAGTGACTCTAACTGATTAGGTGGCGTAGAGATTATAAATATCCCAGTCAAAAGAGGCGGGAGGAGACGACAGGTAAGAAGGAGCTATCCAAGAACGGGGAACCAGGGGAGGTGGTAGGAGATTCTATATCTCACTATTTGTTTATCTTGTTACAGGTCTCCCTCCCAGCCGTTCCTATCCTTCCTTCCCTCGCTCACCTGCCTCCTCCGTCCGTGTGTGTTACACATCCTCCGGACTAGGGGCAGATGGGAGGTGGACCCCTATAGAGCATCAGCGCCATCCTGAGGAGAGGAAGCCTGAGGTAAACACGACAGGATGACATGATCTATGTGACTTCCGTGGATAGATAAACCAGTATTTATTGTTGAAGAACTAGCACTTTTCTTTGTAGTTGCACTTTAGATGCATTAGTACTTTTTATTATTGTTTCTGAGTCTAGGATTTTTGCACATTGTCATTTTAATGGAAGTATTCATGATGGATGATATGATCTATGTGACTTCCCTGGCTAGACAGACCAGTATTTATCGTAGAAGCACTAGCACTTTACTTGTCGTTGCACTTTAGACGCATTAGCACTATTTGGTTCCAGGGGTTTCTTGTACGTTGACATGTTGATGGAAGTATTCTCGATGTTACAAGCTGTGGTAGCCAGATTAGCTCAGAAATAATTTTTTCTTTTGTCATGAATTGAAGAAGATAATGGATTAATGGTTTTAAAGAATAGTCTTTATGTATACTATGTACTTAATACTCTGCTCAATAAAAAATAAAAAATAAAATAAAAAAAGAACGGAGAATGGGCTCAGACAATGCTGGACAGTGCAGCAGAAGTAACAATAGCTCACCAGAACCTGAAGGAACTTCTGGAGATAGTGGACTTGAATGAGTACATCACAGTTGAGACTGTAGACACCAGGGTTAGTTCTCCACAAAAGCTATATGAAATAACACTCTGAATGGAGGGAGACATACCAAAAAAAGTGAAAGCACTCTTTTGGGAAAAACTTTCAAGGGGTTATGACATACTTCTAGCAGAACAAGACTGTCCACCAAAATTTGTCAGGGAGTGCCCACATGGCAAAGACATCATTATGCCAGCCTTCTCCAACCATCTTACAATAAATTTAAAATATACATATGCCAGGAAATGGGCAGTTGCCCAGGCCCCAGCATTATACAAAAATTATTTAGGGCTCACCTCACCATAAAATCTGTAGGAGAGTAGGATCTGCACTTATGTTGCCCCCACTTTTTTTCTGATGTTTACACTGGTTTCTGGCTATAGTCTGGCTGGGACCCTGCTAATCAGGGCCCCAGCCTCTCTGTTCTCTCTAAACAACTTGGAGTGCATATTAGATGCACTAGTGATTGGTTACTGTGGTACCTTATGAGCCCCTAGTATATGATACCTTAGGTACCAAGGGCATAGGTACTTCATAGGCCTACCAGGGGCTGAAGCATGTATTATGCCACCCCTGGGAAGCAGACTAAATCTGACACCACAGGCCTGCTACTTCAGCCTGGTTGAGGTAGTGTTAGCACTCACCTTACACACATATATAAACCTATCAGTCACCCCTAAGGCAGGCCCTATCAATCCTGAGGGCAGGGTGCTTGGTTTCCATGTGAGGGGGTGCCTCAGAGTCCATTCTCTGTGGCTGTTTGTGGATGCGGTTAAACCATATACTCTTAAGTGCATTATAACCTAGCGGTAAATGCTAACTTTGGGATGGCTGCATCAAAACATGATGTGTTTGGTGTCAAACACTTTGGAATCCTACCCCCACACCAGTAACTGGTGTGGGAGTATGATCCCACCCTTCTAGAGGGATAGGCATGTACCCACTGTGGAAACACGGTAGAATCCTGAAGAGCCCTGGCATCACAAAATGGATGCTACCAGCACAGACACTGGGCTGCCCTCCTGCTGCTGACCGAAACACGCAGTGGAGGAGGCCCGACAATAGGCATCCTGTCACAGAGTGGTGTGGTCACCTCCCAGAGGTGCTGGGTGGGTGCACTCCTAGAGTGCTTTGAAGGCCTGCGCTGGGGGAGCAGTAGGCTCCTCTCTGCATATGCCAGCTCAAACCGGTTCAGGGGCTACCAGCCCCTGCTCTGGCGCGAAACTGGACAAAGGGAAGTGGGTGTAGCCACCCACTCCCCTGGCCCTCCCATAGGTGGGGTCATAGAGCTAGTCCTTCCCTTCTTTGTTGTATAAGTTAGGGAACCCTTACCATTGCAAACTAGATATCCCTGGATGACGCTCTGAAGAAGAATCCTGGACCTTCAATGTTCCACTACCTCTGGAAGACTGAAGAATCTCCCTTGGAGTCAAGGAGTGACTCCCCTGCTCGGCAGGCAGCAAAACTTTGCATCAACGGTCGCAAAGTTTCCCGCCGGAGTTCGAAGTCCGAAGTCCCTGGAGCCCCAGAAGTGGATTTCCTGACTTCTCAACGGCCATCGTGAGTCCCCAGCAAAGCTGAGGCGAGAGGACCCCGCAAGTGACGAGGAACAGCAATACCCGGGTACCGTGCACTATTGTCAAGTGCAACCCCTTCACGACGGTCTACGAACTTGTGCATTGGCCACTTGTGGTCCAAGCCTCCACCAGGATTTCCTTCGCGATCCCTTGCCGGTTGGCTTGTGGGTCCCCTGAAGACTTTACTACAGAAAAAAGAGCTCCCCTGGTTGCTCCAGGCCTGCCCTGACTTACCTTCGCTGGGTGAGTCCCTCAGACCTTGCTGGTCTGCACCGTTGACTTTTTACACTTTCCACGAGACTTGCTGTTACCAAGGCTTGTTGGCTCCAATCCGGTTGCCAACACCTCAGTAAGCTGCAGACTTCGTGGGACACGCCGAATCCAGCTCCTGGTCATCGTCGATGCCTCCTGGACCTCGTGGCTGAAGAGTCAAGACACCTGTGATCACCTGAAATCACCCGACGACTGTGGGCATCCATCTTCCTTGCCCCGGGTCACTGACAAGTGACTTTGAACACTGTCCCCTCAGCTTTCAGGTCTTCCTTCTTCTGAATCCAGCCTTGGATTCCACCGGACACTTCTCCTGTCTTCACAAGCAGCAAGTCTTCTTTGGCTCCCATTGAAAACGACGCTGCGACCCGACACCAAAAGACACCTATGCACCCGGCTTCCCTGGGTGAGGTAACTCCAGCACTACGGTGCTCCTGTGTGTGTTGGCTCTAGAACTACTTACCCTGTAAGTGACTTGCTTGTAGACTCTCCCGAAGTATCCTAAAACTTTAAAATTCCAACCGCGACTTGCTCCATTGAAGTCTATTGGGATCCGCGGCTTTGTTCTCACACTGCATGCGTCTCCCGTGGGTCCTTTACTTACCTGCCTTGGGTTTATTAGTGAGGCCCCAGCGCTTCTGAAGGCCCTAGGCCTTGTCTCTTCTCAGGTCGATATTCCTAAACCTCTTTTTTAGTATATGGTCTGGTACGCCCCTAGGGCCCCAGCCATATTTGTGCTTAACTTGTTGGGAAATGTTGATATGTGCATATGTCCTTGACTTCTAATCTCATAAAGAGATTAGTAGAGTGTGTTAGAAATAAATACATATATATTTTATATATATACCTGTGTGGTGTCCTTTCATTTAGTGATTCAAGAGATTATCAGGTAAAACAAGCTGATTTACATTCCTCTAAAGACTTTGCCTGAAGGCTGCTCTCTCCACAGCTACCACTAGGATAGCTTTCTTTAAAAGGTTGTCTTAAACCTATCTACCATAAGAGTCGAATTGTACTGGTGCAAGGTGGCCACTTTAACTAGTGACCAGCATATACCATGCCAACTTCTCAGAACTGCACAAAGGCAGTACCCAATAAAGCAAGAAGCTAAAAAACAGGTCAGGGAGATCATAGATCAACTTGAATACCAAGTGGTGATTGAAACATGCACCTCATCAATGAACAATCCTTTGTTTCCTGTTTCAAAACCAGACAATACATATCGTCTAGTTTTGGATTACAGACACCTGAACACTTGTTCTAGGACATTTGCAGTGCAAAATGCACACAGTACAGCATTAATTAATAACATTGTGCGTAAAAAATATAAAATCACACTAGACATTTCAAATGGTTTCTTGTTTAAAAAACATAGCACCTGAAAGTAGGTACTTGACAGCTTTCTCAATAATGGGGACCCAGCGTCACTTTTGTTAACTCCCACAAGAGTTCAAGAACAGCCTGGGGTTATTCTCAGCAAGAGTAACAGAGTTACTACAAATTTATGATGACGAGGCATTGTCATATGTCGATGATATCTATCTGACAGACGATGATCTGGATAGGCACCTGAACAGGGTGAACCCCATTATACTGGGCTTCGCCTCTGAGGGCTATAAATTCAACTTTTAAAAATCTAGAATTGCCCATCTCAATGTCCTTTAACTAGGATATGAACTTTCAAGTGAAGGCAAAAGCCTGGCAGCTAACTTTTTAGAAAAGTGTGCGCTGCTCCAACCTCCAAAAACGCTGACAAATTTACAGTCGATTCTAGGTTTCGTGAATTTTGGAAGAACTTACATTCTAAATTATGCAGAAAGGGTTAAATCTCTCTACGAATTAATCAAACCTGATTTCAAAAACAAAGTTTGGACACAGGAACACACAGAAATCCTGCGCTCACTACAAGCTGACATATTAGCAACAAATCACTTACAAACACGCGGAAATACATGCAGTTTAGTGATCCGAATAATTTCAGGTCAATGCGGATTGAGCTCCTTAACTTTTAGTGAAGGTGTATACACAAGCGGAAATGCGCTTCACTTCTACAGAAAAAATTCTGACAGCAGATCAAACCGCTGTAGCAAAAGAAAGAGCTCTAGCTCAGGGGAAATGCATTATTGTCGTGACTCCGGTACCAGCCTTAGAGGCAGTTACAAAAGCGAGCATTCCAAATGCAAAAGCTTTACATCCAAGATGGATTCAATGGGTTAATTTTCTTGCTGCAACAGATGTTGAATATGTTTTTGATCCTAATTTAAAAACACAAGCATTCCTGCAATACGAACACGAATGTCCTCTGCCTATTGAGATTCTCCCTCTTGACCAGTATGAATTCATAATTTATACTGACGGATCAGCACAACCCGCTACGGAAAGTAAGCAAGCTTACAGTGCAGCATGCGCGATCGTTAAAGGTCGTATGTGCAATGGTAAATTCCGACCAATGGTGATAAAAACAAAATTTCTAGGAGATTGTACAGCTCAGTGAGCTGAAATACAAGCATTCAAATTGGCACTTGAAAATACGGATCGCGAATTCTCCACACTTATAGTGTGCGATTCTTTTTACCGTGTTCAATCATATAATGAATATTTATAGAATTGGCTTCAAAATGGTTTCAAAGATGCAAAAGGTGGCACAATCAAGCATAAAACGCTTTGGCAACAAGTAGTTCAGTTGCAAGATGGACTACAAAACACTCACGTGATACACAAGCTGAGTCATCAACGTGATGGCATTCACGTTGCAGGGAACTCATTGGCTGTGCAAACAGCTTTCGTAGCTGAGATCACTCGTTCAAAAACAAAAATAGACAGTGAGATATTGTTGGCTGTCAATGCTTCAAGCAAAGGCAGTGGTGCAGCGTTACCTAAAAAATGTCCACTCGTATATAATTGATGCGAACAACGTTCCGTTTGCTCGAATGCCTGGAGTGGGGGATAGGGTAATTCCAAACATGGAACGTAGAGCAGCTTTGATTTATGAAGCACATCTGGGAGAGGGTCTGTCATATCAGGGGATCTCTAAAACAATATTATCATTAAAAGAGATGTACTGGTGGCCTGGAATGAATACACTGATTCACATCTTCATCAATAACTGCATAGACTGCAATAGAGATCGCAGTGCAGAACGCCACCAGACACCAGACTACGAAGTAGCCTGCCCAGTACAGACACCATTGTTAGACAGCATTAGACTATCTACGCGCAGGCGTCCTCTTGGACAAATGCAATCCCACAAATACTAAGTCAAGGTTCCTATGGATGTGGTCTCAGCGCTCGGCTGACGCTCGAACTGTTATAAAAGATTTGCAAGTCTTTATCGGCACATACGCAATAGGCACACTACACTCTGACCAGGGCCCTGTGTTTAGCTCTCGGGCTTACAAAGAAGCCATGGCCAGTTTGGGCGTTGTATTGCGATACTCTTCTCCGTTCCAACCTGAGAGAAATTCTGTTGTGGAAAGGAAAAACCGGGACATAAAGCGATCTATAACAGCTAGGGTATGAGGTTCGGGTGATGGGTGGGTCAAACACCTTTATGGGGTCCAACGCTCATTAAACAATGTGCCAAGAAGTTCTCTAGGAGGGATCACTCCATATGAGGTCCTATTTGGGACAAGAATGTGGGTTCCTGATCTCGAATGTAAAGGCACAGTAGTGGAAAATAAACCATTTATTTCAAAGAAGATTTGGCTGTTTTAAAGGACTTAAATGAACTAAGATCGAAACAAAGCAACGTGTTCCTGAAGCCACCACCACTGGGGGAAATTCAGCTGTCCCAGCAAGACCTGTCTGGATCCCAAAGCTCGGGGATCTAGTCAGCAAGATGACTGCGGAAAAGAAGGAATTTGGACCTTCTTACAGACAACCAGTACCTGTCCTAGCCATTCACGGATCAAGAACAGTACTTCTGCCGCCCTTTGCTGGAAAAAAGGAGAAAAGATTTGTGTCCATCGTCCTCATCAAACCACACTATGTGGCCGATACTAAACAGTAGGCCATATGGACTCCGACCAAGTAGCTGAAGCACTCCTCTAGCTACTATCCAAGAGGTTCAGACTGAAAGACTCATCACCATTGAGAATTCAGCAGTAAGAAATGAAGGACTAAGCAACAATGCTATGGAACTCATTCCTCTTGAAACACAAATAACAGTTCGTCCTCATACACCTGTCTACACCAACGTAGCAAGTGATCCACTGGTTCCAGCGATTTCAACGGATCCTGATGCAATTTCAACCATTGACAGAACTGCCTCTGGCTATTTCATTAAGTTCGATACGTTTTCTGAAGATCCCAGTGAACCTGAAATGACGCCAGCAAAAAAAACTTTCAAAGAACAAGCACAAAACTTCTTTCATCGCGTGAAAAAGACTTATCTGGTTAAAGACTTATCTGGTTACACCATGGATTGAATTATGGATTATTTCTGGAATATTTTTCTTTCTACTTTGGCTAGCTTTAGTAATGACTCTGTGCATGGTGATAAATGGAAGATATATTCATTTGGACACAGAAAGTAAAAATGTGAACTTACTTTTGAAACCACACAAATCATCCCATAGTGAAGCTAGACACTTGTCAGCAGTGAACATCACGGCCGTTCCTATACAAGATGGTATAGTTTGGGACAAAACGGATTATGATATATTCGACCCGTCTGAGCTTTTGAAGATTTCACACTTATTTAAAATTTCATTAAGTGACTTTATTACCTCCAGTACCTATTCTGATGATTGGGACTTTGAGACTGTTAATAACATGAAGTCTGATCTAGAAAGGTCTGCTGCATTCTCTAACCATGAATACTTAGAGGGTTCAACGGACTATGAACAGCTTTTTTGTTACAACCACTATGGTCATCATTTCTTGCGTAAGTCTGCAACACCTAGAAATGTATTTATGTATAACCAATGGGAACATTGTCCTACACCACCAAGGGGTAGCTCAAAAATGTTTGCAATGAAGGTTCCATATTTTTCAGGGTACAATACATCCAATCCAGAAACGTTTTACTTTAAAAATGTGAACAAAACAGGAATGAAAAATATGTTAACAAATACCAAACAGATTTATTCTGCAGCCTTTATTGCCCAACTGTCTAGACAGGGGTTTGAGTTTTGGAAAAACACAATCGACACAAAATCTGTCTGGGGTACACAAGATTGGCAAGTACAGGAGGTAGAAGCTTTGTTTAGAGCCTGTATGATCCCACAGCAAATCATGTTTTTGAATGACACTTTCCAAAAAATGTCTTGCCTTGGGTTAGCCAAGATCAAAGACATGAACACACCGTCCATACCTACAACTGCAAGTAATAGTACTACACAGGGGGTGGTCGACGTACATACTATTTTACAAAACAACAGATCAGATTCCGAATAGAAAAAATGGTTGCTCTGGCCCACAGACACAAACATCTGTCAAGAAAGATTCCTGAACAAGATACAAGGTTTAACAATCAATAGGCCAGATCCACGTTATGTTCAAAGACAGCATCCAGGGGTAGTAACAACATACAGTGTAGGAAAATTATGCCTGGATTGGCTACATACATCTACACTAGAGGATGTGAAACAACACTTATCTTTACTTAAAGAAGGCGCAGACCGTAGGGAATTCTTGCTAGGTCCAAGAAAACAGCGTCAAAAACATTTCATATATTCCGGCATCTATGCTGCTTATAATTATATATGGTAGGTTACCCAAGCAGACGCTGCAGAAAGGATACGAGAAATTGATCGTATTAATTTAGAGAAATCTCTCACTGTGGTCGACAATGGGTTAACGACTCTGTCATCCAGGATATATTCATTGGGCAACATTGTATCCTCCGCTATAGACATTGTGGAATAAGATTTGGTCCTGCTGCGTCAAGGCCAGTCTCAATTACGTTCTATTCTGTTATTAGGCTGGACGCTACAAAACTTGCGTGCAGGATATGTGCCTTGGCGTTTCATCAACACGTCTTCTCTGTTTTCTGATTACAACCTCACTGATAATCAGATCAAACTGGCACAAAGGGGAGCAAAGTATACAGTGTTGAGCATTGAAAAACTGTAAAAATTGCCATTTACGGTAGCAGAAAAACCAGCTACAGAATGGATCATACATGGCAAAATAACTCTGCCTGTTACAACTTTCCATTTTCAGTATTGCCTTAACCCCTTCCCCGCTCATGACGGAACCACTCCGTCATGAGCCACGGGTGCGCTGTGCTCATGACGGAGTGGTTCCGTCATGCTGCGGCCGTTGGCGGCCGCTCCGCCCACGCGGCGCTAATTCCCTGCCTGTGCGGGCGATTAGCGCAGTGGGCGGAGACGTGACGGAACCACTCCGTCATGAGCACAGCTCACCCGTGACTCGTGACGGAGTGGTTCCGTCATGAGCACAGCGCCACCGCAACTGCCCCCAAACCCCCCCAGCGCCGTGGCGGAATTCCTGCCACGGCGAAGGGGTTAAACACATACCAGTAGGCAGATATGAAAGGTTGGGTAAAGAATACATCAGGACATCCTGGGATTTACCTTACACACACAGATGTTGGAGTGGGGGGCGTGAAGTGTTTATTAGTGGTACACACTGTGAAAATGCACTGCACGGTTCACTCATATATCGGGATATTAGTTTACACGGGGCCTGTATCGGTTCCACTGCAAATTTATCCTGCCACCTGCAAGGTTCACCGACCACTGTGATTAATCCAATGTTTGTAAAACTTTCAAATGACATTTACCTCATGTTGAATGATCAGAGCTGTTGTGGCATGTTGCCAGGTATACCATTCCGGCGCGTTACGGAGGAGGGGTAGGTTTCCACCCTTCAGGCGACTGAACACTTTTTCATTGCTCGCCTCACCCGAACCGCTGACGGAGCCCTTCCCTTTCATCTCGTAGGGTTGGGTGTAGGTTTTCCAATAAGAAGGAGCACCTACCAGCGCAACAACGCAATTCCCCTTACTATAAAGGTATAATTGGTTCACAGTACCTCACTCTCACTGGAACCTTTTCTTTTTCATATACTTTTTAGATTTACTTGTCTCATTTGGTCCTGACGAAGCGCAATCGGATCCCTTAAGGACCTACTCTGAAGCGCGAAACATGTTGACCCTATTTTTCTAGTACTTACACTCCCCATTCACTCACCTATCCTGAGAGTTGCAGTAAATTTTATATCTGCCCTCATTATATTTTGCTCTTGAGGACCTCCAGGATCATTTTTAATCTATGCTGGATAGAGCCGCGAATAAAGGTCTTGGTTCCTACCTAGCTGTTTTAACGCACCACTCACATCCCTTATAGACATACCCACACACCCACATGCACAACTGCGGCGTCTCCTAAAAAGAACTCCGACAAAGAGCCCTCTTGCGGGGCCCGTGGGGGACTGCAGCGCCACCCCCACGAGGAGCAATGCCCTATGATGAAGCAGGACACCTGAAAGGGTGTGTGAGGGCACTAAATTTCAAAGGAGAAATTCCCCACACTCATTCCGGCTTTAAGCACACATAGCAGTTCTCTCTACCCTTTTTTTAGGAACAGCTACCCTCTCAAATTAAATATGTTGCCAGGTATCCCATATCTAGTAACGGTTACTTCCAGGGTCACTTGCTGTATGCAAGTCTTGTTTCCCCAAATAGACACAGTCAGGGAGTCGCCTTTATTGCCTTCACTGAACATCTCTTCTAGACGAATTGATACTTTGAGCAGAATAAAAGCCATTCTTTTACAACAAACCGTGCCTTTGACCTCGGCCAAAGAAACCTATGAATTACAAATTGCAAGGACTTCGGCTGAGATACAGGCTCTGTTACGTACAAACTGCCCTACACATTTCATGAAACGTTGGGACGTATCTTAAACATGTCTGATACGAGCGGTATTGTGCATGTATTTAAGACCATATGTTCGGGACTGTTAACACCTTTTCAGGCAGTCCTCGGAATCATTCCAAACTGCACTCGGTGTTTGGTGGTCAGCTGCTAGTTCTAGCAATAGTCGCAAGAATCCTATTTTTATTCCTTCTGCTACGCTATGGCAAGCCAATCCACCAGCGTCACTCCCTGCGGCTTGGAGAATGCTCTCCTGGAAAGGAAGTGTCGTGAGCACATAGTGCAACTATTGGGTTTACCTCGTCTGCGAGAACTAAATACCACATGGTTTCTGTCGTTCAGACCAATCTGGCAAGATTGCATCTTACCTGTGCTCCGCTGCCTGCTTTGCGGTGAAGAATGCATGCTAGACACCTGTCTAACACTCCCATCAGTCATGCCAAAGGATATCGATACCCTGCTGGACCCGATAATGGCCCATGCTCTGTGTTGTCCCCACAGGCTACCGATCCTGATGACGGCATTCATTGAGATCTCACAGACGCAACATGCTACTGCGTAGGTACGAGATGGATCAACAGGCACACAGGTAACATCGGCAACGAACACTGCTACTGATGATGCATCACATCTATGTGCAGTTAGTCTTCTAAACAAGGTAATCGACCTAACACCGACAACGGTAGATGCATTTTTGTCTACAGGATTAGAGGATTTCATATTTTCTCCAGCATCTTCAAATAACTTTTGATTTGGCTCACAGTGTACCATGTAATCTATAAATTTGGCCTTCATTTTTTTCAAAACAAAAGACAAAATTTGGAACTTTCCTACGATCACTTTAGTGAATATTGACTTTTTCTTTTATCGCTAAAAACTCTGCTTATAGTAGAACTATTCATACAGAACAGACTTCTTTGAAACACTTCCAGGGACACATTGTCACCTTTCTTCGCATTTATGTACCATGACATGAAATGGCTTTGAACTTTTTATTCTGTAATTACGAAACATTTCATCATATGCATATATGTATGTTCATTAATTTTGCATCCACTGTAAACATATGCTTAAAATGGAACATTGCTTTGATATGTACAGTACTTTTGCATTTCATATCTAGCTGAAAATTTTAATATGAACTTATTTTAAATATGCTTTTACAAATGTTTTTAGTGAACATGTGATACTCAATTTGATGTGTTTAGCATGTTTAGCATTTAGCAATATCGATCATTCGTCATTGGAGTTGGTGTTGGGTTTAGATTTAGATGCCCGTACATAGGTTTCCCTAAATCATGTCCTTATATAGGCACAATTCGCATTGCCCCTATTTGGGCATGGAATCCAAGTCCTTATTAAGGCATTAGCCATGCTATCCAAATACAGGCATGGTCACCTACATCCGTCCACCCCACGTCACAACAAGTTCTTACAAACCAGACCCTTAAGCCATTGGGACTTTCCCCAGCTAGGGTTATTAATTTCTCCAAGAACTCATCTATTATGCATGATCTACTATTCCTTAGGGGTTCATCCATGACATCTTCCTCTGCCTGACTTTACGTCAATGCTAGCATTCCTAGGCACCTTCCAGGTATAAATATACCTTCCCTTACCATGTCAAACCACGACACGGCTCTGCACGACTTGGCTGCACGGTTCACCACGGCAAGTTCGGAAGAGACCATATCCCGGCCTGACGCACTGACCAGCCGCTGTCATCCCTGCGCGCAGAGAATTCAGCTACCAGTGTTCTGACTCCCTTCGTGGGGTATTAGAGTTTGAGACCCGGAAAGAGATTCCCACCTCTCTCATTCTAAAGGTATGGAGCTGACTAGAACCTAGAGGGACTCTCGGCATACAAACTTAGTATATACCATACTATAGAAAACAGCAGCTACTCTTACACTGGGATAGATCTATTTAGAAGCATCAGACGAGTATTCACTTTTTAGCCTGTGTTATTTATGTATGTGTATATGAATATATGTCATAGCTAAAAGACAATGCAATTGCAGTATTATTGCTTCTTACTGCTTACGCTGTGCACATTACATTTTGCATACTGTCTAATGATTGTAACAGCTCATATCTCTTACACGAGAAACAAGACTGTTCAATAAATCCTTTTATTGAAACACCCGTCTATCTATTTCTGTGTAACTCTGGAGAAACTAAGCATGCACGATTGACTGAGTGAAACTGTTATCTATTTTTCCACTATTCTGAGACGCGTTCCGATTCTAAGGGAAACAAAGTTGTCATGTTTATGCGGTTGTCAGAAACTAATCCCTTCTTGTTTATTCGAGAAGTTTCTAGTGACCTCTGAGCTAGCTGGCACACACAAGTAATTAAGTTTAATGTACTCAATAGGAGCATACTGACCTTAGTCCTATGCAAAAACTATAGTGTATATTATTTCAATACGCAGAGCCTATAAGGGAAATAGGAACTACACTACAGAACGGTACAGAAAGAAGCAGGACAAGTGCAGAAAGTGGCAAGAAAAGTGCAGAAAGAGGAAGAAAAATGCAGAAAGGAGCAGAAAGAAGAAATCGAAGTATAGAAAGAGAAAGAAAGGTGCAGAAAGAGGCAAGAAAAGAGAAGAAAGAAGCAAGAGTGGTGCAGAAAGAGGCAAGAAAAGTGCAGAAAGAAGAAAGATGCAGAAAGAAGCAAAAGAGGTGCAGAAAGAAGCAAGAGAGGTGCAGAAAGAGAATGGTGCAGAAAGAAGCAAGAGAAGTGCAGAAAGAGAAATAAAGGTGCAGAAAGAAGCAAGAGATGTGCAGAAAGAAGCAAGAGAGGTGCGGAAAGAAGCAAGAAAGGTGCAGAAAGAAGCAAAAGAAGTACAGAAAGAAGAAAGAGAGGTGCAGATAGAAGTAATAGAGGTGCAGAAAGAGGAAGAAATGTGCAGGAAGAGGCAAGAAAGGAGGAGAAAGAAGCAAAAGAGTTGCAGAAAGAGGAAATGTGCAGAAAGAAGCAAGAGAGGTGCAGAAAGAGGCAAGAGAAGTGCAGAAAGTAACAATAGAGGTGCAGAAAGAAGCAGGAGAGGCGCAGAAAGAGGCAAGTGAAGTTCAAAAAGAGAAGTGAGAGAGAAGCCAAAGACATGCAGAAAGTGAAAGAAATGTCCAGAAAGAGGCAAGAGAGGAGCAGAAAGAGGCAAGTGAGGTACAGAAAGTGGCAAGAGAGGAAGAAAGGTGCTAAAAGAAACAAGAGAAATGTAGAAAGAGGAAAGAGAGGCACAGAAAGAGGAAGAAATGTGCAGAAAGAGGCAAGAGAGGAGGAGAAAGAAGCAAGAGAGATACAGAAAGAAGAAGAAATGTGCAGGAAGAAACAAGAGAGGTACAGAAAGAGGTGAGGTGAAGTGCAGAAAAAAGCAAGAGAGGTGCAGAAAGAGAAAGAGAGGTGCAGAAAGAAGCAAGAGAAGTACAGAAAGAAGCACGAGTGATGCAGAAAGAAGAAAGAGAAGTGTAGAAAGAGAAAGAAAGGTGCAGAAAGAGGCAATAGAAGAGCAGAAAGAGGCAAGAGAGGCGCAGAAAGAAGTAAGAGAGGAGCAGAAAGAAGGGAGGTGCAGAAAGAACAAGAGATGTGCAGAAAGAGGCAAGAGAAGTGCAGAAAGAGGAAGAACTGTGCAGAAAGACGCAAGAGAAGTGCAGAAAGAAGCAAGAGAGGTGCAGAAACATGCCAGAGATGTGCATAAAGAGGAAGATAGGTGCATAAAGAGGCAAGAGAAGTTTAACTGATGTTAGGGACTGGGGGCTCACTGGAGGGTTTAAGAGGGAGGTTCAGATTGTCAGCTGATTATTGCTATCCTGATGATCGTGAATTACATAATTTGTTATTTTCTTGAGTTTGTCATGGAATGTTGTTTTATGTTATTGTCTTTCCTTTTTTTCTTTGCAAAACCAATAAAATGTATCTTAAAAAACACTTCACTGAGATTAGTAAAGCTGCACTTAATTTAGGGGCCTCACATATATTGGCTGAGCAAGACCTCTGACTCAGGTCTGAGGCCTGCTCTCTCCCCAGCAGCTCTGCTGTGCTCTGCTCACCGCCGCAGACCCTTTGCCCAACCCAGGTAGGGTTCAAGACCACCCGGAGCCGAGTGCTCACCTCGCTCGCATCTTATAATTGCGCTTGTCCCCTCTCCTGGTTAGCACCTTTATAGGAACTGTATTTTCTGATCCCCACTGCCCCACTGATCCCCATCTGCTTCAACACCTACAGCGAAGCCTTCCCCTCTGCCGAACACCTACACTTCCAGATCTGGACCAGCCCCAGCACCACACTCTCATCTGCAGACCCACCAGCCCGGGACACAATTCGCCACAACCATCACCGACTTCATTGCCTCCCACACCATCGTATCAATGAACTAAATACTCATTGAGACCTCAACTTCCACTTTGACTACCCCAGCGACCCCAACTCCACCATCCTCCATGATAACCTCACCAACATCGGACTCAACCAACTCGTCACCACACCAACACACAGAGCAGGAGACACCCTCAATCCCATCTTCGGGGCAGGTAACAGCGTTCACTTCAGCCACACAACGCAACGTCCAAGGACAGACCACCACTGCGTTCACTTCACCGTTGACAAACCCAAGGCACCTAAACCAGCCCCCGCCCACCACAAAGAAACTGGAGCAAGGTCACAGATAAGGAAGTGAACACCACCCTCTCCCAAGACAACCACACCTGGGCATCCGACGCAAACATTGAAGCCAGATAACTCAACACTTGGATCTCCAACTGCGCAGACAAGCTAGCCCCGCTAGGCAACCCAGGCAAACAGCACCCCAGGAAAGCCACCTGGTTCACCACCGACCTCCAAGAAGCCAGACGCAAATGCAGACGACTGGAGAAGAACTGGAGGAACACCAAGACAACTACTCCACCAACAAGGACGCCATGACGGACTACCACAACCAAATCAGAACAACCAAAAGGAACTTCATCCACAACAAAATCCTCGCAAACTTCACCAACTCCAAGGAACTCTTCACTGTCATTCAGGAATTCACCAACCCACACAGCGAGGCCACAGACATCATCCCATCTCAAGACCTCTGCGACAAGCTTGGAACCTACCTCCACCTCAAGATCAGAACACTCTACGACAACTTTGTCGACCCCCCACAAGATGCCACAGCCATCCCGCCGTCCCCCAGAGACACCAACCACCCCACCATCTCTGACTAGACACCAATCATGACCAAGGACACTGCCACGACCATGAAAGGCATCCACCCGGGGGCCCCCACCGACCCCTGCCACCCGCACATTTACCACAGAGATGCGGACACCATTGCACCTCAACTGCAACGCACCATCAACATCACGTTCACAACAGGCACCTTTCCAGATGATTGGAAGCGCGCAGAAGTTAGGCACCTGCTCAAGAAGCCCACGGCCGACCCCTCTGACCTCAAGAACTACCGGCCCATCTCGCTCGTCCCCTTCACAGCCAAAGTGGCAGAGAAAACAGTCAACAGGGAACTGACACAATTTATCGGAGAAAACGCATCCTCGACCCCTCCCAATCCGGATTCCGATGCAACCACAGCACCAAGACCACCCTACTAGCTGTCACACACGACATCCACACCCTCCTGGACCAAGGCCACTCCGCAGCCCTCATCCTCCTTGACCTGACTGCAGCCTTCGACACTGTCTCTCACCACACACTAGTCGCCTGACTACACGACGCCAGCATACAAGGAACAGCCCGAGATTGGATCTGATCGTTCCTCACCAGCAGAAGCCAAAGAATCAGACTGCCGCACTTCCTCTCCACCCTCGTGGAAATCAGCTGCGGAGTCCCACAGGGGTCATCTCTGAGCCCCACCCTCTTCAACATTTACATGGCCCCCCTCGCAGCCATGGTCCGAAACATTGCCTCAACATCGTATCCTATGCCGAAGACACCCAGCCTATTATCTCCCTCACCAGAGACCCCGCCACCGCCAAACTCAACTTCCAGAGAGGAATGCAAGACGTTGCAGTCTAGATGACCATCAGCTGCCTAGAACTCAACGCCGAGAAGACAGAAGTCCTCGTCCTCGGAACCACCCCCTCAGCATGGGACAACACCTGGTGGCCCACCACTCTCAGAAGCTCACCCCCTCAGACCACACCAAAAACCTTGGAATCGTACTCGATTCATCCCTCACCATGAACCGATAGGTCAACGCCGTCACCTCCAGCTGCTTCAACACCCTCCGCATCCTTTGCAAGAGTTTCAAATGGATCCCTCCTGAGTCAAAGAAGACAGTCACCCACGCACTCATCACCAGCAGACTGGACTACGGAAACACTCTCTACATCGGCATCAACAAGTACCTGTCCGCAAACTCCAGACAATACAGAACACTGCGGCCAGACTCGTCCTCAGCATACCTCGGCACAAACACATCAGCCAAGACCTGCGGAAACTCCACTGGCTCCCGGTGGGGAAGAGAGTCACCTTCAAAGTCCTCACTCACGCCTACAAATTCCAACACAACAACGGACCCAAATACCTGGACATTTCTAGCAAGTAGTCTCAAAACAAGATAATCTGTTAAGCAATTGTGGTTTTTGATGCTGTTTAACTTGCTATTATTTTGCATAAAGACTACTAAGTCGAGTAAGAGTGAGAGTGACAGCTTTATGTCAACATCGGTTAGGGCTTATGCATAAAGGATAAAAGGACAAGGTCCAGGTTCCGCCTGAGAGTTGGCCATCTTACTTAAAGAAAGAAATGCAGAAGGCTAGTCAAATACTATTTGGTGGCCTTGTTGGGAGTAAAGTATGATTCTCTAAGTGGGTAAAGTATTCATACTTGCTTGGCTCTGATACATATATAAATAATGACATGTTGTTACCTTACATAGTGTGATCTACCAAGCAAAGCAAGTGATTAATGACTCTGGGCAGAGCAAGTGGAAACATCAGTCACCTGCCTTTGAAGGATTTCCTGGCTCATTTCCAGACAACACAATTAACAGCACACATGACTATATCAGTGAAGAATGCTTTGCAGGAGTGAAGCCCCTTTAGACTGATACACTGTAAAAAGAGAAAGAGTATCTTCCCCTATCCACTGAGCAGAAGGCCTTGTCCAAAAGAATCTGGATGTCCTTCTTATAGATATGTATATAAGAGCTGGTGTGGCCGTACTTGGGCTATGAGGATGACCAGCCACTCTGGAGGGCTGTTGATATTTTGTAAGAATCTACCGGACCAGAACCATATTACATCGTCCCTTCGAAACACAGATCCCCTACCAAGCCAGGGAGGGATGATGTTGCATTACCAACACCTCTGTGATTGGTAGCCCAAGTCCTGAACTTGGGATTTCCTGACTGAACTCCCTTTGCTTGGTGAGAGTGATGTAGAAGAGGTGAGGGGAACATGCCATGTTAAATAGTCTAACATAATTTGAATGCAAACCAGCAAAGTTAGGATGGATTCTCAAAAATATGATTATGGTAATATTAGTTTTCAATCGCAACCATTTTGGACCTCAAAAGTGGAAAGGTATTTATGGCTAGAAAGGCCACCTTGAAATTCAGCAGCTTGATAAAGAAGGACGTACGGCACAACATCAACTTCAGCAGCTCAGTATGCGGGGAACCATTTTGGAAGAACCACATCTAGAGCATACGCAGTCATGGCCCTTAGGTAAATGACAATAAGGTGGAAACCCACTCACTCCCCAGATTAGCCAGAACCAGGTGTTCTGCATCACTATCATTATCAGCATGGTCTAGTTTTGTGTACTCAAATAGATCACACACATTTTCCTTTAGAGCAGACCTTTCCAGCCTAGGTTACCTCCAAGGTGATCCCCCACGTATACTGAAAAATGTAAATGGATGGAAAGACTGGTGTTGTGCTTTGAATATCCTGTCCTTAGTTTCCAGGATCAAAAGCAGACAATACCATTGTCACCCTCCCTTGTGAGGGAGAAAAAATATAGGGTCTCATTCTACTCAACCTGTGAAAAGCAAGTGTCACCTCTAATATCAGGTTTTCATTCTGACGTTTTGGCAGGGTAAGTTTGGTTGATGTTATATCTTAGCACCTGTACCAATCGTTTACAGGCTGTAGTAGAATACTGGACAGATGTAGCATCTTTCACAATTTCTTGTAAACAAGATCCCTGCTTCCCACTTCTTAACATCTTTCTCCCTCTTAATAGCTCAGTGCACTAAGAGAGAGAATCACACATTGGGGAGTAGGTGAATTATTGAGCAGGGCAGGCCTGCTAAAGTGGTGACTAATCAAAGGGTGAGTGTTAGCCTAAATCCCCACTGACATCTTTGCCGTGGTATTACCCCAAATCTTTTTCCATCAATCCCTTACTTTACTGAACTGGTTTTTGCTAGCATTAGGACTCTGTGCACCTTACCTCTGCTAAACAGTCCTAAAGGGCTTGTGCTATCTCCCTAAAACTTGGTTAAAGTGGCCTACACATAACTGCCACACTTAACTTACTTGTACATCTTTTAAGTCCTTAGTAAATGGTACTAACTGTACCCAGAGTGTGTACATTAAATGTTACCAATGGTCCTACAGCACCAATTGTGCCACCCAGTAAAGTAGCCTTTTAAAACATCTCAGGTTAGCCACTACAACCTGTAGTCGAATTTAAAACTGCCATTTCGACCTGGCCAAATAAACCTTTTGCCAGGCCTAGATCTTCATTTTTTTAAAAGTATTAGTCACCAGTAGATTAGGCCCTAAAACCTCACAGGGCCGGGTGCATAGTATAGTTGGTTTAAATGTTACATGGCCTGGCAGAGTAAAACTTCTAAAGTAATTTTCCTCTGTTGTAATGCCTAGCTTCCCAAACACGGGGTTGCATTATTACACTTAGTAAGTACTAACTTCAGATTGGGAGCAGAAGGAGAGATGATGTTTATGCTCAAATGAATTGTGATTTAAAATTCTCGTTAACTCTTTAACTGTTGGGCCTCGCCCCATCTTTATGCTCAGCCTTTTTCTAGCTGTTTTGAGAAGTTCACGCTTGGGGCTTCATAAGTTGTGTTTCCACATACGTTATCCACACTAAATTTGCATCCTTTTTTACCAACATCCTCTGGATTCTAAAGATATGCAGGGTTTGTGGATTCCCCTCGAGCGGGCCGGGAAAATGGGCAAAATATACCTCAATTTTGAGTTTGGGGGAAAATATAAAAAAAAGCGCTCCATCATAGTCACCATCTTCCTAGCTTTCAGGAACATCCATAGTTGAATAAAAAACATCTCTTTGAACCACAGTTTTTCTATTTTCCAAAGAGGTAGCTTATTATTCCTGTTTTTTTGTGATCTCTACCAACTTCCAGTTTGTGGTAGAAACCAGTGTGAAACCCATGGATGATCAGCAAAAGCCACAGGTTTCTGAAAAGTAGACAATAATCCAAATTCAGCAAGGGGTCTTATGTGCACATTCCTATAGGTTTAACTAAAGAAATTAACTGTTGAATTAAAAAAATATTAAAAATGCCTTTTTTGATACCTTTTTCATATGTAATTTCTTGTCAAGATCGCAGATTTACTAAAGCAATATACTATTACTGCCACTAGACCCTCTGGTTGAGGGGTTATATATGATTTGTAAGTTCTGTAAGAACCCAAGGTGCCCAGAGCCAACAAATGAGATGCACCATACAATAGTTTTTTATTGTGTACCAGGGCATAGAGCAATTCGCATATGAAATGTGCAGAGTGAAAAATGGTCAACAAAGAAACCTATGTATTTCTGAAATGGGCACAAGATATGGAGTTTAAGAGTGGTGGTTATATGTACATCTCTGAATTTGTAGGTACCCATATTAGCATAGGATTTAGAGGGCCTTTTTTGAATGTCTTCTTTCTTACACACTGGCATACATTTGGTAATTGGTAATAACAAATGATCTACTATTCTATAGTCCCACATGTCTTCCAATATTTACAGTGGCTCCCTTTGAGTGTTTTATGTATGTATAGTAAGAGGCAAGAGAAGTACAGAAAGAAGAAGAAAGGTACAGAAAGGAGCAATAGAAAAGCATAAATAGGCAAGAGACCTGCAGAAAGAGAAAGAAAGGTACAGAAAGAAGCAAGGGAAGCAAGAGAAGTGCAGAAAGAAGCAAGTCCGGTACAGAAAGAAGCAAGAGAAGTGATGAACAAGTTACTTACCTTCGGTAACGATGTATCTGTAAGAAACATTAGTTAGTTAGATTCCTCACCTTAGAATATCCCCAGGCGTCAGACTGGATCCGGAAGATTTTTCGTCAGCAATACCCCTTGCGCGTCGCTAGGCGTCGTCTGCGGCTCCGCGTCCGTCGTCGGCGTCGTGCCCCGGAATGACGTCGTCGGAGTACTTAGACGCCGCCCTCGCGCGCTGACGTCAGTTCTTGTACATAGCCTTCCGCGCCAGGAACGCAGAGCCATGCAAAGACCGACACTGGTGCCAAAAATAAAATCTAGGGGCCTGAAAAGGATAACCTTAACCCTAGATGTCAGTTCGCAGAACGGGGAGGATGGGTGGGTCGGTGAGGAATCTAACTAACTAATGTTTCTTACAGATACATCGTTACCGAAGGTAAGTAACTTGTTCATCTGAAAGAAACACGTTAGTTAGATTCCTCACCTTAGAATAGATACCCAAGCAATACCATCCCCGGTGGTGGGTCTGCGAACCAAGATCCCACCAGAAAGTCCTGGAGGACAGAACGGCCAAAGAAGCCATCCCTCCGGACTTGGCTGTCAAGGCAATAATGCCTGGCAAACGTGTGTAGCGAAGCCCACGTCGCCGCCTGACAGATGTCCTGCAAAGGGACTCCCCGTCCCAAGGCAGTAGTAGCCGCTGTGGCCCGAGTAGAATGGGCGCGCAGCCCAACAGGAGGGTCCTTTTTTGCCAAAGAGTAACAAATTTTGATGCACAAAACGACCCACCGAGAGATGGTCCGTTTGTGCACAGCTTTCCCCTTCTTAGCACCCACGTATCCAACGAAAAGTTGGTCGTCCACCCGGAACTGCTTTGTGCGGTCCAAATAAAAGGAGAGCGCACGTTTTGGGTCCAGACGGTGGAGCCTCTCTTCCTCTTTGGAAGGATGCGGAGGCGGAAAGAAGGTGGGCAAGGTGACAGACTGCCCAAGATGAAATGGAGTCACCACTTTCGGAAGAAAGGAGGGACGAGGCCGAAGGACAACCTTGTCCGGATGAACAGACAGAAAAGGAGGCTTTGAAGATAAAGCCTGGAGCTCACTCACCCGTCTAGCCGAGGTGATGGCTACCAGAAAAGCAGTCTTAAGAGTCAGAAGACGAAGAGGACAATTGTGAAGAGGCTCGAAGGGAGCGCACATCAGGAATGTCAAGACCAGATTCAAGTCCCACTGAGGCATTACAAAAGGGACAGGAGGGAACGTGTGAGTAATGCCTTTTAGAAAGCGTGTAACCACAGGGGACTTGAAAAGAGAAGGCTGATCAGGAAGCCGCAAGAAGGCAGAGATGGCAGCAAGATAACCTTTCAGGGTGCCCAGGGCAGAGCCCTGCCGGGCCAGAGAAAGAAGAAAGAGGAGAACCTCAGAAAGAGGGGCGGAAAGGGGATCCACAGCCTTTGCTGTGCACCATGCCACAAATTTGTTCCACCGGCAGGCGTATACCGTCTTTGTGGAGGGACGCCTGGCTGCCAGAATGATATCACAGACTTCAGGAGGCAAGTCGAATGGCATCAACTGCCGCTGCTCAATCTCCACGCATGGAGGTGGAGGCTGGACAGGTTCGGGTGGAGGACCGTCCCCTGCTGCTGCGACAGAAGATCCTCCCGAAGGGGCAGACGTATCGGGGGATCGGTCAACATACTGAGTAGCTCGGGATACCAGTATCTTCGTGCCCAATCCGGAGCCACCAAGATGACTTGGGCCCGGTCGTGCCTGATCTTCTTCAGCACTCTGGGCAGAAGTGGTATAGGCGGAAAGGCGTACAACAGACCGCAACTCCACTCGTGACGAAAAGCGTCGCCGAGCGAGTGCCGCCTTGGAAATTCCAACGCGCAGAACTGCTGACATTGCGCGTTCTCTTCGGTGGCAAATAGATCTAACCAAGGCTCTCCCCACTGCTGAAAGAGACCTTGCGCCACTTCGGAGTTCAGACGCCATTCGTGATCCATCATGCACCGGCGGCTGAGTTCGTCCACTCTGGCGTTCAGAGAGCCCGCCAGATGTTGAACCACTAGGGTGACGCCCTGGTGTTCCAGCCACGTCCAGAGGCGCAGAGCCTCCTGACAAAGGGTCCACGACCCCACCCCGCCCTGTTTGTTGCAATACCACATGGCGGTGGTGTTGTCCGTGAACACCTGCACGACACTGCCCCTGACAGAGGGAAGGAAGGCTTTCAGTGCAAGTCGGATCGCCCTCAACTCCAACAGGTTGATGTGGAGACGAGACTCCGCCGGAGACCAGAGGCCTCTGATCTCCGCCTCTCCCATATGGCCACCCCATCCCAGGAGGGACGCATCCGTCACTACGACATGCTCCGGTTGGGGAAGGGAGAGGCTCCTGCCCATGACCCAATCGCGGTCCATGAGCCACCACTGCAACTGCTGTGCAGTGCCCTCCGAGATCAAGACATGGTCGGACAGGTTGCCGTGATGCTGGGCCCACTGAAACTTCAGGTCCCACTGCAGAGCCCGCATGCGCCGCCTGGCGTGATGCACTAGTAGGATGCAGGAGGCCATCAGCCCCAGAAGCCGCAACACTAGCCTGACCGAAACCCAGGATAGAGGCCGAAAGATGGGAATCAGGGCCTGTATATCCCGGACCCGCTGTTCCGGTGGATAGACCCGGAACTGCGCCGAATCGAGAACCGCTCCGATGAAGAGGAGCTTCTGAGAGGGACTCAGGTGTGACTTCGGCACGTTGATGGAAAACCCCAGCAAATGCAGGAGATCCGCCGTAGTCTGGAGGTGGGAGACGACTGTCTGGGGCGAGCCCGCCTTCAACAACCAGTCGTCGAGATAGGGGAAGACTGGAACCCCTGATTTGCGCAGATGAGCTGCGACCACCGCCATCACTTTCGTGAACACCCGAGGGGCACTGGTGAGGCCGAAGGGGAGCACGGTAAACTGAAAGTGCTCTTGGCCCACCGTGAACCGCAGGTAACGCCGGTGGGCCGGCAGGACGGGGATGTGGAAATAAGCGTCCTGCAAGTCCAACGCTACCATCCAGTCTCCGGGGTCTAGGGCAGCTAGAACCTGAGCCAAAGTCAACATCTTGAACCTTTCCTTCCGGAGGAAGGCATTGACGTTCCGAAGGTCCAAGATAGGGCGGAGGCCCCCTTTGCCCTTCTTGGGAACCAGAAAGTAGTGGGAATAACAACCACAACCTACTTCTGGGCTCGGAACGCGCTCGACGGCCCCCTTGGCCAAGAGGGCGGAAACCTCCTCGTGGAGAAGATGCAAGTGATCCCCCGAGATACGGTGGTGCTGCGGTGGCATGGCTGGAGGGGTCGTCTCAAAGGGGAGGGAGTAGCCCCTTCGGACGATTTGCAGCACCCACCTGTCCGATGTGATGGACCGCCAGTGGAGCAGGTGATGGCGAACTCTGCCGCCCACTGGGGTGGAATGGGCCTGAAAGCTCGGACTAGGAAGGCTTTGAGGCGGATGCTGCCGGGGTGGATGTGGGCTGACCTCGTCGTCCTCCAGATCCGCCTCGGCGGAAACCACGTCCGCGACCGCGCGCAGGTTGGTTCTGCGGCTGGTGGCTAGGCGCACGTGAGGAGGCACCCCTTCCTTGGCCACGAAAGGGGCGAAAAGCGGAAGATTGCGACCGCGGGGCCGAGAGGCCCAAGGACTTGGCCGTAGCCCGGGAGTCCTTAAAGCGGTTCAGCGCACTGTCCGCCTTCTCGCCAAACAGGCGAGTGCCATCAAACGGCATGTCCATGAGAGTGCTCTGGACATCGCCGGAAAACGACGTGGACCGCAGCCAGGCGTGACGTCGAAGCGCCACAGTGGTGGAAATGGCCCTACCCAGCGAGTCCGTGGTGTCAAGCCCACAACGTATGGCATGTCGCGCGGCATCCCTCCCATCGGCCAGAGCCTGGGTAAGTCGTGTCCGGACCTCCTCCGGACACAGGGGCAGCGCGTCCTCCACCGCATCCCACAGAGAGTGGGAATAACGGTCCAAGAGACAAGCGGTGTTCAAAGACCGCAGGCCCAAACTAAGGGATGAGAACAGTTTCTTGCCAAACTGCTCCAGTCTCTTGGAATCCCGGTCCGGCGGGGCGGTCGGGAAAGAGGATTGGGAGGTGGAGGCCTGGATAACCAGACTCTCAGGGGTAGGGTGTTGGGACAGAAAACTGGGGTCGCCCGGAGCAGGGTGGTGGAGCCTGGCAACGTTCCTGTCCACAGGAGGAACTGTGGAGGGCTTGGACCAGGTGCCCTGGAGAACGTCAGTGAGGGCTTCATTGAACGGCAGCAGAGGCTCAGTGGAGCTTGCTGCAGATTGAAGCACCTCAGTGAGGACGTTCGTCCTCACAGCCACGGCAGGTAGCTCGAGCCCAAGGGCTGCGGCCGCCTTGCGCAGCACCACGGAGAAAGCAGCACCCTCCTCCGAAGCCACAGTCGGAGGAGAGATGAATCCAGTGTCTGGCGAGGTATCCAGACCACTGGCCTCCCCCAGTTCATCTGCCCAGTCCTGGGACAGTTGGGCCTGATGGGCCATAGGATCCTCGGATCCCTCCCAGTAGTCCCCCTCATCCGACTCCTGGTGTAGAGGAGAAAGTAAATGAGCCGGGCGGTAGACAAAATGTGTCTCTAGCGGCGTGGATCTCGGCGTCCATCGACGCTGGACCGGCGCCGGGCCCGGACCGGGACTAAACTGGGGCACGGCGTTGAGCGGAGTCGACGTCGGCATCGGGGGTGGAACCGGAGTCGACGCCGGTGGAGGAGTGACAAGGTTGACCGGCGTCGACGGGGACTCGAGAACGGGTCCCTCGGGCGCTTGCGGCGTCGAGGCCGGAGCCGTCAACGGCGCCGGGGCCGGAGCCGCCGGCTGGCAAGGCAGCCCAGTCAGGTCCGCGGGGCCCGAAGGCGCACCAGCGGGCGCCGACGGCAGAGCCAGGTTCCTCATGGCCGAGAGGAAGGCACTGACTTCCGCCAGCGTCGCGTTAGTCCCAGGGACCGGAGGGTATGGGGACGGACGCGGCGCCTGCGGCTCCGCCGGAGCCGCGGGGGTGGAACCACCCTGACCCTCGACCGAGTCGCGCGACCGGCGAGGGGAGTCCGAAGAGCGATGTCGTCTCTTGGACTTCTTGGAATGCTTCGACTTACCCGAAGACTTTGATCCCGACGACCGATGGTGACGTCGGCTGCGGCTCCGCGACCGATCCTTGGACCTCCTCCTGGACCGGGATCGAGAGGCGCGCGGAGCCGAGTGGCGAATCTCGAGAAGCTTACGGGACCGCTCCTGTCTAGCCTTCGAGGTCAGGGCCTTACAGTCCGAGCACGACTCCGCGTCGTGGTCGAGGCCCAAACAGTACAGGCACCGGCGGTGATGGTCCGTAACCGACATCAATCGGCTACAGTCTGTAGGAGAGTAGGGTCTGCAATCCTATGATCACCCAGATTTTTTGCTTTTGCTTCATTGGTTTATGACTTTCCCCGGCTGTGGGCCTGCCAATCAGACCCACAGCCTAGCTGTTCTCTCTCGAAATTAAACACATGTACATTAGGTGCATCCACCAATTGGAACTGGGCCGCCTTGTCAGTCCCTGTCTCAGCATACCACAGGTATCCAGGGCATCGGTGTACCCAGGGCCTACGAGGGGCTGCAGCATGTATTATGCCACCCCTGGAATGGCCGCCCAGATCTGACACAACTGGCTGCACGACAGCTGGGGCAACGTGGTGTAATCACCCGTTGCTGTAGGTGTAGTATTCCTACACCTAACCCTAAAATGGACACATGGATTCCTATCAGTCACTCCTATGGCAGGCCTTATCAATCCTGAAGGCAGAGTGCAGGGAATCATGTGGGACGGTGCTCTGGCGCGAGCTGAGCCCGTCGACGGCTTGCGGAACCAAGTCCTAATAGCCGTTCCATGGTGACGCGGGCCAACTACTTTTAAATGCATTATAATCCTCGCGGTTATTTGCTAACTTTGGCATCGCATCACCTACACATGTCGAGTAAGGTGTCATACGAATTGGAATACGAACCCCTCGCCAGTTCTGGCGACGGGGTTAGCATTCCCCCCTTTTTAGAGGGGCACAACATGGAAGTAACCTTGAACCCCGGTTAAAGTTGACTCAAGCCTCAGCATCACAAAATGGATGCTGCCACCAGACACAAGTCTGACCTCCTGCTGCTGGGAGACCTTCCAGCGAGGGGAGCTTGGACAAAGGGTTTCCTGTCGAGGGCGGTGTTAGCACCATCCCAGACAGGGTTTGTGTATCCCAGGTAGGCAGGGCTGAAAGGAAGGTGATTGCCAGTGGCACCCCGGTGCTCACTGTGCATAGCCCGGCTCAAACCAGTTTCGGGGGCACACCAGCCCCTGAGCTGGGGCGAAGCCGGACAAAGGAGAGGGGTGTAACCACCCCCCTCCAGGCTCCACCCATAGGTAGAACCTAGTCACGGGCCAGCCCCTTTTTCTTAGAATAAAGGTAGGAGCGAGTCCCCTTCCCAAATTGGATAATTCTGAATCTTGAACTACTTTCCACGAAAGGAACTCTTGACTATTTCTGAAGACTCTCCCTTGTGGCTAAGGAGTAGCCACCCTGCACCAGCAGGCACCACCTAAGCGCTTGCGGTTTGCTGTAAGTCTCTCCTACGGATCAAGACTGCCCAGCTCGACGAGACCCGAGTCCCTGCCATCTCTGACCTTTTACCTACCTCATCAGCCCAGCTGAGAGTCGTAGGTGTGACGAGACCTGCGGGACCGGCCATCTTCAGAACCTGCACGACGCTTATCTAGCACGCCCACCGAGGGACCCTCGAGTGAGTGCACCTAGGGTCTGAGAAGCCCTAACCCTGAGCAGCTCCAGCACCGAAGTCTGCCTCCCCAGCATCCACGAGATCTGCGTGGGGGCCCTTCCGCTCCTTGCTGTTCACCGCGTTGTTCGACCACTTGCCGACCGGCTTGTGGCCCTCTTCACGACGCACCACGATTGTTTCATCACTAGTCTGGTTGCTCCAGACTGGCTCTTGCTCCCCTTCAACAGAGGAGTACCACGGACCCTCCTGGTCCACTCCAGACGCCATCTTGACTCCACCGCGTGGGCTTGCCACTGCCAAGATCCGCTGCCCCATTCCTGGGCCCAGCCTCATCGACAGCAGATACCTTCGTGGGACAGCTCGCCCTCCATCCTGGTCGCCGCCGCGCCTCCTGGTCCGAGGAACAGCCGAGTCCGACGTCATCCACTCACCTGGTCGAGGTGACTTCAGCCGGTACCCTCCTGGTGCCCACACGATCGCTGGCTAGCGGTTGAGAACTGAGTCCCCTCTGCTTTCAGGTTTCCTTCATCACCGATCCAGGCTTGGATCTCGCTGAACATCGACACTGGTCGCCTGCCAGCAGCTCTTCTTTCAGGCTCCTGAGACTACAACGAGGACTTCCGACATCTTGCCGAACCTTCCACAGCCGCAGCCTCTGGGCTAGGTAACTCGAGCATTTCGGTGCTCCATCGCAGGTTCGCTTTACAAGTGTCCAGTTCCTTTTTCGTTTAGTCCCACTGATCGGATCACTCCGGAATCAGTAACTTTAGACTTTCTAACTTCTCCCCTTCCACTTGCAGTGTAATGGTTCCGTGCCCTCGGGCATTTGTGTAAATTGTGCAACCAGAAGTATTCTCCTAAGAGTTTTGTATTGTGCTTAGCTCCCTGACTCATAAAGAGTCAGGGTAGTCTTGTTATAAATAAATATCCTTTATTTTCATAACAACTTGTGTGGTGTCCTTTCACTTGGTGTTCAAGAGGTATATGTGATGGTAAACAGCTGGCTTAACACGCCCTCTAGAGTTTAGCCTAAGACTGCTCGTATCCACGCTACTAGGATAGCTGGTCTATAAGGTTGACTTACAACCAATCATCAATAAGGGTCGTTTGGAATGATACACAGTGATCACTAGAATAGTGAGCACTACATATCAGGCCAACTTCTCACACAGTCCGTACAGGCTTTAAACCCAGGCATCCTACCGGCACCGGTGTCGATAGACAGGATCAAAAAGGATCAAAAAGTTAGTCAAAAATTGACTAAAGGGGTAGCTCTCCCGGATCTGCGCTTACTGGCGCGGAAAAAAGAAGAACTGACGTCAGCGCGCGAGGGCGGCGTCTAAGTACTCCGACGACGTCATTCCGGCGCACGACGCCGACGACGGACGCGGAGCCGCAGACGACGTCTAGCGACGCGCAAGGGGTATTGCTGACGAAAAATCTTCCGGATCCAGTCTGACGCCTGGGGATATTCTAAGGTGAGGAATCTAACTAACGTGTTTCTTTCAGATGAAAGAGGCAAGAGAGGTGCAAAAAGAAGCAAGAGAGGTGCAGAAAGGGGCAAGGGAAGTGCAGAAAGAAGCAAGAGAGGTACTGAAAGAGGCAAGAGAAATGCAGAAAGAAGCAAGAGAACTGCAGAAAGAGGAAGAACGGTGCAGAAAGAGGAAGAAATGTTCAGAAAGATGAAGAAAGGCACAGAAAGAAGTGAGATGTGCAGAAAGAAGCAAGAAAAGTGCAGAAAGAAGCAAGAGAACTGCAGAAAGAAGCAAGAGAAGTGATGAAAGAGGCAAGAGAGGTGCAGAAAGAAGCAAGAGAGTTGAAGAAAGAAGCAAGAGAGGTGCACAAATAGGCAAGAGAAATGCAGAAAGAAGCAAGAGAACTGCAGAAAGAGGAAGAAAGGTACAGAAAGAGGAAGTAAGGTTCAGAAAGAGGAAGAAAGAGACACAAAGAAATGAGACGTGCAGAAAGAAGCAAGAATAGTGCAGAAAGAAGCAAGAGAGATGCAGAAAGAAATAAGAGAGGTGCAGAAAGAAGAGTTAGGTGCAGAAAGAGGAATTGAGTAGGGAGTTATTACCAAAGTTTTCATGGGAAAAGCGTTTCTGGTTTTGTCAATAACTTTGGGGCTGCGTGATACATCTTCATGAAATATTCATAAAAATTCTCCTTTTTGGATCAGCTGCAGTGTCGAAAGTTTCGGGGTGGGACTAGGGTACCCACAACAGAGGCCGGGTCCCGGGGATGGGGTCCCCTTGGCCAAAATAAGCCCAGGAGGGAGGTCGCTTAGCTGCCTCCCATCAAATGTATTATTTGTTTTTTTAAAAGGCCATACCCCAGGGAGGGGGCCCTGGGCTGAAATCAGGCTGTGTAGGGGGGCTGCTCGGCCCCCTTACCTTTAAAATAGTAAAAGATTAGCCCAGGGAAGGGGGTCACACAGCCCCCCATCTAAAATAGATTAAACAAATTAAAATGGCAAGTCACCGGAGGCCCACCACCTTTCTTCACCACTCTGCAAATGCAGAAAAAGCTGATGAGAGGCAACACAAAAAACCGACAATGGTACAGTACACAAAAAGAAGAGTTCTTAAGCAGGCGTTGTCGGTTTCTCTTGCAAGTCTTTTTATTTTCAAAGTCCTTAGTACAAATGTGGAAACAGCCAACGTGTTTCACCCTTCACAGAGGCTCCTTCAGGGCAAGGATAGAGTGACAAAAATGCAGATATGTGCGTAACGAATCCAGCAGTAAAAGTAATTATTAAAAGTTCCTATTGATGGACAAAGTCTCCAGTTCTAGAAGTGGCTTACACGCTAGTGTACACATTGGATACCATGCGAACACCGGCCTGTATTTAGGATCTTTACCTCCAATGCTCCTGTGACAGTTACTGCCAGACACGGGATCGCCAGGAGTCTTTGAATCACGGACACTCTGAGTACACTTATCGACTACACTGGAGGCCTTATAGTGCCATTTAATTTACTTCTCCATCATTTGGAGGCAAAAGAACTTCGTGTCCTGTACTCGGAGAGGCACGGGAGGTGACGTCTTGACCAACGATACACGACACATAGGAAGGGATACTGAGAATTTGGGACGCAATTGGATACCTGTAACTGAATAACTGCAAACGTCGTCTTCATAAGGAACCCTTAATTTGTGGGTTGGAATTATCACCGCAAATCAAATAAGTTTAAAAGGAGAACATAGCCTTGATAAAGTCGTGGGTGCATTACCCATGTGCGACGAAACACGTGTCGGCTGTTGGATGAACAAAGGAATAAAAGATAGAAAATCACAAGAACCATCGCACTTTGTTTTACTTGATGCTCACAACGTGCAATTCTAATCAATATATTACTGTTTACGTGTGCTGGGACATTGTTTGAACTTGAAATTGGACCAAGATTTAAGGGCCTTTGAACACTGGAGACATTGTCCATCAATAGGGACGCTTCATAATTACGTTTACCGCTGGATTCATTACATTACGCTCAAATACGCATTTTCGTTATTCTATCCTTGCCCTGAAGATGCCCTTGTGAAGGGTGAAACACGTTGGCTGTTTCCACATTTGTACAAAGGAGTTTGAAAATAAAAAGACTTGGAACAGAAACAAACAACGCCTGCTGAATGAACTCTTTTTTTGTGTACTGTACTATTGTCGATATTTGTTGTTGCCTCTCATCAGCTTTTTCTTCTGTATTCATTTGTGGTCATGTGGCAGCTGGCCATATGAGGTGGGCAATACTAGTGTGTAATACTCTTGTGACTAGCCTAGGTAGTGCATCTGCCGTTAATGCGCACCTCGTGGCATACTGTTGGTTGGGGGATGAAGTTCCATTCGATGCTGAGGGTCCTTGGGGACCAGCAAAAGCTTCTATTACCTCCAGTAAGTCCCAAACAGCGGCATTACTGAAAGGTCATGGGAGGCCACGCCCTGTTTCTCTACCACTCTGCAAATGAGCTTCCTGGTGCAATGTTGGTTGGGTGAGGAAGTCCCCTTGGATGTTGAAGGTCCTTGGGGTCCAACAAGCCCTCCTGTTACCTCCAGGAATTTCCACACAGCACGATTGCAGAGAGGACTTTAGAGACCATGACCCGTTTCTCTACCACTCTGCAAACGTGCATCCTGGTGCACTGCTGGTGGAGGGACGAAGTTCCCTTGGCTGCTGAAGTTCCTTGGGGTTCAACTACCTCTCCTGCTACCTCCAATAAGTTTTACAGAGCGCAACTGGTGTGAGGACTTCAGAGGCCACACCCCTTTTCTCCACCACTCTGCATGGCTTAATACCAGTTGGGGAATATTGTCCTCTTGGATGCTGAGGGGTCTTGGGGCCACGACACCCTCCTGCTACCTCCTGTAAGTCCCTCACAGCGGGATTCATGAGAGCTGGTCGGAGACCTCATCCCTTTTCTCCACCACTCTACAAATGTGACTGCCAGTTTAAAAAAAAGAGTTTATGGGTGTTGAACATATATAGTAACCTACTACAGAATAAAATTAGTATACTAAGTGCACTACTACTGAGTGATACTACTTCCATCGTGTTAAGTTAGTGGTTGTGTGACTATATCCTTGTGTGTATGGGGGAGTGAGTATCTGAATGGTTGTATGAGTGATTGACTCTGTATTTAAGTGGCTGTGTGGGCGAGTGATTGGCTATTTGAGTGGGTGTTTGGTTAAGTGAGTTTGTTTGTGAGTGGCTGTGTTGGCGAGTAAGTATCTCTGTGACTGGCTGTATAGGTGAAGGAACGGATGTGCAAGTCCTTGTATGGATGTGTGAATGGGTATGTAAGTTGTTGTGTAGCTGTGTGAGTGATTGTATGGGTGAGTGAGGGGCTATGTTGAAAGGCTGTATGGGTGACTGAGTGGTATGTGAGTGACTGTGTAGGTAAATAAGTGGGTGTGTGAGTAGCTGTATGGGTGAGTATGTGGCTGTATTATTGTCTTTATGGGTAAGTGACTGGTTGTATGAGTGACTATATGGGAGAGTGAATGCTTCTAACTAATTTTTAAAATTATCTTGCTTTTAACTCATTTTAAAACACAACTTACTGGAATATTGTGGTAATATTGTTGAAGGTGCTCACAGCCCTTCCTGTTGTTGTGCTTGGAGCTGCCCTGCACCCCGGTCTGCCGTGGCAAGTGCCGATCGAGCGGAGGGTGGACCTTGGGCCTTGACTCCTCCCCCTCTCCCCCTTCTCTTCCGGGGCACCGGGGACAAAACGTATGTCAGGACGAACGCGCAGCGGACGCGCGCAGCGGGCGCGCCAGCGGCGCGCCAAAGGCAAGCCCGTCTGCGCCCGTCCGCGCCAGCCCGCCGCCAGGAGCCAGGAATTCTGATAAAATCCTCACTCATTCGCTCCCTCAATCTACTACACATATCAAATACTCGAATCTTAAGTTAAAACATTTAAAAGCCCATACATCTCTCCACGCTCAACATACAAAAACTCACATGTGCACCCATAAATTTCCTGGAGTCATTGAAGGCCCTTTAGCATGTCTATTTTGTGGCTTCCAAAGTATTCCCCTCTCCCTTACTATTGACCCTCCTATAGTACAATCTCTAGATAACACAAGGGAAAAAAGAACTAGCTGGAACTGTCTCCTAGCCAATGTTCGTTCACTACCTAAACATGCGATTAACATCTGGGACTTACTTTCTTCCACCTTCCCTGACATTGGCTTTTTGACTGAAACATGGCTGAAACCCTCTTCCACCCCTGCCATTGCCATCGCAATACCTGATGGATATCGTCTGCTTAAAGTGGACAGACCAGGTAAGACAGGTGGTGGCATAGCCATTATATATAAAGACCCAATTAAAGCAATAATACTCGACCAACATACTAGTGACAAAATTGAGATTTTATCCTTCAGAATAGACATTCACTCTCAGTGGAGTTGGAAAGGAGCGCTTGTATATCGCCCTCCTGGTCCTATTTCTGACTCCATCCACCTTCTCCTCAAAATGATTGCCTCACATGTGATTTCCTCCAATAGATTTCTCCTTCTGGGTGACTTTAACATCCATAGCGAGATTCCCAATGACCAAGAGGCGGCTACTCTCCTGACTGAGCTCTCTACGCTAGGACTTACAAAAATCAACACCGCCCCTACACACATTGGTGGCCATACCCTTGATCTAGTTTTTTCTAACTCACCGCATGCAGAATATAGATCAACCAATACTATGACCTGGTCGGATCACTCCGCTGTAGAATTTGATTTAATAGGACCCTCCACTCACACAATTACAAAAAAAACATTATCACGAGAATATAGACAATGGCATAAACTAACTCCTACACTATTTCATGACACATTTGTTCCTCCTCAACAACACACCTCTGACTCATTAGACACATGTATAACTACCCTTCAGAACTCAATTAAATCTACCATAAACGCTCTAATCCCTCTGGAACACTCTTCTTCTACCTTTAAACGCATCCATGCCCCTTGGTATTCCAGAGACCTCCGGGCAGAAAAAAGCAGCTGCAAAAAAATTGAACGGCAATGGCGTAGAACTAAGGACATCGTGGATAAGAGTAAATACAAATTAGCCCTGGACTCTTACCACAAAAACATAAAATCCGCCCGGAAAAATCACATAGCTAGCCAATTAGCAGCATCTAAAATTAACCCCAAAACCCTCTTTCAAGTACTTAACACCCTCATTAATCCGAAAGTATGTAACCCAGAAGATGAACCTTCACAGGCACTATGTGACAACATTGCCAACCATTTCTCACAAAAAATAAACGATATATATGACAAAATAACCTCCACAACAATGCACCATAATTCACAAATTACAAAAATCCCCCCTCTATCTAACCTACTCACTCTGCAAGAATTCCCTCTGCTCACAATTCATGAGACAGAATCTCTTCTGAGTTCTGCTAAATCAGGTTCCCTCATGGACCTAATACAAGCTAAAATATCAAAAAACCTAGCAGCAGATCTTGCAGCACCCCTCTGTCACATTCTTAACAAATCTATGGAGGAAGGCAAGCTCCCCAGTGAATGGAAAGCAGCACAGATTATGCCCATAAGGAAAAATATCAAACTCCCCCCCGATGTGATATCCAATTATCGGCCAATTTCCCTGCTTCCCCTCTACAGCAAATTGTTGGAAAAACATTTCAACACTCAGCTCTCTACATTCATTGATACTTCCGGCTGCCTTGACCATTCACAGTCCGGATTCCGCCCTCGGCATAGCACAGAATCAGCTCTAGTTAATGTCATAGACGACATCCGAATGCAGACAGATAAGGGTCGAGCAGTAATTCTAATACTGCTCGACCTGTCCGCTGCATTCGATACTATCTCACATCAGATTTTACTAGAGAGACTACAAACCATAGGAATCCAGGGCGTGGCCCTAGACTGGTTACGAGACTTCCTTAAAGGAAGAACCCAAACAGTCAATCTAGGACCATTTAAATCCATGACCACGCCGGTAACAAAGGGAGTACCACAGGGCTCTTGTCTCAACCCCTCCCTTTTCAATATATATGTTGCCCCTCTTGCTACACTCCTGCGTAACATTGGGTTCACCCCCCTTTCATACGCAGATGACACCCAACTACTCCTTTCATATGACAAAGACTCCCCCAACATTAAAAATATTTTCTCAGAAGGCATGAAAACCATAACTTCTTGGATGAGTAATAATTTTTTACAGCTCAATGCAGGCAAAACGGAAATCATGTTATTTAACGATGCAGTTACCAGCTGGACACCGAGCTGGTGGCCAGAAGAATTAGGCCTGCCCCCTTCCCCTAAATTAGTGGTCAAAAACCTAGGGGTCCTAATAGACAGCAAACTTAATCTGGACGACCATATAACTTCCACAAAACGAACATGCTTCCATGCCCTTAGTCTACTCCGTAGAGTATTCAATTTTCTCCCTCCGTCCACACGGAAAATGCTGGTACATGCCTTAGTGCTTAGCCGCTTGGATTTTAGCAAGGCTCTACTTATCGCTGCAAAGGAATCCTCCTTGAACAGCTTACAGGTGGTCCAGAACATAGCAGCCCGCCTAATAGCCAGTGCCCCCTATAGAACCCTCTCCCTCCCCCTACTCCGTAGGTTACACTGGTTGCCAATACTCAAAAGAATCCAGTTCAAAATTTGCTGTCTGGTGTTCAAAAGCCTTAACCAATTGGGACCAACATACCTGGCAGATAAACTAGTCAGATATGCCCCCTCACGCACCCTTAGCTCCCAAGGGAAAGGCCTCTTCACCATTCCAAGGATAAAACAAACTAGATTAGGAGGCAAAGCATTCTCCTATCTAGCCCCTTTATGGTGGAACCAGCTCCCTCTGGATCTCCGTCTCTGTAATAATTATCTGTCCTTTAGGAAAAAACTTAAAACATTACTTTTTTAAGCACTCCACTAGCTCCTCAATCCGTCCTCAGCGCGTAGATACCCTACCCGGGGTGATTCATGCGCTTTAGAAATGACATAAATAAATAAATAAATAAATGGTTGTGTGAGTGGCTGTATGAGTGAGTGAGGGGTGTAAGTGCTTCTTTATAGGAGTGAGTGGGTGTGTGAATACTGGTATGGGTCTGTGAATTGGTATGTGAGTGGTTGTGCGGGATTGGGTGTATGAGAGGTTGTATGGGGGTGTTAGTGGGTGTTTGAGTGGTTCTGTGGATATCATCAGTAATGTCAATTGAGATGTCATCAGTGATGTCACTGGCCATGTCATGAGTGATGTAATATGTGATGTCACAAGCAGTGCATTCCTGGGGCATAAGTCATAGTTATAGCTCAGGTACCTAAGGGCCACATGCATCAAAGTAAGGAATTGCAATTCCTAAATAGCGATTTTTTAATAAATCGCTATTTAGGAATCGCAATTGCTTATGCATGTAGGAATCACAAAAAAAATGTGATTCCTACAAATTCCTTAGTAGCGATTCGCAAATTGCGACGAGCTATTAAGGAATGCCTTCCCGTTCATTCCTATGGGCCTAGAGGCGCATAGGAATGAATGGGAAGTCATTCGCTATTTGCGAGTACCAAATAGGTACTCGCAAATTGCGAATGCAATTTTGAGGGTGCTAGGGGGCCTTAAAGGCCACCCTGCTGCACCCCTAAATTTGGCATGTGTGCACATGTGGCACACACATATGCCCAGACGTGGGTCTCGTGCACTCCATGCCACTGGAGTAAAGCTATCCTTGCTGATGAGGGCTGAAAGCCTGAAACCGGTCCTAGGATGCTTGTTTCCAGTCCAGGGAGAACCTGGCCTGGCAGTTCAGGCTGGACTGTTCCCATTGGGCGCAGGGTCAAGACTGATTTGCATATGGCTGGGTCCAAACTGGAATGGCATGGCAAGCAAAACAAACTATGCATTTAGGTGAATTTATGACATTATTCTGCATTCTGTCCATCAATTGTTCTTTTTGCTAAGGGCATATGTGTGCACAACATGGCACTCAGAAAAATGCACTTTTGTGCATTTTCAAAGTTTTGGGAAATTACCATCAACTTGCAATTGATGGTAATTAGCGTTTCCTAAATGCGAAGTTGCATTTAGAAGAGGCTTGATGCATCCAAAATAGGGAATCGCAATTTGCGGTTCCCTAAAAGCATTCGAAATGTAGGTAATCGCGATTTCCCATATTGCGCATGGGTTTTGGGTTGAAACATCCCAATTGCCTAAATACCGGTCATAAAGGAGCCGATTCTGCGAATTGGCCTGTTTGCGACCGGTACTTAGGTTGATGCTGGTGCCCCTAAAACTGCTGAATTTCACTGGTTTTGTACGAGTGAAATCTTAGCATGCTATAATATCCCTGTAACCTTTTTTATATACATATTTATATATACGGATATATATATATTATATTTTACAGCAGCTCGTGATACAATCCCGCTTTCGCACGGAAATCACCAGTACAGACCAACTTGTGCAGCATTATTTTTTATTGCTTACTCCTCATATGTCAGGACGCGTTTCGGCCGTCCAAGCGGCCTTGATCACCTGATCGCACGTCACTGATAGACCCGTTTTTAAAGTGCAAGTGCATGAATCAACGATAGACATAGATGACATACTGTGTTTTCCTTACTTTAAATCACTGTCAATTGACCATCATTGATCATATTATAATTTATAAGGAACACAATCTTGATTGTATAATACCCACATCTGCCAATGGTGCAACTCACGAAATTAAAGCCTAAATGCATTTGTACTCTGCATATGAATATGCAATTCTAAATGAGTTATCTTAGGGCAAATGTATAATGAGAGTGTCATCGATTGTTTAAAATTACACTTAAGTTGATTCGTTGCATAATAATCCTAAAGATATAAAGTGCTCACCGAAATAAAGTGCTGTAGTTATATCATTTCAAAGTATACACAATACTTAAAAAATAGATATACTATGATACAATTAAAACCATGAAATCTGTAATATTGCAACAAACAATCAGGAACATGAAATTAGAAGAGAATACTTTCTAGAGGGATATCATATATACATTGCAGTTCATCTATAGAGGAGCTGGTGGGATACCAATCAACCATGCTGTTTAAAATTAATTCAATAAAACCAGCTTGGTGACGCAGTTAAAACAATCAATATAAGAAAACAAACATAGATAAAACTACCCATGAAATTCCTTTAAAATTGATTGTAAAAAACCAGCGTCCACGTAGACATAGCCAAATACAGTGCAGATGGCCATATAGTATAGGGCACCCTCTATTTCCTAATAGATATTAAAGTAGGGTGTGAAGATCTTCTGTCGTATTTAAACCACCTGGCCATTTACTATTGAACTCCAATATATAGTTGGTCTCAAGCCTACGGAGGGTGGCCTCCCTATCCCCTCCTCTTTTTGTTGTAGGGATGGACTCGATGGCAAAGTAGTGAAGAAATCGCGGGTCACTATTGTGCGTGGCTTCAAAATGTCTAGCGACCGGGTAATTATGATCTTTATTTGTTATTGCCCTTAGATGTTGGAGGATTCGCTTATGAACTGCCAACTTTGCGCTGCCAATGTATTTAAGATGGCAATCACATTCAAGGACATATACACAGAATTCCGTTTTGCAGGTTAGATGTTGCTTTATTTCTCTATCATTGTTAGAGAAAAATGTCCTGTAATTTTTGGTATTGACACCAAATTGGCAGGCTCTACAGCTTGTGCACTTAAAAAATCCTTTCCTTGCTGTAAGCCAGCTCTCCTTTTTGCAGAGCTCCTGGCTATTTCTCGACAGGACATTCCCCATACTAGTGGACTTTCTGAAGGCTATGGCTGGATTATGTGGCATCAATTCACCTATCACAGGGTCATCTCTGACAAAGTGCCAGTTCCGTCTAACAATGTCTCTCAATTGTTTCTCCTGTTTTGAATAGGTAAAAATTAAACGGACTGGCTCCACTTTGTCAGTAGCTGTTTTGATCTTATATTGGAGAAGTTTTTCCCTGGGCTGGAGATTTGCTTTGGTTATGGCTGCTTTGATAACTTTGGGGCTGTATCCTCTATCTAAAAACCGTGCCTGACTTTCCATTTGTTTTATCTTCATGTCAGCTGGGTCACTGCATATGCGCTTAATTCTAAGCATCTCCCCATATGGGATACTATTTATAAGATGTTTGGGGTGTGCACTTGTGGCATGTAATAGTGTATTACCAGCGGTCGGTTTTCTAAAAAGGGTAGTTGTTAATACATTATTGTACACTAAAATTTCAACATCTAAAAACGTCACCGAGCTTTTACTAATATTAGATGTAAAATTTAAGTTAAATTAATTGTGATTGATATTTTCTACAAAATGTAAAACACCCTCTTCAGAACCTCGCCAGACAATAAATAAATCATCTATAAATCGCCACCAGGAGACTATGTTGTTTTTGCAGACTTGATCATAGTCGCGATGGAGGACCAACTCTTCCCACCAGCCCATAAATAAACAGGCATAGCTGGGGGAAAAGCTGGCCCCCATAGCCACGCCTTGTACTTGCTGATAAAATTGATCATTGAACAAAAAATAATTGTTTTCCAAACAGAAAGATAACATACTAAGTAACATTCGTGTATGTTCAGTGTATTCCATTGGTCTTCTGTTTAAAAAGTACTCCACTGCTCTTAGGCAATCCATATGCTTAATACAAGTATATAAGGAAGTCACATCCAGTGTCACTAACAAAAGTTCAGAGCTCCATGCCAGATCCTTGATTTTATTCAAAAAATCGCTAGTGTCTTGTACATAAGAATCTAGGTTTTTCATGTGGGTCTGGAGAAAGTAATCTATATATTGTGAAAGATTTTCAAGAGGTCCATTACACGCTGAAATAATGGGCCTCCCAGGAGGGGCTGTTAAACTGTAGTGGACTTTGGGTATAAAATATATATATATATACACACACTTAAAAAACCATAGGTTTCACACATGTTATAGTTAGCTGGACATTTCACTCGTAAAAAACCATTGAAATTCCCCCGTTATAGTTAGTTCAGATAACTATAACTCGCGCGCCCGCAATCCACTGCTGATGACGTCACATATTACATCACTCATGACATGGTCAGTGGCATCACTCATGACATCACTGATGACATCATCCTTTTGATAGAGTGGCGGTCGCGCGAGTTATAGTTATCTGAACTAACTATAACGGGGGAATTTCAATGGTTTTTTACGAGTGAAATGTCCAGCTAACTATAACATGTGTGAAACCTATGGTTTTTTAAGTGAATTTGCAAGGTTTTTTAAATGCTAATTCCTAACTATAACGTGTGTGAAACCTATGGTTTTTTAAGTGAATTTGTAAGGTTTTTTAAATGCTAAGTTATGTATGTTTTATTATATTTTTGATATATTTATTTTACAATAAGCTACCTATGTATATAGTTATAGATTGACTGTATCCTGTAATATGGAATGGCTCGTTTAAAACGTTTTTGTTTTTTTTAAAGGATTTTCACCGTGCACGCACCCCGCGATTTTTGAAAAAAAAAAAATGTTTTTTTCACCCTTCGGGGTCCTTCAGGGACCCCCTGACAAAGGCTAGGGGGTCAGGAACTATCTACCCTGCCCCCTTTTCACGTTCTCCACCTTTCTTTTTCACTGTCACACACAAAACACACAAAATGCCGGCCGACACTTCCTGATTTCGACCGATTCGAATGTTGACTGACATGAATCCACCAATCAGAATTACGCTCGCGCACGTTAAGGTGCGCGCACCGTGCGCGCACCGTGCGCGCTTATAGATATTTATGTGCTTTTAACTGCAATTTTCTCAGGAACTACTGAACAGATTGACACCATATATGCAAAAGGCACATGCCTGACCTGAGGACTACCTCTTTGCCAAATTTCAAGTAATTCTGTTCAGCCGTTCGGGCTGTACCTTCGACTAAAGGTCCTATGGGAAAATGCATGGGGAAAACGTGTTTTGGGGCCCCCCTTTTTTCTCAGCCCCCGCTTGACGAATCACCCCGAGACTTTCAGAGTAGGAGCTGAGCGGAGCGCCCCATTAGTTTTGAAAATTTCGCGAGGATTCGTCAACCTGCGCCAAAGTTATTCAAAATAGAATTTTCAGATTTCCTATGGAATCACGGTCCTAACTATAACTATCTACTGGCGACCGCCAGTAGACAATATATATATATATATATATATATATATTCACTGAAAAAAAAAACATAGGTTTGAGGGGCGTTACAGTTAGTTGGACATTCCACTCATACAAAACCAGAGAAATTCCACCGTTATGTTTAGTTAGTTCAGCTAACTATAACTCGCGCCCCCGCAATGCACTGCTGATGATGTCACATATTACATCATTCATGACATGGTCAGTGACATCACTGATGACATCCCAAATGACATCACTGATGACATTACTGAAGACATCATCCAGTGACTGTGTGTTTCTGTAAAGTTTAAATTTGTTTTAAATATATGCCAAACTGCATTGAAGAATAAGTGGTTGTAGAGGGTATGAGTGCATATGATAGTGTTGTATTGATGAGTGACTGCATGTATGAGTGACTGTATGGATGAATAAGTGGATGTGTGTGTAGACCTAGGAACCAGTCAGTGCATATTCAGGAACTGGTATTGATATGTCTATTTTTTTGAAAATGGTAGTCTGTATTTTAGAGTGGGTGTATCAAAGGTTATATTCAGGTGTGAGGAGGTGCATCAGCTTTTGACATGGATGATGTCATCAGTGATGTCATCAGTGATGTCATTTGAGATGTCATCAGTGATGTCATCAGTGATATCATCAGTGATGTCACTGACCATGTCATGAATGATGTAATATGTGATGTCATCAGCAATGCATTGCGGGGGCGCGAGTTATAGTTAGCTGAACTAACTATAACGGTTGAATTTCTCTGGTTTTGCATGAGTGAAATGTCCAACTAACTGTAACATCCCTGAAAGCTGTGGTTGATTTAAATCCTCATAGACCGCCTCAGTGGGCGTGGCCACATGCAGAGCCATCTGGTATTCGTAGTTGCACTCACAAATTTCACTCCAGTGAGTCTGTCTTGTGAAACAGTAGTTCAAATTTAAAGTAAAACCACAGTGGGGCGATGAAAAGGTCTTGTTTAAAACCGGCTGCAATCTTGTGCCTCCGTGATGGACTACCTCCCGTCACACTGATCACCCCAAATGACGTCTTCATGGGTATGCTGCTGACGCAGCGGGGCTTCTTCTGCGGCTAGGCCAGCCGCTCACATCAAATCACAAAGGGTTACCCTTATGGTAGAGCCTCAAACAAGGTAGGTGATGTTCCACTCGTTTATTCACGAACGCTGCAGACGGGTTTTAGCACAAGCAGTCATCAATCTTGTTGCTGCCAGACGCGTTTTGGGTTGTACACCCTGAATCATTGCCATTTCATCTGTGAACCAAGACAGCAAGGTGCAACTTGATTTAAATCCTCATAGACCGCCTCAGTTAGGCGTGGCCACACGCAGAACCATCTGGTATTCGTAGTTGCACTCACAAATTTCACTCCAGTGAGTCTGTCTTGTGAAACAGTAGTTCAAATTTAAAGTAAAACCACAGTGGGGTGATGAAAAGGTCTTGTTTAAACCGCCTGCAATCTAGTGCCTCCGTGATGGACTACCTCCCGTCACACTGATGACCCCAAATGGCGTCTTCACGGGTACGCTGCTGATGCAGCGGGACTTCTTCCGCGGCTAGGCCAGCCGCTCACATCAAGTCACAAAGGGTTGCCCTTATGGAACAACCTCAAACAAGGTAGGTGATGTTCCACTCGTTTATTTACGAACGCTCTAGACGGGTTTTTTTTGATAAGCAAATTTTTATTTCTTTATAGAATCTAGAGGGGTTTTAGCACAAGCAGTCATCAATCTTGTTTCTGCCAGACGCGTTTCGGGTTGTACACCCTTAATCATTGGCATTTCATCTGTGAACCAAGACAGCAAGGTGCAACTTGATTTAAATCCTCATAGACCACCTCAGTGGGCGTGGCCACACGCAGGGCCATCTGGTATTCGTAGTTGCACCGCCAAATTTCATATATATATATATATATATATATATATCCAAATGAAAGATGCTCAAAGAGTGAAGCGCCTCACACGATGTTATATTTAAACCTTTATTTTATCGGAAGGCAGCAGGAAATCACAGCGCACTAATCCCTGCATAGTCTTTTGAAAGCTTCATGCCAGACGCGTTTCCGGAGCAATTCTCCCTTTCTCAATGGCAAGCTAATGGAGGAAAGAAACAGCGGCTGTGACTTTTCGTGCAGTTTTGAAAGTTCGTAATCCCGCCCCAATGGGCGTGTGCATAGAGTGCATTCTGGTTAACGTGGCCTTCAAGTAAGTGAAATCCTCTATGCACTCTATGCACACGCCCATTGGGGCGGGATTACGAACTTTAAAAACTGCACGAAAAGTCACAGCAGCTGTTTCTTTCCTCCATTAGCTTGCCATTGAGAAAGGGAGAATTGCTCCGGAAACGCGTCTGGCATGAAGCTTTCAAAAGACTATGCAGGGATTAGTGATTTCCTGCTGCCTTCCGATAAAATAAAGGTTTAAATATAACATCGTGTGAGGCGCTTCACTCTTTGAGCATCTTTCATTTGGATATATATATATATATATATAGTTTTTCATTTTCCCAATAACTTTGGTGCTGGTTGACGAATCTTCGTGAAATTTTCAAAACTCATGGCCCTTTCCGGTCAGCTACTATCGGGGTGATTCGGCAAGCGGGGACTGAGAAAAAAGGGGGGTCCCAAAACATGTTTTCTCCATGTTAATTCCCATAGGAAACTTTAGACACTGCTACAGCCCGAACTACTGAACGGAATTACACCATATTTGCCAAAAAGGAAGCCCTCGGTTCAGAAAGAGACTTTTTTTTAAAATGGTGTATACCCGTTAAGTAGTTCCTGAGAAATTCAAAAAAAGAGGTCGGAAAATCAATTTCCCATAGGAAACGTTAGACACGGTTACAGCCGAAACTGCTGAATGGAATTACAGCAAATTTGGCAAAAAGGTAGCCCTTGGTTCAGAAACAGACTTTTTTTTAAAATGGTGTAAATCCGTTCAGTAGTTGCTGAGAAAATCAAAAAATAAAAGTTTCTAATTGGCTGTCAACACTCCAAACCAGGAAGTGTTGAACGCCATCTTGTGCCTCGGTAACCGAGGCACAAGAACACAGAAAAAGAAAGGCAAAAAACAAGAAAAAGGGGCACGGTAGAAACACCATGAACCCCTAGGCCTGCTCAGGGGGTCCCACAAGGACCCCCAGGGAACAAAAAAGCATTTTTTTTAAAAACAAATCAGCCGAATTCACGCTGGGTGCACGCATCTGGCTGAGAACATTTTAAAAATGCTTTAATTAAGCCCCCGGGTGGGCCAGGTCCTGGGGGTATGCTGAAATTAAATTTGGGGGGGGGCCAGAGGGATCCCCGCAGCCCCGGGGAATGCCCCCCCTGGGGCTTTGATAACATTTTTGCTGGGGCACACGGACCCCCCGCAGCCCGGGGGACCGCCACCCCCGGGGCTTGTTTTTTTAATGTTTGGGGGGGCCTTCAAGGCCCTCCAAGTCCCAGGGACCGCCACCCCCCGGGGATTATCTTTGGGAAAAAAATATATACCTGTGTGGGGGGGGCACGAGCCCCCCCACACGCCCCGGGGACCGCCACCTCCCCGGGGCACTATAATGCAAATTTGGGGGTCTGTAACAGACCAACGAGCCTCGGGGACCACCACCTCCCCAGGGCTGTGCATTGGTTGGGAGGGAGGCCGTGCGCCCCCCCTCCTGGGCCTGTTATGGCCCTGGGGACCACCACCTGAGGTAATTTAGTTTCGACTCCATTTTGTATTCCGTCACCATTTTATGTTGCCCTCACTCAGGCAGCTCGGCGAACAAAGTGTTTCTGCCCTTTGTACTGCTACGTGTCAAATAACCCCCCTTCCTTGTTGTGAAGCCAATTCCAGGAACTAGCCAGACTGACTAATCCTTGTCTAGACTGACTAATCCTTGTCCCAACTATCTGTTGGCCATCGGTATTCTTTCTCTGCATTATCTTATTTTGCAAGTCGTCCTTTGAAGCACACAAACACGTCCTGCCATTACTGATTGACCTATAGGTGCTGTCATTGATTGACTTATGGGGTTGGGCAAGAACACGACTCAAGGGGGATGTTCTGGTTACATGGTGCCTTGTTTTGAATGTTTTCCTATTGGCTAATATTTGGTGCATGGGGAGTGTTTAAGGTTATAAAACACTGTGAGCAACGGAGTAAAGTGGCAGTCTCCTGAGAACCTACCACTGATGTACTTCTAGGATAACTGTGCGTAGCTGCAGCTAATAAATTTGGTTTTCTACGCTAACAGAGTATTCCGTGTCTCTGTACAACAAGGCAGGTGAACTCGGAGATTTCAGGCGTGCCCTACGCCGCCAGGCCCTTAAAGGCCTGGTTCTTCAATTGGTGCCCTCTGTGAGGTGGCTTCAGAGGTAGCGGTCAAGCCCGAGGGTCGTGAGGAGCCCCGCAAGGAAATTCCAGAGGAAGCGCAGCATGTCGCAAGTGGACCGAAAGTCTTTGCAGCGCGGCTTCTCCTTTCTAACGGCTGCTTGTGACTGCTGCCCTGAGTGCCGCCCTGCCTTGGCCCCCCTTTGGTGATGACTGGTATTGCGAGACGTTAGACGGACCTCTGTTGGCGTGAGAGAACATTTGGTTAAGTAATAGTGGGTAGCTCCCACTTCTTTGTTTTTGATTTTTTTTGATTCGGCTCTTGCAAAAGCTGAAGCCGAGGGGTGAGTACATTTGTGCTGTGTTGGTTGATTAACCCCTTGATGTTTGTAAAGAGGCCAGTGAAATAACGATGCCTGGTTTCAGTAAGTTTAGAAGGTGGTGGTGTTGTTGTTGTAATAGGGATTCCCGACTGGAGGACTCTTGTCCAATTCCTCCGGCTGGAACTCCTACCTATGAGCTCTATTCTAAACATGGTGTGGGCCCCATCACCTTTAATGAAGTGTGGGTCCGCTATACGAGAAAAGATGGCATTTTGCAGTGGCCAAAAATGGTAGTTTTGAGCCTGATATATTAGGTAATTTGGAAGCTACATTGTTTAAAAGAAAAGCCTGGCCGGCTGTGTTTGACTCTTTTCGCCTTTGGCGCAAGGAAGCCAAACAGAAAGAAATAAAACAAGCAAAAAGAGATAGGAAGGAAAAGGGCATGACTGTTATACAGGCTGCCCAGCAGTTTAAAGATAATGAGAATGATTATACAATTGAGGTTTTAGATAGACAACATCGTATGGCAGTAGATAAGTGTTATCTGGTGTTGCCCACTTCCCCTCCAGACAAGGATGTTGACCCCGAAAAGAATCCTTTAATGAGCCACCTGTTGAAATTACCCCCGCCCTATGCACAGGGTGCCAATGCACCCCTACTATTGCCACCCGCTCAACTACCTGTTGTTCCCCAACAGGTCCTTGCACCTCAACCACAGCCCCTTCTGGTAATGCCAATCCAGCCACCTCCTTTGCCTCAGACTCCTTTGCCTTCGACCCCCTTTATACCTGTCACCCCCTCTTCTGCCCCCCTAATACCTTGTGCCCTGTCCTTATGTCGAATTCCCCCTCAGTTCGTAAGCGGCTGGTTGACACTGTTTCTGGCGTTTTGTCCCCTTTCTTTGGGTCATTAAACATGACTCCTGTTCTTCCTCGTAGGCAGACCCGTAGTCAGCTCCCAGGAACCCAAGAACGTGATGCGTTAGACCTCCAAGCCCGTAAGTGGATCATGAAGGACCCCCAGTATGGTATACAAGATATCATGGACACTTTTCAGCAGTGGGATGCGCCCACACAAAGACATGGTCTCTGCCTGAACTAGATCCTTCTGTTAAAAGGAAACTAAAACACTATACTATGAGAGAAGTTCCTCCGGTATGGAAAGAAGCGGTTGCACCCCAGGGCGCTAATCCTGGTATACCCGCTCACTTTCAACGTGTATGGGTACATGCTCCTTGCAAAAGATCTGAGGTTCTGACCCTTAAACAATCCTTACCAGACCCCCGTAAAAATCCTGCTGGTTATTACAAAGAACTGTCCCAGACTGTTCATGCATGCATTATGAATTTAGCCGATATAGACATGCTGATGGGAAATGTGGTCCCACAACCATTGTGGGCTAGAATTCTGAAAGAGGACCATGCCCAAGAATTGGGGGGTGATTGGGCTGCTATACTTGCCGCAGATAGACTCCAGGTGGGTGGTGCTAAACGTGATGCCTTAATTGCAGACCTTCCCGCTAGGATTATTACCTTGATGAAAACTATGATGCCCGCTCTGCAAGTTAATTGGGACAAGTTAGCTGCCTGTAAGCAAAAGAAAGATGAAAGCGTTTCTGACTTTTTTACTCGATTTGAGGAGACGTTTCTTGATCACAGTGGTCAGGATATGAGCACGGAAGGTGGCCAACGATTATTTGTAGATAAATTTGTGTTTAATTTGCAAAATGAACTTTCCAATAAACTGAAGGATTCCGAAAGTGCGTGGGCTGTTTCCTCTTCTGCACATATATTGGCTACTGCTCAGTATTATGAAAATAGGGATAAAGAGGAAAAGGACAAACTTGATAAAAAGACTAAGGAATTAAAAACAAAACTTCTTTTGCAACAGGCTTATCCCCCTCGCCCTGCTCAGTGTCAGTTCCAGACGCTTCCTCAATTCCAGAAGCTTTTGCAAAAACCTGAGCCCTTTGTTCCCCGGCCCCCACTGGGTCCAAATCAATGCGCTTATTGTAAGGAGGAAGGTCACTTCAAAAATAGTTGCCAGGTTTTGTTGCAGCGTGCTGGTGGCATGCCTGGGCCGCGAGGCCGAGGTGGCTACCAGTCTACACCCAGGGGTTGGGGGCGAGGCACATCATCTCAAGACCAGCGTTCCTTTTCCCCTCAAAACTCCATGAATTATTTTGATCAGCATAATGCTAAGTCTGCGCATTATTACAATGATGATTATTATACCGAGGATGAGAGTCAGGGTTTTCATACTAGCTAGGACAGCCATAGACAAAGTGAGGGACTCATATCAGTTCCAGTGGACCAAAATGGGTCTTATGTTAAAGTCTTTGCACTAGGTGTTTCAGAGCCATTTCTATTGGACACTGGTGCAACGAAGAGTTCTATAATCCACTCTAAACTCCCGGGGGCACCTTTGTCTGGCTTAACAAATATTTCTGTAGGATTTTCTGGCGCCCCAGTTCATAACCCAGTTTCTTGTCCTCTGCCCATCTCAATAAGTCCTTATGATTTGGAGGCACCGCTTATTTTGACAACTGGTTGTGGTGAAAATTTGTTAGGTTTGGACTTGTTAAAAAGACTGTACGCGACATTGCATTGTTCCCCTTCTGGTGTACACCTTACTTTAGGTAAGAAATTGATTTCCCCTGCGTATTTGTCTAAAGACCAACTCCCCCCTGAATTACGCTCCCTTCCTGCAACCCTCTGGGCTACAGGTCCCAATGATGTTGGTCTTCTGCGGATTCCGCCCTTCATAGTCACCCTCAAATCCAATGTTAAGTTACCCCGCATTCCACAGTACAAAATTTCCAGTGATGGTGAAAAAGCTCTATTGGCTATTACTTATGATTTGGTTCAGAAAGGCGTGATTGAAGAGACAAGGGGAAATGTATGCAATAGTCCTGTTTTACCTGTTCTTAAACGCACTGACTCTTCCCAGCCACCCGTTTATCGTTTTGTGATTGACCTCCAGGAGGTCAACAAGATTGTTGCACCCCAATTTCCTGTCGTCCCAGATATCACTGCCCTATTGACAATGATACCTACTTCGGCTGCTTGGTTTTCTGTTATCGACCTTAAGAATGCTTTCTTCAGCATTCCTATTGCTGAGGAAAGTAGGGATATTTTTGGCTTCTCTTTAGGAGGCCGAAGTTTCCGGTTCAAGCGTGCTCCTCAAGGCTATTGCGAGAGTCCCTCCATTTACAGTCAAGCTTTGAAAACACAGCTTGACGCTTTCTCTTTGCCCCCAGGTGCCACCCTTATTCAATACGTAGATGACCTGTTGGTTGCTGCTGATTCTGAGGACACTTGTAAACAGGTTACTATTTCACTCTTACGTCACTTGTCTGACCTTCATCACAAGGTTTCACCCTCAAAATTGCAATATTGTCGCCAAGAGGTTACCTATCTAGGTCATCTCTTGTTGAACGAGGGACGGCGATTGACCCCAGAACGTATCCAAGCAATTTCTCAAATGTCTGTACCATGTACACAAAGGGAGGTGCGTGCCTTTTTGGGCATTACCTCTTATTGTAGACAGTGGATTCCAAATTTTCCTTTGCTAGCGAAACCTCTGTTGGCACTGACTCTCAAAGATACACCCCAACCTCTCCCTTGGACTGCGGAATGTCAGAAAAGTTTTACTGATTTACGTACTTCCTTGTGCTCTGCTCCTGTGTTAGGTACTCCTGATTACAGTAAGCCTTTCACACTACGTTAATGAGAGAGAAGGTTGCGCATTGTCAGTTTTAACGCAACCATTTGGAGACAAGCAGCGCCCATGTGCCTATTTTTCGGCCACACTAGACCCAGTGGCCAAGGCGTTACCCAGTTGTCTGAAAGCCACAGCAGCAGCTTCCATTCGCCAGTCTGCTGGATTGGTACTGGATAATACTCTTATTGTCATGGTGCCGCATGCAGTAGATACTCTCCTAAATAGAACAAAGACTCAGCACCTTACGAGCACCCGCTTGTCAGGGTACGAGCTGACGCTCTTGGCCAGCCATGTACATATTAAACGATGCAATACCCTAAACCCAGCCACACTGTTACCGATCCCAGTAGAAACAGGTACTCAGGAGCAGCATGATTGTTTCCTCCGCACAGAGGAGGAGACAAAAGGTAGAGTGGATCTAAAGGACACTCCACTCCTGGACCCGGATGGGATCCTATGGGCGGATGGTTCTTGTTTCAAGCTCCACAATGGTGAGACGACTTCGGCCTATGCAGTCACTACTTTGTACACAATTGTGGAAACAGCACGCATTAGGCACAATTCAGCCCAGGCAGCTGAATTGATAGCTCTGACTAGAGCTTGTGTGTTGGCTGAAGGAAAGAGAGTGAATGTGTTCACTGATAGCCAGTATGCGTTTGGAGTGGCCCACAGTTTTGGTCGCCTATGGAGGGAAAGAGGGTTTCTCACCTCCCACGGCACTAAGATACAGCATGGTCAGTTGACAAATGACCTTCTCGAATCACTCACCTTGCCCACTCAGATAGCAATTGTCAAATGTAGTGCGCATAAGAAAATCACTGATGATGTGGGTCGAGGAAATGCTTTTGCAGACCAGACAGCGAAAGACGTCACAAGCCGCATGTATGTTGCGGGCCCTGCTAGATGGGTCAGACAAGGAGGGATGTGTGAGGACACAATAGAAAGTATAAAAATGATCCAGGTAGAGGCTACAGAGAAAGAACTGAGTAAGTGGAGAGAGGGTACAGGAATGTTGGACGCGACAGGGTGTTGGACAGAATTGTCGGAACATCAGCGCTGGCTGTTACCAGACACCTATGTACTTCCAGTAGTTACCATGACACATGGTCCAACCCACATTAGTGCTAAAGGGATATGCAAACTTCTGGCCCCTGTATGGCAGAATGTGGGGATCCCTAAATGCGCAGATAATCTGGTTAAGCACTGTATTGTTTGCTTGATGCACAATCCAGGAAAGGAAACACCAACCCCAGCAGGCCATTTTGCCCCTCCAACGTACCCTTTTGAGGTGTTGCAAATAGATTACATTCACATGGAAAGATGTAATAATCTGAAGTATATCCTTGTGGTGGTGTGTGCCTTTTCTAGATGGATAGAGGCCTACCCCCTAAAGGATAATACTGCTCTGTCTACGGCTAAAGTCCTTTTGAAGGAGTTTTTCCCGAGGTTCGGCTTGCCTCGAATTGTCTGGAGTGACAATGGAAGTGAATTCGTGGGTCAGATAATGCAGAACGTGTGTGCAGGTCTTGGTATCAGACAAAAATTCCATGCGACAAACCACCCTCAGTCAGCAGGTTTGGTGGAATGCTATAATGGTACTATTAAGCTCAAGCTCGCAAAGATACAGGCCAGCACGGGTCTTGCCTGGCCCGATGCTTTACCCTTGGCTCTTTTGTCTTCTCGAACATCTGTTCATTCCCGTATGGGACCCAGTCCCTACGAGGTTGTGTTTGGACGCCCAGCAAATGTCTGGGGAGTCCCAAGGCCAAAGAATTGTTCCGAGATAGAGCATCCAATATTGATTGATTATTTGCATGACCTCACCACTAAATTGTGTTTCCTTCATCAACAGGTACAAGACGCTTTGCCTCAGGCTTCTACTGATCCTGGTCATACCATACAACCCGGCAATTGGGTGTGTGTGAAGAATTTTCAAAGATCGAAGAACTTGGAACCTCGCTGGAAAGAGCCTCGTCAAGTATTATTGACAACACACACAGCTGTGAAGGTGGTCGGAAAGAAAAATTGGATCCACGGTGTGCATTGTAGGAAGGTACCCTTGCCTTTGCCTTATGACCAGTGGGTCCGTGAAGGTATTGGCGATTTTGAAGGTGAAAGGGTCCCCCGATTCGTACCTTTTAGCAATGCACACCTAAGATTGGACTCGATCTGAGAAAGAGGATGATGACGTTCTGCAGGACGCTGTACCACCACATCTCAGGTTAAACACGACTAATCCAGAGACACTTTTTCAGGACCAGACTGTGCCGAATAAAACGAGATACAATTTGAGGCCTAGAGTGGCTAGAGACAATTGAGAATTTTTCTTTTGATTACGCTTTTCAGTGATACTGACCATCCAATTAGGTTGCAGGGTCGTGGTAAGAGTCTTAGTTTGTGACCTGAGTAGTGGCAATAGGCCTGCAGGACTTGCAGTGTCATAGGACGGCTGATAATCACAGCTGAGTGAATAAGGAAGACTGCCACGAGCAACATTTAGAGGATGGATTCCATTATATTAAGGAAAAATGATAAGAAGGATAAAATGAAGAAGAAATATTGCAAATTATTGTATAATAGATGTGGTATAACGTTGTATATTTTAATCTTTTTATGTATTATATTAACTTGTGTGGGTTGGGTTACTTATATTATGCAGCAGACACCTACACCTACCTCCCATCCCGTGTCTTTTCACACCACTGCCTCCCCGCACCAGTTGCATACACTACCAGAACATGAGCAAAGTAGAAGAATGGAATATTTCAATAATTCATTCATTCAGTTGTTGCACCAGCATCAATTGGTGGTCAATACCACCGATTGTTGGGTTTGTGGACTCTTGCCCCATACTACGGATAAAGGGATGCCATATTTAGTTTTACTTTTTTTCCTGGAGGGGTCTGCTTGGGCTTATGTGTCTATGTTCTCTAATGCTTACGAGAACCAACCCCGGCACCCTGTTGGTCCATATGGGGGTGGGGTTGACGTTAGTCATGACCCTTTGGTAAAGGGAATATTGGCTATGACCAAATATTACAGTAAAATTAATAAGTTCCCCACCGACGAACGACGGGCATACATTGGCTGGAACGTGACCCGTTACGTTACTAGCCTTACAGATAGGGCCAGACGAAAGAGATCCCCGCCAATATGGACTATACCCCACCGAGGCCACCAGTGTCTCCAAGGAAATGGTCAGAATGCTAAGGCCCAATTGGGAATGAGCTCTTGTGCACATACATATACCTATGCATCTAAGACTTCTCCACCGTTAGTGTCATCTCAGGGAACGTATTTCGTTTGCCGTGACAGGGCCTATACATGGTTACAAACTAATTTCTCAGGATCATGTTACCTGGCTTTTCTCCTTCCTCCGACATAAACCGCCCCTTCGGGACATCACAGAAATAGGTACAGTAGGGGCGTCATTAATTCAGAAGATACAGCAGGACAAGAGGGAGGCAACTTTTTCAAAGGATTCCTCCCATTTTGGGGCCCTATGGCCAATAGCAAAAATATAAGGCACCTCACTCGAGTTGTTGAGGCAACGATAGATGAAACTGTAGGGGCACTGAGTAACCTCACAGCCGAGCTTCAGGCAGACCGCCTTATGACATTACAGAACAGGATGGTTTTAGATATCATTCTTGCGGACCGTGGTGTAGTATGTAAATTGATTGGATCCAGCTGCTGCATTTACATACCTGACAACGCCCCTACAGTATACCAGGCCGTCTCTAGTTTGCATCTGATCACTGAGTCCATTCACCAGGACGAAGGAGATTGGTCTTTGACAGAATGGTTTTGGGGATTACTGTCCACATGGGGATGGAAAGTATTGACTTTCATTGGAATGATTTTGGCCATTATCTTCTCGTGTTGCCTCTGTCTACAATGTGGTCCTGCTATCTGCGGCCTTTGTGCCACCATGTGTGTTCCAAGGCCAGTCTCACAGAAAGCAGAAAATATGAAAATGATGTTACAGCAACAGCTTGACGACCTCATGGCTATTGACATTGACTCAGATTAACATGAGTCTATGTGTTTTGCCTGCGTAATGGCAAAAGGAGGGTCTGAGGTAATTTAGTTTCGACTCCATTTTGTATTCCGTCGCCATTTTATGTTGCCCTCACTCAGGCAGCTCGGCGAACAAAGTGTTTCTGCTCTTTGTACTGCTACGTGTCAAATAACCCCCCTTCCTTGTTGTGAAGCCAATTCCAGGGACTAGCCAGACTGACTAATCCTTGTCTAGACTGACTAATCCTTGCCCCAACTATATGTTGGCCATCGGTATTCTTTCTCTACATTATCTTATTTTGCAAGTCGTCCTTTGAAGCACACAAACACGTCCTGCCATTACTGATTGACCTATAGGTGCTGTCATTGATTGACTTATGGGGTAGGGCAAGAACACGACTCAAGGGGGATGTTCTGGTTACATGGTGCCTTGTTTTTAATGTTTTCCTATTGGCTAATATTTGGTGCATGGGGAGTGTTTAAGGTTATAAAACACTGTGAGCAACGGAGTAAAGTGGCAGTCTCCTGAGAACCTACCACTGATGTACTTCTAGGATAACTGTGCGTAGCTGCAGCTAATAAATTTGGTTTTCTACGCTAACAGAGTATTCCCTGTCTCTGTACAACAAGGCAGGTGAACTCAGAGATTTCAGGCATGCCCTGCGCCGCCAGGCCCTTAAAGGCCCGGTTCTTCAATTCAATACACCCCCCAAGGCCGACTCCTGCAGTGTCCCGGGTTGCCCACCCCGGGACACTACTGTTTGCTATGGCAGGGTGTCATAGCAAACACTGGCTTGGATTTTGGAAGAGAAAGTAGGAAACCTGCTCTCTCTTCCAAAATCCAAACCACATTGCTTTTCCACACGGGCAGCTGCATGTCAGCAGCTCCCCATGTGGAAAAGCAATGCCGGATCGCGCAGCACGCGGGGAGCCGGCAGGGACCGTGGGGGCATTGGGGCTCCCCCCACAGTCCCCAACGAGAGGCCAGGCCCCGGGGGAGGGGGTCCCCGGGGCCAGAAGTGGCCAGGGAGGGGGGCCACGCAGCCCCCCTCCAAATAAATAATAATAAAAAAAACACTGGCCATGCCCCGGGGGATGAGGTCCATGGGGCCGAATATGGCCTTGGGAGTGGGGCCACGCGGCCCCCTTCCATTTAAAAATAAAAAATAGGGGTGAGGCCCTGGGGGATGGGGAACCCAGGGCCCATAAAATAGAAAAGGAAGGGGGGGCCACACATCTCCCCTTATTTAAAAAAAAAAAAAAGATCGCCATCGCCGAGGCCCCGCCCCCTCCAAACACTCTGCAAACGCGGCCTGTGGCACGTTTTAAGTTGGGAAATTAATTCCCCTTCAATACTGGGGGTCCCTGGGCGCTAACTAGTCCACCAGGCACCTCCAGTAAGAGCTACAGAGCTGCGTTGCAGAGAGGTGGTCCAGGCCATTCCCCTTTTTACACCTCTCTGCAATGCAGCTCTGTGGCGCTTACAGGAGGTACCTGGTGGGCCAGTTGGACCCCAGGGACCCTCAGGATTCAAGAGGACTTTTCCCCCCAACTTAAAACGCACCACGGGGAGCGTCTGCACAATGGTGAAGGGAGGGGTCGGGCCTGAGGTGACATGTGTGAAAACATACCCTGTGGCACGTTTTAAGTTGAGGAATTAATTCCCCTTCAATTCTGAGGGCCCCTACATACTCTCACAATCGCACACTCTCATTTATAGCCATTTATATACTCCAACACACATATATACTGCCTTTCACATATGTAGTTACTCACACATGTACCACTGAGATATACATTCACTCAGTAACACACCCATACACACACTAACCCACCCATTCAGTCCATTACAGATCCACTCTTGAAATCATGGTCCCATGAATCACCCACTCACACATCTATGCACGGAGTCACACACACCCCACCCACACAAACACTCAGACACCCATACAGATACTCAGACAACCAATCAATAACCCATAGCTATTCTCAAACCCATGCAGCCACTTACGCACCAACACAGATACAAACATTCACACAGTTTAGTCACTAACCCATGCATTCAGTAAGATATGTTTAATCACTCACTTATAGTCAGTCACGCACCTACTTAATCATCCATTCAGACACTTATACACCCACTCATTCTTCAATACACCTTTCCCTATATATATTAAACATATTTAAACTTTACAGAAACACACAGTAACTGGATGATGTCATGAGATGTCATCAGTGATGTCATTTGAGATGTCATCAGTGATGTCACTGACCATGTCATGAGTGATGTAATATGTGACGTCATCAGCAGTGCATTGCGGGGGCGCGAGTTATAGTTAGCTGAACTAACTATAACGGGGGAATTTCTATGGTTTTGTACGAGTGAAATTTCCAACTAACTATAACTTTCCCTAAAACCTGTTTGTTTCAGTGAATGTCTAAGGTTTCCTAAATGCTCATTTCTAAGTATAACGTGCCTGAAACCTACGTTTTTTTCAGTGAAAAAACAAAAAATATATATATTTTTTAAGAACCTACATGCGTATATTGCACAAGGGTGAGGATGATTTACTACGTTTTGATGAATCAAAAAAATCAATAATGGGATTCAAAATGTGTAATGCGACCATAACAACCATACAAATGTAAACCAATGTAAATAATGGTGAATACACGATGTATTTATACAGTTATAAGAATGATTATTGTTTCTCTAAAAGGAGACCATTTTTCCATAATAGAGGCTTCTCAATTGTGTAAATGAGGAAAACAAATGGATAGTCTGTTCTCCAGTTTTATTATGTAAAAAAATGAGCACTTGGCACTTTAAATAGTGGAAGAGAACCAGAATATTTCATGTGATCAAGGACCCTGGAGGTCTGAAACGCGTCATGGCGGCTATACACGGCGAAAATAAATGAAAAAATAGCACAAATTAAGTGGAGTTCGTGCCTTTTTCGTCAAACACGGGGAACCTATGGGAGAAAGGAGCGAGGAATATATATGTATCTATTCACTGAAAAAACAAAGATACTCAGTCAACCAATCAATAACCCATATAGACACTCATGTAGCTACTCACCAACCCATGTAGCTGCTTACTGAGTTATACAGTCAGTCACGCACCTACTAAATCATCCATTCAGACACTTATACACCCACAAATTCTTCAATACACCTTGGCACATATATATATCTAAAGCGTATTTAAACTTAACAGAAACACACTGTCGCTGGATGATGTCATCAGTGATGTCATTTGAGATATCATCAGTGATGTCACTGACAATGTCATTAATGATGTAATATGTGACGTCATCGGCAGTGCATTGCGGGGGCACGAGTTATAGTTTAACTATAGCTCAACTAACTATAACGGCCACATTTCTCTGGTCTTGTACGAGTGAAATGTCCAACTAACTATAACGTCCCTGAAACCTTTGTTTTTTTCAGTGAATTGCTAAGGTTTTTTAAATGCTAATTTCTAGCTATAATGTCCCTGAATTCTATGGTTTTTTCAGTGAATTTCAACGGTTTTTTAAATGCTAATTTCTAACTATGCATACAGAGGTAGGACATGTGCAGAAAGAGGAAGAAAGACTCAGAAAGAAGCAAGCGAAATAAAGAAAGAGGCAACAGAAGTCCAGAAAGACTTTTTGCTGACTGGTACTGGTGGCAACTGACTCTGACTAACCAGGTCTGGAGCCAGTGCTATGCTGAAAGACACTTAAAATACAGTGAAAACACCTACATATACTAGGGTACACTGTGTGTTGGGGTACCCCTGTGATTGGCATGACCTCCCTTGTAAGGCCCTAGTACATAATAGGGCAGGGGGATTAAAACTACCTCTAACTCAGAGGTGCAGAAGGAGGCAAGACAAGTGCAGAAAAAAGCAACAGGGGCGCTGAAAGAGGCAAGAGAGGTACAGAAAGAAGCAAGTGAAGTGCAGAAAGAGGCAACAGAGGCACGGAAAGAGGCAACAGAGGTGCATAAAAAGGCAAGAGAAGTACAGAAACGAGCAAGAGAAGTGCAGTAAGAGGCAAGAGAATTGCGGAATGAAGCAACAGAGGTGTAGAAAGAAGCAAGAGAAGTACAGAAAGAGGTAAGTTAGGTACAGAAAGAAGCAAGAGCAGTGCAGAAAGAACCAACATAGGTGCAGAAAGAGGGAAGAGGGATGGTGTGAGAGGCAAGAGGGGTGCAGAAAAAGGTAGGAGGGGTGCACAAAGAGGCAAGAGAGGTACAGAAAGAGGCAGGAGGGGTGCAGAAAGAAGGAAAAGAAGTACAGAAAGAAGTAACAGAGGTGCTGAAAGAGGCGCAAAGGGTGCAGAAAGAGCAAGAAAAGTGCAGGAAAAGGCAACCGAGGTACAGAAAGAGGCAAGCGAGGTGCAGAAACAGGCAGGAAAGGTACAGAAAGAGGTAACAGGGGTGCAGATGGGGCAAGAGAGGTGCAGAAAGAGAAAAGAGTGGTGCAGAAAGAGGCAAGACATCTGCAGAAAAAAGCACCAGAGGGGATGAAAGAGGCAAGTGAGATGCAGAAAGGGGCAAGAGATCTGCAGAAAAAAGCAACAGAGGTGCTGAAAGAGGCAATTGATGTGCAGAAATAAGTATGAGAGGTGCAGAAAGAGGCAATAGAAATTCAGAACGAAGCAGCAAAGGTGCAGAAAGAGGCAAAAGGGGTGCAGAAAGAGGCAAGAAAAGTACAGAAAGAGGCAACAGAGATACAGAAAAAAGCAAGAGAGGTGTAGCAACAGGCAGGTAAGGTGCAGAATGAGGGAACAGGGGTACAGAAAGAGGCAAGAGAGGTGCAGCAAGAGAAAAGAGTGATGCAGAAAGAGGCAAGCCATCTGCAGAAAAAAGCAACACAGGTGCTGAAAGAGACAGGTGAGGTGCAGAAAGTAGCAAGAGAGATGCAGAAACGTATGCTTCACACTTCCCTGAAACTAGCATGGGTGTACTGGAAGCAGATGTGTTTCTTATTAGAAATACTATCCGTGGTGTAGATTTGCATATGAGCTGAATTAAAGTTTTGAAATTTGTGCATGTATATTTGTATACGATTCAGTAACAGCAAGTGCGCGCTGTCAAGTCATACCCCAAAAAATTATGTATTTATGTGCTATTCTAAGTCAAGAAAATTAATTTCTCAGACTCCATGGCGATTTCCCATTGGAATTTGAACATGTGAATTAGAAGGCTAAAAGAAGATTCCAGCTGTAGGTGCTCTGCTCACTGAGCTATCTTGCCAGCACAAAAAAACAGACAATAAAAACATATGGGAAGTAAAAACCGGAAACCCATAAATCTGACGCTGGCAGAAAAGACTGAAAAAGAACACTCCTCAAAACCACAAACACATATTTTCTTAATTATTAAAAAAGTAAAACCAGGACATAGCCCTGTTCCCACGGTTATGAGTTCATTTCTTACATCAATATTTTGCAGCCTCCTTTTATTTCAGTTCTGATTTCCAGTGTGTGGTGGGTGACACAAAGGCATCTCTCTCTCTCTCACCCTCCCTCTCACAGACACAGTGTCTGACATCACTACCCACGAAAAAGGGTGGGGTGAGATTGCATTGAAATCTGCTCTGTCTGAGGGGGGGCGGATTACAGACAGAGGCAGCAGAGGCTTCAGGGCTACCAGGCACACAGCCCGAACCCTCAGCACAACGGCGTGCACTTGTTCTGAGGAATAAACGCGTAAAAGGTACACAGGGACCTAGTAAGCAGCTATCCCCAGAAAACACGAAGACGGTCTCCCGCACCCCCGAAGATCTGCTGAGGGACCCCGCTTTTGGTTTCTGCAAACAGTCCCAAAGGGTCTGGTAAGTTTGGCAAAAACCCCTGTTTCTGTGGTATTTGTGGTGGTTGCTGTAATGTGGTGGTGGCAGGCAAATAAGAATGCCGGCTGGAAGCATTCCCATTGCACCATGTGCACAGTGGTCCGGGGGCATGTGTGCTAGACACCAACTGGGGAGGCATGTTCTGTGGATCGGAGAGTGCCCAGGGGAGGTGTGGAAGTCCTCTGCCGGTCTGCAGATGCCGGATGTATTCTCAGCGAGCGTGGACATCCAGGGGTGGGAACCTCGGGGCAGTGATGGGTGTGGGCAGAGGCAGAAGGTTAGGATGTGCCAGCGGTGTGGCACGTGTATGTGGGGCATACAGTGGTGATGTAGGTGCATTTTACCGTGTGTTGGCATTTGGTTCTACAGCTGAGTTTTTTGCAAATTCTTTCCAGATACAAGGGAAAATCTGCACTTTGGCGGGGCAGCGGTGCAGCTGGGGGTGGCTGGCTGCCAACGGAGTGCACTAACCCCTCTCAGCTCCAGCCCCACTGTGCGATGGGTTCCTGGCTTTGGAACCCGAAATTATACTGTAATGCACGTCTCACACTTCACTGCGTGGTCAGCACACTTGCGTGTGGAGTCGTGCATGCCCAGCGCTCTACTTTCTTTCTAACCTCAGTGGTGCGGACGGATCCCGGACAGTCAGAGTATCCCGGGCCAGGCTTCCTCTGAAGGTGGCAGTTCCGCCTCCTCGCTGCTGCTCGGGTATGCGCCCTGGCTGTGGGGGCAGGCAGTGCCAGGTTACGGTCAGTTGGAGGAGCAGGAAGGGCTGGGGATACCCGGGTATCACGGGTGTATATATATATATATATATATATATATATATATATATATATATATATATATATATATGTGTGTGTTAAAGCCCCGGGAAGGTGGTGGTGGTCACCAGTGCTGCAGGGGCCCCAGCGGGCCCTCGCAAACAGCATAAACATTGCCCCCGGGACCTGGCCCACCCGAGGGCTATCAGATAACGAAGAGTGGGAGTCCGCGCTTTGGTTTTTTTATTATTTTCTTGGCCGGATTCGCGCACCCAGTGCTAATTAGGACGTATTTTTTTAAAGGGGTTCAGGGTGTTTATACCCTGCCCCCTTTTCTTGTTTATCATCTTTGTTTTACTGTTTTCTTGTGACTCGGTTACCGAGTCACATGGCTGCCAACACTTCCTGGTTTGGAGTGTTGACAGCCAATTAGAATGAAGTTTGTGCTCGGTAGGAGCGTGACCCCTCCTCGGTGCTCAGATATCGATATTTTTTCTTTTTTAAATTTCTCAGGAACTACTGAAATGGATCTACACATTTTTTAAAAGAAGACGCTTTCTGAACCAAGAGCTACCTTTTTGCCAAGTTTGGTGTAATTCTGTTCAGCAGTTCGGGCTGTAGCCTGTTCCAAAACTTCCTATGGAAATCAACATGGGGAAAATGCGCTTTGGGACCCCCCTTTTTTCTCAGCCCCCGCTTGACGAATCACCCAGAAACTTTCAGGACAGGAGCTGACCCGAGCGCCCCACCAGTTTGCAAAATTTCGTGAAGATTCTTCAAATGGCACCAAAGATATTGGCAAATAAAAAAAACGCTTTTCCTGTGGATGATCGGACCTAACTATAACCACCTACTGGTGACCGCCAGTAGGTAGTATATATAAATATATATATATATATATATATATATATATATATATATATATATATATATATATTTTTTTTTTTTTTTTTTTTCACTGAAAAAACCATAGGTTTCACACCCGTTATAGTTAGGAATTAGCATTTAAAAAACCTTGCAAATTCACTTAAAAAACCATAGGTTTCACACATGTTATAGTTAGCTGGACATTTCACTCGTGAAAAACCATTGAAATTCCCCCGTTATAGTTAGTGCAGGCAACTCACGCGACCGCAATCCTCTGCTGATGACGTCAGATATTACATCACTGTATTTAGACACTTATTTACCCATGTCTTCTTCCATTAATTTTTAGCTATACATATATTACAAATATTTTTTTTTCAGAAAGACACATATGTCATCAGTGATGTAATATCTGACGTCATCAGCAGAGGATTGCGGTCGCGTGAGTTATAGTTGTCTGCACTAACTATAACTATAACTATAACGTGACGCAGTTCGTGGAATTTTTCTGTTTCTATCGTACGCGCACGCTACGCGTACTCCGTGATTTTTCGCAAAAAAAAATTAAAGGAAATTTTGGCCCTTGGGGGTCCTTCTGGGACCCCCTGACAAAGGCTAGGGGGTCAGGAACTGTCCACCCTGCCCCCTTTTCACGTTCTCGACCTTTGTTTTTCACCCCTTCAGACTGCGAGAGACAAAATGGCGGCCGACACTTCCTGGTTTCGACCGATTCGAATGTTTACTAAGATCTAACAACCAATCAGAATCGCGCTCGCGCACGGCAGCGTGCGCGTACGGTAAGTTTTACCGTACGCGCACGGAGCACGCACGGAGCGCGCCTATAGATATATATATGCTTTTAAATGCTATTTTCTCAGGAAATACTGAACAGATTTACACCAGACCTGCAAAAGGCACATCCCTGACCTGAGGACTACCTCTCTGCCAAATTTCAAGTAATTCTGTTCAGCCGTTCGGGCTGTAGCTGTCATGCCCCGTGGTTAGGACCGGCAGACGGTCCAGTATATAAGGACTCTAAGATCGCATGAACGCGCTTAGCGTTCTAGCCTGGAATCATGTTCCGTCCTAGTTAGTGTAGCCTTTCTTCCGGTTGTTGATTTCCTGTTCCGGGAGTCCTTTCTTGTTGTTCGTTGGTTTTCGTGGCTCGTTCCGCGTCCTTGGCGTTCGAGGAAGCGCCACATACTTTTGTTGAGTTTGGTGCTTCGAGTTGGTGGTTAGCGCTCCATTCTTGCAGCTCTGCAGTCTTCAGAAACTTAGCGAGAAGTGTGAGTGTTATGTTCCCCTTTTCTTTCTGCAACCGTCCTCAGTGTTGCAGTCACTCCCTGGTGGTGGTGTGTAGTGTGTGTGGCTGGGTACCCCAGTGTGCTCTGGCTTTGTGCTTTCGGCCCATTCCCATAAACCTCCGTCATTTGGCCCCCTCAACCCGCTCCCTCAATACTGCGGAAATATACCGGGTCTGGTATGTCACGGAGTGAGAGGTGCAGCCCATTCCCGTGTACCTCCCTGCATTTTAGTTACTAGTGGACGCTTGTGTTTCCCAGCGTTTCGCTCACCAGTTGGGCCTCACCCCCTCCAGACCCCCTCTACTGTCTTATTCAGCGAGGACCATCCGAGGCCAAAGAACGTTATAAAGACGGAGGGGGAGCACTTACGTGGACCACGGTATTGTTTGATCGGTGTGCGTCAGAAACACGGTAATAGCGCTGTGCGCTACCTTTTCTTTATATTAACGGCATACCCTTGAGCGGGCGGGAGGTAACGATTGTTGTTCTGTTCCACTTTAGTCTTCAGCCCTTTATCGACACCTACTTGGTAAACCTGTTACCGGGATCCACATAGAAGAATCGGGGTAATTGGGTGTTAGCAAAGGGTGAGTTATCTTAAGGCAAGACTAATGTTATTGGGTGTGGGACAGGCTCTCAATTAGTGCTTTATGTTACATAGGATACTAGACTGTACTTTCCACGGTTCCTACCTCCTGACTGGGATCAAGATCCTCCATAGGAAAGAGCATACCGAGAGGTAGGACTATACAATCAGCAAAGTGATATTTGCAGGTATTCTTATGTGAATGGTTTACAATCTAACTTTCATTACAGCACAGAAGAGTCTCACCCTTGGTTCCGCCTCTGCCACTATCTTGACGTCATACCCTCCTTCCCTTTTTTTGTTTCCCTGTTTTCCCCTGGCGCGTCCCCCGGTTCTCTAGTGTTCGATAGAGACGGGGAACCGCAGGGGAAGACTGGGAATTATCTTCACGGACCTGACGCTCCTGCGGATCAACCCACGGATCCTTACAGTAGCTTGGACTAAAGGTCCTATGGAAAAATGCATGGGGAAAATGCGTTTTAGAACCCCCCCTTTTTCTCAGCCCCCGCTTGACGAATCCCCCCGAGACTTTCAGGGAAGGAGCTGAGCAGAGCGCCCCACCTATTTTAAAAATTTCGCGAGGATTCGTCAATCGGCGCCAAAGTTATTCCAAATAGAATGTTGCAGATTTCCTATGGAAACACGATCCTAACTATAACTATCTACTGGCGACCGCCAGTAGATAATATATATATATATATATATATATATATATATATATATATATATATACATATATATATATATATATATACATATATATATATATATATATATATATATATATATATATATATATATATATATATATATAAATTACCTACTGGCGATAGCCAGTAGGTAGTTATAGTTAGGACCACGTTTCCATAGGAAAACCTCAACATTCTATTTTGAATAACTTTGGCGCCGGTCGACGAATCCTCGCGAATTTCTCAAAATAGGTGGGGCGCTACGCTCCGCTCCTACCCTGAAAGTCTCGGGGGATTCGTCAAGCGGGGGCTGAGATAAAAGGGGGGTCCCAAAACGCGTTTTTCCCATGCATTTTTCCATAGGACCTTTAGAACGAGCTACAGCCCGAATGGCTGAACAGAATTACTCAAAATTTGGCAGAGAGGTAGTCCCTAGGTCAAGGAAGTGCCTTTTGTAGGTTTGGTGTAAATCTGTTCAGTAGATTCTGAGAAAATAGCCTTTAAATCAATATATATATCTGAGCCAGCTTACGGTACGCTTACCGTACGCTTACGGTAAGCGTACGGTGGCGTGCGCGAGCGCGATTCTGATTGGCTCTTAGATCTTAGTAAACATTCGAATCGGCCGAAACCAGGAAGCGGCGGCCGCCATTTTGTCTCTCGCACTGAGAGAGATTTTTAAAATCGGAAGCCCAAAAACATGTAAAGGGGCTGTTTTGACAACTCCCTCCCACATAGTCATGTTGAGGGAGTCCCCAAACATCCCCCAAGTGCAAAAACGGTTTTATTTTTTTTTCGGCAATTTCGCGGGGTACGCTTACCGTACGCTTACGGTAAGCGTACGGTAAAAAAATAAAAATAAAAAAAACACTATCCACACTTACCCCACCCCCTGTGCTTTTGGTGGCCGAAGGCCACCAAATGTGCTGGGCTTATTACAATGGAAAAAAACACTATCCACACTTACCCCACCCCCTGTGCTTTTGGTGGCCGTAGGCCACCAAATGTACAGGGCTTATTATAAGGGAAAAAAACTTAGCATTTAAAAAACCGTACTAATTCACTGAAAAAACCATAGGTTTCACACACGTTATAGTTAGGAATTAGCATTTAAAAAACCTTGCAAATTCACTGAAAAAACCATAGGTTTCACACATGTTATAGTTAGTGGAAATTTTACTGATAAAAAACCAATGAAATTGCCCCGTTATAGTTAGCGCAGGCAACTATAACTCACGCGACCGCAATCCTCTGCTGATGACATATGTGTCTTTATGAAAAAAAAATATTTGTAATATATGTATAGCTAAAAATGTATGGAAGAAGACATGGGCAAATAAGTGTCTAAATACAGTATTAGCATCAGCAGAGGATTGCGGTCGCGTGAGTTATAGTTGCCTGCGCTAACTATAACGGGGCAATTTCATTGGTTTTTTATCAGTAAAATTTCCACTAACTATAACATGTGTGAAACCTATGGTTTTTTCAGTGAATATATATATATATATATATATTACCTACTGGCGGTCGCCAGTAGGTAGTTATAGTTAGGACCCTGTTTCCATAGGAAATCCGCAACATTCTATTTTGAATAACTTTGGCGCCGGTCGACGAATCCTCGCGAATTTCTCAAAATAGGTGGGGCGCTACGCTCCGCTCCTACCCTGAAAGTCTCGGGGGGATTCGTCAAGCGGGGGCTGAGATAAAAGGGGTCCCAAAACGCGTTTTTCCCATGCATTTTTCCATAGGACCTTTAGACAGGGCTACAGCCCGAACGGCTGAACAGAATTACTAGAAATTTGGCAGAGAGGTAGTCCTCAGGTCAAGGAAGTGCCTTTTGTAGGTTTGGTGTAAATCTGTTCAGTAGATTCTGAGAAAATAGCCTTTAAATCAATATATATATCTGAGCCAGCTTACGGTACGCTTACCGTAAGCTTACCGTACGCGTACGGTGGCGTGCGCGAGCGCGATTCTGATTGGCTGTTACATCTAAGTAAACATTCGAATCGGTCGAAACCAGGAAGCGGCGGCCGCCATTTTCTCTCTCGCACTCTGAGGGGGGGGCTGTAAACAAAGGCAAAAAACATATAAAGGGGCTGTTTAGACAGCGCCCATGCACATAGCCATGTTAGTTGAGTCCTCAAAGATCCCCCAAGGCCAAAAACGGTAAATTTTTATTTTTTGAAAATTTCGCTGATTACGCTAAAAATTTTAATAAAAAAAAAAAACACTCTCTGTGCATGGCATATTATTGTCATCACTTACAAATTAAATTTAACAGATTACCTATCACAAGGAAGCGCATAATATGTCCTCCATGTGCGCACGGTGCGTAACGTGGGCACGCGGTGCGCGTAGCGCACTGCGTGCCTACCTTGCGTGTACGGCACTAACTGCGTAAAGTGGGCGCGCGGTGCGCGAAGCGCACCGCGTGCTCACTGTGCACGCACGGTGCGCGAAGCGCACCGTGCGCGCACGGAACGAACTGCGTTAAGTGGGCGTGCACGCCACGAATGGCGTAAAGTAACTTAGCATTTAAAAAACCGTACAAATTCACTGAAAAAACCATAGGTTTCACACACGTTATAGTTAGGAATTAGCATTTAAAAAACCTTGCTAATTCAATGAAAAAACCATAGGTTTCACACATGTTATAGTTAGCTGGAAATTTTACTGATAAAAAACCAATGAAATTCCCCCGTTATAGTTACTGTAGGCAACTATAACTCACGCGACCGCAATCCTCTGCTGATGACATATGTGTCTTTATGAAAAAAAAATATTTGTAATATATGTATAGCTAAAATTTAATGGAAGAAGACATGGGGAAATAAGTGTCTAAATACAGTATTAGCATCAGCAGAGGATTGCGGTCGCGTGAGTTATAGTTGCCTACAGTAACTATAACGGGGGAATTTCATTGGTTTTTTATCAGTAAAATTTCCAGCTAACTATAACATGTGTGAAACCTATGGTTTTTTCATTGAATTAGCAAGGTTTTTTAAATGCTAATTCCTAACTATAACGTGTGTGAAACCTATGGTTTTTTCAGTGAATATATATATATATATATACATACATATATACATATATATATATATAGATATATATATGTTTGATTTTATTATTTTTTGTTCCGTAGCGAAAAAATAGATGGTTAAGATTATTACTATGAGTATTTGACTCTTCAAAGGTTCGCATCCACTAAAATTACCATTGCCGCACTATTATAAGGTCTTGATAAAAGTAAAATAAGGAATGTTAAACAAATCTACATCTCTTTAAAACTGCATACTGTGACTAAGATGTAATTGGTACGCATACATACTTTTCGAAGCTTTTGTTTTATACAAAATGCGTCATATCATGAGAAACTTTTTAGTTTTATTATTATTTTTATATGTACGACTTTATAAGAATGTTTCATCCATTATTCACATGAGTAGGGGATAATGTGATATTGTAAGTCTTTTGTTTATTTTCATGAAATTTCTTTAAAAACTCTGAACTTTGAACCTACGGTCATGTGACCAAGAGCTGGATAGCTCGAAACGCGTCGTGTTTGCCCTGTGAATAAACTGCATATTACCAAATTGGATTTGTGTGGCCTGTGCTTACATAGCAATTGTGCGAGCTGTTATGTAGTTATAGTTAGGACCTTGTTTCTATTCAAAAGCGCTTTTTCTTTTCCCTATAACTTTGGCGCTGGTTGACGAATCTTCGCGAAATTTTTAAAACGTTGGTCCTGCTCCGTTCAGCTCCCATCCTGAAAGTTTCGGGGTGATTTGCCAAGCGGGGGCCGAGAAAAAAAGGGGGTCAAAAAACGAGTTTTCTCCATGTTATTTCCCATAGGAAACTTTAGACACGACTACAGCCCGACCTGCTAAACGGAATTACACCAAATTTGGCAAAAAGGTAGCCCTTGGCTCACGATAAGAAGTAAGCACCCGCCCTGTGATCAGAGTTTTAGATGGGAGTGGTGTTGGTGAGATATTGTGGAGAAGTGTGGCTCACTGGTTAGAGTAGGCAGACCTGGAAGCAGAGGTCAGCCCGGGACCAGGGTTCAATTCCCAGCTCGGCTTGGTCTTGAGTCCATAAATAGTCCATGGACTTGATAATTCTCGCTCCAGTGCATACTCGATTCATGGGTTCACACTCTGCGACTCTGGGCAATAGCTTGCTTAATCTCCACAATGGCCCCTCGCGGCGGGATGCCTGGCTTTCACCTTGTGGATGCCCTGCTGGGTTATCTCACAGGGGAATACCAGGACGGGTTCCCTAAGCAAGCGCTTAGAGACCGGTTGGTGATTTGCGCTATATAAATATCTGTACATTTACAACTCCCGAACCGCCGCCGATGAGTTCCTTCCAGCCGACGACAAAGTCGCAAGTTATTCAAACTTGGGGTAGCCAGTTAACTATCTGACACCTACTGGGAAAACATCATGTAAAGTCCGGCGGCTGTGGCAAAGGACATGGGGACATTGGAGTGGCGATACAATGAATTAGACATGGGTCTAACGGAACATCAGAGCACAGTATCAACCAATGGCAGAAGTGGACACAGTATAACTGTTCAATCATACACTGTGTACCATGGACAAGCTTCACCGCATTGAGAAGGCGATGAACGCCGAAACACGTCAGCTGTTAATAATTAAAGCCAGAAATGATCCTGCGAGTGCTCCAAACCGTGTTCCAGTTGCTGTACAGCAAAAGTGAGGTCCCACCCTAACTATAAGGAGTAAGCACCCGCCCTGTGTTCGGAGTTTGAGGTGGGAGTGGTGTTGGTGATATATATATATATATATATATCTTATAATGATAAAATAATCAGCACTTACTTGTTTGGTCCGTGTCCGTGTATGTTGTTACAGTGGCGAAGATTCAGCTGCGGCTCATCTGCGGAGTACTTTTTATATCTATATAAAAATGTGTATATATATTTATATATATATATATATATATATATATATATATATATATATTCACTTAAAAAACCATAGGTTTCAGGGGTGTTATAGTTAGCTGGACTTTTCACTTGTACAAAACCATTGAAATTCCCCGTTATAGTTAGTTCAGCTAACTATAACTCGCGCGCCCGCAATGCACTGCTGATGACGTCACATATTACATCACTCATGACATGGTCAGTGACATCACTCATGACATCACTGATGACATCTCAAATGACATCACTGATGACATCACTGATGACATCATCCTTGTGATAGAGTGGCAGACCTCCTCTCACCCTAATATAACCTTTGATACACACATTCAAAAATAGAGACTAAAATTTTCAAAACAATGGACATACCAATACCAGTTACAACAACCTCTTCAGTAATTCTAAGATTCACATACACATCCACTCATTCACCAACAGTCCTATACAGTCACTCATACATGTACTCACTCATCATATGTACTCATACACCTATACATCCTGTTACACAATGTCACTCATCCATAGAGTTACTCACACACATAGTCACTCATGCTAATAAAGAATCAAACATACATTTACTTGCATATACAGTTATACACACACCACCACACTTACTTCTACGGAAACTTACACATACTTAGTCTTTCAAACAATCACTTATAGAAACACATACTTATTCATACAGGAACTCTTTCAATCTCTCACTCTCACATATACTCCCATATACTAGTTTAAACCATATGTAGTTACTCATAAAGACACTATTGAGACAGTCATTCACTCACTAACACACCCATACACACATACAAACAGTGAGTCACTCATTCATGCACCTATGCACTACGTAATACCCCCCACCGAACCATGCAGACACTCAGACTGATACTCAAAAAACCAATAACCTATATAGACACCCATGTAGCTACTCACCAACCCATGCAGCCACTTATACACAAAGTGAGAGACTGATACAGATATTTACATATTTAAACATTACTCACTAAGCCATGTATTCACTATGATACACTTAATCAGTCAGTTACACAATCAATTTTGCAAAAACAAATCATCCATTTAGACACTTATATACCCATTTATTCTTCCATCGACCTTGAGATATACATATATAAAACATATTTAATTTTCAGAAAAACACACATTTACTGGATGATGTCATCAGTGATGTAATCAGTGATGTCATTTGAGATGTCATCAGTGATGTCATGAGTGATGTCACTGACCATGTCATGAGTGATGTAATATGTGACGTCATCAGCAGTGCATTGCGGGCGCGCGAGTTATAGTTAGCTGAACTAACTATAACGGGGGAATTTCAATGGTTTTGTACAAGTGAAAAGTCCAGCTAACTATAACACATTGGACGTTTCCTGTCTGTTGGCATGTATGGTTGTACTACCATTGCCTCTTCCTTCTGCCCACAATGGTCTATTACATTGCCACAGCCTTGAAGGAGGGTAGATTTTGTATCAGAGGGGGCCCCTGGCCAGTTCTGTCCACACCTGAAGTATGAGACCCTTGTCCTTGCCCTGCCAGCCGCATTTGTAGGCCGTATTATATTGACCAGCGGGTCCTGTGTTGCTATATAATTATCCTGAGACATCCTTACTACTCAGCCAGCATAAAACCCCTGTGTAGGCCCTTCTGTTCAATATGTAGGCCTCTTTGTTAAATTGACCATAGCTCTGCAATTTTAGTGTATAGCAGTCTGAAGGCAGGTCTGCGAGGCCTTCTGCTCCAAACTAGTAGCCCCCACCCTACCCGAGTGCTCCGTGCTCGGTATCAAAGTTCAACATCCCCCTGAAGCTGTCGACATACAGTAGGCTGCATCCTGGACTGGTACTTGCTTCCTGGGCAGGTTTCCCGCTTTTAAGGAAGTGGCAACCGCAGAGCGTCAAGTTAGGAGAACTGAGGAGATTTTATACATAAATATATTGAATTCCCGTACAATACCCATTATTTTCTGCTTGCTCTATGGAACTTACGATAAGCGATTGGCCTGAGAGACTGACCTTTTCACCCAGTCCATTGTCAGCATTAAGTGGGTAAATGACAAAATGTCTGGTAAAATCTGCAGACGAAGCTTTTGGGTAGCATACATAGGTAGATGTAGCGTGCAAAGGAGCCCACAAAATGATATAAAAAGGGAGCACCCACAGATATCGACGGACTACCTCGCCGTCTGTATGTAGGTTAACAGACTGTGCAGGTTTTCCCCAAGAGCTGGGAGCTCTTGTCTTCCTTTGCTTAAAATGTCTTGCTCTGCTTTGCTTGAAGTATCTTATTCTATTTTACCTATATGAAATGTCATGTTATGTTTAACCATTGTTCTCTTTACTTTTGCATTTAAAAGATTTTGTATTGTAATTGCAGGAATGCTTGCTCTAAGAGTAAACGTGAGTGTTCCTAGGTAACATTTTCCTTGGTGTAACTTGTTTCTCATGATGCATTTATAGATGTGTTTTCTCTCTCTCTCTCTGTCAGTACATTAATTGAGATACAGAGAATATCATGACAGCTGTATGATTATCTGGATTCTGTATTTTGTACTTTATGTCTCTATTCTGCGGTTTCTTTGAAGTTGCATCTTCTCATTAAACTGCCATTGTATTCTGCCTCCAATTCCATGTCTCATATGTCTGTTTTCTTCATTTTTGGAGCAAGCGTTCCTAGGCACCCCGGCTCAAATTAAGGTACCCCTTTTGTCCCTGACTCACTCTCCTGCTCAGTTCTGTGGTGGCTCCCGGGGCTCTGGGGACCGCCCCTAGCTTCCTTGACCCGTAATAGATCTTCCCTCCAACAGCCTCTCTTGCAAGTCCTGTATTGTTGGTTTGTTGCCCCTGCCCCCCTTTCCACTGCCCTCCATAGTCTGTTGTGCTTCCACGGCCCTTCCTGCCTGCTCAGTGTGGTTAAATTGTTGCCTTTGCACCCTCCTACCTGCCTTCAATTTTCAGAGTCCGTGCCCCTGGCCTCTGCCTCTCAACAGTATCCTAATGAACAACTAGATTGCTAACATTCTATATTTATTACAAAAGTGTGGAACGCCTGACATCATCTTGATGTAATCAAAACTGTAATACCTAAAGCATTTCCTTTAGAAATTACATATATGAGAGGGTCTTATTGGCATCAAAATTATGGTTAGTGCTCTAAAAGACTAAAATGAGGACATATTTTCTGAGTTTTCAAATAGCGACAAAGCACTTTTAAATTATTTGTTATCTTTATGTTTTTTTATCCAGTTGACCACTTGATTAAATGTTGCACTTAGGGGAGAGGATGTGGTGTTACTTCCAGAACTGCAGATTTTGCAACTGGGGAACCAGGTTGGAGTTTCTGCTTCAGCTCGACATTCTGGGATTCTGGTCAAATCACTTAGTCTCCCCATGTCTACAACCAAAATGAATTTGTTCTTGTGTGATGTAACCAATGCTCATGTAAAGCACTCCAATACCTGACAAGTCTGCACTATATAACACTGCAAAAACACAAAATAATAAGTGTTTTGCACACTTCTGTCATTGGGCTATATTTGGGCCATATCTGGGTGATTTTGGGCTACATTTGGGCTCTTTTGTCTCCGGTGGCCATCTTGGGAGATTTATTTGTTATGAAGTTTCCTAATTTCCTCATGTACTGCAGTCTCCTCAGTAGGAAATGCTTTCAGTTTTTTACTTTGATTCCATCATGAAGGTATTCAGATATGTCACACATTTGCCATAAATTCTGAATGTTAGCACTCTAGTTGCTCATTAGATCACTGTAGTAAAACTACTGTTCACCATGGAAGTCTGCTCCTGGTATTAAAAGTGCATGTTTCAGTCTGCATGTCAGAATTTTTTAATGAAATAGAAGAGGATTTGAGAAGTCACTCAAAATGTGCCCTAATTTTTCTTTCTGCAGCACTAATCATACTTTTTATGGAAAAATGACCCCCTCATTTTGTTCCTTTTTAAATTAAATGTTTTAAGAGTTACCACTTTAATCCAAGCAAGATGGCTTCAGGTGTGCCATACGTTTATCATAAGTAGGACGGTTAGCCCTCTAGTAGTTCTTTGGAACACTCTGGGAAGCTGCAGTAGAACACAAAGGAATCAACTAACAGTCTCTGCCCTTGTTGGATGTACATGACTGAGAAAGATAATGTGAATTTACAGAAAATAAACTCTCAGTTTAGCTTATAGATCACCTTCCAAACCTCTGTGGTAAAAGCATGAGAAAATATTTTTCTCTCAATCATGATATCCCAGCAGAAGGCTTTTTCACATAGTGAAATCACCTTAGAACATACCACAATTCCTAAAATGAGTATGGTACCATCAACAAATGATTTATAATGTAACTAAAGTCTTAAAACCTTCTATTAACTGCAATGCTTTTTAATGAGGTGCTATCATGTATATTGGTCCCAAGATGGCTGCCAACACTTCTTGGATGAAGTGCTGACAACTAATCAGATCTCAGGATGAGATGTGTGGTTAGGCTCCGCCCACATATATATATGCTTTTAAATGCTATTTTCTCAGGAAATACTGAACAGATTTACACCAGACCTGCAAAAGGCACTTCCTTGACCTCATGGCTACCTCTCTGCCAAATTTCAAGTAATTCTGTTCAGCCGTTCGGGCTGTAGCTGTGTCTAAAGGTCCTATGGGAAAATGCATGGGGAAAACGTGTTTTGGGACCCCCTTTTTTCTCGGCCCCTGCTTGACGAATCACCCCGAGACTTTCAGGGTAGGAGCTGAACGGAGCGCCCCATTAGTTTTGAAAATTTCGCGAGGATTCATCAACCGGCACCAAAGTTATTCAAAATAGAATTTTGAGATTTCCTATGGAAACTAGGTTGTAACTATAACTATCTACTGGCGACCGCCAGTAGACAATATATATATATATATATATATATATATATATATATATATATATATATATATATATATATATATATATATATATATATATATATATATATATATATATTACCTACTGGCGGTCGCCAGTAGGTAGTTATAGTTAGGACCACGTTTCCATAGGAAAACCTCAACATTCTATTTTGAATAACTTTGGCGCCGGTCGACGAATCCTCGCGAATTTCTCAAAATAGGTGGGGCGCTACGCTCCGCTCCTACCCTGAAAGTCTCGGGGGGATTCGTCAAGCGGGGGCTGAGATAAAAGGGGGGTCCCAAAACGCGTTTTTCCCATGCATTTTTCCATAGGACCTTTAGAACGAGCTACAGCCCGAACGGCTGAACAGAATTACTAGAAATTTGGCAGAGAGGTAGTCCCTAGGTCAAGGAAGTGCCTTTTGTAGGTTTGGTGTAAATCTGTTCAGTAGATTCTGAGAAAATAGCCTTTAAATCAATATATATATCTGAGCCCGCTTACGGTACGCTTACCGTACGCTTACGGTAAGCGTACGGTGGCGTGCGCGAGCGCGATTCTGATTGGCTCTTAGATCTTAGTAAACATTCGAATCGGCAGAAACCAGGAAGCGGCGTCCGCCATTTTGTCTACCGCACTGAGTGTTATGTATCAAACATGATGGCCAAAAACATGTTACGGGGATGTTTTGACAACTCCCTCTCACATAGTCATGTTGAGGGAGTCCCCAAACATCCCCCAAGAGCAAAAACGGCATTATTTTTTTTTCGGCAATTTCGCGGGGTACGCTTACCGTACGCTTACCGTAAGCGTACGGTAAAAAAATAAAAATAAAAAAAACACTATCCACACTTTCTCCACCCCTTGTGCAAATGGTTGCCGAAGGCCACCATTTGTGCATGGCTTATCAGAGCACAGAAATTTCCCAAAAAATTTCAACAGATTACCTATCACAAGGAAGCGCATAATATGTCCTCCATGTGCGCACGGTGCGCGAAGCGCATCGTGCGTACATGGCCCATCTAGCGTAACGTGGGCACGGCACTAACTGCGTAAAGTGGGTGCGCGGTGCGCGAAGCGCACCGCGTGCTCACTGTGCGCGCACGGTGCGCGAAGCGCACCGTGCGCGCACGGAACGAACTGCGTTAAGTGGACGCGCACGCCACGAATGGCGTAAAGTCACTTAGCATTTAAAAAACCGTACAAATTCACTGAAAAAACCATAGGTTTCACACACGTTATAGTTAGGAATTAGCATTTAAAAAACCTTGCAAATTCACTGAAAAAACCATAGGTTTCACACATGTTATAGTTAGCGGAAATTTTACTGATAAAAAACCAATGAAATTGCCCCGTTATAGTTAGTGCTGGCAACTATAACTCACGCGACCGCAATCTTCTGCTGATGACATATGTGTCTTTATGAAAAAAAAATATTTGTAATATATGTATAGCTAAAAATGTATGGAAGAAGACATGGGCAAATAAGTGTCTAAATACAGTATTAGCATCAGCAGAGGATTGCGGTCGCGTGAGTTATAGTTGCCAGCACTAACTATAACGGGGCAATTTCATTGGTTTTTTATCAGTAAAATTTCCGCTAACTATAACATGTGTGAAACCTATGGTTTTTTCAGTGAATATATATATATATATTGCCTACTGGCAGTTGCAGTAGGTAGTTATAGTTAGGACCTTGTTTCTATTCAAAAAGCGTTTTTTCTTTTCCTAATAACTTTGGCGCGGTTGACGAATCTTCGCGAAATTTTCAAAACGTTGGTCCTGCTCCATTCAGCTCCCATCCTGAAAGTTTTAAGGTGATTCGCCAAGCGGGGGCCGAGAAAAAAGGGGGGTCCCAAAACGCGTTTTCTCCATGTTATTTCCCTTAGGAAACTTTAGACTACAGCCTGAACTGCTGAACAGAATTTTACCAAAGTTGGCAAAAAGGTGGTGCTTGGTTCATAAAGCAACCTTTTTTTTAAATGGTGTAAATCCGTTCAGTAGTTTTCAAGAAATTAAAGGAAAAAATATATTTATATATCTGGGCGGGACCTAACTACACAAGCACGAGCTTGGCTCTAATTGGCTGCCAACACTTCAATCCAGGAAGTGTTGGCATCCATCTTGGTGCAATGCTTTTCAGGTCTCGCCAAGCGAGGCAGCGCATGCGCTGCCACTACATAAACACCACTGCGCTTCCCTAAACCCTAAAACACTACCCAAGCATAACCTCCTACACTGCACGGACACCACTGCACTGCCCTAAACCCTGAAACACTACCCCAGCATGACTCCCTACACTGACCGAACACCACCTCACTGCCCTAAACCCTGAAACACCACCCCAGCACAACCCCCCACACTGCCCGAACCACACTGCACTGCCCTAAACCCTGAAACACCACCCCCAGCAGGACCCCCTACACTGCCCGAACAACACTGCACTGCCCTAAACCCTAAAACACCACTCCCAGCACGACCCCCTACACTGCCCGAATACCACTGCACTGCCCTAAAGCCTGAACCACCAGCCCCAGAACGACCCCCTACACTGCCTGAACACCACTGCCCTAAACCCTGAAACACAACCCCCAGAAAGACCCCCTACACTACCCAAACACAACTGTACTACCCAGCATGAGCCCCTACACTACACCAACACCACTGCACTACCCTAAACCCTAAAACACTGCCCCCAGCACGACCCCCTACACTACCCAATCACCACTGCACTTCCCTAAACTATAAATCTACCCCAAGCACGACCCACTTCACTACACAAACATCACTGCACTACCCTAAACCCTAAAACACTACCACCAGCACAACCCCCGTACACTACACAAACACCACTTCACTACCATCAACCCTGAAACACCAGCCCCAGCACGAACCCTACACTGCAGAACACCACTGCACTGCCCTAAACCCTGAAACACCAACCCCAGCATGACCCCCTACACTGCCTGAACACCACTGCCCTAAACCCTGAAACACCACCCCCGGCACGGCCCCCTACACTGCCCGAACACCACTGCCCTAAACCCTGAAACACTACCCCAACAAGACCCCCTACACTGCACGAACACCACTGCACTGCCCTAAACCCTGATACACCACCCCCTGCATGACCCCCTACACTGCCCAAGCACCACTGCACTGCAATAAACCCTGAAACACCACCCCGGAACGACCCCCTACACTGCCCGAACACCACTGCACTGCCCTAAACCCTAAACACCACCCCAAGCACGACCCTCTACTCTGCCCGAACACCGCTGCTCTGCACTAAACCCTAAAACTCCACCCCAGCACAACCCCCTACACTGCCCAAACACCACTGCACTGCCCTAAACCCTGAAACACCACCCCAACAAGACCCCCTACACTGCCCGAACACCACTGCACTGCCCTAAACCCTGAAACACCACCCCCCAGCATGACCCCTTACACTGCCCGAACACCACTGCACTGCCCTAAACCCTGAAACACCATCACCAGCATGACCCCTACACTGCCCGAACACCACTGCACTGCCCTAAACCCTGATACCCCATCCCCAGCATGACCCCCTACACTGCCCAAACACCACTGCACTGCCCTAAACCCTGAAACTCTACCCCCAGCACAACCCCCTACACTGCCAGAACACCACTGCCCTAAACCCTGAAAGACCAGCCTCAGCACAACCCCCTACACTACCGAACAGCACTACCCTGCCCTAAACCCTGAAACACCACCCCAGCACGACCCCCTACACTGCCCAAACACCAATGCACTGCCCTAAACCCTGAAACACCACCCCCAGCACGACCCTTTACACTGCCCCAACACCACTGCACTGCCCTAAACCCTGAAAAACCACCCCAGCACGACCCCTTATACTGCCCGAACACCACTGCACTGCCCTAAACCCTGAAACACCACCCCCAGCATGACCCCCTACACTGGACGAACACCACTGCCCTAAACCCTGAAACACCACCCCCAACACGACCCCAACACTGCCCGAACACCACTGTCATGCCCTAAACCCTGAAACACCACTCCCAGCACAAACCGCTACACTGCCCGAACACCACTGCACTGCCCAACACTTTAAAACACCACCTGCAGCATGACCCCCTACACTACCCGAACACCACTGCACTGCCGTAAAGCCTGAAACACTAGCCCCTGCACGACCCCCTACACTGCCTGAATGCCACTGCACTGCCCTAAACCCTGAAACACCACCCCCCTGCATGACCACCTTCACTGGCAAACACCACTCGACTGCCCTAAACCCTGAAACAACACCCCCCTGCACAACCCCCTACACTGCCTGAACACCACTGCACTGCCCTAAACCCTGAAACAACACACCCGCCCGCCCCCCTACACTGCCCAAACACCACTGCACTGCCCTAAACTCTGAATCACCACCCCCGGCATGACCCCCTACACTGCCCAAACACAACTGCACTGCCCTAAACCCTGAAACACCACCCCCATGACTCCCTACGCTTCCCGAGCACCACTGCACTGCCCTAAACCCTGAAACACCACCCCTAGCATGACCCCCTACACTGCCCAAACACCACTGCACTGACCTAAACCCTAATACACTACCCCACCATGACACACTTCACGGCCCGAACACCACTGCACTGCCCTAAACCCTAAAACACTACCACAGCACCATGCACTACACTGCCCGAACGCCACCGCACTGCCCTAAACCCTAAATCACCACCCCAGCACGACCCCCTACATTGCCCGAATACCTCTGCACTGCCCTAAACCCTAAAACACTACCCCCAGCACGACCCCTACACTGCCCTAACACCACTGCACTGCCCAACACTTTAAAACACCACCTCCAGCATGACACCCTACACTACCCGAACACCACTGCACTGCCCTAAACCCTAAAACACCACCCACAGCACCACCCCCTACACTACCCGAACACAACTGCACTACCCTAAACCCTACAACACCACCCCCAGCATGACCCCCTACACTGCCAAAAAACAGTGCAATATCCTAAACCCTAAAACACTAACCCCTAGGACGACCCCTACACTACCCAAAGACCACTGCACAACCCTGAACCCTAAAACACTATCCCCAGGCACGACCCCCTACACTACCCAAACACCACAGCACTACCATAAACCCTAAAACACAACCCCCGCACGACCCCCTACACTAACCAAAGACCACTGCACTACCCTAAACCCTAAAACATGACCCCCTATACTACACAAACACCACAACACTACCTTAAACCCTAAAACACTACCCCCAGCAGTAGCCCAACACTACCCAAACACCACTGCACTCCCCTAAACCACTACCCCCAGCAGTCCCCTACACTACCCAAACACACTGCACTACCCTAAACCCTAAATTATTACCCCGGCACGGCCCTGTATACTACCCAAACACCACTACACTACCCTAAACCCTAAAACACTCCCCCAGCAAGACTCCCTACAGTACCAAAACACCACTACACTACCCTAAACACTAACTCTACCCCCAGCACGACCCCCTACACTACCCAAACACCACTGCACTACCCTAAACCCTAAATCTACCCCCAGTACGACCCCCTACACTACCCAAACACTGCACTACCCTAAACCCTAAATCTACCCTCAGCACAACTCACTGCACTACCCAAACACCACTGCACTACCCTAAACCCTAAAACACTACCTGCAGCACGAGCCCCTACACTATACCAACACCACTGCACTACCCTAAATCCTGAAACACCAGCCCCAGCATGACCCTTACACTGCAGAACACCACTGCACTGCCCTAAACCCTGAAACACCAGCCCCAGCACGACCCCCTACACTGCCCAAACACCACTGCCCTAAACCCTGAAACACCACACAAGCAAGACCCCCTACACTGCCCGAACACCATTGCCCTAAACCCTGAAACACCACCCCCAGCAAAACCCCCTACACTACCCAAACACCACTGCACTGACCTAACCCCTAATACACTACCCCACCACGACACACTGCACTGCCTGAACACCACCGCACTGCCCTAAACCCTAAATCACCACCCCCAGCACAACCCCCTATACTGCCCGAATACCTCTGCACTGCCCTAAACCCTAAAACACCAGCCCCAGCATGACCCCCCACACTGCCCTAACACCACTGCAATGCCCTAAACTTTAAAACACTGCCTCCAGCATGACCCCCAACACTACCCAAACACCACTGCACTAAACCCTAAAACACCACCCACAGCACGACCCCCTACACTACCCGAACACCACTGCACTACCCTAAACCCTAAAACACCACCCCCAGCACGACCCCTTACACTACCCTAGACCATACCATTACGCTAAACCCTAAAACACTAACCCCCAGCATGACCCCCTAACCTACCCAAAGACCACTGCACTACCCTGAACCCTAAAACACTATCCCCAGGCACGACCCCCTAAACTACCCAAACACAACAGCACTACCATAAACTCTAAAACACAACCCCCCGCACGACCCCCTACACTACCCAAAGACCACTGTACTACCCTAAACCCTAAAACACGACCCCCTATACTACACAAACACCACAACACTACCTTAAACCCTAAAACACTACCCCCAGCAGTAGCCCTACACTACCCAAACACCACTGCACTCCCCTAAACCACTACCCCCAGCAGTCCCCTACACTACCCAAACACACTGCACTACCCTAAACCCTAAATTATTACCCCAGCACAGCCCTGTATACTACCCAAACACCACTACACTACCCTAAACCCTAAAACACTCCCCCAGCAAGACTCCCTACAGTACCAAAACACCACTACACTACCCTAAACACTAACTCTACCCCCAGCATGACCCCCTACACTACCCAAACACCACTGCACTACCCTAAACCCTAAATCTACCCCCAGTACGACCCCCTACACTACCCAAACACTGCACTACCCTAAACCCTAAATCTACTCTCAGCACAACTCACTACACTACCCAAACACCACTGCACTACCCTAAACCCTAAAACAGTACCTGCAGCACGAGCCCCTACACTATACCAACACCACTGCACTACCCTAAATCCTGAAACACCAGCCCCAGCATGACCCCTACACTGAAGAACACCACTGCACTGCCCTAAACCCTGAAGCACCAGCCCCAGCACGACCCCCACACTGCCCGAACACCACTGCCCTAAACCCTGAAACACCACCCCAGCAAGAGCCCCTACACTGCCCGAACACCACTGCCCTAAACCCTGAAACACCACCCCCAGCAAAACCCCCTACACTACCCAAACACCACTGCACTACCCTAAACCCTAAAACACTACCTGCAGCACGAGCCCCTGCACTACACCAACACCACTGCACTACCCTAAACCCTAAAACACTACCCCAGCATGACCCCCTGCACTACCCAAACACCACTGCACTACCCTAAACCCTAAAACACTGCCCCCAGCACGACCTCCTATATTACCCAAACACCACTGCACTACCCTAAACTCTAAATCTATCACCAGCACAACCCCTACACTGCCCGAACACCACTGCACTGCCCTAAACCCTAAAACACCAGCCCCAGCACGACCCCCTACACTGCATGAACACCACTACACTGCTCTAAACCCTGAAACACCAGCCCCCGCACGGCCCCCTACACTGCAAGAACACCACTGCACCGCCCTAAACCTTGAAACACCACCTCCAGCATGACCCCTACCCTGCCCGAACACCACTGCACTGCCCAAACCCTGAAACACCACCCCCAGCACGACCACCTACACTGCCCAAACACCACTGCACTGCCCTAAACCCTGAAACACCACCCCCAGCACGACCCCCAACTCTGCCCGAACACCACTGCACTGCCCTAAACCCTAAAACACGACCCCCATCACGACCCCCTGCACTGCCCGAACACCACTGCACTGTCCCAAACTCAGAAACTCTACCCCCAGCACAACCCCCTACACTGCCCGAACACCACTGCCCTAAACCCTGAAACACCACCCCCAGCAAGACCCCCTTCACTGCTCAAACACCACTGCCCTAAATCCTGAAACACCACCCCCAGCAAAACCCCCTACACTGCCCGAGCACAGCTGCACTGCCCTAAACCCTGAAACACCACCCCAGAACGACCCCCTACTCTGCCCAAACACCACTGCACTGACCTAAACCCTGAAACACTACCCTCAGCATGGCCCCCTACAATGCCCGAACACCACTGCACTGCCCTAAACCCTAAACACCACCCCAGCACGACCCCCTACTCTACCCGAATACCCCGGCTCTGCACTAAACCCTAAAACACCACCCCCAGCACAACCCCCTAAACTGCCCGAACACCACTGCTCTGCCCTAAACCCTGAAACACCACCGCCAGCACGACCCCCCACACTGCCCGAACACCACTGCACTGCCCTAAACCATGAAACACCAGCCCCGGCATGACTCCCTACACTGCCCGAACACCACTGCACTGCCCTAAACCCTGAAACACCAGCCCCAGCACAACCCCCTACTCTGCCTGAACACCACTGCACTGCCCTAAACCCTAAAACACCACCCCAGCACGATCCCTACACTACCCAAACACCACTGCACTGCCCTAAACCCTAAAACACCACCCCCAGCAAAACCCCCTACACTACCCAAACACCACTGCACTGACCTAACCCCTAATACACTACCCCACCACGACACACTACACTGCCTGAACACCACTGCTCTGCCCTAAACCCTAAAACACTAACCCAGCACCATCCCCTACACTGCCCGAACGCCACCGCACTGCCCTAAACCCTAAATCACCACCCCCAGCACGACCCCCTATACTGCCCGAATACCTCTGCACTGCCCTAAACCCTAAAACACCAGCCCCAGCATGACCCCCCACACTGCCCTAACACCACTGCACTGCCCTAAACTTTAAAACACCACCTCCAGCATGACCCCCAACACTACCCGAACACCACTGCACTAAACCCTAAAACACCACCCACAGCACGACCCCCTACACTACCCGAACACCACTGCACTACCCTAAACCCTAAAACACCACCCCCAGCACGACCCCTTACACTACTCAAGACCAGTGCATTACGCTAAACCCTAAAACACTAACCCCCAGCATGACCCCCTAACCTACCCAAAGACCACTGCACTACCCTGAACCCTAAAACACTATCCCCAGGCACGACCACCTACACTACCCAAACACAACAGCACTACCATAAACCCTAAAACACAACCCCCCGCACAACCCCCTACACTACCCAAAGACCACTGCACTACCCTAAACCCTAAAACACGACCCCCTATACTACACAAACACCACAACACTACCTTAAACCCTAAAACACTACCCCCAGCAGTAGCCCTACACTACCCAAACACCACTGCACTCCCCTAAACCACTACCCCCAGCAGTCCCCTACACTACCCAAACACACTGCACTACCCTAAACCCTAAATTATTACCCCAGCACAGCCCTGTATACTACCCAAACACCACTACACTACCCTAAACCCTAAAACACTCCCCCAGCAAGACTCCCTACAGTACCAAACACCACTACACTACCCTAAACACTAACTCTACCCCCAGCATGACCCCCTACACTACCCAAACACCACTGCACTACCCTAAACCCTAAATCTACCCCCAGTACGACCCCCTACACTACGCAAACACTGCACTACCCTAAACCCTAAATCTACTCTCAGCACAACTCACTACACTACCCAAACACCACTGCACTACCCTAAACCCTAAAACACTACCTGCAGCATGAGCCCCTACACTATACCAACACCACTGCACTACCCTAAATCCTGAAACACCAGCCCCAGCATGACCCCTACACTGAAGAACACCACTGCACTGCCCTAAACCCTGAAGCACCAGCCCCAGCACGACCCCCTACACTGCCCGAACACCACTGCCCTAAACCCTGAAACACCACCCCAGCAAGAGCCCCTACACTGCCCGAACACCACTGCCCTAAACCCTGAAACACCACCCCCAGCAAAACGCCCTACACTACCCAAACACCACTGCACTACCCTAAACCCTAAAACACTACCTGCAGCACGAGCCCCTGCCCTACACCAACACCACTGCACTACCCTAAACCCTAAAACACTACCCCAGCATGACCCCCTGCACTACCCAAACACCACTGCACTACCCTAAACCCTAAAACACTGCCCCCAGCACGACCTCCTATATTACCCAAACACCACTGCACTACCCTAAACTCTAAATCTACCACCAGCACAACCCCTACACTGCCCGAACACCACTGCACTGCCCTAAACCCTGAAACACCAGCCCCAGCACGACCCCCTACACTGCATGAACACCACTACACTGCTCTAAACCCTGAAACACCAGCCCCCGCACGGCCCCCTACACTGCAAGAACACCACTGCACCGCCCTAAACCTTGAAACACCACCCCCAGCACGACCCCTACCCTGCCCGAACACCACTGCACTGCCCAAACCCTGAAACACCACCCCCAGCACGACCACCTACACTGCCCAAACACCACTGCACTGCCCTAAACCCTGAAACACCACCCCAGGCACGACCCCCAACTCTGCCCGAACACCACTGCACTGCCCTAAACCCTAAAACACGACCCCCATCACGACCCCCTGCACTGCCCGAACACCACTGCACTGCCCCAAACTCAGAAACTCTACCCCCAGCACAACCCCCTACACTGCCAGAACACCACTGTCCTAAACCCTGAAATACCAGCCCCAGCACGACCCCCTACACTGCCCGAACACCACTGCCCTAAACCCTGAAACACCACCCCCAGCAAGACCCCCTTCACTGCTCAAACACCACTGCCCTAAACCCTGAAACACCACCCCCAGCAAAACCCCCTACACTGCCCGAGCACAGCTGCACTGCCCTAAACCCTGAAACACCACCCCAGAACGACCCCCTACTCTGCCCAAACACCACTGCACTGACCTAAACCCTGAAACACTACCATCAGCATGGCCCCCTACAATGCCCGAACACCACTGCACTGCCCTAAACCCTAAACACCACCCCAGCATGACCCCCTACTCTACCCGAATACCACGGCTCTGCCCTAAACCCTAAAACACCACCCCCAGCACAACCCCCTAAACTGCCCGAACACCACTGCTCTGCCCTAAACCCTGAAACACCACCGCCAGCACGACCCCCCACACTGCCCGAACACCACTGCACTGCCCTAAACCATGAAACACCAGCCCCGGCACGACTCCCTACACTGCCCGAACACCACTGCACTGCCCTAAACCCTGAAACACCAGCCCCAGCACAACCCCCTACTCTGCCTGAACACCACTGCACTGCCCTAAACCCTAAAACACCACCCCAGCACGATCCCTACACTACCCAAACACCACTGCACTGCCCTAAACCCTAAAACACCACCCCCAGCAAAACCCCCTACACTACCCAAACACCACTGCACTGACCTAACCCCTAATACACTACCCCACCACGACACACTACACTGCCTGAACACCACTGCTCTGCCCTAAACCCTAAAACACTAACCCAGCACCATCCCCTACACTGCCCGAACGCCACCGCACTGCCCTAAACCCTAAATCACCACCCCCAGCACGACCCCCTATACTGCCCGAATACCTCTGCACTGCCCTAAACCCTAAAACACCAGCCCCAGCATGACCCCCCACACTGCCCTAACAACACTGCACTGCCCTACACTTTAAAACACCACCTCCAGCATGACCCCCAACACTACCCGAACACCACTGCACTAAACCCTAAAACACCACCCACAGCACGACCCCCTACACTACCCAAACACCACTGCACTACCCTAAACCCTAAAACACCACCCCCAGCACGACCCCTTACACTACCCAAAACCAGTGCATTACGCTAAACCCTAAAACACTAACCCCCAGCATGACCCCCTAACCTACCCAAAGACCACTGCACTACCCTGAACCCTAAAACACTATCCCCAGGCACGACCCCCTACACTACCCAAACACAACAGCACTACCATAAACCCTAAAACACAACCCCCCGCACGACCCCCTACACTACCCAAAGACCACTGCACTACCCTAAACCCTAAAACACGACCCCCTATACTACACAAACACCACAACACTACCTTAAACCCTAAAACACTACCCCCAGCAGTAGCCCTACACTATCCAAACACCACTGCACTCCCCTAAACCACTACCCCCAGCAGTCCCCTACACTACCCAAACACACTGCACTACCCTAAACCCTAAATTATTACCCCAGCACAGCCCTGTATACTACCCAAACACCACTACACTACCCTAAACCCTAAAACACTCCCCCAGCAAGACTCCCTACAGTACCAAAACACCACTACACTACCCTAAACACTAACTCTACCCCCAGCATGACCCCCTACACTACCCAAACACCACTGCACTACCCTAAACCCTAAATCTACCCCCAGTACAACCCCCTACACTACGCAAACACTGCACTACCCTAAACCCTAAATCTACTCTCAGCACAACTCACTACACTACCCAAACACCACTGCACTACCCTAAACCCTAAAACACTACCTGCAGCACGAGCCCCTACACTATACCAACACCACTGCACTACCCTAAATCCTGAAACGCCAGCCCCAGCATGACCCCTACACTGAAGAACACCACTGCACTGCCCTAAACCCTGAAGCACCAGCCCCAGCACGACCCCCTACACTGCCCGAACACCACTGCCCTAAACCCTGAAACACCACCCCAGCAAGAGCCCCTACACTGCCCGAACACCACTGCCCTAAACCCCGAAAAACCACCCCCAGCAAAACCCCCTACACTACCCAAACACCACTGCACTACCCTAAACCCTAAAACACTACCTGCAGCACGAGCCCCTGCACTACACCAACACCACTGCACTACCCTAAACCCTAAAACACTACCCCAGCATGACCCCCTGCACTACCCAAACACCACTGCACTACCCTAAACCCTAAAACACTGCCCCCAGCACGACCTCCTATATTACCCAAACACCACTGCACTACCCTAAACTCTAAATCTAACACCAGCACAACCCCTACACTGCCCGAACACCACTGCACTGCCCTAAACCCTGAAACACCAGCCCCAGCACGACCCCCTACACTGCATGAACACCACTACACTGCTCTAAACCCTGAAACACCAGCCCCCGCACGGCCCCCTACACTGCAAGAACACCACTGCACCGCCCTAAACCTTGAAACACCACCCCCAGCACGACCCCTACCCTGCCCGAACACCACTGCACTGCCCAAACCCTGAAACACCACCCCCAGCACGACCACCTACACTGCCCATCACCACTGCACTGCCCTAAACCCTGAAACACCACCCCCAGCACGACCCCCAACTCTGCCCGAACACCACTGCACTGCCCTAAACCCTAAAACACGACCCCCATCACGACCCCCTGCACTGCCCGAACACCACTGCACTGCCCCAAACTCAGAAACTCTACCCCCAGCACAACCCCCTACACTGCCAGAACACCACTGTCCTAAACCCTGAAACACCAGCCCCAGCACGACCCCCTACACTGCCCGAACACCACTGCCCTAAACCCTGAAACACCACCCCCAGCAAGACCCCCTTCACTGCTCAAACACCACTGCCCTAAACCCTGAAACACCACCCCCAGCAAAACCCCCTACACTGCCCGAGCACAGCTGCACTGCCCTAAACCCTGAAACACCACCCCAGAACGACCCCCTACTCTGCCCAAACACCACTGCACTGACCTAAACCCTGAAACACTACCCTCAGCATGGCCCCCTACAATGCCCGAACACCACTGCACTGCCCTAAACCCTAAACACCACCCCAGCACGACCCCCTACTCTACCCAAATACCACGGCTCTGCCCTAAACCCTAAAACACCACCCCCAGCACAACCCCCTAAACTGCCTGAACACCACTGCTCTGCCCTAAACCCTGAAACACCACCGCCAGCACGACCCCCCACACTGCCCGAACACCACTGCACTGCCCTAAACCATGAAACACCAGCCCCGGCACGACTCCCTACACTGCCCGAACACCACTGCACTGCCCTAAACCCTGAAACACCAGCCCCAGCACAACCCCCTACTCTGCCTGAACACCACTGCACTGCCCTAAACCCTGAAACACCACCCCCAGCATGAACCCCTACACTGCCCGAACACCACTGCACTGCCCTAAACCCTAAAACACCACCCTCACCACGACCCCCTACACTACACAAACAACAATGCAATGCCATAAATCCTAAAACACTACCCTCAGCACGACCCCCTTCACTGCCCGAACACCACTGCACTGCCCCAAACCCTGAAACTCTACCCCCAGCACAACCCCCTACACTGCCAGAACACCACTGTCCTAAACCCTGAAACACCACCCCCAGCAGGACCCCCTACAGTGCCCGAACACCAATGCACTGCCCTAAACCCTGAAACACCACCCCCAGCACGACCCCCTACACTGCCCGAACACCACTGCACTGCCCTAAACCCTGAAACACCACCCCCAGCAAAACCCCCTACACTGCCTGCGCACAACTGCACTGCCCTAAACCCTGAAACACCACCCCAGAATGACCCCCTACACTGCCCGAACACCACTGCACTGCCCTAAACCCTTAAACACCACTGCCAGCACGACCCCCCCACACTACCCGAACACCACTGCACTGCCCTAAACCCTAAAACACCACCCCAGCACGATCCCTACACTACCCAAACACCACTGCACTGCCCTAAACCCTAAAACACCACCCCCAACACGACCCCCTACACTACCCAAACACCACTGCACTGCCCTAAACCCTAAAACAGTAGCCCCAGCACGACCGCTACACTACCCAAACACCACTGCACTGCCCTAAACCCTAAAACACTACCCCCAACCCGACGCCCTTCACTACACAAACACCAATGCACTACCCTAAACCCTAAAACACTACCCCCAGCCCGACCCCCTACACTACCCAAACTCCACTGCACTACCCTAAACCCTAAAACACTACCCCGAACGACCCCCTACACTACCCAAAGACCACTGCACTACCCTAAACCCTAAAACACTACCCCCGCAGGACTCCCTACACTACCCAAAGACCACTACACTACCCTAAACCCTAAAACACGACCCCCTACACTACACAAACACTGCTGCACTACTCTGAAATCTAAAATACTACCCCCAGCATGACCCCCTACACTACAGACACCACTGCACTACCCTAAACACTAAAACACTACCCCCTACACTACACAAACACCACTGCACTACCCTAAACCCTAAAACACTACCCCTAGCATGATCCCCTGCACTACCCAAACACCACTGCACTACTCTAAACCCTAAAACACTACCCCCAGCAGTACCCCCTACACTACCCAAACCACACTGCACTACCCTAAACCTTAAAACACTACCCCCACCAGTACCCCCTACACTACCCAAAGACCACTGCACTACCCTAAACCCTAAAACACTACCCACAGCAGTACCCCCTACACTACCCAAACACCACTGCACTACCCTAAACCCTACACCACTACCCCCAGCACAACCCCCTACACTACCCAAACACCACTGCACTACCCTAAACCCTAAAACACTACCCCCAGCACGACCCCCTACACTACCCAAACACCACTGAACTACCCTAAACCCTAAAACGCACACTCCCCCAGCACGACTCCCTACACTACCCAAACACCACTGCACTACCCTAAACCCTAAATCTACCCCAGCACGACCCCCTACACTACCTAAACACCACTGCACTACCCTAAACCCTAAAACACTACCCCCAGCACGACCCCTACACTACACCAACTCTACTGCACTACCCTTAAGCCTAAAACACTACACCAGCACGACACCCTACACTACCCAAACACCACTGCACTACCTTAAACCCTAAAACACTACCCCCAGCATGACCTCCTGTACTACCCAAACACCACTGCACTCCCCTAAACCCTAAAACACTACCCCCAGCAGGACCCCCTACACTACACAAACACCACTGCACTGCCCTAAACCCTAAAACCCTAAAACCCTAAAACCCTACCCCCAGCATGACCCCCTACACTACACAAACACCACTGCACTACCATAAACCCTAAATCTACCCCAAGCACGACCCCCTACACTACAGAAACATCACTGCACTACCCTAAACCCTAAAACGCTACCACCAGCACGACCCCTACACTACACAAACACCACTGCACTACCTTAAAACCTAAAACACTACGCCCAGCATGACCCCCTACACTACACAAACACCACTGCACTACCCTAAACCCTAAAACACTACCCTCATCACGACCCCCTACACTACCCAAACACCACTGCACTACCCTAAACTCTAGAAAAGTAACCACCACCCCATGCCCAATCCCCCTTACCTTTCACTCCTCATGGTTCCCACTCCACGTGATTCCTGCTTCATGTCGTCTCTGAGGGGGGATGCACATCGTTGTGAGGAAACGGAACAGCCTCTGTTTCCTTACAACAACATGGATCGTCTACATTTTTTTAGAACTCATGGTTATTTACCATACATAAATTTACAACAAAATTTGTTGTAAAGGCATGCGTGGTAAATGACCATACGTTCTAAAAAAATGCGAAGTAATGACTTCGCGATGTACAACGCATGCGTGGTAATGCATACGTTGTAATGGTATTGCGAAGTAAAAAAGACGTTGTAACAGCTGTTTACCAATCGAAGCTGGCCCCTGTTCTTCAGTGAGTCGTTTATTTGATAAATTAGGAGGAAGGAATGTGTTTTTTTAACCGAAAAGTGCAGTCCTGGATGTTGTATTGTGAAAGTGTTCACGTGGCCTGGTTTCACTTCCGGTGAGAGAGTGGAAGAGTCTGTTTGGATCTAAAGAGGTTCTGCTGTTGGACGGGGCCGGCGCGACACGTCATCAGAAAACACAGCTAATGGAAAGCGTTGTCCCCGAAGTGTGGAGCAGTGCCATGAGAGGTCAACGAGTGTGCGTTCCACCGCAGTATGACCGTACCGCGTGACCCATGTGCCGCCTCCAGTGTACGGAAGGCAGAAGCGGCATCTATCGCAGGTCCTCTTGAAGACTGTTGTAGCGCTAATCCTACATTTTGGAACTAGGGCATTTTAACCTTGTTGTTCCTGCCAGATACAAAGAGAAGATCCTGTGTAATTCAGTGCCCTCGTTACCTTTTTCTTTTTCTTTTTTTTAAAGTTTCAAAGCAACTTTATTGAGAATCTGCATAGTACATCAGCGTAATGACAATCAACCAAGGTATTGCTGAGTATACACAACAGTAACGTACACCTTCCCATGCAGATGTCCCGCCAACAAACCACTCCCCCCCTCACCCCCACTAAAATAACAGCACCCCCAGTGGCCAAAAGGTAATATCTGCACCCATATCCCTCAAGGCGTCGAAGAAACACACATTAATAGTAAAGACAGCAGCTAACATAGATATGTGGCAATCTGCAACAAGTTCAGGACCTAGGTATACCCCCCCCCCCGCACTCTTCATGGGCCTCGCCAGTCCTGTACCATGTCAGCAAGACATTTCCCCAGGCCTTCAGCCCTCGTCCAAGGTGGATCACAATGGAGTTCCTGCGGCCTCCTCTCCCACAGACCCCATCTCCGACCTTGCATCCGTTGTTCCATGAGTTGCATCCAAGTTCGACAGGTAAACAGTTAATGGACCTCAGATATCCTTTGGGTGAGAATTCATGGGTAACAGTTCCGCATAATCGTGTAAGAATCCTTGCCACGTAGTCATCTCCTTTATCCAGTCTTTGAATTTGGGAGCCCGTCCCCGTCCCCACCGGCAAGCCACCTGCCAATTTGCCAGAAACAGAGCTATAGCTAAGTATTTCTTATGCACTGTTTTGATGCCCTGAATAAGGCCCAATAGAGCTACAAGCGGGTCCGGGACCATAGGTACCCCAATCATGATGGAGAGCCCTTCAAATACTTGCACCCAGTATGTGGCCACTGGCGAACAACCCCAAGCTAAGTGCAGAAAGTGTGCCCCCTGCATCCCACATCTTGCACAACAATCATGTTCCCGCAATCCCAATTTGTGTAGTTTGACCGGGGTATGGTATAGTCGATGTAAAAACTTAAAGTGTATGAGGCGAAGCCTACTATTACCTGTGACCTCCTCTGTCTGCCTACAACCCAATTCCCATTGCTCGTCCGTCATTGGAGCATTCAGGTTCTCCTCCCACTCCCGTCTAGCCCTTGAATAACAGGTGGAAGATCCCTTCTGGACGTGCTTATACAGGGTTGACACAACATGTCGTGGGTTGTCCACCCGTAGTAAGTCATGGAGGGGAGCGAACGTTTCGGGTTCAGCCGGAAACGCAGGAGTAGCAGCCCGCACACTCTGCCGAAGTCTGATATACATGAACCGATCAACAGTGGAAGGTCCCCTGCCATCAAAGAATTGGTTCTGTGAGCAGAATTGCCCCCCGACATAGAGATCTCCCCAGGTTGTGTAATGCAGACTGTCCAGCAACTTGCGACATAGCCCTCTATAGGTAACCTGCAACAGGGGGTTACGCAGCAGTCGTAGTTTAGGGGCTTACAGCATGGGGGCTCCCAGTCTGCGCGCTATCCGACCCCATGCGGCCACCGTACAATCCACCGTGGAGAGGTCACGCTCTCGCCCCGTTAATTTAGGTAACCATCCGGGGAGGTTGGTGACATGTAACCATCTTCCACCGCTAAGTGCGGCATAAATGGAGGTGAATGGAACCAGTAAACTGCAAAATGGGCCTGCGCGCAATAGTAATAGTATTCAAAATTAGGCACATCATATCCCCCCTGCTGATATGGTAACATCAGCGTGGCTAAGCTAAGTCGTGCCTGCTTCCCCCCCATATAAGTCGTATAAATTGTGAATTTAACTCCTTAAAAAAATAGCACCCATAATTATAAGGGATATTAACAAAGAGATAGAGGAGTTTAGGGAGGAGGACCATCTTTATAAGGTAAATCCTCCCCGCCATCGACAGCGGAAGGCTGATCCACCTGGCAATCTTGGTAGCAACCCCTTCCAGTGTCACCCCATAATTGGCATGCAGCAAAGCGTCCCTATCCCTTGTGACCTGCACCCCCAAGTATTTGAACTTGTCCTGCTCCCAGATTAACGGGTAGTCCATTCGTAACTGTTGAGTATTAGCTGTAAGGGGGGAGCACTGCCGACTTAGCCCAATTTATTTGGATGCCTGATATAGCGCCAAATCTGGTGACCTCTCGCAACACTGGATTGATATTCTCCTGAGGTTTTCTTATATACAAAGTCATATAGTCGGCATATAATGAAATGAGCAATTGCCTAGCAGAATAGACCAAAGAGCGCTCCTTGTGGTGCTGCCGAAGTTTCGCAGCTAGAGGTTCAATGACTAGAGAAAATGGGATGGGCGAGAGCGGGCAGCCCAGCCTCGTACCTCTGGATACCTGAAATGGAGTGGAGCGTGCATCATTCAACAGTACCGTCGCTAACGGTTGGGTATACAACAACTTGATCCAGTTCAGGAGTGAGAACGGCATCCCCATATATTGCAGAGTACCTAGTAAATAATCCCACTCCTCCAAATCAAATGCTTTAGTGGCGTCAAGGAAGACCGCCACTGCTGAGCACCTGGGGTCTATATCTTGCAGGGCTGCGAATAGCATGCGAAGATTATGGGCCGTAGCTCGATTTGGAACAAAGCCCGCCTGATCTGGTAACACCAGGAGCTCCATTAGGAGACTGAGACGGATTGCTAAAACTTTTGCTAGAATTTTAGTATCACAATTCAGGAGGGATAGCGGGCGAAATGACTCACATTGGGTCGGGGGGTTACTGGGCTTCAGCAGCGAGATAATTTGGGCCTCCCTCATAGTGGTAGGCAGCTTCCCTGCCTCCAGCGCCGCATAAAACACATCCTTCAATATCGGCGCTAAAATCGGCGCATATGCTTTGTAAAATTCTATTGGTAGGCCGTCAGAGCCCGGCGCCCTTCCCGATTTCATAGTCATTATGGCCTCCACAATCTTGGCCACTTCTAAGTCCAAATGTAAGAATTTTGGTTGTGTGGGTCCTAACCATGCCAGAGCCGTGTCCTCAAAATAGGACGGTAGGTCTAGCGGGTCCCCCCTGTGCGAAGTATAAAGTGCACTATAATAACTGCGGAACACCTCCAATTGGTCAGAGAGGTTACGATGCACCTGCCCCCGCAGATCTTCCACTGCTGCGACATAATTGGAAAACTTGGGGGTCTAGTCAACTGCGCTAACATTTTCCCAGGACGGTCTCCCTCCCTGTAAGCTCTGGCCAGATAGGGCCTCCCCCGAGGTGCACCAACCCCGGGCCGTAACTTTAAATGCCTCCCAAACCGTAGTGAGACTCGAGACAGAGCGCACATTACGCTCAAAGAAGTCCTTGATATCCTGCTCCAGGTCATTACGGAATACTGGGTCATGAAGGTGTGAGGGGTTAAGACGCCAAGTGCGATGCAAACTATGTGTAGCCGGGGGCCGCATGGTCATCACCACCGGGGAGTGATCAGAGAGAATGCGCGCTAAGTGGACTACATCGGATACCCAGTGCGCCATACCCACCGACACCAGAATGTAATCCAATCGGGCCCAGGAGGCATGTACCGCCGAGTAATGTGTGCCCTCTCTCTGTGTCGGGTGTGTGTACCGCCACGTGTCCAGCAGAGCGCTATCATCCAGCACGTCCCTAAATGCCCGCTGCATGTGTGTGTAATGTGCAGGTACGGCACAAGAGCGATCCATCTGGGGCTGCACCACCATGTTGAAATCCCCCCCCAAACGACATATGTAGTGCCAAGCGCCTGGATGTTGTCCCATAAGGATTGCAAGGGCTGCGGATCGTCCAAGTTAGGGCCATAAAGGGTGGCGAAAGTCACCTCGTGTGAGTTGAGTTTTCCCCACACCAAACAGAATCTCCCCTCACTATCCATTTCCGGTCCATCAGGTACAAACCCCACCCCCTGTTTAATAAGTATGGCCACCCCTCTGGAGTATCCTGAATAGGACGCAAAATAGCGATAGGAGGCCCACTTCGCTGCAAAGGGGAGGTCAGTACCAGCGTGCATATGCGTTTCCTGTAGCATAGCAATGGCCACCTGGTGCCTATCGAGATAGTGAAGTACCTGCTGCTTTTTCCGGGGGTTATTCAGGCCCACACATTCCAACATAAAACTTTTAGGCTGCTAAGGTCCCGTGTGCCCTCCACCATCTATACAGCTATGACATGTGGGCTGAAGGATTATCCGCTCCCTATCGGCCATCTGGGTGAGTGACAAGATTGTATACAAAGGACCTCTCCCCCCCACTCCGGCACCCCCAACCTGCCGAGCACTAGCACCCTCCCACCCAGAAGAAACATCAAACTGTCTAACCCCCCTCGCCCCAGCAACAAATTTGGGGGATCGCCCATATGGGAAAAACACTAAGGGCGAGCACCTTACCCACTCTCCTCCATTATTGCATCCACTCACCGCCCCGCTATACTCGCGGGCAGCTACTGCGGGGAGGAGGAGAGAGTCCAGACGAGTTCAGTATGCATGCTAATAAAATTGAAAATACATCACCAGAGTCCAACCGTTCCATGCGGAGCCGCCATCAAATGTCTGTGTTCGTGTGGCTACAGGCGTGCAGTTCAGTCCGGATTGGACAGAAGAGATCTCGATCCTGATCGCGAACGTTCTCCCTCTTTCGATTGCGTGGTATCACGATTCTTTATGAGGAAATTTTCCACATGTTGAGGGTTTTGGAAAAAGTGTTGCCGCCCCCGATGCGTGACTTTCAATTTGGCTGGGTACAACATAGCGTATGGAATCGACTGCGCCTGCAGCTTCTTCTTTACGGGCATGAATTTGCGCCTCGCCTCCTGCACTGATTGTGTAAAATCTGGGAAGAAGGATAACGTGGTGTTTTCGTAGTGCACCTGCTTCATCTCTCGAGCTCGGCGAAGTACCGCGTCGCTATCACGATAATTAAGGAAGCGCGCAATCACCGGGAGCGGTGCTGCTCCTGGAGGCGGGCGGGCCGTCAATGATCGATGCGCACGTTCCACCGTTAGGTGCGCTGCGAAGGATTCACGGCCAAATAACTCCACCACCAGCTTTTCGACAAAGTCCTCCATGCGCCCTGTATTGGCCAACTCCGCCAAGCCCAAAATGCGCACATTGTTCCGCCGAGAGCGCGCTTCCACCTCCTCGTTTTTGTCTGCTATTACCTTGAGTAACCGTTCCATCTGCGAGAGCTGTGCCTTATTTGCTGCAACGCCGCCCTCCAGGTCAGACACCCTAGTTTCTGCCTCCGTAATCCGGTGTTCATGATGGTCCAGCTTGTTAACCACAGAGTCCATGCGGGTATTCGTAGTATCTATCTTCTCTGCTATGTTGTTAAGACTCTGTTGCATACCCAGCAGCAGTGACTTCCAGTCCTCCTCCTGGTTGTCCATTGCAGCCGTCTCTACTTGGCCGGCTGGGGTGGATGTGGTAGGTTTACGCGGCTCAAATGGCAGTTTCGCCTGCTTGGCGTCAGTGTGGCCCATACTGAAGTCGCCACGCACCTACCCCAGTAGAGATTCAGTCGGATTCCTTACGGGGCACTCCCTGGGTCTCACTATGCACACTCTCCAGGCTCCTGAACTGCACAGCCGATGTCACAAGACTTCACAATAATAGCCCTCAGCAGGTTGACTCACCCACCGCAGCGCGGCGCCGCCCCAGAGCTACAGCTCCCCGCAGACTGCGCCTGATGCAAACTATGTATTGCTGCTCTCCCCAGGCAGGCGATGGGTATCATAACATGCAGGGCCCCGGGAGAAGCCGATCCCACCATCCAATACTGGCCTTGGCTCCGCAAAATGTCCGCCACTCCCTGCACCGGTCAGAGGGTACAGTTAGTGACCAGCCAAGTCCCCCTCAGTGAGCTACTAGGAGGGTGGTCTCTGCACAGTCCACAATCCTCTTGTCAGCAGTCAAAAGCGCAGCAGATGAGCTCCAGAAGAGTCCCGACGAGAATGGGCGCTTTCTCTGGTTTACAAAATGGCGGCAGCCACTGGCAGCGCCGTACCTTCAATGGTGCCCGTCTCAGGGCCGTCTCGCCAGTGGAAGGAGCTCCTGTGCCAGATAGTAGGACCAATCGATAGCAGGGGGGCTCACCGCTTATCAATGCTGTAGGCGCCCCAGGGCCGCGCGCCCGAGAAGCCGCCGGCAAACGGACCCCCCGCCAGCCGCTCACAGGGCAATCCCGCCGGAGACTCCAGCAGCAGGAGAAGATCCCGGCACCGCAGCTCTCCGCCGGGTCTCGCAGCTGCGCTCGCACCGCAAGCGCACCAGTCAGGCCGACTCCGCCCCCAGCAAGGCCGCACTGCACGGGGCTCGCGCAGCCACCACAGCCGCCACCCTCTCCGGAATCAAGGTGACGTCCTGCCGTGCCACCTTTGTCCCCTGGTACCAGGAGTGGCTCGGTCAATAAGAAATCCTCAGGAGGGGGTCCGCCTCGTTCCACGCGGCCTCCGACTCCACTCTGGACCAATTTTAGAGCAGAGTAGACCCTAGAGATGCACTGGCAGGATAATTACTCGTCCCGGCGGGTTGGAGCTCTACTGATGTGCGGCCATCTTGATCCCGCGCCCCCTAGCGCCCCCCGCCCTCATTACCTTTTCTGGGGGTAGTGGTGCTTGTCACTTCGCTGCCCCGCCGGTGCACACGACTGGGCTCCCTACCTCTGCACTCGGATCACTGGTTTTGGTTTCTGGAGTGGCAACATAAACAGTTGCTCCCAAAGGACTAGCCTGAACACTTAGGTGAATATCCCCTGCGCCAGCATTCCGCAGAAATTCTTTCCTAGCTCTCCCACGTCGACGACGCTGTCATAATAGCACGGCTCCGCTTGCGACACCGTATGACGTCATAGGGGCCATAAGAGGACCTCGTTGGTGTGCTGACGTCAGTTCCACCCATTTTTTCCGTGCCACCGAGGTAAATATGGGTGGACCGACACATTTTCACATGTATACATAGCATACTATATATATATATATATATATATTCACTGAAAAAACCATAGGTTTCACACATGTTATAGTTAGCGGAAATTTTACTGATAAAAAACCAATGAAATTGCCCCGTTATAGTTAGTGCTGGCAACTATAACTCACGCGACCGCAATCCTCTGCTGATGCTAATACTGTATTTAGACACTTATTTGCCCATGTCTTCTTCCATACATTTTTAGCTATACATATATTACAAATATTTTTTTTTATAAAGACACATATGTCATCAGCAGAAGATTGCGGTTGCGTGAGTTATAGTTGCCAGCACTAACTATAACGGGGCAATTTCATTGGTTTTTTATCAGTAAAATTTCCGCTAACTATAACATGTGTGAAACCTATGGTTTTTTCAGTGAATTTGCAAGGTTTTTTAAATGCTAATTCCTAACTATAACGTGTGTGAAACCTATGGTTTTTTCAGTGAATTTGTACGTTTTTTTAAATGCTAAGTTACTTTACGCCATTCGAGGCGTGCGCGCCCACTTAACGCAGTGCGTTCCGTGCACGGTTTTTATCAACTTTAATAAGCCCTGTACATTTGGTGGCCTTCGGCCACCAAAAGCACAGGGGGTGGGGTCAATGTGGATAGTGTTTTTTTTATTTCGATTTTATAATTTCATGTTGCCAAAATATAGTTTTTTTACTGATGTAATAAGCCCTGTACATTTGGAGGCCTACGGCCACCAAAAGCACAGGGGGTGGGGTAAGTGTGGATAGTGTTTTTTTTATTTCTATTTTTTACCGTACGCTTACGGTAAGCGTACGGTAAGCGTACTCGGCGAAATTGCCGAAAAAAAAATAAAACCGTTTTTGCTCTTGGGGGATGTTTGGGGACTCCCTCAACATGACTATGTGGGAGGGAGTTGTCAAAACAGCCCCGTAACATGTTTTTGGGCATCATGTTAGAAAAATAACACTCAGTGCGAGAGACAAAATGGCGGACGCCGCTTCCTGGTTTCGGCCGATTCGAATGTTTACTAAGATCTAAGAGCCAATCAGAATCGCGCTCGCGCACGCCACCGTACGCGTACGGTAAGCGTACGGTAAGCGTACCGTAAGCGGGCTCAGATATATATATTGATTTAAAGGCTATTTTCTCAGAATCTACTGAACAGATTTACACCAAACCTACAAAAGGCACTTCCTTGACATAGGGACTACCTCTCTGCCAAATTTCTAGTAATTCTGTTCAGCCGTTCGGGCTGTAGCTCTGTCTAAAGGTCCTATGGAAAAATGCATGGGAAAAACGCGTTTTGGGACCCCCCTTTTATCTCAGCCCCCGCTTGACGAATCCCCCCGAGACTTTCAGGGTAGGAGCGGAGCGTAGCGCCCCACCTATTTTGAGAAATTCGCGAGGATTCATCGACCGGCGCCAAAGTTATTCAAAATAGAATGTTGCGGATTTCCTATGGAAAAGGGGTCCTAACTATAACTACCTACTGGCGACCGCCAGTAGGTAATATATATATATATATATATATATATATATATATATATATATATATACAAATGCATAACCAATAAAGGCATAACAAAATAGCAACAGATCAACCATTTCTTACTATTAAAACATAAGCATGATTAAGACATATTAAAAACATTCATGCCAAACAGTAAAAGCATCTTTTTGGTAGAAACAGGTGGATAACGGGGAGGTGGGTGGGACAGTGAGGAATCCACAGGCAGATAGTGTATCCACCAAAAAAAGCGTTACCGAAGGTAAGTAACTTGCTCTTCTGATGGATACTTCTGCCTGTTGATTCCTCACCTTTTGAATAGAATCCTCAAGCCGTACCTCACCCGGAGGAGGGTATCCACCTGACTAGATCAACAAATCCTGCAAAACAGATCAGGCAAAATGGCCATCCCTCCTAACCTCCAAATCCAATAATAATCGAATCATTTTTAGTCGAAATTATATTGAAAATAATACTTTAAAAATACTTTTATTAATAAATGTAGACAAACACTTAAAGAAAAAATGTGTATATATAATTAATTTAAAGATATTTCATACTTTACAAATTACACCGAAGTCGCAACCCCAGCGCCACTTTTCAAAATGGCTACCGGAATGCGCACAGCCATCGTGTAGGGTGCACGACTTCTGTATAATATTTAAAAAAAAAAAGAATGAATATAGTTTTCCTAACTAAAAATGATTCACAATTTTTTTATATATATATATATATATATTCACTGAAAAAACCATAGGTTTCACACAAGTTATAGTTAGCTGTACATTTCACTCGTAAAAAACCAATGAAATTCCCCCGTTATAGTTAGTGCAGGCAACTATAACTCACGCGACCGCAATCCTCGGCTGATGCTAATACTGTATTTAGACACTTATTTGCCCATGTCTTCTTCCATTAAATTTTAGCTATACATATATTACAAATATTTTTTTTTCATAAAGACACATATGTCATCAGCAGAGGATTGCGGTCGCGTGAGTTATAGTTGCCTGCACTAACTATAACGAGGGAATTTCATTGGTTTTTTACGAGTGAAATGTACAGCTAACTATAACTTGTGTGAAACCTATGGTTTTTTCAGTGAATTTGCAAGGTTTTTTAAATGCTAATTCCTAACTATAACGTGTGTGAAACCTATGGTTTTTTCAGTGAATTTGTACGTTTTTTTAAATGCTAAGTTACTTTACGCCATTCGTGGCGTGCGCGCCCAGTTAACGCAGTTCGTTCCGTGCGCACACGGTGCGCTTCGCGCACCGTGCGCACACAGTGAGCACGCGGTGCGCTTCGCGCACCGCGCGCCCACTTTACGCAGTTAGTGCCGTGCACGCACGGTGGTCACGCGGTGCGCTGCGCGCACCGCGTGCCCACGTTATGCGGGATGGGCCATGTACGCACGATGCGCTTCGCGCACCGTGCGCACATGGGGGACATATTATGCGCTTCGTTGTGAAAAGGTATTCATTTGGACTTTTATTTTGTTTGTATGCCATGCTCAAATGGTGCCCTTCGGGGACCATTTGCACACGGGGTGGGGAGAGTGTGGATAATTTTTTTTTTATATATAATTTTGACCGTACGCGTAATCGCCGATTTTTTGAAAAAAAATAAAATTGTTTTTTGGGCCTTGGGGGTTGTTTGGGGACACCTATATCGATGCTGGGTGGTTAAGAACTGAATATACTGCCCCTTTAGATGGTTTTTGTCTTTGTTTTTGCTGCCCCCCTCAGAGTGCGAGAGAGAAAATGGCGGCCGCCGCTTCCTGGTTTCGACCGATTCGAATGTTTACTTAGATCGAACAGCCAATCAGAATCGCGCTCGCGCACGTCACCGTACGCGTACGGTAAGCGCACCGTAAGCGCACCGTAAGCTGGCTCAGATATATATATTGATTTAAAGGCTATTTTCTCAGAATCTACTGAACAGATTTACACCAAACCCACAAAAGGCACTTCCTTGACCTGAGGACTACCTCTCTGCCAAATTTCATTTAACTCTGTTCAGCCGTTCGGGCTGTAGCTGTGTCTAAAGGTCCTATGGAAAAATGCATGGGAAAAACGCGTTTTGGGACCCCCCTTTTATCTCAGCCCCCGCTTGACGAATCCCCCCGAGACTTTCAGGGTAGGAGCGGAGCGCAGCGCCCCACCTATTTTGAAAATTTGGCGAGGATTCGTCGACCGGTGCCAAAGTTATTCAAAATAGAATGTTGCGGATTTCCTATGGTAAGAGGGTCCTAACTATAACTACCTACTTGCGACCGCCAGTAGGTAATATATATATATATATATATATATATATATATATATATATATATATATATATATATAAAATTAAAAAAACATAGGATTGAGGTACATTAGACTTACACATTTTCATTTAAAAAACTTTGAAATTCACTGGAAAAACCATAGGATTCAGGTACGTTGTAATTAGAAATTAGCATTTAAAAAAACATAGAAATTCACTGAAAAATCCATAGGTTTCAGGCCTCGTTATAGTTAGAAATTAGCATTTAAAAAACCATAGAAGTTAACTGAAAAAACCATAGGTTTCAGGAACGTTATAGTTAGTTGGACATTTCACTCGTGCAAAACCATAGAAATTCTGGTGTTATAGTTAGTTCAGCTAACTATAACTCGCGCCCCCGCAATGCACTGCTGATGACATCACATATTACATCATTCATGACATGGTCAGTGACATCACTTATGACATCCCTGATGACATCTCAAATGACATCACTGATGACATCATCCCCGTGAAAATCTGATGCACCTCCTCACACCTGAATATAACCTTTGATACACCCACTCTAAAATACCGACTATCATTTTTGAAAAAATAGACACATCAATGTCAGTTACTAAATACGCACTGACTGATTCCTAGGTCTACACACACATCCACTCATTCACCCATACAGTCACTCATACATGCAGTCACTCATCAATACAACACTATCATATGCACTCATACACCTATACAGACACTCACACACTGCCACATATCCGGAGTTACTCACACACTTAGTCAGTCATGCAAAGAATCAATCATACTTCCATTTACTTACCTATACAGTTATACAGACACAACCTCACTTATTCATACAGATACTAACACATAATTACTCTCTTATAGAATCACTGGTACAAATACACACTCATCCATGCAGCCACTCTCACAATTACTGACTCTCACATATAGTTATTTATATACACCATCACTCACATATACTGCCTTTTGCATACGTAGTTACTTGCACATGTACCACTGAGACATCCATTCACTCACCAACACACCCATACAGACGCTCACCCACCCATACAGCTGTTTCCACATTCACTCTTGAACCCATACACCCAGTGAATCAACCACTCACACATCTATGCTCGAGTCACACACCGCCCACCCACCCACACACACACTCAGGCAGCCATACAAATACTCAGGCAAGCAATAAATAACCCATATAGACATTCATGCAGCTACTCACCAACCCATGCAGCACCTTACACAACAACAGACAGACTGATACAGACTTTCATAGAGTTTGGTCACTAACCCATGCATTCTGTAAGACACATTTAATCACTCACTTATACAGTCAGTCATGTCCCTACTAAATACTCCATAGAGACACTTATACACCCACTCATTCCTCAATGCAGCTTGGCATATATATAAAACAAAATTAAATTTTACAGAAATACACAGCCACTAGATGATGTCATCAGTGATGTCATTTGAGATGTCATCTGTGATGTCACTGACCATGTCATGAATGATGTAATATGTGACGTCATCAGCAGTGAATTGCGGGGGCGCGAGTTATAGTTAGTTGAACTAACTATAACGCCAGAATTTCTATGGTTTTGTACGAGTGAAATGTCCAACTAACTATAACATTCCTGAAACCTATGTTTTTTTCAGTTAATATATATAGACATATATATACATATATATATATAGTAGGTAATTTGCATATATATATGTGTGTGTGTGTGTGTGTGTATATGTGTGTGTGTATATATATATATGTGTGTGTGTGTGTGTATATATATATTCACTGAAAAAACCATAGGTTTCAGGGGTGTTATAGTTAGCTGGACTTTTCACTTGTACAAAACCATTGAAATTCCCCCGTTATAGTTAGTTCAGCTAACTATAACTCGGGCGCCCGCAATGCACTGCTGATGACATCACATATTACATCACTCATGACATGGTCAGTGACATCACTCATGACATCACTGATGACATCTCAAATGACATCACTGATGACATCACTGATGACATCATCCAGTGAATGTGTGTTTTTCTGAAAATTAAATATGTTTTATATATGTATATCTCAAGGTCGATGGAAGAATAAATGGGTATATAAGTGTCTAAATGGATGATTTGTTTTTGAAAAATTGATTGTGTAACTGACTGATTAAGTGTATCATAGTGAATACATGGCTTAGTGAGTAATGTTTAAATATGTAAATATCTGTATCAGTCTCTCACTTTGTGTATAAGTGGCTGCATGGGTTGGTGAGTAGCTACATGGGTGTCTATATAGGTTATTAGTTGGTTTTTTGAGTATCAGTCTGAGTGTCTGCATGGTTCGGTGGGGGGGTATTACGTAGTGCATAGGTGCATGAATGAGTGACTCACTGTTTGTATGTGTTGAACACAGCATGTGTGCAGGACTGTATGGGTGGATGAGTGTGTGTATGGGTGTGTTAGTGAGTGAATGACTGTCTCAGTAGTGTCTTTATGAGTAACTACATATGTTTTAAACTAGTATATGTGACTATTGGTGTATATATGTGAGTATATGTGAGAGTGAGAGATTGAAAGAGTTCCTGTATGAATAAGTATGTGTTTCTATAAGTGATTGTTTAAAAGACTAAGTATGTGTAAGTTTCCGTAGAAGTAAGTATGGTGGTGTGTGTATAACTGTATATGCAAGTAAATGTATGTTTGATTCTTTATTAGCATGAGTGACTATGTGTGTGAGTAACTCTATGGATGAGTGGCATTGTGTAACAGGATGTATAGGTGTATGAGTACATATGATGAGTGAGTACATGTATGAGTGACTGTATAGGACTGTTGGTGAATGAGTGGATGTGTATGTGGATCTTAGAATTACTGAAGAGGTTGTTGTAACTGGTATTGGTATGTCCATTGTTTTGAACATTTTAGTCTCTATTTTTGAATGTGTGTATCAAAGGTTATATTAGGGTGAGAGGAGGTCTGCCACTCTATCACAAGGATGATGTCATCAGTGATGTCATCAGTGATGTCATTTGAGATGTCATCAGTGATGTCATGAGTGATGTCACTGACCATGTCATGAGTGATGTAATATGTGACGTCATCAGCAGTGCATTGCGGGCGCCCGAGTTATAGTTAGCTGAACTAACTATAACGGGGGAATTTCAATGGTTTTGTACAAGTGAAAAGTCCAGCTAACTATAACACCCCTGAAACCTATGGTTTTTTCAGTGAATTTCTGAGGTTTTTTAAATGCTAATTCCTAACTATAACGTGCCTGAAACCTATGGTTTTTTCTGTGAATTTCAAAGGTTTTTTAAATGCTAATTTCTAACTATGCCTACAGAGATAGGACATGTGAAGAAAGAAGAAAAAATGCACAGAAAGAAACAAAAGAAGTGCAGAAAGAAGCAACAGAAGTCCTCAAATACGAAGATAAGTGCAGGAAGAAGGATAACGTGCAGAAAGAACAAAAAGAAGAGCAGAAAGAAGCCTTGTTGCAAAATCATCCTGTACCCTCAACTTTTTCAGACGGATACTGGTGGTAACTGAGCCTGACTAACCAGTCCTAGAGCCAGTGCTATGTTAAAAGACACTTAGAATACAGTGAAAACACCTACATACACTAGGGAACATTATGCGTTGGGGTCCCCCTGTGATTAGCATGACCTCCTCTGTAAGCCCCTAGTATATAAGAGGGCATGGGGATTAAAACTACCTCTTAAAACAGGCCACAGGGCGTTTTTGCACACGTTAACTCAGGCCCCGTCCCCTCCCTTAACCACTGTGTAAACACGCCCTGTGTCCATTTTTAGTTGGGAGATTAAGTTCATTTGAATCCTGAGTGTCCCTGGGGTCCAACTAGCCCACTAGGTACCTCCAGTAAGTGCCACAGAGCTGCGTTGCAGAGAGGTGTAAAAAGTGGCACGGCCTGGACCACCTCTCTGCAATGCAGCTCAGTGGCGCTTACTGGAAGCACTTGGTGGGCTAGTTAGCCCCCAGGGGCCCTCAGTATTGAAGGGAAATTATATCCCCAATTTAAAACGTGCCATAGTGCGTGTTTGCACACGTCACCTCAGGCCCCGTCCCCTCCCTTCACCACTGTGTAAACGCGCCCTGTGGCTGTTCTAAGTTGAGAGATTAAGTCCCCTTGAATCCTAAGGGTCCCTAGGGTCAAACTAGACCACTAGGTACCTCCAGTAAGCGCCACAGAGCTGCGTTGCAGAGAGGTGTAAAAAGGGGCTTGGCCTCAGAACACCTGGCTGCAGCGCAGCTCCCTGGCGCATACTGGAGATACCTGTTGGGGGCGCGTTTGCAGAGTGCTGCACGGAGGGGGCATGGCCTCCTGCACGATGCCAGTCTTTTATTTATTTTAGTTTTTTAAGAAGGGGGGCTGTTTGGTTCCCCTTCTTATTCTAATTTATTGGCCCTGATGACCCCATCCCCCAGGGCCAGTCTCCTAATTATATTTTTTTGACCCCAATCCCCAGGGCCGGCCACTGTTTTTTATTATTTTTAAAAAATATATATTTATAGACACACCTAGGACATGCTGGACAAACCGTACGTACCTATCACCATGACGATTTGCGTGATATTCATTAAAAGGCGACTATGCATGCAATGAATCCACGTGGAATGTATTTACACCACTAGTGAAGCTCTGACATGTCTGATGCCCTACCGTGCCTAATCCCGGTAGACACCCTTGTCGTTTATTTATACAAACTTGGGTAGCTATTGACGGGCACATTTAATACACATGCACACCAAGCCATTCAAAGGGGATTCGACAAAAATTCGACCAAAACTATGCAAGAAACCCCCCTCACGGTTAATAAAACACACATCCACTGCCGGATGTGTAATACTTTTTATTTTACTCTCTGGAAAGGGGACGAACATCACTTGAGAGTCACAGCGCGCTCCTGACAGAGCCCAATGCTGTGTTACACCCACCATTGCCTGCCGTGTGCCACACACCTCTGTGTTGTATTCCACTAGCTAGTGCATATGCTATGACACTCTCTAGCCCATGTGCACTGTAACACCACCCCGTGAATATGTCATGCCACACTTGTCTTCGCACGGGTTATATTGCCCCATCTAACGTGCCTTTCTCGATGCCTATGTTATAACGCACAGTGCTATGCCATACATATTACAATCTGGGATCCATATCTTTGTCACAGTGCATATGCAACCTTACACTCCCCAGCACATATTTTATATTACAACTTTAGAGACTAGTTAGGTTACACAACACTGCCCTGTGCATATTACACTCCAAGGCGCATATCGCATAGCACGCGCTAGTGCCTGTGCTATCTCGCGCTCTCCAATGAATCTGTCATTGCGCACAATGTATTGCATATTATATTTCACGCCCGGTTCATCTTATATCACACTTTTTGGTGCATAGTTTATACCATACACTATATCTAGTTTTCATTTTCAATCGTGCTCTCAGGACTATGTTCTATATAACACTGTGTTCACCTACCCTTTTCACGGGCATTACATTTTGCGATAGGGGGTGGAGGGTCAGGGGGTGTTTCTGCCAAGTGAGCCCGGAGTCACAGTCACAAACGTCCTCTTCTTCCTGAATAAAAGTGAGATTATGCTGCATACTTGTTCATATTTTAAGTAGTTCGCACAGACACAATGTTTTAAAAACAATAAAGTTCCTAATACCCGCCTTCTCTGAACAGTTAGCTTGCTGCCCCATCCCCTTCCTCCCTATCCTCTGTTGTGTGAATCCATGGACTAGCCTCCTCCCTCCTGCCATGCATGGTCTGATGTGCTGCCACTGCCCTCAGTATGATGCACCAGTCCACTCCTCCTGCCCTCCATTGCCCAATTCTATGCCCCATCATTGACCTCCTGCTTAAACTCTGTGCTTAGCTTGCTGCCCCTATTCTCCTTCCCCCTGCCCTTCGATGTCTTTGTGCATGCCCCTGCTCCATCCTTTTTGCCCACCATGTCCCATGGACCTGCCACTCCTATCTACTCTGAGTGTTCTGTTGAGCTGCCACTCCCCTCCCACCTGCCTAGCATTGTCAGATGACTGTAACCTGTCCCTGTCACCTCCACCCTGCCTGTCCACATGCCATGCCCCTATCCTCTTCCTCCTGTCCTACATGGTCCATTGTACTGCCACACCCTTCTGCCCTCCCTGGTCTGTTGTGCTGCAGCTGCTCCTCCTGCCTGCCCCGTGTGGTCTGTTGTGAGGTCCCTTCCCCCGAACTTTCTTGTCTGTGCACAGGTCCTGACCCTCCCTTCTATCCTCCATCGTCCTTTGTGCATGCCCCTCCACCCTCCTTCTTGCCCACCATAGCCATTGTGCTGCCACTAACCCTCCCACTTGCCATGCATGGTCTTCTGTGCTGCCATGGCCCCTCCCACCTTCCCTGTGTGGTCAGTTAGCTGCCCCTGACCCCCTCCCACCTTCCCTCCATGGTCTGTGTGTATGCCATCACAGTCTCACTGTTGCTCTTCATGGTGTGTCTTGCTTCTAGTGCCCATCCTGCCTGACCTCCATGGCTATCTTGCTGCTCCTGCCCTGCCCCCTTGCCCCCAGCCCTACTCCCTCCCTCCTGGCTTGTCTGTTCCATTGTAATGCCCCTGATCCGTCCCTCCTGCCCTTTATGGTCTGTTATGCTGCAGCTTTCTCTCCTGTCTGTCCATTATGGTCAGCTAGCTACCATTGCCTCTTGCCCCTCTGTTCTCTGTTGTCCATGTGCATGGTCCTGTCCCCTCCCTCTTGCTTTCAATGGATTGTTGTGCTGCACTCCCGTGTGGTGTATTGTGCTGCTGCAAACCCTGATGCCTGCCCTGCAGGGTCAGTTTGGTGCACCTCTCCATGTCCCTCCTGTCCTCTGTTATCCAAGTCCATGTCCCTATCCCATTTCCTTCCATGATCCAATGTACCATACTTGCGAACATTTTGAACTTGGTAAGAGGGAGATTTTGAAAAAAAACTGGGGTATTGATTTTCCCCTTTGAGTTACATTGAAAAAGAGGATATTGTAGACAGGAGACAGATCAAATAAAGCCCATTTGAGCTTAAAAACATTGGACGTTTCCTGGCTGAATCGGGTCTGTTGGCATGTATGGTTGTACTACCATTGCCTCTTCCTTCTGCCCACAATGGTCTATTACATTGCCACAGGCTTGAAGGAGGGTAGATTTTGTATCACAGGGGGCCCCTGGCCCGTTCTGTCCACACCTGAAGTATGAGACCCTTGTCCTTGCCCTGCCAACTGCATTTGTAGGCCGTATTAAATTGACCAGCGGGTCCTGTGTTGCTATATAATTATCCTGAGACATCCTTACCACTCAGCCAGTATAAAACCCCTGTGTAGGCCCTTCTGTTCAATATGTAGGCCTCTTTGTTAAATTGACCATAGCTCTGCAATTTTAGTGTATAGCAGTCTGAAGGCAGGTCTGCGAGGCCTTCTGCTCCAAACCAGTAGCCCCCACCCTACCCGAGTGCTCCGTGCTCGGTATCAAAGTTCAACATCCCCCTGAAGCTGTCGACATACAGTAGGCTGCATCCTGGACTGGTACTTGCTTCCTGGGCAGGTTTCCCGCTTTTAAGGAAGTGGCAACCGCAGAGCGTCAAGTTAGGAGAACTGAGGAGATTTTATACATGAATATATTGAATTCCCGTACAATACCCATTATTTTCTGCTTGCTCTATGGAACTTACGATAAGCGATTGGCCTGAGAGACTGACCTTTTCACCCAGTCCATTGTCAGCATTAAGTGGGTAAATGACGAAATGTCTGCTAAAATCTGCAGACGAAGCTTTTGGGTAGCATACGTAGGTAGATGTAGCGTGCAAAGGAGCCCACAAAATGATATAAAAAGGGAGCACCCACAGATATCGACGGACTACCTCGCCGTCTGTATGTAGGTTAACAGGCAGTGCAGGTTTTCCCCAAGAGCTGGGAGCTCTTGTCTTCCTTTGCTTAAAATGTCTTGCTCTGCTTTGCTTGAAGTATCTTATTCTATTTTACCTATATGAAATGTCATGTTATGTTTAACCATTGTTCTCTTTACTTTTGCATTTAAAAGATTTTGTATTGTAATTGCAGGAATGCTTGCTCTAAGAGTAAACGTGAGTGTTCCTAGGTAACATTTTCCTTGGTGTAACTTGTTTCTCATGATGCATTTATAGATGTGTTTTCTCTCTCTCTCTGTCAGTACATTAATTGAGATACAGAGAATATCATGACAGCTGTATGATTATCTGGATTCTGTATTTTGTACTTTATGTCTCTATTCTGCGGTTTCTTTGAAGTTGCATCTTCTCATTAAACTGCCATTGTATTCTGCCTCCAATTCCATGTCTCATATGTCTGTTTTCTTCATTTTTGGAGCAAGCGTTCCTAGGCACCCCGGCTCAAATTAAGGTGCCCCTTTTGTCCCTGACTCACTCTCCTGCTCAGTTCTGTGGTGGCTCCCGGGGATCTGGGGACCGCCCCTAGCTTCCTTGACCCGTAATAGATCTTGCCTCCAACAGCCTCTCTTGCAAGTCCTGTATTGTTGGTTTGTTGCCCCTGCCCCCCTTTCCACTGCCCTCCATAGTCTGTTGTGCTTCCACGGCCCTTCCTGCCTGCTCAGTGTGGTTAAATTGTTGCCTTTGCACCCTCCTACCTGCCTTCAATTTTCAGAGTCCGTGCCCCTGGCCTCTGCCTCTCAACAGTATCCTAATGAACAACTAGATTGCTAACATTCTATATTTATTACAAAAGTGTGGAACGCCTGACATCATCTTGATGTAATCAAAACTGTAATACCTAGAGCATTTCCTTTAGAAATTACATATATGAGAGGGTCTTATTGGCATCAAAATTATGGTTAGTGCTCTAAAAGGCTAAAATAAGGACATATTTTCTGAGTTTTCAAATAGCGACAAAGCACTTTTAAATTATTTGTTATCTTTATGTTTTTTTATCCAGTTGACCACTTGATTAAATGTTGCACTTAGGGGAGATGATGTGGTGTTACTTCCAGAACTGCAGACTTTGCAACTGGGGAACCAGGTTGAAGTTTCTGCTTCAGCTCGACATTCTGTGATTCTGGTCAAATCACTTAGTCTCCCCATGTCTACAACCAAAATGAATGTGTTCTTGTGTGATGTAACCAATGCTCATGTAAAGCACTCCAATACCTGACAAGTCTGCACTATATAACACTGCAAAAACACAAAATAATAAGTGTTTTGCACACTTCTGTCATTGGGCTATATTTGGGCTACATCTGGGTGATTTTGGGCTACATTTGGGCTCTTTTGTCTCCGGTGGCCATCTTGGGAGATTTATTTGTTATGAAGTTTCCTAATTTCCTCATGTACTGCAGTCTCCTCAGTAGGAAATGCTTTCAGTTTTTTACTTTGATTCCATCATGAAGGTATTCAGATATGTCACACATTTGCCATAAATTCTGAATGTTAGCACTCTAGTTGCTCATTAGATCATTGTAGTAAAACTACTGCACCATGGAAGTCTGCTCCTGGTATTAAAAGTGCATGTTTCAGTCTGCATGTCAGAATTTTTTTAATGAAATAGAAGAGGATTTGAGAAGTCACTCAAAATGTGCCCTCATTTTCTTTCTTCAGCATTAATCATAATTTCTATGGCAAAATGAACCTCCTCATTGTGTTCCTTTTTAAATTAAATGTTTTAAGTGTTACCAGTTTATTCCAATCAAGATGGCTTCAGGTGTGCCATACTTTTGTCATAATGAAGACAGTAAGCGCTCTAGTTGTTTTTAAGAACATTCTGGGACATTCTGTCATTGGGCTATACTTGGGCTACATCTGGGTGATATTTGGGCTACATTTGGGCTCTTTTGTCTCTGGTGGCCATCTTGGGAGACTTATTTGTTATGAAGTTTCCTAATTTCCTCATTTACTGCAGTCTCCTCAGTAGGAAATACTTTCAGTTTTTTACTTTGATTCCATCAAGAAGGCATTCAGATGTGTCACACATTTGCCATAAATTCAGAATGTTAGCACTCTTTTTGCTCATTAGATCACTGTAGTAAAGCTACTGCTCACCAGGGAAAACTGCTGCTGGTATTGAAAGTGCATGTTTCAGTCTGCATGTCAGAATTTTTTAATGAAATAGAAGAGGATTTGAGAAGTCACTCAAAATGTGCCCTAATTTTTCTTTCTGCAGCACTAATCATACTTTTTATTGAAAAATGAACCCCCTCATTTTGTTCCTTTTTAAATTAAATGTTTTAAGAGTTACCACTTTAATCCAAGCAAGATGGCTTCAGATGTGCCATACGTTTATCATAAGTAGGACTGTTAGCGCTCTAGTAGTTCTTTGGAACACTCTGGGAAGCTGCAGTAGAACACAAAGGAATCAACTGACAGTCTCTGCCCTTGTTGGATGTACATGTTTTACTGAGAATGTCAGACTTCATTCTCACATGACTGAGAAAGATAATGTGAATTTACAGAAAATAAGCTCTCAGTTTAGCCTATAGATCACCTTCCAAACCTCTGTGGTAAAAGCATGAGAAAATATTTTTCTCTCAATCATGATATCCCAGCAGAAGGCTTTTTCACATGGTGAAATCACCTTAGAACATACCACAATTCCTAAAATGAGTATGGTACCATCAACAAATGATTTATAATGTAACTAAAGTCTTAAAACCTTCTATTAACTGCAATGCTTTTTAATGAGGTGCTATCATGTATATTGGTCCCAAGATGGCTGCCAACACTTCTTGGATGAAGTGCTGACAGCCAATCAGATCTCAGGATGAGATGTGTGGTTAGGCTCCGCCCACATATATATATGCTTTTAAATGCTATTTTCTCAGGATCTACTGAACAGATTTACACCAAACCTACAAAAGGCACTTCCTTGACCTGAGGACTACCTCTCTGCCAAATTTCAAGTAATTCTGTTCAGCCGTTCGGGCTGTAGCTGTGTCTAAAGGTCCTATGGAAAAATGCATGGGAAAAACGCGTTTTGGGACCCCCCTTTTATCTCAGCCCCCGCTTGACGAATCCCCCCGAGACTTTCAGGGTAGGAGCGGAGCGTAGCGCCCCACCTATTTTGAAATATTCGCGAGGATTCGTCAACCGGCGCCAAAGTTATTCAAAATAGAATGTTGCGGATTTCCTATGGAAACGTGGTCCTAACTATAACTATCTACTGGCGACCGCCAGTAGATAATATATATATATATATATATATATATATATATATATATGCAAGGAACTGCGTCTTCAACTTCCAATCCACAGGGAAAGACGACCACGGACCCAGAGGAATATAGTGCAAGGTGAAATTTGTATTCCATTTGTGCACCTCGTACCACCATGACGCGTTTCGGCCTCAACACGGAGGCCTTGATCACATGACGCTTAGGGCGGAAGCCAGAACATTTAAAGTGCAAGTGCAGGAAACACGTGACAGACAGGCCAATAGAAATAGAAAAAATACCACAAATGCAATTATAAATATTGGTAAGTGGCCAAACAACACATTAACCTGAGCTCAGGCTTTTGTAAATCTGATATGAAGTTTGCAGATTGATAGTGCAAATTAGTCAACATTAGCATAAAAACAAATCGTGCCAGAATTTGCAAGATATTGATGGTATAAGTGACTTTTAGCACCATGCCACCTACATTTGAGTAAATAAAACTGCATAATTGCCATTGGGGCTGTGGATTGATCATGCCACCACATCTATCTAGATAAAGTGACTGTGCAAGTTGCTGCATAGTGCAAATTTATACAAGTGCAAAGTACTACAATTGGCAGAATTAGCAGAACATTGATGGAATAAATATCCTTTGATAATGCACTATCTGCATGCTAGTATGAAATACTGAATAATTTCAGTAAACTGTGCGCTGATCGTACCATACTATCTGCGCAGCTAAAATAACTGTGCAAATCAAGGCAATGTGCAAATCGTAGCATGTGCAAAATTTAGGCATGTGCAAGAAGTATACTATATATACTATATATATATATGACCTACTAGCGGTCACCAGTAGGTGGTTATAGTTAGGACCTATTATCCATAGGAAATTCGTAACATTCTTTTCCCATTAACTTTGGCGCCGGATGAAGAATCTTCGTAAAATGGTCAAAACAGGTGGGACGCTCCGGTTAGCTCCTATCCTGAAAGTTTGGGGGTGATCGGTCAAGTGGAGGCCGAGAAAAAAGGGGGGTCCCAAAACGTGTTTTCTCCATGTTATTTCCCATAGGAAATTTTGGAACAGGCTACAGTCCGAATTGCTGAACGTAATCACACCACATTTTGCAAAAAGGAAGCCCTTGGCTCAGAAAGAGACCTTTTTTTAAATGGTGTAAATCCGTTCAGTATTTCCTGAGAAAATCAAAAAATAGAGGTCAAAAAATCAATTTCCCATAGGAAAGTTGAGACACAGAAATAGCAAAAACTGCTGAACTGATTTACACCAAATTTGGCAAAAAGGTTCCTTTTTAAAAATGGTGTAAATTCGTTTTTTTTAAGGTGGGGAATTAATTCCCCTTCAATCCTGAGGGTCCCTGTGGGCTAACTACTCCACCAGGTACCGCCAGTAAGCGCCACAGGGCTGCGTTGCAGAGAGGTGTAAAAAGGGGCATGGCATCAGACCACCTCTCTGCAAAATCAGCCCTGTGGCGCTAACTGGTGGGCTAGTTGGACCCCAGGGACCCTCAGGATTGAAGGGGACTTAATCCCCCAATTTAAAACATGCCACGGGACGCGTTTGCACAGTGGTGAAGGGAGGGGGTGGGGCCTTAGGTGACATGTGTGCAAACACACCCTGTGGTGTGTTTTAAGTTGGGGACTTAATTCCCATTCAATCCTGAGGGCCGCTGGAGGCCAACTAGCCCACCAGGTACCTCCAGTAAGCGCCCGAGGCCTGCATTGCAGAGAGGTGGTCCAGGCCATGCCCCTTTTTACACCTCTCTGCAACCCAGCTCTGTGGTGCTTACTGGAGATACCTGGTGGGCTAGTTGGACCAGAGGGACCCTCAGGATTCAAGGGGACTTAATCCCCCAACTTAAAATCTGCCGTGGGTGTGTTTGCACAGAGGTGAAGGGAGGGGGCGGAGCCTGAGGTGATGTGTGCAAACACGCCCTGTGGCACATTTTCAGTTGGGGAATTAATTCCCCTTCAATCCTGAGGTCCCCTGGGGACCAACTAGCCCACAAGGTGCTTCCAGTAAGCGCCACTGTGCTGCGTTGCAGAGAGGTGGTCCAGACAATACCCCTTTTTACACCTCTCTGCAACGCAGCTCTGTGGCGTTTACTGGAAGTATCTGGTTGGCTAGTTAGATATCAGGGACTTTCAGGATTGAAGGGGAGTTAATCTCCCAACTTAAAAGTGCCACATGGCGTGTTTGCAAACATGTCAGGTCCTCCCCTCCCTTCACCACTGTGCAAACGCGCCTGTAACGCGTTTTAAGAGGTAGTTTTAATCCCCCTGCCCTATTATGAACTAGGGAATTACAGAGGAGGTCATGCTAATCACAGGGGTACCCCAGCGCTAGTGTATGTAGGTGTTTTCACAGTATTCTAAGTGTCTTTTAGCATAGCACTGGCTCTAGGCCCGGTTAGTCAGAGTCAGTTACCACCAGTACCAGTCTGAAAAAGTTGTGGGCACAAGATGATTTTGGAACAAGGCCTCTTTCTGCTCCTTTGTTGGTTCGTTCTGCACATGTCTTGCTTCTTCCTGCATTTTTCTTCGTCTTTGCGCACTTCTGTTGCTTCTTTCTGCATTTCTTTTGCTTCTTTCTGTGCGTTTTTTCTTCTTTCTTCACATGTCCTACCGCTGTAGGCATAGTTAGAAACTAGCATTTGAAAAACCTTTGAAATTCACTGAAAAAAACATAGGTTTCAGGCATGTTATAGTTAGAAATTAGCATTTCAAAACCTTTGAAATTCACTGAAAAAAACATAGGTTTCAGGCACGTTATAGTTAGAAATGAGCATTTAAAAAAACCTTAGAAATTCACTGAAAAAACCATAGGTTTTAGGGAAAGTTATAGTTAGTTGGACATTGCACTCGTACAAAACCCGTGAAATTCCCCCGTTATAGTTAGTTCAGCTAACTATAACTCGCACCCCCGCAATACACTTCTGATGACATCACATATCACATCACTCATGACATGGTCAGTGACATCACCAATGACATCACTGATGGCATCTCAAATGACATCACTGATGACATCACTGATGACATCATCCAGTGACTGTGTGTTTCTGTAAAGTTTAAATATGTTTAATATATATAGGGAGAGGCATATTGAAGAATGAGTGGATGTATAAGTGTCTGAATGGCTGTTTTACTAGGTGCGTGACTGACTCTATAAGTGAGTGGTTAATCATATCTTACTGAATGCATGGGTTAGTGACTAAACTGTGTGAATCTCTGTACCCGTCTGTCTGTTGGTGTGTAAGCGACTGCATGGGTTTGTGAATAACTACATAAGTGTCTATATGAGTTATTGATTGGTTGTCTGAGTATCTGTATGGGTGCCTGAGTGTTTGTGTGGGTGGGGTGTGTGTGACTCTGTGCATAGATGTGTGAGTGGATGATTCACTGGATGCATAGTTTGAAGTGTGCATCTGTGATGGACTGTATGGGTGGGTGGGTGAGTGCGTGTATGGGTGTGATAGTGAGTAAATGTATGTCATTGGTACATGTGTAAGTAACTACATATATGAAAGGCAGTATATATGTGTGTTAGAGTATATAAATGGCTATAAGTGAGAGTGTGTGATTGTGAGTGAGAGTGGCTGCATAGATGAGCGTTTGCTTGTATCAGTGATTGTATAAGAACGTAAGAATGTGGTAGTATTTGTAAGTGAGTAAGTGAGCTGGTGTGTGTATAACTGTATAGGTGAGTAAATGGGAGTGTGAACAATTATTTGCATGACTGACTAGGTGTGTGAGTACCTCTATGGATGAGTGGCGGTGTGAGTGTCTATATAGGTGTATGAGTGCATATGATAGTCCTGTACTGAGTGACCGTAAGTATGAGTTATTGTACAGGTGAGTGAGTGGATGTGTGCATAGACGTAAGAATCAGTGAGTGGTTATGTAGTTATTGGTGTTGGAGTGTCAATGGTTTTGAGAAAGGCAGTCTGTAATTTATAGTGCGTGTATCAAAAGTTATATTAGGGCGCTGAGAAGATGCATGAAATTTTCACATTAATGACGTCAGCAGTGATGTCATTTGAGATGTCATCAGTGATGTCATCAGTGATGTCACTGGCCATGTCATGAGTGATGTAATATGTGACGTCATCAGCAGTGCATTGCGGGGGCGCGAGTAATAGTTTGCTGAACTAACTATAACGGGGGAATTTCACGGGTTTTGTACGAGTGCAATGTCCAACTAACTATAACTTTCCCTGAAACCTATGTTTTTTTCAGTGAATTTCTAAGGTTTTTTAAATGCTCATTTCTAACTATAACGTGCCTGAAACCTATGGTTTTTTTCAGTGAATATATATAGGACTTTCATGCACGTTTGGGGGCAAACCCGCCTCGTAAGATGAAAGAGACTCCAGGAATCAAATGGTACTTCTGCGGCTTACCAGGTCTCTTTGGGGGAACGTGTGCCCTTACACAAAAGGAAGGGGGAGCACAACTGGACGTTGCAGGATTTGCAGCAAGCACTTTAACAGAGGAGTTCAAGTGACTAAGCTGAGAAGAAAAAAAAAGTTGTCCAAGCTTTGGTGCTTCAGAGGGTGGGATAGTGTTGGGATTTCACAGCTAGATTATGGTACCGAAGTTACCGTCAAAGGGAGAAGCTGTCTGCAAAAACACACCGTCAAAGGGAGGAGCTCTCTGCAAAAACATGAGATACTTTGGGGTGACATGTGCCAATATTGAGGCATCCTGTTATATGTAACCTATTAGACACACATCTGACTGATGCATGAGTTCACTGATGGTCAGGTTTGAGGGGGCTCATTGGAGGGTTTAGGAGGGAGGTTCAGATTGTCAGCTGATTATTGCTATCCTGATGATCGTGAATTACACCATTTGGTATCTTCTTGAGTTTGTCTTGGAATGTTGTTTTATGTTATTGTCTTTCCTTTTTTTCTTTGCAAAACCAATAAAATGTATCTTAAAAACACTTCACTTAGATTAGTAAAGCCGTACTTACTTTAGGGGGCTCACATATATTGGCTGTGCAAGAACTCTGACCTCGGGCTGAGGCCTGCTCTCTCCCCAGTAGCTCTACTGTGCTCTGCTCAGCTCCGCAGACCCTTGGCCCAACCCAGGTAGGGTTCGAGACTACCCGGCGCCGAGTGCCCACCTCCCTCGCATCTTATAATTGCACTTGTCCCCTCTCTTGGTTAGCACCGTTGTAGAAACTGCATTTTCTGTTCCCCACTTGTTTTTATTGCGCCATTTGTTCCCCACTTGTGTTTATTGTGCCATTTGCTTCCTTGCATTCTGCCCACGTATTGTTTTTTATCCTCTGTAATTTGTGCCCATCTGTGGTTGTTTGTTCGTTCTGCCTACGCCCCCGCTTCTGCCTCCCAGCTCCATGTTCCCTCCCCCTCCCTTACCTAATGGCGGTGCTGCACGGTCGCGTTGTTGGCTCACCAAAGGCGCACCTAAGGCAAGCCCGTCTGTGCTTGTCCACTTCCCGACCGCGGCCAAGGCCAGAAACCCTGCTTAACCCCCCCCCCACTGTTACGACTCTGCCACCCTCCTCGCACTCAACCCTGGAACCCACAGAGACTGCCAACAGGCCTAACCGAATACGACCCACGGCCAGTTCTCTTGACTTCACTGCCGCTGGACCTTCACCACCACCCTAGCCTCCGACACCACTGACGCCAGCACCGACACCCTCAAATGCATCTTCCTCAACGTGCGCTCCATACACAAACACGCCATGGAAATCTGGAACCTACTCGACTCTCTCTCGCTCAACATCGACTTCTTCACGGAGACCTAGACCAACGCCACTTCCGCCCCCGACATCAACACCGCCATCCCGGATGGATAAAAGATCCAGAGGAAGGAGCGCCCCGCCGCCCGGGAGGAGGCCTCGTCATCGCCCAGAAGGGCACCCTCCGCCTCATCACCTCCAGCGAAGCCTTCCCCTCCGCCGAACACCTGCACTTCCAGAACTGGACCAGCCTCAGCACCACACTTCGAGAAACTCTCATCTACAGATCCCCCCGGCCCCTCGGCCCCCGGACACCCTTCGCCACCATCATCACAGACTTCATCCCACCGCACGCCATTGCATCAATGAACTATATACTCATTGGAGACCTCAACTTCCACCTCGATAACCCCAGCGACCCCAACGCCACCATCCTCCGTGACAACCTCACCAACATTGCACTCAACCAACTCGTCACCACACCAACAGACAGAGTTCACTTCACCCTCCCACGAGACGCCACAGCCATCCCGCCACCCCCCGGAGTCACCAACCAGCCCACCATCTCCACCTGAACACCAATCATGATCGAGGACACCGCCATGACCATGAAAAGCATCCACTCAGGGCCCCCACAGACCCCTGCCCCCCGCACATCTACCACAGAGCCGCGGACACTATCGCACCTGAACTGCAACGCACCATCAACACCACCTTTACAACAGGCACCTTCCAAGACAATTGGAAGCACACAGAAGTCAGGCCCCTGCTCAAGAAGCCCACAGCTGGCCCCTTTGACCTCAAGAACTACCGGCCCATCGCGCTCCTCCCCTTTGCAGCCAAAGTGGCAGAGAAAGCAGTCAACAGGGAACTGACACGAATCATTCAAGAGAATGCTGTCCTTCACCCCTCCCAATTCGGATTCCGAAGCAACCACAGCACCGAGACCGCCCAACTAGCTGCCACAGATGATATCTGCACCCTCGTGGACCAAGGCAACTCCACGACACTGGCATACAGGGAACAGCCCTGGACTGGATCCGATCGTTCCTTACCGGAAGAAGCCAAAAGATCAGACTGACACCCTTCCTCTCCGTCCCCACGGAAATCACCTGCGGAGTCCCACAGGGGTCATCTCTGAGCCCCACCCTCTTCAACATCTACATGCCCCCCCCCCGCAGCCATGGTCCGAAACAGGGCCTCAACATTGTATCCTACGCCGACGACACCCAGCTCATCCTCTCCCTCACCAGAGACCCCACCACCGCCAAACTCACCTTCCAGAGAGTAATGCAAGACGTCGCAGTCTGGATGAACAACAGCTGCCTAAAACTCACGCCGAGAAGACAGAAATCCTCATCTTCGGAACCACCCCCTCAGCATGGAACAACACCTGGTAGCCCACTACCCTTGGAAGCCCACCCACCCCCTCAGACCACGCCAAAAACCTCAGCATCGTACTTGATTCATCACTCACCATGAATTGACAGGTCAACGCCGTACCCTCCAGCTGCTTCAACACCCTCCGCAACCTTTGTAAGAGTTTCAAATGGATCCTCCGTGAGTCAAGGAAGACAGTTACCCACGCACTCATCACCAGCAGACTGGACTACAGAAATGCTCTCTACGCCGGCATCAACAAGTCCCTACTCTGCAAACTCCAGACAATACAGAACACCGCGGTCAGACTTGTCCTAATAAAATAGTCCTCGGCATACCCCTGCACGGACACATCAGCCAGCACCTGCAGAAACTCCATTAGCTCCCGGTGGAGAAGAGAGTCACCTTCAAAGTCCTCACTCATGCCTACAAATGCCTACACAACAACAGACCCAAATACCTCAACGACAGAGTAAACTTCCACGTACCCAAAAGAAACTAACCTCGCACTGACCGAAACCCAGCGCATCTGCAGAGCCAGAGCAGGCGGAAGATCTTTCTCTCACTCTAACATTCTAACATTCTCCTGAGGCGGAAAGCCGGGAGCGCTGCTAATTGAATTTTAAAACTTGTGTAATTCTGTGTTTTTACTTACTTGCACTAAAGCTAGGATTCCAGCCTGACTCTTGACCTCCAGACAGCCGATCTTGACGCTGTCACGGGGAATCCTCACTCGCTGCCGCCATCAACAGCGAGCGAGCTAGCTCCGCCCACTTTGCCGGCCACGCCCCCTTTTCTTTTCTCCACTCCCTCTAAAACGCCCCTATAAAACAATGTGTATGGGCCGGAAGCGCAGCGGACGGGCGCAGTGGGCGCGACGATTGCGCGCCGAAGGCGCGCCTAAGGCAAGCCCATCTGCGCCCGTCCGCGGCTGTCCGGGGCTAGGGGCACGTCACTCTGCCCAATTTATCACCTTTTCCCCCGCCCAACTCCGCAGCCTCCAGGGCCCATGGTCTTTACCAGCCACTACCTGTTCCCGCATTTCTTCTCTCGGCCTGTCTCCTGCTCCTTCTCCCACCATCCTTCCCCTTCAACACATTCCCCCCCACACCCCCGTGGGTGATGTTAACCCTGGATCCTCTAAAACCCTCTCGGTATATTACTTAAACACTCGGTCTGCAGTAGCCCACTCGCATGAACTATCGGTGCTGCTAGACCTTCATGCACCAGATCTTCTTTTTTTAACAGAAACATGGTTTTGCGATGACTCCCTCCCCGTTCTATTGGCCACTCTCCCAGCCCCATATTACGCTCTACGTGCGGATCGCCATAATGGTAGAGCTGGGGGCGGCGTTGCGGTCATCGCCCGAACTGACCTCCCCTTTCAAACTCTTTCCTTGCCAGATATTGCCACTACGGAGTACCTGGCTATCCGTACCACCTCTATTACACCTCCCCTCACTTGCATACTTACCTATCGTCCCCCTCAATCCCCTTTTTTGTTTCTCCCCGATTTTCTGGAAGTTTTGGCCACGATCACAGTTAACAACTCCTCCATTTTGCTCCTGGGTGACTTTAATTTTTGGCCCTCAGACCCCGCAGAATGCCCATCCTCAAAAGAATTTTCAGACACCCTTCAATCTCTTAACTTCACATCTCATATTCACTCTCCTACCCATGTCAAGGGTCATATCCTAGACCAGATTTGGTCCTTGAACTGTCCCGTAGAGTCCCTATCCATCTCACCTTGTACGTGGTCAGACCATCATTTGATCTCATTTGCCCTTCCCACACATCCTCCGGCCAAGCCCCCGTTTCCTAAGAACATCTGGGTCCGCGCTTGGGGGCGAGTAGACCCTCAAAATTTATCCACCCTACTCACCACCTCCTACCCCTCCCTACAAGGTCTATCCACCCTTTCCCAGTTCACGGCAATTGAACAGTGGCTCTCCTCAGGCTGCGACTCTATTGCCCCTTTGAAACGGGTCACCTCAAAGCGGGAGAAGGATGCCAACCTGTGGTTTAATGAAGATCTTAAGGCCACCAAACTAGCGGTACGTCGAGCGGAGCGGGCCTGGAGGAGAAACTACTGCCCCTCACTGCGATTGGAGTTCATTAACATCCTGACTCAATATAAAAAGGCTATCTTGGCGGCCAAAACAACCTATTTTTCTTCAAAAATCCTCCCAGCTGAGAACCAATCGAGGGAAATCTTCTCGATTGTGCACAACCTGGCATTTTCCGACAGAACCACTCTGAAGCCCACCCCTTCCCAGGAACTCTGTCACTCCCTAAACAATTTCTTCATTCAGAAAATAGCCACTATTAAAGCCAATATCCCTCTCCCCTCTCCTACCTTTGTGGATCCCCAGTGTCCTCCCCCCAAGGGACAACTCACTACTCTCCCTTCCTTGACCAAGGAATCCCTGCCCTCCATAATTCCCCTTGTCAAATCCGGCTCTCCGTTAGATCCCTGCCCTGCCCACATCCTCCGTCACGTCTTTACTACTTGTCCAGACCCCCCCTTCACCTCCTCAATAGTTCTCTCTCCCAGGGCGTGGTACCCAATCCACTCAAAACAGCAGTCATTGTTCCCATCCTGAAGAAGCCGGGCGCAGACCCCTCAGTCCCTGCCAATTTTCGCCCCATCTCTCTCCTGCCTTTTTTGGCGAAAGTGCTCGAGCGCCATGTCACCTGCGCTCTGAGCTCTTTTGTAGAGAAGTACGGGGTTCTTGCCCCCCGCCAGGCCGGATTCCGCCCCGCACACTCTACGGAGCCCGTAGTCCTCTTGGTCCTCGACAACCTCAGGGAGGGAATGGACACTAACCAGACCCAGGCCTTGGTTCTCCTCGATCTCTCAGCCGCTTTTGACACGGTTGATCATACCATCTTGCTTTCCCGTGTCAGGGCGGCGGGGATCGGGGGCACCGCGCTGGTATGGTTATCCTCCTTCCTGAGGGACCGCACCCAGGCAGTTCGCCTGGGTGATTTTTCTGCGGACTTTCGGAAAGTTCAGTGCGGGGTCCCCCAAGGATCCTCCCTTTCACCTATTTTGTTTAATCTTTACATCGCCCCTCTTATTTTCTCACTGCAGCAAATGGAGGTCACCGTATTTAATTATGCGGATGACCTCCAACTTGTCTTTAATCTGTCTTCTTCCCCTGCCTCTGTTCTTACCTTCCAATCTATCATGATTCATATCCGGGACTGGATGAACCACAACCATCTGAAACTCAACCCAGACAAGACTGAGCTGGTGTTGACGGGTGGTTCATCCAGCCCCTGGTCTTCCTTGTTTTGGCCCCCTTCCCTAGGCTCTCCACCTGTCCCCTCTACCTCAGTAAAAACATTAGGCATTATTCTCAATTCTCAACTCACCCTTCACTCCCAGGTTAGTTCTTTGGTTTCTTCTTCTTTTCTTTCACTGCGCACTATACGCAAGGTGTCCCGTTTTTTTTCTTTTGACGCTTTGAAACTGATCACCCTGGCAATGGTCATCTCCCGCCTGGATTACGGCAACGCCTTATATGCAAGTATATCTGCATATAGCTGAAGGCGTCTGCAGCAGATCCAAAACCAGGCGGTGCGCCTGGTGTTTAAACTACCAAAGTCTCACCACGTCACTCCCCTCCTCAAGTCCCTACATTGGCTTCCTGTCCGCGCGCGTGTCCAGTTTAAGCTTGCTTCCATCACCTTCCAAGCACGACTGGGCACGGCCCCGGCTTTTATCTCATCTGAGATCATTCCCTATGTTCCCTCCAGGGAACTGCGTTCATCCACTCAATCCCTTTTCACAGTCCCGCGGTTCCGGAGGAAGAAATGGGGAGGATCGAAATTTGCGACCCTTGCTCCACTCTTCTGGAACTCCCTGCCTCTTGAGCTTAGAGCCTTAACTCTTTATCCGCAATTCCGGAAACAGCTCAAAGCTCATTTGTTTACTAAATTTTTTAACTAGTTTATTAGCAGTTTCTGTTTCCTTTTAACTCAGCTTCGGCTTCCCTCGCCCAGATATCTGTTAGTCGCAGCGCCATGAAACCGCTGGTGAACGTGCGCTTTATAAATAATTTTAAATTCAAATTCAAATTCTCACATTGCAGCCAAAACCTGGAACGAGCTACAGGCAGATATCAGACGTGCCCCCTCCCTGAACACCTTCAGGAAGACCCTCAAGACCTGTCTCTTTGGATGAAAAGTTCTGCCCCCCCCCCGGCCAGCGCCTTGAGAACCTCACGGGTTAGTAGCACACTTACAAGTCCCTGATTGATTGATTTCAAAATAAACAAGCAGTTTCTTGGAGAAGGCTTGAATGCACATTTAAAATTACAATACACTGGTTACATGAATAAAGAGAGGGTTTTGTTGGCTCCATTCCTTTTAGTGATAACTCCTGTTCCTCTCAGATGGGTATGGTGCAAACAAGTGGAGATGGAATAGCACACATGGAACCGATACATGGATGTGTCACTTTCCTTACTTGCATAGATGCACATCTTCACCAGTTCCCTCTTTAAAAAAGCATTTTTGTTTTTTAGTTTAACCAATGGCACTGGATAAAATCCTTTAGAAAGGGGCACTTAGAGAATGCATACAGGGTGTCCTATGGTCATGCCCTACGTGAACTGACAGAATATGTATAGACATTTGTAGTAAGTAGTGTCAAAACAAGATATTCTGTTAAGCAATTGTGGTTTTTGATGCAGTTTAACTTGCTATTGTATTGCATAAAGACTACTAAGTCGAGTAAGAATGTGAGTGACAACTTTATGTCAACATCGGTTAGGGCTTATGCATAAGGTATGACAGGATGAGATCCAGGTTCCGCCTCAGCGTTGGCCATCTTACTTAAAGAAAGAAATGCAGAAGGCTAGTCAAATACTATTTGGTGGCCTTGTTGGGAGTAAAGTATGATTCTCTAAGTGGGTAAAGTATTCATACTTGCTTGGCTCTGATACATATATAAATAATGACATGTTGTTACCTTACATAGTGTGATCTACCAAGCAAAGCAAGTGATTAATGACTCTGGGCAGAGCAAGTGGAAACATCAGTCACCTGCCTTTGAATGATTTCCTGGCTCATGCCCAGACAACACAATTAACAGCACACATGACTATATCAGTGAAGAATGCTTCGCAGGAGTGAAGCCCCTTTAGACTGATACACTGTAAAAAGAGAAAGAGTATCTTCCCCTATCCACTGAGCAGAAGGCCTTGTCCAAAGGAATCTGGATGTCCTTCTTATAGATATGTATATAAGAGCTGGTGTGGCCGTACTTGGGCTATGAGGATGAACAGCCACTCTGGAGGGCTGTTGATATTTTGTAAGAATCTACCGGTCCAGAACCATATTACATCGTCCCTTCGAAACACAGATCCCCTACCAAGCCAGGGAGGGATGTTGTTGTATTACCAACACCTCTGTGATTGGTAGCCCAAGTCCTGAACTTGGGATTCCCTGACTGAACTGCCATTGCGGGGTGAGAGTGATGTAGAAGAGGTAGGGGGAACATGCCATGGTAAATAGTCTACTAACATAATTCGAATGCAAACCAGCAAAGTTAGGATGGTTTCTCAAAAGGGTGATTATGGTATTATTAGTTTTCTATGATAAACATTTTGGCCCTAATCAGTGGAACGGTATTTATGGCTGGAAAGGCCACCTTGAAATTCTGCAGCTTGATAAAGAAGGACGCACGGCACATCATCAACTTCAGCAGCTCAGTATTTATTGTTTATAGTCTTTAATATTGTTTGCTTGGAGTGCGATTCATGCAGACTTTTATTGTCTGCTTGAGAACCTGTTTCTATAAATAGAGCAAAAGCTTTGGTGCAGAAGTGCAGACAGCCATGATAGAATGAATGCCTGGATTCTTTAACCAGGGAGTCAGTGTTTCATTGTACATCACCTGCAGTTTCTTTATTAGGACAAACATATCTTTTTTTATGGTTAACTTTGTTTTATTGATTTTCAAGCATATGAGAAAGTACATTGCATCCATCGGGCATTCCCGTATCACGGCAACAGGTAATCCCTTCACCCCCTGGTCAAACCAACATATACATGTAGGAGCCCCAGGAAGTCTTTCTGGTGCGATCAAGGGGGCAGTCACTGTCGATATAAGACATGGGTCTGACCCGGTCAAGCATCATAAAAAGTCTAAATCCCCCCCCCCCCCAAAAACAAACCCCCCCCCCCACCCCTGGACCGGTGTGCTGGGTATACGCCTCTTTAGGGCCTTACTTAAAGGGACGTCTTTGGGTAGCAGATCGGGTGGCCGCGACCGTTGACTGTGCTTCGGTGAGCCTGAGAAGGTGAAGGTATTTCGGACATGTCACCTCATTCAGTTCTAGTGTTAGCAGGGACAGTGGGGGACGCCAGGTGGTTCCGAATGAATCTGCTGAGTTCCTTAGAGTGGCTTGAATTCGTTCCATGCCTAGGATATACCATAATTTATGTAGCCATCCTGTATGGGTCGGTCGGGTCCGTGTGCCCCATAGGGAGAGGATATTTTGCACAGCTGCTCCTAGCGCCAGGCTCATCTGTATCCCCCTGATGGACTTCAGTGGATATGTGATTGGGTTAGGAAGCCCTAGGATTGTGTAGGCAGGGAAGCGGGGGATTTCAGTCTCTAACTGTCAATGTCGTCTAGAATGGCTGCCCAGTACCCCGTCAATTCCTGGCAGTCCCAAAGTAGGTGGGTCAGCGTGCCCTCCGCGTCACAGCCTCGCCAGCATGTCGGACTACGATTCGGGTTCCCTTACTTCAGTCTGGCCGGTGTCAAGTACCAATATGTGGCCACTTTGACCGCTGATTCCCTACTGGCCGTATTGTGGGCCATGTGATTGGCCCTGAAGTAGATATCATACCATTCATTCTCCGTCAGATCTCTCCCCAGTTCCCGTGCCCAACGCTGTTGCCCCGCTGTGGGCAAGGAGGAGGCTGGAGGACGAAGCATGTTGTATAGTTCAAAGATCATCTTCTTGTCAGAGTATTTTGTTATGAGCCATTTCTCATAGGTCGTGAGCTTTCTACTCACTAGCGGACGTACGTCGGAGGTGGAGGAGCCAATGACGGAGTTGGAAGTACTGGAATTGGTTCGGTGCTGTTATTGCTTGGATTGTTTCACTTCCGAGAACGGGAGGAACCCCTCCAAATCAAAGAGATGTCCCACTGACTTGCAGTCAGTGACCCGCCACTGCGAGAACGCCCGCTCCTCCAGCCCTGGTGTAAACTCTGGGTCATCAAATAGGGGTGTTAGTGGTGAGGGGAAAGATGTCAGTCCGAGTTTGACGGCAACTGTGTCCCAGACTCGCAGCACTGTATTCGTGATTGGAGAACCCTTGAGATTTGGTGGTCTATCCGGCCTCTTCAAGAAGGCCACCTTCCATAAAGGGAGCTTCGCTAGCGCTCGGTCCTGGAATAGACACCTTTTTTCAGACTTGGTCTACTCCACTCCACCAGATGCCTAACTTGCACTGCCCTAAAATATCCCAGGAAATTTGGGATACCCAGCCCTCCTTTGTCCGGAGGTCTATGGGAAAGATCTCTACGCATAAGAGGACGCGTGCTTAGGGTAGGATAGACATTTTTATAGCTGCAATACGGCCAAGTAGCGACAATTGGTGTTTTTGCCATTGTCGGAGGTCTTTCTGGATTTGGGAGAGGAGTTTGGTATAAATATGCTTGACTGTCCGCACGATAGAAGGAGCTAGATCTATCCCCAGGTTAGTGATTGTGTCTTGGGTCTGGAGCTCTCCGTAGGGAGCTTGTCCTTCCCTGGACAGGTCCTCATTTCGGCCAAGGTGGAGGACCATAGATTTCCCCACGTTGATCTTAAAACCGGAGACCTGGCCAAAGGGAGGTCAACTCCCGGAGAAAAGTTGGCATGGAGCGCTCAGGGGACTCCAAAGTCACCAGAATGTCATCGGCATACAGGCTCACCGTATGTCTCTCTCCTCCGAATGGGATGCCTAAGATGTCAGGATTGTCCCTGATCCTTTGTGCTAGGGGCTCCACTTAGAGCACGAAGAGAAGGGGCGAAAGCGGGCATCCCTGTCTCATGCCCCTCTGGATCTCAAAAGACTGTGAGGTTATCCCATTTACCCTGATCGTAGCCTAGGGCCTATCATACCAGCTCACCACCCAGGCCCTAGGGTTTCCATCTTGGTGCGGTGGGCTTTCTCTATAAGGTGCAGTATGTGTTTGGTGTTGTCACTGCTCTGGTGATTGTGAATGAAGCCGGATTGGTCCAGTTCGATGATGCCGGGCATACGGGGGCCCAATCTGGCCACTAAAACCCAGGTAAACAGCTTCAAATCCAGATTGAGAAGGGAAATCGGTTGGTAAAAGCCACATTGGGTCAATCAATCAATCAATCAATCAAAGACATTTCTAGAGCGCACTACATACCCGTAGGGTCTCAAGGCGCTGGGGGTAGGGGGGGGTGCCGCTACTGCTCGAACAGCCAGGTCTTCAGCTTCTTCCTGAAGGAGAGGTGGTCTTGGGTCAGGCGCAGGTCGGTCGGGAGGGAGTTCCAGGTCTTGGCGGCCAGGTAGGAGAAGGACCTTCCTCCTGTAGTCGCTCTTCGGATGCGGGGGACCGCGGCGAGGGCGTGGTTGGCTGAACGGAGGTGGCGTTTGGGAGCGTAGAAGTTGATTCGGCTGTTGAGGTAGCTCGGGCCTTGGTCGTGTAGGGCTTTGTGTGCGTGGGTGAGGAGGCGGAAGGTGATTCTTTTGTTGACGGGGAGCCAGTGTAGGTCTCTCAGATGTCCGGAGATGTGGCTGGTTCGTGGGATGTCGAGGATGAGTCTGGCTGAGGCGTTCTGGATCCGCTGGAGTCTCTTCTGGAGCTTGGCGGTGGTACCGGCGTAGAGGGCGTTGCCGTAGTCCAGTCGGCTAGTGACGAGGGCCTGGGTGACGGTCTTCCTGGTCTCGGTGGGGATCCACCAGAAGATCTTCCGTAGCATGCGTAGGATGTTGAAGCACGCCGAGGAGACGTTGTTGACTTGTCTGGTCATGGAGAGGGAGGAGTCCAGGATGAAGCCCAGGTTGCGTGCATGGTCTGTCGGTTTGGGTGCGGTGCCCAGGGCGGGAGGCCACCAGGAGTCGTCCCAGGCGGAGGGTGAAGAGCCCAGGATGAGGACCTCCGTCTTGTCTGAGTTCAGTTTCAGGCGGCTGGTCGTCATCCACTCGGCTACCTCTTTCATCCCTTCGTGCAGGTTGGCTCTTGCGGCGGCGGGGTCGTTGGTCAGGGAGAGGATCAGCTGGGTGTCGTCGGCGTAGGAGATTATGCTGAGGTTGTGTTGGCGTGCGATGGCCGCGAGGGGGCTCATGTAGACGTTGAAGAGGGTGGGGCTCAGCGAGGATCCTTGGGGGACGCCGCAGATGACTTCGGTGGCCTCTGACTTGTACGGTGGTAGGCGGACTCTCTGTGTTCTTCCGTCGAGGAAGGAGATGATCCATTCCAGAGCCTTGTCCTGGATTCCGACGTTGCTGAGGCGCTGTACTAGGGTGCGGTGGCAGACAGTGTCGTGACAGGGTCGTGTCCTTCCCGGGTTTAGGAATGACTACGATATCAGCGGCCAGCATATCAGGGGGGGTGGTTCCAGGACCCTGAAAGGAGTTAAAAACCCGCGTTAAGATCGGAGCAAGAAGTGGGCAGAGGGATTTATAGATTCCCGCTGAACAGCCATCGGGCCTCGGCGATTTCAGAGGCTTGAGACGAGAAATTGCCCCTATCACTTCTTCAATCCTAATAGGTGCATCCAGAGCTTCCACCCCTGCTGTGTTCAGTGCCGTCGTGGCAGCTCTCTGGAGGTAGGCTTTCCCATCTGCGCTCAATTGTGAGTCTTTACCATACAATGTGGAGTAGAAGTCTCGAAGGACTTCTGCAATCTCGTCGTCGCGTTCAGTTGTCTCCCCCCTGGCGTTCTGAAGGGCTAGAATGTTTGAGCGCTGGGCACGGGCTCTGAGATTACATGCTTGGAGACGCCCTGTTTTGTCACCCCCTATATAGTAGGAGTGTTTGAACCGAAGGACCGCGTATTCGGCTCTGTCTAGGTCAAGACTCGCTAATTGCGCCCTCGCTGCTTTCAATTGGCGCCAAATCGTGGGCGCGCAGGTTCGACTGTGTACCCTCTCTAGTTCTACCACTCGTGGCGTGAGAAGGTCCCTCTTTTCCTTAAGCTGTCTGGCTTCGGTGGCAGAAATGACGATTAGTTTGGCTCTTACAATGGCTTTGAGAGTTCCCCATAGTGCCGCTAGAGGAGTGTACGGAGAGTCATTCATCGCTAGGTAGTCAGTGATGCATTTGTGGAGTTGCTGAGGCACTCCCGCTCATTGAAGCAGGTTCTCCCTGAGTCGCCACGTCCCTGTCGGTCTGTGAGTCTGGGGCATAGATAGAGTCAATGCCACTGCATCGTGGTCGGAGAGCGCTACTGGTGTAATGTTCACTGTATCCACTAGTGTGTTCAGTTCTGTAGAGCCTATGAAATGTCTAGTCTGGCGTATGTATGGTGTGCAATGGAATAGAAGGAAAATTGTGTGGCTTGAGGATGAGCCACCCACCATACGTCCACCAAGCCATTGTCTCTCAGCCATTCCCTCCCTGTTTTGGGCAGTGCACCCGTTTGTCTGTAACGCTGGCCTGACCTGTTGTTCTCCGCATCCATAACCAAGTTAAGGTCTCCCCCAACCACCAGTCTCTTGTCTTGTTAGCGTAGAACGCCCGACAGCGCCGCCTTAAGGAAGTTTTCTTGTCCTGAGTTGGGGACGTAGAGGGAGCCCACTACCAGGGGAGCCCCCCCACCCATAGGTTGTAGGCCAGTAGACGGCCTTTTATTTCAGCCATCTTGTCGCCCACCGTACCCTGGAACGTCCTAGCAATCAGTATGGCCACCCCTGCTTTCCTATCCGGTGTGGAGGAGAATTGTTGGGGAAATGCTTGGGACCTCATCCGGTGCCAGTCTTTGGGGAGGAGATGGGTCTCTTGTAAGAGGCACACAGCTGCCCCTGAATTCTCTAGGTAGAACAGGATGGCTCTCCTCTTTATGAGGTCATTTAGTCCCTTCACATTGAGGGTTATTATCTGAAGTGTGGATCGCGACATGAGGCAGTGGTGGGTTGGATCTGCTGTATTAGCTGAAGCCTGGTCACCTTATCTACATGGAGATCCCCTTGTGCCCTGACGCTGTTTGTCTTTGAACCAGGCCCTTGCTTGGATCCTGCCCTGAACAGCACACCGGTTCCCCTTCCCCCCTCCCTAACCCCAACAAAATCCAACAAACACGCATGAAACAGTGCCCCCCTCCCCTGGTGCCGGTCCCATGTCCATCCCGCTCTCTCCCATCCTTCCACCCCCTTGCGTCCCCCCCGTTAACTTGTCCTCCCGGATCCATCCCGCTTCCTCCCTAACCCCAAATGAAAAACCCCAGGGTTCCAACAAAGTCCATTGCCCACCGTTCGAGGATATGGGCATGTGGGCATGTGGGAAAGAGAAAATTGGGGAGTACGTGTGGTCCAAGTGTCTCGGGCCCCACGCCCCCGGCCCCCCCACCCCGGTTAGCTCAATTTCACTGCAATCCGACACCCCTGTTAAAGTCACGGGTAAACCGTCAGGGCGGTATCTTTAATGACTGTTTCTAGGGCCTCCAGTCTCTCCTGTGCTATAGTGTCAGAGTCCGGTCGTAGTTCCAGGGTAGACGAGTGTCTGCGGCCCACTCTTTGCCATCCTTCCCCCCGATGATGTCCGCGGGCGGCTGGGTGTCTCGTCCGGGCTCCGGTGCTCCAAACTGAGGATCTTGTAAGCTTCTTGAAGGGACCTGAGTTGGTACAGCTTGCCATTCCACTTGAATATCAGGCGAAAAGGGTGACCCCAGGAATAAGCCACCCCTTGTTCTCTCAGGTGAGCGGTCACCTCTCTAAAGTCCTACCTCTTCTGTAGTGTGATGGAGGCCAGATTCTGGTAGAGCGCTATTGAATGTCCTTGGTATTTGAGGTTTTTTTATCGACCTGGCCTCTCGCAGTATGCGCTCTTTAGGAGGGAAGTCCGAGAGGAAGGAGAGTATGTCTGGCGGAGGGGCAGAAGCACGTCTCGCTAGGCCCACGCAGTGTGCCCGGTCAATGCGGATTTCAAAGTCTTGTGTCTCTCCCAGAATTTCTCTAAACAGTCCCTGGAGGTAGTGAGCCACATCAGACCCCTCCGCCTTCGAGGTGACCCCCCTGATGCGGATGTTATTCTGCCTCGAGCGGTTTTCGAGGTCCTCCCCGTGAGCCTGCAAGTCCAGTTGTTGATCTCGTAAGCGGATCATCTCCTGCTGAAGGTGCTCGATCTCCTCGTCTTTGGTTTGCTCGCGATCTTCAATAGCAGCTACTCTCTCCCCGATCGCATCGACGTCGCGGAGGATCTCCTTCACCTCTCCCGCCACTTCGCTTTTGAGCGTTTGGAAGTCCTCTCGAAGGGTGTTGAAAAGTGATTCGAGGAAGGAGCGCGTAACCGGGGCCTCTCCCTCTTCTGTGTCCATGTGTGATTTTGGTGCTGGAGATGTTTTACCCCCTTTCTCCCCAGACAGGGAGCCTTTGGCGAGCATCTCCTTCAGGGACCTCTCCCCCCTCTTCCTCACCGAGGACTTCGTTGGGCCGCAATCTAGTGGGGGTTCGCCCCTGGCGCACGTCGTGCTCGTGTAGCGCTTGTATACCTCTGCTATGTGCAATGTCAGGCCGGGTGGATCCCCCTCCCAGCGGGTGGTGTTTGCCCCAGCTAGGCCCTGCCTCACCCGGCCTCTTGACTCTGATCCGGGACTAATGGCACCCCGGTGATCTATGGCTCAGTGGGCCCGAGACCTCTTCGGAGTAGTGTCCCTCCGTCAGAGTCTTACTCCGGTCTGTGCCCAGCTCTTCCAATGGCCGTCTGGTTTTGCCCCCGCACCTCCGCCAGGCGATGGCCCTGGCCGGGTATGAGCCTCCCTGCACTCTTCTCTGCTGCTCTGGTCTCCTTTCTCATCACTTCGCCTCGCGTCACTGTTGATGAGGGCCTCTCGACGCTGCCGGCCGACAAGCGCTGAGGCCCCTTCTCTCTAGTTCACTGTTGGAGGCCTTCCCTCTAGGCTCAGCATGCTCCTAGCTGTGGACGGTCGTAGCTGCAGGCCTTGTCCCTCTCTGGAGCAGCACTGCGGGCCCCTAGCGCGGCCCCGTCTGCTCTGCCGCCCGCAGGGACCCCCTTCTTTCTTGTCCGGCCTCTGCTGCAGCGTGTATTCTTCTTCCACGTTCTGCAGCCACATGCCGCCTGCGCTGCTGTCAGGGGACTCTTCGCCGCTGCGCTGTAGATGGTGGTGCCAACATGTTTGTTCAGGCGTCATTACTTCACGCCTCTGTGCTCTCCCGAACGGCTGCCCTGAAATGCTTGGGGGATCGCTGGCCCTGCTCGGCGCTTATCTGCACCCATCACTGCACCGCTGTTTGGCCGCTCACCAGCTCCGGATGTGCGCCAGCCGCTGATGTTATCAACTCCATTGCAGAGGGCCTCCCAGGGTCTGCCCCGGTAGCGGTGTTAGGCGTGGCCCGGTCTAGGCGCCCCCTCCCCGCACCGCTGCGGTAAGGGGACACTTCGCCGCTGTTCTGCAGGTGGCGGTGCTATCAGGCTCGTGCAGGTGCCCATTCTTTGTGCCTTTGTATTCTCTCCGCTCCGCTCAGCGTTGATCCGCTTCTGTCCCCGTGCCACTGCCACTGCTTAGGGCGCTCACCTGCTCCTAATGTGCGCCAGCCTCTGCTGGTACTGTCCCTGCCACCGAGGGCCTCCCAGGCACTGCCTCAGTAGCGGCGTTAGGCGCGGCCCGGCCTGGGCCCCATTTTCTCGCACCTCTGCCTTCTCTCGTCAGGCCGCCCAGTAGCGCCGATCGGGGCCACAGCTCTGAACCTGTGGCTCATCTATATTAGCATAATTTGTTTTCATGTCTGTGTTTAAGTGTGCTAATCTGCTTCTTGAACAGAGGTGTTATCAAATGTATTGTCTAGGTTCGTTCTGAGGTTGGAAACAATTGTTGCATAATTCAGAACCATGATGATGACAAGTGCGGGGAACCATTTTGGAAGAACCACATCTACAGCATACGCAGTCATGGCCCTTGGGTAAATGACAATAAGGTAGGAAACCCATTCACTCCCCCAGATTAGCCAGAACCAGAGTTCTGCATCACTATCATTATCAGCATGGTCTAGTTTTGTGTACTCAAATAGATCACGCACATTTTCCTTTAGAGCAGACCTTTCCAGCCTAGGTTACCTCCAAGGCGATCCCCCAGGTATACTGAAAAATGTAAATGGATGGAAAGATTGGTGTTGTGCTTTGAATATCCTGTCCTTAGTTTTCAGGATCAAATGCAGAGAATAACATTGTCACTCTCCCTTGTGAGGAAGAAAAAAGATAGGGTCTCATTCTGCTCAACCTGTGAAAAGCAAGTGTCACCTCTAATCTCAGGTTTTCATTCTGACTGTTTGGCAGGGTAAGTTTGGTTGAAGTTATATCTTAGCACCTGTACCAATCGTTTACAGGCTGGAGCAGAATACTGGGCAGATGTAGCATGTTTCACAATTTCTTGTAAACAAGACCCATTCTTCCTACTTCTTAACATCTTTCTCCCTCTTAATAGCTCAGTGCACAAAGAGAGAATCACCCATTGGGTAGTGGGTGAATTATTGAGCAGGGCAGGCCTGCTCAAGTGGTGACTAATCAATGAATGAGGGTTAGCTCAAGTCGCCTCTGACATCTTTGCCGTGGTATTCTCCCAAATCTTTTGCCATTACTCCCTTATTTTGCTGAACTGGTTTTTGCTAGCATTAGGACTCTGAGCACCTTACCTCTGCTAAACAGTGCTAAAGTGCTTGTGCTCTCTCCCTAAAACTTGGTTAAAGTGGCCTACACATAACTGCCACACTTAACTTACTTGTACATCTTCTAAGTCCTTAATAAACTGTACCTAGCGCCTGTACATTAAATGATACCAATGGTCCTACAGCACCCATTGTGCCACCCAGTAAAGTAGCCTTTTAAAACATCTCAGGTTAGCCACTATGACCCGTAGTGGAATTTTAAAATGCCATTTCGATCTGGCAAAATAAACTTTTTGCCAGGCCTAGATCTTCATTCTTTTAAAAGTATTAGTCATCCGTATGTTAGGCCCTAAAACCTCACCAGTATAGTGGGTTTAAATGTTACATGGCCTGGCAGGGGAAAACTCCTAAAGTCATTTTCCTCTGTTGTAATGCCTATCTTCCCAAACACTGGGTTACCTTATTACACTTAGTAAGTGCTAACTTCAGATTGGGAGCAGATGGAGAGATGATGTTTATGCTCAAATGAATTGTAATTTAAAAATCTCTTTAACTCCTTAATTGTTGGACCTCGCCCTATTCCTATGCTCAGCCTTTTTCTAGCTGTTTTGGGAAGTTCGCTCTTGGGACTCCATAAGTTTTGTTTCCACTTAAGTTATCCACACTAAATTTGCATCCCTTTTTACTAACATCCTGTAGATTCTGAAGATATGCAGGGTTTGTGGATGTCCATCGAGCGGGTTGGGAAAATGGGCCAAATATACCTCAATTTTGAGTTTTTGGGGAAAATAGAAGAAAAAATAGCACTCCATCATAGTCCCCATCTTCCTAGCTTTCAGGAACATGCAGAGTTGAATAAACAAACATTTCTTTTAATCACAGTTTTTCTATTTTTCAAATATGTAGCTCATTATTCCTATTTTTGTGATCCCTACCAACTTCCAGTTTGTGGTAGAAACCAGGGTGAAACCCATGGATGATCTAGAAAAGTCACAGATTTCTCAACAGTAGACAAAAATCCAAATTTAGCGAGGGGTCATATGTGCACATCCCTATAGGTTTAACTAAAGAAATTAACTGATGAATTAAAAAATATTAAAAATGAGTAGGAAAGAAAGGCCTTTTCTGACACCTTTTTCATTTGTAGTTTCTTGTCACAATCGTTGATTTACTAAAACAATATACCATTACTGCCACTAGGCCCTTCTGGTTGAGGGTTTATATATGATTTGTTAGTTCTGTAAGAACCCAAAGTGCCCATAGCCAACAAATGAACTGCATCATACAATGGTTTTTCATTGTGTACTGAGCATAGATCAATGGACAACAAGGAAACCGATGTATTTCTGAAATGGCCACAAGATATGGAGTTTAGGAGCGGTGGTTATTTGTACATCTCTGAATTTGTTGGTTCCCATACTAGCATATGATTTAGAGGGCATTTTTCAAATGTCTTCTTTCTTACACCCATTGGCTTACATTTGGTAATTTTTAATAACAAATGTTCTGCTATTCTATAGTCCCACATGTCTTCTAATATGTACAGTGGATCTCTTTGAGTGATTTATGTATGTATGGTGCCTGCAGCAGGAAGCGGGCATAAACACACCATGGATACCTCAAATTTTTCCACTGCAAAGCTGGCCCCCAGTAACAAAACCGGCCCCCACAGCTCAATTTGAAGAAATCTAGAAAACCTGTGAAAACAATTTAAACACGACAACTTGGGGAGTCGAGGGTGGTGTGCCATGAGTGGATCCTAAGAGATTTTCTTGTCCACAATGCCTGGAATACCTTAAAGTTTGCCTGAAATACACATGTTCCTTACATTTCTGAGTGAATCTTCTGGAATGCAAGGGGGGCATATCAGGAGCATTTGCCCCTATTTGCCCTGACAGGGGCAGAACGACTGTTGCCCCATTTACTTAGAGTGGGGGCATGGACATGCTGGGCAGCTTCCAACCCTATATTTTTATAAAATAAAATCCCTAGTGGGCTCTCCGCAGCCTGGGGGGACAGATCAGAGGTAATTACCCCCATCTGCCCCCTAGGGGGGCAGAAAGACTGTTGCCCCATTTACTTGGGGTGGGGGAATAGCAATGTCCATGGTAGGCAGCCCGTAACTCTGTATGTAAACAAAAAATTACTTTCCTTGGCGTATTTTGGGATTTCTGCCCTTCTGGGGTCAGATCGGGGGTAATTACCCCATATCCCTTTTGAGGGGGCGGCAGAAAGACTGATGCCCCATTTACATGGTTTGGGGTCATGCCCATGCAGGGCAGCCCCCACCACATATATATATTTTTTTTAAATCTCTTTTTTAGATCGAGTGTAATTATTGCATCTGCCACCAAGAGGGAGAAAAGACTGTTGACCATTTGAAAAGAAGAGATAGCTAGGTATCTAGAGGGCTATGGAGCAGATGGGGTAATTGCCCTAATCATCCCCCCAGGGAAGCAGAAAGACTGAAATAATACATTTGCCCTTAGGGGAATTCAAGCCATTGCCCATTGGGTTGCTCCCGCTATCCCTGGCGGCTTATCCCTGCTTGGGAGTGGCTTATGGGTGGATCCCTGCTTGGGGGTAGCTCTCCTGCGGTGTTCCCAAAGCAGGGAAACACTGGGCAGAGGTGTAGGAGAGTAGGATCTTCTTCACATGGGTACCCCCACTTTTTGCTGGTGTTTCACTGTTTTTCGACCTTAGTCTGGCTGTGGCCCTGCTAATCAGGACCCAGCCTAGCTGCTTCCTCTCTAAAATGGTTTCCATGTACATTAGGTACATATCTAATTGTATTCTGGAGTGCCTTATAAGCCCCTAGTATATGGTATACTATGTACTTAGGGCATAGGTACCACAGAGGCCTACCAGGGGCTGAAGCATGTATTATGCCACCCCTGGGAAGCACTCCAAAATGGCACCACAGGTCTGCTACTGCAGCTTGGGTAAGGTGGTGCTTGCACCCCTTACTGTGGTATAGACTACCTATATCACTACCATTGCACACACATATAAAACCTATAAGTAACTCCTATGGCAGGCCTTAACAATCCTGAAGGCAGAGTGCTTGGTTTTTATGTGAGAGGGGACCCCCCTGCTGAGGAGAGATGTGGGATGCCTACCACTGACGTGTGCCTGCGGCGCCTGAGCACCGCTGTGGAGGTGAAGAGGGAAGAACCCTGAAGCAGCCCCTGTGAAGAGCGATGAGCACACCGGAGCTGTACTGCGGGGCCATTGCAGGAGGCTGCCGTGTGAGCACAGAGGTGATCAGCCTGCCCCTCTGCCTCCCTCCCCTCCCTGCCTGGACAACTGCCATAGGCGTGCGACTGGGGGAGGCTGCTGCCGCATTCTGGATCTCACTAGGGCCGCAGCACAAGGTGGCAGAATCAAGCGGATGACCCCTGCGGAGGCCCAGCGGTGAAACCGCGCACTAGTGGTGGTCCACTGGGACCAGCAGACACGGCCCGAGAGGCGCAGGCCTATGCGTCCCGTGCCACCTGAACGCGAATGAACTTCTGCTGAACGGAAGGAGTAGCTGCCTGCTGCTGCTGTGCACCTGGCTGTTCGAGCGCCACCACGAAAGTCAGGAGGGAAGGAAACTCCGGTGGCTCACCGTCCCCTTGAAAACCGCATCTGAACTGTGTTGTGGAACCACTGAGGGAGGCTGTCAAGCATGTGAAGTGGTGAGCAGCCTTTCCCTGGCCCCCCTTCCTGTACTGGTGCCATGCAAGTGTGACTAGGTTACAGCCATATCCTAGACAACACTGGGGCGGCCACACAAGACAGCGCAGTACCAGACAGTCACCGCCTGAACTGGGCCACGTTGCCCACCTGGGCCTAGATTCCGCAAGCACGGTGGAAAGCAACATGAGGTCTGCAAATACACAGACTCGCCGGGAGCCCGTTTCGCGCCTAGGCTATCTGCATATGGAGGTGAGAGGCACAACAACCCTGCAGCATTAAAACAAAGACGTGAGGAGGTGACGCACACCCGCTTTGCCCTGATCTGCACTGCGACAGGGTGCAGAGGACGCAGTTCACTAACGCAACTAGCACGATTGGCCCACGCTGCGGCATAAACTGCCTGATAGTGCCCAGAGACACCTAAACACACGCCAGCAAGCTGGGACACGAGGAAGTCAGACGCCGGAGAAGGCCTTCAATGGAGCGGTCTTGATCAGGCTCCGACAATGTCCACACAGGACAGAGGCAGTAGCCAGAAGGTAGGCCACGAGCGTGTAAACTCGCACACGCACGTCCCTGCATTAGTCAGCCTCATACAGCGATAGGGCAGCTCCTCCACGTGCTTGTGCCTACTGTACAAATAAGATCGCTACCCCGCCCTGATAACGCCTGCACATACTGGTGGCGAATGCCGATAGCGCAGTAATTGGTAATGGGCCACCTACGCACAAACAAGCAACAGCTAAATGCACGGACTGGCAACCCGGCGACCCAGCCACAGAAATGTCACGCGCCACACTCACTGCCAAGCTAGTCTCTGTTCTGGCAGCAGTGGAAAAGATAGGAGCCACGTTGGACCAGACCTGATCCTTGTTGGAGTCAAAAATTGACAAGGTCACCTTGAATTTTCACCCTTCTGAAAGCCGACCATCACAAACTCGGGGACAAAGTGCACCTCCAGGAACAAGCACTCGCAGAACTAAAACCAGTTACACAAAGCCACACCGCGGCCCTGCAAGACCTAGAAGACAAAGTGGAAGACGCAGAAGGACGCTCGCGCTGCAACAATTTCCGCGTTGTGGGACTTCCAGAGGGTGAAGGACGAAAACCGGAGGAATATGCCGAGCGCTAGATTAGAGATTTACTTCCTGCTAGCACCCTATCTCCCCACTTTGTGATCGAGAGATTGCACCGCGTCCCCACGCAAAAGCCACCGCCGGGAGCCCCCCACGTCCATTCTTGTTTAAAGTTCTCAACTATAGAGACAGAGACTCGATCCTCCGCAAGACCCGAAAGCTGGCAGACATAAAGATCGGAAGCAATCAAATCATGATCTTTCCAGATTACACAGTGCAGGTCCAGCGCCGCAGAAGTGCATATACTGTCGTGACAAGACAGCTATGCGACCTTGGTCTGACCTACTCATTACTATTCCCAGCTAGACATCACGTGGTCGCAAAAGGATTGGTGCGCTTCTTTGACTCACCTGTCGAGGTTTGGGACAGGCTGGTGGAATCGGGAACACTGACGGGACCCTGGCCACCTGTGGAAGACGAGCCAAGAAAACCCAACAAGAAAAGACACCGTTGGAGCAGATACAGTGGATACCGCTCAGGCAGGAGTCATCGCGACGTCTACGGCCCCCGACCTAGACCTAGATTGCGGAGAGGCAAGAGGCACTACAAGTGGCTTCAACACTGGGAACTGCAACACAAAACTCGGACCGCCACTTGGGCCTCTCCAGATCCTCGGAAACTGGGGACTCAACACCATCCAGACTAGAGGACCCTGAAGAGTTTCCACTGCCAGAGGATACGCCACAAACAGCTGATGACATCATATGACTCTTACGAAGACCTCCGGTGAACTGTTGAACGCAACCCACGCAAGTACCCGCCGTGCTGGCACAATGTGGTGTTAAATCATATATTGCTTACAAACTGTTCTTTGCAAAATGTGGTGCTGCCCTCCACACTGCTGTACACGACACACACCTAGCATTATGTTGAGGGACATGTGCGGTACCCACCCCCTTCCCTAACGTTGCAAACTGGTTGAGGGGATACGCAACTTCTACATGAAAACAAGGGTCGAAATATTCCCTGCTGCCAATGCACCGCACAAAGCCACGCCATACGTCAGTTCGACACAGTTTTTAGTCTTAGGTTGGGCGTCATAGTTTGGACGAATTTCCACTAGGAACTCGCCCCCAAGGTTATACTTAGTTCAGTTCATGCATGCCCACTGTTTTTAATAGCACCGAGCTGGAACACACCCCCAAGGGTCAGGAGTCGCAACACCTTGCCCCCCCTGCACCGACCTGGTAAATGTAAAAAGGAACCATGGTACAGGTTAACATAGTCACATGGAATATGCGCAGTATACACGTGCTGTCATGTAGATACTCGATCCATGCCTATCTGCGACGCAGAGCAACTGACATAGTGTTGCTCCAAGAAGCACGCATATCCCTCACGAAACTGGGGCGCCTTCGGCATGGATGGAGAGGACAAGTGTACGGTACCAGCTACTCTGCGCATGTACGGGGCGCCCTCATCTGGGTGAAAGCAGGGGTCCCGTTCGCAAGTGATGAGGCGCTGGTCGACCCTGAATGCAGATATGCGATCGTGAGCAGACGACTCAATGGCCAACCGATCCTCCTTGGGTCCATCTATGCCTCGAATGTCAGTCAACCCACTTTTTTAGAAAGCCTTACAAAAACTTTAGCAAGGAGGAGTGGGGTCTCCTGGCTCCTGTGCGGGGATTTTAATTCAGTGCTTAATGTAGAGCTAGAGAGATCGTTCCTGCCCTTGCCCTTGTCCAAGACAGCAGCAACGTCCAATGCACAGGTTCTCGCAGACTGGCTGACACACTGGGCGTTATTAGACCTAAGGAGCGCCATAACTCAGACTACATGTGCGCCTAGATAGAATAGTGGGATCCCCGCACTGCTCCCTCTGGTCCACCAAATAGAGTACCTGGCTGGACACACTCTGACCACAACCCCCAAATACTGAAACTCACCTCGGAACCTGAACACCATACTGCCCCCACGTGGAGACTCCAAACAGCTGCACTCGAAGATCCTCCCTTTCGCTCTTCCCTGGGCACGGCGATCCTTGAATACTTTGAACTTAACGAAGACACAGCAGGGGACACACTAGTGGAATTGGAGGCTTTCAAAGTTGCGACAAGGAGACACTGTCTGGGAGCGACCTGGAACATACGCCAGACTCTCACCTCCAGCCTGAGCAAAATAGAATTAGACCTACTGTGATATGAGACAGAGGGGTAAGGTGTGAGTAGGGACGGACACCGGCAAGAAACACTGCGCACACACCACACGGAGTTGATGGAACGCCTGCGCTGTCACAACTACACTACACACACGGCCCGCAATCATGCCGCTGATGATCACGCAGGCCGACTCCTAGCCTGGTTGATCTATCAAGAACAAGCCCGCGCACAGATAGTCGCGCTTCGCAATGGCGCAGGGCTTTTAGTACATATACAGCGGGACATCCACGTGGTCCTCACGCAACACTATCAACGGCTGTACCAATCCCAAAGTCACCAGGAACGGCACGCCCTCCCAGCATTCCTAGATCAGGTGCAACTGCCTGAGGCAACGTGGACACACAATGTAATACTGGACGCGCAGATTTCGCAAGAGGAGATTAGGGAAGCAATCATGTCCATGGCTACGGGGAAGACTCCGGGACCCGACGGTCTCCCGGCAGAATTTTATAAGGCATATCAAGTGTCATTGGTGCTGTGACTACATCCCCTCTACACAGCTGCTGTTGATATGGGACGGCACCCTCCCTTACTACGCAAAGCACACTTGATTTCACTGCCCAAACCTGATAGAGATCCAACAGACATGGGCTTATACAGACCCCTCGCCCTGCTCAGTACCGACTACAAAATCTTAGCGAAAATACTAGCGGACAGATTGGCACAGGCAGTCCCCTCCCTGGTGCACGCGACCTAAAATGGCTTAGTCCCTGTAAGGAGGCTTGAGGGCAGAGTAGTGGTATAGAAGGACAAGCAGTCAGGTTATATGTCTATGAGAGGGATACTGTTTATTTGCCACAGTAAGAGAAAGACAGTCTATGTTACACCATAGGCTCAAAGGGAAATTAATAATCTCTTCCAAGAAGTTAGGATTGTCCTCTCCTTGTTTCAAAGGGGTATGTGTCCAGCCACCACTCTTTACTCTTGGTTGTCCTGGTCCTCTCTCCTCGGGTCTGGCTGTCTCCAGGGTTCTCCTCACCAGGGTTGAAAAACAAAGAACAGAAAACACTCGGGTTAGGCTTTACCCTTCCTATTCTTTAAGTTGTGCCACCTTCACCATAACGACGTGAGGGAGGGAATGGGGATGTCAGGGAGGAAACCTTCTAAGGTTCGTGAGGGAATAGTGGGCTCCGGTAGGGTGTGTCTTCTAATAGGTATTCCAGCTACCCCACCAAAAAGACCCTCTAAGCGGCACTTGCCTGAGGCCACGACCCGCGTACCGGGCCGCGGCAGCCGGACCCGGGGCGTCCTCTCCTTCTCGTGAGCCGCCGGGCTTGAAAGCAGTAAACTCCTGTTCTGTCGTCGCTGTGGGCTCTGGGACACCTGCGCTGGGGTCTCCGTCCTTCTTCTGTCGTCCCGTCCTCTGTTGCTCTCCGGCAGCGCCTCCGGTCCTCCGTTCTGTAACTTCGCTGTCCTCCGCTCTGGATATCCGTTGCTCCGTTGTCCATTCACCTTCGATCCACTCGCTCCCCGTCCTGCTCCTCTCGACCTCCTTCCTCATTCCGCCCCTCTTGTGCTCCATTGGCGGCTGCGTCCTGACGTCACGCGTTCCAAGGGAGACTAGAACGCGGTTGATATCCGTTGTTTTCCCCATGGCTCCGTCCGGGTTTTCCGACTTCCGCTGAGCCGAGCCGTCCTCCCTCTTACAGTCCCATTTCGAAACACATCACTCAATCTGCGCTGCTTCTTCAGAATCGCAACCTACTCCATATATGAATGGCCAAGAGCAGGCTGCCTCATACTTGACCTCGAGAAAGCATTTGATTCTCTTGAAAAGAGTTATATGTTTGAAACTTTCGAAAAATACAAATCAGGCTCCGATTTTTTACAGTTGACCTGCCTACTTTACACAAACCCTATGGTGACGACTATATGTGTCGGCCGAAATCCCAGTGCAACGAGGGACGAGACAAAGCTGCCCATTGTCCCCTCTCCTTTTCGCGCCTGAGATGGAGCCACTGGCGAAGTCACTGAGAATCAATCAATCAATCAGTCATTTGTAAAGCGCACTACATACCCGTGAGGGTCTGAAGGCGCTGGGGGGAAAGGGTGGCTGCTACTGATCGAACAGCCAGGTCTGGAGTGTTCACCTGAAGGTCAGCAGGTCTTGGGTCTGTCGTAGGCTCAGTTGGAGGGTGTTCAATGTTTTGGCGGCGAGGTGGGAGAAGGATCTCCCACCGGTGGTTGTTCTTCGGATGCGCGGGACGGTGGCTAGTGAGAGGTAGGCAGAGCGTAGCTGGCGGTTGGGGATGTAGAAGGAGAGTCGTCTGTTGAGGTAGGCATGGCCGGTCTTGTGGAGTGCGTTGTGTGCGTGGATGAGGAGCTTGAAGGATATCCTCTTGTTGACGGGGAGCCAGTGCAGGTTTCTCAGGTGGGGGGTGATGTGGCTGTGGCGTGGTACGTCGAGGATCAGTCGTGCTGAGGCGTTTTGGATGCGTTGCAGTCATTTGATGAGCTTGGTCAGGGCTCCCACGTAGAGGGTGTTTCCGTAGTCGAGTCTGCTGCTGACAAGGGTCTGGGTGACTGTCTTTCTTGTATCTGTTGGGATCCATTTGTAGATCTTGCGGAGCATGCGGAGGTTGTTGAAGCAGGAGGAGGAGACGGCGTTGACTTGCTTGGTCATTGAGAGGGTTGAGTCTAGGATGATTCCCAGGTTGCGTGCGTGGTCTGTGGGTGTCGGAGCTGTCCCCAGTGCCATCGGCCACCAGGAGTCATCCCAGGCTGAAGGGTTGGAGCCGAGGATGAGGACCTCCGTCTTCTCTGAGTTCAGCTTCAGGTGGCTGATCTTCATCCAGTCGGCAACGGCCTTCATTCATTTGCATTTGTGGAGGTTGGCTTTGGCGGGGATGGGGTCCTTGGTGAGGGAGAGTATCAGTTGAGTGTCGTCGGCGTAGATTATGTTGAGGTCGTGCTGTCAGGCGACGTGTGCAAGCGGGGTCATGTAAATGTTGAACAGTGCCGGGCTGAGGGAGGATCCCTGGGGTACCCCCGCAGATGATCTTGGAGGCTTTGGATCGGAATGGGGGGAGGTGGACGCTCTGGGTTCTGCCTGAGAGGAAGGATGTGGTCCATTCCAGAGCCTTGTCTCGGATCCCTGCGGCGTGGAGGCGTGCACGTTGTGTGCGGTGTCGAAGGCGGCGGAGAGGTCTAGGAGGATGAGTGCTGCAGTCTCACCATTGTCTCACCATTGTACAGCAGGGTCCTGATGTTGTCGGTGGCGGCGATGAGGGCGGTCTCGGTGCTGTGGTTGCTGCGAGATGGGCCGGAAGTTCTTGAGGTCTCTTGGGTCTGCCTTGGGTTTTTTGAGTAGAGCACAATTACACAATGGCATACCGCTGGGTGATGGCACACACGTTGTGTCATTATGTGCCAATGATCTGTTAATCTACTTAAGGGTTATCACACAAGTGCCAGACCGACGAGCCCAAATCCTCCGAGAATTTGCAGTGGTATCAGGGCTAAAAGTAAACGTCGCCAAGTCCAAACTATATGCCTTTAAAGAGGAGTGCCGCGACCCAGGCCTTCTACTCAATGGAGTGAGAGTGCAGTGGAGCACCGATACATTCCGCTACCTGGGCATACGTGTGTATCGCCGCTCACTAGACATCTTCAACGGCAACCTCGGAAGAGCGCTGACAGCTATGAGATCCCAGATGCACTTCTGGAGTACACTCCCCCTTGCTGTGGTGGGTAGAGTAGCACTGGTCAAACTGGTGACTCTGCCGAGATTCCTATATTACTTTGCCAACCTGCCCATTTATGTGCCAGCCTCCTTCTTTACCACGCTGGAAAAGATGACCAGAGACTTTATCTGGGGCCCCAATCGACATAGGGTGGCAAACAAAAAATTATATTTGCCCCTTGAACAAGGAGGCCGGGCAGCGCCTTGCTTTGAGCACTATTACCTGCCAGTCCAACTTCAACGGATCGCTAGATGGATGGCAGACCGTCAGTGTGACGACATAGCGACAACATGCCCACCGTATATGCTTCCCCAGATCCTCACGCTCTTTAACCCTGGCACGTGAGTGCGGCCTCCTGAGCCCCAGTTCCTGAACGTGGCATACAGGTGCTACCTCAGAAGACTCTACTGAACCCGGGGCACAACGCCCTAAGCCCCTGCGCTCCCCCTGGAAGGTGCCCCTGAGGGACAGGCAACAATTACAGCTGCCAAACTGCGACACTGGCACGAAGAGGGTATAAAAACCCTAGGGTATCTTTACCGTGAAGACTCGCTTATTCCGTACACTACACTCGTAGACGACGAGGGGCTCCCTGCAGGGCAATTCCTCCTTCACCGAGCATTGTTGACTACGGGAAACATCGTTTACAACGCGGGGATTACATCGCGATGCCATTACATCGCGGTTTTTACAACGTAAGTCGTTACAACGACTTGCGCTAGATGGCGCTCCAGGACAAGGAATAGTATAATTTACTATCCAACACCTTCTCTACTGTACGTAGACTGGAGTTGGAATAGTGAATTATACTACTCCTAAGTCCAGCGCCCTCCAACGCAAGTCGTTGTAACAACTTGCGTTGTCAAAACCGCAATGTAATGTACCGCGATGTAAATGTATGTGTTGTACCGTCATACATCCGTTGACTACACTCTCGGTGCAAGGGGAGACCTTACAACTGAGCTGCAAACACACCTCATCATACAATACATACATGTCATGGGACGAGGTAGGCACCTGATGGAATGGTTCGCGGCCTCATTACAGCAGCATGCAGCAGTAAGTCTAGACCACCTCAGACACAAATGGGAACACAACCTGGGCCGACAATTCACAGACAAAGAATGGGAACGGGTGCTGGCCAGTCCAGTTCAGATTCCCAGAAACGCGAGATTTAGGCAGATCCAATATTACATCACACAGAGGGCATACCTCACACAAGCTAACATCAACAGATACTTCCACTCAACCTGCCCCAGATGTTCCGCCGTAGATGCTGACTTGGTGCACATGCTCTGGGGTTGCGCCAGCCTGAGCAAGTATTGGGATGGGGTAGCAAGCGGAGTGATCCCGCGCATGAGTCCAATATCCTTAGGCCATTCATAGGCACTAGGCTTGTTGTCCTTAAGTTTTGCAATGGCAAACCAGCACGCACATGCACCAGACAGGCAATGGACAGGGGTGTATTAAGCGACACACACACCAAAGATAATAGACGCTTGGGGTTGTTTCAGCTCACTTCCAAGTTTTGTACCCCGTCTCCTTGTTTTCCCTCCCCCCCCCCTCCTATTATCAATTGTACAGTATGCCAGATAAAACTAAGCTGAACTGGACTTAAGCATCATACTCAATGTGTGGCAAATCTGCAGGCCAGCTAATGTGATTGGACATATGAGGCCTGACCAGCCAATTGTGTTATACAAGAAATTACATATCAACATACCTACTGCATGAGCATATGTAAAGTAATGACCTTTGTCAATACAAAAAACATGATAGTGATGGTTGCAACATGTAGTAGCACGATGTTTCAACTGCTGGAGACAAAGCTGTAAAACAAAATATCAATAAAAACATTTAAAAAAAAAAAATGATAGCCATGTAGCGGGCGCGCCACATAGAAGGCACACAACTGGCGTGCCTGTTGCAAGCCTGTCTGCACCTTGGCCATGCACAGAGCCAGTAAGCCTGGTTCCTAGCCCCTCACAGCTACGCCACCACCAACCTCAATGCACTAGATTCTGGACGACCTTAGAAAACATTGCTGCCATGCTTCCCCCGCTCAGCAGTAGGTCCTTTCACTTGCAACCACTGCAATTGCACGTGTCACAGCACACCCTTCAGCACACTGCCCTGTACCATGCAGCCCTCTCATCACACTGCACCAGTGCCTCACCACCAGCTGGAGTGCATCCTCTCCAACAGGTGCTCACTGTGTAAACACGTCACTGAGATGTGGAAACTCATCGTCACCCTCACACCCGACATCGTGTTTCTCACCAAGACCTGGCTCAACAGCTACATTTGCCCACAACATCGCCACATCCGTACCGGATGGATACAAGATCCACACTGGGACCACATCAACAAGCCCGGGGGAGGGCTCACCATCCTCCACAAAGAGGACATCCAGTGGACTACCTCTACGGACAACCCCAAGCAGGCCATGGAACACTTAAACTTCAGGCTCCACACCAACTGCAAGTCAACCATCAGTGGTACCCTTGCCTATCACCACCCAGGACCGCACCCCAGCTTAGCTTCTGCAACCTCATCGCCAACTTCATCTCCCCCTCGCCATTGACTCGGTCTACATATTCCTCAGCGACCTCAACTTCACGACCACAGCAACATGAACACGCCAAACCCTTCTACGACTGTATGAACAACATCCGACTCACACAACACATCCACGACCTCACACAAACTCCAGGACACAAGCTGGACCCCATCTTCACATCCAGAAACTGGGCCAAGTACACCCACGTCACTGAACTCACCTGGATCGACCACTACCTCATCCACGTCACCAACCATCATACTGCAGCCCACACTCTGAAGAATTCTCCCCACTGCAGCTGAAACAAAGTATCAAACACCTAACAGAACAAAAAACTGAGTTGAGGGTTTTAGTATGTAGGAAGTGATGGCGCTCAGCAAATATGCGTATAGTGAGTTTTGGTGGACAGGTAAGTATGGTGCTAAACAGGAAGGGGAGACCCTGTATAACCCCTCAATGTGTGTAGGGAAGACCCTACAACAAAATAGTACAACATGGTCCTGTGCACGGATGTATGACGTTACAACGCATACATTTACATCGCGGTACATTACATCGCGGTTTTTACAACGCAAGTCGTTACAACGACTTGCGCTAGGTGGTGCTCTAGGACAAGGAATAGGACTTAGGAGTAGTATAATTTACTATTCCAACTCCAGTCTACGTACAGTAGGGAAGGTGTTGGATAGTAAATTATACTATTCCTTGTCCTAGAGCGCCATCTAGCCCAAGTCGTTGTAACGACTTGCGTTGTAAAGACCGTGATGTAATGGCATCGCGATGTAATGCCCGCGTTGTAAATGATGTTTCCCCCTGTGCACACATACAAAATAAAATACATAGATGTAACGTTATACACAAGTGATACGTTCAGAGTGCTTCGGTAACACTGGAAATTCTTTATTCTTTAAGAGAAATGCAACCAGCCGACACGTGTTTTGTCGGGGAAAAGTAATCCCACGACTCTTCAGGGCTGGGAATGATACAAACAAATTGTATAAGCATATAGCACGGGGTGACTGTTGGTGATGAGCGTTTACCATCTCTATTGTCAAAAGAAGGTCACCCCAACATTTATGGAAACCCAACATTATTAGAAACCCAAACGAACAACCCTGATACAAGTGTACAAGGTTGACAATACATCATAATGTGGTATCCCGGATACATTCATCTAGTGACTACACAAGTTAGAGAAAGTATAACCGCTGGATGAGAAAGAAATCTGGACATCATGGCAAGTGAAACACGAATGAGAAGTGGTGTAATACAAGTTAAACAGTGAAGACACAATGAAAGAATCAGTGACATATACTGTAAAACGCTGACGTCGAGTGAAGATGGAGAAAGGCAGAACAAGACGAAAAATAAAAAGGGGAGTAAAGAGAGCGAAAAGAAAAGGAGAGCAAAAAGTGGGGGGCAAGGAATCGAGGAAATGTGTAAAAACTAAAATCAAGATAAATGTGTACAGATGCTTGAGCGAAATGTATTCTAGAGAAAAAATTTTAAAAACAAAAAAAAGTTCCGAAGTAAGTAACTAGAAAAGACCTGCAAGAAGGCCCCAAGTACAAAATCATGAAAAGAGGCCAAACAATGTTCTTACCCCGAGACCGGTGATAATTCCAACCCGGCTGGGTACAAGGTAGCAATGAAAGGATAATGGGGCAGCAAAGCGAATCTAACAGACCAACACCCTCAACACCTCCAATCTCATCTCTGCTAAAACCCTCGATCAGGGTGTCAGGAACTTCAACATCTGGGTCACAAACTTTACCGACAGTTCACCCCCATCAAATACACCACACCAAGGAGATCCACTAAACAGACCAGCTGGTACACCGAAGAACTTAGAACAGCAAAACGCAACTGACTAACGCTGATCTAGAACAACAATCTTACTAGACTGGAACCTCTCTTCAACCATTTCAGAATTTTAGCCTAGCTGAGTCCCAAAAAACTCTTTTATCCTGTAAATAAGGACCTCTCTATAATTCCTGCCCACCTCACATTCTTCATGCAATGATGGACATTGTAAATCCAGTGATCAATGAGATCTTAGACAACTCATTGTCCACCTGAAGTGCAGCAACGACAAAACGGAGATCATGCTTTTAGGCAAATACAACGCATTTGACCCTAAGATATGGTAGCCCAATTATACCCCCCCCCCCCCACCAGTGTAGAGGTAGTGAAAAATGTGGGTGTGAAATTTGACTCTTCATTATCTTTTCGCCCTCAAGCGGTGACAGTTGCAGGAATGTGCTTCAATGTAATTTAATCATTAAAAACATTATTTGACTACCTTCTTCTTTCTGCAAGAAAAACAGTGGTCGCATTGAGTAAATCCATATGAGTCTATTGTAATAGTCTATATGCAGGGATCTCTAAACAAACCCTTCACAAACTGCAAGTTGCCCAACATGCAGCAGCTAGGCTAGTACTAAAACAATCAGGTCCTTCTTCTGCCTCAGCAGCCATTAAAAACTGTCCATTGGCTGCCAATTCACAAGAGATTCCTTTATAAAATCATCCTGCTTACTTTTAGGGCCTAAAGAGCTGTAGGTCCTAAGTAGCTTCCAGCCAGATATACCCATTATACATCCTCTCTGCCCCTGAGATCTTCAGCCGTGAATCTCCATAAACCTCCTCATTTCAGGCTTAAGTCTAAATGAGATAGATCTTTTACGTTTCTACGGACCAATGAATGAAACCAGCTTCAAATTACGGGCTAGACAGCAAGATTGGCCAAATCTACCCCATCCTCAAAAATAGCTTCAGTGTGAAACCTTGTTTGCTCTGGGCACACTGTGGATAATAATAATACAGAATTTTATAGAGCGCGAACAGTTACCTCTCGAGGAGGTGTCCCGGCGCTAAACGCAGAGCAGAGAAGCAAATACCGCAGTGCAAGTCAGCCAATTAGCGTGGTTGGTTGAAGAGCCAGGTTTTCAACATTTTTTTAAAGCAGGGTTCAGAGGGGGCCTGTTGGAGCTCAAGGGGGAGTGAGTTCCAAAGCCTTGCAACATTGGCCGAGAAAGTTCTCCCACCCAGCCGAGCCCTTTTTTCTCGAGGGACTATTAGCTGGATCCGGCGGTTAGAGCGGAGAGCGCGGGACTGCGTGTATCTTGGCAGCCGATCCCTCAAATAGGTTGGGCATAAGCCAAACAAGGATCTGAAAGCTAGCGTGAGGGACTTAAATTTGATCCTATGGGCTACAGGTAGCCAGTGAAGTGTTCGAAGATGCGGAGAGACAGAATGTTTAAATGGAATATGCATTAGCAGTCTCGCAGCCGCATTCTGAACCACTTGCAGGTGTTGAATTAAATATTTGGGCAAACCTAGGAGCAGGCCATTCGCGTAGTCCAGTCTAGATGTGACTGTCGCATGGACTACAGTTTTCCTGCAATTTACCGGAAGAAATTGCAAAATTTTGCGAAGGTTCCTGAGTTTGCCCAGACAACAGCCCATCAGCTGTTGTGTATGCGAAATAAAGGACAGATTATTGTCCCATCGCACTCCCAGATTTTTTGCCGAAGGGCTGGGGGAAGGGGGGGAGCCCATTGCCATTGGCCACCAAAGCTCAGAGGAGGGCGGAGTGCCTTTGCCAAAATACAGCACTTCTGTTTTATCCGCGTTGAGCTTTAGTTTATTAGTATTCATCCAACGTGCCACATCAAGGAGACAACCTTTAAAACTTGACAAGGCTGCTTCTGACACCTCTGCATATGGAAACACAAGCTGGGTGTCATCGGCATAAGATACTGCCTTGACCCCCCAGTTAGCAATAAGTGTGAAAAGTGGGGCCATGTAGATATTAAATAATAGAGGGCTGAGCGCTGAGCCCTGCGGTACGCCACAGCCCAGCGGCTTCGGCGTAGAAGAGGCGGACCCCAGAGCCACCTTCTGGGTGCGCTGGGACAAGTATGAATGTAACCAGTCCAGTGCTTGTGCTTGTATGCCCACTTCTGACAACCGCATCATCAACCTTGCGTGGTCGACGGTGTCAAAAGCCGCCGAAAGATCCAGGAGGACCAGTAGAACTGAGTCTCCCGAATCCAACGACCACCTTATCGACTCAGCCACCTCGATCAAAGCTGTCTCGGTACTAAAGCCGGATCTAAAGCCCGATTGAGTCTCATGTAGAATATTGGAGACTTGTCATACCAGTGTTAGGTGGAGTAGTATTAGGGGAATTCATTTTGAGACAGGCAGAGTCTTCAGGTTTGTTTCATAACTGTTTACAATTGTAACACCAGGCCTTGTTGAGATCAAAGTTCTTACCCACTGCTGGATTGTGAAGAATTCTGGGACCCACCCCCCTCTGAAGGTTTTGGGGGCTCTTTAGAAGACTTTTTACTTTTATCCTTAGGGTGTTCATCCACTTTCCCTTGGAAAGGTTTTGTAACCCCTTTCTTTTGGTCACCCGCAGGGTTAGTCTTGGTCGCCCTAGTCTTGGCCCAGTGGTCTAACTTCTTTCCCAATTCTTGGGGAAAAATTGGCCAAGGTCTATCAGATACTGATGCAACTTTTCATTAATGCTATTACTTAAAATATGTTCTTTATTGAACAGATTATAAAGCCCATCATGGTCATGCACTTCACTTCCATTTAACCAGCCATCAAGTGTTTTCACTGAGTAGTCTATGAAGTCAAGCCAGGACTGACTCTAGATTTTTTTAGCCCCCCCAATCTAATTTTATATTCCTCAGTGGTGAGTCCAAAGCTCTCAATCAGCCTGATCAGAATGGCCAGGAAAGTGCTCCCCCTGCTCCCTTCCCAAGCCAAGAAAATGTTGGTCCTATCTCTCTTACTGTCCAGGTTGGACTATGGCAATGCGCTTTATCTGGGAGCCCCTACCTCTGTGATCAATAAACTTCAGATTGCCCAGAACTGAGCAGCCAGACTATTGACGGGAACTCCTAAATTCATATCCGCTAGGCCAGCCCTCCGCCTCCTACACAGGCTCCCAGTCAAAGAGCGAATCATCTTCAAATCCCTTTGTACCGACCATAGATCCTTGCAGGGGATTGGGCATCCTCTTCTCTCGGCTTTAATTCATCCTTATAAAGCAAGGAGAGAGCTTCGCTCAGATGAACTTCACCTAATTGACACCCCTAGAATCAAACGAGCCAGAAATGGCGGCAGACTCTTCTCCCTGAATGCCGGTAGGCTCTGGAACGCTCTGCCCCTCCACCTCCGGAAAGAGACTCGTCACCTTGTCTTCTGGAAACAACTTAAAACCTTCCTGTTCCCCTAAATCTTTTGCCGTCCCTTCTGATCACTAGTCATGCCTAGCACTGGGAGGCCTTCTGGTAGCCATGCGCTCTATAAATGATCTTTTCATTTCATTTAATTTCAATCAGGGTACCCTTCATGAGGTCATAGGACTCAACATCTGCCCCAGTAAGTGTCAGGAGTTTGTCCCTGCAATTACCAGTGAACAGTCCCTAAAGATAGGCTTCCCAGTGCGACTTCTTCACCTTTTTCATTCCACAGGCTCTTTCAAAGGCTGCAAACCATTTTGTGATGTGATACCATTCCACATACTTGGGGACAATCTCTTTGGGGATTTTAGGGCCTTAAGAGTTCTTGTTGTCCCTAGGAATTATATTGCTGTCACACTTATGGGTGCTAGAACCATTTCTGTTCTTTCCTTTCTATAGCCGGGCATATATCCTCAAGGCTAGTCTGCAAGTAAACCTTGCTAAAAGGATGTCCTCATTTAGTCTGTCCTCAATGTTGCTTGAGGTGCTTGTCCCACCTGTGTGGCAGCTAGGCACCCTTACCACTACTGTTGGAAAAGTGGGTGCAAGGACCACATCTTCTCTGAATAGGTGAGCGGGTTGGGACTTGTCCCCCTCGTCACTATTTACATAACCTCCAACTGTTGGTTTCCTTTGCCCGACCTCCTGGCCTGAGCTTGCAGCCCTTTTCCGATTTTGCCTTTCTCCATTGCTTTATATTTGACATCCGATGCTGAGTTGGCACCCTGCACCTGGTCGCCTCTCTGCCCCTGATGGTGTAGTGTTGGTGCTGCTTTGGACTCTGCCCAGTGCTTGCTGTAACCCCTGTAGACTGGACCCCCAAGCCACATTTACTCACCTGTAAGCAGCCTATGTCTGAGTTCCCCATTCTTCGTTGAAGTGTATTGGGCCCCCAACACCGTATTTGCACCCTGTACCCGGCTGCCCCTGTGCCTCTGGTGGTGTATGGTTGGCACTAAACTGAACATTTGTCAATATTGACCTTAACTCCGGAAGACTGGCATTTTAAGGCGATGTTACCTATATGTATGCGGAATGTTTTCTTCCTTCCATAAGTTAACTTTGAAAAGTCTGAAAATTGCACTGTGTGCACTTTTGATAAGTAAAGCATTTCTATTGTGAAACATATTACCTAAGTTGAAGTTCTGAAAAATAAATATAACCAAGAACTATTTTTGTAAATTGGTCTAGGATTTATTCATTGAGCGTGTGTCTCATTTATTGCCACCATGTGTACAAAACACTACCCACTGATAAACCTATCTGCTCCCCCACACTACCACAAAAGACAGCATTAGTATTATCTAATTTAGCCTCCGTAAGGCCTCTGAAGACCCACTGGACTCTCTGCACACTATACCTCTTTTTGGTATAGTATATAGAGTGCTAGCTTCCTACAGTGAAGTCCTGCCTTGGGTCTGGGGGGCTACACAGCAGGCAGATAGAGTCAAGATCCCTGGGAGTTAACTGACTGGGACACCAGGAAACAACTCGCCGCAGAGACCACAAGATATTTTGTGGAAAACAAGGGCACAGTTTCTGGCCTGGCTGGCGAAGCAGGGGGAGGGGGAACAGTGGATCTTTGGTCTTAAGTGTATAGATGGGTCCTTGGCGGGGACTCCGGAGGAAATCGCTGGAATTATGGTCGCCCATATGAGTGAGGTGTATAATTCCGAGGCCCACAGCGATATGGATGATCTGTTGGCATTTGTCCATGATCACCTGATACCTATTCTTTTAAAAAAAATATTCTTTATTGAATATTTCATAATATATATGTATACAAAAACAAGGGATAAGCCAACACAGAAAAAAATTCAGTCATTGCCCCCTGCCGAAAAGCATCCCCGCCCACCCCTCGTCCAGGTTACCAACAGAAATATAGCTAGATCTTACTTGGAAATGAGTACGGCATTAATCACAGTGTAATAACTACATTTCATCTTCTAGTGAATTTTACATCAGTATTTCTTATCCACATCATAAATCAGTCAGTTATAACTTATATTATTACATATAATATTACACCCCCTTAAAAAAACTTCCTTGGTTATCATGAAGGCCCTCCCGTCCGCCCTATTCATCCCACAGCTGCCTATACACCGTCAGTCTTGTTAATTCCCTGCTCCTCTCTCTCACGAATCTACCTTCTCAGTGGTGCCCAGATTTCCATCCCTTTTTTCCGCGCTCTGCACCCTCTCCGTGCAAATACTGCTGTTTTCCACTGATATACCGCAAATAATCTGCCCAGCCACTGTTGACTAGATGGCCGGACTAAGTTTAGCCAGTGAGTCGCTAAGTAGAGTCTCAATACCGTCATAGCAATATATAAAAATATCTGTGCCGGTCCCGGTAATGCAATACTGTCCACTCCAAGCACTATCAGCTGCAGTGACATGTCTATCTGACGCCCCAATTACAGTTCCAGACTGCCGCAAACTTCTCATTTAATAGTATCAAGGCTGGAGCACGAAGCAAACATATGAACAATATGAGCTGCTTGGTAGCCACAGCGAGGGCAGTGTGACCCAGCCGATCTTCCCCATTTAACAATTTTAGCCCGAGTAATGTATAGGTTAAACCATGTTTTATAGCATTGCATCTGTAGGTTGGCCACTATGAATGATGTCTGGGCTAAATAAAGCAAATCTTTGGCTTCTCCTGCGCCCACCTGTCGAAGTTCATGCCAACGATCACAGTGCTTAGTTAGATCATCCGGCATAGTCTTATTTAACATTTTATACATCACACCTACCGAGGTTGCCCCTTTCCGCAGCACCTCCATCGGTGTCACCCTGGTGAAGACACACCGACCTCCAGCCTTCCTAACCAAGAAGTCTCTTATCTGGAGATATTTGAAGAATTGCCTGTTCTCCATCCCATACCTATCCTTAATCAGATCAAACAGTGCTAAACCCGCCTCATCCATAACATCACCAACCGTCCTCACTCCTTCCTCATACCAGCATCTCACATGTCCATCATTAGAAATACCAGAGAGTAATTCATTATTATATATAGGGGTATAGGCATTCAGATGGGCCATACCCAGTTGTTCCGGACCGCAGTCCAGACCTTGAAGGCACAGATCAGTCTTAAACTTTCCCTGTAAAAATAGTTAAATTTGGTGTGGCGCAGGAGACATCCTCTAGCTTCTGTTCCAAATAACAACTCATATATTGAAGGGGGGACCTACCCCTCTAATGTTGCTGTTTCCCCATTAAGTAGCACAGCCATCCTCAAGTATCGAAGCCCAGTGAAACAGCTGGAAAATAGGAACAGCCCAGCCTACTCTATGCCTTGGGAGAGTTAGGAATTTGAATGCTCTCCGAGGGCGGTGATTGGTCCAGAGGAATCTAGAAACCAACTGATTTAGGGTCTTAAACCAACAGGTATCTATGATCAGTGGAATGCCCTGAAAGAAATACAATATTTTTGGCAAAAATAACATTTTATTGATATTGCCCCTCCCAACCAGTGTAAGTTTCAAGTTGTCTAGCCAGGTAAAATCTGTTTGAAACTTTTGGAGTGGTGGACCTAGATTTACTTCAACAATTTTGGTCACGTCTGCCATAACTTCAACGCCAAGATAAGACGCTTTCGGGGCTACCTATTGATCATTCAGCTGTGTCATATTGCTGATCACAAATTGGGTTTTATTTTGGTTCAGGCGGTAGCCTTAGATATGCCCAAAGATGTTAGCTTCCCTTTCAATTTCTACTAGCGCACCCTCAGGGTTAGGAGTGACAATCGCTAAATCGTCGGCATAAGCCAAGATATTTGTGTCCCCCCCTTTGCTATGTATTGCTAAGATGTTATTATTCTCTTCGATCTTTCTAATTAGCGGATCAATGTATAAAGCTAACAGTAGGGGGGAGCAGGGAAAGCCCTGGTGAGTCCCCCAGCTGATCTTAACTGGGTGAAACATTTCCCCCATCACCACTACTCTGGCCACTGGGTTTTTATACATCATTGCCATGGCATTAATAAAGCCCCTACCTAGCCCTCTATTCTCCAAAATTGCCCACAAGAAAAGCCAAGAGACCCTAGCATCTAGCAAAATCAGTGCCATAGGGTCCCTGGCTATCCATGTGGCATCAAAGAGAATAACGGTCTGCTTAATATGATCTATGGTCCTGCGGCCCGGGACTAAACCATGCTGGACTGGTGAAACCAATTTCTTTATTACCCCTGCAAGTCGCCTGGCTAGGATTTTAGCCTACACCTTTACGTCACTATTTATTAATGTGATTGGGCGATAGGATCCCAGCTCCTTGACCGGCTTGCCCTCTCTGGGGAATATGGCTATATTGGTTGATCTCCACGAGTCTGGTGCCCCCTTACCTAATTGAGCCTCCAGAAACACTTCCTTCACAAATTCCTTTAGGCAGGGGGCTATCTTCTTATAAAATTCCCCAGGAATGGAATCTGTTCCTACCGCCTTCCCTATCAGAAGAGATTGAATCAAACCCCTTATTTCTTCCTCTGTAATAGGGGCCTCTAGCACGTCCCTCTCTTCACGTGATAAGCTCTCCCCTAGTAGTCCCGCCAGAAAATCTTCTATTTCTTTTTCCCCATAGTTGGCTTCCTCTGTATATAGCTGCTGATAAAATGCAGTCCATATATCCGCAGTGTTAGACCTGTCAGCCCTAGGGTGGTCTTTCCCTGAGTTTTTGCCCTTGCCTCATTTTTTTCCACCCTCTTTTTCGTTGGCCTTAGGTCTCTGAGCACCTTCCCATTGCTAATCAATGCTAAGGTGCAGGTGCTCTCTTCTCCCAATATGGCTGCCACAGGCCCCTGCTACTGCGGAGTGGTCTTTTTAGTAGCACCCTAGTTGCCAGGAGCTGGCTGGGACCCTACAACATTGTTGCGACACCAGCCCCCATAGCTAGAGTAGGGAAGCTCCTGGACCCTGCTGGAACCTTCTAGAATAAGGGTGGGGTCTGCTTTTGCCGCCTTAGAGAGTGGTCACCTGACCTGGGCATACTTAAGGAAAGGAGGGAAACTTTTCAGTCAGTTGGGGCGACGCTGACCTGGGGGAACCTATGCAGGAGATTTAGGCGGTAGGGCCTAGTCAGAGACCTATACCACTGGAAGTGACAGGGCTTAGGTGCTGCCTTCTAAGTTGCTTGAGGGACACTGAGCTAGCCCGCTGATCTGGCCCAGCGGGAGGGGAACCCAGGGACGACCTGCAAAGCCTGACTAAAAACTCTCTTCAGTCACCAACTCAATCAACCCCCCCAAAGGAATCAAGTCCTAAGGGCGCAGGAACCAGCAAGCGCCAAAGAAGACCTCGTAACTTCACCACAGAACTGCTGGGGGATCAACCAGGTACCAGCGCTGAGACACCCCTGCGCTCCCTGACCCCACCTGGGATCCCCCCACCCTTCCTCAAATCACCACGGTCGTGTGGCCTGCCCTTCCAGCCTGCCCTGAGCTGTGGCGCTCCCCTGTCGGCGTAGGGGGCGCTGGGCATCGGCCAAATTGCCCCCAAGCTGCAGGCCGAGTCTTAATTCCCCCCCACCCCTGCTGGGGTGCATTCGAATCACTCACCGCCGCGGCCCCGCGCCAAGAAGCCCGAACCCCGACATCCCCGGGGCCCGCGGAGAAGACCGGGGCCCCGTCACTGCCGTCGCTGCCTGACCCCCGCGGCCCTCGGTGAGGAAAGAGCCGGCGGAGCTTGAGGTAGGCCGCGCTAGGCCCTGAAACCAAAACCAGCGTCACCTGACGGGGGCGGACTCCTGAACGCCGCCCCCGCATCTTCCTCATTCGCTGTGCAGGCCGCGCCCCCGCAGGCTGCGCTGTCAGTGGCAGCTGCGGGCGCGCCTTCCCTGAAACCTCTGAAGAGGAATTCCCGGGTCCCAGGAAGCGGAGGAGGGCCCGGAGCCGTCTCCTCGTCACCGCAGGGCTCCCCGGCCTACGTCTGGACCCGCCGGGAACCCCGCACAGTCCCTGTCGACCCGGACACTGCCGGACGTCACACGTGGCTGGCGGGAGGGGCTCTAAAGAGAGCCAGCCCCCGCCTGGCCGAGGATTGCCAAGAACGACCCGCGAAAGGCAAGGTAAAGGTAACCCCTGGGGAGGAGGGCGGAGGGCCGGAGTGAGAGGCCCTGGACTCGCCCCTCCCCCGGGGAAGTCCTCTATGAGCCCGGTGGGCCCCCATGGCCCCAGAAGGGGAGAATAAGCTTGCCCCCGGCCCCCTCAATTCTCGCCCTGTGCAGGGCTAGTGGTCACCAGATAAACTGGACATTTTGGGGCACAAGGAGTCTGCCAAAGTGGCTCCGGTGGGGGAGACGGATTACCCCTGCTGTACTGTTGCATAGCTTCCATTGTTGTAAATTGGCAGCGATTGGCTTAGCATTAGCAGAATCCCTCTTGTATTTAGAGGCAATCTTGTCCATTTTGCTGAATCCATTTTGTTTTTCTGACAGCCATTTTGTGTGCCATGTGTTCACCATGTGCTTTGTCCTCCCTGCTCTTGTAATCTGCCTAGAAACAAACTATATTTAGCATCTTCCAACTTTGCACATGCCCAGTGAGTTTTCAACTGTCCTTGCAGCTGTTAGTAGTAAGTAACTGTCAGGATGTGTTTACTAGCATTGGCAAACTGTTAACTCCTCCTACTTGTCGACTGTGCATTTCTATATGACCTTATATGTACATAAAATCTTCTTCTGTACTTGTACCGCCCTCTTTCAAGCCCCTGTGTGGGTATAAAAGGACCATGCTCCTTCTGTTGGGTGTGCTACTTCATTCAATACCGAAGGGTGCTGTGTGAATGTAGTTCCACCTCATGAGGTTTATTAAACTTTGTATTTTCTATTCCAGTTTCTGTGCCAACTTCTTCCTTTTGGTCTGAGGACTCTGTGCAGAGAAGGGCGAACCCCTTGCACTGGTAGGCCTAGCTGAGGCCCACTTCTACAAATTGGCGCCCAACGTGGGGCTCATCGGCGACTCGGATGCCCAAAGGATTGGTCGCGACAAAGGATTGGAATCTCGCTCTGGACGCGATCGCTGCCCGATGAGACCCGAGTCTTGGCAACCACGGCGTTTTTCCTTTCTTTCTGATCTGACCATCCAGGTGGTGCCGGTCCTCGACTGAGATCTCTTCTGTTGATTCGCCGTGCAGTGACCATTTGCTCTATTTTAGAACTTGGCAGTTGGAACCTGGACACCAAGTGATTGGTAAGTGTCATTCTGCGGCACTTGCTGTTGGTTTTTATGCCTGGGATTGGTAAGGTAGTTTAGTAACACTTACTGCGGCTTTTGTATTTTGGAATTTGTGTTGGCCAACTTAGATTTCTATGTGATTCATATATAAATTGCAATTTATATAGGCAGGTAATGAGGAGAATTTTCTCTATCTGAATTGATTGAACGGCACATCGTACTAAAGGTACCTTAAGTGCTACTTTGATTATACTACTGCATATTCTGCATTATTTTTGGCATGCCTGTTTTTAGCACACTTCCTAGGATGTGTTGCCTTTGTAGTGGTACCAGTTTGAGACTCGATGAAGCACAACCGCCCCCCCCGGAGGGGACGCCTAATAGGGATATGTATATTAAGTATGGTCTTTCTTCTATAATGTACAGCACATTATGGAATAAATACACGCGTAAGGATCCTGAGTTGCGTTGGCCTATGTATGGGTCATTTGATTTAAGAAAGATTGAGTATGTGGAACAATGTATGTTTAAGCGAAAGACTAGGCAAGATATGTTTGATTGTGTACGAATGTGGGAGAAAGAAGGTCGTGAACGAATGAAGCGTGAGCAAACCTTGATTGAAAAAGAACAGCGAAAGACCATTTATGTGAAAGCATTAGAGCTGAAGAACAAAGAAATAAAAGAGTTAAAAGAGAGAGAAGATAGGGAGCTCAATTTACAGGTAACTGACCAATACGCTGTTCGGCAGCCCCTTTATCCTATACTTAATAAACCACAAGATGATTCCTTATTATTAGATCGTCCTCCACCTCCGTATACTGTTCCTTCTGCCCCTCATGAGTCAGATGAGGACTCTAGTTTGGAGGAACGCAAGGCACGAGAAACTCGTTCTATGTTGACCGCTGCACGTTCGACCCAGCTTAGATCTGCTGCTCGTAAAGCAGTTCATAGCATTGCCCCCGCCTCTGAACTTCTAGATAGTATGAAAGGGTGGCAGGAAAGGGAGCAGCTGTATTTTACTGAGGTGTTTGCCGCAGAGGTCCTTGAGCTGTTTTGGAAATATTCTGAGGAGTTAGAGCCCGACGATGTAGCAGTTAATTGTAAGCAAATGCGTGATGGTCTTTTTGTTTTCCCCCAGGTGAATGATACTATCAGGCGTTTGGTTAAACTGCGTGTTGATGCAGTCCGTTTGCGAGAGGAGAAAAAGGCTGCAGACGTAGCTACACAGACATCTCAGACCGGCATGGCACAAGCTTCTATCTCCGGAACAGATAAGACTATGATAGTTCATGCGAAACCTATGCGGGAGGCCGCGCCTTTGTATGTTCCTCCTAAAGGACAGGGTACTAATGATGATAAGGCCTCTATCGATGCAAAGGGTTATTTTATTTATAATTGGGTTTACACTCCTTGGAATAGGACGGATGTCATGGCACTTAAAACTGCATTGCCTGATCCGTGGAAAAATCCAGCCGCTTTTTATGAGGAAGTTGAGGGTGCTATTAGCTCTTATTCTATGACTTTGCCATATATTGATTTATTTTTCGGATTGATATTACCGCCTGATATGTGGAGAACTGTTCGTAAAATTGATGATGGTGCAGCTTTTGGGGCGCTATGGAAAGACTTAGAACAAATGGATGTAGAAAGGGAACCCGCACAGAAGCCATGTCAGTTAATTTTAGATCTTCCCGCAGCTATATTAGTTAAGTTAAAAACGATTATTCCCCCTAAAGAAAATAGATTGGACTGTTTTAGCGTCTTGTAAGCAAAAGGCAGATGAATCGGTCTCTGATTTCTTTGCACGCTTTGAAGAAGCATTCCACGATTTTAGTGGCCAGTCATTGACAGATGACACGGGCAGACATCTGTTTGTCGATAAATATGTCGCAAACCTGTTGCCAGGAATAGCTAGTCACTTAAAAGCCAGTGAGAGTTCATGGACTACCTCTTCTCCGGTTTCTCTCTTGACTATGGCTCAGTATTTTGAACGCCAGGAATTAGAACCAAAGGGTAATGGGGATAAGAAGACTAAAGAATTAAAAACGAAGGTTATGTTGGCTCAGGCTTATGGTCCGCCTTTTAGAGATAGTGATAGAGGTGGACGTGGATCTTATGGTTCGTCTTTCCCTTCTTATACTCGTTCGAATTTGTCTGCTGACCAGTGCGCGTACTGTAGGAAATTTGGGCATTAGGCTTCCGATCGTCCAGCACTGCGTGCTCAGCAGTGTCCACGTGGTCGGGGACAAATGAGAAATCGTTCAGGATATTCAGGGCCTAGAGGAAGCACAGGTGATCATGCTAGGTTTGATGCTAATATACGTGGGCAGAATGGGTTTAACACTTTTGATAGAAGGAACCAATATCAAATGTCCGACTATGTGCCGTCTGATTCTCAAGATTCTGCTTATGCATAGGATTGCCTAGGATGGGGTAAGGAATCAGTTGAAGTTCCAGTAGATCAGAGGGGTCCCTATGTTACAGCAAATGTTTTGGGTTCCACTGATCAGTTTCTGGTTGATACAGGAGCTACTCGTAGCGCCTTGTCTAAACAATTGGTTCCAAGGGCTCCCCTGTCTGGCTTAACCATTACATCGATAGGTTTCGATGGAACCCCTTCCCTTAGCCCATTGTCACAACCACTTGCATTCCATGTGGATAAATGTACTGCTCCGTGTCCATTTTTGCTTTCCCCGAATACACCAGACAATATTGTGGGTCTTGATATGCTCAAGTATTTCAGGGCTACGATACGATGTTCTCCAGAAGGTGTACGTGTTATCTTGAATGACAACCATCCTGTGAAGGAGAGAGCTTGTCTTGTTAAAGAGGATATTGCATTAGCTTCACTCCCTAGAAATTTGTGGGCTACTTCAGACACTGATGTAGGGCAAATGGTTATTCCACCAGTACATATTAGTGCCAAGGAGGGCACTGTGCTGCAACGTTTGCATCAATACAAAATTTCACAGGAAGGTGAAGAAGCACTCATACGTATTGTCCATGATCTCATTAAAGTGGGGGTTGTTGAGGAAGTTCCTTACAATGTTTGTAACAGTCCGATTCTTCCTATTCTGAAAAAAGATACTGATACTAGGATTTACCGATTCATTATTGATTTGCGAGAAGTTAACAAGATTGTAGTACCACAATACCCCGTGGTTTCTGACATAACAACACTTCTTACTTTGGTTCCTCCGACAGCAACTACATTCTCTGTGATAGACTTGAAGAATGCTTTCTTTTCGATCCCTATTCATCCTGATAGCCGATATTTGTTCGGTTTCACTTTGAATAATCGATCGTATAGATTTTGTAGAGTTCCTCAAGGCTATACTGAGAATCCTAGTATTTACAGTCAAGCATTAAAAAGACAACTTGATTCTTTTGTTTTGCCTGAAGGTGTGGCTCTCATACAATATGTCGATGACATCTTGTTGGCAGCCGATACCCCTGAACAGAGTGAAAAATGTACTTTGTCCTTGCTATCTTTTCTTGCTTCCCATCATCACAAAGTGTCACGAAAGAAATTGCAATATTGTAGACCGAAGGTAACCTACTTAGGTCACCTTCTGTCTAAGGAGGGCCGTGCACTCACACCAGATCGCATTCAAGCTATTTTAGATACACCAGTGCCCCTTACTCAGAAAGATGTCCGTGCATTTATTGGTCTTACTTGTTTTTGTAGGCAATGGATATTAGGGTTTTTACACATTGTTAAACCCTTGCTAGCACTTTTGACTAAAGATACTCCAATGCCCCTCCCATGGACAGATGAATGTGCGACTGCTTTCCGACAGTTACGACAAGCTCTTTGTTCAGCACCAGTGTTAGGTACTCCAGATTATACGAAGCCTTTTACACTATATGTCCATGAGAAAGATGGATGCGCATTGTCAGTTTTAGTGCAGACACACGGTGACAAACAGCGTCCCTGTGCATATTTTTCAGCAGTACTTGATCCTGTTGCTCGTGCGTTACCTGGATGCTTCCGTTCAGTTGCAGCAACAGCTGTGTCAATACGTCAGAGTGAAGGGATAGTTTTGTCACATAAGCTGTTGGTGCTAGTACCCCATGCGTTTGATGACCTTTTAAATCAGACGAAGACGCAGCATTTAACTAGTGCTCGTCTGACAGGATATGAATTGACATTGTTGGCCCCTCACATTACACTAAAGAGATGTGCGATACTAAACCCAGCCACTTTGTTGCCATACCCGGTGACTCAGTCTCAGTCACAGGAGTCTCATGATTGTATATTCCTTACTGAGGAACAGACAAAGGGTCGTGTCGATTTGCAAGACACGGCCCTTTCAAGTGTTGATGGGGAACTATGGGTTGATGGATCCTGTTTGAAGTTACCAGATGGTACAACGTCAGCTGCATATGCAATTACAACACTTCAGACGGTAGTTGAGACAGCTCGTATTCCACAGAAGTCAGCCCAGGCAGCTGAGCTAATAGCTTTAACACGAGCATGTGAACTTAGTACTGACTTATCTGTGAACATTTATACAGATAGCCGCTATGCTTTCGGAGTGGCTCATGATTTTGGGCTACTCTGGAAGGAGAGGGGCTTTCTTACATACCACGGGATCCAAATAATGCATGGAGAATTAGTACATAATCTCTTGACTGCTTTAACATACCCGAAGAGAATAGCAATTGTTAAATGTAGCGCACATAAGAAAATAATTGATAAGATAGGACAAGGCAATGCTTTTGCAGACCAAACAGCCCGTGAAACTGCCATGCAGCGAAGCACCACGTCTATGTATGTAGTGAAGTCACAGGCTGAACGTTGGCATGATACCAGACAGGAAGTGCTAGATATGCAGAGATCTGCTTCTGCAGAAGAAATTGAGCAATGGTCTAAGGAGGGAACATTGGACGATAGGGCTGTTGGAGGAATAAAGAGATGAGCAAGTGGAGAATGCCTACAGCCTATTTACAACCTATGATTCATATGGCACATGGGCCGACACATGTTGGAGCCTCCCCGATCACAAAATTGCTCACGCAAATTTGGGAGCATCCAGAAATTGCCGGCACAGCTAAAAAGATGGTGCAGTCTTGTCTGATTTGTCTTCAGCATAATCCTGGTAAAGGGACACGAACTCCTACAGGAGGGTTTGCTACGCCAACCGCACCTTTTGAAGTTTTGCAAATGGATTACATACAGATTGAGCGCTGTAATAACTTAAAGTATGTTTTGGTACCCGTCACCGTGGAAAACAGTAACATCACGTTCTTTCCGGACTTTACCCTACGGGTCCAGAAACAAAGACGCAGTTTCCTGGAGGTGAAAAAGGCCCTTCGCGAACATGATGTTAAGTACGCCATGATGTTCCCGGCCAAGCTGCGAGTGCAAATCGTTGTTTTTCATGCGCCTGGAGGATGCTTGGGACTGGCTGGACGGTTGGCGCACTGTAGACAAACGTAAGAAAAAGGGTCCTTCGGCGGCGGATGCGGCCGATGATTGGCACCAGCAGAGACGCTCTCCGGCACGTGCGGATTCTGGGGCCCCCGGCCCGGTGGGTGATCATTGACTCTGGACGATGGTAAGAAGGTATAGGACCTCCCAGGGCCACACAGTATCCCCCCTGTAGCTGTCAAGAGGCGGACTGCTATCCTCACGGGGACAGTACATAATGTATAGATGACACTTCTGCTGGGAGTGAGTTGCATTCTCTGCTCTGTTGCCAGCACGGTCCCCCATTGTAGGCTTCGGAGGGTCGTGAGCCAAGCCCATACTAATATTGGTGGCCTCCCCTCAACTGTGTGTTTACTGATGGGAATGTTTGATGGAGGGATGTGGGGGAGTTCGAGTCCAGCACGTAGCTACGGGGTCGTGGAGGGCTCTGGCGGTTCGAGCAAGGCTCACACAGTATTCTTCGACTTGATGTGAGTAGGGTGGGGGGGAGGGGAGGGGTTTTCTGTAAGTTGTCATTTGTTATGATGGGAGTGGGGCAGCACACATTTCCTCGAAAGATTTATGGGGGGGCGACAGGCACTCTGCATGTTGGGGGAGGCGGGCGGTTGTAGTCCCGTTTTGCAGGGGAGCAGGGAGGGTTGGGTAGTTTATTGGATTGAGTTGGTTGGGGGGGATGTTATTTATTGTTGTTTTGCAGCAGTCCGACACAGTAACTTTGTCAATGCACGGCACGGGCTAGTCTCCTCTTGAATTCTGATCTCCTCTCAGTTGTCTTTGTGCTGGGCGGGGGGCGGCAGGTGACGGTACTGAGAGTGCTGGCTCTGAGACCCCTGTACATTGATCACCCCGACTACTCCTGCATGTTGCTGTCCAGATCTTATGGCTATGGCTCAGAGGCTTAGTCTAATGACCTGGAACGTTAATGGGCTGGGCGATAAAATTAAACGGAGCATAGTGCAACAATATATACACCGAAAGCGTGTAGATGTGGTGCTGCTCCAAGAAACTCATCTCATAGGTAACTCCTGCCAGGCCCTAGATCGGAAGGGGTATCGCATGGTTGCGCACTCCGGATTTACCTCGGGATCCAGGGGGGTGGGGATCCTCCTGAGAAAGGGCTGCCCCTATGTGATCCACGCCACTCACACCGAGCCTCAGGGTAGGTATGTGGTTTGCTCTGGTAGCTGGGAAGGGAGAGCCCTTAACCCAATCTCAGTATATGCGCCACCTGGCCTCCAACGCCAGACCCTGGCGGACGTAGGGACAATCCTAATGACCCTTCCGGAGGGTGCGGTGGTTATGGGCGGTGATTTTAACCTGACTATGGATGAGGCCCTGGACCGCACTCCGCCTCGTCGGGGCGATCCGAGGGGCTCGCAACTGAGTAATTTTGCGGATGCATTCGGCCTGGTAGATATTTGGAGGTGGTCACACCCCGCAGACACGCTTTACACTTTCGATTCTGGGGTGCACGGCAGTCACTCACGGCTTGATTATCTGTTCACTCAAGAGCAGTACATCCAATACTTCACAGACTCCTCTGGCTTAGCTAGGGGGATATCTGATCACTCCCCGGTAATATCTTTCTTTGGAGCAAATATACTGCGACAACCTGGTCCCATCCGGATTCAGCCGTGGCTGCTGAAAATCCCGCATATCAGAGACTCCTTGCGACGCGGCATGGATTATGACTTTGATGAAAATGCGGGATCGGTGGACTCGGCGGTAACATTATGGGGAGCGTACGGGGCGGTTATCAAGGGGCAAGCACTGTCCCTGATGGTGGGACATAAAAATGAACGTAGGAGACGGGTTAGCGAGCTGGAGACGGAGATATTACAACTCGAGCAAGAGACGTCACGCACCCCAGCCCAGGGGACCCAACACTTACTAGACATTAAGAGACGGGACTATAAACAATTGCTCTGTGAGGAGGCCAGCCGACGGTCCCTCGCCACCATGAAATGGGGGAACGTACTGGTAAACTGTTGGCCTGGTTAGAGCGTAAAGAGTTGGCGGCGCGATGGGTGGGGGCGATCAAAGGACCGGATGGGGTACTGATCACTGACCCTCAAAACATTGCCGAACTCTTTGCAGAGTACTATGGGCAAATTTACACCCCGCCACCGAACTCGCAGGCATGTTGGGCGGCAGACCTCCTGGCCACTATAGAAATGCGGTGTCTCTCCCAGCCAGACCGAGAGGCTCTAGAGTCGGACATCTCGCTCGAAGAAATTCAGATGGCCATCCGGGATACCCGCTCCGGCAAAGCCATGGGTCCCAATGGAATCCCGATAGAATGCGTGAAATCTATGACTCTGAAGCTGGCGTCCCACCTGCTCAACTTGTACAAGGAATGCTATGAGACCGGTACTCTCCCGGCCGAAATCCGTGAAGCCACAATAGTGGTAATCCGCAAACCTGGTAAGCCAGCGGATGAATGTGCATCATACAGGTCTATCTCCTTGATCACAGTGGAGGCCAAAATCGTGGCTAAGCTGCTGGCCAACCGACTACTTCCGTATCTCACGGCCCTGATCCACCCGGACCAGTCGGGTTTCATGCCTGGCCAAAATACCGCACGCAATCTGCTTCGTGTCAACGGGGCCCTGGGTCGGGCGGAAACACTCCAAGAGGAGGCTCTATTGCTTGCACTCGATGCCAAGATGGCGTTCGATACGGTGGCGTGGGATTACCTCTTTGCCGTCCTTGCCCGTGTTGGGTTGGGGCCTCGGCTGATAAGATGGATTCGACTGCTCTATACCCTGCCCACGGCTCATGTATCAGTCAATAACCACCGTTCGACATCCTTCTCCCTCGGCCGTGGCACGAGGCAGGGCTGCCCCCTATCGCCGCTCCTTTTTGCCTTGGCACTTGAGCCACTCGCGGTCTGGATCCGGAACGACCCAGAAATCAGGGGCCTTAAATGGACAGCGGATCACGAAGATCGCATCTCTTTATATGCGGACGATATTCTGTTATACCTGGCCTCCCCGGCACGTTCGATCCGTCGAGCACTACATATTTTCCATATCTTTGGGGCCCACTCTGGATACCAGATCAACTGGTCCAAATCCCAGATGTATCCCCTCTGGGGTGACCCGCCGCTTAGCCCTAGGGGCTATAATATACCGGTAGCGCTACTGGGTTTTCAGTATCTGGGCATTTTCATAACAGCGGACTCAGCATTATTCTATGAGCGAAATTTGGGGGGCCCATTACAACGGTTCAAATCCGACGTGATCCACTGGAAAACACTGCCCTTTACCCTCCTGGGAAGGGCAGCCCTTTTTAAAATGCTAGCTCTCCCCCGTTTTCTTTATGCCCTTCAGAACACACCCGTACCGGTCCCCGAGTCCTATTTCTTAAAGATCGACGCAGCGCTGCGTGGGTTGTTGTGGGAGGCCGGGCCACCGTGCATCGCAATGCAAAAACTGACAATGGGCTGGTATGACGATGGGATTGGACTGCCGGATTTACGCCTTTATTACCAAGCGACGCAATTGATTGCGATTAACCAGTGGGTGTTCGGGTCACATGACGACCCAAGCTTCCGGATGGACCGCTGGCTCATGGGGAAGGGGGGGTACAACTGAGCGCTGTACACCAACCCTAAGAAACTAGGCTTGACTGGCCCCACAGCCAGAACGGTGGAAATTTGGCATCTACTCCAGAGGCGTATGGGATGGTACGGACGGCTGACTAAGGCCACCCCACTCTGGGAACCTGACTGTCTGGGCCGGCTGAGCTCCTGCGTAGAATTCGATAAATGGGATCTTATTGGCATCTCTAGGGTGGGGGACGTGTGGGTTAAAGGTAAGAAGGCGACCTTCGCAGAGCTTCAACTTAAGTACCAACTTGCACCCTCTGAGCACTTTCGCTATCTACAAATAAGCCATGCTATTGACCGCGCCCTGCCCGCTGATACTCCCCTTCCGGATTACTCGCCTTTGGAAGACAGATTGTTGCTAGATCCTATGGACCGTAGGGCTATCTCCTTAACATATAAAAAGTTAATTAATAATCGCACTGACACAATGCAGAAAGAACGGGCCAGGTGGGAAACAGAGGTGGGCGACTTGTCTGACGAAGAATGGAGGGATGCGCTGGCCTCCCCTCGGGAGGTGGCGATACCAATGCGGCTCCGGCTGGTCCAGCTCAAAGTTCTGCATCGAGTGTACTTTGATGCAACCCTGCTGTGTAAATTAGGTAGGCGTACCGATGAGCTCTGCCTGCGAAATTGTCATCAAGTAGGCACATTTACACATATCTTGTGGGCCTGCCCCCCGTACACCACTATTGGATAGAAGTCACTCGGCAGATGGCGAGGGCCATCGGGAAGGTGGTCGCCCCCTCCCCACAGCTGTGCCTCCTAAATGTGTGGGATGCTACGGACCTCACCCCAGCAGAGCAGGAGTGGGCGGCGTTGGGTTGGGCCATAGCTAAAAGAAATATTGCCCAGAAGTGGGGGTAGCTACTGTGCCATCGCTGCGCGCATGGGCCAATGATATGGATCTATCGATGGTGGCGGAGAAAACAGTCTATAAGGGTCGAGGCTGCCCCAAAAAATGGGATCACAAATGGGGACGATGGAATAAGTATCGGGGAGACATTTGCATTTCTCCCACAATAGAACTCCGACGAGAGAGACAGGCCATACTAGACAATCTGGAAGTGGGTGCAGTGACCTGAATGCTTGGAGAAACCTTGCCGAGGTACCGTGTGATGGGACCCCCCTGGTCCTAATACTGTTCCGGGGATCACCTCTCTAATGTGTCGCTGCTTGCTGAGTCTCTGCCCTAAATGCCCTGGATGTACTGCTTATTGTCTCAAATGCCCAACGTGTATTACGTCTATGAAGGTGCTATATATGTGTCACGATTGCTGTATCGCTGCATATCTCGTTGTTAATAAAAAGTTATTTTGGTAGTGGTATGTGCCTTCAGTAAATGGATAGAGGCATACCCTACGAAGGACAATACAGCTCTCACTACAGCAAAGGTACTTTTGAAGGAATTCTTCCCTAGATTTGGTGTCTGTAAGCTTCTATGGAGTGATAACGGACCCCATTTTGTTGGCCAAGTTGTTGACTATGTCCTGAAGGGATTAGAAATTAAGCACAAGTTCCACGCTGCTTTCCATCCACAATCAGCAGGGCTAGTGGAAAGGTATAACGCCACACTTAAATTGAAACTGGCTAAAATACTGGCTTCCACATCCTTGAATTGGCCAGACGCATTACCTTTGGCACTGTTGTCCATTAGATCAGTGCCACATTCGCGATCTGGTCTTACACCATATGAGGTGATGTTTGGAAGGCCTATGAACATTTGGGGAATTCCTAAACCACGCCCCATACATGATGTACCATGTGTGTTGATGAGTGACTACCTATCACAATTGACTGACAGTTTGGTTTCTATTCATCAACAGGTTCGAGAAGATCTTCCTGATAGATCTGCAGGTGAAGGCCATGGACTTCGACCTGGAGACCAGGTGATGATCCGATCATTCCAGAGATCGAGCAGCTTGGAACCGAGGTGGCGCGGCCCAGAGCAGGTGCTCCTTTCAACGAGAACTGCGGTCCGAGTGACGGACAGGAGGAACTGGGTGCACTCCACCCATTGCAAGAAAGTGCCGTCTACCTTGGTGGATCCTGCTGCCTTAATCGACCATCGGGACATCCTGGATACAGAGAAAGGCCAAGCCATATCACCTGACGAACTTTAGGGAGTCTTGAGGGAGTCTTCCCGGACCACAGGATTCCCGGAGTATCCCGATACCAACTGAGACAACGGAAAGAGCCCGCATCGTCGAAATAGACTGGTTGAGCAACCGCCCTGGGTTAGTGAAACGGAATGCCGATGTGGCAAGGGGGGGGATCGGTCTTCTATAGTGTAGCGACACCCGTCTTGACCCTCGGTGAAGAAACCAACGGCTGCCCAGGGATAAGAGCTCCAACGATTGTTTTCAACGACAAGCTGATCATGTCCACAATGAAATCAACTGCTGCTAAGAGAAAGATCATTTGTGCTATAGGGTTTGTTGTTGCTATGGTGGCTGTAGCAGTAATAACCTGGTTCGTTGAAAAAGTGGCTCCTGCTCGAGAGCTTTTGATCACCACTACTCCAGTATCGTTTGAACACCACTACTTTACGCTTCCCTACCATGAGCAGAAGCATCGACAATCTTATTTAAATAATACCTTTATCCAGATGTTGCATCATACTCATAATGCCACAAATACTACCAACTGTTGGGTGTGTGGGATGATACCTGCACATCAAAAGAAAGGAGGAACACCTTTTTGGTATGCGCTTTTGTTTGCATCTGGAAGACGCATAGTAGGCGGGCTTCTTTTTCGCCTTAATAAAGTATGCTACCAAGATAAAGATGGTTATCCTCAAGCCAAAGGGACCAAATGGGAATGGGAAGGGTATCAACCGGACAATATTTCAACACCATATGTCTTCACAAATATGAGAACTTTTACCAGTCATGAACAATTTGTGATTTCTGTCACTAGAGCTAAAGCAGATCTATGTGTAAGCAGTATTGGGAGAATTCCAGTGGGGAAAAGCGAATGTACTGTAATTCTGACTATTGAAGGTATAAATAATAGCAGTTTTATAGCCTCACATAATACCTATTTTGTCTGTGGTAGCCACGGATATTATCAACTACCTGCTGGGTGGTCAGGTGTGTGCTACGTGTCCTTTCTATTGCCCCCTGTGTTTCTGGCACCTGCATCATATCACCGGGACCTTAAATCATTTAACGATATCTCTAGAAATAGATACAAGAAGACAATAAGTACTGATGAAGTAGACCAAACTGATACCACTCTGCAACAATATGTCAATTTTAATTTAGGTTTGTTCTTCTTTGTGGGTGCTGCATTAAACAGTAGGAAAGTAAGACGATTAACTAGAGTTGTGGAAGCTGTTCATCCAGAGACTGGTACTTGGACTTTTGCTGGATGGTTTTGGACTCTTGTTTCTGCTTGGGGCTGGAAGCTACTGACTATACTCTGTGTAATGATTATGATACTTTTTACATGCTGTGTATGTATCCAATGTGGTCCAATGCTTTGCTCCATTTGCATCTCTGCCTGTATACCTGTCAAAAGGAATGTTGCAGAAACAGAAGCCCAACAAATGTTGAATAAAGAGGTCGCCGAAATAATGCTAATAGATGTACGGGATGCATATTTAGATTACCCCAGAGGAACAGATGTCTTCAGCTAATGCTAAAAGGGTCGTCTGTTGTAAATTGGCAGCGATTGGCTTAGCATTAGCAGAATCCATCTTGTATTTAGAGGCTATCTTGTCCATTTTGCTGAATCCATTTTGTATTTCTGACAGCCATTTTGTTTGCCATGTGCTCACCATGTGCTTTGTCCTCCCTCAGTGTTGACTGCTCTTGTAATCTGCCTAGAAATGAACTATATTTAGCATCTTCCACCTTTGCACATGCCCAGTGAATTTTCAATTGTCCTTGCAGCTGTTAGTAGTATGTAACTGTCAGGATGTGTTTACTAGCATTGGCAAACTGTTAACTCCTCCTACTTGTAGACTGTGCATTTCTATATGACCTTATATGTACATAAAATCTTCTGCTGTACTTGTACCACCCTCTTTCAAGCCCCTGTGTGGGTATAAAAGGACCATGCTCCTTCTGTTTGGTGTGCTACTTCATTCAATACCGAAGGGTGCTGTGTGAATGTAGTTCCACCTCATGAGGTTTATTAAACGTTGTATTTTCTATTCCAGTTTCTGTGCCAACTTCTTCCTATTGGTCTGAGGACTCTGTGCAGAGAAGGGCAAACCCCTTGCACTGGTAGGCCTAGCTGAGGCCCACTTCTACACCATCAGATGATGAACTGTCCCACGTACTGCTCTAATGAAATGCCCCATGAAGGCCCTGAAGAAATGCTATGCTTCCTGCTCCAATGTCAGTTGCCATGTTTAGCGCTTTGATTATGTGCCATGACTAGCGCTTGGATTACTGCTATGTTAGCGTATTAATTTCTGCCCATGACTGGCGCTTGGATTGCTTGCTATGTTTAACGCATTGATTTCTTGCTAGGTCTAGCGCTTTGATTAATTACATGTTTCGCGCTCTGATTGATTGCCATGTCCAACGCTCTAATGCCATTGCCATATTGAGCCCTCTAATGAAATGCTATGTTGAGCGCTACAGTAAAATGCTTTAATGAAATCCTCTAATGAAATGCTATGTTGAGCGCTACAGTGAAATGCTTTAATGAAATGCCCGGTCTTTAAGGAAATGTTCTAATGAAACGGTCTAATGAAATGCTTTAAGAACCCGACTTCGATTTAGATAAAGCTGATTGGTTTTTACACAACCTCACTGGTGTGGTGTCAATCATTTCGTGCGCTTCCTGTCTCCGTGGATGTGTGTGCTGTATGGTCACTTTACAGGTAAGCCTTTGGGTGCCTACCTGCTCACGCCAAGCTACCCCCTTAGGGACTGGTGACCCCAGGTCCTACATTGTTGGCGAGCGGTGGGATCAGGACCTGTGACTATACAGCACCCTCCAGTGGGACGGTGGGCGCCGCAATTGGACGCCTATTGTGTATTGTATTTCTGCATCAATTGACCCCCACGGTCTAAACTGAGTGTGCGGAGTCCTTATTAGCCCAGTACTGTTACCTACGTCCTAGTGTCTTTTTCCTTTGATGTCTGGGTCCCCACCTGTCAAAATGGAGTTCCAGTTAGCCAACCTGGAAGGGTATACGGTGAGGCAGCTGAGAGAATTCGGGCAGGAGATGGGGGTGCCTGGTGTGCAGAGAGCCAAAGGAGAGGAGCTCCGTGCAGCCTTGAGGGCATGGGTAGAGGCCCACCCAGAGGGGAGAGGGGATGGGGGACAGGAGGGGCAGGGCGCACCGCAGGAGGCGGGCGCACAGGAGGAGCTGGACCTACTGCAGATTGATGTCACTGAAAACTTGCTACCAGGGAGACGTTCCGGGGCAAGCAGTAGTGGAGGGTCTAGGAGGAGTGCGTCGCCAGAAGAGTATGAGGACAGGAGGGAGGAGAGGCAATTGAAGTGGGAGCTTGCCAAGCTGGACCATGAAAGGGAGAGAGAAAGGGAAGGTAGAAGATTTGCGATGGAGGAAAAAAAGCTGGCGCAAGAGCTTCAACTTAAGGAGTTGGTGCTGCGAGCACTACAGTTAGGTGCGTCAGGGAATGCTAATGGTGGCAGCGTACCGAAGGCTCTACATGAGCCCAAGTTTTACCTACCCAAAGATGTGATCGCGAGTTACACTGTGGGGGATGACATCGCCAAGTGGCTGGAGGCGTATGAGGTGGCCTTGACAGCCCATGGGGTGCCTGAAAGCAACTAGGGGGTGGCCTGTATCGATACATACCTCCCAATGTCAGGGACACCCTTTTGTACGTAGCAAAGGCGGACCAGGTCAACTATATCCCCCATGAAGGAGGCGCTGCTTAAGAAGTTTGGCCTCAACCCTGAAAGATATCGCCAGAAGTTCCGTGGCAGCCATAAGCTGTCCACGCAAAACTGGGTAGATTTTTTTGATCATGCCCGTAAGGCTCTGGATGGTTGGGTGCGTGGCAGCGAGGTGCACGATTATGAGGGCTTGTACGATTTATTTTTGACAGAGCACCTCTTGGATAAGTGTTTTCCGGAGCTGCGCCAACATCTGGTGGACCGCAAGCTGACCGATCCCCGTGAGCTTGAGGAGGAGGCGGACATTTGGGTTAGCACCCGGGTGTCTCAAAGGGGCCCCGGGGGAGATGGCCCGAAAGGCGGACAGGGTTTCCCCCAGAAGAAAGAGGGGGGAGATAAAAAGACAGAGTTCTCACGAGGCCCACAAACTAGACAGTTTGGGAAAGGAGTAGGTACCCCACCTCAGTCCAGTTCCCCAAAGCCCACTTACCCTGGCAAGAGTCAGCAGCCAAGAACTGTCCGGTGCTATGAATGTGGGGAGATTGGGCACTACAAGGGTGATCCTAAGTGTCGCAAGAGACCCCCAGTCCCCACGGGAGGGAAGAGCCCCGGGGTGGCTAGTGTAGCGCTTGGGGTGGAGCTGCCCCTAGATAGGGAAGGGGAGTGGACAGGCCTGACCCTGGTTTCACCCGGGGATAGAGAGATGGTCCCAGTGGCGTCCCTACCCCCGAACACTGCTAAGTACCAGCAGAGGGTGAAGGTTAACGGGGAGGGGGTGGAGGCTCTGAGGGACACAGGTGCCAGCGTGACCACCATAGTGAGGCGGCTGGTGTACCCTGAGCAGGTGATCCCTGATGAGTTCCATCCGGCCGCATTGGCTGACAGCTGTGTGAGTCACTATCCGGTGGCTCAAGTTCCCTTTGAGTGGGGAGGAGTCAAAGGCCCATTGAGAGTTGCTGTGAGCCCTGCCTTGCCTGTGGAGTGTTTACTAGGAAATGATCTAGAACACACCGTCTGGAAAGAAGTGGAGTTTAGAGCCCACACTGAGATGCTGGGGTTACCAGGATGGACTTGCGTAGTCACGAGGTCCATGGCTGCCTGGCAAGGAACTCAACCCGGGATGGAGCCTGGGATAATGGCCCAACCCAATGCCGGTCCTGGAGAGGAGAATGTTGTGGAGAACACACCCCGTGTGATGGATGGGGAGCCCGCGGAGGTACCCACGGAGTCCGCAGAGGTGGATGTTGTTCCCGTGGGGGACTTACCGACCCTTGCCGAGAGGCATGTGGAAGGGGGGCCTACCCGGGAAGAATTCTGTCGGGCGCAGAAGGAGTGCCCCACGCTTGATGGCATGCGGTGGCAGGCCGAAGCCCAAGCCACCAATCAGGAGACTGGCAGTTATCACGTGTATTGGGAGGATGGCCTCCTTTACAGTGAACCTAAGGTTCCGTCGCATGGGTCCTCGAGGGCCTTAGTGGTCCCCCAATGCTACCGGGCCTTCCTATTGGAATTGGCGCATGAAATACCCTTAGCGGGACACCTGGGTCAGGACAAAACCTTTGCGCGGTTGGTCCCACATTTTTATTGTCCCAGGATGAGAGTTGCCTCTGACACCTACTGTAAGACCTGTAAGACTTGCAAGGCGAGTGGCAAGACTGGGACTAAGTTGAAGGTCCCGTTGGAACCGCTCCCGGTGGTCGGGACCCCTTTTGAGCGGGTCGGAATTGCCATTGTTGGGCCGTTGGACCCTCCGACCTCTGCGGGACACCGGTTCATTTTGGTATTGGTGGACCACGCCACTCGGTACCCGGAGGCTATTCCTCTGAGGACCATCACTGCACCGGTGGTGGCGCGGGCCCTGTTGGGGATTTTTACCCGAGTGGGATTCCCCAAGGTCGTGGTGTCAGACAGGGGCACGAATTTCATGTCGGCCTACATGCAGGCCATGTGGAAGGAGTGCGGAGTGACCTATCGGTTCTCCACTCCTTACCACCCCCAGACTAACGGGCTCCTGGAGCGTTTTAATAAGACTCTAAAGGGGATGATCCGGAGCCTACCAGAGGACTTGAGGCGGAAGTGGGACGTCCTCCTCCTTTGCCTGCTGTTTTCATACCGGGAGGTGCCGCAGAAGGGAGTCGGTTCAGCCCTTTTGAGCTGCTCTATGGCCACCCCGTTAGGGGGGCCCTCAGCCTGGTGAAGGAGGGGTGGGAGAAGACTTCGAAGAAGCTTCCCCGTGATGTCGTCAGCTACATGCTGTCATTCCGCAGCCAGATGGCCAAGCTGTGGAAGGAAGCCTCAGACAATCTGGAGGCTAGCCAAGCCGCCATGAAGTAGTGGTATGACCGCAACGCTCGGACAGTGGAGTTGGACGCTGGACAGAAGGTTTGGGTCATGGAGCCTGGGGAGCTTAGTGCCCTCCAGGACCGGTGGACTGGTCCGTACGAGATTGTGGAGCGACGAGGCCAGACCACCTATGTTGTTGACTTGAAGACCCCCCGACAGTCCCATCGGGTGCTTCACGTCAACCGCCTGAAGCTACACCATGAGCGATCTGAGCTTGCTCTCCACATGGTGATGGATGGGAGCGAGGAGGAAGAGAGTGAGACTCTTCCTGACCTTCTGGGGGCCCAGGAGAAGGATGGATCGGATGGAGGGCGTGATCCTCTCCCCATCCTTGACCCTGGAGCAACAGAGGGACTGCCGCCAGGTGTTGGGGATGTACGCCTCGTTGTTTACCCTCACGCCTGGAATCACTCATCTGTGTACCCATGATGTGGACACAGGGGACAGCCCCCCAGTAAAAACCGGCAATGCTGGAGCTGGGGGGTGATCGAACCTTCCAGCAGCCCGTGGACTAGTCCGGTAGTGTTGGTGCCGAAAGCGGCCCCACCGGGCACCACACCAGAACTTCGGTTCTGTGTGGATTATAGGGGATTGAACTCTGTCACCAAAACAGATGCTCACCTGATCCCACGGGCAGATGAGTTGGTGGACTGGCTGGGAGCAGCCCGGTACCTCAGCACCATCGATTTGACATCAGGGTACTGGCAGATTGCCAAGGCCGATGGAGCAAAGGAGAAAACGGCGTTCTCCACCCCCGAGGGCCACTTCCAATTTAGGGTGATGCCCTTCGGGCTCAAGAATGCTCCAGCCACTTTCCAGCGGTTGGTGAACCAGATGCTGTCTGGCCTGGAGTCCTTCTCAGCGGCATATCTGGATGACATAGCTGTCTTCAGTAGCACCTGGGAGGACAATCTGCAGCACCTCCAGGAGGTGCTACAGGCTCTGCAACGTGCTGGTCTGACTATCAAGGCTAGCCAGTCTACCTGGGACACCTGGTGGGTGGGGGTAAGGTGCAACCCCTCCAGGCCAAAATTGAGACCACCCTGGCCTGGGAGCCCCCCAAGACCCAAACTGAGGTCCGAGCTTTCCTCTGCCTCACTGGATATTACCGCCGGTTTGTCAAGGGGTATGGTACCATCGCAGCCCCCTTGACGGAGTTGACGTCCAAGAAGCAGCCACGAAAAGTAATCTGGACGGCTGCTTGCCATGAGGCATTCGAGACCCTCAAGCACGCGTTGTGCACTGCTCCGGTGCTTGCGACACCTGACTTTACAAAATAATTCATTGTGCAGACGGACGCCTCTGAGCACGGCTTAGGTGCTGTGCTCTCGCAACTGAACAACGATGGCCAAGACCAACCTGTGGCCTTTATCTCAAGAAGACTCCTCCCTCGGGAACAACGGTGGAGCACCATCGAGCGAGAAGCCTTCGCGGTGGTCTGGGCCCTAAAGAAGTTGAGGCCATACCTTTTTGGCTCTCACTTCCTGATTCAGACAGACCACCGCTGGCTCATGCAGATGAGAGGCGAAAATCCCAAGTTGCTAAGGTGGTCCATTTCCCTACAGGGGATGGACTTTCGGGTGGAACATCGGCCCGGAGTTGACCACGCCAATGCTGACGGTCTCTCCTGGTTTTTCCGCCTTAGTGACGAGAACTCCCTAGAGGTTGGGTAACTCTCCCCACTTTCGGCTGGGGGGGACGCGTGTTAGACCTGTCAGCCCTAGGGTGGTCTTTTCCTGAGTTTTTGCCCTTGCCTCATTTTTTTCCACCCTCTTTTTCGTTGGCCTTAGGTCTCTGAGCACCTTCCCATTGCTAATCAATGCTAAGGTGCAGGTGCTCTCTTCTCCCAATATGGCTGCCACAGGCCCCTGCTACTGCAGAGTGGCCCTTTTAGTAGCACCCTAGTTGCCAGGAGCTGGCTGGGACCCTACAACATTGTTGCGACACCAGCCCCCATAGATAGAGTAGGGAAGCTCCTGGAACCTGCTGGAACCTTCTCGAATAAGGGTGGGGTCTGCTTTTGCCGCCTTAGAGAGTGGTCACCTGACCTGGGGATACTTAAGGAAAGGAGGGAAACTTTTCAGTCAGTTGGCGCAACGCTGACCTGGGGGAACCTACGCAGGAGATTTAGGCGGTAGGACCTAGTCAGGGACCTATGCCACTGGAAGTGACAGGGCTTAGGTGCTGCCTTCTAAGTTGCTTGAGGGACACTGAGCTAGCCCGCTGATCTGGCCCAGCGGGAGGGGAACCCAGGGACGACCTGCAAAGCCTGACTAAAAACTCTCTTCAGTCACCAACTCAATCAACCCCCCCAAAGGAATCAAGTCCTAAGGGCGCAGGAACCAGCAAGCGCCAAAGAAGACCTCGTAACTTCACCACAGAACTGCGGGGGGATCAACCAGGTACCAGCGCTGAGACACCCCTGCGCTCCCTGACCCCACCTGGGATCCCCCCACCCTTCCTCAAATCACCACGGTCGTGTGGCCTGCCCTTCCAGCCTGCCCTGAGCTGTGGCGCTCCCCTGTCGGCGTAGGGGGCGCTGGGCATCGGCCAAATTGCCCCCAAGCTGCAGGCCGAGTCTTAATTCCCCCCCACCCCTGCTGGGGTGCATTCGAATCACTCACCGCCGCGGCCCCGCGCCAAGAAGCCCGAACCCCGACATCCCCGGGGCCCGCGGAGAAGACCGGGGCCCCGTCACTGCCGTCGCTGCCTGACCCCCGCGGCCCTCGGTGAGGAAAGGGCCACCGGAGCTTGAGGTAGGCCGCGCTAGGCCCTGAAGCCAAAACCAGCATCACCTGAACGCCGCCCCCACCGCTTCCTCATTCGCTGTGCAGGCCGCGCCCCCGCAGGCCGTGCTGTCAATGGCGGCTGCGGGCGCGCCTTCCCCGAAACCTCTGAAGAGGAATTCCCGGGCCCCAGGAAGCAGAGGAGGGCCCGGAGCCGTCTCCTCGTCACCGCAGGGCTCCCCGGCCTACGTCTGGACCCGCCGGGAGCCCCGCGCAGTCCCCATCGACCTGGACACCGCCGGACGTCACACGCAGCTGGCGGGAGGGGCCCTAAGGAGAGCGAGCCCACGCCTGGCCAAGGATTGCCAAGAACGACCCGCGAGAGGCAAGGTAAAGGTAACCTCTGGGGAAGAGGGCGGAGGGCCGGAGAGAGAGGCCCTGGACTCGCCCCTCCCCCGGGGAAGTCCTCTATGAGCCCGGTGGGCCCCCATGGCCCCAGAAGGGGAGAATAAGCTTGCCCCGGCCCCCTCAATTCTCACCAGATAAACTGGACATTTTGGGGCACAAGGAGTCTGCCAAAGTGGCTCCGGTGGGGGAGACGGATTACCCCTGCTGTACTGTTGCATAGCTTCCATCAGATGATGAACTGTCCCACGTACTGCTCTAATGAAATGCCCCATGAAGGCCCTGAAGATATGCTATGCTTCCTGCTCCAATGTCAGTTGCCATGTTTAGCGCTTTGATTGTGTGCCATGACTAGTGCTTAGATTACTGCTATGTTAGCGTATTAATTTCTGGCCATGACTAGCGCTTGGATTGCTTGCTATGTTTAACGCATTGATTTCTTGCCAGGTCTAGCGCTTTGATTAATTACATGTTTCGCGCTCTGATTGATTGCCATGTCCAACGCTCTAATGCCATTGCCATATTGAGCCCTCTAATGAAATGCTATGTTGAGCGCTACAGTGAAATGCTTTAATGAAATCCTCCAATGAAATGCTATGTTGAGCGCTACAATGAAATGCTTTAATGAAATGCCCGGTCTTTAAGGAAATGTTCTAATGAAACGGTCTAATGAAATGCTTTGAGAACCCGACTTCGATTTAGATAAAGCTGATTGGTTTTTATTCAACCTCACTGGTGTGGTGTCAATCAATGCGTGCGCTTCCTGTCTCAGTGGATGTGTGTGCTGTATGGTCACTTTACACGTAAGCCTTTGGGTGCCTACCTGCTCGCGCCAAGCTACCCCCTTAGGGACTGGTGACCCCAGGTCCTACACGCAGGTTCCGAAACTATGCCCCTCAAGGGATCTCAATTTTCTCAATCCCTCCCTTAATACCCGGTGTCTTGTACGCAGCGCGAGCAGATGTTCCACTGTCTCGTTACATTCGTACATTTTAGTACGCCAGGCCATGTATTTCTCAGCCGCTTTTTTCATAGAGATATCGAATATTGCCGATCTTGCTACAGCCACTTTTGTTTGTGCCTGATCAATGTCTCCTGTTTGTAAGTGCCCCAGCCAGCAGTGTTCCTGCCTCTAGTAGCTCCCCATACAATTCCTGCATATGCTGTCTGTCCTTCCTCTGAGATGCCCAGCCATATCTTGATGTTCCCTCCCCCCCCCTCACTCCAGCTTTTAGGGCATCCCAAACCACCTCTAGCCTTACATTTCTCTTATTCTCAACTATAAATCTTGAGATCCAGATCCTCATATGTTCGATATATTTGTCATCAAAGAGGAGTGCTCTATCAAAGGTCCAGAGTGATATTGGTGGCTTTGGCATTTGTGTTGTAATTTCTAAAACTAGCAGGTTATGGTCAGACATGGCACAGGGGAATCTGGAAATACGACATGTCGACAGCACCCCCTGAGACACAAAGAAATAGTCCAGCCTTGCGTGCACCTGATGTGGGTCAGAGAAAAAAGTATATCCCGGATCCCGGGGTTTTTGCGTGGCCCATACATCTGCTAACCCATGCATCATACATAAATAAACGTAAGATTTAAACAGTTTAGGTTTACGGCCATGATATGATCTTATCCCTAGCTTAACGTTATTAGAGTTCATACTGATATTGAAATCCCCACATATTATTAAAGGGACTGGCCGGCCGACTAGCTCAGTGTTTAGCCAGATAAACAAGGCAGGGTCATCCAATACAGAACCATACACTGAGCAGAGCATAAAAAGGCTATTGTCAATACAGCATTGAGTGATAACCCAGCTGCCCATTTTTTCCGATTTTGAGCGCGGGAATCTAATTGTGCCTTTGCGGGCCAGAATAGCAACCAACCCCTTATGTACGTGTTCCTTGTGATGTGCTAGAGACTAGGTGATATCCTGCAAGTTGTGCCACCCTCTGTCTGCCTGCCTCTATGTGTGTCTCCTGCAGACACACTGGGCCCGATTCACAGAATTAACTTAAGACAAAATCCTAAACTTACTACTTTTGGTATTCACAGAATGCACTTACTACTTTTGGTATTCACAGAATGCACTTACTACTTTTGGTATTCACAGAATGGATTTACGACTACTAACTTTACGTCCGCACTCGGGCCGGAAATTCCGGCCCGGAGGCGGGGCTTCCGGGCCGGAGGCGGAGCTTCCGGCCAGTGGCGGAGATTTAGCCATGGCCAAAATCTCCACCTCCGGGCCGGAAGCTCCGCCTCCGGCCCGGAAGCCCCGCCTCTGCCCGGAAGCCCCGCCTCCGCTCGGAAGCTCCGCCTCCGGGCCGGAATTTCCGGCCCAAGTGCGGACGTAAAGTTCGTAGTCGGAAATCCATTCTGTGAATACCAAAAGTAGTAAGTGCATTCTGTGAATACCAAAAGTAGTAAGTGCATTCTGTGAATACCAAAATGGTAGTAAGTTTAGGATTTTGTCTTAAGTTAGTTCTGTGAATCGGGCCCACTATGTCTACCTTCAGATTTTGTATATGCTTGTTACTCCTTCACTTCTAAAGGGGGTTGTTTAAACTGCAAATATTGATAGATGCGATCTTTAACTTACCCATTGACCATGTAGCCAGTACCAATTTCTGCCTATTTCCTGTGTCTGACAACGCCATCTCACCAAATTCAGCCCTTCGAACCAGCCCCTCACCCAGAACACCCTGAACCCCTAAAACCCCACCACCCAGCCCCGAATACCCAGGCAAAATAGGTCTGCATAGTGCTGCTTCCCACTGCCACCCACCACAACTCCGCCAAACATGAAAAACTCAATTTACCTAAATTTTAAAGCCAAAAAAAAAGAGAGAGAGAAAAAAACCCAAAGGAAAGGGTGCCGCCACAGTATGTTCTTGACCAATTGCAAAATCCATACTATGCTCCTTCTATTTCCCTGCTTCTGAAATTTCTTGTAAGAAATCTTGCGTCTTGTATTTCAGAGGTGAACACCCTTGGGTTTTCCTTGTGGATGACCTTGATCCGGACCGGGCTTAATAAAAATACCTCACATCCCAATTTTTGAAAAGGCGTGATCAATTGCCGAAGCCTCCACCTTATTTCCACAGTGGTATGGCAGAAATCTCGCCTGACAAAGAAGGTGTGACCTTCAGCAGACCACCTGGCCTCGGGCCTCGCATAATCAAATACTGTCTGTCTTAGAAGGAAGTTTCCAAAGAATATTAGAATGGCTGTAGGTTTCTTATTAGGATCATTCTGCACACTCCTCTTTTTTAACATGAGTGGAAAACGGTGCACTCTCTGTACCTCTGTATCCCAGTACCAATGTGCCAGATCCGGTAGACCCCCCTTCAACAGGCGTAACACAAACCCTCTGATGTCCCCTCCTCCAGCATTTTTCGGTATGCCCAAAAGTCTTCCACATGACGTCCGTCATCCTGGCCTCGTTTGCTGAAGCTTGCTGTGCAGTAAGCTCAGCTCCAGCCTCTAGTGCTACCACTCACTCTTCCAGTGCCGTTGTCCTCTCCGCAATTTCCGTACAGGTCTTGCTAACGTTGCAGATAGCTCCTTGTAGCTTTTTTGTTGCCAACTGGGCCCTCTTGTCTTGTTAAAGTAGAATAGATAAGCCCCATCAAGGGAGATGATTCTACCACTGCCAATAGCTTAGTTACCTCCTGCGGTGTGCCTTCTCCTCCTGGCCCCCCATGCTGCTATGATCTTATTCCGATTTTTTTAACTCAGATTTCTTACCACTTGCATTCCTCCTCCTTTTTTAGGACAAAAGCCGTTTCTGGGTAATTGGGTGGGATATAGAACTGTCTGAATCAACTCCAGAATTGTCTAGATCTGAACTCTCATTATCGCTTGTGCTAGACAGTTCTGAATCATTATTGAGGAAAAATAATTTCTCCCCTTCTGGGGTCCCCCCAGCCTTAAGCTGTGTCTGATTAATGTTATTTGCAGTTCCCCCGTTGGATTCCCCTCCTTGTTGCCTTTGTTATTGGGGGTATTTGGAGTTTCTGGCCCCTTTGCACCCCCTTAGATCATGTCTCCCCATGAACAAATGCTAGAGGTTCTGTACTCACAATGTCAGCTTGGGGGAAATCGATGATGTCAATGGCTGTTCCCAAGAGGGTCTGACCAGACGTAGCCTCCTTCCTCTCTACCACCTTACCACGGCGGGTGAAGATTCTATAAATCACCCACTGTTCCGATACTCCCGCCTCCTCATAGGGACGGCCCCCCCTGAGTTTAATTTTGACTGTCCCCACCTCTTTACGTCCTGCCGCCGGGAGAGTGGAGTCCTTCAACTTCTGTCCAACCGGCGTTTTCCGAACAGTGTGAGTGAGCACCGCGTAGACCTCCAGTGGCTCCGCTCTCTGCACGGACTGGGGGGCTTGAGCTGTTTTGGTGGCATAATGATCATCTGTAGCCATCGTCCGCCTCTGCACCGGCCATCAAGGACTCTCAGTGCAGCGCAGATCAGCCGGTAGGCGAGTTCGCTGATTATAGCTCCAATTGTACAAGCTCTCGATTGCGGCTGCACCCATTTCGTCCTCAATGCTCCAGCACCTACTTGGTAAGGGATCATTTAGTTTAACATTTAGTTGTCTCCAACCTTCTCCTTAAACCATGTTGTTTTTCGACAAAATGACCACGTAGCAGTAGGTGGATGACTCCTGCAGCAGTTACACAGCCGCCATCTTGCCAGTCTGCCCGACACGACACCTATTATTGCAGAGAAGGATCGGGCAGCCCTAGAAGCTGATATATCAGACTCTGAGATAGCGGAGGCTCTTACCTGTATGAAGAAGGGCCAAGACACAGGCCCCAATGGATTCCCAACTGAGATTTTCAAATGCCTTGAAGCACAGGTGATACTCAACTTAGGGGAACTATATAAGGGTGCTAAGAAGAGGTAGGGATTGTTCCCGGAGATCTATGGCAAGCACTGATAGTTCCAATCTATAAGGACGAGAAACTGAGGGAGGACTGAACTTCCTACCATCTGATATCCCTGATCAATGTGGAGGTGAAGGTTTTAGTGAAGGTGCTTGCAGATCGGCTTCAGCGAGTAATAGACACCCTGGTGCAGGCAGAAGAATCAGGTTTCATGCCACACAGGGAAACGCAATATAACCTGGAGAGGGTATTCGGATGTCTGGTGCGTAGTGGCCAGATGCAAGATGCAAAAAAGACATTTGTTTCCCTGGAATGATAGTACCTGTGGGAGGTTCTACAGAAGATGGGACCCGAGTGCAATTAAATGATGTGCTGTCTAGAGACAAAAAGATCAGGAGAGGCTCTAGGCAGGGATGCACACTATCCGCGCTAGCAGGAGTTCCGAGCCGCTGGCAAACTGGATCTGGATGGATGCCCAGATTAGGGTCCTGCGCTGGGACTCTGTCTCGGAGGACGCGATATCCCTGTACGCAGATGAAATTTTATTATACCTCATGGAGCCCTCCTATTCCCTACGATGGGTGCTGGAAATTCTGCCTGTGTGCGGGGAATATATTGGGTTGAGCATTAATTGGGATAAATCTGTAGTATACCCCCTGACAGAGTAATGCCCTCTAACACACCCTCCCCAGTTTTCTTGGGAACCAGAGAGATTTTGGTACTTAGGGATCTTTGTCAAATTGAACCAAGAGCATTTTTGATCAATATGGATATGGTTCTAGAGGAGTATAAACAGCACAAAACAAAGGGCGTGAGCGGCAACATGTGAACCAGTCACTTCAGAAACCTATTTACGATTGGAGATCTAAAGAGAGAGTGTTGGTCTGGCAGCCGCAAAAAAGAATGATAGCGCAAAAAGATAACACTTAAGAGTACCGAAAGCAGAGGCCTGCTGGGCAAGGGTTAGAATGAAGGAACAACTTGTTAAAGTTAAATACATACAAGTAATTCATCTTAATACACAAATGCAGCAGAAGAGCAATATGGAATTCAACAGATTAACTGCTTCTATGCTTATGACGAGCCCAGCTCGTCATGAGGCACAGGGGAGCTGGGCTCGTCATAACGGTTGCGGCACTCCCACGCGCAATTGATTCCCCGTCTGTGCGGGAGAATCAATCAGTGGGTGGAGTCGTGACGAGCCCAGCTCCACCACGGCGCCGCCCCCCCCCCCGCTCCGTGGGGTTAATAAAAAAAAGCAATTTAAAACCACATTGGATTCATTAAAACAGTATGGAAGAAAAGAGAGGAACATCACAGTATTTACACATTTTGGGGCCTTTACATTTGTATCCAGTTCCCAATACCCAGGGGGCCTTTTTATTGGTTTTACCAACCCTCCTTGGGACAACGTTGTGAAGAGACTAAGAACGTTAAAGTGCATGTGCATAACATATAGGTAAAAACACAGATTACCATCCTGTGAGCCCTTGGGCGACTGTGTGTGATCCTCGTCCTGAAATGTGCTAAGGCGCTCCTATCTGAGCCTTCCATTTTATAAGCCATGCATGGCTTGGGAATTTAGCCACTCTGCAAGCATAAAGTGGTCTGGAGTCAGATCTTAAGATGTGCAAGGCAACCCGATGGTTCCGTGTGCCCAGTTGCCGGCAGATCGGTTTTATCCTTTTCATCCTCGGTTTGGCGTATGCCGGGCAAGCAAACATTTAATGGGTGAAACTTTCCATCGGGTCCTTGCAGCATGGGCAATCCATTGATGTTAAGTTGCGTGGGTGCCAGCTAGCTGTTACTTCACAAACAGGAAGTGTGTCAAACCTGAAATGGATGTATAGCATCCTGTCCCGAGGGACCTGGATTATATATAGGTAGGGATCCAGATATCTAGTCTGTTTGTGAAGATGGAATTCTGCAGTGAGTCTCCTCAGATTAGGCTTGCTAGATTCTTGCTGATCCACCCATTCCCAATAATATCGTTTGAGCACATCTTTCCTCGGTTGATCCTGCTTGGCCCTTGGGACTTGAAACCCTATTGCTGACATCAGTTCTCTAGAAATGATGATACAGCCTACCCAATTGCTTTTGTCCATCTGGATAACCTCAGATAAGGCTATCACATAGGGTAGGAGCTCTGGGGTCCCCTAATGCGAGCCCAAAAGAGCAGCGGGTGAAGCCTTGCTATATCACCAATGGAGCGCCTACCCATGTCAAGCATTAGGGGAGTGAGTGGAATGTTTTGGGGCAACATCACTAAGGGCCATATGTAGGTAGCATCACATTTACCGATTCATAAATACCGAATTTTACCGATTCGGTATTTATGAATCGGTAAATGTGATGTAGGTAATGATTCGGTAAATTTTACCGAATCGGAAAAATTCGGTAAATATGAATCGGTATTTACCGATTCGGTAATGGGGCATACCTTCCCATAGATTCCTATGGGCCTGGAGGCCCATAGGAATCAATGGGAAGCCAGTCACCATTACCGATTCGGTAAATACCGATTCGGTAATGGGGGGAGCATATACAAGGGTGGCAGGGTGTCACATTGACACCCTGTTGCACCCCTGATTCTTGCATGTGTGCACATGTGGCGCACATACATGCCCTAAGGGCATGTATGTCTGCCACATGGCACTCTTACATCTGCAAAATATTGCGTTTTACAAGGTATTCGTTATTTATCACCAACCTGTATTTGGTGGTAAATAACGAATTCTTAATAGTAATTTCACTCTTTAGAGTGCTCCTTACATTCAGTATTCGGTATTTACCGAATCGGTATTTTACCGATTCGGTAATTTACCGAATCCTGAATTATGCATCCTACATCCCAAATAGCTAAATACGGGTCAGTAACGGGATATTTACCGAATTTCGGCCGTTACCGACTGGTATTTAGCTACCTATATGAGGCCCTAAATCCCTTAGGAATTTATGCTCGGATCTGCAGAGATGATGGCTCTTGTTGAATCCCCACAGCTCGGGTCCATACAGAGCTGTGCTAACTGCTTTTGGGCCATAGACCTGAAGGGCTGGGGCTACCAGCCTGTTATGTGAAGCGCAATGCTCCTTTCCTAGTGACCCCGTTACCCGCTTGTAGCCCAACAGCATCTTGGTTAGATGAGGCTTCCACGACATTTTGTCAGAGTCGGACTACGAGATAGTCGAAGGTACCAACTCTTCCCAAGGGAGTCCCATCTAGCAAGGTGCTGTCTTTGTGGGACTTGTGGGGGTTAACCTCTTCAATGCCCATGACGAGCTGGTCTCGTCATGGGCCGCGGTTGCGCTGTGCCCATGACGAGACCAGCTCGTCATAAACCCCGCCCGCTAATGCAACGGCCGGCACAGGGCGGGGAAAGGGGCGGACACTGAAGGGGTTAAAAGCCATAAACTTAGTTTTGAAAATATTAATAACCAACCCCCTGGTGTTGCAGAAGAGGTGGAATCTGTTAAGTAACCACTGCTATCCCGCTGGGGTCTTCGACACAGAAGGGTCGGAACCTTGTCACCCCCCCAAGGTTGGTGTATTTGTTGGTACTTCTTGCAGAAAGTATAATACATACTTCTGCCAACGGCAGGCAAATATACCTTTTAGTGAAGGGCCACCTGACCGCCAATATAAGGTTGCATACTTCAGGAGGAAGGTCAGAATCAACTGCTGCCACTCAATCTCTATGTATGGAGGCTAAGAGTTGAGAGGTTCGGATGGAGAACCCTCCCCTGCTGCTGCCACAGAAGATCCTACCGATGGGGCAGCCTGATCGGAGGATCGATATTCGTTTGTAGAAGCTCTGGATACCAGACTCTCCTCGCCCAGTCCGGAGCCACAAGAATGACTTGGGCCCGGATACGCCACGTGACATGCTTTACCAACAGGATGAAGGAGGCCATGAGGCCCAACAGCCTCAGAGTCAGTCTCACTGAAATCCAGGATAGAGGCTGTTGGACCTGTCAGCCCTAGGGTGGTCTCCCCTTCTATTTTTGTATCGTGCCTCATTTTTTCCACCCTCATTTTTATGTTGGACTTGGCCCTTTTTCCCTCATTTTTTTCGTTTTTGTAGTGTTAAGGTGCAGGTGCTTACTTCTCCCAAGATGGCTGCCACAGACCCCTGCTACTGCAGGGTGGTCGTTTTTCATAGTAGCACCCTAGCTGCCAGGAGCTGGCTGGGACCCACAACAATGCTGCGACACCAGCCCGCCTTTTTGTCCCATAAGTAGAGTGGGGAAGCTCCTGGAAGATGCTGGAACCTTCTAGAAGGGAGGTGGGGTTTTACTTTTGCCGCCTTGGCTAGAGGTCACCTGACCTAGGGCTACTTAAGAGTGGGAGGGAAACTTTTGTGGTGAGTTGGCCATTGGGGTGAAGCAGAGCTGGAAGAATCCACCAGGAGTGTAGGCGGTAGGGCCTAGCCAGGGACTTATGCCTCTGAGAGTGACAGGATTTAGGTACTGCCTCTTAAGTGAGTGAGGTGCCCTGTGAATCCCACTGATCTTGCTCAGTAGTAGGAGGACCCAGAGACTCTCTGCCAACCTGACTAGGAAGGATCTAGTCGCCCTCTCCATCCCTACCCCTGTAACAGAACCCCTTAAGGGCGCCAGATACATCTGCGCCACAAGACTTCATCTGTCAACTGAGAACTGAAATCTAACTTCAAGAACTGAAACTGCATGACAAGAGCGAGCTGTAAGCCTTGAATGCCAGAGCTGAGACTGCGTGTCCAAGCTACTCTAGTGAACAAAATACTAAGCCGATTGCCAAGGCACCGGGGATCGACCAGGTACTAGCGCTGTGACCCCCGCGCTTCCTACCCTGGTCTGGGACCCCCGGCAGCGTGCTCCGCTGAGCACTTTACCCCATCCTTAATTTGAGCCCCCCCCCCTGCAACGAAGAAGCCAGCGCGCTCACCGCTGCGGCCTGGAGGCCTGGAGGAGTGCCCTGCTGTGTCGCGAGGCCCAGGAGAAGCCCGGGGCCCCGGCGCTGCCGTCGCAGCCGAGTGAGGAGGTGCGCAAGGTCGGGGCCGAGTTCCCCCAACGTCGTGAGGACGGACGCCTGCTGACGCCGAGACGGAGGTAAGCCCGGAGGCCGAGATCCCCCCTGGTGCGCCCCCTGCTGGTCCGGAAACCGCACCGCACTTGGCCCGGGTCGTCCCCTCCGTGGGAATCCCCTCCCCTGCCTGCGCGACGGAGAGACCCCGCCGAGGGATCCTGTCCGTGTCCCCCCTTCTGTAAGACTGAGAGCGGTGCTTAGTGAACTGCACCGGAGCATAGGGACCCGCTCCGCAAGTCCTGTCAGTCTCCCCGCTGGAAGCCGCCTAAAGGAACTGACTAACATTACCCTCGCGTGGCGCTTCCCGCCACCGACCCTGCTTCCCCCGCTGGAGTGACAAGGGATGCGAGTAGCGCACTGTATGACCTGTTCCGCTCGAAAGTATTCACATGCCCGCGATCGCGAGTAGTGCCTTGTGTTATATGCTCTACTCGATAGTGATTACCTTAAAAGGAAATGCGAGTAGCGCCTTGTGTTACATGCTCTACTCGAACGAAGTTGTTTGCCAGGAAATGCGAGTAGCGCACTGTGTTCCATGCTCTACTCGATAGTAATTGTTTTGCCAGGAAATGCGAGTAGCGCCTTGTGTTATATGCTCTACTCGGCAGTAATTACATGCTAAGGGATGCGCGTAGCGCATTGTGTTTTATGTTCTGCACGAAGGAAATTCTACACCAGGATCACGAGTAACGTATTGTATTATATGCTCTGCTCGACTGTAATTACCTACAAATGGTTGCGCGTAGCGCTTTGTTTCATATGCTTTACTTCACAGGATTAGGGGCCATTGATTACGAGGAGCGCTCAGTTCCACAGGCGCCATGTTAGTGAGCCCAATGTGTCCCCGTTCAAGTATCATGCTTAGTTAGACGGCCCGTTCAGGGAAAGACTTTACGTAAGCGCGCACAGCGCTAGAACAAGGTTAGGCACTGCATAAGTATCACCCAGAGTGTCGAATGTAATGTCATGATGGTATTATAATTCATGTATTACCTTGTTATTTCCTGAACTGCATCTGACCAACTAAACTTGGATAAACTTGAAGTATTTGCATAATTGAACGGTGTGGCGTCCCTTATTGTGTGTGTTCCTAGCCCATGAGAAGCGTGTGGTGTATGGTTGCTTAACACATAGCCCTCTGGTTGCCCGACCGGCTCGCGCCACGCTACCGCCTATAGGGCCTGGTGACCCCGGGTTCCTACATTGTTGGCCAGCGGTGGGATCCTTGGGACTTGTGACCATACAGCACCCTTCCGTGAGGCGAAGGGCGCCACAGTTAAACGCCTATCCTACATTTTTTTTGTTCCACAGCTCAGAAACCATTGTTGCTGGATCATTAGTTCCACTGTCCAGGTAGAGAGTGCAAGAAGCCTGGTTAGCTATTGACTGTTGCCTACACCCTAGGAATTTTCTCCTTAGAGTCTAGGTCCCCACCTGCCAGAATGGAATCCCGGCTAGCTGACCTCGAGGGGTACACTGTGAGGCAACTGAGGGAGTTCGCGCAGGAGTTGGGGGTGCCTGGGATGCGGAGGGCCAAGGCGCCGGAACTCCGTACCGCCATTAGGGCATGGGTAGAAGCCCACCCAGAAGGGAGAGGGGATGAGGGACAGGAAGCGCCAGATGCACCTCAGGAGGAGAGCGCCCAGGAAGTCCTAGATATCCTGAATGTAGACATGTCCGAGAATGTGCCCCCAGGAAGACGTTCTGGGGCCAGTAGTAAGACAGGGTCTAGCAGGAGCGCGTCTCCAAGGGAGTATGAGGACAGAAGGGAAGAGAGGCAGTTAAAATGGGAGCTGGCCAGGCAGGAGAAAGAAAGAGAAATGGCCAGATTGGAACAGGAAAAGGAATTAGCAAAATTGGAATGGGCAATGGAGGAGAAGAAGCTGGCGCACGAGCTTCAGTTAAAAGAGCTGGAGTTACGTGCCCTCCAATTGAATGCGTCTAACAAAGACAATGGTGGCAGCATACCCAGGGAACCTCAAGAACCAAAAATCTACCTACCCAAAGAAGTCATAGCCAATTATACAATAGGGGATGACATCATGAAGTGGTTGGAGGCATACGAGGTAGCCTTAACGGCCCATGGGGTACCCGAGAGTAACTGGGGAGGTGGTCTCTACCGGTATATACCTCCCACTGTTAGGGACACCCTGTTATATTTGGCCAAGGCGGATCAGGTTAAGTACGCCCCCATGAAAGAGGCCTTGTTAAAGAAGTTTGGCCTGAACCCCGAGAAGTATAGGCAGAAGTTTCGTGGCAGCCATAAGCTGTCCACCCAGACATGGGTAGATTTTTTTGATTACGCGAGGAAGGCACTAGATGGTTGGGTGCGTGGCAGCGAGGTACAGGACTACCAAGGGTTGTACGATCTTTTTTTAAGGGAGCACCTCTTGGATAAGAGCTTTCCGGAGCTGCGCCAACATCTGGTGGACCGCAAGCTGAAGGATCCTCGAGAGCTTGCGGAGGAGGCAGATATTTGGGTGAGCACCCGGGTGTCTCACAAGGGCCCCGGGGGAGATGGCTCGAAAGGTGGACAGGGTTTCCCCCAGAAGAAAGAGGGGGGAGATAAAAAGGTGGAGTTCTCGAAAGGTCCCCAAAATAAGTTTGGGAAGGGAGTAGGAACCCCACCCCCGTCCAATTCCACAAGACCCACTTACCCTGACAGGAGTCAGCAGCCAAGGATTGTGCGGTGCTACGAGTGTGGGGAGATTGGACACTACAGAGGAGATCCCAAGTGTCGCAAGCGACCACCAGCCCCATCGGGCGTGAAGAGTCCCGGGGTGAGTAGTATAGCGCTTGGGGTGGAGCTGTCCTTAGATAGGGAAGGGGAGTGGACAGGCCTGACACTGGTTTCACTCGGGGATAGAGAGGTGGTCCCCGTAGTGTCCCTGCCCCCGAACACTGCTAAATATCAGCAGAGGGTGAGAATTAATGGGGAGGAGGTGGAAGCTCTGAGGGACACAGGGGCCAGCATGACCACTGTCGTGCGGCGGCTGGTGTCCCCAGACCAAGTAGTCCCCGAGGAGTTCCATCCGGCCGTATTGGCTGACGGCAGTTTGAGTCACTATCCAGTGGCTCGTGTTCCATTCGAGTGGGGAGGAGTCAAAGGCCTACTGCGAGTTGCTGTGAGCCCTGCCTTGCCTGTGGGGTGTTTGCTAGGGAACGACCTGGAGCACACCAAATGGAAGGACGTCGAGTTTCACGCTCACACTGAGATGCTGGGATTATCAGGGTGGACTTGCGTGAGCACGCGGTCCATGGCTGCCCGGCACGGAACTCACCCGGAGTTGGAGCCTGGACTCATGGCCCAACCCAAACCCAAACGTGGGAAGAAGAAGGATGGTTCGGTGGAAGGTGTAGTCCTCTCCCCATCCTTGACCCCAGAGCAGCAGAGGGACTGTCGCCATGTCCTGGGACAGTTCGCCTCGTTGTTCTCCCTCACGCCTGGAATCACTCATTGGTGTACCCATGATGTGGACACAGGGGATAGCCCCCCGGTAAAGAACAAGTCTTACCGGCTTTCTGACCGAGTGAAGGATAGCATCCAGCGTGAGGTGGCAAAGATGCTGGAGCTGGGGGTGATAGAACCTTCCAGCAGCCCGTGGGCTAGTCCAGTGGGGTTGGTGCCGAAAGCGGCCCCACCGGGTACGACGCCAGAACTTCGGTTCTGTGTGGACTACCGGGGGTTGAACTCTGTCACGAAGACAGATGCTCACCCCATCCCACGTGCAGATGAGCTGGTGGACCGGCTGGGAGCAGCCCGGTACCTCAGCACCATTGACCTGACATCCGGATATTGGCAGATTGCCATGGCCGACGGAGCATGGGAGAAGACAGCGTTCTCCACCCCAGAGGGCCACTACCAATTTCGAGTGATGCCCTTTGGGCTCAAAAATGCTCCGGCCACATTCCAGCGGTTAGTGAATCAGGTACTATCTGGCCTGGAGTCCTTCTCAGCAGCCTACTTGGATGACATAGCTGTCTTCAGTAGCAGCTGGGAGGACCATCTGCAACACCTCCAGGAGGTATTGCAGGTGCTGCAACGCGCTGGCTTAACCATTAAAGCCAGCAAGTGCCAGATTGGACAGGGATCTGTCGTGAACCTGGGACACCTGGTGGGCGGAGGTAAGGTGCAACCCCTCCAGGCCAAAATTGAAACCATCTTGGCTTGGGAGCCCCCCAAGACCCAAACAGAGGTCCGAGCTTTCCTCGGCCTCACTGGGTATTACCGCCGGTTCGTCAAGGGATATGGTACCATCGTGACCCCCTTGACGGAGTTGACCTCAAAGAAACAACCTCGCAAGGTCATATGGACAGCTGCATGCCAAGAAGCCTTTGATACGCTGAAAAATGCAATGTGTACAGCTCCAGTACTAGCAACACCCGATTTCAGCAAGGAATTTATTGTACAGACCGACGCCTCAGAGCACGGCATAGGTGCAGTGCTCTCACAACTCAACACCGAGGGCCAAGACCAACCTGTGGCCTTCATATCTCGAAGACTCCTCCCTCGGGAACGGCGATGGAGCACCATTGAGAGAGAAGCCTTCGCGGTGGTATGGGCTCTGAAGAAGTTGAGGCCATACCTCTTTGGCACTCACTTCCTTATCCAGACCGATCACCGCCCCCTTCGCTGGCTCATGCAGATGAGAGGCGAAAACCCCAAGTTGTTGAGGTGGTCCATTTCCCTCCAGGGGATGGACTTTCGGGTGGAACATCGGCCCGGAGTTGACCACGCCAATGCTGACGGTCTCTCCAGGTTTTTCCGCCTTAGTGAAGAGAACTCCCTAGAGGTTGGGTAGCTCTCCCCTCTTTCGGCTGGGGGGGACGCATGTTGGACCTGTCAGCCCTAGGGTGGTCTCCCCTTCTATTTTTGTATCGTGCCTCATTTTTTCCACCCTCATTTTTATGTTGGACTTGGCCCTTTTTCCCTCATTTTTTTTGTTTTTGTAGTGTTAAGGTGCAGGTGCTTACTTCTCCCAAGATGGCTGCCACAGACCCCTGCTACTGCAGGGTGGTCGTTTTTCATAGTAGCACCCTAGCTGCCAGGAGCTGGCTGGGACCCACAACAATGTTGCGACACCAGCCCGCCTTTTTGTCCCATAAGTAGAGTGGGGAAGCTCCTGGAAGATGCTGGAACCTTCTAGAAGGGAGGTGGGGTTTTACTTTTGCCGCCTTGGCTAGAGGTCACCTGACCTAGGGCAGAGCTGGAAGAATCCACCAGGAGTGTAGGCGGTAGGGCCTAGCCAGGGACTTATGCCTCTGAGAGTGACAGGATTTAGGTACTGCCTCTTAAGTGAGTGAGGTGCCCTGTGAATCCCACTGATCTTGCCCAGTAGTAGGAGGACCCAGAGACTCTCTGCCAACCTGACTAGGAAGGATCTAGTCGCCCTCTCCATCCCTACCCCTGTAACAGAACCCCTTAAGGGCGCCAGATACATCTGCGCCACAAGACTTCATCTGTCAACTGAGAACTGAAATCTAACTTCAAGAACTGAAACTGCATGACAAGAGCGAGCTGTAAGCCTTGAATGCCAGAGCTGAGACTGCGTGTCCAAGCTACTCTAGTGAACAAAATACTAAGCCGATTGCCAAGGCACCGGGGATCGACCAGGTACTAGCGCTGTGACCCCCGCGCTTCCTACCCTGGTCTGGGACCCCCGGCAGCGTGCTCCGCTGAGCACTTTACCCCATCCTTAATTTGAGCCCCCCCCCCCTGCAACGAAGAAGCCAGCGCGCTCACCGCTGCGGCCTGGAGGCCTGGAGGAGTGCCCTGCTGTGTCGCGAGGCCCAGGAGAAGCCCGGGGCCCCGGCGCTGCCGTCGCAGCCGAGTGAGGAGGTGCGCAAGGTCGGGGCCGAGTTCCCCCAACGTCGTGAGGACGGACGCCTGCTGACGCCGAGACGGAGGTAAGCCCGGAGGCCGAGATCCCCCCTGGTGCGCCCCCTGCTGGTCCGGAAACCGCACCGCACTTGGCCCGGGTCGTCCCCTCCGTGGGAATCCCCTCCCCTGCCTGCGCGACGGAGAGACCCCGCCGAGGGATCCTGTCCGTGTCCCCCCTTCTGTAAGACTGAGAGCGGTGCTTAGTGAACTGCACCGGAGCATAGGGACCCGCTCCGCAAGTCCTGTCAGTCTCCCCGCTGGAAGCCGCCTAAAGGAACTGACTAACATTACCCTCGCGTGGCGCTTCCCGCCACCGACCCTGCTTCCCCCGCTGGAGTGACAAGGGATGCGAGTAGCGCACTGTATGACCTGTTCCGCTCGAAAGTATTCACATGCCCGCGATCGCGAGTAGTGCCTTGTGTTATATGCTCTACTCGATAGTGATTACCTTAAAAGGAAATGCGAGTAGCGCCTTGTGTTACATGCTCTACTCGAACGAAGTTGTTTGCCAGGAAATGCGAGTAGCGCACTGTGTTCCATGCTCTACTCGATAGTAATTGTTTTGCCAGGAAATGCGAGTAGCGCCTTGTGTTATATGCTCTACTCGGCAGTAATTACATGCTAAGGGATGCGCGTAGCGCATTGTGTTTTATGTTCTGCACGAAGGAAATTCTACACCAGGATCACGAGTAACGTATTGTATTATATGCTCTGCTCGACTGTAATTACCTACAAATGGTTGCGCGTAGCGCTTTGTTTCATATGCTTTACTTCACAGGATTAGGGGCCATTGATTACGAGGAGCGCTCAGTTCCACAGGCGCCATGTTAGTGAGCCCAATGTGTCCCCGTTCAAGTATCATGCTTAGTTAGACGGCCCGTTCAGGGAAAGACTTTACGTAAGCGCGCACAGCGCTAGAACAAGGTTTGGCACTGCATAAGTATCACCCAGAGTGTCGAATGTAATGTCATGATGGTATTATAATTCATGTATTACCTTGTTATTTCCTGAACTGCATCTGACCAACTAAACTTGGATAAACTTGAAGTATTTGCATAATTGAACGGTGTGGCGTCCCTTATTGTGTGTGTTCCTAGCCCATGAGAAGCGTGTGGTGTATGGTTGCTTAACACATAGCCCTCTGGTTGCCCGACCGGCTCGCGCCACGCTACCGCCTATAGGGCCTGGTGACCCCGGGTTCCTACAGAGGCTGAAACATCGGAGTCATAACCTGAATATCTTGGACTAGCTGCTCAGGAGGATTTGCCTGAAACTGCACTGTGTCCAGAACAGCCACGATGAAAGGGAGCATCTGACAAGGAGTCAGGTGTGACTTTGGCACGTTTATAGAGAACCCCAGTGAATGCAGGAGGTTTGCCGTAGTCGAATGTGGGACACAACAGACAGTTGCTGAAGTAGGGGAAGACTGACACCCCTAACCTGCGGAGATGAGCTGCGACCTTCGCCATCACCTTGGTAAACACCCGAGGGACACTGGTAAGGCAGAAGGGGAGAACAGTAAACTGAAAGTGCTCGTAGCCTACCTTGAATCGCAGGTAATGCCTTAGGCCCGGCAGGATGGGAATGTGAAAATAAGCATCCTTCAGGTCCAACACTACCATCCAGTGTTCGTGGCCTAGGGCAGACAAGAACTGAGCTAAAGTAAAAGTCCAAAGACCAAAAATGGCCCGCAACTCTTTGTTCTTGTTTGGAATCAGAGAGTAGCGAGAATAGCAGCCACTGCCTACTACTGAATCCAGGACCGTCTCTCTGGCTCCCTTGGCCAGGAGAGCTGTAACTTCCTCTTGTAGCAATTTTAGATGATCTTCCGCTAGCCATTTCTGATTTGGCAAAATGGAAGGAGGAACAGAAAGGAAAGGCAGAGAATAGCCCTCCTGAATGGCGGCGAGGAAGATGGATTCTCCAACCAACTGGAGTGGTGTGGTCTTGCAGAGTCAGACTAGGAGTGCATGGAGGCTGTGGCTGCCGAGGGCAGGGTGGTCGGCGACTTCTGGCTTCTATTTCTTGGACGGAATGAACCGCGTCCACATCCCCTCATAACTTGGGAAGTCTGCGCAGGACAGTAGCTGGGATAGGGCTGACGCATCTGGAAGAGTCAAAAGCTAGATTGGACATGAGGTGCAGAAGAGAGGCCCAAGGATCTGCCCGTAGCTTGAGAGTCCTTGAACCGCACTAGGGCCAAAAAGACGGGTTCCATCAAACGGTACATCCATCAAGTTTGCCTGGACATCGCCCGAGAAGCCAGTTGTTCCAAGCCAGGCTTGGTGCCACAAGGCCACTGTCGATGAAATCACTCTGCCCAGTGAATCAGTTGTGTCAAAGCCACACCTTATGGCAAATTTTGCTGTATCTCTCCCATCCTTAACCGCCTGAGAGAGCACAGCCCGGACATCCTCCAGGACTTGTGTCAGCACTTGTATAACTGTCTCCCAAACGGAGTGAGAGAAAGGCCCAATAAGCATTTGGTATTCACCAACCGCAATGCCAGGTTGGAGGAAGAAAACATCTTCTTTCCAAGTGATTCCAGCCTCTTGGATTCCCTATCCAGGGGGACGGAGGGGAACGTGCCCTGGGAGGTAGATGCCTGCACCACCAAGCTTTTGAGGAACTTTGGGTTGTCCGGAGCCGGCGATGGCAGCATGCATTTGTCCCATTCACAGGAGCCCCTGTGCTAGGCTTGGACCACGTTCCTAGAAGGATATCAGTAAGTGCCTCATTGAAGGGCAAAAGGGGTTCAGAGGTGGAAAACCCAGGCTGCAGCACTTCGGTCCTGACCTGCACGGAGGGCAACACCAGTCCGAGGACCTGCTCTCTTAACCACCATGGCATAAGATGCCCCCTCCTCCGCAGCAACAGTTGACAGAGAGAGCATGCCAGTATTTGGGGAATTGTCCAGTCCACTGGCCTCCCCAAGTTCCCCCTCTACCAGTCAATTTGCTCTGCAAAAACATCCTGGTGTTCTAATGGGTTCACAGATCCCTCCCAATCCTCTCTCAAACCTAAAACATAATCAAAATGTTCCAGCGACAATCACTGGAGAGTTACAACGTTCTGACTGTGTCGTCGGGGCTAAGGATGGGGCTGGAACTGCGGGTGGGCACCGGCATCCCTAAAGGGACCGACCTTGGGTTTGACACTGGAGAAGGTCGTGATGGCAGGACTGGTGCCGTCAAGGATCAGGGTTTGGATCCCTGAGGCCCCACCGGTGCCGTGGCCAGAGCATATGGTGTCGTATCCGATGGGCCTCATGGGTCCAGAGAGCTCACCAAAGGGGTTGGCCCTCTCAAACATGCAGCACATGGCCTCGTAAAAATCTTTAATTTGAGCAGGGGGTCACTCCGGCTCTCAGAAAGGGAGGGAGGCGCAAAATCAACCCTGTCTCTGGTTCCGCAGAACCTTGCCTAGAGCGTCCGTGCTCCTTACCTCGTTTCTTGATGGACGACTGTTGAGGCTAAGATGAAGTCTGCTTAGACTTCTTCTTTTTCTAATGCTTCTTCCCTGAGTGTCCCGATGACCTTGAGAGGTCTACAGAGGACCTGGGGCTCTGGGAGCAGTCTTGCGACCTCCTCTTCTTAGATGGAGACTGGGACTTGCACGGAATCTCGCTGCATGGTGTCGACTGCCGGGCTGCAAGTAGCTTTATAGCCCTCCCCAGATGGCCTTCGAAGCCATAGCCTGGCAGTCCGAGCATGACTTCGAGTCATGGTTGCATTGGAGACCCCAAAGACAGACTAGATGGCGGTTAGTTACCGTTATCATGCGGTGACAGCCACCGCACAGTTTAAACCTTGTCTTCCCCAAAGACATCCTCGTACACAAAGAAAGCGAAATCGACAAAAGTTGGAAAAGACCTGTCAAAAAGTGACAGAGGGGTAGCTCTTCTCAGGATTGGCGCTTAACTGGCATGGAAAGAAAAGCACTGACATCGGCGCACCTGGGTGGCGCCTGTATAGGTGACCGCGACATCATAACCGATGCTAACGACACAGACGACATCAGACAGAGCCGAATGGAGCCACCCGATGGCGTGCGCAAGGGGTATTGCTCGAGCAAAATTTTCCTGATACGGCTCGATGCCTGGTAAATCAAAGATAAGAAATCTGCAGTAAGAAGTCTCTACCAGATGGGTTGGCATAAGGCTCTGTACACTTTACCCCTGCTAGCCATGGCTCTCTCCCTAAAACATGGTAAAATAGGCCAAAACCAAATTGGCACATTTAATTTACCTGCAAGCCCTAGTACATGGTACTATCTGTAGCCAGGGTCTGTAAATTAAATGCTAAAAGTGAGTGAGCAGCACCCATTGTGGTACCCACTAAAGTAGCCTTTTAAAACATGTTGCAGACCTGCCACTGCAGTCTGTAGGTCAGTTCTAACCTGCTGTTTCAACTTGGCAAAATAAACATATAAATCACCCCTAAGGTAGACGCTAAAGGCTCATAGAGGAGGGTCCATGGTATTTAACAAATGTAGGACACGTGGGTTTAGGTTTTACATGTCCTGGCAGTGAAAGACTCCTAAGTTCATTTTTCACTATTGTAAGGCCTATGTCGCCCATAGGCTAACCCTAAGTTGCCTCATTACACCTAATAGATGCTAACTTCAGTCGTGTATCCCTAGGCACAGCGATCAAGCAGTTCTTTGAACTGAATGAGGGGACGGCGAGCAGTGAACTGACAGAGTGAGACGCCCATAAGTCCACTGTCAGGGGACATAGTCTGGGCGCGATGTGGGACATTCGTAAGCGGCTTGCACTGTCGCTCGCTAGCCTGGAATCTCGCCTTCTCTCGTGTGAACACCATGGCGAAGGCGGAGGTTGTGACTCGGCCGACTGGCGCGGCTTCGGGCACGCCATGCTGAGCTGCTGGAGCGCTTGCGTTGTCACAATTATGTGGCTCACTCGGCCCGAGTCCATGCCACGTCGGACAGGGCGGGGCGATTGTTGGCCTGGCTGCTCAGACAAGAAGCTGCTCATGCCCCGATAGATGCTATTCGTGGGCCCGACGGGTTGCTCGTGTACACGCAATGGGAGATCCATCAGGCAGTGACGGAGAATTATGCGACCCTGTACCGTTCGGTGGGGCGCCGGCAGGCGCAGGTCCTGGATCGGTTTCTGGAGGCTGCCTGTCTACCCACAGTCCCAGATAAGCATCGGGAGTCCCTCGAGTGCCCCCTCACCGTGGAGGAGATCGGAGAGGCGGTTGCCTCTTTGGCCTCTGGGAGAGCGCTGGGGCCTGACGGGCTCCCAGCGGAGTACTACAAGGCCTATCGGGAGTCACTAGTACCCAAACTACACACTCTCTATCTTGCGGCTCTTGAGGAGCGTACCTTGCCCGCTTGCATGCGAGAGGCCTATTTGGTATCTCTGCTCAAGCCTGGATGGGACCCCACCAACCTGGGGTCACACCGCCCCCTTGCCCTGCTTAATGCTGACTACAAAATCTTGGCCAAGGTGTTGGCGGAGCGGCTAACTCCAATGGTGTCGGTGCTGGTACACGGCGACCAAAATTATTTTGTGCCTAAGCGTAGCACCTCCCTCAATTTGCGGCGGTTTTTCCGCGTGGCCACTGACAGTGTGCTGCAATGGCCTGGGGCGGGCTGTCTGGTTCTGGATCTTGAAAAGGCCTTTGACTGTCTGGAGTGGGGGTACCTGGTGGCGGCATTGTCGCACTACGGGCTGGGCCTCGGGTTCTTCCAGCTGGCAGCCCTCCTTTACAAGGATCCCACGGTGAGGGTGAGAACCGGGCCGTACATTTCCGACGCCATCCCGATTTGCCGTGGCACCAGACAGGGGTGCCCGCTCTCGCCCCTCCTGTTTGCACTGGCAATAGAGCCCCTTGCCGCCACGCTCCACAGGGTGCTGACTGATGGCATCCCTCTGGGTGATGCGACGCATCAGGTATCGCTTTATGCGGATGACCTTCTGGTCTTCGTTAGAGACGTGGCTCACATCCCGATCAAACTGGAGTGCATTCTACTCGACTTTGCTGCTCTTTTGGGCCTCCGGGTGAATGCTGCTAAGTCCTGCCTCTACGCGTTCCGAGCCGACACTCAGGACCCGAACTACCATCTTGGGGGCGTGCCGGTCCAATGGCGGCCGGATACCTTCCGTTACCTGGGTATCCAGATATATCGGGAGCAGGCGGATCTTGTGGAGGGCAATCTGGGCAGAGCCGTGGCAGTGGTCAGGACTCAGATGCAGTTTTGGGGTACTTAACCCCTCACAGGGCGAGTCGCCTTAATCAAAATGGTGATTTTATCCTGACTCCTGTACTTCTTCGCTAACTTGCCCACTTATATACCGGCATCTTTCTTCGCAGCCCTTGCGCGGTCACTTCGGGACTTTATATGGGGTAATGCGCGCCACAGAGTTGCGATGCCCAAGCTGTACCTCCCCATTGACCAGGGGGGACTTGCGATGCCGTGCTTTTAACATTATTACCTGGCTGCGCAGTTACAGTGGATAGCCCGGTGGTGGGCAGATAGTGGGCGGGATGACACGGCGACTGCAGCACCCCCCCTCCCTTTAGCTGACATCATCAAACTATTCCACCCGGCCGCGAAAGTGTCGAGGCCTGAGCCCCTCCTTGTGGTGGTGCAAAGCAAAAACCAAAGGAAATGATGGACGGAGTGTTGAACATTGCAAGCACTCACCCCCAGTCAACTGATCTGGGTTTAATCCATCACCGTTCTTTAGCCCACTCTGCCACCCAGTTCAGACATAGCCATATGCAAATCAGTCTGACCCTGTGCCTCATGGGAACAGTCCAGCCCGAACTGCCAAGCCATGTCTTCCCTGGACCGGAAACAAGCTTCCTAGGACCGGTTTCTGGCATTTCAGCCGTCTTCAGCCAGGCTTGCTTGAATCCAGTGGCAAAGTGAGCAAGGGACTCACGTCTGAGCATACCCTGCCAACTTATGGCGAACAAAGCAAAAACCAAAGGAAATGATGGACGGAGTGTTGAACATTGCAACCACTCACCCCCAGTCAACTGATCTGGGTTAAATCCATCACCGTTCTTTAGCCCACTCTGCCACCCCAGTTCAGACATGGCCATATGCAAATCAGTCTGACCCTGTGCCTCATGGGAACAGTCCAGCCCGAACTGCCAAGCCATGTCTTCCCTGGACTGGAAACAAGCTTCCTAGGACCGGTTTCTGGCATTTCAGTCGTCTTCAGCCAGGCTGGCTTGAATCCAGTGGCAAAGGGAGCAAGGGACTCACGTCTGAGCATACCCTGCCAACTTATGGCGAACAAAGCAAAAACCAAAGGAAATGATGGACGGAGTGTTGAACATTGCAAGCACTCACCCCCAGTCGACTGATCTGGGTTTAATCCATCACCGTTCTTTAGCCCACTCTGCCACCCCAGTTCAGACATGGCTATATGCAAATCAGTCTGACCCTGTGCCTCATGGGAACAGTCCAGCCCGAACTGCCAAGCCATGTCTTCCCTGGACCGGAAACAAGCTTCCTAGGACCGGTTTCTGGCATTTCAGCCGTCTTCAGCCAGGCTTGCTTGAATCCAGTGGCAAAGTGAGCAAGGGACTCACGTCTGAGCATACCCTGCCAACTTATGGCGAACAAAGCAAAAACCAAAGAAAATGATGGACGGAGTGTTGAACATTGCAAGCACTCACCCCCAGTCAACTGATCTGGGTTTAATCCATCACCGTTCTTTAGCCCACTCTGCCACCCCAGTTCAGACATGGCCATATGCAAATCAGTCTGACCCTGTGTCTCATGGGAACAGTCCAGCCCGAACTGCCAAGCCATGTCTTCCCTGGACCGGAAACAAGCTTCCTAGGACCGGTTTCTGACATTTCAGCCGTCTTCAGCCAGGCTTGCTTGAATCCAGTGGCAAAGTGAGCAAGGGACTCACGTCTGAGCATACCCGGCCAACTTATGGCGAACAAAGCAAAAACCAAAGGAAATGATGGATGGAGTGTTGAACATTGCTAGCACTCACTGCCCGAAGCCGCGCCAGTCGGGCCGAGTCACAACCTCCGCCTTCGCCATGGTGGCCTACAAATGCTACCGGCGTACTCTCTACCTCACCCGGGCCCGGACCCCTTATGCCCCGGCCATACCGCTCGAGGGTTCCCCTAGCGGGCAGGGGGTGCTTAGTGCCCCGGAACTTGCGGGCTGGAGCGCGGTAGACATACAAACGCTGGGGGACCTTTTCCGGGAGGGTGCCCTCCTCTCGTTCGCCTCTATAGCGGAGGAGACGGGGCTGTCGCCTGCCCACTTTCTTCGTCACCGGTCTTTGATAGCGACGCTAACGAGCCAATGGGGAGATCTTAACGAGCCAATGGGGAGATCTTAGGGAGGAACCGGAACAACATCTCACGATGCAATACCTCCATGTAATGGGACGGGGGAGACACCTGGTTCGGTGGTTTGCGGCCTCCCTGCGTGTGCACGCGGCGATCAGTCTGGACCGGCTACGTCGTAAATGGGAGGCGGACTTGGCCCGGCCCATGACCGACAGGGAATGGGGCAGAGCGCTGCAGGGCCCGACGAAGATTCCTAGGAATATGCGCTTCCGCCAAATACAATTCTTCATCCTACACAGAGCGTACCTCACACCCGAATCCATCAACAGATACTTCCATCGTGCGGATGCGGGCTGCCCTCGCTGTGCGGAGCTAGATGCCGGACTGATCCATATGTTGTGGAGCTGTCCCGCACTGTGTTCGTACTGGCGGGTGGTGCGAGAGGCGCTCCACGCATGCACAGGTCGCAATATCCCGTTCGAATGGCCAGTCTACCTGTTACACCTCTTCCACAGAACTCCATCTATGAAAGTCACCTCTCGGTTTATCGACCTGGGGCTAGTGGTGGCAAAGCGGCTGCTTACTAAGCGCTGGAAAGCGGCTGATTCGCCCCATGCACGGGCATGGCGGGGTTCATTCCTGGTGTGGGCTAAGGCAGAGGGCATGGCTCTCTTGAGGGAAGAAACACTAGGCCTCAGGAAGACGCCCATAGCAAATCAGTGGGAGGCACTTTTGCAGACCATGGCGCGATCAGATGGGGATCCTGCAGTGATCTGTCAGGAGCGCAACGTGGGCGCTCCCCTAGAGGGGCCAGACACCAGCCAATCCAGATGTGAGGCATGGAGTATTGTAACGAGGGCTTAGCTGACCAGGTGGGGCGCAAAAGTAAATGTGAAAATGTCTGCAAAGCAGTTTGTATAAAGGGCATCGGGATGGGGGGACGGACTAAGGGACAGGATTAGGTGATGCTAGAACACAAGCCGGACTTTGCTGTTGTTGTTGTTTTGATTGGGCACTTGAAGTTCTGCCCCGTTATTCAATGGTTTGCTAACTGTTTATGGAGACACACTAGGGGAGAGTGGGTGAAGTGCTAGCACTTTTCAATTGGAGTGGTCTCTCAGTGGCAAGATACCGACAGGGACTTTATGGTTACCGCCGCAGTCGAGAGGCCTCCAATGTTGATGTGAGATACGGAGATGTACCCACCCCCCATTAATTAATGTACACCTGCCTGGGTAAATTCCAACGATACAACTATCAATGTAAGTTCCTCTGGCTTCAAAGTGTACTGTAAACCTTGTTAAATTCCAATAAACAGATTTATAAATAAATAGATGCTAACTTCAGATTGAGAACAGATAGAGTGATGATATTTAGACTTAAATGAACTTTAATTTAAAATCCTGTGTGGCAGCTTTAGGAGATTTTCATTTCCAGGACATGTAAAACTTAAACTCACTTGTCTTCTTTTTTAATATATCATGCATCCTGCCCTTTGAGCTTTTAGGGACTATATTGGAGGGGACTTTTCATTTTTTTAAAGTAAGGTTTCCTTAGCCCTAGGTTAGAAAGAGAGTCAACCACTGAGGAGCATCCAGCCGGGGCCAGGAACCTTGATTCTGCATAGTCAGAGATACAGGTACTCACTGCTGCGCAGTTAAAAGCACTTTAACAGATTGGGGAGTTTTAGAGCTAGGTACTAGCCCTTTAATCTGCCCTGGTTGTAACTTCGCCTGTGCCACATTTGATGACGGTAATGGCAGCACTGTTTTACATCAACCTGATGCTAATAGCCCCAGCACAATGTTTAACACTGACTGCTGTACCTCCAAGTCATTGAGCGGCCCTGTTCATGTTAGGGAATGTAGTTTTTTTGCATGAACTGACGGTCTCTTTCAAGACATCAAAAACATCTGTTTATTTTTTTATGGGAAAAAAACCTGGATGCCTTGTTTCTGAGACCTGGCTACATGAGGGAGCTGCACCTGACATAATTGTGGCTCTCCAGCCTAACTACACTATAGTCAGGAACGATATACAGAAGAGGATAGGCGGGGGCTTGCCATCATTTCTAAAAATAATTTTCATTGCAAAGTTGAAAATGTTCCTACTTCTGCTTGATAAAATGTATGTTTTGCGCTCCCACTTATGCATATATTTACGCTATCAGGGGGCTTGATCTATCACCACCCTGGGTCTGCTGGAAATTGGTGCATATCTTTTCTGGACTTAAGAGCTTCCCTTTGATGGAGCAAGGTTTCGTATAAAAAGAGACTTGCTCGTAGAGAATCCTCTCAAATAACCTGTAACATTATAACCAACCTGTTCGTAAGTACGAATTTTGCACCACATTTTACAATCGTATCTAGGGGAAGCTTTTCTATGTGCTTCACTAATGAAATACCCGAATGTCCTAAAAATGGCCGCTAAAAACACGGGAACTCTTTTGCGAATGCGTCTACTACATCTACGTAGTATGACGTCTTCTATCGCTTGGGGGGAATCTTTGCAGCTGCACGCTAGCTTTTAATATGGCTGCTCGAAACCCTCGCACTAACGCACATGCTGTGCTGAAACTAACCTATGCAAGTTTTACTAAGCTATTAATGCAAAAGAAATATTAAGTAAATGGGATTAGAGTAGAAGTAAGTGGTATACAGTGAATTCATTAAATGTTGTATTCTAACATGTTCTTCTCTGACTTTATTAATAGTTAGTATTTGGGCTTTGGAGGGTGATCACGTCTCTATTTCCTTATGACCCTACGAGAGGAAGAACCTGAAACATTGTATTACAGATTTATCGATCCACATATGAAATGCTTGTGGGAATAAAGCTTGTGGGTATTAAAATTAAGGGGCGGGAAACTAGACAATAGAACCAAAGAAAGTTATTGCACTTAGTATGGTGTGATGTCCTCACCCCACTATTTAGCCCAATTAAAATTGTTGGTGTACATGGAATTGAAACATTTGGGGGTGGATCATACATTTGAATTGGCATAACAGAGGTAAGTTCTAGATAGTTAGACACACTTGACCCACGAGATGCCGATGCCATGCTGAGATGCTACCCGATTTTGCTGCAATCTGACTGAAGAATCCAACACTAGGGAAAATTTGCGGAAAAACCGAGGAGGCACATCTAGGAAGGGGTCCGGACGAGCCCGAGCCAGAGAGAGTAGCACCAGAGAGGGGTGTAACGCTGGCGTTACACTAGAAGAGGTCACCTTACCAGTCCGGAACCTGTCCTGAAACCTTGACCCTCTGATGTCTAGGTCCTCACACCATTCTAGGTAAATATAACTGTAGGGTTAATGCTCCGTATTTGCTCTCTAATCCTTCTCTCCCCAGGTACTGTCATTGCAAGAATTTAATGCAAATTTGATTATAAGTTAACTGTACTATTTTTCCTGATGGAGAATTCTGGTATATCTACGTATATTTGATTTGACTCACAAAATTATTAATTCAGATAAAGCCTTTAAAACTCCTACTGAGTCTGTGGTTCTTTGAATAAAGTTGAATGTGTTGTTATGACTATTATCGTTTCCTCCCTGTTCTAGTCTACTACTAGATCTTTCGACAGGTAGATTTACTTAGGAGACAGGGCTGGTAAGAATACTGGTGTAAAGGTTTTTTAAGGTAAATCAAAATTGATGACCAGCGTACATTTGCTAGCTCATTGAATGTATGAATGTATATGGGCACAAATGAGTGTTGTGTGTATGCATGTATAGAACTAGTAAACTCATCTGCATCATTTTTTCTTGGTAGCAGAGGCATGGTTAGTATAGTTAGTTAGGTGAGGATTGTAGTTGAAATTTTTAATTATTGATTTATGTTTAACCAAAACCGTTATATATTGTTTTATGTTGTCTGGAAATTCCTGGGAATATTGAATAGCAGGTGGTAAATGGAAGCCACACTGCAGTGAGGTTATTAGTCTGGATCGAGAAAGTGCTGAAAGTTATTCAGGACTGGAACCACTAAGTTAGGGAATATTTTCTTGTATGTTAGTGAGAATAATTGGTAGCGAGGAGTTCGCTGGTGAAAGTTTGGTATTATATCATCTAGAAAGGGTAATACTGAAGGAGTAGCAGGTTCTCTGATGCTTGTGTGAAGAGTAAGCGGAAAGGTCTTATTCATAGTATATGAAGAGTAAGCGGAAGGGTTTTACTCACAGTGAAAGAAATCTTACTATTCTTGAATTAGTGGGTGAGACACCATAGTGAATGTTTATACATTGTTAATTAATGAAATTTGTGTGAAATTTTGTGAGAAAATAAGTTTTCGCATTACCTTGTAAAGGAGGGTTCAGTTGAGGGTGCTGCACTAACGTCACGAGAGCCGTGCTGGGATTGGTTGAAACAGCAGGCGTGTAGTTGATGCATAATTGTAAAGGAGGGGTCAGTAGTAAGGAGTTATACTGACGTCACAGAAAAGCCGTGCAAGCATTAGCTGAGCGAACGAACAGAATAGAAGTTGATTGGTTTTCAGAATAGAAAACACACTGGTATGGGCGAATTTTTTGAATTAAAGCAAGCATCTAAATGGTTGACAAACTAGAAATCCCAAGAATAATAATAGATAGTGGAGTTTGCATGTACGATCCAACATTAACAGGGACTCATCCAGACAGAAGATTTGTAGGGTTTGCTTACGAGCAGTACCTTAACAAGCACAAGCACGCAATGTACGGGGAAAAGAGAAAAATGTCATTTATGCAAAAGCCATTAAGAGTAGAGAAGGGATTCTCATTTCTCCTCCAAATACGGCTGCATCATACATGATGGTGGAGAGAGGCTATCATACCTGTGTATGGTTAGAAAATTGGGTAGAATACACAAAAGATGATGGAATATTAGCATTTCCTGAGTACGGACGTTTTAATGGAAGAATATTGTACAATCTAAGAACACGATAAATGAATTAGAGCCCAGACCCAGATTGACTCAATATGAGGCTTTAGAAGAATGGGAAATGGAAGCCTTTGAACATGATAGACCACGAAGTAACAGGACCTTAAGCAAATATTATCGGAAATTTCCCAGAGAGACTAGGGATAGTAAAATGAAACAATGGAGACAGGCCATGGTGGCAGAAGGTTTATATCCTGTGTTAACATCAGAAGAGCAGGTGGGAGGTAAATCTACAGAGAAAACCAAGCATTTAACCATGATGGATAGCGGAGAAGTAGAAGAAGGGTATTTGGAAGATGTATTAATGAAAAGTCCTCCACCTTATAATGATGGATTCAATAGAATGACCCCTAGTGCCCCGATGATAGGAACACCTTTGATTCCCCAGATAGTACATGACACAGCAGACAGGGTACTTCTAGAAAAGGAAAAGGAAGCAATAAATAGGAATAGAGATGAATTGATCCAGAATATAGCTCAGATAAACGTGCATCCTGAAGCATTGACCATACCAGTGACCATAGGACCGGTAGTCCCTTTGTATGGCGAAAAGTCCTATGGTTCTAATACTCCTGTAATGCCTACCCAAAACATAGAACACAGAAAAGAAAAGATGATACTAGATAATCAAGCAAGTGAATGTGAATCAGTAATATCATTAATGGATTTGCCCATAAGAGAGCTAATGATGGAAACCCCGAAGAGAAATTTGCCCAGTTGTTCGAAGTAAGTTAGATTAGAAACATCATCAGGAACTAGAAGTGCCACCATAGTAACCCCAGAAGATATAGAGAGATGTCTCAAGAAATAGAGAAACCAAAGTCACAGCCAAAATTATTAGACATTTTTAAATTACGTGTAGAATTGGAAGAAATGGTTGCTGGAAATGTGGATCTAGACAGATTAAACACATACAGTGAGGAAGAATTACTGTTTATTTGTAGAAGCATTACACGAAACACAAAGGCATTCCATGAAAAACTGACAAGTTTGCCATCGGAAATGGGAATTGACATAGGGAAGTCAAAGGTGTTGCAGAAACCATATAGAGCAGAATTTTCTGATAAGGATTTGGAAAACATGAATGTGTCTGGAAGAAAATGACAGATTAGGACATTGTTATTCCCTCTACAAAAGTGGGGAGATCTTGAAAGATGGAAAGTTAGATGGGCAAAGGAAAAGGAAGAGGCAGAGGTAAATCGAACGACATCTGAGTATGCCATGAGAGAAACAGAAAAGGCTGAGAGGTTGTATCCAATGAGAGAGGTACCCGGAGGGGGGTACGTACATGTACCATGGACTAGACAGGATATTTTGTCATTTACAAATGATTTCCCAAAATTGAGAGATAAACCAGTGGAGTGGTACACACAAGTTGAGAAGTTTTTGAAAGTTTCAAAGGTTTTGTTAAAAGATCTGGATGGTTTGTTTGATATAGTAGTACCTGCGGATTTGTGGACAAAGTGTAAATTTACTATAGATTGGCCTAGTGAGGAGTATCCAAGAGATTCAAAGACAGGAGCCCCGTCAGAAGATGTAATGAAAAAATATCATCAAGTAATCACCTTTCTAAAGAATAAAATTCCCCCGAAATAAACTGATTGGGTAAAAAGAGATAGAACAACCCAAGAAAATAATGAGTCTGTACATGCCTACTACAAACGTCTTTTACAGGTGTTCAAACAGTATAGTGGGTTTGAAAGTTTAGAAAACAAGGACATAACTAATTTCGTGTATCGATCTGTAACTGGGCTGAGATTAGATATATCTCAAATGATTAAGCAGCACATGCTGTGTTGGCAATCAAAGCCCAATGATGAAATTATAAAATATGCTATATATTGTGGGGATGAAATTGATAATAAACGAAAAGCCTTAGAAGAAAAAGTATTGTGGGCTCAAGTAAAATTAGCTGAACAGCAAGAGCTTCATTTGAATAAACAGTCAGAAAATCAAAGAAAAGCACAAGGTCAAGGTGACAATAATGGGGGAAAAGCACGGGGATGGTTGAATCGGGAAGAGGCAAATAATAGGTTTCCCTGTCACGGATGCGGGAAGTTGGGGCATTGGAAAAACGAGTGTAAAGTTATACAAGTTAATAATGGCCCGAATCAAACTTTAAATCCACAGACGCAGAATGAAGTGTTAATGAGTCGTCAGCAACAGAGTATAAATCTTCAGAGTCAATTGTCACCTGCCCCTAAGTCAAATTTTGTGAGTCAAGCCAAGTACAGTGTGGTCGCCGGATTTCCAGAAGGAAGTGGTAAGAAACACTTTGTAACATCACAGTTTCTTTTGCAGGACCCACTAATTGATTATGATCAGGAATGACGGTGCTGAGGGAGGAGGAAGGGGAGTGCATACTTGGTGCATCCCTACTGGTAGATCAGTCAGATCCATACGTAGAAGGTAAAGTAGAAGGAAATTATATCACTTTCTTGTTGGATACTGGTGCTACCTGGTCTACTGTGAGAAAAGCAGACATTCCTAACCTGCCCCTCTCGGGTGAAGACCTCCAAATTGTAGGTGTTTCGAACAAACGGATTAGAACTCCGATCACAGAACCAATGGAGGTGCGAATTAGAAATTTCAAAGAAATGCATAAGTTTGTGGTATGTGACTCAAGTCCTGTAAATTTGCTTGGAAGAGACTTGTTGTGCAAAATGAATTGTACTATATTTTGCACACCGGATGGTGTTGCAATACAAACACCAGATGAAGATGGAGTTTACAAATTCATGCTCGCTAAACAGGGAACAGAAGTAAATGAATTGTATTCGATGATGACACAAACTGAATTACCTGCCGAAGTCAAACTGACTGTAAGTGCAGAAATATGGGATTTTACTGGAAAAGAAATAGGATTAATGGCAAATGTAGATCCCGTAAAGGTGACAGTGAAAGAAGGTGCTGTTTATCTGAATACCCGTCAATACAAAATGAGTCCAGAAGTAAAGGCAGGTGTTGCAGCAGCGATTGAGCGATTAGTCAAACAAGGCATCCTGAAAGAAATGAGTAGTCCTTGTAACTCACCTATATTTGGCATTAAGAAACTTAATAGGAAGTATAGAGTGGTTCAAGATCTTGGGAAAATTAATAAAATTGTTGTACCATGTTGCCCAGTAGTGCCAAACCCTGCTGTGATTCTTTATCAGATACCATGGAAAGCAGGTTGGTTCACAGTAATCGATCTATGCCATGCATTATTTTCTATTCCATTACATCCAGATAGCAAGTTTTTATTTTAGTTCAAATTTGAAGAGCATGTTTACGTGTGGAATCGTGTGCCTCAAGGGTACACTGAAAGTCCTTCAATCTTTAATCAGATTCTCAAAAGAAGTCTCAAATCTCTTGTGTTGCCCAGAGAATCAGTCCTGGTGCAGTATATTGATGACCTATTGGTTGCGTCAAATACACGAGATGACTGTGTTACTGATTCAATTGCATTGCTAAATCATTTGGCAAAGGGTGGACATAAAGTGCCCCCTGAGAAACTTCAGTTTTGCAAAAATTCAGTCAAATACTTAGGACATCAAATAGAAAGAGGAATTAGAAGAGTGACCTCTGAAAGAATCAGAATAATAAGCCAAATGCAGTTGCCATGAACCCAAAAAGAAATAAGAATGTTCCTTGGAGTTGTAGGATATTGTAGGCAATGGATTGTAGGATTTGCTTTACTAGCTAAACCCCTGATACCAGAAAGATAGAGAAAGATCCTATAGAATGGGATAATGAGAGCATGGGATCTTTTAGAAAGTTGCGAGATTGTTTGTGTGAAGCACCTGCATTAGGAATGCCGGACTACTCAAAAGAATTTGCATTATTCTGCTATGAGCGGGGTAATTGTGCGCTTTCAGTTCTAACACAGAGACATGGATTGATGAGAAGGCCAGTAGCATATTTTTCTGCTACCCTAGCTCCTGTGGCCTGTGCATTACCAGGTTGTCTGAAAGCTGTAGTAAGCATAGAACAGAGTGAGTTATTTGTGATGGGACACCCTGTCAAGGTGTACATTCCTCATACAGTGGTGATTTTACCGACCAGAACCCGAACGCAGCAACTTACTTCCAATAGACTGACAAAATATGAAAGAATAATACTGGGGGCTGAAAATATGACTATAGTGAGGTGTATTGTTCTCAATCCAGCCACTTTACTACCTGATCCTTACGAAGAAGAAGTGAAAGATGAGGTTGAACATGAATGTCTTGACGTGACGGAACTTTGCACCAAACCACGTCCTGACATACAAGAGGAACCCTTGAAAAACGCTGATCATGAGCTATTTGTAGATGGCTCATGCAAGGGACACGAGGAGGGAGGATTAAGTGCTGCTTACTCTGTATGTACATTAACAGGAATAGTCGAAGCATCCTATTTGCCAGAGGTCAGATCTGTACAAGTGGCTGAATTGATTGCTTTAATTAAAGCATGCAAAATTGGGAAAAATTGGAGAGTAACCATATTCACTGACAGTCAATATGGTTATGGGGTTGTGCATGATTTTGGCCAGCTGTGGATGCAAAGGGATTTCCTGACTTCCTCAGGAACTCCTATTAAAAATTGGATTTTCGTGAAAGAATTAATTGAGGCAATTCAATTACCAAAAGAGGTGGCCGTGGTTAAGTGTGCTGCTCACCAATCAGGAGATGATTATGTGACAGTCGGTAACCGATATGCTGACCAGGTTGCCCACCATTGTGCGAGGCATAAAATTGCCCTAAACAAGCAAATCGAAACATGTGGAATCAGCTGCCAACTTATGCTACGTGCAGGGTGGGAACCTGGGAGGAAGTGAAAGATCTGCAGGATGCAGTAGACATGAGAGAAAAGGAAGAGTGGGTGAAAATAGGATGTCAGAGAAGGGCAGAAGATGGTGTATGGGTTTGTTATAATGGCAGTCCAGTTATGCCAGACAGTATGCTTGCACCGATGGCTAGAATGTACCATGGAGACACACATGTGGGCAGAGATGCAATGATTCGACGTTTCAGACAAGATTGGTTTAACACAAGGTTCAGGAATGTAGCAAAGAGCCTTTGCCCAAGATGTTTAATATGTCAACAACTGAATCCTGGCAGGAAAACTGTGGTCTGTATGGGAAAGATTGGAAAGGCAGAGGGTCCTTTTGTAAGACTTCAATTAGATTTCATTCAACTGCCTGCTTGTCGAGGGTTGAAATATGTACTTGCCATAGTTTGTTTATTTTCAAAGTGGGTGGAAGCATAACCGGCTTGAAGAAATGACAGCTTGACAGTGGCCAAACTTTTATTAAGAGAACTCATCCCTAGATTTGGCTTTCCAGTAACAATTGAATCAGATAGAGGGTCTCATTTTAATAATGAAATCATTTGACTGATTTGTGAAGCATTCAAAGTCGAACAAAAATTGCACTGCGCTTAACGTCCAGAGGCTTCTGGGGTAGTAGAACAATTAAATGGCACAATCAACTCAAGACTCTGAAAGGTGTGTGCATCCATCCCACTGGAATGGCCTGATGCTTTACCTCCGGTCCTGATGGGACTCTGAAGTATTCCAGACAAAAATACTGGATTGAGTCCCCATGAAATACTCATGGGAAGAGCCTAAGACAGGCATGTGTACTAGGACACAAGCTTTTGAATATAACTGATGACTTGGTTTTGGAGTATTGCAAAGAATTGGCTGACAGAGTGTGTTCTATCTCTCATCAGGTTGGGAAGACGCTTTCAACAGACAGCTGAACCAATCGCATGATCTGAATCCCGGTGACTGGGTAGTTGTGAAGAATCACACTCGAGAATCGTGCCTAGCACCAAGGTGGGACAAACTGCATCAAGTTATACTAACTACTTTAACAGCTGTAAAGTGTGCAGGATTAACTAATTGGATCCATGCAAGTCATACCAAAAGGGTACCAGCTCCTGAAGAAGAAGAGTTTCAATTGAAACAAGAAATTGATGGTGCTGAAGGTTGTGCAGCTGATGAACTTTCCATAGAAGATCCTGAGGTAGCTGCCCAAGAACAACCGAGCACTTATCAGGACGACTGGATCCCAGTGGTGGACATACCTGAAGTACTTATAAGAACTAGCAGTCAAACACAGTTAGACAGACAGGAAGAGTGAGGGCCAGACAGGTGAAGAAGAACTCGCTCAGGAGAGTAGGGAAATGACTGTTAGGGAGCCTGAGCAGGAACAGTTACGGAAAGAGCAATATACGCAGACAGAAGAAAACCAAAGCCCCATTCCTGTGTCTGAGGAGGAACAGCTAGGTTTTAGAGAAAACGTTCAGGCAGAAGAAGGTAAAGAGGTAAAAAGACCTGAAAAGGACCAGATAGGCATAAAAGCGCAAGTTCAGGATACAGAAGAAAAAACAGACATCACCAATCCTGAACAGGGTCAGAGTGAGGTAGATGAACCCATCCAGGCAGAACAGACCAGAACAATAAGCCCTGGACAAGGTCAGATAGAAAGGAAATCTGAAGACGAAGCTGATCAAGTTGTGCCGAAATCTAAGGAAAATAAAAGGAGGCTTGAAGAACCTGGCAGTGCAGTGAAATTTAAGAAAAGTTGAGACAGTGATAATCATCCGAGAATTATCAAGAGACTGAGATACCGTCTTAAGACAATTAGTGAAGAACCTGATCAAGTACAATTCAATTCAATTCAATTCAATTCTTGCTTTATTTCGATTATAGTTGCAAACCATAAAAGCATACAGTAATACAATCATACAATGAGATACCAATCCTAAAAACATGATTATTTACAAGTTAAAAAGTGAGAAAAAATCCCCCTCACCTATTATATGGAGTCTACGAGGGATTAAAAAAGAGCAACTAGTTAATCCTTGATTTAAAAAAAAAAAACGTAAATGACATAGCACGTCCATTAAAAATGAACAGACATAAAATTGCATATTCACAATGACATATTAATCTAAATTCTTACGGTATTTAACAATAGATTTCAAAAAATTGACTACTACAAATACCAGGTGCTCTCCCTCCAACAACTGTAAAAAGAGTAAAGCTGGACGACATTGTCTAAAACCAGTACACCTCAAGAACGGAAAAGCCATTTTTTCCTTGGTCCCGTGTAAAATTTACAAAAAAGAATAGTGTGCAAGGTCGATTGTTGGGAGATTTGATCACAGGGACAGAAAGGGAGATTTGTAGCCCAGTTATTTCGTACTGGGAATGTGACCATGTTCTACATGGCAGATCTACATTATGGGTTTTAGGGACAAATGTCCTTATAGGATCTTCGTTGTCACTTCGATTTTGGGGAATTTGTTGGGGATGTAATTTCCCGCCCACCTCCACCTCTTTTTCTTTAAATGTCACACTTAAGGAAGATTTTTGGCGGGGCATTAGATTCTCACTTTTCGATTTTGCTTGACTCATTGCTTTTGCTCCTTTTGGTCAGTAATATTTAGGTCCGATGCAGTGGTTGAAAGCACTGTTACAGACTTTGATCGGTCCTTAGTTCCCTCCTTAATCTCCCCGATTGTCTGTTCTAAGTTCCCCAAATGCAGGACAATTGTTTTTTAGTCTTTCTAGTATTGGTAAGATGAAAGATCTAATCATTTTTTCAATATTTCCCAATAAATGGATATCTGGGGTTTCGACTGCTGGGGAGTGTGAAGAAACAGCCAGTGGGGATAATAAAGATGTTTTTGATAAGGAGGTCTTGGGATTATCAGACTTAGTTCATTTGACCTTGTCTCTCTTTGGACCACTTCCCCTCTTTTTCCTTTTTTTGGATGGTGGGCCTTGTAATCGTAAGGTCTTTGGAGTACTAATGGTTTTCTTTACAACCTGTACAGATGGCAACGGTACATCTAACAAGGCGTCTGACTCAAATATTGCATCACTAGAGGAAGAAGATAAAGTTGTAATTGGGTCTTTGTTTAACTCGGATGGAGAGGTTCTATCTCGAAAGAGTAAGGGTATGTTGTCGCTAAAAGACACATCATAGCTCTCAGTTTTGCGGGGGGTACTGGATTGCGGTGACATAACTAGCTGTAAGAAACCCAGGGATAAGGATTTGTATTTTACAGCTTCAACAGAGCGACGTCTCTTAGCCCGTCGCTCGTCAAGAGCAATATCCCTGTCAATTCCAGTGGGTACCCTAGTAACGTAGTTATCTAGTGTCCCTCGGTTGACGGCTCCTCCCACTGTCGATGTCTCTTAGGAAGCGGGCAGGGTCATGGTGCGTACTATGGGCAATATAATCGAGGAATCACAATGATAATCAACAATCAGAGAATAATTAGAAAAGTAGAAATTTACAACCAACAGTCAATGTAGAGTCTTAAGCAGATCAGCTTACTGTTTGAGTTATCGAGTAGTTCATACTCCACAGAAGTTCACAGGCGCGGATAAAAAAGGGGGACCCAGCCTCCTTATGCCTCTGAGGGCCACAGAGGGCCCGCCCTTTGCCCGGGCTTAGCCCGGCGCAGGCCCGCGTGCGGTCCCGCGAGGCGGTGGCTCAGCTGTAATTTATGCGCCTCCAGGCGCGAGACTGCGGGTTGCGGCTTCCTGTTCCGCCGCTGGGAGACGTGGTCCCCCTCCACACGGCGGCCGCGTTAGAGTGGCGGCGGCGGGAGGGAGACAGGCAGCGGCTGTGGAAGTATACCCAGGGAAATGCGGGTAGGGTGTCGCCTCAGACAGTGTCAGCTTTCAGGTAAACAAGACTCGCCCCCTGATCAAGTAAATAAAGTAACTAGTCAATCTGGACCTTCTAAAGTAACACCAAAGCGAAGGAGTCAAAGGTTGAAGACATTGAATAACAAGTTCAAGGGTCCTGAGTGGACATATGTTATTCTTGAAGACTTTGAAAACCTTGACTTAAATGAAGAAAGTGATGAAGAGCTGAATGTTGAACACATTGAGGAAGAAGAGAAACCGACCGAGAAAAGACGCTTAAGGTGTTATCTCATACCATGTTCTGAATTAAAGAAGAGATAATCTTCTTGTCCAAAATGTCTGATGATAAAGTTACTGGAAAACCAAAACAAAGCTGTATAAAGAAGTGTTGTAGGACCTGTATATGTAGCTTATTATTCATTTTCGTTATATGGGTAATATTAGCAATAGCTATTCCCTATTTGATGGTTACAAACAAACAGAATAGTACTAATACACATACAGAGGTAGCAAACAAAAAAGAAAATAGAGTAGACTTAGAAACACCAGATGAGCTAGATTAACACCACACTGTAGATAAAAACAAAACTGATTTAAATGTATTTGCAAATCTTTTAGTACATTATGTAGAAACTATGGAAGTTAGTGATTGTTCTGTTTGCATGAAATTGCCAAACTCAGTAGCTGAAGGGGTAACTTATCATCATTTACCCTTGACATATGGTATTTCATGTAGTGTGTTAGCTAGTTTATTTTATAGAACTGGAAAGCTGCAGTATTATTATTCAAATGTAGACGTAGTAATTTCCGAAGTCCCTATGCGAAAGAGTATGAACCTTGTCCTTAGTACTACAGATGCACAATTCATGGGTGAATATTTCTTAACAATGAAGGCAATAGATATAGCTGATGCGCATAAACGCAACTTAACATGTAGATTGGATGAAATAGAAAATATATTTTTGAACTTAGTAGAACAAAGGAGGCAGGATTTCCAAAGAAGGGCTTCAAAACCGAAACCTCAGATACCTAAATGGGCTGAAAGGGAAGACCTTTTTGTAACTGGCAAGACTCATGCTGCTATGTCTCTGGATTTTGAAAAGAAAGGGAAAATCTGTCTCCATAGACTAAAAACAGAATATAACAATGCGTTTATTAGTTCCAGTGAATGTGAACATAACTTCTTAGTAATTGGAGGTTGGGGACTGAAAGGAGGAACTGATCCAGTATTTCCTGGAATTTATTATATTTGTGGAAACAAAGCCTATTTTAGGTTGCCTGATCACTGGTATGGGAGTTGCTATTTCGGAATAGTATTCCCTAAAGTCTATCATGTTAAAAGAATCACTGGAAACAATAATGACAGTAATGGACTAACCCGACATAAAAGTGCTAGTTTTTCGGAAATAGTAGGTGATATATTTGGTGCATTGATACCTTCAGTGGGGGTTCTGCTAAATTCTCGAACAAAAAATTCAATTGTCAACAATAGTTGATCGGTTATCTACTGACACTGCTGGAGGATTTTTACTGATCAATACAGAATTAGTTGCTGTTAGATCTATGGTTTTGCAAAATGGACTTGCCCTTTATATTTTATTAGCAAAAGAGGGTGGAGTCTGTAAAATGTTGAAAGCGCAACATTGTTGCACGTATATACCTGACAAAAGTGTAGAGATTGTGGCATAGGGTGTGGGGGTCAAGGAAGAGGTTTTGGGGTGTTCGGGGTGGGGCGGATGGGGGTCCATTCTGAGCATGTCCTTGGTTTATTATGTAGGATTGTATGGGTATCGTGCATGGGAATTAGTCACTATGCATTCTACCGATGGCTGTATTCTGTTTGTGACCATGAGAAAAGTTAATTAAAAGAATAATAAAAAAAAAAAAAAAGTGTAGAGATTGGAAGGTATATTAAAAATATTACACATTTGGAAGAGGAACTGAAACCACTGGAGTTTGACAGTGTATGGAAGAAAATAAACAATAGTTTTTCCACTATCAGTAGTTGGTTTTCTAACATAGGTAAGAGTATCTTAGGTCAAATATTATTGCTAATCATGGGCATAACTTTATTAGTTTTGATGATAATGTGTTACCGCAAATGCAGTGGGAAAAGAAAGAGGTACGAATTGAATGAAAATTAGAGGAAATACGACTTGAAGAATTGAAGGGAAATATCTACAAAAGAATTAAAGGATCACAATTTAAGAAAGATAATGGAAGGAATAAAAGATTTGAAGACATAGAAATGATAGAATGCAAAAGGTGGCATCTGATTTAATAGAAGCTAGTGATGGCATACAATGCCATCGGAGAGGGGATTGATGGAGGAAGGTTTTGTATAAAAAGAGACATGCTCGTATACAATCCTCTCAAATAACCTGTAACAATATAACCAACCTGTTCGTAAGTACTAATTTTGCACCACATTTTACATATCGTATCTAGGGGAAGCTTTTCTATGTGCTTCACTAATGAATAACCCGAGTGTCCTAAAAATGGCCGCTAAAAACGCGGGAACTCTTCTGCGCATGCGTCTACTACATCTACGTGGTGTGACGTCTTCTGTCGCTTGGGGGGAAATCTATGCAGCTGCGCGCTAGCTTTTAATATGGCTGCTTGAAACCCTGGCACTAACGCACATGCTGTGCTGAAACTAACCTATGCAAGCTTTACTAAGCTATTAATGCAAAAGAAATATTAAGTCAATGGGGTTAGAGTAGAAGTAAGTGGTAAACAGTGAATTCATTACATTTTGTATTGTAACATGTTCTTCTCTGACTTTATTAATAGGTCGTATTTGGGCCTTGGAGGGTGACCACGTCTCTGTTTCCTTGTGGCAACTACGCATGCACGACGTCTGCTTGTCCTGAGACCCATGAGGTCATTGGGTGGCTGCCAATCCATGTGCCCAGCAAGGACATGGGAAGATCAACTCCTGACCCTACGAGAGGAAGAACCTGAAACATTGTATTACTGATTTATCGATCCACATATGAAATGCTTGTGGGAATAAAGCTTGTGGGTATTAAAATTAAGGGGCGGGGAACTAGACAATAGAACCAAAGAAAGTTATTGCACTTAGTATGGTGTGATGTCCTCACCCCACTATTTGGCCCAATCAAAACTGTGGGTGTACAAGGAATTGAAACATTTGGGGGTGGATCATACATTTGAATTGGCATAATAGAGGTAAGTTCTATATAGTTAGACACACTTGACCCACGAGATACCGATGCTATGCTGAGATGCTGCCCAATTTTGCTGCAATCTGACTGAACAATACAACACTAGGGAAAATTTGTGGAAAAATCGAGGCGGCACATCTAGGAAGGGGTCCGGACGAGCCCGAGCCGGAGAGAGTAGCACCAGAGAGGGGTGTAACGCTGGCGTTACACTAGAATAGGTCACCTTCCCAGTCCTAAACCTGTCCTGAATCCTTGACCCTCTGATGTCTAGGTCCTCTCACCATTCTAGGTAAATATAACTGTAGGGTTAATGCTCCGTATTTGCTCTCTTTTCCTTCTCTCCTCAGGTACTGTCATTGCCAGAATTTAATGCAAATTTGATTATAAGTTAATTGTACTATTTTTCCTGATGGAGAATTCTGGTATATCTACGTGTATTTGATTTGACTCACAAAATTATTAATTCAGATAAAGCCTTTAAAACTCCTACTGAGTCTGTGGTTCTTTGAATAAAGGTGAATGTATTGTTATTACTATTATCGTTTCCTCCCTATTCTAATCTACTACTAGATCTTTCGACAGGTAGATTTACTTAGGAGACAGGGCTGGCAAGATTACTGGTGTAAAGGCTTTCTAAGGTAAATCAAAATTGATGACCAGCGGACATTTGCTAGCTCATTGACTGAATGAATGTATTTGGGCCCAAATGAGTGTTGTGTGTATGCATGTGTAGAGCTGGTAAACTCCGCTGCATCACCTTATATTAAAATCTATCAACTTCACGCTACTTGGTAATATTTACCTACACTTTCTTTATAGATGATTTGGGTGCCCTCAGTCTTGGGCTGCGTAACTGCACTCACTCATACAGCCGGCCAAATTTTAGATCTGGTCTAATCCAATGAAACGGAGCTGGTCGCGGACCATCCCCTTCCCGCTACTGTGGTATGACCGTTTTTGCGGTACCCTTTAAGGTTAGGATACCATATGGCCGTTTAACAACACAACCCATACTCTTTTATAAATCCAGGAATTGGTCAAAGTTTCAGCTCTGAATGAGAGTCTGAATAGCCCTCAGCCTATTTTAAAACAAGCGGCTGACATGGATCAGGACCTGGTTCACTACTGGCTTATGCAGGTCGTGGAGAACACTCTACCACCCACTGAAAACGCTTTGGCTGGTGTCACCCGCCGGCTCCATGATTCAATGACCTGCTCAAACAGGAAAACAAAAACTGTGTCAAGTGTTGGAAAGACTCTGGAGAAAGGCTTATACGGAGGAGGCTAACATTTATTACAAAGTTGCTCCAAATAAATATAATTGGCTTTGCAAATCAGCTCATGCACCGTTTTACTCTGTTAACATATTAAGTTCCCAAAACTGCCCTAAGACACATTTTAAGGTGGTGCAGGAACTTTCCAATTCTTAACCCCTAGAATTCTCCCAATGTGAGGATCTAGCTCACTTCTTCACCTTTATAGTGAATAATATACATGACCAACTGGCGAGGGACTGCACAATTGGATAACATACGACAGAAGCTGTTGATGATATTTGTAACCCCATACTAAATGAAAATAATGATATTCTGGCTAATCCTGCATTCACTTCTACAATAGTGACATGGTCTCTTTTAGGTATGGCGATCTTTAGGACCATACTAAAGTCTATCAAATCAGGATGCCCGCTTGATCCTTTGCTGCCCAGCAAGCTTTGGTTAACAGATGCCACTTTGTTACTAATGATAATGGTTCCTCTCAATTCCTCCTTATGTGAGGAATATGTCCCTTTGAGGTGGAAACACGTAATAGTTTTCCCGCTTTTGAGAAAAGCTAAATTGGATCTGACCAAGCTGTCAAATTTTTCCCTATTTTCCTGTTACCTCTCTTCTCCAAAACTTTTGAGAAACCCTTTAATGCTCAGCTTACATCATTTGTGGTAGCTCAAAATTGTTTGCAACCCTCCCAATCGGGCTTTAGAGCCAAACACAACACAGAGTCCATCCTACTGTGCGTAAATGAGCACTTGAGACAACGCCTTGATGAGGGATGAACAGCCACGCTTATTCTATTAGATCTTAGCGCGGCTTTGACACCGTGTCTCACTCCATCCTGGCAGACAGATTGTTGTCCCTAGGTCTGGAATGCTCAGCACTGGCGTGGCTTGTATCACTCTTAAAAGATCGTATGTTCCAAGTGTTTTCATCTACTGCCAGGTCTGAATCGCAAACCTTAACCTCTGGAGTCCCCTGTTGTTCAACATCTATGTCCTCCCTCTGCCAGATGCAGTGGTGAGCTGTGCCTTAACCTTATTTTCTTATGTAGATGACACACAGATCATCTTTACATTGTCATATGCACAGAATCATGTACCCTCTGTTCTTAGCTTGAGCTTGAGTCCCAACTCATGGATGAAGAAAAACTCGCTCAAGCTCACTAGGGATAAAATGGAGATCATAATTCTGGGCTGGCACTCCTCTCTCTGGGGCTCAAAACTTTGGCCGAGTTCTCTTGGGGCTTTGCCAACTCCATCCCTGAAGGTCAAAAACTTGGAATTTCTGCTGGAATGAAAACTTAGGTGACCAAGGTGACTGCAATTTGCTCTTCTTAAGTCGCTAAGAAAGATAATTTGGATGATCCCCATTCCAGCTCTTAGGACTCAGAACCAGGCCTTAACAGGATACAAACTGGACTATGGCAATGTGTTATACCTGGGCTTCGACAAGGCAACAATTCACAGAATGCATTTAATACAGAATGCGGCTGCTAGACTTTTGTACTGACTTCAACAATTGACATCAGTCTCTCATTTTCTCCACGAGCCGCACTGGCTCACAATCGCAAAACACATTAAATTTAAAGCCTTAAGTTACATGTTCAAGGCCAAAGCTGGACTGGAACCTTGTTTTATTCAGGACCTGGTGGTGCCCTATCAGCTTACTCGAGATTTACGATCTCTGAATCAGGCATTGTTTAATGTGCTCAGATTCTGCTTGGCCAATATGGACGGGCACTCTTTCTCTTACTTAGGCCCAAAATGATGGAACTTTCTTCCAGAACACCTGAGAACCTGTGCGTCGCTGCTTGGATTTCATAAGGGTTTGAATACCTGGCATTTTGAAATCTGCGACATCTTAAATTCTCAACCTTACTGCTTCTGTGCCAAGAAACCCCTGAGGACAGCCGTGCACATCACAAATCTTTAACTAAATAAATATAAATGTGGATTATGGAGCAGGGCAGGCCTTCTCAATTTGTGACAAACCAAAGAATGGAGGATTGCTCTACTCCCAAATGACACTTCCAAGAGCAGAGTGTTGTCAAATAGGGTCATCAGACGCCAAATTAGACTAGGGTAACCTGTAAGTATAAAATAAGAGGACCATCATGTCCATGGTGGAGGAATGTTTAAGATGAGAATTAGTACCACACATTGCTAGTTAGTCAGATAAACCACACAGAAGTGAGAGGCACTTAGGTGTGGTACCACATTCTCCCACTGACAAGTGCAATTCCTCACAATGTTTTTAAGTGCCTGCACATACATTCCGTCTTATCTTCTTACAAATTAAACATCTACTATGGTCTATCTTGCGCTGTATACATTTCCGGCTACTCTTCAAAGGTCTTGTCCTAAAGAGGCCTCATAGACCACCAGCATGGAAAGGATGGCTATTGGCCAAGCACGGCGTGTGAAATTTGGGCCAGTTGTTGCAAACTGCTTGTGGCACTGTACTCATGGCTTAAATGTATACGGTTGGAGCCTGCCTGTCACAACTAATGTAGGAAAAGAGATTACAAACTACAAGAAGACTGGCCCTAGGCACTGCCTGGGAAAACAACAGCGAAATGGTGAGAATGTATGGCTGAGCAAGGGAAAGGCCCATGGTCATGCAGAGTCCTTACATATGTAGGTGAGCAGGGATCAAAGTGTTTGTACTGCAGTTTTAAGAAGTAGTTTTTGCCTCCACCAATACGGGAAAGGAGACCCACCCATTTCGAATTGAAGAAACCCAAGATGTAGGAGTAGCACTCTTACGTACCTGTGGGTATGGCGGGTTCGCAGTTGTCAGCGTTGCAGCAGGTAGTGTTAGCTCTCATTAGCACATACGTGGCAGTCACAGTTTGAATTTTATCACATCTTCGGCCTTTCGTACCACAACCCCTGATGAATCTAGATGTTGATTTTGCAAGCCCTGCACAGTAAGCAGAAACCCACATAAGAATCTGAAAATGCATTTGCCAAATTCAGAGCAACCACTGAAGAAAGTTGGTGGTGCTTAAATCAAACTGCAAGTCTTTTAAGAAAATTTATAGACATTCTGGAAAGCAGAGCTTCTAAAAATCTATAATATATGTTTTAAGAGGCTCGTTTGTTTCTTGGGGAAAGAGCTGATCAAAAGCCCTTAGTTTGGCCTGGGTGTAATTTTGATGAGGCAACACTCGCTGGACAATATTTCGGGGGTGTTTCAAATGTATTGACAAACTCTCACATTTTGACTTTGGAGTCATCACAGTTGTTGACTAGGTTTGCAAGTGGCATGGACTCTATCTTCCTGTTATGGCTGTGCCTGGGAAAGATGTGAAATCTTTCTGCTAGTAAATATTAGAAGGTGTTCATGGCCCATGGGAGGCCTATAGGGTGTCTGCTACCTCTATGTGGTTGTATTTCATATTTTTAATAAGTCTAGTAATGTTCAGCTGGCAGCCCATTTGTTCATACATCACAGAAGACATGATAATTTGCTGGGTCTCAAGGAGAAGTGTTCCCATTGAGAGAAAGCATTACATTACCAGAGCTCAGGTGCTCTACCCTTTTCCCCACAGCCGCCTCCAGGGATACTGGGAGGCATCAGTACCTTCAGAGGGAGTGCATTGGTTTGTGGGTCCGAGTTAACAGGTATTAATTGTCAATGTTTAAGTGTCCTTTTAAAAATACGGAATGACCAAGGGAATCAGTACGTCTATCTAGATTCCACTGAAGCACACCGTATTTCACTCGAAAACTTCCCCTACAGGACACATACCCTCATGTACTGGGCTTTTCAGGATTAAAAGGCTCTAAGAGCTTCATTTGGTACTCAATCAGTAAAAGAGGAATAGGTCTCACACTTGCTGTAATTGGTCATGTTGCTGCATGGTCCCGCTTCCATTGCCACTCCCTGGATATCTTCTGTAAGGCCCCCTGGTACATTATCTGATATCTCCCTCTCAAGCATACCCAGCTCCAATTCAGGTTATGGGCTGCCCTATGCTCCAGTGAGTGAGGTAAGCTATCAATTTCACACGCACTCTTTTGATGCCGGTGTACACTAAGTTGTGCAAGTCCCCAGCCACAAAGCTTGCTAAACCAGCAAGTTACTTATCTTCGGTAACGGCCTTTCTGTTGGATACTCCATCTAACCACATATTCATAATCTTGTGAATATCCCCCAGGTGCAGAATGGATCCAGAAACTCAAATCAGTACTCCTCCAGCCCAGTAGATGGTGCTGCATGGCTCTGCACTGATATGTTTACACTAAGAAAGTGAGAAGCAGGTTGCATAAAAGCACCACCCAGGCGTGCTGACATCAGTTGCTTTCTAAGGCTTATCTGTACCCTCAATCCCACAGCCCATCAGCAAATGGGTGTTTGTGAAGATCTCCAGTTTGGAATCTTTTTAGATGGACGAGAATCCATTCAACGGAATAGGGAGGTGGGGGTCAGTGAGAAATCTGCAGTCAGAGTATCCACCAGAGTGTTACCAAAGGTAAGTAACATCTTCTAATGGATACCTCACACCTCAAATTCCTCACCTTGTGAATAGATAACAATGCAATACCTCCTCTGGTGGTGGGTCTGGAGAGTGGCTCAGACCAAAATGTCCTGCAGAACCAAAGAGGCAAATTACCCATTCTGACAGACATGACTTTCAAGGTAATAATGCTTTGTGAGCATGTGCACTGATCCTCACGTAGTCACGTAGCAGCTTGACAGATATCCAGGACAGGCACCACACATGCTAGCACAATAGTAGTAGCTTTGGCTCGAGTGGAACAAATCTTAATTCATTCAGGTGGCTGGTTCTTAGCTAGCACATAGCAGATTTTTATGCAGAAGACTATACACCCAAAGATGGCTCTTTTCTGCATTGCCTCGCCCTTCTTCACTTCCAAGAAGCACACAAAGAATTTATGGTTCACTCGATGATGCTTGGTGCGATCAATATAGAAACTGACGGCTCTCTAGAGGTCCAAATAACAGTCTCCTCTTTGAAGTGTGGTAAATAAAATAAATATTACCGGACTGAATTTCATGCGGAATCTTAAAATAAAGTAAAATAGCTCAAAATAACAAGAGGCAGAATCCGTGGTATAAGAGGTTTTCTAATGGGCTTTATTCCATTCAAAATGGCCGACTCGAGTCGCGGCCCTCAGGTTCCGTCACCACGAAGGTTCAGGAAGTGAAGTACAATAATTTATTAACAGACATGTATTTTTATAATAAGTACATTACAATGAAACGAATGTAGAAGGCGTAACATTTGATAAGAAAAGTGACAAAACAGTGACATAATCGAAACTAGGCGTAATAAGGAATAAAAGAAACATGATTGGTTAGAATTATCAGACATAGGTGGATCTATAAGATAATACTTGGCATAGATGCGCGCGCGGCAGCATGACGTGTAATTGACGTGCAACTAGGGGGTGAAGGGGACTTGACATTTAGCTCTACATGTGGAGACGAGAAGTCTGGGGTCAAGTCATCCTAATCCCAAATCATATCTAACATCCTATGTTTAAAGAACTGTGTTATCCACAAGGGAAGAGACTCTCGGACAGAATCTATTCTATACTGACTGTGTACGTGTACAAGCGTCTAAGTGTCTATATGAGATGCGAGGGATAGAAAACTTTCCATGGCAACAGGGCTATGAATCACTTGCAGGAGGACGGAAAGGCTGAGTCCCTTGCTTGTGAGCTAAAGGAAATGTTTACCTAAATCACTGGACAGGAATGCATCGGCTGGAGAGCAAAATAGATAATTCGAAGGTGAAATACAACTTCTTGGCAGACAGGCGAAAACTGGCCGAGGCAGGCACCGTTAGCTGCACAGGGAGTAGGACAAAGTTCATGGATACAGATGCGAGCTCAAGCTGAAGCTGTCAGAGACAGAGAGCAGGGAAAGGCTTTGAGGACAGAATCGGGCCTACTCGCCTGAACTGTAAAAATGGAGTAACTTAGCCATATAAAGTCGGTGGCCTTTCATACTTAGGAATCGAATATCCAGCCCATTGATGGCGGATCTGACAGAGAACATGTTGACGGTAGACACACATATGTTTGCGTCTTAGAAACTGGAACTGGAGGGAACATACATGTACTTGTAACATGCATATAGAACCGTTGGGGTCCAAGATAGGGGACATAACTGATCAGGAAAATCCACATTTCCACATTCCCTCCTTGTCCCCTTCTTGCCCTTCACGAGACATCAATCTTCATCATTCCATTGATTTGCTCATGGAGCATCATTTCTTCTTCCTTCTTCTTCCGGTATTTTGAACGGGACCTGTGATGTGGAATGCATGATGTGGCACACAGACCACAAATCGCTGGTCCACATTGTAGGCATAAACAACAACTGAAGAGCATAAGAAGGCCAATACCTAGGAAGGATAGAACTCTCCATCCCCAGGCTGATATCACACTCCAAAACCACCCGGACCACGTCCAAGTGCCTGGATTCTCGTGTATCTGGCTTACAATCTTATGAAGGCGTGTTATAGCTTTATATACAGATGGCGAATTTTCTGGTATGAATATGCAGCAGCTGGATCCGATGACCCTGCAAGCTCCGCCCCTATCGGCCAGGATGACGTCAAGGACAAGACGATTCTGGAGAACAACAATTCTCATCACTGATTGTTCCTCTGTCAGATTGCCTAGGGCGGCTATAGTCTCGTTTACTACAGCTTCAAGAGTCTTGGTGAGTCTGCGTATCAGCTTACTATTTGATATTGTACCTATATAGGGAAAGATACCTTTATTGAAATCTACATACTTGTCCCATGCCGTCTCAGTATAACCGACAACTGGGAGATCTCTTTGCTCTCTATTGTGTACTAAATGAACATTTCGATAATAATCAGGGGGAGCTAGGAAAACAGGTGGCAAAAGGAATGCTATGTAACAGGTACCATCCCAATCTAGAGGCAGACGCATATATGCCGTCTGACCACATATGAAGTAAGAATGGCGAGAAGCTCTAAATGAAGATTTTCCTTGATCACTATATTCTACTGTAGTAACGCATTGGCTATGGCCCATATGTATGGAACCAACTTTTCTTACACATAATTCACCCTTAACTGGAAATACTGACATAGTGGGCAGAATTAGTTCAACTTCGGATTTGACATTCAGAATCATAAGATTAGGCGTAAAATTACCTAATTTATACACTTCATTTTCTAAATCAGTTCCTGTTCTACTGGGGTGACCCTCCTTATTAGGGTGACAGACTTCGAATAAAACTAGATTCAGATTTCCCCATATCCAATGTTGTTGATAAACTGCTGTGTCTGGGTCTATGGAATTTAATAAACTAAACCATGCTCCACAGGAGCCATTGTGTGTGAATGGATGTGGAAAGAAAGGCAGAACTCCTTTGTTATTCTGATAGGGAGGGAGTCGGCCACACACCCAACAATTGGTGGCATTACTAGTCTGATGGGAATGATGTAACATACTAATGAATGTGTTATTGCGCAGCGCAAGTCTATAAGATAATTCATGTGGCGGTAGGTCACTAAAAGAATGTTCATCAGTTATATTGAAAACACGTTTAGAAACAGGATAATACATATGCAACAATATACTTGCAGTAACTATTAAAAAACTCAAGGAAGACAAAATTAATAAAGTCACAATACAGTGGTTACGCAGTAATTTACAATAAGCATGTCGTTTCATTATGATTCTGGACTCTACATGATTCAGACCTAAGGGGTACATGTCGGGACAGATTCAACCGCTTCACCTTGGAGAGGACTTAAACAATCAAATCGTCCGACAGTTTAGATCTGGACCTGAGTTTCTGTTTATAGAGTTCGGTGCTACTGGCCTCAGCCAAAGGTAGCTTTGAGTCAATGGGGGAAGACACACGGGCAGTACTGTCTGTGTCAGGAGGAAGTCCATGAAATTTTTTGACGTGACTCGAATGAATCCACCCTTTTCGTCCCTCGATCTTCACGGCTGTTCTTGTGGTCAACAGGACCAACTTGGGTGCTTTCCACCTGGGCTCCAATTGACTTTTCCTGTCGAAGTTTCTCACAAAGACAAGATTACCCGGAACAACGTCATGGGGTTTCGCCTCAGTGTTGTCGGGAAAGGCTGCAGCTACCTGTGAACGAGAAGATTGTAGTGCAGACATCAAGGAAGCCAAGTAATCTGTCAACATATTACAGTCAACATCAGTTATTTTACGTGGTATAGGCGTCCCCCACATATTCGGCGGTCTACCGAAGATCACCTCATACGGGGATAGCCCTGTTCTAGAGTGTGCTACCATTCTCATGTAAAAGAGTGCAACTGGTAATGCTACTATCCAGTCGACACCTTTCTCTCTACATATTTTGGACAGTCTGATTTTCAGTGTCTGGTTATGTCTTTCTACGAGACCTGCTGCCTCGGGGTGTCGGACACAGTGGAATTTCCACTGATATCCCAACAAGAGTGAGACATGTTTCATTAATTCGGATGAGAAAGGCTGACCATTATCTGAATATACAACACGTGGTAAACCGTACCGTGGGAAGAATTCTCGAACTAGCTGTTTGGCAGTAGTCGGAGCAGTGTAATCTGATACGGGATACGCCTCTGTCCAACGGGAGAGAGCGCAGACAACTACAAGGACATATTTGAATCCTCGACAACGTTCCATCTGAATATAATCCATCTGGAGGACTTCAAAAGGATGGTCAGGAGGCTGAAATCCACCCTGCTCTACGGGAACACTCTTTCCTGGATTAAACTGACAACATATCATACAGGTACGAACTTTTTGTTTAGCTGCTGCTCGTAAATGTTTGTTGAACCAAATGTGCTGAATGCTGTCTAGCATAGCCTTCTCTCCTAAATGTGCTGGACTGTGAACTGTAGCTATAATGGCTTGAACCATGGAATCAGGGAGAAACCATACAGATTTCTCCTTCGTCATCCATCCTTGATCTGTCTGGATCCCTCCTAGTTCAGTCCACTTCTTTATTTCTTCTGCTGTGGCATGTGTCTGTATGTCAATTACGTCAAGTGCGGGATCCTTAATTGTCATACACTGTGTTGGTGTCTGAACTATTGGCTTTGTCATGTCTAATGTGCGATTCTGAGCAGTCTGTTTAGCTGTTCTGTCAGCTAAATCATTGCCTTGAGAAATGGTATCAGTAACCTTCGTGTGTGCTTTACATTTCATAATCGATATAGCAGTGGGTAGATGTATTGCGTCTAACAAGGCATGAATGAGGGGCCCGTGCTGAATGTGGGCACCATGGGACGTTAAATAACCTCTCTCTCGCCATAGCACGCCGAAGTCGTGTACAACTCCGAATGCATAACGTGAGTCAGTGTATACATTAACTTTCTTATTTGTGGCTTGAATACAGGCTTGCGTTAGAGCAATAAGTTCTGCTGCTTGGGCTGACAGAGTATCTATACAATGTGTCTCAATAACTTCAGTGTCTGTTGTGACTGCATACGCGGCCACTAAATCTCCTGTACTTGCTCTCATGCATGATCCGTCTACATACAACGTCAGGTCTGGATCTAACAATGGAACGTCTGTCAAGTCTTGTCTAGGTTTCGTCTTTATTTCAATGATTTCAACACAATCATGAGCTAGTGGGTCTGTTCCAATTACAGGTAATAGTGTAGCAGGATTCAATGTATTACACCGTCGGATCTCTATGTGTGGTTGAAACAATGTCAGTTCATAACCGGTAAGTCTTGCTATGGTCAAGTGTTGCGTTTGTGTTCGGTTCACAAGAACCTCTACTGCATGTGGTACTTGTACTGTCAATGGGTGTCCTAATACTATGGCATCGCTTTGTCTGATTGCTAAAGCTGTCGCTGCCACTGATTTCAGGCATGCAGGCAAAGCCTGAGCTACGGGATCTAATGTACTGGAAAAATAAGCACATGGCTTGCGTGATCCTGCTTGATCCTGAGTGAGTACTGACAAGGCAGTACCTTCGCGTTCTGTAACAAAGAGTGTAAAAGGTTTGCTATAACATGGTGTTGCTAAAACAGGTGCTTGACATAAGGCTTCCTTTAAGCTTTCAAAAGCTTGTGTATGTTCCTGAGTCCAAGGGAGAACAGTCGATGTGGCTGCCTCCTGTGTGGTTAACTGAATGAGTGGTTTTGCTAGAAATGCGTACTGAGGGATCCACTGCCTACAATATGAAGTGAGGCCTATGAAAGCCCGCACCTCCTTTTGTGTCTGGGGTATTGACATGTTAGCAATTAACTGGATGCGATCTGGTGTAAGCTGCCTTCCCTCCTTGGACAGCGAGTGACCAAGATAAATAACTCGCTGAACACAGAATTGCAGCTTAGAAGGGGACACCTTGTGCCCCTTGTCGGCTAGGAAATGTAAAACTGTCAGAGAAGCCTTTTCACATTCTGGCTCGCTTCTCGCGGTGATCAGCAGATCATCGACATATTGAAGCAGTGCTGTATTGACTGGCATGTGGATACTGTCAAGTTCTCGTTTCAGTGCTTGGCTGTAGATGCTGGGGCTTTCTGTAAATCCTTGGGGAGCGCGTGAGAATTTAAAACTGCGCCCATTTAAACTGAATCCGAACAAGTATTGGCTTTCCGGATCTATTGGGACGCTGAAAAAGGCATTCTTGAGATCAATTACAGTAAAGAATGTTGCTTCGGAATCAATTGCTGTCAACAATGATGATATATCAGGGACCACAGGGAATTGTGGTACGATACACTTGTTTAGTTCACGCAAATCAATAACCAATCGGTACACTGGTGGAGCAGTAGGATCAGTTCGTTTAAGAATCGGAATTATCGGTGAATTACATACATTGGAGTCTGTTTCTACAACTACTCCCTGGGCAATTAGCTCATCAATGATTTTCAACAAAGCCACTACAGCATCATGCGGTAACTTGTATTGTCGCATTCGTGGTAGTACCACTCCTGCTTTCAATGTAACTCGATAGGGTGTAATGTTCATGCAGCCAACATCCGTAGGGCCTTGTGCCCATAGATGTACTGGTAAAGTCTGTAGTCGGGGATCCATGTCTCTAGACACATAGTGACCTTTAAAATCACGTAAAAACAACCTTACTCCTTCCGGAGAACAACATATTATGGCTCCTAGTGCTTTCAGAGTTTTAATTCCTAACAAATTTTCTGGGCATGATTTAGTAAGCAATAAATCTGTAGTTCGTGTCAAAGGTCCTATCGTAAGTGGTAGAGGCTGTGATACTTCATTAACAATAGGTTTTCCTGAAAAACCAAGGGAAACATTTTGAGAGCCTGAGAGGGGTGCCCCTGGAACTTCACTACGTTTTATGGTTGTTCGACTTGCCCCTGTATCGAGTAAGAATTTTCTATCTTGACCTAATAATTCACTATGTACATAAGGTCCTTCTTGATCTACCGGAATCTCGATAAGCGGTAAGTCAACTTCCCTCTCTAGGCTGGTTCATGCGTAACGCTGATACTCAGGGTATTCATACTGTGCAGTCTGATACATTTGTCGTGTTGTGGTTTGTGTGGCAGTAGCAGGCAACGGTGGTGCAGCTGGCACAAACTGTATGGGTTGCTGTGAGGCTGGCATAGACTGTTGCTGAACTGGCATGGACTGTCCATGCTGCATAGCTCCTTGTTCATTCTGATCTTGTCTAACTAATCGTGGTCTCTCTTTTGTAATACCTGTAGCTATATTACGTTTCAGGACTTGACAATCATGTACATAATGGCCTAGTTGTTTACAGTAATTGCAGGTTCCTTTTACAGGAACTGCAGAATCACCAGAATGTGTCACACCCTTTTTGTGACCATCTGCTGGTACTGTCTGAGAAACTAGCATTTTCATTTTTGTATCCTTCATGCGTCTATGCTCGTGTTCTTGTTCATCCCTAATTCTATTGTGATGATACTGTAACATTTGTAGCATTTGCGACGGAGTGTTACTTTGCCAGGTACTCTCGAATTTCAATATTCTATTCTTCACTGGAGGCAATGCATTTTCCACTAATTTTGTCACAAATAAATGTGGATATGAGTCACTACTTGCTTTTATACCACTATTTATACCAAAACATTTTTCAAATCGAGCATAATAATCGCTTGTGTCTTCATCTTGCTTTTGTTTACAGGCTGTGATTGCACCCCAATCTTCCTTTTTTGTAGTTAATAAACGTGGCAATACCTGTACTAGTAAACCTGGTAATAGTTTAACTTTATCCCCGAGCCCTGAACCTGCAGCTCGGCCCCTTTCTTCCTCTGCTAATGCTGTCCAGTCTATCTTTTGGTCTCCCACTTCCCACTCTTTTTCTTTCAGTTTTTCATATATGCCAGCAGGCAAAAGCACCTTTAATATCGTCATAATATCAGGAAAGGTGTACTCTCCCATCAGTAACATGTCTTTAATTTCTCGGTGGAAACCCGCTGGGTCTTTGTCATGACTAGGTACTACTTTTTTCATTTCTAATAATTATTGATATGGGTGTGTAAACAAATACACGGTGAAACTCATTGTCTTCGCCTTTTATTGGGTGCACTTCTCGTAGGGGATTTTGTCTATCCATATAGTACGGCGCTCTTTCTCTGTGGGGCAGCGAGAGAGAATCCGGACTTACAAAAAGGACATACTGCTTACGTGACACTAATATCTCTTTAATTAGCTTGTTACTAGAACCTCTCCATCTGTTCGTGAGTAGTTCCGTTAATATATCAGGTAAAGGACCAGGGTCAGCATGTTGGCTCTTATATAATATGAGGAGTTGCTGAATCATATATATTCCAGCCAAACGTTGTTCATCTGTACTGAGGTTAAAAAACGTGTGTGCTACGGTCTCATCACCGTATTTTTCAGGACTGTCAATCCAGTGAACGGCTGATCTGGCTAATTCTTGCTCATCCATGGAATCGAGGAGGTGGTAACCTCTTCGTTCTCGTAGTATTTTATCTGCGGCTTGAAACGAATGTTCAGGAGATTTCAGATTTATTACAGGCGTCGGATACGTTCTGCTATTATTTGGACATACAGAGTGTATTGGATCAGAAAAACATCTAGTATTTTCACAAGATCTTCCTCTGCCTACATAGGCTATGGTCTCTGACTGTCTTGCGGAATTCCCTGATTCGGACACTTCATCTTGCTCAAACTCGTCTGTTCCCAATCTCTCTTCATGAATACGCTCTATTTCTTTACGTATTTTTCGGCACATGGCTATTATACAATTTTGCTTATCGTGTCTCCCTTCTGATATATTCTGACTCCATCTTGTAAGAATAAGCATTGCATTCGGGTCTACCCCCGGACGATCTTGATTTCTGATTACACAGTTTATGAGGAAACGTAACAGTTCCCCCTGTATCTCTACTTTCTGGAATTCCATAGCTCTGTTAATACATCCTGGATCTCGTCCTGTTTGAACAAAATGATATATGTTATCTAGATGCGTAGTCATCCCTGGTAACCTTGCTAAATACTCTGCGGCTCGCCTGATACGTAATGATGCCAGGACCATTTCGTCCGCTTTACCAACCACGGGGTCATATCTACAATTCACAAGGAGTTCCTTAAGCGTACGTTCATTTACGAACTTAGGTGTACGTGAATGCGCTGACTCTTGAAAAACAAGTTTATTTATTCTAGGTGGTGTGAAGGTACTGCTAGCACCTCCCGTGGCCCCATCTGGGGCGTCGGGTGTGAATGGATTCGTTGAACGTGACACAGCAACTATGGGTGTCGATACCCCTGTAGAGTCGACTGCGGAGACAGATGCGGAAACAGATGTGCTTGCCGAAGCTTGTATCGGGACTTGCTGTTGCACGGGGACAGATACCTGATCCTGACGTTGAACCCCTCCGCCAGACGGTCTATGTGGTGTGGCGTTAGCATACTCGGGAGCTGCATCGTCTAGATATGAGGAAAGAAAAACATCTTCTGCGGTTCTGGGATGCCCCTTTGGATGTACCTTAATTGGAAATAACGGGGGTGGCAAGTCTTTTGGCACCTCCGTAACAGCCTTAGGTAGTCCTTCGGCTAGAAGGGGATACATACCATTCATAAGAGCATTTCTTTGTCTATTCACTTGTTCTGATTTCACTCGGATACCTTCCTCAATTAATAGATTTTCTTGAACTTTATTTGAACTTTCTTTACTCCTCTCTTCTTGTCTACGTGCTTTTCTGTTCGTCTATGAGATTCTTTACGCCATAACTCAACAGCGTCTTTCTGTGACTGTCTGACCTTTCTTTTCCATAACTCTTCCTCCACTTTCATGATGCACTCTGCATCCCAGGTTCCCGCTATGGGCCACCTTTGACTTTCCGGTAATCCTTTGGTATAATCTACCCATAGATCAAGAAACAATATGGCATCTAAGCCATGCTTATGGTACATGAAATGTCCTGGAGTGTCTCTAGGAGGAATAGGAACTGCTTCTTCAAGCACCCCTTTTCTGGTAGTAATCTGTCTTAACTTCGAGAAGAACGGCATATTGACAACTGATCTGATACTTACTCTTGAACTTACTTAATACGAGAAAAACACAATAATGAACAGTGAACAATGAACAATCATTCATACCACAATATGCAAGACATTTTCTGAATACTTTAAACATTAAACATTAAACATTATAACAATGATCGACAATGATGACAGTCTGCTTAACTAATCACCACGCTGAATTCTTGACAATAACTGAATACTTCGGAATACTTGATATACTGCTAAACAGTACATATACACTGCTAAACAGTGCAGACCGGATTTGTGTACCCAAATCCGTCTTGACCGGCACAACCTATGTGCGCGTCAACACGCCTCCCCGGCGATGGTACTCACCGAGTAGCTCCTTGAAACGGAAGGCCTCAGAGAATGGACAGGACTCGATAACTGCGGACATCGGACCCTCTGGACGTCGGGATTTCGGAAAACCTGGTGGGCCTCTGTATACCTCGGATCTTGCTCTCTCAGCTAGGCTCTGGTCGGGATACTTCGCACTTCTCACCGCCTCGTCTGGGTTGATCGCAGCCTCAGTCGCCCCCGCTTGACCGGAGGGAGCTTACAGGAAATCCTGCTGGTACGCGTTTATGGTCCGTCCAGCTGTGGCAGGAGACCGGGCCTGCAACGCACCGCCGGCGCGTGAGATGAGAAAGTGTCCCTGTTCGGGCGCCATTATGTGGTAAATAAAATAAATATTACCGGACTGAATTTCATGCGGAATCTTAAAATAAAGTAAAATAGCTCAAAATAACAAGAGGCAGAATCCGTGGTATAAGAGGTTTTCTAATGGGCTTTATTCCATTCAAAATGGCCGACTCGAGTCGCGGCCCTCAGGTTCCGTCACCACGAAGGTTCAGGAAGTGAAGTACAATAATTTATTAACAGACATGTATTTTTATAATAAGTACATTACAATGAAACGAATGTAGAAGGCGTAACATTTGATAAGAAAAGTGACAAAACAGTGACATAATCGAAACTAGGCGTAATAAGGAATAAAAGAAACATGATTGGTTAGAATTATCAGACATAGGTGGATCTATAAGATAATACTTGGCATAGATGCGCGCGCGGCAGCATGACGTGTAATTGACGTGCAACTAGGGGGTGAAGGGGACTTGACATTTAGCTCTACATGTGGAGACGAGAAGTCTGGGGTCAAGTCATCCTAATCCCAAATCATATCTAACATCCTATGTTTAAAGAACTGTGTTATCCACAAGGGAAGAGACTCTCGGACAGAATCTATTCTATACTGACTGTGTACGTGTACAAGCGTCTAAGTGTCTATATGAGATGCGAGGGATAGAAAACTTTCCATGGCAACAGGGCTATGAATCACTTGCAGGAGGACGGAAAGGCTGAGTCCCTTGCTTGTGAGCTAAAGGAAATGTTTACCTAAATCACTGGACAGGAATGCATCGGCTGGAGAGCAAAATAGATAATTCGAAGGTGAAATACAACTTCTTGGCAGACAGGCGAAAACTGGCCGAGGCAGGCACCGTTAGCTGCACAGGGAGTAGGACAAAGTTCATGGATACAGATGCGAGCTCAAGCTGAAGCTGTCAGAGACAGAGAGCAGGGAAAGGCTTTGAGGACAGAATCGGGCCTACTCGCCTGAACTGTAAAAATGGAGTAACTTAGCCATATAAAGTCGGTGGCCTTTCATACTTAGGAATCGAATATCCAGCCCATTGATGGCGGATCTGACAGAGAACATGTTGACGGTAGACACACATATGTTTGCGTCTTAGAAACTGGAACTGGAGGGAACATACATGTACTTGTAACATGCATATAGAACCGTTGGGGTCCAAGATAGGGGACATAACTGATCAGGAAAATCCACATTTCCACAGAAGGGGTAATGTGGAGCAAAGATAGTCAGAAGAGTGATAGCCTGCCTGATGTGGAAAGGTGCTACTATCTTCCACAAAAATGAAGCTTGAGTTCTCAACATAAATTTATCTTGAAAGAATGTTGTGTATGGTGGCGGGAACGAAATTGCCAGCAGCTCACTAATGCAAGGAGCTGAAGTCATCGCAACCAGAAAAGACCATTTTCAGTGTCAAGAGACGCAGTAGACACGTGTGCAGGATCTTGCAGGGTCAACGACATAACAAACAACAACACTTCTGGCATCTTAGTTTGAAGCAGGCTATTTTGATGGGTGCTAAACCAAACTAAAAATTGTCCAGAATCGCATCAACGAGTTTGGGAGGAAGATTGAAGAAGACAAGCAACCGCAGCTCAAACTCCACTCATGGAGGTGCAGAGTGAGGATGCCTAAGCGCAGGGCCCTGGCCCTATTGCTGTAGATCTTCCTTTAGCAGCAGCAGCTTGATAGGAGGATGGATGCCCATCCCCAGAAGTGGCTTGAAGGATTAATGTTGCAATGCAGGTTATTGGTAGGGGTAAGTATGCACCTACCACTACCAATAAGGCCACCAACACAGAACAGGGTTCAATAAAGGCCTCAGTAAATTAGCACCTTGCTCTTGGCAGCTGACAACAAGCAGTCAGGCATAACTTAGGAGACAAGAGTGTAAAGCTTTAAAAAAAAAAAAACAATACATCAAATAAGTAAGGCACAATAAACAATAAAAAAAACACACCCATTTTTAAAACTAGAAAATGTTTGCATGATCAAATAGACACCAAAACAACAAACAATGTAGGGAACCAGAGATATGATTTTTTTTAAAGATTAACCACTTTATAATGCTTAAAAACATATAGCGCCACTCTGGGATACCTGGTTGTGCTTGAACGCCACAAAGTCAATGTACGAGGCCACCCATGATGGAGCCCTGGTCGGATGCACTAAGTGGGAGGCCCTGGTCAAAATTTAACCTATACACTTTTCTGGAGCTTTTTTTTCCCGACGCCGCTTAACCCTCCACAGCAGGCCAGATTTGGCGAAGGTTTGCCGGTTTGAAATTCTGCGAGGCCCGGTCAAATCCTGGAAGTCTGGAGTTCAAGAGATTTCACTGGGACTAACCTGAAACCCAGGCCGGGTCGCAGTGGTTGGTAGTCATCTTGACTCTCGCCATCGGGTCGGTCACCTCATGGAGCTTTTTCACAAAAGTTCTCCAAATTTTCCCAAACTTCAGGAGGTGTTCCTGAAGGTCATACTTGCATGTTAAAGTGTACAAATCACCAATTCAAAGGTCTTGAATCTCCTAGATGGACTCTGGGATGTCGGACTACAATTTCCACAGTGCACCTGGCCAGTCCTTAAAGGTTCACTGGACACACTCCAGGATGAGAACTCTTGGTGGAGATGATGCAGGTAGGCTCTGTTGACCTGTAGCTTGCAGGGAGTCCACTCCTTAATCCTTCTTGAAGAAAGGTACAGTTCCCAGGGCTGTATTACCAGATTTTTTAGCGGGCGCTGTCATTCAGAGTGCAGGCCTTTGTTAGCCGATCCAGATCCCAGCCGGCAGTCCTTCTTCTCCTTGTAGTTTCAGGCAGCAGATCTGAGAGACAATGCATCTCTCACATATTTATTCAGTCTTCTAGGGCGACACGCAGGTGGGCACCTCAGTTCATTGAGATGCTGGGTGAAGTGGTGGTCGGCACAATGAGGAGGTGGTGCAGGAGGTAGAGGGGGCGTGGGAAGCGCAGGAGTGGAACTACGGGGGATAATAATAATAAAAACACTTACATCAAGCTGATGGCTGCATCGCTCCTCCTACCTTGGTGTTCTGCTGCTTCCTGGTCCCATCAGACACAGGGACAGCAGCAGAGACTCCCTGTGCAACCTCAGCGCTATGAGACCAGCACGGGGATTGAACTGAGCAGGCTAGTTTATTGCTCTGCTCAGGATAGGGAGTCTGTGCTGTTTCTCCAAGCCGGCTGTTCAATACAGCCCGGTTGGAAAAACCTAAGTGCATATGTATATTGGTCGGCCTAAGACAACAGGCCAAACACACATGTACTCTTATAAGTGCACAAACCAGTCCTTCTTCCCCCTCCCATTCCCGGCCCCGCCCCTGCCCCTCCCTGCACACAGTGGCTCAGAGCTTGCAAATGAAAAATAAAACGATATAGCATAGCATTTTATTTTTAACCTGCTGGCTCTGAGCCAGTGTGGCGACGCTACTCCACCATTGCGGAGGAGCCGCCCCTGCTGGGTGCCACCCATTAGCATGACAACTTCCACCAAAGTGTGGCATCTTCTTGTCCCACAAAGCACTGCACTTTCTCTCCAGAAGAGTAAGAGCTGGCTAAACCAACCCACAGTGTGCCTCATTTCCATCAGCTCTCCTCCCCCTGACCTCAGGCAAATTCCTGTCCTAAGCCTGCCTGCATATAAATTGTTTAGAATTATTGGCAGGATCTTTTGCGATAAAATGTTTTGGAAATCAGACTGCGAAGTGTTGTGTGATCTTAAGGATGGACAATGTCTCTGCGGTGAGATATGTCAACAGGATGGGAGGTCCAAGGTTGAAAGGTTTAGCAGATTTAGCAAGGATATTTTGGGAGTATTGTTTGGAGAGAAATATTTTTGTACAAGCGGAGCATATACCAGGGAATTCAAATTCTGTGGCAGATTGGTATTCAAGGAATTTTTACGACTCCAGCGACTGGATGTTGGACAGGTTGGTTTTTATAAAATTGAATCAATTTTGGGGTCCTTTTCAGGTGGATCTTTTCGCAAACAGGTTAAACACTCAGCTAGACAGGTTTTTCAGTTGGCATCCGGATCCGGAAGCGATAGGGATAGATGCTTTTCCTCAGGATTGGAGAGGTCTACGCCCTTATGCTTTCCCACCTTTTTCAATGATAAGCAGGGTGACAGGGATGATTCGGAAGTGGAAAGAGACGATAGTAATGATCACCCCATTTTGGAGCTCACAAGCTTGGTACCCTATGTTGCTGGAGTTGAGTGTGGATCTTCCAATTCTTCTACCTATGTATCGAGGGATATTGAGGGGACCGCTGGGAGAGGTCCACACTCTGGTGGATTCAGGTCAACTTCATCTGTTGGCTTGGAGACTTTCAGGAGAGTCTGGTGTAAACCAGGGCTTTCATCAGAAGCTTCGAAGCTCATCGAGGAGTCATGGTCACATGGAACAAGAAAGGTTTATAAGTCTGCATGGAATAGGTGGAACGGTTGGTGTGTGGAAAGGGGTTTGGATCCCGTATCAGCAGATGTAGTTCATGTTTTGAATTATTTAACTGATTTGCATAAGAAGGCTTGGCTTATAGATCAGTGAATTTGCATAGGTCAGAAATCTCAGCAGGTCATATTTTGGTGAATGGCATATCGGTTGGACAAGATGTTTTGGTTAAAAGATTATTAAGGAGCGTCAGGTTAGCTAACCCTCCTGGATCTAGGTATACTTCACTTTGGGATGTGACTTTGGTCTTACGTTTATTTGAATCTTGGGATGATAATGGATTGTTGGACCTAAAAGATTTGTCCTATAAACTTACATGATATGGGGGAAGGTACATCTTGCATTCCTTACTGATCTGCTCTCTCTTTGAACTCAGTTTGATTTACCCAGCCACCACAATATGGCTTATCCTCCACAGATTTATGTTATGTTATGTTATGTTATTTATTCTTTTATATAGCGCACGGCTACTCAAAAAGAGTGTCCCGGCGCTTTTTTGGAAAAGGAGGGCTGCAACACAATAACATAACACCGTTAAAAAAAAGGACAGAATGCCAGACAAATACATGCAGGAAAAACAGGCTACTGGGTAAACAGCCAGGTTTTAAGGCCTTTTCTAAAAGCTAGTAGGCTGGTAGCTCCCCGCAGAGTGAACGGCAGAGAGTTCCACAACTGTGGCGCCAGTAGTCCAAAAGAGCGGCCTCCCAGGCGAGCTCTCTTCACACGTGGAACAACCGCCAAAAACAGGGATTCCGACCTCAAAGACCGGGACGGCTGATAGAAGACCAGTCTCTTTTGAAGATACTTTGCTCCCACCGCGTGGAGAGCTTTGTAGGCCAGAGTCAGAGCCTTGAAGGCGATCCGTTTCCGGATAGGGAGCCAATGCAAGGTTTTCAACAGGCCCGATGCACTGGCCCGTCTATTTAATCCAAAGATTGCTCTCGCAGCGGCGTTCTGCACCACTTGGAGCCGCTGCAGCAAATACTCTGGCAGGCCCAGGTAAAGAATGTTAGAATAATCCAACCTGGACCCGATCAGAGCCTGCACTGTCAGTTTCCTATGCTCCTCAGACAGCAGGGGAAGGAACCTCCGCAGCATCCTAAGGATGCCGAAGCAGGTGCCCGACACCCCGAGGATCTGGGATTTCAATGTTAGCCCCTTATCCATCTTGACCCCCAAATTCTTGGCGACTTGGGAGGAGCAAGACGGAGGAAACATATTAATCGGCCACCAGGCCTGCCAGTCTGGCTCTGTGTCGCACCCAAAGAAGAGTACCTCAGACTTATCGGAATTGCACTTGAGGCTGTTCAGTTGGAACCATTGGAAAACAGCCCCAAGGCAATCCCGGATACTCTCCCCGTCAAAGTCTCCTCCTCTCTTACACGAGAAGAGGAGCTGGGTGTCGTCGGCGTAGGATACGATCTGGGCCCCATACGACTCCGCCAATGCCGCCAACGGGGTCATGAAGATGTTGAATAGGGTCGGGCTCAAGATAGAGCCCTGTGGGACCCCGACTCCCAGAGGCGGCATCACGGCGGAATCTGGCGAGGCCCAGACCGTTTGCCGGCGGCCGGCTAGAAAGGAGGAAAACCAGCCGAGCACCGTCCCCCGCAGACCTATCTCAAAGAGTCTTGCGAGAAGGCCATCATGGGGGACGGTGTCGAACGCCGCCGACAAGTCCAACATCACCAGCATGGCTTTGCCCCCAGAGTCCAGAACCCCTTTAATGGTTTCTGAGACCTCAAGGAGCGCAGTCTCTGTGCTGAGATGGGGACGAAAACCCGACTGGGTGGCGTGCAAGATCTCGTTGGTCTCAAGAAAATTGGAAAGCACAACCTGAACGTGCTTTTCCACAATCTTCGTGAGAGCCGGCAGCAGAGAGATGGGCCTATAATTGACCGGGGCCTTCGGGTCTAGGCCAGGCTTTTTGAGCAATGGAATCACCATCGCCTGCTTCCAGGCGTGCGGGACCACTCCCTGACTCAGCGAAAGATTCAACAGCGGGTTTGCCAGTGGATTGATCGCCTCCGCAACTTTCGCTAAAAATTTAGCAAGGCATGGGTCGAGGGGCGAGCCCGATTTGAGATTGCCCATTAGCGCTAAAGAGTCAGGGGCAGAGAGCGAAGGAAACACACTCAGCGTCACACCAGGCCAAGCCCGCGGGGATAAAATGGCCTCAGAATTAGTCTGGCCCGTGGGCCCAGGCGATGGAAAAGAATCCTGTATGCGTTGGATCTTGCTCGTAAAGAAATCAGCAAGGTCCGAAGCCCAGGTACCAGACGGTTTTTCGTCCGAGGTGTTAGACCATGGGGAAATAAATTCTCTCACAATGGAGAAAATCTCCTTGCAGGAGTTAGAAGCAGCTTCTATTCTCCTAGCTAGATATACTTTTTTTTCCAGGCGAATGTCCCGGTGATAGGCCTTGACCACCGTTTTATAGGTCAGCTTGGCTACAGTATCATATTGTGCCCGCCAAGCTCTCTCGGCCACCTTACACTGCTGCCGCGTAGCCGACAGTGCTGCGGTAAACCAAGGCGCAGAGACCCGTTTCGGTGTCAGGCGGGGTGTCAGTTCCGGGGCAAGATCATTCAGCCTGTCTAGGAGCCAAGCTTGCAGGGTCTCCAGGTCCCTATCCAGATCGCCAGAGAGGGAACATGGGTGATCCACAGCAGCCTGGGCCAGCATCTCTGGGGTCACACGATGATATGCCCTATGGACACGACCCTGTTGCTGTGCCAAGGCAGCCACCGGTTTAACTGTGCCTTTGATCGTAAATTTGGCAAGCAAGTGGTCTGACCATAGTACTGGTATAATCTCAATCACCTCAAGAGGGGAAGACGAGAATACCTGGTCAAGAGTGTGCCCCTTCTCGTGCGTAGGCTCCTGCAAATGAGGAATCAGTCCCAGCGGGGCCATAGCCTCAGAAAGTTTGATGGCAGCAGGGTCAGACGGATCATCCATCCGAAAGTTAAAATCCCCTGCCACGATGCAATGTTCCGCTTTCAGGGCCAGCCCCAACAACACGGAGTCCAGATCTTCAAAGAACGTACCGGGTGAACCAGGTGGTCTATACACGAGTAATCCCTGAACAGATTGATGTGGAGACAAAATGATAGAAAAAGCGAGGGTCTCCGAGCCTCGGATGTCCTTCACTGGCAGGATCGCACAGGGCGTGCCTTTCTTGACCACCAATGCCACTCCACCACCCCTTCCCTTAGCTCTATCCTTCCTGAAGATGTTATAATCAGGCGGGATTGCCGTAGCGACATCTGGGTTGGAAAATTCACCCCACCACGTCTCAGTAAGCATAAGACATAGTGGCTTCACTGTATCTAGAAGCTCAAATATGTCTTGCGCATGTTTACACGCCGACCTGGTGTTTAATAGCATGCAGCGATAACCCACACTGAGGGTGTTATTGTTGGGACGTGATAACTGAGAGCGGTTAGGGCGCCAGCCACAGCCAGGGCAGCAGAGTTTCCCGCGATGGCGTCCGGGAAAGACAGCCTGTGACCAGGGTGTCAAAAGAGCGCAGTTCCCCAGGGGAATAATGCAGCACTGGTGTCCCAGGGGGGCACATCCCTGGTGTTTAGAACCCTACCCGCCGCTCCGATCGCCTCCGGGACGCTGACGGGCAGGACTCTGGCTTGACTCCGGCGCGAGTCCGGCGCTACCGCTGCGCGTCACTGCTGCGCGCAGAAAGCGAGCATTAAGTAGGGCTCACCTGTGGTCCTAGTGAGCGCTAGAGCGCTCAAACAAGTGGCACACTCGCTACTCGCCACCCCCAAGATGGCGACCAGGCGCCAAACACGAAGGCAAGAGGAAAGATGAAACAGATCCGCGAAAAGCGCGGTGGGGGGCCCAATTTAAGGTGCAAGTATGTGGGCACACAAAGATTGGCTTAAAAGCAGGGGAAAACACAATTTAGAGCAAACAAAATAAATAAATAAATAAATAAATTTAGAGCTCTCTCCATTAGATAACCTCTGCTCCAGCCAGGCCACTTATCACCTAATCAAAGCAGCCTGGCTAAGCCTGTTAAGGCAGACCAATCAGCAGAGACCACTAGAAGGGTGTACTCTGGCTCACAGATGAGAAAGTTCTATAACTTCTCTTCTGTACTAGTTATGATAAATCCAACAGTGACAAGTAGTTGATTTTATCAATACAAATCTTTAAGTCCTTGCATGATATGTCTCTACTTTCTTAGCAACAATTATACCTAAATAAAATATTGCAATGTTAGCCTATGGAACTATTTAACTACAATGGGTAAAAATGAAATGGCCAGTTTTTCCCTCACCAGGACATATACATCTTTTATAGGTCCCTGAGACACCTAGGGGAGAGCTTGGGGTGCCTAATACGAAAACATAAGGTAGATTAGCACTTTTAACATGTCTATAGCACCAAAGTCAAATTTGCACCCCATTTACTTTTAAAGACAGTCTGCAAAGCCAGGATGACTTTAAAATGACAGCAGGCACTCAGTAGTGCACAAACACTGCATGAACTCTGCTGGGCCTCTAAACTTCAATGCTCTATTAAATACTAGGGATTTATAAGTAGTTTGAACCCCCTAGCCCTAATATATATGAGGGACGTATAGGGTCTGTCAATACCAATTATGAAAATTGACTTTTAAATACAGGCTGCAAGGCAGGACTGCTTTTAATAGGACAGCAGGCACACAGCAGCATAAATATGCAAGTACAGGAAATCTGCTAGGTGTCTAAAACTCTGTGACATATTATATACTATGGGCTTATAGGTATATTGCACCCCCGGCCCGATTATCTACTATGGACTTATACGGTCTGTCATTGCTAACTGTAAGTGTACTCTGTTACATCTACCTTTTTAAACATAGCACCGGTCCTGGGTCTGGTTAGCAGAGCCCAGGGTACAGTCAGAATCAGTTATGGTGAACCCGTAAACAGCTGTCGGCAGACGCAACGACGCAGGAGGAGAGGCAGAGGGCGGTATTACACATTGCGTGTCCAGGGCTCAACCCGATTCCGGTCCCCTGCCTGCCTGCCATTGACTGCCAGGAACCTGCCCTTAGTATTGACCGATTACACCTGCACTGCACGTGCAGACGCCAACACTCGGAAGCTGCTGTGTCCCGCGGAGGTAGTCTCGTTAGTCTCAGGTGCGGCTTGTAGGAGACCAGGAGGCCCCACTCGTCTTACTCGCCAGCTAGCCCTCACATCAGAGCTGTAGTTGTTCCTTTGTCATTTCCGCCACGGTTGGGCAGTACAGGGTAGGAGCCAGTTCCGGAGCCAGTGTCAGAGTTGGGGCAAAGTGGGGGCGAGCAGGTTGATGAGACTGGGACTGCGACTGGACTGTGGCTAAGGAGCTAGATCCAGAAGTCGGAGCCTGAGGTAGATGTGGAGCGGCAGTGGGGAAAACATCCAGTAAGAGCGGTAAGTGCAGGAGAAGTGGTGGGGTGGGTTTGGGTGACATGGTGTGTTTATCTAGTAAGCGGGCGACGCACCATCCCCCTGTCTTCTGCCACCTGCACCGCAGTTGGCCTGCCTGCCTGCTACTCGCCTTCATTCTCCCCCTGAACCAGTCTGAGTAGCCCTTGCAGCCCTGCTTGCCCCTCACCTGCGACTACCGGGCAAGGCAACAAGAAGCCCACAGCTGAACCGGGAAGCAACTGCAGCACTTACAGCACCCTAACTGCCAACTGCTAACCATAACCTTGCTGCTAGATCTAGTGATCCACAGTTGCATATGGTCCTATTTAGGACCCTGGAATCCACCCAGCCTCGTCTGTAACACAAAGAGGAATCGATCGGCCACTTGGGTCACTTAGGACATACGGAAGTCACCATGCAGAGGCAGCTGGGAGGAGCACAGTTGCCAAAGGAAGTGGGAAGAAAGACGTTTGAGGTCAGCAGAGATAAAATAATAAACAGTGAAGCGACATCAGGAACTCAGGAATAACAACAGAGCTACTAAACATACTACCCAATATCAATACAAATGACGCAGCAATCGGTAGGGAAGGCTCGGAACTGGCCTGACAGGATCCACTAGGCTGCAAATTTGAAAATAACGTGATATCGGGAAAAATTAGGGGATAGCCACTCACCAACTCAAGTTCGGCTACACGCATTAAGAGGAAAACTAAACCAACTGGACAGAACCCAATTGAGGAGACACTACCAGTCCATCACAAACAATCTGAACAGAGCTCTGCTCATGTGGAGTCTGGCGGCGAAATGTCCCAAGCTAAGAGTCCGGGCACCAATTTCTCACAGCCGAAAATGTATTCCAAATTTTTCTTTCTTAAACTAACTCAATGCCCAACTGCACACCTCAAATCTTTCGGACTTCATCAAAAATCCAGGCGAACATGCTGGACAAAGAGCACAACAAGTCCAGGTGGGCGGAATCTCTGGACCCACTGGAGGAAAATCAAATGTGCAAAGACAAAGATAACCAGAGGAATTCCTCATCTCTATAAGTTGGCATGAGAATCAACACATGGATGCTTGTCCTTTTTCATGATACTCAAGTAAAGCTGTTTTTGTAACGCAAGGCTTGTTCAAGAAAGATGCGAGAACTGAGCAGGATGCTAGCTTAGCCGCAAGTATTGCAGCATATCACATTTAGAAATATTTCTGGTACGTGCTATGATATTGCTAATTAGTACATGGAAAAGTACCAAGGATGGAAAGGGTACAGCAACTGCACCTGGCTACTTTCCATCACCCCACAGACCTTTTGAAAGCCTCCAACTAGACTTCATCGACATGCCTCCCACACAAAAGTACAAACACGTGTTGGTAATTGTGTGCATGTTCAGCAAATGAACTGAGGCTTCCCTAACAAAGAACTGTGATGCAAACACTGTTGCTAAATGCCTGTTGAAAGATCTCAGCCCTTCTGAGCTCAGACAATAGACCTGTGTTCATCTTCCATGTGATAGGGGGAATATGCAAGGTGCTCGGGGTCACACAAAAACTGCACTGTGCCTATCACCCACCAGCAGCAGGTGCTGTGGAGAGGAAGAATGGGGTGTTGAAGAACAAAATTGGCAAAGTTTGTGCAGCAACTGAACTATAATGGGTAAATGCACTGCCACTAGCCCTGCTGGCAATGAGAAGCACACCAGACAGGGTGACCAAACTAAGCCCTCACGAAATTCTGTTTTGCCGCCCCATGAACATTGCAGGCACATGTCTACTGCTCCACTGTCATTAACAGACAATTTCCTTTTGCGCTATTGTAAAAAACGAACAGAGACATAGCGTTATCTTCATCGCCAGGTCTTGCAGGCTCTTCCAGAAGCAGCAACTCCATCGTCACATGAACTGCAGCCAGGCGACGGGATCTGGGTCAAAGCACACACCTGGCGACACTGCCTAAGCCAAAGTGGAAAGCCCCTTACCAGAATCTCCTGATGACCGCAACAGCCATCAACTCTGAGGGGCTGACATCCTGGATCCACAGCTCACACACCAAAAAAGTAGCAGGGCTGGACCAAGGAGGGCAAGCTCCAACAGCACCACCAGTGGAATCTGATGTACCTCCCAGGAACAATCTTGGTTCCAGCAGACCAGCACCAGCAACAGAGGAATAAAAAAGAGGCAGTCCCTGCTCACCGCAGCCCAGGCCTCCAACAGAAATAACAAACTTCACAGAGGCAGCTCCCTGCTGCATACAGCAGGCCAGGCCTCCGGATATCATCTCTCCAAGGACCCCTACGTCTTCTTCAAGTGCTAGTGGTGTCATGTGCAGGTAAACCTCTGACGGTACATAATAAGAGTACCAACGGCTTATTTTAAAGTGTTGCTGGTGCCTGCACCAATACTTGCAAAACAAAAATGGAGAGAAAGGGTTTTATCAATGGAAAACCATTAACAGGGGGATCTCTCCCAGTCCCCTAATGATATAATAACAAACAGAATAAGGGAGTACTCCCAGATGACAGAGAACTGTCTTTAGGATATTGGCACGAGGAGTAGGTGAAGAAATAATCTTTCTTAACCCCTTCGCTGCGGCGGGAATTCCGCCGCAGTGCTGGGGGGTGTGGGGGGGCAGCGCGGTGGCGCTGTGCTCATGACGGAGCCACTCCGTCATGAGCCACGGTTGAGCTGTGCTCATGACGGAGTGGTTCTGTCATGACTACGCCCAGTTGCATTGTCCCCCCGCACAGGCGGGGAAACAGCGCCGCGTGGGCGGAGCGGCCGCCAACGGTCGCGGCATGACGGAACCGCTCCGTCATGAGCACACGGCAACCGTGGCTCATGAGGGAGCGGTTCCGTCATGAGCGGGGAAGGGGTTAAGAAGACCCCTCACTCACCAACCTCGTTGGTGACATGCTTCATCATCGGGGTCCCACCCAGATAGCCGAGTGCCATCCGGGTGTGCTGCGACACCTGACTACAGTGGAGCTGTTTGTTTTTTTGGGGTGAATAGTGAATTTAAAATAAAAATTGGCCAGATTTAACCCAATTGAGAATAGTTTAATCTAGGGTAATTTGGACAATGATTAAAAAAAAAGTAGAAGATACCACGAAAGGTTAAATTGACCTATGGTATCTTAATAAAAAGTGAAAAAAGTGTATTGCAGGTCTACATGTTTCAACCATTAAATCGCTATTACTAAGGTTTTTCGTCAGGACCATAAAAGCATGACCCGGGAGGTGCACACTCGCTAAGGTGTGCCCTGTCCACGGTCAGTAGTACAAGCCTAACCCGTTACTCACGGTTAGGAAAACCTTTCTCCAAGTTGTTGAACGGAAAAAATCTGTAAAGAAAGCACAGACGAACACAAGACAAACATATAAAAATACATACAGTCGTCATTCTGTTCGCACAATCAATACTCATAATAGTTGCCAATAGAAACCGTGTCAATGTCACAGTCGTGAAATAGTAGACGAACTCCATCGGTGGTGAATGTGTGTGTTCACACAATCACAAACATATTCAATGCAGGCGATCAGTAATCACACATCAAGAACAGTAGTGAATATGGACCAAACACAACTATTCAATCCACACTCATGCGAGTCTCAAAGGAGTGGGCGTCTATGTACTCTAAAAAGAGTATAAGTATACTAGTGCACCAGTATAACCTAAGGGTAAAACGGGAAATATCCCGATAACCCTGGTTAAAGTGAACCCACGCATAACTGAAATATAGTGGTGGGTGAAAAGCCACAACTTCACTTGATGCGGAGGGTGAAGTACTGGGTATTTTAGATCCAGCGGTGCAGGGGCACACACCCTATGACTTCTGGGTTCACCCTGTTCCAGACCTACAGAAACACAGAGTCTTCTAGGTGAAGTCAAAGATTCATTTATTGTCTGCCGACCAATTACAGGTATCCTAGAAGTACAACAGCGTGTATGTTCTCAGGAGACTGCTGAAAATCATAGAAACGGACTTCATCTTAAATACACTTTTTCCTGCCTCAAGCATACATTCCTAGGTTTTATGATACGGCAATAAACATGTGTACATTTCAAACGAAAGAGCAGAGTCATGATGACCATCCCACATTCCAGTTCGGCCAGCCCACAATGATTTACACAGCAAGGTTCAGATCCCACATTAGATAATCGATAGGCCCCAATAAACATGAGCATCTCCTGTTTTGGGAAACAAGCCATAAAGCAGGAACAAGCAGGTGCGAAAGTGATTAGCCGGAGGCTTGTGTGTGATGAAAGGACTTTATGGTGCGTTGAGCCCTGATGCTAATCACAGGTGGCCGGAGGAAGGGGAGCTCGTGAGACCAGTTTGACCTGGGGCAGCAGAGCCAAGCTGCCCAGGTCACAGAAGAGTCAAGGAAAGGCCCATGCATTGGAAGGCCCGTAGTTGCTTCATTATAGCCTATGTGAGGGCAATCACAAGATGGCCACTGCCTCCAAAATGGAACCCGCGTAGTGAAGCAGAATAACGTGTACACAGTGCATTCATAGCTAGAACGATATATAAAGCACTCGTACATACCGCATTAACCATTTGCGGTTTGCTAATACCAGGATAGACAGGGGTGGGGCCCTGTTCCCTACGCGGTCACAGAGATTAAAGTACGACAGACCCTCCTTTTGCCCTTACATAGGCAATCACTATACTCATCTTAATCCGAGTCTAGGTCAATGTTCACAAAGTCATGGAGATGTTGCTGTAGCATCATCCTATTACTTAGCTCATCCCTCGATACAGGTTTCCTTACACATAAGGTAGCACAGAGGCCACATATCGCAGGAGCACACTGTATGCATAGACAGAACAGGAAAAGAATGGCTAAGATCATTCCAATGACCATTAGAACTTTCCAACCCCAGGCAGATATCAGTTCCCAGAACCACCCCACCAGTGACCAGTCTCCCTTATCCACGTGTATGGTTTCAGATATTTTATGGAGTTTGGAGATGGCTTGATAGACTGTTGGAGCGTTATCTGGTATGAAAATGCAACAACTGGATTGGATAACCTTACATACCCCACCGCGGTCTGCAAGAATAACGTCTAGAACCATGCGGTTCTGCAAAGTCATAAGGCGATCCGCTTGGAGCTCAGCGGTCAGATTACCAAGGGCACCAGCCGTTACATTGACAGTGGATTCAATCACACGAGTCAGTTGTCTCAGGTTCCTACTATTCACCATAGGTCCCCAAAACGGCAGGAAACCCAAGAAGAAGTCTCCTGCTTCCTGACCGGCAGTATCCTCCTTACTAATCACGCCCCTCACAACTCTGGTCTTGTGATAGTCAGCGGCAGCAGTAAATGTTGGCGGTAGCAAGTTCGCAATATAACATGTGCCCGAGAAATCAGGGGGCAACCATGTGTATGCTCGGTCATTGCAGATGAAATATGTACCCTTGGCAGCCAAAAACGCAGGGGAAAACTGTGACGGGAAAGTGTACGTTTCAGTACAGTCACTTCTTCCCAGTTGGGCTCTAGGATTCTGACCATTACCCTGTAAGCAGAACCGACCTATGTGGGGTACGACCCAGATTGGAGAGGAGATTTTTCGCTGTCTTTCACCCAGACTAATACTATACCCCGTCGCGTTCCACCCTACATAAGCTCTCAGCTCTTCTTTGGGAATGGATGAGTATGCATCAATATCCCTACTCATATCGGCAATTCCTCTCACTAAGGCTTTATTATTTGTACTAGGTCTGATGGAACGCGGTTGTCGCGGGGAGTAGGCATCTAGACCGTAGAGGAACATGGTCTGGAATGCCCATGACGATCCATTGTAACTAAAGGGCAGCACCAAATAGGGAATACCCTTGTTAATGGTATGTGGCATTAACCCACAGACCCAGCAGTTGGTCGTATTCAGTACTAGTTGGTGTTGGTGCAAGAGCTGGATAAACGAGTTATTTACAAACTCTGATCGTCTGGTTTGTTCGTGCTCAGGCAGAGGGTGAAAAGAGTGTGAGGAGGCAGTAGAAAGAGGTATAGGCTGTACAGTGGGTGCAATGGTCTTTTGAGAGGAGAAAAACACAAATCCTACGATGAACATTACTATACTACACAGTGTAAATAGGCACAAAAATACAAAACATTTACTTTTTACAATTCTACACATCCTTGCTTTAAAGTTCATTTCCTCAACGGGTCTCTCCATCTTAAAAAACTCCATCCTCTAATCGGGCCGCTCGCGGCGGGTGAGTTTCTTCTGCTAAGGAGTATGCCTGTCAGTCCAGGGAAACGCCCTAGACCAACCAGAACCGTTGACCTAACGTCTTCGGCCTGTACCCCAAAGTCTTGGCACCGCGACCCTGCGGCTGAACCCGGATGGTGGTTCGAAAAACAAAAATCAAGAAAGTCCTTCAGATGGGAGAGCTAAAATGTCAAAAAGGAAATAGTAAGGAAATCTTTATTTGTCCATAGGCCTTGGTCTCAAATTATAGCGGAGATGGCCAGGTGCTGTTTGGTCTTGGAACAAAAGTTCAGGCTCTGTGGTGTCCAATCGATTTGACAGTGGCACAGCCTCTTGCAGAATATTGTCACTCTCTTGGTCTGAAACTGTGCCTTTTATGCGTGCATCACTGAATAATACAAAACGAGGTACAGTGTCTGTTTCAGAGTCGGCGATACCCTCCTGGACCCACCGGTCATAAGTAAGGGGCAAGGGAACTACCTTGCAGTGGGTGCCGTGGATCCAGTGTTTCTTCCCCTTCACTCGCACCGCTGATCTTGTTGATAAAAGGACAAGGTGAGGGCCGATCCAGCGAGGCTCGTCGTTGCTCTTGCGCTGGAAGTTTCTAATCAGCACCCATGTGCCAGGGTCGATAGGGTGTCCAGGAGTTTCAGAAGCTTGGGGAAGAGTATCATGCACCTGTTGATGTAAAACACGCAGTTTAACAGTCAAATCATACAGGTAATCGAGTAGTACTGGATGCTCGATCTCACTAAATTTCACCGGTCTTGGCACGCCCCATACATTAGCCGGGCGGCCAAAGACGACCTCATAGGGACTAAGTCCCACTCGTGAGTGTATGGTCATTCTGGTGGACAGGAGTGCTAAAGGCAGAGCATCAGGCCATTTAAGACCGGTGCTCGCCTGGATTTTAGCCAGCTTAAGTTTTAGAGCACCGTTGTAGCGCTCTACTAATCCAGCTGATTGGGGGTGATTTGCAGCGTGGAACTTTTGCTTTATACCTAGCCCTTCACACACATTCTTCATCACTTTACCCACAAACTCACTTCCATTATCACACCACACCATTCTTGGCATTCCAAACCTGGGAAAAAACTCCTTCACAAGAGCTTTGGCTGTGGACAGGGCAGTGTTATCTTTCAGAGGATAAGCCTCTATCCACTTCGAGAAAGCACAAACAACCACCAGTACATATTTCAGGTTGTTGCACCTTTCCATGTGGATAAAGTCCAGCTGCAAAACTTCAAATGGGTATGATGGGGGTGCAAAATGACCAGCTGGAGTTGGGGTTCCCCTACCAGGGTTGTATTTCAAGCATACCATGCAATTCTTGACCACATTCTCTGCACACTTGGGAATCCCAGCATTCTGCCATACTGGAGCCAACAACTTACAAATTCCTTTCGTACTGATATGTGCCATCCCATGTGCCATTGTAACTACTGGAAGCACATATGCATCGGGCAACAACCATCGCCTATGTTCTGTCAGATCAATCCAACAACCATTCTCATCTAACTTACCCACACTTTCTCTCCACTTGCTTAATTCTTTCTCTGTAGCTTCAGCTTGAAGCGACTTCACACTCTCTATTGTGTTTTCACACATCCCAACATCATCAACCCATCTTGCGGGGCCTGCAACATACATTCTAGTCTTTACATTCTGTGCTGTTTCTTTCGCGATCTCATCAGCAAACGCATTCCCACGTCCAACATCATCTGTGATTTTCCTGTGCGCACTGCATTTCATAATCGCAACTTGTAATGGTAGGGTCAGTGATTCAAGGAGATCATTCACCAACTTGCCATTCTGAATTTTAGCTCCATGCGACGTCAGGAACCCACGTTCTTTCCACAGTCGTCCAAAATTGTGAGCCACGCCAAAGGCGTACTGGCTATCTGTGTATATATTCACTCTCATTCCTTCAGACAACACGCACGCTCTCGTGAGGGCGATTAATTCTGCTGCTTGGGCCGAATTATGTGGCACTCGTGCAGTTTCCACGACCGTGTGTAATGTCGTGATAGCATATGCAGCAGTCGTATCACCATTAGGGAGCTTGAAACACGAACCATCCACCCATAAAGTACCATCACACTCAGTCAGGGGAGTATCTTTTAGATCTACTCTCCCTTTCGTCTCTTCTTCTGTTCTGAACAGACAGTCATGTTGCTCATTCTCATCTAGGTCTGCTGGATTTGGCAATAACGTAGCTGGATTCAGCGTGTTGCATCTCTTTATGTGTATGTGGTTTGCTAACAGTGTGAGCTCATAGCCTGATAATCGCGCACTAGTCAAGTGTTGTGTCTTGGTTCTGTTTAATAATGTGTCTACAGCATGTGGAACCATAACGATCAATGTGTTGTCCATTACCAAACCAGCAGATTGTCGGATAGACATAGCTGCAGCAGCTGTCGCTCTCAGACAGCTTGGCAATGCCCTCGCTACAGGGTCCAAGGTTGATGAAAAATATGCGCATGGGCGCGGTCTGTCACCAAAAGGCTGTGTTAACACTGATAATGCGCAACCATCTTTCTCGTGAACATACAATGTAAAAGGCTTGCTGTAGTCAGGAGTACCCAACACAGGTGCTGAACACAATGCATTGCGCAATTCCACAAAACTTTTCTGGCACTCTTCAGACCATGGGATAGGATTCGGTGTGTCTTTGCATGTTAAGGCTAACAAAGGTTTTGCCAACAAGGAAAAATTTGGGATCCAGTGCCTACAGTATGAGGTAATACCCAAGAAAGCACGCACTTCTCTCTGTGTTCTTGGCACACTCAACTGCGCAATGGCTTGAATTCTTTCTGGGGTCAGTTTCCTTCCCTCCTTCGACAAGAGATGACCTAAGTAGGTCACTTCTTGTCGACAATATTGCAGCTTGGAGAGAGACACTTTATGATGGAAAGCAGATAAATGGCGCAACAATGACAATGTGGCTTCTTTGCAGATCTTTTCAGTATCCGCGGCGATTAGTAAATCGTCCACGTACTGAATCAGAATAGCGCCACTAGGTAAAACATGTGCATCAAGCTGCGCTTTCAAAGCTTGACTGTATATGGATGGACTCTCACAGTAGCCCTGGGGAGCGCGTTTGAAGCGGAAGCTTCGGCCTCCCAGACTAAAGCCAAAAATGTCTCTGCTCTCTTCTGCAATTGGGATGCTAAAGAAAGCATTCTTTAAATCGCTCACTGAAAACCATGCAGCAGAGGCTGGAATCATCGTTAACAAGGCAGTTATATCAGGGACAACTGGAAACTGTGGCACAACAATCTTATTAACCTCTCTAAGATCAATCACAAATCTGTAAACAGGTGGCTGTGAAGGGTCCGTTCGTTTTAAAACAGGTAAAATCGGGCTGTTGCAAACGTTGCCTCTTGTCTCTTCAATTACACCCTTATTAATCAAATCGCTGACAATGTCTAACAATGCTTTCTGGCCTTCATTAGAGATCTTGTACTGGGGAATACGTGGCAGTCTGACATTAGCCTTTAAAGTTACCACGTATGGCGGTATCTCCAAGAGGCCCACATCATTGGGACCAGTAGCCCAAAGGACATCCGGAAGGGATGACAATTCAGGTGGCATTGTATTTTTAGACAAGTACATCGGGGAAATCACTTTCCTGCCTAATGTAAGTTGTACCCCTGACGGTGAACAATACAGTGTAGCATGTAATCTTTTCAACAAATCTAACCCTAGCAAATTCTCACCACAACCTGTTGTTAGAATCAGGGGTGCTTTCAGCTCGCAAGGTCCAATAGAAAGTGACATGGGACTAGAAATCGGGTTTCTAACTGGGGCGCCAGAAAAACCTACTGAAACATTTATATCGCCAGACAAAGGTGCGCCAGGGAGTTTTGAATGCATGATTGAACTCTTTGCAGCACCAGTGTCTAGCAGGAAGGGCTCTGTTACATTTGCTGTAGTCACCTCAACATACGGTCCGCTCTGATCCACTGGCACTGAAACAACTCCCTCTCTCTGTCTACGGCTGTCCTAGTAATCATTATTTTCTGCATCGCCGTCCTCTGTATAATAATCATTATTGTAATACTGAGCTGTATTACTAGTCGCGTTAGCTTGCTGGTCAAAACTATTGATGGTATTTTGAGGCGGCAGAGGACGCGCGTTCTGGGGAGCATTTCCACGCCCTCTGCCTCTAGGAGCTTGCTGACCACCCCTACCTCTTGCGCCATACGCATTACCGTTCCGCTGCATTAATTTAGGGCAACTATATTTAAAATGACCTTCCTCTTTGCAGTATGAACATTGGTTGGGACCTACAGGGACACGTGGTTGATAATACCCATTCATTTGCTGATTGTTCTGAAATTGTTGGGGTTGGTGATAGACACCTTGGGGTTGCCTATAATTATTCTGACCTCCACGTGGCGGATAGGCCTGCTGCAAAAGGACCTTTGTCTTTAATTCCTTCGTTTTCTTATCTGTTCTATCTTTCTCATCTTTATCTCTGTTCTCGTAATACTGTGCAGTAGCCAGTATTTGCGCTGAAGAGGAAACAGCCCAAGAACTTTCTGAATCTTTCAACTTTTTACACAGGTCAGGAAGTAAATTCTGCACAAATTTATCCACAAATAACCGTTGGCCACCCTCAGTACTCATATCTTGCCCACTGTGATCAATAAACGTTTCTTCAAACCTGGTAAAGAAGTCTGACACTGTCTCATCTTTCTTCTGCTTGCATGCAGATAGCTTGTCCCAATTTACGCGCATCGCAGGCATTATTGTCTTCATATACGTGATGATTCTACCAGGGAGTTCTGCTATTAATGGCTCAGGTTTTGCGCCACCAGTTTGTCTAGCGTCAGCGGCAATAATGTCAGCCCATGTAGCACCTTGTTCTGCATCGTGATCTGCATTACGAATTGATCCCCATAGGGGCTGTGGAACAACATTACCAAACAACATGTCTATGTCGGCCAGATTCATAACGCATGACCCTGCCGTCTGTGACAACTCTTTATAATATCCGGCAGGGTTTTTACGGGGATCAGGCAATGTCTGCTTAAGCGCTAACACCTCAGAACGCTTCCATGGAACATGCACCCAAACACGCTGGAAATGCGCTGGCACAGCAGCGATACCGGCACCGGCATCAGCTGCGACTGCTTCCTTCCATACCGGGGGAACTTCTCTCATGGGGTATTGTCGCGCTTTTACCTTTTTCCCCACAAGGACATCTTGTTCAAACAATGACTGTTGACAATCATCATTCCTGAAGGACAATACAACCGCAACTGCTTTATCTACCTCGCGATCCACAATTGTACCAGTTCCAAAATCAAACCTCACTCTACACAACTCCTGCGGGCTCGGGTTTTTACCACTATCCTCCAATTCTTCACAGAGAATTTCGCACATTTTCTCAAACACATATCTCTGTTTTGGGGCATCCCATTGATGGAAAACGTTGACAACTGATTCCACATCATACAGTGAAGGGAAAACAATCCATCTACGCGCCATGCGATCTATTACCTTTTTCTCATCGGGGTTAGGCAATTGACTGCGCAATTGCTTACGCTGTAAACCAGGAGTCGCACCAGATGACTCAAAGAGAGGAGACATTAATGTAGTAACCACATTAGCTAAGCGCTGTCGCGCTGAAGGAGAAGCTGAGGCGAAAACAGGGGGATATACAGAGGGGAGAAAAGAGGATGCAGAAACAGGTACTGGAGTGGTGCAAGGAAGAGTATCAGGGGAGGCAGTCAATATGCTAGGCAAAGTCGCAGGAAGCGCGGGGGCAGTTGGAAACACAACTGGCGGCCCTTGAGAAGGCTGCGCTATAGGGATAGGAGCCGGCTGCAAAGCAACAGGCGGTAGCGGCAAGGCTTGCAGTATATTGACTGGAGGTGGCATATTCACAAGCTGGGGAGGCGCCGTGGCATTCTGAGCATACGGGGGTGGCGAACTCAACAAATGCGACATCAGGGGATCTTTCTCCTTTTCTTCTAACTCATTCTGCTTAGAGTGTGGTAAAGCTGGGTAACATTTGTCGATCCCTAACTTACGCTGCCTGTGCAATTGCTCATTCATCTGCTCCTCCTCATTGTCTTTGAATTGTACAGCTGCTTGCATTACTGTCATTCCTTTCTCTCTCTTATTCTTTTTCGCTAGCTTTATATCCTTCTGTTTGGCTTCCTTTCGCCACAAGCGGAAAGAATCAAACATCGCCGGCCGGGCTTTCTTTTTAAACAATTTAATTTCCAAATTATCTAAAATATCGGTATCGAAACTACCATTTTGGGGCCATTTTAAAACACCGTCTTTTCTGGTGTAGTGGATCCACACTTCGTTATATGCAATAGGGCCTACGCCATGTTTTACATAGAGCTCATAAGTTGGAGTTCCAACCGGAGGAACCGGACATGATTCCTCCAGCTGGAAATCTCTTCCACAACCCAAACAAAATATTCTACCAAATATTCTAGAACCAGGCATCTTCGCTCACTAGTCTAGATCTAAACGTCAGAGGATTATCGATTACGATAGTCTCGTGAATACACGAGTCCTCTGGCTTTGGCGTTTGCAAACTCCAAATTACCAAATCAAAATGATCCCGAGGGATACCAAACAAATGGGAGACGCTCCACTTATACTTAACTGAATATTGCTGATCGATGGCGTCACCAGAAGACTCTCTCGATTGTTTCGCTCTCTCAAAACTCGTCAAGGGTCCAAAACAGGTCGATTAATCAGGGCAGCAGTCCTTCGTAGCCGTCGGGACGCGGAGAACCTCGCAGAAAAGACTTTCGGACCACGTCGACATGCAGGGGTCGATGAAGTGGCGGCCTTCCTCCAGAATTTCCACACGAAGCTCCTCACGAACCTCTGGCTTGGACCGGTACCGCTGAAATCGTCCCGAGTTGGGCGCCAAACTGAAGTACTGGGTATTTTAGACCCAGCGGTGCAGGGGCACACACCCTATGACTTCTGGGTTCACCCTGTTCCAGACCTACAGAAACACAGAGTCTTCTAGGTGAAGTCAAAGATTCATTTATTGGCTGCAGACCAATTACAGGTATCCTAGAAGTACAACAGCGTGTATGTTCTCAGGAGACTGCTGAAAATCATAGAAACGGACTTCATCTTAAATACACTTTTTCCTGCCTCAAGCATACATTCCTAGGTTTTATGATACGGCAATAAACATGTGTACATTTCAAACGAAAGAGCAGAGTCATGATGACCATCCCACATTCCAGTTCGGCCAGCCCACAATGATTTACACAGCAAGGTTCAGATCCCACATTAGATAATCGATAGGCCCCAATAAACATGAGCATCTCCTGTTTTGGGAAACAAGCCATAAAGCAGGAACAAGCAGGTGCGAAAGTGATTAGCCGGAGGCTTGTGTGTGATGAAAGGACTTTATGGTGCGTTGAGCCCTGATGCTAATCACAGGTGGCCGGAGGAAGGGGAGCTCGTGAGACCAGTTTGACCTGGGGCAGCAGAGCCAAGCTGCCCAGGTCACAGAAGAGTCAAGGAAAGGCCCATGCATTGCAAGGCCCGTAGTTGCTTCATTATAGCCTATGTGAGGGCAATCACAAGATGGCCACTGCCTCCAAAATGGAACCCGCGTAGTGAAGCAGAATAACGTGTACACAGTGCATTCATAGCTAGAACGATATATAAAGCACTCGTACATACCGCATTAACCATTTGCGGTTTGCTAATACCAGGATAGACAGGGGTGGGGCCCTGTTCCCTACGCGGTCACAGAGATTAAAGTACGACAAGGGCATGCCGCTAAAAACGAAATGAATTTCAAGATCGCTTAGCGTGGTGAGACTTTTAAAAGATGTGATAAACCCACGATCGAAAGTGAAGAGGAGAGGGGAGTGCGCTTACTTTGAGGGCAGGGTTCGCGCACCTCAAGGGAGACGGGATCACTCGATTTGTGATTTCATATCTAGATAAAGGGAAAAATGTTAAATGTGCATTAAGCAGTATCAGGCATGCTTAAGCGTGCTTAGGGAGTCGCTACCGCACCAATGTACTCACTCAGACCCACAAATCGATAAGCGTATTAGCCTAACGGTGATCGATCCAGTCCCCCGATGGAGAAGTCCCCGTACTGCGTCTCGCTATTGAGGAGAAAGTATCAGGGTCACGTGGGGGGACGCTTGCGTGCAAGTCATGTGGTACGCAAGACAGCCAATTTCCTTTGGCAGCGTAAAGCCGAACAATAAAGTTACACGCACATTAAGCAGGTGACAACAAGGAATGTGCTTCAACATTTAAAAAAAAAAAACCTTTAAAGGAGAATCAACAAGGTTAATAATAATTATTTGTACACCCGGCAAGCTGGAAGCGTCTATGTGATGTAATAAACCAGTTGTTCCAAGACACGGCAGAAACGCTCGATAATTACACATTGTGAATGCTGGAAACAAGGCTCAAGTTGTATGGTAAAACACTGTACTACCACTAAAAATGGAATAATTCAATGTAGAGATGAAGAAATGATATGTTTAGCTCATCACAACAGTATTACAGGGAATATCAATAGAGATCCAACAAAGAATGCAATAAATCCATGTAGAGTTGAAGAAGTCATTGGCTCATCACAGCAGTACTACTGCAGAAAAATATTCAGAATTCGGTGGGGATACAACTAAGGGGGTATAATGTAAACATTACAACGCACCATATAGTACAGATGTGATGGGTGAGCCAACACTGTTCAGTCACAACTGGTAGTGATCTGGGACAATCAAAACGCGCATAAAATATCCGCGTGGAATGGCTCATTGATTCTAAGGTGTATATATACTGTCCAATCTAACACATCTTAGGCTCTGAAATAAATTCATGCCAGAATGAACTCTGAGATCATATACTAGAGTACTGTACTTCAGATAATAATTAAATAACAGGTGTAATAGTTAAGTAGCAAATGTCATAAGTCCATATAGCAATCTATATACTTATCTTGTTAATACAGTGTTCCAGGGAATATTCTCATTAAGGCCATTCGTGTGGGTTGATAACCTATACACCCACCTTTGTTCCTTTTCAAAAAGCCTCTGCTGTATATTACAACTAGCTTTTATTTGTTCGATGATGGTCCATCGCATGTCATTTGTGGTATGGTTGTTTTCATCGGGGGACTGGACCGATCACCGTTAGGCTAATACGCTTATCGATTTGTGGGTCTGAGTGAGTACATTGGTGCGGTAGCGACTCCCTAAGCACGCTTAAGCATGCCTGATACTGCTTAATGCACATTTAACAATTTTCCCTTTTTCTAGATCTGAAATCACAAATCAAGGGAACCTGTCTCCCTTGAGGTGCGCGAACCCTGCCCTCAAAGTAAGCACACTCCCCTCTCCTCTTCACTTTCGATCGTGGGTTTATCACATCTTTTAAACGTCTCACCACGCTAAGCGATCTTAAAATTCATTTCGTTTTTAGCGGCATGCCCTCCACATGAAGTGAGGTTGTGGCTTTTCACCCACCACTATATTTCAGTTATGCGTGGGTTCATTTTAACCAGGGTTATCGGGATATTTCCCGTTTTACCCTTTGGTTATACTGGTGCACTAGTATACTTATACTCTTTTTAGAGTACATAGACGCCCACTCCTTTGAGACTCGCATGAGTGTGGATTGAATAGTTGTGTTTGGTCCATATTCACTACTGTTCTTTATGTGTGATTACTGATCGCCTGCATTGAATATGTTTGTGATTGTGTGAACACACACATTCACCACCGATGGAGTTCGTCTACTATTTCACGACTGTGACATTGACACGGTTTCTATTGGCAACTATTATGAGTATTGATTGTGCGAACAGAATGACGACTGTATGTATTTTTATATGTTTGTCTTGTGTTCGTCTGTGCTTTCTTTACAGATTTTTTCCTTTCAACAACTTGGAGAAAGGTTTTCCTAACCGTGAGTAATGGGTTAGGCTTGTACTACTGACCGTGGAGAGGGCACACCTTAGCGAGTGTGCACCTCCCGGGTCATGCTTTTATGGTCCTGACGAAAACCTTAGTAATAGCGATTTAATGGTTGAAACATGTAGACCTGCAATACACTTTTTTCACTTTTTATTAAGATACCATAGGTCAATTTAACCTTTCGTGGTATCTTCACTAATTTTTAATCATTGTCCAAATTACCTTAGATTAAACTATTCTCAATTGGGTTAAATCTGGCCAATTTTTATTTTAAATTCACTATTCACCCCAAAGAAAACCCAGCTCCACTGTAGTCAGGTGTCGCAGCACACCCGGATGGCACTCGGCTATCTGGGTGGGACCCCGATGATGAAGCATGTCACCAACTAGGTTGGTGAGTGAGGGGTCTTCTTAAGAAAGATTATTTCTTCACCTACTCCTCGTGCCAATATCCTAAAGACAGTCACCTGCCCCAATACATCAATAGGGGTGCAGGACCTGCCAGTTAGATACATAATACAAACTACTTGGTACAGAGACTACTAAACCTTTGAGCTCCAAAGGTACATTGCCAGGGGTACACCAAACAGGAATGGACATATCTGATTACAAATGTTTAGAGAGAATCCGCTTTTAAGCACACCCTTATTTCAAAATGAGTACATAAGTCCATCCATGTGCCATTTGGTCTAAGAACCAATTCCTTAAGATGAGTATACAGATCCTATAAGAAACGTCTTTGGAGGATTCACAATATTCAATAGAAATCACCGGACAGGATGCAGTAGTTGACAGAGTTTTCCAAAATTCTCCTCTTTATTAATTTGAAGACCCAATATCCAGTATTAAGATACAGCCGTCCAGTATCCAAGGCAGCCAACACGTGTTTCGTCTCTACTAAATGGGTACAATTACTTTTTCAAGGCTGTTGACAAGGAATATATAAAGTGTAAACAACAAAGTACATCTTGAGAGAGGGAAGACAAAATCCTCTCATGATGGTAACACATCACCAATGTGCCCAATTGAAATGAAATCAAATGAAAAGCTTCCCTATCAGGGAATAAATAAGAATTTCGAAAAGTGATGATAGAATTTTGTAAAGCAGAGTCCCAAAAACCCAACCAGTAGAATCACCACAGTGACCTAACATATATAGACTATACATGAAAGGGAAATAAATTAAAGAACCACGTCATATCCAAAGCCAGTAAAGAAGTTTTGGAAGAATGTGAACTTATCAAAAAATAATCCATGTAAAGAATTACAATGTGATCCTAGCATTAACGTCCAGTTTGATAATAAGCCTGTAAATCTACAGCGGTGCTATCAGCCTATTAGGAAAGACTAAGAGGCGCATGCTCATGAAATATCAGAAAACGCCATCAAGAGGTGTATATAAAAAGACCCACCTCAAAATACGTTTGATAGGTCCACCTTTCCAGTACAGCATCCAAAGTAAGGTATCAAATCAAATAACCATCTCCGTGGTATTGTGAATAACAATTCACACGAGCTCTAGTAAGAAAGCGTAATGGTATTAGCTAACCGGTTGAATTAAGGAATATTAATTAGTATTGTCTTGTGACAATCGTGTTCGAAATTAAATGAACTACTCAAAATTAGTATAATTGCCTAAAACGGTCCACTATCTCAAATCAAATTGATAATTTGGCACAATATCCTTATATTTAAATCCCATCCAAGCCAAAATCGTTAGGTGTTTCTATCCCGTACTTAAAATAAAAGAAGAATTGTGGCCAGAAAAAGCACCCATCAATGTAGAGCTCATAGTCATGATGAGTGAAATAAAAATAAAACTCATTGATTAGTTATTATAAAAGTCATGTTAATCGTATATAGGGGAAAACATATGAAAAAAACTAACTATGACCCCCGCTCTAAGCCGCTGCTCTCAACTTGAAGTACAATAACGTTAACAACGATTCTAAACATGTATAGAATAACAATACAATGTCCACTCACCAAGATAATACTTGTGTCGATATTTGAGTATGTAATATCCAATCCAAAATGTAGGACACACTACAATAAAGTGTGACTTAGTAGAGGAGCCTAGATAGAAAGAGAATGGGCGTCTAAGTATTGGGACAATATCTATGAAACAAATCGTTTAAAAACGTAATAACTTATAAAACCACATGGTGGTGACTAATCTAGTAGTGAGTTAACCATATCGCCGATCTCACCTAGCTTCATACTATTACCAATTGAGTCTGTGTAGTAAGGACTCCCTTAATACGTACATACATTGTTAAGTTAGCATAACCACGTTAGATGTTAGAAAGCCATCTTGCTGCTTTTGCGCACGACACTGCGTTCACATGTTATTGCTTAAACAAACTGCTGACTCGAGCTTTGCCTCACACGAGAGCAATCTGTTGGTACCATCCAGAGCTCTGCGCAGCGACCTTGGTCTGTACATGATGTGACAAACAGTCTGGGTTGTTAGACAATGCATGTTTTCCACTCTAGGTTGATCGACCCACTATTTAGCCATAACACACAGGCAGCTGCAAAATACCTGAAAGTTGGTGCTTTTAATATTACAGCCCTCATGTTTAATATTCAGACCGAAGACGAGCCTTCCTGCGAGAAGACTCCTGATGCTCCTGTGATGTGATTTCACTAAGCTGATCTTTGAGGTATGGGGTCCCCTATTCAAGCCTAAGAGACCTTCTATTAGCATAATAATAATATTAGCTTCTTAGTAAAGGGAAGGTGGTAGTATCCACTGTCATTATAACATGATAACCCCTTTTATATTCTATGGTATTGTAACGATGCTGATGGTTTTGATTTTAATCATTTGTCTGCTTGTATTAGCCAAAGTACTGCATCTTAGGACACGTGGTCTATAAAAATAAACTCTTTTTATTTTCACCGTGTCTCTGTTGATTCTTGTTGTGGACTGATGTGAGAATAATATACGAACAGGTATTTCCGATTCCCACCATTCCTGAGAGTACACTGAGTAGCTTGTTCTGGGTTGTCTTTTCATTGGGATCGCCGAGCTAAATCTCGGATAACGAATTGGACACTTATGCTAGCCGGATACTGGGTTCTGGGTTCTGAGGTGAGTTTCTGGTACACCACAATTCACTGAGGTCCTGGGGTTCTACGCATAGTTCTGTATATAAGCAGAATCCCTGCAACATCTGAATATAAATGATCCTAAGTCACAACCAGTAGAGGAAAATGAATGACCCCCATATATACCGAATGTCCTTACCGGGTTATAATACTCCGTCGAGGACCATGCGTCTGGTAACGCGAAGAGAAAGTCACGACTGAAAAGCGCCGCCACCATCTTAAAATAAGAAATGGTGCCGCCCAATTCCAACGTCACAAGTTGATAGTGTGACATAAAGAAAGGACTAGTGTAAGGGAACTTCCAGCGCCATCTTTAAAGAGTCAAAATATTGACTCTGGAAATATTCAATCAAGACTACAAACATACTGACCCAATAAATTCAATAGGATAGAGAGAAAAATCATAAGTCACGCGCCTAAGCAAGTATGCCTAATGTAAAACGCTCCTCTCGTGATTACAAATGACAGGAACTCTAAAGTCCGGGAGGCTGAGATCTGTACGAGTGGCTTACGAAGAATCAGAACTGGTAATTCAGGTCAACCTGTTAGTCCATGGAGTAGAAATGATTGGGCCATTGATATTGACTGTACCAAACCCCCCGACATTGAGAGGCTTGCGAAGATTGATTTTGCAAGATCTGTAATTCCTGACATTTTAATATCAACCTCCAGCCCAAGACATTGCACAAACTTGTCTTGACATTTTACAGTGCGTCACTGATGAGATTAGCTCTGTTCTTGTAAGAGATGTCAACTGAACAGTGAGATGTATACAGGCGTTTCATAAAAGATAGTATAGGTCCGAGTGGAAGAAGAATAAAATTAGGGACAGTTTTAAAGAAGAAGAGAAAGAGTTTTGGAAATAATATTGGACATATAAGGAACATTTGCATAAACGCCTACCAAGATGCCAAAAACACAGAAAGAGGAAAAAAGGTGGCCAGCAGTGCTGACAGCTATATTATCTCCAGTTCCAGCAATAATAGTGAATGCATTGATAATAATATATGCAAAAAAAAAAAATACCGTTCCTTAATGGTCAGGTGGGGGATTCAAAGGTAATATACAGAGAAAAGAAAAGAAACATGACCAAACAAGACATTTTGGGTCAGGTTGACATGAAAGGAGAAGGGGAACAGGAATTATGGGACGAATACCAAGGAAATCAATATGTTGAAATGCAAAAAATGTATGTAAGCATTATGAACATATCTGGATGTTGTGTTTGCACAAACTTGCCAACAGACACTGAGCAGAGCATGAGTTACAATGTGATACCCTTTTCTAAATTGTGGGATGAGTCCTAATGCAAGACATGCTTTTCAGGCAGCATAACATGTCCATAGCTGTGGCACTTCCTAGGAAGGGCCAGATAGTAACAGGGCAGGCAACAGTAAGGCCTAAGACAAAGAGAGTGCCATTCATGAACATGCAACCAACAAAAAGGGATCAGGCAATGCTTGACACATTTGACAAAACTTTCAGGAATGCGGAATGGAAAGACAGGGCTGGTTGGGACAAAGGGAAAAAAGACATAAGGCAGTGAACTAAAAATACCAAGATTCACAATGATAAACAGATGGCCCCTAAGCAGCCAGCCTGCAGATGCGCCCACCCAAACAACCATGCACAATATCACAACTAGTCAAAGGGAAGGAAGAATGGAAGAAATGCAGCTTTGGGTGTACCATTGCAGAATTAGCAAAGGGTGGGCAATGATTAAGGGAATGTGAGAAGGACAGATGAAGCTCTAGGACTTTCAGACGAAGGAGAAAATTAAAGAATTACACCTATTTTTGTTGGTGAAAGTAACTGCACACACATAACAAGACTATCGCGGATTAGGAAAAGTGACCAGCTGTCCTCGACCGGACCAGTGGGTTAAGAGGGACTGTTCTATGTCTGTGGCCAATGGGCATACTTCTATTTGCCCCCAGGATGGCATGGTAGTTCCTACCTTGCCTCCATCCTGCCCCGAATGACCCATTTCACTGACCTAGTACAGGTTAAGCAACAAGGGCATCAGCCAGGGCGAGTTAGGAGGACAGCAAAATGGGAGGATGACCTGATGACAGGATTCGGGGTAATAGTGCCTAGTGCAGGAATAATATACACCTCAATAAAGATACACCCGCTAGCAAGGATGATTGAGGATCTAGCAGATTCAACAGCAGCAGCCCTAGGAAACATCACTGAAGAACTAACAGCCATGAGGAATGTAGTGATACAGAACAGGGTTGCGTTAGACATCATCTTGGCCAAGGAGGGTGGAGTATGCCATGTCATCCACCAGGTGTGCTGTTCATGGATACCTGACAACAGCCGCAATATAGACAATGCAATACATAAAATAAATAAAATTAAAGATGAAGCACATGGCATACACACAGGAAGCATGTGGGAAAACTGATACTATGGCTAGGAACCTGGGGATCATGGATATTGGAGGTGATCATTTTAGTAATTACAGCATTGGTCACCCTGTGCATAATGATCCAAGTTTGTCCTGCATGCTGCGCAGCTTTCGCCTCCAGCTGTGCACGTTGTATGCCAAAATATAGAAAGCATGAACAACATGAACACGGGGATGATCCAAGCTATGAAGGACAAGAAATGATACTGAGACAGCATGTGAATTAGTGATTTGGTATCAGATGGGGTATTGTGGAAGCCATCTTTTATGTAGTGATACCAATTGCCTAGGCCCTGTTAAGTTGACTTGAGAATCAACACATAGATGCTTGTGTTGCTCGCTCCTTTTTCATGATACTCAAGTAAAGCTGTTTTTGTAACGCAAGGCTTGCTCAAGAAAGATGCGAGAACAGAGCAGGATGCTAGCTTAGCCTCAAGTATTTCAGCATATCACATTTAGAAATATTTCTGGTACGCGCTATGATATTGCTAATTAGTGCAGGATGCTAACTGAGCCGCAAGTATTTCAGCATATCACATTTAGAAATATTTCTGGTACGTGCTATGATATTGCTAATTAGTGCATGGAAAACTACCACGGCTAATACATTGCATTACAGTGGAAAGTCCCGAGATTGCCGCGTGCGCACATACTCAAGACACGTGGTCAGCAACATTATATCTCGGACCATAAATGGTATAACGCAGTCTAGGCCTTTCTTGATTGGATAAATATTCATATGCTTAATTTGTGCTACGTGCATTATGACACTGTTTCCTTGTGGTTTTTGTCAATAAAAGCTATCAGAAACATCATGTCTTCGGACACTCAGTGGCTATGATGACTGTCTCAGTGCTGCACGTATTTGCATTATTTGTTGGCCTCCAATAAATTCTGTTCATCTTATGTGCAGTCAGAGAGTTGGACTTGTGGTATTATTTCTTATTCTTTATTTCAGATTCCAAAGGCCGAGGACCATGGTATTATTCCATGTAACCAGACAGGGTTCTGCAAAGCAACCGGCAAAATCACTAATATCCTAACAATGTCACTCCTTAATGACCAAGCTAAGGTGACAAAACATGCTTTGCTCTTCTATTTTATTGATTTTAAAGCCGCTTTTGATAATATTGGTCGAGCAAGTCTGTGGAAAAACTGGCCAGCTAGAACATTCCGAAATCTCTCCTCAAAATGATAATACAACTACACACCGATACCTGGGTGCAGGACAAGTTGGGTAATGGTACACATGTATCAAGGGGTATCCCTACAACTAACAGGCTCAAACTGGGCTGTGTGCTCACCCCAACTGTATTTAAATTGTATGTTGCAAATCTGACACAAATTCTAAATTTACCCACCGCTCACGCCCTGAAGATAGGCGGCACGGCCTTGTCTAGCATTCTGTATGCAAACGATGTGGGTCTGATTAGCACACGAAAGTAGGATTGCAGTACATCCTGAATGCACTAGAGAGCTATGCTATAGAAAACTTATTGGAAGTAAATCTTGACAAAACAAAAACTATGTCAATAAAAAAGATGCACAAAAGACTCCTACGCATGGCACCTGGGCAATGTAGGAACTCAGTATGTCACAAACTATAAATATCTAGGCATAACTATTGATGACGGTGGGTTATTATCCAACCAGCTCGAATAAATCAGAAGGAGAAGTGTGGGACTAGCAGTATCGCTGAAACAACTAAAAACTATGGGAACGGGGGCGTGGCCTGGGATCCGATCGAGATGGCGGCTCTCTAGCAGAGCTCCGGCTCTCGAGTCCGTGATACCCCAACATCTGTACATCGATCCGATTCTGCCGCAACCCAGGAACCGGTGACCTGTTGTGGAACACCGGGCGTCAGTAACAGGCAATGTACCGCCCGCGAACTGCAGCCCATTGACAAGGTTTGAACTCTACCAAAAGTGGGGCCTGCAAGACGAAGGCCAGTGCACCAAGTGCAGTTGGGAACGGGAGGCGTGATAGGTGACGCCCATGGCGCACTTCCAGTGCGCAGAGGGGATACACAGGAGTCAAAACGCGATTGTCGTGATCCCTCCCTTGCGGCCACCCAAGACGCCACAAGCCCTAGGCAAGCGGAGTGGGCGGCTGGAACAGCCATCAGAAGCCCAGGGGGCAGAGGCCTGCGGGGGCAGTGCGACCAGGGGACCAGCTTGTGGTTGCACTGGAATTGGAGTGAGAGGGCGGTCTTGATTGCGTGGACCCCCCTCCCCCCCCCCGAGGAAAGAAAGACCTGCTTGGCGGTGAATTAGGTGAGCCGTGCTAGAAGGCAAAAGAGCCTATGGGTGTTGCAGCTGCGGCGAGGGAGACAACAGGAGGGCTGGGTCGGAGCCCTAAGTTATAACTCCCACGGTAGCGTGCACTGAGGTGGCTGTGACAAATTCTCACTGTGGGGTGAGATGTGGACAGTGGCTGGGCCGCAGATGAGAGAGACATCCCCACTCGCCCTGTGCCTGGACACGACAAGCTAAGATCAAATGGAGAGGGCGGCTTGACCTTCAGCATTAGGCCAAGGGCACAGAGGCCGGGAGCCGTGGTAAACTCCAAGGATCCAGCTGTGATTGTATCAGCCCTAGAAAGGAACGGTGGTACTGGCAGGGCTGACACCACGGAAAATACGTTATGGTGAACAACCAAGGTGGCCGAGAGTGGCGAAGTGCAGGAGTGCTTGCCATAGAAAGGGGAGGAGAACCGACACACTTATATACTGCGCACACTGACGTGAGGAAAGGTGAACGCTACATCCATGACCCAGGGAACGCCGAGGGAGCTATATGGCTCTGCATATGGATCCAATGTGAAGAGGTATTTTCAAGGGAAGCTGGCTTGGACCCCCTGAGCGGCCGCTGGAGACTACGGTCCCTGCCACGACACATGTTCACTGATGGACACAATTTTAGGCAGTAAAACTGGACCCGTATAGCCTTATTAGGAAGGCACTGGTTGGAACCGCTGGGTAAAGCACCCAGGGGCCTGAAACTAACAGAAGCAGCGGCAGAGTTATCGACTACAATGCAGTGTTCTCAGGTGAGGCCCAAGAGATAACCCGGAAAGCAGACCAATAAAATGGAGAAATATGCGGTCCCAAAACAAATGGCAGCTGCCCTGGAACAGCGGCTTGCAGAGACTGCAGAACCCTCACTGAGCCAAATCACGGCAGCAATTGTGATTTAAAAGGCACAATAGAACCTAAAATAGATGCTGTGACTGTAGATGTGAACCTTTTATGAGCTGATCTCCACAAAATGGCCGACAAAGTTGCTGCTACCGAGACAGAGGTGTTGCACTTACAAACCAGCACCAAAAGTCTCGAAGAACAAGTTCAGTCCCTCATAAAGCAACAAGAGGCAATGGCTGTTAAACTAGAAGATCAAGAAGGGCGGGCATGCAGGAACAATATTAGAGTGGTGGGGGTCCCAGAGGGCATGAAGGGTCCAAGTGTTGAATTGTTACTGGATGACTTAATCCTAAATCACCTAAAGCCGAAACAACTCTCCAACTATTTTACCGTAGAGCGTGCTCACAGTGCACCCATCCCCAAGCCAAAGCCGGGTGCCCCACCCACAACAATCATCGCACGGATTCTTATCTTCCGTGATAGTGATGTCATTTTGCAGACAGCACACTTACATGGAGACCTACATCACGAAAACGCAGTGATCCGTTTTTTCCCGGACTTTTCATTACAAGTCCAAAGGCCGCGACGAACTTTTGAGGGCGTCAAGAGAGAACTGCATACCAAAGAGATCAAATATTCAATGCTGATTCCAGCAAAACTGAGAGTGGTCGCCGAGGGGAAAACACAGTACTGCAACACAGCAGAGGAAACCTGGTAGTGGCTGGAAGGCTGGCGCACAGTGGGCCACAATTCCCAACTACAGAGAAGACGGAGACCACAAAAAAACAACAAAGGAGTTCAGGGAAGGAAGTAACACATACCTCGGAATAGGACATGTTCAAAAGGAAGGTAATGAATACGAGGGCACTGCGACTGTGCTACACTGGTAACTGTATACATGAGGTTGGATATCCTGATATAGGTAGGAGGGGGGAAATCTGAATGTGGAAATGGGTCTACACCCACAGGGACAGATAACCGGCCAAAGGCCAGACATGTTGTCGGCAGGACTAAAACTGAAACTGAGGAAGCTTGGGGTGTGCGGGAGGTTGAGAGCGGTACTCCAATCTGTTCGGCATCTGCCAACTTCCAGTTAGTTATCAAGTTTAAGGGTGACAGGCACTCTGCGAGTTGGAGAGGTGGGTGGTTGTTAAACCCACCAGCAGGGCAGCAGGGAGAGGGATAGATGTAGTTGGGGTATGATGTGTTTTCTTCTATTTATTCTAGAAATGTTTTTCATTTGTTATTGAAATGTCAAATTGCGGTAATAGTACTGTACACTGGTTATGAAGCAATGGGGCTGACGCAGAAGTTGCTATTGCAGATGTTGTTGTACCTCAAAGGGAAGGTCAGAGTGTAAGGGGGCAGTGCCTAGGGGAACACCGGAGCACCACTAGCCTTAGAGTCATGTCTTGGAACGTGAACGGTCTGGGCAACCGCATTAAGGATCAAGAGGAGTAGGGATAGTGGTTAAGACAGCCCTCCCCCTGGTAGTGGGGAAGATTTGGCATGACTCCCAAGAACGATATGTGGCACTAACAGGGACTTGGAATGGACAGACTAATAATAGCGTCTCATGCTATATACCACCGGCCATACACTCGTAGGCACGTTCGACACTGGGGGTCCTGCTGGTGGACCTCCCGCCAGGGATCTTGATGTTATGATGTACTCTACCATGGACCCAGAGAGAGATAGAAAAACTACAGCTAACAGGGGGTGGAGGACGGAGCCACTTCGAGCATTTGTAAAGGCCATGAGCCTATACGGTTTTCTGGCGACTGCATAATTCCCGAGCCCGGGAATACACCTTTTACTCAGAAGCGCATGGCAGTTATTCTCACCTAGATAATGTCTTAACACATAGGGGAAGTGAAGGGTGGTTTTGTAACCCCCAAATCGGACCACAGGAAATCTCGGATCACTGTTAGAAATGGGGGTCTCTGGTTGGCAGTGACCCTTCTTCCTAAGTCAGAGTGAAGGGCTGCACCCCTTTGACAACCCCTGCTCCACCCTGTGGTAACGTAGCACGAGCAGTTAGGCTAATCTCAGAGGCAGTGTGTTAAGCGATTATGACCATACACAGTAATACAGTGAGGAACACAACAAAGGGACACAATACAGGTAGGTATAAAAAAAATAGTTATCTTTATATATAGGTTTATCACAAGACCAAATAACGAGAAAGCCACAATACTGAGCAAAAATAATTCTCTCTAGATGCTGCAAAAATAGTTCAAATGGGGAATGCAAAGTTCAGTTCAGGGCAATGGTCTCTGCGACCACTTTACTCACAGTTCCGGGATGTTGTTGTCAATAATCCACAAAAATGCCACTACGGCGGGATAGCGAGATTTTTCCTCACGCTCGTGGTCGCGGCCGCTCGCTAACGTGTGTTAGCGATAATTTTGAGGCCCGCAAATGTGCGGGGCGATGATCAGGCCAGCGAGCTCTCAGCGGCAGCAACGCGATAAATTTCTTGACGCTTCGTGGTTGCGGCGGCTCGCTAACAGGCCTTAGCGACAATTTCGAGGCCCGCAAGCGTGCAGGGCGATGATCAGGCCAGCGAGCCCTCAGCGGCAGCCACGCGATGATTTTCCTGACGCTCCGCGGCTGTGGCGGCTCTCTAACAGGCTTTAGCGATAATTTTGAGGCCCGCAAACGTGCGGGGCGATGATCAGGCCAGCAAGCCCTCAGCGGCAGCAGTGCGATGATTTTCTTGACGCTCCTCGGCTGCGGCGGCTCGCTAACAGGCCTTAGCGACAAAATGAAGTCTACTGGTCCTGAGACTTCAGTCAGGAGGCTAGTTCTCTCTCTAACCCTTGGGTGATTTCAGGTTCAAGATTAAAACGTTCTCTTACAGCTCCTTTTCCCTCTTATTTCCAGTCCAATGAAAACTACTGCAGGCCAATCCAGGGAACAGCACACAACACCAGGACAGTCCTCTCCTGCAGCTTCCTTCAGTTCCATGGACAGATGTTTGTCTTGAAATCCATGGGCAATACAAATTGAAGGGGTTTCAGCACAGATATTTATACCCCAAAAGTCTTTGTTCTCAGAAGCTACAAGTCACTGAACCCAGCCAGAACCAGTTCTGCCCAGCCCTGGAGCACTTTGTTTACCAGGCTGCATCCTTCCTTTCAGAAAGAGGGGGTCTGCCATCAGACGCACAGTGGGAGGTGGCGCCAGCATTCACCTTCCCAGGCACAGCCCTATTCAGGTCCAGGAGCTACCCCTCCCCACACTCCAATGCAGATCTCTCTATTCAATCCAGGTCTGAATCAGCCTGCCCTGTACCTCCAAAACCAGACAGCCAATACACATAACAGTGCCCCCTGGAAGGCTTAGGCAAGAAAATACCTACTTTCTAAAAGTGGTATTTTCAAACACAGAATATAAAGATAAACCTCACTAAAAGATGTATTTTAATATTCTGATATCAGGCATACTAAATTCGTTCCTCTACCATGTTCTATGGGTCAGTTAGGACTATAGAATGTAATAGCCAAACCTCCCATTCTGGCCTATGGAGAACAGGTAGCCTTACAACAGTGAAAAACGAAATTGGGTGTAATTCACTACCAGGACATGCTACACACATCAGAGCATGACGTACCTTACACATGCAATGCACCCTACCATAGGGGTGGCTTTCATGATGCCAAGAGAAGGTTCAGGAGCTGGAAAGTGGGTGCACTTCACAGCCAAGATGGCAGTTCTAGACTGCACACAGACACTGTAGTGGCAGGTCTGAGACACACTTTACAAGCTGCTTCTGTGGGTGGCGCAAACCAGCACTGCAGGCCCACCAGCAGCATTTGGTTTACCAGCCCTGGACTGGGACTAACAGGTAGACCAAATAAGCCAATCAGGGATACATCAATTCATATGTCATCTTTACACAGGGAGCATCCGCGCTGCGGCACTGAATGGCAGTGGCGCAGCGCCCAGAGCATCTATCACCAGAAAAACAGAGGAGGCACAGCGAAAAAATGGAAAGGAGACTCACACCAATGGTGCCAGGTCTAACACGAGTCCCCCCCAGATGAAATGTGGGGAGATCTACCCATCCGCTGGGAAGTTCTCATCACTAAGGCGGAAAAATCTGGACAGACCGTCAGCATTGGCGTGCTCTGTACCAGGGCGGTGTTCCACCGTAAAGTCCATCCCCTGTAGGGAAATGGACCACCTCAACAACTTGGGAATCTCACCCCTTATTTGCATCAACCATCTGAGGGGCCTGTGGTCTGTCTGAAGCCGGAAGTGAGTCCCAAACAGGTATGGTCTCAGCTTCTTCAACGCCCAGACCACAGCAAATGCTTCCCGCTCAATTGCACTCCACCTCTGTTCCCGTGGCAGTAACCTCCTACGGATGAAGGCTACAGGTTGGTCTAGTCCCTCCTCATTGATCTGTGACAGAACAGCCCCCACCCCATGCTCTGAAGCGTCTGTCTGGACAATAAATTCTTTAGCAAAGTTGGGTGCCTGGAGTATGGGCGCTGTACACATGGCAGTCTTGAGGGCATCAAAAGCTTTTTGGCAGGTGTCAGTTGAGTTCACAATCTTTGGCTGCTTCTTGGAAGTCAGCTCAGTCAAGGGTGCAACAATGTTGCCATACCCCTTGACAAACCTCCTGTAGTACCCGGTGAGTCCTAAAAAGGCCTTCACCTGCGTCTGGGTCCTTGGGGGCTCCCAAGCCAGGATGGTCTCAATCTTGGGCTGCAGGGGTGCCACCTGGCCACTCCCCACTTGGTGTCCTAGGTACACCACAGAACCCTGCCCAATCTGGCACTTACTGGCCTTGATTGTGAGGCCTGCTCTGTGCAGCGCTATCAACACTTCCCAGAGGTGGCGCAAGTGATCCTCCCAGGAGGAACTGAACACTGCAATGTCGTCCAGGTAAGCGGCACTGAAATCCTCCAGCCCAGCCAACACCTGGTTGACCAACCTCTGAAAGTGGCAGGGGCATTCTTCATCCCAAGGGGCATTACACAGAACTGGTAGTGCCCATCTGGGGTGGAGAATGCTGACCTCTCCTTTGCCCCATCAGTCAAGGCGATCTGCCAGTACCCAGATGTTAGATCAAACTTGCTGAGGTACCGGGCATCCCATAGCCGATCAATGAGCTCATCTGCTCTGGGGATGGGTTGCGCATCGGTCCTGGTGACAGAATTGAGACCTCGGTAGTCCACACAGAACCTTAATTCAGGGGCCCGACCAGGCGCGGCAGCCTTTGGTACCAAGAACACTGGGCTGGACCAAGGGCTGATAGAGGACTCAATCACCCCTAGGGCAAACATTTTGGAGACTTCCTCCTTAATGTAGGCCCTGATCCTGTCAGACACCCGGTAAGCCTTATGCTTGACAGGGGGGCTGTCCCCGGTGTCTACCTCATGGACGCACCAGTCAGTGACACCAGGCACTAGGGAAATCAAATCTGAGAATTGTCCCAACAGCTGGTGACAATCTCTCTGCTGCTCAGGGGTCAGCGTGGTGGAGAGGACCACACCCTCAACTGACCCATCCTTCTCTTCTGCGCACAGGAGGTCAGGAAGAGGCTCCCTCTCCTCCTCCATTCCAGCATCTGTGGCAAGCAACATGCCCACTTTAGACCTCGCAAAGTGGGGCTTCAGACGGTTCACATGCAGGACCCGCAAGGGGTTCCTGGGCGACTGGAAGTCCACCAAGTAGGTAACTTGACTTTTGCACTCCACCACCTCAAATGGACCGGTCCACTTATCTTGGAGCGTGCAGGGCTTCACTGGGGCCAGTTCCCAAACCTTCTGACCAGGTTGAAACTCGACCAGAGTGGCATTCTGGTCGTGCTAACGTTTCATCTCCTCCTGGCTGGCTTCCAGATTTGCCTCAGCAATCTTTCTGAAACGCCAAGTCTGGTTCCTGAAGGCCAAGATGTAGCTAAATACTTCATGGGGAGGTTTCCTGGGAGATTGCTCCCAGCCTTCCCTGACCAGACTCAGAGGCCCTCTGACCGGGTGACCGTAGAGTAGTTCAAAGGGGCTGAACCCTAAGTACTTCTAGGGCACCTCACGGTAGGCGAACAACAGGCATGGCAAGAGGACGTCCCACTTATGCCTCTGGGGCTCCTCTAGGCCCATAATCATACCTTTCAAGGTCCGGTTGAACCTTTCAACCAGACCATTTCCTTGGGGGTGGTAAGGAGTGGTGAACTTATAAGTTACCCCACACTCCTCCCACAGAGACTTCATGTACTGGGAGATGAAGTTGGTCCCCCAGTCAGACACCACCTCTCTGGGGAACCCCACACGGGAGAAGATCCCCATAAGTGCACGTCCCACCATGGGGGCCGTCACTGTCCTGAGCGGGATGGCTTCAGGGTACCGCGTGGCATGGTCCACCAAGACCAGGATGTACCTGTTTCCCATGGCTGTCTTGGGGTCCAGAGGCCCCACAATGTCAATTCCCACTTGCTCAAATGGGGTACTCACAACTGGAAAGGGCTGGAGGGGGGCCTTGATCTTCCCCCCACTCTTCCCACTTGCCTGGCAAGTCTCACAGGTCCTGCAATAAGTATCTGTACTTTTGCGCATCTGGGGCCAATAGAAGTGGGTGACCAGCCTCTCAAAGGTCTTGGTCTGCCCTAGATGTCCTGCCAACGGAATGTCATGAGCCAACCCCAGTAGGAAGGCTCTGAAGCACTCGGGTACCACCAGCACACGGGCCGACCCCGGCTCAGCAGCCTTAGGCTCACTATACAGGAGACTGTTCTCCCAATAGATCAGATGCGAACCAGACATATCACCTGCTGCCTGGGCTGCAGCCTGACGCTGCATACCCTCAAGAGAAGGGCAAACTTTCTGCTGCTCACAAAAGTCCTCCCTGGTGGGCCCCCCCTCCTGCTGCCAATGGGTCAGCTCCGGCAGGTCCCCCAAGTCGGTGCTTTGCTCCCCAAAAGGCTCCAGGGCATTCTCTTGAAGGGCTGCTCCTTCCTGGGCCGTGGGAACTAAGGGGGCTGGTTTCCCGCGCCCCCTGCTCCTTCTCTCTAAGGCAGGTATCTGGGCCATACTTTCAGGCTCCAGACTTTTCTCAAGACCCTCTTTGGCTGCCATGGACCGAGTGGTGGCACACGCCCATTCAGGGAGACCCAGCATTTCCAAGTGAGAACTCCTCTTCACCATAGCCCACAGGAGTTCTCCAAATCGTTGCCCAACAGACAGTCTACAGGCATGGCAGGCCTCACTGCTACCTGAAGAGTTCCTGAGACCCCCCCCCCCACTCGACGGGAACCTGAGCCACCTCACATTGGCTCTCTGAGTTATCAGCTGACACTACTGGGCAGAATGCATGGGGAATGATCTGCTCCTGGGACACCTACCGGGAGCTGACAGCAGTTATACTGGCTCCTGTGTCCCAGAGAGCCTCCACTTTATGGCCATTGATGGTCACCCACTGCCTGTATTTCTTAGTGTTGTCAGGCAGTGCAGGTTTAGGGACCATCTCACAGTCTCCTAGGGAGACAAGGGTTAACTGTACAGGGTCCCACCCCTCTTGGGCATCCATCTCCTCTCCTTCCAAGGCTATACTAGCCATCTGGCAGGATGGCGCACGGGGGAGTGTGGCAGTAGCCCTCTGAGGACACTGGGGATCAAAGGACCGGTGGCCCACTTGGCCACAATGATAACAAGTAGGGGGCCCCCTGTGAGCAGGCCTACCTGTCGGAGGCATTGGCTTCCTTTCTTGGGGAGGCTGGGACACCACTGCTTGGTTCCCTTGGGTATTACTTTGGGGCCCTCAGTGGAACTCCTTTGGTTGACCCCTGTCCCCCCCACTTCTCTGCTGGGGACCCTGCCTACCTCTGGCAAAGTCTCCCATTGGACCCAATCCTTCTCAGGGACCCGGTGGGACACCATAGCTATTTCATAAGCAGCAAACCATTGCCCAATATCCTCACTCTTGTGGAAATCCTTAATAACCTCTTTAGGAATGTATACTCTGCTCTCTGTCTGTACTACTGGTATGCTGCCACCAGAGGGACTGGAGGTCTCTCCATTCTTTGCCTTAATCTCCAGCTCCCTCAATGCTCTCTCATGCTCAAGCTTCATTTTCATCATTTCAAACTCTAGCTTCTTGTTCTCAAGATCTCTCTTCCTCTAATCTTCTAGTTGCATTTTAGCCATCTCCATATTATGGCGTCTCTCTCTTTCTCTGTCCTCCATCTCCTCTTGGGACAGACCCCTCGCCGACACACTCGTGCCCAGGCTGGAAAGCGCTTCCCCACTTTCTACATCAATCACTTCCTCCTCATTCTCTTCCTCCATCACAGGCTCTCCCATATTCCTAGGGGCATCCCTGGCTGCTAGCCAGGACTTCAGCGCCTTGCAAAATTCTTCTTTCCTGGTAAAACCTGTGGTAGGGACTGTAAATTTCTAGCAAAAATATTTTAGCTCCTTGGAAGTGTAGGTATCTATCTTCTCGTCTTCCCAGGAGAAGTCTTCTGGGTCAACAGCTCTGGGCTTGGCCATTGTATCAACAACTGGCACACTTAATCAAAAATGGACTCAAAAAAAAAAATCCTCAAATATGTATGTGGTACGTTATGGTCTGCACTCACTAGTAGTGTACACTATAATTACTGTATGCAGTCACAAACGCAAGTCCAGATCTCCACCGCTGACCACCAATCTTAGAAATGGGGGTCTCTGGTTGGCAGTGCATGGCCACTGTCCAAGCAGGGACCCTTCTTCCTAAGTCAGAGTGAAGAGCTGCACCCCTTTGACAACCCCTGCTCCACCCTGTGGTAACGTAGCACGAGCAGTTAGGCTAATCTCAGAGGCAGTGTGTTACGCATTTATGACCGTACACAGTAATACAGTGAGCAACACTACAAAGGGACACAACACAGGTAGGTATCAAAAAATAGTTATCTTTATATATAGGTTAATCACAAGACCAAATAACGAGAAAGCCACAATACTGAGCAAAAATAATTCTCTCTAGATGCTGCAAAAATAGTTCAAATGTGGAATGCAAAGTTCAGTTCAGGGCAATGGTCTCTGCGACCCCTTTACTCACAGTTCCGGGATGTTGTTGTCAATAATCCACAAAAATTCCACTACGGCGGGATAGCGAGATTTTTCCTCACGCTCTTGGTCGCGGCCGCTCGCTAACGGGTGTTAGTGACAATTTTGAGGCCCGCAAATGTGCGGGGCGATGATCAGGCCAGCGAGCCCTCAGCGGCAGCGGTCCAATGATTTTCTTGATGCTCCTCGGCTGCGGCGGCTCGCTAACAGGCCTTAGCGACAAAATGAAGTCTACTGGTCCTGAGACTTCAGTCAGGAGGCTAGTTCTCTCTCTAGCCCTTGGATGATTGCAGGTTCAAGATTAAAAAATTCTCTTACAGCTCCTTTTCCCTCTTATTTCCAGTCCAATGAAAACTACTGCAGGCCAATCCAGGGAACAGCACACAACACCAGGACAGTCCTCTCCTGCAGCTTCCTTCAGTTCCACGGACAGAGGTTGGTCTTGAGATCCAGGGGTAATACAAATTGTAGGGGTTTCAGCACAGATATTTATACCCCAAAAGTCTTTGTTCTCAGAAGCTACAAGTCACTGAACCCAGCCAGAACCAGTTCTGTCCAGCCCTGGAGCACTTTGTTTACCAGGCTGCATCCTTCAGAAAGAGGGGGTCTGCCATCAGACACACAGTGGGAGGTGGAGCCAGCATTCACCTTGCCAGGCACAGCCCTATTCAGGTTCAGGAGCTACCCCTCCCCACACTCCAATGCAGATCTCTCTATTCAACCCAGGTCTGACTCAGCCTGCCCTGGCCCTCCAAAACCAGACAGCCAATGCACATCAATCAATCAATCAATCATGTAATTTGTAAAGCACACTACATACCCGTAAGGGTTTCAAGGCGCTGGGGGTGGGGGTGCTGCTGCTACTGGTCGAAGAGCCAGGTCTTGAGTTGTCTCCTGAAGGTCAGCAGGTCTTCGGTTTGTCATAGGTAGAGGGGGAGGGTGTTACAGGTCCTGGCGGCGCGGTGGGAGTAGGACCTGCCTCCGGAAGTTGTTCTACGGGTGCACGGGACCGTGGCCAGGGCGTGGTCAGCAGAGCGGAGTTTACTGTTGGGTACGTAGAAGGAGAGTCGATTGTTGAGATAGGCTGGTCCGGTCTTGTGGAGTGCCCTGTGTGCATGGATCAGGAGTTGAAGGAGAGCCTCCTGTCGACGGGGAGCCAGTGCAGGTTCCTCGGGTGGGGGGGTGATGGGGTCGCAGCGCGGGATGTCGAGGATTAGGCCTGCAGAGGCGTTCTGGATTCTCTGCAGTCTGTTGATGAGCTTGGATGAGGCTCCGGCGTAGAGGGCGTTTCTGTAGTCGAGTCTGCGGCTGACTAGGGCATGAGTGACTGTTTTCCTCGTGTTTGTCGGGATCCATCTGTAGATCTTGCGGAGCATGCGGAGGGTGTTGAAGCAGGTGGAGGAGACTGCATTGACTTGTTTGGTCATGGTGAGTTTTGAGTCGAGGATGATTCCCAGGTTGCGTGCGTGGTCGGTGGGGGCCGGGGGGTCCCCAGTGCTGCGGGCCACCATGAGTCGTCCCATGCTGAGGGGTTGGACCCGAGGATGAGGATCTCCGTCTTGTCTGAGTTCAGCTTAAGTCGGCTTTCCTTCATCCAGTCGGCGATTGCCTTCATTCCCTGGTGGAGGTTGGATTTGGCGGTGAGAGGGTCCTTGTTGAGGGAGAGGATCAGCTGCGTGTCGTCGGCGTAGGAGATTATGTTGAGGTCGTGCCCTTGGGCGATGCGTGCTAGTGGTGCCATGTAGACGTTGAACAGCGTCGGGCTGAGGGAAGACCCTTGAGGGATGCCGCAGATGATCTCGGAGGCTTCGGACCGGAATGGGGGTAGGCGGACTCTCTGAGTTCTGCTGGAGAGGAAGGAGGTGGTCCAGTCCAAGGCCTTCACCCGGATCCCTGCGTCTTGGAGTCGCGTGCGTAGTGTGCGGTGGCAGACGGTATCGAAGGCGGTTGAGAGATCCAGGAGGATGAGGGCCGCCGTCTCGCCGTTGTCAAGAAGGATCCTGATGTCGTCTGTGATGGCGATGAGGGCGGTCTTGGTGCTGTGGTTGCTGCGGAATCCTGATTGGGACGGGTCCAGGATGTTGTCTTCGAGGTGACGGGTGAGCTGGGTGTTAACTATCTTCTCGATGACCTTTGCTGGGAACGGAAGCAGGGAGATGGGTCGGAAGTTCTTGAGGTAGCTCGGATCCGCCTTGGGTTTCTTCAGTAGGGCGTTGATCTCTGCGTGCTTCCAGTTCTCAGGGAAGGTGGCGGTCTCGAAGGAGAGGTTGATGATTTTGTGCAAGTGGGGTGCGATGGAGATGCTGGCTTTGTTGAAGATGCGGTGCGAGAGAGGGTCGGACGGGGATCCGGAGTGGATTGTGCCCATGGTCTTGATTGTGTCCTCGATGCTCACGTTGGCCCAGGTTGTCAGGGTGTCGTGGGTGGTGGGGTGCGGTGGGTCCGGTGTGGCAAGGTCTGCAGGGGTCATCCGGGGTTTGAAACTGTCATGGATGTCGGTGATTTTACGGTGAAAGAAGGTGGCGAGGGAGTCGCACAGGGCTTGCGATGGCGGGATGTCGTTGGCACTGAAGCTGGGGTTGGAGAGTTCCTTCACGATGGTGAAGAGCTCCTTGCTGTTGTGTGCGTTGTTCTCAAGGCGGTCTGTGAAGGAGGTCCTTTTAGCGGTCCTGATGAGGTGGTGGTGGTTGCGGATGGCGTCTTTGTGGGCAGCGCGGCTGTCTGGCATCTTGTCGCTATGCCATATGTTCTCCAATTTCCGGCAGGTGCGTTTTGAGGCGAGGAGTTCCGGGATGAACCAGCTGACTCTTTTGCTGGTGTCTCTGTTGGTGGGTTTTTTCAGCGGGGCTACGGTGTTGGCGCAGTCGTTCATCCAGCATTCGAGGGTGAGTGCACCCTCATTGGGGTTGGTGGGGTTAGTCGGAGGGTTGAGTGAGAGGCTTGTCTGTAGTTGTTCTTCGGTGACTTTTCCCCAGCAGCGGCAGGGGATCTGTAGGGTGCGGTGGTGTGTGAGGGGTTTTCGGAAGGAGCAGTGGATGCAGTGGTGGTCTGTCCAGGTGAGTTCCGAGGCGTGGCTGAAGGTGACGTGGGGGCTTGAGGAGAAGATGGCATCTAGCGTGTGGCCGGCGATGTGGGTTAGAGTCGTGACGAGCTGTTTCAGTCCGAGGTTGTCGATCAGGGTGGAGGAGTTGTTGTCGTTGTTCTCCAGGTGATAGTTCAGGTCTCCGAGGAGGATGTAGTCGGTGGAGGTCAGCGTGTGCATGCTGATGAGGTCGGCGATGGAGTCGCAGAATTGAGGCCGGGGTCCTGGCGGTCTGTAGACAAGGGTGCCTCTTAGGGTGGTCTTGGGGTCCGTGTGGATCTGGAAGTGCATGTGTTCGGCGGTGCTGAGGGTGTCGTTGGTGTTTATTGAGACCCTGATGGTGTTTTTGTGGACGATGGCGATTCCTCCTCCGGCCCTGTTGGTGCGGTCTCTGCGGGTGATCTTGTACCCGTCTGGGATGGCTATGGCGATGTCTGGCAAGGAGGCTTCGTTCATCCAGGTCTCGGTCAGGAAGGCTACGTCCGGTGATGCGGTGTTGAGTAGGTCCCAGAGTTCGACGGCGTGTTTGTGTGCGGAGTGGGTGTTGATCAGGATGCATCTAAGCTGGTTGGGTTCCGTTGTGGCAGGCGTCTCGGCGCTTTCGAGGCAGGAGAAGCTGCAGTTCCGGCAGATGAAGGGACCGTGGGTGCGCTTCGGGGCGGCCTTGCAGCAGGTGTGGGTCCTTCCTGGGTTGAGAGCGACGAGGGTGTTGGCATCATAGCAGAGGCGGTCTTTGTGGATGGTGCGGGGCCCAGGGGTCTGGCACTGGGTGCGGTCCAGGTGCGGACAGGCGCAGACGGGCTTGCACTGCGGCCGCCATATATGGGGAGGTGGGGAGGGAGGAGCAGCTGGGAGGCGGGAGGCGAGTGTCGGGTGGAGCGAATGGGCGTGGAGGGGGCGGGGCCGCAGGGGAAGCAGCGGCGGGGACGGGAGAAAGGAGACAGGCACGGGGCACGGACTCAAGAAGGGGGCACAGAAGTCAGCACAAGGGGTACTAAATAAACAGGGGCACAGCAGTCACAGAGGTCAGCACAGGGGTACAAAATAAACGGGGGCACAGAAGTCACAGAAGGCACAGAGGTCAGCACAGGGGTACAAAATAAATGGAGGCACAGAAGTTGGCGAGGGGTACAGAATAAAAGGGGGCACAGAAGCAAAACGGCGAGCGGGGAGCAGGGGGGCACAGAAGAGGAGCGGGCAGACAGTTACAGGCACACACAACAAAGCGGATACAAACCTAAGGCCACCACTGGCCACCAGGTATGAGGCGCAGGTGGAAGCCTGCGGGTGGTGGAGGGCCTCCACTACAGCGGCGGCAGTAGAGACAGCGGGGGTGCAGGCGGTGCTGCAGCGGGGGGAGCGACCTACCAGGGAAGGTCAAGGGTCGCTCTCCTCACCACGCAGCGCCCGCCATATATGGGAAGGTGGGGAGGGAGGAGCAGCTGGGAGGCGAAAGGGCGCGGAGGGGCGGGCCGCAGGGAAAGCAGCGGCGGGGACTTGGGAAAGGAGACAGGCACGGGGCACAGACTCAAGACGGGGGCACAGAAGTCAGCACAAGGGGTACAAAATAAACGGGGGCACAGAAGTCACAGAAGGCACAGAAGTCAGCACAGGGATACAAAATAAACGGGGGCACAGAAGTCACAGAAGGCACAGAGGTCAGCACAGGGGTACAAAATAAACAGGGGCACAGAAGTCACAGAAGGCACAGAGGTCAGCACAGGGGTACAAAATAAACGGAGGCACAGAAGTTGGCGAGGGGTACAGAATAACATAACAGCAGAGCACACTGGAAGGCTTAGGCAAGAAAATACCTACTTTCTAAAAGTGGTATTTTCAAACACAGAATATAAAAATAAACTTCACTAAAAGATGTATTTTAATATTCTGAGCTCAGGCATACTACATTCGTTCCTCTACCATGTTCTATGGGTCAGTTAGGACTATAGAATGTAATAGCCAAACCTCCCATTCTGGCCTATGGAGAACAGGTAGCCTTACAGTAGTGAAAACCAAAAGTGGGTGTAATTCACTACCAGGACATGCTACACACATCAGAGCATGTCCTACCTTACACATACAATGCACCCTACCATAGGGGTGGCTTACATGATGCCAAGGCAAGGTTCAGGGGCTGGGAAGTGGGTGCACTTCACAGTCAAGATGGCAGTTCTAGACTGCACACAGACACTGCAGTGGCAGGTCTGAGACACACTTTACAAGCTGCTTCTGTGGGTGGCGCAAACCAGTGCTGCAGGCCCACCGGCAGCATTTGGTTTACCAGCCCTGGGCACACACAGGCCACATTACTAGGGACTAACAGGAAGACCAAATAAGCCAATCAGGGATACATCAATTCATATGTCATCTTTACACAGGGAGCATCAGCGCTGCGGCACTGAATGGCAGTGGCGCAGCGCCCAGAGCATCTATCACCAGAAAAACAGAGGAGGCACAACGACAAAATGGAAGGTAGACTCACGCCAATGGTGCGAGGTCTAACAATCACTCACCGGTAAAGGTGGCCATACGAGGTCCGATAAGAACCAACATAGAATAAACCCCTGGGTCTTTAAGAATAAAGATGTAGCCGACCAAGCCAGAGAAAGAGCATAATTCTACTTTCAGGAAAACGAGGGAACAGTGGATTCGGCATGCACCCTATGGGAAGCATTTAAGCCAGAAATAAGGGGACACATCCAGGCTCACATTGGGGGCTTCAAAAAGGAAAAACGTATACAGTGGGACACACTAGAAACAGAAGTGGCTGCGCAAGAGCCTAGGATATTAGCTGGGGAAAGGGGTGACCCACCACTCTCACATTGCCTTGACATCAAAAGACAGGAAATGAGGGACATTGCGAACAATACCGCAAGGTTAGCTGCCTTAGCCACACAAAGATGAATATACGACCTAGGTGACAAGGCCAACAAATTCATCGCATGGTTGGAAAAGAGGGACAGGGAACGAAACTGGGTGGCTGAGATTTGTGACTCCAGGGGGCAAGAGACAGCACTGGTAAAGGGATAGCGATGGCCTTCGCGGATTATTACAAGGGGGTCTATGCCGCCAATCCTGCCAGATCAGAAGTGGACTGTCTGGAAACTATTGACTGAGATGCGACTTCCCGCGCTGTCTAACGAAGATAGGGAGGACATTGAGGAGGATATAATAATCGAAGAGATAACGGGAGCCATACAAGACTTGCAGGCAGGGAAGGCCCCAGGGCTGACCGGCTTGCCGGCTGAGTTATTTAAGACTACAGCGAGCGTACTGGCGCCATATCTCCTGGAAATGTTTGATGAGGCCATGAAAGGAAGCTGCCTGCCACTGAACCAATGGGCATCCACCATTGTGATAATACCTAAGGCGAGTAAACCACCACACCAATGTAGCTCCTACAGGCCCATATCCCTGTTAAACATGGAAGTTAAAATCATTGCTAAAGTCCTGGTGAACCGCCTTTTGGGGAAAATTACGACACTGATACACCCCGATCAATCCGGATTTATGCCTCACCAGAGCACCAGGCTAAACCTTAGACACCTATGCGGTGTGATGCACTTGACAAAATCCCGCCTAGGGGAGGAAGCAGCATTGCCGTCATAAGACGCACGTATGGCATTCAACAGCATCGAGTGGCACTACCTATTCACAGTTCTGTAAAGATTAGGATTTGGTCCCCGATTTCAATCCTGGATCAGGTTGCTGTTTAAGAACCCACTGGCTATGGTGCAGGTGAATGCCTCTGTCTCCTGGTCCTTCGCCCGACATAAAGGGACGATTGGAACGTCTGAGACAAGATGTCACTCATTAGAGGACACTGCCGAATTCCCTGATGCGGAGAGCAGTCTTATTCAAAATGACAACATTACCACGTATGCTATATGTCCTCCAAAACACCCCATATCAAGTACCTGTTAGGTTCTTCATGGAAGTGGATAGTGAACTGCGGAAATTACTGTGGGATGGGGGAGGAGCAAGAATTGCACTGGCCAAACTTATGAGAGGGGTACATGAGGGTGCTCTTGCTGTACCGGATCTAAACAAAAAAATTTGGGTTTCGCAACTAATAACGATTAATGACTGGATATTTGCGGACAGGAATGACCCGGCCTACCGGATAGACCACTGGGTGATGGGGCCAAGAGGATACCCAGGAGCACTATACCGGAGGGTGACATGGAGGTATATGCCCCCACACACAAAGACTGTGCTGGAGGCGTGGAAGAGGGCCAAGAAATTCCTCGGGTGGGATATTAGGCTGACTGAACGAACTTCGTTATGGGATAGTGATATGTTAGAGGAGGTTGGCAAACTGGAGGGCTTTAATAAGTGGAAACTGCTAGATATAGCACATCTAGGTGATGTATGGAGGGGCCCAGTGATAATCCCATTCGAAGATCTGCAGATGGAGTACCAGATAGCCGACACAGAAAGATACAGATATATGCAGCTGGGGCATGCACTCTGTAGGCCCATTAGAGAGGGGGGCCTATTGGAAGATCGACTCATATTAGACCCAATCCCAGAAAAGGTATTATCCTTCACATACAGGAAGATTATCAATAACTCGCCTGACCCACTGAGGACCTTCTGAGAGGCGTGGGAGGCTGATTTGGCCTACTAGAAGATGATGATTGCGCAGAGAGGTAGCAATCGGAGCGACATTCAGGCTAATACAGTTAAGAATTCTCCGTAGGTCCTAATCCACAAGTACAATCATGCATAAGTTAGGGCGCACTCACACGGATCGATGTATATGGGGCTGTGATCAAAGAGGTACCTTTTTCCACATAATCTGGGAGTGTCCAGCCATACAACAATACTGGGGAAAGGTGATACGAGTAATGTCGGGGGTCCTTGGGCAGGAAATTCCTATAGAGGCCAAATGGCACATACTATGTGTAACAGGGGAGCAGAAATGGCCGAAATATCAGAAAATCTGGCTAATAGTGGTGGCAATGGTGGCCAAGAGGAACATTGCCAGGGTGTGGGGGGACGCCCTTCCCCCGACGGTGGGTCAATGGAAGGCCGATCTTGATTGGAATTGCGCAGCAGAAAAGATAGTATACGAGAGCAGGGGTTGCACGCGAAAATGGGAGAAAGTGTGGGATCAATAGGAGAAATACAGGAACTTGTGAGGGAGGAAGGGGGAGGCAGTGCAGAAAAGCACTTGATGATGGGTGAGGAAGGGTTGTTCAAGATTAATAGGTTTAGGGAGCCGTGATCTGGAACGATTGTTGTAACAATGTATTATAGACTTAGATATGAAGGCTACTGTATTTATTCCTCCAGATGTCCATTGATGTTATACTGTACACTGCAACTGATGTATGTTTAACAAAAAATGTTTTTTTTTTTAAACTACACTGACAGGTCCCAGTGCTTCAGGTCGCCAAAGCAAAAATTCTACCAACCATCTCATATGGAAGCATTGCTCTGAAAGGGAGGGACTCCAAGACTCTTGACAGCACTATGATTAGAGCTCATAGGATCCTCTTCAATATACCTACTTATGCCTTGGCGGCTCAGATCAGACTGGGATGTGAGCTCACCAATCAACACCTTGCAAGACATGGGGCTTATCTAATGAGCTGGCATAAGATTAAGGATGGCACTGAGAATATTTTAAACCATCTATTATAGAAGGAGCTGCAGCTCAGCTCACAGCAGCCGGCCAGGAACTATTTAAAGACCAGTCTAGCAACTAAGGGGGCTTTCCGTGCTTTGGGAGACACGAACCTCGCATGTGCTCTTTTTAAAAGCAGTACGAAAGACAATCAGGACCCTTTCGCTAATAGACGATGAAGCTACCTTTGCAAAACTGAGTCATGCATGAATGGCTTTTAATAGCTATAAAACACTAACAGGCACATGCATCAAGCACAAAACCAGTCGCAAACGGGCAGATTCTCAGAATCTGCCCCTTTGCGACCGGTATTTTTGCATTTGGGATGCATCATCCCAAATGCAAAAATCGCTATTTAAGGAATCACAAAATAGCGATTCCTTAAATAGCGATTGCATTTAAGGAATCCCTAATAGAGATTCCTTAAATGCAATGCATTTTAGTTTAAAAAATAGCGATTTCGCTATTAGTGTGAGCAAATTACCATGAGGCTGGACCTCATGGTAATTTGCGATAACTTAGAAAAATGCACTTATTTGCATTTTTCTAAGTTTCATGTTGCCCACACACATGCCCTTAGAGCATGTGTTTATGCAACATATGTGCAGAGTGAACATACATGGGTGCAATAGGGTGTCATTTTGACACCCTTGCACCATCGAAATTGCGGGAGCAATTTGCGAGTACCTACTGGTACTCGCAAATTGCTCCCGCAATCTCCAATACATTCCTATGGGCCCGGAGGCCCATAGGAATGAATGGGAAGACATTCCTTAATTGCGACTCGCAATTTGCTAGTCGCAATTAAGGAATTTGTGGGAATCGCTATTTCTTAAGCGATTCCTACATGCATAGGGTTTTGCTATTCCTTAATTGCGATTCCTTAATAATCGCTATTAAGGAATCGCAAAACCCTATGATGATGCATGTGCCTGTAAGCCCACAAAACCTATTTCAGCTTGGGGTATGCAAGGTGCATAAAAGAAAAAGTTCTCAAACACTGATTAGGGAAGTTACCATCTATCCTGCATCTACCACCAAGGCAGAGGGGGCAAGCTACAACTAACTGTCGTCTATGCAAAAAGGGAAGGAAGGACATGGCACACTTGATGTGCACCTGTATGTATTTAAAGCAAGAAAGAGTCAGAATATTCAAACCAGAATTTAACGCCCGTTGGATTTCCACAAGACAGAAAGCAGTAATAGCGTGCTTTAACTCCAATGATCCCCAACTAAATTGTAAATTAGTGAAGTTTTTAACCATTGAAGATAATAAAATGGAAGACGAAAGGGCATTGGGGACCCTCACGGTCAGCAGGGAAGGAAGAACTATGCAACCCAAGGCCAATTAGAACAAGACGTTTCTATTGACCTCTTACCATTCAAATTCTAATTTTTAACCTTTAATGTTTTACCTTTTTATAAAAATGTATCTGAGTATGAAATATGAACTTTTTATAAAGAATTTGAAAGACGTTTTTATTAATCAAATACAATAAAAAAATAACAAAAACAATCAGAATCAGTTACCACCAGTATCATTCAGCAAAAAATGGGGTTGAACAGGGCAAAAGGATTACTTTCTAACATGCCCCCTCCCAAACGAAAGGTGATGGATAAGAAACCTGCACCCTGGTGGTCCACATCAGCTAAGTGAAAAAACCTGAAGAGTAGATCCACATTGGCATGGGCATTCACAGGTCTGTGTTGAACTGTGAACTCCATCCCCTGTAGAGAAATGGACCATCTCAATAGCTTGTGATTCTCCCGTCTCATCTGCATTAGTCACCTGAGAGGTCTGTACGCAGTTTGAACATGAAAGTGAGCACCAAACAGGTATGGTCTCAGCTCTTTCAAGGACCAAACCACAGCAAAGACCTCATTCTCAATGGCACTCCATCTTTGTTCACCAGGGAGAAGTGCCTGCTAATAAAGGCAACTGGCTGATCATTTACCTGTGCCAACACTGCCCCAATGCCTTGTTCTGAAGCATCTGTCTGAACCACATATTCCTTGTGTAGTCAGGGGCCAGTAACACTGGGGCTGAACATGTATCCTCTTTCAGAGTGTCGAAGGCCCTCTGACACTCTGGTGTCCACATGTCGTGCTCATCAACTCCTCAGGATCGATACGATGCTCATTATGGTCCACCTCTTGATAGCTCCAAGTCTGAGTGCTATTATAGCGCAGAACAATGAAGCGATCAAGCGAGGGAAGGAAAGGGAGGGGACAGCGGGGAAGGAGACCTATAAAGACACGAAAGCAAACACCATCAACATCTATTGGTTCTCAACATCCTCTTCCCCTGCCTTATTTGATGGTCTGACATAACTAAGAAATAACCACCTGTCAAGAAAAAGAAGGACGTGTGGTATTCTACTGGATCCAGCTCAGCATGCTCCACCCAAAAATGTGAGCCAGGTGAGGACAAGACCCCATCACAACCAAGGACACATACGAACACTACAGAGAAAAAGATAACACTTATTTCAAATCTATGAGATGTGCGGGATATTCTCTCTATGTGTACCCCTCTCCTCACGGTTTGACATACCCAGATTCTCCTCTGGTATGGTATCGCAGAGGTTGTATGAGACCGTCTTGGCTCATCCACAATCCCCTGCTAAAACGGATACATATCATAAAAACATAGTTATCAAACTCAGATCCTTGAGTTGGTATTATTTCCACGGGATATGTGAAGATCAATTCTTCACAAAACAAAGTAAAAGTATTCCCTATTCACTCCTGGTAAACAAGTCAAGGTTTTCACACACACTGTCTGTAGAAGCTGGAACAACTCCTACCATACACCCTTGCACCGGTATTCCTACCACTCGCAAGAGACCACAAACGTGTGTCTCACCAAAGAGGAGGAACACCTAGTGCTTCCGGTTAGTCACAATACTGAAACAAACTGCTTGCACCCACAAGCGTAGACCTCAAGGGATAAGTAATCCAGGTGTGGCTAGAACTGTAAATTGTAGGTCATGTGGAAGGAAAGGTCATCTAGCCAAGATGTGTAGAATTAAAAGTCAAACCTCCAGCATAAAAACAGTAGAAAACTTAGAGGAAGTTAGAGAGGAATTGATGCTTTCCATTGATGAATGTGGAGTTTCCGAATGTAATGAGATTATTAGTGTGATTACTAATAAAAATGTACAAATAGAAAGTACAGACAAGTTAGAGAAACCTCATTGTGGCATTGTCTTTGAAAAGACTGAAGTTAAAGTATTAGCAGATTCAGGTAGCTTGTTTACGTTGATTTCCAAGGAAGTTTACTTGAGAGACTTGAAGAAAAGTTTAAATGTGTTTCTACATTCAGATATAAGCGCTGTGGGGTATGGTGGAAAAAGAAGAAACATTATAGGAATGTTATGGATGGACATGTCCTTCAAAGGTAATAGTGTCACTGGGAGAGTATATATAACTGAAGATGGATCAAATCTTTTAGGATGGCGACATCAAAAAGATCTTAATATCATTCTTGACCCGAATGCTAAAGAACCAGTGATCATTGTAGAATCTGCTCATGAATGTAGTTTACCCGTTTCAGATGATAATTCAGATTGGGGAAAAAATGTGATGTTGTCATTTCCACATGTCTTTACTGATGAATTGGGCATGCTCAAAAATTTTAGTCATCGAATTATTTTAAAGAAGAACGCTCATCCGGTGGTGCATAAGGTTAGGTCCATATCTTTGCTAATGAGGGAACCCTTACAAAAAGAAGCTTGACAAACTATTGGAATGTAAGATCATTGAGCCAATTGAGTCTTCAGAATGGCTTGCTCCGATTTTCGTCGCACCAAAAGATGGAAATAAGATTTGTCTATATATTGACTTAAGAGACTTGAATTAAAAAATAGGGGTGGATCGACAACCATTGCCGAATATACCAGAAATGCTAAGTGTTATGGGTGGTGGAAAAATATTTAGTGTCTTAGACATGTTCGCTGCCTATCACCAGATAAATCTGCATCCTGAGTCACGAGCTTTAACTTCCTTTGTTACACCGTTGGGGGCTTATCGCTATCGACGTATGCCTTTTGGATTAGCTTCAGCCTCTGCGGTGTTTCAAAGGATCATGCACAATATTTTTCAGGGTCCTATGCTTTCAGGATGACATAATGATAGTAGGGAAATCTTTTAAAGACCATGATGAATTGCTAAACAAAGTTTTGAAAAGAATTGCTAGTCATGGGTTGACCATCAAGAAAGAAAAATGTCAGCTGAGAAGAGAAAAGGTAAACTATCTAGGCATGAGATCTCAGCTGATGGAATTAAACCAAAAAAAAGCATAATGAAAGCAATTGTAGATGCTCCGCAACCAACTGATAAGGATTTGTTGAAGTCATTCCTTGGGTTAGCTGAGTACTGCTCAAAATTTATATCAGGGTTCTCAGACATTGTTGAACCTATGAGGGCGTTGTTAAAAAAAGGAGTATCGTTTGAATGGAATGATTCATGTGAAGCAGCATTTGAAAAAAATAAATCATCATTAGTTAGTGCTCTACTCTAGCCCATTTTGATGTGACTAAGAAAACAATTTTGACGACTGATGCCAGTAATATAGGTTTAGGTGCTGTATTGACGCAAAAATCAGTTGAGGGTGAAAGCGTTATTGGGTTTGCATCTAGACATTTGCAGGGAGCAGAGAGATCTTACTCTGCTATTGAAAAGGAAGCATTGGGTTGTTGTTGGGCAATAAATCATTTTAATTTCTATTTATGGGGTTTACCGCTTGTTCTTAAAACAGATCAGAAACCCTTAGTGCACATTTTTAAAGGGGGAAAAGGTCTTGAAGATGGTGTGACTCCACGAATATCTCGGTGGCTTTTATCGATCATGGATTATAACTTCTCGATTGAGTTTGTAAGAGGTAAAAAAAATGTCATAGCTGATTGTTTGTCGCGTATGCCAGTTGAGGGAGAAGAAGAGGATTCTTTTTTGGTATCTGAGATAGAATCATTGTGCAGTGTTAACGATTAAAATTTGGCTTTGAGAGAAGAAGAATGGAATGAAGCCTTAGATAAGGATGAGGAATACATAGTGCTTAAAAATGTTATACGTTGAAGAACCAGAACCTTTTGGACCTGGCGGCGCAGGGTACGCCTTAATCTCCAGGGTTCTCCTGCTTCAGCTAACAGAGACACGGGGACACTCTGTCGGCGCAAAAGATCAGATTTTATTAGCTGCAGCTAGTACAGTTGTCCTAGAAGTACACACGGTATGTTCTCAGGAGACTGCCACTTCACTCTGTGGCGTACAATCTTTTATTGGTATAGACGACATATACATTAACCAGAAAACACACCTCTTACACACATAGAGAGCCAATAAGGAAAGTTGAGATAGGATAGAGCCAATAGAGAAGATTGGAAAACAAGGTATCGAGTGACTCGAAGAAGCCTCTCCTTCAACTGTGTTTGCCACCCCTCCCCACAGGTTAAGGTATTAACGTGTCTGTAGCTGACTTGCAGGTGGTGAGATACGTTTGTGTGTTTTGGAGGATAGTTGTGAAACGAGAAAATACGAGCGGAGGACAGCGAAGGCCAGAAGATAAGATAAAGTCAGGAGAGAATAGTGTGAACCAACAGATAGTTAAGACAGGGATTAGAAAAACCAGACAGGGATTAGTGTACTCGGCCAGTCTCTAACACCAGCTTCGTAAACAGAGGCACAAGGCTATTTTGACACAATATTGCAGGAAAAGCAGAAAAGACTTCGTTCGTCGTGCTGCCTGAGTGAGGGCAACACAAAATGGCGGCAGAGCACAAAATGGCGGCTCAATGCGATCGTGATCGAAAATCGAATTTCCTCAACGTGATGGTTGGAATGATGAAACTACTCTGAGTGAAGAGCTGAAGAAGTATCTAAAAGTAAAGGACCAGTTAAGTATTCAAATGAACAAAGTTTTAAGATGTAACCGTGTGGTTCCTCCTAAGATGTTGAGAGGAAAGTTAGTTAAATTGGTACACGAAGGACACTTAGGGAGAAGCATGTGCAAAATAAGGTTAAGACAGAGTTTTTGGTGGCCTGAAATGGACAGGGAAGTTGAAGCAATTGTAAAGGAATGCCAAGCATGCTGCAATAGCGATAAATGTAGAGTGGTTCGTCAACCTCCTCTTGGATCTGTTGATGTCCCTGATCAACCGTGGGAGAAGCTAGCAATGGATTTCTTGGGTCCTATCAACAGACTAGGTGTAAGGAGCAGATTTCTGATAGTTCTAGTTGATTACCATAGTAAGTGGTTTATAGTAAAGCCTATAGAACATATTACCTCTGAGGTTGTTATTGAGCTCTTGAGGAATGCATTCTTGGAAGAAGGAATACCTAAGTGCTTAGTTACAGATAATGGGAGTTCAACTTGTTTCCATGGTAATGGCGAAGTTTCTTTCAAATCTTGGTATTAGGCATGAAAGGGTGTCGCTATTCAGGGCACAAGCCAACGGATTGGTTGAGCGAGTTAATCGTATCATAATGGACAACATTCAATTATCGTTAAGTAATGGATTGAGATGGAGAGAAGAATTTGATAAAATGGTGTGGGCACACAGAGTAACTCCTCACTCTGTCACAGGTGTTTCACCTTTTGTGGCTTTAAAAGGACGAGAACCGGCAACCAAAGAATCCCCTGTATGGTTGCAAAGAAAAGATCAGGTTTGGGTAGATCGAGAAAGAATTGCAGAAAGAGTTAGAGAGTCTCAAAAAAGAAACAAGGATGATTACAACAAGAGAAAAGGAGTGAAAGATATAAAAATTGCAGTTGGTGATTGGGTGATTACTAAAAGAATGGGAGTGGTGAAAAAAGGGGAAAGTAAGTTTTCCAAACCTCATAGGGTGGTAAAGGTAATTAATTCTGTGATAACCTTGGAGGATGGAAAAATATGGCCCATGGGGAATTTGTGAAAAATTGATGTTCCAAATTCTTTTGAATGATTATATTCCTGTATTTTTTGTGATTTATGAATGTTTCGTTATTGTTATGAATTTTAACATGTATAGGTTTTGACATTTTGTTGTAAATTCTTTATAAAGGGGGAGATGTGTGGAGAGTTCATTCTCTACTGTAGAACTCAGTGATGTCATTAGAATGACATCACTGAGAGATTCTGTGAACGCTGCCAGTTGATGAAGCTGGAGGTTGCTCTATATATGTGTACTCTTTATCCTGATGAATAAAGGACCTTATTCACTAACCACCGCCTCTGTGGTTACTACATTTCCCCCCTGTATTAATGTTCCTAAACACTTTCAAAGCCCAATGCTCGCCGGTGGCAGAAGTGGTGCAACTGCACACTTACCGGACCCGCTCTGTTAGCCAGTGAGTATCGGGACCGATGATCCACCCACCGGGTTGTAATTGCAGCTAATATTCTCCGGGGAATCAACAGTGGTTCTGCTCCAAGACGTCCCCCGCTGACTGCCGCACTCAAACTACGGACGAAAACAGGAACAAAAGAAATAAGAAACAGCCCGTGCTGAAGCGTTTTGTAATTCAAAATACTCGGCAACGCCGCCAGGGCGGAAGTGGAATAATAAACCTTCCACTGCTGTGCGTGCGTGCCGTGCTGCCGCCAGCTCTAATGGAACATGTAGTCCTTGGGCCGTTTTCCGCGTTTATTGCGGAAGTTAAGATGGGCCGCTTTCGCGCTAACTGCGGGAAACAGGACAGGAATCATGCGAGTGTTGATAGTACATCCCCTTTACGTGGAGTCTTGTCGTGTTTTCCGCAGTGGATGTTTTCGATGGAACGCTGCAAGTAGCCGAGGAGCATGTATACCGCTTGCAGGTTCCCAGGAGTTTTCTTCAGGCCAGTATCCCTTCCAGGCAACCAAATACCACCTTTTTTTTGCCTCTTGTCTTGGTGTCTAAGATCTTTGAGACCTCATATTCTCTTTCACTGTTTACCCATATGGGACTAGTTCTCTTCTTAACTGGTGTAACAGAGGGCTTAAGTAAAGACACGTGAAATACAGGATGTATACGCATGGAAGCTGGTAGGGCTAACTTCACTGCCACGGGATTGATACATTTAAGGACTTTATAGGGTCCGATGTATTTGGGGTTGAATACAGAGTGCTTCTTAAATTGGATATTCTTAGTGGACAACCACACCACATCTCCTGTCTTGTACACAGGGCCATTTCTGCGATGTTTGTCTGCTCTTTGTTTGTATTTTTCCTTGGCTATTTGTAACTGTTTTTGGGTTTCCTTTAATGTGTCTTGTATGTGAGCTACTCTGTTGTGTACTTCTGGTACGTTGTTTTCTGCACAAGGATGCAAAAAGGGAAGGAATCTGGGGTGAAACCCATAGGTGTTGTAAAAGGAAGCGGTTTTTGTGGGTCTGTGTATGGCACTATTATAGGCTACTTCGGCAACCCACAAGTGATCCATCCATGTTTCTGTATTGGAATCAACATAACAACGCAAGTACTGTTTAAGGGTTTGGTTGACCCTTTCGGTCTGTCCATCCATTTGCGGATGGAAGCTTGTAGAAAGAGCGCAGAACACCAGACTTTCCAAAACTGGACAGTAATTTGCATTCCCCTATCGGACACAATTTTTCCTGGAAGGCCAGGTAGTCTGACTATGTGGAGTAAAAACAGTTTTGCTAGTTGACCTGCTGTGGGTACTTGGCGACAAGCAATGAAGTGCCCCAGTTTAGTAAGGTAATCTACCACTACCATCACCGTGTTACAACCCTGATCTTTGGGAAGCCCTACGATGAAATCTATGGAGATGTTCTCCCAGGGAACCGTGGGTGTGGGTAAAGGCTGCAGTAACCCTTGACGTTTGGTGTGGTCTGTTTTCATTTGCATGCACATCTCGCATGCTTTTATCCACTGAGCGATGTCTTTTCGAACGCTGGGCCACCAAAACTGTCTTTCTCGGAGGGGCAAGCGTTGGACCTCTTTGTCGAAGAGCTGGTCCTCAAACACCTTCAGCCCAGAGGACTATCCAAATGCTTCACGATTGAGCGGGCTCATCGGGTTCTGGGGGGCCGTCCGAAGCCGGGAGCGCCCCCCGTCCCCTCCTGGCTCGAGTCTTCAACTTTCGAGATCGCGATGTAATACTCCAGACTGCATGGGCAGCCCCTCCATTAACTCTTGACAAAAGTAAAGTCATGTTCTTCCCGGATTTCACTCTGCGGGTGTAGAAGCAGTGCTGTAGCTTCCTGGACGTGAAGCGGGCCCTGCGTGATCAGGAAGTTAAATACACCATGCTGTTTCCTGCTGAGTTGAGGGTGGAATCGAATGGAAAAACGTGGTTCTTCACCCGTCCAGAAGACGCCTGGGACTGGCTCGAGGGTTGGCGTGTGGCTGAAAAGAAATCAAGAAAGGGGCACTCGGCGGCCTCTGATGCAGCAGACTGGCACCAACAGAGACGTTCTCCTCCAAGCTCCGATGTTGATTCCCAGGGCCCGTCGGGTGGACGCTAAATCATGGTATGGTAAGGATGCACGGAATGGGTCCTGACCCCTTGGGGTGCTCTGGAACTTTGCCAGGCATGTTCGTGTTGATTTGGCCCCTGGGCAGAGGGATCGTGGAGGCGCTGCCTCGGATGGGACTCGAGGGGCGCACTGCGATCGTCGTGTGGTGCTGTGGACCGTGGCCCTAGGGATGGATCGGGGCTTACCAGGGACCTACCAGTGACTCTTATTGATTGGCCGGCCCACAGGTTACCAGATATGCAAGTACTGTAGCTTGAACTCAGGGGCACGAGGGTTGGAAGCACCATGACGTGGGCACTAAAAGTCTGCTCCGAAGCCGTTTTAAGCCTCAATGCTGTATAATGTGTGGTGGGGAGGACAGGGCCGGGGGGGGAGGAAACTGTTCTTTTCAGTTTTAGAGTGTACAGATGGGGAGGGGGGGAAGTTGTTTATGGGTGGGCGACATGCATTCTGCATGTTGGGTGGGTGGTAAAATTGAGGGGGGATGGTTGTGTCCTGATGGCTCACGGACAGGGACTTAAGAGTGTCCACTTGGAATGTTAACGGCCTGGGAGATAAAATCAAACGAGGTGTGGTCATAATGTATATTCATCGACAGGCCCTCGACTTAGTACTATTGCAAGAGACTCACCTGATAGGCAATACGTGTAATGCACTCAACAAGAAGGGTTACCGCATGTGCGTCCATTCTGGGTTCTCGACAGGCTCCCGGGTAGTGGGGATACTACTTCGTAAGGGCTGTCCCTACATTATACAGCGCACATGGACTGATCCACTGGGCAGATATGCAGCGGTTTCGGGACTCTGGGAGGGCAAAGTTGTAAATGTCATCTCAGTATATGCACCGCCGGGCTTGCAGCGTCCAACCCTGCAGGAGATTGGAACATTGGTCCTGGCATTGCCGATGGGCTCTTTGATACTGGGGGGGGGACTTTAACCTAGTTATGGATGGTCTCAGAGATAGACTCCCGCCAAGACAAGATCCACCACGGGGCTCCCAGCTCCAGAGGTTTACGGATGCTTTGGGGATAGTGGATGTGTGGAGATGGCCAAACTCCCAACACACACACTACACACTTCAGTCGGGAGTGCATGGCAGTCAATCCCGGCTAGATTATCTATTCACACATGCACAAGACATACAAGATTTTGTGAAACCCGCGACGCTCTCGCGGTGTATTTCTGATCACTCCCTGGTTATGGCAGTCTTTGGTGCCCGACAGTTCGTACGTCCTGCCACCATCAGAATACAGCCGTGGGCGTTGAAGATTCCTCACATTAGGGAGGGACTCCGCCAAGACACCGACTTTTACTTTACAGAAAATAAGGGGTCAGTCGAGTCGACGTCCACACTTTGGGGGGCGTATGGTGCTGTGATTAAAAGGAGTACATTGTCGCGGATGGTGGAGCATAAACGTGAACGCAACAAGAGGGTGACGGAGATGGAAGCCGATATTCTACACTTAGAAAGGGCCCTGGCCTCGGACCCAAATCCGGAGATTCAACATTGTATCGGCCTTAAGAGGCACGACAACAAACAGCTCCTGCTACAAGACGCCACTCTGCGAGCCCTGGCCACGCGCCATCACATATATGAGCATGGGGAGCACACGGGTAAGCTTCTTGCGTGGTTGGAGCGCAAGGAACAGGCGACTAGGTGGGTTAAGGCGATAGCGGGTCAGGGTGGCGAGCAAGTCACGGACCCCCATGGAGTTGCTGACGCGTTTGCCGCACATTTTGAAGAAGTCTACCGGGTCCCACAGAACTCTCAGGCCCGATGGGCCACAGACCTCCTTGCCACTATAAATGTGAAGTGTCTGTCGCCGCAAGATTGTGAGTCACTCGAAGCTGACCTAACACCGGCAGAAGTCCAAAAAGCTATAGTAGACGTCAGGTCGGGCAAAGCGATGGGCCCTAATGGCACGCCCAAAGAGCTCCTCAAACTTATGGCTGTGAAGTTGGCACCCCACCTGATGAACCTATATAACGAATGCTACGAACTCGACCGCCTACCGCCTGAAATTTGTGATGCGGCGATTGTGGTGATCCATAAGCCTGGCAAGCCGGTGGAGGACTGCAGATCGTACCGCCCCATTTCGCTGTTGCCGGTAGAAGCGAAAATCCTGGCTAAGCTGGTGGCCAATCGCCTACTTCCCTATCTCTCTGACCGGATCCATCCAGATCAGTCAGGCTTCATACCGGGTAGGAATACCGCCAGGAATCTCCGTCGTGTTAATGGTGTGTTGGGACGGGTTGATAGCCTTGAAGAAGAAGCGATCTTATTGTCACTTGACGCCACTATGGTGTTTGATACGGTAGAATGGGAATATCTCTTCGCCGTTCTTGCCCGTATGGGATTGGGCCCTAAATTGATTGGGTGGATCAGGCTGCTGTATGGGCTACCTACGGCGCATGTCTCAGTTAATAATCACCGTTCTGCCTCTTTTCCCCTTCAACGGGGCACGAGGCAAGGTTGCCCGCTGTCGCCCCTCCTTTTTGCCATGGTGCTGGAGCCTCTGGCAGTCTGGGTAAGGAGTGAGCCTGAGATTAAGGGCTTAAAATGGACCGACGACCATGAAGAGCGTATTTCGCTCTACGCGGACGATATATTACTGTATCTGGCCTCACCGGCACGATCCATACATCAGGCTCTCCATATCTTCCACATCTTCGGGGCACACTCGGGTTACCGGATTAATTGGTCCAAATCACAAATGTATGTCCTTTGGGGCGAGCCCCCGCCCAGCCCAAGGGGTTACAGCATCCCAGTGGTGACTCAGGGCTTTGTTTATCTGGGCTTATTCCTCACACCTGACGAGAATCTTTTTTATGAGCGTAACCTCAAGAAGCCCCTGGAGCATTTGAGATCGGATTTCATGCATTGGAGGTCACTGCCCCTGACGTTGCTGGGACGTGCCTCCCTGTTTATGATGCTTGCGCTTCAGCGGTTTTTATATGCCCTGGAGAATGCCCCAAATCGGACCTCTGACTCCTATTTTTCCCAAATCGATGGGGTGGTACGGGAGTTGCTCTGGGACGGTCGGGCCCCTAGAATTGCTGTAACTAATCTTACTATGGGCTGGTATGATGGGGGTATAGGGCTGCCAGATGTGCGCCTTTACTATCTGGCGTCGCAGCTGGCACCCATCAATAGATGGGCATTCGGCTCTCACGAAGACCCCAATTTCCGCACGGACCATTGGCTGATGGGAAGGGGGGGTACAATAGGGCTCTCTACACCAATCCCCGTAAATTGCATTTGACTGGCCCCACGGCCCGTACGGTCGAAGCGTGGCACACGGTACAACGGAAGCTGGGGTGGTATAACTGCCTCACGAAGGCCACTCCCCTATGAGAGCCAGATCTCTTAGGACACCTTAGTACATGCCCGGGATTCGACAAGTGGGACATGATCTGAATTTCCAGGGTTGGGGACCTTTGGGTTAAGGGTAGGAAAGCCACATTCGCAGATCTACAAGCGAAATACCAGCTCGGCCCTATGGAGACCTTTAGATATCTACAAATCAGCCATGCGATTGACTCAGCCCTCCCCCGAGACTACCCCCTTCCAGACTCCTCCCCCCTGGAGGATCGACTCTTATTAGACCCAATGGACCGTAAGGCAATATCTTTAACCTATAAAAAATTAGTAAATAACCGGATTGACCCGATGTTGAAACTAAGAGTGGGATGGGAGTGGGACCTCGGTGGGATGGAGGATGATGATGATTGGAGAGATGCGCTCGCCTCCCCTCGGGAGGTGGCGATTCTGCAGAGGCTGCGACTGGTCCAGTTGAAGGTACTCCACAGGGTTTACTTTGATGCCCCATTATTGTTTAGGTTGGGTAGGAGGACGGACACTTTCTGCCTTAGACACTGCAATCAGACTGGCACGTTCACACACATACTCTGGGACTGCCCCCACATACAAATGTATTGGATAGACCTTCCCCAGACAAATGTCCAGGGCTTGAGGCAAACCCGTTCATCCCTCCCCCAAGACTTGCCTCCTTAACATATGGGACGCAACAGACCTTACCCAGATGGAACAATCCTGGGTAACAATGGGCTGGATTATAGCCAAACATAATATTGCCCAACAATGGGGTTCGGGAGTGCTGCCACGGGTGAGAGACTGGGCCTCTGATATGGATTGCGCTATGGTGGCTGAAAAGACGGTGTTCAAGGGGCATGGGTGCCCCAAAAATGGGATGGTAAATGGGGGAAGTGGAATAAATCTAGGGGTGATATATGCATCTCTCCTACGTTGGAGTTGAGGAGGGAGAGGCGGGCACTGTCGGCTCTGCAGGATGGGCTAGGAACACCGGTCCCACCGGTTGGATGCCGTTAGAGCTCTACGATGTGGAGAGTTCACACATATTCCCAGGGTTTTTTTGTAACCTTTCAGATGTTGTCCACCGCCAGAGAAGACTCAATATAGCACTAAGTAAGGTGTTAAGTATCCTCTCACTCTGTATAATTTATGTATTGCCAATAGACACTGATTCTTGCTTTGCCACTGCTGATTCTGTAATGCCTGGAAGGTTGTTGTTTACCAATAAAATTGTTTATTTAAAAAAAACTGTCTTTCAACCCGTTCTAGGGTTTTGTATAACCCATTGTGTCCAGGACTGGGTATTTCGTGACACCAACGGAACACCTGCTTCTGTAATGCTTTTGTGGGTATCAATATCATATGTCCTTTCACAAAAATACCCTGTTTCTCTTTCCACTCTCTGTGGTATTTTAACCACGTCCTCCAGGTGCATGTTCGGCTTCCTCTTACTACTTCCTGCAAGAAGTTGCTAGTTTGTATGGCACAAACTACTTCCTGCGGAGGAATGATAGCGTATTTTAGCTGTTCTTCTTCCTCTCTGATAGACTTTTGTCTTGTAAGTGCATCCGCCTTCTTTTTCTCCTTGCCTGGTCTGAAGGTTACGATGAAATCAAATTCTTCAAAGAATAGCATCCAATGTAGTTGTCTCGGTGTAAGAGGCCTGGCGGAGCGCATGAATTGTAAATTCCTTTGATCGGTGTATACCGTCACTCTTTCCTTGGCTCCTACCAAGAAATGGCGCCACTTGGAGAATGCCGCTTTGATACTCAAGCAGCAAAATTTAGGCAGTTAGGGAAAGCACCAGCTGCACCACCCTCCTATACACACAATTATAAATGGAATTAGTAAATTCAGTTTTGCCCACCTCTATGGTCCACTACCTTAAGACCATACAAATCTAGAGCATATCAATAGCACAAAGAGAGGCAAACTCTCAAAAGTATAGAAACTATACAGTAAACACTCGAGTCCAAATTCTTCATTAATACAAAATAATTATTTTCTTTAATGTTGCATGTCGATCATGTATAGCAGCAGCAAGACAGCCAACGCGTTTCGCCCGACAACGGGCTTCCTCAGGGCACAATTCGTAACTAGTCCACTCATAAATCAGTTATTGGTAAGGCATGTTCCCAGCTTGATTAACTTTAACAATCCTATGGAACATCATCTTAAGGTTCCGGTATATGCAAAAGATGAATTCTTCCACTCATCCCAATTTATAAGATGGATGAGCGGCAATTGTATCCACAGTTCATGGATTCTCATTCAAGCGTATTGTAACGCACACAGGGATTCACTGCAATTGGTGAGTATCCCAAGCAATCTATATAAGCATTTTTCAGTGATTGCCCCTGTAAGACGCCGAGTTCTCGTGTTCCAACCCGCTCGCAGCCATTAGAAAAAGAACCGGAAACTCACCAATTGCAGTGAATCTCTGTATGCGTTACAATACGCTTGAATGAGAATCCCATGACCTGTGGATACAATTGCCGCTCATCCATCTTATGAATTGGGATGAGTGGAAGAATTCATCTTTTGCATATACCGGAACCTTAAGATGATGTTCCATAGGATTGTTAAAGTTAATCAAGCTGGGAACATGCCTTACCAATAACTGACTTATGAGTGGACTAGTTATGAATTGTGCCCTGAGGAAGCCCGTTGTCGGGCGAAACGCGTTGGCTGTCTTGCTGCTGCTATACATGATCGACATGCAACATTAAAGAAAATAATTCTTTTGTATTAATGAAGAATTTGGACTCGAGTGTTTACTGTATAGTTTCTATACTTTTGAGTGTTTGCCTCTCTTTGTGCTATTGATACGCTTTGATACTCAACAGCTCTTTTTCGGCAATGGTATAATTCTTCTCTGCCTCGTTCAACTTCCGAGACATAAACGCTATAGGATGTATTTGTCCCGTGGTTTCCTTTCTTTGTGACAGAACTGCCCCGATGGCCACTTCGGAGGCATCTGCCTCCACTATATAGAGCTTATTCGGATAGGGATGAACCAGCACTGGAGCAGATATGAAGGCTTTTTTTAGTTCGTCGAAGGCGAGTTTGGCTTCTTCCGACCAAGAGAACTTAACCTTCTTTCGTAACAACTTGGTTATGGGGCTCACTGTCTTTGAGAATTGGTTGATGAATCTTCTATAAAAGTTAGCAAACCCCAAAAATCATTGTACATCCCGTGCATTCTGTGGCTCAGGCCATTCCTTAACTGCTTGAACTTTCCTTTCTGCCATCACCTGCCCTCTGGGCGTGAGCATGACTCCCAAACATTCGACGATATCGACGTGGAATTCGCACTTACTAAGTTTGCAGTAAAGTTTGTTTTCTCTCAATGCTTGTAAGACTGTGCCAACATAACGTATATGTTGTTCTTCGGAAGACGAGTAGATCAAAATATCGTCAATATAAACGACTACATACTTGTCCATGAACTCGCGTAATACCTCGTTAAGAAAAAATTGAAAAGCAGCGGGGGCCATCACCAAGTATTCGTATAGCCCATATCTCATCTTGAAGGCAGTTTTCCATTCGTCCCCGGCTCTCATCCTGACTAGGTGGTATGCCCTCTTGAGATCAAGTTTGGTGAATATTACTGCCTTTTTAACTTTCTCCAACAGTACAGATATTAGCGGAAGGGGATATCGGTTCTTAACCGTGATGTTATTCAATGCCCTGAAATCGATGCAAGCACGAAGCTCCCCGTTAGCCTTTGGAATAAAAAAGAGAGGGGAAGCAGCGGGAGATTTAGAGGGGCGTATAAACCCCAATTCCAGGTACTTGTCCAGGTATTGCCGTAGATGTTCGTTCTCTTTTTCTGTAAGGGCGTAGATTCTAAAACAAGGCATCACGGCCCCCGGGACGAGATAGATCTGACAATCATATTGTCGGTGTGGTGGCAAGGTCTCGGCCTGTATTTCATTAAATACGTCTTGAAATGTGGAGTATTGTTCAGGTAACATGATGTCTTCCTCAGCGGCTGTTGCGATCCAATGTCTCGAAGACAGGGCTTGTGAGGGTAGTAACGGCTTGCTGAAGCAATGATTGTTGTAGTACTCGGAGTCGAAAAGTAACGTCTTGCTTCTCCAATCGATCCGTGGATTGTGTTTTTGTAACCACGGGAGTCCCAAAATTATCCCGTGTTGTGGGGAATGTATGACGTTGAATTCCATGAGCTCTCTGTGTTGGTGGTTGTACCTGACTTCCAACATGTTGGATACATAACGGATGGATCCGGAGTCCAAGGCCGCCCATTCACTGCTATCACGGTTTCAGGTATCGTTTTCTTCAACAATCTGAGTCCCATCGTCTGTGCTACTGATTCATCGATGAAAGTACCCGTTGCACCAGAATCAACTAAAACCTTGAACTCTTTCCATACTCCTCCGACCTTGATCACGATAGTGATATAAAAGAAGCACTTCATACCCGCAGCACTTAAAGAGGGTAAAAAAGTAGTGCTCGAGGGTTCCCCTCCGATTTCTCTCTCGCCTTCTAGTTTTCCAGATCCCTTTTTGTATAGGTGCTCACCCCTTTTTTGAAACTTCCTCTGGTGGTTTGGGGTTTTTGTAAGCAATCTCTAACAAAATGCCCTCTTTTTCCGCAATAGAGGCATAGCCCGTTCTTCCCCCTCAGACCTCTTTCTTCGGGAGTTAGTGCAGCTCGTACGGTACCGATCTCCATGGGCTCTGCATTACTCCGTGGGGGTTCTCCTGTACGTGAGCGTTCATACCTAGGGGGTATACGCTCCTTTCTCCGAGTGTCGTTTTTCCTGTCGCCCATTCAGTGCTCTAGTCTCAACGGCAGGTTGATGAGTTCGGTACACGATGACGGCTGTGGATCGATCTGTGCGATTATATCCTTCAGCTCGTCTCTCAATCCCTGGTAGTAGATAGCGAACTGCTTTTCCTCTGGCCATTTGGTTTCTGCCATCAACCGTCTGAAAGAGGTAAGGTATGCCACCAGTTCTTTACTCCCTTGCCGAAACTCCAGTAGTTCTCGGTCTGCGGAGAGGGTGTGGGACCTGCAATCAAAGATGTTCTCAAATTCTTCCCTAAATGCGTCCCAATCATAAAGGAGAGGATCGTCTCTCTGTACCAATGGGCCAGCCCACAGAGCTGCATCCCCGCTAAATAGGAAATGAGGAATGCCACCCGCGCTTGATTAGTGGCGAACGCCTTAGCCTTGCAGTTAAAGTGCAACATGACTTGTGTAAGAAACACCTGTATTTTGTTTGCATCGCCATAATACCTTTCAGGGGGAGCTAAGGATACCTCTACTGTGATAGGGTGAGGTTGGAACAGAGAAGGCCCCCCTATCTCGAACGGGTTTCTTTGTATATGATCTACTTTGGCCTGGAGGCTTGTGGTTTCTAATCTAGAGGCCGCCAGTTCCTGCTGTACTGCTTGTAAGGTAGTCAATACGTCCTCAAGGGTAGCCATTTCGAACAGAGGATTCGATCGGGAGGAGCTAAATTTGTGGGCTGAGTATTCTGTTGTGATCCTCAACTCCTCAGGATCGAAACGATGCTCGTTATGGTCCACCTCTTGATAACTCCAGGTCTGAGTGCTATTATAGCGCAGAACAATGAAGCGATCAAGCGAGGGAAGGAAAGGGAGGGAACAGCGAGGAAGGAGACCTGTAAAGACACAAAAACAAACACCATCAACATCTATTGATTCACAACATCCTCTTCCCCTGCCTTATTTGATGGTCTGGCATAACTAAGAAATGACCACCTGTAAAGAAAAAGAAGGACGTGTGGTATTCTACTGGATCCAGCTCCGCTTCTCCACCCAAGAATGTGAGCCAGGTGAGGACAAGACCCGGTCACAACCAAGGACACATACGAACACTACAGAGAAAAAGACAACACTTATTTCAAGTCTATGAGGTGTGCGGGATATTCTCTCTATGTGTACCCCTCTCCTCACGATTTGACATACCCAGATTATCCTCTGGTATGGTATCGCAGAGGTTGAATGAGACCGTCTTGGCTCATCCACAATCCCCTGCTAAAACGGATACATAATCATAAAAACATAGTTAGCAAACTCAGATCCTTGAGTTGGTATTATTTCCACGGGATATGTGAAGATCAATTCTCCACAAAATAAAGTAAAAGTATTTCCTATTCACTCCTGGTGAACAAGTCAAGGTTTTCACACACATTCTCTGTAGAAGCTAGAACAACTCATACCATACACCCTTGCACCGGTATTCCTACCACTCACAAGAGACCACAAACGTGTGTCTCACCAACGAGGAGGAACACCTAGTGCTTCGGGTTAGTCACAATACTGAAACAAACTGCTTTCACCCACAAGCGTAGACCTCAAGGGATAAGTAATCCAGGTGCACTCCCCGCTGCATTAATGTTCCTAAACACTTTCCCAATGCTCGCCGGTGGCAGAAGTGGTGCAACTGCACCCTTACCTGACCCGCTCTGTTAGCCAGTGAGTATCGGGACCAATGATCCTTCCACCGGGTTGTAATTGCAGCTAATATTCTCCGGGGACTCAACAGCGGTTCTGCCGCAAGACGTAACCCGCTGACTGCCGCACTCAAACTACGGACGAAAACAGGAACAAAAGAAATACGCAACAGCCCACGCTGAAGCGTCTTGCAATCCAAAATACTCAGCAACGCCGCCAGGGCGGAAGTGGAATAATAAACCTTCCGCTGCTGTGCATGCGTGCCGTGCTGCCACCAGCGCTCATGGGACATGTAGTCCTTGGGCCGTTTTCCGTGTTTATTGCAGAAGTTAAGACGGGCCGCTTTCGTGCTAACTGCGGGAAACAGGACAGGGCTCATGCTAGTCTTGACACCACATCACTTTCTCTGGTCTCTTCTTAGAAGTAATTCTATCAGGGGAGCCACAATGGTCCCAAAGTTGTGAACAAATATTCTAAAGTACTCAGTTATACCAAGGAATGCCCTGACGTGTATCTGGGTAATAGGAGCTGTCCAATCCAAAATGGTTTGGATTTTGGCCAGGAGAGGTTGTACATGGCCCCCACCTACCAACAGGCATAGGTACACCACAGAACTCTGACCTATTTAGCACTTGTTGGTCTCAATAGTCAGACCTGCCTGCTGCACGGTGTGAAGCAATTTACTCGGGTGGTTTAAGTGATCCTCTCTGGTGGAATGATACACAGCTATATCACCCAGATAGGCTCCACTGAACTGCTCCAATCCAACAGGAGCCTGTTAGCCAACATTTGGAAGGTGGCAGGAGCATTCTTTAATCCAAAGGGCATTACTTTGAACTGGTAATATCCCTCAGGTCTGCAGAATACTGACCTCTCTCTTGGTCCTTCGTGAGAGCAATCTGCAAGTAACCTAAAGTCAAATCAAATATACTCAGATACTTAGCAGCCCCTACCTATCAATGAGATCATCAGCTCTAGGTATAGGGTGATCATCAGACTTTGTCACTGTATTCAGTCCTCTGTAGTCCACACAGAACCTCAACGTCCCCCCCCCCCCAGGGATAGGTTTGACTGCCAGCACCACTGGGCTGGCCCATGGACTGCCAGAGGCCTCCACTACCCCACACTCCAGTATCTTTAGTCTCCTCAGTCTTTATACTGGCTCTGACTTGGTCAGACAACCTGTACAGTTTATATTTGACAGGCTGGCTGACACTAGTGTCATGTAGTGCACACACTAATCAGTGATACCTGGGGTCAAAGGGAACAGACCTGCAAACTGCCCCAACTCCTGATGGCAGTCCCTGTGATGCTGGTCGGTCAGTTTGGTGGAGAGTACAACTCCCTCCAATGAAACAATCTTGCAAATTGCTGGAGAGGAGGTCTGGCATTGGTTCAGTCTCCTCCTCTTCCCCCTCCTCTGTGACAAGTAACATGGTCATGTCTGCCCGGTCATGGTATGGTTTCAATCTATTGACATGCGGGACGTTATTGGGTTCCTGGAGGTGTTAAGGTATACCAGGTAGGTAACCTCAACTTCTTTTCAATGACTGCATAGGGTCCAGTCCACACATCATGGAGGGCACTAATAGGTACAGGCTCCAGAACCCACACCTACTGTCCTGGAGTATACTCAGGCCTTGCAGCCCTCTGATCATAACAGTGCTTCATGAGCTCCTGACTGGCCTCCAATTTCCTGCCTGCCTTTTACATGTACTCTACCATTCAAGATCTCAGACCTAGCACACAGTCAAGCACATTGTCCTTAAGTTCTTTGAGAGACTTCTCCAAAGACTCTCTCAGCAGGCACAATGCCCCCTCACAGGGTGCCCAAACAGTAGCTCAGAGGGACTGAAACCAACCCCTTCCCTTTTTGTGGGACCTCCCTGTAGGTAAACAGTAGGCATGGGAGGAGAACATCCCATCTCCTACTGAGTTTGTCAGACAAGCCATTGATATTGCCCTCTAGGGTCTTATAGAACCTTTCCACCAGACCATTACTCTGAGGTTGATATGGGGTGGTGAACTTGTAGGTAACACCACATTCATCCCACATTGCTTTCAGAACGCTGGAAATAAAGTTTGTGCCCCTATCTGAAACAACCTCCTTTGGGAAACCCACTCTGGTGAACACACCAAGTTGGGCCCTAGCCACTGTAGTAACAGTGACTGTTCTGAGGGGTATTGCTCAGGGAATCTTGTGGCATAGTTCAATACCACCAAGACATACTTATTCCCTGATGCAGTTGGGTGTTATAAAGGACCAACAATGTCGACCCCCCCACCTGCTCATAGGTAGTCCCAACAACTGTCAGTGGTATTGAGGGAGCCTTTGACTTGTCCCGTCTTGCCGCTGGCCTGACAGGTGATACTGGATCTGTCCAGACTACTGGCATCCTAGGATTTAGTATGTCAATTGTTCTCATTGTATTGTGGGGCAAATTCATCCTCCTCATCATAGTCATCATTGTTAGAATCTGAACCAAAGGAATTATGTAAAGTATGAGCTCTGCTGTCTGGTAAAGGCAAGATATCAGAGTAATTGGCTATAGGCTGCGCTCTAGTAGTATCAGAGAATTGTGTCTGTCAAAGTCTATATGTAGCCTGCTTGGAGTCCTCTTCCATCGTACTCCCCACTAGCTTTGATGTAAAAGACACCAGTGCAGGTAGTGGCGTCCGATACGAAATTGGCAAAGAAGCCTGTGCAGAAACTGAATTAGGTGCAAGAAGCACAGATGGCACTGAGGGCAAACCCTCAAGCAGGATACACATTCCTGACAAAGGAAGGGAAGTAAACACCTTTGATCAAAATTCGGGAAGCTCTGCTTGTCAGCAAGGATGAGTAAAGCTAAGAAGCATTTTGTTAGCATATGAAGGGGCGAGTAATGGAATGATCCTACAACAAAATTATCGGTGGAAGAATAGAGGTGGAATAATAAATAGGAGCTTAAAGATGAGTTTTCAGAGCAATGATGTTGGGCTGCCTCTTTCATACAGACACTCTTTTCTATTTCTCTTTCCGATACCTCCTCTTCATTTAGAATAGAATTTTTCTTCAAGCAGAGCATGAGGATTGAGATATTTATCTTTTGGGGCTAACACAAAAAACTAAAAAAATGAAGTTACTGAAGATATTTGGTAGGAACTTCTCTAATGTTCCTGGTCATTTAAAATTTCTAAGTTTTTTCAACATAAGCTCTTATTTTCCTAAGGGCCAATTTGTGTTGGGGATATAGATAGGAAATGGAAGAGGACGCATGTCTCTAGTGTTTCTTGGTATTTGTCATTCCCTGAAGGGCCTGGCATTAGGACAGCCCATGAAATTCAGACAGACAGAAGGCAGCTAGAGGAGTGAGTACCTGCTCTATGCTTAAAGCATTTACAGGCACATGCATCAAAGGAAAAACCGGTCGCAAACGGGCAGATTCTCAGAATCTGCCCCTTTGCGACCGGTATTTTTGCATTTGGGATGCATCATCCCAAATGCAAAAATCGCAATTTAAGGAATCTCTAAATTGCGATTCCTTAAATTGCAATTGCATTTAAGGAATCCCAAATTGAGATTCCTTAAATGCAATGCATTAAAGTAAAAAAATTTGCAATTTCGCTAATAGGGGGAGCAAATTACCATGAAGTTGAACTTCATGGTAATTTGCAAAAACTTTGAAAAATGCACTTTTGTGCATTTTTCAAAGTTTCATGTTGCGCACACACATGCCCTTAGGGCATGTGTGTGTGTGCAACATATGTGCACAGATCAATTTGAGGGGTGCAAAAGGGTGTCATTTTGACACCCTTGCACCCTTGAAATTGCATGAGCAATTTGCGAGCACCTACTGGTACTCGCAAATTGCTCATGCAATCTCCAATTCATTCCTATGGGCCTGGAGGCCCATAGGAATTGATGCATGTGCCAGATACTGATATCTGGCACATGCATCAATGTAGGCTTTTGCGATTCCTTAATTGCGATTATTAAGGAATCGCAATTAAGGAATTGCAAAAGCCTATGCATGTAGGAATCGCTATAAAAATAGCGATTCCTACACATTCCTTAATTGCGACTCGCAAATTGCGAGTCGCAATTAAGGAATGCTGTCCCATTCATTTCTATGGGCCTCCAGGCCCATAGGAATGAATTGGAGATTGCATGAGCAATTTGCGAGCGCCAGTAGGTACTCGCAAATTGCTCATGCAATTTCAAGGGTGTCAAAATTACACCCTTTTGCACCCATGAAATTGATCTGTGCACATATGTTGCACACAAACATGTCCTAAGGGCATGTGTGTGCGCAACATGAAACTTTGAAAAATGCACAAAAGTGCATTTTTCAAAGTTTTTGCAAATTACCATGAAGTTCTACTTCATGGTAATTTGCTCTCCCTATTAGCGAAATCGCTAATTTTTTTACTTTAATGCATTGCATTTAAGGAATCTCAATTTGGGATTCCTTAAATGCAATCGCAATTTAAGTAATCACAATTTAGAGATTCCTTAAATTGCGATTTTTGCATTTGGGATGATGCATCCTAAATGCAAAAATACTGGTCACACAGGGGCAGATTCTGAGAATCTGCCCGTTTGCGACCGGTTTTTCCTTTGATGCATGTGCCTGTATGTTGCTTATTCTGCTTCACAGACACAGAAAATCATTACTTATGCTGCTAAATCTATCAGAAGACAGAAACTGGTGCTCTCGTAGATCAGAACAACAAGTCCAGTTCCTTTCTGATAGCACCTGTGATGTGATAAGAACAGCTGCTTATACGTTTTAATTTCAGGCGAATTTTATTGAGCATTTTCTCAAAATGAACAGAGGAAAAAGAAAACAATCAAAGGATACAAGGGTCCAATTTAAGGTATACACTTCAGTTGCGTAGAGTCCTGGAGGGTTGATCGTGACCTGAGGGTCTAGAATACAGAGCCATCCAGGCAGCTGATGGTAAGTGAGAGCAAAACTACATATGGAGAGTAGATAAACCCATAGGAAGTGTAATATGGCGTAAAATTAAGTGATAGAAGAAAAGTAAAAGGGGAAAGAAGGGGCACTAGTAGGTATAGAGACAAAACACATGTCTCATTGTATAAACTCCAAGGAGGTCCTCATGTATATAAGTGCAGGTGCATTCCCAGTCATAAGCTCCACTCAATGCAAGAGTTCAGTTCAAGGTTTTGGGAGGAGGTGATATCAGTTCTGAATATCACTCATACTTGTACCCATGTGAGGGACGGCAGATATACAGGGGTATAGGGGATGGAAAACAGAGATTCACTTATCTCCTTATACTTGAGGTGCATCAAAGATAGCCAGGAGGAATCACCGGAGGAGAGACTGGAAGGCTGAGACATCTGAAAATTCTTCCCTCCTTAAAATCCCCTCTGAGGGAAGAAAGGTGTCTGGAGATCAACTTAATGTGATCATTACTACAGCATTTAAGGATCAAAATCATGGCCTGCACTATAAAGGAATCCCTTTGAATATTTGGAATCAGTCCAACTGGAACTCTAACAAATCTGAAAGGAAATCTTTCAGTTATTCATGTCCTAAAAAATTTCAGCCAAACAAATCATCACAGAAGATGGTTTCCGTGGGACAGAAAGAAGCACCCAAAAAGAAGTCCTAACTATTGGCCACAAGATGCTGATGGGGTAAAAAGAAGACTTCAGAAGTTCCGCGCCAAATGGGAAAGCTCTTTGGGTATTGAAGATCGACAGAAGAGGCTATTTCAAAGCCTTTGGCCTCCTTACTAAAGATTCAAGGGTCATCCCTACTTCCATCCACGAGATCCATCAAGGCTCCAAGCTATCTGGGAAGTAATTCCCTCATTACTAAAGGAAGCAGCCATCATTTTGGTGTCTCTGGAAAATGCCGAAGAGCAAGTTATTCTACCTTGTTTGTTGGTTGAACAATCTTTGGGGTGTTTTGATGAGCATTGGATTTGAAATGATTAAATGCACAGGTGTCAACAATTCATTTGAAGGGTCTACTGAAGATAATCCCAGTGCTTGTACATCAATAGTATCTGGTGATACTAGATTTACAGGATGCAAGGATGTATATATAGCCCATATATCCAGAGCAACAAAGATTCCTGAAGTTGAAGTAAATCATCTCATTTTCCAGGTCCTGGTCCAACACTTTGGGATAAAGACGGCTCCCAGAGGATTCACCAAAGCTCTTCCTCACCTGTCAGAATTACTCTACCAGAAGGGGATTCTCCTCCATCCCCAGCTAGATGACTGGCTTTTTCATACTAATGCTAAGAGACCACAGGCCTTGGAAAAGTCCTACACATTTCTTTCTCATGATCTGGATTTCATTGGCACAAAATGAAATAGGATAACTCTTTTAGAAAGGAGGGTGGTCAAGCTTCAAAGTCATATCAGGATTCTGCTCTCTATGGCCTGTCCAAAAGCAGGTGTTTGGTTGCAAGTAAACCAACATACAGCAGCGAAAAACAGGTTACTTACCTTCGGTAATGTCTTTTCTGGTCTGTGAATTTCTGCAGGTGCCAGACAAGATCAGAAGATTTTCATAGCAACTCTCATGCGGCTCCACATGGGTCTGCCCCACCCTGGATATGACATCAATCAATCAGACGCTATTTATATAGTGTGGCTTATCGCCTGTGAGGGTATCCAGTCACTGTGCTGTGGTCTCAGCTAAAGAGCCATGTCTTAAGTCCCTTCGTGAAGTGGGTCAGCGAGGGTGAAGTGCAGAGGTGGAGCAGGATGGTGTTTCAGGCTTCAGCAGCTAGATGGGAGAAGGAGCGTCCTCCAGAGCGGCAGCAGCAGATGCGTGATATGTTTCTGGAGGTTCCTGGGAGGTCGGTGGAAATTAAGGTGGGGATTCATGTACAAGGGTCCTTGGTTGTGGATGACTTTGAAGGAGTGGGTCAGAAGCTTGAATTGGCATCTCGTCTGTATAGGGAGCCAGTGGAGGCCTTTCAGGTGCTAGGTGATGTGGGTCCTCCTAAGTAGGGTGCGGATCAGTCTGGCTGCTGCGTTCTATATTGTCTGGAACCTTTTGATGAGTTTGCTGTTGGTGCCTGCCAAGAGTGTGTGCAGGGCTACTGTATCCTTACCACCTCGATGCTCTGACGTAGATTCTTTCTGATCGCTGCTCGTGCCAATGGACGTGGAGCCTGTAGGTATCAGAATATGCCAGTGAGCCAATCTCTAATCTTGTAATCTTGTTAATGGGCTCTATGAGTCCATTCAACAGAAAAGGGAGAAAGGTGGGTTGGTGAGGATTCTGTCATTAGATAAATTCTCCACCAGAAAAGGCATTACTGAGGGCAAGCAACTTGTTCTTCTAGTAGAGATGTATAACTTAGATAAATTGCATTGTGACTAGACACCAAAGCAGTATTTCCTCAGGTGGTAAGCTTGTGGAATGACAGAATTCTGAAGGACAATTCAGGTCAAATTCCCGTCCCACTAGAATTGACTGTCCACACAATAGTGTTTCGAATACTTGTGGAGGGATGCCCACATCACAGCCTGGCATGTGTCAAAGACTGGTACGAGCACCAGCACTGTGGTAGCATCCTTATCTTTTGAGTGCTTTTTCTTGGCTAGCCCATAGCAGATCCTTATGCATAAGACAATCAATAGGTAGAGAGTTATCTTTTGTACCACTTTTCCCCTTTTAGCTCCAGAGAAGCCCACAAAAAATTGATGGTCAAATAGATAGTCTGTGGCTAAATCATTGTAAACACTGAGCATCCTCTTAGCATCAAAACAGTAGAGCTTCACTTCTTCCTTGAAGGAATAGCGTACAAAGATGGCAAGGTAAAGATTTGTCCTATGTGGAAGGACAGCTCTAACTTAGGGCAAGAAAGCCGAAGGGCCAGTTTATCCAGGAAGAAAAGTGTAACTGGCTGCTGGACGGACATCCATCTTGGCTCCAATAAAAAGGAGCCGTTGTGAAGAAATCAGGTGTGACTTCCACATGCTGATGGAAAAACCCAACTATGTGGACAAGTCAGTCGTCGTCTGGAGGTACTTTATGACTGTTTGAGGTGAGCGGCCATCAGCAACCAGTTGTCGAGGTATGGGAAGACTAGTATCCTTAACCCCTGAAGACAGGCTGCCACCACCAAAGGTGCACTGGTAGGACCAAAGGTGAGCAGCAAGAGCTGAAAGTACTCTTGGCATACCTGAAACCAAAGAGATGCCTATGAGACTCCAGGACAGGGATGTGGAAATAAGTGTCCTGCAAGTCCACTGACACTATCCAGTCTCCTTGATCCAGAGAAGACAAAACTTGGACCAGGGTGAGCATTCTGAACTTGTCCTAACAAAGTAAGGAGTTCAGCAGGTGTAACAAACATTACAGAGCTGTGATTCCACAAAACTCCCTATATCTTGTACTTCTACATTCTCCTTGGAGTATGGAGATATTGCCCTCTGGAAGGTCTTGTGGTGTGGGTGGTATATACAGAGGTTCTGACAGGAAGCATAGGGTGTCCCAATATTCCACAATTTGGAGCACCCATTGGTCAGAAGTGATGCTCCTTCACCCAGGGAAGTGAAAATAGATGTGACCTCCAACCAGGCGCTTGTGTACTGGTGGCGGGCTCCCCTGGTATCCCCAACTGAAGCCCTGAAAGGAGCAAAACTGGTGAGGAAAATTCTGCACAAGCGCAGAAAGCCCAAAATGCAGTGACTCTGCCTTCTTTGAACTGGTCAAGGGCCAAGTGACTCTGAAGAGACGGGTCCCATTGAAGAGCATGTCCATAAATGACTGCTGGATGTCACTCAAGAATCCAGTGGATCAGATCCACGCATGACATCTAAGCACCACATGAGTACTGACTGCTCTACCCAGCCAGTCGGTAGTGTCCAGGCACGATCAGATGGAGTAACTCAGTGCGTCTTGGTCATCCTAGATGAGACATTGGAGATTTAGCTGTACATAATCTGGGAAATGGGCAAGATGTCCACCACCATGTCCCATAACACTTATATGTAACTCCCCAGGAGGCAGCTCGTATTGATGGACCTAAGGCCAAGGATAGCAGAGGAAAACCTCCGTTTGGCGAATGTCTCTATGCACGTCACCTTGCGATCTGGTGGAGTAGTCTGAAACGCATTCAGGTTCAGACCACTGATGGAGTCCTTTACCAAAACGTTTCTGGTAACTACTGTTAGAGGAGGAAGGTTGGGTCTCCCTGGGCCAGCCTGTGTCGCCTTGCAATTTGCCTATTGACTAGAGGGCAAATCCTAGCTTTGCCCAGGTGCCTACAGTGTGTCCATAGGCTGAAGAGTTGAATAGGTTCCGGACTTAAAGACAGAGTATGCGGCCTCACGGTACTTTGGGCACTGCACAACTCCGAATTATGGGAATGACTGGACATAGAGAAGCCATATTAGGATTTGTTTGCTTCTTTTTGACTCTCATGAAGATTTCGATGATGAATGGTCACTAAATTAGCCACTGGGGCGTATCTGCACTCATGACTTCAACCGGGAACAGACCATCTATGGATTCCATCGATGCTCCGCAATGCAAAGTTTGGCTTTGCATTCACAAATGGCCTTGGGATTCATTTTGATACACTGATCACACGTTGCTGTGCCATGTTTATAGCCTTAACACCAGAGCCAGACCTCGTGGGGGTCTGTCACTGACAGCTGTGGCTTTCCTTACACGGATAGAACCTCTGGTCTTAGAAGGTGACAGGACCCTAGCACTCAGAAATATTTATATAGAAAAACTCGGTCAAGTATGAAGACTCAAGAGAGCTAGCTCTGGAACTGCAGCAGAAGTCACAGCAAGAAAGAAATGTCAGTGAGCGGAGGTTGCATAGATATAGTAGTCCCAACAACACATCTGGGGCTGGACAGACCTGATATGGAGCCGCATAACACAACCTACCAGCACATAAGGGAGATAGTATGATCTTCCGGATTCTATCTGGTGCCTGGGGAAATTAACAAGGTGAGACTTCTGTGGTTAGAAGCCTTTATCCAAGCTTATTTGTAGTCCCTTGGGACAGATTTTGTTAGCACAAATCATAAGGCACATTCTCCATCATTGAAATCCAACGTCTCAGGACTACAAAATGGATATTACTTTAACACATTTATTAACAAAGGAACTAGAGTGGAGGATGTAGCACTTTAACTTGTTGAAATTGATTAATTGGCTAGCTAGTATGGACCACTGTCACAACAGATGTCAGCGCACAGGATCCGTGCCTGAATGAAGGATCATGTACTTCAGGGACAGTGATGGCTGGTGAACTTTAAAAATAGTAGTCCATAAGCCCTTTTCTTGAATTGGAGCAAATGAGCACCTGAAGTGAGAGAGCTTGAGCTACCTGCGGAAAGGGGATTCTATGTCAGGATCACAGGCTCAGATTATTCTTTCCTCTTCCTTTATTTTCCAGCTCAGCAGCCTTACAACATAACAGATACAAAAGACTACAAATCCCACGAGTCTTTGTACTAGAAACAACAGCAACAACCATAGAGGCAGTCCCATATAAACAATAGCAAGGAACTTCCTCTTTCTTCGCTGCTCAATAGCAAGTTAAGTGCCTTTCCTTGCTATTGCTTATTTCTGTTTGCATGTATTTCTTCCCTACCTTGTTGGGTGTTGTTAATTGGGGCTGTTTTAGCACATAAGTGCTCTCTGTGTTATCGCAGTATTCTGCTGTGTCGAGACGCCGGTGTTTTCTTAAACAGGCCTGCCCACTTCCTCAGGGAAACCCTCATCGCAGTACTCTTTCGCCCGGGTCAGCTGAACTCAACGGCCCGGAGCGACACAGCAGTTGATCGAGGCAGCAGTTCCTCATTGATTCAGGGGCACGCCCGGCAGAGGCGCAACTAGAGCTACATTTCGGGGGGGCTAAGAAAAAAATTCGGGGGGGGGGGGGGGCTGAATCTTTAAGCAATAGGCAGAGTGGAGCTGATTTCGGGGGGGGGGCTGAATCTTTAAGCAATAGGCAGAGTGGAGCTGCAGGGGCTCTTAGAAGGGGTGAAACAACAGCAAAGGCCTCATTAACATGCAAGTGGTCTTTTTAAAGACCTGTGAAGTGCTCGGGTGCTGCTGTGTGTGTGCCCGGGAAGCTGTCTCCACCCGTGCTGCCGCACACGACGGGGGGGCTGAAGCCCTTTGAGTCCAATGGGTGTTGCGCGCCTGACGCCCGGCCATAGAAGGTGCAGGCTGCCTCTTTTGTCTTGCTTCAGCCTTTTCCTCCGGCGCCGCAGGAATTCTGTGTGCGGTGTGCTCTGTTTCCGCTAGCGGGCTGGGCTCTCGCACGCGCTTTCTCGAGGGAGAGAGGCATCTCTCTCAAATTCCTTATATTCCTTGGTGTTGTGCCGGGCTGCTTATGCCTCAGACTCATTCTGCAGTGACCACGCATCAGATGCAGCACCGTTTCATTATTCTTAGTATTTCTCATTGCCATTGGGTGCCTAGTGACCTCATCGGCTCCAGAGGGCGGTACTTCCGCGGAGAATTTTTCTTTTGAGTCCAGCCTCCACATGTAGTGAGTGTGCCTAAACCTCCAAACATGCCTTGGCTTATTCAAGGGGTTTTAGCTACATTTCTCCTCTGTCTAGTGCTCAATATCTCTCTCCCTTTACTTTACCTGACTATGGCAGGCAAATTCTTTGACTGGGAGCCCACAGATGAGGAGCATTCCCTGCTACCTCATCATCAAAATATCTTTATTCGGATATAAAAACATCCAAGAAAAGAGCAGGTACAATTACACATATTACAATATAATATTGCGAACATATTTAACATATTAAAAATCATTTAAAAAAGACAAAATAGGGTGTTTCTAAATGGCCTGTCCAGGGCCTTAATGGCCGGGTTACACAGGGGCTACTGGCAAGGCCATGAATTCATAGATTATTAAAGTGCAGGGTGCAAGCATTTATAGAGTGCAAAATACCATCATCCAGAATAAAATACATGATCATAGACTACTTAAAACAAAGTATTATAAAAGGACTATAACATTTTAAAATACCTTTTAACATCCCCAATGCGCTAAACCATCCAGTTCATCATTTACATACTTCTTCGGCTATAACTACTATTATATGCACCGCTTGTATCAAATTTCATGAAAGACTTTTACTCGTTTTGCCCCACCTACAATACACGGCAAACGAGATAACTTATGTCTCTTGTCTCGACTTCCTTAATTTTGCAGCAAGTCTTAAAAAATTCACAGTGCAAAACAAGGTAAGAGGCTCCGAGGAAAGCTTTAAGTATAAAAGAGCTACCCTGACATGGGTGAATTTATTCGCTTTTAGGATGGTTTTTAAAAAGACAGCCCGCGGAAATTCGTACAATGGACAAAAGAATACAAAATGGAGGGTGTCCTGTGGAGATCCCAGATCGCAGCCACAGGGACCCTTTGAGCCAATGTCTTTTGTGAAACCCGCGGGAACAGCTAAAATATGGTGTAAAAGATCCAGTCTAAATCTGGTCATTAAAAATCTATCGTTTTTGTTATAAATCTGCGCCAGGTAAGGTTCTAGGCCTGCAACAGATTTCGTGAGTATATATGATCGCACTGACCCTTTCAGTATTTCACAGTCTTCTCGGGAGCAGGCTACCCGCCTCAAGTATTCTGCTTTTATGAGTGTTTTTGATTGGGTCGTCAGAGATGTGGGCTCTTCAAAACAACTAGCATAGCCCAGCCACTTCAACTTATCCTTTACGTATTTGAGCCATGGTATTTTATGACCTTTATCCCTTTTAATACAGTCTGTGATTATTTCTCTACTAAGGCTAGCATCTGGATTGGTCCAAATTTTAATCCAGCACATTATTGGTTTAAGACTTATTCTGTCAGAAATGTAAGGGAGCCCTAACTCTTCATGAATAATGTAGGCCGGGGTACTTTGTGGTACTTGCAAAATCCTTCTGAGAAACTTATTTTCCTCCAGTTGTATCATGGAGGTGTTTCTAGTACCCCAAACCTCACTCCCATACATGATTTTGGAACAACAGATTGAATTATATAAATTCAATACTTCATTCGGTGACCAGCGGCCTAACCTCGTGGCTCGGGACATTATTGAGCCCATTATACTCGTGTGCTGTTTACACTTTTCTGAGATTAGTGTGGTAAATTTGAGGTGTTTATCAAAAATTATCCCTAAATAATTAAAAGCCTCAACCTTCTCTAGTTTGTGACCCCCAATGTTAAAACTAAAATTCCTCGTTGGTCTTTTTCCTGCTTCCATAATATAGGATTTTGTTAGGTTGGGGGATAAGTCTAGGTGTGCCATAAACCCACAAAAGCCATCAATAAGAGACTGTAGGCCCCTCCCTGTTCGTGAGAGGAGTACTGCGTCGTCCGCATATAAAAGGACAGGTATACTTCTATTGACCACTCTAGGACAATCGACCCCCAATTTTCCCAGAGCTTTGTCCAAACCATTTATGTATAACGTGAATAAAAAGGGCGCCAAAATACAACCCTGTCTCACCCCCCCAGTGCAGGCAAAATGATCAGTGAGATTCCCCTCATTGCTGTATCTGACCTGAGCTGTTGTATCCATGTGTAGAGATTTAAAAAAAAAAACAAACTAGGGTCCACCCCAAGCAGCTCTAGAATCTTCCATAATTTTTCTCGGTTGACTCGGTCAAAGGCTGCCGTCAGGTCCATAAAAGCAAGATAGACTGTCCCATCATCAGCCAAGGAGTACTTTGCCACCAGATTGTATAAATTGAGGCATTGATCTGATGTGGACCGACCCGTTCTAAAACCGTACTGGGTATCTGTGATGATCTTATTTTCCTCAGCCCAGTCCATTAAACGGTTTAGAATTACCTTCCCTAAAACCTTTGCTGACACGTCAATTAATGAAATCGGGCGGTAACATTGAGGATCGCTTTTATTACCCTTTGTAAATAGGGGGACGATGGTGGCAGTTGACCAAGACCTGGGCATTCCCTTTTCCACTGCTGTGTTAAAAACTCTTGTAAGTATGGGAGCCCACAAATCTACCTGGGATACAAATAAATCGGGGGGAATCCCATCTGGGCCTGGGGCCTTGTTCCTTGTCAGGGCATGTATTCCGTCTTTAATCTCGCCCACTGTGAACTGTACCCATGAACTTGGTAACATGCCTGCATCTGAGATATGTTGAACCATGGTACTGCCCTGGTTATACAACTTTTTGAAATGAGAGACCCAAGCTTCTGGCAAGATATTGCAGGTGACCTTCTCGTTGTTCGGGGGCTGGAAACTAGGATCATTAATCACCCTCCAAAAACGTGACATATCTCTCATCTCGGCTGCCTCCCTTAAATTCGCCCAGGCCTCGTAATGGATAGAGTTTTTCCTCTTCTTTATGGCCAATTTATATTGAGCCCTACATTCCGCTATCCTACTCCTGTCCTTCGGCATCTTTTTAAGTGCCCGTTTTAAATCTTTTTGGGCTCTGGAGCATGCTTTGTCAAACCATTTAGGTGTAAGGTTGAACATTGGTGGCGATTTAATCCTCAATAACCTGTCGATGTCCCTTGCCATACTTTCAAATGCGCTTATCAATTCTTTACCTTTAATTTCTTGATTTAAGCACAACCATATCCCGCTTTCTGGGTATGCAATAAGTTTTTTATAAAATGCATCCCCATCAGTGTTGGCCCAGCGTATTCGCCTGCCCTGGTCCATTGCTTCCAAATTTCCCCTTGTCGTCCTGGGCCTTGACTGCACAGGTGGATCCGCATCCAACAATGACAACACCAGGGGGTTGTGGTCACTAAAAATACTAATCTCTATATTAAAATCTATGATCCTACTTTTGAACCCATGTGAAACAAAAATAAAATCAATGATGGTATCCCTTCCCCTGCCTTTAAAAGATGGATTGATGATGTTGGAGATCCTGGGCTCGATTAAATCCATTGTAGGGGCTAGATCATATGTGCCCAGAATCTTACTCAATTCGCTGCCTTCCAGTGTGTGTTCAAGGTGCCAATCCGTGATGGATGGACAAGAGTTCCATATTCCCACGCCCCATTTCAAGTATGGACATGGGTGACAGTTAAAATCGCCCACCAGAATCACATTTGGTGGGCATTTTCCCCTGGAATACAGGTCAGCCAATCTGTCCTTCAGTTCAGCCAGCCTCTGCATTGATTGGCCCGCATTATAAAAATGTATCAGTACAAATTTTAACCCCTTTTTACCATAACTAAGACCCTGAATGTTGTCCGAGTTCCAGCCCATAACCTCCCAAGTCCCTTGTAATGCCAGAGACACATACGTTATTAGTCCCCCTTTAGCTCTTCCCATCAAGGATTTTTGGGCGGGCACAAAGAACATTTTGTACCCTTCTAAATACGGGGCGCTACTATCCAACTCCCATGTTTCTTGAAGGCAAATAATGTGAAACTTTTTGCTGAAATCCAACCATTCCTTGTTTCTTAATTTGGTCGAGATTCCAGCAATGTTCCACGATACCACCCTGAGTTCCCCAACCCCACGGGTGGACTCATTCCTTACTGAGGTACACTGTTTTTGAGACACCAATCCTACTAAACTACTCAGTTCTGAAGCTGGACTATTGGCTAGGTAGATAGTTGCAACCTCATTTTGGGGGATTTCAAGTGAGAGAATATTTCCTGTAATGCCAACATTCTCCCTTAGCGTGACATTAGCTGGAGGGGATAAATTTTCCATGTTTACAATGGGAGTCAGTCAATCTAGTTCGTCCATCACTGCCGCATCAGACAGTGGGATGAACCTATTTGAGACTGACCCCAGTCTGTACGACCTTGTTATAGGGATTTCCCCTCTTCTGCGTGGCACTTGGCGTCACTCTTTTGCATGGTCCCTATAGAAATAGTTCAAGGGGAGCATTTTTATGGTCGTCCCGCTGTCAAAAGCCACATAACTGTAACCAAGCAATTCTTTTACCAGCTCTGGGTGTCTAAAATTAACAATAACACAGTCTCCTGCAAACTTCTTCTCCGAGGGACCAATCCAAGCTACCCTCCTTGCCATGAGAATATGAATACTCTGATGCTTGGATTCCTTCACGTTATTGTGCAGCCAGTCATTGACCTTATTTATCATGGAACTTGTGGTCTCTTCTCTTACCCCATTGTGGGCTGGAACCCCTGCTAAGACTATTGTATAAGGGCAGGCTGCTGGGGGCAGATCCAGCGTCTGCAAACCCGGAGAGCTCTGCACCTGGACATTCGGGAGGCTGTGGGCTGCTATCGGTCCTTTTGTGCTAACCTCTTGTGGACTCACAAGCGCCAAAATAGGAGGTATGTCTTTATCATTGCTCACCGTTGGGACGACCCTCTGCTTCGTCCCTGCCCGTCCCGGGCAAGGTGCGATCCCTAACCCGCCATGGCTCATGGTTTGTTGGGGCACTGGGTGATCACCCTTTTCCGCTTCAAACAACCTACTGACTTTCTCCTCGATTTTCTTTATGTCTTCCACCAAGGGAGCCAAATGTTTAAGAAAAAGAGCTTCCAATTTGGACTCCAGTATTTTCAATAACTCCTGCGGCCAAACCGTTCTGTTAACGGGGGAGCAGGAATCGCACTGTTTGCAGGGTGGCCTATTACTTCCATCCTCAACTATTATAGGGTCTTTTCTGGAGCCTCCTTTTTTTGCTTTTATGTCTTGTTTGGTTTTACATGTCCCCTTACTTTGTGGCCTAGTTGTGGACTTTGAGGTCTCAGTGGTGACAATTTCTAGAGAGGGGTCTGGCACTAATAACACTTTTTTTGAGCGGGTGACTACTTCCCTTTCCCTCTCTGGTAGAGCATTGGGATCCCTCTCGCCCCCGGGTGTGATGCCTTCCTGCTCGTGGACTCCCTCATGGGCTCCCCCAGTCCCACTAACCAATATATCTGCCGCAGACCCCTCCACTATCGGTAACTCTTGATCCCCACCTACTCGCCTATTCATGTGGACTTGTACTATTGTGGAGCCCTGATTTTTGCTCTGCATGGGAAGTCCCTGACCTGCCGGTATGCTTACCCTAGGCGTAACACATTCCGCTATTGTCCCCAACGAAGAACGTTTATGTGCCAATAGAGAATCAAGGGACAACCTACGCTCCGTTAACTGTATCTCGTGCGTCAACAGGGATTCGGCTCGCGTAATAAATGCATCCAATGTACCCTTGACTCCCGCCCCTGGTCTAATTGTTTTTTTTTTGGTTTTCCCCATATCACCCCTGGGGCTATGGACGTATAATATCGTATGTATGGTTCCTCGAGGTACGTGTTCTCAGAATATCGCCTGAAACTAACCCGGATGTAAGGATCCACAATATATTAGCTAAGACGCTACAATTTGTGTTGCCCAACGCTGGTGACACACAGGTGATAACAAGAGTAACTTGTCACACTTCAATTTGTTGTGCCCCCAAATTTGGTGTTTGACAATAGGCCAACAATGTTTAACCTACACGCCCCTCCCCTACTTATCTTGCAGATCTCAGAAGTGCTTTTATGGCTGTAGACAGATGCCCAACTTGCCTCGCGAACCAAATGGAATGGCCCAGCCCGGCCTCTATCGGCCTCGGACGGCCGCAGACGGTCCCGCCCTTGTCCCGGGCTTCTCCCGGCGCCACCCGCGCGCTACCCGCGACGCGGGGGTCAAGGTCCGTTAAGTAGCGCCTCCGGGCGCGCTGGCGGCGTGTTTCCGGCCCCAGGGGATCCTGGGAAATGTAGTTTTGGCGTGCGCTCCCCCCACACAGCGGCCACCACAGCAAGCGACGGCGGGAGGGAGACGCCGCGGGCACAAGGGACTTGGAAGCGCCAGGAGCTGTGGCACACTCAGGTAGGATTCGTTCAATTTCCCAGCCTTCCACCACCTTTCAACTTCGCCCTTTATTCTCTGGGGCTTGCCAGGTACCAGCCTTCCACCACCTTTCAACTTCGTCCCCCGCTCTGCCGGGGTCAAGGTCCGTTAAGTAGCGCCTCCGGGCGCGCTGGCGATGTGTTTCCGGCCCCAGGGGATCCTGGGAAATGTAGTTTTGGCGTGCGCTCCCCCCACACAGCGGCCACCACAGCAAGCGACGGCAGGAGGGAGACGCCGCGGGCACAAGGGACTTGGAAGCGCCAGGAGCTGTGGCACACTCAGGTAGGATTCGTTCAATTTCCCAGCCTTCCACCACCTTTCAACTTCGCCCTTTATTCTATGGGGCTTGCCAGGTACCAGCCTTCCACCACCTTTCAACTTCGTCCCCCGCTCTGCCGGGGTCAAGGTCCGTTAAGTAGCGCCTCCGGGCGCGCTGGCGGCGTGTTTCCGGCCCCAGGGGATCCTGGGAAATGTAGTTTTGGCGTGCGCTCCCCCCACACAGCGGCCACCACAGCAAGCGACAGCGGGAGGGAGACGCCGCGGGCACAAGGGACTTGGAAGCGCCAGGAGCTGTGGCACACTCAGGTAGGATTCGTTCAATTTCCCAGCCTTCCACCACCTTTCAACTTCGCCCTTTATTCTCTGGGGCTTGCCAGGTACCAGCCTTCCACCACCTTTCAACTTCGTCCCCCCTATCCATGTGGTCCTTGTGAATGTGATTGACGCATCCATAGAAAGGGCGGTCTCCTCAGTGCTTGAACCCTTGAGCCGAAGGATCATTGAACTTACGGTCAGGAGAACCGTGGTACCCTCGCCAGAGGAAGACCAGAGGGAGCCCTCTTCTGGCACAAGAGGCCCCTCCAAGGGTAAAGGAAAGGGCAAAGCACACACTGAACCCCCTAATCCTGCCTCTTCTCTAGATGCTTTTGAGAGGCTGCGCCAGGCCTTCTTAAAGAGGCACTATGATGGCAACGCTCAGGAGGATCCCTGGCCGGGCAATACCCTGACGAAGATTCTTGCCCCCAGAATGAGGCAGAGGACAATATAGGGGTTGACACCAATCCAGATGGTGACTCTGACAATGAGCCATGTCCGAGCAGACCCTGGCACCCGGAAGGAGGTGCCATAGAAACCCAGCTGAAGGCACCTCACACAAACGACAGCCCAGATGCATCAGGGATGCTAAATCCTGAGGACATCTATCCCCCCGCTCTGCAGATTGTATACCGGCGCCCTCAGTGGCGTCTTATGTGGCTAGCTGCATCAGAAAGTCTATGGACCGAGAGGTCTGTGGCCGATTAAAGGCGGTGTGTCCTTGGCCCGCCCTAATGAATAAAGTGGTTCATACCCCAGAAATTGACGCCAGAATGGCGACATTTATTTTGAAGTTTATCAAAGACCCTAAAAAGGGTCTAGATTGATCTTGGCGATCTTGCCATGAAAAGGTGCTAGACGTCCTGTGGCCACTCACTTATTTTCGTGACATGGCAGAGGATGCACTCGTGCATTCCATTCCAACCCACACAGACTCCAGACTAAACGGTCCATGTTGTGGCAGGATCAAAAGAAGTTCGGGGGCTTCTACCCATCGAGAAGCCGCGGCAAGGGACATGGCGGAAAGGCTGGATTACGCGGAGCCAACAACGCACCAGGTGGTGTTACCGGTAAGGAGGTGGGGGAAAGGCTGCTGTGGTTCAAGCACAGGTGGGTAGCGGTTACATAGTATGCGTGAGTGCTACAGATGGTCACTGGGTTTCATATAGAATTTCACGGTACACCTGCATCAACTGTCCCGATCACGACCTCTGGTCCTCTCACGGGAAGGAGCGCAGGTGGTAGACAGGGAGGTAGCAGACCTCATCCAAAAAAGGGCCATCACACCTGCATCTCTTCATCCCAGAGGCTTCATCAGCAACCTCTTCCTAGTAAAAAAAAAAAGACAAAAGGTTCAGGCCAGTATTCAAACTTCGAGGTGTAAATCAATGGGTAGTTTACCACCACTTCAAAATGGAGGATGTACAACTTCTCAGAGATGTCCTACTAGCAGGAGACTGGATGATATGGCTCAACTTGAAAGACGCCTACCTGACAGTACCAATCTTTTCCCTCCACAGACGCTTTCTTCAATTTCAGTGGAACAGGCTCTTTTGCGAGTTTCACATGTCTACCGTTCCGTCTGTCCTCAGCACCCTGGTGCTTTACAAAGCTGTTGACACCAGTCATGGAATGGCTCTGTGCATGGGGTGTACGCCTCATAGTGTACTGGACGACATACTTCTGATGCACCAAGAAACGGAGGTGTTACCTACCCAACTTCAAATTACTCAAATCGTTTTGCAAGACCTAGGGTTAATCTTCAACAACCTGAAATCGGTTTACTGACCAGCACAATGCATGACATTCCTAGGGTTCGAGGTGGACACCATGCAGCAATGCCTGCGATTACCCTAGCCGAAAATACGCTTGATTGGCAAGGAACTGCGCCGTACGTTTGCGAAGGAAACGCTCTCCCTGCAGCACTTGGCTCGGATTGTTGGCCTCTTGTCGTCCTCGATCCCAGCGATTTTCCCCACCCTCTTCATTATCCAGCTCTACAACACCTGAAAACGCAGCACCTACATTGGGGTCTGAAGTATACCCATCAGATTGCCCTCTCTCTGGAGGCCCGCTCAGAACTGGATTGTTGGCTAGAGAACATGCAAGCCTGGAACGGGAGAGCCATTTTCGTCTCGGCTTTGGAACTAGTGATCGAGTCAGATGTCAGCCTTCTTTGCAGGGACGCCCGTTGCAGGGACATTACAATGAGCGGGCACTGTTAAGAGCATGAGGAGTCTCTCCATATCAATTGTGTGGAGCTCCTGGCTGGTTCTTTAGCGATTCGGAGCCTGGCGGCTAACAAAGTATCCTGCCCCATCCTACTGAAGATGGGCAATAGCCCCGCAGTGAGATACATCAGTCGTCTGGAGGGCACTAGATCCAAGGTTCTGACAGACTTAGCCAAAGGCTTCTGGAACTATCGCCTCAGTCACAACCTGTCCGTCACAGTGGAATATCTTCCAGGGAATCTCAATCAAAGGGCAGACTAGCACTTCAGACACCTGCAGGATTTCAGTGCCTGGAAGTTGGATCCCTTGATCTTTTAGAGCCTCATGGTACATTCGGGTCCCTGTCAGGTGGACCTATTTGCCTCGCTTCTAAATCCCCAACTACCTTGTTTCTTCAGCTGGAAATTAGATCTGCTCGGATAGAAATGGATGCATTCCTGAAGGACTGGACTCCATTTCGGGGGTATGCCTTTCCCCCTTCTCCATGATTCCCAGGCTCATTGCATAAATCAGGTGGCAGAAAGTGGAAGTGATCCTGGTGATGCCACTCTGGAAGTCGCAAGTCTTGGTTCCAGTTCTGCTGGATCTTTCCACTGTTTTTCCAATCCGACTACCCCAGACTCCTCATCTGTTGATGAACTTGAGCGACAAGTTGCACCCTCTGGTTCAAGAGGGGACACTCACACTCATGGCGTGGAAGGTTTGGCGGGGGCTTTCTCTCTTAACAGAGAGGGAAGGGCAGACTCTACAGTCAAACATTATAAATCGCGTGGCAAAGGTGGTCACGTTGGTGTCTGTGCTGGGGTTTGGATCCTGTGGTTCAATACTGGCAAGATAACTTTTACCTTTCATATAAGGAGCTAACAGGGAAACTAGCCATGCTTTCATGCCTGAACTCTTGTAAACGAGTATCAGACGTACGAGTGCTGTAAATATCTTCTATATTTACGCTGGAAGATGTGTGTTTTACGATTGCCCAGCAGACGAAATCTAGCATAATCTGAGCCTCCGGTCCTGACATAGGATATAACATTTTCTAACTATCGTGAAGGAAAGTTTCAATTCTATTAAGGACGCGGAGGCGAGGATTATCCCCCCAGTTGGTCATACATGTTTGTACCCTTCCTGGATGTCCACGCCATTGGCTCTTGGATAAGTATAACTGCCTTTCGAAAGGTAATCATGTTGATGTCTGTCATTTACTGAGGTACGTTGATACTTCCGTGAGTTATTGGATGCATATCTTCGAAACATTTTTCACTAAAGTATATGGTTGCCTTATAAGAAAAGTGGTTTGACGTTATATTTGATGTTTGTTTTCCCTGATACGGTTTCCCGTTGTTCTTCGCAGGGTCGGACCAGAAGCAAGACTATTAAACGGAAAGAGGGGTAACATCTGTTTCGCCCAGAGAAAGAGGAAGTGCTGTTCTTTGCTACTGTTTATATGAGACTGCCTCTGTGAAATTAAATGAAATAGGATTTATAAAGCGCATGGTTACTTGGAGGCATCCTAGCGCTAGGGTCGAACCGCATTAAACTGTAGCAATCAATGTGGGAAAAGCCAGGTCTTAAGCTTCTTACGGAAGATGGAGTGGTCTGATTCTTTACGCAGCTGCAGCGGTTGTTGCTGTTGTTTCTAGTACAAATACTCATGGGATTCGTAGTCTTTTGTATCTATTATGTTATGAGGCTGCTGAGCGGAAATATCAAGGAAGAGTAAAGCATAACCCTGGATTCTGCATCCTTAATGTAATTGAAAATTTCCTTCACGAGAGCTAGGAAATGTTATATTCTTTCTCCGAATGAAAAGATTTTGGAAATAAAGTGGGAAAAAAGGAACATTCATTATGTGGGCTAACACCCAAGGCATCACAACCAAAGTGGCTGTAAAGGTTGGTTAGATCTTTATGAATAATAGGCAGCACATTAAACATGGTTATGCATGTATGACTTGTTAATCAATTAAACACCTGATTTGCATATGGCCATGTCTGAACTGGGGTGGCAGAGTGGGCTAAAGAACGGTGATGGATCAAACCCAGATCTGTTGACTGGGTGTGAGTGTTTGATTGGTTCTGATGCTCCGTCCATCACCACCCCCTTTTGAACTGCTTTGTTCGCCATAAGTTGGCAGGGTATGCTCAGACGTGAGTCCCTTGCTCACTTTGCCACTGGATTCAAGCAAGCCTGGCTGAAGACGGCTGAAATGCCAGAAACCGGTCCTAGGAAGCTTGTTTCTGGTCCAGGGAAGGCATGGCTTGGCAGTTCGGGCTGGACTGTTCCCATGAGGCACAGGGTCAGACTGATTTGCATATGGCCATGTCTGAACTGGGGTGGCAGAGTGGGCTAAAGAACGGTGATGGATCAAACCCAGATCTGTTGACTGGGTGTGAGTGTTTGATTGGTTCTGATGCTCCGTCCATCACCACCCCCTTTTGTACTGCTTCCTAATGTATTGAAGCACAACTCATCTCTTGATATTGTCCCGTAACCCATTCACATTCCAGCTCAAGAGTTTAAGATTGCAGTACCCATGCATTTGTTCGTGAGTGATATGGAGTCATCAGTTCCTCCCCAATAGTAGTGTCTGCCCATGCTGATTTAAGACAAAGAAAACGAACAACATTGCCCCAACCCCAACAACCCCCCTCCCTGCCCCCCTGCACTCCGAGGCTGAAACTGCCCATGATTCCAACTTGCACAGTGACCTGTCGCCCAACTAGGAAACTAAAAGTAGAAATGTGGGGGTGAAAGAGTCGCTACATACCCCCTCCCCTTCCAAAACAATCAGTGTCTCATCCGCTCCTCAAGAGGGGCAAGTCTAAGAGTCATTCACTGTCAGTTGGTATCAGGCCCCGTGAGTCAGTGACATCCCCCATGAATCGATACCTGAGGCCCCCGCCGATGCAGGGGGCCATACAGCTGCATAACAAGGTCTGAAGTGCCCCAGCCTGACCTTTCTTGGCACCCACGTAGCCAACAAAGAGTTGGTCATCCACCCAGATAGAACGAAAGCGCACGTTTTGGGTCCAGACGGTGGAGCTGCTCTTCTTCTTTTGTAGGATCCGGAGGTGGAAAGAAGGTGGGCAAAGTGATGGTCTGCCCAATGTGAAAGGCAGTGACAACCTTAAGAAGGAAGGATGGACAAGTCCTGAGAACCACCTTATGCGGATGGACAGAGGGAAAAGTAGGCTGGATGAAAGAGCCTGGAGCTCACTCACTCTTCTGGCAGATGTGATGGCTACCAGGAAAGCAGTCTTAAGTGTCAGGAGCCTCAAAGGACAGTTGTGAAGTGGCTCAAAGGGAGCGCACATTAAATAGGTTAAGACTAGATTCAAGTCCCACTGAGGCATAACGAAGGGAGTAGGAGGAAAGAGATGAGTTATGCCTTTCAAGAAACGTTTAACCACCGGGGACTTGAAAAGAAAAGGCTGATCTGAAAGCCGAAGAAAGGCAGAGATGGCTGAAAGATTGTCCTTGATAGTGCCCAGAGCAGAGCCCTGCTTGGCTAAAGAAAGAAGAAACAGGAGAACCTCAGAAAGAGGGGCAGGAAGGGGATCCACAGCCTTTGCTGTGCACCATGCCACAAACTTGTGTCACCGGCAGGCGTATACCATCTTAGTGGAGGGATGCCTGGCTGCCAAGATTACATCACAAACTTCGGGAGGCAGGTCAAAAGACATCAACTACCGCCGCTCAATCTCCACGCAAGGAGGTGGAGGCTGGACAGGTTCGGGTGGAGGACCATCCCCTGTTGCTGCAACAGAAAATCCTCCCGAAGAGGCAGACGGGTAGGAGGATCGATGGTCATGTTGAACAGCTCAGGATACCAGACTCTTCGTACCCAATACAGAGCCACAAGGATGACTTGGGCCCGGTCGCGTCTAATCTTCTTCCGCACTCTAGGCAGAAATGCTATAGGCGGAAAGGCGTACAACAGACCGCAACTCCACTTGCGACGAAAAGCGTTGCCTAGCGAGTGCCGCCTTGGAAATTCCAATACGCAGAATTGCTGACATTGCGCGTTCTCTTCAGTGGCGAATAGATCTAACCAAGGCTCTCCCCACTGTAGAAAGAGACTTTGCACCACCTCCTAGTGAAGACGCCATTCGTGATCCATCATGCACCTGCTGCTGATTTCGTTTGCCCTGGCGTTCAGGGAACCTGCCAGGTGTTGTGGAGGAGTGTGGCTCAATGGTTAGAGCGGCAGACCCTGAAGCAGAGTTCTGGCCAAGGACCAGGGTTCGATTCCCGCCTCGGTGGGGCTCGGGCTCAATTTCCTTGGACCTGTCTATTCTCGCCTCGGTGCCTATTCTAATCATGGGCCCCACGCTGCAACTCTGGGCAATAGCTTGCTTAGCCTCCACACCGGCCCCAACAGCGCTAAGGATGCCTGGCTTCACCCTGGGGGTGCCCAGGAGTGGACACTTCACAGGGAAAGCCAGGAGGGGTTCCACAGCGGTATGAGTATCAGCGCCAGGAAACCGCAAAGGCGACACCGCAAGGTGGCCGTCTGGTGACAGTGCGCTCTATAAGTACCTTGACATTTACATAAGTACCTTGACATTTACATTTGAACCACCATGGATATGCCCTGATGATCCAGCCATGTCCAGAGGCGGAGGGCCTCCTGACATAGGGTCCAGGAAACTACCCCGCCCTGTTTGTTGCAGTACCACATGGCAGTGGTGTTGTCCATGAACGCCTGCAATACTCTTCACAGGACAGAGGGAAGGAATGCCTTGAGTGCAAAACGAATCGCTTGAAGCTCCAGAAGTTTGGTGTGGAGCTCGGACTCCGCTGGAGACCAGAGGCCTCTGATCTCTGCCTCTCCCATGTGGCCGCCCCATCCCAGAAAGGATGCCTCTGTCACCACTGTGTGCTCTGGTTGGGGAAGGGAGAGAGATCTGCCGTTGACCCAATCCTGGTTCGTGAGCCACCACTGCAACTGTCGTGCAGTGCCCTCCGAGATCTGGACGCAATCGGACATATTCTCCTGATGCTGTGCACACTGGAACTTCAGGTCCCACTGCAGAGCCTGCATATGCCACCTGGCATGATCGACCAGCAGGATGCAGGAGGCCATGAGGCCCAGCAGCCTCAGGGTCATCTTGACCGAAACCCAGGACAGAGGCCGAAAAATCGGAATCATAGCCCGAATATCCAGGATTTGCTGTTCGGGAGGAAAAACCTGAAACCGCGTCATGTCCAGAACCGCTCCAATGAAGAGGAGCTTCTGAGAGGGAATCAGGTGCGACTTCGGCACATTGATGGAGAACCCCAGAGAATGCAGGAGGTTGGCCATAGTCTCTAGGTGGGAGACGACTGCCTGGGGTGAGCCCGCCTTTAACAACCTGTCATCGAGATAGGGGAAGACTGAAACCCCTGCTCTGCGCAGATGAGCTGCGACCACCACCATCACTTTCATAAACACCCGAGGGGCGCTGGTAAGGCCAAAGGGGAGCACGATAAACTGAAAATGCTCTTGGCCTACCTTGAACCGAAGGTAACGCCGGTGGGCCGGCAGGACGGGGATGTGAAAATAAGCGTCATGCAAGTCCAACGCTACCAGCTAGTCTCCAGGGACAAGGGCAGACAAGACCTGAGCGAGCGTCAACATCTTGAACTTTTCCTTCTGTAGGAAGCAGTTGACGTTCCTGAGATCCAAGGTAGGATGCAGGCCCATGTCCTTTTTGGAAACCAGAAAGTAGTGGGAATAACAACCACGACCTACTTCTGCGGCGGGAAAGCCAGTGGCGGCCGGTAAGTTTTGGAGGGAATGGGGCGGACAGGAAACACACACGCACACATACACATAACACTCACAATCATGCACTCACACACGCGGGCACCCAAACACATTCATTCACAACACTCTTTCCCAAACATTCATACATGCACGCACCAAACAATTTAAAAGGAAAATAAAACACACTTACCTTCAGCCAGCTCGGCGCTGCCTCTGCGTTTCAGAAGGCTTGGGCCTGCTGCCTCCCCTCATTGGCTAACCTAAGGTAAGCAAATGAGGGAAGGCAGCAGTCTCAACGTCATCACAGAGTGGGATGGGGTCAGTGAGACCACTGACCCCACCCCACTCTGTGATTAAGTGTCATCGACACTCGATCATGGGCGCCTCAGGGCTTAAAACTGAAGCAACCAGTTGAGAGGCAATCAGTGAGGCTACCCCTCGTCACTGAGGGGAAGGCCTCAGCACCCTTTGCTGAGCTGAGAACGTCATGCCCACCGGAGCTGTGACTTTCTGAGCCCAGCAAAGTTCAGTTCAGGCAGCCAGGAACCAGCGCTGAATGAGCATGTCTGGCTCCTGGTGCCTGAGGAAAGCGCTTGATGGCTCCCTTGGCCAAGAGAGCCGAAACTTCCTGTAGGAGAAGGGCCAGGTGATCCTCTGACATGCAGTGATACTGAGGTGGCATGGCTAGAGGGGTAGCCTCGAAGGGGAGGGAGTAGCCCCTTCGGACTATGTGTAAAACCCACCTGTCCGACGTGATGGTGCGCCAGTGGAGGAGGTGATGGCGGATCCGGCCACCCACTGGTGTTTGATGGGCCTGAAAAGTCGGACTAGGAGGATTTGGAGGCTGCTGCAGAGGGGGGGTTGGTGGAAAGGACCATGTGGCCAAAAGGATGTAGGTAAGGGCCTCATTAAACGGCAGCAGAGGCTCTGAAGAGCTTGCAGCCGGCTGAAGCACCTCTGTCAGGAGGTTAGTCCTGACTGCCACTGTGGGAAGCCCAAGGTTGAGGGCCTCAGCCGCCCTATGCAATACCACTGCTTATGACACTCCCTCCTCCATAGCCACGGTAGGAGGAGACAACATGCCAAGGTCAGGGGATCTGTCAAGACCACTGGCATCCCCCGGTTCCTCTCTCCAGTCCTGCTCAGATTCCAGCTGATTAGTTAAAGGGTCACCTGACCCCTCCCAGTCCTCCTCCTCATCCTCAGGTTGCCAATCTGGCCAAAAGGGGACCCCAGGAGTGAACAGGGGCACAAAAAAAACCCTTTGGCACCGGATCCGGTGTTGGGCGACGTCTGTCCAGCTCTGGATCCACATCCAGGCAAAAGAGGCATACACGAAGCGGATCCGTAACCGACATCAGTCGGGTACAGGAACTGCAGGCCTTGAAGCCGGGCATCCCTATGTGCACCAAGAGTCGTAAACTCAAAAAAAACACCGACAAAAGTCGCTCAAAAAGTTCAGTCAAAAAATGACTGGAGGTACCGCTCTCTCCGGATCTGCGCTGGCTGGCGCGGAAAAAGAAAGAACTGACATCAGTGTGCGAGGGCGGCGCCTAAGTAGCTACTGCGACGTCATCCCGGTGACCACGACGCCAACGACGGACGCGGAGCTGACCGACGCCACCTTCCGACACACAGAGGTACTGCTGAAGAAAAAACTTTCCGGATCCAGTCTGACGCCTGGGGGTAATTCAAAGGTAAGGAATCTATAACTAATGTGTTTCTTTCAGATCATCTTATCAGTGTTCCGATGCCAAAGTACTCATTTCATCCGCTTCAAACGTCTTTATTTTAATTATGAATGAGCATGCGATTTGCGCGTGAGAGCTGATGTGTCATTTCCTTCACTGAAGATTATGGCCTTTAGAGCCCCCTTCACCCATTATTAGCCTCCATTGTAAAACGTTTTTTGACAGAGCTGAGAGCAGCGGTCTGACGCCAGTTTGTTTCGGCACGCACAGCCTGCAGCTCCACAGTGGATCACACAGTGGTGGTTTCTCTATTTGGGTGTGGGGGCGTTGCCCCCCTGTTTGTTTTACTGCCCCTGGACCTGTCGTTGCTCATATTACATGATTAAGCAGCAGTGCCGTAGCTGAGCGCACTGCTTTTATTTTGGCATGGCCCGGGCCGGGAGAGATTGCCTTGTTTACTATTTCAATGAGAGTGAGGGCGGGCACGAGGGACGTGGGTGGTGGGAGGAGCTTCAATCATGATGATTGACACACAGGTAGGCCTGGGGTGAAGTGCGCATGCTAGGTTGGACAGAAGCCTTGCCCTGCCCCAACCCAACATGCGCACTTGGACCATTGCTGCTGCAGCAATGTTAGAAGCTCCGGGGGATTACAGTCACAGCCACCAAGTCTCCAAAGGAGCGTTGTCAGCTCCTGACCAAGAAAATCAGCGTGCTGCTCTTTTACTATTTACAAACGGAAACAGCAAGGGAGCAGAGTCATGACTGGCTGAGGAGAGGGGGTGGGGCTGCAGGGCCGAGTTGGTCACAGCTTCCATGCAAGACCTTAAAGTCACAGGTGTTCTTGGACAGTGAGTCACTCGTGGGAAGGTGCTGTGATAATGGGCGGTGAGTCTGCATGTTTGTTTATAGCCGGATAAAAATATTAAACAGCTCAAAGCCAGACAGACATCTGTAAAATTGTTTTAAATGCCTCCGCGTGCCTGCTTCCATCACAGTACTTCACTGAACACAGTCTTAAAAAAAAAAGAATTTCCCATGTGTATGCATAAACTGAAGCCTTTTGTCTTTGAATTTGAATAAATTATTTAGTTGGCCTGTTGGAAAGCAGTCCATCTTGTCATCCATCTCTTGAATGTCACTATCAAGAGCGGATGTTCTGATTAGTGTAACAAAAGAGGATTCTACTCTTAAACAGCAGCCAGAGTGCATTGGGGTGAAGGCACAGCTTTTGGTGTGTGCTGATTTTCAGTGAGTAATAACCTCTGTCCCCTGCAAGTCATAAATTCAATCAAAGATTTGCAGATTGGTAGTTAAGGAAAGTTTGGAGTGTTTGATTTAAGAAAGACTGCCACTGAAAACAAGAGCATTTTCTTTAATCGAAAATAAAAAGGCAGGTCTTCTGTTGCCGAATAATCACCTGGGCATTAGAATTTTCCAAATAACGTGTTTGCATTCTTGTCCTATCTGCTGATGCAATAAAGTTATGCTTAGGGTTTCAATGTGTGAAGGTGAGCATGGCAGAGAGATAATAATAAATTAATCTGTAACTAAGGTTAAAAAAACATACATTGTATGAAGCGAGATAACGTTCATATAACAACACAAAGCTTACCTTCTTTGCAAGCACAGTCACTGTAAAGTCTTAGAAAACAAACCCAGGTGTTTAGCCTATGTCTAAGTGACTTCTTACAGTGAACGAAGTGGGACTGCAGGAGTGTTTCCATTGTGATGGAATTGCCTCTGGAGACTTTTGAATGTGATCACAACAATGTGCATCATGGGCTCAGCAATAAGGTGCAGTTTAAGTAATAGTTATGTTGCGCTGTCGAGTAGCTTAATCAGGCCATCGCTGTTAAGTGATGCTTCCATCCAATTTAACAGGGGCAGGCCAGCGCAAGATCTCGTTGACCTACTTCTTCCATTACCTGTAGGATTGGTCCCGCCTCACCCCCTTCTCAAGTCTTCCACCATAACCATCAAGAGGTGGGGGGGAACGAGCCATGACCACACCAAGAATCCCCAGGCACCATTCAAACTCGGCTACATGCAGCAGGGCGGACAAAGAATGATGTACGTGTTCCTTATGGGCAGAGCCGGCCTTTGCGAAGATAGTGCCCTGGGGCATGGGTAGAGAGAAATGTGGAGCCCTTACTGATATTAGTGAATTAAATGAGACAACAGGGGGTCCCTTTTGTGTTCACCGGTCAGTACCTGGATGAGCACGGACTGGTCCCTGAACACAAACATCTCATGACCTTTCCCAGCTCGCTCACCTCAAGCACCAATAGCTTAGCTGCCTCAGGGAGATGATGGGTTTGTTGATGTGTGTCAGCAGGGTCAGAGGCTGAAGGAGGTGTTAAAAACATTGCTGCCATATGACACCACTTTAAACTGGCAAATCAGACTGAAACACACAAGCAGGGAAGGACAAGGCTGTTAGAATAACCTTAATGCACACAGCTCCATGTGCCTCTCAGAAAATTGGTGCCCTGGGCCTGGGCCTGGGCCCAGCTCACCCTTTCTAATGGCCAGCCCTGCTTACAGCCTTAACTTTGCATAATATTCTCTGGACTCTACCTCGAAACGCAGATGACCATAACCCCCAAAAGTCTCAAACATGTGTGTCCTATTTGTATGACTGGGCAGCAGCATAATGCAATACCCGTTAGTGACATCAAGGGCAAATATTAAGTTTCATCCCAGCTCCCTTCATGCATGTCAGCACACATGTATATATTAAGGTTGTGTTTACCCGATTATAAAACGTGGTGTTTCTGTCACAAGAAATTGTCAGTTGCAGACATTGGCTTGCCATGCAATCTCTTTTATTGTGCAGTGCATTTATAACCAGCCACCATTGAGAACTCTGAAGCAAAGGCTGAAGGCAGTGCAAATTTCTCACAGTGCCTGCCAGTGGGTCAAAAAGGTGTTCAGAATACTTGGTCATCCAACCCTTGCCCTCTCTTCTGAACAGAGAAATGATCAATTATTCCAGTTGCAATTGTGATTCTGTGCAATTGTGTATTAAGGAGGTTTTGATGATGTAGTGCACAGGCAAGCGGAGCCTAGAGAGTTAAATAAGGGTGGAGGTGATATTATCCTATTTCTTCATAGCCTGTATGAGACCGTCAAGTGCTTTGCAGGGTGCCCTACTGCCTTTTAATGTTTGTTGCTTGCTGTCTCATTGTGCCCAGTCAGACAATTCACAATAACTTGTATTCCCGCTGTAAATTTAATTTCTAAATGTATATCAATAGTGAAATCTGTGAGGTACTCACTGCATTATTATCTCAAAGTCTGTTAGATGTTCTCTGGTCATACTGAATAAGGAGCTGCCTAAGTCATTATCATATGAAATCTCTTTATTGACGTCATAACTACACTTTCACAACTGCCTTGTTAACCTTCTTGCTTTCTCAAATTTGCTTGAAAATGCACATTTGTCAACTCTTTTTTCAAAATGTTCTCAGGGGAAGAACTCCCTCAAACCCTCCTTATCAAGGTCGGGCTCGCTTGCTATGCTCGCTCCCACAGGTCACTCGTCCATAACTTTTTGGCCCCGTCACTTACAAATGTCACCATTCGCCACTGAGATCAGCACTTGCCATCTTCTCCTTGCTGATCACACAGATGACGTCCAACTAACCCACAGGTATTGGAGTAAGTCTGGCACTTGATACGTTTTATTCCCTGCATTGGAAATAGAAGGCTGACGCAAAGAGATCACAGCATATGTCTTTATTCTGTGCACACCGAACAGAACACGCTGCTCATTTTCTGCCCACCACTGTGAACAAGCACAGCACTTCCAATGGAGCAGTAAGTGAAAGACCACTCTCAGTCCCCCTCATAAGAAGCACACAGGGTGTATGCAAATCAATGCACATAGCATGCAGAGTGTGGATCCCTTTGCTCGCCTGCTGCCAAACCATGACTGCCCACAACTAGGGTCAATGCCAGAAACCTTCACAACTCCTCCAGAGCTGAGCCATACCAGCACAGGTCTGCGCAGATCCCTAAGAAGAGGGCCCAGCCCTCACATTACAGCTCACCAACAATTATTTACAAGTGCCTTGCTTGGTTGGCAGCCAGCATTACAGAGAGGCGCTTTCCATGGGAAGTTTTCTCTATGCACGCAGCACAGCCAGTGACAGGGCCAATAAAGTATTTTCATGAACCGTGGAAAGATCGCACAGCACGGGGTGCCAGCACCTCGCACCCAAATACAAGTCAGCCATCAACTACCATGTCCTGAAGCAGGGGTCTCATGTGGCCCAAAGCATTACTAGAGGTGCACTCCCCTGGTGACAAGTCAGTCAGCACCACCCATGTCTGAATGCCTTATTCTCTCTTTTTATTAACATGTGTTAGATTTCGGGGTCTCTAGTTGGCAGAGGTAGGTACCTTTGTCCAAATAGAGACCCTTGCGTCTAGCCAGGGTAAGGGGGTACACTCCTAAAATAACCCCTGCTCACCCCCTGGGTAGCTTGGCACGAGCAGACAGGCTTATCTCAGAGGCAGTGTGTAAAGCATTTGTGAACACATACAGTAATCAAGTGACAACACTACAGATAGACACCACACAAGTTTTATATCAAAAGTAAGTATTCTTTATATACATTTATCACAAGACCACAAACGACAAAAATCCACAAGACTGTACTTAAAATGGTAGAATTAGCTTAGTTCTCTTCAGATGTTAATATGCGACACTCTGAGTTCAATGTACCTTAAGATGCGTAACGCAAGGCAACAAAAGTGTTGCAGGGAAGGTGATGCGTCGGTTCCTTACACGCAAGAACTGTGATGCATCGGGTCCCTACTGCTGCGTAGGGGATGCATCGGTTCTTCTCTACGACGGAAGGTGATGCGTCGGTTTCCTACTGTGCTTCCGTGGCGATGCGGCACGCAACGCCATGATGGGATGCAGATCCGGTGCAAAGAAACAAAGATGGCGTCTCTTCTTGATGCGACACAATGCGGACCACAACAGGCCCTGCAACTCGCTTCTGGGTGATGCGGCGGCACCTGCTGCGGCGTTGATCCTCTTCTCCGATGGTGCGGGACACTTCGATAACGATGCGAGCCACGACAGGCCCTGCGACACGCTTCCCGGTGATGCGGCAGCATCTGATGCGCCGTCGATCCTCTTCTCCGGCAATGCGAGTTGCTTCGACAATGATGCGAGCCGCAACAGGCCCTGCGACATGCTTCCCGGTGATGCGGCGACGACGATCCTCTTCTCCGGTGATGCGAGGCGCTTCGGGGACCCTACGATGACTGAACGTTTTTTTGGGCCGCGACAGGCCCTACGACACGCTTCCCGGTGATGCGGCGGCGTCTGATGTGACGTCAATCCTCTTCTCCGGCGATGCGAGACGATTTCTCGTTGTGAAGCGGCAGTTCGGCGACACGCTTCTTGCTCGTGAGTCGCGCTTCCAGCTCCTTGCGGCACGCAGTCCCTCAGAAAGCCTCGCAAAATAGCAGGCACTTCAAAAGAACTCTTGGGGAGCTGGTTGGTGAAGTCTGTTGTCCCTGAGACATCAGCAGGAGGCAAGCTCTTTTCTCAAGCCCTTGGAGATCCTTCACAAGTTGAATAAAGTACATAAAGTTCCTTCTCCTCTCTTTGGCAGTCAGGCAACCACTGCAGGCCAATCCCTCAAGCTTAGGGATAGTCTCTCCTCGGTCTCTCTGGTTCCTCAGCTCAGCAAAGGTTTCTTCTTGTTTCCTAAAGTGATCTAAAGTTCTTAGGTTTGGGTCCCAATATTTATACTCAGTTTATCTTTGTTCTCTGAAGGCAGAGAGGCCTTTGCCTAGTCCAAACCAGTCAGTTCTGTTCAGTCCTGGAGCACTCTGTTTACATGACTCCTTCTTTCCTTTCACAGTGCAGGGCAGAGACATCAGACGCACCACAGGAGGTGGAGCCAGCATTGTGGAGGAAAAGCACAGCCCTATTCAGGTCCCAGGTGCAACTCCTCCCACCCATCTACATGGAGATCTCACTATTCAGCCCTGTGCTGACTCCCTGTCTCCAGGAATTCCCCAGCCCCCTGGAATTCCCCAGCCCCTGTCACTCAAACTCCAGACGAGGAATACACAACCTACCAGAGGCAGGTTTGGATGGTTAGACAAGAAAATACCTACTTTCTAAAAGTGGTATTTTCAAACACAGAATGTTAAAACCAGGTTCACTAAAAGATGTCTTTTATCATTCTGAGTTCAGGCATACTGAACTCGAATTTCTACCATGTTCCCTGAGTCAGTTAGGATTATAAAGATGTAATAATCAAACTGCCCATTCTGGCCTATGGGGAACAGGTAGCCTTGCAATAGTGAAACATGAAAATGGCTGTAATTCACTATTAGGACCTGCCACACACACCAGGGCATGTCCTACCTTATACTTACAATGCACTCTGCCCTTGGGCCTACCATAGGGGTGACTGATATGCAGAAAAGGGAAGGTTTAGGCACTGACAAGTGGGTGCACTTGCCCAGTCAGCATGGCAGTACCAGACTGCACACAGGCTCTGCGATGGCAAGCCTTAGACACACTTTTACAGGCTGCTTCTGTGGGTAGCACAACCAGTGCTGTAAGCCCACCGGCAGCATTTGGATTACCAGCCCTGGGCACTCCTGGTGCACTGTACTAGGGTCTGACAGGTAAACCAAACCAGCCAATCATGGAATCACTAATCCATACATCAATTTACGATAGGGAGAGCGTATGCACTTTAGCACTGATCAGAAGTGGTAAAGTGCACAGAGTCATAAAACAGGCAACAACAGGTCAGACAAAATATAGGAGGAAGGCAAAAAGTTCAGGGATGACCCTGCAAAAAGGGCCAAGTCCAACAACATGGATAACTGCACCTCTTTTGCAGTGCAGAACAAGAGGTGCTCCAATCAGGGTTATCGCTGCGGAACACCTCATGCCCAAAGCAGTGGATTCTTCCCTTGGGACATTTAACATGTCCTCCAGATGCCATTCACTTGAGGGAGAGTCCAGCTCAAGTGGTGCCCTAGGTTCCGGACCGGCGCTGCACAATAAACCATAGAGAACACTCCCAGTGGAACAGGGCTCGCCACTGCCCTCAACGCTCCACTGGAGGGTGTGCGCCGCTCGCACATTACACAGTAAGAGGTAGGCCAAGCTGCTGCCCCTGGGACATGAGTACTGTAGCGAGAGCAGAGGCAGACACGGTGTCAAGATGAAGTTGCCATGCCTGTTCCTTCTCTGGACCCTGTAGTGGTGTAATATCTTAGCTTATATTGTAATGTGTGTAACTATAAAAACATAATATATATATTATGAGCAGCCGCCAGAACATACCTAGTAATGGTTCATATATCCACTTTTTCTTTATATTAAGTTTTTGGCTGCATGTATATTTAGGAGTAATTAAGTATTTAGCATGAAGGTTCACACCTGCGAGCTTGTGTCAGTCTCATGGAGTGCGAAAGATTTCACAAAGTGTTGCTCAGAGCTTCCTGTGTTGGGGGATTGAGGGTTGAGGGACTTTTGCTTCCGTGTGGTGGGACAGAGACTAGGCAGTGGATCCGGGCGCGGTTGAGGCTCCTGCTCGTTCAAGTGTCATAAACCACCGACTTTATAAGCTGCCTGCTTCTCTTCACGTGTTGGGTTGTAGTGCTTTTGTTATATTGTCGGGCTTTATTTAGTCTGCTTCTCTGCTCTTCTGCTTAGGGACGGGTGCAGAGGTAACCCCCAACAAAGGTGTAACTTCAAGCTTAAAAACACAAAAAAACTCGGGTTCTTTCATTGAAAAACACACTTTCACTGCAGGGAATCCTGCGCCTAGTAATGCCAGGCTCCCAAACAATAAACGCATCTTTTCAAACTATAAATATGCATTTCATTTTTTTGGTACATTTATTTAGTGGTACCTGTTTATATGCTACTTAAGAGCCCTGGTCGGTTACTTTGTCGCAGTTTAAGTGAGCTGCTAACTCTAACTCTAAAGTAAATGGTGGATATTTTTAATATGATCACGTTTTTGTTTTTATCACACAAGTCCTGCCTCCTTTACAGTGAAAGGATCTTGTCTCCTTGGAGTTGGGGCATTATTGCAGAAGGAATGTGTTTATAAAAGATGAAAAGTATGTGTTAAAAACGGCCTGAAGATCGCAGGGGCGGAGCCCCCACACGCTAAAGCATGATCCGCCACTGTTCAGGGATTCGGTTTCATCAACAGACAGCCCTCTCTTCCAAGTGGAGGGAGTTGGAGGCATCTGGTTGGCTCTGATGGAGTTTTCTGCTCATCTGATTGGAAAGGCTGTGCTGATTATGACAGACAACATCACGGTAAAGACTCAGATCATCAAGCATGGAGGAATAAGTCAAGATCCCTGTCGAAGAATGTATCTCCCTTTCAGAAGTTCAAATTCACAAGGTGATGGATACAGTGGCAGATACTCTAAGCAGATACATTCCCTCTTTCTAGAATTTTTGCCCCAGTCCCATTGTTTTTGATCATCTATGTCAAATCTGAGGGCGAATCTATTCTGAATCTTTTTGCCAGTTGAGAGAATGCTATTCTGACAAAGCTTTGCTTTAGGGGAAAGGGGCACGACGATAGGGGAGGGGATGTACTGATCTTTCCACTGCACCATGGGCTCTTTTATGCCTTTTCCCCTTTCCCCTCAAGTTGGAGTTTCTGGAAAGGGAGCAAAGGGAGAGAGCATCTGTAGTGAAGATGGCTCCAGCTTAGCTCCACTCATCCCGGTGTCCTCTCCTAATTCTGATGAAGACAGTTTCAGAGTTGTTACTACCAATGGTTGTTTCATCTCTACACTTTACAGTATTACATTAGGATGCTCTGGATAGACTACTTTGCGGATTGGAGGTTGAATGCATAGAGCTTTTTAACGGTCAGCCTTTACTATGCAGTCCTCTAAAAATAGTTCTGCTTTGAACTGTTGCTTACACGACTGTATGCGTCCTTAACAAAATGGTGCTGTTTTAAGAATTTAGATCTATTGTCAGCAGAAGTAGTCCAGATTTTGTCCTTTCTTCAACATGGTTTTCATTTGGGTCTTAAGGCTACACACTCACGATCCAGTGGGCAAAGACTAATGCCTTTAATGAAACATGGGGATTAATTTTTTATGTTGATGGTCTGGTTTGTTTTTTTAAAGTTTGTAGACATCAATCCTCCAAGACTAAAGACTTCTTTAGTCCTGGAGGGCTTGAAAAACACACTTTAAAAACTCTGGAGTTTGTGGACCTTATATTTTTGAATTTTCTCTTAGTAGTGAATACTTCTGGTAGGTGTCTTGGGGAGTTGGGATCACAGTCTTGCACACAGACATTTTTTTTTTAGAATATCTTCAGGCAGCATGGTCATAAGGCCAGGCCCCTCATTTCCTCCTAAACTTTCCTGGCCATGTCATATGCCTAAGGAGCTCATTTTCCCAGAATATTACCCCTCGCCTTTACCTCTGCAGGAAGAGAGAGTTCATGATCTGGACATAGAAAGGGCTGTTTATTTGGATAGTGTAGCACCCTTTAGACTTTCAGAATAGTTATTTGTTAACATTGGTCCAGCACAAGGTGTTGGGCAAACCTTCTGCTCAAACTTTGAGCGGATAGATATGACCTTTAATTTCTTTAGCTTACAAGTCTTCAGGATCCCCATCTCTTTTAGGGATTCATGGAAAATCCACTTGACAAATAGCAGCATCCTGGCAGTAGATTGAAGGAGTTTCCCTAATTTGTAGAGCTTCGTGGGCAATTCCTTCCACTTTCACTATGCATTATGGAGTAATGCTAGGCCTGGAGTTAAGTAAAATATGTGTTTCTAAAGTTCTCACCTCAATGAGAAAAACAGGAGAGAATTACATTTAAATGATTTTCTGTTTGAAATACATTTTTGCTGCATTTGTTTCTTGAGTTGTTCTTATGCTTGCTTTGGTACACCTGTAATACAATGAATCAAGCTAGGTAGGGACGATGAGGTAATGTCCCAATTACTTAAGAGTAATTATTTTACTACATACTTAATGTCTCATTTGGTTGATGGTAATGACATTACTCAGAGTCATTTTCTCTCGTTTCATTCTCTTTCTCCTCCCACCCTCTCGGTCCAGGTTGCCGCAAGAAGTTATATTCTGGTGCTTAGTTAATACAGTAGGTATCGCAGTGGAAGGATTTGTATATGCTGTATAGGCAGGTCAGGGAAAATAATTCAAAGCAATGTACTTTCCAGTAAGTAACTGAGACTTTAATACATAGCTCTGACCTTTCACGGGTTGAACTAGGAACTAGGACCCAAGGTAGGAACCCTCTTTAAAATGTACTCCCTAAGATTTGGGTTTTATTCACTTTGCAATGCCCACAATATTGTGTACCATAAAATGCTGTGGTAATAGCTTTAGATTTATAAACCTCGATCACCAATTGTTCTAAATGTACAACCATACTATCTTTTAATGTGCTTCATTGTAACTTGCGACAATGCAAGGCCAGCGCAATCATTCAGTGAAGCCTGTGCTGTTGAACTTGCAAACCTTACACCAAGATAGTCAAAAGGCTTCAATTTTTCTGAAAATGTATTCTGAACTTTTTTCACAACCTGACTTTAGTCCCCAACATCCCAGTTTTTTTAAGATGTTTCAGAGTGCAGTGATATATTATCGTCTACAACAGTGCAAAGCGGCGTCTGTGGGGGTAAGAAACACTGCGTCATCACAGCCTTGGAGAAACTACCTTTCAACTTTGGGTGATAAAGGTTACTTTTTAACCCATTTTCATTGGGTTTTTCTTTAGTGTGAATCATACAGAAGGACACGATATGAAAGAAGCATAGCAATTTATCTCGAGGCAATTGTAGTACACCACAACAGTCAAGTACTATGCATCTAAGCATATATTTGGGCAGTACACATCTATAACGCTTGACTACATATCAGATACCTTTGGATCTAACAGAAATTCAGATAGATTTATGAGTCTGCAAAGGCTATTGTGCAGAGAACAATAAAGCAAACGTACTGTTATCTACTGTATCTGAGATAAAGGGTCTTTACTAATAACATCAATGCTTCTATGGACGTGGGTGGTGTGGAAATGCCAAGGCAAGCGGGGCGGGTAAAAGACTAGATGGAATCTATGGGGGTAGTGAATACTCTTTGGGCCCCTTCTTAAAACTTTAGAACAAATTATCCCATTCTCTAGGGATAAGATGTTTGCACATGCCCCACTCTTCTTCCCTTTGTAGGGCCTTGTCTTCGGCATAAGCCAATGTGACGACCCTGTGTTTCCATGACGCATAAGCACACCAACACTTTTTCTGGCCCAAGCACTACCCCTATCGAACATGCATGCTACCAAACATCACGTCAGCCAATGCTTATCACCCTGATATTTTCAGCCCCATTTGGGACCATGAGCGTGATATACTCTGAATAAATAATTTCTGGGTTAATACACAGTTCCAGTCATTATGACTCCTCAAGGATCAAAACCATCAACATAAATTCACAAGCACATCCTCAGCACACACACACATGCCGTCCATCAAAAGTCTCTTTCAAGGGATGTTCAGTCTCAACTGAGGAACGTGGATCCAAATCTTAAATTGCACTAGATGACTTAGCATTTGGTCCCAGTTTGTACACTTCAAATGCGAACTTCTCAAACCCATCTTCACTGATCCTGACTTTATCATTTGCTTATCTCTTATTGCAGGTGGCTGGACAGGCTGCTTTCCTATTCTCTTCCATATGTTTGCCTTCCCAACCAGCTTGAACAATGATATCCATGTCATGAAAATGTGTATTTTCCGACTCCAAGAACTCATCACTCCTAAAGTAAAGCCACTGAGCATGTTAGCATCAATTATATTTGAGTAACTACAATATTATAATCCATCACCTGGTCAGCTCAATGGACCCTCTCCAACAAAAACCAATGTCAAACAAGCATTTGCAATGCAATAGGTCTCGGATTTACCCGAGTTTAAGCTATTGGCATTGTAAATGGCAATGCCTTATATTTAGGTTTTAAAATCCAAAACAAAAATAAAAGGCATTGTTATTTATAATGTCAATAGCTCAAACTCGCGTATGAGAAGAATGTTCCTGTGCTAAGTTATCCGGGATGGTATAGGGAAATGGTTGAGAAGAAGTTTGTGAGTCCCAAGGAGACTAGATGTCAATCTAGTATTAGATATTACGTGGCCTGAAAACACTATGATGCTATTAAAATAAAACAAGCACAGAGAAGCAGTACATCTTTTAATTGTCCTTAGTAATATGCAACTAACAGCCATTGACAAAGCCAATAATCCTGGCTTGTTGTAGGTGTAATGTTACTTGTTGTATCATATATGTGGATGCAATGACAGAAGCAGCAAAATACCAGTAGTGTGGCACACTGTGCTAAGCACAGATGTTTAGCTTACGTGTTGTAATCCACGCCCTTTATTAGATTGGCTATGGCCCTTTGAGAGACCTCCCCCCAGTTTCTTCATCTTACTAGTTAGAAGTGGGCAGAACATCTGAGCAGGAGGGTACAGTGCCGAACACAAAAACGCAGCTCAGAAATGGCCAGAACAGGGCAGCGCAAAACTGAATAGAACAGAACAGCGCCCAATAGAAAAAGCCAGCAGAGAAGTGGGCAGAACAGGGCAGCACAGAACAATGCAAAATAGAGCAGGGCAGCAGAGAACAGTGCATAATAGAACAGGGCAGCATATAACTGAACAGAACATTGGAAAATAGAACAGGGCAGAACAGAATAGTGCACAAGAGAACAGGGCAGAGCAGAACAGGGAAGTGCAGTGAAGACCAGCAGAGAGCAGAGCGGAATAGAACAACGAACAAACGGGAGAGCTAGCATTGGGAACAGAAAGGAGGAGCATCGGTTTGTAAAGAAAGAAATGAAAAGCGAAACGGGAAAAGTGAAGGACAGAGATGGAACAATAAAGAAGGGAGAGGAAGTGAAGCGGAATGGGGAAGGCAGGGCATGCCGTACAAAAGGCAGAAGAGCGAGAGGGGGTCACAGGCCTTACGATGCCACGGCAGACTCGGTGGTTGCAGACAGAGTGCACACCCAATGCCATTTTCGCTTGGCAGAGCAGGACCACAGGTGACGTGGCTGTATTCATAGTTAGACTTGCAGAACCCAGAATGTGTTCGGTAGTGGCATCCAATAAGACAAGACTAGGCAAGGCCGCAGGTGACTGTGGAATCTATTTGCTTTGAAAGTGTGTTGCTTTTTTTTACCCTAGGTGGCTGTCCACATAGATGCGACCAGATGTGTGAGCGAAGGCTGAGTGAGAGTATTTGCTCTTCGTGAGAACTATTTTTTTGTGCATCAAAATTCTTCACACCATGTTTGCCTTCCTCATCATTTTTGTACCGCCCTCAAGAAAGCCTGTTTCATTGTCTTGTGTTTTGAGTGCCTTAGGGCCTTCTAGTAGTAAACCCCTTTTTACATGTAATGCAGGCCCCTCCATTTTATGCGAAATATATGTACACCTGAAGAAGTGGATTACCTTGTAGTGATGCAGACATCTTTATTAGAGTGCCGTACTTCAGTAAAGCCAATTGAGATCCTTAAGTGGTGGAGTGATCCGGTGCTTACATTAAATGCACAACTGCATGTATGGTCTCTTTTAGTGTAGTCTTACGATATAGCAGGACAACCCATAGTGCTTTTACCTTCATCATTACCTCCTTGCTCGCTCCCCCTTTCCCTTTCGCATTGGTTCGATCTCACCCACCACGTGTTTGCTCCCCATCCCTCGTGGTCCTAAAAATAAAATATATATATTTCAATATTTTGGAGGGCCTAGCAGATAACATTTGGTGCCAGGCCACTCATATTTGTAAAAAACGATTTTATTTTTATTTACCATTCCAAGTAGCATGTTAAATTTTTTTTAAAATGGTTCAAGTGTGATCACTTAGGTTGGAAGCAAACACGTTGTATTGGGTGTAATGTACGAAAATGTAACACACAAAGCTTTAAAAAACAAATGTCATTATATGTGCACATAAGCACTATGACACATGTTTATTTGCATAATTATGTTTTCTTTCAAATGGTGCACATCAGCAAAAAGCATTTCTTTTTACCGATGCTGCACAACATTGCGAAAATGCATCAGTAAGGTCGGTAACTTAAAAAGGGAAGACCTATTGGCATTGTTAATGTTAAGGGTACCCAGATCCGAGCAGGACCTGTTACATATGAAGTCTCGTAAACCTGGTGTTGTGAAACCAAGCATTTGTCCTTTCCTTGCCCTGCTTTAGAAGGCAGACGTAATCGCAGTTCAAATCTATATTGCTTCTAAAATAATTGAAACCTCTCCAGTTTTCTCCATTAACGCCCAGCTCATGAAGTCATGACAAGGACTGTTTCAATTTATTACCGCCGAGCTGGTTCAGAAAAATGATGATGATTCAAGAGCTTGGCTGCGTTTCAGAGGTGACCGCATCACGAGCTGTCCAAAATTCAAATGTCCCTTCAGAGCTCGGGATGCCACAGGTAGAGACGAGTCTGCGGATTGTGCCCCTGAAACCCGAATGCAACAGAGCGTTTTTGCTCCCATTTTTTCACATGGGAAAATAAACGGAAAACGCACACCTTCTGAGGGAAGATGGGAGAGCAATTCAGAAAGGTGAGTCTGCGATAAACATGAACTAACGCTTTGCTGAAGACGACACCTGTACACCATCTGCAGAAAGCAGTCAACCTGGTCAAAGGTGAAAATCAACAGCAGCCCGGACATGGCAACAGTTGGGCTGTCCTACATACCCTATAACCGTATACCCATCTCAAATTGGATCGCATCAAGATGTGTCGTTGCCGAGATTCCCATTCCCAGAGGCAAACGAACCAAAGCCCCGCTTCACCTCGTCCTGCTTCACTGCTTGTGCTGTCTCTGCCTCCCTTTGTCTCGCATGCGCACGATGTAAGGCATCGTGCGCATGCAAGACAAAGAGTGCGAATTCGCACACCAATGAGACGGCAAACAAGCACTAAAAATGCAATAGGGCTCGTATTTACGCGAGCCCTATTGCATTTAACACAGAAGCGCGGGGCAAAAGAAGGCACTAACGGGGGAGGTGGGGGAGTGATTGTGGTGTAAGAAGTTACAGACTACAGGAGGGAATGAGGAGAGCCACGGGAACAAAACAGTTTTTCTAGTAAAGGGGCCGATAGCCTAAGGATAACAAGCATTTGCAATGCAATAGGTCTCGCATTTGTGCAAGTTTGAGCTATTGACATTGCAAATAACAATGCCTCTTATTTTTGTTTAAGTTTTTAAAACATAAATAAAAGGCATTGTCATTTACAATGCCAATAGCTTCAACTTGTGTAAATGCGAGACCTATTGCATTGCAAATGCTTGTTTGTTGTGAGTCCAGGGCAGGTTTCAAACTGAATTTTAGTGTTAGATGTGGGAGGACACTAGTCATTTCCATAGCACACTGCCCTAATCATCCTCAGCTATCAGAGCCCAAGTGTAATGTGGCTGAAGACTTTTGCCATTTTGGAATCGCCCTGACACTACTATGGACTTGTTTGCAGTAAGCAATGAGAGATGGAGGCTGATTAGAGGGGAGCGTAACAATAGAAAAGATTAGTACGAAAAAAAGGAGGGATAAGAGAAAAGAAGGTTGAGGAAACAGGTGAATAAAACAAAAGTAAAGAAGTGATTATTAGGGAAGTGAAGACATATATGACAGAGGGTTGATTAGTGTGGAGTAGGAGATGATGAACGCCATGAGTAGAGTAGATGAAGGAGATAGTGTGAGAGGTGGAGGAAGGGGGATTAAAAACATCTTAGGAAGTAGGATGGATGGAGCAGGGTACTGACGAGCAAAATGAGTGATGTGCATGGGGGATGGGTAAGCATGTATGAGTTGGGAGCGATAAGAGGTGAGCAGAGACAGAGAAATACAGAAAGGTGAAAGTGGAGGCTGACGCTTGTGAAGAATGGGGAGGATGAGAAAGGAATGTGGTCACATAAGAGAGTTATGATCAAATGATACTTCGAGGGAGAGGGATCAGAGAAGGAGTGTGAAGGGCTTGAAGGATAGTAATAGAACAAGAGGGAGGAGAGATAGATGAATAGGGAGGGTGATGAGTAAAGAGAGGGTGATGGGGATGGGAGAGACTAGTGGGAGAAAGGAGAATGGAAAAGCAGAGGAAGCGTGCTAGTCACTACTTAGGAGAGGCAGTTCAATTTTGAGGAATTGACATGAGCGGTACGTGTCCTTTTCGTACTCCTTATGATAACTTCTGCTCAAAAGGCTGACAACATAATAGTGCTTGAGAAACGAGCCATCAAATTACAAGTCCAGTCATCAACCTTGGAAGATGTACTCTTGGTGCAGTGGACAGATAAGGGAAGAAATAGATCCACATTTTGGTGTCTGGTTTGGTTTTGTTGCTCAGGTTGCCACCTTTGATTGTGCTTCGAATTATTACTTCGCTTATTTAGTGAAAATGCCCATAACCCCAGGTCCATGTAGAACTTGTGTGCTCAGGAATACGTGCTATATATTCAGGGCTTAGAGCTGCCACCTGTTTAGAGTGTGGAGAGCTACCAGAGAAGAACAGATCCAGAGATGGAAATGCCAGGACCGATTACACACACTCATTCACCCATCCATGCAAATGCACTCCCCTCACTCCTTTACATGTACAAAAGAATTACTCATAGGCAGCAGCAGCGAAGGTGAAGCTGACTGAAGAGGATGAGGCGGAGGGTCCAGGTGAGGTGGAGAAAGAGTAGGGTGGGTGAAGAGACGAGAAGGTGAAGCAGAGAGATGGGAGGGTAATAGGGAGAAGACTGATGCAGGTGGGAGTAAAATGTAAAAAAGGAGGATGGTGAGGGCGAGTAAGAAGGACAGCAAGAATGAGAGGAGGCTAAAGAACACAGGGGAGGGTAAGGAAAAGAGAGAGAATGGTGAGGTGGAGAGAGACGAGTGAGGGGACAGAGAAGGGTGGGTGGAAATAGAAAGGTGAAGTGGAGTGAGAGAAAGTTGATGCACAGTGAGAGGATGGCGAGGTCAGGCGAGGGTAAAGTAGGATAAGGCAGAAAGAGATGAGGTTGAGGTGAGATGAATTGAAGGGTGAAGTGGAGAAAAAGAAGGGCACAGCAGGCAAACAAGGGGATAAGATGGAGAGAGAGTAGGATGAGGTGAGGGGAAAAGAAAATGAGGTGGTGGAAATACAGGGTGAGGTGAGCAAGGCAGCAGGATGAAGTGAAAAGAAACGGGGTGAAGTCAGGAAAGAGGAGGGTGAGACAAAGAGAGAGGAGGGTGAGTTGGAGAGAGCATAAGCGATCAAGCCCATCGATTTAAACATTTGAGAAATACACACTTAAAACTAGTAGCCAGAACCCTGCAGCATGTGTGGTATGGCGCTCACACGCGCACAAGACCATCCAGCATGCCCAGACCGAGCTCTGAGATAGCTGGCAGACTATGCACAACCCCACTCATCTTTATGGCCCACCCTTGCTTCTCCACGGCCCTCCAAGATCCCAAATCCTGGAGCCGGGCCTGCATGGGAGACGTGTATCTCTGTTCGCTTAGGCTGTTCCCAAGCATTGTACCTGCATGGTGAATAGTAGCAGGGCAGCCCTCCCTGGCATGCACCCAATACATACAGTAGCGACAACTGGGCAAGCATCCCGTTCTACCTTTGTTGCGCTTCTGGTGGATTTTGCCCCTAGCGTAGATTAATTTAAAAGCGCATTTTTCCTTTTCTATAATTGGTTTACACTATTTTTGAGCAAAAGATAAGTGGAACATTAGTATATTAATCAACTGATACTTTTAATTTTTTTTTATTTTCAGTCATTTGACTATTTCCTTTGTGCACCTATGTTCTACTCCAAAGTTTTCCTTTTATAATATTATTTCACTCAGACTAAATTATCTTAAAAAATCTTCAGTGCGGTTTTAAAATCCAAGTCCCAGGGATGCCGCACGTTAAAAACCTGTCCCAGGCCCCATCTACTGCCTGCCAGCCCTCCTCTTAGCATTCCCTTTTCACTTCCACCAGAGAAGATAGAAACCTGCAGCGTGGAAGTAGTTTCAGCAAAGGTGCGCCTCGGGAGGAGTCTGCCTTCGACGTTATCCCTGCGTCATGCATGGAGTTTGGCTCTTGGGCTGCATTAATTTGCATTTTAATCACAGCTCTGTTGGTAATTATGGTTACGGGGCGAGAAGAGAGCTAATTTGGCTGATCGCACAAGTCATGCCGCTGTCAGTCAGAGAGGTTGCACCCAGGCCGCTGCTGTTAATAAGCTGCACATTCCCTTGCTTAACTTCTAGGTCGTGCCGATTTAGCCGAAGTCAGCTTGCCACCAGACTGTGCCTGTCATAGTGCCAACAGCACCTTCGCAGCGCCTTACTATATAGTATTAGGGAAGACTCCTTTTTAATGATAGTTTTTTTTGCTATTGCAACTTAAATAAAACGCATTGTAGCTTCTACAATATTTTAAGAATGCACATTTTGACAGGATCTGGTTTTACTTTTTACGGAGTAATAACCGAACTTGCTCCCTTGTGTTTTAATTTTAGGCCGTTGTCGCGCAGCCTGCATTTTTGTAATTATTAACGTTTGACGATCTCCTAAATTTATTTTAATTTTTGTTAGGTTACGTTAGGTACAGGAGACGGTGTTGGGAATTGTGAAAGCCAGATTACAGACATTGTAACTAAACGTGTGGGGGCCACGATTCGGGACATAGGCGGGTCTTGGTGCAATATGTTCGGTTTGGATGGCTCTGTCTGTAGTATAGGTTTTTTGTAGCAGACAGTTCAGGCAGCGTCCCCTGGAACACAAGAGGTGTTTGCATGAGACTGCGGGTGATTGATGTTTCGCCTACGCACAGCGAAAGTGTGATGGTGGCTTCCAGGCACATGACTGTTGCACATCTGCATCATGCAGTCATGTCAAATGGGACGTATGCAAAACTGAGGCTGCACCAGAATGAACAGACGAATGAACATCACACTACCACAAAGAAAATCACTATGCACTTCCAATCCCAAACAAGGAAAGATGGTGGAGGTGGGTGGAAATCATACAGCGGACATTGGGAGGAGGGCGAGGATGGGGGGGGGGGGACAAACAATGGAGCGGGGGGTGGAGGGTGCCACACAAGTGTGCAGCGGGGGAGTGGGGATGGAGGACTAACAACAGACGGAGTATGAGACAAAGCGAGACAGAGCTACAGGATAGAAAGAGCGGGCATGCTCGAAGTGAGAAAGACGAAGAAAAAGAAGGAAAGAGTAAGGAAGGAGCCGCAGAGAGAGAGAGAGAGAGAGAGAGAGACGGGCAGGCAGAGGTTGGCAGAGAAAGAAAACAGAAGGCAAATTAGAAAGCAGAAGAGACTGAGGGGGAGCGAATGAGAGGCTACAAAAAAAAAAATGGTGTTCACGGGCGCTTTGATGTCCTCAGTGGCCGCGCGGCTCACTGAAAACATCAAAGCGCCCGCGAAATGTAAGTGATCGCAATCGCGATCACACTTCAAAGCGCGGTCGTGTGGCAGGCGAAAGTGAAAGTAGTTTTGGAAGTGCAAACAGTGGCTTTTCAGGCCGCCAAATGGTGCGCGCGCCCGGGGCACATGCACTGTACTTGGAGGCCTGAAAAGCCACTGTTTGCACTTCCAAAACTCGCTTACTATAAGTCTCGCCAGAGCAGCGCTAAAGCGTTGTCTCAAGCGAGACCTAAAATTGACGACATGGCTGCCAGGAGGCGGGATTAGGAAGCCAAGCACCAATGAGAATGCAGGAATTATGATTCAAGCCAATAAAAAGTAAGGCTGGAAAGTGGGCGGAGCTTCCCCACTATACTATATACAGCATCTCTCTGAGGAGACAGCGCATGCGCTGCCTAGTCCGAGACCTAAAAAAGAACAGGCCATCCTTGGTTGGCCTGGTTGGAAATACAACAAGGCCGATCACAAATGTGGAAAATGAATGGAAAATATTAGAATTCCTTAAACTTGACATCATCCAAACAAGATGAGCAAGGTTTACAGATGAAATATTCGTTCATCATAAGCAGACTTTATACAGGATGAAAATATCATCTCACAAAACCCTTCACAGTCCCTTTTCTGGCACATTTGATCCAGTAATACCCTTCACTCACATATCCATATTCATACACAAACTCGCAAAACCCGAGGATTGACTACACGATTTCACTGAAGATATGTTCTATGAGACCTTTCACAAGGAATAAACAGATGGATCTCTTTCCTTTCCATCAACAATGAGGATCTGACCTTCACTATTAGTTCATAAAACCATAAAGTCATTATCTACATCCTTTGCTTTAAGTTTCTTCCTAAAGTGCAGGTCAGAACTGAGTATGGACCTCGGCTGCTAGATGGTTCCATGCTTGTGCGCCCAGATAAGAAAAGGAGCAGCCCCCCTTCCTGACTTTCCTGTCTTTGGGGACCATCGCAAGTAAAGTCTTTACTGCCAGCCAGAACATAAGCGTCCTACAGGGGAGGTTAAAAATCAGATGTGCCACTGCAGGACGACAAACGGCAGCCTTCCTATTAAATAGTCAGGGGTATCGTCTTTAAGTGATGAGCATATTAACTATAGTCTTGCAGTAATGGCCAGGGAGAAGAAAGAGGAACTTGTTCCAAGCTTGAAGCAGTCCAAAGCATGTGCTAACCATCAAAGACACATGGGATTAAAAGGAAAGCTGGGTGCCAAACTTAACCCCCAGGTTCATAACAACTGCAGGAGCTGTGGTGGGGGAGCCATGTTTGGGGTCAGCGGCTCTCCCACCAATGGGACTGGAAAGACCCGAACTGTAAAATCTCAGTCTTAGCCGTGTTGCACTTTAAGTGACTAGAGCGCAGCTGATAAAAGATCAATTGGAGACAGGCTTTCAAAGATGCTGCCACGGCTGCATATCCATTTTTGAAAGCAGCTGGGTGTCATGGGGGTAGGACACCACTTTAAATCCATGTGATTCAACCTACGGTTCCAGCAGGGCCATATAAATGTTAAATAATGTAGGGCTGAAGCGTGAGCCCTGTGGCACCCTAACTGAGAGCGGCTTGATGCCTGAGGAGAAAGGAGGCAGATGAAATGATTGTCCTCTATTCTCCAGAAAAGAACCTCAATGTCAGCCAGGCACTTCAGGGAGATCACATGAGATACGTTATCAAAGCTTCACAAAGATCGATGAACGCCAATGCTGCCTTGCCTCCTTGATCGATTGTCAGTTTGATGTATTCAGACACTTCTACTAACCATGCCTCTGCTGTGTCTAGGGAGGAAGCCTGATTACCTACGGTCAAAACAAACCTTCACAGTTTTTAATACACGCGGTGCAACACTCTCGCCCAAGGATTTTTCCATGCTGTTTAAAGAATGGATAATTAGCCCATCCTCAAAAATTCCAATCTTGATCCAGACCTATTGTTCAACTTTCATCCAGTCTCCTACCTCCCTAAGGTAAGGGAAGACATTGAGAAATCATGCAGAATGGCAATATTGCCAAGGAAGACCTGCTAACAGCATCATGTGTCCTGGTTTTAGCAACCCCCCCCCCCCAGCTGATACTCTTATCTAGGCTACACGCGGTTGCCTAGGAACATCGATGGTGATCACGAGGTCCAGAAGCACTCTTTACTGACATGGGACTCCTGTTCATGTCCCGTGTTGCGGACATGTTGCGGTGGTAACAGCCACCTGATATCTTTGTGGATTTATAGTACTGATCGGAATGCGTTTCTGTTTCAGGAGGGTTGAGGCTCACCGGCCGCACTGATATAAATTCCCACTTTGATGCAACAGCATGACCCTCCCACTGACATCCCGTGGACCTGTTGATCGCTTGCATGTACGCTGTGGATAGTAGCAAGACTCAGTGTTATTCAAAATGTTCTTACCTCGTATATGCACTCGGATGAATTGCGTTATCTAATAAGCATCCTGGAACAATGTTGAGCAGGTGAGCTATATATAATTTTAACCTAAATAAATGCATTTGTTTCATTTTGTTTACTTGAGACATATTTTGGAGATATGCCAGCCTCACACCTGCACATGTCACATATTGTCTTCAGAACAGTCAGAGCCTTGTTTTAGATCTATTATTGCTTCGGCATCCTTTCATTTATTTTATTGTATTTATTTAGAGTTTCATAAAGCACAAACACGACTCATTGGTATCAGAGTGCCCTACCTAAACACCAGGTTTTGTGCCATGACATTCAGTATCAGGTTTTACAAGAGAATCCATTCCAAAACACTCAAAATGACAGTACATAAGAAATCAGTAGATAGGAGAAGATATTCAAGCTCCCATCAGCCCTTGTGGCGGCCTGTAAATGCAGGACTGCCGGAGTAGCATGGTTTTCTTGACATGGTGCCCTCTGGGTTGGAAGCGTGAGGTCCAGAACCTTAGGAATTTGTCAAGAAAAAATGTTTTAACTTCTTTCTGGAAGACGTGGGTCGAAGGCTTAGACCTAATCTCTGGCAGGAGTTAATTCTATATTCTCATTGCAGATCCAGAGAAGGTGCATGTGTAGTTTGGAAGGTTCTAGCAAGCGTGTGTTTGAGCTCCGTAATGAGCCTCTAGCTCCTGAGAACTTGAGCTTATTTGGTTCAAACCTGGGTGTCTTATGGTGCCGGACTGTGTGCATCATGCACACTTGCTTCGATTGAATCCTGGCTTCTAATGGGATACACTGGGGAAGCTTCAGAAAAGGTGTGATATGATCACAAATCCTCATCCCTGTTATAAACCTCGCTGCAGCATTTAGAGCATGTTTTGGTAGGCGTGTTAAGGTTGCACTCCCATCGTCTTATCTGGACACAACCAAGATTGACTAACAAGCTTGAAGTCTTATGGTGGCACAAAAATTTTTAGATTCCTAAGCAGGCTGAGTTTGTGAAAGTCAATGTGAGTAGTTGTGTTGATGTGTGCTTGCCTGTTAAGGTTTTTATCCAGTGTGAACCCAAGAGAGGTTGTTGCTTCGACTGCGACTGCTGCATGCATGCAACGGAGAGCGTCCAAGTGCGTCAGCCATTCATGTCCTTGGGCTTGGGCAAGAAGAGCAAGAGTTACGTCTTCATAGAGTTGAATTTCTGGTGGTTCCGTGACAGCCAAGTTTGCTTTCGTCATTGAGCCAGGTGATATCGTCCAGAGAGGAAGTGTTTGAGTAAAGCTGTATGTCATCTGTGTGTATGTGGTACATGGTGCTCTCCGTTTCAGGAATCTCCATCAGCAGCGCCTTGTATAGGTTGAACCGTGTAGGAGAGATGGCAGATCCATAAGGCACATCCATTCTCACTGGGTACGTGTTGGATAGTCAACTTCCCACTTTGAGTCACTGCAAGCGATTATGAAGAAAAGAGGTGAACCATTTGAGAACGTTACCTGAGAACCCCAATCTGTGTTGAAATATTTTACTTATTTTGCTTTTCTATCGATCAATTTTTATCTCACATAACATTCTATCAAATGATAGGAAATACCACTTTTTAGACACACTACGAGATGCACTTATGTTATACTGCATTTCACTTAAAAATCTTATCCATTGCCAAATACATGTATTTGAACAACTGGAGGAATCAAAGTAAAATCGTGTTGTATGTATGTGTTCGTATATATACTCATCAAATCGAAAAAAGCAGTTTTTGGCATGATTGTTCATGCCAGCATCAGAGCAAGCATCACTTCATCGTTATGATAATATGTGTCTTCTTGAGAGGGACTTGAATGGATTATGGTAGAAAATATCATTAAGAAACAATGACTTACTGGACGTAGTGACAGAGAATTTAGTAAAACAAACATCAAACAACTTGTCGCACATCACTGCCGGGCCTGTGCAGCTGGGGCCTGTGCGGCTGTAGCACCGTGTGCAGGAGAGGGCATTGCCTGAAAGTAAAGGAGGACATGCTTTCTGTTAGTCTCATCATGAGAGCCAGGGGAAAAGGACAGGTTATAAAGCAGTCATCTAAAACTTTGAGATTGTCAACACCAGAAAGCGCAGGAACCCATCAGATGGGGTCATAGGCAGCCAATGGAACACCTGGCAGAAAGAAGCTTGCTTCCTACCAGGCATTCTTTTTCCTACTGCTGTGTTTATTTATGGATCTCTATTTGCTCTTTTTTTAATGCTCAACAAGGGCAGAAACATTTATATATAAAACACACCCACCTACAGGCCATATATAAACAACTAGAACACTAACTAAAAAATAAATATTTTTGCCCTATATTTTCCCGCTGGAAATCACGGGTATCAGATATTAATCTGTCACCTTGTTCAATTCACTCGTGGGTTCCCCCCACTTTTACTGATGTCTTACAGCATTGAAAAAAAACATTTGAGCTTCAACAGGTCCACCCATAACCCACTACTCACCGCCAGTTCCTCTTGCCCCAACAATGATTTTGTGCCCCACCAGTCACTCCTTTCCAGACTTCCACAGCCTGAGTCCCTTGATTACCCCAAGCCAGAGAATGCCAAATCCAAGTCCTCTCCCATGACAACTCTCAGTCCATTTTCACCTAGACAATGCTCGCCCCAACATGAGGCACTCTTCGTGCCATTTTACAATTTGGCGCAGAAGATACTCCCTCACAACATTGACAGAGTACCCTCTACACCAAGCTCTTTATCTGACTGTCCTATTTGGAGCTGGGCAGGCCAACAGTATGTCGAGGAACCCCACTCTGGCTATGTCGCTCCAGGTGAACCATGACATTGGTTTCTGTTAACGCAGAGGAATGTCTGTGGGTCTGACGGATATCTATAAATTTGGTAGACTGGATGTCCATCGAGGCGGAGTGAAGTACTCCCTCACCCTGATGGACATTAAACCATCTGGCAAACTCTAGATCAGACTCTAAATCTCTACCAACCTGGAGCCGTATTATAGAAGTTCTACTGGGGTGCAATGTGCATTTGCGCCCGCTTTGCGCGGCCCCAGGTACTTTGCTTTTACAGCAGGGGTCGCAGACGCTTGTGCGTCCCCTTCTGTAATACTGATAACACTGGGGCACATAGCGCTATCATCAGAGGGTGTTCCCTCACTAGCATGGGGGTGTGGGCCCATGCAAATAAGGGAATCACTTTGCCTCTGCACCCGTGCAGTATTACAGACGCGGGCGCAGAGGCAAAGAAGCTGTCAGGTGGTGCACTGTAAGTGCGCTCCCTGAGTGAAGCCATGTGGTGGGGGGGAAGCTGTGTCCCATGACCTCCCAGACATCCCCTTGCCGCTGGGTGCAGTCACTCACTGCACCGGCCTGCAAGGGGACCTCTAATCACCTTTAAAAGTGCAGGCAGGTTGCCACCCACACTGTGAAAACAGAGTCACTTTAAAGCAGCCGCTCTGTTGTTCAGCTAAATGCGCTGCCCCCAGGGACCCTCGTTCTCCCTCCAGGGGCCTGCATTTAGGAGGTGCACTGAAAGTGTGCCACCTTTTTGTGTCGCTCTTTCAGTGTGCCTCTGTGCCTGTGTCCATAATATGACACGGGCGCAAAGGCAAATTGATTCACTTCTTTGCATGGGGTCACGCCCCTATGCAAATGAGGGAACACCTCAATGCTAATGAGGGAACGCCCTCTTATGATAGAGCTGGCGCAGCATGTGCACAGCGCTATCTTTATTACAGAAGGGGATGCACAAATGTCTGTGGCTCTTTCTGTAATGCCACTGTGCCCCTGGACACACCAAGTGAGCACACACCCTCGAGCACAATGTATTATAATGCCCCAGGAGCATTAGATAGATGATTTTACTGATTGCTGAGTGTAGAGGGTAAACTAATTCGAAAGGAAAGCCTAGCAGTACTACCTCTGGGCACTGTCTTGAATACTGCCCTCTAAACACATGCAGCTACAGAACAAGTCTGTAGCATGTGTAGACTAGTCCACCACTAGTGCACCACCTCCAGCACCTGTCCAGTCTGGCTTTCTCTACTGAGAATAACTCTATAGGCAACAGAGGCCACATTTAGAAGATCTAGGACAGTGTTTCCCACGAATGACCAAGGTTTTCATTATAATCCAAATATCCTAACTCCTTATTCTATGTTAACTAGTATGTGGACCTGTCTTGGTGTTCAGAGGACTTTGTAAATGCATGAGATTGCATGTGTTAGATCACCCTGCTGCTTTAAGCATTTTTATTTGCCAAATAACAAATATAGCGCAGAGCACTGTAACCCAGCAACTCATGCATACGAAATGTACATTGAATTGACTTTGACAATTTCGATAACAAAAATAGGACAACAGAAGAGCAATGCATTTGAAATATTAACAAAAACAAAACAAACAAACACCCCAGAAACCCACCCCCCATCGCACTCGCACCAACCCCAGAGCAGCACCACAAGAGAACAGTCTTGTCTACATAGGCATGATCCATCAGTACCCAAGGGGCGATATTGTATGTTGACTAGGGTGGGAGGGAAGCCAGGTCGGGGGACCTGGCTACAGAAACGGGTTCCAGCTCTAAGCCACGGTACTCCGCCCATCGCTTCCAGATTTTATAATGCTTGGGGGGCACCCCCTAGCCACAAAGATGGGAATCTCCAGACCCATACAGAAATGCATGCCATTTTTCCACGCAGGCACCGAGGGCGCCCTCGGAGTCTTCCAGGCTCTGGCGATATCTCACTTGGCCAAAGTGAACCCTAGTAACATAAGATGGCGATTGTATATGTTACCTCCTATGCCGTCCATAACATGTAGCAGGACCAGCTTCGGGGAGCTGGGGAGATCCCAACCCAGTACCTCAGTGAGGCATGGAATAACCCCCCTCCAGAAGCGTGCTAGCGCGGAGCAGTGCCAGATAGTATGGAGCAGAGTACCTTCTTCATGTTCACATCGAAGACACACCGGGGAGGCCACCAATCCTGCCCTCCAGAGTCTGACCCTAGTGAAATAGACCCGGCGGAGATACTTAAACTGGATAAGGTGTAGGCTTACGGCTATGGCTGACCCCGCGGGGAGGCCAAGGCCTCTGTCCAATCCTCCTCCTCCAATGGGCCTATGTCTCCCTCCCAGGCCTCCCTAAGGCGCTGCAGCGTGAGGGAGCTATGGGTGACCAGGGACTGATAGATTTTGGATATCTTGTGATCATGGAGGTCCACCAAAAATACCTTTGCCTCTATGGGACTAAACTCAGCCAGGGACCCTAACCGCTCAATGTGTGGAGTGATGGCATGTCGGAACTGTAGATATTGGTAAAATTGGGTTTTAGGCATTTGAAGTCCTTCTGTAGGTCCTGAAATGATTTCAGAATCGATCCCCGCATCACGCCCACAAGAGTAGAGATGCCGATACGGTCCCAGCCCTGAAAGCCAGACAATGCAGCTAGTTGCGGCAATCGCCGATTATGTCAAAGAGGGGTCTCTCGAGTCAATGTATTCCACCAACCACGTAGGCTGGGTCGGCCCTGTCCCCATACCACCACTCATTGAAAACCAGTAGATGCAAGGCCATATAGTATGACAGAATATGAGAGGTTGCCAGCCCCCCGCAATATGTGGACTGGAAGCAGGTCTGCAGGGCCACTCTCGCCATTCCACCAGCCCATAGAAACATGCCCAGGGCAGCATTCACGTGCCGGACCATCTGGGAGAAATCGGATAGGGATGGTTTTGTAGCTGATAAAGTAGGCGGGGGAGCAATACCATCTTAAAGATGGCCGATCGGCCATATATAGACAAGGGCATATGAGACCAGGCTTTAATATCCTCCCGCACACGATCCCATACAAGGGCTAAATTCCTTTCTCAAGAGGTGATTGGGGAATCGGATAAAAACACTCACAGATACTTCAACCCCCCAGAGGCCACCTGAACGGAGGAGACCAGTAACCGAGACTTGCCCCTCCCCCAAGGACCCAAAGAGTAGATTTACAAGGGTTCATTCATAGGCCCGAGGTCTCCCCGAAAATCTGTATAATGCACAGCAATTGCGGTCCTGTCTTGTCTATATTCGTAAGAAAAAAGAAAACATCATCAGCGTACAGGGCAATACGAACCGACAGACCCGATGCCCACTCAAGACCAGTCACCTGGGCGTCAATCCGCACCCAGGACGCTAAGCATTTTTAAAACGGGGTTAACCCCTTTGTTGTTCCTTATTGTATTCGAGAATGTAATACTCGGTGATGAACTTTCATATAGTGAAAGCGTTCCGCTTCTGGAAGAATATATTTTTCCTGGAGGTCCATGGAGGATTTGAGAATCCTCTTATGGAACAAGCCCACAATATTAAATAAAATGGCTCCTGATTGCCCCACGACAGAGTGAATGGTGACGGGTAGCTAGTGAGACCCAGCCCTTCCCCAGAGACTCCCCAGTTCTCATTCTGGTGGGGGTAGTCATACAAAGGTGTAAACGTCCTAGGCCCTTTGGGCCCTGAGGACCCTTGGAAACTTTAAACTTTAATGTTTGTACAAATAGGGCATGATCCATGAAGTACTATGACTTTTCCATCTCTTTGTTTCATCCATTCTAACAGGAGCTTATAATGGACAACCATACAATAGTTTTGAATATCTTGGACCTCAGATCCCCACCGTATGATTCATAGCACACTGAACTTTACTTATTCTTGCCCTCTTCTCTAGGCCATACATAGCAGTTATACAAGATTTGCTGTTTACATCATTTCACAGCCAGAAAGCCAGTATCTGGGTAAAGTAAAGGACGTTGGGCAATATCAACAACTTGACTGCAATTATCCTTTACTTGCAGGAGATCTTGTGGTGACGGCAGCCATTAATGGAATACCAATGTATATAAATATATTCAATTCTTATTTATTGTCTCTATTAGTTTTGTTACCAGCTCTAACCCACAGTAGTGGCTAGAAACCCTGGAACATTTAAAGAGACCTGTGCTCCAGGGTCAAAAGTTCCACAGTCAATCTCAGCCCTTGGATTTTGTGATGTAAATTTTGAAACCCCTAGTAGCTATCCAATTTCATCAGTAACCCTTGCTTGCTCGATTCCCTTTAGCTGCGAGTTGGCTGTAATCTGAGATGCCAGGGGTGGTATTTTACAATGAACTCTTTTGCTTTCAGGCCTCCCCCATGCCACACCGTTATTTGGCTATTTGGGGTAGTTTGCACTTAGGCCCCCATAACGTTTTGTCCACATAAGGTATCCATGCCAAATTTGAGTCCTTTTCTTCCAACATTCCGAGGTTTCTAAAGGTACCCAGGGTCTGTTGATTCCCCTAGAGGGCACCGAGAAAATTAGGCAAATAATAGCAAAATGTTGGTTTTTTGGCAAAAATTGGAAAAATATGCTGCAGAAGACAGCGTCTGTTTTTTCCCCCTGCAAATGGTATCAACAAAGGGTTAGTGGTGCAAAAATCAACATCTTCCCATCTTTCAGGAACAGGAAACGTTTGTAAGAAAACCAACATTTTCTACACAATTTTTTTCATTTTACTGGGACATAGCCTATTTTTACTATTTTTTGTGTTTTCAACCGCCTTCCAGTTAGTGGTAGAAATGGGTGTGAAACCAATAATGGACCCCGGAAAGCTATACATTTCTGAAAAGTAGACACAATTCTGAATTCAGTAAGGGGTCATTTGTGCAGATTCTTCAAGGTTTTTGTTTTTAACAGTTGAAAATTAAAAATATTGAAATTGAGTTGAAAAAAACTGCCATTTGTGCCAACGTTTTTCATCTGTAACTTCTTCTAAGTATGACAGACTTTTGACAACAATATACCGTTACATCCACCGGATCCTCCTGGTTGTGGGGCTATATAGGACTTGTAGGGTCCCCAAGAAACCAAGGAACCCCGCACCAATAACTGAGCTGTGTCTTGCAATGGTTCTTCATTGTGTACCAGGTTTATAGCAATTCATTTGGTAAAATACAAAGAGTGAAAAATAGGTATCAGGGAAACCTATATATTTCTGAAATGGGAACACAATATAGAGTTCAGAAGCATTGGTAATTTGCACATCTTCAAAATTGTGGTTACCCATACAAGCATGTGAATTCATGGGCATTTTTCAAAATTATTTCTTTTTTACACACTGTCTTACATTTGGAAGGTAGAAATGCATAGAGAATTGGTAATAACACTTGTTCTACTATTCTGTGTTCCTCGAAGTCTCCCGATAAAAATGGTACCTCACACGTGTGGATAGGCCAAGTGCCCGCAACAGGAAACAGCCCAAAACGTAACGCGGACATTTCACATTGTCCACTGAAAACTGATCCCTTATTTGCAATGTGCCTATCTGTGGATTTTAGGCCAGCACTTAGGGAAACATAGCAACCCTGCACATTTTTGAAAACTAGACACCAAGGGAAAACCCAGGATTGGGTGGCTTCTGTGGGTCTCACCAGGTTCTGTTACCCAGAATCCCTTGCAAACCTCAAACTTTATTAAAAAAAACACATGTTCCTCACATTTCTGTGATGGACTATTCTGGAATGTGCAGGGAGCCACAAACTTACACCCACCCAGCATTCCCTCAAGTCTCCCAATAAAAATGGCACCTCACTTGTGTGGGTAGCCCTAGTGCCCGCGACAGGAAATAGCCAAAAACACAAAGTGGACACATCACATTTTTCCACTGAAAATTTACCCTTTTTTTGCAATGTGGCTAGCTGTGGATTTTGGGCCGTAGCTCAGCCGGTACCTAGGGAAACCTAGCAAACCTGTACATTTTTTAAAAGTAGACGCCTGGTGGAATCGAGGATAGGGTAACTTGTGTGGCTCTCACCAGGGTCTGTTACCCAGAATCCCTTGGAAACCTCAAACTTTGTAAAAAAACTAATTTTACTCATATTTCTGTGATGGGAACTCTGGAATCTGAGGGAAACCACAAACCTCTTTCCAGCCAGCATTTCCCCAAGTATCCAGATAAAAATGATACCTCACTTGTATGGGTAGGCCTAGTTACCACGACAGGAAACCACCCAAAACTCAACGAGACACGGCACATCTTTCAACTGCAAACTGACCCTCGCGGAGAGAAACCTAGCAAACCTGTACAGTTAAGTAAACACCCAGAGGATTCACGATGAATCCCTTGCAAACCTCAAACCTTCTCAAATAAAATCACACTCACATTTCTGTAATGGAAATCTCTGGAATAAGAGTGGAGCCACAAACTTCCTTTCAGTCAGTGTTCCTGCAAGTCTCACAATAGAAATAGTGCCTCATCCTTCCAGTCAGCATTGCCGCAAGTCTCAGAATAGAAATGGTGCCTCATTTGTATGGGTAGGCCTAGTGCCAGAGACAGTAAATGGCCCAAAACACAATGTGGGCACATTATATTTTTCCACTGAAAACTGACCTTTTTTTGCAATGTGCCTAGCTGTGGATTGTGGGCCCTTGCTCAGCAAGCACCTAGGGGAACAATAGTACACATGTACATTTTTAGGTCTCGCCTGACCCAGCGCTTGCGCTGGTCTGGCGAGACTTTAAGTAAGGGCTTCAAAAAATGCTTCCGCCGGCTACAGCTTGGAGTGCATGCGCGCTTCAGCAGAGGCGCCATATGGCATTCCTCATGCTCATTAAGCGCATCGCTCGCCGCGCGCTTGATCGCGGTCACTTTCACATCGCGCGATGGCCGCACGCGCACCACTCAAGAGACTACCACTGCCACCCCGTGGCAAAACGTGGCAAAACGTGGTAAAAGCGCAATTCAATTACAGCTCAGACATACTTACTTATTACATTAATTAAGCGCGCATCAATAACGGTGTCTTTTACAACCGCAAACTCCTAACATGCAAGCTGTTGCATCACCCTACGCAACATGTTTTAAAACATAACTGGCAACATTTAGGCGCACTGAAATGTCTATAGGGGCGTCTCTGCTCGCACCATCCCAGGCACGCTGCAATGTCTGTGAGCGGTCTGTGCTGTTTCTATTGTGCATCTTTCCTCTTGTTAACTATGGGTGCACCTCCCTGCAGTTCACTTAAGTGTGTTCCCTGTATGCGGACTTTTTACTGTACTATAATGCTACGTATTCTAGGAACTCCTAATGTGTACCCGGCCTCAATTTATTAAATTAGCTTCCGACACGTAGGGAAGGGAATGTTTTAGAGCCACATACTCAGGACATGCAAGCCTTATCACACTCTGCATAACATATGTTACACATAACTGTTACCTTCAAGTCGCGCGCCAATGTCTATAGCCGGTTTGTAATGTTCACAGTATTCATCTCTCCCCCATTAATTGTGAAAACACCTTGCCTGCAAATTCACTTATGGGCACTTCCTATATGTACACTTTTTGGCGTCCTATAATCCAACTTCCTTCGCAGCCTATAACCATAGAAATACCTTTTAGTATATCTCAGCTCTACTTTTTGTGCTTTGCTCTCATAATAAATAATTGCAGAAAACGGTATATTCTTGCTTTACGTTCATGCTTGCTTATATGTTGCTTAGTAGAGCTAATAACTACCGACGTATAGTTTATATTCCTTTAAAGTACGCTATATGTACTTTACAGCTTTATTTATAAGGCCAACAGCACATTTTTTATTTATTAGGTTGTTTTGTCACACTGAAATAAAAGTATTTTACATCCGCCTTCTCCAAACATGCAAGCTTTATCGCACTAACGTGCATAACATGCGTTACAGAAAACTGGCACCATTCAACCACTGCAATCTCTGTGGGCGCGTCTTTGGTGTTTTGGTGTGCATCGCTGCAACCTCTGTGGGCGCGTCTTTGGTGTTTTGGTGTGCATCGCTGCAATCTCTGTGGGCGCGTCTTTGGTGTTTTGGTGTGCATCGCTGCAACCTCTGTGGGCGCGTCTTTGGTGTTTTGGTGTGCATCGCTGCAACTTCTGTGGGCGCGTCTTTGGTGTTTTGGTGTGCATCGCTGCAACCTCTGTGGGCGCGTCTTTGGTGTTTTGGTGTGCATCGCTGCAACCTCTGTGGGCGCGTCTTTGGTGTTTTGGTGTGCATCGCTGCAACCTCTGTGGGCGCGTCTTTGGTGTTTTGGTGTGCATCGCTGCAACCTCTGTGGGCGCGTCTTTGGTGTTTTGGTGTGCATCGCTGCAATCTCTGTGGGCGCGTCTTTGGTGTTTTGGTGTGCATCGCTGCAACCTCTGTGGGCGCGTCTTTGGTGTTTTGGTGTGCATCGCTGCAATCTCTGTGGGTGCGTCTTTGGTGTTTTGGTGTGCATCGCTGCAATCTCTGTGGGCGCGTCTTTGGTGTTTTGGTGTGCATCGCTGCAATCTCTGTGGCTGCGTCTTTGGTGTTACCAGTGTGCGTCTCTACTTCATTACTATCAGTGCATCTCGCTTACAGTTCACTTAAGTGTGCTTCCAGAATATGCACTTTATAATACAGTGCAATTGTGTGTACTTCACGAATCACTAATATACGCCCAGACATAATTATTATTTTTTACATTACTTTGCTGCACAGGGTAAAAGGAGAGTTTTATAAGAGCCTTTTACAGCCATGCAAGTCTAATCACAACAACCTGCATAACATATATGACATAGAACATGCACTAATTCAGGTGCGCTTCAATCTCTGTGGCTAATTTATAATGTTCTCAGTACGCATCTCTTCTTTGCCTGCAGTTCACTACAGTAACCTTCCTGTACCTACACTTTTTAGTGTGGACTAAACGCACGCACTTCACCGCCTTCTAAAATGCGCACTGACGCACTGATTTTATTACATTGATTTTTCTCACCGGTAAACAAAATATTTTAAAGCTGCCTTCACCGAATATAGAAGTCTTATTGCTTAATTGTCTTTTTGTCTATAAGCCTTATAGAAATACCTTTTACTATATTTCAGCTCAGCTTTTTGTGCTTTGCTCTCATGATACTTAAATGATGAAAACTATATATTAATGCTTTACGATCATGCTTGCTTACATGTTGGGTTAGTATAGCTAATAACTGCCAACGTATAGTTTATATTCCTTTAAAGTACGCTATATGAATACTTTTAGCAGTTACTTGCCTATGGACTGCAGATTAACTCTAAAGTGACATTAAGTAACAATCCTTTTTTTACAGAAGCTATAGCAAATGTTTAGCTTATTCACATTATTACTATACGCGCTCGGCTTTTTCGAACATGTACGCATAACAGTCAAAAAGACTCAAGCGTTAATAGGTCAAAAGTATTTGCAGCTGTAATGTAAGCAGAGGCTTACATTAGGCTTCAGTAGAGGCGCCATATGGCATTCCTCATGCTCATTAAGCGCTTCGCTCGCCGCGTGCTTGATCACGATCACTTTCACGTCGCGAGACGGCCGCGCACGCACAACTCGAGAGACTACCACTGCCACCCCGTGGCCTTAAATAGCAACGGCATCTCCTGTATTTAAAGGCTTGCAGGTACCGGTTGTGTAATTCAGTGATATTATGCAATAATAAACATTGATATTATGCAATAATAAACATTTTACAATAACTATGTGCAGATCGGATTCTTCTTGGAAACCAATCCCTTTGTCAAGCCATGACAACCCCAATGTGCTATACAGTTTAATATTACTAAAGTTAAGATTGTAATTAACTAGTGTGCATATTTACATCTCGTAATTAAATCATGCGTAACAAGACAGCTTCATAAAAGTTCAATATATCAAGCCAGTACAGGAATCCAAGTCTAATAACCTATGATACAGAGCCACCCGATCCATCTAATCAAAACCAACGTAGACCTTCATCCGTTTCGAAACCTCCGTGCTTCACTGTGTGCATTGTACTAAATGTGTTTGCAATTAGCAGAGTTAACACCCAGTCTACTGTTCTGGGATGGCAGGGTGCCCTACACACGCCTACAAACCTCGAGTTGGAGTCATATTCATGTTTTCCACGAAACACATGCCTACAGGGGTTCGAGGGTTGCTGTGGGATCCCCAACATGCTCTGCCATGCAGCATCAACTCTCTCTCTCTTTCACGCACACAAGCTCTCTCTCTCACACACACACAGGCACGCACACATGCACATTCTCTCACTCACACACATGCACAAACATATGCACTCTCTCTCTCTCTTTCTCTCACACACCCACGCACGAAAACATGCGCACTCTCGGTCTCTCACACGCATGCACGCACACATGCACACTCTCTCTCCCTCTCTCACACACACACATATACACACCCACGCACACGCTCCTCTCTCTCCCTCTCTCTCGCTCACACATACAGGCACTCACACACAGAAGCATTCTTTCTCTTTCTTTGGTGTGTAGTGCAGAAGCACCATTGATTCCTGCTACGCATGGTAAGTCATTCATTGGTGCTTTTATTATGATACAAGGACCCCTTGCTCCCTGCCAGGCCTCCAGCACTGGTGGCATGGTGGGGGTAGTGCGTGGTGTGCAGTGCTGAAGCACCATTGACTCCTGCTGTTTACAGTAAGACCTTCACTGGTGCTTTTAGCTTGACTGTGGTATGATACAAGGACCCCTTTGCTACCTTTCAAGCCTCCAGCACTGGTGGCGTGGTGGTGGAAGTGTGCAGTGCCGAAGCACTTTTGACTTCTGCTATGCACGGTAAGGCATTCGCGAGCGTGGCAGTGCCTAATCTGAACATCTTCACTGCAGTCTCTTGGAGTACCGAAACTAAACACTGCTGTGAATAGTCACAATATGTTCGTGAGTAAGTCCTGCATGTTCGCTCTGCTTGGCATGCCAGTTTAGGGCCTAGCACTACTGTAGTAGTACTGTACTGTAGTTTTTTTCCTGTGTGTTTCTACCCGTTCCACGTTGCTCTCTTTATCCTGTGTGCTTCTGTTCTCACGTGCTCCACGTTGCTCTGTCTCGCCCTGCTTGTCCAGCCGCCATCCGTGTTGCTTCTGACCCCATCCTCTGTAATCTGTCCCGCACCAGTACTCTCCGTGTTGCTTCTGAGCCCTGCTTTCATTATTTTCCTCCACCCGCCTTAAAAAAAAAGCTTTGGTACTGCTTTATTTTTCTTTATTTACCAGTACAACTTGGATCAGTACATAAAATTTTTTAAAAACTTCACACGCACGCTGTAGGTGCTTTCATTTTTTTTTTTTTTTAAACCGTTTTTATTGCAGAATCACAGGATAATCATCGTACATACATAGTGACCCTGCACCGCTAGCGCCAGTGCCGTTTCTTTGCTAGGCCAGAAGGCTTTCATACACAGCTTATTAGCCCACATCCCAGAGGCCGGGCAGCGACAACATGTGGGCCAGTATACGCAACCTATGTCAACCTATAGTGTTATTTGTATCCTCATAGGATGTCTACATTCCACTTTGGAGTTTTTTCGCCCCCATTCCCCCCCACCCCGTCATACCCCCTCCCCAGTCCCTATTCCCCATCACCCTCCCTCCCCACCCAACAGTGCTCTCGCCTACGACTGGTCTCGGCCTAAGTATGCTGTCTCGGGTACGTATCAGAAATATATAACTATCTACTGTGTGTGTGTGGCCGGAACTGTCCGGGGGCTATCCTCACGGTCCGATGGTCCCTCTTCTTCCCCAACCGCACTGTTGCGCAGGGCCTGCACTAACACCTCCCACGCTGTGGCTGTCTCTAGCGCCTTATCATCCTCCCTACGCTGTAGGTGCGTTCATGTGTTGTGCTTTTACCTACAAAATGACACAGCTGCTGCGACTACATAATAGCATCTTTAATTTTTTAATGGGGGGGTTCCTCTTTATCCATCGTCACTCCACCGCGCTCCATTTTGCTCCCCCACTCCCTCAGTGTTGTGCTTGCCCTTGTGTGCTTCACCTCCCACGCATTGCTTTTTTCCCTGTGTGCTTCTACCTGTTTCACATTGCTCTCTTTATCCCGTGTGCTTCTGTTCTCACGTGCTCCACGTTGCTCTGTCTCGCCCTGCTTGTCCAGCCGCCATCCGTGTCGCTTCTGACCCCATCCTCTGTAATCTTTCCCGCACCAGTACTCTCCGTGTTGCTTCTGAGCCCTGCTTTCGTTATTTCCCTCCACCCGCCTTAAAAGAAAAAAAAGCTTTGGCACTGCTTTATTTTTCTTTATTTACCAGTACAGCTTGGATCAGTAAATAAAAAAAAAGAAAACTTCACACGCACGCTGTAGGTGCGTTCATGTGTTGTGCTTTTACCTACAAAATGACACCGCTGCTGCGACTGCATAATAGCATCTTTTTTTTTTAATGGGGGGTTCCTCTTTATACATGCTGCACAAGATCGCTAAACAAGCATTGGCATAGGCCATAGGTCTCGCCTTTGGGACATCAAGAGGTCCATTAGGATGTAGGGCAGAAAAACACCCCGACCGCCATGGAAGCGGAAAACAAGCGCCTGCCGGCCCCATGGGAAAACCGGCAGACAAATTAGCATTAACCGCCCAAAAAAAACCGACCGCGGTGGTTCTTGTCCCAGAATAACCGCCCGTAGCGGGCGGAGATGTCCAAAATCCGTCCGCGGCGGTCAGAATCGCGGCGGAAAAACATCAACCCGCCGCAAGTATAGCGGAGACACCACCCCGGAAATTAGTATATCCCCAACGGCCCCGCGGTACGTACCGCCGTCTCCGACCATCAAAAATATGGCGGACGAAGCTAAAACCCTACAAGAAGGACAAAAGTGCACACAGAAAACTAGACATGCCTCCCAAATACACAAAACACACCTCAATGACACAACCACATGGCAAAACAAATAATACAAATCCCAGGACAACACACCTGTCAGTAACACCCCAATTGGACACACCCACATTCACTGACCACAATCCCTTGCAAAACTCCAGGAGAGAAGGGACACATACCCCAGCTGACAGGAGAGGCAAAGGACACAACATCACCAGCCACACAACACACAGCACCACCACCTCCTCCAAACCAGCACAACTAACCCCCCTGCACAACACACACCACTCACCCACAATCACTTTGCACACCACACACCATGGCCACACAGAAAATGCCCAAATTCACTGAGAGTGAGTTGAAGGTCATGGTAGATGAGATAGTCAGAGTGGAACCACAGCTTTTTGGTACCCTGGTCCAACAGACACCATTAGCCACAAGGTCAATCATATCACCTCCACGCAACAATGTGAAGACCTAGCTACCTTCTTCACAGACAAGGTGAAGAAAATTTACAACACCTTCACTCAGGACATCCCAGGAGACGTCGACTCTCCTAACGCCACCTTCGGAGACGCAAGGCTCACGTGCCTACCCGCCATCTCCAGTGAAGAACTTACCAAACTCTGTAGGAAGGTGAAGTCGGGTGCACCCACAGACCCAATGAGACCTAGTCACTTTCTAGGAGCCTTGGAATTCTTCCTCCCACCCCTAACCGTGATTCTGAATCTATCATTTGCTACGGCCACGGTACCCATCTGTTGGAAACAGGCCTGGGTAACTCCGATTATAAAAAAACCCTCCCTAGACCCCGCTAAACCAGAGAATTACCGGCCTGTCTCACTGTTACCTTGGGTCGCTAAATTAGCGGAAGCCCACGCAAATAAAATACTCAGTGAGTATATGGCGAAAAATAATATCCTGGACCCCTCCCAACATGGCTTCAGGCCGGGCCATAGTACGGAATCCGCGCTCCTCACCTCCACTGAGAGCCTGCGGGAAATCATGGACACCGGTAAAAGTGCCGCGCTGATACTGCTCGATCTCAGCGCGGCCTTTGACACGGTGTCCCATGCCATTCTGCTAAAACGCCTGGAAAATATAGGAATCGTGGACTCAGCGCTCCAATGGTTTCGGTCATTCCTAACCAGCAGATCATTCAGGGTTTCTGCCCCCCCGTTTATCTCCAAACCCCAAGACATAGGACAAGGTGTCCCACAGGGCTCGGCTCTCAGTCCCTCCCTGTTTAATCTATATATGCAACCTTTGGCGGAGGTTGCTAAGATATGGGGCCTCACAATGGTGTCGTACGCTGACGACACTCAGTTAGTCATCAGCCTTAGTGAGGCCCCCTCCCCGGAAGCCACCAACTTCAGGGATGGACTGTCTGCTGTCGCCAAGTGGATGACAGCAAATTGCCTCCAACTGAACGGTGGCAAAACCGAGGTACTGATAATGGGAAAAAACAGCAATAACTGGAACGATTCATGGTGGCCTCAGTCCCTGGGCCCAGCACCCCCTCCAAAAAACTTAGTAAAAAATCTAGGGGTATGGCTGGACTCGACCCTGAGCTTCCAATCGCACACTAAAAAAGTTGCCGCAACCTGCATTGGACTTCTGAGAAGCCTATACCCCATCCTAGGCTATTTCGACCCCAAGACACGACAACTCATAGTGCAGTCTACTATCTTGTCAAGACTGGACTATGCGAGCGTCCTGTTGCTGGGAGCTAATAAAGCTGAGATAAAAAGATTCCAACGAATCCAGAACTCGGCGGCTAGAGCGATAGTAGGCCTTCCAAGAAGGTGCTCAGTGAGAGCAACTATGTACAGACTTCACTGGCTGCCCATAGAAGCCCGTATCCAGTTCAAGGCCCTCATATTTTCCTTTAAGATCTTGAAAAATGAAGGCCCAGAGCTTCTCCGTCCTCTGCTGACCCCCTATAAACCCAAACGGAACCTCCGGTCTATGGGGCAACATCTAGCTCTGATACCCCAGACGAAATTCTGTCGCATCGGAGGTCGCTCCTTCAAGCTACTGGGGGCCAAACTGTGGAACTCCCTCCCTCTCCACATCCGCTGCATGGATGATTTGCTAGCCTTCCGAAGAGCGATTAAAACCCATCTATTTCCCGCCCCGTAGGTCCCTCTTTCGCATCCAGTAGATTGTGTTACGGTTCTAGCGCCGGGACGCCCCGTCGCTGGGGCAGCTGTTGCGCTCTACAAAACAGGTAACATAACATAACATAACAAGGACACAAATGTGGGCTAGGATAGTCCAAAGGGTCAATGCAGTAGGGACCACCCGAAGATCAAAAAAGATCATGAAACGGTGGCATGACCTGAAGAGGGTGGTCAAGGAGAGGAGGAGCAAGAACCGTGAGTTGGCTCAAAGGACTGGCGGTGGCCCTCCCATTACACTATAAAACATTCACACTATGGGAGGAGAAGGTGCTTGCCATACTGCATCCAGAGAGTCTCACAGGAGTAGTCGGGGGTGTGGAGGCTGGTAAGTACAAACAAATGACTACCGCCACTCTGCTATGTACTGCCTTGCACAACTACAAAGCTACATCACCTAGGACACACACCATCCATCTGCACCCCACACTCACAAAAACATGGTTCACAGATCCAACATTCACCCACTCCCATTCACCAAAAACATAGCTAACAACATAACCATGGGGGCATGTGTACAGGCAGACACACTACAACAACCACCAGGCCCCCTGGCCCACACCTGAGCAGGATGTATCCCTCCCCTACCCCACCCAGGAGCAGTTTGAAGCCATTGCAGTACAACAAACAAACTTACAGGTAGGTAGCCTTCTTTACAATGAGGGTGTCTTGGGGGTGGGGGGCTGTACTACTCCCACCATGCCCCCTGTCCCACACCTGAGCAGGATGGCTCCCTCCCCCACCCCACCCAGAAGCATGTGTCAGCCATTACACAACCCTCATCAACCTTACAGGTAGGTAGCCATCTTCACAATGAGGGTGTTTGTGTCAGGGAGGGCTGCACTACTACTCCCACCATGCCCCCTGTCCCACACCTCAGCAGGATGTATCCCTCCCCCACCCCACCCAGGAGCAGTTGGAAGCCATTGCAGTACAACAAACAAACTTACAGGTAGGTAGCCATCTTCACAATGAGGGTGTCTGTCGGTGAGGGGCCTGCACTACTACTCCCACCATGCCCCCTGTCCCACGCCTGAGCAGGATGGATCCCTCCCCCACCCCACCCAGGAGCAGTTGGAAGCCATTGCAGTACAACAAACAAACTTACAGGTAGGTAGCCATCTTCACAATTAGGGTGTCTGGGGGTGGGGGGCCTGCACCACAACTCCCACCATGCCCCCTGTTGCACACCTGAGAAGGATGGATCCCTCCCCGACCCCACCCAGGAGCAGTTGGAAGCCATTGCAGTACAACAAACAAACTTACAGGTACATAGCCATCTTCACAATGAGGGTGTCTGGGGGTGGGGGGCCTGCACCACTACTCCCACCATGCCCCCTGTCCCACACCTGAGCAGGATGGATCCCTCCTCCACCCCACACAGGAGCAGTTGGAAGCCATTGCAGTACAACAAACAAACTTACAGGTAGGTAGCCATCTTCATAATGAGGGTGTCTGGGGGTGGGGGGCCTGCACCACTACTAGCACCATGCCCCCTGTCCCACAGCCTAGCAAGATGTATCCGTCCCCCACCCCACCCAGGAGCAGTTGGAAGCCACTGCAGTACAACAAACAAACTTACAGGTAGGTAGCCATCTTCACAATGAGGGTGTCTGGGGGTGGGGGGCCTGCACTACTACTCCCACCATGCCCCCTGTCCCACACCTGAGCAGGATGGATCCCTCCCCCACCCCACCCAGGAGCAGTTGGAAGCCATTGCAGTACAACAACTAAACTTACAGGTAGGTAGCCATCTTCACAATGAGGGTGTCTGGGGTGGGGGGCCTGCACTAATACTCCCACCATGCCCCCTGTTCCACACCTGAGCAGGATGGATCCCTACCCGACCCCACCCAGGAGCAGTTGAAAGCCATTGCAGTACAACAAACAAACTTACAGGTAGGTAGCCATCTTCAAAATGAGGGTGTCTGGGGGTGGGGGGCCTGCACCACTACTAGCACCATGCCCCCTCTCCCACAGCCTAGCAAGATGTATCCGTCTCCCACCCCACCCAGGAGCAGTTGGAAGCCATTGCAGTAGAACAAACAAACTTACAGGTAGGTAGCCATCTTCACAATGAGGGTGTCTGGGGGTGGGGGGCCTGCACTAATACTCCCACCATGCCCCCTGTTCCACACCTGAGCAGGATGGATCCCTACCCGACCCCACCCAGGAGCAGTTGAAAGCCATTGCAGTACAACAAACAAACTTACAGGTAGGTAGCCATCTTCAAAATGAGGGTGTCTGGGGGTGGGGGGCCTGCACCACTACTAGCACCATGCCCCCTGTCCCACAGCCTAGCAAGATGTATCCGTCTCCCACCCCACCCAGGAGCAGTTGGAAGCCATTGCAGTACAACAAACAAACTTACAGGTAGGTAGCCATCTTCAAAATGAGGGTGTCTGGGGGTGGGGGGCCTGCACCACTACTAGCACCATGCACCCTGTCCCACAGCCTAGCAAGATGTATCCGTCTCCCACCCCACCCAGGAGCAGTTGGAAGCCATTGCAGTAGAACAAACAAACTTACAGGTAGGTAGCCATCTTCACAATGAGGGTGTCTGGGGGTGGGGGGCCTGCACTACTACTCCCACCATGCCCTCTGTCCCACACCTGAGCAGGATGCCTCCCTCCCCACCCCACCCAAGAGCAGTTGGAAGCCATTGCAGTACAACAAACAAACTTACAGGTAGGTAGCCATCTTAACAATGAGGGTATCTGGGGGTGAGGGGCCTACACTACTACTCCCACCATGCACCCTGTCCCACACCTGAGAAGGATGGATCCCTTCCCCACCCCACCCAGAAGCATGTGTCAGCCATTACACAAACCTCATCAAACTTACAGGTAGGTAGCCATCTTCACAATGAGGGTATGTGTGGCTGGGAGTGCTGCACTACTACTCCCAACATTCCCTGTGTCCCACATCTCAGCAGGATGGATCCCTCCCCCACCCCACCCAGGAGCAGTTGGAAGCCATTGCCGTACAACAAACAAACTCACAGGTAGGTAGCCAGTACGTGCACCCACACATTCTCCCCAAATTAAATGGTGCCATATGGCAACAACCAGCCCTCACATTGCACAAAGAGCCATACCTACCCCATTGCCAAGCACAGTGTGCACACAGGTAAGCCAAGGAAACTGTCACAACCACCAAAGTGTGACACACCAATGCACAAGTAGAAGAAAGCCTGGGCCCATTCATGCACAGCAACTAGTTACATGTGCATCACCATGGGGCAAGTGCAACAAGGACCATTCTCAAAATATAAAAGCATGTGTGGTGGCACAAATCAAGATATGCTCATGACAGGACAAAGGGATGCAGGAGATGACAATGGCCAGTCCATGGCCAGATGTGATGTCTGCTAGCTCAGACAACTAAACCATGAGTCCACAATTAAACACACGTTGTGCCAGGCCCTAGATGGCAACAAGTCCCAGGAAACCTCAATTGGACACGGTTCGCATGGTATGCCCTGACACCTCGCACCATGGACAAGTAATGCTTGTACTACTGTATCATGTCAGGGAGCACAGTACTGCACACAGTCAACAATGTGAAGATATGTCAATTGTGCAGTGTACAAAATGTGAATGACACACAGCTAACCCACAGCTTGCCGGGTGCACTGCAATGACCATTTCCCATCTGACCCACAGGTGACCAAGAACTCACTGCAGAGGACAACACCAGCAACCTGCAGAGCCAGTCTCCACCCCCGGTACAAGGACTCTCGGATGTTGACTCCCAGGATTCCGTGGATGATGAGCTCGAGGCCGGCCCATCTGGTATGCCAGGGAGCAACAGGTCCCAGGACCCCAGCGTCCCCCCCACCACATCTGCGGCAACAACAACTCCACAGCAGACCCCTGCTGTCACGGCCTGTGCAGCCACAGCCATCACCACCACCAGTGCTGCCGGCAACACCCTCCCTGTCCCAGAGGATACCCCGCACAAACCAACCATGGAGGAGGGCAGGGAGAGGATGCCGGTGCCCACAGTGGTGAGGCAACAGGTCTGTGGCAGCAGGTCAGGTAGAAGGGGCAGGGTCACCCAGGGACACCAGGAGGCTGGGACCCACTCCCTGGAACACATCACCAGAGTCCTGGGCGCATACGAACAGGCCCAGGGACGAACTGGCCGGTCGGACGATCTGTTGCATGAGCTCATCCTGCTGATGAGGTCCATCGACAGACGCATGGGACAAATCGTGGACCTCTTGGGCCAGCAAGTGGCGGTACTGATGGACAGGCATGCGCCCCAGAAAACACCTCCGCCTCTCTCTGGTGGACTGCACACTGACAGTTCACCATCCTCCCCTGTGCCCACAGAGAGGGGTGAGTCCTCGGACCCCACTGGCTCTGCAGCAGGCCCCCCCCCAGCCAAACGACAAGGGGCCGTCCCAAGAAGACCCTGGGAGTATCTGGAGGCAAAGCACCTGCCAGACGCAAATCACAGAGCCAGCCATGATGGCAACCCTCTCCACCACTGCATTGACCCTTTGGACTGCCCTACCCCACACTGCCTTGTGAATGGCATCTGCCTGTTGGACTGGGTCACCACAGCAATGTGGTGACTACTCGACCATCTCATCTACCACGACTGTCAACTCACTCCCCCCAAATGGAAATGTACACCCACCTTGTATCTCACCATAGTAAATAAAATATCCTCACACACATGTTGTTGTGTCTGCTCCATCTTTATTGCAGGGTGTACAGTCTTCAACATGATCACAATGTACCCGGACAATGGGCTGTATGTAGGCAAGGAGAAGTCGAAGGCACCTAGGGAAACACAACAGAACAACTGTCACTGGTCTGGGTGTGGCATCACAGACATCACACAAGCCCTAACAACAGGATAACCCAACATGCACATGTCACAATGGCCCCCAAATGTCAACATACACGTCCCGTTGATGTTCCCAAATGACATGTCCTAGAAACATTTCCAACCACCACTGAGTCTACAACTAGCTGATGCTACAATTCTCACATGCCCCTTCACGACATCAGCAATCTCATCAGACAATGGGTATGTTGCATATTGCCACCCACTGTCAAGTGAAGTAGCGGGTGATGAGCTGTTCACGCAGGTCAACACCTTCCTCCTCTCCACTGTCCTCATCACTGGACACGGCTTGGTTTGCAGGCTGGGGCCTTGGGTCCTCACCATCATCCAGGAGCAGGAGAATCTCCCTGCGAATGGCTAGGTTGTGGAGCATGCAGCATGCAACAACAATCTGACACACCTTCCTGGGCGAGTATGCCAGTGCACCTCCGGTCTTGTCCAGGCACCGGAAACGTGACTTGAGCAGGCCAAAAGTGCACTTCACCACACGACGTGTCCTCCCATGGGCCTCATTGTAGCGGACTTTAGCCGGGGACTTGGGATTCCGCAGTGGGCTCAGCAACCAGGGACGGTTGGGCTATGCAGAGTCACCTAGGTATGACAAACACAAATAGACATTGCAGTGTTGCAGAGTCTCAGGGGAGCACACACAGCACGCCACACGACTAGGCATACTCAACCCACAATCCATGCACGCTCTGGAAGAAGATTAGCCATCAGATGGGGCACTATGCTGTTCCTCAGGATGTAGGAGTCGTGGGCCGAGCCTGGGAATTTGGCACACACCTGCGAGATGGTCATATCTGCCAGACACACCACCTGCACATTGATGGAGTGGTAATGCTTGCGGTAAATGTGCTCACTTGCCTGTGGTGGCACAAGAGCGACATGGGTGCAATCAATGGCCCCAACAACATTGGAGATGTGTCCAAGGGGATAGAAGACTCCCTTAGCAGCTGGCAATTCAGCACCCCTGGGGAAATGGATGTATCTGTCCTTGTATAGCATCATGGCGAACAGTACATCACGCAGCACCATGCTGAACATCGGTTGTTACATCCCACCAGCACTGGCCACAGTCTCCTGGAACGATCCTGTAGCAAAAACATGCAGGGCTGCCTTCACTTTATAAGTAGGGGTGAAAGCTGTTGGATATGTCCTGCGTGGCTGCAGGTGGGGCTCCAACAGATCACAAAGGGTTTTCAGGGTGGCTCTGTCCAGGCGGCATTTGCATATGATCGCAACATCCTCCATGTCCTCCAGCACCGTCAAGTGACAAATCAAATTTGGCCTCCTCCTATTGGAGTGGATAGTGGACACATGTCAATAACAATACACCAAGAGATGTGCACAGCATATCACGTTCATGATGACACAACAATGACTGACATCTAGAGTGACTAACAGACCAGCTTACATGGAGGGACACCTTCAGCTACACAAGGGGCACACTTGTCAACTTACACAAGACAAGTACCTCAAACACCACCTTTGGCTATGTGAATGCACATAGGGATATGGCCACAGTACACATGTGCACGCCTGGGAGTCTAGCATCCAGCATATGTGTAACTAATCAAAACCACTGTCTCCTACCTAGCTGCTCTACCGGTCACACCTTGATGCGTCATTACAACCTGGCACACATCCACCACACAATGACCACAGTCGGCGCTGGAATGATGAATGTGTTCATGAGCAGACATGAGAGGCAATGCTAATTAGACCAACATTCATCAAAACGAGCATTGCTGTGATTGGCACTGGACCTCAACTCATTGACATGTGTACACATTGTACACTCCAGGACTACACTGTCCTGCCTACACCAACATAAAATCCTCAAGTGACATGTGAGTGGGTACAGACAAATGTACGTTACACACACACACAAACATGGCATGTGTAGCCATCAGTGGAGTAAATTGAACATTGGCATCGTGTGCATAATGATGTGCCATTGAACATGTTGGCACTATGCACTGTTGATGTGTGACAGATGGACATCGCCATTGCATGGCACCCTTGTCGCGGGAGCTACCGCCTGGCACTGGCGGTGTGTCACCAGCACCCCCATTCACACCAGTGCAGTACTCATAGGCATGGAGACATGTGGACATGGCAGTTGGCATGCTCCGCCCCCAGAATGGCGGTGTCTCGTGTCAATGCATGGCACCCATATCGCGGTAGCTACCGCCTGGCACCGGCGCTGTGTCACCAGCACCCCCATTCACACCAGTGCAGTACTCATAGGCATGGAGACATGTGGACATGGCGGTTGGCATGCTCCGCCGCCAGATTGGTGGTGCCTCGTGTCAATGCATGGCATCCATATCACGGTAGCTACCACCTGGCACTGGTGGTGTGTCACCAGCACCCCCATTCACACCAGTGCAGTACTCATAGGCATGGAGAGACGTGGAAATGGCGGTTGGTATGCTCTGCCACTAAAATCGCGGTAGCGCACCCCGGGCCCCACCACCATGGAGCTCGCCCTAGAGCCAATGGGAAGCTCAATAGCGTTGGCATGATGCAATTTTTAAGATCGTGGTAGGCGTGCTCCGCCACCGCGGAGGCGATCATTGGCTGCATTTGAAAGATGCACCATCGCGGTAGCGCACCCCGGGCCCCAGCGATGTTACACCGCCATGGAGCTCGCCCTAGAGCCAATGGGAAGCTCGATAGCGGTGGCATGATGCAATTTTGAAGATCGTGGTAGGCGTGCTCCGCCACCGCAGAGGTGGTCATTGGATGCATTTGAAAGAGGCAGACATGGACCACCAATTGCTGCAGCTTGGCACCTTTGAAACGACCCCAGGGGGCTATATATGTGGGAGTGAGCCTCACATTGCCACTGCTCACAGAGCCTGCTGCCTGAGACCCATCACCTGCTGCTGCCTCCAGGGATTGCTGCCTGAGACCCATCACCTGCTGCTGCCTCCAGGGATTGCTGCCTGAGACCCATCACCTGCTCCTGCCTCTAGGGACTGCTGCCAGAGACCCCTCACCTGCTGCTGCCTCCAGGGACTGCTGCATGAGACCCCTCACCTGCTGCTTCCTCCAGGGACTGCTGCCTGAGACCCCTCATCTGCTGCTGCCTCCAGGGACTGCTGCCTGACACCCCTCACCTGCTGCTGCCTCCAGGGACTGCTGCCTGGGGACCCTCGCCACCAAAATCCCCTGCTGTTGTCTCACGTCCACAGTGATGGCAAGGACAGAGAAGATCCGTGCCAGTCCCTTCACGAGAGAGGAGCTGGAGGTCCAGGTGGACGAGGTGCTCACACAGTACCCAAGGCTATATGGTGCCCCAAATTTTGTGGTGAGTCTTAAACAGTGTTGTGGTAGGGCAGGGGGGCCACACAAGTAGTGGACAGATGCAGTATGTGCCTGGGAGTGTGGGGTAGTGTAATGCACTGTCTGACATGCTGTCTCCAGTGGGAGGGTGTGTGTACTCAATGCCACAGCTTTCCCTCCCTGCACATGTAAGTATGAGTGACCTGTGTTGTGTTGTCAGCCATACAGTGACACAGAAGGTTGTTCATGCTGTACTCAGGACAGTGATTGCTTGGCTGGATGTCTGTGTGTGCCCCTGTAGTCCATCTCAGTGTGAGCCCAGCTGGCCTGCACAGTAAGTAAGTAAGTAAGTAAGTAAGTAAATCTTTATTTGGTTATAAGAAGCAATAATAACCATAAAAGAGCATACAAAACATATCACATACAATATACAAATTATAAAAACTCCTTATATTTATAAAAATTTCTTTAACCGAGATTCGCTCTATGTTTAAAAATGCACTTTAAAAAAGTACTGACATATTTCGTGATCAATGTAGTGTTCAGGTATTGCAAATACAACATAGCAGGGCGACACCTTCTAAAACCCAGAGTTCTCAACAATGGAATTAGCCAAAGGTTGCGATGGGAAGAATAGTATTTACAAAACAATACAGTGTGCATAGTTGATTGTTCCGACGTCTCATCGCAGGGGCATACCATTAGGGGCTCGTTCCAGTTGGGATTTTTGGGAAAGGATACAAGCTTATGGAAGACATTCAATCTGAAACCTGTCAACAAAAAACGATCAAATTGTGATTCAACATAGGCCAGGTATGGTTCTGTTTCTAGTGTTGTCATAACTAGTACAGAGTGTTGAACAGAAATTTTGGTTATTTCCTTACTCAGCCGGGATTCTTCCATATAGCTAAGGGCCTTTATTTTTAAGTCTTTCTTCGAGATCTCTACAATTGTTTCGGGATTAACAAAATATTTGCTAAACCCCAAGTCTGTAAGAATTTTTTTTACATAAAGCAGCCACTCAATTCTCCCCATGTGTTCTAGGGACATGCAGTCAGCCAGTATCTCTTTTGTGAATGAATTTTTTTCTGACGTCCAGATGCGGCGCCACAACAAGAGAGGTTGGATTTTGGCCAGATCTTCGATATGAGGCATACCGAGTTCTGCATGACATGTGAAGATAGAAGTTCGCTTTGGTACCATCAAGAGAAATCTCATGAAGGTATTCTCTGCTACCTGCAGAGCATTGGTGTTTTTATGTCCCCAGAGACCCGCCCCATAGAGCGCAATAGAGTGGCACTTTGCTTTATAGATGCGGAGAAGCTCTACTGGTGGCCGCTTTCCCAGCTTCTGGGAGAATTTTATAAGACCTATTATTGCTCGCAAAAGGAGATGTTTGCGGGCTTCAATAGCCGCCTTTCAGTTAAGTTTGTCATCTATCATTACCCCAAGGTATACATATTGTGTAGTCAAGTCAACTCTCTCTTTATCAAGGGAGATGGTGATTCTTCCCCGTTTCTTTCCCTTTCCCGCCACCATCACATATGTTTTTTTAATATTTATTTTGAGGTCCAGAGTACCCATAAACTTTGAGTATCTATCTAGGGCTTTCTGCAACTCTCGCGGAGTGCGTGCCAATATTACGGCATCATCCGCGTATAAAAGCGCAGGCACGAGGCGATTTTTTACTCGTGGGAGGTCCTGACCCCCTCTCAACATCTCTACTTCTAGACTGTTAGTATAAAGAGAGAATAAGAAGGGGGCCAGCACGCAACCCTGCCTCACGTCCCGCTCTACCTTAAAGGAGTCAGATAGTTCGCCCTGTATTCCAGACCCTTGATGAGGCGTTGGAATATAGTGCACGGAGGAGATGTACAAGGTCTAGATCTATACCCATATCAATAAGCACTGTCCAAAGTTTCGAATGGGAGACACAATCGAATGCTGCGGAAAGATCAACATAGACCATGTATAACCTTCCTTGCTTAACAGATATGTATTTTCCCATTAAAAGGGCTAAATTCAGTGCCTGTTCAGTTGTACCAAAGCCCTCTCGAAAGCCAAATTGGATGTCAGATAATATATTATGATCATCTACCCATTCCTGGAGACGCTGAAGGACAACTCTACCCAAGACTTTACCAAGCGAATCCAGTAATGAGATTGGCCTATAACAGGTCACATCTTCTCTGTCTCCCTTCTTAAAAATGGGAACCATAATCGATTTTGTCCAGGTTTTAGTTAGCCCACACTTCATTGCTGCATCGAACATTCGTTTTAGGATTGGGGCCCACAAATCTAATCTAAACTTAAAAAAATCAACCGGTACACCGTCTGGGCCAGGTGCCTTTCCACATTTACTCTTTTTAACAGCGTTTATAATTTCATTCAATCCAAAATTTAAGGGGATCGGAAATGGACTTTCTTGTGTGTTCTGCCCACTCTCTTCTACCAATTCTACTGTCGAAGTTTGGCCAAAAACTTTAGAAAAATGATTTACCCATGTTGGGCCCTCAATCGCTGCTTCTACTGTAGGCAGGAGGCCATTATCATTCAGAAAGGGGGTCTTCACAACCTTCCAGAATTGCTCGCTGTTTCTGTTCTGGGAACTCTCATGAAGTTGGTCCCAGAGCGCATTTTTCAGTTCTTGTTTTCTAGTTTTGCAAGCTAGTCGATAAGACCTCCTTAATCTACGGATCTCCTCTTGATCTCTTTCGGGTTTGGTCAATGCTTTCTTTAAAGATTTGTGGGCCAAGGTACAGTTGTGGCCAAACCACCCTTTTGTCCCGCCTTTGTTCCCTTTCTTGTTACACGTTAGAAGGTCCTTTATCTTTTCCATAATTAGGGAGAAGTTATATAGAAGTTCTTCTTCGCCAATATCAATATCCAGGCAGTTCACAATCGCGGGATATACCGCCTGAACCGCCTTGTTTGTTATGACTACTGGATCTATTTTTCCCCATCCTAGGGCATAACCATTAGTTTTTGTAAGATAGATATTGTCCTGGGCAAGTGCACTCATCAACAATTGAGATGTAAGTTGCCCCTGATCAATATCCAGGTCGAAAGCCAATGCAACATGATCACTTAAGGTGTTAGCTTTCAATCTAAAGTTCCGGGCCTTACTTTCAAGTGTGGATGAGACCAATATATAGTCGATGGTCGACTCCCATCCCCTGCCTAAGTATGTGGGGTGCAGCTGCCCAGATTCGATATTGATTTCGTTTAAAATCATTAAGCCTAACTCCGATAGTGTTTCATTTAATAAATCTCCTACCTTAGTGTGGCGGAAGTGGGTCATCTGGTTATCTATTTCCTCTGCCAGACCACAGATATTGGAGTTTTTTTCTTCGCAGGGGTGGTGGTTAAAATCCCCACCCCAGACAATACTTGGGACATCTGATCCAAACGTTTTTTTTACCAGGGTTGAAAGTTTCTTACGGATAGACCCAAGTAAGTTTATTCTCTCACTTTCTGGAAAATTATCATACATGTTTACCAAAATTATTGTTCCATTCTTCGGAAGTGAGAGCTTCAATATCTGGTAATTTGAATGTAGACAAAGAGGTGTTACTTTTAGGCCCAATATGGTGTTTTTTATATACACCGTCAGACCCCCCTTAGCTCTGCCATAAGGGCCAGCAACTGCCGGTGAGAAATAGGTTTTATAGCCATTCAAGTGGAGTTCGTTAGTGGACCATGTCTCCTGTAAGCAAATTATATGATAGTCCTGCATGAAACCAGAAGCGCTCCCATTTATTAGTTTTTTACGTAGGCCTGCGCTATTCCAGGACATAATTTGGACTGTAACATCATTTTTTCTAGCGGCAATGTATATATTTGGTCTGGCTACCTCTGTCTCTGGTGGATGCACTAAGGCTCTTTGCCCTTCATCTCCCCTCATCTTAAATTGATGGATACAAGTGTTCCCCGGGATAATAATATCGGGTCCTCTCAATGGGGTTAGAATAGGTACTAGGGAGGAGTTACTATCAACCTTAACTTGCCTTTCTGCACTATCAATAGGTACTAAGAAGGAGTTACTATCAGCCTTAACTTGCCTTTCTACACTATCACTGGGTACTAGGGAGGAGTTACTAACAGCCTCAACTTGCCTTTCTACACTATCACATGGAAAAACAGTATCAATGGGGGTGGTTTTATGTGCCATGGTGGATTTTTGAACTCGAGCCTGCCCTACGCTGAGTCAATCTACATTTTCCAGATCGCACAGAGCTGAGAAACGGTTATGTGTGGGTATAATAAACCTCTGATATGACTGGGGGTAATTGTTCTGAGGTGGAGAATTTAGGGGCTGGAATGGATGTTGGTTATGGGTCAAACGCCTCCCCGTAAAGTGGGGGTTAAACAAATGGTTAGAAGCATATTGATGGGGAATTTGATGGTCTACTTCCCTCCTGTCTTGGGGACGATCTTTTACAGGGTGAAGTTTAAAATGAGAGGTCAATTCACGGGGATAAAAATAATTGACATAATGTGTGGAAATAGAATTCCCCCCTCTTGCTTCATACCAGTCTCCAATACATCTGACAGCTCTATGATCCCTAAAATTTATAATTACCACATCCCCCTTCTTTTCTTTTGGTCTAGTACCCACCCAGCTCGTGCGTCTCACCATTAAGATTTCCCCATTTATATGTGCTGGTAGGGGACGGTTTTGATTTAGCAAATAAATGGTTTTATTTTTTAAGGCATAGTAGTCCTCTCTAGTGCCCTCCGGGAGGTCGGGTACTCCTGTCATGATAATCGTGTAGGGGGCTGATTCTGGGGGTAGGTCCACCCTTCTGGTTAGTGGAGTGTTCTGGGGCTGGAATATCCGTTCACTATTCCCATTTTCTTTTGTATCTTTTCTCATCTGGGTGTTTAAACCCCCAGGAATATTTTTATTTTTAGGATCTTGGGAATTTCCTCCAATTCCAGATTTAGTGCTGCTGACCACCCCTATCTCCCTATCTGTTTCTTTGTCGTTTGGATGAGAATTATTTCCACCTATGCCTGTTCTTATTTTTAATGATTTTCCCGCTAATTTTTCCCTTTGTGTGGTATACTTGTTACTTTGGATACCACTAGTTAATGGTTGTCCTGGCAAGATGACAAGGGAGGTGTCTTGGTCGACAGTAGAGCCTTTTGTCTGTAATTTTAGAAATTCAGATAAAGTCGAATTATTCCCTTGAATTTGTTTGCCCAGGTCGTCCAGGTATTGACTTATTAGTCTTGTCCTCTCAAAGAGAGGGAGTAAAAGAGACTTAACCATTGTCTCTATCTTCATAAGTAAGTCACCCACGGACGCCTGGTCAATAGGTATCTCTATGATGTTTGAGATAGGGGGAGAATTATTTGTCGCCAGAAAGCCAGTAAAAGTTGAAGTTGATGCTAAAGGTCTGGTCTTCTTCTTTTTTACTACAGGTGCTCTGGTGAAAGGAGGTCTTCTCCTTTTTGGGCCACGTCTGTTCTCTGGGGGCCCTGTGGACCGAGAGGGCGAAATAACCAGGTTCGGTGAATCTGATAGCCCTGATGTAGTTAGGGTGATTAGGTGGTCTGATGGGATAGGAGAACCTGGGGGGTTTATCTGAAGGATTATTTCCTCCGTTTCAGGGGTGGGACATCGTCCCTCAATTGTCGCCCCCGGGGAAAATGCTTTCCCAATAGTACCCAAGGAAGAGCGTTTACCAGTTAGCAAATCCAAGGATAAACGCTTTTCTGTGTCCGCGATTTCCTTCTCCAGGACAGTAGTTACACGTTTAAAAAACTGATCTATTGTCCCGGAGACGGGACCATTGGAAGTATTCACAGTTAAGGTACGTGATTTCCCCTCTTTGGTGGACATGTTGAATTCGCTACTAGGCAGTATAGCAAAAATAGCCTGCTTAAACAAGTCCGAATTAACGAAAGTGCACAGTCCAGGATTTGTATTTAATGAAGGGAAAGAGACGATGTAGTTCTTATCACACCGCAAGGGTTAGTAGAATGGCCCGTCCCGTCCTCGAGCGCCCTCGGACGGCCTCAGACGGCCCGCCCTTTGCCCGGGCTTAGCCCGGGGCGCTCCCGCGCGCTCCCACGCAGCGGGGGCAGTGACCAGCAATAAACTGTGGCGTGGGCGGGGCAGACAGGGAGAGCGACCCAGGTGCTACGGGTCTGGACCTCGCGCAGGGACTCCTGGTACACCGAGTCCCTGCGGGTCAGCTCGCAGCCCTGTGGTCCCGTTCACAGACACACCGTCACGGCAGCAGCGCCAATGCAGGTCCTAGAAAGGCAGGCAAGCCCAGCAGCAGTCGTGGAGGCAAAGGCAGCGAAGCGGGACCCGCGAAGCGGGTCCGGCAAAGAGTAGCAGTTACGAGGTATGGCCGGGAAGAAAGTCTCCGCTCGTCATAGGCAGGGCAAGATGATGATCCCAACGGTTTTCTCCAGGATATCGGCACTTATCAGCTGTGGCGTGGGCGGGGCAGACAGGGAGAGCGACCCAGGTGCTACGGGTCTAGACCTCGCGCAGGGACTCCTGGTACACCGAGTCCCTGCGGGTCAGCTCGCAGCCCTGTGGTCCCGTTCACAGACACACCGTCACGGCAGCAGCGCCAATGCAGGTCCTAGAAAGGCAGGCAAGCCCAGCAGCAGTCGTGGAGGCAAAGGCAGCGAAGCGGGACCCGCGAAGCGGGTCCGGCAAGGAGTAGCAGTTACGAGGTATGGCCGGGAAGAAAGTCTCCGCTCGTCATAGGCAGGGCAAGATGATGATCCCAACGGTTTTCTCCAGGATATCGGCACTTATCAGCTGTGGCGTGGGCGGGGCAGACAGGGAGAGCGACCCAGGTGCTACGGGTCTAGACCTCGCGCAGGGACTCCTGGTACACCGAGTCCCTGCGGGTCAGCTCGCAGCCCTGTGGTCCCGTTCACAGACACACCGTCACGGCAGCAGCGCCAATGCAGGTCCTAGAAAGGCAGGCAAGCCCAGCAGCAGTCGTGGAGGCAAAGGCAGCGAAGCGGGACCCGCGAAGCGGGTCCGGCAAGGAGTAGCAGTTACGAGGTATGGCCGGGAAGAAAGTCTCCGCTCGTCATAGGCAGGGCAAGATGATGATCCCAAGTAAATAGGCAGGAACACTGCTTTTCAGTCATGGCCTGCACAGTACCCGTCTACTAAGACAAGGACGCATCACTTCACTTACAGAGTATAACATCAGTCTTTTCACATTGCACTCCAGCTGTGGCCCATCTCAGCACTGTAGATTGCACACAAACGCCCTTGTGAAGCGCATTTTGTATTTGTGAGATCATGTCCCTCAATGTGACATCCATGACACAGTTATCTATTCACAGGGCAGGGACATTGAGGGCTGCGCATTCTTGGACACAGTGGGTCACCCCCCCGAACACAGGTTGATATGTGATGTATGTGTTGCTCAACCCAACAATTGACTGGAGATGTGGGCAGGCAGGTTTCAGTGCTGGCATCCTGCATGTGTGTGAGATGTGCAGGGACTGTGTTCCCCCTCACACCTGCATGCTTTAACATCAGCTTTTCCCATGCAGGGGTCACATGTGGGCTGTACTATAGTCTCTGATTAATCTATCGTTGGATATGTGATTTGGTTGTATTTTGCTGCTATACAGATAGATGTCGTTACATGGCACTGTATACCTGATCATTTCTCCCTCTTGCCTCCCATGCCTGCAGCTCAAGGTACACCAGCGTATGGCCGTGTGGAGGGCCATTGCAGCGAAGGTGCGAGCCCTGGGGGTCACAAACCGACAGCACACCCACTGGCACAGGAGATGGGATGACATCAGCCGGCGGGCAAAGAATGTGACAGAGATGACCCTGGGGCTGCTTCCTCGCACTGGGCATCTGGTACGGCGCAGCATGACACCACTAATGGGGCGCATCTTGGCGGTGATGCAGCCTGAGCTGGATGCACGTTTGAAGGAGCATCAGCAGCAAGCCAGGGGTGAGCATTTGGAGAGTCTGACTTTGGATGAGAGTGGCTGCATGTGTACAGAGCCTGCGCCAGCACTGGCCTCTGTGATGTTGGTAGTGTGATGCTGTGGCATGTAAGTGGCTGCTGGCCTGGGTGCCTGTGGCATACATTTGCCCCACCTGTACTTACAAAGTAGATTTGGAAGCTGTCCCTTCACATTACATTCTGAGGTGTGCTCTTCAGGTTTCTTCAGCATTGGTGTAGTCTTGGGAATCCCATGGGAGTGAACGGCATTGTGCCCAATCTGACATCAATGCGCCCATTGCATGCACCCATATTGGGGAGGGCTAGACATCTTACAGCAATGTGCAGCATTCTATTGTCCCCAAGGTACGACATGGTGGGTGGCATGGGCTAATGTCCATTGTGGACTGTCATGTTGTAGTCTGGGTCTGTGTTGTCCCCTCCTGTTACATCCAGTTCTGTCATTGGCAATAAGGTGTGTGCCCCATCATGTCCCTAGGTGTGCTCAGAACTAGTTGTGTGTCTGTTTGAACAGATCCACAAGCAGGGTATTGTGCTGTGTGGTCATCACATGGCTCACTCATGCCCGAGTTTCCAGTTTCCATGCACTGCGTGAGTCTATGTAGTGAGTTGGCACGATGTGATTGCACAGGGTGGTGTGCAACATCTAGATTTGCTCAACTTTTGTCATGCATTGCTTGCATATGTTTGTTCTGTTTTTGCCACTGACCTGACCCTACATCTCTCTCTCCCATGCAGCATCACCTGTGGTTACAGAGGGACAGGAGACGGACACCAGTGGGGGTGAAACTAGCACCACAGCTGCCCAGGAGCCCAGTGACACAGATGTCACCAGCACATCAGAGGGGGACAGGAGTCTGCTGGAGGAGTCCCAGCCTGAGACGCAAAGCACCACATCATCCGATGCCAGTGGGGATGCATCCATGTTGGAGGGCACAGGGAACGGGGACTCTTCATCGACTTCCACCACACAGAGGCCATTGCCCACCCTCCCAGCCACTTCCTCTGGTGCTGCCCGTGTCCGCCTCAGTAAGAAGGGAAGTGTTCTTCACCCCTGGCACTGCTGTCCCTGCCCCTGTCCCCCCTGCTGCCATCAGTGTTGAGTCTGTGGACATTTTGCGCCAGCTGTGTGTAGGCCAGACAGCTCTCCCAAATGCCTTCATTGACCATGACAAGAAATTGGCCCAGGTGGTTGCCTTCATGGAGGGCATACATTCCGAAGTGGGTGGGCTGCACCGGACAGTCCAGGCTTTGTTATCAACAGTGACGTCTGCCCTGCAACAGGCACATTCTCACAGTCCAGCTCCGGTCCCTTTTCCACCCCCCTGGCAGTGGCCACATCTGACGATAGTGACCACGGTCCACATACCTCAAAGTCATGATACAGCACACGGAGCACACAGCAGCAACAACCCAAGCGGTCCCGTGCGCAGACACCATCCCCACAGAAGACCAAAGGCACCCCAGAGCGCAGGGAGAAAAGCCCATCAGGCGACACCAGGGGACAATTAGCAAAGCAGCAGACCTCAGGCACACATGCCTCAGTGGCATCCCCATCCAAGGACTCTCCTGCCCCTAAGGTATCGCGCAAAGATAATCGTACAGTGTCTGTGCCCACCAAGGAGGTGGTGCATGCCAAGGGTACACCTGGGAAGGGCTCAAAGGCAGTATCACCAACCACCTCGACTCCCATTCCAAGCCCATTGAAGCAGGGACCGGAGGGGACTGTAGGGGTGACACCTAGTAAACAGGGGAGGGGGGGGGCAGAGGCAAAGCAAGGCAAATCGTTCCGCTGGGTCCAGCACATCACCAGAGGGGCAGCCAGCGCCTGCACCTGCTGCAGCAGTGGTGGTGAGTGTGCCTGTTGTGCCCACACCACTTCCCATTGATCCACAGTCAGTCAAGCCATTTAGGATCCCCAAGAAGTGGAAGGGCACCCCTCCACAATCTCCCAGCCACACAGTGACTCCCGTCTGCATGACTACACCTCCACGTGCCACTACACCACCTGGTCCAAGCAGCCCTCCAGCCTGCCAAGACACTGATCGCTCTACCTCAGCTGTTCCGCTCTCTCCCCCTTTCAGTGGCCCGACAGTCCACGAGGCACAGCCAGCTCCCAGTCTGCCTGACAGCCAAGTCTGAGTTGTAGTCACCCTCACACACCTGTGTCTCACACAGGAGGGCCTGTACTGCACATTGTTTCCCCCTGACTGTGTTGCTTGCCATGGAAAGGTACAGTCGCATGCATTCCCTGTGCAGCTTCTCATGGACATGCTCTGCACTCTGCCCTGCCCACTGGCCTTGTTGTTCACTGCTGTGTTGGACCCTTGCCTGTGCAGCTTCTCATGGACATGCTCTGCACTCTGCCCTGGACACTGGCCTTGTTGTTCACTGTTGTTTTGCCCTTGCCTGTGCAGCTTCTCATGGACATGCTCTGCACCCTGCCTTGGCCACTGGCCTTGTTGTTCACTTCTGTGTTGGACCCTTGCCTGTGCAGCTTCTCATGGACATGCTCTGCACCCTGCCCTGGCCACTGGCCTTGTTCACTGCTGTGTTGGACCCTTGCCTGTGCAGCTTCTCCAGGACATGCTCTGCACCCTGCCCTGGCCACTGGACTTGTTGTTCACTGCTGTGTTGGACCCTTGCCTGTGCAGCTTCTCATGGACATGCTCTGCACCCTGCCCTGGTCACTGGCCTTGTTGTTCACTGCTGTTTTGCCCTTGCCTGTGCAGCTTCTCATGGACATGCTCTGCATTTTGTGCCTTACTCTTCTCTTCTCATGGTGCCTATCTGTGCAATTTGTGAATAAAAACAGTTGCTCCAGTTGTCTATTTTGTCAGTGTCCTTACTGAATAAAGTTATTTTGCTGTGTGTAAATGGTTTACTGTGCCACATGGTCTGTGTGGCACTTCTACATGGTCAATGTTTGGGCTCACTTGCTCTCTTTTTTCCAGGTGTGACAGGGGCTTCAGTTCTTCTTGGCCCAGATACTTGTGGTGGCAATGGTGTCAATTTCGAATGTTTAGCAGTAGTCATTTACTTGATTAGTTCATGTTGGCTCTATTGTACAGGTTGGGGAGCACTGCCAGCACAGGGTGGGTTTCTGCACACAGTATTTCAGGCAGGCTTTCCAGGGTCATCATGTGTGTGTTCTTCCTATATGTGTGCCCAGTGGTGTATGTGTGTGGTCATCCTGTGATGGCCAGTCATCCTAGTCCCATGGCTTACTTTCCATGTGTGCTCTTGGACAGCCAGGTATTGTGCAGTGTGAAGGGGGTGAGTTTGTGGGGAGTGTTGATGTGTGCATGCCTCTGCAATGTCAACTACACACATGTCACCCAGGAGTTGTGTGCCTGTTGTTTTGATTGTTCATCCCTGTGGATGTGGTTATATGCCCATGTGTGAGTTGTATGTTGTGCACTGTGCAGTGTGTTGGTGTGTCCTTGCAGTTCTGTCTGACTCCTACTTGTTGTTTTTGTCACTTGTGAGTATGCAGAGGGTGAAACTGTCAAATCAGTGTTGTGTTTTGTTGCACATCCCTGTGTCTGGTGGCTGTTTGTGGGGTCTGTGCAGACCTGCTGCTCCACACTGCCATTGTGGGTGTGTTTTCTCATGCCTTACTGTCCCATGGTGCCTTCTTGCCTCCAGTGTGTTGTCATGCCATCCCCTATCTGTGCTTCAGCTGTCTACCCATTGTGGGGCTGCACTCCCTCTCTTTGTGTATGGTACACTCCTGCCATGTCCCCTACTGACATGCAGTACACTTCACTTTGGTGTGAGCTGTCCCCTTGGTTTGTATGTGTGTGTGCTTCCCCATGACTTCATTTGTGCCACTGTGCTTTGTGGTGCAGTTCTTTGTCCAGGGTCAATGTGTCACTCTGTGAATTTCCCCAATGGGTCATGTGTGATGTACTGGCGCTGTTTGTCAGTCATGGTTGCTGCTATGCAGTTCAACTGTGTGTGCTGCCCAGTCCTGTGGTCAAGTTGTTTCCACCTTTGTGTCCCAGACTTGTGCATCTATTGGATGTTGTGTTGGATGTATGTGTGTTGTTTGTGTTATTGCTTCACTTCCTGGGTGTGCTGTTGTCTTTGTGCTGTGCTGTATGGTGTTGTGTGGGTTGCTGTTCTGTTACTGATGTCTGTGTGTGTCTGGTATGCTTGGTGTGCACACACAGCTTGTTGTGCCTGCTGTGCTGTGAGTATGTTGCCATGTGATTGCCTGTTGTGCATCCCCTGATGTCATGCTATGTTTGCTATGTGATTGTTCTGCCTGTGTTGTTCTGTGATGGTGCACTTCTTGTGTGTGTTGTGGAATGTTGTCTGTGCATTGTTCCTGGGTGATGAGGTTGTGACAACCGAAAATGCATCCTACTCAACGTATGCTCCGTACACAAACACGCCATGGAAATCTGGAACCTACTTGAATCTCTCGCCTGACATAGCCTTCTTCACAGAGACCTGGACCAACACATCCTCCGCCCCCGACATCAGCACCGCCATCCCAGACGGATATAAGATCCAGAGGAGAGACCACCCCAACCACCCAGGAGGGGGCCTCGCCATCGCCCACAAGAGCACCCTCCGCCTCACCACCTCCAGCGAAACCTTCCCCTCCACCGAACACCTGCCCTTCCAGATCCAGACCATCCTCAAAGTCACACTCAGAGGAATCCTCATCTACAGACCCCAGGCCCCCGAATACCCTTCGCCACCACCATCATCGACTTCATCACACCCCATGCCATCGCCTCAACAAACTAAATACTCATTGGAGACCTGAACTTCCACCTAGACAACCCCAGTGACCCCAACTCCACTATGCTTCATGGCAATCTCGCCAGCATAGGACTTAAACAACTCGTCAACACACCGACCCACAGAGCAGGACACACCCTCGACCCCATCTTCGAGGCAGGAAACAGCGTCCAATTCAGCCACACAATGCAGCCGCCATGGACCGACCCACACTGCGTACACTTCGCCATCAACAAACCCAAGGCATCCAAACCAGCCCCACGCCCACCACGAAAGAACTGGATCAAGGTTACCGACGAGCATCTTAAATCCACCTTCACCCGAGACAACCACACCTGGGCACCCAACACAAACGACGCAGCCAGAGAACGCCACACCTGGATCTCCAACTGCACAAACAAGCTCTCCCCGCTACGCAACCCCGACTAGGACAACGTCCCAGGATAGCCGCCTGGTTCACCACCGCTCTCCAAGAAGCCAGACGCACCTGCAGACGCCTGGAGAAGAACTGGAGAAACACCAAGACAACCGAAAACCGAACCGCCTACAAGGACGCCATGACGGACTACCACAACCAGATCAGAGCCAGATCAGAGCCACCAAAATCCTGGCCAACTCCACCAACTCCAAGGAACTTTTCAGTGTAATTTAAGAATTCACAAACCCACACAGCGAAGCCACAGACATCACCCCATCCCAAGACCTCTTCGACAAGCTTGGAACTTATTTCCACCTCAAGATCTAAAACCTCTACGACAACTTCATCGACCATCCACCAGGTGCCACAGACGGCCCCCGCCCCCGAGAAACACCAGCCAGCTCACCATCTCCAACTGGACACCAATCACAGCCGAAGACACCACCTCGACCATGAAAAGCATCCACTCGGGGGCCCCCACTGGCCCCTGCCCCCTCACATCTACCACAGAGCCACGGCCGCCATCGCACCTGAACTACAATGCACCATCAACACCACCTTCAAAACAGGCACCTTCCCAGACGACTGGAAGCATGCAGAAGTCAGACCCCTGCTCAAGAAGCCCACAGCTGACCCCACCGACCTCAAGAACTATCGGCCCATCTCACTCCTCCCCTTCGCAGCCAAAGTTGCAGAGAAAACCGTCAACAGGAAACTGACACGATTCATTGAAGAGAACGCCGTCCTCGGCCCGTCCCAGTCCGGATTCTGAAGCAACCACAGCACAGAGACCGCCCTACTCGCCGCTACAGATGACATCTGCACCCTCCTGGACCAAGGCCACTCCCCAGCCCTCATCCTACTCGACCTATTAGCGGCCTTCGACACCGTCTCCCACCGCACACTAGTCGCCAGACTACACGACGTAGGCATAAAAGGAACAGCCCTGGACTGGATTTGATCATTCCTCACTGAAAGAAGTCAAAGGATCAGACTCCCACCCTTCCTCTCCGACCCCACGAAAATCACCTGCGGAGTCCCACAGGGTTCATCCCTGAACCCCACCCTCTTCAACATCTACATGGCCCCCTCACAGCCATCGTCCGACAACATGGCCTCTACATCGTATCCTACGTTGATGACAACCTGCTCACCCTCTCCCTCACCAAAGACCCCACCATTAACAAACTCAACTTCCAGAAAGGATGAACAACAGCTGCCTGAAGCTCAACGCCGAGAAGACAGAAGTCCTTGTCCTCGGTACCACCCCTTCTGCATGGGACAGCATGGGACAGCACCTGGTGGCTGACCACCCTAGGAAGCCTACCTACCCCTCAGACCACGCCAAGAACCTCGGCATCGTAGTCGACTCATCACTCACCATGAAGCGACAGGTCAACGCCATCACCGCCAGCTGCTTCAACACCCTCTGCATCCTCCGCAAGACCTGCAAGTGGATTCCCCCTGAGTCAAGGAAGATAGTCACCCATGCACTCATCACCAGCAGACTGGACGATGGAAACGCACTCTACGCCAGCATCAACAAGTCCCTACTCCGCAAACTCCAGACAATACAGAACACCGCCACCAGACTCGTCCTCGGCATCCCCCGACACAAACACATCAGCCAACACCTACGAAGTCTCCACTGGCTCCCCGTGGAGAAAAGTCACTTTTTAATCTCCTCACTCACGCCTACAAATGCCTACATAACAACGGACCCAAATACCTCAACGACAGAATCAACTTCCACATACCCAAAAGAAACCTCCGATCTTCCAACCTCGCACTGGCCAAAACCACGTGCATCCACAGAGCCAGAGCAGGTGGAAGATCCTTTTCTCACATTGCAGCCAAGACCTGGAACGAGCTACCGGCAGACATCAGACACACCCCTCCGTGAACACCTTCAGGAAGACCCTCAAGACCTGGCTCTTCGGCTAAACAGATATGCGGACACTGCCCCCCACCGCCCAGCGCCTTGAGACCCTCATGGGTGAGTAGCAAGCTTACAATTCCCTGATTGATTGATTCACAATTTGTAATGATGCAGGACCCAGGCGGCAGATCTCTTACAGATGTCAAAGTTAACTAGATATTTAAATACGAGAAACTCAAGGTCTTTCAGCAGAAGTGGGGGTGAAAGTGGGGGGAGCAGAATAAGGTGTGGCCAGGCCCCGCTCGGCCAAATCGTGGCTATGGCCCTGCCTGTACTTTAACACCCACACACTGCCATTGCAGGCTGTGTGTTTTGGTGCAAAGAAAAGTGAAGAGTCAGCAAGGTGCACATCCCTGTGTGTCATAACTACAACCCATTGCATGAGGACTAGGTAAGTCACCCCTCAAACAGGGTGCACTAGCCCTCAGGTGAGGGTATAGTGGTATGAATCCTGTACCCCTACAGTGTCTAATTCCATGCTTAGACATTGTAAATGTAGCAAACCCAAAAGGAGTATATGGTCTGAGAGTTGGTAATTAAAAATTTCACAGCTCCATAAAGGCTTTACTAAATATGGGGGCGTTTGGTGGGAAACCTCTCAGCACATTAAACCCACACTGGTGACAGTGTGAGATTTAATGTAAAATGCACTCAGAGGGCACCTTAGAGATGCCCCCTGAAAAACGACCAGCTCTGGTGTGGTTGCTGAATGGCTGCCCGCCATTTGCCACCACCAGACAGGTTTCTGGACCTCTAGGTAGAGAGACTCCGCTCTCTGGGTCCAGAAACAATGCCCATCCTGGGCAGGGGTGTCATGCCTCCTACGCCAGGATGGACTGGTTCCACGAAGAGGAAGCTTCAAAGGCCTCCCACCTTTGGAAAGGTGTCCCTGCCTTTTGCTGCCCACAGCAACTGGTTCCCACCAGCTCTGCCCCCCACTTTGGGTGGGAGAATCGGCTGGAAAACCAAGCTAGGAACAGAGGTGTGCCCATCTTTGCTCTCAGGGCCCATGGGGGACAGCAGCGCCACCCCCACGAGGAGCACATGCCCGATGATGAAACATGACACTGGCATGGGTGTGTGAGAGCACTTTTTCTAAAATGAGAAATTCCCCCACCTTCATTGATATCCATCCTTAACCGCAAATGAGACCACACTCTTGAATCTTTATCACAGCAACCAGAATAAGCTGCTCCTCTCTCCATAAGGAACAGTTACACCCCAATGATTTCTATTTGCACACTATACCTTACTTCGGTATAGTATATACAGAGCCAGCTTCCTACAGTAAGTGCAACTTATGGAAGCAAACACAGCACTAACAGCATGTGGCACACATCTAGATGAAGTAGCTGTAAGGTACACACTGCAAAATTGACATATGTCCATGCAGAACTCCACAAAGGTATGACAAGTAGACACCCTCCATGTGTGGATACACAAATATCTAACTTCAACACATCAACCACAAATCCAACTTACATCATAGGGAGAAGTGCAACCTGAATGACATTGACAGTGGCCAGGCCAAGCTGAAATACTTACCACATAACATGTCACCCAATGCAATGTCTGCCCCATCAGAATGTCAACCCACATAGACATCCATCCAACATTTCCCCTTGTCCTGTCTAACTCTAGCACTGGTTCCAAGTTCACATCATACTAACCAATCCACCTGGATCAACCATCAGAGATCGAACAAACACAACTGTACTCACACATCACTAACTATAACATATAATCAAATAAATAGGAAAATAATGGCAGGACTAATGTCTTCCAAACTGTGATAGTTTTGAATGGATTTAAAGCAATCCAAAAAAGAAACAAAGGCCAATGGCCAGTCTGTTTATTGTCCATATGCCACAGCACAATGCTGTGACACCAAACATGCCCTTACTGACACTGCCAGGGAACCTCCTCACAAAGGGGCATTCATTGGGCATAGCAAGCACCTAGAAGATGGTATTGGAGAAGATGGGGGCAGAGGTTTAGTGAGGGGTGGGTTTGTCCTTGAGAAGAGGCTTTTGGGGTTTGGGGTCTTTGGAGATGGGTTGAGGTTAAAGCGATTTGTTTCTTTTTTTTCTTTCTTAGGCAGGGTACAGGGGGTGGGTAGGCTGTTTTTCAGGGGTGGAGTAGGAAGTGGGTTTGGGTATGGGAGGGCTTTTTTGACTTTGGGGGGCTGGCTTTCATAGGGGTAAGTGCTAGGGCAAACGTGACAGGGAAAACAGGTAGGGTGTTCAGGATAGAGCTCAGTTTGGGAGGAAGGGGAGTGGAAAAGTGAGCTGGGTCCGATGTCTGCACTGTGTATTGGTGTCAGTTGTGGGAGACTGTGAGTGTTTGTGTTTTTTTGGTGGGAGTGTTGTAGATGTGCTGGGTGTAGTTGAGGGTTCTGTACTGTTGGTGCAGTGTCTGGAGATAAGGGTCTTGTAGAGGCGTCTGTGATTGTTGGTGGTGTGAATGAGGATATGGGTGTTGCTGAGGGGTCTGTGGCTGGTATTTATTTAGTGTTTTCCATAGAGCGAACCAGACCCTGTGTTGGGTGTCAGAACGCTTTACATTTCCAACCACTTCGATATCAGCAGATATCCAATTTTTCACGTCAATAACATGTCTATGTGTTCCGCTAACATTGGCAAATATTTATCCATACACAATTATATAATGAGGAATAATAGAAATCATTAGATTACATTCAAGATTGTCTTGTCGTACTTCAATTTAGGAGTAGATGCTAGCCCTTCAAGCTCAGATAATGACTGTATCTTGACTCGGTAGGTGAACAGTTTCTACGATCTGTGCCAAGCAGGGTAGTATTCCTGCTCCCAATAGTTAAATTGATCATCTGCGTTAGGATTGCCGTATTGCCAGTCCATTTCCATAACGACTTAGATGTCCCTGTTGGTCGTTATGGGAGAAATGTATCCATCAGAGAGGCCTTAGTCTTCTTTTTTAATCGAGGAGCGTAGGTGATCCTTCTGATATTCGGTTGGAGCGAATTCCAAATCCTTTATGCTGCTCCCGTGAATGCTCTATTGTATGTTTTTTTCTTATGGCAGAATGCTGATTTCAGTAGAAAATCCTCCGATCCTCTTGAGGGTCTAGTACCGTCGGATTGCGTACTTTTCTGAGCTAGGTAATGTGGAGTTTTATGGTGTATTGCCTTGTGAGTGGTACAAGTAATTTTTCGCTGTATTCTTGCTTCGTATGGTAGCCAGTTTAGCGCTTTCAGACAAGGAGTGATGTGGTCGTATTTTCTTGTTCCTGTTATAAGTCTAGTTGCTGCATTGAGACAAGCTTTTAGGGGTGCTGTTGAGATCTTAGGGAGCCCTGATAGAGTTGTGCATCCATATTTAATTCTTGATATGACCAGTGCTTGGACTGCCAATTTCAGATCACCGGGATCGATGAGTGGCTTCAGTTTCCTGAGGTAATTCAGATGAAAACAAGTGTTTTTTGCCATTGTGTTGATGTATGCTCTCATGTTTAGAGCTTTGTCCAGTGTTATACCCAGGGATTTGGTTGAGCCAACTTTAGTCGGGGTACCGTTTAATTCTGTGATCATCTTGGTCCATTCTTTGCTCTTGGTTGAACTTTTCGGAGGGGAGATCAGAAGGAATTCGTTTTTTTGTGCGTGGAGCTTAAGACGATTGTCGGCTAGCCATTCAACAGTTTTTTGGAGTGCATGGTTCATAGTGTTGATCTTTTCTGGAGATGATATCTTCATATACAGCTGGGTGTCGTCAACATACATGTGAAACGAAATGTTAGCCTTATGTAGTACTTCAGTTAATGGTTCAATGTAATAATAATAATCGACATATGTAAAGCGCGAACAATCACCCATAAGGGTCTCCAGGCGCTGGGGGCCGTCGGGAAGATTAAGCAAGCTATTGCCCAGAGTCACATGGTGCTCGGCTAATCTGCCGCCGGCGATCGAACCGTGATCCCCAGATTCCGGAGTCAGTCGCCCTGGCCGCGGCGCCACACCCATGTATAGGTTAAATAGTGAAGGAGATAGAGTGGATCCTTGTGGGACCCCTATTTGAATCAGTGATGGTGGGGATAGCTTGTTGTCTACCAGGAATCTTTGCGATCTGTTCTCTAGGAAGGAGTGGAACCATTCCAGTATAGTTCCCGATAAGCCCATCCTATTTTCCAGGCGCTCTAATAATTTGGGATGGTTTACTGTGTCAAATGCAGATGATAGGTTTAGAAGGATCAGGAGACAGGTATCATTACGGTCGAGGGCTAGCAAAGCATCATCTACTATGTGAAGTATTGCTGTTTCTGTACTGTGGTTTAGTCTGAACCCTGATTGGCAGTTATAAGTAGTTCAAATTCAGTAATGTGTTGACTTAATTGATTGTGCACACATTTTTCTAGTACTTTTGCTAGTAGGGGAATGGTTGTTACCGGGTGAAGGTTGTTAGGGTCCGATGGGTTCTCTGTAGGTTTCTTCAGGAGAGGGACCACCTGGCCTGTTTTTAGGCAGTCCGGCATGGATCCTTGGGTAAGTGATTCATTAATTATCTTAGTCCAGTATGGAATGACCATATGGTTGCAGGAGGGCCAGCATTTAGATGGCAGAGGGTCATTGTAATGATTATTTGGTTTCAGAGATAGTAATATTTTGATAATGTCATGTTGATCATATAGTTTGAAGGATGATCACTGGGCGTTATTTTTGGGCATAGGGCATGGTTCCTCCCTTGTTCACTCCTTAGGACAGAGGCTTTTCCAGCGTTATTCTTGAGTTCTCTCTCCAATGAGCTGGCTTTGACAGTAAAGAATGTTTAGAAATCTTCACAGTTCAGGTCTGATTTAGATGTTAATATGGAAGATGTGGCTAATTTGTTTAATTGCTCTTTTAGTAGATCAAAGAGTTTCTTTGGTCTGTTCTTTGTGTTTTCAAGTTCATTTCTGAAAAATTCTTTTTTTGATTTAAGTACGCTTTTATTGTAAGTTTTTCTGGTCATTCTTAGTTGTTTTAAGTGAGGGGATGATGGAGTTTATCTCCATTTTCGTTCTGTTATTCTGAGTTTACGTCTTTCTTCATTAAGAGATCCGTTGAACCAGGGATTTTTATCTTTGATCTGTATTCTTTTAAGTTTTAGTGGGGCAATGTCGTCAATTATTTTAGATATCGTCTGACTGTAGTGATCTGTAAGCTTGTTGACGTCTGTTATTTCAGAAGGGGGTTGGAGATCTTTCTCACCTTATATTGTTAGAATCCCAGAGTTCAGATCTCTAGTGTCTCTCACCCAATGTTTGGGTTTGATTGGATGGGATATTGCTTTCTTTCTTTTGTCTGATATTTGGAAGGTGATGTAGTGGTGATCAGACCAGTCACAAGGAATGATTGACATTGCTTGGATCAACTTTTCTTTTGAGATGCTCCAGTCTAGAGTAGCTCCTTTAGAATGGGTTGGTAGGGCACATTCTTGTACTAGCGAGTGGTTGGCTAGGAATTCTTTCCGAGTGTTGACCTGATTATCTTGGATGTCCTTCCAGTGAAAATTGAAGTCTCCTAGAAAAATATCATTGGAGTGAGGTTCTGAGTTAGTTGTAATAATTTCCATTAGATGGTCTATGAAAGTTAGGTTTTTGCCTGGGGGGTGGTAGAATGCGTGTTGTTTGAACACTTGGTTGTCTGTGAAACGTGCTGTGTGCCACAGGTATTCACAAGAGTCTATAGGGTTTGTGAGAATTTTAGAGATGGTGATGTTTGATCTGTGTATACAGGCCACTCCCCCTCCCATTTTTTTTAGTCTATCTAGTCGTATAATGTTATAGTTCAGAGGCACCAGCAGGTCTACGCATGGGGAGGATGATTCAGATAACCACGTTTCAGTTAGGATCGCCGGTCAGTATCTTGATTCGAGATTAGGTCGGCAATGTCAGCGGCATGTTTCCTTGCTGAACGGCAGTTGATAAGTAAGCATGAGATCTTTTTTGTAGGGTTTTCTAGGTCTGGGTTGGAGTCGGGCCCCTCTGGGCTTAGTGATATTTCTTTCAGGTTATTTGTGTTTGGTTTTCTGTGATTTGTATGAGTTATTCTGTTGGAATTAATTGGTACCACCGTAATCTTCTGGTCACTTATTTTATCGGGAAGTTGGGAGTCGTATCGTAGGAGAGTAGTAGGTTTTGGGTTTCAGTGTCCGACAGATATCTAAGGAAGATACGTGGCTGGTAAATCCTATTGGATAGAGGCAGTGGGGTTGTGTTGGGCTTTTTGTGGAGATTGTGTGCTGATTTCTGACTCTGGGTAATTTTGGAGGGATAGCTTTCTGAGAGCAATAGAGTATTCTTCATGTTCTTAATAGCGTTGTGCATGTCTGTAGCTATCCTATCTGTCAAGGCCATGAGCATTTCTAGTTTCTTCCCTGATGGAGGTGAGAGTTGGTGTTGGTGTTTTTGCAACAGGACTGCCGACGTGTGGATCGTTAAGTTGGAAGGTTCATCCTCCGGCCGGTTGTACATATCTTTCGTTCTCTCAGTAGTCATTTTTTTGCTTTGTGGGGCAGGTCCTGAGTTGATATCGGTCATGTGATTTGTCATCTCCGGGCATTGATTGTTGGGTTCTGTATCCGATACCTCCGCGATTTGTAAGGTTGTGGAGGACTTAGCATCAGATGTGCGTAGCTTGGGATGCTTGATATCTTTTACTTGGAGTGCTTCTATGGGCTTATTGCTGATTGGTTTGTGTATGTTTATTCTTTGGTTGTTTGCTGTAACGTGTGTCTTTGTGTGTTGACTAGTCCTAGAGGATCTAGAGAGTCGATTCTCCTGATCTGTTTTGCTGTCTCTCTTTTCGATTACCCTCAGCTGAGTATGAATGAAGGTGTCTGAGCTGTCGTCTTGTTAGTGAGCTGAGTTAGGGAAGTTATGAACCTGATCTTTTAGCGTTGCAAAGTAATCATCAAATAGCTCAAGATCCTTGTTGGCTGCTTGGATGAGTCCCGTGCCATTTTTGTAGAAGGTTATATTTAGTGTGGCCTTTAGATTTTTAGAGGGTTTTATAATCAACTTTGTTCTGTAAGGGATATTTCTTGATTCTTTGATGTTTAGCAAATTTGACATTCCGGTACGCCATTTAGCTAGTGATCTGGTGTAAAAAATTAAATTGTTAATGATTGCTCCGGTTTTTGAGGTATAGGAGGGGTCTAAGATAAGTGTTTTGGAATTTTTCCTTAGTAGGTTGTATTTAAAGTTTGTTCTTAGTGTCAGTATTTTTGTGCTCTAAATATTCACTTATTTATTAGATCACCTTTCTCTTTATGTTGGTGATGAATGCCAGTCCTTAGTTAATAGATTAGTAGTGTGTTTAACACTTGTTTATTTAAACTGGGAAAGCAGGCTATCTAATTGTTTAATTGATTATTTATACCATTAGTTATTCCGTGAGTGCTGGCAAATTGTAAAACTGGGAATGAAGGCTATCTAATTATTCAATTAATTAATTATACCCTGAGTCAATCTGTGAATGCTGGTTAATTGTTATTATTTAATTAATACTAGTATGAGTCGCTTTCTGGTAATATTGCGTGAATTTATTTATTAATGAATTATTTATTTAATTAATTATTCTTGTAATGCTGTTACTATCTAATTTATTTAATTAATTATTTTATATTAATTTACACTGAATTCAGAATCCTGGTGGTGACAGTCCTATTTTTCCTTCCGTACCTTTAATTATTTAATTAATACTAGTATAAGTAACTTTCTGGAGATGTTGGATGAATTTACTTACTAATGAATTATTTTATTTAATGAATTATTTTTGTAATGCTGATCTTATCTAATTTATTTAATTAATTATTTTATACTAATTTACAATGATTTACGAATCCTGGTAGTGACAGTTCTATTCTTTCTTCTGCATTATTTTATTCCTTATCCCTTCTCCCTAGTATTGTTTGTGTCTATCGTTGTTTACCTTGTTTTCAGTATTCTGTTGGTGCCAGTCCTGTTTTTACTTCTGAGGTATATTTGTCCACTCTCACTAGTCCTTTTTCAGTGTCTGTTGTTGGAGGGGTTAGATTATTGCTCTGCCATTTTGTTGTACTCAGGTGCTCCAGAAGACTGTGTCAAAATGCCAGATAAAATAGGCATCAAATACCTTTACTGAATAGACCGGGAGTCCCTAACATGTGCCTTGTGACAGTGTTCTCTCTGGCTGTTCTATTTTTGTCACAGTAGGCTCCCTCTGTTTAAGAGAACGGTGCTTTCTTCATGTGTCCTCTCTGTATCTCTTCCGGTTCTTATGCTTTGAGTGCAATTTTCATTTTCTATTCATTCCTCCTCTGGCTGATCCTTCTATATTCCAGATCGGCGCGCTTCTCATGTGTTCTTCCCGCCTCGACATGGTTGTGCCTTGTGCGCAAACTTTGCTGTCCTCTAGTCTTTCCCGGTGCCTCCCCCACTGACTCCTCTTTCGCCTTGTTCCTGGTGCCTCCCATAGCGTCTCCTCTTTAGCCTTGTTCCCTGTTTAAGAGTCCGCTTCGCCTCTGAGCCATGCCGGGTCATCCGACCCTTGGAGAAGTCTCTGCACCTTTTCCGGGACTGGCGTCCTCTCTTTTTAGCTCTCCCAGCACGCTACCAGGCTTTCGCGTAGTGTAGTGACCAGCCCAGCGTCTTAGCAGCATAAAGATGGGAACCGTGAAGGCCGTTACAGGGAGAACTCGCATCCACTGCAGTTGGGTCGTGTAATGCATTGACCAGCCCGGCGTCTTCGGCGCATACAGAGGGGAACCGTGAGGGTCGTTGCATTGACCAGCCAGCGCTTTAGCCTCGTTCAGAGGGTAACTGTGAGGATCGTTGCAGGGAGAGCTTGCACCCACCGCATTCGGGTCGCTCTCTCGATCAAGGCTTTGATTCACTCACCTCCGCACGACTTCACCTTCGATGATCCCAGGAGAGGTGATAGTAGATTGCCCTCAGTCGGAGGGTCCCCCCGTCCTTCCCAGATGTCTTCTTGATCGTAGGGAGTGATTCTTCAGGTTCTTCCTCCAGTCTTCTCTGATGTGTTTTTCAGTTCAGGTAGGCTACTCATTAGTGGTCCGTTGTTGCAGTGTTGGTGCGGTGTCTGGGGATAAAGGTATTGTGGAGGGGTCTGTGGCTGTTGATGCAGTGTCTGGGGATATGGGTGTTGTATAGGGGTTTGTGGCTGATGGTAAGGTGTATGCATGAATGCTGGATGTTGAGGAGTTTGTGGGTGTGAGTGTGGTATCTGCGGGTATGGGTGTGTCTGTGGATGGCTGTGTATGTGTTGTTGAGATGCATGGGGGATGGTGGGTGTGGTGGGACTAGTGAGGGAGGTAAGTGTATGCATGTGTGTTTGAGGTTTTTTTAAGTCTTGCGTTTGTGTGGTGAGCTTGTGTCTGTTGAAGTGTGTGAATGCTTAAGTGTGCGTGTGCTTGGGATAGGAAGGGGAATAAGGAATGTGGATGGGGAAGGGGCAGGAGGCAGTGGAAGGTTGGGTTGGGTGGAGGGCTGCTGTGAGAGGAGGCCAGAGCCTGAAAAGATCTCTTCAGGGCATACGTAGCATTGCAAATGCCTTCCAGGTAGGCAACCACCTGGGTCAGCTTGCTGCCTTGCTCCTGGATGGCATTCAGCACTGCATGCTGACCCACAGAAATGCTCCTTAGGAGGTCAATAGCCTCCTCACTCAGGGTAGTGGGGCTAACAGGGACAGGGGCTGAGGTACTTGGAGCAAAGAAGACTACTGCCCTCTTAGGGGAGTGGAAACGGACAACTTGTGGGGGGATAACAGGGAAGGTGGTGATGGAACTGGGGGTTGCAGACAAGGATGAAGGTGGAACTAATCCTGTTGGGTCTGCCACCACTCAGGATTGTCCACCGGAGGACGACTCAGATAATGATGATTTTGAGATGATCTTCTCCGGGGCACTCCTCAAATCCTCCTGGTCACTGGGTCCATCTGTGTCTTATGTATCACATCCGGAACCGCCGTGACCATCTATGTCTCCACTGACGTTGACCTCTTCTCCTCCACTTACCTTGGATGTATCTGAAATGACATATAACATGGGTTTATTGCAACTGTGTTTTCACACCTGACCATCACAAATGCACTGAAAACATTGAAGAAGCCCACATATCACAACACCTTCATGGTTAACTCCACAGGCTTCAAATGGAGCATGAGCGCATGCATGCATGCTACATGACCTGCAGACCATTGGGTCCACTCATGTCATTACCCCAGAAAGGCACATAAGCATTAATGGAACACTATACACACCATTGTTATACCCATACTAGGATAGTTGATCACCTTGCATACGTTGGTACTTGTTCCATACCATTGTAAAGAGAAGTAATCAGATAGGATGGATCCAAGTGTGAGATTTACAAAATGCTCACACAAGGGTCAGAATAAAACAAATCTAACTATTACTCATGACACATCAGGATGTCATGAAGGTCAAGTTCTCCACCAATGAAGTATTATTTAATATTGTGGCAGACATCATGTCACATTTAGAAGATAAAGTTCCCTGAAAACATTGAGGTCCAAATATTTGGGTGAATTCACATAGCACATGATACCATATAGCCATAAGAACATCCCCAGTGCTGCGTGGTACTGGTAATGACGCCAGTCATAGAATGTATATCCACAGGCCAATACACCTTTGAAGGTTTTGGGTGTCCCTGAACATCCACGACATGAAGATGTGGGATCACTGGAGTCCCAGTGGGCAGGCACATCACACCACACTTTGGTATTGCTTCCTCGATTGCCTTGTAAGGATCAGTGTAGGGGATCACATATGATCCCCACAGTTCTATATCTCACTCTCTCATGCATGTCACCAGTTAGTGAATGAGTGTCTTGAAACACTTTTGCAAGGGAACCAACTGGCAAATACACACTAGCCAACATGTAGGCACTAATGCTGATGGCACCAGTGATGTCCTCTCTCTCATTTCAATGTGTAACCAGTACTTACCAATGGGAACAGTTGTACAGTCACTGCATGTACTATGAACTCTATGTCATGTCACATGCAATTGGGCCACATCACATGAAAGACAGTAGTGAGGGTACTCCACTCCTCACACAAGCATGACCAATTGCCTGTGCAGTACAATTGTCCCCTAGATTTACTGAGAACATGAGATTATTACTCACTTCACTCAGCCAGGTGTCTGTTCAAAAGGAGAGAATTGGAAATGGACAGGACTCTGCTCTCTTCCAGTTCAGAAACACAACAGGCACAGCACGTTCGCATGTGCATACTGTCACGGTTACAATAACAATGATTTATCTTGTGTGTGGCACATGGGCCACCACTAATATAGTTGGTGAAATGCTTGTCTGTAATATTCCAAGTTGGCAAGATGACATGTATGACTCTGGCCAGGACTCAGCCCATGTCGCTGTGTTGGGCCCTCAACTACCCATCACGGTCCGGGTAGGCCACTTTCAGTATGCAGGCCATCAGGGCAGTCAGGGTCCGGTGCATGTCCCTTCCTCGTTGGGAAGGCTTCCCCAGTTGTACTTCCGCAATCTTCCGGGTCCAGCACTGCAGGTCCTCCCACCTCTTTCTGCAGTGGGCACTACGATGGTTGAAGACCCCAGAGTCTGTACCTTCTGGGCGATAGCTTTCTAAATGCCCTTCTTCTGATGGATGCAATAGATGTAGAAACAGATTGTAACTGGAAGTTTCAGGCTAACTGTCAGCTTGATACACATTAGGTTGACATCTAGCACAAGCCTTCATCAAATGTCAACATATTACATGTGTCCACGTCACATGCTACACACAACTAAAGCATGAATACACACTTTTGTGGTCATGTGATGACTAACCTCAACCTTGGTAATGACCTAAACGGACTGTGGCAGTACACTAACGTCATGTAGGACAAGCCCATCCTACATGGAATATGATGTGAAGCATCATGACACACCAGTTTGGTATCTTCTGAAGGGTAAACTATCTGTGTATGACAGTCCAGACACCTTTACTGCTAGGCCCATTGCATTAATGCATATGGTTCATAGAGGCAAGTACCACAGTATACACAATATCCTAAGACTATGGTCACAAGGTATGGACTGGTATGTGTGACACTGAGAGCTACCTTTCTGGGGGCTGTGTGGACATGTGGACTACTTGTTTGAGTATACTAATAAATCAACATAGGTTTGTGTTATTTGTACAGCCATCACAGACTCCCCTTTGCCATATGAGGCACTGTAACAGGGATGACAATCAACATACCAATGTATGTGTTGTGTGATGGAGAATATTGAAGCCAAGCAGATGATTCACATTTCTACGCCTCTTCAAAAGTAACCCACTATCTACACTGTTCATGTCTCAGATGTGCAATAGGCCTGTACACTGGAAGCATTACATTTAGAAAAGTGTCAACAGAACTGTGTGAGTAAGGGGACAGTCATTAGTGACGGACACACATTGACATTGTGGGCCAATGGAAAGAAGTACCAGGTCAAGCGATCACCTCAATTCACCATGCCTCAGTTTATCCATATAACAGTTATCAGGGCTACTAGTGAGACAGACAACTCTTTCTAGGAAATTACATGGATCAGTAGGTCTACAGAGGCATTACTCTGTGCATCCGTTCTCCTGCCACAGTGACTCTGGCCCAGGCTGGGCCATGGCACAGCCTGCCCACATATCAATGACAGGCCTTGTTCTTTGCAGGATGAGGCTACTTATTTCTGTTTCACCTATTCAATACTGAAAAATCAAACTGCTGGCCATTCACATGTGAACATATGGTCGTTTGGCACTCTGAAGGGGTCTGTGAGGTATAGCAACCTCCCAAACAACTGTTTTACAGAGTCTGAAGTTGGTGAGTGATCAATGAGATGGAACATTTGGCTAACATCACCTTCAAATGCTTCTAACAGTATACAGACATGGCTCATGGTGTGAAGCCTATACATAACAATGCATATATACTATAATGTGATTTGAGATCTCATTGTAGCTATTATGAACTTCAGTCGTGCATAGGGATATGTATGTAACAAAAGTCGAAATCGCTCTCATCACACATACCAATGGTGGCCTTCTCTCCAGAAATTCCAGGGCCCCAAAATTCATTACATGTGTGCCCTATGTAGGGGACACACAATGTATGCAAGCGACGAAATGATTACACTCTGATACTCAGCGGCATATTGTAGCCTATGGGAATAGAGAGGAAGCAGTGAAATGGAGTTAGATATGTATTTGAGACACTTACCTGTTCCACTGGGGAGCCACAGATGGGTGAATACAGGGCCCTATCTCCTGTAGTTTGTGCCATGATTGCTCCCAGAGGTGGCAAACAGCACCTAAAATGGAGCATGTGTTAAAATAAATAAATAAATAAATAAATAAATAAATAAAATGGAGCATGTGTTGTTAGCAGCAATGTCTGGAGGCAAGAAAGATTTTTTTCCAACCGCCGCGTATGATTTTATGACTTAACAACTACTGCCTAAACCACGACTTCCTGAACAACGAAAGCTAAACAACGAACAGTACTTAACCACTACATTTTTATCAACTACTTCCTAAACCACGAAAAAAAAAGATTTAATTACCCATTTTCATTTAAGGCCATTATATTGTTTTGAATAGACTTGATAAGGGCTGTGTCCAATAACGAGCACATTGAAGCAGAGTGAGATTAAAGGCTGTGCTTTACTGCTAAATCATCTCTCATGTTAAACAAAAAAATCAAGCTGTGCACCTCTGCGCTTACACAATCAAGGACTTTTGACTCGATTTGCTTAATAAAAAAATGAGGATTAGCTTGAATTATTTTCTTTATAAGAATGTAAAAAATAATTACATATTTAAAACATATTTTTTAAGTAACGATTTTGTAAATCAACATATTTTTCAAAAGACATACTGCAAAATACCGGATGGGCAAGAAAAAAGGCAATAATTCACAGTGTCACGAATTATAAAGTCCATCATCTATTTTTAAACAGCTGACTGCAATGATCACTAAAATGGCGGCATAACGAACTTTAAAAAGGTAATGAAAAGCACTTTTAAAAACGATAAAATAAATCACATATACACACATAATTAAACATTAATTTAAAAAAGGATTACAAAACATATTTTCATTGTCATTATTATTCAATAACATTAAAGCACATTAAACAAGCATTAGAAATGCAATAGGTCTCGCATTTGTTCGAGTTGGAGCGATTGGTATTGTAAATGTCAAAGTTTTTTACCTATGCAACAGATATGCCCTCCTCACCTTAATAAAATTAAGAACTCAGTTGTGTATGTTTTTATGTACTATTAACATAGCTATAAAAAAAATGTCCTTTCCATAATAAAACACTAGCCAATCCTGATTGGCAGTTTAAAGTAATTAAAATGTCTTCCTGGCATAAAACGCAGCCCATAACAAACTTGACATATTACAACATATGTTGTTTTGTTTCACTTATTGAATATGTTTTTGTTGTTGTTAATACTAGAATACTTGTATCCAATGTATATAGTGCTGATATGCCAAGACATCAGCGTCAAAGCACGAACATAGAACAAGTAGCAATAAATACAAAGTAGACACGGGTAAAACAAAGGAGGACAGCAGAGTATAACAACACGTTCAGGTGTGTAACGGCCCCATTTTGTTTGTATTGTTGTGTTTTCAGCTCCTCGATGTTTCATATGTTTAATAGTAGTTATTGTAACAGATATTGTTCTCAGTAAAGCGCTCTCACCCACCGCCTGGGCCTTTTATGTGCTACAAAAAAAGTGTCAATAAACATAGATGCACACAAAGACTCACACAAAAGTGCAGGCACAGATTCACAGAAACACGTATACACACACAAATGCATACACAGACATGCCCACATTCAGGAACACAGCCAGCTACAGCCTCATACACAGATACATGCAGACACACAAGCAAACATACACACACACTCATGCACACACATTTGCAGGCACCAGCACATACATACAAATAGACACACATGCACATAGACATGCACTTAAGCAAGCAAGCACATACATATACAACATTACCAAGGGGAAATACATCGACACACACACAAATGCACACATACAAGCACATACACACACTCCTACATACCTGTGCACAGACACACATGTGCAGGCATGCACGCACACACACAATTATCGTGTCATCAGGTTTGTTGGGACATGATATGAGACCAGACTAACTGTTGTGTTTGGATTTTCAGGGGGCTCTGCGTCTAGCTTTCATTTTTAAAGCAAAACAGATCAGTTTTCAGGGAGTAAGTGGCCTTTTCTTGTACAGTTCAGGGTCTGCAGAAGATTAGTTGAAGACAGCAGCCTTGCAGCCTTGTTGCTGCCAGCAGGCCTGGATTCTACTGGCTCTGGCTTTGCCATCTTGCTCAAGCATGGACATACATATGCGCACACTCACTCACATACATACGCATGCACCCACGCAGTTCTACATAGTAACCTACAGATGCACACTCAGACACACACACACACCAAAGCCCAATCACACACACATGTAAATATGCAAGCACACGTACAGACACACACAGACAAGCATGCACATACATATACGCACATACGAACACATAAGCACAAACATGCTCATCAACTGACAACATTCACGTGCATACAGAGGATCAGACATGTATGTTGGTTTTTATGGCATCTTTCTTTTGCCTAAACCGGTTTTCCTGAATGTTGTAGGTGAGATTAACGTTTATTCTTTATAGGTGATGTTTCATCCTGATGCTAAATAAGTCTTGTCTAGTAATCTGGCCAGGCCGCCTGTGAAGAGTTGAAATTGATGACAGCGTCTGAAAAAGCGATCACTAATTACTGGATTAATGGACGGGTGGGAGGACTGACATATGGAGATCTTGAACACTGGAGATGGGCATGGTGTGGGCGCTGGTCTGCTTCCCACAATACAACAAGAGTAATCAAAAATAAATCATTGTTTAGTCTTATCTGAACTGGGAAAGGGGGGGCATCTTATTAACCCAGGTGGAGGCCTTGGGAATATGGCAGGCTAACATTATTACATGCTCACTGAGGTGGGTGGGATGTGTGGAGGGCATACAGGTTATAGAACCAGGCACCTGTCAAAAGGTGGTTGAAAGCAAGGTGGGTACCCAGTGCAGTAGTTACACAGGTTATCAGTTTGGACGAATTTGGTCATTTGAGGACTGACCTGGCATAGTAAAACCAAGGGTGGGAGTTAGCACGTTTTAGTTATTATCGGTGATGGCGTTCAGTGTCTCATTTAAACCAAGCTTCCCAGTGAAGTTTCAAAACATTGGAGCACTTGCACGAAGGAGGGTTTTATTTGCATTTGTTCGGTTTGACAAAGACACATTTTCACACCTATGATGAGATACTGGCTGGGACTCTTCCCCGAGGGGAACTCACCAACCTCTTCTGGAAGAGAACGGCCCACATGTCAGCAAAAGAAGATGCTCATATGAAGGACAAAATGGGAACGTCTCAATTCGCTGGTCACAATACAGGCAAGATGCAGCTCTATTAGAAATTCCCTTCCAGATGTATGCCTCCAAGAAACGCACCGCATAAGGAAGGACCAGAACAGGATGAAACCTTATTACAATATTGCCTATTACTTATCCAGTGCATATACTCAGTATGGGGCCTCCATTTAATGCAGACTCCTTTTTAACTACACAAGACACCAAAATAGACAAGGGAAGAAGATAAGTTATACTATGGAGCAGAGTAGGAAGGAAGGGCACTCGCTATAGCTTTGGTGTATTCCCCTAATAGGGCACCAGACTAGTTTCTGATTAAATTCCTCAAAACACTGGAGGAATGGGCCAATGGAGCTATTGTCGTCACTGCAGATTTCCATTTGATATGGGACATATCCCAAGAATTTGGGGGTGGGGGTATGCGAGAGGAACTTCATCCTTTAGGAAAGACAATACTCTTTTGCGCATCCACCGCATGTATTCCCTCAGATTTACATTTAGAAAGTAACCCTCTAATGTATTCACTCTAAGTGTGAAGATGGGTACACTGGGTTTTTCGAAAACAAACACACACACAAACAAACAAGCAGCCGTGTGGCCACGAAAGTTAAAGTAATCTCGGTAAAGTATGCGCGCGCGCCCGCGCACATGCACTGTCTCTCTAGGCTGGCCTGGTAGCACTTTTTGGAGCCCTCTCAATAAGTCTCGCCACACCAGCGCATGCGCTGGTTCAGGCGAGACCTAAAAAACGGACACCCACCATTTTGATGTCATTACAACTGTGACAGCCAGAGTTGAGACGCATCGAGGAGAGAAAGACTTCACCATAGTGTAAATCAAAGCAACACTGCCATCTACTGGCATAAACAGGTAAATGAATTCTAAACCTATTACAACAACAACGTTAGCTGTATTAGAAAATGAACTATTTATTTAGAAAAATTATATTTAGAAATATGATGTAGACAATCAGAATCCGACTAAATAGCTTATCAAAACAGGATTAATAAGTGACATCTATAATTTTTAGCAAATAAAAATCTAATGTTTAAAACATTAATTATTTTGAAGGTAAAAAACGTGTATAGTAATCAGAAAAAAATAGGAATATCATTGATCTGCGCTCATCCTCATATTATCCTGCACCCTCTTCCAAAAAAAGTATTAACATTTTTTTTTTTACCGATTACAGATATACTTCTTTGAAAATCAAATGATTTGAGACGTTGAGGAGTATAAAGACAACTATAAACCACAAGTATGTTTTAAAATTATTTAATTTAAATATTTTAGAAAAAAAATAAATAAAGAAAAAAAATTGTTCACTTTTTTTTAAAAATAGATCAATATGTATACTTTGGGAAAAAAAAATCATTTGAAAGGAAGATGGTTGGTAATCAAAATCATTATGATTTTTTAGACAGTCTAAAGAGAGAAAAGTTTGGACAGCGACTAAGAACCAAAAGAAAAATGCAAAACACTTAGAAAGTCAACTGAGATCAGCTGTGAAAAAAAGTCAAAGAAATAAACTAAGTAAGTATGCTTAGACAACGCATACCATTACCACGCATTGTTTTTATTTTTTTTTAAAACAACGTATTTGTGGGGGGAGACCCCCACACCCCCCAAAGTTCCCTTAACAACATTGTAAAAGCATGCATTGAAGAAGCGAGCTTTAGAAAAAAACATGCATTGTAAAAATAAAAAAAGGTGTGTGAAAAAACAGGTTGAAAAAGATTATTTCCTTTACAGAAGCAACATAGAACAGCTATGAATAACATCACTTATGTCTTTATGTACCATGTCTATTTTTTTTACAGAAATCGAATCCTAAAAAAACAACGTTTCCTTGATTCAAACAACCAAGCAGCGGCCTATAAGAATTTACAAAAAGACAAAGAGATTTACAAAGTAAGTACCAGTGAATCTCTAAAAAATTCAATAGACTGTGATCAAATACAACTTGATAAACCAAGACATTGTATGCCACTACGATGACTATTTTCTTTTCAGTTTTTTTTTTAGCTCAAACATGCTTTGACAAGCCATGCCATTGCCACGCATTTGTTTTTTTTTTAAACCCAACTTGTTGGTGGGGGAGACCCCTAACACCCCCAAATCTTCATCTTAATATCGTGGTAAAAGCATGCATTGTAAAAGAATGCTTGGGGTTAAAAACATGCTTTGTAAAAAAAAAAATGTGTGATAAAACAGGTTTTAAAAAAAAACCTTTCCATTTCAGAATAAAAGAGTGAGTACTAAAGAAGCAAGTGCGTAACAGTGATTCTGAAGCAATATAATTCAAGCGTTTAGAAAGCCAAAAAAAGATATCATGAGAATGTACTAAGACTTTACAACCATGAAATTTGAAAATATATAGTGACTAAAAACCAAAGCAATAAAGTAAATCACCCCGAAAGTCAACACATATCACCTGTAAAAAATAAAAAACTTTTTTTATCATTATTATTCTATTCACAGATATCTACTCCTAAATAAAAAATCTTCATCTCCTTAATTACAACAACCAAGCAGCATCTTACAAGAATCTACAAAATATCCAACATATATACAAAGTAAGTACCACTAAGGGGCCGATTCCGATCTTGGTCGGAAGGGCACCGAATCGGTTTCGGCAGTAGCGGTTCCGATTCGGAGGCTTATTTTCCGACCGAGTCGTACACAGGTCCGGACGTCCAAGTACGATGTGAACAAGCGCGAAATCTCTGTCCGAATCGTTTCCGGCTCCGAACCGCTCCGTACGACTCGGTCGCAAGCAAACCGTGCCGCGCAATGGAGAAGTATCACGACCGAGCTAGCACGATGCGCGATTCGGACAGCCGGATCGAGTCGGAGCGTCCGGCACTCATAAGATCCCGGAGGCGGACTTCGGGGGTCCGCGTCGGACCCCCCATCATCCGTAGCCTTAAGACTCTGACACGGGGAGACCCATGGGTCTCCCCAACAGAGGCATGTACGGTGCGGATGGCACCAACGCGTACCCACTGTAGGGGGCGCACTTGTGCACGACGTACCCATTCAGTCAATGGGAGCTCATGTACGCGTCGTACGACCGACTCCCATTGACTTCTATGGGAGTCCGACCGAACCGAGTCCGACAGCATACGGCCGCATCGTACTCGCTCGGTCGGACTGCAGGAGTCCGGCTCGGTCGGAAAACACTCCAGATCCGGCTCGGTCGGAGAGCTTTCAGACCCAGATCGGAATCGCCCCCTAAATGTCTTTAAAAATTACAGAGACTGTGTTGAAATGCAACTTGTATAAAAATAAGTAAGAAATGAGTTTTAAAAACCTTGCATGCCACTACCATGGGTTTTCTTTCAGAACACGTTTTTAGGTTTATGCATACTTTTAAAACGCTTAGCTTACCGAACAATTTAAAAAAAAAAATAATCTAATGTATTTGTGGGGGGGGGGAGATCCACCACACCCCCCCATCTACCCATAATAACATGATAAAAGAATGCGTATTTGTGGGGGGAGACCCCACCCCACATCTACCCATAATAACGTTGTAAAAGCATGCGTATTTATTTGGGGAGACCACCCACACACCCAATCTACCCAAAAAAACGTTTAAAAAGCATTCGTATTTGAGGGGGGACCCCCTACACTCCCCATCTACCCATAATTTCCAGGTAAAAGCATAGTTAATTGTGATGGGTGACCCACCGCACCCCCCAATCTTCCCTGAAACATGTTGTAAAGACCTATGTTCATTAACCAACATGCGTAGGAAAAAGAATAACCAGTTAAAAAGCACATTTGAAAAGCTGCTATCCATTCTAGAAGCTGAAAGAAATATTTATTTTTCTTTAAAACAGATATATCAACAATGTCAAGCAGTAACCGAGCAACATATGTGAAATCTTGGACAGGAAATAACCTTCTAAAGTATGGTGGGTACCTCTATTGTAAAGATAAAACTGTTGAACCCAGATGTCATTGGAGGTGTGTACAATACTTCTCGTCCCATAGCACAGGCAGAGCGGTTACTCTGGAAGAAACCGTGGTTAGGACAACAGACCATAAGCACTCTGCCTCTGCAATGGAAATAGAAGTTAGAGAAAATGTCCAACAGATCAAACTTCTAGCACACACCTCCAAAGAAAACTGCGGTACAATACTGAGGGAAGTGGCTCAGAACATACCTTTGCATGTTGCAGGTAACATGCCCTCCATCCCCAACCTTAGGCGGATGGTTCAACGAGAAAAAGTGTCAAGTAATCCACACCAAATAACACCCCGTAATTTTGAAGATATTAACATCCCGTCATTTATTAATAACTTTCTCTAATGAAAACTTTCTTTTATATGATAATAGAGACGTTCTTAAAAGAATTTTAATTTTTAACACTAACCATAACATTTTAACCCTTGAGAACAGTCCAATTTGGATGATGGATGGTACTTTCAAATCAACACCCCATCCATTTTCTCAAATTTACACTGTTCATGCTAATAAAAATAACACTACAGTCCCTTTAGTGTATGCTTTGCTGCCTGACAAACACTCTTCTACGTACACTGAATTTTTGTCCGTATGAAAAAGCAAAAACCATGAATAAAAGTCCTGCAAAAGTAATAATTGATATTGAATTGGCGATGATTACTACAATCGCAAAATTATACCCTGAAACGCAAATCCAAGGATGTTTCTTTCACTTTTCGCAGGCTTATAGGCGCAAAATTCAGAAATCATCCTTGGTTGAGGAATATTTGTCAAGCAGCAAAATACAATTCGAATTAAGGAAACTAACAGCGTTGTGTTTTGTACCACCTGAGAGTGTAGATGAGTACTACACTGCAATTACTGAATCAGATTTTTTTACCCAAAATGAAGAAAAATTGGCTCCAATTCTAAATTATTTTGAGGATACATGGATTGGCCGTCTAAGCAGGTCGGGCCGCAGAAGGAAATCAAAGTATCCTATTGAATGGTGGAACTGCTATTCAACCTGCTTGGAAGGTGGTGCCAAAACAAACAATGCGATTGAGGGATGGCATAATTCTTTTAATAAAACTGTTGGTAAACATCATCCTAATATATATCATTGTCTGGAAATTTTGAAAAAGGAACAAAGTTTCCAGGAAATTAGACTAGCGCAATCACTGTCAGGTAGTCTGAATCCACGGATTTCCAAAAAAAGCAAAGAAATGTCCGAGAGACTATTGGCTAAAATTAGTTGATGGTGGTTTCAGACTGCCTTGACAGTATTGCTTACGTTTTACATTACTGAAAATTAAAAATTAAAAATACTAACATCATTAAGGAATTACTTGACATTTTTTCTTCTAACAACAATTCGTTTGGAATTTTTTAAATTATTTTTCACAAAAAAAGGAAAGTTGGGGTTCCTACCTTTAGATGTCTTCTTTTTTTTCAACACAATGGGACTGCTTAATAATCATTGAGTCACCATTGGTAAACAACTCCAAAAGCAACAATCTTTTCCCAAAACAATTTTTCTTTTGATCCCAAAAGAATCCCAGAATATCAATTTTTTTCATTTAAAATTCAAAAACTAGGAAGATATGAAAAAATAGGCAACTACGTTAGCCTTAATGCATTGCATAAGTGCAAACTCCTTTTATCAACCAATAAAATAAGCAATGTACATTTGTAAATTTGTCTTTTTTAATTTCCAACATCCAACAAGAGAATGCTTTTAGAAGATTATGAGTTTTAAAGAAAGGCAACTATATTAGCCTTATTCCTTTTAAATTTTTAAAATATCGATGGCCTTCACTTGCCAAAATCCAAATGTGCATTGTTGCTTAAAAAAAATAAAACTTCAAAAACATCATGCAAAGCTGAATTTTTCTATTATTCTACATTTTATGAATAATGTCAAACATCCGAGTATTAAGGCCCAGTTACTCCCAGCACACGACAACCTGAAAAAAAAGATTGACCAGAATTAGACTTTCCATGCAATTTTATTCTAATATTAAAACGAAAAGCATTCTCTTAACATTACATTACACAGACAAATTGGTTTTTTTTAGAAACCATTCACATGGAGGAAATGCAACTTGTAACATGCATCGGTGTATTATATCGTGAAAACTGAGCATTACATTAAGTTTTACTAAACCCGTTTTTAAGCAAAGCACTTCCCTCACTTTTAACTTTACATTAGAGGTGTCCACCATATTTTAATCTCTTAATAACCAAAATTTAATCTTACCTGTCTGCAAAAGCGCCGTCATCTCTTCTTCACCGGAAGGTTTACAGTCCTGAAAACGATGTAAAACTATCTCGAGCATACAGCAGCAGATTCGAGAAAAATAGAAGACGGACAAAGATTTCCATTCCAAGTTATAGCAATGTGTGGAAAAATGTAATATTACTGTTTTGAAACTTATTTTAATTCAAAAACACTACAGCATCAGTTTTTAATAATTACATTATTGATTTGTTTTTAAATTAAAATTGATTGCAATATTAATAAATATAATTTTCAAGCAAAAATGACTGTTAATATTATTAAATACCGATAAAATGTTAAAATAATGTTATTAAAATGAGTATATATTGCGGTTTGACAATATTTTCAAGGTTATGTTCAATGTATTATATATTAAAGATATTATTTATTACTAATCAAAACAAAAGAGTAATAAAATGTAATGAGGGTTTAAATTAGTTTACAACCCATTTCTCACAACAAATAATATATTTATTTATCTCAATAATAATATAATTACTGTAAAATAAAATTAACTAGGTATTAATTTTCTTCGTATTTTTTTGACCTACCTGATAATGCCAGTTAATTCCGAAAGACGCTATTCCCACGACATGCTACCATTTGCAGTTTCAATACTGTTCAATACAGACGAGTTGGGGGACGGAGATGAGTGACGTTATACTCTGACACTGGCCAATCAAAGTGCAGATAAGGTGTATGGGGGCGAAAAGAAGTGACGTGCCTAACATTCATCCCGGATACAAACAAGACGACAGCATGGATCCGGACCTCGTTGAAAAGTCGTGGTTCCAGACTTCGTGGTTCCAGACTTCTTGGTTCGGGACTTCGTATAAGTGTTGTGGTTCGTTGTTCAGACTTAGTTGTAAAAGTAAGTCGTTGTTTATACTTCGGTGTAGAGGATGTTCCCCGCCGCATATATATAAGCCACGTACGCAGTCATCAGCGTCGGCGCACAAAGCTACTGGGCTACAACCCTCACTATCCATAATGTTAGCCTATGGTTGTGACCGCCGTGCCTGCGACCATGCACTGCACCGTCGACTACCGCCACACGTTCAACATATCCATTCAGCAAGATCAGGCATCCGCCATGTTAGCGGTTGGGCAACTGTACATAGGCAACATTTGCGCGGCAAACTGTACCCCGCAGTTGGCAGTAATACATGTTATGCTACCTTCACTATCGTGGCAATTTTAATTCTCAGAATTGATGATGTGCACAGTTCTGTTACAGTCCTGGGAAGGCCACCCTGGGGAGGACAGGTGGATGTTCAAGATTTGACAATGATGATGTAAAATGTGTACTGCATAACAAAGTATTGATGTTCAGACACATATCTTTTGCCTTCATGTTACTCAGTACACTGTTACTCCTTACAGAGGTACCCTGGGAGAGGGAGGAGATGCCAGCCTCCAGTGTACCACCCATTTCCAGACCTACACACCATGGAAGAACGACATATCCAGATCTATTGCAAGAGAAAACAAGGAGAATACACAAACAATACATCTTTTTACAAATCGGGCAAAAAAAATTCCAAAAATATTAAAGCACAGTTACAACAACATTATAACACAAAAAACAGACCTAAGGATTCCCGAATCCATCTTTTATTTTATTTTCTTGCACTTTAAAAACAGGGACAAAAACACGGCCAACGTGTTTCATCCCCAAATACAGGATCTTTTTCAGGGCAGAAAGGTGTGGAATCCCAGGGCCAAAATATAAACAAGCATTTGCAATGCAATCGGTCTTGCCTTTGGGATCTTATATGTATTTAGCTATGCAGCACATTAGCCTGGGTGCTGAAACATCTACTGTTCTTTAAAATGGAGGGGAAAGTAAAAACCAAACTGAGGAACATGCCAGTTATGGGAACACATGGAGAGAAACACTGCCTATCAGCTGGAAATTGTATTGTCCAAAGCTCTGTTTTTAATATAAAATCAACCCTTCATAGTCATATCACTGAAAATACAATATTTTAATGGGTGCTCGTTGAATACAAGTTTTAATGGCCTGGAATCTAGGGAATGCTAAAGTGACACTGGTATTTTACTGACTTCTGCTGGTTGTTTTCTATCAAGAACGTTAAATAGAGGCAGTTGCCAGAAAATCAATTCTGGTATTTTACTGACCTCTCCTCGTAGTTTTCTATCAAGACAGATCCTTGGAAGAAGCTGAACAAGCAGAAAGCAATTCTGGTACTGTACTGACCTCTGCTGGCCGTTTTCTATCAAGACAGTTAAATAGAGGCAGTTGAACAGGTAAATAAAGTCCTTCAGCAAAGGCCGAAGCAGACAAGTCCTAGGGCTGATTTCCAGATCCCACAAATTACATACAACAGATCTTCCATACAGCGCAAGTGCTGTCTAGGCTCGACCTATAAAAAGGGGGCCAGAAACGTTCCCGTAATATTTTCACAAACAAGTGTCCCATGCAACATATATTCCCAGCCTAAATGCAAGCCCAGCAATCAAATTCTTCTTTCTACAGGTTGAAAAAGCATCAAATTTAAAAAAGATCCTAAATTTCAACTCTAATCGGGAGTACCATCATGATTTACATGTGAAGACCCCCGTTCACAGCAGCAGAGCGTGCACCCGCACTGAGCACCTATTGAATGGGGAAACTATACAGAGTGCGGCAAAACTATATCACAATCGTTCTGGTAACTTTTTGTTTGAAATCCTGGATCAATGACATCAGTTGGAGCCTGACTCCCTACCTCACCTCAATAATTCTGCATCAATACCATCACTTGTTAAACTCATGTCAGTTTTGCATTTTTTGCCACAGGCTCATTTCAATCCATTGTTGCTATTTCTGGTGGAATGTCACAAGATATTTTCAGTTGGGTCCTCACAGAGATGCTAGAAGCACTTTTGAAACATGTGGACAGCTACATCCAGTTCCCCAGACTTGAGGATTTAGCCACTATGAAGGCGGATTTCTGTGGATATGGTCACATCCCAAATCAATTGATGGCACCCATATTGGCTTAGTACCACCACACAATAGGGAGCAAATCTACCAGAACCGGAAGCACTTCCAATCTATCAACGTGCAAGTTGTCTGCCTACCGGATTTGTACATCTGTGTAACTAAAATTTTGCTCTTCTGTCTATCTTCCATCTAGGAGACTCAGCGTATCCCAACCGGCCATTGTTGTTGGCACAACTAAGGAATCCTACATCTGCTTCAATGTGGTCCTGAGCGACCCTTGACCCCACCAGGTAGGTCGCTCCCCCTCCGCACAGCACCACCTGTGTGTCCCTGCCCCAGCTGCCGCTGCTACTGAGGAAGTTCGAGGCCCTCCACCACCCTCAGGCTACCACCTGCGCCTCATCTCTGGTGGCCAGTGGTAGGCCGTAGGTTTGTTCATCTTCCGCTCTATTGTTTTATTGTATTGCCTGTATTTCAATGTTGTGTCTGTGACTGCTGTTGTTCTGTCTTCCCCCGCTGCCTGTTCGTGGTCCGTGCACGTTTTCCTCCCTCTGTTCTCCTCGCTGTCCCCGTGTCTCTGCCCGGTTTTTCCTTCTGTACATCTCGCTGCCCCGTGTCTCTTCCCGGTTTTTCCTTCTGTACCCCTCGCTGCCCCTGTGTCTCTGCCCGGTTATTCTTTCTGTACCCCTCGTTGCCCCCGTGCCTCTCCGCCCGTTTTTGCCTTCTGTTTCTCAGCTGCCCCTGTATTTCTGTGCCCTCTTGCCTTCTGTAACACTTGTTTTTCCTTTATTTCTGTGCCCTCTTGCCTTCTGTGACACTTGTTTTTCCTGTATTTCTCTGCCCTTATTGCCTTCTGTGACACTCGTTTTTCCTGTATTTCTCTGCCCTTTTTGCCTTCTGTGCCACTCGATATTCCTGTATTTCTCTGCCCTTTTTGCCTTCTGTGACACTCGTTTTTCCTGTATTTCTCTGCCCTTTTTGCCTTCTGTGCCACTTGTTTTTCCTGTAATTCTGTGCCCTCTTGCCTTCTGTGACACTCGTTTTTCCTGAATTTCTCTGCCCTTTTTGCCTTCTGTGACACTCGTTTTTCCTGTATTTCTATGCCCTTTTTGCCTTCTGTGACACTCGTTTTTCATGTATTTCTCTGCCCTTTTTGCCTTCTGTGCCACTCGTTTTTCCTGTATTTCTGTGCCCTCTTGCCTTCGGTGACACTCGTATTTACTGTATTTCTCTGTCCTTTTTGCCTTCTGTGCCACTCGTTTTTCCTGTATTTCTGTGCCCTCTTGCCCTCTGTGACACTCGTTTTCCCTCATTTTTTGTACCCTTTTGCTTTCTGTTCCCTTCATCGTCCCTCACCGCCCCTGCCGCTGCGTCCCCTACGGCCCCGCCCCCCTGACTGCCCACTGCCCAATCGCTGCCCCCGCCTCCCACCTCCCAGCTGCTCCTCCCTCCCACCTCCCCATTATGCCGGCCGCTGCGCGGCCACGCCGCTGGCGCGCCCAAGGCAAACCCGTCTGCGCCTGGACTGCGCCCAGCGCCTGGACTGCACCCAGCGCCAGAACCCCTGGCCCCCGCACCCGCCACGACGACCGTCACCACTACGACGCCAGCACTCTGCACGCTCTCAACTCCGGACGGACCCACAGATGCTTCAAGGCCGCCCCGAAACGCACACACGGTCTCTTCACCTGCCGGAACTGCAGCTACACCAGCCTCAGAGCTGACGAACCACCCGCCAAGAGAGACCCCGACCACCTCCGATGCATACTACTGAACACCCGCTCCACACGCAAACACGCCATCGAGGTCTGGGACCTGCTCAACACAACATCCCTGGACGTCGCCTTCCTGACAGAGACCTGGCTGAACGACTCCTCCGCACCCGACATCGCCATAGCCATCCCAGACGGCTGCAAGTTCACCCGCAGAGACCGCACCAACAGAGTCGGAGGAGGAATCGCCATTGTCCACAAGAACAGCATCAGGGTCTCGACTAGCACCAATGATGCGCTCAGCACCGCCGAACACATGCACTTCCAGATCCACCCTCAGAGGCACCCTCGTCTACCGACCACCCGGACCCCGTCCCCAGTTCAGCGACTCCATCGCCGACTTCATCAGCACGCACGCCCTGACCTCCACCGACTACATCCTCCTCGGAGACCTGATCTTTCACCTTGAGAACAACAACAACTCCACAACCCTGATCGAATACTTCGCCAACCTCGGGCTGAAGCAGCTCATCACAACGCCCACCCACTCCGCCGGCCACACGCTCGACCCCGTCTTCTCCTCAAGCCCGCACGTCTCCGTCAGCCACACCACCGAACTCCTCTGGACCGACCACCGCTGCATCCACTTCGCCTTCCAGAAGCCCACCATACACCACCGCACCCAACAGATTCCCCGTCGCTGCTGGAGCAAAATCACCGAAGACCAACTACATGCAAACCTCGCTCTCTGCCGGAAACTAGAGAAGGAATGGCACAGTGAACAAACTCCGGACAGCCACGCAGCACACAAGGACGCCATCCGCAACCAACACCACCTCATCAGGGCAGCCAAGAGGACATCCTTCAAAGACCACCTCGACAACAACGCACACAATAGCAGGGAGCTCTTCGACATCGTGAAGGAACTCTCCAACCCCAGCTCCAACACCAACGACATCCCGCCGTCGCAAGCCCTGTGCGACTCCCTCGCCACCTTCTTCCACCGCAAGATAGCAGACATCCACGACAGCTTCAACACCCAGACAGCCCCAACAGACAGCAACACAACAGACCCTCCGCACACCATCGACCACGACCCCCTGCTAACCTGGGCCAGCGTGAGCGTCGATGACATCATCAAGACCATGAGCACAATCCACTCCGGCTCTCCGTCAGACCTATTCCCGCACCACGTCTTCAACAAAGCAAGCAGCTCCATCGCACCCCACCTGCGCAACGTCATCAACCTCTCCCTCGAGACCGCGACCTTCCCAGAGAGCTGGAAACACGCCGAGATAAATGCCCTACTCAAAAAACCTAAGGCAGGCCAAAGAGACCTCAAGAACTTCCAGCCCATCTCTCTGCTCTGCTTCCCGGCCAAGGTCATCGAGAAAATCGTCAACAGACAGCTAACCCGATCAGGTCCCCCCGTCCGCTCCAACTACATCTGGGTCTAGCGCATAGATGTTACAAGAGGAGCTTATATCTTACACGTGAGACGCTCCCATATGCCCCGATATTACCGCTCTTGGGGAAGCCCAGAGGGAACACGGGTACTTCCAAAGTCGTTCTTAGGCACTGGCACACAGTGGGTATAGAAACTCTGGGTGACTTTTACAGAGACGGTGCCCTCTTAACGTTCGAGGCACTGGCGGAGGACACTGACTTACCTGCTGGGCAATTTCTCCTACATGCCTCTCTTACACGAGCCCTTTCGGCATTCTTGGGTGATTTGACGACTGAGCTGCTGCAGTATCTACACATAATGGGGGCAGGATCACACATAGTGCACTGGCTGGTGACGGCCTTGCTCACACATACGCTGAAACCCATGTTGGCGCTCCATGCCCACTGGGAAGCTGACAGAGGCCGACCCTGGACAGACAAGGAATGGGCAACCATCTTAGCTGGTGCCACTTATATACCAAGAAGCTCTAAATTCAGGCTAATACAGACGTACATAATACAAAGGGCGTATCTTTCTCCTGACAAAATAAACAGATATTTTAATATTGCTACATCTGAATGTCCTCGTTGTCAGCAGGTCGATGCAGATCTGCTCCACATGCTGTGGTCCTGCGCTTCCCTCCACCGTTACTAGCGAGACGTTGCTGCAGCATTGGAGACCTGCACCGACACGTACTTGCCGCCCACATGGGAGATCTGCATTCTAGTGGTCTATGTTAGGTCCAACAAAAACAGAGTTACCTCACGGTTCAGAGACTTAGGACTAATAGTTGCCAAACGCTTGATAACAAAGCGGTGGGGGCTGGCAGACCCCCAGAGATAATCAGTTGGTCGGGCTCACTTTGGACAGTAGGTCTGCTGCAATAAACCCCTGCCCCCTTCTGTTCTGGCACCCCCCTAGTGACACCGGCCCCTAACACTCACACGAGTCTGAGCTTCACCCTAGTATATTAGCATTTTGTGTCTAATACACTACACAGACCCACACCCAGTACTGTAAAGGCTATTTCGATTGAATTTCTTAATATTTTTTTTTTAAATTGTATGGCAGCTCTTTCAATATGTTGTTTGATATGGTTATTATAATATTTTATACTTTATTGGTGTGTGTAAGTATCTCCGTATTCCTTTTATCTTGGGACACATCCGCTCATCGGCCCAGTGCGTTGGCCACATGTGCCTATTTTTACCATTTGCTAATGTTTAGGTAGTTCTTCCATAATGGCTTCAAGGATACCAACAATGCTGTCAAAAGATATTGGCGACTCCCCCTTTCCTCTTTTGTCAAATCCTTCCTTCAATATCGATTAGACATTGTGGGATGGTGCGGAGGTCGGGTAATCACACAAATGTTGTAAGAAGCGACCTATCAGTAGCACACTGGAGTGCTAACACAAAAACGTTCTGCTATATTATTGACGAATTATGATAGTACTGTCGAGATATTGTAATGTACTACTGGTACAATGTTGCTGACATATCTGTCTTGCCATGTGTTATATGAAAATGGACAAATATGGAACAAAAAAAACAATAAAGATATTTAAAAAAATAAAAATAAAAATAAAAACAGACAGCTAACCCGATCCCTCGAAGAAAACAGAATCCTGGACCCTTCCCAGTCAGGGTTCCGCAGCAACCACAGCACCAGGACTGCGCTCATCGCCGCCGACATCAGGACCCTGCTGGACAACGGTGAGACCACAGCACTCATCCTCCTCGACCTCTCCGCCGCCTTCGACACTGTCTGCCACCGCGCACTACACGCACGACTCCACGCCGCAGGGATCTGAGACAAGGCTCTGGAATGGACCACGTCCTTCCTCTCCGGCAGAACCCAAAGCGCCCACCTCCCCCCATTCCGTTCCAAAGTCTCCAAGATCATCTGCGGCGTACCCCAGGGATCCTCCCTCAGCCCGACACTGTTCAATATTTACATGGCCCCGCTTGCACACGTCGCCCGACAGCACGACCTCAACATAATCTCCTACGCAGACAACACTCAACTGATCCTCTGCCTCACCAAGGACCCCATCACCGCCAAAGCCAACCTCCACAAAGGAATGAAGGCCGTCGCCGACTGGATGAAGATCAGCCGCCTGAAGCTGAACTCGGACAAGACGGAGGTCCTCATCCTCGGCTCCAAACCCTCTGCCTGGGACGACTCCTGGTGGCTGACGGCACTGGGGGCAGCCCCGACACCCACCGACCACGCACGCAACCTGGGAATCATCCTCGACTCAACGCTCTCAATGACCAAGCAAGTCAATGCCGTCTCCTCCTCCTGCTTCAACACCCTCCGCATGCTCTGCAAGATCTACAGATGGATCCCGACATATACAAGAAAAACAGTCACCCAGGCCCTCGTCAACAGCAGACTCAACTACGGAAACGCCCTCTACGTGGGAGCCCCGACCAAGCTCATCAAACGACTACAACGCATCCAAAACGCCTCAGGGCGACTGATCCTCGACGTACCACGACACAGCCACATCACCCCCCCAGTTGAGAAACCTGCACTGGCTCCCAGTCAACAAGAGGATATCCTTCAAGCTCCTCATCCACGCACACAAAGCACTCCACAAGACCGGCCCAGCCTATCTCAACAGACGGCTCTCCTTCTACATCCCCAACCTCCAGCTACACTCCGCCGACCTCTCACTCGCCACCATCCCGCGCATCCGAAGAACAACCACCGGCGGGAGATCCTTCTCCCACCTCGTTGCCAAGACATGGAACACCCTCCCACTGAGCCTAGCCCCCCCGTGCCTTGAGACCCTCGCGGGTATGTAGTGCACTTTGCAAATGATTGATTGATTGATTGATTGATTGATTGATTGATTGATTGATAGGAGAACACAGCACCAGTGAGGCGGTCTTTTGGGCTCCAGAAAGCCAGATTCAGATGTCTGGACCGGACTGGGGGTCCTAATACAATATGTGTGCCATCATGTGGTCCAACACAATGTTGTGTTGTGCTCAATGCATGTTATCCTTCCTTCACATTGGCTGATTCCTTATTGTCTATAAACTGGATGTAGCTGTTGATGTGTCTCCTCATTGTAGGCCAATGTGCTTATAGCAAATCACTGACATTTCTTTGTGACTTTCCACCAGATGCAAGCAACACTGGATTGAAATTACCCTGTGGTCAGAAACTGTCGTACTGACATGTGTCTGTTTATTTCTTGAATTGATGTAGGATTTCTTCTGTGGTGTAGGCAATATGGCTCCAGCTGATGATGTAGACCTAATTTATTGTTGCCTATTGTATGGGATATTGTCAGATGAATCCCCTCAGTACGAAGTGGGCATGAATTGGTCCTGGGAATATCTGTCACAGAGTTTGGGTGTACAAAGCCGGTACCAAGATAGCTTGCACAGCGATAGAATGGAAGTTACATGGCTTCCATTGGACTGGTTCCTTGTGGTGTATTGGTCCTAATTCAATATGTGTGCCATCATGTGGTCCAACACAATGTTGTGTTGTGCCCAATTCATGTCATCCTGCCTTCACATTGGCTGATTCCTTATTGTCTATGAACTGGATGTAGCTGTTGATGTGTCTCCTCAGTGTTGTACTGACATGTGTCCGTTTATTTCTTGAATTGATGTAGGATTCCTTTTGTGGGGTAGGCAATATGGCTCCAGCTGATGATGTAGACCTAATTTATTGTTGCCTATTGTGTGAGATATTGTCAGATGTATCCCCTCCTTCCATGTTGTGAAAATCTGCAAGTGATTATGTGATAAGTGACCCAGAATAACTGAGTCATGACTTATTTGCTATGTGTCTGACATCATGTGAGTCTATGATTTGAACAATGGAATAAAGATGTTCTCAGCCAGACACTTGTATGTATGTGTTTTGTGACATGGTAGTGATCGTGAGTTGAACACCATTTACATACAACATATCGGCGCTTCCGGAAGACCCTAGTTTTGACTTTGCAAAGTTCACCTAGTAGTACATTTACATTGTTATAAGTGAAAATTAAAACAGGAGACAATGCTTTGGTGACGTGTGTTTTTAATGACGTGAACAAGGATGAGATAAAGAAATGAACTTAAAATTCAATAGTGCAAACAAAAAGTGAAATCTTCAGTCATGGTGGATGAAACCATTGTAGTAGATTCCAAAGGGATCAAAGACCAACATACTCCTCCCATCAGATATGGAAAAGTGGGCAGGAATAGTCCAACAAAGTGAATGTGTAGCATAAACAGGAGGACATTAGGGTTGAGGGCTCTTACTGGCAGTGGCGGGTGTCTTGCCATCCTTGGCTCCTGGGTTTTTGCTGGATGTCCCCTCCCTCTGACAGAGGGGGAATCTGGAGCTGCTGAGACAGGTGCGTGCAGTTGTGGGCTCCTCTGACAGGGCCTCTCTTTCTATGGCTGCAGCACATGTTGATGGTGTGTGTTAGACCTGGTACCATTGGCATGAGTCTTCCTTCCATTTTTTGCTATTGCCTCCTGTGTTTTTGCTATATGTTTTGCTGGTCTAGATGCTTTGGGTACTGTGCCACTGCTATTCAGTGCCACAGTGCAAGTGCTCCCTATGTTAATTGATGTAATGGATTAGTGACTCCAAGGAACCCTGTTGTCATTTCAGGCCCTGCAAGAGAGATATGATCTCCCGCGAGGGGACTATTTGCTACATTCAGCGCTTGTCTCGTCTCGGCAATGCAACGCCACGGGAGGATGGGATTGTTGGAGCCGCAGACCTCTATGACTGCAGGGACCTTTAAGGCTATCACGTGCCTTTACAGGCGCATGCTGACAGAGGCACAAAAAACGTTCTGTGAGTTGCGGGAGAAGTGGGAAGCGGATCTAGGCAGGGAAATTCCCGAGAAGACGTGGGCCTAGTTAGTTAAGAGAGCCTGGAAGAGCACGAGGAATGACAGATTTCAATTGGTGCACTTTTATGTCCTGCATTGAGCGTACTTGACACCAGCTAAGATTAATCAGTATTTCAGTGCGGCCGCAGCTCAATATCCGAGGTGTGACTTAGAGGGAGCCAATTTCCAGCATATGATGTGGAGTTGTGAGAGGTTAGGGACGTACTGGGAGGAAGTGCTGGATTTGCTATGTAGAATAACTGATTGTACTATAGAACCGGAACAGGGTACTTGTTTATTGCACTGGTTCCCACATACTGCTAAAACGAAAGTGACAAGCAAATTTATAGATCTGGGTCTCGTATTAGCTAAGAGAGAAATCACACTGCATTGGAAATCGGCGAAGGGACCAACTGTGGGGAGATGGAGGGCGGAATTCCTCAAATGGGCATTGAGCGAAGGTATCTTTAGACTACAGCAGGCACTCCGTACTAATAATGAAAAGGCGCAGGCACTCAGCATCGATGTCTGCCCTACATGGATCTGTCTAAGTAAATCCACAGACTCCTCACTCAGGGCAGCAGGGGACACAGGTGCAGGGGGTGCGGTGCCTGGCACAAAGGAGACATTCTCCCGAACACGGGATCCTCCACGGACCTCTGGGATGGGTGCCGATGGGAAGGTGGTGATGGTGGTGGTGGGGCGGTGGCGGGGACAGCCTCACTAGCTGGGGTTTGGTGGCTACTGACACCTGCCTCCACAAGGGAGTCATCCTCAAAGCTGCTGTGGCCCTCAGCTGGGGAGGATGGTGCTGACGAATCCTCGTGTGGCTCCACTCGCCCTCCGTGCCACTGGGTCCCCCCGACTCCTCTCCTTCTGTCCCTGTCAGGCTCTGTGGCTCCTCCTGGTCCGTGGAGCTGTCCCCTCTTGTGGCCGTGGATGTATCTGGATAGGAACAGGAAGAAAGAGAACAACATCAGTCACTTACACTGACTGCACACACCACAGTGAGTACATCACATCACAGGGCAAGCCCTGGCATCATCAGCTGAACACTGCTCAAAGTGCCAACACTGTTTAGAATAAGCCAATTGTCATTCTCAACATCAACCATGGCAAACATATCCCTCCTTGACTTGCACCCATATGTCTGTTGCATGTTGGATGCTAATACCCCAATGTGCCGACATGCACCACCCACACATTAGTCGGACATGCAAGTGAACATGTAGGAGTATGCCACTATACACACAGCACATCTCTTGCCACTGACTCAGTACAGGTGTACGGATGAAGGGATGCCAGAGACTCATTTCACATGCTTGTGATGCATGCCAGCAACACACACAATGATGTTCTCATGTCCTGCTAGTCAATGCCACACTGGGGTGCATGGTGCACACTTGAACACAATGCAGGATCACTCATAGCAAGTTAAGTGCCATGGCACTGGCAAGCCTGGAAAGTCAGTCAACACTGTCTCCTGTCACAGGGACAGGGCATCCAGACAACAACAGTATGCACTGTGTCACAATCATAGCTCAGGGGTAAAGCAAACTCTGCAGATGACAAGTGCACTTGCCCATCCCCTGCAACCAACATATCCAGGACCCAGAAGACCCCACATCATGCAAATCAGACATATGAGTCTCTGCAAACACAACTCCCTGTACATTAGCACATCACAGTCTGCCATGCATGTAACCCAGCTGCCTGAAGTACACAGTTGCATACACCATTGTGCGCTGTCAGATGATCACACACCTATATGTCACACAGGTCTTGTCTCTCACAGTCACATCTCAGATGTCCTTTTGACCCTCAAAATCATGGACACTCCAGTTGGACGTAACAGGAAGCCACACCATAATGACACAGAGGCAGACACCTGAAAACACATGTCACTAAGCATAACCTGTAAGTTGATACACAGGAGTGGGATTACAGAGTGTTTCTAAATGCCCTTGAGGAGGCATGACTGCCCAGGTCTACGTGAAACAGTGTTTGGCCCTGGACAGTAGTTGTCAGGTGGCTAAGCAAGTGTGACATACTTTATATACATACTCCTGAGGCCCACAAATTGGAGTCCCCTGCTGCATGGGTTTGTTTGACATACCCCAGCCACATGTGGCGAGTCAGACCAGCAATTGGAACACATATCAAGGGCACACACAGATCACATCTCAGATCCCAGGCATGGGGTTAACAATTGAACCACCCATGAAACACACAACAGAGTCATGGGAACAGATGCTGTCCGGAAGCTGAAGCATAGCTGACTGTAGGGACACAGTGCCCTACTGACACAAGCAACAGACTGTAGGGGCCTCACCTGTGGAACAGATGAGGAGGGTGCATCACACAATTGAGGGACCTGAGTATTGGATTACAAGACCTACGTAATGTGGAAGTGTGACTAGGCCAAAAGACTGCAATTAGCATGTCAGACATAGTACACAGATTAGGCATGGACTTACCCCCTCCTTGCTGCTGTCTGGCCTTCAGCTGCCTATCCAGGTCCGGGAAGACCACCGCCAGGATCCGGAGCATGTGGGAGGGTCAGGGTCCGGTGTCCGCCTCTCCTGCGTGGAGGTGACAGCTTCAGCTGGACTCTAGCGATCCTCCGGTTCCAGCCACGAAGGGCCTGCCACCTCTTCTGGCAGTTGCAGATCCGGCGCTTGTAGACCCCCACAGAACGAACTGCCTGGGCGATGGTCAGCCATATCTCCTGCTTCTGGTGGGCATCAACCTGTGAGGATGACAAAGTTAAAAGTCCATTAACACACATGCCCCATATTTGTGCTGCACACATTTGGATATACATGTCATCATCACAAAGGAAAATGAGTTACACAGGTAGTGCAACCATGGGAAAGGACAAATAACCTGCATGTCTGACAAGTTAACAATGCCTGGGAAGTTTAAGCTTGCACTAATGCACTTTAGCAGCAGACCTCCTGTTCATTACATGTACCTACACACTTTGGGGGATGAAAGACAACATGCACAATTAGGAAGGCAGTGGACCGCACACTCACCTGCTCCCCTGGTTTCCCATACAGCTTGCTGTACTGTGGAAGGAGCCGGTCCAGCAGGGCCTGGTTCTCCTCCTCAGAGAAGGCTGGGGCCCTCTCCAGAGTACGTGCCATAGCAGGAGCCAGAGGATGCAGAGACAGCAGCAGTGGTAGCAGGGATGTGGTCCAGTAGCATGTAGTGCAGGCAAGTGAGCTCCCTGGGGTCCAGCCAGCCTTATATCTGTGCTGCAGAGGCAGACTCTGTGCCATGTGTCCCCAGTGATAGGTCCAACACGGTTGCATTCTATGAATCTGGCCAATCCATGGAAATGTAAGACTCGTACACGTCTTCTGCATCGTTCAAATCTTCACCTTCATGAAACACTAGGAATTGCAACATTGTTGTAGGCATCCAACTGAATTTCCTGCGCACAACTCGTACAAGTTTTGAATCCGCATCCGTCTCCATGACAGTCCAGAGCCAATGGGTGCGCCCGGCTCGGTCAACTGACTGTACAACGCGTATTTTTTAAAATACACATGCACCCGTCTCCATACGATTCAATGGCCAAGGCGTACGCCTGTCTCGGACCATGCCTGCCTGACGCGCATGCATGATAGTCACCTGCGTCGGACCTCATGGCAGTCAAGGGCAAAGTGAACGCACAGCTCGGTCATGAACCGCGCAATGCGTACGCAGTCACCCGCGTCGGACCTCATGGCAGTCAATGGCAAAGCGTACGCACGGCTCGGTCATGAACCGTGCAATGTGTATGCATTGTCACCTGCGTCAGACCTCATTGCAGTCAATGGCAAAGCGTACGCACGGCTCAGACATGAAACGTGCAATGCGTACGCATTGTCACCTGCGTCGGACCTCATGGCAGTCAATGGCAAAGCATACGCATGGCTCGGTCATGAACCGTGCAATGCGTACGCATTGTCACCCGCATCAGACCTCATTGCAGTCAATGGCAAAGCGTATGCACGGCTCGGTCATGAACCGTGCAATGCGTACGCATTGTCACCCGCGTCGGACCTCATTGGTGTGACTATTTGACGGATTAAACACACAATTACTTGCCAGGGACACCTGTGCACACCTACCACACTACAGCATTGTCCACACAGTGTCCCATGGCATGAAAGGCTGCGTTCCCTGTGTGTTGGCGGGGGGGCAACATTTGGTTTGTTGGGTGGCACTTTTGTTTAGCCACTCCCAGGCTGTGCACATGTACATGGGGGCAGAATCCTTTGTGTGTTGTGCACATTACCACTGTGATGTGCAAATGTACAGTAATGGGCATGAGTCACGGACACAGTTGCATGTTGGATATGTTTAGGACATGTCACATACACCCTGCGTCCTGGGGGTGATGGCATGTACGTCACAGTGAGACCTGTAGCCACAATTCAGATGTGCATCCACAGTCTGTGTGCATGTTGTGTCTCAGATGTGTCTGATCAAATGTGCCCAATGGGAGACAGTCTCCACATCCATGTGGTATATGCAGCAACCTTGATGGTGTGTGTGTGTCTAAGAGACGTACATGTAGGGCCTGCAGGGACAACAGTGGCCACTACCTGTGGGACTCACGCTTGCCTTGTGGTGTGTACGTGATACGCCATGTCCATGCCAGTGTCGATGTGGCAATACAGGGACCCTGGGTATCTGCATGGCAAAGATTTGTGATGCCTGGGAGACATCAGGCCTCACTTGTCACTGTGGTGTGTGTTTTTTAACGTCACAGCAGTACATAGGTCGGGTGACACAGCCAAATGATTGGCCATTGCACTACATGGGACTTATGTGGACATGTGGAATTGTGATGTGAGGTGATGGTCATGTAGGTGACATATGTGTCCATGCCCAACAGCACACACCTCAGTACATAGTGGAATGTCATGATGTATCATGTGATATTGAGCCTGGCCAACCCACATGGGTGAATAAACCGACAATCTTCCTTTGTTCATCTCTATTCTGCAGGGTACCAGCTGTCCATCGACCGTTCCCAGACCTTGAAACCATGCTGGAACGCGACTGCATCAGACGGTACCGCTTCACCAGGCCACTGATTGAGGAGTTTGGCGGAGCAGTTGGCTTCACATCTGCTACCTGGCCAGATATACCCTACAGCACTGACCCCAGAGGTGAAGGTGATGGCAGCCCTGCACTTCTTTGCTACTGGTACCTTCCAGTACACTGTGGCTACAGCAGGTGGTATGTCGCAAACTATGTTTAGTCGTGTGCTACGCGATGTCTTGGAGGGGATGTTGCATTTGCTTGACCTGTACTTCAAGTTCCTTAGCCCAGCTGAACTCCCTGAAATAAAGGATGCTTTTTATACACTGGGGAGGATGCCGAACGACATCGAATCTATTGATGGGACACATGTGGCCCTGATAACACCACAGGCACATGAGCAGGCATACCGGAACTTGAAACATTTCCACTCGATCAATGCTCTGGTTGTATGTCTTGCAGACATGTGTATCACACATGTGTGTGCACGGTTCCCTGGTTCTGCGCACGATGCCTACAAAAAGAGTAGCCGCATTGCAACGCTGATGTCACAGATGCCAGATCAGCGTGCCTGGCTTGTCGGTGTGTACTGATTGTTTACCATTGTGTGTGTTTGTCAATGTTGTATGTGTACTCCTACAAAACTCATCTACTTGTTCATTTTTTTGAGTGTAGGTGACTCCGGATACCCCAACATGCCGTGGTTGCTGACACCCCTCAGGAACCCTGTGACACCAGCCGAGATGCGCTACAATGAGGCACATGGTCGGAGCAGGAGGGTGATTGAGCGGACATTCGCCTCCTGAAAAGCCGCTTTCGCTGCCTGGACAAGACCGGAGGGGCCCTCCCATATTAGCTTGCAAAGGTGTGCAAAATAATCCTTGTATGCTGCATGCTACACAACATGGCAGTGCGGAAGAAGGTGCCTCTCATCCAGGATGACGATGACCAACCTCCGGCACCTGTGGAGGATCCCGGCCTGGGTCACGATGCCAGTGATGATGAGGATGAGGGTGATGTCCGCTCACAGCTCATCAACAACTTCACCTGAATGTGAGTTTCCAGGGTTGTTATGTCAATGTATGGAGTTAGTCTGGAATGTGTTGTGGCTGCTCTGTTGCTGTCTGAGTGTGTCTGTGAGCCACTTGACTGGATGCGTGCAGTGATGTGTCCATTCAGGTGGTCTGTACTTCACAATAGGGTAGTACTGCTAACTTGTTTCTATGTAGGTTTCTTGTGACATGTTTTGTGCATGTGTATTGCATTTTTCTCCTGTTCTGCTGTGCTTTTGACTATGTCTTGTGTCAGTCCTTCACAGGGTAATTTGCCTGTTGTTTGGTCAACACTGACCCCCAACACCCAGAATCCGACACCAGTGTGGGAGTAGTCAATTGATATCAAGTGACATGCCACACACCCCTGGACTACAATTCTCAGACAGTCTGTGACCGTGTGTCCACCGTAACGTACAATTGTCTTGCAACTAGTTTTGAATAAACATGTTGCTGATGTGTAATGAACCTCTGCTATGCTTTGTTAGGTGCGTTGTCTGTCTTCCCACATCTGAGTGACATTTGCTTACCACACCTGTGGATAGGTGTTGTGTTTGGGCATACCTATGTGTTTCAGGTCAACATCATTGTGTGGGATGAGTAACATGGCCATGGTGAGTATGTGTTGTGTTGCCATAGTGGTGTGTTTCCCTCACATGTGTCACATCACCATGACTCACCTAACGTTGGTCACATTGTTGCAGTATTTGGCATGCACTGTGTTGTGAAGCAGATCGACATCTCCATGACACATGACAAGTTGGAATCACAACAGGGGCAAGTATGGTGTACTGGTGAGTTTATTTTCGAACATGTGTGAGAAAAGTGCACAGGATGGTGGGTGCTGTACATTGGTTTTGGAATCCAAAGTTCACATTAGAGTTGGAAGTGCTGGTAGATGAAATGCCCAGAGTAAAGTCCACAGTCATCTGCTACATTGGACCAACATGAACCCTCCATGTCATGTGGGCGAGGTGTGTGCGATTGAACAAGGTGAACGGGTTGCACACAAAGAACATTGTCCAGAACAGGTTTAGAGGCCCTGAGGGATGTGCTGGGACATCTGCCTCTCACATGTCCTTCTTCAGAGGACCCCTCTTCTTCTTGGGGGGGGGATGCTCAGGTGCAGGCCTCTGCGGTGCAGGGGACTCTCCGCAAGAGTCCTCCTCCCTCCCTGTGGCGCTGGCAGATGGTGTTGCAACAGATGTTGTGGCCACACAGAGAGGTATGGACAGGTTTGTGTTAATCTGGCGGAGGCATTGGAGTATGTCCCGATGCACCACAGTAAGGGCATCCCACTTTGCCTCCATGCGGGCATGGTTGGCAGCCTGCTCCTGTTGCATGTCCTTGAGGATCCCCACTACCTGGCCAAATCCTCCGGTGCTATCCTAGTACGCATCTATGATGCGTGCCAGTTGGGGGTCATCATGCAGCCCAGACCCCACTGCAAGGCGCGCCCTCTGCCTCCCACCCCTCCCAGTACCCCTATCCACACGGACAGGACCAGCGGCGGGACGCACAGGTGACACTGGGACCCCTTGGGTGGTATTGCTGGTGGTGTTTGCTGTAGCTTCCGGGGGTCCTGTGTCCCTGTACTGTGGGTGTTCAGTGGCCTTGGTCTGTCCATGTTGGCGGGGTGCCCTGTCGGTTTCCAGATGCTGGGTACAGGGGGTGCAGATGTTGATGCTGCTGGTGCTGCATGATGACTCACACCGGAGGGGCCAGGTTGGTCATCGTCATCCGAAGAGGACAGAGACAGAGTCAAACCAGAGAGCTCAGTGTCCACCAGAGTCTGGGACTGGGAATCCTTTTCATTTGGTGCTGGGTCTCCAGCACCACCTGTGTTTGGAAGAGACACACAATGTAAGTTAAGTTTCTACAGGCATCAATGGTTCACAAACATGACATTTTCTACTGTACGAACAGATGCCTGCCTGTACACTGCTTTTTTCAAGCTTGTCACGGACAGAGTTTGATATTGTTGTTGCCCATTTCCCAGCAGGGCCTTGTGCTCCCCACAACAGAGCCCAGTGTCATACATCTTGTCAGGCCCTTCCCACTCCCTGTGAGGCGAACATGGTTCAGTGTTTGCTTGCTGGGCCATGTGGGTGGGTGTGGATTGTCTGTGACTGCAACTCCCATTATACTCTTGGCTACACCCCCCTTCCCAGCATGCCCATACTTCCTCCCTCTTGACTCTGCTTCCCTGTGAGGGGGTGTGACAGCAATGGCAAGATGGCTGACTGTGAAGTCCTGGTGTTTGTTGTTGCCAAGTTCCCAGCAGGGCTTTGTGCTCCCCGCGACAGAGCCCAGTGTCAGACATCTTGTCAGTCCCTTCCCACTCCCTGTGAGGCGAGCATGGTTCAGTGTTTGCTTGCTGGGCCATGTGAGTGTGTGTGTATTGTCTGTGACTGCAACTCCCATCATGCTCTTGGCTACACCTCCTTCCTAGCATGCCCATACTTCCTCCCTCTTGACTCTGCCTCCCTGTGAGGGGGTGTGACAGCAATGGCAAGATGGCTGACTGTGAAATCCTGGTGTTTGTTTGGCTACAAGTCCAAAGAGAGCCCCTGTGCTTCACACAGTACGGGGTATCTTTTGCTGATATTTCAGAGGTGTGGGTCAATGCATTCTACCTGGTGGGTTGTGTGGAGTTTGTGTTGGGGGGGGTGTCTCAACATGCTGGTAAGTATGGTGAGAGCCGTCAGTCCTCCTTCCCACCCGGCCAGACATCACACCATGAAACGTGCTTCAATTGGAGGGCGTGTAAGTTGTCTTTCAGGATATCAGTCAGTGGTGTCCTGCTTCTGATTTGCGCACATGCCCTACCAGGGCCTTGTGCTCCCCACAGCAGGACCCAGTGTCAGCCATCTTGTCAGTCATTTTCCACTCCCTGTGATGTGGGCATGGTTCAGAGAGGTCTTGATGGGCCAATCAGGAGGGAGGGGGAGCATCATCTGTGACTACAAAGCCCATCATGCTTTTGGATACACTCACTTCACCTGCATCCCAACTATTCCTTCCTATCAGTCAGCTGCACTGTGATATAGTGTGTTTGTGGTGGCAAACTGTCTGGCAGTGTTTATTTAGCTTTGTGCCACTGCCTTGCTCTATTTGTTTGTAGGTTGGTGCATGTCATGAGACAGTTCCAAGTCACTATGAGATGGCAGGTATTGTGTTTGTCTGACTGGCATACACATCTTGGGATGATTATCTATTGGTTACTGTGGCTTTGCTTGCAGTGCATGGTTTCACTGTCCCCTTGCCACACAATATTGGGTATGTTGTTTGTGTACTCACCAGGCTCTGGTATGTCTGTTAGGCCATGGATGCTCTCTGGTGGTAGGATGTCCCTCACCTTCTCCTCCCAGGTCCTGAAGTAGACTGGTTTGGCAGGAGGGCCACCGCCGGTGCACTGACTCAGGGCATGATTTTTTTCGATGAGTTTCTTGACCATCCTGCGCACATCACACCTCCTTTGTGCGCCTTGCTGGTGCTTGAGCGTTCACCTTGTCCACAATCCTCGCCCACATCTTTGTTTTCTGTGACATGGGGGTCCTTTGGACCAATGTACCAAACAAATGTGGCTCTACTCTGATGATCTCGTCTACCAGCACTTCTACCTCACTATCTGTGAACTTTGGATTCTTCTTTGGGGACATGGTGATGGGTGGTGGTGGTGAGTGATGTGTGTGTGAGGGTGCAAGTGAGGGTGGGTTAGTGTTGGTTTAGCTAGTTGTATGTGTGAGTGCTTTTGGTGAGGTGCTGATGGAGTGTGAGTTGTGTGATGGGTGAGTTGTGAGTGTGTCTGTGGTTGCTGTGTGTTGGTGTTTGCTGCTGGCTGTGTCTCCTGTTTGCAAGGGATCATGGTAGTGATTGTAGTCCTTTATATAATTGGAGTTGTGGGTGTGTCTTTGTCCCAGGTTTTTTAGGTCTCGCTGAGTCAGCGCGCCTGCATTGCTTGGAGAGACTTTAGTAAGGGCTTTAAAAAATGCTACCGCCGGCTACAGCTTGCAGTGCACGTGCGCGGGCGCGCGCGCTTCAGCAGAGGCGCCATATGGCGTGATAACTGCTGCGCGCGCACCACTCACGCACATGCACTGCAAACTGTGGCCGGCAGTAGCATTTTTAGCTTGCTAATCGCGGCACCGGTGCTTTACTTTTAACATTAAAAGTAATGCGTCGGTGCCGCGATTATAGCAAAAGTAAAGAAATAGAAACAAACATCTATTTCTTTACTTTTGCTATAATCGCGGCACACGCGCTTTACTTTTAATGTTAAAAGTAAAGCGCCGGTGCCGCGATTATAGCAAAAGTAAAGAAATAGAAACAGACATCTATTTCTTTACTTTTGCTATAATCATGGCATCCGCGCTTTACTTTTAATGTTAAAAGTATATCACCGGTGCCGCGATTAGAAAGAAAACAAGCATTGGCATAGCCAATAGGTCTCGCCTTTGGGACCTTATAAATGTTTAGCCATGCAACAGTTGCATAACTAAATACTTATAAGGTCCCAAAAGCGAGACCTATTGGCTATACCAATGCTTGTTTTATTTGATATTTATTGGCTTTGTCATTGCCTGTTTGGTCCTTTTTTTGTCTTTTTCCATTGGGTTTTGTAGGCATGAAGGAGACGTTCTTTTGACGGAAACAGACGCTAGTGTTGGCTCGTGCGGGCATCTCCGCCTCGTTCACGCTGCCTATCTTCTGTACTTCATAAGCGTCGGTCGCGGAGATCTCTATTACTTGTGGGCCCGGTTTTCTATGCGTGTCGGTCCTGCGGCTTGGTCTCCGTGCGAGTCAGTCTGGCTTTACACGCATTGCATCGTACTGCGCGGATCGGACATCGCGGGTACGGGTCGGTCTGGTTCATTCCGAGTTTGTGTCGGTCGGTGAAACTCGCGTCGGTTTTCCGGCCGGATCACTATTTTCCCTACGGCTCGGTCGTACAGCTTGTATTCCGTACGTGTCGGTTGTAATTCACACCGTTGCATCGTACTGCACGGGTCATACGGCGCTGGTCCATGTCGGTCGGTCTCCGGTCCGAGTCCATGTCGGTCGGTACGATTTGCGTCCGGAATCGGAATCGACCCCTCTGTGTTTGAAAATACCACTTTTAGAAAGTAGGTATTTTCTTGCCTAACCATCCAGCCTGCCTCTGCTAGGTTGTGTATTCCATGTCTGGTTTGTGAGTGACAGGGGCTGAGGGGGCTCCAGGACACAGGGTGAGTCAGCACAAGGCTGAATAGACCTATCTGCATTGGGAGTGGTGGGAGGAGTATCACCTGGGCCTGATTAGGACTGTGCCTGCCTTCCACAATGCTGGCTCCACCTCCTGTGGTGCATCTGATGACCCTGGCCCACAATGATAAAGGAAGAAGTTGTGCACTGGCAGAATGCACCCAGAACTGGTTTGGACTAGGTACAGACACTCTCTGCCTTCAGAGACAAGATTTGTGTGTATAAAAAGGGGGACCAAGACCCCAGAACTTTAGATCACTTCTGGACATCAAGACGGACCTTTTGCCAAGGAGATGAGCCAGAGAATTTGCAGGTGTTTTTGACTTCCCCTGTGCCAGTTGTAATTGCTGGAGTTGGTCTCCGGTGGTTTCTTTATTTCCAAGCAAAGGAGAAAGACTTTTATTTGCAACTTTCATCATCTTGAAGAAGAATCTCCAAGGGCTTGAACTGTGCTTGCCTCCTGCTGAAGTGTGAGGGATACAAGACTTCAAAACCAGCTCCCCCCTGAATTTCCTTGCTGGGAATTCTGGCTGCAGAAGCCTGCGTGTTGTTGGGAGCTGGAAGCGCGACTCAACGAGAAGAAGCGTGTCGCATCCGCAGCTGTCGCATCATCGGAGAATTTGTCGCCACAGCAAGGGTCACCGTCATATCACCGGAGAAGCGTGTCTTCATCCCAGCCGTGTGTCGTCGCATCACCGGAGAGCCGTGTCGCTACCACAAGGGTCGCCGTCGCATCATCGGAGAAGCGTGTTGCAGGGCCTGACGCGGCTCCAAGGTTACAGAGTCGCCGCACAGCCGCCGGGCGTGCACGCATCGTCTTCACGTCATCGCATCGCATCAAGGGTGCCATCTTCTTGCAACACACCAGATCGTCGCATCGCAACCGGGACGCACTCGAGATCGATCGCATCACCTCCTCTCCGGTAAGGAACAGACACATTGCCTACTTTGCGCAAGCACTGAGGAACCGACGCATCGCCTCCCCCGAAGCAAGGAACCGACGCATCGTTCTCCCTGCGAACCTTTTGTGTATCTTGCGTGACGCATCCAAAGGTACTTTGTGAGAAACGTGTTGCATTTACCATCTAAAGTGAACTTAGTTATTTCTACCATCTTAAAATCATTTTGTTACTGTATTGTGGTTTTTTGTCGTTTGGGTCTTGTGTTAAGTCTATATAAAATAATACTTATTTTATAAAACCTGTGTTGTGTCCATCTGTAATGTTTTCACTGTAGTACTGTATGTGTTCACAAATGCTTTACACACGGCCTCTGAGATAAGCCTTCCTGCTCGTGCCAAACTACCACAGGGTTGAGCAGAGGTTATTTAGGAGTGTAGCCCCCTTACTCTGACTAGAAGCAAGCGTCCCTATTTGGGAAAAGGTGAAAGCCATTGCCAACTAGAGACCCCCAGTTCTAACAGTGTGGATATACTTGGACCACAGGAAGTGGTAGATGCAGGTAGAAAAGCCCTGCAGAGGTAGTGTTTATGTCCCATAGCACCCCAACCAGGGAGCAACCCCGGTGTGGATGTTAGCCACCTCAGTGTGGATGGCAGCAACCTCCTGGTATGTGTCCCTCTGCAGCTCCTTCTTTTCCCAGATTTCGGTCAATACCTTGCCCATTACATTTTGGGAGCCCTGGTAGACTCCCAGGACTTGAGTGATGGCAGCCTGGGTGTCTGTGGTCTCAGTGGGCTCACTCTGCGGGCCTACAGTTAGCCTCCCACTATTCCTACCCCCACGGCCCTTAGCCCTTGGCACAGACTTCCCCCTCCTGCACCCTCCCACTATGTCCTGGTTCCTCCTTGACTGGGGTGGTGTTAGCCATCTCAAAATCCAGGACTGGGGGGGCACAGGATGGCACTGACTTTGTTAGGTGCACTGGTTGGGGGGCAGTGGTTGTCTGTGATGTAGCGGTGGTAGTGGGAGGTGTTGTAGTGGGCACAATGAGCCCCACTGTTGACGTCTGCCCAGGCTGACCAGATGGGCCAGGACCGTCATCCACCTCCTCAGAAGCATTGTCATTACTGAGGAACTATGTTTGGTGTCCAACCTCTGTGCAGGTGCAGTGGTGGATTGGCCTGTTGAGAGATAGAGAACACTCTAATAGTGGAAGTGAGGTATCTACAGCCACGTTGTTTGTGTCAAGGTAAATAGGGACCTAGAATGGAACAAAATAGATAAGGATTAGTACTGTAATCTATTTGCGTGGAGTTGAAGTTGGTTAGTAGACATCTGTTGACATTCAATTGATGTAGTAGATTTCATCAGCTCATTAAATGTGCAGATATGTAGTATTTTGGCTTTAGGGGTAGACATGACATCTCCAAATTTCTGCTACAAACACGGTGTAGTCTTTACATGTGTATTTGTTCATTCCAAGGCCTAATTGTGTCTAATACAGCCACACACTTGGTTGTATATTTATCATTGTTCATCATATGAGAAGTGCAGAGTCAATGGGTCACCTGGCACTGCTAATAAGCTGAGTTTCCTTCATGGCTGACATTTATTAGGGGTACACAGTTGTTATGGTGTCACTCATGCCATCAATAGTTTGAGTTGATGGATTCAGGATACTATCAAGCAAAGTATTCAGACGTATATCAGAGTGGAGCATTGTCTGTACAATGCACAGTTCATGAGTTTAAATCAGTAGTAACATGACAGACAGGTGAGAAGGGGCAAAAGGAGAGTAGCATCTTGGTTAGAGTGCCAGTCACAAGGCCTCATGGTAGTTGCAGTCAGTTCAATACGAATTTCTTTTAAAATAGTTTAATATAGCAGAAACTCGACCCAAAGGTATGAGAGCGCTTTACTTGAGCACCAGTTGTGTTGCAGATGGAGACATTCATTTTGTTAGTCACAGGAAGATTAAGTGATTTGCCCAGAATCACAGGATGTTGAGCGACCCTGCCGAGAGTCAAACCCAGTTCCCCAGATTTGAGGTCGAACGCTCTAATGGTAAGCTGCATGACTACTGTAGATCAATAGTAACATGGTAGACAAGTGAGAAGGGGCAAAATGAGTGTAGCTTCTTGGTTAGAGTTCTAGTCATAAGGCCTCCTGGTAATAGTAGTAGCTTTTCTATCTCAACTTACAAACACTTGACAAATGGTAAGTTGCATGACAAGTGTAGATCAGTAATAACATGGCAGGCAAGTGAGAAGAGGCAAAAGGAGCATAGCATCTTGGTTGGAGTTCCAGTCACAAGGCCATGACAACACTTGACAAACGATTTGTAAACCACAGCTGTTGGTAACATGCTTTTGGGATTGACCATACATTTACATCCTAACAAATATCATGCGTCCTGGATTGATATTTTGATGGTAATGCACTTACAGACAGCATTGCAACATATAGCATTTGATGCAGGTGGATACATGTGCTCTTATATGCAGCAATACACATTGCCACAGACAAACCAACATCTCAGATACTTTGAATATTGCATGTTAGGAAAGCTGATAGGTAACACAATAGCAAAAGCAGAGTTGAGAGCAAACAGGACATTGTGATATTGTAGCAGTTATTGAAGTGTAACTTACCCGAGTCCACTTCCCCCTCTATTCCTGTCTAGCCCTCAGTATGTCGGAAGGCTGTGACCTTCTCCTTCCAGGGTAAGAGTTGTAAAGGTGCGCTGGGAGGGGCACCGGTAGTCCTTTGAACCTCCAGGTGTTGGATGTTAGTACGTACTCTCAGCTGGATGTCGTTCCACCTCTTCCTAATGTCGACCTGTGTGTGCAGGGTGGTACCAACAACATTCACTCTGTTGACTACCCTGTCCCTCATTTCGATTTTCCTACTAAGAGGAGTCTGGTGGACTTGGGCTCCAAAAATGTGTGGCTCTAATCTAATGATTTCATCCACCATGACTGTCAACTCTTACTGAGTGAACTTTGGATTTTTTTCCCTGACATGCTGAAAAATATCAAATATCAGTGAGTATTTGAATGTAAAACAAATGAGTGATAGAGTTAAAAAGGTGCAATACAAAAATTACAGGTGGTGAAGAGTGCTAAATGGGAAGATGAAAAATGGGGTGCCTTATCTAAAAATGTAGAAAACTATGGTGCCTGTCTTGCAGTGGTGCAGTTTGGAAGCAAAGGATGCTGTTCAGGGATGGAGTGTGTTTTATAGTGTGATTTACAGGTGTGACTGTTCGCCAAAGCACATCAGGTGTATAGTTTTTAAATCCATCCAATGGTTACTGTTGTGTTTTCATTGGCATGTATTGTGGTGGTCAACCACTGCTGGGTAACCGCTGTTTGTTGACCACCGCTGGGAGACCACAAGTACAACTGTGTAATTGTAATACGCCCAGCGGGTAGACCGCCGACCTGGCGGTGTCGGCGGACGCACTGCCCACATTGCAGCCTGCCGCAGTCCCTTTGGCTGGACCGCTGTGGCCGCAGTCGGCGTTTCAGATAGAACAACTCTTAATACGGAAGCCAATAGGTCGCAGGCGCAGCAGTGCTGTAAACGTATGCGGGCGGGGTTCTCAGGCGGTCAGACTGCCAAACATGTAATTGGGCCTTTTGTCAGTGTTTTGATTCTCATGACCTTCCAGGTTGACATTTCCAATAAATCCAAGATAAGTTTGAGCACCAAATACATGGTCAAGTCAGATAGCTACCAAATACTGCTAGTCGCTCCTACCCACCAAAAAGGTACTGGTGAACCTGCAAGTTCTGTATTATGTCTTGTGCAAATAGGTTATGTTGGACAAGTTGAGCATCCTACACAAGGAGAATATTCCTATTAATTGCAAGGAAATGGAAATTACTGTAAGTTTATTTCATCAAAATGTTGCACATGTAGACCATCTAAATAAACCTTAGATTGACACAAGATTGAGACTTGAAAAAAGAGGGCAAGGGATTAAGAGTGCAATGAAAAAGGGGCACATTTAGGACAGAAGAACTTACATGTAATTCAGAGTGTGAGAGAAAGGGATGATACTGAAAGAGGGTGCATGAAAGCTCATAGAACAACTTGCATGATCAACTGAACAAAAATCTGTCAGACACAGACAGGTATCATTCTGATCTCATCCATTTAGTCTGCCATCCCATCTGATTTATTCAGACACCATCAAGTCAAAACCTGACACTTATTCAAGCTGATTAACCTACCTATGTGGGATACCTGCTGTGATAGTAAGGTTTATCTTACAGTCTGCTAGACATGGCCATGCTTAGGGTATTTCTCTAAAACGGTTTGTATTTTTTCCTCCCGATTTTTGCTGATTCTTTTTTCGTGGCCTTAGGACTCTGGGCACTTTTCCAATGTAATGCAGTGCTGTGCAAATGCAAGTCCTATCCCACCGCTGACCAACAAATGTTGGAACTGGTACTTTCTGGTTGGCTGAGACGGTCCCCAAGGCAGGCAGAACGTACCACTCCTATCAGGGTTAGGTGATTACATTCACTTTATATCCTGCGCTCACCCATGGGTAGCTTGGCACTGAGCAGACAGGTTTATCACAGAGCCAATATGTAAAGCATTGGCAAAGCACTCTCACACAATAAATACATTGAGCGTTTCAAAAAGAGACTTTACATGTGGTGTAAGTAGGAGAGTAGGCTCTGCTTCTTATAGTTACCCCACTTTTTGCTGATGTTTCACTGTTTTTCGACTTTAGTCTGGCTGGGACCCTGCTATCCAGGGCCCCAGCCTAGCTGCTTTCTCTCTAAATTGATTACATGTACTTTAGGTACACTCCAGATTGGATTCTGGGGTACCCTTATACTATGTACCCAGGGCATAGGTACCCCAGAGGCCTACCAATGGGCTGCAGCATGTATTGTGCCACCCCTGGGAAGCCATTTAAAATGACACAACAGGTCTGCTACAGCAGCCTGTGTAAGGTGGTGTATGTACCCCTTACTGAGATATAGGTTCCCTATATCTCTCCATATCACTGCACATATAAACCTATCAGTCACCCCTATGGTAGGCCTTATCAATCCTATAGGCAGGGTGCTGGGTTTTATGTGAGAGGGTGCCCATGCATGAGCAGAGCCCCTCTGCAGCCTTCGGAACCTTTATTCCTGGGTTGTTTGTGATGCAGTTAGACCATATACTCTTTTTTTTTTTTTTTTTTTTTTGAAACCGTTTATTGCAATCTCAAGTATATACATGTATGGGCCTACAACCTTCCGGCCGGCCGCTAGAGTGACAGGAGCACATGACAAGCTTACAACAGGGCACTTGGCGTTACAGAGAAGCAAATCAAGAGACATCAACGACGTGGGCCACATGACTCTAAGCCCACAATACGGTTTCATTTTATACACACGCAACAACATAGAAAAAACACACCCGCAAGGCAACCCGCAATCGAAGGTAATCACACGTGCTCCTCGAATGAGGGACCCCGACCATCCACAGGAATCTGAAGAGGGGGAAGGGAAACAGGTCCAGGACTGGGGGAACTCTGTGCCCGGGGCTGGGGGAGGGGGTCAACTAGGGGGACGGAGCCGGTGAGGCAGCAGGCAGCAGTGGTGGCTCGCAGATACCCCCGCGGTAGGCGTTCCAGGGGCCCCATATTTTCACCCACGCCCCAGGCTTGCCCCTCGCCACATACACCACCTTTTCTCGGAACATGCACCAATCCATATTTTCTTTCCAGGCCGACACCGCCGGGGGCCGCTGGGATCCCCACAGTTGAGCGATGTCACGCTTAGCTATCATATATCCCAGAGTCACCCATCGCGTCTGCGGAACCGAGTAATCAGTTGGTTCCCACACATTCAGCAAGCATCTCCTCGCTTCAGGCAACAGTGCGACATGCGTAACCAGACGCAGGACCTCATGCACACCACGCCAGAATCGCTCCACCTTCGGGCATTCCCACAATATATGCAAAAAAGTCGCCAAAGCACCACACCCACGCTTACACAACCCATCTCCAGCATAACCCATACGCAGAAGCCTTGGCCCCGTCATGTAAACCCGGTGGAGTATCTTAAGCTGGACGAAGCGAAGGCGAGCCGGTATGGCCACCTCCTTCGGAGAGGCCACCGCGGAAATCCAGTCTTCGTCGTCCAACTCCAGCCCGTCGGCAACCCACGCCTCACGGAGGCCGGTCAGCAGGCCCGAGCGGTCATTAATCAATTTTTTGTAAATGAGGGAGATCGTGCTATCCGGAACGTGGCCATCCAGCACTCTATCCTCCAGGGGGGAAGACTCCGGGATGGAGGCGGCGTCTGGGAAGACGGAGCCCAGCGCATGACGGACCTGCAAGTACCGAAAGTATTCACTGCCCTGCAGCTGAAACTCCGTCTGCAGCATCTCGAATGTTTTAAATCCCCCTCTCGTCCAGAGGTCCCCAACTTTACTGATGCCAATCGTGTCCCACTTCTCGAAGCCCTTCGAGGTCCACAGGGAGCCCAACTGCTGAGGCGCATACAACGGCGACGCCCGGGTCAAACGGTCCTTCCACCCCATAGCTGCATTGGCCGCGTGCCACACCCGCACCATGACACGCGTGGGCCCCATCAAGCGGGGATCCGGCGCGCCAGAGTAGAGCGCTCGATTGTAGTCGCCACCGGGCAGGAGCATCTTGTCCATTTCAAATGCCGGGTTCAAGGCGGGCCCATAGAGGCCGTGATTAATTGCAGCTAGCTGGGAGGCCCAGTAATACCGCTTAATGTCCGGGAGGGCAATCCCCCCGTCATACCACGGGAGCGTCAACTTCGCCAGGGCTATACGCGGCCTCCCGTCCCAGAACAGGCGGCGCTGTAGACTCTCCACCTCACTGAAGTAGCGCGCCGGGACTAGGTCCATAGTGTTCTGGAGAGCGTACAGGAAGCGCGGCAACGACATCATCTTAAACAATGCCGCCCGGCCGAGCGGCGAAAGCGGCAGGTGCCGCCAGTGCGCGACGTCCTCCTTCAAGCGCTGGAGGGGGGGAAGCAAGTTTCGCTCGTAGCGGGCCGCCGGGTCCAGCGTGATATAGACACCCAGGTACCGAAACCCCTGCGAGGCAATCTGGATCGGACATCCCCGCGGGAGGACGGGAGCCTCCCCGGAAAGCACATAGACACACGATTTAGCCCAGTTGATGACTAGGCCTGAGTTACGGCCAAAGGAGCGCAGGACATCAACCAGGACAATCAGTGATTTGCGCGGGGAGGCTAGGTACAACAGGATATCGTCAGCGTAGAGGGACACGCGGTCCTCATACTCAGGGGTCCAACGGAGACCACGGATGGAAGGGTGCCACCGTAGCCACTCCGCCAGGGGTTCCAAGGCCAATGCAAACAGGAGCGGCGACAAGGGGCAACCCTGTCGCGTGCCCCGTCCCAGCGCGAATGGGGCCGAGACTCGCCCATTCACTACCACCTGCGCTAACGGGCCCGAGTACAACAATTTGACCCAGCTGATGAATCCCGGTCCAAATCCGAACTTCGCCAGCATCGCCCAAATGTATGGCCATTCGAGCCTGTCAAACGCCATGGTGGCGTCTAAGGACGCCAAGATGGCCGGCTCCCGCACAAACGGAACTCGCGCGAGCACCCCGTGCAAGCGCCGCAGATTGAGGGCCGTGTTGCGATGGGGGATAAAGCCAGACTGGTCTTGGTGGACCAAATCGCCCACCACGCCGACCAGCCGGTTGGCAAGCACTTTGGCAAGGATTTTGGGCTCCGCATTCAAGAGCGAGATAGGCCGATAGGAGGTAACCCGGTCTCGGGGTTTCCCCTCCTTGTGGATCACCACGATTGTAGCCAGACGTTGGTCCGGCGGGAGGGAGCCCCGCGAGTGGGCCGCAAGGAACATCGCGCGGATGTGGGGTGCCAGTACGTCCGGTCGCAGCTTATACAACTCGATAGGGATGCCGTTCGGGCCCATGGCCTTGCCAGATGCAACCGAGCGTATAGCGAGGGCAATTTCGTCCGAGGTAGGAGCAGCATCCAAAGACTCCCTGTCCTCCACCGAAAGGGAGGGCAGCGCGATATCTCGAAGCAGGGCATGAGAATCCGCCTTCGAGCAGGGAGAGACCGGGGAATACACCTCGCGGAAATAATCCGCGAAGCAAGAGACAATGTCTTCTGGCTCGGTGACACGTACACCATCCATCCTCTCAATCAGCGGAACCACACGACTCGCTCTCTCCTTTTTGTCCAACCACGCAATCAATTTACCAGCCTTATCACCCACATCATACAGTCGCCCCTGTTGCTCTCTGCTGAGGCCCCTGGCTGCCTCCGTGACGAGGGCCCTATAGGCCGCTTGCTTAAGGTGCAAAACATGCAGTGCAGCATCCGTCACCCCACTCCCCAAATCACCCTCCAGTTCAGTAATTTCGGCCTCCACTCGGGTCACCTCCTCCTGCTCGCGCCTCCGGGCATGGGATATGAAGGAGAGGGCCTCCCCCCTAATAACTGTCTTGAAGAGACCATATACTCTTAAGTGCATTATAACCTCGCGGTAAATGCTAACTGTGGAATGGCTGCACGGAAACATGTCGTGTTTGGTGTCAAACACCTTGGAATCATACCTCCACACCAGTAACTGGTGTGGGAGGTATGATTCCACCCTACTTGCGGGAGAAATATGACAGCACCGGTATACCCGATACCAGCTTTGCAAGCCTTGGCATCACAAAATGGATGCTGTTAAGCCACAGACACGAGTCTGCCCTCCTGCTGCTGGACGAAACTCTGGCAGGGGAGGCCTGGACAATAGGTTTCCTGTCACAGGGAGGTGTGACCACCTCCCAGACAGGCTTTCGTTATTGGGGCTGGGTGGGTGCACTCCAAGAGTGCTTTGAAGTCTGCACTTGGGGCACATTTGGTGTCCCTGTGCATAGTCCAGCTCAAACCAGTTGCAGGGGCTGCCAGCCCCTGCTATGGCGCGAAACTGAACAAAGGATATGGGTGTAGCCACCCCTCTGTCCTGACCCTTCCATAGGTGGGTCCCCAGAGTTTGTCCCACCCCTTCCTTGGGTATAAAGTAGGAACCCCTGACTACAGGACTTTAGATTTATCTGGACAAAACTCTGCTACAGAATCCCAGAACTTATACTATCTACATGACGTTGGATGACCGAAGAATCTCTCTTGGATTAAAGGAGTTACTCCCCTGCAAGGCAGGTACCAAAGACGCAACTGTCCGGTTGGCAACTACGCAGCTCCTGTAGGACTCCGAAGTTTTTGCAACACCGGAGGTGGGTTTCCAAGCTTCCCCGAGGCCGATCCATGCTCTCAGCAAACCTGAGATCCAAAGCCATCGTGGGGACCGTGCAACCCAAACCCCTGGACACCGTGACCATTTGCAGCAGCATATGCTTTTTAGTTTCCCCTGAGCCTGTGCTTTGGGCTACTTGTAGTCCAGACCCCAAGCAGTGATTCCACCGAAGATTACTGGCCTACACTCCTCGGGTGACCCGTGGGCTGGTATTGAGTGATTCCTCTCGAGGTCCCTTCGCGATCCCTTGTCCGTCGACTTGTAGGTCCTGAGAAGGGTACTTTAACTTTCAACAGGCTTACCTGGCTGCTTCAGACGTGCCCTGACTCTCCATCGCTTGGGGAGTCCACATGACCTTGCTGGTCCACACTGAAGCCTTTTTACTCTCACCGCATGCGTTGCCGTTGCCAAGGCTTGTTGGTCTCTAATCCGGAAACTCGACATCCTTCGTGGGACAGCTCGCCTGCGGACTGTTGTTGTCGTCGACGCCTCCTGGTCCCCGTGGCAGTGGAGACAAGCTTCACCTCTTCGCACCTGAAACACCCGACATCGGTGGGCATTCGTCTATCATGCCCCTGGTCACTGGCATGTGACCCAGACACTGTCCCCTCTGCATTCAGGTTCTTCACATCTTCGATCCATGGCATCCTGGGAGACTGACTAGAATCTTGTGGCATATCACATAGGGCCCTGGCCTGGCTGAAATCTTTTCTAGAGAATAGAAAACAAATAGTTACCCTGAGCCACTACCAATCGATGGATAAACCCCTGCTTTCTGGGGTCCCACAGGGCTCGCCCCCTAGCCTAAAACTCTTTAATATATATATATTATCTACTGGCGGTCGCCAGTAGATAGTTATAGTTAGGACCGTGTTTCCATAGGAAATCTCAAAATTCTATTTTGAATAACTTTGGCGCCGGTTGACGAATCTTCGCGAAATATTCAAAACTAATGGGGCGCTCCGCTCAGCTCCTACACAGAAAGTCTCGGGGGGATTAGTTAAGCGGGGGCCGAGAAAAAAGGGGGGTCCCAAAACGCGTTTTCCCCATGCATTTTCCCATAGGACCTTTAGTCGAAGGTACAGCCCGAACGGCTGAACAGAATTACTTGAAATTTGGCAGAGAGGTAGCCCTCAGGTCAGGGATGTGCCTTTTGCATATATGGAGTCAATCTGTTCAGTAGTTCCAGAGAAAATTGCAGTAAAACGCACATACATATCTATAGCCGCGCACCGTGCGCGCACCGTGCGCGCACCGTGCGCGCACCGTGTGCGCACCCTAACGTGCGCGAGCGTTATTCTGATTGGTTGTTACATGTCAGTCAACGTTCGAATCGGTCGAAATCAGGAAATGTCGGCCACCATTTTGTTTGTTTTCAGTGCGAGAGTGGAAAAGGAAGGTGGCGAACGTGAAAAGGGGGTAGGGTAGAGAGTTCCTGACCCCCTAGCCTTGGTCAGGGGGTCCCTGAAGGACCCCGAAGGCAGAAAAAAACATTTTAATTTTTTTTTTTTTAAATCGCGGGGGTGCGCGCACAGTGAAAAACCATTAAAAAAAATTACAAAATTTTAATACGTAGTTTATTGAAAAATAAATATATAAAAAAAATAATAATAAATACATAACTTAGCATTTAAAAAAACCATACAAATTCACTGAAAAAACCATAGGTTTCACACACGTTATAGTTAGGAATTAGCATTTAAAAAACCTTGCAAATTCACTTAAAAAACCATAGGTTTCACACATGTTATAGTTAGGTGGATATTTCACTCGTAAAAAACCAATGAAATTCCCCCGTTATAGTTAGTTGAGATAACTATAACTCGCGCGACCGCCACTCTATCACAAGGATGATGTCATCAGTGATGTCATGAGTGATGCTACTGACCATGTCATGAATGATGTAATTTGTGACGTCATGAGCAGAGGATTGCGGGCGCGCGAGTTATAGTTATCTCAACTAACTATAACGGGGGAATTTCATTGGTTTTTTACGAGTGAAATATCCACCTAACTATAACATGTGTGAAACCTATGGTTTTTAAGTGAATATATTTATATATATATATATATCAAGGCTCAAGGGGATGTCCACACTTTAAGCAGCACTCGAACGCGGTTTAGCTTTACCCCATTCAGCTTTATTGGTATGCAGGCAGCTTCCTCGGTATTTTCACCGGCACACAACTAAAGCCTGACGCGTTTCGTTATTCAACTTCTTCAGAGGCATGTAGGTTGAAAGAGGTAGTCCGGACCACACCTCCACATTTATACCTAATCACACGCTGATATGCAGCTGCTCTGAATGAGCTTGTATGTCATGGTTTTCTGGGATTTGTAGTCCGTATTATGCCACAGATGGATACCTCTTGTAATGGATGCCCAATTAAAAGCTCACCTTGAGCCCCCAGGAAGGTGCACTGCTAAATCCAGAAATCGCGCTCCACTGTCGGGTCCTAGTTAAGACCCGTGGCCCCCTCAGTCCTGGGGTGGTGCTCGCTTCGCGACTGGACCATCGCGTTTACATCAAGGCTCAAGGGGATGTCCACACTTTAAGCAGCACTCGAACGCGGTTTAGCTTTACCCCAGCGCGATTTCTGGATTTAGCAGTGCACCTTCCTGTGGGCTCAAGGTGAGCTTTTAATTGGGCATCCATTACAAGAGGTATCCATCTGTGGCATAATACGGACTACAAATCCCAGAAAACCATGATATACAAGCTCATTCAGAGCAGCTGCATATCAGCGTGTGATTAGGTATAAATGTGGAGGTGTGGTCCGGACTACCTCTTTCAACCTACATGCCTCTGAAGAAGTTGAATACCGAAACGCGTCAGGCTTTGGTTGTGTGCCGGTGAAAATACCGAGGAAGCTGCCTGCATACCAATAAAGCTGAATGGGGTAAAGCTAAACCCGTTCGAGTGCTGCTTAAAGTGTGGACATCCCCTTGAGTATATATATATATATATATATATATATATATATATATATATATATATATATATATATATATATATATATATATATATATATATATATATATATATATATATATATATATATATATATATATATATATATATATATATATATATATATATATTACCTACTGGCGGTCGCCAGTAGGTAGTTATAGTTAGGACCACGTTTCCATAGGAAAACCTCAACATTCTATTTTGAATAACTTTGGCGCCGGTCGACGAATCCTCGCGAATTTCTCAAAATAGGTGGGGCGCTACGCTCCGCTCCTACCCTGAAAGTCTCGGGGGGATCCGTCAAGCGGGGGCTGAGATAAAAGGGGGGTCCCAAAACGCGTTTTTCCCATGCATTTTTCCATAGGACCTTTAGAACGAGCTACAGCCCGAACGGCTGAACAGAATTACTCAAAATTTGGCAGAGAGGTAGTCCCTAGGTCAAGGAAGTGCCTTTTGTAGGTTTGGTGTAAATCTGTTCAGTAGATTCTGAGAAAATAGCCTTTAAATCAATATATATATCTGAGCCCGCTTACGGTACGCTTACCGTACGCTTACGGTAAGCGTACGGTGGCGTGCGCGAGCGCGATTCTGATTGGCTCTTAGATCTTAGTAAACATTCGAATCGGTCGAAACCAGGAAGCGGCGGCCGCCATTTTGTGTATTTCACTCTGAAAAAAAAGAGTGAAAACAAGGAAAGGGGGCAATGAGGAGAGTTACAGACCCCCTAACATTTGTAAGGGGGTCAAAGAAGGACAGAAAAGTACAAAAAAAACATTTATTGATTTTAAAAAAAATCACGGGGTACGCGTACGGTAAGCTTACGGTAAGCGTACGGTAGAAAAAAGAAAAAAAAATGAAAATCAGATTTAAGTGTTTAGATATTAGGGGGCTCTAAAAAGAGCCGTTGTGTTTATGAAATGATTTTTTAGTGGTACCTACAAGTAAGTACCGATGCAGAGTCTAAGGTTCAAGAGGAAGACTCTGTTCCCTTCATCATTGAAGTGCACACCATCTCCTCTATAAATGTCTTGCATGTCATAACGCAAGTTGTTGTGGTAAATGGCACCCATACCATAGTCACGGAGGAAAGCAGAAACAGATTTGTTGACGTGCTTTCTTGCTTTGTCATCGCACCGCGTGCCCACCGTGCGTGCACGGCACTAACTGCGTAAAGTGGGCGCGTGGTGCGCGAAGCGCACCGCGTGCTCACTGTGCGCGCACGGTGCGCGAAGCGCACCGTGCGCGCACGGAACGAACTGCGTTAAGTGGGCGCGCACGCCACGAATGGCGTAAAGTAACTTAGCATTTAAAAAACCGTACAAATTCACTGAAAAAACCATAGGTTTCACACACGTTATAGTTAGGAATTAGCATTTAAAAAACCTTGCAAATTCACTGAAAAAACCATAGGTTTCACACATGTTATAGTTAGCGGAAATTTTACTGATAAAAAACCAATGAAATTCCCCCGTTATAGTTAGTGCAGGCAACTATAACTCACGCGACCGCAATCTTCTACTGATGACATATGTGTCTTTATGAAAAAAAAATATTTGTAATATATGTATAGCTAAAAATGTATGGAAGAAGACATGGGCAAATAAGTGTCTAAATACAGTATTAGCATCAGCAGAGGATTGCGGTCGCGTGAGTTATAGTTGCCTGCACTAACTATAACGGGGGAATTTCATTGGTTTTTTATCAGTAAAATTTCCGCTAACTATAACATGTGTGAAACCTATGGTTTTTTCAGTGAATATATATATATATATATATATTATCTACTGGCGGTCGCCAGTAGATAGTTATAGTTAGGACCTTGTTTCCATAGGAAATCCGCAACATTCTATTTGGAATAACTTTGGCGCCGATTGACTAATCCTCGCGAAATTCTCAAAATAGGTGGGGCGCTCCGCTCCGCTCCTACCCTGAAAGTCTTGGGGGGATTCGTCAAGCGGGGGCTGAGAAAAAGGGGGGGTCCCAAAACGCGTTTTCCCCATGCATTTTTCCATAGGACCTTTAGTCTGAGCTACAGCCCGAACGGCTGAACAGAATTACTTGAAATTTGGCAGAGAGGTAGCCCTCAGGTCAGGGATGTGCCTTTTGAAGGTCTCGTGTCAATCTGTTCAGTATTTCCTGAGAAAATAGCATTTAAATCAATATATATATCTATGGGCGCGCTCCGAGCGCGTACCGTAAGCTTACCGTACGCGCACGCCGCCGTGCACGAGCACGATTCGGATTGGTTGTTAGATCTCAGTAAACATTCGAATCGGTCGAAACCAGGAAGTGTCGGCCACCATTTTGTCTCTCGCAGTCTGAGGGGGTGAAAAACAAAGGTGGAGAACGTGAAAAGGGGGCAGAGTGGACAGTTCCTGACCCCCTAGCCTTTGGCAGGGGGTCCCAGAAGGACCCCCAAGGGCAAAAATTAATTTTAATTTTTTTTCGAAAAATCGCCGAATGCGCGTAGCGTACGCGCACGGCGTAAACGGAGAAATTCCGCGAGGAAAAATTCCGCGAACTTCGCGTAACTATTCCGCGATTACGCGTACCGTACGCGCACGGCAAAAAAAAAATTTCAAAAAGGAAAGCTTAAAAAAAAATAAAACAAATTGTGAGGCAAGTTTGGCTCTTAAAAGAGCCGTTGGGTTAATACAGGGATGGAGGAAAGAAAGAATGGGAATATTATGAGCGTCTACAAACGTGCTGGTCTATCTTATTGTTAATAAGGGAAACACTGGTCTCCCCAAAAACAATAAGACCACAACACGTTGTACACCTCATTGAAACCCTCCGAAATCGAGGGTTAATGTCCAGAGGAGCAGAAGAAGGTGATGCTCCCACCTCAGAGGAAGGGCTCAGCTGAGCTGCCGATGATGTACTCGGCTGAGCTTCTGAGGTTGGGCTCAGGTGACTTACTGAAGAGTTTTCTCCAGTATGTCGAGCAAAGGTCCTGGGATGTTTATCCCTAAGATGTCTCATCATAGAGTGATTTCCAAAGGAATACTTCTTCCTTGGATCTCCTCTAGATAAAACACGGTCACAAAGTGTGCAAGTGACCAATGGAGCATTGACCTTTTTCTGCCCCTCTGGAAAAGTAAAATACTCCCACACAAAAGAATCCTTTTGTTTCCTCCTTCTCTGTCTGATGATGGTGCTGCTAGGCTCACTCTCAGAAGAGGTCTGCTGCTCTGCCATTGTATCTCAATGTCAATTCAGCTCCTTCTACTAGGGGGTCTCAAGCAGTAATGAGGGGAATGGGTGTGGTGTGGAAAGTTTCTGGAACTGAAAGTAGTTTCAACCAATGAAAAGTGTTCTTTGTGGATCACATGACCTACCGTGCGCGCTCCGTAAGCTTACGGTACGCGCTCGTAAACAAGTACGCATGCGCAAACGTGACGCTTACGGAGCGCTTACGGAGCGCGTATGTAAGACGCACTCGCGCATGCGCATTACACGCCCCTGCGTAACCACGACGTTGCTTCCGCGCAACGCGCATGCGTGTACGCGTACGTCACGTACGTATCACGTAAGCGCACTGTACTTATGACGTACGGAGCGCATAGCGTCAGCTTACCGTACGCGCATCGTATCACGTAAGCGCACCGTACTTATGACGTACGGAGCGCGTAGCGTCAGCTTACCGTACGCGCACGGAAAAAAATGCACAAACAAAAAATGTAACCATTCCATAATGCAGGATATAGTACATATATTATTTTATACATAGGTTTACCAAAAATCTAAAAAAAAAATTGCATTTAAAAAACCGTACAAATTCACTGAAAAAACCATAGGTTTCACACACGTTATAGTTAGGAATTAGCATTTAAAAAACCTTGCAAATTCACTGAAAAAACCATAGGTTTCACACATGTTATAGTTAGCTGGACATTTCACTCGTAAAAAAACAATGAAATTCCCCCGTTATAGTTAGTGCAGGCAACTATAACTCACGCGACATGCAATCCTCTGTTGATGCGAATACTGTATCTTTAGCTATACATATATTACAAATATTTATTTTTCATAAAGACACATATGTCATCAGTGATGTAATATTTGACATCATCAGCAGAGGATTGCGGTCGCGTGAGTTATAGTTGCCTGCACTAACTATAACGGGGGAATTTCATTGGTTTTTTACGAGTGAAATGTCCAGCTAACTATAACATGTGTGAAACCTATGGTTTTTTCAGTGAATATATATATATATATATATCCCCCTCTGCTCAACCTGATTTCATCTATTAACATTGAGACTATTTCCTATGCTGATGATACTCGCCTAATACTAACAGACAAATATTCTACTGCGGCAGAGGAAAACTTCCAGCACTGCCTCTCCACCATCATCCACTGGATGCGATCAAACCATCTCGAATGAAATATCCCAAAAACTGAGATCATGCTACTCGTCAAATCTAACATCTTTGTGCCCAAACAGTGGTGGCCGAATGACACTCCACCTCCGCCAAATACAGTGGATGTTGTGAGGAACTTGGGGATAAGATTTGATACCTCACTATCCTTCCATCAGCAAGCTCTCTCTGTAGCCGGCACATGTTTCCACATGACAAAGTCTCTTAAAAAGTTCTTCGATCTGCTACCAGGCTCAGCTAGAAAGACAGTTAAAGTGGCCCTAATCCTGTCCCGTCCAGATTACTCCAACAGACTGTTCGCAGGAGCCAATAAGACGGTCCTGAACAATTACAGATAACCCAAAACGCAGCAACCCGCCTGGTACTAAAATTGCCAAAAGGGTCCTCAGCATTAGCAGCTCCGAAGACCCCACACTGGCTGCCCCTACATAAAAGGATCCTTTTTAAGATCTTAGTAATCACCTACAGAACTTTCAGGTCAGCAGGACCTAAATACCTCAGGACCAGAATCAAACCGTATGTGATCCAACGCCTACTAAGATCATCTGAAAACTTTCTAGCACCAACCAGCTTCCATTTGACGTCCAGAGGGGGCAAATTGATGGCAGTTCTAGGTACTAAAGCATGGAACAGCTTACCCACCCATCTCAGACTCCCTCAGTCAGAATCTAATTTCAGGAAACTCCTGAAAACGTGGATCTTTGTAGCCCCAGACAACCTAGTGTTTTCACTCATCGGATTGGTTTGAATGCTCTGCTGCTCTACTATCTTGGTTTATCTGCATTAGCGCCATGATTCTCCCAGGAGTGAAAGCTCCGCTTTACAGATGTTATCATTCATTCATTCAAATCAGTCTTGATCCTGGGTCTCATGGTAGCAGTCCAGCCTGAACTGCCAAGCCAGGTCTTCCCTGGACAGGAAACAAGCATTCTGGGACCGCTTTCGGCGTAACACCCCTCATCAGCCAGGCTAGCTTGAATTCAGTGGCAAAGTGAGCAAGGCACCCACGTCTGGGCATACCTTGCCAACTTAGGGCAAACAAAGCAGACACAAGGAGATAATAAGCACAGTGCTGAAACTTTCAGACACTCACCCCAGTCACAGATCTGGGTTGAATCCATAATTGTTCTTTAGCTACCCTCGCCACCCCAGTTCAGACCCAGCCATATGCAGATCAGTCTTGACCCTGAGCCTCATAGGAACAGTCTAGCCTGAACTTCTAAATCAGGTCTTCACTGGACTGGAAACAGGCATAGATAGAAATGGGGGTCTCTAGTTGGCAAGGGCTTGCACCTTTGTCCAAGTAGGGACCCTTCTTCCTAGTCAGGATAAGGGAGTTACACTCCTAAAATAACCCCTGCTCACTCCCTTGGTAGCTTGGCACGAGCAGTCAGGCTTATCTTAGAGCCAGTGTGTAAAGCATTTGCACATAACCAACAGTAATACAGTGTAAGCACTACAAACGGAGACTACGCCAGTTACGACATGCAACACCAGGCTGCGCACAGGCTCTGCAATGGCAGGCCAGAGTTACACTTTACGGGCTGTATGCGTCGGTGGCACAATCCAGTGCTACAGCCCTCCAACAGCATTTGAATTATAGGCCCTGGCACTCGTAGTGCACTTCACTAGGGACTAACACATAAATCAAATAGGCCAATCAGGGAAACACCAATCCATAACACAGTTTACACAGAGAGCATATGCACTTTAGCACTGATCAGCAGTGGTAAAGTGCTCAGAGTACTAAAACCAACACACACAGGTCAGGAAAAAATAGGAGGAAAAAGCAAAAAGTTTAGGGATAACCCTGCAAAAAGGGCCATTTCCAACACAACCCCCTTCCAGCCTAAAGCCAAGGTAGACCAATCCCCACCTTGACGGACTTCCCTGCTTGGGCGATAGAACATGGGACCTGGCACGCAACAGCAGGGTTTCATTCCCATTCTATGCCTTCCTGAATCTAGTTGGATCCCTCTATCCATACTCTCAGGGCCCACTAAGCTAACCCATGGGGAACCCTTCTCCTCACCTGTGAATACCATCTGTGCAGCGCCTAAACTGACTTTGCTCACAGATGTGTCCCACATGGCCAACACAGTGGTGTGGCTCAGTCCACCCTCGGGGTGTGACTCCTGTCCCCCTCCCAGGGGCAACCCTGTCCACCAGGACAGCAAGCCACAGTGGCTACCGACAGTTGTCAGTGGGGAGACCCAGGCCTTATGCCTCTCAGGGTTCTCTAACCTCTGTGGCGTATGAGAGTGGGGTGCCAGGTGCCTGGCACACTTTGTCCACTCTCCTTCTTGTCAGACCAGGGATGACATCCTGGCACTGAACCACCAGCCCAGGTCTGTACCCTGCGGCTGGACTGGAGACTGGGGTGGGCTCTCCCACACCCTGTCCTCCTCCCTGGGGCTCTGTATCCTCCCATCTGGAGCGGTACCCCCTTTCAGAATTGTCAGGTCACCTGTGGCAGGTGTTCTGCACAATTCGCCCACCAGTTCAGGACCTCCCTCCAGCAACTGGTCTCCCAACCTACGATCTAAACCCTCAAGTTTAACCGGGGCCAGTGGCGAGGACTTCCTCCCTCTGCACCCCCTTCCAGAGTTCTGCACCCACCCACCTTGAGTGGTACCCCTAGAAGACAAACCAGTCAGGACACTGCTTACAGTCGTCCTTCCCTCCAGGTTAGGCAGGACCTGAACCTGGCTTTCCAACCCAGGGACTAAACCCTGCAGCTGAGAACCTGCCTGGCGCACCAGGACTTCCTTGGGAGCACGCATGCCCCCGCTGAGGGTAACACATAACTCATGTGTTGTGTGACAGTCTGCCTGGCGCAGATCTCCTGACCTCTGTCCATCTGACAGTGCGCGAAGATCCCCCAGGACAAAAGTGGTGTCATCACGGTCACTGCTAGGAGGCTCAGCCCTTCTGGCTGGCCCCTGACCCACTGGGGAACGCATCCCCATCTCACCCCTCCATCTGGACTTCTGCACCCTCCCAACTGGAGCGGTGTTGCCAAACACCAGAACCGGTGGGATGCTCATTACAGCAGTCCCCCTAGTTCCCCAGACACTAGGGGATCCTCCTCAATGGGTGGCCTTCCAGTACAGCCTAGGCTCCCCACCTGGTGTTCCCTCATGGAAACACCCAGGCTCTGAGACCAGGTTTCGGGCACCTTGGGCTGTAGCCCATTCCTACTCCTTCTCCACGGAGACAGGACGTGAGTCCCTACATCCTTCCCACGACACCGGGACCTATCTGGGCTACCATGAACCTTTCGCACTACCCACGGTTGGGAAATACCTAAGCCACTTCCTTCCGGGTCACCCCCAGATGCTTCTCCAGACCCTTTGGAATTCACCAAAAGGTCTGCCTCTAGTGCAAGCTCCCTGGGGTCAGAGAACTCACACTCCACTGGGTGTTGGCATAGCTCAGGAAAACAGGGACTTAAAATATGCTCTCCAACAACTGAATCACACAGCCCCACACAGGTGTTAACCAAACTCCCTTCACGCAACCATCCAGTGCCTCAGAAAAGTACCCCACATCATTCTCACCAGACTGGTGAGACAGTGTCTGACTGCTGCTGTCCCTCAACCCATACTCTTCTGGCTGGTCTCCACTCACTTACCAGGGCTTCTATCATGGGGGAACCCCTCTCCCTGCACCTCTCCTCTAGAGTCAGTAGAGTGTCCCTCCCACTACCAGGAATATGATCCCCTGTGCCAGTTCCCCAATCCACCTCAGGGACACTGGGCACCACTGGAGTAACCTCACAATCCTGACAGCCCTGGTGTATGTCAACCTCCTCCTTGAAGCATGGCACCAAGTCTGTTTGTGTGTGTACCTCATCCTCAGTACTGGACCTAACACTTATGCTGCCACCATCTGGGCTGGACAAAGCCCTACCGGCTTCTCAATCCAGCTCTCTCATTTTAATCTCATGATCCAAGATCATCTTCTTTTCCTCCATGGCTATTCTTTTGTCTTCCATTTCCCTCTCCATCTGGAGCTTTTCCAACTCAAACTTCCTTGCTTCCCGTCTGTCCTCCAGCTCCTCTGGGGACAAGCTACTGCTGCCTTGCCTGGAGGGTTCCCCACTCCCAAAACAACATCCACCCTAGAAATAGGCTCCTCTGCCTCTCCACTGAGATCATCAGATTGCCCACTGGCATGTCTGGCTGCTACCCAGGCCCTCAGCGCCTTTTGTAGCTCATCCTTCCTGGTGAGGCCTCTGACCTGGATTTTCAGGTTCTTGCAAATCGCTTTCAACTCCTTTACGTTGTAGGATTCCAATCTATCCTCCTCAAAGGCAATTTGCATTGATGCAATTGACGATGCTCTAGAATCAGGCATGTTGAAGTAGCAAGTTAAAACTGGCAAGATCAAAAATAGGCCAAACAGAAAAAGAACCAGTATGTGGTACGTAATGGTCTGCAATATGGTAGCAGTGCATACCAATCACTGTAAGTCAAGTGCAAACACAACTCCTATCCTCACCGCTGACAACAAATGTTAGAAATGGGGGTCTCTAGTTGGCAAGGGCTTGCACCTTTATCCAAGTAGGGACCCTTCTTCCTAGTCAGGATAAGGGAGTTACACTCCTAAAATAACCCCTGGTAGCTTGGCACGAGCAGTCAGGCTTATCTTAGAGGCAGTGTGTAAAGCATTTGCACATAACCAACAGTAATACAGTGTAAGCACTACAAACGGATACCACACCAGTTTAGAAAAATATCCAATATTTGTATATACCTAAGACAAGACCAAATACGAATAAAAATTCACAATACAGGACTTCAAAAATAGTTACTTCTCCGTCCGGGGCTATCACGGCATCGTGAACAAACAAATCCAAACAGTTCTGGCTGACCGCGGCATCGCGGGTCGGCTACGGTGTCGGGAAGACCCGCAAACAGTACCTTTCAGAAATGCAAGTCGTCGATGACCTCTTGTCACACGCGTTGCAGGTCGATCTCCTCTCAGATGGAGTCAGGAGCGCTGGGGTCATCAGGCGTCGGGTACTGCGGTGCGAAGTGCAGCGTGCAGTGCCCTCAGGTCGCGGTGCGAGCAGCGGCTCAGTTGCGGCATCAGATGGCGTCGTCGGTGAGACCAGGGTCGCGGTGTGAGATGAAGGCGGTGCTCATCACGGTGCTGGCAGGTCACGGTGCAGCAGCGGCGGCGTCCTTGCTGAAGCGCTGTCGTCAGCTGACGAACTGGAGTCGATGACACAGGCGTCGGTAGGCCAAGGCTGCAGTGCGGGATGAGGGCAGTGTGTCGTGTAACTTTACGAGCGGTGCCCTCGAACCACGGTGCAAGCAGCGGCGTCGAGTCCGGCATGGAGCGTCGTCGTCGGGGATAACAACGAGTCATCGTGAAGCGAGGCGGTGCGGAGTGCGGTGCCCACAGGTCGCGGTGCGAGCAGCGGCTCGGTGGCGGAGTCAGCAGGTGTCGTGGTGACACCAGGGTTGCATTGCTGCGTTGCGGCAGTGCTCTCTGCGGTGCCAAAGCTTCGGAGTGAAGCGACGTGGTGCGGAGTGCGGTGCCCACAGGTCACGGTGCAAACAGCGACTCGGTGGCGGCGTCAACAGGCGTCGTCTGTGAGACCAAGGTTGCGGTGCAGAGATGCGGTGCGGCGGTGCCCTCTGCAGTGCCTTCATGACACAGAGTCGGCAGCGGCGTCGTAGACGGCATCAGGCTTGAAGTCTTTGCTGTTCATGAGACTTCTTGAACAGGGGGCAAGCTCTACCTCAAGCCCTTGGAGAAACTCACAACAGTAGATTGCAGAAAGTTCAGTCCAGTCATTTCACTGCCCAAGACAGAAGTAGCCACTGCAGGCCAACACAGCAAAGTGGTAGTTCCTCCTCATAGCTTCTCCAGCTCTTCTTTCTGGCAGTCTTCTTGATCCAAAAGAGTTCTCTAAAGTATTTTCTATCCCTGAGACTTCTAACAGGAGGCAAGCTCTACTTCAAGCCCTTGGAGAAAACTCTTATAGCAAGATGATGAAAGCACAGTCCAGTCCTTTCCCTACCCAAGACAGAAGCAACCACTGCAGGCCAACCCCACAACATGCAGCATAGGGGCAGTACTCCTTTTCCAGCTTTCCCGGTCCTTCTTCCTGGAAGGCTCCTTAGTTCAGAGGTAATCTGAAGATCTGGGATCTGGGCCCCAATATTTATACTAGCAAATCCTTTGTCCTCTGAAGGCAGAGGGTCCTGTACCTAGTTCAAACCAGTTCTGGGTGCATTCTACCAGTGTGTACCTTCTTCCTTTGTCAGTGTGGGCCAGGGTCATCAGATGCACCACAGGAGGTGGAGCCAGCAATGTGGAAGGCAGGCACAGCCCTATTCAGACCCAGGGCCGACTCCTCCCACCCATCTACATGCAGATAGGTATATTCAGCCCTGTGCTGACTCACCCTGTCTCCTGGAGTCTTCCCCAGCCCCAGCCCCTGTCACTCACAAACCAGACAGACAATACACAAGCTAGCAGAGGCAGGCTAGAAGGTTAGGTAAGAAAATACCTACTTTCTATAAGTGGTATTTTCAAACACAGAATGTTAAAACCACCTTCACAAAAAGATGTATTTTATCATTCTGAGTTCAGGCATACTAAATTCAAATTTCTACCATGTTCCCTGAGTCAGTTAGGATTATAAGATGTTATAATCAAACTGCCCATTCTGGCCTATGGGAACAGATAGCCTTGCAATAGTGAAAAACGAAGTAGGCTGTAATTCACTATCAGGACATGCCACACACGCCAGGGCATGTCCTACCTTTCACATACAATGCACCCTGCCCACAGGGGTACCTTGGGCCTACCAGAGGGGCGACTCACATGTAGAAAAGGGAAGGTTTAGGGACTTGCAAGTGTGTGCACTTGCCAAGTCGACATGGCAGCCCCAGGCTGCGCACAGGCTCTGCAATGGCAGGCCAGAGTTACACTTTACGGGCTTTATGCGTGGGAGGCACAATCCAGTGCTGCAGCCCACCAACAGCATTTGATTTATAGTTCCTGGCACTCGTAGTGCACTTTACTAGGGACTGACACATAAATCAAATAGGCCAATCAGGGAAACACCAATCCATAACACAGTTTACACAGAGAGCATATGCACTTTAGCACTGATCAGCAGTGGTAAAGTGCTCAGAGTCCTAAAACCAACACACACCGGTCAGGAAAAAATGAGAGGAAAAAGCAAAAAGTTTAGGGTTAACCCTGCAAAAAGGGCCATTTCCAACAGGCATCCTGGGAACAGTTTTGGGATAACACTCTTCATCAGCAAGGGTAGCTTGAATCCAGTGGCAAAGTGATCAAGAGACCCACGTCTGGTCTGCCACCGTAGAGGAAACATAGCAAACATAAGGAGATAATGGACGGAGCCCTGACATTTTTCAGACACACACCCCCAGTCACAGACCTGGGTTCAGTCCATCATCGTTCTTAAGCTCACTGAGCCACCCCAGTTCAGAACCAGCCATATGCAAATCAGTTTTGACCCTGTGCCTCATGGAAACAGGTCAGCCCAAACTGCCAAGCCAGGTCTTCCCTGGAACAGAAACAAGCATCCTGGGACCGGTTAAGGGGTAACACCCCTCATCAGCCAGGCTAGCTTGAATCCAGTGGCAAAGTGAGCAAGGGAGCCACATCTGGGCATACCCTGCCAACTTAAGACAAACAAAGCAAACACAAGGAGATGATGGATGGAGCGCTGAAACTTCTCTGACGCTGATTTTTGTTGGTGCCCTTTGCCATGTGCTGTTCCAGTGAAATAAGGGGGCCTGGGGTTAGAGACAGAAGCCAGACCCCAGGACTGAACGGGCCACACCACAGGGTGGGCCACAAGAGAGGCAAAGGGATCATACTGGGATCATGGTGCCTAGAGCTGGCAGTTCCCACAGCAGTGGTGGGCTAGTGTCCATGCTCTATCGCCCTGAGCAGGGACATTGCCAAGGGGATAATTAAACTACCCTGGCTTTCGGCTGGGAGGGGTCATGCTGGATATGGCCCTTCTATTTGGATTTCCCTTTTTTGTGTGCTTTTATCCCCATGGCTTTTGCTGATTCTCTTTTTGTGCCTTAGGCCCCTGGCCACTTTCCCAATGTAATGCAGTGTCAAAGCGGGTGCTCCCTTCCTACACGTTCTAGGAAGTGGTGCTTACCTGATTGGCTGAGGTGCTGTACCTGGGAGTACACTATAAAGACGTATACCACATACTCAGGGCAGGTACTGCACTGGCTACTAGTGGGCCGCAGAACTCATTGTGCCAACCAACAAGAATAGCATTTCATACATATCTCAAAGCTGCCATTACAGGCCTGTGTGTGCGCAGATGCACTTATGCTCAGGTTGTTATTTCTAAACCACTGGCCAATGCTGAGGGGGCCGTCCACTACCACCTGGTCACCACTAGGGTAAGCCCTGAGGGGGTGAGGCAAGTGGTAGGGGAAAGGCAGGGCATGTGTGTTCCCTGCCCTGGTAGTGAATAATCCTCATGTGGGTTATCCCTACCTAGGAGGTCTTCTCTTTCCAGGGGTCAGCATGGGGGAATTGAATGAAAATGAACTTGTGCCTGTGTGTGTGGGACTGTATTGTATGGTGCGACTCATATCATTGCACACCAGACGTTGTGCCTCATTCCAGGGAGGTACGGCGAACCCGACTGTGGGTTGATTGTAACCGGATTGTCTGATGTAACTCATATCATTGCATACCAAAAGTTGTGCCTCATTCTAGGGGACTGCGACAAACCCAGCAGTGGGCTGATTGCAACTGGATTGTCTGTTGCGACTCTTATCATCATGTACCAGATGTTGTGCCTCATTCAAGGCAGGTATGGCAAATCTCACTGAGGGTTGATTGTGACCAGATTCTCAGGTGCGACTCATTTCATCGAGCACCAGTCATTGTGAGTAATTCTAGGGAGATATGGCGACCCTGATTGTGGGTTGATTGTGACCGGATTGTCTGTTACGACGGGTATCATCACGCACTAGACGTTGTGCCTCTTTTGCAGGGATGTACAGTGAACCCAACCTTTGGTTCATTGTGACCCGATTGTCTGGTCTCAGATCAACACGCAAAAGACGTGTGTATCCTCCCGTGGGTTGCGGGGGACAGCTGGACCCCTGACTCACAGAGTGTTCCGCCTTGCCCTCAGTGGGTCAAATCAACTTCTCACTCTTCACCCGGCCCCACTACTATGTGTGGCCAGGTACTAGCACCTAGATGGGGCCTGGGTGGTGAAAGTAATTGACTGGGCTGAGAAACACTTCTGAGAGCAATCAGAAGCAGGTCGAGAGACTGCGTGACCCCCTAGCCCCCTGTGCTTCCCAGAATTGGGCTAGTGTCAAAAGGCAAAGTAAGGGACCTCTTGATTAAACTGGGACAGCCTCTAGACGTTTCTACTTCACATAAAGTGGGTGGACTTCCCAAGTGGTGTCCAACACCCATTTGTCGACTGTTGCCTGGTTACCCCGACAGTTACTCCAGCCTTCTCTCCATGGCCACTGATTGTGTGTGACTCCAACGTTCCATCGGTATTGTAAGGGGTGGGTGTTTTTTACTCTAATATGTTTGCAAAGTAGTGGGAGGGTAACAGAGAGGTGTGGGAGGGACTGTGCCACGGGGTCCGCATTCACATTATCATATGACCTACTGGATATCATTTGTACTGCATTACACTGCTGCGTGCATGTGAGCGAGTGTGCTTCATACATACTAACCGATATCCTTTGCACCCAGTTACGGTGCCGTGTGAGTGTGATGCATGAGAACGTTCTGCTAATAGTTGCATCACGCAGCGGTGTTTTACTTGTATTGTTTCATTACATAACAAATACTCCTGTTTTGATATTCATTTTACCCAGGTGGCCTTGACCCACGGTGCTGATGAAAGGTGTTATAGATTCCTGTGTGTACACAATCATGATATCATTGTGACCTGAAGTGCACACTAGGAATGTGTGGATTTGAATTGTGTTATTTGCCAGGGTGGGCGAGGCTCTGAAAAATTATTGCACCGTATAAGGGTGCTGGGGCAAAATTGAATTTCTCACAATTGTGCATGTTACTGATATCATTTAAACTGTTGGGGATAGTACTGCCAGTAATATTTTGAAGTATGATTCATGCCCAGAAATACATGATGTTCCTGTTGTGTTAATTAATGTGTGTGTTGAATATAATCTTTATCTACGTACACCACATGTGAAGTCTCTTTTGTGATGCTCAGTGTATAGTGTATTTATTGTGTGAGTGCTGTGCCAATGCTTTACACATTGCCCCTGTGATAAGTCTGACTGCTCAATGCCTAGGGTGAGCGCAGGTTTTACAGTGAGTGTAATCACCTAACCCTGACAGGAGTGGTAGGGTCTGCCTAGCTTGGGCACAGCCTCAGCCAACGAGAAAGAACCAGTTTCAACCCAATCCATTACACTTACAGCTGTCAGCACCGGTGGTTACATTCTTAGCATCAAAAGCAAGGATTTAATAAGTGTGCATTCTGTGGGACTCTTTTGCACTTTTCATTAGGATAACAGGAAGTTTGGGCAAGTGGTACCTTCTATTGTGCCACTCCAAAGAGGCCCCCATCTGGCACTTTTCATGTGCCCTATATTCAAAACAAAGACATATTAATACATCTGCAACACTGTCAGTGTATGCGCAATGCATTAATTCTTCCAAGTTAAACATTGTCATACTGAGCAGATGTGTGATAGGAATATGATTTTTACCTTCAAAAAGAAGAGAAGCCAGAAAGCAGGCAACAGAAAAAGAAGTCCTCATGCTGATTGAACCAACGTCTGAAAGTATCCAGTTATGTTCTGATTATTGAGTTCCTTGAGGTATGGATCCTGTGCTCACTAAAACACAGCAGAAGAAAGAAATAAGAAGAAGCTACACTAATCTGAAGAAATTACACCATTTAATTTGCAACTAAAACAATTATAATGCAAAATCAGTTTTTCAGCTTCTATAAATTTGTGGTTCTTAAAAGCTTTGTTCAGAGTGGATTGACTTATGTCTGCTAACTACACTTCATGCCTACTTTAGCGGATCCAACTCAGCTGCTGACTTGGATTGGTAAATAAAAAACTGGTCTCAGTGGGCAAACTGGCCCAGCAGCAAATAGTAGCTGTGGCACCCTCCAAAAACAAAATGTAAAAGCATTCTTTAATGACCATAAGGGTTGGAGGAGGAGCGGGTGGAAATAAGGAATGGGAAATGGGTGAGGGAGGGAAGGGTGTAATTCAGGCCCGCAAAAGCACAAATGGCAGCTACTGGACACCCAAAAATTAAAATGAAAGCATTTCTTTATTTACTGCTAGAGGTAGGTGACCAACGGAGGAGAGGGTGAGTATGGGGGCAAGTGAGGGGAAGCAATGGGGGTATGTACTGTGGACAGGCGCATCAGCACTATTGAGAGAGAAAATAAACACATGCACTCTTGTTAGAAATGGGGGTATCTAGTTGGCAATAGTTTGCACCTTTGTCCAAATAGAGACCCTTGCTTCTAGCCTAAAATAACCCCTGCTCACCCCCTTGGTAGCTTGGCATGAGCAGACAGGCTTATCTTAGGGACAGTGTTTAAAGCATTTGTGAACACATTCAGTAATACAGTCAAAACACTACAAATGGACACCACACCAGTTTAGAAAAATAAGTAATCTTTACTAGACTTAACATAAGACCAAACGACAAAAATCCACATTACTGTAATAAAAATATGACTTTAAAATGGTAGAAATAGCTTAGTTCAAAGTAGATGGTGAATGCGATACTTTACTCTCAAAGTACCTTGGACGCATCACGCAAAACATACAAAAGGGTCGCAGGGAAGGTGATGCGTCGGATCCTTACCAGAGAGGAGGTGATGCGTTGGTTTCTAACTGCGTTCCGGCTACGATGCGACAAGATGGCGCATCGATGCAATGCGACAAAATGGCGTCTTTGATGCGATGCGACACATGCACGCTCGACGGCCGCGCGGCAAAATCGATGAACTTTGGAGCCACGACTGGCCCTGTGACACGCTTCTCCGGTGATGCGACGGCAACCTCTTTGGGGGCGGCATGCTTCTCCGGTGATGCGACGCGCTTCCTCGGCAATGCGACAGCGAACAGCTGCGGCGGCAACTGCTGCAGCAGCGACACGCTTCTTCCTCATTGCGTCGCGCTTCCTGCTCCCAGCGCCAAGCAATCTTCTCAGAGGGCCCAAAGAACAGCAGGCACCTCTCTGCAGGTAGAGTTCCCAGCAAGGGAAATCATGGGGAGCTGGTGGTGAAGTCTTTGTGTCCCTGAGACTTCAGAACAGTAGGCAAGCTCAGTCACAAGCTCTTGAAGATCTTCCTCAAGATGATAAAGTAAACACAACAAAGTCCTTTTCTCCTTTCCTTGGCAATAAAATAACCACTGCAGGCCAACCCCAATAGCAAACAGCACAGGGGCAGTAATCTTCCTTCAGCTTCTCCGGTTCATCTCCTTGGCAAAGGTGGTCTTGATTCCCAGAAGTGAGCTAAAGTTCTGGGATCTGAGCCCCAATATTTATACTGCAAAATCCTTTGTCCTCTGAAGGTAGAGGGTGTCTGTGCCCAGCCAAAATCAGTTATGTCCTCCCTGGTGAAGCTTCCTGGAAGGAGGTGGAGACAGCATTGTTGAAAGCAGACTTGGCCCAGGTAGCTGAAAGGAAAACTCCTCCCCCTACTCTCTATTTTATGAAGGCTCAGGTCAGTGAAAGGACATTTCCTCCCCCTACTCTCTATTCAATGCAGGTCCTATTCGGCCCAGTCCTAACACATCAGAGTGCTGGAGCCAAGGCCCTCTCCAGCCCCCTGTCACTCACAAACCAGACATGGAATACACAAACCTAGCAGAGGCATGCTGGACTGTTATGCAAGAAAATACCTACTTTCTAAAAGTCGTATTTTCAAACACAGAATGTAAAAATCACCCACACTAAAAGATGTATTTTAACATTCTGAGTTCAGACATATTAACCTTTATTTGTCTATCTTGTTCCTAGGGTCAGTTAAGATTATAAGATGTTATAATCAAACTGCCCATTCTGGCCTATGGGAACAGATAGCCTTGCAATAGTGAAAAACAAAACTGGCTGTAATTTACTATCAGGACATGCCACACACATTAGGGAATGTCCTACCTTTTACATACAATACACCCTGCTCTTGGGCCTACTTTAGGGGTGACTAATATGTAAGAAAGGGAAGGTTTAGGTACTGGCAAGTGGGTGCACTTGCCAAGTCGACATGGCAGTCCCAGACTGCACACAGGTTCTGCAATGGCAGGCCTGAGCCATAGTTTACAAGCGGCTTCTGTGGGTGGCACAACCAGTGCTGCAAGCCCACCAGCAGCATTTGATTTGCAGGCCCTGGGCACACATGGTGCACTGTACTAGGGTCTGACAAGTAAATCAAATCAGCTAATCATGGAGCCACTAATCCAATAAACAATTTACAGCGAGGGGATATGCACTTTAGCACTGATCAGCAGTGGTAAAGTGGCCAGAGTCATAAAACCACCAACAACAGGTCAGAAAAAATACAGGAGGAAGGCAAAACGTTCAGGGATGACCCTGCAAAAAGGGCCAAGTCCCAAAATTCTGATGGATTGCTTCATGACAAAGTAAAAAGTAGTTCCATAAGTATGAGCATTAGAAGAATACAAGCCGGGATTCAAGGGGCATGCACGTTCCGTCAGTTTGAGAGGAACTGGAGTCCCAAAGGATTGATGATCACTCCCCCAGCAAGTGATCCAAAACATGTAGTTTGGTCAATATCATGGGAACATTTTTAACTGTAACCTGGGCCAGACTAGCTGCAACTGCACCAGAAGTTGTCCCGGTGGGTTTTAGGGTGGGGGCTGGTTTTTTTAACTGTGGGGGCCGTTTTTGTTACTGGAGACCGGTTTTGTAGCAGTGCTGCAATGTCGGCCCAGTGTAAGAAAAGCAGCAGCCGTGTTTCACTCCGGCATCTACCCCATTCCCCGGTCCGACTTAATTGCCAGGGCTGGTTTGCATTCTCAGTCGGGCTCCGACTATAACATTAAAAAGCATTGAAGGAAGACCAAAACGTCTCTGAAATCACCAGGATGTTATTTTACTGTAGCAACAGCAAATAAACATTGACAAAGCAATATGTCGTGCCTTTGAGACATGCTGGATCTGCCAATGCCTTTTGTTTTATACTATACAACATTGGCACTGCTGACGTTGGCATCGATTTTTTTATCTACAAATCTGAGATAGAGCTGTAGACAAAAAATATTAAATTTGAAAAGTACAAAAGCATTTTTATTTCAAAGTGAAACGGGTGGCAGAAAATTGCTGCCTGGCCTTACAAACAAAAATAAAAAATAGGACTGGGGAGGAGATGGGGAAGAGGGAGCAACGAAGGTCAGGGTGGTGGGGGTGAGCAAAGGAAAAGAAGTGCAATAGAAAGGAAGGGAGAAAGATGGAGGGTGGCGAGACACACAAAAGGGAGAAGACAGCACAGGGCAAAGGTAGAAGCATACAGGCAAGAGAAGGTCAGTGGGGGTTTGGCTATAAAAGTTCTTAGTCCAATCGGGGTTGTGCAGCGCCATAACTTACCAGACATGAACGGCTGTAGTGACCCAGCTATCCTGTGTCAATGTTACTAGAAGAAACACAGTAGAACTTATATCTGCAGGACCTGGAGATACCAAGCTCACCTTTTCTGATCGGCTGAAGTGCATGACAATTTCTGCCCTAAAAAGCGTTACTTCAGCACGTGTTGCGTGGTACCTAGCAGAGCTGCATACATGTCAATAGTCGATTCAGGCGGGAGACTCCAAATCTTTTAAGCCAAAAAGGGCTTTATTTTGGCTGTGTCCCACCTGAAATTGCCTCTACTTCAATGGAAATCGATTGGGGAAATACAGTCTCCAGAATTTTTTTCTTTTTATTTATCCTCCCACTTTCCTCTTCTAAAATGTTTCCATGTATGGAGCTATAATGTTGTGTAGGTCACACATCAAATATCTACCCAATTAGTAGGGTGGGGCCAGTGTACAAAATCTATGAAATAATGAATGAGACAGCATCATTGACACTATTTTATGTTAAAGTAAAATGCTATCATGTTCTTGATGTTTCCAAATATCTGTGCTCCTACGAGGAACAGACAGTCCTTATTAGCATTTTACTGTCACAATTAATTTTGAAACAGTTTCTTTGAAATTCCAAACTATCGCAAAAAAACAAGCATGGGTAAATGCATTCGTTTTTCCTATATGATTATTAATACACTGTTTTTCGTTGTAAGTTGTAGTTTGTTCAGTAGTTTTACGCGATAAGTAACAGAAAGTCTGTTCAGACGACACACTCACACCTTTGGCCCCGATAGAGAAGTCTCAAACAGCCTGATAGTACATACAATTACGGTTGCCGGTCAACCCTAAGAGGAGGTCCAAGCACAATTCATTGAGGCGCTACACCCACACAACAGCCCGTGCACTCGGTTACGAGTTCCGGAGGTGAACTTCCATGCCCTTCCCCTAGTTTACACCTGTGTTATACCCCAAGTGACATATTATCCATCCGAACCCCTAGGGTGCACACATTGTCTCGTACTTGATCACATCGTCTTTCTACCGATTCTACGGCAGGTTCTACAGCTGATGTGTGATACCGCATACTGTACTTTATGCCATAATTATTGGACGGACTTGAATGATGTACGATATTAAAAATGTGAAAATGTCAATAAAAATATGTTACAAAGTTAAGTAACAGAAAGTCTGTTAAAGTGTTATGACTTGTTTATGTACAAAAAGGCAACATAATTAAGTCTCCCCGTTTTCCGTTTAAACCGATTTTTGCATATAAATACAGACGGAAAAATATTTTTTCTTTGTATTCATAAACAGAAACGGAAAAAAGGCAGCAAATATGTTTAAGTTTGCTGCAGTTTGAGAGGAGAAGAGGACCCTGTCCGAGTGCAGGCGAGGAGAGGGCTTATCAGATTTCGCTCAGCCCATAATAAAGGTCGACAATAAGGGGCCATCAGGCCTCCTTTTGTTTAAATATCCTGGCTAGGAGCTATGAGGGGTGGGGGCTAATGGGTGGTGCACACCTAAAAGCAATTGAGGGAAAATATATGCACACAGCTTATCACTTCACAGGTACTTAAGAGAGGCATGATTTTGTCTTTATTCAGACCCTGGATCCTAGAGATATGCATGCATTGTAGGAATGTTAGATGTGTTGGTCTGTCCAAGTATTTACACAAATAACAATTTAAATACCACTATTTTGTTTTGCTTCTTTTATACCGCTATGGCGCTACTCATCCCAATGTTGGGTGTCAGAGCGCTTTACATTACACATTATACACAGACAATAAATAATGTGTGCAAATCAATGTGTAGGATGTGTTACATTAGACAGTGAGGGTTACAAGGTCCTTCATAGCTCACTGTGCTGTAATAGAAGGATTGCAATGTATTAATTGCGAGTAACAAAAGGGTCTCTTTGTTAAAAACAGTAACCCACTTACCCATCTACATAAATCTATCTAAACCTATAACAACCAAGCGCGCATTGCCTACTTAAATACATGTGAAAAAATACTAGCTGCAGCCTCCATTTTTGCTTGCAATAAAATTAAAATTTGGATAAATACAGATAAAATGGCCAAAAAATAAATATGGATAAATACAAACGGAAATGTTAAGAAAATAAATACCATAAACCCAGGAGCCCTAAATATAATGCGTTGCTATATACAACGGGTAAATAATAGCAATATTTTGAAAAATTAAATGAAAGAGGAAAATAATAGAATTAATTGATGTAATGCAATATTACATGTTTAGAGGAGTTCTGATAACTTTTGGGCTTGGTGCCACTCCACCATTGCAGTCATTCCCCTAGTGCCTGTAAGGTAACTGAATTTGTGACTGCCTATTAAGGGGCCGATTCCGATCTGGGTCGGAAGGGCACCGAACGTGATCCGGACGGAAAAACTACGAGCCATACGCGTGTTTTCTGGCCGACTCGTACAGCTGTACGAGTGAGCAAGTACGATGCGAGCTACATGAAATTCACCAACCAAGTCGTTACCGGGTCCGAACCGCTCCGTACGTCTCGGTCGTAAGCTAACCGTGGCGTGCAATGGATGCGATTCACGACCGAGCCAGTACGATGCATGCGTCGGACAGCCTATGCGAGCCGGAGTGTCCGGCTCGCAAATCGTCCGGGTGGTTTCCTTTGGGGGTCCATGTCGGACCACCTGTCACCCGCAGCCCTACGGCTCGGACACAGGGGGAGACCCACGGGACTCCCCAACACAGGCATGTACGGTGCGGATGGCACCGATGCGTACCCACTGTAGGGGCGCACTTGTCCGTGACGTACCCATTCAGTCAATGGGAGCCCATGTACGCGTCGTACGACCGGCTTCCATTGACTTCTATGGGAGTCCGACCGAACCGAGTCCGGCAGCATATGGCCGCATCGTACTTGCTCGGTCGGACTGCAGGACTCCGGCTCAGTAGGAAAACACTCCGGATCCGGCTCGGTCGGAGTGCTTTCCGACCCGGATCAGAATCGTCCCCTTAGTAGTAAAATATAGCAATATTTGGTGTTTAGCACTCCAACGCTTACTGCTAGATGCTTCTCTTTCTCACGCATACACGTTTCCCTCATGCACATTTTCACCTGCCTTTTCGAGAATGCGGAAGATAAGGATGTGTTTATAAAAGGTAACAATTTGCACTTTTACGAATAGCTGCTGAATTAGTGGAAACTTTATGTCTTTTTGCTCGGGTGCTTGACAAACCTGTCATAAGAAATGTTTAATTATTGATACATAGATATAGATAGCAATGTATAATCGCAGACACTTTGATCAGGTTGTTCCTTAGCTCACATGAGGAAAATGTACTACACATGCCGCTCTTCTACTTTAAAGAACATCCCATGTACTCCAAGGCAGTCTGTGAAGCGTTGAAAATCGTAAGGCCCCATGAAACCAATGGCATTTCCATATTTTAATCAAGCCCCATACGACCCCATCCATTGAGTCTTTTCTACACATTATGCCTGAGGGAAAAGCCCTCGTGAATACAATGGTTTAATTGCTGGAATGTGGGAGGACTTTGGAGGAAGGTGTTTATTTACAAAGTGCAGGGTACTTGCTTAATGTATAAAACAAGTTTATAGATAGAATCTCCCCGTGAATGCTTGAAGGGAATTTACATTTAAACAATTCCAGCGAACAAATTAGTACTCATGAATATTGGAGAAAAGAAACTTGTTTCCTGGGGTAGGTCTGCAGCCGGACCACTGGGGAAACCACCAGTCTACAAGGAGCACAGGAAGAGGAGAGCAGCGCACACTTACGAAACTACCAACTGACCAGGCACCCAGCGGCTGAGATGACAGCTGCGTCCTCCTTAGGCCTCTGCGTGGGTGACCCGGCTGTTTATTTCACAGCTGTAGAGGGCAGGGAGAAGTAGCAGTAAAGTTAATTTAAATCCAGAAGAGTATTTAACGATCTCTTTATTTGGGCTGACTTCTTCACGACTTTTTATCTGACTTATCTATTTAAGAAACTTTCCAGAGGTAATTGGTACTGGTGACCTACACTGCCCGTTTCCAGGAGCAGATCCTTTTATTCATGATGATCGTATTACGATATCATACTTTCCATCGCGGTATATATGGCCATGTTAAACAACAAATTGCAGTACATTATGATTAGTATTTGTGAATACCAGCGTTTCTTAAATGAACTATGGAAGTAAAACACATATTGGGCATTTACAATGATATTTCAGACTGGCGGCCTCATATTTAGCGATGACCAACGTGCCAAGTTTTCTTATGGCGACAGCCAGATGTGGGTCCCTTGCTCACTTTGACACTGGATTCAAGCTATCCTGGCTGATGAGGGCTGTTAGCCCAAAACCGGTCCCAGGATGCTTGTTTTCGGTCCAGGGAATACATGGCTTGGGAGTTCGGGCTGGCCTGTACCCATGAAGTACAAGGTCAAGACTGATTTACATATAGCTGAGTCTGAACTGGGGTGGTGAAGTGAGCTAAAGAATGATGATGTATTCAACCCAGTTCTGTGACTGAGGATGCGTGTCTGAAGTTTCAGCGCTCCTTCCATCATCTCCTTGTGTTTGCTTTTACAGACATTGAAAACCCACAGACAAAAGCATTTTGACAATAGTCATTTGCCTAATTTAGGAATACTTGTTTGCTCGGTTGCTTCAAAATTCAAGAAAGTCTATATGCAATATCTAACTGCTGTCATATTATTGCCAATAATTGTCTTTAGCATTTTTCGGTGCAACAACACTCCTCATGGCTGTTTTTCAAAGCATGCTTTGGGAAATAGTTCTCTTTAGTTGATGTGCCTGAAAGCTGGATTGTTTTCCAAATGTTTCAATTGTACCCTCAGAGAACCGTTGTGGGAATCCCTTCCCTGATATGAAAGAATTTTATAATCTATATGGAATTGAGATGAAAACTACAACACCATGCTACACAAGTAAAACAGGAGTGGAAAGGAGGTGATACAGAGGTCAGGGTTGACTAGTGAGCTGGGAATCCCAGTTCGATTCTTGGCCAACATCCTGTGATTTTGGGCGATTAAACTCTCTGGGTGTGCGGCTATAAATCTGCTGCAAGACGAAAAAACATGAAGAGATAAAACTTTATGAAAAAGTAGTTCCATCAAAACGGATGTTAACAGTATTTCAGCTATGGCAAACTGATAGGGGAAGCAGATTAAGAACATTTGCCAAATGCAGGAAAATAGACTACAGCCAATAGAAATGGAGGTAAAGTAAGTAGGATGCACAGGAACCAATGAAGAGCCAGGAAAGAGAGGAGGAAGGATGTAAGTCCTTTTAAATTTATATTAACAAGTACAACGCAAGCCTCTGCAGGCGAAACCCAACAATCACAGAGCAGGCCTTAGCAGCCGAAGTGAACCTGTGCAGAGTCCTAAAACATAAACACAAATGTATGCGAGTTCATGTTGAGTAAAAGCAGCGCGATCTGAAAGATTTTCCCTGGGACAGATACATACTCCTGACGTCGACGCTACATTAGAAAAATAAAAAGATATAAGTATCTGTTACTCGTTCTACAGCCTGAACCCTCACCTCTCAAACAGGGGCCAAGACGCAACATCCGGCTAGCGAACGGCTTGTCCGTCGCCTACGTCCGTGCCTGAACCGGAGGTAGTAAGCCCAGAGAGAGCGGGAATTCCAAGCAGCGCAGTTGTGGAGCGGTAATTCTGAGGCCTCGCAGGCCGACATGGAGCCGTGGAAGAGAAGCAGGAAGGAGATTCGGGTTGAATATTCGAGCAGGAATCGAGGGAGCGCAGGAATCGGGTCAAGAGGTCGCGGGGAGCCAGTGCAGGCAGCAAAGAAACACCGCACGAGGTGTCGATGTGATACACATGCCTGCCGTGCTTTTATGACCACATTGTGACATTTTCATGTTTTTGGTGTGTTTATGTATGACATTGTAATGCCATGTGAATTTGAGTGATTCCTCATTTTGCGCAGAACATATAGCTGTTATGTATATGTAACGAGAGAAATGTTAGAAAAAGCCTTCTTTTTGCTATTGTTAGTGTATCTGTCAATGCATAATCTTTTTGCTTACCCTTTGATAGATAAAAGGCTGAGGCTGAGCAGGCCATTCTAGTGTTGACATTTATAACCATGATGTTATTGACAGTTCTGCATTATAGACAGATCTTCACAACAAACCCTCAAAATACTGAGATACCATTACAGGAATCAATATTGTGTAATCAAATCCTTCGGAGATAATTTCTTCTTAAATATGACTGGATTGCTTAGCATTACCACAAATCTCCTTGAAACAGACAATTGAGATGGGCCAAGTATGGAAAAAATATTACTTTTCTACCACTCAGGCACTTCACATGTAAACAGCTACAGTAAGGCCTCTAATTGTGATTATAATTGTGATTTACGTTAGCAATTCCACTTAGGGGCAGTGTCTGTTGTGGGCAAAACCACTTGCTGCGAGCTCAGCGGTAAGCACAGAATATTAAAATGCTCATTACCACTTTAATATTCTGTGTGCTGCCAGCGTAGCGAGTAGATCGTGGTGGTGGTGGGGCAGATTCCTGCAGAGTGCAGGATGACGTTGTAGGTGCTCAAGTGCGCATGTCAGGTTGACATGCACACTTCAAAGCCAGCAATCCCAACGGTGCAAAACAGCTGAGGGGTTGCAGGCACAGGCCCCCACCCTCAAAATGAGCGCTGGGTTAGCCTACTCCAACCAATCCTAGAACTGCAGCTCCAGGAATCGTTGAATTTGTGGTGCACCAGGAGGGAAGTCCTTCCCTTTCCTTCCTGCTCCTCGTCACCCCCAGCATTGTCTCAAGGAGAGGAGCATCTGTATGGAGTTCCCGGCGGCCGGCAGTAGTGATGGTGAGTGCCTCAGCATTAATTAATGTTGCCAGCCAACACTGCTTCCATGCCGAAAAAACGATATGTGGAATAATGCTGTATATTTTCACATGTACCAAAAAATCCAACTTTTTTCCCAATAATCCGAACAAATTTCTTTTTTGAAGGCACTGCAGATGCACTTATAGTAGATCTATATCTGGGATGATTAGTGTGCTTTATAAATCTTGATTGATCTTTTTTTTTGTATTTTCTCAGCATTTTTAATTGTTTGATGAGCCAACTTGCCTTCTTCCAAAAAAGCACTTTTTACAGAAAACAGGATTAGAATGACATTAAACAAACTACCATTGTCCACAGGATTGTCAACACCAGTTTAAACTGGTCGGTGCTTTTGCATCACATGACCTCCTTTGTTACCTGAAAGACGGAGATAAGGCTGACGCTGCCAAGAAGGTGCATACTCAAGTCTGAGCCGATACCTCCACCAGAAACTGACAGCTTGCTATGGCTAATACCTAGCTCTTTATCAGCACAGATGGCAAATGTGGGCATTGCAGTTGCTGTGAACAGCGCTCGCGGTACAGTGGCAGGTGGGTGGCTCCTCGGGCAAAGCTGGAGGTGGTAAGTAACTGTAATGCAATCTGCGATCAGCTTTCAAAGAGCAGAAGTTAGTAATTCTTGTGGTGCAACCCGGTCACCGATATGGTAGTGCCTTTGCTGAAAAACAACAGGCAAGGCACCGGCTGGGACTTGCTTGCTGAGAGCAGAGCAGAATTGCTTTCACACACAGGGGGCTGCCTTTCCAACAGCTCCCTGTGAGTGAAAGCAATACCAGCTGCCCCATTCCAAAAATACCTGGCCCCAGAGGATGTGGTCCCCGGGGCTGAATTCGTCCCGGGGAATGGGGAGCCACGTGGCCCCCCTCCCCTAATAAAACAAAAAATACTTTTAAAAAGTCACCGGAGGACCTGCTCCTTTTCACTACCACTTTGCAATTTTACCTCCTGGTACACTAGTAGTTGGGGAATTAAACCCCCTTGGAGGGTCCTTGGGGGCCAACTTCCCCTCCTGTTACCCCCAGTAAGTCCTACGCAGCGGAATTGCTGTAAGAATGAATGGATGATGAGTCCCTGGTTGGTAATGTCGCTTCCCCTTTCCAGTACTTAGTCTGTGCAAATTATCTGTAGGGGCTCAAGGGAAGGAGAGTCATCCACCCCTCCCAATTCGTAATCCCTAGGGATTACACACAATGTAGATTCCGTACCCAAGCACACATATAATATCAAATACTGGTTATTATCATATAACAATATGAAACAAGACAAGTTCGTACTGGTTGCACTTTAATTTTCTTTCTTCCGTTGGTTCAGCCAACACATGTTTCGTCACCCGGGAGTGCCCGGGACTTCCTCAGGGATAATACGTGTGAAGTAATGAAGGTTTCAACCTTATGACCAGTTATATTTCCGTCCCGGCCAGAAAGGCAGGGAATGAAATTTGGGTCCGTCAGGAAAGGTTGTGTCCTGTACATAAAATATCGTTGCAGTCGTTGCTTCCGTATAATCCAAAATCGGTATAGGGCACTTTCGTGCTACGGCGTGTGTACACGTCAGACTCTCGGTCCCCAATGCGGCCGGATACTTGTTTATGTATAACTCATTGTCAATATGTGCTAGTCTGCTGTGTGTTCCACAAATGTGGTGGATGACTTCTAATGGAAAAAAACACCCCTCCTCCGCCCACTCCTGCATCTCAAACTTACTGGAGAATTCCCCATTTAACAATTCAACATTAATTCCGATATCAGAAAGTATTGCATCTTTAAAACTGTACATTGATTGGTGCATAACAGTTTGGGGCTTACCCACTGCAGGGGTGCACCAGAGTCCCATCTTACTTTCCATCTTGAAGAGGGGCGGGTCGTGGGCGTATACATTGCTCAATCAGCCAACACGTTTTTGCTTCTTGTGTGTCTAGTCCATTGGATCTTGTCTGTTTCATTTCACCGGTGTGGCTTCTTCTTCTCGGCTTGACTTTCCCAACGTCGTTTCTCTCATTTCCTTTGTTTTGACAGTTTTGTTTCTCCTTTCAGTCTTCTTCCGTGTGTTGCCTTTTTTTGTTTATTGCCATTTAATAGCATATCTGTATATTCCATGGCAGCTTTCGGCATTTGGAAGACTTTTTCTTTGCCTTTGTGCAGTATTTTCAATTGGGCCGGGTAGAGCATCGCATTAGAGATTTCTGCTTTTTGCAAGCGTTTTTTCACTTGTAGCTATTCTCTCCTAGCTGTCTGCACTGCCATTGTAAAGTCGGGGAAGAAGAGCAGTGTGTTCCCTTGGTAGTTTATATCCCTTTTTTATCATATCGCTATCCCTGTAATTTAAAAGTCTTGCCACAATTGGTTGCGGTAGTGCTCCAGGCGGTGGCTGGAGTGCTAGGGATTGGTGCGCTCTTTCTATGATCATCACAAGGGATAGTGCTTCTGCTCCGAAGACATCCTTTAACAGTCGCTCCACATAGCACTCTAGTTGTCCAGTGTTGGCCGATTCCGGCACTCCTACTATACGAATGTTATTGTGCCTGGAACGTGCTTCTAACTCCTCATTTTTCGCATTTGCGACCGTCATCACTTTTTCCATGTTGAGGCTCTCGTTATTCAACTTTTGTGTGATGTCTTCTGTAGTCGATATTCTATTTTCCATTTCATTCATTCTACTTGTTTGTTGTTCCATTTTGGTGGTCAAGTGGTCCATTTGCAGATGGTCGATTTTCACATCTATTGATTGCAGGCTTTACTGCATGGCTTAGCACACAAAAAGAAGAGGGTCTAAGTATTCAAACTCGCAGCACAGGGCACTGTACCTGCACAGCACCGGGAGGGATGAATTGTTTTGAGACAGCTCACCTTGACGAAGTAAGTGTATGCACTTAGTCTTCCTCAGGAAATGTGGAAACCTCCGGGCATCTTCTTTATGTGTAGCAGACGTCCCGAGCTCCTCACCTTACCCAACATCTTACTTTGATTTTATCTTTTACTCTGACTTACCCACGATCCTCCTGATTCCGAAACTAGCCGTTGCTGGGCGGTCTCACTGAGATCGAGACTAACAGATCGCTCTCCTTACTAGACATGAACTTACTTATGCCTTCATTTATCTATCACAATGTCCCGCAGAGTGTGACTATAGGGAGCTGTCCTCGCTCCCCCGCCGTTCAGGTTTGGAATCTGAAAGAACTTGGTAAGATATGCTGAGTGAATGGCTATGCTTGTTTCTCCTAGCGGTGATATCTGATTTTATATTGTATACTATTGATTGCACTGACTCTTTGAAAAATAAACAAGTGCAGATTGTGTACTGTTGTGGGACGTATATAATCACTAGGTGCACCACAGGGCCATAATATAAATGTATTTTGTTGGTCTGAGACGGGGGGTGTCGCCCACACATGAATCGCTGTTCTTGATCAGGTTGGGGGACACTTATATGGATGTTCATATGTGTGTTATTTTATTCACTGGGGCAATGCACTTTTTGCTTGATAAGTGTTTTTATTGACTCTGTTACAGGTTCCCCACGGAAATCATCCTGACATATTAGTTGGGAAAATTCATTGAGAATGGTTCTTACCCTCTACCCTTGGATCAAGGAGGTAGGGTTAGTACCCATGGGATCTTTCATATGTGAGTCCTGATGAAAGCCGGTGTATTATTTCATGCTGGCTGAAACATGTCGACATTTTTTTGCAGAGTGGAGGGGTAGGTGACTCATTATAGCCTTCCATTCCACCATCCACTGGTCTTTCAATTGACCTATTTACTCTGTACAGGGAATCCATGATTAAAGTGGAATTGAGGAATTCCCGTGTCTAGTTTTAACCACTACTTCTGCACCTTTATTCACTTATGATCCCATTTTTCTTTATTTTTCGTGTTGTATTGGCTTCCCCCTCCCTATTGCTACACCTCCAGCAATGGCTTGAGATTTGGGAATCCAGTCCACGCTTTGCAACACGCCGGAGGAGCAAGAGAGAGAGAGCGGCGCTGAACCAGCGCCGACGCCACCACCGCCGTTACAGCTACCACTACCGCTCTTGATACGGATTTCGCTACCATTAGCGTTTTTGCGAGAGAGAAAGAACGGTGCAGAGCAGAGTTGAAGCGGCGCTGGCGCTGTCGTCACCATCGCCGCTACCGCTATTTTTTATCGGTACAGGCATCGCCACCAGACACCGCTACCACTAGCTGCTGTCAATCACTGCTGCAGCACCATTGCCCCGTAGAGCCCCGCAGAGCCAGCGACGGCCAGCAACGGAACTTGCATCAAGCAACCACTAAATCACTAAACCGCCTCTACAGCCTTTACAGCCTCGACAGCCATATATCAGCCGAAAAAAGGGGAGTGGGGGCCTAGCCGGCACTCAAGCTTTTTACCAGAGCTGTCTCCCGTGATTGCCAGAAAAACCACAGCGGAACCGCAGGCAAAACCGGATCCAGCCGTTTTCGCTGCAAGCAACCCACGAACCCCCCTTCAGGCTCCCCAAGCCTTGGAAAAACTTTAGATATCGGCCCCTTCCATCTGCGCTGCCACCTGTGATTAAGCACTAGAGCCTGGAGATGGAGATGGAGGACGCACAGCGGTGAATCTGTACTCACGGTGAGCACAAAGGGGGGTGCGCAGCGAAACTCTCTCACTTGAGGAGCGGGGCCTTGCCTCTACCCTTGCGCTCTACCCTCGCGCTTAGCTATTGGAAGCGCGTTGAGGACCATGTAAAAAATCGGCAGAGGGGGCAAACTAGAGCAGGAGGTGCAGAGCAGAGAGGAGCAGCGAACTAAGGCATCAGCAGCCCTGGTTGTAGATAGGTGGTCTGATACCACTGAAACCATTGAGGGGCATTTGTCAAGTTAACTGCTAAGCACTATTTAACCTATTTAACCTGCTCGGACATTCCCCTGACTGCTTGTTATTGGGCATCTTTTAACACGCTTCAGACGGCCGGATAGCCTTGGCGATATGAGATCAGGGCGGATCCGCGGTTGCCCCATGAACAAAGGGGGGGCAAATAAACGCATGAAGAAAGGCAAGAAAGGCAAAACATCACAGAATGAGCTTGATGGCATAAGTGAAAATCCATTGTCTAAATCTAGGCAATCAAGCCAGAAGGAAGGCTCATTAATTGACTTAACAAACATCAATTCTAATAGCCTGTGCAGTGAGCAATTGACACAGGAAAAAAAGGGCAGCAGAACAAAAACCAGTATTGCACTGCTTCAACCGAAAATCTACACAAAGTTTCATTTTTTTAAAAATGCGGCGGACACACTTCTCTCAAACACCAATGAATCTTTAGGTTTACAGCAACCCATCGAACCATCTCAGCCTACTCAGCCTACTCAGCCTGCGCAGCACTCTGGCCTGCAACCAGTCAATAACAGCAACGGAAGCCCCTGCCATACGGTTAGGGGGCCATTACAAGTGACATCAACCCCTCAGCGTGACGAAAGCCGCACTACAAGGGGCGGGATAACCAAAGGGCCTCTGTCAGGAACAAAAATTCTCTTAGAAGCGAATCTGATCCAAGTGCATAGGGCAGAGAACAACAACAAAAAAGATCGTCCAACAAATATACTTTACAAAAGCTTCACAGTCCCTTGCACCTATCTCAATGAAACCTCTTGCGAGGGCAATACAGTTGGTACAGGAGACGAAGCCAACGGTTCTATGAATAGTATAGCAAAAAACAAAGAACAAATTAAGCATCCCAGAAACTACAATTACGCAAATGAAAATACAAAAAAAGAGTGCTGGGAAATAAATGATCCAAATCTGAGAAACCAAAACCTAACTCAAATTGAACAAGTAATGGACCATGAAAGCATGTTAAGGCCTGGTAAGAACATGGCCCGCACAGATAGGTCATCAACCTCGCCACTGGAGGCAACAGAAATATCCTCATTCCTGGGAAAGGAAGAATGGGAAGACCTTCTAGCTGCATATACTCAAGACAAAGGCAAAAGCAAGTCAATCATCAAAACGCTGAATACGCCTATCACAATAAGCGATACTTCATACGAACATCCAGTGACGGACGAGGAGGCACCAAAGATGGGTCAAAAAAGCCCCACAACTTCTGACACTCATGATGAAATCCCAAAGCACGAAAATGCCTGGTGCAGTCTGCTTAAAACTATACAACTCTTAGTAGAAGCCCTCAATTATCAATCGGACAAAATGGACACTCAATTGACGCTACTTGACACACTGGCTGTATTTGTGGTTGCCATTGACGGGAAGTTGGGCACGCTAAACACGCTTCTTCAAAACAATTTGGCTCAGCCGAATCAAGGATCTGGGAATACAAAAGAAGGGTGCGGATGCAGCCCAATTATCGACAAATTGGCAACCTTACCGACGATTTTGAGCAATCTGTGCACACAGCTTAGAAAGCCATCCAAGTACAAACAATGCAACCCTCGTAACAGCTCCACTGTGGCCGACACAAACAACTCAAGGATTAATGAAACGCCGGTGAGCAACAGACAAGGCATTTGCAATCCAAGAGCAATAAGTACAGGGATCTGTGCACCCGGAACAACAGAAATTCCACTCTCTGCAAACCCCGAGGAAGAAAAAGAAAGCCCAATAACGAACACCAAACAAAGACGAGCAAAAAAACGCAAAGGCAGGAAACATAAAATTGCTTCTCAACGTAAAGGCTTTATGCACCTCTTTGGGAATGTTCCAACTATGGAACAAGGCGCAGCTCAATCTGAGCATGCCTTGTGCCCACCGGAAAGTGAGGAAGCCTTCAGTACATCTGAGACTCCCACTAAGGCAAAAACCCCTATTAAGACGGGGAGGCACATTAAGACCAAAACAAAAACCATGGAACCACCCGGGATTCGCATACAAAAAGAGCTCGAAATAGGTACACAAAATTTACATCTCCAATCCGGTGTAGCTCGCAATACTCTCCGTGAATCTAGTGTGAATCAAGCACAAAAAGGTGGCGGACAGCACGATCCCAACTTACAGCAAACAAAAAACCAAGAACATACTTGGGGCGCGAAGCCTGGGAACAATCAAGGATTAGAAAAGGCAGAGACAGATATAAGGCAATCAGCAAGTAATTCATTGAAAACAACCCAAGGAGCATCGCCCACGAAGAGAGAAGAAGAAACAACATCTACTATAGGGTCAATGGATTCAGTACGTAACATCTCCAGGCCCGGCGAAATGCGCCACCCGGCCGGGCAACCAGCACTGACCAAGTATATAATCAGTCGTGACCTAAGAGTAACCGCGCCCAACGCAATTCAGGCGAATACAAACGCAAAACGCTTAGTAGAGGACAAGCGTCTCAGCCCCCTCAAAAAGGAGGGAGGACAGTCAAATGAACAAAGAATCGCTCAGGCTCTGGTACGAAGCCAAACACCTGGTCGAGAGCTAAGAATCACTGCATCTAACCCTTGCCAAATGAAAACAACTGCAAAAAGACTAGTAGAGGACATGCGATCCAGCCAACCAAAAACAGAGAGCGAGCAGACAAGCGAACAAGGTCACACAACAGGCGTTGTTTGGTTCAATCCGAACTACCACTCGCAAGGAAGACATGACATACTGAATAGGGGCAACATCCTGCGACTGCTATCTCATGTCACCTCTCTGGCAGAAGTAAAAAGCTCAGACCTGGTATCCATTGAATTTGTAGTCGATGAGCACACAGGAAGAGAAAAAACAAAAGCAACTTGGACAACCTTGGCAACCTCACAAAAAATATACGCTGAGGCAGAAACCTTCAAAAACTGGGGAATCACAATAGAACCATACGTAAAGCCTAGATACCCTGAAATTCTTGCCCCGGTGGAAAAAGAGGCAGAATCAACTACTACTAATAGCCTCAGAAACTCGGTCCTGAGAGGCGCGGCAGGGCCAGAAAGCGAAAAGGTTGATCAATACAACGACAGCGCCCGACGCATAGTAGACGAACACCCACAATCATCGGGACTGCTTGACCCAAGATGGATAGCCAGAACTTTAAATAACAACGAATGACAAACCGGCCCCAAGCCAGGGGATGCCGCACACGACTCATTAAGAACATGTTCATGGAATATCAATGGCTTGGCCGCCAAAATATCAGACTCAGAGTTTATGACATATATCAGGAACTTCGACGTCGTGGCATTCCAAGAGACATGGCTTGCTGACCCCCCGCATCTACACGGCTACTTACGCTTTTTCACCGCTGCAAAAAGGACAGCCAAATATGGGCACCTTCAAGGTGGTCTAGCAATTTACATAGCAGCCACAAGCATTCTGACAGCAAAAGAAGTTGGTCCAACCCTCACAGCCTTGCTGGCGGTAAACATTCACTTGCCACAACTTACAATAGGCCCCACCGAAAATGATATTACTTTAATCAATGTCTACATTCACCCGAGAAAGAAAAGAAAAGAAGCTAAAAATCTTTGTAGCTTCATGGAGTCTTGCATTAGGGAAAGACCCACAACAAATGTTATTCTCACTGGGGACTTCAATCTCAACCTCATGGGCGCCACGCAAGAAGTTGACCCACAAATTCAAAATGCAATCTGGGACATTCCTCCACAAGCGATTTCACAGATCTCCAAGCAAACAAAGCTAGGTAATAAGATTTTGGAAGATCTGGTTCATTTCAACATCAGGGCCTTAAATGGAAGGACATCTGGAGACAATCCCCCAGCTGCAACTTTTCATTCAACAAGAGCAAGCAGTATTTTAGACTATACCTTCATTTCACTTCCTTTATTTCAGTTTTTAAAATCATATAAGATAGGTCGCAGCGGAGACAGCGATCATTGCCCCCAAGAAACCATCTTTAAGATTGCAAAACCCAACTTCGAATTTTCGAAAGAACCAAAAGAGTCAACCCATACTGTCAACTTCAAAAAAATTAAGTATTCAGCAGTAATAGACGGAGCCTTAGTGGAAAGAGCAAAACAGCATTTTGGTAGTTGTACTGGATACAGTAAAATCACAAACTGGGAACACTTTACAGATACCATGTCCATGTACGCCACAAGACCTAAAATACAACCACAATTAAGCAATGAAAGATCGTGCAAATTCTCCCAAGAACATAAAAGAAAAATCAGAGGCATAAAACCTCAATCTATCGTACAATGAGAGAACTTCAACAGTATCCTACGAACCTAGTAAAGCGTGATCAACTACGGAAATTAAAATTAACACTGAAAAAATCAAAATGGGAAGCAAACAAATCCGCTGAAGACAACCTATGGGCGAGACTACACTCTGACATCAAACGGAACGATGGGGCAAGGTTCTGGAAATCAATAAACACATTCACAAGACCTATGCACCATGGGGTCTCATCTAACATCTCAGAGGACAAATGGGCAAACTATCTTGGCAACCACTTTCACCAGGCTGCGGGTCACAACCAGGACCATGAGTTTGACACTCAAAAGTCACTAATGAGCGACAACACAAATTATACAGAAGGGCAGTCTCAAAATGATAGAGAGAATCTGCCGAACTTACAAAACACCATTCAGCGTTTAATCAAGAAGGGAAGAAGAGAGGGAGCACCAGGGCCGAATGGTATCCCGCCAATCCTCTACAAACAAGATGTGGCAGGCTGGGCAACAGCCCTCGAACCGCTTTTTTTGGAGATAAGACACCATAACATCCTGCCAAGCTCCTGGAAGGGCTCTATTATCTCCCCAATTCACAAGGCAGGAGATAAGGCTTCCCCTCAAAACTATCGACTGGTGGCTCTAATTGACATTGAGGCAAAATATTTTGCAGGCATCCTACTAGAAGAGCTGACGGCTTGGGCAACAGAGAGATCCTTAATCCCAACAAACCAGACTGGTTTTGCCAAAGCAGTAGGGACAATGACGAACATCTTGAGCATGGGCATGCTAATAGATAAGGCAGAATCTAACAAAATGCCCATACACTTCTGCTTCATTGATTACAAGGCTGCTTTTGACCACATAAACCGGAACCTTTTATGGTCTAAACTAAATGATTGGGGGATACCTAGACCCCTTTTGAACCTGTTAATTAATCTCCACACAGAGACCTGGATACAGATAAAGGTGGGGGATGGATCCGTCCTGTCCAGGCGCATACCGACCAACAAGGGCCTGAAACAAGGCTGCGTCCTGGCCCCCACCCTTTTCAATCTGTTCCTAAGCGACCTTGTCCCTATTTTAAATGGTTGCAACTCCCACGCCCCCAAACTAGGAGGACTACAACTACCTTGCCTACTTTATGCTGACAACATCGTCCTTATAAGCTACACCAAGGTGGGACTTCAGCACCTCCTGAACGCAACACAATGCTATTCAAGCAAAAACGATCTCACAATAAACCTGGAGAAAACCAAGTCAATGACCATCAGCAAGAAAAGAAACAAATCAACATCATGGTACTGGGATAAAATAAGAATCGGAGACACGCCAACATACAAATATCTAGGAGTGAAGATTGACAACGGAGGGCAGTTTTCCGCCCAAAAAACAAGTATTCGAGGGAAAGGGATATCTTTGGCAATTTCTCTATAAAATCTTTAAACAACAAACTTTCTGGCCCGTCTCTCCTGCCCTTGACGCAAGTTATCCGCGCTAAACTTCTCCCAACAATTACCTACGGGAGCGAGGTGCTTAGAGGAAGAGACGCCAAGACCCTTGATAATACTATAACAGCTGCCTACAGGATCATCTTCAGCTTGCCCAAGCAAACCTCACCAGCTCAAATTAGGCTTGAATTTGGCATTGATCAACAGATCCTGGCAAGGCAGGGAGCCTACATGATAGCCTGGGATAAAGTGAGGAAATCGATACAAGGATCATTAAATGAATATTTGTGGATGGAGTTAGCCCAACACCCGTCCTCGGCAGCAGCCAAGTTCCTACGGGACAGCCTGAAGAACACTGGTCTAGAGCAGCTTTGGGATACCCCATCAAATCATACAACTTTCAAAAAACTGGTCAAAAAATCGATCAAACAACTATCATGGATTCAAGACAAGGCAGCCCTTTCCAAAAGAACGCATGGATGGATGATCCTAAATTCGTATTTAAAGAAGGCACCACAGCACTATTTTGGCGAGGGATATCCTAAATCCACCAAAATGTGCTTTTTAAAGTACAGGTTGGGCCTGCTCCCCTGCATTCAAAATCTTCCAACCTGGATCAAAACAAAAACCGATCCTCTCTGTCGGCTATGTGAATCGGGGCAAGAGGATATGCTGCACCTGATCTGCTCCTGTGAGAAACTACATGACGAACGAAAACACTTGTTGAAACATCATTTCAACCAGCAAGGGATTCGTACACGTAGAAAGGCAATTCTGGTTTGCTTTTCTTCCCACGATCCTCGCATGAATTGCAGCTTTGTAAAATTTATGAAGGCAGTACAAAAAAAGATGCCAAAAATTATCTTATAATGGTCCTTGTATCACTGACTCAACACTGCTTGTCGACTGACATTATTGACCATACGAACTCATGAGGAAAACAAAGAAAGAAGAAATAACCCTACTAACATGAAGCGTGCAAATTTTATTCTGTTTTTACTTAGAATTGTCATTTTTGTATTTTTACCATACCTGTTCTTAATCAACTTTGTACAGCAATGGTTTTAAGTAACTATGCTAATAAAATTACTTACTTACTTACCTCCAGCAATGGCTTGCGCGGAGGTGTGTTAGCAGCCCTATGATGAAGCATGACAGTTTACTGTGTGTGAGGGCAGTTTTAAAACACCTGAGTGTTTTCCTCCCCATTCCTGAACGGAGCGATTTTGAATACTAAGTCCCTCTTCTTTGTGTGTGCTAAACGTTTTTAGTGGAGGTCGAAGTGGGACATTATCTCCTGTTAGCTCTTTGTGTGTGGTGGGTGTTTGCTGCATGGCTGCCAGCGTGGCTCCAAGGCTATCTGTCGTGGTGCCTTGCTCCTCCATTCTGGTCCCTGTTTCTCCAGTTGCTCTTGTGACTTTTTATCGGGTTCGAACGTTCATTTGAGCTGGATTTTATCTATCTTCCCCATTTGAGTTTTATGTGTGCCGGTAGGCTTGTTCCTCTATGTTGTGGGGCGCGTAGGGTGCCTTAGTTTTGTATTTTACGTTTCTATCTTTGTCCCTGTGCTTGTATGCCAGTGACTGACTATCTGTGGTTATCTCAGTTTGGGTCTGTCGTTATCTTCTCTAGATGGATTTTAGTGGCCGCCCCTCCTCTTTGTTTCTTGGTGCCACTTGCCTACTCCTGTATCGTCGCGGTGCCTTTATTTATATATGCTTTCCCTGTAGTTGTCCTCTTAGTCACGCTTTCAGATTTATCTGAGTTATTGCATGTATTCTGCTTGCTTTATGATGTATTCTCTATAGTTCCCAATTGCTGATTGGTCGTTTCTTCAGGGCTATGGCTCGTTTTTGTTTTCTATCGTCCACAGGGGAGCTCTTAGGCCTTTGTCTTACACTCGTTGTGAGTTTTTTGCCCCAGCCTCCTGGTGACTATTGGTCTCAGTAATGTGTCTCGGCTTTCCTTTTGCCATCGTGTATTTGGCGATCTGTTTATTCTCCCTGCGCGATTGCTCCATTTCTTGTTTTCGCTGCTGTTTTCCACTTTCACCTACACTGCGCAATGCTTGTTTTCTGTCTGTGCCCTCGGCAGTTGGGGTATCGGTTCTTATATCCACCGCTTCCACCTCACCCTTTGTTTGTCAGTTTGTGCTTCCTCCGGTTTCTAGGTATTTGTTTACCTGTACTTGTGGCCGATCTCCACCCTGCGCTGCTCGTTCTTTGAATGGCGGGCGCGGGGGGCCTTCTGGCTCAGCCTTCCTATTGCCGCGCTGTTTGCGGTTTCGGCTGAGAAGATTCACCTGGGGCTGGCCAGTAGGTTTCATGGGTACTCCACCCCGCCCGCGATCTTGGTCTCCGGGTCTTTGCGTGGCCCCATTACTTTCCTTTCGGTGTCTGCCCCGTCTTCGGCGATTCCCGGTTCGATTAATTCCTCTGTTATTCTGACGATGGTGTTCTACGTTTTAGCGTATTTTCTCTGGGTGAATGCAGGATTTTACAGGATCGTGGGCTCATGGTCAGCCGAGCTGCACTATAGTGTGACCATCTTGCCGTGGGCTCTCTAGCTCCTCCCGTTTATTAATCTTAGGAATAAAATAAATAACAGGCAGCACATGGAATTCATTAAATAAAAACAGATATTCATCTTTGGTAATGAGTCCTTCATTTAGTTAAATCTTTTTTTAAGTGCGTCTTTGACTAGCTTTAACTGTTGCATGTTAGGTCTTGTGTAGTTAGTAGAATCGAAATTTGCCTAGCATAGTAACGGTAAGTTTCAATTTTATTAAGGACACGGAGGCGAGGATTACGCTTTTCTTCCTCCACTTTATTCAATACATAAATCTCACAGCAGCCAGAAAAGCAACATGAATGATTTTATCCCAACAACATAGGGAAAAAAGACCATTCAAAGAAGAAAAAACAAACAAAGTCTGCAATTAGAACTATAAATCCCATAGGTCCATAGGGGAATGTTACAGCACAAGTCCTTTCATAGTGTTGATGAAGGGTAGAAAAGCTCCTCCATTTTGTGTGACCCTCCTCTTTCTTCGCGCGAGTCACGCCGAACTGTTACTGACCCTGTTTTGAACCGTCATTCCCTGAAGCACAAGAAACAACGTAAGATTACTTGAGATCAAACTATTAGAGATCAATCTCGAACATCATTGCTAATAAGAAAATTAATACTTTAATTGACCAAAGGCAACATACAGCAAGGAAAAAAAATTATTACTTACTTCCATAAGGGTGGGTTCGCACTACATTGTGCATTGGGAGGGATAATCCTCGCCTCCGTCTCCTTAATGAAATTAAAACTTACCGTTACTATGCTAGGCAAATTTCGATTCTGTGTCAGGACCGGAGGCTCCGATTATGCTAGTTCAAAGCTTATTTACCACCAACTGAGCAACGTCCACAACTGGTTTGAAATAAAACCGCTTAAACGTTGGAATCCCAGGACCAATCTGCGGCGCGCATTAAGTCCTCCAAACGGCTCCCAGGGAAAAAGCCTTAGAAGCCATTGCACACCTGGCTGAATAAGCTCTAAACTGTTTTGTGTCAATACCCGCCTCCTGCATGACCCACCGCACCCACCTGGCAATATAGGGCGAGAAGACTGCTTTGTGCGGTTTTCTTAAGGCAATAAGAAGTTGTCGCTCGCCCGGAGGGTGAAATTCTAGTGTCATATCTTCGTACGCCTTGAGGCAGTTCACATTACACAGTTTAGGGACATCTGAAAAAGCTGGATACGAAATTGTTCTTGAAGACGACTTAGTACGGCAACCCACCGTAAAAGTAACCTTATCTGGTGAAAAATCTCTCGCTGAGATGTCCAGTGCCCGGACGTCAGAGACTCTGCAACAAGAAACCAGGCATAACAGCATGGCCAACATGGCCGAAATTTCCTTCAACTAAAGATACTTGTTGGATTGCCAAGAAAGGATGAGATTCAAAACCAGATTAACATCCCACAGGACAGAATAACGTGGCTCGGAGGCAATGAAAGACCAATACCCCTCAGGAGCCTATAGACAAGAGGATGTTCTCCAATAGAGGCTCCCTCGACCGGGCAATGAGCCGCCGAAATTGCGGAATGCACCACGTTAATGGAATGGTACGCCAGGCCGTCTGTCGCCAATTCTGCTAGGAAGTTCAGAACGGGAACGACTCCTGCGACCATGGGATCCAAATCCCATTGAAGACACCAATGCATCCATTTAGTCCAGGCAGAGCAATAGCGTTTCGAGGTGTTGTCTGCCCAGGCTTTGGATACGAGGGATTCAGCTGGTCCCAAAAGTCCTGGGAGCGACCTGCGTCGCCTGAAAGCTGCCATGCCATGAGGCAGAAAGAACCCTGGGTGATAAGATGGTGCTGATCCTTGTCCGGATTCAGAAGGAGATGAGGAAACAGGGGGAGTAGGATTGGAGAATCCCAAGAAAGTGCCAGAAGAACTAGAAACCAAACTTGGGACCTCCTACACGGAGTCACCACCACCACCATCGAGAAGGGGGGAAAGGCATAACCCTTCTCCCAACCCCACTCCTGGAGAAACGCATCCGTGGCTTCCACGAGGGGGTCCGGCCTCCAGCTGAAAAAGCACACGGCCTGGTGATCCAGACAGGACGCGAAAAGGTCCACTGAGATTGGTCGCCATAGGTCGTGCAGCCACTGGAAGACATGAAAGTCCAGTTTCCACTGGCTGGAATCCCTCAGATGCCAGGAGTGCCAATCTGCCACCTGTTTGCCCTGACCCTGCAGATACTCTGCTGTCACAGATACGTGATGAGCCAGGCAATAGTCCCAAAACTCCCTTGCCATAATCGCCAGGGTTCGGGAACTAGGGCCCCCTATGTGGTTGACGTAGCGGACCGCTGAGACGTTGTCCATCTTTAACAGGACACATGAACGCACCTTGTCTCTGGTCCAGCATCGGACTGCGAACGACCCCGCTAGGAGCTCTAGACAATTTATGTGCAGTTCCTGCTCATCTCATGACCAAGCGACGCCGGTGGAGAATTCCCCGCAACGGGTGCCCCAACCCGACCTGCTGGCGTCGGATTCTATAACTAGGTACGGGGACTGACCCGAAGATCACCCGGCCATTCCAGGCTTCCATGTGGGTGAGCCACCAAGACATTTCCTCCTTTACTTCCTCCGAGAGGGGAACCATCTGATCATACAAAAGATTTCTCCTGAGATGATGTGCCTTTAGGTGTTGTAGGGCTCGATAGTGAAGGAGCCCCGGGAAGATGGCCTGGATGGATGAGGAGAGAAGGGCCACCACCCGGGCAATCTGATGGAGAGAGGTATGAGTCTTGGAGATGTTCTGCCTCAGCTTGTGTCGAATCTTGGCCATCTTTCGGGATGGCAGACTTGAGGAAGCGCGGAGTGAATCCACGACAAACCCGCGGAACACTATACTCTGAGCCGGGATGAGAACTGACTTGTCCCCGTTGATGACAAAGCCCAACCCCCTGCAGGAATTGTAGCTGAACAGTCAACTTCCTGGGACATTGTGCCATAAGTAAGATGTCGTCCAGGTAACCAATCAAACGGATACCTTGGCTCCGTAGTAACTCCACAGCAGGGTGGAGCACCTTTGTGAATCACCAAGGTGATGATAAAAGCCCTAACGGAAGGGCGGTAAATTAGTAAAACTGATCTTTCCAGCAAAATTGAAGGAACCACCGATGCGGGGATGGATAGGGACTACTAGAGAAGCATCTTTGAGGTTCCCCCGAACCATCCAATCGTCCGGGAGAAGGACATCCCGGAGGAGGTGAATCCCCTCCATTTTTAAATGCCTATAAACCAACCACCTGTTGAATTCCTTGAGGTTGATTACCGGACACCGACCCCCATCGGTTTTGTCCACCAAAAAGATGTTGCTGAGGAAATCGTTGGGATGCAGAGCTGAGCGACAAATGGCCCCTTTGCGGAGCAACTCGGATACCTCCTCGTCGACAAGCTGTGCATCTGCAATGGAGAAGGAGATGGGATATGAGACTTACAGTTGGCACCACTGCCGCCTGCATTGTTTTTGTATCCGCCCTGGCCTCTGAACAGTTGGCCTCTGGTGGGATAGAAATTGGTGTAATTTGCGGTGGAGTTATACTGCCTCCCCCCGTAGCCTTGTCCCTTAACAGGATTCTGCGGACCGCCACAGCCGGTCGCCCGGCCCCTAGGGAAAAACACAGCTGGAAAATCCTCTTGATGTTGGACTGGGCCTTGTCCAACGAGGTGAATGTAGCCACGAATTTGCCCAGCTCTTTGACAAAGGGGTAGCTAAAGAGGCCCCTTTGCGCCACTGCCCCTGCCAATTCGCCTAATTTAGGATCTAACTTGATCAGAAGAGAGCACCGCCGTTCTGTCGATAGGGTGCAATTAGCGTTACTTAAAAAGATTACCGCCCGCTGTGCCCAATTCGACAGAACCTCAGGGGGTATCGTGGAATCTGTCAACTTCGCCTCCTCCGCCATATCTAGAATTTTTGTTAGGGGTCCTATGGCATCCAGGAGCTTATCCTGACAGGAGCGCCAGGAATGGTCAATGCCCTTACGGGGGTCCTTCATGTATTTGGCCAGGAAGGTGGCCATCTTGGAATCAAGTTCCGAAGTAAAGGCCACCTTCCCCTCTGGAGTGGGAAGTGGGCTTCCTGCCTGCAGACACCCCCTGGCCTACTTCTCCAGGGGCTTGCGGAGACGACCCGCCACAAACCTGGCCACCTTGTCCCCAGGCATCAAGGCTGCTGACCGCTGGTCCAGCATGCCCGTACTATCCTGCGGCAAAGCGACGGAAGAGCTGGCCGGGTGCCAAGACCGCGAAGACCCCTCCTCGTCATCCGTGTCTACTGGCGAACCCCCGTCAGGAGACGGGAAGGCTGACGGAGGGGAGGCAATCGGCTCTGGGGCGGGAAGTGGCACCGGGGAGGGGACAACTGCTTTAGCTAAAAAAGCGCTTCTGAGGCGCTCAAAAGCATCTTTGTCCACCCCCTGTGCCCCTTCAGGGCCACCCTCAGCCCAGCACTTCTTCGGGGGTGGTGTCCCTTCCCCAGGTGTTGGGATACTACCGGGGACCAGAGTCCAGGAGTGGGCTTGCGCCAATTTGGCGCACTCCACCACAATGCGAACTGATAGGTGCTGTTTCATAGGGTCTACAACCTCATTTACACACCTGTAAATGGAGTTGTCGACAGCCTCAAAGAATTCATCATCATAAGGAAGGTATTGTTGTACTTCTTCCTCCTCATATACATCACTCTGCTCCATGGTGCCCGACAATAGGGAAAAAGAGCCAAATAAGCGTGAAGCTCAAGGGGAAACCAAAGAGGCCACACGCACGATGAGCAGAGGTGGTAACCTCAATTTTTATAGCAGTCTGGTGAAGCCAGAACCAACGTGGGCAGACCGAAGGGCTGCAAAGCGTTTAGCGCGTGATAGAAATGCTATTGAGGCTGCACAGACCCCAGATGCGCCCAGGCCCTCAGCTAACTGACAGGGTCAAACCGCCACCCAGCGCGCACTTACTAAGGAGATAACGTTATCGTGCAAAAACCTGCTCTCAAGCGATTCACACGGCTGAGCCGCAATATGGAACCCCAGCGGGCGTGAAAGGAGATAATGATGGGACAATACAACTCCGAAGGGCGTTCACGGTGAGGCGGCGGGGGACAAGGCTCACGGCGATGCAGCTCATGCAGCGCAGCTCCTCATCTGAGGAGACCGCTCTGCGGGAGCAACGAGATGCGCGAGCTCCCCCTAGCGGTGTCTAGAAGCACCGCAGTAAAGTGGAGGCGGACGCTTAAGAAGCGAGAACGCTCCCACGGCCGCAGGGAATCTGTGGACAAAATCAACCAATGAATCCCATAAACACCCCCGGGCACAGGATGTGGTAGAATCTGTGCTCTGGGTCGCAACTATCACAAAACAACAATTACTAACAAGTTTATACCATAAGGAAGGCAAAAACAACTTAACTGGCTGAAAAGCAGCGAAGAAAGAGGGGGTCACACAAAATGGAGGAGCTATCTACCTTTCATCAACACTATGAAAGGACTTGTGCTGTAACATTCCCCTATGGACTTATGGGATTTGTAGTTCTAATTGCAAACTTTGGTATTTCTTCTTCGAATGGTCTTTTTTCCCTATGTTGTTGGGATAAAATCATTCATGTTGCATTTCTGGCTGCTGTGAGATATATGTATTGAATAAAGCAGAGGAAGAAAAGCATAATCGGAGCCTCCGGTCCTGATTTAGAATCATTAAGATGATTGTATACTTCTGTAATGTAGTCACTTTTAGGCCTCAAAACTACATTTCCCCCTTTGTCGGATTTGTTGATCACTATCTCATTGTTGGATTTTAGTTTGTTCATCAGAATCCAGTATCGCTTTTCTTGATTTTTTCTTTTTCTTGCAATTATGTAGAGTTTTATGTTGTAGCTTTTTGAGTTCTACCACCATTTGGTCATGAAATATTTCAATTGCATCCCAAGGCATTATGGGGACGAGCGTGGAAGTAGGTTTGAAAGGACCGTTGACCGCGGGAGATGGATAAATATCCATTTTATTTAATATAGTTTGAGTAGACATTCTCATATTGTCATTATCGCCATCATTGGACAACTCCTCCAAGATACGCAACATAGGAATATCCAAAACTTGTAATTCTTCATTGATGTTAGTGTTACTGTGTCTAGTTAATGATTGGTCATCCTTCGGTTTTTTTAATGGCAAAGTATTAAGTTAATTTGAGTTTTCTAATGAACTTAAAAACATCAGCTCTTGTTTGAGTATAGTTAAAGTTACTCTCCGGGCAGAATGTTAAGACTAAAGTTAAAAGTTGTAATTCAGCTTTGTTCAGTTCCACATTAGAGAGATTAATGACAGTATTGTCTGTTGCTTTTACTTCCTCCTCCATCTGTTGTTCAACTGTTTTTTGTGCTGCTCCATTTCCTCCTTGCATGTCGTCTCTGGTTTCTCCTTTGGCTTGTTGTTTGGGATTCCATGGCCTCAGTGTTTGACGGCGGTCCTGCTGTAAAAAATCAAGTTCTTCTGCTAAGGTTAGTTTGCCAAGATCTCCTCTCATGCTATTGCCGGGCATAATATCATCCTCAGATTCTGTCTCACTCTGAACATAACTGAGTTCTGAGGCTGATGGAGATGGAGGCTCACTTATTGGATTTACAACTCTCGTGTTTTGCTTTGATAGGTTAGCAGATGCGAACGTCTAATAAAATCATATTTTCTAGAAAAAGTAAAAATTTGACCTGCTTCATAATCTGCCTTGTCTCCAGCACATTTGAATACTTTCCTTGTTTTTATTAGTCTTCCTGCTTTTTCAATTTGTCCTTGATTTCACTTTGGCTATTGATAATTAAATACTTTAAATCCGATTTTTCCAATTCCATATTAATGCTGTCAATTCCCTTGAGCATGACTTCATGATCTATTAATGCATATTTGATTAAAATCTGTACCAGGCACATGGATGCTTCAAGATTGCTTTCAGCCCAGCATATTGGGGTTTGGATTTTCAAAGCTTGGAGCTATCATAATACGCAGACCGCGAGGTATACGACCCACTTCTTGATATTTTTGTAAAGACTTTTGCTCCCACCACTTTGTGATCTAATTTTTCATTTGTTTCTCCAAATTTTTCAACAGTGTTTTAAAGTCCTTTTCTTTAGACGGTACTGAGACTGAGAGTCCTTTACGTTTCCTATCGTTATTGATTATAGGCAAATTGTCAAATAGTTCTTGGGCAGCAACCTCCCATTCACGTAACGCGTCCTCTTACATGTTTTATCTCAAGTGATCATACGTTGTAAACTCTTTAGTTTTAGAGATTTAGGGGCCTATTAGTATGGCGGGCGGATCGCCATGCTCCGCCCGCCATAAAACACCGCCGCATGCACATTACCCCCCGCCATATCAGTATGGCGGGGGGTACCGCGGCAGATGGGAAGACCACCCGCTGCATTACCGCCCTGTTAATTATACGTGTATAGCACTTTTGGTTTCACATATCACCACAAGTCACGTATTCTGCACTTCAGTCACCTTTACATCGCCGTCTATGTGATGTTGCTTTGACAGTGTTGGACCTGTCAGCCTACCTTACCGTACCTTTTTGTTGGACTTAGGCCTCTGGGCGCCTCACCACTGTTAAACAGTGCTGAGGTGCAGGAGCTCTCCCCTAAATCATTGTGACGCTGGCATATATGCCACAAGCCCCTGCTACGGCAGTGAGGCTTAACCCTCCCTAGGCTAACATTGGGAACCCACTTATGGGATAATTTCTGACGGGGACCTAATAGGTCTGTAATGTTTGGTCTTGTTGGACTCGGGGCAGGGAACCCTTTACAATGACATATGGGGGTTGGGCACTACTACTTTAGAAATCCCACTTTTAGAAAGTGGACATTTTCCTGCCTACACTTAGGCTGGGCACTGCAGACTCCCAACTACACACTGATAGCTGCCTGGGTTGGGAGGTGGGAGTGGTGATTCACACCTTCTCCCCTTGAATGGGCTGTGACCGGCTGCCCACCGTAGCCTTAACGGCCCTGTCTTTTGTCTCTGACAGCCAGGTCATTGAAGGCAGGGAACATCCCAGAACTCCCTGGACTCTTCCAGAAACCCCTGCCCCCAGACCCTTCCAGAGACTTCTACCACCTTCCAGTAACTGGACTGTAGGGTATATAAGAGAGGGTCCTGGCCTCACATCTTTGTTACACTGCTGGATCAAGACGAAACTCTGCTGGAGTACAGACTGCTGCGCCAGGAGGATTGCCATTCTGATGGAGCTGACTGTTCCTAGGAACTGCTGCCCTGTTGTTGTTGAGCTGCCCTACTGCCTGCTGATCTGACCCTGCCAAGAGAAGACTGAAGCAATATCTCCAGAGTGTCTCCACTCTTATTTTCCCTCTTTGACTGCCCCCTCCTAGTTACTGAGGAACCACGAGAAGTGCAACCAAGGACTGTCCCTGCAACGTGGTGGAACTGCCTTGCTTCAGAGGGGAATCAAAAAGAACAACGATCGGCTATTATAAACTGCCCCCGCAGCGCTGTAATCCTGAAAGTCACCGCCGCTGCCCAGGGCCACTTAAGTCACTGGAAAGCACTGTGGAAGTGGAGAAGCGCGGTGCGCTCGGGATTTGTGTACCGCGACCTGAGCACCGGCAAACGAAGTGCTGTTTGCCCTGAAGTTACCGCCGCGGACCTCGGCCGAGGAGTAAATTAAAATTGCCCCCAAAGTCACCTCCACTTGCCCGAGTCCAGGCGCATCGAAATCGCCGCCAGAATCACCGCCGCCGGCACGGGAGACCCGGAAAACCCGTGCGCTGCCCCGCTGATGTCAGAGCAGGGCTGCGCTGGGACTGGTGCAACGTCAGCCACAGGCTGCGCTGGGATTGGTTCCAGCCACCCAGGAGTTCCGCAGCGTCACTGGCGTGCCACGCTATCCTTGGTCCTACCTCGAGGGCTTCCCCACGCTTTGGCCAGGACAGGGAGAGCTGCGCCGGAGGCCGGGGAGTGTCTGGAGTGGAAGGAGCCTCGCACCAGTGCCGCAACCGCTGCCCCAGGTAACGCCGCAGCAAAGGGGCGGGTTGCGGGTTTGCCGGGTTGTGTGGACCATGAGTGAAGGGCCGGGGATCTCCGCATTTAAACCAGATCCCTGTGTTTGCATAGAGGGCCGGCCAGGGGTCGGACGAACAACTAAGTTATTCCCACCGTTCAATGCATCAGGGGCGTCTTAACATTGGCCCAGTAACTGTTTTTCACGGGACAACTCTCATTAGTACTGGGGACTGCGCCAAAAGATGTCACACACACTCTTAATCACTTCATTCGCTGGTGGGGCCCATAACACCAACATTCATTCTCTATCGGTCTGCTCTTCTAAGGAGGTGATTGTTCCATCCGCTGTAATGAAAGGAAATACCCTTTGTTCCTAATGAGCATTAAATTCACCTAACTTTCTTTAACTCATTAGGCCCTAAACTTCACCTTTTGGTACTCCTCTCATGAGTTGGCCATGGATCAGCTAGTTGCTGGTTTAGGCGATTTTCTAATTCTCTAATCACTTTGCATTAATACATTTCTCGTAAATAAACAACCCAACACATTTTTGTAACGAATTAAATCAAATTTGATCTAATTAATGCAAAATAAATCGTTAGTTATTTGAACAGCTGACCATCATATTTACCTATTCTAGCTAAAGTGTCGTCCTCTAAGTCAAATTCAGTTGTTCCGTCATTCTGTGCCCATGGAATTTAAAGTTCAGTTCATCAGGTAATTGGGCATCCGATCAGTCCGTCAAAGATTCAGGGAAACAGCTGTCCTGCAGTGTCACCGTCCTCTCCGTCAGCATAGCGTCAGGAAATTAAAGAAGGCGATCAGGGCGACTCCTCAACTCACTATTCTATGGCTTTATATAGGAAAAGCAACACATCATTGTAACAACTATCAATTTTAAACAATTCTCATTTGTGGATTTGGGGTCAGACGGTGAAGTTCCCACATCCTTGCTTAGGTTAGATCATTCCAATTGTTAGTTCCGGTTTAAAGACACTTCTTTATTCGTCTCAGCTTGGCACTGCTCCCAGTGTGGCCTTGATGGGTACACTCTGTCTGAGGTCAGTAGGAGGCCAATACTGCTGGTGTTGGCGCAGGCGCATTTCACCCAGAACCTCGTGTTTGCAAGATAGCCATGTTCTGCCTCTAGGACGGCCATTTTAACTATGCCCGAATGGTCAACTTAAGCAAAGAAACACAAAAAACATAATTAATACATAGAAATGACTAATAAAATGTTATTCCCTCACTAATACCCATATGTGTATGTATTTATCTAGCAAAAGCAACTCTCATTGTGGGTTTTACTCACTTTATAAAGCACGAATCACAAGTACGCCACAAAAGCAACATATAACATGCAAATTCTACTTGTCTATCATTAGTATGCGTACATATTTTAATTCACGTATTAATTAGGCCATGCAAATGCAAATCCCACGTGTATTTCTTATGTTAGTAAGGTTGGTAAGTTTCCACAGCAAATCAATTAATAAGATTACTATCAGTTAATTAATCAATTAATATAAACATGCAAAATTAAGAGGGTATACAAAAAGTTTTGAAATTACCCGCTCCAGCATGAGCACATCGGGACACCTCGCAAGTCTCCTTCCTTTGTAAGCAACCTTTAAACATGGAGGCAGCATTTGAACTCTCAGCGCGAGGGGCTCTGCACATTTGGGACTGCGTCCACTTTCAAGGGCCTCACTAATCTAAATCCACAATTCGTGAGACTTCCCTCATAACTTCTGAGACTGGGAGCATTTCCTTCCTACTTGGGACTGAACGGGTAGTTGCACCAAGTCTTCCTAAACGTTCCCAGATCTTACAAGGCTGCTTTCTTTACACCGAACACTGACAGAAAGACACTGTAGATAAGAGCTCTTGGCCTATATGAACTGCCTGTGATTTGACCTTGCCTAAAAACTGGATTTACCCGATTGTTGATCTTGCCATTTGTGGACCTTGCATACATTTTAGATAAAGATGCTTTTATTTTTATAAAACAGGTGTGGTGTCCTTTTGTGTGTGCGATTTACTGCGTTACTGTTGAAGTGTGTTGCACAATTACTTTACACATTGCCTCCTGTGTTAAGCCTACCTGCTCTGCGCCTCTGCGCCAGGCCACCCTGTCGGCAACGGTGGTCCCTACTTGGACAAGGGTGCATACCCTTGCCAACTAGAGACCCTGGTTCTAACAGACAGCCATATTCATTGTCTGCTGGATATTATATTCTAGTAAATAATTTTACTTTTGACTAAAATTGCCTTGCTTCTATGGTGTGTTCCCCTTTATCCCTATTAGTTCTTGAAAATTGCTAATGAACGAACTTCTGAATTGAAATTGTACTGTATGCTGTTAGATTTTGAGAGTTCAAATTGTATTATATACATCGAGCAAAGCAATTGCTATTCCCCGACAGAACCACTTGTTCTATATACCTGTATTAGGTCCAGGCTGATAAAAGTATGGGGCAAGGTAATGAAATCTAGCAATTATTCCCTTCCAAAATATAAGCATAAAACGGCAAATACGCAAATTAGATAAAAGGTATTCAAACGCTTTATAGAATGTTTTGTAATGCGTATTAGAGCAACGGGAAATAATTGCCTTGTTACAAAAGAAAACTGACAATTTCCCACTTATTTTATTTGTCCTACAGCTTTTGGCTACTCATGGAAAACGTTACGGCCAGTACCCTTACTACTACAAAAGTGGTAACCTTAGTAACAAGGAACTCTCTCTGGGACAATGAGTTCAGGCAGTTAAAATCCAAGAAGTGCTATTTCTTTCTGTCCGTACACGATGGAGTTTATTTTCCAAAAGCGTTCGAAGAGGGGGTGTGGGGAGCAGAGTAATTCCATTAAATAATTGAATTTAGAAGGGCGCGAGGAGAACGCTTGCGGCCGAACGCGCGACAAACGCAACTAGTACCGGACGTGACGTGCTTATTCGCGTGCTATCCTGCAATTGTTACCGGATGTTCATAGGGAGCGCCAGTGAGCGTAGCGCTGGACAGACAGCTGACGGACTAGGGGGTCAGGGAAACTGGCGGCGAAGGACCGCTGTGTCAAGGGAGCACTGAGAAAGAAAGCAGGCAAAACGGAAAATAAGCTTTAGAAGGGGTCCAGTGTCATTAGCGGAAGCACAAGGGTAGTGTAATAGTGTAAGGATTAATTGCAACAGCAGGGACGAAGGAAAATGTAGTAAAGGTGTACTCCTGGGAGAAGAAAATCCGCACAGGGGTGTACAGGTGCAGTGAGAAGTCTGTTGCAGCACTGCAGGAAGTACGACGTGAATATTTTAGTGGTTGCCTGAGGAATTTAGAGCCCTAGGACAGTGCTCAACAATCAGTGGTTGTACAGTTGATTTAATACATATCCGACACACAGGAGTTCACCTGCAGTGCTACTATAATGTCAGAAACCGTCTGTAAAGTACTGCAGAGGTAGACAGCGAGTGCATACACAGCTAGGAAATTCGAAAATGTATGCGGGAACAGGCTGAAGTGCATAGATTACTGAAGCACCAAAGGGAGTACAGGAAGAAACAGTAATAGCTGGAGCTGGTGGCCGAATTGAGAAGGCAACAGGTAAGACTAGCACACGTCAGGAGACCTTGACAAGTCCAAAACAAGCATTGGCAAAGTCACCAGGTCGCGACTATCATAGAAATATTGGCTTTGTTGATTTCTTTTTAGCAATGCTATGTATATAGCAACACAGCTGCTGTACAGCATTGCATGAAAGTCAAAAAAACGCTTTGATGTGGCCAGTGCTCATCGTGGGGGCAGTGATCTGTTTTTGTACTACAGGATTATTCTGTCTCCCCCCCCCCCCTTTCATTACCTGGCATTCGAGCTGAAAATCGACATGTTGGGTCTGAACAGAGATAGAATGCCTTGTAGAACATATAGCGCAATGCTGGCTGTATGTTTCTAGCATCATGAAACTTGTTGGCATGACATTTAGGCGTGTTCTTTCCTGGCGGGAAACTAATAACCAAGGGGGTTGTGGGTTTGAGCCGTACAAGAACAGTAGGGGGCCGGGGCGCTCTGGACAATCAACAATGCAGCAGGAGGGTGGGTAAGAAACAATGCAGAAGGGGAAGGGAGGAAAGGGCTGCAAATAAAAGGAAACATTTACCTCTGTAAGTGGCGAGCAGTGGAAGGACACTGGGCAAGGGACGCAGTACTTGGTCCATGTGGTAGGGTAGGGACAAGGACACAAAGATGGAGCGAAGCCTGGGCGCACTGACTCAAAGAGAAGCAAGGAAATGAGAATGACGATCAAACTATGTCAACGAACCAATGGTAAGCAGTCAGTGGGCTATAAGCCCCCTGTAGGTAAACAAAATTTGCAAATATACTGAAGGGCATACAGCTACCAACAGTATCCACAAAACATTTAGGGGTGTTAGTGTGAAGGCAGACAAGCGTTAAAGATGGGGGTGGGGGTGTCCTGCCTGAGGGGAAACAGTCTTTACTACACAGGTAAGTATCTCTCAGGTAAGTACCATGCAGTAACTATTTATACCTTTACCATGCAATATTTAAATATTTAACCACACAGGTAAAATGTTTTTTTTTTTAATTACAAACATTTGTTGTTCGGTAAAAAAAAGTTGGTTCAGGGGTGGGTAGAGGTAAAGAGAGGTGTTTAGGAGTTGGTAGAGATTAAGGGGGTAAGGGTGATTTTAAGGCTCAGGGATGGGTAGAAGTAAAGGAAGGTCAGGGTGATTTGAGGGGTAGGGGCGGGAAGAGATAAAGGGAAGTGGGTAGGGATAAAAGGAGGCAAGCATTATGTTCTAACTTGATTATCGCCTCTCCTTTCTCTTGTGCATTTCTTCCCTACTACTCGGCCAGGATGAGTGTTGGAATGTGTGGTGAGGTCATGGAATGCTTGGATGCCTGGCAGATGATTGAGTGTCAGTTGGTGAATGCAGGCTGAGCAGCAGGAAGGCTGCTCCTGGTGGGGCTATTTATCATGTTACTTACCATTTCATCTACCTTCTACTTTACTTGGAACTGGATTAATAAACTACATTCTTGGAACGTAGGGCGATATTATGATGGCGGGCGGATCGCCACCGCCGGGCTGGCGGTGGCGATCCGCCCGCCCTCCATAGCTGATTTACCCCCGCAATATTAGCATGGCGGGGGGTACCGTTATGATTGCCTGCCGTGCGGATCTGGGACACAATATGGTGGATCCATATGATGAGCATTTTTCAGGGCCTTTCCATGGTGGTGATGCCGCCATGGAAAGGCCGGCAGAAATTGCTTTGTGGGCCCTGGCATGGGGTACCTATGGTACCCCCTACATTGCCATACACAAGGCGGCAGGCAACACGCGGTGCCTGTCACGTTGTGCATGGCAATGCACAACATGCCTATTTTACATTGCGGCGGGTGCTGCTTACAGCACCGTCCGCCGCAATGTAAAAGGCCAGAATGCGCTTGCCAGTGTGGCAGGCGCATCCTAATTGGCCTCGTGGGACCGCCGCACCTCTGGCGGTCGGGCCCGTTTTCCGTTATGGTGTCCGCCCACCATCGTAATGGGGCCCTAAATACCTGGCTACATTTGGACTTCTTTTACCTACGACATTTTGGCGACGATTTGAATTAAGAGCCTGCATGTGTTGGAATACAATTTACATTTGACACTGCTGTGGAAACCTTGATCTTGTTACAAAGGAAAGTGATGATGAACTGTACTACCGGAAACTACTAAAGAGACATGTACTAAAGAAGCTTGAAACCTGGATGAAAATAACGCCCTTACTAGCCCCACCATTGTCCTTTACAAACTGGACAGCCTGTTTGAGACGTTTCACCTCCCTTACTTCAAGATATGTGCTGTGCTGCTGTATATTTAAATGTGCTTTGAGGCGCAAGGAGTCACTGAGTTATCATCTAAGCTGTACTTTAATACTGGGGTCTTCCAACCACGTGTTCGTGGAGGCGATGTTTGATGGAACCAACAACTGCGTAAGTTTTTATTGAGGACTTTGGGTATTGGAAGGGAACTTGCATTACACTTTTCCACCCTGACGTTTACTTTTGATTTCCTCAACAAGCAACGTTCGTTTCGGTGTATGCTGCATGAAGAGGCCGTGTGGGGTGAGGCTATTTTTGTTCTGTTGATTTCCGTTTTTGTCGTGTTTGTACAGTGGAGCTTGTAAAACTGCCACCCTGAAGTGTGTGTCCACCTTAGCAGTTGAACTGCTCCCTGACATTCAAAACATGGCACGAGCTGTTAACAGCGCGCACACACCGAGCTCGCACAGTCTTACCTGCTTCCATCTCTTCGACGATGCATCCATTGGATCCTTTGTGACGTTTTCTCCCTCACTTCGCTTCCTCCTGTCATGGACACTTGGCTGCACTGGGATGCTGGGAGCCATCCGGCGCGGCGTCACCTATGCGTGCCACCATTTTGCAATTGGAGTGTCTACTACTTGCAGTTTCCAGCATGGTACACGCCCTGCCAACCGTGTTGTTCGTTTAATAAAGTTCAGCCAGAACTTGTTCTGGGCTGAGAATATCGCAATGTTCTTTTCAGCAGTTGTTTGTGTCTTCGTGGAGATTTACGCTGTGTTTGGGACTTGTTTCATGGTAATGTAGAGCGCTCCAGTGTGGTCTCTCAGTCACGGTGTCATCTGTCATCTACAGTGCTTAGTCTCGCGTCATGTTGATTTGGCCTCCCTAAAGCTGATTACTTGGCAAGAGTTTCACTCAACTTTCTTCTTTTGAGTCTTATTTTCTCTTCACTATGGGTTTAGACTTTTTTTTAATCAGCTTCTTGTTGCATCTACGTTATACAACTGTTTGTGCCAGGCGGTACATTTTCGGGTGAGGAATCGCTCACCGGTGTGTCATATGGGGGCATCCAAGTTTTTTTCAGTGGCGTCACCAAATATTTTGCCTTTAATGTTAGATTTAAAGACAAGAGTTTGCACTATTTAGACTGTATGTTGAAAGAATGTTCTGTTTTCTTACAGCTCGTTTGTTGCCTGTGTGGATTTGGGGTGACATATTGTACATTTTACCTTGAGGGTGGTGTATTCCTTTTACAGTGTGTGGGGTGGAGTACCCCAGTAACGTTATAGGGTCATTTGCCAGAGTGCTTATTGCTAGTGTGTTTTGGCTGACACATTTGCCTTGTCAGGTGCACTGTGCAGTTTTTGCATTATACAGTTCACTGCCTTTTAGTTTTTACGTACTCGTGTTTTGCCTGAGTCCCCTTATACTGTATGCTAACGTGTGCTTGATACTGTGTTTAGGGTTATTTATCCTTGTGCTGTGTGAAGAGTTTTCTACGTACTTTGCTTAGCCTGAGATATTTAGTCTTTTCAGGTATACAGCGCAGTTTGTGCGTTGTTTGGTTGACTGACTTAGAGTTTTTACATACTTTGGTTTGTCTTAGACAATTTGTTTTGTTAGGTGTGCAACGCAGTTCCTGCTTTATATGGTTGATTGCCTTCGAGTTTTTTACATACTGTGTTTTGCCTAATACATGTTGCCTGGTTAGGTGTACAATGTAGTTTTGCGATATATACGGTTGACTGCTTTACTTACTGTTATTTTGCCTAGACATTTTGCCTTGTCAGGTGGTCAGCTAAGATTTATTTGTGATATAGGGCTGTTTACTTCAGTGATTGTTATGTAGTCTATGCTTTACCTGAGATGGTTGGTCACTTCAGGTAACATGGTATGCATGTTTTGCGTAAGTTTGATTTACAGTACAGTGAATATGTTATAGGTTTGCCCCCCCTATAGTTTACAGGGTAGTGCGTTTTACTTGAAATTGTATTCCTTCTTTGGTTTACAGGAGTGCGTATGTGTGTTGCCTGCAGTGGTATTTCATGGCATACGTACAACACTGTGTGCAGCGTGCTTGCTTCCTTTCCTTTGTGAGAAAAGGGGATGGGTGTTAGTTTGTTCCAAGCATTTAATGCATTTTCATAATTTTTAATGCTTTTATTAATTCCGGTTTGTTCTACCTGTTAATCTATGACTTATTGCATTTAGGACATTTTAATGTTATGTCTATGCTTGATGATGTTGATATTTCAGTAATTTTTGCTACCTTTTAATTTTGCTGTACTTTCAATTTGTTGAATTTACATCTTCGCATTTCTGTCTTTTGTTGGTGTAAAGAAAGGGGATATGTTTTAACTTGCTTATCGCTTCTCCTTTCTCTTGTGCATTTTTTCCCTAGTTTGGAATGTGTGGTGATGTCATGGAATGTTTGGATGCCTGGATGATGATTGAGTGTCAGTTTGTGAATGCAGGCTGAGCAGCAGGGAGGCTGCTCCTGGTGAGGCTATTTACTATCTTACTTACCATCTCAGCTACCTTCTACTTTACTTGGAATTGGATTAATAAACTGCATTCTTGGAACTTACTACCTGGCTGCATTTGGACTTCTTCTACCTATGACAAATTATATAAGCGCTCAGGGAAAGATACAGGTAAAAGAAGGTGAGTGACTTGAGGGTTCATTAATGGGTGCAAGTAAAGGTATGTGCAGGTAACGGGAGGGGTTTATGGGTGGGTAGAGGTAAAGGGAATTAAAGCTGAATTTAGGATTCGGGTGGGTTGAGGTAAAGAAAGGGTGATTTTTAGCGTTCAGGGGTGGGTAGAGCTAAAAGGAAGTAAGGGTGATTCTAGAGTTCGGGGTGGGTGAGGTAAAGGGAGGTAAGAGTGAATTTATTGTTTAGGAGTGGGTAGAGGCTAAGGGGGTAAGGTTGATTTTAGCATTTGGGGATGGGTAGAGATAAAGGGGCATAAAAGTGAATTTAGGGTTTAGGGGTGTGTAAAGGTATAGGGAGATGAGAGTAATTTTAGTGGTTCAGGATGGGTAGAGGTAACCAACAAATAAATAAATGTGATGCCGTGGCAAATGTTAATTCAGAAAAACACATACTGTAAGACCACACTCTTAAGCAAAGGGAGTGTATTTCATCAATAAAAGCTACAGGTGGCCGAAATGTATGTTTCAGAAAATGGTCATGTGCCATAAACATTAACTTGTTGCAAGTGACAAGGTATGCACTGTCTCAGGCGAGGCCTAAAAATATTAAAGGAGGAATCGGCAGGAATGAATAAAAAGATTTAGCTTTGCTCACAACACCACCAGGTTCAGACCCCTGATTTAGGTTTCCTTTGTCTCAACAGCCATCCCTCCATGGTTCGCCTGTATTGCAGGTACCCCTCCTGTTAATTGTTAGGTTGTGTTAAAAGATTTCATATGACTAAAAGTGTCTCTGTAGTACCAAATCCATATAGTGCCGGGAACTGTGTATCACGGAATGTTCAGATTACTTACCAGAAAGCTTCATTTTCTTTCTCATCTAAGTATGTGTGACAGACTCATGCCCACCAGACATCCCTATACCCAAGAAAAATGCATCATTCTTAATATCGCTGACAGTTCCTGCATCAGGATTCTTAGGTAGGGTGAAAGAGAAACAATTCCTGTAATAACAAAGTAAAGTAATCACCAACCTGACTGGCAATTTTGTCCCTCATCCCAACACAGGAGGGTGGAAATAATGACTGTAAGGAGTAAGATAATTACTCAGAGACTTACTGGTAACTAATCTAAGCATTATCTTCCTAGTCTTGCTCCTCGCAGGGTGAGTGTATACTAAAACTAGATAAAATTGCCCCAGGTATAAATAAGATACCGGTCAACTTCCATTACTGCTAAACACAGTGTCTTTATTTGTCATAAAGAAAAATCAAGTAACGATAGAGAGCATCACATCCCGAACAGAAGAATTTCACCTGTACGAAGTCTGTAATAAGAAATTAAGGGATCGACCATGATCTGTTTTGCTGCTGTACAAATGTCCTTTAAAAATCTCCCCATTTGAAAGCAGCCTCTGTTGAAGAAATGCTCTTGGTGGATTTACCCTTAACCAATGAAGGAAGAGGGACCCCTGCTATAAATAGGAAAGGGAAATAGATGCCTTCACCCAGCTACTAAAAGAAGAAGTAGTGGGTTTATGACCTCTTCCAGCAAGACTAAAGGCAACAAATGTAATCTGTCTATCAGAAAGATTATTTGTCTAGATACATTGACCATGCCCTATGTAAATTCTGGGTGTGCCAAATCACTCCTGGTACGAAGATGAGCTAGGGAAAAACACAGGGCAAACTAAATTGTAAAGATGACACATTTGGCAAAAAGCGGAAATAAGAGCAACAGAATCGGGAGGCACAAAAGGACTTTCTCTCATGAAATTGAGGACTAAAGGAATATCCCGGGCTGATTAATGATATGCTGATCTTCTTCAGGCAAAATGTTGCAGAAGACATTTAGCCAGGTTGTCTACAGTACACCACTCCATAACCCTGATGGCTGAAGGCGAAAATAAAAAACCTTTCCTCAGCAATTCCAGCACAATTTTCCTTCACAAGAAGAAGCTACCAGATTCCTTAAAAGACACCAGGAATTATATTTTTTACATTTTTCCAGTGTTTCTCATGGAGTCTGTGGGTGCTGGGCCTGCGGGAGAAATGCCTCAATAGCAGAGCACAACTTTCAGCCTCTCTAAGGGCCTCATGTAGGTAGCATACCAGTTACCACTTCTAAAATACCGAACGTTACCGAATCGGTATTTTAGAAGTGGTAACTCGTATGTAGGTAATGAGTCGGTATTTTTTACCGATTCGTTACAATTCGGTAATTACCGAATCGGTATTTACCGATTCGGTAATGAGGCATACCTTCCCATTGAGGGGAAGGCATGCCTCATTACCGAATCGGTAAATACCGATTCGGTAATGGTGGAGAACAAGCAAGGGTGGCAGGGTGTCACATTGACACCCTGTTGCACCCCTGATTCGGCCATGTGTGCACATGTGGCACACATACATGCCCTAAGGGCATGTATGTATGCCACATTGCACACTGCTACGCGCTTCAAAATGCCCATACACATACATTAATTATTTACCACCAACTATAAGTTGGTGGTAAATACCGACTCTTAAAAACACCCACACACTCCCCCTACATCTCGATTTTGGTTTCGGAATTTACCGAATCGGTAAAATTACCGAATCGGACAAGTTACCGATTCGGTAACATTACCGATTCGGTATTATTACCGATTCGGTAAATTCCGAAACCAAAATTTGTCCCCCTACATACCAATAGCCAAAATACCGGTCGGTAACGGTATAATTACCGATAATCGGCCGTTACCGACCGGTATTTGGCTACCTACATGAGGCCCTAAATCTCCAAACTGCCAGAGCCATGTGGTTGCTGTCCCTCAATGACAGAGCTGGGAAAATCGGAGGTTGCATAGAAGTTGTATAAATCAGAGGCGGGGGGACTGACTGCTGGAGAAGGAGAGGATACCACAATTTGTGAGACCAATTTAGGGCCACCTGAATTAGTACCACAATGATCTGTTATGATCTTCAGCAGAAACTTGCTCAGCATGATGATCAAGAGAGAAGCTTATGATAGTCCCTTTGCCCATGTTATACTCATCGCATCCACCGCTCACACCACTAGAGATTAAAGAAGAAAGCAGTAGTTTTGAAAAAAGGACATTCTCCTGGGATGCACAGGGATCTAACCTTTTGCTTCCCAGGGCCATTTGTAGAGTTTGAAAAGACTGGGGGGATAGGAATATTTCCATTGAAGAGAGAAAGACTTAACTCAGTGTGCCAGCAGGCAATTTCTCCATTCCCAGAAAACAGACTGTAGAGGGGGACTGGCGAATGGGCTCTGCCTACGTCGCCAACTCCTCTGCCAGCAGTTTTCAAGAAAAGGCTCAGGAACCCCACAGGTAGTTGATGTAATTTCTGGTCACCCAACTCTGCATTTGTACTTGGACTGGCTGATTTTGGACATGAGGGCAAGAGATAGAAGGTCCATCAAAGCTGACTCCAGCTCCTTCCAGTTAGAATTGGTCAGAAGTAGTTCTGGTTCTGACGAAATTCCCTGAACTAAGACATTGGCATGAATGGCTCCCTACCCCGACTGCTAGCATCTGAGATGAAAACCAGAGGAGGAGAGGGAAAAAATCCCTTGCTCAAACTGTCTGGAATTAACCACAATTGTATCTAATGGTCCAAATTCACTGGAATCTCTGCTCCGTAGTCCCTACAGGACGGTTTTAATTGGGTAAGAAGGTGATTAACAAGGTGGAAAGAGATAGATTTGTGCAAAAGGTGCTAGGTGAAGAGCTGCTGCCATATCGCCCTTCACAGTCAACCAGGTGCTTGCCATCACCAAAGATCTCTGCAACAGGGTCTAGTAAAGAGAGATCTGTTTCTGGTGTCTCAGAGGATGGAAAAATAATGCCCCAAGATCCGTGCGGAATAGGGTCCCTATGAACTGTAGAAATTGGGCTGGATGAACGTGGGATTTCTCCATGTTCCGCAGGATCGACTTCTTACAATCCCTTGGAAAAGAAGAACCACAGATTAACAAATCATCCAAATAGGGAAAAACCAAAATGCCCATTGCATGAAGTTTACCCATTAGAGAGCTATGGTCTTTGTAAATGTTTAGGGGACCGAAGAAACCCCGAAGGGCAGGACACATAATTGATAATGGTGCCCTGTGATCGTAAACCTCAGGAATGTTAGTGAATCTGGATGCATTGGAATGTGCAGATAATCATTTAATAAGCCTAAAGAGGTCAGAAACATTCAGAGGAGGACAAGAGGGACAATTGACTAGATGGTTACCATTGTGAATGTTAGATATGGGATATGTCAGTTCATCTTAAAGTCCAGAAGTAAATGAAAGTCTCCAGAGGATTTCTACATCAAGAACATCGAAGAGCTACAATCCTGTCCTCTCTCCTCCACTGGAAAGGATCTTATTTTTATTATCACAAATAGAGAGGTGGAGAATATGGTCCTGTACGTTCCCCCAACAAATAACGAATTTATCCCAACAGTATACGGGGGCTTACTATACATAAGATATACCAAAGAGTTACAAGGAAGACAGTTTCCTAACTTTTAGAAATGTGCTCAGCACTTGCACAAAATTTTACATAACAGGATTTTGACTGAGTAGGAAAGCCATCCTTTATGGAAGAGGATGCCTCACACACATATTAGTGTCTTGCTTCATCATCGGCATCCTCTCCCCACCCCGGTAGGATGGTACCACCAGAGCGGACTCAACCTCCTTGAAGACTTGGCGGTAGGAGGGAGTTCTTGAATAAAGCTACTGGACTAATCAGGATCCAGACAATCTGAAAATGCCTTGGGGTTCCTCAGTTATCACCTTTATTAATGAGGACTCTAGGTATGCCTAAAAACACTGTATCAGACAGGTAAACAGAGAACAATGGCTCAAACCTGTCTTATATTAGCCAACATGTTTCTGCCCTCAGTAACTAGCCTATCTGGTCTCGGGCATTCATCAGGACTCTAGGATCCCTACATTTAGACAATAGGCTCGATCTATCCTATTTGGTAATGCCCCTACATTACTACAGAAACGCATTGGCTGGGCTGAATGGACTGCTTCAATCAATTTGCTTTTGTTGAATAAAGTTTGATTCTAAGAGACTCACAAGACTCCTGAATAACTAATGTACACTCAATCAGATTATTTGATCTATTGCTGAAGAAGAGTATAATCTTTAAGATTATTGAACTGACAATCTTTTGTTTAATTTAACGCTCCTTTTCAACTGTTGTTTTGACCAAGTAAGTAAAAATGTTCATGAGTGTGCGAATACTGAAGTGTCTTGGCGCTACCAGAACCTCAAAACAACTTAAAGTAAAACACAGAGATTATTTGGAAGAGGAGACAAAAAGCCATGTCTTTAACGACTTTCTAAAGAGGGTGAGACTAGGTTTAGATATTAAGGATGGAGGCAGAGAGTTCCAAAGTTTTCTGGCTAAGAATGAGAAACTCCTGCCGCCCCAGCAGGTCTTCTTTATTTTTCGGATGACCACAAATTTAGAGGGAGAAGATCTCAATTCTCGCCAAGGAGAGTACCACTTGAACGTTTGTTGAAGGTAGAGGGGACCAGTGACATGCAAGGCTTTATGCATCATTCAGAGAGCCTTAAAACTGACCCTCTCAGCTACCGGCAGCCAGTGCAATTCCTGGATCTTCTATGTGACAAGACAGAACTTGTGCACCTTCAAGAGAAGCCGGGCCGCGCATTTTGTAATTATTTGAGTTTAGACTGAAGTCATTTGTTTATCCCTAAATGTAGGGTATTACAATAATCTATCCTAAAAAGGATCAAAGCTACCACAAAATGTTCATCAAATAAGATCCCTAGATTTTTCACCATCCGGACCAGAAAGGGTAGTGGGCCAAGATCACAAGCCACCACAAGTTGTTCCAGAACAATGTGGTCCTCCCAAACAAAATAACCTCAGTTTTCTCTATGTTTAATTTTAGACAGTATTCCTGCATCCAGACTGAGATCTGAATCAAACAGTTGTTGACAATTTTAGCAGCCATTCCTTCCTCAAGAGGAATAGTTATGATTTTTTGTATTATTGTCGGCATTGGATATGTCAGAGAAACCAAATGATTGAATACATTTCACCAGGGGAGTAATATAGATATTAAAGAGCATGTGGGATAAAGAAGACCCCATAGGTACTCCACAGAGAAATATAAAGAGTTAGATTTGAAACTGCCCATCTCCACAGTTTGTTCCCTGTTAGCTAGGAAGGAACTTAATAGGGTCATGGCAGTGCCCCTGATCCCAACTCTCTCAATCTGCTTAAGTACCATATGGTTCACTGTATCAAACGCAGCTAAGAGGTCTAAAAGAATCACTGCTGCCTTTCCTCCATCGTCAACCAATCTGCGGATCTCCTCAGTAGCAAGCACAAGGGCTGATTCAGTGCAGTGTTTTAGCCTGAAACTGTGTTTGGTAGGATTCAGATTTGTTATTAGAATCCAAATAAGCTGCGAGATCCTCATTTAAGGCTTTTTCCAATATTTTGGCAGGAAATTGCCGACGAGAGATGGGACGGTAGTTCTCTGTCACCATCCGGTTCAAGTAAGGTTTTTTTAAATGGGAAGGACCAATGCCTTTTCCCACGCCATTGGATATTGACCTGACACTACTATGGTATTCAGTAATGTTGTACTTTGAACCGCGATCAGACAAGGGACCAAATGCAAGACCAAAGTTGGACAAGGGTCCTAAGGAGTCACAGATTTAGTAGTTTTAATCAGTTTTACTACTTTATCCTCCGCTAAAGAAGAAAAGTTACTTAGACCATTTGGAAAAAAAACACTGCCCGGAATTCCATGAGGTTCAACAAGTAGTGAACCAACGGAGTCCCCAGGTGGGATAGTATTTGGATTTGCTGCAAATTCGTCACTTTGCTTTGAAAAAGGTCTGCAATTTGTTGCAGAACGACTGATCTGAGATAAGGATTTTGCCCTGGTCAAAATTAGAAAGTGTGGTAACTGTTTCAAACAATTGTGCAGTAGAATTCTTTGCAGCACTTTTTTAATCAGAAAAATATTGTATTTCTACTAAGGTAAAAAAGGCTTTACACTCATTGCAAACTGGTATGTATCTAGTTTTTTCTACTAACTCGTATTCCTTCCTCCATTTTTGTTCGGAAGCTCTGCATTTATTTTACGTTCCCTCAATTCAGGGGTATACCAAGGTGCTGAGGGCTTTTTCTTTGACTTTTTATATTTTTCCCAGGGGCCAGCTGGGTGAGTGTGAAATCGATCCAGCTAGTAAAATTAAATGTAGCCATCTCAATGTTGGAATCAAGTCGCGGGCTCTAGTTGCTCAAGACAGAGTCTAATTCTGCTTTACAAATTATCTGCCAGGGGCGTATTCGTTTAGAAATTCCTGCATTACTAGAATGCAATGTTTTCACTGGAGCCATTAGGTTAAAGAAAACTGCTTTGTGATCGGTCCATAACAGGGGTAGCATTCTATCAAATTTTAGACCGAAGTAGTTAGTGAAAATCCGATCAAGGATTTAGTTAGCCCTATGGGTAGATCCATTGACTATTGGCCTAAGGCGAAACTGCTTCTGCCGTCAACCAAATGCTTCATTGAATTGTTATCATCCAAATCTAGATGGAAATTAAAATCCCCAAATACGGTGACATTTCGGAGCTCTGTGCATGATTCTAGAAAAGACTGCAGTCTTGTAACAAAATTATTTTTAGGTTATCATTGGGGCCCGAAGGGCGGTAGATTAAGACATTGTTATATGCAGTAAAAAATCAAACCTTAATACTTTGCCTTTAAAGAGAGAGATTGGGATAAAACTATCTACCAAGACTCCTGTAGATGATTGTTATCGCCCTACCCATTTTGCAGTCGCCTGGCACTGCTATATTTAACACGAGTTTGGAGGCCTCAGCCAACCTCATTTCCATGTGGAACACCAGGTCTGGGCTGTAGTTATCTACAAAGTCGGCAAAATCAAATCTATACTTTGCCAAGGAGTTTGTGTTTAAGTAGCACACAGGTAAGAGACCCCCCTATCTAAGTTATTATTCATGGAAGAGTGAATACTTATTCATAAGACAGTCTGTTGATTCAGAAAGGGCATAATTACAGCCTGCACACCTGAAGGAGCTCGCTTTCAAACTACAATTATGAATATTACAAGTGGTTGGCCTACCTATTTTGCCCATAGACAGCAGCTAGTTCATTGAATACGTTTGGGTGTTGAGATGGTCAAGGGTCCTGGCCCATTGCACAGTCCGTCCATGGGCGGACGCAGATGGGCTTGCTTTTGGTGCACCCGCTGTGCTTGTCCGCACTACCGCTCCTCTATATGACCAGTCATCAGTATGGCGTAGCGTGGTGTGGAGAAGTGTGGCTCACTGGTTAGAGTAGGCAGACCTGGAAGCAGAGATCAGCCCGGGACCAGGGTTCAATTCCCGGCTCGGCTGGGTCTTGAGTCCAAAAATTGTCCATGGACTCGATAATTCTCGCTCCAGTGCGTACTCGATTCATGGGTTCACACTCTGTGACTCTGGGCAATAGCTTGCTTAATCTCCACAATGGCCCCTCGCGGCGGGATGCCTGGCTTTCACCTTGTGGATGCCCTGCTGGGTTATCTCGCAGGGGAATACCAGGACGGGTTCCCTAAGCAAGCGCTTAGAGACCGGTTGGTGATTTGCGCTATATAAATATCTGCACATTTACATTTACATTTAGCCGACATACGAGGCTGAGCCTCGTGACAACAACGGGAAAAAGGCAGGGGAAATGAAAAATTCAAACTGCGACCTGGCAACCATAATCCTACCTGGCAAGCTCCCCTGCAATTAAGACTTACTGATAAATAAAAAGCTAAAATAAGCTGGGGAAAATCCAAAACATAAAACCAATAAAACTGGGCTATCAATCCGAAGCACAGTGCAGGTTAAATGGGAGCCAGGCACCTCCTAAAGATGGCAGCACAGTGTGCCAATACCAGGTAGGGATGAGTGCTAGTTCTACAAGGGATGAGTGCTAGTTCGTATGGTGAAGTTCGAGTCTGCATATGCTCTTCTAATTGCTCCATCCACCTTTTTATCTGATGCATTAGAGGGAGAGGCATCCTTGGAGACAATGGTACCTCCACAAGACAACCTGCCCACCAGAGAGCTCACCTTCACTTGAGCTAGGAATTCGCCTTGAATCCTATTCAGGATATACCTTTTCACTAAAAACTGTGGAAAAGTGGATTTCTCTACATCTTCCTATTGCCTTGGTAGCAGATATCTAATTGCTTTGTAAATGGGTAATACATTTGGATCCTTGTGTCTGTACTGCACGGAAAAGTAATATTCAGCAACAGGTGATGGCTCCAGAAGAGACAAATTAGACCTGATATGTCTAATAACCTCCGATAGATCTGACCCCAGGACACATTGTCTTCTCTGTTCCACCTCCTCTTCGCAAACATTGATGTCTGCAGGAGAGAGCAAGGGCTTCTTTTTCGGATCTGGAAAGTCCCCTCTGACCTAAAATGCGTCATCCACAGCCGTATTTATTATTTTGTGCAATGTGTCCAACTGCTGGGGAGTAGGCATCTCTGCAGCCGCTGAGGCTTTGTAAGAAGATGCCCCACCAGAAGAGTCCTTAGCATGCTTTCTTTCCCCCACCCTAATTTCACCACTTTTCTACAGACCTGAGCTCAACAGGAAGCTTGAATTATTAACGTCCTGCGATATATGGTTGGCCAACAATCACACAAGTTGAGAGGTTGCACTTAGCTGCCAACTTTAGATTAGGTGGAGTTCTTAATATTATTTAGTAGTGGGGAAGAGCTCTCTAAATATTTGCGTTTCCCTGTGATATTTACCTGTGAGCTGTCAAAGAAGAAGGCGTTAGAGCAAGCCTATCTGTTCCCTTCCAAATTAGGGAAGATAAAGGAAACATTGAATACAAATACCAATAAGTTATGAAAAAACACCCGGTTTAGAGGTGCCATAGGGTGCAGAAAGTAGAAAAAAGAGGTGTTTCTCCTTTGCCCATCCTAAAGGAGCCTGACACAGGAAGTATTAGTGTTGGCATTATTAGAAGATGTCGAGCGTTATTTCTGAGCATAGAGGATATCTGGTGGGCAGGAGACTGTTGCTCTCTGTGACGAGGAAGACTGAGGAGGCGGTAATGGTCGAATTTTGCTGCTGGTGACTGAGCGTTACAATGCAAGCACATCAAACAGTGAGACATCCATTAAGCATCCCCTCCACCCTTGGCTGCAAAGCAGTGGCATTAGGGCACAGTTCGTCTTCAAAACAGATGTCTCCAAACACTGGCAACAGAATATGCTTACATTAACTTTTAAAGATAAGAGCTATTGAAGGTGATAGTTTTGAGCTGTTGTGTTGCCAGTTGCTGGAACATGAGAAGCTACTTAATATTTGCAGGGGGAGCTTTGTTTTGTGCTGTGCCACTTATAAATAGCTACATCTTTAGTTGTTTGCAAATGGATAACCTTCAGCTGTGGGATAGTGTGCACCATAATAAGTGTAGTCAGTTGTGCTTAGGCAGTATATTTTGCCCATCTACTCCCTGTCATGCAAGAGGAAAGAATTGTAGAGAGTATTAAAAAGAATATTAGTGGTGTAATCAGAAGAAAGGAATTATGAGCAAGAGGTAAGGTAAAGGGAACAACCAAGACTATTGCAATATACTTACAAATTTCTTTGTTAAAAAAGTAGAAGGGATCGTCAATAACTTCTTGACCCTCACAAAGCCCAAGTCGAGTGACTCTAGAATTGGTCATATCCCACCTGAGGATGTATGATTCATTGAATTCTCCTCTCTTAAAAATGAACAATTAGCCGAGCTAAACAATTCAGCAAAATCAGGCTCGCTGTCAGATCCCTGTCCGCCGCCTATTGTAAAAAAGGCTACTGATAACATTGCAAAATAATTGACAACAATATTTCAACATTATGTTCACCACGGGTGCTTTTACTAAACAATAAAAAAGTTATCTATACTCCCACTAATTAAAATAAAACTAACCTTAACCAACAGGATACTATTAGTTATCTCAAGGATTCTACTCCCTGTGAAAATAGTAAAGCAATTAATGAAACAACAGCTCTCCACATTCATCCACAATTATTTTCTTGATCTGACACAATTTGAGTTCAGAAAAGGACAAAGTACAGAGAATCCTCTGATCGTGGCCACTGAAGAGATCAGATCCACCATGGATATAGGCGATAAAGGCACTGATTTTGCTGGATCTATCAGTGGTGTTCGACACTGTTAATCATACTGTCTTGATTGACCGTCTTTCTGAGATAGTCTCCTCACTACTCCTCAAATCTTGTTAAAGTGAGAGAGAACAATCGGTGTCAGCTGAAGATTTTGTATCAGATCCATGTTTCCTTCCTTGTGCAGTCTCCCAGGGGTCTTCACTAAGTCCCACCTTATTCATCGTCTGTGTTACACCTCTGACGGCTCTGATCAAATCTTTCTGCTTCTCTATCACATCCTATGTGGATGACACCCACATTGTCTTTTCCTTAGCCAGCAATATCGAAAATATCAACATTAGATTTAACAACTGAATGCTGGCAATCATCGAATGTATGAACTCAGGAAAAACAGAAGTCATTCTGTTTGGTAAACACACTTCTTTTTGTTCCCCCAGCTGGTGGTCTTAAGAATTAGGTAATCCCCCAGAGCCCGTAAAGAAAGCAAAAAACCTGGGACTGCAGATGGATAATAAATTGACATATGGCAACCAAGTTAAAGCCGTCACATTGTCTGCCTTCTTTATCATCAAAAGAAACAATTGATGGACGGAATGCTGGACAATGCAAACATTCACCCCCAGTCACAAGGATCTGGGTTTAATCCATCATTATTTTGCTCACCCCACCACTCCAGCTTGGACCCAGCCATATGAAAATCAGTCTTGACCCTGTTCCTTATGGGAACAGTCTAGCCCGAACTGCCAAGCCAGGTCCTCCTTAGCCCAGAAACAAGCATCCTGGGACTGGTTTCAGGGCATCACTCCTCATCAGCCAGGCTAGCTTGAATCCAGTAGTGTAGTGAGCACAGGACCCACGTATGGGCATACTCTTCCCACTTAGGGTGATTTTAGAAATGGGGGTTTCTAGTTGGCAATGGCTGGACACTGTCCAAGTAGGGACCCTTCTTCCTAAGTCAGAGTAAGAGGGCTACACCCTTTGATAACCCCTGCTCAACCCTGTGGTAACGTAGCACGAGCAGCTAGGCTTATCTCAGTGTGTGAAGCATTTATGAACATACACACTAACACAGTGAAGATCACTACAAAGGGGCACCACACAAGTAGTTATAAAAAATAAGTATCTTTATATATAGACTTAACACAAGACCAATAACGGTAAAAAGCCACAATACTGTAAAATAGGATTACTCTTGAAATGCTGCAAAAATAGTTAAAAGTATGCAAAGAGGAATTCAGTTCAAAGCAGTGGTCTCTGCGACCCTTTTACTTACAAAGTACCTGGATTTCGTAGCAAAACCAACAAAATGTCGCGAAGAAGCTGTAGCTATGATTTTCCGCACGCGAGGCCGGCGATGCGATGAATCATTGCCGCGAGGGAGGAGACGATGCGCCGATCTGCTGATGCGTGCGGGGACAAGGCGAGAAACTTCTGCATGCTAGGCCGTTGATGCGATGACTCCTTGCCACGAGGGAGGAGACGGGGCGAGGATCCTGTTGTGTGTACAATCGTGTTACGATGCGAAGAAATGGCGCTCCGCGAGGGAGCGACGATCCTGATGCGATGCGATGAAAATGACGGACGCCCGGCGTCCGCACTGCGTTGTCGTGATGCGATGATCTCGATGCGATGATCTGTGGGATTAGCGAGCACTTGGCAGCCCGCAAAAGTGCGATGATCTTCGGTTGTCAGCACTCAGCGGCAGCAGCGCAATGATTTTCTGGTGCGCTTTCAGCTGCGGCGGCTCGCAAACGGGCGACAATTTCAGCACGCTCTTCTCTGTAGTAGAACTAGAGGCCCTGGAACTCACAGGAGCCTCACCTGCAGATAGAAATCCTCGCTGGGAGGAAACAGGAGGCTGGTGGTGAAGTCTGATGTGCCTGAGACTTCAACAGGAGGCCAGCTATCTTCTAGCCCTTGGGTGATTGCTTTAGCAAGATAACTAAAAGTTCTCTCAAAGTCCTTTTTCCTCTTCTTCCAAGTCCAATAGTAACCACTGTAGGCCAATCCAAGAAACAGCACACAAGCACAAGGATAGTCACCTACTGCAGATTCCTTCAGTTACACGGACAGAGGTTCGTCTTGTTGCCCAGGAGCAATACAAATTGTAGGGGCTTCAGCACAGATATTTATAGCCCAAAAGTCTTTGTTCTCAGAAGCTACAGGTCACTGTACCCAGCCAGAACCAGTTCTGCTCAGTCCTGGAGCACTTTGTTTACCAGGCTGCATCCTTCCTTTCAGAAAGAGGGGGTCTGTCATCAGACGCACAGTAGGAGGTGGAGCCAGCATTTACCTTGCCAGGTTCAGCCCTATTCAGGTCAAGGAGCTATCCCTCCCCATACTCCAATGCAGATCTCTCTATTCAACCCAGGTCTGACTCAGCCTGCCCTGTCCCTCCAAAACCAGACAGCCAATACACATAACAGCAGAGCACACTGGAAGGCTTAGGCAAGAAAATACCTACTTTCTAAAAGTGGTATTTTCAAACACAGAATATAAAAATAAACTTCACTAAAAGATGTATTTTAATATTCTGAGCTCAGGCATACTAAATTCGTTTTTCACCATGCTCCTTGGGTCAGTTAGGACTATAGAATGTAATAGTCAAACTGCCTATTCTGGCCTATGGAGAACAGGTAGCCTTACAGTAGTGAAACATGAAATTGGGTGTAATTCACTACCAAGACATGCTACACACACCAAGGCATGTCCTACCTTACACATACAATGCACCCTACCATAGGGGTGGCTTACATGATGCCAAGGGAAGGTTCATGGGCCGGGAAGTTGGTGCACTTCACAGCCAAGATGGCAGTTCTGGACTGCACACAGACTCTGCAGTGGCAGGTCTGAGACACACTTTACAAGCTGCTTCTGTGGGTGGCGCAAACCGGCGCTGCAGGCCCACCAGTAGCATTTGGTTTACCAGCCCTGGGCACACACAGGCCACTCTACTAGGGACTAACAGGTAAACCAAATAAGCCAATCATGGATATACCAATTCACATGTCATATTTACACAGGGAGCATTCACGCTGTGGCACTGAATGGCAGTGGCACAGCGCACAGAGCATCTAATACCAGCAAAAACAGAGGAGGCAATAGCGAAAAAATGGAAGGGAGACCCACGCCAATGGTGCCAGGACTAACAAGTGACATATGCAAAAGAAACAATTGATGGACGGAATGCTGGACAATGCTACCATTCACCCCCAGTCACAAGGATCTGGGTTTAATCCATCATTATTTTGCTCACCACACCACCCCGGTTTGGACCCAGCAATATGCAAATCAGTCCAAACTGGAATAGCATGGTGAGCAAAAAAACGATAGATTTAGGCACAGATCTCTGTACTGGGGTGAATGTATAGCATTGTTCTGCATTCTGTCCATTAATTGTTCTTTTTGCATTTGTAACCCCGAGTGGGACGGATATGCCCAGATGTGGTTTCCGTTTTGTCCATGCCACTGGAGTCAAGCTATCCTGGCTGATGAGGGATGAAACCATGAAACTGGTCCTAGGACGCTTGTTTCCAGTCCAGGGTGGACCTGGCCTGGCAGTTCCGGCTGGACTGTTCCCATTGGGCGCAGTCTCAAGAATGATTTGCATATGGCTGGGTCCAAACTGGAATGGCATGGTGAGCAAAAAAACGATGGATTTAGGCCCAGATCTCTGTACTGGGGTGAATGTATGACATGTTTCTGCATTTTGTCCGTCACTTGGTCTTTTTGCATTCTTTATCATCAAAACAGTAAAGAAAATTCTACCATAATCTTCCTGTGACTTTACTGAGAACAGTTATGAACGCGCTAGTCATGTCCATACTAGGTTGCTGCAATGGTCTATTTTTAAATATCCAATAACAATTCCTCACTCAAACTCTAAGTCCTCCAGAATACAGCCGCATGTTTGCTCATGGGTATTCCTAAATTTCAGTCCACCAGAGAAGCTTTACATAAGCTCCACTGGCTACCGGTCAGACAGAGAATCATTTTTACGGCCTTATGTCTCACTGATAAGGCCCTTAAGGCAAGGTCCAAAACACATGCAGCAGAGTTTCACCGTATATCACCCAACCAGATATTTGCGCTCTCTCAATGCAAATAACATAATTGTTCCAACTTTCAGAAGTGCTTCCGGGAGTGGAAGAAGCTTCATACGGATTGCAGCTAGGCTGTGGAACACTCTCCCGGCTCATATTATATTAAATCTATCCTAGACCTTTGGCCTTTCTGGAAAGCTTTGAAAACATGGCTTTTAAACTGTTAGGAACCTACCTTTCAACTGCATCGTCAGACATCAGCAATACAGAATCAGCACCAAAACACCTCCGGGTATACGTTGCGCTGCATAAATCATTTTTAACATAACATACCACAAAGCTAGTTGGTCTGTATTGGACTTGGCCCTTTCTGCAGAGTCATCCCTAAACATTTTGCCTTACTCCTACATATTTTTCTGATCTTTTTTTTGTTGGCCTTCGGTCTCTGTACACTTTAGCACTGCTGACCAGTGCTAAAGTGTGTGTTCAATTCTTGAAAGATGGTAACATTGGCTTATCCCCAACTACATCCCTTAACAGGAACACAAACAAAAGACTTCTAAGCCTCAATTTAAAAAGAAGAAGGTAGCAGGGATTAAAATTAGAAATGCACAGGCTACTGAGGACTCTGCTTCTGAACAGGGAGTGGGCAGTGATGATGCTGGATAGCGCGGCAGAAGTCACAATAGCTCGCCGGAACCTGATGGATTATCTGGCGGCAGTAGTGCTGAGTGAGCATATCACAGTGGGTACACCTGATACACGGGTAAGTGTCCCGCATTGTTTATAAAAAATAATGCTCCAAATGGAGGAGGACATACCAAGGCAAGTGAAGGGTCTCTTTTGGGAGAACCTGACATATGGTTACGGCATTCTTTCGGCTGAAAAGGATTGGCCACCTGATTTTGTTATGGAGTGACCAATGGGGGAAGATGTAATTTTACATGCCTTCTCTGACCTCGTATCGGAATCAGTTAAAAATGAATACGCGCAGGAGTGGGGGCTAGGGCTAGCTCCTGCACTTTGCCGCAATCATGTTGGGTGAGATGATGAGTCAACTCATCAAGAAATACCATTAAATCCATTCCTCAACCACAGAGACAATACCAAATAAAGCATGAAGTAAAAAAAAAAGTCAGGGAGATTCTAGATCAACTTGAGTACCATGGTAGAGAATTGCACCTCACCCATGAATAATCCCTCGTTTCCCATAATGAAACCCGATAATTCATATCGTCTGGTCTTAGACTACAGACATTTAAACACTTCCAAATGTACATTTGCAATACAAAATACACATAGTGCAGCACAGATGCATACCATTGTGCGGAAAAAATACAAAACAACACTAGACATCTTAAATGGATTTTTATGCCAAATGTAGCGCCTGGGAGCAGATATTTGACAGCATTCTCAGCGCTAGGTTTTTGTCAATTACCACACGGGTATAAGAATAGCCCTGGGCTGTTTTCAGCCAGAGTCACAGAGTTACTTTAAAATTTTGATGAGGAGGCATTGTCCTAAGTAGATGATATTTTTCTTATGGACGATGAATTAATGGAACACTTGGCTAGGGTGAACCACTTAATCCTTGGGTTTGCTCTCCTGGTTACAAATTTAATTGCAAAACATCAAAAATTGCCCACCTCAGTGTCCTATTTCTAGGGTACAAGTTACTAAGTGAAGGCAAAAGCCTGGCAGCACATTTTTTTGAAAAATATGCAATGCTCCAACCTCCAACGACGCTGAAAAGACTGCAATCCATTTTAGGATTTTTGAATTTTGGCAGGACCTATATTTTGTCTCGCGCGTAAAGAGTAAAATCTTTCTACGACTTAATTAGACCTAATTTTTCAGTGTATCATTGGACACAGGAACATACAGATATTTTACGTTCTGTACAAGCTGACATGATAGCTTCTAGACATATACACAAACGTGTTAACACAGCCAACCTGGTGACCAATCAAGTACACACATATCATTTTCAATTAAGGTGATACAGTTCCTATTGCATACAAATCACATTTGTACCCAAACGCTGAAGTGTGTTTTTTACCAACTGAAAACATATATAGTGGTACAGACTGCTGTATTGAGATAGGGAGCACTGGCGCAGAGGAAACGCATATTTGTCTTGAACATGGTACCGACCTGAGAGGCTGTTACAAAAGCAAGCATTACATCTACGATGGATTCAGTAGGCTAGCTCCCTCACTGCAACGGATGTAGATTACAGATTCAACTCTACATTACAAACACAAGCATTCTTGCAGTACGAACAAGAATATCCTCTGCCGAATGAAATTATGCCTCTAGATCGATATGAATGCATAATTTAAACCAATGGTTCCGCTAATCCCGCCATAGGATCAAAACAGCAAAATTCCGCGGCATGCATAATTGATAAAGGGTGCATGCATGATGGAAAGTTCTTTCCTGGAAAAAAAACACACTCAGTCCCTAGGGGCTGTACAGCACAGCTGGAGGAACTATAAGCCCTGATACTGGCACTGCAAAATACGAATCGTGAATTCCCCATGCGGATAGTTTGTGATTAATTTTACTGTGTTCAGTCTTATAATGGATTTTTATACTATTGGGGCAGAATGGATTTAAAAATTCCAAAGGTTGCACAGTAAAGCACAAGATGCTTTGGGAACAAGTGATAAAGCTGAAAGAAGGCCTGCCACAGGCTCATGTTATTCATACATTGAGTCATCAAACTTTTGGCGTTCACGTTAAAGGGAATTCCATTGCAGATGAAGCCGCCAAGGCAACAGTTCTTACTGCTGTTGTTGCTGCAATAACTGTCTCAACTACGAGTTGTGCCTAGGTTGGCTAAAAACCTTAACACTTTCCCAGGTGTAGCAAAACTTGTCCTTTCTTTCTGATGGCATGGATCTCAGGAATGTTTTATTAGGTCTCCAGAATCCACGTCAAAAGCGCTTTGTGTACGGAATTTACAATGAGCTGTGGAAAATTTCTCAACAGGAAGCTGCAGAGACTTTGCCTGGGATTAACTAGATTAATTTAGGAAAGGCTTTGGGTATGGTTGACAACGGTATGACCACATTATCATCCAGAATGTATTCACTGGGCAATATAGTGTCTTTCCCAATTGGCATAATACAGCCAGACATGTCGATTTTACTACTTGGAAAGTCACAATTGCGGTCAATCATAATACTGAACTGGACGTTGCGAACGTTAAGTTCTGTCCAGGTGCCATGGTTTTACATCAATAGTACAAGTCTGTTTTTGGCATACGATCTAATGATAAGACAGATCGTAATGGCACACACAGCCAAAAATATACCATGTTGTACATTGAAAAATTAGACCAATTACCTTTCACCCTGGCTGTGACACCATCCACCGACTGGATACTCCATGGTTACATCACTCTCCTGTTCCCGACTTTCCAATTCCAATATTGTCTCCAATACCAATAGCTAGGTAGATATAAAGCGCATGGGGAAGGTTCTGTGTATGAGTATTGGGAATTACCATTCAGGTTTAGATGCAGGAATGGGACCACAGACGTTTTTCTTAGTGGCTCCGACTGTGAAAATGCTTTAGGCGAATCCGTAGTTTGCAACGACATTTCTCTCCACAGGGCATGCAATGCTTCAGTAGCGAACTTGTCTTGTTATTTGAAGTCTTCTCTGCCTGCCGTGATTCACCTTCTGTTCAATCTGCTCTCGAATGGGAGCTGTTTGATGCTGAATGATCAAGGTTGCAGCGGAATGAAACCGGACATCGCTTATCTAATGATGATTAATTCCATAGCGACTTGTTGTATACAAGTAGATTAATTCCATAGTGACTTGTTGTATACAAGTATTGTTTCCACCTGCCCGCACAGTTATGGAGGCAGCGCTATGGCCCACAGTTAATGTTTCTAACATACGGTTTGATTCTCTGAGCAAACTGAAAGCTATGCTTTTTCAAAAAGATGTGGCCTTAACTTCATCCAGAGAGACGTTTGATCTCCAGGTTGCAAGGTCCTCGTCTGAAATACAGACACTACTCCACACTAACTTCCCACTGCATTTTGGGGAACTGGTCCATCGTATCTTTAATTTTTCTGATACGAAAGGAAGGGTGCACTTTTTTAAAAGTATCAGCTCTGGTCTGGTTAGCACCTGTCAAACAATTTTTGGTGAATTCCACAGAGTTCTGTGAGTGGGCGAAATAGGCATGTATGAGTAAATGCGTCATGATGATGATGGCTACCCAAGAGGTCAATCTGATACAGTGAAAACTAAAAATACATAAATGGAGAGACACCACAGCGTGCAAAATACGGCAAAATGTCGAATTAATCATTTATATCACAGCGGAGCAAAGCCACCTTCCCAGGTTCAGCGCGGAGCTCCACTGCAAGCACGGTTACAGTAACAACAGGCTTCAGACAGTGCAGTCAGGCACACTCGAAACCCCCCACCTCCACCTTACCAGGCAGACAAATGGGTCTCACCCTCCTACCTCCTTCAATTGCAGTTACTCGAAGCCGAGTTTCCTTGTGCTGCTCACACTGCTTCCTTTTGGGCACCTCCACTGTGCTCACAACTAATGTCCGAGGGCAGCAAGGGTGCGGTGACAGTACCACGCAGCCTGACGCTTGCGCTGTAGGGCTGCACTTGCAAGTGAAAAGCAATTGGAGTACAATAGGAGGGTGAGAGCCTGAGGACTAAACAAAGATTTTCAAGCAGAGGGGCATGGGGAGCGGCATGGTGACACTGTGAAAGGGCACAGTAATGGTCTGTCTATGAGCACATCATTGTCAGCTCCCTTGGCCTTCATGTTACCTGCCGACCTTAAAGTGTATTCGGTAAAGCGTTGGAGTGCCATCCTCTGAAAGTGAACACAGCACAGGATAGGAAGAGAAATCTAATAATCAACTAACTCTGGCAAACGAGTAGTGCAGGGGGTGAGCAGCAGAGTCTCTGGCGTGCCGCTTTATGGGGATGTTCGAGATGTCGCATCTTTGGGGCCCCAATGGTGCAAAATAGCAGGAATATATTGTTTATTACGGAAGGTATATAGACGATTGCCTTATCATTTGGACTGGAAGTAATGATGAGTTACAAAGTTTTTTTGATTACATGAATACTAATCTCTACAATATGTCATTCACGATGTCGTCTGGTCAGGAGAGTATAGTTTTCCTGGATACAGAACTATTTGGGGCAGACGGTAAAATTAACACTAGACTGTACAGAAAGAGCACCTCTTGTAATTCAACGTTGTATGCTGCTAGTGCCCATCCTAAAGCCCAGGTAAATGCAATACCCTATGGTGAAATGTATAGGGCACGGAGAAATAACAGCAGGGATGAAGACTTCCTTAGCTGTGTCATTGACATGGAAAAGCGTTTCACTGATAGGGGTTATGATAAGGATATCATCGGTAAAGCAAAACAGAGATCACTCAAGTTACGCAGACAGGATACCTTGAAACCAAAAATGCAGCAGGACAGTAGGAAAATACAGTATGTAAGGCTAGTGACCAATTACCATCCTTGGTCTCACAAGATTTACAACATTCTTAAAAAACACTGGCATTTACTGACATCAGATTCAACCATATGTGCCCATATATGCAATAAACCAAGCATTGCATACAGGAAAGGTACTACAATTCGTAGTCTGATCAGTCCTCGCTATCCTAGAATTAAGAATTCTGATCATACTTGGTTACACAAATTAAATATAGGGTCCTTTAGATGTGGACATTGCAGTATGTGCAAATTTGCAGTACATGGAATAAAGGATTTTGAATACAATGGATCTGCTAAATACAGGATTTTCATGGATCGTATGGCCATATGTAGAACTCAACCCGTATCTCTGAACAGTACTTAGTTGATACAGAATGTAAGGGGCTAAAGGATGATATTTTTGTAAAATCACCATATCAAATGTTGTATATGATATTAGGTTAAAAATAACATGGTTTACTGGTGTATTAGATGTTGTTTTTTCATGAGATAAATCTCCAACAAAACTATTGAATAATGTGAACCACGTGATGGTTGTTAATACTGGTTTTATGTAAATATGCAGCAGATTGGAATAGGATCTGAATATCACAGTATATCAAGTTGGTATAATTCTCTCCTACCCTCTTGCTGTTTGTGCGTTGCTCTTTTCTTCACTTCTCTTGATATGTTTTCTATATCTTTTATGATTATTTATTTAAAATCTAACCTAGGCACATGAATTGTTTTTGTTCGAGAAAATATCATATGGGCTTTATTGATTAACTAGCTGGTTTTGTAGCATTTTAATTCTTTAAGGATAAGATTTAAACAGATCAATTTATGTTTACGATGTTGACTTATATGTTTTATGATTGAGTTTCTGAGAGACAGATGATGGAATAAGGAATTAGTCTTTGTGAATATTTTCATCATTCCAATATGGCGCTTACAGTATGAGCTGGTAGCGAAACAGTGAGCAGGTAAATCCGTTCGTGTTGTGTACTTGATTATGTTGCCACAAATCAGGCCTTGCTTCGAGATGTGGTTTATAAGAAAATAGCTATGGAATGGAATTACTGTTGTCGAATGAATTAATAATTTTTTTAAGTATTGCATTTAGTATAATATTGTTATGGGATGTATTATGAGAATTAAGAATTAATAGCGAACTATTATGGTGTTTAATTTGGATAAATTCGAATGGAGTTATTTCATGCCCACAAAATGGAAGTTGGACTTTACGATTGATATTCAAAGAAGTAAATAACTAATAGCTTATTTGCGAGGCCAAAGGGAACACGCGCTGGAAGGCCATGCCTCGAATTCGGAGGTGAGGTTTTGAAGAATAGTAGCAAGGTTCAGGATGGTTGTTTTAGTAGTTCGTTTTAATGAGGAAAATCTTTTATATTTGATAGCGGTAATATTAGGTATAATTTTAGGCTTTGGAGGTTGGAGAACGAAATTAGTACTCCGCAATAGAATTCTATGCTGTGTTTGGTTATGAACAATGTCCAATTCAATTCCATACAAATAAGGATAAAAGTGGTTTGGTAACTGGAATTATGAGAAAATACTAAATAATTGGAGAAGATTTTATCAGCTTTCTACAATAATTGTGTATGTTTTCTTCATGTTAGGAGTCAGTAAATAAGGAGAAGTTTGTTACGTGCTGGTCGTTGAAAACATTGCTAATTCGGAACTGGTATTTTTGAAATAGGAAGCGCCATACTTGGTATATGGTGAGTGGATAAATTGATGTAGTAATGTAGCTTCCATGATATTATTGATTATAACTGATAGGAGGTTTGTTCTCCTACTTCTCATTTTAGATTCTATGGAGATATCAATGACTTAAGGATCACCTTTATTGTATTTTTGCTTAAGGTTAGTGGTGTTTATTGTTTGGCCCTATAGCATGGGGTTTCTTTTGGTGCCTGTTAGAATCACGTAAAATTGCAGCTGTGCCTCAAAGTAACTAAAAATAAGTTTAAATTCTGGCTAATACTATTTGATGATAACAGTTAGTTGACCTATGATATGATTTTCTTTATGGAAAATCATGTCTTATCTACAACCTATTTTTTGGTGGTTGGTACGCTATGTGGACATTTCGGGTTCTTCCTATTTCTCGGTTTCCGTTTTTCACTTTTTCTCTCTTTGGTGGAGGTCTAGTTTAACTTATTAGCCCTGAGGAAGTTTTTTGGAAAATGTTACCATAGACGAAACACGTGTTGGCTGTACGATCTGAGAATGGAGTTTGTGTTTAAACAAGTCTTCCAAGAGAAACGACAGAATCTGAAAATAAAGATTGTGGATGAATACTGGACACTATCGCTTTTTATGAACTTATGCTTGAAAACTCTATCATATAACATAGAGACATATACTTCTGGTTACTGCTCAGGGAATCAATTTTTCATTGCAGCAGCACAGGAGCACACCGGTAAAACTCTGCTCCACCGACGGTGCGGAATGTTTGTTAAACTCTGTGTTCCAAGCGGAGTGCGGAGTTGGCAAACTCCGCTGGTGGAGCGGAGTTCGTCGTCCAGCCATACTTTCATACACTCCGTGTTGGGAAGTGTTTTTGGAGGGCTTCCGCTTGTCCTGCTACTTGTGGCTAGAATCCTGATTTAAATTTTTCTTCTCCGCAATGAACGTCCCAGTTCAACCTGAAATGAAGACCACTGCTAGTGCTGCATTGCCATGAGTGTATGGTACACTGCTTTCGCCCATCTTGGCTTCAATAACTGAACGAGCATTGGTTCTTTTCCTTCAGGCCTGTCTGGCTTGACTGCATAACCCTGTCTTTTGCTGTCTGCTTTGCAGCCACAAATGCGTCCTAGATATATGTCTCCAATCAGAATTGGTTGCACCACCGGACATTGAAGTACTGATGGACCCTTTAAAGGCCCATGTGTATTGTTGTCCCCAGCGTATTCAATTGATGATAAATACATTTTTAGAGCCACATTGGGAAGCTTCAGCTCCTGGTGATGTGAACAGTGGCTCTGCGGAAAATGTATGGGCTACAACGCCTTCCTCAGCGGCAGCTGTGGGAATTAGATGGAATCACCTTTGCTCCATAAACCTGCTTCGAGATGGCCCTTTGGGAATGTCGTCTGCGGTTTTGGCAACAGGAATGTTGAGTCTACCGCTCGGAACACAAACAATTAGCTTTTTCCATGTGGAAATAATTTGACCTATTTTTAAACAAAATGAACCAAACCTCTTTATGCTTTCATTTTCTAGGTACCATGACTTTCTTTGAGCTTTGTTTCTCAATTAGTATACTGTTTTAAGTGCTTTTAAATGAATATTTTAAAGGAAGGCCTTCTTTGAGATGCTTTTAAGAGTAGTTTTTTTTAACATTTTTAAAATGGTCTGCTGCTTTTTTTAGATAGCTTTTAGATGTCACCCTTAGTATGAGGAGTGGTTGTTATATTCCGGGGTTAGGCCCATGTAGCGAGTCAGCTAATTTCTTGCATTGTTCACACAATAACATTTCAGCCGTGAACCTTTGCACATATTTACGTCTAAGACTATGTTTGATTAGTTTCCCCGAAACTAAACTTGTTTACACATCTAGCTTCACACAGCATTATCACAATGCCCTGAACATCCGGTACAAGTTCTCTTTTCGCACTGTGTACAATTGTCATCTTTTTCTTCATCCACTGGGCGATAGGGGAATCTACGTATCCATAACAGCACTAATCTATACTGACATTGCACGGCTGCTTTCTATTATAAAAGATGAGCATCTCTATAGATTAGGAGAGAAGGCACTTCAGCTGACACCAAGGGTCCCTGCATGCTGAGACTTCACCACACAGTGGTATGACATCTTGTGAGGGGTGTTTAGTTCGTGACCACGATGGGGTCTTTCATTCTCTCCCATCATGTAATGATGTTGGATCGTCTCGGTGAGATTCTTGTCTCTATACCTACACACACTCTGGATACACTTAGAGTAGGGTTTGCATTGAAGGAGTACGCTCTATTACGGCCTTGTTTTATATGCCTGCATATATACATTGTTTAGCACCATAGTAGAACTATATCTTTTATACTTACACTTTTGGTGCTTGTAAATCCACTTCTAAATTGATTGAAAACGTCCCACTGTGTATTCTTTGTATACTCCTCTGAGAATAAGTGAGAATGAGTGACTGAGCGAAAGATTGTGTACTGTTTCCACGATCCGTGAGGGGTCAGGGTTGTCATGTTTAGTGGTTGCTAGAAGCCATTCGCTCCCTGGTTAGGCTAGAGGGACTTAGGGTGGCACTGTGAGCTAGCTAGTGTATCGGCGACATTGCCTGCGGGGGTGTCCGGAATCAGTCTAGACACCAAGCTCCTACTTTATGTTGTCCAACAAATTCTTGGTTGTGCCCCGGACCCTTGTAGAGATACCACCAAGCTAAAAATAAACTGTAAATAGCCCATGCAGGCCATTATGAGGTGCTTTTTTCATTTAAAGAAATATTTTTGTGGGTGTTCTGAATCCTTTATGGAAGACCAACATCTTTTATTTCAGCTGGGGGTCACAGGTGGCTCCCCTTGCAGGAGCTGTCCATTTTAACTTTTTGGTGAGTGCTCCAATGTCCACTTGGGGCACCCACATCGCCTGGGGTTGTTGGGGGCCTCAGAGGGAACACCAAGGCGCCTGTGACTGCAGCTGGCATTCCAGCCAGTACCATACTGGACGAGGAGCGTTTGCAGCAGGAGCGTTACGGCGCTGCCGCGCGAATTTTAAAAGTTTGCATTTATTATTTCTTTTAGGTCTGCGGATCTGTGCCTCACTTCCCCCTTACCTGCACTTTAATTCGTGTCCTCACCGCCGTTTGGCGGGCTGGTTTCCGGGGTGGCAGACATCTTGGGTTGGGGAGCGGACCGGGTAGTCAGCGCTTACTGCGCATGCGCCAGTGGTTGGGCGGGCATTTAAGGCGAGTCCCCGCCTTCCTTTCCCCTGACGAGGAGCGTTTGCAGCAGGAGCGTTACGGCGCTGCCGCGCGAATTTTAAAAGTTTGCATTTATTATTTCTTTTAGGTCTGCGGATCTGTGCCTCACTTCCCCCTTACCTGCACTTTAATTCGTGTCCTCACCGCCGTTTGGCGGGCTGGTTTCCGGGGTGGCAGACATCTTGGGTTGGGGAGCGGACCGGGTAGTCAGCGCTTACTGCGCATGCGCCAGTGGTTGGGTGGGCATTTAAGGCGAGTCCCCGCCTTCCTTTCCCCTGACGAGGAGCGTTTGCAGCAGGAGCGTTACGGCGCTGCCGCGCGAATTTTAAAAGTTTGCATTTATTATTTCTTTTAGGTCTGCGGATCTGTGCCTCACTTCCCCCTTACCTGCACTTTAATTCGTGTCCTCACCGCCGTTTGGCGGGCTGGTTTCTGGGGTGGCAGACATCTTGGGTTGGGGAGCGGACCGGGTAGTCAGCGCTTACTGCGCATGCGCCAGTGGTTGGGCGGGCATTTAAGGCGAGTCCCCGCCTTCCTTTCCCCTGACGAGGAGCGTTTGCAGCAGGAGCGTTACGGCGCTGCCGCGCGAATTTTAAAAGTTTGCATTTATTATTTCTTTTAGGTCTGCGGATCTGTGCCTCACTTCCCCCTTACCTGCACTTTAATTCGTGTCCTCACCGCCGTTTGGCGGGCTGGTTTCCGGGGTGGCAGACATCTTGGGTTGGGGAGCGGACCGGGTAGTCAGCGCTTACTGCGCATGCGCCAGTGGTTGGGCGGGCATTTAAGGCGAGTCCCCGCCTTCCTTTCCCCTGACGAGGAGCGTTTGCAGCAGGAGCGTTACGGCGCTGCCGCGCGAATTTTAAAAGTTTGCATTTATTATTTCTTTTAGGTCTGCGGATCTGTGCCTCACTTCCCCCTTACCTGCACTTTAATTCGTGTCCTCACCGCCGTTTGGCGGGCTGGTTTCCGGGGTGGCAGACATCTTGGGTTGGGGAGCGGACCGGGTAGTCAGCGCTCACTGCGCATGCGCCAGTGGTTGGGCGGGCATTTAATGCTCCTCCCCTAGCGCAGCGGGATCGCGCAGCGGGCGTGTCCTCGCGTGGCCGGAGTCGTGCCAGAGTCCTGCCCGTCTGCGCCCGTCCGCGCTAAGGCCGTGCGGGACGTGGCGGGCTCTGGCCTGCTCCCGTTTATCCAGCATTGCTGCCATGCGTACATATTCCAGGGAGCACTTGTACTCCATTGGCAGGGTGGGCGGACATTGCACTCTACAGCCCGTTCACCCATTATGTGGCCCATACCGCTGTCCCTGTAACGGTTTGGCGCTTGACCCTCCGCAGCTTCTTCCCCGGCTGTGTCCCCCTGCTGCTCGGCACTACAGGGGGCTACCGCCTTCACTGCGGATTTTGAATCTTAACGTCAGGACGATTCTTGCACATAAACAGAATGTGTACGACCTGATTGAAAATGAAGTCCCGGATATCTTAGCCTTAACCGAAACATGGCTTCAGGAGGCCGACACTGCTATTCCTAACCTCGCTTGTCCTCCCGGCTACTCTATGTACATTGCGAATAGGCTAACTAGAGGCGGAGGCATAGCTTTGATAGTGAGATCTAGTTTCTCCTGTGTGTGGACCATTCTCGAGATCGCTGGCTGTGAAAGTGCCTCGTTTAAAGTCGCTGTCAGCCCAGAATTTACACTCTCTGGGATGGTGGTGTATCGTCCGCCGGGCAGTGATGTGGCGTTCAGGAATGCTTTCCCGGGCACTGTCGCCACCTTGGTCACTGACTGTGCCAATTTTTCCATCTTGGGCGACTTAAACCTGCATTTTGATGCTCCATCCTGTCTGACAGCACGTAGTATTCTTATGGACTTAGAGGCCTTTCAACTTTTTCAGCTGGTCTCCCAGCCTACTCATTCCGGGGGACATATCCTTGACCCTTTTTTTACCAACTTGATCGAGGCTAAAGTCACGTCGGTGGCTCCTGTAGAGTGGTCGGACCACTCTTTGGTATCCATCTATTGCCCTATGACTACCAACATTTCCACCTCTTCAGCCAAGCGGGTATCCAGGAGGCCCTGGAGTAAACTCAGGCTGGATGACTTTTACCATCTTCTGTCAGTGGAACCTCTGGCCCTACCTAACAACGTAGAGGAGGGGTATGATCTCTTCTGTGCCTGGCTCACTAGGGCTCTGGATGTTTTGATACCTGTTGCAACAACGAAGATCAACCCTCGAGTGTCAAGCCCCTGGTATGATGATGCTTTGCGCGCTCTGAAGGGAGCCTGTAGACTGGCGGAGAGGGCCTGGCGGAAGACATATGGGGCTGAGTTAAAAGCCACTTATGTCACGTCCGTCAAGCTCTACCACCGGGCCATTTGCCGTGCCCGAGCGGCATTTTATGCCGAGGAATTTCGGAATAGCCCTAACCCGTCGAAGGCTATCTTCAAGGCGGTGAAAGACCTTATGTCTAAGCGGGCTATCTCTATGGCTGAGAGCTCTGTCACACACTGTGAGTCCCTCGCTTCCTACTTCTTGGGAAAGGTCCAGTCTATATATCGGTCCTTCCCGAGCACTGGTATAGCGACGGGTAGTCTTAAGGAGTCACTTCACCAGCCCGCCCTGCTTTCACTTCCCCCCCTTACCTTGGAAGGGTTTGATAAACTTGCTATGCAAGTTAAATCTGGGTCTCCATCTGATCCAGTGAGGCCTGTCCTCTTTCGAGACCAGACCTTTGTGGGGCGTGTGGCTATACGCTCACTGGTCAATCTCTCCTTAGAGACCGGGGTTGTTCCCACCAGTTGGAAGCGGGCGGTGGTGTCGCCGATTATTAAAAAACCATCTCTCGACCCGTCTAAGCCGGAAAGCTATCGTCCCATCTCGCTGCTGCCTTGGCCTGCCAAGTTAACAGAGGCTCATGTCAATCTGGCCCTGTCTGCACACTTAACCCGGTCCAATGCCCTCGACCCCACACAGAATGGCTTCCGTGCTGGTCACAGCACGGAGACTGCCCTTCTGGTGATGGTGGAACATCTACGCGCAAGGTTGGATGCTGGTCAGACGGCGGCGCTGATTTTGTTAGATCTCAGCGCCGCATTCGACACTGTAGCCCACAGCATCCTCCTTGGGCGACTTGAGGAGACTGGTATTGGCGGCCTGGCACTGCAATGGTTCCGCTCCTTCCTAGACAACCGCTCCTTCTGTGTTTCCATCCCACCCTTCAAGTCCAGGTTTCTGCCTCTGGCCATGGGGGTTCCGCAGGGATCCTCGCTGAGTCCCACGCTGTTCAATATCTACGTGAGACCGCTGGCTGATGTCGCAAGGCAGTGGGGCCTAACCATGGTCTCATATGCCGATGATACACAGCTGGCGGTTACTCTCAGCGGGGATGCGGTAGAGGACGCCCCCAGGTTTCAGTCCGGACTGAAGGCGGTGGCCAGCTGGTCGACAGCTAACTGTCTCCAGCTCAATGCCACAAAAACTGAGGTTATGGTTGTCGGGAAGGGAGTGGAGCTTTGGGGCGACCAGTGGTGGCCTTTTGAGCTGGGCCCCACTCCGACCTTAGTTTCGGAGGTGAAGAATCTTGGGGTCTGGTTAGACGCTGGTCTTACATTCATAGGTCACACCAAAAAAATTGCAGCCTGTTGCTTCGGTCTACTAAGGGGCTTACGGCCGGTGCTTAAGTTCTTTGATGCCCCTACCAGACAGCTTGTGGTCCAGGCAACTATCATCTCTCGTCTGGACTACGCCAGCTCTTTGCTGGTGGGGGCTAACCAGGCTGAGCTAACCCGGCTGCAGCGGGTGCAGAACGCCGCTGCAAGAGCCATTGTTGGACTTCCTAAGTTCTGCCCGGTGTCTCATGTCATCCGTTCTTTGCACTGGCTTCCGGTGAGGAAGCGTATTGTCTTCAAGGTCTTGTGTCTGACCTTTAAAATCCTCAGAGGCATAGGCCCTGAGATCCTGGCCAATACCATTTCTTTTTATGTTCCCACCCGCAATCTTCGATCTCAGGGTCAGGCTCTTGCTGTTGTCCCCAGATTTAGGCTCAGCAGGATGGGGGGCCGGTCCTTTAGGGTGCGAGCCGCGTCAATCTGGAATATTCTTCCAGTTGAAATCCGGCTGTTAGAGGACTTGCTGACGTTTCGCAGAGCCATAAAAACCTTCTTATTTTAGTTTCCTTGTTTCTGTTCCTCTCTGTTGCATCATCTCCATGTTGTGTTATAACTGCTCCTTGTCTCGGCGCCGGGATGCTCCTTCGCTGGAGTCGCTGTGCGCTTAATAAATTGTTTTAACATAACATAACATACTGGGTGTTGGTGGGAGCCATCACTTTGTTTTTGCTCCCGCCCGGGCGTGAGCAGCATTTCCTAACTGCTCCCGCCCAAAAGCAAAGTTGAGTTCCCTGCCGGGAGAGTGCAGCAGTCTATGCCCCCACTTTCCTGGGCAGGGAACCACAGTGTCCCTGGGTATCGGCCTCAGGGATGGGGTCCCCCGGGCCGATACCAGCACAGGAGGGGGACACATCCCCTCCCCTTTTTTCTGAATTTGGCCAAGGGGGATTGGATCTTTGGTGCCCAATATTGGTTTAGCGAGGGGGGGGGGAGTGCATGCATCCTACTCCTTTATGGATGGAGATCCATGTGGCCTTTTGAAACTCAGGGGAAAGCCCCCTCACCTTTATTTCGTATTTGGCCCCAGGGGGTGGATCCCTGGAGCCGCCAAGAGGTTTGGGGAAGTAGTCATGCATACCCTTCTCCTAAATATTTAAATAGGCTGGACCCTGGCCCACCTGGGGGTCTGTGTTTTTCTTTTTTATAGTGGAAATTTTGTTACGGCTCCTCTGCAAATTTGGGGCAACATTCAGAAAACAAGCATTGAAAATGCAATAGGTCTCGCCTTTGATTAAGTTAAAGCCATTTACTTTGCTATTCAATACCATTAGCAAAGCAAATGGCTTTAACTTAATCAAAGGCGAGACCTATTGCATTTTCAATGCTTGTTCAATATTGGGGTTCACAGATCTAAAGCACCAGGGTACCCAGCGTCTCCCCCCTTTCTTTACGGCCTGGTATCCAGTAATTACGCTAACGGCTCTATCTGTGTACCTCGGTCCCAACCTGCCACTGTCCGTCAAAGAGAGAGCCAGACGAAGGCATCTCCTTCTGACCTGCAGCCCCGGTGGTAGGTTCACAGGAGAGCCCCTCCGTCGGACTCACTAGGCCGCCCCAGCAGCAAACCACATGCGGATGTCCATGTAACAATAGGTTAAAAAAACTTCTTTAAAATGCTGACTTTTATCTGCGGGCTCATGGCACTTCATTCAGTACAATGGACTCTTTCATCGCACTGTGACCTCTTGCAATATTTACATTTCTGAACATGAATTTGAAACATCAATTGCTCCCCTTCCCAACCCACACAGCTCTGATGCGATGCAATTGATGAATCAAGAGACTAGGCAGGTCTCATGTACTGTACATGATGTGTCTGTTGTTACAAGTGGAGTAACATTAAAGTTTGTTCAAACATTGGAGAGAGGGTGTACAGCGCACATCTAACATTAAGTGTTTAGGATGCTTTCAAACGTGAACCTAAAGGTGGTAAGTGAAATAAAGAAATTGCCTACGATCGCTCGTTGGCCAGACGGGGAAGCCGGGATTGATCATAGGTTTCCTGGTGTCAAATCATGGCTGAGTGGCCTATCTGGTACCAGGCATTTTCCCGGGGGTGGTGCTATTTTTTCCTTTTTCTGGGGCAGCTTCCTTTGCTCTCTTGCCAAAGGCCCTCTTGGTCTTTTGGTGCAGCCCGTTCCTTTGTCATTGTTCAGTCTGACCTGCCGCCGTGTAGGGCACAGTCTCATTACACAAGCGGGCCAGGTCTGTGGGACCGACGTGTGTGCATTTATTATTGCGCTGTCGGCTGAGTGCAGCTGTGCAAGGACCTCTCGTGCGCATGTCCACGTCTCTGTCCCGTAGGGTTAAGTGCTCCAGGTTTCAGTATTTAGATCGTACACAAGCTCATAGTACCCCCAGGGGCACCCCACTTTCCCCCCTTCCCCAAATTAGGTTACCCAATGACACACAAGAAACAGTTGTAAGTGGGTAACAAATGCTGCAGGTTTATTACATAATTCCAACATATGTAATGGGTGGGTTATCTTACGGGCGATCCAAGGGCAGGCAACCATCTGGGTCACCTGCCCGCCTGATGAGCCGGGCAGCGCGGGAGCGAAGCCCGCAAGTGCTGCCCCCCATGTGATTCTTTCTACGATCACGTGCCATTGGTAATTCTACTCACGCCCCCTCTCTCGGGGCGGAGCGTCGCATAGCAAGCCCCCGGTTGTTCAGGCCCACAACCGCCCGCAGGACTAGCGGGGCGCCGACACGGCTTCCGGGACCTCTCTGGAGGCTCCTCGTTTTGGCTCAGGCACCCCCTTGGTGCCGCGCAGAGGTACTCTTTGTACCGGCCTGCTTCCAGATCGCCCTGTAACTCCGCCTGCAACGAAAAAGGAAAACATTACAACGCTCAGAAACCCCCCCCCCCTAACCACGCCTACGCAGGGTAAGCGGTAGGGAGGGAAAAGGCGAGGTGGGCGACAAAAGAGGTCGCCAGTGAGGGTGGGGGAAGGCTAAATAGCCTCCCCCTCACACCTGGGCCCGGAAGTGACACGCATTGCGCGTCACTTCCGGCCCTGACACGGAGGGGGGCTCCAGTCTGTGTCCCTGCCCCCCCCGAAGGGAGGGGGTGGGGAGGGGTGACCGGGGCCACTAAGGCGCCGACCGCCGAGTGGCCCCCTGCGGGGGCCGCGGTCAGCGGCATAGAATGCCAGCTAGAGTAGATCCGTTTTAGGATTTTTGGATTCCCAGTGCGGCTATGTGTGCAGTTTTCTCCCCAATGAAGTGGAGGGGTGGGCGAAGCCACCTCAAGGATCGGCTCGTTTTTGGCTCGAGTTTCCAAGTAGACGCCGAGCCAGAGTCCAGGTATCTGACTGGAGCCTTCATAGAGTCGCCGACGTTAGCAGCACCCCAAAAAGTTTCATTGCAGAGATGGAGGCAGCTGGTGCGCGTTATCCGTGGCCCGCGGGGCCTTCACTGTTCCGGTGATGTGGTTCAGAGCGCTGGGCCCTTCTCACTCAGTGTTTACAGCTCCAATGCGGACGTGTAAGTACCCCTTATGAGGCAATCATAGCGGCAACTCCCCCCCCCCCCCCAAATCACAAGCACTCATTTCGGGGCCCTCAGTCATTTAGAGGGGCCCCATTCACCTTCAAGGTCAAATGTCTGTGCAGTGTGGGAGAGTCATTCTGCTGGCACTCCAATCATTTTACGTTACCCTGCCCGTAGCTCGCCTCTGCTTCTCAGTTTTGGCATGCAAGACATTCACTCATTCCTTGAAGTGCCATTCAAGGCCTGCGGGCGGCCCCCCCTAAAAACCTGCTAATCAGTACTGGTTGTCGCAGCTCTGCACATCTCCTGGGCTGGTGACCAGCAGCACCGCACTACTGGTCTTTCGGGTTATAAACCTGACCTTTACATCCACATCCGAATTGACTGGTTCTAAACACCCAGCGCTCCCCGATGTGCACACTTCGCCCCAGCCCGGAGAATTGCATGCGCCCTATCTTTGGGGTGGGGGTTGGGGTGGGTGTGGGGGCGGGGTCACAGCTCTCAACGGGTGCAGCGCCCCATGTTCAAACTCGGGTCCTCAGATCTTCAGACGTACATAAGTGCATCACAAGCACCACGCCCGGCGGCACTTTCTAGTGTTTTTATTCTCGTTTATTGATAAGGCGCATAAGTGGCAAACACCAAGCACAGCTTCAGTTCAAAACTTCACTCTCAGCCGTGTGACTCTTGGGTACAAGGGATCATCTCCAGCCCCCCCCCCCCCCCCCCCACACACACACACGCACACGCCCTTAGCACCTCCACATCTAGTCGATGTGAGAGCAGTGCCTGACGGCACATGAGCCTCACGCGTGCTTCGTGTAAACTATGTGTAAGGTCCGCCTAACCTCAGGGCCATTAATTTAAATTACTGGTGCAGCCAAGCTCCTACACCCCCGTGCAGTGCTGGTAGAGGTAGGTACGTTTGAAAAAGTTATCCGCAAGACATTCTGTACAGTTTACAAAGCTCTATATAGTATTTCAGGAAGTGCGACTCGTGCCCTGTTTTTGGGGCAAGTTGTAGGGTCTTACCGTACTCGGTAGGAGGTTTGACTAAATCATGCAGTAACGACAAGGGTAATTATGAGGCACTAACACTAAACAGCTCTGCAGACACATGCTGTGATGGATACCATCGTGAGTCACACCACTGATTATATTAAATATCTCCTCGTGAATAGCATCGTAATGGATACAGTTAGTTTGTTTTTTAAGTTAGCTTAATAACGTGTAAAGTTCTATATTTTTTTTCTTGCCATAACCATGAGTAGTCAATTTTTAGGGGCCTGGGTGGGAAGTTTTGGTTCTCCTGGCGTGGGATGTGGCCTAACTTAACTGGTTAGTTTTGGTGCGTTTTTTTTTCTTATTCCTAATTTCACTTTAACTTTATTGGAACATCTATCTGTTATATAGTAAGGGCCACTGGAATTGGGATTCTGCAGTCACTTCCTTTTCCGCATAATTATTGCAATCATGGACGTGCCGTATTTGCCACATAAAATCTGCAGTTCACACAGAGGAGTTTAACAATCATATGTTTTTAGCTCAAACGGATCTAAAGTTACTAGAACCACAGCAACGTGGTGCCATGCACTGTAGTGTAAAGCCATATGCGATGGTTGACTGGTAAACATTCTGTTGCTTATTACTGTATTTGAAAGTTAAACGGGTACTAATGAGGTAAAACCTTTCCCTAGACGATGATCACGTGAAAAAGACAATTATCAACTAACACGATCATAAAATATTCTGCATTGAAAGGCATAACTTGCCTTCCTTGCCACATAATTTGGTCCTCCACTACTGCATAATTTCAGCGGGCACGTATATAGCTCTTAATGCAGTCGTTAAAACGTTTGGGTAGCTTGTTTCTTACTTAGCGTTTCACTCTACGCTTTGATAAGCGCTGCGAATAAGATGTTAACACTTACGCGGAAGGTTTTGTCATATGGATTACGTTGCTTGTGGGCAGAGAGCACTCAACTCCACTGAGCCACCCTCTCAGCCTCCGAACTTTGGCACATGGAGACAAAGTAAATATTTAGTAGGAGGAAGTGCCTGAAGAGTGTGTGTGTATTTGTCAGATAGCATTTTCATTCAGACTTGTTTTTATGTAGCGTGTCTAACTGCCTCCTAGTTTTACGGCACTGGCGTGAAAGACATGCACGGTGCTTTTGATAGTGTGCGTGAGGCACTTAATTACAGGGTGGGCCTAGTATAAAGTTCACAGGTGAGGGGGGGCTCGTGAACAGCGTCGTCTTTGCAGGGAATTCTGAAGAACTACTCGGCTTCCTGCCCCGGGACCCCTCCACTCTTGACTGCCCAGGTTACCAAGGGAGCGTTGCATGTTTTCCGCCTCCTCCTGCGCAGGGTGTGTTGGGTCACCGTGTGGCCGGACTGCAGACCCATTAGTCAGCCGGGAACATCAGGTGATGTCTCAGGAACGTGGTGTATGGGGGAGGCGGGCAGGGGCCACTTATCATTCTGGCCAAACACTGGTATCCCCGCCCACATGACTCATGCCGACTCCATGCCTCTGTGGCCCAGTTAGTGCATAGAGAGTACAAGCCCCTCCCCCGAGGCGTCATGCTCCTGCAGCGTGGAGCGCAGGATGTGTGTGTGCTTTTCCACCATGCCAGACTGTGACGAAGCGCACACACGTCCGCGGTTCAGACGACACTGGGCTCGTGGAGGCGAGACTAAACACATCCAATCAGCTCTGCCACGCCCCTAGTGAACAGAGCTTGGTCGTGTGCCCCCCACTGTGCCACCAGTGGTACAGTATGCCTAGAGTGAGGTTCTAAACTAAAGCCTGGCCATGTGTGTATTCTTGTATTTGTGAACGTACCTGGGATTACGGGCGTTGCAGCATCAAATATGTTAAAATACTGTATCCAAGGAGTAATAGGATTTTTCAAGTGTTGAAACCACAAATTAGTGCAGTACTAACGCCACACAATCGAAGGGTCTTATAGCATAAAAAAATTACCTTAGATGCTAATGGCCGCCATCGTAAGACAGTTCCACATGGCTTCCCACCCAGATGACAACTTTAAAAAAAAAAACGCACGCCATAAATGAGCTACATTTGTCGGCTGTGTGACATTTGCAAAAGCATCCCAACGGTGATGCAACTTTATTTCTAGACAGATATTGTACAAAACCTCTTGATGCAGACTGTCCTGAGTAATAAACCTTGAAACACTATGTAAACTCCGGAAACTTGCAACGAGCACTCATAAAAAAGAGAAGAAACACAAACCTTGTATCTCACCTCACTGTTCGTCAAAGCACAACTATTAGAGTTTGATATTCTTTATGGGGCCATGTGTTTGAAACACATGGCCCCATAAAGATAAGAAACCTTTTGCGACAAAAGGAAAGCAGGCGAGCCCGTCCAAGTGGGCCGTCTGAAAAAGCCAAAAGTATACGTCATAAAAAGCTCTTTTCCAATGCCTGTCCACCGTTTAGCATAAACGGTGACGCCAGCCAATGGAAAAGAGGGGCGGGGCTTAAAGCCCTTTACAGAAGTTACTCTAAATCATTAAATCTCGAACAGCAAGCTGCGCATGTGCACAGCCACGCTAGCCGAGACTTAAAAAGGGGTTTAGTCACAAGCTGCCCCTTTATATATATATTTTTCTTTTTGTTCAGGACTCGGAGTCCTAAGATAGATCATTGTTGATGTTGTGGCAGAATCAGATCTCCTCTAGAGATCTACCGGCTCCACAGATCCTCAGCAGTGTGAAATATACAATGTTTTTGGGGCTCAATTACTCCAAAAATACTGAACGAATTTACACCAAATCACAAAAAAGCCATGTTCCTCAAGATACTCAACGTATTTTCCAAAGTTAATGCCCTGGACAGCTTTTATTCGTATGAAACAGTCACAGAACTGAAGTTGATATGAGTAGAAAAGTGGGCCTATGGAGAGAGTTCACTTTATACCATACTGTTTGTTGCAGACAGTTAAACACAAGAGAAATACACCACAAAGTATTAAAGTTCAGCTTTATTCGGTGCAAATAAAACCACCATAAAATCATATTATTCAAGGAGGATCATTCCTACATTACAACATAGTTAAAATCCTAAAAAGAACAAATTGTGTTTATACAGGTTAAGATATGACATAGCTTAACCTGATACATATGCAATATATGAAAAAAAGACAAAACAAATCATGGAGCTATTATGGGGCAGCCATTAGATTACGTTACAAATAATTCATTCTAGTTGAAAGTGCTAGTGCTTATTTAGTGCATACAGATACGTAAAGTGCATAGTGCCGTGACTTATCTTAATACGTTGTCTAGTCAGTATAAGAAATTGTAAGTACGTGAGTTTACATAAAGTGCAAGTACATTTTCATTTTAATATAAAAACTAAAATGGGGGCTCTAACAATTTTCATCAATTTTTTCATACAATAGTGCATCCAGATAAGTGTAATCATTTCTTTTTCTAATAGCAAGTTGTACATATCGGATCACAGAGTTTATAATTTTTCAATTTCCCAAGCCACAAATAGAATTAAAAGCTTGTTTGTAATTATAAAGCCTATTTGATAAAAACAGAGGCTTTAAAATTGATTTCCGGATATCTCCATAAAAACTACATAACAGAATAAAATGCAACGTGGATTGTGTTGTTTTACCGTCACAGCGGCAATTTGGTAATTTATTACCCCGTTTTCCCATTTTTGGAAATGCAAATAAAAAATGTAATGTTTTTGTCCTAAATCTGGTTAGATAAAATCTATGTTGGATGTTTCTTACCAGCGTTAGATAAGGTTGTAGCGTCATCGTAAGTGGACGTTCGCAATAAGAGCCAACACTAGATTTATTGATGGCGACCCTGTTCCTTTTGTTTTCCATAACGTTTAAATATTTGAGCTTCAGGTCGCTTTTACCGAGCTCTAAAATAGATGTAGGGTTCTTTTTTATCAATTTTAACTTTACAACGTGTTACCAGATTAAAGATGAGCTCCAACCATGGTATTTTCCGGCTGTGGTCTAGGGTCAAACAATCCATTATTATGTCTTGAGTAAGTTTTGTTTCCTCGTTTGCCCATAAACCTCTCCAGAATGTCAGGCCAGCCATATTTATCGTATCACTAAGATATGGGGCCGACAATTGTAGCCTTAGGGACTGTCAACAATCTTTAAAAAAAGTTATTTTCTTGGGTCTGTAGGGAGGCGGTGTTAGCTCTCCCCCAGATTGCAGCCCTATAGCAGACCCCTGAGACACATTTTGTCCGGTACAAAGTTAAAATTTCACGGGTAGGTTTATTTCCTACTTTCGTTGGAGAATCTAAAAATACACTCCGTGATTCTTAAAAATGTCATATTGGATGATTCAATATGTGTGTTCCATGAACCATTCCAACTGTTAATGGAAATCCCACCCACATGATGTTGTCTATTCTTAGATCTGTTACTCCCACATGTCATAACAAATGTTTTCTTTAAGTTTAGCTGTAGATCTTGATCGGACATGTAGGATACAAAATGATCTATTAAGAGTTGCAGACCGTTAGCTGTCCTAGAAATTAGTACAGCGTCGTCTGCATATAGTAATACAGGCGTGGGACGTGTTCCAACTTTCGGGGGCGTCTGCAGCTAAGTTTTGTAAAAAGTGGTCTATATTATTAATGTAAAGGGAAAATAAAAGGGGTGCTAACAGGCACCCTTGTCTAATACCACGCGTGACTCTAAAATCCGAAGTGCATTCCCCCATATTACCAAAATGTACCCTGGAAGTTAAGAAGTTATATATCTGAGACAAATAATTAATTATAGCAATGGGCGCCCCTAATCCTGTGTTTGCCATAATTTTTGATGATTGACTAGGTCGAAGGCACTAATGTGTACTTCCATATTAATAATTCTAGATTTAAGCATTGTTCGACCGTCCCAATACCTCTTCTGAAACCAAATTGTGCCTCTGTCAGAATATTTTGCTCACTGGCCCAGCTTTCAAGCCTTTCAAGCATTATACGACCCATCCCTTTAGAGGTGGAATCAAGAAGAGATATTGGGCGGTAACAATTGGCTTTCCGTCTATTTCCTTTTTTAAAAATGGGTACGATGATGCTTTCGACCCAGGTGGCGGTAATACACCCTTGAGAGTGGCATTAAAAACGTTCAATAAAATCGGTATCTAAAAATGTATAATATATTTAAAAACATCAATAGGGACCCCATCCGCGCCTGCGGCTTTGCTATTGGCACTTTTTTGTAGTAGTATTCAAAAGTATATACTAAGAACAGTTTAAACTCTATGCAACACAAATTATCAATTTGCTTAAACTAGCCAAGGTCTGAAGGTGCTAAAGATTATACTACCTGCAGCCTTCATACTGTGGTGAAAACCTTACAGACAGCCTATCTTCTGAAGCAAAAGAAGCACATGTGCATAGGTTGGAACCTGTACAAGTACTCGATCGAGCTTGCGAGTCCTGACCTCCGTATTACGATGTAGGCTCTCTGAACCGCTGTCAGCATCAACAGACTGTTTTCCATTGTGTGAGCAGCGCATCTATGTCGATGCAGCAAACTCTGCTGGCAAACAGTACTCCGTAACCATCCTGGTGGAGAACACACAGATAAGTGCTGCTTATTAATGTGTCACTGCACATATATTTGTGTTTTCAAAAAACTTAGATAATGTGTTATGCTCCTTTTACTGCATATAGCATAGCACAGCAACAACATGCACACACTATTGAATGTACACCCACAGGCACCACAAGTACAACACCCAAAACAATCACAATTTTTTTTGTTGTTGTTGAAAGTTTCAATACAGGTGTGGTAATTTTACCTTGTAAGCTGTTAAAATGAACACCTAAGGAAAAAATGTCACATGACAGCAATGTAAAAATACACAATTCATAGTAAGACAAAGAAACTTGCGTTAGATCCCGGCGACAACAAAGTTGATTAGCCTTGTGGTCAAGTAGTAGCAGCAAAGGAAGGACCTGGGCAATGGGGTTCAAGATTGAAACGGGAGTGGAAAATAAAAAATAGGTCTGTTTCTACCTCATTTCCTTTGATTCTGTAATCTCAAGTTTGGAAGTATTCCCGCCACAGTTTCCTGGATTGAAAGGCACATTGTGATTGGCCTGATGGTAATCTTGGCTGGACTCCCTCCGACAGCCACTTTTGCCCATGACTTCATCAACTTCGGCTGGAAAATTCTGGCCGAGACTGCGGCACTCAGACCGACTTCTGTCCATAGACCTGCCAACATCTAAATAGAGTGGGCGGACGGGCAAGTAGGCAGGCGGGTAAACTGTCGGAAAAGAGATGGTGGGACCAGAACTGCCAAGCTCCAAATCAAGTCTTGAGTATATACTATGTAAAATCTTTGCCTGTTGGAAACATTTTAAACATAACAAAAAATGTGGGAGGAACATACTGGACACAAGTCGTCAACTGTCATCTGCACACAGAGTTTCTCTTTGATACAAAGCTTTAGAACATGTTCTGTACCTCTATGAGTCATTAGGAGCTCCTCGCTACTGTGTATAATATTAAACATAGTGATACGTTTATTGGATGATATAATAAGTGATGTCATTTGAGATGTCATCAGTGATGTCATAAATTATAACAAACACGCCTCAAAAAGATTCAGCAATTATCGCTAATATTGCCTTTTCTCTACATGGAAATCTCTGGGAAATGCAGAGCCTTCACTCATATCAAGATGTGGCATGTTCTATCACCAGTCTTCCCACACCCCGTAGCCAAATGAGATAATTGCTGAACCCTTTTGATGTGTGTTTGCTTGTGATGGGAGGAGAAGGGGTAGACTTAAATTACCTCTCTTCTCTTTCTTTGTGATATAGATGTCATAAGTGATTTCAAAGATCATGTCATGCATGATGTAATATGTGAGGTCATATGCAGAGCATGGCGAGTGCGCAAGTTGCATTTAGCTTTACTAACTATAACTGGTAAATTTCTGTGTTTTATTTTAGTTCGAAATGTTAATGTTGTTACTGACATATTCACTTAACTACAACATTACTTAAAACTTTGGTTTTTACAGTGACTTTCTAAGGTTTTTTTCTTTAAAGAAAAACAGATTTGTTATCACACCTAACTATAACGTTACTTTAACCTTTGCTTTTTCTAGTGAATTTCTAGTTTTTTTAAATTGTGAAGTAAGATTTTATTACCATACAGGAAGCCAGCCCCCAGCCACGCATGACTTTTGTACGTGCTTAAAAGGGCAGTTGGCCACAGGGCCTGCAAACCACCCACATGGCCATATCTTTTTAAAAACTTCTGTTTTGGTAAGTTTTCTCTATTCTCTGTTATCTCACTGTTAATCTCGGCCAATTTTGATTTGTAAGTTGCAATCGGAATCCTAGTTTTCAAGGCCCCTTCAGCTATATTGAACTTAATAATCAGAGTGTCTGCTAGATTTTCTGCTGTATTTATGATCAGGACCAACCAATCCCTGGTACATTTCCAGGCAATCTGCGACCATTCCTTTTTAAAAGTGGCATCCTCAAGAAAAATGTGTGATATATTAGATACCACCAGTCCATTAGGGCAAGTGTTAACCCTTAGTTATTCAGTCATGTCTTCTCATTGATGTGAGTAAATTCCAATCTTTTGATTGGCTATTCGATGGGAGAGTTCTTTCGGCTCTCAATAATGACGATGTTCTCAAGATGTTGTTAACCATATCTTCCCCAAAGCTTATGCCCTGGTTTTCATCCATTAGGGATTGTGTATGTAGTCTGGAGAGAGGCTTACACAGCAGCTAGTTGTGCAAGGAAAGAGAGAAAGGTGTCCAGAGTATGTGTCAAAGAGCACGCCTTCAAAGGCCCGCCACACTGGCTACTTTCTATATAAGTGAAGTCCCAGGGCTGAGATGCCGTGCTTGTAATTTTTATCAAATGGGACGGATTAGGAGCGTATTATGGTTGTAGGAAGCTGGCGCTGTATATACTACACCAAAGTAAGGTATAGTGTGCACAGAGTACAGTGCATCCCCAGAGCCGAAGTAGATAATGCCAAAATGCTCTATTTGTGGTAGTGTGGTCGGGCAGTTAGACTTATCAGAGGGTAGTGTGAATACATTTGTTGTACATACTCATACAAGACAAGAACACACAATCAATGACTAACTCCAGACCAACGTTTTGCAGAAATATTCCTTTAGTTACTTTTATTGTAGGAACCAATTCGAAATCAGTTACCAGTAAGTCGATTTTTTCGAAATGTAATACTTTGAAAATGCAGGCAGAATTGTTTAGCAAGGCAATAATAATGGTTTATAGTTTTGGAAATACTTTTGTAATATCAGTCAGAAACAGTAACCCTGGGTACTTGAAAAAGATAGACAGTCATATGCAAACGAAAGAATGCAATGCGATCCATCAGGAGAAAAACAGGGGTATGCATTAGCAGGTAAGTACATGACTTACTTTTCCAGTCTCCGGGGGTTTAGACCAGCACTGGGCAAGGGTCAGTTTAAGGTAGGTTCTGCAACACCAGCGACACTGGAGCGGCCAGGTGCAGAGGCTACTGTGTCCATGGTTTGACAATGGAGACTGGGGGTACCCTAAGAGGTGCTGGATTCAGTATCTATCCTGCGGCGGACGATACCAGCAACAGTGTTAACACTCGTGGTTGGCGGAGAGCAAGAGAGGTGAATGGGATTCAGTAGACCGCCAACAACGTTACCTTCTTGGTCGTCGTCAGCGGGTCACTGTGGATCGTAGGGAGGTACAGCCAGCCCAGCAGTCACGGTCATGGGGATGAAGCTGCACAAGGGATGGAGGAGTTCTGCCGATGTCGGGCCGTCATATAGGCCGCTGTCATGCAAGTGGGGCAGTAAGAGGCTGACCGGGCCACTTGAAGGAGGGTAAAGGTTCTCAGGAATGGAGCTGTGAACAGCTCAGGCCATTGCACCAAGAGGATCCCTCTAGGTTGTGGAGGCCGTCCAGCAGAGGTGCTTTCTTCTGGCAGGGCAGAGTCGCATCAACAAAAGTGCCGGTCCTCTACCTCTGCGGTCTTGGGTTTCTTTTTTGTTGTAGTGAATCATCATCATAAACTTTACTCAGTCATTATGGCTATAAAAGTGCAAATGCGGGCAGTACAAGAATCCAGCAATAAATACAAGACAAAAGTTAATTTAATACAACACATCGATTGCCATTTGATTAATGCCATCCACTATTTAAAAGGGTTTAGACAACAATTAAAAAATAAAATGTGCTATATCAGGAACGTATACCCCAGTTGCATTACAGAGAAGGGTCCACCGTAATCCAAGTGTCAAAAATGAATATGCCTCTTATTTCCGCTGCCGATCATCCCCCATGTTGTAAAAACGTGGTCGTTGCAACAACCGCGTTGTAAAAACGCATACCATTACCCCGCAAGTCGTAACGACGACTTGCGGAGGGGGGCACTGGATGTTGGAATAGTATGATTTACTATTCCAGCTCCAGTCTGTGTGGACAGTAGGGAAGGTGTTGGATTTTAAATCCAACACCTTCTCCCCCCTCCTCTAGTTGTTGTTACTACTTACAGGGTAAAGGTATGCATTGTAACAACATGCAGGGTGAGGGTTTCAGGGTTAGGGTTGTTTACCGTCAAAAATTGATCGGTATACAAGAATAAAAAATATACAATTATTGTTTAAAACATAGGCTAAAAAAGTTGATAGAGGATAGGAAAGTGCCGGCTATCGCTTCTTAGGCGGGTACCTTCTGATAATCTACATTTTGCAGAGGGCCTGCAATCAGATTTCAGGATGCACAGCGCTTCTTGATGGCATTGAGTTCCCAACAATCTGCAAACGGGGACTAGCCATTTGTTTCTCGGAATAATATACAGAGGGCAAACAAAGAAGATGTGGCTAATTGTCTCAGCCACTAGAGGGCAACCTGGGCAATTCTGTGATAAAGAGGAGGACCGATGCCAAGCTGCTGTGAAGGAGTTCACAGGAAGGGAGCTAAATCTAAATTGAATATAGAGCGTCCTATCCTGTGGAATAGTAATGACCTCCATATATTGTTTGTAGGCGCTCGACAGTTTGAATTACATTAATTCTAATGTGAGACGGCCCACGGACAGTTGAGTAACAAAGGTCTGCGCTACCCAGTTCCAGTATTGGGTTTTGACCAAGCCTTTACTGGGCAATAGACTCAGATCTTTGACTTCCCACAAGCTCTGCAAACCTATCGCTGTGAGCAATGATCTGACTGTGGTGAACCACCCAATTTTCTTAAAACGGCCAAGCATGCAAATTTTGTCAAGCTCCGCGGCATAGTGGGAGAGCTCAGGAGTTTGTTTCAAGTGCAGCCAAAAAAGCAGAGGGCGGAGCCTTAATGGATGAAGTGGGGTACTCTGGGGAAGAGAGCAAAGGCATCTTTGAAATTTATTCTCAGTGGCTTATGTCGTGTAGTTCCTATAAATAGTATACAGAATCTGCGCGTTTAGACAACATACACTGTAGGATTGGTGTCAGATGAACTCTGATCACCCCCACCAGGTATGTTGGCCTTTTGCACCAACTAGCTCACAGTGCTACTAGAATCTCCTCTTACCAAGGAGAGAATAGTTCCTGGCAACCATCGAACATGACAACCCTGATCCCTCAGGACCGTGGAAACTATATACTACCTTTCGCTCAGTCACTCGTGCTTATTTAGTCTGTCTCTGAGAAATACACAGAATAAACAGGCTAGGCGTTTTCAATAAGCATTTATTGAACAGTTGTTATTCTGGTGTAAAATAGATGAGCTGCAACAACCGTTAGGCAGTATAAGATATAACTGATTAGCAATAATATAAAGGTAAATGGATATTATAGCTCTGCCATCTTACAATAATCATGAATACATTCGAGTATATAAAACACATGATAAAAAGATGTGTAGTCCTATGATGCCTTCCTAATAATAAAATAATAATAATAAAGGAGCTTGTAAAGCGCATGGTGACGCCATCTCGGCGTGTCCCCGCGCTGTGGAGAAAAGTCAGAGCCAAGATAGGGTAGTTTAGGAAGAAAACAGATAAGTTTTTAAAAGTTTCCTAAACAAGGGCTCTGAATCCGCTTGCCTGATATTCATGGGAAGAGAGTTCCATTCTTTGGCAGCCATAACACGAAAGGAACATCCGCCCATTCTGGCTTTCTTAACGCGGGGAATTTTAAGCAGACCAGTTCCCCCCGAGCGGAGAATTCTAGTAGGCTCGTATGGAATAGCCAGATCTGTCATATAAGAGGGAGCTTTGTGAGAGATAATCCTATAGCAGGTTAGAAGCGCTTTAAATAGGACTCTCTTTTTTATGGGGAGCCAGTGCAGAGTGGCTAGGGCTGGCATAGAGGCTGACCTTTTCGGAAGTCTAAGGACTAGACGTGCTGCTGTATTTTGGAGTACTTGAAGTCTCCTAAAATTTTTTTGTGAGGTTCCGAGCAAGAGCACATTGCCGTAGTCTATCCTCGAGGTCACTAAAGCATGGGTCATAATGCGCCTGGCTTCCAGGGGGAGAAGATCTAGGGTGCGGTTCAGGGTCTTCATTACCCCAAAGCATTTCCCAACCACTTTATGTACATGGTTGTCATAAGAAAGTCTGGGATCAACCCAGATACCCAGATTCTTAGCTGCTTTACAGGGAGTAGGCAGCGGTCCCAGGCATGATGGCCACCACTCCTTGGTCCAGCTCGCCTCCCTTCCCCCAATTACCAGAACCTCCGTTTTTGAACCATTAAGCTTTAGGCAATGCTGGGTCATCCAACCTGCCAGAGCCTGCATGCAGGTTTTAAAATTGTTAGCATCAGTGGAGGGTGCTTGAGACAGGGAGAGCAGGAGTTGGGTATCGTCGGCATATGAAACTAATTCAATGCCGTACGATTCAACCACTTCCGCCAAAGGGGCCATATAGAGATTGAACAGGGTGGGGCTCAGGGCGGAGCCCTGAGGTACCCCCTGTTCTAATGTTATACTATTAGAGCGATGTATGCCTCTCTGAACCTGGAAGCATCGGTTGGTGAGAAAGGCTTTAAGCCAGCCCAGCGCTTCCTGGGTGACCCCGGCTTTGTTCAGACACTGCAGCAAGATGGAATGTGCCACAGTGTCGAACGCGGCACTAAGGTCAAGCATAATCAAAGCCATAGTCTGGCCCGCATCCGCACCTGCACGTATAGTTTCGGTCGCTCTCAGAAGGGCGGTTTCTGTGGAAAATCCTGCCCTGAACCCAGATTGAGAACTGTGGAAGGCCTTATTCGACTCTAGATGGGCCATGAGTTGGCTGTTAGCTATTTTTTCGGCCACCTTCGCCAGATACGGTAGCAGCGAGATAGGCCGTAAGTTTTCAAGGGTATCCTGCCTTAAGTTGGGTTTCTTCTTTATAGGAAGTACAATGGCTTGCTTCCACTCCACGGGGAGGATGGCCGTAGAAAAGGAGAGTTGGAGAATATATCTAAAATGTTGTTCCAGGACTTTAAGGCTAGCTGCTAAGATCTTAGGAGGCGCAGGATCACGAGGGGACCCTGACTTAATGCTTGTACAGATGTTAATTAAGGTTTTAGTGCAAGGAACAGTAAATCGATCGAGGCATGCCTTATCCTGAGTGATCTCCAAATTCTCAGTGAACGCAGAGCCCGAGGGCAGATCCTTTGAGAAATTCGCATAGATGTTAGTAATTTTGCTAGCAAAGTATCTCGCAATATCGTTACATGCTTCCACAGAGTCATTCTGGGTATTACTCTCACTAGATACTACCGAGATTTCTTTAAAGATTTTAAAGAGCTCCTTTGAGGAGTTCTCAGCCTCTCCAATGCGGGTCTTATAGTACCGTGCTTTAGAGGAACGAATAAGTTTGTAATATCCTGCTTGCGCTATTTTATATTGAGATTTGGCTTTGGGGCAGAAGTTAATGCGCCATTCTCGTTCCAGTTTTTTACAAGCGGATTTTGCCACCTGAAGTTCCGAAGTAAACCACGGGGAAGGTTTTCTAGTTTGCCTGGTGATTAGTGAACTGCGGATAGGAGCAGTCTTATCTAGGGCAGTTATGACATGGTTCTTCAGGCATGAATAGGCAGCCTCACAATCTGACCCTCCAGGAGGTTCAGCCGCAGCAAGAATGTCGATGAAAGTATCTAAGTTGAAATTTTTCCACTTACGACATTGGTACAGCTGCGTACTATCACTCCTAGTTTCAGGCTCAGACAGCCAAATTCGTAAGGGAATGACAAGATGGTCCGACCAAGGCACGGGTATTGGAGGAAGCGTTTCTACTCCATTCCAATTACCAAATATGGGGTCGATCAGATGACCTTGTTTGTGAGTAGGCTCTTGGTTCTTAAGAGTGAGCTGCAGGGAAAGTAATTCATCTTTTATATAGGAGGCATCCTTATCTTGGACATCATCAAAATGAATGTTCATGTCGCCCAATACCAGGAGTTTGGATTTCCTCAGGGCGAGATGTGCTGTCGCCTCTACTAGACTAGCTGTAAAATCAAATAGTCTACCTGGGGGTCGATATATAAGAATGCCTGATAGGGAATGTTGAGGTCCCAGTGAAATACTAAACGAAGCAGCTTCACAGTGGTCAATAGTTAGGGGGAGTAGGGAGCACTCCAATGGGGCCCTAACAGCAATAGCTATTCCACCACCCCTACCTTCCTGCCTGTCAAGCCTGGCGAGAGAGTATCCTGGAGGCAACGCCTCTATGATGTCTGGGTCAGAATATTCGCCAAGCCAGGTCTCTGTTAGCAGCAGTATATCCAGTGCCTCATCCTCAAGTAGGTTGTAGACCTGATTGCAGTGCTTACTGAGAGATCTACAGTTAAGCAGTGCGGCTTTTATCAATTTTTTTGGGGGGACTATTATGGAGCCCATTTCAGGAGTAAAAGGGCACATGGAGCAGTTATGTAGTGATAAAGCCTGCATAGAATGTAAGCATAGTAATGGCGTAGTAGGGCGGAGATTCAACAAGGTTTGTTTATCATACCGTATGTGGAGGCCAGGATGTCTGGCCCCGCGCCCCGTCCGGCCGCGGACGGGCGCAGACGGGCTTGACTTTGGCTCGACTTCGGCGCGCTTCCGGCGCGCCCGCTGCACGCGTCCGCTGCGCGGTCGCTGGCCCACACACATTTATAGGCAGTAGGGCAACTAGAGCGCTAACCTGGCCGCTCGAGCCGGAAGTGCTGGCTCCTCCTCACCCTCCGCATCAATCGCCCAGAATGGACGCGGCGGACCGGGGCGGGAGTTAACAGTGAGGTGAGTATTAGGAAACAGGTTTTACAGATAAAACACACAATGATTTTTAAAATGTAGCGACTTGTACAGTTTTAAAATATCACGCTGTGAAGCAGCGTTAGCATTGTAAACTCACAACTCAAAAATGACACAGCGCGAGCGGATAGAGCCTGCCACTGCCACCGGCAAGACTCATCTCCACAGCGCGACTGCGTGAGACAGAGAGTTATATACACTTCCCTTAGAGTACTACTAGAGCGCTAACCTGGCCGCTCGAGCCGGAAGTGCTGGCTCCTCCTCACCCTCCGCATCAATCGCCCAGAATGGACGCGGCGGACCGGGGCGGGAGTTAACAGTGAGGTGAGTATTAGGAAACAGGTTTTACAGATAAAACACACAATGATTTTTAAAATGTAGCGACTTGTACAGTTTTAAAATATCACGCTGTGAAGCAGCGTTAGCATTGTAAACTCACAACTCAAAAATGACACAGCGCGAGCGGATAGAGCCTGCCACTGCCACCGGCAAGACTCATCTCCACAGTCTAGTTCCTAACTAGATGTACCTAAGTGTACCTAGCCTGTGTATACGTGTTAAGCCAAGAATCCCTCTATGATTTAGTCAACACCATTACCTGAAGTGAGAGACTGTGGGACCCCATCCTGGTCTCGAGTTGGACACCCCGCAAGGGATGTTTTAGACCACTGCGAGCTGGAGTGTCTGCATGTAGGAACCTCAGCGTCTCTGGTCAGTGTGTTGGCCGGGAAGTCTCTGTCTCCTCTGTCTTATCTTAGCAAGATGTGATGTATATATACCCATAGGTCTCCCCAAGGGTCTTACTTTGCTGTGTTACTGTGTTGGCCTAAGTATGACATTGGGCATGAACTTTGTACATAGATTTTATACAGAAGATGTAAGTCCTGCTGTGCTTCCAAGAATCCTCATGCATGATGTATGAGATTTCGAACTAGGGAAAACCCGCATTCTGAATGTAGTGTAGTATCTAGGTAAAAGGTCAGTCCCGGTGAATTGTGACAAGTGTAATGTAGGTAAGAATATAGGTGAAGGATAATGAAGTTACCGAGGCCTATATTATGGTACCTATATGGAATATAACACTAAAATATCTTTCAGATTTTCAAATCCCCAGAGTTCCGCCCCATACAAGGCAGAACCCACTACCTTATGATCATAATTCTGGAGGGGGGCAGGTATTGGTTTAGTCTGGGAGGTCCTATCCTCCTTAATCAGTGCCCCAGTAGTCTGCCTGTGCTGGAGATTCTGCTTTAAGATGTGATGTTTCCAGGCCATTTTCTCATACAGAGTTACTCTCTGATAATCAACGGTGGCCACTCTCTCAAGTGGGATCCCCCAGCAACAATTTACCTTTGAACGTTTTGTGGGGATTCATCAGCAGGAGTTTGGTTTTCGAGGTGTTAACCTCCAAGCCTTTCATTCCATTAGAGGCCTCAAAGTGATCCAGGAGCAGTTGCAGACCGCTGGTAGTTTTAGAGACTATTAGCGTGTCATCCGCAAGCAATAAAGTTGTCACTTTAACACGCCCCAACACGGGGGCGTCAGCGGGGAACTACCGCAAAATGTTGGACAACTCCGTTAATGAATAGTGAAGGCAGGGTAGGGGACAACACACAGCCCTGTCAGACCCCCCTGTCGGGCCCTTCCATAGCTGTCTTCGTGGAGGCGGACAACCAATGCAAGGATCTCAGAAGGAAGACCCAACTCCTGCAGGACACATCACAGCTTGCGCCTAGAGATGAGGTTGAAAGCTTATTTCAAGTCAATAAATGCTATATAGAGACTTCCCTATTCAATGGTCAGAGTTTTTCCAGGCCAGTAAGATAAAACAGAAAACCTGATCGGTGCTGATTTTCCTTCTAAACCCTGCTTGAAAGGAGGAGAAGATATTATTCTCCTCCGTCAAGGTCGTAATCTTCGTAAGGAGTGCACAGGAAAAGACCTTTTGAGCACCATCGATCAGGCTAATGGGCCTATAGTTGGATGGTAGTGAGCGATCACCCTTCTTAAAAACTGGAATCACCTCAACACCCTTCCATGAGGGCAGTATAAGAGCCCCTCCAGCAATACCATTGACCAGGGCCCAGATGTATTTAGACCAATTGGCGATGTCATTTAAAAAAACATCGCCAGGGATACCTTCAGACCCCGGAACTTTATTCCTAGCAACTGATTTTATGCTTAGTGTGATTTCAGCTAGCGAAAACTGCCAAGGGGTCTGGGGACTGGTAAAGTTGATGGTAGGAGCTTCGGTTGCCGGATCCCCTGATCCAGGATATACTGTAGTGAAGTGTTCAAACCAGGTAGGAATGGAAATGTTGTTGGTGCATGGCCTTGGTATTTCTGCGTGTCCCCTCACAACTAAAAGCCAAAACTGTTGTGAGTCTTTCCTCTGGCAAGCGTTACTGATTTGAAGCCATCGATTCTCATCCTTTTGGCATTGGGCAGGGCTGCCCTATAGATTCTCCTTGCTTCTCCACCAGATTATTTGCTCTAATAGCAATAGCCAGTTTTGATCTTAAATTCCTCCACTCCTGATTGAACCAGGAGGAGTGTGGTCTGGCGTATTTGGGCTTACCCTGAGGCCGTTGAAGCATACTAAAATGTGATGCTAACTGGTTAAAAAAATCTGTGTGGTATGCCGTGATCCTATGAAACCCATCCTGCTGCTCAAGTAGACTATGTAACTCACTAGTGCTATCTAAGAGGTTAGACTTCAAATCTTCACGTTTCGCTATATCGGTATCTACTCAATCCCATCTGAGTCTCCTATTGTAATTAGAAAGACAAACCTCCCTAGTTGTAGGAGGTGTACTTGGAACGCTAGGGTATTTGGTCCAAAGAGATGTCATGATAAGCTCAAGGGGATTGTGGTGGCTATCAGTGGTCGTTCCGACCACCATGTCCATCACACCATGCCACAGTCTGACATCTATTAAAATATAATGGATGTAGCTCATATGTAGAGTTATATTGTATGTATTCACCACTATCTTGTCTGACTTGGTTCAACTGTTTACTGCCATAAGCCTGTACTCGAGGTTTAGGGCATGAAGCTGTAGCACTGTACATGTCCATTTTTTAATAGGTAGTAATTCAAGGGGGGGTGGCGAGCATAACTCGTCCACTTTGCCACTATCAGTTATGTCCTCGGAATCTAAGGGTTCATAGGTGACGTTAAAGTCTCCTGCTATTATTAATGGTGTCAGGGACTCCCTCTCCTCGAGACAATCTTCTAACACTTGAAGAGTGGGTGAGCTACAGCTAGCCTTGGAGCCTCTGGCATAAAGAAATCTAGCCCTGTGCCATTCCTACCCCTGATGTGTATGTCTAAGATATCTGAGCTGATGATCTTAAGGTCACGTGTGGTACATTGACGCTCCATTTTAACCCAGATCAATGGCCCCCCAGCAGGCCGTCCTAATCTACTGGTAACTGCTGGGCGACAGTACGTCATAGACCAGGTTTCCTGCAAAATACATATATCGTATTGCTCTATATATTTAACCCAGTAAGCAAGTGCCACCTCTGTCCTCGCTCCGGCACATTCCATGATAATATGCTAAGTATTGGTGTCAGGCTACCAGAGGCTGTACATGGAGAGTGGTTCCCATCCATAGCATGGCTTAACCGCGGGCCTGCAGTGATTTCTCACGTTAATAAAGACCCCTCTTCCAAGGTATCGGTGGAAATCTGCAGTCAATCGAGGGACCCATGGCTAGTAGGCTTTAGATTTGATAGCATGGAGTCAATATAAAGCCTAGCTTTGTTTTCCGGGCACTTGGCCCTACTTAGACATAAGGGTATCGTGTTGGCTGAACAGGGTTTACGTGCCAGTCAATCATTGGTGGGGAGTGGTTAATCAGAACCCAATAAAGTACCGTCTCGGTTGATGGTTTGTGACTGGGATGTGGTGAAGGATCTATATTTTAGTTGAATACCAGTAGGAGTAGGTGAACATGATCTTGTCTCTAATGTTATGAGGTTGTGGGCTACATTCCCATCTCTTAGATGTAGTTTGATGAAATCCGTTTGAAAGGTGTGATCGGTTAGCCCCCTAACTTTGCGGATCCAATGTATAGATTTATTTATCAAGAGGTCTTTACCTTCATATTTCATGTGTGATGGGATTTTGGCACATCCGACATATAAATACTCCTCACGAGATCAATTATTTTTTTTCCCTTCTTATAGTATATTGAATGATAGTATATTGTAACAATTTTAAGTAATTGAACAATAGAGCTCAATAGAATACTCCTCCCTGGACATTGGGTATGATCTCGCCTGTAGTTGGGAATTTGTCCACTGATAACTTGTGTTCTGTCACAGCTTTGCGTTAGTTCCAAAGCATTCTTACTAGTAGCGATAGCAGGATACTTGGTGGGAATGGACATTAGGGGAACTATGCAATTCAAGATGTTGCTTAGTTCTTGTAAACAACTAGTTTTCGGCTTGGGTTGATGTACTATAGGGGGACTTCTCACATGCAAAAGTTTGACCTGGACCGTAAGAGATAGGTTTAGTGCCTTAAGTGAGGTGACTTCAGCCCTTAGATCTAATATGATTGTAGTCATATCCTGCTACACCAATGGTGCCTCTTCTGGGGTTCCCAAGGCCCTCCATTCAATTATATCTTCCTCTGCATGTGCAATGGCGAGCCTCATAGGAGAGGGTCCCCCCACTATCTCAAACTCTTTTCCCTGCTTATTACAGGCCAAATGCTGAAGAGGGAGGAACCTATTGGCTAACCAATATTGGTGTATATATTGGTATCGTCACCGGCTATGGCTTCATCCGTAACAGCAATAGAAATTCAGGAGACCACTCCCCCTTCTACATCAGTTGTGACTGTGTGCTCTGTGACGTTGGGGAGGGATTTTTAGTGCTACATGTGTTCCGCTTGGTAAAAATAGCGGGTATATGTTTCTCAGGATTAGGATTGGGTTTGAAAATGGGATTTGGATTTGGGCTGGAAGAATGTGAAACAGCTGAAGGGTGCAAAGTGTCTAATGGGACCGGAGGAGTGGCGGGGGCTAAGATCTCTTCACATTCCAGTAATAAATCATCAATGCGATCCAAAACACAATTGTTGGCTGCCGACTTACGAACCGGTTTATTTCTACTGCATTTCGGCCGGGGCCCTTCTGTCCCACCCCCGCCCACACAAATTGTAAGTTTTCTTTTCCGCATAATATTTTGCAAGATATTATACAGATAAAGTGAAAATATAAACTTACTGAGATGAAAATACAAGCAATATTGTGTCACTGTCCATGTAGCATCTGCGAGTGTCTTACGTCTGCCAAGCTAGTTCATTAGAGGTAAACTAGGTGCCCTGGTCACACAGTCAGACTTCACAAACCGGGGTTACGAACCAGTACTGAAAATATGAAGAACTCACAGATAGTGTCATCGCGGTCCACCAAGCCAAGGGGAATGGCCCCGCCCTGCCTCTTCCTGGCAAGAACAGGCCCGCCGTAGGCCCGGGCGAAGCCCGCGCGTGTCCCACACAGTGGAGCTTCGTGGCCGAAGATATGCGCCTCCTGGTGCAGAAAGCAGCGTCAGGTGAGGCAAAGGCTCTTGGGGGCTGTGGTTCCGTGCCCCTGGTTAGCGTAGGAGTGTCCCGTGCAGCGGGGCCACACGGCCGAAGATGTGCGCCTCCTGGCGCAGAAAGCAGCGCCAGGTGAGGCAAAGGCTCTTGGGGGCTGTGGTACCATGCCTCTGGTCAGCGTGGGAGCGTCCCGTGCAGCGGTGCCTCATGGCCGAAGATATGCTCCTCCGGGCGCAGAAAGCAGCGTCAGGTGAGGCAAAGGCTCTTGGGAGCTGTGGTTCCATGCCCCTGGTCAACGTAGTAGCGTCCCACGCAGCAGGGCCTTGCGGTCGAAAATATGTTCCTCTTGGCGCAGAAAGCAGCGTCAGGTCAGCGTAGGAGCGACTTTCCCGGTCTCAGGTTACGTGATGGAAATATCTTACTGCCGGCACACACCGCATGTACGAGGCGCCTGGAGTCACTTCCACACAAGTGTCGGTCCTCAACTACTGCGGTTTTAGTACCGGCGGCGCCGGGCACTAGAACCTCTAGCCTGAAGGGAGGTTCTTGGAGATTTTGTGAAGGCTGGAAGGTCTTTGGGGTTCGTTGAAGGCCTGGCAGGGTTTCTGGAAGGACAGCAAGGCCAGTTGACGAACCGGCTACAGGTGACGGGGTTCTTGCCGAGTTCTGTCAGCAGCAGTAAATTTTCTGGTCCGTCAAATCTGAGGAGCAGGGTTCAGGGGAGCCCTTAAATACTAAATTTAAGGGCATTACTGAGGACTGGGGGGCAGTAGCCAACAGCTAAAGTCCCCTAGTGTGACTACGCCTTTTGGCGCACCCTTACTTTGGGGAGGAGAGCACATTCCTGTTCCTATTGGGCCTAATTCTCAATTCAAGTTGGAAAATTACTAAAAGAGGGGTTCACCTCAGCTCCTGGCGACCCTAGGGGTGTGCTAGGCTAAGTTGGCCCTCCTACTCTGCTTACTAATTTTATCACCTGTCCTGCCGCCAAACAAGTAGGGCTCGGATGGGGTAAGGGGGTCACCTCCACTTGTTGGAGCTGCCCAAATCAGCAAATCACATACGTGGGTGCCTTGCTCGCTGTGCCACTAGATTCAAGTCAGCCTGGATGATGAGGGGTGATACCCCAAAACCGGTTCCAGGATGCTTGTGTCTTGTCCAGGGAGGACCTGGCTTGGCAGTTTGGGCTGGACTGTTCCCATGAGGAGCAGGGTCAAGACTCATTTGCATATGGCTGGGTCCAAACTGGGTTGGCATAGTGGCAAAAGAACAATGGATTAAACCCAGATCTCTTGAATGGGGGTGAGTGGTTGAAAGGTTTCAGCACTCCGTCCATCATCTTGTTGAGTTTGCTATGTTTACCCTAAGTGGTCAAGTGTATGCCCAGACATGGGTCCCTTGCTCCCTGTGCCACTGGATTGAAGCTAGCCTGTCTGATGAGGGATGATACCCCGGAACTGGTCCCCTGAAGCTTGTTTCGGTCCAGGGAGGACCTGGCTTGGCAGTTCGTTCTGGACTGTTCCCATGAGGAGCAGGGTCAAGACTGATTTGCATATGTCTTGGTACAAACTGGGGTGGCATAGTGAGCAAAAAAACAATGGATAAAATTCAGATCTCTTGACTGGGTATGAGTGGTTGAAAAGTTTGAGTACTACGTTCATCATCTTGTGTCTACTACAAGTCGTACACATCCTAAGGGGTCAGCAGGGAGCGCAACCTCTTAGGAGCATGTGCCCTCACACACCCATATGGGTGTCATGCTTCATCATTGAGATTTTGCTCCTGGCGGGAGTATATGACGTTACAACGCATACCATTACCACGCATACTTTTACAACTCGGATTTAACAATGCAACTACGTTTACAACACATATTTTTACAACGTAAACCATTACAGCGCATGTTAATAAAGATACATAAAAAGTGCCATGACACCACCAACTATTACAACGCATACCAATACAATGAATACCAATTACAACGGATAATTATTATAGTAGGTTAAACGTGCCTAGAAATTACGTGCGAAAACAGGATAAAAAACAATAATACTTCCCAATTTTTTTTAAATAAAATATTTCGACATATACATCCAATTTCTTTTCTCCAAACCAGTGTGCATTCATTAGCAAAATATGCATATACATACAAATCATAAAAACGTGGTGTCCTTCCACTATTTTCACTACTACATCCTAGCAATCATCTACTCTAACTACATCAGCCTAACCACCATCTACCCAAAATGGCTGCCATTCTGAAAGGAAACGTTAAAAACAACATTTTACACACAACATAAAAAATACACATTTTGTCACGTTCTGCATCACTCGGGAAAAATAGATTCCAAAACATATTTTCTTTAAAATTTTCTTTAGCAACAAACAAACATACAAATTGAGCCAACCACCATTTTGTGGTCAGTGGTGCACTGACTTCCAGGGTAACCACACCCATCAGCAGTAGGGCAAAAATTGTGGGAGCTTCAAAGTGATACACTGCCATCTACTGACTAAAGTAAGTACACGTTTTGTACACGAAACACATTGATATCCAAAAGAATGATTTGGGCTAACATAAAATACAATTTTTTAATATATTAAGTTAACAGATGTGCGACATACAGATAGAGCAAAACACCTAAACAATACTCACCTACTGTAAAAAGTAAGTGAAGGTTTTACATAAATCAGATTTAATATAAAGGTTAACAAAAACGTCTCAAAAAAGGTTTCAATTTGTTTTTTTAATACATTCACAAACTTTAAACAGAGACATACAGCTAGCAATTTTGAATTAAATCTCTGAAGAAATCCACCAGTAAGTTTATTCTAGTATTAATATTCTAACTCATAAAATGTGCTGGTCACTCCTCGCTTTGTTAAGAGTAAACAAAAAAAACTGAATATATACAGTCATTATCCTTTTTTAATGTATACAGCTTCAATAAACTTCATCTAAAATCAATGCAATCAAATTCATCAACTGGACTACAAAACATCTTCTCAAGCACTTTTTCAATAAGCAGAAGGCCTTTCACAGGTGAAAATTTTGAACAACCTAATGTTGCAACCAAAACAAATAAAAACATTTCTTTACAGAAAACAAAAAGCAAAGCAAACATAAATCATTAAAAATCTACTTTTACTTTTAGACCTACCCAACATCACCCAGAAGGTAGAAATCGAAATCAGCAAAAACAGCTGAAGACACCAAACGGCGCCAGCAAAGGATAAACAAGCATACTAAGGCACCTTCTAAGGCAGAGGTCTTCAAACTTTTGTCGGCTGAGCCCCCCCCCCCCATCTAAAACGTTTTACACATTGAGCCCCCCCACCATCACCACCACCTGACAAAAAAGTTATGGAAGCTGGTACTCTGTATCATTGATAGCCCTTCCCTCCTGCAGAGCCCAGGTTGTATAGGGCAAATAATATTAAAGTCGTTAAGAGTGTTTAGTAAACTGAAGTTTTTTTGGTGCTTGTGCTTATTCTAAAGTTCAAATGAAAAGCCTCCAAGAAAAAATGAGCACAAAAAATTACATTGGTGCTTTATTTTTCACATAAAACACAAAATTTAGGATAGATTAGCAAAAACACTCCTGAAACACAGGTGTGGGGTGTACCTGTTTTTCTCCACAGAGACCGTCAATGTGTGGATGGATTCTTGCTTCTGCCATCCTTTGGTTGTGCTCCACTTCCAGTTTTGAGCAGTACCTGGAAACTGGAGTGCTCACAAAATTTTGTAATATATTTTTTGCAGTTTTATATAGTGTGACATGACCCAAATGTATTGGAGTGCTTACAAGAGCATCTTTTACATTACACAAGCACACATTCATTTTTTGTAAGCACAGGGAGATTAAGTGGTTTGCCCAGAATCACAGGATTTTGAGCAGACACCAAGAATTGAACCTGGTTCCCCAGCTCTACAGTCATCAGCTCTGGCTGTTGCGCCACATCCTTACCCCTAAACAAGATATCAGTGAAAGGGGTTCCACAAAACATGCTTTCTGACACGATTGAAAAATCCATAATTATGTGGCGTATGGCCAGGTGTTGCCATATCAGTAGGAGGACAGCCACAGTTTTCCAAGAAGGCCTAGGGGACATTTACATCATACACATGTGATATAAGTGATTCAAGAGGATATATACATCTTTATTCTCTAGCAGCATCAAGAGTCAATGTGTTGGCATAGTTGGCTTATAAAGAAGATTGCCTTCCAAAGCTTCAGAAATAGCAGCACAAGATTTTTTTTTTATTTGGTCTACGAAAGAAGTGAGGACAGATGGTAGGCATACTTCACAATATTTGTTATATCAGGCTTGTGGACGCAGCTCTAGGGATTGGAACATGTCATGCAAGCACCAGCGACTTTAATCAAGGTAAAATTCATTTTTCGTAAGTCACTGGTAAATGAAGTGATTTTGCCCAGGATCACATGATGTTGAGCCGATACCAGGACTGGAAACGGGGTGCCCAGCACCAAAGTCAGCACCTGTGGCATTAATGCCAAATCCACTCCTCCTTAATAATAATCCACATTTGTAATAATAATCCACATTTGTAAAGCGCGAACAATCACCCGTAAGGGTCTCTAGGTGCTGGGGGGCCTCGGGAAGATTAAGCAAGCTATTGCCCAGAGTCACATGGTGCTGGGCTAATCTTCCGCCGGCGCCGGGGATCGAACCGTGATCCCCAGATTCCGGAGTCAGTCGCCCTGGCCACGGCGCCACACCTCTTCCCTCTTCCCACTAGTAGTGGGATGAAGGATAAAGGAGCAAGGCTTTAAAAAATATAACAAAAAGCTCTTCACTCTTACCTGCCAGAGAATGGAATCTTCAGGGAGGATACAACTATTGTAAATTCCTTGCAGTGAAACGTACTTCCGACGTGGGAAGCAACATGGGGAGTAACTAGACCCGAACTTCGGGGTAGGGGGGACTAAGAATCCCAGCCAGGGCTGGCCCTAACATTCATCGCACACCTGAGGGGGACAGGTGAGTGAAGTGTCACATGGGCAGGGTGAGTAGTGTGCTTGTGTGACTGCAGGGTGAGGTATAGGGTGAACTCGTGTGACTGCAGGGTGAGGTACAGGGTGAACAGCGCAGTGATCACTGAGAGTGCAGAGTGTGCGGTGTGCCGATGTGACCACAACTAAGTGGAGGGAGAACGGTGTGAGTTCATGGTGAGTGGCATAAGTGCAGTGTGGTCACGTGTGAGTGCAGGGTGAGCGGTGGTATGATTGCATGGTGATCAGTGTGAGTACATTGTGATTCCTGTGAGTGCAGGGTGAGTGTGAAAGAGAAGGGCGAGAATGAGGAGTGAGTTGTCAGAATGCAGGATGCATTCCCAGACACAGTTGAAATTACTCAGCATGTTATTTGAGGCTTGGTATAGGGTTTGAGATATAAGTTAAACTATTGCTTTTATGACATTATTCAGGCTCCAGGGATCGAGGGTGGAGGAAATAAATATTGTGCTTATCCTGCAACAAACTTCCAGTCTTGCGATTAGGGTTGCCAGCTCTTTATATTGATGTCCCAGATGGCACAAAAATAAGCAGCCCCCTATGTTATGGACATGGATTTTATCATCATGTTAGAACTGACAGTATCTGAATCAGTGGCGGCAGCCATGCCAAATGCCTTAAAAAACATACAGGACCTCCTGTCTGACCGGTTTGGACTTGCAAATTTTTTCAGTTCGTACACACCCTCTGGGTGCAGGAGGGTCCCCAAAGTGTGGATCAGGTGTGCGGAATTCACATCATTCGCTTTTGAGTAATTTTGCGAAATTCTACAACAATGATAATGCAAAATACAAAACTGGCATTTAACAGTATATTTTAGCATTAAATGCTTCCTTGCGTCCATATTGGGATGCGAGGATGCATTTCAAACCAAAAAATGTGTCAAAACCACAAGTACTGAGAGCAACAGCCACTTGGTTTCTGGGTGTTTGTGTTGTTCCTGTTTAGTTGAGGTTTACCACGAAACGGACGAAGATACTTAGAATGTGTGGTTAAAAACACTATATTTATTTTTTCTGCCGTCAACCACCCATTTCCCAACACGAATGCCAAGTAGGACAACCGACTGTAGGAAAACACACATGAGTTCCAAGCCACTGGCACACCATTCCCTCCTTCAACTGTCACAATCCACCATGTCAAGAGATGAAGTTCACTAGTAATTGTAGAGAGAAGTAAACAAGGCCGGATTAAAAACAAAGTAAACTACGGAATTACTACAGACAACAGAATCCTGTCACTGCCTCATTCAGCAAGAGCCCCTCATTCATGGCTGCACCCCATTCAGAGAGCACTGCTGGTCACACATGTAAATCCTCAAAACATGGCGATTCCCAATGCTAAAATGATGTCATATAGTATGATGACTTAATTTGAGGAGAGATAATCGGAGCAAAGGCATATTGTTGACAAGTTGCAGTTGCGAATACCCCCTCAGCCCCCCCCCCCACCCCCGTCGTCGTGTGTGTCAGCCCGGGCTGATACAGTTTCCAGGGCACACACACAGACAGTTTTTGAGCTGCCAGCCGCACCCGAGTACTTCACAGGTCTTTAAAAGACCATTCAAGTGTTATGTTATGTTATGTTATGTTAAAATGGCTTTTATAGAGCGCACAGCTACTCAAAAAGAGTGTCCCGGCGCTTTAGTTTAGGGTAGGCTGCAGTATACTAACATAACACATTAAAAGAGAAAGTGTCACAGACAGAAAGAAAACAACGAGCAAAAAAAGACCTACTGGGTGAACAACCAGGTTTTGAGGTCCTTTCTAAAAGCTAGTAAGCTGGTGACTCCCCGAAGTGTAAGAGGCAGAGAGTTCCACAGCTGTGGCGCCAGTAGTCCAAAGGAGCGACCTCCCAAGCGCACTCTCTTCACTCGCGGGACGATCGCCAAAAACAGGGATTCTGATCTCAGAGAGCCAGCCGGTCGGTAGAAGGCAAGTCTCCTTTGGAGGTACATTGCTCCCGTCGCATGGAGGGCCTTGTATGTCAGGGTCAAAGCCTTAAAGGCGATCCGCTTGCGGATTGGGAGCCAGTGCAGGGTCTGGAGCAAGCCCGCAGCACTAACGCGTCTATTCAATCCAAAAATCGCTCTCGCCGCAGCATTCTGCACAATTTGGAGCCGCTGTAGCAGGTACTCTGGCAGGCCCAGGTACAGAACGTTTGAATAATCTAGCCTAGAGCCTATCAGGGCCTGCACAGTCAGCTTCCTGTGCTCCTCCGATAAGAGGGGAAGAAACCTCCGTAACATCCTAAGGAGGCCGAAGCAAGTGCCCGACACCCCCAGGATCTGGGACTTCATAGTCAACCCCTTGTCCATCTTGACCCCCAAGTTCTTAGCCATTTGGGATGAACAAGTTGGGGGGAACATATTGGTAGGCCACCAAGCCTGCCAGTCTGGCTCCGTGTCACACCCAAAGAAAAGTACCTCGGACTTATCGGAATTGCACTTGAGGCTGTTCAGTTGAAACCATTGAAACACAGCCCCAAGGCAATCTCGGATACTCTCCCCATCAAAGTCTCCTCCTCTCTTGCACGAGAAGAGGAGCTGGGTGTCGTCTGCATAAGATACGATCCGGGCCCCAAACGACTCCGCCAACGCCGCCAAAGGGGTCATGAAGATATTAAAGAGGGTCGGGCTCAAAATAGAGCCCTGAGGGACCCCGACTCCCAGAGGCGGCATCACGGCGGAATCTGGCGAGGCCCAGACCGTTTGCCGGCGGCCCGCTAGAAAGGAGGAAAACCAGCTGAACACCGTCCCCCGTAGTCCAATCTCATAGAGTCTTGTGAGAAGACCGTCATGGGGGACGGTGTCGAAAGCCGCCGACAAGTCCAGCATCACCAGCATGGCTTTGCCCCCAGTATCCAGAACCCCTTTAATAGTTTCTGAGACCTCGAGGAGCGCAGTCTCCGTGCTGAGATTTGGGCGAAAACCCGACTGGGTGGCATGCAGAATCTCATTCGACTTGGACAGCACCGTCTGCACGTGCTTTTCAACAACTTTCGTGAGAGCCGGCAGCAGAGAGATAGGCCGGTAGTTGACTGGGGCCTTTGGATCCAGACCAGGCTTCTTGAGCAGCGGGATGACCATTGCCTGCTTCCAAGCCTGCGGAACCACTCCCTGGCTCAGCGATGCAGTGTTCTGCTTTCAGGGCCAGTCCCAGTAAAACGGAGTCAAGATCTTCAAAGAACGTTCCGGGTGGGCCAGGCGGTCTATAGACCAATAATCCCTTGACTGATTGATGCGGAGCCAAAGCGATAGAAAAAGCGAGGGACTCCGAGCCACGAATATCCTCCACTGGCAAGATAGTACAAGCCGTGTCTTTCTTCACCACCAGTGCCACTCCACCGCCCCTTCCCTTCGCTCTGTCCTTCCTGAAGACGTTATAGTCAGGCGGAATTGCCATGGCGACGTCTGGATTCGAAAGTTCTCCCCACCATGTCTCGGTGAGCATAAGACACAGTGGCTTAGCCGTGTCAAGAAGCTCAAAGACGTCTTGTGCATGTCTGCACGCCGATCTGGTGTTTAGTAGCATGCAGAGATATCCCACACTGGCGATGTTATTGCCAGGGGAACAAGGCAAAGCACGGGAGGGACGCCATCCGTGTTAACGAGGCTTTGCTGTTTTTTCACATCTTAGCGCCCCTGCATCTCCACTTTGACTATGGCTGAGACACAGGATTGGCGCCTGGAGGCAACAATGGAAAATGAAGTGGTGTGGTGGAGTACGCGCCCCCCAACAGTGTAATAAACATAATGTTCTTTGAAAACTCAATTAAAACCAATCAACGAATAACCAATTTTTTTGCAGGTAGTAATCAATGAACAATTTGAAGTTACAAAAGCACCTAATAAGTGAAAAACATTGTTAAACGTATTCTTAAATCTAGATTGTCAAACATGTAAAACTAACAAAATTGTCTTTGTAGATTAAACGTTCATTTAAATTAAAAAAATATATATATTTATTATTTATTTCTTGAATTTATAGGGCGCACAGCTACCTGGAGGTTTCTCAGCGCCAAAACGGACACACCTATAAGAGAAGCTGCTTCATTGGTTAAATTGCCAAGTTTTCAGATCCTTACGAAATTTGCAGTAGATAGTTTTGTGCCGGAGTTGGAAGGGGAGGGAGTTCCACAGTGAGGGAGCAAGATACGCAAAGGATTTACCACCCATGCGAGCTTGTTTGATCCGGGGGACATTGATCTTAGCCTGGGATGAAGATCGAAGGAGGCAAGTAGGAAGATAAAGGTGGGCCAGGGCCCTGAGGTACTGAGGCGCTGTCCCAGATTTAATCCTGTGCATATAGCAAAGGGCTTTAAATTTTGTGTGATTTTCTACTCTGAGCCAGTGTAAGTCACGGAGTGTTCCTGAAATTGGCACAGTAACCTGGCGGCAGAATTCTGGACGACCTGCAGTTTACGCACTAAGTCTTTGTTAGCACCCAAGTAAAGTACGTTGCCGTAGTCCAGTCGGGATGCAATTAGGGCCTGGATGACCGTTCTTTGTGTGATTAAAGGCAGCATCCATAGTATTAATAGTTCATTTTAAAAAATATAACACAAACTCTTTTTCTCCCCTCTTTTAAAGACATATACATAATGGCATCAGGAAGACAAGCCACATATGTGAAATCTCACAAAGGAAATCGACTCCCAAAACATGGTGGCTACATTTATTGTAAGGAGAGATTAACTGAGCCCAGCAGTCACTGGAGGTGTGTGCAGTATTACTAAACCCATTTATCAGGCAGAACGGTTACTCTTGGTGACCCTGTTGAAAGGCCTACAGAGTACAACCACTCTGCCTCTGCAATGGAGATCGAGGTTAGAGAAAGCATTAACCAAATGAAAGAACTTGCATCCACCTCTAATGAACCCTGTGGCGCAGGGAGGTATCCCAACACATTCCTATACATGTAGCAAGTTCCATGCCCACAATCCCAAATTTATGCAGCATTATACAAAGCAAAAAACAGGCAAATAATCACCAACGTGTAACACCCCAAATATACGCTGATATTGACATGCCTCCTGAACTGTTACTGTTACTAATGAAACCTTTCTTTTGCATGAGAACAAAAACGTTCAGAAAAGAATACTAATATTTAGCATACCCCGTAACCTTGTAAAAGTGGAGACTAGTGATATTTGGATGATGGATAGCACGTTCAAATCCACACCCCATCCATTCACCCAATATACACCATTCAAGCCTACATTAATAACACTGTAGATCACTTAGGGCCTTATGTAGGTAGCCTAACATTTACCACTTCATAAATACCGAATTTTACCGATTCGGTATTTATGAAGTGGTAAATGCTATGTAGGTAATGAGTCGGTAAAAATTACCGATTCGGAATTGGTCGGTAATTAAGAATCGGTATTTACCGATTCGGTAATGGTAACTGGCTTCCCATTGATTCCTATGGGCCAGGAGGCCCATAGGAATCAATGGGAAGCCAGTTACCATTACCGAATCGGTAAATACCGATTCGGTAATGGGGGGAGCACAATCAAGGGTGGCAGGGTGTCACAGTGACACCCTGTTGCACCCCTGATTCCTGCATGTGTGCACATGTGGCACACATACATGCCCTAAGGGCATGTATGTCTGCCACATTGCACACTTCTAAGGGCGAAAAAATGCTTTTACTAAGACATTCGTCATTTACCACCAACTTTTAGTTGGTGGTAAATAACGAATCCACACAACACCCACACACTCCCCCTACATCTCATTTCAGGATTCGGTATTTACCGAATCGGTAAAATTACCGATTCGGTAATTTTACCGATTCGGTAAATTACCGAATCCTGAAATGTCCCCCCTACATCCCAAACGCCTGAATACCGGTCGGTAACGGCATTTTTACCGAAAATCGGCCGTTACCGACCGGTATTAGGCCACCTACATATGGCCCAAAGTGTACAGTTTACTCCCTGATAAGCAAACCTCACTTACACTGAATGTTTAACAGTGCTAAAATCTAAAACACAAAATAAAAGTCCTAGAAAAGTGAAAATTGATTTTGAATTATCATTGATTAACACCATAACCAAAATGTATCCCGAAACCCAATATCAAGGATGCTTTGTTCACTTTTCACAGGCGTATTTCCAAAAAATAAAATAAAATCCCTTGTTGAGGATTACATATCAGACAGAAAAACTGCAATTTGAGTTAAAAAAAAGAATTGCCTTGTGCTTTGTTCCTCCTGACTGTGTGGATGAATTCTACACATCAATTACTTAATCTGACGTATTTACTACAAATGAAGACAAATTGGGCACCCTACTAAATTCTTTGAGGACACGTGGATTGGCCATCTAAGCAGGTCAGGTCGCAGGAGGAATCCAGGGTTCCTGTGAAGTGGTGCAACTGTTAAACATCCTGCTTAGAGGGAGCAGCAAAGACCAATAACGTCATAGAGGGATGGCATAACTCCTTCAATAAATCAATTGGAAAACCTCACCCAAACGTTTATCATTTCTTGGAAAGTTTGAAGAAGGAGCAAAGTTTCCAAGAAATGAGAATAGCAGAATCATTGACTGGTATTCTGAACTCACGAATTTCCCAAAAACAAAAGGAATGTCAGAGAGATTATTGGGACAAATTCAAAAGTTTTTGTTGATGGTGGCTTCAGACTACCTAGACAATATTGCACACATACTACATTTCTAACTATGATTAACACCTATTCTGCCTTACTTGCCTGTTTTGCACATTTGAAAAAAAAGAAAATTGACATTTTTTAAAATATTTTTTCAAATCTATAACAAAGGTTGTACTTCCTACCTTCAGCTGTCTACCTTCTTCAACTCATTGTCATTTGTAAAATTCAAAAGTTCACCAAGAGTCTGCAGCTCGCCAAATATCCAAACTATCAAATCCATAATCCACTATTCAATCCAATACTCATGCAAAACTATCAGAAGAGACACAGATTGGCCAATGCATATTTTACAGCAAACACACTGCTGCATAATATACTGTTTAAACTAAAAAAACACGTCCCCTTAAAAAAATCCCCAAAAATAAAAATAGTTTGGCAAAAAACACAACAAGAAATCCATTGGTACAATCTTCTCCATCGATTTTTGATCCAAAGTGTGGCAAAAGTCAAAACTCCAAAGCTCCACTTATAGAAAAATCCTGCATTAAGTTAAAATCCATTAGCAAAACTTCCAAAGTGTCCAAAACATACATTCAGCCATCCATGCCATCAGCATTGTCCAAAATTCTACGTCCTCGAACATCCATTAACACAAATTCTTTTTTTTTTAAAACACAACGCACCCAAAAAGTTACAAATATTGCTTCCTTTACTTATTGATTTAAAAGAAATATTAATAATTCTATCCACATTCTTTCTTTTTTTTAAACCAAAAGTGTAAAAAAAGTAATCAACCTGACGTAGGCCTACAACTGCTACCTTTATAGGAATGAAAACGTGGTTAAAAAATTCAAAACATACTTCAAAATACTAACATCTACCACCCTCCTCTCTCCTTACAATAAACTATGCCGCCCACAATCTCTATTAAATAAAAAAATATTGTCTTACCTGACAGCAGCTCTTTCTTGCTTCCGATCTTGACCACTATGCTCCGACTGTAGAAACAAATGCACAACCGATTACGTCTTCTGTAAAAGTAAATAGTAAAAAAGGACAATTTCATCCATTCACTTCAATAGAAACATGTGGGAAATATCTAAAAAGAAAGATGTTTCAAAAAATGTTTTTTGTTTTTTTAAATAATGTATCATTTAGCATGTTTATATTTATGTAATAAAAATTTCGAATTCACTGTTAAATATTTTTTTTGAAAAAAAAATATTTGTATTAAATACGATTGTCCTATTTATTTTATTTAAAAAAATGTTTTTACCTTTGTTTAAATATTATATTAATTTATTATATATCAACTATTCTTTAATGAATAATGTTTTTAAAATACTACTCACCCCTACCCCAAAAATCTATTTCTGTATCATGACATGCCAGATTATAAATGTTAACTCCTCATCATTTTTCTTTTTAAATATTAATAATATTTAAAATGTATTAATATTATTATAAATTTAAATCACTAAACAAGTATGAATATTAATACTAGGTTACTAATACACTCCCCAATCCAAAACCCCTAATTCCCTTCCATCCCATGCCAGAGAAAGGGTGTCCCACACTCATAAGTATTATTTGTATTTATTTAACACAAATATTAAATGTATTATGTATTAATACACAGGCATTAAAATGTATACCCGAGTATTAATATACTCCCACACCCCAACCCCCATTTCCCTTACATCCCGTGCCAGAAAAAGTGTCAAACTTTCATAAGTATTATTTTTTATTATGATTAAATTGCTCAGAAATTATATAAAATGTAATATCTATTAATACAAAGGCATTAAAATGTATACCCGAGTATTAATATACTCCCTACCTAAAACCCCTATTTCCTTTGTATCCCATGCCCGAAAAAGGGTGTCACACCATCATAAGTATTATTCTTAATTATTATTAAATTGCGTAAAATAATAGTAAATTCAATATGTACTAATACCCGTGTATTAAAATGTATACCCGAGTTTTAATATACTCCTGCACCAAAAACTCCAAATTCACTTGCATAGCATACAAGAGAGAGTGTCACACCCTCGTAAGTACTATTTTAAATTTTTATAAATTTACTTAGAAATAAGATGACATTTAATATGTATTAATATTCCGGTATTAAAATTTACACCCGAGTATCAATACAGTCCCCCACCCTAAACCCCTATTTCCCTTGCATCCGGTGTCAGAGAAAGGGTGTCACACCGTCATAAGTATTATTTGTAATTATTATTAAATTACTTAAAATTAATATGACATTTAATATGTATTAATACCCAGGTGTTAAAACGTATACCTGCATATTAATACACTCCTCTTCCCAAATCCCCTAATTCTCTTTCATCCCGTGCCAAAGAAAGGGTGTCACATCCTCGTAAGTATTATTTTTAATTATTAAATTGCTCAACAATAATGTTACGTTTAATATGTATTGATATCCGGGTGTTAAAATTAATACTTTAGTATTAGTACACTCCCCCACCCAAAACCCATAATTCCCCTCATCCCCTGGCAAAAAATGATAGTTATCCACTGGCAAAAAATAATAATTAAACACTCTAATTAAAAACCATACCAATATTACTATTAAATACAATACTACTCTAACTTATTTGATAGTACTTACCTAAACACTTACTTTAATTCTCAATGTAATGGCACATATGTTCTAATGCCATATATGTTTGTAAGGTCCCGTGGAGATCTTCAATCTCTCCTTTTCTTAGAGACCTTCACTGGCTCCGCATTACAAACCGGATTAAATTCAAGGCCCTCTGTTTTCTGCACAAAATCAAGCAAGAGCGAGCCCCTTGCTATCTTAAGGACCTGGTTCAACCATACTTTCCATCCCGCTCCCTTAGATCTTCAGCTCAGGGCAACTTTGTGATTCCCCGTTTCAAACTTTCGAGAATGGGCGGCTGCTCCTTCTCTTACGCCGCCCCCAGACTGTGGAACTCTCTTCCGGTCACATTGAAACTTGAACCATCTCTCTTTTTTTTTTTTTTAAGTTTTCAAAAACCTTTATTCAGCAGATAGTGTCGATACACGGCTTAGTGCCAACTTGAACCATCTCTTCTGAAATTCCGCAAAGACCTTAAAACCTGGCTCTTCTCTCTTTAACAAGAACTAAATCTATTGGCGCCGGGAGACCCCTTGTGGGTAGCTGCGCGCCCTACAAATTCAATTACAAATACAAATGTTGTTATAGCATGCGTTGTAATGGCACATTTGTTGTAATAGCTGCGTTGTAAAGGCATTACGATGTAATGCCTACACTGTAATATACGTTTCCCGACCCCTTTATGTACTTTGCAGGGGTGCCTCCTGAAGTTTTGTTAAACTACTGTTGAGTTGCATGCATTGCACTGCAAACCATGCCATTTATGAGGTGATTGCCAATGGCCAGATGTGAAATAAACATACACCAGACAAAACACGTGAAACAAATAACATTTATTTATTTGAAAAGTTTTATATAGCGCTGGCTAGACCCGGAGGAATCGGAGCGCTTTATGTGAATAACAGTTTTGCATAGTTACATTAGTTACAGTAGCATAGTATAACATAAAAGACAAGTCCCCATAGAGGATAGAAGGTAATGGGGGAGGGGGGTTGAGATAGGGGGTTGGGAGGCAGATCAGATCTGGCAGACCGGCAATGAAAAATTACATCGTGGGGCCCAAAAAGGTTAGAGTAAACAAGCCCAGAAACCGGTTGGAGTCACAAAGTCACAATGTCCAGTGCCAAAATTCACTCACTGCGTTGGGTCACCTTTGCAATGTGGCGGTACAAAAAGGAGGGGGTGAAATAAGGGCGCCTCGCAGCGACCATTAATGACTGGAGGGGTGAAAGGTTTCTCAAAGGGGGTCATCAAAAAGCCATGGACAGGCAGGCGATACAAGGCGTTGGCAAGCAGTGATCGAGGACTTGGTTGTAGCAGTCCAGATGGTGGACCCAAAGTTATGGTAACCAACGACCTCGGCACAAAATGGTGGACCCACAGATCAACATAAAATCCGAGCCAAAAACCATAGAGAAAAAACAACTTCAAGGAGCAGGACTGGTTGGGACAGGCAGGCAAAGGATAGGGAGGTAGGAAGGCTGCTGGAAATCGCCGATATCTTCCGGGTCGACCCGGAAATTCTGGTAGCAGTATCCCGACCCAACCTGCTGTAGGGACGGGGGAAATCGGATTGGGGGCTCAGGCAGCAGCCCTGGAAGAGGAGAGGCAGCCACAGGGTCCAAAGGGCGTACACATTTGGATTCGTATGGAAGACAAGCTCAGAGTCGGGAGGACGCGATCACTGGGACTTCACAGAGGAAAACAGGCTCAGGGGTACAGTGAGGCAGCGTCACTGTATTCTCTTTGCTGCTTCGTCTGTGGCACAATAATCGTGCGTTCCAGCAGTAAACCTGGAAGGTGTAGCAGGATGTCCCGGAAGGTGTTGCAGATCATCGGTGTTTCGTCGGAAAGGCGGGGGAGGAAGGAGATGCTACGGAGAGCCGAGGAGAACTGTGTCCAGTGTCCGGCTGGGTAGGTGATGGCCTAGGGGGTGGCCAGGAGCCAATCTCCTCTATAGCTGTCTAGCAGCTCCAAAGGGCATTGGCCATGATTCCCCGGTCTCCGCGGCCAGAAACATCATTAAATTCAAGAGTTCCAAGCACTGTGTCAAATGCGGGCTAACTCACCCTATTCAGGCAACAGTAGAGACTCCACAAAAGAAAGCAGCACGCCAGTCTGCGTGGTAAAATGTAAACAAAGAGCAAGCTAAATCAAAATGTTATTTTCAGGTTTGCTTGAGAGTTCAAGGTACGAATGCCCTATCATGTCGCTCTCATACTCAGTGTCCAGTATCAATTCTCAAGGGACAAACTACTCCCCCTTTGCTTTTTCGGAAGTGCCGGACGGTGCTGGGGGCCGGCCTTATATGTGAGGCCCTGTTAAACAAATTCAATTTAGGTGCCGCACCGACATCATTAAAGTGAGCGCCGCAACTAGACGCAGTGCAGTCAGCTTTCTAATGTGTCAAAACAACCGCTATCTTGGTTTTCAAGCTGATGTAATAGTGTAACTAGCTCCCACTATCAAGTCCATTTGAGGCTGTAGGTATCGTGTCCAAGGATCGGGGATTGCACGGTCAACGACGGCCAAGAGGATCGTCAGTGATTGTAAAATTACATGTGGTCACCACTGCAAATTAATTCTTGTGGCTAAACCGGTGCAGCTAAGGGAAAGGAAGCCGCTCTGATAGTGAGAAGTTAAAACAAATAAGTTTCATTTTACAAGGTGGTTAAAAAGAATTTCTACTCGGTGTCAACTTAATGGACCGGGTTTTACTATTCCCTGTCTCCAATCTGTGGCCTGCATATATAGTCCCATAAATGTTAACTTTCGGGAAACCATACAACAGGGTTGAGAGTTGGTAGTTCAAAGGCAGTATGTCCTATAAATGTCATCAGTGTGTAGAAAAGAACACTCTTTCCTCTCTCTGTAAGTGTCCTGGGTGAAAGATTGACAACTAGTCTTTTTTCCCTAAATGGCTCCTTAGTACCATCTGCTGTGGAGGTGGTCCCTGCCACTGTACTCCTTTCTTCTTCCTTTCCCTCTGCCCCAGCCCTTTTAAAAAATAAAAAAAAGAGGGGTTGTATGGTGGTGGGGAAAGGGTTGTGTGGGCCCTGAGGGAATATTGGATATTGATGTGTATATCAGGACCCCCTGCTACTGCTATCAGTTCCCGGGGTAGGGAAAACACAATTGTAGGTACAAATCCCTAGGCAACAAATTATTTACTTGGTAATATAATTAACATTTGATAATTGATTATTATGAAGGCCAAATGTACACATGAAGATAAAACTAAAATACTCTTTTATTAAGACAAAGTATCTCGAAAAGCAATTGTATACAATTTCTGTAAGACTACATGACAAGTTAAAAACAAGATGAATTGTGACACCCGTATCGCTCATCCAAACAGATATACCATGGTCAGAGCAAAACTTTATGACCTAAATGTAGAAAATTATATGATAATGCTTGAAAATTTAGATACAAATCTTACAATGATTGAAACATCTTTCTAATGGGTTCACATCTAGGTGCTGATTCCAATCCGGTAAAAAAATATCCTGTACGTATCGTATCTGTATTTTTTTACGTACGAATCGTACAAGTCCCGTACAAACGGGCAAGTACGATTCGTACGTGGAAAATACATTCGAATGACATCGGGAAAAGTCTACGACACGACCCCGGACAGTTTTATGTACGATTCATAAAACTGAAGTCCGAGCGCACAATTACGATCCGTACCGTCCGTCCGAATATACAAACGCAGGTAATACGCTACGTCCGAATATACAACCGCATGTAAAATGTCCCGTACGGAGCAAACTGTGTACCACCCCTACCCCGGGCACACCTGGGCGAGGGGTACGAGTCATACGCCCCCCCCAGCCTCCCACCCCTCCCGCGTACATCCGCACCATACCCCAGCACCCCCCATGTCCGCGCTGTCCCCCACCCCCCGTATGTACGGTGCGTACCCCCGTATGTATGGTGCAGACCCCCACCCCGGTATGTACGGTGCGTACCCCCCGTGCGTAGCGTTGGGGGTACGCACCGTACATACGGTGTGGTGGGGGTATGCACCGTACATACGGGGGTGGGGGTACGCACCGTACATACGGGGTGGTGGGGGTATGCACCGTACATATGGGGGTACGCACCGTACATACGGGGGGTACGCACCGTACATACAGGGGTATGCACTGTACATACAGGGGTGGTGGGGGTACGGCGCAGACATGGGGGGGTGCTGGGGTACGGCGCGGACATGGGGGGGGCTGGGGATACGGTGCAGACATTTAGGGATGGGGGTACAGTGCGTACCAGGCCCCCTTTTCGCCGTGCATCATGGCGTGCTTAGCTTGTCCGGCACTTTTTGGGTCCTGTAAAAATATTGCCGTGCGAAGTGCTGTGGGTACGAATCGTACTTGCTGGTCCGTAAAACGCTGCCTGACTCCGTCCGGACGTCGCGTATGCGCAGTCCAGAATCTGATTTGTATGTATTTTTTTGCCGGTCGGTGTTTTTTACGGTTCGTACGGAAATGGTATTTCTGTGCGAATCGTACTTGCGAGTTTGTAAGGTGTTTTTCCCGGGTACGAGTTGGACGGACAAAACGCTCCGTACGACCATTTGTACCCGGGTTTTACCGGATCGAAATAGGCACCCTAATGTTTAACAAAAATTATTTTTTTAATTGGTCGCCCTTGAGTGTGAAACCGAATAAACAAAGAAATCAATATTAGTGGAATGTAGGGAGCATCAAAGTAGGTGCTAGGAAATTCAAAATGAATTCTGGACAAGCAAACCTTACAGTGTCACAATGACTTTCATGGGAACTTTTAACCAGAAATATGTCCAAAATGTAAAGTCTTTTCCTCCTAACACCTTTCACAAGTGGATGGGGGTATATAAAGTGAGAGTGTTGATAATACAGGCGTTGTATGGTGTTGGAAAAGGGTGGTGTGGGCACTGAGGTCTCAGGAATCATTTCACTGCTGGAACCATTATCTAGGTTCTGTGATTACGTTTAACAGCCCCTGGTGAAAAAGACCCCCTCCTATGTACAGGATACAAGGGATGTACTGACTGTGATTGAGTCAAGGAACGATAAACATCAGATCTACCTCCTGCTCACACTGGATTAAGAGTCACTTTACACCTTTATACCCCAGGAGACCACCCTAGAGGTAATAGAGAATGCCTTTCTAACAGATAACAAATATGGTACTATATATACTGGCCATGCCCAAACACATTGGACACAGTGAAGAGTAAAACCTGGTCCACTGAGTTTGCACCAAGTATAAATTCTTTTAAACCACCTTGTAAGAACACCGCTCATTTGTATTAACTTCTCACTATCCTTCCTTTTGCTTAGCCGCACTGGTTTAGCCACAAGTGTTAACTTGTGATGGTGACCTCATGTAATTTTACTATCACTGACGGTCCTCTCGGCCGTCACTGACCATGCAATCCCCGATTCTAGGACACAGTACCCAGAGCCCCTAATTGACGTCCGACTTCTGATAGTGGGAGCTAGTTACACTCTCACATTCAGCTTGAAAACCAAGAAGGCACCTGTTTTGACAAATTAGAAAGCTGACCGCACTGGGTCTAGTTGCTGCTCTTGCTTTAACGATGCCTGAATTCAGTTTGTTTAACAGGGACTCCCACGCTTCCTGAGCAAAAGGTATCAAAAGGAACAGTTTAATGAAAAATTTCCACAAGTGCCTACGGTCAAATCCATTTTGTCATCTATGGCTTCTTCCTCTTCCTTGTCTTCAGAAGAGTCTTACCTCCCTGATCCTCTTGAGAGGAAGGTGGAGGCTGCTTTGAAGAGGGTGTATGCAACCTCTAAGTTTTGGGATCAAGGCAAGTACTTAGTCTGTGTATGCCTCACAAGGCTTTTGAGAAGTTATTTGATTATCTTCAGGATGAAGAGATCCCACTCCTATCTTGGCACAGATGGCGGTGTTGGCTCAATTGTTGTTTGATGTTACTTTCAGTACCGTTTGGGCTTTCTCGTCCTCCGCGGGGGCTGCGGTGGCAGGTAGGCGGTCTTTATGGACAAAACCACGGAGTATGGAAGCAGCACAGAAGGCCTTAATTCATAAACTGTCCTTTGATGGTCACAAATGTTTGGGGGACGAGTTGAACATGATGGTGCAGCATTCTACAGAGGAGAAGAAACTGCTGAAACCTGTCCGGTCTACGCAGAAGATTCAGGGGGTTCTCTCCTCTTCTCGGCCCTTTCATGGACGGGCCTGAGGTCGGGGAGATCGGGGGGGGGCTGCGTTCATTAATTCCTGAGCCCAGAATCAGCAGTCTTAGGTGGCTGGTCAGGAGTGACTGTTCTGAGGTGGTTTTTCCTCAGGCATGGGCAGTGTGGATGCAATGTCGATCCCCTGACCCGCCGGCCTTCTTTATGCCTTCCCTCCTATTCCCCTCCTCGTCAGGGTGCTGCGGAAGATTCAGGTGGAGAGGGTCTGTCCTCCTTATTTCCCCCTTTTGGCCTAGCCGCCTTTGGTTCCTGCTGTTGATGTGGTTGTCCGGCAGCAGTTTTGTCTGACTTCCAGTGGCTCTTGAACATTTGTCGTTAGAGTCTTTGGGATGTTCTTCTTTGGTGGCGAGGGATATTCAACAGTCCCGCATGCCTTACACCTTTAGGTGTTACAATAAGCAATTCGGGCTCTTATGTCCGATGGTGTGCCTCTCATGGCATAGATCCTGTGGCTGTGGATTCAACTTCTATTCTTAAGTTTCTCAGGGATGGTCTTTGGAAAAATCCTCCCCCTCTACTTTGGCTGCTGAGTGGCAGGCTATCTATGCCTTTAGTGTTTCTGGGGTTACCCTGGAGGCTGTTGCTCCTCTGGTGGTTAGGCTTATTCAGAGTTTTAGACTTCATTGACCAGTCACTTCGATGTTGTACCCTCTTGGGATCTACCAACTGTCTTGCAGGGTCTTCAATTGTCCACTTTTGAGCCTTTGTTGGAGGCTGATTTACTGTGATTGTCTGCTTAAGTTTGCCTTCTTGTTGTCCAATACTTCTGCTCGAAGATTGGGTAAATTCGGGGCCTTGCGGTTGTATCTGGCTTTTCTCCCTAGTCTCCTCTAAATTCCATTTACAGCAGGAGGTCGTTGTTCCTGATTTTCCAAGGGAGGAGGGTGCTCTGGTTCCTTCTGTTTTGAATGTTAGGAGGGCCCTGCAGATTTATTTGCAGCGTACTCAGGGCTTTCATCTTTCCCCTGCTCTGTTTGTGTCCTCTGGGGGTGTTGCTAAAGGCAAGAGGGTGTCTACATCCACCATCAGTACGTGGGTGCTCTTGGCGGTTTTTCAGTCTTATAAGTCTGTGGGGCTGGCTCCTCCAACTCATTTTCACGGATGCTTCAATCAGTCTGTGTCCTCTTCCTCAGCTGAGGCGGCTGCCAGGTAGCCACTCTACAGATCTCCCGGGGATTTGTAGGGTGGCTACCTGGCAGTTGCATCAGGCGTTTATAAAGCATTATAGTATCAATTTGTTACATGGTTCTGTGTACAGTTTTGATGTTGGTGTTCTGAACGCAGCTCTGTCATGAATCATGTTTGAATAACACTTTGTGTTCAGTATGTATTTTTGAGGGTCATGCTTTCTTTTTGTGGTTTTAGCTTTTGAGATCCTCACTTATGTAAGGACTAGGACAAGGAGGTCCTATGAGGGGGTAATATTTAGTTACTTACACGTAATCTTCATTTTCCAGATTAAGTTCCTCCTCATCCCATTCCTGTTTCCTCCCTCCCGCTGGTGCGTCTGAGCTTGTTACTGACTGGAATTGTGGAGGGTGGGTGGGGTTTGAATGCTAAAGATAAAAAAAGATTAGCATTGTGAAAGCCTGTTGGGAGGCGGGATCGGGTCACTGATGTAAGGACTGGGACAAGGAGGACCTTAATCGGGGTAATGAAGATTACCGGTAAGCATCTGTTTTTGTCGATCTCTGTTCTCTATTTCTTAAGTTTTCTCTGGCTCCCTGTAAAAATAAACTCGTTAATCCTTGATGTTTGAGCTGAAGCCCTGTGATTATCAGTGAATAGTTGGCAAATAGAGATGAACCCTTTGCATTATGCTACGGTACTCTTGTGCGTCAGTTAGCTCCTGGCCTTCAGCGCACATGGCACCGGAAATCCCTATGGTGCAGACACCATACGGATTTCTTTTAGTCCAAAACAGTCTCAGTTGCTGGGTAATAGTTTCCCCTATCTCCCGAGGCTGTTCGGGGTTTTAATTAAAATTATGATCAGCGCGCTCAGCGCACTGACATCATTTCACTAAAAACGAAAGTGAAATGAGCTGATCGGCTAATTTCACTCCCACTGCATTGGTTCTCAGGAGGCTATCTCAGCCCCCTGAGCACCGAGACAGATGGGAGAGGTATTATTGGAAAGGGAAGAATCTCCCCCTTTTCCAATGGAATCCCTCCCTAGTGGATCCCTGGTTGGAGATAGCCCCAGGAAGGCAACCTCCAAGTATGGATCCACCCACTAGACACCAAGGAGGGGGGAGCGGCCCCCTGGGTAAGGGCCTATGTTCCCCTCAAAGTTTCTGGGCATATTCAGGCTTTTGATGGGGGCACTAGCCCCCAATGTGTCTCCTCGGAGGGGACAAAAAGCACACTGGGACCCAGGGACTTTTTCTAATGCAAATTTAGGGATGGGGGCTGCCCAAAACGGGCATGCCAATGCCCCCACTCCCTCCAAAACAACCTCCACAGTCTTTATTACACCCGCTCATCTTCCCCCTGGCAGAGAGCCCACTAGACACCAGGGATTTATTTTTTTGTAAAAGAGGTGTGGGATCTACCCACAATGGACAAGACCATGCTCCCACCTAAATTCTATTCCAAACAGTCTTTCTGCCCCTCCTGGGGGGCAGATGGGGGTATTAGCCCACTAGGCACCAGGAATTATTGTACTTGAATATGTAGGGGTGGGGCCTGCCCAAAATGGGCATACCAATGCCCCCACCCCCCAAAACACAAATGGGACGGTCTTTCTGCCCCTCCTACGGGGGCTGATAGGGGTTATTACCCCTGATCTGACCCCCAGGGAGGACGAAGCCCACTAGACACCAGGGATTTTTTTGTTTTTATATAAAAGAGGGGTGGGGCTTCTGACATTGGGCATTGCCATGCCTCCACCCCACATAAATGGGGAATTAAGTCTTTCTGCCTCCCCTATGGGGAAGGTGAGTCAATAGCCCCTGATCTCCCCCTCCCCTACCAGTCTACTATGCATCAGGAATTTTTCTTAGTGTAGTGGTGGGGGCTGCCCAGAATATGGATGCTTTCTGCCCCACCTTGGGCGGGGGCATATCTGGGCAATAGCCCCCAATCTTGCAATGTGCTTAGCTGTGGGTTTTGAGCCCTAGCACAGCCGGCACCTAGGGAAACCTAGCATACCTGTAACATTTTGAAACTGTCACCCAGGAGAATCCAGGATGGGATGACTTGTGTGGCTCTCACCAGGTTCTGTTACCCAGAATCCCATACATACCTCAAACCTTGTTTTAAAAAAAACCACACATTTTCCTCAGATTTCTGTGATGAAGAGTTCTGGGCTCTGTGGGGAGCCACGAACTTCCACCCACCCAGCATTTTCTCAAGTCTCCCGGTACAAATGTTACCTCACTTGTGCGAGTAGGCCTAGTGCCTGCAACAGGAAACGGCCCAAAACTCAACGTGGACACACCACATTTTTCCAGTGAAAAATTACCCTTTTTTTGCATTGTGCCTAGCTGAGGATTTCAGACTCTAGCTCAGCCAGCACCTAGGGAACTCTAGCAAGCCTGTACATTTTTTAATACTAGACCCCAGAGAATTCCAAGATGGGTGGCTTATGTGGCTTTCACTAGGTTCTGTAACCCAGAATCCCTTGCAAACCTCAAACTTTGTAAAAAAAAACAAAAAACACATTTTCCTTACATTTCGGTGATGGAAAGTTTTGGAATCTGCAGGGAACCACAAACATCCTTTCAACCAGCATTCCCTGTAGTCTCCCGCTAAAAATGGTACCTCACTTGCGTTGGTAGGCCGGATGGGCACTAGTCCTATCCACAAAAGTGAGGTACCATTGTTACCGGGAGACTTAGGGGAAGACAGAATAGTAGAACAAGTGTTGTTGCCAATTGACTTTCTGTGCAAGTCTGCATATTTTACCAAATAAATTGTGGTATACCTGTTACCCAATGAAAAACCATTGCAAGGTGCAGCTCAGAGTTTGGCTCTGAGTACTTCAGGTTCTTGGTGAACCTAGAAGTCCGATATATCCCAGCAACCAAACGGTAACGGTATATTGCTTTAAAAATCTAGCATACTTAAAAGAAGTAACAGGTGAAAACATAGGCACAAATGTCTGTTTGTTTCAATTTCAATATTTTTTATTTCAACTGTTACTTTCTATAGGAACACCTTGCAGGATAAACACAAATGACCTCTTGCTGAATTCAAAATGTTGTTTACTTTTCTCACATGTATATCTTTCCGGGATCGATTATTGCTTTTCCACCCATTTCTACAACTAACTTGGAGGAGGTTGAAAGCACAAACAATAGAAAAAAATAGGTTATGTCCCACTAAAATGACAAAACTGTGTGGGAAGATTTTGGTGTTCTGGCAAAAGTTTGCCTGTTCCTGAAAGCGGGGAAGATGGTGATTGTAGCACCGCAAACCCTTTGTTGATACCATTTGCAGGGATAAAACAGACACTTCCTCCTTCAGCACTTTTTTTCTCCCCAAAAACTAAATTTAGCTGTTTTTTGGCTAATTTCTAAGTCCCCTCCAGGGGGATCCACAAACACAAGGTACCTATTGAAACCCCAGAATGTTGGAAGAAAAGCACACAAATGTGGAGTGGATACTTTGTTTGGACAAAAAGGTATGGGGGCCTAAGCATGAACTACCCCAAATAGCCAAAAAAAGGCTTAGCACTGGGGAGGTGGGGGGGGGGGCATGAGGTCTAGCAGCGAAGGGGTTAAGGTTATTAATTCTAACCATATTTTCAGCAAGGGATTTTAAAATCTCCAGAGGTTATGTTTCTATTTTCATTTTGATTAACTGACAAGGGAAAATAATCAAATTTCGACATGATTCCTTTGAAGATGCAATACTACAGCTTTCTTAGATTACTGTACGATTTTTCCTCTTCAGTTTTATTCGTGACGACGCCCATGCTTTCAAGGTACCCCATGATGAAAGAGCAAGCCATACATATACTTCCAGCAGCAAAGTCCATCGCTATTGCTAGCTTCTTGGCTGCCCTCATAACTGAAGGTAAATGTATATTCTTCATTCACATGACACCACTTTATGAACATTGCATGCATGACCTCAAGGAACAGCACTGGAACTGAAGAAAGCTTGCTAATAATGTTGTATCTGACTACTGTATCGTGTTTCCTATCCTTAGTTTCTTTAGTGATTAATTAAGTGAATTTAAACATACCCTGTATATCATATACACACTCAATCAATTACGTAATGTGTATTGTCATTTGTAACATTGTGTGTGATCATAATCATTGTACCATGGTCGTTATTTTTGTGTTATCACCATAACCGGCGAATTTTAGTTTTAAGTGTTAGAATCAAATCATTGATTCTCTTAGGGACATTTTGTGGGTAAATTGAGTAAAGGAACTCGCAGAATGTTTATAGGTTTTTTGGGGGTGGGGGGTTTTGTAGTGATTTACTTTGATCCTGGCCGACGGTGAAATAAACTGCACAAAGACATGCGTTCAATAGCAGGTTGAAATAAGGAAACATAGATGACAGACCAAGCATCTGTGTGAGGACTAACTGAGCAGGAACTGAGCGCCTTGTTTCATGGTGGCAATGGCAGCCCAGCAGTGAGTGACTTCTCTGCCATGTACTACCATGTACTGGGTACAACGCACGGTCTTGAGCAACTCTCGTGTCATGCCTCTTCTTGGTGGCCCAGTCCAATCCAAAATGGTTTCCATCTACTTCGGATTCAAGTGAGGCTTAAGCCGTAGAGAGCGTCAGTGGCAAACATTTCCAGGGCAATAATCATAAAAAGAGAGAAAAGACAAAAGTTATTTTTGAGTTGTTGGTGGTACCCTTCGAACACCGACAGTTCACACAAGATTATGCCCCCAAGTAGACTGTTTTTTGCATGTGTGTTCGCTCAGTTTTCTTGTAAACTCTTCTACGAGTCCTACATTTATTCTCACTGAGCAGTTTCCTCTTCCTGAACTTTTCTGGCTGATCTAGAAGTCCACCATGCCGCTCAGTAATTTGAGTTCTTACCCACTTGCCAATTGGGAGATTAAGAGGGGAGGGAGGGGCAAGCCGACACCAGACCACTTATTATGTGTGAAAAAGGCCGCTTTATTGAAACAGGTGCATATCACAATTTTAACTCCTTGGCCACTGCCTTACAAAACTAACACCTCGCTATACAATAACTTCCTGACCCCTTGTTCTTTCCCCCCACCCCTAGGATCCCCACATCAGTTCCCCCATCCCCCAAAATACAACATAACATTCCATAACCAACATATAACCCAATCCTACACCATGTAGCCTTTCCAACTCCCAAATTCCCCGGACCGTAACCCCTACCTGCCTTCTGGGCAACTGTAACTATCCAACCTCTAATCTAAACTTATCCAAACTGGTTACCCTTTTCCTGTTCCTGGACCCAAACTACCAAACCTATAACAACAAACTCTAGCCAATCCCGGCCAACTGTCAACCACCCCGCCTGCACCTGTTCCAAGCGACAATACATCAAGCGCCCCTATGTACCTGTTCCAACAAATGCTGCCCACCAGATTTCCCCATTAGAATCCCACCCAAAAGACCTAACACCCCTTCCATCCCTAAACTTAGGGTGGGCGGGAGGGGAAAATGTATTCCCTGTTACTAGCGCTCCCAGCCACCAGGTCACCGAACCTAAAATGGTGGCTGGGAAAGCGCGAAACCAGCATATATAGCCCTTGGGCTACTTTTACGAAAATTGGGCTACATTTGGGATATCCCCAAATGTAGCCCAAAACTTACAAAATGGCCGCTTCGGCCACTCCCCCCCCCCCTCCCCCCTCCCAATCTGCCCGGGGGGCAGACCTCGCTGTGCTCGGCTGCCCCCCAAGCTCCCATTGGGAGATTAAGGGGGGAGGGGGGGGGGGGGGGCAAGCCGACACCAGACCACTTATTGTGTGTGAAAAAGGCCGCTTTAATGAAACAGGTGCATATCACAATTTTAACTCCTTGGCCACTGCCTTACAAAACTAACACCTCGCTATACAATAACTTCCTGACCCCTTGTTCTTTCCCCCCACCCCTACGATCCCCACATCAGTTCCCCCATCCCCCAAAATACAACATAACATTCCATAACCAGCATATAACCCAATCCTACACCATGTAGCCTTTCCAACTCCCAAACTCCCCTGACCGTAACCCCTACCTGCCTTCTGTGCAACTGTAACTATCCAACCTCTAATCTAAACTTATCCAAACTGGTTACCCTTTCCCTGTTCCTGGACCCAAACTACCAAACCTATAACAACAAACTCTAGCCAATCCCGGCCAACTGTCACCCACCCCGCCACCCAGAAAAAAGGGGGAAGTGTAGGCGGATACACCCCTTCCTCCCTTTTTTCTGCCCCCCCCCAAAACCCCGCGGAACCGCCTGAGACACTTAACGCCTGTAAACCCCTACCAACCGCGCTAGGACCTCCCGCAACTCCAACAGATAAAGGACCATCCCCATCCGGGACAAGTGTAACCCATCATCCCGAAAGAGCTCCCGCGCATCATAACGGAGGTCCTTGTGAGCCAAACGTCCTACCCCCACCTGCCGACAAAACCGCACCATCTCCGTGGTCAACTTCCTCCTCTCTTTATCCACTGCCCCAGGGTTTACATCGCCCCTCCAACTCCTCCGGGGAACAAATTCTGTCCAGACAATGGAACACCCCGCCCATCTCTCCTTGATCAATACCAGGTCCTTCTTCATAGCCCGCATCAGCGCCAAGCCTGTCTCCCTGACCATGTCATTCTCCCCCAAATGTAAAACCAACACATCCGGGCACCGTTCCCCCCTCAAAATCCCGTTCAACACTGGTACCAATTCCTTCCAGCGCATGCCCCCCTTACCCCTCCATGCCACAGAGAATAAATCTTTATTGAACCCCAGGCAGTCCCCAAAGTAACTCTCCCGGGCCTGGACCTGCGCCCGTCTCACAAACGAATGCCCCACAATCCAAATGGACATCTCCCTGGCGAGGGGTCCCATAACCGAACCTGAAAAGAAAAACAAGAATGAAAACCAGGAAAACACCAACTAAAAACTCTTCTTTTTTTTTTCTTTACAGCATCCCACCCCCAGTCTCGCTGCGCACATACCGCTGATAGCAATTCGATGACCACCTACCCAACTTCATGATGTCCCCACTCTCCCAACCCCTCGCATGTGCCTCTGATGCTGCCCCAATTCGGAAGGAATGTGTGCCAAAACCCTTCTCCTCTACACCCAATCTCCTCAGTGCTTTACGCAGCACTGCCAGCAGTTTTGAAGCCTTAACGCCCCGCCCCTGCCGATGTGAAAAGACCAAGTCCCCCAGCCGCCCCGAGCATGACTGTCAACGCAAACCCCACCGAAACGGACAAACCGGCGGCGAGCTCCCCTTCTTCAAAGCACCCCATTTCCCCCGGCTCTTTTGGTCCGTTTTAGCCTTTCTGAGCCAAATACTAACCACCTCCGCCCCGAAAGAGACCTCGCCCCAGGCCCCGATCCCCCTTAGACCCCAACAATTCCGACACCCGAAAGGCCCCGAAAAACATCCAGGACATGAGTGTCGAAAAAAGTATCGCCTCTCCGTCATCCAAACACACCCCGGGCAGAACCCCCATCACCCACTCCAAGAGCTCCCAGGACAATGGTTTCCTCACCCGAGCAGTACTCCCACATTCCCACGCCCAACCTTCCAGAATCCGTGCTCCCAGTTCCCCTGCGGAGGGGGCGTAGCCCCACAACAACTTCCCGACAAACGCGATCCCCGCTAACTTGCCCCCAATTGTCACCTTCGTCAGGCCTCTTTCCACCAGGTCCAATATGAACTGCAAAACATCCTCCTATCTGGCCGCCCCGGAAGCCCGCCACCTCGCCCCCGAACGGACAAACTCCTCCCACGCCGCCTGGTATGCCAACCGCGTAGACTATGCTAATGAGCCTAAAACCAATTGTAGCATCCGGTGTTGCCTACTTCCCATAGTTGGTTCGGCATTCTGTCTGGGTTCACGTCCGCGTCCTTGGCGAGCCCACGGAATCTCCCCCACTGCGAACGAGACGAAGCATCTGCAATGTCATTGTCCACACCTGGCACATGCACCGCGCGAAACGCCATATCATGTCTCAAACACCCCAGCACAAAAACCCTCAACAACTTGAGCACCTGCTCGTCCCTTGCCGACTGCCTGTTGACCACCTGCACCACAGCCATGTTGTCAATCCTGAACGTGACCCTCTTGTGGGCCAACAAAGCTCCCCACAACGTGACAGCCACCACCAAGGGAAAGAATTCCAAGAAGGCAATGCTCCTGCCGCCCTCCAACCATTCTGCGGGCCAGGGTTCTGCGCACCACCTCCCCTGCCAGTACAACCCAAAACCCTTGCTCCCTGCAGCATCCGAGAAAATCTGCACATCCCACACCATGTCCACATCCTTCATCAAAGGCACCCCGTTAAACTGCTGCAGGAAAAACTGCCACATCCGCAAGTCTTCCCTCACCCCGGCTGACAGCCGCACATGGTGGTGCGGGGGCCTCTGCCCATCCAAGGCTCTCCCCAGTCGCCTACAGAACGTCCGCCCTACTCTGACCACCCTACAGGCAAAATTGAGATGTCCCAGCAACACCTGGATGTCCCTGACCGTCACTTTTTGTCGTGCCAACACACTTGCCAGCAGCTCTAACATGTTTTGTTTCTTATCCGCCGGAAGGCGCGCCTCCATCAAAACGGAATCCAGTTCAATGCCTAGGAAAGCCAGTGCCGTGCTAGGCCCTTGGGTTTTCTCCGGGGCCAGCGGCACGCCCATGTCCCTCGTGATCTCTTGGAAACTGTCCAGCGCCTTCTGGCAGTCCGCGGAGCCCTAGGTGCCGACAAAAAAGAAGTCATCCAAGTAGTGCGTCATGCCTTTGTGACCCGTCCGTTCCGTAAACAACCATTGTAGGAACGTGCTGAAACATTCAAAAAGTGCGCAAGACATGGAGCAACCCATCGGCAATGCTTTGTCCACGTACCAGTGACCGCCGAATTGTATGCCTAACAGATCCCAGTCATCTGAGTGAACTGGCAGCAGCCGGAAGGCTGACTTTATGTCGCACTTTGCCATCTGCGCTGTTGCGCCCCGTGGTCACCACCAGTGACATAGCCACGTCAACAGAGGAGTAAGATACAGCGGCCACACTTTCCTCAATAAAGTCATTGACCGACCCACCTTCCGGCCATGACAGATGCTGTATCAGGCGAAACTGACCCTGCTCTTTTTTGGGCACCACTCCAATGGGTGACACAATCAAATTATGCAAGGGCCAATCCTGAAAGGGTACCGCCATGCGGCCCTCCTGTACCTCCTTATCCAGTTTCGCTTGTACCACCTGTGGGTGCTTCCGTGCCGATCTCAAGTTGTCTGCCCATCTCCGTACCCTTGGATCCTCATACCCCAGCCTGAACCCGTCCAGAAATGCCAACCGTAGCCGCTCTGCCGCTGTCCTGTCCGGATACCCCCCCAGAGCCCCCAACAAAGCCTCCACCTTAACCGGAGTATGAGCCCTTTGGCCCAGGCCCCTTAGCCCCCACCCTCCCCCCTCCCGTCTGTGGTGACTGCTGCTGTCTCCCAGCCTTAAAGGCTCCTGACTACCACTGCTGCCCACCGTGCGACTGACCCTGGGCCCCCCAACACTTGACCAACGCATGCCGTTTTCCGCAGCCTGAGCATTCGTGCCGAAAACAGCAATATTCCTGCGTGCACATCCCTTTATTATAGTCCCAGCACGCACCTTTCTCTCCTGTCGTACCCCTGCCTGCTCCCCCTCGAAAGGGCTGATACACGAGCGGTAGCCCGCTGGCCGTAAAAATGGTCTTCCCCGACCCCGCGAGCCCCATCGTGTGCTGCCACAGATCCGTGTCCAGCTCTCCCCACTTCGCCTCTGTATCCCAAGCCATGCGCGCCCTGAACTCCTCGTCATACTGTGCCCATGCATATCCACCCCCTGTAATTTGCGCTTTCCAAATAACATCCATGTATTTAAACATGGCGACCGACCTCTCTGGAAATTTCTCCCAGTACACACTAGCGTAAATGAGAAAAGCCGCCGTCCAATTTTCTATCGTCAACAGCACCTTAGGCCGCTTTGCCAACTCAAACTCCTCTTCCTTCGAGCCCTCCTTAGCCCTGACCTCCCTGTGCAGGAGTTTGAGCATCTCCACATATTCCCCTTTCCAGATCCTCTCTTTCGTTGTCACCCTCAGATGCGCCCCCAAGGGCTTTGTGACCCCCATATACGGCAACCGTTTGATCTTCAGCTCCTTACTTTCCAACTTCGTCTCCCCCTCCCCTGTCTTAGCGTCGACTGTCTCCCTCTTGTCCGTCACACCCCTGTCGCTCTTCCCTTCGTCCCCCTTACCTGTGCCGTTCGTGCCCACAGACACATCCACTACGTACGCTCCCCTGCTCAACCTCCCCCCGACCCCCCCCCCTCACCAACAGACCCCCCACTCCTCTGGAAACCATCACTGGGCGCCCAAGCAAATGTTTATTACCTGACGCCAGTGTCTCTGTTCGCCGCTGCTCCTGGCGTCCTGTCCTGGGGGCTGAGTCGGTCTCCCACCTCGATGTCCGACCCGTGGGCCTCGCCTGGCGTCGTGACACCTGCAAAAAAGTCGTCACAGCATTACCCGGCCCCCCCGCCCTGTCGTCCACATCACGCAATTCCCCTTCTTCCATGCTATCCTCCTCATAATCTAATTCCTCCTGCCCTACACCCCCAGCACTCCCCGCTGGTGGCGCCAACTGCCTGCTCAATAAACAAACATCCTCCGCTGCGTTGCTCCTCTGCCGTTGTCCCCCGGGGCGCTGCGACCCCGTGGGTGTTGGGGCTGGCGAGCCCGTACCGGGCCTACTTATGCCAGCCGCGCCGGGATCCCCCGCCGGTACAGGATACGCCGCCCAAGGCTCCACCCTCCCTTCTCCTTGGTGCCGTCGAGCCGCTCCCAGCCCTAACAAGTCCGGCACCCCGCGACGTTCCAGCTGTCGGTCCACCGCCTGAAAAGAAAAGGAATGGTCTGGTGTGCTGGGCCTACCTCCTTTTTGACTACCGTCCCATCCCCGCTTACCGGCCCCCCACGTACCCACTACCCACGCCCTCCCCACCGCGCTCAGATCCACCACCTCCCCCCCCCTCCGTCCCCGTCCTCCCCGTCGCTCCCCTCCCACGCCCCCAACCCCCCCAACCCCTGGCCGCTCGGCCCAACCCCCCCTGCGTCCCCCGCCCAACCCCCCGACCCCCACCCCTCTGCCGCCCCACCTCTCCCCGCCCCACCCCAAACTCCCCCCCGCCCCCCCTGGCCCGTCGCCTTCTTCCCCTGCCCCGGACGCCCCCCCAACCCCTCCGCCCAGGACTCAAAGACGTCCAGGCCTTCCCAGTCCCGCTCGCTTCCCTCCGATTCGAACAGCACCGGGGAGTCCCCCCCCTGCTGCACACCCTACCACCCCGACGTCCGCCTGATCCCCCACCCTTCCACCGACGTGGGCTGCCAACCCCGTGCCCTCACCCTCCAGGTCGAACCCCCCGAGCCGGGAGGTCCCCGACTCGCTCCCCCACTCGCCCCCCCCGACCCCTGGGCAAGCCTCTCTGCCATACTGACGCAATCCCCCTCTGGGGCCAGGGCCATCCCCATGCCGGTGGCCCCCGTCTGCAGCCCAGCAGCGTGCCCCCCCCGCCGTAACCTCCTCCCCGGCCTGTACCGACTGCCTTCTGCACTCTCCCCCAGCCTTGCCAGCGACGGGGCCGTGCTCCTCCGCCCTGCGCCGCCCTGGGAAACCGCCGCTATCTGCCTCCTCTCCGCCGCCCCGCCTCCCCCCTGCACCCTCCCCCTGCTGTGCCATCAACGAGGCAGCGCTCCTCCGCCGTGCGCTGCCCCGGGATACTGCCGACAGACGCAGTCTCTCCGCCGCCTCGCTCCCTTCGTCCCCCCCTCGCTCCACCCCCTCCCACCGACCCGGCGCCTCCAGGGCCGCTCCCCTGCCAGAAGAGCGGCCCTGCCAAGAATGTCCCCGCGCTCCCTCCGCCGCTCTCCCTACGGCCGCTCCCCTTGCCTTGGAGCGGCCTTCACATGACTTAGCCCGCGGCGGGAGAGCACCGGACGCACTCCCCCGCCGAGGCGCTCGACCCCGCCCCCGCACCAGCGATGCCCCACTCGCGCCCACACCCGCTCCTCACCTACGCGCAGCCCCTGCCACTCACCGTCCTCCCGGGGGGCGAACATCCCGCGACGGCGGCCGCCACTCCCGCAGATGCGCGCCGCTAACGTTAACGGCGCCTCTGGGATCAGTAGATCCATCCTCCCCGCCTCACTCAGCAGGCGAATCGCCTCCAACACCCGGTAATCGCCGCCTGCCATGCCAATTCCGATCGCTGACCCAATAACGCACCTTACTCAAAACCTGAAAATGTATTCCCTGTTACTAGCGCTCCCAGCCACCAGGTCACCAAACCTAAAATGGTGGCTGGGAAAGCGCGAAACCAGCATATGTAGCCCTTGGGCTACTTTTACGAAAATTGGGCTATATTTGGGCTATCCCCAAATGTAGCCCAAAACTTACAAAATGGCCGCTTCGGCCACTCAACCCCTCCCCCCTCCCAATCTGCCCGGGGGGCAGACCTCGCTGTGCTCGGCTGCCCCCCAAGCTCCCATTCTCTACAATGCGAGTAGTGAAAATACATAAATGTCTTATGCATATGTTCATGTGTAATGCGCTAATTCCTGTTTAATTGACATATATACTCTGTCTCTAAGGTTCTGATTACGCTGAGCCACTACAGAGTCAGGGTGTTTGGTTTCTTTGCATTTGCCTACCCACTGTTTCCGGAGAGCCTAAAATTGGAAGTCTATGTAAATCTTCAGAGCTAAAAGTTCTTAGGCAGCGGGGCACACTGAGCCACCGGGACTTCTGCCCGTGTCTGTTCTATAGTCCCCTGAACTTGACACTCTTCTGAATGTTGTGCATATTCGTCAAACTGCATCAAAGGTATTGTGTAAAAGTTATTTTCACACAAACACACACCGAAATTCTAACATTTGCCAGCTGCTATCATATAAACTAACCCTAACTCACATCCCGACATGCACTGCCTATGACCTTATATATGATATTATGTTTGTCATGTTAATGACATCACTGATGACTTAATCACGTATGTTGGGCCTGTTGATATTTGACTACGAACCTAAAACAAAAGCGAAAGCCGTGCAGGAGTTGGCTTCACAGTATGCACTGTCACCAGTCACTGTGCCCAACCCATATCAAGCGCCGAGCTCTCCTTGTACATGTCATTTGTTCGTACAGAGCAGGTTTAGACTGCAGTGCCTGGGCAAATGCTCAACACAATTGGGAAGCACAACCCTTGCTCCTGGGTGACCAATCTAAGCTGTATGCAGTTTGGGACAGGTTTGCGGTTTGCATTTCTCGAGGGGCCACTCTGCAAAACATGCACCCTACCTAACCAAGTGCTGTTATATTTATGCAGAGGGTCTCTCTGAGGCCTCCCCAAATGTGACTTGGGCGACTGTCCTAGTCACCCTGCCTCTTCATATGACCTTTTTTTCGGTACCAGCATCCTGTTATGGCACTGCAACATTTCTCCCGATGTTGCAGCTAGTGAATCAGAAACCTTGATCCGAAGTTTATGACAGGAAAGAAATCTACGTCGTCCTGTTATATTTGAGTATAATTTGAATTTTGTGGGTGTGCAGCACTCTGCAAATTAACAGCTCCTATATCCCTAAGATTTTTCCCCTTCATTCTCTTAACGGGACACTGATTTCAAGAAAACAGCTGAACAAATTTACACAAAACCAAGCAAAAGCCCTTCCTTGAGTAAAGTTCTACATGCATAGTAAATATGACGTAATTCCAATCAACTGTTTTGTCTGTATTGAGGAGCAAAATATCTGTGAGAGGTGGAATGGGAAACGTCACTCCTATAGAAAGTTCACCAAAAATGCAATTTACACCTTTGATGTCATCTGCAGATAACATCTCCTATCAATTTCCACATCTTGGAAAATAGAAACACAACTTCAACCCAGATGAAAGTATGTGAAACACTCCGCTAGTGAGTCCTACACTCATGCTAAATGAAGCCTCAAAGTAGTGAAAATCACAGTTTCCCCAGTTCCCACATGGACTACATGTTCATTTGGATCGGATAGTGTGCTATGCCCACTAGTCTTCGGTCTCTCACACAACATACCTTATTAAGACATTGTCAGATCATAACCCACTTGAGGATGGGTTCCACTGGGGTACCTACTCCAATCCCTACCTGGAAACTCCAACCATCATGGTTCAAAGATGCGGCTTGTAATGAAGAAATAAAGGAGGCTATCAACCTGTGCTTTCAAGATAACGATAACGCTGCCTCATCCTCATTGATAGGAGGCCTTTAAGGTAGTGCTGCAAGAAGTTTGCAATTGGACGGCATTGGATGATGTTACTCTCATCCGAGGCCAGTAAAAGTGTGTGACAAGCCATTCAAAGCCCTTATCCTGCCAGGAGTATATTATGAGCCAGACCCAGTAGGAAGGCACTGCAGCACTAGGGGACCCACAATACATGGGCTGCCCCGGCTCAGGAACCTTAGTCTCACTATATAGAAGTTCATTCTACCAATATATCAGGTGATCTCCAGAGGTGTCACCAGCTGCATGGGCCTTGTCTTGCCGCCTCAGGCCTTCAAGAGTAGGACACTCCCTTTGAGCTTTGCAGAATTCCTACCTGTATCCCCCACCTTCAGCTTGCCAACCAGCCATCTCAGGCAGGTGTCCCAGGGAAGCAATGTGCCTCCCTGTAGATTCCAGGGCATCACCCTCAGGCTCAGCCTACTCCCGAACTGTGGGAGTTTCTGGGGCAGGTTTCCCAGCCCTTCACCCTTCCTCTTTTTGAAGGCTACCTGAGCCATTTTTCCAGGCTCCAAACCTCCTTGACTACCCTCTTGGGCTGCCATGGACCTTGTGGTCAGGCAAACCCACTCAGGTATGCCTAACATCTCCAGGAGAGACTAGAGCCCCACCTCCTTCCAGATGGTGTGCTCCAAGTCATTGCCAAGCAAATAATCCACAGGCATGGCAGGACTCACAGGTACCCTCAAGGAACCTGAGATCCCACCCCCACTCAAAGGGAACTGAAGCCACAGGACAGTGACTCTCACGTTATTCTGCTACCACAAGCTTGTGGAATATATTAAGGAATTAACCTGCTCTGAAGCCTCCAGATGACAACTGACAGTAGTCTCGCTGACTCCTGTGTCTCTCAGAGCCTCTGCCCGCTGCCCATTAATGACTGACTGACTGAGATATTTATTAAGCGCACTTATGCCGAGGCGTCTTGGCGCTGTGATAGAAGGAGTTGTGCGGAGAAAGTCTAAGATTTGGTAAAGAGCCATTAATGGTGACCCACTGCCTATACTTGGAAGTTTTGGTAGGCATGTGGGCTTTTGGTACCATATGCTTGTCACCCAGGGACACTAGGGTAACCCCTGGACTACCCCCCACATTAACTGGTACAACCTCCTCTCCAAATGCTATACTAGCCAACCTGGTGCCTACCCAACAGTGGGGGGCACCCCTTTGAAGTGTAAATGGGGCAGAGAATAGCTCTGCCCACAGCCATCCTGGCAAAACCTAGCCTTCTTTTGTCTCAATGCCTGGGTAGGAAATACAAAGCCCAACAGCTAAGCTATTCACAGTCATGTGACCTGACCCAGGACACTGATAGCAGGCCCCGAAATCGGTAGGATAGCAAAATGGCTACTTTCCACAAGTCACATTTTCAGAATTGTAACTTAACATCTGACTTTACAGTTAAAGAGGAAGTTATTACAATTACAATTCTTTTGAGTCCAAACATGACACTTTTACCTGTTCCCAATCAAAGTTTAGCACTTAATAAATGTAATAAGGTAACCCAATGTTATCCTATGTGAAAGGTAGGCTGTACATTAAAGAAAAAATAATGTAGGAGTTTTTCCAGTACCAGGACATATAAAACCTAAAACACATCACCTACTTTTTAAATACAATGCACCCTACCCTATGGGCTTTTTAGGCCATACCATAGCGGTATATGTATTCAAAAGGAAGATTTGGGCCTGGCAAAAGGTTTATTTTGCGGGGTTGAATTGGCAGTTTAAAGCTGGACTCTAAGCTGTAATTGGCAGGGCTGATGCATGTTTTTAAAGTGCTACTTTTGTGGATAGCACAATAAGTGGTGCAAGCCCACTAGTAGCATTTAATTTACAGCCCGAGTACGTATATATACTAAATACTTATGAATAAATTAAGTGTGCTTAGCGTAAGCTAATTTTACCATGTTTTGGGGAGAGCGCACAAGCACTTTAACATTTGTTAACAGTGATAAAGTGCACAGAATCCTAAGGCCCACAAAAACGAAATCCAGAAATCAGGAGGGGTGAAGGGAAAAGTGTGGAGGAAGACCACACCAAGGGTGCCAGATCTAACACTTAGCTCAGCTGCTCCAATAAGGGATCAATGTGCCATGTACATGCCTGCTTTGAGAGCGGCTGAATTTCTCAATCCCCCCCCAGTTCCACAGCCTTTAACCTCACACTCCTTCCCATTTGGAGAAATTGCTTGTGTTTGCTCCAAATTCAATCCCATGTCATCAAAGGCTACCCATCTCTTCTATAATGCCACATACCCATAAAGAACCAGACTGTCATACTGTTCATACTCAAAAAAACAGGCACACCAGCAATTGCCAGTAACCTTGTGACTCAGCAGCTACTTATTTATTTTTATTTTTTTATAATCAAATTTATTCGCATTTGAGATAACAAAACGTACAGAGACAGCATGAAAGTGCACATTATATCAAGTCAATCGCCGGCAGACAACCGGAGACAACAGGAGACCCGGCCTGAATGTAAGGCCCTCAAACAAACCACCTTGTGCAAAAGCAATATAATGAAATGGGAGAAAAATAAGCACAGAACTCAAAACAATAGATTGAGCCACTTGCCCCAAACCTTTTCAAAATTTTCAGGACATTCCCGGGCCTCGAAGAGGGCTTCCTCCTGGGCCGCGCACCAGTGCACTCTCCGCTGCCACTTACGTATGGTAGGGGGTTTGTCCAAGCTGCTGCAATATCTCGCTTGGCCACCGCCGTGCCCAAGAAGCGTTTATCGGCTCTAGAGCCGTCCGCTACTTATTGTTTAACCTCTTCGACGCCGATGACGGAACGGTTCCGTCATGCACGTCGGTTGGGCTGTGCTTATGACGGAACCGTTCCGTCATGGCCCCGCCCGCGCTCGGAACTTTCAGCACCGCGCGGGAATCCGCGCAGCGCTGAAGAGGTTAATCTTGTTGTTTGATAAATGTCAAGAACTAAAGAACCTATGTCAAACCGCAACATCTTGCCACATGTCACAAATCAGATACGAAGCCCCTGACCTTCAGCCTAGTAGATGGGCTGACAACGTTTTCCAAATTAAAATTTTACAGTTTGAGGCCAGGCCGGCTTTGATGGGAGTCTTTCCAAGGAATTCCTAATTGTCAAAGGCCTGCTCTGAACTGAGCGAAAGAATTAGCATTTGAACTTAAGTAAGGCCTTTTCAGTAGCGTTTGTTGCCAATCTAGTATTGTCTCCAGTGTTACAGTTTTGAATGACCTCCCTCTGGAAATTATCTGGGGCCACAGGTTTAAAATGTGGGTTGTCAAGTTTTTAGTAAAGCTTTTGACTTTGCTATTTTAAAGAGATATTAGTCGATAAAATCCGCATGTCACTCAGCTTGTTGGGCTTGGGTGTGAGGACTAGGATGGACTCCATCATGGACTGTGTAATGGTACTCACTTCCAGAAAGAAGTTAAACAACTTCATCAAGAGTCCCCGGGTTTTCTTATTGGGATTGATTGATTGATTGATAGGAAATTTGTAATGCGATACTTTGCCCAAGGGCGTCAAGGCGCAACTGATGGAACAATCAGTCAAATCGAGAGAAAAAAGAACATTGGGGATAAGCTTCAGAGAAGAGCAAAGTTTTAAGTGCTCGACGAAACAGAGTAAGATATTCCTGATTCCTAAGATCAGGGGGAAGCACATTCCAGAGTCTGGGGGCAAGGGCGAAGAAGGCCCTGCCTCCCCACCTTGCTTTCGCAATGCGGGGGACGGTTAGCAACTTCAGACTGGTGGATCGCAGCGCCCTGCCTGGGGTGTAATAGGACACCAGAGACCTAATGCCCTCGGCCCCTGCATCATGAAGAGCCCGATGGATGAAGATCAGGGTTTTGAATTTTATCCTGGCGTGCACCGGTAGCCAGTGAAGATGTTTGCTGATCACGGTTCCAGAGGAGCGTCTAGGGGCATTAGCAACAAACCTTGCTGCCGCGTTCTGAACCACTTGCAGCCGATGGACCAGTTTATTGCTCATCCCGACATAGAGGGCATTACAATAGTCCAAGCGCAAAGATAGAAGGGCAACCGAGACTTGTTTCCGGGCGTCAGGCGTGAGGTAATGGGTTAGCTTTCTCAACACCCTAAAAACCCCACAGCAGGTGGAAACGGTCCTATTCACCTGCTTGTCAAAGGCAAGTGAGGTGTCGAATAGGACTCCCAGATTGCGGGCAACGAGGGATGGCTGGGGGCAAACTCCCAGAGTCGATGGCCACCAATCGGCTGACCAAACCTCCTTGTTACTCCCGAACACCAGGATCTCAGTCTTTTCCCCATTCAACTTTAGGAAGCTTGACGTCATCCAGCCTGCCACGGCCTCCATACAGTTCCTAAAGTTTAGGGCCGTAGACCCGACAGATTGTGACAGGGAGACCATGATTTGGGTGTCATCGGCGTATGAGAGTACTTCCAATCCAAATGATCTGACAAGCCTGGCAAGTGGGGCCACATAAACGTTGAAGAGAGTAGGGCTCAAAGAGGAGCCCTGAGGGACCCCACACTGCAAAGGCTTGGCGGTGGAGAGGAAGTCACCCAGTTTAACCCTTTGCTCCCTGTTGTTAAGGAAGGAGGTGAGGAGACTGAGAGCCAAACCCTCCACCCCCATCTCACTGAGACTGGAGGCCAAGATGGTAGGGGACAGGGTGTCAAATGCGGCTGTGAGGTCGAGCAGGATCAGAAGCGTAGTCTGACCCCTGTCGACCTTAGCGCGGATGTTGTTAACCACCACTGTAAGGGCTGACTCAGTGCTATGCTCCTTTCTGAAACCATGCTGAGATGGATCAAGCAGGCGGGTTTAATCAAGAAAGGTGCTGAGATGGAAATTCAGATGAGCCTCCAACATCTTGGCCGGGGCAGGAAGAAGGGAGATGGGACGAAAGTTCTTTAAAGTCCCAGGGTCCAAAGTGGCCTTTTTTAGAAGGGGCTTCACGATGGCTGTTTTCCAGGAGGCTGGGAAAATCCCACTGGATATAGCCCTGTTCATAACTGCCAGCATGGGGGGGATTAAAGTAGCCCTACAATTTTTTAAGACTTTAAGCGGGCAGGGGTCAAGAGGCGACCCTGATCTAAGGGAGTCCAAAAGTCTCTCTAGGTCCAAGGCCGTAAGGGGAGGAAAACTGGAGTAGGTTTCAATAGGGAGAGTCGTATTCCCCAAATCAGAGAAGAAAGGCTGTGTAAGATTATCTGCCTGGAGGGCTGTGTGAATATTTAAAATTTTGGTGTGGAAGAAGGAGGAAATCTGATCACAAAGTTCTTGTGAAGGAACTATGGGGTCTGGGTGATGGATAAGGGATAAGGTGTCCACAATTTTGAACAGGTCTCCAGAGGAGGTAAGAGAGGAAGTAAGGTTGGAGAAATAAGATTGCTTTTCAACCAGCACCGCCGCTTTATAGTTCTTAAGGAGATTTCTGTGTTTGGTCCGGCCTTCAGCATTGGGCTGGGTTCTCCAGAACCTTTCTTGCCTCCTACATGCCTGCCTCTGAGTTCTAAGGGAGTCAGAGTACCAAGGTGCCGAGGGACGTTTCCTGGCGCTATATACTGATTTGAGGGGGGCCAGAATGTCCACTGCCTTTGCGATAGTGTTCGCAAGTTCCCGTGCTGAAAAGTCGATATCCTGTGAGGGAAGAGGCTTAAAATTGGCAATGAGAGGACCCAGAGATTGGTCAGTTAGGCCCCGGAAGGGGCATAATGACATTTCTAGCCTCATCCTCAGATATGAGCTCATCAAGCTTGTCTCTAAGTTCTGCTGGGAAGTCCGTGAACCAAAAATCTTGCAAATTTCTATCCTGCTATGGGGAGTCAGGAGGCTCTGATCTGTATAGGTCCCAGTAGAACGTAACAAATATATCCAATATGTCACGGTCTGATATCACCCTAGAAGCGGTGCCAGGGCTTTAGTCAGGAGGCCGTTGCAGCTATCACCACCCATTGCTACTGCCCTCATTGCCAGTGATAGTACCTACACAACTACTACTAGCCAGCACGCTACAAGTGTGACAATGCAGCATATTCCAGGCCCCAAAGCCATAAAAATAGTTAAGACGTCGGGTATTTGCTGTTTTTAATGTCTACTGAATTAATAAACAATTTCTGTTCTGCTTGCCTCTAACTTCTACAAACCCCACCACCATGTGGCAGCTGTCATAAGGGACAATGACGGCAATTAAGTGCCGGTGCCTACAGTTAAGTGGCGGTGCTGAGCACCCTAAACAACCGTCTCAAATTAAGAACAGCCTAGAAGCCCAATTATAAATAAAACATATACACACTGAGTTTCACAGTAACATACTTTATAAGATGCAGCAGGATTTTTATATTGTTTGGTACCTGTTGTACAATTAACACAGCCAATCATGCTTACCTGGTGTTTGGACTTTCCAAATATTTATCCAGTCAGGAATCGACAACAGATATTAAGCTATAATTGTATATTTTCAAGAAAGATGGAAGGTGCACTTGTTGTGGAGTCAATCAAACAAGCAGAGATCTGTTCCAAAATGACTTATTTTATTCAGTCAATCTTTAAAACTGGAACGCAGCCATAACCGGACGGTTATTATGCCGATACACGAGCCCATGCCGTTTTAAAGTACATATCCCAGGACCTCATAGATAAATACATCATCCAGGATACTTGATACTCTGCAGCTCTTGAGCGGTAGATTTCGCGAATACATACTACTATTAAGGCCACATTTGCCCCTGAGGCCCTTACTCACCATACATGCTGCCCACTAGATGCCAGGGATTTTTTTTTTTTTGGTAGGATTTCGTCATGTTCAATTGGTCTCATGAGGAACTCCCTGTGTGTGTTAGTGAGCCACGGAAGTTGTATGTGGGTTAAATAATCTGTAATCTTGTCATCTGATGAAGCACTTCGAGTTGAATATAGTTCTGTGTAGTATTGGCAGAATCTGTCTGCCACTTCGACAACCTCAGTTAAAATCTCACCTTCTGCGGACATGACTTCAGCCACTAGTACTATGTCCCTTTGTTTCTTAATCAATTGGGCCAGAACTGACCCCGGTCTTTCACTTTCACCGTACACCCGAGCAGTAGCGTATTTACCCAGGTGTTTAATTTCATCGTCAGCTGTCGTGTGGTATGACTCTAGCAGGTTCAAGAGTTCCCTCTTCACAGAGTCATCCATATCTGTCAATTGTCGTCGTTCTAAGATCTTAATTTCCCCTTCTAAGTCGGACAGACGTTTTCGTCTAGAGCGTAGGACACACGCGTGTTTTGATATTGTGACCCCTCTGATGTAGACCTTAAAGGTCTCCCAGACTACTTGATAGAGAGCCCACATTCTTATCAAAAAACATATCTATTGCCTCTGCCAATTCCTCTTCGAACACTGTATCTAACAGGGAATATGGTGGAAACTGCCACACGAAAGGGGGGATATGCCTGTGAGGGGTATCTATAGCCAGTAGAATTGGCGAATGGTCCGACAGTGTAAGGGGCAGCACCTGACACGTGTGAACCCTGTCACCCAGAGTCCTGGCAGAAAATCAATAATCAATTTGAGTATGTAGAGTGTGGTGAGCTGAGTAATGTGTAAAGCCACCTCGGTGAGGATATTTCATGCGCCAAACGTCTCAGATCAAACCTGACCATCATGGACTCCAACACCCTGGCCGCTGCTGTCGTGTGTCTCTCTGGTCCGCCCGATCTATCAAGTTTAGGGTCCAGAACCAAATCGCCCCCCCAAAGTTGTTCCCCGCCTAAGATTACCTAGTTTGTCTGACAGTGTATTAAAGAATTCCGGGTTGTCAAAATTAGTTCCGTATACATTAACTATGAGTATATCCATGCCTTTCCCACAGCACCTCGAGATCACATATCTGCCGGCTGAATCTGTGATCATGGGGTTAAGAGTGAGGGAGGATTTCGGGTTGACCCAAGTAAGGACGCTCGTGCATGCGTGGTGAAGCCAGCGTCGTGTATGTTGCCATGCAACCCTCTGCTACGTAACTTAGGTGAGTTGGGAGGGAGGTGGGTCTCCTGCAGTAGTGCGATATCTATCGTGTGTCTCGTCAGATATGAAAGAACTTTACAAACTGTTCTATGATCGTTTAGTCGCCTAACATTCCATGTAAGTGTTCTAATAGTGTCCACCTTCGTATCCCTATTGCCTTCAGTTGTGTGCGTCATAGAATCAGTCAGTGTTGCCATGTTGTGATCATGTGCACTATAGAGCTGTAATATATCAAGTGTGAACATCCATGTTTGATTACCTCAGAGTCTCAATAACCTTCCTCCCCCCCACCCACATCAGATCTCCCCCAACTTTGGCCTGACGAAAAGTACCCCCAACATGCCCCAAACTAAAACGTATGCAAAGCTGTCCAGATCGGTCAAAGCCCATCCCACCTCCCGTATCGAACACAATTCCAATACCCCGATAGTGTGTTACCCCTCCTCCCCCCTAAGAAAACAAAAGACCCTCCCAAGTGTGATTCACTCGTGGACGGATGATGCTCGCCTGACAATGAGTACTGTCTGGCCTAGGTAGAACCATACTCCATACACCGTCTAAACTATAATATGCAACTACGTAACTGGGTGAATCCCCGAGCCCACCAGTGAAAGAGGACCAGAACCGTGTAATACTGGTCGCATAGCAATTATATGAGGAACAGGATATGTCTGGACTAGGCAATGATACCCTATAGGAGTCCTCCCAATGTGGATGACAGTCTGGGATCCAAGCTCAATGTTTGACCCCTCGAGCAACCCTCCAGGGGGTCACCGTTAAGGTAACATGTTATGGCCAGGACTAGATCTAGGGCAGACATCTCACTGCGCTAACTACCCAGCGTTATGTCCTATCCAGAACCACCAATTTCCAGGGCCCAAATCGCCAAGATTCATACATCAAGCCAAGCCCCAAGATAATACTTATTGTCTGTAGGTGACACCCATCGTTCAGTCCTGCTCCTCCAGAAGTCCTCCCGCCGCTTCATCAAGCAGTTGCCGCTCAGGGCTTCGGCTTCGCTCTTTGGACCAGTCTTTCAGCACCTTCTGCAGGGCTCTGGGGTCAGTAAAAAAGTGTGAACGACCCTGCTTGTTGACTCGAAGCTTGGCTGGGTATAACATCGCATAAACAATACTGAGGTCCTGGAGCTGTTTCGTCATCGGAGCAAACTGACGGCGCGCCTCCTCTACTTGGATTGTAAAGTCCGGGAACAAGGAAATCGTTGAACCTTCATATCGAAAGGGCTGCTTCTCCCTCGCCATCCTCAACACGATATCCCTGTCCCGGTAGTTGAGCAGTTTTGTAATGACTGGCCTAGGAGCAGCTCCCAGAGGAGGGCGTGGACCTAGGGATCGATGTGCCCTTTCCACCACAAACATGGCAGAGAATATTTCGTTACCAAGCAGTGTCACAAGCAGCTTCTCTATAAATTGTTCCATATTGCCAGTAGGGGTATTCTCTGGCAGGCCTTTAATTCTGAGGTTACAGCGCCGGGAACGCGCTCTTAAGTCCTCCGTTTTGTCTTGTAGGACCCGCAAAACTTTGCCAAGTTGTTTATGTTTGGTGTTTAAGGTGTTTTGTGCTTCTTCCACCTCTGTTATCTTGCGCTCAGACATGTTGAGATGCTCAGCGTGTTGTTGAGTGTCTCTGCCATGCGGTCCAGCCGATAGGATAGGGCATCCATCTTGGTGCCAAGCGAGGAGATACCACTCTGCAAACTCTTTTCCATCGCAACCAGCATGCCATGGATATCCGCGGGTGTCTCCTCAGTGGTTTGACTGTGCATGCTGGCCTCATCTTCCGTGCAGGAGTCACGTGACTTTGACCACTTTTGTTCAAACGATCGCTTTGGTTGGGTCCTGACTGTCCTCCCCATCTTGGCCACTCACTGCTACCTCTGTGCGGGGAGTGAGGTTCCAGCCGACTGTATTCAACTGTAAGTTTCTATAAAGAAACCTTGAAGGATCTACACAAATGACCCCTTGCTCAATTAAAAATGTTGTCTACTTTTCTAAAATGTATAGCTTTCCAGGATCCTTTATTGCTTTCATACCCATTTCTACCATTAACTGGAAGGAGGCTGAAAGCACAAAATATAGCAAAAATATGCTATGTCCCAGAAAAATGCCAAAACTGTGTAAAAAATGTTGGTTTTCTGACAAAAGTGTACTTGTCCCTGAAAGCTGGGAAATGGGGATTTCAGCCCCACAACCCCTTTGTTGATACCATTTGCAGGGAAAAAAACAGACGCTTTCAACTGTAGCCCTTTTTTCCCAATTAAAAAAAAATAATAGCCAAAAAAAGGCTTAGCACAAGGGGGGAAAGGCCTAGCAGCGAAGGGGTTAATTTCCTCTCCTATTTTAGACAGTTTCAAGGGGAACAAATACACCCTATGGGAAGTAAACAGATGGTTCTTTCTTAATGGGGCATATCTGACAAAAGACCAAAGAGTAGCCATAGATACTTGCCATAGAGATGGTATATCAACTGCCGGTAGAACTTCCTTCCATCTTTCTTCTGGAAGGGTGTTAGGGACATCTTTTGCATGGATCAGCATCCAGTACCAGGTTGCGATCTCTTTCTTTTGCGCATTGGTGTTGCAGATTTCTTTTTACCCAGTTTATGGAGCGGCCTGCATCTGTGTGTTCACGAGCCTAACTTATTATTTGCAAATACCTAACCTCTTCCATGCTCATGACGTCTCCCAGCCGTCAGGAGTCACGATGGGCGTGTGCGGACGACGGCCCGGAGACGTCATGACCACGCCCAGGAATGGAATGTGCAGCACTGCGGCAGCGCTGCGGCGGAATTTGCGCCGCAGCGAAGAGGCTAAACCATGACAGCGTATTGTTTGTTTCTGGAGTAAGGAGGTCCCATGAAATTGCATTCTCTTCCCCTGCAGCTGCCCCCATTTTTCTATTCCAGCCTCAATAAGTGGTTCTGCCAATGAATCCATGTGAGAAGGGACAGGGTTCCCCATGCCATGTACCTTCGGGGGTCCACCGTTTGCCCAGGTTTCCGGAAGCCGGGGGAGTCCGCACCAGACGCCAAAAGTCCGTCATCCAAGCAACGAAAGGGATAACCACCCCCCCTTGTCATCTACCTCCGCAGGAACGAATCCTCGACGTGGAGGGAGGGGAACGAGGAGGGGCTAACCCCGGAAGCACTACGGACCAGGTAGTGAAAAGAGCCGGGAGCTACAGAGTCGAAGAGGAAGCGGACGACGGAGTAGAGGCAGCGAAAGGCGGAAGCATAGCAGAGGAAGGACGCGAGAACGGAGACCGAGCCGGGACGAAGACTGAAGTCGACAGGGATCCCGAAGAAGACGAGAAGTGGTGCGAGGAGTGGTGGTCCCCACCGGAGGAGGCTGGAGAGCGGCCGCAACTCAGGAGAGTTGCGGCGGAGCCTGTGAGTAACCCTGAGCAAGGGTGAACGACGAGCGGGAGGAGGGTGGGACGTATGTGAGAAGGGAGGGAGTGTGGGTCGTTAGTAAATATTGTCTATAGTTAGATTCTACCTCTGCCTGATATTTACCCCTACTGGTCGGCTGGGGATTGAGCTACGGGCCGGGTAGAGGAAGAACGGAACGCCTGAAACGTGGTAACAGGCACTGCTAAGCACGTCCGTATTCCTGTCCACCCTCCAACACTGATTTCACCTCCAACCCTGATTTCACTTCCCACCCTGATTTCACTTCCTAGTGCACGCCCGTTCACTCCTACTTCAACCTCCCTCCCCAGGAGATAGGAAGTCACGATTTCACACACGGTGTTGCGGTGACGGTGGTGGTACACCCTGGGTACAAACAGTACAAGTATCTGACGGCCATTATTTTCCTCTCTCCTATGAGCCTCCATGGGACGACTGGGGGTCCAGAGGAACAACCGGGAGACGACGAATCCTACGACGAACTAGGAACTGTCCAAAGAGGGGAACCATCCATAGAAGGGCCGGAAAGAACAGAAGAAGACAAGAGAACAGTTGAAAACCCTATACTTGCTGCACATGGCCCTCTACCTGTCATTTCTAATAAAACACGCAGAGCATCTCACTATATACAGCCTCCTCGTCTGATTATCCGACCCGCCCTCCCACAATCCACTAGGCAGAACAGCGTTCCCGGGGACTTCAAAACTGGGGCCAAATGATAGTAGTAGGAGATTCCAAGGGGTCTCCTAAGCTGTATTCACAACTTGCATGCCACGATCAAAACCCTAAGTCGCACCTTTTTGAAATATTTGGGGTGACCAAATTTGAATAAGAAGTGAGCTCTTTGCTCTGCCAGGTCTTCGGTTAAGGCTCCAAAGCAGGACGTCCCCGTTAGGAAGTTATCTGTTAATGGAATTTTGAAGTGTTTTAAGTGGAAAGCCCAACAGTATATTTGGAAATCTGTCACTCCACCATCGATTTTTTTTTTTTTTTTTTTTGCAGCTTCTTTCAGGATATTCTGACGGCCTTATTGGCCCAGATAAACTAATAAGCTCACTCTATACGTTCCTCATCTACTTAGCCTCAAAATAGAGGGGTAACGCATTAAACAGAAAGGTAAATTTAGGGAGAAGCGTCATTTCAATAAGGTTAGTTCTACCAGTGATCAAATAGGGGAGGTGGGAGGAGCTTTCTGGTTTCTTTCGTGATTTTTTACCAGTTGGTCTCGGTCATGATATCTATATCTTTCATCACTTGTACGCCTAAATACCTAGTCTCTTCTTCTCTTGATTTTTCAGGGTTGTGTCTAACAGAGTGTTCCATGCCATGATCTCAGTTTTCCCTTCATTGACTAAGTTTCCCAACACTTTCCCAAAGTTTATTAAAATGTCCATAATGATGGTGTAGGCACCTACCAGGTCTTATGTGTATATCATTAAGTCATCTGCATAGAGGGCCTCTTTCTTGGTCCATTCTAGATATTGGAATGGTAAGATTTGCTGTTCCTGCCTAATTCTCCTGGCTAGAGGTTCAATGTATAAGTTAAAAAGTAATGAGAATAGGGGGCAGCCTTGCCGGGTGTTTCTACCTATCTTCATCACAGGTGTAAGCGTGCCATTAGCCAGTATCCTTGCCTTTGGGGATCTATATATGTTTTGAATTACGTGTAGGAACCGATTACCTACCCCATTAAGTCTTAGGACTTCATATAGGAAGGGCCAGCTCACCCTATCAAATGCCTTAGCGGCGTCCACATATCATTATGACTAAGGGAAGTTGTTGGACAGTGGCTTAATCAATCGCACAGACCAGATCATGTACCACCTCATGTAGATGTCTATTCGTCATGAACCCCTTTTGGGAAGTGTTGATTTGCCCTCCCAGAACTCCACTCAGTCTTTTGGCCAAAATATTTGTAAACAACTTAATATAATTGTTTGGTAATGAAATTGGCCTATATGATTCACATTTTTTGAAGTTTTTATTTGGTTTAAGAAATAAGGTGATTGTAGCGTCATTCACAGTATTTAATATGGGGTTGTTATCTACGTATACAATATTAAATAACAGGGTCAACTCTGGAGCCATTTCCACTGCTTAGGGCCTTGCTTATCTCAGATGGGATACCATCTGGGCCTGGGGCCTTCCCTTTTTTTGAATGTTTAATGGCTTTAAGAACTTCCTCGGGGGTTATTTCCTTATTGAGATATTGATCCCTGTCTAATGCGAGTTTTGGAAGTGAGTCCAGACTTAGCCAACTATCAATATGGGTGTTCCTCGCCCGATGGTCCTCCCTGTACAAATTTAGAAAACAGGTAGTGAAGGCCCTCCCAATATATTGATTATTCTGGCACCTTTCCCCTGTTTCTTCAACTTCGAATTCTTTGATTGTATTTCTAGTCAGAGCCCTTCTTACCTTCCAAGCCAGCAGCTTCCCACAGCCCTCCCCGTATTGATAATGTGCAAGTTGGCCAGCAGTCCATTTTTGTTGTATAATCTTGTCTAAGTGTTCTGAAGGTGCCTTTTTAGCTTTGTCTATTTGTTTTTGGATTCTTGTGACCGCTCTATGGTAGACTGCATTATTTAGATCTGTGAGCCCAGCAGCTATTACTCTCTCTTGCTCAGTTATTCTATGATTGGCTTCCCTTCGTCTATGTTTAACATAGCTTATCAATCTTCTCCACAAAAAGGCCTTATACGTATCCCAGATTATACCTGGATAGGCAGAAGCTTTATTTATGTCAAAGAACTCTAAGGTGTCTCATTTCAGACTCATTATTATCTTCTGATCTTCTAAGACTACACAATTAGGGGAGCCGCCATTGGAATTGTTGAGATAATTCACCCCTAGTCTCAGCCATCTGTAAGTAATAGGAGCTTAGGTCCACTCTACTCAGACGACGCGATTCTAAACTTGCCATAAACTCGCAAGTGTGAGCTAGTCCCTACCATCCTAGTTCCTCTTCAACCTCTCAAAACACACTACCTTCCATTCTCTCTGACCCCGTCACCCCTTCCCATCAAGCTACACCTACACTGTGGAGCTCACAGGCTTGCACACTTATTCCATTACTTACCCCCCCTAACCTTTCTAAAGAATCAGCCAAAAGCTTCAAACATAGCTTATTAAAATCTCACCCAGAAATTCCAATCTCCGACCCCTACTTCTCAAACAACAAAGGGCATATAACAAACAACATCATCTTCTACACCAAATAAGAGCACAATGGCGGAAGGCTTTACTCACACTATTCCGGATTGCTTCCACTAGGAAAACTGCTCATGGGCTTACATTATCCATCATTTCCTCCACGTTCTACAAAGCGGCAGCCAAGGTGACCATCTATAACAATGGGATCATCCTCATTCAAGCAACAGACCATAACCTTAAGCTACTCGATAACATCTTTCCTCTCATCAAAGAGAAGGCTGTAAGACCCCATCCCACCACAACCACAAACCACTTCGCCAGCCCTGTGCTCGAATCACTACCTAACCCCCCATCAAGGCAGTTACCCGCGGTTTCCCATCGTGTATGTACACCCACACTAGACTTTATCGACATCCCATTGAACGACCTGCTTCTCCCCAAGCCCTATCCCTCCCCCAGCTCCACTATAATATCTACTATTCCTATCATACCTCACACCTGTATCTCGTCGCCCCAACCCTCCTACATGCCCCCTCACCCACCACCACCATTCCCCGTCTCCACAACCATACCATCTCTCACCCCCTCTATAACACATCCCTTCCCACCCCCCACTCCAGCCCCAGCGATTTCATTACAAATCCTGCGCCAATTGCCCCGTACACCCGGAGTCCTGATGAGTCGCGCCCCCTCCCACTGAGGAAATTCAAAATACGGCCCCATCTTTCCTAGTAACACCATTACGCTGTTGCCCTCACTCAGGCACCTTCAACCTTCATAGCGTTTCTCTCTCATTCTATACTGTTGCACATATTACACGACCTTTCCTGTTTCCCTGAGCTAAGTCCATTCTGAGACCCGGCTCGAAGCAACTAATCCCCGAGATAACCATCTATTGACCCTTGGTGACCGTTCTCGGCCTCTCCAGTTGTTTTACGAATCACCATCTTCAACACGCAAACACGTCCTGTCGTAAATTAATTTAACCAAGGAATGGCTATGCTGCCTGACCTATAGGGTCGGGTAGAGAACACGACCTTAGGGAAGGAATTTCTATTACCCATTATCCTGTATCTTGTACAAAGAATGTTTTCTTGTGGATGATTTGTATTTTTATTGCACATTGAGGGGGTTGTTGCTTTAGGGGATTCAAGCGCTACAAAAGACTGTGAGCCACGGATTGAAGTGGCAGTCTCCTGAGAACCTACCACTGATGTACTTCTAGGACAACTGTACCTAGCTGCAGCTAATAAATTGAAGTTCCTATGCCAGAGAGAGTGTTCCGTGTCTCTGTAATTTGGAAGGCGAACTCAGAAGATTTAAGGCGTACCCTGCGCCGCCAGGCTTAATGAGCCCGGTTCTTCACCACCCGCACCCCCGTTTCTTCGAATCTCACCACCCCTCCTATAGCAAACAGCGATACCCCTTCACGTCCCTCCTCTACTCCCCCCCTTTCATTTGACTACTCAGAAAAATTGCTCTACAACGTCCCACCCCAGGACCACTCACAAGTAATAAACCCACCTAGCTTAATCCTACTCCACCCCATGAACATGATTCCTCAGGTACATGACCCAAGACTCGATGAGATACTATTTTCTCTACAACAAGTCAAAAATGACATCCAAATTCTTCACGACCTGATCCTGCAACAACCCAATCCACACGCGAAACTCACTCATAAGTCAAAAACACTCTATCATCGTCAGATGTAACTTCCCTACTCCATTCTTACCAGCTCCCGACTTCACCCCCTAATACTGTGCACATCGATAACTCTCAGAAATTGTCCTTAATCCAACCCATCCTTTCCAGTGCCTCTAGAGCTACAAGACATATTTACAGAGGTATTGTTGAAAACTACCTCAAGAGAGTACCCCTTCTTGACAACCCCAACTCGACGTCTACCAAGGCCCGGCTAAAATGTATCCTAATAAATTGCAGATCAGCTGCACAACATGCTGCCGATATAGCTGACCTCATTCTAACTAATGAACCTGACCTTTTAATACTAACGGAAACATGGTTAAACTAAGCATCCACGCCCATCCTAGACATACTAGTTGCCCAAAGTATCACATCACTAGACTAGACAGAACTGATAGGCCAGGCGGTGGTATTGCATGTATACATCGGAACAACCTCACGGTAAACCGCTCCAAGTCCCCGGTTCTTTCTTCCTGTAAATACCTATGTATAGAGATCACTAACAATAATAAGCAAATGTGCTCACTACATTCATTCTACCATCCACTAGGAACCAACTTACCTTTATTGAACACCTAATGGATATCATAGCCACAAATGTCGGCCAACAGAACATTCAGATATTCCTGGGAGACTTTAACCTCCACTGGAATGACCCGAACGACCCCGAGGTCAATAGCCTTAAAGCTTTCCTATCCGACCTTAACTTGACCCAAATCTGTAACACCCCTACCCATGAAAAAGGCTCAATCCTCGATCTAGTAATTTCCAAAGCTGACGTTACCCAGCTGGAATCGATCCTCCCTTGTGACTGGTCTGACCATCACATCATCACTTTTCATATCAATGAAGCTGTCAAACTACTATCTGTCCAGCCCACGAGAATGAAAATCTGGGAAAAGAACCTAAAAAACCTCGATCCTGTCTCACTCGCAACCACTAGTCCTTCCTTCTTGCCCCAACCGGATGGATTAAACAATGTACATGATCTGACTAATCAGTACTTCCACTCTATGAACTTGGTTTTAGACAAGGTAGCTCCCCGACAGTTGAAAAGAGTCTCCACAAAAGATTCACAATCTTGGTACGATGGGAGGTTAATTGAAGATAGAAGATCACTTAGAGCAACTGAACGACAATGGAGAACGGCACCATCTTCTGAGCAGCTCAAATTATTAAGAAGGACAAGAAAATCCTATTACAGAAAGTTTAGACGATGTAAAGCGGACTTTTTCAGTAAACAATTAGACCAAGCCAAGAACCGTCCCAAAAGGCTATTTGAAATAATCAAATCTCAATCTAAGGGTGTCTCTCTTTCCCCCCAACTTAACCCAGATTTACTCCCAACTGCGAGGATTTTGCCTCCTTCTTCACAACAAAGACTGAAAACATAAAGACAGACCTACTCACTGATCTATTATTCCATACTGACCCCCATTTGATCTCCTCACCGATCCCGCTTTTGGCCCCGTTTAGCGGTTCTACAAACCTTGACCTCAAAAACAACACCTCCTGGGCCTCCTTCAACTTTTACAGCGAAGAAACTATTCTAAATACGCTCATTTTTTTTTTAAACAATCTTTATTGCCTTTTATGTAGCGGACATCAAACTACTTTAAGATAGCAGTATACATTGGCCGGGAGTGGGCAATATGACACGTTTGACATGTAGATACTGTCGGTACCCTCGCCTTGCCCCATCTGTTCATGACAACTTGGAAGATCACAGTATTCCCCTTAGCTATGTACTAAGTACATTGGGTGCACCCCTCCCTCCCTCGCCACCCACAATAAGGAATCAACCACTGCTGTCTCCCCTTGAGTATTGATCGGTTCGATTATTATGCTGCCTGGTACTCCAGGTGTGGATAGTGATGCTGCTCCAGAGCCTTCTGTTGCGACCCCTTTCCACACCTGTGTGTGTCGATGCTATGAATCGCTCCCATTCTCGCAGTATTCTAAATACGCATCCAATCTCTTCACAGACCCGCTCCCAGCGAACTACCCAAAAGTCTTCATTCCAAGTTTAGTGCCTCTATGGACCAGAATTATAAACACCTCCCTGCTGGAAGGAACCATCCCAGACATACTCAAGGCTGGTCAGGTATCCCCTATCTTAAATAAACCATCAGCGGACCCGTCAGACCTGAATAACTATCGTCCAATATCCAACATCCCTACCCTGGCCAAACTACTAGAAAAATGTGTACACTCGTAGCTTAGCAACCATATAGATCAATTCAACCTGCTCGACCAATTCCAATCTGGTTTTTGAACAGGTCACAGTACCGAATCAGCCATGACACACATAATAGATGACGCACTAAAAATATTAGACCAAAACGAAGCCTGTTTACTAATCATACTTGACCTATCCTCAGCCTTTGACACAGTCAAACACGACAATTTACTAGACCTCTTGAAACACAGAATGGGACTATCGGGAACAGTTCTAAACTGGTTCACTTCCTTCCTTCAAAATAGAACTCAAAGAATCAAGATCAATCAATCTCTATCTAAATCCACCCTAGTCTCTTTAGGAGTACCCCAGGGATCTTCCCTCTCCCCGACACTCTTCAATCTGTTTATGGAAACACTCACAGAGATTCTTAACTCCTCAAACGTCCACTACCACATGTACGTGGACGACACTCAACTCTACATTAAGGTCCACTCACTGGAGGACATCAAATCCCTCAACTCAACGCTACAAAAACCGCAGACCTGTCTGGCCAAAGACAACTTAAAACTCAACACACTCCAAACCGAATTTCTCCTAATCGCTCCCCCCAACCTAACTACCATCATACGCGAGTGGATGAAGCATCTAACAGCACTCGACGGTCAACCGCTTATTATTGAATCTGCAAAATCGCTAGGAATTACTCTGGACAGTAAGCTAATTATGCAGAAGCACATCAGCGCAGCAACTAAAGGAGCAAATTTCCAGATGAACACCCTGAGACGAATGAAACCCATCATACCTGCAAATGACTTCAAACAGGCAGTTCAAGCTCTAGTAACCCCCATAGTGGATTATGGGGGTGTCGCTCTTCGGCCTTCCCAGATTGACGACGGCCCCTCTAAGAGCTTCAATCAATGCAGCCGCCAAACTCATCACAGGCTCTAAAAGGAATTGTCACATCTCCCCGGATCTTCGTGCCCTCAACTGGCTATCTTTTGAGGCCAGAATCCACCTGAAAATCACCTGTATGACACACAAAGCATTGCATCACAATACCCCGAGATACCTAGCAGAAAAATTGGAGCTATCGGGTGGTAACAGAACCACTAGGAGCTCCTCTAATCTTCTACTGAAACCTCAACGATTTACTAAGAGGAAAACTTACAACCGTACCTTTTCAGGAATGGCTCCCAGGATTTGGAATGCCTTGCCCGTAGAAACGAGACAAAACCCATCCGCGGCTTTTTAAAAAAAAGAAGTGAAAGCGATTCTCATGGCCAAATTCACTTGAACTCTTCACAGAGACACCTATATATTTGCGAGCCTGTAAATTATATTATTCATATATATATGTTTAATCAACTAATTCTCACTCAAATTGTTTTTGTTACACAGTCTCGTATATATCTGCCATCCTTTAACTGCATCAAAATAGTTTCCACTTATGTATTAGTACACCTTATATGATTTCTTTGTTTATGTCCATCACCTACAATTACCTTGTAAAGCGCTCTGATACCCGCAAGGGTCTTGTTCGCATTATACAAAACCTTCAAAATAAATAAATAAATAAGATGGATCTGTCTAGATTCCACCGAGAAGTAGTTGCATCACTGTCCAGAGTTAAAACTAGTCTAACTGTGGATTGATCTGACAAGTGTTCAGGTTGATGAGTGATTGCTGCAACCTTGTTACCTAACCTGGTATCAATTAAAAAAATAATGTATGAGGGAGGCATGACCGTATTTCTTATTGTGGAATGTGTAGCCTTAGTTGCTGCATGCCTTATGTCTCCAGGGATCCATCAACCCCATGTTCTTCATTAGATTCTGTATACACCGTGGAGATGATTTGTCTAGAGCAGGATGGAGTAATGCCTTGAAGTCACCAACCATTATAATAATGTTTTTGTTGTCTAGCAGTAGTTGGAATACATCCTGCAGGGAGGAAGGATCATCTGCGTTTGGCCCATAATAGGTGATCAGTGAGTATTTAGTGTTTTTGATGTTTACAGTGGCTATCAACCATCTCTCTTTAGGGTCTTCAGTAACCTCTAGTAATTTAGCCTGCGCTGTATTTTTCATTAGGATTGCAACCCCCTTTACATTACAATTTTGATTTGTACATGCATACTGGTCGATCCAACTCTGGCCTTTGATCATTTCTTCCCACTCCGCTTGCGGAAGATGTGTCTCTTGCAACATTAATATATCATTATTTGATTGTTTAAAAAAAATAATCAGGCTTCTCCTTCTTCTGATCGGCACCCTCAACCCATTTACATTCCAGCTTAGTATCCTAAGGCTACAGGTGTTGTTAGAATTAGTTATTTTGAGTAGAACACCCTTTCTTTGCACTCTTCAGTCTCAATATAGTTGCTAAACGGGAGGACCTTATTTTTTTTTATTTTTTCCCACTGCTCTCCACCCAGTGAATTTTTTACATTGGTGTATTTATGTTTACCCCCCCCCCCCCCCACCATCCCGTGAACCCTACCTTTGGTCAAGCTGGTCATTACCATTATTCCCTTTGCCCTCAACTCTACGTATTATGTATGAAATGATACATTGCAGTGTCCCAACCTAGCCCTTCGCTTTCACTTTTTTTATCAAATTCCAGACTTCATCAGGATCTTTTAAGTTAAACATCTTGTTACTCCACATTATTTTTAATGTGGCGGGGAATTTCAATTGGGCCGTGGCGCCTAATGATCTTAGCTCCTGTATATATTTACCTAGTTTCCACTGTCAATTCTGAGTCTCCCTTCAGCTTTACCGCCTCCGGACAGCACCTTTATCAACAGCGCTATAACAGGAGACACACTAGTTGTGAATATTACAGCGACGGGTGTATATGCATCGAGAAACGCTCACTGGCAATGTTACTTTAGCTATCTATATTAAGTCCCCACCCTGTGATGCTCAACAGCAAAAATGTTGAATATCTCCGGTATAAAAAAAGATAAAAGCCATTCCAGGCCCCAGTCCTGATCAAAGTTCTTCAGGGCTTTACAGTGTAAGGTGCACGGTGAACTGCTTACTTAGCAATGCTTCTTACAGCCCACTGAATCGCAAACAATACGCCTCGCAGCACAGCATGAGACTTCAAACTATTGCTGACCTTTGCAAATATAAATTCAGGCATGCACTATGATTCGAAAAGTTGTGATCTTTGAAATTGCTTGGCAAACAAGCGTCTTTGACTAAAAGGTATTAAAACAGATCAAAGAGGTGGATTACAATAGAGATAGGAACCACAAGTTCTGTCATTTCATGTTCATTTCATACCACATGCGGGGGGGTCTCGCACAGGGTTGGGGGGCCGCGGGGGTTTGAAAATAAAGTAAACTCACCTGACCAGGTCCGCCGCCTCTGCTGTCTGCTTTTGGGCCGGGGTCCGCGTTTGGCGCCTTCTCCGTCGTAGTCTTCTGCGTGCTACTGGCTGGCAAGCACTCTCAGGCTCTCAGCCAATCCAGATACCGCTCCAGAGTCCAGCAGCGCCAGGATTGGCCTGGAGCAGGGTCCCTCCCTGCCCATTAGGAGACCGGGACTGCGAATGAAACAACCCTCACTCTCCTAAGGGGAAGGCTTAGTGCGCATGTTTGGGCTGGTCTTAAAAATGACCTGCCCAAAAACTTACTTGTGCACTATTGCGCTGTCACTCACCCTGAGTGCTGCCGCAGCTCCGCCCCCACCCCCTTCAGCTTCCCTCCTCGTTCTAATGCTGACGCTAATTTCATTCCAATCAGGAGTCCAGATTGCTGGAATTAGCGTCAGAAGTAGAACGATTTCTCATTGGTGGGGCTACGCCCGAACACCCCCAATGGACGCACCGCCACTGGGTGCCAGCTGATATAGAATAATCGCTGTAAGCCTGCAGTTAAACGAAGACAGAAATAACTTCAACAATGTACCCTTAATGTGTGCATGTATGCAAAACACATGATATTATTAAGGCAATCAATTCAGTAACGTGCATAATACATTTCTTTTAAAATCTGTTGCTTCTACATCGATTGGAAACACATATTGTGCAATCAGATATCCAACTTTAAGCAGTAAGTCGAGTGGAAGAAACAAAAATACTTAAATTAGAAAACATAATATAGTCCCTCACACACTTTAACATCTAATAATGTTTGTGTCACCGTCAAAAACAGTTATATTGTGAAGACAATGGTGTTCGGCTTGACACCTTTAGTAGTGGTCCCCAAGCCTTTTGCCTTCACCCCTTCATTTTTGCTGAATTCGTTTTTGTTGGCTTTAGCGCTCTCTGCATTTTACCACTGCTAACCAGTACTTGAGCTGTCTCCCCAAAACATGGTAAAATTGGCCTACACCTAATTGGCACATTTAATTTACTTGTACGTCCCTAGTAACTAGTACTACCTGTCCAAGGGCAGGTAAATCAAATGCTACTAGTAGGCCTGCATCACTCATTGTGCCACCCACTTAAGTAGCACCATAAAGATATATCAAGGCTGCCATTGTAGCCTGTAGGGCTGTTTTAAATTGCCATTTTGACCTGACAAAATAAACCTTTTGCCAGGCCTAAACTTTCATCATCATCATAAAATCTTTATTCGGTCTATCAAAGCAACCATAAAAGAATAGAATACATTACAATAGCAGTCTATAAATAAGACACAATTACATAAAAATAGCATAAAATACAGAATAAAAACAAGATTAAAATCACAATATCAGCTGCATACACAGGGTTGTCAATCAGGCCTTGAGCGTCTAGATGCCAAGGCTGTCTATAGAAAGCTCAATGCGGCAAGTAAAACATATTTGTGAGGAAGCAGTTGTACTTGGTTAAAGTTCAGGGTCCTCAGCAGTGGTAGCAGGAACCTCTTCCTGGGCCAACTATAGTATTCAGAAAACATGACAAAGTGTAAGGTGTCCTGTGGAGACCTATTTTCGCAGCCACAGGACAATCTATTACCAGAGTGCACCCAGCCAACAGGGGAGGCCAGTAAATGGTGATTTTGATTTAAAGGAAACCTGTCCAGGAGAAATTGATCATGCTTGCTGGTAACCTGCACCAAATACTGCTCCATTCTCTGAACAGACTTTAAAAGCATATGGCCCCTCACTAGAGGTTTCAATAGTTCTACTCCTTCTCTATTTGACATTGCCTGCTCAAACAACAGTATCTTTATTCCCTCTAAAACTACGTGGTCTCAGAGAATAAGGGGGCAGATAGGCCTTTGCTCTCCCTAGGGCCATAAGTGCCGCCTTGATATAAGCAATCCATTGAATTTTAGATGCACCGTCCAGTGCCAAGCAATCAGAGAGGATCAATCTATTTAACTTAAGATCCTGTCTGGTCCAGACATTTACCCAACAAAGTAGAGGGCGGAGGGCACTAGATCGGTGAGAAATCAGGCTCCAAGCTCAGATTGTATACAGATCAAGTCAGTGTACATTCCGGTACCTGTACTAATCGTCTGAGAATTGAATTTTGTACAGTTTGGATTAAGTCGGTTCTCACATAACCCCAAACCTCACTACCATAGAGACCTGCAAAATGCACTTAGCCACATAAATTTTGAGCAAGACTTGCGGGAACCAACAACCCAGACTTTGAGCTAAGCTGGCCAGGGCCCCAGTCAATTTGATAAGCTCAGCCCTTTTATTTGACAGCAAGGTATGACAGTTATTCTTAGCATAAAAAATACCCCTAAATTAGGAAAAGCTTAGACTTTACCCATAGTATATTGGCACTTTGAAAGTCTTGGAGCTAGTGAACTGTGGGCCTACAAGCATAGCAGAACATTTTGAGACATTTCCGCCCAGGTCAAGGCTATCCATAAAAGCAGCAAACTTGTCAAGGAGAATCTGCAACCCCCTAGCTGTGTGGTCCTCGAGAACCGCGTTGTCGGCATACAACAACACTGGGAGTGACCTTAGGCTGTGAGCTTGAGCTGCAATAAGGGCCTCTTCAAGCCTATTGACATATAGGGATGAACAAAAATGGTGTGAGCATACAACCTTGCCACACCTCCCTCCTAGTGGGAAAAGGCCTGATTGGGACAGCGTCAGGTGAGAAATGTACTGATGTTGAGGTGTTCATATGGAGATCTTCCAAGAGTCACTATATTAGGCTCCACTCCACTCCTAACTCAAGCAACAGAACCCAAAGTTTAGCTTGGTTGACCCTGTCGAACGCATGCGTAAGGTCCATAAATGACAGATGAAGGCTCTCTGGCCGGGCAACAGTATACCTATTTATGATTAAATAAAGATTCAAGCATTGGTCGGATGTAGGGTGTTCAGGCCTAAAGCATACTGGACGTCCTTCAGAATATCTTTAGCCTCCGATCATGTCATCAATCTATTAAGTATAACCCTCCTAAGGACCTTAACATTGATCAGGGAGATAGGCGATAGCATTGGGGATTATCCTTGTCCCTCTTCTTAAACACAGGTACTATTACCGTAGAAGATCAAGAGCATGGCACCCCATGACGTGCAGCAGCATTCAATATCTGGGTCAGGAGTGGACCCCGTAGCTCCACATTCAGGCACAGCAAGTCTGGAGGAATTCCATCGGGCCAGGGGCTTTATTTCTGATTGGATTATTAATACCTAATGTTACCTCTTCCAGAGTAAATACCATGGGGACATGCCCCCATCTCTCTTACTACCGCCCTTTCCTCCTGTGCGAACTTGCCAAAATTGTAAAACCCTGCAAAGTGGTTTACCCACTGTTGCTCAAATATGTGGGTACAAATAGCTGGATCTGACCCATCTGCAAAAAGGGTTTTGTTTACGGTCTTCCAGAAAAGGGAGAAATCTCTAGTTTCACTGGCTTGGATTAGCTCACCCTTGGCTAGGGCCGGAGGGTAGCCTTGCTTTCAGTTACTACATGCGTGTAGGTCTACCTACTGGCCACCACCCGGCTCCTGTCTCTAAGGACTTGTTTCAAAGCTGTCTTCAATTACCGCAAGCACCTAAACAATTCCCTGTCAAACCATTTCGGGTCTTGCCTACTTGCTTGAATTAGGAGTGTAGTCAATAGATTATTTGTCTTAGTTGCAATACCTACAAAGACTTTCAAAATATCCATTACAGGGGCATCTACATCTAAACAAGTTACTTTGTCATGGGGCGTATGGGAGAAAAAGGATGCCTTAAAAAGAGCCGGGTCAACTTGAGCTCAATTTATTTGCCTGCCTTGATCCACAGGATACAGTCCGCTAATGCTTCCCCCATGGGGCGCGTAATGTCCCTGTGACCAAGTTCCAAAACGAGGGGATTCTGATTGCTAAAGGGGTGATGAACGATGGCAAAATTGGCAATATACAATAATAAGAGGGCCAAGATATAAATCAAATCTATGATTGAAGTACAGCCAATCCCCTTAAACATAGGTACAACACTAGGATTAGGTGAGCTAGTGAGCTAATCAACTTTTCCAACACAAACACCAAGTTGTAGGAGGCTAAGATCTCACCCAACTACCGACCTTCCTTGGAGTGAGCAAAGTGAAGCCCCTCTGATAGCCTGTACCTTTGCCCGTTGTCGTCTTGCAGCAATGGACAATCACAGAGGTGGCAATTTAAATACCTGCTCGCAGTCATACCCTGACCTAACCCACCACCCTGTTCCCCCAGGGTATTCAGGGTCGCCCTTAAGCTTTGAAGGCTCAGTACCACATCTAGACCTCCTCTAGCATTATAAAAATTAACTACAGTACCCTCAAGTCCTTGTCCAGGTTAGCAACCTTCCCATGCAGTTCTACTGCCAGAAAAATGATCATACCCCCTCTGGCCCTGCCCGTAGCTGCCAGCAGCACAGTCAGAAAAGATGTCCTGTAGCCCTCGAGGAAAAACCTGTTATTCACCTCCCATGTTTCCTGTAAGCAAATAATCTAAAAAGATGTTACAAACTTCATCGAGCTAGAATCAGAGAACTTAGCAACAAGCCCTGCAATATTCCACGACCATATTTTTAAATCCCTTAGCTTCTAAACTGGAGTAGCCAAGGCCGGGGTGACTGCAAAAGGGACTGCAGAAGAGGACGCGGTTGCTTCCCAACAAAAGTTGGACAGTTCAAGGCTGCTCAAAGGAGCTAAGCAATTCGTCAAGTTCGTCAGGCAGGGCTGCCCCATCTGTTCTCGGGCGAGCTCTACCGAGACAACCTTGGGTGTGCCAATGCAGGCGACAAACCCTCTCCGGTTTGTAAAAAAAAAACCTAGGGGGTGAGAGACAATGCCCTGCTGATCCTGAGGCCTATGGGAGGCTAAAGAAGCTAAGATATGTGCCACCATCCCAGGGTTATTGAAATTAACTACAACACAATCCCCTGGCTAGAGCTTACAGTCCATACCCGTTCAACTGGCTCTATGGGCCATAACGCTTGTGTCAGGAATCCCACCTGCTCCCTGAACACACTGCTTGAACCAATAAGTCGCTTTGTTTTTTCACTCAAGATAAGGCTCAGGGGATGAGCTTGATAGATACAGAACGTCCCTCAAAACAGCAACATAGGTGTTTGCCTCTGGAGGCAAATCAAGAGTGTCCACAGGACGCAGGGGTTGGGATAGAGCTGTGTAATGATGAGAACTCTCTGTCCCAGTGGGAACTGGTGGTGAAGACACCGTAAATGCATCCTTACTACCTCTCCCAGGCCTAGAGAGGGGGCCTGGAGGGACAGGAGCTCCTTGAGTATTTCAAATATCACCTATGGCACAAGCATCCGGATCATCTTGTATTGGAAGGGTCATCTGCCTAGACCAAGACAGCCTCACCTCATAAGTTAGAGAGAAGATTTCATATTTCAATGGTATTTCACCTTGCCAGCATTGGGCTAACGTAGCGGCCAACACCTCTGTGAATTCAGTAATTAAATCCCTACTACGTGGGAACAACCTCGCTTGGCAAGACAAAATGGGGTAAACATGGGACACCCCCAATGTAATAAAGCTCCCAGGGTCTGAGCTCTTCTCCCTTCTCCTCAGTGGGGGTCGAACAAATTGGGCGTGGGGAGTTGAATCCAAAAGAGAGGTCCCAAATCCCACACCTGCTAACGAGCGATTAGCTATTAAAGGATCATCGCAACCCCTCCCCATCCTCCCCATGACCCTTGAATCCCTCGTACTGCATCAGCAGTTTTTCCGTTCTCCCTCCGAAGGGTTTTCCCTGATAAAGAATGGCCAGAGGGAAAATACAAGGGGCTACCCCTAATTAGCGATAACCTTCATTCCGCTAACTCGATTTCTTTCGATACTGTTGAAACAGCCAGAGTCAGAAAAACGTCAATAGTGATAACTCGCGGGGTCTTGGGTGGCGAGTTGCTTTTGCAAGAGGGACTTTACTTTTTCACATACTTAAACACTCTAGTGACACCGCTCAATCCAAGTGACAAACATAAAGGAAAACAAAACAAAAATACAAACCACCTCTCACCTTAGTCCCAAAATCAAATCAAATGACCCACCTCTCCAAACAGCAGCCACTAGCCACCAGGTTTATTAGGCGCTACCTCACAACCAATGTATCCAGGGCCAGTCTCGAAAAATCCTCTGTGTGGCTCTCATTTTTCTCGTAATGACACATAATAAGAGGTTATGTCACAACTAGTCCATGACTTTGGGCCCTCCAAGTTAAAAGCCTGCAGTTCAGCAATAGCCAAATCCTCCTGGGCAGATGAGGAGTGCCATAAAGGAAGTCCAAAGGGGGTGGCGCAGCGTCTGCCAGGCTTGACGGACGCAGGACTGGCCTGGCTTCGCCCGGGCGTGGCTGTGACTGCAGCGCTCCTTTTTTCATGCTAAGATTCGGCGCAGGTGAGTTGCAGAAGGGGATTGTGGGGTTTGAAGTCGCAGAGGAATGGCGGTGAAAACCGCAATGTCTCTCTCCTGTTCATACCGGACCCCCTGGTGATGGCAGGAAAATGCGGGCAAAACAGTGCACAGCCACTCGCCAGGCATGTCCCCTTTCACCACTCCTATTTGCCATGGCTGTGGAGCAGCTCACCGCTAGGATAGGGTTGTGATGCCCTTTATAACGGGTTCGATTGGACTGGAGACATCTCAGATCGCATAGCCCTCTATGCGAACGACATCCTTTTTTAGGTCTCGGGACCATCCGGTCTGCCGAAGGCAGAACCGGAAGTCGAGAGATTTAATGTTTTGGAGAAGAGGGGCTTGAACCCGCCCCTCTTCTCCCCTGTTCTCCATTGGCTGGCCTCTTCAATGCTGGCCAGCCATTGGAGAAGAGGTCCCGTCACTCCGATCAGGCCCCGTCCTTTTCGGATCGGGGGGCGTGTTTTTTGCAGAAAGTCTAATTATCTCCTCCAGCCAATGGCTGGAGGAGATAACAGCAAAACACGCCCCCGAATCCGAAAACGACGCTGCGTTTCTCCGAGGCATTTCTGCTCTGCCTCGGAGAAAGGCGGTGGTGTCTTCCGGTGCCCTCGGCTAACCTTACTTTCAAATTAGATCACACTGTGGGTGGCAGACAATTTCTTTCAAATCTGTAGTTTTTTGGACACTCCTGCAGGCCAAATGTCGATTGAGCAAACTAGATTTCGATTTCTATTCCTATTAGGTGCACTTAAAGGGAATCCAGTCTGCTCCCTGCTAGTCCGATGTGGGAGCGGGAGAAGCTGCAGACCCTGAAACGCGACACTTTACATGCAGAAACTGCCCGGAGCAGGCCCTTTGCTCTGTCTCAGCCCTCCGCTGGGTGCTGGGGTGAGAAGGGGCCCCCGGTGCTTCAGGTGTTCCGTGCCACAAAAGCCATTGCACTGCCTTCCATTTTGGATTGCTGTTCATACCAGGTGAAACCATTTCTGCGCTTGAGGGGTGTAGTCGGCTGCCATTCAGTGGGGATGTGTTATTGGGAGAAGCAGCAGAGCTTACATTCTCTGCAGATTAGACCCGACTGTAAAGTCTTTCTAACCTAAGTGCCCCCAAAATATCCCACCTTCTGTGGTTCTGAACTTTAAAGATCTGAAAAAAATGTTGCATCAGCTCAAAAACAATTGACTTCTGTGAATGCCACTAAATGCCTTTGTTCCTTGCCAATTAACCCGGTTTAAAGTGACACAAAAGCTACTTAGAGGTTAATTAGTTTGGACGGGGTGCCCAGAACAAACAGCCCCCGTCGGGAGAGTCCACACAGGCCTCCGTGCCCCCTCTACCTGGGGAGACGGGCCTGCCATTCACCGCCTGCTCTTTGAAGTGTCTCTGGAGAGCGCGGTCGCCGGGATGGCTCCGTGTTGAAATGCAATTAGTTTGGGGGGCCTTGACACCCCTTTGTGTTGTGGTATGGTCCCTGGGCAGGCGGCCTGTTGGTGAACATTTGGCAGCCCCGTCCAAGCAGGCCGCACCCTGGCATGGGTCCAGGGCTCATATAATTGGAGGGGGAACGTGACGGGCGCATTCACTGTCCGCCCACCGTAGGCCATGGATGTGGGGTGCCTGTCGCTGTTGCTTCTCGGGGTGTTCATGGAATGCCTGTTCTCCTGCCTCAGCTTTGCCGGTAAGTGCAGAATCTCCCTGCGCGTGGTACATGCTGGGTCTGGTGATGTGCGCAGGCCAGTAGGGCTGGGGAGGTGCATGCATGTCAGGGGCGCCGGTCTAAAAGTGTGACAGGCCACTTAGGGCAGGGGGAAAGTCAGATACGTGTACTTAACCCACTGATCTGTTTTAGCGGAAAGTGGTATGAATGGCTAGGTCTAGGCGCTATGCAAACGATCCAGCCCCGTCGCTGTTGTGTTTTTGTGTCGTTTTGTATCCATGTAGCTCTTTTCTCGGGCCCTTCGAAACGCTTTGCATGACCCGATCCCACAGTTGGGATGTCGTCCATATCTGATAAAGGGATGATATTGCAAAGCCAGAATGGGCGGAGCCACCTTTTAACACCCGTATTTCACTTGGTTGAGATGTGGTAAACACCTTTCTCGGCTCCATTACAAAGCCCGGAGGAGCTGTCCAGCCCACGCCACAAATAGAATATTTGATTTACTATGCGGCTGACAGACCAGTATTCTTTTCTCGTCTCTGTAGGGCGAGGAACTGAGGTGTCCCTGCACCATTTCGCATCTCTGCTGCGCTAGCCCAACCCACCGAGCTACCCCTCTCTGTGGTTATGTGCAAGCACTGTGTAAAGGGTGTTTTCTCTGTGCTTCCTTCCAGACGCAGGAGTGGTGAGCCGGCCGAGCTAACGAAGGAACCTGTACGCAGAGCGGGGGTGCTGCAAGCGACTGAGCCACTTCATGTCTCTTCCCTAGAGTTCTCCCTCACCAGCCGGCGTCTCACCCCTCCCTCTAAGGGCAGTCTCTTCCCTAGAGTTCTCCCTCACCAGCCGGCGTCTCACCCCTCCCTCTCATGGCCGCCAAACTTTGTTTGTGGAGCTACTAATTCGGAAATACGTAATTTGCAACAAATAAAGTGCCACCTAAAAGAAAATGCCCTGAAATACAGCTTCATCTGTTGTTTTTCTTATTACGTGCTGCTGCTGAGCGCCACAATCAACCAGTTTATATTTAGTATAACGCTAAAGCGCCGTGCGCCTTAATCCGAATCACTGCGCTGTTTTTATTTTAATCATGCATGTACGGGTTTTGACAGTGAAGTAGTTGTTTAGTAATCTCATAATCCTGATAGAATTGAACAGTGTAAATCTTGGGAACACGCTTCCCACCTGAGAAGGCCTAAAACATTGTGCTTTGGACGTCACCGTGGCACAAGCACGTATACAGAAATTCCCATGTGGAATCCGGCCGAGGTATATGTCTAACTATTCAACCATTCAGCCTTCCGACTCGCCCACCCACCCTTTCAAATACCCGCATGCTTATCCGTGTATGCATCGACCCATTCATCCGTCCGTCTATGCATTCTGCGGTTAATAAATCAATGTGTTTTCCATCCATTCCGCCATCCATCTTTGAATTTTTTCTTCTGTCTTGCCACCTATTCATCAATTTATCAATCCATCCACTTGCTTGTCCAACAAATGATTTGGGAATACATCTATCAGCTAGTCATCCATTCCACCCAATGTTTAATCGCTCTAACTGTCTGTCAACTTATACGCCCATCTAAAAATCATCCACTCACTCACCTATTTATCACTCAGTGCATCATTCATTCATCAGCACCTACCTGTCCATCTGCCCATCAGCTATACCATGAGATCAGCGTGCAAATCTACCCTTCCACCTGACTGCCGGTCCAAGTGTCCACCCACGCATCTTTCACCTATTCACCCTCTATCTAATATCAAACATTCAGCAACCATGCCACGCGCCTCTCTCTGCCTGGCCGTGCAACAAGTCTCCCAGCAAGTGTTAACTCAATTTGGTGCGTTTATGGGAGAGATTTTAGTTACATTACACAGGGACACATTCTGTTTTTAAGGCACAGGGTGATTAAGTGATTTGCCAAGAATCACAGTATGTTGAACAGTCGCTGAGATTCGAACACAGTCCCCCAGTTCCAAAGTCGGCAGATCTGGCCACAATATGAAATACCTCACAACATCCCTCTCCCTCACTACCTCACTCTTTCACTACCTCACTCTCTCACTACCTCACTCTCTCTATCTCACTACCTCACTCTCTATCTACCTCACTCTCTCTCACTACCTCACTCTCTATTTCAATACCTCACGCTCTCTCTCTATCTCACTACCTCACTCTCTCTCTCTGCTAATGCAATAGGTATCACATATGCAAAAAAAGAAAGCTAATGCCAAAAGAAATGACAATGCCATTTATTTAGGGATACAAAAATGATAAAAAAATAATGAGCAATACCAATAGCTCTACCTATAATATTCCCGAGACCATTGCATTGTAAATGCTTGTTTATTCTTCACATTGACTCACTGCACCCGGCCCCAGATAATCCAGGTCATGCGTATCTTCGGCGAGGTATCTGGCTTATATATGAATCCCACTAAGTCACAACGCTGGCCGTTTCGGGGCTCGATGGGAGGTAGGAGTTGGATGGAGGGCTTGCAGCACGTGTCCCAGGGTTTTACTTAGTTAGGCGTCGATGTAGCGACCAGCGAATGCTGTCCTGGTCCGCGAAATTGGAAAAAGTGGCCACCACAATAAAAACTGAAATGAAGTACTGGACATTGCTTCCTTTCTCACTCTATGGCCAATCGGCCATCTTTAAGATGTTCTCTCTGGCGAAGTTGCTATATCAGCTCCAGTCCCACCCATTTCCAATCCCAATGACCTGGTTCTGACAATTGAACACCGCCCTGGGTCAATTCATGTGGTGGGGCTCCACAGCGAGGGCGCCCTACATACGTGTATGTTATGTTATGTTATGTTAAAACAATTTATTAAGCGCACAGCGACTCCAGCGAAGGAGCATCCCGGCGCCGAGACAAGGAGCAGTTATAACACAACATGGAGATGATGCAACAGAGAGGAACAAAAACAAGGAAACTAAAATAAGAAGGTTTTTATGGCTCTGCGAAACGTCAGTAAGTCCTCTATCAGCCGTATTTCAACTGGAAGGGTGTTCCAGATTGACGCGGCTCGCACCCTAAAGGACCGGCCCCCCATCCTGCTGAGCCTAAATCTGGGGACAACAACAAGAGCCTGACCCTGAGATCGAAGATTGCGGGTGGGAACATAAAAAGAAATGGTATTGGCCAGGATCTCAGGGCCTATGCCTCTGAGGATTTTAAAGGTCAGACACAAGACCTTGAAGACAATACGCTTCCTCACCGGAAGCCAGTGCAAGGAACGGATGACATGAGACACCGGGCAGAACTTAGGAAGTCCAACAATGGCTCTTGCAGCGGCGTTCTGCACCCGCTGCAGCCGGGTTAGCTCAGCCTGGTTAGCCCCCACCAGCAAAGAGCTGGCGTAGTCCAGACGAGAGATGATAGTTGCCTGGACCACAAGCTGTCTGGTAGGGGCATCAAAGAACTTAAGCACCGGCCGTAAGCCCCTTAGTAGACCGAAGCAACAGGCTGCAATTTTTTTAGTGTGCCCTATGAATGTAAGACCAGCGTCTAACCAGACCCCAAGATTCTTCACCTCCGAAACTAAGGTCGGAGTGGGGCCCAGCTCAAAAGGCCACCACTGGTCGCCCCAGAGCTCCACTCCCTTCCCGACAACCATAACCTCAGTTTTTGTGGCATTGAGCTGGAGACAGTTAGCTGTCAACCAGCTGGCCACCGCCTTCAGTCCGGACTGAAACCTGGGGGCGTCCTCTACCGCATCCCCGCTGAGAGTAACCGCCAGCTGGGTATCATCGGCATATGAGACCATGGTTAGGCCCCACTGCCTTGCGACATCAGCCAGCGGTCTCACGTAGAGATTGAACAGCGTGGGACTCAGCGAGGATCCCTGCGGAACCCCCATGGCCAGAGGCAGAAACCTGGACTTGAAGGGTGGGATGGAAACACAGAAGGAGCGGTTGTCTAGGAAGGAGCGGAACCATTGCAGTGCCAGGCCGCCAATACCAGTCTCCTCGAGCCGCCCAAGGAGGATGCTGTGGGATACAGTGTCGAATGCGGCGCTGAGATCTAACAAAATCAGCGCCGCCGTCTGACCAGCATCCAACCTTGCGCGTAGATGTTCCACCATCACCAGAAGGGCAGTCTCCGTGCTGTGACCAGCACGGAAGCCATTCTGTGTGGGGTCGAGGGCATTGGACCGGGTTAAGTGTGCAGACAGGGCCAGATTGACATGAGCCTCTGTTAACTTGGCAGGCCAAGGCAGCAGCGAGATGGGACGATAGCTTTCCGGCTTAGACGGGTCAAGAGATGGTTTTTTAATAATCGGCGACACCACCGCCCGCTTCCAACTGGTGGGAACAACCCCGGTCTCTAAGGAGAGATTGACCAGAGAGCGTATAGCCACACGCCCCACAAAGGTCTGGTCTCGAAAGAGGACAGGCCTCACTGGATCAGATGGAGACCCAGATTTAACTTGCATAGCAAGTTTGTCAAACTCTTCCAAGGTAAGGGGGGGAAGTGAGAGCAGGGCGGGCTGGTGAGGTGACTCCTTAGGACTACCCGTCGCTATACCAGTGCTCGGGAAGGACCGATATATAGACTGGACCTTTCCCAAGAAGTAGGAAGCGAGGGATTCACAGTGTGTGACAGAGCTCACAGCCATAGAGATAGCCCGCTTAGACATAAGGTCTTTCACCGCCTTGAAGATAGCCTTCGACGGGTTAGGGCTATTCCGAAATTCCTCGGCATAAAATGCCGCTCGGGCACGGCAAATGGCCCGGTGGTAGAGCTTGACGGACGCGACATAAGTGGCTTTTAACTCAGCCCCATATGTCTTCCGCCAGGCCCTCTCCGCCCGTCTACAGGCTCCCTTCAGAGCGCGCAAAGCATCATCATACCAGGGGCTTGACACTCGAGGGTTGATCTTCGTTGTTGCAACAGGTATCAAAGCATCCAGAGCCCTAGTGAGCCAGGCGCAGAAGAGATCATACCCCTCCTCTACGTTGTTAGGTAGGGCCAGAGGTTCCACTGACAGAAGATGGTAAAAGTCATCCAGCCTGAGTTTACTCCAGGGCCTCCTGGATACCCGCTTGGCTGAAGAGGTGAAAATGTTGGTAGTCATAGGGCAATAGATGGATACCAAAGAGTGGTCAGACCACTCTACAGGAGCCACCGACGTGACTTTGGCCTCGATCAAGTTGGTAAAAAAAGGGTCAAGGATATGTCCCCCGGAATGAGTAGGCTGGGAGACCAGCTGAAAAAGTTGAAAGGCCTCTAAGTCCATAAGAATATTACGTGCTGTCAGACAGGATGGAGCATCAAAATGCAGGTTTAAGTCGCCCAAGATGGAGAAATTGGCACAGTCAGTGACCAAGGTGGCGACAGTGTCCGGGAAAGCATTCCTGAACGCCACATCACTGCCCGGCGGACGATACACCACCATCCCAGAGAGTGTAAATTCTGGGCTGACAGCGACTTTAAACGAGGCACTTTCCCAGCCAGCGATCTCGAGAATGGTCCACACACAGGAGAAACTAGATCTCACTATCAAAGCTATGCCTCCGCCTCTAGTTAGCCTATTCGCAATGTACATAGAGTAGCCGGGAGGACAAGCGAGGTTAGGAATAGCAGTATCGGCCTCCTGAAGCCATGTTTCGGTTAAGGCTAAGATATCCGGGACTTCATTTTCAATCAGGTCGTACATATTCTGTTTATGTGCAAGAATCGATCTGACGTTAAGATTCAAAATCCGCAGTGAAGGCGGTAGCCCCCTGTTGTGCCGAGCGGCAGGGGGACACAGCCGGGGAAGAAGCTGCGGAGGGTCAAGCGCCAAAGCGTTACAGGGACAGCGGTAGGGGCCACATAATGGGTGAACGGGCTGTAGAGTGCAATGACCGCCCACCCTACCAATGGAGTGCAAGTGCTCCCTGGAATATGTACGCATGGCAGCAATGCTAGATAAACGGGAGCAGGCCAGAGCCCGCCGCGTCCCGCACGGCCTTAGCGCGGACGGGCGCAGACGGGCAGGACTCTGGCACGACTCCGGCCACGCGAGGACACGCCCGCTGCGCGATCCCGCTGCGCTAGGGGAGGAGCATTAAATGCCCGCCCAACCACTGGCGCATGCGCAGTAAGCGCTGTCTACCCGGTCCGCTCCCCAACCCAAGATGTCTGCCACCCCGGAAACCAGCCCGCCAAACGGCGGTGAGGACACGAATTAAAGTGCAGGTAAGGGGGAAGTGAGGCACAGATCCGCAGACCTAAAAAGAAATAATAAATGAAAACTTTTAAAATTTGCGCGGCAGCGCCGTAACGCTCCTGCTGCAAACGCTCCTCGTCAGGGGAAAGGAAGGCGGGGACTCGCCTTAAATGCCCGCCCAACCACTGGCGCATGCGCAGTAAGCGCTGTCTACCCGGTCTGCTCCCCAACCCAAGATGTCTGCCACCCCGGAAACCAGCCCGCCAAACGGCGGTGAGGACACGAATTAAAGTGCAGGTAAGGGGGAAGTGAGGCACAGATCCGCAGACCTAAAAAGAAATAATAAATGAAAACTTTTAAAATTCGCGCGGCAGCGCCGTAACGCTCCTGCTGCAAACGCTCCTCGTCAGGGGAAAGGAAGGCGGGGACTCGCCTTAAATGCCCGCCCAACCACTGGCGCATGCGCAGTAAGCGCTGTCTACCCGGTCCGCTCCCCAACCCAAGATGTCTGCCACCCCGGAAACCAGCCCGCCAAACGGCGGTGAGGACACGAATTAAAGTGCAGGTAAGGGGGAAGTGAGGCACAGATCCGCAGACCTAAAAAGAAATAATAAATAAAAACTTTTAAAATTCGCGCGGCAGCGCCGTAACGCTCCTGCTGCAAACGCTCCTCATCAGGGGAAAGGAAGGCGGGGACTCGCCTTAAATGCCCACCCAACCACTGGCGCATGCGCAGTAAGCGCTGTCTACCCGGTCCGCTCCCCAACCCAAGATGTCTGCCACCCCGGAAACCAGCCCGCCAAACGGCGGTGAGGACACGAATTAAAGTGCAGGTGAGGGGGAAGTGAGGCACAGATCCGCAGACCTAAAAAGAAATAATAAATGAAAACTTTTAAAATTCGCGCGGCAGCGCCGTAACGCTCCTGCTGCAAACGCTCCTCGTCAGGGGAAAGGAAGGCGGGGACTCGCCTTAAATGCCCGCCCAACCACTGGCGCATGCGCAGTAAGCGCTGTCTACCCGGTCCGCTCCCCAACCCAAGATGTCTGCCACCCCGGAAACCAGCCCGCCAAACGGCGGTGAGGACACGAATTAAAGTGCAGGTAAGGGGGAAGTGAGGCACAGATCCGCAGACCTAAAAATAAATAATAAATGAAAACTTTTAAAATTCGCGCGGCAGCGCCGTAACGCTCCTGCTGCAAACGCTCCTCGTCAGGGGAAAGGAAGGCGGGGACTCGCCTTAAATGCCCGCCCAACCACTGGCGCATGCGCAGTAAGCGCTGTCTACCCGGTCCGCTCCCCAACCCAAGATGTCTGCCACCCCGGAAACCAGCCCGCCAAACGGTGGTGAGGACACGAATTAAAGTGCAGGCAGTGCAGTTTATGCAATCTACATATTGCGGGGGCATCGCCAAGGCTGACATGCCCTCTTATTATGTGGCATCCCAGTTGCAGGTTCTAAATGAATGGTGGTATGGGCCCTGGGACGAGCCTGCATATGAGCTGGAGCGCTGGATCATGGGGGAACCATCCTTATCCCCTCATCTTTATTGCAGATCTACCCCAAAGGGACTGCTCCCAGCTACATCGGTGGTAATCTTGGCCTGGCAACTTGAGACGAGGGCACGGACTTAGGCGCAGGCTATGGCTTGGTACAATGCGGTTTTTGTTGTTGCTTATGTTCAAATGTATATCATCCTTGATAGCGGATATATTGTGGAATGCTACTATTGTATGCTTACAATTATGTTTAGCCATATGTCCTTTATCGTACACTCATACCGTATTGATGTGTAAAAACAACCAGTGCACAGCAGTACCCAATGATGGATTTCACAGCCAAAAACAATGTCCAGTAATCCGGTGCAATCCCCAAAGAATGGGCTGCTGTGCTCCTTTTATCTTGCTAAGATTCGGCACAGGTGAGCTGCAGAAGGGGGTTGGGGGGATTTGAAGTCCCCAGAGGTGAAATCTGCCTGATCCCCTGTCAGACCCCCGGTGATGTCAGAAGAATGCGGGCAAAACAGTGCATATCAATACCCAATGATAGGTTTCACGGCCAAAAACAATGTCCAGCAATTCTTTACAGCCCCCTAAACCTTCATTTTTAAGACTTATAAGCCACCTCATAGGTAGGTCAGAGTGCATGATATTTAAAAAGTAGGGCATTCGCTCTGTATATGGAGCCTTTTGCGTAGCGTATCTGACACCACGCTGCAATTACCGTAATATATATGGGGGATAGGGAACACAAGATCTCTCTCTACGCAGACGACGTGGTGCTCTTTATTACTCAACCGGATACATCCATATCCTCACTCATGCAGGAGTTTGCTGACTTCAGTTGGGTCTCTGGCTTTAAAATGAACATTCATAAAACACAAGCCCTAAGCCACACCATGCCATGTGCCGATATAGAGCGATTAAAAATGGATATTCCCTTTGGATGGGTTTGACTCAGGGGTCTCTCATTTGGGCCTCCAGGTATTCTCAACGTTGGAACGCAGTGTACGCAAGACCAACCCACGGACTGCCCTACAGCGGTGGAGACCACTTACACTGTCTTGGCTGGGCAGGTTGGCCTCTGTCAAGATGACAATACTGCCTTGTATACCGTATGTAATGCAAACCCTCCCGTTGCAACCAACTCTCCCCCAGATACTAACCAAACTGCAGCATCTCCTAGTGGATTTTGTTTGGGGCTGGACAAAGGCTCGCATGGCACACCAACAAACCTATCTAAAACAAGCGGATGGGTGTCTGGGATTTCCCCACTTGGCGCGATATTATCAAGCTGCCCAACTATGATACATGGTCTAATTGTATAGGCCAATGTCCGAGAAGCATTGGTGCTTCATTGATCCGGCAATAGCGGGCTTACACATGTGGAAGGTTCCGAGGCTTCACAGACGCTACCGCCCGTTGAGGGGGAAAAACATTTCCCCTGTGCTGAGAGCTACGATGGCTACGTGGGACAGAGTTCAGGTGTCACAAGGCCCTTCTTCCCCCACATCCCCATTGACCCCTTTTATAGGTCACCTGGAGTTTCCGCCAGTACACCATGGACCAAGTTACCTCACATGGCCGGAGGCTAATTGTAAAAGGGGTGGGAAATCTGTTTGATGAGAAAGGGATAATAGACTTCCCTCAGCTCTCGGCTAGATATGGCCTCCCTAAAACAACGTATTTGCCCTAAGGCACTGGGTGACACAACCGAACGTTAGCATAAACGCAAGGCGCCCATTAACGAAATTCAAGAAATGGCTGATAACTAGAACTTTAGACAAGTTTTTACTATCAGACATATACACCTTTTTAATTACACCCACACAGCTCAGCAAGACCCCAGCGCAGCGCAGGTGGAAGACAGAATGCGCGAGGGAATTTTCCCCAAAGGAATGGCAAGACACCGTACATAGGGCTAAAGCTTCCTCTTATAGCCCAGCAGGTAAAGAGATGTTCCTCAAGATAGCTGATTATTGGTATTATACCCCAGACAGGGTACGGCAGTGGAAACCAGGGGCAGATGTTTGTTGCTGCGGCCAAGTAAGTACCTTGACCCACTTGCTATGGGAATGCCCCAAGATACAGCCTTTCTGGGACGCCATATTGACGGATATTAACACTACATACGACACCGATCTAACACGATTCCCAAGCTACATACTTTTAGGCCTTTTGAATACATTAATATATACCCTTAAATCATGCCGAGGGTGCGCTATTACACTGGCCTTGGGAGCAGCTAAACAAATTCTATTGGCTAGGTGGGGTAGGGAAGGCATTCCAACCAGACTGGATTGGCTTCATAAGTTATGGGAGGTGGTAGGAATGGAAAAGCTATCAGCCAGTATATTGCATAGGCTCCTCCGCTTTGACAAAACCTGGAAATCCACAGTGGAATTCCTATCCTCTGAATTTAACGAATGAACATGCCCTATATATATGCTATATATATTTATATATATATTGGATCGGCGCTCAGATGGGAACAGAGAGCCTGTGCATATTCCCTACCAGGCTGTCCATTACAGCCTGGTGGGGAATATACAAATTGCGCATGACTGTTTGGCTGGGCCAAGACGACTGGCCAAGCAGTCATGCACACATAGGGGCTGATTCCGATCCCTTTCGGAAGGGCTCCGAATCAAATTCGGGGTTGCCAAATCTGACACGGAGCCCTTGTTTCCGACTTAATCGTACCCAGTTCCGAACGACCGATTACGATGCCCAGAAACCATTAGGTCTGACAAAATCGGTCGCTAAAGGCATTCTTATAGGTTGAGCCTTTCTGAGCCGATTCCTACAGCTCTATGGACGCGGTTTCCGAGCGAGCGCTTAAGATGACCGATATGGACAGCTGTTCCGATTCGGTTTGCCTGGAATAAAACAGCTGTCCGAATCTGACTTTGGTGGCCCGTAGCAGGCCCCCTTCACCTGGGACCTTCTTAAATGGGGCCAGTGGGGGTACCCATGGGTCCCCCGATCAGACCATACACAGTGTGGCAGGCACCATGGGGTGCCTGTCACTGGGGGCAAGAATTTTCCCAGCCACCCATTTCTTTAATGGGAGCCTGTGTTCTCATTTGGAACACAGGCTCCCATTGAAGTCAATGGGAGTCTGACCGAATCGTATCTGGATACATCCAAATCGCTTGGTCTGACTCCTCCAAAAGCATTCTGGAACCGATTTGGTCGGAATGCTTTCCGGACGAGATTGGCCCCTAAGTATGCACAGTCCACGCCTCCTCCCTGAGCCACAGCCCCGCCCTGTCCTAATCTAGCCGCACAGCAATGAAAAATAAAATGATAATAACGTTAATATCATTTTATTTTTCCCCTTTTTCACTGCTCTAAGAGCAGTGGGGTGATGCTTCTCAGCCTTAGCGGAGGAGCCGCCACTGATGATAGTGCATGACATGACTTACTCCAGTATTGGAACTTTCATATATACACATGCTTGAATCATTCCCAGTCATCGAGATGGGAGTCCCGGTACCTTATAAAAGCAATGTCACAATAGACATAGAACATAGAGGCCTAAGGCCTTTTGTTTAGTAACAAATCCCTGTCCTTAATAAAAAAAGGACCAAACTTAAAAGTCAACCAATCAGATGATACCATCCTTTAGGACCTTCCTGAGAGAAGCTGCAGTGCCTCAGATTTTCTACTGCATGTCATGCTAGGGAGTCTCCACTGAGCTCTGCTCAGTTTTTGTCAGTCACAACTATCTAAAGAAGATTTTCACAACATGTTCTACTCTACATCAGTGGTTTCCCTTTACAACTACCTACTCTTGGTCTTTTATTGCTTCAAACTGGTTTCCACCATGCCAGAGACATCAAAAAAGGGGCTCTTCAGCTACAGTGTCACTTGCAAGAAAAAGAGGCTTCACATTGATGACCCTCATACATATTGTATATACTGCCTCTATCTGAAGCATAAAACAAGAGACTGTAAGGTATGTTGCACGTTTTCTAAGAAGACTTTAAAGGAAAGAGAAGGACGTCTCCTTCTCTGGCTGCGGAAACTCAAATACAGAGACAGCCCTCTCTCTGATGCAGAAAGCGACACCTCCTATATGTCATCTTCTAAGACGCCTTGGTTAATGAGCCAGAAAGGATTAATTACCTCATACCTCTCAGGAACCCCTAAAAAGGCATACAAAAAGTCTTCTGTGGGTGCTCATAGCACAGAAGTCCCTGCAAGGCGCCTCAGAAACATGCTCTACCTCCATCTAGAAAGAAGAAAAAGAGGCCAAACTTCTCTTTGACTTCACTTCAGAAGTCTACATCTGAATCCCCAACACCTCCCCCTGTGGTGCAGTACATCTTAAAAAAACCTGGCACTATTAGGAACAGTGGTCCCTCCAGGAAGGGTATATGAACAATAAGCCACAGACCTACGATAAGTCCTGTGATGATGTTCTCCCTAGTGGAGATACAGTACATTTATTGAATATAAAACAGTTCAAGAAAGAGGAAAACAACAACTATATACAAAATTATGTGGGTCAAAGGTTGGAAGTCAGCAGAATTCCAGACCTCAAGCATTAAAAGTGCAAGGAGACTTTGTGAAAAATTCAGATATCAATTAGTCACAATTAAACAGGCATCTTTTGCTCCACAGCACAATTATAGGTAAGACAATATTGAGTCAAGATGCAATGGTTGACGACGTTTCGATCCCCATGAATGGCTCGTCGACGGCATCTCCACCAACGAAGACATTGACGCTGCCTTCCTCCGCATCATCAGTGGCGTCTACAGTTTTTTTAAATTTTTTATTTATTGGCATTTCCATCAATGAACATGTCATAGTACAGAATAGTGCCAGTCATCAGTAGCTTAAGGATCATATTTAAACAACACAACAATAACATTAATTCCGGGTCAGGTACATTACATTGTTGTTTAGTATCCGCAAACCCACGTTAAGATCATCATATACATCTGTTGTCATTCATTTCCATACTGCATTTGTGCATGCTAATCGTGTCACAGGATCCGACTCGTCACCCGTATTCGCCAACACTGCACACAACTAGCAGAATTAGACACCTGTGTCATGACTTACAGAGCTTGGTGAATTGGCTTCTCTGGGTTGGTTTATTCATAGCCACTCAGACACCGGCCCCCCATATGTCTTTTGGCCTGGAGGCTGTAGGCATCAATTCCCAAAATATAGAGAGCTGCATTTGGCAGAAGGCGACATCCTGCAGCCAGGTTTTAACCAAAGGCGTCGTGGGCTTCCCCCAATGTATGGCCACACTGCGTTTGGCCAGTAGCAGTAGCATGGCGTGCAATTTACGGGTGTTGGAAGGGGTCGCTTTCACAAATCCCAGTATACCCACCAGTGGAGAGGGTTCGTCTGAGATTTCTAGGATTTCTCCAATTTTGGCAAATACCTCTACCCAATACGCCGCGATGGAGGGGCAGTCCCATGCCAGGTGAATAAACGTTGCCGGTGCAGCGTTACACCTTCAGCAGTTAGCATCAGGCCTCAGTCCCATACGGTGTAGCTGCATGGGGGTTCTATAAAATCTGTGACAAAATTTAAAATGGATCAATCTTAACTCATAATTGAGCTTGTATAGTTGGCTACAGCAGAACCGCCAGTGCTCTTCCGACAGGAGGGTGGATTTTGGCATTCCACTGGGAAAGTGCCTCTGTCATCGGGAATGTTGCTTGCATATCACTATATAAATGTGTGATGAGCCTACGAGGCAAAGGGTTGGTCAGTATGTGTTCGAGTGCATGCAACTCGGGAGGAGTGCAGGTGAGAGTGGGGTCCGCTTGCCAGCAGGTTGCCCGTACTTGAAAGTATAGGAGCTTTTCTGAGAATCTAGGTTGAGTGCCGTCCTGCTGCATTGGGGGGGGGAGGAGGTGCCAGCAGGGTATAGGTCCGCAAAAGTATTCCTTCCCATCTTGCACGCCAGTGCCACACCACCGTTGTCCGCCAGTGGGGACAGCTGTGGGTTCTGCGCAAGTGGCACCGAGGGGGCATATAGTATCTTTAGTTTGGATCTTTTCCTGAGGCCTTCCCAAACCGAGCGCAGTGCCTCTACAGAATTGATTTCGCCCGAGGGTGCTTGTAAGATTGATATATTGCAGCATGGAGGGGGAGCGTCCTTACCCTATCGATCTCCACCACCACATGTGGCTGGAATGGCGTTGGATAGATCCAGTAGTGTTAGAACTGGGCTTGGGCACAGTAGGCATATAGTTGTATATCCGGGGCGCCCAGACCACTCTGTTCCAGCGGAAGAGTCAGCAGTTCCCAGGGCACTCAAGGTTGTTTTCCTGCCCATACCAGGGAAATCAATAGGGAGCGCATTACCCTAAAGAAGGCTTGCGTGAGTGGGAGTAGGAGGTTTATGAACAAGTATAAGAATTTGGGTAGTACAATCATTTTCGCTATTGCGATTCTGCCTGCTAGCGACAGCGGCAGTCTAGCCCATAACTTTACCTTACTCCCCAGCCACATCACAGCTTTCCCATAGTAAGTGTCCTACAATTCTTGTACATGACGACTTAGCCAGATTCCCAAATAGTATACAGGGCCGTCAGCCCATTTAAGTGGGTAGTCTAGCAGACAGGGAACGGTGGCTTCTGTTAATGGGAACAGGACAGACTTTGCCCAGTTAATCTGGATTTCAGATAATCCCCCAAATTTGATAATCTCTCTTAACACCGGGTTTAAGTTATCTGCAGGGTTGTTGATGTACAAAGTTATATCGTCCGCGTAAAGGGATATAATTAGACCTCTAGTAGTAAACCCCAGACCTCGAGCTGCATGGTGCTGGCGAGTTCTCGTGGCTAGTGGATCCATAGCTATAGCAAAAAGCAGGGGAGAAATGGGGCACCCCTGCCGAGTTCCGCATGTAATTTGCAGCTGTGATGAAACCAATCCATTTACTCTTAGTCTTCAAGTCGGAGAAGTGTATAATAATTTGATCTGGCTTATATAGGACTGGCTGAATCCCATTCTGGCAATCAAAGTGAACAAGTATTGCCATTCTAGCGAATCGAAGGCCTTGGTGCTGCTAGCGCCTGTGATTGGGGATTCAAATAGTGTCAAATTTATAAAAGAATGTTCAGAGGTTGTGTGGTGTGGTGTGGACCTTCCCGGGAGAAAACCCGGATTAGTCAGGGTTGGCAATTAGTGGCATTAAGGGTTGCATTTTATTCAACAGTAATTTAGTATAGATTTTGGTGTCCATGTTTATTAGGGACAGAGGACGTTATGGGTCTCTCTCATCTGGCTGCTTTCCCTGTTTGAGAAGTGATAGTATGACTGCTTCCTGCATCGTAGGGGGTAGCATACCAGTCTCAAGGGCTACCTTATTTGGTGTCATCAACTGGGGTGCCAATAGGTCTTCATAGCTTTTGTAAAAGGCTGCTGTCAACACATCGAAGCCCGGGGCCTTGTCCGGGGCAAACCATTTATCACAGCCTTGATGTCCTCTTTGGTGAAGGGTCTGTCTAGGTATGACCTGTGCACCCTACCAGCCATAATAATTCTAGGGGATCCAGATAGGTCTGGAGCTCTGTGTATATTGGGCAAGAGGAGGAAGTGTATAGGGTAGTGTAGAACTTTGTGAATTGGTCAACTACTTCTTGGGGGCCCCTGGTCAGTACTCCATCATCATCTAGAATCTCTAGGATAAAGGCAGCGCTACGAGATGTACGCAGCATATTAACTAGGGTCTTGCTTGGTCTATCTCCCTCACCATACCTTCTGGCCTGGGCAAACTTGCCCAGGAATTTCACCTCCCTCTGTACTTCTTCCTCGTATTCTGTACTCCTAATTTTGCCTAGTAGCTTGCCATTATTTGTTCTGTAATATTGCAGTTCTAAATCCCTGATCTTGGTTCCAATCTTCTCGAGCGATTGCCTGATGGATTTTAGCACCCCCGCCTATCTAGTTATACACTTTCCATGCACCACCACTTTGCAGGCCTCCCACAGAGTTGCCTGAGTATTCACTGTGCCAGTGTTAGTGGAAAAATACTCTTCTACGTCACTTCTAATGCCCTCCTGGAAGACCGTGTATGTGAGCGCGTTTGGGGGGGTCTCTAATTTGACATTCTTGATGGCCAACCTGGTATGGAAAACTGTAAATTGACCGGGGCATGGTCTGATAGTGTTCTCGGTAGGTGTTTGACTTCTGTTGTCCATGCAGCTATATCCTGGGAGATCAACCAATAGTCTAATCTAGACCAAGCATTATCGTGAGCTGCTATGCAGTACCGTCTGTTATGATTGGATGTCTCTGTCTCCACATATCTATTAAGCCTCCATCCAATGCTATATTGTTGAGTGCTATGTTTGATCTACGGTGTAGTCTCCGGGCACCTCCTTTCCTGTCTAGGGTGTCATTCATCAGGGCATTAAAGTCGCCGCCCCATAAAATCGTGTCATGTCCTATCATGTTGATTTTAGCCCAAACCGTGTGGAAGAAGTCAGACGTGTCCACATTGGGACCGTGTACCGCCGCAAGAGTAACGTTTACTATACAGAGTTTACCACCCATTATCACATACCTTCCCTCCGGATCGATATGTGTTGTTGTACTTGTCCAGGCTATCCTCTGTTTTACCAATATAGCTACCCCCCTGGCGACATTTGAATATATGGAGGACTGTATAGTGCCCCATCGTTTGCCACTCAACCCAGCTTGTGAAGTGCTATTTAGGTGTGTTTCCTGAAGGAAGCCTATATCGATATCGTGTCTGGCCAGATATGAGTGTATTAGTCTGGTCTTACGATGGTTATTCAGCCCTCTTATATTCCAGGTAAGTAAGTTATAGGTCATCATGACATGGCAGGTATGTTAATACAAAGATGGGATGAGGAGTCGTGTTGCAGTTTGTCTTTACTATCTACATGATTGTCTAAATATATCTGCTGCAATACTGGTTGCATGATCTGCTGCATTCCGTGGTGGCAGGTCTTTGGAGTCTCTATGTTCCCTGTGATCCACTTATAGAGTAATGTACTGACCTGGTTAGCTAACAAAACTGTCCCTGCCCTCCCACACCAACCGCCCAAACAGGTTGTGCATATAATCCGTCCTACTTCAACCAACACATAGATCGTCCCAACAACAGGTCTGGGGCTAACAGGTGGGAGATCTCCCTGGGGGCATGACTACACTGGCATACAACCCAGCCTGTTGGCGCGGTGGCCGCTCATGTACAGGAGAGCTTAGTAATAATTAAACATTGGCGGTGTAGCAGAGATAGTCCCAATCCGTAACCGCAGACCCCCAGCCTCCATCACAAGCTGGAGGCGGTCAGCAACTGAAAACTCCCACTTGCCCTGACCATGTATTTACATTCATAGTACCTGGTAGTCTTTTGCACCGCAATTCAGTCATTGTCATTTAGGCAAGCCTAGTTGGTCCAGTCGAGTCTCATGGAAATTAGCATGCTTTTTGACTTGATCCAGTTGGGAGGTAAGTGTAACTAATTTGTTATCTATGGTTTTTAAACTGGAGCAGTGTGCTGAGATCGTCGATACCACCCTTCGCACCTTCCTTTGTGCCCTTCTCTGAATCTGTGTCCGCCTCATTATCCGTCTGTCTAGTGAGTCTTTTACTCTCGAAGGGTAGTTTCAACTGTTTGGCGTCGTGTTTCCCCATGCCTACTACAGTTGGCAGATAGTGATCAAGTGATGTGTTGTGGCCGCTTACGAGTCCGAAGGGTATAATTTCTCTCTTGAGCTGTTAACTACCGCACTGCTGCACACAGTTCAGGCCTCCACTCCGTGGGTGCTGCGCACGTGCTCCAGCGGTACGCCTTAGCACTAGGACCTGAGGATCGACAAGCAACCATTGGATCTCACGTCCCTTCGCGGCAGGCTGTGTGTTCCCAACGCACAGCCTGTAGCAGTGGTAACGTAACTTGTGCAGCGTAGTTAGTGAGCACTTAGTGGAATGCGGCAAACTATCTGCTGCTTGAGTAAGGCTACTCCTGGTTTGTAGGTACCTTGATTTGTCTAGGTTTTCTGGTCCTAATCCGCCATCCTAACTTCCAGCAGTACAATGAAACCACTCTATGTAGGGTAGCTGTGCTTGATGTGGGTGTTTTGTACCCGCTGGTGAGGGCGCTCTCCCTGGCGTCACTGCTGAGGGCCGTGTGATTCCTACAGTTAACCCCCTGGCCTTTTGGAGTCCCACTGGTCCCCAGGAGCCGGCAGCAGCCCGGACCTCGGCTTCCCTCAGGCGTACAGATGACGGCTGGCCGACTCATAAGGCAAAGGGCCGCTGCACCCCCTGCAGTCTGGCCAGGCTATGTGGTGCACTTAGGCCTACCGTGCCTCCGATCGGCCGACATCAGGGCAGACCCCTACTTGCAAATTCTGCGGCAGTCCGGGTCTCCGCAGCGCGCCCCGCCGCAGACCCCCAGGCCCCGGACGTCACAGCAGCTCACTTCTGATCTCGGGTTTCCTCGGCGCCGCCGTCAGTGTTACAGTTAGCGCTCTAGCGTCTAACGCTAGAGCGCAACAGGACATTACCCAATGCGTACGCCACGCGCGTGGCGTACGCCTCGATATATAATAAAGGGGCGCGGCCTGTTTGGGTAGTTGGCGCCGAGACCCGAACCCGCAGTGTGGTGTCATTTGTTGCCGCTGCAAGCGCGCATAGCGAGGGCCGTCACCAGCGCTAGCGGCCCTGTAACACTGGCGACGAGGGTGGTCGCGGGACACGAGGGCCCCTGCTCGAGCCACTCCACAGCCACTTCATCCTTGCCTCTTTCTCGACAGGTCCGTCTATCAGCCGTAAGGCACTCCAATGCTGTTTTGGCCACAGCCTCAGTCTTAGCTGCCACCCCAACACCACAGCAGGATCAGCGCTGGCATAGACAAGGTTCCACCCAGGCTCCGGGATTTCCTTTACCTCTCCGCTTCGCTAGGCTCAGCTGCGGTCCGGGTGCAGCGTTCTCGATGCTGGGCCCTGTGCTCACTCTGTTACGGAGCCTGCAGGTGCCGTCTGGCTGGGTCTTCCAAGGAGCACCGCGCTGCAATCGATAACTGAACCTGCCACACAGCCTTAACTTTGCAGATCGGAATCTTTCAGCTCTCGACTGTAAAGGATTATGCAGGATTGTTCTGCTGCTGGCAGAGCCCTCTCAGCGAGCGGCCATTTTGCAGCTCGGTTGGTCACGCTCCAGTGGCATCTACAGTTAACACCATCACGGTGTCCGCCGCGGAATCGTTGTTGTCAGTGACGCTTTCATTAACAGCTTCAGCGCCAGTGCCTTCGACGATGAACTGATTACTTAGGTCATCGGCTTCAGACCTCCCATCAACGGAGTGCTTGTCAACGACTCCACTGTCGTCGACGCAACAACCGACGACGGCTACTTTGACCACGGGTGCCTTCTCGTCTACAGAGCCTACCCTGTCAGCGATCCCACTGTCGACGATCAAGAGACATCTACATTGCCTCTTTCATCATCGAAGACTCAGGTTTAGAAATCTAAACAACAGATTACACCATCACTTACCTCCCCTAGTAAGGTGTCCTCACTGCTCCCATCACACCTCCTGGATCAGGCAGACTCTGATGAAGACAGCCTTTATGAAGGAGCTCAGAGCCCCTCTGGGCTTCATGTAAAATGCCAGGATTACTCAGATGAAGAGGAATATTATGACTAGGACTACTACTCACAAGGCTATCACCACCTTCAGCAATACCAACAAAATATGGTGTGTGTGCCATCCACTCTCCTGACGGATTTACATGCTATATTATCTGACTACCAGACTGGCATCCCCCAGTCTCTGCTCCAGCTTTCCATGCTCCGGTTGCAGCAGCTCCTGTGCCTTCTCAGCCTCTCACTCCTCAGCCAACTGTTACTCTACCTCCTCCTCCACCAGTGCACTAATCTCTGTCTGTGCTACCCTTACGTAATGCGACCTCATCTGATTAGGGCAGGGAAGAACGTGAGCTTCCAGATCATCATGATGAATGGAACGACTACGTCCTGCAGACACCAGCATCTTCATCACCTCAAATTATTGACTCACCTCCTGAGGAAATAGAAGGTTTCCACTGCATCCTAGAGAAGGCAGCCACTCGCTTTGACCTGCCTATGCCTGCCATGCACAGGATTGTTTCCTGTATGATTTCAAGGAGCCCTTTCGCATAACAGTAAAAGCCATACCCATCATAGACTATGTATGGAGTCATGGCCTAAAGATTATGCGCAACCTTGCAACAGTACCAGCAGTATTGCTCAAGTTGGACAGCAGCAAATGGTTTCCATCTAGGTCAGCCCTCACAGTAAGATCAAATCCTTTAGCCCTCCTTGCCCGCTATAACTACCAAATGTGGCTCGATATAGCCCCATATATGGACCAGCTTCGTGAGCAGGTTAAAGGAGAAGCAAAAAAGGTGTAGCTGGAAGGTCAACGTCCCGCCTCCGAGATAATTGACTGAACTATGGATATTGCCTCCACAGGCTTTAGGCAGCTTGCGGGGCACCGATACCAAGCCACCAGGGATGGCTGAAGTCGACCAATTTCCGACCGGAAGTCCAAACACAAATATTAGATTTACCATACGATGGAGAAGCTTTGTTTGGAAAGCATGTAAATGAGGCTCTGCAAACCATCAAAACAGATGTTGACACTGCCAGATTGTTGGGTACTTTACAGTATAAAAAAGTGCCTTTTCGAGGTGCCCAAGCACGAGGTTAGCCTTTCTTTCGTGGAAGATATCAGCAATATCGTTATCCAGCATATTCCTTCAATACTTAACAATTCCGCTCACAGTATCAACAGCGGCAATCACCGTCAGTGGCATATCACCACCCTTGCCTCAGAAAAGTCATGACAACAGAGCAACGACACCAAACATAGATAATGACTTCTCTCAGGCACTAGCTACTCCCCTTTTCATTCCGCTCAAAGTGCCAGCAAGAATAACCAAACATCAACGTTGGCGACAAATCACAACTGATCAATGGGTCCTAGACCTTATTCAATTCGAACACCTGTTATAATTTAAGAAAATCCTTCCCCCAATGCCACCTCATCGGTACACCCATGCTGCTAAAGGTGGCGATAGAGAGAGTTCCCTGTTCCCAAAAAGGAAAAACATTCTACTCCAGTTTCTTCTTAAAATGCAAGAAGTCAAAGCAATGGAGACTAATTCTCGATTTGAGGGAGCTCAACAAATTTCTCAAGAAACAATCCTTCCGCATGATTACACTCCACGACATATTGCAGCTCCTCAACAACGGAGAATACATGTCGTCCCTTGAGCTCCAAGACGCCTACTTTCATGTACCTATCCATCCCAAACACAGAAAGTTCCTTAGATTCACGGTATCAGGCAGCCACTTACAGTTCCGGGTGTTACCATTTTGTCTCGAATCAGCCCCCTGCATTTTTAGAAAATGCTTGGCACCAGTTGCAGGGACAGCAGCATCAGCAAGTCTTCCTATATCTCGAGGACTGGTTGGTGAAAGCACATACAAACCTGTCTGCAAAGGCATCCACCAAAGCCTGCTTACTCCTATTCAACAAGCTTGGACTCACTCTCAGCCCAGACAAATCAATCCTCCAGCCATCGTAGCAGATAATATTCATAGGAGCCATACTAGACACAGACCTCAATATGGCATACCCAACCTTCGAGAAGCAACAGAAGTTGCTTTCTCTGGCACACGTAATACAAAAATGAAGGTCATTTTCAGTTTGTCTTTAAAAACCTTTCTCATTTCTGGACATCATTCAACGAACCATTTCTGTGGTCTGTAAGACTCGTTACACAGTTCCTCAAGTGATGTTACAGTGCATATCCACCATTTCGACCTCATACTCTGGAATTACATCTCAACACAGTATTGGGGCAACTAAATCTCTTTTTGAGACAATACATAAAAGCAGACATTAAATACCTATCCTGGAAGGTAGCCTTCCTTCTTGCTCTCATCTCTACACGTCGAGTTTTGTCACCTTCAATGCACCAAGGAAAGGTCTTCCGCTAACGAAGTGGAGCATATCTAGATGGATATCAAGAACCAATATTTTCTCTCATCAAAAGGCAGGACGGCCTTTGAACTCTAAAGCACGGGCTCATTCCACAAGAGCCATATCCACATCCATGACATTGTTTGTGGATGTGTCATTGCCAGATTTCTGCTGGGCAGCAACCTGGAAAAGTGCACACTCCTTCAGGCAACATTACTGTGTGTGTTCAGAGATCCTCAGAAACGCAGCAGTGGGATAAGCGGTTCTACGACATCCGTTTCAATAAAGGTGAGCTATTTTAGTCTTCCCACCATCCGCTTAAACAGTTTTTTCACATTTGCTCTCCTGAATATTGATTGCTTCTGTTCTGTGGTTTTCAACCTTTCATAAATTGTATCTCTAGAAAATGCACATATTACGGCTTGCTATTCTGATTCAAGCATGTGAATCTATGAAAGTTCCAATACTAGAGTAAGAAATGAAGTTACTTACCTATAACTGTAGTTCTCCAGTAGATTCACATGTGACCCACCCACCTCCCCAGAGAAGGTCTCCTTTATTTCTCTCAGTGTTATTCTATTTATATACACTAGTGCTTTGAAAATCAGAAGCACTGCAGCTTCTCTCGGAAAGGTTCTAAAGGGTGGTATCATCTGTTTGGTTGATTTTTAAGTTTCAGCCTTTTTTTATTAAGAACAGTGATATGTTGCTAAACAAAAGGCCTTACATCTCAATGTTTATGTCTATTGTGACATTGCTTTTATAAGGTACGGTTGAAATATCCTAAACCATCCTCAGTGAAGACATTGACATCGCCTTTCTCACGGAAACCTGGCTCAATGTCCTCTCGACTGCTTTTCATGACCTTCTCACCCCCACGCCCCCCAGCTTGTCTATCCTTAGGAAAGACAGACCTGTCAAAATAGGGGGTGGTCTAGCTATGTTCTATAAAATACGAACTGCAACTCTCCCTTTGAAAAGACTCAGAACACCTAACCTTTGAATACCTTGGCGCCGAACTCACTGCCCAGGGTGCTCCCCCGATCTGACTTCATAACATCTACGACCCTCCGGCTGAACCTTTTCTCTTCGCCGACAAATTTTCCGACTTTCTTTCGCAATCTGCTTTGTCTGCCACAAAAAATCTCTTCCTAGGAGATTTTAACATTCACTGGAATAATGTGGAGGATCCCACAGTCATGAGCCTCTTAAACCTCCTTGAGAATAATGACCTCAAACAAATATGCCAAAGTCCAACCCATATCAAAGGAGCCACTCTCGACGCCATCATTTCCAATCAGGCCACTTCCTTCCTATCTCACATCATCCCCACTGACTGGTCTGACTATCACCCTATTCTGTTTAAGATCGTTACCAATTCCCATCCCCCTCCTCACAAATCGCCAAACCACTGAAATGGTACAGAAATTTGAGTCAAATCCCTCCGGATGTACTTGAGTCTAAACTCCAAGCCCAACTCCTTCTCACCCCCCTCACACAAAATGCCAATGAGCTCACTGAACATTTCAACAAGACCGTCAAAGATGTCTTGGACAATTTAGCCCCTCCAAAACAAAAAAAACAACAAAATATTCCATCCAAATCTCGGTTCAACTCAGAGCTCAACAACGAAAGACGTTCTCTCAGACTGATTGAAAGAACTTGGAGACAACACCCTTCTTCCTCCCATCTTGCCCTCTTGAGATCCGCCAGAGCTACTTACAAGAAGCACATCTTCAGTGAAAAGGCAACCTTCTTTCGATCACAACTTGAACGTATCAAAAATAGGCAAAGAGAACTGTTTAATATTGTAAGGAAACAAACATCGTCCACTCCCCCTGAACAGATGGACTCAACAGAGAGATGTGAGAAAATTGCTAACTTCCTCTTGCATAACATTTCTAAAATCGATCAGTCTTTCCACCATACCCTACTCCCTCCCTCCCCCAGACTTACTGCTGATGTTCCCATTGACTTACCTCCCCTGCTGACCCTGCCCCTTTCTCCTAATCCTTCAACTCACCGACCCACTTCAACGTTTCCTGATTTCAACCTATCCAACGTTCAGCTGAAAAACAATGCCTCTTGGCAAAATTTTAGCCCTGTGACTGAATCCGAAGTCCTGAACATCATTTCAAACACAAGCCATCCTCACACACCAAAGAGCCCCTGCCCTCTAACCTTGTACAAGATCTTAAGCACATCATGGCCCCGTACTGGACTACTATCATCAACACCTTCTTTACCTCCAATTGTGTTCCCAACTCTCTCCAATTAGGACAAAACACTCCCATTCTTAAAAACCCCTCTGCCGATCCAAATGACCTCAATAACCTCCTCCCTATTTCAAACCTACCACTACTTACCAAAGTCCTTGAAAAATGTGCGTTCCGTCAATTGGACTATCACATCTACAATTTTTTTTTTGTAAACAAATTTTATTCGTCAAATACACATTTAGCGAAGCTCTGTACCCCAGAGACTTCCGTTGCATCAAGAAACAGCATACCGGCTTTGACATTTTTCTCATGAGATACCGAAAAGAAAATACATAAGAGACTTGCATAAAAAAGGCAACCCCCCCAATCAAATGAACATAGAACAGCCCCCCCATCACACCGCCAATCCAGTCAAGGCAGCAAATCTGTTCACAGCTACAATTCTGTCCTCACTATGAACCATGTCCATGTAACACTGCTGCGCCCCACATACGAATGTTGCATGTCCCCCAAAGACAAGGAAGAGAGAGTCAGCCACCCACACAATTATTCCACTGGAATGGGTTCCAATTCCAGACCCCTGTAATCTGCCCACCGCTTCCAAATTTTTTGATGTTTCCGCGGACAGCCCCGCGCCACAAAAATGGGGGCCTCTAGACCCATACAGAAATCCAGCCCGGCCTTCCAAACTGATACAGAAGGTGCGGCCGTCGCCTTCCAAGCCCTCGCTATATCCCGCTTGGCGAGAGTAAAGCCCAGGAGCATCAGATGGCGCTTATAGACATTGCCCCCTATATCGTCCATCACATGCAGGAGCACCAGTTTAGGGGACCGAGGGAGATCCCAACCCAGAACCTCTGAAAGGCATGTCAATACACCCCGCCAGAACCTAGTGAGCGCAGAGCACTCCCATACGGTGTGTAGCAGCGTCCCTTCTTCACGCAAGCAGCGAAGGCAATTCGGAGATGCCACCAGACCCGCCTTATACAATCTAACTCTGGTAAAATACACTCTGTGGAGGTATTTAAACTGGATGAGTCGAAGGCTCACGGCGACGGCCGCCCCACGCGGAGAGGCCAGGGCCTCCGTCCAGTCCTCCTCCTCCAGCTGACCCACATCCTCCTCCCATACCCCACGGAGACGCTGCAGAGACGGGGAGCAGTGAGTCACAAGGGACTGGTATATTCTCAAAATTTTATGGTCTCGTATCTCCCCCATGAACACCTTCGCCTCTATTGGACTAAAATCGTCCAACTCCTCCAGACCCACCAGACTGGGAGAAAGAGCATGTCGGAACTGCACGTATTTAAAGAATTGGGTGCGTGGCATTTGAAAGTCTGTCTGCAACTCCTGGAAGGATTTCAGGATAGAACCCCTCATGACATCCCCCAAAGTGGAGATCCCTATCGCATCCCAGTCCTGGAAGCCAGGCAAGGTCGCCAACTGCGGCAGGCCACCATTTCTCCATAGTGGCGTCTCCCCTGTTAGGCGATTCCACCAACCCATCCTCCGCAGTGCCTGTCTCCAAATCTGAAATGCCAATTGCGTCACGCTCGGCAAAGAGCGCCGCAAGGGCGCCGAATAGTGGAGTGTATGTAGTGAATAATCTCCCATTAAGCGGCGCTCAAGGCTATACGCCGGATCTGAGCTGTCAGCGTACCACCATTCATTAAGGACCAGCAAGTGGGAGGCCATATAATAGGAGAGAATGTCAGAGGTAGCAAGACCTCCGCAATACGTGGATTTAAAACACGTACGGAGAGCCACCCTCACAACCCCTCCGCCCCAGAGAAACTGACCCACTGTTGCATTCACCTGGCGGAACCAACCCGAGGATATAGGATATGGATGATTTTGCAGCTGATATAGCATCCAAGGAAGGGCAACCATCTTGAAGATGGCCGAGCGTCCATATATAGAAAGGGGCATGTGGGACCAAATTCGAAGATCGTCACGCACCCTGTTCCACACCGGCACCAGGTTCTTTCCCCAAGAGGTCGACCGAGCGTCCGAAAGGAACACTCCCAAATATTTCAGCCCCCCACGCGCCACCTGCACCGCGGAGGCCCATGCACCCGGGTCAGCCCCACCTCCCAGGACCCATAGGGTAGACTTGCGCTCGTTCATATACAAGCCGGTAGTCTCCCCAAACACCTGCATGATACGCAACAGCCTCGGGCCAGTCCTTTCCAGCTACGTAAGAAAGAATAGCACGTCGTCCGCATATAGGGCAATTCGATCTGACAGGCCATTGGCCCATTCGAGCCCCGATACTTGTGCATCAATACGCACCCACGCAGCCAGGGGCTCCATTGCCAGGGCGAACAAATAGGGCGACAGAGGGCACCCCTGCCTGGTACCTCGGCCAATGGGGAAGACCGACGAGACAGAGCCCGCCACTCGCACAGACGCTGTTATGTCAGTGTAAAGTAACGTCAGATAAGAGAGAAAGCGAGGTCCTAGATTCACTCGGCGTAAGAGGGCAAATAGATATTCCCAGCTCAATGAGTCAAAAGCTCGATCCATATCCGCAAGCAACATGGCCGCATGTACCCCCAGGCTTCCAGCTGCCGCAATAGCCGCATGCGTCCTGCATATATTATGACGGGTCGCCCGCTGGGGCATAAACCCGGCCTGTTCGGGGTGCACAAGAGACGATATGGTAGGACGGAGACGATTAGCAAGCGCCTTGGCCAAGACCTTAGCCTCTACATTAAGAAGGGAGATGGGACGATAGGATGCGTGGTGTTCAGGAGGTCGGCCGGGTTTGTAAAATACCACCACCTCAGCATGCCGCCAGTCTCTGGGCAAACTACCAACCTCCCTGGCCTCCTCCACCACCCTGCAATAATGAGGGCCGAGCTGCTGGGAGTATCGCTTAAAGAATTAGTTCGGGAATCCGTTGGGACCCGGCGCTTTACCAGCCTGTAGCTCTTGAAGAGCGAAATTCAGTTCATCTACCGAAAAAGGACGATCAAGATCCGCACTCACTTCATCGGTCAGGGTCTTGGGCGGAAGGTCATCTAAAAATCGGGCAATAACCTCTGCCGGCAAACATTCTCGGGGCGCATAGAGGTCTGCGTAATAGACCGCAAAGCTTTCTGCGATGGCCGACGGGTCTGAAATCGGTACTCCATCGGGTCCAACAACACCCGGGAGAACAAGGGACCTTGTCGCCCCTTGACACAGTCTATGTAGGAGTTTGCTCGATTTGTCCCCACACTGCTAAATCCTGCTACGGTGTGCCAGCCACGCCTGACGGGCCTCATCCAGTAAGAGGGAAGAGAGTTCCCGCTGCGCCAGCAACAACTGGCGGCGGACCCGCCGTCCCCCCCACTTCCACTGCGCACTTCTAGTTCTAAGATCTTCGCCTCAGCCCGCACCAGCGAGTCCCTGCGGGCCCTGCGTGCAGCAGCACAGAAGAAGATATCAATCCCACGGAGCGTGGGCTTCATCGCCTCCCACAAAGACGCCGCTGCCGACACCGCCCCCACATTTCGCAGCAAATAATGATCTATGGCGTCCCCCATGTGTTCCCTGTATTTCGCCTGCTGGAGGTTCCACACGGAAAGACGCCACCGGAATGGTCCTCGCACAGGGCCTACACGCAGCGTAATGGCGACCGGCGAGTGATCAGATAGCCCCCGGGGGAGAATATCGGCCTCCGCCACCCTGCCCGCGTCACCCAGAGGCACAAAGATACAATCAATACGAGAGAGGGAGTCGTGGACCGCCGAGAGGTAGGTGAATCCCGGATTCCTGCCATGCAACCGACGCCACAGGTCATCCCACTCCTGGCCCATCATGAGGGAATGAAGCTTGGTGGAATTGCCACCAGCCGGGGCCCCATCGGGCCTCCGTCTGTCAAGAGCCAGATCCAGCACATCGTTCCAATCCCCACCAACCACCGCTAGACCCTTTGGGATATCTGCCCACACGGTCACCAGCTTCTCAACAAAACCCCAGGACAGCTGCGGCAGGGCGTACACGCTCCCCAAAGTCACAGGCTCACCCCACAACTCACCCTGTAGAAAGAGATATCTGCCCTGTGCATCACTCCACGCTCTAACATGAATGTAGGAAACTCGTCTATGAACTAAAACTGCCACACCCCGTGAGCCTCGCACGAAGCCCGCATGGAACACCCGGACATATCCAAAATGTTGAAAGCACAGCGCTTTCGTCCCCATAAGGTGTGTCTCCTGGAGCATCAGGTGCCCCCTAGGGTGTTGCCGCGCTGCATAGTACTGCCGCAGGATAGTAGCGCGTTGCGCTAGCGAAGTACAAATTTTAAAATAATAATTCCTAATGTTGGTATTTGGGTTTCATATAGTTTATTTTACCTTGATTTTAATTGCGCTGTGATCGTGCACGCCGCCCCCGACTTGCACTTTAAAAAATCGCATTGGCGAACAACTCACCGCTTCTAGAGCGGGCCCCGGATCAACTAGGACGCCATATTAGTTGAGGAAGCGCCGTTTTCCGGCGCCATCTTCTTCAGTAGCGCTCTAGCACTCACGCGCTTGGGAGGAGAGCCTTATTAAACGGGTCATGAGGACGCGCAGCGGTAACGCGCAGCGGGAGCGCCTGATGAGCGCCGGAGGAGCACCAGAGGAAAGCCCGTTTGCGCCCGTTCGCGCACGATCGGGCCTCGGGCTCAGACACTCTGCTCAGGTAAGAGTCTATACTCGTGATGACCTTCTAGCTTGCAAGGGAACAATCATTTCCCGGTGCTTACATACGCTAGACCTGACGAAAGGCCATCAAGCATGCAATCATTGCCCTTTTCAAGTAACGGAACAGGCTTTTGACGAAGCTAAACAGACTACAACCCTGAAGATGGCCTTACTTAACTGTCGATCCCTGCCTGGACATAAGGAGGAAATCTCACTCTTAATCACCCTCGGAGATCTCGACGGCCTGTTTCTCCAGTATTGAATCTTTCATAGATTCACATGCTTGTATCTTCCCCGTCGTCATGGTGGGAGTCTCACGGTAACAGAATGACCACAGCAGTATAAGAAAACTGCATAGCAAAATCCCATAGGGAATCATCTTATTTGGTAACCAAATCTCATCATTTTGTGGTCCAAAACTCAGCCAATCGGCTGCTAGCCCTGCCCTCACACTCCCCAGCAGAGCCTTCCTGCCTCAGATTTCCAACCGCCTTCGTGTGAAGAGGAGTCTCCCTGAGCCTTGCTCAGTTTTTTTGTTCCTGTGTGAACTTTTGACCCCTGGTTCATCTAAATTACCTTCTTCTTGCTGGTTTAAGGTATTGTGCTTCATCTTTTCTTCTTCAGTATGGCTGAAAGCTCTAAGAAGAGGCTTTTCAGGCCCTGCAGATCCTGTGGAAAGCCCAGGTTATTCTCTGAGGACCCACATAAGGACTGTTTATATTGCTTGCACCCTAAACATGTGCCTAAGGACTGTAAACATTGCAGAACCTTTTCTGCGAAGACCCTGCGTGACAGGGAGGCACGTCTTCTGCTGTGGCTTCAGACTCTGAGGAGGATTCAAAGTCTACAAAGAAGAGAAAATCTTCAACTTTGGAGGATGTTTCAGAGGTAAAAAAGCAAAAGACGAAAGACAAAGGGGCTCCTGCGTCTTCTTTACCTCATACTCCTCTTAAGAAATCTAAGGAGTCAAGAGAAATTTCCTCAGCCCCGTCGACGAAGATTAGAGCGTCGCCGGCGCTTATTACTTTGAAACCGTCGACGACGACGACCATATCGACGACGACTCCGTCGACGACCACCATATCGACGAAGACAGCGGCATCGACGACGACGAACACCTCGTCGTCGAAGAAACAGCCGTTGACGATTCCGTCGACGGCCACAATACCTTCGTCGTCGACGACTACGGTGTCGACGATAATACAGCTTACTCCGTCGACGACGGTTCCGTCGACGGGAGCTTTCAAATCCCCTAAGGTGAAGAAAATAACATTGAAGTCTATGGCGTTGTCGACGGGCTCGTCGACGAAGCAGACTAAGTCTACGGATTTTACAGCGTGGACGAAAATTTCTCCGCTTCCGCCTTCAAATTTACTAGACTTACAGTCCGATGATGAGGACTCTTCAGGAGTGGCTTATAGTCCTTCCCAACTTCGCATAAAGAGTCAGGAAACAGATGAGGAAGAATTCCACGAGGTGCAAGAAGTCTTCTCATTTCAGGATCGTCCACCGAGAGATTCACAGAGGTATGAATCTTTTCAGGAGTCTTATGCCTACGAGGAGGAGGAAGAGCCTCAGCATACTTCGAGAGAGGACTCTATTTCCATGCCAGTGTCCTTGGTGACTGACTTACGCCTCATGATCAACGATTACTATCGCCGTTTCCCGGATGCAAACTCTCAAACGCCACAGACGGTGGAGAAGCCGGCACAGGTACGACCACCTCACTCGTCTCCCAAAACTTCCACTCAGAAAATCCGATCTCCACCGATTATGACTATCAGAGATGACCTAGAGGACAGTGATCCCGATCAACTAGAAGAAGGAGAACTCCTTCAAGATAAGCAGGGTGACGATGAATGGGATCAATATATTCTCCCAACTACGCCGTCGACATCTCCAACACCTGCAAACTCTCCGCCACAAGATATAGGCGGATTCCATGACATCATGGAGAAAGCATCAAAACGTTTTGATCTTCCTATTCCTGTTCAGGAAGCTGAATGCTTTCTTTATGACTTTAAGGAGGAGTCACGCAAGTCTATGCGATCCATTCCAATAATCGACCATATTTGGGAAGAGGGCCTGAAGATAATGAAGAACCCAGCTTCGGTGCCTGCTTCAGTACCTAGAATAGACAAAAAATATAGGGCTCCGGAATCGTCTCCGGCCTGTTTAATTGGTCATCCTCGACCAGACTCTGAGGTGACGCAGGCCGCCCAACGAAACTCAAAGAATCCGGTTTCAACATCAATGGTTCCCCCGGACAAGGATGGAAGAAGAATGGACGGTGCAGGGAAGCGCTTTGCAGTAATGGCAGCGTCCTCAATAAAGGCCTCTAATGCATTAGCCCTCATCAGCAGATTTAACCGGCAGATGTGGTGTGATATAGCTCCCTTGCTTTCCCATCTTCCAGACGATAAAAAAGAGGAAGCGGCTGCTATACTTCAGGATGGGGCTAGGGCAGCATCTGAGTCCATCGACATCGCTATGGATTTGTCCTCAGTGGCTTTTCGTCAGATGGCAGGTGCAGTAGCCCTGCAGAGACAAGGATGGTTGAAGGCCACCTCCTTCAGACCGGAGGTACAGGCCAAGATAGTGGACATGCCTTTTGATGGAGAGAACCTGTTCGGGAAGCACGTCGATGAGGCCCTCCAAAGCATCAAAACGGACACAGATACAGCGCGGGCGCTGGGATCTCTACAACAGGGCAGGTTTCAGTCCTTTCAGAGGAGAGGATCCCGAGGACAATTTACACAACGATCCTCGTTCCAGTCGAACAGGTATCAGCCATACCAGCAGCAGGGTTCTCGACAGTACTCGAGCAATCAACAATATCGACCTTCGAATAACTATCAACAACAGTCCAGAGGAAGGTCTTCTACGAGAGGGAAGTCACAGCAGTCCAACCGACGTCAATGACTTCTCCAACACATCCGCCACTTGCCCAACAAGCAGCACCCATTACCTGACTCCATTTTACCCAGCTTGGCTGTCAATAACATCGGACAGATGGGTTTTAGATGTAATTCAACATGGCCATACTCTGGAATTCGTAGAAAAGCCTCCAATTCAGCCTCCTATTCGCAGGAGACAGGAACATCTATCAGCCATCAAAGCAGAAGTGATGGCCTTATTGCAAAAGGAGGCGATAGAGGAAGTTCCGCATCTTCAACGCGGGAAAGGCTATTACTCGCATTTCTTTCTCATAAAAAAGAAGGACACATCAAAATGGAGGCAGATAATGGACCTCAGAGGTCTCAACAAATTTATTCAAAAGAAATCATTCCGAATGTTATCCCTGCAGGAAATTCTTCTCCTAATTGGCAGAGGAGATTATTTGGCGTCCCTGGACCTCTTAGATGCTTATTTTCACGTCCCAATCCACGTAAGACACAGAAAATTTCTACGCTTCATGGTGGCGGAGCGCCATTACCAATTCAAGGTCTTACCTTTCGGGCTAAAGTCGGCACCGAGAACCTTTACAAAATGTATGGCGCCAATTGCGGCCCACCTACGTCTCCAAGGTCACCAGATCTTCCCTTATCTGGACGATTGGCTTATCAAGGGAAGTTCGTTCAGAGATACCCTTCGCTCCCTTCACGTTTGTATGGAGCTTTTCGATCAGCTGGGTCTCAGAGTCAACCTAGAGAAATCACATTTCAGACCAGCGCAGTCCATTCAATTTCTGGGTGCTCTAATCTGCACGGAGGAGGCCAAAGCTTACCCGTCAGAGGAGCGTATTCGAAAGATCATACGGATGTCAACACAATTGCAAAGAAAAAAGTCCGTTTCAGTAAGGATTTACAAGTCATTGCTGGGAATGATGTCCTCTTGTATCCCCCTACTCCCAAATTGCAGGTTCCGCATGAGACCTATACAAGAACTGCTAGACGAGCAATGGCTTCAGTCGCAGGGATCCTTCGACGATCAAATAATAATCACCCCTCGGATCAGAGACGCCCTGTCATGGTGGAAAATCAGGGATCATTTGGAGGAAGGACTGACCTTCGAAATTCAAACCTACAATTTCGTAATGTTGACAGATGCTTCTCTCCAAGGGTGGGGAGCGCATCTCCAGGAGCTCGAAATTCAGGGTCACTGGTCAAAGTACGAAACGCAGCTCCACATCAACTTGCTAGAGCTGAGGGCCGTGTTTTTGGGACTCAAAGCTTTCCTTCCCAGAATTCGCGGATCTACGGTTCTGGTGAAGACGGACAGCTCAACTTCTATGTTTTACCTGCTAAAACAAGGGGGCACAAAGTCGAAACTGTCACAAGAAGCACAGGCCATTTGGAAATGGCTTCTAGCTCACAACGTATCACTGCAAGTGCAGCATATTGCAGGAGTGGACAACATAAGGGCGGATATTTTGAGCAGATCTCCCGAAATCTCTCACGAGTGGGAACTACATCAGAAGCACCTCTCCAAAGTTTTCAAAGTATGGGGCACGCCAAGGCTAGACTTATTTGCGGACCGCCACAATTCAAAATGCAAAAACTTTGCAAGCAGGTTTCCGCAGAAGGGATCGTGGGGCAATGCGCTACAGATGTGCTGGACAGGAATGTTTGCATATGCGTTTCCCCCGTTTCCTCTGATATTGAGAGTCTTAAGGAAAATGAGATCAGAGCCGTGTCATCTGATTCTGATTGCACCAGCATGGCCGAGACAAGCATGGTTCTCCGAACTTCTCAGGCTATCGATGACACCAAGGATACAGTTCCCATTAGCGCAGGATCTGATAACTATGCACAATGGTCAGATACTGCATCCAAATTTGAAATCGCTCAGCTTGTCAGCATGGAACCTCACGAGCATGAATTCCACCTCTTAAAGATCCCTCAGGACTGCAAAGACATTCTGTCACGATCCCGGGCAGTCTCCACAAACAAAACATATACGGCGAAATGGAAAAGGTTCTGTCACTGGTGCGCAGCTAACAATTTGCATCCATTTCGGGTCTCGTCTGCCCAGATTCTTCCATATCTATTGACATTGGCCAAATCCGGACTCTCTCATATGTCCATAAAGGTACATCTGGCCGCTATTTCAAGGTACACAAGAGTTCCTGGCCGTCCCTCTCTTTGGTCCCAAAGAGTCATTAAGGAATTCCTCAGAGGGCTCTTCAGAATGTTCCCTCCTGTTCAAAGACCAATTGTTCCTTGGCAACTGAATACAGTTCTTACGCAGTTGATGAAGCTGACCTTTGAACCCATCCATAAGGCGGAATTCCAGTTTGTCTCATGGAAGACGGCGTTATTGTTAGCACTCACATCGGCAAGAAGGGTCAGCGAGATTCAGGCCTTCTCAATCGCAGAACCATTCCTGCAATTCAGGCAGGACAGAGTGATTCTCAGGACGAATCCCAAATTTATTCCTAAGGTCCCCTCCAGCTTTCACCTGAATGAACCAGTAGTTTTGCCTACATTTTTTAAGGACCGGTCAACAGCGGCGGAAAGAGCGTTGCACTCTTTAGACATCAAACGATGTCTCAAATTCTATATCGACAAGATCCAAGCATTCAGAAAAACAAATCAGCTTTTCGTAGCCTTTGCCGGCCCCAGGAAAGGGGTGGCACTTTCCAGAGCCAGTATCTCGAGATGGATATCGTCAGCAATATCCTTGTGTCATGCCAAAGCTGGAAGGCCTTTGCAAACCAAAGTACGTGCGCACTCAACGAGGATGATGGCAACCTCTACGGCCCTATTTGCGGGAGTGCCATTGCCAGACATTTGTAGAGCTGCGACATGGAAGAATGCGCACACCTTTACTAGACATTATTGTCTGGACGCAGCGTGGAGAAAGGATGCAGCAGTGGGACAAGCAGTTCTACGGCACCTATTTCATTAAGGTATTTATCATGGATTATAACAATGTATATGTACAGATATATGTATGGTTACACAAATTTTCAAATACTGCAATGTATGTTAACATTCTACCCAAAAGAGCAGAGCCCACGTTTATTGGGGGGTTCTAGCCTGGAAATGCAGTTTGGGATAAGTACTGCTTACTATTCTGATACAAGCATGTGAATCTATGAAAGATTCAATACTGGAGAAAGAACTAGTTACTTACCTGTACACTATGGTTCTCCAGTATTATCTTTCATAGATTCACATGCGGCCCGCCCACCTCCCCATTTCTCAGGCAGAACCTCATTGTCTCTAAGAGTATTCTAGTCTCGCACTCGGGGCTGGAAATCTGAGGCAGGAAGGCTCTGCTGGGGAGTGTGAGGGCAGGGCTAGCAGCCGATTGGCTGAGTTTTGGACCACATAATGATGAGATTTGGTTACCAAATAAGATGATTCCCTATGGGATTTTGCTATGCAGTTTTCTTATACTGCTGTGGTCATTCTGTTACCGTGAGACTCCCACCATGACGACGGGGAAGATACAAGCATGTGAATCTATGAAAGATAATACTGGAGAACCATAGTGTACAGGTAAGTAACTAGTTCTTTCTTGTGGAGACTTGGCTGGGGGCACATTCTGGCCCAGATCTGGTCGAGGCACTACCCCCAGGATATATAGCACAGCATAAAGACCGTCCAGGGAGGGTAGGAGGAGGGATTGCAATTATCCATAGGGAGAATATAAGCTGCCGACTACAGGATACTAGGATTCAGGGATGTGAAAGTACACATTTCACCCTCCATCCCTCATGTGAGAGCTCGATAGCAGGGATGTTGATCTATCGACCACCAGGCCCCCTTGGCACATTTCACGAAAGCTTGCTGGAGGCGGTGATAGGAGGGGTATGTACGGTCACGAACTTCCTGCTATTAGGAGATTTCAACCACCATTTTAACAAGCTAGGAGATAGGGCAGGTAAAGACTTAGAAAATGACCTAGAGAGCAATAACCTTAACCTTAAGGTTTGGCGCCCCACGCACAAGTCAGGAAATACTCTTGACCCCATTTTTACTAACTAACATTGCGACTATAACAGTCCTGGAGCCTTACCCTGTCCCCTGGTCGGATCACTCGGTGATTCCTTTTCACTGGAGAATTTCCAGGACGAGTACTACTACTTCCTCAGACAGAGGACTAATAAGACCTTGGACAAAACTTGACGTGGACGAATGGAAGGGATTGTTAGAAAGCAGTAAGCCACCGGATAATCCTAATGTGGAAGGGGCTGTCAATAATTTTAATCAGTGGATCACCCAATCCCTAGATACGCTTATACCGAAAAAACCCTCAACAATTAGGAAGGGAGAGCTGAAACATCCATGGTTTACCTTAGACTTAAGGTTACTAAAACAAGAATGTAAAAGGGCAGAACGACACTGGCGGAAGGATTTTAGCGTGGAAAGGAAGACCAGTTACAAAGCCACACTGAAGAAATACAAAACCACTCTTATTACCACTAAAACTGCATTCTTTGCGAACAAAATCGAATCCGCCGCCAATGCCCCCAGGGAAATGTTCAAGATTGTAAAGCTCTTGACAAAAATCCCAGATCCCCCCGTAAAAGCAGACGAGCAGGACACAAGATGTGATGACATGGCGAACTACTTCCAGACCAAAATACATAAAATTCTTGAGACGATCCGGGTATCGGACCCGGCCTCACATCATAGTGCACCTCCCCCGGAGGAAAGAAGTGAATGTCCAACACTCTCCGAGTTTGCCCCCCCTTACGGAAGAGCTTCTCCCCTCTCTGTTGAGGAGTATAAAAAGTGGATCACCACGAGACCCAGTCCCCATGAAAATACTTAACCAGGCACTTCCAACCATCAGCGAACCCGTAATTAAGATGGTTAACACCTCCCTGGAATCGGCTACGGTCCCAAAGGCATGGAAAGTGGCCATGGTTAGATCCCTGATTAAAAAGCCGAACCTCGACCCAGGAGACCCGGCTAACTATCGACCGGTATCCTTGTTACCTGGGATGGGAAAATTGACCGAAAAATTGGTAAACATCCAATTGGCGGCATTCCTAAAAAGTACAATCTTCTCCATCCATCCCAGACGGGGTTCAGGAAGGGACAAGGCACCGAGACAACACTGTTGAGGGTGGTAGAAGAGGCCAGAAGGATTTTGGATGCAGGTGGCAGCGCGGCCATTATCCTTCTGGACCTCAGCGCCGCCTTCGACACGGTAAGTCATCATCTGCTGCTGTCTCGACTCCGCAACATCGGGGTAACCGGGAAAGCCATGGACTGGTTGAGATCTTTTCTCGAGGAAAGATATTTTCAGGTGTTTGAGGGTAACAACTGCTCTCGCCTGTTAGCGTTACAGTGTGGGGTACCACAGGGGTCGTCCCTTAGCCCCACACTGTTTAATGTCTACATGGCCCCGTTGGCGGAACTAGTTGCTCCGTTTGGCATCCAGTTAATAAGCTACGCGGATGACACCCAGCTGGTGTTTTCCTTGCAACAAACAGATGCTCCCCCGAACAATCTGGCTAATTGTTTGGAGGTGGTAGTAAACTGGATGAATTCGTCTCAGCTCAGACTTAACGGAGGAAAAACCGAGCTGATGCTCTTAGGAAAGCAGGATATCCCCGACTGTCTAGCTTGGCCCACTTGTATGGGTGCCATACCACCACCCAAACCAGAAATAAAAAGTTTAGGCTTCTGGCTCGACAACGCGAGCCAGAAACACAAGCCAGAAAGACCTCTGCAATTTGTCATGGGATACTCAAATCCCTGCGCAAAATCCTGCCCCAACTCCCTGAAAAAGCAAAGAAGACCGTAGTTCAATCCTTGGTTTTATCATGAATTGACTACGGGAATGCTATATACCTTGGGGCACCGGCATCCACTTTTAAAACCTTACAAGTGGCTCAGAACTATGCCGCCAGGATTTTGACTGGAACTAGTCGATATATGTCGGCGAAGCCAGCTCTAAGATCACTCCATTGGCTCCCTGTGAAGGAACGGGTGCGATTTAAACCCCTATGCATCACATACAAGATCATGCATGGAGAAGGCCCTTCCATTTTGGAAAATATGATAAGTCCCTATAAGCCCCAACTTAATCTCCGCTCGAGTGACCACAACCTGGCAATCATTCCCAGGATAAAGCGAGCCCGCTCGGGCGGGCGGCTCTTTTCTCTGCAAGCAGCAAGAGAATGGAATGCCCTCCCATGCAACTTGAGGCAGGAACAGACCTTCCTTCAGTTTAGGAAGAAACTCAAAACCTTCCTATTCCCCAGAAATTAGCTTGCAGTAGGAATGTAGATCGGACTAGCCCAGGGTCACCGTTGCCAAGAGCGCTGGGATGCCTACGGGTAGCCATGCGCTATATAAGGGATTTTTACAATTACAATTACAATATCTGCACCGGCGCGTTTAACCTGCTTAAGGATAGCGCCACGCTTGATCTTATCGATCACCCCTCTGATATTCCAACTCAAAATGCGCAGGGACCCCGAGGAACCCAGCAATCTACCTGTATTGGCGGCCATAACAGAGCATCAGAAACCAGACGAGCCCCATCTGCCCAGGACATGCCACGCAGTGCGACCCCAACCCGCGATTCGGACAGTGAAGAGAAGTACCTGTTGCGGCAGGCAGTGCCAGCAGAACAGGGGGTACCACCCCACACCCACCAATGGATCCCCAAACTACAACCCATCATCCCCTGGTCCCCATCCCTTCCTGGTATAACCAACCGGGATGGCAGCCCATATAGAGCTCCCCTGACCACCATAAACATATCCAAGAGTCATGAATGCACATAGAGAGGGAGAAATCAGTCTGCTGGAGCTGTCTGATCCAACGCTGGCCCCCCCGCTCGCCGGTGCACCCCCGGACCTGGATCGCCTCCTGGACCTGGAGCGGCGAGACCTTTTCACCCGGCCACCAGGCCCACCCCGGGTCACCCCGCCCGAGGAAGAGTCAGATTCCTTCCCTGGCGGAGAATGAGGGTGTAGCCGCACTGTCTCATCCGTCCAACTGAAAACCTCCTCCGGAGAGTCAAAGAAGTACGTGCGGGAGCGGTAGACGACCCGTAGCCGGGCCGGATAAAGCAGTGCATAAGGAAGCTTGAGCTCCCGCAGGCGGGCCTTAGCTGCAAGAAACGATTGCCGCAATTGCTGAGTCTGTTTAGTATAGTCCGGGAATATGAGGATACAGGCGTTGTTAAACTGCAAAGGTTTGTGGGCTCTCGCCTGCTTAAGGATCACATCCCGATCATGATAATTAAGTAGTTTAGCAATCACTGGCCGCGGACTGGCCCCGGAGGGAGGCTTCTGTATCAGGGCTCTATGTGCCCGCTCCACCACAAAACATTTGGAAAGGGAGTCGGTAGGTAGCCAACTCTCTAGCCACCGAGTGAGAAACTCCTCCATATTCCCCGACTCGCATCCTTCCGGAAAACCAACAAGGCAGAGGTTGTTACGCCAGGCCCTACCCTCCGCGTCCTCGACCCTGGATGCCAAGCCCCGCTGGGTAGTCTCCAGAGACGCCACTCGTTGCTGCAGGGTAGTCACCACATCCTCTACCCAGGAGATCCGAGTTTCGGTTTCCGTGATGCGTGCCACCGCATTGCGCAGGTCCTGGCGCAGCAACATTACATCGGAGCCCACTGCCCCTATTTTTGCATCCAGGGCGTCTCTGGACTGGGTGATAGCCGCCAGGAGGGCAGCATTGTCTGGCACAGCACCCGGGGCCCCGCCTACCGCCCCGGCGGAGCCCCCCGGGCCCGCAAACGTATCTAACGTGCTCTGCTTGGAAGGCCCTCCGCTGGTTTTGTCCCTCGTCATGATGGGGCAGGCAGGGGGGCGCTAGGGGGCGCACGGACAAGATGGCCGCTAACGCATAAGGCTCCCACAGCCTAGTGCCGTTCTCCTCTGATTTATCCTGCCAGCAGCGCGAGATTGGGTCGCGGACGCCACCCGCTGCTCAGTGAAGGACTCCGGCGGCCGAGTGGGGGAAATCCGAGGCTTGGGTTGACCTGCCGCCTCCGATATCGGCTCCGGTAGCTGGCCCGGTGAACAGCCCTGCACGGGCTGCAAGTGGTGGCCGGCCACGAGGGGTACTCCAGCCCGTGGCTCACCACGAGGCGGCTAGGCCACATAGGCCGCACAACACAGGGAGGGCGCGAGCTGCCAGCGGCCCACAGAGCCAACGAGACCAGTGCAGGCGATGGCGGCGTGAGGCGAAGTTGCTAGCTGATTGAGCTGCGGCGACTACACGGGGGAAGTGCTGGAGTGGCGAGAGTCGCCAAGGTGGGTCTCGCCCACGGAAAGTGCAGCGGACGGCGGATTATGGCGGCGTGACTGGGCGGAGAGACTGAGGCGGTCGCCGCGGGGAGTGACGGGACACCCTGAGCGGATCGGACCCCCCGGTGAGGACTACTGGACTATCTGTCGAAGCGGCCCAGGTGAGGCGTACAGGACTGGTGCCCGGCGCGAGGGTGATCTCTGAGGAAGCAGCGGGAAGGTCTGGGTGGCAGAACGGGACTCCCCGTGTGCAGAGACTAGGAGCCAGGCTCTGTGGAGCTTATTGCGGACAGCTGAAAGGGGACGGGCCGTCTCGGCGCTGTGGAGAGCAACCTCGAGGCCCAGAGACTGAGTGACTAGGGGCCGGGGGCCTGACGGACGACCATTGCCCCTGCTGTGGGGCGCAACCGCATAGGGAGTGGGGAGCCGTCTGCTTCCCGTGGAGGAGAGGACGCCTGGAACTATCGTGTGCCTTGATTTCCTTGCACCTGCTGCGAACAGGAGGCGGCGACCGGCCCGGGGTTAGCTGGCGGAGACTGGCAGTGATTGACCGGCGAGGGTCCTGTACAGTGAAGCGGCATTGTCTGATGGGGATGGAGCAGCGGTCTGGGGCATAGCTGCGGTCGGCAAGCTGCTGCGTCTGTATCAAGTAGATCGCCAGGTGGTTGGGGTCGCACTGGCTGATGGCTCATGAGTGATGTGCACCGACAACTGAGGTGGAGCGTCGATGGACCTGGCAGATCAGAGGCACTTGCGACGGGGCTGAGGAGTGACACTTGGAGGGGGTCCTTGTCCTGCTGCGAGGCCAATGCGGGGCGGCTTTGACGGCTTCGGGTGCCTGGAGGCGCCAGGCAGAAGACACCAGGCTGGCGGCGGCTGCTGAGGAGGTCTCGCGGCCCTCTCCCTCTTCGGCGTTGGTGGTGGAGAGGGGATGCTAATCTTCCAGTGCCCTGATGTAGCGGTGCTGACGACTGAACCTGTCTGACGCGCGCTGGAGAGTGCTACGAATGCCGTCAGCACAACAGTTGGCTATGGGGCGGTTGAGGAACAAGCCAAGCGAGGGACGGCCGAGGGTAGAGGGCCCTGGCCTGGCACCGGGTCACTCTGGAGGAGGTACGGAGCAACCGGCGTCGTCGCTTGAAGCCAAAATGGACGCCATGCTGGCGGCGGTGGACCGTCTGGGTAATACCCTAGCACAGACTAGGACCTCCCTGGAACCCCGCATCGATAAAGTTACAGTGGATTTTACCCTCCTACATGCTGATCACTGCAAGTTGGTGGTCTCCGTCGCTCAGCAGAGCCAAATGCTTCAGGACGTTCAGCCGGTGGTGCGCAGCTACACCGCATCCTTGCAGGACCTGATTGACCGTGTTAATACCTTGGAGGACCGCGCTGAGGATGCGGAGGGCCGCTCACGGCGCAACAACATCCGAGTGGTGGATGTAGTGCTCACTATTCTAGTGATCACTGTGTATCATTCCAAACGACCCTTATTGATGATTGGTTGTAAGTCAACCTTATAGACCAGCTATCCTAGTAGCGTGGATACGAGCAGTCTTAGGCTAAACTCTAGAGGGCGTGTTAAGCCAGCTGTTTACCATCACATATACCCCTTGAACACCGAGTGAAAGGACACCACACAAGTTGTTATGAAAATAAAGGATATTTATTTATAACAGGACTACCCTGGCTCTTTATGAGTCAGGGAGCTAAGCACAATACAAAACTCTTAGGAAAATACTTCTGGTTGCACAATTTACACAAATGCCCGAGGGCACGAAACCATTACACTGCAAGTGGTAGGGGAGAGGTTAGAAAGTCTAAAGTTACTGATTCCGGAGTGACCCGATCAGTGGGACTAAACGAAAAAGGAACTGGACACTTGTAAAGCGAACCTGCGATGGAGCACCGAAATGCTCGAGTTACCTAGCCCAGAGGCTGCGGCTGTGGAAGGTTCGGCAAGATGTCGGAAGTCCTCGTTGTAGTCTCAGGAGCCTGAAAGAAGAGTTGCTGGCAGGCGACCAGTGTCGATGTTCAGCGAGATCCAAGCCTGGATCGGTGATGAAGGAAACCTGAAAGCAGAGGGGACTCAGTTCTCAACCGCTAGCCAGCGATCGTGTGGGCACCAGGAGGGTACCGGCTGAAGTCACCTCGACCAGGTGAGTGGATGACGTCGGACTCGGCTGTTCCTCGGACCAGGAGGCGCGGCGGCGACCAGGATGGAGGGCGAGCTGTCCCACGAAGGTGTCTGCTGTCGATGATGCTGGGCCCAGGAATGGGGCAGCGGATCTTGGCAGTGGCAAACCCACGCGGTGGAGTCAAGATGGCGTCTGGAGTGGACCAGGAGGGTCCGTGGTACTCCTCTGTGGAAGGGGAGCAAGAGCCAGTCTGGAGCAACCAGACTAGTGATGAAACAATCGTGGTGCGTCGTGAAGAGGGCCACAAGCCGGTCGGCAAGTGGTCGAACAACGCGGTGAACAGCAAGGAGCGGAAGGGCCCCCATGCAGATCTCGTGGATGCTGGGGAGGCAGACTTCGGTGCTGGAGCTGCTCAGGGTTAGGGCTTCTCAAACCCTAGGTGCACTCACTCGAGGGTCCCTCGGTGGGCGTGCTAGATAAGCGTCGTGCAGGTTCTGAAGATGGCCGGTCCCGCAGGTCTCGTCACACCTACGACTCTCAGCTGGGCTGATGAGGTAGGTAAAGGTCAGAGATGGCAGGAAACTCGGGTCTCGTCGAGCTGGGCATTCTTGATCCGTAGGAGAGACTTACAGCAAACCGCAAGCGCTTAGGTGGTGCCTGCTGGTGCAGGGTGGCTACTCCTTAGCCACAAGGGAGAGTCTTCAGAAATAGTCAAGAGTTCCTTTCGTGGAAAGTAGTTCAAGATTCAGAATTATCCAATTTGGGAAGGGGACTCGCTCCTACCTTTATTCTAAGAAAAGGGCCTGGCCCGTGACCTGGTCCTACCTATGGGTGGAGCCAGGAGGGGGGTGGTTACACCCCTATCCTTTGTCCGGCTTCGCCCCAGCTCAGGGGCTGTTGGGCCCCCGAAACTGGTTTGAGCCGGGCTATGCACAGTGAGCACCGGGGTGCCACTTGCAATCACCTTCCTTTCAGCCCTGCCTACCTGGGATACACAAACCCTGTCTGGGATGGTGCTAACACCGCCCTCGACAGGAAACCCTTTGTCCAAGCTCCCCTCGCTGGAAGGTCTCCCAGCAGCAGGAGGTCAGACTTGTGTCTGGTGGCAGCATCCATTTTGTGATGCTGAGGCTTGAGTCAACTTTAACCGGGGTTCAAGGTTACTTCCATGTCGTGCCCCTCTAAAAGGGGGGAATGCTAACCCCGTCGCCAGAACTGGCGAGGGGTTCGTATTCCAATTCGTATGACACCTTACTCGACATGTGTAGGTGATGTGATGCCAAAGTTAGCAAATAACCGCAAGGATTATAATGCATTTAAAAGTAGTTGGCCCGCGTCACCATGGAACGGCTATTAGGACTTGGTTCCGCAAGCCGCCGACGGGCTCAGCTCGCGCCAGAGCACCGTCCCACATGATTCCCTGCACTCTGCCTTCAGGATTGATAAGGCCTGCCATAGGAGTGACTGATAGGAATCCATGTGTCCATTTTAGGGTTAGGTGTAGGAATACTACACCTACAGCAACGGGTGATTACACCACTTTGCCCCAGCTGTCGTGCAGCCAGTTGTGTCAGATTTGGGCGGCCATCCAGGGGTGGCATAATACATGCTGCGGCCCCTGGTAGGCCCTGGGTACACCGATGCCCTGGATACCTGTGGTATGCTGAGACAGGGACTGACAAGGCGGCCCAGTTCCAATTGGTAGATGCACCTAATGTACATGTGTGTTAATTTCGAGAGAGAACAGCTAGGCTGTGGGTCTGATTGGCAGGCCCACAGCCAGGGAAAGTCGTAAACCAATGAAGCAAAAGCAAAAAAATCTGGGTGATCATAGGATTGCAGACCCTACTCTCCTACACTGATCACTGCAAGTTGGTGGTCTCCGTCGCTCAGCAGAGCCAAATGCTTCAGGACGTTCAGCCGGTGGTGCGCAGCTACACCGCATCCTTGCAGGACCTGATTGACCGTGTTAATACCTTGGAGGACCGCGCTGAGGATGCGGAGGGCCGCTCACGGCGCAACAACATCCGAGTGGTGGATCTGCTGGAAGGCGAGGAAGGGCGAAACCCTGAACGATTTGTCGAAGGATGGCTACGAGACATTCTACCTTCGGGGATGCTTTCCCCATAATTTGTGGTAGAACGGGCACACAGGGTCCCGGCGCAGAGGCCTATCCCCGGGGCACGGCCGCGTCCCTTTCTTTTCACACTCCTCAACTACCGTGATAGGGATGTGGTGCTTCGTGAAGCCAGGAAGTTGGACGCAATTGTGGTGGGCGGGGGGCCGGTGATGATGTTCCCGGACTACACGGCGACGGTCCAGAAACGGAGGAGCAATTATTTAGCGGTGAAGCGCCGGCTGCGTGAATTACAGATTCCGTACTCCCTGCTGTTCCCTTCGCGTCTCCGAGTGGTTGCGAAAGAGGGGACCCGTTTCTTTGATGCCCCGTCCGATGTCTGGGACTGGCTGGAGGAGGCGAGCCTACACAGTGGTCAGAGGCCCACGGATCTGGGAGCTGATGGGCAGCAGGAGAGAAGATCGCGGCGGAGGCAGCAGAGGGACACCCACAGAGGGATGGGGTCGGCCCTTGCCGTGGCACCCAGCCCGGAAAAGATGCGCCTGGAACGCCAGGAGGCCCTGGAGGCTGTGGCGACCCTGGGGTCTGTGAGCAGCCAGGGGGACGCGATAGCTCATGAACACAGTGACTCCGCGACTAGTAGATCTTCCTCCCCGGCTGCCATACTCTCGGAGGAACAAATGCTACCAGTGGTGACACCTCAAACAGCTAATATCATTGTGTGACCATCGCCGCACTGGGGCAATGGTGTGTGCAGGGGAATGGGATGGAATGAACGTGGCTGGGTGTGGGGGGAGGCTGTAGGCCCCTCTACTCCTCTGTTGGACATAGCGCGATTCCCCCGCGCCGGTGGGTGCAGTTCGGCTGGGGCGCCTTAAGTGGGTGAGGTAATGAGCGACGGGGCTTATTCCCCCCCTCCCCGGGGTGGGGGGGGGGACGCGCATGTTATGAGCAGTCGGTGGCGGGTGCGGCCACAATATGACTACTCGCGCGGGCTGGGCATAGCTAGCAGCTTAGAAGGCACATAAGGTGATGGTGGAGGTAGCGTAGTGACATAGCAATTTGCGACTGTTGCAATCGCCCTACGAGCCCGCTAGCCTCCATCTTGCTTAATTTTCCATAGACATTAGGCTTGTAGTTTGGACGAATGCCTGTGCTGGGGTTTGCCCTGACAGTTACAAAGTTCTTGGGTTTTGTTAGGTGCGCCCAGCTGCACACCGTGGTTACTTTACTTGTTGTTTTATCACAGCATACCGGCATGACATCCAAAACCGAGGTCTTCCACCTTGACCCACCCGACCCTGGCCCTGCGCCCTACATAGTCCTGCTAGTATCAGATGGCTAACACTGGGGTAATTACATGGAACATAAGAGGTATGCACACGCCAGCACGCCGTTATTCTGTTTTTGCCTATTTGCAACGACATAAGGCAGCCATCGCCCTCCTCCAGGAGACTCATATGACACAGCCGGAACTTGACAGGCTGCGAGCTCGCTGGAGGGGTCAACTTTACGGGACCACATATTCCGGCCACGCCCGTGGCACATTGATTTGGGTAAGGGCGGGCACCCCGTTCACATGCATAGACACAGTGGTGGACCCATCTGGGCGGTACACCTTGGCCCGGGGGAAGCTTCAGGGACAGCACGTGCTAATTGCCTCCCTATACGCCCGAACACCGACCAATCGTCGTTCTTGGATCACCTTTCTGCGTTGCTGGCACCGTACTTGGGTGTTCCCTGGCTACTAGGTGGGGATTTTAACGCTGTCCTTGATACGCAACTAGACAGGTCCTACCCGCCCCTCCGCAGCACGCAGGCGGTTTCGAATGCAAGGAGCCTCACTGACTGGTTGTCACACTGGGCCTTACGTGATGTGTGGCGCAGCCTGCACCCTGGCGACCGCATTTACTCGTACTACTCGGCGGTGCACGACCTTCATGTCCGACTCGACAGGGTGGTGGGCTCTCACTCTCTGACTCCCCTGATAGACCAGGCAGACTATTTGAGCCGGACCCATTCGGACCATAACCCTCTTAGTTTGCGTCTGCGTTGGGACCCCGGGCGGCCCCCTGTCCCAACGTGGCGGTTACAGTCGGCAGCGCTGGAGGATGCTGAGTTCCGCGCCTCCCTGGGCACGGCGGTTGAGCAGTTTTTCGACCTGAATGAGGGGACGGCAGGTAGTGAACTAACGGAGTGGGACGCGCACAAATCCACCATACGTGGGACACTGTCTAGGGGCGATATGGAATATCCGTCGGCGGCTTGCACTGTCGCTCCCTGCCTTGGAGTCTCGCCTTCTGTCGTGTGAACGCCACGGTGAGGGAGGAGGTCGGGACTCGATCCGACTGGCGCGACTCCGGGCGCGTCACGCTGAACTACTTGAGCGGCTGCGATGCCACAACTATGCGGCTCATTCGGCTCGGGTGCACGCCACGTCTGACAGGGCAGGGCGGTTACTAGCCTGGTTGATTCGGCAGGAGGAGGTACACGCCCCGATAGACTCTATTCGAGGGCCTGACGGGGTGATGGTATACACGCAGTGGGAGATCCATCAAGTGCTGACGGCACACTACGCGGCTCTATACAGATCGACGGGGTGCAGACAGGCACAGGATCTAGATCGGTTTCTGGAGGAGGCCCAATTGCACACGGTCCCCGAAGAGCACCAGGAGTCATTGGAATGCCCCCTAACAGTAGAGGAGATAGGCGATGCGGTGACCTCCTTGGCCTCTGGAAAAGCGCCGGGCCGGATGGACTTCCGGCGGAGTATTACAAGGCCTACCGGGAGTCCCTAAGGCCCAAGCTGCATACTCTCTATCTTGCGGCCCTCGAGGAGTCCACTTTGCCTGCCTCCATGCGAGAGGCCTATCTGCTCTCCCTGCTTAAGCCTGGCCGGGACCCTACCAGCCTGGGGTCCTACCGCCCCCTTGCCCTTCTTAACGCGGACTACAAAATCCTGGCCAAGGTACTGGCGGAACGGCTGGCCCCAACGGTATCGGCGGTGGTACAGAGACCAAAACGGCTTTGTGCTGAAACGCAGCACCTCTCTTAACTTGAGGCGGTTTTTTCGGGTGGCTACTGACGGGGCGCAACACTGATCTAGGGCAGGCTGCTTAGTCCTAGACCTAGAGAAGGCCTTCGACTGTCTTGAGTGGGGGTACTTAGTGGCGTAGCTGTCACATTATGGGCTGGGCCTCGGGTTCCTTCAGATGGCGGCACTCCTCTATAAGAACCCCGTGGTGAGGGTGAGAACTGGGCCTCTGAGGCCATCCCGATTGGTTGCAGTACTAGACAGGGGTGCCCTCTGTAGGAGAGTAGGGTCTGCAATCCTATGATCACCCAGATTTTTTGCTTTTGCTTCATTGGTTTACGACTTTCCCCGGCTGTGGGCCTGCCAATCAGACCCACAGCCTAGCTGTTCTCTCTCGAAATTAACACACATGTACATTAGGTGCTTCCACCAATTGGAACTGGGCCGCCTTGTCAGTCCCTGTCTCAGCATACCACAGGTATCCAGGGCATCGGTGTACCCAGGGCCTACCAGGGGCTGCAGCATGTATTATGCCACCCCTGGAATGGCCGCCCAAATCTGACACAACTGGCTGCACGACAGCTGGGGCAACGTGGTGTAATCACCCGTTGCTGTAGGTGTAGTATTCCTACACCTAACCCTAAAATGGACACATGGATTCCTATCAGTCACTCCTATGGCAGGCCTTATCAATCCTGAAGGCAGAGTGCAGGGAATCATGTGGGACGGTGCTCTGGCGCGAGCTGAGCCCGTCGACGGCTTGCGGAACCAAGTCCTAATAGCCGTTCCATGGTGACGCGGGCCAACTACTTTTAAATGCATTATAATCCTCGCGGTTATTTGCTAACTTTGGCATCGCATCACCTACACATGTCGAGTAAGGTGTCATACGAATTGGAATACGAACCCCTCGCCAGTTCTGGCGACGGGGTTAGCATTCCCCCCTTTTAGAGGGGCACAACATGGAAGTAACCTTGAACCCCGGTTAAAGTTGACTCAAGCCTCAGCATCACAAAATGGATGCTGCCACCAGACACAAGTCTGACCTCCTGCTGCTGGGAGACCTTCCAGCGAGGGGAGCTTGGACAAAGGGTTTCCTGTCGAGGGCGGTGTTAGCACCATCCCAGACAGGGTTTGTGTATCCCAGGTAGGCAGGGCTGAAAGGAAGGTGATTGCAAGTGGCACCCCGGTGCTCACTGTGCATAGCCCGGCTCAAACCAGTTTCGGGGGCCCACCAGCCCCTGAGCTGGGGCGAAGCCGGACAAAGGATAGGGGTGTAACCACCCCCCTCCTGGCTCCACCCATAGGTAGAACCTAGTCACGGGCCAGCCCCTTTTCTTAGAATAAAGGTAGGAGCGAGTCCCCTTCCCAAATTGGATAATTCTGAATCTTGAACTACTTTCCACGAAAGGAACTCTTGACTATTTCTGAAGACTCTCCCTTGTGGCTAAGGAGTAGCCACCCTGCACCAGCAGGCACCACCTAAGCGCTTGCGGGTTGCTGTAAGTCTCTCCTACGGATCAAGACTGCCCAGCTCGACGAGACCCGAGTCCCTGCCATCTCTGACCTTTTACCTACCTCATCAGCCCAGCTGAGAGTCGTAGGTGTGACGAGACCTGCGGGACCGGCCATCTTCAGAACCGGCACGACGCTTATCTAGCACGCCCACCGAGGGACCCTCGAGTGAGTGCACCTAGGGTTTGAGAAGCCCTAACCCTGAGCAGCTCCAGCATCGAAGTCTGCCTCCCCAGCATCCCCGAGATCTGCGTGGGGGCCCTTCCGCTCCTTGCTGTTCACCGCGTTGTGCCACCACTTGCCGACCGGCTTGTGGCCCTCTTCACGACGCACCACGATTGTTTCATCACTAGTCTGGTTGCTCCAGACTGGCTCTTGCTCCCCTTCAACAGAGGAGTACCACGGACCCTCCTGGTCCACTCCAGACGCCATCTTGACTCCACCGCGTGGGCTTGCCACTGCCAAGATCCGCTGCCCCATTCCTGGGCCCAGCATCATCGACAGCAGACACCTTCGTGGGACAGCTCGCCCTCCATCCTGGTTGCCGCCGCGCCTCCTGGTCCGAGGAACAGCCGAGTCCGACGTCATCCACTCACCTGGTCGAGGTGACTTCAGCCGGTACCCTCCTGGTACCCACACGATCGCTGGCTAGCGGTTGAGAACTGAGTCCCCTCTGCTTTCAGGTTTCCTTCATCACCGATCCAGGCTTGGATCTCGCTGAACATCGACACTGGTCGCCTGCCAGCAACTCTTCTTTCAGGCTCCCGAGACTACAAGGAGGACTTCCGACATCTTGCCGAACCTTCCACAGCCGCAGCCTCTGGGCTAGGTAACTCGAGCATTTCGGTGCTCCATCGCAGGTTCGCTTTACAAGTGTCCAGTTCCTTTTTCATTTAGTCCCACTGATCGGATCACTCCGGAATCAGTAACTTTAGACTTTCTAACCTCTCCCCTTCCACTTGCAGTGTAATGGTTTCGTGCCCTCGGGCATTTGTGTAAATTGTGCAACCAGAAGTATTTTCCTAAGAGTTTTGTATTGTGCTTAGCGCCCTGACTCATAAAGAGCCAGGGTAGTCTTGTTATAAATAAATATCCTTTATTTTCATAACAACTTGTGTGGTGTCCTTTCACTTGGTGTTCAAGGGGTATATGTGATGGTAAACAGCTGGCTTAACACGCCCTCTAGAGTTTAGCCTAAGACTGCTTGTATCCACGCTACTAGGATAGCTGGTCTATAAGGTTGACTTACAACCAATCATCAATAAGGGTCGTTTGGAATGATACACAGTGATCACTAGAATAGTGAGCACTACATATCAGGCCAACTTCTCACACCCTCTCTCGCCCCTTTTCTTTGCGCTCGCCATGGAGCCTCTGGCTGCTACGCTCCGTGGAGTACTGACGGACGGCATCCCCCTGGGCGATGCGACTCACCGGGTTTCACTCTACGCAGACGACCTTCTGGTCTTTGTCAGAGATGTGACGTGCATCCCAGTGGAGTTGGAGCGCGCCCTGTCCGACTCCGCCGAGATTTCGGGTCTCCGGGTGAATGCCGCAAAGTCGTGTCTCTCATTCCGAGCCGGGACCCGAGACCCGCAGTACCGTCTTGGGGGCGTGCCGGTCATGTGGCAGCCAGACACCTTTCGTTATTTGGGTGTCCAAATATATCGGCAACCGGCGGATCTTGTGGAGGGTAATCTGGGCAAGGCGGTAACAGCGGTCAGGGCTCAGATGCGATTCTGGGGCACCCATCCTCTCGCGGTTACGGGGCGAATCTTCTTAATCAAAATGGTGATTCTACCCAGGCTACTTTACTATTTCGCTAATCTACCCGTTTACATACCGGCATCCTTCTTTGCAGCCCTGGAATGCTCGCTTCGAGACTTTGTATGGGGAAACACACGCCACAGAGTTGCGTTGCCCAAGCTATGCCTCCCCTCTGGCCAGGGGGGACTCGCGATGCCGTGCTGTGCACATTACTATCTGGCGGCGCAGCTGCAGTGGGTGGCTCGGTGGCTGGCGGACAGAGAGCGTGACAACACGGCGACCGCGGCGCCCCCCATCTCCTTGGCTGGTGTCACTGAGATGTTCCACCCGGCTGCAAAGAGGTTGAGGCCGGTGCCCCTTCTCGTCAGGGTGGCCTACCAGTGCTATTGGCGTGCTCTCTACCTGACCCGGAACCGTACTCCATACGCCCCAGCCATACCGATAGAGGGTTCTCCAAGTGGACAGAGGGTGCTGTGTGCTGCTGAGCTTGCAGACTGGCATGCAGCGGACATTCACACATTGGGGGACCTTTACCGGGACGGTGTTCTTCTATCATTCGCCTCGCTGGTGGAGGAGTCGGGGTTACCAACTTGCCACTTTCTTCGTCACCGCTCGCTGGTGGCGACGCTGACTAGCCGGTGGGGCGATCTCGGCGTGGAACCGGAGCAGCATCTCACGATGCAATTCCTACATGTCATGGGGCGCGGGAGGCACATGATCCGGTGGTTCGCAGCCTCTTTGCGTACACACGCCGCGATTAGTCTAGCCCCACTGTGCCGTAAGTGTGAAACGGATTTAGCCCGGCCCATGGCAGACAAGGAGTGGGACAGGGTGCTGCAGGGCCCGACGAAGATCCCCAGAAATATGCGATTCCGCCAAATACAGTACTTTATTCTACATAGAGCGTATCTCACACCCGACTCTGTCAATCGGTATTTCCACCGTGCGGATGCGGGCTGTTCTCGCTGCGGGGAACTGGATGCTGGGCTGGTTTACATGTTGTGGAGCTGCCCTGCGCTGGATTTGGACTGGCGGACGGTTCATGCAGCGCTCAATGCATGTACGGGCCGTCGACTCCCATTCGAATGGCCGGTTTACTTGTTGCACCTCTTTCACAGAGCCCCCTCCATGAGGGTTGCCTCCAGGTTTACTGACCTGGGACTGGTGGTGGCGAAGCGACTGCTCACCAAGTGCTGGAAGGCGGCGGAACCACCTCACGCGCGAGCATGGAAGGGTTCGTTGCTGGTGTGGGCGAGGGCGGAGGGCGCGGCCCTCCTGCGGGAGGAGACACTAGGCCTCAGACAAACACCAATAGCGAGTCAATGGGAGGCACTCCTACAGGCCATGATGCGACTTGAGGGGGACTCTGGGGGGGTTGACGGGAGGCATGAAGTGTTGTATCGGGGGCCTGGTTGCTTAGGTGGGGCGCAAGGGAAAGGAGATAGTGTTGCTCACACAGCCTGTATAGAGGTCGCGGGGTTGGTGGGTGGGGGGGCCGGACCAGGGGACAGAATAAGGGGTTGCTGGAACGAAGGCCGGATGCTGCTGTTGTTGTTTTATCTGGGTGTCTGTTGTTCTGCCCCATTTCCTTATGGTTAGTCAACTGTTTATGGAAGCACGTAGGGGTTGAGCGGGTGAAATATTGGAGGCTTACCTTGGTGAGGTCCCTCAGCGACATGATTTCAAAGGGGACGTTGTGTTAGTATTTTAGTCATGAGGCCCGCTATGTTATTCTTTATTAAAGATTAGGTGATGAGCCCGCTCCCATTAGTTCATACATACATGGTCAGAGATGCACTATTGAGGCTATTTCAAATGTAAGTCATCCGGATCTCAAAATGTAATGTGTATTTTGTTTAACACTAAGAAATGCCAATAAACAGATTTACAAATAAATGATGGGGCAGGCAGACCCTCGCGATCCTCCGTCCCTCGAGAAGGCGCCGTCCCCATGCACCCCGCCGGGATTCCTTGCGCAGGGCGATACTGCAGTCCGATCCCGGGCCGCGCAGCTCGATCTAACTGCTGATGCGGCCGTCCGGGAGCCCCTGCCGAGCGACTTTGGCCCACTTGGGTCAGGTAGCACCACTCCACACCACCCAGCGGACGGACGTCAGTGTCCCTCCAAGACCCACGGGCGACGAGAGCTCCACCGGGGCGTCTCAGAGTAGCTGCCCAGGCCCCCAATGCCGCTGCGCTCACCGGGGCCTGAGACCTCAATGGTACCTGCACCGGGCCTCGGGCATGCCCCAGGGAACAGACAGGATGCGCCTCCAAGCCATCCACGGAGCGCTGTGGGCGTCACAGGCCACACCCCGGCACCCCCACGCGGTCCGACACCACCGCCGAATCCCACATCTACAATTTTAACCTTCGTGACTCCTTACAATCTGGCTTCACGAAAGGATGCAGCACGGAAACCGACATGCTTAATATCGTCGATGACCTCCACCGGTCACTCGACAATGGGGAGTCCTGCCTACTTATTCTCCTTGACCTCTCTACTGTATTAGATACAGTTAACTATTCTGCCATTCTGCCTTACTTAACTCACTAAAAGCTTGATTTGGCCTTAATGGTCTTGTCCTCAAATGGTTCTCTTCTTATCTCCAACACAGAACTCAGCAAATCAAAATTCTCGACTGCCTCTCGAAACCTACTTAGGTCTTCCTAGGCGTCCCTGAGGGCGCCATTCTTCCCCCCTCTCTCTTTAAACTCTTCATGGAACCCCTTACCTTTATTCTGAAATAAGCAGGAATCAACTACCACCTCTATGCTGATGACACGCAACTTTACTACAAGATTAGTTCACACTCGGATGTTCTCCATCTTAACAATTCCTTGAAGAAGATCCAATCCTGGTTTTTCTCTAACCACCTCAAACTTAACCCCCAAAAAACAGAAATCATTCTCTTCTCTCCCAATAGCAACCACATCCCCATCCAAAGCTGGCTCTCTGACCTAAATACTCTTAACTGCTCGCTCTCCTTATCAAACTCAGCAAAATCACTTGGTTTCACTATGGACAACAAACTTACTCTTAATGACCACATAATAAAATCGGCTAAAGGAGCTCTCTTCACTCTCCGACATCTTTAAAAAATCAAACCATTTATTCCAGCTGATGACTTCAAAGGGGTTGTACAATCACTTGTTTCCTCCAAAATTGACTACGGCAACGCTATCGTCTCCGGTACTCCGAAAATACATCTTGCCCCCTTAGATCTATGCTCAACCTAGCTGCCAGCCTAATCACGGACTGCAAACATTTTGATCACATCTCCCCTTCCCTCAAAGCCCTCAATTGGCTATCTGTTGAAGGAAGAGCCTCCTACAAGACTGCATGCATTACACACATAGCTCTTCACCAACAAACCCCCCTGTTCCTTACAAACAAACTCAAAAAAGCAGGCTGCTCGCGTACGATGAGAAGAACTAATGCTCCACTCCTTGTCCCCCTCTGTTAAAAAAGAAAACCACACAATTTCAGACTTTCTCCGGGAATGCACCAATGATCTGGAATGCTCTCCCTAGGGATTTGCGCTGTAACCCCTCCTCAGCTTAAAAAAAGATCTCAAATCGCACCTTCTCAACAAATATTGCGGTCCAGAATCCTCGCCTCTGCCCCCTCTTACAAGCCCGTCAATCTGGTTTCATCCATCTGCCCTCCTGACTCCCCCATTCTCCCTGAGACGTCACTTCCTTTCTCCCCTGTTACTTATCTATCTTTTCCTTCTTCCTCACCAACCAGCCTAGAACTTTGACGCCCCCCGTGCTCTCAACCATGAGCTGTATTCTGTGTATTTGTCAACGCTCTAAAACAGTTTTGCTTGATAGCCTTGACTCATGTAATTTATCTCCTGTTAGATCTATACCGTTCCTATGCCAAAAAGCATTTCTTGATAACCCTTCCCCTATTTAAATAGATTTTTTTACCCGCTTGTTAATTAAATATTGTTTTTTTATCCTGACATCTATGGGAGTATCCTATTGAAAAACTGTTTCTGCTGTAACAATTAAACGCTTTCTACTTATTTGTTATGTTTTTCTCTTTTATCCTGTAGTCTGTTTTTATTTTACAGAACAACTGTCTTGTCTGTAACAATCAACGCTCTTGTAAAGCGCTCTGATACCCACGGGTCCAGCTAGCGCTATATAAAGCCTCAAATAAATAAATACTAGGGACTCCCATCTCGACACCGGTAAATGATTCAAGCATGGGCATCTATGAGAGATTCCATTACTGGAGGACTCTAGTAACAGGTTAGTAACTTTCTTCTCCCGGACAGCTTATTGCTGTCATGGCTACAGGGCGGCCGATCTCTTAGTTGTTTGTCCCAGAGCGCATCGAGACATTCACCTGCGCCTTGGCTGAGGTTGGTGGATCAGGTCACTATAACCTAGCAGCCACGGCTGTATTCCCAGACATGGTTGTGGTCCGATGGAGGATTGGTTACACTGCTTCTTTTTTCTCCGTAATACTGATTAGAATTTCTTTGTAATGAGTCATTGCTGAATGGAGGTACTTCTCTGAAGGCCAAACCTGTACATTCATGGTGGCTGTCACTATATTGTTCTTTTTTTAATGCCTTGAGGCCCCTCTTTACCTGGCATGAGTGTGAAATGCTTCATGTTATCATGGATGTAGCTAAATACTTATAATGACTTGAGTTGGGGCGTGCCAGCACATAGTGTTAATATAGTGCTTCATTATTTATGCTGAAGGAGTGTTGTGTTATTAGGTAGCCAGCAAATAACACTTTGATTTTAGCATTACAATAGTCAAAGAAGTTAACAACTAAACTGTTTAGACTGTCTGATTTCAGATGTCGACAAGAACAACATTATAGCTGAAACAAATAGGGATGCTGCACCTCTTGTTCAGTCGAACTCTGCTTCTTTGTATGTCACTTCGGTTTCCTTTGCTCTGTTTGCTCTCCAGCATGGCACATACAAAGTAAAGTGAATTTAAATAGCAGTCGACTAGTGTGTTATTTAAAATATTTCAAACAAGGGATTGCATTAAGAATTGAAGCCATAATGCCCAAGCCTTTTGCTGTGTCCACTCGCATTGTCACTTGTATGGATAAAACACTGTTAAAACGAAAGGAACTATCACCAGTGTGTGAACCGAGCTTAGGTCGTTATTGGTGTGCAGATGCTGCACTTGTGCCTTGAGAGCTTTGTATTTGTGGTCATTTGCAATTTAAATAAAGTGAAATTGGAGTACAAATGGACTCCAATTCCGGCGACTGGGAAATTTTGAGGTTTTGCCTAATATATTGTATTTAAAACAAATCTTAAAAGGTGCTTACATCCTGCCCTTGCTTTTCATTGGTTCCTGTGCTTGCCACTTACTGTTTCTCTGTTTCTGTTGGCTGTAGAATACTATATCCTGTTGTTCCTTGTGTGTTTCTCTTATCAGTCTCCTGTGGCCCAAGTACTGTTTTCTTCCGCTTTCGTTGAATTGTTTTTTTTGTTTTGTCTGCACATCGTTTGCCATTTAACCCCAAGGCTCCTAGCACAGAATGATGCTCACATACCCAGATCCAGTATACAACAACACATTTCAGTTCACAAAGAGACTCCTTTCTTTAAAACCTTTCAGAAAATGTTTGCGGATAACTGAGAGCTTGCAGTATAGCCACACCTTCCTCAGAGGACTTTCAGACGTGTGTGCGCTCTCGAGCTGCCCGCATTATCTGAACTCCAAAGAAACTGCAGATCTGTGCAGCAAGCCTGGCAGACTCACTCATGCAAGGCTTGGTGACTGCTCTGAAGAGACTAAAATCATCTACCTGCTCCCAAGTGCTGATCCTTATGTGCTTTGCTGTATCAACCCGATGCACTGCAGAAACCTCCCTCAATGCGGCCCCCCTTCCTCCTGCAATTGCAGCTGGGTCACTTCACTGCGGCACCTCACAAACCCCCTTCAACTTTCTTGGAGTTATAGCACTAGCCCACCCCTTTACCCGAACCATTCGTGGGTCCTTCACTCCATGCAAGTGGAACCTTGAAGAGCTGATGTAAAAGCATTGTGACCTCCCACCCTTAAACATCGAAGTCTTGGGGTCATTAACCCCTTCAGTGCCCATGACGAGCTGGACTCGTCATGGGCCGCGGTGGCGCTGTGCCCATGACGAGTCCAGCTCGTCATAGACCCCGCCCGCTAATGCAACGGCCGGCACTGGGCGGGGAAAGGGGCGGGCACTGAAGGGGTTAAGGATACACAACACTACATTAACAAATACAAAATAAGCCACCAGAGTGTCAACTGATCTTGAGACCAAGCTGGGCTGTCGAATCTGAGGCTGCTTCAGGTTTGTTGTTTGAATTTACCCTAGTTAAAATTTTAGTATCAAAGATGGTGCTGGCAGAAGTTTGTTGTCTGCTGCTGTGTCTTCCGGTTAGAGCTTCTGACCCTGGGCTGAAGAGAAGCAATCTAACTTTTAGTCCGGGTCATCCTTATCAACAGGCTATGAGATCACTGCTTCCTGGGAATAAATGAATCTGCCAGGGAATGCCGCCTTCCTGGTAGCCAGTGCTTCGTGCATGGACAGTGAAATGAAGTTTCTTTCTGGCTTAAAGCCACGTGCAGTTTTCCATAGAGAGGCAGCAGTGTGGTGTACTCACTTCTCTTTAATTGTAAACGTGATATCTGATTTTAATATTAGCCATGAGATATTGCTGCGTGTCTTCTTCCTTGGGGTTTATATCTCAGGCTAGAGGAACAAGCATTTGCAATGCAATCGGTCTCGCTCTTGGGACCTTATATGTATTTAGCTATGCTGCACATTAGATTGGGTGTTGAAACATCTACTGTTCTTTGACATGGAGTGAGAGTAAGCACCAAACTGCGTGACACGCCAGGTATGAGAACACATGGAGAGAAATATTGCCTTTCAGCAGGAAATGGGATAGTCCAAAGCTCTGTTTTTAATAATAATAATAATAATAATAATAATACATCTTTATTCGGTTATGAATAAACAATTATAACCATAAAAGAACATACAAGAATCATATCATTCACAGAATATAAATACATACAAATGTTTAGAGTAGCAGGGAGTATTTCAGCCAAGATTTGTTCTATGGTTATAAATACATTTTAAAAACGTGGCCACAGTTTTTGTGATCAATATAGTGTTAAGAAATTGTAGGTGCAGCATAGCAGGACGACATCTTCTAAAACCAAGGGTTCTTAACAATGGATTCAACCATAAAGTGTGATGGTCAGCATAAAACTTACAAAACAAGACAGTATGCATTGTTGTTTGTTCTGAAATTTCGTCACAAGGGCATACCACTGAGGCCTCTTTCCAGGAGTTACGTTTGGGAAAGGCCACGAGTTTATGAAAAATATTCAGTCTGAAGCGTGTCAACAGGAGACGCTCGAATCGGGACTCAACATAGGTCAGGTATGGCTCAATGTTCAGAGGGGTCGCAACAATCAAGGAGTGTTGAACAGAAGGCTTTCTTATCTCCTTGGTTAGCCGCAGTTCTTCCAAGTGCGAGAAAGCTCTGATTTTTAACTCTTTTTTAGAGATCTCAGACATAGATTCAGGGTTATCATAATATTTGGCACAGCCCAAATCAGTAAAAAAAACTTTTTATATATGATAGCCACTCGATTTTACCCACGTGCTCCAAAGACATAGTGTCTGCTACAATCGCCTTTGTAACTAGATTTCTTGATGACAACCAAATACGGCGCCACAATAGAAGGGGTTGGATTTTTGCCAAATCCTCGATGTGGGCCATGCCTAATTCAGCATGGCATGAGAAAGTGGACACTCGTTTCGGAGTCATCAGAAGAAATCTCATGAAAATATTCTCTGCGACTTGCAGTGCATTTGTGTTTTTATGGCCCCACAAACCTGCCCCATAAAGTGCGGTCGAATGGCACTTCGCTACATAAATGCGAAGTAATTCTGCAGGAGGTCTTTTTCCCAATCTTTGGGAGAATTTTATAAGGGCCATGATTGCTCGCAGGAGGTGGTGTTTTCTAGCGTCAATAGCAGCTTTCCAATTGAGCTTTTCATCAATCATAACTCCAAGGTACGGGTATTGAGTAGTAAACTCCAACCTCTCTTTATCTAGGAAAATGGACTTTCCCCGTTTCCTATCCTTCCCTGCCACCATCACATAAGTTTTTTTAATGTTTATTTTGAGGTCCAAATTACCCATAAACTTAGAGTACCTATCTAGGGATTTCTGCAACTCTCGCGGAGTACGCGCTATAATTACTGCGTCGTCCGCGTAAAGAAGCGATGGGATGAGGCGATCTTTTATTCAAGAGAGGTCCTGAGCCCCTTGCAACATCTCCACCTCCAAGCCATTGGTGTAGAGAGAGAAGAGAAAGGGGGCCAGGACACAGCCCTGCCTCACACCACGTTCCACCCTAAAGGTCTCAGATACTTCGCCCTGTGCTCCAAAACGGACCCTGGACGAGGCATTGGAGTATAGTGCACGAAGGAGATTTACCAGGGCTAAATCAATGCCTATAGCAATAAGAACAGACCATAGCTTTGAATGGGAGACACAGTCAAATGCCGCGGAGAGGTCGATATATACCATGTAGAGTTTGCCTTCTTTTGCTGTTACATATTTTCCCATCAATAAGCTTAAGTTCAGTGCCTGTTCTATTGTGCCAAAACCCTCCCGAAAGCCAAACTGTAAGTCAGATAGTATGTTATGATCTTCCGCCCTCTCTTGAAGTCGCTGTAAAACCACCCTCCCCAATACTTTACCGAGAGAGTCCAACAATGATATTGGCCGATAACACGACACATCGTTTCTATTTCCCTTTTTAAAAACCGGAATCATGATCGATTGAGACCACATTTCAAGTAGTCCATATCGCATAGTGGCATCAAAGACCGCCTTTAGAATTGGGGCCCAGAGATCAAGTTTAAATTTGAAAAAATCAATCGGTACTCCATCTGGGCCGGGGGCTTTCCCACTTTTGCTTGCCTGCACAGCTTTTATGATTTCCTGGAGATCAAAATTTAGGGCAATCGGAATTAAAGTTTCTTGGGGGGTATCGTTTTCTTCCTCTAATAAATCAGCTGCTTGTGTTTTCCTAAATACTTTGGAAAAATGATTTGCCCATGTTGGGCCATCAATTGCTACCTCAATTGTTGGTTGATCATTTCTATCTGTCAGGAATGGAGTCTTCACTACCCTCCAGAACAGTGCCCCGTTTCTGGACAGTGAGCTTTCTTGTAGTTGATCCCATAAAGATTGTTTTATTTTCTGCTTCCTTGTTTTGCAGGCTAAACAGTATAACCTCCTTAGCCTGCGGATCTTGTCTTGATCTCTTACAGGATTTGTCAGGGCACTTTTTAGGAGTTTGTTGGCTGCAGTGCATTCGTGGTTAAACCATCCTCTTTTCTGGCCTGTTTTCCCTTTGTTAAAACATGTTAATAGGTTTTTAACTACCTCCAAAATAATACCAAAGTTGTACAGCAATTCTTCTTGATTGATGTCACTATCTAAACATTTCACAATGGCGGGATATGCTGCTTGAACCACCTTCGTGGTTATAGCTTCCGGATCTATCTTCCCCCACCCTATGGTGAAACCATTTAGTTTTGTGAGGTGAATATTATTCTGGGCAAGGGCAGTCATCAAAGAATATGGTTTAAATTTTCCCTTTTCAGTGATCAAATTAAAAGCCAAGGCTGCGTGGTCACTTAGTGTATTGATTATTAATCTGAAGTTCTGAGCTCTGCATTCCAAATTTGTTGAGATCAGGAAATAGTCAATCGTTGTTGCCCATCCCCTGCCCAAATAAGTGGCCTGCAGCTGATCCAATAAAGTATCGGGTTTATTTAAAATCATTAGACCCAATTCCGACAGTATTTCATTCAGGAAGTCTCCTATCTTAGTGTGGCTAAAATGGATCACCTGATTATCTGTTTCTTCAGCTAGCCCGCATATACTACTATTTTTCACACCACAAGGATGGTGGTTGAAGTCCCCACCCCAAACAATGCTTGGGACGTCCGGCCCTTGTACTTTGCTTGTTAAGGTGGAAAGTTTGTTACGTAAAGACCCAAGCAATTCTAGGCTCTCACACTCCAGGAGGTTGTCATAGGAGTTTACTAAATATATTACCCCTTTCCTCATGAAAGAGGGTTTCAATAATTGATAATTGGTGTGAAGTCTAAGGCTGGCTACTTTTAGTCCAGGAATAGTGTTTTTTATGTACACCGTCAAGCCCCCCTTCGCCCTTCCGCGAGGACCTGCAGTTGCCGCTGAAAAATATGTTTTGTAGCCCATCAGATGTAGTTCATTGATGGACCACGTCTCTTGCAAACAGATTACATGGTAGTCTTGGACAAAGTCTATTAGGGTCCCGTCTATTATTTTGGAACGTAGACCCGCAATGTTCCATGACATAATCTGTACTGTATTGTCAGCGTTTCTTGTATCTGAGCTATCATTCATGTGAGTTACTTTCATAACAGGGGAGTTGTCTAAATCTCTGTGTACTATACCCCCCTGCTGTTTAATTAGTTTACTACGAATATTCCTCGTTGTGGTGGTATCAAAGCTTCTAAACAATGGGGAATTAGATGCTGAGGGGGAAGGACCAAATTCTGTTATATGGGACGCTGCGTTTTTTGCGTGATCAGTGTTGCTCCTAAGGGATTGGTGTGGTGCTGGGGGGTTTTGTAATTGGGCTGCTACAGTATTGAGTCAATCTACATCTTCCAGACCATAAAGGACTGCATAAGGATTGGAAGTGGGGATGTTAAATCTCTGGTTTAACTGGGGGTGATTATTCCAATATGCCTGATTTGGGGGCTGAAAAGACTGATGGTTGTTAATCGGTATCCTGCTTAACGGAAACCTAGTTAACGGCTGAAAAAGTGAAGAATGGTTACGAGCAGCCGGGTAGGAGAGACGGTTATCTACTTCCCTCCAATTCGGGTAAGAATCATTTATACCATAAGGTTTAGGGCGAGAAATCAATTCTCTAGGATAGAAGTAGTTAACGAAATGCGTGGTAATCGTATCCTCCCCCCTGGATTCAAACCAATCACCTATACACCTGACCTCTCTATGATCTCTAAAATTTATGATTATAACGTCCCCCTTCTTATCTTTTGGTCTCGTGCCTACCCAGCAAGTACGTCTCACCATAAGGATTTCTCCGTTTATATGCGCTGGGAGGGGTCTATTATGGTTCAGCCAATGGATGGTCTTATTTTTCAAGGCGTAGAAATCCTCCCTTACCCCCTCCGATAGTTCGGGAACCCCTGTCATGATCGTGTATGGAGCAGATTCTGGGGGTAAATCCACTCTATTGTTTGCAGAGATACATTGTGGCTGATGTGCCCGTTCACCCTTCTCATAATCCTCAGTATCCTTTTTCCTCCTATGCTCTAATCCCAGAGAGTTAGTTATATTTTTACGTTTTAGTTCTTCTGTTGTTACTATGGTATCAGATTTAGGATTGTTGCCCACTTTTTTATCCATTACTGCTTCTTTGCTGGTTATCGCGTGGTAGATACTACCCACCTCTGTGGTGTTTATAGATAATAACTCCACACATTTTTCCCCTTGCTCAGTGCAAGATTTCATCGGATTGTCACTGATCGAGGGTCGCGTCACTACTAAAGGGGAAGAAGGGGCTTGATCATTGACACTACTTTTAGCCTTAATATTTAGAAGATCTGATATTGCTAGGTTATTCTTTTCCATTTGAGAGCTTAGATCATCTAGATGCAAGCTTATTAATCTAGTTCTTTCTAGGAGGGGCAATAAAAGAGATTTAACCATGGTCTCGATTTTTCCGAGTAAATCGGTCATCATAGCCTGGCTAGGTAGTGGACCTAAAGCATTAGAGCTTAAAGGGAGGGTGAGTGGTGCCGAGGAACCTATATGAATCGAATTTTGAGTTGAAGGTTGAACCTTCTTCTTTTTAACTAAGAGTGTCCTAGTGAGTGTCCCTCGTCTCTTTCTTGCTAAACGTCTTTTTACCACAGGAGGGGAAGAGATAACTAAATTCGGAGATGCTGATAGTCCCGACAAAGTTGGGCTACTGGTGATCTCAGGGATGGAAATCAGACAAGGAGAATTGACCAGAGTCGCTTCTTCAATCGTTCCATGCGTCATGCGGGGGCCAGAAATTATTGTACCCATGGTCGGCGCCTCTGGAGAAACAGCTTTACCAATTGTGCCCAATGAAGAGCGTTTACCTGCTAACAGATCTAAGGATAAGCGCTTTTCTGTGTCCGCTATTTCCTTCTCCAGCACTGTAGATACGCGCTTGAAGAATTGGTCGATAGTACCGGACACAGATCCTTTAGAGGTGTTGACTGTTAAAATTCGTGATTTATCAGCGTTTGAGGCCATGTTAATGCACTAACAGGAAATAGCAAGGAAGTAATTACAGCAAATGGCCAGGAATACACTAGAGTTATGTCTGCAACATGTAAGAATTTTAGTCAATAACACTGTAAATATTCTCACCATTAGATGTGGAATGTTAGAGTGGGGGCCCGGCCCGTCCTCAGTCGTCCTCGGACGGCCTCAGACGGCCCGCCCTTAGCCCGGGCTTCGCCCCGGACTACGCCCCGCTTACGCGAGACAAGGTGAGAAATAAAAGGACAGTGAAGGGGGCGGAAGTAGTGGCCGGGGGAGGAGCGGGAAGAGGAGCCAGGTGCAGGTCGTCAGCAGTCTCGAGTGCACCCTGGTCCTCGCAGTCCCGTAGAGAAGAGATGAATAATAAATGAAGTTAAAAGCCCCGGGCCAGTTCTGTCGCAAAACAGCGTGTTGTCCTCAGCAATGTCCGTGTTGGCGATGAAGTGCTGTGACCATCCGCTTTGCCTGGATGAGATCCTGAGCCTACGAGCGGCACCCCAATGTTTTTAATGTACAATGAGGGCCTTCGGTGGTGATATCCCTGAAAATTCAAGATTAAAAAATATATATTGTTGTCTACAGAGCAAGGAACACGTATTTCAAGGGGTGGGGGCATAGCACGTGGGAGAGAGCAACCAAACATGTACTCCTCATGGAGTGCGTAATACAGTGCTTGAAATGGAAAAATAGAAGTTGCTGGTTTCTGAGAAGTGTCGGTACTCTCCAATTAAAAGTATAACATTTTTCTGCAGGTACTCTCCTGAAACAAAAGTTTTTAACTGCTCCCTGACATTTCTGCTTTTTGACCAAAATGTACTCATAACACACACCTACTTCACTGTGCTAAAATAATCCATAAAAAAACGAAGATGTCTATTTAGTCAACCAATACATCTCACGAGCACTGCATGAGCCAACATTCTGGACCTCTGAGCAAACCACTTGCGGGCAGCGATGGATAAACAGATATAACAGAGCAGAGCTTTTCGTTGAAAGATGACCACACTGGAATTTGAGATGTAAACAAGTGACAAACTTCACTCCCTCTATAGTAACCTAGTAGAGTTCTTTGCCGAAAGAGGACACCATGACATTTCAGATGTAAAGATGGGCAACACTACCATCACTGTATAGTAAGCAGGAGGAGATGGCTACAGAAAAAAGGCCACTGCGGGTTTTTAGATGTAAACCTGTGCAACACCACAATCTATGGATAGTTACAGGGTAGAGCTGTCAGCAGATATGACAACATCGGTATTTCAGCTGTAAACATCTGCAAAACCACAATCTGTGCACACTAACCCATGAACAATACAGGTAGATCGCACTAACATTTCAGATGTGTATATGTGTAACACCACAGCCCGTGCATAGCAGCTGAGTACAGCTCTCTGCATAAAGATGACACCCTGATATTTCAGATGTAAACAAAGTATTGAAACGTTTTATTAGATGCAAGCATGTGCAACACCTCAGCCTGTGCATAGTAAAAGGGTACAGCTATATGACACCCATATAATTCAGATGTAAACACATGCAACAACACAATCCCTGTATAGTAACATAAGAGTTGGTTGTAGACAGATGACCTCACCAGTGTTTCAGATGTAAATATGTGTAACACCACATCCCGTGTATAGTATACAGCTCACCGCAGAAAGATGACACCCTGATATTTCAAATGTAAACACATGCAGCACCACACTCCCTGTATAGCAACCTAGAGAAGCTGGCAGCAGAAAGATGACCACACCAGTACTTCTGATGTAAGCATGTGAAACACCACGGACGGAGACTGAGGAGAAAAGCAGCATGAGGCACAAGGACGGAGACTGAGGAGAAGAGAAGCGCGAGGCACAAGGACGGAGACTGAGGAGAAGAGCAGCGTGAGGCACAAGGATGGAGACTGAGGAGAAGAGAAGTGTGAGGCACAAGGAAGGAGACTGAGGAGAAGAGCAGCATGAGGCACAAAGAAGGAGACTGAGGACAGGAGCAGCGTGAGGCACAGGGAAGGAGAGTGAGGAAAAGAGCAGCGTAAGGCACAAGGACGGAGAATGAGAAGAAGAGCTGTGTGATGCACAATGACGGAGAGTGGGGAGAAGAGCAGCGTGAGGCACAAGGACGGAGACTGTAGAGAAGAGCAGCCCGGGGCACAAGGACGGAGACTCAGGAGAAGAGCAGCGCAAGGCACAAGGGCGGAGACGGAGGAGAAGAGCAGCGCAAGGCACAAGGACAGAGACTGAGGAGAAAAGCAGCGTGAGTCACAACAAGGAAGGAGACTGAGGAGAAGAGCAGTGTGAGGCACAAGGAAGGAGACTGAGGACAAGAGCAGCATGAGGGACAAGGACTGAGAGTGAGGAGAAGAGCTGCATGAGGCACAAGGACGGAGAGTGGGGAGAAGAGCAGCGTGAGGAACAAGGACGGAGACTGAGGAGAAGAGCAGCGTGAGGCACAAGGACGGAGACTGAGGAGAAGAGCAGCACGAGGCACAAGGACGGAGACTGAGGAGAAGAGCAGCGCGAGGCACAAGGACGGCGCCTGAGGAGAAGAGCAGCGCGAGGTACAAGGACGGAAACTGAGGAGAGTAGCGCAAGGCACAAGGACGGAGAGTGAGGAGAAGAGCAGCGTGAGGCACAAGGACGGAGACTGAGGAGAAGAGCAGCGTGAGTCACAACAAGGAAGGAGAGTGAGAAGAGCAGCGTGAGGCACAAGGACGGAGACTGAGGAGAAGAGCAGCGTGAGGCACAAGGAAGGAGAGTGAGAAGAGCAGCGTGAGCTGCATTCTAAACATTTTAGAGGTCCGTCGGGGGATTTATGTTGAACTAGCTGTGAAAACCCAGGCAGACTAAGGAACACTATGTTGATCTACTGTTTGCGACAGTAAGTGGCCCATGGCTGTATAAAGAACAGTGTACACTGGTGTTGCCTACCTAATGTAAATCAATATTGTAGATACTGAAGACAAATTGTTTCCCTGAAGTAGTGCTATGCACAATGTTATTATGGCAGCATGCAGGGCAATTTGATCTAAAATGTTTTTTCAAAAGATGGGCCGGCTACACTTACCAATTACTAATGTCCAGGATTTATATTTTTTAAAAGGGGAAAACTCACCTCTCATCCGCTAACCCTGTCTTTTTGGCCTCGCTGGTGCCCATTGGCTGCTCCTCTGAAGGCTCGGGGGCTTTGGGAGTGGCCACCTTAACTGTGTGTCAAGAAAAATAAACGCTGTTAAAAAGGGGCAGCATCAGCTTAGACAATACAGTAACCCAAAATACTGAATACTGTAGTTAGACAGATACCTTCAATGGGTTCGGCACAAATATTTTGTATACATCTCAGAAGATTAATCTCAGCAATTATTACGATCCCATAATTTCAGCAATGCAGAATACTTTTGGTTTTGGCTATGGACTTCAGAGTTTTATATAGATAGCAAGCAGTCTTGCATTGATGTTTCCATTTTTGAGTGTTTTGATAGCACAGCTAAGGAGAGGGAGCGAGTGAAGGTGCAAATCAATGGTAATTCTGAGATTCCACAAAGCATACAATGGTCAATTATGCCCCAAGATGGCAGTAAAGCCAATGAAGAAAAGATACATTAAAGTAGTTTCTTTTAAAGCAAAAGCTGGCAATGCAGGTCTGTCACTGAACAGCTCACCAAGTGAGAAATGTTCGAGCAACTTGGGGGGTGGGATTAAATACAGTGCCATTTTTCAAATACCTTGTTTGTCTAATCCCTACATAGTGATAATTTATCAACGGGCTAAAAACCGTTTTCAATATAATGCTATATACATAAGGGAAGCTTAGTCCCTACAAGCCAAGGAATTTGGCATCCACTCAAGTAAGCGCCTTTAAAAAATAAACACACAAGCCCTATGCGTACCTATATAATTTACACCACTGTTGGAGAAGGGTCAGGGATTACTTTTACAGCTAATATTTGCGGCTTTATCATTTGGGGTGCAGGCAAGAATGAAAGTGGCATAAGTGATACTATCAGAATCAGCTTGAGCAGAAAACACTTTAGAATAGGGTAACGCTTAATGTGCGTTTCACTTTTGAATAACTACACGATTTGTACCGCTTGAAGCGCAAATGAACACTTTAAAATTCGTAGAGGGGGACATATGTGCCACCAGAATGCTACACTCGTAACTTGGCTGAGTTCATGGTTTGTGTTTTTCTACACAAATTATGGTGGAGAAACACGAGCATGTTACCTGCTGGCAGCTCGTCTTCTGCATCACTGAACTTATAGACATAGCTGCCAAGGTTCCAGATTGCTATGTGTGAGTCTTTCATAATCTCAGTGTAATTATGAGTGACATATCATCGTCTAGGAGTGACACTTTCTCGCAAGCAAAATCACGCAATAAAGGCGAAGGAAACATATAAATACAAGAAATTACACCCATATGATTGAGTGGAAACGCTAAGAAGAACTTGAAACAGGTGCAAAACAACTGATGTTTGCAGCATGCATATTAACCCTATGCGCTAGTTTATGGAGAGTCAAAACTGCTACTAGACTAGTAACTCTCCAGCAGGAGCTTTAACACTCATGTCTATGTCCATCACCCCGTCTCCCAGCTCAGCCGCAGGTGCGGCTGATTCACAAGTAAGAAAAGGATCTCTGTGGCTAAAGCAATAACCCACTGAGCTGACTACGTAAAATACAGTTCCTGATGTCAAGGTACACGAGTCTCCAGCAGGAGCTTTTACACCCAAGCACACCACCACATCTCCCAGCTCAGTCACTGGTGTGGCTGGAAAACAACAAGTAAGAAAAGGATTGCCATGGCCCATGGCTAAAGCAAAAACCCTCGGAGATGCCTCCATTAAATACAGTTTGTGATGCAATGTGAAGGTACACATTCTTTGGTGCAGGCATGTTATCTGTCTGCACTACTGTATGTTGAGAAACAATTCATACCTGCCACTTACAGCCGGCAGCCAAGGCGCGAAGTGTTTAGCAAAAAGGAGTCAACCCGAATTTTAAGATTAACTCTAAGCGGTCCACCCGGGTCGGCGCACTGCTACCTGCAGCCCAGCTTCTCAGGCACGGGCCCAGATGAGCTGCGGAAGTAATGAGTTAATAGTAATACACTAACTCGTGCACTTGACAGCCACGGGCATTGATTGGGGGCAAGATAGGGATCTTGTTCACTATCCTTCTGCTCGCCAGCATCCTCTTCCTTGCCGTCCTTGGAGCGGGTCTCCCGCCTGGAAAGGAGACAATGTTCGAATGCACCAACAAAAGCCCAGCTATCAGACTGTACAATCACAAAACAGAGATGACAAAGGAGCTCCAACAAGCTCTTAGATAATGACCAGGCGCTGCGTGTGGAACAATTGTAAAAGTGAAACCGCAATGAGCTCCAGCAAGCTCTTTAAACAAGCATTTGCAATGCAATAGGTCTCGCATTTATACGAGTTTGAGCTATTGGCATTGTAAATGACAACGCTTTTTATTTAATTTTGGTTTTTTTAAAACGTAAATAAAAGGCACTGTCACTTACAATGCCAATAGCTCAAACTCGTATAAATGCGAGACCTATAGCATTGCAAATGCTTGTTTTCTAATAGGATCTGAAGATAAAAAAAACTGTAAGAAGTGAGATGTTCTATTGCATTGCTACGTTCCGCAGCAAAAATAGAGGAAACCATGGTGCTGGATAGAGACAATGTAATGGACTAAGGAGACATTGATTGGTTGTTTAGATGTCACGTTTCAATTTGTTACTCCCGATTTTCTTGGGAATTGTAGTTCTTTTTGGCATGCGTTTACTGGCTTATTAACGAAGACACTGGAAAAATAAAGGAATAATTATTGCCTCCGGTCCTGTCGTAGGTTTGTCTGGGAGAGTCTGTTTGCGAGCAGGTTGTGGCAGGGATTCGTTTCCGGCCCACAGCATCGTTTGTGGTGCGCTCTGGTGTCGAGAACCACCCGGACTAAATCGTCGGCGCGTCACCTTCTGCAAGGCAGCGTAGGTGAGCACCCTCAAGCAAAGACATTTCAGATATGCTAAAAAGGTAGTGACTGGGCAGTGTCGCGAGACCTTCAGCTGTCATAAAGTCAAACAGCATGATTTTTTAGGTCTCGCATAGGGCAGCGCATGCGCTGCCTCTACGAGGCATTAAGTAATTAGTATATTGGGAGAAACTCCGCCCATTGCCGCTTAAATTCTCCTGCCTCTTCCCATTCGTTTAACGTTGTCATAGCTTTTCTTATCGGGCTTATTATTGGCTGTAGAGGCCGTGCTTCACTTCCGTTCATTCCGGAAGCAGCACCGCCTAACTACGGTTTCCGTCCGCTCTTCAGGCTAATCTGTGTCCGAGGGGAACTTTCTTAACTAGCCACACACCCCGATTTTAGTGCCGAGGTCTGCATGCTCCGTCTCTCACTCGGTTCCAGTTTCATTAATAGCACACCTCTGAGCAAGCTCCTTGTGTGTGCTGCACACCGTAAGTGCTCTCGTCCATCAGAGCTGCTGCGTGTGTGGTACAGAGAGTATCTGGTGTTTTGGTCACACCGTGTTCCTATTGGTGTCTCCAGGTGTTATCAGCAAGAATGATGGCTCACGTTCCGGAGCTGTGCCTCGATGAAGACTGCCCAGGAGCGCTGAATCAGTGAGTAACGTGTGTGTTCGACTCGAGTACTCCCTGCCACTGGTCTCTGTGTGCTCTGTGACTGCACGTTCTCCGTGTGTAAGTGTTGTCTCTGTGTACATTGTGTTGCATTATATAACTATGCGGTCTGACCCCTTTGCCACACCCACACCCCTCCACGGACGCCTGCACTTCATGGTTCGTGAAGCGGGCGCCGTTGCCGACGCTTCCTCCATGTGCCATGGTTCCCCCTCCCTCCCCATCCATGGCTTCCAGCGCGGGCTCTGCTTAATTTCACCCACAGACTGGGCTTTAGGCCATTTCTGGCCCATGAGACGAGGCTACTCTAACAAAGGCCACATCTCCTGGGGTGCATTAATGATCCTCATGGTCTGCTTCAGTTCACACCAGCTGGCGCTGCGGTCACTGACTCTGTGCCAGTCCTACCTTCTGCTGAATCTAGAAATTCGTGATTTTTTTTACATACCGTCTTGATGCCCTTTTCATCCTTCTGAGGTCGATAGCATTAGCAGCCTTGCATTAGCAGCCTTGCATCCACACACAATACTCACACACACTAGTTACTATCAAACACACACACGCTGCACACACACACATCGGCACTGCTCACACACACCGGCACTGCTCACACACAACCAATGACACAGGCACTTCGCACACACACATCGGCACTGCTCACACACGCAGGGACTGTTCACACGCAACATCTCTCTCTACACACCTCACTCACTCTCTCAAGACCCCTCGCTGTGCTGATCTTTTGCTTCTGTGGAGAGGAGGGGAGGGTTGCAGGGGGGAGATGGATTTTCTTAATTCTGCCTCAAAATTGGTTACCTGTCCAACAACCTAAACTGCCAAGCTACATAAAACCCCCCCCCAAAAAAAGAAATGTATGACCTTTTACATACCAAACAAAACATGCTTTATTTACAACTATTTGGTCCTACTAACTAAAGTCGTGGTCTTTTCGCCAGATATTAGAACGCTGCGTTTCAGGCATTTGGGGGGGAAGAGAAAAGATTTTCTTTAAACGGCGCTCTAGTTTCACTCAATTAATGAGCTGCTTATTCCTTATGAAGAAAACCGATGTAGCGTTTGTGTCATGTGATCTCTGTTCTCGTGGCCGCCCCGTGTTGCTGCAACAAAACACAGAAAGTCTGTTCTTTTTAATGTTGTTCGTGATTTTTTTTACATACCGTCTTGAATACATATAAGGGAAAAAAGTAAACATTCGCAGTATTTGTGTTTATCAATGGTGCCCTCAGCTGTTCACTCGAGTACTTCTGCCCCCTCTATGTTTCCTTCACTCCCTCTGTGTCCTTGCCCAGCCCCCAGTCCTCCCTGTGCTTGTCCCCCCCCACCCCCATGGAAGTCTGTAATAATACAGGTGTGCGGCATACCGCGCTGTGCTCTAGTTTCACTCAATTAATGAGCTGCTTATTCCTTATGAAGAAAACAGATGTAGCGTTTGTGTCATGTGATCTCTGTTCTCGTGGCCGCCCCGTGTTGCTGCAACAAAACACGGAAAGTCTGTTATTTTTAATGTTGTTCGTGATTTTTTTTACATACCGTCTTGATGCCCTTTTCATCCTTCTGAGGTCGATAGCATTAGCAGCCTTGCATCCACACACAATTAGGCCACAATTAGTTTCTCGGTTTAGTGTTGTTCCATCGCAACGTTTTATTGGCGAGGTTTTATTCAAAGTGGACATTTTACACACAGTACCACCTAAAGAAGATTAAAGCGCTGTATACATTAACAGAACTAAAGCGCCACAGTAATACAGCACCATAGCGCGTTTTTTGCAATTGTGTTTCCCATTAGTGGTGTGATGTTTTAAAATACGCCACTCACAGCGTTGTTCAATTCAACAAATGCAGCCCTTATATAGCAGCCTAAACATATACATTTTTGGGACAGCAAGGCGTATTTTTTATTTTTTGGCCGCTGTGTCACTTTTAGACAGTGTCAATACTGTTGTGTCTGCTTACAACTCCTACTGGGATTTAAATCAATCAATTTGACTTCGCCTATTTGGCTAAACATAAGTGTCTATTATTTTACAGCCGGGCTCTACAACTGTTTACACAAAGTTTTCTGTACTTTGCTTTCATAATGCAATCTCCTAACTGCAGTTTGGCTGTCGGAGCAGAATGCATTTTTTAGGTGGATGCAGGTACTATAATACCCTGTTACGGCATGTTTAGGACGTTCCACAATATTATGTGGCAGCTGGTAAACGTATGCCATCTACAAACTTCTTACAGGACACAAAACATCCCTCTAGCACTTTGTTTGTTGTTTGGAGGTGGATCTGTTACTCTTATCTATAACACCATCCACTGTTCGCACTTAATTAGCTGCTACAAGAAAACTGTTCTAGATAGTAAACCACATGCTGTGCCTTTCTTCGTCTCTATGATAGCTTTCAGTGTATTGTAAATAACAAACAAAACAGACTAAAAGACGCCTTGCCCACATCTGTCTGTTATTTCGTAGTTGTTTTATACATTACGTGTTAACTGTGTGAGCCATTTTCATGACACTTCCACTTTAGCATATTTTGGCGTATTATATATTTATTTAAAAATGTACCTCTTTTTTTTTTTTACATACTTGGCGCTTTTGCTTCTGCTATTGCAGCAATACATTTCGAGTCGGTTTCACTTATATTTACGTGCCGCTTTTGCTGTTCTAACATTAGGTTACTGTTTAGGGCAACTCACAGGGCATATTTAACTAGTGTTTGTTTTGCATGTTTATAAGCAGCGCTTTAAACGTGCAACTATATTTTTATACCATTTGTTAATAAATATTATCCCACTACACATATAACAACAAACAGAGGCAACAAATACCAATTTTTATTGATACCTTCTGCAATGTTTTACAAATAGTAGTGTACAGATGCCCTTATGTGTATCTTATAAGTTCTGTTAAACGTTTCTGTGCGCTTTCTGGTGCCTTGCAGGGCACAGCCACATGCAGCATCTGGCAATTATTTCTTACCTACTTTTCTATTTAGTGTCCAATAGATGCCTTTATCCGTGTTCGTGGTGCTTTTACTTTATAAAGTTCGGCACTTTGATTTTTTGTATCCGTACTATTTGTATGGTTTACAGATACACTATTGCTACCCTAGCTTATGCTACATATACTATTACACCAGCAAATATATTAAATGCAAAAGGTATAATACACATACTTACTCCACAGATACATAAAAAACTGTAGTTAGCTAACACATTCAGTACAGAAAACAACAAACAAATCCAGAAAAATATCAACAATGCCAAAATCTCTAACTCTAACTAATGCGAGACCTATTGCATTGCAAATGCTTGTCTGCCTTTTTTCCAGTTTCTTCAGGTCTAACTCATGAAGCTGAAGTAAAGGAATACCGCTCCAGTAGCAAGAAATTCTGTTCTGCCGCAAGATTTTTGCTATGACTGCAGAATGATACTTTTAGATGGAAAATGAAACTACTCATCCCAACAAGCTCGATGTAGGGGGGAAATAATTGTGAAAGCCACAAGTGACATGGGGGCAGGTTTCTTTCAAGTGTTGTTTACAAAAACCAAGCCTGAGTTTCGAGAAAATGATTTAATTTCTAAGATTGCTTCAAGCATCGAGTCACGATAAATTCGAATTTGGTACCAAAGTCAGCACGACGAGACTATCCTCAGGTTTGCAACTCCGTTCCTTCAATGTAATGAAGTTCTGCGGATTGGCAGTGGAGGTCATGGTGAGTGCAGCATACATCTGGTTCAGAGTGGCAGGAGCACTGCATAACAATAACAAGCGTTGGCCGCACGCGAGCGGCTGGAGACGCAATATGTGGTGGGGGAGGGGGAGAAGCGAGCGTTGTGTGTGCGCGTGCGTCATCGTGATCGCGATCGCTCTGAAAGCGAAAGTGATCGCGATCGCGATGACGCACGAGTTTTCAAAGTGCTGCTGGCAGCCGGCTCCGCGCGTGCACGATCGCGTGAACGTAAGCATTAGGCCAGCCAGCAGCACTTTGAAATTCCCACATACAAAATGTCTCTTCGAGCCAGCGCATGCGCTGGGCTCAGCGAGACCTAAAAACGAGTGGCGGCGACGGCGGAAAGTAACCGTCCCTCATCCCCGTGTGTACAGGCTAAGGCTCCTGCCTGCCCTCCGTAAAGTGCACCGCAGAACGCGCATTAGTAATACAGCCACCATGCTGCTACTGTTGATATTGATCCTGTTACAGCGGTGCTTCTGCTTCCGGGTAACGTTTGTATTGCGCATGTATGCTGGACAGGTCAGGCAAAATAGAGTGCGCATTGAGTCAGCCAATCCCAGGGAAAAAAATGATTTATAAATGCAATAGGACTCGTATTTACACAAGCCCTATTGCATTTTAAACAAATGTGCGGTAGTTGAAAAAGGCACGAACGGGAGGGGGGAGGGAGGGGTGAAGGGGGGTGAAAAGTGACGGACTGCAGGAGGTGGGGGGGACACAAAAATTGCATTACAGTAAAGGGGCTGATAGCCTCGGAAGGCAACAAATGACAACATGTCCATGAAGAGGAGGGACTAAGCATGAGAAAACCGATGAGAACACTGCATTTATGAGGGACTAAGAATGAGAAAACCAATGCGAACACTGCATTTATGATGTAACCCAATCAAAAAGATGGGCGGAGAGTGGGCGGATCGTAAATTAAGCTTCCCCGTTATAGTGTATACAGCATACCTCGCACAGCGATGGCAGCGCGTTGCGTTGCAATGCTATATGCGAGACCTAAAAAAACTATATAGTTTGGATATTAAACTAGCCCTGAACAGTGTACATTATTTGTGCGAAGGAGTTTCCTAGAGTATGTGGCCTACGAAAGCTTGCATTCCGGTCAGAATGCATGCTCCCATTGCTAAGAATAGGAATGCGACGGAACAGTGTTCGGTTGCATCCTAATTGGTTGGTCGGGACTGCCGACAGGAGATCGGTCGTTCCCAGTACCGAGACTGTGAAGTCCGCCTGACATTGTAATTAAGCCCTATATTATTGTAAACAACATTTTTGTACTTACCTTTTTAAGTATAGGAAATTGATATTTTTGTATTCAAAAATTTTACCTCAATATTTTTTACATCTATATTTTTGTGGTTGATATTCTGTCAGTGAACCACATGTTAAGTCAAACACAAGAAGATGGATGGAGTGCCGAAACTTTTCAGACACTCACCCCCAGTCACAGATCTGGGTTGAATCCATCATCGTTCTTTAGCTCACTTCGCCACCGCAGTTCAGACCCAGCCATATGCAAATCAGTCTTGACCCTGTTTCTCATGGGAACAGTCCAGCCCGAACTTACAAGCTAGCCTGGCTGATGCAGGATGCTTGTTTCCTGTCCAGGGAAGACCTTGATTGGCAGTTCGGGCTCCCCAATGGGACATGCAGCACTCAGTAAGATGAAGAATGTTATTCTCAATGATGCAACCATGCCATCGGGTGCTTAAATGTTCATTCCTCAGCAGAGCCACTCTGTGGGTACCTAGAGGACGGACTAATGCCCACCCCTGGCTATCTTAAGCCACAAATGAGTCTGGTAATCCCCATGCTTATACGAAGAAAGATCAAGAGATGGGGAAGTGAAGTTGGGTTGTCAAAGCAGTTAGCCCAGGCTGTAACGTTTCATTCAACATCATATTGATGCTGATCTGGATGTCAGTCGCAGCCAGTAATTAGATCTGTTTGACATGATGGAGTGATGGTTCATCGAATGTTCCCGAGATCAGTGCTTATGGATACGGTCCTGATTAAGCCTGGACAAAGCACTACGCTACGCTCGCATAGTTTGCGAAGTTTGCGCTACTTCGCACTACGCAAATTGCACGTAGCACAGTGCAAACACGCGTAGCGTTGCGTAGTGCAGCGGTCATTTTATGCTTGCTCGCGGTCCTCAACGTCAAGTTGGCGACCGCGAGCAAGCAAAATGACATCCCGGCGAGACTTTTTCCTCGTTCGCGATCAGCAACATCAAGTTGGTGATCGCGAGCGTGGAAAATAAACCTCCCGGCGAGATTCTCAACGCGGGGAGGTCAGGTTTCTCATTGCGAGTGGTTGCGTATGCTCGCGACCGCTTGCAGTGAGAAACTACCAGTCCGCGTTGACAAAGCTGCCGCTCGAGTAAATATCTGCTCGAGCGGCAGAAAACTACAGCTCGCACTGTGCAAGATGCCGTTTTCAATGATTGCACAGCGCCGGATGCTTGTCCGCACTGTGCAGTCATTGAAAACAGCATCTTGCACAGTGCGAACAGGGTACTACGCAGTTCGCGAAGTCCTACGCGTAGCTCGCGTAGTGCACTTTGCGTAGCTACGCATAGCGCTACTTCGCGAACTACGCCCAGGGTTAGTCCTGATGTGACCTTTTGATGGAGGCAGACCTTGCTGCACATCCTTCAGAAGCCTTTGACGCATTGTCACCGAATTGTGACCTCTGTTAGGACAATGCTTTGAGATGTGTACTAAAGCGCTCAGAAATCTGCCAGATTACCCTTCCAAGAATGCAAGTTTTTATATTATTTAAAGATTGTTTGGTCATCTTTGTCTTTTCTTGTATTTTTTTTAACACGTTTTACTGTTGGTGTTTTGTTTATGTGAAGCACCATGGTTTTCCCAATATATCATCTGTTATTCCCTGTGATGTCGCAGTCATATAGTCAGTCGTATGACTACCTCAATGACGTTACCATTTGAAGCCTGGTCCTTGAGCTTTGCTAGCGGCTCTGATTCCTGACTCGCAAAGAGATGCTCAAATCCGGTTACTGGTTCTTGGAGTGACGTCACACCCGGATAACCTGACGTTAGACTTCCGGTGTGATACCTTCGTTGGAAGGCTGGTTTGCGCGAGTGATGTCAAGGCTATGATTTTGGAGGGATGTTACTGGCTGGCATTATGTTTGTGGAGCCGCCAGTCGTACTCATGTTTCAGATATGAAGTTACAGTCTCATATTACATTCTTGGTTGCTAGCAGAGGTCGAAGTGGGCGGGATTGGAGGGGCACAACCTGCTCATACTTTTTTAATTTGTGATATGAAGTTCTCCTACTTTTTAGGTTGGTTCCCCTTCCTTCTGCAGTCGTGACTGGGTCACTTCACTGCCGTACCTCATAAACTCCCTTCAACGCAGCCCCCCTCTTATACGGAACTGTGGTCTATGGTTACTGGAGATGTCTACTGAAAAGCCCCAATCAAAAAATAAATATGTTACAAGCATTGGTAATGCATTGGTTTCGCCTATGCAATTCATAAAAAGCGGTTTTCATCAATCATCGTCCGAGAGAAGGAAAGAGCTCCCTGAAAGATAACACGGGAGTGGAGAGGATGTGGCGCAGCGGCCAGAGCTGATGACTCGAAAGCTGGGGATCTGGATTTGAGTCTCAGCGGTGCCGCCCAACATCCTATGATTCTATGCAAATCACTTAATCTCTCTGGGTGATAAATTGTTACATAAATGTGCTGCAAGAGTAAAAGGCAAAACTTTATGAAACTATAGTGCCACTAAAGCGGATATTAACAGTATATCGGCAGCAGGAAACCGATAAGAGAAGCAGACGAGGAACAAGCATTGATAAATTCAGGAAAATATGCTACAGCCATTAGAAATGGAGGAAAGGTAATTAGTATGCACAGGAACCAATGAGAAGCTAGGAAAGAGAATAGGCTTATGGAAGTTTCTTTTAAGTTTATATTAGAATAATAGATTTTTCAAGCATAGCAGCAGGCAAAACCTAAAAAAGGAAAGAAAATAAATTATTATTGAAGGGGGAGGAACCTATTGCCCGCCTAGCCTACCCAGCCTGAGCCTGCCATGCTTTGATGGAAAGTGCTTTATTGCTTTCCCATTAAACACGATAGCGGGGACATATGCATCTTTAATTCTCTCTAGGATGCATTTTGATGTTCATCTACGTCTAGTGCACACCATTTAAAGTGGGGCTACAAACACATTCAATTCTTTAATGTGTTACCTCTGCCATGAAACACTGCGTGATCGTCTTACAGTCCCCTTTACAGCTCATTTTCCGTTTGTGGGGCTATTTGAAGGCTATGGCTGTTAACAATTCCCCTGTGTCCCCCCCAGTGCTCTGCGTGGCACGACCTCGAGTGACGGTCCCCCACCCCTGTTGCTCCTCCTGAGACGCACCTATTGGCTTCTTCATGGTCAGCCTAGGGTGATGTAGCTAACCGCATGTTATGTTATGTTATTGACACTTTTAGAGAGCGACAAATACCCGGAGGTGTCCTGGCGCTGTCTAGAAAGTCCTGAGAAGTCAGGAGCCTGTGAATTCAGAGAGACATGAGATGGGAGGTTAATCATTAAGGAAAAGCCAAGTCTTAAGTTCCTTTCTGAAAGACAGCAGGTCAGGCAAGGTTCTAAGATAGAGTGGCAGATCATTCCAAGCCTTAACGGCCCCGTAAACAAAACTTCTACCTCCCCATCGAGCTTTCCTAATACGTGGGACTTGAGCCTGTTTAGTTCCTTTTGATCATAGGCTTCTTCCCGGGGCATACCATTGTATGCGCCGCTTTAAAAATTCTGGGCCTAGTCCATGCAAGGCCTTAAAAGCCATGGACAATGCCTTGAAACGTGTACGGCTTTTGATAGGGAGCCAATGCAGGGTTTTTCTTTCCAAAGTAACTGAGGAAAATCTGGAGGAGCCTGTAAGTAGTCGGACTGCCGCATTCTGCAGAATCTGTAATTTGTTCAACATACTTTGCTGAGCGTTCAGATAGAGTCTGTTACAGTAATCCAGTCTAGCAGTGACCAGAGCCCTTACCACCATATGCCTGCTGTCCCGAGGAAGCAAGGGTAACACTTTCCTCACCATTCTGATGGTGTACATGGTTTTAGATGTTAATTCTTTTATTTGGTGCTCAAGGGTCAATTTATCGTCCAGTATTATGCCGAGGTTTTTTACCTTTCTGGCTGGAATTGGGAGAGTGCCCATGGAGTCGGGCCAGCAGGCAGGGGTCCAAAGTTAGAGGTGTTACCAAACAATATTACCTCCGTTTTGTCCGAGTTTAGTTTCAGACAAGTTTTGGACATCCAACTGCCCACTGCCAACATACACTCCCGCAGACGCAATTCCGAATCCACCTCCCCCCCTGGTGTCAGTGATACAACAATTTGTGTATCATCTGCATAGGAGGTGATACCGAACCCATAGGACCTTATAACGGGTGCCAGAGCGCTAACATAAATGTTAAAAAGGGTGGGGCTGAGTGATGACCCCTGAGGGACCCCACAAGGTGTGGAGAATGGTTTCGACTGGAACTCCCCCAGGGTCACTGTGAGAAGTTGGCCTGATATATGATGTCACTAATTCTAGTGTACACCTTGTATCAGTCCAAACAACCCTTATGGTGATTGATTGTAAAGTCAACCTTATAGACCAGCTATCCTAGTGGTAGCATGGACAAGAGCAGTCTTAGGCTAAACTCTGAATGGCATGTGAAACCAGCTGTTATACCATATGTAATCCCTTGAATACCAAATAAAAGGACACCACAACAGATATATATATAAATAGAATGTATTTATTCTAGTCAAACCCTCAGCACTCTTTATGAGATTCGAGGTAAGTACAACACAGTCTTATTTAAGCATACATTAAGTCACACAGGTAATACAGTTAGGCCCTAGGGGCCACGCAAACCATATACTAAGTAAGTGGTATAAGAACCACTGCCACGAACACAGGATAGGCCTAGGCCTAGGGAATCGCTGGGGCTACACTATACTACCAAAGGTTAGGAAGTGGGAGGCCCACGGGACTCAGGTGCAGAGTGGAAACACTCGCGCGTAATGCGTAAAAGTCGATAGAAATGGAAGTTGTTAGAAATTAACAGTTTTAGGACACTTCTGGTATAGCTAGGAAGTCCAGACTCGGAAACTAGACCCTTGGATAGTCAATACCCTTGTGAGCACCGAAGTACTCAAGTTACCTAGCCCATGGGCTGCGGGTGCATAGGTGTGAACTTGCATCGGGTTTCGTCGTTGACTCCTATGGATGCCTGAAGGAAAGTTGCTGACAGGCAGTCAGTGAAGAGTGTCCGGTGGATCCCAAGGATGGGATCAAGAAGGAAGGATACCTGCAAGCAGAAGGGACAGAGTCTAGGTCACCAGCCAGGAGCTGTGAAGGAACCAGGTAGGAACCAGGCGATGTCGTGAAGATGCAGGTGAAGAGGTGAAGCTTGTCGCAGCAGCCACGTCCCACGAAGGCTCTTGCTGTCGGCGGCGTCAAAGTCGAGTCAGGACCCAACAAGCCTTGGCAAGCGGAACCCACGCAGGATGGAGGACTTGCTTCTGGTGCAGACCAGGAAGGTCTGGGGTGCTTCTCTTTCACGGAAGAGCGGGTGCCAGTCTGGAGGAGCCGGACCAGCAAGATGAAAACAAAGGTTCGTCGTCGCAGAGGTCACTAGCCAACGGGCAACCGGACAACACGTTGAGCAATTCAGGTGCAGAAGGGCCCCACGCAGAACACGTGAAGTGTGGGGAGCTGGTCTTCTTTGCAGATGGTGCTCGGGATGGGGGCTTCTCAATTCCCCAAGCACAGCCTCGAGGGAGCCTCGGAAGTCGCGCTAGTCAGGTACTAGCCACTTTTCCCAAGTCGCCGGTCCCACGTCTCTCGTCGCCTCCACGGGTCTCAGCTTCGCTGTAGATGTGGATCTGGGTCAGAGGTGTCTGGAAGTCTCGGCGCTGGTCAGTCTCTGCAGTCCCTCGTCGGATCAGTCGCACAGCAAGCAGCGGTCGCTGGATGGTGCCTGGTTGCCCAGGGTGGTCACTCCTGAGGTCGAATGTCGAAGGTCCAGAGTTTCTGTACAAGTTGCAGATTCAGGTTAATCTAATCTAGCACGGCTCAGCTACCTACTGATATACTGGGCTAGTGGGCTGGGCTACCTGCAAGGTCCCTCCTATGGGTGGGACCAGGAAGGGGAGTGGTTACACCCCCTTTCTTTTGTCCAGTTTCGCGCCAGAGCCTGAATGGCAGGATCTCAGGCCAACTAAGTCGAAAAACCAGCTAGACACTAGACAAAAAGTTGGGGGTAACCATAGTCAGCTATCCACCTTCCTACAGTCACCACTTGTTTTCTGTCAGCTAGAAAAGATTTGATACGGTCCCATGCTTTACCACCAATCCCACACGTCTTTAAACGACTCAGGAGTATTGAATGGTTGACCGTATTGAAGGCCGCGGACAAGTCAAGCAAGATCAGAGCTGCCTTGCCTCCCTGATCCACTGCCTCCCTAATCTCTTCAGTGGCCTTAATTAGGGCGGATTCTGTGCTATGGCCTGGCCCAAAACCATATTGAGTGGGGTCAAGCACGTGGGTGTCCTCCAGGAAGAGACTAAGTTGTCTGTTCATGAATTTTTCGACAAGTTTAGCCGGTAGGGGAAGTCCAGCTATTGGGCGAAAACTATTGGGATCATTAATCGGGAGGTTGGGTTTTTTCAACAATGGTAGAATAGATGCTAATTTCCAATGGCTGGGAAAGAGCCCTGATTCAAACATAAGGTTAAATATACTAGAGAGCTGGTCCGCAATCGGTCCTGAAGCTAGTTTAGCCACCTTAATGGGGCAAGGGTCAAATGGAGATCCTGAGTTAGCTTCCATCAAGATCTTTTGAATGTCCAAGGAGGACACTGACCAAAATGTGACAAAGGTCGGATAGGAGGCATGATCTAACCTCGAGCCCTCCCTGCTAGTATCCGGACTAATGGTGCTCCTTTTGCTAAAGACCGCCAAGATAGCCTCCACCATAGATAAGAAAAATTCGGCCAAATCATCGCACAGCAGTTGGCTAGGTTGGACCGGGCATGGCTTCGGTGCTGCCAGCTTGGCCACTGTCTTAAATAGTTCTTTGGCTGAATTACTTGAATCCAAAATCTGAGAGGCAAAGTATCTTTGTTTGGCAGTAACAATAACCTGTTTATATTTCTGGAGGCTGATTTTATAAACTTTTCTCTCGGATTCGTTATAATTACTCCTCCACCTACGTTCTCGCTGCTTGCAGATGAGCTTTTGAGATCTAATCTCCTGTGAGTACCAGGGAGCAGAAGGATGTGCTCTCTTTGGCCGCAAAATATGTGTTTTTGCATTACTGCGCTTTACAGATCCTGCTGTTAGTGACGTTAAACATTGAATGTAACCCAAAGAGGCTAGAAAATCCATTCAATAGTTCCTAAGTGGTTTTAATCACCCCGCTAATCATTCTTACGGCAATTTTCATTTCTTTCACAGGCCTACCCACTGCTTCCGCTTCGCACTGGCTGAACATATTCAGCTAGGGGTGGTCGTAAGCTGTACAGGCTGTTGTGCGTCCATCTCATCTCGCCCTGATTGCCTGGGTCAGGTCAGGTGGCTTGCAGCTTTGTGGCATCTGCAGAGTGGCAGGAAGTGTTTGAATCCGTTTAAGAGTGATTTTTATGTCCACATGCTCTTCCATTTCATCAGGCCCCTTTTGTACTGTATTTTTAGTGACATGATCGCATTTGCCTGATGTGCACAGAAATACCAGTGAGCTTTTAAAACTTTTGTCATATTCTCATGATGGTGTGTTGATTTAAAACAACGTCTGAAGGGGTGGGCTTTAGGTTTTGCCTGCACAATGCTTACGCTGTGCCTCTTTGGTGTTTCCTCCCCCCTTTATCTAATCTCCCCATAGCTGCAACCATTTCAAGTGTACTTGTCAGGTCCTTGTTTTTTTTCTTTGTCCTCCACACTTTACTTAATCTCCTTGCTTAATATGTACCACCAGTAACCAGTATTGCCTTTCTCAATAAACAAGTCATAGCACTTTAACAGAGTGTCAGTAACTTAGATTGCAGAACTGCTCACCAAGTTACAACTTACATAAAAAAACAGCTTATTATTAATCACATAGGTGAAATGTTTGTTCTTTGATGTCTGGGGTCACCTCTATTGGAGCCAAACTGAGTACCTAATGCACCCAGTTAGTACTAGACCCTCAGGGTAGCACAGTAGAACAGTCTAATCTTGTTTGCAAGGCACATAAAGGATGCATACATCTTTTATTTCTTTCAGAATAATGGCTCTGTATCGAATTACATAAACGTTTCGTACTTTTAAATACGTTTTGGGATCAGCTAACAAAGGACTTTTTATACCTCTGGTCTAGGAAATTCCCTCTCCTGTATAAAGTGCACCACCGACGAAAAACCCACCTGCACTGGCACTTCGGTGGTCTGTCAGTCAGATTCTAATGCTTGCGTTTCCAAACTGACTCAAACTTTAACTGGTAAGTCTTGGATTAGTGAAGGCATTAGAATTGTTTACGCCGCTGTCTATTCGTTGAAATGTTTGATCAACAAATTATATTACTCTGTTGATGGTTAACTAAACAATTTATTGAGATGATTTATTCAACTGAGACTAAACTAATTAGTAGTATTTGTTTTAAGGTCTGCTGTTGTACATTAATCCGCTCAGGTTAGGGATACAGAATCCTGCCTGCTGTCATGCAGCATCAGACCTGCAAGGAAGTATCTTGTATTGGTGATGTGACAGTTTCGTCCAAACAGAAACCCTCAGTCAACAAATCAGACTGATACAAATGTATCTTTAGCTGTCTAAACTTATGCTTAGTTCATGTCTGGTGTGTGCCCAGCAAACCCCTCAGCAGATCGTGTCCTTATTGAACCAGCAATCTTAAAAAACGCACCATCAAACTTGGTATTAAGACCCTCCTACGAAAGGGAGTGCCCGACCAGTAAGTGGCACTGGAATCTGATTCAAAACATTGATGTTCAGGAGACCAGAAACTGGGGATTTCAGATTGTACATGGCCCTGAAATGCCTTCAAAGAGGGGTCCTCTGGGTTTCTCAACTGCCAGAGATTCAGAGTTAGAAGGGAGATAGGATAGCACCAATCACTTGTATTCAGTGATATTCATAAACTTCAGTAGCTGTATCTTTGGCTTATAGCTGCTCTTGGAGAGGATCTTTTGTGGTCAGGCAAATCCAGGCATCTCAGGGTATGAAATGGACACTAAGGGCCTCATTTATGTGTTTTTGGCGCAGGGCAGCACAGCAAGTCACTTTGCTGCGCTGCCCTGCGTCAAAAGGAAAGGGCAGGAATACGCTGTATTATGATGTCCTCAGTATTGGGGTATTTTTCATAGATACATATGCTTCAATCATTCCCCGTCGTCGAAGTGGGAGTCCCAAGGTACATAAAAAGCAATAAGTAATTACTCTAACATTAAAGTTGAAAGAGAAAAACCATTCACTTTAATATCTTGTCCTAGACTTTAGATATGGTCCAAACGCCAGCCAATCAGGCTCCAGGCTCTCAGATTTTCTACCGCATGTCGTGTGAAGGGAGTCTCCCTGAGCTCTGCTCAGTACTTCTACTTTATCTTCTGGTTTCTTCAGATATTACTTCTGAACATGTCTTCTTCTAAAAGATCTCTCTTCAGGCATTGTGAATCTTGTGGGAAACTAAGACTTTTCTCAGATTATCCCCACACAAAATGTATCTGCTGTCTTCACCCAGACCACTAGGTGAGAGATTGTAAAACTGTAGAACATTTTCTCAAAAGACCTTGAGGGACAGGGAAGGACGTCTTCTTCTGTGGCTACAGAAGCTCAAGACAAAGGACAATCCTTTATCTAATGAGGAGAGTGATTCCTCTTTAAATACAACAGCTTCAAAAAAGAGAGCTAGTGAGGTGGAGCTGGTCTTTCCTAAGGCTGCTAAGGTGTTGTAAAAACATCATCACACCTCAAAACAGGAAGATCAGCCTTCATCTTCAAAAAAGGCATCTGTCTTTTTTAAGAGTCAATCTGTGCCCTCTACGCCTTCAAAATCCTCTTCAAAATTGAAGCAGGCGTCAATGTATCTTCCTGAGACACTTTTACCTCACAAAAAAGACGATATGAAGACATCGACGATTTCTTTCCACAACGAGAATTTGCCACAACTATGGTGACAACATCGGCTTTCTCTTCTCCTCAGCAAAATGATTGTCGTCGGCATCTTCTCCCTCGACGTTCGTATCAGTGAAGGTGAGGCCGTCTGTTATGTCAACATTATCTTTATCGTCATCGTCGACGAAAAAGAAGCAGCCCTTGTCAGGACCTTCGTCGACGTAAGCACCGTCGCCGCTGAGGCTGTCGGCGGCTCTCTAGGGTAAATCTTCTTCGTCGACGGTAGCCTTTTGACGGTAGCTTTGTCGACGGTAGCCTTGTCGACGGAGCCGAAGACCTCCGATACAGATCCTCGTCGACACAGTTTGTCGACATCCAGAATATCGACGGAAGAACCATTAATAAAATCTTCATCATTGACATCTGTAGTAGGCTTGACATCCGAGTCGATGCTTGTTCCATCGTCGATTATAGCTACTTCTGGGGTTGATTTAGGACTGCCTAAAAGAAAAACTTCTGAAGAGCTTTTATTGCCTATTCATACCTCTCCAAGTAAAGTATCTCCTTGAAATACATAAGAAATCTTTGACTATGGAGCAGATAATGATGATAGGTTTCGGCTGCTCGCAGTCCTTCTGAACTCCCTATAAAGTGCCAGGATGATGAAGATGAAGAATGCGTTTTTTATCCAGAGGTTACTAATCAGGGAAGACAAGCTGATCAGACAGTTCAAATGCCAATGCCTCTTGTCTCAAACTTGCAACATATGGTAGAGGATTACTACCGCATATTTCCTACCTCAGAGCCGTCCTCTTCTGTTCCTCAGATACCTATTCCGCAGCCATCCTTGCTCATCAGATCTCCCCCTCCAATTTTTCCAGTAGCCACAGTAACTCAACATCAGGACCGAGAGATTCATACTACTGATGAAGAAAGAGAAGAGGGAGAGTTGGACGAAATATCCCTTCCTAACGAATGGGATGATTTCCAGATCCAGACACCATCGCCTTCCAGTCCACCTCCTATGGATTCACCACCTGAGGATATAGGAGGTTTCCATATCCTTATGGAGAGAGCGGCAAAGAGATTTCAGCTTCCTATGGTCACCAAGCAAGCTGATTGTTTCTTTTATGACTTTAAGGAACAAATGAAGAGGCAGGTCTGTGCTATCCCTATTGTAGACTTCATATGGCAGGAGGTCTTAAAGGTCATGAAGACGCCAGCCTAAATTCCTGCATTCTTGCCTAAATTAGAAAAGAAATACAAGGCTCCGGATAACTCTCCTGCCTGTCTTATCGGTCAACCTAAACCTGGCACTGTGATATCACAGGTGGCACAACGCCGTGCCAGAAATCCTGCATCTCCGTTATCGGCCCCTCCTGATAGAGATGGAAGATGTCTCGATTCCATCTGCAAAAATGTTTTAACCATGGTGGCAACAACTGTCATTGCGGCCAATTCAATCGCTATCTTAGGCAGATATGACAGACAAATGTGGTCGGACATTTTGCCCCTTATAGAGTTGTTGCCGGAGGAATCCAAGGCTGACGCATACATTTTTTACAAGAGGGAGAAAGGATCTCTGCTGAGATTATTCACTGCGCAGTGGATGTTTCTTCCACAGGATTCTGCCAAATGGTTGGGGCTGCAGTCCTGAGGCGTCAGGGTTGGTCGAAGGATACTTCTTTTAGACAAGAAGTTCAAACAAAAGTGATCAACATGCCTTATGATGGTGAATCCCTATTTGGCCAACATATAGATGAAGCTCTTCAGACCATAAAAAAAGATACGGATACTGCAAAGGCTCTCGGCACTCTGCAATATAGAAAACAGCCCTTTTGTGGAGCAAGAGGTTGTGTCTCGTCATCCTTTCGAGGAGGATACAATCAATATAAACAATATCAATCGTACCAAGGTCAACCAAGGTACACATCTTCACAGCGCAACAGTCATTTAAGCAATCTCCAGCCGCTTCCTACAAGCATTACAGAGGATTGACTGCCTACAGAGGCAGAGCTAACTCCCACTGCCAACCACTTTTCCCATCAATCCGGTCAAAGTTGGAGAAAGAATCTCCCATTTCTTCTCCGAATGGTCTGCAATAACAACAGACAGATGGGTTTTGGACATAGTTTCCAGGGGTCACACTTTGGAATTCTTGAAGATTCCTCCAAATTATCCTCCCAGAGGTGGTCCTCCTGCTCATTTGAAGGAACTTTTGTCCCAAATAAAAATAATGTTAAAGAAAGTAGCGATCGAAGTTGTTCCAAAGTTACAGAAAGGAACAGGGTTCTATTCGAGGTTTTTCCTCATAAAAAAGAAATCAGGAGAGTGGCGCCACATTCCCTTCGTTCCCTCAACAAATTTCTAAAAGAGCAATCCTTCCGGATGTTGTCTCTTCAGGAGGTGCTTCTATTGATAAAACAGGAGGACTTCATGGCAACCCTAGACCTTCAGGATGCCTATTTTCATATCCCTATCCTTCCCAGACACAGAAAATTCATGCGCTTCAGAGTGGCTGGTAGAGATTTCCAATTCAAGGTCCTACCTTTGGGCCTTCGTTCAGTGCACCGAGTGTTCACCAAGGTTTAAGCACCGGTGGCGGCTCATCTTCTTGAGGATGGTGTCCAACTCTTCCCTTATCTGGACGACTGCCTCATAAAGGCAAAATCTTTTTCAGTAGCTAGCAGTCACCCTCAAAGATGTATTTCTCTCTTCCAGTCCTTGGTCTCTCGATAAATCTACCACAGTCTCAGTTAACCTCTTCAAAGGTAAAAACATTCTTAGAGGCAACCTTGGACACTCATCAGGCAAGGCCTTTGTCTCACAAGATAGTCAACAAAGGATTTACAAGTTAGCTGCTCTACTACTCGCAAAAAAGTCTATTTCTGTCCACAAGTTCAAATCGCTTCTGGGAATGTTGTCCTCTTGCATTCCCCTAATTCACAACTGTCGTCTGCGAATTAGACCATTGCAAGAGGAGCTGGACAAACAATGTCTGCAGATCTCAGGGTCCTTCGACGATGTTAACAGAGTAACACCTCAAATGAAAAAAGCGCTACTATAGTGGACTCACATCCCAAACACAGCAGCAGGCCTATCGTTTATAGTGGACTCACCAGGTTTCATAATAACAACTGATGCATCCCTCAAAGGCTAGGCAGCACATCTACAAGGACTGACAGTGAAGGGGAAGTGGGACAGTCAACAAAGAACATTTCAGATAAACGTCTTAGAGTTGATTGAGATATTCCTGGCTCTGAAATCCTTTTGCTCCATAATATCAGGAGCTTCAGTATTATTTCAGACAGAAAACACAACAGGCATGCATTATTTAAACAAGCAGGGAGGTACAAGATCAACTATGCTATCCCTTCAGGCTCAGCAAATTTGGGATTGGTTCATACAACATCAGATAACATTGACGGCAGTACATGTTCCAGGACAGGCCAACATCCTAGCGGACTCTCTGAGCAAGTCAATTACATCCAACCACGAATGGGAACTTCACCAACCAACATTGGATCACATCTTTCGGTTGTGGGGCAAACCGAGTTTGTATCTATTTGAAACCAGTCGGAACCGCAAATGCCAATTCTTCGCCAGCTGGCTACCCCAACAGGGATCGTGCGGGAATGCGTTTTCGATAAATTGGTCAATAATGTATGCGTACGCTTTTCCTCCGATTTCTTTAGTCCCAAGGGTGCTTCGGAAGATGAGGAAAGAACCCTGCCAAATACTTCTCATAGCCCCCAGGCGTCCTCACCAATTCTGTTTCACAGAGCTCCTACTCCTGTCGGAGTGCAAACCCAGACTATCGCACCCATTACAGAACTTGTTGACAATGAAGTCTGCCATCCGGATCCAACATCTCTGCGATTAGCAGCCTGGCTCCTAAATACTATGAGTTTGAAGACCTAGTTATACCTGCTCATTGCCGGGAGGTTCTAACCAACGCAAGTGCACCCTCCACTATAAAGACTTATAAACTCAAGTGGAAGAGATTCTGTCATTGGTGTGAAACCTCTGAAGTGCACCCTGTTTAGTCTCCACCAGAACAATTGCTGCCTTTTTTCCTCCAACTGGCAAAATCTGGCCTTTCTCATTCTACTATTAAGGTATTCCTTGCCGCAATTTCCAGATTTCGACGGCAAAATGGATCACAATCTCTTTGGTCTTCAAGAATTATAAAACAATTTCTCAAAAGATTATTTAGAATGGTCCCTCCAATTAGGCACCCTACTCCGCCTTGGCATCTTAACATTGTGTTAGCACAACTCATCAAAGCTCCATTTGAGCCTATTCATAGGGCTGATCTTAAATTAATTTCATGGAGAACATCACTTCTACTAGCTCTTACTTCGGCTAAATGAGTAAGCGACATACATGCTTTCACTACTCGACACCCTTTCCTCCAGTTTACTAAAGACTCTGTTGTACTTAGAACAAAGCAAACCTTTATTTCTAAGGTTCCATCGGATTTTCACTTAAACAAACCAGTCATTTTAAAGACTTTTTTCCCTAATCCACAGTCACCAGCGGAAAGGGCCTTACATTCTCTGGATGTTAAGAGATGGATAACATTTTATTTACAGAAAACAGCCTGTATCCGTAAAGCTGATCAGCTTTTTGTGGCCTATGGAAAGATAAGAAAAGGGTATCCAATGACTAAACAAACTGTTGCACGTTGGATTTCCTGTGCGATTAAATGTTGCCATCAGCAAGCGGGCAAGCCTCTGCATTCAACAGTAAAAGCGCATTCTACGAGAGCAGTCTCATCATCTACAGCTCTCTTTGCCGGTGTGCCTATTCAACAAATTTGCAGAGCAGCAACTTGGTCCTGCAGGCACATTTTTTCCAAGCATTACCGTCTAGAAGATGCCAGTAATGCTGATACAGCGGTGGGACAAGCGGTGCCACGTCATCTATTTATGTAAGGTGAGCCTCTATTATTCCCACCTCCTTTTAAGCTTTAAGATTGCTATTTAAAGATATATATGTATATATATATATAGTTTCAAGATTGTTATGAATCTATGCATGGACATTGTTAGATTGCCATATAGATATTTATCTATATATAAATAAGGGGTTCATGAGTATGTTTTACATTGGGTAACATGCAGTGTTCTTTCGTACTCTGTTTATGATATTCTCTCTGTAGGAATAATTTGAACCTATGTGATAACTGCTATCTACTCTGATCCAAGCATGTGAATCTATGAAAGATACCCCAATACTGGAGAAGAAAATAAATTACTTACCTGTAAACTGTGGTTCTCCAGTATTGGTATCTTTCATAGATGCACATGTGACCCACCCACCTCCCCATAGAGGCTCCCTGTTTTCTTATTGTACGTTTATATTACACTTGTGCTCGAAAATCTGAGAGCCTGGAGCCTCTGTGGAGAGGGTTCTAGAGGTGCTGTCGCCTGATTGGCTGGAGTTTGGACCATATCTAATGACTAGGAGGAGATATTAAAGTGAATGGTTTTTCTCTATTAACGTTAATGTAAGAGTAATTACTTATTGCTTTTTATGTACCGTGGGACTCCCACTTCGACGACGGGGAATGTTTTAAGCATGTGAATCTATGAAAGATACCAATACTGGATAAGTACAGTTTACAGGTAAGTAACTTATTTTCATATGATGCTTTCCTGTCCTTTCAGCTGGCGCACAATTTGGTGCCTAGCACCCTTGCGTCATGGAGCAAGGGTGTCTGCATTGTTGGCAGGATTGTTTTTATGCAGGAAGGACACCTTCCGGCACAAAAACAATCCATGTAGATGTTTTCCTCGTTCTATATGTGCTGCAGAATGCAGCACACATGGAAAGAGGAACAAACAAGGAGAAATTACAACATTTCTCCTTGTTACGCCTGCTCTGGGAAGGCGTAAGGTTTTGGCGCTGCCTCAGGTTTACGTGATTTTGTATATCTGGTGCAGCGTCAAAATCCATGGGTGTTGCATTGGAACACCCATCACTGCGCCCATAGAACACATCCTTGACGCAGAGTAAGGCAATGCAGAGCTTTGCGCTGCTGTGCCTTACTCCATATCTATGAGGCCATGCAAAGCCAGGCAGAGTGGCTTTGCTTTGCCTCACAGATATGATTGAGAGGCCTGTGCCACCGGAGAGTCAAGAATAGTGATGCTCCGGCTGTGCAGGCCTCTTGTAATTGAGGCCTTAGGTCTTTACTGGGGGTGCAATGTAGAAATATGGGCCCTCCTCCAAGCATGTAAGGAGGTGAGGCCTTCTGTGATAAAAACTACACAGCGAAACAAAGGGCCTCATTTACAAGTTTTTGATGAAAGACAGCCCTGAAAGACACTTTGCTACACTGCCCTGCGTCAAAAGGAAAGTACAGGAATGCATCATATTTATGATATACAGTGCATTCCTATCCTTTCCCACTGTGCTAGAGCTGTTTTAGCCGCCTTGCGCCAACGCAGGCAGGTTTGCACCACGGTGAAGGGTGTCTGCGTTGTAAGAATGATTGTTTTTAGCAGGAAGGGACATCTTCCTGCATAAAACAATCAATGGAGGCGCTTCCTACTTCACACTTAGAAAGAGGAAAAAACGAGGAGAAATAAATATATTTCTCCTCATTGCACCTCTCCTGGGAAGGTGTAGGCTTTTGATGCTGCCCCAGGTTTACGTGATTTTGTAAATCTGGGGCAGCGACAAAGCGTCAAAATCGATGGGTGTTGCGTGGGAACACCCACTGCAACGTCCATTGAACACCTCCTTGACACACACTAAGGCAAGGTAGCGATTTGCGCTGCTTTGCCTCACTCCATATCTTCGAGGCCATACAAAGCCACGCAGGGTGGCTTTGCGTCGCCTCATAGATATGACTGAGAGGCCTTTCACCACCGAAACATTAAAACAAGTGATGCTCCAGCAGCGCAGGCCTCTTGTAAATGAGGACCCAAGTCCCCTGCTGCTGTAACGCTGGAACTGTGAGCATGAGTGTGATTGGTGAAATATTCCTATGTTCATGCCCGCTAGATGGAAAATACTTCAGCCGTATTGTGTGTACAATGGAAATCCTAGTATTGTGTGTACAATGGAAATCCTAGTATTGTGTGTACAATGGAAATCCTAGTACTTCCTTCCAAAATGGGCAATGTCAGCAATTCAGTTTTTATTTTAGTTCAACCCCACTCCCCAAAAAATGTAAATATATAATACAATATTCAGAAAGCATTTACAAAATGTAAAAAACTACGATCAATTGAAAACAATTATAACAATCCATCAATAATACATGAAGTTAAAACCTCTGTTGGAAATTGCATATATCAGGATTTCATTTCTCTTGATTTCAACAACCAAAATTGAGTAAGGATGTTTAGATACTTTCATTAAATGTTTTCACAATTGTAGTACCATACAGCTGCAGTGAATTCAGTAATTACCCATTGCAGGCTTTATCCATTTCTTCATGGTATGTTTTTATGCCGGACAGTCCTTGACACAGTTATCAATTTCAATTGTTTCCTGATTACTGGGGCACCAAGCAACTGAAAAGAAAAAGGTCGGGGCCCTGTGATGTAGTGATTTCAAGTTTAGAATTGGTTTTAGGAAGGATCAATAGTACCCATGATCAGCAACCTGCCAATCACATCCTTCTGAAATAGCGTACGAGGAAACCATGTGGCTTGCTGCATTCTCCAGCCCAGGGCCATGCCACCAAACCCCACGATGATACTTTTGTGACGTTTCTTCTTGCTTTATTCAGAGATCATGTTTGCCCATTTTACCCATGCATAAGTGTAGGCTGGCTTGGCCCTTCTCGGATATTGCACCTGCGGTTCCCATGGATATTTCACCTACGGTTCCAATCACTAGTTCACATTTTCACAAACGAATCTCGTGTGCAGGATGCTTTAATTCAGCCACACTGAATCTTTTCCAACCCCATTGCTGGTAGGAGTGGCTCGACGCCTGTCTCCTGGGAAAGGGCAAGTAGATGCTTTAAAAACTCCTGATTTGCACTGGTGCCCTAAACCTCAACACCTGTCTACTGTGTTCTGAATAGCAAATGGCAGAGAACTGGGCATCGGTGGAGATACCACATCTACATTGTGACCTACTAGCCACTCAGCATACCCCTTCACTCTGCAGGTGTTCGTAAGAGGCATAACGAGATTAGAATATGGGAAAGCAGTTTGTGCAGGCTGCAGTGCATCAGAAGTATAGAAGAACTTTATTGATGTAAAATATTGACTGAACTTTTTTGGGGAGTTAACCATTACTCTGGCAAATTATGAATCCACTGCATGTTAATGGAGAGAGATCAATGCGTTTATCTTTCTCAAAACGAATAGCGATTTTAAAATGTGCAGTTTGTACAGCCTACTTTTATTAACGACTATTGATTTGAAAGTGTACAACAAACTGTTGGTGAATAGAAAAGCCTGGGTCATTCATCATGTGGTTTCTCCCGTGCAACACAGGTTTAACCCCGGAGAGACAAGCTTGCTCGCCTAAACATGGCTGCTGCTATATTTGATGGTGCAGCCGAAACTGGAAAGGGGAACTTGAACCTGCTTAATGTAGGAAAAGCATTTGACAGAGTCTCCTGGTCCATTTGAAGTTTTCCACAACAGAGATAGACTTTCATGCAGGCTGCTTGAATGGAATGCGTGTGCTCAGCATGAGTCTGAGTTCACAAGTTTTGTATTTTTGAGGCACAAGGCTCTCACCCCTGCTTTTTGTTTTATATTCAGTCACTTCTGTGCCATTTTATCAAAGTCAGACAAATTCTACCCGATTTTTAAATGTCAGTAAGTGGAAGCTCTCCACTTATAAAGATAATATTGCTATCTGTTCTTCTGATTGATTCATACCCTGCTTTTGAAGCAGTCATGGGCAAAGCCCACACATTTGGTGCATTTCAAGGTATTTACTGAATATTAGCAATACTCAGATTCTCAGGAGTGAGAAACCAATAGTGTCGATAAATAGAATAGTTGACTCATCCCTTTACTGTAGGATTGCATTCTCCCATGGAGGTATAAATATGACCAGTATAAATTGAGTCAACATTATAGGAGCCTGTCACTGTTATGCATGAAAGAGATTGATCATTTCCGAAGGAGATAGGCCAGTTTAATATTCGAAATAAGATGCTTTTTTCCATGTTTTTTAATAAATTTTTTACAGATCCACTGCTGATAATCCACTGTTACACTTCAGTATCGTTCAACGGATCAGTGCTGGCATCAGTAATATCTTGATTTTCCGAAGGAAATTGGATTGTTTAGTTTTCTTTTCAGTCAGTTTTATTCGGCAAATGACATAAAAACATTGGAAAAATTAAAATTATCCCAAAAAAATTTGATAAAAGAAATGTACGCAATTCATATTACCAAATTTGTAGAAACCAAAAAATTACCCAGAGTAAGATCTTATGTAGTAACATTTTACCATAGCCAGGTAGAGAATTTTGGAAAAGCCCTAAATAGCATAATGCTTTCTACCTTTAGTGCCCAATGAATTTAGCTCATAAATAAATCACAAGTATGCTACGAATCAAAGTGCTGTAAAAGTTGCAAGACCTTTGGCAAAGACTTCCCTATTTTCACAATCTCTGAGGCAAAGAGTGTTGTTATAAAATAGGAATAAAATGCGGTCTAATATACATCCTGCCTAAGCCCTTGATTCGACCTGATGAATTGGGTAACTTCTCCATTCTGTCCATAGGGGACTTGGGTGGTTGTGCCCCAATACAAACTTTTAAGGAGGACTGCCAGAGAGATCTCAGTACCCACCACCTCCATCAGGTCCCCCTCTCTCCACCATGTCAAATGCACAGACAAGGTCAATAAATGCAATATGCGAAGAACCTCTCGTGCCTTCGACATATTTCCCCATTAAAAAAAATAAATTCAGGGAATGTTCAACTGTGCCCAACCCTTGACGTGAATCATATTGCACACCAGAGAAAAAATGATTTGCTTCAGTCCAGTCTTCCAGCGAATGAAGAATTACCCTCCCTAAGATTTTTACAGCCAAGTCAAGGAGATAAATAGGACGAGAAAAGGCCATGAGATTTCTAACCCGCTTTTTAAAGATCTGTGCAATAGTAGACTCCCTCCAGAAATTAAGTGGTCTATCCTTTAATAGAGCTCGAAATACATTTGTTAATAGAAGTGACCGCAATGTGGGGTTCTGCCTGAAAACCTCAATTGTAACCCCGTCAGGGGATGGCTGCTTTGCCTGCGGGGCTCCTTAGAATGGCTTTTGAAACTTTGCTTACCTCAATCGAGCTATTTAAAAAGGAACCACTGTCGAAAATGAGATACTGGGGGGTCTAAGAACGCTGATGGGGGCAATAAGGTATTGTCTTGATGAAAAGCGGGACACCCACTCTTCAGCAGGAATTAGATATGGCCACCGTAGTGGTCATTCCTAAGTCAAGTCCCTCAGCTAACAACTATGTGGCGTATCGCCCTATCTCGCTTATTAATAGTGAGATAAAGATTTTTGCCACTGTTCTGGCCACATGTCTTAGAACTTTCCTTGGTACCCTTATGCATTTAGATCAATGTGGCTTTATGCCAGATAGGAGTAAGAGGCGCATTGTCTCAGATGCCTTCGTGTTGCATTGGCACACCAACACCTTTTGTCCCCCTCTCTGGCCTTGTTATTGATAGAATTTGAGAAGGCCTTTGATACGGTTGACTGGACCTACCTGGCACAAGTTCTTCAAAAGCCAGGGCTGGGCCTCGCTTCTGCAATTACGTCAAACTGCTCTACTCCAGTTCAACCGCCCAAGTGCATATTAATGTCATGGTCTTGAACCCATTTCCTATTTGCCGTGGTCCCTGACAGGGTAGCCCCCTGACTCCGATTCTTTTTGCTCTTGTCATTGAACCTTTGCATGACTTATACGCAGCTATGCAAGGTCAGGGGCTGGGAGTGGGAGAGGGACACTGGGCAGGAAGACCATATGGCATTCTATGAACACAATGTCCTTTTGTTCCTATCGAGACCTGAAGGCACCGGCCCACGCTGCCTTCATCTCCTTCAACTATTTGCAGAGGCTTCTGGTCTACATATGAACTTATGAAGTTGATCTTGGATCCCCTCCATCCTTACTCGCAACTGTGTTGCCTGGCAAGATACTATACCAATACGGAGGCTGAACTTTCAATATTTTGGTATCCAAGTGGCACTCTACCCTGATTTGATTTGGAACCTTAGCTTGACGCAGCTTCTCCGTAAGGTGAAGGCAGACTTGAACAGATGGCAAGCTATCCCACTTAATGTGATGGGCTGCATCGCTCCCTGTAGGATGAAGACTCCTCACGCCACACCATTGTCGTTGCTGTCAGCTATGTACTCGACGTCAACGGCCCGTCGACAGAAGGAAAAAAGATTCTACCATCAAAGCCAGCATTTCAGGACTATTCTAAGGTTTCACCATTGCCCCCAACTCACCTTCTGGATTTCCAGGAATCTGAGGATGAAGGCTTATTTGGCCCTGCCTACAGTCCTTCCCAGTTGAAGAGTAAATGCCAGGGATCTGATGAGGAAAAGGAAATGAATGACAATCCATGCACTTACCGTCAGGGTGACTACTCCTTCATGGATAGCGATTCTTCCTCAGCTCAACGCCTGACTCCCTTTTAGGAGCATTATCCTGATGGGGAGCAAGAAGACGAGCACCGATGCGCGTGGCCTGCAGCCGATTGTAATGGCCGTGGCTTAGAGGAGCTCCGGAGAAGGCGAGAGTTCCCCCGTAAATCCGACACACTATCAGTCCACAAATCAGACCTTAAAGACATACACAGGAATCGGAGCACACAAGGCACCCTCTGATCCTGTTTCCAGCCGCTAACAACGTTCCCCGGGGCTTCTGGGGGTGGTAGGGGAGTTTGTTTTTTTCTATACACATACAAGCTCAAGTACAACAGATAGAGTTAATCACACAACCGTTGCTCCACATGCTTGGTACTCCGCTAGTTGAAACCCACTGACGTGCAGTGATCACACAATTCCCTATACTATGCCATCTGAGAGCACAAGCTTACGATTAGATAATGCACATGCGCAGGGATCGCACTTGACCATGATATCCTGGAATGTGAATGGGCTCGGAAATAAGATAAAACGAGGTCTAGTATTACAGTATCTCAAGAGACATGGCCCATCAGTCTGCCTTATACAAGAAACCCACTTGGTGGGCACCGCTGTTAAAGCTCTGGACAGATGGGGGTTTAAGATGGTGACCCACTCAGAATTTACATCTGTTTCTTGAGGGGTCGGGATTCTGATCAGAAAGAGTTGCCCTCTGATAGTGACTGGGTCATGGACAGACGACCAGGGGCGCTTTGCAGCGGCCTCCTGTCAGTGGGAGAGGAAGGTGTATAATTTTGTCTCAGTGTACATACCTTCGGCACTTCACACACTCGCTTTCCCAGCCCTAGGTAAATTCCTTTTATGCCCCCCGGGGAACTTGTAATAGGGGGCGATTTCAACGCGACAATGGATGACGCAAGGGACAGATGCCCACCGAGGGGGCGAGAAGAGTGCACATCGACCTTGCGGGACTTCGCTGAGGCACTGGGTTTAGTGGATGTGTGGCGCATGCGAAACCCAACTGAAAATCAGTATACGCACCACTCAGGCACGCATAATAACTTTCCCGGACAGACCTATTCCTCACAATGCCGATGGGTGTGGAAGCTATACAAGATAGCACACACCTCCCTAGAGGCATCTCAGACCACTCACCGATACTATTATCATACACATCACACCTCACGGGTCGTGGACGTATTTTCCCAATTCACCCTGGGTACCTCAAGGTGCCAACCATACGTAAGGCCATGCATAAGACCACAAAGCAATACTTTCAAGAAAACATGCATTCAGTGACCTCCCCAGTCGTGCTCTGGGAGGCATATAAGACGGTCCTGCGCGACCAGGCCATCTCTGTGATCTCTGCCCACAAACGTGACATGACTCAACAGGTGTTGGCGCTAGAGCAGGCGGTGGACCAGGCAGAGGGCACACACGCTATAGATCCCAACGACGACACTACCCACACTCTTACTCTCGCTAAACAAGCCTACAGGGATCATGTATGGGAGGAAACCAGGGCGCGTATCACGAAGACGCAACATAAGATATATGAAGTGGGGGACAAAGCTGGCAAATTGCTGGCGTGGTTAGATAAAAAGGAAAAATCCAGCCGGTGGGTAGCACAACTTCAGATAGCTGAGGGGGGACGATAACAGACCTCACCGAAGAGGAAATCGCTGTGGCTATTAAGGGACTACAGTCGGGGAAAGCACTGGAGAGATCCAGTGATACAGGGGATGCGGTGGACGGAGGGATGGGAGGACCGTATTTCCCTTCATGCCAATGACATCTTATTATACTTGACACACCCCAGACAGTCCCTCAATTGCCTACTCGACATTTGTGCGTCCGACGGTAGGGTCTCCGGCTACACCATCAACTGGGCCAAATCGGTGCTCTATATACTTAAGGGTCCTCCATCGCGCCTGCCACAGGGAGCCGAGATGCAGAAAACGCAGACCGGCTTCAAATACCTAGGTATTAATATCACGCCCCACCAAGAGCAGTTTATAGAGTGCAATCTGCTCCTACCGCTGCAAAGGCTGAAAAATGATGTGAAAAGTTGGCAGTCGCTCCCACTGACGTTGCTGGGGAGGGCTGCACTATTCAAAATGATGGCTCTCCCTAGGTTCTTATACGCACCTACAAAATACGCCAACGCCTGTTCCCAACTCATATTTTAAAGCCATCAAGACGGAGGTGGGCCATCTCCTGTGGGAGGGAAAACCTCACTGTATAGCTATGAGTAAATTAACTCGTAGCTGGTATGACGGCGGTATCGCCCTGCCCAATATACAGCTATACTAATGGGCATCCCAGCTCATCGTGATTTATCAGTGGCTACACGCCCCGCAGGACGAACTCGCTCTGCGTATGGACAGACTCGCTTTGGGAATGAATGGTCCCCTGGGTGCCTTATACGATAAGAAAAAGAGGAACACACTAATAGGACCCACAGCCCACACTGTGCAAGTATGGTACTCAGCGCAGCGAGCACTCGGATGGGAGGGGGTAATAACTAAGCACACACCACTGTGGGACTCCCCAAGGTTCGGCAAGCTGCGCATGAGTAAAGGCTTCACAAGGTTGGACATTATAGGCATCTCGAAAGTTGGTGATCTATGGAAAAGGGGCGAGGTGATTCCATTCGCACAGCTACAGGCAACATATCAGATGGCAGGAAGGGAGCAATATCGCTAAACTCAAATTAGACACAGACTCACTATCCAAAAAGGCAATTTCATTAACATACCGAAAGCTGATAAATAACCAGAGGGATCCCACATGGACTCTAGAGGAGAGATGGCGGGCAGAGGTAGATGAGTTGGACAAACAGGAATCGCAGGAGACACTGGCGTCCCCGCGGGAGGTAGCGGCCCCTTCCAGACTAAAACTTGTGCAACTTAAAATATTACATAGAACATACTACGCACGGTCGATACTATACAAAATAGGGAGGGCAGACACGCCACTTTGCCTGAGGGGTTGCGGGCTCACTGGTTCCTTCTACCACACGATATGGGCTTGTCCCCTCATAACACCATATTGGAGGGCGGTTATGACAACGATCACCCAGGTGTGTGGGTTCGAGGTCCCCCTTGAACCTCTGCAATGTTTGCTTAATGTGTGGGAGCCCACAGATCTAAACCATGCAGCACAGGACTGGGCTACACTCCGCATTACCCTAGCCAAAAGGAACATTGCAAGAAACTGGGGAGCCCAAACAACACCCTCCCACCAGCAGTGGTGTCGTGATCTTGATAGCGCCATAATGGCAGAAAAGGCAGTTTTTATAAATAGGGGATGCCCCCGAAAATGGACACGAGTTTGGGGGAAATGGAACAATGTTCGGGGAAACATATGTACTCCTCCACCTGAGGACTCAGATTCGGACACAAGTGATTGAGATCCTGAAAACGGACATGGCATGAGCAGATCCCAATGTGAGACAGAGAAGTTTGGTAATTGTATGGAGGGGGGGCTGACACACCTGTCTTCATATGTCCCTTTCTTATGTACGCAATTGCTGCATGTTACATTGTGTGAGTTACTCTCTGAACACGGTCATGTATGTGGATTACTCTACTCTATATGTACTACAATGCTAATAAAATGTTTTTTTTTAAAAGAAGACGAGCGCCAACACCCCCAGGGACCCTCTGTCAATATCCCTGTATGATTAGTTGCAGATTTGCGTTTCACGATTAATGACTATTAAAGACGCTTTCCTGATGCAAACTCTGCTCCGCGGCCCCCGTCTTCACAGGTGGTCCCTATTAGCAGGAGTGCTCCTTAAAGTACTCCAAAATGCCTTAAGGAGAAAGTAGTACCTCTGGTTCTTTCCATCCCAGTTGATCCACAGGACAGTGATGACCAGCAAATGGAGGTGGTGAGCTCCACACAGATCCAGATGCTCCAGATGAATGGGATAATTATGTTGCCCGAATGCCACCATCTTCTAGTTCACAAAGGGGGGTGTCCAAGTGCACACCGATTATTCAAGTTTCCCAAAAGTTCCTAAGTTTAATCTTTATAGCGTGCAGCCCAGATTGTGGTCCGCCCTGTTACCACGTGTAGACATTCAACCAAATCAGGAGCGACGTCTCGCTCCAATCCGAACGCACAGCTGAATCAGTGACTTCTGACAGAAGATTCCACAAATTTGTCCACATTTAAGTATTTGTTTATTCCTTGTATTCCAACATCTTTATCAAATATTACTCATATCAATTCTTCGTGTCACATGAGAGGCAAAGCGTATTTGTAACATCTAATGCTTCAGATGTGCCATTCCAGGCCTTTTTCGGAAGCAAGAATTAATACGCAAATCATCCTAAGTGATAAATGTTCTCCCCAATGCATTTCGGGCATATTTTTTTGCCCTTCGTCAGGGGTTCACTAAAAATAAAACAACATCGACATTTAGATTGTATGTCCAGCACTGTATATTTACAAGCAACAATACTAATCTTAACCCCTTCTCTGATTTATGACACTAACCCATAATCAACGTTATCCCTCTAGTTGCGTGATTACGCACTACCTGGTAACCAAACAAGTTACCTCCAAATTACTAACTCTCTGCCATCTTCTAGTTCGCCAGTAGCTGATTCGCTGCCTGTGGATATTGGTGGCTTCCATGATCTTTTAGAACGGGCCTCTAAGCGCTTCAACCTCCCTATGCCAGCCAAACAGGCAGAGTGTTTTCTCTATGACTTTAAACCAGGCACACAGTGCACCATTCAAGCTATCCCCATTGTAGATTTCTTTGGGCAGGAGGGCCTCAATTTGATGAGAGCACCACCATCCATTCCAGCCATTGTGTCAAAGCTCAACAAACAATATAAGGCCCCTGAAAACTCCCCCACGTGTCTCACTGGTTATTCTTGGCTTGAGTCTATCATCATGCAGGCCACGCAGTGAAGGGACAAGAATTCATCTTCTCCGTGCACGGCCCCACCGGAGAAGGAAGGGCGCCTTCTAAATAATATAGGCAAAATTGTTTCTGCCCTGGCAGCTACTTTTATTAGAGCCTTCAATCCCAAGGCCATCCTCGGGAGACACGACTGACAGATCTGGTCGGACATCTCGTCTCTGTTGGAGTATCACCCGGAGGAAAAGAAAAGAGAGGAGAGGCACATTCTATCTGAAGGAGAAAAGGCCTCTTCCTAGCTAATTGATATTGCCATGGCCATCTCGTCTGCCACCTCCAGGCAGATGGTTGGAGCGGCGGTGTTGCGCCACCAGGGATGGCTTAAAGCCACTACTTTCTGATCAGAAGTGCAGGCCAAGGTGTTGGACATGCAATTCGATAGGGAATGTCTTTTTGGGAAGCACATCGACCGTGTGCTACAATCCATCAAGTCAGACCCTGACGCAGCCAAATCCTTCAGCAGTTTGCAGCAGTGGAGATTTCAGCCCTTATTGAGGAAGATGCCAAAACATGTCTAGGCTGCAATTTCAACAGCGATTCCAACTTTATTCTCGTAGGTGTATCTTTCCAGGAAGGGGCAGCTGGTGTAATAGAGATACATCTCCCGTAACAGTAAGACATCCAATTTGTGTGTCGTGCCACAAACCCCAGTACTGTGCCACACTTAATGCGATCATTCAAGCTGTTGACATGATTGGTATGACCAAAAGCAGCAAGAACAGATGTTGGATAGAATGCTGAACACTGCAAACATTCACCCCAATCACAGATCTGGGTTTAGTCCATCATTTGTTTGCTCACCACACCATTCCAGGTTGGACCCAGATATATGCAAATCAGTCTCGACCCTGATCTCCATGAGAACCGTCCAGCCTGAACTGCCAGGCGAGGTCCTCCCTGGACTGGAAACAAGCATCCTGGGACCAGTTTCGAGGTCTCAGCCCTCATGAGTCAGGCTAGCTTGAAACCAGTGGCATAGTGAGCACAGGACCCACGTCTGGTCACACCCTTCCCACTCTGGGAAGCAAATGCAAAAAGAACAGATGATGGACTGAATGCTGAACAAATCAAACATTCACCCCCAATCACAGATCATAGTTTTTTGCTCACCACACCTTCCAACTCGAGGAAACAGCAGCAGGTTGTTGCTAGAGGCCCGGTTTTCAGCATGTTGTGTGCAATATTCCAAGGTGTGGGCTGCCGTAGTCAGGCAGGCCACTTCTGCCTTAAGGGCGGTTACTGAGTCCTCCAGATCTGAGATGCATCACTCTGCACATATTACCCTTCCAACGGCATTGCGCAGATCCTGCTCAGGAGTGCCAGATCCACCTCAACCTCACCTGTCTTGGTTTCCAGCACAGTCTGGGAGGCCTGTATGGCTTGTAGGACCTCTGAAGTGTTCGAGAGGCGCAGGACTTAATACAAAAGCGCCATCAACGCTGACAGATTTTGTGGCAGTGGGTGACAGGGCAGCACATTTGTCTATTCTTGTTTGTGCCCACCACGCCGCATGATAAAGCCCCCTGGTTTCTCCTCATGTGTCAATGGTGGGCCCTTAAAGGTTGAAGTAGCTGCAGTTCTTAAAACTGGGCAGTCCGCTAGCCCACAGGCATACAAGTCTCAGTAGGCATGGTGAGGGGCAGGTACACCTTCACAGCTAGCCTAAATGCTGTCTGGGCGGTAGTCCCCATGCGCCACAGGAGTCCTCTGATGCCCTTGGTACTCCACGCTCCCATGGACAAGCACGGGTGCGGGGAACGTGCCCCACTAGCACCACCTTGGGGTCCCCACAGCCCAATGAGAGCACTGAGTGACAAACACTCACCTCAAGGCTAGGAAGGTCGAAAGGAGCCCAGACGGGAACCCGCGCAACATCTTCTTCCCGAGGCTGGGACAATATGCACAGGCCACACTCACCACAGCGCGACTGTACATTGCTGCCGAATTACATCACGGCCAAGGTTGTCACCAGTCGCTCCTCCTAAAATCCTCAGGTGCTGTGTTCAGTCCTCTTGGCCCCAGGTGGGGGCACGGTGATCCAGTCTCTCGGTGGGGCCAGCAACAAGAGTGCGCCGCGGTCCTGTGACCCACACACATCAGCATCCAAGTTTCTAGCTGCAGCCATTTTAGCTGCAGCCACCAGATAAACACCTGGTTTGATCGAAGAGGGACTGCAGCTCTTCTGCGGGCCCCGAGTCCAGCAGAGATACTCCAGGGACTCTTCCATCTCCCCTTCGTTTCAGGGAGCCGGGAAGTGTGCTAGCAGCAAGCATGGTATTGGAGTCTCAACCTGTGAGCCAGGAGCTCACAGAGGACGACTGCCACCTTGGCCATACTGGCCACACACCCTGTTATGTTTTTATCTGTATTTAGTTTTGAATTTCGCTATAAAATATTGATTGTATCAAATTCAGGTCAAATACAAATTGATTTGATTGATGAATTGACTCTATTTCCTCAGAACAATGATGCTCCCCACAAGCTCACTTGATGTATTAATAAATCTTAAAATGTGTTGTCCAGTGTGTCTCTGAACATGAATCCAAAGAGACACACCAATGTGACTCAATGATGTTTCTCCACAGAAGCTCAGATTGATAAACAATATTAATGAACTTTTTGGGATTCTCCTCTCTATACAGGTAAAGGCATCGCCCGAAAACTGACTACAGAATTTAGTAGGTCATGTGGCTCATACAAGAAGCACTGCCTTAAACTTGAAAGTGTGACTGCTCCAAGTTATCGCGTACGAAGTAACTCTACCTGCTGCAATACCCACAACTGTGATCCAGTCACACCCAGTTGTATGTATAAGTCTTTATACTATATATAATATGTATGTTAATGTGTATTAGATCCTTCTTGTAGATCCTGCATCAATTATTTTGTAATACAGATAAAATATGTGATACCATCAAATTGAATGTCATTATTCAGAATATGCAGAACTATTCAAATAGAATATATAAATCAATGGCGGTCGCCAGTAGGTAGTTATAATTAGAACCAAAGTTTCCATAGGAAATGCATATTTTGTTTTGCCAAAAACTTCAGCATCGCTTGATGAACTTTAACAAAATGTTCAATAAACGTCCCCTTTTTCTTTCAGCTGCTATTTTGAAAGTTTTGGGGTGATCCATAAGCGGGAGCTGAGAAAAAGGGGGGCCCTAAACAGATGTGATCCCATGTTATCTCTTTGGGGATTTTTCATTTTTTAACACAACTACAGACCTGACAAGCTGAACGGAATTACACCAAATTTGGCAGAAATCAAAATGTTGGTCCAGAAAGCGTGCTTTTTGTGATTTAGTGTAAATCCGTTCAGTAGTTTCAATGATAATTAAGTTAAAAAAATATAGATATCTGTGAGCCCATCAGCCTACTGAGACCCTACTGAAATTTGATTGGCTGCCAACATTTCAACCAGGAAGTGTTGGCAGCCATCTTGAAACTCGGTTGAACCGAGTCCCACAAAAAATGTTAAAAAAAAGAAAAGGGGTCAGGGTAGAAACACCCTGACCCCCTAGGCCTCTTGGACCCGGGGCAAATTTTTTTTTACACTTTCGGCGGACTACCCCCGCTTTGTTCATTGTCGGCCTCCAGCTGGGTCAGGTCCCGGGGGCATTTGTAAATGCGGAGGGTGCATGGGCCCCGCCTCCTGGGGCTTATTATGCCCTGGGGACCACCACCTCCCCAGGACTTCTGTAAATATTAATGTGGGGGAGGCCTGCTGCCCCGGGGACCACCAAATCGAAGGGGCTTTAACCCCTTCAGCGCGGCGCGGATTTCCGCGCCACGCTGAAGGTTCTGTGCGCGGGCGGGGCCATGACGGAGCGGTTCCGTCATGCGCACAGCGCAACCGACGTGCATGACGGAACCGCTCCATCATGCGCGTCGAAGGGGTTAATCAAAATAAGTGCAAGGGGGCTGCGCGGACCCCCCTTGAGCTTCGGGGGCCACCACCTGACCAGGGCTTTGATACAAATAAGTGCGGGAGACCGAGCGGACCTCACAGCCCTGGGGGCCGCTACCTCCTCGGGGCTTCATGGTAAATTATTGCAAGAGGGCCTGCACGGAACCCCCAGCATCCTCGGGGGCCACCACCTCCCCGGGGCTTTAATGTAAAAAAATGTGGGGGACTACGCGGTCCAACCCCTCAGACCCAGGGACCACCACCTCCCCGGGGCAAATTAAAAGACAGGAGGAGGGCCCCGGGGACCGCTACCCCCCAGTGCCAGCTCCAACAATGTCCCGGAGTATGAAAACTTTAATCTTTCCATGCAAACCATACTTAAACTATACAAACATTAGAAATTCTAAAGGTATAGTTATAACTAATTTACAATTTGCACACCACCTTCACATTACTATAAGTCACCCACCCACGTACACAGTGTTACTTATACCTTACATTTTAACTTAACATACCACATTAAAATGACTGTAAGTCGCGCAGCTTTGTACACAGTGCTCTCATCTTGCTCATCAAGTTACATTAACTGTAACTCAAGCCTTCTCAATGCACTGGGTATCCCTTGCATATGACATTACTTATCCCATCTGAAATGAGAACACTTAGGACATCTCAATTGAGATGATTTTTCAGAACACAGTGTATGGTGAGTCACGAGTTATAGTTAATGTAGTATGACGAGTGAGGTGAGTACAAAGCTGCGTGACTTACAGTAATTTGAAGGTGGTGTGTTAAGTTGAAATGTAAGTTAGAAGTAACACTGTGGGCCTTATTCACAAAGGGCCTCCGCACTCACCCATTCGTGGGGGAGGCTCCGGACGTGGGGCGGAATCTCTGCAATGAGATTTTGCCCTGAGTGCAGAGACTCCCCCACTAGTGCGGAGGCCCTTTGTGAATCAGGCCCTGTGTACATAGGTGGGCGACTTATAGTAATGTGAAGGTGGTTTGTAAATTAACATTATAACTTTAGAATTTCCTATGTATGTGTAGTTTAAGTATGGTTTGTATGGAAAGAATAAATAAAGTTTTCCTAACTATAAATTATCTGTAACATTTGGTTTTTTCATTCAATGTCAATGTTTTTTATGTTTTTAATCAAAATGTGTTTCAAATTGTAGTATTGTGTAAATTTATGAGTGTATGGTTCATTGGAGTGTTGAAAAGTATAATGAAGGTAAGTGTAATAAAGTCGAGTGTCAAAGAGTGGAGTATTGTATAGTGGAATTGAGTGCAGTGTAGTAGAATGTAGTAGTGAAGAGTGGGAAACAGTGTAGTAGAGTGTTGTAGAGTTGGTTGTATAGAGTATATTAGTGTATTGTACAGCAGAGCTGCTTAGAGGATGATTGGACAGTGGTGTAGAGTGAGGCAAAGTCTCATCTAGTGGAGCAGAGTTGAGTAGAGTTCAGTGGAGTTATATAATGTAAAGTATGATACAGTGTATTAGTGCATCATAGAGTCAAGTAGAGTGGTGTGCAGAGCGTTATAGTGTAGTTGCATAGCATACAGTCAAGTAAACTCTTATAAATAGGAGTGACGTCCCGTACTGTATCGCAGAGGGCTGAATCATACAGTATTGAAAAGAGTTGTTTAGTGGAAAAGATTGTTGTACAATGGAGTGTATGGGAATAGATTGGACTATAGAGTTCGAGATTGGAGTGTACGTGGATAGAGTAAAGTATAGCCTTGTACAGTACCATAAAGTGCAACATAGTTTTATAGAGTGGAGTTCTAGAGAGGGGAACAGAGTCTCATATGGGGGGGTGGGTAGAGTGCAATGGCCTACACTCCAGTGGCGTAAAGTGGAGTGCCGTACAGTGGAGTACCATATAGTGAAATAGCATATAGTGGAATACCGTACAATCTAAAAGTGTCCAGTGGAGTGTAGAAGAGTGGATTGTGAAAACTTTGAATAGCACACACTGGAGTATCGTAGAGCAGAGTTCCAAATACTGAAATAACGTACAGTGTTGTCGTAGTTCCTAGGAGTCCCCCAGGACCTGCACGTTTTGGATGATGTAACTCAGAGTCCCAACCGCTTTCAGACACCCCCACAGGATATGTCAGCCATTAGACTAGCTAGCTCTATAGTGCCACTACCACCCCTCTGTATTCTTCAGTGGTATAGGTAGTCTCTGGCAACCACTGAACATGACAACCCTGATTCCTCAGGGATTGTGGAAACAGTACAGTACGTTTTGCTCAGACACTCGTGCTTGCTTTCTCACAGAAAATACACATGGTGTCGATTAGGACGTTTCAATAAACATTTATTGGTCCAGCGACAGTCTTGTGTAAAAAATGTGTGCTGCGAAAATCAAGAGACAGAAGCATACGAAAAAGATTGCTAGTACCAATATAGTGAATAGTAGATACATTTCTACCATAGTGCTAATAGGATGAACATAAACCGTTCAGATAAAAACAGTAGTACTTGCATATTCCTAAAATGCGCGCCCTAAGTAATTTGCTCAAATTTACCTAGCCTAACCTGGATGCGTAGGTGTAAATGCATATAGCTATGTGTATCTGTAGCCAAAAAGCCCCCAGGGATGAACCAGCCCCTCACCTCATGCTTTAAAACAAAGGACCCCGTCTCTGTGTCGAGGATGACAACCCGCAAGGGACATCAGACCGCTGTGTGTCGAAAATTAGGCATGCAGGACCCCCGTGTCAACCTGGAAGGAATTCTCTAATTTGTAGGAGGGAGGGAGGGTCTTTTATACTAAAGTGGTCACTTCAGGGTTTTTTCTCGAATCAATATGTTTTTAAAACAATCATGGATGTTTTGCAAACAATCATAAATGTTTTGAAAATAATCACCAATGCTTTTCTAAACAAGTGCGATCATACACAGCTGGCTGTTGGCCTAGGATGAAAAAAGTGGTGACCCTTATACATACTAAATCTGCTGTGCCTGGGGACATGTTTATGTATGTAAGGTACAGGGATTCTGATAGAAGACTTAGAATCTGGTGTTGAGGAGACAGGAGCAAGCCCTTCACATCCCTCTAGCCACGCAGTATAAGAATATACAACCACTTGCCTGAGGCCAAGACCCCAGATAAGGACTGCTGCATTTGGGTACCCAGTGCATTTCTCCCTTGGGGTGCTGCGTTGAAGGAACAACTCTTCTTCACTTTCCTGGTCACTCTCTTCTGCTTCCATTCAAGACGCTTTCCTCAGCATGTCAGATATTCACTCTTTGCCTTCTTGTCTCTCTACTTCTCGGCCTCCTCAATCCTCCTGTCACCTTCCAACAGATGTTTACTCAGTGTCGTCCGATCCGCACCCCTCCCCTTCACACCACGCTTCTTATACCCCTTCAGACCTATGCTGCTTACGGGTTATGGCAAGAGGCTGCATTGTTAGTATGCCTCTGGCTCACTGGTTCCTCCATCTCTGTCATGTTTGAGTTCTCCACAGGCTCGCATTATTCCTGGTTACACTCCGGTATACCTAGGTAGTACCTCAGTACTCTGCAATATTTTTTAAATATATAGAAACATATAATTATACTTCCCTGACTATTACCTCTTAAATTAAGTGGTAATAGGTAGGGAAAACATATCAAACCTAACACTTACTATAGTGAAGGCCCTAAGCTAGAACACTGGCAAATTGACCATGGCCTCCTGCAGTTTTAACACTCAGGCGACACATAAATCTGAGTTACTAAAGCCTCTATTCGCTCATCACCGAAACAAGAACACCAAAGACAACATTGTACATTCCAGTTTCTCCAAATGTCCCTCTTTTGTCCAAAAAAACATCGATGGCTGTCTGTCAAAGGAACCTTCAAATATACCCACTGCAAAGCATGTGCTACAGCAATTGAAGGCGAGAGTTTTACCCATAACGATTACACCCTGCATGCTAATAAATTTACTAACTGCAAAACTAAATATCTAATCTACCTGTTGTTATGGCCTTATAATTTAGGCTATGTAAGCGAAATGGAATTTTGATTGTCCACAAGGCTAAGCGAACATCGTTTTGCTATACGAACGTCAAATTTGACAGCTCCTTTAGTTAAACATTATCTTGAAAAAGAACACATTGCCGAATAAATCAGAAGGCACATACTAGAAAAAATAGAAATATCTCAAGAAATCAAAAGTAACTTGAGTTTGCAAAAGACGAGAAATTTGTTTTTTGAACTTGACACTTTCAAACGGGGACTAAATAATGAGATCCCCTTGGAAAACCCAATTAGATAAACAACATCTGAGTTTGCTTTTTCCCACACTGTCTTTTTCCCACACTGTCTGACCCATTTTTTATTAGCATCTTTTCTGTAGCTTTTTAACCTTCCTCAGAGATAATTGGTCTCTCTGAAATTTCCACTTTTCTAGGCTGTATGTTGACTATATTACCGCATTCATCAACCATTCTCAATATTTTACCTGAATTGGTTAAAATATTTGCCATCCCTTTGATGAGATTTGCTTACATTTTATTCTATTCTTTGGTATTCCCATCCAGTTTTGTTTAATAATATGTATTATCATCTTGGCTTTGTTCATCTACACTTTAAGCCCTTCCTTTCCCTACCTACATGCAGATAGTCGTTTTGCGTTATAATATATCTGTTGTGGCAATTTTGCAATGTTCATGAAGTTCGTTGCATACCGTCATTCGTGTATCCCGTCTCCTTCATTTGTTTCCATTCTCATTTCACAACTTCAGCCCTTTTTCCCTGTCGATGCCTTGCACGTCATTTCCTGTCGGCGTAACAAACTAGACTCCATGCGGTACTCTCCATGGATGTTCTCCATGGATGTTCTCACTACCCTGTTTTGTTTTCCTAACACCTTAAGTCTTGTCGAAATATCCTCGATGACAACCGCGCCTGGTAAGGGACTCACTAGTCCGTTTTTTTTTTTTTTTTTTTTTTTGAAAACCTTTATTAACAGTTCTATCAAGAACAAGTACGGGCCTACAACCCCCCGGGGCCGGCCGCTAAGCAATCAGAGCAAAAAACAGGCAAGTGTAAACACAGGCAGCACTTCGGGGAGCAGAATCGTAATGCTACTACCGTGAGCAAAGTAGGTAGGGCACCAGGAGAAAAAGGTTTTCATTTTATAATGAAACAAGGCAGAAGGATCAGGTGCCAAACAATTTTCAAACAGCAATTACAGATATGCAGAGTAATAAACGTAAGCGATTTACAGCAATCCATTAGGTCAATGGCGCAAACACAAGAACATCAGGATGGGGAAAAATATCATAAGCAGTTGCGCCTGCAGTCCTACGCCAGAACTCCCGGAGAGCGCTCCAGAAATTGCGGTACACACGGAGCGGCAACGAGTCATAGCAAAGGAGGTGTATCACGCTGATCCCGGAAAAGAAAAACAAAAAGAATCAGAGAAGAAAAAGGAGGCCATGGAAAAAGAGATAAAAGACTAAAGAATCCCCTCCCCCAACCCCCCACCCTGCACCTCTGCAGATGAGTACGGCCCCCCCCCAGCAGTGTGCCTGTCGCCCTGGAACCAGACCCGAAATATAGGAGAATAGTAGGAAAAGAACCCCACCAGACGGGGGGGGTAGAGAAAGTATTAAGAAACTGGAGGAGGGCCTTCAAAACATACCCCCGGCTTCTCCCTTCCGCACGGTAAGTTTCCCCCAAAGTGAACAATAAGCGGCACAAAATCTGTCTTCTCAAAGAAAAATGGGGAACATCATGCACCTATTATGCTGTTAGCTATGCCAGGAGAGCACGCAACCCCTGAGCCCGCCCGTCCACTAGATGACCACCCCTGAAGGATCAGCCTCATCCCTGACCACTCTTTGGGAGTCTGCCCATGCCTACCCCTCGACCCAGCACCATATCCGATGTTCCAAGGTAGAGGATTGTCCAAAAACGTCCGAGAAGCGACGCACACAGGTGGGGTGGAAGTCCCTGAGCATCAACACAGTCCGCAGCGTGGAGAAACAGGCTTCCCAGTGCTGCACAAGGATATGCACTGCACTCCAGGTCCAGGAAGGCAGAAGCAGCCAAAGCAGACAATAGTTGCTGGAGTTGTCTCTGGGTCGCAGGAGGGCACGTACGGGACGAGGCTACCACATCCCACTCAGGTCTAGTGCCTCCGGGGCAGATCAGGTCCTCAGCTGGACGAACACACTGTAGCATACTGGCCGGAGTGTCCAGCTGTGCACTAACCTCAGGGGTGGCCGCCAAAGTGTCCTCCTGTGCGCAGTGTGGGTAGTCCCTGTGTACGTGCGGACAGGCGGGCCGCCACTGCCCCAACGCCGACGCCACACCGTCGAGCTTACTCCCCAAGACCCCGACACCATGAATCAAGGAGGAGTGAAGAGCACCAAGGGCCTCGAGGAGGTCGCCGTACCCCAGCACAGCTCTCTGCGATCGCGCCGCCACACTCCCGAAAGTCGCAGTCTCACAATCCCGCTGCGGCCCAGCGGACAGGATGGTAGGCTTCATTGCAACAAGATGGCCGCCAAGTATGCCCGACCCTCACCGGGGCCGGGACCCTGGGACAAGCGTCTCGATGTCCACGTCGCTGGTGACCGGGTTCCGGGGGCAGGCGAAAAGTTATCCGTTGCGTGGTCGCGGGCAACAGTCGTCCCCACTACGGACCAGCTCCCGTAAAAATTCTGGGGCGGCCCGCAATGATCAGGGCAGGATACGGGCGGCGGCCGGGCAGCTCACCATCAAAGGCAGGGGCAGCCACCGGAGGGTCTGAGAATTGCACCCCCGGGCATGCACTCGGTCCGCTACGCATGACAGTAGAGACGACCACGACGAAATGTAGGCCGAGTTTGGCACCGCTCCGGTGGACCGACTCCACCCAGTCACAACAGGCCGCTGTTGTTGAACTGCCACCCGGCCACGGCGTCCACTCGAGGTCCCGGCTCCAGGGCCGCACAGGCCGCAAAGTTCAAATGCACATTTCTCCGGCGATACCGCAGCCAGAAACCTCGGAGTCACACAGTCGGGTGCCTCTCTCCTTCAGAAACACGACCGCGTAGCACAGGTTAAGGATCTCGTGCAGGATATCCGTGCGGGATGCGGAGGTTCACGGAGCCGGGAGTCTACGCTGCCGTCCCGGTCGCCATCTTGGCTCCTCCCCCCCACTAGTCCGTTTTTGACACCGTGTCGTAGGCTGTGCGTTAATCCGATAGGAGTTCTTGGTATTTTGTCAGTTCACTCTTATATTCCTGAACACACGGTCTCTGCCGGCCCGCGGTATTATCTTGACCGTATGGTTTACATCGTTTCTTGCTTCATAACTGATTTCAAAGCCTTTTTGCACTTTTCCCCCTTGTGTATCGTATCGCTAGATCTCATTCCTTTTATCCATTCTATTTTTATTTACAGCTGAGGCTCCCCTGCCCGCTGGCATTTTCAAATGCTGGCATTGAATATTGATTATCAGCGTTTCCTCCATTAGGAGTTCTCTTGCCTTTAACACATAAGAATGCTCTCCTTTAACTGCTAATCCCACATGTTAGCGTCTTACCAATGAAAAGGTACATCTAGATTTTTATTTTTTTAGTCTTTAATGAGCTATAAGACTACACAGCAATAAAGTGCTAATCCTAGCATTTCATTTATGTTTGTAGGTTTTGTTTTATCCCTGTTGTGCCCTTGCTGATTGTATGCCCATCCACATCTACAATATACATTTATCAGCATATTAAAAAGGTACAGACTGACTTCATTACCAATTTTTCATCATATTCCTTCCTCCGCTAAAACTGATCACAGTTTTTCCAAATCTTCATTTTATCCCATCGCCCTTAATAGTTGTATGCATTCCCCGGATGTGATGTCCAAAGTTCGTGCCTGACTGGTATCTTATGTTCCCGGTAAGCAATTTGAAGACTATTGCTTTCTCTTTCCATTTCTACTCCACCTGTGAGAATGCACTTAGGGTCTATTATTGACAACCATTTCTATTTCATTTAGCTGTATTCTGAGTTTATTTTCGGGAGCACTACCATTCTTTTCTTTGCACATCTATTTATTTTTTCGTTTGTTTCATTTTGTCCCACTGCTGGTGTTAGAGTGTTTCGAGATATCTATTAGTCATTTGGTTTTATTGAGACAATGTACCTTTTCACTTTCAGACATCATTTTTCTTGTGGTTTTCCTGATGAAGGTACCATGTTTGCCGAAACGCGTATAGATACATTGAAGAACCATCATCAATTGATTCTATAAGCCACCCCATTGAATTGTCTAACCTTGTATATATTTCACTGTCATTGCGTCATTTTTGTATTTCTTGTTATGTTATTCACTATTTACATGATTATCCAGACCTCTCTATGTTAAATAACTTGAAGGCACATACAATTGTGCCAGCTGTTTGTGATATTGTAAACATACATACCAGGCCCGACATTTTTTGTTTAGTCTCTTGTGTTGTCATTGTATTCAACATGTCTATTTATATAGAATCTTAGTAACGATTTGCTTTGTAGTTATTTTATCTTAAACAATTCTATTTGTATTAATAAAATGAATTGTTTATAGTCTGTGGTACATCAAGTCTATTGCTATCACCCTAGATTAATATTCGTATATCCTCTTGAGACCAATCAGTTGCCTAGAGATTGTCTTCATGTACGAATGCCTGCAGTTTTTGTACAAACAGTCACTATCCTATCAGATAATGACATGTCATTGCTTTGTACCGTGTGAGTATCTCAAAACTACCACGCTAACAGATATCACTAGGCTTAAGATGGTAAGAACTAAAAAAAATGCTTACCATCGGCACATCAAAAACCTCAACTCAGCCAAAACTCATCTAAATCTAATTGACTGTTTTCACGCTATGGGAGGTAGAAAGTCTTTGTGAAATGCATTGGATTTCAAGCATGTTTTGGTACCCCCTTTTTAGTTTCACCTGCGAAATCTATTATATTTGATATACATTTTAAAAGGGGCTTACATCTTGCCCTTGATTTTCAATTGTTCCTGTGCTTGTCATTTGCTTTTCCTCTGTTTTTATTGGCTGTAGCATATTAGTTACTATTGTCCCATGTGTATTTCTCTTATCAGTGTCCCGTGGCTCAAGTACTGTTTTCATCCGCTTTAGTGGAACTACTTTTAAGCGTATCAGCATCCCTGCTGTCACTACAAGATCTACACACTTGCTTTGATGCTACAGCGCTGCCCCAGAGCCGTGGGCTCAGTGCGCTGTGCTGGTGTCAGTGGATACCTTGTTGTGATCCCAGTCCCGCATGTGCTTTGTGGGAAGGCAACACTCCCATCGCAACGTTCACTCACCTTGTGGGCTTTTCCGGCAGCTGTGGCATATTGGCACTATGGTGAGAGTCTCTCAATAGAAAGAGAGGGGTCCTACTCTCCAGAGGGACAGGACACCAAAATGACACTCGGTCTAAAATAAATTCCCTTTGGGAACCCACAAATGCATACCAAATTATTCACTCACCACATATACCCATCAATAACCTAGAGAGTATAACAGTAGCCAAAAAGCCCAATAGCGGAATGTTTATTCACAAAAGTAATACAATTATTCAAAATACTTGTTATTAAAAAAGAGTTCGTCAACTCTAATGTATAATCACAATTTTATCAGAAAGTTTTATAAAAATACAGACCAACATATAAGATAAAATGCAAATCAACAAATTCTTCATTGATGATTATTTCAGCATTAGACAATATTATTTTCTCTAGGAAAGAACACCATATAATACAAATTTATTTTCAAAGACCATGTAGCGACGCGTTTCGGTGGTATCAGCAGGTCCAACCACCTTCTTCAGGTTTTAAAAAAAAGTGTCCCAGCACTTATGGTCTATATAAAGAGAAATATATCCATATAAACATTCACAGTTCATCTTAATTGAATTGCATACTCTGATTGTCTATTCATTTTATTTAGGAACAACGTATTAAAAAACATACTATAATCAGCTATTGGCTCTGTCAGATATTTCTCTCTCTTTTGCCAACTCAAACACCTACATTAATCATAAGAGGGAGTTTTCTATGGTCACTAAACTCTTACACACTCATTCATCCACAAGGCAAATATTTTATATAATCCCTGGCTATAAGAATAGCTCTGATTTGAATTGAATCTTAGAGGACCATGTCTCTCATGAATAGCACTTCTATAAATATAGCTATTAAACAACCGATGTCTTCGTTGCATGCAAATACGCACTCATTACAACCCGTTTTTTTTAGCCTATTATTCAAACTATAAAGATAGTTCGGGAAAGGGACCAGGATATAAAAATACCTCTGATTTGAGGACCATGTCTTTCATAAACAGCTCTGCTATAAATACCGATGTCGAACAATTGATATCTTAGGTGCATACAAACTCGTACTCGTATAAACCCATTTCTTTCAGCCTATAAACCGGACTATAAAGAAAGTTAGGGAAAGAGACCCACCGTGATCAGGGCATATGGGATGTCTTATGAAGAAAACTTTACTTCAACCTCAAATGTTTGTAGACATCAAGTCACAAAGTCAAACGGGAGACTCACAAGCTCCTCTGGAATTAACAAATATAATATTATGGACACATAATGACTTTATACTATAAATCTATTCTCGTTATTATTCACAACAAAGAACTACCTATCCCAGGAACCGTGACAATGAATCACTTTCCCACTGGGTTGTTGCTCAATTACTTCAAATAAAGTGTCTCCTTAGGGATATGGTCCAATTTCTAAAATCACTCAATAATAGTGTCCTGGAATTAAAACCAGAAAAAATGACTTTCCTATTGTTTATTAGTAATACTTTTAAATCTAACCCTCACTTAATACTGTGAAGCACCCTTATGTATGTTAAACCCGTATCTAAATCTTTACCTTCATTAGTATTCGTAAATTCCTTTTCCACTTTATTTGATGATCAACTCGTTTCTATCCTTCACTTTTGTTCCACCTTTTGTTGCTGTTGCAGCCACTATATTAATATATAGGGCCCAGATACCTATAGATAAAACAGCGTCCACCATTTACATTGTACTATCTGATTTGAATTGTCATTAAGGTTAAGGAAAGCGTTTAAAACGTGCTTAGTGGCATCGTTTCATAGGCAATGTATTCTTCATTTGGGATGGCCCCAGTGAACTTCTAGCTCAGTTTCTCTTTTGGCTAACTTTGGTAGATGAAAATTTAAAATGTACTGCCCACCAGAGTAATGAAAGAGTAGACTATTTGGATATTAGCATAAAAGCTAATGGAGGGAGACTGGCGGTGGAGTTATTTACTAAGCCGATGGCAAAAAACACCTTACTCCACTATTCCAGTTTCCACCCGAAATCACAAAAGGATAACATCCCCTTCAGTCAGTTTCTCCGGTTACGGAGAAACTGTACTGATCTCAATGATTTTTATGCACATTCGGAGGTATTAAAAACAAAATTAAGAGATAGAGGATATCCCAAAAAACTCATATCCCACTCGTTCAAACGTGCCAGGTTTTATGACCGAGATGCAATGCTGAACACAGCTAAGAAGGAACAAGTAACCTCAAGAGTTGTGTTTGTGAGTCAGTTTAACAGCATCAGTAACAAAATAAAAAATTTAGTGAATAGACACTGGAACATTCTTAATGACCAAGAAGTAAATAAATTAGAAAAAACATGATTTGCTTTTAAAAAAGAAAACACCAATTTACGCAATCAGTTAGTCCATACCTATAAAGAGGAGCCGAAAAAACAGACAAAAAACTTTGGACAACTCCATCGCAAAGGGCAACACGCGCTGTGGCAATTGTTTGATGTGTAGTCAATGCATTGAGGCTAAGGAAGTGACACACAATGGGAGAACTATAGTGTCTCACACTGTAAACAATTGCCGCAGTAAAAATGTAATATACTTTTTGCGTTGGCCATGTGGTCTAGCCTATGTAGGTGAAACTAGTCGAGAACTTAGGGTGAGATTAGCTGAACATAAATCGGCAATTAAAACTAGGAAGGTCAATGCCCCATTAGTGTCCCACTTTTTAGAATTTGGACATAGCGAGACAGAGTTTGCATGGTTTGTTTTGGAAAAGGTCAATATAAATCAAAGAGGTGGTAATATGGAGGAGAAGCGAAAGCAAGAGAAAAATGGTACATATCTGTATTTAACACTATAAGACAAGGGCTTAATGTTAGACAAGAGTGGGAAAAACTGATCAAATAAAGAATTTTAATTAGAACTAACAGTAAGAACAGAAAGAAACAATATGTAGGTGTTTTTTAGCTCTACTCAATCCCATATCTCAACAATTGAGCTAAACTCTTTATTAATGTATCAACCGGAACTACTAGTTACACCTAAGAGAAGAGTATGTTGGATATAAGAAATTAATTTAATTTAATAATTTAATACTTTATGTTCAATTAAATGAGTTTAAAATTGGAAAGTCACTAGATATTTGGTAGTACACTTGTGATGTACACCCCATTTACCATACTTTTGGCAGCCAATATGTAGGGGCTGTTGTTAGCGGGATTTAGTTAGAATGAGATATGGTTCTGGCGATATTAAAAAAAACACTTTAAAATGGCAGGCGTAAAATACATATCACCGCTATCTTAGTTCATTCTGAATAAGTAGCGGCTAAATTTAGCAAACATATAAATCCGCGTTTTTTCCTATATTAAGATGGCAGCCATGGACGATGAGTTAAGTCTCATTTCTATCTCTATGAACTTTGTGGAGCCAAGCGCGTGTTTTTAGAACATGTAAATCCACGTTTTTCCTATATTAAGATGGCAGCCACGGATGATGAGTCAAATCTCATTTCTATCTCTACGAAATTTGTGAAGTCAAGCGCGCGTTTTCAGAACCCGGAAGGGTTATTTAAGCAGACGCCGGCAACTGACCTGGCATCTACTAACACGAGAAAACGAGTACGCACTGAGATTTTTGAAGCCCTGGTAAGTGTTCTGCCAACGCGTTTGAAATTAGAAACATTATCTGTTATGCATCATTTTCTTTAGCAAAAAGAGCGAGATTAGATAACCTCTCTTTTATTGTGAAAAATAGGTTGGTCAGGTTAATGTTATACTGTTGCCCGGAGCTCAGATTTTTTCGTCGGTAATATACTAATGAATGTGTGTTATTTTTAGCTAGAAAAGGTCCTTTTTTTCTAATACCCGAGAGCACACAAACGAGGCGGGTATAACCATAATGTTATCACCCATTCCTCTTGGTGTGGCACATAAATTGAAGTCTTTTTTTGATTAAGTTTCAAAAAACGAAATATCGACAAGGCATATGAGGTCAAGTGCGGCTGCCATAAATAGTTGTTATATAATATCTAATAAATGTTTTTTTAAACACTTCCCTTAACCTTAATGACAATTCAAATCAGATAGTACAATATAAATGGTGGACGCTGTTTTTACCTATAGGTATCTGGGCCCTAAATATTAATATAGTGGCTGCAACAGCAACAAAAGGTGAAACAAATGTGAAGGATAGAAACAAGTTGATCATCAAATAAAGTGGAAAAGGAATTTACGAATACTAATGAAGGTAAAGATTTAGATATGGGTTTAACATACATAAGGGTGCTGCACAGTATTAAGTGAGGGTTAGATTTAAAAGTATTACTAATAAACAATAGAAAAGTCATTTTTTCTGGTTTTTAGTCCAGGACACTATTATTGAGTGATTTTAGAAATTGCACCATATCCCTAAGGAGAACCTTTATTTGAATAAATTGAGTAACAAGCCAGTGGGAAAGTGATTCGTTGTCACGGTTCCTGGGGTAGGTAGTTCTTTGTTGTGAATAATAACGAGAATAGATTTATAGTATAAAGTCATTATGTGTCCATCAAATTTTATTTGTTTATTCTAGAGGAGCTTGTGAGTCTCCCGTTTGACTTTGTGACTTGTTTTCTACAAACATTTGAGGTTGGAGTAAAGTTTTCTTCATAAGACATCCCATATGCCCAGATCACGGTGGGTCTCTTTCCCTAACTTTCTTTATAGTCCGGTTTATAGGCTGAAAGAAATGGGTTTATACGAGTAAGAGTTTGTATGCACCTAAGATATCAATTGTTTGACATCTTTATTTATAGCAGAGCCGTTTATGAAAGAGATCGTCCTCAAAGATTTAATTGAAATCAGAGGTATTTTCATATCCTGGTCCCTTTCCCGAACTATCTTTATAGTTTGAATAATAGGCTCAAAAAAACGTATTGTAATGAATGCAAGTATATTTTTTAATACATTGTTGTTTCTAAATAAAATGATTAGACATTCAGAATATGCAATTAAATTAAGATGAACTGTGAATGTTTATATAAATATATTTCTCTTTTTCTGATGGATACATCTGCCTGTGGATTCCTCACCTTATGAATATCCCTTGCGCCAGCATTCCGCTGAAATTTTTCCTAGCTCTCCACGCCGACGAGGATGTCACAATGCCACGGATCCGCTCGCGACTCCGCATGACGTCACCGGATCCATTAGAGAGCCTCGTCGGCGTCATGACGTCAGTTCCCTTTTTGCTGCGCCGTCGACGCGTAACGGTTTTCTAGGACTCTCCATATTTTGTCGAGTTACTTTGTTGTACCTTCATCTTTAACTGTTGCAGTTGTAATGTCTTCTTTGAGAAAGTCTGGGTTTAAGCCCTGTAGGGAGTGTGGGGGTCACGTGTCGATCACTGAGCCCCATGAAGATTGCTTATGGTGTTTGTCGTCGGATCACGACATGGAAGACTGTTCCAGTTGTAGAAAGATGAACCCAAAAGCTCTTAAAGAACGGGAAGCCAAGCTTTTTATGGCAAAGGCAAAGAAGGAAGGAAGAGGACGTAAAAGATCTAAGTCAAAGATGTCGACTTCGCATACGTCGAAGTCGAAGAAACACAAGAAGAAGAGGAAGCATGTATCTCTGCGCCGTTGACGAAGGGTAAGGCGTCGAGGTCTCCTTCGCTGGCTCCTCGATGGCGTCAGAAAGACTTTGTGTCTCCTTCCCCATCTCCTCGTGTAACTCAGGAGAGATCTCCTTCTCCAAAAGGCACTCCAGCGCCAAGAGGTTCTCCGGATTCGGAGGTCTTGCCTGTTCAGGAGGATCCTTCTCCTGCCCACGAGATTGAACCTGTGGCTCCGCAAGTGGATCCGGCTGTTCCAACGTCGGATACTCCTCATCCGGATGCTGGGTCGACTCCATATCCACAGTTTCCAATTGCAGGTACGGATCCAACGCATTTTTTAAATGCAATGTGTGGAGTTTTTGCTAAGGCAGCCCTACCCTCCGGAGCACCTTCTTGTCCCGTGGGTCCGCTCGCCTTCAACTTGGGCGTGGCTCAGCACAATGCCCAGGCACCCTTCGTGCCTTTCATGCCGACGACACTGTCTTGGCAGTTTCAGGCACTGAGATTTTCTACGCCGTATATGGAGTCCCCGGCGCTGTCTGGTGGGCCTTCCTCTCAGCCTCGTACGGCGCCGATTCCACCTTCAGATCCTCTTTCGCCGCCGGAACTGTTGGCGCCGCGTGTGGTGTCGCCAAGACCGCAACCAAGGGTTCGTTCAAGGAGAGAGTCACAGAGACTATTGGAGGAGGAGCAGTATCAGCGAGAGGAGACTGAAGAGGGTGAGATAGATGAATCTGTGGATGATTTTGAAGGAATTCGAGAGGCAAGTGGATTGGACACATCCCCTGAGTGGGAGCTTTCTTCGTCAAGGGCTTCTCCACCTCAAGAGTTAGCTCCTTATCATACTGTCATAAGAAAGTCTTCAGAGATTTTAGACTTACAATTACCTACTGTTGAGTATAAGCCGAATTTGCTCACTGAAGTTTTACATTCGCCTTCTTCAATTGTTGATCCCTTGTTGCCCTTTAATGAGGCTTTAACTGAGCCTATCATGGATGTGTGGTGTAAACCACTATCTTCTCTTGCTGTGTCTAGATCTGTGGCAAGAAGATATAGAGCGGCTCCAGGGGACCCACTTTTTCTTTCTTCTCATCCGTCTCCAGAAAGTTTGGTGGTACAGGCGTCCTGCTCTAAACAATCTTCAGGTGCTTTTCCTCAGGCTCCTGTCGACAGGGACTCTAAGAAGCTAGAGCAGTCGGCTAAAAAAGGCCTTTTCTTCATCTAGCATGGCACTTAAATCAACCAATGCTACCTGTTTGTTGGGCCGTTATATACATGCTTTGATGGATTCGGTGAAGCAATTGGCGCCCAAGTTGCCTGATGAAGAGCAGGGAAATTTTATGGAGGTTCTGTCAGATGCTCAGGCTGCTGCTCGACAGGTTATTCAATCGGGCCTGGATACGGCGGATTCAGTGGCCAGAGTTATGGGTTCCTCCATAGTTACCAGGAGACAAGCTTGGCTTAGATCCTCTTGATTTTGGACGGATGTTCAGGCTACCCTTCTTGATTTGCCCTTTGATGGTTTGAAGCTTTTCGGGGAGAAGGCTGATTCGGCTCTTCAAAGGTTTAACGATAGCAGAGCCAAGGCGAAGTCCTTGGGATTGCAAACCCAGTCAAGGGGGTTTGGTTATAAAAAGTATCGTGGTTTTGGAAGGTCTTCCTTTCGTGGCTTGCGTCATCCACAGCGGCAGCAGCAAAATCCGCTCTATAAGTCATATAGAGGAAGAACCAGAGGCCGTCAATGAGTTTCTGCCTGAAATCTCTCCTCCTCCTCTTCTACCTCCCCTGCTCCCCCTGGTAATGCAGGAAAGCAGCCCTAGATTCACCATCCTGGATCATGCGGGTCCTGTAGGGGGTCGATTGTCTCACTTTCTACAGGGTTGGAAATTGGTCACATCAGACCTTTGGGTTTTAAACCTTGTAGAGAATGGGTATGACCTTCCCTTTCGGGAATTTCCTCCTCCTTGCCAAGGTTTTTTTTCGGCTGACCATTTGCTTCTTCTACAGAAGGCGGTCCTTGCTTTACAGCAAAAAAGTGCGATAGGTTGCGTCCGATTCTGGACCTCAGGGTCTTGAATTTTTACCTGAAGCAGGAGAAATTCAAGATGCTAACCCATGCTCAGGTTCTTCTGGTGCTGCAGCAGAAAGACTGGATGGTGTCGATCGATTTACAGGATGCGTATTTTCACATCCCACATCCTGAAATCGCACAGGAAGTATCTCCGTTTCGGGGGGCGGAGCTTGGCTCGACAGGAGAATGGCCGCTTGAGCCTCGCGCTCTGGCACACGGAGAGCATAATCCTTAACTTATCCTGCCCCACACTGACTGGAACGCACTGGAAAGGCTGGCCAGGTGTGTCGCAAGGTGCGGGGACAAGCCGAGGCGAGTTTGGAGCCAGCGGAGCGCAGCTGTTACCTGGAGTGCAGGGCTGACCTGCAGAGGGGAGAAGGCCTCGGATCCCCGGCCTCGGGTCAGGCGAGTGCGAGCCTACGTCGCCGTGCGTGCGGCGTACAGAAACGTCGGCGCCGGAGCGGAAAGGGGTGCCTGGCGGCAGTGGTGCGGCGCGGTGGCGGCGGACACCGCAAGTGCTTAGGAGGGCTGTGGGTCCCTTGGAGAGCTGCCTAGGATTCAAGGAGAGTGGGGTCCGGCGCCTAAAGTGGATCCTGCGTAGGAGCAACATGGCGCCATAGAGCTCGGAGGCGGCCGGACTTGAGGCGAGCAGAGATAGCGGAGCTTCCCCGGGCGCGGTGACGCGCAAGCAGGCGACGGCGGAGGTGAGCCACGGGAGGGTGCACTGGCTGTAACTCATCGGGGACGGACGGCGGAGGTATAGCGGCGGGCTCAGCGGCAAAGCGAGGAGGAGGGGCCCCGGCGACTTGGCTGCGGTGGCTGCCTCACGTGAACTCGGCGGCGGCTGACTGATTCAGAAGGAATCGCCCTGAACCAGGTGGGAGAGGTACCGGGTCGCGCGCGCCCCGCGGGGCACGGAGCTTACCTGGGGTGATTCGCGCGGGGCTGGATCGGCGCTGACATCACCGGCAGCAGTGAAGGAGCAGGGGACGTGCCCCAACGGGAGTTCCACTACCTGCTGGGCTCCTGCAGGGGTTATTGGTGGACTGGCAGAGTCGAGGTCGTGAGGTGCAGCCGGGCGAGGCAGCTACGGGCGAGGCTGGACTGTTCACGGGAGACGCATGTGGGGCCCCAATCCCGGCAGCGTCCTCGGACTTGCTTTGATCCTTGGCTGACCGGCCACCTGGTGGTGACGTGCAGGGGCGTGTGGAGCAGCGGCAGCTGCGTCCCGTTGTGGGGGACATTGCTGTACTGAGCGTGAGAGCGGGCAGCCAGAACCCGAGCGGTGCTGTGCGTGAGAGCGGCGGTGGAGTGATTGAGGGCTGCGCAAAACGGACTGGTGCCACGATGGGCAAGTCGGATAAAGCTCAGGCGAAACTGACTTTCGAGCACAGACGGCCTAAGCCCCAGGTCTCTGCGGAGGGTGCTGCGAGTGGGTCAACGGCCCCCCCTGAAGACGCACAAGACATTTGCAGCCTCCTGCTTTCTATGGAGAAGGGCCTGCAGGAGGGCATCACCTCTTTGGGGGCAAAGATGTATTCGCTCTCCTATCGCATGGACCGCATGGGGGAGCGATTGGATAAACATGCGGAGAGACTGGATCAATCGGAACAGCGGCTGGGGGAGGTAGAGGAGGCGCAGACCTCGCTCGACGCAGAACATAAGAAGCTGGGGCGGGTCATGCAGGTGCTGCAAGACAAAACCGACGACCTGGAGGCCCGCGCCAGACGCTGTAACCTACGCATCACGGGTCTGCCGGAATCGACGCCTACGGGCAAGATGGAATACTTCGTGGAAAAGATGTTGACTACTATGCTTGGCGGGGAAGTTTTCTCGACCATGTTTGTGGTGGAACGGGCGCACAGATCCCTGGGACCCAGGCCCCTGCCGGGGGCGCCGCCGCGGCCTATCATCGCAAAGTTGCTGAACTACAGAGACAGAGACGCCGCACTCAGGGTGGCAAGGGAGAAACAGTCACTCACGTACGAGGGTTCATCGATATCTCTGTATCCGGACTTCACGGCCAGGGTCCAGGAAGCCAGACGGCAGTTTATCCCGATTAAAAAACAATTGAGGGAACAGGGCCTGGACTATGCGATGTTATACCCTGCAAAGTTGCGCATTAACAGGCAAGGAAAGACACACCTCTTCACGGACCTCAAGGCCTTGCAAAAGGCGCTTAAAGACTGGAGTAAGGAGGGGAGGCGCAGTCCGGCGCGGTCCCCAGGGGTGGAAGAGACGGAAGGCTCCTTGGAGCAGCAAGACTGAACATATCCTGGTGGCAAGTGCGGGCTGAACTTGGGGGGGGAGGAGGGATAGCAACGCAGGGGGGTGAGATGCGAAGAGAACTTCCAAGATGGCGCATCCTGTCGGGGGAGCTCCTCATTGGAGGGTGGGGGCCCATTGCCCGCAAGCCATAGTGAATAGTGGAATGTAGACGTGTTGGTGCGGTTCCTGGGCCGGGGTGGTCCTCCGGGGGGCACCGCTGGGACTTGCTGCACTGTCATCTCTGGTGGCGGAACTGAGATGACAGTCGCGACCTTGACTACCTGGGCCCACAGGGTTCAGTCCTGTTTAAACTAGTTTGTGTGTTCCTTGACGGTGGGGCATACGCTTTTGGTCTGTGTGCGGAGGTGGGGACTTGGTGCTGTGCGAGCTTTGCTGTATACTTTGGCACGGAGCAACCTCCGCCTACGAGTGCACACCACACACTTGAAGGATTGACCTAATGTTGGGGTGGGTGGAGGGAGGGATGGGTAATCTCGACATGAGATGCAGCGTGGCTGAGTTGGGGGAGGTCAGCTGTGGGCGGGGGGTTGGGAGGGGGATTGTGTTTTTTCTTCTGAGGTTAGTTCGACAGTCTGAGCGAATGAGAGGGTGGTCATCCGGAGCAAACTCCTTATTCAGGGGCTTTGGGCCAATGCATCGTACACTAGATACCAATAGCTAGTGCTGCTGGCCCACATGGGTCGCTAAGCACCATAAGGGCTGTGACATGGAACGTCAGGGGCTTAAATGATCACCGTAAACTGTGCGCAGTCCTGCAGTACTTAAACAGGCATGCCATAGATGTGGCATTCATCCAGGAGACGCATCTTCTGGCCCAGAGCCCCATGTTGCGTTACGGAGGACTACGGGGCAATGTACATGCGGCAGGGTTTACTACTCACGCTAGAGGTGTCCTCACCTGGTTCAACCCGAAAGCAGGCTTCACAGCCCAGGCGGTGGAGGTGGATGGAGGGTGTAGGTATGTGATTTCACGCTGCCGGGGCAGGGGGCTGGACTTGCTGTTGGTCAATGTCTATGGCCCGAATTACGACTGCCCGGACTTTCATTGTAAACTTGCTGAGACCGTGCGGGACTGTGCAGCTCCGCAAAGTTTGTGGGGAGGGGATCTTAATGTGGTTCTTGATCCGAGCCTTGATAGATCGGGGGGCCCCACTAGGACACCCGCTGCGGCCGCTACAGCATTGCATAGGGCGCTGATCCAAATGACGCTCTCAGATGTATGGAGAGCGCTCAACCCAACAGTTGGAGGCTTTACTCATTACTCGGCCTATCATAATTTGCATACGCGCATTGACTACTGGCTTGCGTCGACGACACTCATCCCACAGGTGCGCGAGTGCCAGGTACTGCCGAGGACTTTGTCCGATCATTCCCCTGTGTTGCTGACCGTGGCCGCGCCTCGGAAGACTATCCCGCCGTTCACGTGGCGATTCCCTCCCTATTCGCTCTTAGACCCCCTCTTTAGGGAAGAACTCACGGAAGCAATAACGACATTTTTTGACACCAATGTCGGTTCCGTTGACAGTTTCCAGACGGTTTGGGAAACGTTCAAGGTGTATATTAGGGGTGTGGCCATGGCCAAGCACTCTGGGGTTTTGCGAGACATCCAAAGCAGATTGACGAGACTGGAGAGGCGCCTGGGCGAAGCGGAGGCTAGACAGCTAGCGGGGGACGGAGACGATTCTACGGAAGAGTTAAAGACTCTATTAGCAGAATACCACGAGCCCGTGGATGCTGAGGTGAAACATTTGGGTAAATATGCCAGGGTTTTTGGAGAGGGGGAGAGGCCAGGTTCGATTTTGGCCAATTTACTGAAAGCAAGGCGGAGTAAAGCTAACATCACTGCAATCAGGTCTGACGATGGTGAGCTGTTGACTGAGGAGGCTGATATCGCGGCCTGCTTTAGGTCGTATTATGCGGCGTTATATGCTTCGCAGCAGACTGATATGGAGGACGGGATTGGGGATTATCTGGATCACATCCAGATGCCCTTCCTCTCTAATGCCCGCAGGGAATTTTTAGCTCTTCCCATCCAGAAGGATGAAATCATTGAGGCTTTAGTGGGAATGCGTGCAAACAGTGCACCAGGGATGGAAGGCCTGACGGCATCCTTTTATAAACACTTTACGTATCTTCTACTCCCATATCTCTCACAACTGTTTGATGACATGTGCACTACGGATAGGATGCCTAAGTCCATGAGTGAGGCTCTACTAGTGGCCATTCCTAAGCCATGGAAGTCCCCGGAGGATTGCAGCTCCTATAGGCCTTTGTCGCTCCTAAATGTCGATACGAAGATTTTTGCGAAAATTTTGGCTACGCGTCTAGCGTTACTGACGCTGGCGCTGGTGGCTCCAGAACAAGCGGATTTCATGCCTGGCAGAAATCTGACATACAATTTGAGAACGGTTTTTGGCACCATGCAGCATGTTCGGCGGGACACTAAAGCGCTCGCGGTCTTCCTTGACATGGAGAAAGCGTTTGACTCTGTAGAGTGGCCTTTTATGCATCAGATTTTAACAAAAATTGGTCTGGGCCCGGTGTTCCTTCGCATGATAGGGGTGTTGTATACGGCACCAAGTGCAAGGATCCGGCTGGGGGATCGGGTTACGGAGGCTATCTATGTCTCCAGGGGTACACGTCAGGGTTGCCCACTGTCGCCGATACTGTATGCCCTGGTGGCGGAATCTTTGGCATGCGCCTTACGGGAATATTACAGTCTTAGGGGGGTGAGCTTCCCCACCTATAAGATAACGGTATCCACGTACGCGGATGATACCCTTTTGTATGTCCGGGACCCGGAGAATAATCTGGCTCCGGTCCTGAGAGAAGTGGTGCACTTTGGGGCCCTTTCTGGTCTGCGAGTGAACTGGAGTAAGTCCATAGCCTTTCCGCTTACTTCACATACAACCCCTTTCGAGATGGAGTACCCGTTACAATGGTCGAATGACGCAGTTCGTTATCTGGGAATAAGACTACATACAGACCCTGAAATCCTGATGAGGGAAAACTATGGCAGAGCCATAGATAAGGTGGAGGATGATGTGGAAATATGGATCGTCCTGCCTCTCTCGTTAATGGGTAGGATATCGATTATGAAAATGGTGGTTCTCCCTCGTTTCCTTTTCCTGTTCACTAATATCCCTATGGTGCTGCCACGTTTTTTTTCCGATAGGCTCCATAAGTTGCTATTGAAGCTGGCATGGGTGGGTAAACAGGCCTGAGTCGGCTGGAGGGTGCTCACATTGCCCTACCACATGGGGGGACTCGGGGCACCGGACATGGAGCTCTATTACCGAATCGCGCAGGGTGCGCAGGCGCACAGCTGGATTCATGGTGAGAAGTAGACCCTTTACCTCCGGTTGGAACGGTTATTCGCTGACCCTCTCCCATCGATTCTATTCGACACGCCAGACCGCCGTACCGGTTATCTGGACTCTCTTAATTCTACTAGGCACGCCTGGGACTGCATTCTGAGATACAAAGCTGGGGCTCTGTTATACTCCCCGGCAATGCCGGTTGAGTGCAGGAACAGGGGAGTGGAGCGGGCCCTCCAGGAGCTAGGTTTACGTACGCTGGGTGACCTGTTCGTAGATGGCACCGTGATAGGGTGGGAGGTTGTAGCGGCGGGGGCGGAAATCCCGACGCAGCTGCAGCGTTTTCAATTTCACAGGGTGAGAGGGGCGTGGCGGCAGCAACTGGGGGATGACATGGCGGAACCCCCGGAGGTGCCGGAGCTAACGTACATTATTAAACACAAATGCCCCCGCAGGCTTATTTCCCAAAATTGCGATGGAACAACGTATACAGCAGTATCCTAAGGCAAGGCTGGCCTGGTAACAAGACCTAGGTATAGAGATAGATGATGCCATGTGGCTGTACTGCTGTGCGGGCACGCGTAGAATTTCGCTGCATGGCAGACACAGACTGCTTCATTTCAAATATATAAATAGAGTGTATTATACGCCGGAAAGATTATGCAGATATGGTCTGCGGGAGGATGCTAGCTGCTAGAGATGCGGTCATGCCACGGCAGACTTCATTCATTTGGCGTGGCACTGCCCGGTGGTCTTGGAGTTCTGGCGGGCGATTTTCCATAAACTAGGAGGCTTGCTGGGGCTGGAGTTGGAACCGGATCCGGCGTTGGCTCTGTTGGGATACTCCAGGAAGCTGCCCAGAGCCATGCGTAAAACGGTGGATATGGGGCTGCTGATAGCAAAGAGAGGGGTGGCGCTGCACTGGATGAGAGGCCCAGGGCCTCCAGTTGCGCAGCGGACCCGAGATGTGCTGTATTGCTGTACGCAAACAGAGGTATTTAGCGAGCTGCTCCCACCGCGCAGTCGCCCAAAGAACTTCTGGGGGCTATACTCGGAACACCTTAAGGGGAGGGGGGGAACTTCGGAGAAGGGTACTGAAACAGGAGTGGAGCGAGACCCGGGTAGGGTGGTGTAGTGCGAATTCTCAGGGTGGCATCCTTGACAACGGGTGGGCCGTTTTGGGGGAGCGGCACCGGGACATGAATGGACTTGTTTGTGGCTGAGGGGCGAGGAGGGTGGGTAGATCGGCGATTCAGGAGCATGAGTGTTGCAGGACTGATGCGAGGCAGGAAGTCAGTTATTGGGATACTACGCAGCCCGGATGATTCTGGGATTGGACAGAACAGAAGAGACTTGTTCGGACGCCTCAATGTTGGAGGGTGGGGGGGGAGGGTAGGGTGTTGGGTCAGTTTGCTCGAGTTGATGGGGAGGGGAACAAACAGAAAACTGCTGACCCTAAGTGGGATACGATATATCATGGGTGGCATACTACTGCACTCCTTGGAGAAACTCTGGGAAGGCCTAGGTTGTTATACAGCGAAGCCCGGCCTCTGGGATGTGGGGCATGCGGTTGCGCTGCGGAGCGATGTTGTGATATGCTAGCCGGCCTCAGGGTTGTAGGCATATGATTCTGTATGTCGGTTTTGGTCATTTGCTAATAAAGAAATATAAAAAAAAAAAGTATCTCCGTTTCACAGTGGGGTCACAGCACGAACAGTTTGTGGTCCTCCCGTTTGGTCTTACTACTGCACCTCGAGTCTTCACAGAGGGATGGCAGTGGTGGCAGCTCATCTCTGGAGGTCTGGGGTTCCAGTTTTCCCCTATCTCGACGACTGGCTGCTCAAAGTTGAGTCGCCAGAGATGGTGCTTCATCATCTGTGAGTAACAGCTCAGCTGTTGTTCAACTTGGTTTTTTCAATAAATGTGCCCAAATCTCACCTGGTGCCCTCTCAGCGCAACCTGTTCATAGCGGTGGTACTGGATACTACTGTGTGTCGAGCTTTTCCTCCTCCACAAAGAATTCTCGACATTCAGGAGAAGATTCTTTTGTTTCATAGTAGAGCGGTTGTTCCGGTCCTGAAGGTCCTTCGCCTGCTTGGTCTGTTCGCTTCCTGCATACTGTTGCTCAGTCATGCACGCTGGCACATAGGGGGACTCCAGTGATGCCCCCGCAGGCAGTGATTTCAACACAACGGAGATCTCAGGGAGTCAGTCAGAATCTCCAGAGACGCTGCAGCCAATCTGACTTGGTGGAGTGTGCAGAGCAACCTGTCTCAAGGCAAGCGTTTTCAGTCTCCTCCGTCGGTGGTCATGGTGATCACGGATGCCTCCTCTCTAGGGTGGGGTGCTCATCTGGGGGATCTGGAGGTCAAAGGTCTTTGGTCTCCAGAGGAAAGGTTGCTTCACATCGACCTTCTGGAATTGCAGGCGATATGTTTGGCATTAAAGGCTTTCCTTCCTTCCCTTTGCAGTCAGTCGGTTCAGGTCCTGACGGACAACACTACCGCGATGTGGTACATCAACAAACAGGGAGGTGTTGGGTCGTATCGTCTGTCGAGAGGCTCTGCGACTCTGGTCCTGGGTTCAGAACCATCAGATTTATGTATTTGCAAATCATCTGGCCGGGGTGCTGAATGTTCCTGTGGACAGTCTCAGTCGGCATTACTCGGCCGATCACGAGTGGCGGCTTCATCCAGAGGTGGTCCATCACATCTTTCAGATGTGCGGGTCTCCTCGGTTGAATCTATTTGCCACTCACGAGAACGCGCACTGCCCGTTGTTCTGCAGTCTCCGGTTTCCGATGTAGGAAGCGTTGGGGGACGTGTGTCAGATGAATTGGAGCTCGCAACTCTTTTACGTGTTTCCTCCCATACCCTTGATTCCTCGGGTTCTGAGGAAGATTCGCCAAGACGGGGCCCAAGTTATATTGATCGCTTCGGACTGGCCAAGAAGAGTGTGGTACACAGATTCACCTCTCATCGCACCCTCTGCTCCGTCTCCCTCTCAGGGCAGACCTCCAGTGGCAGGGGCAGGTTCTACACCCCCATCTCTAAAGCCTGCACCTTCATGCCTAGAGATTGAACGGGGCAACCTAAGTTCCTTCTCTCTCCCGCCGAATGTGGTGGATGTTATTTTATCATCCAGGTGACACTCCACTAAGTCTATTTACCGTTGATCCTTTAAAGGCCCACTTGTCAGATGCTCTTCAGTTTTCACTTTTCTTGGCCCTGCAGGGTTGTGCTGTGGCCACTGTTAAGGGCTATTTGTCGGCTTTATCTGCATTTTTATGTTTGCCAGATCAGCCACCTTTATTTAAGTCTCCCATTGTTTTGAGATTTATTAAGGGCCTTACCAATAGGTTTCCGCCTACTCCCTTTATTATGCCTCAATGGGATTTAAATCTTGTTTTGACTTTCTTGATGGGTTCCCCGTTTGAACCCTTACATAGTTGTCCTTTGAGGCTTCTGTCTTTTAAAACAGTCTTTCTTGTGGCTATTACCTCAGCAAGGAGGGTAAGTGAGCTTCAGGCTCTTAGCTCAAAACCCCCCGTTTTTGACCATTCATGCTGAAAGGATGGTCCTCAGGACCAAGGCTGCTTTTCTGCCTAAGGTAGTTACTCCTTTCCATCTAGGGCAGTCCATTACTCTTCCTGTGTTCTATCAGCCACCTCACCCTTCCAAGGAGGAGGAGAGACTTCACCGCCTGGATCCTAAAAGAGCGGTGAGCTTTTATTTGGACAGGACTAAAGACTTGTGAGTGGACGATCAGCTATTTGTGGGCTACGTTGGACGCATGTAGGGCAAGGCTGTGCACAAGCGCACTTTATCCAGATGGATCATCTTGTACATCAAGATCTGCTACGCCCTTGCTGGTAAGGAACCGCCTGAAGGTATTAGAGTTCATTCTACTAGAGCCAAGTCATCAACTTCTGCTCTGGCTAGAGGTGTTCCTGTAGTGGATATTTGTAAGGCAGCGACATGGGCCTCCCTCCATACTTTCGCAAAGCATTATTGCTTAGACTCTGAAATTAGGAGGAAGGGTCATTTTGCGCGCTTTGTCCTACAGGACTTTTTGGTATAGAAGGGTGGACACCCTCCTCCAGGAGTGGGACTGCTGTGGGAATCTATTCATAAGGTGAGGAATCCACAGGCAGATGTATCTATCATAAGAACAAGTTACTTACCTTCGGTAATGCTTTTTCGGGTGGATACAGTATCTGTCTGTGGATTACTCATTGACCTACCCTCCTCCCCGTTGTCCACCCTTGTATACCCTAAAGGTCAATTTGTTTGACATGTGTTTTATATTGCATCTTCTTGTACATTTATAGGAAATGCTTATATTCTTTACCTTACCTTTTGATTTTACACTACGTGTATTTTTTTTAATATTGTGTACTGTGTATATTTGGAATCAATTGTCAATCCACCTGTTCAGGCACGGAAAAAATGGGTGGAACTGATGTCATCACGCCGACGAGGCTCTCTTATGGCTCCGGTGATGTCATGCGGAGTCGCAAGCGGAGCCGTAGCATTGTGACGTCCTCGTCGGCGTGGAGAGCTAGGAATAAATTCTGCGGAATGCTGGCTCAGAGGATATTCATAAGGTGAGGAATCCACAGGCAGATACTGTATCCACCAGAAAAAGAGTTACCGAAGGTAAGTAACTTGTTCATATAGACCATAAGTGCTGGGTCATTTTTTTATAGCCTGAAGAAGGTGGTTCGACCTGCTGATACCACCAAAACGCGTCGCTACTTGGTCTTGTTTGAAAATAAATGTGTATTATATGGTGTTGTTTCAAAGAATACAAGAAAAAAATATTGTCTAATGCTAAAATAATCTTCATTGAAGAATTTGTTGATTTGCATTTTGTCTTATATGTTGGTCTGTATTTTTATAAAAAATTCTGATTAAATTGTGATTTTACATTGGAGTTGACAAACTCTTTTTAATAACAAGTATTTTTAATAATTGTATTAATTTTGTGAATAAACATTCCTATATTGGGCTTTTTGGCTACTGTTATACTCTCTAGGTGATTGATGAATATATGTGGTGGGTGAATAATTTGGTACGCTATTGTGGGTTCCCAAAGGGAATTTATTTTAGACCTCCTGTGGTGAGAGCCCCAACAACCTAAAATGGTGACCTCGGTTGTTTCATTGGAGCTTAGCAGCACTTGCGCCACAAGTCTTTTTTTTTTTTTTAAACTGTTGTTATTCACCTTCAAAGAAGTGCGGCTCAAACAGGTCATACTATATACACACATGAGGGATAGATTGCAGGTACACAATATGGCATGATACTATATGTCTTGTTTGTTAAATCTCACAGGATTTTTAGTTTGTAAAGAGTGCATGCAAAATTAGTTACCCATCACTGGATCCTGTTTGGAAGCCACTGAAGATGTTAGCATGTCCAAATAGGACATTCTACATGACAATTTGCATGTTATATTTATGATATTCTCTTGCACTGTATTTCATTGTCAGCAGTCGGTATGTGTCTTTGTCACACTGGCACACTCTGCTTTTTATTACTGTTATTCTGCCACGCTAGTTGTCGCAAACCCTCTGGCATCACTTCTTTACTTTCCCCCTCCCTGTACCCCTCTACATATAACTTGTATTAACCATCTGATGCATATAACTTGTATTAACCGGAGTCTCAAGTTTGTGCCGTCTGGTGCATCGAAGTTATGGTAACTGGCACAAAAAACGTATATCAACCAGGACTTCAAGCGTGTATCAATCGTTGCATCATGTTTGTATCAACCAGTGCATCGCGTTTGTATCAACTGGTGCATCGAGTTCGCTTCCTCCGGTGCATCAAGTTTGCTTCCCCCGGTCCATCAAGTTTGCATCCTCTGGTGGATCGAGTTTGTATCAACCGGTGCATCAAGTTTGCCTCTTCTAGTGCATCAAGTTTGTATTGATGTATGCAAGAGAAGCCTGGTAGTAGCCATAACCACTATTGGGGACTTCTTGATGGATGCGCATGCCAACAGGGAACACTCTGGCAGCACTAACACTGAGCAGTGCGCAAGGCCATATTGCTCCCTTCCAATAAGGGGAAACGCGTGAGGAGCAGTTCTGTGTCAGATGTATTTTTAACCCCTTCGCTGCTAGGCCTTCCCCCACCCCCCCCCCCCCCCCAGTGCTTAGCCTTTTTTTGGCTATTTGTGGTAGTGCGCGCTTAGGCCCCTGTAACTTTTTGACCACACAAGGTATCCACGCCAAATTTTCGTCCTTTTCTTCCAACATCATGGGGGTTGTAAAGGTACCCAGGGTTTGTGAATTCCCCTGGAGGGGTTCCAGAAATTAGCCAAAATCAAGCAAAAAAAAAATTGGGGGGGGGAACGGTCTGCAAATGAAAGCGTCTGGGTTTTTCTCTGCAAATGGTATCAAAAACGTTTTTGTGGGGCTGAAATCACCACTTTCCCAGCTTTTAGGGAATTACAGACTTTTGTCAGAAAACCAACATTTTTTACACAGTTTTGGCATTTTTCTGGGACATAGCCTATTTGTGCTATTTCTTGTGCTTTCCACCTCCTTCCAGTTAATGGTAGAAATGGGTGTGAAAGCAATAATGGATCCTGGAAAGCTATACATTTTAGAAAAGTAGATAAAATTCGGAATTCGGCAAGGGGCCATATATGTAGATCCATCAAGGTTTCTTTATAGAAACTAACTGTTAAAAATCGAAAATTAGTTGAAAAAAACAGCCTTTTGTGTCAACGTTTTCACCTGTAACTTCTTCTAATTATGACAGCTCTTTGAAAGCAATATACCGTTACATCCGCTGGACCTTCCTGGTTGTGGGGATATATAGGACTTGTAGGTACACCAAGAACCCGACGAACCCAGAGTCAAAAACTGAGCAGCAATTTCCAATGGTTTTTTATTATGTTCCGGGTATATAGCAATTATTGTGGGAAAATGTACACATGGAAAAATCGGTATGAAAGACACCTATGTATTTCTGAAATGGGAACAAATTATAGAGTTTAGAAACAGTACATATTTGCACATTTTCGAAATTGGGAATACTCATACTAGCTTGAGAATTATCGGTAATTTTTCAAAATGACTTCTTTTTTACACAATGTCTTTCATTTGAAAGGTAGAAATGCATCAAAAATAAATAGGTAATGACTGTTGCTTTACAAATCTGAATAACCCTAACTCTCCCGATAAACATGGTACCTCACTTGTGGGGGTAGGCATAGTGCCCACAACAGGAAATGGCTCAAAACCCAACGTGAACACACCACATTTTCACAATTTAAATTTACCCTTTTTTGGCGAAGCGTCTAGCTGTAGGTTTTGAACACTAGCTCTGCCGGCACCTAGGGAAACCTAGCAAACCTATACATTTTTGAAAACTAGACACCCAGGGGAATCCAGGATGGGGTGACTTGACTGCCTCCCACCAGGTTCTGTTACCCAGAATCCCTTGCAAACCTAAGAAATTGTCAAACAAAATAACATTTTCCCCACATTTCTGTGGTGGAAAGTTCTGTAATCTGGGTGGATCCACAAATTTCCACCCACCCCGCGTTCCACAAAGTCTTCCAAGAAAAATGGTACCTCACTTGTGTGGGTCGGCCTAGTGCCTACGACAGGAAACGGCACAAAACGCAACGTGGACACACCTCAATTTTGCAGTGAAAAATGACCCTTTTTTGGCAAAGTGCTTAGCTGTAGTTTTTTAACTCTTGCTCTGCCGGCACCTAGGGAAACCTACCAAACCTATACATTTTTGAAAACTAGACACCCAGGGTGATCCAGGATGTAGTGACTTGACTGCCTCCCACCAGGTTCTGTTACCCAGAATCCCTCGCTAACCTAAAAAATTGTCCAAAAAAACACATTTTCCCCACATTTCTGTGGTGGAAAGTTCTGGAATCTGCGTGGATCCACAATTTTCCACCCACCCCGCGTTCCCCAAAGTCTAACGAGAAAAATGGTACCTCACTTGTGTGGGTTGGCCTAGTGCCCACCACAGGAAATGGCGCAAAATGCAATGTGGTCACACCTCAATTTTGCAGTGAAAAATTACCCTTTTTTGGCAAAGTGCCCAGCTGTAGTTTGTGAACCCTAGCTCTGCCTGCACCTAGTGAAACCTACCAAACCCACACATTTTATGAAAACTAGACACCCGGGGGCTTCCATGGAGGTATGGCTTGCATGGATCCCCCAATGTTTCCTTACACAGAATCCCCTGCAAACCTCAATTTTAGCTGAACAAATCACTTTTTTCACACATTTTTGTGTGGGAAAGTTGTGGCATCACTGGGCTCACACACATTTCCCACCACCCAGCATTCCCCCAGGTCTCCCGATAAAAATGGTGCCTCACTTGTGTGGGAGGCCCAAGTACCCGAGACAGGCATGGGCCCAAACAATTTTTTGATAGGCAATGTTGATGTCGCCTCACTACGTTTTGGGCCCTTGCCTGTCGCGGGTACTTGGGCCTCCCACAAAAGGGAGGCACCATTTTTATCGGGAGACCTGGGGGAACGCTGGGTGGTAGGATATTTGTGAGAGCCCGGTGATGCCACAACTTTCCCACACAAAAATGTGTGAAAAAAGTGATTTTTTTCATCTAAAATTGAGGTTTGCAGGGGATTCTGGGTAAGGAATTCCTGTTGCGGAGTCCAGCGTATTCGAGGGTCTGGAGGGGAATATGCTGAAGGTACAGCGCCTGCAAGGCAAAGCCATCAAATCCGTTCAACGCCAGATGGTGTACATGAACAGACTCATGCTTGAAATTAGGGAGGGCATGAACACTGTGGCTGAGGGCATGTCAGTGGCTGTGAGGCTGCTGTGCAGCGTGTGGTGAGGCGCAGAGACCGACAGAAATTGGACCGCTACACTAAGGCGGTGAACCGCCTCTCCACTGCCAACTCTGTTCTCAGCAGGCACTTGGTGGCCATGCAGGAAGAGATGGCCCACTGCAGCCGTGACATTGTAAGGGGGCTGGTCACAGTTACCAGTGCTCTGGAAGTGCTCCAGACCGCCCAAATAGCCGCAACAGGTGCAGGGGATGGGGGGGACAGTGAGGAGGCAACTATCCGCAGCAGCATCACACCCCGATAACTGAGTCCAGGAGGCGCAGTGAAAGGCACGGAGCTGCCAAAGGACAGACCGCCAGGGAGGACAGTGTGCCCAGGGAACGCGGCTGTGCTGCGCGTGGGCGCAGAAAATAATGACAGCCATCACCTGGCATTGTGAGATGGGTGATGTAACCCATTTCACCTTTTGAATGTTTAGTGAATATTGGCATGGCATTTTGAGGCCTTCATGGTGTGCCGGTGTGCTGTGCTGTTGCCTGAGTTAAGGTTAATAAAACACCGTCACACAATTACAGTTACTGGCTTTGTCTCATTACTTACTCAGAGATAGTTGCGTGTGATCTCAGCCCGTCTGTGTCTCCCATCTGGTGCTGGTGCCACACCTGCTGCGCTGTGCTCTGGCTGTGGACAATCGTCACCCTCATCCTCTGAGTCGGTTAGTTCCACTGCTGTTCCTTTCTTTGTGGCAAGATTATGCAGCATGGCACATGTTGCTATTATTTTACAGCAGATGATGGGGCGGTACTGCCGTGCACCTCCACCTTTGTGGAGGCAGCGGAACCTGCTTTTTAGGAGCCCACACGTGCACTCCACAACATTGCGCATAGATCTATATGCCACATTGAATCTCCTCTCACTTTTGAAAGATGGGTTGCGATATGGAGTCAGGATAAATGCCCGCACGGCATAAGCGCTATCACCTGAGTGAGAAAGGAAGAGTCATTAATAACAGTCACCAACACATTCATCCAAGGTATACATCAGGGTGTGTCACATTGATTTACCTAGCAGGTATCCTTCCCCAAATTCGCCACCAGTCAGACGTGTGTAGATCCCACTGTTCCTGAATATGTAGGTGTCATGGGTGCTCCCTCGAAATTTGGCTACGATGTCGGTGATGATGTGGTCCGCATCACAAATTACCTGCACGTTGATAGAATGTGTAGATTTGCAGTACCGATATATGTACTCTGTAGCTGTAGGTGGGCAGATTGGTATGTGTGTCCCATCAATGCACCCTATTACATGTGGGAACTGTGCCTTTTGATAAAAATCCATCTTGGTTTTATGCAGTTCCGCCTGTGTGCTGGGGAACCGTATGTAGTGGTGCATTCTTTGCATCCTGGCATCCAGGAAAGTGTTGAAAAAACGGGACAGGCAACTCTGTGACACACCACCTGCCACAGCTATCACCCCCTGGTAACTACCTGATGCAAGTAGGTGCAGGCTACAAAGCACCTGGACATGTGGTGGTATAACGTGCGCCCTTGGTGTCTTATGCTCCAGGAGTGGGTGCAGGTGCCGTATCAGGTCTAGGATGGTTTGGGGGTGAAGCCTGTACCTCTCATGGATTTCAGCCTCAGTCAGTTGGAATAATGTAATGCACAGTCTGTACACGTGTTCCTTCCGTCTCCAGATCCTCAGTCCTGCTGTTGCATCCGAAGCCGCCTTGCAATGACATAGAGGGCTGCCATTGTGTTCACGCTGTTGCATTTTGGGGCTGTTTAAATGCAGTGCACTTGATTATCACCTGCTTTGAGTCAGTGGTAATTTGCGACTCCTAAATAACGAATATTTGAAAAATCGGTAATAGCGATTTTTGGTATTTATTTTAAGGATTTCTTATTTAGCGGTTCACTATTTAGGGATTCGGTGTGTGCTAATCGCAAATTAAGGAATCGCTCACTGGTTTCCCTTATTTTTAGCGATTCCTTATTTTGCGATAGCGTTTGGCATTACCTACATTGTAAATGGCTATTTACCGGGCGCAAACACTGAAATTCATCTTATAGAGTGGGGGTAGCCACTCTGTAGTTTCTAGTTAGGATTTGCCCTCATTTGACAAATCTCCACAAACTGTCCAGACCTATTGCTTTTTCTAATTGTGGGAGGATAGAAAGTTTCATGGTGATTGATCAATGGGGTGCATTTCTTCAAATGCATTTTTCATAAACTTTGATTTGCCCATAGCACAAATATGGCTAAACAGATTTTCATGAAATTTGCCTGGTTTATACTTTATGGTGTACATATGATGTATTTGCGTACTGCAGGTAAGTAGGGTACACAAGTATTCAAGTTATAAGACATTTGAACTCAGTGGGTTGTCACTGTAGTTTCAAGAAATTTTGCAGTATTTCACAAAACGGGCACGGTACATAGCAATGACAAGGCAATATGGGATTGTTTAATGACTACCTTTACACAAATTAAAGGCTGCCATGTTGTTTTCAGTACACCTTAGCTGTGTTCTCTATTACGCCTTTTGATATAAGTATTTGGTTTTATATTTTTTCTCACCTATTACCACTTAGTTTATAAGTTTCTGTATATTTACATAAACTATACAAAGTACCACAGTACTTAAAAAAATAATTTGAAAATGTGTTAAAAAATTAGAAATACACTACTATTTTATATTTTACAAATGTAGTGTGCTACGGTGTGTTAGACCTGGCACTTTGGCGTGAGTTTCCCTTCCACTTTTTGATGGTGTGCCTCGATTGTTTTGCTGGTGTTGTCCGCTCAGGGCACTGCGCCACGGCTAATCCGTGCCGCAGTGCAAGTGCTCCCTAGGTAAAGTGTACCTGTAAATTGATGTTCATGATTGGTTATTGGATTCACTGTTTATGTTTATGTTTATGTTTGTTTATTTATATAGCGCATATATACCGGCAGGTCTCTTAGCGCTTGACAGAAGGAGATTGCATCAAAGAAGGTACGGACAATCCTTGTAGCGAGCACAGCTAAAGAGTATCTTCAAATAGCAGGGTTTTTAGCAGCTTTCGGAACGGAAACAGACCCGGTTCTTTACGCAAAAAATCAGGTAATTGGTTCCAAAGTCGTGGCAAAACAACTGAGAAGGCTCGGCCACCCTTGGTGGCCAGATTACTCCGAGGGCAGGCTAGCTGGAAGGCCTCTGTAGAGCGAAGTACGCGCCCTGGCACGTATTTAGCTAGGCGATCCCGAATGTAGCCAGGGGAATGGCCGTAGAGGGTTTTATGGGCGATACACAGGCCCTTGAATTTTACACGCTGTCTGACGGGCAGCCAATGTAACTTGTGCAGCAAAGGGGATGCATGGGTCCTCCTAGGAAGGTTAAAAATCAGCCTGGCGGCGTCATTCTACACAACCTGTAGGCGGTTCATCAGTTTCAAAGGGAGTCCTAAGTAGAGTGCATTTCCATAATGAAGGCGCGATAACACAGTGGCTGAGACTATTGAATTTAAAGAGGAAACTGATAAGAGAGGGGCCAGTTTCCTCAGTTGTCTCAGGACGCCGGTGCAGGTGCCCACTACTGAGTGGACCTGATGACTCAAGGAAAGTTCCGAATCGATTTTAATTCCCAGACTTTTCACGACTGGTGACGGACATGGGGGGGCCCCAAGTTCTTTGGGCCAAAACAGGCCACTCCAGAGGTTGTTTTTTGCTGGAATGACGAGGACCTCCGTCTTGTCAGGGTTAATTTTCAAAGAATTAACCGTCATCCAGTTCGTGGTGAATCGTAGGATATCAGTCCCCAGTAAAGTGCACCAGGGGTGCCAGGGCTTGTGAATGCCAATGCTGCTGGTGGGCTTGCAGCGCTGGTTGCGCCACCCACAGAAAGCAGCCGTGTAAAATGTGCCTAGGGTCTGCCACCGCAGACCCTGTGCGCGGTCTGGAACCGTCGCACTGACTGCGCAAGTGCCCCCACTTGCCAGTCCCTAAACCTTCCCTTACCTACATATTAGCCACCCCTCTGGTAGGCCCAAGGGCAGGGTGCATTGTAGGCATAAGGTAGGACATGCCCTGATGTGTGTGGCATGTCTTAGAAGTGAATTACAGCCATTTTCGTTTTTCACTATTGAAGGCTACCTGCTCTCCATAGGCCAGAATGGGCTGCTGGAGTCACTACACGCTGTGACCCCAGTGGACTCAGAGAGCATGGTAGAATGTCAAGTTTAGTTTGCCTGAACTCAGAATAATAAAATACTTCTTGTAGTCAAGTTTATTTTAATATCCTGGGTTTGTAAATACTACTTTTAGAAAGTTAGTATTTACTGACCTGGCCATTTCAGTCCGCCTCTGCTGTGTGTGTGTGTTCTGCCTAGCAACAGTAAGGAGCAGGGTTGGGGAATCCCCAGAGACAGGTTGGCTGCCAGGTGGTGGGTAGGGAGATGACACCAGGATGGGTGGGAGGAGTACACCTTGACTCTTGAATAGACCTGTGCTCTGCCACCACAAAGCCGGCGCCGCCCCCTGTGGAGCGGCTGATGTCTCTGCCCTGCTGCTGAAAGGAAAGAGCAGAGTCACCATAACAAAGTGCTCCAGAACATGGTCTGAGCCAGGCCCAGGCCCCCTGGCGCTAAAGAACAAAAGAATCACGGTATAAAAGTAGGAGCCTGGCTCCTAAGAAATCAGAATCCTGTTTTACCACAAAGAAACTCTGCCCGACTAGAAGGAGAAGAAGACGCTGGAGGAGCTGGCCTGCTGCTTGCCTTGCTGAGAAAGGAGAGGAAGAGACTACTGAAAAGACTTTGCTGCTTTGTGCTTTAAACATTCTCCAAGGGCTTGATCTGAGCTTGCCCCCTGAACTGAACTCCAGGACCAGTGAGTTCTCTGTGCTTTTGCTCGTCCTCCGATTCGAGCCGTGTGTGCATCCCGCTGGAAAGAGACTGCGCCCCTCATCGCCCCTCCTAGGGCCGTGACACTCAGGAGCTTGCCTGCCGCAACCCCGTGAGAGCCCCGCTCCGCCCGGAGCCGCTCCCTGTCCCCGGGCTAGGTTGCCTGCACCCCTGTCACCGCCTGCCACTGGAGCGCGCTGAACGCGCTATCACCCCTCCCGCCGGAAACCGTCCGACGACTGTGATCTACGCCGGGTCATCCAGCTGCACTGACCGTGCCCTGTGACCCCGCTTCGCTATCCCCGGACACCTCAGGCCGTGCCGCCCCCGCTGTGGAGACCCCCCCTGCACCGCCGTGCTGAGGGTCGCTGGCCGCGCCTGCCTACCTGCCCGCACCCGCTGATCGAGGACCCAAGACCACTTCCCAAGCTGATAGTCGCACCGACCTGTGCCGACTCTCCACATCACTGAAGAAGTTCCAGTATCGGGCTCGGGGCCCGCAACGCCTTATTTCCCCGTTCGCAGGAGTCGATCTCTGTAAGTACTGGAACCACAAGTAACATTTGCGAGAGACTACAAAGTATCCATTTGAAGCTACGAACCAAGAACATTTGCCTGCTTTACAACCTGGTGGCATAGCGAAAACGTTATTGGTCTTGTGATAAGTCTGCTGAGATATATATACCTATTTTTACATAAAGAAGCATATTTTTTTCTACATATCCAAGTCTGGTGTCCGTTTCTGGGGGGATTGATGTATTTACTGTGTGTGTGATTGTAAGTGCTTAACCAACAACGCCTGAGGAATCGCCTTGGCTGCTCACGCCACGCACCTAGAGGGTGAGCAAGGGTCATTCAAAAGGGGTTATCCTGCGCCCTGACGTAGAGGAGAGGGTTCCTGCTTGACACAAGGGCAACCTTGCGCCACCCAGAGACCCCCGAGTCTAACATTGTTGGCAGCGGCTGGGATTTCGGATTTGCATTTGTAATTTGCATACAGTGAATTATTAATCACCAGATAGTGAGAGCAGACCAAGTAACGCAGCCACAGGTTTTCATTTTTTGAACTTTGTTGAGACATCTGCCATTACTGCAACCATGCCTGGCTCACTCTCCGCTGGAAGAGCACTCTCTGTGATTTCTGGAATGGATGAGGTGGATTGGGAGGGACTGGAAGGCTACACGATAGAGCAATTGAAAGGCTACAGTGTAAAATTCAGAGTTCCCCATGCTGGATTCAAGAGAAGGGTCCAGTACACCAAGGCGTTGAGAGCTTGGAAGGAGTCAAGAGATCCACAGAATGCGGGGGACATCGTTCCACCCGACAACCTGGGGGAGCCCAGCAGAGTCCGGTCGCCAGAGGAGCTGGCAGACAGGGCAGCAGACAGGGCGCATGCAATGGAGATGGCAAAGTTGGCAGGACAAATGGAAATGGAAAAGCAGAAGTTGGCCCTGGAGGCACAACAACGCCAAATGGATCATGATATAAGATTGAAGGAGTTGGAGCTGAAGGCGAAAAGTTTGGACACCGCTCCTTCTGGTGGCAGCACTCCACCGGTGCAGGTAGAGTCCAAGGTGTACATCCCCAAAGATGTAGTAAAGGAGTATTTTAGAAAGGATGACATAGGGCAGTGGTTTAGAGCCTATGAGGTGGCCATGTCTTCACACCGGGTCCCTGAGAAAGACTGGGGAGCGGGGTTGTGGGGAAGGTTCCTTGCTGAAGGGCGTGACACACTGTTAGATTTACCCTTAGATCTCCAAGCCTCATACCCCCATATGAAGGAAGCTTTAATGACCAGGTATGGGTTAACTCCTGAGCTATATCGACAGAGGTTCAGGGAGACTAAGAAGATCCCTGAGAGTACGTATGTGGAGTATGTAACTTTTTTCTGCAGAGCACTGGATGGTTGGGTGAAGGGTAGCAAAGTGAATGATTATCAAGGGCTGCTTGATTTAATTGCATGGGAGCACTTGTCCAGTCAATGTTTTCCTGAGCTACGCCAGCACCTGATTGATAGCAAGCTGTCCAACCCGAGGAAGCTTGCTGAGGAGGCGGACCGCTGGCTCAGCACCAGGGTCCACAAGGGTCAAGTGGGAGACTCCGCCAAAGGTGGGCAGGGTCCCCAGCAGAAGAGTGGGGGGGACAGGGGTAAACAGAAGGGGTTCCAAAAAGGCCCCCAAAGTAGTTCCCAAGGGAACCAGCAGAAGGGTTCTCAGCCTCCCCCGCCCCCGCAGCAGAACGGGGCCCCGACAGGTAGGCCTTGTTCCAAAGGGGCCCTTCAATTGTTACAGGTGTGGTGACCCGGGTCACATTGCCTCTGATCCTAAGTGTCGCCTGTTTGGTAAGACAGCACCCACTGGTGCTCCACCCCGGCAAGTAGCTAATGTTAATTTTGGGGAGGAGGTAGCAGTCCAGGAGGGTGGGGGTCCTGCGCATATGACCCTAGTCTCGCTAGGAGACAGTGAGATGGTCCCTGAAACTTACTTACCCTCTAACACTAAGAAATATGGGCAAGTAGTGACCATCAATGGAAAGAAGGTTGAGGCTCTTAGAGATACAGGAGCCAGCGTGACCTCGGTGAGGCAACACCTGGTGTCTCAAGAGCAGATTGTACCCAATGCCTACTGTAGGGTTGTCAATGCTGACAACATAGAGAGTCGTTGTCCAATGGCTCAAGTTCCCTTTGAGTGGGGGGAGGTCTCTGGTACTCTACAAGTCGCTGTGAGAACTGACATGCCTGTAGACTGTCTGCTAGGGAACGACCTGGAGAGCTCCCCTTGGGAAAAGGTGGAGAAGACCACGCATCTGAGGATGGTGGGTCTGCCCGACTGGGCGTGCGTGACCACCCGGTCCATGGCAGCCAGTAGGGGTGTTGAGAGGGTCCTGGAGCCTGAGGGAGAGGTCCAGGAACCGGCCTTAGGGAGAAGGCGCAGGAGGCGCGGGAAACCGGCCCCCGAAGTTCCCACGGCCCAGGAGGAAGTAGACCCTGAGGGGGATGCTCTGGAGCCTACCGGGGAACAGATTGCCGAACTGGGAGACCTGCCTGAGCTGACCCATTGGCAGCAAGAAGGAGGTCCCTCCAGGGAGGAATTCTGCAGGGAGCAGAAAGAATGCCCTTCTCTCGTGGGTATGCGGCAGCAGGCTGCAGACCAGGCCAATGGTGTTCAGGCCAAAACACACTACGTGTACTGGGAGAGTGACCTCCTGTATTCCGAGCCTAAGGCTGCTGAACCTGGGTCGGCCCGTGTGCTGGTGGTACCCCAGAAGTTCAGAACCTTCCTACTGGGGCTGGCTCATGATGTGCCTTTAGCAGGACATTTGGGGATGGACAAGACCTATGACAGGCTTGTCACCCACTTTTACTGGCCCCAAATGCACAAGAATTCAGATTCCTACTGCAGAACCTGTCAGACTTGCCAGGCAAGTGGTAAGAGCGGAGGGAAGCACAAGGCTCCTCTGCAGCCCTTCCCCGTGGTCGGTACGCCATTCCAGCGAGTGGGTATTGATATTGTGGGGCCTCTGGACCCCAAGACAGCCCTGGGCAACAGGTTCATCCTGGTCTTGGTGGACCATGCCACCCGGTACCCTGAAGCCATCACTCTGAGGACAGTAACGGCCCCCGTGGTGGGACGAGCACTGATGGGAATTTTCTCCCGAGTGGGATTCCCTCTAGAGGTGGTGAGCGACAGGGGGACCAATTTCATATCCACATATATGAAATCCCTGTGGAAGGAGTGTGGGGTAACTTACAAGTTCACCACTCCTTACCACCCTCAAGGAAATGGGTTGGTTGAGAGATTCAACCGAACCCTCAAAGGCATGATCATGGGCCTGGCCGGTCCAATGAGGCGTAAGTGGGACATCCTCTTGCCATGCCTGCTCTTCGCTTACCGAGAGGTGCCACAGAAGTCTCTAGGGTTCAGCCCCTTTGAGCTTCTGTATGGTCACCCGGTAAGAGGACCTCTGAGTTTGGTAAAGGAAGGCTGGGAGCAATCTCCCAGGAAACCTCCCCAGAATGTATACAGTTACATGCTGGCCTTCCGAAACCAGACTAGGCGTTTCAGGCAACTTGCTGAGGCAAATCTGGAAGCCAGCCAGGAGGAGATGAAGCGGTGGTACGACCGGAAGGCCACTCTGGTAGAGGTTCAACCTGGACAAAAGGTGTGGGTCTTGGCCCCAGTGGAGCCTTGTGCACTTCAGGATAAGTGGACAGGTCCATTTGAGGTTGTGGAGCGCAAAGGTCCTATCACCTACTTGGTGGACATGCAGTCTCCCAGGAACCCTTTGAGGGTCCTACATGTTAACCGCCTTAAGCCCCACTTAGAGAGGACCGAAGTGGGCATGCTGCTGGCCACTGATGATGGAATGGAAGAGGAGACCGAGCCTCTTCCTGACCTCTTAGTAGCCGCTGAGAAAGATGGGTCAGTGGATGGAGTTAACCTCTCACCCACCCTGACGCCCGAACAACAGGAAGATTGCCGCCACTTGCTGGGGCAGTTTCCAGATAGGTTCTCCCTGGTTCCTGGTGTCACAGATTGGTGCGTCCATGATGTGGACACAGGAGACAGCTTACCTGTGAAGCACAAGGCTTACAGGGTAACTGACAGGGTCAGAGCTTGCATCAAGGAGGAGGTCTCCAAGATTCTTGCGCTAGGGGTGGTTGAGTCCTCCAGCAGTCCTTGGTCCAGCCCCGTGGTCCTGGTCCCCAAAGCTGCTGCGCCGGGAGCCACACCTGAACTCCGGTTCTGTGTGGACTACAGAGGACTCAATTCAGTAACGAAGACTGACGCGCACCCCATCCCCAGAGCTGATGAGCTCATTGATCGGCTGGGGGCTGCCCGGTTCCTCAGCACGTTTGATTTAACGTCTGGGTACTGGCAGATCGCCTTGACCGATGGGGCCAAAGAGAGGTCAGCATTCTCTACACCAGATGGACACCAAGTGGGGAGTGGCAAGGTGGCACCCTTGCAACCCAAAATTGAGACCATCCTGGCTTGGGAACCCCCCCAAGACGCAGACCGCAGTGAGGGCCTTCCTGGGGCTCACTGGGTACTACAGGAGGTTTGTCAAGGGCTATGGAACGATTGTTGCCCCCTTGACAGAGCTGACTTCCAAGAAGCAGCCCAGGAACGTGATCTGGACTGACACCTGTCAGAAAGCTTTCGACACCCTGAAGACTGCCATGTGCACGGCACCCGTGCTCTTGGCCCCTGACTTCTCCAAGGAATTCCTAGTGCAGACAGACGCTTCAGAGCATGGTGTAGGGGCTGTTCTCTCACAGATGACTGAGGAGGGCTGGGACCAACCCGTAGCCTTCATCAGTAGGAGGTTACTTCCACGGGAAAGTAGGTGGAGTGCAATTGAGCGAGAAGCATTTGCTGTGGTCTGGGCGCTGAAGAAGCTAAGACCCTACTTGTTTGGGTCTCACTTCCGGGTTCAGACGGACCACAGGCCCCTCAGATGGTTGATGCAAATGAGGGGTGAGAACCCGAAGCTGTTGAGGTGGTCCATCTCCCTACAGGGTATGGACTTTACGGTGGAACACCGTCCTGGTACAGATCACGCCAACGCTGACGGTCTGTCCAGGTATTTCCGCCTTAGTGACGAGGAACCCCCTGGGCAAGGGTAGTTCTCCCCACATTTCAGCTGGAGGGGACACGTGTTAGACCTGGCACCTTGGCGTGAGTTTCCCTTCCACTTTTTGATGGTGTGCCTCGATTGTTTTGCTGGTGTTGTCCGCTCAGGGCACTGCGCCACGGCTAATCCGTGCCGCAGTGCAAGTGCTCCCTAGGTAAAGTGTACCTGTAAATTGATGTTCATGATTGGTTATTGGATTCACTGTCAGTCCCCAGTAAAGTGCACCAGGGGTGCCAGGGCTTGTGAATGCCAATGCTGCTGGTGGGCTTGCAGCGCTGGTTGCGCCACCCACAGAAAGCGGCCGTGTAAAATGTGCCTAGGGTCTGCCACCGCAGACCCTGTGCGCGGTCTGGGACCGTCGCACTGACTGCGCAAGTGCCCCCACTTGCCAGTCCCTAAACCTACCCTTACCTACATATTAGCCACCCCTCTGGTAGGCCCAAGGGCAGGGTGCATTGTAGGCATAAGGTAGGACATGCCCTGATGTGTGTGGCATGTCTTAGTAGTGAATTACAGCCATTTTCGTTTTTCACTATTGAAGGCTACCTGCTCTCCATAGGCCAGAATGGGCTGCTGGAGTCACTACACGCTGTGACCCCAGTGGACTCAGAGAGCATGGTAGAATGTCAAGTTTAGTATGCCTGAACTCAGAATAATAAAATACTTCTTGTAGTCAAGTTTATTTTAATATCCTGGGTTTGTAAATACTACTTTTAGAAAGTTAGTATTTACTGACCTGGCCATTTCAGTCCGCCTCTGCTGTGTGTGTGTGTTCTCCCTAGCAACAGTAAGGAGCAGGGTTGGGGAATCCCCAGAGACAGGTTGGCTGCCAGGTGGTGGGTAGGGAGATGACACCAGGATGGGTGGGAGGAGTACACCTTGACTCTTGAATAGACCTGTGCTCTGCCACCACAAAGCCGGCGCCGCCCCCTGTGGAGCGGCTGATGTCTCTGCCCTGCTGCTGAAAGGAAAGAGCAGAGTCACCATAACAAAGTGCTCCAGAACTGGACTGAGCCAGGCCCAGGCCCCCTGGCGCTAAAGAACAAAAGAATCACGGTATAAAAGTAGGAGCCTGGCTCCTAAGAAATCAGAATCCTGTTTTACCACAAAGAACCTCTGCCCGACTAGAAGGAGAAGAAGACGCTGGAGGAGCTGGCCTGCTGCTTGCCTTGCTGAGAAAGGAGAGGAAGAGACTACTGAAAAGACTTTGCTGCTTTGTGCTTTAAACATTCTCCAAGGGCTTGATCTGAGCTTGCCCCCTGAACTGAACCCCAGGACCAGTGGGTTCTCTGTGCTTTTGCTCGTCCTCCGATTCGAGCCGTGTGTGCATCCCGCTGGAAAGAGACTGCGCCCCTCATCGCCCCTCCTAGGGCCGTGACACTCAGGAGCTTGCCTGCCGCAACCCCGTGAGAGCCCCGCTCCGCCCGGAGCCGCTCTCTGTCCCCGGGCTAGGTTGCCTGCACCCCTGTCACCGCCTGCCACTGGAGCGCGCTGAACGCGCTATCACCCCTCCCGCCGGAAACCGTCCGACGACTGTGATCTACGCCGGGTCATCCAGCTGCACTGACCGTGCCCTGTGACCCCGCTTCGCTATCCCCGGACACCTCAGGCCACGCCGCCCCCGCTGTGGAGACCCCCCCTGCACCGCCGTGCTGAGGGTCGCTGGCCGCGCCTGCCTACCTGCCCGCACCCGCTGATCGAGGACCCAAGACCACTTCCCAAGCTGATAGTCGCACCGACCTGTGCCGACTCTCCACATCACTGAAGAAGTTCCAGTATCGGGCTCGGGGCCCGCAACGCCTTATTTCCCCGTTCGCAGGAGTCGATCTCTGTAAGTACTGGAACCACAAGTAACATTTGCGAGAGACTACAAAGTATCCATTTGAAGCTACGAACCAAGAACATTTGCCTGCTTTACAACCTGGTGGCATAGCGAAAACGTTATTGGTCTTGTGATAAGTCTGCTGAGATATATATACCTATTTTTACATAAAGAAGCGTATTTTTTCTACATATCCAAGTCTGGTGTCCGTTTCTGGGGGGATTGATGTATTTACTGTGTGTGTGATTGTAAGTGCTTAACCAACAACGCCTGAGGAATCGCCTTGGCTGCTCACGCCACGCACCTAGAGGGTGAGCAAGGGTCATTCAAAAGGGGTTATCCTGCGCCCTGACGTAGAGGAGAGGGTTCCTGCTTGACACAAGGGCAACCTTGCGCCAACCAGAGACCCCCGAGTCTAACACGGTGTATTTTCAATTTTTTACATATTTAATACTTTACAAAAAACTGTACAGAGTACTGCGGTAATACCTCCAAATTATTACGCAAAATATACAAAATACAAAAAATTAAGCTTGAATCTCCATGAAGTGCTGTAAGACATATATATAAACATAAAAACATTCATCTACCTATTACTATTTTAATAAAGGGGTAGTAGGTAGCGAACATCAATAAAACCTACTGCTTACATATTTTTAAGGCCCTAACCCAGAATGCAGCGAATGTGTGCTAAAAACAACATGGCTGCCTTTAATCTTTTGTAGAGACAGCCATTAGCCAATAACATATTTCCTTCTCATCGCATCTACTGGAGTATACTGCTAAGTTACAGTGGTATATCGTGACACAATCTATAACTGTGATAACTGTAACACTACTTACATCAAGTAACAAAAATTACCATTTACACAACATAATCTGTATTCTTGCCACTTTACATCTGCACCCATTTACCCAATTTCACGCGACATCTGTTTTAAGTACCACACTGCGCTAAACTCCACTCTACACCACTCCACTGAATGCTATTACACTCTACTCCACGCTACGCTAATCTACTGTGTGCCACACCACTGTACCCCACTCTAATCCACTCCATTCTACACTTCCACTGAACACCATTACACTCTACATCATTCCATTCTACAACACTCCAAAGTATGCCACTCTACTCTACACTACTCCACTATACGCTATTCTACTCTACACAAGTCCACTCACAACCCTACACTGTAAGTTATACTACTGTATACCACTCCACTGTATGCCACTCCAGTGTGCACCTCTACACTATATGCTATTCCACTGTACGCCACCTCACTCCACTCTACTGTACGCCACTCTCCTCAGTGCCACTCCACTGTACGCTATTCATTTGTATGCCTCTACACTGTACTTCACTCTGGTCTACTCTTCACTGCATTCCACTGTATGCCACTCCGTTCTCACCGATTGCACTCTATGCCACTCCACTGTAATCTACTCTAGTGTATGCTATTCCACTTCGCCACAACACTCACTGTATGCCTCTGGAGTCTACCTCGCTTCACTCTATGCCACTCTACTGTATGCTATTCCACTCTTTGCCACTCCCCTCTAACCACTCCACTCTACGCTATTGCACTTAACGCCATAACACTCTGCCACACTTCACTCTACACCATCACTCCACTGTATGCTGTTTTATTGTATGACGTTCCACTCTACACCACTCCACTCTATGCCACTCCACTCTACACTGCTCCACTGTATGCTATAACACTCTACCCCACTCCACTGTATGCTATCCCATTCTTCGCTACTCTACTGTATGCCACTTCAGGCATCGCCACTCCACTTTACAACACCACTCTATTGTACTCCCCTCTGCTCCACTGTACCCCTCTCCACTATATGATGTTCTACTGTACACCACTCAACTCTTAAGTATGCAATTCTGCTCTGCACCACTCCACTTTATGCTATTCCACTGTACTCCACTCCACTCTACCACACTCCACACTATGCCACTGCCCTCTTCACCACTCCACTGTAGGCTATTCCACTGTACACCATTCACTCCACGCCACACCACTCCACTGTATGCCAGTGACTGCAGCTACAGTGCACTCTATTCCACTCTATGCCTCTCCACTCTATGAATGAATGAAAATGGTACTTGTAAAGGTCATTGTCACTCAATCAGAACATCCTGCCACTAACTCAAACACCGTTCCCCAATTCAACTGTCAGTAATAAATCAATTAAAAATAAAGAACCCGAGAGACAGAAAGAAAAAAGGCCACTAAGTAGGAATGAATTAAATTAGGCGATGACACAATTCATCCAGGGCCGAGAACAAGTACGTTTTGAGACTCTTCTTAAAGGTAAGTAAGTAAAATTTTAATACAGAGCGCGAATGCCGAGGCGTCTTGGCGCTAGCTTACCAGAAGCAAGACATAAGACTATTTACACCACATGCATCAATATTTGGGAAAGCAATTACCAATATGCGATGTTCTCCAAATCTCAATTATTTAATTGCTATTCCTAATGTTTGAAGCGCCATGAGTTTCATTTAGTGATTCCTAGGGCATCGCAAATCAACCTAACTCATGAATATTAATGAGGGAGGTCGGTATTTGCGACCCATTCGTTTTCACTAAATGCAGCCTGTTTTCCATGAAGGATAATGCGTTGCGTTTAAAAAAAAAAAAAAGATTTGTTTTCTTTTCATTCTTTAAGAGCAGTTAGTGGGACGTAGGGCCACTGCCTGCTATGAAGAAATGTTTGTGCTACCATTCACAAACTGGAATGGGTCTCTTGGGGACTCCTTCCCATTTGCAAAGCATTACCACCAACTTGAAGTTGATGGTAAAATGCGATTGTTTTGCGACCACATTTCAGTCGCAGAATATTCTTACATACTGCTGTGATTCGGTATTAGGTAGGGATGCCCTAAACAAGCCCCTTCTTAACAACGAATCGCAAACCCTATCTGCGATTCTGTAATTGGTTACCGAATAGCAAATTGGATTTAGTACATAGGAAAAGCCTTTGTTCTGGTCGCGAACGGCCCGATTCTGTGAATCGGGCCATTTGCAACCTTAAACAAGCATTTGCAATGCAATCGGTCTCGCCTTTGGGACCTTATATGTATTTAGCCATGCAGCACATTAGCCTGGGTGCTGAAACATCTACTGTTCTTTAACATGGATGGAAAGTAAGCACCAAACTGCACAACACGCCAGGTATGGGAACACATGGAGAGAAATATTGCCTTTCAGTGGGAAATGGTATAGTTCAAAGCTCTATTTTTAATATAAAATCAGGGCCTTCGGTGGTCTTATCACTGAAAAGCAAAAAGAACAATTGAAGGACAGGATGCAGAACTATGTCACACATTCAGCCCAGTACAGAGATCTGGGCCTTAATCCATCGTTTTTTTGATCCTCATGCCATTCCGATTTGAACCCTGCCATATGCAACTCAGTCTTGACCCTACGCCCAATGGTAACAGTCCAGCCCAAACTGCCAGGCCATGTTCTCCCTGGACTATAAATAAGCATCCTAGGACCGGTTTCGGGGTTTCAACCCTCATCAGCCAGGATATCTTGACTCCAGTGGCATGGAGAGTACGGGATCCACGTGGAACAGGGTCAAGACTGATTTGCATATGGCTGGGTCCAAACTGGGGTGGTGAGCAAAAGAATGATGGATTAAACCCAGATGCTTGTGACTGGGGGTGAATGTTTGCATTGTCCAGCATTCCGTCCATCAATTGTTTCTTTTACATATCATTGAAAATACAAGATTTGAAAAAAATATTATTGTCTGCGGGTGCTCGTGGAAGACAATTTCTATAGACTGGAATCTAGAGGATGCTAAAGCTATTCTGGTATTTTACTGACCTCTGTTGGTCGTTTTCTATCAAGAAAGTTAAATAAAGGCAGTTGCCAGAAATTTTTTAAAAAGAAAGTCCCGCAGCAGAAAGCAATTCTGGTATTTTACTGACCTCTACTGATCGTTTTCTATCAAGACAGTTAAACAGAGGCAGTTGAACAGAAAAAAAATACCCTAAGCGGAGCAGACAAGTCCTAGGGCTGTTCTCCAGAGCCCACAAAGTACATACACATATAAGTATATACTAAAGTATATACAAGAGGTCTTGAATGCTCGACCTAAAAATGACAAAATAATAAAGTAATTCTATTACAAAATGTAATTGTAATTGAATTTATATAGCGCTTACTAAGCCAGATGAGGTGTCGTACCACATTATGCTACATTATTTGTCCTTTTTTGCCGCATAATTTGGCCCTGTCCTGCCGCATAATTCCACGGACCCTGCCATGTTCAGTATCATTACCAGGTTAACACCTGCACATAAATATAATTCCGACAGCAGAGAAACTTGCGAACTGAAAGCATCATTGCATTATTTGAAAGCCCAGCCTTTAAACACTCGATCAGAACCCGGTGGGTGTGAGACATTTGTACAACTTTTCTCTGATTTGCATTGAGCCCCATTAGTGAATAACAACTTACCATTTACTTGCTCTAGTGAATGAAAAATATCCCTCCGAACGGACTTGGAGTCTAAATCATGTTTCTGAAAAAAATATATAAGGGTACAGCCGCTCAGAGACAGAACTTTGCCTTCACAAGCAACTGAGCATCTAATGCTCGCTCCTCCACAAACGTGCCTAATATTTGTATTTCTACACATTGAGAGCTGGATTGAATTCACGCAGCAGACACTGATATTTTAGATAAATGTACCAACCATGAGAAAAACGAAAAGGGACTTTTTCAACAGTGGAAATCTCAAATGCTTATCTAGCTTCAGTGAGAAACCTCGCGTTGCAGTTCTATGCATGGCAGCGAGGCTGTGCACGTCAGAGACCAGAGAACTTTAATCACATTACTATAACATGGGCATGCCTTTTGACTAGGGGTTCATTAATATGGCAGCTTGCAAATGGAATATTAAATCATTATAAAATAGCAACACGACCTCACAACCACCTCTAGAATCATGCAGAGGTTGAATCTCGGCTTCCATTGTTACCCCTCCCCGGGTTTTCTGATTGTGGATGTGTCTTTCAAAATAAACATTACAGATCGGATATTGGCTTCGACTGTTTGTGAGAACAAATCATAGTCACAGTTGTTTGGGACACTGAGTGTGATATTCGAAAATAAATCTGGAGCCAAACCAATTCCCTAAATCATGCCCTAAGTCAAACAATGCCACCTCCTACAGAAAGACTTCATCAATTGTCCAAGTTACAATTGGAAAGTTAGGGTTTAAAGGAAAACTTTGTGTTTTCTTTATGGGAGCGATCTATAGCCATTGGTCATTAATGACAACGTGAGCACCCACGGCACTGGCCAGCAGTGATCAGCTACTCTGGGATCCAGAGAAAAGGCTGTAATGAGCCACCCATCAAAAGCGACAGTGGCATCTGGTCACGTCATGCACCTTGTGGCTCAGGTCTCATTGAGAAAGGAGTAGCAGTGCCGTGTGTTTATCGCCGTGTCTGCCTTCAACAAGTTCGGCTCAAATCCAGAAATGATTGCTGGTGTGCTAAGGGAATGGTGCACCGTGCCTGCAACAAATACAGAGAGATGGACTTGAGGAGAATGGCCACTTGTTTTTATGCGCCTGCACTATTATACAGTGCATAATTTAAAGTTGGAATTCCTCAGAGTTAATGCGTGAACTGAAGACAGCACAAGTCGGAAACAGTATGCAGTGATTGCCGCCCGGTCGCGGCTGGCATGACGGGGGAGAGGGGTACGCGCAGGGAGAGGTGGGGGGGGGGCGTTTAATTAAATTTAAGAAAACTTACTAGGATGAGGCATCTCCCCCGCCGGTCCCGCGTCGCATCACATCTCCGAGTCCTCGCAGGAACATTCTTCTCATACGTGAGTTTGAGCTATTGTTATTGTAAATAACAATGCCTTTTATTTTTGTTTTGGATTTTAAAACATGAATAAAAGACATTGCCGTTTACAATGCCAATAGCTTAAACTCGCGTAAATCCGAGACCTATTGCATTGTAAACGCTTGCTTAGGCATGCTGAAGTGGATGCCTGTTTGTGCCCCGGGGGGACCGCAAAGTGCATTCTGATAGAGAAGCACTCTAGTAGGTCCCTGCTTTTGCCCCAGGGGCACTATAGTGCACGCAATGGACACAAAGATAAACCCCTCTAAGGGGGCTTGTTTTGAAGCGACGAGCGGTGGCGTAACATATAAAGCTGTCGACGTTGGAGAGCAGAGTTCGATCCTCGGCTTGGGCTGTAATCCGAGGCGGCGTGGGCTGTATTAATCCTAAATAATTAAACAGAGATCTCAGATAAAACAAGCTTTGTGGGGAGAAACAAATAAAACAAGCATTGGCAGAGACACATAAAAGACACATAAAACAAGCATTGGCAGAGACAAATAAAACAAGCATTGGCATAGACACATAAAACAAGCATTGGCAGAGACACATAAAACAAGCATTGGCAGGGACAAATAAAACAAGCATTGGCAGAGACAAATAAAACAAGCATTGGCAGAGACAAATAAAACAAGCATTGGCAATGCAATAGTATGGGGGTGTGAGAAGGCATTGGAAGAAAGTAGTCTGTGCAGTAAAGGGGCCAATAGCCGTGGAAGGACACAAATGAAGAAATTTCCATAAATTTCAATCATAAGGAGGGACTAACAAGCCTACAACCAATCGGAAGGCACCATCTAGGATACCAGCCAATGAAAATGATGGGTGGAGAGTGGGTGGAGCTTATATACACTATAGTGTATACTGCATGTCTCAACGAGACAGCGCAAGCGCTGCCTAGGCGAGACCTAAAAAGTAACATACATGTGGCCCTTTATTTTTTATAATTATTGATAAGCCAGTTTTTTTTTTTTTTTTTTAAACCGTTTATTACAGAATCCAAAAGATATACAAAGATGGGCCTACAACCTTCAGGCCGGCCGCTAGCAGACAGAAAGAGCATATAATACAAACAGTAGAACACACGCTGCGGCAGAAGAGAGATCACAGGAGTTGAAAGAAGCGTTGGCAGCCACACCATCCGGACCCCACACAACGGTTTCATTTTTATATAAATAACGAAGAAAACAAGTCCACAAGGCAACCCACAATCGGAAACAATAGCATGTGCTCCCCTGGGGGGGACCCTACCGGTCCACAGGAATATCAAGGGGGGGGACAGGTCGGGACGGAGACAAAGTGGACTCAAGCCCAGAACCAGGAAGACAAGCAGGCTAAGGAGACGGGGCCGGTGACGGATCAGGCGTCAGCGGCGGGGTACAGATTCCCCCACGGTAGGCGTTCCAGGGGCCCCACACTTTCACCCATTTCCCAGGCTTACCTCTCGCAACATACACCACCTTTTCCCGAAACATACACCAATCCATGTTGTCCTTCCACGCCGAGACAGTCGGTGACCTCTGGGAACCCCACAATTGCGCAATATCACGCTTGGCCACCATATATCCCAGAGTCACCCACCACGTCTGCGGCACTGAGTAGTCGGTTGGCTCCCACACATTCAGGAGACATCTCCTCGCCTCGGGCAGCAGCGGCACATGCGTAACTGCCTGCAAGACCTCGTGCACACCACGCCAGAATCGCGCCACCTCCGGGCATTCCCACAATATGTGGAGAAAGGTCCCCAAAGAACCACACCCACGCTTACACAACCCGTCCACAGCATAGCCCATACGCATTAGACTCGGCCCCGTAACATAGACCCTATGGATTATCTTGAGCTGGACGAAGCGAAGGCGAGCCGGTATGGCCACCTCTTTCGGGGAGGCCACCGCAGACACCCAGTCCTCGTCATCCAGCTCCAATCCATCAGCCCCCCACGCCTCACGAAGGCCAGTCAGCAGTCCCGAGCGATCATTGATGAGTTTTTTGTAAATTAATGAAATCGTGGCGTCCGGTACATGCCCATCTAGCACTCTATCCTCCAGAGGGGAGTACTCCGGGATGGAGGCAACGTCCGGGAATACGGAGCACAACGCATGACGGATCTGCATATATCGAAAGTACTCCCTGTCCTGCAACTGGAATTCCGTCTGCAGCACATCGAACGTTTTGAATCCCCCCCTCGTCCAGAGATCGCCCACCCTGCTGATGCCTATCATGTCCCACTTCTCAAAGCCCTTCGAGGTCCACAGGGAGCCCAGCCGCTCAGATGCGTATAGTGGCGTCGCCCGGGTCAAACGATCCTTCCACCCCATCGCCAAGTTAGCCGCGTGCCACACTCGCACCATGACCCACGTGGGGCCCGTCAGACGTGCGTCGAGCGAGCTAGAATAAAGCGCCCGATTATAGTCGCCGCCCGGCAGTAACATTTTATCCATCTCAAAGGCCGGGTTTAGAGCGGGCCCGTAAAGGCCGTGATTTATCGCAGCCAGCTGGAAGGCCCAGTAATATCGCTTGATGTCTGGGAGGGCAACCCCCCCGTCGTACCACGGGAGCGTCAGCCTCGCCAGGGCGATACGCGGTCTACCCTCCCAGAACAGACGGCGCTGCAAACTCTCCACCTCGCGAAAGTAGCGCGCCGGGACAACGTCCATTGTGTTCTGTAAGGCGTACAGGAAACGTGGCAGCGACATCATCTTAAACAATGCCGCCCGGCCGAGCGGCGAGAGCGGCAAGCGCCTCCAACGCGCAACATCATCCTTCAGGCGCTGGAGGGGGGGAAGCAAGTTCTGTTTATACCGGGCCTCCGCGTCCAGGGTAATGAAGCAACCCAGGTACCTAAATCCCCGCGGGGCAATCTGGATAGGACAACCCCGCGGAAGGATAGGAGCCTCCCCAGAGAGGACATACACACAAGATTTAGCCCAATTGATGACTAGGCCGGAGTTGAGGCCAAATGAGTGCAATACATCAACCAGCACTATCAGCGATTTACGCGGGGAAGCCAGGTACAAAAGAATATCATCAGCGTAAAGAGATACGCGGTCCTCATACTCGGGGGTCTATCGGAGACCACGGATAGAAGGATGCCACCGCAGCCACTCCGCCAGGGGCTCCAAGGCAAGCTCGAAGAGGAGCGGCGATAACGGGCAGCCCTGCCGCGTGCCCCTGCCCAGCTCAAACGGAGCCGACACTCTACCGTTTACAGCCACCTGCGCCAACGGTCCGGAATACAACAATTTCACCCAACCGATGAATCCCGGGCCATACCCAAACTTCGCCAGCGTCGCCCAAATATATGGCCACTCAAGTGTGTCAAACGCCATAGTGGCGTCCAGGGACGCCAAAATGGCCGGCTCCCGTATGAACGGGACACGCGCGAGCTCCCCATGCAAGCGCCGCAGGTTGAGCGCAGTGTTGCGATGAGGGATAAAACCGGACTGATCCTGGTGAATCAGATCGCACACCACGCCAACCAGCCGATTGGCCAACACCTTGGCAAGAATTTTGGGTTCCGCATTCAGCAGCGAAATGGGCCTGTAGGACGTGACCCGGTCCCGCGGCCTCCCCTCCTTGTGAATAACCACGATAGTAGCCAGACGCTGGTCTAGCGGGAGGGAACCCGCCGAACGGGCCGCGAGGAACATAGCACGGAGATGCGGTGCCAGCGTATCCGGTCGCAGCTTGTACAATTCGATAGGAAGACCATTAGGACCCATGGCCTTGCCGGAAGCGACCGAACGTATGGCGAGGGCAATTTCCTCAGATGTTGGGGCGGCGTCCAAAGACACCCTGTCCTCCTCCGAAAGGGAAGGCAGCGCGATATCCCTGAGCAGGGCATGGGAATCATCTTCCGAGCGGGAGGACACCGGGGAATACACCCCACGGAAATATTCTGCAAAGCAATCAACAATTTCTTCCGGTTCAGTGACACACACACCATCCAGTTTCTCAATCGACGGGACAACTCGACTCGCTCTCTCCTTTTTATCCAGCCACGCAATCAGTTTCCCAGCCTTATCACCCACATCATACAGTCTCCCCTGTTGCTCTCTACTGAGGCCCCTGGCCGCCTCCGTGATGAGGGCCTTATAGGCCGCCTGCTTGAGTCGAAGAACATGTAGTTTGTCATCCGTCACCCCACATTCTAGGTCACCCTCCAACTCGGTTATCTCAGTTTCAACACGGGTCACCTCCTCCCGCTCGCGCTTCCGGGAATGGGAAATAAGGGACAGGGCCTCCCCCCGGAGTACCGTCTTGAAAGCCTCCCACAGGGAGACCGCCGATGACACTGACCCCACATTATCGTCAAAATATTGCTTAAGGGATTTAACCAATTCTGCGCGAATGGTGGGGTCACACAGGTACCAGGGATTAATCGGGACCACCCTACCCTCCCCCTCGGGAGAATGTCGAAGTGCAACAGGAGCGGGGAGTGGTCTGAAATACCCCGCGCCAAATGGCGCACCTCCCCGATCCTCCCCGCATGCGCCGCCGGCACCAGGACATAATCTAGCCTTGAGAGACTGCCATGGGCCCCGGAATGAAAGGAATACTGTTTCTGCGTAGGGTGTTTCAAACGCCAACAATCCACCAACCTCAAAGTATCCAAGAGGCCAGATAACCACGCTTGGGCACGGGGGAGATCCCTAGGGGGGTGACGGTCCTCAGTTCCGGAAACCACCGCGTTGAAATCCCCCCCAACCACTAGAATCCCCTCCGGAAGGCCAAGGAGGAGGCGCCCCAGATCCGCAAAAGTAGTCGTTTGCAACCCTGGCGGGACATAGACAGAAACAAAAACAATCACTCTGCCCTCCATTCTACCCACCAGAACCGTATAACGTCCCCTGTCATCATGGAGCACCTCATCAACTTCCAATGGGAGCGAGGTTTTAGCCATGATGCCCACACCCCTGGAACCAGACGTGAAGCCCGAATGGGCCAGAAGGCGGTAGCCCCGTCGATTCATAGCACGAAAGGAGTTGCCAATGAGGTGCGTCTCCTGCAGAAAAACTATATCAGGTGAAATTCGTTTCAGAAACTGCAGGACCACACCCCGTTTTATCCTGTCCCCCAGTCCATTGACATTCCAGGACAAAAGACTCAGTCCCCTACCCCCCATCATAGCCGAAAGCGATCAATCGTCCCCCCGAGAGCACTTTAGGAATAGCACAACAATACTTTTGCCTTGCGGTACAAATGAACAATACCCCACCCCAACCCAACCGCCCCAGCAAAACTCCCCCCTCCCTGCACCCCTGCATGAGCCCAGACAGCCCCCCCAACTTGCAGTGTGCCTGTCGCCCCTATATAAGTGGAACTAGCTAGACCCCCTAGAGGAGGAAAGAGTACCCCCTCAAGACCCCGCACAGCCTCCAAATGAGGGGAGACGAGTACAACAAACAAAAGACCCTAAGCTTGGCCGAAAGTGGCCGCGTCATCCGGAGTGAGCCCCGGCATCAGTACCTCAGACCCGGTCCAGTGGGCAATCTCCTCCCGCAGCCTCCCCCCCGCCATCCCGATCATGACCCCCAGACAAAGTGTCCAGCCAGTCCCCGGCCATTTCAGGACGGTCAAAAAAGTGAGTGCGACCATCCACCTCCACCCGCAGCCTGGCCGGGAAGAGCATGGCGTATTTTAAGTTCATGCCTCGAAGCCGCCGCTTGACGCCCAGGAAACTCAGTCTCTGCTTCTGGACCGCTTGGGTGAAGTCAGGATAAAAGTTCACCTCCATGTTCTCCAGCTTAATCGGCCCTTGCAGTCTGGAAGCTTGCAAAATCGCATCCCGGTCCCGAAAGTTAAAGATACGGGCAATAAGAGGCCGCGGAGGGGCTCCAACCTTCGGTCTGCCCCCGGGAACTCTATGGGCCCTCTCCACGGCAAAGAATTTACTCAGCCCTCGAGGCTGGAGATGGGTAGTGATGAGGTCCTCCACGAAGAGATCCGCCTCCGACTCCTCCCGTCCCTCGGGCACTCCGATGATGCGGATATTATTCCTCCGGGCCCGGCTCTCGGAGTCCTCCAGGCGCCGATTGTGAGAAGTTGGCCTGATATGTAGTGCTCACTATTCTAGTGATCACTGTGTATCATTCCAAACAACCCTTATTGATGATTGGTTGTAAGTCAACCTTATAGACCAGCTATCCTAGTAGCGTGGATACGAGCAGTCTTAGGCTAAACTCTAGAGGGCGTGTTAAGCCAGCTGTTTACCATCACATATACCCCTTGAACACCAAGTGAAAGGACACCACACAAGTTGTTATGAAAATAAAGGATATTTATTTATAACAAGACTACCCTGGCTCTTTATGAGTCAGGGAGCTAAGCACAATACAAAACTCTTAGGAGAATACTTCTGGTTGCACAATTTACCCAAATGCCCGAGGGCACGGAACCATTACACTGCAAGTGGAAGGGGAGAAGTTAGAAAGTCTAAAGTTACTGATTCCGGAGTGATCCGATCAGTGGGACTAAACGAAAAAGGAACTGGACACTTGTAAAGCGAACCTGCGATGGAGCACCGAAATGCTCGAGTTACCTAGCCCAGAGGCTACGGCTGTGGAAGGTTCGGCAAGATGTCGGAAGTCCTCGTTGTAGTCTCAGGAGCCTGAAAGAAGAGTTGCTGGCAGGCGACCAGTGTCGATGTTCAGCGAGATCCAAGCCTGGATCGGTGATGAAGGAAACCTGAAAGCAGAGGGGACTCAGTTCTCAACCGCTAGCCAGCGATCGTGTGGGTACCAGGAAGGTACCGGCTGAAGTCACCTCGACCCGGTGAGTGGATGACGTCGGACTCGGCTGTTCCTCGGACCAGGAGGCGCGGCGGCGGCCAGGATGGAGGGCGAGCTGTCCCACGCAGGTGTCTGCTGTCGATGATGCTGGGCCCAGGAATGGGGCAGCGGATCTTGGCAGTGGCAAGCCCACGCGGTGGAGTCAAGATGGCGTCTGGAGTGGACCAGGAGGGTCCGTGGTACTCCTCTGTTGAAGGGGAGCAAGAGCCAGTCTGGAGCAACCAGACTAGTGATGAAACAAACGTGGTGCGTCGTGAAGAGGGCCACAAGCCGGTCGGCAAGTGGTCGAACAACGCGGTGAACAGCAAGGAGCGGAAGGGCCCCCACGCAGATCTCGTGGATGCTGGGGAGGCAGACTTCGGTGCTGGAGCTGCTCAGGGTTAGGGCTTCTCAGACCCTAGGTGCACTCACTCGAGGGTCCCTCGGTGGGCGTGCTAGATAAGCGTCGTGCAGGTTCTGAAGATGGCCGGTCCCGCAGGTCTCGTCACACCTACGGCTCTCAGCTGGGCTGATGAGGTAGGTAAAAGGTCAGAGATGGCAGGGAACTCGGGTCTCGTCGAGCTGGGCAGTCTTGATCCGTGGGAGAGACTTACAGCAAACCGCAAGCGCTTAGGTGGTGCCTGCTGGTGCAGGGTGGCTACTCCTTAGCCACAAGGGAGAGTCTTCAGAAATAGTCAAGAGTTCCTTTCGTGGAAAGTAGTTCAAGATTCAGAATTATCCAATTTGGGAAGGGGACTCGCTCCTACCTTTATTCTAAGAAAATGGGGCTGGCCCGTGACTAGGTTCTACCTATGGGTGGAGCCAGGAGGGGGGTGGTTACACCCCTATCCTTTGTCCGGCTTCGCCCCAGCTCAGGGGCTGGTGTGCCCCCGAAACTGGTTTGAGCCGGGCTATGCACAGTGAGCACCGGGGTGCCACTGGCAATCACCTTCCTTTCCGCCCTGCCTACCTGGGATACACAAACCCTGTCTGGGATGGTGCTAACACCGCCCTCGACAGGAAACCCTTTGTCCAAGCTCCCCTCGCTGGAAGGTCTCCCAGCAGCAGGAGGTCAGACTTGTGTCTGGTGGCAGCATCCATTTTGTGATGCTGAGTCTTGAGTCAACTTTAACCGGGGTTCAAGGTTACTTCCATGTCGTGCCCCTCTAAAAGGGGGGAATGCTAACCCCGTCGCCAGAACTGGCGAGGGGTTCGTATTCCAATTCGTATGACACCTTACCCGACATGTGTAGGTGATGCGATGCCAAAGTTAGCAAATAACCGCGAGGATTATAATGCATTTAAAAGTAGTTGGCCCGCGTCACCATGGAACGGCTATTAGGACTTGGTTCCGCAAGCCGTCGACGGGCTCAGCTCGCGCCAGAGCACCGTCCCACATGATTCCCTGCACTCTGCCTTCAGGATTGATAAGGCCTGCCATAGGAGTGACTGATAGGAATCCATGTGTCCATTTCAGGGTTAGGTGTAGGAATACTACACCTACAGCAACGGGTGATTACACCACGTTGCCCCAGCTGTCGTGCAGCCAGTTGTGTCAGATTTGGGCGGCCATTCCAGGGGTGGCATAATACATGCTGCAGCCCCTGGTAGGCCCTGGGTACACCGATGCCCTGGATACCTGTGGTATGCTGAGACAGGGACTGACAAGGCGGCCCAGTTCCAATTGGTGGATGCACCTAATGTACATGTGTTTTATTTCGAGAGAGAACAGCTAGGCGGTGGGTCTGATTGGCAGGCCCACAGCCGGGGAAAGTCATAAACCAATGAAGCAAAAGCAAAAATCTGGGTGATCATAGGATTGCAGACCCTACTCTCCTACATGACCCCCCCCCAAACTTTGGGACAATAAGCTAACCTTGACCAGGTGAGTCTTCTTGCTCTAAGTGGAAATACCTGGAGAGCCCATCTGCATTGCCATGATCAGTGCCAGGTCTATGCTCCACTGTGAAGTCCATCCCCTGTAGGGAAATGGACCACCTAAGTAGTTTGGGGTTTTCACCCTTCATTTGATTTAGCCACAAGAGGGGCTTATGGTCGGTCTGAATCTTGAAGTGAGTGCCAAACAAGTATGGCCTCAACTTCTTCAGGGCCCAAACCACAGCAAAGGCCTCCCTCTCAATAGCTGACCAATTCTTCTCTCTGGGGGTCAGCCTCCTGCTAATAAAAGCTATGGGCTGGTCATGACCATCAAAATTCAGTTGAGATAGAACAGCTCCCACACCCAGCTCCGAAGCGTCTGTTTGGACAATGAATGGTCTGGAGTAGTCTGGACTCTTTAGGATAGGTGCTGTGCACATGGCCTGCTTTAGGTCATCGAATGCCTTCTGACAGCTTGCTGTCCACTGAACTTTTTTTGGCATCTTTTTACTTGTCAGGTCGTTTAGCGGGGTCACAATGGATCCATAATTTCTGACAAACTTCCGGTAATAACCAGTCAGGCCCAAGAAAGCTGGAACCTGAGTCTGGGTGGTTGGAGGAGCCCAGTCCTGGATGGCCTGTATTTTGCTCTCCAATGGTTGAACCTGGCCCCCACCTACAAGGTGGCCCAGGTATACAACCTGTGCCTGCCCTACCTGGCACTTAGTGGCCTTGATAGTGAGGCCTGCCTTTTGCAGGGTCTCTAACACTTTCCTCAGGTGGACCAGGTGATCCTCCCAGGTGGAGCTAAAGACAGCGATATCGTCCAGATACGCCGCGCAGAAGTCGTCCAACCCAGTGAGTACTCGATTCACCAGCCTTTGGAAGGTGGCAGGTGCATTTTTCAAACCAAAGGGCATTACCACGAACTGATAGTGCCCACCCGGGGTAGAAAATGCTGTTTTGGGCTTGGCCTCCTCAGCTAACCTGATTTGCCAATACCCAGCTGTCAGGTCAAACGTACTTAAGTAGCTGGCCGAAGCCAACCGGTCGATAAGTTCGTCTGCTCTAGGTATTGGGTGGGCGTCAGTCTTAGTGACTGCATTGAGACCTCTGTAGTCCACGCAAAACCTCATCTCTTTCTTACCGCCCTGGGTGTGAGGTTTCGGCACGAGAACTACGGGACTAGCCCAGGGGCTGTCCGAGGGTTCAATGACTCCCAGCTCCAACATTTTCTGCACCTCCGTCTTGATGCAGTCTCTGACATGATCAGGTTGCCGATAGATTTTACTCTTTACGGGCAGACTGTCCCCAGTGTCGACCTCATGGGTACACCAATTGGTCTGACTGGGCGTCAGAGAGAACATATATCGAAAGGATTGAAGAACCTGTTTACAATCCTTTTGTTGATGTCCAGAGAGGCTGCCACAAAAGACAACACCATCTACTGACCCATCGTCAGGGTTCTGAGAGAGCAGGTCCGGGAGAGGGTCACTCTCCTCCTCCTGTCCCTCGTCTGTGGCCATGAGCAAGCCCATGCCCTCCCTGTCGACATATGCCTTGAGCCTGTTTACATGGAGTACCCTGTGGGGGCTCCGGGGAGTTCCCAGGTCTACCAAGTAGGTGACATCTCCCTTTTGCTCAATGATCGTGTGGGGCCCAGACCATTTGTCTTTGAGTGCTGCTGGGGCCACTGGCTCCAGCACCCACACCTTCTGTCCAGGCTGGTACACAGTCAGGACAGCCTTTTGGTCGTGCCAAGCTTTCTGTAATTCTTGGCTCGCCTCAAGGTTTTTAGACGCCTTTTCCATGTACTCCGCCATCCGCGAGCGGAGACCGAGTACATAGTCCACAATGTTCGATGCCGGCTTTCTGAGAGGTCTCTCCCATCCTTCCTTTACCAAACAAAGGGGTCCCCTTACAGGATGTCCGAACAGAAGCTCAAAAGGGCTGTAGCCAACCCCCTTCTGCGGGACCTCTCTGTAGGTGAACAAGAGGCAGGGTATCAGGACATCCCATCTCCGCCGAAGCTTTTCAGGTAGTCCGTGAATCATCCCTTTTAGGGTCCTGTTGAATCTCTCAACAAGCCCATTGCATTGTGGGTGATAGGGTGTGGTGAACTTGTAGTTGACACCACACTCCTTCCACATTGCAGTCAGATATCCCGACATGAAGTTTGCACCTCTGTCTGAGACGACCTCCTTAGGGAAGCCCACTCTGGAGAACACTCCAAGTAGGGCCCGTGCCACCACAGGTGCTGTAGTGGTTCTAAGTGGAATAGCTTCAGGATACCTAGTGGCGTGGTCCACCACCACCAGTATAAACTTGTGCCCTGATGCTGTCTGGGGTTCCATTGGTCCGACAATGTCGATCCCCACTCGTTCAAAGGGTACCCCCACCACCGGTAGTGGTATGAGGGGGGCCTTTGTCGTGCCACCTGACTTACCGCTGGCTTGGCAAGTGACACAGGAGCGGCAAAACTCCTTCGTATCTTCGGACATGTGGGGCCAGTGAAAGTGTGGAACAATTCTGTCCCAAGTCTTATTCTGGCCTAAGTGACCTGCAAGGGGAATCTCGTGGGCCAAGGTAAGAAGGAAACCTCTCAGAGACAAGGGGATGACCAGCCTCCTGGTCGCACCAGGTTTGGGGTCTCTTGCCTCGGAGTACAGGAGTCCATCGTCCCAGTACACTTTGTGGGTACCTGTGGCGTTCCCTGCAGCCTCAGCAGCAGCCTGCTGTCTGAGGGGTTCAAGGGAGGGGCAGTCTAACTGTGCCTTCCCCAGGTCTTCCCTGGAGGGTCCCCCTGAGCCCAGAAACTCAACCTGACCAGGTTCAAGCTCTTTCGGCTCAGTTTCCCTCAGTTCTTTAAGGTCAGCCTCCTCAGAGACTTGATCCACGACCTGGGGCAAGGGGGAAGGCGAAGCCTTACCCTTACTGCTCCTCTTCTTGGAAGGTGTCTGGTCCGTTCTTCCAGGATCCAGCACCTGTTCAGTGGGGCACCTTTTGGCCTGTGACCTGGTCACAGCAAGGACATGTGCTGGCAAGCCTAACATTTCCATGTGAGTCCTCTGCTCCACTTCTGACCATTGTGACGTTTCCAAATCATTGCCCAACAGACATTCTACGGGGAGGTCTGAACTAACCACAACCTTTTTCGGGCCACTTACCCCTCCCCAGGAGAAATCAACAACTGCCATACTGTGATTGGTAGTGACGTTGCTGGCATTGGTCACTAGGTAACTGGTACCTAGCATGATCTGTCCAGGGTCCACAAAGTTAGGCGTCACCATGGTGACACTGGCACAAGTGTCCCTGTAGGCCTGAGCCACTTTTCCATTAATCAAAGGTGTCTGTCTGTATTTGCCCAAAGTATTGGGACTGGCATCAGGGGACATATCCATATCCCCTGTACAGACAAGGACGGCCTGAGTGAGTGTGCCGACTAAGTCGTCACTCCCCTCGGTTCCCAAGGTTAACCCAACTAATGCCTTGGGAGGCGCACTACCACTGCTGACTGTACTAGGGGGTGCAGGTGCCTTAGGGGCTGCAGTGGTAGGAGTTTGCCCTCCTTTCTTGGTGCACTCACTAAATCAGTGAGTCTTACTTTTACAGTATTGGCACCACCTTTTTGACTGGCCTTCTTGAGTCTTCTTCTTCTGTGAAGCCTGACCCCCACCCTCTTTGGTTTGTTGGGGACCTGTCGAAGACTTCTGGTCATTTTGTTCATTCTTGTTACTACCCTTCTGGTCTGCTTTCTTCTGACCACCCTGGTTCTGGTTCTGCTTGACCCTTGTTCTGACCCATCTGTCTGCCTTCTTTCCCAATTATTGGGGAGAGGTCAGATCCGAGTCGACAAGGTGCTGATGCAACAATTGGTTCTGACAGTTGTTTAAAATCTGTTCTCGCATGATAAGATTGTACAATCCTGTGTAATCAGTAACCTTGCTACCCAGCAACCAGCCTTCCAAAGCCTTAGTGGCACAATCGACAAAGTCAGTCCAATCCTGAGACTGAATTTTCTGGGTGTCCCGGAACAGCACCCGGTACTGTTCCGTGGTTAAGCCGAACCCATCAATCAGTGTGTTCTTCAGGACTTGGTAGTTGTTAGCGTCCTCAGCTCTAGTAGTGAGGAGCTTGTCCCTTCCTTTACCTTCAAAGGAAAGCCACAGTATAGCTGCCCACTGACTTGGGGGGACGCACTGGACAGTGCAGGCCCTCTCCAAGGCAGTTATCCACTTGTGGATGTCGTCCCCTTGTTTAAAGGGGGGCACTATTTTACTCAGGTGTCTAGTGTCTATACCCCTGTCTTTCTCTCTATTGAGAATGCTGCCATCAGTGGGATCTAACCCACTTAATTTCTGCTCTCGGGCCAGGGCAAGTCTTTCTTTGGCGAGGGCAAGTTCTTCCCGCTCGATCCTCAGATTGACTTCCCTCATCTTCGCTTCATGCTCCCTTCTCTGAGGGGACGTCATTCCTCTCTGAGAAGATGCCTGAGAGACATGTGTATGAACCGATCTGCCAGAGCCTCTGGAGAGAGACCTAGCTCGTCCGTTCCCAAGGTTAGGCCTGCTTGAGCGTGGGCCCGGGGCTCCCCCAGTTCCATTCTCATGCCTGCTTAAGTTGGTCCTTGTAAGCCTGCCGACTACCACTGGACCTTTGTCTGCCTCGTCTCCTGATAACTCCTCCTCGTCCTCCTCCTCTGTGTGGAGGTCGAGGTCTGGGTCACCGAGGGTTCCCTCTAGGGGAGGCATGTTCCCATCAGCATCGGGGGGACCTGTGTTAGAGGACCTCCTTGCATCGTACGTCTCTAAGAGACCTATCAGAAATGCGATGGTAGGGTTAGAACCCTGGTTTAGCTTCCTGGAGGCGCACAGTTGTCGCATCTCCTTGAAGCTAAGAGCTGCATATCGTGACACGACCTGTGGAGGGTCACCGACCACTAAGGGAGTCTGCGAAGACTCTCCGTGGACCGACATTCTTTTCTAGTGAGGTGTAAGTGATGCACCTACCTACACTATGTGTTTACCTACTGATCCCTTGCTAAGAGTTGTAGTCAGGGTGTGCTAAGCCCTGTTACGCTACAACAGCCGGTTCAGTAGAACTCGGAGTATTCTAAGTTAAGTTATATGTACCTGGGTACTTATGTGATCTTTCACTGCGATATTCTTAGGATACGTGTGTGGTAAAACAACAGCAAGCTCAAATCCCAACCGCTGCTCACCAATGTGAGAAGTTGGCCTGATATGTAGTGCTCACTATTCTAGTGATCACTGTGTATCATTCCAAACAACCCTTATTGATGATTGGTTGTAAGTCAACCTTATAGACCAGCTATCCTAGTAGCGTGGATACGAGCAGTCTTAGGCTAAACTCTAGAGGGCGTGTTAAGCCAGCTGTTTACCATCACATATACCCCTTGAACACCAAGTGAAAGGACACCACACAAGTTGTTATGAAAATAAAGGATATTTATTTATAACAAGACTACCCTGGCTCTTTATGAGTCAGGGAGCTAAGCACAATACAAAACTCTTAGGAGAATACTTCTGGTTGCACAATTTACCCAAATGCCCGAGGGCACGGAACCATTACACTGCAAGTGGAAGGGGAGAAGTTAGAAAGTCTAAAGTTACTGATTCCGGAGTGATCCGATCAGTGGGACTAAACGAAAAAGGAACTGGACACTTGTAAAGCGAACCTGCGATGGAGCACCGAAATGCTCGAGTTACCTAGCCCAGAGGCTGCGGCTGTGGAAGGTTCGGCAAGATGTCGGAAGTCCTCGTTGTAGTCTCAGGAGCCTGAAAGAAGAGTTGCTGGCAGGCGACCAGTGTCGATGTTCAGCGAGATCCAAGCCTGGATCGGTGATGAAGGAAACCTGAAAGCAGAGGGGACTCAGTTCTCAACCGCTAGCCAGCGATCGTGTGGGTACCAGGAAGGTACCGGCTGAAGTCACCTCGACCCGGTGAGTGGATGACGTCGGACTCGGCTGTTCCTCGGACCAGGAGGCGCGGCGGCGGCCAGGATGGAGGGCGGGCTGTCCCACGCAGGTGTCTGCTGTCGATGATGCTGGGCCCAGGAATGGGGCAGCGGATCTTGGCAGTGGCAAGCCCACGCGGTGGAGTCAAGATGGCGTCTGGAGTGGACCAGGAGGGTCCGTGGTACTCCTCTGTTGAAGGGGAGCAAGAGCCAGTCTGGAGCAACCAGACTAGTGATGAAACAAACGTGGTGCGTCGTGAAGAGGGCCACAAACCGGTCGGCAAGTGGTCGAACAACGCGGTGAACAGCAAGGAGCGGAAGGGCCCCCACGCAGATCGCGTGGATGCTGGGGAGGCAGACTTCGGTGCTGGAGCTGCTCAGGGTTAGGGCTTCTTAGACCCTAGGTGCACTCACTCGAGGGTCCCTCGGTAGGCGTGCTAGATAAGCGTCGTGCAGGTTCTGAAGATGGCCGGTCCCGCAGGTCTCGTCACACCTACGGCTCTCAGCTGGGCTGATGAGGTAGGTAAAAGGTCAGAGATGGCAGGGAACTCGGGTCTCGTCGAGCTGGGCAGTCTTGATCCGTGGGAGAGACTTACAGCAAACCGCAAGCGCTTAGGTGGTGCCTGCTGGTGCAGGGTGGCTACTCCTTAGCCACAAGGGAGAGTCTTCAGAAATAGTCAAGAGTTCCTTTCGTGGAAAGTAGTTCAAGATTCAGAATTATCCAATTTGGGAAGGGGACTCGCTCCTACCTTTATTCTAAGAAAAAGGGGCTGGCCCGTGACTAGGTTCTACCTATGGGTGGAGCCAGGAGGGGGGTGGTTACACCCCTATCCTTTGTCCGGCTTCGCCCCAGCTCAGGGGCTGGTGTGCCCCCGAAACTGGTTTGAGCCGGGCTATGCACAGTGAGCACCGGGGTGCCACTGGCAATCACCTTCCTTTCAGCCCTGCCTACCTGGGATACACAAACCCTGTCTGGGATGGTGCTAACACCGCCCTCGACAGGAAACCCTTTGTCCAAGCTCCCCTCGCTGGAAGGTCTCCCAGCAGCAGGAGGTCAGACTTGTGTCTGGTGGCAGCATCCATTTTGTGATGCTGAGGCTTGAGTCAACTTTAACCGGGGTTCAAGGTTACTTCCATGTCGTGCCCCTCTAAAAGGGGGGAATGCTAACCCCGTCGCCAGAACTGGCGAGGGGTTCGTATTCCAATTCGTATGACACCTTACCCGACATGTGTAGGTGATGCGATGCCAAAGTTAGCAAATAACCGCGAGGATTATAATGCATTTAAAAGTAGTTGGCCCGCGTCACCATGGAACGGCTATTAGGACTTGGTTCCGCAAGCCGTCGACGGGCTCAGCTCGCGCCAGAGCACCGTCCCACATGATTCCCTGCACTCTGCCTTCAGGATTGATAAGGCCTGCCATAGGAGTGACTGATAGGAATCCATGTGTCCATTTCAGGGTTAGGTGTAGGAATACTACACCTACAGCAACGGGTGATTACACCACGTTGCCCCAGCTGTCGTGCAGCCAGTTGTGTCAGATTTGGGCGGCCATTCCAGGGGTGGCATAATACATGCTGCAGCCCCTGGTAGGCCCTGGGTACACCGATGCCCTGGATACCTGTGGTATGCTGAGACAGGGACTGACAAGGCGGCCCAGTTCCAATTGGTGGATGCACCTAATGTACATGTGTTTAATTTCGAGAGAGAACAGCTAGGCGGTGGGTCTGATTGGCAGGCCCACAGCCGGGGAAAGTCATAAACCAATGAAGCAAAAGCAAAAATCTGGGTGATCATAGGATTGCAGACCCTACTCTCCTACACCGATCCATGAGCGCACTCGCCTGACGGAGCCGGTGCACCTCCGTTTGAAGGGCCGCCACCTCAGTCGTGAGGCCCGACGCGGTGTGGGCCAAAGAGTCGACCCGGTCGTTGGTCTTAGAGAGATCAGCTCTCACAAGGTTGACATCAATGAGGACCGCGTCGATTTTGTGCGCTAAAGTGTCGAACTGCTGGCCCACCGAGGCCTTCATCTCAGCAATGGCGCTCATGACGTCTTGCAAAGACAGATCCGTGGGCAAGTCCGGGGCATCCGGGGGGCACTCAGAGGACTTGTGCGATCCGCCGGGAGACCCCTTCGGGAGGGTGTAGCGGTCCATGATGTTGGCCTGATGTGCGGCGCCACGCCGGGTTGACTTGGCCTTCAAACGATCCCCATCCTGCTTCGTGGCCATCGTCGCGGGTCTCACACCCGCACCAGTCACGCAGTGAAGAGCAAGCAATCAAGGCCACGAACTCCGGGGGGCCACCCCAGGATGGCAGAGCGGGCCACAGCAGGCAGGCAGGCAGGGTCTCCCAGCGAGGCCACCCCAACACAAAGAGCGCCGTGATCCCACTTGCGAAAACGGCAAGGGGGCGCAAAAGTGAAAGTGAAAGTGTGGGGTACGCGACTCGCCAGGCCCAGCCCGCCGTTGTTGTTCACTTTGCCACTGGGTCGCCCCCAAACGCGAATCCGGGGTCAGGAGAGAAGTAGGCCGCAAACTTCAATCGGTGCTCACTCCGGCACCCGAGGTCCGATTCGAAAACGGGAAACGGGTACCACCTCGGCTCAGGCTCACCGACACAGTCCCCTCAACCGATGCAGGATGAAGACAGGATAAACGTAGGAGGTTGCAGAGGTCCTCGGGAGCCTCGCACCTACGCGGCCATCTTGGTTGCGCGCTAGGCTCCTCCCCGGTAAGCCAGTTTTTTAATAGCTTTCTGAAAGAGGATTGATTTGATTGGGATCTCAATACTAAAGGCATAGCTTTCCAAAGTTTACAAGCTAGGAAGGAGAAACGTCTCCCTCCCCATCTACCCTTCTTTATTTTTTAACAGAAACGAGTCTTGTGGAACCAGATCTCAGATTCCAGATGGGTGTGTGCCATGATAAGGTCTATTAGGAATAAGCAGGGCCACTAACATGAACGACATTGTGGACTATACAGAGTGCCTTTAATTTAATTCTTTCACTCACAGGCAGCCAGTGAAGATCACTAATTCTATTGGAAATAGAAGCAAATTTAGGTATTCCTAAAAGCATACGAGCTGTTGCATTTTGAAGGGATTGTAGCTTCAGTAGCAAGCGTTTCTGGATACCCATATATAACATGTTGCAATAATCTATTTTGGATAATACCAAGGCCACCACCGTCACCATTTTCTGCGTTTCCATCGGAATGAATGGAAGTACTTTCCTTAGAACTCTAAGGAGGTGAAAGCAAGCGGAAGTGATCTGGTTAATTTGATCAGAGAAACTCAACTTTTTGTCAAATACCACTCCCAAGTTTTTTGATTTTTGAACAGGACATGGAGGAGGCCTGAGATTTGCAGGCCACCAAGACGTGTTCCAAAAGGAAGTGTTTTTACCAAAGCGGATTACTTCTGTGTTATCTGAATTTAGTATTAGGCAGTTTTCCTGCATCCAGATGACAATGTTAGCCAGACAGTTTGGGAACTTGCTGGCAACCTCATCAACATATGATGATCTAGATACCACTATTTGTGAGTCATCAGCATAGGATACTTGCACAAACCCATATGAATGCATGAGTTTCGTCAGGGGGATGACATAAATGTTAGAGTGTGGCTGATAAAGATGAGGTTTCAGGTACCCCACAAGGTAGGGAAAAAAGGATCTGATGTGAAGTCTCAAAAAGACACCTTTTTTTCTCTATCTGATCAAAATGAGCTGAGGATAGTAAGGGCTGCGTCTCTAATCCCGATACTCTCTAGCCATCTAATAAGCATGGAATTATTCACCATATCAAATGAGGCTGAGAGATCGAGAAGTATCAGCTAAGCCCGACCTCCTTGGTCTACCTGTTTTACTATCTCCTCTGTGGCAACCACAAAGGCGGATTCCATACAGTGTTGTGGTCCAAAACCATGTTGGAAGGAGCCCAAAACTTTGTGCGCATTTTGAAAAGACATGAAATCTTCATTTATTGCCTTCTCCAATATTTATGCGGGGAAAGAAAGCCTAGATATAGGTCTAAAGTGTTTTGTATCACCAGGATTCAAGGAGGTTTTTTTCAGTGAAGGGTAAACCGATGCTTTTTTCAGTTTGTTGGCATGTGCCCCGAAACCAGTACCATATTGAGAAGGGGAGTGAGGTGCCTAAAAATAGTATTTGAAATCATATGTAGCATATATGGAGGACAAGGGTCTGAAGAGGGACCCGTATTTGGTGGTTCCCAGAAGCCTGCTTACTCTAGCCTCAGTTTTTTTTTCTCTCTGAGTTTTATATCGCACAAACCTGATCCAAAGGTATCGGGTATCAGAGCGCTTTATATGAGCACCAGTTGCTTACACAAGGACACATTTATTTTTGTTCGGCACAGGGAGATTAAGTGATTTGCCCAGAATCACAGGATGTTGAGCGTCACTGCCGACACTCGAACCCGGTTCCCCAGATTTTGAGATTGACCTCCCTAGCCGTTAGGCTACAGTTGAATGGGTAAAGTTATCTAAAATATTCAAGTCGGCTCCAACCTTGTCTTGCTCATCTCAAGACATTAAAGTGATACAGGCTGAGGTACCTAGATAACCAACCTTTTAATTAGCAGAGAATTCTTTACAGACATCATTGACTTTGGCTTGAAAAAACTTGCCCAGCTCCGTACAAAATTCTTGTGGTTGTGTAAAAATCGGAGTATTGTTATATTTAGATTGAATATTTATTGTTTTAAAGACTTCACTTGTGAAGTCGTTAGCTGCACGAATTTTTTTGTATAATATTTAGATTTTTTTTTTACTTGATTAATGCTTTTTATTCACCCGTGGTTACTTTATATTTTTGCTTTTGGAGAGGTGTGGTGCAGCGGCCAGAGCTGTGACTCTGGAGCACGGGGCCCGCAGTCCCATCACCGGCGGCAGCTCAGTTAAGCATCATGTGGACTGGCAAAAGCTCAATTGATCTCCCCGACGGCCCCCAACGCCTTGAAACCTTGATGGTGATATGTTTGCATTTTAAAAATACGAATTATTACTATTTATCTTTTTCCTCAGCATTATATTCTTTCCTCTACCTGCGTTTCTGGGCCCTGCATTTTTGTTTATATTTTTGTAATTCGAGAGTAAACCACAGAGCACAGGGATATTTCCTCTGAGACTTTGTAACAGCATTATTTATCCAGCCATTAAAATTGCTCACCGCCATATCGACGTCATTATTTAATTCAGGTTCTTGATCAATCAACGAGATCTCGAGCTGGCATCTATTTTCTGCCAAGGGCGGCACTTTGTAACTTTTGCGGGTTTAGAGAGAGGTCATTTATTTTCGGAATCATTATTTAAAAAAAGACTGCTCTGTGATCTGTCCAGATTAATGGTATAGCTTTATCAAAGGTAACTACTGGATTATTCGTAAAGATTCCATCTAATGTAGGATTGGCATTGTCAGTCGGTTGAGTAACTATCTGGTTGCGATCAAACCTTTTGTAAACAATCAATCAATCAGGTGCCCAATATCATTATTTCCCTAGTTTCTAACAAGGACGGCTATTCCATTGGAGGGTAAAGTTCGGGAATTCCATACAGGACTCTACAAATGTCCGAGCGAACGATGCAAAGCTAGCTTTAGAACCAAGTGGCCAATATACCGATGATCCATTTAAAATTGTGCTATTATCAAATTTAAAAGGGAATATTAAAGCTTCCCCTTCTAATTGTGATGCTTGGTTAAGCGCAGATTTAAAATGGTTACGATATACCACTGCAACTCCTCTCCCCCCCCCCTTTACCTTGCCTATCAATTCTGAATTTTTCATACCCCTCTGGATTAGCAATTCTCAGGTAGGGTTACAATGAGAGATCTGTCCAGGTTCCCGTGAGGAATACCAAGTCAGGACTACGCAATTCCATGAAATCTGCCATACTGTAACTAAAGATTTATTTAATAACATGCAGCTGAACAACTCACCCGAGCGTCCTGAAGTCCCGGCATTACTTAAGGAGGTTGTAAACTCTAGGGACCACATTTGTGAACCTATTTTGCATTCGCAAACAGGCTGATTCACAGAATCGGCCCATTTGCAAACACAAAAAAGGCTTTTCCTATGTATCAAACCCTATTTTGCGATTCAGTAACCTGTCACCGAATCGCAAAATGGGTTTGTGATTCAGTATTTGGAGGGGGCGTGTTTAGGGCACCCCTTCCAAATAATGAATCGCAGTTGTATGTATCAATGTTTTGTGACTGTGAATGCAGTCAGAAAACATTCGCATTTTACCACCAACTCCAAGTTGGCGGTAACCCATTTGCAAATGGAAAGGGGTCCCCAAGGGACCACATCTCCTTTGGGAATGGTGGTGAAACAGTTTTTTCAGTGCAGGCAGTAGTCTCATGAACCACCCTCCTGCTCTTAAAATTTTTAAAGAAAACTTAATTTTTTTCTTTTAAACATAACACGTTTTTCTTGAAAGAAAACGATCTGCATTTTAAAAAAGACCACTTTGTTGAAAAGCAATCGTGGACATGGTGCTCTGCTGACCCTAGCAGGTCACCATCCCGATCTTAGCGATTGCTAGGAGGTCGCATATTGCGACCTACATCATTAATATTAATGAGGGAAGTCGATTTGCGACACCCCACCCCTAGGATTCGCTAAATGAAACTCTTGGAGTTTCAAATGTTAGGAATAGCGATTCACAGAAAATTGCAATTAGGTAATCGCTAATCCTAATGTTGATACATGTGGCCCTAACTTACTAGATCCACCTGTGGGCTGGCAACTGAATTATTAATTACACTTATTGCATCAGTATTCACTAGAAATTCCCTGGCAGTTAAACCGTTCACAGACAGTTGACGCAATTACCCGTATGATCAATGTCCAATAGTTTCTTCCTAGTGTAGTTTAAATTTTAAAAAACGGGCTGTTGTTTGGCTCTTGGCACTGTCTGACCACAAATGGGCGCAGATGGGCTTGCATTTGGCATGATGGTTGGTCTCCTAAAAAGGCAGGCATAGGAGCGTAGCTGTGGATGTAGACGTCTTCTAGGAGTTCAAGCTCGCCTCAGACGGCAAAACGAAAAAGGACAACAAAAAAGATCAAACCGGGGTTCCAGCAACCCTGTACTGACCAAGACAGGCTCCCCTGCAGGTGAGTATACTGGTAAAGAAATTTGTAACTTAAATAAATGTGCGAAAAGAACAACTCCTTAAACAAATTTAGAATGGTCACATGAACCCATATGTTAGCGCAGGTAAAAACAGAAGCCAGACACAGGAGCACAGAAAAGCGCCTTACCAGAGTCTTGCAGCTTTAGTGGTCACTGCGCAGATGCACTGGTGGGTCTCCTAAAGGGACAGGCATAGGGGCGTGGCCGGCCTCAAGGAGTGCAAGCACGCGTCAGACGGCAAAATGAAAAGAAAAAAAAAAAAGCTCCAGCAACCCCACACTTACCAAGACAGGTTCCCCTGCAGGTGAGTATACTGGTAAAGGAATTTCTAACTAAAATAAACGTATGAAAACGTGGTTTCATTAACTATAAGTCGAAGAGTACCTAAGTCTTGGATCCCAGGGGGGCGTGGCCTAGCTGGCTGCAAGTTGGCCGCACTTTGAGTGGGCTCTGCTGGCCAAGCCTAGTATCCGCCAGAATCCTGCAGACTACCCTATTGAAACCGCCGGTGCCTGGCCATCCTGACTTATCTCGTCCCGGGGCACCGCCTGGTATCTTATTTTGGCCCTCCACGCTGCTACTGGGCCGCGTTCTGACTCTGGGCCTACTCCTCGTGACCGGGCCTCTCTGCTGGTGCGGCCCGGTCCTCCTGCTTCTTCTCTGCTGTAGCTTTCCGCGCCCGGAGCGCTAACCTGCGGACTGCCTTCATTGTCTGACTGCCTGAGCCGGTGAGTGCTGCTGCTGCTGGGGGCTTTGCAACTCCTTTTTCCATGGGGCTCATCCTTTCGCAGCCATGTTCCAGGGCTAGGTGCCTTTGAACCTAGGACGTTCTCCCTCCCGCTGCCTGCGATGACACTCGGCATGGCCACCCTGTCTCTTCGGCAGGGGTGTATGCTGAGCGATGCCATGCCTCCACGGAATGATTCCCTCCTTGGACACAGACTTCCCCCTTCCCAGTTGTGGTTCCCTGGGGTGGGTGTGGGTGGTCTCTCAGCCTGATTGGGGGGTTGGTGTGGGTGGCAAGGTGGAGGGGATCTGGGTGTTTGCGGCCTCCCTCTGAGGCCTGTTTGATTGTTTTTGTACATGCTGTGTTGTTTTATTGCATTTCCTATGCTGCTGCACTGTGCTTGCTCCACCACGATATATTGCATCGCTCTCTGCACCTACTCGAGGTCACTCCCTCACGTACTACTGTCCTCGACACTACTTCTATTAATATGGCACCATGACGGACACCACTTTTTGGACCTGGACCGTCCGCGGTCTAAACGACCACCGCAAGGCACGCTTGGTCCATGCCCACCTTACCAGGCATAGGGTGGACATTTGTTTTCTACAGGAAACTCACCTACTACCTGCTACTTCCTCTAGACTTCTTTCCCGGCATTGAGGCGAAATACACTTTTCCTTCTATTCTAATTATTCTCGGGGGTGTAGGAGAGTAAGATCTGCTTCACATGGGTACCCCCACTTTTGGCTGGTGTTTCACTGTTTTTCGACCTTAGTCTGGCTGTGGCCCTGCTAATCAGGACCACAGCCTAGTTGCTTCCTCTCTAAAATGGTTTCCATGTACATTAGGTACATATCTAATTGGATTCTGGAGTGCCTTACAAGCCCCTAGTATATGGTATACTATGTACCTAAGGCATAGGTACCTCCGAGGCCTACCAGGGGCTGCAGCATATATTATGCCACCCCTGGGAAGCACTCCAAAATGACACCACAGGTCTGCTACTGCAGCCTGGGTAAGGGTGTGCTTGCACCCGTTACTGTGGTATAGGCTACCTATATCACTACCCTATACAGACACACATGAACCTATAAGCCACTCCTATGGCAGGCCTTGACAATCCTGAAGGCAGAGTGCTTGGTTTTATGTGAGAGGGTGCCCAAGCATGAGCTGAGCCCCTCTGCAGCTTTTGGAAATACTTCCTTATGGTTGTTCTGTGATACAGCCATACCATATACTCTTAAGTGCATTATAACCTTGCGGTAAATGCTAGCTTTGGGATGGCTGCATCAAAACATGTCGTGTTTGGTGTCAAACGCTTTGGAATACTACCTCCCCCCCCGCCAATTCTGGCGGCGGGGGTAGCATTCCACCCTTCTAGAGGGAGAGACATGTTCTCACTGGCTAAACCCGGTAGGACTTTCCTAAGCCCTGGCATCACAAAATGGATGCCTCTGCCACAGACACGGGTCTGGCCTCCTGCTGCTGACCGAAACTCCGGCAGGGGAGGCCTGGACAATTGGTCTCCTGTCGAAGGGAGGTGTGACCACCTCCTCAGACAGGCTGATGTGTATTGGGGCTGGGCCGGAGCACTCTCTGGTGCTTTGAAGTCCTGCACTGGGGGCACGTTTGCTGTCCCTGTGCATAGCCCAATTCAAACCGGTTTCAGGGGCTACATGCCCCTGCTCTTGTGCGAAACTGGATAAAGGAAATGGGTGTAACCACCCCTCTTTCCAAGCCCACCCATAGGTGGGGCCTTAGAGTTAGTCCATCCCCTAAACTTACTATAAGTATAGGAATGCAGTCCCTAGGACTTCAGATTACCCTGGACGAAACTCTGCAACATATATCCTGGACCTTCGACTTTCTATCACGACTAGAAGATGGAAGAATTCTCCCTTTTTTTGTGTCAAGGAGTGACTCCCCTGCTTGGCAGGCACCAAAGAAGCAACTGACCGGTCTGCATCGCTGAAGCTCCCGCTGGATGCCGAAGTCTTTGCATCACCAGAGGTGGATTTCCAGACTTCCCCAAGGCTACCCTGAGTCTACAGCAAAGCTGAGGCCCGTGGCTATCGTGGGTGATGTGGAACCGTGACCCCTGGACATGGTGAACTTTTGCAGCAACACTATCTTCCTGGTCCTCCTCGAAGTTGTGCTTTGGGCTCCGAGTAGCCCCAGCCTTGAGCACTTCCTGCACCGAAGATAGTTGGCCTCCACTTCATGAGTGACCCGTGGGCCAGCTTTCAGTGCAACCGCTCGAGTCTCCTTCGCGATCACTAGCCCGTTGGCTAGCAGGTCCCCACGAAGGCAACTCCTTTTCTGCTTGGGATTTCCTAGTTGCTCCAGACGTGCCCTTACTTACCCTTGCTGGGTGAGCCAATTAGACATTGCTCGTCTACACCGCAGTCCTTTCTCTGCTTTCCAGTGACTTGCCGTTGCCAAGGCTTGTTGGGTCCAATCTGGTCGCCGACACCGCAACACTCGACAGACTTCGTGGGACAGCTTGAATCCGGCTCGTGGACTTCGTCGACGCCTCCTGGACCTCGTGGCTGAAGAGTCAAGACACCCATCAACTCACCTGAAGCACCCGACATCTGTGGGCATTGGTCTATCCTGCCCTAGGTCACTGGCAAGTGACCCAGACTCTGTCCCCTCTGCTTTCAGGTTCCTTCCATCCTAGATCCGGCCTTGGATCTCTGCGGACACTTCTCCTCGTCACGGCAGCAGCAGTTCTTTGCAGGCTCCCTTTGAAATCGACGAGGCGCCCCGACACCAAAAGACACCTATGCACCTGGCTTCCCTGGGTGAGGTAACTCGAGTACTCCGGTGCTCTCGTGGGTGCTAGCCCAAGAACTTCCTAAGTCCAAAAGGGTTTGGTCCTGACTCATTTCTAAGTGTCCCTAAACTTTAAATTTCCAACCGCGACATTGCCCATAGAAGATAACAGGAACCCGCGGTTGTGTTTACACACTGCATACAGTCCCCGTGGGTCCCCTGTGTCACTACCTTGGGTGGTTCCTTGGGGTCCCCGCGATTCTAGAGGCTATAGGCCTAGTGTCTATCCCAGTCGTGGTTCTTATACCACTTTTTTGGTACATGGTTTGGTACGCCCCTAGGGCCCAAACGTGTATTTGTGCTATTACTAATAATTGCTGACTTGTAACTTAAGTACTTCGAACTCCAGTCTCATAAAGAGACTAGAGGGGTGTGTTTGATCTTAAATACATATATTTTGAATATATACCTGGTGTGGTTGTCTTTTCATTTGATCATTCAAGAGGTTATAGACTGGTGAAACAAGCTGTTTTACATTCCTTCAAGACTTAGCATGAAGGCTGCTCTCCATAGCTACCACTAGGATAGCTTTCAATAAAGGTTCTCTTTCACCTATCGCCATAAGGGGTTGTTTGGACTGATACAAGGTGCCCACTAGAACTAGTGGACAGCATATATCAGGCCACCTTCTCACAGGGGGGATCCATCCTTATGCGTAGAGGGCTCCCTTGGCAGACTTCCCAGGTAGTTATCGATCCTGGGGGCGTTTTGTGATCCTCCATGGTATCCTTCATGCCCAGTCATTGACACTCGCTGCACTGTATGGTCCAAATAGCGACGACCCAGACTTCTTTGCGCAAGTCTGGCACCATATTTCGTCCATCTGCCCTGCTGCGCTCCTTTGGGGAGGTGACTTTATTGTAAACACTGTGCACCACGCTAGATCGCTCTGGCCCCCACGCTTCCCACCCACGCGCTGCTACGCTCCTTAGTTCCATCCTCACTGGTAACTTCCTGTTTGATGAATGACGCCATATTCGCCCTGAGGCTCTCAAGGGCTCCCGCAGCCGCCGGTACCTCTGAATCACCACCCCGGACGTCCTCGCCTGGCTCTCCTCTGTTGATCATATGGTGCGCACCCTCTCAGATCACGCTCCTGTTTGCCTCTGCCTGTGCCTCCCGCTCCCCCTGTCGCGCATTCTCCTGACGGCTTCCCCAATGCGCTACGCAACTCGGTCTTCTGTGACGAGATACAAACCGCTATCACCAATTATTTCGAGCTTAACGAAGGCACCGTTGACTCCCCCTCTACGCTCTGGGAGGGTTTTAAAGTCGTTATCCTTGGGGAATGTATTTCCAAACAGTCTGGTGTCCTGCGCTCTATCCGCGATACTCTTGCTAAATTGGAAATGGAGATTAAGGCTCTGGACTCCTCTCACTCCCGGGACCCTAACCCTGTCACGCTAGCTCAGATCCGCGGGAAGCTCTGACTTTGCTGCTGAGGCCGATAGAGAACTCTCGTTCCTCGGTTGGTAGGCGCAAGCGTGCTGCTTTGGTGAGGGCGATCGCCCTGGGAAAACCCTTGCCAACCTCCTCCGTGCGCCTCACGCCGCATCCTACATAACCGCCCTTCAAGATGCTGGCCCAGCTAGAACTACTTCCCCAAAGGAAATCAAAGCGCGATTCGCGGCTTTTTATGCACAACTTTTGGCCGGATCTGTCCCCCACGTGAGGTTCTCGATCAATACTTCGATACCCTCCAACTCCTTTGGCTCGGCAACCCCCACCGGGAATTCCTTGATGAGCCTTTCTCTAAAGAAGAGATTCTAGCTGCAATTAATGGTATGCCCGGCGATAAGGCCCCCAGCTCGGACGGCCTGCTGGTCTCCTTCTATAAATCCTTCACTCATATTCTGGTTCCTCATTTGGCTACCATGTATAATGAATCCTATGGGACTGGCCAATTTCCCCCCTTGCTCCGCGAGGCTCTACTCACTTTACTCAACCAGACAAACCCCCTAAGCTGAGAGACTCCTATCGTTCCTTGTCACTGATTAATATGGACAATAAAATATTCACCAAACTTCTAGCTTCCCGCTTTCTTCCTTTCATGCCGGTAATTGCTCGCCCAGACCAGTCTGGTTTTATCCCCGGCCCCGCGACCTCTCACAATCTCCAGACAATCTTCTCCATCCTTCATCAAATTAACCCTGCGCTTCCTGCGGTTGCCGCCCTGCTCGACGCCACCAAAGCTTTCGACACCTTAGAGTGGCCTTTCCTTTTTTATCTCTTCCCCCGTTTGGGCTTAAGCCCCGTCTTCATCCACAAAATATTACTTTTCTACACCCTTCCCACTGCCCGTCTCCGGGTCTGCTGTCAAATGTCTGTCAAATGTCTGAGCCAATTTCCATCGGGCGAGGTCCCCGGCAGGGGTGCCCGCTATCACCCATGCTTTTCGCCATCGCAATGGAACCCCTTGCGGCCAGACTTCGACAGCATCACACCCAAAGAGGCATCGGTTTTGCGCTTGTGCTCTTTTAGTCTCCATTTACGCGGACGATGTCACTCTTTATGTCCTTAATCCCAAGGAGAATCTCAGCCCTTTGGTTCGTGAGGTGATACTGTTCGGGGGCTATTCTGGAATCCAGGTGAACTGGAATAAATCTGTGCTGGCATGGCATGTGGGCATCAGGTCCCACTAGGTACTTAGGTATCTGGCTGAGCAGGGACGTGGACAAACTTTGGAAAGCTAACTTTGGCTGTGCTGTGGACGGGTTGGATTCCAAGATTCCCCTCTGGAACTAGCTGCCCCTATCTTTGGCCGGTCGCATAGCTGTTGCCAAGATGGTTGTGCTCCCGAAGTTTTTGTATTTGTTCGTGAACATTCCCATCCCTCTCACTGCCCAATTTTTTTCACAAAATCCACTTTTTTCTCATTACTTTGGTTTGGGCTAGTCGACAGCCTAGGATCGCATACAACATTCTCACCCTCCCGATGTCGTGCGGCGGACTTAACGCCGCTGATTTAAAATTTTATGCCCTTAGTGCCCAAGCCAGTTTTCTTCATTTTTGGCTCCATCAAAGCCCCTTTCAGCCGCATGTTGTGGTGGAAGCCGACCTTGCTGCCCCATGGCCCTCTTGACCGCCTTGTTCACCCCAGCAAAACTCCCACGCACTGAGATTGACAGGGTCGAGACCATCCGCTGGGCCTGGCAGGGGCTCCGTAAATTTTCCGGCTCTGATATGCTCTCCGCGAATACGGTGCCAATCGCTCATCATCCGGCTTTTCCTCCTCTTTAAACTTCTGGGATGGTTAAACACGCTACTTGCTTAGGGCTCTCTACAGTGTCGGATTTCTACCCTGGGGGCACATTCTTCTCACTTGCTGCCGACTCTGGCCCCATGGACACTCTACTATCAACTCAGGGCTGTCTGCATGGAGCTTCACCCCTCGTTTCCCCAGCCCCCTCCCTCGATGGCCACTCTCGACTTCCTTTATACGTCTCCCTCCCCTCGTAAACTAGTCATTAAAATCTATGCCCTCACGCTGGCAGCGTCTTCCATTTCCACTGACCGAGCGCGTGTGGCGTGGGGTGAGGACCTGGGTGTCGAAATCTCTCAAGCTGACTGGCTCTATTGCTGTAACCAGATCAAACGCCTGTCCCTAAATTACCGTCTGCGCCTTATTCATTTTAAATATTTACATAGGCCCTACAGGACTCCCGTCCAGCTGCACAAGGTGGGACTCACTCCTAATGATAGATGCTTGTGCTGGTCTGCTCCTGCGGCTGCTTTTTCCCACCTCACCTGGCTGTGTCCCCAGGTTTCGGCGTATTGGCGTGAGGTCTGCACCGCTATTTCAGAGATCACCTCATCGCTGGTCCAGCCCGATCCTCCACTTTGCCTTTAAGGCTTTGTTAAATATTGCCCGATGCCTCCCTCCACCTGACTGCAGTGCTAATTGTCCTTGCGCAGCGCAGGGTTTCCATGTGTTGGGGCCGCAAGCCCGCACCTAAGGCCGCCCTTTGGCTTGAGGATGCCTTGTGCTGCCAGGCTCTCCTGTCCGAATTCTGGGACCTCATGCCTGCCAGTTCCCGCCCAATTGACATATGTGTCCCACACATATCCTATCTCCTAAGTCGCAATTTCCAGCGCCCGGCGACCTCTCCCGCGCTACCCGGCGGCGACCCGCCCGTGGCGGCCGCCGGTGATGGTCAATGAGTTGCTTGCTTCCTGCTCTCCCTCCCCTCTGTTCAACCATCCTCTCTTCCTCACTTAAGGTGCTTCTTTCCGTGGTCCACCCCACTGTAGTGGTGCTCCCACGAAATTGCCTCTTTGTATTGATTTCATACATTCGGTATTTGAGGTATCTTTTGCTGAAATATATTGTATGTCTGTACATGATGTCTTGATACGGTGCAATCTTGTAACTTTGCTATGCAATTTTGTTCAATAAAGGTTTTTGAAAAATCAGCAAAAAAAAAAGTCTTGGATCACAGAGCAGAAAAATATTTGCCTCCTATAGTGTTTAGCCTGAAAGTTCAGGGTTTTAACAAATTCGAGTTTAAAGATCTAAGGGTCCTCTGCGACCTACAATAACAGAAGCCATCAGATAAATATTTGGGGACAGTAGCATGAAGTACCACATTTGAATGATCTGGAGCCTGTGTAGAAGCTGCTTAGATATGCCTAAGTAAAGGCTGTTACAGTAGTCAAGCCTTGAGGTTATGAGCGCAAAAGCGAAAGAAGATCGAAAAATTTATTTAGGGGAAAAACACATACCTTCAACTGATAGGACTTGTTGCCAAAAGGACAAAACATTATCAAATGTTACTCTTTTCTGGCCACCTCTACAGGAAGTGGAGGAGGGGCACAAAGTCAGGCCACCAAGTTGTGGGGGAGAACAAACTGTGCTTCCCAAATAAGAGTAGGTCTGTTTTTTGCATATTGCACTATTAAATTATTGCTTTCCATCCAGTGAATATCGTCAATAAAACAGTTCTTAAAATTGTGTTCAAACCCAGAGGAGTTTGCCTCCAAAGACAAAACCAATTGAGTATCATCAGCACAGGAAGGAGCTTAAATCCCAAAGGAATTAATCAAATGCCAATGGGGCCAAATAAACATTGAATAAAGAGGGACTGAGTGAAGATCCTTGTGAAACACCATTTGTTAATGATTGTTTGTTTGTTAAGAAAGCTGCCCAATAGATATCAGTTGTCTCCTCTTCGCAAGGAAGAACTTGAACCAGGACCAAGCCTTGCCAGTAATGACAATTTCAAAGAGACGCCGAAAAAACATTGAATGCGAGATGGTATCAAACGCTGCCACTACACTCCACCTCACTACACCGTATGCTACTCTACTCTACACCACTCCACTGTACACTGTTACTCTATCCCACTACACTCAACGCCAATCCACTCTTCGCCACACAATTGTACGCTATTCCACTGTACATCACTCCACTCTAGAACACTACACTGTATGTCACTCCACTCTATGCCACTTCACTATAACCTATTCCACTCTGCGCAACTAGACTCAATACCACTCAACTCTGTGCTATTCAAACTACCCCCCTTTACTCTACCCCACTGTAGTATTTGCCACTCTCCTGTACACTATTCCACTGCACACTACACAGTACGCCACTCCACTGTACGGTATTCCAGTCTACGCCACTCCACTTTATGCCACTAAACTCTACCCCACTGCAATCCATATAAGTCCAGTCTATGCCACTCTAATGTACTGTACTCCAGTCTACGCTACTCAACTCTATGCTTTTCCACTGTACGCACATCCACTCTACACCACTCCACTCTACACTATTGCGTTCTACACTCCCCTCTGCACACTTGCACTGTATGGCACAAAACTCTACCTCACTCCACTGTACACCACTCTACTGCATGCTACTCCACTGAACTCTATTACTGTAATTAAGTACAGTAAGTAATGTTTATTGATGTTCTATTATTTAAAATCATTACATCTCAGCAGAGAAAGGGCGGAGCAGTTAAATGCAGAATTAAAGCATACAATAGCAGAGCATGATAAGAAATACTACAATGGGATTAAGGTATGTCCATGCCATTAAAGTGTGGCCCTATCAGTGAGGTCTATTAAAATCCAAAAGTGCTAAGTGCTTTGGGGGGCGACTCTGAGGGGTATGATCCATTGAGGTCAGGCGTGGATGCTCAGGATATCAAGGGCATTTTTAACTGAAGCGCCCAGATAGCTGGCATGATTCTCCTTGTAAACCGGTTAGGATAGCAGCCCCACATGCATGAGGATTTGTTCTCCTTCTTTACCAGAGTGTGGTGATATTTGTCAGGAGGAATCCAACTTCCTTAATAACCCCAGTGCTGTATGGTCTTCCAAAGACGCACAAAAATGTACTGTACCCCCCCCATGCTCCCTATCATTTCGACCATTGGCTCAAGTACTGAGCCTCTTTCCAAATACGTTGATTCTTATCTGTGTCCATTAACACAGAGTTATGCCTCCTATTTTCGGGATACAGGGATCAGCAAACTTGAGGGCATGCCGTATAATCCGAATACAGAAATATTGGTAACGCTTGACATTGAGGCACTATACACAAACATACCTCAATGTCAGGCGTTACAAGCAGTGGCATCACTATTACAGAGATCCCCTGGAGATAGACCAGATGGCTTCGTACTTGAATGCCTTGAAATAGTTCTCATGAACATTTTTTTAAAATTTACTGGCTCTTTATACCAACAAGTAAAGGGCACTAGTATGGGAGCACAGTGTGCTCCTAGTATAGCGAACACCTGCATGGGTGAATGGGAGATTAGGAATGTCTTCAATGAGGCGGCTCCATTTTTTGACAGTGTCGGAACGTGGGGACATTAATTGATGAAATTTTCTTTATCTCGAAAGGAGACAGCGATTCATTACATGAGTATATACTATGGTTGAATGCAAGTGACAGCAATTTGAATTTTACAGCTAAGAGTAGTTCCATCAATGTCGAGTTCTTGGACATTCAGATTTCTGGGTCTAACAACTTCCTTGAGGTCAGTTTGTTCAGGAAACCGACGGCGAAAAACACAATATTGCAGTATCAAAGTTTTCACCCTGCAACTCAGAAAGATTTGATTCTATTTGGTGAGTTTTTGAGGGTAAGGCGAAATTGTACCAACATTTCTGATTTTCACAAACATGGAGATGCCCTTAAAACACGATTACTAGGGGTTATCCTCATAGACTAGTCAGACATGCCTACAAAAGGGCAAAGTATTACAATCGTGATGCCATTTTAGAGGGAACACATACCACCTCTCAAAATCAGGTGGTATGTGTAATCAATCATTCTCCTTTTAATTTCAAGATAAAAAACATTATCCCCGAGGGGCATGGCTTGCAGAGCCAAGATGGTGGACTCACTGTAAGAGTGCTCCTGGACCCCTCCGCCATCTGCCCGCAATCCTTACCGTGAGCGAATCATCTGAAGCGGCAAACTGCTGCTAACCCTCCGCGGCACCGCTGGCTGCGATTTGGAAGTGCAGTGCCCCGAGATTCATCCTTCTGCCGCGACGCTCTGGCCGGCCCTGCCTCGTGGCCGAGATGGCGGCTCCCGCAGCCTGACTGTACCCTGGCTGCTCTCTGTGTGACCTGCGCTTTTCATCTGAGCCCCAGCCTCCCCGGCGGCGCTGCCGTTACATCGACTGGCGTGTCAGGCAGCGGGGAGGCTGGTGGAGGGTACTCATGAGCCCTGAAGCAGCGACTGTTCCTGTTGTCTCCCGAATGCCCCCCTGTTGGTGGCGTGGGGAGGTGCAGCCCGGCGCTCCGGAGAGCCGCGACCTGCGTTGCTGCCGCCTTCTCCCTTGGCAGTGGAGATACATGCCTGTTCCCCTCCCACCGCGACTCGCTGGCTATACTCTTCTGAGGGCCTATGGGGAACACGTCTGGGCGCTGGAGGAGGCCCTCTATCTCTGCGCTGTCGGCTCTCGGCGGCGTCCGAGCCAGCCTCGCCGCCTCCTGGTCCGTCCTCGATCTGGGAGCGGGGAGCTTCTGCAGAGCAAGTGTTAAGGATTGATGACCGCTGGGGTGCTGTCATGGAGGTACAATGACCAGAGGCTCCTTGGTGCACACCTAGCATTCATGGTCTGAGAAGGATGGACCTCGTAGCTATTGCTTCAGAGAAGAGTAACAGATCGGAGTCAGTGAGTGACAAAGCTTCCTCAGAATTAAAGAAAAGCTTGGTTACTGTGGTATTTGATGTCCTTAAAGTCACGACCGGAGAATATGCTGGTCAGACAACACTAATGGACATGCCAGTGCTTAAAGCCATTCAGCCTGGGGAACTTTCCAGTTGTGGTTGGAGCAGAATGGTGTCCGAAAGATCCTCCATGCACAAACGCTGAAAATCCAAGTCAGCGGCGGCGTCTGATCCCACCTCGCCACCTCTCGGTCCTTCATGGGGCTTAATCCTTGAATGACCTCTACCTGTGCCCTGATTTCGTTTGAAGGTCCGGCGGTGTGACCGGAGGTCGCGCTGGACGGCAGGGACTGCGGAGCAGCAATTAAGAGGTATTTGGGTGCCCCAGGATTGTGGAGTACTTGTTGGTGGGAGAGCTGGGCCCCAGTGGGGTCCTGGGACATATGCCGGGGGCCTCCTATCCGTACGGGGGTTCAGCCAAGCAGTGGACCGGAGGTGGACTGGCTTGAGTGGCCTCTTCTGTCTTTGGTGCGGCCTGGGTCCTTCTTCCAGCTTCCTCAGGACCAGGCAAGAGTGAACGTGGTCCCCCCGGATTCCGCAGTCCTCCTGTGGGGGGGTAAATGGCATGCAGTGATTCCAGGCCAGGGATGGTTCTGGGGGCGTCTTTGGCCGCATAGATCGAGAGGCGGGAGGTCTGGGTCTGTACCCGCACTTTGGCTGCTGGGCCACCGGCTCGCCCTCCGGTTTTGGGGAACTGTACTTGGTGTGTGGCTCTCCTGGCCCCGCCCCCTGCTCCGCCGTTGTTCCGCCATTGTTTGGGCCCCTAGCCCTGAAGTATCTGTGCCCGGCTGTTGGCCCCTCTGCTCTTGCCCCATCCTGATCATTGGATGTTGAGTTGTGTGGTGGCGGATTTGGGTGGGGCCTCTCCTTTGCTCTAGCCACTCCTGCTTCTTGACTTTGTCCTATTTGGAAGGGACCGCCACCTCCCGGCGAGGAGGCTGGGAATTGGCGGCTCCAGGGGGTATCACCATGGGGAGAACCGACATATTGGCGAAGGCACCCGCCACGCAAACCAAGATGGACCACTTTACCACATCGGATGTCGGTGCGACTGGGGGCCCCTCTGAACAAGAGCCTCCACCATCTGCTGATCTGTCCACCGGGCAGGCAATCCACGCTTCGCAAACATCAGTGGAGGGCAAGATCGCGGAGGTGCGGGTGGACATGACCCTTTGGATTGCCACTGACCGGATCAGCGAGACTGAAACCCCGATCTCTACTGTAGAAGACGACATCGAGCAACTGAAGGGGCAGCTGGCCCATCTCCAGTCTCACACTCAGGAGTTACACCGACATGCGGAGGATGCGGAAAACAGGTCCCGACACAACAACCTCCGCCTCGTGGGGTTTCCGGAGGGAGTGGAGCAGGGCCGCCCGACGGACTTCCTGGACAAGTGGCTGCGGTTGTGGGTCCCTGAGGGCTCTCTTTCCCCATGGTTAGCGATCGAGCAGCCCATAGGTCTCTTGCTTCTAGACCGCCACCAGGTGCTCCTCCTCGACCAGTCATAATGCGAGTTCTCAACCTCAAAGATCGCGACGCTATCCTGGCAGAAGCTCGAAAGCAGCAGCGGCTCCTTTATGAGAATCACGCAATCATGATTTTTCCAGACTATACCCGTGAGGTCCAAGGACAACGTCGATCCTTTGGCGAGGTTAAACAGCAGCTTAGGGCACTCAACATGCCATATCGCCTCCTTTTCCCGGCATGCCTGAGAGTGGTGTTCGCCAACAAAACCTTGTTTTTCGACTCTCCTACTGAGGCTTGGACATGGGCAACTGAAGAGCGCCCTCTGTAGGCTGGTGGCCAGACTTCGCCCATGGGGGTGGGGCGGCGGCGGAACTGTCCGGCCCGCGCCTTTCGCCCCCCAGCCACAGCGCAACAGTCACCGTAGGCGCCGTGGACAGGGACGGGCTCGGTCTGACCCCCCCCCCCCCCAGGCCGCTCCCAGCAGCCAGCGATGCTCTCCGGGGAATCTGCTGCCGGGAGGCGCTCTGGCCGCCTGGAGTGCGGAGCTGCCTCGCCCCGGGCCTTCTCATCTTGATCTTCCAGATACTGACCTTTCGCGTAGCCCGATGCTCTTGAGGGATCCTGCTTGATCTCGTCCCTGCCTGCCGGGCCTCACTCCGCAACCAGGGACTGTGTTAAGTTTTGTCTTATGTTTCTTTCCTATGATGATCTCGTTTATGAACATCCTGTCATGAGGAGGGGTCCTCCACGCTTCCCTACTTACAAGCATTTTAGTTTGGTTCTGTTCTATTAGTTCATTGTTGGGGCAAAAGATTCTTCCGTTCTTGAAGTGTAGGGTGGGCGTGGGGAGGGGGAGTTTACACAGCATCCAAACATGCACCTGGTCTTATGTTTCAGCAATCGCGGAACGGCACAGACACTTATTAGCTGCACAGGACACGCTCTCATAGCATGCAAATGCTCCTGTCAGTGCGGGCCCCCATGCGCACCTACACACCCCTATTATGCTACGTGTCATGAACCAGGTAGCACCTACCATGATCACTGATACTGTGCCCAGGGAGTCTTTCCACGTATTGTCGTGGAACGTCAATGGCCTTTTGGATCGGCACAACCGCACGGCGGTTCTCAGATATGCGCAGCGTCTCCACATAGATATTCGTATGCTTCAGGAAACGCACCTCTTGGGTAACTGCTGCCCCTTCTTGGCCCGCTATGGCTACGACAAGGTGTGGCACTCCGGCTTCTACAGGGGCTTGCGAGGGGTGGCTATCCTCCTGAGACACACCCTGCCTTTTGTTCTTTCCCAAGTGTTCCACGATCCTCAAGGTTCGTCAGTGATAGTTTGTAGGTCGCTGGCTGGCTCCCCTCTCACTCTTTTGTCGGTATATGCTCCCCCCTCGATGCTCACGTCCACACTGGTGCATATGTTGGCACTGCTAAACAACACGCTCATGTGCAACATGGTTGTGGCAGGTGATTTTAATGCAGTTTTAGCACCGGCCCTTGATATGTTGGGTCCTCCATCCGCTACTCGAACAGCGTGCGCGAAACAGCTGCAGAGCTGGTCAGAGTCCCTGGGACTTTGCGATGCATGGCGCACATGGCACTCCCGCACCACTCAATTCACTCATACCTCCGCGGCTCACCACACACAAGCGCTTGATTCTAGATGTCCGTATTCTGCCAAGAGGCATATCTGACCACTGTCCAATACTCCTCAGCACAGGGGTTCCCCCTCCTTCGGCTCGCCAAACATGGAGGATGAACGCCTGGTTCCTCCAAGATAAAGACTTTAAAAAAGTGGTGGGGAGGGAGCTTAAACAATATTTCACCACTAATGCAGGCTCTGTAGCCTTCCCGGGCACCCTTTGGGAGGCAGGGAAGGAGACCATGAGGCGCATTTACAGGAGATAACATCCATGGAAGCGCAGGCGCTCTGCTTGGAACAGCTCCTATCCACATCAGAGGATGCCGCCCAAGCCCGGCAACTTGCCCACCTTCAGGATGACATAAGACAGCTCTCCCTAGACGCGGCGAAGCTCCTTTGGAGGTCTTCAGTGGCGGGAATCTACGGGTGGGGGGATAAAAATGGCACGATCCTGCACAGGTTGGCCACATACCCCATGGCGAATCGTATTATCCCAGAGGTGGCTGACGAGAATGGAGCGGTCCATCGTGCTCCTCTGGCGATGGCTAATACCTTTGCGGCATACTACCGGAGACTATACACAACGCAGGCCCCCAAGCTGTCACTCTCGGCCCTCCTTGAACGGATTGGGGTGCGTCTCCCTAAACTAGAAATGGCAGCTCAGAAAGACTTGGATTGCCCCATTTCATGCAAAGAAATCGATGAAGCAATCACCCTCACCTCCTCGGGTAAGACCCCGGGCCCCGATGGCCTTCCCCAGGAGTATTACGTGGCATACCGAGACACGTTGGCACCCCACTTGATCAGCTTATTCATTGAAGCCGTGGAGAAACGTTCCTTCCCGCAGGAAACGGACATCGCCACCATTGTGGTTCTTCCGAAATCCCAGCCCCCTTCCCGTAGATGTGCGGACTATCGTCCCATCTCCCTCCTCAATTCCAAAATTAAGTTGTTTGCCACCATTCTGGCTCAACGTTTGAAACCCTACCTAACCCTGCTGGTCCATCCAGACCAATGTGCATTCATGCCTCAGCGGGGAACCCGCCACTGCCTCAGGAGGCTGCAACTGGATTTGGCCCACCGGCATGTGCTTACTCCAAACTTAGCACTCTTGTCCGTATTTGCAGGATGTGTTGGGCGAGATGGGGTTCGGGCCTCACTTTAGATCACTGGTCCGTGTCCTGTACGCCCACCCAAGGGCACGAGTGCTGGTCAACGGGGTGCTATCGGAGGCCTTTCCCATTGCCAGGGGCACGAGGCAGGGTTGCCCCCTCTCCCCGTTATTATTCGCCCTAGCAATGGAGCCCTTGGCCTCCCTGATGCGTGCTGAGGAACGCATTTGCTGCTGGGAGTGGCCTAATATCGAAGCGGACAAGATCGCATTATACGCGGACGATGTCCTGATTTTCTTGGCTGACCCAGACTCCTCCGGGCCATATTGTCTCCAGACACTGCATTTTTTTGAGCAGGCCTCTGGCCTGCGACTAAACCATGAGAAATCAGTTTTGGTCCCCCTGCATCTCTCGAAGGGAATGCTTTGAGTGGCAATCCACCATACCACTTCTGCGACAATCCTTTAAATATTTGGGGCTATGGATTGCCCTCCTTCCCAAGTTGGGCTGGGCTCTTAATGTAACCCCGCTGGTCAAGAAGGCCAAGGAAGATCTCCTTAAGTGGAAAGCACTACCGCTGAACTCCCGGGGAGGGTGGCCCTGTTTAAAATGATGATCCTCCCCAGATTTCTTTATGTCCTACAAAATACCCCCTTCTGCTTTCCCAGGACTTGGTTCCGGGAACTGGACAGTTTAACTACATGGTTTCTTTGGAGTGGTGGGCGGGCGCGCCTGGCTCTGTCTACATGCCGGATTCCTTCCGATGATGGGGATATGGGAATGACGCATTTATACCTCTATTTCCTGGCCGTAAGGCTCCTGGTGATCCACGATTGTTTCACTGGGGGTTGGGCTGATCCGGCCTATAGGCTGGAGTTGAGTGAAGTGGGTTTACCTAGCATCCAGGCCACGATGTACGGGGGGCCCATCTCATCTCGATTGCCCGAGGCGACACAATCTGTGTTATTAGCCTGGCGGGCCTCGTTGCGTCAGACCGGATGGACATAGAAACTGACTCAATGTACACCCCTTTGGCATGGGACCTGGCTCCGGGAGGTTAGCGGACCATAAGGTTTTAAAACGTGGGATCTTATTGGCATCTCACAACTTGGGGATGTGGGGGCTAAAGGCCATATACTTACCTTCCAGGAGCTCCAAACTCGCTATTCCCTACAGTCGTCCAAATTTTATACATATTTGCAGATGAGACATGCCCTCCACGCGCACATTCCGGATGACACAAGGCTCCCCGAATACAGCCCCACTGAGGGCCAGATAATGATGGGGGACTTGGGTAAGGGGGGGTCTCTCGTATTTACTGCACTTTAGTTAACAATACACCCGCCTCCTTAGATAAGTTGAGGGGGGAATGGGTGGGCCCCCTCGATGAAGTGGATTGGGGCGATGCTCTCATGGCCCCCAGGATAGTCACTGTCTCCGCCAAACTCAAATTGATTCAGCTCTACTGCCTGCATGCTGCGTATCTCACTCCCCTGCGCCTTTTCCGAGCTGACTTGCGCCCGGATGCGTCCTGCGCCCACACCCTAGCGGACTTTTTCCATATGGTTTGGTCGTGCCCCCGGTTGGAGCAATTCTGGGGATCTATTGAATCGGAACTTGCAGAGGTGTTGGGTTGGGCGGTTCCGCACGACCCACGTCACTCACTGCTGGGAATCACAGACGGGCTGGATGGGTCCAGGAATGATAAGTTACTTTTTAATACAGCCTTGGTCGTGGCCAAGCGAGACATAGCGGCGGCTTGGATAAGTCCCGAGCCACCTGATCTGGGAGGTGGCGCAGGGGGGTGGATTAGTGTGCAACCCAGGAGAAAGCCCTGTACATGGCCAAGGGGTGCAGCAAAAAGTACCGAAGAGTATGGGGGAAGTGGTTGGGTAATGTTGAGGGTTTTGGGTAACCTGCCTTTATATTTTGCCTGTGTAGGACTTTTGGGGGTTGTGATTGGGGGTTGATTGGGGGTTGCATTGATCATGGGAATGTAATTCTTTTAATGACTTCCGTGTACTTGTTGATTTGTTCTATGTGTTTAAAACCAATAAAACTTGATTATCAAAAAAAAAATAAACATTAGGCCAAAAAATTGGAAAATCTTGAACACTAATGAAAATGAGACCCAGTTAGAACAACCACTGGTGGCTTACTGGAGAAATCGCAATTTACGTGATATTTTGGTACACACCAGACCTCGTCCACAGAGTAACATGCGACAGACTACCTTAACCGGTCTACCAGTTGCGGTAGGTAACCACAAATGTGGATCCTGTCATGCATGTGACACGGCTATTGTCACGGACTCTGTTCTGTACCATGGAGTCAATGTAAACCTAAAAGATTTCACAAGCTGCAGGAGTCAAAATATTATATGTATGCTGAGCTGTCCTTGTAAGTTGGCATACATTGTTGAGACATTGACGAATAAGGTACAGCGAACATAAATCTGCGATTCGTACGAGTAAGACGACAGCCCCGCTTGTCCAACATTCTCTGGAAAAACATCACTCTGAAGGAGATATCAGGTGGTGCATTTTGGAAAAAGTTAAAGACCAAGTAGGAACACCAATGGACATATTCGCAAAAGAAGGGAAACCTCTTGGATTTTTACCTTTGATAGTGTTAAACATGGACTGAACGAAGAGATTCAGTGGAAAGTCACTAGACCTTGGTAAAGTACATGGACTGAACGAAGAGATTCAGTGGAAAGTCACTAGACCTTGGTAAAGTTTATTTGTTGAGTCTATTGAAGTTGTTAGGTGCTGCTTGCTAGTAGAGACTGTGATTGATTGTGGTTCTTGTTCTAGATACCATATTTATTCCAGATGGATTGTATCACTGTTGGGTTGGTTGATCTTTGTATTAGGCGGCTGTCTAATTGTAAAACATATTTGGTGAGTTGAGATTTACATTGGCTATTCTGCCAACATATCATGATTGGAACATGGGAGTAGATGGTTGTCTAGTTGTAAAATTTACTAGGGTAGGGACTATCTGCACCAGTGACAACAACTATGTTGAGTCTAGCAGGAAACTACAGTAGATGCAAATTTAGTGAGTAGGTATAGACTAGCGCTGTGTGTTCTCGGCGCATTTTGATGGCTATCGCTGCACTTTTGATAGCAACAACTTCATCATAAGTGGTGCATTAAAGATCGACTGTGGTGTATTTGTTGTCGAAGTATTTCTAGTGTCGTTTTTTTACTGTGGACTTATGTTATAACATCAGGGAGCTATTTAAAAATACAGCCCAAACCAAGATGGCGCGACCCTATGTGGAAGGTCAGTCTGCCGTCAGTGTCGATGAAACAACATGTGAGCATTGTTGAGGTTGCGCGCGCTTTCCATAGTCGAGTACCTCCTATAAATCAACAGGGTTTGATGGATGTCAGATTCTATTACAGGACCGGAGGCTTCGGATTATGCTTCTCTTTCTTATATTTGCTACTCACAGCAGCCAATGAACAACGTTTTGTATGCAAATAAAACTACATTTCCCATGATGCTCGTCCATACATCACATCCTGTATAGCCCCATAAGAGCCACAGTATCCCGTTTCTCCTCCTCTTTCTTTGCTGCTCACGCAGACAGTTAAGTGCTCAGAACGTGATGTTGTGAATTATGTCTTATTTGACTGTTGAATTATCTTTGATGATGTTGCAGTTATGTTTGCGCTTATATCGCGCTAGGTGGAATAATTGTGTTTAAACATCTGTGTTTTTGTGCTGGGGGCAATTTGTCTTCTGTTTCAAGGTGCCATGTATTTCTCGATTTAGCGCTCGCGGGCGCTATTGTTATCAGCTTACCGGCGCCCCAGATGGCTTGCAGGCCCCCTTTAGAGTTTCCCGATTGGGGTAATGCGCTCCCGCTTGGAGCAGAGCTTGGATAGTTGCACTGACGGCCTGTTCAGCCTTCGATTCACTCCCTGCTGGCCGCTGAGTATCGCGCTGTTTTCACGCGCATGGCAGAGTCACTGTGGCCTAATGGTTAAGGTTTGAGACTCGTACTCTCAAGGTTACGGGTTCAATTCCCGTTTATTCTGTTCATTTCGTGCCGCCATTTACTATTTAAAAGCGAGGGTTGCGCGTTCCCCGTCAGGAGCGGGGAATCTTTAATGCGGGCGGCCTGATCGGGCTTAATGGTGCTCCCGCTGACCTGAAAGTGCCGCGCTGCCCTAGGCGGCTTCCATTGACGGTTATACGCCACAGGTTCCCCTCAGGTTTACGCGCTTAAGGTTTGCAGCAAGTCTATGTGGCCTAGGAGCAAGGCTCTTGTCTCCAACCCCAGAGGTTCGGGGTTCGCACCCAGGGTTTCTGGGTTGTGTTTTTTCGCAGGACTAGATTTATTTTATATTAAAATTGGAACTCTTATTACAATTTAGGCGTGATTTTTTCGCTGATGCATGCTCAGTCTTAATACTGCACTGCCCGCCGGGGTTTAGATCAAGGTCGCTCCCGCTGGAGTGGAGATGGCGCACTGATGATGCCTGCGACTTAACTGATTGGGCCTCTGTTGATCCTCATGGGAAAGGACTTGGTACGGCCGAACACAGAATTATAACACTCCCTCAAGAGCTGAGATACGGCGCTGTTGTTGCAGCATTCAAAATGAGTCACTGTGGGACAGTGATTAGGTCTAGATTATTACTCAAAGGTAAAGTTTCAATGATTATGGTTTTCTGAATTAACATTACTCCTTTCATTTCATAGGGTTGCTCTGATCATTGCACGATTTCGCGCTTTCTCCGCCAAAGGTTTTCCCTAGTAGCCGAGTGCGGTTATGGAGTCATAACGCTCCGGTGTGCGTAACCCAATCTGGCTACATTTGGGCGATTTGGTTTACGCACGTCACACGCGTCCCTGTTTTGCTTCATAGGTTCACAGTGCCTCGTGCCTTACATGGGCAGACTTCTTTGTACGCCTTCCAGGCTGTAACAATCGGCTGGCCCTTGGAGTGCGCACACGCTCCTGATAATTCACTATGACTCGGACGCCCATGGGGCTGGAATAGTTTGACTACAGCTTTGCTGAGGAGCCGATACATTATTATTTTTCAATTCTCGTGTGCACAGGGTTGGCTCCCCCTCTACTCCACCGTTACGCTGTGCTTGGCACTACTATATTGAATACGGACACCCCATGACAACGCATGGGTGAGATATATAAGGAGGATGTGATCTATTCGAACGGAGCGCACAAGGCTCCTGAAATAATTATGTTGACGCTCAGGTTCTACACGCCTTTGAGTAGGTCAACCGGGCCCCAGATGTACCAACCCCTAGCTCTGCGACGCAAGGCTTGATTGACGCCCATCATTCTTGAGTCACTTTTCCTTGGGCATGTTTGTTCTCTATATCATTCAACATGACAATATTAGGGCATCCGCGCGCGCTCAACAGGACTTAGATAGGGGCACAATAGTTATAGCTCGGGAACTGCGGCCGGATACACTGGTTTTGGTGGAAGAGTCCTTCTTTACTTGCTAGTTGTACAAGAAATCTCAGAAAGGGTTTCCCGGAGCTGGCAGGCTGCCAGGACAACCTCCGGGTCAGGGCCGGATGCAAGCAGCGATGGACAACTTTGATGTCCTGACTGCGCTGACCCTTGGCGAGGGAACCCATCTGGGACAGCTTTGTTACGGGTCGCATCTATGATATGTAGACATAGTTGACCTTTGGTCACACCCTCTGGACTTCGGAGGGTCTTTCGCGGGGCTGGTCCTTTGTGGACCGTTTAGGGACTCTGTTTTAGCAATTGCTTTCCCACCATGTTCCACACAGTTTTCTACTATATGGCTTTCGGGAGAGCATCTCGTGGTCACCAGTTTTTCCTTCCCGTCCTTGGCGGCTGCTCCAATGACGAACTAGAGGATGATTATACTCTCCTCCAGCTTTCTATTTAGGTGATTGCTCCCTCAAGGGAACAGGGCGTCCTCCCATTCGGGTTTAACGGGATGTATATGTAGGTGTGTATGTATGTATATGTGTGTATAGGTGTATGTATGTGTATATATGTATGTGTATATATATATATATATCTATATATATATATATATAGATATATATATATATATGTGGGTTTATCCTAGCACAGACATAGACTTTAGACTCTCATCTTTCCCGAGGTCAGTTTTCCTCTTCGGATTCCAATGTGCCCTCGGAGTTACAATTGTAATGGCCTTTTCGGCTATTCTCTTCGATACACTTGTGGCCCTTGCTTAGATTTTTCCAGAGTTATCTCCTTACTCACATGTCAGTTATGTCTTACAAGCTCCTAAGTGGGAGCTTCAATGGAGCCCATTCTGATGTTACCCATGCAGAGGGTTTCATTTCGGGCAGTTGCCGAAGTAGTGAGGCGCTTAGCATAGTCTGTCAAACTGTTTTTTCCTGCCCTCCAGTCATTTCAAGTCTTTTTTCCACATAGGTCTTTTGACACGTACTTCTCACATCATGTAATATCTCGGTTGTGAGAGCCATCGGCAAGACAAAGGGTACGAGGTCATGTTCCTAGCAGATTTGGTCACGGACTTTTGGCGTTCTGCCGGAAGTATCAGATTTAAGTCATTACAGAATAGAATCCGTAGCAACAGGGCACAGTGGCGGACTGGTAATTCTGGTATCACCAGATGGCAGTAGGTGGCAGCTTCACCCGAAGGACATTCAGTGGTTGTAAGCCTTTTTTGGGTTCTTGCTCCGCAGATCTTTTAGTGGCAGGAAGGATTCATCACAGACGTTCGGCTGGAGATAAAAACCAGGGGGTAAAGGATGTATGCAACCAATCAATGAGAGAGGGGACTAGGAGCGCATGAAAAAGGTCCTGTACCAGTGCTCCTGAAGGTCATATAATTATTCCATGGATGGTTTACAGTTCCTATATAAAGAAAAGGATAGCAATAGCCCACGTATCGGCTATAGAGAGTAAGGTGTGTCTCTAAGGTCAAGGTGAGTGTGTAGAGTGGGGAGAGGGTACTCCTTGTTGTGATACTGAGTGCCCTCACACACCCTTGCGGATGTTTAGCATCATCATTGGGCACAATTGCTCCTCATGGGGGTGGCGCTCCAGTCCCTCACGGGCCCTTGGTTAGGGGCTCTCTGTTGGAGTTCTTTTAGGAGTTGCCGCATTTGTGAGTGTGGGTGTGTGGGTCAGGGTGTGCTAGTGAGTGCAGGTATTAAAATTGAGACAGGGTCCAAAAATAGTTTAATTGGGAGGTCCCTGGTTCAAATTAAAAATAGCGGGGATGGAGATGCACGGTAGTGCTTATTATGAGAGGGGAAACTAAACAAAATAATGTCCCACTTCTCTCAACCCGTATGGTGTAATAACAAAAAGTGCTGTAAGAAAAGTTAGGTCAACATGTTTCGCGCTTTTAGGTGGTCCCTATTGGATCCAGGAGCGCTTCGTCAGGACCAAAAGAAGAAAGTTACAAGGGTGGGTTCGGGAAGAGACAACCCATAATCCCATCCGTTACCTAGGTCTGGTACGCTTGACAATTCGTGTTCAGAATCCGTTATTATACGAAATTCATGTTCACAGCCTAAGAGGAGACATAACAGGGAGAAAAAGGGGGGGGGGAGGGGGGAAAAAAAGACAGAAGTAGTTTTATATCAAGGCTATTGATATAACTCAGACACGAGTGCACAGGATGTGCTATGGTGCCCAGTGCATGAGAACCCACCGAATTTTATACAGTGGTCATGCTACTTAGGTGGCCGGGAAACCACCCAGTTGGAATGGGCAAATTGCCCAGGGGTGAGGGTGCTATACAGGGAAGGATTGCGACACACGAGGTGATGAAATTACATTGAAATTACAATTCTATTAAGGACACGGAGGCGAGGATTATCCCACCCGGTTTATTACAATATTGGTAATAATTACCCACCCGCATGTACTTGATATTCTGTGTAAGCAGAAGTTACGGGTTTTCCCTGTCTCATTCCTTTCAGGTTCTGGGAAAAGAAGACGGAGCAGGTGTACTTCTGGTTTAGAAGACGTAAAATTCCAGTTTGGATATGGTTCTGCCACGTTGGAGGATGATTATTCGACTCATATTCCTTATTTTGGACTAAAGTATTAAAGTTATTGATTATTAAGGTTCGAGCAAAGAAAGAGGAGGAGAAACGGGATACTGTGGCTCTTATGGGGCTATACAGGATGTGATGTATGGACGAGCATCATGGGAAATGTAGTTTTATTTGCATACAAAATGTTGTTCATTGGCTGCTGTGAGTAGCAAATATAAGAAAGAGAAGCATAATCCTCGCCTCCATGTCCTTAATAGAATTGAAAATTCTTGGCGCGAATGCTAGCTAATTTTTTATTCTTCACGGCAATTGAGGTGACCGCTCTGATACTGAGATTCTTTGTGGGAACTTGTGCAAGACATAAGAAGGTGAGCTTGAGGATCCGTGCTAACTACCCTTTCGAAAACTATATGGTTGTTTTTTACCGTTTGGAGTCGTTGCCGTTTTGTTAAGGGGAGCCAGGATTGCTAGTGCTAATGGTCCTGCTCATGTGATTGCCTGTTTTTGTAATCTCAAACCGAGAGTTTGGATGGGCATAAAAATATGATATAAAAGGTTTCTGGGGCTCTGACATCTGAGCAATTTATCGAGTCTCTATATAGTGCTGGAAGTTGTTGCTGTATTGTTTAAGGTAAACCATGACTAACAGCTTAAGGAGTGTATGAAGTAACAGCATTGCATATCTTTTATAGTGGCATTGGATACTATCATAATGTATCAGTGCAGTACATCTTGAACACTGGCAGGGCATTCCAGGCCTGTAAAAAGGTTGAGTATGGTAAAAAGGAGCAGGCTGGTAATAAATGTATGTTAAGTGTCGGCTGATAGATGTAGACTACGTAAACTTAATATCTGATACAGCGAGGATAGAGAGGTGCACTAAGTCCTACTTACTGACATGTAAGTGTATATCTTTTTTTTTTTTTTTTTAAACAATTATGGATTGGAAGTGTAGAAGTTGGGCATAATATAGTAACACCCTGTGACAGCGCATACCATCCTTCTTTTCTCTCAGTTTTGAATGGATATATTATACGAGGCGTGTTTTAATTATATTCCATATCAAGATGATGCCCAAATGGTTTTATGAATGATGAACAAGAAATGTTATTAAGGCAACTTGACAGTAAACACAAAAGGTATGAGGTAAGGTCTTTTGATGATATAAACAATAATGGTAGTTAGTGGCTATGTTTAAACTTGACGTTAGACTACATTGAAAAAACTTTTTTCATGTTCCCTATGTAGGACCATTTCACATACAACAAACTCGCATCTAGATTAACTTTGATACACAGTGCATTGAATATTTTGGGTAAGAGACCTTATTTAGTAGTGGGTCCCTTAGAGGCAACAAGAGATGGATAACTGCCATTGATGTTAAAATACGGCTTTATTCTTCCATTGACAGAGTGCAACAGGGTGGCTAGTATATATCTTTTGCCTTTATTGGTGGAGAATTAGTAACAGTAAGTATTTTGATACGGGTTGCAACTGAAAGGATAGCTCTGGCCAAATTTTATACTTTAGACATACACTTTGGAGTAATGAATGGTGCACTCCTATGTGTGATTTGTCTTTAACAAGGAAAAATATGTTTTATTTTTATACTTTATATTTTTGGTGGCGGTGCAACAGCTATTTTTGGTAGCATGACTATTGGCAGTCTCTCCGTTATTTATTCTGCCCTTAGTAAGTTGGGCTGGAATAATAATGGAGACTTCACAATGGCTAGGACACACTTTTCGGTGGCTTGCACTATTTTGGTGGAATGTGGCACATTTGGATTTAACCACATGTTATTTGTACATTGTAGTTTTGTAAACTGGTCCAATTGATAACATTTTACTGTTAAATCATGGGCTGTGAATTAATTGTATCTATATTTTTTTAGGAATCCTCAGGGTGTAGAGAACACTGGTTTGTTATCTGGTGGGTCCTGAGGAAGTGGTGTTAATCTGCTCTATAAACCACCGAAACGCGTTGACCAAGGCTATCCAGATCCTGCTACATGCAGTTGCCCTAAATGGTCGCAGAGACTGAAAACAACTCTATGTCTCATATTTTGCAGATATATGCGGTTGCGATTGAGGTATGAATGTACTGTAAGAGGTATGAATGTATGAGAATTGGTTGGTATGTTTGTGTTGTTTCTCTACCTAGGGGTGAGAATGTTGAAATATGAAATAGTTTTCAAATTGTAAAGTTAACTGTATATGCTGAAAATATGTATTGTGATACGTTCAAATGATAAAAAATGGTATAAAAATAATTTTGATAAAAGATAGAAAATAAGTAAAGTTAAACTATTATAAATGTATACATGTTCACAGATTTTATCATGGTTTACTTTATGAACGGCGCATGTTTGAATTCATAGTTGAATCATAGAAAAAGAAATATAGGTCAAGAGGGAGTTTTCTTACTGTGTTTTGTTGTCTTCCCCTCTTCTCCCTGACCTTAAGAAGTATACTTTTCAGAGGGAGTCCCTTCTCTTTGCATAGCAGCCCCACATGTCCTTACATTTAGGATTCAGAGTATTGGTTGGATCCATTAGCACCTCCAGGGTTTCAGAGCTTCACATATGCAGATTACGTGTGTTAAAGATTCTTCTGTTGTGCCACACCATCTACATCTTCCCCTCATTACCACCATACAAATAACCTCTTAGCGGGATTAAGCCAAAATGCATTCTCATGAGGGCATACTTTGTGTGATATGGCAGCGGCAAGCTCAGATAATCTCGTAGGAAGTGAGGAGAGTAGAGGTTCGCAGCCTGGCTGCTATGATGTTTGGATTTTTGATCCCTTAGGTCCTGCTTCCATGAGATTATCTTTGCTTTTTTTGTTAAACCTACCGCACTTAAGGCCTAGATTGAGATTGCCAGGAGCAATGCTATTACATTCTACCCCATTCCACTCTAAGGCAGTCTACTCTTTGCCACTCCAGTCTCTGCCACTCCACTGTACACCACTCAGCACAATGCAACTCCACCGTACCCCACTCCACTTCACTATATACTATTCCACTGTAAGCAATCTGACTCTGTCACTCAGCTCTACGCAATTTGACTCTACCCCACTCCACTGTATGCCACTCTACTGTACGCTACTCCCTTTTACGCCACTCCACTGTAAGGTATTACGCCACTCCACTGTACGGTATTCCAGTCTACACCACTCCACTCTACGCCACTCCATTCTGTGCCACTATACTCTACCCCACTCCACTCTATGCCACTCCACTCTACACTACTCCACTCTACGCTTCTCCACACTTTTCCACTGTACATATCTCCACTGTACGGTATTCCACTGTACGGTATTCCAGTCTACACCATTCCACTCTACGCCGCTCCATTCTATGCCACTATACTCTACCCCACTCCACTCTACGCCACTCTACTCTACTCCACTCTACTTCACGCTATTCCACTGTATGCATCTCCATTCTATACCGCTCCACTTTACGCTATTGCACTCTACATCACGCCATTCTACACCACTCCACACCACTCCACTCGACATTTTTTTATCTATAGGCTTGACCCACTCTACACCACTCTACTATACATCACTTTACTGCACGCTAGTGTACTTTATGCCACCTCACTCCACTGTATGCTACTCTTCTCTGCATCATTCCAATTGTGTGCTGCTACACTCTTCTTCACTCCATTGTACTCTATTCCACTGTATGCCACTCCTCTGTACGCCCTTCTCCTCTACAACACTACAATACACTATTCCACTGTACGCCACTCCACTGTATGCCACTCCATTGTACCCCACTCTGCGTCACTTCTCTATTTGCTATTCCACCGAATGCAACTAGACTCTACACCACTCAACTCTGTGCTATTCCACTCTATCCCACTCCACTCTACCCCACTACACTGTACGCCACTCCACTGTATGCTGCAGGTACGCTGCTTGTAGGAAGCTGGCTCTCTATATAGCGTAGTAAAACAAAGTAATTTGTGCAGAGAGTCCAGTGGGTCCCCAATTGGTTTACAGAGGCTAAGGTAGATAATACTAATGCTCTCTTATGTGGTAGTGTGGTCGAGCAGTTAAGCTTATCAAAGGGTAGTGCTAAGCATTTGTTGTACTCACAGAGGCATTAAAAGAAACACACTCTAACAATAAATCTGGGACCAATTTCGAAAAATACCACTTTCTATATATATTTTAAACTCAAGAAGTTTTTTCAAATGTAAGAACAGTTTTCAAAACAAATCTGCACAGATAAGTAAAGTATTCGAACCTGTGCGCTTTTATGCACAATGCAATCCTATAGGAGGGAAAGACAAAGATGCATATTGTTGTGAAGTTCCTACCAATCCATAGGACCTGCTTTTTTGTTAGACATCATAAAATTTGGGTGAGGTGCCTAGACTAATTCCGGGCACACCTGCGGGATATGTTGGCCTAGAGACAAGCTAGCTCACAGTGTCAACGTAAGCCCCCCTACACTTACCAGGGAGCGAATGGTTTCTGGCAACCACTGAACATGACAACCCTAACTCCTCAGGGGTTGTGGAAATAGATCAGAACCTTTCACTCAGTCACCCGTGCTCTTTTGTACTCCGAGAAATAAACAGAATACACAGTGGGACGTTTTCAATATATTTATTGAACCAACATTATTCTTGTATAGAATACATGTGCTACAATAATCAATAGACAGAAGCAGATAACAGTGTATTTATGCAGGCTTTCGATACAACAAGGAAGTAATCAGGTGTACCCCTACTATGCAAACCCTACTCTGATGTGTGTAGGTGTGAAGTCAAGAATCCCACCAAGGGACGGTCCAACCCCTTTACCTGGCGGGAGATAATGTAGGAGACCGTCTTGGTCACGAACTGGACACTCCTTCACGGAGATGTCAGACTGCTGCGTGGTGAAGTCACAGCCTACAAGGACCCTCGGTATCAGCTGAAGTGCCACCTCTGCTAATCTTTTGTGATGCTCTTTATTTATAATAGAAAGCTGCCTTGCTGTGTGCGTATAGATTAGCGTTGTTATGGATATGAAGATTGCCCTGTCACAAAGTGGATTAAGACAGAAAGACGTTTGTACATAGTGCATAGAAGGGCCTTGTACACGGTGTTTGAGGCATCGTGATAATGTTGTGTGAAGCTAGATGTGAAAATAAAGTCGTTTCAGAGAAACAAATATAACATTGTCGTGCATGGAAAAATGTGCAAAAATTCACGGCAGAAATGTTATTTTGAAAAATAGGACTATGTAGGAAATGAGCCGCTACATGGGCCTAACCCGGGCACATAACAATATAAGATAAGTACAGTCAGTTTCAGGGGTTCACCTTCTGGGATCGGTCTAGTAATGGACCAAGCTTCAAAGTACTACCAGCAGTTCTTCGGAATCCACCTTGGTTCTACCAGGAGCAGAGTGCTGGTGAGGCTGGTAGCTGGTGTGCTACAGGGAAGGGGGACCACCTGAAAAGAGGCTGCACAGGGGGACTTGTGGGTAAGTCTCAGTGCTCCCAAACAGGGCCTCAGGACGCAAGGGATCTTAGAGCATGGAGGCACAGACGTTTTTTCGGGACACAGGCCAGGAGTTTAGGCGCACAGTGGTTTGGTTCGCTGGGCTGGTGCGCAAAGATGCACGGTGTCGTCAGGGACAAACAGCTGAAAGAGGAGAAATCACGACAGCTGGGCCACTCTTGAAGTGGGTCTCAGTGATGCTTATGTTCCTCGATGGCTACTTGGTCCCAGTGCAGTGAGAATCCGGACTGGACTCTAACTGCTGGTGTTAAGTGCTGGAGACAGCGTTTACAACGCTGTCCGTACCACGCGTGTTGGTAACAACGCACACGTTACATCGTCCACGTTGTTACCACGCATGGCATTACATCGCAACGACTTGCGCTAGATGGCATGCAACACCAGGGAATGTGTTGGATTTTAAGTCCAACACATTCCCTGCTGTTGCGCTAACTGGAGTAGGAATAGTAATTTATACTATTCCTAAGTCCAGCGCGCCATCTAGTGCAAGTCGTAAAAACGACTTGCGTTCTAATGCCATGTGTGGTAACAACGTGGACGATGTAACGTCCGCGTTGTTACCTACCGCATGGTGTTACCACGCAATGTAACGTCACGTATTCGTTTGGTGCAGGGTGTCTGGTACCCCGGGGGTTGATTCTGCGCTGCTTTAGTTGATCCTGATATCTTCACATTCGGTGGGGATACAGATCTGACCTTCCAGAGCACAAGTACCTTCTCCTGGTCATCTGCTGCATCGGTCGAGCCGGGGAGCTGCAAGGCGGTAGACTCAACTCTGTTTGTCGGTGCCTTAGGATTGCAGGGGAGTAGCTTTTCTACTCCAATGAGACTTTTGGGGTTTGTCAAAGTGCCTGCTGGCTACCCAAGACTTTGGTATTTTCACACCAGTGAAAATAAACACATGTTCCAACTGAGTGGGTATCAACACCTGGACGCTGACCTTCTTCACATGCCATGGGCCTGTCCATCCCCGCACAATTACTGGGATTTGGTCAGTGATGCTTTAGCAGCATGTACTGGCCTTATCCTGGCATGCACTTGGGAGGAATGCATATTGCACCTTTACCCTGGAGGCAAACAACTAAATGCCACCTCCCGCTTCCTTGTCCTAGGTATGCTGACAGTCAAACACTTGTTCTCAAAGAGGTGGAAGATGTCCAACCCCCCTTCTCTACCGTCCTGGAGACAGGTGCTCTTAGTTGGGCTATAGCAGAGGGCTCAGGATTGCACACTGAAGACACCTGAGGTCTCCACAAGGATCCTATTGCAGCAAACTGGCAGGCCATTCTACACGACTTTCAGGGGATGCAACCAGGTACTGAGCAGGCGACTCCCCCGACCTCCCCTAGCATGCCTGGTAGTTGACAGCACTTAGCAAAACCAAAGGGGATTATGGACGGAGTGTTGAAATTTGCAAGCACTCACCCCCGTCAACTGACTCCTTGTCAGTGAAATTGCTCTCCCCCCTCGCAGCTCCACCATCAAGTGAGGCCTTCCCCTGAGCCCCTGCACTCTCGAGTGCCGGTGTTCGAGGCCCTCCTCCACCCGCAGGTTTTACCTGCGCCTCATCCCCGGTGGTCCAGTGGACCTCTGTCTCCTTTCTCTCGCTCCACTCACTCTCTCTGTTTTCACTGATTTCAATCTCCCCCTTTTACTCTCCTTCTGTGTCTTTCCTCCGTTTTCTCTAGTTTTTTACTGATTTCAATCTGCCCGTTTCACTCCCCCTCTGTGTCTTTCCTCTGTTTTCACTCGTGTTTTACTGATTTCAATCTCCCCCTTTCAATCCTCCACTCGTCTTTCACTGATTTAATCTTCCCCTCTCACTCTCCTTCTGTGTCTTTCCCCCACTTTTCTTGCACCTTTCACGGCCTCATTTCCACTCTTTCCTCTCTTTTTGCCTTTTCTGCCTGTTTTTTCCTGCCGCTGCTGCCTCCGCAGCCCCTCCCCCCCAGCACGACCAACGCGACCGGCCCAATCCAGGTCCCCTCCCCGCTCCCGCCTCCCAGCTGTCCAGCCTGCCCCGACCCCTACTTAATGGCGGCCACTGCACGGGCTGCGGGCGCGCCAAAGGCAAGCCAGTCTGCACCCCTCCGTGACCAGCGCCAGGAACCCTGGACCTCCTCAACGCCAACGCTATGACCCAGCAGCACTCCACGCTCTCAACCCAGGACGCAACAACAACTGCAAGCTATCATCACCAGCTGACACCCACGGACCCTTCAGCTGTCACCGCTGCCGGCACACCTGCAGCACTGCCAAGACCACGGACCCAGCGCAACCCGCCCTCAAGACCACAACCCAACCGAAGACCCTGCAATGCATCCTCCTCAACGTCCGATCCCTCCACAAACACGCCACCGAAATCTGGGACCTCCTCGACAGCACCACCCCGGACGTAGCGTTCTTCACCGAAACATAGACCAACACCACCTCTGGACCAGACATCGCCATCGCCATTCCCCAAGGATACAAGATCTCCAGGAAGGACTGCCCCACCCGCCCAGGAGGAGGAATCACCATCGTCCACAAATCCAACCTCCGCCTGTGCACACTCCCTGACGAGCCCACAGACCTGATGGAACACCTTCACTTCAAGATACTGGCCAGCCCTACAACCACCCTATGAGGAACCCTCATCTACCGACCCCATGGACCCGCGGACTTTTTGCCAACTCCATCACCGACATCATCTCCCCGCATGCCATCGCGTCCACCAACTACACCCTACTGGAAGACCTCAACTTCCACCTCGACAACCAACTGGACCCCAGCACCACATCCTGGACAACCTCCACAACATTGTACTCCGCCAGATCATGACCAAACCCACGCACTCAGCAGGACACACCCTCGACCCCCTCTTTACAACAGGTAACTCCATCACCTTCAGGCACACCACTGAACTCCCATGGACTGACCGTCGGTGCATCCACTTCACCCTCAGAACACCCACAATCCACAAACACCTGCACCTGCTCCCACGAAGAAACGGGACCAGAATCACCGACGACCAGCTAACCTCATCACTCAGCAGCTCCACCCCAACCATCACGGAAAACGCTGACCCCAACACCGCAGCCCGAACTCTGCACAGATCGATCTCCAACAGCGCCAACACCATAGCCCCCCTCAAGAAAAACAACAACACCCACGCCAAGAAAGCCAGAAGGTTTACCACCGAACTTCGAGAGTCCAGACGCACTTGCCGCCGCCTCGAAAGGGCCTGGAGGAACACCAAATCCACAGAAGCCTACAACAACTTCAGAGCTGCCAACAACGCCCACCACCAACTCATCAGAAAAACGAGGAAAAAAGCGATTGAAGACAGAATCTCCACTCACACACATAAAAGCAAAGAACTCTTCAACATCATCAAGGAGTTCGCCCAACCCACCAGCGAGTCCACCGACATCCCTCCCTCACAAGACCTCTGAGACAAACTCTGCACCTTTTTCCATCACAAAATCAAGAGCATCTACGACAAGTTCGAAGAAGACAGCCAACACACTGAAACCTCAAAACCTGGCTCTTCGACAGACCCCCCCCCCCCCCTTGATGTACTGGAGCCTGCTAACCACCCCTCTCCTTCCAGCGCCTTGAGACCCTTACGGGTGATTGATTGATTGATTGAACTGATCTGGGTTTAATCCATCATCATTCTTTAGCTCACTCCGCTACCCCAGTTCAGACATGGCCATATGCAAATCAGTCTGACCCTGTGCCTCTTGGGAACAGTCCAGCCCGAACTGCCAAGCCATGTCATCCCTGGACCGGAAACAAGCATCCTGGGACCCTTTGGTTTTGCTTTGTTCGCCCTAAGTTGGCAGGGTATGCGCAGACGTGAGCCCCTTGCTCACTTTGCCACTGGATTCAAGCTAGCCTGGCTGTTGACGGTTGATTAACCGGAGAAAGGAGAGTGGGCCTCTAACCAACTCTCAGTAATCCCGCTGTGTGGGACCTACTGGAGGTAACACAGAAGGGCTAATTGAGTCCTAAGGTCCCTCAGCATCCAAGAGGACTTCATCCCCCAATCAGTAGTGCCGCAGGCGGCACTTTTGCATAGTAGTGGAGAAAGAGGGCGAGCCTCCAGCCAGCTTTCAGCAGTCGAGCTGTGTGGGACTTACTGGAGGTAACAGGCGGGGTTATTGGCCCCCCAATAACCCTCATGTTCCAATGAGACTTCTTCGCCCAATCAGTAGAACACCAAGAGGTGCATTTTCAGAGTGGTGTAGAAATGGGGTGGGGCCTACGACCAGCTCACAGCAATCCTGCTGTGTGGGTCTTCCCGGACGTAACTGGAGGGGTTCTTGACCCCCAAGGAGCCTCAGCATCCAAGGGGACTTCATTCCCCAACCAGTAGCGCGCCAGGAGACGTGTTTGCATAGTGGTGGAGAAATTGGGTGTGGCCTCCAAAGACCTCTCAGTAATCCTGCTGTGTGGGACTTACTGGAGGTAGCAGGAGGGTTTTTTTGGTCTTCAAGGACCCTCAGCAGCCAAGGGGACTTCACCCCCTACCAGTAGTGCTCCAGGAGGCATGTTTGAAGAGTGGTGGAGAAAGGGGGTGGGGCATCGATGATCTCTCATCAATCCCGCTGTTCGGGACCTACTGGAGGAAATAGGAGGACTTGTTGGCCCCAAGGACCCTCAACATTCAAGGGAATTCACCCCTTAACCAGTAGTGCAATAGGAGGTGCTGCATTTGCAGAGTGGTGGAGTAAGGGGGAAGGCCTCGGATGACCTCTCAGCATTCCCACTGTGTGGGAATTGCTGGAGGTAACAGGAGGGGTAGTTGGCCCACCAAGAAACCTCAGGAGCGAAGGGGACTTCATCTCCTAACCAGTAGTGCTCCAAGAGACGTGTTTGCAGAGTGGTGGAGAAAGGGACGGGCCTGAGCGACTTCCTGGTTCAGCCACTTTTTCTTGTTTTTTAAATCTTTTATTAGGGGAAGATTTTGGCCTGAGGACCCCATCCCTCGGGCCAGACCTTTATGGAAAGGGGAAGGCCCTCCCTGGGCCTATTTCAGCCCTGGGAACCCCATCCACTGGGCCTGACCTTGTTCTTAGTTTTTTTTTTTATAAATAGGGTCAGGGGGTCACATCTCCCCCTTGGCCTCAGAGACTCCATCTCCCGTGGCCCGGCCTTTCTCAAATAGTGGAGGGGGGCCATATTAACCCCCCATCCGTGGGCCAATTTTGCCCCAGGGACCCCCATCCCCGGGGCCAAGCCATGTCTTCTGGGTACCCCTAGGGCACCCAGTCTCCACTGAATCTGAATGCCCCCAGTCTCCACTGAATCTGAATGCCCCTGCAGTCCCTGCCGGCTACACGCCTCCTGTGGGAGCCAGCATTGCTTTCACTCACAGGGAACTGCTGGAATGGCTGCTCTCTGTGTGTCAAAGCAATTGTGCTCTGCCTCCAGCAAACAAGATTTCTCTTGCTAGAAGCAGAGCGTTTGCTGTGGCTTGGCGGAGCAGTAAATCTCCTGCCACGCCACAGCAAACAGCTATTTGTCGGGGTGGGCACCCCGGGACATAGCAGGAACCATCCCCGGGGGGTGGCAGTTCCCAGGACCACATATGGCTCCAGGAGGGGGGCCGCGTGGCACCCCTCCTTTCTGGTATTAGTGGTGGTCTGTGGTGCTCAGAAAGGAACTTGGCACCCAGGAGGTAGTGGTCCCCAGGGTCTGGGGGGTCCTTAATGCGCCCTATTACAAAATACACAGTACCAGAGAGGTGGTGGTCCCTGGGGCACAGGGGGGTCCGTGAGGCCCCCAATTTTTATTAGTTTAGCCCCGAGAGGTGGCAGTCCCCGGGGCAGCAGGGGAGGCTGTATGTGCCGCCCCCACATGGACTTTTTGACAAGCCCCGGGGAGGTGGCGGGCACCAGGGTCTGCGACACCCCCTCATTAGTATCAATTAGCCCCGGGGAGGTGGCGGTCCCCAAGGCATGGAGGGTCTGTGAGACGCCCCATTAGTATCAATTAGTCCCGGGGAGGTGGCGGTCCCCAGAACAATAGAGAAGCATAGGAACCTGTGCTTTTCTTTTATTTCTTTTTTAATTTTTTTGGGTGGGAGCCCCCAAAGAGGACTAGGCGGCCAGGGTATTCCTACCCTGCCCCCTTCTCTTTTTTAAAAAAAGCTCAAGCTGAGTCCCAAGATGGCGGACAACACTTCCTGGTTTGAAGTTTTGGAGCCAATCCGATATTAACACAAGGACTGTCGGAGTCTCGGTGGAGCTGCATCCCTATATATACAAATTGGCATCGCTTTCTGAACCAACAGCTACCTTTCTGCCAAATTTAGAGTAATTCCTTTCAGTTCGGGCTGTAGTCATGTCAAAATGGGAATTAATGTGGGGAAAGCAGGTTTTGTGACCCTCCCCTTTTTTCTCGGCCCCTGCTTGACGGATCACCACAAAACATTGAAGACAGCAACTGGAGTTAGCGGTTCGCAAGGATTCATCAAGTGACACTAATGTTATTAACAAATGGAAAAACGCTCTTCCTATGAATACTACATCCTAACTATAGCTACCTATTATATATTACCTACTGGCGGTCGCAAGTAGGTAGTTATAGTTAGGACCTAGTTTCCGTAGAAAAAGCATTTTTTGACTTGACAATAACTTTGTTCTCGTTTGACCAATCTGCATGAAGTTTTCCTAAAAAAGTGTCATGTGGGTACTATTGTTATGGAAACTTTGGGGGTGATCCGTGCAGCGAGGACGGAGAATTTGGGGTGCGAAATAAGGTTGCGTTTGTAATATAAATTCCCATAGGAACCTTTAGCCAAACCTACAGCCCGAACCGATGAACAGACTTAAACCAAATTTCGCAGGTAGGTAGATGTCTGTTCAAGGAAGTGCCTTTTGCTTATCTGGTAGTTGTTGAGAAATGTAAGTTTGAAATCATAGTGATATCTCTGGCCACGGATATTTCGCAGTGGTTTCGCGAATGTACCCACCAATGGGAATGCTCTGATTGGCTGTATGGAATCCTAATAAAAAGTTGCGGCCACCATTTTATCTATCTGGAACGTTTTCCCGGGGCTGAAAATCTGTATGAAAGCCCACATAAGGGGTCAGGGTGGAGATACTCTGACCTGACCCTATGGTTGAGAAATGGGGGTGATAGTGACACAAGTTAGGTGTCCAATTTTTTTTTATCACTGACGATTTTCGTGGTGATGCCACGACCGCCAGCGCTGACCCCCTGTGTACCCTGTTGGGGACATCGCGACTATCAATGTCGTCGCGAATATTGGTAAAAATATAAAAAAATATATCAATGAATCATTAATATGCATTGCTATAGAGATATTGATACATGTTTTTATAGAGTTATTTTTATAGTGAGTTATCTACTGTGATGATTAGAATTAATTGTATAGTTATAATTTTTTTATGTGGTGGTGTCTATTGAATTTCTGCTTGTGCTTTCTGCTTTCGTGACGTAAACTCGGGTATCACAATTACCGAAGTCATCGCGATCTCCGGCCTCACCGCGCAAATGGTAAATAGGTTTTAGAGATGGTTGTTCTAGAAATACACTAGAAAAACATGAGTTTGAAGTGTACAGTAATAAACCCCTAGTGTGTAAAATAGTATAATGTGTGTGCATATATGTGTTTTTCCCTTTATAGAAAAGGTGCGATCGCCCCGGTTAACAACGTCATTGCAATGTCCAAAATAAATGCGAAAATGTAAATTAGGTCTGAAAGATGGTTTATGAAGAAACTTAGTACAAAAATATGAGTTTAATCATGCTTTGAAAGAATTATGTATATAGTAATATGTGTAGGACAATGTTTAGAATGGATTTTTTTACAGATTATTTTTGGATGTGTTGGTGGCATTGAATGTCTGCTTTAGTTTTCCGTTTTCGCGTCGTGTCTGAGGGATTGTGATTACAGACGTAATCGTGGTCTCCGGAGTCACCGCGAAAATAGAAAATATGTTTTAGATATGGTTTTTATATAAACTGTAAAATATCCTTAGTGTGTTAAATACTGTAATATGTGTGGATATATGTGTTTTTTTGTCAATTTATGAAAAAGGCACGATCGCCACGGTTAAAGACATCATCGCAACATCCTGAATAACCACAAAAATGGGAAATAGGTCTGAAAGATGTTTTTTAAAGAAACTTAGTAGAACAATATGGGTTTAAACATGCTTTGAAAGAAGTATATATGTGTAGGGCAATGTTCAGAATGAATTTTTATACATGTTATTTTTGGATGTGTTGGTCATAGAATGTCTGCTTTTGTTCTCCGTTTTCGCGACATGTCCGCGAGAATCGCTACGTCGTCACGAAGATTGTCAAAAAATAAAGCAAAAAAAACATTGGAAAAAAACTTCACAATATTTCAGGTACTTAGGTGGCTCTGAGAAGAGCCGTTGTGTTGGTTGTGTGTATACGGCTGCTATATATAAGACCAAATGCAGAGTTTCAGGTTACTTAGAAACACCCTGTTGCCTTCATCTGTAAAGTGCACTCCATAATTTCTATAAATTCCATGAATGTCAAAACGCAGATTGTTGTTATAGATACAGCCCATGCGATGGTCTCTGAGGAAAGCAGAAAAGTTTTGTTAACATGTTTCCTGGCTTTGTCAATCTGTGGACAGAATTGATTTGACCACTTCCATTTCTATCTTTGGCATATAGTACACCAAGATAGTGTGAGGGAAAAGTGACATCAGTTCTGCAAAGGTTTCTTTTATCCAGCCCTACCAAAAAAAACAAAGGTTACAGGGACTTTACAGTTTAAAAACCTTAGAAATTCACTGAAAAAACCAAAGGTTACAGAGACGTTATCGTTAGGTTGGCATTTCACTCCTACAAAATCAGAGAAATTCAGCAGTTATAATTAGCTAAGCTAACTATAACTTGCGCCCCCACAATCCACAGCTTATGACCTCACATACTACATCACTCATGACATGGTCAGTATCATCACTCGGACATCACTGATGACATCTCAGATGATATCTCTGAGGATATCATCCACAGAATCTCTCACACGCCCACTCACACCGCATTATAACCTTTAATTCACTGACTCCAGCTTCCACACTACCATGCTCAAAACCATTGACACAACCATACTAGTGCATACACACACACACACTCACTGATTCATAGGTCTTCACACACATCCACTCTGTCACCCATACAGCCACTCAAACACTGTCAGTCACCCATAAAGCTACTCACACACCTACTCACTCACCCATAGAGGCAATCACACAGCCACTTACTCACCTATTCAGTTATACACACACCAACTCACTTCTTCATACAGATACTAACAGACTAACTCACCAATACAGTCACTGACACAAGCACACACTCACTCATATAGCCACTCTCACAATCACTGACTCACACATACAGTCACTTATATACTCCAACAATCACCTATACTGCCTTTCACATATGCAGTTATTCACCCATATACCACTGACACATCCATTCACTCACCAACACAGCCATGCGCACACTCACTTACCCATACAGCCCCTCGCAGATGCACTCACAAACCCTTACAGCCACTGACTCACCCATATAGGTACTCAGACAACCCATCAATAACCCATACAGTCACTCATGTACCTACTCACCAACCCATACAGCCACTTACACACCAATTGACAGACTGATACAGACATTCACACAACTTAGTCTCTCACCCATACATTCTGAGCCACACATAATCCCTCAATTATACAGTCAGTCACGCACACACTAAATCATCCATACAGGCCCTCATACACAAACTGATTCATCAATACACCTTGGTGTATATATATATATATAAATATATATATATATATATTTAACACTCATAAATGTTTTAGAAACATTCACAGTCACTAAATGATGCCATTAGTGATGTGATTTGAGAAGTCATCAGTGATGTCACTGACCATGTCATGAGTGATGTAATATGTGAGATCAATAAGCATAGCATTGCGGGGGCCCGAGTTCTAGTTAGCACAGCTAACTATAACTGCTGAATTTCTCTGGTTTTGTACGAGTGAAATGTCAGCCTAAATATGTCCCTGTACCCTTGGTTTTTTCAGGGAATATATTACCTACTGGCAGTCGCCAGTAGGTAGTTATAGTTAGGACCTATTATCCATAGGAAATCCACAACATTCTATTTGGAATATCTTTGGCGCCAGTTGACGAATATTCGCGAAATTTTCAAAACTCTTGGCCCGCTCCAGTCCGCTCCTATCCTGAAAGTCTAGGGGTGATTCGTCAAGCGGGGGCCAAGAAAAAAGGGGGTCCCAAAACGTGTTTTGCCCATGCAATTTTCCATAGGGACCGTTAGTCGCAGCTACAGCCTGAACTGCTGAACGGAATTACACCAAATTTGGCAGAAAGGTAGACCTTGGTTCAGAGTCGTGCCTTTTGGTTAAATGGTGTAAATACGTTCAGTAGTTCCTGAGATAATCAAAAGTAAAATCACATATATATCTTGGCGGAGCCTAACCACACGATCCTCGTGAGATCTGATTGGCTATCAGCACTTCATCCAAGAAGTGTTGGCAGCCATCTTGGGACCAATATACATGATAGCACCTCATTAAAAAGCATTGCATTCGACTTATCGGCATTTGATTGCTTAACCCATAATAAGCTGTGGCTTATTTTAGAAGAATTGGGCGTCGCAATTAGTTTTAATCTCCTATATAAGAGAGTTTTACTTGAGGGCACGTGTACGGCTTGGAACGGGTGGAGAATGCACGGGACACTTTAATGTGAAACATGGTGTAAGGCAGGGGTGCGTCCTTGCACCGTTTCTTTTTACTCTGTACATAAATAATATTGAAAAGGTTTTAGTCCAAGAATGTAAAGATGTACCTGAGGTTGGTAAGCGCCCCATTTCGGCATTATTATACGCGGATGATGCGGTCTTAATGGCACGCACCCCGTTGGGACTGCAAACGGTGGTTTCCAGATTTGCTAATTTTATGTCTGAGAGAGGTCTCACAATTAATTCTTCTAAGACTTTTATAATGAACTGTGGGACAGGGTGCATAAAGACTAAGTCTATCTATATTGATAAAAAACGGATAGAAACTACAAAGATATTTTCCTACCTGGGGATAGTGTTTGATCGTACGGGTTCATGGGTGCAGGCTGTCAAAGCAAGGAGACTGCTATACATTAAGAACCTATCTGCTCTATCTAATTTCAGTAGGAAATTGAGTAGGCGCCCAACACTGGAACTTTTAGATATCTACAAAGCGAAATGGGGATATGTGGACTTGGGCTCACTCCAGGTAGTTGAAAACATGTTTCTGAAATTCTTATTGATGGTTCCTAATAGTACTTCCTCCTTTGTTTGTCACACTGAACTAGGACTTGTATACTTGGAAGATATTATAAGGATTCAACCTGTCCTATTTGGCACAGGATATGGATAACAGAGGAGACAAGTTTTAACAGGAGAGTTTTAGAAGACTGTAGGGGCCTGGACGGGGCTTTAATCGGATGGTTGGCATATGTTAAATCATTTTTATAATATAGGTCTTCATGATTTTTATGATAAACCGCTAACTATGGTCGGGATGAGCAGGAAAGATTTAAAGAATACCTGTTTGAATTACCTGTCGGAACAGAGATTGTGTACTGAGCTGAATAAATCCTCGGTCCAGGCACATACTCTTATATTAACAACTTTTAGTCTCCAACCCTACTTGCGTCTCTCTATGAGTAATTATGATCGATTTTTACTTGCGTTTTTGTCTGGGTACTTTCTATAGATTAATAACTCTTCCTGTTGCTAATGACTGGTCTAAACAGCTCTGCAAATGCCCATGTGATGACACCTCTGACCAGTCCACTATACATGTGTTATTCTTTTGTAAATTTTATATCTTGCAGAGAAAAACATGGATCGTCCCAGTTTTAAAAGAATTGGGTATGAGGTCCTGTCGCCCAGCTTTTTTGGTACTTCAACAATTAGAGACAGTTTTTATGGTAGCCTCTGTAACGACCTTTTTAAAAAATGTTTTTAGATCAAGGAAATCGATTTTAATGTGATAATAACAGATGAAATTTAGCTTATATATTTACTTCTTTGTTTTTATGTAGTTTTTATCATGTATTTTAATGTATAAATTATTTTCTATGTGCTTTTATGGTTATATTCTTCATGTAACCGAATAAAGTATTCTTGAATTGAAAAAAAAGCATTGCAGTTAATAGAAGGTTTTAAGACTTTAGTTACATTATAAATCATTTGTTGATGGTACCATACTCATTTCAGGAATTGTGGTGTGTTCTAAGGTGATTTTACCATGTGAAAAAGACTTCTGCTGGGATATCATGAATCATGTTTGAGAGAAAACTATTTTCTCATGCTTTTCCCACAGAGGTTTGGAAGGTGCTCTATAAGCTAAACTGAGAGCATATTTTCTGTAAATTCACATTATCTTTCTCAGTCATGTGAGAATGAAGTCTGACATTCTCAGTAAAAGATGTACATCCAACAAGGGCAGAGATTGTCAGTTGATATCTTTGTGTTCTACTGCAGCTTCCCAGAGTGTTCTAAAGAACAACTAGAGCGCAAACAGTCCTACGTATGACAAACGTATGGCACAGCTGAAGCCATCTTGATTGGAATAAAATGGTAACTCTTAAAACATTTAATTTAAAAATGAACAAAATGAGGGGGTTCGTTTTGCCATAGAAAGTATGATTAGTGCTGCAGAAAGAAAAATGAGGGCACATTTTGACTTCTCAAATCCTCTTCTATTTCATAAAAAAATCTGACATGCAGACTGAAACATGCACTCTGAATACCAGCAGCAGACTTCCCTGGTGAGCAATAGCTTTACTACAGTGAACTAATGAGCAACTAGAGTGCTAACATTCAGAATTTATGGCAAATGTGTGACACATCTGAATGCCTTCTTGATGGAACCAAAGTAAAACACTGATAGTATTTCCTACTGAGGAGACTGCAGTAAATGAGGAAATTAGGAAACTTCATAACAAATAAGTCTCCCAAGGTGGCCACCAGAGACAAAAGGGCCCAAATGTAGCCCAAATATCACCCAGATGTAGCCCAAGTATAGCCCAATGATAGAATGTCCCAGAGTGTTCTTAAGAACAACTAGAGCGCTTACTGTCTTACTTATGACAAAAGTATGGCACACCTGAAGCCATCTTGATTGGAATAAACTGGTAACACTTAAAACATTTAATTTAAAAAGGAACACAATGAGTGGGTTCATTTTGCCATAGAAATTATGATTAGTGCTGAAGAAAGAAAAATTAGGGCACATTTTGAGTGACTTCTCAAATCCTCTTCTATTTCATTAAAAAATTCTGACATGCAGACTGAAATATGCACTTTAAATACCAGCAGCAGACTTCCGTGGTGAGCAGTAGCTTTACTACAGTGATCTAATGAGCAACTAGAGTGCTAACTTTCAGAATTTATGGCAAATGTGTGACATATCTGAATACCTTCTTGATGGAATCAAAGTAAAAAACTGAAAGCATTTCCTACTGAGGAGACTGCAGTAAATGAGGAAATTAGGAAACTTCATAACAAACAAATCTCCCAAGGTGGCCACCAGAGACAAAAGAGCCCAAATGCAGCACAAATATCACCCAGATGTAGCCCACATGTAGCCCAATGACAGAAGTGTGCAGAACACTTATTTTTTGTGGTTTTTGCAGTTTTATATAGTGCAGACTTGTCAGGTATTGGAGTTCTTTACATGAGCATTGGTTACATCACACAAGATCAAATGTATTTTGGTTGTAGACATGGGGAGATTAAGTGATTTGACCAGGATCACAGAATGTTGAGCTGAAGCAGAAACTCCAACCTGGTTCCCCAGTTGCAAAGTCTGCAGCTCTGGAAGTAACACCACATCCTCTCCCCTAAGTGCAACATTTAATCAAGTGGTCAACTGGATAAAAAACATAAAGATAACAAATAATTTAAAAGTGTTTTGTCGCTATTTGAAAACTCAGAAAATATGTCCTCATTTTAGTTTTTTAGAGCACTAACCATAAGTTTGATGCAAATAAGACCCTCTCATATATGTACTTTCTAAAGGAAATGCTCTAGGTATTACAGTTTTGATTACATCAAGATGACGTCAGGCGTTCCACACTTTTGTAATAAATATAGAATGTTAGCAATCTAGTTGTTCATTAGGATACTGTTGAGAGGCGGAGGCCAGGGGCACGGACTCTGAAAATTGAAGGCAGGTAGGAGGGTGCAGAGACAACAATTTGACCACACTGGGCAGGCAGGAAGGGCAGTGGCAGCACAACAGACTATGGAGGGCAGTGGAAAGGGGGGCAGGGGCAACAAACCAACAATACAGGACTGGCAAGAGAGGCTGTGGCAATATAATAGACCATTGTGGGCAGAAGGAAGAGGCAGTGGTAGTACAACCATACATGCCAACAGACCAGATTCAGCCAGGAAACGTCCAATGTTTTTAAGCTCAAATGGGCTTTATTTGATCTGTCTACAATCTCCTCTTTTTCAATGTAACTCAAAGGGGAAAATCAATACCCCAGTTTTATTTCAAATTCTCCCTCTTACCAAGTTCAAAATGTTCGCAAGTATGGTACATTGGATCATGGAAGGCAGGAGGAATTAGGGTAGGGACATGGACTCGGATAACAGAGGACAGGAGGGACATGGAGAGGTGCACCAAACTGACCCTACAGGGCAGGCATCAGGGTTTGCAGCAGCACAATACACCACACAGGGCATGCAGGACGAGAGTGCAGCACAACAATCCATAGAAAGCAATAGGGAGGGGACAGGACCATGCACATGGACAACAGAGAACAGAGGGGAAAGAGGCAATGGTAGCTAGCTGACCATAATGGACAGACAGGAGAGAAAGCTGCAGCATAACAGACCATAAAGGGCAGGAGGGACGGATCAGGGGCATTACAATGGAACAGACAAGCCAGGAGGGAGGGAATAGGGGGTCTGCACATGGAAACAGAGGGCTGGGGGCAAGGTGGCAGGGCAGGAGCAGCAAGATGACCATGGAGGTCAGGCAGGATGGGCACTAGAAACAAGACACACCATGGAGAGCAACAATGAGACTATGATGGCATACACACAGACAATGGAAGGAAGGTGGGAGCGGGTCTTGGGCAGCTAGCTGACCACACAGGGATGGTGGGAGGGGCCGTGGCAGCACAGAAGACCATACATGGCAAGCGGGAGGGTCAGTGGCAGCACAATGGCTATGATTGGCAAGAAGGAGGGTGCAGGGGCATGCACAAAGGACCATGGAGGATAGAAGGGAGGGTCATGACCTGGGCACAGACAAGAGAGTTCAGGGGAAGGGGCCTCACAACAGACCGCGCGGGGCAGGCAGGAGGAGCAGTTGCAGCACAACAGACCAGGGAGGGCAGAAGGGTGTGGCAGTAAAATGGACCATGGAGCACAGGAGGAAGGAGATAGGGGCATGGCATGTGGACAGGCAGGGTGGAGGTGGCAGGGACAGGTTACAGTCATCTGACAATGCTAGGCAGGTTGGAGGGGAGTGGCAGCTCAACAGAACACTCAGAGTAGATAGGAGTGGCAGGTCCATGGAAGATGGTGGGCAAAAAGGATGGAGCAGGGGCATGCACAAAGACATCGGAGGAAAGGGGGAAGTAGAATAGGGGCAGCAAGCTAAGCAGGAGGTCAATGATGGGGCATAGAATTGGGCAATGGAGGGCAGGAGGAGTGGACTGGTACATCATCCTAAATGGAGGGCAGTGGCAGCACATCAGACCATGCATGGCAGGAGGGAGGAGGCTAAAACCATGGATTCAGACAACAGAGTGTAGGGAGGAGGTGGATGGGGCAGCAAGCTAACTGTTCAGAGAAGATGGGTATTAGGAACTTTATTGTTTTTAAAATGTTTCTCTGTGCGAACTACTTAAAATATGAACAAGTATGCAGCATAATCTCACTTTTATTCAGGAAGAAGAGGACATTTGTGACTGTGACTCCGGGTTCACTTGGCAGAAACACCCCTGACCCTCCACCCCCATCGCAAAATGTAATGCCCGTGAAAAGGGTAGGTGAACGCAGTGTTATATAGAACATAGTCCTGAGAGCACAATTGAAAATGAAAACTAGATATAGTGTATGGTATAAACTGTGCACCAAAACGTGTGATATAAGATGAACCGGGGCGTGAAATGTAATATGCAATACATTGTGCGCAATGACAGATTCATTGGAGAGCGCAAGATAGCACAGGCACTAGCTTGTGCTATGTGATATGCGCCTTTGAGTGTAATCTGCACAGGGCAGTGTTGTGTAACCTAACTAGTTTCTAAAGTTGTAATATAAAATATGTGCTGGGGAGTGTAACGTTGCATATGAACTGTGACAAAGATATGGATCCCAGAATGTAAAATGGATGGCATAGCGCTGCGCGTTATATCATAGGCATCAAGGAATGCACGTTAGATGGGGTAATATAACCCGTGCGAAGGCAAGTGTGGCATGACATATTCACGGGGTGGTGTTACAGTGCACATGGGCTAGAGAGTGTCATAGCATGCGCACTAGCTGGTGGAATACAATACAGAGGTATGTGGCACTCGGCGGGCACTGGTGGGTGTAACACAGCATTGGGCTCAGTCAGGAGCGCGCTGTGACTCTCAAGTGAGGTTTGTCTCCTTTCCAGAGAGTAAAATAAAAAGTATTACACATCCGGCGGTGGATGTGTGTTTTATTAACCGTGCGGGGGGTTTCTTGCATAGTTTTGGTCGAATTTTTGTTGAATCCCCTTTGAATGGTTTGGTGTGCGTGTGTATTAAATGTGCCCGTCAATGGCTACCCATATTTGCATAAATAAACGACAAGGGTGTCTACTTGGAGAGTACCCACCGGCGGGGGCGCCGGGATTAGGCATGGTAGGGCGTCAGACACGTCAGAGCTTCACTAGCGGTGTAAATAGATTCCACGTGGATTCATTGTATGCATAGTCGCCTTTTAATGAATATCACGCAAATCGTCATGGTGATAGGTACATATGGTTTGTCCAGCATGTCCTAGGTGTTTCTATAAATATATATTTTTTTTAAATAATAAAAAACAAAGGCCGGCCCCGGGGGATGGGGTCCCCGGGGCCATAAGTGGCCTGAGGAGGGGGGCAACGCAGCGCCCCTCCTAAAGAATAAAAAAAAAAAAAAGGCCATGCCCCGGGGGTTTGGGTCCCCGGGGCCGATTAAGGCCTTGGGAGGGGGGCCGCGCGGCCCCCTTCCAAATTTCTTTTTTTCAACAAAAAAAAATTAGGGGGCAGGCCCTGGGGGATGGGGTCCCCAGGGCCAATAAATTAGAAAAAGAAGGGGGCCACACAGCCCTCCTTCTTAAAAAAATAAAATAAATGAAAGACCGGCATTGCGCCGGAGGCCACGCCCCCTCCTTGCAGCACTCTGCAAACGCGCCCCCTGGCCAGTTGTAAGTTGGGGAATTAATTCCCCTTCAATACTGAGGGTCCATGAGGGCCAACTAGCCCAACAGATATCTCCAGTATGCACCAGGGAGCTGCATTGCAGACAGGTGTTCTGAGGCCACGCCCCTTTTTACACTTCTCTGCAACGCAGCTCTGTGGTGCTTACTGGAGGTACCTAGTGGACTAGTTTGACCCTAGGGACCCTTAGGATTTAAGGGGACTTAATCTCTCAACTTAGAACGGCCACAGGGCGCGTTTACACAGTGGTGAAGGGAGGGGACGGGGCCTGAGGTGACGTGTGCAAACACGCCCTGTGGCACGTTTTAAGTCGGGGAAATAATTCCCTTTCAATCCTGAGGGACCCAGGGGGCCAACTAGCCCACCAGGTGCTTCCAGTAAGCGCCACTGCTCTGCGTTGCAGAGAGGTGGTGCAGGCCGTACCCCTTTTTACACCTCTCTGCAATGGCGCTTACTGGGCGTACCTAGTGGGCTATTTTGCCCCTAGGGACCCTCAGGATTCAAGGGGACTTAATCTCCGAACTTAAAACGGCTACAGGGCGTGTTTACACAGTGGGGAAGGGAGGGGACGGGGCCTGAGGTGACGTGTGCAAACACGCCCTATGGCGCATTTTAAGTTGGGTAAATAATTCCCCTTCAATCCTGAGGGCCCCTGGGGGATAACTAGCCCACCAGGTGCTTCCAGTAAGCACCACTGAGCTGCGTTGCAGAGAGGTGGTCCAGGCCGTGCCCCTTTTTACATCTCTCTGCAACACAGCTCTGTGGCGCTTACTGGAGGTACCTAGTGGTCTAGTTGGACCCTAGGGACCCTCAGGATTCAAGGTGACTTAATCTCCCAACTTAAAACGGGCACAGGGCGTGTTTACACAGTGGGGAAGGAAGGGAACGGTGCCTGAGGTGACGTGTGCAAACACGCCCTGTGGCGCCTTTTAAGAGGTAGTTTTACTCCTCTGCCCTATTGTATACTAGGGGCTTACAGAGGAGGTCATGCTAATCACAGGGGGACCACAACGCATAGTGTTCCCTAGTGTATGTAGGTGTTTTCACTGTATTCTGAGTGTCTTTTAACATAGCACTGGCTCTAGGACTGGTTAGTCAGACTCAGTTACCACCAGTATCCGTCTGAAAAAGTTGAGGGTACAGGATGATTTTGCAACAAGGCTTCTTTCTGCTCTTCTGTTTGTTCTTTCTGCACGTTATCCTTCTTCCTGCACTTTTCTTCGTCTTTGAGGACTTCTGTTGCTTCTTTCTGCATTTCTTTTTTTTCTTTCTGTGTTTTTTATTCTTTCTTCACATGTCCTATCTCTGTAGGCATAGTTAGAAATTAGCATTTAAAAAACCTTAGAAATTAACTGAAAAAACCATATGTTTCAGGGGCGTTATAGTAGGCTGGACTTTTCACTCGTACAAAACCATTGAAATTCCCCCGTTATAGATAGTTAGTTCAGCTAACAATAACTCACGCGCCCGCAATGCACTGCTGATGATGTCACATATTACATCACTCATGACATGGTCAGTGACATCGCTCATGACATCACTGATGACATCATCCTTGTGATAGTGGCAGACCTCCTCTCACCCTAATATAACCTTTGATACACACATTCAAAAATAGAAACTAAAATGTTCAAAACAATGGACAGTTACAACAGCCTATTCAGTAATTCTAAGATCCATATACACATCCACTCATTCACCAACAGTCCTATACAGTCACTCATACATGTACTCACTCATCATATGTACTCATACACCTATACATCCTGTTACACGCCACTCATCCATAGAGTTACTCACACACACAGTCACTCATGCTAATAAAGAATCAAACATCCATTTACTTGCATATACAGTTATACACACACACCACACTTACTTCTACAGAAACTTACACATACTTAGTCTTTTAAACAATCACTTACAGAAACACATACTTATTCATACAGGAACTCTTCCAATCTCTCACTCACATATACTCACTTATATACACCAATAGTCACATATACTAGTTTAAAACATATGTAGTTACTCATAAAGACACTATTGACAGTCATTCACTCACTAACACCCCCATGCACACACTCATCCACCCATACAGTCCTGCACACATGCTGTCTTCAACACATACAAACAGTGAGTCACTCATTCATGCACCTATGCACTACGTAATACCCCCCACCAAACCATACAAACACTCATACTGATACTCAAAAAACAACTAATAACCTATATAGACACTCATGTAGCTACTCACCAACCCATGCAGCCACTTATACACAAAGTGAGAGACTGATACAGATATTTACATATTTAAACATTACTCACTAAGCCATATATTCACTAAGATACACTTAATCAGTCAGTTATACAATCAATTTTCAAAAACAAATCATCCTTTAGACACTTATATACACATTTATTCTTCCATCGACCTTTAGATATACATATATAAAACATATTTAATGTTCAGAAAAACACACATTCACTGAATTATGTCATCAGTGATGTCGCTGACCATGTCATGAGTGATGTAATATGTGACGTCATCAGCAGTGCATTGCGGGCGTGCAAGTTATAGTTAGCTGAACTAACTATAACGGGGGAATTTCAATGGTTTTGTACGAGTGAAAAGTCCAGCTAACTAGACCGCCCCTGAAACCTATGGTTTTTCAGTGAATAGATATATATATAATATATATATATGTGTTGACACACATTTACGTGGGCTTTGAGACTGCCTCTTACCTGTGATTTATTGCCTTACTTTTTTGCTATTCCTCCCTACTTAGATTTGATTGCTTTCTTCCTTATTCTCGTGGGGCAACAGCATTTACAACGCTGTAAACACAACATGGTAACTCTACAACACGGTCATTACAACAACTGCATTGTTACCACACGTGCCATTACATCGCAAGTCGTATCAACGACTTGCTGTGGGGGCGTGCAACACCAGGGAATGTGTTGGATTTTAAATCCAACACCTTCCTTGATTTTGCACAAACTGGAGTAGGAATATTAATTAATACTATTCCTAAGTCCAGCGCGCCCCTTACAGCAAGTCGTTAATACAACTTGTGATGTAATGGCACGCATGGTAACAAAGCGGTCCTTGTAAGGACCGTGTTGTAAAGGCATGCTTTGTAAATGCATGCGTTGCAACGTCACATATTCATTCTCGTGTGTCGCACTTAGAGTAGCATTTTGTTTTCACTATCTTTAGTAAGGACAAGTTTTATACTTCACAACAGGTATGTCCCAGTAAACTGTTCCTGCATTCCCCTTGCAACAGGTGTGTCCCAGTAAATTGTTCATGCGTTCCCCTTCAGATAAATATTTTTTCTTAGGAGGACAAAGGTTTTGCTTTTTTTTTAAAACTGGTCCTTCAGTTAACGTTTGTTAGATTTTCTAGATTTGCACAGATCGATTGGCACCGGCACTTTCTACCCAGTTGAGTGTTGTGCTTGTAAATGTTTTTTGCTTAACCAATTACATTTTTAGGTCAGATGACTCTTTTAGGCTGTTTCAGGCTATGGTTGAGTTTATGTGTTTTTTACCAGATGAAGTGGATTGTTCCAAGTCAACCAGTCTCATGAAAAAGGGGTGCTTTTACTCAGGTTTCAGCAGGAGATGGGCAATTGATCAGGATACTGATGCTGGGTGACTATTTTGCAGCCTGCATGTGTGGGTGGACATATACCGCATGTCCAACATCTCATAGCCTAGAGGCAGTGCTTCTAGAGGAGCCACGCATTCAACAGTCCTGGCTGGCCTGGTTGCTTTTAGCGGCCCTGATGCCTCCCTCTGAAGTCAGTAGCACTCCCCAGGGTCAACTGCTGCTACTGCACTGACTGAACAGCTGCTTTTGGGCAAATGGCTGCCTTCTATCCAACTATATCACACCTGGCCGAAGCCTTGGCCCCTAGTGGGAAACTTAAAATTCTTGGGGCTGGAGGGGCTGTTGGCACTGTTGAGGCTCTGCTTGTTGGTGGCCTTGGGTCAGAAGCAGTAGGGGATTGGGGTGCTATTCGATTGCATCATAGTGGAACACACGCCTTCCTCGCCCAGTTTGGGCAGTTATACAGCAACATTTACAGTCTATTCATCGGCACCCACTAGTGGTACTGGGGTAGTTCTCATTGTATTGGACGCAATAGAAAGCCATGCCAAGGTGTGCTTTGACTGATCTTGTGTACTGGCCACCATCTCCAAGAGGAAAGGTAAGGGAAGGAAATGGAGTAGGAATGACTAGTGCAATGCATGGAGAAGTACAGGGCATAAAGCAGAAAACAAGACATGCATGTAACACAGAAGTGGTATTCGTAAGGTGCATTGCTATGAAGGTGACAAGGGCATTAAAAACTACAGGAATTACATCAATGCAGGCTATATTCCCTTCTGCCCCACAACTACAGTGGCACTAATAAAGTGTTGAGGTCATAGGCCCTGGAAGTAAGTGTGCCAGAGGTGCTGCAGCATCGCCGCCAATCTAAAGTGGAGAGGCGGGTGGGGTGAGGGATTAGGGGACTAATACATTTTTTAAAAAAGACTTCCCTGCGCTGACGCTGCCAGCCGCCTCTGTGCTCCTCTCCAGCTCTCCTCCCGGCAGTCCATGGACCACAACACAGACTCCCCATCCAATCCAGATGCTGCTCTCATGCTAATGCTATATTAAAGCTTGACAAGGGGAAACCCGTAAGGTACGAAGGACCCAGGGTGCTAACTATTTTGAAAAACAACAGGTCCTTCAAGAACAATGCAACATGCGATAAATATAGACCAGAGTCGGCTCTATATCATTTATACAATGCCCAGCCGGGCATTGAAGTTTTAATGATCAATTAGAATTAATTTCTGACATAAAATTAGAATGTAGAGTGGGACACAGTCCTGTGTCCTTACAAAATAAACAGAAAGTGCAGACAATCAAACACAAAAAACATACATCAGGCTGAAGAATGAAGCTTATAGCCAGTACAAATACAAGGGCAAGCTTTCTTAAAGGTACAACAACATGCACAATTTTTAACAAGTGCGTTTAAGATGCATGTTTGTACATTGGGTCGACGACGTTTCGATCTATTCAACCAATACATAGATCATCATCAGGACTAGAAGGAGTAAAAAGCCTGAATTTACAATTCCTGTACAATTAGAAGGGGAAAAAAATAAGAGAGAAAGGAAAGGTAAGTTAAAACCTAATAATACTGTGAGAAAAACTGTCAGTAACCATGCACTGCATGCCATACGTGAGAGACACATCTGGCGGCTGGATGTTGAGGCGAAGTTAAGGTATGGCTGGTGAAGTGAACCGAATGAACGAATCTTGCACATACGCTCAAGGCTGAATTGGACAAGTGCAATGGACTGGGATGGTGCGTGGTGGAGTGTAGGTGAATCGCCAGAAGGTTAACGGTGAAGTGGTACATGAACACAATAGCGAAAAGGTCAAGAGGACGTGAAGACTAACGGTGAGCCGGTCGCGTCGTGACTGGGAACGAAGGAAAGGCGGAAAACTAACCCAAAAGGAACCGAATCGCTCCTAGAGTAGGTTGCACTGGAGTCCAAGTGAGGAGTTGCTTGCATGGGTCAGCCAGGATAATACCAGTGGTTCAGCTAACCCTAGGACGGAAAACAATTAGAACCCGAAAGGGTAACCAGGGAAGGGAAGGGCGGAGTGAAGGAATGTACGCTCACCAGTAGTACGATGCAACAGGTTGCGGGAATTTCAAAGAACGACCAACTTCCCAGCAAAGCGGCCTGCGAATCCAAGGTCCGCCTGTGGAAAACCATACCGCGGGAGTTAAGGGTGAGGGGAGCAAGGTCGTCGAGAACGAGCACAGTAGCGCGCCAGTATGACACTTACCAGCATCCAGGGGAACGCACAATCGCCAGTTGGTAGTGACCGACTTGGCTGGAGGGTAAAAGAAGGATTCAGGAGTCACGTGATAACGGACCCGGGTCATGTGACAGGAAGTGCCGGCCGTGCTGGGACGTGATTGCGTGAGTGAATAGATGGCGGCCATGTTGGGTCAGTGTAACTTGAAGAAGGTGAATACGGAAACAGAGCGTGGATCAGTTAAAACAATACGACGATCAGTTAAACCAGTATCGTAATTTCAACAATTGTCAAAGGCATAAAACAAGGGGTTATACAGAATTCCCATAATTTGCAGAGGGGTCTAAATAAGAGAGAGCCAATCTTCATTTCTGTTTAAACCATTGCGAATTGTGTCAAGTTGAATGATAAGCTTCAGTTCTTCTTTGTTCAGCATTTGTGCCAGATCACCACCTCTTGGTGGTAGCTTGATGATTCGCAGAACAGTCCATTTGATCTCATTGTCCTGGTGATTAGCCTGATTAAAATGTTCTACCAGTGGTGCATTAGGGACATTACAGCGAATCCTGCTGCGGTGTTGACCAATCCTTGTTTTAATCTTCTGGGTAGTCTGCCCAATATAGTTTTTCTTGCATGGGCACTGGATCAAATAAATCACATTACATGTGTTGCAATTCGAGAAACCATTAGAATTAATGACAATGTCACCGAACGAAAAGGATTTGCCTTCTAACGTCAGATCACACAAATTACAGTTGCCACATTTTGCATGCCCCACCAGTGGTGTGAGACCCCAATATGAATTAAGTGTTGTGGGAGGTGTTTTTTTGGGAATTGCTGCTCGCACAAGGTGGTCTTTTAAATTGCGATTTTTGCGGAAGGCAAATAATGGTTTCTCCAGATTAAGGCTGCCTGCATTCAGTATAGGCCAGTGTTTAAGGACAGATTTTCGCACCTGGTTTGAGATGACAGAGAAGGTGGTGACACATACAATTCTTTTGGTTTCTTTTTTGGGGTTGGGTGTGAGCAATGTTTCCCTAGGGCAATACCAAGCCCGTTTCTGGGCGTTGCGAACAAGACGTTTGGGGTAACCTCTAGTTTTAAGTTTTTCAGAGAGGACTGAGGCCTCGGTGAAATAATTCTCTTTAGAAAAGCAATTACGCCGAATGCGCAAAAATTGTGAGTATGGTAGAGAGTCCCTCAAGGCTCTGGGGTGATTACTCTCATAACGGAGCAGAGTATTTCGTTCGGTAGGCTTCCTGTAGAGTTTGGTTAGGAGCTCACCTTCAGAGTGGTATATGGTCAAATCAAGGAAGGGAATGGATGTGGAGTCACTGGAGAGTGTGAACTTGAGGCCTAGACAGTTGTTGTTAAGCCAATGCTGGAAATTAGACAGTGAGTCAGTATTATTGTGCCAGATGAGAAAGACATCGTCTATATATCGACGCCATACTTTGACGCCTGATATAAAGGGATTAGTGGGTGACAGAATAGTGGTAGTTTCAATACAGTCCATGCATAAAATGGCCAAGTTTGGGGCAAAAATAGCGCCCATCGACGTGCCCTTAACCTGTTGGAAAAATATGTCATCAAAACAGAAGAAATTCCTAGTGAGGCAAATTTCAAGTAATTTCATGATGAATAACGTGGGGACTCCATGCGGTCTCGGTCTAGAGTCAAGAGTTTGTTGAATAACTCTGAGGGCAAAGGGCTGTGGAATATTGGTATAAAGTGATTCCACGTCAAGGGTACAGAGGAGGTGCTCAGAAGGATCAAATGGAAGGTGTTCTATTAAATTGATCATATCCATGCTGTCTCGAATATAGCATTGAGTCTGGGGTACGAAGTCTTTTATAAAATAGTTGACATACTGGCCTAGCGGTTCTAAAATAGAGCCGCAACCCGAGACTATAGGGCGGCCAGGGGGAGAGGTGAGGTGTTTATGTATTTTAGGAAGAGTGTAGATTACCGGTGTTCTGGGTGATTTGGCATTGAGAAATTGGAATTCTTTTGAGCTAAGAAAACCTTCATCTCTTCCTTCAGTAGTAATTTGAACTATAAGAGCCTGTAATTCATTTGTGGGGTCTCTAGGCAGTCTACAGTAGTGCTCAGTGTTGTGTAGTTGGCGGAATACCTCTGCTTTATAATCAGTGAGTTCTTGTAAAACAATGCCACCACCCTTATCTGCGGATTTAATGATAAGGGAGTTGTTACTTTTTAAGGATTCAATAGCTTTCTTTTCTTGAAGGGTTATGTTAAATGGAATAAACTTTTTGGTGTCTCTCAAAGCGTTGAGGTCTTTGAGTACCATTTTTTCAAAGGTGACAATTTCCACCGGTACCATGTTGGATGTTGGAAAAAAGGTTGAGGGGGGGCGGAATGGTGTAAATGCAGTAGGTTGAGGTGTGGCATTATTCAAAAAATAGGCATACAGACGAAGGCGTCTGAAAAATCTAAGTAACTCAGCATGAAGGTCAAGGTAGTTGGGATGCGTAGTGGGGACAAAGGAAAGCCCTTTACTAAGCAGAGATAATTCAGTGTCTAGTAGGTTGTGTGTCGAAAGATTGAAAATGGGGATAGTTGCCAATTGAGGGGTTGCAGTTGTAGCGGAATTTACCATTGGTAAAACTTCTGTCTGGTTTGACGTTCGCCAGGTTGGTTGTACCATCTCTGAGCCCGTTTTACTCGCCCTCGTCTCGATGGTTCTGTCTGGCCTCTGCCTAAAAAATTCTGGTTACGGGAGGAAGTGCTAGGTCCCTCACCTGGGTCAGAGTTATCGGAGGATTCTGCTGAGGTATCTGAGAAGCCCACAAGGGTATTCCGTTTGTTAAAACGTCCCCAGGGTCTGTTGTTCTGCGGGTTTGAGTAGGACCTGTTGGTGTAAAAGTCTTTTTGAAGGTAGGGGTATGTACGTTCAATTGAGTATGCTTTGATATCCTTCTTGACTTTGAGAGACTTCTTGTTTTGTTCAATTCTGTGGAATTCATCAACAGATTTTTGAACGGATTCAATTAATTTCTTGGCCTCAGTAACTGAACTAGAGTCTTTTATCTGTTTCTCAATTTCAGTCAATTCCTCATTGAGTGTTGTTAGTGTTTCAGTTGCAATATCAATACCCAAGACTAACCAATGTCTAGAACACGTTGTGCCAATATAACTGAAGTTGTTAATGTATTTAGGGTTATCCGTAAATATACCAGGAATATTTCTCACTTGGAGCCCCACAGGAATGATATCGGCTTTAAGGTATTCAGTTAGCATACGAACCATAAGCTGGAGACGGATCTGCTTCTTCTTACATTTTTCTAGTTGCTCTGATAGGGAAATATTTGGACAAGCAGTATTATCAGTTGTATCAGTAAATAGGGAGGGACCTTCGCAAATCTTCTTTATATATTCATCTGAATATAGGGGTGCATGGTCTGACATAGTAAGTGTAAAGTCAGGTTTAAGTTAGAAAAGAATTAAGGAAAACAGGGACAGGCCACTCAGTTAGAGGGAAATAGGGGAAGCATCCCTTACAATCCAGCGATTGTGCTAACTATATTAAAGCTTGACAAGGGGAAACCCGTAAGGTACGAAGGACCCAGGGTGCTAACTATTTTGAAAAACAACAGGTCCTTCAAGAACAATGCAACATGCGATAAATATAGACCAGAGTCGGCTCTATATCATTTATACAATGCCCAGCCGGGCATTGAAGTTTTAATGATCAATTAGAATTAATTTCTGACATAAAATTAGAATGTAGAGTGGGACACAGTCCTGTGTCCTTACAAACTAAACAGAAAGTGCAGACAATCAAACACAAAAAACATACATCAGGCTGAAGAATGAAGCTTATAGCCAGTACAAATACAAGGGCAAGCTTTCTTAAAGGTACAACAACATGCACAATTTTTAACAAGTGCGTTTAAGATGCATGTTTGTACATTGGGTCGACGACGTTTCGATCTATTCAACCAATACATAGATCATCATCAGGACTAGAAGGAGTAAAAAGCCTGAATTTACAATTCCTGTACAATTAGAAGGGGAAAAAAATAAGAGAGAAAGGAAAGGTAAGTTAAAACCTAATAATACTGTGAGAAAAACTGTCAGTAACCATGCACTGCATGCCATACGTGAGAGACACATCTGGCGGCTGGATGTTGAGGCGAAGTTAAGGTATGGCTGGTGAAGTGAACCGAATGAACGAATCTTGCACATACGCTCAAGGCTGAATTGGACAAGTGCAATGGACTGGGATGGTGCGTGGTGGAGTGTAGGTGAATCGCCAGAAGGTTAACGGTGAAGTGGTACATGAACACAATAGCGAAAAGGTCAAGAGGACGTGAAGACTAACGGAGAGCCGGTCGCGTCGTGACTGGGAACGAAGGAAAGGCGGAAAACTAACCCAAAAGGAACCGAATCGCTCCTAGAGTAGGTTGCACTGGAGTCCAAGTGAGGAGTTGCTTGCATGGGTCAGCCAGGATAATACCAGTGGTTCAGCTAACCCTAGGACGGAAAACAATTAGAACCCGAAAGGGTAACCAGGGAAGGGAAGGGCGGAGTGAAGGAATGTACGCTCACCAGTAGTACGATGCAACAGGTTGCGGGAATTTCAAAGAACGACCAACTTCCCAGCAAAGCGGCCTGCGAATCCAAGGTCCGCCTGTGGAAAACCATACCGCGGGAGTTAAGGGTGAGGGGAGCAAGGTCGTCGAGAACGAGCACAGTAGCGCGCCAGTATGACACTTACCAGCATCCAGGGGAACGCACAATCGCCAGTTGGTAGTGACCGACTTGGCTGGAGGGTAAAAGAAGGATTCAGGAGTCACGTGATAACGGACCCGGGTCATGTGACAGGAAGTGCCGGCCGTGCTGGGACGTGATTGCGTGAGTGAATAGATGGCGGCCATGTTGGGTCAGTGTAACTTGAAGAAGGTGAATACGGAAACAGAGCGTGGATCAGTTAAAACAATACGACGATCAGTTAAACCAGTATCGTAATTTCAACAATTGTCAAAGGCATAAAACAAGGGGTTATACAGAATTCCCATAATTTGCAGAGGGGTCTAAATAAGAGAGAGCCAATCTTCATTTCTGTTTAAACCATTGCGAATTGTGTCAAGTTGAATGATAAGCTTCAGTTCTTCTTTGTTCAGCATTTGTGCCAGATCACCACCTCTTGGTGGTAGCTTGATGATTCGCAGAACAGTCCATTTGATCTCATTGTCCTGGTGATTAGCCTGATTAAAATGTTCTACCAGTGGTGCATTAGGGACATTACAGCGAATCCTGCTGCGGTGTTGACCAATCCTTGTTTTAATCTTCTGGGTAGTCTGCCCAATATAGTTTTTCTTGCATGGGCACTGGATCAAATAAATCACATTACATGTGTTGCAATTCGAGAAACCATTAGAATTAATGACAATGTCACCGAACGAAAAGGATTTGCCTTCTAACGTCAGATCACACAAATTACAGTTGCCACATTTTGCATGCCCCACCAGTGGTGTGAGACCCCAATATGAATTAAGTGTTGTGGGAGGTGTTTTCCACAGGCGGACCTTGGATTCGCAGGCCGCTTTGCTGGGAAGTTGGTCGTTCTTTGAAATTCCCGCAACCTGTTGCATCGTACTACTGGTGAGCGTACATTCCTTCACTCCGCCCTTCCCTTCCCTGGTTACCCTTTCGGGTTCTAATTGTTTTCCGTCCTAGGGTTAGCTGAACCACTGGTATTATCCTGGCTGACCCATGCAAGCAACTCCTCACTTGGACTCCAGTGCAACCTACTCTAGGAGCGATTCGGTTCCTTTTGGGTTAGTTTTCCGCCTTTCCTTCGTTCCCAGTCACGACGCGACCGGCTCACCGTTAGTCTTCACGTCCTCTTGACCTTTTCGCTATTGTGTTCATGTACCACTTCACCGTTAACCTTCTGGCGATTCACCTACACTCCACCACGCACCATCCCAGTCCATTGCACTTGTCCAATTCAGCCTTGAGCGTATGTGCAAGATTCGTTCATTCGGTTCACTTCACCAGCCATACCTTAACTTCGCCTCAACATCCAGCCGCCAGATGTGTCTCTCACGTATGGCATGCAGTGCATGGTTACTGACAGTTTTTCTCACAGTATTATTAGGTTTTAACTTACCTTTCCTTTCTCTCTTATTTTTTTCCCCTTCTAATTGTACAGGAATTGTAAATTCAGGCTTTTTACTCCTTCTAGTCCTGATGATGATCTATGTATTGGTTGAATAGATCGAAACGTCGTCGACCCAATGTACAAACATGCATCTTAAACGCACTTGTTAAAAATTGTGCATGTTGTTGTACCTTTAAGAAAGCTTGCCCTTGTATTTGTACTGGCTATAAGCTTCATTCTTCAGCCTGATGTATGTTTTTTGTGTTTGATTGTCTGCACTTTCTGTTTAGTTTGTAAGGACACAGGACTGTGTCCCACTCTACATTCTAATTTTATGTCAGAAATTAATTCTAATTGATCATTAAAACTTCAATGCCCGGCTGGGCATTGTATAAATGATATAGAGCCGACTCTGGTCTATATTTATCGCATGTTGCATTGTTCTTGAAGGACCTGTTGTTTTTCAAAATAGTTAGCACCCTGGGTCCTTCGTACCTTACGGGTTTCCCCTTGTCAAGCTTTAATATAGTTAGCACAATCGCTGGATTGTAAGGGATGCTTCCCCTATTTCCCTCTAACTGAGTGGCCTGTCCCTGTTTTCCTTAATTCTTTTCTAACTTAAACCTGACTTTACACTTACTATGTCAGACCATGCACCCCTATATTCAGATGAATATATAAAGAAGATTTGCGAAGGTCCCTCCCTATTTACTGATACAACTGATAATACTGCTTGTCCAAATATTTCCCTATCAGAGCAACTAGAAAAATGTAAGAAGAAGCAGATCCGTCTCCAGCTTATGGTTCGTATGCTAACTGAATACCTTAAAGCCGATATCATTCCTGTGGGGCTCCAAGTGAGAAATATTCCTGGTATATTTACGGATAACCCTAAATACATTAACAACTTCAGTTATATTGGCACAACGTGTTCTAGACATTGGTTAGTCTTGGGTATTGATATTGCAACTGAAACACTAACAACACTCAATGAGGAATTGACTGAAATTGAGAAACAGATAAAAGACTCTAGTTCAGTTACTGAGGCCAAGAAATTAATTGAATCCGTTCAAAAATCTGTTGATGAATTCCACAGAATTGAACAAAACAAGAAGTCTCTCAAAGTCAAGAAGGATATCAAAGCATACTCAATTGAACGTACATACCCCTACCTTCAAAAAGACTTTTACACCAACAGGTCCTACTCAAACCCGCAGAACAACAGACCCTGGGGACGTTTTAACAAACGGAATACCCTTGTGGGCTTCTCAGATACCTCAGCAGAATCCTCCGATAACTCTGACCCAGGTGAGGGACCTAGCACTTCCTCCCGTAACCAGAATTTTTTAGGCAGAGGCCAGACAGAACCATCGAGACGAGGGCGAGTAAAACGGGCTCAGAGATGGTACAACCAACCTGGCGAACGTCAAACCAGACAGAAGTTTTACCAATGGTAAATTCCGCTACAACTGCAACCCCTCAATTGGCAACTATCCCCATTTTCAATCTTTCGACACACAACCTACTAGACACTGAATTATCTCTGCTTAGTAAAGGGCTTTCCTTTGTCCCCACTACGCATCCCAACTACCTTGACCTTCATGCTGAGTTACTTAGATTTTTCAGACGCCTTCGTCTGTATGCCTATTTTTTGAATAATGCCACACCTCAACCTACTGCATTTACACCATTCCGCCCCCCCTCAACCTTTTTTCCAACATCCAACATGGTACCGGTGGAAATTGTCACCTTTGAAAAAATGGTACTCAAAGACCTCAACGCTTTGAGAGACACCAAAAAGTTTATTCCATTTAACATAACCCTTCAAGAAAAGAAAGCTATTGAATCCTTAAAAAGTAACAACTCCCTTATCATTAAATCCGCAGATAAGGGTGGTGGCATTGTTTTACAAGAACTCACTGATTATAAAGCAGAGGTATTCCGCCAACTACACAACACTGAGCACTACTGTAGACTGCCTAGAGACCCCACAAATGAATTACAGGCTCTTATAGTTCAAATTACTACTGAAGGAAGAGATGAAGGTTTTCTTAGCTCAAAAGAATTCCAATTTCTCAATGCCAAATCACCCAGAACACCGGTAATCTACACTCTTCCTAAAATACATAAACACCTCACCTCTCCCCCTGGCCGCCCTATAGTCTCGGGTTGCGGCTCTATTTTAGAACCGCTAGGCCAGTATGTCAACTATTTTATAAAAGACTTCGTACCCCAGACTCAATGCTATATTCGAGACAGCATGGATATGATCAATTTAATAGAACACCTTCCATTTGATCCTTCTGAGCACCTCCTCTGTACCCTTGACGTGGAATCACTTTATACCAATATTCCACAGCCCTTTGCCCTCAGAGTTATTCAACAAACTCTTGACTCTAGACCGAGACCGCATGGAGTCCCCACGTTATTCATCATGAAATTACTTGAAATTTGCCTCACTAGGAATTTCTTCTGTTTTGATGACATATTTTTCCAACAGGTTAAGGGCACGTCGATGGGCGCTATTTTTGCCCCAAACTTGGCCATTTTATGCATGGACTGTATTGAAACTACCACTATTCTGTCACCCACTAATCCCTTTATATCAGGCGTCAAAGTATGGCGTCGATATATAGACGATGTCTTTCTCATCTGGCACAATAATACTGACTCACTGTCTAATTTCCAGCATTGGCTTAACAACAACTGTCTAGGCCTCAAGTTCACACTCTCCAGTGACTCCACATCCATTCCCTTCCTTGATTTGACCATATACCACTCTGAAGGTGAGCTCCTAACCAAACTCTACAGGAAGCCTACCGAACGAAATACTCTGCTCCGTTATGAGAGTAATCACCCCAGAGCCTTGAGGGACTCTCTACCATACTCACAATTTTTGCGCATTCGGCGTAATTGCTTTTCTAAAGAGAATTATTTCACCGAGGCCTCAGTCCTCTCTGAAAAACTTAAAACTAGAGGTTACCCCAAACGTCTTGTTCGCAACGCCCAGAAACGGGCTTGGTATTGCCCTAGGGAAACATTGCTCACACCCAACCCCAAAAAAGAAACCAAAAGAATTGTATGTGTCACCACCTTCTCTGTCATCTCAAACCAGGTGCGAAAATCTGTCCTTAAACACTGGCCTATACTGAATGCAGGCAGCCTTAATCTGGAGAAACCATTATTTGCCTTCCGCAAAAATCGCAATTTAAAAGACCACCTTGTGCGAGCAGCAATTCCCAAAAAAACACCTCCCACAACACTTAATTCATATTGGGGTCTCACACCACTGGTGGGGCATGCAAAATGTGGCAACTGTAATTTGTGTGATCTGACGTTAGAAGGCAAATCCTTTTCGTTCGGTGACATTGTCATTAATTCTAATGGTTTCTCGAATTGCAACACATGTAATGTGATTTATTTGATCCAGTGCCCATGCAAGAAAAACTATATTGGGCAGACTACCCAGAAGATTAAAACAAGGATTGGTCAACACCGCAGCAGGATTCGCTGTAATGTCCCTAATGCACCACTGGTAGAACATTTTAATCAGGCTAATCACCAGGACAATGAGATCAAATGGACTGTTCTGCGAATCATCAAGCTACCACCAAGAGGTGGTGATCTGGCACAAATGCTGAACAAAGAAGAACTGAAGCTTATCATTCAACTTGACACAATTCGCAATGGTTTAAACAGAAATGAAGATTGGCTCTCTCTTATTTAGACCCCTCTGCAAATTATGGGAATTCTGTATAACCCCTTGTTTTATGCCTTTGACAATTGTTGAAATTACGATACTGGTTTAACTGATCGTCGTATTGTTTTAACTGATCCACGCTCTGTTTCCGTATTCACCTTCTTCAAGTTACACTGACCCAACATGGCCGCCATCTATTCACTCACGCAATCACGTCCCAGCACGGCCGGCACTTCCTGTCACATGACCCGGGTCCGTTATCACGTGACTCCTGAATCCTTCTTTTACCCTCCAGCCAAGTCGGTCACTACCAACTGGCGATTGTGCGTTCCCCTGGATGCTGGTAAGTGTCATACTGGCGCGCTACTGTGCTCGTTCTCGACGACCTTGCTCCCCTCACCCTTAACTCCCGCGGTATGGTTTTCCACAGGCGGACCTTGGATTCGCAGGCCGCTTTGCTGGGAAGTTGGTCGTTCTTTGAAATTCCCGCAACCTGTTGCATCGTACTACTGGTGAGCGTACATTCCTTCACTCCGCCCTTCCCTTCCCTGGTTACCCTTTCGGGTTCTAATTGTTTTCCGTCCTAGGGTTAGCTGAACCACTGGTATTATCCTGGCTGACCCATGCAAGCAACTCCTCACTTGGACTCCAGTGCAACCTACTCTAGGAGCGATTCGGTTCCTTTTGGGTTAGTTTTCCGCCTTTCCTTCGTTCCCAGTCACGACGCGACCGGCTCACCGTTAGTCTTCACGTCCTCTTGACCTTTTCGCTATTGTGTTCATGTACCACTTCACCGTTAACCTTCTGGCGATTCACCTACACTCCACCACGCACCATCCCAGTCCATTGCACTTGTCCAATTCAGCCTTGAGCGTATGTGCAAGATTCGTTCATTCGGTTCACTTCACCAGCCATACCTTAACTTCGCCTCAACATCCAGCCGCCAGATGTGTCTCTCACGTATGGCATGCAGTGCATGGTTACTGACAGTTTTTCTCACAGTATTATTAGGTTTTAACTTACCTTTCCTTTCTCTCTTATTTTTTTCCCCTTCTAATTGTACAGGAATTGTAAATTCAGGCTTTTTACTCCTTCTAGTCCTGATGATGATCTATGTATTGGTTGAATAGATCGAAACGTCGTCGACCCAATGTACAAACATGCATCTTAAACGCACTTGTTAAAAATTGTGCATGTTGTTGTACCTTTAAGAAAGCTTGCCCTTGTATTTGTACTGGCTATAAGCTTCATTCTTCAGCCTGATGTATGTTTTTTGTGTTTGATTGTCTGCACTTTCTGTTTAGTTTGTAAGGACACAGGACTGTGTCCCACTCTACATTCTAATTTTATGTCAGAAATTAATTCTAATTGATCATTAAAACTTCAATGCCCGGCTGGGCATTGTATAAATGATATAGAGCCGACTCTGGTCTATATTTATCGCATGTTGCATTGTTCTTGAAGGACCTGTTGTTTTTCAAAATACTCATGCTAATGCTGGCATGAGGGAAATGCCTGGATTGGCCTGAGCAAGCGGGTCTGATGCTGGCTCAGGTACAGGGAGCCTTTTACTTTTCTCCAACCCAGCTGTGCAACACAGCTGGGTTGAAGAAATATAAGTGTGCATGTCCGTTTGGTCAGCCTAAGACAGCTGTCCAAACTGATAAGCACACTTATAAGTGCCCACCATTCCTCCTCCCTGCCATGGCCCAGCCCCACCCAAGACTCCATGGCTCATGTTGCTCAGACAGTGATAAATGAAATTATAATAACATTGATTTATCATTTATTTTTCAGCTGCTGGCAATGGGTGTCTGCGTGTGTCTGTGAGTGGATGCGTGAGTCTCTGAGTGGGACTTTAAGTAGATGCTTGAGTGTCTAAATGGATCTGTGAGTGATTGCTCGAGTCTCTGAGTAGGTCTGTGAGTGGGTGCATGAGTCTGAGTAGGTCTGTGATTGGATGAATGTATGTCTAAGTGGATCTGTAAGTTAGTGTGTGAGAGTCTGAGTGGGTCTGTGAATCTCTGAGTAGATCTGTGAGTGAGTGCATGAGCCCCTGAGTGGGCCTGTGATTGGATATGTGAGTCTGAGTGGATCTGTTAGTTTGTGCATGAGTCTCTCAGTAGATCTGTGAGTGGGTGTGTGAGTATGAGTAAGTGGATGCATGAGTGTCTGACTGGGTCTGTGAGTGGGTATCCGTGTCTCAGTTTGTCTGTGAGTAGGTGCATGAGTGCCTGAGTGGATTCTGCTTTTTTCTGACCTTTATTTTGCCTCTTGGTGCTCATGTCTGACCTTTAAGTTGCATCTGCTCATTTCTGACATCTATTTTGTCTTTCTGCTCGTTCCTGATCTCTAGTGTGCCTCTTTCTGCTCACTGCTGCCCTTTGTTTAGCCTCTTTCTGCTCGTTTCTCATCTTTATTCTCATTTATTCAGCCTCTTTCTGCTAATTTGCATATTTATGGTCCTGGGGGCCGGTCTTTTAAAATAATTAATTTTAATTAGGGGATGTCCGATTTTGGTCCCAGGGACCCCAGCCCCCGAGGCCCAGCCATTATACTATGGAAAATGGACACGCGGCCCCCCTCCCGGGGCCAATTTTGGCCTTAGGGACCCCAACTTCCGGGGCCTGGCCTTTATTTTTTTAATTATTTTTTTTAATTGGGCGGGGGGTGGCTGCTTGGCCCCCCTTCCCATGATGATTTCAGCTCTGGAGACCCCATCCCTCACAGGCAGGCCATGTCATCTTGATGCCCCAGGGCACCCAGTATGCAGTGGGACCACGGGGAGCCTCAAGGCCCCGCTGTCCCTACCGGCTCCCCACCTCCTGCAGGAGCCCGTAATGCTATGACAGACAGGTGGCTGCCGAAAGTCAGCTCCCTGTCTGCCAGAGCAATGTTTTCATCTGTTTCTCTGCGTGCAGAAAAACAGATGAAAACTCTGCTTTCTGCAAGCCGGTGCTGTTTGACAGCTCTGGCTTGCAGAACCAGAGATTTGTTTGCCTTTGCTTGGTGGGAGCTGTCAGCTTCCACCAAGCAAAAGCAAATAGCTACCTCTCGAGGCTGGGCACCTCGGAAGGTAGCAGTGGCTGGACCTGGGGCTTGGCGGTTCCGAGGGGCATAAATGGCTCCAACAAAGGAGGTCATGCTGCCCACCTCCATTATAGAACATATCCCCGGGGATGTGGTGATCCCCGGGGTTGCAGGAGGGCTGCACGCCCCCATATTAATGTTACATGTTTAGCCCTAGGATGGTGGCCCTCCTGCACACATATTTTTTAATGCCCCAGGGATGCATGGGGACCACACCACCCCTGTATATAATTATAAACATTTGTCCAGGGTGTGGGGAGTACCACGCGATTATCCCATGAATATTTATAATTGCTCATGCCCCCAGGACCTGGCCCACCCGGGGGCTAAACATTACAGAAGCATGGGAGCCCACACTTTTTTAAATTCTTTTCTGGTGGGAGGCATGGTTCCAGTGCAGCTCCCACTGAAAATAAAAACAAAATGCTTTTTTGCCCTACGGGGTCATTATTAGACCCCCTCGCCCCAAGAGACCTAGGGGGTCAGGATATTCCTACCCTTCCCCTTAACTTTTTTTAAACATTTTTTTCTGGGACTGGGCTGAAGCCAAGTCCCCAGAATGCTGCCAACACTTGCTGGTTGAAATGTTGGACGCCAATCAGATCTCAGCACGAGACCGGGAGAGTTTGCAAAGCATTTGCACCTCTATATATACAAATTGTTTTTTCTCTTAACCCTTTTGCTGCTAGACCTTTTCCCCCTCGTGCTAAGCCTTTTTTTGCTATTTGGAGTAGTTTGCACTTACACCCCTGTAACATTTTGTCCACAAAAGGTATCCCCTCCAAATTTGCATCCTTTTCTTCCAACATCATGGGGATTTTAAAGGTTTGTGGATTCCACTGTAAAAATGGGGGAAAAGTGCTGCAGTAGAAAGCATCTGTTTTTTTCCCTGCAAATGGTATCAACTAAGGGTTTGTGGTGCTGAAATCAACATTGTCCCAGCTTTCAGGGCCAGGCAGACTTTTGTCAGAAAACCCAAATTTCCTACACAGTATAGGCATTTTACTGGTACTTAGCCTATTTTCGCTACTTTTTGTGCTTTCAACCTTCTTCCCATTAGTGGTAGAAATGGATGTGAAACCATTTATGAATCCAGGAAAGCTATACATTTCTATAATGTAGACACAATTCTGAATTCAGCAAGGGGTCATTTGTGTAGTTTCTTCGAGGTTTTTTTTTAATAGAAACTAACAGTTGAAAATAAGAAATATTGAAAATGAGTTGAAAAAACAGCCATTTGTGCCAACATTTTTACCTGTAACTTCTTTTAACCCCTTCGCTGCTAGGCCTCCCCCCATCCGGCTAAGCTTTTTATTTTGGCTATTTGGGGTAGTTCGTGCTTATGCCCCCTGTAACTTTTTGACCACATAAGATATCCATGCCTAATTTGCGTCCTTTTCTTCCAAAATAATGGGGATTCTAAAGGTACTCAGGGTTTGTGGATTCCCCTAGAGGGGACCCACAAATTAGCCAAAATGCAGCTAAATTTTAGCTTTTTTGGGAAAAAAGGGCTACAGTTGAAAGCGTCTGTTTTTTTCCCCTGCAAATGGTATCAACAAAGGAGTTGTGGTGCTGAAATCACCATCTTCCCAGCTTTCAGGGACAAGCAGACTTTTGTCAGAACACCAAACATTTTTACACAGTTTTGGTATTTTTCTGGGACATAGCCTATTTTTGCTATTTTTTATGCTTTCAACCTCCTTCCTATTAATGGTAGAAATGGGTATGAAAGCAATAATGGATCCTGGAAAGCTATACATTTTAGAAAAGTAGACAACATTCTGAATTCAGCAAGGGGTCATTTGTGTAGAATTTTAAAACTGCCATTTGTGTCAACATTTTCACCTGTAACTTCTTCAAAGCAATATACTGTTGCATGCACTGGACCTTTCTGGTTGTGGGGATATATAGGACTTGTAGGTTCACCGAGAACCCGACAAACTCAGAGCCAATAACTGACCAGCATCTTGCAATGGTTTTTTATTATGTACTGGGTAATTAGCAATTATTCTGGGGAAATGTATACATGGAAAAATCGGTATGAAAGACACCAATGTATTTCTGATATGGGAACAAAATATAGAGTTTAGAAACAGTAGATATTTGCACATTTCCGAAATTGGGAGTACCCATACTAGCATGAGCATTATAGTTCATTTTTCAAATTGACTTCTTTTTTACACATTGTCTTTAATTTGGAAGGCAGAAATGCATCGAAAGTCAATACATAATTACAGTTGCTCTACATTTCTGTGTTACCCTAAGTCTCCTGATACAAATGGTACCTCACTTTTGTGGGTATGCCTAGTGCCCACAACAGAAAACGGCTCAAAATGAAAAGTGGACACACTTTATTTTTGCAGTGAAAACAGACCCTTTTTTCACAAAGTGCCTAGCTGTAGTTTTTGAACCCTAGCTCTGCCGGCACCTAGGGAAATGTGGGAGCCGGCCTCGTGGCGTGGTCCTATTCCCCCTCGCTAAGCCGCACGAGGTCCCATGCACCTCGGGGCTCCTCCATTTTGGATTATACGTCACTCCACGTGACCACCTGCGTGACCCCGCTTCACCCGGCCTCTGTCCCAGCGAGGCCCGACATCAAGGCGCCAACCCCTGGCCCGGGGGATACCACGTGAACCCTTCCCACTCCCGGCGGAGGGCAGTATCGATGGGACCCCCAACCGTCCTTCCACACCTAGGTGCGATCGCCCCACATCTCTCTGGGGCCTGGCGCCTCTCCTGCTGGGCATCTGGCCGCTCCCCACCCGGCCTCTCCGCCCCCTCCGGGCGCAAGGGTCCGGACATCAAAGGGCTCCAGTCCTATATCTGGGGCGACCCGACAACAGGACAACAGTTGTATCCCGGAGTCAAGAGCCCTGCTGATCGCATCGCGGCTGACCCTACGGAAGAAGACTCATCCTGAACCCACACTCTGAGCCCTGCTGACGACGTCGCGGCTCCACCGTGCTTAAAGACCTTCACGAACCTTTGGGGCCCTGCTGACGCTGTCGCGGCCCGACCTTGTTGCACCTTACCATCAGAGCCCAGCTGACCTCGTCGCGGCTCGACCGAAGCGGACCTACCACCGGAGCCCTGCTGACTGTGTCGCGGCTCGACCCAAGCGGAACTACCACCCGAGCCCTGCAGACGCCGTCGCGGCTCCCCCCGTCCGAGCTGCTCTGAGATCAGCACTCAAGGTCTGGCGCAGAGCCCTCCCGTACCTGGTTGGTACTAAGACTGTCCTGCTACCCTATCCCTCTAACAGACATTGAGACTCTTACTGGATCCCTCGATCCCACTGTAAATATTGAACATACTACTTCTGATAAAGAACCAGTCAAGCAACTGATATTGAGTCCTGTGTGGTGGTGTTACTGGGCCTAGTACGATCCTAGGAGAAGGACCTCCCCGAAGGGGGCTTCTCAGCGGCGCTCGGCTATACTTTTGCGGTAGGAAGGTGCCCCGGAATAGTCTCCCCGACTCCCCGGTGGTCCTCCCTCCAACATTTGGTGGCCAGCGACGGGATCCGAGCCAGACGCAATCGTACAGGCAAGTAACGCACCCACTACCTAACCAGACGGAAAAAGAAAAGGGAACCATGGAAGGCCAGGAGGCAACTGTGGCCGCAACCTTCCAGCCGGAAAGGTTGGAAGAATACACCCGCAAAGAACTGAAACGATTCTGCAAGGACAAAGGGATCCCAACCACAGGATTGGGCACCAAGGAAGAGATGCAGAAAGCCCTGAAAGCCTGGACAGAACCCGAGACCACTCCACCCCGAGCCGAAGGGACCTCGGCCCGGGACGGAAACCTGCCGACCCCAACCCCGACAGATGGGGGGCGAACCGTCCCAGAAACCAGCCTTTCCCCCGAAGAAATGCGAGAACGGGAGAGGGTCCGGACACACGAAATGGACCTCGCCCGACTCCGGCTGGACGGTGAGCTCCTACTGGCGGAGAAGAAGATAGCCTTGGAGCAACTACGGCTGCAAGAGGAAATCGAGGAAAAGAAACGGCATCGGGAACTAGAGGAGAGACGGCTAACCCTCGAGCACGAGAGGAGCCTTAAGGAACTTGAACTAAAAGCTAAAACGGGGGAGACCAGCAACCCCGGAGCCCGGGACGCTCTGCCCCTGACCGAGCCAAAGGTTCACATCCCCAAGGATGTCGTCAAGGAGTACTATAAAAATGACGACATCCAGCAATGGTTCCGAGCGTACGAAGTCGCCATGACCTCCCATCGGGTACCCCGGAAGGATTGGGGTGCCGGCCTATGGGGGAGGTTCCTCAGCGAGGGCCGGGATACCCTGCTGCAACTCCCCGACGCGGTGATGACCTCATACGACCACATGAAAGAAGCCCTACTCACACGCTACGGACTATCAGCCGAGATGTACCGGCAGCGCTTCCGGGACTGCAAGAAGCTCCCCGGTACCACATGGGTCGAATACGTGGACTTCTTCAGCCGAGCGTTTGAAGGGTGGATAAAATGAAGCAAGGTCACCTCATACAATGAACTGTTCGACCTCATTGTCTGGGAGCACCTCGCCAACAACTGCTTTGTTGAGCTAAGGCAACACCTCCTGGACAGTAAACTGACCGAGCCCCGGAAGCTCGCCGCCGAAGCAGACCGATGGGTCAACACCCGGGTCCCCCGGAACCCAGTGGGGGACTACCAACGGAGTACCACGGGACCTCCCCGCCAGCGAGGCGGAGGAGGGGGGTCCCACCGCAGTCGAGAGTTCCCGGCCGGGCCGCCCAGAAGCCCACCACGAGGCCAAGCCACCAACCACACTTCCCCGACCCAGGGCCGAAGAGGGACCCCTATCGCACGGCCTGGACCACGACCGACAGTGACCTGCTTCCGCTGTCAGCAGACCGGCCACTATGCGAGCGACCCGGCCTGCCCCGTGAACCGACGGAACGGGACCGCTGGGCCCCCTCCCTGACAAATAGCCGCCGCAGCCCTGGGGGAGGGAGAAGACGAGGAGGAAAACCACGACGACGGGTCCCCCGAGTGGGAACCAGCTGCCATGTCGCTTGTATGCCTGGGCTCCCGAGAAATGGCGCCCCGAGCCGCCATCCCAAGCAACACCCAGAAGTGCCAACAGTGGGTCACCATCAATGGACGACGGGCCGAGGCCCTCCGGGACACTGGGGCCAGTGTGACCGCTGTCCGCTGCCACCTGGTGACCCCCGAACAAATCCTGCCGCATGTCCTATGCCCTGTCCGGACCGCGGACAACACCGAGAGCATGTGCCGGATGGCCAGGATCCCCTTCGAGTGGGGAGGAGTGTCCGGCACCCTAAAAGTAACTGTCCGCGACGACGCCCCAGTGGACTGCCTCCTGGGGAACGACCTAGAGAGCTCACCCTGGGCCCAGGTGGAACGCCGAGAGCATCTGGGGATGCTAGGACTGCCCGAGTGGGCCTGCGCCACCACCCGGTCCATGACCGCCCAACCAGCCGCTACCACGGCCCCCGACAAGCCGACGGGCCCCGAACTATCACCCTCCTCCGGCACGGAGGAACCTGACGAGGAGGCCGGGCCATCCGAACTTTCTCCCGACAAGGCCGCCTCCCTCAGCGAGATCCCCGAGCTGGCCCAGTGGCGCCACGACGGGGGCCCCACCCGCGAACAATTCCAGCAAGAGCAGAAGACCTGCCCGTCCCTCGAGGGGGCCCGACAGCACGGGAACCCACTGGGTCTATTGGGACAATGACTTATTGTATAGCGAGCAGAAAGTCGCCGAACTAGGGGCCGGCCGGGTGCTGGTGGTCCCCCTCCGATTTCGAGAGTTCCTCCTGAACCTGGCACATGACGTGCCCCTCGCCGGACACCTCGGGCGGGACAAAACTTACAGCCGCCTAGTGACCCATTTCTATTGGCCCCGAATGAGAAGAAACGTGGACCATCACTGCCGGTCCTGCCCGACCTGCCAAGCTAGCGGGAAGACTGGGGGGCGAGTGAAAGCCCCCCTCCAACCATTTCCAGCCGTACACACCCCGTTCGAACGAGTGGGAATCGACATCGTGGGGCCCCTCGACCCCCGAACCGCCCTGGGGCACCGCTTCATCCTGGTACTGGTCGACCACGCCACCCGATACCCCGAGGCCATCACACTCCGCACCGGGACAGCTCCAGTAGTGGGCCGGGCCCTGATGGGCCTCTTCTCCAGGGTGGGGTTCCCCCGAGAAGTGGTGAGCGACAGGGGTACAAACTTTATTTCGAAGTACATGAGATCCCTCTGGCAACAATGTGGGGTCACCTACAAATTCACCACCCCTTACCACCCCCAGGGGAACGGACTGGTCGAGCGGTTCAACAGAACCCTGAAGGGGATGATCAAGGGCCTGGAAGAGCCCCTGAGGAGGAGATGGGATGTCCTGCTGCCCTGCCTCCTGTTCGCCTATCGGGAGGTACCACAGAAATCCCTGGGCTTCAGCCCCTTCAAATTGTTATATGGGCTCCCCGTCCGAGGGCCCCTCAGCCTGGTCAAGGAGGGCTGGGAGGCGCCAGTCCAAGATGCCCCTCCTGACGTCTACCGGTACCTCCTGACCCTGCGGAACCAGACTCGTAAGTTCCGGGCCCTGGCAGAAGCCAACCTCGAAGCCAGCCAAGAAGACATGAAACGCTGGTATGACGAAAATGCCTCAGCCATCGAGTTCGAGCCGGGCCAGCAAGTCTGGGTCATGTCACCCGTGGACCCCTGCGCCCTGCAGGACAAGTGGACCTGGCCCTTCAAGGTAGTTGAGAGGAAGAGCCCCGTCACATACCTGGTCGACATGGAGTCCCCGAGGAACCCCCTCCGGGTCCTACATGCCAACCGGCTCAAGCCCCACTTTGCCCGAACTGAACTAAGCCTACTGCTGGCTACCGACGATGGGGGCGAAAGTGACTCCAAGCCCCTACCAGACCTCCTGGGGTCCTCGGGCCAAGACGGCTCCTTGGAGGGCGTCCGCCTCTCCGCCACCCTGACACCAGAACAGCGCCATGACTGCCAGAAGCTGCTGCAACCCTTCGCTGCCCTCTTCTCTCTCACGCCCGGGGTGACCCCCTGGTGCGTCCACGATGTGGACACGGGGGACAGCCCCCCTGTGCGACACCGCGCTTACAGAGTACCTGACCGAGTCCGAGCCTGCATACAGACCGAGGTCGCCAAGATGCTCGCCCTCGGAGTCATCGAGCCTTCCGACAGCCCGTGGGCCAGCCCGGTAGTCTTGGTGCCGAAGGCCGCCGCCCCCGGCACTGCCCCGGAACTCAGATTTTGTGTCGACTACCGGGGCCTGAACGCAGTCACCAAGACCGATGCCCACCCCTTGCCACGAGCAGACGAGCTGATCGATCGCCTAGGGGCCGCCCGCTACCTGAGCACCTTTGATCTCACCTTTGATCTCACCGCTGGGTACTGGCAGATCAAGCTCACCCCCGGCGCCCAGGAACGATCCGCCTTTTCCACCCCCGACGGGCACTACCACTTTCGGGTAATGCGCTTCGGTATGAAGAACGCCCCAGCGACCTTCCAGAGACTGGTGAACAAGGTCCTGGTCGGACTAGAAGCCTTCAACGCGGCCTACCTCGACGACATCGCAGTCTTCAGCGACCACTGGGCCGTGCACCTAGGACACCTCAGGGAAGTCCTGGCCGCTCTCCAAAGAGCCGGGCTCACTATTAAGGCCAGTAAATGCCAGATCGGTCAAGGATCTGTGACCTATCTGGGCCACCAGGTGGGGAGTGGCCAGGTGGCACCCCTCCAGTTAAAGGTCGATGCCATCCAGGCGAGGGAGCCCCCCGCAACCCAAACCGCTGTCCGTGCCTTCCCAGGCCTCACAGGCTACTACCGACGATTCATCAAGGATTATGGCAGCATTGTGGGCCCCCTTACGGAGCTCACTTCCAAGAAACAGCCCAAAGCGGTGCACTGGACGCCCCGCTGTCAGACCGCTTTTGAGGCCCTCAAGGCGGCCATGTGCGCGGCCCCTGTACTACAGGCCCCTGACTACAGCAAGGAATTTGTAGTCCAGACCGATGCCTCGGAGTACGGGATCGGAGCGGTCCTCTCCCAGATGGACGCCAAGGGCCTCGCACGACCTGTGGCCTTTATCAGCCGCCGACTGCTGCCGCGAGAACAGAGGTGGAGCACCATCAAGCGGGAGGCCTTCGCTGTGGTGTGGGCCCTCAAGAAGCTCCGGCCCTACCTTTTCGGCACCCACTTCAGGGTCCAAACTGACCACCGGCCCTTGCGGTGGCTCATGCAAATGCGGGGCGAGAACCCCAAGTTGTTGCGATGGTCCCTCTCGCTGCAAGGGATGGACTTCACTGTGGAACACCGGCCCGGCAGCGACTACGCCAATGCTGACGGCCTGTCCCGATTCTTCCGCCTCGGCGAGGAGAACCCCCAAGGAGATGGGTGACTCTCCCTGCCTTCAGCTGGGGGGGACGCGTGTGGGAGCCGGCCTCGTGGCGTGGTCCTATTCCCCCTCGCTAAGCCGCACGAGGTCCCATGCACCTCGGGGCTCCTCCATTTTGGATTATACGTCACTCCACGTGACCACCTGCGTGACCCCGCTTCACCCGGCCTCTGTCCCAGCGAGGCCCGACATCAAGGCGCCAACCCCTGGCCCGGGGGATACCACGTGAACCCTTCCCACTCCCGGCGGAGGGCAGTATCGATGGGACCCCCAACCGTCCTTCCACACCTAGGTGCGATCGCCCCACATCTCTCTGGGGCCTGGCGCCTCTCCTGCTGGGCGTCTGGCCGCTCCCCACCCGGCCTCTCCGCCCCCTCCGGGCGCAAAGGTCTGGACATCAAAGGGCTCCAGTCCTATATCTGGGGCGACCCGACAACAGGACAACAGTTGTATCCCGGAGTCAAGAGCCCTGCTGATCGGATCACGGCTGACCCTACGGAAGAAGACTCATCCTGAACCCACACTCTGAGCCCTGCTGACGACGTCGCGGCTCCACCGTGCTTAAAGACCTTCACGAACCTTTGGGGCCCTGCTGACGCTGTCGCGGCCCGACCTTGTTGCACCTTACCATCAGAGCCCAGCTGACCTCGTCGCGGCTCGACCGAAGCGGACCTACCACCGGAGCCCTGCTGACTGTGTCGCGGCTCGACCCAAGCGGAACTACCACCCGAGCCCTGCAGACGCCGTCGCGGCTCCCCCCGTCCGAGCTGCTCTGAGATCAGCACTCAAGGTCTGGCGCAGAGCCCTCCCGTACCTGGTTGGTACTAAGACTGTCCCGCTACCCTATCCCTCTAACAGACATTGAGACTCTTACTGGATCCCTCGATCCCACTGTAAATATTGAACGTACTACTTCTGATAAAGAACCAGTCAAGCAACTGATATTGAGTCCTGTGTGGTGGTGTTACTGGGCCTAGTACGATCCTAGGAGAAGGACCTCCCCGAAGGGGGCTTCTCAGCGGCGCTCGGCTATACTTTTGCGGTAGGAAGGTGCCCCGGAATAGTCTCCCCGACTCCCCGGTGGTCCTCCCTCCAACAGGAAACCTAGCAAACTTATACATTTTTGAAAACTAAACACCCAGGGGAATCCAGGATGGAGTGTCTTGACTGCCTCTCACCAGGTTCTGTTACCCAGAATCCCTTGCAAGCCTCAACATTTGTCCCAAAAAACACATTTTCCTCATTTCTGTGGTGAAAAGTTCTGGAATCTGCGTGGATCCACAAAATTCTACCCACCCCGCGTTTCCCTAAGTCTTCCAAGAAAAATAGTACCTCACTTGTGTGGGTAGGCCTAGTGCCCGTGCCCAAAACGCAACGTGGACACACCACATTTTCACAGTGAAAACTGACCCTTTTTTTGCAAAGTGCCTAGCGTTTTTGAACACTAGCTCTGCCGGCACCTAGGGAAACCTACCAAACTTATACATTTTTTAAAGCTAGACACCCAGGGAAATCTAGGATGGGGTGACCTGACTGACTCTCACCAGGTTCTGTTATCCAGAATCCCTTGCAAACCAAAACATTTGTGTTGGAAACCGGGCAACCGGGTTAGCAGTCACCAGGTTCCCAGCACAATGGTAGCTTGGCTCGAGCGGTTGGGGTCAGGCACCCTGCTAAGCGTACGTCACACCCTCACAATAACCATGCGTTCATCCGTTCCAAAAACGACACTACACCGTAAAAATAATGCAAGTCAAATTGAAAATATATATGTCTTTATCTTATTTTCTCTTAGTTGCAGGTTTCATAAAATAAATACAATACAATAAGATTTTCCTCAAAAGAGCAGGTCAAATAAATAATACTACATTGGAATTTCAATAAATACGTTCAGGTCATAAATAAGCACAGAATAAATAGATGGGCAATAAATACAGATGGCAAATAAATACAGTCAGACAATAAATATAGTGCCGGAATAAATAGTGGATGACAATAAATAAAGCACCTCAATAAATAGGGTAAAACAATCAATGACAGTTACAGTTTAAATCATTTACATGAGGTCACTTGGTCTTACTTTGCCCATACACAACTTAAGGACACTTGGATGGCATGGGGGTGTCCCACCTAGATTGATCAAGGCTGGGCCTAAGCTGAGGCAGAACAAGAGTAATCTACAGATCTGGCCCTCCAAACTGCACAGCTCTTTAGGTAGGTCACTGTACCAGTCTCAGTTCACCCCTGGCACTCTCAGGCTGGTTCTAACACCCCTTTAGCCCCTAGAATGGTCTTTTAGGACTCCACAGGGCCTCAGATGCCCCCTCTACCACTTACTGCCCTTTTTAAGATGATCGGCTCCGCTCGGCTCCGTGTCGACGCCGTGAGGCGGTTCCGGATCGATGTCGTTGGGCGGCCTCGACTCGATGTCGCTGGGCGGACTCGACTCGATGTCGCTGGGCGGTCTCGACTCGATGTCGCTGGGCGGTCTCGACTCGATGTCGCTGGGCGGTCTCGACTCGATGTCGCTGGGCGGCCTCGTCTCGATGTCGCCTTCCGGCGTCGCAGGGATCGGACTCCCCACTTCCTGGTGTCTCCGGAGTGCGATCTCCACTCCCGACCTCTGGCGCGCTTCTCCTCAGACTCCGGCGACTCCGGAGTGCGATCTCCACTCCCGACCTCCGGCGCGCTTCATCTCAGTTTCCGGCGACTCCGGTGGGCGGACTTCACTCCCCCGTCGACGCCTCACCTCGACCTCAGGTGATTCCCGACTCGACCTCCGGCGCCTCTCCACGACCTCCGTCGGCGCCCTCACTGGACCTCTGGCGGCTCCGGGTACGACGTCTGCTTTCTGTCAGCGCCGCTTCTCGACCTCAGGCCCCAGGTCTCCAGGCTTCTCGACGTCAGGACTCCAGGAGGATACTGCTGAACAGGTCAGGAACTTGCTGTTCTTCTTCTTTAAGGCCTGTTTCAACTTTTCAGTCCTTTAAGATGGTTCTTCTGATCTTGATCCCACACAGGGCTTTAGGTTGGGCTTGGTCAGTAGAGACTAGCATCAAGGGTGGGTTTCTGGACCCCACTCCAAGCACTGGTTTCCACCTCTGCTGCCTTACTCCGACCTCCTTCTATCTCTGTCCTCTCTCTTCTCCAGTCAGTTGCCAACTGCCCCTCTGAGATGGCCTCCCAACATTCTAAACTGCCTCTCACTGTCACAGGGTTCCAGAATGTTACGGAAGGTTCTAGAAATCTCCAGTGGGTTCTGATGATGTCACAGGTGGCCACCATTTTGTGTCTCAGGCCCTCAGACAGAAGTTCCAGGGGTAGGGAAAATGGCTCCCTGACCCTGCATCAACACTAAAAAGTCTGGTGGTTCCCAAAAAGGAAAATTATAACAGGGTTTGAGGCAAAAGTGGGACAAAATAAATAATGATGAGGAGGGACCACCCAAAGGGCTGACAGGTCTAACACGCGTCCCCCCCAGCTGAAAGTGGGGAGAGCTACCCAACCCCTTGGGAGTTCTCATCACTAAGGCGGAAATACCTTGAGAGACCGTCTGCATTGGCGTGGTCCACTCTAGGCCGATGTTCCATCTGAAAGTCCATTCCCTGTAGGGAGATAGACCACCTTAGCAACTTGGGATTCTCCCCCTTCATCTGCATCAGCCACCGAAGGGGTCTGTGGTCGGTCTGAACTAGGAAGTGCGAGCCAAACAGGTATGGCCGCAACTTCTTCAGAGCCCATACCACGGCAAAGGCTTCACGCTCTATTGCACTCCACTTCTGTTCCCTGGGAAGTAGTCTCCGGGATAGGAAGACCACGGGTTGATCCAGACCCTCTTCATTGAGTTGCGATAACACTGCCCCAATGCCATGTTCCGATGCATCCGTCTGGACAATGAACTCCTTGGAAAAATCTGGGGCCCTTAAGACCGGGGCCTTGCACATGGCTTGCTTCAGTTTCACAAAGGCCTGCTGGCAAGCCTCCGTCCAGGCTACCCGTCGAGGTTGTTTCTTGGACGTAAGCTCCGTGAGGGGGGCCACAATGGTCCCGTACCCCTTCACGAAGCGGCGGTAATAGCCTGTGAGGCCCAGAAAAGCTCGGACCTCAGTTTGAGTCTTGGGGGGTTCCCAGACCATGATTGCCTCGATTTTTGCCTGGAGGGGTTGCACCGCTCCCCTACCCACCAAGTGTCCAAGGTACACTACCGACCCCTGCCCGATCTGGCATTTACTGGCCTTGATCGTTAACCCAGCGTGTTTCAGGGCCTGGAGAACAGCTTGCAGGTGACGCAAGTGATCCTCTCAGCTGTTACTGAAGACGGCAATGTCGTCCAGATAAGCAGCAGAGAAACTCTCCATTCCGGCGAGGATCTGATTCACCAGACGCTGAAACGTGGCAGGTGCGTTCTTGAGCCCAAAGGGCATCACGCAGAACTGGTAGTGGCCCTTGGGCATGGAGAAGGCTGACCTTTCCTTAGCTCCATCAGTCAGAGAGATCTGCCAGTACCCAGAAGTAAGGTCAAAGGTACTCAAGTATTGGGCAGCTCCCAGCCGGTCAATCAATTCATCCGCCCTTGGGATCGGATGAGCATCAGTCTTGGTTACTGAGTTCAGTCCCCGGTAGTCCACACAGAACCTCAGTTCCGGTTGGGCACCCGGTGGTACAGCTTTTGGTACTAATACCACCGGACTGGACCAGGGGCTGCTGGAAGGTTCAATCACTCCTAGCTCCAGCATCTTAGTGACTTCACTGTGAATGCTGGCCTTCACCTTGTCTGTCATCCGGTAGATCTTTGACTTCACAGGTGGGCTGTCACCTGTGTCCACGTCATGGACGCACAGGTGAGTCCTAGCCGGAACAAGGGAGAACAACGAAGAGTACTGCCCCAGGACCTGGCGGCAGTCCTCCTGCTGTTCAGGAGTTAGGGACGGGGAGAGAATCACTCCCTCCACCAACCCATCCTTCTCTTGAGACGCAAATAAGTCGGGGAGAGGCTCGCTTTCCACGTCCTCTGCTCCGTCAGTCACCATCAGCAATATGACTTCGGGCCTCTCATGGTGGGGTTTGAGGCGGTTGGCATGCAGCAACCGTAGGGGCTGACGAGGGGTCTTCAGATCCACCAAGTAGGTAGCCTTACCCTTCTTCTCCAACACCTCAAAGGGTCCTGACCAGCGATCCTGGAGGGCGCTAAGCTCTCCTGGTTCGATCACCCACACCTTCTGGCCAGGCTCCAACTCCACCGGGTGAGCATTGTGGTCATACCACGCCTTCATCACAGCTTGGCTGGCTTCCAAGTTGTCAGAAGCTTGCTTCCACAACTTAGCCATTTGGCTCCGGAAGGCCAGCATGTAGCTCACCACGTCCTGGGGAAGCTTTCTGGGAGTTCTTTCCCATCCGTCTCTCACCAGGCTGAGAAGTCCACGCACAGGGTGCCCATACAAAAGCTCGAATAGGCTGAAGCCCACTCCCTTCTGTGGCACTTCCCTGTAAGAGAACAATAGACAGGGTAGGAGGACGTCCCATTTCCTCCGCAGGCTTTCAGGCAGACTTCTGATCATGCCTTTCAAGGTTTTGTTGAACCTCTCCACCAGACCATTGGTCTGGGGGTGGTAAGGAGTGGTGAACCGGTAGGTCACTCCACACTCCTTCCACATCGCCCGCATGTATGCTGACATGAAGTTGGTCCCCCTGTCGGACACAACTTCCTTGGGAAAACCCACTCGGGTAAAGATTCCCATCAGGGCCCTAGCCACAACAGGTGCAGTAATGGTCCTCAGAGGTATAGCCTCTGGGTACCGTGTGGCATGATCCACCAGAACCAGGATAAACCTGTGACCAGCTGTAGTAGGCGGATCTAACGGACCCACAATGTCGATGCCCACCCTTTCAAAGGGGGTGCTAACGACAGGAAGTGGTTCCAGGGGAGCTTTCAGCTTCACCCCTGTTTTCCCACTGGCTTGACAAGACACACACGTCCGGCAGTAGGTGTCGGACGACACTTTTTCATTTGAGGCCAATAAAAGTGCGGGACAAGCCGGGCAAAGGTCTTGTCTTGCCCCAGGTGTCCTGCCAAGGGGATCTCATGAGCCAATTCCAGGAGGAAGGCTCGATAACGTTGAGGGACAACCAAGGCCCGTGACGATCCGTGCATGGGTGCCTTGGGTTCACTGTAGAGGAGGCCATCCTCCCAGTAAATATTGTAGTTCCCCTCAACGTTCCCTGCTGCCTGGGCTTCGGCCTGTCGCCTCAGTCCCTCAAGGGTAGGACACTCCCTCTGGCCCTTGCAGAATTCCTCCCTGGTCGGCCCTCCCTCCACGTGCCACTCGGCCGGGATGGGTAGGTTCTCCAGTTTGGTAACATCCCCCTCCGCGGACTCCTGGTCCACCACCTCCGGTGGCCTATCCGTCACATGGGGCGCGGATGCCGAGGCAGGCTCCTCCTGCCTTCGGTTCTTCCCTTGATTGGCAGCCGGCGGTGCCTTTGTTCCAGGCTCCCGCCTAAATGAACTCCCCCTCCGGGTAGTCGCAGACCTTGTGCTGACACAGGCCCACTCAGGTGTACCCAGCATCTCAGCATGAGTCCGGTATTCCACCTCCTTCCAAGCATTATGCTCCATGTCATTCCCCAGCAGACAATCGACTGGCACGGCAGGGCTTACGGCAACTCGAAGTGACCCTGCAACCCCTTCCCATTCAAATGGAACCTCGGCCACCGGATAGTGGCCCATTCTGCCGTCAGCCATCGCGGCGGGGTGGAGTACATGGGGAATCACCTGCTCTGGAGACACCAGTTGGCTACGTACCATAGTCATACTGGCTCCTGTGTCTCTCAGAGCCTCCCCTCTTTGGCCGTTGATGGTGACCCACTGCCCATACTTTGTGGTATTTGCGGGCACCTGGATCTTAGGAACCATCTCCCGTTCTCCCAGGGACACTAAAGTGACACCCGCCCACTCCCTTCCCTTACCTAAGGGCATCTCCTCCCCGAGCACTACACTAGCTACTCCGGGGGCCTTTCCTCCGATGGGAGGGGGTGGTCTTTTCGGGCACTTCACATCTCCCTTATAGTGTCCGACACCACCGCACTCGTAGCAATGGACAACCCTTGGCTGCTGACTCTGGCCAGGATTAGGGTTTCTGGGTGGGTTAGCCCTAGGGGTGAATCCTGTTCCCTTCCCTTGGGAACTATTTTGGGGGCCTTTAGAGAACTCCGTTTTCTTTTCCCCTCCCTCTTTCTTCTGGGGGGCGCCCTGTCCGATCTTTTGAGAGTCCCCTCCAGTCCCCCTTGTGGACACCCGGGTACTAGCCCAAATGTCCGCCTCCTCAGCAAGCTTCCGGGGATTGGTCAGCTTGCTATCCACCAGGTGTTGACGCAGTTCAGGGAAACATTTTTCGAGCAGGTGTTCCTTCAACATCAAATCAAACAACCCCTCGTAGTCCCTCACCTCACTGCCTTGTATCCAACCCTCTAATGCCTTCTTTGCATAGTCCAGGAAATCCACCCAATTCTGTGTGCCCGGTTTGTGGCTACCCCGGAACTTCTGTCTATACTTCTCGGGTGTTAGTCCAAACTTCCTTACGAGCGCCACTTTCATGGTGGGGTAGTGGGTCTGCTCATCCTGCTCCAGGGCCAATAATGTATCCCTACCAGCTGGAGGCATGTATTTATACAATCCCCCTCCCCAATACTTCTCTGGAACCCCATGGACTCTTAATGAGATCTCATAGGCCGCCAACCATTTGGCAATATCATCACCCGCACTATAACTAGCTACTATGTCTTTTGGCAAATAGGGTTTGGATTCCCTGGTGATTTCTCTTTCTTCGCTGCCACCACTAGGAACAGGGTGTGCCCCGACCCGTAGGATCTGGAGATCTATCTCCCTGAGCCTCAACTCGTGAGCCATCCTCCGTTCCTCTTTTTCATTCTCCAGCTTCGCCAAATCCCATGTGAGCTGTCTTTTCTCCCTCCGGTCAGTGAATTCTGCTTCTAATAAGCCGTGGCTAGAGACACTGCTGCCCTTCCTTGAAAGTGTTCTGGGCCCCGCTACTAGGTCCCCCACCTGAGGTTGGTACAAACCAGCCCCCTCGCTGTCAGGCTCTCCATCCCTGTCCTCCTTCTCAACCTTACTTTCTCGCCGTGCCTCCCCCCAAGCCCTCAAGCTGGTCTGGAGTTCACCCTTCTTTGCACCTTGGGGACAAAACACCCCCTCTCGCTCACAAAACTCTCTGAGTTGGGCCACAGTGTAAGTTTCCACATCCTCCAATACAAACTCCATTTTGCCCACTCAGGTTAGAAGACAGTTGCTTACAGAAGCTCTGCAGGGGGGTACCTTTTGTAATACCTCCTCCCACCACCAGAAGTAAATTTGGAAAAAACAAAACTCGAAATTAGGAAGTCCGCTTGGAGAAAACTCCCGGTGTAGGCCTATGGACTACCCACAGTTATTGTCGAGTAGACGCAAGCACAGCTCAATCCCACCGCTGAACACCAATTTTATGTTGGAAACCGGGCAACCGGGTTAGCAGTCACCAGGTTCCCAGCACAATGGTAGCTTGGCTCGAGCGGTTGGGGTCAGGCACCGTGCTAAGCGTACGTCACACCCTCACAATAACCATGCGATCATCCGTTCCAAAAACGACACTACACCGTAAAAATAATGCAAGTCAAATTGAAAATATATATGTCTTTATCTTATTTTCTCTTAGTTGCAGGTTTCATAAAATAAATACAATACAATAAGATTTTCCTCAAAAGAGCAGGTCAATTAAATAATACTACATTGGAATTTCAATAAATACGTTCAGGTCATAAATACGCACAGAATAAATAGATGGGCAGTAAATACAGATGGCAAATAAATACAGTCAGACAATAAATATAGTGCTGGAATAAATAGTGGATGACAATAAATAAAGCACCTCAATAAATAGGGTAAAACAATCAATGACAGTTACAGTTTAAATCATTTACATGAGGTCACTTGGTCTTACTTTGCCCATACACAACTTAAGGACACTTGGATGGCATGGGGGTGTCCCACCTAGATTGATCAAGGCTGGGCCTAAGCTGAGGCAGAACAAGAGTAATCTACAGATCTGGCCCTCCAAACTGCACAGCTCTTTAGGTAGGTCACTGTACCAGTCTCAGTTCACCCCTGGCACTCTCAGGCTGGTTCTAACACCCCTTTAGCCCCTAGAATGGTCTTTTAGGACTCCACAGGGCCTCAGATGCCCCCTCTACCACTTACTGCCCTTTTTAAGATGATCGGCTCCGCTCGGCTCCGTGTCGACGCCGTGAGGTGGTTCCGGATCGATGTCGTTGGGCGGCCTCGACTCGATGTCGCTGGGCGGACTCGACTCGATGTCGCTGGGCGGTCTCGACTCGATGTCGCTGGGCGGTCTCGACTCGATGTCGCTGGGCGGCCTCGTCTCGATGTCGCCTTCCGGCGTCGCAGGGACTCGGACTCCCCACTTCCTGGTGTCTCCGGAGTGCGATCTCCACTCCCGACCTCCGGCGCGCTTCACCTCAGACTCCGGCGACTCCGGAGTGCGATCTCCACTCCCGACCTCCGGCGCGCTTCACCTCAGTTTCCGGCGACTCCGGTGGGCGGACTTCACTCCCCCGTCGACGCCTCACCTCGACCTCAGGTGATTCCCGACTCGACCTCCGGCGCCTCTCCACGACCTCCGGCGGCGCCCTCACTCGACCTCTGGCGGCTCCGGGTACGACGTCTGCTTTCTGTCAGCGCCGCTTCTCGACCTCAGGCCCCAGGTCTCCAGGCTTCTCGACGTCAGGACTCCAGGAGGACACTGCTGAACAGGTCAGGAACTTGCTGTTCTTCTTCTTTAAGGCCTGTTTCAACTTTTCAGTCCTTTAAGATGGTTCTTCTGATCTTGATCCCACACAGGGCTTTAGGTTGGGCTTGGTCAGTAGAGACTAGCATCAAGGGTGGGTTTCTGGACCCCACTCCAAGCACTGGTTTAACCTCTGCTGCCTTACTCCGACCTCCTTCTATCTCTGTCCTCTCTCTTCTCCAGTCAGTTGCCAACTGCCCCTCTGAGATGGCCTCCCAACATTCTAAACTGCCTCTCACTGTCACAGGGTTTCAGAATGTTACGGAAGGTTCTAGAAATCTCCAGTGGGTTCTGATGATGTCACAGGTGGCCACCATTTTGTGTCTCAGGCCCTCAGACAGAAGTTCCAGGGGTAGGGAAAATGGCTCCCTGACCCTGCATCAACACTAAAAAGTCTGGTGGTTCCCAAAAAGGAAAAATTATAACAGGGTTTGAGCAAAAGTGGGACAAAATAAATAATGATGAGGAGGGACCACCCAAAGGGCTGACAGGTCTAACACATTCCACCGCTAATAAAACACATTTTCCTCACATTTCTGTGGTGGAAAGTTCTGGAATCCACGTGGATCCTCAAATTTCCACCCACCCCGAGTTCCGCAAAATATTTGGTACCTCACTTGTGTGGGTAGGCCTAGTGCCCGCATCAGGAAATGGCCCAAAACGCAATGTGGACACACCACGTTTTCACAGTGAAAACTGAACCTTTTTTTTAAACGTTTTGAACCCTAGCTCTGCCGGCAGCTAGGGAAACCTAGCAAACCTATACATTTTGGAAAACTAGACGCCAGGGGAATCCAGGATGGGGGAACTTGACTGGCTCTCACCAGGTTCTGTTACCCAGACTCTCCTGCAAACCTCAACTTTTGTAAAAATAAAACAAATTTTCCTCACATTTCTGTGGTGGAAAGTTCTTGAATCTGCGTGGATCCACAAAATTCCACCCACCTCGCTTTCCCCAAAGTCTTCCGAGATAAATGGTACCTCACTTATGTGCATAGGCCTAGTGCCCGCGGCAGGAAACGGCCTAAAACGCAACTTGGGCACACCACATTTTCAAAGTGAAAACTGACCCTTTTTTTGCAAAGTGCCTAGCTGTAGTTTTTTAACCCTAGCTCTGCCGTCCCCTTGAGAAACCTAGTAAACCTATACATTTTTGAAAATTAAACACCCAGGGAAATCCAGGATGGGGTGACTTGACTGGCTTTCACTAGGTTCAATTACCCAGAATCCCTTGCAAGCCTCAAAATTTTTCTAAACAATCCACATTTTCCTCACATTTCTGTGGTGAAAAGGTCTGGAATCTGCATGGATCCAAAAAATTCTACCCACCCCGCATTTGCCAAACTCTTCTGAGAAAAATGGTACCTCACTTGTGTGGGTAGGCCTAGTGCCCGTGACAGGAAACGGCGCAAAACGCAACGTGGACACATCACATTTTCATAGTGAAAACGGACCCTTTTTTTGCAAAGTGCCCAGCGTTTTTTAACCCTAGCTCTGCCAGCACCTAGGGAAACCTAGCAAACCTATACATTTTTTAAAACTAGACACCCTGGGGAATCTAGGATGGGGTGACTTGACTAGCTCTCTCCAGGTTCTGTTACCCAGAATCCCTTGCAAACCTATAATTTTGTCCCCAAAAAAACATTTTCCTCACATTTCTGTGGTGGAAAGTTCTTGAATCTGCGTGGATCCACAAAATTCCACCCATCCCACTTTCCCCAAAGTCTTCCGTGAAAAATGGTACCCCACTTATGTGGGTAGGCCTAGTGCCAGCGACAGGAAACGGCCCAAAAAGCAACGTGGACACACCACATTTTCACAGTGAAAACGGTCCCTCTTTTGCCACGTGCCTAGCTGTAGTTTTTCAACCCTAGCTTTGCAACACCTAGAGAAACCTAGCAAACCTATACATTTTTGAAAACTAGACATGCAGGGGAATCTAGGATGGGGTGACTTGACTGGCTCTCACCAGGTTCTTTTACCCAGAATCCCTTGCAAACCTAAGCATTTGTCCAAAAAAACACATTTTCCTCACATTTCTGTGGTGGAAAGTTCTGGAATCTGCGTGGAGCCACAAAATTCCACCCACCCTGCCTTCTCCAAAGTCATCCAAGAAAAATGAAACCTCACTTGCGTGGGTGGGTCAAGTGTCCACGACAGACAAGGGCCCAAAACCTATTGAGGCGACATCAAAATTACCTTTCGCAAACCAACCTGTTTTTGCAAGGGGTTCCCATTTGTTTTTGGACCCCGGGCTCGGCGGCCATCTAGGAAACCCACCAAACTCACACATTTCTGAAAACTAGACACGCGGGGGAGTCCAGCGAGGTATTGCCTGCATGGTTCCCCCAACATTCTCCTACCCAGAATCCCCTGCAAACCTCCAATTTAGCTAAAAAAAAATCACTTTTTTTCTCAGATTTCTGTGTGGGAAAGTTCTGGAATCTGTATGGATCCACATATTTCCTCCCATCGAGCGTTCCCCCAGTTCTCATGATAAAAATGGTACCTCACTCGTGTGGGTGGGTCAATGACCCGTGACAGACAAGGGCCCAAAACCTATTGAGGTGACATCAAAATTACCTATCACAAACCAACCTGGTTTTTCAAGGGGGTCCCATGCGTTTTTAGCCTCGGGCTCGGCGGCCATCTAGGGAAACTTACCGAACCCACACATTTCTGAAAACTAGACACCCAGGGGAGTCCAGCAAGAAATGGCTTGCGTGGGTCCCCCAACATTCTCCTACCTAGAATCCCCTAGCTGAAAAAATCACAAATTTCTGTGTGGGAAAGTTCTGGAATCTGCGTGGATCCACAAATTTCCTCCCACCAAGCGTTCCCCCAGGTCACCCAATAAAAATGGTACCTCACTTGCTCACTTGTGTGGGTAGGCATAGTGTCTGCAACAGGAAATGGCCCAAATCGTACTGTGGAGACTTCAAAATTACCTATAACAAAACTACCTGTGTTTTTTTTTGGGGGGGGGGGAGGGGGCACCTGGGGTTTTGGCCCCGGGCTCAGCGGCCATCTTGGGAATCTACCAAACCCAAACATTTCTGAAAACTAGACACCCAGGGTAATCCAATGAGGTGCCGGCACGGTGATTCCACACAAAAATATGTGGAAAATGTGGTTTTTTCGGCTACATGTGAGGTTTTCAGGGCATTCTGGGTAGGAAAACATTGGGGGATCCACGCAAGCCATACCTCATTGGACTCTCCCGGGTGTCTAGTTTTCAGAAATGTTTTGGTTTGGTAGTTTCCCAAGATCGCTGCCGAGACCAGGGCCAAAATCCCAGGTGCCCCCCACCAAACCAGGTAGTTGTTATAGGTAATTTTGAAGTCTCCACAGTACGATTTGGGCCAGTTCCTGTTGCAGCCGCTATGCCTACCCACACATGTGAGGTACCATTTTTATCGGGAGCCCTGGGGGAAGGCTGGGTGGGAGGAAAATTAGGAATGCAAGCAGATTCCAGAACTTTCGCACAGAAATTTGAGAAAAAAGTGATTTGTCAGCTAAATGTGAGGTTTGCAGGGCATTCTGGGTAGGATAATGTTGGGGACCCACGCAAGACATACCTCGCTGGACTCCCCCGGGTGTCTAGTTTTCAGAAATGTGTGTGTTTGGTAGGATTCCCTAGATGGCCGCCGAGCACGAGGCCAAAAACTCATGGGACCCCCTTTGCAAAACCAGGTTGGTTTGTGATAGGTAATTTTGATGTCGCCTCAATAGGTTTTGGGCCCTTGCCTGTCGCAGGTCCTTGACCCACCCACGTGAGTGAGGTACCATTTTTATCAGGAGACCTGGGGGAATGCTGGGTGGGAGACAATTTGTGGATCCACACAAATTCCAGAAATTTATCACACAGAAATTTGAGAAAAAAATGATTTTTTCAGTTAAATTTGAGGTTTACAGGGGATTTTGGGTAGGAGAATGTTGGGGGACCCACGCAAGTCATACCTCGCTGGACTCCCCCCGGGTGTCTAGTTTTCAGAAAAGTGTGGGTTTGGTAGGTTTCCCTAGATGGCCACCGAGCCCGTTAAGTAATTTTGATGTCGCCTCAATAGGTTTTGGGCCCATCCCAGTCGGGGGTACTTAGCCGACCCACACAAGTGAGGTACCATTTCTGTTGAGATACTTGGAGAAAGGCTGGGGGATAGGAAATTGGTTGTTTCTTTCTGCAGCATGAACATTTTGGCACAATAATGCAAGGAAAATGTGACAGTCACATTTTGAGATTTGCAGGACATTGTGGGTAAGATAACTTGTTGGGATCCACAAGAGAGACATCACCATGTACTCCCATGGGTGTTTAGTTTACGACACTATCCACAGTTGGTAGGTGTTTCTTAGATGAAATGTATACCTTGGCAGAGAGACAAAAAAGACAAAGATTACTGCACAGCCATCTATTCCTCAAGCACACACACATACTGGTTGGATTTGGCACGAGGGCGAGTGATGGTTCAGTATATAAAATTTTATCAACAAGAGATTTCACAAAAATGAAATGCACTGTCAGTATTTGAAAGGACAGAAAACCGAAGCAGTGACTCGCAGCTCGTGAGCTGTAAAGCCACGTCAAGGCCCCAGCCACTTTACAGGCCATTCACACACCTTTCATACGTGATACACACAAGTCCATTCACACCACCAGGCACGAAACCAACACATTACAACGTTCACAAAAAGGGACAAGGTACACCCTGCTTGAGAAAGACAGAAAAGACAAATATTTCTGCACAACCAGCTATTCCTCAAGCACATATATATACCGGTTGGATTTGGCACGAGGGTGAGTGATGGTTCAGTATATACAGTTGTATTAACCAGAGATTTCACAAAAATGAAATGCACTGTTAATAATTGAAAGGACGAGAAACTGAACCATTGACTCGCAGCTTGTGAGCTGTAAAGCCCCGACAAGGCACCAACCTCTTTGCAGGCCATTCATACACCTTTCATACGTGTGACATATACAAATCCATTCACACCGCCAGCCGCGGGCCCAGCACATTACAACACTCACACCAGCAGACAGCGCCATTCAAGGGCCCATCACTTTCAATCAATCAATCCTTTGTCAAGCACACTGCATACCCGCGAGGGTCTCAAGGCGCTGGGGGGGGCTGCTACTGATGGAACAGCCAGGTCTTGAGTATTCTCCTGAAAGTCAGCAGGTCTTGGGTCTGTTGTAGGCTCAGTGGGAGGGATTTCCATGTCTTGGCGGCAAGGTGGGAGAAGGATCTCCGGCCGGTGGTTGTTCTTCTGATGCGCGGGACGGTGGCGAGTGAGAGGTCGGCGGAGCGTAGCTGGCGGTTGTGTTTGTAGAAGGAGAGCTGTCTGTTGAGGTAGGCTGGGCCGGCCTTGTGGAGTGCTTTGTGTGCGTGGATGAGGAGCTTGAAGGATATCCTCTTGTTGACGGGGAGCCAGTGCAGGTTTCTCAAGTGGGCGGTGATGTGGCCGTGTCGTGGTACGTCGAGGATCAGTCGTGCCGAGGCGTTTTGGATACGTTGTAGTCGTTTGATGAGCTTGGTCGGGGCTCCCGTGTAGAGGGCGTTTCCGTAGTCGAGTCTGCTGCTGATGAGGGCCTGGGTGACTGTCTTTTTTGGATCTGTCGGGATCCATCTGTAGATCTTGCAGAGCATGCGGAGGGTGTTGAAGCAGGAGGAGGAGACGGCGTTGACTTGCTTGGTCATTGAGAGCGTTGAGTAGAGGATGATTCCCAGGTTTCGTGCGTGGTCGGTGGGTGTCGGGGCTGCCCCCAGTGCCGTTGGCCACCAGGAGTCTTCCCAGGCTGAGGGGTTGGAGTCGAGGATGAGGACCTCCGTCTTGTCCGAGTTCAGCTTAAGGCGGCTGATCTTCATCCAGTCGGCGACGGCCTTCATTCCTTTGTGGAGGTTGGCTTTGGCGGTGATGCGGTCCTTGGTGAGGGAGAGGATCAGTTGAGTGTCGTCTGCGTCGGAGAATATGTTGAGGTCGTGCTGTCGGGCGATGTGTGCGAGCGGGGCCATGTAAATGTTGAACAGTGTTGGGCTGTGGGAGGATCCCTGGGGTACGCCGCAGATGATTTCGGAGGCTTTGGAACAGAATGGGGGGAGGTGGACGCTCTGGGTTCTGCCGGAGAGGAAGGAGGTGGTCCATTCCAGAGCCTTGTCTCGGATCCCTGCGGCGTGGAGGCGTGCGCGTAGTGTGCGGTGGCAGACGGTGTCGAAGGCGGCGGAGAGGTCTTGGAGAATGAGTGCTGCGGTCTCACCGTTGTCCAGCAGGGTCCTGATGGCGGCGGCGATGAGGGCAGTCTCGGTGCTGTGGTTGCTGCGGAACCCTGACTGGGAAGGGTCCAGGATTCTGTTTTCTTCAAGGTATCGGGTTAGCTGTCTGTTGATGATTTTCTCGATGACCTTGCCCGGGAAGGGGAGCAGAGAGATGGGCCGAAAGTTCTTGAGACCTCTTGGGTCTGCCTTAGGTTTTTTGAGTAGGGTGTTTATCTCGGCTTGTTTCCAGCTCTCTGGGAAGGTCGCGGTCTCGAGGGAGAGGGTGATGATGTTGCGCAGGTGGGGTGCGATGGAGCTGCTTGATTTGTTGAAGACGTGGTGCGGGAATGGGTCTGCCGGAGAGCCGGAGTGGATTGTGCTCATGGTCTTGATGGTGTCATCTACGCTCACGCTGGCCCAGGCTAGCAGGGGGTCGTGGTCGATGGTGTGCGAAGGGTCTGTTGTGTTGCTGTCTGTTGGGGCTGTCTGGGTGTTGAGGCTGTCGTGGATGTCTGCTATCTTGCGGTGGAAGAAGGTGGCGAGGGAGTCGCACAGGGCTTGCGACGACGGGATGTCATTGGTGTTGGAGCTGGGGTTGGAGAGTTCCTTCACAATGTTGAAGAGCTCCTTGCTATTGTGTGCGTTGTTGCCACACGCCCACATTCCTGACACAGCAAGCACACCAGCTCACGGATTGCGTTGAGTGGCGTTTGGCTAGCAGTGTGTGTAGTGACCAGCAGTAAGTCTCTACTCACACACCGCCAGCCAAGCGCCAGTCCACGTACACCGCCAGCCAAGCGCCAGTCCACGCACACCACCATCCAAGCGCCAGTCCACGCGCACCGCCAGCCAAGCGCCAGTCCACGCGCACCGCCAGCCAAGCGCCAGTCCACGCACATCGCCAGCCAAGCGCCAGTCCAGGCAGAAAAAAACAAAACCAATTACCATTCAGACACCAAAATACACATTAAGCACAAAACAGGAGCCAAACATACTGCTATTATTACACCATTTGCAAAAAACACATTTATGCAGAGAAATTAAACTCATTTACATTGTACAAAAAAAAGTCTCTTACCAAACACATGCAACTACACAAACAGCAGAACCACCAGTAACGAAACCGCAACCTGGAACAGTCTAAAGAGCAAAAGTCTTGAACTAGAACAAAAAGGGAGAAATAAAGAATTACAATTGCAATTCACAAGAAATAAAACAATTAACATTATAACACGCTATGTCACTACCCAAATCAGGGGTGTGGAAATTTTTCAAAAATCTACTTGGCCAGGGGACAAAATGTTACACAAATCTACTTGTCCTGGGAAGGTAACTGCTTGCCCCGCCTATTCCATAAATTACTAACAGAGGTCTGCACGAAGAGAACCTGCACTGAAATCAGTGCAACATACTATGCAATATATATTTCAAGTGCAAGTCCAATTATGCACTCTTAAATGCATCTGTTGTAGTGGGTGGTTGTACAGCATGCATGCAGATGTCAGTGTGCACTGCACCCAATTATCAACTAATTTGCATGTAACACATTTTCATATGAAGAGAAATAGTACCTAAAGGCAGAGTGCAGACTGGTAACTGACTACATTTATTGAAGTGTTTGTGGCACAGACAAGACTTTGTCGAGATATTAACCTGTAGAACAGAAGGGTGTTCTCCATCATAGGGCGAACTCATAACTGTCCGGCTTCAGATGTGATGCTCTGATAAACTTGTAAATGGAGATAACTGCACTTATTGGCAGAGTTTATGAACGGTTCATGGGGCAGCAAAATCACGTAGCAGATGTGCTGTGGCTCACAGAGGTAGTATCCGCAAGTACAAATAAACAAGAGGCAGTAATAGACAGTTAAATCAATCTCTTCTTTTACACTTCTGTTCAGGTGTGGTGTGTTTATATTATTGTGCACTCACTGCTACATCTCTACATTCTTATCCCACACAAAGAGCATATGCAGCAGTACAGGGTTCTCTCATGTATATAGCAATGGCAGAGGCTGAGTAATCTACCCTAACATGAAAAAGTGCAGCCCACCAATTGATCAAGTTTGTCTCTCTGATATGTAGAACATGTACCAGCAGTGAAATCTTTATACTCACACAGCTAGAAAGCAAGCTTTAGTCTCACAGCGAAGAGCAGAAGTGTTATGTTGAAAAGACAGTAAATCTAGAAGTGCCGAGCTGGGCATCGAGACGGAGGCTAGTGAGTAACTGCAATCACTCAAAATTTCATGTCACACCTAACAAGGACGTCTAGGCTCAGTCACAGTAGAGTTGGAAACATTGTCCTGACCTCTTGAATAGTCGAATGCCATCTCGTGAATAAAGTTGGTTTATTCTTCAGCGGCTTTAGATCCAATAGTAGCTCAACAAACACCCAAAAGCACCACTACTTTATTTTACTTTCTTCTCGTGACATATCGCGTCTGGTGGCTTAGTAAACTAATGCGTCTGCTGTAGGGCTCTGTGTTTGACCTTATGGTCACAGGTTCAAATCCTGCTGGGTCCACTCAGCCCTTCATCCTTCTGAGGTCGATAAAATGAGTACCATTGAGTTGGGTAACAATAAACATCTGTTATTGAGAGCCAAGATACCCTTCTGGGTGAACATGCTCTTTAAAAATGCACATGTTAGGTTATCAAGCCATGACACAGGCCTGAACACTGAGGCACTTTCCCTGCACCTCTTGCACTGATCGTGATAAAGTCGGATTTCAGGATTCTTTCCTTTCACCTTTAAAACTGGGAAAGCTTCAGAATTTGCTTCATCTGTAAAAGGAAAGCACCTCGTTAGTCGTGTGAGCCTGGTGTGGGCATTTATTTCTTGCTTTTTTTTTTATATAGACCAATCACGACCCAAAGCTATTGGAGGCCTTCTCCTGAGCACCAGTTACATTACACAAGGTCATGTTCATTTTATTTAGGCCAGAGCAGATTAAGTGATCTGCCCAGAATCACAGGATGTTTAGCAATGCTGAGACTTGAACCTGGTCCCCAAGGTTTAAAGTCTGCAGCTCTGCCTGTAACTGGGGAGTTGGGAACTGGGTGGGTATGTGTGTGTGAAGGGAATAGAGATGGTGGTTGGTAAAATGGTGGACCAGCCCCACTCTCTCTTTAAAAAAAGGGGACTCTTTGCTCCCTTCACTCAGTCTGGAGTCTGTGACAGGAGGCCCTCGCCTTACCTCTTCTCCTGTCCTGCTCTCTAAACCCCATGGCAGCAAGTCCTGAATACTGTATTCAGAGGGCAGTGTGAGTACAACAGTGGTAGCAGGCACAGCCTGCAAGCTGTCTGCTCAGTGGTTGAAGTGCATTAAAAAAAGTATGGGAACTCTGATGCTGTACGAAACGGGGGGAGGCAGGGTCAGCGAGTCTGGGGGCGGGGTCAAAGTAGTGGCTAAAAAAACAAATATTTTCTAACTTTTTTGGGTCTTTCTCCTTCAGGTAATTACATGTATAATAATGGACAGCTTTAGTTGAAATGAAAGTTATGTTAATCAATGGGATATTATGAAATCTCTATTAGTTCATGCACTGACCAACCCATGAACATTTAGCACAGCAGGCAGGAATCTCTCTGACAGACCGTTCTAGGCACTGGCACCCACATGTGCAGACTGCACATGCATCCCTGTGCAACAGTGACTGTGCAGGTTTCCCTGCAGAGTTCTGTTGCTAGACACAAGCATCCATCCTGCAGGCCACTGAACTCAACCAGAGACATCAAACCGTCAAAAGAGACAGCCCTTGATTACTTGGGGTAGAGGTGGAGGCTGTGAGATGCCTGTACACTGGGTCTCTGCTGAAGGAGGTTCTGGTCACCGCAGGTGGAAGGGGCAATGAAACAGCTCTTTATCTGCAGGGGCCTGTCCTGGAGACTTTGATGCCAACTAGTAGTGACACTGAACCAGTGACAATGTGGGGTTATAACCCTGAGATCCCCTGAAAATCATTTCTGTAGTCAGAATAAAAAATAATGTGGATGGGCGACTGCAGGCATCGCGAGGGATTTTAGGCTGGGCATGAGGTTCAGGGGCGGCAATAGGGGGAGGACAACCATCTAAACATTCTTAATGTACCTCTAAATGTACCCAAGCATTGAGGGCTCTTTGCCTAAAGATAGCTTGAGAAATTCTGATATCACATCACAGGCAAACTAACACTTCATGATTACAGCCTCCATTCCTAATAGGAGGACAGCTAAGGAGATCAAAAATCTGCTGCAGTGATCGGTTTGTAACCTACGTGACATAGAGAGATATGAGTATGGTAGTTTGGTGGGCTTTTGAACCTGCTACCATATACAAGGTAAAGATACACCTGCAGTTCCCCTGCTCCGGTCCCAGTGGGTTGGATCAGCAGGCTCAGTGTTTTCTTCAGTGATCTGTTTGCTATGTGCCTCTCTCAGGTTCCAAAGCCAGTACGCTAGTTTGAAGGGTTGATGCACCTGCTGGAGAGGGAGAATGGGAGGTGGGAGGGAAGAGGGACAATGTGAGCAATAGAGTGCATGTGAGCGTGTATTAGTGCAAGAAAGTGTGGAGTCCTTGGTATCTTTATTGCATGTTTAGTAGTTGATTTAGTCTAACTCCCTGGAGCAACAGGGGGATTACAGAGAGAACATTTATATAGCATCAGGAACACACTACCTTGAGGCGCTTCAGCAAGAACCAAATTGTGTGCATGGAGTCTGTGAGGACGGTGCGAGGACTAGTAGTTAGTGTGGCATTACTGGGTTGTGCACTCCTGTACAGTTCATTTTTATATTTTTCTTTTTCTTATGACACACACAGCCTGAGCACCAGGGAGAAAGTCATTTTAGAGCCGAATTGCACCTGCTAAAACCAGAATATAGCCAAGGTTTGCGGGTTCCAAGACTGTAAGGAGTACATTTAAAGTACCTTAAGTTCAGCTGCTGCGAGGTGACTAGTGACTGGGAGCTTATGGACCGGCACTACAGAGCGCTGGGGTGTCTCCTGCAAACTCTCCATGCCTCCTGTGCAGCACACAGGCAGGACATTCTGTGCCAGGAGAGTGTTAGGGGAAATGACTCAATTTTCAATGCAATAAAATGAATTCCACCAATTCCGTCATAGCTCGTAAATACACACGAGTATCACAAATAACGTTAGAGCACTAGTTGGAATTTTTCTTTGAGCCTCCTGGAAGAAAGCAGACAATGTGTACCTCTGAACACGCAACATGTTACGTGCATAAGGGGGAAGGGTGCCAGGCATCCTCTGATCGGACTGATGTTGTTTGACCCTGTTGGACTTGGCCCTTTCCCCTGAATTTGTTTTTTTCCGCTTTTTATTGGAAACCACGTTGTGTGAATGCAGATAATCAGTGCTAAGGTGCAGGTGCTCTCTTCCCCTAAGATGGCTGCCACAGGCCCCGGCTACTGCGGAGTGGCCTTTCTAGTAGCACCCTAGCTGCCAGGAGCTGGCTGGGACCCTACAACAATGTTGCGACACCAGCCCGCCTTTTTTTTGTCCTATACTTAGAGTGGGAAAACTCCTGGAATGTGCTGGAACCTTCTAGAAGAAAGGCAGGGTTTTGCTTTTGCCGCCCTAGAGAGTGGTCACCTGACCTAGGGCTACTTAAGAGAGGGAGGGAACTTTTTCTAGTCAGTTGGGGCGACGCAGACCTGGGGGAACCTACGCAGGAGTTTTAGGCGGTAGGGCCTAGTCAGGGACCTATGCCTCTGAAAGTGACAGGGCTTAGGTGCTGCCTTTCAAGTGAGTGAGGGATCCTGTACTAGCCCACTGATCTGGTCCAGCGGGAGGGGAACCCAGGGGCAACCCGCCAAGCCTGACTAGGAGCGAACTAGTCACCAACTCAACCTGCCCCCCCCCCCCCCCCCCCCAAGGAACAGAACCCCCAAGGGTGCCAGAGCCAACGGCGCCAATAAGACTTACTGATGAAACTTGCTGCTGAAGCTTACTGCTGAAGCTTACTGATGAAACTTACTGCTGAAGCTTACTGCTGAAGCTTACTGCTGAAGCTTACTGATGAAACTTACTGATGAAACTTACTGATGAAACTTACTGATGAAACATACTGAGGAAGCTTACTGCTGAAACTTACTGCTGGACTGCTGGGGGATCAACCAGATACTAGCGCTGTGACCCCTGTGCTCCCCGACCGTACCGGGATTCCCCCCTAGCCAGTCCTGCCACGGGCGCTGTGTGCCGAAATCACCATCACCCCCCTTAATTTCTGCCCCCCCCCCCCTGTTGCGGGGACCGGAGGTGCACTCACCGCTGCAGCCCAGGGCCAAGAAGCCTGCCTCCGTCGTCACTGGGGCCCATGGAGAAGCCCGGGGCCCCGCCGCTGCCGTCGCAGCCTGCCGCCTGCAGCCGGAGTCCGGGAAAGGCCTTGGGAGGCCGTGAAGCCGCCCTCCACCCTCACGTGACGGGGGTGGACTGCGTGACGCCGCCCCTGCCGCTTAGCAACTCGTCCCCTGGCCCGCGCCCCCGCAGGCCGCACTGCCATTGGCGGCTGCGGGCGCAGGCCCCTGAATCAAGGAAGGAATTCCCCGGAGCAGCGTCGTTCACGCAGAGCTCCACGGCCACATCTGGCCCGACCGGGAGCCCCGCGCCCTCTGCCATCGACCCGGACATCGCCGGGAGCGCCGGAGGGCCTGCCACACCGAGGGACTAGGAAACCAGGTAACCCCCCTGGGGAGGCGGGCGGACGGCCGCGCAGAGGCCTTGGACGTGCCCTTCCCCCCGGGGGAGGCCCGCGTGAGAGCCTAGTGGGCCCCTACTGATGCCGATGAGGCGCGAAACGCTGGCTCGTGTCCCTTGCCCCTGCAGGGCCCACTAACTTACCAATTGGCCGATGAGGCGTGAAACACTGGCCCAGAACCCTTGCCCCAGCACCTCTCACCCTCTGAAGGGCTCCCGGACAGTACTGTGGGCCCTCTTGAGTGGCTAGTCGCTAGGCTGAAGCGCCAGTCCTGAAGCGCTCCTGATATACGGAAACACCACTCTGCTGGAGGGTCTATTTGAGGCGCTACGCTCCCTGAAAGCCCCTTTGAATGTGCCAATGTCGCTAGGCCATGTTTTAACGTGCTAGAAATTGGCTATGTGCAGCGCTATGGTCCTAGGTCTGATTTAAAGCATTATTCCATTGCTATGTGCAGCGCTATGTTCCTATGCCTGATTTTAAACGCTGTTTAGTTGCTACGCGCAGCGCTATGTTTAACCACTGTGTTTGACGCTCCCCAGGATCACCAGGTGTCGCGTCTTGGTCCCATACCAGGTTCAATGTATTCAGGTATTGCCAGTTGAAACATAATGAAATGCTTTTGACCCTGATGTCTAATGTATTCAGGTATTGCCAGTTGAAACATAATGAAATGCTTTTGACCCTGAGGTCTAATGTATTCAGGTAGAGCCAAGTGAAACCTAATGAACTGCTTTTGAATCTACCGTGATTTAGATAAAACTGACTGATTTTTATTGAACATACGGTGTGGCGTCAGTTATTGCGTGCGTTTCCTGCTTGAGGGGATGTGTGTGTTGTATGGTCGCTTTACACTTAAGCCTTCGGGTGCCTACCTGCTCGAGTCACGTTACCCCCTTAGGGCCTGGTGACCCCCGGTCCTACATTGGTGGCAGCGGTGGGATAAGGACCTGTGACCATACAGCACCCTCCAGTGAGGCGGAGGGCGCCGCAATTAGACGCCTATTGTGTTTAGCTCTGCATCTTTTATTACTGCACTAATTGACTTCCACTGTCTAGGCTGAGTGTGTAGAATCCTGGGTAGCCTGACACTGTTACCTGCATCCTAGTATTTTTCCTTGATGTCTAGGTCCCCAACTGTCACGATGGAGTTCCAGTTAGCCGGCCTTGAGGGGTATACTGTAAGGCAGCTGAGAAAATTCGGGCAGGGGATGGGGGTGCCTGGGGTGCGGAGAGCCAAAGAACCGGAACTCCGTACAGCCTTGAGGGCATGTGTAGAGGCCCACCCAGAGGGGAGAAGGGATGGGGGACAGGAGGGGCCGGGTGCACCTCAGGCGGAGAGCGCGCCGGAGGAGCTAGACCTGCTCAATGCTGATGTATCTGAAAATGTGCCACCAGGGAGACGTTCCGGGGCAAGCAGTAAGACAGGGTCTAGGATGAGCGCATCTCCAAAAGAGTATGAGGACAGGAGGGAGGAGAGGCAGTTGAAGTGGGAGCTGGCCAAGCTAGAACAAGAAAGGGAAAATAAAAGATTAGCGATGGAAGAGAAGAAGCTGGCGCACGAGCTGCAGATGAAAGAGTTGGAGCTGCGTGCTATACAGTTGAATGCGTTCAATAAGGACAATGGTGGCAGCGTACCAAAGGCTCATCAGGAGCCAAAATGTTATCTACCCAAGGATGATATCGCCAGGGTGTCTGAGGAGGCATTGGGGGGTGACCCTGAAGGGGGTGGTGCAGAGATCTTCCAACCCAGCGAGGTGGGAGAGGTGGCAAATAGCCCAGCTAGGACCCAGGGAAGTGAGAGGGTTGTGGGGCCTCACGTCCTATCTACAGGAAGGAGTGAGACGGGGAGGTCTCCCGAGGTGCCCCAACCGCAGTCTCAGGGCCTGGAGAGTTCCATAAGGGAGCCCCAAGTTGGGAGCCTAGGCTGTCCCGATGTGCCGCCCGGTGAAGGGGAGCCCCTAGTGTCAGGAGAACCAGGGGCGACTGTCATCAGAGCTCCTGAGGATCTGGGGTCGGCCCAGTCGCAGGGTTTAGATCCTGGGCTGGGATGCCAGGTTCAGGGGTTGCCTGACCTGACGGGTGGGACATCTGTTAGCAGTGTCCCCCCAGAAGTGTCTTCCAGGGGTACTACTCCCGTTGGGAGGGTGCGGAACTCTGGGAGGGAGTGCATGGGGAGGAAGGACTCGCCCCTGGCACCGGTGCAGCCTAAGGGTTTAGACCCTAGGTTGGGGAACCAGTTGCAGGGTCAAGGCCCTGGACTGGGGAGAGAGTGGTGGTCTGGGGGTGCCTCGCATGGGAGGAGGGTGAAGAACCCCTGAAGGAGGAGGAGGGGATTGGTCAACGGGCACTACAGGCCTAAGGCTACTGCCCCCCACTCTGCGAGACCACAAGGGCCAGAGACATCTGGATGGCCTAGGGGCCGGTCCTGGCCACAACCAGCTAGGGAGCCCCAGTGGGGTGGCTTCGTTGGTCCAGGGAGGTTTGAGAGGGAACCATTGGGTTCCAGAGTGGAGGAGAACCTGCGGGTGCTCCTGCAGTTGCGGGCCTGCGTCCACCTTTTCTCGCTCCAAGCAGGGAAGCCCATCAAAGCATTGATCGGTCTACCCTGGCTTTTAGCTGGAAGGGGTTTGTGTTGGACTTGGCCCTTTCCCCTGAATTTTTTTTTTCCGCTTTTTATGGGAAACCACGTTGTGTGAATGCAGATAATCAGTGTTAAGGTGCAGGTGCTCTCTTCCCCTAAGATGGCTGCCACAGGCCCCTGCTATTGCGGAGTGGCCTTTCTAGTAGCACCCTAGCTGCCAGGAGCTGGCTGGGACCCTACAACAATGTTGTGACACCAGCCCGCCTTTTTTGTCCTATACTTAGAGTGGGGAAGCTCCTGGAATGTGCTGGAACCTTCTAGAAGAAAGGCAGGGTTTTGCTTTTGCCGCCTTAGAGAGTGGTCACCTGACCTAGGGCTACTTAAGAGAGGGAGGGAACTTTTTCTAGTCAGTTGGGGCGACGCAGACCTGGGGGAACCTACGCAGGAGTTTTAGGCGGTAGGGCCTAGTCAGGGACCTATGCCTCTGAAAGTGACAGGGCTTAGGTGCTGCCTTTCAAGTGAGTGAGGGATCCTGTACTAGCCCACTGATCTGGCCCAGCGGGAGGGGAACCCAGGGGCAACCCACCAAGCCTGACTAGGAGCGAACTAGTCACCAACTCAACCTGACCCCCCCCCCTCCCCCCAAGGAACAGAACCCCCAAGGGCACCAGAGCCAACGGTGCCAATAAGACTTACTGATGAAACTTGCTGCTGAAGCTTACTGCTGAGGCTTACTGATGAAACTTGCTGCTGAAGCTTACTGCTGAGGCTTACTGATGAAACTTACTGCTGAAGCTTACTGCTGAAGCTTACTGATGAAACTTACTGATGAAACTTACTGATGAAACTTACTGAGGAAGCTTACTGATGAAACTTACTGCTGGACTGCTGGGGGATCAACCAGGTACTAGCGCTGTGACCCCTGCGCTCCCCAACCGTACCGGGATTCCCCCCTAGCCAGTCCTGCCACGGGCGCTGGGTGCCGAAATCACCATCACCCCCCTTAATTTCTGCCCCCACCTGTTGCGGGGACCGGAGGTGCACTCACCGCTGCGACCCAGGGCCAAGAAGCCTGCCTCCGTCGTCACCGGGGCCCGCGGAGAAGCCCGGGTCCCCGCCGCTGCCGTCGCAGCCTGCCGCCTGCAGCCGGAGTCCGGGAAAGGCCTTGGGAGGCTGTGAAGCCACCCTCCACCCTCACGTGACGGGGGTGGACTGCGCGATGCCAACCCTGCCACTTAGCAACTCGTCCCCTGGGCCGCGCCCCCGCAGGCCGCACTGCCATTGGCGGCTGCAGACGCGGGCCCCTGAATCAAAGAAGGAATTCCCCGGAGCAGCGTCGTTCACGCGGAGCTCCCCGGCCACGTCTTGCCCGACCGGGAGCCCCGCGCCCTCTGCCATCGACCCGGACATCGCCGGGAGCGTCGGAGGGCCTGCCACACCGAGGGACTAGGAAACCAGGTAACCCCCCTGGGGAGGCGGGCGGACGGTTGTGCAGAGGCCTTGGACGTGCACTTCCCCCCAGGGGAGGCCCGCGTGAGAGCCGAGTGGGCCCCCACTGATGCCGATGAGGCGCGAAATGCTGGCTCGTGTCCCTTGCCCCTGCAGGGCCCACTAACTTACCAATTGGCCGATGAGGCGTGAAACACTGGCCCAGAACCCTTGCCCCAGCACCTCTCGCCCTCTGAAGGGCTCCCGGACAGTACTGTGGGCCCTCTTGAGTGGCTAGTCGCTAGGCTGAAGCGCCAGTCCTGAAGCGCTCGTGATATACGGAAACACCACTCTGCTGGAGGGCCGATTTGAGGCGCTACGCTCCCTGAAAGCCCCGTTGAATGTGCCAATGTCGCTAGGCCATGTTTTAACGCGCTAGAAATTGGCTATGTGCAGCGCTATGGTCCTAGGTCTGATTTAAAGCATTATTCCATTGCTATGTGCAGCGTTATGTTCCTAGGCCTGAGTTAAAGCGATATTCAATTGCTATGTGTAGCGCTATGTTCCTATGCCTGATTTTAAACACTGTTTAGTTGCTACGCGCAGCGCTATGTTTAACCACTGTGTTTGACGCTCCCCAGGATCACCAGGTGTCGCGTCTTGGTCCCATACCAGGTTCAATGTATTCAGGTATTGCCAGTTGAAACATAATGAAATGCTTTTGACCCTGAGGTCTAATGTATTCAGGTAGTGCAAAGTGAAACCTAATGAACTGCTTTTGAATCTACTGTGATTTAGATAAAACTGATTGATTTTTATTGAACATACGGTGTGCCGTCAGTTATTGCGTGCGTTTCCTGCTTCAGGGGATGTGTGTGTTGTATGATTGCTTTACACTTAAGCCTTCGGGTGCCTACCTGCTCGAGTCACGTTACCCCCTTAGGGCCTGGTGACCCCCGGTCCTACAGACCCCTACCAGTCAAACAGTTAAACTGAAGGTAATGAGGTGCGAGAAACATTTTAGGAGGGCGCTTTGAGGAGGAAGAGGCAGGGCCAAGGCACTTGCAGCACTTGGCTGCAGGCAGCACCTCACGAGCCAAGCAGTTATTTCAAAATGTGGTTAAACAGACACATGTTCCCAAAAATAGCAGGAAAGAGAGCATGAAGCATGGGCCTGTGAGAGAAAAATAAGACGAGGGAGAGAGAATGAGACTGATAGTATTAACTTATGTCACATTGTGTGCAATGTGAGGCGCTCACTCTATTAGCCCACCAATGAAGGAGTGTCTGAGATATGTGACTGATTTGGGACACTGGAATTTCAACATCTTTTCGTCTTTACCTACATCTGTAACCGCATACAGCGGCTCTCTGTTCATAACCTCAATTCTCATCCAGACAAAAAGTAGACAACTTCGAACAGGCACTTTGCAGGTAACGGACTGCAGCTTCTGTCCCTAGAGGAAATTAATATAAATCACCCATCCGCCCCACCACTTTTAAAATCCACCAGCTGTTATGGGTAATACGAGGTAAAATAAACATATTGCTCATTTGCTCTAATGCTATCGTTTGTTGAAGCTGAGATACTGATCATGGAAATTTGAAATTCTTTAACGCCACATTTAGTATAATATGAGCCGTTGAATAGTGGAGCTCCACTTAAAGGACAGTCCGCTCCAAACCCCAAGTTAGCGCGCTCTGTTTTCTCTCGAGGAATCTGAACTGAGCACTAGCGTAATGCCGTTATTTTGACTGCAATCCATTGAGCTCTCAGCAGGATGTTTGCATTTCTTCTTCCCTTTGTGAGCAGAGAGGATAAAGTTAACTGTACTCCTATGCCCCGCCCCCTGGTGCCACAAGCTCACTTGGCATTAACCTGGTAACCTTAATGCCACCCTTTCTCCTCACCTCTGTCTCAGGTCGCGCCACCAGCAGCAAAATATTTCTGTTACCCGTTTGTGTTAAAATTGAGACAGCTTCCTTGTGGTTCTTCATGTCCACCCCATTGAGCTTGAGAAAGCACGACACCTGATTGCCGAGACTACAGCTTGTTGAGACTGATGTTTCAGCCCCCCAGCCAATTACTGGCTAGAGCCCAGTCATGGGCTGCTAGCCAGTCACAGGCCTCAAACGCGTCTCTGGCTCTCAGTCAGGCTTTCTGATTAGCTGCGAGTCCCAGAGAGCTCACAGCCTGTTCTATGTATGCGGTTTAATGTCTACTTGTCCGTCGGACAAAATAGACATTAAATCTTCTTGCACTGTGGTAAAAATCGACATGGCTTGGGCGTCGGGCGATATGATTCCCCCACCCCTGCCAAATGGTCAATCTGCCAGATGGGCCTTCAAATAGAGCTGAGAAAAATGGGGTGTGATGTTGCTCAAGGAATCGGGTGAGGTTGTCTGCCAGGCCCATCTGTCCCCCAGCTGGAGCAGAAAACAGCAAACAGAAATGTGTCCCCCTTGCAAAAGAAATAAATCCCTGGTGCCTAGTACGGTTTTCTGACTCCCCCCTCCCGCCTAGGGCAGAAAGGCCAAAAAAAGGGCAGATCTGCCCCCAAGAGGGGCAGAAAAAACATTAAGCAAATTGTACCCCCTTTGTAGCAACCATGTTGCTTCCATTACACACACAACAAAATCCCTGGTTCCTAGTGGGGTTTTCTGCCTCCCCATTAGGGGCAGAAAGGCTAAACAAAAATGGGCCGAATACACATATAAAAAAAATCTGCCCCGTGGAAGCGACCGTTGCCCAAGGGAACGCTTCCATTTTAAAGAAGTCCCTGGTGTCTAGTGGGGTTTTCTGCCCCCGCCCCCCTGGGGGCAGAAAGGCCAAAAAAACAGGCCAATCTGCCCTTAGGGAGGCAGAATACACATATTAAAAAATATGCCCCCTGGAAGCGACCCTTGGCCAAGGGGTCGCTTCCATTTGAATTTTGCAAGGAAACTCACCTTGTTCCTCCATGGACTCCTGGAAGCAAATGGCTTCCAGGCGTCCAGCGCTTCCTGATGAAGTTGGCACGTGCTGTGCGCGCTGACGTCACAGGATCGCCAAGGGGGGAAGGTCGGGTGGCAGCGGAAACTCCTGTCATCCCTGCTTGGGGGTGTAGATGGGCTGCCCTTGGGGGGAGCGCCAGCACTACCCCCATGGGTGGGTGCCATGACGGAGCAGTTCGGTCATTAGCACACGCCCACCATTGCTCATGACGGAACCGCTCTGTCATGAGCATGGAAAGGGTTAAGTATGACAGATTTTTTTAAAGCAATATACTGTTACATCCACTGGACCATTCTGGTTGTGGGGATATGTAGGACTTGTAGGTTTACTAAGGACCTGAGGAACCCAGAGCAAATAACTGGCAGCGTCTTGCAATGGTTTTTCATTGTGTACCGGGTTTATAGCAGTTCATTTGGTAAAATATAAAGAGTGAAAAAATAGGTATTAAGGACACCTATGTATTTCCAAAATGGGAACAAAATATAGAGTTTAGGAGCAGTAGTTATTTGCACATCTCCAAATTTCCCATACTAGCATGTGAATTATACTACATTTTTCAAAGTGACTTCTTTTTTACATATTGTCATACATTTGGAAGGCAGAAATGCACAAAAGTCAATAAATATTAACAGTTGCTCTACAATTCTGTGTTCCCCTAATACTCCCGATAAAAATGGTACCTCACTTGTGTGGGAAGGCCTAGTGCCTATGACAGGAAACGGCCCGAAACGCAACATGGACATATCAAATTTTTCTGGTGGAAACTGACCCTTTTTCACACTGTGTCTAGATGTGGACAATAGCCCAGCCGGCTCCTGGAAACTTGCGGCATCACCGGGCTGTGACAAATTTTCTACCACCCAGCATTCCCCTAGGTCTCCCGATAAAATCGGTACCACTCTCGTGTGGGTGGTCCAAGTACCTGCGACAGACAATGTCCCGAAGCGTATTGTGGCAACATCAAAGTTATCTATCACAAAACGACCTGGTTTTGCAAAGGGTGGCACCTGGGTTTTTGGCCCGGGCTTGGTGGCCATCTAGGAAAACCTACCCAACCCACACATTTCTGCAAACTAGACAACCTGTGGAGTCCAAGGAGGTAGGGCTTGCGTGGATCCCAAAACGTTTTCCTACCCAGAATCCCCTGCATTCCTCAAATTTAGTGGAAAAAATCGAATGTTTCTAAAATTTCTGTGTGGGAAAGTTGTGGGCTCACCGGGCTGACAAGAATTTACTACCACCCAGCATTCCAGCAGGTCTCCTATAAGAATGATACCTCACTCGTGTGGGTGGGTGGGCCAAGTACCCGCGCCCAAAACGTATTCGGAACTAACAGCTACCTTTTTGCTACATTAGGTGAAATTCTGTTCAGCGGTTCAGGCTGTAGTCATGTCTAAATGGAAATTAACAGGGGGAAAACTCATTTTAGCCCCCCCACCCCCTCCTTCTCGGCCCTCGCTTGACGGATCACAACAAAACTTTCAATACAGCAGCCGAAGCAAGCGCTGTATTAGTTTCGAAAATTTCATGAGGATTCGTCAAACAATGCTAAAGTTATTGGCAAAACAAAAAATGCTCTTTCCATGGAAACTAGGTCCTAACTATAACTACCTACTGGTGACCGCCAGTAGGTGATATATATGTATACATATAATTTAGCTTATGAGAATGCTGTCTCATATAACAAAACCTGTAGCCATACCCTGCTAATGTGTTTGATAAAAGTGGAATCAACATCACAATGGTGAATAGGTTGCAGATAATTTCCATTGCTGCAGGCATGAACTTGTAACATGACCAAAGACAAATTTGGTTTTATTGAAAGAATTTTACATCCCATAAGGCCTCGTGATGGGCTGATACGGGACAAACTTGTGAGATGTATAAACTGAAAAATACAACACCCAGAATATTCTAAAATGAGCATGATGATATGGAATTATTTAAAGTGAACTCAACAACCGTGAGAAAGACCTTGTGAGACGTGTGGGTTTGTTGGCGCTATGTGTGCTCTAAATAAAAGTTAGTTTAGCTCTCCTAGAGTGCGGCGTACCTTCAGTTGCAAAACATATATATATGTACATATTTATGTACGTACACTCCTGATGTAAAAACTTCTGATTTGCTTATTGCAACACAATGACTGGCATTGCAATATCCTGTGATTCTGTGATGTAACAACTGACATTCACAATAGAAGATTAGTATGAGATTTCTTTTACAACCATCAGGGACAAAACATATGTTTGGCTCTTCAGTGGTGTTGATCACTTGTGTATCATCCATATTCATTAGTATCAATACACCTGAAGTCAGGATGGATTCTGAAAAGCTTTGTTTTGGTCTCTTTGATGTTGCTAGGTTAGCACAATGACGGTAGCATCACAAAAAACCTAATGACGGCTTGCTTCGTGGCACATAAGTGAAAGCCTGGCTCATGTTTAACGTTGTTGATTAATCTTGTCCTTCTTTCAGAGAATTGAACATTTGTGTGTGTCAAGATACCACATTGAACTGCTTTATAGCCATTCTGCGCAACTAGCCAGTGTCTTGGTTATATTTATGATAGCAGCAGATGTGGTTTGCGAACATTGACTGAAAGTATTTACATACCTTGTTCCATTTTATGTATTGGATTTTCTATGTCAAGACCAGAGGCTTCAAATTATGATATATTTTCATCCTTTATTTAGCTCAGAAGCCACCAACAAATAACCACAACATTGTGAAGACTCCCATGAGTCCAAACTACTTGAGAAAGAAGATAAGAATCCACTAATCAGGAAGTTCAGGCACCAGATAAAACCATCTTCAAGGAAAAGCACTTCCTCTTTCTTCACTGGTCAGCAGCTAGATGTGTGCTTTTCCTTAATTATGGCTTATAAGTTTGCTTGTTAATACAGTTCCCATTTTTGAATGTGTGCATGTTAGGTTCCACAATTCTGCCCTTAGCGCTTGCCTTTGTTGCTTCCAATTAGGTGTTCTTATTTCAACTCCCATGGGGCAATTCCGCATCACGGATTGCTTCACATGCTCCATTTCCCTCACACAACGAGGGCAGCACGGAGCAGGTTTTCTGGGCAAGCAACCCATCCCTTGAACAGCGCTTGTGACACGCTGTGGTCTATGACAGCTGGACACTGTCGAGAACTACGTCCATGCTAGGAGACCTACCGCCTGTTTGGATGCGGCCTTGGCATTGTTCTAGAGCCCGCCACCACGGTGTTTGTGGACCACAGCTACAGGGTGCTGGAAGCATGAGAGCCTCCCACTTCTCATTCCCCTCACCGCCCAGTGCCCCGCAAGATGTTTCTGAGCACAGGGCAAGGTACTGGTCAATTTCAGGTTCTCTTCTGCTGATACAGATCAGCTTTTCCCTTCGTAATGCATGACTACGCAGTAGCACGTTTGGTCACTGCTCTGTCTGGCTTCCAGTTTTAGTACACTTCAGCAGGGGTTCTGCAATTGTTTAAGGAACGTATCATGCCTTCACTGTTAGTACTTTTCAGACCCTAATCTTCAATAGCAGGTCCTGAGGAGGAGAACCCTTTCAGATCGAGGATGGATGATTCTCGCTTTATTCTGAACGATGAGTGTTTGGATGTGGTAGACCCCACATTACAGAGGGCCATGTCACTCGCCCTAGAGCCTTTGAGCAGGCAAATACTCTTGGTTCAGCCCTGCCAAGTACCACGCATCAAGAGTTAGACTAACGCAGTATGATGCCAGTGTCCCCATCACCGCATTAAAATACATTTGTCAATCATATGTAGCTCTCTTACTCCCTTTGGGGATCATGAGGTGTCCAGAAACAGCCTTGTGTGCGGCACCGCTGCTTGTGATGGGATTTAGGTTTCCTGCGCTAGGCCTGGAGGGCTTGTTGTCATGGTAACATTGTTTCTTTACTGTGTGCAAAAAACAGATTGTGCTCCCTCTGTCAGCCCCACCCGCCAGGCCTCTCTGAGACTCATGTATGGCTGCTGCATCTCCCAGCTCAGGCGGGGCTGTTTAATTGTGTGTTTTGGGCTCCTGCCTTCTGCAACCCTGGCAGCAGGGTCCCCGGGAACAGATGGATGGGACAGCTTACTGCCAGCTTGCCCTGTACATCTTGTCTTTGGCAGCGCCCAAATCACTCAGGAAGGAGCAGCTCGAGGCTACAGCCTCACGAGCAGTGCTAGAATGTGAGGATTGACTCACATGAATTCAGTCACTAAAGACGGTAAAACAGCTCTTTAGGGTTGGTGTGAAGGACAAACAAATTAGAAGCTGGATCCGAATTTGTCCACTGTGACATGTGACATTGTCTTGCTTGCGCCTATCAAATAATACAAAATCTTCCACACGGTAGCCCAAATCCACAAGGCGAAGCAGCAGACATAACACAAAACAAGCAACACCTTTAGAAAAGGGTTTTATTTCACAAAATGTAAGGACTCTTTCTTTTAGAATAAGGCTTGGGGTTTTATTTTACACAATGCTCTCTAAAAAAAGCTTTCCCAGATGCCAAATGCACAAGATTCAAATACACAAAGAGATATATATGTTTATATGCAAGCAATAATAACACACTTGATAAATGCGGCAGCAGTTAAATGCATGAATAATACCATGAATAAACAAGCAGCAAATAATATGAATTAAGACTCAAGCAAATATACTAGGACGTCCTGCAAGAGATCAGAAATATATATATATAAACATCAAATGATTACTTTGGAGGTGCACCTTGACTCACTCACACATCACAAAGAAAATACATCAAATGATCAAAGCCACTGGCCAAACATCACAATGGCAATAACCAAATCTCAATACATTACCTGGTGCAAACACTGCATCTCAGACTGGGGAAGTTAAACAGCTGTGATTGAGAGCCTCAGCAACCCGGGTCCCACACTCTGAGGCAGACGTGTCCGTCCCCACTCAGATTCCAAACTCCTGGTTTCTTAGTCAACAACCCTCAGCTTTTATGATCTCAAAGCACATTAGAAGGTTCGGGAAAGACCTCCCCCCGGGCCAGAGGAAACTTACCAGAACTGGCCAGGTTTCAAGCATGCATTCCCATGGAAGGAAGGAGTTCTCAAGTCCCCTTCTCCAAATCTCGCATGTTCCAGCCTTTTTATTGACAAAGCTCACAAAGCCTTTCAGAGTACATAAACAATCTCTCACAGAACAAAAAGACCTTGAACGTGAATAATCCAAACAACTTGCAAGCGCTGCTGTGCACACAGAGAAGCTGAAGCAAGGCAAAGTCAGAAAAAGGATGACATGAGGCCATGTCCAAGCCAATAGTAAGAACTTCATAATTCTCATCAATGTACAACACCGCGCACATGTGTGCATCACTGCCCACAACACTGCACTTCGAGGCCAAAAAGTACATTCCACAACTCTCTTCCTTTCATGCTTTCAAATGCAAATCCCACACGTTCTGTTCTTGGCAAGGCTTTCCAACTCCGTGACAGCTCACACTGAAAGACGGCAAGATTACAAGTAGGGGTGGGCAGAATTTGCGAGATTCACTTTCGCAAACTATCGCAAAAATGTTAAAAATCTCCGCAAACACGCGGAAATATTGCGAAGACGCAGAAGTTTTTTTTTCCCGCCCGTTCGCAGTATTTTCTGCGTGATCGCGGCTCGCCAACTTATCCATGCGGTTGCTCACGGGCGCGGCCATCTTGGTTTCACTTGTCCTGCCCGCTCGCGTACGATATGACGTGCTCTCGCTCGCGGTGGAGAATGACTTGTTCGAGATCTCAATCATCTCATACTCTCGCGGTGCATGATCGCGAGAAGAAAGATGTGATCGCGCGACGAATGACGTTAATGCGGGCACGAACTGTCGCGAGACAGCGTAAATGGCTACCAACAATCCAACATCTCCTGGAGAACGCGACCGGATCGGGAAAACTTGTCGGCGAACGCGGGTATTCAGGTAAGGCGATCGCGCGCACGCGAGAATGTATTTTTTTACAGCGCGAGCAAGAAAAAGATTTCCAGTAAGATGCGGATTGCGGAAATTTTTACATTTTCGCGCTCTCCGCAGAACGCGAAAATGTCAAATTATCGCAATTTCTGCGAGCGGAACGGAATTTTCACCCAGGCCTAATTACAAGAAAGAAACTTGTAAGAGAAGCAAGGCATATGCAGGACATTGTACATTCAGGCTAGGATAAAATAACACACCAAAGTCAGTTAAAATAATGGTAGTCAAGGGTCATCAGAGGGTGTCAAACCACAAGAGTTTCTCTAGCACTACAGACGTGAGGGAATGACTTTTTGCATGTCTGATTTTTATTGTTATAATTACTTGCAGTTCCTTTTTCAGGGTGTAAATGCAGAACGCATGTGCAGATGTGCTTCTCTGCCTTTTTGAAAAGCAGTTTTTCTGCACTTCAGTGAGGGCAGAAACTCTGTGGCGTGCATTCATTGTCCGCTAGCTGCTCACACAGGCCTTTTTCTCCTGCTCACACACACTGCCAAGGGGAGGTTGCTGGACTTCGGAAAATGCATCACAGTATGAGCTTTTTTTAAACACCGTGCAAGGCTCTTTCTTTCATGAGAGCATGCACGGGCCCAGGGCCAAGTCCGCACGTATGGCACTTGGACAGTATTGCATAGGCACCGTGACACCGCACATAATCCTGTAATTCAGGGAAAATGGGGTTTATGTGGCCGCCGTGTCACACTGCAGTGTCTGAGCAGTTCTTTGGCAGTGGGGTGTGCTCAGAGTATGCAGAGGTAAAGGAGATATAATAAGTATTGACAAAGCACAAAGGTCTCTCCTGTGGGAGAACGTTTGACTTTGCCAACCAAGTGGGAGATGGCTATCGAAGGAGGAGGGGTGTATAATGGAATGATTTTAAAAAGCACTAGAAAGCAGACAGTGCTGACTACTTCATAGCGCTTTTAGGTCCACATCGCAGACAGGGGAAGGTGGAAGGGGGTGAAGAAAGAGGAAGTAAAAGAGTACAAGAGAGGGAAATGAGACAGTGGGAGGAGGAAAAATCAAGAAAGAGGAAAAATAGGGAGGAGAGAAGAACATGAACCACACTTATTCTCAAAACTCATTTATGAGGATTAGCTGTGAGTTACTGCTTTTTAGTAGGCTATTGCATTTCTGTTGCTCTACGGCAGTTTTAACATCTTGGAGCTTCTCGTTGCTCAAATGGGTGTAATTTCTTATATTAACATGTTTCCTTCGTCTTCATTGCTTGATTTTGCTTGCAAACAAGTGTCACCCATGGTCGTTGAATGTCACTCATAATTGCACTGAAATTATCAAAAGCCAGGCATAAGCAATCTGAAACCATGGCAGCTATGTTGGTTACTGCTTAGCGCAGCTTGAACACCCCTTGGAGAAAGTTGTGGCCTCTTGGGGGCCTTTAGATGAGACGCTGGTCACAAACCCCAATAGGCAAGGCTAAAGACACGATGAATAAGCAGGCTCCTGGGTTAGCTTTCCTCCAAAACCTTCGAACGGCTCATTCAAGCATTTCTAAAACTCAGACCCTTGACCCTGGTAGATTGCAGTGGTCCAGGAGCTCCTCTCAGAGATCATGAGAATGACGGGGTGACCCGTGGCAAGAAAATTATTCAGATAAGGAGCCCGGGGACGAGTAGACCTTGGAGACCAGAAGGCGGTCCCAAACATCCCAGGTTAGATTACCCTACTAACATTGGGGCTTCTGGGGTCAGTGATCTGGATGATATTTATCATCCTAGGTCCACTGATTGGCTTCCATCACCTTAATTTGCCCTGTATGTTTCTAACAGGATTAGAAAACTTTTAGATAAAGGTCAACACCCACTTTTGGTCAGAGTGTTCTCGCCCTTGTCTGGATGGAAAGGTCACTTTAATGCCTAACATTGACAGCAAATGAGCCTCCTTTGCTACCAAATTCATAAAGGACCCTAAGAAATGGATTCATCGTTCCTCGACAAGCTGCCAGGGTAAGTTATTTGATGTTCTAGGCCCCTGAACGAAAGTAATAGATATGACAAAGAGGCCAAATAGAGTGACAGTCTCATTTCTCCAGAACTCCTGTCTGACTGGGCTCAGAGGGCCATATGCTTCCAGGGGAATGCAAACTATGCCCTCTCATCTGGTGCAGACAATCTCTCCTAATAAAGATTGACCCCCCCCAAGTTGGGGGAACTGGCCACCTCAGAGGCCATGCCAGGGGCTGGTGGGGGGTTTTGCAAGAGCCTGTTTCTGAAAGGGTTAAGCAAGTATGTCACAACCTTCTCATCTCTGGATAAGGCCCAGCAGCCCATGAAGCGAGTATTCAACAAGTGTGTGTTTTGGAGGACCCAGCAGAGGCAGGGGGCGGTCTGCCCACGGCACTTTTTCACCAGCCTCTCAGAAATTCCTATGCAGCCGTCAGCAACAGCGGTTTCAGTAATGGTTCTGAGGCTTCTTTCCTTCCCATGGCAGAAGTTGCTGTAGAGGAAGCTTAGTGGAGCAACTGGATGATCTTCTTCTCTTACATCAGGAGTGCAAGTCGCCCCTCCACCAGATGGAAATGACCGATACATCAACCACCTTGGTGGGGCTTGTTTGAGAGCTCTGGTGGTGCTCACCAAGAGTTTCTGGCACTACTGTCTGGAAAGGAAGGTACCATCAGGGCTGAATATCTCCCTGGAAAGCTGAATCGCATTGTGGAATGAAACTCTTGACAGCTGAAGGATTTCAGTGCCTGGAAGTTAGTCCCAACCTTATTCATAATGATCATGGACAGGTGGGGTCCATGTGAAGTGGATCTTTTTGCATCACGCTTGGATCACCATCTCCTGCGTTTCTTTAGCTGGCATCTGGATCCCTTAGCGATAGCAACGGTTGCCTTTCGACAGAACTGGAGTTAAATTTGGGGCCATGTGTTCCGCCTTTCGTGCTGATAACCAGGGTGGCAGCACAGGTTCGGTGCCAAAGGGCATCCCTGATTCTGGAGTTCAAATGTGGTTTCCAGTTCTACTGGAACTTTCTATGGATTCTCCAATCCCACTTAACCAGAGTATATTAATTCTGATGGATGCTGAGGGCAACTTACACCCAGTAATTCTGGGCTGTTCGCTTCACCTAATGGACTTTTGAGACAAGCTTTGGATCTCATCAAGAGTGTGTGGGCAGATTTCACTTCCAAGCAATATGCCTCTGCATGACACAGATAGTCCCATTGGGGCATGGGAAGGAATCTGGATCATGTGGGAGCAGATTTAGTGCACTTCTTTAATATCTTGTCTGAGCTCTCTCAGAAAGGTCTGGCATACGGATTAATTAATACTGTTAGATCCGTGATTTCAGCAGGTCATGAACCATTGTTGGTGGTTCCGATGGAGAAAATTCTTTGGTGTGCAAGCTGTTGAGGGGATTGCGGCTCTCTAACCCTCCACAATGTAGTTATTCTCAACTATGGGATGTCAGCCTGGTCTTGCACCTTTTTAAGTCTTGGCAGGATATCACTTATCTATCCTGGAAAGAACTTACAGGTAAGCTGGCTTTGCTTTTATGTTTGATTTCTTGCAAGCATGTCTCAGATGTGAGGATGTTAGATTCAACCCCTAGAATCTTTTCGCCCTATGGGGTTACATTTATTGTGTCTAGGATCACCAAGACTAGCATTCTGAATGTCCATTTTACAGATCGCCCCAAACGTGACATGGTGTGCTGTATTAAAGCGTGTGAGGAGCTCACAGAGGACCTCAGACCTGCAGGTACCAGCCAGTAGTTGATCTCATTGAAAAAGCCTTTTCATCCGGTTACCTCCCCCATAATCACTAGGCCTGGGCGAAAATGTCGTTCCGTTCGCGGAAATTGCGATAATTTGACATTTTCGCGTTCCGCGGAAAGCGCGAAAATGTCAAAATTTCCACATTCCGCAGCTTAGCGATAATTTGGTTCCTCGCTCGCGCGCGATCGCCTTACCTGAATCCCTGCATTCGCCGACAAGTTTTCTTGATCCGGTCGCGTTCTCCATGAGATGTTGTATTGTTTTTAGCCATTTGCGCTGTCTCGCAACAGTTCGCGCCCGCAGTGACGTCATGCGTCGCGCGATCACGTCTTTCTTCTCACGATCATGCACCACGAGACAACTGAAAACAAGATGGCCGCGCCCGCGAGCCACCACATGGGTAAGTTGGCGAGCCGCAACCATGCAGAAAATCTCGCGAACATGCGGGAAAAAAACTTCCGCATCTTCGCGATATTTCCGCGTGTTTGCGATAATTTTTAACATTTTCGCGATAATTTGCGAAAGTGGATTTTGCAAATTCCGCCCACCCCTAATAATCACCAGGTAGGTGCGCTAGGTGATGTCAGCAGTGGGCATTGATAGCGCATCTTTTGGAGCTTACTCAGCAAGAGGAGGCATGTCATCTAAAGCCTTGGTAGCGGAGAGAAAGTTGGAGGACATTCTCAAGGCAGCAGGTTGGTCCTCGCACTCTACATTCAAAACGTTATACTGTAAGCCAGTCGTAAATATGGGGGCAATGGTGGTGAGTAAGCTTTGAAAAGCATAATCTGAAGCCTCCAGACCTGACATAGAATTAAACATTTCCAAGCTAACATGAGGGAAAGTTTCAATTCTATTAAGGACTTAGAGGCAAAGATTATGCTTCCCAAATATGACTGATGAGTGTTCTCACCACCCCCAGTTCATTTTTGGTTCTGGACGATAGCTGGGATGAGTATATTTTTTTCTGAATTATGTTGTAGTAGTTTAATGCTCTCTGAAGTGATGTTTAACTGCCTGATTGTTAAGCATTGTCGTACACTTTTGGGTGTTCTATTAGTGCTGAATGGGTAATGATTTTTTCTTTTGACCTGGAATGATCAGAAAAAAAACTTGCAATAATTAAGATATGGATCTGAGGGTTTGAGCAGGATGAAAGGGAAGTGCCTTTCATTGAAGATGGCTGTATCTGGTGCCTGAACTGCCTGATTGGTGGAGCCTTCTCTTTCTCAAGTGCTTGGACTCATGGGAATTGAAGTTCTTTGCGGTGTTGTAGTTATTTGTTGTTGACTGCTGAGCTAAATAAAAGAAGAAAGTAAATCATAATCTTCGCCTCTGAGTGCTTTATAGACATGAAACGTCCCTTCATGTTAGCTAAAACAATTCACTATAGTGTATTTTTTTGCAGTTTTTTCTGAAAGGCAAGTGTAAGTGAGATGTACAGATCTGTTAATCTGTTTAAGCATTTATGGAACTTTGTAATGGTTTTTGTTAGACCTGGCACATTGGCGTGGGTCTCCCTTCCATTTTTCGCTGTTGCCTCATATGTTTTTGCTGGTGTTAGTTGCTCAGGGCACTGTGCCACTGCTGTCCAGTGCCACAGTGCAAGTGCTCCCAATTGTAAATTATTGTATGAATTTGTGATTCCATGATTGGTTGGTTTGGTTTACCTGTCAGACCCTAGTACAGTGCACCAGGAGTGCCCAGGGCTTGTAAATCCAAATGCTGCTGGTGGGCTTGCAGCACTGGTTGTGCCACCCACAGAAGCAGCCTGTAAAAGTGTGTCTAGAGGCAAAAGTGCTGGCAAAAGTTCTGGCGAATTGGCTGGCGACGGTTATTACATCATTGATCCATCCGGACCAATCTGGCTTTATGCCGGGAAGGAATACGGCCCTTAATATACGACATCAACATAATGTGATGGCCCGCAGGAACTACATTGAGGAGGATGCGGCGGTGTTATTCCTGGACGCCTCGATGGCATTTGATTCTATAGAATGGCCGTATCTATTTGAAGTTCTGGAAAAGGTGAGACTGGGCCGGAAATTCATAGCATGGGTAAAGTTTCTATACACGGATGTGCTGGGACAAGTGAGGGTTAACAGTTATACATCCCGAACATTCCAGTTAAGGAGAGGTACTAGGCAAGGCTGCCTGCTCTCTCCGCTGATATTCTCGCTTCTGTTGGAGCCCCTTGCGGCCTGGGTTCGTGGAGATGTGATGGTGAGGGGGCTGCGGTGGGCGGACGGAGTAGAAGATCGCATCTCCTTATACGCAGATGACATACTGTTATACTTAGCCACCCCTTATAAATCAATAAGCTTAGTCCTTGACATCTTCACGAATTTCGGTAAGTACTCGGGGTATGCGATCAATTGGCACAAGTCGGTATTGTTTATGCTGAGGGGACAAGTCCCCCGACTTCCGGCTGAATGCACGGTGGCGGTGGCTGAGGAGGGGTTTCGATATCTCGGGGTTTTTATCACATCAAACCCGATCTGTTTCTACAGATCCAATCTGACCCCCCCCCCCCCCTCCTTGGCTCGGTTACAAGCAGATGTGAAGCACTGGAGAACTCTGCCTGTCATACTGGTGGGGCGAGCTGCGCTCTTTAAAATGCTGGCCCTCCGTCGTTTTCTTTACATACTCCAAAACTGTCCACACAGAGTCCCAGACTCGTACTTTAGGGCGATCGAAGGTGAAATCCGAACGCTGTTGTGGGATGGGAAGGCCCCCAGGATAGCACTGACGAAACTGACCAAAGGCTGGTATAATGTATTCATGGCTCTCCCTGACCTGCAACTCTACTATTGGGCGGTGCAGATAGTGACCGTTAACCATTGGATATATTGCTCACCTGGCGACCCAGCATATGCTCTGGACCGCTACCAAACTGATTGTTCTGGATATCTAGGGGCCCTATATGCCAGTGATAGGAAAAGTAGGGGGACATTTTTTGCACCGACCCAGCATACACTGGAGATATGGTGCATAGACAACGCTAGACTGGGATGGGCAGGAGTCCTCTCACAGGCGACGCCGTTATGGTACACCCAGAAGTTGGGCATGTTATGTTATCAGCCCGGTTTCGACAAATGGGACCTCATTGGTATCTCCGCGGTGAAGGATTTGGTGAAGAAGGGAGCCATGCTTACGTTTGGGGACCTTCAGAGGCAATATCATCTGGCCCAAGGGGAACAGTACAGATATTTACAAATCAGTCATGCGATACGGGCGGCCTTTCCGTCTCAAAGATATACCACACTCGTCCCCACTAGAAGACCGCTTGTTGGACGGGCCCCTCGTTTCAAAGGCAATATCCCTGACTTAGAAGAAGCTAAGTAATAATCTACCAAACACCTTTCCAAAACTCAGAGAGCGATGGCAGGATGACCTAGGCCCGATAGATGATGAAGACTGGCAGTTGGCTCTCATGTCCCCCCGAGAAGTGGCCATCACCCTTAGATTTCGGCTGATCCAGCTTAGGGTACTTCACCGATCATACATCACAGGGGTAGTTCTGGCGAAAATAGGTGCCAGACCTGACGATCTCTGTATGAGGGGATGTGGACAGCAGGCCACATTTTATCATACGTTATGCAGTTGCCCAAAGATACGTGCCCTTTGGGAGGGAGCGCCAACCCATATGCAGACGGCTTTAAGGAAAGAAATAGTATTGAAGCCACAACTGGGTATATTAAACATATGGGAGGCGACTGACCTCACGGATGTTGAACAGCAATTCACAACACTGGGGTACACATTGGTTAAACGAGAACTGGCAAGAAGTTGGGGGGGGGCACAGACCCACCGTTCGTCACCCTATGGGCTAGGGAAATGGACAGATGTATGCTTGCAGAAACTGAGGTTTTTAAGATGAGGGGGTGCCCCAAAAAATGGGATAAGAAGTGGTTGCAATGGAATAAGTATAGAGGAGAGCCATGTGTGTCGCCTACAGTTGAACTGGAGTTGAATAGACGTGTTGGACAAGAAAGTGTTACTTAATTGTACTGTACATCTATGACTGCCCAGCTGCAATGTTGTGTATCCTGAACATGTTGTCCACCCTTGTATATGTGGCTGTAATTAAAAACCAATAAACAAATAAAAAAAAAAAAAGTGTTTCTAAGGTCTGCCATTGCAGAGCCTGCGTGCAGTCTGGTACTGTCATGCTGACTGGGCAAGTGCACCCACTTGTCCGTCCCTAAACCTTCCCTTTTCTTCATTTCAGACACCCCTATGGTAGGCCCAAGGGCAGGGTGCATTGTAAGGAAAAGGTAGGACATGCCCTGATGTGTGTGGCATGTTCTAATAGTGAATTACAGCCATTTTCGTTTTTCACTATTGCAAGGCTACCTGTTCTCCATAGGCCAGAATGGGCAGTTTGATTATTACATTTTATAATCCTAACTGACTCAGGGAACATGGTAGAAATTCGAATTTAGTATGCCTGAACTCAGAATTATAAAATACATCTTTTAGTGAAGTTGGTTTTAACATTCTATGTTTGAAAATGCCACTTTTAGAAAGTAGGCATTTTCTTGTCTAACCATTCAAACCTGCCTCGGCTAGGCTGTGTATTCCCTGTCTGGAGTTTGAGTGACAGGGCTGGGGAATTCCAAGAGACAGGGTGAGGTGTCCCAGTGGTGAATAGAGAGATCTGCATCTAGATGGTTGGGAGGAGTTGCACCTCGGACCTGAATAGGGCTGTGCCTTCACTCCACAATGCTGGCTCCACCTCCTGTGGTGCGTCTGATGTCTCTGCCCTGCACTCTGAAAGGAAAGAAGGAGTCAGGTAAACAAAGTGCTCCAGGACTGACCAGAACCGGTTTGAACAAGGCAAAGGCCCCTCTGCCCTCAGAGGACAAAGGATTTTGGGGTATAAGTATTGGGACCCTGATCCCAAGAATTTAGATCACTTTGGGAAAACAAGAAGAACACTGCTGAGGAGAGGAACCAAGAAGAAGCTGAGGAGGAACTATCCCTGAAACTGGGGGATTGGCCTGCAGTGGTTGCCTACTGCCAAAGAGAGGAGAAAGGAACTTTGTGTGTACTTTTGCTCAACTTGTGAAGGATCTCCAAGGGCTTGGAAAAGAGCTTGCCTCCTGCTGAAGTCTCAGGAACAACAGACTTCACTCCCCAGAGTTCTTTGGAAGTGCCTGCTGCTGTTGTTGGGCCTTCTGAGGGACTGCGTGTCGCAAGGAGCTGGAAGCGCGACTCAAGAAGGAGAAGCGTGCCGCTGCCGGAGCTGTTGTCGTCGCATCTCGTCAAGTGTATCGCCGCCTCGCATCATCCAGGAAGTGTCCCGCAACGCCCAAGAAGCGTGTCGCCATCGCAGCCATCTTAGCTGACGCATTGCACCGCATCAAGAGAAGAGTCTCGCATCGAGGAAGAAGCATGTCGCCATCGCAGCCATCATAGTTGCCGCATTGCACCGCATCAAGAAAAGCGCCTCGCATCCACGGAGAAGCGTGCCGCCGTCGGAGCTGCTGTCGTCACATTGCGTAAAGGGGTGACGCCGCTGCAGCATTGCACCGAGCGGAAGCGTCTCGCATCATCGGAGAAGAGTGCCGCTGCCAAGGACGCTGTCGTCGCATCGCGTAAAGGGTGTCGCCACTGCAGCTGAAGCATCGAGTCGAGTCTTCTCACAGTATCAGAGAAGCGCGCCGCATCGGGAAGATCTTCACGTCTTTATTTCTTTGCACCAAAATCTTCAACGCATCAACATCGTTGCAACACTTTTGTTGCCCTGCATGTCGCATCTGAAAGGTACATTGACTCAAAGTGTCGCATTTAAGAACTAAAGAGAACTAAGCTAAATTCTACCATCTAAAGTAACAGTTTTGTGTGTTTTTGTTGTTTAATGGTCTTGTGATAAATCTATATAAAGAATACTTATTTTTTATATAAAACCTGTGTGGTGTCCATCTGTAGTGTTGTCACTTGATTCCTGTATGTATTCACAAATGCTTTACACACTGCCTCTGAGATAAGCCTGTCTGCTCGTGCCAAGCTACCAAGGGGGTGAGCAAGGGTTATTTTAGGAGTGTACCCCATTACCCTAACTAGAGGCAAGGGTCCCTATTTGTCACAAGTGCATACCTGTGCCAACTAGAGACCCCCAAGTCTAACAGTTTTGATTAAGCAAATTAATGAAAGTCTTCATTCAGTCATTGATTAGTAGCTTCTTTTAGTTCTTGACAGTCCTAATGTGATGTGTACTGGTTACAAAGTGAATGGTAGCTGGCACATACTGAACTCTAGGAGCTCCTAGCGAATGATTGCTTTCTAGGGAAGAGATTCAAAATGTTACTTCAGCATTGCACTTTAGGGTCGCAGACTGTTCCCAGCTTGGGCAAGAGAAGGACTACGCACTACTGCTCAAAGCTCATAAATCATATATCCAAAAGGATGCTGACCATCTCTTTCTTCTTTCCTTTTAGTTCTCAAAACCAATATCATTCCAAATGGAGTGTTGTGTGACGCTTGCTATTCAAGGAGCTCGTCGTATTGTTCCCCTAAAGACATAATCCCTTGTCAAGGGTTAGAGACTATGTGTGGCATTGTTCAAAGAAAAACTACAGGTAATTATGGTAGGTCTTTTGCTTTCAGTTCTCTTTCAGTCCTGTATGTTTTCCTCACTGTAGCTCCCTACAGCATTGAAATTCATGGCCTCATTTGTTGTCAGACAAAAAGCCCTTTCTGCAGCTAACTCTCATCACTGAAAAGCACTAATCTTGGAAGTGCCAGTCATACTGAACGCTGTTGACATTTAGCTAATCATTGACTTTAGCAAGAACAGCAATCATTAGTGTTTTATTTCCTCTTGTATGATTAGGCATGCCACTTATTGTGTCATGGCTGAAAGTGCACACCCTGTAAAGTGCTAGTTGTGGCATCACTCTTATTTCTATTCACTTTGGGTATTATTATAATTTTGTGAGAAGAGCTGTTATTTTGTTAAACTTAAATGGTATGATAAGTGATATCGCATCACATATATAATCAACTACTGCTGTCTATATATCCCTAGAGTGAAAGCGGTCCCGTAGGGGTTTATTGCTCTCCCTCCAATTTAGCTTCGGACGATGGGGTATCCAAAGATATTGGAGAATACGCCTCACTCACTTATCGTGACATGCTTCATCGTAGGCGTCTTTCCACACCCAGATATGATGGTACTACCTGGGCGGACTCAACCAATGATGTTGTGCCATGCAGTGAACCATATGAGTGATGTTAAAAATACCTTCAGGTATATCCAAACGATGATTATTAGGTGGGTACCTGGGGTATGGGATACAAACGTGAAACAAGCGGGGTTTCTCTGATTGTATTGGTTCAGTGATACCCCCTTTAAAGTGCCAACATGTTTCGACCCACACTCTGAGCCCACATGGGTCTGGGGCCTTCTTCAGGGCTGAATATCTACTCCTAAGTATCCCTGCTCTAGAAAAAAAGCACGCATTTCATGCATAAGAATGAGGTCTAATGGACTCACCTGTATTCACATAGGGGGACGTTATACCTGGCTTAAATCAAGAAAGGCTGCTTCCACCGTGAATTCTTCATTCTATATACTTGGTTTCACATTTTTATCCATTACCGAAGGTACCGACCTAATAAACATGTCGTTTGGGTAAACCTGAAGGTATTTTTAACATCACTCATCTGGTTCCCTGCATGGCCAGTTTTTGCTTCCACAACAATCTTTAGTTGAGTCCGCCTAGGTAGTACCATCTTACCTGGGTGTGGAAAGACGTCTATGATGAAGCATGTCACGATAAGTGAGTGAGAAGTCTTCTACAATATCTTTGGATATCCCATCGCCTGAAGATCATTTGGAGGGAGAGCACTAAACCCCTGCGGGACCACTTTCACGCTTTCTTCCTCTTTATCTGGCAGTCTTGACATCCCTTGGGATATATAGACAGCAGCAGTTGCTTATATGTGATGCGATTGTACCCGGGAGAATGCAACTGACCTGCTTTTCTCTCACTCTCCATTGTGCATAAGATGATAAGTGATATCCCACTCTTCTCTCCCTGGGGATCGCTTGGCTAGTTAAAGAATGAACTTATTCATTTGAAAGCTTTTTTTCCCAAGATAAATAATACAAATTAATTTTTCTGAACTCTCCTATCCCCTTCCCCCTCTTCAACTTCCTCCCCATTATATTTTTGGGTCAGGGTTGCTTATATCTCACAAGTTACTTTGCACTGCTGTTTCTAGACAACATTGTTCCCCCAAGCAGGCTGCTGGAGGTGTCTCATCAGAATATCTCACCTCAAGCCTCCTTCCTGCCCCTCTATCTGAGACCCAGGAAGATCCCCATCTGTGTCTGTAAGAAATTACATGTGCGTGGTTAATGCATATACATGTTTAAGGCAAGCGTTGTTCCGCTTGTGTTGAAATGTCACGTGTGGTTTAGCCTGCGTTGTTGATGCTGATCCCGCTTAACCGTCTGTTAGCTTGGCACAAAAGCAGTTATGCTTAAGTTAGAGTTACTGTGTAAAGTATATATGCAGCACACAAACTGGAATAAACTGAAAACACAACACTAAACAAATCCCATACCAATTTAGAAGACTAGAGTACATTTTAGCAAATTATTTGAAAACAAAATTAGAAAAAATCCTATCAGTAGAGCCAGAGTGCCAACCGCGGACATCTTGTCACGCAAGATCGGGTCAAAGTCGAAAAATTTGGCAGACCATAACTGAATGTGGATCGAATACCAAAAGTGGATTGGCCCGATCAGCGCTTACCTTTGGACTTGAAAGTCATTTAAGAAAAAAGTATCTGGATAAGGTAAAGCTCAGCGGGGCAAAGCTGCAGGCGGTGTCCAAGGAGGAGGCGTTGTCGTTCAGGGAGCCTCTGGCTAAAGTCCCAGTGAAGATTTCCATGTTCGGACTATGGGCCTGATTACGATCTTGACAGATGGGATACTCCGTCACAAAAATGACGGATATCCCATTCGTCATATTAAAGGTTCCATTATATCCTATGGAAGTTGGAATATGGCAGACAGAATATCCTCACGTTTGTGACGGAGTATCCCATCCGCCAATTTTGTTAGCAGGCCTTTAGTCTATCTTTTGGAAGTTGAAACCCTTCAGCTGGATGATGCAGGAGGCTGTCGCTGACGAGGGCTCTACGAGGCCAGATACCCCTTCTGTAAAGGACCACTGAACATGATTTGCTACTGCAGAGAAGAACGTAGTGAGAGCTGCCATGAAGTCATACCGACTAGTGATGTACCTTGGGCAGATAGACTAGCAGATTGGTCCTGTTGTCATCTCAATTCCCAGTGGAGCTTTTAGGCCCAAATATTTCAAGTCCTAAGTTTTGGATTTTGGCTATCTAGACACCTTTAACACCACCACTAATGGTCCAGGACTGGAGGGGCACCGCTTAGGGGTTAGGACTCGCTTATGCTGTGTCCAGAGGCGGATTCTGCATCTGTTCCAGGCTCTTCCTTTGCACCCACCTTCGGGTATGATCCCCAAATTGCAAGCGGAAATCATGCACGTCATATGGCAGGGCCGTAAACCTAGGATGAAAAAGAGTTTCAGCCTCTTACTGCCCTATCAGGGTGGGCTGGGCATACCTAACCTCCAGTTATACTTTCAAGCGGCGCAGTTAAGGCACCTAGTAGAATGGATTGAACGGAATCGGTGAGACATTGGCTATTTCAGGATAGGGCGGTGGTGCATACCTCGTTGATGAAGATTCCATTATTAAAGAAAGCCCATAGACCCCGGAGCCTCTATGTATCTGACATCACACGGACAACCATGTCAACATGGGATCAGACTAACCTTAAGCACCAGCTCACAACATTTCTGCTCCCCCCTGACCCCACTGTTTGATAACTTAGACTTTGAGCCAGGATTAGGGGAAACAACAATTCTAGCATGGCGTCAGTCCCAGTGCCGCTCCATGGGCCACTTTTCTGATGTCGAAGGGTACTTTCATTCCCACAAATAAAAACAGACTATGGCATTCCCGAGACAGAGCGCATACGGTACATACAGCTTAGACACTGGGTCCTACAGCCACACAACAGAGCTGCAGCTAGTCGACATCTCACCTCTTATGAGAGGGGGCTGTTGTCAAAGTCCTCTTAAAAGGGAATAATCTCCGACCTATAGAAGTTGCTGAACGCTCGAAATACACATTCATACCATGCCGGACGTGGGGAAAAGGGATATAGGGAGATCCCTCAGCAACAAGGAGTTAGAGGGCATATGTTACAGGGCACGCCACACTGCCAGCAGCATGGCGTTGCCAGACACACTCACGAAAGTAATTAGTTATTGGTAATATACGTCTTGCTCTAATTCCACCACTGTTTTTATTTTCTCGTGCCTGCCTGTTCCTTTCGCTGCTGCTGCCCCTGCGCCCCTCCCCCCGGAATTCCCCCGCTCCCGCCTCCCAGCCTCTCCTCCCTCCCACCTCCCCTACTTTATGGTGGCCGTGCGCAGCAGGCGCGCCAAAGGCAAGCCCGTCTGCGCTCGTCCGCGACCTGACCACGGCCAGCGCCAGAAACCCTGGACCTCCCACTACCCATCGCTACGATACCACCACCCTCCTGGCACTCAACCTTGGAAGACTTAGAGAATGCCAACAGGCCTCTCCGAACAAGACCCACGGCAAGTTCTCCTGCCTCTACTGCTGCCAGACCCTCACCGCCACTCCGGCCTCCAACACCGCCGACTCCAGCACCGGCGACACCCTAAAATACATCCTCCTCAATGTATGCTCCGTACACAAACACGCCATGGAAATCTGGAACCTACTTGACTCTCTCTCGCCCGACATCGCCTTCTTCACAGAGACCTGGACTACGCAACCTCCGCCCCGGACATCAGCACCGCCAACCCAGACGAATACAAGACCCAGAAGAAAGACCGCCCCAACCACCCAGGAGGGGGCCTCGCCATCGCCCACAAGAGCGCCCTCTGCCTCACCCACTTCTAGCGAAACCTTCCCCTCCGCCGAACACCTGCACTTCCAGATCCAGATCACCCCCAAAGACACACTCCAAGGAACCCTCGACTACAGACCCCCCCGGCCCCCGAACACCCTTTGCCACCACCATTACCGACTTTATCGCACTCCACGCCATCGCCTCAACAAACGACATACTCATTGGAGACCTGAACTTCCACCTCGACAAACCCAGTGACCCAAACTCCACTATCCTTTCTGACAACCTCGCCAGCATCTGACTTAAACAACTCGTCAACACACCGAACCGCAGAGCAGGACACACCCTCGACTCCATCTTCGCGGCAGGAAACAGAGTCCACACAACGCAGCCGCTATGGACCGACCACCACTGCATACACTTCGCCATCAACAAACCCAAGGCACCCAAACCAGCCCCACGCCCACCACAAAGGAACTGAAGCAGGGTTACCGACAAGCAACTTAACTCCACCCTCACCCGAGACAACCACACCTGGGCAAACGACGCAGCAAGAGAACTCCGCACCTGGATCTCCAACTGCGCAGATGAGCTCCCTCCGCTACGCAACCCCGACTGACAATGCCCCAGGAAAGCTGCATGGTTCACCACCGCTCTCCAAGAAGCCAGACACACCTGCAGACACCTGGAGACGAACTGGAGAAACACCAAGACAGCCGAAAACCACAACACCTACAAGGACACCATGACGGACTACCACAACCAGATCAGAGCCACCAAGAGGAACTTCACCCACAACACAATCCTGGCCAACTCCACCAACTCTAAGGAACTTTTCAGTGTCATTCAAGAATTCACCAACCCACGCAGCGAAGCCACAGACATCACCCAATCCCAAGACCTCTGCGACAAGCTTGGAACCTATTTCCACCTGAAGATCTAAAACCTCTATGACAACTTCATCGGCCATCCACCAGGCGCCACAAACGCCCCTCCTCCCCCCCCCCAAAGAAACACCAGCCAGCCCATCATCTCCAACTAGACACTAATCACGGCCGAAGACACCGCCTAGACCATAAAAAGCATCCACTCAGGGGCCCCCACCGACCCCTGCCCCCCTCACATATACCACAGAGCTGCGGCGCCATCGCACCTGAACGACAACGCACCATCAACACCACCTTCAAAACAGGCACCTTCCCAGACGACTGAAAGCGCGCAGAAGTCAGACCCCTGCTCAAGAAGCCCACAGCTGACCCCACCAACCTCAAGAACAACCGGCCCATCTCGCTCCTCCCCTTCGCAGCCAAAGTTGCGGAGAAAACAGTCAACAGGAAACTGATACGATTCATTGAAGAGAATGCCGTCCTCTACCCATCCCAATCCGGATTCCGAAGCAACCACAGCACAGAGACCGCCCTACTCTCCGCCACAGACGATATCCGCACCCTCCTGGACCAAGGCCACTGCGCAGCCCTCATCCTACTCGACCCCGTCTCCCACCGCACACTAGTCGCCAGACTACACCACGCAGGCATACAAGGAACAGCCCTGGACTGCATCTGATCATTCCTCACTGGAAGAAGCCAAAGGATCAGATTTCCACCCTTCCTCTCCGACCCCACGAAAATCCCCTGCGCAGTCCCACAGGGTTCATCACTGAGCCCTACCTTCTTCAACATCGACATGGCCCCCCTCGCAGCCTTCGTCCGACAACACGGCTTCAACATCGATACCGACGCCAACGACAACCAGCTCATCCTCTTCCTCACCTAAGACCCCACCACTGCTAAACTCAACTTCCAGAAAGGAATGCAAGACATCACAGTCTGGATGACGAACAGCTGCCTGAAGCTCAGCGCTGAGAAGATAGAAGTCCTCGTCCTTGGTACCACCCTTTCTGCATGGAACAGCACCTGGTGGCCGACTGCCCTCGGAAGCCCACCTACCCCCTCAGACCACGCCAAGAACCTCGGCATCGCACTCGACTCATCACTCACCATGAACCGACAGGTCAACGACGTCACCTCCAGCTGCTTCAACACCTTCCGCATCCTCCGCAAGACCTTCAAATGGATCCCCCCGAGTCAAGGAAGAGTCACTCACGCACTCATCACCATCAGACTGGACTATGGAAACGCACTCTACACTGGCATCAACAAGTACCTACTCCCCAAACTCCAGACAATACAGAACACCGCCGCCAGACTCGTCATCAGCATCCTGCCATCACAAACTCAGCAGCCAACACCTACGAAGTCTCCACTGGCTCCCTCACTCACACCTACAAATGCCAACACAACAACGGACCCAAATACCTCAAAGACAGAATCAACTTCCAGGTACCCAAAAGAAACCTCCGATCTTCCAACCTCGCACTGGCCGAAACCCCGCTCATCCACAGAGCCAGAGCAGGCGGAAGATCCTTCTCTCACATTTCAGCCAAGACCTGGAAGGAGCTACCGGCAGACATCAGACGCGCCCCCTCACTGAAAACCTTCAGGAAGACTCTCAAGACCTGGCTCTTTGGCTAAACAGATCTGCGGACCCCGGCTCAGCGCCTTGAGACCCTCACGGGTGAGTAGCGCGCTTACAATTCCCTGATTGATTGATTGATATGCCGGACAGGGTGCATAAGATTAACACATCCTCTAGCGCAGTTTGCTGGAGAAATTGCGGGGAGACAGGTACATTGGTTCACCTATTATGGAACTGTCCCCACATTCAAAATTATTGGACAAAAATATTAGATGAAATCGACAAACACCCAGATTGCTCCGATTCCCGGAACACATTCTGTTGGGTGTACCGGACCCATTGGCATACCCACTGAAGTCCAGGAGGGGTCGACTGATAGGAATGGCATTGGGTACGGCCATGCAGGACATACTTGCACACTGGGGGACCCCACAGTCCCCCACATACATGAGTTGGTTGACCTACCTATGGCACATCCAGGGTATGGAAAAAATTAACACTTACACTTGCCGGTAAGGGCGCAGACTTTCACTCCCCATTTAAGCTTTATTGACGCAGGAATTCTACGAGCTCACATGCCCTAAATATCTATGCTTGTTACGGCTGCCAGACGACGGGGCACAACCCGCCCTGGATTAACTCTGGGCTATATAGTTTGGACTTGTGTTTAGCTCTATGCAGGGCTGTTTGGAGGAGGGGTAGGGGTTGTAGGGTGGGTTGGGGTTTTGTTCTCTTATTTTATATATGTTGACTTTGAGCAGTGGCTCTGCGTAGCCCATGTTTAGGTCTCGCATATAGCGTTGCAGTGCAACGCGCTGCCATCGCTCTACGAGGCATGCTGTATACACTATGCTAGGGAAGCTTCATTTAGGCTCTGCCCACTCTCCGCCCATCTTTTTGATTGGGTTAGATCATAGATTGCAGTGTTCTCATTGGTTTTCCCATTGTTAGTCCCTCCTCTTCACGGCCATGTTGTCATTTGTAGACTTGCGAGGCTGTCAGCACCTTTACTGTAATGCTATTTTTTCCTTGTGTTCCCCCCAGCCCTGTCCCGCAGACGGTCACTTTTCACCCCCCTCCCGTTCGTGCCTTTTTCGACTCCCGCACTTTTGTTTTCAATGCAATAGGGCTCGTGTAAATACGAGTCCTATTGCTTTTATAAATGCTTTTTTTACCTGGGATTGGCTGACTCAAATTGGTACTCTATTTTGCCTGACCTATCCAGCATCCATTCGCAAAACAAACGTTACCCGGAAGCAGAAGCGCAGCTGTATCAGGGTCAATATCGGCAGTAGCAGCCCGGTGGCTGTAACACTAATACGTGTTCTGGAGCCATTAACACTCGTTGACTGTCTGGCCGGAGCAATAAACCCCCCGGGAGGGTGTGCTCCGGGACTGAAGAGGGAAGGGGTTCTGACTGAGAGTCACACCAACAAACAAACACAGCTACGCGCACACATACTGTTACATAACGGACGCTACACTTGCAATAAGTACATATCTGCTTTGCTGGTTCAGTTGATTGACTTATGGGCACAAAGCTTTGCATATTTACAGCGCATGAATTATCGTAGTATGTGAAATTCGGTGAAAATTATTATTTTTTTTCCCCTGCTAGATGCACCTCAAGCCTTTTAATTAAAATATGTATTATTAATGCAACTATATTTAAGTTATATTTTTTACAGATATGACTGAACCATTATATGCAAATTGTTTCGCTCGTTCGCAGTAATTTGCTTTTCACATTCTGCGCCTTAATCGAGGTATCCGGTGGCTGCTTTTTTGCACTCCGAGGCGAGCCTGTGACAGCGTGGTGACAAAAGAGTACATATGGGAGTTCTGGAAACAGGAAGCCATAGTGACTTCGGAAGAGACATCACAGAGTGCCACCTCTGCTCTTGACAGCAAACAACACCACAAACTATTTTTGAACTTTTTAATGATATAGTGTATTTTACACACAAGTTAATCAACTATGGTACCAACATATTGCAACGTATGAGAAAATACTTAGGGGAGGGTAGAAGGCTGAAAACACCGTGTCTAAAATCCAAAATTTTCGGCCCTCATTTTAAAAAAAAATATTTCTAGAGCCTTTTATTTTATATAGAAATGCTTCCGTGTCTAATTGGGAACATATTTCTAAAATGCTATTTTCCATATTATAAGCTCAACTGTTTTTCTTAACACATGAGATCATCCTTTTTGCTCTTAATAAAGTCCATAATTAAGTGTTTCTGCTTTGTTCAGTAAGACACTTCAAACACAGCGGAGCCCTAGTGCTGGCGCATTTATGTGAGGCTGAGCGTGTGTTGTGGTTGTTGCCATTATAAGTCGAGGTTTCTCTTCTGTGAAATGTTTTCTCACGCTCTCAAGTAACAGAACAATCTTCACCAGCCTTTAGAAATCCATTAAAGTTAAACATATCGATCAAAATGCATCAGAACCCATTCTATTGCTATCTGCAAGCGATCAATAACATTATTAGCTTTATCTTGCCCAAGCAGCCATGTGATTCTATTACATCTGGAAGGAGTAAGCTCTTTCACACGTAGTAAACTAGCAATGGACTTGATGTACAAGAAAAAGCAGACCGCAGTCAGTTAATTTGTCAGCCAAGGATATGCGCATTAGTGGTTGCCATTTGTTCTGATTTGTATTTATATGTAGTGCTTCATAACGCCGGCGAGGTGCCAGAACACGTTTGCGGTCTGATTCCATGCTATACCATGAGCAATTCTTGGGTTGAGCTGCAGTGAGGTACCCCATACTATTTACTGCATCCATTTCATTGTCAAGCCATTTCCTCTTTAGCATTTTCTCAAGGACCACGATTTAATGCAGACCATCTCATTGTTTGTGAGTTTATTGTAAGCAATACAATTAAATCAAATATAGGTGATAATGTATGGATAATATTTTCTTAGGATATGGTTAGGGTATCACAAGCATGCAATAATAAGGAAGAGAAGCACTTGCCCAATGGGGTGCTGGCAGAATTGTGCATCCTTATGATCTAACTATTATTAGGTATTTATTTATTTAATTAATTAACAGGTCCTTTTGCATATTGAACAGGATTTTTTTCATTTGTGGCATGGCCGTAACACATAGCAAATGAATGGTTTGGGGGATAATTGCAAAGCACCACTCATCCAGGCAGGCTTCTTTTGTTCACGCACAGCAGCAACACAAGATGTTATGTCTTGGTGGTTGACCTCTATCCAACAATGGAGCAATAGGTGCTTGCTACTAGAAATTGCAGACTGCCAACATTTCTGTGCTTCCTCTTAGATAAAAGCCTCAACCTGCGACCTCACATACATGTGCTAGCTGAGGTAGAACCACACCAATTGAGACTACTGAGAGGAATCAAACACCTCACCCAAAAATACTTCTAACAGGTGATTCAAGGGCTCATTCTCGCAAGACTATACCGTGGCATCTTCCTGCTACATAGTATTGCCAAATTCCACGAACACTTCTTAGGGTAATGCACCATTAGTAAGTGTCAGGCTCATCATTTTCGGGGCGAGAAAGCATGGTCACATATGCCTACGGCTGACCGCACTAAAGTAACTACAATTTGAGGCAAGGAGCCAATTCATGATTGCCTACATCGTCTACAAAGCTCTGCATAAAGGAACCCAAGCAATCTGGCCCTCAAAATAAACATTTCTTAATTTCAACGAATAACCAGTGAACAGAAGATTTACTACTGGAATCCCCGTCGTTCAGATACAACTTTGAGACTGTAATTCTCAGAAAACTCACCTGAGGTCTAGAACTCCTTGTTGCCGACAATTAGAATTCTGACCTCCTTGTAGCCTACAGAAAGGTGTTGAAGTGTTTTCTACTCTAGCGCTCCTTCTCCCCACAGTGGAACCTTTCTTCCCAGTACTGACTTTCATGCCACCGCCAATGGTTTAGTGCACTATTGTAAATGCCTTACCGATTTCTCCTCCACCGCCTTCCAAAACACTGATTGCGTATCATCTTTAATAAAGGCTCATTCAAGCATTCCTCAAATAACTTAACAAATTGTAAAGGGAATTTTGCCAGTTCAAAGCAGGTGAAATATACTGGTGAAACTCTGGTCCAAAATGAAGAGAAACATGAAGGATTTGATACAGAAAAACTGATTATCCCAGGATTCCCATTTTCTCGTAACCAAAGGTGGTCTTCCCCCTTCAGAATTAAGAATGTGCACAGTATCGTTAATTCTGAATGGGGAAATACCAGGCGGGTTACTGGCTGGCATGGACTCTGGGAATCGTTTGATTTTACTTCTTCTTGAAACTTACTGTCACATATATTGCAATTTACTGTTGTTCTGTTTGAAGAAAATCAACAACATTTTTTAAAAGAACAAGTCTACTCTGGAGGGTTTGCCCCTGACCTCTGAAACACGCATTTGCAATGCAATAGGTCTCGTATTTACGTGAGTTTTAGCTATTGGCATTGTAAATGACAATGACGTTTATTTATGTTTTGGTTTTTAAAATGTAAATAAAAGACATTGTCATTTACAATGCCAAGCTTAAACACGCACCTATTGCATTGCAAATGCTTGTATTTGATTACTTCTCCTCATTGGATTTTGATATTTCTTAAAAAGATGCGGCAGCTGTCCAGCCAGTGCTAAGGAGTTGCTTGCATGCCACACATTTCATCTGCAGTGTGCTTTATTCCACGAGGCCAAAAGGCACTTGTATTTAAAGCCAGACCGATTCACATCAACACTGCTTGTTCTGTCTCTAGTTCAGCGACATTCGACCACTGCCAAGTAGACAAAGCATCAGTTCTGCTCGTATCCAAACCAGTGGTTGGGGCACTCTGAATATGTTATTTTTTTTAAATCATAAAAACAACATTTCCAGCATGCTTAGTGCCAATATGCCTTTTGTTACTAAGTTGTTTATTATCTCAACAACCAACTTGTTGTCTATAACAAGCACAATTTTCTTGGCAGACGATTCTTTGAATACAAATAAACAGCCACAAAACTGGGAAGAACTCCAGAAAGGATATGACGTGTTTCCTATCTTTCCAGCTCTGTATCCATTCATCTGAGCATCTCTTCCTGCCTTAGCATAGCCAACCTGCTGTATCTGAATATACATTAGCATGGCTGCTGACTGGGTCCCTGAGGGGAGAGCCTTGAATTCTTCCACAAACCCATGCCACTTCTACGGGTCTTGGCTAATCTTTTTCAAAATCCTCGTGCCTTTGTGAGTTTTGCTCGCCCATAACTTGGCCAGTGGGAGGTGTCTGGAAAGCACTCAGTTCAAATTGCACAGTGATTGTTGCATCATCTTTGGCTCACATGTTTCTCTCCCTTGCCTTTTCACTAGGGCCCCTAGTATTAACCTGGAGGCCATCAACACTGAGACTAGTTCAATGTACAAAAATGTCAATTTGTTTGTGGGCCCTTCCCTTTATTTAGATGGAGACAACCCAAATGTTATTTCTTCCTCCTCAAATGCAGACTTAAGTGCCTTACATACATTGCTCCCAAGTCTTTGCTCTGCCTACAAGAAGGATATCGTCAGGGCTGTAAGTATGATTAGTGCTGCAGGTGCAGGTGATTTGGGGCCCAGGGTTGGTAGGGACCCCTGTGCCGATTATTGCAGTCTGTTACGAAGAACACTGCAGGTGGGGTTTCATTCTCCATGCTTACATAAGGGCCCATAGCATCCTTGCTACTCGACTGAAGTTGGCCAGCACCTACCAAGAACTGGGCAGTCCCTTGACCACCAATTTCAGGAATGTGCAAAACATCTGTAAATCAGCATAGGATCTATCTATTTATCTATCTACAGATGCACAATGTGTAACACGGTTGAGTGTAGGGAAGGGCATTGATGCATGAGGGGCAAAGCCTTAAGTATTTTTATATATTCTGAACATCTCCAGATCTGGTTTATTCCATGGCATTTGTTCAGGTATATTTATCTTAACAAGTGTAGGAGAGTAGGGTCTGCTATCCTATGGTCACCCCAAATTTTTGCTTTTTGCTTCACTGGTTTTTGACATATTGAGGCTGTGGGCCTGCTAACCAGACCCCCCAGCCTGCTGTTCTCTCTACTAAATTGACACTATGCACTATAGGTGCATAACCAATTGGAATTGGATCACCCTGTGAGCCCCTGTACCAGTGTACACTAGGTACCCAGGGCATTGGTGTATCTAAGGCCTACCAGGGGCTGAAGCATGTATTATGCCACCCCTGGCCTGGCCTAGCAATCTGACACAACTGGCTGATCACTCAGCTGGGGTAAGTTGGTGTAACCACCTCTTACTTAGGTGTAGTATACCTATACCTAACCTTAAATGGGACACATGGTAACCTATAAGTCACTCCTATGGCAGGCCTTGACAATCCTGAAGGCAGAGTGCTTGGTTCCATGTGAGATGGTGCTCTGGCATGAGCTGAGCCTGTCTGCAGTGGTCGGAACAACTTCCTTCTACCGTTTCCAGATATCGTCATACCATAAACTCTTAAGTGCATTATGAACCTCGCGGTTAAATGCTATCTTTGGTTTGGCTTTATCAAAACATGTCGAGTAAGGTGTCATACGAATTGGAATACTAACCCCTCGCCAATTCTGGCGACGGGGTTAGCACTCCACCCTTATAGAGGGACACGACATTTACAGTACCTGAAACCCGGGTAAAATCAGACATAGCCTCAGCTCCACAAAATGGACGCTGCCACCACCGACACAAGTCTGCCCTCCTGCTGCTGGGAGTCCTTCCAGCTTGGGAGACGTGGACAAAGGGTTTCCTGCCAGGGGAGGTGCGTGCACCACCCCAGACAGGATTTTGTGTATTGGTCAGGTAGGGCTTGAATGGAATCAGACATGCCTGAGGCTCACAAGGAGCCTCGGTGCATATGCCAGTTCAAACCGGTCCTGGGGCACACCAGCCCCGGACCTGGGGCGAGCTGGACAAAGGATTGGGGGTGTAACCACCCCTCTTCCTGGTCCCACCCTTAGGGAGGGACCTAGCAGTTAGTCCGGCCCCTAGAATCCGCTTAAAGGTAGGAGCTGTGTCCTAAGACTTCAGACATCCTGGAATCAACTTACTACAAAGACGAAGACGGGAACTTCGACGCTCTACTGCACAGAGGACAGAAGGAAATCTCCCCTATGGTCAGGGAGTGACCATCTTGCTAACGCAAGCACCAACCAGCTACTCGACGTCTGCTTTGCCGCCGCCTCCTGCCGGAGCCCGAGCCCAGAGCCCGACAAGAACTGGACCTGCAGACCTCTCACAGCCCGATCCACAGTCCCTGCAAAGAAGGAACCCGTGGAGGCACCGAGACACGTGGAGCCAGCCATCTTGAAAGACCGACGACAAGCTGCAAGCGCGACAACAGAGGCTCCCTCCAAGTTGTGCTTTGGGTCCTGAGAAGCCCAACACCCGAGCAGCATCTGCATCAAAGGTGAGCCCTCCAGCATCTCCACGATCTGCGTGGGGCCCCTCTGCACTTTGCATCTCGATGCGCCTGCCCGGTCCCTGGCCCGTTGGCTAGTGGCCATTTTGGTGACGAACCTTGAACACTACGATGCTGGTCTGGTTGCTCCAGACTGGCCCCTACTTCCCTCCAAAGGAGCAGCCCCTCTGACCTTGCTGGTCCGAGTAAACAGCTTTCTTCATTCTTCACGGCTTCTGCTTTTGCCAAGGCTTGTTTGCTTCCTTCGAGTCGCCGACACCGCCGACAGCGAGAGCCTGCGTGGGACAGCTTGTGAACCGACTCCTGGACGTCGTCGACCTTCAGGGACCACGTGGCTGCGGAGACAAGCTACACCTCATCACCTGTTTGCACCCGACATCGCCTGGTACCTACCTGGTGCCACGCCGGTCACTGGCTAGTGACTGGGAACACTGTCCCCTCTGCTTTCAGGTCTTCTACAACTCCGATCCACCCTTGGATCCACCGCATCTCTTCTGGACCGACCGCCTGCAGCATCTTTGTCATCAGGCTCCATTGAATCGATAGACGAAACCCGACGCACTTCGAGACCTATGCACCCGCTTCCTGTGGGTGAGGTAAAGCTGGCACTCCGGTGCCCAAGTGTAGAGAAACATCTCTAGTATCTGTGTTTTAAGTCTTAAGTTTGTAGTCCATCCAGAAGACCCTTCTAGCAGTAACTTTTGAACTTTTACACACCCATTGAAAACCTATGGGAGCCCGCGTGTAACTTTCCTCACTGCACACGCGACCCGTGGACCTCCTGGTCACTAACTGAAGTTAGCTCCTTGTAGGCCCAGCAATTCTAGAGGCCCTAGGCCTTTTCCCTTTCCTGTTCGTGGTACTTATACCACTATTTTAGTATATGGTTTGATCGGCCACCAGGGCCTATCCATATAAAGTGCAACTTCTGTATACTGTAATACTTTCTTGTTTAACGATTTGTGCTCCTGTGCTCATAAAGAGTCTAGGGGATACTTTGAGTAATAAATACATATATATTTTGAATATATATCTGTGTGGTGTCCTTTCATTGGTATAAAGGGGGGTTACATATGGTAAAACAGCTTGCTTAACACGCTTTAACGAGTTTAGCCTCAAAGACTGCTTAGCCTACGCTACCACTAGGGCAGCTAGTCCCAAAAGGTTGACTTACAACCACACCATAAGGGTTGCTTGGCATGGTACAAGGTGGTCACTTTAACTAGTGAACAGCATATACCAGGCCAACTTCTCACAACAAGCATAATTCAATCAAACCCAGGCTGCAAGGGGTTACATTTATGAAGCAAGGTAAAAATAACACTAAAGACGCCAGGGCCCAGATTTACTGATAATTTCGATTCTCCTATTAACATGACTAGAGAATCTGGATTTCATTAAAGACGCGGAGGCTAACATTATGCATATCACTTTTAATGCGCCTCCAAGCAGCCGCATACATCATAAAGCAAAGCTTCCATAAAGAACGTTAAGAATAGATAAAAGGCATGAGACCATAACATTCTGCCTCTTTTAAATGGCGTGAAACAGGATAAATTCCTCCAAAACTTGTAACGTTAATGTGTAGAAACAGAATAAAGTTTCCTTAAAGAAATGCAAACATCTTTGATAAAACATCAGGCGAGGCAGGAAACCGAGGGTGATGAAGGAAATGAAGTCTAAGTCCTGATATTATGAGAGATTATCTGAAATATAAAGAAGAGATGTAAGTAAATTCTGATAAAATAAATGATAAATTAGGTGAGCAAACAATGTGATTAAAAGAAGCATACAAAGAGAAAAAACATTAATCACATTTATTAAAAATACATTTATATAATATTTCAATTCAAACTTATTTAGATTTGTTATACTGAATAGATAAGGTTAAATGAAAAGGGAAAGAGGAGGGAGGGATAATGTTAGCCTCCGTGTCTTTAATGAAATCCAAATTCTCTAGTCATGTTAATAGGAGAATCACAATTTCATTACAAGACCGGAGGCTACCATTATGCATGTTGGTAGCTTTGTAAGACTACGTCGGACGTATGAGAAATTGGTTTGCCATAATGTTGAGCAAAAGTTCTAGCATTAGACCAGTCAGCAGCCTTAAGGATATCGTCCAACTTACCTCCGGACCAGAAAGACTTACTGGCCATTGCACCTCTGATAGAGTGAGCTTTGAACATATTGAGATCAATACCTGCTAAATTCATAACAATTTTAACCCACCTAGAAATAGAACTAGAGTAGATAGCTCTGTGAGGTTTTACAAAGGAAATAAGTAACTGATTCACACCTAGAGGGCGAAGAGAATTCATTCTACAGTCGTATTCTTTCATACAATCAACAACACATAGTTTAGGGCCAGAATCAAAACAAGGGTAAAAGATGGAATCGGGAGGAGGAGCCTAGCGCGTGATCAAGATGGCCGCGTGAGCTCAGAGCTCCCGAGACCCTCGCTCCCTCCGGCATATATCCTGTGCAGCATCCTGTTTTTAACACCCGGAATATTGGAGGCGAGCCGTTGCCGAGGTGATAGCCGCTGTCCGGACTGAAATCGCTCACCGGAGGCCGAAGTTGTGCTACATGGAAGTTTGTGCCCTACTCCCCTGAAGATGCCCGGGACTTGCGCTGGCACAGTGCCCGTGCACTAATTTAACAACAGCTGCCGTGCGAGGGGCGAGCCATCGGGAGGAAGGTGTTATCACTTTCACTTTCGCTTTCCTGTCTCTATCGCGCCCTGGCCTGGGTGTGAGTTGCGCCAGTCACTTGCTGCATGGTTGTCTTCTCTGTATGGGCAAGGAGACTGTCTCTGCGGCAGATTACGATGTCGACCAAATCGGACGCCGAAAAACAGAAGCCCAAGAGTACCAGGCGGGGAGGATACACCCAAACCAACAACATGGACCGCTATGCCCAGCAGAAGGGGTCACCGGGCGGATCGGGACGGGCACTGGAAGCCTTGAAGGACGGTTCGCCCCCCGCCACGGAACCAACCCTGCAGGACATCATGGGGGCCATCGAGGGGATGCAGTCCTCTATCGGGCAACAATTTGAGACCCTGGCGCATAAAGTGGACACCATCTCGATTGACGTCAACTTGATTCGGGCAGACCTGGGGAAAACTAATGAGCTGGTTCAGTCCTTGGACCTTAAAACCTCTGGCCTCCTGGGCGATGTCTCTGACCTGCAGCTGGAAGTCCGTACCTTGAGGACCGCAAATGACCACTTTACCCGGCGGTTGGAAGAGTTCGAAGGCCGGGCACGGCGCAATAACGTGCGCATTATTGGGGTCCCGGAAAACTCGGAGGAACAGTCGGTGGACCTGTTTGTGGAGGACTTGGTGGTGAACCATCTGGCGCCCAAAGGCCTTAGTAAGTTCTTTACTGTCGAACGGGCCCACAGAGTCCCTGGTGGGAGGCCCAAGGTGGGGGCCCCTCCGAGACCGATTGTCGCCAGGATCTTTAATTTCAGGGACCGGGATGCCATTCTACAAGCATCACGGGTGTCCGGCCCGATGACTTTTCAGAACACCACAGTGAGTTTCTATCCGGACTTTACCCAGATGGTGCAAAAGCAACGACAAGGCTTCCTGGCGGTCAAGAGAAGGCTAAGAGAGATGGGACTGACGTATGCCATGCTCTTCCCGGCCAGGTTGCGTGTGGTGTTCGAAGGGCGGACTTTCTTTTTTGAATCACCGGACATGGTCGGAGACTGGCTGGACACATTGCCCCAAAGACGGACTAGCGGGGAACATGCCGGTGGAGCAGAAGGTGGCGGCGACGAACAATGAGCGAGGACTTGGGTGCTAGATCTCCGGTTCCTCCGGGAGGGTGATAGTCCGGGGGGTGGCGGGGGTAGGAAGGGAGCTTTTTCCTCCTCTGGGGTTCTTTTTGTAGATTAGTCTTTGTATGGGGCGACAGGCACACTGCAGGTTGGGGGGCCTTTTAGAGCTTACGCAGGGGTGCAGGGTGGGGGGTGGATTGGGGTTGTTGTTGTGGTTGTTGTTGTTTTTTGTTATGCAAGGCGTAGTGATGCAAGCTTTTGTAGCTCGAGTGCGGTTCTACGGGGGGGGTGGAGATCTCCTTACATTTTGGGATGGGGGGTAGGGGCTTAAAGATACTCAGTTGAAATGTTAACGGCCTGGGGGATCGTATTAAGTGTGGGATTGTCCTGCAATTTCTGAAGCGCTGCTCCCCTGATATCGTCTTATTGCAAGAGACGCACTTGATAGGTAACACGTGCTATGCACTCAACAGGAAGGGCTACAAATTTGTCGCACACTCGGGGTTTTCCTCGGGCTCTAGAGGGGCTGGAATACTTGTCAGGTCCTCTCTGCCGTTTGAGGTTGACTCCACTACTGTTGATGACAGGGGACGATTTGCGGCTGTGGCGGGGAGGTGGGAGGGTAGGACGCTGGTCCTGGTGTCGGTTTATGTCCCTCCTGCGCTGCAACCTTCCACATTTGCGGACTTGGAGAGGGCTTTGTTGGATCTCCCAGAGGGAATGTTGGTGGTGGGTGGTGACTTCAATGCGGTTGGGTCCGGATTGCTTGATAGACACCCGCCAAGAAGCTCGGGGGGGGGGGCTCAGAAATGGCTTCCGGACTTTGTAGATACCCTTGGTCTGGTTGATTGTTGGAGACTGCTGCATCCCACACAGCGGCAGTACACTTTCCACTCCGGGGCGCATGGCAGTCTCTCTAGAATTGATTATGTGTTTACCCTGGCCGCGCACGCCTCCTTTGTGTCTGAGGCCAGGCACATGGCTCGGGGTATTTCTGACCATTCGCCGTGTGGATCTGTATGGATGTTGGTGGAGGAGTGGGGGGTAGGGTGGCTCCGATTAACCCATGGTATTTCCGGGACCCTAAGACTCGTAGTGCGGTGCTGAAGGCGGTCGATCGTTATTTCCAGGAAAATCTCGGCTCGGTCACGTCTGCGGTGTCTTTGTGGGAAGCGTTCAAAACTGTGCTGAGAGGAGAGGCCCTCTCCTTGATAGCGGCAGCCAAACGTCGGCGAGATGCGGAGGTCGCTCAGATCGAGGCGGAGATGGAGGCTCTAGATTTGGCATTGGAGGAGGAGGTCACGGCAGCGGCGCTGCACAATTTGAGCCTTAAGCAGTCGGAGTATAAGGCGCTGGTGACGGATGCGGCCAAAGCCCTGAGTAGGGAACAGCGGGGCCGACTGTACGACGTCGGGGACAAGGCCGGGAAATTAATAGCGTGGCTGGATAAAAAGGAGCGGGTCAATCGTGTGGTGCCAGACCTTGTAACAGAGGGTGGCGTCGTTGTCGCGGAGCTGGATGGCATAGTCAAGTGCTTCGCAGATTACTTCCGCACGGTCTATACCTCTGTGTCGGACAGGCCGGTGGAAGACTCGTGTGAACTTCTGCGCGATCTTGCTCTGCCTTGCCTCTCCGACATAGACAGGGAAGATCTAGATGGCGATATCACAGTTGACGAAATCGCGGGTGCTATCCGTTCACTGCGCCCGGGCAAGGCCTCGGGCCCGAATGGCCTGCCAATTGAGTTCTACAAACTCCGGCCGGACAAGATCGCTCCACATCTGCGAGCTATGTTCGTGGAGGCGCGGGAGACGGGATGCCTTCCATTCGACCAACGCCTGGCGACAATTGTGGTCATACATAAAGATGGCAAGCCCAGGAACAAGTGCAGCTCATATAGGCCGATCTCGCTCCTTAATGCCGAGCCGAAGATCCTCGCTAAAATCCTTGCCAACCGTTTGATCAGGGTGATCGGGGACCTGATCCACCCTGACCAATCTGGTTTCATCCCGCATCGTAACACTGCGTTGAATCTTAGGCGCATCCATGGCGTGATCGCAAGGGCGGGGACGCTGCGGGAGCCGACCATTGTGGCAGCACTCGACGCCACGATGGCTTTTGACACGGTAGAGTGGGCATACCTGTGGGCTGCGCTTGCAAAATTCGGCTTCGGACCTGGCTTTGTTGGCTGGGTGAGACTACTGTATGAAGGACCTCTCGCTAAAGTCGCGGTCAACGGTAGGGCGCCCCGTCCTTTTGAGCTGGGGAGGGGCACCAGACAGGGCTGTCCCTTGTCGCCACTGTTTGCTCTCGCTCTTGAACCGCTGGCGGCTTGGATACGATGGCACCCAGATGTGAGGGGGATTCGATGGTCACCAGACCATGAGGACCGCATCTCCCTTTATGCTGATGATATTCTGCTCTACCTCACTTCACCCAGGAAGTCTCTCATAGTTGTTTGTGACATCTTGACTTCTTTTGGGAGGAACTCGGGTCTAACCATTAACTGGGGGAAGTCATATCTGTATGCCCTGTGTGGAGACGTCCCGATTCTCCCGCGGAATTGCCCGATTCAGATCGCCCGGGAGGGTTTCTTGTATCTTGGGATCTATATCTCTACCGACCCAACCGTACGATACGAGAGAAACCTGCTCCCTCCGTTGACACGCCTGCGGCGGGATGTGGCGGGCTGGCGGCGGCTGCCGCTTTCCCTCCTTGGCCGTGCTGTGCTGTTCAAAATGATGTCTCTTCCCCGTTTTCTCTATGCCCTGCAGAATACCCAGGAGCTGGTTCCGGCCAGCTACTTTCGGGAGGTTGAGAGCCTCCAGCGCTCGTTGCTGTGGGATGGCCGTCCGCGCATAGCGATAGCAAAACTAAGCCTTCCGTGGTACGATGGGGGTATCGCGCTTCCTGACATCAGAAGATACTATTAGGCCTCTCAACTGAGTGCGATCAATCATGGAGTCTACGGTCCGGCGCTGAGCCCTGGCTTTGCTATGGACCGGTGGTTGCTGCGCGGGGGTAGTTACTTTAGAGCACTCTACTCCAGGTCAACAGATGGGTCCCTCACGGGGCCAACCAGGGTGGCGGTGCACGTGTGGAAGGCAGTCACGAACTCGTTGGGTTGGAAGGATAGGCTCACCCTCGCCACTCCGCTGTTTGACTCTGATATGTTGGGGAAACTTTGGCACACGAAGGGATTCGAGAAATGGGATCTGATCGGCATCTCCAGGGTGGGGGACCTGCTGGCTAAGGGGCGGATTAAGTCGTTTGACGAGCTCCGGACGGAGTACGCACTGGAGGGTACGGAATATTTCCGGTACGCACAGGTGCGCCATGCTCTGCGGTCCGTCCTCGTCGAGGGGGAGAAGGTGCCTGAGTCCTCTCCCTTGGAGGATCGGATCCTGGACGGCCATATGCCGGAGAGTACAATCTCCTTAATTTACAAGAAGCTTGTTAATGTCCGGACCGACCTCCTCCTGGGGGTGCGGGATCAGTGGACTAGGGACGGCCTTGAGCTGGACGATGAGGATTGGCAGTACGCCGTCTCCTCTCCCAAGGAGGTCGCGATCCCCGCACGCTTAAGGCTGGTCCAGCTTAAGATACTTCATAGGGTCTACGTCACTGGGCCCGACTGATTCATATGTGTTTCTCCGATGATGGGTTATGTAAGAGGGGCTGCGGGATGGTGGGCACCTTTCTGCATATCATATGGGAATGTGGTGTGATTGCGGAGTTCTGGAAGCGAATTCATGTAGTGATGCAGGAGGTCACGGGTATTGCACTGCTGCCAGAGGCGCGGCGCTGTCTTCTGAATGTTTGGGGTCCCACTGATTATGACGCTGCGCAGACTCAATGGGTGACCCTAGGAAATATGGTGGCCAAGCGAGATATAGCGCGACTGTGGGGCTCCCAGAGACCTCCCACTCTGGATGCATGGAGGGACAATATGGACTGGAGCATGTTTGGGGAGAAAACGGTGTATAGTGCCCGGGGGAGACCTAAGAAATGGCATAAGATATGGGGACGATGGAACCAGTATAGGGGTGATATATGTCTGCCCCCGGCTACTGAACCACTAGAGGAGCAACTTTCCCCCTAGCCACACTTCCAACTTGGGATTTTCACGATACAAATATGCTAGAATGTTAGCGCCTCTGCTTCTCCCTCATCCTCCCGACCGGTGGCTTTGACCTGATTTCGGGAACTGGCACAAGTTTATTGTGTATTCTGCCTTGCTTGTAGTGTTTATTGTAGGTTGTTTTCAAAAACGGAACCTTTGTCTTTTTCCTGTACTAGAGCTATGGACGCTTTCATGTGTTGCTTGATTAGCTGCCGAACCTCCGGGATGTCGGCTGAATAGCTGTGTTCCTGACTGGTATAAATAAAGGTTTTTAAAAAAAAAAAAAAAAAAAGATGGAATCGGACATAGTCTTGGTTCTTCTAAAGAGATCGAAATTGACTCCGAACATGTTGTAGGATCTATTAGATATTTCAAGAGCTTTAACGTCAGAGACTCTACGACAGGATATTAAGCAAGGTAAAGTAGTGAGTTTGATAGAAAGGTTTTTATTGTTTAGAAGTGTATTAATAGGCCAGTTTGAAAAGAGATCAAGAATTAAGTTGACATCCCAAAGGGATTGGTATCTAGGCCTAGGAGGTCTCCGGAGTCTGATGCTTTTGAGAACTCTGCAGATAATTGCATTTTTACCAATTATCTTACCATTAACGAGGGAGTGACCTGCTGAGATGGCAGATCTGTAACAATTAATAGATCTATAACTAAGGCCCCTTTCGAATTGCTCTACAAGAAAATTGACTATATCAACGATAGGTGCTTCAGCGGAATCCAGATTCCTGTCCAAGCACCAATGAACCCATGATTTCCATATGATGTTATACCGGTAGTGCGTGCCGGGTGCCCAAGACTCTCCGAGGAGAGTTGAAGCTGTTGACGAAAGTCTTGAGAGATCGTTGGATCTTCTGACACTCTCCAGGCAAGAAGGTGGAGCTTCCCTGTTTGAACCATGGGGTGAAGACGACCGTCTATGTCTGTAAGAAGATCCACTATGGAGGGAATTAGGAAGGGGAGGTAGTAACTCATTTCCAGGGTAGTTGGAAACCAAGCCTGAGAAGGCCAGAAAGGGGTGATCAAAACGATCGAGCATCGGTGTTGTCTGACTTTCTGAAGGACCCATTGGATCATTGAAAAGGGAGGGAAAGCATAACCGTTGGTGCCTTCCCAAGGTTGGAGAAAGGCATTCACTGCCAGAGCACCCGGGTCTGGCATCCAACTCTAGTAATTCTTGAGTTGGAATGTCAACCTGCTGGCAAAGAGATCTATTCCCAGAGGACCCCATAAGTTGTTGAGAGAGTTGAATACAGAGACGTTGAGTTTCCAGTCGCTGTAGTCGAAGAGGAACCTTGAGTTCCAATCTGCGGATACTTTTGTTTTTCCTGGGAGATATTCGGCTCTTATATTTTGTGTTCCAGACAGAACATCCAAAGATTCTTGGCTAGATTCGAGAGGTCTGTAGATTTGGTTCCACCTAGGCGAATTATATACGCAATTGCGGACATGTTGTCCATCTTTAGAATGACGGATCTGCCTTGAATGGATTGTTTGAAACTCATCAAGGCATAGAGACCGGCTGTCAATTCCAAGAAGTTTATATGGTGTGAGGATTCTTCCAGAGACTCCGCCAGTGTTCTGGTCTTGGAAGCAAGCTCCCCAGCCATGAAGGCTGGCATCGGATTCTAATACAAATTCTGGTGCTGAACCAAAAATTGCTTTCCCATTCCATGCGTCTAGGTTGTCTAACCACCAGTTCAGTTTCAGTCTTGCTTCTTTGTCTAAAGAGATGAGGTCCCCGTACCAGAGGCCCAATTAAAGGGCCCTGGCTTTTACTCTCTGAAGGGCACAATAATTTAAGGGGCCTGGAAAAATAACTTGGATGGAAGAGGAAAGGAGGCCTAGTAACCTGGCTAATTCCCTTAAGGAAAATTCCTGAAGTTTCAGAATGTGTCTTACCTCTTTCTTGATTTTTGATATTTTCTTTGGTGGAAGTAGAAGAAGGCATTTTATGGTATCTACGGTAAAACCCAGGAATTCTAAGTTTCTGGAAGGAGAAAGGATTGACTTTTATCTGTTTATGATGAATCCCAGGTTTTCTAATGGGTCCATAACAGTTTTCAGGTCCTGAATGATCTGAGAGTGGTCTAGAGATAGAATGAGGATATCGTCTAGGTAAATTATCATACGAATACCTTTTTTTTAGGGATGAGGCGATTGATCTCATGACCTTGGTGAAACACCAAGGGGCCGATGAGAGACCGAAAGGAAGGGCTTTGAATTGAAAGAGATGGGTTTTTCCACAAGAATTGAAGGAAGGGTTGGTGGACCTTGGCCATAGGGATGGTGAAGTAAGCGTCCTTCAGGTCTAATTTGACAAGCCAATCTCCCTCTAGGAGTAAGTCTCTGAGGAGGTGAATACCTTCCATTTTGAAATGTCTGTAAACGAGGAATTTGTTGAGATTCCTTGGATTTATGACAGGTCTCCAACCTTTCTCTTTTTTTTTGACGAGGAAGAGGGTGCTTATAAATCTTAGCATCTCTAGGGGGACTTCTACTATAGCGCCCTTCTGAAGCATGGTGGAGATTTCCTCCTCTATTATTTTTTCCTGATCTAGAGTAAGAGGAATCTCTTTAGGGAAAGAAGATTGGTAAGGAGTTTGGGTAAAGTCTATCATGAACCCTCTCACAGTGTTTAGAACCCATGGGTCTTGGGTTATTAAATTCCAATTGTGGAAGAAAAGTTTAAGTCTCCCGCCTACTTTGGGGGAAAGGGGAGGAAGAGGGAAGGTAGGAGTTGTACTCACTTTGTGTGTTGTTGTCAATAGATGTACCTCTGGATCTGAAGTTTCTGGAGTGAAAACCTCTTCCTCTTTGTGGAAAGAATTGAGGGGTATTCAAAGGTTGCAATCCCCTTCCGCCATATTCTCTTCCTCTAGGGTAGGGCCTGCGGTTGAATCGGCCGGAAGACAGGCTCGTCTACCGGTCCTGCCGAAAAGGTTATTGGAGTTAAAAACTCTTTTCATGTTCTGGTGAGCTTTATCTAAAGCCGTAAAGGTCGAGACATATTTGCCTAGTGTTTTAATCATGTCTTCTCCAAAGAGCAAGCCCTTAGGGTTGATGGAGAGTTCTTTGTCTGCTAAATCGCTTAATTTAGGGCTAATTTTAGTGAGGACTACTCTTCTCCTCTCTGAGTTGAGGCTGGCCTTAGCATTCCCTAGTAGTACGAGAGCTCTCTGGCTAAGACCTCTAATTACTTCAGGGTTTAGCGGGGTGCCATTAATGTGGCTATCTTCAGTTATATCGATAATTCTTGCGAGGGGGCCTAGTATGTCTAGGACTCTATCTTGACAATCTTTAAGGGATCTCTCCATTCCTTTTCTCGGGTCTCTCCCGAGCTTAAAGAGGTACTTGATGAGTTCGGATCAAAGTTTGGAGTTTGGCAAGCTTTATCTCCGATGGAGGGTCTGGAGCATTCAGCTATTAATGGGTTCCGAGCATCTCTGTCTAGAGGGTTCCTTAGCCATTTGTTTATAAATTTGCTTACGTGGTTCTGAGGGATCCATTCTGAGCTCCTGGGGTGTTTAATATTAAGAGGAGAGAACATTTCTTGCCCTTGGGGGTCTAGAATGGTATCTTTAGAAGAGTGAGAGAGATCTTCATCGAGAGAGTTGAACTCAAGATCATCTTCATCTAGATCCAAGATATATTCGTCGGGAGAATCAGAGGCATCGTCATTACCAAATTCATCATCATTTTCATCGAGGACGTCATTTTGAGCACTTCGATAGTTTGTGCCGCAGGGGACACCCAGATATTTTGTGCCACTGAGGACACCTTTATGCGTTGTGTCGCTAGGGACACCTTTATGCGTTGTGCCGCTAGGGACACCCAAAGTATTTGAGGTGCGGGGACCTCCCATGAAGGTAGAGGTACTAAGACCTCCAGTGCTCTTGGGGATAAAATCTAAATTCTTATTTTTTTTAAGTCTTCTTCCCCTTATATGAGTGAGATCTTCGTTAGGGAGTGTATGTTGATCTAGAGTATTATCATCCTTTTCACCTAGGAAGGATCTTTTAGATGTGATTACTTTAGAAAGAGTTTCCAACATACAGGATCTCATTTCCTCGTGGATGATGTTTTTAAAAGCCTCATTAATTAGGTTGGGGGTAGGAACAGTAGCCTCTGCTTCATCTGAATCAAGGTCAGACATGATAAGGAAGGATTAAGAAGGATAGTAAAATAAAATAGAATGTTGTTCCTCTTTGTTTTATATATATATAATAGAGGGATAAAGATAGATAATTATATTTCCCCCTTTTTTTTTTTTGGTGTATTTATAATTAAAGTGCTTTAAAAAAGCGTTTGTCTCTAACTGTCAGCTGATCCTAGCCTCCGGGGATCGTATATGTGCTCGAGCCCGGTTGCCAGGAGACAGGCAATGCGTGATCTCTAAGGCCTTGTAGGCCATGTTGACGAGAGGAAAGTATCGAGGAATGCTCCCTGGCAACGCTGCAACGTTATCGGTGCGTTGCCAAGGTTCATTCCTCAAAGCTTCATGGCACCGAAGCATCGAGTGAGTTATTTGGAATAAACTCTTGAGCACGGTCCGGGAGAGCGAAAGTGCGTGAATGGGGGCTGTTGTCAGCCCGGATGCCTGAGGGGAAGAGAGCGGGTAAGAGATACCTTCGCAGACTGAGCTTTAAGTATTTTTTTTTAAATGAGATAAATAAAGGGGATGACGTGGGTGGGAGAGTGCAGGGTCAGAAGTCGACCTCCGTAAATTGGAGGTCGCGATGACATGAAGGGAAAGGAGTGAGGGGGTAAAACGCCCAAGAAAAAGCGCAAAGGAAAGAAGGACAGTTGACAATTACATAGGATTACTAAGGCAAAATAAGGAACAGTTAAATAAAGTAAGAAAAGCACATTATTAATTTCAAACTAGAGAAGTAAGGAAAAGAACTTATCTGCCTGGAGCCGCATTTAAAAGAGGCAGAATGTTATGGTCTCATGCCTTTTATCTATTCTTAACGTTCTTTATGGAAGCTTTGCTTTATGATGTATGCGGCTGCTTGGAGACGCATTAAAAGTGATATGCATAATGTTAGCCTCCGGTCTTGCAATGGAATTACGCCGTGCTGCGTCGTATAGTGCTAGTTAGAATTTTGTTGCATTGAATTTTTGCCTCATTGTTTCACCCTACTTACTATACCATAATGCAAGAACTATGCAGCGACAAAGCAGCATGACGCAGTTGTTGTGGCGCACTGCAACCTCACGCTACCTTCTCTTGGGTACTATAAAGCGGAATGCATCACTTAAATCAAACTGCAAGATGCAAATATGCTTTACGTCATGCAAATCCCTAAAGTGTTGACTGCTCTATTTAAAATGATGCTGTATCATCCATCATTTATCTTTACTCTAAAAATTCCAAATACGGGAGATAATTCTGCACAGGAGGATTCAGGAGTCAAGCATGTGCTGCCAGAGAAGGGATTTGCAAAAGGAAAGTCAAATTCACTGAAGAGGGAAACCAAATGTTAATTTCAGAGGTGACTCGCAATGAGAAACTTCTTTTTTTATCTCCTCTAAACTTCCATTATTATTACTTCACTTGTGTGGGCAGGCCTAGTGTCTATGGCAGGAAACAGCCCAAAATACAACATGTATACATCACACTTTTCCACTCAAAACGGATCTTTTTTTTTTTTTGCAAAGTGAGTAGCTGTGGATTTTGGGCCCTATCGTAGCCAGCACCTAGGGAAATCTAGCAAACTTGCGTATTTGGGAAAACTAGACCAGTGGGTTAATCCATGGTCGTGTGGCTTGCATGGCTGTCAAACATTTTTTGTACCCAAAATCCCTTGCAAACCTCCAACTTTGACTATAAAACACATTTTCCTCACATTTATGTGAGGGAAACTTCTGGAATCTGCAGGGAGCCACAAATGTCCTACCACTCTGAGCTGCAGCATGTCCCCTTATAAGAATGGTACCCCACTTGTGTGGGTGGGCCAAGAGAGCATGACAAAAAAGGTGTTAAAGCACTACATCGAGAGATAAGCAATAGGAGTAGCAGCGGGTATTTGGGGCCATGCTGTTGCGCCACCCATGAAAACCTACGTCAGACGGTCCAAAAGATACTGAAAATGCAATCAACACATATTGCCACGCAGTGGAAGCCCATTTGCGAAGCTGGAAAGGTCATTTTTTTGTTGCTTATTGCTATATTGGGTGTGAAACAGGTACTAATGAGGTGCACCCAATATCCAGACAGTGTTACAAGTTTAACAATGAGCCAAAATGCAGTAATACTATTAAATAATGTGACACATTATACCTCATAATTTGCCTTTTCTTGCCACACAACTCTGCTGCATAATTGGGCATATTTCAAGTGGCCCTGTATATATGGGTAGAGGCAAAATGCTGTCACTCATAGTAACAAGATCCATTGGCTAAAGTATGCTGTATTCTGTAGTGGACGTAGGCAAAATGTGAATGACAGATGAACAGACCAATGGACTAGACCACTGACTGAATACCCCCTCTGTTTATGTATATACTTAAATATTTCTGAAAACGTAAGTCTGGTGATAGACTCAAAAAGAGTTACAGCACAGGCAGCTTTGGCCTCGTCATAGCGCTTTTTTTTAGGTCTCTCCTAGCGTTGCAGCGCAAATGCGCTGCCATTGCTTTGCGAGGCATGCAGTATATACTTTAGTGTGGAAGCTTTGTGGAAGCTCCACCACTCTCTGCCCATTGGCTTTTGTCTTAAATGCTGCCTTCCGATTGGTTTGAGGCTTGTTAGTCCCTCCTCATTCATCATTGGTATCCTTCCACGGCTATTGGCCCCTTTACTCCTGACACTATTTTCTTTTAGGTCTCGCCTAGCGTTGCAGCGCGAATGCACTGCCATCGCTTTGCGAGACATGCAGTATATACTGTAGTGTGGAAGCTTCGTGGAAGCTCTGCCCACTCTCACAGCTGACCTTGGGCCCCAGCCCCATATCAGGCACCATCGGGCTCCACTTTCATTTTTCCCGGTAAAAACATTAGTAAAATCACCTTCAAACTTAAAACATTGAATATAGCAGTAAATATAATTAGCATGCACTTTAAAGTATGTTCCACAGTAGCCCTTATGACCCGACTGCTAATTAAATAAACAAAAACAGAAAGACCATGACAGGGCCGGGTTTAGCACTGATGCGAAAGTCTTTTTGGCGCCACACCAATAACCTCTTTCTCCGTAAATACCTTTACTACCACCTTCCAACAGTGCTCCTCATCCCTCCATGGCCCCCCCTATTGACCTCCTCCTCGGATTCCCTCACTGCCACACACCACAAGTGCCCTTCATCTCTCCATAGCCCGTCCCCCTCATGACCTCCTCCTCGGATTCCCCCACTGCCATCCTCCACCAGTGCCCCTCATCTCTCTGTAGCCCCTCCCCCTCATGACCTCCTCCTCAGACTCCCCCACTACCACCCTCCACCAGTGCCCCTCATCTCTCCCTAGCTCCCCCCTCCACCCCATGACCTCTTCCTCGGATTCCCTCACTTCCACCCTCCAACAGTGCCCCTCATCGCTTCATAGCTCCTCCCCCTATTGACTCCCTCCTCGGATTCCCTCACTGCCATCCTCCAACAGTGCCCCTCATCTTTACGTAGCCCCTCTCATATGTATTTCATTTGTTGTATAGCGCTACTCATATCGGTGTAGTGTGTGTCAGTACGTTACACCACGCACACATTATACAGAGACAATGAATCATACAAGTATGTAAATCAGTCTACAGGGAATGTCACATAAGCAAATGAGGATTACAAGGTGTAGGAATCACGTGTCATCCATACTGGTGGGTCGGATATTTTACGAGTGTTTGGTCTGGGGAAACACAACCTTAGGATTTTAAGAGTATTCCATGGGGGTCAGCTTTACTGATAAAAATGTATATCTGCCCAAACATACTCATTTTAGCAACATTCAAATAATGAAAGACTGGGGAAGATCTAACTATATCACAAAACAAAAAAAGTGAAGTTCTAACTATACTATTCATGTTTGTATGCAGCTCTTTGATGACAGTTCATACCTCACTGTCCTATGTTAGGTTTGTAACTTCTGAACACAAGAATCTCTGTGACAAAGGCGTAACCCACTGAGCTATCCACATAAAATACAGTTCATCTGCATTGACACCACGGACTCGCTAGGTAGGGCGATTGCGACGACGGTGGCGATTCGCCGCCACGCCTGGCTGAGATCCACGAATTTCTCCGGGGATGTCCAGAGCACCCTCATGGACATGCCCTTCGATGGCTGTCGCCTCTTTGGCGACAAAGCGGATAGTACGCTGGAGCGCTTTAAGGACTCCAGGGCTACGGCCAAGTCCTTGGGCCTCTCGGCCCGCGCCCGCAAACTACCGCTTTTCGCCCCTTTAATGGCCAAGGAAGGGGCGCCCCCACACGTCCATCTAGCCACAGGCAGTAGAACCAGTCTCAACGTGGACGTGGATTCTGCTGAGCCGGAGCAGGGGGGCAGAGAGACGGTCAGCCCACATCAGCCCCAGCAGCATCTGCCTCAAAGCCTTCCTAGTCCGACCTTTCAGGCCCATTCCACGCCAGTGGGAGGCAGGGTTCGCCATCACCTGCTCCTCTGGCGTACCATCACGTCGGACAGGTGGGTGCTGCAAATCGTCCAAAGGGCCTACTCCCTCCCCTTCGAGGCGACCCCTACAGCCATGCCACCGCAGTACCACCGCATGTCGGGGGATCACTTGCTTCTTCTGCAGGAGGAAGTTACGGCCCTCTTGGCCAATGGGGCCATCGTGCGCGTTCCTGGCCCAGAAGTAGGTCGGGGTTGTTATTCCCACTACTTTCTGGTTCCCAAGAAGGGCAAGGGAGGCCTACGCCCTATCTTGGACCTCAGGAGCGTCAACGCCTTCCTCAGGAAGGTGAAGTTCAAGATGCTTACCTTAGCTCAGGTTCTGGCAGCCCTAGACCCTAGAGACTGGATGGTAGCGTTGGACTTGCAGGATGCATATTTCCACATCCCCGTCCTGCCGGCCCACCGGCGTTACCTGCGGTTCACGGTAGGCCATGACCACTTTGAGTTTACCGTGCTCCCCTTCGGCCTCACCAGTGCCCCTCGGGTGTTCACGAAAGTGATGGCAGTGGTCACAGCTCATCTGCGCAGATTAGGGGTTCCAGTCTTCCCCTATCTCAACGACTGGTTGTTGAAGGCGGGCTCGCCCCAGACAGTCGTCTCCCACCTCCAGACTACGACCGACTTCTTGAATTTGCTGGGGTTCTCCATCAACGTGCCGAAGTCACATCTCAGTCCCTCCCAGAAGCTCCTTTTCATCGGAGCGGTTCTGGACTCGGCGCAGTTTCGGGTCTATCCTCCGGAACAGCGGGTTCGGGATATTCAGGCTCTGATTCCGATCTTTCAGCCTTTATCCCGGGTTTCAGTCAGGTTGGTGCTGCAGCTGCTGGGTCTGATGGCCTCCTGCATCCTGCTGGTACATCAGACCAGGTGGCGGATGCGGGCTCTGTAGTGGGACCTGAAGTTCCAATGGGCTCAACATCGGGGCAACCTGTCCGACCACGTCCTGATCTCGGAGGGCACTGCAAGGAAGTTGCAGTGGTGGCTCACGGACCGCGATTGGGTCAGTTGCAGATCCCTCTCCCTTCCCCATCCGGAGCAGGCCTCTGGTCTCCGGCGGAGTCCCGGCTCCACATCAACCTTCTGGAGCTTCGGGCGATCCGGCTTGCACTGAAGGCATTCCTTCCCTCTGTCCAGGGAAGTGTGGTGTAGGTGTTCATGGACAACACCACCGCCATGTGGTATTGCAACAAACAGGGCAGGGTAGGGTCGTGGACCCTTTGTCAGGGGGCTCTGCGCCTCTGGACATGGCTGGAACATCAGGGCATCACCCTGGTGGTTCAACACCTGGCAGGTTCTCTGAACGCCAGGGCGGACGAACTCAGCCGCCGGTGCATGATGGATCACGAATGGCGTCTGAACTCGGACGTGGCACAAGGCCTCTTTCGGCAGTGGGGAGAGCCTTGGTTAGATCTATTAGCCCCCGAAGGGAACGCGCAGTGTCATCAGTTCTGGGCGTTGGAATTTCCAAGGCGGCACTCGTAGCGAATGGAGTTGCAGTCTGTTGTACGCCTTTCCGCCTATACCACTTCTGCCCAGAATGCTGAAGAAGGTCAGGTGCAACCGGGCCCAAGTCATCCTTGTGGCTCCGGATTGGGCACGAAGATACTAGTATCCCAAGCTACTCAGTCTGTCAATCGATTCCCCGATTCGACTGCCTCTTCAGGAGGACCTTCTGTCGCAGCAGCAGGGAACGGTCCTCCACCCGAACCTGTCCAGCCTCCACCTCCATGCGTGGAGATTGAGCGGCGGCAGTTGATGCCATTTGACTTGCCTCCTGAAGTCTGTGATGTCATTCTGGCAGCCAGGCGTCCCTCCACTAAAACGGTATACGCCTGCAGGTGGAACAAATTTGTGGCATGGTGCACAGCAAAGGCTGTGGATCCCCTTTCTGCCCCTCTTTCTGAAGTTCTCCTCTTTCTTCTTTCCCTGGCCCAGCAGGGCTCTGCTCTGGGCACCCTCAAGGGATATCTTTCAGCTGTTTCTGCTTTCTTACGGCTTCCTGATCAACGTTCTCTTTTCAAGTCCCCTGCTGTTGCTCGATTCTTTAAGGGCATTACTCACACGTTTAATCCTGTCCCTTTCGTAATGCCTCAGTGGGACTTGAACCTGGTGTTAACCTATCTAATGTGCGCTCCCTTTGAGCCCCTTCATAATTGTCCTTTTCGCCTTCTGACTCTTAAGACTGCTTTCCTGGTTGCCATCATCTCGGCCAGACAGGTGAGTGAGCTCCAGACTCTTTCTTCTAAGCCTCCTTTCCTCTGTCCATCCGGACAAGGTTGTTCTCAGGACTCGTCTTTCCTTTCTCCCTAAGGTGGTAACTGCCTTCCACATCGGCCAGTCTGTTACATTACACACCTTCTTTCCGCCTCCGCATCCCTCGAAAGAGGAAGAGAGGCTCCACCGTCTGGACCCAAAACGAGCGCTCTCCTTCTATCTGGACCGCACAAAACAGTTCAGGGTGGACGACCAACTCTTCGTTGGTTACGTGGTCGCTAAGAAGGGGCAGGCTGTGCACAAACGGACCATTACTCGGTGGGTCGTCTTGTGCATTAAGGCCTGTTATTCCTTGGCTAAGAAGGAACCTCCTGTGGGGCTGCGGGCCCATTTGACTCGGCCACAGCGGCTACTACTGCCCTGGGACGGGGAGTCCCTCTGCAGGACATTTGTCAGGCAGCCACGTGGGCCTCACTGCACACGTTTGCCAAGCATTACTGCCTGGACAGCCAATTCCGGAGAGACGGCTTCTTTGGTCGTTCCGTTCTCCAGGACTTCCTGGTGTGATCTTGGTTCGCAGACCCACCACCAGGGTTGGTATTGCTGTGGTATCTATTCTAAGGTAAGGAATCTAACTAACGTGTTTCTTTCAGATGAACAAGTTACTTACCTTCGGTAACGATATATCTGTAAGAAACATTAGTTAGTTAGATTCCTTACCGCCCCACCTATCCTCCCCGCTCTGCGAACTGATATCTAGGGTTAAGGTTATCCCTTTCAGGGCCCTAGATTCATAGCACCAGTGTCGGTTTCTTGCATGGCTCTGCGTTCCTGGCGCGGAAAACTATGTACAAGAAATGACGTCAGCGCGCGAGGGCGGCGTCTAAGTACTCCGACGTCATCCCGGCTCTCACGACACCGACGACGGACACGGAGCCGCAGACGACGCCTAGCGACGCGCAAGGGTATTTCTGACGAAAAATCCGGATCCAGCCTGACGCCTGGGGATATTCTAAGGTAAGGACTCTAACTAACTAATGTTTCTTACAGATATATCGTTACCGAAGGTAAGTAACTTGTTCTTTAATCAATCATGCACAAATTTAATAGGCACTGGTAGGATCCAAACACATTTGGCATGCAGAGCACGTTGTCTGCCTGCACGGAAGAGATTGACTGACTCTGCTGTCTCTGTTAGCAGCTGCACAGTGCAGCATGATTATTTTAGCCCGCCAGCCTGAGAAAGGTGTTGTGCCATGTGTGATATTAGTTGTCTGTGACTTAGTTGCAGCGCTATATGCAGGAAGTTTGTGAGTGAACATATTTTGAACTTAATATTACCCACAACTCAGTGAATGCCCCTCACTGACTCCAGGACCAGGCACACACTTACTTGATGAAATGATTCAATTGCAGTAACGGGCCGCGGTCACTTCCAAGACTGGACCAGCCACCATACTCGACTACCTAGTGCCTGGCTGCCCACTGCGCATCAAGTTTGCTCGGGCCGGCTCAGCTGCACAGAGTCAGGGGTAGGTAGGTGTCCCGGTGCTCTCTAGGACCGTGAACAAACCACTCCGGCCGATGCAGTGAGTCCAGGACTTTGTGACTCGGATTACTGGACACAAACTTGACTTTGTCTGTGGTGGAACTACACCTCCGATCATTCCTGCACTTCCGGTTTGCCCTCGGTGGCAGATAGGAGGGGGCATGCCGCATCAACGCAATTAAAATCGCTTAAAGCTCCCCGGGGCATAAACTTGCCTTTGGCTGGGGTGGGGCTACGTCCCCTAGCATTCCTGCACTTCCTGTTTACCCTCAGTGGTGGTGAGGAGAGGCCACGTCGCAAAAACGTGCTTAAAAGCTTCTTTAAGCTTTCCGCGGCACGGGACGCTCCTGGGACAAAGGCAGGGCCGGTCTTTCGCCCAACATGGACCAGAAGAGGCGGCAATTTTAAAAAAAAAAGAGTTTTCCTTCAGTTAAGGGAAACAAACCAAACCCACCACCCTTAAAACGAAGCCCAAACAAAGTCATATCCTACCGAACAAAGCCCACTGCCTATCGACATGGAAAAATGCAAAGAGGTTAAAAAATACAACCATTGGGGAGCGGGAGGTACTGCGTGGGAGGCAGCACTGACCCCACTGTAGCATTAAGAGAAGGTGGGAGGGAGAAATTCTATAGTTAAAGCTAAACAGTAACAGAGCAGGAAACCTAGAAAAGAAATAGTCCCCCCCCAAGAACAAATGAAGAACCATTGCGTAATGTGTCAGTACTTAGTCCCTGCTGCGTGGGAGGAACAGAAGAGAAAAGGAGTGACAAAGAGGCACTAGCAAGCAAGGATTTTTAAAGGGTACTGAAACAAACAAATCAAGAGCAGGGGGATATTTTTAAGCCACAACAGAAATTACAATAGGTCTCGAATGCGCAACCTAAAAATGGATGACCAGAGGATTCGTCTTTCTCATAAAATGCTGTGTACTCAAGTACACTGTCATGGTTGGTTGACCTTAATGATTAGTTGATACTCTGTTAAACTTTTGACTATTAAGCTTGTCTCAGTTATATACCGTGTCATGAGAATTTGTATTAACCTTACTCTCCCATCTAAATGTTTCCTCCCCCTCAAACAGCTCAAATCTTTTGTTGTATTCACAAACATGAACATTTCCCACCATCGTTATGTATGAAGTACGTTAACATCGAGATTGAATGTAATATACTGTGAATCATTGTATTTGACCGACACATGACTTTATTAGTAATACTCTGAAAAGATGACCTTTAGAAATGTACACATCTTTAATGCAGTAGTAATAGTTTAAAAAAATAAAAAAATAAAATAAACACAAAAAAATACAAAGAATAAAATGCTTTTGTTCTGTCACAGGTGCAGAGAAGTCCCATGTTGCCTTCCGTGGTTGTGCGAGTCCAGACCTTTGTAGCACGGGTCTCACGATGACATCTGAGAACAACATATTCACAGAAACCCAGGTCATATGCAAGGATCGCGGACTCTGTCGCGAGCGCAATCTCTTCCTCGTGGCCCTCGCACTGCTCCTGCTGAAACTCCTACACTAGCCTGATATGACCAGAGACCCGTCCTGCCTCACCACACTTGAAGTTCCACATGCTTTCAGATAGCGGCACTATTGTCCTAAACCGCGCAGAAGATCATCCACCCAACTGTAGTTCTAATAAAGCTGTTTTTTGTTCTTTCACTCCTCATCATAACCTTTGAGGATTGGCTTCAATACTGCTTTTGTTGAATTAGTTTAATGGAATCTTATTGCAGTGTACTGTAATGGCACGCCTAGTAATGTGAGATGTGCCACAAAAGGCTTCCTGTTGCGACTTCACCATTCCTTCTTGAGGAGCTAAACATATGGTCCTTGTGGACCCGTGGAGAGCAGGATCCTGAGATGAGGCTAATTCAGCTCTTACTCATTCACCCTAACCATCCATGTCCCTGGAAGAGTGTCAGGGACTCCTGCAGGGTTGCTAAATCATATAGGGGAGCTGGTGGTGACTTTAAAGCTGATGTTCACTGGCTATGGAAGGAAGCATCATCGAAGAGAACAATCTCTCCCTATTGTTCCCACTGCACTCCCGTCCAGTTACCCTCAGCGCCCATGGATTATGTGCAATTGGAGAGCAGATCATTTTTGTTTTAGAACATTTGCATAGTTGGGGAGGTGGGGGGCAGGTCAGGGTGGATGAAAATCTGGCTTTTTTACCGGATTGACCACATGGCTGGAAAGAGCCATTACTATTCAGGAAGGACATGCTGTTTTTAGTCACCAAAGAAATCGATTTATGATGATAGTATGTTATCCAGCCGTCAGATATCTAATATCACTGGCTGTCTTGAGATTTTTCAGTTCCATTTCTCCGAGGTCAAGGGATGTGTTATAAAGTACCTCTCGGCTGACTGACATCCCTGTCGTTCACCGGCTTTATACCATCTTCTTCTGCTACTGAAAATCAGTCCAGGTTTGATACATTCGTTTCCTCAATTTGGCCTTGGGCCAGGCCTCTTCCAGACGCCATCAAATTTGTCAGACTAATGCACCCGTTTGCAGTGAAGAGTGTGAGACAGGTGTTGTGTCACCAAGCTGTTCTTGCTTACACACTGTATATTGCTATTAGGTACCAGGCAGTGCTTACATTCCAGATTACCATTTGTTGCAAGAAAAACATGCAGGTGTCTTGTGAACCTCTCCCAGACTTACCGTGGATGGTTCTACTTTTGGAGAGGAAATAGGTATATTTTCTTTGCCACTCTTAACCTTTTGCCCAGAAGAAGTGTACACACAAGACACATGGGCTAGTATTAGTAGATGCTTTTATTAGAAACCAAAACTAGTGCACAACCTCTGCAAAGTTATAGAAGAGAATGTGGCTATTATTATGGCAAAAAGGAATGAAGGTCTCATGATATAATCAAATTACCAAAAGCTGCCTAATTTCCAATGACTTTCCTAAGAGATGTTAAAGCGGTATTACAGAAGTTTTCAAATATATTGGTAAAAAACAAATCTGTAGGTTCTCCAGGCAGTTTTGAGGAGGCACTAACAGACAAGACAAGACTTTTACACCCCTGAGATATTGAGAGGGTGATTCCAAGCTATACTTCCATCTTTTCATCTTTCCTGCCTCTGTCTTCCCGTATATCTCTCTTTATTCCAATTTTCTTTCCTTCTATCTTTCATTTTTTGTTTCTATGATTCTTTCCTTCATTCCTTATGTTTTTTCCATAGGTGTGTCCTTGTTTCCGTCTTTCAATATTTTGGAATCTGAACTTTTGTCCGTCTTCTTTGCTTCTTATTGGCTCTCCATTTTTCTTTTCTTTTTTTCAATCATTCTTTCCTATCTTCCTTTCCTTCTTTTGCATATCCTTTCTTTTCTTTTCCCTCTGCTTTACCTGATTTTCCGCCCTCACCTCATTCTTTCTTTATTTCATTGCCTTCTGTGTTCCTTTTTCTTTCCCTTCCTTCATTATCGCTCAGCTTGCACTTTCACTGCCATTTTCTTTCTTCCAACTGTTTCATGTTCCTTTCCTTCTTTCATTCTTTTGGGGAACAGCATTGCTTTGAGAATCCATATGATAGCTGATGCCATGTTGGTTCATTTGCTATTATTTTGCTTATCATATTGTGCCCGTGCATACGTTTCGTGTTTGGTTCTCTCGCTTCTGATATTTCAGTCTCAGTCTTGTGCTTGACACTGATAATTGAGAATTCTCAATTGGCTAGCTCAGAGTCAGAAACTTTCAATTTCTTGTATCTCTTTTAAGTTCTTTTTACACTGTTCTCTTAGGAAAGCTGTGCACCTGTTGATCTAAGTTTCTTTTTTTTGTCCCATGTACTCACATTTGGAGCAGTGCAAGATGAATACATCTACAAATCATACAAATTGAGGAATGGTTAGTTCAGATGCTCAATGTTATAAAAGGGGACATTCAGGGGCATTCAGACACTTTGCATAGCAATATTGTGTATTTGCTTGTTATGCTGAATAAACATGAGCAGACTTCAACCGGCATGTGAGTATTTTTGACTTATCTCTGAGAATCTGGTGCCAACCACCTACACTCTGGGACGAGAGCTAGACTGGCCTCCACACAACAACCTCAGGCACCAAATGTAAGGGAAAGACTTCAAGGGCAACTGAAGTGAAGTGAAATGAGAATTCTGTGCATGCTTATTGTTGTGCTTAAGGGATACAAAAAAACGTGAGGTGGTGTCTCGATAGCGGGTAATATAGTGAGAGCCCCAGCCAGAACGCCCGGAAATGGGGCCGTCTTGGCAGCCTGGCCTGTACCATGAATACAAGGCGACAACATGCAAGCGAACGCAGTTAGACTAATGACTAACAAAGTGGGTGGCAGCAAAGCATTAGAGGATGGGTCTCTACATGCAACAAGAGGCAAACTCAACTACCCCACACACCCAATCTGGACTCCATGTCTGATAGCTGCCTGCTAGACCCCGAATCAACCAGTCTTGCAGTTAGACTTTTACTGGCGATAGTCTCATACGTACTACAAAACCGACTAGCTAGGATATCATAACTGAATTGCCATGAGGCACACCATAGTCTTGTGATGTTGATGAGGATGAACCCCAAGACGAATCTCCATAAGTCCTTCTTCTCTTTAAAGAATACCCAGGTCCGGGAGGAAGAATAACCACATTTGTCACATGGTCCCCCGCAGATTTGGTCTGCATCTAAAAACAGTTCTCGAGATCCATGCAAACCCCTTTGACATTTTGTGAGGATTTGCAAACTGTGTTTGAATGTTCTAAACCCAAATGGATGGATGGATGTCAATCTGTTGTTGACATTAGTGGTGCTGAGTGAGCTGAGAGACAAAGGTAATTCGTCAAGCTATGCACCTGCGGATGATATACATTGCTTTAGCTGCTGCTAAGGATGGGTTATTGAATGCTTTAATTAAAATGTATCTAGTCAAGACCCAGTGGACAAAAGTTTCCAATTGTAAACAGGATAAAGAGGAATCCCCTGCAGATTACTCAAACAGATTAAAGGACCTTGTCTATGATGTGATTGCGGAATGGCCCAGCCTTTGCAATTAAGGAAGATGTAGGTGCTGCTTTTGAGCAAGGATTGTTGCAGAAGGTTGATGTTCAATTGGGCACTATCTGTATCAGATGGCAAACGAAGGGTTTAGCAGTGGTCACAGTCACCAATCATTGGTGGCAGAACAGGAGAGGAAGGGAGAATTGAAGACGTCTAAACTGATGTCCTTACAAATGCAATAATTATAACAAATAGTGAAAGGGAGACAGAGGAGAACAGTTAACAATATGGGGGTGAGGGGCAGACATGGAGAGGGATGAGGATGAAGTTAGGGAAGAATAGATGCAGACCCTCTGAGAGGTTCATGTTTTGATTGTGGTCAATTGGGACACTGGGAGCGTGATTGCCCTTTTCCAATAGCCAACATTTCAGCCCAACCAATGGTCCCTAATGCACCCAAGCAACACAATCCCAATATATGAAAAGGACACCATGAGAGGTGCCAGCTACCCAGTAAAAAAACATGAATCCAGTTTATTAAAATGCCTGTTAATGAAGTGTGTGATTGATGGAAAAACCTCATGTTGTAATTATCTGTGTACAAACCCGAAAGGGGAAATTAGAGTATTTTTAGAGAGCCTAGATCAGCCTCCGTACTCAAATGCATAACCACAAAAAAGGACTGCTAGGTTGTATAACCTTCCAGATGCCGTAATATAGATAGGGCACACTTTTCTTGTTTGCTCCACAACACACCTTTAAATAGGTGCACCGGGCAGAAACAGGTAAAAAGTGCCCCCTGGGGGCGTGGCCAAGTCACAAATGGACTAGGACACACGTTTGTGGAGCTCTGCTCCTCCGCGGCCCATTACTGCTTCTACGCTGCATACTCTAGTGGCTGACAGGCTTGCCTGCGGGGAGGGGCCCAAGAACATGCCGGGGCGGGGGGGGGGGGGTCCTGCGGCCCTGGAAAGTTGTGGACATCCTCCCAGGCGACTCTCGGCTTCTAGGAATGAGGCGGACGCACCCGGAACGGCCGCCATCTTGGGGCTGTTAGGAGGCCTAGCACCGGAAGTCTGCCTTCTCTTCCCTTGTCAGCTCCGGAGGCGCCCATCCGAGTGCGCTGCTGCGGAAAGGGGGCTGCCCCCCCCCACGGACATCCGGGAGGCTTGTTTGGTGGGAAGGGGGGCGGATCAGGCCTTGCGGGCCTACCGGCCCATATGCACACGGAGAGCAGCCTGTGCTCCCTCCCCGCTGCATGGGGGTGCTCTGGTGGCCAGTCCTTGGGGAGAACGGCAGCCCTTGACTGGGGCGGTCACCTCTTGCCCTTTCTCGGCCTGCTGCATCGACTGCTGACCGCCGCCACAAGAGAGAGGGATCAGCTGCGGTGATCGCGCAGCGTGGCATCCTGCCCTCCCCTCCCATGGTTGTCGGGCCTTCCTAGGACTCCCTCACAGCCGGCTTCTCGCTTGAGACTTCTGTGCTGTGCACCTTGGGCCAAAGCGACTTGGACAACCTAGGGAGAGAGTTCTGGGCCGTAATCTGCCATTGCCCTCTGCGATGACGAGGGGGTGACGACTGGCTGCCTACAGGTAGGGAGATCAGCTGCGGTGGCTGCGCAGTGATGGGCCTCTATACCCCCTCCCTCTCCTGCTGGGCCCGTGGTGTTACCCCTGGGGCCCTGATCACTAGCCTCTTTGCTCTGCCCGCGGGGCTCACATTGACCCCTGCATAGCTACCTAACTGGCTACCTAATTACCAAAATGCGCTGGGGGAGCTTCCCGAATTCGGCTCATGCCCTGCAGATAGTGGGCCCCACATAGAACTCTTGTCAGGCGCATATCATTGCAGCATCTTAAAGTTCTTAACAGCTGCACGCAGCGAGAGCCCCGTGTAAATCCTACCTTTGCTTCCCTACACCTGGTCTGGAGGGATCGACTGTGGGGCGCACACAGCAGGACCCCATGTGTGGTGGGACCCCCTCGAAGCCTAAACTTCTGGATCTCTTAGCAGCATTGGGGGAGTGAACATCGCAAGGACTGTCAAGGACCCGGTGCTGAGCTTAACCGGCCTCCCCTATACCTATGCATACCCACCACTGACCTGAGCTCTTAATCTCATCGGGCTAAAATTTAATGAGGGCTTAGAACTGAACTTACACCCTTAGTGCCTGTGCGCCTCTATACTTACGCTCTGGCTCCCAAACTGGGGAACTCACCTGTGGGACCCGCCCACTGACTTTATCCATTCCTCCTTTTCCTTTTACAGCAGTCTGGCACCCTTCCCTCGGGTCTTCCCCTGGATCTCTGGGGTTTATCATTTATGTAGATGTGGATGACTCCCAGACAGTTTACAGCGCCCAAGATCACTCACTGACACGGAGAGGGTCTCAACCCGCAGCTACCCTACCACAGCCGGACCATAACTTTTCTGGACTGGCCTACCAGCCACAAAGCCAGCACTTCTCCCCCTGTCTTCCTGGAATTTCCCCTGTGGATCGTGACACTAAGGAAAAGCTGTCCTCCACCATGCCGCAGCCCAAGGCGGGCAAAGACTCCGCACCTACCCCAGCTAAGGATAACCCTGTGGCTTCCCCTATGGCTGAAATCTTCTCTCCAACTGCAGCCTACTTTGTACCTACCGAATACCTCTTCAATTGAAGACTCAACAGCAGCCCCAATTACACAGGCTTTCATGACCTCTTTTCTGCAGGAAATTAAGACTGAAATCGGTTCCCTTAAGAGTGACTTTAAATCTTGCTTACGAGAGATCCAACAGGATGTCACGGAAATTGAGGGCCGGGTGGATGACCTCAAACACACGGTGGACACCCACGCAGAAGACTATGAGAGCCTGTGACGCAGAATAGCCAAATTGGAAGACCAGCATATTAACCTACAGCTGAAGCAAGAAGATTTAGAAAATAGAAGTGGGCAAAATAATATCTGCTTCTGATGGATACATCTGCCAGTGGATTCCTCACCTTGTGAATATCCCCTGCGCCAGCATTCCACGGAACTTTTCTTCCCCAGCATTCCACGTCGACGTGGGTGACGTCACAATACATCGGCTCCGCACGCGACTCCGTACGACGTCATCGGAGCCATAAGAAGCCCACGTCGGCGTGATGACGTCAGTTCCCTTTTTTCCGCGCCGTCGACGCGCAACGTTTTTTTCCCAGTGCTCTCTAGATACTTTGTAATCTAGTGGTGTTTTTTTGTTAAAATCGGTATGTCTTCGACGAGGAAGTCGGGCTTTAAGCCCTGTAGGGAGTGCGGAGGCCTGATGTCCATGACGGATCCGCATCAGAACTGTTTATGGTGTCTCTCCTCTGATCATGACGTGGATGAGTGCGGGTGCTGTAGGAGCATGAATCCTAAAGCGCTGAAGGAGAGGAAGACCAAACTCTTCATGAAGAAGATCGGTGAGGAGAAGAGAGGGAGGAAAAAGGAGAAGTCCAGGCGAGAGTCTTCGACTTCGAGGTCGTCGAAGTCGAAGAAGCACCATAAGAAGAGGAAGCATTCTTCTCGGCGTCGGTCCTCGAAGTCTAAGAGGTCGAGGTCGGCTTCGCCTCGTCGACGTCAGAGCAAGGTCTTGTCTCCTTCGCCTTCTCCTGATAAGTCTTCGGAGTCTCCCTCTCCGAAGTGGACTCCAGCTCGTTCCCCGACGCCGTCGCCGGCGCCGTCCAAGGCTTCGACTCCGGGTCGGGTGGAATCTGATGTGGAGCAGGAGCAGGAAGAGTCTGTTCCGGTGCCTGGTGACTCCGCGGCTCCGGTGGAGGATTCTGAGGAGCCGACGCCTGTGGCTCCACAGGAGGATACAGGGGCAGTTCCTTATCCCCAATTCCCGGCTCCAGGTACGGATCCTTCGGGATTTCTGAATGCCATGTATGGCATTTTTCAGAGAGCATCCTTCCCATCCGGAGCACCAGCAGGTCCCGTGGGTCCGATGGCGTTTTCTCTGGGAGTGCCGCAGCAATACGCTCAGGCTCCTTTTCTGCCTTTTATGCCGATGGCGCCTTCTTGGCAGTTTCCGGCGCCGGTTGGGAATCCGGCTCGACCTCGGATGGATGGTCAATCTTCGGAGCCTTCTTTGACGCCGAGGCCGACTCCATCGACGCCGCATCCGGCGCCGCCGACTCCACCTGTAGCGCCTCCGACGCCGGTGCCTTTGGCTCCACCGACGCCGCGTACGACGTCGACGACGCCGGCTCCCCGGATCCGATCGAGGCGGGAGGCCCAAAGGGTTTTGGAGGAGGAAAGTTATCGGGCTGAGGTGGAAGAAGGTGAAGTCGACTCTTCTTCGGATGAGTTTGGAGGTATAGAGGTGGCAAGTGGTTTGGATACCACCCCGGAGTGGGAGCATGCTTCTACAAGGTCTTCTCCACCACAGGAATTGGCGCCCTACCATGTTGTGATCAAGAAGGCCGCGGAGTTGTTAGATCTGCAGCTGCCCTCTGTGGAATACAAGTCCAATCTGCTTACAGAGGTGTTGCACTCCCCGACGTCGGCTTCGGAGCCTTTGTTACCTTTCAATGAGGCTCTCTTGGAACCAGTGTTGGAGGTGTGGAAGAAGCCTCTATCAGCTCCAGCAGTTTGCAGGCAGGTGGCAAGGAGATACAGGGTTGCGCCAGGAGACCCGGATTTTTTATCCACGCATCCTTCTCCGGAGAGCCTAGTGGTGCAGGCTTCATGTTCTAAACATGCTTCGGGTGCTTTCCCCCAATCTCCTGCTGATAGGGAGTCAAAGAAAGTTGATCAGGCGGCCAAAAAGACTTTCTCCTCAGGAAGTATGGCGTTGAAGTCATCAAATGCTACATGCTTGCTGGGGCGTTATGTTCATGCCCTGATGGACTCTATAAAAACTTTGGCCCCTAAGTTACCTGAGGGGGATAAGTCGTCCTTCATGGAGGTTGTGGCGGACACTCAGGCAGCTGCCAGGCAGGTGATCCAGTCTGGGCTGGATACGGCGGACTCTGTGGCGAGGATTATGGGGTCGTCCATTGCCGCAAGGAGACAAGCTTGGCTCCGTTCCTCAGGGTTTTCTGCAGATGTCCAGGCCACGCTGGTGGATCTGCCCTTTGATGGACAAAAGTTGTTTGGGGAGAAGGCAGATTCTGCCCTTCAACGTTTTAAGGACAGTAGGTTGACGGCGAAGTCCTTGGGTCTGCAGGTTCCTGCTAGAGGTTCAACTTTCCGTAAGGCTAGGGGATTCGGAAGGTCATCCTTTCGCTCCTTCCGACAGCCACAACAGCAGCAGCAACAACAGCAGCAGAATCCCCTCTATCGCTCCTATAGAGGGAAGCAAAGGGGTCGGAGAGGTTCTGGTCGCAACCCTTCTTCTTCCTCCTCCTCCTCTGCTCCAAATGAGGCTTCAGGGAAGCAGCCCTAGATCCCCCATCCCGGATCATGTAAGACCTGTGGGGGGTCGGGTGTCCTACTTTCTACGGGGTTGGAAATCTGTAACAACCGACCTTTGGGTTTTGAACCTCGTAGAGACTGGGTACGCCCTTCCCTTTCGGGAGTTTCCTCCCCCTTACCCTCCTTGCCAAGGTTATTGCTCGGAGGACCACCTGCTTCTCCTGCAGAAAGAAGTTCAAGCTTTGTTTCAGAAGGGCGCAATAGAGGTGGTTCCGGAGCAGGAAAGGGGTCAGGGATGCTACTCCCGGTATTTCCTGATCCCCAAGAAGGACGGCAGATTGCGTCCGATTCTGGACCTCAGAATCTTGAATTTTTACCTGAAACAGGAGAAGTTCAAGATGCTGACCCTTGCGCAGGTTCTTCAAGCGTTGCAGCAAGGAGACTGGATGGTGTCGCTCGACTTGCAGGACGCGTACTTCCATGTCCCAATCCTGAAGTCGCACAGGAAGTATCTCCGTTTTACGGTTGGGTCGCAACATTATCAGTTTGCGGTCCTCCCGTTTGGTCTTACTACCGCACCTCGGGTCTTCACAAAGGTGATGGCAGTGGTGGCTGCTCATCTCAGGAGGTCGGGGATTCTGGTTTTCCCCTACCTGGACGACTGGCTTCTGAAGGCAGAGTCCCCAGAGATGGTGCAGCGTCATCTGCAGGTGACAACTCAGCTGTTATTCGACTTGGGTTTTTCGATCAATGTGCCCAAATCTCACCTGGTGCCCTCTCAACGCAACCTGTTTATAGGGGCAGTACTGGACACTACTGTGTGTCGAGCATTCCCTCCTCCTCAAAGGATTCTCGACATTCAGGAGATGGTCCCTTTATTCCACAGTGGAGCGGTTGTTCCAGTTCTGAAGGTCCTTCGCCTGCTCGGTCTGTTCGCTTCCTGCATTCTGTTGGTCAACCATGCACGCTGGCACATGAGGGCGCTCCAGTGGTGCCTCCGCAAGCAGTGGTATCAGCACAACGGGGATCTCGGGGAGTCGATCAAGATCTCCGGAGAAGCTGCAGCGGATCTGTCTTGGTGGAGCGTGGAGGGCAATCTGTCCCAAGGAAAGCCTTTCCATCTACCTCCATCGGTGGCCACAGTGATAACGGATGCCTCCACCCTAGGGTGGGGAGCTCATCTGGGGGATCTGGAGATCAAGGGTCTTTGGTCTCCAGAGGAGAGGTTGTTTCATATCAACCTTCTGGAGTTGCGGGCGATTCGTTTGGCACTCAAGGCCTTTCTCCCTTCCCTTCGCGGTCAGTCAGTTCAAGTCCTGACGGACAACACGACCGCGATGTGGTATATAAACAAACAGGGAGGAGTAGGGTCTCTTTGTCTCTGCAGAGAGGCCTTACGACTATGGTCCTGCGCTCAGGACCATCAGATTTGTCTGATGGCAAATCATCTGGCCGGGGTGCTGAACGTGCGTGCGGACAGTCTCAGTCGGCAGTTCTCCGCCGACCACGAGTGGAGGCTCCATCCGGAGGTGGTTCGTCGCGTCTTTCGGACGTGGGGGACTCCTCGGGTGGACCTGTTTGCCACCCGAGAGAACGCGCACTGCCCGTCATTCTGCAGTCTCCAATATCCGATGCAGGGGGCGTTGGGGGACGCGTTTCAGTTGAGTTGGGGCTCACGACTCCTTTACGCGTTTCCTCCCATACCCTTGATTCCTCGGGTTCTGAGGAAGATTCGCCAAGACCGGGCCCAAGTCATTTTGGTCGCCCCGGACTGGCCAAGAAGGGTGTGGTACACAGATCTTCTCCACCTCTCCCCGTGCCCTCCGCTCCGTCTCCCTCTGAGGGCAGACCTCCTCTCGCAGTCGGAGGGGCAGGTTCTACACCCCCACCTCCAGAGCTTACACCTTCATGCCTGGAGATTGAACGGGGCAACCTGAGTTCCTTCTCTCTCCCACCTGATGTGGTGGACGTTATTTTATCGGCCAGGCGACACTCCACCAAGTCCATATACTCCTACAGGTGGTCTAAGTTTGTAAAGTGGTGTGGAGAGAGGTCCATTGACCCTTTAAAGGCTCATCTTTCTGATGTGCTTCAGTTTGCTCTTTCCTTGGCTCAGCAGGGCTGTGCTGTGGCCACGGTCAAGGGCTACCTTTCGGCCTTATCGGCATTTCTGTGCCTTCCAGATCAACCTTCGTTGTTTAAATCTCCGGTTGTTCTGAGGTTCATCAAGGGCCTTACAAACATGTTTCCTCCTACTCCATTTGTAATGCCTCAGTGGGGCCTTAATCTTGTCTTAACCTTTTTAATGGGGTCCCCATTTGAGCCTCTTCATAATTGTCCTTTGAGGCTGTTGTCCTTTAAGGTGGTTTTTCTTGTAGCCATAACCTCGGCAAGGAGGGTGAGTGAGCTTCAAGCTCCTAGTTCCAAACCTCCTTTTCTTACCTTACATGCTGAAAGGATGGTTCTCAGGACCAGGGCTGCTTTCCTGCCAAAAGTTGTTACTCCTTTCCATTTGGGGCAGTCTATTACCCTCCCTGTTTTTTATCCACCCCCTCATCCTTCCAAAGAAGAAGAAAGACTCCATCGCCTTGACCCGAAGAGGGCTATGAGTTTTTATTTGGACAGGACCAAGGACTTTCGTATTGATGACCAGCTTTTTATTGGCTACGTTGGTCGTTCTTAAGGTAAAGCGGTGCACAAGCGCACGCTGTCAAGATGGATTATACTGACCATCAAGATCTGCTACGCATTGGCTGGTAAGACTCCTCCTGAGGATATTCGTGCTCACTCTACTAGAGCTAAGTCTTCAACATCTGCTCTGGCCCGGGGTGTTCCTGTGGCAGATATTTGTAAGGCCGCGACTTGGGCCTCCCTCCATACTTTCGCAAAGCATTATTGCTTGGACTCTGAGATGAGGAGGGAGGGCCACTTCGCGCGCTCTGTCTTGCAAGACTTTCTGGTATAGAAAGGTGGACACCCTCCTCCGGGAGTGGGGACTGCTGTGGGAATCTATTCACAAGGTGAGGAATCCACTGGCAAATGTATCCATCAGAAGAACAAGTTACTTACCTTCGGTAACGCTTTTTCTGGTGGATACAGTATCTGCCTGTGGATTCCTCACCAACCCACCCGCCTCCCCGTTGTCCACCTTTTGTATACCATGAAATAGGTCTTGTTTGAGATGCTTGTATATTCTCTTGTACATTTGTAGGAAATGCTTGTTTGATTAGCATTCCTTTGTTTTGTATGCTATGTATATGTATTGGGATTCTATATACTGTGTATACTTGGAGTTGTCGTTGGTTCACCTGTTCGCCTCGAAGGCACGGAAAAAATGGGTGGAACTGACGTCATCACGCCGACGTGGGCTTCTTATGGCTCCGATGACGTCGTACGGAGTCGCGTGCGGAGCCGATGTATTGTGACGTCGCCCACGTCGACGTGGAATGCTGGGGAAGAAAAGTTCCGTGGAATGCTGGCGCAGGGGATATTCACAAGGTGTGGAATCCACAGGCAGATACTGTATCCACCAGAAAAAGCGTTACCGAAGGTAAGTAACTTGTTCATCAGGGGAGTCCCACGGGGGGCCAAGATATTATGGCCTTCACCGCCAACCTTCTACGTACAATCAGAGCAGACGGTGATGTTGCCCCTCCGGCCCTCGACAGGGTACATAGAGTTGCTAGCCCTAGAGATCGCCTGGGCTTCGTCCCAGATATCCTCACCCGAGTACATTTCTTTGTAGAAAAAGAAGCCGTCCTCCAGAAGATACGGGGTGAAACAAATCTGACATACAAAGGCCACACCTTTCAAGTCTTCCAGCACATTGCCCGTAGCCGCAAAGAATTCAAACCCATCACAGACAAGCTATGGGATTTTCAAATCAAATATCAATGGGGTCATTCTTTCGCACTGATTTTCTCATGGGTAGGCAAGCGTCAAGTTATCCACTCGCTGCATGATGCAAAAAGGCTCCTTTCAGCAGAATCAGACGATAAGGGACACTCTCAACATGGGTCTCCCCGCAGGGAAGCAATTTGACCGGAATGGTCCAACGTCCCGGCTCCCAAACACAGGTCACGAGCAAACAAAGCAAGAAATCATTAACCACCTCCGCACCATGAGCGCTGCTCACTCACTGGCCCATAATTCGGAGGCCTCAGACAACAACAATCATACCAATGTGCCAACTATGCCCTGAACCACTCATGAAGGTCCTCTGCTGAGCAAACGTCTGTGATTCTTACTTTAACTACTGTACTCCAGTTGATACTTCCCTCACTTGCGTAAATGATTTCAAGTACCTTTCCTGACTCACTACGCCCAGAAGTGACTCTAGTTCTCCTCTACAGCCTAAGCCTCACTACTACACTGTCACTCTGCCACCTGGCATACTCTTTTACACCCCCACTGGAGGACAGTGGACCATAGAGGCCACCCGCCTTCCCCTGTTGACTACCCCGTCAGTTCCTTTCCCTTACAGCTAATGGCTCAGCGTTTCCAATCGCCATCCTAAACTTGGCCGCCGAGCACAGAGCCCACGCTACTCACACTTACTCTTAACAAGGCCCCCACACACGTAGTGCCTATCAGAGGAGTGACATCCTCGGAATGGCTCCTGTCTATACTTCCGAACCATTCCAGAAATGACAATACACACTATGGGCTCTGTTGGCCGTCACCTATCATTTCCCCACCTGTTTTTTCTTTCTTACACTGGGGGCAGGGCGAGCCCAACATGGCGATCCTCTCACGCTCCATCATGCATGGTCTCTCCACTGGGAATGCCCATCACCTATCTCACAAGCTCTATCTCCTTCCCCTAGGAGTGTACCAATTTTCCAACCATGTCTACAATATTACCCCCGACACTCTCCGTGATGCTATGACCAGAAAATCTGTTAATTAAAATTCTTACTCTCAACGTCGAGGGCCTCAACTCTCCTAATAAAAGACGACAGATCTGGAGAGACCTACTCCTCCAAGACTCCGACATTATCTTCCTCCAGGAAACCCATTTACTTTCTACAGATACTCAAGTCATAGCCCACCCGAAACACTGTCGCCAATACTGGGCATCAGAAGCTTTCAAAACAGCAGGGGTTACCATACTAATTAGATCCAGACTGGGAGGACCAACTTCTCGAGTAACACGGGATGCTGCGGGCCGGTATGTGAAACTTCAAATTCAACTGGGAGCGCAGCCTTTGACCCTTATCAACATCTATGCGCCTAATCAGGTTCAAGATGCCTTTCTCAGATCGTTCAAGACCACTTGCATTCTCCAAAGGGCTCGGTGATTTTTGGGGCAACCTCAATATGATTTGGGACCCTATACTGGCCCTCACATATCAGACCACAGGGGCAATCTCATCTGCTTTGAAGCAGGATCTTACAGAGGCTGGCCTGACGGACGCCTGGAGATATCATTGCCCAGGCATACACGATTATACCTTCTTCTCTCATGTCCATCAAGAATTGATTATTGCTTCCTCTCACATTCTATGATTAAATCCCTAGACTCAGTAGAGATCTCGAACATATCTATATTGGATCACATCCATGTGATGGTGACCTTCCGAGTCCCGGGTAGACGATATGATGCCCCTGTACATGGCGTCATCCTCCCCACATCCTACAGGACCCATTAGACTTGGCAGAAGTCTGTCAGGGGATCTCGGCTTACTTTGAGGCGAACATGCCCCCAGAACTGCCTGCAGCCATAAGATGAGATGCTTTTAAAGCAACCATCCGAGGCATCATCTCTTCTATAGCCATTGCCCGTCCCGAGAATCCCGTCTGGTCGAGCACAACTTGATCAATGACATTAAGGCCTTGGAACGCAAAAATCATGCCACACCTACAAAAGCACACAAGAAGCACCTTGCCGTGCTCCAGTGCCATTTGAGACTACTTCGCACTAATAAGGCAGAATGTGCTCTTAAACCACTTAAGCAGAGATTCTTCAAGGGGGGACAAGGTAGGGACTATCCTAGCACTTGCTTCCAGGCTCAAGTCGCTAAAACTCGTATCTCCAAAATCAAACGTGTAGACAATACCTGGGCTATATCTGAACGAGACAAGGGTCAGGTCTTTGCCACATTCTACACTGAGCTGTACACTGTAGCCTCCCACTCTGCCGACAAAACTTCCTCTTTCCTCAATGCATGCCCCTGGGACCCTTAACACGCGAAACCACTGGAAGACCCAATTACTTTCCAAGAAATCTATAGAGCATTGAAACAACTCCCAACAAATAAAACGCTGGGTCCCGATGGCCTCCCGGTTACCTTTTACCGTGCCTTTCTCCCTCAACTCCAGGAACGCCTGCTTCATCTTTTTAATACGTTCTCTGACACATCGGGACTTACCCCCACGATGTCAGAAGCTGAAGTAGTACTCATTCCAAAAACGGAAAAAGACCCTTCTCTGTGCACTACTAACGACCTATTGCCCTACTTAATACTGAGGCCAAAGTATACAGTAAGATACTAGCGAACCGCCTCAAGCCTTATCTTCCAGTACTGATCAATCCCGATCAGGTGGGGTTCATCCGCCACCGCCAGGGGGCTGACAACGTTTGTCGAATTGCCTACCTTACTGAAAAGGTCCAAAAGCGAGACATCCTGGCCTGTCTGCTATCCCTCGAGGCGGAGAAGGCCTTCAATCGTGTTGACTGGCAGTTCCTCCGTGCGGTACTCCATAAAATAGGCCTGGGGCCAACAATGATCTCTAAGCTATTGGCCCCTTACACTTCCCCTGTAGTGTGATTTGAATCAATGGTCAATTTACGCCCCCAATCTCGATTCAAAGGGGTACCAGGCAGGGTTGCCCACTCTCCCCTCTCTTGTTTGCTTTGGCAGTGGAACCCCTAGCTATTGCTATCCGCCAATCGCCACACATAATGGGCATACCCTTTGGGGGCCATGATCATATAGTATCCTTGTTTGCAGACAACCTAATACTCTCACTTACTGCTCCGGATACGTCTGTTTCAGCCTTAGCCTCGCTTCACCACTCCTTTGAAATAGCTCCAGGCTTTAAGTTCAACATGTCCATATCCCACACACTGAATCTCACCATTCCTACTCCGGATTTACAAAGACTTCAACTCCTTACCCCCTTACATTGGGCAGACCACTCAATTTGCTATCTGGGCCTCAACTGGTGCTATGTAAAGCACTCTGATACCCGATTCGGGTCAAGTTTGCGCTATATAAAACTCTGTTAAAAAAAAAAAACGTAACCCCGTCCCTCTCCACCTGGACCCAGGCCAACTGGCCAGTCTGTCGTAGAGAAGTTCGAGAAGAATTACAATGCAGGGAAAAAACTCCCTATTTCCTGGTTGGGTCGCCTCAATGCGGTAAAAATGACAATTCTCCCTAAAATTCTTGACCTCTTTCAAAACTTGTCTACCCCAATCCCTCAGGTAGACATCCAAAGCATGCAGCATGACCTAACTTCCATTTATTTGGGGTAAAGGCTGCCTGTGCTTCTCGAATTAAGTGCTTATGCTGCCCGAGACCGCGGAGGCCTTGCATGCCCTAATCCCCTGGAATATTATTGGGCAGCCCATCTTCGATATATATCTGAATGGGGGGTTCGGGAGAGTGAAAAGCATTGGTTCCACATGGACAGATAGTCACTTGCAGACCCCTGTGGGACCTGGCATGACTCTCCAGAATGGCCAGACCCCACAGTGCATATGATGCAACCCCCACAAAACAGTTTATGAGATATGGGACAGGATTGCGGTCTCTAGAGGTCTGACGACATTCCCCTCACTTAACACACCCATCGCCCAGAATCCCTTGCTCCTCTAGCTTTACAACCACATGCATTCCCCGAGTGGAACCAGGGGGAGTGCCGAGTTATCCAAGACCTCTTTAAAGGCGATAAATGTAAATCTTTTGACCAATGCAAACATTCCTTCCATGTCACTGAGGCCAGCAGACTTAAATATTATCAACTTCGCCACTGGTTGCTCAACCCCAATTACACTCAGGAAGCCACCAGACCTCTTACACCCTTAGAGTCCCTGGTTCGAACCTTTGAAGGCACACACGGTCTAATTTCTCGTACTTATCAAGTGTTAGAACACTCGCAACCCCACCGTCTCCATACATACCAAAAACAATGGCTAATGGATGTAGAAGAGGAGCCCTTCCAGCAGAACTGGGAACAACTATGGAGCGACATACCTAGAATTTATAGGAGCACTACTCAGTGCAAATCAGCATATAAGCTAATGACTCGCTGGTAATAAACCTCCACACTTCTACAGAAAACATGCCCGCTTGTGATGATGTTCTGGAAATAGGTTCTAAGCTACATCAAAGACACTGTGTGGTTCCCTATCCCAGACTCCTCCTTGGTGTCCCTACTAGGCATGAGACCAGCACAGCTCAAAGCTATGACGCACTCCGACTGGCACCTTATCATGCAGATGTTGGGAGCTGCGAAACAAACTATAGCCCTTCATTGAAAACACTTCCTCCCCCAATATCAGCCTGGTTCTTATGCCTATGGCATGTCATGCCAATGAAACTTCTGACAGCTCGCCTCACCCGCACAGATACCAAATTCAAACACACTTGGCAACCACTTATATCTCAACTCTCAAAAACTGCACATGCCGGCTACGCCTCCCCTAGGCTGCAAGCTCTTCAACATTTCGAGGACGCCCTACTCCCATACTCTAGAGAGAACGTGGGCGGTGGATCGTGGCCCCTCTCTTAACCAATAACATACATGGGTGTAGGGGATTGCCCCTGACCCCCTTTCCACCAAAACTGACTCGACCTCCCTCAAACCCTGTATATTTCTGGTTCCCCCTGCTTCTTTATAATTTTAAATGTTTTTATGTTTCATTATTGTAAATGGTACATCAAACGGAAGCAGCTGACACTACTTTGGCCTCACCAGGACCTTCTTAGACTCTTTATTCACTTTGGCCCTACACTACAGATCTTGACTGCAATGTGTCCCTCATCTTCATAGCACTGAACACTTCCTTCAGCGGCCCATTACTGGACTGTATTCAATGTTTGCAATTGTATATGCTCTCTTGCACACTATGGCGAACTGGTCTACACCTGAAACGAAAAGTTCTGTTCAGCACCCTTAAAATGTACCTCTCTTTTTGCAACTTGCTGTTATCCGCGATGTGCCACTTGCAGCTTGACAGCTAAATGCTATATGTAAGGAGTATACTGGTTGATGCGCTGCTTAATTACGCTGCTCTCCAATAAGCTTATAGTATACGGGAAGATGAATGTACAATTATTGTTACTAAAAACAAAATATTTAGATTTTTCTTCCAATAAACAGAGTTGAAACAAAAAGTGTCCCCCTACCAATGAAGAATGCGTTGCTATGAGGGCAGCCACATACTGGTGCTGCCCTGGGGGCAGCGCATTTAAGTGAAATACAAAGCATCTGTTTCAAAGCTGCTCCGTGTTTCACTTCGTAGGCTGCAACTCATCTGCACTTTTAAGAGGGATTAGATATCCCCTTGCAAGGGGGTGCAGTCGATGGCTGTACCTGCCAGCTAGGAGCTGTCCGTGGGGTCCATTTGACCACTTTCCCCCCCTTCCAGATGGCTGCCAACAGGAAGGCACTTCCAGTGCACCACCTTTTTGTGGAGCACTTTCAGTACGCATCTTGACAGCTTCTTTGCCTTTGGGTCTGCGTCCATAATACAGTGCAGGCGCCGAGGTAAAGAGACTCCCTCATTTGCATGGGGCCATAACCCCATGTAAATGAGGGAACGCCCTCTTGAGATAGCGCTGGTGCTACATTTGTGCTACCGCTGTCTATATTACAGAAGGGGCTACATAAGCATCTGGGGCCCCTCCTGTAATTTCAAATCGGCCCGGGGGCGCACAAAGCGGGTGCACGTGCCCGTGGTGCCCCGGGGCACTTTCTACAAAACGGCCACAGAAGCCATGACTGGTGCACCTAGAAACAGTGTTAATATGATTGTTTCAATTAATTGTGATGACACTTTGATTGGTGATTCCATTGATAATAGACATAATGTTCGTTAGAAGGATATACTCCTCACTTTTTAAAAATGTATTTTATAGTTTTATCGAGTGCAAACCAGACCCGTGAGGGTATCAGAGCGCTTTACAGGATTGAAGGGTGGTATACAAAAGAATTAGGAGGGGAGGGTATCAATGGGTAAAATAGGTAGTTATATTATACAAGGAAAAGCAAGCAGTCTAAAGTCCCGGATACATTTGGGATAAAAAAACAGGTAGATACATTATAAGAAGGCACGCAGTCTCAACTCTTGGGTGGGATGCCCAGGAGTGCAGGGTAGGTATCATCCGTAAAAGCCATGGATAATGTCAAAGTGGTGGGTGGAACATGTCGCTGAGGTGATTGTAATGTGATCGTTATGCGAGGAATTTGCCCATTGGCAAAGTTTTGGTCTCCTTTTTAAAGCGTGCCAAAGACGGAAGTCTTCTGATGTCGGGCGGGAGAGAGTTCCAAATTCTTGGAGCAGCCAACGAGAAGGCCCGATTGTTATTTTTATTTTTTGCCGGAAGCGTGCTAGTTGGAGCAAAAGGTCTTTGGCAGATCAAGAGTTTCTGACTCCTCCGGATATCACGAGTTTCTGGGTGAGAAATGTAGGGGAATTGGAGTAAAGAGCTTTGTGAGTAATGCAGGCCAGTTTAAGTTGGATTCTGGCCTCAAGGGGAAGCGAGTTCAGAGCTTTAAGGGGGGGAGAGATGTGGTTAAATTTCTTTGAGCCAGTTAGGAGTCTGGCGGCGGCGTTGAGGCAAGCTTTCAATGGGGCCAGAGAGTTCTTGGGTAGCCCTGCGAGAGTAGAGCATCCATATTCTAGTCTGGAAATTACTAGTGCCTGGATTGCCGTTTTTAGGTCGAAAGCATCGAGGAAGGATTTCAGGTTTCTTAGGTAACTCAATTGAAATATGGCAGTTTTGTCCATCGAGTTGATATAGCCCTGCATGTTCAAGCTGCCGTCAAGGGTTATTCCAAGGGATTTTGCAGAGTCCACAATGGTAGGAGGGCAGTTTAGCACTGTGATAGCCTTGATCCATTCCTGAATGTCTGGATTGGTTTTGGGTGGGGAGATTAGAAGAAGTTTTATTTGCGGTAAGTTTAAGCTGGTTGGTGGTGAGTCAGTGTACAGTCAGCTTCAAGGCCTCATTCATGGAGAGAATGTCCTCAGGGGAAGAGATTTTAATGTAGATCTGTGTCGTCGGCGTACATGAGGTAGGAGATATTGGTGGTGCGTAGCACCTCTGTGAGCGGTTCAAGGTAAAGAGTGAAGAGGGTAGGGTTAAGGGTTGATGCTTGGGGGACTCCAACCGTGATCGGAGAGGGAGCGGATATGTTACCGTTGATGAGGACGCTCTGTGAGTGATTTTGGGGGAAGGACCTAAACAATTCAAGGACTCAAAAAGGTTGCACCCTTTGAGCACACTAAGTGGCATGCTTCATCATCAGAGCCTTCAGAGTCCTAATCATACATAGCTTATTTTTAGCATTTGGATGTATGTTTAAAGGTAAGGTTGAGGATATCAAAAAGGACTGCTAAAACTAATAGGCCAGGCATAATCAGTCACTTTATTAGTGAAATGTGCAGTATCCAGTTAAACCCACATAAAGGAGTTGGAGAAGATTGGTATTTATTAAGATATCTTCCTTGTAGTTCTGCTAAGATCGACATGTTTCAGCCCTGTTGTGGTGATAGCATCCTGTAGGTTTAATCGGGACCATAGGACCCTACCTTTCCATCCATTATGCTAGGTTCCGCTAACCTAGTGAAAGCAAATAAAGAGCTCCTTATCTGTTTAAGTCCTGGTGACAGTGATGGGGCGTGTCCAAGATAGTGACCGAGTGAGACGTCCTTTCCTGTCTCTCCGGCGCCGCCACCAGATTTTGCCACCATTCCATGCTAAGCTGCCTGGCTACCTCGTTCCCACACCCAGCCGGGACCAGGGAACAAAACACCAAGCTCTTGCCTGGGTCCTATGCCCGGACGAGAATGGGAGAGAGCCAATAAACTGCAGCGAAGCACTGGAGCCGAGAACCAGCAGCACAGAAGCGGCCCATCTCCACGGAGCATGACACGCTGCAGCGTGCTTGCCTGCGACCACTGGATCTGCAGGTGGCAGGGCGGTTCCCGGCCCATGACGGGGTCTCAGGCTGATTTGACCGTGGGGGCGATCCGGGAAACCCTGGCGAAGCACAGGTACCAACACAGAAGAGTCTCAGCTGCCAGAGCCCCCGGGTGCAACGACGTCACGAGGATGCTACAGCTGAGGCGCTGGTGTCATGCACTTTGGAGCAGGCCCCAGGTGTGAATCCCGGGGTGCCCCCCTGTGAGACCAGCTATGGACAACAAAGCCCCCCGAGGTGGAACCGCAGCAGATTGAACGTAGCCCCATAAACAAGCATTTGCAATTCAATAGGTCTCGCATTTACGCGAGTTTGAGCTATTGACATTGCAAACGACAATCCCTTTTATTTTTGTTTTCGTTTTTAAACATAAATAAAAGGCATTGTGATTTACAATGCTAATAGCTTAAACTCACGTAAATGTGAGACCTATTGCATCACATATGCTTGTTAAGACTTGTGCCCTGGACAGGAGGTCAGGTGAGTGATAGACCGGCATGACATAAGCAGAAGGGCGGGGCAACAGAAGGGCAGTGGTGGAGACAGAAGCATGGGTAAAGACTAAGGCAGGGAGAGAAACAATAGGAGGGGAACAGACAAAGGTGCAGGGGTGAAAGAGAAGCATGTGTAAAGATACCAAATCTGGGGAGAAACAGAGTGGCAGAGGTAGAGACAGAAGCACAGAAAAGACAGGAAGGCAGGGGAGAAACAGTAGGTCAAGGGGAGAAACAGAAGGGTAGGGGTACAGGCAGAAACGCGGGTAAAGACAGGCAGGCAGGGGGAGAAACAGAACGGCAAGGGGAAAAGCAGAAGGGCAAGTGGAGTGAAAGAAGGGCGAGGGAGAAACAGGAGCTGGATTAAAGACAGAAAGGCTGGGGAAAAACAGGCGGGCAAGGAAAGTGACCGATGGGCATTGAGGAGTCAGAAGGTTATGGGGAGAGAAGGTTATAGGACAAGCATTGGCATGGCCAATAGGTCTCGCTTTTGGGACCTTATAAGTATTTAGTTATGCAACTGTTGCATGGCTAAACACTTATAAGGTCCCAAAGGCGAGACCTATTGGCTATGCCAATGCTTGTTAACCTTGTGACAAAACTCAAACCTGCATAAAAAAAAACAGAAGCCTGTATTTAGAAGACTTCAAAAGAATAAACTGTTTGAAATATCACTAGCTGCTGTGAAGCCTTAGAAGAATTCTCAAACTTGTTGGCAGTTAGGGTGTATTGGCACTTCAGTGCCAACCAGTGTTTAATGTGTAAAAAAAGCTTGTGAGACATAGGCTCTGTAAATTGGCAAAACTAAGAAGCTTTGGGCTTGCCAGTGTGTGCAGGGGTGCCAGTTCTTTATTAAACACCTCACTCTTTCCGTCAACAGGGGATTAAAAGGATGACCGAAACATCTTAAAGCGAAAAACAGATGGTCACAAAACCATAATGATTAGTATTAAACCGGGTACAAGAGGTATTCCATGTAAGAAGGGAGCGCGCAAGGGGCATTGTATGCAAAAACAGAAGTGGGGCATCAGTACATTTTTACAAAAATTCAGCCAACTAAGAGTCAGCAATATGACTAGTAGGAGAAGCCTCTACAGCCATTCTTTGACTAGACAATGCAATGCTGGAACGAAAAGCTGATGGTGCAAAAACGATCAGATTTATAGAGTGGGCTGTTGAGATGATGCAACTGACATATATATGTATGAACGAATAAATGTTAGGACTGTTGAAATTCAACTTGAAAAATGCAGGTTTCGACTAATGCAGCAGGACAGCTTTGTGAATGAGGGCACGCGGCTACTGCCAATCAGAAAGTGCCTGGTTGAGAATGGAGAAGCGACATTGTAATATTGAGCTCTTAGCTGAATGGCTGAGCTCTGTCCAGGAGAAAAGTCATGTAAAATCCGTTCACTTTTGAAAGAGAAGGGCTGAGACGCCAATGGGTAAGGGGGCTGCCCCAAAGCCTCTTTCTTTGTGTTGTGTGCTGGCGTGAGGTCTCACACTGACAATCCCTCATCGCGATCACTCTAAAAGCAAAAGTGATCGTGATCGCGATGACGCACGCTAGGGATGCGCGCGCAGCACTGGGGAGAGGGGTATGGTGCTGAAGGCTGGCGCAGGAGATGGCTGGGCGAGAAGGGAGGGGGAATGCGGGGAGCAGCTGTGCGTGTGCACGTCATCGTGCACTGTAGCTTGTGGTCAGCACAAAAAGGTGGGTAGCACATTCTAAACCCACCTACTAAATGTCTCGCCAGACCAGCGCATGCGCTGGGTCAGGCGAGACCTAAAAAACTGAATGTTGAAGGAAGAGACAGGCGAGGGGAGAATCATATGGTGTTGAAAGAAACAGAAGGGAAGGAAGCTGTACAGAAGAAGTGTAGTAAGAAAAGGTTAGGGTATTCCTAGTTTCTATCCCGTTCACAGGAGCTGCACGTAATTTTACTGTTTATGGGCAGGGTGGGCTCAGTGCGTGCCCCAGAGCACACATGGCGGCGGTGCAGCGCTCACAGAGCTGTGCACAAGTGCTCCTTTTCACAAGGGCTATACATTATTTTATCGCTTATGGACTGGGCGTGCTTGGTGGATGCACTGGAGCACACATATTAACGAGTACAATGCTCACAGAACGGGTGACTGCTCCCGTTCACACAGGCTACATGTTATTTTACTGATAATGGACGGGGTGAGCTCAGTGCATGCACCGGAAAATACATGGCGGCGTGTGCGGTGCTCACGTAGCGGTGCACAACTGCTCCCGTTCACGTGATCTGCATGTTTATTTTATGTTGAGTGGTGAGGTGTCCTGTGCTCAGAGGGAGAGGCAGGGGAGACCCCAAGGAGAACGTCTCTGGCCTCTGAACATGCCGTGCACCGCACTGCCATTAAAGTTGATTATGAAAGCCTATATGCCCCCCCCAGCACGGGAAGGGTTAAGTATTAGTCTCTTGCCAGTGGAGCCTGGCACTGTGCACATCGGACGGAAGAGCGTATGGGGGGATAGGTTAGGGGGCAGGAGTCTGGAGCGGAGCTATCGCTCCATTTCTCTGCAGCGGCGCTGAGACCTCCAGTCTGTCTCATCTCTTCCCCATCCCCGTCGGCGTGGCTCTGTGCAGTAGCGGTTCCGTCACGCTCGTTCCCACAGATGCATGGCCCTTTTGTGCCGCCTGCCCCCGACTTGTCTTTCATCCCGCCTTTAGTCTCTGCTGCGCCAAAATCGATCCCTCTGCGAAGACTGCTATAAAATTCAGCAACTGGCAAAAGGATAGCGTTTCAAAAGGCGGAGGAGGTCTAGTCTGGTGGGTTTGGACTCCCTGGCCGACTTTAGCCCAGTGGAAGCGAAGCTGTTTATGGGTGACCTGCATGAAAAGAAAATTTCCAAGATCTACCGATCACTAGTTATCCATAGCGCCCCTTCGTTCCAACAGCTTAAAGGGAAATGGGAAGACGATGTTGGGCCCCTTGATGAGACAGATTGGGCAGATGCACTGGCCTCGCCCCGGGGAGCAGCCATAGCCATGCGACTCCGTCTTATTCAATTTAAGTACTTACATAGGGCCTACTTCACCCGGTGGAGGCTATGGCGGGCGGGCTTAATTGACTCTCCGGAGTGCCTCCGCTGTGGACGGGAAGAGGGTTCCTTCATTCATACGGTGTGGCTTTGCGGGTCCCTGTCTCGGTTTTGGAGAGGGGTATTGGCTTGTCTATCCGAGGTATTGGGGTGGGATCTCCCCACGGACCCTAAGCTGACGCTCCTGCACATTATGGAGGACGTTGGTGGCAACATATACAAGCGGCATCTGTTGTTATTGGGTTTCACACTGGCAAAGAGGGATATCGCCCGGGCATGGAAAGCGCCGACTGCCCCCTCGCTGAATGTGTGGAAGAGGGGCTTGGATTTTAATATGGGCCTGGAACTCCCTATCTTTGCAGCTAGAGGGTGCCCTCGCAAACATTATAAGATATGGAAAGGTGGGCAAACTATAGGGGTCTTCTCCTGGAGCCAGCCCCGGAGGAGCGGGAGGAGGGATTCGCCTAGTCGCCCCTGGGTGAGGGGGTGCTTGCATGGACGGGGGACCGACCTGTCGGACCTACACTTATACGCATTATTGATGGCTGAATATAGTATGGTGCGGTCGGGGGGTGGGAGTTGGGAGGTTGGGGGGGGAGAGTTTGGGGGTTTTGTTTTCATCTGAAATGCATTTCAACTATCCTATTATGATAAAATTGTCAATGGCATTATTAGAGTATTGCTTGGGCCGCTACCTCTGGCTTACAGGGGCCGGCACTGTATGTGTCTGTTGACGAATAAAAACAGTTTTCAAAAAAAAAAAAGGCGGAGGAGGAGGCTGCAGGGAGAGTCGCCGAGGGGTGAGTCCCTGAGCAAAAAACATGGCCACCGGGGCGCGCTGCTGCGCACCAGGGCCCGCGTCCAAAGGATCCCACAGTGTACATAGCATAGTGCTTACTGACTAAATGAAAGAAGGGTATCACGCCGCAAGTAAAAGATCCAGTCTGGGTGGGCGAGGCAATTACGGCAATACGGACCTCCCTCGAGGTTAGAATCGACACACTTGCCACGGATGTAGCACTGATCCGTGAAGACATGAAGAAAGGGGTGGAGAGGGTGGCCACAGTCGAGAACACTACTAAGGACCTCGTCAGTGACACTGCCCTGCTCAAGAGACAAGTAAGCAAACTGCGAGCCTCCCATTAGGCGATGGACCTGCAGCTGGACGATTACGAAGGGAGAATGCGGCGCAACAACATCCGCATTATTGGGGTGCCAGAACGCGCAGAGGGACAAGCGGCAGACCTTTTTGTTGAGGAACTGGTCCTCAAACACCTCCAACCTTTGAAAGAGCTCACCGGGTGCCGAGGGGCCATTCAGAGCCGGGTGCACCCCCTCGTCCCCTCCTTGCTCGAGTATTTAACTTTCGAGACCGTGATGTTATACTTCAAACGGCTAGAGCTGGCCCACCGCTGACCCTAGAGAATAGCAAGATCATGTTCTTTCCGGATTTCACTCTGTGAGTACAGAAGCAGCAACGTAGCTTCCTGGACGTGAAGCGGGCCCTCCAAGATCAAGAAGTTAAATACGCCATGATGTTTCCCGTCAAGTTGAGGGTGGAAGCCAATGGGAAAACGTGGTTCTTCACTCACCCAGAGGATGCTTGGGACTGGCTGGAGGGCTGGCGCACGGTCGAGAGGAAGATGAAGAAAGGGTTCTCGGCAGCTGAAGATGCAGCAGACTGGCGCCAGCAGAGACGCTCTCCTCCACACTCCGACTGATTCCCAGGGACATACAGGCGGGCGCTAAGCTGCGGTATGGTAAGGTTGTGTGGGGTTGGCCCTTGCCCCTCGGGGTCCACTGGAACTCTTTTACGCGAGGACTTGGGGACATGGCCTCCAGAAATAGAGATCGCTGAGGTGCTGCTTTGGGTGGGGGACGGGGCTGAATCCTGATCCATAAGGGATGTTACTGACCCTGATCCGAGGGATTGACCCTGGCGACTGATTGGCCTACCTGTGATTTCGATTGATATGCTCGCCCACTATGTTTTTGCAATATGTTGCTTGTTGTTTTCTTACAGGGTTTGCTGCCACACTGCTCCGGACCATGGGCACGTTGATATGACAGTTTTGGGGCCCCTTTGAGCCTCAATATTGCATAAGATTTTGGGGGTGGAGATCGGGCCGAGGGAAGACGCATCTCCTGATTTATTATGGATGGGGAGGGGAGTGGCGCACGTTCCCTGAAGTTGTGTATGGATGGGCGACAGGCACTCTGCATTTTGGGGGTGGCGGGCGGTTCTAGTCCCTCTGAGCAGGGAGGCAGGGAGGGAGGGGGTTGGGGCAAGTTTGGGTTTTCTTTGTTGGTGGTGTTTACTGGGCAGTCTAATTTTCTTGCTTGGTAATCTCCTAATGTGGCAATGGTGTGATGATCATTTGTATAATATCCTTAGTTGGGAACAGAGTGGAGGATCGCCTTGGGTCGCCCCTCGCTGCGGTGCTGGGGTGCAGTTTTCCGGTCTATCTTGTTCATGGGACGTTTTCTGTGTCTTGATGGCTCCTCAACAGGGACTTAGAGCGTCTAACTGTATTGTGAATGGCCTGGGGGACAAAATTAAACGGGGTATAGTCCTGCAATATATTCACCACCAGGCCCTCGATATAGTGCTGTTGCAAGAGACCCACTTGATTGGAAATACGTGTATGGCACTGAATAGGAAAGAATATCGTATGATCGTGCATTCGGGGTTCACTTGGGGCTCCAGGGGAGTGGGGATACTCCTGCGTATGGGTTGTCCATACATGATACAAAACACCTGGACGGATGTGCAGGGCAGGTATGCAGTGGCCACGGGTCTCTGGGAAGGGAGAGTAGTCAATGTAGTGTCAGTCTATGCGCCTCCCGTCTTGCAGCGCCCAACCTTGCAGGAGTTAGTGACATTGGTACTGGCCCTGCTGGAGGACTTCAACCTTACTATGGATGGCCTTCGAGATCAACTTGCACCCAGACCAGACCCACCACTGGGCTCTCAACTCCATGGGTTCGCCGTGGCTCTGGGGGTCGCAGATGTATGGCGATGGTCGAACCCTTAGCACAGGCACTATACACACCAGTCGGGAGTCCATGGAAGCCAATCCCGGGTCGACTATTTGTTCACGTATGCACAAGAATTACGAGATTTCACGGAGCCTACGACTCTAGCACGTGGCATATCTGATCACTCCCTGGTGGTGGCGGTCTTTGGCGCACGGCTGATCAGGCGTCCTGGTCTCCGGCAAGACACGGACTTCTATTTTGAAGAAAACGTGGGGTCAGTCGGGTCGGCGATCACACTTTGGGGGCCATATGGCGCGGTGATTAAAGGGAGGGCGTTGCCGCTTATGGTAGACCACAAAACTGAGCGCAACAAGAGAGTGGTCGAATTGGAAATGGATATTCTGCACCTGGAGAGGGCCCTCGCCCAAGACCCGAATCCTGATACACAACACCGTATCGGCCTAAAGAGGCATGACTATAAACAACTCCTGCTAGAGGATGCTACTCTACGTTCCCTGGCCACGCAACACCGTATATATGAGCAAGGCGAATGCACAGGTAAGCTCCTGACGTGGCTGGAACATTAGGAACAAGCAGCAAGATGGGTCAGAGCGACAGTGGGCCCAAATGGCGCGTTGATCACGGACCCCCAGGGGATCGCAGACACGTTTGCTGTCATTTTGAAGATGTCTATCGGGTCCCACAGCACTCACAGTCCCAGTGGGCATCAGATCTTCTGGCCACTATCGAAGTGGCGAGCATTTCGCCGCAAGATAGTGAAGCACTCAACGCTGATCTCTCGGTGAAAGAAGTCCAAAAAGCTATATCGGACGTTCGGTTGGGTAAAGCGATGGGTCCAAATGGAATGCCCATCGAACTCCTTAAACCCATGGCTGTGAAATTGGTGCCCTACCTGTTGAATTTATATAACGAGTGCTATTAATTGGGCCTCCTACCAACCAATATTCGTGATGCTGCTATCGTGGTGATCCACAAGCCTGGCAAACCGGCTGAGGAGTGCAAATCGTACTGCCCTATCTCGCTGTTGCCGGTGGAAGCGAAAATCCTTGCCAGGCTTGTGGCCAACCGTTTGCTCCCTTATCTACCGATTTGATCCATCCGGATCAGTCGGGCTTTATGCATGGTAGGAATACTTCTAGGAACCTCTGTCGCGTCCATGGGGTGCTGGGGTGGATCGGCACGATCGAGGAGGAAGCAGTCTTATTGTCGCTTGACGCCACCATGGCGTTTGATACGGTTGAATGGGAATACCTCTTCGCGGTGCTGGCCCGTATTGGGATGGGTCCCAAACTAATTGGCTGGATCCGGTTGTTATACGAGCAAGCCACGGCGCAGGTCCTGGCCAATAACCACTGCTCTGCCTCTTTCTCCCTCCAACGGGGCACACAACAAGGCTGCTCGCTATTGCCACTCCTCATTGCCATGGTGTTGGAGCCCTTGGCAGTCTGGGTGCGGGGTGACCCCGATATCAGGGGCCTCAAGTGGACCTATGACCATGAGGACCGCATATCGCTCTATGCGGACGATATTTTATTGTATTTGGCTTCACCGGCACGATCTCTGCGCCGGGCCCTTCATATATTCCACATATTTAGGGCTCACTCGGGAAATCGGATCAACTGGTCCAAATCGCAAATGTATGCCCTCTGGGGTGAACCCCCATCCAGCCCTAGAGGTTATGACATCCCGGTGGTAGATCAGGGCTTTAGTTACTTGGGCATATTTCTCACTTCCGACGTGCATCTTTTCTATGAACGGAATCTTCAGGAGTCCCTGCAACGACTGAGGTCGGACGTCACGCATTGGAGGTTATTGCCCCTGACTCTGCTGGGACGCGCTTCCCTGTTTAAAATGCTCCATCTCCCTCGCTTTCTCTATGCCCTGGAGAACGCTCCTCACCCGATCCCCAACTCCTACTTCTCGCAAATCGAAGGGGTGGTGCGGGGGCTGCACTGGGACGGTCGGCCCCCAAGAATTTCCGTAGCTAAGCTCACCATGGGGTGGTATGACGGGGGTATAGGCCTGGCAGATTTACGCCTATACTACCAGGCGTCGCAGTTGACAGCCATCAACAGATGGGCATTCGGTCCACACGACGACCCCAACTTCCAGACAGATCGCTGGCTGATGGGGAAGGGGGGATGTTAGAAATGGGATCTCTGGTTGGCTAAGGCTTGCGCCAAAGCCAGGCAGAGACCACCACTCTAAGTCAGGGCTGGGGAGTTACACGCCAAAGATAACCCCTGCTCACCCCCTTGGTAGATTGGCACGAGCAGTCAGGCTTATCCCGGAGGCAATGTGTACAGCGTTTGCGCGCGCACCCAGCAACAACACCCTAGGCCCACCACAAAGGAAACTCCACACAAGGTTATATATAAAAAATAGCCTTTGTATTATAATAAACACATTAGATGATAATCACATAATTTACACTGTGCCAACTGGCACTGGGCAGAAGTTTACAGGGGACTATTTACACAAGACAGGGCCACTGTCAGAATTAGCACAAATCACCAATTGTAAATGTAGAACATATACCAACGGTAACACAAATTATAACTGTAGAGCACAACCAGTAACTACTGGCGCAATAATGACCTCAGCATTATCAATCTCTCACAAGTCTAACGCATTAGACCCTAGCCTCCTAAGCATAACTACCTTAGGGAGTAATTCTCACTAGTATATAACCAACATATGCGAACCAACCTCATAATCATGAATCACATTTAGAGGTATAACACCAGGTGCGTAAAACATACTACATTAATTACATTTCCTTACACCATAATCACATTAGGGCCTGGCTCCCTACAATCCTAACCGTCCCCCTGGCCAATTGGCCATCTCAAGAAGGGGCTCAAATGCCCTATGTCCTGAGTGTCAGGACACGCTGCCAAGGCAGAGGAAGTCAAGGTGCGCCACTGCGCAAAACCTAAACGTAGCAGCTGCCCACTACTTGCTGGACAGCTGGGAAAGTATGGGGCAAAGGAGTGCATCTCACTCCTAACTACACAAGACATGCCCCCAAAGAATCGTTCGCCTAAACGGTGTAGCTGCCCACTACTTGCTGGGCAGCTGTAAATAATGGTGAAGGCCAGGCACCTCTTTGCCACTTCTGTCCCTCTCAGGGACTCTCTCCCATCACTGCGCAAAAAACGTTGCAGCCGCCTGCGCTCTCGCATAGCAGCTGGGATCAGCCAAAAAAGCGGGCACCACTGTGCCTCTGGACTCAATGTGCCTCCACACGGGGAAAAGCCTCGGCCCCTCTGGACCTTATATTAACAATAATTTCAGCGACGTTGGAGCGGCCCGCTCTCCTGGCGGGACCGCTCAGACTCTGTGCCACCGCACGGAGAAAAGCATGGGCCCCTCTGGGCCCTCTAGAAAATAATTATACCCATCTTTGAGCCCGCAGGCTCAGAACCGAAACATTCCCCCGCAAGTCACTGGCACTACTCGGGTATGGGGGAGCGGTTGCAGAATGTGGCCATGTCCCCTGCTCAGCCCTAACTGGACCCAGCACCAACACTACTCACGGGGGGGGAGGAGCCTAGCGCGCAACCAAGATGGCCGCGTAGGTGCGAGGCTCCCGAGGACCTCCGCGACCTCCTGAATTAATCCTGCCGATATCCTGTCCTTGTTGAGGGGACTGTGTCGGTGAACCCGAGCTGAGGCGCCACCCGTTTTTTGGGCTCGAATCGGACCCCGAACACCGGTGGGAGCATCGATTGAAGGTTGCGGCCTTCTCCTCGCGGGCCCCCCGGGTTGGAGTAGTGGGGCGATCCGGGGACGAAGTGAATAACAGCGGCGAGCGGGGCTGGGCGACTCGCGTACCCCGCACTTTCACTTTCGCTTTTGCGCCCTCCTTGCCTCAGGCGGGGTCGGGCTGCGGAGCGGGGTGCGGTGGTGTTGCCTTGTCCAGGTGCCCGGCTGACCCGCCGGCGGTGGGTTGACCCGCGGCCCGGTGGTCGCCCCCGCCCCCCCCCCTGACACCCGTGATTTGGTGTGGCGGCCCGTTTGGAGATCTTGGTACGACGGTGGAAGGGCCAGCATGTCCACCAAACAAGATGGCGACCGGGCGAAGATGAAGACAACCCGCCGTGGCACGGCGCACCAGGCCAATAGTATGGATCGCTATACGCTCCAAAAGGGTTCTCCGGAGACATCGCGGTCATCCCTGGTGGGCCCGACGGAGGCGCCTGCCCAACCGGTGGATCTGACCCTCCGGGACGTCATGGGCGCCATCGCAGAGATGAAGGCCTCAGTGGACCAGCGTTTCGATACCTTGGCGCAAAAAATTGACTCGGTCCTGGTGGATGTGGGCCTTGTGAGGGCAGACTTGTCAAAAACGAACGACCGAGTTGACTCCCTGGCCCACACCACAACGAGCCTCACTACGGACGTGGTGGCCCTCCAGAGGGAGGTGCGCCAGCTTGGCCAGGCGAGCGCCCTGATGGACCGGCGACTGGAGGATTCCGAGGGTCGGGCCCGGAGGAACAATGTTCGCATTATTGGTGTGCCGGAGGGCCGAGAGGCGGAGGCGGCAGATCTCTTCGTGGAAGAACTGATCCTGACCCATCTCCAGCCCCGGGGGCTGAGTAAGCTTTTTGCGGTGGAGCGTGCTCACCGGGTCCCTGGGGGCCGCCCTAAGACCGGTGCCCCGCCGCGGCCTATTATTGCCCGGATTTTTAATTTCCGGGACAGAGACGCCATCCTCCAGACCTCCAGGCAACAGGGACCGGTCAGGCTGGACAACATGGATGTACACTTCTACCCAGACTTTACTCCGGCGGTCCAGAAGCAGCGACAGAGCTTTCTTGGTATTAAACGTCGCCTAAGGGACCTAAACCTCAAGTACTCAATGCTCTTTCCGGCTAAGCTGAGGGTGGAGGTGGATGGCCGTACGCACTTCTTCGACCGGCCCGAGGTGGCTGGGGACTGGTTAGATACTTTGCCTGGAGATCGGGGTGGGGGGGGCGCGGCTGGCGGGGAGGGCCCGCCGGATCAGAATTGAGGGGTGACTGTATAGGCCTTGCTCTGGATATTGTTCCTTTACCATATATTGCTTTCGTATGTTCCCCTCCCATGGAGGTCGGGTGGGGTCTGCTGGGGGCTTCCCTCCTCCTCGGGGGGACTAGTTAGTACTTAGCTATGGGGCGACAGGCACACTGCACTTTGGGGGGGCTGTCTGGGCTCATGCAGGGGTGCAGGGAGGGGGGAGTTCTGTTGGGACCGGGGGGTGGGGGGGGGTGTGTTGTTTGTTAGCACCGCAAGGCAAACCCGCAACCGTTTTGTTGTTTTTAAGATGCTCGGTGGGGGGCGACCGATTGTTTTGACGTATGATGGGGGGTAGGGATTTGATTGTGTTGTCATGGAATGTTAACGGCCTGGGGGATAGGATTAAGCGTGGTGTGGTCCTGCAGTATTTAAAACGTATTTCTCCAGATGTTGTCTTCCTGCAGGAGACACACCTTATAGGTAACACCTTTCATGCAATGAATCGGCGGGGATATCGTTTGGCGGCCCACTCCGGCTTCACTTCGGGCTCGCGGGGGGTGGGTATTATGGTCAAGAACTCGCTCCCGTTGGAGATTGACGAGGTGCGCCATGATGAGAGGGGACGTTACACTGTTCTGGTGGGACGAATGGAGGGTAGAGTGTTTATCTTTATATCAGTGTACGTCCCGCCTGGGTTACAAGCCACTACATTTGCGGACCTGGGGCGCCTCCTTCTGGACCTTCCGGGTGGCCTGTTGGTGGTTGGAGGGGACTTTAACGCGGTTGCCTCTGGGTCTATGGATCGCCATCCCCCTAGGGACCTCCCCCGGGCACAGGCGTGGCTGCCCGGCCTTTTAGACACGCTGGGCCTGGTGGATTGCTGGCGCTTAAAGCATCCCGTATTGCAACAGTACACCTTCCACTCGGGGGCCCATGGTAGCCTCTCGCGGCTTGATTACATCCTTGTCCCGGCGGCCCAGGCAGGGAGGGTGGGGGAGGTGCGCCATTTGGCACGGGGTATCTCAGACCACTCCCCATTGTTGTTGCATTTCGATGTCTTCCCGAGGGGGGATGGCAGAGTGGCAACGATCAATGCATGGTATTTGCGCGACCCCACCATTCGTGCCGACTTGATCAAAGCCTTACAGCGCTATTTCGATGAGAATGTGGGGTCGGTCCCGTCTGCCATCTCCCTGTGGGAGGCTTTCAAGGTGGTTCTTAGAGGGGAGGCTCTCTCCTTTATTTCCAATGCCCGGCGGCGCGAGCGGGAGGAGGTGACCCGGGTTGAGGCCGAGATTGCAGAACTGGAGGGTGACCTGGGGAGCGGGGTAACAGACGCCAAGTTGCATGTTTTGCACTTAAAGCAGGCGGCCTATCGGGCCCTCGTCACGGAGGCGGCCAGGGGCCTCAGTAGAGAGCAGCAGGGGCGATTGTATGATGTGGGTGACAAGGCTGGCAAATTGATTGCGTGGTTGGACAAGAGGGAAAGAGCGAGCCGCGTGGTGCCTTTGATTGAGAGCGTGGATGGTGTGTGCGTCACTGAGCCGGAAGCCATTGTCTCCTGCTTCGCGGATTATTTCCGCGAAGTCTACTCCCCGGTTTCTCCCTGCTCGGAGGAAGATTCCCATGCCTTGCTTCGGGACATCGCACTGCCCTCCCTTACGGTGGAGGACAGGGATTCGCTGGATGCCCCGCCCACCTCGGACGAAATTGCCTCGGCTATTCGCTCGGTTGCATCCGGCAAGGCCATGGGCCCCAATGGTATTCCCATTGAGCTATACAAGCTACGCCCGGATGTGTTGGCGCCCCACCTGCGCGCGATGTTCCTTGCGGCCCACTCGCAGGGCTCCCTCCCGCCGGACCAGCGTCTGGCTACAATTGTGGTGATCCATAAGGAGGGGAAGCCCCGTGAGCGGGTCACATCCTATAGGCCGATTTCGCTTCTGAACGCGGAGCCCAAAATCCTCGCCAAGGTGTTGGCCAACCGGTTGGTTGGCGTGGTGGGCGATTTGGTCCACCAAGACCAATCGGGCTTTATACCACACCGCAACACGGCGCTTAATCTGCGGCGCTTACACGGGGTGCTCGCGCGTGTCCCATTTGTGCGGGAGCCGGCCATCTTGGCGTCCTTGGACGCCACCATGGCGTTTGATACGCTCGAATGGCCATATGTTTGGGCGATGCTGGCGAAGTTTGGGTTCGGCCCGGGTTTCGTCAGCTGGGTCAAATTGCTATATTCGGGCCCGTTGGCGCAGGTGGTGGTGAATGGGCGAGTATCTGCCCCATTCGCGCTGGGACGGGGCACGCGACAGGGTTGTCCCCTGTCGCCTCTCCTGTTCGCCCTGGCCATGGAGCCCCTGGCGGAGTGGTTGCGGTGGCACCCTTCTATCCGTGGTCTCCGCTGGACCCCCGAGCATGAGGACCGCGTGTCCCTCTATGCTGACGATATCCTTTTGTATCTCGCCTCCCCGCGCAAGTCACTGATCGTCCTGGTTGATGTTTTGCGCTCCTTCGGTCGCAACTCAGGCCTGGTCATCAACTGGGCGAAATCCTGTGTCTATGTGCTCTCCGGGGAGGCCCCGGTCTTGCCACGGGACTGTCCGATCCAGATTGCCTCCCAGGGTTTCCGGTACCTGGGTATATATATCACTCTTGACCCGGAGGCCCGCTATGAGCGGAACTTGCTGCCCCCCCTCCAGCGTCTGAGGGAGGACGTGGTGCGCTGGCGGCGTCTGCCGCTCTCGCCGCTCGGCCGAGCGGCCTTATTTAAAATGATGTCCCTGCCGCGCTTCCTCTACGCCCTCCAGAATACCATGGACCTGGTCCCGGCACGCTACTTTCGCGAGGTGGAGGGCCTCCAGCGGCGCCTGTTCTGGGACGGGAGGCCGCGTATTGCTCTGGCTAAATTGACGCTCCCGTGGTACGATGGAGGGGTCGCCCTCCCGGACATCAAACGGTATTACTGGGCCTCCCAACTAGCTGCAATTAATCATGGCCTTTACGGGCCCGCCTTGAACCCGGCATTTGAGATGGACAGGACGCTTCTGCCCGGTGCCGATTATAATCGAGCGCTCTACTCTGGCGCGCCCGACTCCCGTTTGACGGGACCGACGCGTGTCATGGTGCGTGTCTGGCACGCGGCTAATGCAGCTATGGGGTGGAAGGACCGTTTGACCCGAGCGTCTCCGCTGTATGCATCTGAGAGGTTGGGCTCCCTGTGGACGTCGAAGGGCTTCGAGAAGTGGGACACGATCGGAATCAGCACGGTGGGAGATCTCTGGACGAGGGGGGGATTCAAAACTTTTGAGACGCTGCAGGCGGAGTTTCAGCTGCAGGGCAGTGAGTACTTTCGGTACCTACAGGTCCGCCATGCGCTGGGCTCCGTCTTCCCGGATGTTGCATCCATTCCGGAGTCTTCCCCCCTGGAGGACAGAGTGCTAGATGGCCATGTCCCGGACAGCACGATCTCCCTCATATACAAAAAATTGATTAACGATAGATCGTGTCTGCTGACTAGTCTCCGCGAGGCTTGGGTTGCCGACGGGCTGGAGCTGGACGACGAGGATTGGATCTCCGCGGTGGCCTCTCCGAAAGAGGTGGCCATCCCGGCTCGCCTTCGTTTCGTCCAGCTCAAGATCCTTCACCGGGTCTACATGACGGGGCCAAGGCTTTTACGTATGGGTTTTGCCGGTGATGGAATGTGTAAGCGTGGCTGTGGTGCGTTGGCGACTTTCATGCATATACTGTGGGAGTGCCCGAAGGTGGAGCGATTCTGGCGTGGTGTGCATGAGGTTCTACGAATGGTTACGCGTGTCGCGCTGCTGCCTGAAGCGAGGAGATGCTTGCTGAATGTCTGGGAACCAAATGACTACTCGGTCCCGCAGGCGCGGTGGGTGACTCTGGGATACATGATAGCCAAGCGTGATATTGCCCAATTGTGGGGATCCCAGAGGCCCCCTGCGGTGTCGGCCTGGAAAGAGCATATGGATTGGTGTATGTTTCGTGAAAAGGTGGTGTATGTGGCGAGGGGTAAGCCTGGGGCGTGGATGAAACTCTGGGGCCCCTGGAACGCCTACCGCGGGGGTATTTGTGAGCCGCCGCTGCTACCGGCGGCCTCGCCGGCTCCGTCTCCCTAGATGGCGCCCCTCCCTTGGCCGCGGGCGCGCGGTCCACCAGTCCCTGATCTACTCCCGTCCCCCTCTTCAGAATTTTGCTGCTGGTTTGGATCCCCCACTTATGGAGCACGTGTTGTCACTTTGGATCGAGGGTTGCCTTGCGGTTGTGGTTTGTTCACGTTGTTTTGCTTTAAGAAAATGGAACCGTACTGTGGGCATGGAGCTGTGAGGCCTGCACCATTGATCACTCCTGTCTTCCTACTGTGCACCGCTGAGAAAGTTTTTTGCTGTATGTATGTAATATGCTTTTGATGCTCTAGCGGCCGGCCGTGTGGTTGTAGGCCCATACCTGTAACTTCTATAAACTGCAATAAACGGTTTCAAAAAAAAAAAAAAAAAAAAAAAAAGAAAAAAAAAAAAACACTACTCACGGGGAGCACAAGATCCGCTCCCACCCCAGCCTCCACTCACCGGGATGCACATGGTCTCCACTGGACTCTCCTCTTCACCCGGGCGGCTCTTCTTCAAGGCGGCGGTAATGGCGGGGCTCTCTCACCTCATGAGAGGCCCGTCCTCTCGGCGCACCGGTCTTCACCCGGTCCCCCATCTTGGGACCGGGACTATTGCAGGGGGTGCCTGCGAGGCTCCGGGCCTTCCTCTTCTCGAAAAATGGCCACACTTCCGCTTCCGTCCAGCGGCTCCGCCCACAACCAGGCGGGCCGCGGACTCGGCGGCAATCTTTGAACGCGGCTCGGGCCGCGGCGGGGAAACGCAGGGTGGGCACCCACGATAAATGAAGTATAAAATAAGCGGCAGCGGGGTGGGCACCCGCCATTACGATCACTCAATAAGCGGCAAAGTCGCGGGGTGGGCACCCGCGCATATAAAAAATGCGGCGATGCCGGGTGGGCTCCAGCTTCGTCAAACAGCATCGATGCGGCGGCCACTGCGTGGTGGGCACCCGCAAGCTCACAAGAATGCGGGGTGGGCACCCACCATTGAAAATAGCGATATAAGCGGCGTGGCCAGCCCAGCGACACGGTGTGGGCACGGCTCGTGGTCGCAGTGGGTCACACGGGTGCAGGCAGGCAGAAGAGTGCGCCCTTCAGAGGAGGGCAAAGCGGGTGTGGGCAGCCCAGCGACACGGTGTGGACACGGCTCGTGGTCAGAGCGGGTCACACGTGTGCGGGCAGGCACAGGTCGGCTTTGCGGCAGTCCAGTGATACGGGACGCACTTGGGGGCAGCTCCAGCAGCAGGTCTGTCAAGCAGCAGCCAGTCTTTGTGGGGCAAGGGGCCATGCAGGGCAAGGCTTTCAGGGCAAGGACAGTCTCCCAGGCATCCTCAGGCCAGGCAGGAGGGTCCAAAAGAAGTCCTCCAGCATCCAGGGGCTGGGCAGGGCCCAGGGAGGCAAGCCTTCCCCTGAGCCCCAGCAGCAGCACGCCCCTGGTAGTTTCTAGTCCAAGAACAAGAACATTTTCATGGGGTCACAGCCCCTCTTTTATACACAGAATCCTTTGTCTCCAAAGGTGCAGGGAAGGGGCGAACCAGATGCAACTGGTTCCTGAGCACTTTGTTTTGCTCAGCCCCTCTCCCTATTCACAGGACAGGCCAGGGACATTAGACGCACCACAGGGGGTGGAGCCAGCATTGCAGAGGGAAAGCCCAGCCCTATTCAGGTCCCAGGTGTACTCCTCCCTGCCATCAACATGCAGCTCTCTCCATTCACCACCGGGGCAGACCCATCCTGACTCCTGGAGCCAGGCACACCAGCCAATCACAAGCCAGACAGTCACTTCACATTTATTACACAGACATGCCAGCTTCTAGAAGTGGCACTTCTACACTAGACACAGTAACGCCGCACACATCATCGCGCAGCATTCACTCTCACGAGTTCGCACATACCAAACTCGACCCTGCACTCCTCTCACATCAGGACTTAACACGGTCACTCAGATCCCCCATGCATTCCTATGGGAGGGCAGGTCAGTCTCACTAAAACATACCCAGAGCACACGCACTTTCCACTGGGACACAGTGTAAAAGCGCCTAGAGGCCTAAAGCCACTAATACAACATAGGAAAAAGGCCAGGATAAATGCAAAAAGTTTTAGGGGTGAACTGGCCAGAAGGGCCCAGTCCAACAGAGGATACAACAGGGCACTCTATACGAATCATCGTCGACTGCGGTTGACCGGCCCCACGGCTCGCACGGTTGAGGTGATGCACACAGTCCAGCGTAAGCTGGGGTGACATAACCGTCTTACTAAGGTGACTCCGCTGTGGGAACCAGATATCTTAGGTCACCTTAGTACGTGCCCGGGGTTTGACAAGTGGGACTTGATCGGGATTTCCAGGGTTGGGGACCTTTGGGTCAAGGAAAAAAAGGCCACGTTTGCTGACCTACAAGCAAAATATCTCCTCGCCCCCTCGGAGACCTTTAGATATTTACAAATCAGCCATGCTATGGACTCAGCCCTCCCCCGGGATGCTCCCCTTCCAAACTCCTTCCCCTTGGAAGACCAACTGTTGCTAGATCCCATGGAACATATAGCTATATCCCTTACGTACAAAAAATTATTAAACAACCGGACGGACCAGATGCTGAAACTAAGAGTGAGCTGGGAGTGATGGAAGACGATGACTGGCGGGAGGCGCTCGCTTCCCCTAGGGAGGTGGCGATTCTACTGAGACTCCGACTGGTTCAGCTAAAGGTGCTCCACAGGGTCTATTTCGATAAACTGCTATCGTTCCGGGTGGGTAGGAGACCAGACGCACTCTGTCTACAATGCTGCAACCAGCCTGGCACATTCACACACATACTCTGGGACTGCCCCCACATCCAACTCTATTGGACGGATGTCACTCGGCAACAAACCAGGGCCTGCGGTAAACCCATTCATCCTTCCCACAAGGCTTGCCTCCTTAACATTTGGGATGCAACAGACCTCACCCAGACGGAACAATCGTGGGCGACTATGTGGTGAACCATAGCCAAATGTAATATTGCCCAGAAGTGGGTATCTGATGTGCTGCCACGGGTAAGAGACTGGGCGACCGATATGGACAATGCTATGGTGGCTGAAAAGACGGTGTTCAAGGGGCGAGGGTGCTCCCAAAAATAGGACAGTAAATGGGGAAAGTGGAATAAATATTGGGGGCCATATGCATCTCTCCCACGGTGGAACTGAGAAGGGAGAGGCGGACACTGATGGATCTGCGGGATGGGGCGGAGGGGACCTTATCACCGGGCAGCCACCACTCGCACCCCACAGTGTGAATGAAGCATGCATGTCTTCCGTTGTTTCTTACCTATGTTAAGATGTAACCGTTGTTCTAACTACTTTGGTACCGTCCAAGATAATGTGTTAAGTATCCTCTTACTCTGTATGACTGGTAGTTTATCCTATCGATTTCTCTGCCTTGCCACCGATGACTTTGTAATGCCTGGAAGGTTGTTGTTTATTATCAATAATAATGTTTAAAAAAAAAAAGGCTGCGTAGCGCAGCCGAGGCAATGCATCACCTGTGTCATAATCCAGGCTGCCATCAAGAGATTTGGGATGCGAGGGCCTGTGTCTGGGAGGCGTGGGCACAACAGTGGGTTCAATGTGAGCTGCAAAGTCAATGCGGAGTCCTTGCGCTGGGATAACCCTCACAGTAGAGGCGATGTGTCAGTTCTACTCCGGGTTGTGCCGCTCAGCAGTGGAGATGCATTGGTTCTTCTGTATCCACAGATGGGCAGGCAGAGCCTACTTCCAAGGGTCCAGGAAAAGAGTGACACACCTTGGGAGGGTAGGACTCACAGATGGCAGAGTTCAGGTGATGGGTTCAAGGTTAATGGAGCTCTAGTCAGAAGGCCAGTCAACTAGTCTATGGAGTCACTTTTGGGTCCTAAGTTCAAGAGATGCAGGCAAGAGGGCAGCAGGAAGCAGGTCAGCACAGCAGGGCAGCAGTCCAGCAGTGTGGAAGTCCTTTCAGCAGCACAGTGGATCCTGCAATATGTATTTGGAAATGTATATATGTGGGGCAGGGGTGGAGGGGGGCGAATAACAGGATAATTGACTGCAGGAATGGCGGCTTTATTCATAAACGAAAGCATTTTCCGTTCATCAGCCTGCAACCAGCTAAGTGCAGGGATTTGGGAAACGCTGCTGCTGCGGGGGCTGGCTCGGAGCGGGGATAGGAAATGTCAGCAGGAATGTCAACTATTCGGCTTTGTAAAAATAACAGCTCGACATTTACTCAGTGGTCCAAGTGGGGGGAAAAAAGTAGGGGAACTGTGGGCAGAGAATCAGAGGGCAGGAATAACCGAAGGATTGGATCAGTGGGCAGAGCCAGAGGTGTGGCAAGAATGCGCAAACATCCCAATTTTTAGTATTTGTTTGGCATTTCACTGCCCAGTTTAATCAACTAATGGATACACATGATTATTTAAGGTTATAATGAGTTATTGACATTAAAACACATTCACAAAGTGGGATATACTTCTAATCACAGAATGTCTCAAATACAATAAAATGTGGAAGCACAAGCCATTTGTCGCCGAGCCATGGAGTTTCTGTCATCAGCACTTCTCCCTTTTTCCACAACAGCAGTTCAAACATGAATGGCAAAATATCCTAGTTTGCAAATGTTTTCTATATAATTATGGCTCTGCCATATTTGCCTCACAATGCAAGATCTGCTGCATGATCTGACCATTTAAACTAATAAATTGTTTATAGCTCAAACGTATCAAACGATATCAAAAAATGTGACTTGTTTTGCTGCGGAGTAGATGACTTATTGCAAAGGTTGACTGGTCACCTTTCTCATGGCTGCATTTGTATGTTACACTGGTAGTAATAAGGCAAAATCTTTCCAGAGACTGTTAGCATGTGTACACATACCAAATAATCAAGTATCAGAAAATTTACTGCATTACTCTGCAGCCTTTTTTTTAATGCATAATTTAGTGAACACTGCGGCATAATTTTGTCCTCCTTTGCTTGCTGCATAATTAATTCCATTGGCCCCACAGCAAGCAGCACATGGTAAGGTGCTTGTGAATGAAGCAGAGAGACTGAAGTTTGCAAACTTAATTTGGTGTGCACACAAATTCTGCATTGCCAATCCCTGGTGAGTTGCAGCTACTACCTCTGAAACAAGGCCAATGGAGGTACCTATGGGTGAGGCAGACTGGCCTCAAGGGCAGGTCCGGCCTCAGCACTGGTGGTGCCCTGTGCATTAATGTTTGTTATTGCCCCCCAATGACCACCTCTGACATGGATTCCCTCACTACCACCCTTTAACAGTGCCCCTCAAGTCTCCATAACCACACTCTCTCTGATGCATTTAATTTGATTTACAGCGCCGCTCATACCAGTGGAGGGTGTCAGAGCACTTTACATCACGCACATTACTCAGAGTCAATCAATATGTTTGTAAATCACTGTATAGAAAATGTTACATAAGACTAAGGACTACAAGGTGTAGGAGTCACATGACAACCATACTAGTAGGCCATATAGGTTAATAGTGATTGGTCTGGAGAAACACAAACTCAGAATTTAAAACGTAATACCGTGGTTGAAGGTTCTCTTTAATAATCAGAATTGATTTCTGTCCAAAAGAACACTTTTTGCAACATTAGGATAACCAAAGACTGGGGGAAAAACACAATGCTCTAATTTATATCTTTCAGTTTGTATGCAGCTCTTAGATGACAGTTAATAGCGCACTGTTCTATGTTAGGATTTTAACTTATAAACTGCAAGCAACAAAAGGATTTCTCTGACAGAAGCAGTAGCCCACTGACCTATTTACATTATGTGCACTTTGTGATCTGCATGGTACATGTTCTTTGCAGCAGGCACATTAACCCTATGTGCTACCTTTCCATGAGTCAAAACTTTCACTAGATAAAACTCCGATCTCTCTCTAGGAAGAACATTAAACACCAGAGTCATCATGACATTTTTATTGTTGCCGAAAATTGCTGGAGGCCAGGATGGAGGCAGCAAGCGCTTTTAAAACCTTAATATACTTGCAATATACTTGCAAATATAATGCCTCCACCCAAAGTCAGCGCCGGGTCACACCGGTTGCACTGCCCTAGAGCTGGCCCTTCTCAAGGGTCCTGTGACAGAGTCACTGTGGTTCTTGGCTTTGCTGCTTCATAGGCCTGCCCGCAAGACTGGAGGTGAACTTCAGTATCGATTGTGGTGGACCTTGAAGGTTAACCCATACTTGCCAGTGCTAGGGTCCACCTGCTGGTGCTAAGACACCGGGGCTTCTAAAGTCTTGCGAAGCCTTCTAAGGTCTAGCATGGGATTGTGCTCTCTCAGGAGAGTGCTCTGGTGGACTGGTTATTAAGGTTGAACCTGGTTCCCCAGTTCCAAATTCAGCAGCTCTGGCCATAGTGCCACATCCTCTCCCCCACTGAACACCATACTGCCCCACTGAGAGAAACTTGCACTGCCTTCAACTACAACCCAATTGCTGCCGGCTATAAACACCTGAAAATTCTAGGTTGTGGTATTATTTTCAGGGAAAGGCGCCACAGAGAATATTAGCTTAGAAATCCTAGTAATGAAATCGAATATCCCACGGTGCTATAAGGTGAGGAGAACCACCCTACTCCTCAGAAACAGGCCTAAGCCCTGTGTAAACTGTATAACTCCTTAGCACACGTGTAATCAATTAATTCACATAAGTATATAGCGTGTTTCCACAAGTTAATGATACAAGAAAATACATATGAGATCTTCTTTCTTGCTTCTTGTTTTCTTTAATAATGCAAAACTCCCAATGTTTGATTCCAGCCAACACGTGTTTCGTCGTACACGGGATAAAGTTTCCCCACGACTTTTTCAAGGCTGTGTAGTTGAAAAAAAAAAAAAGGGAATATGTATGGTGGGATAACGTCGATATTGTTGTAACATCTATGTTATTCAGAAATTTACAATGGTGAACACCAGTGTCACAAAGGTGCTCCTAAGATGAACCAAAGGATTTATGGAAACAACAACATTGGCAAATAACATAGAAAGTACCTCTGAAAACCAGTAGGTCTATGAACCTAATAGTGATGGAGAGTAAATAGTGATGATGGTGGCTAGTACAATCCACCATCCAATAGTTGTTAATCCTAAGAAGAATAGGTGCATATAAACGTGGTAGGAAGAATTCAAACTTAAGACTGGTGTGATTTAATCTCTAAAGTGATAATAACGTGAAAGAAGTGGGGTGATGTAAGTGGACCCAAAGTAAACTGACTAATTTTAGATGAAAAATATAAAACATATCTACCTATGTTCCAAGTATCATTATATCTAAAGAAAAGCAAGAATATTAGACACATGTATAAGAATATCGCTTGGTACTGACAAAGCCATAACCAGAATGTCTGATTGGTATTGAATTTAAAATAAAAGGAAACAACCTACTTGAAGTGCGACAATTTATTCAAATCTCAGAGGAAAATGCTGTCCTCAAGTATATAACATAGTGTACCAAATCTGTATCACTTCGGATCAATATTTCTTCTGGCTGTGAACAAAAAATATAAGCAACCGCTAAGTCAAAACCGCTAAATATCTCACATAAATCTATTCACATGTTAATAGTTAAACGTTGTGAAAAATAAATGGATAAGTCCTATTTTCAATCATTTACCGCGTGTGATAGTGAGAAGAATCTCGCATGAAAACGGTAAGAGGAAAACAATACAACAAGTTGTAGCCGCCTGTACGAAAATATAGGGAACAAACGTGTGATAAACTGAAAGCGTGCACTTATCAATAAATTTAACAAAATTAAAAGTAGGTGTGAAAACACGAATTGCTCAGAACCCCACTGTATAGACCAATATAGCCGGTCTCAGATAAATAAGTGAAAAGCAACTAAATCTAAAGATAAAAATATATGAAATGGAAGGACTCTTAAGCGTACGATTACCGCTAAGAGCTATACATCTGAGCTAGACTACAACGAAATCGTACTAAATATGGCACGAAAGTCAAGAGACACTGAATAATATAATCAATCAGCTGTTCCCCGAACACACCAAGTCTTACCTAATGCCGATTCATTTCATAAATTCTAATTGAAGAATCCGTATTTCTCGTAACTGTATTAATGCGAACAGAATTTAACACACAACATCATTATATTTAGAAACCCAGAAATGGTAGACCGCGTAGTGCGTGGTGTACGTCAGAGGTAACCGACATGAAAAAAGGACTAATATACAAATATCTACTACGGCAGCCATCTTGGAAAATCGGGAAAAGCCAGAAATTCAATTATATCTAAAGGCTACGTGGATAGTCTATGCCCATAATGAAAGGTTGTTACGGTGCTGAAAATAGAGTGGTCAGATTTTAGTGATGGTATAGAACCTATAAAGAGAAAATATGAAATCTTATTGGATCAATGTCCCTATTAACTCTATGGAAAGTCACATAATGCTTAAAATATTGTGAGAAAGTTTGTTTGTTAATTATAAAGTTTTGATGATAATTATATGAAGATGAGTATAATAAGTGGTGAGCAGTGAATGGTTAGGAAACAGTGGATTGAAAATGATTATACATTAACTCTCCATCCTTTAGGGTCAGTACAAATAATAAGCTAACAAGATAATAACGATAAATAGAAAGATTACATTTTTCACAATAACAATAGAAGTTATCCAACATGTTAAAAGAAATTATAACACAATTCAAGATTGTAAAATCTGAACTTGCAAAAGGCTCTTTGAACAGAACTATCATATTTTCCTGAGTCATTTATGAGCTGTCTCATCTCTTACCCAAATATGTAAACATCAATTGTCAATACATGTACTCATTTGCCCAAAAAATAATGCAGTTCGTGGTCGATGTTAAGACCCTGTTCTACACTGTGTAACTTCAAAATCCATAAGGCTTCTCTTTGTCTGAGAGCAAGTTCCCTGTTGCCCCCTCTCGGGTGTCTTGGTACATGTTCTATTCCATAAAATTCAAAGCTACGGCTCATAGTCTGCGCAGTACAAATTGACATATGTGCCGCAAGAGGGTATCTCATATCCCCCTGTTTAACTGCTCTAATATGTTTGTTGATCCTTTCTTTAAGGGTTCTGAACGTGCTACCAATTTATTTATTTTTGCATTTACATTCAATAATATACACAACAAATTTGGTGAGACAGTTGATATTAGTATAAATACTATACTGTCTACCTCCTGGTCCTTCAAAGTTCGTCTTTTTCTTGTATGCCCACCTACATGTGTTACAGTGTGCACAACTGAAAAAACCTGCTGAGTGTTTGTCTAACCAATTCGTTGGTTTGTCTAGTGTTGGGTAACTGGGACTCAATATATTTCTAAGAGAGAACCCTTTCCTGAATGTGATGTTTGGTTTGTCCGTGATGAACTGCTTTAGAGTGCTGTCTGCTTTCAACAAATGCCAATGTCTGTTGAGGATCTTTCTTAGTACGTTAGACCAGTTGTTATATCCTGTGATCATTCTGATCTTCTGATCTGAACCCTTTGGTTTAGGTTTTTCTTTCAATGTGTCTGTCCGTGTGATTTTATCAATTTGGAGTTCTGCCTTCTTAAGTTGTGTTCTATTGTATCCTCTTTGTATGAATCTATTGAGTACGTCCTTTTTGTGTGTATGGAATTCTTCATCCCTACTACAGTTACGACGTACTCTTGTGAGTTCTCCATATGGAATGGAGCAAATCTGGTGATAGGGATGTGCACTGGATGCATGCAACAGGGAATTACATGCAGTGGCTTTGCGATATAACCTGCTATTGATCGTGTTGTCATGTATATAGAATTCTACATCAACAAAGGAAATTTTGGTTTGGCTGTGTTCCATAGTGAAACGTATATTGTCTTCAAAGAACCCTAAGAGTTTGGTGTGGGTGCCCGTCCAAATCATTATGCAGTCGTCTATATATCTGCCCCAGAAAAGAATAGAGTCATTCCATTCGGAGCCCAATGCGCCCCAGATCCTCATCTCCTCGAACCAACCCATAAAAAGGTTGGCGTACAAGGGAGAGAACCTGGAGCCCATTGCAACTCCTTGTTTCTGTCTATACCATTGATCTTTTAAGAGGAACATGTTATTATCTAAAATTAGCTCAACCATTTCGATCAACATTTCGGTGTGGTTCCAGGAGCTAGCTGCCCTTCTGTTCAACATCTTTTTCACTGCTGTTAAGCCATTGTCCCTTTTAATGCTGGTATATAATGCTGTCACATCTAGTGTTACCATAGTCATGTTTTCTTCCCAGCCTAGATCAGCTAGGATGCCCAGAATATGTTTTGTATCTCTAATATACGAGGGTAGATTGTTCACTAGTGGATTCAGGAATATGTCTACGTATTCGGAAATTCTTTCTGTAGGTCCACCAATTCCTGAAATAATTGGCCTGCCAGGCGGAGAAGAACGGTTTTTGTGTACCTTTGGTACCGTGTAAATACACGGATATCTAGGTCGATCTACCTTGAGATATGATAATTCTTTGTCATCTAGTAATCCCAGTCCATGCCATCGTCTCAATTGTGTGTTGATGTAATCTGTTAGTGTCCATAGGGGATTGCCTAGCAAGGGTTCATAGCATTCTGGGTCATTAAGTTGTGTCATGATCTCTTGTTCATAGTCAACACTGCACATAATAACCATGTTTCCTCCTTTGTCTGCTTCCCTTATTGTGATTTCTTTGTTACTGCTAAGGATTTTTAGTGCAGTTCTCTCATTGTGCGTGATGTTGTCCTTATTAATTTTGGTTGCAGTGTGCCTATTGTCATGTTTGTCTAGGTCAGAAGCTACTAATTTGTGAAAGAGGTCTATATTATTACCAGCTGTAAGTGTGGGCGTCCACTTGGATTTGTCCTTAAGCATACTTGATATACTATAATCCATATTAATATTCAAGTCTCTCATAATCATCTCGGAGGTAACTACCTCATCTTCACAGTCTGATAATGACAGTAACAGTTTAGTATCTAATACATCTTGTATGGATCTTTCATTGGATACCAACAGACCAAGATTTTGCTGCATATTTTTATTCAATGTATTATTCAATTCAAAATGTTTTTTCAGTTTAATCCGTCTCACAAATTTAAAAAGACCGATTTTGGTTTCACAAATGTCGCCAACACTATTTGGGCAGAAACTCATACCTTTGGAGAGAACTGAAAGCATATCTTTAGTAAGCTCAATATCACTTAGATTAATGACAGATACATTGTTTACTTCTTTACATTCCATGATCTGGTCCTCACTCCTGGCCGTTCTATTTCTCTTGCCCCCTCTTTTACCTATCCTTGTTTTTCTACTTGTACTGGTCTGTGGTTCTCCCTGTTTCCTTTCTTTATTCTTCTCACTTCTAATAAAAAAACTACTTTCATTATTAGACAAGTTTGTAGGATCCTCTATTCTATCTAAGTCACTGTCACTAGTAGGTGCCGTGTCTAATGAGGTAGTACTGTAGTTGACTGACTTAGCTGTCCCTGTATTTAGGGGTACTGTTTTGGGTATTAAGTAATCATACTTTTTTGCGAATGTAAATATCCTACCATTCGCATAGTCAAGTTCATCCCTTTTCAGTTTCCTTATCTTACGTTGTTTAATATCAGCCACATGGCGTTGTATGATGTCATGTAAGATTAGGTAGTTTTTTTCCGTAGCTTCCGGTAGATTAAGATCCTTGATCTCTGACTCTAGTTTTTCTATTTCTTTCTGAAATTGTGCCACCTTCCTTTTACAGTTTTCAATTAGTATCTCCATTAGTTTATTAGAGTTGTTAGTTAACTCTTTTTCCCAGTCTGCTAATAGGTCTGCTTCTAGATCCTCATATGTTGGTAGAATTTGGGATCTTAGGCCTCTGGGAACCCTCTTAACTTTTATGTATTGTTTAAGGGTCGCTGCATCCCACCATCTAGACATTTCATTAATTCTCAGTTTTTCTAGTTTAATACATTTTTCTTTTAAACCTTCTTGTTTAGAAGTATGACCACCCAGTGCTGGTGAGGTCGTTGTTCCATGGCTATCTATGCTATTGAAGAGATCTTCTGCCTCTCTATCTCTTTTACCTCTGTCATCTGAAAAAGTAGCCATAATGCTTCCCGGGCTGCCACCTGAACGTTAAATCAGAAAATTCTAGGTCGTGGTATTATTTTCAGGGAAAGGCGCCACAGAGAATATTAGCTTAGAAATTCTAGTAATGAAATTGAATATCCCACGGTGCTATAAGGTGAGGAGAACCACCCTACTCGTCAGAAACAGGCCTAAGCCCTGTGTAAACTGTATAACTCCTTAGCACACGTGTAATCAATTAATTCACATAAGTATATAGCGTGTTTCCACTAGAATGGTCAAGTTAATGATACAAGAAAATACATATGAGATCTTCTTTCTTGCTTCTTGTTTTCTTTAATAATGCAAAACTCCCAATGTTTGATTCCAGTCAACACGTGTTTCGTCGTACACGGGATAAAGTTTCCCCACGACTTTTTCAAGGCTGTGTAGTTGAAAAAAAAAAAAAAAAAAGGGAATATGTATGGTGGGATAACATCGATATTGTTGTAACATCTATGTTATTCAGAAATTTACAATGGTGAACAACAGTGTCACAAAGGTGCTCCTAAGATGAACCAAAAGATTTATGGAAACGACAACATTGGCAAATAACATAGAAAGTACCTCTGAAAACCAGTAGATCTATGAACCTAATAGTGATGGAGAGTAAATAGTGATGATGGTGGCTAGTACAATCCACCATCCAATAGTTGTTAATCCTAAGAAGAATAGGTGCATATAAACGTGGTAGCAAGAATTCAAACTTAAGACTGGTGTGATTTAATCTCTAAAGTGATAATAACGTGAAAGAAGTGGGGTGATGTAAGTGGACCCAAAGTAAACCGACTAATTTTAGATGAAAAATATAAAACATATCTACCTATGTTTCAAGTATCATTATATCTAAAGAAAAGCAAGAATATTAGACACATGTATAAGAATATCGCTTGGTACTGACAAAGCCATAAACAGAAAGTCTGATTGGTATTGAATTTAAAATAAAAGGAAACAACCTACTTGAAGTGCGACAATTTATTCAAATCTCAGAGGAAAATGCTGTTCTCAAGTATATAACATAGTGTACCAAATCTGTATCACTTCGGATTAATATTTCTTCTGGCTGTGAACAAAAAATATAAGCAACCGCTAAGTCAAAACCGCTAAATATCTCACATAAATCTATTCACATGTTAATAGTTAAACTTCTTGTGGAAACACACTATATACTTATGTGAATTAATTGATTACACGTGTGCTATGGAGTTATACAGGCTATAAACACCTGGATGAGGCTCAATTTAAATGACGCAATAGACAAGAGCAATATGCAGCTTACAAAAAAAAGTAACATCATCCTGGAAAAAGCAAACACTCATAGGGGGATGCAAAATTTAGCAAACCATGTGAAATGTAAGCAGGAACAACATGGTTACCATAACGCTTTTACACTCACGATTCAGAAATCAGTGAGTGCTTTTCCCTGAAAAGTTAAGGACATGACTACAGGGCCATGAATAGACCCATTTCAATGTCCATTGCTGATATCCTTACAAAACGTTAGCAGTATGGTAAAAAGACCACATCCCTGGACGCAGAGCTGCAGTACACATTTTGTTTTCCAATTCACACTTTGCAGTACCTCCAGGATTGGTGCACTAGTTGCAAACCCAGGGAAAACAAAGACAAGAAAACAAAAATAGTGCTTTACTCGCAAACTCTGTAAAAGTGGCGCTTCTGTGTTTGGGTGTGAATAAAATCAATCTGGCCAGTTTGCTACCACTCTGTCTTACTTTATTTAGTTATTTTTCATATTTTTAACCTTTTATTACAGATGCTGCACTTTGGAATTAAATACGAGATTTCCAGCAAAAATTATTTTCTTTTTTGGATCCATTTCACAGGGGAGCAAATAAAAGAAAGGAGAGGAAAGAGTGTGAAAACCCCGTCTTGAAATCTCGGTTTTCAGTAAGAGAAGAACTGCTAGACAGAAAGATAGGGAAGAATGAAAGAGTGGGGGGGGGGGGCAGCTGAAGCGGCAGAGCAGAAGTGGACACTGTATTTTTCTTCTCTGAGCAAGAAGGAAAAGACCGAGTCCTGTTACTTCTCTGCCGCCCGTCCACGAACGCCAGGAAACGCCGAAGTTTATTTAAAGGCGATGGTGATTTCTTGCATCCCGGGACGCATTTTTAAAATAAAAAAGTAGGGGAACGGAATCCTTGTAATTGAAGAAGTAGGGGCACGCCGTGCCCTTCCGATCCCGCCCACTTCGACCACTACATTTACTTCACACAAACAGCCGCCCGGCCACCGAGGGTTTTAATTCAAAGAAGCAATAAACAGACGGCGGTGCGTGAGGGTGAATGGACGTGAGAGGGCAGACCTCGGAGGAAATGCTGTAATGCGCGGGGGGAGTTGTGTATCCCATATAGTGGAGACGTCATGTTTACAGCGTTGTCAGAAAAGGCAATCCGTTTTTTGACGATGCCCTCCAAAAACAGGCAAAGGTGGGGTATATTAACAAGGGCCGGCGATAAATATCGCAAAGCGCGCTTACCGCTTGCATATTTATCGCTGGCTATCTCTGGAATTTATCACGCGGTTAGCACGTTATCAAAAACGCGCATCACAGAGGCGATAAAAATTCCAGAGATAGTGTGGATATCGCCCATGGTGGAAAACGGCGATATCCCAGATGATAGGGCCTGTGGTCTTAGCCACAGAATCCACCCCCCATGTTAAGAATGCCTTAGTCAGGAATTTAACAGATGTTAAATTGCTGCGTTAAGGCATACTTTTTTTTTTGTTTGTTTATTGACATTTCAAAACAGTCAAAATACAATACAATACAACAAGCCAGCATAGTATTGATCGATGTAGGAGCTTAAAAAAATTCACAGTCTCAATGATACACAGTTCTTATTAGTGACACACACTTCATTAGCCCATCTCTAACAAAATGATTAACGTACATCAGTCGATTAGACAGTTATAAAAAGCAGCAAATTGAAACGACAATATAAGACGACATTATTTAATATCTCTGAGAGGGCCAAGTATACACCTGTACATTACTCTCCCATCTTTGTTTCATGGGAGCTACGACACATAGGCAGAGTCTGGGGGCATCAGAGGGGTGAGGTCGCATCCCGGCAGTGCTACAATCTGAGTGTCTTCCATGGCTAGCGCAACAGTCGACTCCTGCTGTTTTTGGAGCCATGCTAGAATTGGCTCCCATATGTCGCGGGTCTGGAAGAGTACGGCATCAGTTCCCAAAATACACTTAATTGCGTGTGTCCATATGTGACGTCCCTGACCCACTCTTTAACCCCTTCGCTGCCAGGCCTTTTCCCCCTCCTGTGCCAGGCCTTTTTTTGGCTATTTGGGGTAGTGCGCGCTTAGGCCCCTGTAACTTTTTGACCGCATTAGGTAGCCACGCCAAATTTGTGTCCTTTTCTTCCAACATCATGCGGATTCTAAAGGTACTCAGGGTTTGTGGATTCCCATGGAGGGGTCACAGAAAAGAGCCAAAATACAGCAAAATTTTGGTTTTTTTTGGAAAAATTGGAAAAACGGGCTGCAAATGAAAGCATCTGGGTTTTTCCCTGCAAATTTTATCAAAAAAGGGTTTGTGGGGTTGAAATCACCATTTTCCCAGCTTTTCGGAGATACCTGACTTTTGTCAGAAACCCAACATTTTTTACACAGTTTTGGCATTTTTCTGGGACATAGCCTATTTTTGCTATTTTTTGTGCTTTTGACCTCCTTCCAGTTAATGGCAGAAATGGGTACAAAACCAATAATGGATCCTGGAAAGCTATACATTTTCGAAAAGAAGACAACATTCTGAATTCAGCAAGGGGTCATTTGTGTAGATCCATCAAGGTTGTTTTATAGAAACAAACAGTTAAATGTAGGATAAATTGAAATTTAGTTGAAAAAAACAGCCTTTTGTGTCAACGTTTTCACCTGTAACTTCTTCTAATTATGACAGCTCTTTGAAAGCAATATACCGTTGCATTTGCTGGACATTACTGGTTGTGGGGATATATAGGACTTGTAGGTTCACCAAGAACCCGACGAACCCAGAGCCAAAAACTGAGTAGTAACTTGCAATGGTTTTTTATTATGTACCGGGTATATAGTAATTATTCTGTAAAAAAGTGTACATGGAAAAATCGGTATGAAAGACACCTATGTATTTCTGAAATGGGAACAAAATATAGAGTTTAGAAACAGTAGATATTTGCACATTTCTGAAATTGGGAATACTCATACTAGCATGAGAATTATCAGGCATTTTTTAGAATGACTTCTTATTTACACAATATCTTTCATTTGGAAAGCAGAAATGCATGGAAAGTCAATAGATAATAACAGTTCCTTTACAAATCTGAATTACCCTAAGTCTCCCGATAAAAATGGTACCTCACTTGTGTGGGTAGGCATAGTGCCCACGAAAGGAAACGGCGCAAAACGCAACCTGGTCACACCTCAATTTCGCAGTGAAAATTTACCCTTTTTTTGCAAAGTGCCTAGCTCTAGTTTTTGAACCCTAGCTCTGCGGGCACCTTGGGAAACCTAGCAAACCTATACATTTTTGAAAACTAGACACCCAGGGGAATCCAGGATGGGGTGACTTGACTGCCTCCCACCAGGGTCTGTTACCCAGAATCCCTGGGAGGTGGGAAATTTGAGTGAGCCCGGTGATGCCACAACTTTCCCCACATTTCTGTCGTGGAAAGTTCCGGAATCTGCGTGGATCCACAAATTTCCACCCACCCCGCGTTCCCCAAAGTCTTACGAGAAAAACGGTACCTCACTTGTGTGGGTCGGCCTAGTGCCCGCGACAGGAAACGGCGCAAAACATAGTGAGGTGACATCAAGTGAGGTGTGAAATTTGAGTGAGCCCGGTGATCCCACAACTTTCCCACACAAAAAAGTGTGAAAAAAGTGATATTTTCAGCTAAAATTGAGGTTTGCAGGGGATTCTGGGTAAGGAAACGTTGGGGGATCCACGCAAGCCATACCTCCCTGGAAGCCCCCGGGTGTCTAGTTTTCAAAATGTATGGGTTTGGTAGGTTTCCCTAGATGGCCGCCGTGCACCGGGCCAAAAACCCAAGAGACCCCCCTTGCAAAACCAGGTGGTTTTGAGATAGGCAATGTTGATATCGCATCACTACGTTTTGGGCCCTTGCCTGTCGCGGGTACCTGGGCCTCCCACACAAGTGAGGCACCATTTTTACCGGGAGACCCAGGGGAACGCTGGGAGGTGTGAAATTTGAGTGAGCCCGGTGATGCCACAACTTTCCCACACAAAAAAGTGTGAAAAAAGTGATTTTTTCAGCTAAAATTGAGGTTTGCAGGGGATTCTGGGTAAGGAAAAGTTGGGGGATCCACGCAAGCCATACCTCCCTGGAAGCCCCCGGGTGTCTAGTTTTCAGAAATGTATGGGTTTGGTAGGTTTCCCTAGATGGCCGCCGTGCACCGGGCCAAAAACCCAAGAGACCCCCCTTGCAAAACCAGGTGGTTTTGAAATAGGCAATGTTGATGTCGCATCACTACGTTTTGGGCCCTTGCCTGTCGCGGGTACTTGGGCCTCCCACACAAGTGAGGCACCATTTTTACCGGGAGACCCAGGGAAACGCAGGGAGGTGGGAAATTTGAGTGAGCCCGGTGATGCCACACCTTTCCCACACAAAAAAGTGTGAAAAAAGTGTTTTTTCAGCTAAAATCGAGGTTTGCAGGGGATTCTGGGTAAGAAAACGTTGGGGGATCCATGCAAGCCATACCTCCCTGTAAGCCCCCGGGTGTCTAGTTTTCAGAAATGTATGGGTTTGGTAGCTTTCCCTAGATGGCCGCCGTGCACCGGGCCAAAAACCCAAGAGACCCCCTTGCAAAACCAGGTGGTTTTGAGATAGGCAATGTTGATGTCGCATCACTACGTTTTGGGCCCTTGCCTGTCGCGGGTACTTGGGCCTCCCACACAAGTGAGGCACCATTTTTACCGGGAGACCCAGGGGAACGCTGGGAGGTGGGAAATTTGAGTGAGCCCGGTGATGCCACAACTTTCCCACACAAAAAAGTGTGAAAAAAGTGATTTTTTCAGCTAAAATTGAGGTTTGCAGGGGATTCTGGGTAAGGAAACGTTGGGGGATCCATGCAAGCCATACCTCCCTGGAAGCCCCCGGGTGTCTAGTTTTCAGAAATGTATGGGTTTGGTAGGTTTCCCTAGATGGCCGCCGTGCACCGGGCCAAAAACCCAAGAGACCCCCCTTGCAAAACCAGGTGGTTTTGAGATAGGCAATGTTGATGTCGCATCACTACGTTTTGGGCCCTTGCCTGTCGCGGGTACTTGGGCCTCCCACACAAGTGAGGCACCATTTTTACCGAGAGACCCAGGGGAACGCTGGGAGGTGGGAAATTTGAGTGAGCCCGGTGATGCCACAACTTTCCCACACAAAAAAGTGTGAAAAAAGTGATTTTGTCAGCTAAAATTGAGGTTTGCAGGGGATTCTGGGTAAGGAAACGTTGGGGTATCCACGCAAGCCATACCTCCCTGGAAGCCCCCGGGTGTCTAGTTTTCAGAAATGTATGGGTTTGGTAGGTTTCCCTAGATGGCCGCCGTGCACCGGGCCAAAAACCCAAGAGACCCCCCTTGCAAAACCAGGTGGTTTTGAGATGGGCAATGTTGATGTCGCATCACTACGTTTTGGGCCCTTGCCTGTCACGGGTACTTGGGCCTCCCACACAAGTGAGGCACCATTTTTACTGGGAGTCCCAGGGGAACGCTGGGAGGTGGGAAATTTGAGTGAGCCCGGTGATGCCACAACTTTCCCACACAAAAAAGTGTGAAAAAAGTGTTTTTTCAGCTAAAATTGAGGTTTGCAGGGGATTCTGGGTAAGGAAACGTTGGGGGATCCACGCAAGCCATACCTCCCTGGAAGCCCCCGGGTGTCTAGTTTTCAGAAATGTATGGGTTTGGTAGGTTGCCCTAGATGGCCGCCGTGCACCGGGCCAAAAACCCAAGAGACCCCCCTTGCAAAACCAGGTGGTTTTGAGATAGGCAATGTTGATGTCGCATCACTACGTTTTGGGCCCTTGCCTGTCGCGGGTACTTGGGCCTCCCACACAAGTGAGGCACCATTTTTACCGGGAGACCCAGGGGAACGCTGGGAGGTGTGAAATTTGAGTGAGCCCGGTGATGCCACAACTTTCCCACACAAAAAAGTGTGAAAAAGTGATTTTTTCAGCTAAAATTGAGGTTTGCAGGGGATTCTGGGTAAGGAAACGTTGGGGGATCCACGCAAGCCATACCTCCCTGGAAGACCCCGGGTGTTTAGTTTTCAGAAATGTATGGGTTTGGTAGGTTTCCCTAGATGGCCGCCGTGCACCGGGCTAAAAACCCAAGAGACCCCCCTTGCAAAACCAGGTGGTTTTGAGATAGCCAATGTTGATGTCGCATCACTACGTTTTGGGCCCTTGCCTGTCGCGGGTACTTGGGCCTCCCACACAAGTGAGGCACCATTTTTACCAGGAGACCCAGGGGAACGCTGGGAGGTGGGAAATTTGAGTGAGCCCGGTGATGCCACAACTTTCCCACACAAAAAAGTGTGAAAAAAGTGATTTTTTCAGCTAAAATTGAGGTTTGCAGGGGATTCTGGGTAAGGAAACGTTGGGGGATCCACGCAAGCCTTACCTCCCTGGAAGCCCCCGGGTGTCTAGTTTTCAGAAATGTTTGGGTTTGGTAGGTTTCCCTAGATGGCCGCCGAGCACGGGCCAAAAAGACAGTTGACCCCCTTGCAAAACCAGAACGTTTTGACATTGTTTCTACAACGTGAGAATTTCGGCACAATATTGCATGGACAATGTGACAGATATTTTGAGGTTTGCAGGACATTGAGGATAAAAAACCTTTTTGAAATTCACAAGAGAGACATCACCATGAACTCCCATGGGTTTACGACAATATCTACAGTTGGTGGGTTATTTTTACATGGAACATACACCTTGGCAGAGAAACTAAAAAGACAAAGAATCCTGCACAGCCATCTATTCCTCAAACGCACACACATACTGGTTGGATTTGGCACGAGGGCGAGTGATGGTTCAGTATATTAAATTTTATTAACAAGAGGTTTCACAAAAATGAAATGCACTGTCAATAATTCAATGGAGAAAAAACTGAACCAATGACTCGCAGCTCGTGAGCTGTAAAGCCACGGCAAGGCACCAACCGCTTTACAGGCCATTCACACACCTTTCATACGTGATACACACAAGACCATTCGCACCACCAGGCACAAAAACAACACATTACAAAATTCACAAAAGGGACAAGGTACACCCTGCTTCAGAAAGGCAAATATTACTGCACAGCCATCTAATCCTCAAGCACACACACATACTGGTTGGATTTGGCACGAGGGTGAGTGATGGTTCAGAATATACAATTGTATTAGCAAGTGATTTCACAAAAATGAAATGCACTGTTAATAATTGAAAGGGCGAGAAACTGAGCCATTGACTCACAGCTCATGAGCTGTAAAGCCACGACAAGGCACCAACCTATTTACAGGCCATTCATTCACCTTTCATACGCGTGAGACATACAAAACCATTCACACCGCCAGCCGCGGGCCCATCACATAACAAAACTCACACCAGCACACAGCGCCATTCAAGGGCCCATCACTTTCACACGCCCATATTCCTGACACAGCAACTACACAAGCAGATGGATTGCGTGGAGTGGCACTCAGCTAGCAGTGTGTGTAGTGACCAGCAGCAAGTCACTACTCACACACAGCCAGCCGAGCGCCAGTCCACGCACACCGCTAGCCGAGCGCCAGTCCACGCACACCGATAGCTAAACACCAGTCCACGCACACCGCTAGCCAAGCGCCAGTCCAGGCACACCACCAGCCAATCACCAGTCCACACACACCACCAGCCAAGCACCAGTCCACGCACACCGCCAGCCAAGCACCAGTCCACGCACAACGCCAGCCAAGCACCTTTCCACGCACACCACCAGCCAAGCACCAGTCCATGCACACCGCCAGCCAAGCACCATTCCACGTACACCGCCAAAGAAGTGCCAGTCCACACACACCGCCAACACATTTAGGATTTTTTTAGACAAAAATAAAAACACAAACAAATCACAAATAGATACAAATCTACAAACACAAAATCAGAAACTAAACACATTGCACTAACGCCAACCTTGAAACAGAATCAAATTTTTCAAAGAATACAAACCAATCAGTTAACTTTACCACTCATGAATGCTCCCAAAAATTCTTTTGCGTATGGTACGCTCTAAAACAAGCGGGGACACACAGCCCAGGTTTAGATGGACAGTCGGGGCAGTACATACGAATCTCCTTCCGCGTACCTCTTCGCCAACAGACTCTGCATCTCCTAGTGGGAAAATCTTTTGCCGGTGTGGGAGGGATGAAATCAGGAAAGTGGCGATCTTTCAATCGAACCACATCCTCCACCACTCCAAATCTAGGAACACTTGCCTGTTCCACAACAACAAGGCTAGCTATCACAGAGTGCTGAAACTGAAGAAATGTCAACTTTGACGCAGGAGAACACTCCTTGAACACAATAAAAGCATTGAACATTGCTAATTCGAAGAAATGGATGGACAACTTCTTATACCAAACATAAGCCTTCCGAATAGCAGAGTAAGGTTCCAACCTCTGATCTACTCTGTCAACACCACCCATGTGCTTATTGTAGTCTAGAATGCACACAGGTTTGCGCACTTCAGCAACCTGACCCCAAACAGCCACAGGTGAAGTACTCTCATCATGGATGGTCGTCAGCATGTACACATCCCTCCTGTCCACAGATTTTACAGCTAGTAGTTCATCACTACGCAAGGAACTGCACTGCCCCCTCTGAAGTTTTTTGCAAACAAGCTCTTTCGGATAAGCTTTACGGTTAGAGCGGATTGTGCCACATGCAAAAGTGTCCACTTTATACAATTCCTTAAATAATTGCACAGCAGTATAGAAGTTATCAAGGTACAAATGGTGGCCTCTGTTAAACAGTCTTCTAGCAAGATCCCACACAATTTTCTCTGCAACTCCAAAAGTGGATGGACAACCTGGGGGGTCAATAGTAGAATCTCTACCAGTGTACACACGAAAATTAAAAACATATCCTGTCCTACTCTCAGACAACATATACAGCTTAATTCCATAGCGTGCCCTCTTGCTAGGGATGTACTGCCTAAAAACCAAACGGCCCTTGAACAAGACCAAAGACTCATCAATAGATATTTCTTTCCCTGGAGTATAGATCTCAGAAAATCGATCTACAAAGTGATCAAGAACGGGCCGAATCTTAAAAAGACAGTCACAGTCAGGGTGATCTCGTGGCAACGCCATAGAATTATCAACAAAATGCAGCATACGTAGCAAAAGTAAATACCGATTACGAGTCATAACTGCAGGAAATATGGCAGTTGCCAACAAGGGGCTAGTAGACCAATATGAAGCCAAGGTTGGCTTCCTTACCACACCCATCAATAAAGTCAAACCCAAAAACTTCTTAATCTCTTCCAGATATGTGGGAGTCCACCGGGTAGCTCTAGACTGGGGCCTAAGTTTGTCGCTGTTGTTCCTCAAAAACTGTTCAGCATACAAATTCGTCTGCTCAACAATCTCACCCAAAAATACATCATCCATAAACAACTGAAAAAACTGTATAGGCAAAAAGTTTTCACAATTCACTGTACACCCTGCATCACCGCTAAAGGCAGGCAACACCGGCTGCACCATGTTTGGATCAACCCAAAGTCCAGCACTTCCAGTAGGAAGCCTAGCAGCCTCAGACTGCAATCCAGATGCCTCTTGCACCATCGGCACAGCAGTTTCCTCCTCTAAGACAGGCACTTCATCCGCACTGAGAGTTGCTTCATCCACACCAAGAGTACCTTCATCTGCACTGAGAGTACCTTCATCATCCGATGATTCCATGTTGAGTGAAAACTCACTGCCAGAATCTTCCCCTCCCTCCTCTCCCTCAGACGCACTGTCAGTCTCATAATCATGCTCAGAGGAAGATTCAAGAAGCATACCGACCACCTGTTGAGCAGTCATTCTACGGCTAGCCATATTGCTTACTAATAAAGGTAACTTGTCAAACAAGTCAACAACAACAAACTCTTTGTAAAATAAGTAATAAACAAAAAGCACCTTTATCAAAAACTCAAATATACTCCAAAACAATACCACTCACTTGCCAGAGGCAGCTAAACTACTCACCACCACCAACTCTGTACAGACACAGTATGGATCAACAATATCCCACTAAAAAAGAAAGAGAAAAGCAAATACACATAAGACTATGCAAAACACATCGCAAAGAATTTCATGCTCAAACCACTAACTAAATATGCCGCCATTATGACATCACTTCCAAACAATTCATTCAGACATTATATTATTACTCATTTGGTGTAAATACAACAACAAAACATTTCTTACCAACACAATGCAACTACACAAAACTGCAGAACAGCCACCGTCGAAAAGCTTTAGACTAGAATAAAAAGAAGAAAAAAAACTTTATTGTACCATATGCATATAATGCTCTAGACCATCACGTACTGCGCAAAATTTATTGCTTGAACCTCCCACTTTCAAAAAGGAAAGATCGATGGCCCAATCCTTTACAAGCAACGCGGCGAGAATCTGGAACTGAGCCTCAGCTCCGGACCACCCCCTCCCTCTTCCCAGTCCTTCAAAACTGACCTCAAAGTTCTCCTCCTGCAAAGACACTTCCAAACTTAATTCACACCCTCTCTATTGTGTGAAGGAAGTCTTTACATTATAGGAAATTCTGTTCTCCACGCCCGTAGAAGTGCCTACCCAGTGTGTTCCTGTGTTTTGCGTGTCTGCCATTTATTGCACTTTTATACCTCTACTTGTACTTTGTACTCTTTTGTAAGTTGACACCACTACAGTACACCTGCTTGTGCTAAGACATCAAGCCTTCTAAGGTCTAGTGGGGCCTTCTACGGTCTAGCATGGGAATGTGCTCCCTCAGTACAGTGGTGTGGTGGACTGGTCATGAATGCTGAACCCGGTTCCCCATTTCCAAATTCAACAGCTCCGGCCATAGTGCCACATCCCCACTGAACGCCATACTTGCCCACTGAGAGAAACTTGCACTGCCTTCAGCTATAACTTAATTGTGCCCGCTATAAACACTTGGATGTGGCTCAATTGAAATTATGCACTTGATAAGAGTAATACGCTACCTAAAAAAAAAAAAAACACTCCTAGGGAATGCAAAGCATGTGAAATGTAAGCAGAAACAACATGGTTACCTAAACGATCTCTCACTAACTATTCAGAAATCAGCGAGTGGTTTCACCTGAAAAGTTATGGACATGACTAGAGGGCCCTGAAGGGAACCGTGTCACTGTCCATTGCTTACATCCTTACAAAACATAAGCAGTATGGTAGACCACATCCATAAACACAGAACCATGGTGCACATTGTGTTTTCCAATTCACCCATCAACCAGGTATTGCAGTACCTCCAGAAATGGTACACTCTCCCACCCTGGAAACAACAATGCTGTTCAAAGGAAGACGAGAAAACGAAAGTAGCACTACACTGGCAAACTCTGATGCTGGTGTACTTGGATGCAAATAAAATCAATCTGGCCACTTTGCAACCCCTCTGTCTTACTTTATTTCGCCCCCCCTGGGAACAACAATGCTGTTCAAAGTTAGACGAGAAAACGAAAGTAGCACTTAACTGGCAAACTCTGATGCTGGTGTACTTGGATGCAAATAAAAACAATCTGGCCACTTTGCAACCCCTCTGTCTTACTTTATTTCGCCCCCCCTGGGAACAACAATACTGTTCAAAGGAAGACAAGAAAACGAAAGTAGCACTTCACTGGCAAACTCTGATGCTGGTGTACTTGGATGCAAATAAAATCAATCTGGCCACTTTGCAACCCCTCTGTCTTACTTTATTTCGCCCCCCCTGGGAACAACAATACTGTTCAAAGGAAGACGAGAAAACGAAAGTAGCACTTCACTGGCAAACTCTGATGCTGGTGTACTTGGATGCAAATAAAATCAATCTGGCCACTTTGAAACCCCTCTGTCTTACTTTATTTCGCCCCCCCTGGGAACAACAATACTGTTCAAAGGAAGACGAGAAAACGAAAGTAGCACTTCACTGGCAAACTCTGATGCTGGTGTACTTGGATGCAAATAAAATCAATCTGGCCACTTTGCAACCCCTCTGTCTTACTTTATTTCGCCCCCCCTGGGAACAACAATACTGTTCAAAGGAAGACGAGAAAACGAAAGTAGCACTTCACTGGCAAACTCTGATGCTGGTGTACGTGGATGCAAATAAAATCAATCTGGCCACTTTGCAACCCCTCTGTCTTACTTTATTTCGCCCCCCCTGGGAACAACAATACTGTTCAAAGGAAGACGAGAAAACGAAAGTAGCACTTCACTGGCAAACTCTGATGCTGGTGTACTTGGATGCAAATAAAATCAATCTGGCCACTTTGCAACCCCTCTGTCTTACTTTATTTCGCCCCCCCTGGGAACAACAATACTGTTCAAAGGAAGACGAGAAAATGAAAGTAGCACTTCACTGGCAAACTCTGATGCTGGTGTACTTGGATGCAAATAAAATCAATCTGGCCACTTTGCAACCCCTCTGTCTTACTTTATTTCGCCCCCCCTGGGAACAACAATACTGTTCAAAGGAAGACGAGAAAACGAAAGTAGCACTTCACTGGCAAACTCTGATGCTGGTGTACTTGGATGCAAATAAAATCAATCTGGCCACTTTGCAACCCCTCTGTCTTACTTTATTTCGCCCCCCCATGGGAACAACAATACTGTTCAAAGGAAGACGAGAAAACGAAAGTAGCACTTCACTGGCAAACTCTGATGCTGGTGTACTTGGATGCAAATAAAATCAATCTGGCCACTTTGCAACCCCTCTGTCTTACTTTATTTCGCCCCCCCCTGGGAACAACAATGCTGTTCAAAGTTAGACGAGAAAACGAAAGTAGCACTTCACTGGCAAACTCTGATGCTGGTGTACTTGGATGCAAATAAAATCAATCTGGCCACTTTGCAACCCCTCTGTCTTACTTTATTTCGCCCCCCCTGGGAACAACAATACTGTTCAAAGGAAGACGAGAAAACGAAAGTAGCACTTCACTGGCAAACTCTGATGCTGGTGTACTTGGATGCAAATAAAATCAATCTGGCCACTTTGCAACCCCTCTGTCTTACTTTATTTCGCCCCCCTTGGGAACAACAATACTGTTCAAAGGAAGACGAGAAAACGAAAGTAGCACTTCACTGACAAACTCTGATGCTGGTGTACTTGGAAGCAAATAAAATCAATCTGGCCACTTTGCAACCCCTCTTTCTTACTTTATTTCGCCCCCCTGGGAACAACAATGCTGTTCAAAGTTAGACGAGTAAACGAAAGTAGCACTTCACTGGCAAACTCTGATGCTGGTGTACTTGGAAGCAAATAAAATCAATCTGGCCACTTTGCAACCCCTCTGTCTCACTTTATTTCGCCCCCCCTGGGAACAACAATGCTGTTCAAAGTTAGATGAGTAAACGAAAGTAGCACTTCACTGGCAAACTCTGTGATGCTGGTGTATTTGTATACGAAAAAAAAAACCAGGGCACTTTGCAACCACTCTGTCTTATTTCATTTCACCCCCCTACGCTAGCAGCACCCACCGATCGCAATATAGCACCCCTCCACAGCCCCAAAACTGACCTTTACTCTCCGACGCGCAGGAAGCAAATGGCTTCCTGCGCCTCGGAGAGCAAAGGGGAAGCCTCCGATGACATCAGCACGCCTCGCGCGCTGACGTCATTGATGACGCGGGCGGGGGGAGGCAGGGGAAGGTCTTCCCCTGCCTCCCCAGTAAAAAAAAAAAAGATCGACCAATCACGGGGGGAGCGCCAGCGCTTCCCCCAAGGGTGGGTCTCATGACGAGATGGTCTCGTCATGGGCACAGCGCGACTGTGCTCCATGACGAGACCATCTCGTCATGGGCACAGAAGGGGTTAATGGAGGGTACCTGTCTCCTGCCTCAGTGAATTGCATCTTGTCTCTTTGCAAACAGTAGGAGGAGTGCATGAAGCTTGCGCAGCTTGGGCGGTGTGTCTTTGACATATCCCAAGAGCCCAAGGACAGGGGAAGGGGCCAGTGATACATTCATGATGGAATTTATTGAATCAAAGACTAGTAACCAGAACTCGGCTATTATGGGACAATCCCACGCGACATGTAAAAATGCAGCCGAGGTGTATCCGCAGCGCCAACAGCTATCATTCTCTCGTACACCCATGCGATGAAGGCTCACTGGTGTTCTGTAAAATCTATGCAAATATTTAAAATGAATCAGCCGCAGCTTGTAATTCGGTGAGAGTTCGGTGAGCTGCCCACAACAAAATTCCCATTGGGCTTCGGTCAAAGGTGTCTCGAGGTCTTTATTCCAGTGACTGTGGGATTTAGGTATCGCCAATGGGGCAGTGCTTTGCATGCAGGTATACAGGCGTGTAATGAGTTTAGAGGGAGACGGAGACTTTAGTAAGTTTTCCAAAGCAGGTAACTGCGGCGGCGCCCTCGGGAATCCCTCCCAGAGGGCACGGCTCGCCGCACGTACCCTATGATATAAAAATATCTCTGTAAATGTCGCCGTCTGACCCTCAGTCGCTTGGGGGGGGGGTCTAAACTCATCATCAGGGTATAAGTCAGCAAAAGTTTGGAGGTTCATCTTCTGGGCCAGTGACTTACTTATACTGTCCTGTATACAAGGCAGCATTGGGTTATGCAGCAGGGGAATGGAAGGGGCGAACAGTACCGGAACTCCTTCTCTTTTATGCAACTTCTCCCATGCCCAACATAGTGTTCCAGCAGAGTCGGGGGGCGGGGCGGCGGGCTTTCTGGTATAGTGCCACTTTAAGTGGGACAGGGGCCATAGTATCAGTCTCTACCGCCACATGCGGCTGGAAGGTGGTAGGGTGTGCCCAGTAGTGCAAAACTTGTGCTTGAGCACAGAGCGCATAAAGCTGCATATCTGGAGCACCCAGCCGCCCTGCCTCAATGGGAGAGTTAGCAAGTCCCAGGAGGTTCTGGCTTGACCACCCGCCCATGCCAAGGAAACTAGCTGAGATTTCAGAGAATTAAAAAAGTGCAGAGTAAGTGGGATCGGAATATTGACGAATAAATACAGGATGCGTTAAGGCATACTTAACGCGATTTAAATAATCGCTACCTTTCCTTGTTAATATCGCGAAGCTGCCTACGCGATAGTTTCCCTGGTTGGTTTCACTTCCATGCCTACTTTGCATCTCATTAGCAAAGTAAGGCGTGCTGGAAATGGGCGATAAGTCAGAAAAACATGCGATAACGTGTCTTTGCTGATAAGGCGATAAAATTATCGCCGCTTTTCAGCTGAAAACGGCTGCAAAAGCGGCGATAATTTTTTAGCACCGTCTTGTTGATATGCCCCGTGGTAGGTGGCAGAAAACAGTTCGTGGCAACTATACTGGGTGTTACACTTGGTTGTATCTCCCCCAGATGGAGCCGTCTGTGCAGGGAGCTTGAAGAGAACAACGCAGCTGTTCATGGAGCTGGAAGCAGGCAGCGCGTCCCTGCGCTAGACCCGGGGTTGTGGGAGCAAAGCTTCTGGACTTTAGCTCAGGGCAAATGGGGAAACAAAGTAGCACCAAAAGTGCACCCTCAGCTGCACTAGGGCGGCCGGATGCAGGGTTCTGTTTCGACATTGGGCGTCCTGTTGTTTGCAATGGGGAACCTCCGGTTTGCAAAGGCACTGCAGGCTCGGGGACCAAGGTCTTCTGGGTGCGACTACCACTTCGAGAGGTAAGTTGGGATGTTGGGGGTTGGTTAGGCACAGTCGGTTTGGCCACCCAAGGCCATGGGGCATCGGGTGCAGGGGTGCCTTATAGGGTCGGATCTTCTTACCAGATCCTGGTCGCGGTTGGTGGGACCTTCCAGATTTAGTCTGCAGGTGTTGGCTGGAGGCTTGAGGCAGGTCAGGGGACTCCGGATCTCGGGTCAGGATTGTGGGGGTGACCTCCTCATGGTGTTGGCCCACTTGAGCTCGGGGCGTGGAAAGCGGGTGCAGAGTGGTGCGGAGTCGAGGTTGTTGTTGAACAAATCCAGTGTTCCTGGGAGACACAGTCTTTGTGGTTGAAGGCAGGCAGGACCTCTGGGATTTTTGAGGTTGCTGCCTGCAGGAAACACCGGGATTTCGCAAGAGCAAGTTCGAGGTGGAGAAAGGCCAGTAGGGCTGGGGCCAAGTCAGTGGGCGTCTACCTCTTGTTAGCTTCGGAACGGCTGTTCGGTCTTTCTTCTTCTTTACTTGTTGCAGGTTCTTGTCTGAGGAAGCAAGGTTCAGGGGTGCCCCCAAATACTAGATTTAGGGGCGTTACAGGTAGGTAAAAGGTTGGAACCAAGGGTCCCTTCCCTGGAGTGGGTACACCCCCTATTATGCCACCCTCCAGTGAGAGGGGGGCATAAGCCTTTCCCTGGTTGGCTGAGTCCCCCCATCTGTAAGATGGGGGAGACTGGGAGTTGTGCTTCACCTCGCCTCCCCCACTTGAGGGGTGGAGTTGGCAGAGGTGGGCACACCTCTCTTCCTCACTTGTTTTTCCCGCCCAAAGTGGGGGTCAGAACCAGTGGGCACCAGTTGCTGAAAGCAGCAAGTGGCCTGGGGAAGCTCACAAAGGCGGCAAGCCTTTGAAGCTTCCCTTTGTGGACCCTGCCCATCCTGGGGGAGGAGGCTTGGCACCTCGTCCCAGGATGTGCATTGTTTCAGGCCTCCGAAAGCAGCAGGCTCTCGACCCAGGGGTCCAGAAACATGTGTGGTGGTGGCAGCTGAAAGCAGCCACTCAGCCTGGACACGAAAGGTAGGTTACTTTTCAGGGGGCATCTCTAAGATGCACTCTGTGTGCATTTTTCATTGAAGCCCACACTGGCATCAGTGTGGGTTTAATGTGCTGAGAAGCTTGATACCAAACTTCTCAGTTTTCAGTGTAGCCATTGTGGTGCTGTGGACAAACTCCCAGCACCATATACTCTTAATGGCAGCACTGCACTTACAATGTCTAAGAATGGACTTAGACACTGTAGGGGCACAGGACTCATGTACCTGTACCCTCACCACTGGTATTGTGCACCCAGCTAGAGGGGTGACTGATCTATGCCAGGGCAGTGGGTTGGACGTATGGCACACAGGGATGTGTGCCATGTCGACTCTTCACTTTGTTCTGCACCAAAACATGCAGCCTGCAAAGGCAGTGGGTGAGTGTGAAGAAACAGGACCTTTAAGGGTGACGCACAAAGTACTGCAAACCTTAGAGCCCTTCTCTGATCACAGTGCCCTGGGTACCTGTGGTACCATTTACCATGGGCTGACCTGTGGCCAGAGATGCTTCAATGCAGTTTTAGGGAAAGAACATAGGCCCTGGGTACCTGGTTAGCAGGAGCCCAGGGCACACTCAGTCAAAGCACATCAGTAATTCAGCAAAAAGTGGGGGCAACCATGCAGAAAGAGAGGGCACTTTCTCATACAACCCCGCCCCCAAACGAAAGATGATGAGACTAATCTTTCCCTAGAGAGTCTTCATTTTCTAAGTGGAAGAACTTGGAAAGTCCATCTGCATTGGCATGGGCAGTCCCAGGTCTGTGTTCCACTATAAAGTCCATTCCCTGTAGGGAGATGGACAACCTCAACAGGAAGTGAGTACCAAACAAGTATGGTCTCAGCTTCTTCAGGGACCAAACCACAGCAAAGGCCTCCCTCTCAATGGCACTACAACGCTGCTCCCTGGGGAGAAGTCTTCTGCTTATAAAAGCAACAGGTTGACCTTGGCCTTTATCATTGGTCTGGGATAGGACCGCTCCTATCCCTAGCTCAGAGGCATCAGTCTGCACAATGAACTGCTTGGCATTGTCTGGAGCTTTGAGAATTGGTGCTGAGCACATAGCCTCTTTCAGGGTGTCAAAAGCCTTTGACAACTAACTGTCCAGTTGACCTTTTTGGGCATCTTCTTGGAGGCGAGTTCTGTGAGGGGAGTCACAATGGACCCATATGCCTTCACAAACTTCCTGTAGTACCCAGTCAAGTCAAGGAATGCCCTGACTTGGGTCTGAGTTGTTGGAGCTGCCCAGTCTAGGATGGCCTGGATCTTGGGCTGTAAAGGCTGTACCTGACCTCCACCAACAAGGTGGCCCAGGTACACCACAGTCCCCTGCCCTATCTGGCATTTGGATGCCTTGAAAGTTAGGCCTGCAGTTTGCAGGGCTTTTAAAACCTTCCCAGGGTGGATCAGGTGATACTGCCAGGTGGAGCTAAAGACAGCATTATTATCTAGATAAGCTCCACTAGAGGACCCCAATCCAGCAAGGGTTTGATTCACCAACCTCTGGAAGGTGGCAGGGGCATCCTTTGTTGTACCGTATATTTATTGAAAACAAAGCGAGAAGAAAAACAGAGGCCAAGCAAATAGAAGGCATATGTCTCAATAAGAAAAGCGGTGACATAACATCAGTGACCAAGCTGTACATTGAAACATTAATATAAAATCAACCCACCAGATACAGAGGTCAGACTGTGTAAAAAAAAGCAAATCCGTCCCTACAAAATATAGTAGACTTGGGCAATATAAAGCGTGGTACCCTCCCAGGTCACAAACAGCGTAGCAGTGGTCCCAGCTCCAAGGGGAAATATATGGGAGGAACTAGGGTACAAAAGCCAGTCCAGAGTCCGATCATCCTGTAGAGGAGTGCCGCAGCGCCACAGCTGAACATACAGTAAAGACATGTTAGGCTTAGCCTTATCAACGATGAGACCTTCACATCATGGGGAGGAAATACCTTGCACTGTGGAAATACTATACAGCTATCTCCATTTTTAATATGAACAAGAACACACAACAAAGAAAAGAGAGAAAAAGGGATCTTAAGAGACGAAAAGACATTAAAAAAAACAATGAGAGGGAACTTTCCTCCCATGGGGAGGGGAGTAGATGCCAGATGCGCCTTGGAGAGCTAGGGCTATTTTAGGTGGGTTGTTCCGGGGATTCTGGTTTCCGACCCTGAGGGAAAGGCTCCAAGGGGTCTTCGAACAGCTGTAGGGCACGCGGTTTGGGGGGTGCCAGTCGGGAGTGCTCAGTCTTGGTGAGATGGTGTATAAGTAGCTGCCAAATGCGCTTGAATCGTGTGTCCGTGTGGTTAATAAGGGCTGTAAGTAATTCTAAGGCCAACATAAGGCAATGGACTGTCTAGCTGCTCCTAGTAGATGGAGGATCAGATGCCAATGCGCGTTAGTCATGGTTTTCAACGTGCCGGGATTAATGCCCAAAATCGCCAATGACAGGGTAGAAGGAACCGGGAAACCTACCACTTCTTTAATGTGACTGAGGACCTCCTTTCAAAATAGCGTGAGACCGGGGCAAGACCACCAAATGTGCAGAAAGTCCCCTCTACCGCTCTTGCACCTCCAGAAATGCGAAGGGGAATTCGGGAACATTTGATGGAGGTGAGTGGGGGTATAGTACCATTGTGTCATCAGTTTGTATGCTGATTCGCGCTGTGGTGTACTGCAGTACGCCTTAGGGATGTCTCTCCACAGACGGGCCCACCCCTCAGGGGGGATGTCCTCATCCTGGTCTGAGGCCCAACACGTCTGATAGCCATTGGCCGTGGGTTGTTGAGGGTGTTTTAAAACAGAATAGGTTTTAGAAATCAGACCCTTTGACCCCTCAAACCTACGAACCAAAGTTTCAAAGGGGGTAAGTTGTCAAGTAGCCTCTTGGACATGTGTCTGGGAGCTAAGCCAATGCTGCGACTGGTAATATTGCATACGCATGCCTTCCGAGAGGTGAAAGGTTTGTCTGCATTGTTCAAACCTACAGACGGCGGTGCCCTGAAAAAGGTCCTGGATAACTCGCCGTCCCTCTACGGTCCATGCATCAAAAGCCTGAGGCTGTAAGGCAGGGGGAAACATGGGGTTATGCGTTAGAGGTGTTTTGGGGGAGGGAAACTTCGTGAGGCCCCGGGGTACTGCCATTCTATCCCAGATCTCCAAGACCGTTCTCGTAGGGGTAGCTATGTAAGCGCTGCGGGTACGAGCTCCACGCGGGTGAAGCTAGATCCCACAAGGGTCTACAGGATACTGCCCGGTCCAAGTGGAATCAATGCTTCTCGCTTTTCACCATCTATCCATTCAGATATAAACCGAAGCTGACAGGCCCGATAGAATTCCAACAGATTGGGGCAGGCAAGACCACCCCGGTTTCTGGGAAGCATAAGGATCTTATTAGAGAAGCGAGGGTGAGATTTCCCCCATATAAATTTGGTAAAGTCCCACTGTAGAGCCCGGATATCCGCTTGTGGTATGTGGGAGGGAAGGATTTGAAAAAGATAGAGAATTTTAGGAAGAAGAGACATTTTAATGCTGTTGATTCGTCCTAACCATGCCTGGGGAAGGCCTTTCCATCTAAGCATTTCCTCTCGTATGGATTTCCTTTACCTAGGCCAATTCGACGAAGTCCAAGACGAAAGTGTAGGAGTCAGATTCAGTCCCAGGTATCGAATTGACACGTTGGTCCACTGCACCGAGATCAAGTCCTGCAGTTCCTGGACTTCCGAGGCAGAAAGTGTAAGATTAAGTACGTGGGATTTAGCAAGATTGATCCGATAGCTGGAGGCGGCTTCGAAGGACCCCAGGAGTGTCGCCGCTGCAGGAAGGGAGGTCGGTGGGGAGGACAGGGATGAGAGGAGATCATCAGCAAAGAGAGAGTCTTTATGCTCATAACTCATAACTAGTCCTCCCATTTGGAGCCCAGATAGTAACATACGCCGATGACACCCAACTGGTGGTAGCCCTCAACCACCCTGATGGTAGCAAACTCGACCTTGATGCTTGTCTGACAAAGGCGGCCATCTGGATGGACAAGTCTTACCTGAAGCTTAACGGGGATAAGACTGAACTAATGATCCTCTGCAATACAGCAAGTGGCCCCTTAGACTTAAGATGGCCAGCCTGCCTGGGACCAACTGCCGAACCCAAGGATAGAATAAAGAGCCTAGGAATCTGGCTGGATAAGTCACTTAAACTTGACCATCAAGCGGTACAAGTAGCAGCCACATGCTTTGGTATCCTAAGACAACTAAGGAAAATACTACCACTACTCCCAGATACCACACGCAGAGCGATGGGTCAAGCACTGATATTCCCTCGGCTGGACTATTGCAACGCACTATACCTGGGCACCCCAAACTCCCTAATTAATAAACTCCAGGTAGTACAGAACTGCGCAGCTAGACTATTATGCAACATCCCCAGAAAACAATCGACTAAGCCAGCAATGAGGACTCTGCACTGGCTTCCCATCTCAGAGCGAATAATGTTAAAATCACTCTGCATCGCACATAAGACCCTCTGGAAAACAGGCCCAAAATTTCATTCCACCCTTTTCTCCTTCCACCGTCCCCTGCGTAGTCTGAGATCTGCCAGTCTATTTCTAGCCAAGGTACCAAAGATTCGAAAGGTACGATCAGGGGGATGCATGTTCTCTTACAATGCCTCCATCCTGTGGAACTCTCTTCCCCTACAGCTTAGATCCACAACTCACCACCTCTCTTTCAGGAAACAACTAAAGACGTGGCTTTTCCAGAAATTGCAGTAAAATAGGAATGTGATTGGCCGCAAACCAGCGCTGGGATGCCTAAGGGTAGCCATGCGCTATACCAAGAATCGATTAATAATAATAATAACCACCCATGGGAATACCCCGTATATCCTGATTGCGATGTATAGCAATAGCCAGGGGCTCCACCAAGAGTGCAAAAAGTAAGGGGGAGAGCGGGCCCCCTGTCTAGTGCCGCGTTGGATAGGAATAGGGGCCGTAAGATGTCCATTAAAACGAATGCGAGTGGTGGGCTTCGCATATGAAGCCATCAGATTAGAGATTATCCCAGACCAGCTTTCTGGAGGACCGCCCTAAGAAAGCCCCAGTCCACGCAATTGATTGCCTTTTCTGTGTCGAGGGACACCTGACAGGCAGGGATATTTCTGAATCGCGCTTTCTCCGCTAGATGGGCTATACGGCGGATATTGTCCGCACCCTGATGGTGACGAATAAACCCAACTTGATCGGAGTCAACAAGACCTGGAAGATGAGGTTCCAAGTGATTCACCAGGATTTTCGTATAAATCTTGGCGTCAGTATTTAACAGGGCACTAGGGCGAAAGAAAGCGGGCAGGGTCAGATCCTTTCCTGGCTTAGGGATAAGCACTCGTTCATTGTGGGGGAGAGACCCGAGCGATCAGTAAAGCTATTAAGGAGATGAGGCATATGGTCCTGAAGTTGCGGGTAGAAGTCGTGATAAAAAGTAACCAGCAGGCCGTCAGGTCCCGGGGTTTTGCCTATCGGAAGCTGTTTCAGTGCTTTGGCTATTTCATCATGAGTAATGGGATCATCAAGCAATTTCGTGAAATAGGGGTATACGGTCCCAAGGGCAGGAGTCGAGAAAAGCTGTGACAGTATCGGGTGAACAAGGAGCATGCGCGTACAGATCCCTGTAAAAGGTCTCCAATTCAAGGCTTTTGTCCGCCTCTGAGATAGCCCAGGAACCATCCTGCTGCTTAAGCTTAGCAATGTGAGCTCGGGTAGTTTGAGCCCGAAGTCATCGTGCTAGACACGCCACTACTTTATCCCCTCCCATATACAATTTCTGTTTGAGAGTGAATAAAAGCCGCTCTGCCTTGTTGGTATGCTGTAAGGGCAGTTGGCCACGGAGTTTGGCAAGGAGCTGCTTGTTACAAAGGGACGGATGCACGTGGTCACTACGTTCTAAGGCTTTAATATCTCTAGAAAGGGTAGACTCACCAGGCGCGTCTCCCTAGACAGGATGATTGATATTGATGTGATGACCTCCCGAATAGTGGCTTTGAAGGCATCCCATCGGATGTCTTCAGGAGTATCAGAAAGGGAATTGGCGGGAAAAGAGGCCTCAATCTCCTTACGAATGTCTGCCACATCCATAGGGTCTCGAAAGGCCTGAAAGGGCAGTCTCCACCGAGGGAGGGGTTCTCTACGTGTATCAGGGGGTTGGAGTGCGAGCGGGACATGTGCATTGTCCGATATAGATATATCGGAGATCTCTGCGCTACACAGCATGTGGACTAAGGGGAGCAAAAGAAGCAAATAATCTATACAAGAATATGAGCCACGCATGTGAGAAAAGAAGGAGTAATCCTGAGAGTCTGGGTGTAAGTGTCTTCAGGCGTCAACTAAATCGAAGTCAGTGATGACATTCCGCAGTGTTGCTGACATCGCCCCTGCAGTATGATGCGCTTGCGCAGTGCAGTCCCACTCAGGGTTCCAAACCAAATTAAAGTCACCACCAAGGACAATAGGAGTAGAAAATGATTGCAGGAGGACCCCAAGGTGCAGGCGAAGAAATGCGTCTTGATTCTGGTTAGGTGCATACCTGTTTACAAAAGTTAAAGATTCCTGACCCCAAACCATGTGTACCTTGAGAAACCTCCCCCATTGTCTGCCGTACACTCGGGGGTCGCTGTTCGCCCGCCTGGCTTGAAAAAAATGGCCACCCCACCAGTTTTGGAAGGGGAGCATGCCCAATATTGAATGGGGTATCTGGAGTCGACATAAAGTGGGTGTCAGTGAAAAGCAAGTGCGTCTCCTGAAGGAAAACCACGTCAGGATCCTGCTGAAGCAAATATTGCTATACCTGGCGACGCTTATTAGGGGAGTTCAGCCCTTTCACATTGAGAGAGAGGAATTTAACAGGATTCGTCATAATACAAAAAGGGGACTGTGTCGCACCTCCTCTGCCCATGAGTATCTTGAGTCCCCCCGGCTCCTCCCAATCACCACACATCGCTGCAAAAGAGTGGGAAAGACAGCCCTGATCTCCAAACTAGCAGTGCACATTCTAGCAGGTCCCAGAAAGGTAACCCAAGAGAATTGAGACAGCTCAACCCCCGGATCAGCACATCTAAGGGGAGAAAACATACAACAAAAAGGGAAAGAGAAAAAAATGAAAAAAAGACAAAAACAGATGACCAACTGGGCCAAACAAGTTCAGAGTCTAACGGGAATAGCCCCGAGTCACTCAGGTTGGCCATTCCGGAAAAGTCACTTTCCTGAGGGACTCTGAAGTGGGGGGGCGGCAGACACATAGAAGTGCAAGGGTTTCCGTCGCCTATATCCCGTGGCAGTATAAAATACACAATGTTCATTCCGGACACCGGGCCATTCCAAGACGATCGATCATAGGGTTGGTAGGGACTCCCTCTGCAGGGCCAACCAAAGTGACAAGAATACGCAGTCATAGCCCTCCGACCCGTGGGGTGGACCACTCCACGTGCCATCGGGGGCAAGCCTTATCACAGGGAGCCGGGTAAGCCTACCAGTCAGAATGAAATGTAAGGGGCTCCAGCATTATATCGTAGGCCGGCAGTACCAGTAAGGTGTCACTCAGCATGAGTTTGCGACTGCGTTGGAGAAGAAGAGCCACTTAGAGAACCGATATGGCCTATAATGTCATGCTTTGTTTGTGAGGATTCGAGCTTCTGCAGGTGGCGTTTGGATCTAGGAGGGAGAACAGTGGACCACTCTGGGCGAAGAGGCTCAGACTGGTGGTCCCGCGAGGAGGAAAGTTCACCTCCCCCAGGCTTGATAGGAAGATGCAGGAGCTGTTGCGCCTCTCTCAATGAACGGAGAATCCGTCGCTTGCCCTCCCTAGTAAACATCAGTGCGAAAGGGTGGCCCCACTGATACTTAACATTAAGGTCTCTCAATTTATCTGTAACAGGTTTGAAATCTATCCGCCGGCTCAGTGTGGCGGGTGCCAGGTCCTGAAAGATTTGTATCGTTGGACCATTATAGGACACCGATTGAATCCCCTGCAACTTTTTCAAAATGGCTTCTTTGTGTGTAAAAAAGTGGACCCTCATGAGAATGTCCAAGATAAAGTCAGGGTGATTGCGAGGGCCCAGGACCGGATGAGCCCTATCAAGCATAGGCGGGGAGGCGTCCTCGTGAAGGAGGTCCGCTGTATATGCTAGGATGTCCTTCCCCTATGTTCCCAATGGAACCCCTCTAATGCGTAGGTTGTTCCATCTACTGCGGTTTTCCAAGTTCTCTTGTTTCAGTTGTGGGGTGATGTTCTGATCTTCAAGGTGCATCACCCTTTTCCAAAGGCTTTCGAGATCCTCCGTCCTCTGTAGGCAAAAAGCAGGCAAGGTAAGAGGACATCCCATCTCCTTTTAAGTTTTTCAGGGAGCCCCATAGTCATGCCTTTCAATGTCTTGTTGAATCTCTCAACAAGGCCATTGGTTTGTGGGTGATAGGGTATAGTAAACTTGTACTGCACTCCACACTCTTTCCACATATGTTTTAGGTAAGCAGACACGAAGTTGGAACCTCTGTCTGAAACCACCTCCTTGTGTAGCCCTACCCAGGTGAAGACACCAATGAGGGCCTTGGGGAATTGCCTCAGGATACCTAGTGGCATGATCCACTACCACTAGAATACATTTGTTTCCTGATGCTGTGGGAGGTGCAAGTGGAAGTACAATTAGAACAACCTCTTATCTGGCCTATCTAATTTAAAAAGTGGTAATTACTCAAAAAAGATATTTCCCCATGAAACAGAACCTCAGCACAGAAACTACTTAATAGGACAAAATCTACGCACAGAAAACTGCTTTCATTCTAGTTATTTTTATTTATCAAAAACATTTGTATTTTTATTTTTTATATATATATATTTTGAACTTTTAAACTTTTAAACATTTTTCTTTTCTAAATTGTTGAGGCTCACCAATTTGGTGAACCCACTGTCTGTTGACTTAGGCTAGTTTCTCATGATCCATTATCTATGGATCAATTGAGTGTACTTTAATGATATAGGAGGACGAACTTAGCCTGAACCTCCTTCTCCCTCTTATTCTGACCAATTTAAAGAACGTGCACTTATTTGTTAGCAACAAACGTTATCTTAGTGCTTTACCTGACAACGCTCCAGAGTTAAGCTAAACAGGGGCACATACCGGAAAAAGACTAGGGGGCATATCAACAACAACCGGCGATAATTATCGCTAAGCGCACTTAGCGCTAGGATAATTATCGCAGGCTAGCGTTGATTTTTATCGCTGAGATAGCGTGCTATTAGCAACGCTTATCTCAATAGCGATAAAAATCCTCACGCTAAGTGGCTAACGTGAGATAATCGCCGGAAACCCAGCGATAATCTCACGTTAGCTTGTTGATAGGGACAGACAAACTTAGCCATGATATCTTCCTTCCATAGGATATCATGGCTAAGTCAGAAAAATACCAGACGTAAAAAAGCAGCGTTAACCGCGGTTAGCGCTGCTTTTTTTGTCTCTAACAGGGTTAGCGATATTCTTGATAATAGGAGAAATGTCGCTTAGCGACATTTCTTCCATTATTTTACTCTGGAACGCCTCCTTTGCATCTCATTAGAGATGCAAGGGGAAGCGTAGAGTAAAAGGGTGCTAACATGCAAATTTGCGTGTTAGCACCCTGTTGTTGATAGGGTGCTAGATTTATCTCTACTTTTTTGGCTTTTAAAGCCAAAAAAGCAGAGATAAAGCCCTTGTTGATATGCCCCTTAGTATTTTAAAGGCGATGATATCTAAAGGTCTAACATAAAAAGTTTTTACCTCATCATTGCTACTGATGGTACAATCAATTTCCTATCAAAAGACTCGACAACGAACGCTTCATATAGCTGGCGGTATGGCTTACCCGTCTTTCTTCACTTGTACTTCCATCTGAGTAAGTTCAAATCGGTTGGGTCGCGGGCTGTTCCGCATCTATTTTATGACGTGATGTCACGTGTATTTAAAATAGACTTGCGATATTACGTATTATCGCAAGGGGTTTTCTAAGTAGTATTACCACTATGACCGCCATGTTGGAACGGTAGAGAAATGATCAATATTCCAGTTCTGTGGTGAGTGAAGTGTAATCTAATGTGTTTTAAAGCAGACCAATGATATCGGATTTCAATAGTACTGTAGTAATTCTAAGGACCCATCTTCCTACGCTTACACTGTTGCTTAGGTAGGTTCAAATTGGATGAGTCGCAGGTAGTTACTCATCCATTTTTGTGACAGAGATGTCACGTGTGCCTGAGACATACTCGCGATATTACGCGGTTTGGCATAGTGCTTCTTAAAATAGGTTGCCAGTATGCTCGCCATATCAGGATGGTAAATTTGTTTTGTTGCTATTATATATATACGGTATATAATCTGATATAGTGCGATTTAAAACCGATTAGAGGTGTTGGGTTTCACTTATTATGTTATAATGCTAAAGGCTCACATTGATATCACTCATAATGCTGCCAGCGGAGTGTTCTCAGATTTCCAATCATGTATTGAAAAGTGTCAGTACGCTGTTATAAATGCCAATATGTCAAGTTTCTGAATGGGGACTTGAAATCAAAAGAATATATGGTCAAAGCTGACTTCACAGTTACTCTTCCCGGAGCCATTATATGATTAAACCAGTCATACTGTTCGGTTCATAGAAGTAATTCAAATACCAGTGATTTTAAGTGAAGTCTAAAGATCAATGTATCCCTATCAAAAGGGAAGGCAGTTGTCATATTTAATGCTACAAATCAGAAAAATCCATGTGATGTACCACATGTGTCAGATACCTTTGTTTGTTTGTAGATGATACAGGCAGATTAAAACCATAGTTTTCCTGGCACTGATCATATGGTTATGCTGTCACCGCCCAGATTATTTCTTCATTCAGGCCTTTACGGACTGTGTCCAGAGAGAAAATCCAATATGTCTGTCTTTGTTTTCGTACTTTAACGGAATCTTTTCCTGGCATTACTTTCACCCGCTCTAAAATGAGCCATTTCATTTCAGTTTCTGTATGTTGGTAAGTTTGATAATGGCTAACAAGAGGTGCCTCCTGTTTGCCAGTTCTAATTGCAGATTTATGTTCAGAAAATATGGTGCGAAATTCTCTCTATGTTTCGCCTATATATCCTAATCCGCACGTGCATAGGATCAGATAGACAACGTTGGAACTTCTACAATTTGCCATGTGTTTTATTTTCCCCGATTTCTCTCCATATGTCCATGTCAGGGTAATGACAGCCGAATCACAGGCATGGTAATTACCACATTTATGATTGCCTGTGGGTGGTGGTAGCCCATCCATGGTAGTTTGTCTAGTATTGTCCTGAGATTTAAATCTGCTGTGTACCAGTTTATCACTAAGATTAGGGTTTCTACGGTACGCTACCATTGGTTTCTGCATAGGACTCTCTTCTTCATTGACCGTTAGAATTTTCCAATTTTTATCAAGTATCTGCTTGATTTTATAGTTGATACTGGAATGGTCCACTACGCAGACCAATTTCTCTGGGATTTCCTTAGGATTATTACCTATTAGGGCATCTCTATTGTAATACTGAGCTCGCTTGAGTGTTTGGCGAACTAATCTCCTAGGGTATCCTCTAAGTAGGAGACGTTCTTGGAGTTGTTCAGCATGTGTCATAAAATCTGAGATGTTGGTACAGTTTCTTCTTATTCTTATGAACTCCCCAAAGGGGATAGAATTTTTGGGCATGACGGATGGAAGCTACTATGTTCCAAGATAGTATTTTTAGCTGTAGGTTTTCTAAACAGACTTACTTCTAGTTGTCCCAAAGGTGCAAGTGGACCCACTATGTCCACACCTACCCTTTCAAAGGGAACCCCAACCACTGGTAGTGGAATCAAGAGGGCCTTTGGGTGGTTATCTGTCTTGCCACCGACTTGACAGGTGACATAGGAGCTGACAAACTCCTTCACCTTCTGAGACACCAGGGGCCAGTAAAAGTGGCTAACCAGCCTTTCCCAGGTTTTGGTTTGGCCCAGATGCACAGCTAGAGGGATGTCATGAGCTAAAGTTAGGAGGAACACCCTATACTTCTGAGGTACTACCACTCTCCTAGTGGCTCCAGGGTTGGGGTCTTTGGCCTCAGTATACAGTAGTCCTTCTTCCCAATAAACTCTGTGGGTACTTCTGACATCTCCCTTTTCCTGCGCAGCAGCTTGCTGCCTCAGGCTTTCAAGAGTTGGACAGTCCTGCTGTCCAAGGCACACTCTCTTCCCTAGAGGATCCCCCTGGGCCCAAGATTTCAACCTGGTAAGGGTCAAGCTCTATGGGCTCAGTTCCCTCTGGGGTGTCTAAGTCCTCTCCCTGAGGAGAGGGGCCCTGATCCTTTTTCTGTACAGAAGCTGATTTCCCAGTCTTCTTACCTTTCCTCTTGGAAGGTTGGGCCATACTTTTAGGCTCCAACACTTCTTTTTCACCCAGTTTTCTACTCTGTGATGTTGTTTTTACACACACCATCTCAAGGATATCCAGCATTGCTGCATGGGTTTTCAGTCAACCTCAGCCCACGCTGAGGTTTCTAGGTCATTGCAAGCAAACATGCAGCTGGTGGCTTTGGAGAGACCACTACCTGTTTCAGGCCAGTAAACCCGCCCCCCCCCCCCAGTCTAATGTCACCATAGCCATTGCATAGTTAGTGGTAACACTGTCAGCATTGGTGACTGGGCAAGTTCTCCCAATCAAATATTGCTCATGGGAAACCAGTGCATCTCTCACCATAGTGACACTGGCACCTGTATCCCTCAGAGCTTCTACCCTAGTTCCATTCACGCAGGGGTACTGCAAATACTTCTTTAAGTTGGGTGGCCATCCAGCTACCATGGCAAACTCAACTTCCCCTTCTGAAACTAGAACTGCTTCAGGGTGCAACCCAATTTGCTCTTGGCACACTGTTGATCCAATCTGGAGACTTGCTACACCAGTAGTAGCTGTACTAGGACTAGGGGGCTTCTTGTTAGGACAAGTAACATCTCCAGTTAAGTGTGCCAACTTTCTACAGTTGTTACACCAGACCTTTAAAGGATCAAAGTTATTTCCCCTGTACTTATTAGTAGATTGGGAAGAGTTTTGGGACCCACCACCCTTCGCTGGTTTTTGGGGCACCCCCAGTGGTTGTTTTTTCATCCTTGTCTTGACCCAATGGTCTGCCTTCTTTCCCAATTCCTGGGGAGAAATTAGACCTATGTCTAATAAATGCTGATGTAACTTTTCATTAGTGCAATTACTTCAAATATGTTCTTTCATAAACAGATTGTAAAGTCCATTGAAATCATGTACATTCTGTCCAGTTAACCAACCATCTAGTGTTTTAACTGAGTAGTCTACATAGTCAATCCAGGATTGGTTTTGTGTTTTGTGAGCCCCCCTGAATCTAATTCTATATTCCTCAGTTGTTAGTCTAAATCCTCAATCGGCGTTCTCTTCATGAGGTCATAAGACCCAGTATCTGCCCCAGAAAGGGTCAGGAGTGTGTCTCTGCAGTTACCAGAAAACAGTTCCCAAAGGAGTGCCCCGCAGTGTGACTTCTTCACTTTTCTCATTTCACAAGCCCTCTCAAAGGCTGTGAAACATTTTGAGATATCATCACTCTCTTCATATTTAGGGACAATCCCTCTGGGGTTTTTAGGATCATAAGATTGCTCTTTATCCCTATTAAATAAATTGCTGCCACCATTGATGGGTGCTATCCCATCTCTGCTCTCTCTCTTTCTAGGGCCAGGAACCTGTTCTCTAGATCCAGTTTTTTGGTCAACCTTGTTAAAAGGCTGTCCACCTCATTGAGGATGTCCTCAATGTCCTCAGTGGTACCTGATCCACCTGTGTGGGATCTATGTACTGAGAGGTTGACTCTTGGAGTCTGGGGCACTTGGGCCCTTTTCTCCTATGAAGGGGAGGGGGTTGATCTACCTTCCTCACCTGATTAGACTTCATAATTTTCAGATGGGTGGTCCTTAGCATACCCAGCCAACAGCTCCTGGAGCTTTTGTTTGGTGGAATGGGACCCCATGGTTATATTTTTAATTTTGCATAGGGAACTTACCTCCTTGAAAGACAAGTGAAGGTAAGGGGTAAGGTCAAGCTCCTCAACCGTTTCCCCTACGCCATTTTGCTTACCTTCACTAATAGCTGGGTTCTTGTTTCGAGACAGTGTTAAAAAGATTTCTAACCCCTCCAACCCTAGCTGAAGTGACTTTTTATTTTTCAAAAATTCAAAAGGGACTTAACCAAGGCCCTAACAAGACTTTAAGTAATTCTGCAAAAATGCCAATTTGAACAAATCAGAATTCTAAAGACATTTCAAGAGTTCTGTTGTGTGATCAGGTGGTAACCAAGTAGTCCAACAAATGCAAAGTTGTATATCCCGCCGCTGATCCACCAATGTAGGAAGTTGGCTCCGTATATAATATACCAAAGTGAGGTATAGTGTGCACAGAGTCCAGTGGAACCCCAAAGGTAGGCAGAGGTAAAGTTAGATTGCACCTTACTCTCTATTTGTGGTAGTGTGGTCGAGCAGTAAGGCAGTATCAGAAGACAGTGTTAAGCATTTTTTGTACACACTCAGTGAGCAAATGAATTCACACACTCAAAGACTGAACTCCGGACCAATTGTTTTTGTATAAAAATATTCTTCTAGTTATTTTATTTTATAGAACCAAGCAAGCCTGGCACAGTTAAGCAATAAATACTTTACAGTAGTAATGCAGTTTGTAAATAGTTTGAATTGCAATTGTAAATGTTGCCTGGATACTGCACTGGGACATTTCCTATAAACAGGTAAGTAAAAGTGTTTTTGTTAATTAGTACAATTTTAAAGAATTTATTTAGGTTTTCAAACTCAACACTTAGAAACTTTTCCAAGATAAACAGTCAATGTTATCCTATAAAGGAAAATAGTGTTATCGGTTTTAAGGTAAGTGTTCGGTAGTGGGAGTTGAGGTTTTGAGGGTCGTCTCAGGGGACCCCCAGTGGTCAGGGATGCACTCTCGTTATGCCCTCAGCGGCACTAGGGCGGCCAGGTGCAGAGTGCTCAGACCGAATGTTATCCAATGGGGAAAGGGGGCCTCCGGTTGGTGGCTGCTGACGAGCAGGCCACTTGGTTGTGTGAGCAAAGCTCCTGGACTTTAGCTCAGGGAAAATGGGAAAACAAAGTAGCACCAAAGGTGCACCCTCAGCGGCACTAGGGCAGCCGGGTGATGGGTGCTGTTTTGACGTCGGGCGCCTTGTTGTTTGCAATGGGGAAACTCTAGTTTGCAAAGGCACTGCAGGCTCGGGGGCGAAGGTCTTCTGGGTATGACCACCACTTCGAGAGGTAAGTTGGGATGTTGGGGGTTGGCTAGGCACCGTTGGTTTGGCCACCCAAGGCCTTGGGTGCATCGGGTGCAGGGGTGCCTTTTAGGGTCGGAACTTCTTACCAACTCCTGGTCGCGGTTTGGGGGACCTTCCGGATTTAGGCTTGAGGCAGGTCAGGGGTCACTGGATCTCGGGTCAGGATCGCCGGGGAGACCTCCTCGTGGGGTTTGCCCAGCTCGGGCCGTGGACGGTGGGTACAGAGTGGTGCAGATTCGCGGTTTCTGGCTGGGGCCAGGGGTTGTTGTTGAACAAATTCGGTGTTCATTAGAGACACAGACTTTGTGGTTGAAGGCAAGCAGGTCCTCCGGGGTTTTTGAAGTTGCTGGCTGCAGGACACACAGGGATTTTGCAGGAGCAGGTTCGAGGTGGAGACAGGCCGGTATTGCTGGGGCCAAGTCAGTGGGCGTCTTCATCTTGTTAGCTTCGGCGCTGCTGTTCAGTCCTTCTTTTTATTTTCTTGTTGCAAGTTCTTGTCTGAGGAAGCAAGGTTCAAGGTGCCCCTAAATACTACAGGTATTACAGGTAGGTAAAAGGTTGGGACTAATGGGTCCCTTCCCTGGGGTGGGAACACCCCCTATTTTGCCGACCTCCAGTGGGAGGGGGGCATAAGCCTTTTCCTGGTTGGCTTAGTCCCACCATCTGCAAGATGGCGGGGACTGAGAGTTGTGCTTCACCTCACCTCCCCCAACTGAGGGGTGGAGTTGGCAGAGGTGGGCACACCTATCTTCCTCACTTATTTTTCCTGCCGGTTCTCCCGCTCAAAGTGGGGTCAGAAACAGTGGGGACTAGATGCTGAAAGAAGCAAGTGGCCTGGTGAAGCTCACAAAGGCAGCATGCCTTTGAAGCTTCCCCTTCGTGGACTCTGCCCATCCTGGGGGAGGAGGCTTGGCACCTCGTACCAGGATGGGCATTGTTCCAGGCCCCCAAGAGCAGCAGGCTCTTGACCCAGGGGTTCAGAAACATGTCTGGTGGTGGCAGCTGAAAGCAGCCACTCAGCCTGGACACTAGTGGTATGTTAGTTTTTAGGGGGCATCTCTAAGATGCCTTCTGTGTGCATTTTTCATTAAAACCCACACTGGCATCAGTGTGGGTTTAATGTGCTGAAAAGTTTGATACCAAACTTCTCAGTTTTCAGTGTAGCCATTATGGTGCTGTGGAGTTCGTGATGACAAACTCCCAGCACCATATACTCTTAATGGCAGCACTGCACTTACAATGTCTAACAATGGACTTAGACACTGTAGGGGTGCAGGGCTCATGCACCTTTACCCTCACCACTGGTATAGTGCACCCAACTTGAGGGGAGACCGATCTATGCCAGGGCAGTGGGTTGTAGGCATGGCACACAGGGATGTGTGCCATGTCGACTCTTCACTTTGTTCTGCACCAAAACACGCAGTCTGCAAAGGCAGTGTGTGAGTGTGAAGGTACTGGACCTCTAAGGCTGGCACAATAAGTGCTGCAGCTCTTAGAGGCCTTCCCTGGTCACAGTGCCCTGGGTACCTATGGTACCATTTACCAGGGGCTTACCTGTGGCCAGAGATACCAATTGTGTTTAGGCGTCAATGCAGTTTTAGGGAAAGAACATAGGCCCTGAGTACCTGGTTAGCAGGAGCCCAGGGCACACTCAGTCAAAGCACATCAGCAATTCAGCAAAACGTGGGGGCAACCATGCAGAAAGAGGGCACATTCTCACACTAACTGCTTGAGGAGGGCCTATCAAGGCTACATAAAGCCAGGATTTTCCATTTTTCGTAGAAGCCTGTGAGACTACCGTTTCAGCCACCATCAAAATTCCCTACCTCCAAGCATACATTTATTTTCTGTTGATGCCCAGTGTTGGGCTTTGTTCAATTTATAATTATCTTCTGGGCCTATATGAAAGTGTCTATACATTCTGCTCAATCGCTCATGTCACCGCCTGTGTAGACATCTCTTAACCGTTGTAGATTCAGGACATAAGGACTAAAAAACAAGCATTTGCAATGCACTAGGTCTCGCATTTGCGAGAGTTAGAACTGCTGGTATGGTAAATGACAATGTATTTTATAAAAGACACACAGTTGATGGACGGAATGCAGAACAAATCAAAACATTCACCCCCAGTCAAGAGATCTGGGTTAAATCCATCATTCTTTTGCTCACCATGCCACCCCAGTTGAGACTTGGATATATGCAAATCAGTCTTGACCCTGTGCCTCATGGGAACAGCCCAGGCCGAACTGCCAAGCCAAGTCCTACCTAGCCCGGAAACAAGCATCCTAGGACCAGTTTCGGGGTTTCACCCCTCTTCAGCCAGGATAGCTTAATTCCAGTGGCACAGTGAGCCCAGGACTCACGTCTGAGCATACCTGGCGCACTTTGGGCGAGAAAGCAAAAGACACACAATTGATGGACGGAATGCAGAACAAATCAAAACATTCACCCCCAGTCAAGAGATGTGGGTTAAATCCATCATGTATTTTATAAGGCCACGTTTAGGTTATTGAAACAGCAGATATTAACTACAGTGGAACAGCTGCTGTCACAAGCGAGCACCGCTGAGGCAGAGTGGAAAAGGAGGTGGGTGAGAATGATGGAGGGGTGGGGAGATGAGAGGCTGGGAGAGGATAGCGAGTTGAGTAGCCTGCCTACATCTATAGCAGGAAACAATTTGTGTGTTAATCTACACCAATCACAGCGCTTGCAGTAGATCAATAGGATCCACAAGCTGAGGCAAAAGAAACAAGAACCAGCTAAATTATAAAAACAAAATTAAACAATTCGCTATAGTTCTGCCAAAAGCGGCACCTTGAAATATTATGTTAGATTGGAGACTGGGATGCTAAACAAAGTAGATATGTGGGATCTCATTCGTCAGTAAGGAGAAAGGAAAAGGCTTCCTTTTTGATGCGGGTTATTACAACCTCCAGGGGGGGATGGAAAAGAGATGAAGGAAAGTATTATTACTGCATTCCAATCCAGAAAAATAACTTCAGTGGAAATTAAAGAAGAATGCAAGTTTCTTTATTTTTGGAGACTTTGTGGGAGCCATGTAAGATTTAAAGGGGAATGTGTTAAAAATACATGAAATACCCAAGCACATGCATTGGTAAAAAGTATTTTTTTTGTAGTCATTTCTTAATAACAATAAAAAAACAAAGCCATTAAGGCTTATGGGAAATGAGCAATGGAGCCGGAAGCTACAGCACGGGGAGCGAGTGCAAAAGGAGAGAAGGATGACTTGAGCGAAACACTTGAGAGTGTAAATCACACAGGCACATACAAAGAGTGTGTGTAAAAGAAACTGCAAGGCAACAATGACAAACAATTTACAGTGAATTCTGGTGGCTTAAAAAGGAATGGATGTACAGGCGACTAAATGGGGCTGTAGAAGAACGGGGCAGTCTGGGGGAGTAGCACTGCATGGTATTATAAATAAGGTTGGCAGCCCATAAATATATACACTCCCAAGGACTGAAAAGTAATGTATATGCCTGCTAGTGGAGAAGAAATGCCCCGGTTATTCACTGGTAATCTTCATTACTCCGAGTCGTTGTCTTCCTCGCCACAGCAATTACATAGTAAGCTATAGCCTCCCACAGAAACTCCCAAGTAAAAAGTTAGCATACTAGCCTCCCATTCCTCCAATATGGCCGACATCCTCTTCCTCCTATGAAGAGGGAGTCTACTCACAGCACATCCTGTCACCAATGCCGCAACCAAGAAAATATGAAACCATACACGGCAGGGCATGGAGGGGAGGGAAACCATACTGTGGAGAGTAAGACTAGGAATCAGAGTAATGAAGATTACCGGTAAGTAACTGGGGCATTACCTCCTCACCTGTCTTCCTTGCCACAGTGAAGAAATAAAAACCTTCTCAGGGGTTTCACTGATACACCTGGTCCTTTTAAACCAACAAAGAAGAGATTGGCACAGAAGCTGTAACATAAAAACAATGCATTTATTAAAGCTCACGTGAGGGAGATTGCGCCACACAGTACCCTCAAGTCACTGTAGGAGGCATTCTAAGGAGTACAGAGAACAGGGGCCTTATATACCCACACAGGAGCTCAAAAGAAGGCGGTACAAGTACACATGAGAAGAGTTACACACATAGATGGTCATACAGAAAATGCACAGTCAAGAAGTAGGAGGAGTAATGAGTTGCTGACATCAGTTAGAACAGCCTGACAGTTCTATAATAGGAGCAGGTGCATTCTACTAGCTAGGCCCTTCTCAGCAAGTGCAAGGCTCTGGAAGAGGGAGAAAGCAAATGGCTAGCACATAGCTAACTAAAATGGCTGCCAAGTACAAAATGGCTTTCAGCTCATGCTAACAGATTCCTGCAATCTTTAACAGATGGTCATCTCAGCATGAGCTAAAGACATTCCTATGATCTAGTAGGAACACAGAAAATATTTTGCACATTTAGTTTCATAAATTCATCAATATTCTAATCCATTGCTAGGTGGGCATTTCTCATTCTAAATATTGTTAAGCGGGCATATATAAGGTAGAAGCAGGAGTACAAAGGGAACAGAGCATTGGGTCATACAGATAGCAGGAGAGAGTAATGACTATTATCACAAACAGAACTAGAAAGCAAATCCTAGAACCATCTAGTCCAATTCCATGTAAAAAACATTTTCAATAGACTTTTCCAGTGTTGTTTTTATGAGGGCTAGAGTATCAATCATTATAATCAAGGAAAGGGTAAAGTAACATTTGTCAACTGCTCAGATGAACTTTTCTCTCGCAGAATAAACATTATTCCTAATGAAAATATTAAAGCAGTCAGACATATTATTACAAAAACAATCCTAGATCCAGGGGACCAGAAGGACCACACAGGGCCATGAGAATTTGGACGAGTAGCCGCAAAGGGCTGCTTCTCCTCAAAAATGGGACGACCAAAGGGGTACATTTTTAACAAAAAAGAAGAAGTCCTTGGGAAATTGAAGCCGATGTACAACCAGCCAGAGGGGAGTCTTCTCCCTGTGTCCGTTTGAGCCTCAGGCTCTTGTTGTTCCCACGTTGGAGCTGCACAACTCGCAACTCAGGAATCACGGCCCAGTTTCAAGGGACAAGTTTCTTCTTTCAGGATAGGGCAATCACCTTCCGGGGCAAATGCCCTCAGCGATCCTGTCCAGTTTCTCAGGCAGTGCACCAGTTTTCTTCACTTCAATCTAACAGGCACCAGAGACACAGCACCTGTACCCTGAACTCAAGTCCTTCCCTAACTCCTGATTTGCTCTGCGGGCACACTGCTCTTTCATTGGGGCCCCAGATTGTATCCAGTGTGCCCAGGTATCTCTTGACCAACAAACAAAGGTGCAGACTTTACAGCCAGCATTCAGGAGCGTGATGCTGAAGTGCCTAAAGCAACCCTTGTTTCAAAGGGGGTCACCTCAAGTAAAAGCCTCCTTGCCGTTCTACTCGGTCTGTGACTCTCTCAGCTTGGCATCAAAAACTTGATCCACGATTTCTCCTTTCTGATTTGTGACCCCGTCTTTCGCCCAAGACAGTGGCAGGGGTACATACTTAACATCCCTATGATTCTGGCCTTCTACCTTCACTAAGGTCCTAGTTGTCAGCAATGCCTGTGCTGGTTACATTCACCTTGGCTTCAAGCTGGACTGGTGCTGACTCCCCATGCTGGATCTGATGTCCGGGCCCCTCTGGCAATGGTTGTAAGGTAGCAAATATCTATTGGTGGACAGAACAAAAGGTCTTTAGACAAGGCATACAAATAATCTATCAACAGGGAGGATATTCTCAGAATACTTCCTAGTCCTGGTGCGCCCCATATATTAGCAAGGCACCCAAGAACCACTTCTTCTATCTGAGAGTAAAAACCCTGGACCTATTACACTATTTGAAGCAGCTAAGAAAGTCTGTGTTCATTTACTAACTTCTGAGGAAAATAGAAGAACAATACAGACATACTCTAAATCCTTACATCTGTGTATTCCTATATTATTCATCTGAAGACCCTCAAGAAAAAAGGAAATGTTCTACACATTTACTCATAGATTTTATATTACTTGTACAGGACTGCAGACACTTCTAAAATGATTTCTCTTAATAAAAGCACCTACATTGTACGCTTAGGACCATGCTCTCATGTTATAGGTGGAGCAGGAAAATCTAAAACTGCTAATTTTAACAGGGATTCTAATTACATAAAGAACTAAAAACTTCAACATAGTGGGTACATACATTTCTCCAGCAGAACATGTTGTGACAAACAGACTCCTATAAAACAATATTTTCCTCAAAAATGTGTGCTAAGGATCACATGGGAGTCTTTCCTGCATTCTACTTTTCACGATCCAAACTATGCAACATCAGCTCTAGTAAGGACTGTTAGTTTATTTACACAGACTAGCTAATATAAAACTAGCAATGCCCTTGCAAAACTGTATGTAGCAGGAGAATAACATAAACAATAATGGTGTTATCACCTGAGAATTTTAGAACAAAAACTACCCACATCTAGTTCCCCTTAAAGATCAAATAAGGGAACAGCAATCTAGACTACTCATCCTTTCATAATTTAATCAGACAGGATGGGCAGTAACATAGCATATTTATTTATCCATTTTATTAATGCTAAAAAATTGTAAAACAGTATTACTGAATAGCCAATTAAATGTCTCATGGCTGTTTCCTAGACAATTTAAACAGGTTCAAAAAAAGTGAGAAAAAGAGAGAGAAAACATAAATTTGCCTACCCTTAATTTGTAGAGGAGCTAGCCTCCTTCCCCGATTTCGACAATAGGAAAACCTGAAACAGGTTTTACTTCTGTCGACACTATCAACTTCTATCTGTGGCAGCTGAGCACAAATACATTTGTAGGAGGTAAATAGCACATTGAGCTAGCTAAAAAACATTAATAACCAGCCATCAATTCCTTTAGCAAGTATACTAGTTGTAACATGAGGGCACATGAATTCAAACTAAATCCCATTGCCTCCTTAACTCAGCCCTAAAAGCATTAGTGCTATATACATGGCAGAGCCATTCTCTTAATCAGAGTTCACATATACCATTATATTTCCCTCTGTTCATATGAGTGCACAAAAACTTGCTTTTGCCAAAACAAAAGTAAGCAAAACTTCTCTTTCTCTCCCTGCCATCTCGTCTTTCAAAAAGTTTCAAAGGTCGAAGTGTCAAAGCAAACCTTGCTCTGAGCCCTGCTAGGCTTCTAAATGTAGAACTCGACCTTTAACCCTTTACCAGCTGTCCTATTTTGTGTTCAAGGTGTTCCATGCGGTTTTTCAATTCAAAGTGACTATGAAGAATCACAGCTGAAAGGCAGTCCTGTTATTCCTGTTTTCCAGTAATTTAGAGGTAAGAGAATAACTTCTGCTGGGTTTTTATATTTATTTATATTTGTAAGCAGTGTGCGTTGTGCTTTTCTAGCATTATAGAGGTCAGCTACTTGTGTTATACTTAAATGTGTGCATTTACTGAAGCCTAAGTGCAGTTTGAAAGCTGCTCTAAGTTGCAGAACTGCTTTTAAATAGTGAATTTTGCCCAATTTCGACTTTGGTGTTTGGGGCACTTAAAAATGAATATTCTACAATTTTTTGGCATATTAGTCATCCCCAGAATGTCCTCTTCATATCTCAGAGATGGGGGATCAGAAATGTATAAGGTACACCCTTATAAAAATGAGTTTTGTACGCCTGGATGAAGTGACATTTTCCATATTAGTTCCCCCCATTGCTGTAAAACGCTGCTTAAATTCAACTTTAATGCTAGGAGTTCACAGTATTATTATTAGGCATTATAAAGATTAAAAAAACAATTTAATGTACTTATCTTTAATAACATTTTTTTTATATATAATCAAAATTCCCCTTTTTATTTTTAAAAACTCCGGACCTGATTCACACAACAAACTTAAGGCAAAATCCTAAACTTACTACCATTTTGGTATTCACAGAATGCACTTACTACTTCTGGTATTCACAGAATGCACTTACTACTTCTGGCATTCACAGAATGAACTTACTACTTTTGCTATTCACAGAATGGATTTACGACTACTAACTTTACGTCCGCACTCGGGACGGAATTTCCGCCTCCGAAGTGGAAGTTCCGCCCCCGGAGCGGAAAGTCCGCTTGCGGGCCGGAAATTCCGATGTCGGGCCAGAAACTCCGATGTCGGGCCGGAAGTTCCGCTTTCGGGCCGGAAAGTCCGCTTTCGGGCCGGAAGCTCAGATTTGGGCCCAGACTACATTAACTGTGGCCATTGATCATTTGAGCCAAGGGTAAACACCTGTCCAAGTCCCTACCATCCCCCACCATGCATCAGCTGACACACTCCATCCAATCCCAGCCAACAGCTCCAGTTTGCCATGATGTTGCAAGTGCCTACCATCCCCCACCATGCTCCAGCTGAAGCCAATTAACACTAATTGACCAGCAGCAAAAAACTTTTAAAAGCAGCACACAGTGAAGGAACAGGTTTGGCCACAGAGAGTTTGTGTTAGCAAGCTGACACTGGCTGAGAACAATGGAGCTATTCAGAAGGAAGAGGAATTTCACTGCAGAGGAGACCACCATGCTTGTGGAGTTTATAGTGAGGCACCACAAACGCCTCTATGGACTCCCACCCTACTGCACCAGTAGGACACAGAAGGCAGCCCTATGGCAGTAGTTAGCCACTGCTGTCACAGCATTGGAGGAGGAGAGGCGCACAGTCCAGGACATCAAGAAGAAGTCGCAGGATGAAAGGCAGAGGGTGAAGGAGAAGTACTCCAGGATCCAATTAAACAGGATCCTCCCTGCTGCATACTCTGGACCCCGTATCCGTCTCACCCCACTGGAGGAGGATATCGTTACCACAATACATCCCCACTTGATCCATGGGCTGCCTGTTAGTGACGTCCGCTACGTGGTACCAGGTAAGTGGGATGAAAAGAAAAAGTGCATGAAAAGATTGTCTGTGTTGCACTGTCATTGTGAATAAGGAAGTAGTCCAAAGTGTATATAAAAATTATAGTCAGTCAGAGACTCATGTGTCACCCTCTGTATGTAGCACCACAAGTCCCACAATCCTTAGCAATGGAAATGGCAAATCCCTCCCCCACTTTAGAAAACATGGGCACTGCACTGTTGCAGTAATACACAAGCCTGCTAAGTAGCAATTGACATATATCAGCAGAGATGCACCAGTAACAATGCGACACGCAACCCAACTCTTGTGCAACCGCGGATGCGTCACATTTACAATGTGGTGCACTGTGGCGCAGGGATAGACAGATGTGTGTCGCATCTGATGGCATTAGGGGGTGCTTTGCTGGAGTAGTGTCGCAAGTGTGACGCAACTCCAACAATGTCCATGGACCGCCTACACCTAACGTTCTGTGCCACTCATTACGTGTGCTTCAAGCAGGCGTAAGGTTGCGTAGCAGCAGCCCATGAAAAGTAACTCTGTGAAATTTCGTTGATTACACTGCATCACTTGTACGAGGCAAACAAAGAAACGCACACCCTGCCTACATCACAGCTGATGCATGTTTAATGTTGCGCAGGGCTGCACAACGTGACGCATCCCCATAGATGCATTACATTGTGAATAAGCCTAAATGTGTCACCTGTATTACCCCACCGCTGTGTCACAGAAGTGACACAACGGTGGTGTTAATGTATTCCAAGGGGCGTGTAAACCGGCCACAAATTATCCAAGAAGTAAATCACCCTGTGCCAGCTTAAATCACAAAGCAGAAGGTGAGAGAATCATCAGATCAAAACAGTCATACACCTATTCTGTTCATTTCCCACCCTGCCACGCCATTACATCCCCAACGTACCACTGCTCCTACCTGCCCAGTCTGCGGCAGTACTGCACAACACTGTTAGCATGCAGAAGAAATGGGTAAATCACAGAAAAGTTCCACAAGCACATTTTCCATTTGTTTACTTTTCTCTCTTCTCACCCATTGACACATTCAGCCTGAGCACAGACAACTGCAGTAGCAGAGGTCCCTGCATCTACTGGGAGGAATCGCCATCGTACAGAGAAAGGCATACCACGCTCACTAACTGGTAAGTCAAACTGGCCAGGAGATGGTCAAAATGCATACATCGTCAGGAGACGACAGAGGGACATATTGTGCCCACATATGAAAGTCAACCAGAGATGAAAAAATAGCGGCATTACTATTGGAGTTGTCAATGGACATCCACCTTTAGCAAATGATAATTGTGAACAGCGAAAGACAAAATATTAAATGTCTTGGCTCATCATACCTTTGTAATTGTGGAACATGACATGTTTTTCAGCAACAGCCCCAGACCTGGGAATCCAATCCTGTAATCGAGTGCCACAACTAGTCAAAAGGGTGTCCCCACTATGTTGTAATGGTGTCTGTAGACCTAATCAAGAAATCCAATTTGCACAAATATGGCAATGATGAACAAAAAGTGAGATACCAGGGTCAGTAGTATTGACAAGGCATACACTGTCCAACTTTGAATGTTTCCAATATAGATCAAATGCCCAGTCCACACAGCTGGTCATGTACAACTTACATTGGCTGGCTTTTGTGTTGTCCATCAACAAAACACGGTAGTGGACCTCACATCATGATGCGTAGACATGTCATTGTAATATAGGTTGCATCCATGTAGTGGGCCCATTCGAAGTTATATGTGGGAGCAATCATGATATTAAGTATGACACACTTCAGCAATGCTGGTGCCCACAACTGCTTGTGCTCATCCTTCGTGCCAGAAATCTAGGGCATCACATGTGACTGCAGAAATGTAAAGTTGCAAAACACACTTATCATTGTAGGAACAACGAGGTCCTCCCATAATCTAAGACACACACTGACTTCTGCTACAAGGTTGGCTGTGACATCTGTTCAGGGAACACACACTGTTCTGGTGCTGGGCCAAGGGAAGTAAACTCAAGAATGAATCAGGCTGAATGCTCATTGAATGTGCCTGTCACCTCCACCGTATGTTGTATGTGTTGTACAACACTGTTGTCCTGCATCACAATATGCTCACATATGGCATTTGAACCCATGCAAGATCAGACCCTGGTGGCTAATGAAAAGATGACACAAAATGTATGCCAAGTGAGTGCAGAATGGGCATACAATAGTACAATGAGTCATATGAAGTGACCAGAACACAACCGGCTTGCAATTCAATGATCAGAAAAACCATGATGAAAATAGCATGGCTGAGGCCAACACTGATGCCAGTAGTGTACCTTTGAGATGGATGTAGGGGCTGCTAAGGTGAATCTTCATGCAGTTACACCTGCAAAATGACTTGGCTGAAGAGCAACACTCTAATCCAGTGCAGGCGGAAGGCATGGATGTATGACGTTACAACGCATACTTTTACAACGCATGCACTTACAACGCAATTTTTACAACGCAACATCCACTACAACGCATTCCATTACATCGCATGACACTACAACGCATTTTTAAAAACTACCTGTCAAGAATTCCTGTCATGCGTTGGGAGGAAAACGGTAACCAGCGACAACGGACTACATCTCCCAGGATGCTTAGCGGTTGAGAGGTTATGAAAACAGGAGAGCTGTTACAGAACTCAAGGAAAACACGCCCTTATGTAAACAGGAGAGCTGTTACATAACTCAAGGAAAACACGCCCTTATGTAAACAGGAGAGCTGTTACATAACTCAAGGAAACACGCCCTTATGTAAACAGGAGAGCTGTTACATAACTCAAGGAAACACGCCCTTATGTAAACAGGAGAGCTGTTACATAACTCAAGGAAAACACGCCCTATAAAGGGAGGAACCGGGAGGTACAACGCTGTCGGATATTGTGTTTACACCGACGTACCTGCTTCGTGAAGAGCAGTGTTCCGGAGTGGTGCTCCAGTAAGGCAAGAACGGAGGTAGGTCGAGTCGTTACTCCCTGGGCCGTGTCTTGCCCCATCGTCACCTGTGAAGGACCCGGAAGCTCTACCGGTCAACCATTGAGCTTCGCTTTTTGACTCGGCTGAGTCAAAGCGCAGTGGCGCTTTTGCTGGTTGGAGTCGTAACTCCCAGCCCGACCAGAGATACAGGGACTGCCAGCTGTCACGCACACCAGGAGGTGTTTGCCGCGTTACAGACTCGGAAGTCCACAGGATCGATCGAGCGGCTGCTCTCGGTTCAGTCTTCTTACTTTTGATTGGGGTATCGGTGACGCATCACCAGGAGGTGACTCCGCGTCCCGGTGCAGTCTGAGGAAGAGGTTGAGCGGCTGCTCCCTTCAGGTAGAGACCCCGGCTGGGTGTTTCCCTGACTCCTCGATTCTCCCCAACACTCTTCGTGCCCCTCACAGCCTACCGATTGGCATTGTCGGCCATTTCATTTCTGCCCTCTGTTGGCATACGCCGGGACCGGCGTATATGCAGAGGACGGTTAGGACCATCCGTGCGGTGGGCTGGTAACGTACATAGCCTGGAGGATTCCAGTGACTATAACTTTTGTTTATTCTTAGTGTTATTTGTGCCTTCATTAAAATAACTTACCCTTCACAAGTGGTTGCGTCCTCATTATCGTGTCTGTTAAACGATCCTGAGACGTTCAGGGCGTTACACTACCTTTACAACGCATTCCATTACATCGCATACTACCTTTACAACGCATACCATTACAATGCATAATATTACATTGCATTTAAGGTAAGTATTGGATAGTATAGGGGTAAAAATTACTATTCTAACTCCAGGGGGTGCAACAGTAGGGTAAGTGTTGGATAGTATAGGGGTAAAAATTACTATTCTAACTCCAGGGGGTGCAACAGTAGGGTAAGTGTTGGATAGTATAGGGGTAAAAATTACTATTCTAACTCCAGGGGGTGCAACAGTATGGTAAGTGTTGGATAGTATAGGGGTAAAAATTACTATTCTAACTCCAGGGGGTGCAACAGTAGGGTAAGTGTTGGATAGTATAGGGGTAAAAATTACTATTCTTACTCCAGGGGGTGCAACAGTAGGGTAAGTGTTGGATAGTACAGGGGTAAAAATTACTATTCTTACTCCAGGGGGTGCAACAGTAGGGTAAGTGTTGGATAGTGTAGTGTAATATTATGCGTTGTAATGGTATGCGTTGTAAAGGTAGTATTCGATGTAATGGAATGCGTTGTAAAGGTAGTTTTTAAAAATGCGTTGTAGTGTCATGCGATGTAATGGAATGCGTTGTAGTGGATGTTGCGTTGTAAAAATTGCGTTGTAAGTGTAGTGCGTTGTAAAAGTTGCGTTGTAAAGGTTGTTCCCCGAAGGCATCAAAGCTTCTCAGCCTATCCGCAATGTGTGAGCATAACCAAATGTTACATGCTGCTTGCCTCCTCTCCTACCGTATTCACACGTATAGGTGTATGAGGTTTGGATGTCTGCTGTACAAGACACCAATCGTCGTCAGCTAAGTAGTACCATGATATTGGAAATAGAGTATGCTTAGAGAGGACATTCAAAGGATGGACATAAGAAATCTGTGTTCTCTCATTCAAAAATGAGCTGTGTGACTAAATGCGTGGGGAAGCACAAATGAGCAACATCATGTCCCTGACTATTGCACATCTCACACATGAACCCCTTTCTGACTTGTCAACAGACAACATTAGACTCTGGAAATATGTAAGTATTAATGGCAAAGGTGAAAGCAGTGTTATGCGGAGGATTCCGGGTCATTTATTCCTTCCTATCAGTAACCTTCTCATACAAGTGTGTCTGTTGAAGTGTCATCTTATTGATGTCAGTGCTGTGTGGAGGTAAAGGCTGGCAACTGCTGCATGTGAGCAGGTGCCCACATGTAAAGTTCATGAGGTAAACATGCTGCACATTGTCCTGGATTACCCACAAATGGTCATTGAGAATGACATGTTGGCTCAGAGCTACCATCTGTTGTTAAAAAATATAGACCTGTATGTCTCATCACAGCTGCTGACAGGATGACACCACAGCAGCGGACACCATCCCGGGGACTGCATGACAGCCTGGCTGCAGCAGTGAAACCCTCGTGCACCTGTCCTTCAGGTAATTCTGGCATGAGGTGTGTCTGTTGAAGTGTCATCTTATTGATGTCAGTGCTGTGTGGAGGTAACGGCTGGCAACTGCTGCATGTGAGCAGGTGCCCACATGTAAAGTCCATGAGGTAAACATGCTGCACATTGTCCTGGATTACCCACAAATGGTCATTGAGAATGACATGTTGGCTCAGAGCTACCATCTGTTGTTAAAAAATATAGACCTGTATGTCTCATCACAGCTGCTGACAGGATGACAACACAGCAGCGGACACCATCCCGGGGACTGCATGACAGCCTGGCTGCAGCAGTGAAACCATCGCGCACCTGTCCTTCAGGTAATTCTGGCATGAGGTGTGTCTGTTGAAGTGTCAACTTATTGATGTCTGTGCTGTGTGGAGGTAACGGCTGGCAACTGCTGCATGTGAGCAGGTGCCCACATGTAAAGTTCACGAGGTAAACATGCTGCACATTGTCCTGGATTACCCACAAATGGTCATTGAGAATGACATGTTGCCTCAGAGCTACCATCTGTTGTTAAACAACATAGACCTGTATGTCACATCACAGCTGCTGACAGGATGACACCACAGCAGCGGACACCATCCCGGGGACTGCATGACAGCCTGGCTGCAGCAGTGAAACCATCGCGCACCTGTCCTTCAGGTAATTCTGGCATGAGGTGTGTCACTAGCTTAGATTTCTAAGCCATGACAGAGATCCAGATTCCCCTCTGCATGTAATCAGCAGTTGTTGTTTACAAAGTGAAATACAAATCAGGAGTGTCACGTGCCTGTCTGTCAATTAGTGATGCAGATCATTGAGAATGTTGTCACTTCCCTCATCAGCTGCTGGATCAGGGACAGCTATGTTTACAAAAGCTATGAGGAGACAGGTCCAGCAGGTGACGCAAGGGGGGAACACCAAGGGACAGAAAGTTGTGGCTGGAGCTAGTGAGTTTGCTTGTATCATGTACATCTCTTTGTAACACCTCAGTGCTATGGTGTGAGCTGTCATTTGTGGTGGTACCCTACACAGGTCACTTGATCCTCATCTGTTGATGCAAAGTACAGTTAATACAAACCCTTGTGTTGCACCACATGTTATACCAGGTCAATCCCTAATACGGTTGCAACCTCTGTTTCAGGGGATGCTGAGGATGAGGATGACAGACCTATGACCAGTGCGGGCCGACGGGGAATCAGAGGGGAGAATCCCCTGATCCTCCAAGCAGTGATGTCGGCAGCAAGTACTGCTCAAGAGGAGGAGGATGAATTTCCTGAGGACGTAGACTTAGTGGATGATGAGGACAACATGTCTGATGACGATACAGATGCCAATGAGAGCTATCGTGCCAGATTGGCAAAATCGGTCAGGGCATCACATCCTCTGCCAAGCAACGTTCGTCAGCCTCCTCCCAAGCAAAGTATGGCCTGTCCCCAGCATCGAGCAAACCAGCCACAGCTCCCACGCATCACAACACAGACATCACTCCCTCACAGCCCTCACGTCCAGGACCAACATGGTGGTTCCCCTACCCGCTCTTCCCTAGACAGTGTATCCCTGCCATCCTCTCCACAATCTGGGGGAAGTACCAGCCCTGTTGTGGTGCCGGTATCCCATGGGCACCATTCTCCTGCCCACAGGCTCCCACCTGCCACCCCCTCCCCTGCTGTTGGACCTGCTCGTCCCATCCATGGCAGACAGCTGCAGAGAGGGCCTGCACCTGGCTATGATGGCCAGTGGGAGCAGTACGTCTTCTAACAGCAGACAGATGTGAGGCAGGACATTTGTGCCATAGGGGCTACACTGTCCAACATGTCGGAGTCCCTGCAGGACATGGTCCACTTCCCTCAGGTGGTGGACAGGCTGAGCCAAGTTTTGGATAGGATGGATAGGACTTGGCAGGACATGTCCAGAAATATGCGAGACATGATATCCATCCAAAGGGAAGAGAGTGCAAGACACCATGCCTTGGCCATGAAGATGATGGAGGGCATATTGAAAGTGATCCAAAGTCTCCCTTCACGGTCAACGCAGGGAGGGGAGCCATCATATCTGCCCACAGGACAGCACATCCCCACACCTGTACCACCAACTGCACAGCAACAGAGCAAAAGTACACATCCACACCAGCGGGCTGAACTGGCACTCCCACCACCAACCCCTGTACAGGCACTCCCGCCACCTGCACAACCACCACCAATCCCTGTACAGGCACTGCCACCACCTGCACAACCACCACCAACCCCTGTACAGGCACTGCCACCACCTGCACAACCACCACCAACACCTGTACAGTCACTGCCACCACCTGCACAACCACCACCAACCCCTATACAGGAACTGCCACCACCTGCACAACCAACACCAACCCCTGTACAGGCACTCCCACCACATGCACAGCCAGCCCTTGTCAGGCACAAACATCCAATGTGCATACACCATCTGCCCCAGCACATGTAGATGACCCTGGACAGTCCCAAGGACAATACCCACCTCCACGTAGGCGACGAGCCAGACCTGACCCCTCCGAGCGGTCATCACCCCCCAAATTGCGATGTCGCAAGCACGATCGCCAGAGACAGGAACCCCAAGACAATTTAACCACGTGAATGTGTGTTGAACAAAGAAAGACCAACAAAACAAAGATTCTGTTGTGTATCATGTCCTGTGTAACGATGTAGGTGGCCTAGAGATGTGAGAAGGTATGTGTGTGTGTGACCCAGTTACAAGTGTAACCCATCATTGCAACAAGCCATTATGTGCATAGCAGATGCCTCACCAAATATGTGTCCATATTCTGAACCAGACGTTCAAAATGAAGTCAAACAAGTTGAAGTAATTAGAATTCCTCATTGAAATTTATGAAGGTACAGAAGAACATATATATATAAAATTGGGAGAGACCCCTTGAAAAGCTCAAGGGAATAGGGTACTTTCCACAAGTATAAAATGATAATCCCCTCACTTACTAACACTGAAACAATACTGTTTCACAATGTTACAGAATTGCATGAAACAAATTAATGTCCAGGTTTTATCACATTTATTGTATTTAAAATGCATGCATAGTATTACATTAGAAACATTACCATATTTGCCCCTCAATAGACTTTTAACAACACATTCACAACGTGATAACCAAAATATGAATTAATACACAAATAATAACAACCTGCTATGAGCCCGCATTGGACCATCAATCTGTGAACACAGTTTGTGATATGTCTAACTCAATTATATCTCCAAAAGCTGTGGTGATCCTTTTGATTGTGCTTTCAATTGCGTCGACGCGTTTTGATGGATTCTCTTATTAAACCATCTTTCTCAAGACAAATCATAGGCTTTATGTGTTGTCTGTATTGTTTAATCATAGTAAAAATAAATATATATGTTAAACTTGATTTGAAGTCTATTGGCAATATCTTCAACAAATTTCTTGTATTACCTAGTTTTTTCTTTTATATCTTTTATGCCGCATTCTGACCCTTTAAAATCATAGTTATCCCTTCTTTCGGTTCATATGGATGTATCAATCATATTATTGCCAGATATTGCATCCCTATGCGATTCATCCCTATTAGTCTCTTCCCTGAGAGATCTATTCAAGTGCTCGACACCAACAGTACATGGAATAATGGTTACTTATTATGTCTTCTCGTCTATATCCGAAAATAATATTATTCCACACCGTGCGTACCCCAATATTAACATTTATTTCTTTTACACTCATTTTTTTCTATTAAAATCTATGTATTTATAATGTCATCCTCACCTTCGTATTTAATGTCTGCTATCTCAACTTAACTCCGTGTATTTATCCTCAGTCACGCACTCTTTTACTGGATGTGATTGTACGTGATATTCAGAATCGAGATATTCTCTCTTCTGTAATATAAACAACATAATTTGCCTATTTGTAGCATTAGTTTCGCTTCACTATTATTGCATCTCACATGGTTTCATGCCTACCTTGCAATTATATTCATATAGCTCACTTGTATTTTAATATAAGTCGCTAGATTTCCACTTTTCAACTTGCCGCGGGGGTCCCTTTTGATCATCTCTTGTGTAACGCCACCTGATTAAAAAATATATACATCATAGTGATTTAGCTATTCCCTGGTTATGTCTTGTAGCTGCATGCTTGAGGCCGAAATAATAGTTTAAGCTAACAAGGTCTGCCAATTCACCCTCCAAGGACACCCGCTATAACCTCACCTTACGACGTGTGTTGTCTGGCGTCAATGCGGAAGTACTCCTGCAGTATCTTTCGTATTTCTTTCAACCACGTCTGCCTATTTGATCCCACTAACTGTTGTGTAGTGTCCTTTTAATTAGTAGGATGTTTATATGGAATGCCCTGATGTCAGTAACATGATGTAGGTCTGTTCTAGGTTGCTTAGTGACTGAAAAGAATGCTTGGAGTCACTTCGTGTTCTGTACTGACCGGTGCTGGAGGGTCTCTGTTATCCGCACTGGTGGGTTTATTTATTCACAACTAAAGAATAAACTACTTGATCCAACTACGGTCTGAGACCCATCTTTACATTGGCGACGACTGGGATTTCACCCACCGTGAAGGAAGAAACTGAGATCTCCTCTGCATTTTTTTTTTTTTTATATATAAAAAAAAAAAGGAACACTGAAGGCATCTGAAGCTGATTTGAGCCGCCCTGAGGTAGCTGAATGTATCGGGTGAAAAGCGCTTCATCCTTGGATTATTTTAGACAGGTAAAGATTACCTTGAAGCTCTGAGTGACGGTTGATCTGCGGAACCGTTTGTGCTCGAGCCTCCATTCTCCTTGTGTGATGTCCGTCACGTCTTCCCTGCTTACGTCGGCTGTTCACGCGGGGGAAACAAGACCCATCGCCTGATGAAAGCACAGACGTAAGGTGACGTTCGTGGCGGCCATTTTGAATTGGGGAGTCTTATTGAATGCTTCGTCCAAGCAGCGAGTTCGTGGCAGCTTGTCGAGTCTAGAGGCTATTTTAAAGTGCCTGTTTATCTTATCGGCATTAATTCCCCGGATTTTTCTCAAGTTTGAAACCTGTTCAGGTATATTTTTCTACTGAACTTCATGTTTTTTTGTCAAGACTTTACTGAAAGGTACTGGTACAATTCAATTTCATTATTATACATTTTTATGTATAATTTACTGTTGGCGTGCATGCTTAACACTGATGTAAATTTTTGAATTTACTTCTTCATATATTGGAATTCGTTTTTTTTTTTTGTTTTGTTTTCTGGAATACACTCTTTGAAACTTTAATCTTCCCACTATGGCATCTTCTCAAATGTGTAATCAACCATCAATATTTTTGAGTGCTCCAGGAAACCCCACTTTAACTTGGAAGAAATGGTACAAAACTTTCGAAAATTATATTGTAGCCATTGATGGAAAAAAGTTTCCAGCTGACAGAAAACATGCGCTTCTTTTTACTTATTTAGGTCCAGCTGCCATTGAGATTTTTGAAAATCTAACTCCTATCGCAGCACCTGCAGGGGCAGGTGATTCTTGGGACATTTTCAAAGAAGCTGTTGCTAGGTTGGAAAAACAGTTTATTGAAGAACCTAGCATTTTAATTGAACGTCATGCTTTTAATAAGAGGAAGCAATTTGCTGATGAGACAGTGGAACAGTATGTAGCAGCCTTAAGAGTCCTGGCTGCAAATTGTGATTTTGGTGCAAGTGTTGATATTTGCATAAGAGATCAGTTTATTTTTAACTGTGAATCGAAAAAGATACAAGAGAGATTATTGGCTTGTCGAAATCCCACACTATCTGAGGTTATTGATATTTCCAAAGGTATTGAAAGATATATACGATCATCTAAAGTATTATCTTCGGAAGAGAGTCCAGTCAATACTCCTGTGTGTGCCATTCAAGTTGGTAAAAAAGTGTTTAAGCCTAACATTGTGTCAAAGTCTAGTAAACCGTGTTGTTATAGGTGTGGATCCAAATTTCATCTTGCTAATAGTTTGGAGTGTCCTGCCATTAAAAGAAGATGCACTAAATGCAATAAGGTTGGTCACTTCCAAACTGTTTGCAAAAATGTAAGGACTGGTTCCTCTACCAGTAACAACAGTTTAACAGTAAACTCTGTAAATGAGGTTACAAATGATATTGAAAATATGATTATCACTTTGTATGATCCTCTTTTTGATGTTAATATGATTAATGTTGGTTTTAAAGCACCTCTAGGAGAAGTTCTTATCGGTGATGTCATTCTGGAGGTAATGGCTGATTCTGGCTCTCCCATTACTGTGTTATCTGATTCTACCTTTGAAGAAAAATGGACAGGTATACGACTTTGTGCCACGGACGTCAACCCAAAAGCATTTGGTAATTTTGATATTGAAATGTTGGGTTATTTTGAGGAAAAACTTAATTTTCAGGGACGCTGCATTTTCACGAAAATTTATGTTGCGGTCAATGGTAAGAATATTGTTGGATGGTTTGATCTAGGCAAATTAGGGATAATGTTATGTCCAGGTACTGATACTCCTATTAGATTACGTGACATTACTGTGAATCAGATTACTACACATGATTGTAACACTGATAGCATTTTATCTAAACATACTGCTGTCTTTGCTGATAAAGTTGGTCAGGTGAAAGGTTTCATGCATCACATTAAATTGAAAAAGAGTGCTATTCCTGTACAGCACAAAGTATGCATGGTACCTTTAGGGGTTTGTCAAAAACTCAAAGAGCATTTGGACAATCTTTGTTCTGAAGGCATTATTGAAACCACTAATAGTTCTGAGTGGATTTCGGCTATTGTGATCGCACTTAAAAAAAATGGTGATTTAAGGTTATGTATTGATTTGAGATCACTCAATAAGAACATAATTATTGACAGTCATCCGCTCCCAAGGATTCAAGAATTACTCATGGCTGTCAATAATGCTAAATATTTTTCCATCATTGATCTCAAATCTGCGTATCATCAAGTAATGCTGGATGAGGAATCAAAAGACTTGACTGCTTTTGTAACCCCTTTTGGAGTCTATAGATTTTTGCGTATGCCATTCGGACCAGCGTCCGCTGCTAGTGTTTTTAAAAAATTAGTGGATGTATTGTTTCAAGATCTGGTAGGGGTACAGGCCTTTCAGGATGACATACTTATCTTTGCTAAGTCTCACGAAGAACACAATTCTTTATTAGGCAGTGTTCTTACCAAATTAGAAGAAAGAGGGATGACTGTTAGCAAAGAAAAGTGCAAATTTTTTGTGAAAGAAATTGATTATTTAGGACACAAAATTTCAGGGGAGGGCATCTCTCCTAAAGTTGATTTGATCAGTGCTCTCAACAACGCCATTAAGCCATATGACAAAGATTCTCTGAGGTCCTTTTTAGGACTTGGGGAATATTATGCTAGGTTTGTACAGGGTTATGCTTTAGTTGTTGAGCCTTTGAGACAATTGCTTAGGAAAGGAGCGTCTTTTGTTTGGTCTGAAGATCATGACAAGGCTTTTGTAAAGGTTAAAGAGCTCATTTCTAGAGCTCCTGCTTTAAAAACGTTTGATCCCTGTGGAGAATCGGTGGTAACTGTTGATGCCAGTTCAATTGGTCTAGGGGCTGTGTTCACCCAATTTGTGGATGGCAAGGAAAGAACCATTTCATTTATTTCTAGAGCCTTGAAAGGTGCTGAACTTCATTACAGTACGATTGAAAGAGAGGCGCTTGCTTGTGTGTGGGCTGTGGAAAAGTTCAAGAACTTTTTATGGGGAAAATCATTCAAGTTAATCACTGATCATAAACCTTTAGTGTTTATGATGGATGGTGTACGTTCTGGCAATGCTTCTTCCAGACTCATTAGGCTTATTGCTAGGTTACAAGAATTTAACTTTAAGATTGAGCATATTTCTGGAGGGAAGAACATCACTGCAGACTGTTTGTCTAGATTGCCCGCTGAAAATGTCACTGAAGATTCCTTTGTGGATAATCATGAATGTGTAGTTGCTTTGGTGGATGTGTTTAACAGTTGTGAAGGAAAAATTTCTGAAGCTGATTGGGTCAAATTTTACAGTGAAGACATTTTGATTAACAAAGTCAAAGAGTTTTTGATTCGTGGTTGGCCTCCTTTCAGGAATCTTGAAGCAGGATTACACAGTTTTGCACAAATTTCAAGTGAACTTAGTATTGAAAATGGATTTTTGGTCAGACATAGTGTGTTAGTTCCCCCTGTGGGTCTCAGGAATAAGCTTATAGAATTAGCTCATCTTGGTCATAATGGTGTATCTGGAACTAAGAGATCTCTTAGACAACATTATTGGTGGCCTGGTATGGATACTTCAGTGGAGAGATTTGTGGATACTTGTGCTGTTTGTGTTCGTTCTGATAAACATTACAAGGTTTCCACTGAGCCTATTGGTTTACAAGAGATTCCCAAGGGACCTTGGCAGAAGGTATCCATTGACTTTTCAGGTCCTTATGACATCTTAGGTAGGCAACACAGATTTCTTATTGTGTTAATTGACAATTTTTCCAAATGGATTTACCACACTTTTGTGGAACATTCCAACACTGATGAAGTGATTACGTTTTTAGAAAAAGTTTTTATTGTTGAAGGTTTTCCTCGGATACTTATGTCAGACAATGGTGTCCAGTTCGTTTCATCTAAAATGGTTTCCTTTTTAAAAAAGTGTGGCATTAGAGCTGAGCGAGCTCCTTTATATTGTCCAAAAGCCAATGGTCAAGTGGAGAGGGCTAATAGATTTGTTAAGGATGGCATTCAATGTGCTTTGGAGAGTAAGAAGAATGTTTTTGATTTTCTTAATGAGAAGCTTTGGGCATATCATACCATGCCGCATTCAGTGACGGGAGTTTCTCCCTTTTATTTGATGAGAGGAAGAGGGTGTTGTACACTAGTGTCACCATCATTTGAGTTAGAAGTTCATAAGGATTTTGAGAAAACTCTTGATAAAGTGAAAGACAGTTTAGACGAGGCTGCATCTAAAAATAAGGTCTATCATGATGACATACACAGGACCAAGTACAAGGACATTAGTGTTGGTGATTGGGTACGCATCATTAATCCTGGTCTGCCACGCAAAGGTTTGTCTAGATTTTCTGCTCCTGTGCAAGTTATTAAAGTCTCTGAAACTGCTGTTCTTTTACACGAAAGAGGGTGGTGGAATAAGAGTTCTATTATTCCTCTTAAACCTGGGCAAGAGAAGTTGTTTAATGCACCTGACACAGATGAGTCTTTTTTGGATATAGGATCTTCCAACGATAAAGGTGCATGTGATTCCAATCTTAGACACTCTATTGAAAGTACACATGTAGCTAGTTCTTCTTCTGATAATAGTTCCAAGTCATGTTTTGATGTGTCTGTTTCTAATTCTGATGCTCACAATATCTCTTCCTCTGAGGAGTTGATTCCTGAGGGGGCTTCTTATGAGGTTCCTGTGAAAAGGACTGTGAAATTACCTAAAACATTCGAAGATTTTGTTTTAAAATGATTTGGTTTTTTTGTTTTGTTTGTTGGTATTCATAGGGATATATTTGTTAAAAAAAAAAAAAAAGAGGGAACATGTTGTGTAGTGTCCTTTTAATTAGTAGGATGTTTATATGGAATGCCCTGATGTCAGTAACATGATGTAGGTCTGTTCTAGGTTGCTTAGTGACTGAAAAGAATGCTTGGAGTCACTTCGTGTTCTGTACTGACCAGTGCTGGAGGGTCTCTGTTATCCGCACTGGTGGGTTTATTTATTCACAACTAAAGAATAAACTACTTGATCCAACTACGGTCTGAGACCCATCTTTACACTAACCCAGTACCTCATTGGTTGTATCCTGCACGTGGTAACACCCACGTGGGTTTACCAATGAATGTTTAAAGAAATATATGTATCATTTTTAATTTATTACAACAGTACACGCAGCGCGTCGATGTGGATTATCCCTTTCATGCTGGGTCATACTTATGAACAATATGATACACTTCCCCCCTGTTTTTATTTATTGATTCCAGCATGTATACCGATTTCTATGGCCAGTGTGCTAACGCTGCCGTGTATTTATGCGCCGAAGCAACACTGACACAATGTCTGACACCGTTCCTTTTACTATCCCTGTTTTTTTCTCCCTTCTCTAGACTTCATTGGTTCAGACATTGCCCAACTTTATTGTTCCCGTTGTTCACTAATCCCAGGAACACCGTATAGCATGATGCACAGGATGTATATCGGGTTGCATTAGCAGTTGAATTGTAATTGTGTACTCTGATTTATGGAGTTACAATTTATGAATACATGATGTACTACATAGTGAGTTAAGAGACATAGTCTCTGTAATATTCCAACATACAATGTCACCTTTCCTTTATCTTCATATCTAATCACAAACAGCTAATGAAAAACAAAGGTATTCAAAATATCTCTATCTTCATTTTATCCACACAGAGATATTTTGAATACCTTTGTTTTTCATTAGCTGTTTTTGTGATTAGATACGAAAATAACAGGAAGTATGTCACCAGAAAATTGATGCAACAACGATACATTGGGAATATATGGTCCTATGATTATTGCAATGTGTATGTAATCTTGATGTTTGGAGTGATAAAGGAAATACCCCGATATACATCCTGTGTATCATGCTATACGGTGTTCCTGGGATTAGTGAACAACGGGAACAATAAAGTTGGGCAATGTCTGAACCAATGAAGTCTAGAGAAGGGAGAAAAAACAGGGATAGTAAAAGGAACGGTGTCAGACATTGTGTCAGTGTTGCTTCGGCGCATAAATACACGGCAGCGTTAGCACACTGGCCATAGACATCGGTATACACGCTGGAATCAATAAATAAAAACAGGGGGGAAGTGTATTATATTGTTCATAAGTATGACCCAGCATGAAAGGGATAATGCACATCGACGCGCTGCGTGTACTCTTATAATAAATTAAATGATACATATATTTCTTTAAACATTCATGGGTAAACCCACGTGGGTGTTACCACGGGCAGGATACAACCAATGAGGTACTGGGTTAGTGGGATCAAATAGGCAGACGTGGTTGAAAGAAATACGAAAGATACTGCAGGAGTACTTCCGCATTGACGCCAGACAACACACGTCGTAAGGTGAGGTTATAGCGGGTGTCCTTGGAGGGTGAATTAGCAGACCTTGTTAGCTTAAACTATTATTTCGGCCTCAAGCATGCAGCTACAAGACGTAACCAGGGAATAGCTAAACCGTTTTGATGTATATATTTTTTAATCAGGTGGCGTTACACAACGGAGGATCAAAACGGACCCCCGCCGCAAGTTGAAAAGTGGAAATCTAGCGACTTATATTAAAATACAAGTGAGCTATATGAATATAATTGCAAGGTAGGCATGAAACCATGTGAGATGCAATAATGGTGAAGCGAAACTAAGGCTACAAATAGGCAAACTATGTCGTTTATATTACAGAAGAGAGAATATCTCGATTCCGAATATCACGTACAATCACATCCAGTAAAAAAGTGCGTGACTGAGGACCAATACACGGAGTTAAATTGAGATAGCAGACATTAAATACGAAGGTGAGGATGACATTATAAATACATAGATTTTAATAGAAAAAAATGAGAGTGTAAAAGAAATAAATGCTAATATTGGGGTACGCACGGTGTGGAATAATATTATTTTCGGATATAGACGAGAAGACATAATAAGTAACCATTATTCCATGTACTGTTGGTGTCGAGCACTTGAATAGATCTCTCAGGGAAGAGACTAATAGGGATGAATCGCATAGGGATGCAATATCTCACAATAATATGATTGATACATCCATATGAACCGAAAGAAGGGATAACTATGATTTTAAAGGGTCAGAATGCGGCATAAAAGATATACAAGAAAAAACTAGGTAATACAAGAAATTTGTTGAAGATATTGCCAATAGAACTCAATTCAAGTTTAACATATATATTTATTTTCACTAGGATTAAACAATACAGACAACACATAAAGCCTATGATTTGTCTTGAGAAAGATGGTTTAATAAGAGAATCCATCGAAACGCGTCAACGCAATTGAAAGCACAATCAAAAGGATCACCACAGCTTTTGGAGATATAATTGAGTTAGACATATCACAAACTGTGTTCACAGATTGATGGTCCAATAGGATGTGCAATATATGACAAAGTGCATTGTCTTTTGTGTTTTTTTCTGTTATGCGGGCTCATAACAGGTTGTTATTATTGGTGTATTAATTCATATTTTGGTTATCACGTTGTGAATGTGTTGTTGAATGTCTATTGAGGGGCAAATATGGTAATGTTTCTAATGTAATACTATGCATGCTTTTTAAATACAATAAATGTGATAAAACCTGGACATTAATTTGTTTCATGCAATTCTGTAACATTGTGAAACAGTATTGTTTTAGTGTTAGTAAGTGAGGGGATTGTCATTTTATACTTGGGGTACAGAAGAACAACCGTCCGTTTGGAAGGGAGAAAGGAAAACAAATGATGATCTTGATGCAGAGGGAGAAGGGAACCTGGATTGGGGTGGGGCAAAAAAAATATAACACATCAGGGAGCATCAGGGAAAACAGTCTATTTACAAGGGGAAATGGAAATAATAGTTCACGACAACGTCTCCGTCAAAAGTCAAGTGTCCTTCTGGTCATCCTCTAGGACCACAATGTCCAGATTGTCTGAGTCCGATGCAGGCACACGGCTGGCGGGTGCAGGAACAGGCACCACTTGTGTTCGTGACACACGAGGAGTACGGGGGGAAACAGTGTGGGGCACCGTACAGGGGGAGACATTGACGGTGGTATGGGAAGGGAGTTGGGAGACAAGAGACGACATGGCTGTGGCCATTGAATTGATGCTGGTGGTGAGGGTGGCCAGAGATCAGAGAATGTCCTCTCGCATCATGCGTACCTCCATACACACTTGTAGAATGATGCGAGCAGACATGTCTGGCTGACCCTCACACATCCACATCAAGTCCACTGGCACAGCCACAGGAGGAACAACACTGGGAGGGGCCTGGGGGGGACAGGAGGGATCTGGTGCATCAGGTCCGGAGCCAATGATGTTGTCGAGCTGGCAGCTACGATGAGGGGAACTGGTTGCAGGGGATGCAGCTGGAGCCCCCGATGTAATGGGGGACTCTAGAGGTAGGGAGGGGCTGATGGCAGGCCCAGATTGTGTGTTGGCCTGCCCCGAGGACACCTCTTCAGGGCCCACAGGTGAAGAGTCTTGGGGAGAGTAGCTCTCCACCACATCATGGGCCGAGGTGTCGTGTTCACCCCCCCTTCAATGTCCGCAGCCTCCACCCGGGATGTAGCACCAGCATCAGGATGTCCCTTGTCAGTCCGGGTGGGCGCAATCCCCTTGCCTCTTGATGTTGAGGGTCCCTCCTCATCCTCCTCTTCCTCGCTGGTGGAAAGAGGGTGTAGCCGCCTCCGCACTGGTGGCCTCGCGCTCCGGACCTGGTCCTGCTGCCCTTCCATTTCACCAGCTGTGCCTGCTGAAATGTAAGCAAAATCCTAATGTTATGGTTGTGTCATGCAGGACGAGACACATACATAGATGAGCCAAGATCAGACTTTATTTTCCTCTGATCACACTCTACAGTTGTCAGTGTCTATGAGCTCACATTACGTGTATGTTCACTGTCATTTACTAGATTGAGTCTGATATGGACATCTCACGTGGATGTTTTTGGCTTACACAACTGTATTGGCCAACCCTCAACCTGGCATTCTGGTGATCTGTGTGTCCTGCCACTGCTACATGTGCAGGTTCCAAAAGCAGTCCACCAATGGAGAACATGAAAACTCCTGATTTCTTGGATTTTGGCCATTGATAGGAAGTCGCAGCTATTTAACGTCTGGACAAGTGTCATCTGCTTTGTAGCATTGTATGGGACAAGACAAGTGGCGAATGTGGGTCACACATCCACAGAGGGTCTGGGCTATTTCTTTAGCTACATTGTGAGTCTAGCCTTTTGCTGTCCCCACACATGATCTGACAATCCAGTGGCACATATTGGCTTTGGTGACTGATAAGGTAGTGCAGTACACCGCTGAACAGTGGGGGATTGTTGTGACCGCTACCTGTACATGCGAAATGTCATACAGGCCACTGAGGGTGAGACGTCTGTCAGTGGACACACCTTGCAAATTTAGAAACGCTTAAGAGTGATGCAAGGATGTCAAAGTCTGTCTTGACTGCATGGCACATGATGATTTATCTCAATTGGAACCCAAACTCTACAAATTCAATGCAAGTCACAGCATCCAATACACTTTGGCCTGCCATGCGCACACTTGACAGTGTCTGTACCATTGCTCATCCAATGCACACATCAGTTATGATTTCCTAGTGCCAATTGTAGTGGTGCGGGAACAGCAGATTTCAGTATGAATGCACAGTTGTGGCTCATTTAGCCAGTTGTCATGACGAAACTACAACTCCCAAAATGCACTCCAGCCTTTACAGTCCATATGCCACAGTGTGCCTTTTTAATCTTGGTGACTGCTGCATGGACAAGGAATCTGTGAATGTAGGCATGGGACACACAAAGGTACAGCACTGTTTCACTCACATCATACTCCCAGACACATTTAGCATATGATGCACTTATCATGTCCCTGCTGCTCATCAGCCGCGGTGCGTCCATTAGGGCGCTTGGGCGTTGCCCCACCAATTAATTTGAGGCTGTTGCCGTCAGTCTCTCACTTCATGATTCATTTAAACCACAGGCAGGCCGCCGGAGGCAGTCAGCTCAGAAGGGGGCGGGGCAGCAGGAGTTCAGTCATCATCATGATGAGTCATCATGACATGATAATTTGGTGGCGGTCAGCGGAGCGCACACAGCAAGAGTGCGCATGTTCTGTTTAGGGCTTAAAGGATTGTGCACCAGCCGGGAACATGCGTACTGGGCTGCTCATTAGAAGAGCGAGGGTTGTTCCATGCTGCTCTTCTAATGAGCAGCCTAGTGCGCATGTTCGGGCTGGTCGCAAAATCTTTAAAGCCCTAAACAGAATATGCGCACTACTACTGCTCAAGCCAATCCTGGCGCTGCTGGAGCAGCGTCTGGATTGGCTGAGACCGGGACGCAGGCGCCTGTCTGAAGAGAGCCTCGAGTTGAGAGCTGTGGCAGCAGAAAAACGAAAACGCTGGACCCGGGGGAAGGTACGTTTTATTGTATTTTATTAAACCCCTCCCGCCGCCTCCCTCCCTACCCCATCACGCGCAACCCCCCCACGCGATCCCCCACCCACCCGTCATGCCGCCCGTAACTGAGCGCTCACATAAATATCCTTGCAAATAAGGGGGCTCTACTGTTTACAGAGTTATTGTTCCCCATGTACCCTCCAAGTGCGCATACTTTTTCCAGTCTGTTTAATTCTTACTTTTACATAACCTTTGCAGTGCTGGCCACGTTAATCAGCTAACTTACTTAGCTCAGTGAAAGGAGGCACCTGCTGCACAGATGTGTGCATATATAGAAGGTCTCTCTCTACGCAGATACATCAATGGATAAAGTGTCTTATGCAGTACGCTGTATTCAATTTTACGTCATGGACTGAATCCTAGTAAAAAAAACATCGGTGGGTTTGTGCATTTGTAGTTGTGGAGACCCGTGCAAAACCTGAATCAGGTTACAAGTTCCAAACGTCACGACATCACCAAAGACCTGCACGTACTAAATAAAACAAAGCCCCTTAAACGTAGCAAACGTCACACGAACTGGGACTTGAGGCATATCAAACTTTCCTGAAACTCGTTGCTCCTGATGGGTTATGAAGGCCGTTTCGAAGTGGTAGTGTGGCCATTACGTTTTCTGTGCGACGGGACGTGCTGGCAATATTTAGATGATTTGTGTTTGGTTTCACATGACATACATATTTGCTTCACTGTTTGCGACCTTCCGACCTCGTTCCTGCAAAACGTGGAGGCCGTAGCAGCGTGCGCTTCTTTCAGTGCGCTTTTCTACATTTTGGTAATATTGCAGAGTTGTGCGTATTTATAGTCCACATAATTTACAGCATGGACCACGTTGCTAAGTACATAGGTTGTGTTACAAACCCTGATGGGAGGGCTTGCATTGCATTTGGAGTAAAAGAAGGCCTTCATCCTTTTCCTATTCCTATTCAGGAAATGCTGTATATTTATTGGGTGAAATGTGCCTAATTCGGGACTCCTTCCGTAAGTGGCGTACAGCAGCAGCATAATGTCACAGTTGACGTGGTTGTACTTGTGTGTGTATCAGCCATGTTGTCGTGCTGCCGTTGTTGCTGGCCTCACTTATACTACATCAAAATAGCCTTGTGTCCAGCGAAAGATGAACCGAGACCAGGAGTTACCCTTTGATGATCTGCGACGATCATAGCCATCCCCGAATAGTAGTTATGTAGGGGTCACCAGCAGTGGCACAATCTGTCATCTTGTTATGCATCCAGAATGCTTGGGCATTAAGGGTACAGCCAAGACACATGCCCTAAGTGCCAACCATGACGCACATCCGCGGGAGCCTTGTTCATCACGTGCTGGTTTATCTTGCAAGATTCTTTCCCGCTATCCTTGACTTCTGCTTTCTTCTGTTTGTTCACCTCTTCCATCCTTCACATCCTCATCGTCTTTTAACCTTTTTTTATTCTGTAATACAACCCTTCCCCAGCACCTTTCGATATCAGGAAACCACCTGTAGTTTAAAGTCTGCAACCTCCTAGTGCCTAATGCCCTGTGCAGTTTTGTTTATTTGTGTAATGATTATTCAGCGTCTAATGTTTGTTTTAGAAATTAGCCTATCACCAAGCCACAGTAGTCCTTATTTGGAGATAGGCTAATGAGCGGGAACTTGATTGATGATGGAATGAGGAAAAGCCTCTAAGTGCTGTGGTGCGCAGCAGGGGTGATGATATGTGCGTTGCTGTTGAGCTGCAGGACAGCCTCTTCTCTGGCTCCTGTCGAATATCTGCAGTGTGCATGGAGATGTCAGGCAGATGGATGGGGGTTATTTAGTAGATTAATAGTGATATTAGAAATTTAGAAGGCAGTGGAACTTGTTTTCGTGATTTACAAAAGGATGAAATGCGGAGTTGGATTGGCCGGAGCTTCAATCTGAGGCAGTAAACTTTTGCATACGTCCTTTAGAATATATATTTGAAGACCTCGCTCTTATCACAGCTAGCTAGCAAGGTTTCATTCTTATTGTTGTTTGTTATATTTCACACTGGTAAAGAAGGCATTGCCGTGGTATTGTGCAGCATATGCCCCAGCACTATGTCTGCCTTTGACCTAATTCAGTCGTCTGAGTCATGGGGCCATGGAAGTATGCTTGTGAAAGTGCTACACTTTGTTGCCACCAGTTCTTACACAACAATCTTAGCTGAAACGTCTGTGGCCCTGGTTGTCTCAATGCTTCGATACTAATGTACACTTGGATGTTTCCGTACCTGGAGACCAGTACACAATGCAGATCATGCCAGTGCTGCTTGTAGAAGGGCTGTAGACAAGGGCTGTAGACACTTCAGTACTAGTACAGAAACATGTCAAGCAGGACAGGACGAGATACCTATGGGGGTTCATCGGTGGATTACGATCATTGTACAGAACAAAAAAGGGTACTTTCACAATTACTTTATTAAACTTCTTGCTTCTCAAAGTTGATTGAAAATGCACCATTTACCCACTCTTTTTTTCAAAATTTTCTCCGGGTGAGAATCCCCCCCGAATCCCCATAAGATGTTCGGCTGCGCTCGCTAGCCACGGTGCACTCCCACAGAGAGTTTACGCCCTACCACTTTCAAATGTCACCAGCCACCACTGCTGCTCATGCTCCTCCAGCCGAGCATGGAGGGTCGGCCAAGCTGCTCGCAGGACCCTCCTGTACAGTGGGGAGAGGCAAGGATGATGCATATGGTGCTGGGAGGACCGTTTTAGGTCCTCCCAGCGCTTGCGGCATGCCCTCGCACTCCTGGTGTGGACTCCCACTGCACTGCAGCGCTCACCGATGTTGTCCCACAGCCTGGCCCAGGCCCCATTGCTCAGCTGGTGTTCAGGGTCCCCATATAGCTGAGGATATTTGGCCATCCCCCCCTCAGCCAAGATGTCTAACTCCCTTTCAGTGAAAGGGGGTGCCTTCTCTTCGTAACCTTCAGCCATTATGGGGAAAATAAGGCTGATGAGAGCAGCAGGATGTCAGAGGATCTGATCTCTGATAGAGGATGACTCAGAATGAACACAAAATGGCTGCCAACTATTTCCTGTGATGTATTTCCTGCCTTCCTGTATGAAATAATGTGTTCCGCGTGAATTTCAGAGTCACTGGAGACCCTTTGGAAAGACCCAGTGGCAAAGAAATGGAGCGCAGAAAGGATCTTGAGATATGCTGGGATTGCATGTGAGCAGCAGGTCACAGAGTCAAGTTCCTGCACCCACTCACATACCATATCCAAGATGACTTCTGGAGGGAAACGGTACCTGGCCCTTACATCTTGGCTGGAAATTCCAAATAGGTTGATCCTCTGTCTGAAGATCCTCTCTGCTCTCCTCCTCCTCCTCAAGTAGTTTTGCCGCATGGCAAGGGGCAGTGCAACAAACACATTCAGTGACATGTTGAAAGGGTTTGTGTGTGTCTGTTCTGCAGTTATACATGCTGCAGAGCTAGGAGTGGCTGGAGTGTGTCAGCTGATGCATGGTGGGGATGGTAGGGACTTGGACAGGTGTTTACCCTAGGCTAAAATGATCAATGGCCACAGTTAATGTAGTCTGGCCCCAAATCTGAGCTTCCGGCCCGAGAGCGGACTTTCCGCTCCAGGTGCGGAACTTCCGCTTCGGAGGCAGAAATTCCAGCCCGAGTGCGGACGTAAAGTTAGCCCCTTCAGTGCCCATGACGAGCTGGACTCGTCATGGGCTGCGGTGGCGCTGTGCCCATGACGAGTCCAGCTCGTCATGAACTCCGCCCGCTAATGGAAGGCGCGGCACTGGGCGGGGAAAGGGGCGGGCATGCAAGGGGTTAATAGTCGTAAATCTATTCTGTGAATAGGAAAAGTAGTAAGTTCATTCTGTGAATGCCAGAAGTAGTAAGTGCATTCTGTGAAAACCAGAAGTAGTAAGTGCATTCTGTGAATACCAAAATGGTAGTATGTTTAGGATTTTGTCTCAAGTTTGTTCTGTGAATCGGGCTCTCCAACCCTTTTGATGGTTGCACATATGAAAAGCAAGCTTCATTCCTTTCCTATCATATTTAAACACATTCATTTATAACGCTAAGCACAGAAGCCTTACTTGAAACATGAAAGTCTGCGCCACTTTGTAAAGGACAATTATTATTTAACATCAAAACCACGGATGTGCTTATGTAAAAAGGCATTAAGAAAGTAAATCCCTTCTTATCTTTTCTCTGTTATCCAAAATAATGAAACTGTATTTCTAACTTTTAAAAAGCAGTCTTTAATGCAGGTCTTTATACCAGGTTTACACTCACTTAAAATCTAGGTGACTCAGCATTTTCCCCTCTGTAGCCTGCTGTCAGAAATAGCCATGTGCTATTAACACAGCTGTTGCTTGTGATCAGCAGGCGTCGAATTCTCACGTCTTTCAAGCCAGCCTTTCACGCCAGGCCAAATCTATCGTTCTGTAATGTGTGTTTAGTTCAACAACAACCAACTCACTCAGATAATGAGAATGCCTTTTAATACCTTATACATAAGGGTAAATGCTGTGACATTTTGTATCTTAGTTCAAATTATTGTAAAGCCCACAATTTCGTTTTTTCTTCCTTTCTATAAGGCCTATTTTATTCCTATTGATTGTGAATTCTAATTTTATCTTTAGCATTGTGGCAATTTGCACACATGTATAGTGTCTTACTCTGTCAATTTTAATGATAGCGTGCAGCTATTTAGCATGTATTACATAATTCATTGCTGGATTATTTTAAAATATATATTTTTTTAATGATATTTTGCATAACAGAATGATGACCAAAAAAAACACATTGAGCTCATTCCAGACATTTTCAGAAGGGGGTCATACACTCAGAACACACAATAGAGCGCTTAAGGCTAGCCATTCTTACACAAAGAGCGCAATCGCTACTTACTCACACAAGTACCACCAATGACAAACCACATAGACATTTAAACACACATTTAACCTACAAATCAACATTTAGGACAGAAACAAAAGACAGCCCACAGACTGTACTGAAACCAAACCATTTGTAAATATTAATTGTAAGTCATATTTACAAGAAAAGTTCTCAAAAGTAGTTAAAAAACAACCCAAAAGACTGTTCCATTTTCAAGAAACCAAAATTGTAAGGGTTACAGAGCTCCCCAGGATCCGGGCGACGTAATGCTGGTCCACCTCCCGATATCCCCGGACTCCAACCTAAAGGTCACGGAGCCCAGAGGTGATCAGGCGAGGGAAAGGGTAAAAGGGAAGGGGCAGCTGGGACAAGAACCTGTAAGACAAAAGAAGAACATTCACACACAGTTCATTAAGGAACATCTACTCTCATATAGGTCTCACTAATACAAATGGTTACCATAGGTTTTCTTGGATTCCTTCCCCAAGATCTCTGAGATTCCTCTCTCAGGACAATAAACCATATAAACCAAGTACACAGGCACTCTCTGTGTTTCCCAATGTTAATATCCGTGTTCTGGTCACATCCTATTCTATGACCCCCAGAGCTCCAGTCTTCCCTCAGACTATGGCTCCAAACCCTATTATGAATTCCGTTAATGTCTGAAAGAACACTAAGGAGGGCTTCCACGGTGAATTACCGCCGCCGGTGTTCTTTAAGTTGTAGCGCTCCTTCACCATGTGAGAATCAACGCGCTATGAGTCATACCTCTGTTTATTAGTTTCACGTGGGGTCCCCTTGGTTAACCTCACCAGGAGTCAATGCCTTATCTGGAATCACATCCAAATATGCCCCACTGATTTCAAAGTTTGGTGCCGCTACACCTTAGTTATTCGTGCTCCGCCGAGCACTGAATCCTTATAGGGTGTTGAGTGGGAGCCTCCGCTCCTCGGGGTTTTTAGCTGGTGTCTCGTAGGTCTGTAAGCTCTACCGACCTTCCGAACATGGGAATTGCACCGAAGCGGGTGCATAGGGGGAGCGAAGCGCCTCTGCCACGCACATACCTTCGTGCTCGTCCGAGCACTCGTGAAAGAGCGGACGGTGAGTGATGGGGAACCAGGAGCTGTTCCTACCTGCTCCGCGCAGCGGCACTCTCCACCAAACGCTACCAGGAATACGCTCACCTCCGGTCCTCTGTCAGTCGGTTCTTCCGAAGTCTCTCTCCCCCCTGAACAACACAGCGTAGATCTGCTGATAAGTTCGCCGAACTCCCCTCTAAACTGGAATAACGCACGTCTCCGGCCAGGCTTGACGTCGTTATATGGACGTCTACTTCCGGTCCCCGGGGCTGATGGGAGTTGTAGTCTTTAAGCGCTGGGTAGGCGCTTCGGACCACAATTCCTGACAAAAATACAACAAATTTGCCAATTTGGCCGGCAGAACACCAAAAATCGCTCTGTATATCACCACTTATGAATGTTACTAAGTGCACAGACCAGGATCCTTTTTTATGTACATATTTAGTTCCTTGGGGTACTAGCCACCAGGGAAGAAATACGTTTTTATACCTAAACCTATTTAGGTATCCCCTCTAGGGGAGCCGTCTGATTCCATACAAGTTCCATAATGATACCTCCAAGAGAGCAACACATTCTACGATGTGTGCTAAGATCAGGCATGCCAAAAATATTGCAGCATATACAATATTATACACAAAGTAGCACTTAAATCAAAGTGTGCTGTTCAAGTTTTCAAAAGTTTCTCATTACCTGCCTACATAAATTGCAATTTACATATTTCCAAATTCCAAATATTGGCCAATTTCCATACAATTCCAAAAAGCGTCGCAACAAACAACCATACCAAGCACAAAAATCTCCAACCTCTCAGTGCCAAGTTCGGAGTGACCTAACGGTCGTTTTTAGAATACTGACGCCAAAAAGGTTCTCAGTCAGGAGCGGTAAACATTTGGAGGAGTCAAATCAGGAAGACCAGAAATATACTGGGCTGCAGAGACAGAGAATCTCAGTGTAGAGTACCTCCTTAATAGAGTCCTGTCCTGTCCTCCTCAGTAGATTCATGTCTCCCATCAAGACCACTCCCTTGAATAGCCACTTCTCTGATGAGGTCCACGTTGAGCGCCAATTGAAGAAATAAAAACCTTCTCAGGGGTTTCACTGATACACCTGGTCCTTTTAAACCAACAAAGAAGAGATTGGCACAGAAGCTGTAATATAAAAACAATGCATTTATTAAACCTCACATGAGGGAGATTGCGTCACACAGTACCCTCAAGTCAATGTAGGAGGCATTCTAAGGAGTACAGAGAACAGGGACCTTATATACCCACACAAGGGCTCAAAAGAAGGCGGTACAAGTACACATGAGAAGAGTTACACACATAGATGGTCATACAGAAAATGCACAGTCAACAAGTAGGAGGCGTAATGAGTTGCTGACATCAGTTAGAACAGCCTGACAGTTCTATACTAGGAGCAGGTGCATTCTACTACCTAGGCCCTTCTGAACATGTGCGAGGTTCTGGAAGAGGGAGAAAGCAAATGGCTAGCACATAGCTAACTAAAATGGCTGCCAAGTACAAAATGGCTTTCAGCTCATGCTAACAGATTCCTGCAATCTTTAACAACAGTAATTACATAATGAGCAGATACGAAAGCAAGAATCGGCCTCATCAAGAACGCAGTGAAAAAAGGAAGAAACTGTAGAACACAGTTCAAGAGAGCAAAACATTCCCACACAGAAACACAATACCAAAACATAGTGTTGAACTGAACAGCAAACAACCGAGATGCACCTCCACCAACCTCCAATAGTAAGAGGACCCAAAGGTAGGAGGAGACATCCACAGGGCCCCAACACAGACACCCACCATGTAAAACCCCATGACTGCAAGCCACGAAGCAGCCACAAAACCAGCAGACCATCCCTGAAACCAACCACAACGTGGCCCAGGGAAGCAGAAGTCCAAAAGAAGAGACTGCATAATCCAGAAGCAGAGTCTGAGGGAAACAACCCAAACAACACCATCCAGGATAGGCAAAACAATCACACCCAAAAACACACCCAATAGAAAACCCCGACCCCTGAGAGAAGAACAAGACAAAAAAACACAGGGAACACAGCCACTGCACACCCATGGAAACAAGAGGCATCAACTGGAACAAAGTAGAGGGGAGCCACATACCAACCCAGCAGCCAAAAATGCAAAAAGAATGTCCAACCACCAGAAGAAAACCCAACACACCAATGTGTCAGGCAGATAATAAGGCCCCCAAAAAAATACTGCAAGGGCCAGTAACAACTGTGCAATTGGCTCCAGAGGACTAAACTGCTCCCCTTGCTAAACACAGAACCCCAAAGGCAAAAAATCCAAAGAGGTGCCGCCCTCCAAAGCCCAGGGGTGCCACATCCGAAAAGAGACCAAAAAGTAGGACACAAGGGGCACCAGAGAACCAACACAAGGACATCCAAATGCGCCCAAATACCTCACACAGAGCCCGAAGGGAGGAAGTGGCCAACCTCAACCCAAAACGAGCGGACCATAGAAAACCAGCACTCGCTAGGGTTCAACATCGTAAACTGCCAAACCCATTTGAGAAAATCAAGCACTAAAAGCAACCCAATCTGGGGCAGAAGCGTGCAAGGAAGAAGGACGGCAGGACAGCTGAAACAAAGCAGTCCAACTCAGAGTACACCATCCAGGTATCAGGGCCAATCCCACAACAACCATGCCTGAAGGGGCGACGGCTGCAACTTGTTGCCTGGAGCCGTGAACCCAGAAGCAGGCACACACAACCAGGAAGCACCCTGTGCGGCCAGACAGCCAAGACTAAAAAGAGGGGAGACCACAGGAGTCCCCGCCATCCCGGAACCACCTAAAGCACAAAGGTCCGGACCAATCCGATCATCCGCAACCCACAGGGAAGCAAGGGAACTGGTGAAAACACACACAACAGACCCATAATGCAAACTAAAGACATAGTAATTAACCACCAAGCAGGCAGGCAAGGAAGAACCGAGCAAAATCAGGGAAGCCTGGCATATATTATGAAGGCGAACCTCAAAAACCAGACCACATAGCAAACATAGAACCACAGACACCGGCAAGGAAAAAAAAAACACATCGAGGGAAAACTCCCAGCAAAACCATGCCGCCACTCAGCACACCTTCCAGGGGAAGGAAGCGCAAACAAAAACCAGAGCAGCTGAACAGCCCAGGAACAAAGGACCAGAAGCAGGCGAAAGCAGGGGCAACACCCAGGTGGGTACAAACCATGATGGAGGCTGATCATACCCAAACGTGACAACACAACACGAGAGGGGCAGATGCAAAGAGCCCCAAATGAACATCCCCCAACCCCCAGGAGCAGGAAGAACAGGCAGGCTGCACCCACGACCACATCGCCAGACAAATCCAACAGATCAGGAATCCCCACCCAGTAGGGGGGGGACCCATTGACACAACGTTGGAAGGTACAACACGGAAAAGATGAATGAGAAAAGAAACACCACGAGCAACCACCAATCCAAAATCTCCCCCACCAGCGTCGTCACCCGAAAACCCGGAGGGAAAGCCAGAGAACACACCACCAGTGGGAAAAGACCTGAGAGAGTAATAAACACAGACAGAGACTGCCCCAAGGAATCATCAAAAGGGAAGAAGAGAAAAGACCCTAGGGACAAAGCCAATGAGGCACTACAGGACACAGCCACGCAAGCCACCCCAGTACCCTGGTCACAAGGGACAACCCTCGGGCAACCAGAAGGAAAACCAACCCGGCCCATGAATCGAAAAAGGTAGAAGCTGCTGCGGAACCCGACCAGACCACTCAAGGGGCACCAAGACATCATGAAACCATAACACAGTGTAAACCCCCACAGACCAGATGTACCACTGTCGAAAAAGAAGCAGCGACCAACAAGGCATCCATAGAAGAAAGAATGAAATCCCCAACCCACAGTAAGCAGAGAAAGGTGCACTACACCGGAGGGAAAAAGGTGATAACCATCGCAAATCCATCACAGGACAGAGAACACCAGAATGACGAACTCCAGAAAGAGAAGAGAACATCCCTTCCCCCATCCCAAAGAAGGAGGGATAGGAATGAACCCCCCATCGGCCATTAGCAACGGGGGCACATCTACCAAGGCTCGCTGCAATACGCCCGACACCAGACAAGGAGAGCATACCGACCACCCACCGGGGTGACCAACCCCTGACCATGCAAACCACAGCTGCTTACTCAAACATGACCACCGGGTGGTAGGGAGGGGTGAAACAACCCAAACCTAGAGAAAGAAAGGGCACCATCAATGTGCCTGGACAGCAGCATACCACCTTGACAAAAACCAACACTGGGGCAAGACCGCCACGAATGACTCTGCAGAAGAAGTAATGCCAAGCAACCGCTTAACCTGCAGTACAACATAGCCATAGCAAAACAGAAGCCTACACCTTGATCAAAGAGCACCAGCAGGGACTGGAGAAGTACAGCAGTGGCAGAAGGGAAGAAGAAGAAGAGGCCGTGGCTCAATCAACAAAAGAAAGGAGATCTGCCCAACCCCAAGACAACAAGGTACGTGGGATCGGTGTTCCACAGAAACAAACACCACAGCCATCTCTCACCAACACTGCAACACCATGTGGACAGAGGACTGGAGCGGCAGGGGCAAAGGCACGACACAGGTGACGGGAAAGAAGACACATACACTTCCCATAAAATCACAGCCTGAAAGGTTATGCAAAGCCCAATGTGTCAGAGGACCACTGCAAAAACAGGACCCCGCACTCAACCAGCAAATGAAGGGACTGTACAGGAGCAACTCTATTAGACCATAATGCAACTGACAAAAGACCAGAGAGCATCACCAGGATACAAACCAATGTCCCGGGAGGGCCCTGCCACCAGGGACACAAGATTTAGCCATTGAGACATAGACCCTGCAGCAGAGAGTCTCTGTGTCCCAAGGAGAGATGGCCAAACAGTAGAGCATGCAAACCGACATGTAATTAGCCCCAAAAAGGGCCTGTACAAGCAGAGTTCCCACAGACAATCAAAATGTCCCCAACAATCCATCAGACCTGGGTCTAGACAGCCAGCTGGAACTAGCACAATCAGAGCGCCTGGTAATGAATGCCCCGAGCTGGACTAAGGGAGCTGGAACAGATGCAAGCACCCTGGAACCGTACAGCAGGACCCCAAATATGTAATGGGACAGCTAGTAGGGCAGCACACCCCAAGCAGAAGAAAGCGCCCGCGTCTGCCACAAATCTCTATCTCAGTCCGCTACAGCAGGACACCCAGGCAAGGCCGCTGAGAAGAGCCAGGCGGAACCATAACTTGGGGGAAAAGGCAAGGCGGACTACCGCGCCTTAACAAGAGAATGCAGCTGCAAGCGCTGGCCGCCTCTCCCATTCCCTTGCCAAGTCTGCTAAAGCAAGGCCCCATGGCAGGGAGTGCGCAAGTGTACTTGGTACGCCGCAACCATCCCACAATCCCCTACCAAGTCTGCTAGGAGCAGGACCTCACAGCATGGAAATAAGAAGGAAAACACGCTACAAGCAAACCCTGATTAACTCTCTGAGTCCGCTAGAGCAGTAACTCATGGTAGGAAAATAAAAAGGAAGATGCACCACAACCACCCCCAATTACCTCTCTGAGTCCGCTAGAGCAGGACTTCACGATAGGGGAATAAAAAGGAAGACGTGCCACAACCATCCCCGATTACCACTCTGAGTCTGCTAGAGCAGGACTTCACAGCAGGAGCATCAGAGAAATCCCGCCGACCGAAACAACGGTCCAAGCGCAAAAAAAGTCCAAGAAAACGAACAAAAAGAAAAGGACATGTAGAAAGACATAACAAAATAAAGCAGCATAGTCTGCTATAGCAAGGCGTACGGGCCCTTGCACTGCCTGCTGCACATGAAATTGAAAGTTTTGCAGAACCCAAAAAACAGGATGTGCTGTGGGTGGACTTCCTCTTTATAGGAGGAAGAGGATGTCAGCCATATTGGAGAGATGGGAAGCTAGTATGCTATCTTTTGACTTGGAAGTTTCTATGGGAGGCTAAAACTCATTATGTAAGTACTGTGACGAGGTAGACGGACGAGGAAGTAATGTACATTATGAAAACTCCCAAGCTCTCCCTGCTGATCCTGAAAATGCTGACGCTGCCGATGTTAACGTGGCACTATGTATAATTTAACAAGCTCTCAGCCAACTCAGTCTGACAGGAAACAAGCACAAAGCGCCCCACCCCTCTCCACTCTAAGCCCTGCCCGGAACTGGCAAGTTGGCATTACCACATGCCGCTGGAACTGAGTGTAGCATCGCGCTACAAAGAACCACAGACGCTTCTGGTGGTTTATTAGGAGCTTTATTTCTTAACCTCTTATCCCCACCTTGTCCCTACTCCAACTGACCCTATCCTGTCCGGACTCCTCCTCTTCCTCCTACTACTCTGACTCCGCCCTCCCCAGCTACTAGTCTGCTAACTCCATTACACTGAGGAGAGGGCCCTTTATTTTGCATTTGGACGTCTTCAGCAGGAGCATCTATAGAAAAGTTAAAGGCTGAGTAAAGCCATCACAACAACCGACCTGCGCACGTCCAGAGACAAGGGCCTATGTCCTGACAAGCGGCCTTATTTGAATCAGGTAAATAGTTCCAAGTCATGATCATATTTACAGCGTTAGTTTAATGTGCTAATAACAGAAAAGGCACGCACGGGTGAAGGTGAGGCTGGGGCAAAAAGGAAACACCATACTTGATTCCTTGGCGAATGCTGCATTAATGGGAAAGTAGCTACGGGTGCCAAAATAGCCTCCCAAACGAAAGCTTAAGGAGACTGTAGTTAGTCCCTGCTCATTGGAGACAAAAATATCATTAAATGTAACCCCATGCTGCCTTTCAGATGGCAGTAAAACAGTTTCAAATTATCTGTCCCACATAAACAAATAACATTTCTTAAAGGTGCGCTACTCAAACAAAAGAACAAGACCTCAACAAACCCAATCCCCCTGAAAAGAAAGCCCAAAACCGAAATAATATCCTACCAAAAAAAGCCCAACTTACGATTGATTTCTAAAATTGCAAAAAGGTTCAAAATTGTAATGCTTTTAACTCTCCCCCAATGATACTCAGGAGACCTGCAGGCGTTGTCCTCAAGTATTTATTCATACAAGATTCCCTGTAACGAGAGAGCGTCGGGCAAACCGCTCCGAATGCTCTAATGCTTTCGTGCCGTATCTCGCGCATGCGCGATAGCGTCCAATATGGCCTCCACCCGCCCATGCGTGAATGCGTAGAGCGCATCAACTAGACCGCGACACTACATATCTCCCCCTTTTTATAACACAAAAGAAATTTATACACGTACTGACTGTATTCAAGTTCACTCTAGTTCAAAGTCTTTAAACTTTGATGGTCTCACCATCACCCTGCCTGCTCGGGTGCATCTTTCCGGGGTCGTACGTTCTTCCTGTCTCCTGCCTTCATCTGGGCTCCCCCTTCTTTCTTCTTGAGTACTAGTTCTTTCTCTTCCTCCTTTCTCACTCTCTTCCTGTGGTGGTTTCTCCATAGTTGGCTCTTTCCTCTCGCTATTCCAATTACTCGAGGCAGTATCTCCGTCCTCCCCTTGTGGAGCGTCTACCACATCTCTCATGTCCTCCAGTTGTGTTGTTCCTTCGTTGTCTTCACTAGGCCACTGTAGAATTTTGTTGCATTTTGCCATACGGTCTTGGGACCATACCTTTCCGTCGCTGAGCAATGCTGCTCTGTCGTACACTTCCTCTACTTGTAGGGGTGGTGAGTATTTGCTATCTCCCTTCCTTTTTAGTACTGCTAACTTTACTCTGACCCACTCTCCTCTTTCTAGGGCCGTCTCTTTCACATTTTTCCTGCGGTTGTAGTGTTCTGTGTAGATCCTCTGCGCTTTCTCCAGATTGTGTTGCACCATTGCTGGAGACCACTTGCTTGTGACTGTCTTTTCTTTCCATGCTACATTGTCCTTGGTGAAGGGTTGTCTTCCTCGCAGAATTTGGAAAGGGCTGTACCCCGTGCCAGTGGGGGTGATGCGATAGGCCCATATCATGCTTTGTAGTTCTTTTTCCCAGTCTTTGCCTATAGAGATGGCTGCTTGTATGGAGGCCATTATCACCCTGTTGAACCTTTCTACTTGGCCATTGCTCGCCGGGTGGTATACAGACGTGTGTTTGAGCTTGATGCTGTTTCTCTCCGCAAACTTAATCCATTTGTCCGAGGTAAACTGGGGTCCGTTGTCACTAATGATGGCTCTGGGAATGCCTTCTCTGAGGAAAACCGATGTGAGGAATCGAAGTATGGTGTCCGTGTCCATTTCTTCTTGAACGTGTATCTCCGGCCACTTTGAATATTTGTCCACGATAACGCACACGTACTTCGGAATCCCTTGGTTGTCTAGTACAGGTCCCATGATGTCTACGGCCACTTCTTCCCATGGATTGTTGGGGTTCGTGAACTTCCCTAGCGCTGGTCTCATTGGCTTCAAGATTTTGTCGGCTCTTTGGCATTGTTCACAATCTCTTACATGTCTCTCCAATTGCAGGTCTATTCCTGGCCACCAATACGTTTGCTTGGTTCTCGCTTTAGTCTTCACAATCCCTAGGTGGCCCTCGTGTAATAGTGTTAGTAGGTGAGGTGTCAATTTCGCTGGTGGGACCACTCTGTCCCCTCTGTAGACGAACATGCCGTCATCTCCCACCGACAGCTGTTCCCTGACTTCATAAAATTGTCGGAGCTGTTTCGTCTGTTGTTTCTTGTCGGGCCACCCCTGAACTATGAATCTCTTGATGTCTTCTAAGTCTTTATCTGCTTCATATGCTTCTTTCCATTCTTGTTTACTTATTACCCGTTCTGGATCTTCTGTCAAGGCCACCATTTTGTTGTCTTCTCCCGTGCTGTTGGTGACACTTTCCATGGCCGAAGCCCTGCTGAGATCTGCTATCTTGTTCCGTGATCCCGGTACTCCACATCATAACGATATTCCAGAAGTTTTAGAGGCATTTTTGCTATGCGGGGTGTTGCGCTGGCGTGCCCACTTGACGTTAACACCTTAACTAATGGTTTGCGGTCCTTTTTGAGCAGAAACCTCGTTCCCCACAGGAACTGGCGATACTTTCCCACGGCCCATACTACCGCCAACATTTCCTTCTCGATCACACTGAACTTTTGTTCTGAACTCGTTAGGGATCGGGATGCAAAACTGAGCGTCTCCTTCGTGCCCTCTGTACTCTCTTGCATGAGAACTGCTCCTAGTCCTTTTTCGCTGGCATCTGTCATCAGTATCGATTCTCCTTGGGGATCATACCCTTGTAGAGGGATAGCTTGACCGATTTCTCTTTTTACGGTGTCGAACTCTCCTTGTGTGTTTTCCGTCCATTTGATTGCTGTTTTCTCCCTCGTGAGTTGCCTCAGGTGGTACGTTTTTGTGGCAAAATGTTGGACAAACTTACTGTAATATTCTGCCATCCCGAGAAAGGATCTCACTTCTTCCTTGGTGGAGGGTGGAGGAGCCTCGCAGATGGCTTTTACATTGGCTCTTTTTGGTGTTATTCCCTGTGCTCCGATCTCATGCCCGAGGTAGGTGACTGATGACATACCAAAACGGCACTTCTCCCACTCGGCTGTTAGTCCATTCTTCTCCTAGGTCCTTAGCACCCTGTCCAGCTTCTCGTCGTGGTCTTTCCGTTCCTTCCCCATCACTAGGATATCATCTTGGAAGTATTGTACCCCTTCCATGTCTCGGAATAAACGGGCCATTAGTTTCTGAAAGACCGCTGCTGCTGAAGTCAGGCCAAAGGGCATGCGGCAGAACTGATAGCATCCGAATGGTGTTATGAATGACGTCAGTTTCCTACTCGTGTGGTGTAGGACCACTTGGTGATACGCTGACTTGAGATCGATGGTGGAGAACCACTTCACTCCTTTAGTCTGTGCCAGCATCTCCTCTATATGCGGTAGTGGGAACTTCTCCACTATGATGCACTTATTTAGTTCTCGGAGGTCCACACACAGGCGCACCTTGCCCGTTGGTTTCATTGCCACCACCAATGGTGCCAGCCATTCTGCGCTGTCGATGGGTTCTGTGATTCCTTCTTCCTCGAGTCTGTGTAGTTCTCGTTGCACCGCTTCCCTCACCGCAAGCGGTATGTTTCTCACCTTGTGTGCTACGGGCTGGGCATTCTCTTTGAGCTCAATTTTGTGCGTGAATGTTTCCAGCTTCCCTATCTTCTCTCCAAATATTTTCGGGTATTCACTTCTCATTCCTTCTGCTTTAGGCCATCTTCCCTCTGATGTCATTAATACTTGTGTGTCTTCTCCCGGATTCAGTTGCATTCCTAATTCTCCTTGGTCTCTCCATCCTAGAACCGAGGGACCTTTCTCAGCGACGTACAATTTACATTGAGCGCTGCGTTCTTTGAATTGGAAGGGTAGGCTCCGGAACCCCACCATCGGAATGGGTTCGCCCGTGTATGTAACAGGTCGTATATTGGGAGGTTCCAGTTGCGGGCCTAGGACGGGCTCAAATTCCTCTTCCCACACGGACCTTTGGACAATAGTGTATGGGGACCCAGAGTCCGCCACTATGGTGATTCCTACTCCTCCTATCAATATGTCACACTGGGGTTTGCGTGAACGTCTACAGTCAATACCTGACACTTGGCCTTCCACGCAGAGTACGTTGTCTTCTTCCTCGGGTTCTTCTTCTTCCTCGTCTTGGTCCTGCGCCACATATTTCACTGTGAAATGCTTCAACTTCCTTTGGCAAACCTTCTCGTAGTGGCCCATCAGGCCGCAAAACGCGCACTTTGCTCTGAAAGCGGGACATCGTTTATCCTGGGCCGTGTGGTTTTGACTACCGCACCTCTAGCACATTGACGTGCCTTCCTTGTCCAGTTTCCCTGTTTGTCCTTGTTTCCCTCTCCATTTGTTCATTCCTTTGTGCTCTCTCTGCGCCATTTTGCCTTTTCCGTATTTGTCGGCGTCTTCTACTTTATTGATCGTAGGTCTCTGGGTTTGTTCTCTCTTTGCCGCTTCTGCGCATCGCTTTGACAGTTCGGCTCTTTTTACCATGGCTATCACGTCTTTCAGTGTGGCATCTCCGTTCGCCCACAGTTTGTCTTGCACAGTCTTGCTCGTGGTATGCATTACTATTTGGTCTTTTATAAATTCATCGTGCAGTACTCCGAATTTACATGTTATTGCTAGTTTCCGTAATGCTGCGACATAGTCGTCTATTGTTTCCCCCGTTTCCTGTTTTCTTTGTTGGAAGTTGTAGCGATCAATGGACGTGCACACTGCGGGGCGATAGTGGGTATCCAAGTCTTCAATGGCGTGTTTAAACACATTGCCATCTGCTGGTGGTCGGGTGGCAGGTACTAAGGTCTGAAATACTCTTATGCCTTCTGGTCCTAGATTGTGTAAGAGTATCCTTTTCCTCCTACTACTGGAAAACTCTTCTCCGTTCTCGTCTTCCAGTGCCTCTAGGTAATTTTTGAAGTATTCCCTCCAGTCTTCCCATTTCATTTGAGGCTCCCCAGGCCTCGGCAGGAACGGGATTGGTGTCGTGAGTGACGGTGCCTGTGCGCACATTTTGGCACGTCCCCTGTGTTCTTCCGCCTGGTTCCTCAGACTGCCTTGTGCTACCGCCCCTTCGTCTCCTTCTCGGGTCGCCCGGGCTGCTTCCGTGCCCTCTGCGCTATTCCTTCCGGGTTCCGCCAGGGCCTCAATTGTGTCGTGCCTCGACTCTGGGAATTCCTAGTGTGCTGGTTCCACCTCCCCGGCTTACTATGTTGCGTGTTTGTGCGAGTGTCCTGCACTTTTCTTTATTTTTCCCAGTGTTTCCCTCTGGCTTCAGTCTGTCGCTAAGGGGCTTTCTCGTTGGTGTTCTAGTGTCCCTCCTACGGTCTTCTGGGTGCACTTACTGGTGTGGGTTGGCTTGCCTTGTCGCCTTCTCCGGTCCTCCTGTCTATTGGTTTGTTCTCTTCTTCGATGGGTGTAACCTCCTGGTTTTGGGGTATCCCACCCTCGTCGCCACTGTAATGCTTGTAACTCTCCCCCAATGATACTCAGGAGACCTGCAGGCGTTGTCCTCAAGTATTTATTCATATAAGATTCCCTGTAACAAAAGAGCACCGGGCAAACCGCTCCGGATGCTCTAATGCTTTCGCGGCGTATCGCACCGTATCTCGCGCAGGCGCGGTAGCGTCCAATATGGCCGCCACCCGCCCATGCGTGAATACGTAGAGCGCATCAACTAGACCGCGACACTACAAAAATAAGCAAGGGAGCAGGAGGCATGGCAGGGGGGCGGCAGTAACACTCCTGTAACATTAAGAGGAGGTAGGAGGGAGGAATGGTATATTCAAATGTAAGCAGCTATGGTGCACAAGCTGAACACAGGCAAACAGTAACATAGCAGGAAACCAAGAAGAAAAGAATCCCCAAAGAACAGATAAAGAACCATAGTGGAATGAGACACTACTTAGTCCCTGCTGCCTGGGAGGAACGGAAGAGAAAAGGAGGAACAAAAAGGCAGACCACTAGCAAGCAGGTATTTTTAAAGGACACTAAAACAAACAAATCAAAAGCAGAGGGATGGCTTTAAGCCCACAGGAGAAGTATACTAAAGTATACAAGAGGTCGTACACTTACGCTCGACCTAACAATGGGTCGTTCATTCTCAGAGAGAAGTCAGAGTAATAGGACAAGGATGTCAGCAGGGAAGGTAAGGTTGATACATTTTTAATTCATATAAAGCCAGATGAGTGGCCAAACAGGCTTTATGTAGCCTGATAAATGGCACAAGGCGAAGTGTGGCAATCCATAGAAAGTGATGCAGGGGAATTGAGGTATAGCGCTCCTCAACTACTAACCAAGCATTGACTCTTTGGTCATTCCTCCAATCTAATGCTGGTCTAAATTGAGAGGCAAAAACATATCCTGCTACATCTGAGATTCCCAAGCCTATGTCATGCGATTTTGTGTACAATGTTGATTTTGCTTTTTGGCCCGTACAAAATGTTATAGACCTTTCTGTATTTCTCTCATAGTTTTTTTGGGTATCTTATGTGGTAAAGTCTGGGTCATACAAATGAACTGCAGGAGGAAATCCATCTTAATTAGTTTAATTTTTCTTGTCCATGACAGATCAAGGCATGCCCATTTATAGAAGTCCTTGAAAAGAGCAATTGGGGGAAGGATACACTTAAAGAGCATCATGAGTGTTAGAAATATGAACCTCAAGATAAGAGAGCAAGCCATGTACACATTCGGACACATAGTTCTGGATTTATCATCATCATCAAGTTTATTTCAGATTTTAAAAAATCGTTAAAAACCACATAGAGTACAGTTTCATGATTCATTAAAAACAATAAAAATGTTAAAATAGCATCATGATGAAAAGCGGAAAATTACAACTTTGCGAATGATACAGGCAAAAGAATATTTAGTTAGATAGACACTAGTCTTAAAAATGTCTTTAAAATGTTCACAACACATAGCAGCTATACATGATAAAGTGCAAATAACAATCTATAAGTGTATAAACATCGAGGCACATCAACAACATTTTAAAATAAGATAGACCATACCAGGACTGGGCACGTGTCCATGAATGTGCAAAAAATAGAATGAGAGAATACATATAACAGTGTTTTAAAGTCAAGTGCAAGGGGCTAAGTATAAAAAAAAAGACTCAAAATGCTCCTGCGTCAATGGATTTACAGATTTGTTGTATATGTGGTATCCACCACTCCCATGCCATGCAATTTGTGTAGTTAATTATGAACCCACGTCAACACTACAGCCAACGGACTCCACAGATGGATCACCAACTGCGCAGACAAGCTTGCCCCCTCGGGAACTTCGACAAACAGTGCCCCACGAAAGCCACCTGGGGCACCACCGACCTCCAAGAATCCAGATGCACCAACATATGCCTCAAGAAAGTCTGGAGAAACAACAAAACCCTGAAGCACGGACCAGCTACAAGAACGCCATGACAGAATACCGCCAACTCATCTGGTCCACCAAAAGGAACTTCATCCAGGACAAGTTCCTCGCTAACTCCAGCAACTTGAAGGAGCACTTCAGCATCATACAGGAATTCACCGAACCCTCCAGAGAAACCTCAGACTTCACACCCTCCCAGTACCTCGGCGACAAACTCTGCTCCTACGTCCCCCTCAAGATTAAGTCCCCCTACGACAACTTCAGCGAACAGACACCAGACACCAAAACCTCTCCTACCTCCGGCCATGCCAGCCAGTTTTCTGTCATACAGTCTGAAATTTCTCGCATACCATTTGCAGAGAGAGATTTGGTATAGGCCGTGCTATTATCAAATGATAAAAGAAGTTGGGTGTCGTCCACATTAGAAAAGGGAGTGAACCCAAAATCTCTGATAATCTTTGCAAGAGGGGCCACATACACATTAAACAGGGTAGGGCTAAGACAGGAGCCCTGTGGTACCCCCTTTGTGAGCTCTATGATGCGGGAATGGAAAGGACCCAAGTTAATGGTTTGACTACGCTGGTTTAAGAAACTCAAAAACCATTTTGAAGCAAGTCCATGGATTCCAATCTCTTTCAGTCTTAGGAGTATCTTATGGTGTGACACTGTATCAAAGGCTGCGGACAAATCCAACAGCCCCAGTAGCACAGCCTTATTATTATCAAGGGAAAGTTTGATGTAATCCGTAACACCTATAAGAGTAGATTCAGTGCAATGCTTTGGTCTGAAGCCAGACTGTGATGAATCTAAGCAGCTTGAGATTCTATGTGCTCCATAAGCTTTGTAGTGATATAAACTTCCAAGAGTTTACTCATAAGCGGAAGGAGAGAAATTGACCGATAATTAGCCAAATCCGATGCAGGTACATTCGCCTTCTTACAGATCAGCAGCACTTGTGCCGACTTCCATTCACGTGGAAGTTTACCTTCTCTTAATGATATATTTAATATCACACAAACAGAGGGGGCTAGTTGCATGGCTAATAAAGAAAAAAGCTTAGCTGGCATAATATCAAGGGGCAAGGCAGATTTTGCTGCTTTCAGCATCTCTTCTACTATTGATACCTGCAGAGGGGGAAAGCTCTCTAAACAAACATCCTTCTCCATGAGGGATGTAGAATGTTAAGCCGTAGTGTCCTGCGTGTCAGAATAATTGGGAAATCTATCATATATTTTATTAATCTTATCTTCAAAGTAATTGGCGATATTGTCACATAATACTTGGGAGGGAGAGATCTGATTAATACAGGCGGTAGGATTGGTAAAGGATTTGGGAACTTTATACAATTCTTTGGTAGAATTACCTGCCTGATTTGATCTAGAGGTAATGTAGGCTTTCCATGCTTTTCCAATATTCCTGTAGTGGAGTGCTAAGGCATTTTTATAGGTTTCCTTCTCCTTCGAACTGCGATTTCCACCATGACTTTTCCAACTTGTTACAACTAGCCTTCTCCCTATGTAATTCAGAAGAATACCAGGCCGCAAGCTTTTGCTGGGTATTTTAACGCTGTTGTTTAAGCAGCGCCAGGGTATCCATAACTGATCTTAAAGCCTCATGGAATTAATTTAACCTTGTGTTAATATCTTCAAGTGCTTCAAATATGGCGGGCATAAAATCTTTTGCAAAGGAATCTTGAGTGATTTTGTACCATTCTCTCCTCAAATTATGCGTGGACTTAATGGGGGTGCAGGCTGCCTGAGTGCCAGAAATCTGAAAATTAATTAAAGAATTATCAGACCAGACCACAGGGCACGGAGGTTCAGAGAGTATACGGGTGAGTTAGTTAAGATAAGATCCAAAGTATGCCCAGCAGAGTGTGTGGCCCTACATTGATCTTTTTCAGTCCTAGGGAGGCCAAATCAGCAAGGAAAAGAACATTTATATTTGCACTATTTCCACTATGAATATTAAAATCTCCCAATACAAGAATTGTTTGGAAGAAATGGTATGAAGAGCGATTATTTCCATCAATTGTAAAGTAAAATCCTTGAGAGGGCCAGGAGGATGATACACAAGGGTGCCCTTCCAACAATCCTGGGGCGTGAATTCGATCTTAAAAATACAGATCCCCATATTATCATCCGAGGTAGTGTCAAGTATGGAGACTTTCAGAGATTCTTTATAAACTATGGCAATGCCTCCGCCCACTTTATTATCCCTGTCTAATCTTAAAATGCAATACTTTTCAGGAAGAGCTAAGGTGATGGCAGGTATAGAGGAGGGTTTAAGCCAGGTCTCGGTAAGAAAGCCTAGATCAGGGGGAGCCAGAGTTCAGTAGATCCATATTTTTTTCTTTTGGAGTCCAGGATGACATTTATTGATGCAGCAGATGAGACCCTCAAAACCTCCAAGAGTCCAGACAGTAACCCTCCTGTGGGTTTGTTTCAGGTGGTATTTCTGTCCATCAAATAGATTCCAGATCACTTCCTCTGCACTGTAGCGAAGGCTGGCATCTGAATAGGCTGCATGGGTGGATAAATCGCTGGAAGACCGGCTTCTTTCGACATCTGATAATGTCTTTACAGAAGGCAGCAGCTGGTGTCTTTTGATGATCTGTAGGGCGAGCTGAGTGTTGCCATTCTGTAGTTCAGCAGAATAGCCTCGGTGGGATTCCTTTGGGTGAATCATGGAAGCAGCCTGGGGGAGACACTTGCGTGCTTTGCCGTACTCGCTTCGTAGGCAGTAGGCGCTGCCGAGATTAACAAGCATTGGCATAGCCAATAGGTCTCCCCTTTGGGACCTTATAAGTGTTTATCCATGCAACAGTTGTATAACTAAATTCTTATAAAGTCCCAAAAGCGAGACCTATTGGCTATTCAAAGTGGCCGTGCGGCCGTGAAAGTGAAAGTAATCGCGGTAAAGCGCTGCACGCGCACCCGCGCACATGTACTGTAGCTCTAGGCTGGGCTGGTAGCACTTTTTGGAGCCCTCTCAATAAGTCTCGCCAGATCAGCGCATGCGCTGGGTCAGGCGAGACCTAAAAAGCATCATTGTCCGTGTGGTTGTGACCGACGCTGGGGAACAGGGAGGCGTCCGCTTTCCCGAAGATTCTGTTGGCTCAGTTTCTCCCTTGTCAGCCCCCTGATCCTGTTCGTTGGTGGAGATTCCCAGGGAGACACCTGTGACATTCTCAGGATTTAAGTGTGTGATGGCATCAGAAATGCTGTCTAGAGAGATCAGGGCCTCAGCTGCATTCAAGTGGCCCAGGAACTTTAATGAGCCTGATGGTTTTGGTAGCTGGAGAAGCTTCTCCACATGATTCAAGGCCATGAGGTTGCCACCCAATGCCAGAGCAACATATGCACTGCAGGCAAGTATGGAACACCTCGAGCGTGGAGCTGTGATGAAGGCCTCCCCTTCATGGCTTTTACTGCTGCAAGCTTCACTCTTTTCACTGCAGTTATCTACATTCCCCTGGCTACTAGCTTTAGAACCGTTCACTTGCTTGGGGTCTTGCTGGTCTTCAGGAAGTAAAAGCAGAGCATTTCTTAGACAGATGGCTGCAAACTCCATGCTGGCTACAGAAATAGCGGAGGACTGCCCATCGTCATAGACAACATTCTGTACAGACTGTGATGCGAGAACTATTTTTCGGTGAGATCCTTTTCTTTTTTTTTTTTGATTTCAAAGACCTTTATTGTATCATTACAAATTATCACAGCACCATGCCTACAACCTCACGGGCCGGCTGCATTCAACAAAACCTTTCAGTTACACTCGCATATATACACAGCCATTTTTACCGACAAACCGGAGGCCCGGGGGCAAGGGTCAGTAACATAACCTGTTTTCCATCGCAGCTTGATACACAGTAGTCCAAGGTCCAAGAAGTTTTTATCCGTTTTTTCCTTCATTTTATAGTAACAGTGAAGGTGAACTTGGGGTATGGATGTCCATAATCATAATGCTAAACAGAAATCCGTGATTGCTGTAGTCTTACCAGGCATACAAATGTGGTTACATACATAACAGGTTCCAAAAAATTACAGCCCCCTCGAACATGACAGACCTCCGTTCGAGAGGTCATAAAAATGAGTCAGCAATAAAGGTCCATAAATCAAGGGGATATTCAAGCATAACATCAGTGCAGTACGTGCCTCCCATCCTTGTGGTCCAACGTCTATGTCGCATATTAATATATTTATAACAGCTCTACATACCCCTATAAATCTTATGTCATAACCCTTGCCCTGCAAACAGGCTATCCAACTCCCCCTCATCTTCAGCGCTTCAATAGTCATAGTACATCAACATGATGGATCATCTTATCAAATGTACAATAATCCCATCTATACTGACTCATCAACACAGCAAACCCTTATAGATCTGCAACTAAGCCTTAGTTATATCTGTAGGGCAATGATCCTATAATCCCATATCCAGGGCTGTATCCGTTTCTACCTGACGTCCATCTTCAGAGGAATTTGTATTGGCTACCAAGTATTCCCTTAACGGATCCCATATGTCCCTGGCCCTACTGCTCAATGGTTGTGTGTCGGCATATACCGTGTTCTGTTCTTGACAATATAGTAAATCACTTATCCAATCCTTAAATTTCGGTGCACGGCCCCTCCCCCATCTACATGCAACCCTTCGCTTTGCTAGTAAAAGTGCAATGTTTCCAAACTTCCTGCTCGACTTGGGTAGCTGCATAGTATATCCCAGTAGCATAGTGAGCGGGTCCCTTTCAACCGTATCACCCAACATAGCTTGTAGTGCTGTGTGTACCTGCGTCCAGTAGTCAGCCACGCCTGGACATGTCCAAGCCAAGTGTAAGAAGCCTGCTCCTTCCGAGTTGCATCGCTCACATCTGTCATTATCCGATAGGTGGAACCTCATCTTTTTTTCAGGCGTGTAGTACAGTCTCTGCAAAAACTTATAATGGATAATTCGTAGCCTGCAGCTGGCCGAGATCTTGGAAGTGAGCTCACAGCAATATGCCCACTGTGCCTCCGTTATGTCCCTGCCGATATCAACCAGTGCTTGAACGCTCTACACTCTCCACTCTCACATTGCTCTCGGATGCTACGGTATAGGTGAGAAACTAGATGCCTTCCATCCGCAGATGTAAGCAGAACTTGCAATGGCAGCACTGTTTCAGGTTCCTCCGGAAACTGCGGTATAGCAGCCCTCAATCCCTGCCGCAGCCGGACATAATAAAAGATGTCTAGCGGTGTAGGGCGATAGCCCTGAAACAATTGTTCCCGCGTTTTGAACTGACCGTTCACGAATAGGTTGCCCCAGGAGCAGATTTTCATCTTAAAGCACATCACCTGGAACCCCCCTTCCTGCAATAGGGATAGACCCGGATGATAAACTAGTGGCAAAGTCGGTGCATACAGAAAATCAATTGGTATTCTGCGTAGTATCCGCTGCCACGCATCTATCGTGCACGTTACCGAAGTGGCCGGCGTCTCTATTGCACTTACTGGGCCATGAATAATGTCCTTCAGTGGAAGAGGTCGAGCTATCCCTTCCTCCACAGCCAGTTGCGGCATGAATGGCGTAGGCGCAAACCAATGGTATGCGAAATGGGCTTGAGCGCTCAGATAATAAACTAGAAAATCTGGGACATCAAATCCCCCGCTGATATATGGCTGGGTAATAATCGACCACGCCAATCTCGGTTGCTTGCCAGCCCAGAACAGCCGTAACAGCTCAGAACGCAGCGTTTGAAAAACGCACCGGGATAGTACGGAATATTCTGGAACAAGTATAAAAATCGAGGTAAAATCACCATTTTAATTAGTGAAGCCCTACCAGCCATGGTGAAAGGTAAAGAAATCCACCGTGTAACATCCTCTGCCAATTTAGTGATGGCAGTGCCATAATTCAGTCTTAACGTCTCCTCCTTCACACCATTCAATCGGATAGTCCAATGAGAATCGGGCCACCGCGGGGGTCACGGGAAAAAACTGTGATTTTTTCCAATTGATTTGTATACCAGACAATCGACCGAACACCAAGAATTCCCTGAGCAGTGGATTGAGGTTAGTCTGCGGATCTACCACATACAACGTTAAATCGTCCGCATAAAGTGATACATCTATCTGACGTTGGAAACATTTAAAAGCACTTTGTGTAGTGTAGTTGTCGAATACGGCATGCTAAAGGTTCAATCGCAATCGCGAAGAGCAATGGGGACAATGGACACCCCTGTCTGGTACCTCTGGTCAAGGCAATCGGGTCCGGCAGCTCACCATTGATTAGTACTCTCGCCGTTGGTTCAGTGTAAAGTAACTTTATCCATGCCACGAATATTTTAGGAAACCCCATCCTGTACTAAATGACAAACAGGTAGCTCCATTCGACCGAATCGAATGCTTTTGTGGCATCAAGGAATATGTCAGCTACAGGTAGGTCTGGCGCTATCGTTTGGATCATAGAGAATAGGGTACGCAAATTACTGGCCGTGGATCTCCCGGGGACAAACCCTGCCTGATCCGGAAGAGCTATCTTAGTCATAAGCAGGGAGAGCCTAGTGGTAAGTACCTTCGCCAATATCTTCGCGTCACAGTTTATCAGAGAGAGCGGTCTATACGAATCGCATGCAGCGGGGTCTTTACCTGGTTTTAGCAAAGAGGTAATCACCACCTCCCTCATCGACCCTGGCAATATGCCTATCTCCAAAGACTCCTCAAAGACCTCTTTGAGCACTGGGGCCATTATATCAATATAACATTTATAAAATTCCGCCGGCAGACCATCCAGGCCAGTCGCCTTACCATTATTAAGAGACATGATTGCATCTCGTATTTCATCAAGTTCGAACGGGGCTCCAAGGAACTTCCTATGTGCGTCGCTCAGCCAGCATAGTGCCACATCATCCAGTAAGTTCCCAAATAGGACCTCCCGAGCGCGTTGTGTAGCATATAACTCCTTATAATGTGTTGTGAAGAGGCCTAGTATACCCTTCGTATCCTGGTGTGTTCCACCCTCCGATGTACGTATTTCCAGTACGTGTGTGTTGCACCGCGGATGTCTAGTGATCTCTGCTAAGGCTCGACCCGGTCTCTCTCCCTCACAGTATCTTCGAGCCTGCCAATGTTTACCTCTGAATTTGGCCTACCTATCTGCTTCCTCTTCATATTGCGTGAGCCTTTCTCTAAATTCCTTATGAATGGGGCCCATCGGCTCCCGGGCCATCCTAGATTCCATCTCCTTAAGGTCTTTCTCTAGTTTCTTAAGCATCCCTCGAATGTCTCTCAGTACCCCAAAGCTCTTTGAGATGTAGTACCCTCTGACCGTCACCTTAAACGCCTCCCAGATGGTATTCACACTATCCACCGATCCTTTGTTGCGAGGAAAAAACTCTGCAATTTCCTCTCCTAATTCTGTTTTAAACTGTGTATCCTGAAGTGCCGTGGATTGCATACGCCAAGTTGGTACGGCCCTATCATAGCCCGGGACTGATATTTGAACCAGAACTGGGCAATGGTCCGAATAGGACCTCGGTAAGTGCGTAACTCTGCCTAAATTAACCACCAATCCTCGAGACAAAAAACAGTAATCAAGTCTGGCCCACGTGTTGGCGTATGTGGTAAAGTGTGTACCCTCCCGAAGCCCAGCATGCACAAACCTCCAACCATCTATCAGTCCCCCTTCCTCCATTATACCCTCTAAAGCATCCCTTGCATGTCTATTATATTGAGGGCTGCCGTCAGACCTGTCCAATCCTGGAACCATTGCAACATTAAAGTCTCCTCCCCATATAATATGCATTTACCCCATGTTCAGTATCCTTCCCCAAAGCTGTGTGAAAAATTCGGGCGAATCTACGTTAGGGCCATAACAGTTTACTATTGTGACTGTGTCAGTACCAAGCCTGCCCCATAACAAGACAACTCTCCCCTCTGTATCCGCATGCTCACCTAGTTTCACAAAAGGCACCGTTTTTTTAATTAAAATTGCAGCGCCCCTGGCATACGCTGAATAGGAAGAGAAACTCCGTACCGCTGCCCACTTGCTAGCCAAGGCATAAGTAGAACGTGGACTCAAATGCGTTTCCTGCAATAATGCGATTTGTACCTGATGCTGCTCTAGATATACCACTACCCTCCTGCACTTTCTGGCATCATTTAAACCTCGCACATTCCATGATAAGACTGTAATTTTCGTTATCCGTTCAGTATCTGCCATCACTCATCAAATCCCCATAATCGGAATAGCCACATTTCGTAAAGCATGTTACATTTCCCATGAACCTGTAGTCGTGTCAAGATTAGCCACAGCAACCACAGCAGTGGACTTTCATGAATAAGCAAAACAGCATTCCAATAAACTTCTCCCACCACCCTCCCCTGTAGGAAAAAAACCCTCAACTGTCCCAAGTCTCCCACCCCCTTTAACCAACTCCAAACACCATGCCCTTTGTATAGCACTTTATACCCTCCCCGCTCCCACTGAAGCAAACCCCAACCTGCCAGCCATGTACCCTCCCCTTCCCTCCCACAATTGCCCCTAGAACTAGGGCTAGTAGACTCCCCACACAACAAAGACACTCGAGGGTATTTCCCTTCGGGGACCATTTCTAGGTGGCAGCACTAATTCCCCTCAGTATCGCCAAAACCACAATGTTACTTGTAGTCCGGCATGGTAACCCAGAGGGGTGTCCAGCGTTATAACCATAGGCAACATATGTACCGCATCACCAAGCAGTACTATCAGTATACAATATAAAAGAGAAAACACAAAGTACGGGCTGAGGAGCATCAAATAATGTGGAGGTCTCAAAATTACACATGCACCCCTGTGCTTACAGAATTAAGGAACAATCAGAATGCGTATTACAGTGCAATGTCCTTCTCAGCCAAGATCCCCATTCTCATATCTCTTGCCCCATACTCGTATACTGAAAAAAAAGAAAACCATAGTCACAGTATGCAATCAATGTTCACCCCTCTCACTGTTCACCCTCCTCCATCTCCTCGTGCAGTGTATCCGGATCTTCCTCTGCCCCCTCAGCAGGCCTGTTAGCACGCTTATAATGTTTGAGAAAATCCTCTACTTGCTGAGGATTTGTGAAAAATTGTTGTCTTCCCTGGTACGTGACTCTCAAACGAGCTGGGTAGAGGAATATATGATGTTACTTAGCATGCGTTTAGTTCGCATGCCATTACAACGCGGTCGTTAGTACGACCGCGTTGTTAGTTCGCATACCTTTACTACGCAATTCGGAACAACGAAGTGCAGTAGGGGGTGCTGGATGTTGGAATAGTATAATTTACTATTCCAACTCCAGTCTATGCGGACACTAGGGAAGGTGTTGGATTTTAAATCCAACACCTTCTCCCCCCTAACGCAAGTCGCTGTTCCGACTTGCGTAGTAAAGGTTTGCTAAGTAACAACGCGTGCGTACTAACGACAGCGTTGTAATGGCATGCGAAGTAACGCATGCGAAGTAAACGCCGTTTACCGGGTAGAGCAATGCGTAGTCCATTTGCAAGTTGCGCAGCTTGGCCTTTACAACTAGAAATTTCCTCCGCTCCTCCTGTACCATCGGAGTGAAGTCAGGGTATAGAGTAAAGGAATTGCCATCATATGATAGTGATTTCGTGCCATGTGCCGCCCGTAGAGTTGCATCCCGATCCCTATAGTTCAGCAGCCGGGCTATGATTGGCCTGGGGGCCGTACCTGGTTTCGGTCTGGGGCCCAAGGATCGATGCGCCCTTTCCACTATAAATTGCGGAGAAAAAACTCCTGAACCAATCGCCGCCAGTAACATCTTCTCAACGTAGTCCTCCATTTTGCCCACATTGGTCGTCTCCGGAATACCTACTATACAGACATTATTACGTCTACTTCTCGCCTCCAAATCCTCGTTTTTAGCCGCAATAACTCGCAGCAGGTTGTCCATTCTGGAGAGCTGCGAAGTGTGCTGTGCCGTAGTGTCCTCCCAGTCCGATATCCGCTGTTCCGCTTCTTTCAGACGGTCTTCGTGGGCATCCAATTTATGAACCACTGCATCCATGCACGATGACATTCTGTCAACCTTGTCAGCGATCGTCGCAAACCCTTGACGCATCTCGCGCAGAACTTTTTGTAGTTTAGCTGCTGCGTCTGTTGAATCCCCCGCGGCTCCAGTCGTTCCAGCTGGGCTGTGATGGACCCCTTCAGGTCTAGTCGTCTTCTTGTTAGAGTCAAACGTGAGCTTGGGCTGTCTCGTGTCTGGCCTGCCCATCCTTACTGTTAGCCAGCGCAGAATATCGCACTTCGTGTATGACCACTCTCCAATTCTCCAGCCAGCAGGCCCAATATGGTACAATCAGCAGGAAGTGTTAGGGTGGGGATAGGATTCTCAGATAGCAGTTTATGATAGGATCACAATGCGTCCCCCAGTCTCAAGTCTCTCGCCCCTGGGCCAGGCAATGCTTCATGCCCCTTCGCAATCAGTGCTACTGAATCTCAGGACAATGCACTATGCTGTTTCAGTCAGTGGACCTGAAAGGACGCAGTCGCCTTCTAACCCAAGATGGCGCCGATCTCCTCACTCAAACCCTAGGCTCTGCAGTCCAGATCCAGCAGTTCAGTGCGCTCTGCTTGATGTAATGGAGCCTAGTTCAACACTCCCGGCAACTCAGGCGGCTCTGTGGAATCCCACCGTATGTCGATTCTCCACAGTTGTAATCCCGACTAGCGATTCTGGGGACAGGGCCACGTGCGCAATCACCAGCGCAGCACAACAAGCCATACAATCTCCCCCGGTAGTGCTAGTGCCGGCTTTGTGGATCTCCCATGGTGGAGTATGGTCATCAATAGTCTATCTTTGCTGAAATCTGCATTAAGTTCCAATATAGCGCCAGCACCCCGACCCCCAGGCGCCACGTCACCTGTCTGCCACCGGGGCTCCTTCTCACACTCCTGCCGTGGTCCCTGATGATGCACAACCCCCTCGTGTGGGACCTCTTCAGTTCGCTTTTGCCTCTTGTAAGGGAGGGGGGGATCGAAGAAGCACCTTCCCGATCTGCCAGTCGGGTAAACTGCTCACAAAACACATGCGCCTCCAACCAGGATAAATCAGGGCCCTATATATCCCGGGCAGCCTCGGCACTCCCCAGCTCCAGCCCCCGGCCTGCCGATCGCTTCCAACCCTCTTAGGGGGGGGGGGGGATCCTTGTCGCTACCACCCCCGGCAGTCCCCTCTTCAAGGTCCCGGTGCTCCGATGTTTTCCTTTTTTGTACCTTAGGGCGCGCTTCGTGACTCGCTCGATCTGGAGGCCTAAGGCCGGAATCACAGCCCCGACCTTGCCTGGGAACTGCAGCCGGCCGAGCAACTCACTTCCTCCACCCGACCTGACCGCTGGAACTTCCGGAGCGCCTCTCTCCTACAGCGGCGCTTCAATTCCGATCAAACTCGGCAATCAGTCGTCGGGTCCCTTGCTGAGTCTCTGCGTGCAATGATAGCACCAAATATTGCCTATTAAAGGATATTTATTCGGATATTTGTCGCCGGACTGCGGGAGCCTTACATGAAGGCTTCCATACGCTAGTGCGCCACCTAGCGTCCCCTCTTTTTCGGTGATATCCTTGGCCTACGATGGATTGTACAATACCCTTTTTGCTTGGAAGACCTTTTAGTTCCTGCTCGGAATTCCCCTTATTTGCTGCAATGCAGCATTCGGCGAGTCTGAGTCAAAAGCGTGGAAGTGAGTGGTACACCTGGACAGCTTCTATCAAACCCTCGAAAGCTGCCAGGGGCGGCCAACGTGTAGCAACTGATGGCCACAGCTGCACTGCAGTTCATACCGCTTATTGGTCAAGAGTGTGCACATGGGTCGGCCGGAACATTTCTTACCTGGATCTTTCGTCATCGCAGCCAGTTGTGCACAGGCAGTGTCATTATCCAGCACGGCCTTTTTAAGGTAGAACATTCCCAAATTATGCTTCCCCGTGGCAAAATGGATACAGCCCAGATTGTTCCAAAACATACCTCGTAAGCATTCACCTGTTTTCATGTAACCAGGATCTTCTGCAATATTTGAGCCATTGAAAAGCTTCACTGCTTTCCGATAATTGCCTCTTAAATATTCAAAGTTACTCTTAAGAAACAGAGACGGAGGAGCATTTCCAGCTGTATTCATAACAGACTGTATCTCCCTTTTACACGCTTTCAAAGATTTCATTTGGATGTAGGCTCTCACTTTATACTGGTGTATGTTGGATTTTGCAGCTTGTACCTCAGCGCCCCCTTCATTTTTCTGGTTAGAGGCATCTTTGTTGTTGCTACCAGTCTCGTTATCTTTCCCGTTTTTAGTAATACTGCTTCCCTGCAAAATCATCTTCTCCAGGACCAAGAGAAGATGCAAGGCTTTCTCAGTTTGATGGGTCAGCAGATACAGGTCCACCAAGAGGAAGCAGACAGCCTGTGCAAACTTCTCTTCTCGTCTGTTTGGAGTAATTGGTCCATTAGGGCTTTGGGCGGAAGGTCTAGACGGTTTCAGACAAATACGTCTACCAAAAGGTTCAATGAACTGGAAAAGCTTCGCTCCGAAAGATATTGCTTCGGAATACTGCCGCAAGTGCTACAGAATGACAGCCTGATTGTAGTAAGTTCAGCATACTGTTTTCAACATCATCCAAGCTATCCATCTCTTCAACAGCTGAATGGACCTGGTTCTTTAGTTGATGAAGTGTTTGTTTTAAATTGTCAGTTATGGTCTGTTCACTTTTATAAAACTCTGCAACTGCAGTATTTAAAAATATTTTATAGTCATCTTTGTTGATTTCCTGAAGACAGCTGGGATGCTGCAGACATGCTTCATAGTTTGCAGCCAGAAAAGCTTGCAATGCGCTATTTGGCAGCTCCTTTTCCTGATCAGTGATTCCAGAGCAAGTGGCAGAAGCGTCATGCTGTTCTGTTCCCTGATCTCCTGCCTTGTCTGCAGCCATGGTGTTTTATTCGCCCCTTTATTGTTAAATACTATTTACAATCTGCTAAATATTAACTTGCTGGGCCTGCTATGCAGTTTCTGTTCGCGAAGATTTCTCCACCGCTTAGGTACAGTGTAACCCTGGGCGTAGGACTACGCTACGCTCTCGCGTAGTTTTCCCAACTACGCGCTACGCGAATTGCACGTAGCACAGTGCAAAAACGCGTGGCGAGCGAGCAAAAAATATCCCGGAAATACTTTTTCCTCGTTCGCGATCAGCAACATCAAGTTGCCGATCGCGAGCGGGGAAAATAGACCTCCCGGCGAGATTCTCAACGCAGGGAGGTCAGGTTTCTCATTGCGAGTGGTCGCGTATGCTCGCAATTAGAAACTACCAGTCCGCGTTGAGAAAGCTGTCTCTTGAGTACAAACCTACTCGAGCGGCAGAAAATGACCGCTTGCACTGTGCAAGATGCCGTTTGCAATGATTGCACAGTGCGGACAAGCATCAGGCACTGTGCAATCAGTGTGAACAGCATTTTGCATAGTGCACTACGCAGTTCACGTAGCTTGCGTAGTGCGAAGTGCACTTCGCGTAGCTACGCGTAGCGCTACTATGCGAACTAGGCCCAGGGTTACAGTGCTGTTTTCCTCACACAGAAATCTTGCTTCCTCAACTTCGATGTTGAGAAGTTTCTGATAGCACTGACGTTGCTTTCACTGCTGATGCTTAGCAAACTGGATCTCCCATATCCGTTGTAAGTGCTGTCCCAATTATCCACCTAATTGTGATATGCAATGTATCCTTTCAGGCATCAACGGTGTGTGCAAATGCGCCGTTTATCACTGCTTAAAACTCTTTCAATTCCGCGCCTTAGTATCTTGAAATAGGTGACCCTTTCAACAGGGTGGCAATATTTGTGTCCTGGCATGGGCTGATGCTTCTGTACAGTTTATGGCACACACATACTCAGCTGTGGGCTTGTGCTCCTTGTCTACGTTATGTGCCAGCACATTCACTAGAGCAGCTCGAAGTAGGCGCAGTTTCTGTCGCTGATGCGTGACTGTCAAAGCAGTCACATCACATTTTCTCTGGCGTTTCAGGATACAGTCACTGGGGCAATCTCGTGCTGACGTCGTGTTTGACACAGATTAGGACATTATAGGATACATGTACAGACAGACTCCCCTTCTCTCAGGCTCTCCGGCGTTCGCTCCTCCCTTTGGGCGGGCCCCTCAGTGCCCGAATATTTCAAGCTCTTGACGGGACTCCTCTTTCAAACCTCAACCGCTCTTATGGTTCACCGAACCCTCTGCGGTCCCGGGGCGCCCTGTCCTTCTCATAGACAGTCCAGATCCCATATTTCAGTGGCATGTTTGCTAGAAAGCCTCTCCAGTTGTGAGTAGGACTATGGGACACCAAACTAGTGATAGACAAGAGCTTGTCTAATACTAGGTCAACCTTATTCGGAACACACTGAAAAGCACACTGGGCTGTAATTTCCTGTCCCCATCTAAGGCTTTGAAAGTGGCAATAGTTGCATGCAAATGGTCCCTCAAGATTAGAAAAGGGGATAACCATGTTACATGCGCCGAGAGCATCAGGTGTGTTGGCAAGCCATTTGACCTGTTTAAGTTCTATAGCTGAGTAAACGCGTCTTGGTGGAGTAGCTGAGGCCCGAGGAGAAGGGGTCCTGGCAACGGAGGGGCACGAACGGGCACAGACGGGCTTGCCTTTGGCGCGCTAGCTGCAAGACCATTGCGCTCGTCCGCTGCGTGTCAGCGGAGTCATACTTCTTAAATAACTGAGGCTCTGAAACAACTAGCCCAACAACCCAGCAATTACGCAAGATACGGAAGCAGGAAATGAGCTCCAATTCACTCGCTTGCTCTCTTCACTCATACGGGGACAAACCCGCAGTAGAACAGAGAGCAAACAGAGGGGGGAGTCAAGAGGAAAGCTGGTAGCAGAACAAACAAGCATTTGCAATGCAATCGGTCTCGCCTTTGGGACCTCATATGTATTTAGCTATGCAGCACATTAGCCTGGGTGCTGAAACATCTACTGTGATTTAACAGGGAGGGAAAGTAAAGATCAAACTGCGTGACACGCCAGGTATGGGAACAAATGGAGAATAAAACTGCCTCTGAGCAGGAAATGATATAGTCCAAAGATCTGTTTTTAATATAAAAGCAGGGCCTTCAGTGGTCATATCACTCAAAATACAAGATTTGAAAAAAATATTATTGTCTACGGGTGCTCCTGGAAGACAATTTCTACGGACTGGAATCTAGAGAATGCTAAAGTGATTCTGTTATTTTACTGACCTCTGCTGGTGTTTTTCTATCAAGAAAGTTAAATAGAGGTAGTTGCCAGAAAAAAAAAGAAATTCCCTCAGCAGAAAGCAATTCTGGTATTTTACTGACCTCTACTGGTCGTTTTCAATCAAGACAGTTGAAAAGAGGCAGTTGAACAGAAAAAAAGTCCCCAAGCGGAAGCAGACAGATTTCCAGAGCCCACAAAGTACATACACATATAAGTATATACTAAAGTATATACAAGAGATCTTGAATGCTCGACCTAAAAAGTTTAGACTTCAACCTCAATTTTTGCTGCACCAGTCCCCAGGACATGTGAACGAAGCATTACATTAGTCCATTACAGAACATACTGGCCTCTCACAGAAAATGGATAATACCGTAGACCACACAGATCAAATTCAGAACAAGCTTTATTGAAAAATGTTCTTCTTTGCAACTCAAGACCTATTTGCTGTAATTTCACTTCTTCAAAAAACCTAGCAAAGTAGCAAGCCAAGAAAGTTTCTTCCTGAAACGATGGCAGGCTTCTAGACAGGGAGCAAGTTAGGTGTAGTGGTTACTGGTAGGACTTGGCCCTTTTAATCACACATGACAGAGAAGCAAATCCTAAAGAATAAGGCAAAGTACTAGCCCTAGTAGGTGGGAAAATCTATAGAGATTTAAATACTGCCCTCACACACCCGAGAGTGTCATGCTTCATCATAGGGCCGCATCATACACCCAGGTGCAGACCAACACCTTGGGTGGAGCGCAAATTTTTTAAGAGAAAGAAATGATATATGATGAAGTCGAGTGGTGAGGGTACAGTGTAAAAGACAAATAGACAGAATCAACACAGCAATGAGGTTCTGACAGTACTGAAACGAATAGTCTCCTAAAGGAAGGGACCAAAGAAAAGTGCAGAGGAAAGCAAAGTATAAAACTGTCTCGAGGTTAACCCTCAATTTTATTCCTGTTAACCTCGGGCAGGGTTAAAATAAATGATATGGGGTATCAAGGGCAGGTAACGACCCCGTAATCCCCACTGCTAAAACCAACATGTTTCTGCCAGTATTCTCTGTGCCCAACCGGGTCACTCTGGCATTCGTCAGGGTATAGGTCCCTTGTTGTCTGGTCTCACCCACTATTTGGGTATGTATTACCTTGATACTCGGGGTATTGCCCCGGCGTTCCTCTATAATGAGATTTCCAAGAGGTTTTATACATAAGAGTTTACAGTTACAATTCTGAACCCGGAACGGAGGACGGTTGTGGGGCCACAAGAGAGAGTGTCTCTTTGGAGTAAGTGTGACAATAAGAGCACCTTCCCCCGCCGTTCCGGGTTCAGAATTGTAACTGTAAACTCTTATGTATAAAACCTCTTGGAAATCTCATTATAGAGGAACGCCGGGGCAATACCCCGAGTATCAAGGTAATACATACCCAAATAGTGGGTGAGACCAGACAACAAGGGACCTATACCCTGACGAATGCCAGAGTGACCCGGTTGGGCACAGAGAATACTGGCAGAAACATGTTGGTTTTAGCAGTGGGGATTACGGGGTCGTTACCTGCCCTTGATACCCCATATCATTTATTTTAACCCTGCCCGAGGTTAACAGGAATAAAATTGAGGGTTAACCTCGAGACAGTTTTATACTTTGCTTTCCTCTGCACTTTTCTTTGGTCCCTTCCTTTAGGAGACTATTCGTTTCAGTACTGTCAGAACCTCATTGCTGTGTTGATTCTGTCTATTTGTCTTTTACACTGTACCCTCACCACTCGACTTCATCATATATCATTTCTTTCTCTTAAAAAATTTGCGCTCCACCCAAGGTGTTGGTCTGCACCTGGGTGTATGATGCGGCCCTATGATGAAGCATGACACTCTCGGGTGTGTGAGGGCAGTATTTAAATCTCTATAGATTTTCCCACCTACTAGGGCTAGTACTTTGCCTTATTCTTTAGGATTTGCTTCTCTGTCATGTGTGATTAAAAGTTTCTGAGGGAGTCAGAGATAGCCTCGCCCCCTTTCTTTCCCTCGTCTCTCCTACGTTGTGTTTTGAGGACTTGGCCCTTACCACAAGATAAAGAGGATGACTAAACAGATGTTGCTGGTGGTGGTAGCATGCCCTAGCAGTACAGTCCATTTTTACTATCAGAAGGGCATAGAAAGCAAAAAGACAAGATAGAGAAACTCCTTGCTCATTAAACTTAATCTGGAGCTCTCCCTCCTACACCACACTGGGCCCTGGTGACAGCAAGCAGAAACTTGTCAACTCCAAGGCGCGGGATTTCAGGAAGATGTAGGCAGGCCATCAGAGTTCATTCAGGAATGAAAGGCTTAGTCTCAGAAGGATTCAAGCACATTTCTTTACATATACATTGCAGTTCAAAAACATATAAAAACTAAACATATACTCAGTTTGTCATGCTATAAATCAAAAACTGCAGGGATCCAAACGAATTACATGCACAATGTACAAACAGATTCCATTATAATTAGGGCTCCATGTTATATGGTATTTATTTGTTTGACATTTACGTCTGTATTTATCCATATTTATTATGGGTTTTGTGTATAAAAATAAAACTGAAACTGGTATATTTCCACATTTATTTAACCAATAAATATGCAGTCACGTTTGAATGCCTGCCAGGTTTCAGTGATATGAACACCGGCAGAAGATAAATCAATGCGCTTATATGAAAATATGCAGATTTAGTATCAGTGTTGTGCATATCTACTGCTGTTCAAGCCCCTCTACTAAAATCCCTTTTTTAAACCCCCTTACCCATCAATCCACACAGTTCTTGACCTGGCAGTCATGGCAAAGTGTATTTAGAATCACTCAAAAAGCACCCAATTTCCGTTTTCATTCACATTTAAAAATAAATACAGACAAGAAAATAAATGGTTTTTCCGTCTGTATTTATCTTTAAAATCAGTAAAAACGTAAAACAGGAAGCCTTAATTATAAAGCTTCGACAAGACCCCAACCAGATGATTTATGGGATAAAGTTCCCACTGCTGTACATTATAAAAATATTTCAAGTCAACAAGGAGTTCCGTGACTATTATAAAGGAACGAGGCTAAAGGTCGCGCTGCAGAAGGTGCTTTATTGACTAGGATATATAGCCATCACCCTTTACAAAAACCACTGAAATCCTTGGTGTCTTGCCCATGATGTTATATGTGAGATTTGCTCCCAGACTAGCAGTGGGGATGAGCTCATTTCTCATCTGCAGTGGGAAGGTTCATTGCCCCAGGGAGCCTGAAATGAGTAATAATGTTAGCCTTTTCCTGAGACTAAGTTTCAAAAACACTGCCTTGGCCTTTAATATGAAATTTATACAGTGCTGGTGTTAGACACTTAAGATTCCCTGGTCGCACTCGCAGCGAGTTCAGACTGCGTTTTTATAGTTACAACACTAAAAGCAAAAAAAGACTGCTGCAATTTGGAACTCAACTAAACATTAGATCTAATGAAAAATGCCAATGAAACTATGCTATTTTATTGATAGTATATTAATTCATCCTGCATCTTAGCAAGTACTGGTACTAGAGTGTTTTGAGCCCCATAAGGGGCTAGGAGAATGCTATGTAAAAATATATATTTTTTATTGTGAACCTTAGCTAGGCACTGGCATGGGATGTAAATATATATATTCTTTAAAGAGAATGGCATTTTTAAACCTATGGTCTGGGCCAAACATTGCCCCCAAAGGACATGTGACTAAGGATATACACATATTGTATGACAGTGGAATTTTAAGTGTTGCTTTTCTAAAGCTAAACGATATTCTATTGTGACACCTGCACCTCATGTGAAGAGAATATCGTGCACATTCCTCTTAGAAGAACATGCGCAAGAGCACACAATGATTGTCAATGAGACCTGGTTCTTATGGCCACTCTCAAACAGCGAAACAACAATGCAGAGGCTATCCATCGTAGGTTATAAAGTGGAGACTAAAAGCTGTGCACATGAAGAATGCACACCTTGGTCAGATTGCACTTGGGGTGCTTCAAAGCCTCTGGGATGAACTTTAAAACTCAACAAGAAGCATTTGGAACAAATCAGATACTGTGTGCGCTTTCTGAGCCGTGACTCCATTCAATCGATATTTTGGTGAGTTTAAATATCATGAGAAGACGTCTGGAGACAGCCCCATCATATTCCTGCTATTTTATATATGAACTAGCAATGGACATGACTTCACGTGGCAATCCCCACCCTTGCAACACGTAACCTATCAATATATGTCCACAAACCACTCCTAGTAGAAAAAAACAATAAGCAAGCTACAGCAAAACAAACCACTTTCAGGGTGGCTGAGCAAACCTCCTAGTAGGATGTTGCATTTTGTTAACAATGAGGGCAAGTTGCACTCAATTTAGAATTCACATTAGAGAGATTTTTTATATAAAGAGCTGGGTGGAGAAATGAGAAACCTTTAAGTGGTAGCTCCTGTCACCCTGAGAACAAGTTTGCACCTTAATTAATGCGAGTTCGACTGTGCTCTGCATAATTAGGCATGGAAACCGTACGCAGGATTCAACAACAATATAGCATCAGAGCTGCTGCCAATTCATTCATACTGGCCTTCATCTCACTGTTGCCCATGCAGATGAAATCTATAGGTTTTTTCCTTTAGTAAATTATATAGTTATATATGTATAAATATACGTTTCGCCTAACTGAGACATAAAACCTCAGCAGCTGAAAGAGTGTGATATGCAGCTCGTGCATGGTAACCTCATCCTCCCCCATGGCTGCATGCCCAGAAGCCTGGCTTTGATCAGCATATGTAGAAAAGGCAATGAGAGATATTATCTCAGCGGTGCCCACAGCAAGCATCTTTGGATTTAAAGGGGCAAGTTCGGAAACAACAGACACTCTCATGCAATTTACCTTTCACTTGAGTCTCGTTTTTTTAAACCTGATAGGCTTTGACATATTGTAGTAAAATCGAGGGGTGCTTTGTATGAGATCTGTTCAGAAGAAAAGACTGGGGTTGAAAATGATCACCATGACAGCAGGGGAAGAGAAATCGAAACAACTCATAAAAAGTGATCAAGTTCCAGTTTTTTCCAAGGCTTTGCGGTTTCTCTGGCCATCGATCATTTTAAGGGATGCTACTTCCATCTGTAGTGATGTAACACACACGCCACACTTTGGTGCCTGCTTTAAACGATGCCCCCATTAAGAAACAATAACATACAGTCACGCAAGCAGCATGCGCAGCTCTGCTCTTACTCCAGCATAGTCCGTCCGAGTTAACTTGTATAACAAGCCCAATGCCCCTGAAAATGAAGCCCAAAACCAACGAGCAGCTTTCCAAATGAAGCCAAACTGTCGATCGACATCCCAAATTTCTAAACAAAAGGCTAAAAAGCACGCCTCACTTTGGTGACACATTTTAAATGATGTCCCCATTAAGAAACAAGAACATACAGGACCCCAAGCAGTGCGTGCAGCACTGCTCTTCCCCCAGCATACTCCATCTGAATTGACTTGTAAGACAAGCCCAATCCCATTAAAATGAAGCCCAAAACAAACTGAACAGCTTAACAAATGAAGCCCAACTGCGATCGACATCCACCATTGCTAAACAAGCATTTGCAATGCAAGAGGACTCGCATTTACGCGAGACCTAATGCAATGCAGACGGGAGTGCGGGTGGGTGGTGCTTTGTGTGAGATCTGTTCAGAAGAAAAGACTGGGGTTGAAAATGATCACCATGACAGCAGGGGAAGAGAAATCAAAGTAACTCATAAAAAGTGATCAAGTTCCAGTTTTTTCCCAGGCTTTGCGGTTTCTCTGGCCATCGATCATTTTAAGGGATGCTACTTCCATCTGTAGTGATATAACACACACGCCACACTTTGGTGCCTGCTTTAAACGATGCCCCCATTAAGAAACAATAACATACAGGCACGCAAGCAGCATGCGCAGCTCTGCTCTTCCTCCAGCATAGTCCGTCCGAGTTAACTTGTATAACAAGCCCAATGCCCCTTAAAATGAAGCCCAAAACCAACGAGCAGCTTTCCAAATGAAGCCAAACTGTCGATCGACATCCCAAATTTCTAAACAAAAGGCTAAAAAGCACACCCCACTTTGGTGGCACATTTAAACGATGCCCCCATTAAGAAACAATAACATACAGGACCGCAAGCAGCATGCGCAGCTCTGCTCTTCCTCCAGCATAGTCCGTCCGAGTTAACTTGTATAACAAGCCCAATGCCGCTTGAAATGAAGCCCAAAACCAACGAGCAGCTTTCCAAATGAAGCCAAACTGTCGGTCGACATCCCAAATTTCTAAACAAAAGGCTAAAAAGCACGCCCCACTTTGGTGACACATTTAAATGATGTCCCCATTAAGAAACAAGAACATACAGGACCGCAAGCAGTGTGAGCACTTCCCCCAGCATACTCCATCTGAGTTGACTTGTAAAACAAGCCCAATCCCATTAAAATGAAGCCCAAAACAAACCGAACAGCTTACCAAATGAAGCCCAACTGCGATCGACATCCACAATTGCTAAACAAGCATTTACGCGAGACATAATGCATAATGCAGTGCAGACGGCACGGCGGGCGTGATTAAGGCATGAAAAACGGGAGTGGGTTGGGCGGAAGTGAAGGCAGTACAGCGGGAGGGGTGGCAGGGATATAAAGTAGTGCTCAGGGAACAGCAGTAAAGGGGCCAATAGCCGTGGAAGGAGACATGGCCGTCATAAGGCGGGACTAGCAGCCTCTAAACCAATCAGAAGGCAGCATTTAGAAGCAGCAAAGCCACAAGCCAATGAAAAAGTGGGAATGGGAGTGGGCGGGGCTTCCCTCACCTATAGTGTATACTGCATGCCTCGCAAAGCGAGCAGCGCATGCGCTGCACCGCTAGGCGATCGCAAAGCGAGCAGCGCATGCGCTGCACCGCTAGGCGAGACCTAAAAAGTTCTTAGAGGTGAGCCGAGAGCACTAAATTAAAATACAATTGAAGCTAAAGGAATCTTTTAAAATAGAAGATAAAAATATTTGCATTTATATTAAAATATCAGAACAAGTTAAAATACTACTGGCCTGCGCGTCCGCACTGATTCCCCATACACCAAAACTCGCTGGTGGTAACAAGTGGTGGCGGTGCCCAAACAGTTATCAACAGGTGACTTACCGGCCTTGTTCTCTCTTGTACTGAGGCAATTGGAGTGGAGGACTTCTGACGCAGGACTTGGAAGGAAGAGAAGTGGGAAAGCATTAATCCAGAGACTGGTCTAAACACCCCAACTCTGTTCAATATAAACCATAGTGAAACTAAATACGTAAACACCATTTCATGGTACTTGTCAGTGTTAGCTGGCCAGAAGCAGACAAGTGGAGGGGAGAGCAGACTTAACGCCATCCAGACAAGATGGAGAATGTTATTTATCAACTTAGAGAGAAGCAAGCTAGAATGGGCCCTTGAGAAACATAGATTCAGGCTGAGATTGATTGCACTGTGTTTACCAATGTCGTTAAATCACAAGGAGAAAATATGATTAAAATGTCAGAGGGTCAGATGCAATTGGCTGCTGGGACTGCCCAAGGAAGGGAACAACCCATACCAGGGACTATGATACCTTTGCAAACATTTGTGTCAGGTGGAGATCCAGTGGCGGTTTTCTTACATTTTGAACGGGCCACTACGGCAAGTAATTGGCCAGTAGAAATCTGTCCTTTCTATCTGGCCCTTTTATTGACTGGGGAAGCACAAGCGACCTACCAGATAGCCAGCAAAGATGGGTCTTTCGGATATGCTGACATCAAACAGTTAATTATGGATCGCCTAGGGGTCATTGACGAAACCCATAGACTCAGTTTCTTAAGGAGAGAGGAGTAAAAAAGGGATATACCTAAAATACTATTCTAATAGATGAAGGACACCGCTGATAGGTGGCTAAAACCTCTGGAATCTAGTAAGGGGGAAATCATGGACAAAATATACCAGGAGCAATATCATGAGGCATTACCCTTCCTTACCCAAAAGTGGCTAAGACAGCATGCCGGGCAACCTTAGAACAGGCAGTTGAAATGGCCACCACGTTTACTCGTGTCAATCACGAGGAGCCCCATCTGACTTTGAGAGACCCCATAAACCCTTTCCTGTTCTGGGACAGAAATATGAGAAAAATCATCCAAGAGCCCCCCCTCCGAATAAGATAGCACAGCCTGACACCATTGTTACCACTGGCCCTGCATGTTATGATTGTGGCTAGTGGGGCCACATTGACCGCGTTTTTAAGAAGAGAAAAGTTAAAGTAGAAGAGGAACCTATTCTTATCAGCTGCAACCCTTGTTCCATCCTGTATGACCAGGAGACGGGACCCAAATATTACATGAGTCTACGTGTTAATGGGAGATAGACGACTGCTCTTTTAGATTCGGGGTGCAGACAGTCCGTTGTCAAGGACGATTTAGTGTATCCTCTCACAAATCAACTTACCTAGAGTTTTCCTTTAATAAGCCTCTTACCAGACACAAACATTTCTGTAAATCAGGAAGAGAGAGCATAAAGTGCAAATCACAGCCTTATTGAAGAGAAAATTGCAAGGGACTCACTCACTACAACCTCACTGCTCATTTTCGAGACCTTACATCATAGGTCTTCCTCTAGACTGTTGCTTCCCCTGGTCCCAGATCTGCTCCAAGCCTACCTTTGAGAGGCTCCAGTGAGAATTCTAAAGAAATATAAGGCTCCAGATCAAGACCCTTTATTTCTGGGAAACGACCCTTCTCCAGACTCGTTCCTTATAGCCGCTGCCAAAAAAACACACTCCATTACAGCTTCATCATCCGTCCCCCCGGACAAGGACAGGAGACAAATGGATTCCTTGAGCAGGAAAATGTGAGGTACATCAGCCTCATATTTTAAGGTGTCTAGTGCGGCAGCATTACTGGGACAATATGATAGGTCTCTCTGGGACTCACTGGCAAGCTTTACAGAAACGTTACCCAGGGAAAACAGGCAGGACTTCCAGGATATTCTGCAAGAAGGAGGTCTTGTCCCTAACCAGATAATTAATGCAGCAGTCTCCCTGTGTGTTTTCAGCAAGTTTCTTTCCGTGGCCCCGCTGTCCCTGTGGCCGGGCTTGGCTCCGCCCTCCCCGCTTTCATCGACGTACCGGCCGGGCTTTGCTCCGCCGGCACCGAGGACTACACCACCCAGGATCCCGTGGGGCACGCCGTCAGCGGAACACGCGCCAGGAGGCGCTCAAAGGTCCGCTTGGTGCAGAGAACCCTGTCTCCCTGTGTGTTTTCAGCAAGTTTCTTTCCGTGGCCCCGCTGTCCCTGTGGCCGGGCTTGGCTCCGCCCCCCCCCGCTTTCATCGACGTACCGGCCGGGCTTTCCTCCGCCGGCACCGAGGACTACACCACCCAGGATCCCGTGGGGCACGCCGTCAGCGGAACACGCGCCAGGAGGCGCTCAAAGGTCCGCTTGGTACCTCGCCCCGCGAGGGCGTGCGCGGGACACGCCGGGCTAAGCCCGGGCAAAGGGCGGGCCATCTGTGGCCGTCCGGGGCTGACCGAGGCTGGGCTGGGGCACCCCTCTTGGGTCCGTCGTATCGACCCCTCAGGATAATCATCATTGAGAAGACAAGGTATATGCTATCATTGACATAGAGACTGCATTGCCATCTGAACTATGGGCAAAAAAAATCTTGCTACAAATCGATCCATTAACAAACAGAAAAACTGTACCATGACTTCCTTGCCTAGCCTGACTGCGATTGATAGGATGTTACAGAAAACACTAGGGGTTGTTGTAACAGCTATGGAAAGTACTGAGAGACGTTTATCACTCCCCCTAATATGTTTCTTGCCTCGTTACATCGTAATACTATTGCTACTCAGGCAGACTCCTTTGGCTCTACACTTCTGGATTCTTACGTAGAGCTCCCCAGGACAGAGGGCAATCACAACATCTTGCCACTACAAAACCCATCTTCTGCAATGCTTCCTACTATTACTAGACTCTCACAATCACCAGTCTCGCAGTGCCAAGACATATCTGCGGAGATTTCCTCCTCAAAAAATTATTTGACGGATTTGGAGGGTTTGGATGCCACTTTTTTGGGGCCTCGAAATCAGGGCAAGTCTTTAAATGTATTGGACAGGCTACCATCTTCATTAACCAATGAGGAAATAAGCCACCCAAACCACATTGTCTTGACACCTCTCCAGGAGACACCGCTAACAAACAATATTTTGTTTCCTAAAATGGCCAACCGACACCCCGTAATTCGAGCAAAAACTGGAGGCTCCTCAAAAAGAAAAATAACAGAAACTGTTCAAAAAGGGAGGAGACCCAAATTATTAAAAACTGTAGATTTGGTAAACTCTGATCAAGGGCCACCTATGGGTAGGGTATCTGTAAGGCCTGATGATAACAATGGAAGGCTTACCCAAACCACCACGGGTAGCCATATCAATACCACTCCTCCTGTCTCTATTGAGGGTGTCGGAGGGCCATTGGTACACATAGAGCACATTGTTAGATCTATGATCTTGCCACTCCTTGAAAGGATAAAATTGATAAATGATAAGTGTAGGAAGGTGGATATCTGACTATGGTTACCCCCAACTTTTTGCCTAGTGTCTAGCTGGTTTTTCGACTTAGTTGGCCTGAGATCCTGCCATTCAGGGTCTCAGGCTGTCTGCTCTCTCTGTAAAATGGACTCCATGTACCCTAGGTACATAACCAATTGGTAAGGATCACCTTATTGGACCCTGTACAGTGTACCCTAGGTACCCAGGGCATAGGTGTACCCTAGGCCTCCCAGGGGCTGCAGCATGTATTATGCCACCCCTGGTCTGGCCTTCCAATCAGGCACAACTGGCTGATCACTCAGCTGGGGCAAGGTCGTGTAATCACCCCTTGCTTAGATATAGTATGCCTATATCTACCCTTATATATAGACACATGTGTACCTATCAGTCACTCCTATGGCAGGCCTTAACAATCCTGGAGGCAGAGTGCTTGGTAACATGTGAGATGGTGCTCTAGCATGAGCTGAGCCTGTCTGCAGCTTTCGGAACCAAGTCCTTATAGCTGTTCTATGATATAGCCTACCATATACTCTTAAAGTGCCTTATAATCTTAAACGGTTATGGTAACTATGGTTGGGCTGTATCAAAACATGTCGTGTAAGGTGTCTAACACTTTGGAATAATACCCCCATACCATTTCTGGTGATGAGGATATTATTCCTCCCTTCTAGAGGGAGAGACATGTTAAAATCCTACTTTGCTGTTTATCTCTAACCAAAGCCTCAGCATCACAAAATGGATGCTGCTGCCACAGACACAAGTCTGACCTCCTGCTGCTGGGAGTGATCCCAGCCAGGGAGGCCTGGACAATAGGTTTCCTGCTTGGGGAGGTGCCAGCACCTCCCCAGACAGCCTTTAGTGTATTGGGGCAGGGTGGGCTGAAAGGAATGAGACATGCCTGGGGCACACAAGGTGTTCCTTGCATAGTCCAGTTCAAACCGGCGCTGGGGCACTCCAGCCCCAGCTCTGGCGCGAAACTGGACAAAGGGAAGTGGGTGTAACCACCCCCTCCCAGGTCCCACCCATAAGGCGTGACCTAGCAGGTATCCCAGCCCCCCAGATTAGTATAAGAGTGGGAGTTGGGCCTCAGGACTTTAGATTATCCTGAACCTGCAAAACTGAACAGAAACTCTGGACCTTCGACATTCGACGAAAGAAGAAGACTGAAGAATCTCCCTTGTAGCCAAGGAGTGGCTACCCTGTGCAAACAGGCACCATCAAGTGACTACCCTTTGCTTTGTGAAACGTTCGACGAGGAACCGACTGCAGAGCCCGACCAGAGCCTTGATTTCCAGACTTCTCCGACCCTCATCCACATCTGCAGCAGAGCTGAGATCCGTGGAGGCGACGAGCGACGTGGGACCGGCTACCTGGGAAAAGTGGCTAGTACCTTACAGCGCAGCTTCTGAGGTACCCTCGAAGTTGTGCACCGGGGATTGAGAAGCCCCAACCCCAAGCACCATCTGCACCGAAGATCAGCCCCCCACACTCCACGAGTCCTGTGTGGGGCCCTTCAGCATTTTCCTGCTTGCCGCGTCTGTCCGGTTGCTTGCCCGCTGGCTAGTGGCCTCTGTGACGACGCACCCTGAAATCTTCTGCGCTGGTTTGGCTCCTCCAGACTGGCTCCCGCTTCTCTGCAAAGAAGAAGCACCCCAGACCTTCCTGGTCTGCACCAGAAGCAAGTCCTTTGTTCTTCGTGGGTTCCGCTTGCCAAGGCTTGGTGAGTCCTAGTCCAACTTCGACGCCGCCGACAGCAAGAGCCTTCGTGGGACAGCTCGCCTCCTGGTCCTGGTCGTCCTCGGCGCTTCCTGGTCCTCCTGGCTACAGCGACAAGCTTCACCTTCACCTGCAACTCTTCACGACATCGCCTGGTTCCTTCCTGGTTCCACGTGGTCACTGGCTAGTGACCTTGACTCTGTCCCTTCTGCTTGCAGGTTTTTTCTCTTCTTGATCCCAGCCTTGGGATCCACCGGACACTCTTCACTGACTGCCTGTCAGCATCTTTCTTCAGGCACCCATAGGAGTCGACGACGAAAACGACGCATCTTCACCCCTATGCACCCGCAGCCTGTGGGCTAGGTAACTTGGGTACTCCGGTGCTCATCAGGATAGTGACTATCCTAGTGTCTAGTTTTCAAGTCTCAACTTCCTAGCTACTCCGGAAGTGTCCTAAATCTATCTATTTCTAAACTGTAACATTGCTATTGACTTTTACGCATTACGCGTGAGTGTTTCCACTCTGCACACGAATCCCGTGGGCCTCCCACTTCCTAACTAACGCTAGTGTAGTGTAGCCCCAGCGATTCCCTAGGCCTAGGCCTATTCTATTTCCGTGACAGTGGTTCTTATACCACTTATTTAGTATATGGTTTGCGTGGCCCCTAGGGCCTAACTGTATTACTTACCTGTGTGACTTACTGTATGCATTAATAAGACTGTGTTGTACTTACCTCTAAACTCATAAAGAGTGCTGAGGGTTTGCTTAGAATAAATACACTTTATTTTATATATATATCTGTTGTGGTGTCCTTTCATTTGGTATTCAAGGGATTATATATGGTATCACAGCTGGCTTCACATGCCATTCAGAGTTTAGCCTAAGACTGCTCTTGTCCATGCTACCACTAGGATAGCTGGTCTATAAGGTTGACTTTACAACCAATCACCATAAGGGTATTTGGACTGATATAAGGTGTACACTATAACTAGTGACATCATACATCAGGCCAACTTCTCACATTGGTGAGCAGCGGTTGGGATCTGAGCTTGCTGTTGTAATACCATTATAATCCTGAGATACTAAATTGAAAGATCACACAGATATTGTCTAGGTACATATAACATAGTTTATAATACTTAAGTCCTACTGGACTTAGTGGTTGTAGGTTGAAGGGAGTAACACACCCTGACTACAACTACTAGAGAGGTTTAGTAGAAACAACTAGTGTAGGTAGGTGCACACACCACACCCTCACTAGATCATGCCTCTGGGAGAAGATCAAGTAGATGCTCTCTCAGGAGGGGCAGGTCTGCAGAAGACCCCCTCTAGGTATGATACCTTAACATTCCAGGAGATGAGACAATTGTGTACCTCCAGAGGAATAAAACAGGGTGCAAACCCTACCCTTAGACAGCTAGTGGAGCTTCTGGAGGCCTATGATGCTGAAAGAGCTGCCAGGGATGGTGCCATAGCTGTAGATGGGGGTCTACCCACCACAGATGAGTCAGATGGGGAGGTAGACAGCCAGGGCCAAGTAGGAAGACTTAGCCAGGCTAACCTAAGCTTACATGGGAGTTTGCATGGGGTCCCCCCATACAGACCCCCAAGTAGGTTTTCACAAAGAAGCAGGAGGGACAGATCCCCTTCAAGGGAATCCATCCACTCCCATGTCTCTAGCATCTCTAATGCTTCCTCTCACAGGGGAATGACTTCACCTGAGAGAAAGGAGCATAAAGCCAGAATGAGGGAAGCTAATCTGAGGATTCAGAGGGAAGAAATTGCCCTTGCCAAGGAGAAGCTTGCTCTGGCTAGAGAGCAAAAATTGTGTGGGTCAGAACCCACTGGTGGCAGCAACATTCCTAGAGATAGGGATAGGTCTTATGACCATAGAAACCTAAGCAAGATAGTCCCCCCATATCAGAATGGGGATGACATCCACAAATGGATGACTGCTTTGGAGAGGGCCTGCAAAGTACAGCAGGTACCCCAAAGTCAGTGGGCAGCTATCTTGTGGCTCTCCTTTTCTGACAAAGGTAGAGACAAGCTCCTCACAGTCAGTGATGAGGATGCAAACAATTACAAAGTCCTGAAGAGTGCTCTGATAGATGGGTTTGGCTTAACCACTGAGCAATATAGGTTGTTGTTCAGAGACACCCAGAAGACACAGACACAGGACTGGTCTGATTTTGTGGATTGTGCCACTAAGGCTTTGGAAGGTTGGTTAAATGGCAGCAAGGTGCAGGACTACACAGGATTGTACAACTTGATTATGAGGGAGCAGATCCTTAGTAATTGTCAGAACCAGCTTCTCCATCAACACCTGGTAGACTCAGATTTGACCTCTCCCCAAGAATTGGGAAAGAGGGCAGATAAATGGGTCAGGACCAGGATTAGGCCTAAAAATCAGTGTGGTGACCAAAAGAAAGATACCACAAAGCCTCAAGAGAAGGGTGGGGATAAAGCAAAAGAGAAATCTTCCTCAGGGCCCCAAAACTCTACACAGGGTGGTGGGTCCCAAGCTCCCTCCTCTACCACAGTTAAAAAGCCTTACTGCCATGTGTGTAAAACACCTGGGCATTGGAAAACTGACAGCAGTTGTCCACAGGCTAAAAACAAAACTGTTCCTCCAACTACTCCTGTCACACCACCTATTACTGTCAGCAGTAATCCCCCAGGTGGTGGGAGTGCCCCCAAAAATTTGGTTGGGTTTTCTTGGGGAACACAGGGGGATCCTGGCTTAGCCAATTCCCCTACAGCAGCTACTCTTGTCTGTGATGGTGGCATGGGGTTTGCCAACTTCACTGCCTGTCCCAACACTTTGGGTAGGTACAGACAGGAACCCTACATCAATGGTAGAAAAGCTGAGGCCTACAGAGACACTGGAGCTAGCATCACTATGGTGGCCCATAGGCTAGTTCCCTCTGAGCAGCTTTTGCCTGGTTTCTCATACCAGGTAACTAACATTGATGGCAAACAGAACAGTCATCCCATGGCAGAGGTATGTCTCAGCTGGGGAGGTGTCACTGGCCCTAAAAGGGTGGCAGTGTCTCCAACCTTGCCTGTGGACTGCTTGCTGGGGAATGACTTAGAACTCTCAGCTTGGGCTGGAGTTGAACAAGACACCCATTCTAAAATGGTAGGCCTTTCCAAAAAGGGTAGTGGGGTGGTGCCAGTCACAACCCCTGTCCAAGTAGCTTTCCTCCCTGAAAAGGTTGGAAGGGCAGTGGTAGCCACAGCCCAGGCACAGACAGACTTCCCTGTAGAAATTGGCAGAGCTGTGACAGTCACAGCTCAAACACAAACTGAGTGCCTCCCTGAAAAGGTTGGCAAGGCTGTAATGGTCTCAGCCCACACTCAGACTGATATAGGTGTAGCGAAGCCTGAAACTATGGATCACTCCACACAAACAGAGAGTAGTGGGGAGGAAGAAAAGTCTCCCTCTCCCCAGACATTAGGAAAAGGTCAGCCTCCTCAGGGATCTGACCTCACCCCTTGTGAAGGAACTGCCCCAGAGGTAGCCAGGCCTGGCCTGGCAGAGCCTCTGATGTCAGTGGCCCCTTCCAAGGTGGGACCCAGTCTGGTGCAGGTAGCCTGCCTATCTCTACCCTGCCTCAGTCAGCCCAGGGCTGCAGAGGTCAGGGAGGCCAGTGGACCCCAAGAGGGCCCCTGTCCACAAGAACCCCCCAATCAAAAGAATGAGGATTACCTGGCTAGTAGCCCTAGCCAGATGATGGGTAAAAACATTCCTGAGGGATCCCCTTTACAGGTAGTTAGGGACCTCCCCCAGAGGGATTCTGTTGGGCACAGGCAAACCTGGGACCTTAGGGCCCCAAACCTGACCTGTCCCTCCAGTAAGCCCACAAAAGGGACCCAGCCTCCAGCTTTAGGTAGCCAGAGGCTGACCCTGAGAGCACAGTGCAACTCAGTTAGAGAAAGAAAGGCATCCAGGGTGGAGGATGATTGGAGGAAGCTGAGGCCTCACTTTGAGGACACTCACTTCAGTACTCCATCTCAACACCAGCCTTTTACTTTACAAAGACACACCAAAGGTAGAGATTCCCTATGGTGGAGACCCTATGATATCTTTAGGATGAGGGATTGCTTAGTGGACCATGAGACAGGGGGTAACCATGCCAGTGCTGGTTCTTCCTTATATGGCCACTCAGGCAATAGAGGCTTACCTTGTCAAGGCCAGCCTTATCTCCTTTCGTTTGGGGGGGGGGTTGTGTAGGAAGGTGGATATCTGACTATGGTTACCCCCAACTTTTTGCCTAGTGTCTAGCTGGTTTTTCGACTTAGTTGGCCTGAGATCCTGCCATTCAGGGTCTCAGGCTGTCTGCTCTCTCTGTAAAATGGACTCCATGTACCCTAGGTACATAACCAATTGGTAAGGATCACCCTATTGGACCCTGTACAGTGTACCCTAGGTACCCAGGGCATAGGTGTACCCTAGGCCTCCCAGGGGCTGCAGCATGTATTATGCCACCCCTGGTCTGGCCTTCCAATCAGGCACAACTGGCTGATCACTCAGCTGGGGCAAGGTCGTGTAATCACCCCTTGCTTAGATATAGTATGCCTATATCTACCCTTATATATAGACACATGTGTACCTATCAGTCACTCCTATGGCAGGCCTTAACAATCCTGGAGGCAGAGTGCTTGGTAACATGTGAGATGGTGCTCTAGCATGAGCTGAGCCTGTCTGCAGCTTTCGGAACCAAGTCCTTATAGCTGTTCTATGATATAGCCTACCATATACTCTTAAAGTGCCTTATAATCTTAAACGGTTATGGTAACTATGGTTGGGCTGTATCAAAACATGTCGTGTAAGGTGTCTAACACTTTGGAATAATACCCCCATACCATTTCTGGTGATGAGGATATTATTCCTCTCTTCTAGAGGGAGAGACATGTTAAAATCCTACTTTGCTGTTTATCTCTAACCAAAGCCTCAGCATCACAAAATGGATGCTGCTGCCACAGACACAAGTCTGACCTCCTGCTGCTGGGAGTGATCCCAGCCAGGGAGGCCTGGACAATAGGTTTCCTGCTTGGGGAGGTGCCAGCACCTCCCCAGACAGCCTTTAGTGTATTGGGGCAGGGTGGGCTGAAAGGAATGAGACATGCCTGGGGCACACAAGGTGTTCCTTGCATAGTCCAGTTCAAACCGGCGCTGGGGCACTCCAGCCCCAGCTCTGGCGCGAAACTGGACAAAGGGAAGTGGGTGTAACCACCCCCTCCCAGGTCCCACCCATAAGGCGTGACCTAGCAGGTATCCCAGCCCCCCAGATTACTATAAGAGTGGGAGTTGGGCCTCAGGACTTTAGATTATCCTGAACCTGCAAAACTGAACAGAAACTCTGGACCTTCGACATTCGACGAAAGAAGAAGACTGAAGAATCTCCCTTGTAGCCAAGGAGTGGCTACCCTGTGCAAACAGGCACCATCAAGTGACTACCCTTTGCTTTGTGAAACGTTCGACGAGGAACCGACTGCAGAGCCCGACCAGAGCCTTGATTTCCAGACTTCTCCGACCCTCATCCACATCTGCAGCAGAGCTGAGATCCGTGGAGGCGACGAGCGACGTGGGACCGGCTACCTGGGAAAAGTGGCTAGTACCTTACAGCGCAGCTTCTGAGGTACCCTCGAAGTTGTGCACCGGGGATTGAGAAGCCCCAACCCCAAGCACCATCTGCACCGAAGATCAGCCCCCCACACTCCACGAGTCCTGCGTGGGGCCCTTCAGCATTTTCCTGCTTGCCGCGTCTGTCCGGTTGCTTGCCCGCTGGCTAGTGGCCTCTGTGACGACGCACCCTGAAATCTTCTGCGCTGGTTTGGCTCCTCCAGACTGGCTCCCGCTTCTCTGCAAAGAAGAAGCACCCCAGACCTTCCTGGTCTGCACCAGAAGCAAGTCCTTTGTTCTTCGTGGGTTCCGCTTGCCAAGGCTTGGTGAGTCCTAGTCCAACTTCGACGCCGCCGACAGCAAGAGCCTTCGTGGGACAGCTCGCCTCCTGGTCCTGGTCGTCCTCGACGCTTCCTGGTCCTCCTGGCTACAGCGACAAGCTTCACCTTCACCTGCAACTCTTCACGACATCGCCTGGTTCCTTCCTGGTTCCACGTGGTCACTGGCTAGTGACCTTGACTCTGTCCCTTCTGCTTGCAGGTTTCTTCTCTTCTTGATCCCAGCCTTGGGATCCACCGGACACTCTTCACTGACTGCCTGTCAGCATCTTTCTTCAGGCACCCATAGGAATCGACGACGAAAACGACGCATCTTCACCCCTATGCACCCGCAGCCTGTGGGCTAGGTAACTTGGGTACTCCGGTGCTCATCAGGATAGTGACTATCCTAGTGTCTAGTTTTCAAGTCTCAACTTCCTAGCTACTCCGGAAGTGTCCTAAATCTATCTATTTCTAAACTGTAACATTGCTATTGACTTTTACGCATTACGCGTGAGTGTTTCCACTCTGCACACGAATCCCGTGGGCCTCCCACTTCCTAACTAACGCTAGTGTAGTGTAGCCCCAGCGATTCCCTAGGCCTAGGCCTATTCTATTTCCGTGACAGTGGTTCTTATACCACTTATTTAGTATATGGTTTGCGTGGCCCCTAGGGCCTAACTGTATTACTTACCTGTGTGACTTACTGTATGCATTAATAAGACTGTGTTGTACTTACCTCTAAACTCATAAAGAGTGCTGAGGGTTTGCTTAGAATAAATACACTTTATTTTATATATATATCTGTTGTGGTGTCCTTTCATTTGGTATTCAAGGGATTATATATGGTATCACAGCTGGCTTCACATGCCATTCAGAGTTTAGCCTAAGACTGCTCTTGTCCATGCTACCACTAGGATAGCTGGTCTATAAGGTTGACTTTACAACCAATCACCATAAGGGTATTTGGACTGATATAAGGTGTACACTATAACTAGTGACATCATACATCAGGCCAACTTCTCACAATAAGCTTGAGAGATTTGAACAGTCAACCCTAGATAACTTCACCTCTTTAAAAAACTTGATAAAAGTCGAAGCCAGAGGGAGAATGGAGAACACACTGCCATCCCAGGGGGACACTGTGACTGCTACAGGGGTTGCAACTGGGGCAGTTACTGCACAATCGACAAAGGCTTTGAATAGAAAAGATCCCACTTGCAATAAACAGATAAAAATAAACCCTGGCAAAAGTGTTCAAGGTTCAATAACTAACGAAGGAAAAAATGTGAGTGAGAGGGTTGTTCGCCCCGAAAGTGTACAAAAAACAAAGGATAATCATGATACTAATAAAAAAATCCCATTGGTAACGATCGACCTACCGCCAGACTCACTACCATATGTAATTGTGCTCACTGGCGTTCCAGAACTAAAGAATGGGAAACCAGAATCTTACCAAGAATTAAAATATAAAGTGATATTCTGGTTGAATAAGAACAGGCCAATCCCACCCCGACCAGTCGGGTTTCATGCCGGGCCGTAACACCGCCCGAAATCTGCGTCGAGTCCATGGCGCCCTGGGTCGAGCGGCGACAATTCAAGAAGACGCGCTGCTACTAGATGCCAAGATGGCATTTGACACAGTGGCGTGGGAGTACCTGTTTGCTGTTTTGGCCCAGGTGGGGGTGGGCCCTCGGTTGATGAGATGGATCCAACTGCTATACACCATGCCTACAGCCTGTGTATCGGTCAATAACCACCGCTCGGCCTCCTTCCCCCTGGGTCGCGGCACTCGGCAGGGCTGCCCCCTGTCACCGCTCCTGTTTGCCCTGGCGCTGGAGCCCCTAGCGGTCTGGATCCGAAATGACCCCGAAATTCGGGGCCTCAAATGGACGGCTGATCATGAAGACCGCATTTCGCTGTATGCGGACGATGTTTTACTATACTTAGCCTCCCCCGCGTGATCGCTTCGTAGGGTACTCCATATCTTCCATATATTTGGGGCCCACTCGGGATACCAGATCAACTGGTCCAAATCCCAGATGTACCCACTCCGGGGTGATCCACCGCTTAGCCCCAGGGGGTATACCATACCGGTAGCACTACAGGGCTTCCAATATCTAGGAGTTTTCATAACCTTAGACACCACAGTATTCTACGAGCGAAACTTAGATGGCCCTCTACAGAGGTTCAAATCTGATGTGGTCCATTGGAAAACGTTGCCCCTTACACTCCTGGGCCGGGCAGCCTTCTTCAAAATGTTAGCGCTCCCCCGCTTCCTCTATGCCCTCCAGAATACTCCTATCCCGGTCCCGGAAGCCTATTTCCTAACAATCGATGCAACGCTGCGGGGCTTGCTGTGGGATACCGGAACGCCGCGTATAGCAATGCAGAAACTAACAATGGGCTGGTACGATGGTGGGATTGGCCTGCCGGACCTGCGCCTCTATTACCAGGCCACTCAACTGATCGCGATCAACCAGTGGGTGTTCGGGACGCAGGAGGACCCTAGCTTCCGAACCGACCGCTGGCTCATGGGTAAGGGTGGATATAACAGGGCACTATATTCAAATCCGAAGAAACTAGATCTTACGGGACCCACGGCCAGGACGGTGGAGATTTGGCATCTTCTCCAGAAGCGAATGGGGTGGAATGGGCGGTTGACTAAGGCCACTCCGTTATGGGAACCGGACTGTCTGGGACGGCTGAGCACTTATGCGGGGTTCGATAAATGGGACCTCATTGGCATCTCTACAGTGGGGGACATATGGGTTAAAGGCAGGAAGGCGACATTCCCTGAGCTGCAGCTTAAATACCAACTTGCTCCCTCAGAGCAGTTCCGTTACCTACAAATTAGCCATGCAATCGATGGTGCCCTGCCCGCTGAGACTCCCCTTCCAGATTTGTCGCCCCTGGAAGATAGATTGTTGCTCGACCCCATGGACCGCAGGGCGATTTCCCTAACGTACAAAAAGTTAATCAACAACCGAGATGACCCGATGGAGAAACTACGGGCTAGGTGGGAGTTGGAGACAGGCGAGATGTCGGACGAGGTTTGGCGAGATGCGCTGGCCTCCCCTCGGGAGGTGGCGATATCGATGCGGCTCCGCCTGGTCCAGCTCAAGGTTTTACACCTTGTATATTTTGATGCGGTCCTCTTGTACAAACTAGGTCGGCGTCCTAACGAGCTATGCATCCGTAACTGTTCTCACGTAGGCACGTTTACACATATTTTATGGGCTTGCCCCTCCATACAACACTATTGGAAGGAAGTCACCCGCCAGATGGCACGGGCCACCGGGAAGTCGGTGGTCCCCTCCCTTCGGCTATGTCTCCTGAACGTGTGGGAGGACACGGACCTTACCCAAGCGGAGCAGGAGTGGGCGGCATTGGGTTGGGCCCTAGTTAAAAGAAACATTGCCCAGAAATGGGGGGTGGCCGCCTTGCTGTCCTTGAGCGCCTGGGCCAAAGATATGGATTTCTTGATGGTGGCGGAGAAAACGGTCTATAAAGGTAGAGGGTGCCCCAAAAAATGGGATCATAAATGGAGACGGTGGAATAAATATCGGGGGGAACTTTGTATATCGCCCACGGTGGAACTCCGGCGAGAGAGACAGGCTCTAATGGATAACTTGGACACAGAGGGAAAGTCCAGAGCCTTGGGAAACACCTAATCATGCACTATGTGGAGTTGAGCCCCCGGGACGTGGGCGGGTCGGTGGGTGGTCTGTATGGCGCTTTATGTTGGGTTGGTCTCTGAGCGAAATTACCCCTGAAGTGATGTTGCTTTTGTCTGGTGCCCTTACATGTACCTTGTATAATTACAGACTGCTATGTGGTCGTGCCTGCTGTAACCGCTTCGGATTTAATGTTAATAAAAAGTTTATTAAAAAAAAAAAAGAACAGGCCAATCCCTAGATATTTGAAAGGAGAAATATTGTTTGTTCGAAGGGTCAATTGGATAGGAAGAAGGCCAAAAGACATACAAGGAGACATAATTATTGTCAACTTTAGAGATAGTAATGTTGCAAGACTAGTCTCCAATGAACAGCACTATATCGACAAGGGCCCTATCACAGTTAAAACCCTCAATTACTTTTATAATGAGAAGGCTATGTGTACACATAGACACCAGCAAATCACGGCCCACGAAGCAATGTTGGGAGGCTTTACCATCTACCCCTGATAGTTACAAAAAGCTGTTATTCAGAACTACACGGGCTAGATGAGGTAGACTGACTGGAAGAAATTTATGGAAAGGAAAGCAGTGACATAACTGCTAACTCCATGCAAGCGAATGAGGATAGCCGTAATACAAAGGAAGTAGCTAAACAGGGCCACGACCCCATTTCAATGGACCAACTGGGAAATAATAACTTACTAATACCGACAACTGGCGAAGACATAAATATGGACTATAACCAATTTGATAGTAAGGATAATGTCGAGGTTAAATTAATCTCCTGGAATATTGCTGGAATAAGGAAAAATATGTCTGATCCCGCATGGCACGATTATATCAATAATGGGTATTTCATCTTATTTCAAGAAACATGGGGAGTAGAATATTTTTTTTAAAGTAGGCTATAGGTCTTTTTATATAGCCGCATCAAATTCAAATAAAGGCAGACCCTCCGGTGGCCTCATAATTTGGGCAAAAATCACGCTGGGCATTGACTACAAACAAATAGATTCTAATAGTCCTGATATTTTGGCTATAAAATTTGAAGATGCTAAAGGTCGAGCAATCTGCATCATTAATATTTATAATAGACCCCAACCATCAAATAAAGAATCAGAGACAATAGCCCAGTTAGATAGTATTATCCATAATCTAGACCACAAAACTATGCTGATCATAGGGGGAGATTTTAACAGGAATTCCGAACCGGTTATGGGTTTAGAAGATATCTATGGAGAAGAAGACAATGCTAATAATATTCCCAGCATTGATGCAAACCATACAACACCCTGTACAAAAGGTTCTTTGCAATTATTAAAAATGACAATGGAGCATGGTCTACGCTCCTGTAATGGGCGACTGCCTTCAGATTGTCCAAGTAAACCAACCTTTAAAAGAGGCTGCTTTGCTAGCCATCTAGACTATATAGTGGTTTCATTAAGTCTATGGCCAATGCTTTTGGATCTGAAGGTGGATAACCGTATAGAAAGCGACCACTTGCCTCTCTCCCTGACTATCCTTAGCTCACTACTCGCACCCCATACGGGAAAGGCCCCTAGTGACTATAATCTTATACACGACCCTTTAGAGTCATATAACCGCAGGTCTTTAAAATGGCCTGCTGTAATGGGTAATGCTGCCATTATTAAAGAAATTTACGAACTCTACGTAACACTCATGTCACCATTAGCTGACACTAACATTGAGGACCATTCCCCAACAGCATTGTATGGGATCCTGACACAGCAACTCAGTGTGATCCTTTCAAAAGGGACTAACAAAGTACAATCTTGTCGGAATAACCGCCCGAAGGAAGGATTTTGGTACAACAAGGCCTGTCGCCAGGCCAAACTAGAACTAATAATAGCAGTAAAAGGGAATCAAACAGACATTGTTAGAGACAAGAGAATGCAATACAAAAAAAACATAATTTCCCAGACCCCTAAAGGATTACAGAATCTGTTGAACAAATTTGTGTCCTATTGCTCGGACAAAAAGCTTGAAATTAATGCTTCTAAAACTAAGGTCATGACGATTAGCCCCCATAGAGGTTTTAATAAAGTTTTTATTGTAAATAATAAAAAGATTGAACACGTGAAAAATTTATAATACTTGGGTATCACCCTTGACACTAAAACGAATTGGAGGCCACAAATAGAAAAATCGAGGTTAACATTAACACAAAATCAAGTGCCCATAATCAGGAAGTTTAAGAACAGTTTTGCCAGAGCAGTAGCACCTGCAATTGAGCTATTTAAAAACAAAGCTCAATCAGCTACTCTATATGGGGCAGAACTATGGGGATATGCAGCACGAGATGCCTTCTCAGTCCAAGAAAACAGCTTTTTTAGACAACTTTTAGCTGTTCCAGGTTGCACCCCCCTAACCCCTTTATTTTGGGACTTGAATTTACGCCGTCTGGATGATCATGCCTACTTCCGCCCATTATTATACTGGGTTCGCCTGTGGTCCACTGACGAGTTAGTGGACTACAGAGACGCACTGAAAGAAATAATGCAAATAAAGAACACCACCCGGCTGGCATGGTTAGTGCATGTGGAAAACTGTTTTTTAAAATTAGGCTTACATAGCTTTTGGACGGATCCCATTTCCCTTACTAACTCTTCCAAAAAACTGTTGAAGGCAAGATACTGGGAATATATCCATAACTGCGTATTACAATATTCTAAATTAGGAACATTGACCCTTAAATTCCTTAATGTTAAAACTGAAAGCAAATTTGAATATTTTATGGACGAAATTAAGCCCCCTTTGGCTAAATCATTGTATTTAAAATATCGTTGTGGCATTTTACAATTTAACTCCAGAACATCGATGTGGGTGTGCAATAAAGGATCTGGGCACATTAATAAATCTGATCTGTGCCAATTGTGTGACATGGGCGTAAAGGAGGATGAGGCCCATGTTCTATTTATATGTCCTGCATATTTGCAGGCAAGGAAAAAGTGGATTAAACCCATCTGCCTCATTTTGGGTCTCCGGCGTATCCAAGACGGGGAAAGAGTGTTCAAGGGCGATACGTCACAGACTATAGTATTCAGCCTGAGCCGTTTTTTACTTGCTGTAGCGATAGTCAGGAAAAGAAATGGCTTAAAAATGTAATGATATTGCTTATTGCCTCTGGTATTTCTTTCTAACCTTTTAACTTTTCTACTGTATTATCATTATACACACAAGTACCACTTCCCCTGAATGTTTGGCCCTGTTCAAAGAGCTGATGAATTTATATTGTCCTTAGAAGAATTTTTACAAGTCTTCATACACTGTGAGCCCTTTTTTGAATTTATGCACATATTAATTGTATTTACTACAAATGCTATATTTTCCTCATGATGATGGTTTTAAATATTGTATTGTACTCTTTTATGGTTTTTTAACCGAAATAAAGAATTGACTGAATGCAGCAGTAGATGGCTCTAACCTAGCTGCGCACGCATATTTGCATAGGAAATGTGTCAGACATTCATCATGACTTAATCTTACAGGCCAAAAGCCGGAGGCACAGCAGCTCATCCTGAACCTTCCTTTTACTGGCAACTCATTGTTTGGGTCCCACGAGGATGATGAGATGGCAAAAATGAAAACCAAGTTAGACAAATTCAAGGTTGTGGGCCTAGAAAAAAAAAAAGGAATTCCGTCGAAGGTGCAGGCCTTATGAAAGGTGCCCCTATTTTCAGAGGGTTCAAACCCTTCACTGATTTACACTTGAAAAACAACACCAACAAGCCAGATCTCACTGCCAGTCCTGCAGATAAGCGCGTGGATGAGGAGCTTATCAGCAACTACCAGCTATTTTCCTCCAATACACTTGGGGGCATATTCTCAAGGCGCTATCGCCGAGTTAACGTCACTTTATCGCAGCCAAACTCACGATAAATTTACTGCCACATTCACAAGCCGGTGCTAACAGCCCATATCACCAGTTTTCCGGCGATAGCATCCTCCAAAAACATCGCCACGGATGCCCCGGCAACTATTGATAATGAGATGCAGAGTAGGCGTTCCCGTGCAGAAAGCCGCGACAACACCACTCCACAACATTCTCAACGACCAGTTAGATCGGCGATAAGATCACAAAACATGCGATAAGGCGCGATAGCAGCAGGAAATTAACACCTGCTCTGACCTGGTGCAAAGCCGGACGAAAACCTTGAGCACAAAAGGGAGCCCAGCCCAGAGCCACACTTGAAGAACAACAGATGCCATGGAGCTACTCATCATGCAGCTCAGAGCCCCAACAGGGCCACCACACCCACCGCCACCACACCCAGGACCACCACCCCCCCCGGACCCCCAAAGCCCCCCCCCCCCCCGGACCACCACAGAGGCGGCACAGACAAATACAGCGGACCTTCAGGAAACGCACCAGCTTCACAGACTTAACACCAGAGCATGACATTGCCCACTACAGACTCAAAAGGACAACCATCCACCGTATCCTGAACATCATTAGCCACAGGCTGATGGAACCAACACAGCGGAGAACCAACATCCCTCCACAGCCCTATCAGAGTTCCTCAAACCTGTCCTGGATGCCATCATCAGCTTGGTACCCCAGTACCTATATATATATATTCTTTAATCGATCAAAAATATGACCATTCATATCGTAAAACAATTCATGAGCATAAAAACAGTTAAGATTACAATAAAATATCTCTTTTAAAAAATTCATTTGGTAAAACAACCTTTCACTTCTTCCAATATGAATGTAGAATACATAAATTCATAACCCTGAGGCTAGATTAAGATAAATGAACAGGTCAGATTATCAGAGGCAGTTTTAACCAATTTTGACCTCTTCCACCAGGCGAAAAGCAGAAATCTCGAAATAGCAAACACAAGCCACCTTGTGGTATCTGATCTAAAAATACGTATAGCTTCACTGGGGCGATTAAAAGATAATAAGCGGCAAACTGGAGTTATCCAGGTTTTCCTAATGTCAACATAGGAGGGACAACAAAAGAGGAAGTGATCAAAAGTCTCAGGAAAAGTATGACATGTAGGCCATAATGGAGTAACAAAAGCATTTTCCCAGGTACTTCTTCTTGCATTTAATGGGAGAGCTCCGTATCTGAATTGAATATACAGGGCTCTTCCCTTGGGGGTTTCGATGTCATCCAGAAACATTTAAAAACCGAACCCTCCTTTAAAATGCCATGTGCAATACATTCTAAACTTTGTGAGTCCTTAAACTCCCAATACCTTTTTTTGAGAAGGGAACCGTTGATTTTGTGATAATGGACCCTGGCATCTCTCAGATATACCCCAGCCATAGTTTTAAAAAGTATTCCTTGATCTTGTTGAACCACTTAGTGCGACCTGTGTATTTGTGCAGAGCAATAAGCTCGCCCAGGGCCTCCTTCACCGGGACCCGTGTGTCACTAGTCCATGCCCTAAACCAGAACAGAATTGCCATGAGGATAGCAAAGTGGTCTATAGGTTTTAAACCAAGATCAAGTCTTAACGGCAAGAGCGGAGTATTCACAGGCAAGGTCAGGATAGCTCTAATAAATTTATTTTCGGCAAGGGTTAAGTCCGACAGATTTTCCAGCCCCCATAACTCAGCCCCATAGAGGACTGCTTCTAGACCTTTTGCCCTGTGAACTTCTAAAAGAGGCAAAATTGGCCGGTAGGGAGACGCCCTGGCCCTTCGAACTATTGCACAGTTGGCATGTTGGAGGGTCAGTGTACTCTTTGCTATTTGCGGTGTCCATAGCAGCCTATCACTGATATGTACACCCAGATAATCGAAAGACTTGACCTGCTCAAGGGTTTGCGTGCCCAGCATGAGTTTACCCTTCTGGGATTTATAGGGATTAAAAGTCATGTATTTGGTTTTGGAGCAGTTTATTTCTAAACCCCTCTTTTTGCAGGCTTTATCACATTTATTCAAAAGGTTTTGAATCCCTCTAGGTGTTCTAGCAATGAGTAGTGTGTCGTCTGCAAAAAGCCGGCAGGGCACTACACTGCCACCGCAATTATACAGCTCTCCTATTAGGCCATTAATGTAGAGGGTAAATAATGTTGAGGCAAGGACGCAACCTTGGCGAACACCTTTCCTGACCGATATATCATTTGTGAGACTACCATCAGAGTTCCACCTGACCTTAGCGTATGTGTCTGTTCTGCTCGATTTTCCCGGCCTTCTTGTGAGGAACAATGATGGAATGTGACTTCAGTCTCTTATCATTCAAGTCTAAGGGTTAGAGTAGTGAATGGAGCCTATTTACTAGGCACTTCGACATGATTCTGTGCTCTTCCCCATAGATCAGGGCTTGCACACATAGCCTAGGGGATAGATTCGTTAGTATTAGGGATAACCTGTCCTGTAGTGAGGGTATTTCATGGAGCTGTGCTGAATTCAGGCCTGGTAGGCCTCAAACGGGAGAGACTCCATCTTTCTTTGTGCTCCGGCAGCTTGGGATGCTTCTAGGTCAAATGTAATGTTTTAGTTATGAGGTGTTATTCGCTTGGAGAGAACCGGTTCAGGCCGGCCCTTATCGAAGGATTGTATTTTTCTTCATGCCGAAGACACTACATCAGGCCGGCCGGCTGGGAACGTGTCCTTGGTACGGGGAGGTACAAGAATTTGGTGGGCGGCAGGTTACAGGCCGGAATTTTCCATGAGGGAACGCACCTCTATATTAGTGAAAGTCTGAGGCAGTTACATGTTCAGTCCGTAGGCGGCATCTAGCCGTTAGCAGTAAAGCTACTACTTATTCCAGGGAAGACAGACGCCATCTTGAAGGCGGAAAAGAACCGAGAGACAGATACTCTCCTAGCAGAATAGCCAGAGAGGAGAGAGTAGCCGAGAAGGAAGAGGTCCCAGTGACTCGGAGAAGGGTGAAGAGAACAGCGCATAGTGGTGCAGACATGTATCCGTGACTGCGGAGGTGTGACTTCCAGGCGAGCCGAGGCACAGACGAGAAGGGAACATAGATGACCACTGAGTGCAGGCTACATACTACTAAGGTGATGTCGACCCTTTCTTATTAGAGTGTACAACTTAATCTTTCACTTTTCTTTGCAGGTTATGTGTTATATCGTAATGTTATGTGATTGTGTATGTAATGAGTAATAAAGTACCCAGTTTGTAGTGAACCAACATGTGCTGCGTGTTCTTGTATGAGAGGGTAGCCTATTCTTCTAGTCAGCTGCGGCTACATGAACAGATGTTAACCCTGATCAGGTAAGTGGTAACTGAATAAGGGAAAGAGGAGCCCCTCGAACCGGAGAACAGGCTATGCTCGAACTGGCAATCCTTGTGTGATCTGATGAATAGTGAGACTGATTCCCTTTTTGTATGTTATGGTGATCATAGGATGAACTGTTGTATGAGACTGCCGTCTAGGTAGAGAGGTCTGGATTCGTATAGGATCGCGAGGCCGCCACTTGTGATACTGTCGTATGGGCAGAGAGGTCTGGATTCGTAGGGGATCGCGAGGCCGCCGATTGTGCTGAGACTGCCGTCTGGGTAGAGAGGTCTGGATTCGTATGGGATCGCGAGGCCGCCACTTGTGATACTGTCGTATGGGCAGAGAGGTCTGGATTCGTATGGGATCGCGAGGCCGCCGATTGTGCTGAGACTGCCGTCTGGGTAGAGAGGTCTGGATTCGTATGGGATCGCGAGGCCGCCACTTGTGATACTGTCGTATGGGCAGAGAGGTCTGGATTCGTATGGGATCGCGAGGCCGCCGATTGTGCTGAGACTGCCGTCTGGGTAGAGAGCTCTGGATTCGTATGGGATCGCGAGGCCGCCACTTGTGATACTGTCGTATGGGCAGAGAGGTCTGGATTCGTATGGGATCGCGAGGCCGCCACTTGTGATACTGTCGTATGGGCAGAGAGGTCTGGATTCGTATGGGATCGCGAGGCCGCCGATTGTGCTGAGACTGCCGTCTAGGTAGAGAGGTCTGGATTCGTATGGGATCGCGAGGCCGCCACTTGTGATACTGTCGTATGGGCAGAGAGGTCTGGATTCGTATGGGATCGCGAGGCCGCCACTTGTGATACTGTCGTATGGGCAGAGAGGTCTGGATTCGTATGGGATCGCGAGGCCGCCACTTGTGATACTGTCGTATGGGCAGAGAGGTCTGGATCCGTATGGGATCGCGAGGCCGCCGATTATAAGAGGTCTTGGTCTGTATAGTAGGAATTCCCTGTCCTTAGGTGGTAGATATATGTGGTTGAACTATTGTAAATAGGCCCTAGGGAGGGGGTAACGTTCTGTCTGGGTTAGTGAGGCTCTGATGAGCGGGTTCTATCTGATCCGAAAACCCAAGCAGAACAGTGTCGTGATGTAACCAAATCAGGATTTTAAGTATGTAAGATGGGAGTCCTAGTTCATCCAGGGCTAGCCAGAGTTGGGTCTGATCTATTGAATCAAAGGCCGTTTTTAAGTCCACAAATACAACATATAGGTGGATCCCTCTAATGGTCACTTCCTTCCATATTAACAAAAGAAATCTAAAAACGTGTTCAGTGGTACTTGTGGAGGCCCTAAATCCTGCCTGTAAGTTTGACAAAACATTATTTTCCTCAATCCAATTTAGATTCTTGTTAAAATAATCTTACAGAAATATTTTTGGGAGACATGCATTAGGCTGATGGGCCTATAGTTTCCGGGAGACCCTTTATCTCCTTTTTATGGATTGGGATAATCTCGGCACCCCTCCAGGTCACTGGGATTTCCCCACCGGACATGATGTTGATGAAAACTACTTGGAGCAGGGGTCCCCATATTGTAGGTTCAGCCTTGTACATGTCTCCCGGGAGCTTATCAAGGCCCGGGGCGTTCCCATTCTGTAATGAATTTATGGCTAGGATAGTTTCGTCTAATGTGATGGTAGTCTCCTTGGTTGTTACTAAATCAAGAGGATTCATTTGTGGGCCTGGGTCATATAGAACCCCATGTCCTGCATATAACTGCCCAAAGTATTCCTCCCACACATGGGGCTGTATATGAAAATCAGTTTCTATTTCCATGTTGGGAGACCCTTTTGAGAAGAGATACCAAAAGAGTTTGCTATTCTTTTGTTTCGAGGCTTCTAGAAGCATGCACCAATTTTCTGACTACGAGTCCCTTTTTGCTTTAGTTTGGCTTAGTTTGTGCCAGTTTATATAGCTTCCTGCTATTTTTTTATGTCTATGGGAGTTTTCGACTTCACCGCCACTATTAGGTCATCCTTGGCTTTTTTGCAAGCCTTGTTAAACCAAGGATCTATTTTCCGCTTAGATCGGTTACATTGTTTTATAGAAGAATGGTCTTATTGTAGTGGTCAATTGCAGGAAGGTGGTCATAATGTCATCTAGCCCAGTAGTAATATTACTCAGATCTGAAAGAGTCCGCTCTACTTCTGAATATATTTTTGGAAGAGCAGTTGGATTAGCCAGTATCATGGGCCATTTGACTCTTTTGTTATTATTAATAGTGATTACCGGGGCGCTTTCAGACCAAGGATGTCCATACAATAAAGCTATACCGGACAGCGTGAGAGCCAGAGCATTATGGTCACTATCTTCCCGGGTTAGTACAGCCATGTCTTTAACACTAGACCAGAGTTCAAGATCGACAAGGATATAATCAATCCTGATCTTGGTTGCCCCCTCTTGAACGTGTAGCATGCATCTCTGTCAGAATCTGTCCAACCGTTGCAGGCTTGGACCCCAAATGTAATAGTAAGTGATAAATCCTGTTGCCCCACCCTAGTACATTTCTTAATGGGTGGTGTCTGGAGTTTTGCAATCCCAGTAGCTTTATCTCCATCTGAAATAAGATCCTGTATATAGTCAACAGGTTCAAAAGTTGTATTGAAGTCACCTGCAATTATAAGTCGGTAATTCCCCATGGCTGAATCGAGGTAATTAGCTAACGTTTTTATTGTGCGAGATAACCTGTGGGGACTAATAAAACGATTATAGATATTAAATAACCTAACTTGCGTATTCCCATTACCAGAAGGTAATTCCAGCCCAAGAACTTCCTCTGAGCCGAGGGGTGGAACCTTACTTTTGCAGGCTAGTGTGTTTTTAACCCAGATTAGGAGGCCACCCGCTGGGCGGCCAACAGTTGACTGCTTGGCTTCGATGCTATATGTGGTGTATCCCACCCTGTGGACACGTCCTACTGCCCAGGTTTCCTGCAGTAGGCATATGTGGAAATCATCCACTAACTTGCACCAGTCGGGGTCAATTAACTTGGACTTTATGCCTGCAACATTCCAGGATAGGATTTTCAAATCCTGGAGCTCTAGTAAGGGTTCCTGTGTGTGCCCTTTGTTGTTGGTTACTCCCTCGGACTCTAGTTGGTGATAGAGTTGGCGATTCTTAAATGCTGGATCGCTTAGGACAGTATCGCTGTTAGTGGGGAACATAGGTGTACCATCAGACTGTGTGGCGGATGATTCCTCAGGGGTGACTGATGGAAATAAAGATGCTATGGATAGTCAATCTTGGGAATCTAGATCACCCAGGAGATGATATCTATTTTTTATTTCCCGGGGGGAGCCTCCTGGTGCATAGGGGTCATCTTACTAGGTGGTTTAGTGGCCACGGTGTTTCTCCCTCTGCACTTGAGATGCCTGTAGACGAACCCAAGTGGTAAAATGTCTATCTCTTGGCCCAACCACTGGTTTATTGGGTAAGGACCCCAACCAACCAGCAGGCTTGCTAGAATTGGAGATCTGCAGTTTATAACAATACAGTCACCAGGAAGGGACTTGCATAGCGGACCAACACAACTAACCCACCTTACAAATTAAATATCATGATAATTTGTGTTAAAAAAAATTGTATTCTGTAATAGCCAGTGGCATACTTTATTCTTCAAATGGGTCTGTGATTCAATTTGGTTTTGCAGAGTGGGAACATTGGTGAAAATTGCCACATAGGGACAACACTCAGGTGGGAGATGTAGAGTCACCTTATCATCTCGATTAGCTAATCTATTTTTGTGGGGCAATAATGAAGGTGTTTGTTGGTTAGTGCCTACACTATTCCCAGTAGAAATTGCGGTTGGGGGACTAGGCCTAGTTTTACTAGAGGGCATGCATGTTTTGCCCTTGTATCTGGTACAAGCAGGCCCCTGGTGCTTTTGTGCTGCTACACTAGTAAACTTTCTAGGAGTACCATTGCTCACAGAGCAGATTAGTTGATCATCACGTATAGCTGAGGACCACTTGGTGGGGTGTTTGCTCCCCCCCATGATCAGGTCCCCCATCCTGCGCTTTATTTTTTGCCCCAACCCCTAGTGATATATCAATAACTAAAGAATGCATTAGTTCAACAGTTGACTCCAGTTTATCAACTCTGGCTAAAATTGGTAAAAAAGTTCTTGGTGAATGTGTCTTCTAAAAAGGACATTAGTGCCGTAGTGAATTGCGGGGAGATTGTCTCGGCGTGAGAGGGCAATGGTAGATTGGGACCATTCCTGGTGGGTGATCCTTGTAGAAGTTCTGCAGGGACTTCTGGGCTTACAGCCTGAAGCTTTTTCCTAGATCTGGTCTGGATACACCGTGTGGGCTCCATATGTTTTACCTTTTTTTTCCTTTTACCCAACATGTCGCGTGCTGGTGAAATTGAGGGTGGTGAACAGGGCTGTTGGCCAGGAGATGAGACCACTGAGCTTCTCGTGGATGCATAGTTATTTTGACCAGTGTCATTCATTTGGGCAGCCTGAGTTTAATGTGCCTCCGGGCACGGGAAAAGGTGTCACTGGTGGCCCCACTGACTCGTGGGCGATAAAGTCCACAGCGCTGGACTGCTGGCGCTGGCCGTTCCCCTCACAGCTGAATTTACGGGCTTCCAGCGCTGCAGGAGCCCACCACTGATTTTAATGTGCCTCCGGGTGCAGGAAAAGATGTCACTGGTGGCCCCACTGACTCATGGGCAATGAAGTCCACAGCGCTGGACTGCTGGCGTTGGCCGTTCCCCTCACGGTCTGAGTTTACGGGCTTCACCGAGTAATGTTAAATACTCCACCATGCTAGTTGTACAGATAGAGAGGTGCTCAGATATGCCTACGAATCTCTTCTGGCGCTGCTCGAACATTGAACCCAGTACCTATACTTCCCACACACTGCGCAGGAACAGCTGGAGACCAAGCAAGGCTTCTATGGCATAGCTGGCTTACCGCACATGTTGGGGGCAATCGACTGCACACATGTCCTACTTGTGCACCCTGCCGACACTGCACACAATTTCCGCAACAGAAAGCACACGCATTCCATCAATGTGCAGGCAACAGTGGACCACGGGGACTCTTCACCAATGTCGTCGCCAACTACCCAGGCAGTGTGCATGACTCATACATCTTCCGACAGTCCATCATCAACCGGTGCTTCCAGGATGGCACATACGGAAATGCAGTGCTCGTTGGTAAGTACCAAATGAACACACCACACCGCAACTCCACAATCATGCAACTCACAACTCTGGCAAAACACACATCACAAACACACATACAACATGCCAAACAACATGCCCACCCACCAGACTCGACAGCACAACTTACTGTGGTAACCTGGGCTAGCCATGTACATAAGCCATCAACAGCATGGCACCTCAGCCACACAATAGCGCAATGTGGGGAGAAGTGGGAGCCAGGCATGTGCGAAGGAGGCAACTGACCCATGAATGAGAATCTACACAATGCCAAGTGTGGCGTGGATGTGCTGGACAGACTGCAGTATGCAGACCACAGACATATCCATGGCGACATATAATGCTGATGGTGGTAGTGTCGTGGACAGTGGACGCAACCATTTCACCCCAGCCAGTGGGGAAAATCACAGAAAAGTAGCATGTGATGTCCCCCCATAAGCGTGTGCAGATTGGGCTGGCCCGGCGTATGCCCGTCTAGCGTAGGGGTGTGAATAAAAAGCACGAATCGCTGGGCGTGGTTCTCTATCGGAATGCCCAACGTCTCTGCCAGGACGGCGCCTCTCACCCCGCCAAGAGGCCGACTACGTGTGCGGTCTTGCCTGCGAACCTGGGCGCCTGCCGCAGCCTGGGCCGCTGCTCCCAGGACCAGTCTTGTCCGCACCTGCGCATTCCAGGCCTCACTGCTTACCTGCCAACACCAGCGTGTCTCCAATAGTGCCCACCACAAGCCAGTGCAAGCTCCAAGCCCAAGGCCCGCGACATTGGCAGCTTCCTCAGACCATCATGGCCTCCGTGAGCAAGGCCTGCAGTACTCCTTTCTCATTGACGTACTGAACTGGCTTATACAGTGGACAAGTAGGTCACACATTTGGAACCGAGTCTTGATTACACAATGGCAGAAGTTAATTCCCTATTCTCCCTTCGATGTGGTGCCACAAACTGTGCATGGCCTGCCAACAATACGTGTGTGTGGGCCCCTGGGACTTCTGCCGTAGGCCCACACACCCGTCCAGCAGGCCTCAGACAAATCCAATCCAGTCCATCCCAGGCATGACACGGCATCGTCGCAGGGTGCGCACCCGCTCAGCTCATGTGCCCCCACCTCCGGCAACCAGTAATCTTCTACACATGCCATTCCAACGCCGTGTGTTAGAGATCCACGAGGAGCTGGCTGCACAGCGGTTGCCCCACGCTGACCGCTGCCTCCGGCACACACAGCGGTCGAGTAGGCCACACAATTGGAACGGAGTAGTGATTTTTCCATTGCATATCATTGTACAGGCCTCATCGCAGACTGCATCCCCTCCAGCTCTGGTGCCACTGACTCTGTGCCACGGGAGTCATGGGCATTCTCCCGTTGAACTTTGTTGGCGTCTGAGTCCATGGCCTGGGGGTTGTCTTCATCATGTAGCTGATACTGACATGCCGGGGAAAAATGAGACTGTAGCATTTAAATCCTCCATTTTGCCTGTTTCTGCTTGCTTCTGCTCTCTGCATCATGCCCTGGATGGACACCTTCCACTGTCCCCTGTAACACTCTGCGACATTCTCCTTGGACATCAACAAGGACACACTCAGCTCACGTGGCCCTATCTCAGTGCACCATAAGTCACCGTCCCTTGCGGGTGCGCCTGTGCCGGCCGCAGGGCATCCTGGACCACTGACTCTGTGCAGCTCACGTCATATACCCTGCTGTTTGTACTTTGAACTTCTGATTGTCTGTTCACTGTTGTAGTTGTTGCCTACACCGACCCACACCTGAGGGGTTGCGTACACTACCCAACACCCATCCAGCACAGGCGTCACTGGATGTGTGAACCTGGCAATAAAAGGGGCCGGGCGCACGTGCACGTAGCCAGTTCCACAAATTCTCTCAGTTTGTCCGTGTGGTCATTATGTATGTATGAGGGCCCCTTGCCATTCCACATCACATTGTGCTGTGTGCAGCATGCGCAACCTTGTCACCTCAGGCAGTGGGGTAGACCTGGGACATGTAGCTGTGCCGGACCCCCCTGTGAGCGTAAGTGAGTGGACCTGCGTACGGTAGTACGGCGTAGGGGTGTGGTCATTCGACACGTGGCTCAGGGCGTGTGTGCATTTAGGCCTTGACAAGGAGGTAACTGATGCGTGTGTCCCTTGTGTAGTGTCTGCGCCAGCCATCATGCAATGTGCAATGTTGCCATGTTGCATGCCCACGGATTGCGGGCTCGTCCGAGGGGTACATGAGGGTGAGCAAGCCTGCCCGGGGTCCGGGATCATACATGCCAACTTCTGTGTGTGTTGCCATTTCCGCTGCATAAGCCAAAGGTCTACCCTCAATGGTAGGGCGAGTTCAGCCAGGCATGAACTCCACATCTGTGTCTGCCCTGTCCTCACCATAGGCCTACACACACGTGGCCAATCACCTTCAGCGCACAACATCACTGTGTCGTAGTCAGGGTTGTGGACGTGCGCCAATGGGCATGACAATGGTGTGCCGTAAGGGTGCAGGTGATGCAACCCCGCTGCGCACACTGGTGAATGGGCTCGGGGGAGGGAGGAGCAGCAGTGAGGCTGCGTAATACACATTGATGCTGCACATTTGCAACAAGCAGTACATGTCATACAGGAATCACATGATCACACATATCACACACCAATGATCCAGTGAGCTGGACAACACATCATGCAGGACCAACTATTGACTCATGTCTCTCTGCATTGTCACAGGTGACCAAGGATATGCACTCTGCGGTCGGATGATGACGCCCCTCCGAGCCCCGAACACAAGGGCCCAGAGGCAGTACAATTTGGCCCACAAACGCACCAGGGCATCGTGGAATGCACATTTGGCGTGTTGAAGTCACGTTTCAGGTGCCTGGATGTCACAGGTGGCAGGCTCCTGTACAGCCCAGACATCGTGTGCAAGATGATCGTTGCATGTTATGTGTTGCACAACATATGTGTACGCAGCAAGGCACCATGGATACCAGTTCCAGAGGCACCAGAAGATGATGATGAAGAGGAGGCAGTTGGACCACACCCCACTGCAGCCGCAGCCGGATTTGCCTGCAGGGACACCATCATTTCAAATTTCTTCTGATGAACAAGTCACATTGTGACGGTCCTTGCCACTCATGGGACAGTACAGGATAACCACAGGCACAACATGTGCAAATAAATGCTTTCCAAAACAACATTCTCTAAGTGCATGTCACTCATCTGTTTGGGCACATCACTCAGACAGGTGTGAGTGCGACATGTGTTGATCACGATTTTATGATGTATTCATGGATGGTGGGTGTGTCACCTCTGTGCAGAGGGGCTGTTTGGGGTGTCACGCATTCGTACTGCCAGTTCTGTGTGTCACAGTTAGTAGTGTATCCCACTCTTTGGCGTTTCACGTGTGTCCATGTCCATTCCGTTTTGGCTGCCAATTGTAAACTACAGGTGACAACAGTACTCCTTTGGGGGTCAGTTATGTGCCAACATGATGCAGGGATGCCCCCTTAGACTCAAGTCCCACAACATGGGCAACATGTACGTAAGCAGGAGTCACTGTCCCTATATTCGTCCACGCTGTCATTGTTGATTGATCATGGCAATGACAGGTCTGTGTGCAGAGGGGGTTCCTTGTCCCTCTGCGATGTGAAGGGGGGATGCGGTTTCACTGAGTGTTCCATGCATGCGTCTGCATTGGTGCAGTTTACATGCAGACTGCATGTCAATGTACATTGTGACTATGTGGAGATGCCTATGTGATGTGGGACAATGGCCAGTTGTCCTGAGTCACGGATGTGGGGTTGTACTCGTACAACGTCATCTCACCGTTTTTGTACTCTGCTTTTATGGTGCCTTTTCCCGCATGACGCGTGAGACTTGTAGGCCTATCGCTGATTTTTGTATCGCGATTGGCCACATTGCAGCTTTTTTCGCGTTGTTGTTTCGCATTTTTGCGGTATCGCGTTGGTTTTAACGCGGTCATTTGACACGTTGTGGTGGGTCTATCGCATGGTGCCACCATGTTGAGAATACCACGTTGACACCGTGTTATTTTCCTGCAATAGACCGCGATGTGAAGAGTTGTGTTAAGCTACTTTTGCGGTAGTTTTCACACGTTCTTTAGAATATCCCCCTAGGCAAACAAGGAGTTGTTGCTACCCCTGTTGCTATTACCCACTCCGGTGGGGGAAGTATCACCAAACATCTGAACGAGTGGAGCACAATAACCAGCAACAACTGGGTCTTAAATATTGTAGAGAATGGGTACTCACTTCACTTAAAGTCCCCTCCTCTGGCAGTTCCACCTTCGAAAGCCTCTTCCCACCAGTGTATGCTGCTGCAGAGAGCGAAGTCTCCACTCTACTTCAAAAGGAGGCAATAGAGGAGGTTCCATTCTCTCAAAGGGGAATAGGAGTATATGTTGGGTATTTCCGTGTAAGAAAAAAAGCCCAGATGTAGAATTCAGGCCTATTCTGGACCTACGTCTGCTAAACAAATACATACGCAAGGAGAAATTTAGAAAGCGTGCTCCCTATCAGATATACCTCCAGCTCCATCAGGGGGGTTGGTTGTGTTCCATCAATCTCTAGGATGCCTACTTCCACATCCCAATCGCCAGGAAGCATCGTGAGTTTCTACGGTACAAAGTGGCATTCAAGTATTACAAGTACAAGGTACTACCGTTTGGCCCGAAATCAGCTACCTGCACATTGTCGAAGTGCATAGCCATATTAGCAGCAGCCTTACGAAGGAATATAATATTTGTCTACCCATACTTAGATGACTGGATGGTAAAAAAGCTACTCTCCAGATCAAAAGAAAAAACAGTACCACATCTTCATTGAGACCCTTCAATCTTTAGATCTCCAAATCAGTGTCAAAATCTAGATTCCAACTCAAACACTACACTATCTAGTTGCGACCCTGGACACAAAAGTATGTCCTTCTGAGGAGAGACTCCTCAATCGCTCAGAAGTGTGCCAGCCTCCTTCACAATCCATACCCAAGGGCCAGACAGATGGTGTCTCTCCTGGGATCAATGGCTTCATGTATCTTCCTTGTTCCCAATGAAAGAGTGCACATGAGACCGTGACAACAGAGGGGCAGATTTACAAGAAACTGACACATCTGTAGAGATGCGTCAGTTTCCCTGCGCCAGCCTGCGATACCTTTGTGCCACCATGGATGTGCCGTATTTACATTACGGTGCACCGTGGCGCAGGGATTGACCGATGCATCAGAGATTCTGATGTATCTGTTGGAGCAAAAGTCACGCATTGCTGGAGTCGTGTTGCAAGTACGATGCAACTCCAGCAAAGCAGGGGAGGCCTATACTTATTGTACTGTGTCACTCCTAACGCCTGCTTCAAGCAGGTATAAGGTTTTGACACAGTGGCATCCTAGAAGTGGTGCAGTGAAATCTTGTAGATTTCAATGTGTGACTTCTACGAGGCTTTCCTGCATGGGAACGCCCACCCTGCATACATTATACCTGATGCAGGTATAATGTGATGCTGGGTTTTACAAAGTGAAGCATCTAAGGAGATGCGTCACATTGTAGATGGGCCGCAATGCAGCATATTATTTACGCCGCTGCTGCGTCACAATAAGTGACGCAATGGCGGCGCAAAAGTGAGGCAAGGGGCTTGTAAATCTGCCTTCGAATCTGGAGGATAAGTGGAATCAATTCACAGAGCATTGAGACAACAAGCTCACCCTGTCAAAATCTGCTGATCGATGTCCCTTTTCACCAGTACACTCCTACGCAAATACTCATAATGGATGCATCTCTCCAGGGCTGGGGTGCTCACATGGGTGCCCTACAGACGCAGGGCGTGCGGTCTGCCAGGGAACAACTATACCATATTAACATGCTGGAGCTGTGGGTGGTCCATCTCGCCCTCAAGTCCTTTTATTCATCCATTCAAGCCAGCACTTTCCTGGTCCAAATGGACAACACTACCACGATGCACAAACAAGCAAGGGGGCTTTCGCTCTTGCCCTCTATCCCTGGAAGAACAGGCCATCTGGAACTGGCTTATAGCAAGACTCAGCGATTCACCTGTCTTCACTACAGAACACACAAGCGTACTCTCTAAGCTGAAACTTTGCCAAAATGTACAACTGGATTCTGCATGACGATGTCGTGGCAGTATTTTTTTTGAGAATGGAGGTATCCGCAAATAGACCTGTTTGCAGACGAATTTAACAAAAAGTGCCCAGACTTTATCAATGTTCTACCGATAGGAAACAAAGGGGAATGCCCTTTTGATAGACTGTCCAGGACATTTTGTTACGCGCTTCCTCCCATTCCGTTGACCAACAGTCATCAACAAACTGTACAAAGCCAGGACCAGAATGATTCGGATAGTCCTAGAATGGCCCCACCAGTGGTGGTTCCCGGATCACCTATCAGAAAGACCACACAGGAGCCTCACATGCAGACCGGATCTCCTCTAGAAGCTGAGAGGGAAGATTTTTCACCCCAGCCTTCCCTTGCTGAGCTTGACAGCATGGCTCATGGATTCCTCCAGTATGAATACGTAGGCCTCTCGAAGGAATGCATGGACATTCTTAGGGAATCCAGAAAACCCCCAACCAGGCATTCTTATGCTTTTAAGTGGAAGAAAGTGCCCATTGCAGTTGACCCATTGTAGAGGCCTACCCCCATAGGATAACATGGCAATAGTTTATAAATGCATAAATATTGCTAGGAACCAAATAAATAACAATTAAGGACTTAGGAGAAGGGTATTGATAAATGCAACAAACTGCCATTGTTGAATGTATCCTAAAGTCTACAGAAACATTATAAGACTTTCTTGTTTGTAAGCCAACATTAAGCCTCCCTGTTGTCTTCCCTGATTGATCAGAGTTAACAGGATTAGCCAGGCTGCTTTGATGAAGTGATAAGAGGCTCACCCAGGGATAGGCTATCTGGTGGAGAGAGCTCTACTACACAGGCATGCCAGAGCAGGGGGGAGGAGTCACAAAGCGTCAAGCTTTAAAGGGGGATAGGACAAACAGGGAATGTCAGGTCTATTGTGGTAAATTTAAATTACCTAGACTTAATTTATGCGGTAAAATACAATACGAATAACTCAGTAAAAATAAGAGGCAGAATCCGTGGTATTCGAGGGTATAATAGGGAATTTATTCCTTACAAAGGAATGATGATGATGATGATTCGAACCAGGCAATCGAGTTCCGTCACCACGAAGGTTCAGGAAGGGATCAGCAATACAGTATTGACAGGTTATAATATATATAGTAATGTATTACAGTAAAGACAGATGCAGGAGGCGTTACAGCTGATAAGAATACACATACGTAATAAAAAAGGCGTTACAATAGGCGTGCATAGAGGCGTATACTAAAAACGTCATTATGATGATGACACAAGTGGGTGGATCCATAAGAGAATCCTGCAAAGTCAGCAGAAATACATGGCAGAGATGCGCGCGCAGCCGCATGACGTGTGATTGACGTGTAACTAGAGGGTGAAGGGAACTTGACATTTAGCCCTACATGAGGAGACAGAAGTCTGGGGTGTCAGGACAACCTAGTCCTAAATCATATCTAATATCTTGTGTTTTAGGAACTATATTATCTGGAAGGAAAGGTCTTCTCAGACAGATCCTATTCTATACTGAGTGCTAGTGCGTGTACAAGCGTCTAAGTGTCTACATGAGATGCGAGGGGGCATGGGCCTACCATGGTAACGAGAGTCATGAATTACTTGCACGGAGACAGTAAGGCCGGGCCCTTTGCTCTGCAGCTGGAGGGATGTTTACCTAAGCTACTAGACAAGAATGTAGTTCTTGAGGAGCGGAACAGATAACTTGAAGGCTGAATACAGTTTTGGCAGGCAACAGGCCGGGCTAGGCACCGTTAGCCGCGCAGGAAGTAAGACAAAGTTCATGGATACAGATGCAGGTCCAGGCTGGAGCATTCAGAGGCAGAAAAAGGAAAAAGCTCGATGGCAGAATTCAGGGCCTACCTGGCCAGAGCTGGAAAACGTGAAAAGTATACCATATAAAGACGGTGGCAAGGCATACTTAGGAACGGAATATCTGACCCATTCATGGCAGATCTGAAAGAGGACATATTAACGTTGGACACAATTGTATTTGCGTCTTCATAGCTTGAAGTGGAGGGAACATACATGTACTTGTAGCATGTACATGGAGCCGTTGGGGTCTAGATAGGGGACACAATTGACCATAAAAATTCATATTTCCTCATTCCCTCCTTGTCCCCTACGGACCCTCATGAAATATCGATCCTCAGGAATCCATCAATCTGTTCATGTAACATAATTTGCTCTTCTTTCTTCTTCCGGGATCTTGAATGAAAACTTGAACGTGGAATACACGATGTGGCACACAGGCCGCAAATCGCTGGTCCACATTGTAGACATAGGCAGCAACTGAATACTATGAGAAGGCCAATACCTAGGAAGGATAGGACTTTCCATCCCCAGGCTGACAACACGCTCCAGAACCAACCGGACCATGTCCAAGTGCCTGCATTCTGATGTATCTGGTTTGCAATCTTGTGAAGACGAGTTATAGCTTTATATACAGATGGCGCGTTTTCTGGGATGAAAACACAGCAACTTGATCCGATGACCCTACAGGCTCCGCCCCTATCTGCTAGGATGACGTCAAGGACAAGACGATTTTGGAGAACCACAATCCGCATCGCAGACTGCTCCTCGGTTAAGTTGCCTAGGGCAGAGGTAGTTTCATTCACTACTGCTTCAAGGGTTCTGGTTAATCTACGTATCAGTTTACTGTTTGAGACAACACCTATGTAAGGAAAGAGACCTTTATTGAAGTCTGTATATTGTTCCCATGCTGTTTCGGTGTAGTCAACAATCGGGATATCTCTCTGGGGTCTATGGTGTACTAGATTGGTATTTCTATGATAATCAGGAGGGGCTAGGAAAACAGGTGGCAGAAGAAATGCAATGTAACAGGTACCATCCCAATCTAGGGGTAGGCGTATATATGCGGTGTGACCACAGATGAAGTAGGAGTGACGGGAAGCTCTAAATGTAGACTTGCCTTTATCACTGAATTCGATCACAGTAGTACATTTACTATGACCCAGGTGTACTGAACCATTCTTTCTTACACAGAATTCACCTTTGACTGGTAATACTGACATAGCAGGCAAGACTAGTGCAGCTTCAGATTCAACATTTAGAATCATGAGGTTAAGTGTAAAATTACCTAATCCATATACTTCATTTTCTAGGTCAGTTCCTGTTCTTTTGGGAAGTCCCTCCTTGTTAGGATAACAGGCTTTAAGCAAAACTAAGTTCAGGTTTCCCCATACCCAGTTGCTCTGGTAAACTACAGTGTTTGAATCTAAAGAGTTAATCAAACTAAACCATGCTCCACAGGAACCATTGTGTGTAAATGGGTACGGAAAGAGAGGCAGAACTCCTTTGTATTTCTGATAGGGAGGGAGTCGGCCACATATCCAACAATTTGTAGCATTGCTGGTCTGATGGGAATGGTGTAACATACTAATGAATGTGTTGTTGCGCAGCGCAAATCTATAGGACAACTCATGTGGAGGTAGTTCACTAAAAGAATGTTCGGCTGTAACATTGTAAGCACGCTTGAAAATAGGATAGTACATGTGCAACAGTATACTTGCAGCAATAATAAAAAGACTTAGAAAAAACATAATCAACAATGTCACTATACAGTGACTATGAAGTGATTTACAGTATCTGAGCTGTTTCTGTCTATTTCTCTCTCTTATTCGGTCTAGAGGATACATGTCAAAGACTTAATTCAACCGATTCACCTTGGAGAGGACTTAAACAATCGAATTGTCGGACTTGCTAGACCTTAGTTTCAGTTTGTATTCCTGTGATTCGGTCCTTTCAACCAGGGGGAGTTTTGAATCAGTCTCTGGAAGGGGGCAGGGCTGAGAGTTCAGATCAGACGGTAGTCCATGAAATTTCTTGATATGACTCGAGTGTAACCAACCCTTGCGACCCTCGACCTTCACTGCTGTCCTCGTCGTTAGAAGAACCAGCTTTGGTTGTTGCCAGCGAGGCTCCAACGGGCTCCTCCTGTCGAAGTTTCGTACGAAAACTAGATCTCCAGGAACCACTTCATGGGGCTTTACCTCGGTGTTGTCGGGAAAGGCTGCAGCTACCTGTGAACGGCAAGATTGTAGTGCAGACATCAAGGAAGCAAGGTAATCTGTCAGCATATTACAATCAACATCAGTTATTTTACGAGGTATAGGCGTCCCCCACATATTTGGTGGCCTACCGAAGACCACCTCGTACGGGGATAGCCCTGTGCGAGAATGTGCTACCATTCTCATGTAAAATAGTGCAACCGGTAAGGCTACTATCCAGTCGACACCTTTCTCTCTACAGATTTTAGAAAGTCGTATTTTCAGGGTCTGATTATGACGTTCCACGAGACCTGCTGCCTCGGGATGTCGGACACAGTGGAATTTCCATTGATAGCCTAACAAGAGTGAAATGTGTTTCATTAGCTCGGATGAGAACGGCTGGCCATTATCTGAGTACACGATACGGGGCAAACCATACCGTGGGAAGAATTCACGAACTAATTGTTTGGCAGTAGTCGGGGCAGTGTAATCTGAGACGGGATACGCCTCTGTCCAACGGGAAAGAGCGCATACAACTACGAGGACATATTTGAATCCTCGACATCGTTCCATCTGGATATAATCCATCTGGAGGACTTCAAAAGGGTGATCGGGAGGTTGAAATCCACCCTGCTCTACAGGTACGCCTTTACCTGGATTGAACTGACAACAAATCATACAAGTTCGGACTTTCTGTTTGGCTGCAGCTCGTAAGTGTTTGTTGAACCAAATGTGTTGAATACTGTCTAACATAGCTTTTTCTCCTAGATGTGCTGGACTATGTATTGTGTTAATGATAACTTGAACCATTGAGTCGGGGAGAAACCATATAGATTTTCCCTTCGTCATCCATCCCTGATCTGTTTGGATCCCTCCTAATTCAGTCCATTTCTTTATTTCCTCTGGTGTAGCATGTGTCTGTATGTCAATTACATCAATGGCGGGATCTTTAACTGTCATGCAGTGTGTCGGCGTCGGAACTATTGTCTTTGTCAAGTCAGTTGCATGAGTCCGATTCTGTGCTGTTTGCTTAGCTGTTCGGTCTGCTAGGTCGTTACCCTGGGAAATGATATCGGTGACTTTTGTATGGGCTTTGCACTTCATGATAGATATTGAAGTAGGTAGATGTATTGCATCTAACAGGGCTTGAATGAGGGGACCGTGTTGAATGTTGGCACCGTGAGAAGTCAAATAACCTCTCTCTCGCCAAAGGACTCCGAAGTCGTGTACAACTCCGAATGCATAACGTGAATCTGTGTATATGTTAACTTTTCTATTCTTGGCTTGAATACAGGCTTGTGTCAAAGCAATAAGCTCTGCTGCTTGAGCTGATAATGTGTCAATACAATTTGTTTCAATGACTTCGGTGTCTGTCGTGACTGCATAAGCGGCCACTAACTCTCCTGTACTTGTTCTCATACATGAACCATCCACATAAAGTGTCAGGTCTGGGTCTGGTAATGGGACATCTGTCAAGTCTTGTCTGGGTTTCGTCGTAATAGTAATGACTTCAATACAATCATGTGCCAGTGGGTCTGTTCCACTTAATGGCAAAAGTGTGGCAGGATTTAATGTACTACAACGTCTGATTTCTATGTGTGGTTGAAACAATGTCAGTTCGTAACCTGTCAGTCGTGCTATAGTCAAGTGTTGTGTCTGTGTCCGGTTCAAGAGAACCTCTACTGCGTGTGGTACTTGTACTGTCAATTGATGTCCTAGTACTATGGAATCGCTTTGTCTAATCGCTAGAGCTGTCGCTGCAACTGATTTCAGACACGCAGGAAGAGCTTGAGCTACGGGATCTAATGTGCTAGAAAAGTAAGCACATGGCTTGTGTGATCCTGCTCGTTCCTGAGTGAGTACTGATAAAGCAGTACCTTCGCGTTCTGTAACAAAGAGTGTAAAAGGCTTACTGTAACATGGTGTCGCTAAAACAGGTGCTTGGCATAAAGCTTTCTTTAAGTCTTCAAATGCTTGTGTATGTTCTGGAGTCCAAGGGAGGACAGTCGATGTCGCTGCCTCCTGGGTTGTCAACTGAATGAGTGGTTTTGCTAAAAATGCATATTGGGGAATCCACTGCCTGCAGTACGAAGTGAGGCCTATGAAGGCCCGTACCTCCTTTTGTGTCTTGGGTGGTGGCATGTTTACAATTAACTGGATGCGGTCAGGTGTGAGCTGTCTCCCCCATTTGGACAGCAAGTGCCCTAGGTACACAACTTGCTGGGCACAAAATTGCAGCTTCGAAGGGGACACCTTGTGCCCCTTGTCGGCTAGAAAATGTAAAACCGTCAGTGATGCTTTTTCACATTCGGGTTCGCTTCGGGCGGTGATCAGTAGATCATCGACATACTGAAGCAGTGCAGTGTTAACTGGCATGTGGATACTGTCAAGTTGTCTTTTCAGTGCTTGGCTGTAGATGCTAGGACTGTCTGTAAATCCTTGAGGCGCGCGTGCGAATTTAAAACTTTGTCCATTTAAACTGAATCCGAACAAATATTGGCTTTCCGGATCAATTGGGACGCTAAAGAAGGCGTTCTTGAGGTCAATTACAGTAAAGAACGTTGCCTCTGAATCAATAGCTGTCAGTAATGAAGAGATATCTGGGACCACGGGATATTGTGGTACAATGCATTTATTCAATTCGCGCAGATCAATAACTAATCGATATACTGGGGGTGCTTTTGGATCAGTTCGTTTAAGAATCGGAATAATCGGAGAATTACATACATTGGAGTCGGTTTCTACAACCACTCCTTGTGCAATGAGCTCGTCAATGATTTGCAGTAAAGCTACTACAGCATCTGGAGGTAATTTGTATTGTCGCATTCGTGGTAATACCACTCTGCTTTGAGTGTGACTCGATATGGTGTAATGTGCATACAACCTACATCAGTGGGGCCTTTTGCCCATAAATGTGCAGGTAGATTCTGTAACCAGTGATCCATGTCTCTTGACACGTAGTGACCTTTAAAGTCACGCAAAAATAGTCGTACTCCGTCCGGAGAACAACATATTATAGCTCCTAGAGCTTTCAATGTTTTTATACCTAACAAGTTTTCTGGGCATGATTTCGTAAGCAATAGATCTGTAGTCCGTGTCAATGGACCAACTGTAAATGCAAGTGGTTGCGATACTTCGTTAATAGTAGGCTTTCCTGAAAAACCAAGGGAAATATTTTGTGAGCCTGAGAGGGGTGCCCCTGGGACTTCGTCGTGACTTATAGTTGTTCTGCTTGCCCCTGTATCAAGTAGAAACTTTCTGTCTTTCCCTAATACTTGACTCTGTACATAAGGACCCTCTTGATCTACAGGAACCTCAATAAGGGGTAAGCCAACTTCCCTCTCTAGGCTATTTCATGTGTAGCGCTGATACTCTGGATAGTCATTTTGTGCGTACTGGTACATCTGTTGTGTCGTGTTTTGTGTTGCAGCAATAGGCTGTGGCTGTGGTTGTGGTACGGTCTGTTGTGCAGCTTGCATAGGCTGTACATTCTGAGGTACTTGTTGTTGGATCTGATCCTGTCTAGGCGGACGCGGTCTCTCCTTGGTTTTACCCGTAGAGATATTATGTTTCAGAACTGCACAATCGTTTATATAATGACCTGGCTGTTTACAATAGTTGCATGTCCCTTTAACGGGAACCGCTGAATTACTGGACTGTGTCGCACCCTTTTTATGACCGTCAGCTGGAACTGACTGAGCGACAAGCATTTTCATTTTCGTGTCTTTCATACGTCTTTGTTCATGTTCTTGTTCTTCTCTAATTCTATTCTGGTGATACTGTAACATTTGTAACATTTGTGAAGGAGTGTTAGCTTGCCAAGTGCTCTCAACTTTCAATACTCTGTTTTTAACCTGTGGCAGGGAATTCTCGACTAGTTTTGTTACAAAAAGATGTGGATATGACTCGCTATTTGCTTTCAGGCCGCTATTAATACCAAAACATTTTTCAAATCGGGAATAAAAATCACTAGTGTCTTCCTCGGGTTTCTGTTTACAAGCTGAGATTGCTCCCCAATCTTCCTTTTTCGTAGTTAATAAACGTGGCAATACTTGTACTAATAATCCTGGCAATGCTTTTGTTTTGTCCCCAAGCCCTACGCCTGCAGTTCGGTTATTTTCTTCGGTTTCTAATGCGGTCCAATCAATCTTTTGGTCTCCCACCTCCCATTCTTTTTCTTTGAGTTTCTCATAAATACCGGCAGGCAATAATACTTTCAATATTTTCATAATGTCAGGATAGGTATAATCACCCATGAGTAACATGTCCTTTAGTTCACGGTGAAAACCTGCTGGATCTTTGTCATGGCTGGGCACTAATTTTTTCATTTCCAATAGTTCTATTTTAGTTATGGGCGTGTACACAAACACGCGTCTAAAAGTATTGTCATCATTTCTAACTGGGTGTACTTCGCGTAAGGGATTCTGTCTGTCTCTGTAATACGTTTTTCTCTCCATGGAAGGAGCTGAATCATGTTCTGGACACAAAAAGGCACTATATCTATATCGGTATTCTAGAATTACTTTAATTAGATCGGTACCTAGACCTCTCCATTTGTTCAGGAGTAGTTCTATCAGTATATCGGGTAGGGGACCAGGATCGGAGTGTTGGCCTTTATATAATATAAGGAGATGTTGTATCATGTATATACTAGCTAAACGCTGTTCGTCTGGGGCGAGATTCAGAAACGTGTGTGCTAGCGCATCATCACTGTATTTTTCAGAGCTGTCAGCCCATTGTACTGCTGACCTAGCTAATTCTTGTTCATCCATAGAATCGAGCATATGGTACCCCCTTCGTTCTCGAAGTAATTTATCAGTAGCCTGGAATAAGTGTTCAGGGGTCTGTGGTAAATATTTCATTACCGGTACTATTTTTTATGCGGTAAAGTCTAGGAAGAATAACTCAGTAAATATAAGAGGCAGAATCCGTGGTATTAGAGGTTTAAAAAGGCTTTATTCCTATACAAAGGAATGTAATTCGAATTACAGGCTTCTATTCCATCACCACGAAAGTTCAGGAAGGAAGGGCATACATTATTGACAGATAAAAGGTTTTATAGGAAAATGCATTTACAGTGAAACAGATGCAAGAGGCGTAACAGCTGATAAGAGAGATAAAATATGCATACGTAACCAAAAAAGGCGTAAACATGGGTGTAACTAAAATACGTCATTAAACATGATGTCACAAATGGGTGGATCCATAAGAGAATCCTGCAATGTCAGCAGAAATATTTGGCAGAGATGCGTGCGCAGCCGCATGACGTGTGATTGACGTGCAACTAGAGGGTGAAGGGGACTTGACATTTAGCTCTACATGTGGAGACAGAAGTCTGAGGGTCATGTCAACCTAATCCCAAATCATATCTAGTATCCTATGTTTAAAGAACTGTATTATCCAAAAGGAAAGGTCTCTCGGACGGAATCTATTCTATACTGACTGTTAGTGCGTGTACGGGCGTCTAAGTGTCTACGTGAGATGCGAGGGGGCAGGAATCTTCCATGGTAACGGGGCTATGAATTACTTGCACGAGGACAGTGAGGCCTGGCCTCTTTGCACGGTAGCTGGAGGAATGTTTACCTAAACTGCTAGACAGGAATGCATCGGATGAGGAGCGAAGCAGATAATCTTGAAGGTGAAATACAGTTTTTGGCAGGCAACTGGCTGGATCAGGCACCGTTAGCCGCGCAGGGAGTAGGACAAAGTTCATGGATACAGATGCAGGCTCAGACTGGAGCTTTCAGAGGCAGAAGGCAGGAAAAGGTTGATGACAGAATTCAGGGCCTACTCGCCTGAGTCTGTAAAATGTGGAAAGTGAACCACATAAAGTCGGTGACCTTTCATACTTAGGAATGGAATATCTGACCCATTCATGGTGGATCTGAAAGAGGACATGTTGACGGTGGACGCACATGTATTTGCGTCTTCAGAGCTAGAACTGGAGGGAACATACATGTACTTGTAGCATGCACATGGAGCCGTTGGGGTCTACGATAGGGGACATAACTGATCACAAAATTCATATTTCCTCATTCCCTCCTTGTCCCCTACGGACCCTCAGGAGATATCGATCTTCATCAATCCATCGATCTGTTCATATAGCATCATTTGTTCTTCTTTCTTCTTCCGGGATTTTGAATGAAAACGTGGAGGTGGGATACACGATGTGGCACACAGACCACAAATCGCTGGCCCACATTGTAGACATAAGCAGCAACTGAATAGTATGAGAAAGCCAATACCTAGGAAGGATAGGATTCTCCATCCCCAGGCTGACAACACGCCCCAGAACCAACCGGACCAAGTCCAGGTGCCTGGACTCTGGTGTATCTGGCTTATAATTTTATGAAGGCGGGTTATGGCTTTATATACTGACGGCGAATTTTCTGGTATGAAAATGCAGCAACTTGATCCGATGACCCTACAAGCTCCGCCCCTATCGGCCAGGATGACGTCAAGGACAAGACGATTTTGAAGCACAACAATCCGCATAGCAGACTGCTCTTCTGTTAAATTGCCTAAGGCGGAAATAGTCTCGTTCACTACTGCTTCAAGGGTTCTGGTTAATCTACGTATCAGCTTACTATTAGTGACTGTACCTATATAGGGAAAGAACCCTTTATTGAAATCTGTGTATTTTTCCCATGCTGTTTCAGTGTAATCGACAATTGGGAGATCTCTCTGTTGTCTATTGTGTACTAAATGGGTATTTCTGTGATAATCAGGAGGAGCTAGGAAAACAGGTGGCAGAAGGAATGCTATGTAACAGGTACCATCCCAATCTAAAGGTAGACATATATATGCGGTCTGACCACATATGAAGTAGGAATGATGGGAAGCTCTAAATGTAGACTTGCCTTGATCACTGAATTTTATTACAGTGGTGCATTTACTATGGCCCATGTGTATGGAACCATTCTTTTGTACACATAATTCCCCTTTTACTGGGAATACTGACATGGCGGGCAAGATTGGTGTAGCTTCGGATTCAACGTTCAGGATCATGAGGTTAAGTGTAAAATTACCTAATCCATATACTTCATTTTCTAGATCAGTTCCTGTTCTTCTGGGAAGTCCCTCCTTGTTAGGGTAGCAAACTTTAAGCAAAACTAGGTTCAGGTTTCCCCACACCCAGTTGTCTTGGTAAACTGCGGAATTTGAATCTAGGGAATTAATCAAACTAAACCATGCTCCACAGGAGCCATTGTGTGTGAACGGATATGGAAAGAGGGGCAAAACTCCCTTATAGTTTTGATAGGGAGGGAGTTGGCCACATATCCAACAATTGGTAGCATTGCTGGTCTGATGGGAATGATGTAACATACTAATGAATGTGTTGTTGCGCAGCGCAAATCTATAGGACAACTCATGCGGAGGTAATTCGCTAAAAGAATGTTCTGCAGTTACATTGTAAGCACGCTTAAGAATAGGGTAATACATATGCAATAGTATGCTGAAAACGATGATCAGAAGACTTAGAAAAAACAAAATTAATAGTGTTACTGTGCAGTGACTACGAAGTGATTTACAATACGCATGCTTTTTAAGCTGCGTCTGCTGATTTCTTTCTCTATTCCGGTCTAGAGGATACATGTCAGAGACAAATTCAACCGATTCACCTTGGAGAGGACTTAAACAATCAAATTGTCTGACTTGCTAGACCTCAATTTTAGTTTGTACAGTTCTTGTTTTGACTTCTCAACCAAGGGGAGCTTTGAGTCTGTCTGTGAGGGAATACAAGGTTGAATATTGACACTGGATGGTAGTCCATAAAATTTCTTGATATGACTCGAGTGCAACCACCCTTTGCCACCCTCAATCTTCACGGCTGTCCTTGTAGTGAGTAGAACCAACTTAGGCGACTTCCACCTAGGCTCCAGTTGGGTCTTCCGGTCGAAATTCCTGACCAACACCAGGTCACCAGGAACCACGTCAAGGGGCTTCACCTCAGTATTAGGGAAAAGCTGCGGCTACCTGTGAACGACAAGATTGTAGTGCAGACATCAAGGAAGCTAGGTAATCTGTCAGCATATTACAGTCAACATCAGTGATTTTGCGAGGTACAGGCGTCCCCCACATATTTGGTGGTCTACCGAAGATCACCTCATACGGGGATAGCCCTGTTCGAGAATGTGCTACCATTCTCATGTAAAAGAGCGCAACTGGTAAGGCTACTATCCAATCGACACCTTTTTCTCTACATATTTTGGACAATCTAATTTTCAGGGTTTGATTATGACGTTCCACGAGACCTGCTGCCTCGAGATGTCGGACACAGTGGAATTTCCATTGGTAGCCTAACAAAAGGGAAACGTGTTTCATTAGTTCGGATGAGAACGGCTGGCCGTTATCTGAGTAGACAACACGTGGTAAACCGTACCGTGGGAAAAATTCTCGAACTAACTGTTTGGCAGTAGTCGGGGCGGTGTAATCTGAAACCGGGTAGGCTTCTGTCCAACGGGAAAGAGCACAGACAACTACGAGAACATATTTGAATCCTCGACATCGTTCCATCTGGATATAATCCATCTGGAGGACTTCAAAAGCATGATCGGGAGGTTGAAATCCACCCTGCTCTACGGGGATGCTTTTACCTGGATTAAACTGACAACATATCATACAGGTACGAACTTTTTGTTTAGCTGCTGCTCGCAAGTGTTTGTTGAACCAAATGTGTTGAATGCTGTCTAGCATAGCTTTTTCTCCTAGGTGCGCTGGACTATGTATTGTATTAATGATGACTTGAACCATGGAGTCGGGAAGAAACCATATAGATTTTTCCTTCGTCATCCATCCTTGATCCGTTTGGATCCCTCCTAATTCAGTCCATTTCTTTATTTCTTCTGGTGTAGCATGTGTCTGTATGTCAATTACATCAAGGGCGGGATCCTTAACTGTCATGCAATGTGTTGGTGTCGGAACTATTGTCTTTGTCATGTCAGTTGTGTGAGTCTGATTCTGAGCAGTCTGTTTAGCTGTTCTGTCAGCTAGGTCATTACCCTGAGAAATGATATCGGTAACTTTTGTGTGGGCTTTGCATTTCATAATCGATATTGCAGTAGGTAGATGAATCGCGTCTAATAGGGCTTGAATGAGGGGTCCGTGTTGGATGTGGGCACCGTGAGAAGTTAAATAACCTCTCTCTCGCCATAATACGCCGAAGTCATGGACGACTCCGAATGCATAACGTGAATCTGTGTATATGTTGACTTTCTTATTCTTGGCTTGAATACAGGCTTGTGTCAGAGCGATGAGCTCTGCTGCTTGAGCTGACAAAATGTTAATACAATTTGTTTCAATGACTTCAGTGTCTGTTGTGACTGCGTAAGCGGCCACTAACTCTCCTGTACTTGTTCTCATACATGAACCATCTACATACAATGTCAAGTCTGGATCTGACAAAGGGATATCTGTCAAGTCTTGTCTGGGTTTCGTCGTGATAGTAATGACTTCGACACAATCGTGTGCCAATGGATCTGTTCCGCCCACTGGTAACAGTGTGGCAGGATTTAACGTATTACAACGTCTGATTTCTATATGTGGCTGAAACAATGTCAGTTCGTAACCAGTGAGTCTCGCTATAGTCAAGTGTTGTGTTTGTGTGCGGTTCAAGAGAACCTCTACTGCGTGTGGTACTTGTACTGTCAATTGATGTCCTAACACTATGGCATCGCTTTGTCTGATAGCTAAAGCTGTTGCTGCCACCGATTTCAGGCACGCAGGAAGAGCCTGAGCTACTGGATCTAATGTACTAGAGAAATAAGCACATGGTTTGTGTGATCCTGCTTGTTCCTGAGTGAGTACTGACAAGGCAGTACCTTCGCATTCTGTAACAAAGAGTGTAAACCGTTTACTGTAACATGGTGTTGCTAAAACAGGTGCTTGGCATAAAGCTTTCTTTAAGCTTTCAAAGGCATGTGTATGTTCTTGAGTCCAAGGGAGGACAGTCGATGTGGCTGCCTCCTGTGTTGTTAACTGGATGAGTGGTTTTGCTAGAAATGCATATTGAGGGATCCACTGCCTACAGTATGAAGTGAGGCCTATAAAAGCCCGTACCTCTTTTTGTGTCTTGGGTGGTGGCATGTTAGCGATTAACTGGATACGGTCGGGTGTAAGCTGCCTTCCCTCCTTGGACAGCGAGTGCCCAAGGTAAACAACTCGCTGGACACAGAATTGCAGCTTAGAAGGGGACACCTTGTGCCCCTTGTCGGCCAGAAATTTTAAAACCGTCAGTGACGCTGTTTCACATTCAGGTTCGCTTCGGGCGGTGATCAGCAGATCATCGACATATTGAAGCAAGGCAGTGTTAACTGGCATGTGGATACTGTCAAGTTCTCGTTTCAGTGCTTGGCTATAGATGCTGGGGCTTTCTGTAAATCCTTGAGGTGCGCGTGTGAATTTAAAGCTTCGTCCATTTAAACTGAATCCGAACAGATATTGACTTTCCGGATCTATTGGGACGCTAAAGAAAGCATTCTTGAGATCAATTACAGTGAAGAACGTTGCTTCTGAATCAATAGCTGTTAGTAATGACGAGATATCTGGGACCACAGGGTATTGTGGTACAATACATTTATTTAATTCGCGCAGGTCAATAACTAATCGATATACTGGTGGTGCTTTTGGATCCGTTCTTTTAAGAATCGGAATTATCGGGGAATTACATACATTGGAGTCGGTTTCGACAACCACTCCTTGTACAATGAGTTCGTCAACGATTTGCAGCAAAGCCACAACAGCATCGGGTGGTAATTTGTATTGTCGTATTCGTGGTAGTATTACTCCTGTTTTTAGTGTGACACGATATGGTGTAATATTCATGCAACCAACATCAGTGGGGCCTTGTGCCCATAAATGTATAGGTAGATTCTGCAGTCGGTGATCTATGTCTCTGGACACGTAGTGACCTTTGAAGTCACGTAGAAATAGTCGTACTCCTTCCGGAGAACAACATATTATGGCTCCTAGAGCTTTCAATGTTTTTATACCTAACAAGTTTTCTGGACAGGATTTGGTAAGCAATAAATCTGTAGTACGTGTCAATGGACCAATCGTAAGTGGAAGAGGTTGTGTTACGTCGTTTATTATAGGTTTTCCTGAGAATCCAAGGGAAATATTCTGTAAGCCTGAGAGTGGTGCCCCTGGAACTTCACTGCGTCTTATAGTTGTTCTGCTTGCCCCTGTATCAAGTAAAAACTTTCTGTCTTCCCCTAATAGTTCACTATGTACATAAGGTCCCTCTTGATCTACAGGAACCTCAATAAGGGGTAAGCCAACTTCCCTCTCTAGGCTATTTCATGTGTATCGCTGATAATCGGGATAATCTGCTTGTGCATACTGATACATTTGTTGTGTTGTTGCTTGTGTTGCAGCAATAGGCTGCGCTTGTGGTGGTGCTACGGTCTGTTGGGGAGCTCCTTGTTGCGGAGCTAGTTGTTGCGGAGCTAACCTAGGTTGTGCATGCTGAGGGATTGGTTGTTGATTCTGATCTTGTCTAGGTGGGCGTGGTCTCTCCTGGGTTCTACCTGTAGCAATATTATGTTTCAGGACTGGACAATCGTGTATATAATGACCTGGTTGTTTACAATAGTTGCATGTCCCTTTTGTAGGACCTGCGGGATCACCCTTTTGATGACCATTAGCTGGGACTGACTGAGCAACAAGCATTTTCATTTTCGTATCTTTCATACGTCTTCGTTCGTGTTCTTGTTCTTCTTTAATTCTATTGTGGTGATATTGTAACATCTGTAACATCTGTGATGGGGTATTACCTTGCCAGGTACTTTCGAATTTCAATACTCTATTCTTGACTTGCAGCAGGGAATTTTCAACTAATTTTGTCACAAACAGATGTGGATATGACTCACTACTGGCTTTTATGCCACTATTTATACCAAAACATTTTTCAAATCGGGAACAGAAATCACTAGTGTCTTCATCTGGTTTTTGTTTACAGGCTGAGATTGCACCCCAGTCTTCCTTTTTCGTAGTTAATAAACGTGGCAGTACCTGCACTAGTAGTCCTGCTAGTGCTGTAGTCTTTTCCCCAAGTCCTGCTCCTGCAGCTCGGGCCCTTTCTTCGTTTTCTAATGCTGTCCAATCTATCTTTTGGTCTCCCACCTCCCATTCTTTTTCTTTAAGTTTCTCATAAACACCAGCTGGTAATAGGATTTTTAATATTTTCATAATGTCGGGGTAGGTATACTCTCCCATGAGTAACATGTCCTTTATTTCACGGTGGAAACCTGCTGGATCCTTGTCATGGCTGGGTACTACTTTCTTCATTTCTAATAATTCTAGTTTAGTTATAGGCGTGTACACAAACACGCGTGTAAAGTTATTACCGTCACCTCTGATTGGGTGTACTTCGCGTAACGGGTTCTGTCTATCTATGTGATACATTTTTCTTCCTATGATGGGAACTGGAACGTGTTCTGGGCATACGAAAGTTAAATATTGGTTTCGGAATTCTAGAATCTCTTTAATCAAATCAGTACCTGACCCTTTCCATATATTCGTGAGTAATTCTGACAATATGTCAGGTAAGGGTCCTGGATCGGAGTGTTGGCTTTTATATAATATAAGGAGGTGTTGAATCATGTATATACTAGCTAAACGCTGTTCGTACGGGTCAAGATTCAGAAACGTGTGTGCAAGTACATCATCATTGTAGTCGCTGGGACTGTCAGCCCATTGTACTGCTGACCTAGCTAATTCTTGTTCGTCCATGGAATCGAGCATATGGTACCCCCTTCGATCTCGGAGTAATTTATCAACGGCTTGGAATAGGTGTTCAGGGGATTTTGTATTTAACATAGGATTTGGAAAATGCCTACTATATTCTGGACGTATTGGACGTATCTGATCATTAAAGCCTCTAGTATTATTATGGGGTCTTCCTCTACCTACGTAAGCTATCGTCTCCACTTGTTCTGGATCTTGCTCCTCCTCTTCTTCTGATTCTACTCTGTCTGTTTCTCGTCTTTCCTTATGTATACGTTCTACTTCCTTGCGGATTTTTCGACACATGGCGATTATACACGCCTGTCTATCATGTTTCTCTTCTGATATGTTCTGACCCCATTTGACAAGTTTTTGCATGGTATCATGATCTGCCCCGGGCCTGTCTTGATTCCTAATTACACAATTTATGAAAAAACGTAGTAGTTGTCTTTGTACATCCACTTTCTGGTATTCCATAGCTTCGTTAATACTTTCTGAACCTCGCCCTGTTTGGACAAAGCGATATATATTGTCTAGGTGTTCAACCATTCCTGGTATCGTCATTAAATATAATGTAGCTCGTCGTATACGTAGTGATGATATGAGCAATTTGTCCTGTCTACCTGGCACTGGATCGTATCTACAATCCACAAGTTGTTCTTTAAACATGTCGGATGTCGCTAATTGGGGGGTACGTTGGAGTGCTAAATCTCTAAGGGTCTGTTTATTTCTCGGCGGGGTAGCAAACATGTCTGTCGTACCTCCTGTAGCACCATCTGAGACGCTAGGCACGAAAGGATTCGTTGGACGTAGGATAGAGATTGTGGATGTGGGAAAGACTGTAGAAACGGACGGACCTGTGGGAACTTGTGTAGGAGTTTGTAGTTGCGGGGATACAGACGGATGCTCTTGGTGTTGAACACCATCGGCAAGCGGTGTGGGTGGCATAGCATTAGCATACTCGGGAGCTACGTCATCTAAATAGGAGGAAAGGAAAACGTCCTTTGCTGTTTTGGGATGTGTTTTGGGATGTGCTTTTATCGGGAGTAATGGAGAAGTTAAGTCTTTTGGTATTTCCGGGATAGCCTTAGGTAACCCTTCGGCCAGAAGAGGATACATACCATTCATAAGAGTGTTTCTTTGTCTATCTATTTGTTCTGAGTTTACTCGGGTACCTTCCTCAAGTAGTAGATTTTCTCGGGTTTTATTTGACTTCTCTCTACCTTTCTCTTCCTGTCTGAGCGCTTTTTCTGTACGTCTATATGATTCTTTACGCCATAATTCAATGGCATCTTTCTGCGACTGTCTGGCTTTCTTTTTCCATAATTCTTCTTCTACTCTCATGATGCAATCTGCATCCCAGGTCCCCGCTGCGGGCCATCTCTGACTTTCTGGTAATTTTTTGGTGTAGTCCACCCATAAATCAAGAAATAATACGGCGTCTAGGCCATGCTTATGATACATAAAGTATCCTGGAGTGTCCCTAGGTGGAATGGGAACAGCTTCTTCAAGTACCCCTTTTCTGGTTTTGATCTGTCTTAGTTTCGAAAAGAGCGGCATTTTTAGATCTTATTATTAGAACACACTTAATACAGTAAACACAATAATGAACAGTCATTCACACCACAATGTATAGAACGTATTAAAACATTTAACATTTAACAGTTTTAACGAACAATGATAACTAATAGAAAACTAGTTATTGACATAATACTGACACTAGATAATACTTATTTATATGCAAGACATACTAGATATACTGCTAAACAGTACAGATACACTGCTGAAACAGTGCAGACCGGATTTGTGTACCCAAACCCGTCTTGACCGGCACAACCTAATGTGCACGTTAAATGCCTCCCGGGTAATGGTACTCACTGGGTAGCTCGGAACGGAAGGCCTCGGAACGGAACTGAAACTGGACCGGACTGGACTCGACTCGACTGGACTCGGAACTTCGGAACCTGGTGGGCCTCTGTATACCTCGGATCTTGCTCTCTCAGCTAGGCTCTGGTCGGGATACTTCGCACTTCTCACCGCCTCGTCTGGGTGTTGATCGCAGCCTCAGTCACCCCCGCTTGGCCGGAGGGAGATACAGGAAATCCTGCAGGTACGCGTTTTTGTCCGTTCAGCTGTGGCAGGAGACCGGGCCTGCAACGCACCTCCGGCGCGTGAGATGAGAAAGTGTCCCTGTTCGGGCGCCAATTTATGTGGTAAATATTTCATTACCGGTACTATTTTTTATGCGGTAAAGTCTAGGAAGAATAACTCAGTAAATATAAGAGGCAGAATCCGTGGTATTAGAGGTTTAAAAAGGCTTTATTCCTATACAAAGGAATGTAATTCGAATTACAGGCTTCTATTCCATCACCACGAAAGTTCAGGAAGGAAGGGCATACATTATTGACAGATAAAAGGTTTTATAGGAAAATGCATTTACAGTGGAACAGATGCAAGAGGCGTAACAGCTGATAAGAGAGATAAAATATGCATACGTAACCAAAAAAGGCGTAAACATGGGTGTAACTAAAATACGTCATTAAACATGATGTCACAAATGGGTGGATCCATAAGAGAATCCTGCAATGTCAGCAGAAATATTTGGCAGAGATGCGTGCGCAGCCGCATGACGTGTGATTGACGTGCAACTAGAGGGTGAAGGGGACTTGACATTTAGCTCTACATGTGGAGACAGAAGTCTGAGGGTCATGTCAACCTAATCCCAAATCATATCTAGTATCCTATGTTTAAAGAACTGTATTATCCAAAAGGAAAGGTCTCTCGGACGGAATCTATTCTATACTGACTGTTAGTGCGTGTACGGGCATCTAAGTGTCTACGTGAGATGCGAGGGGGCAGGAATCTTCCATGGTAACGGGGCTATGAATTACTTGCACGAGGACAGTGAGGCCTGGCCTCTTTGCACGGTAGCTGGAGGAATGTTTACCTAAACTGCTAGACAGGAATGCATCGGATGAGGAGCGAAGCAGATAATCTTGAAGGTGAAATACAGTTTTTGGCAGGCAACTGGCTGGATCAGGCACCGTTAGCCGCGCAGGGAGTAGGACAAAGTTCATGGATACAGATGCAGGCTCAGACTGGAGCTTTCAGAGGCAGAAGGCAGGAAAAGGTTGATGACAGAATTCAGGGCCTACTCGCCTGAGTCTGTAAAATGTGGAAAGTGAACCACATAAAGTCGGTGGCCTTTCATACTTAGGAATGGAATATCTGACCCATTCATGGTGGATCTGAAAGAGGACATGTTGACGGTGGACGCACATGTATTTGCGTCTTCAGAGCTAGAACTGGAGGGAACATACATGTACTTGTAGCATGCACATGGAGCCGTTGGGGTCTACGATAGGGGACATAACTGATCACAAAATTCATATTTCCTCAGGTCCTTGGATTTGAGATAACTGTTTGAAAAATTCTGTTACATTCTGGGTGTATCGGACGTATTGTTTTATTAAAAGATCTTCCTTTTCCTACATAAGCTATCGTTGGTCTAGCTGGTAATTCTAATTGTCCTGTGTTCATTTCTGACTGTTCCTCCTCCTCTTCTTCTGATTCAGTTTTATCTGCTTCTACTCTTCTTTCATGTATGCGTTCTACTTCTTTTCTGATCCTTCGGCACATGACTTCTATACACTTCTGTTTATCATGTCTCCCGTCTGTTATATTCTGACCCCATTTGGTAAGTACTTGCATTTCCTCCGAATCTACCTCAGGCCTATCTCTGTTTCTGATCAAGCAGTTTATGAAAAAGCGTAACAATAATTTTTGCATGTCTACTTTCTGGTATTCCATGGCTTCGGCAATACTTTCAGGACCTTGCCCTGTTTGGATAAAGCGATATATTTTGTCTAGATGTTCAACCATTCCTGGTAACGTCATTAAATAGTTTGCAGCTCGTCGTAAACGTACTGAAGATAGCAACATTCTGTCGTGTTTTCCTGGCACTGGATCATATCTACAATCTGAAAGAGGCTCATTTAATATATTGTCATTAGCTCTTTGGGGTGTACGTTGGTATGCTAAATCCCTATAAGTCAATCTAGTTGTTGGCGGTGGCGTGGAAAAACCTCCTGTCGCACCTCCTGAGGTGCCAAGTCCAAAAGGATTTGTTGGGTGTAGGGTAGAGAGTGTGGGTGCAGGAAGGACTGTAGAAACAGATGGAATGGTTAGAACTTGAGTAGGAGTTTGTTGCTGCGGAGGTGGGTGCAGCTGATTTTGGGTTTGAGCGTCGTTAACGGGTGGTGTGCGTGGCTGCGCACCATTAGCATATTCGGGGGCTGCATCGTCTAAATAGGAAGAAAGGAAAATGTCTTTTGCGGTCTTGGGATGTACTTTAATCGGGAGTAACGGAGGTGGCAGATCTTTTGGTACCTCCAAGGTGGCCTTAGGCAAACCCTCGGCCAGAAGAGGATACATACCATTCATAAGAGTGTTTCGTTGTCTGTCTACTTGTTCTGTTTTTACTCGGGTACCTTCGTCAATTAAAATGTTTTCTCGGGCTTTTTCTGAATCTTCCCTACTTTTCTCTTCCTTTCTGAGCGCTTTCTCTGTGCGTCTATGCGATTCTTTACGCCATAGCTCAATGGCATCCTTCTGTGACTGTCTGGCTTTCTTTTTCCATAATACTTCTTCTATTCTCATGATGCAATCTGCATCCCATGTTCCAGCAGCGGGCCATCTCTGACTCTCTGCTAAATCCTTGGTGTAGTCCACCCATAGATCAAGATATAATACGGCATCTAGGCCATGTTTATGGTACATAAAGTACCCTGGAGTGTCCCTAGGTGGAATGGGAACAGCTTCCTCGAGTATTCCTTTTCTAGTTTTTATCTGTCTTAATTTTGAAAATAACGGCATCTTGAACCTTGTTACTTAATTCTTACTTTACTCGGACTTGAACACAATTTATACAATAAACACAATAATGAAGATCGAACAATCACTCATACCACGACATTTAAAACATATCAAAACATTTTAGAACGAACAATAATAATTAGAATAAAACTAGTTAACTGCATAATGCTAAATATACTGTATGTACTGCTAAACAGCACAGATACACTGCTAACACAGTGCAGACCAGGTCTGTGTACCCAGACCCGTCTTGACCGGCACAAACTAATGTGCACGTCTAGATGCGTCCCCAGCTGGACTGGACTAGACCAAACTGGACTGGACTCGACTCGTGACTTAGATACTTCGGAACTTCGGAATCTGGTGGGCCTCTGTATACCTCGGATCTTGCTCTCTCAGCTAGGCTCTGGTCGGGATTCTCCGCACTCCTCACCGCCTCGTCTGGGTGTTGATCGCAGCCTCAGTCGCCCCCGTTGGCCTGAGGGAGATACAGGAAATCCTGCAGGTACGCGTAATTGTCCGTCCGGCTGTGGCAGGAGACCGGGTCTGCAACGCACCTCCGGCGCGTGGGGTGTGAGAGGAGTCCCTGTTCGGGCGCCAATTATGTGGTAAATTTAAATTACCTAGACTTAATTTATGCGGTAAAATACAATACGAATAACTCAGTAAAAATAAGAGGCAGAATCCGTGGTATTCGAGGGTATAATAGGGAATTTATTCCTTACAAAGGAATGATGATGATGATGATTCGAACCAGGCAATCGAGTTCCGTCACCACGAAGGTTCAGGAAGGGATCAGCAATACAGTATTGACAGGTTATAATATATATAGTAATGTATTACAGTAAAGACAGATGCAGGAGGCGTTACAGCTGATAAGAATACACATACGTAATAAAAAAGGCGTTACAATAGGCGTGCATAGAGGCGTATACTAAAAACGTCATTATGATGATGACACAAGTGGGTGGATCCATAAGAGAATCCTGCAAAGTCAGCAGAAATACATGGCAGAGATGCGCGCGCAGCCGCATGACGTGTGATTGACGTGTAACTAGAGGGTGAAGGGAACTTGACATTTAGCCCTACATGAGGAGACAGAAGTCTGGGGTGTCAGGACAACCTAGTCCTAAATCATATCTAATATCTTGTGTTAACGGGAGTCATGAATTACTTGCACGGAGACAGTAAGGCCGGGCCCTTTGCTCTGCAGCTGGAGGGATGTTTACCTAAGCTACTAGACAAGAATGTAGTTCTTGAGGAGCGGAACAGATAACTTGAAGGCTGAATACAGTTTTGGCAGGCAACAGGCCGGGCTAGGCACCGTTAGCCGCGCAGGAAGTAAGACAAAGTTCATGGATACAGATGCAGGTCCAGGCTGGAGCATTCAGAGGCAGAAACAGGAAAAAGCTCGATGGCAGAATTCAGGGCCTACCTGGCCAGAGCTGGAAAACGTGAAAAGTATACCATATAAAGACGGTGGCAAGGCATACTTAGGAACGGAATATCTGACCCATTCATGGCAGATCTGAAAGAGGACATATTAACGTTGGACACAATTGTATTTGCGTCTTCATAACTTGAAGTGGAGGGAACATACATGTACTTGTAGCATGTACATGGAGCCGTTGGGGTCTAGATAGGGGACACAATTGACCATAAAAATTCATATTTCCTCACTATCTACCCACCAGCCCCTCTGACCCAGCCAGATGGCAGGCTTAAGGCAGGAATTTGCCGATGGTAGGCGGAGGAGAGCTATGGAAATGAGCCATAGTGGAGGTTGGTTTAACAAGTTCTTGCTCCTCTGCTGGGATTTTAGCCATACTGAGTTTAGGAGGAATAGTGTTTTCTGGGATATGATTATGCCACACTTTAGAGTATGTGGTCATGCTCTGTGATGTTGCCCTGCAACTCATTGGACAGGAGGGCTCTCCTGCTTCACCCCAGAGAACAGTGAATATATATGTGAGAGTAGCAGAGCCTCTCATATCTGCTGCTTGAAACTAAGACAAGGAGAAGACTTGCCAATCTGGAAACTTGATTTGCACCATCAGGCCCTGCATTCTGACTGACTGCGCCTGCTGCATTATTTGGAACTACGGCTCTTTAGCTGTACCTTGCTTCAAGAGGAATAAAGAGTGGACTCCCTGCAAGCTACAAGTAAACAGAGCTCACCTGGACCATCATCACCAGGAATCCCCTGCCTGGAGGGCATCCAGTAAATTTGTAACGGTTTTGTCCAGGCGTATTCTAGGAATTGTGGTCCCAACATTTCAAGGACCATTTTGGAGATTCCAGACTCTTGTATTGGGTTTTGGACACTTTGGACCCTCAAGAGGAACTTCAGGAAGATGATCCATACATTTGGAGCATCTTTGGGAAAAAGCTATATAACGGGACCGACTCAACCGCAAGAGCCAAGTCAGCCACCTTCAACCACGAGCCGGCCTGACCTGCTGGTTTGTCCCGCTGAAAAGCTCCAGAGGTCTGACTTCCAGAGTTTGACCGTGAGCTCCCCAAAAAGCAAGCCGGCGAAACCTGACCGAATCCACACTGGTAAAGAGGATCGAGGGACCCCGGCAGAAAAAGCTCCAGAAAAGTCCTAAGGTAAAATTCTGATGAGGCCTACTGGGAGGGGTTTCTGAGCAGGGCTCAATTGGTGTCGGCCTGAAACTTTGACTTTGTTCCGATCAAGCGCAACCCGATGTCCCAGAGTGGCGTTCAAGGTTTCTAAGTGCTATATAGTGCTAAACCTTTTAAAATTCATATCTTCGGTTCCCTAAACTGGAGTTTTGTCATTTTGATGTTATTTTAAAGATATAAATATTTCTTATTTTTATAAATTAATCTGGGATTTTTATTGTGTGATGTGTCTTAATTATTTACTGAATTGGTGTTTTTTAAATTCTTTACATACCTGTCTCTGAGGTTAAGCCTGCCTGCTCGCAGCCAAGCTACCCAGGTTTGAGCACGGGAATAATTTATTGAGACCTGTACTGAGTCCTAGACTGTGTTAGTGGCCTTATTGCCAGTGGTAGATGCCTATTTATCACTACTAATAACCCACTTTCTCCAGAGGAACAGGAGGCATGGCTGCCCCCTCTCTCCACTCCTCTTCGCTCTGGCGATGAAGCCTCTGGCATGCCTCATCCGCACGGATGATTTGATTCAGGGCTGGGCATGGGGAAGCTACCACGTGGATAAAATAGCATTATATGTGGATGATGTCTTGCTTTTCCCCGCTGATCCAGCACGCTCTGGCCCCAGATGTCTACAATCCCTTCAAAGCTTTGAGAGGGTCTCGGGCCTTCGGCTGAACCTGGCCAAATCAACTCATGTGCCTCTCCATCCCTCCTGGAGTGTTTTGACTGGCATACTAATATACCTATTAGACGACTGTCATTTAAATACCTGGGCATATGAGTTGCTCTACTCCCTGAATTAGAATGGGCACTAAATGACACCCCACTTGTCAAAAATACCAGGAAGGATCTCACTTGCTGGCAAGCCTTACCACTCAACCCACTCAGAAGGGTGGCACTATTTAAAATGATGATCCTCCCCCGATTCCTATATATTATTCAAAATACTCCCTTCCACTATCCCCGAAGCTGGTTCTGAGAGATCGACACAATGATCGTGCGATTCCTGTGGGGAACGGGAAGACCACGGATGTCTCTCGATTGATGCTGCATTCCATCCTTCGATGGAGGCATGGGCATGACAGATCTGTACCTGGCCACGTGGCTGCTTGTCCTTCATGATTGGTTCACAGGGGGATGGTCTGACCCGTCTTACCAAATCGAACTCCGAGGCATGGACTTCCCTCAAATCCAAGCCCTCTTGTGTGGCTCCCCCATCCCCAAGGTGCTCCCAACAGTTACTCGAACGGTCTTCCTGGCCTGGCGGTTGGCCCTGCGTCATACACGATGGGAAGCCAAATTGACCCAACAAATGCCACTCAGGCAAGGTACGTGGCTCGGCGAGGTAGCGGCACTGCAAGGATTCACACATTGGGACCACATTGGAATCTCCCAACTGGGCGACGTGTGGACAGGAGACCATGTACGGACCTTTCAGGACCTACAGAGTCTCTTCTCCCTGCACACCTCAAAATTCTACAGATACTTACAAATTCGGCACACCCTAAATACGCATATCTCAACGGGCACCACGCTCTCTGAATTCAGCCCACCAGAAGCACAAATCATGATGGGGAATCTCAGTAAGAGAGGCATATCATGCATAATTCGCACCCTCACGAACAACAGCCCTACATCTCTAGACCCGCTTAGAGCTCGTTGGGAGGGTTGGATGGGTCCCCTCGAGGAGGAAGACTGGCGAGATGCCCTGATGGCCCCCAAAATGATCACTACCTCAGCCAGACTCCGTCTCGTCCAGATCTATTACCTCCACACCGCATATCTTACTCCAGAACAACTACACAGAGCGGGCTGCGTGCCTCGCCTGAATGCGCACGATGTAGACACCACCCAGCCGACTTCTTCCATGTGGTCTGGTCTTGCCCTCACCTCACAAAATACTGGGATAAAATAGATTCAGAACTTACACACATCTTGGGTTGGCATGTACCCCATGACCCTATGTGCCTTCTCCTGGGCGTTACAGATGGTCTAGATGGGTCCCGCACAAACAAACTATTCCTGGGGACAGCCATCATGGTGGCAAAATGAGATAGTGCCATGGCCTGGACTCAACCTGACAACACCCCCCCCAACAAAACGATTGCTAAATGGCACCAGGGGGTGGACTGGTGCGCTGCTCAGGAGAAACCCTTATTTAAGGCCAGGGGCTGCCCAGCCAAGTACCAAAGAGTGTGGGGCAAGTGGACAGACCAAATGGGTTAACGGGGCAGAGAGGAGGGGTGCTTGTTCTCGTCATACTATCCTCCCCGTTCGCCATGTAAAGTGCTTGAACATTGTACTCACCAAATTATTTCACATCTGATGCTTTATATTGTCATGTGTGCAGACTTGCATACTATGCTGTCAGTACTAATTTGTATTTGTTTCTCTAAAATCAATAAAGTTGATTGTCAACAAAAAAGAAATAACCCACTTTCCAACAAACATCTCTGATTTACCAGGAAGAACCACCCTCACCAGTTACTCTATTCCTACTTAGAAAAGCGTTGATGTAAAACAACTACCCTATAGAGTTCCTGCTGTCCATCGGCAACCTCTTCAGGCCAGGGTAGAAGAAATGTTGAAGATGGGGGTTATCGTGCCTTCCACCAGTCATTGGTGTTCCCCGATCGTGTAGGGTCTCCAAGTTAGCTGGTGATCCCTTACCACGAGTGGTTGACTTGAATGAGAAAATAGTCAGAGCCCAATTCATCACGACCATAGACTGAACAGAAGGCTACTGGCAGGTCCCCTTGGAAAGCCAAGACCAAAAAAAAAATGCCTTTGCAACCCCTGATGGCCTATATCAATTCACTGTTCTGCCCTTTGGGCTCCAAAGCGCTCCAGCCACCTTCCTAAGACTCATGAACACCCTCTTGCGACATCACCAGGGGTATTCCTCTGCCTATCTTGATGACATTGTGGTGCACAGTAAGACTTGGCAGGACCATTTAAAACACCTCCAGTTGATTTAGCTGGAGCCCATCTACACAACACCAAGTAGTCCAAATTTGCTCTTCGAAAAGTGAAATAATTGGCTACCTTCTTGGGGAAGGCATTTTAGAACCTCACACAGAAAACCATACCATAGCAGAAACCCCTTTTCCTACAACAAAAAGGAAATGAGAGCCCTCTTAGGTCTCCTGGGATATTATAGGAGGTTCTTATATCAGTACTCCAAGCTCTCTGTTCCTCTCACTGATATGTTGAGAAAACAGGTTTCTCCCACTATATCCCCCTTCTGCTCTTATGACCTTCCAGAGACTGAAAACTGCTCTTACTACTAGTCCCATCTTGTTGTCACCCAATTTCATTAGAGTCTTTATCTTACAGACTCCTCCGAAGTGGACATCGGGGCAGTCTTATCCTAAGAGGACCAGAATGGTAACAAAGGACCAATTGTCTATATCAAGGAAACTGTTACCACAAGACCATGTATACCCTACCATTGAGAAAGAATCCCTCACCCTAAAGTGAGCTATTGAGAAGCTCAATTACTATCTGAACGGGCGGCTCTTTGTGTTATATACGGATCATGCTTCCCTTACCTGGCTTCATTGTAATAAAGGAGAATAACTACAGAAACCTGTGATGGTTTTTATCTCTACATCCATACCGCTTTGAGGTAAAGCACAAAAAGGGCAGAGATCAGGGAAATGCTGATTACCTCTCCCAATTTCCTCTTTTCCCTGATCAAGAAAATTCTAGGGAGGGGGTGTGCGACGTAGAGGAGGTCTTACATGATGCCATTCTCTGGTTATCTCCCTCTGTCCATCTGTCAAACTGCGCACTTCTTGTCCCTTCACAGGCCAGGTACTGTCCCTTTCATTTATCTTCCACTGATAATGAAGGGGTGGGGCTGAACCCTTGGCCTGAAAGGAGGAATCTTTATTTGAGCATGCACAGCGACCCAGAAGACGTGCTATCGGGGAGGCATGATCAACGTGGAGAGACGTTTCCTGAGGATTCTGAAATGCTGTGCAAAGAGGAACTCTTTTATCATGTCTCCATTGGATATCATCCCTGTATACGCTCTGCAGCATTTTAACTTTCTAATCTTAGGAGATTTTAATCTTCATTTCTGATGATCTGACCATCCATTCACTGACAAGCCTGACTGAGGATTTAAAGAGCTTTCCCTTTCAACCGCTGGTACAGGAACCCACTCATATTCAGGGGCTCACTCTTGATCCTATTTTTATCAATTCTGTCCTAGTCAAAGTTGCTCCCCCTGTTCCCATTGTGTGGTCCAAACACTCTTATTCCTTTCCAGATTCTTGAGACATTTCCTTTGCCAAAACCTCCTCCTGCCCACTCTGTTAGATTTCAGAATTGGACCTCAATTACTCAATTACTTTATATCTTCCTTGAGCAGCTGGCCGATATGTTTAGAGTCCTGTCCCCAGGTTGCTAATCAACAGTTTTCGGCTTGGATTGTCGAGGCTTTAGATTCTATAGCCCCATGGAAATCTCGGAACATTTCTTGCTCCCTACCTTCTGCCACCTGGTTTACGGCAGACCTTCTTCTGATAAAAAAGTCATGCAAATACAAAGTCATGCAAATACCTAGAACGTAAATGGCACAAGAATTATTGTATCTTAGACAAAGATATTTACTTGCAAGCACTCAAGGAATATCATAAGGAGATCTGACTAGCCTGGATTCGATTTTTTACACAGAGAATTGATGAGGCCAATAACTCCTCCTGCAAGATTTTTAGAATAGTCAAATCTCTCACATCCTTGGACGCTGTGTCCTCGGTCAGAACTCTTACTGCCAGCAGCTGCAATCAGATCACTCATTTCTTTTCTGATAAAATATCGTCTCTTTATGCCTCTTTCCTGGGAAGTGCTAAGACTTATAGACAGCCTCCTTCAAAAAAGATTCCTTCCCCTTTATCAGAAAGCTCTTTCACTTTAGAGAACATCTCAGCGGACAAAATGTGCCTCCTAACTGCCAAAATTAAATCTGGGTCTCCCCTAGACCCCATGCCACCCGCTATGCTAGTCCGTGGGCTAACCGCCCTTGCCCATACACTATGCACTCTGCTTAATTCATCTTTTGATGCAGGTCAACTCCCTGTGGAATAAAAGCATGCCATGGTTGTCCCTCTTTTGAAGAAGCCGTCCTTCGACTCCTCAAAATTAGAGAACCTTTGGCCTATCTCTTTGCTTCCACTCCTTGCGAAATTGCTGAAAAGCATGTCAATTCGCAATTTATGAAGTTCATTGATGAGAATAGCCTCCTTCAGGAGACACAATCATGTTTCAGGCCACAGTAAAGCGCGGAATCTGCACTTCTTCTAGCTTCTGAGTCGCTACTACGAGTGGCAGATGAAGGGAAAACTGCTGCACTTGTCATGTTAGATGTAAGTGCAGCATTTGACACTGTATCGCATGGTTTGTTGCTAGAACGGCTGTGGTCACAGGCAATAAGGGGAAGAGTTTATGAATGGCTTACTGATTTTTTACTTAGGTGCTCTTTTCATGTGTTTCAGAAGCTCTTCACCTCCGAGACTATCCCCTTCCAGCAGGGAGTACCACAGGGATCCGCTCTGAGCCCTACCTTGTTTAACCTGTATTTTCATCTCCTAGCAGACGTAATCGAATGCCATGGTGTGAGGATCGTGTTGTATGCTGATGACACTCAGTTGATCATGACTCTGGCACAAGATGACGGCAGTGCCACAGCGAACTTCAAATAATGTTTGGTAGATCTTGCGGCTTGGATGGATACTAAGGTGCCGATTACGATCCAGTAAAAAAATAGCCTGTACGGCTCGTATCCGGTCTTTTTACCGTACGAATCGTACAAGTGCCGTACAAACTGCCAATTACGATTCGCATGGAAAAAAGACCATACGAATCGCATTGGGAATAATTCCCCACACGTCCTCGGGTCGGAAATTGTGTCCGACACGTCCCCGGGCGATTTACCGTACAAATGTGAAAAGTGAAGTCCGACCGCGGAAACACGATCCATCCCGTGCGTCCGATGTTACAACCGTATGCAAAAAACACCGTCCGCACCGAACACCCATAGCAACCATGGAGACATGTGCCTGCATACGCGCCGAACACCCCCCCAGCCCCCGTACGTTCGAGTCGTACCCCCCCGTGCATGTACACCCGTGTACGTTCGAGTCGTACCCCCCCGTGTATGTACACCCGTGTACGTTCGAGCCGTACCCCCACCCGTGTATGTACACCCGTGTACGTTCGAGTCGTACCCCCACCCGTGTATGTACACCCGTGTACGTGTCGTACCCCCCGTGTATGTACACCTGTGTACGTTCGAGTCGTACCCCCCGTGTATGTACACCCGTGTACGTTCGAGTCGTACCCCCACCCGTGTATGTACACCCGTGTACGAGTCGTACCCCCGTACATGTACACCCGTGTACGTTCGAGTCGTACTCCCCCGTGTATGTACACCCGTGTATGTTCGAGTCGTACCCCCACCCATGTATGTACACCCGTGTACGAGTCGTACCCCCGTGCATGTACACCCGTGTACGTTCGAGTCGTACCCCCCTGTGTATGTACACCCGTGTACGTTTGAGTCGTACCCCCACCTGTGCATGTACACCCGTGTACGTGTCGTACCCCCATGTATGTACACCCGTGTACGTTCGAGTCGTACCCCCACCCGTGCATGTACACCCGTGTACGTGTCGTACCCCCGTGTATGTACACCCGTGTACGTTCGAGTCGTACCCCCACCCGTGTATGTACACCCGTGTACGTGTCGTACCCCCGTGTATGTACACCTGTGTACGTTCGAGTCGTACCCCCGTGTATGTACACCCGTGTACGTTCGAGTCGTACCCCCACCCGTGTATGTACACCCGTGTACGAGTCGTACCCCCCATGCATGTACACCCGTGTACGTTCGAGTCGTACCCCCCCGTGTATGTACACCCGTGTACGTTCGAGTCGTACCCCCACCCGTGTATGTACACCCATGTACGTTCGAGTCGTACCCCCACCCGTGTATGTACACCCGTGTACGAGTCGCACCCCCCGTGTATGTACACCCGTGTACGTTCGAGTCGTACCCCCACCCGTGTATGTACACCCGTGTACGTTCGAGTCGTACCCCCACCCGTGTATGTACGACCCGTACCCTCACCCGCGTACGTATGGAGCGTACCCCAGGCCCCAACATCACCACCTTCACACAACATCGCGCATGTACGAGTCGTACCAAGCCAGACACAAGGACAGCACTACAACAAAATGGCCCATGTACACACCGTACACACGCTAAAAACGCACGTACACAACCAGGACAAAGCAAAACAACACAAGAATACACCATTCGAATGGCACAAAGCCACAAAACATGTCCAACAACCACAAAAACAACACATTCACTGACCTGCAACTGCCAAAATCCAAAACAGAGGCCCAAAACACAACCACTCCTTATAACACACCCACCCAAAGTTCAAACACAGCCACACCCACCAATGGACCAATAAAAAGGGCCCACACACACAAACCATGAGCCTTTGCAACAGACTCACTGCTGCCAGACCCCACAGACAACCTACAGCACCATACTAGAAGCTTTACCACACCTTACACTTGCACACCTTCACACACATACCTTCACAAACACCCCCTCATCACATTCACACACACACCTGCACAACCACACCCACATACCCACAACCATCCACACCCCCCCCATCCACACCCACACCCCTCACCATGCCCACTAACAAGAATCCAAATTTCACTAGCCGAGAGTTGGAGGTCCTTGTCGATGAAATCCTCAGAGTTGAGCCACACCTCTTTGGAACACTGGTCAGACAGACCACCATTTCAGAAAAAACATCCATGTGGCAGACGATCGTCGATGCTGTGAATGCTGTTGCGGACACCAGAAGGACCAGGCATGAATGCCAAGCCAGGTAGTACGATCTGCGGAGGAGGGTCCGAGCCAAAATGACGGACGAACACAACCAGGCCAACGTCACTGGAGGAGGGCCGCCCCGCAGACGCGTACAATACCATCCCTGGGAGGAGAGGGTGATGGCCATACTGCCGGTGGTGGCAGTGGATGGATTAGACGGACCCCGAGACCTGGGTGAGTACACAAACAACTCACCTCACATGGGGGGAACGTCATCCACAACCAAACTCACAAACAGGCACGCAACCACCCCAAGCTATAGCATGACTCAACCACACTCCATGAACACGCACATGCCACTGGCGCCACCATGCCCCATGCACCCAGCTGGACGATGTCAAGTCACAGGCCACAGAAAACACCAACACATGACACGGTAAGCCAGATGGCGGGAGTGTGGGCCCCAAAAATCACATAGTGCAAATCAGAAGCAGACAACAATGCCCCCTGCCCATATGGCCTAGGTCACAACCAGACAAACAGTGTGTCCCCACACAGGAAAGACTCGCCAGCAAATGGCGGACGCCTTGCATCAACACATGGGGGTGACGGCACGTTCTTGCACATGACAGCAGCTAATGAACAGCCAACACTGTGAAAGAGTGGCAGCACACACCACCACAGCAGCAGTGCAGACACAGACACTACACCCAATGGGTGCCTGGAGATCAGAAACAAACTCACATCAACAATCCAAGGGCCATTCAAAGATCTGCTAACAGTGTGTGCCCAGGAAGCTGGGCTGAGGTGACAGAGGGTGACACACAGAGGGAGGGAGAGGGGGACAGAGAGGGAGGGAGACACAGGGAGACGGACAGAGGGAGGAGGCTGACACACAGAGGGAGGGAGAGGGGGACATAGAGGGAGGGAGACACAGGGAGACGGACAGAGGGAGGAGGCTGACACACAGAGGGAGGGATAGGGGGACAGAGAGGGAGGGAGACACAGGGAGACGGACAGAGGGAGGAGGCTGACACACAGAGGGAGGGAGAGGGGGACAGAGAGGGAGGGAGACACAGGGAGACGGACAGAGGGAGGAGGCTGACACACAGAGGGAGGGAGAGGGGGACAGAGAGGGAGGGAGACACAGGGAGACGGACAGAGGGAGGAGGCTGACACACAGAGGGAGGGAGAGGGGGACAGAGAGGGAGGGAGACACAGGGAGACGGACAGAGGGAGGAGGCTGACACACAGAGGGAGGGAGAGGGGGACAGAGAGGGAGCGAGAAAGGGACACACAGGGAGAGGAAATCAGCCTTGTGGTGTGAGGGAATGTCTGCTCGTCAGCAGGTGGACTGCGTGCATGTAGACAAGGGTGGCCAGTGCCAGAACCCCCCCTCTTCTCCATGGCAAAACACAGGGCCATGTCACAACCTCTGCACGAGCACAACGCCACCTACCTGCATTATCTAAGTGTGTGGAACCACTCCATGTGCACACGTACAGTGCTACACGGAAGGCGCCAATGCATGGCTCGCCACACCTGCCCACTCCACTGCTGACTGCAGTCACAATTGACGCAGCAAGTAAGACTGTGCCACACATAGGTAAAGTCGCAAAAGCTGTGGCCAAGGGACATACCCATGCACAAGTGCACTGTGAGTGGAATGCAAGACATATCCAAATTCCCGGAGGAAATATGCCAACTTTGAAACTAATGAAACATGGATGTTGCATGGAACAAAATTAACATTGTCTCTCTCACACACAGGTCAACGTCGTGGATCACCACCCAACACTGGGGGGGAAGACTCACAGGACCCGGCTCGGCGGGATGACGGAGCCACCGGCAGCGACGACTCTCACCACTCTGTGGACGAACCCGACCCCGACCAACCTGGCCCCTCTGGTGTCCAACGACCTGCAGCACCTGCGTCAGGTACAACTGGGCCAACCACCACCCCCACTCCTGCCACATCCCAGGAGACACCCAGGATCCCTGCCCCACCACCACAATGCAGCCAGGCTGGCCAGGAGGGACACGGTGTCCCGGGCACCCAGGAGGAGGCAGGCGACAACGCCAATGCCACCCCTCAGGGGTCCCGGAGACCCGATGTGTCCACAAGGGCAGGCCAGGTGCAAGTGGGCAGGGGTGGTGGGAGTGGAGGACGGCGGAGGCGCGAGCCTGACCGGTTGGCTGGGGAACCGGTATATTCCCATGTCCGAAACATCCTGGACACATACCGGCAGGACACCACGGGCATGGCCCAGGTTGTGTCCATCCTCGAGGAGATCAAGACCCAGCAGGCCCAGCAACATGCGGAGCAACATGCCTGTCTACTGCAACACCAACGGCGGATGGAGGACAGACAGGCTGAGCTCCTGACGGTGTTCACGGGAATTCACAGTACACTCTGTCGGATGGCCGACAACATGGGCAACCCTTCCTGTGCCATCAGGCGTAGAACAATTCTCCGTACAGGCGGCTGCTGGATGGAACGCCCTTCCACGGACCCTCATACTTGAACCTAACTACCTGGCTTTCCGCAAGAAACTTAAAACACACCTATTCCCTAAATAGTGTTCCCTTATGAGTACCTCTCCCCCCCCCTTTCCCCTCAACAGGATTGCAAATTCACAGCGCGGGGATGCCCTTTGGTCACCAGGCGCTTTAGAAATCGCTATTAAATTAAATTAAATTAAAACATCACCACCCACAGGGAGGGATCAGGAGGAGGAGGAGGAGACATCCGACGGAGCATCCCAAACATCGTCACGGCATGCTTCTGAGGGTCCCCGCAGGAGGGTGGGTCATCCACGGAAAAGACCGTGAGGGTCGGCGCAACAGCACCATCTCCCAGGACACCTGGCCTGGCACCTGGCCCACTGGAGCAACAGCAGCACAGCAACAAAAGACATTCTCTGCCACATGGACTTGCTGGTCACTGTCTGACCAATGTTGACAAAGACTGTGGCATGAACTCTGAGGATTTCAAATGGAGGGGACACCAACTCCCCTAGTGAACTTTGGATTCCACACACCCGGAAAGCCCCTCATGTCAAACCCCCCCCCCCACCCCAACCAAAATAAAAAGTCACACCATAAAGAGAAGATGCCTACTGATTGCATTATGACCTTACATGTGTCTTGTAAAGACTAACTATGCCTGAGTTCTCATTTGACTTCAACCATCCACACCCTGGGGCCTGAGTCTGGCACAGGACACACATGGGTCACATTGTATTAGGCAAGACAGACATGGAGCACCATACACACCCGTGATGGGCCCAATCAGCTGAGGGGGTGGCCGCACAACCGTGCCGACAGACATATTGAGTACAGCGACAGCCATGCGCAGAGGTCAGGGATCACGTGGAGTGTCCTGGGGGGCACCCAGGCATGTGTGGACAGGTGGCAGAACCATGTCCTGCAAGCTTGAGTCAGGTGGATGCAGAGAATGGTGGCCTGGCCAACGTTGGATGCATGGGGATGGCACATGTCACAATACCCATACAGTCATGGACATCATGCACAATACACAGTCTAATCCCACACAAACAGCTTGCATCTTGCTACTCTACACATAGACACATAGACACATAGCCACTATCACGGAAAACCATGCCAGACATGCCGGATGCACCGTGGCAACACACCAGCATTGACTGAGAAGAGGCACCTTGGAGGCATAGGGACACCTTTATTAGTCATGTATTTGGGATTGCAGAGGCAAGTCGGAGTACACATGAACGGGTCATGTGGAGTAACATGTGGGTCCAACACTGGCACCCCCCTTCTGCAGCACAAATGCGTGATAGCCATGGAACTGGCACACAAGTGTCGGCTAACAGCTAAACACCCCCTACTGCTCACGGAGAGACTGCCATACACCATTGATCCGCTGATTTGGAAGTCCCACACCATGTCAAGCCAATGCAAACCGTATGTGTCCGAGGGCAGTGTAACACACATTGATGCCATCATCACATTCCACAATCCCATCACTGATGACTGTCAACAAGTCTGACCATCTATTCAGGTGTACCCAGCTGCATGTAATGTGTACCATGGTGATGCAACATGTCTGCAGAGGAACCAAACATCGACAGGGGCAGTGTGCATACATTGTAAACAACTGCCACACCCAATACACCCCTGATGCATCCCTTACCCTAAGGAGACTTCCAAACTTGTCCGTGCGTGTAACGCTGAGTCAGCACACGATGACGTGTCCATGAGGAATAGCAGTGCCACAACAATGCAACCAGCAGACGGCATGCGCAAGTACCTGGGGATGAGAGACACACAAGAAGTCAGCCACAAAAAGCACAGCCACTTGCATGTGCATGTACTCGACACATGTAAGGATGACAACATGCCAGGTCACAATTATGACTGGGGAAATACACATCACTGGCACCATCACTCGAGTGACACATCCACACACACCTCTGACTCACGTGGCATACATGCAGATGGACACACACATCGCAACACATGCCACACGGGGACCAATGCGTGCACACACAGACACTGGTACTCACCACTAAGCAAAGAAGTCGCGTATGAGCCGAGTCCGGATGTCCTCTTGCGGAACCACATCCTCCACATCACTAGCCCCATTGCCAAGCCCTTCGTCCTCCACGGGTGGATGGTCCTGATCATCTTGATCCAGGATGAGTGGCACAGCTTTCTCAACTGCCATGTTGTGCAGCATGCAGCAGACCATGAAGATTTTGCAGACCTTCTCCGGGGCATATGGGAGGGCGCCGCCGGTCTTGTGGAGGCATCGGAATCGGCTCTTCAGGAGGCCAAATGTCCTCTCTATCACTCGCCTTGTCCGGCCATGGGCGGTGTTGTAGCGGAGCTGGGCCAGCGTAATGGGGTTGCGGAGAGGTGTGATCAGCCATGGCATGTTGGGATAGCCAGTGTCCCCTACATGGAAAGCACATGGACATAAGTAGGACAGGAGAAGCGGTCGTGCTGGAAGTCTACGCAAAATACAGGACAGACAGAGTGTACCCACCAACAACACATGCTCGTTCGTTGCGCAGCTGCGCCATCATTTCAGGCACCCTGCTACGCCTCATGATGTAGGCATCGTGTGCTGATCCTGGAAAACGAGCACAGACATGTGAAATCACCATGTTGGACAGACACACCACAAGGGCATTGATGGAGTGGTAGTGCTTGCGATTCCTGTACGCTACCTCCTGTGCCTGTGGTGGTACCAAAGCCACATGTGTCCCATCTATGGACCCAATGACATGGGGCATCCCTCCCAGGGCATAGAATCCACGCTTGACCCCAGTCAACATTTCAGGGGTTGGGAAATGGATGAACTCATCCAGGTGAAGCAACATGGCCTCTAAGAAATCATGCAGCACACGGCAGAACACCAACATGAGCTATGGTATTTTGAAAGGTACCCGTGGCATGAAAATGTAGGGCTGCCATTACCTTCAGCTTGGGTGTCAGTGCCGTAGGATACCTGTGCAGCGGTTGCAGGTGTGGTGCCAGTCTCGCCGTCAACTCCAGAATCAACGGTTGGGGGAAGCGGTAGCACCGGATACAGTCATTCTCCCGCATGGCAGCCAAGTCCGGAATTGGTCGGGGAAGAGGCGGCGCTCTGCAGTAATTTGGAAGTGACAAGGAAGAGTGAGTGCACTACAACAACAATTTATATGTACTGAGCACATGTTAATCTGTCAATACACATATGTGACATACGGAGTCAGGTATGTGCCACATGCCCTGGACACGTATGGCTGGCAGGTGACACTCCTACCAAGACCCAGCTACACACGGAGATTGTGAACCTCCACATGCCATGGCATGGGATTAGCTGTGTCCCAGTGTAAGTGAACAGCCAGACGCAACACAGGAGTGACATACATCCACACATCAGCAGAAGTAGGATGTCGATTGCAGAGACTGGTAGCGGAACACTAGAGCCACAGGTCACATGACATTACACTAGGACAGCCCACACACCTTGCCATGAAGGTGTACATGTGATGACTCACCACACATTCATAGAGAGGATGCAGACATGTCCTTGTTACGCTACTCTGTGTCCCATGCATACATACGCACCTCACATCCGATACCACATGTGGACTGGTGTGCGGAACAGTGTGCCATGTCAATCTACACACAGACACATGTTGGTTGCTGCAACAGCTGATGCTTTTGAGGGAGCTCCAACATCAACCTAATGGGAACCCCCCCACATACATGACATAGTCACATCGTGCACCGTGGGTAGTGACCTGTCTGGTGTGGTAACCCCTGTAGCGGGCATCAGGGGACACTTGCGTGTGTTGTTGACCGTGCCATGCCAGTGACGCTCATCCCAAGTGTGCAGTACAACATGCACACATGTCAAAGGAGTCAAGGGCATGCCTGGCACACATTGCACCATCACACATAACATCTGTACACATCTCATCATACATCTGGTGCCTTCTCCACTCATGAGTAATGTGCCACATCACAGCCTTTCACACCTGTGCCACACACATGTAGTACTGGCCAGACAATGCCTTGATGTCCATCCATGGACAAATATGTCAGCCCTATTCCTTCCTGTGTGCTGCCTGTCACCACTGTGATGTGTGAAAGGCACCGTACTTTCGCTAAGAGGGCCTGTGTACGTTCCCTATCACTATGGGAGTGCTGCCGTATGTGTACCCATAGTGATAGTGACCGTACGCACGTGTGTACGGTCCGTCTCACTATGGGTGTGTTCTTGCGTATGCGTACCCATAGTGATAGTGACCGTACAGGCGTGTGTACGCTCACTATCACTATGGGTGTACTCGCGTATGCGTACTCATAGTGGTACGGACCGCACACACGCCTGTACGCTCACTATCACTATGAGTACGCATACGCGAGAACACCCATAGTGGTACGGACCGTACACACGCCTGTACGCTCACTATCACTATGGGTGTACTCGCGTATGCGTACTCATAGTGGTACGGACCGTACACACGCCTGTACGCTCACTATCACTATGAGTACGCATACGCGAGAAAACCCATAGTGGTACGGACCGTACACACGCCTGTACGTTCACTATCACTATGGCTGTTCTCGCTTATGCGTACTCATAGTGATAGTGAGCGTACAGGCGTGTGTACGGTCCGTACCACTATGAGTACGCATACGCGAGAACACCCATAGTGAGACGGACCGTACACACGCCTGTACGGGCCGTTGCTATGCATTTGGGGTGCCCTAGGGCCCCGGAACGCACCGTACCTGTGTGTGAAGCTCCAAATTACATAGGGGACACATGAGGGACAAGTATAAAGGCCTACATGCATGCTGGTTGTCATGGAGACCAAGTTTAAAGTTTGAATCTTTTGAAGCAGGTGCACAGCAGTAGTCAGTTTGAATGAATCTACTTTGTTGCAATGTGCTTCTGGAGTTGACATCATGCTGAAGAAAAAAAACACAATAAGAACCCACTGACTGTGCTAGGTTTGAAGGGATTGGAGGAAACATAGGATGCAAATGTGAGTGACCAATCACTCTGTACTCCTGTGCATGAAACAGGCCAGCAAGGCAGATATAAGGCAGCCAGGTCCCATGAGGGAGCACTTGCCTGCACATCTTTGTATTCCACGACCCAGCTGCTGCTACTGATTCCCTGGAACCATGTCAAGGTCTGTGGAGAGGTCACAGCCTTTCACCCTGGAGGAGAACCTGGCTTTGCTGGATGTGATCCTCCCACAGTACCCCATGCTGTATGGGCGACCAGGGTATCAGGTGAGTGCAGAGTCCGCCAGCACAGACTGTGTCCCTTTTTTGTGAGTGTGACTTCTGGCATTGTGTCCAGGTGTAGCACACATGCTATGTACTGCAGGGGGGATCCCGGGGGGGAATGCCTGATGTCTCCCAGCCAGTGCATGCTGTGGTGCATGTCTGCCGTCCTCACTTGCATTGTGTTTACTGTGACAATCACTGCATGGTGCATGCCACCTTCTGCCTGTCTTGTCCTCCTGGGAATGTAGCCTCTACAGTCCTCATGTGATTATGTGGTCAGCCCAGTGTGACAGGTGACTGTACCCACAGATGTGTGTTAGTTCTGTGTACCTGTGCTGAGAGTGTCCACATGGTGTGTTCGTACCCTGGACATCGGTGTGTGTGTAAGTCCCCTGTCATGTGGGTGGGGGCATATGTGGAGTGTAGAACCCGGGCTGCATGAGGGATGGATATACCCTGCCCATGTGATGTGAGCAGGGAGCAGTGCTGTGTGTCTGACGTGCAGAGCCAGCCCCACACCTGTGAGCCCCCCCGTCTAGTGGCACATGTGCAGAGTGAGTTTTGTCGCAGCATTTGGCTATGGCAGGTGAATGTCCTGTGCCTGTGTGTGTCTGTGTACTCTGCTGCGGTAGCGTCAGTGGCCTGTGGCATGTGACTGCTTAGAAGTGCTGCACATTATCCTGGTGTAGCTTGTGATGCACAGTGTGAGCCTGGATCATTGATTGTGTCGTTGCCCTCATTCCACCTGTGTACTTTCAATGGCACGTACTGCTTTTGCCCTTCCCCAGAGGATCATGTCCCTATGACAAAGGTGAAATGCGTTGGATGCATACTATGCCTTGTTGTAAACAGCACATTTGTTCTAATATGTCTCTCTGTGACATGTTTCTGGTGTATTGATGTAGTGTCACTTGTTCATCCTCACAGGTAGGCGCCTCTGCCAAGAAGCAGATATGGCTGACCGCCGTCAGTGCCGTGAGGAGTGCGGATGTCGCAAGCGGCGCCTGGCCCAGGTGAGGAAACACTGGCAGGATATCCGGTGCTGGACGCGGAGGATCGCACGGGTCCTGCTGGGGGACTCACCTGAGACCCATAAGAACTGAGGGCGCCGCCGTCTGACCCACATCCACAAGCGTGTGCTGGCGGTGGTATTTCCAGACTTGGAGAGGCGCTTACAGGAGAAGCAGCAGCAGGAAGGGGGTAGGTACATGTGTGTTTGTTGTGTGTCACCAGCATTTGTAAGTGCACAGTTGCATGGATACACTGCCAGGGTTTAAAGGTGCTGTGCAGATCCTGTTACCCACAGTATAGCTGTGCTCTCCTGCCTCCCTTCCCCTCCTTGCAATGTGTCCCCTGGTCTGTGTGTAGTCACTCCTTCACAAGGTAATGTAGGCTGGTGCTTTCTCCACGTGAACTATGCCTGTAGCATCATGTGTGGGGGTGGTGTGTAACAGGTTTGGGGACCTTGCCTGTGCCCTGTCCAGTTCAGTACATGTGGGTTCCATGTCAGTTGGCACTGATGCTGAGTCCAGACATGGGAGTTAGTCTCTCAAGTGTCATGCCTTACAGTGCGCATGTCCTATGTTGTGGCCTGTGACATGATGTGCATGAGTGTGCGATACGCATAATTCAGGGATGGTGGCGTGTGTTGCAGTCATTCCCATTGAGGACCATGGAGTTGCGTGGCCACTACTGTCCCCTGGGGCATATTTTCATAGGTGTCATGTGTGTCATCACAAAACGTGGACACTCTCAGTGTCTACAGCATAGGTTGTGCTCTGTGCCATTGTCCCCTGGCACCATGTATATTGACGTGAAATGTAGTACAAGTGTCCACTGTACAGCCTGACCTGATTTTCCTTGTTCATAGTCACAGTGGCCAGTGCCTGTGTGTCTTGTTACAATCATCTTATGATGGCCATTTGTACATGATTATTTGGACAGGCGCACCTTGGGTATTTGGCGTCCAATCTTGCATTTATGCAGCCCCTGTGTATTTCACCCAGACTAAGAGATGTAAGTGCCACCTGTATCTCAACAAATTGTCTCATGTAGGGGGTGGTTGGTGCGGGCCAAGCCTACATGTCAAAACCAGAATTCTCCTTGCTAGGTCTGGTCAGTGTGTGATGTTTGTCTGGACATACACCCAAGGTGCAGTGAGCCAGTCATGGTGGGCATGTTTTCAGTATTACCTATGCAGCATGTGCCTCAAGTTCATGGATATGGTCCCTCCTCATCCCTATTTTCGGCAACGCTGTGTGGTGCAGATGCAGTGCTGGATTGTCCCCAGGGCCTGGCTCCTATGTCAAACTCCATTTCATGTCATTTGCTATTGTGTCATGCTCTCCATGGATTTTCTTTGGCATGTTGGGTCAACCAACTGTGTGTTGCATGCCCTACATCTGTACCTTGTTTTGTAGATGTTACTGATCTTTCTTTGCAGGCTATGCACTGTAACCTATGTAGATTGGACTCATGTGACATATGTTTACAGGTGTGTGATTAATTGCTGTCTCTTCACCTTGCCCACAGCATCGTCGGGGGACACGGAGGGAGACATGAGTCCAGACGGAGCGGAGGGACCGAGCACCAGTGCCAGCGTTGACATCGTGGCTGGCACATTGAGTGGTACTGAGGCGGAGGAGAGTGAGGCCGAGGACCTGTCCACTGGCACGACAGAATATGAAGCTGACGGGTCCAAGGATGATCTCTCCGAGTGGGCGGAGGCTGCACCAGCAGCTGACAGCGGCACAACATCGCACCCCGCCCCCTCCATTGCCATCAGCCGCCTCCCACTTGCTCGTGTCCCTTCCCAGCGTGCCCGGTCACCACATGTCTCCTTCCTGCCAGGCACCGCACCCCCTGCCCCTGTCTCCACTGCTGCCGCCAATGCCGAGTCTGTGGACATCCAGCGCCAGTTGCAGGTTGGTCAGGCTGCGATCCTTAATGTCCTCCATGGCCACAGCCAAGTGCTGCACAACATGGAGGCATACTTGGAGGGCATTTTTTCATCGCAGGCGGACCAACGCCAGTTGCTGAGGTCCATCGACTCGACACTGACTGCAGCAGTGGGTCTCCTGCAGCGCTACGTCCCACCCCCTACCCCTGCCCCATCCACACTTCCCACTCCCATGCCTGTCCCACGTACACCCAGACGTCAGCATGCACCCACCACAACAGACACAGGCACCACACCAGCAGGGACGGTCATACGCACACCTCCTGGCACACACACACAGGGTGGAGTAGGCACACCCACTGGGTCGGGGGGCAAACGTAAGTCATGCAGCCAGAGTGGGAGTCCGCATTCCACCCAATCCACTCCCTCCAAATCCCCTCCCCTCAGCTCTCCTGGCCACATATCCGGCAAGGACTCCTTCATGGCCGCTCTGTCCCTAAGCCCCACTGTGACACCACCCCGCAAGCAGTCAAGGGAGTCAAGTCAAGTCAAGTCACAAAACTTATATAGCGCACTACATACCCATAGGGTTTCAAGGCGCTTAGGAAGGGGAGGAGGATTACCTTTCAAATATCCAGGTTTTAAGTTGCTTTCTGAATGCTAGGTGGTTCTGGGTGAGGCGAAGGTATGCGGGGAGAGAGTTCCATGTTTTAGCAGCCAGGTAAGAAAAGGATCTGCCTCCCATGGTGGTCTTGTTGATGCGAGGGATAGTGGCGAGGGCTTGGCTGGAAGAGCGTAGTTGGCGGGAGGGGGTGTAAAAGGACAGACGTGAGTTGAGGCATTCTGGTCCGATGTCGTAGAGTGATTTGTGTGCGTGGGTAAGCAGTCTGAAAGTGATCCTCTTATTGACGGGTAGCCAGTGGAGGTCTTTGAGGTGACCAGAGATGTGTTCGTTGCGTGGGATGTCTAATATGATTCTGGCTGAGGCGTTTTGGATTCGTTGGAGTTTCTTCTGGAGTTTTGCGGTAGTACCTGCGTAGAGGGTGTTTCCGTAGTCCAGTCGGCTCGTGACCAGAGCGTGGGTGACAGTTTTCCTTGTTTCGGTGGGGATCCAGCGAAATGTTTTTCTGAGCATGCGAAGAATGTTGAAGCAGGAAGAGGATACGGCGCTGACTTGTCTGTTCATTGAGAGTGAGGAATCCAGGATGACGCCTAGGTTCCGTGCGTGGTCCGTCGGGATGGGTGCTTTTCCGAGGGCTTCCGGCCACCAGGAGTCGTCCCATGAAGAGGGGGACGTACCTAGAATGAGTACTTCAGTTTTGTCTGAGTTCAGTTTCAGACGGCTGTGTTTCATCCATTCGGCAACTTCTTTCATTCCTTCGTGTAGGTTAGTTTTGGCGGTGCTGGGGTCATTGGTGAGAGAAAGGATAAGTTGGGTGTCATCCGCGTAAGAGATGATGTTGAGGTTGTGATGGCGTGCGATGGCCGCGAGGGGGCTCATGTATACGTTGAAGAGGGTGGGACTGAGTGAGGATCCTTGTGGTACGCCGCAGATGACTTCATAGGCCTCGGACTTGAATGGTGGAAGGCGGACTCTCTGGGTTCTTCCGGTGAGGAACGAGGTGATCCAATCAAGTGCTTTTCCTTGGATCCCGATGTTTCTGAGGCGCTGTAAAAGGGTGCTGTGGCAGACTGTGTCGAATGCTGCAGAGAGGTCAAGGAGGATGAGGGCGACTGTGTCTCCATTGTCCAGTAGAGTTCGAATGTCGTCTGTTGCTGCGATGAGGGCGGTCTCAGTGCTGTGTTTTGCTCGGAAGCCAGATTGTGAGGGGTCGAGGGATTTGTTGGCTTCGAGGAAGGCGGCGAGCTGGTTGTTGACAGCTTTCTCGATGACTTTGGCCGGAAATGGAAGAAGCGAGATGGGGCGGTAATTTTTGAGTTCGGTGAGGTCTGCTGTGGGTTTTTTCAGAAGGGCAGTGAGTTCAGCGTGTTTCCAGTCTTCTGGGAAGGTAGCGGAGTTGAAGGAGCAGTTGATGACGTCTCGGAGGTGCGGTGCTATGACGGAGTCTGCTTTGTTGAAGACGTGGTGAGGGCATGGGTCTGTGGGGGATCCTGAGTGGATGGAATTCATCAGGCGGATGGTGTCCTCAGTGGAGATTGGGTTGCACCCTCCCCCAGTGGCACTGCGACCCATCCCTTCCCCCCCCTCCTTGGGGCCTGTGGTTCCTTCGGGTGCAGGGGAGACGCTGGAGGACCTTGCTAAGGTGTGCAGCGACATCCTGGTCTCCGCCTTTGGCCCTGCCCCACCCCCTGTGGTGGAGTCCTCCATCCCTGCACCCACGACGCCTACCCTTCGCCCTCATGTCCCTGCGGTGCCTAGTCCTTCCCCCCCACATGATGCCCTCCCCGCTGTGGAAGACAAAGGAGTCTGACTGTGCAGGCAAGCTAGGGGACACGCGTCCCACTGTGTCCCCCATCCAGCTGTGACTCATGGACTGCCCTATGGGCTTTGTAAATATTGAACTTGATCCACACACACATTATTTGGAAATGCTGAATAAAGCCTTTTTTTTCCTTAGAACACTACTGCTTTTGTGGCGTTGCTGTTGGTGGGGCTGCTACGTGATTTTGGGTGGTGATCATGTGTTGGGTGTGTGGGAAATGTAGTAGTGTGCTGGTCATAGGGGGGACCCTGGTATCTGTGTGCCATCACAAGGTGTTAGCTAGGTTTCTCTGTTCATGTAAGCAGTTACTGCATGGTGAAATTGTCCCAAGGTGTATTCCTTCCTCTGTGTACCTTGACATCTTCCCTGCAGGGTGTTTCCAATATGTTGTTTTGAGCTGTGTGTACATTAGCTGGGTGTGTGACGGAGCCCTTCAACTTTGGCCATGGATGCAGAGCGATGTCTCCACCTGCATCATTCGTGGCATCCTTGGTGATCACTGTACTTGTGTATGTAGTCTGTTGACATGACTTCATGTGGACATGTTCCCTTTTAGGCTGTATGCATGTGTGTACTCCCAGCCTCGCACACATGTGTTACATGTACTGCAGGGTCTTTGTGCACCTGACTGACAATTGTGGCAATTGGATCTGTGGGTACTCCACCCTTATTTTTTTCCATTGGCAATGCTGGGGGCCTTTGCACCCACCCCTCCTGTGTCTGGGCACTGCTGGGAGGACTCTGCACCCACCCCTCCTGTGTCTGGGCACTGCTGGGAGGACTCTGCACCCACCCCTCCTGTCTCTGGGCACTGCTGGGAGTGATAGGCACACACCCCTCCTGTCTATGGGCACTGCTGGGAGGACTCTGCACCCACCCCTCCTGTCTCTGGGCACTGCTGGGAGTGATAGGCACACACCCCTCCTGTCTATGGGCACTGCTGGGAGGACTCTGCACCCACCCCTCCTGTCTCTGGGCACTGCTGGGAGTGATAGGCACCCACCCCTCCTGTGTCTGGGCACTGCTGGGAGGACTCTGCACACACCCCTCCTGTGTCTGGGCATTGCTGGGAGTGATAGGCACACACCCCTCCTGTCTCTGGGCACTGCTGGGAGGACTCTGCACCCACCCCTCCTGTCTCTGGGCACTGCTGGGAGGAATCTGCACCCACCCCTCCTGTCTCTGGGCACTGCTGGGAGGACTCTGCACCCACCCCTCCTGTCTCTGGGCACTACTGGGAGTGATAGGCACACACTCCTCCTGTCTCTGGGCACTGCTGGGAGGACTCTGCACCCACCCCTCCTGTCTCTGGGCACTGCTGGGAGTGATAGGCACACACTCCTCCTGTCTCTGGGCACTGCTGGGAGGACTCTGCACCCACCCCTCCTGTCTCTGGGCACTGCTGGGAGTGATAGGCACACACCCCTCCTGTCTCTGGGCACTGCTGGGAGGACTCTGCACACACCCCTCCTGTCTCTGGGCACTGCTGGGAGGACTCTGCACCCACCCCTCCTGTCTCTGGGCACTGCTGGGAGTGATAGGCACACACCCCTCCTGTGTCTGGGCACTGCTGGGAGGACTATGCACCCACCCCTCCTGTCTCTGGGCACTGCTGGGAGGACTCTGCACACACCCCTCCTGTGTCTGGGCACTGCTGGGAGTGATAGGCACACACCCCTCCTGTCTCTGGGCACTGCTGGGAGGACTCTGCACCCACCCCTCCTGTCTCTGGGCACTGCTGGGAGGACTCTGCACACACCCCTCCTGTGTCTGGGAACTGCTGGGAGTGATAGGCACACACCCCTCCTGTCTCTGGGCACTGCTGGGAGTAATAGGCACACACCCCTCCTGTCTCTGGGCACTGCTGGGAGGACTCTGCACCCACCCCTCCTGTCTCTGGGCACTGCTGGGTGGACTCTGCACACACCCCTCCTGTGTCTGGGCACTGCTGGGAGTGATAGGCACACACCCCTCCTGTCTCTGGGCACTGCTGGGAGGACTCTGCACCCACCCCTCCTGTCTCTGGGCACTGCTGGGAGGACTCTGCACCCACCCCTCCTGTCTCTGGGCACTGCTGGGAGGACTCTGCACACACCCCTCCTGTCTCTGGGCACTGCTGGGAGTGATAGGCACACACCCCTCCTGTCTCTGGGCACTGCTGGGGGGACTCTGCACCCACCCCTCCTGTCTCTGGGCACTTCTGGGAGGACTCTGCACCCACCCCTCCTGTCTCTGGGCACTGCTGGGAGGACTCTGCACACACCCCTCCTGTGTCTGGGCACTGCTGGGAGGACTCTGCACCCTCCCCTCCTGTCTCTGGGCACTGCTGGGAGGACTCTGCACACACCCCTCCTGTGTCTGGGCACTGCTGGGAGTGATAGGCACACACCCCTCCTGTCTCTGGGCACTGCTGGGAGGACTCTGCACCCACCCCTCCTGTGTCTGGGCACTGCTGGGAGTGATAGGCACACACCCCTCCTGTCTCTGGGCACTGCTGGGAGGACTCTGCACCCACCCCTCCTGTCTCTGGGCACTGCTGGGAGGACTCTGCCCCCACCCCTCCTGTCTGTGGGCACTGCTGGGAGGACTCTGCACCCACCCCTCCTATTTCACGATATGTACGCTTAGAACATACATGTGTGTGGGTTCACTCCATGCATACGAGGTGGGGGTACGTGTCGTACATAGACGGTTGGGGTGGGGGCACGCTCCATACATACGCGGGTGAGGGTACGTGTCGTACATACACGGTTGGGGTGGGGGTACGCTCCATACATACGCGGGTGAGGGTACGGGTCATACTTACACTGTTGGGGTGGGGGTACGCTCCATACGTCCGCGGGTGAGGGTACGGGTCGTACTTACACTGTTGGGGTGGGGGTACGCTCCATACGTCCGCGGGTGAGGGTACGGGTCGTACTTACACTGTTGGGGTGGGGGTACGCTCCATACGTCCGCGGGTGAGGGTACGGGTCGTACTTACACTGTTGGGGTGGGGGTATGCTCCATACGTATGCGGGTGAGGGTACGGGTCGTACTTACACTGTTGGGGTGGGGGTACGCTCCATACGTACGCGGGTGAGGGTACGGGTCGTACTTACACTGTTGGGGTGGGGGTACGCTCCATATGTACGCGGGTGAGGGTACGGGTCGTACATACACGGTTGGGGAGGGGGTACACTCCATACATACGCGGGTGAGGGTACGGGTCGTACTTACACTGTTGGGGTGGGGGTACGCTCCATACGTCCGCGGGTGAGGGTATGGGTCGTACTTACACTGTTGGGGTGGGGGTTCGCTCCATACGTACGCGGGTGAGGGTACGGGTCGTACTTACACTGTTGGGGTGGGGGTACGCTCCATACGTACGCGGGTGAGGGTACGGGTCGTACTTACACTGTTGGGGTGGGGGTACGCTCCATACGTATGCGGGTGAGGGTACGGGTCGTACTTACACTGTTGGGGTGGGGGTACGCTCCATACGTACGCAGGTGAGGGTACGGGTCGTACTTACACTGTTGGGGTGGGGGTACGCTCCATACGTACGCGGGTGAGGGTACGGGTCGTACATACACTGTTGGGGTGGGGGTACGCTCCATACGTCCGCGGGTGAGGGTAGGGGTCGTACTTACACTGTTGGGGTGGGGGTACGCTCCATACGTACGCGGGTGAGGGTACGGGTCGTACATACACTGTTGGGGTGGGGGTACGCTCCATACGTCCGTGGGTGAGGGTATGGGTCGTACTTACACTGTTGGGGTTGGGGGTACGCTCCATGCATACGGGGGTGGGGGTACGGTCCGTACATATGCGTCCACACGCTATGTGATGCTTGTGCGGGCCGTACCCAGGCCTTTGCCATGTGGGTACAGCCGTCCCGCCATTGTTGGGATGACGTAGGTGTGGGCGGGGTACGACTCGTACCCACGCTCTAAAGGCGTGGGTACGGGACGTACCTGTATTGTTGTGTTGCCGGTTCGCGTCGTCAAGCACTTCCGTTGTGGCGGACGCTGGCTTTGCTGGACACACCCCCACCCCCACCCCCTCGTAGTGACCAGGGCCTGGGGGTCAGGTATGTCCAGGGCATGTGTGCTGTGTGACTTTGGTGGGGGTTTTGTGGCCTGCCCCTGCTCCTGCCCCCCCCCCCCCTTCCTCCCTCCCTTTGTTGTTCTGACCTTCTGCGGCGTCTGCGTCCGAACCTGTAGAGGAGGTCGACTGCTATGAGGGCCGGGATGACACGTAGGTTCGGGTCCATGTCTGTCCGTCGCGTACAGGTACTCCTTGTTCGCGTCGTCCTGATTTCCCGGCAGTTTTTGGCAGCCGGAAAATATTCACCGTGCGGGATGACGTCGCTGCGAATCGTGATTCCTGGTTCGTGAATGGCAGGCTGCGTGCGTCCCGACGTCACGTCGGCGCTTTCCCGGATCGCATTTGTATGTTTATTTTCATCGGTCGGGGTTTTGTACGATTCGTACGGAAATGGTGTTTCCGTGCGAATCGTAATTCCATGTTTGTATATTTTGTCGACCGGGTACGCGTCGGACGGAGAATATGCTCCGTCCGACGGTTCGTACCCGGTTTTTACCGGATCGTAATCGGCACCTAATTGTCTGAAATTAAATGCGGACAAGACAGAGGTCCTGGTGATTGGGAAACAGCCCTCAATGTAGTCTTTTGCGTGTTGGCCGGAGGAACTGGACCCCATTCCAATTCCTAAACCAAAAGTCAAAAACCCAGGTATCCTTTTTGATGTGCAGCTATCTTTTGAGAGCCAGATTAAGGCCACGACTGGCACATGTTTTGGAGTGTTAAAGTTGCTAAGGAAGATCTTAGGGCTCCTCCCAGACTTGGCAATAAAGACGGTAATTCAAGCTCTTCTAATGTCCCGGCTTAATTACTGCAATGTACTCTGCCTATGAATCTCAAAGAGTAGGCTGGGAATGTTTCAGAGAGTTCAGAATGCAGCTGCCCAGGTGCTGTTGCAAATGCCAAAATGGATGGCCATTAGCCCGGGTCTTGCAGAACTCCACTGGCTCTCCGTTAAGCATAGAGTTTCCTTTTAAGGCACTATGTTTGACTCACAGGATACTGAATCAGAGGGGTGCAAGTTATTTGTATCCTCTAATTCAAGCCTATACCCCCTCTAGACACCTTAGATCTAGTGAAGTGGCCCTGACTGTTATCCCTAGAGTGCGCGGAATGCACTAGGGTGGCAGCTTCTTTGGATCTTTGGCAGCCAAACTCTGGAACTCAATGCCATTGGTTCTGAGACCTGATCCTTCAGAACCAAGTTTCCGTGAAAATCTCAAGACCTGGCTGTTTAGGCAAAGCAAGTTGAGCCGTCTGGCTCTTTGACAACTCCGACTGTGGACTGGTTGAGGTAAAATGCAGGTGAACAAGTTGTAGATTTCATGTACATTTATTCAGTCTGGAGAAGACAGCTTGAACAACCACTTCCAGACCGTTCACAGAGATCATCCCAACCGTCAGCAGTGGAACATAGAACACAAGAAGACTCATAACATTCTACAATAATGTGTGACAGTAAATAATGTGGACACTACACACCTTCCCCCTTTGAAAGAGAATAAAAAAACACAAAAAAACAAAAAAAATTACAAAGTAGTCTTCCCATGAATAACAATTAAAATCTAACAAAATCATTCATCTTAGCAGGTAGTTTCCTAATGCGAGAACTTTTCCTTGGAACAGATATTTCTTAATTCTGAACAGGTGAACATTCCACAGGAATAACATTTTGATTCACAGTTGGAACAGTACTAGGTGCCACAACAGTGTCCGGAATCAGGGTTGATTGAACAATAGTATCACAAGTACCAAGGTCGTGAGTATTAGGAGATGGAACACAAATATCAGGTCCAGAATCAAAACAACCAAGAGTGTCTAGGAAATTCTGAAAATCTTCCTTTTCCTTAATAATTACGGTATCTTTTTGCGGAAGAACACATGGTGTATTAACAACATCATTAGACCTGTACATAGATACCCGTCTGAAATTCCAAATTTTCCCACCTTGTACTCTGACAGCTTTGCTAAACACTTCAGTTACTTTGACAGGGTCAGACCATTTGGACCATCTTTTGTCAGGACTACCAAATTTAACACGTACCAAATCACCCACTTTAATCTTACGGTTCAACAGACGATTTTTGCAAGTATCTTTTCGCATTTTGTCTTGATATTTTTGGACACGTTCTCTGACTAATTTAAAATCCAAGATTGGGTCATGAAGATTGTTTGTTTTCAACCACCAAGGCATGAGCTTCGAACTAGGTTTCCTTTCCCTTAACATTTCAAATGGGGAACAGCCAGTAACTGAGTTGGGGGATGTACGATATGTAAGTAAAGTAGCTCGCAAAGCTTTCCTCCAATCAATGTTACTCTTAATAGCCAGTTGTATGGATTCATTTACGACCCTGTTGATGTGTTCAACTTGACCATTGGCCATAGGATTATAATTAGAAACTCTTTTATGAATAATACCACATTTATTTAAAAACATCTCTAGCTCTTTACTAATGAATTGTGGACCATTGTCGGAAACAAGTTCAGCGGGAAGACCTTCCCGGCTGAAGATATTGTCTAAAACTTCTATAACTTGAGTTGAGGTGATTTTGTCTACAACTTTGACTTCTGGCCATTTTGAAAAATAGTCTACCAACACCAGAGCAAATACGTGTTTGGCAGAGGGAAGACACAAAGGATCAATTATGTCAACGCCCAGTTTCCTCCATGGCCCTTGCGAATATTCAATGGGAGAGATATTCGCAGATTAAGGTTTGACTGACTTGTCACTCTTAGAACATTGGACACATTCTCTAACCCACCTGTCCACCATGCTATCAATGCAGGGCCACCAATAGAATTAACTCAAGCGTCGCTTAGTGCAAGACATACCCAAATGTCCTTCGTGGGACAAATTGATCAATTGTTCCCTGATTTTTTGAGGAGGGACAATTTTATCACCTCTGGTTAAAAATCAGTGTGAAAACATAAGTTCGTCCCTGATTTTAAAGAATGAACTGATTTCTCCACACAACTTCCTCTCTTCAGGCCATCCATCTTGTAAGTATTTTAGAACACCATTCAGGATGACATCTTCAGACATAGCCTTTGCCCAAATTTCCTCTGAACTGGCTTCCGAGTTTGTACTATAATTAACATCTTCTATAGTATAGGCTATATCGCATTCCTCTGTATCCTTATCAAGCTTTGGATCATCGGGCAAAGGAAGACGAGACATGCAATCAGCATGCACATTCATGCGGCCAGGGATATATACAACTGAGCATTGGTAATCTTGCAATTTGGCAGCTAATCTCGCCAAACGAGCTGTAAGTGTTCTACCACCCCAGCTGCTAACATATTAATTAAGCGTTTATGATCTGTCCTTAATTGAAACTTCGTGCCCCACAAAAATTGTCTGAAATGTTGAGCAGCCCAAGTGCATGCAAGCAATTCCCTCTCAATCGTGAAATAATTATACTCTGGAAGCATAAGACACTACGTACTCTTCTCCAAAATTCTTTTGCATAAGCACAGCACCTAGACCAGTGTTGCTAGCATCCACTGCTACGATGCATTCCCCACCAATAGTAAAAGGTCTCAAAAAGGGAGCAGAACTGATTTCCTTTTTCCGTGATTCAAAAGCTGATTTTTGCTTCTCACCCCAGACAAATTTAGCATTTTTTTTCAATAACATACGTAGAGGGAATACTTTTGAAGAATAATTTTTCATAAATTTGCTATAGAATGCAGTTAGACCTAAAAAAGAAATTAACTGCTCTTTAGTAGTAGGTGCAGGTGCCTTAGAAATACTAATTACATGGTCTAACTTCGGTTTGATACCCTCACTTGATATTTCATGTCCTAGATATTCAACACTATCCTTCCCGAATTTACATTTTGAGAATTTGAGCGTTAAGCCTTTCCTCTGTATACTATTCAAAACCTTTTTTAGATTGGAGTCATGTTCCTCAAGATCTTTCCCAAAAATTAAAATGTCGTCTTGGAAGGCAATTGCACCAGAACAACCTTCCAACACATCCTTCATAAGCCTCTGAAAAACGGAGGCAGCACTAGCCAACCCAAAAGGCATTCATGAGAATTGAAACATACAGAGGTGGCTCAGCACACAACTTAAATACAATTATAATGGACAAAATTATTCGTCATAGTCAATGTATAAGCAAATGAATATTGTATCCCCAAAGATTCACAATAAACTTCGATGTCTTGAAGGTGAGTTTTCTTTATTTGGTGATTCAGATTTCCATTTAAAATTACAGCTTACAATTCATTGCCAATTCATAGCCGACGCGTTTCGTCCCAAAGGGACTTCTTCAAGGCTATAAAAATACATATATAAAACATACATTATTATATACAATTAAAATTATCGGAAGTGATAAAGAAGTAAACATTCTTAATACTTCAAGACCTGAGGTATAGTCCTAATATAGTTATTGTACCTAATATAATCTGTGAATCTGAGCAGACTGGGGGATACAGCCTAATGTGAATTGGATTTACGCAATAGTTTTTGAATTCATGTAATCAAAATAGTTTACAACATTTGTTTTATCAGCAATTTTTTCAATGCAATTTTTTCAATGCAATTTATTAACACAATTGTTTGAGGACATTACTGAGGTTCTGACACGATGTCCTTAATCATTTTGAGCGAAACAGACCGGTTGTGTTTATATTCATTATTAACTAGCAAGTTGTTATAATCACTATTGATATTAATAAAATTGGTCAATTTCATATTGAAAGACAATAATGGGCCAAAGTTCTATTAATGAGGCTTGCTTCCGTTAATTCTATACAGTAATTATCAGCATAAAACGAATGGACCTGTTTTTTTATTAGTTAAATTACAATTTTTTACATACCTTTGCAAATAGTAATTTTAAAAAATCCACAAAATTTAGAGTTTTTCCATTTTCTCCTATTCAGTAATACTGTCAGATGTATAGGATCTACAAAGAACAGAGTATTATAACAAATTATACGTCAGAATTGCCAACCATTCGCAAGGTATCATTGTTTCGACTAAATCACCATGCCAATGGCTCTGCGTCAGACAAATAATGCGTCTTCTAACAGTGTCAATAAAATTTAATTAACATGAAAGACTTCAGATTTAGGCAATTAGTAACAATCACTCTGAACACGAACTTTAAATACATACAGTCCAAAAAAACGTACCTCAATATGGACCTAGACCCAGTGTAGGTATGGAGTAAATGTGAAAGAACGGTACGATGGCCGTGAACCTATCAAAGGGGAGAATTTCTTATTAAGAATCAGTCTGGAGAAGACAGCTTGAACAACCACTTCCAGACAGTTCACAGAGATCATCCCAACCGTCAGCAGTGGAACATAGAACACAAGAAGACTCATAACATTCTACAATAATGTGTGACAGTAAATAATGTGGACACTACACTGGTGCTTCCTAAAGCTCGGGAAAAATCCTTACGAGTAACCAGGCACTCTACAAATTCTTTTAACATATGTTAACATTAACATACCTAGATCACCGGAGTACACCTCCTGGCTCGTACATTCCACGGAAACTGACCAGCTGAAGCTGGAAAAGCTAGCCGAGGAGACAGGAGATGGAGTAACATGCCGACGTGCTGCTGGTCCCAGCCATACTCCTGGAAGTGCGAGGATAGAGAAGATGCGTGCAAGGGTCAGGAGCTGGGAGAGGAGGGAGGGAAAATGTACTGGGCATCATTGAGGGTTTGAATAAAGCGGAGTGTGAGGTTGCTTTACTGACCCCTTACCCAGATATTTGATTAAAGATAGGAAACTAAGTTTTTTTTCCTGGGCTAAACAATTGCACCTGTGTATATACCCAGCACTGATTCTCCATACACCAACACTCCCTGGTAGTCCTAAGTGGTGGAGTTCCCAAACAGTTATTAACGGATAGCTTACCTGCCTTGTTCTCTTTTGTACCAAGGTGCTCGACGGGGAGGACTCCTGATGCAGAACCTGGAAGGAAGAGAAGAGTAGAGATTGGTCTTAACTTCATAACTCTGTTCAATAAAAACCACTGCGAAACAAAATACATAAACATTATTTTGTGGTACTGTCATTGCTAGCTGGCCAGAAGCTGACAACTACCCACTTCTAGTATTCAAATTGAGTTTGAATTAAAGCCCCCTTCTCAGAAAAATTTAAACTCTCCTGTTTTTTGAGGCATCATATCCATGAAATTGGCTGGGACACTAATATGACCTGTGTCTTGGGACGGTGATTTCCAGTAGATGAGTTTCCTGAAATAAAGCCACTTTGATCTTGTGATTGTGTAGACAATTTAGTATTCCTTGATTCTAGTAGATGGGTTCCTTGAAGTAAAGCCACTTTAATATTGTGATTGTGTAGACAAAGTAGTATTCCTCGATTCTTCATCGGAGAGTTTGGGCATTGTACATTTAAAGTAAGCAGTAGAAGGTTAGCCAGTGATGGATCAAGTAAATTGATTTTGCACGATTATAGGCATATTAGTCTTGGTTCTAGAGTTGGCACCCATCTGTAGCGAGGTTGAATGGGTACGATGATTGACCTCAGGATTTATCTCCTCCATCAGAAAGGTACCATTGGCACGTATGTTTAATGTAGTCTTCTACTATTAATTATTTGGACATTCTTATTGATAAAAAAGGCACGATTCTCACAACCAGAGTATTCAAAAAGCCAACCGACAGGAATAACGCACTGCATTACAATAGTTTTCATACTCCAGCCCTGAAAAACCACTTACCGTTATCCCAATTCATTAGGGTTCGAAGAATTTGTTTGGATGACAGCCAAGGGAAATCAGACATAGAGACCATGTCTCAACAATATTTGGAGAGGGGTTACCCCACACCAGTTCTAGAAGCGGCCAAGCAGAAAGCATACAGTATGGACAGATCACAGCTTCTCAAGAAAACTGTTAAACCTGTTTCCAAATGGGAGGTCTGTTTTCTAAAATATTCGACAGCCGCAACGGAAATTAAACGGTGCATCCTCAAACGATGGGAGATCATTGAACCAAGAACATGATTTTAAAGAAGTCTTTAGTGCAACACCCATCTTCGCATTTTCCAGATCCAAAAACATTAAGGAAATTCTAGGCAAAAAGATGCAAGAATCTCTCAAATCCACTAGATTAGGCATGAGAAAGTGTTACAATTGCGGACACTGTGGCAATGTGATGGTCGGTGACACATTCACACACCCTCACACGGGCAAATTGATCAAGCTAAAACACTCATCTGATTGTAACACTGCAATGGTGATATACGCCATTAAATGTCCTTGTGGACTGGTTTATGTGGGGAGGACCACCAGGAAGATAAAAATAAGGGTGACTGAACACAAAAGCTCCATCCGTACATCTAACATGAAATCTTGTTTAGCTGCACACTGGTTCACACACAAACACACCATACCTCAATTACGGTACACCGTTCTGGAACAAGTATTGGTACTAGCACATGTTGACCCAAACAAACATTTGGCACAAAGAGAAACTTTCTGGATTCGTTTTTTGAAAACCTTAAGCCCGTGTGGTCTGAATGATAAAATTGAATTGATTCATTTTCTCTGAAAATATGCGATTGTTAATACTTATCCATTGTTAATAGCTAGTTGCTAATTAACACATTTTTTGTAACACAACTTTCTATATTTTCATTCTGTTTGTATATATGGAGATTTGAAAAATGCGGATCGATTACACAAATGTGTAGATTTATTGAGCCTTTATTCTCATCATGCTTCTTGTGTGAGTTATGTTCATTTGTTTATCTCATTGCAGTTTCTTTCACATTCTTATACTCTCGTTTTTTCTCCACATCCTGTTGGTTTCTCCATTTTCCCATTGTGCACGGCGTTTCACACCTCTTATCACTTTCTATATTCTTTAGACGCTTGTGACTCATAGCGTCACAGGTACATGTGGTCTCAGCTTTTTAATTCATTTTAATTCATTTTTTACACTGGATTTGTTTTAAGATTCAGCTGTTCAGTGCACTTTGAGAAGTTTGACTTCTCAGATCAGTCCTCTCTCTATGTCAGGCACACAGTAACGCACGTCACGTAGTCCTCCCTCTATATTCACTACGGCTTCGCTCACGCACGGCTACACATCTTCGCTGCTGTTACCTTGAGTAAACCGGACCCCGCGGAGGAGTTTTGAGACATAGGGCCTAATGTAGGTAGCCCAATACCGGTCGGTAACAGCCGATTTTCGGTAAATATACCGTTACCGACCGGTATTTAGGCTTTTGAGATGTAGGGGGATCATTTCTGTATTCGGTAATTTGCCGAATCGGTAAAATTACCGAATCGGTAATTTTACCGATTCGGTAAATACCGAATACAAAAATGAGATGTAGGGGGACTGTGTGGTGGGTGTGGGGATTCGTTATTTACCACCAACTAATAGTTGGTGGTAAATGACGAATATGTGTGAAAATGCATTTTTGTGCACTGTGAGGTGTGCAATGTGGCAGACATACATGCCCCTAGGGCATGTATGTGCGCCACATGTGCACACATGGACGTATCAGGGGTGCAACAGGGTGTCAATGTGACACCCTGCCACCCTTGAATGTGCTCCCCCCATTACCGAATCGGAATTTACCGATTCGGTAATGAGGCATACCTTCCCATTGATTCAATCAATGGGAAGGTATGCCTCATTACCGAATCGGTAAATACCGATTCGGTAATTACCGACTTACTCCGATTCGGTAACATTTACCGAATTTTTACCTACATACACTTTACCGATTCTTAAATACCGAATCGGTAAGATTCGGTATTTAAGAATCGGTAAAGTGTATGCCACCTACATATGGCTCATAGTGACTAAGGTAATTGAACACAGTTCTATGGCATTCACTTTGTGACGATTCCTTGAGCTGAGATAACTTTTGGCAACATATGCACCTCGTACTCATTGCTGCCATTATTATTCACACAGACGCCTTCGATATACCTTCACCACAAAACTTCCGGGTGAGCAATGCACTTCATGTGCATGCGTTTGACGAACAGCGGCTAAGTAAGTGGGAATCCATGACATTCTCGATGTTGAACACTGTGAATTTTCAGGCCTTTGGTGGCAGACATTTTTAGGTAACACCTCTGTTTGTTCTTCTTGATTCCATCTAGTATCGTCATTTGGCAACAAGCTATCCTTGTTTGATACTTTCAAGTGTTCAGAGACTTTCGGAGGTGAGCCCTCCCATCACATTTACTTAAGGATACCACACACATTGGTGTAATGGTGATTGGTGGAAATTAGGTAGACGCTTTTCTTTCTTTCTGGCTTTTCACATTGCTGCGTTCATGTGGTTTCGGTGGTCCTACAGGTGTGATCTTCACAAAAAAAACCTTTTTTCATGTGTATCACACGAAGCTCATTTGACATAAATGTGAACATTGTTTGTATGTTTTCAAGTGCTCCGTTTTGTTCACATAACTTTTCCTGATTACCGATTGGTTTTTGTTCTTTTTGTAAATATGTAATTGGCTGGTATACAATACTGGATGTTAAGGCTTAAACAATGTTATATGTGTAATGCATCAGATGCTTCTCATATTATATTTGTTTGCACTTTAGAAATGAATTATATATATGAATTATATTATATATATATATATATATATATATATATATATATATATATATATATCTATGTATATATCTTTTCAGCATTCCCCTGACGAAGGTTTCGATACCGAAATGCATTGGGACGCCATGATGTTGTTTTGAAAGCATTTGTTCATTTGAATCATTTGGAATAAGAAAATAAAGAAGACTCCTGACTTTTGTTTCATACACACTCGTGAAGTTTTGTTTGAAGAGCATTGACCTTCGTCATGTAATACGAACTGACCTCTGATGTTGCAATCTTTATGTTTTGTATTTTGGACTACAACGCCGAATTTGTTTTTCATCAGACACTGTTATTGATGGTTTTGATTACATTATGATATGAAGGTCATTGTATTAGTATTCTGAAGCACTGATTACTTTTTTAAAACTTAGCTACATTGAAATTAGCACCTTATAGGGCTGGTGAATAGTGCGCCTTTGTTTTCAAACCTCTGTTTGAAAATTCTGCATTTATATATTTTGTAGCCTGTTCGGGGGTTGATCAGGTCACACAAAGGCAGCACCCTTGATAATTGGTAGATCCATAGTTACACTCTTCCTTTTTTAAATAACTCACTTTTTGGATACAGCTAGGAGTGCAGGTTGTCTCTCCCCCCATTCGTGTAATGTAGTGTTTACCCATATTCTGGCCTGCTTGTGAAAATAAACACACAGAAATCCTGAAATATCACTTATACGAAGCTCAGATGTCTGTTTAAGCAGTAATGCATAACACTGTGCTTCATGTTGTTGAGCTGCTACATTACTACTCAATGAGCCTTGCCCCAACAGGAAGAGAATAAAATTCTCGAGCAGAACCGCCCACCAAAATTAAAACTATTGATATAGGGAGAACTTCACAACCATCCTTATATAATATCAATATACGATGGGCAAAACATTTAATAGGATTTCAGAGACATATCGATCTCACGTCCAAGACAAGTGATTAGGCTTGATAGGACCGGATTCTTGCCTACCTTGTTATCTCCAAGAATCTTCTCAGGTCGCCAGGATCTTTTTATCTGCTAAATAGTGTAGAAGGGAGGAAATTCAATTCTCAGTACATAATCAACAGAATCAAATCTCAGTTTCAAAGGACCACTGACTCCGAATCTAAATTTTAAGATTTTATTACAACCAAGTATAACTGCACATACAAACACCTCAGTACAAGGTGAAGAAAAAAAATGGGCACTAGTACAAACGAAAGTCTACGCAAGAGTCTCATACGATTCAAGATAAGAAGCATAATCAATTCCAAAAGCATAAGAAATGCAATAGTTAGTCCAATGTCTACCTTAGGAATCATTAGCCTAAAAGTAAAAACAGGCTATCCCTACTCTATCTCTAAAGTGACATCCCTACTTAGCATTTCCCTCCCAGGCAAGAGAATAAAAAGGTGTCAGAAGTGAAGACTTCCTTAGAAGTACATTCACTTAGTCAGAGCTCGTTCTAAGATGCTCCTTCTAGCTTCCCATCTAAACCTCAACTGCTCCACCCTCGGGGTACTGTCCCTAATACAAAATCCCAAAAACATAGAACACGCTCTTCGGCACACCTCTTCAGCCAGGTCTTCTTCCAGTACTTTTCCAGTGAAACTTGTACTCCATCCAACGACGGTTAGCTTGACCTTGGGTCCCAGGCACCTTCTCCGCTGAAAGTATCATCCGTAAATTCCAATGTACTCCCCTGTTGGCTTCTCGTACCATTCTAACTCCTAAAACAAAGACCTGGTCTCTTTAACCAGCTAAATGTCCTTGCACCTGCAACAGAAACATGGGAACGAAAATCTTTTCACTTCTCTAAGATTTTCCAACCTCCTGAAACCCAAAGCCTTTATCAAGGGAAATCCTTTTCGGCCTACAACGTTAGCTAACATAAGAAATTAACAGGCCTTTCTCTTTAAACGTGTATGCGATCAGGCCTTTACATTGTTAAAAACTCCTAAATCACACTTTAAGCATTAGTTAATTACTCCTTTATGCGTGAATAAGCAGACTACACGTGCAACTTTAACATGTCGCACGTTTAATCTAATACATTGCATTACATAAAAATCAAACACTATGCATTTACTCAAAATACATTTGCCATGATCTACGACATTAATTTTCATGAAAAGCATGGTTACATTTCTAATCACCTCTATGTTAAACAATTCTAATAATACATTTCTATGTCACACCTAAACTACTTCGATTAATATGTGTGTGCGGACTAACAGTGAATATGATGCACCCCTACAAATTTCAGAATAACGTGACGCTCTATCAGGCTCATCAGTGGCGTAGAAAGCTATAGCAGAAAACACAGTTTGTCATTGTTCAGTTGATGAATTAAGGTGAATCTCTGCTGCTGCAGCTCTCTGGCGTCGCCTCTTCTATATGCTCTTTCTAAAGTATCATTCATGAATAGCCTCCTTTTTTGTATTGGGGGTATTGCCTCTATTGTTGGATTACCAACAATAGAGCAGCATATTGTCAGGTTTTTGAACCCCAATAACTATTTGGTTTATCAGGTTCACATACCACTTGAACTGTCTCCGCTAGTGTGAAGACGAGTCAGACTGGGTAGTCCCACTTATAGGGGATTGCTGCATGAGGTGGAGGTGACATCTCAAACTTATTTTCTTCATGCAAAGGCCATTGTGAATATGTTGGAAGAGCATAGATAAAATCATGCTCTTCCAGGACGTCTCCACAGTGACCGTTTCACAGAGAAAAAAACTCAGACAGGGCACCTAGTGAGCACATCTGTGGGTAATTTTAATGAATCTGCAAAGAGAAAAAAAACACTGGCGTCTGTTGTTTTCAACCACATAGCCTTCATTTTCAGATTTTACAAAGAGTCCAAAAATGACATTAATAGCTTTCCTCCTGTAGATATCTCCTTTAAATGTAACCCAGCAACCCAGTGTTTCTCTATGAAACAGCTAGCCTTACTACAGTGAAAATAGATTTTAGGTGCTAGTCACTATAAGGAAATGTGAGCTTTAACTTTTTACATGTCCTACTTTAAAATACCATGCATCCTGCCTTGTGGATTAATAGGCCTTTAACGGTGTGACCTATTATTAATACAAGGAACAATACCCTCCAGTGTGACAGTGCACTCTACACATCTGCATAACAGAACACAACACCGGTTTCACTGAGAGTGGATGTTCCCAAGGCCTCATATATTGGCACCACAGTGGTTTCTCATTAGAACTTGGCCTTGTATTTTAAGTAGTGACATTTGTACTAACTACGGTGGTGCCTGTAGGGAATAGTGCAGAAATATGTAATTACAGAAACTGAAGAGTTGTTCCTGTAACCTGATTTTTCAACTCCTGGAATGCTTACCCAAACATATCGAATACATACTCTCAATTGTATTTTGCATTATAAAAGGAGGCCTTTCCTGAGAATGTTGGGCTCACTGTCCACTGATCTTTAGGAGGAGACACTGTCTGTCAAATCTCTGATTTATGACTTATTTTAATTGAGCTGACCTATATTTTATTCTGATACTTTATTCGCTGCACTTTATTCTGAGCTGCATGTTATCTCTTGATTTAAAATAGAAAGTGTCCTTTTTGTCATGGTCGACCCCCACCTTTTGGCTCTAGATGCTGTCTTTGTAGCTCTGGAAGTGCAGTGGGACCTGCTAACCAGGCCCAATGCCAGTGCTTTTTCCCTTCAACTGTAACTGTTGAATTGATACACTCAATTGGCAAGCACTTATCACTCCTTATAAGTCCCTAGTAGATTGTACCAGTAGCACCCAGGGCAAGTGTGATAAGAGGGGACACCAGGGCTGCAGCACAATATTATGCCACCATTTATGACCTGAGAAAAAGTGTGTATGCCGGCCTGCCATTGCAGCCCTGAATGAGCAGGCTGTCTGCTCAAGAGTGACACTGCACATGCCATATGCTGCAGAGCCATTCCACAGCCTTACTGTAGGCAAGTTACTCTACTCTTAAGGTTTTCCTCTAAAGGCCAAGAGATAGACTGCATTATATTAAAGGTGTGGATATATATGTACTTACATATATATCCCTATAGTAACCCTGTAAAAAGAGGTTTTACTGTAAGTGACCGGCAGTCCAAAGAGTAACATGGGCTGGCTACCTAGGAATCTCGAGCTAGCCACCTCAACACGATTCTCGTATCGAGGGTGAGCTGGCATGCTCAGGGGTGCCACCCTATGTGGGTATCCCCTAGGATACAAAACTCCAGTGTCTTGGCTGGCTTCCTTGAGCTGTTTGCCACTAAGACAAGAGTCAGGGCTTCTGTTCTGATGGGAAGTGCTAGCACTTCCCCAGGACGGAGACAAAGGCCTGGGCAGGAAGGAGGTCGCACCTCCACCCTCCCAGTCATCAAGGTGGTGAGCCTCAAAGGCTTTCACCACCCTTGATATGTAATTACCTTGTTCCCCACTCAAGGACAAAGCACTTCCCGCCCTGCAGCTCATACATGCGGGAATATTAGTTATTCAGGAGGCGTACACTTCTCAACACCTAGCCACACCATTAGGGTGGGCTAGGAGGTCTGTACAGCCGAAGAAGGGATCTGCCATATTGAAAGAGTCTAAAATAGATTGTTCTGAGTAGCACAGTGACACCCACAGGATGTTGTAACTACAGGGACGGCTTAGCCGCAGGGACCAGTAGCCCATTTGCCACTGTACCTCACACCCTAATGGCCCCTAAATAAGGATTTAAGGGGCTTCTCTGGCACCGGAACGGCAGTTCGAACCTGGAATCTGAGAAGAGGCACAAAGAAGACTCTGTCACCGCTGCAGGACTTTGGACTCTGCTGCAGCGCAAAGAGAGAACACTTAAGTGCTCTGGAGAGACCATATACTGGAACTGTGTCAACATGTGTCCATGCCAAAAGCTTGTTGCTCCCAGATGGAGGAATGCCAGTGGCTGCCAGAAGCCAAAGCAAACTCCAGGAACTGGTGGAACCAGTCACTTACAAACTAAAGAAGAATCGATGTGGTGCATAACAAGAATTGCGGCCTGCTGGACCTGTTAAGATTGTGCCTGAAGAGACATGGTGTCTTGCAAGCCGGAGTGATAGCTAAGCTCACGCCAAGTCTCAAGCCACTAGTCAACTCCTGTCGACTTCCAGCTGCTGAAGTTCCTGAGGACTACACTTGCCGCAGCCAAGGCTTGGTGATTGCCAGTTGGGTTATCTACCCCTTTCGTGACATCTCCAGCTCGAGAGCAACTCACTGCGTTGACCCCCCTCTGTGTCCCTGCATCTTGAAGCTTAAGTCCTGAAGTGTTTGGTAAAGCATCTTTGGTGCCACCTGCCCCAGTGATTGACAGCTGCCAGGTACCTCTGCATCTGGAGCTGTTGATCAAGGTAGAAGAAATCCAGCTGTTGCTTTCGGGTCCTGGGACCCGAATGGCCTCTACTCTCCAAGGGTAGAGTGTAGCTCCATTGCCAAGTGAGGTATTTTCGATAGCTCCCGCAAATCCCGTCAGGACCAAGGAGAGCCAAGTAACCTCTGCACCCGGACTCCCTGGGCAAGGTAGCGGCATAAAGACTGTCGAGTTGGAAGTGTGTTTTCCCCTATTGACTTTAATGGTGAACATTTGACAGCTTTCATTGCATTTCTCGTTAATACTTTGAAAATATGTAACTCCTGTTATATGCAGCATATCCAGTTCGTTTTGGTGCCTATATTTACATAAAAATACAATTAATTTTATAAATTGGTGACAAGGTTTCTTTCGAGTCGCATCACTTACTTATTATCAATGCTATTTCTGTGAAATACTTAACCCGTGTTTCTCTGAGTATGCCTGACTGCTCTGTGCCTCTCTACCAGGACTGAGCTAAGGCTGCTAAGGGTGAATCCAAGGTCCATCTCTGTGTATTGTGTTAGTATTACATGATAAGGCCTCCGAGCCATATTAAATAATATTTCTACCTTGCAACTATGACTAATTGCCTGATTCTAACCATCTATTTTGCCTTCTGTAATGATTTAAAACCTTTAATGAACATTCATTGTTTTATTTTAAAATGTGTGTCATATTCATTGGAAAGCCTGATGTGCTTTACTATTTACATTGAAATTTGCTCATCGGGTCCAGTTGATCAAAAAAATCCTTAGGGGATTAACACCACTCCCTGTATGCCAGAAGTGCTTTAAACTGAAGCAACTTCTCCAGAACAGAATGCAAGTTCATAAACAGATGTGCCAATGTCCAACTGCTGAGCACCCGCATCAGCAGAGTGCTCACCCTTAAGTGGAACACTTTGAAAAATATAAGTTCTGTAGATTTCTGTATTTTTTACTGAGACTACTCAGAATGTCTGTACCAGTTCTTTAAATAGACAGATACTGTGCAGTACTCATACAAGCCAATAGGCCTGATTCAGGCAGGATACTCCCGATTTATCAAGCAAATAATTGCTTTATTTTGGCTGTCTCCCTCATGAAAAGCATCTTCTCCAATAGAAGTCAAAGAGGAAATTACATTCTCCCGATTTCTTTTTCAATATCTCCCACTTCCCTGTCCAAAGATGTTGGCATGTGTGAGTACTGAATACCTGCACTTCTGTAATTTGAAAGGGAGAGTACCTGCACTTTTCAGCTCTTCTGCAATGCACTTAACGGAAGAGTACCAGCACTTCTTTGGAGCAAATAGGTACTCATACATGGCAACATTTTAGAAGAGAAAAGTGGTAGATTTTAAAACAATACTCAGGAAAATATTTCTCCCATTGACTTCTATAGAGGCCAGAATCGGGTATTTTGTCATGTATGGGACTTGCAAGAGTGCTGCTGCAGGATGGGGGAACCAGAAATGCAAATATGCATTTCTTAGGTCTCGCTGAGCCAGCGCATGCGCTGCTCGGAGAGACATTTTGTATACGGCATTTCAAAGTGCTGCCACAGGCGGCTTAGCGCTTGCGTTCACGCGAGCGTGCACGCGCACAGCCGCCATGTGGCTTTTATGGCACATTAAGCCTTGCTCTCCGAAGCGCCTCGCTCTGCCCCCCTTACCACAGAGCGCGTCCCTGCCATCACTTTCGCAGTCGCGGCCAATGCATCACTTTCGCTTTCGCGGTCAATGCTGGTTGTGGAACGAGAACAAGAAAACTTTGCGAACCCGACCCCGTATTCAGACCACCCCACTGGAATAACTGAACAGTCGGCATACCAAGACACCAAGGAGCTCCCAGAGCACACGCAATGGGTAAACGCAGCACTATACATTGAACAAGCATTGGCATAGCCAATAGGTCTCGCCTTTGGGACCTTATAAGTGTTTAGCCATGCAACAGTTGCATAACTAAATACTTATAAGGTCCCAAAAGCGAGACCTATTGGCTATGCCAATGCTTGTTATTACCTGTCAGGAGCATGTAGAAAGCGCTATGGCAGGCAGAAAGAGTGCATGACAAAAATGTTGTGCGTTGCCCTACAGGAGCAGGTTCCTGGCAGTGCATACTCCCAGTCACACAATATCAATACCTTTCGGCAGAAACCCACCGAGTAATCAAGTTTTGGCATGCAGGAATCGGGAGTAGGGAGGTGCGAGACTAGCCTTGACATCAGTCATCTCCCGCCTCAATCTGGAGGGTTTGCATGCATGGGTGCTACTCTTAATAGAGAGTACAAGCGCTTCTGTATTTCCATTTAAAGCACTGTACCAAGCAAAACAACAGCAGATCACCTAAGGTAAAAGTCGTCTCTTTCAACTCAGAAATTAAGTGTAATGAGGGTGAAAAGGATAATTTGCAGGTGACTTGACAGGTCCGCATGCACTTAGCCAATCATCCACCCACGTAATGACTCAGCTGTGCTTCGACGTTCCGTTCTGAGACTGAGAAAGCACTTTAACTATGCAAGTCATTGACTGTAATACACATACTAAAAGATAAGTAGTCACTCAAAGTGTCACACATTTGATTGTAGAATGTACACTGAAACCATAGAAATGTCCCACATACGCAAAATAAAAAACTTGGTAGCTATGTCCATATTGGTACTGTTACATATTGTCATGTTCATCCATTTAAAGGCCTATACACACTTGACACAGTGAAGCAGTAACTTCTTCAGGCAAAAACTCAGACGTATTGGCCTTTCCAATGTCTGCTTCAATTTAAATGTTTTTTTTAAAAACTTATCATTATATAGGTTTTTTTTCTCAATATGAGCTGGGGGTTTTTTTTGGGGGGGGGGGGCACCTCGCATGCCAGTTTCTCATTGGCTGCGCGTTACCGCGCCTAGTCCTTTCTTTGTGTCCACGTTCGGCAGTCACGGCAGCTGTCGCGGCTCGTCCTTTCTTTGTGTCCATGGCAAGTAAGAATTTAAGTGAGCGCGAGTAACTGCCACTTGCAGGACATAGAGGAAAAAGGAAAAGAGGGCGGAGATTGTGGCGGGATTGGCATAGGCAGAAGACCAGCACTGCAGGCAGGGAAGGAGGCCCTGCCGAGTGAGAAGAAGAGGTAGGGAGAGGAGAAGCCCTTCTCGGTGAATATATGAGGTAAATGAGGTGATGGGCGAGGAGGAGGTGCGGGGAGAAATGGAGCGGAACAGGGATTAAAGATTCGGTGAAGGCCAAGGAGCAGGGTCCCGGTGTAGGCCAAGGAGCAGGGTCCTCTGTGGGAAGGCCAAGGAGCAGGGTCCCGGTGTATGCCAAGGAGCAGGGTCCCGGTGTAGGCCAAGGAGCAGGGTCCTCTATGGGAATGAAAGGAGCAGGGTCCTCTGTGGGAAGGCTAAGGAGCAGGGTCGGTGTAGGCCAAGGAGCAGGGTCCTCTGTGGTAAGGCCAAGGAGCAGGGTCCCGGTGTAGGCCAATGAGCAGGGTCCTCTGTGGGAAGGCCAATGAGCAGGGTCCTCTATGGGAAGGCCAAGGAGCAGGCTCCCGGTGTAGGCCGAGGAGCAGGGTCCTTTAGGGGGAGGCCAGGGAGCAGAGTCCCGGCGTAGGCCAGGGAGCAGGGTCCTCTGTGGGAAGGCCAATGAGCAGGGTCCCGGTGTAGGCCAAGGAGCAGGGTCCTCTGGGGGGGGGGGGGGGGCGAGGCAGTTGCGCACGGAGAGAAGAGGCCCTGCTGAGTGACACATTGAGGTGCTAGGATGGAGGGATGAGGGGAGGACCAGGTGCAGGGAGAGAATAGGCAATGCTGGGCGAGACGAAGCTGCTGGAGGGGTAGGATCCTTTGTGCAGCGCCAGGTGAGGAGGCCCGCTTTGTGGGAGTTGTCAAGTAGAGGAGACAGGTCACCTGGGGAGTGTGGACAGTACAGAGGCAGCGGAGAGAGCGCACAAGCAGCGAGATGGAGGGAGGGTCAGTCAGAAGACTCCCCGTCCAGGGAGTGTAAGCAGTGTAGTGACCAAGGGATCATCGCAGTGACGGCTCGAGCAGCGGAAGGGGCAAAGTAGAGCGTGCAGGAACAACTGAATAGGGCTGGGCTGCCGGAGCAGCTTGCACAAGAGAGGGCAAGAGCTGTCTCACGCGGAGGCACGGATGAGAGTATTAAGAATCTATCTAATGTGGTTGGCTTAGGAGGGGGTTAAAGTGGTCCGAAAGCAGACCCGTTCTCTTTGTTATGTTGTGTGCCCTAGGCGCATATATTCAATAATAAATACACAAGGTATAATGCAAATAACTGACCATGGGCGCGTGCCTAGGGTCACGTGACCAGTGACGCTTGTGTTCGATGAGTGTGGTGAGGGTTATGTATAGACATCAAGGACGGAGTACCTGTGTATGTATCATTCAGGATACTACATTCCCCCCATAAACCTAAGAAAGACAACAAGTTCAAACTGTGAAAAACAAAACTAGCATTGGCAATGCCAAGAGGTAAAATGAGCTTGCACTGTCAAGCCAGACCTAAAAACCCATGTACGTTAATGACTGCCTCCTCCCATCTGTGCAGCTGCCTGAGACAAACTCTATAAATTATCTAAGAAACTTAAACAGCATTACAGTGTTGTGTGTGGCACTAAAAGTTCACACTCCGGCATCTGGATAAATAAAACAAATATTTGCAATGCAATAGGTCTCGCATTTATGAGAGTTTGAGCTATTGGCATTTTAAGTGACAATGCCTTTTATTTATGTGTTGTTTTTAAAACAGATAAATAAAAGGCTTTGTCATTTACGATGCCAATAGCTTAAACTCTCGCAAATGCGAAACCTATTGCATTGCAATGTGTGTGTTATGTTATAACTTGTACTGTCTCGTGCATGTTCCGCGTTTCATAGAATATGGAACGTGGAGCAGGCAAACGAAGGTCAGACTGTTCCTGGACGTGAGGCTGACCGGTTGTACATCTAACTGCTTCCTTCGTGAATAAAACCATTTGCTCAACAATCCTCGTCTTAACAAATTTGGCGACGATCGGATGGGATTACCAAAGAATAGAGACCACCGAGGATTTACTATTTTCTTCATTTTGAGAGGATTTTTTTTTTTATTCACCTAGAACGCATAAAAATACTGCTTTCTAACACTTCGGAGCGCGACATAGACAAGATGCTATCTACGCAAGCAACGGACTATTGAAACGGTGAGCAAAAGTTTTATGTAATTGCCAAAAAACTGATTTACTGTTATCTGGGCGTCCGCTGCGAGTTTAAACTGGGCCATCGCTTAGCAACGTAGAGTCCTTGCCTGTCACCATTGTTTGTGCTCGTGCTGCATTGCGCGAAACGTTAGTCTGTGTGTAGCGAACATTGCGCGTCAGTGACTCATTGCGCGTACAGGAAATAGCGCGCCTTCACGTCATCGCGCAACGGCCATTTTGGATTGAGGAGGACGCGATTACAAAAAAAAAATAGTGCTTTGGATGCGATTTACTCTACGAAAAGAAACGTTTTGACCGGTCAGTCAGCGCTAATGATCTTTATAATCGCTATAGCACTATTTTGATACAATTGATGTACGTACAGCAAAGAACTTTCAAGTTGGTTGTACCTGATATACGAGTGAAGTATTATTCGTGTAATTCTACTGCCACCTACTGTTTCGTCTGTAAATGAAAACTTTGTCCGGATTTAAGTGGTGAAGTATGGACAGTGCATGAATATTTTCTTTTATTCACTGAACAATTCCACTTTTTTTGCCTTATTTGAACTAAAGACAGTGCATAAGATCTTTTTACAGAGCTACTTCTCATCTAGTTTTTTATTCCTCATCTTTTCGTTCACTGTTATTTCTCTTTATTTTATTTTTGAGCGTTTCAGCCTACAATAACATTACGTGAATATTTTTATTGCTACAATGAGCCAACAAACTTTTTCACTCAGTCATCCTCAAGCTTTTTGGTCTTCAGGTTCTGAACCGTCTCTCAGGTGGACAGAATGGAAAGAATATTTTTTAAATTTCATCGAAACTGTAGACTCTGACGGAAAAATGGCTGCTCCACACAAAAAGCGGATCCTTTTACATTCGTTAGGTCCCCATGGTTTAAAAACCTATAACCAAATGAACAAACCTGTTGGTGATGGTGATAGTAATGTTTTCACAGCAGCACTTGCCAATTTAGATAAGTATTTTGCACCAAAGGTCTGTATTGGTATTACGCGCTATAAGTTTTCCAGAGAAAACAGCTAAAAAATGAATCAGTGGATGATTATGTTGGAGAGTTAAAAAAACTAGCTGTTGATTGTGCTTTTGGTGCATTGTTGGAAGATTTAGTACGTGATCAAGTTGTCATGCATGCTTGCAACCCTGCTATTCAAGAGCGCTTGTGGATAAATGGCGATTCATGTCTTAACGACATTCTGGCGATTGTCCGCAAAGCTGAAACTTCAAGCAGATGTGCAAATGCTTTGAAAACAGATGAGGCAGTAAAAGAAACCATAGCTAAAATCAAATCTGGTTCTAAAAAAAGTGTTTTAGCCAAAACCAAAATAGAGGGAGGGAAGAAATATAAGTTTCATAACGGATCTCCCAAATGTTATAGGTGTGGTAGCTTAGAACATTTAGCGTTTGCTAAATCTTGCCCTGCTAGGAAAGCTAAATGCAGCGCATGTGGTATTTATGGTCACTACACAAAATCCTGCAGGAGGAAGACGAATGCTGTTAAATGTATTCTATAGGACCAGGATTCAGATAGTGATGTAAGCAGCAATGATGACCCTGTTTCTGAATGTTCGGGTGCTGTTAAAAAGAAATTAATGTTAAACATAAGAGATGGATGCCTTATAATTGAAAACAAACCTGAGTGTTGGGTTCACATAGGTCGTGTGCGTGTTAAAGTGTATGCTGATTCTGGCTCACCTTATTCAATAGTGAACGAGGAGGTGTGGCAGAAACAGTTTACTAGCAAGGTGGGGTCGAAACTATTTGCTTCTGACATAGACCCTGAAGGATATGGGGGAGAAAAGATTGACATACTGGGTTATCGTTGGTTTAAGTTTGAATTCAAAAATCGCCATGCTTATGGAAAATTGTACATTTCAAAAAAGGGTCCATCTGTTCTCGGATGAAAGGATCAAAAGAATTTACACATAATTTTAGATCCAAATTCTGCCGAACAAGTTCTAGTAATGGATGAAGGCATTAAAATAGGTGAAAAACTATTAAAAAAATTCCCTACGGTTTTCAAAAAAAATATTGGCAAACTTAAGGGTTTTGAACATAAAATCATCTTAAAAGAAAACGCAATTCCTAAGATACACAAGGTCAGGAATGTTCCCATTTCCTTGAGAGATGATGTAGCCAATCAGGAATGTTCCCATTTCCTTGAGAGATGATGTAGCCAAGGAATTGGATAAACTGATTTCAGCTTACATTATTGAACCTGTAGAAAGTTCTGAGTGGGTTTCTCCTTTAGTCGTCGTTAAACGTAGCAATGGTAAATTGAGACTGTGTGTGGATTTACGCCATCTAAATGAGAACATAGTCATTGATCAATTTCCTTTGCCAAAAATAAATGAAATGTTAGCTTTATTGGATGGTGCAAAGGTGTTTTCAACAGTTGACCTATCTGCTGCGTACCACCAGATTCCACTTCACAAAGATAGCAAAAAGCTTACCACATTTGTCACTCCACAAGGGTGTTTCCAATTCAAAAGGATGCCTTTCGGTTTTGCGTCCGCTGCTGCTGTTTTTCAGCGCTTAATGCACCATTTATTCTCCACTGTTAAAAACACCAAATTTTTTCAGGACGACATCCTAATATTTGGAAAAGATACAGCTGACCATGATAAAACGTTACAAGAAGTGTTGTCTATTTTGGACGCTAAAGGGTTAACTGTAGAATACTCCAAGTGCACATTTGCTAGTGATAACGTTACCTATTTAGGTCACATAATTGACAGCGAGGGTATCCGACCCAAACCCAACCTCGTGGATTCGATTAAATCTGCCCCAGCTCCAACTTGCAAGGATGATGTAAGATCTTTCATCGGTCTTGCTGAATTTTGTTCTAAGTATATACAAAACTTCTCTGCTAGAACTTACAATATCAGACAATTGTTGAAGGACAAAAACAAATTTGACTGGTCTGTAGATTGTCAACAGGATTTTGAGGACATAAAGGATTGCATTTCCAATGTTGCTTCGTTGAAGAGTTTCAACCCTGATGCCAACAGCATAATAATTACTGATGCTAGCTTCAAAGGGTTAGGGGCCGTTTTTTCACAAACTGATGATCAGGGCAATGAACATATAATAGCATTTGCCTCTAGATCATTGTCACCTACTGAGGAAAAGTACTCAGTTATTGAGAAAGAAACATTAGCGTGTGTTTGGGCTGTTGATCATTTCAGAGCTTTTGTATGGGGGAAACATTTCACGTTGCGCAGTGATCATAAACCTCTTCTCAAAGTACTTACTACAGAAGGTACCATAAATACATCAGCAAGAGTTGCCAGGTTGGCAATCAGGCTACAGGATTATTGTTATAAAATAGAACACATCCCGGGGAAAAAAAATTACATGGCTGATTTTTTATCTAGAATGCCCAAACAAATGGTTGAGTGTGAAGATGAAATCTGGAACTCTTATCAGATTGCATTTGTTCAGGATTATGGCAATTGTGGTATTTCTAAAATGAAATGGGATGAGGAATATGTTAAAGATAATGATTTACACGATGTCAAAACTCATCTCACTCAATCTTGGCTCAGGAAGTTGGGAAGTAATCATCCTTTAAAACCCTATTGGGAAGTTAGGTTTGAGTTGAGTATCTGGGGGGACAATATATGGAGAGGGGAAAGAGTCATTCCACCCAAAAGTTTGCGTCCATCTATTATAGCCCTGTGTCATGAGGGCCACTTTGGCATTGTTCGTACTAAACAAACCGTTAAAGCTTCATTTTGGTGGCCTAACATGGACGCAGAAATCGAGCTATTTGTTCGCGAGTGTGATGTATGCAAAGTAGCTCATAAGTCTTTGGTTGTGTGTAACCCCCTGTTAGGAGTGATGTCAAGACCGAGCTCTCCTTGGGAACATACTGCCATAGACATTATGGGTCCCATTGGTAATGAACAGAAATTCATCTTAGTGTTAATGAATTTGTTTTCTAGATGGCCCATAGTTAAGGTAGTTTCTAGAGCTGACACTGAGTCGGTCCTTAAATTTCTAGACAAATCTTTTCAATCCGAAGGTATTCCTTCCGTTCTGCTTAGTGATAACGGTGTTCAATTCACATCAAACAGAGCCAAAGAGTATTTTGATAAACTATGTATAAAACACAAAACTACAGCACTCTACAACCCTAACAGTAATGGAATGGTTGAGCGTTTCAACAGGGTTATCAAAAACACAATTCAAATGGCTGTTAAGCAGGGGGATTGGGAGACAGGTTATGAAAATGGTTTGGGCTTACGGTGTGTGAGGCCACAGGGTATCCACCCTTTGTGCTAATGCGGGGCAGGAATCCCACTACGAAATTTACGCCTGGTTGGTTATTCAAACACAACGTAGTGCATTGGTCTGAAGAGGCTGTCAGAGAGAAAGCTGTCACTCTTCAATCTAAAAGGAAGGACTGGTATGATTCTAAACACAATACTAGGCAACCTGACATAATAATTGGACAGTGGGTGAGAATTAAGAAACCTGGAAAAGTTGCAAAAGATATTAGCAAATTTTATGAACCTTTACAGGTAATTGAACTTCTAAATAATTCTGTTCGTCTGTCTGATGGCAAGGTGTGGAATCTCAAGAGGGTAGCTAAATGTCCTGCACCTTCTACTTGCTCAAACGATGTTCCTCCGCTATTTGATCAAGAGGATTGTTTGGACAGGGTCAGTGTTGATAACAGCGTAAATGTAAACCCAGATATAAATATGCCCACAGGTGAACAAAATGACGTTTCTAGTGCCCCAGTACAGGCCTCTGATCCTCTAAACGTGTGCACTAGTGGTGTTACTTCTGCTTCTGATCTCATCCATCACAAGCGGGAGAGAAGACCGCCGGTTTGGTTAAAAGATTACATTTCAGAAAATTTTCCTTTGTAATTTGTGTAAGGTATAATAGCCTGTGTTGTTTTAGTTTATTCTTGTTTAGGATATGCTATGTTAGTATGTTACTTACATTGATTTGTTTTGCATGATCATTTTAGGTACTGTATTGTTTCATATTTAGTTTTTGTTCGTTTCCTTGGTTTATTGAGAAAAGGGGATGTGTTATGTTATAACTTGTACTGCCTCGTGCATGTTCCGCATTTCATAGAATATGGAACGCGGAGCAGGCAAACGAAGGTCAGGCTGTTCCTGGACGTGAGGCTGACCGGTTGTACATCTAACTGCTTCCTTCGTGAATAAAACCATTTGCTCAACAATCCTCGTCTTCGTCTTAACAGTGTGCTATAACATTTTTCAAAAGCGTTAGGAGAGAAAGTGTTCTGCCTGCAACAGCATGCAGGACAACGCTATTTGAGAAAATTGTGTTAGGAGGCTGTAATTAAAGCCTACCGAGCAACAACACACGTAACGGGGTGTCGCCATGGGAGGGTACAAAATGAGACAAGGAGGTACTAAACATTTTGACCAATGAACAGCCACAGTTATTGTGGACAATGACACAACCCAATGAAAAAGGTGGGCGGAGCTTCAGTTCCCTACCTCAATACAGCATGCCTTGCAGAGCAGTGCATGCGCTGCCCAGGCTCGACCTAACCACCTTAACGGGGAGGAATGCAAAAATGTGAATGCTTTTACTTTAGCGAAAGTCAGGTGATGGATGAGGAGGGCTGGTATGGGCAGCCTTGAGTGTCTTCCTTGGGTTGGAAGAAGGAAGGTTTCTGGATCAGAAATTTGCGTTTGAAGTGGAGTGACACTTTCATGGACATGCAAGGCTATTGAGAACGTGAGGAAAGCACATTTTATGTGACACACAAACCACACTGCACTTTAGACACTTGAGACGTCATAAGAGGTCTTAATTACTACTTTATTACCCAAAACGAAGAAGCCTTTAGCCTTTAAATCCAGAATGTGCTGGCATAGAGTACTGCATTCTATCATAAACAAGTTCTGCAATCACACAGACAGTAGTGTGAAAAGTTATCTATTTACTGTCATGTCACTTAAAGGAAATACAATAATTACCTTCTGCAGCTTATTCTCGCTTTAACCATACGTTGCTAACAGAAACAACTACAGCCGTTTATAGAATTGTCAATTTGTTTACATGCAGCACAGCTCGACAGAATCATTACTTCCACGAGATTAACTGACTGCCAGTCTTTAAGCACAGTGTGTCCAACGGCACCCTAGAAAGCAATCTTATCAGCAACTGACCATGCCAGAAAATAAGCCAAGATTAATTTCTACTTGAAAAGATTGTCAGATTTTCTCTCCCTGACGTAGCCACGAAGAGTTCTTGCTATATTGCTAGTGAACTGCCAACTAGAATGTCAGTTACCTGTGCGCTGATCTTCTGGGCTGCTTTCCCCCAGTTGAAAATGCAGCAGTTATGCTACTATTAAACCTTAGAACAATAACTAGGCTATCAAAGCCCTTTCCACCCTCCACTTACTAAAACAGTTACCATAAACATGTTTCAAGTCACTCTACATCACTCACAAAGGAGTACAAGGTCTAGAATACAAATTCTTAAAAATCAGGCTGTCATTTAAACAGCACACAGCAGTTAGCTTAGGGATGGCTCCTCACAATCACTTGCCATCTGAATTAATGCTCTGGGGTAGCCCCCCCCCCCCCTTGTGCTGTAGAAGAGAAATGGCTTTAAAAGACAATCATCAAACTCATATGTTCTACTCACCAATACAAAGCCTACCGAAAGCCCTCAAAACCTGCATATTCCACCCAAGGCAATGCTCTAAATGCTACTCCATGTCAGACTCGGAGAACGGCTTATATGTTCACAATCCCCTTTCAGGCATCCAAAAGACCTATTAACCCCTACAGACCAATGACCTAAAGCTCCCTTAGCCAGCACGTTGTTGACCCATTACAGGACATTCCCAGCAGCGCTATTTTTTACTCAAAAAACGCCGTCCATTTCTATAGATAAAGCATCTTCAGACCTGGAGAATGGGGTTTTGCAGGCTGGAGCTTTCCTACAACTAACCTGCTGCTCTGCGATATATGCTGCCTCAGCCCGCAGCCTTCCACTTTGCTGAAGCTTCCAAGCTGCGGTTGTGGTCCTCCAATTTAACAGCATTCCCCTCCTCTTTGATAGGGTCATCCGCTCTGCAAGGGTCCTTACATTCTTTCGGCTGGATCCATCGATTTACCAATGGCCCTCTCATGCGCCAACTGCTTACCAGGCAGTTCAAGTCACACACCTCTCAACCGCCTGGTGTGCCTTTGTTTGAGGCTCTGTATCATTGACTGCTGTTAAGTGTGAATCTATGATCTGGTTATGTGTCTGTGCCGCTACATAGATAGTTAAAAAGGTATGCATTCTCAGAGACGCAGTGATTTGAATCCCTACAAAAACACAAAATTCATATAGTTGAAAAAAATAGCTTAACTTTAGTTGTACATTGCCTACAATGGTGCTTGAATCTATCCACTAACACATAAACTGATTCTACAAGAAAGCAAGTTTACTAACTGTCTAATTAATGCACTACAACTGATCTAATCATTTGCATGATGCTCACTACATTGCTTTTGTTTACTTATTTACTTGAGCAACATTAACTTTTGTTACTGAAATGCTGAACTAAGAAAAACGGTGCTACAAAACAAGATTCACAAATTTCATGGCTTTCAAACAAGCATTTGCAATGCAATAGGTATCGCATTTACGTCAGTTTGAGCTATTGGCATTGAAAATGACAATGCCTTTTATTTATGTTTTAGTTTTTAAAACATAAATGAAAGACATTGTGATTTACAATGCCAATAGCTTAAACTATAGCAAATGAGAGACCTATTGCATTGCAAATGCTTGTTCTTTTCTTATAGCAGGACAATTAATTTTCTAGGAGTTGAATACAACACAAAATCTGGGAAATTCTATAGGAAGAATTTCTGATCTTTTCTCGATAAATGTCCACTATTCTAGAAGAATCCGTTTATGTTTGAGAATTGCAAAATCGTTGTTAGCATCTGCGGCATCCTGAGTTTCCTTGTTTCTTATGACAATCTCTTCTGGAGTGTCCTTGAATTGTGGCTGGTGTGGAACCTGGATTACAAGATTGTCATCACTCATGAGAGGAAAGCTCCTTGCAATGGCGTTTAACATTGCTAATGCAATGTGCAACGGCCCCTTTCCCAACGTCTGAACCAGAATCCACCATCCCGATGTGTCCATGCAGAGAGGGAGAGGGAGAGAGGTAAGGAGGGAGGGCTAAAATTAGTTTTTGAATATAAGGGGATGGTTTCATCGACATTAATAAAAGTGACATGGTAATGAAAGATATACACATTATCATATAAGTTGACTCCTGCTAAAGACATTAATACTATTGCTCAATTTTTTATCACCCCTTACTGGAAAGGAACCTTCTTAGAATCTGACCTTGATGGCACAATGCCCTAGCAATACACTTTGAAAACACCAACGTGTACTTTACTGGCAACAAAATGCTCTCTGGAATGTACCCTCAAATTCAGATATCAGAGACTGATTTTTGTTTTTTGTGCATGCTTTTAAACTTAGCTCCGCTTTTTGAAGCCTCGCAGCAGCACAGACTTACTGTAATATAAACATGAAGGTGGAGCTGACTGAATAATGTATGCGCACACTTGAAAGCACAAACCAGTAATTGCCTAAGGCGATAAGTTGCTCTAATTCACACAAGGAACAAGGAAAGTGCCTTAGGTGAGTTGGATCCGTGCATCAAGTGAAAAAAAAGTAAACACATTAGTGAAGCCCTACTTTGCAAAAAAGCTGTCTCGCTTTTCTTCTCAAATACACTGCAACAGTGAGCGCAGCGATTCATTATTATTGGTTGTGGTATCATTTCTGTGGAGAATGAGGGATCCTTAGTGTCATTTCCCTTTGTGGATTTGTACCTGTTAGATGCTCATCAGCTCATCCCAGGTAATAACAAAATAATGAGTCTGCGATTTAACGACGGCAAATGAAATAAAATTGCCAAGGAATATACCGGGAGGTGAGAAGAGCCTAGTTTGCAGTAATGAAATATGTGCTATAAAGGCGTAGTGATTACTCTAGAGACTATCACGTCTTGGGTCTTTTCATGAGAGATTGCTGGAAAATGCAAAGCAGAGAAACGCGCCCCCGAGCCAGGAAAGCTGCAAGACCTCTAGAATAAGTTTTGTTTTAAGGCTATCGCTATCCAGTCCTACTGGCAGCCGCTGTATTTGTCCAACCTAGCTCAGTAATGCACTTGTAAACAAGTACGGACTAATGCCTACATATGATTCCACAGTTAAATCGCGCTCACAAAAATTAATTTAGGGAGACGGAATTTAAACCTTAAATCATTATTTTAGTAAATCACTCACCTCTCATGGGCTGCTTCTCTGTTTGCAGAACACAATAGAAGCCTTTCACAACATTTATTTTTCTCTCTTCTACCCTGAGCGGCAGAGAAAGAGCAAATCAACTAAGGGACAGGGACATTCACAGTAAGCATTGGTGCGGAGCATAGCTACCTGTATAGGGGAACATTTTGTGTTTATACACTTTTAAGGGCCACTTATTTAAACACAGTTGGACGTAAAATAGAGTGCACCACACAGTCAATGAAGTGCATTGCTCAACTATCACACATACAGCGAAAATATCTCAAGGAAGTCCATGCCCTCATAGCCTTACCTCAGTAACTCGGCCGTGTGGTAAATATTTAAATTACCTGTACTATTTTTTTATGCGGTAAAGTCTAGTAAGAATAACTCAGTCAAAATAAGAGGCAGAATCCGTGGTATTAGAGGTTCTGAAAAGGGCTTTATTCCTTACAAAGGAATTATAGTTCGAACTAGGCAATCTTATTCCATCACCACGAAGGTTCAGGAAGGGATAGGCAATACATTATTGACAAGTAACAATATATATATGGAAAGCATTGCATTAAGACAGATGCAGGAGGCGTAACAGCTGATAATACAGATAAGAATACACATACGTAATGGAAATAGGCGTAAATACAGGCGTATACTAGAAACGTCATTTAAAATGATGTCACAAGTGGGTGGATCCATAAGAGAATCCTGCAGTGTCAGCAGAAATATTTGGCAGAGATGCGCGCGCAGCCGTATGACGTGTGATTGACGTGCAACTAGAGGGTGAAGGGGAATTGACATTTAGCTCTACATGTGGAGACAGAAGTCTGGGGGGTCAGGTCAACCTAATCCCAAATAGTATCTAATATCTTTGTTTAAGGAACTGTTTTATCCGAAAGGAAAGGTCTCTCGGACGGAATCTATTCTATACTGACTGTTAGTGCATGTACAAGCGTCTATGTGTCTACACGAGATGCGAGGGGGCAGGAATCTTCCATGGTAACAGGGACTATGAATTACTTGCATAAAGACAGCGAGGCCGAGCCCTTTGCTCGGTAGCTGGAAGGATGTTTACCTAAACTACTAGACAGGAATGCATTGGGTGAGGAGCGGAGCAGATAACTTGAAGGCTGAATACAGTTTTTGGCAGGCAACAGGCCGCGTCAGGCACCGTTAGTCGCGCAGAGAGTAAGACAAAGTTCATGGACACGGATGCAGGTCCAGGCTGGAGCATTTCAGAGGCAGAAGCAGGAAAAGGCTTGATGACAGAATTCAGGGCCTACTCGCCTGAACTGTAAAACTAGAAAGGTGAACCATATAAAGTCGGTGGCCAATCATACTTAGGAATGGAATATTCGACCCATTCCTGGCGGATCTAAAAGAGGGCATGTTGACGTTGGACGCACATGTATTTGCGTCTTCATAGCTGGAACTGGAGGGAACATACATGTACTTGTAGCATGTACATGGAGCCGTTGGGGTCTAAGATAGGGGACATAACTGGTCATAAAATTCATATTTCCTCAGCCGCCTGCTCCCTTTGCTCAGGGGCATGGGCTTCCCTGGTGCTGTGGTTGAGGGCGGGGCGAGTCTGGGGCGGCAGTCACGTTAGAGCCAGCCATACACGTACGTTGACAGAAGGCAGCAAAAACACAAACCCAAGCATAAATAAACGGCAGCCGTGAAATGGGAGCTGCGAGCAAAATGGCGAAGCAGAACCGCCCCTTCCCCCTTGGACTCTGAGTGAGATTAGTCAGGGCAGAGCCAGCTGAGTACATCTCGGGGTTGGCGAGCCCTGCCACCTTCGCACATGGGGTCGGGGGAGGCTCCCCCCCAAAAAAAACCAAGCATAAATAAACGGCGGCTTGGAAATGGGAGCCGCGAGCGTGCCAGTCATAGCGAACAGAGGAGCTTGACGGGGGCTAGGGGAGGGCAAATCCTCCGTAAGCAAGTAAAAGCAAACTGCGGCCGTAAAATGGGAGCCGCACTGAGAAAAAGTAGTCCCTAAATAGATTAATTACAGCCCAGCAGTGTAACTAAACAGTAGTTAGTCGGTGCTGCTTCCTGCAAAACGGCAGCACAAAGGAAGTGACGTTTCGCATCCCAAACCAACCATAAGCAAGATAAGAAAGAGCAATGCAATGTTAAACAAATGGCGAGCAGCAGCACATATTAGCTGCCAATAGGCAGAGTTTCACTCAACAAAGAGATTACTTTGTCTCGCTGAGACCGCGCATGCGCTGCCAAGGCGAGACCTAAAAATAAACATGTGATTAAGATATTATATAAAGGTGCTGCTGTGAGCCGTATAAACAGCAACTACAGACGGTAAGGTATATACAGGTTGTTTCACATGTGACATTTAAAATGTAGTACGAGTTATTACTCTTCTTTCTGATTCAATGAAGGGACTCTAGAGGGTAGTTTTGAACTGGGCGAGGAAGCAGCAAGGCAAGATATCGGTAGGCTGTGAGTTACACTGAATTTTACCAAGGAGGTAAAGAATTTGAACTCGTGTGACTGCATGATGTGTTCTAGGTGTGACCAGAAGATTCTGGTTAGCAAATATCAGGTTTCTAGTATGGGTTGTAGTGAGGTAAGATTTCAGCTGCATACTTTGAGACTAGTGTTAATAACTTACAGTTTTGCTTAAAACAACCTGAATGTGTATGGCTTAGAAGGGTAAATAGGGTTCAAGGGGCAAAGTTAAGTACTTTGTCCAAAGTTAGAGAAGAAAAGTTGAGGTAGACCTACGAGCAGGTTGTAGCAGTAATGGGAATGGACACAGATAAGTGGTGGTGTAGGTGCAGATGAGGAAGGAATGTAGAAAACTACAATTTCGGAAAAGTTGAGCATATGAGACCTTGGGTGTTATCTGCATAAAGTTGCTAGAAAAAAGTCTCAAGAGGATATAATGCCATGAAGGCAGGGTATTAAAGGAGACCAAAAGAACCCTTGGGACTGAGTCATTTAGAAACTGACTCATATTGAAGTTGGAAGAGATAACTAAACCATGCAACAAAAAAAGTAGTTAAAGAGTTGTGAGAAGAAAGTGAAGTAGGGTGAATGACCGTGTCAAATGCAGAAGACATACCTAAGAGTATGAGTATAGATGATTGCGGTGAGCAACCGAGATAATGTTGGTTACATGTCATTACATGTTGCAGCATGGAATTCAAAATCCTCCCTTCGTCACAGACCAAATATCTCACTAACACATTCAATCGATACATTCACTGGTGGGGCCCATAACACCAACATTCCCACATCATTGGTCTGTCTTTCTGAGAGATGATTGTTCCAAACGCTGACATGAAAGGAAATACCTTATAACCTAAAGAACAATATATTTACATCTTTACCTAACTTTCTAGATATCCCTTCCATGTGACTCGATAGATCTAAGTTAGTTGCTGGTAAGATGATTTTCTAATTCCCTAATTTACATTTGAATTTAAACATTCCCTATGAATAAACAACCCAACTCATTTGTTAATAATCAATAACAAGCTTTATCTCCATTAATTCAAATTAAAATGAACTGTTATTCAAACCGCAGATCACCATATTTACCTATTCTGGCTAAATGTCATCCTCTAAGTCAATCAGGTTGTCCTGCAGCACGCTACAGTCCCATAGATTGGGTTGAGAGCATAAGCGCGTACCAGTCAATCTATGCCCATTTAATTTCAGATTTCAGTCCGTCAAAGATTCAGGGAAACAGCTGTCCTGCAGCGTCACCGTCCGCTCCGTCAGCATAACGTCAGAAAAACAAAGGAGCGCCAACCTAACTATTCTAGCATCTTTTATAATAAAATCACTGTCAAAAAGTAACTAATATTGGTTTTCGGCAATCCTGATTGGAGGGTTAAGGGTCATTCGGTAAAGTTCTCACATAGTTTAGTTTATTAAGTCATCACACTTGCTGGTTCCGGTTTTAAAGAAAGTATTTTGTCTGCCGGGTTGGCATCTTTCCCTGTGCGTCCTTGGTGGGTACAGCTTGCCTGGGGTCAGGAGGAGGCCACTATTGCTCATCTTAGTGCAGGCGCACTTCACCCAGAACCTCGTGGAGTTTTGTCAAATGCGTCGTGTCAAAGGGGCAGCCATCTTTGTGAAGGCCCGAATGGTCAACTTAAGTAAAACAAACACAAACTTAATTAATACATGGAAATGGCTAATAAATTGTTAAACCCTCACCAATTCCCCTATGTGTATGTAATTATCTAGCATGATAGCAACATTCAAATCGTTTATACTCACCATTTAATGCAACTTACAATTACGTCACAAAAGCAACATATAACATGCAATATTCTAATTTCTCTAATATTAGCATGCGTACATATTTTAGTTTACATATTAATTAGGCCATGCAAATGCAAATCCCACGTGTAATTCATACATTAGTAGGATTGATTAATAATCCACTTCAAAAACCTAATACGGTTATAATTAATTGATTATTCTAATTAGTATGGACATGCAAATTGGGGAGGGTATACAAAATTTTGCATTACCCGCTCCAGCAATCCCCCCTTTGGTGATTTTATCACCACACCATCAACATTTTGTATTTTCTTTTACGGAAATTTGAAATGCTTTCTTGCTCTTATTCATAATTCAGTTTCCCCTATTTCTTCTCTTTTTGCCGATTTGTACATGCTCTCCTTTAACTCTTCTAATTCTATCTCATCAAATTCCCTTTCTTGTTTCTTGTCTTTTCTCCTTAGGTTTTCTCTTTTTAACCTTTTCTGATTTTTATTATTTTTACAACAAATACAACCTAATCTTATCACTAATATTATGGAAATTACACATGTTAGTGGAAATACTATAATATGTTTAATATAAATATACTACCTAATTTTACTAAGACATTTTTAATAGCTGATATCTTCTTTCCGATCTTTTCCCAAACACCTTCAACCTCCAGTGGTGCAATTTCGTCATGTAATTCTGTAATATTTCTAATGTAAATTTTCAGATCTTTACTTTCATCAGGAATGTTAGCACAACAATGCTGAACTTTCAACATTCCACAGACTCCACCCTCTTTTGCCAATAATATATCAAGGGCAAGCGGATTTTGAATTACCATAGCACGCATGGCAACCATTTCAGTGTTTACCAATATGAAACCTCCAGCGGTGCTTGTTGACAAGCGATCCACTACTGTTGATAATTTTCTAATTTTGTTTGCATTCAGAGATATTCCCACTGCTGGTATCAATGCTCCAAAAGTATCACCCACAATTTCTGTCCAAGATTCTATCTTACTACGTACTAAATGATTACCTAAACTATGTACACCATCTTCTCCTCTATCCATATGAAAGATCTTCGGGAAAACCAGGCCTACGTAACATGTGCCATACCAATGGTCTGGCAAACGATAATATGCCCTGTTCCCACAGATAAAATATAATCCAGGGAAAACTGGATCTCTTCCACCTTTAAATCCCCATCCACCCATGATTCGGTATGTATCATGGCACTCACTGTTACCTAAAAAGTAATTATTGTATACAGTTTGATTCCTTCTGATACACAATTTCCCTTTATGAGGCCAATCTAAAGCCATAGTTGGACTAGCTTCACCTTTTAAGTGTTTTTCCATTTCTACATCCCAGACTGTCTTTTCCACCTTTCCTTCAGATGACTTTCTTTGCATTTTCAATCTCCTTTCTTCAACCATATCTAAGAATGTCTTTTCCTCTTTCTTCAAACTGCAAGTCAAATTGTTTTTAAATATATATTCTAATGTTAGTTCTTTAGTTTCTAGGAAAAATTCACCTAATACCTTAGCAGGTTTTACCTTGTTTAGTTTATTAATTGCAGGTACTTGTGCGAAAATGTTATCTACATCTGAAAAATAATATTCTAATTTTCCTGTTTGATAAAATAAACTAGCTATTACACTGCATGTTGTTCCATATATTACTGCAAGGTGATAAGTCACTCCTTCTGAAACAGAAGCAGGTAACTGCATGCAAACGTAGCAGTCCCTTACGTCCATTGTCTTTACATATTCATACAATAATTTTGAAAACACATTGTTAGAAAAATCAGTTATAGACCTATCTTTATGTAAATAATTTTTATCTATTACAGTTGGTACTACTTTTGGAATTTTCCCTAAATTAGTTTTGTTTTCCCTATGTCCTTCTAGCGTATCTAAAGTAACCTTAAAAGAAATCAGAAGAGCAAGTATGCTCCACAGAAGCATTAATAATCCTGTACAACAACAACACATTTTACACCATCTCCTCATAAAGGTGCATCTACCGTTGCTACTATCTATGCTTGCCATCTTTGCTAAAATGGACCGTGTCTTTTGACTTAGCCTCTTCTACTTCACAACTAGTTTTCTAACCCAAAGCTCTAAGCACCTACTTGGTTCTACCAGTTTTTATCTTTTTGTCTTATTTTATTGTTTCTTCATCAGCAACTCTCTTGGTCTATTCAGTTCGGCATCTCATCGTCTTTTGTTTTCTTTTTGTGATCCAAATACAGAATTTCCTGAACTTCCGTTTCTTCTTCTCCAATGTCGGACAAGAGAACTCTCAGGATTTCTGATTCTTCTTCCTCTTCTTCATTCACTGTCAGTACAGTCTCCTCTGGATTTCCTTGACTATCTGCCTCTTCTCCTCTTTCAGGCAGAGCCACGTACGTCCATTCCGGCGACTTATACTTCTGGTTAGGTTTCCTTGTTCTTTTGCTTTCTTTAATCACACTTGTCTCTTCTCTTGATTTCTCCTGACTTGTCACTTCATTCACCTGTTCAGCCCTTGGTGAGTTTACTCGTGTCAGCCGATATCTCAATTTCTTTATTTTATTCGGCCAAACGTCATCTTTTGCAGTTCTTTTTAACTTACTTACTTTGTTATTCTTTTCATTTCTCCAGGCTCTTTTTCTTTGAACTCTACCTTCAGGTTTTTCATCTTTGCTTTCTTCAGACTCTGTTTCAACTTGCTTTTTACTCTCAACACTTTCTTTTTCCACCACTTGTTTTGTTTTCCCTACTTCTATCCCTCCTCGAGTCTCCGACACGCAATCTTCCTGCTGACTACTTATCCCTTCACCTGACTGGATGTTGCTGTTCCCTACACCTCCTCGGGGGTCTTCCGCAGAGAACTGTCCCTCTCTCTGTACCTGTCCCTTGTTCACTTAAATTGGTTATTTCAGGTGGAATTTCTCTAGCTTTCATCTGGTACTTCCTTTTCACTAATTTCTTTTATTGTCTCTTCACTGTCCTTTTCTCTGATCTTTCTATGTTCTTTTCTGGAACATTGCGTTCCTTGTTCGTTTTCAGAATCGGAACTGGTATCAGAAATCTGCAGTCTTCTTCTTGGAGAGCTACTTCTGGCGACTAATGTTAGACTTGGTTCTGTTTCCCCCCCCCCCCTTTCAGAGTTTTCTCTTGTTTTTGACTCTCCGTCATCTGACTCAGTACTTGATTCTGATTCATCATAATATTCTTTTTCTGTGCTGTCTACTGGATTTGGAATTCTCAATGTATGACTCGCATGGATCCAATTTTTCAGTCCAGCGCACTTCACAGCTGTTGTCGTGGTCAGAATGACTTGTCTTGGTTTTCCCCACCTTGGAACCAAACAGTTTCTTCTTCTGTGGACCTTTATCCTTACCCAGTCCCTTGGGCTCAGATCATGGGCTTGCTTCTTTTCAAGGGTGGTGGCATCTGCTCCAACCTGATGAAACACAGAATGAACTGCGTCAGCCAGGCTTTTACAGTATTCCAACACCATGTCATCAGTTATAGTCATCAGCTTGTTGACTGGTATAAACACGTGTCGCATGGCGCGTCCCATGATGATTTCATGGGGGCTTAACCCTGTAGTTCTGTCTGGAATTGATCTAATAGTCATGAGTACTAGAGTCAAGACATCAGGCCATTTCATACCTGTGGCTAAACACATCTTCCCTATCCTATTTTTGATAGTACCATTCATTTGTTCAACCACACCAGAAGCCTCTGGTCGGTAGGCACAATGTAGTTTCTGTTGTACATTCAATGCTTCACAAATCAATTTTATGATCTCATTATGGAAATGTCCTCCTCGGTCTGATTCAATTGTCACTGGGAACCCAAATCTAGGGATGAATTCTCTCAAAAGTAGCTTTGCCACTGTCATCTCATCATTTCTTCTTGTTGAAAATGCTTCCACCCATCTAGAGAATAGGCAAACCATAACCAAAACCTATCTCAATCTGTTACAGGGAGGCATCTCAATGAAATCCACTTGCATTCTGGTAAAAGGCCCTCCTTCTCGGCCTATTGTTCCTAGACTCACTACTGTCTTTCTCCCAGGATTGTATTGCTGATATATTAGGCATCTTTGACACAAACTTTCTGCTACAAGTCTGAACTTTGATTTGTACCAGGTTTGTTTAAATGACCTGACCATAGCATCTCTCCCTATGTGTCCCTGGCCATGATACATCCGTGCCATGGTAGACATCATGCTATCAGGCATAACTGGTCTTCCATCTCGATAAACCGACACATGATCTTTCTCTCTTGGTGCACATCCTGCTTTTATCCACTGTTTCATTTCCTCATCTCCTGTCTCTTCCTGCAATTGTCTTACTTCTTCCCATGTTCCCACAATGTTTGTAAACATCAAGGAGCAAGAACTCATTTCCCTTTCCTTTGCCCGATTGATGGAATTCTGATTGCGTGCACAATATTGTGTCATGTCGTTTGCATACCTGTTTCCTGTGGTGATATAATCACCACCGTGACTATGAGCAGCACATTTCACAACAGCCAATTGCCTAGGCAGCTGTATCGCCTCAAGCAACTTCCCAACCACTTCAGCATTCTTAATGGGAGTTTGACTCGAGGTTAGGAAACCTCTCTGTAGCCATAGTTGGCCAAAATCATGGACAACTCCAAAACCATACTGGCTATCAGTTATCACAGTCACTCTCACACTTTTCCCAATCTTACATGCTCTAGTTAGGGCCACTAACTCTGCTACTTGGGCTGATTTTACTCCTTTCAGATAGGATGCTTCCAGAACTGCTGCGACTGTGCATACTGCATATGCTGCACTCAGCACTCCTTCATCTGTTCTCAAACAAGACCCATCAACAAACATCACAAAATCACTCTCTGGTAAAGGTACATCTTTTATATCTGGTCGTGGTTTTGTGCAAAAATCAAGTACATCCAAACAATCATGATCTGTTTAATCTCTGACTTCCACATTCTCAGCATCAGGCAACAATGTTGCAGGATTCACATTCAAACATCTCACAAGTTACATTAGTTGCACCTAATATGACCTTTTCATACTTAGTCAGCCGACTATGTGTCATATATTGAGTACGACTCGTTAAAAGGATCGCCACATCATGAGGTACAAACACTTTCACAGGGTATCCCATCACAATTCCCTCACTCTGCTCCAAACTTCGACATGTAGCAGCTACTGCCTTCAAGCACCCAGGTAAGGCCACAGCTACTGGGTCAAACATTGATGAAAAATATGCAATTGGTCTTCTCATTTTTCCATGCTTCTGTATCAACACAAAGTGCACATCCATTCCTCTCACTGCAATACAACTCAAACTCTTTCTCATAATCAGGCACACCTAATGCAGGTGCTTCACACAATCCATCTCTCAATCGTTTAAAGGCTGCCAAATCTTCCTTGTTCAAATCAATAGGATCTTTCACATCACTTCTCGTAAATCGTACCAAAGGTTTTGCGATCAAGGAAAAATTACTAATCCACTGACGACAATATCCAACCATTCCCAGAAACATTCTCACCTCTCTTTGGGTCATGGGAGCTCTCATTCCTTTTATGATTCTGATTCTATCTATCGTTATTTTCCTCAATCCTTTCTCAATGTTATGTCCTAAATACTGTACTTCTTTCTTACAGAATTGCAATTTTGATGGTGACACCTTCAGTCCTCCATTTGCCAAATGATTTAGCAATGCTATAGTGTCTACCTCACAGGCTTCACATGTTTTCGATGCCACAAGGTGGTCGTCGATATATTGAACTAACACCGAATTTACAGGCATTTCTAGACTTTCCAATGACTTTTTCAATAGCTGATTAAATATCGAGGGGCTTTCTGTATACCCCTGTGGGATTCGACACCAGGCCAAAATACGCTCGCCGAAACGAAATGCAAAAATTTGTTAACTGTCATGGTGCAATGCAATAGAAAAGAAAGCATGGCATAAATCAATCACTGTGTACCATTCTGCATCATGGGGAATCTGATATAAAATCACTGATGGATTTGGTACAATGGGACAACATAACACAACAATTTTATTCACCTTTCTCAGATCTTGTACTGTTCTGAATTTCCGATTAGGCTTTTTCTGTCCCATTATCGGTGAATTACATGGACTACTAATTATTTCCTTCAAAATTCCTTGTCTGATCATTTTCTCTATCACAGGAGTTACTCCTTCAATTATTTCAGGTGTCAATTAATATTGAGGGACATTTGGATAGCTTATTCCTCCTTTTACTTTTATTCTTACTGGATCTACATTCCTCATTAGTCCTACATCTTCTCCGGTGAAGGCCCATACTTCTGCTTTTACAGACTGTTTCAATTCTTTAGGTAATTCATCAGGGTTAAATACAGCATAGGTTTCAACAACCTCATTTTCTTTGTTAGCTATAGTCATCTTATACAATACATCATCATCTGGTGTCTCAAATGCTATTCCATCCGGGGGTACAAAATATAGTGCAATTCATTTTGCACAATAAGTCCCTACCTAATAAGTTCACAGGACTGGTATCGCACACGACAAAGCGGTGCATTTCCGAAAATTTCCCAATGCTTACTTTCACTGGTTCTGTAAGGTAAGTTTTAATCTGTCTGTTGGATACACCAACTACTTGGATCGTTTCATCCGAGAGAGAGGAAGATTCTTAACATCAGCTGATCTAACAGTTGATCGAGTAGCACCAGTATCAACTAGGAAAGTAATATTTTCATCATTAACCTTCCTATCTACAAATGGGCCTGTCTGGTCTAATTCTAGAGTTGTGCCAAGTACGCACTCTTCTTCCTCCCTTCGGCACCGTCAATAGCTTTCTTCTGAGTCACTTTCATCGCGTTGTAGCCAATACTGCGAGACAGCGCTAGCGCGTGGCAGCTTATTTACCTGTTCTTCATCGTAGAATCCCGTTTCACTACTATACTTATTAGAGTTTCTGCTCTGTGGAAAAAGTGGTTTTGGCACCTGATTCTGGGGTGTAACAACCTGCTGCTGTTGCTGCAGTTGACCACTCGCCTCATTCTGCACCTGTGGATTCAATGATGGATTTCCATTGTTAGTACTTGGGGAAAATTTACACTCGGATTTCCAATGCCCTACCCTACCGCAATTATGGCATGGGAACTTCTTTTTAGCTTCTTCTGTATTTCCTTTTCCTTTCCCAGGACCACATTTTTGTCTTGTTCCTGTGTTATTCGTTTGTTCTACTAATTGAGCTTCCTGCCTTTCTGCTACTTTTACCTGTGCCCACATAGCCTTTTCTTTCAATTTTCGCTGCTTTGCCTCAATCTCATCACTAAAGTATTTAGCATGTCTTAGTACTTCATCTATTCTTATTTTGCCAATCAACAGTATGTTGTTTTATCATTTCACTAATTTCTGGATGTAGACCATATACAAATCTGTATACAAAATTACTCCAATCCTTTTCACTCAGATTCTCATCTCCACTAAACTGTTTAAAACGGGGGTCTCCAACCTTTACTGTAGTGAGAGCTACTTCTAATCAGTGAAAATCGTCGTGAGCTACTAAATGCCAAGCAACTAGCGCATTTTTCGGAGACACCTCCCACACCCTCATTCATTGTCTTGAAGCCTAATTTCTTTATGCCCAGACCTATGGAGCTGTTCAAAGCTGTCAGCAGACTGAAAATCATAGCATAATAAACTGTATATCTGTTTCACACCTCATTCACCACACTGCTACGTCCCATAACATGATAACGATAACTGCATCTTGGTGTTAATCAGGCAAGACAAGGAAAAACTTCCCACATAGGATCACAAACCAAAGAAAACACTTTGAACCACCCACCCTACACGTAGATAGCTTGCTAACCATGCAGGTACGTGCTTCAGTGCCACACATTAGTAAGCACTATAAAAATTCTGCAACAGAAGGCTTCCCCTTTCTTCATTATCAAAAAAAGTAAAACAAAGGGAGAAAAGTTATGTTAGTAATTAATACATATGATTTTCTTTCATGTCCGGGCCTTTGCAGATTATTGGAACAACAAATGGAGGATATTTGGAAAGGTGACAACCTTACTTTCATTATAAACCACTTCACTCAGTTCTATAACACGTGCTTTAACGCTGCAAAGTTAATTCTCAGAAAATGCATAGTTCTGCAGTGTTCAGCAACAGACCGTCTGCTAAGCTTTGCACTCGCTGCACAGTCCTCTTCTACTTCCAGTAATAATATAATAGCATTACACATATGGCAATGTCCCTGAGCACACACCTCAATAAACAGAAAGTTCCATGATTAACTACTCTAATATACAGATCAAATTTATTCAAACTTACACATCATGAAATTTTGAAAATGTCACAAGTGAGCATGAATTTGTTCCTTAAAACAAATGTTAAATCTGATCACACCTGGTGCATGCACACACACTCCAGATATCTATTGCACTCACCAGTCTACTTTCCTCCTACAAAGGCCATGAGTTTCTAAATCAGGGCATTCGAGTCCCTCATTGAACTTTCTTCTAAGTAACACCTCAAAAACCAAGCCATATAATGACAGAACATCAATGGGATCAAAGTGCATGGGTAAAATCAGGTAAGAACTAATGAGCCTTGCTCCGAAAAATCCCACGCAAGAAAAAAAATTGTATCCTCTCAGACTCGGCCTCTAAAATTGTAAACAGAAGCTGCCTGTATTAAACGCACACTAGTATAGAAGCACTCAACAAATCAAATTGTTTTGCATAGCTGTGGTGCACCAAAACACAGCTCTCTGTCACACAAGCAGAGCTGCCTTGGCACAAAGGAAGAGTGTGGGAGACGAGAGGCTGGGAGTGACAGGACTGGACAGAGAGGTGAAGAGCCTGTTTTTGGAGGATCGGCTCAGTGCATGTAAAGCGCTTTGATTTGAACATCGGCTGACACTGAGCTTTAAAATTGAAAGAAGATAAAATAAAGCACATGTGGCAGCCGATGTTAAAATCAAAGGGTCTTGCATGCACTGGGCTGCTTTTATTGACTACAACACGAAGGCAAATTTAAAGCGTGCTGTAGTCAGTGAAAGCAGTTCACGGCAGGCAAGCACTTTTAATTTCAACATTGGCCTCCACCGTGGTAGCAGCTCAGTGTCTGCAAGGACCTTCGATTTTAAGGTCGTCTGCCACTGCACTTTGTTACTGAAGGCAGATGTAAACCGCAGTGGTAGACAATGTTAACATCAAAGGCCTTAAGGCAACCTAAACAACGAAGCCACCTAGTAATGAGGGGGTGGGGCAGCATTTCCTTTGGGCCCTTGATAGCCCCTTGGTTGGGGGAGGGGTCATGGGCATTTCAGACAGTTGGTGTACCTCCGCTGTGACCAGCAGGTCAGGTTCAACTGTCCATCCAATGCAGTCCTCCCTCCACCGGCAGAGACGCAGTGCCAGCCCTTTCCAAGGCAACAGGGATGAGTGCCCAAACTCCCTGTCAGCAGAGGCCACACCCCAGCCTTCCTGCAACAGTTATAATGTGCACCCCCACAGTGCACATGCACTCCCACCCATGTGCGACCCAAACATTTAGTAGCGGAGAAGCTGCGCACCCTGATCTAGGAGCAGCAGAAAAGAAGGAAGGGGAGGCACTCACATCAGGGGTGTGGAATTTTCCAAATAATCTACTTGTCCAAGGGACAAAATGCAACTGAGATCTACATGTCCTGGAAAATCCACTTGTCCCACCTACTTCCGTCCCACATCAAACATAAGGGCTCCGGCTGACAGAGAAACATTAATATAGTTTTGTTTTATTAAAATCAGTAAACCATTTAAATGCTGTGCAATAATAATGCTTAAGAAATACTTGACAAGCGATATTATCCCTTTTAAACATATAGAAACCCCCCCCTGTTTCACACAAGCACAGTCAAGAGTGATCTAGTTGTGTTCATTGGCAGAGCTCTGCATATCTATTTGTATAAACTAGCACATACCAAATGAACACACCACCAGGATTGAACTCCTGTCAAGCGAAATCAGCATTTTCTCTTCTTCTTTAATGGTAGTACCTTTCATATCTTCCTCACCACCTCCCGATTTCACTTGTTTCCAATATTCTAGCCCGAGTTATTTTAAGACTTTGACTATGCTTGCATATGACCTCGAGAGTGAGACTGTCTCTGAGAATGTATTTTTAATAAAAGAATGACTTTTTTTAGCAGTTTAATAGCGCAAACTCGACCTGAACATATTGGAGCGCTTTAGATGAGCGCCAGTTACATTACTACACTTAGTTAAGCAGCGCCCTTCCGTACCAAATAAGCACGCGCCTGCAGTTAACTTTATTATGCCACTGCATGCGCTTTCCTTTCCTCACGCCTCCACGTGCTCCATCTGAGGTTTTTAATCTGCTACTGTATGCGCGCCTCTATCTTCTCCCCATGCCAGCGCTGCCACACTTTATGGCGCCGGAATATTAAGCTGATTAATTGCCCAGCCAAAACACAAGCACCATAGATGCCTCCTTGGTGGTGGAATTGGAGAGCCTTTTGTGACCTTTTGCGATGGAGGGAACGTTCTTCAGCAGAAATACTGATTTCCAATACTGGTCACAACGAGCATTACGTAAAGCCTTCAGCATCAGAACATTGAGGCGGCTACTTTCGCTTTCGAAAATCAAATGTATTTTTAACCCCCGCAGATGAAGTCCAGGCACTAATCATTATCCTAAATCCTGCAAAGAGCCAAGGCTGATGAACCTCCACCAATCGGCACCAGACAGTTTTAAAATCCAAACCTTGTGCAGAAACCATTAATTCCGAGCCTGTTCTCGCCACTTCGCAAAGAAATCAGCGGTCCCGCCAGAGTGTGAGGTATCAAACAGTGAGAAGAGGACTGTCTGGTTTAATTTAATTTAAATATTTGTAAAGCACATGTCTGTTACTGGGGTACTGTTTTTCTGGCGCTAGGAGTTTTTCATAATTGAGATAGGAGTCTTTTAAATAAATATAACACACACGTTTTCATCGCTCTGTTGAAACCTTCCTCCATCCGAGTGGTGCACATTAGTGGGAGGGCGTACACGGTGGATTTAGAAGTGAAAAGGAATATGGAAAACTCTGAAGGGAGAGGGAACACGCAGGGTTGTTGGTGCAGAGGGAAGAAGCGGTAAATTACCCGTACATCTTTAAAAACATATTTCATTCTTAATTGGAAATCTGCCCCGTTTGTGAAGGTAACAAGTGCATTATGGGCGAGGAGGTTTTGACGGAGCAGCCCTGTCAGAAGGTAGGTGAAGGTATTTCATGTCATTACACCTTGAAGGACCAGGGGGTTGGGGAGGTTTCAGTCACTATGTATGCAGTGCGCCGTCGGCGATAAATTTAATTTGGACTCTGGTTAGCAAAACATTACGCACTCATGTTTGTTTCAGTTCCTTAATGCAGCCCTTTAGCAATCCCGTTTGGGCGGATGTACCCTGACACCAATCAATGAGAACATCTATCAGCAAGGGGAAATGAAAAGCAGTCCCGTGAAAGCAGAGGCTCTTGATTGCATTGTGAAGCATGTTGTGCGCTGGGCCAAATCATGATTCAGACACCGACAGGTGGGGATGACACTGTCAAATGGGTTTCTCGGGGCTGTAAATAGTTAATTTACAAAGTTTGTGAATTAAATCTTATTCAGAACATACTACGCGGCGCACAGTTTGGGAACAACTGCACTAATGTGATGCAACTTGATATGTGCAGTGCCCATGCCGCCCGCAATGTCAAGGGAACAGTTGGGTCCTTTTACAATTATGAAAGAAACTGCAGCGAAGACGCAGAGGCGCCGCTGCAGTTTAAAAAAAAATGCGTACAACGGGCTAAATTAAGCCCGAAAAATAGGCACTGGCCAATTTAGCATTTTCTCACACAAATGGGATAGATATCGCCCATTTGTGAGACAAATTGCCCAATCTGTGTCAGACATCTGGTATGAAAGGGAGTTTTAATCCACTCTGCATACCAATAGAAACGTGCGCAGTCGGCAGTAGCAGCGATGAGCCCGCACTTTCTGCAGCCGCAATGACGCCGCATTAGACGGTCCGTCAGCAGGCAGACAAGTTGTATTACAATATTTCAGTGCAATTTGTATGCACGCTGGGCAAAATAACACTAGCAGTGGTGGCGGGCGCTATGGCAGTGATTCATTTTACCTCAGAAATGTAATTGCCTTGCTCGCGGCGGTCTCGAAGTTCAACTGCTTGCCGAGACTGAGTGACGATTCACTCCGCAGCCAATCACTGGCTAGAGCCCAGTGAAGTCATGGGCTGCTAGCCAAACAGAGGCCTCCAAAGGCTCTCGGCAAGCTTGTTTGATTGGCTGTGAGCTCCAGAGTGCCCACAGCCTATTTTCTTTACGTGATTTAATGTCTGCTTGTCCGTTGGACAAAATAGACATTAAATCTTCTTGCCCACGTATAAAAACTACATGGTTCGGGCGTCGGGCGATATGATTCCCCCACCCCTGTCACATCTCAGCTCTAGAGGCCTGGGAATCACTAGATGTGCCTGCATGAGGACATTTGACATATAGGCCATGGATAGACAGATGCAGGGAAAAAAAGCTCAGTGGATGGAACGGGTTGCATGCGGAATATGGGCTGGCACAAACACATGGACATAAGTTAGAGATAGTCACATGGAATGTCTGGTACCGTGTTACTGTTAGCTATTCCAAACGAGCAAGAGTGGGAGCATATCTGCGAAGACATGGCACACATTGGTCTGTCTGCAGGCGACTCATTTACTGGCACCAGAAGCCACAAAGCTAGTACGTAAATGGAGGGGGCATTTTTATCACACAGGTTACAGCACACATTCAAGGGGAGTAGGTATATGGGTGACGCCAGGCACACCATACCAACCACAGCACTAAAAGGTGAGTCGGGCCATTAACTCATTCTGCAAGGTCAGTTAAATGGCAGGGAGCCCACCCTGGTGGGTGTTAATGCACCAAACACAGTCAACACATTCTCCCCTCGTATTAGATTAGATCTCACAACACGCATGGACAGCCCACAGATATGGATGGGAGATCTTAACTGTGTACTTGATGAGCTGCACAATCGTGCCCCCACTTACTATATACAAGTACAAAATGGCCACCTTACTTTACTGAGTGATGTTGAATCGGAACCTTTTGGATTTCTGTAGGGAACAAAATCCCCATATGAAGGAATACACACAGTATGGATGCCCCTGTCCCACATATTCAAGGCTAGACTATATCCGACTGGACAGAACTGAGGCTCAATATGCATCGTCTGTGACCCACATGGGTAGGGCATGACCCGAGCACTCACCAGTGGGACTGGACTGGATTATGTCATTGCTAAATATAAGGTGATGATCCTCACTTGGCGGCTCCCTGTATCAGCGATATGTGACCCAGAGCTTTGCCAAGCTCTCAGTTCAGTTAAAAATGCTTTTATTCGGTTTATAGAATATAACCATATAAGCAGAAAAATATACAAACAATATATCATAAACTAAAATCCCATCATAGCTGTAATATAAATTACAAGACACAACAGTTAATAATTAATAATTAATTCCTCACACATTGGGGGGACTTACATATTCCACACAATATTAAAATCCATAATAGCCTTCTAGAAAAGGTCCTTCGTACTCCGATAAATCATATTTATACAAACAAACACATTAGCACGTAAACGCAGCATCAAAAATTGTACTCAGCAATAATTATTGCTTTCCTAGCAGCTATACACTTCAATATATACAAAGCCACATAAAAACAGATGTCAGGGCCTTCTAGAGATGATACCAGCTTCATAGCCATTTTTGTGGATCGAACATTATATTTTAAAAAGATAGGTTTAAGATAAAATTTCCTCAGGGAATAATAAAACTTACAAAACAATAAAAAATGACAGCAGCTTTGTCTTGAGGTATTATCACATGGGCAAAGAGAATTAGTACCACTTTTCATTTGCGGAAATGCCACTAAATGGTGGGCAATTCCCAATCTAAGCCGAGTTAAAACAAATCAATGTGAATTACGGGTAATGGAGGATAGATAAGTCTGAAACCCAATATTTAAATTTAACTCCCGATAAAAAATAACGGTTGGTAACGTCCTGGATGACCTTTCCCTTATCTCCTTCTTGTGGGTTAAAAACCTCTCTTTTAACTCTTTTTTTTGGGATTGAAGCTGCGGCCTCAGGTTCAAGAAAAATATTACATCCAAATAGAAGATGGTACCAATATTGGATGTATATAAGCCACGGGATTCGATTAGAATGGTCCAGCCTCAAGCAATCTTTAATGATTGCTTGAGTAAATATTGTTTCAGTCTTTGACCAGATTGAGCGCCAAAGAGTCAAGGGGCGTAATGCTGCCATATCGGATATGTGTTCAATTCCCACTTCAGCATGAATTAAAGCTGTTGAAGCTGAGGATGGTACGCACAATAACTTCTTAAGGAACCTATTTTCATCTTGCTGCAGCTTTTATGACCCCATACGCCCGCTCCGTAAAGTGCTGATGAAACACATCTAGCGTTATAAATCACCATCATATCTCTGATTCGTCTCGCCCCTAATTTAGATGAAAATCTAAATCTACTATTAGTGTTCCTACTCATTTTAAGACTAATATTATCATATTCCTGTGTCCATTTTCCGTCTCCTGAAAACGTCAAACCAAGGTAACAAAATGTCTTGACCGTTTGCATCTTTACATTATCAATAAAAAAGGATAACCCCCCTAGTTTAGTTTTCTTCCCACAAGTCATCGCAAAAGTCTTGGTTTTATTTATCAAAAGTTTTCTACTTAAAATAAATGAGGTAAACTCATTAATTAATCGTTGCAAACCAATCTGGGTACGTGATATTAAAACGGCATCATCCGCATATAGTAGAATTGGCACTGCTTTCCCATCTATAAGCGGAGCATTTGCAGAAATCTGGCTAAGGGTTGTGTCAACTTTATTAATAAATAGTGAAAATAAAAGTGGTGCCAGGACACAACCCTGACGAATGCCTCTAGTAACCTTAAAAAAAGGAGTGCATTCGCCAGCAGGACCAAGGCGTACTTTACAAGTTAGTTTTGCATACAACCTAACTAAAAAATGTACAATTTCATTGGGTGCCCCTAATTCAAGTAAAACACGCCATAAAATGGCGTGATCCACGAGATCAAAGGCACTGCTTAGGTCAGCAAAACAAAGATACAGATTGCCCTCTTTAGCAACAGTGTATTTATTAATAAGAAGGTCAAGATTAATACACTGTTCTAATGTCCCCAAACCTTTCCTGAATCCATATTGAACCTTTGATAAAATCCCATTCTCTGTTGCCCATGAATCCAATCTCTTCAAAATAATTCTACTCATTATTTTGATAGATGCATCTAATAAAGAGAGAGGACGGTAATTACATGCCTCAGATTCGGATCCTTTTTTAAAGAGAGGGATATTTATAGACTGGCCCCATGTCTCCGGGAGATTACCTACTACTGCTGCATTAAAAAATCGTACTAAAATTGGGGCCCAGAGATTCATTTCAGTTTTATATAAATCCACCAGCACCCCATCTGGGACGGGCGCTTTATCTCCTTTACTATTAGTTAAACCCTCTTTTACTTCATCTAAGCTTACTGACAGTGGTAATGGTAACTATAAAAATTTGTTACATATAGTTGGATTTAAAATAAACCTATCTGGATTAAAAATTTCTGAAAAATGTTCAATCCATGCGTTACAATGTACATATGACGTTATTTCTGGTACACTATCATTCTTTAGGAAAGAACTATTGATAGTTGCCCAGTACAATTTGCTATTATTAGTATCTATTGCTAGGTTGAGATTATTCCATGCTTCATCTCGGAGTTCATTCTTCCTGTTTGAAAGTGCCAATTTATAGTTAGCCCTTAGAATTTTGATAGATAAATTGTTTCGTGGTATTTTACTCAGGGCGTCTTTTAAATCATGTAATGTTCTAGTACAATTTTTGTCGAACCACCCTAGATTTAATTCCATATTACCACGACTTTTTTTGGTGAATAAACCTTCTATGATTCCATTAATATTAACAAAATTAAATAGCAATATCTCGGGGGTTACTTCATCATTGAGACAATAATCTATCTCCTTCCTACACTACCTTCTTGTGCATTTTTTGGGGATCAATTCCCGCCCATTTTGCTCTCATACCATTAATTCAGGTAACAACTACATCATTAATACAATCCGGTGCGTTAGGATACTTATTGCCCCAACATAATAAAGAGATGGAGATGCTATTATGATCACTTAAGACCTGTTCCTCGATCCATAAATTCGAAAATTCAGCGTTACTGGAGAGTAAGATATGATCAATGTTTGTCTGCGCATTCCTACCAGTAAAAGTCGGGCACTTGATGTTAACCTTGTTCTTAGAGCAATTTAAAAGGTCCAGATCAAGTTTTACCATTAACTTATTCAGTGCTGTACCATACCTGCAATGTGGAAAATGTAAATATAAATGGTCAGCCCCATCGTCATCACCACTCTCCTTCCTAAAGCCACAGGAGTTAGTCATAGCCAAATGGCAGGGTTGGATGTTAAAATCACCTGCCCAAAGAGTAATTGTCTGTCTACGTGACGATGTAAGTACCCTTTCGATCTCTTTTTCGAGCGGGATTAAAACTTTGTCCCTAGTTGCATCAAAAACATTATTGTAATTCACCAAGAGAAGATCTTTACCTTTGGTAAATTCTAATTGCAACAACTGACAATAGGTATCTACTGTGGTGTAACTTTTGATCCTGCACATAGATAATTTGTTGGATATCAAAATGAGGAGACCACCTTTAGCTCTCCCCGCCATAGATAAAGTTGCATTTAACCAGTAAGAGGTGTAACCTTCTATATGGATACTCTCTTTACACCATGTTTCCTGAAGGCAAATAAAATCATATCCTGCCTTGATAAAGTCCAACCAGAATGGTGTATCCAATTTTCTGTATAACCCTGCAATGTTCTATGTTACTAGGTTATAACCTATTTCTAGGACTGAGTCGCCTCTCGAGGTATCAATCGGAGGTATTACAGGTGCATTATTTGGTGTAATTGTAACCGACGTTACTGGGGATAAACCCCTGTTGGTTATACCTGGTGCATCGTCCTCTACAACTCTGTTACTGGTTCCTGCTCCGACAGTGCTAACAAGGAAGTCGATTGCCCACCCATAGTATCTCCTTATTCCCATTTGGGTCCTGTTTTTCTTTTTGCCTTTACCATCTTAAGTCAATCGTTTTGATCTAAAGAATCGAAGGCCTGGAATCTATTATAGGTGGGTATTGTAAAGCGTGGTCGGTGCATAGAGAATTTTGTAGGTCTATGTGCCAGAGAATTATTGTTATCACCAAATTTATTTTCCAGTTGGTGTCTATATAAAAATAGCTCAAGGGTAACAAGGTCATATTAAACTCCCAGGCTGAGGGTCGTGGTGCATTGGCAAGAGTAGTTTGAGCCAAGTACGGGGATCGGAAATTGATGATAATGCAGTCCCCATCCACCTTTTTCTTAAGCGGACCCACCCAACCCACCCGCTGCGTCAATATAACCTGGTTAGCCCTCTCCATGGGGAAGCCACATTTAGTGGATAGCCAGTGAAGGGATTTATTTTTTAAAGCATCATAGGTTACTACTTGATCTTTCCGCAACTTAGGGACATTTGTAAGTACTGCAACATAGGCGCTGCATTCCGGGGGCAAATTTATAAAAGCAGGGACCGAGCTATCATCATTCCCTGTATGAACTCTAGTACTTCTATTGACATCTTCAACTATCACTGGGTTTTCTTGCCTCCCAATACCCTGATCTGAGGGAGGGGCTAGATTTCTTTGGAGCGTTGAAGTGTTTTCATTTAAAAGACTCTTAACAGATTGTTCAATAATAGGAGCTTTGATTGTGCTCCTATTATGATTGATCAATTGATTCTCCATAGTATCTAACCTTCTTTCGATGTTCGTAATTTTGAGATTCATGGGCCCCAGTAAAGATGATAGCATTGTCTCCATTCTTAACCAAAAACTCTCGTCACCAACCCCGGCACATCCATTGACAGTTACAGTATCAGTACCGGTGGCATCTAACTGTTCCCCAGCCTTTTTCCCCTTTTGTCTAGTTGTTGTTGATGATGTCGTGTCCCGCTGTATTCCACTATCCTTTCCCTTAGGTTTAATTAGCGACAAATCTTTAATAATATGCTTCTGCTTGCTTTTTGCTTTTTGTCCTCTAGTTCTTGCAGGTGGACTATCCTTCTTGGAGCTAACCAGTGATATAGGAGCTACACTTAAGGGTGCAGCGCTCTCGTCCTGGCCTGTTTCGTCAGATGAATGATGACACTCCATACGTGTATTAGTTAGCGACATAGAAGGTGTTAAGGGAAGTCTACTAATGAGTGGGGAAGAATCATGAGACGATTGAGGCTGTATTATAGGGATCGTTTGAATTTGTGTAACTGGAAGGTCAATATAAGATGACCTCAATATAGAATCAAAAGAATGTGCCGTAGTTGGCGGTAGAGTTACAGGTTGTAGGGGAGGAAGCGTACCAGGCGTAAGTGAGAGACGCCTCTCAGTATTTTCAATCGCTGAGGCAACTACTCCTATTGTCTTTTGCAGCATTAAGTCTATGGCAGTCAAATTGGGTAGTGGGACATTAGTGGTGGCCGCCTGCCTCGTACTAGGACGTGGCTGCACTGCATTTTTGTTTTTTACCATGGTCCCTAAGCAATAAAAGCCAATAGTTAGGATTTGACAAAATCCTATTCAATTAGACTTCAAAATCCACCCCACTTTAGCAACTCTAGTTAATAAGCAGTCGTTATGTAAACCAAAAGGCAGCTAACTATGCGTTATGACAATTTAACCTCACACACTCATTGTTGCTACAGTCAATATCACCAGATGCAATAACCTTAGCTCAGGACACGGGGGTGGCCCAGCCCAGCCTCTTCCGGTCCCGGACGGGCCCGCCCTTGGCCCGGGCTTTGCCCGGGCGCGGCCCGCGCGCGTCCCACGCCGCGTTGGTCACAGAGCGCTTTTGAGCGCGATTTCGGCGGGATTGTCCTCCCTCCTGGGCGCTTGGCAGCCTGGGAGGTGTAGTCCACAAAGTGCTGGTGCTTCAGATCAGATATGCGCGTCCCCAAGCTCTCAACGAGGCCAGTACAGAGTACTACACCCTGAATGCTGATACTGCTAGTAACCAAGAAATAGAATGAGATGCATTAAATTAAAAGTAGTTATGAGAGGTTCTGCGCACTCAGAGCCCCAATGATCAGGAAATAGAACATAGAACTCCGAGACAGAGACATAGAGCTGACTCGCCAGCAGAACGCCTCTGGTAAAGCTGCTCAAGCTGAAATTAACCTTGAGGCTCTTCAGACAGAAATTTTAGGAAAAACGATGCAAAGAGAACTGTTACTGTTACGCTATTTTCATCAGGCTCTGCACCGAGAGAGGGATAGAATGGGATGCCTTTTAGCCTTGCTGCTAAAAAGAAAACAGTCACCCACGTGTATAATGGCCAGTACAGACACAGAGGGCGCCATAGTAACCACACGAGGGAGGGAATTAAGGCCCTTCACACGTACTATAAGACACTTTCTGAAGCTCTAGAAGAGCTACATAATTTCAACAGCCAAAGCCATTCGGATGGAATTCGGTCCAAATTTACTTGTTTGAAGTACTGCTTATGTTTTATTTTAGAAGCCTCGAATAACGGCATGCACAGGCATCTATTTAAAAAAATAAAAAAAAAATAAAGCTCCTCTTGCCCACATACCTGCTGTCTGTCTGGTTATTCTTAAGGTGGCTGACACTTCATCTCCTGTATTTCAGCACGGAGATCCATATTATGCCTTCAAGCCTGCTGCTCCGGCCGCAAAAATGCACTTGATCCTAGAATGGAGACATGCAGCAAAAGGCGCGCATAGTGGTTCTCCGAGGGCAGCAAACACTGGCCATGCGCTGGCCGACGTCAACCCCTTCACCCCGCCCCAAATAGGCTCAAATACCAGCTGCCTTCTACCGCGTGAGACAAGCAACTTCAAAATGCCTGAAAAACAAACAAAACGACATTGATAGGCTACTAAAGTGAAAGTCAGGTCGCGAGCTACTGTCAGGGCACCTGCGAGCTACCGGTAGCTCGCGATCGACCGGTTGGCGACCCCTGGTTTAAAAGCTAGTATTAGCCTTTCATAATATGCATGTACTGACTCTTTACTTTCTTGATGTGTCCAGTCAATCTTTACCCAGTCTGTCTCTTTAGGAGGTACCTTGTTTTTCAGAAAGGCATATTTCTTCATTACCTCGGGGTCTGGAGCCCTTGTTTTTGGATCCCTAGGGTATTCCCGAGTTGGCCAATTTATCATGAGCTTACACTCTGTCCACATATCTGCTGGTACTATTATGTCGAATAGACTATTCAAATCAATCCATAATACTTTAGACAATTTTACAAATCTGTCCACCTGCCTGTATCACTCAACAGGCTTCTTGCGCAGTCGAGGGAAGTCATTTGTAAAGGATAAAATGTCCCGTCTTGTCCATGGGACATGTACATATCCTCCCCCTGGATTCTCTCATAGGGCATTCTGTTGCTACCTTTTCTTTTCTCTTACAGGAAATGCTGCAAATGTCTTATCTGAGGCATCATCACGTTTTCTATACCACCTGCTTTTCCATTTTTCCACATCTCCCCATTTTCTCAATAAGACAATTTGTGAGAAGTTGGCCTGATGTATGATGTCACTAGTTCTAGTGTACACCTTATATCAGTCCAAACAACCCTTATGGTGATTGGTTGTAAAGTCAACCTTATAGACCAGCTATCCTAGTGGTAGCATGGACAAGAGCAGTCTTAGGCTAAACTCTGAATGGCATGTGAAGCCAGCTGTGATACCATATATAATCCCTTGAATACCAAATGAAAGGACACCACAACAGATATATATATATATAAAATAAAGTGTATTTATTCTAGTCAAACCCTCAGCACTCTTTATGAGATTAGAGGTAAGTACAACAGTCTTATTTAAGCATACATTAAGTCACACAGGTAAGTAATACAGTTAGGCCCTAGGGGCCACGCAAACCATATACTAAAGAAGTGGTATAAGGACCACTGTCACGGAAATAGGGTAGGTCTAGGCCTAGGGAATCACTGGGACTACACTACACTAGCAACAGTTAGGAAGTGGGAGGCCCATTGGATTCAGGTGCAGAGTGGAAACACTCACACGTAATGCGTAAAAGTCGATAGAATTACTAGCAGTTAGAAATTAACAGTTTAAGGACACTTCTGAAGCAGCTAGAGAGTCGAGACTCGGAAACTAGACCCTAGGATAGTCACTACCCTTGTGAGCACCGAAGTACCCAAGTTACCTAGCCCACGGACTGCGGGTGCATAGGTGTGAACTTGCGTCGGGTTTCGTCGTGGACTTCTATGGATGCCTGAAGGAACGTTGCTGACAGGCAGTCAGTGAAGAGTGTCCGGTGGATCCCAAGGCTGGGATCAAGAAGAGAGGAAACCTGCAAGCAGAAGGGACAGAGTCAAGGTCACTAGCCAGTGACCACGTGGAACCAGGAAGGAACCAGGCGATGTCGTGAAGATTGCAGGTGAAGGTGAAGCTTGTCGCTGCAGCCACGGGGACCAGGAAACGTCGAGGACGACCAGGACCAGGAGGCGAGCTGTCCCACGAAGGCTCTTGCTGTCGGCGGCGTCAAAGTCGTACTAGGACTCGCCAAGCCTTGGCAAGCGGAACCCACGAAGAACGGAGGACTTGCTTCTGGTGCAGACCAGGAAGGTCTGGGGTGCTTCTCCTTTGCAAGGAAGCGGGAGCCAGTCTGGAGGAGCCAAACCAGCAGTGAAGATTTCAGGATGCGTCGTCACAGAGGCCACTAGCCAACGGGCAAGCAACCGGACAGACGCGGCAAGCAGGAAAATGCAGAAGGGTCCCACGCAGGACTCATGGAGTGTGGGGGGCTGATCTTCGGTGCAGATGGTGGTTGGGGCTTCTCAATCCCCGGTGCACAACTTCGAGGGTGCCTCAGAAGCTGCGCTGGAAGATACTAGCCACTTTTCCCAGGTAGTCGGTCCCACGTCTCTCGTCGCCTCCACGGATCTCAGCTCGGCTGTGGATGTGGATCAGGGTCGGAGAAGTCTGGAAGTCAAGGCTCTGGTCGGGCTCTGCAGTCGGTCCCTCGTAGAACTTTAGCAAAGCAACGGGTAGTCTCTTGATGGTGCCTGTTTGCACAGGGTAGCCACTCCTTGGCCACAAGGGAGATTCTTCAGTCTTCTTCTTTCGTCGAATGTCGAAGGTCCAGAGTTTCTGTTCAAGTTGCAGGTTCAGGATAATCTAATCTCCTGCGGCCCAGCTACCACTCTTATCCAAATCTGGGGGGCTGGGTTACCTGCTAGGTCACGCCTTATGGGTGGGACCTGGGAGGGGGGTGGTTACACCCCCTTCCCTTTGTCCAGTTTCGCGCCAGGTTTGAACTGGACTATGCACGGGACACCTTGTGTGCCCCAGGCATGTCTCATTCTTTTCATCCCTCCCTGCCCCAATACACTAAGGCCTGTCTGGGGTGGTGCTCGCACCTCCCAAGGCAGGAAACCTATTGTCCAAGCCTCCCTTGCCGGGATTACTCCCAGCAGCAGGAGGTCAGACTCGTGTCTGTGGCAGCAGCATCCATTTTGTGATGCTGGGGCTCTGGTTAACTTTAACCGGGTAAGTAGGTTACAACATGTCTTCTCCCTCTAGAAGGGATGGATAATATCCTCATCCCCAGAAATGGGGATGAGGTTTGAACTGGACTATCCACGGGACACCTTGTGTGCCCCAGGCATGTCTCATTCTTTTTATCCCTCCCTACCCCAATACACCATATTTACCTATTCTGGCTAAATGTCGTCCTCTAAGTCAATCGGGTTGTCCTGCAGCACGCTACAGTCCCATAGATTGGGTTGAGACCATAAGCGTGTACCAGTCAATCTATGCCCATTTAATTGTAGATTTCAGTTCATCAGGAAATTTGGGCAGCAATTCAGTCCGTCAAAGATTCAGGGAAACAGCTGTTCTGCAGGGTCACCGTCCTCTTCGTCAGCATAACGTCAGGAAAACAAAGGAGCGCCAACCTCGCTATTCTAGCATCTTTTATAATAAAATCACTGTCAAAAAGTAACAAATATTGGTTTTCGGCAATCCTGATTGGAGGGTTTAGGGTCATTCGGTAAAGTTCTCACCTAGTTTAGTTTATTAAGTCATCACACTTGCTGGTTCCGGTTTTAAAGAAAGTATTTTGTCTGCCGGGTTGGCATCTTTCCCAGTGCGTCCTTGGTGGGTACAGCTTGCCTGGGGTCAGGAGGAGGCCACTATTGCTCATCTTAGTGCAGGCGCACTTCACCCAGAACCTTGTGGAGTTTTGTCAAATGCGTCGTGTCAAAGGGGAAGCCATCTTTGTGAAGGCCCGAATGGTCAACTTAAGTAAAACAAACTTAATTAATACATGGAAATTGCTAATAAATTGTTAAACCCTCACCAATTCCCCTATGTGTATGTAATTATCTAGCATGATAGCAACATTCAAAGCGTTTATACTCACCATTTAATGCAACTTACAATTACGTCACAAAAGCAACATATAACATGCAATATTCTAATTTCTCTAATATTAGCATGCATACATATTTTAGTTTACGTATTAATTAGGCCATGCAAATGCAAATCCCACGTGTAATTCATACATTAGTAGGATTGATTAATAATCCACTTCAAACACCTAATACAATTATAATTAATTGATTATTCTAATTAGTATGGGCATGCAAATTGGGGAGGGTATACAAAATTTAGCATTACCCGCTCCAGCAGTGTAGGTGCAGATGAGGAAGCGATGTAGAAAACTACAATTTCGGAAAAGTTCAGCATGTGAGACCTTGGGTGTTATCTGCATAAAGTTGATAGAAAAAAGTCTCAAGAGGATATAATGCCATGAAGGCAGGGTATTAAAAGAGACCAAAAGAACCCTTGGGACTGAGTCATTTAGAAACTGACTCATATTGAAGTTGGAAGAGATAACTAAGCCATGCAACAAAAAAAGTAGTTAAAGAGTTGTGAAAAGAAAGTGAAGTAGGGTGAATGACCGTGTCAAATGCAGAAGACATACCTATGAGTATAGATGATTGCGGTGAACCACAGAGATAATGTTGGTTACGTGACAGTACTAAGTTTAAGTTGCGTGAAGAACACAGAAACCTTATTGGAGGGGACAATAATATTATTAAAGGAAAGATATGTATTCAGATGAACATTAGGCATTCCAGTAATTTGGAGTACAGAAACTAGGAGGCGGTTAGAGGTAGGGTCAGAAGTGTTTTTTTGTAATTTAAGTAATGGTAAATTAACTGTAGTTTTGAAACCGAGAAGGCAGACAACATATGGTGGGGTGACTGAAAATATATAAAGTAGAGGATAACCTTGGAGAAGAGAGCAAAAGGGTTAATAATTTGATGCCTGATGGAAACAGATAGGGAGCATGATGGATTTGCGGATTAAATTGTTCCATTTGCAAAGGCGCGTTCCCATGTTGGTCTGATATAAAGAACTGTCAGGCATGATCTGGTGTTTTGGGTCTAGCGTAGCAGATGACAATGTGTGCAAGGGATAGTGAATATAAAATGCATGATGGTGGATTTTATTGAATTGATCAAAAGACGTGGTGCATTGCAGAGGCGTGATATGGTGGGATTGACTAAGGAAAGGAGTAGGTATAGGCAGCTGGGTGTTTGGCATGGCGAGTAGTGAAGGAATCAATATTAGGAAACAACAATGTACACTGATTAGAAATTAGTTTGAGGTTGAGTTCTGCTCTTACAGAGTGAAGGTTTGGACCATGTATTTACTAACAGGTGATCAAAAGGTTATTGGGAAAGCAGAGCGTTCTACAGTCGGATGTTGTGTCTAAGGCTCATGTACCCCAGCAGGAAAAATGTGGTGGGCTCCAATCAATGACATGCACAGCAGTATCCAAAACAAGGACATGTGTCTAACTCCTTTGGTGCAGGCATTGGAAAAGCAATGTCTTTATAACTTTCATGAATGCCCAGAGATGAAGCTCCTGTGAGAGACTGGGTGTTATCCTTATCTTATACCATGTACACGTCCCAGTAAAAACTGTCCATATACACATATATGTTGGAGTGAAATCAAAATCTGACAGTGATGATTCACAGTGTGCATTTTTGATCACAGATATTAAACTGCTGCATAGTTTTCAAGATGCTCCTAAAATAACTGTTTCAGACTCCCCAGTTCACTTTTTTTCACCATTTCCAATGAGGCAACCTTATTTTGAACTCCTGCTACCCCTTTATGATAACTCGTGCATTGGTTTTGGGGGATGAATAAGAGCGCAAGTTTACTTTTGCCCACAGCTGAACTGAAGGATTTTGCACGAGTCCGTCTCCCAAATCTCTAGCTTGTAATAAAATCCGTATCAGAAGGGAAGTCCCAACTTTCTACAGCTGGCTATAATCATGCAAACGAAAATGGCCTTGCTATCTTTTTAATGTTAGTCGTTATGCAACCTAAAGTCCCCTTTTTCAATTCTCTACTGTTTAGATGTGCAAGACTTAAATATCAATAGTCCCTCTCTAAGAATTACCGCTTAATAAGCGGCGATCCCTCCCCCACCTCAAGCCCACTACACACACACATGACCAAAAGAACAAATGCTAGTAGATTTGGTTCCTGTATTTTTTAATCTTCTGCAAATTTACAGCACCCCAGTAATGTAGTTTGGGCACTAATGACATGTTTCACAGTCTATGATTGATCCAACATGAATAGGGGCGTCTTTTTACGCCCCCACCGATCGCACAGCTAGAACGCCAATTTGGCAAAATTTGATCTCAGGTTAATCTCAGTGTTCCAAGTTTATCCAATTTTTAAACATCTCTTATAAGTTAACATTCTTTGCTGTTATATCATCCACACACGAAATGGTATGCCAATTTTCAAGTTTCTAATATTCAAGCTGTGCCCTCCGGGCCTCTTTTTCAAGAATACGAATGACGCAATTTCATCGAAGACAGTGTTTAATTAAAAACCCAATGCATTTCGGGCAACTGGTGCCCTTCCTCAGGGGTCACTATAAATGACAGAAAAAACTTTTTAAGACCATTGTTATTAACGTCATAATTTGTTATCTTACATTGTGAGCACTCGAAAAAACATTTTTCTATTGATATATAACGTTATCATGCAATTTACATATATACTCCCACTTCTCCCCCTCCCACTAACTGCACTCATAATAACCAACCGTTAATTCATCAGCTTAACCCCTACCCTGTGCGTCTCTTCTTCTTCCTTGTCATGCGTAAAAACAATCACCCCTCCATGCTTATTATCACACATTAAACCTGCCGCTTAGTCTCATCCCTTTCTTGAGTTATTCAAATCGATTTCCGTGTATTTTCACTAAGTTTCATTCCCTGCTGGATTGCTCACTTCCTTTCGTGCTGTGTGCCTTGCTAACAACGTCCCACTCCTCACCTCTATCTATTTGATCTCAGGTTAATCTCAGTGATCCAAGTTTATCCAATTTTTAAACATCTCTTATAAGTTAACATTCTTTGCTGTTTTATCATCCACACACGAAATGGTATGCCAATTTTCAAGTTTCTAATATTCAAGCTGTGCCCTCCGGGCCTCTTTTTCAAGAATACGAATGACGCAATTTCATCGAAGACAGTGTTTAATTAAAAACCCAATGCATTTCGGGCAACTGGTGCCAACGTCTACACACTTTCTTCATACCTGTCTCACACGTTGCAAGCTTCAGAATTCACCGATTTCTGAATTCGGTTGGTTATTATGAGTGCAGTTAGTGGGAGGGGGAGAAGTGGGAGTATATATGTAAATTGCATGATAACGTTATATATCAATAGAAAAATGTTTTTTCGAGTGCTCACAATGTAAGATAACAAATTATGACGTTAATAACAATGGTCTTAAAAAGTTTTTTCTGTCATTTATAGTGACCCCTGAGGAAGGGCACCAGTTGCCCGAAATGCATTGGGTTTTTTAATTAAACACTGTCTTCGATGAAATTGCGTCATTCGTATTCTTGAAAAAGAGGCCCGGAGGGCACAGCTTGAATATTAGAAACTTGAAAATTGGCATACCATTTCGTGTGTGGATGAAATAACAGCAAAGAATGTTAACTTATAAGAGATGTTTAAAAATTGGATAAACTTGGAACACTGAGATCAACCTGAGATCAAATTTTGCAAAATTGGCGTTCTAGCTCTGCGATCGGTGGGGGCGTAAAAAGACGCCCCTATTCATGTTGGATTGTTCATTTTTGTGTCGATTGGGCATGGCACACAACCGATCAGCACGCACTCTGAAATACAAATGCACAAACTTGGATAAAGCATCAAAGAAACTGGTGTGCATCCTACCCCCAATGACAGTCTATGATTGCACATTTTGACTCTGGACTATTCTAAGGAAAAGGTAGAGTTTGGATTTAAATATCCTTTACAAAATTAGCCCGTGCTTGTCACAACTTAAAAACTCAGAAGGGAGTGAATTTGGAGGGCGGTATAAGGTTTTTCCTGTACCGACCCGAGAAAATTACGTTTAAACGATGATAAAGAAATAGGTACACAGTTTGGTTTAGCCTTACAGAGTAGGTGAAGTGAAAACATTTTTTTTTTTCTCGCAGTTGAAATTAATGTTAAGATAAAAAAAAAAACAGACATTTAAAGAAGTAGCCATTTTACAGGCTCGGAAACGGGGCCCGTCCTCAAAAAGTGGAATACTTGAAACCATGCGCGCAATACGTGTTTTCTACTACTTGTTACCGTAGGAAAACATTTAGAACACAAAAGTGGGTTTTGTCAACAATGAAAAATATATACGCCACCACCTCCTGTTAAACGGAAAATGAATTTCAAATTAAATCAAATTTTTACACAAAACGTGCCTTAGCGAAACTGACCTTGCAGACGTTTAACCCCTTCGATGCTCATGACCGAATGGTTCTGTCATGAGCATCGGTGCTTATTACGGAACCATTCCGTCATGAGGACAGGGGCACGAAATCCCTCTGCTGCAGACAGCAGAGGGATTTCCTTTTCTCCCCCAAAGCCTCTGGAGGCCCCCTCCCTGGTTTCTGTGAAATGACGACCAGCGCGTACGTCGCGCTGTCGTCATTTCACAGAAACCGAAGCCAAAATGAGCCTTTAGGCTCATTTCAGTTTCACTTTCTATGTGCTCAGGGGGCTATCTCAGCCCCCTGAGCACGTAGAATGACGGGAGGTGTATCATTAGAAAGGGGAGAATCTCCCCTTTCCAATGGTACCCCTCCCCAGTTGATCCCTGCTTGGGGATCGCCCCAGGGATTTATTTATATTTTAAGTGTGGCTCACTGGTTAGAGTAGGCAGACCTGGAAGCAGAGGTCAGCCAGGGACCAGGGTTCAATTCCCGGCTCGGCTGGGTCTTGAGTCCATAAATAGTCCATGGACGTGATAATTCTCGCTCCAGTGCATACTCGATTCATGGGTTCACACTCTGCGACTCTGGGCAATAGCTTGCTTAATCTCCACAATGGCCCCTCGCGGCGGGATGCCTGGCTTTCACCTTGTGGATGCCCTGCTGGGTTATCTCACAGGGGAATACCAGGACGGGTTCCCTAAGCAAGCGCTTAGAGACCAGTTGGTGATTTGCGCTATATAAATATCTGCACATTTACATTTACAATTAGGGGCTGCCCAATATGGGCATGCCAATGCCCCCACCACACAAAAATCGTTCTTTTTGCCCCACCGGGGGGCCGAAAGCTCACTAGATAACAGGGATTTAAAAAAATATATAATTAGGGGTATGGGCTGCCCAATATGGGCATGCCAATGCCCCAACCCTCCCACCGCAAAGGTACAGTCTTTCTGGGGGGACAGTAAGCCCACTAGACACCAGTTATTTTTCCCCCGATGAATTTAGGGGTGGGGGTTTCCCAAGATGGGCATGCAGATGCCCCCACCCCTCCCTTAGAATTCCAGTCTTTCTGCCCCCCGGCGGGGACAGAAAGAACCCTAGATGCAAGGGATTGTTTTTTTTATAGGCCCGGGGTGGGAGCTGCCCAGAATGGGCATGGAACTGCCCCCACCCTACCCCCAAAGAAAACAACTTTTTGCCCCCCCCAGGAGGCAGATGGTGGCAATAGCCCCTGATCTGCCCCTCTAGGGGGGGGGGGGGCAGAGAGCCCACTTAGCACCAGGGATTTGTTTTTTATATAGGTAGGGGTGGGGGCTGCCCAGGATGGGCATGTCAGTCCCCCACCCAAATAAAAAATTCTACAGTCTTTCTGCACCCCCCTGGGAGGCAGATGGGGAAATAGCACCTCATCTGCACCCCGGGGGGGGGGGGGTGGGGTGGGGGGAAGCCCACTAGCCACCAGAGATTTTTTTGTCTCCAAATTTTGGGGTGGTCGCTGCTAAGAATGCATAAACACTGTAAATGGTATCAGTTCCTAAAGGGGAAAAAGGTAAAGCATACAACAACCTGGTCGGCTGTGGGAAGTTTGTGGTGTCTCCAAGAAAGGTGTGAGTGTGCAAGGAAAGGACAAAGGTACTCCTATGTGTGGACTAGTGTGCCCTCAAACACCCTTGCGGGTGTACAGCATCATCATTGGGCACTGCTTCTCATGGGGGTGGTGCTGCAGTCCCTCACGGGCCCCACTAGAGGGCTCTCTGACGAAGATCTTTTAGGAGGTGCCGCATTTGTGCATGTGGGTGTGTGGGTCAAGAGGTGGTGGTGAGTGAAAAATAAAATAACCCAGTAGGTACTCTTGTCAGTTTATTAGGGGGTCCTCTGGATTAGGTTAAAAGTAAAACGGGGATGGAGATGCAATTTATGCAAAAATGATGCAAAAATGAGAGGGGAAACCAAGTAAATATATCCCGCTGCTCTCAACCCGTGTGGTGAATCACTAAAGTGTTAGATGTGAAAAGGGGTCGACATGTTTCGCGCTGTGTGTTGGTCCCTAGTGGATCCTCGAGCGCTTCATCAGGACCAGTAGCATAAGAAAGAATAAAAGAGAATTGGGGATAGAAACGCCCTATATTCCCATAAAACCTGCGTTGAGGTTGTGGTAAACAGATACTGTTGCTGGGACACGTTCTTTTATGTGAACCCTGTTCCCAGCCCTCCCCAGTTCGAAGATGGACTGCTTCAGCGGTAACAGGGGTGGAAAGAAGCGGTTATCGCCCTTCTTCTGTATGCGAGAAACAAACCCGTCCTCCAACGCTGCAAAGAATGGACATGCCAATGCCCCCACCTACCCCAAAAAAGATACCACAGTCTTTCCGCCCCTCCCAGGAGGCAGATGGGGGCAGTAGCCCCTGATCTGCCACCCCGGGGGGGGGGGGCGGGGTTCGAAAGCCCACTATGCGCCAGCGAATATGCTGACTTTTTTATAGGCAGGGGTGGGGGCTGACCAGAATGGGCATCCCAATACCCCAAAAGAATAGCCAGTCATTCTGCTCCCCTCTGGGGCATATCGGGGCAATAGCCCCTGATTTCCCCCTCCTCAGGGCGGAAGAAGACCCACTAGGGCACTGACTTTTTTTGAGTCCTAGCGCAGCCGGGTCCTAGGGAAACCTACCAAACCCACACATTTCTGAAACCTAGACACCCTGGGGAGTCCAATGAGGTATGGCTTGCGTGGATCCCCCAATGCTTCCCTACCCAGAATCCTCTGCAAACCTCAAATTTAGCTGAAAAAAAACACATTTTTCACATATGTTTGAGTGGAATTACCATGCTGGCACAAATGTCCTACCCCACAGCGTTCTCCTTAGTGTCCCGAGTAAAATGATACCTCACTTGTGTGGGTGGGGCAAGGGCCTATGGCTGGGAAGAGCCCAAAACATAGGGAATAAGAGTATAGCACTGTAGGACCGGGGGTCACCAGGCCCTATGGGGGTAACGTGACTCGAGCAGGTAGGCACCCAAAGGCTTACGTGTAAAGTGACCATACAGCACACACATCCACTGAGACAGGAAACGCACGCAATAATTCACACCACACCAGTAAGTTGAGTAAAACCAATTAGTTTTATCTAGATCAACATTAGGATCAAAAGCATTTCATTAGAAATCGATTAGGCAGTTCATTAACACATCAAACCTGGCATGGAATCAAAGCGCAACACCTGGTGATCCTGGGGAGCGTCAAACACAGCATTTATGCAAAGCGCTGCACATAGCAAATTATTAGCGCTTCAAATAGAGCATTTCAACATAGCGCTAAACATAGCAAATTATTAGCGCTTCAAATAGAGCATTTCAACATAGCGCTAAACATAGCAAATTATTAGCGCTTCAAATAGAGCATTTTAACATAGCGCTAAACATAGCAAATTATTAGCGCTTCAAATAGAGCATTTCAACATAGCGCTACACATAGCCAATTATTAGCGCTTCAAATAGAGCCTTTCAACATAGCGCTAAACTGGGCAATTCCTTTGAGCATTAGCCTTTTCATTCCACTGGGCCAGCCATCAAAGTTCTACCCCTGCCAGCCAAAACGAAGTCTTACGCATCGCTTTTCCTGTGGGCATTAGGCGGGGTCCTTGGGACCACTCTTCCACCGTCGAGCCAGAATATGCCTTCTTGCCCGGTAGGGGTGAAGACGCTCTTCGTGGTCCCCTTGGTTCTCCCCCTTGTCCTTCCAGTCAGGCCCCTAGTGAAGGGGCCGTGGCCCAGTTCATTCAAGTTCTGGGGCAGTGGGGGTTTAGCGGCTCCACGAAGGATCTCCCTGGGAAGGGGCGTGCTCCGGGCCTCCCGGGCCTCCCGCCCTCCTCCCCGGGAATTACCTGACTCTTCGGCCGTCTCTAGGCCCTTGCACCGGATTCGCCATCGGGAGGGGCTCCCTCCTCCTCATGAGCCTCCCGCCAGTCTGCCCTCTACTCGGCGCGGTCCGGGGCCGGCAGGGACCTCGCGGCGGGATCTCCGGCCTCCCGGCGATGTCCGGGTCGAGGGCCTCCCCAGCAGCTATGGACCAGCGAGGTGGGTGGGCGTTGAGGCACGCCCGTGGCCGCTGTTGGCAGCGCGGCCTGCGGGGGCGCGGCCTCTACTGCCTCAGGAGTCGGCGGGGCGGCGTCAGGCAGCCCGCCTCCGTCACGTGATGCTGGAGGCTGGCTTCCAGGCCTAGCGCGGCCTTCTTCGAATTCCGGCGGCCCTCTCCTCACGGTGGGCCGTGTTGCTGAGGCTGCGACGTCAGCGGCGGGGCCCCGGTCTTCCCCGCGGGCCCCTAGGATGGCAGGGGACAGGCGACACGGCCCAGGGCCACGGCGGTGAGCAATTCTTTTTGGTAACCCCGACAGGGGTAGGAGAAATTAAGAGTTGGCCTGCAGTGTGGGGGGTGGCGATTGCTTTGGCACCCAGCGCCCCCTTTTCCTCACAGTGACGCCCCAGCTCGGGGCAGGTAGGCTGGGAGGAGGCAGGCCACACGCCAGTGGCAGGGCAATATCGGGGGGAGCGCAGGGGTAGCACAGCGCTGGTACCTGGTCGATCCCCCAGCAGTTCAGTAGTACGTTTCTGTAGTAAGGTTCAGTTGTAAGTTTCTTTGGTAAGGTTCTGTCGTCCTTCTGGCGCTTGATGGATCTGGCACCCTTCACAGTTTTGTTCCTTGGGGGAGGGTGGGGGTAGATGAGTTGGTGACTGAAGGGATTTCTCAGTCAGGCTTGATAGGTTGTCCCTGGGTTCCCCTCCCGCTGGGCCAGATCAATGGGCTAGTTCAGGATCCCTCACTCAACTTGAAAGGCAGCACCTAAGCCCTGTCACTTTCAGTGGCATAAGTCCCTGACTAGGCCCCACCGCCTAAAACTCCTGCGTAGGTTCCCCCAGGTCGTCGTCGCCCCAACTGACTAAAAATGTTCCCTCCTTTCCTTAAGTAGCCCTAGGTCAGGTGACCACCCTCTAAGGCGGCAAAAGTAAACCCCACCCTTCTTCTAGAAGGTTCCAGCAAGTTCCAGGAGCTTCCCCACTCTAGCTATGGGACAAAAAGACGGGCTGGTGTCGCAACATTGTTGCAGGGTCCCAGCCAGCTCCTGGCAACTAGGGTGCTACTAAGAAGGCCACTCCGCAGTAGCAGGGGCCTGTGGCAGCCATCTTGGGGGAAGAGAGCACCTGCACCTTAACACTGATTAGCAGTGAAAAGGCGCTCGGAGACCTAAGGTCAACGAAAAAGAGGGTGGAAAAAAATGAGGCAAGAGCAAAAATACAGGGAAAGACCACCCTAGGGCTGACAGGTCTAACAAGCACCAAGAATTCTAAGCGCTACATTTTTTTACAAATAAGTTTTTAGCCAATTCTGCATTGGACACCCACACAAGTGAGGTATCGTTTTACTCAGGACACTAAGAAGAACGCTGTGGGGTAGGACATTTGTGCCACCACGGTGATTCCACACACAAATGTGTTTTTTTTTTTTTCAGCTAAATTTGAGGTTTGCAGGGGATTCTTGGTAAGGAAACGTTGGGGTATCCACGCAAGCCATACCTCATTGGACTCCCCAGGGTGTCTAGTTTTCAGAAATGTGTGGGTTTGGTAGGTTTCTCTAGATAGCGGCGAGCCCTGGGTCAAAACCCCAGGTGACCTCTTACCCCCCCCAACCGGGTAGTTTTGTTATAGGTTATTTTTAAGTGTCAACAGTACGATTTTGGCCATTTCCTGTAGCAGCCACTATGCCTACCCACACAAGTGAGGTACCATTTTCATCGGGAGACCTGGGGGAACGCTGGGTGGTAGGAAATTTGTGGATACACACAGATTCCAGAACTTTCCCACACAGAAATTTGAGAAAGTGATTTATTTCAGCAAAATTTGAGGTTTGCAGGGATTTCTGGGTAGGAGAACGTTGGGGTACCCACGCAAGCCATACCTCACTGGACTACCCAGGTGTCTAGTTTCCAGAAATGTGTGGTTTGGTATGTTTCCCTAGATGACCGCCGAGCCCCGAACCAAAAACTCATGGGACCCCCCCTTGCAAAACCAGGTTAGTTTGTGATAGGTAATTCTGATGTCACCTCGGTTTTGGGCCCTTGCCTGTCGCGGGTAGTTAACCCACCCACAAGAGTAAGGTACCGTTTTTATCGGGAGACCTGAGAAAACGCTGGGTGGGAGGAAGTGTGTGGATCCGTGCAGATTCCAGAATGTTCCCACACAGATATTTGAGAGTGATTTTCTTAAGCGGAATTTGAGCTTTGCAGGGCATTCTGGGTAGGAGAATGTTGGGGGTCCCGCGCAAGCCATACCTCGCTGGACTCCCCCGGGTGTCTAGTTTCCAGAAATGTGTGGGTTTGGTAGGTTTCCCTGGATGGCCGCCGAGCCCCGGGCAAAAAAACTCATGGGACCCCCCTTGCAAAACCAGGTTGGTTTGTGATAGGTAATTTTGATGTCGCCTCAATAGGTTTTGGGCCCTTGCCTGTCGTGGGTACTTGACCCATTCACGCAAGTAAGGTACCATTTTTCTCGGAAGACTTTGGGGAACGCGAGGTGGGTGGAATTTTGTGGATCCACGCAGATTCCAGAACTTTCCACCACAGAAATGTGAGGAAATGTGTTTTTTTGACAGTTTTTTTTAGGTTTGCAAGGGATTCTGGGTAACAGAACCTGGTGAGAGCCAGTCAAGTCACCCCATCCTGGATTCCCCTGGGTGTCTAGTTTACAAATCTGTGTAGGTTTCCCTAGGTGCAAGCAGAGCAAGGGTTCAACAACTACAGCTAGGCACTTTGCAAACGAGCATTGGCATAGCCAATAGGTCTCACCTTTGGGACCTTATAAGTGTTTAGCTAGAGATATTGACTTTGCTTATGTTTTAAAGCTGTGCTGTACATTAGTTTGGAGAATGCTGAAAAGTTCTAATAAAGAAGTGTTTATAGCATTTTTGTTACTTTATATTTTACCAAGAAAGCATTACGTCCAAGTGAAAGACCATATAAAGTATTACTTTTAAATAATGTTCTCATCTAATTTTGTCTTATAAAATGTTGGCAACTCGTTTTTGCTTGTGCCAATGCGAGCTTGTTATCGTTTTTTTTGTTATGGGGGCATAAATAACAGGAGGCTGAAGCTTGGGAAATAGTACCTGTGTAACAGTTAGTGTGATAGTTAGTTAGTTTGTTAATGAGAGAGTTAGTTAGTGAGAGAGTTAGTAAGTTAGTAAGTGAGTGAGAGAGTGCGTTAGTGAAAGAGAATTAGTTAGTGAGCGAGGGAGTTAGTGAGACAGAGAATTATTTAGTGAGAGAGAGAGATAGAGTTAGTTATTGAGAGAGAGAGAGTGTATGAGAGAGAAATTAGAGTTAGTTTTGAGAGGGAGAGTCTGTGAGCGAGAGAGAGTTTGAATTAGTGTTTTTAAAGAGTTAGATAGTGAGAGAGTTAGTGAGAGGGATTGAGAGTTTCTTAGTTAGAGAGTAAGTTAGTTGGTGAGAGAGTGAGTTATTGAGAGAGAGTGAGAGAGTTAGTGAGTTTGTGAGAGGAAGGTTGAGAGATGAGTTAGCGAGAGAGAGTGAGTTAGAGAGAGCTACTTAGTGAGAGAGAGTTAGTGAGAGAGTTAGATTTAGTTAGTGAGAGAGAGTTAGTACTTATTTTAAGCGTTATTTTTGTACAATCAAAGCACTGTGTACATATAAAGAATACTAATGAGTGTAGCAAAATAAAGTAGCAGAATGTTGAATTGCAATTAAAAAAAACATTAAAGTAAATTAATTTTGTGAATGCTGTAGTGAATAAATATACGATTTTTCCTTTGATTAATTAGCAGTTACATTTGTTTTGCACATATAAAACACCCAATTAGAGTACTTGGAAAGAACTATAGTGAGTCTTTTTAGTGAGTCTTTTTAAAGTTAACTGAAAGGCAATGAAGGCTGGTATTCCTGCAGATAAAAAAAAAAAATCCCCTGGGGGTGACGGCAAAAATAGAGAGCAAGAGAACGACCCGTCCCCTCACCTGCTTTTTAGGTCTTGCCTGGCGAACGCAGCGCGAAGCGCTGCTATCGCCAGCGAGATCTATTGTTGCTGACTTGCCTCGGAAGTGGGACAGGAGATGGGCACGCGCAGGCTTTGGCGGATTTGAGTTGGTGTACGCGCTTGTGAAGACGCGCTTGCAATGATGTGTACACGGCGTGCACATCTCCTGTCCCCCTTCCGTCCTCACCAGCCGCATGCACGTTCACTTTCACTTTCCATTCCGCCCCCCACCCCTCTGTCGGGGAGATGTTGGCCAAGGAACACGTGGTAAATATGAGAAAAAAACCCTGATGCAGGGACTGCGGCTGACAGGCGATTCGTTACACAAAGTTAGATTAACCCGTGCACTGCTCCCAGCATGGGGGCCAGAGGTTAAAACAAGGAATACAGTCAGGGTTTTATCTTTCAATGGAAGCCTAAATATAGCGGCGCAGCGCAGCATCTCCTTGGTGACTGGCGGCTCCTCACCTCATCGTGTCCGCTGCTGGGAGTCCGGGCGGGGACGGCGGGTCATCTGGAGTCCGACCCAGGGTGTCGTGGGTCCCGGGCACCGCGCAGCTACCAGGCGGGGGCCATTAACCGGCTGCAGGGGGCGGCGGAGTGCGGGGCACCGACGTGCAGCTGTGTCCCGACTGGCTGGGGCTCGCGCTCCTCGGGCTCTCGTGTCCTGCCCCCCGCGGCGGCCTCCTCCTCCTGCCACCGACTCTCTCTGCTAGTGCTCTCTCTGCCGAAGGGATGGGGAGAGGTAAAGTGGGAAAGAGCTGACGCGCCGACTGCCTTAGGGACGGGCTGACAAGTGGGGGTGACGGTCGCGAGCGTGCAAAGTCCAAAGGGAGGCGCTCTCAGACAAGGGGGTTGGACAGCGTCGTGGGCGCGAACAACTTCTTCCACCTAGGGCTGGGAAATGGGATGGGTGAAGTCCAAGAAGTAGCTTGAAGGATAGAGGGGTTGAGCAAGGAGATGGGTCGCTCTGTGTGTGTGCACGCAGCAGCCATCTTTAAGTAATTCGATTACGTTAGGCGAGTTAAAATAGTTACCCAGAAACAAGAGTATTTTTTTGTTGGTGCCAGTCTAATGAAAGCGTGTATTATTTTAAGTGAACTTTAGACACGTAGCTGTGCTTGTTGATTGCACGTAATTTTTCAATTAAATTGTGTTAGACCTGTCAGCCCTTTGGGTGGTCCCTCCTCATCATTATTTATTTTGTCCCACTTTTGCCTCAAACCCTGTTTGAATTTTCCCTTTTTGGGAACCACCAGACTTTTTCGTGTTGCTGCAGATTCAGGGAGCCATTTTATCTACCCCTGGAACTTCTGTCTGAGGGCCTGGAGCACAAAATGGTGGCCACCTGTGACATCACCAGCATCCACTGGAACCTACTAGCACCTTCCAGAACATTCCAGAACCCTGTGACCGTTGGAGGCGGTTTAGAATGTTGGGGAGTTAAGAGAGAGAGTTGACAGTTGGAGCTGGCAGTTGGCACCTGACTGGTGAAGGGAGAGCAGCACAACAGTGAAGGAGGAAGGAGTGAAGCAGCAGGGGTGGAAACTTGTGCCTGGAGTGGGGTCCATAAACCCACCCTTGATACTAGTCCCTACTGATGGATCCCAGCCTGTAGCCCTGTGTGGGAAGAAGCCAGAAAAACTCATCCTAAGGACCTGGACAGCAGGAACAGGCCTTAGAAGCAGAAAGCAGCAAGATCCTGACCTGGAAACTGGTTTCCCTGGAGTCCGGCGTCGAGTAGCCTGAGACCTGGAGCCCGAGGTGGAGAAGCGGCGCTGACTGAAGAAGCAGACGTCGTACCCGGAGCCGCCTGAGGTCGTGAGAGGGCGCCGACGGAGGTCGTGAGGAATACCAGAGGTCGAGGAGGAAGTTAACCGAGGTCGAGTGAGCGGCGTCATCGGAGGAGTGAAGTCCGCCCTCCGGAGTCGTCGGAGACCGAGGTGAAGTGTACCGGAGGTCGGGAGTGAGGATCGCACTCCGGAGTCGCCCGGAACCTGAGAGGAGGAGCACCGGAGGTCGGGGGTGAGGATCGCACCCCGGAGTCGCCGGAAGTCGACATCGAGGCCAGGCCGGCCGTCGTCATCGAAGCCGAGAGCGCCATCGGACCGGAGCCGCCCGAAGTCGACATCGAGTAGAGACTGCCCGACGCCGTCGAATCGGAGGTCGAGATCGAACCGAGGCCGCCGACATCGGACCGGAACCGCCTACCGGCGTCGTCAAAGAACTGACATTGTGCCGAGGCCGCCGAGATCGAACCGGAACCGCCTCACGGCATCGACACGACTCCAGCGGCGTCGGAGCATCAGAAAAAGGGCAGTAAGTGGAGTAGAGGGCGCCTAAGGCCCTGTGGAGACCTGAGAGACTGCTCTAAGGGGCTAGGGAGGTGCTGGAACCAACCTGACTGTGCCAGGGGTGAATTGGGACTAACCTAGAGAGGTTGTGTGGAGAGAGAAAGCCAGGGCACTGGTATCCCCCCCTTGATCTACCTCAGTTTAGGCCTCAGCCTTGCCCCAGCCAGGGAGTAGAACCCCTCAAGCCTTCCACAACCCTACAAGCTGTGCCTGGGCCAAATCAGCCCTTAGGAATTGAAAAGTGATCTGATTACATGAGTGTTGCTGTATACTCTTAATTATTTATTGGGGGGCCCTGTATTTATTGTGGTTAACCTATTTATTGCTTCACTATATTTATTGGTCCACAGGACTTGTTGGTGTACAATATTTATTGGTGACAGTATTTATTGCCTCAGAATATTTAATTGCCTGTATTACCTGCACTGTTATTTATGTCCTTTATATTTATGATCACCCCTATTTATTGAATCTCCAGACAGTATTTATTTGATCTGCACTATTTAAAATTTGTATATTGTGATTGACTTATTTATTTTCTCCAATCAGCAACTAAGAGAAAAAGCAGATAAACAGATATTTTCATAATTTTTACGGTGTAGAGTCGTTTTTGGAACGGATGCACGCATGGTTATTGTATGGGTATGTTGTATGCTTAGCACGGAGCCTGATTCCTGACCACTCGAGCCAAGCTACCACAGTGTGTCCGGAAGACCACCACCACCCCTTCTAGTGTGGGAGTGGTTTTCCAACAAATTGTAATCCGAAATTAATAACAAAAGTGACACATTTACGCTGTGAAAATAGCTAATTATTAATGTGGGTTGAAGGCGGGAAATGCAACCGTCATCATTAATTCAAATACAAGCTCGTGCGAAGTTTTACAAGTATTGTCATTCCAAGATGGCCGCTTGCGGCCAAGGAAGGCTTAAGCACCTCACTCTGTCCCTTAAAGTACTTTGGGGACAACACTTCCATAACTCTTTCCAAGGTTGCGTGTGGGGAAATTTGCTGGGGATAGGGGATACAGTACAGCCTTTTGGAATAGCACGTACATGACTTCACATAACCGGGTCTATAATGTAATATTAAGTTTTTTCCTAAACCACCCCATTTAGGAAAAATGCATGGATCAACTTTGCCTTTGTAATTTAAGAGTAGGGACGGCTCTGACTGTATCGTATTGCAATTTCAATTATTTTGCACTTCATACTCCCGATCAGGTTAGGGTGGTCAACTTTCCATTAACACTTCACTTATACATGCCAGTATGAAGACACATTGCCCCATTGCGAGTTTGCGCTATTGGCATTGTAACTGACAATGCCTCTTTATTATGTTTTGTTTTTTAAAACAAACAAAAGGCATTGTCATTTACAATGCTAATAGCTTAATCTCTTGCAAATGCGAGACCTATTGCATTGCAAATGCTTGTTCAAACTGTTGTGTGCTGAGCACCGGCACTAGTGCTCTGCATATAGTCATTCATGGTTAGTTAATGCATCGTGAAGCTGGTTGGATAGCTTAGCGAGCGAGTGCCCATTGCTGTGATTTGTGTTTGATATGCAGCAGCTGAAACTGCACGCCATGGTGGGGAAAGTGTCGCATTGCATAGCGCCATAAGGTATCTGCCTATAATGGCCCTAACTTAGCACTGGCCACGGGCAGCAATCACTAACTGAAAAATAGTGTTTAGATAATGTGTTGCGCGACTGGTATTGCTGCGTCAGTAATTGCATTTAGATATATATCACAACAAGTAACATTATACCTGCAACAAGCCGGGACTCTTGGCTTTGTTTATGGTTGTTGGTTGCATAAAATAAATACGTAACAATTTTGGCTTCGTTCCATAGCATATTGAAAATGCTTTAGTTCTGATATGATGGGACTTAGAAAGAACTATAGCGAGTCTTTTTGAAGTTACCTGAAAAGCAATGAAGGCTGGTATTCCTGCAGATTACAAAAAAAAAAAAAAAACCCCCTGGGGTTGACGTGAAAAATAGAGAGCGAGATAACGACCCGTCCCCGCACCTGCCTTTTAAAACTGTTGGTGCTGAGCATCGGCACTAGTGCTCTGCATATAGTCATTCATGGTTAGTTAATGCATCGTGAAGCTGGTAGGATAGCTCAGTGAGCGTAGTGCCCATTGCTGTGATTTGTGTTTGACATGTAACAGCTGAAACTGCGCGCCATAGTGGGAGAAGTGTCACATTACATAGCGCCATAAGGCAGCTGCCAACAATGGCCCTAACTTAGCACCGGCCACGGGCAGCAATCACTAAATGAAAAATAGTGTTTACTGACTTTGCAATGCTTGTTTAGTTACTGCAGCTGATGCCACCAGTGTCTTGAGACCTACTGTGGCTATTAATGCACGATAATAAAGGCCTTGGTTAGTCATTCACCCTTGTCTTAGTCACATGCACTTTTTTCATTAAATGTATGTCACACAATTTTTCAATATTTGTCAAATCTCTATGGAGCCATACAAGTGCTAGTTAACTATAATAACTTAAAATAGTACGCAACGTAAATGTCTATCTCTTTTCTACTCTGGCAGCCGGTCGGAGATTTAAAATTTATAGACACGTTGGCGGGGTCAGCAAAACATAAGTGAGGGCAAAAAACTGAGCCCCTTGCGTCTACTGTAATCTATGAGTACCCTTTTGCACATTCACCTACACGGAATGCATGTTCAATAAGTAGAAACAATTATTCTGGTGAGAGAAATTAATGTAAAAATAGTGATGATTTTGTAACACATATTTACGATATTCTGTTAATGTTATTAAATAGGAAGGCCTTTCAGATTGGAATTTTTCTCTCCAACCTCTCTGGGATAGAGTGAAACTAACTCATGACAATAATATTATAAAAATAATTTTAAATGAATTAACGTTGTAACCTGTTCTCCCTCTCCTTTTAAAGTGGATTATCTGCATACAGAATGAAATTAAGATTTCCTCTGGAAAGACCAATATCCTTGAAGTCTCCTCTTTCAATAAGTTACTCTTCATCGCAGGGTGGGGAGGAGGGGAACAGGTGTCTCCTCTGAGGCTGATGTAACCCCTTTAGTTTGGCTGCCATGAACCCCGTGTCCTGATTTCTGAATTCATTTGCGAGTTAGCAGGTCCCTAAAATCAAATTGCTCAATGGTGTGAAGAGGGCAGCGTGATCCATTCTGAATCAGAGCGCTGATGCTAATGCACCCCCACCGTGACCACTGTGGGATGTCAGAAATACACCTACTACATTCAGAGATCCTTTGTGCAGGGAAATATGTGGAGATGAAACAAGTCTCTCCCTGCACACTGCATGAATATAAATACGTCCCAATTTATCAAGCGAGTGAATCCCTTCTCTTGTGATCTTTCGAGTTGTGATGACAAATCAAAGCACAAGAGATAGTTAGAGCGAAGCAACAAAAAAAAAAACAGGCTGTGTATTAGGAAATATTTATGGCTTTGTCATTCCACGAGGGACAATGGCGCAATTCGTGACTAGTTAAAACAAGCAAAAGGAAAGTGATCGCGATCGTGCGAAAAACATAAAAGCAGGGGTGCGTGCCGGCAAACACGCGAATGGAACGGCAACAGTAAAAGCAGGGGTGCGCCAGATGGCGCCTCGGGCGTTGAAAGCTGCCGGCTGCTCGCGTGAACGCAAGCGCTAGGCCAGCGTGCAGCACTTTGAAAACTAACCTACTAAATGTTTCTTCGAGCAGCGCATGCGTGCTGACTCAGCGCGATCTAAAAAAGGGTCATTTTTCACTGTGAAATTGGGGTGTGTCCACGTTTCATTTTGCGCCGTTTCCTGTTGCGGGCACTAGGCCTACCCACACAAGTGAGGTACCATTTTTCTCGGAAGACTTTGGGAAAAGCAGGGTGGGTGGAATTTTGTGGATCCACGCAGATTCCAGAACTTTGCACCACAGAAATGTGAGGAAAATGTGTGTTTTTTTTTTTTTTTTTTTACAATGTTTTGGTTTGCAAGGGATTTTGGGTAACAGAACCTGGTGAAAGCCTGTCAAGTCACCCCATCCTGGATTCCCCTGGGTGTCTAGTTCACAAAAATGCATAGGTTTGCTAGGTTTCCCTAGGTGCCGGCAGAGCTAGGGTTAAAAAACAACAGCTAGGCACTTTGCAAAAAAACTTTCATTTTTCACTGTGAAATTGTAGTGTGTCCACGTTGTGTTTTGAGCCGTTTCCTGTCGTGGGCACTTGGCCTACCCACACAAGTGAGGTACCATTTTTATCGGGAGACTTGGGTAATTCAGATGTGAAGAGCAACTTTTCTTAACTATTGACTTTCAATGCATTTCTGCCTTCCAAATGAAAGACAATGTGTAAAAAAAAAGTCATTTTGAAAAATGACCTATAATTCTCATGCTAGTATGGGTACTCCCAATTTTGGAAATGTGCAAATATCTACTGTTTCTAAACTCTATATTTTGTTCCCATTTCAGAAATGCATAGGTGTCTTTCATACCGTTTTTTCCATGTATAAATTTTCCCAGAATAATTGCTATATACCCGGTACATAATAAAAAAACATTGGAAGACGCTGCTCAGTTATTGGCTCTGGGTTCGTCGGGTTCTTGGTGAACCTACACGTCCTATATATCGCCACAAATAGCTGTTATAATTAAAAGAAGTTGCAGGTGAACACGTTGACACAAATGGCTGTTTTTTTCAACTAGTTTTCAATTTTTCCTATATTTAACTGTTTGTTTCTATAAAGAAAGCTTGAAGGATCTAAACAAATGACCCCTTGCTGAATTCAGAATTTTGTCTACTTTTCAAAAATCTATAGCTTTCCCGGATCCATTATTGCTTTCATACCTATTTCTACCATTAACTGGAAGGAGGTTGAAAGCTCAAAAATATGGTATGTCCCAGAAAAATGCCAAAACTGTGTAAAATGATTTGGTTTTCTGGCAAAAGTCTGCTTGTCCCTAAAACTGGGAAGATGGTGATTTCAGCAACACAACCCCTTTTTGATACCATTTGCAAGGAAAAAACCAGACACTTTCATCTGTAGCCCTTTTTTTGCATTTTTCCCCAAAAAAACCAAAATTTAGCTGTATTTTGGCTAATTTCTGGGTCCCCTCCAGGGGAATCCAAAAACCCTGGGTACATTTTGAATCCCTATGATGTTGGAGAAAAGGACGCAAATTTGGCATGGATACCTTATGTGGGCAAAAAGTTACAGGGGCCTCAGCGGGAACTCCCCCAAATAGCCCAAAAAAGGCTTAGCACGGGGAGGGGGGGGGGGGGGGGGGGAGGCCTGGCAGCGAAGGGGTTAAATAGCTATACACGTTATAATTAGCAGCACTTTTCTCGTCATACATTCGAAAACGAATGTTATAGGATGTAGACAAACCCACCCTCTGACGTCTTTTTCACTAAACCTCTGTGTTTCCCTAGTGCTGTCCTGTCAGTGCGACTGGGTGCCTGCGTTTAGGTTATCTCTTCTTCCGTGTGGTCTGTTCTGTTGTGCAGGAAACGACAAATACTGGATCGGAAAAATCAGGGCAGACTTTGGAAAGAAGTGTGCAATATTTCTAGGAAAACTCGTCAGTTTCATGTAGACAGCAGTCACTTTGGGAGCGCTGCGCTCGTTCCTTAACACTCATGGGAAGCGGGCAAGAAAATAAACGTATATTTTAGGAGTCTCTGCTTTCTGTGACCGTTTCATGGAGAAAAGCACCCTTCGAAGTCTTAACTTTGTGTCTTTTCTTGGATAGCAGCCATCGGCGCTGGATAGAATCTACAGCACTCACCGCTTTCTTCTTCCGCCTCCTTCCTGCCTGCCTCCCTCATCAACATTCTTCGCCTCCACCCCCCCAACTCAAACCATGACCGGCCTCCAGCTGCAGCTCCACCTTTGAGAAATAGGAAGAGGCGAGAGAGTGCTTTCTGTTCACAAAAATGTTTGCAATGCCATAGGTCTCACATTTAAATGCGAGACCTATGGCATTGCAAACAAACAGCCGCCACTGTTCAATAAAGAAAAAGTATGCGTACCGTGTAACAACCACGTAAAGGGGCCAGTAGCCATGGGAGGTTACAAATGAAGACAAGGCTGTACTGAGGAGGAACTAACAAGCCTATGAAGGAATCAGACGCCAGCAGTTGCGAAGGACAAAGACACAAGTCAATGAAAAATATGGACGGGACTTCTCCTCTATACTCTACCTACAACAGATCGCCAGAACAGTGCTTGCGTGCTGGCTCAGGCTGGACCTAAAAATGATCAGAACTGTGAGAAGGGCAAGCACTTTTTTGCCTGCGCACAATTCTTCTGCCTGGTCAAAACGTGCTCCTGGCTCTCAACATGTGGGCAGAGCCAAAGGCCTCTTTGGTTCTCACATTATGGTCTGGTGACAGCTGCCAGACTAAAAAACCCAGACACTAGAGTCTTCTCAGTCTCTAGATTCAGTCAGCAGTGGACACATGGACTTAGGAAGCTGGCTGCTGCAGGATATCTTTGTTCACACTTGTAGTTTCACCTGGTGAGCCAGGGAGGGCTGGAACGCTGCTGCAAAGAAATCCAGAATCTTCTAACAGCCTTATCTGCTGGTGTCATGTATAAACAGCACAGAGTTGGGCCATGCTGCTGATTCACGGAATAGTTTGTGGTTATTGCAAAGTTTCCAAAGTGTGCATCAGGAACGGTGTTGGCGCCTGTTAGGAAGCATGCTCTGGTGGTGTTGCTAGACTTTCTGAAAACCGTTTTGTAGTGACTTGAAGATGTGGCAATGACTTTCTGATATTTTCCTCCAAGGCCCCTCGACCTCCTGGTATCCGTCAGTGAAAAAGTGTCAAGTCTATCTCTTGCTTGTAGAGGCCTCTTACTCTTGTCACCAACGTGACTGCGTGTGATGTGAACTAGGGCTGCATGTGCTGCTGCAAGACGGCTGAGGGGCCACATGAAAACGTAGGGGTATACGAGTCATGTTCAAAGTATGCTATAGACAACAGGAGAATCAGAATGCAGAATGGGGGTGAGCAGATAGTCGCTGGTTGATGTGTCAGGACTTGACGTATGGTGTAAGAATGGCATCGGACTCCACTCTGGTTGTAAGACACTGCACTGGAAGATGCCATTTACAAGGACTGGCTGGAAGGTGTTTCCAGTAGGGTGAACTTGACTACAGATTTCGATGACTTGCCTTCATGTAGTCATGGATTATTCCATAGTTCATCAATGGTTGGAGTGATGGGTGAGCATATGGCCTTTGTAGCTTCATTGGTTGCTGGTGCTCTACATCTTCTACTTGTGCAAGGCATCTATATCTCTTTGCGTGCATTCAGCAGTTCAATAGGTGGCCGGTGACTGTGTCTGGGCGTTTGAGCTGGGAAGATTGCGATGGAGACTAAGTTTACCTGTGTGGTTCTCCTTCTGGGCTGTCGCCAGGTCATGGTGGCTCCACATCAGAGGCTTGCTTGTGTTGGTAGATGCAGTCAGTCATTGTCATTGGTACAAGTTGGTTATGGGGGCTACTTCCAGGCCTGGTCTCACCTGATCCTCTCTCTGCAAGCTTGATCGGGCATCAGGTTTCCTAGTATGAAGCAGCTGGTGACACGGTTCCTTTCTTTTTTGAAACATTTTTTATCAATAAACATGAATACAGCAGAACAGATGAAATCCCTGGGTAGGGAATCACAGGAATGAGCAATGGGTATGCAATACATTAATAAATTAAGTATCCTGAGCGTGTCTGCATCTTATAGCCAGAGGCGCAAGAACACACCTGTTATACATCCATGTATAACAAACTGAACATGTAATGATAGCAATATATAAATATCCAGCGGATTGGGGTCTGCAGCTTAGGGAGAGGCACAAAGTTGGTTACAGACGGAGCCAGTTGTGAAGTGGTTGTCTTGTGTGTAGCAGTATGAATGATGCGTTGACGGCAACTTTGGGAGACTGGGTGGGAAGGCCTACAGATTCACTGCGCACCGTCTGTGGCTTAAGGAGGCGATGGGGAGAGGAGTCTGGGGGCCTTATGTGCGGTGATGTACTCTATGGGAATGTCGGCAGGGACCGTCCAGGGCCGGCCCTCAGGTCTGTTGGGTTCATGGGTGAAGATCATTAGGGGACATAAGGTATAAGAATTGTGTTTAGTATGTCCTGTTCTTGTGAGATTGGTCTCCTGTACAGGTGGTGTACTTTTTGGTAGCGTAGGGCTTCACCCTCTTTCTTCCCCCTTTTGCTACCAAACCCTGCCATGTCGCCAATGGTGGGGCAGCTGGAGCCCTCCACTGGAGGTTAAATGTTTGTTTAGCAAGTAAGAGGACCATGCCCAAGAAGCTAGACTGTACCGCTGTGTACCTCGTCTTGAGTTGAAAGATACCGAAAGCGCAAGCCTCCCAAGTTTATATGTCGGAGTTCCTTGACCTCCCGCAGTGCCTCATGCACTGTCTGCCAGTAGGCTAAAAGGGCAGGACCATAATATGTGATGGAGATCCACGCCCCCCTATTTACAACGGGGCATCGCAGGTTTGTCATGGGGAAATAGCGGTAAGCTGTGCAGGTGTTACTGTTAGAATTCCTTTGGGAAAACAGAAAACAAAAGGTGCTTGGCAAAACAGGAACAGTTTAATTAAACAGTTCAACTGGTAGAACAGTTACCGGTATGAGGTCTGCCGCAATTTACATTGGGTTTGTGCTCTGCTTGTATACAAAATTAGAACAAGCAATAAAAGTTTCCGGCGTACCATATATGGTAAGGAATGTTGGTTGCTGCCTTAGAGTCATAAATTAATGGCCAAATGGTTAATACAGGTGGGTAAGGAATGTTGGTTGCTGTCTTAATGTCATAAATTAATGGCCAAATGGTTAATACAGGTGGGTAAGGAATGTTGGTTGCTGCCTTAGTCATAAATTAATGGCCAAATGGTTAATACAGGTGGGTTTCAACCTTGCATGGACACTGTGTGGCCAGTGGTGAACGGGTCCAGATGTCCAGCATGGGGAGTGCATAGTCAATACTTGTGCTAGGTACTGATTGGCCGGAGTTCCTAACTCATGTGGCACCTGACTTCATGGTGTTTTCAGAAGCACGCGTACCCCCTCTGGCCACATGTGCTTTATTGGGGCAATGTCCCCCGACCATTGTAATGCCGCTGTGCCTATCTGTGGGATTGATCAACAGTTTCCTGTCCAAGTGTTTGCCTGCCAGGTATACACCCTCTCACCTGTGACGTATCAATCAGTAATCTCAGGGGCCTGCGTGACTACATACTTTTGTGTCAAGGTAAATGTGGAGTTCAGAACAGGCGATTCTATTAATAAGGACGATAGTTAATTTTTGTTGATAAACTCAGATATCCATATTAACATTCCCCACGCTAGTTGATTCTTCAACTACACAAACTCATGCATTTGTGCCATTAGTTTACTTGGGTCCTGCTGTTGCCTTTGCTTGCTTTTGACTACGACAACCTTTCCTAATACCTTGCATTCTACCAATTTGAGGACTGCGTTTTTAAAGCAGACGATCCCCAATTGTATAACCCCACAAACGAATAGAAACACAATGATAACTGGCAACATAGACCGGTTATCGATTTTGGAAGCCAGGAGAACCAATTCAAAAACCAATCCTGCTCAGGGGCACCTCCCTCTTCACGCATGCTTCTCTGTAGATGATGCAGTGCTTGGATGGCAAGTATCAATGTTCCATTGTTCATGTTGTTCCCTGGTAATGTACAGCAGGCGGTGTCAATCTTGACGCAGACCTCTCCCTCCATTGCAGCCATTAAGTCTAGCACATATTGATGCTGCATTACCATGAGGCGGATGGCTCGCATTTCTTCCCTGATTGAATTGAGGCTGAGCTCAGTGCTATTCATCATCTTGAGCATTTCCCACTGGGTAATCTGAAGCCAGCGGGCATTAGCTTTTGTCTACATGGTGATGAAGTGTATCGACCCCTCCCAGCAGCTGTGCCTCTCTGAACAGTCTAAATTCTTCTGGTATTTCTTGGAAGTAAGCCCAGGTAAAATAGTCTGCTATTCTCTTTTCACAAGCTTGGTGTAGCAAGGTGGTCTTTTTTAGGTTTTGCCTGCGCTTGCGCTGTGCTTGTGGACTCTATTGTGTTTAATACAAATCTTAAAAGGGGTTTACATTCTGCCCTTGCTTTTCATTGAGTGGTGTGCTTACCAGTTGCTTTTCCTTTCTTTCTATTGGTTGTAGAATGCCATTTGCTGTTCTTTGTGTGTTCTTCTTATCAGTATCCCACGGCCCAAATATTCTTTTTCATCCATGTTCAACTAATTTCTCAGCAAGCTGTCAGCACCCCTGCCTTTCCTCTCCTCCCCAGACCTCTTCCACAGGCTCTGCAGCTTGACCTCCTGTGTTGCTCCTCCCACAGATTCTTATTTTCTCCGCACTGGTAATGTCAGCTTTCTGGCTTAGACAAATACAAGGTAATGCACATTATTTCTTCATTCCTGCTCATACTGTTTTAGTGCAATCAATATTGCTGTGCTTCACCCTTGCTCCCCCTCCCTCGCGTCTTTTCTTCAATCTGTTATCCGTCACACCTCTCATGAGGTAATGGACGTGCGATGCCTCCCTGTTAGAAATGGGATTTTTAGTAGGCTAGGGCGTGGGCCAAAGCCAGGCAAAAATCACCACTCTAGTCATTATAAGGGAGTTACACGTCCAAAATAACCCCTGCTCACCCCCTTGGTAGCTTGGCACGGGCAGCCAGGCTCATCTTGGAGGCAGTGTGTAAAGCATTTGCACATGACCGACAGTAATACAGTGTACACACTACAAAAAGACACCGCACAAGTTTAGAAAAATATCCAATATTTTTAAATAATTAAAACAAGACCAAAAACGATAAAAATCCACAATACTATACTTAGAAGTTCACAGTTCAAAAATACATTGATTGAAAAGAGTTCTTGTCTGGATAGCTCAATCCGGGCTTCCGCGGTGTTGTGGGCTCACAAATCCAAAAGCAATTCCGGGGATCAGGAGTATTGGCGCCAACAGGCGTCGGGTGTTGGGTTGCGAAGGGCAGCGGTGCGGCGGGCAGTGAGATGGCGTCGGTGAGATCAGGGTCGCGGTGCGAGATGGAGGCAGTGTGCGGCGCTAGCAGGTCACGGTGCAAGCAACGGCGTTCTAGTTGCTGAAGCACTGTAGTTGGCTGACGAGCGGGATCGATAGCACCGGCGTCGGTGGCTAAGGCTGCGGTGTTGAATGAGGGCTGTGCGTTGTGTAACTTACGAGCGGTGACCCGAACTATGGTGCAAGCAGCGGCGTCGATCTTGGCGGGAAGTGGCGGTGTCAGGAAGGCCATGGTGTCGTCGTATAGCAAGGTGGTGCAGAGTGAGGTGCCCACAGGTGGCAGTGCGAGCAGCGGCTTGGTGATGGCGTTGTCGTTGGTGAGACCAGGGTCGTTTTGCGGCGGTGCCCTCTGCAGTGCCTTCAGTACTGCGTTGTCGAGGTGGTGTTCTTCAGGTTGCAGTACGTCGTGCACCATTCTTAGTTGAAACACTAAAGGGTTCTGGCCCTAATCAGCAAGGCCAGGCCAAATTTGATGCTTAAAAAACAACTCAAGTGACTGTAAAAAAATTAATTTTTATTTTCTCAATATTTCTTTTAAATTCAGTTTTTTCTTTAGTTCATGTCTTTTTTTAAAGCACAATTCAACATCAATTCATATGAACCACATAGCACATATATATTAATGACTCACTAGCTCTAGTTCCAAAAAACAAATTTATTAATGAAAAAAAACGAAAAGGCCCAGGCTGGGGAGAGAGCAGATCAAAATTATTTTTACTGTTGTCCAAATCTCTTCAAAAACAGGATTACCCCACTAAGGGCTCTTGCCAAACAATGTGCAACTCAGGTAACAAATTACTCAACAAACATAAATCCTGCAGGGAAAATGGTTAACCTGGTAAGTTATTTTTGTAAACATTTGTTTGGACAAGAAAAGGTATACGCGTTTCGAACCCCATTTGACATTTTGCGTGGGGTTCTCCTCAGGACCAGGAACGAGCTGTAAAGTAAATAATAAGTGCCTGTGTTACCATCTATTCATATATTCGAAACACTCCATTTGTTTTCTTATGTAGGTGTTTATGCTTTTCTTTGCATGAAATTTCTTGCACCACAAGGTGGCTGCCACTTTCTCTTAAGACCGGTGATTACCGAAAAAACTCTATGGGCATCAAGGGCAAAAGAAGAAAAAAGAAATTAAAACCTGGCAGGACTGCCATTTTTTCACTTTAGAGCAAACACGGTCTTCCGTGATGTTTGAACACAAGGGAAAGAGTTTGGTAACGATTTTTAGCTCACTTACTTGGCCTTTTATTTGTGCATCGATAGTCGTGGTTCATAAATCGTTCTCTACTCTGAACAAGTGTCTGATGGAGCGGTGTTGTTTATGTGCGTGCCTGCTCTGAAGACAAAGGCGCTTCTTGTGTACAGCGTGTGTCATCCAACAGTTCAGATAATTTATTCCAATTCCAATTTTCGTCAGTGCTTTTCCAATAAGACTAACCCGTGCTGCAAAAAGTGGAATGAGGCCCTAAACGTGCTGCACGAGGTCTACTTTGAACATAAGGTTGCAACTGCCATGTTTAAAATACTTATCTGTTAGAGTCACGGTTTTGATTTCTTTGTGGAAGTTCACATTCATGCGTCGTTCTTTTTAATGTGTGCTGCAAATAGAATAAAAATAACAGCGTTTTGACCGGGTTCACTGTCATTTTGATGAGATTGTGGACAATTTAAGATGGATACAGCTGTTGAAAATGCAGTCAATACCTTTGTACTTTCACAATCCGCAACTACAGCTTTTAAATGTCTTTCTAGCCCACAGCATTCGTATTGAATTCCGCTACAAGTGAGATGACAACACCCACGTTATTGCAGACGATACCTTTACTTCAAAAACAAAAGTCGCGGGGCACCGCTTTAATTCGTCATTCCTGAAATCTTTTCACTGTGGCACCGTCAATATCTTCCGCGCCAAACGTTCGAGAGAGTATCGGAACTGAGTTTGGCTGACTCTTAAATATGACGGCAGCGACCTGCGCGCTTGACATTGCCCACGTTGTTGTCTTTGTTTTTTAGGTCTCGCCTGACCCAGCGTTTGCGCTGGTCTGGCAAGACTTTAACCAAGCATTAGCATAGCCAATAGGTCTCGCTTTTGGGGCCTTATAGGTATTTAATTATGCAGCACAATGTCCTTGGTGCAACAACATCAACTGTTGCATGGCTAAACACTTATAAGGTCCCAAAGGCGAGACCTATTGGCTATGCCAATGCTTGTTTCCTTTTTGAGCTGGTGTTTGCAGGGGAGCTTACCAGCACTCATTTTTGGGGACATGCAGTTATTTTTTTTTTTAAATTAGAATTAGACCCAGAAAAAGCTAGAGAAAGTCATGAAAGGGGGGAGGGAAAGGAAGGGCGAGAGACAGTCTGAAAACCGTTGATAAAGGAAGGAAGAAAGCTGAAATGAAAAAGAACAGAGGTCAGCGAGCATCTGGTGGTGGATGAGAGAGGCCTGGAATAGAATACAGATAAGAGGCCTCGGTGTTCGGTACCACCGCCTGCGGGCTTCACAGTAAAGCACTGGTGGGGTCTGGCACTTACTCTTCTACAAATTAAGCAGGGGGTAAGCCCATCCCAACAAAGCAGAAAGTGGCACATGCTACCCACCCCATCAGTGTCATGACAAGCCGGTGACTTGCACCCCTAAAAGATGGGCCAGGTTTGTTCGCTACGGTTCCTTCAGCTAAGCAAACTACCACGCCTGGTTTGTCGAAAGTGCCAGGTGAAAAATCACCAGAGCACAGCAGGCCGACACCCTGTCCACCTGAATTCTCTTCTCTGCCCCTCCCCCCCCCCCCCCAGTGGATGAGTTTATGCGAAAATGCATAATTAAACAAAGTAGAGAACATTAATTACATCTGACATAAATAAGAGATTGGATGTCAGTTTAAAACAGCCTTCATGTCTCATCTCAGAAATGTGAAGTGACAAGACAAGTGCACCATGGGAAGGAGGGTTGCATTGGAGGGCACCAATGAATAATGAATACACAATGAGATAGCTCAGGCGGTCCAGAGGATGCAGCAGACTGTAAATATAACCGACGTGCCACAGCTCAGTGAAATCGGATTACAAAAAAAACATAACCGTCTAAAATCTATTTAAATCAAATTCAGAAGATGTTTAATTAAAGCAGCGACAACCGAGAAATCAGAACTCAGTAAACCTGCAATAACTTGCTCCTACATAAATATACGACAAAGAAAGCAAGAAAAGTGCTTCTTTTTCCTTATATGCCCATAGCCTGAGAAGAACAAGCACTGGCAAACGCAACTGGTGTGACTTCTGTGCAGTGAATGCACTTAGAGGCACACAGACAATTCCTCAACGTACAACACATACACTAGCACTCGTGCACACGTACAGGTGTGAAGATACAGATGTGTGCAGCGGGACGCATTTGTGATGCGCATTATATGATGTTCATCAGCAGAGCAGAGGCGTGTCATTTGGCGTTCCGCCTCGAGGCGCTACTTGTACTGATCCTCAGGCAGATGACTGAGCGCTGCACTACAGGGAAAACACTACGTGAGGTGTAGTTTAAGCGCTAAAGAAATGAGGTGGGGGCAGTGGGTCACATAGGGATGGACGACCGGGAAGAGCATCTGGTCAACGAAGAACTAGAAGTCCCAGAATGCAAAGCTGAGTTGGCGGAAACTCCAAAACTGCTTAAGGTGCTGCACACGGCTTGGCCACTTGCATCTGGGCTACTGGAAGGGTGGGCTGAAGCAGGTTTGTATTGCCATCTATGAAGCCTAACATTTTTTATCTTTGTTTTGCTTAAAGTTCCCTACTTATTTCAGCGCCATGAATTCTGCAGAGAAAACATGTGCATCAAATTCATACATTTGCACCTACTTAACTCCGCTCAAGGAGGGGGCGGGGGGGAGTGGAGCATGCAAAGATTGAGGGACCCATGCACAGATTGACAGAGAGAAGGGACCATTGGGTACTCGGCGAGGGAGAGACGCACAAATGTTGAAAGAGAGAGTGGCCACAGTAGGATATTGAAGGAGGCAGGACAGAAACGAAAACAAAATTGAGAGATGAAGAAAAGTGAGGGGAAGCGGAGGGAGCGAGCGAGAGCGGCAAATCAAGGTGTTGGGTAATGCAAGGGGGAGTGACTAGAGTCAAAGTTTTCAGAGGGCCCACAAGACAAACAAGGCAAAACAAGCAGGAAGTGGGATAAGGGAGGGGGTAGGGGAGAGAGGCACGCAGGCTGGCATATGGTGAGCACTTTCGCGGCCGCTTTGATGTTCTCAGTGGCCGCGCGGCTCACTGAGAACATCAAAGCAGCCGCGAAATGATCACGCAGGCTGCCAAATGGTGCGCGCGCCCGGCGCACATGCACTGTATTTGGAGGCCTGAAAGCACTAGTTTGCACTTCCAAATCCCCCATTTACAAAAGCTCTCGCGAGAGCAGGGCTATAGCGCTGGCTCAGGCGAGACCTAATGAGGGCTTCAAAAAATGCTACCGCCGGCCACAGCTTGCAGTGCATGTGCGCGGGCGCACGCGTGAGCAGAGGCGCCATATGGCGTGATTACTGCTGCGCGCGCACCACTCGCGCACATGCCCTGCAAGCTGTGGCCAGCGGTAGCATTTTCCCCCCGCGATTCCGTTTTGCTTTTATAATTTAGAACACTTAGGCCGCTATAGTGCTGGTCTGTTGTGAAGAGTTAATGATCATTTTATTTTTTTAAATACATTTTTGGTCAAAGATGAAACCATTGTATTGCATCGCTTCGATATATACTCTTTTTACTTGTGGTGTTTAACACTTTGGTTTTCTCCTTTTCAGCCCAGGGTTATTTGCGCTAGACTAGACCATCCTTCTATAAAAGCGTACTATCTGCTTTCCACGTTTTAAATGTGGGATAATTCTAGCAGTATGGTAACGCAGAAGACTTTGGCAACATGTCACGTCAGAACTATCCTTGCTTCTTTTGGCTTTGCGCAGTTGGTAGTTTCATTGTGATGTGAGAGGTCTCCTCTTAAACTCAATAATGATACTTATTTTTTAAATGTGTTTTTAAGATAAGTTGAGGATTTTATTCTTTCCAATTTAATTCTATTTGGAGCAACAGATCTGATATTTGCTCCATGTTGGTTTTTCCCTTCAAAGTGAGCTTTTGTGACCTCTACATTGAGTACACTTAAACTGTGTACCACTGTATAGAATATTAAGACTTTAAAGTTGAGAAGAATATGTGTATGATTGTTGGAAGAGCATTTTATTTGTTCTGAAAGCCACTTGTAGATGTTAGAAATGTAATATAGGAAGGAGATTTTGGTGGTGGCCAATCTCCCAGTCGTTTGTCTAACCTTTGCACAATATATGGAAGCTCTATCACACTCTGGGTTGACAACCTACGGGTTTGACTTAGTCATTGATTATAGATTTAAGACAATTTGTTCAGCCCATCCACGGCTGAGTAGAATTTAACAACTTTGCTTCTCTTTGTAGCAGCTGTCTAGCCATATCTCCGCCTAGTGGGTCACTTTCAATTTTGGATAGTACCGTCCACTTCAGTTCATTAACAGTGTGTTTCTTGAGTATCCAGTGATTCCCCAATGGTGCATTTTCAGTTTTTTTTTATGAATCCTGGACATATGTTGTATGATTCGTTGGCGGACTTCCTGGTTTGTCTTGCCAATGTACAACTTCATAGATGAGCATAGAATGCCATAAACTACTTATTTGGTTTTACAGTTGGAAAATGTGTCGTGTTTCCATTTGATATTTTTCAAGGAAAACAACGAACCTTCAATGGTTAGAGGGCAACATACACAGGTTCCACATTTATGATGTCCCACAATCGGTGGTAGGCCAAGTTGTGTCCGTAAAGTACTCATTTCTAGTGGCTTCGGTAATGCTGCATGGATAATTAAGTTGCCCACGCTTTTCTTTTTTTTTTCAAAGCAAACAGCGGTTTGCTGAAAGATTTGTGGACATTTTGGACCAAGTGCCAATTTTGAATAATCACCTTCTTCAGAAAGTTGGTTCGGGGGCTGAATGTGGTGACACAAACAAGACGTTCCATACTTCTCTGTTCTTTCCTCTGTAGAAGTGTCTCTCTTGGTGTCCACCAGGCCCGCTTTAGTGCACGTTTACAAAGTTTCCTTGGGTATCCTCGCGCTTTTAATTTTTTCAACAAACTGTTGGCATGGTCCATGTATTAATTCTTTAACGTCCATTGGTTATCCTCCTTCAAGGGGACTTGCCTGCAACCATGTACGTTGTAGGATTTTAACTTCCAGTTCAGGTAAGTCGTTGGGTGAAATCTTTGACTGGCATGAACTTGGGTGGTGTGCTTGACGTGTGCTCCATTGTGGTCACAACTAGGTCCTGATTCACCACAAACGGCTACTGCCGATTGGTGCTTCTACTTTTTCTCTTAAATCTTTTAAAATTCAGATCTCCATTTCCCCCATTTGACTTCTTTTCATATTGGTATTGTTTTTCAATTACATTTTACTCTTTATAAACTGAAGTAGCATTTTTATTATTGTTATTTCGATGTTAATTGTTTTGGCACTTCCTAATGCATTAACCTGTTTTCTTTAAAACCTGTCTGCTCTGCCATAGCTACCAGAAGTTGAGCTTTTAATATACCAATTTATCCAGTATTAGGGTATCTTTCATAGATTCACATGCCTGAATCATTCCCCGTCGTCGGGAATGGGAGTCACCGGTAAATAACAAAGTAATGTCCAGAAGACATAAGACAGTCATAGGCCTCAGAGGCCTTAGCTTAGTAAGCTATCCACGTCCTTATGTAAAAAGGACCAAATTTTGGCCAGAGCCAATCAGCTAACACCACCCTCTAGAACCTTCCTGGTAGGAGCTCTAGTCCCTCAGATTTTCTACCGCACGTCGTGCTAAGGGAGTCTCCACTGAGCTCTGCTCATTTCTTTGGATTTGACAGCATTTCTCTCAACATTCTGGATTTTCAGCATGGCTGATACACCTAAGAAGGGTTTATTCAGGCCCTGCGCCTCTTGTGGAAAAAAGAGGCTACATATCGACGACCAACACAAGGACTGCTTGTATTGTCTCTATCCCAGTCACAGTTCTAAGGACTGCAAGGTATGTCGGACTTTCTCATCTAAGACCTTGAAAGACCGAGAGGGGCGCCTTTTAATCTGGCTGCAAAGGCTAAAGGACAAGGAGGATGTGGCCTCTGAGGAGAGTGAGAGTTCTTCAGTTGCGTCTCACTCCTCATCTAAAAGACCAAGGGTGGCATCGCCGGGCCCTTCGTCGCAGCCACCTCAAAAGAAGACGCAGAAAAAGTCTTCAGAGGTCCAGGATTCGCCTGTTCCAGGGAGCTCGTCTCCTAAGGTGATGCCCCACACCTTCAAAAAGCCTATTGCCACCTCGTCGACGACAACAATGTCGACAGTAGCGTCGACGAGAAAATCTCCTTCGACAGCGATTTCAGTTACATCGTCGACGACGACTCTATCGACGATGACATCCCATTCCATGTCTTCGACGACGACAACTCCATCGTCGACGGCAGGCAAGTCAATCCCGTCGACGTTAGCCATAAAAAAGGCGTCGTCGAGTAAGCTGTCGACGGGAGCGTCGACGACAACGACACCGTCGACGAGAGCTTCATCTTCGTCGACGACAACATCGTCGACGAAGACACCGTCGTCGACGAAGACACCGTCGACGACGAAGACACCGTCGACGAGAATATCACCGACGACGCCGTCGTCGACGTCATCGTCGACGTCATCGTCGACGAGGAGACCGTCTTCATCATCCTCGTCGTTGACGACGACCCCGACGACGATCCCGTCGACGGCATTGATACCTGTAACGTCGGTTACAGCTATACCATCGAGCCCCTTGAGGAGTATGGACTCGGACGACCAGAGTACATTTGTGCATGTACAAATAACCAAGCGTGCATTGACTCCGGCCCTCACTTCGCCCAGTAAGGTCTCAACCTTGCCTCCCACTCGCCTCTTTGAAGAGGAGGATTCGGACGACGCTAGTCTCTTTCCTGCGGCGACTAGTCCATCACAACTCCATGTGAAGTACCAGGATGTCTCGGATTACGAAGACAATCCCCAGGATTATGAGGAGGTTCCTCATCGAGAATACATGCCGCCTCCACCTTCCATGGTGTGTCTACCGGCAACCTTGGTCACAGACCTTCAGCTCTTAATAACGGACTATAAGCAGCGTTTTCCGACTCCGGCACCTCCACCGATGCCTGCGGGGCCTTCCAAGGAGGAGGCTACACGGCCACGACCGCCTCCACTGCGTTTGGAGAGGACGGCACCTCCGCCTCGGCCCGCCACGGACGACGAGGAGGAGGAGGAGGAGGAGGAACCTGAGGAAGGAGAACTCCAGGACGTTCAATCCCAACAAGATGAATGGGACGATTACATCCTTCCGGCTCCTGTTTCGCCTGTCCCTACCACAGCCGACTCACCGCCCGACGACATCGGCGGTTTCCACAACATCATTGAAAGGGCGGCCCAGCGCTTCCAAATCCCGATGCCTTCGCATCAACAGGACTGTTTCTTATATGACTTTAAGGAACCCTTCAAGAAGACCGTCCGGGCAATTCCGATAATAGATTATATTTGGGACCAGGGCATAAAGATAATGCAGAACCCTTCATCAATGCCACCGGTTCTACCACGCCTGGACAAGAAGTATAAAGCTCCGGACACTGCTCCGGTTTGTCTTACAGGCCATCCAAAGCCGGACTCGGTTATCACTCAGGCTGCGCAGAGGAGGTCAAACAACCCAGCTGCGCTGTTGACAGCTCCGCCGGATAAAGAAGGGCGACGTATGGATAACATAGGGAAACGTTTCTCCTCTATGTCAGCCTTGACAGTGCGTGCCTCCAACGCTACTGCACTATTGGGACGGTACAACCGACAAATGTGGGCGGACATTGCCCCATATCTAGCGGATTTGCCCTCTGACTTAAAAGAAGAGGCAAAGAAGATTCTGTTGGAGGGTGAGCGATCTGCCACGGAACTGATAGACTGTGCAATGGATATTGCTTCCACAGGCTTTAGACAGCTGGCTGGTGCGGCTGCTCTCCGGCGCCAGGGTTGGCTCAAGGCAACTTCTTTCAGGCCGGAGGTCCAGACAAAAGTCCTGGACATGCCTTATGATGGCCAGTTTCTATTCGGTTCTCTTATTGACGAGGCATTGCAAGGTATCAAAAAAGATACAGACACTGCCAGAGCCCTGGGGTCTCTGCAATCTCGGAACCCTTCCTTTCGTGGGTCAAGAGGAAGAGGCCAGACTTCCTCCAGAGGAGACTTTCAACAGCGTTCCTCTTTCTCCTCTTCCCAGCAGTACCGTCCACAATCTCAGCAGCGACAACAGTCGTCTTACCACAAAACTTCCTTTCGTAACAGAGGAGGAAGACAAAAAGGTGCCGCGCGGCGGCAATGACTTCCAGATGCAGCCGGGCTCAAACTTGTCTCCACCCTACAAGATTGGCGGAAAAATCTCCCATTTTCTCAAAAATTGGCAAACGATAACTACGGACCGATGGGTCCTTCAATTAATACAATTCGGCCATTCCCTGGAATTCACACAAATTCCTCCTCAAACTCCTCCCCGCCAAAGGGCTCACAAAAACCTACGCCCATTACTCCAAGAAATAAAGATTATGCTTCTAAAGGGAGCTATAGAAAAAGTTCCCCTCAGCCAACGAGGGAGAGGGTTCTACTCCCATTTCTTTCTCATCCGAAAGAAAGAGAAGAAATGGAGACCCATATTGGACCTCAGAAATCTCAACAAATTTCTGAAAAAACAGTCGTTTCGAATGATTACCATACAGGAGGTTTTGCATTTACTCAACGCAAACGACTACATGGTGTCGGTGGACCTTCAAGACGCCTATTTTCATGTCCCAATACACCGCAACCACAAGAAGTTCCTGCGTTTCATGGTGGCGGGCAGGCATTACCAGTTTCGGGTTCTGCCATTTGGGCTCAAATCGGCGCCACGCATTTTCACCAAATGCCTAGCACCAGTGGCGGCGTACCTACGCCGGTTCCACCACCAAGTCTTCCCGTATTTAGACGACTGGCTTATCAAGTCCCCATCACAAGAAGGCGTGATAAGTTCTTCCAACGCTTGTCTGACACTCTTCGAGTCACTGGGGCTCACTCTCAACCACGACAAATCTGTCCTGCAACCATCCCAATGCATGCAATTTTTGGGAGCCACACTAGACACCATCCACAGGAAAGCATTCCCGTCACAGGAACGCCAGGACAAACTTCAATCTCTGGCACTCCAGGTAATGACAAGAAAGACACTCTCGGTGCGCCTCTTCAAATCCCTCCTCGGGATGATGTCTTCCTGCATTCTTTTAATCCCACATTGCCGCTTGCGGATGCGACCCCTACAAGAGGCTCTGTCGAACCAGTGGATCCAGTGTACAGGGTCTTTCGACGACGTCATCCAAGTAACCCCGGCGATCAAACAGGCTCTGCAATGGTGGGTTTGCCCCAAGAACCTTTCGCAAGGCTTGCCTTTCTTGCTTCCTGCTACTCCTCATATAATCACCACGGACGCTTCCTTAGAAGGCTGGGGAGCTTTCCTTCAGGAGCTACAGATAAGCGGAAAGTGGTCCCTTTCGGAAAAAATGCTTCATATCAACCTTTTAGAGCTCCGAGCAGTCTACCTAGCTCTAGTGGCTTTCCTCCCGAGGATAAAGAACTCAGTAGTGCTTGTCCGGACAGACAACACCACGACAATGCACTACCTGAACAAGCAGGGAGGGACTCGTTCACTGACACTTTCGCGCGAATCGCAGAAAATCTGGAGCTGGCTACTCCGCCACAACATCTCTCTCCGAGCAGATTATGTTCCAGGCACCCACAATGTGTTGGCAGATTATCTAAGCAGGAGGCAGGCAGCGTGCCACGAGTGGGAGCTGGATCAGCAGGTCCTCAACAATATCTTCGCCCAATGGGGCACACCTCAGCTGGACCTATTCGCCACCCAACGCAACGCCAAATGCCAATACTTTGCAAGCTGGCATCCCCAACCAGGATCCCTGGGGAATGCCTTTTCGATAGCATGGTGCAACGTCTTTGCATACGCCTTTCCGCCATTTCCCCTGATCCCCAGGGTACTACGGAAGATGAAGGCGGAGCCTTGCACTTTGATATTGGTAGCCCCAGCTTGGCCACGCCAACACTGGTTCTCGGAACTTCACCTCCTCTCCCAGGAACCTCCGATCAGGCTGAAAACGTTTCCATCTCTTCTGACGCTCAGCGATCAGCAGATTCAACATCCGGATCTAGCCTCTCTCAGGTTATCAGCTTGGCTCCTGAGTTCAGAGAGTTTCGGGGCCTAGACATTCCTCCAGACTGCAGGCGAATTCTAGCTCGGGCTCGAGCAGATAGTACCAACAAGACCTATTCACTCAAGTGGAAAAGATTCTGTATCTGGTGTAAGACGAATAAGTTGCATCCTTTCTCTTCCACCCCAGGACAAGTCTTACCCTACCTTTTACATCTAGCAGAATCTGGTCTTGCTCATGCCTCCATTAAAGTTCACCTAGCTGCAATCTCACGTTTCAGAAGATCTTCTTCCGGCCCCTCTTTATGGTCTCATAGACTCATCAAACAATTCATGAAAGGACTGTTTCGCACATTCCCTCCAGTAAAGCCTGTTCCACCGGCCTGGCACCTTAACATAGTTCTAGCTCAACTAATGAAGCACCCGTTTGAGCCCATCCACAGAGCTGACCTTAAATTTGTTTCCTGGAAGGTGGCACTTCTACTAGCTCTTACCTCGGCAAGGCGAGTGGGAGAGCTCCAAGCATTCTCTATCCAGGACCCATTCCTGCAATTCAAAAAGGATAGAGTCCTTCTCCGCACAAATCCAGCTTTCATCCCCAAGGTTCCATCTCACTTCCACCTCAACGAACCTATTGTTTTACAATCATTCTTCCCAAATCCACAAACAGTGGCGGAACGAACTCTACATTCACTAGACATTCAACGTTGCTTGAAATTTTACATTGAGAGAACGAAATCTTTTCGAAAATCAAATCAGCTATTCATAGCCTACAGCAGACCTCGACGAGGGCTTCCGCTCACAAAACAGAGCATTTCCCGCTGGATTTCTTCGGCCATTTCTTTCTGTCACCAACAGGCAGGACGTCCGTTGAGAACAACGGTCCGTGCCCACTCCACAAGGGCCATGTCTACTTCCATGGCTCTTTTTGCTGGGGTGCCCATTGTGGACATTTGTAGAGCGGCCACATGGAAGACGCCGCATACCTTCACCAAGCATTACTGCCTGGATGCGGAGATCATGAAGGATGCGTCAGTGGGTCAAGCGGTACTACGTCATCTTTTTAAATAGAGGTGAGCCCTTTCTTTCATCCCACCATCCTCAGTTTATGCACATTTCGCACTATAATGTATGCTTTACTTATTCATTGCTTTACGGTAGCACTGTTGTTTATCTCGGATAGATGTGGTTATCTAATACCTGTATGTTATCCATATCTTTCGAAATGTGCTTTATTCACTGCTTGCTACTCTGATTCAGGCATGTGAATCTATGAAAGATACCCTAATACTGGATAAGGAACGCGTTACTTACCTGTAACTGCGGTTATCCAGTATTGGTATCTTTCATAGATTCACATGCAACCCACCCGCCTCCCCTGGAAGGGCTCTCTCGGATCTCTCAGTATACAGCTGCTTAGCACTGTGCTCACGAAAATCTGAGGGACTAGAGCTCCTACCAGGAAGGTTCTAGAGGGTGGTGTTAGCTGATTGGCTCTGGCCAAAATTTGGTCCTTTTTACATAAGGACGTGGATAGCTTACTAAGCTAAGGCCTCTGAGGCCTATGACTGTCTTATGTCTTCTGGACATTACTTTGTTATTTACCGGTGACTCCCATTCCCGACGACGGGGAATGATTCAGGCATGTGAATCTATGAAAGATACCAATACTGGATAACCGCAGTTACAGGTAAGTAACGCGTTCCTTTTGTTTTCTCCCCATAACTACGATACAACTGAATCAAAGCTGAGCAGAGAGTTTGAGGTTAATGGGCCGATCAAAAGGGTAAGAAGAGCTTTATGATGCATTGTTTAACAACTTATTTTTTTTGTAATGTAGTTTGTGAAATGATGTGTAGGCACTTACTGTATTCTCTTCTTCCTCACACAGATTCACATTGTATTTAACAGGCGTTCAGGGATGCCGCGTGGCTATGCTTTCATAGAGTATGAACATGAGATAGACATGCACTGTAGGTTGCTTTTTCAGGGCCGGCCTTTAAATGGATTATACATGTTACTGTTAATAACGCAGTGAATATGAAGCCCAGTTTGGGGTAGGAGGTTGTTAAAATATTCAATTTTTTTCCATACATTTGTGCTGTTTCTGAGCGGGTTACGTTGGCTCTACTATCCCACAAGTGTTATTTCAGTTATGCCCAAGCTGAAAACTGCATCCAAGTATGCTCTAGGCAAAGATGTGCTATAAAAGGTATAGCAGGATATCCCCTCTCCCCAACACGGCCTCACTACCGAAGTAATATGCTGTTGCTAACTTCATCGATGATCTTAGACAGCAAGGCACCTGAACTCTCCACTTTGCTGATGGGGTTTGCGATTTGCAAAAGTGACTAACCTCGCCTCCAAGGGCCCCTCCTGCATAGCATATTAACCGATCTGCCTAATCTTCTTTCCTCCACTTCAAAACACCCAATGTATTTCGACTAGACAAGTGCCATCTTGTCTTTACTTAAATGCATAAAAAATTAGTAACTGTTCACACCTACCTCCGCTTCGCTGCTCTAGATCCAGGCAAGTGGACCCTGGGCTGTGACTGACACCTCTCCGCTCTGCAGTTGAGCTAATAAATCCACCGTTTTCTGTGAAAAAGGTGGGTAGTGAGGAGTGCAGGCCTGCACTTTCTAACGCCATATACTGCTGGTGCAGTTCTTTACCAATTAAGTTACTGAAGTACCACATATCCAAATTAAATGTGTCCAAAAATATCCGTATCATCCCTCCCTGTATTTGCAATATAATCTGTTCAAGACTCGCACCGTGGTATAACTGCTTTATCAAAACTAAATCCTGTTTCCGTAAGTGACATTGTTGCGATAATCCACATTTAGTTAACATTTTCAACGCTTCTTATAAAGCACGAGATGCTGTTTTCAATGCTAAATTATTATTATTCAACCTCCAAAATTACCCCTTTCAATGTTCAGATACGCTGCTCTTAAGGCAGTTGGCTCCTATTTTACAAGGGTACGGTGTATACCTCATCAGTTTGCCTCACTGCACACGCACAAATTCTCCCATCTCCTCTATAACTAATACACGTACCCATCTTTGTGTTTTTTGTCCACTGCGCACATAATTTATATTTTCTAATGACCACCGTCTTGATCCCCTTTTCTGAAAATCTTGAATGCCCCCCCCCCCCCCCCCCCCCCCCCCCCCCCGTAACTGTAGAGCTAAGACACTCTTGCTAGTGGCTTGGTTTATCCCTGAGGTAAGCCTTGATAATGCAGAATTGTAATGTTACTGGTTTTGGGTGGAGGACCCAGATTCCAATATGTGCCCGGTGTTTTTATTTGCGGGGGAGGCCAGTGGGGTGTTGTACTGGTAGCCTTTTGTGAACTAGGTTACTGGTGCTCATCTGTTCCAGGGTTGGAAAGCAATTGCATCAGAAATTTATCTTCTCCTACATAGCGATAATTTCTTTAAAGGGCCAGTTCGAGTGGGTCTGTTAATGTCGCTTTCATTTTTACCTTTTATTTAGCGGCCTGTTATTGTAATCCGGGTCACACACCTGATATGCAGGAGATGGGTAGCTGTCCTTTATAGCTCAAGGTCTATTGCGTCTTGTGTACAGTCTAGCCTTTTAGTGCTAATCTCTTGGCAGTTGGCTGTTGCATTGGATATCAGTTGCCCAGCTCACATTTGTTTGTATAAATGAGCCTGTTAATAGATTACTCTTGTTTAAGAACTGTACGCAGAGTGCAATATGAACGGGTGTATTAATTGTGTTTTCCTTTTTGTCACTGCGGCCACCATTGTGATGGTAATTGCAACTGCTGGCTTGCAGCTGATGCTAATGCTCCCCTTTACAACATCTCATTGTATGGTTGGTATATGGGTTTGTATGATGAGTAAGACTTTGCAGCACCAATGCACTATATATTATCTACTGGCGGTCGCCAGTAGATACTTATAGTTAGGACCGAGTTCCCATAGGAAATCTGAAAATTCTATTTTGAATAACTTTGGCGCCGGTTGACTTATCTTCGTGAAATTTTCAAAACTAATGGGGCGCTCCGCTCAGCTCCTACCCTGAAAGTCTCGGGGTGATTCGTCAAGCGGGGGCTGAGAAAAAAGGGGGGTCCCAAAACGCGTTTTCCCCATGCATTTTCCCATAGGACCTTTAGTCGAAGGTACAGCCCGAACGGCTGAACAGAATTACTTGAAATTTGGCAAAGAGGTAGTCCTCAGGTCAGGCATGTGCCTTTTGCATATATGGTGTCAATCTGTTAAGTAGTTCCTGAGAAAATCAAAAGTAAAATCACATATATATCTGGGCGGAGCCTAACCACACATCTCACCGTGAGATCTGATTGGCTGTCAGCACTTCCTCCAAGAAGTGTTGGCAGCCATCTTGGGACCAATATACATGATAGCACCTCATTAAAAAGCATTGCAGTTAATAGAAGGTTTTAAGACTTTAGTTACATTATAAATCATTTGTTGATGGTACCATACTCATTTTAGGAATTGTGGTATGTTCTAAGGTGATTTCACCATGTGAAAAAGCCTTCTGCTGTGATATCATGAATCATGTTTGAGAGAACTATTTTCTCATGCTTTTCCCACAGAGGTTTGGAAGGTGATCTATAAGCTAAACTGAGAGCATATTTTCTGTAAATTCACATTATCTTTCTCAGTCATGTGAGAATGAAGTCTGACATTCTCAGTAAAACATGTACATCCAACAAGGGCAGAGACTGTCAGTTGATTCCTTTGTGTTATACTGCAGCTTCCCAGAGTGTTCTAAAGAACAACTAGAGCGCTAACAGTCCTACTTATGACAAACGTATGGCACACCTGAAGCCATCTTGGTTGGAATAAAGTGGTAACTCTTAAAACATTTAATTTAAAAAGGAACAAAACGAGGGGGTTCATTTTGCCATAGAAAGTATGATTAGTGCTGCAGAAAGAAAAATTAGGGCACATTTTGAGTGACTTCTCAAATCCTCTTCTATTTCATTAAAAAATTCTGACATGCAGACTGAAACATGCACTTTCAATACCAGCAGCAGACTTCCCTGGTGAGCAGTAGCTTTACTACAGTGATCTAATAAGCAACTAGAGTGCTAACATTCTGAATTTATGGCAAATGTGTGACACATCTGAATGCCTTCTTGATGGAATCAAAGTAAAAAACTGAAAGTATTTCCTACTGAGGAGACTGTAGTAAATGAGGAAATTAGGAAGCAGATGCAACAATTTGACCACACTGGGCAGGCAGGAAGGGCAGTGGCAGCACAACAGACTATGGAGGGCAGTGGAAAGGGGGGCAAGGGCAACAAACCAACAATACAGGACTGGCAAGAGAGGCTGTGGCAATATAATAGACCATTGTGGGCAGAAGGAAGAGGCAGTGGTAGTACAACCATACATGCCAACAGACCCGTTTCAGCCAGGAAACATCCAATGTTTTTAAGCTCAAATGGTCTTTATTTGATCTGTCTCCGGTCTACAATCTCCTCTTTTTCAATGTAACTCAAAGGGGAAAATCGATACCCCAGGTTTTTTTTCAAAATCTCCCTCTTACCAAGTTCAAAATGTTCGCAAGTATGGTACATTGGATCATGGTAGGCAGGAGGAATTGGGATAGAGACATGGACTTGAATAACAGATGACAGGAGGGACATGGAGAGGTGCACCAAACTGACCCTACAGGGCAGGCATCAGGGTTTGCAGCAGCACAATAAATCACAGAGCGCATGCGGGACGGAAGTGCAGCACAACAATCCATAGAAAGCAATAGGGAGGGGACAGGACCATGCACATGGAGAACAGAGAACAGAGGGGAAAGAGGCAATGCTAGCTAGCTGACCATAATGGACAGACAGGAGAGAAAGCTGCAGCATAACAGACCATAAAGGGCAGGAGGGACGGATCAGGGGCATTACAATGGAACAGACAAGCCAGGAGGGAGGGAATAGGGGTCTGCACATGGAAACAGAGGGCTGGGGGCAAGGGGGCAGGGCAGGAGCAGCAAGATGACCATGGAGGTCAGGCAAGTTGGGCACTAGAAACAAGACACACCATGGAGAGCAACAATGAGACTATGATGGCATACACACAGACCATGGAGGGAAGGTGGGAGGGGGTCAGGGGCAGCTAGCTGACCACACAGGGAAGGTGGGAGGGGCCATGGCAGCACAGAAGACCATGCATGGCAAGCGGGAGGGTTAGTGGCAGCACAATGGCTATGATGGGAAAGAAGGAGGGTGCAGGGGCATGCATAAAGGACCATGGAGGATAGAAGGGAGGGTCAGGACCTGGGCACAGACCAGAGAGTTCAGGGGAAGGGGCCTCACAACAGACCGCACGGGGCAGGCAGGATGCGCAGTTGCAGCACAACAGACCAGGGAGGGCAGAAGGGTGTGGCAGGAAAATGAACCATGGAGGACAGGAGGAAGGGGATAGGGGCATGGCATGTGGACAGGCAGGGTGGAGGTGGCAGGGACAGGTTACAGTCATCTGACAATGCTAGGCAGGTGGGAGGGGAGTGGCAGCTCAACAGAACACTCAGAGTAGATAGGAGTGGCAGGTCCATGGAACATGGTGGGCAAAAAGGATGGAACAGGGGCATGCACAAAGAGGGCAGGGGGAAGGAGAATAGGGGCAGCAAGCTAAGCACAGAGGCTAAGCAGGAGGTCAATGATGGGCCAGGGAATTGGGCAGGAGGAGTGGACTGGTACATCATGCTAAATGGAGGGCAGTGGCAGCACATCAGACCATGCATGGCAGGAGGGAGGAGGCTAGTCCGTGGATTCAGACAACAGAGGATAGGCAGGAGGTGGATGGGACAGCAAGCTAACTGTTCAGAGAAGGTGGGTATTAGGAACTTTATTGTTTTTAAAATGTGTGTCTGTGCGAACTACTTAAAATATGAACAAGTATGCAGCATAATCTCACTTTTATTCAGGAAAAAGAGGACATTTGTGACTGTGACTCCGGGGCTCACTTGGCAGAAACACCCCCTGACCCTCCACCCCCATCGCAAAATGTAATGCCCGTGAAAAGGGTAGGTGGACGCAGTGTTATATAGAACATAGTCCTGGGAGCACGATTGAAAATGAAAACTAGATATAGTATATGGTATAAACTATGCACCAAAAAGTGTGATATAAGATGAACCTGGGCGTGAAATATAATATGCAATACATTGTGCGCAATGACAGATTCATTGGAGAGCGCGAGATAGCACAGGCACTAGCGTGTGCTATGCGATATGCGCCTTGGAGTGTAATATGCACAGGGCAGTGTTGTGTAACCTAACTAGTCTCTAAAGTTGTAATATAAAATATGTGCTGGGGAGTGTAACGTTGCATATGCACTGTGACAAAGATATGGAGCCCAGATTGTAATATGTATGGTGTGGAAATGTGGATTTTCCTGATCAGTTATGTCCCCTATCTTGGACCCCAACGGTTCTATATGCATGTTACAAGTACATGTATGTTCCCTCCAGTTCCAGTTTCTAAGACGCAAACATATGTGTGTCTACCGTCGACATGTTCTCTGTCAGATCCGCCATCAATGGGCTGGATATTCGATTCCTAAGTATGAAAGGCCACCGACTTTATATGGCTAAGTTACTTCATTTTTACAGTTCAGGCAAGTAGGCCCGATTCTGTCCTCAAAGCCTTTCCCTGCTTTCTGTCTCTGACAGCTTCAGCTTGAGCTCGCATCTGTATCCATGAACTTTGTCCTACTCCCTGTGCAGCTAACGGTGCCTGCCTCGGCCAGTTTTCGCCTGTCTGCCAAGAAGTTGTATTTCACCTTCGAATTATCTATTTTGCTCTCCAGCCGATGCATTCCTGTCCAGTGATTTAGGTAAACATTTCCTTTAGCTCACAAGCAAGGGACTCAGCCTTTCCGTCCTCCTGCAAGTGATTCATAGCCCTGTTGCCATGGAAAGTTTTCTATCCCTCGCATCTCATATAGACACTTAGACGCTTGTACACGTACACAGTCAGTATAGAATAAATTCTGTCCGAGAGTCTCTTCCTTGTGGATAACATAGTTCTTTAAACATAGGATGTTAGATATGATTTGGGATTAGGTTGACTTGACCCCAGACTTCTCGTCTCCACATGTAGAGCTAAATGTCAAGTCCCCTTCACCCCCTAGTTGCACGTCAATTACACGTCATGCTGCCGCGCGCGCATCTATGCCAAGTATTATCTTATAGATCCACCTATGTCTGATAATTCTAACCAATCATGTTTCTTTTATTCCTTATTACGCCTAGTTTCGATTATGTCACTGTCACGTCACTTTTCTTAACAAATGTTACGCCTTCTACATTCGTTTCATTGTAATGCACTTATTATAAAAATACATGTCTGTTAATGAATTATTGTACTTCACTTCCTGAACCCTCGTGGTGACGGAACCTGAGGGCCGCGACTCGAGTCGGCCATTTTGAATGGAATAAAGCCCATTAGAAAACCTCTTATACCACGGATTCTGCCTCTTGTTATTTTGAGCTATTTACTTTATTTTAAGATTCCGTATGAAATTCAGTCCGGTATTTTTATTTACCACAATGGCATAGCACTGTGCGTTATAACATAGGCATCGAGGAAGGCACGTTAGATGGGGCAATATAACCCGTGTGAAGGCAAGTGTGGCATGACATATTCACGGGGTGGTGTTACAGTGCACATGGGCTAGAGAGTGTCATAGCATACGCACTAGCTGGTGAAATACAACACAGAGGTGTGAGGCACTCGGCGGGCACTGGTGGGTGTAACACAGCATTGGGCTCAGCCAGGAGCACGCTGTGACTCTCAAGTGAGGTTCGTCTCCTTTCCAGAGAGTAAAGTAAAAAGTATTACACATCCGGCGGTGGATGTGTGTTTTATTAACCGTGAGGGGGATTTCTTGCATAGTTTGGCCGAATTTTTGTCGAATCCCCTTTGAATGGCTTGGTGTGCGTGTATAATAAATGTGCCCGTCAATAGCTACCCATGTTTGTATAAATAAACACCAAGGGTGTCTACTTGGAGAGTACCCACCGGCGGGGGCACCGGGATTAGGCACGGTAGGGCGTCAGACACGTCAGAGCTTTACTAGTGGTGTAAATACATTCCATGTGGATTCATTCTATGCATAGTCGCCTTTTAATGAATATCACGCAAATTGTCATGGTGATAGGTACATACGGTTTGTCCAGCATGTCCTAGGTGTTTCTATAAATATATATTTTTAAAAAATAATAAAAACAAAGGCCGGCCCCGGGGGATGGGGTCCCCGGGGCCATAAGTGGCCTGAGGAGGGGGGCAACGCAGCCCCCCTCCTAATGAATAATAAAAAAAAAAAAAAGCCATGACCCGGGGGTTGGGGTCCCCGGGGCCGATTAAGGCCTTGGGAGGGCCAAATTTATTTTTTTCAACAAAAAAGTTAGGGTGCAGGCCCTGGGGGATGTGGTCTCCAGGACCAGTAAATTAGAAAAAGGGGGGGCCACACAGCCCTCCTTCTTAAAAAAATAAAATAAATAAAAGACCGGCATCGCGCCGGAGGCCACGCCCCCTCCTTGCAGCACTCTGCAAACGCGCCCCCTGGCCAGTTGTAAGTTGGGGAATTAATTCCCCTTCAATACTGAGGGTCCCTGAGGGCCAACTAGCCCAACGGGTATCTCCAGTATGCGCCAGGGAGCTGCGTTGTAGACAGGTGTTCTGAGGCCACGCCCCTTTTTTCACCTCTATGCAACGTAGCTCTGTGGCGCTTACTGGAGGTACCTAGTGGGCTAGTTTGACCCTAGGGACCCTTAGGATTCAAGGGGACTTAATCTTTCAACTTAGAACGGCCACAGGGCGCGTTTACACAGTGGTGAAGTGAGGGAACGGGGCCTGAGGTGACGTGTGCAAACACGCCCTGTGGTGCATTTTAAGTTGGGGAAATAATTCCCTTTCAATCCTGAGGGACCCTGGGGGCCAACTAGCCCACCAGGTGCTTCCAGTAAGCGCCACTGCTCTGCGTTGCAGAGAGGTGGTGCAGGCTGTGCCCCTTTTTACACCTCTCTGCAATGGCGCTTACTGGACGTACCTAGTGGGCTATTTTGCCCCTAGGGATCCTCAGGATTCAAATGAACTTAATCTCCCAACAAAAAACGGCCACAGGGCGTGTTTACACAGTGGTGAAGGGAGGGGACGGGGCCAGAGTTAACGTGTGCAAACAAGCCCTGTGGTGCGTTTTAAGTTGGGGAAATAATTCCCCTTCAATCCTGAGGGACCTTGGGGGCCAACTAGCCCACCAGGTGCTTCCAGTAAGCGCCACTGCGCTGCGTTGCAGAGAGGTGGTCTAGGCCGTGCCCCTTTTTACATCTCTCTGCAACGCAGCTCTGTGGCGCTTACTGGAGGTACCTAGTGGTCTAGTTGGACCCTAGGGACCCTCGGGATTCAAGGGGACTTAATCTCCCAACCTAAAACGGCCACAGGGCGTGTTTACACAGTGGGGAAGTGAGGGGATGGGGCCTGAGGTGACGTGTGCAAACACGCCCTGTGGCGCGTTTTAAGAGGTAGTTTTAATCCCCTGCCCTATTATATACTAGGGGCTTACAGAGGAGGTCATGCTGATCACAGGGGGACCCAAACGCATAGTGTTCCCTAGTGTATGTAGGTGTTTTCACTGTATTCTGAGTGTCTTTTAACATAGCACTGGCTCTAGGACTGGTTAGTCAGACTCAGTTACCACCAGTATCCGTCTGAAAAAATTGAGGGTACAGGATGATTTTGCAACAAGGCTTCTTTCTGCTCATCTGTTTGTTTTTTCTGCACGTTATCCTTCTTCCTGCACTTTTCTTCGTCTTTGAGGACTTCTGTTGCTTCTTTATGCATTTCTTTTTTTCTTTCTGTGCGTTTTTTCTTCTTTCTTCACATGTCCTATCTCTGTAGGCATAGTTAGAAATTAGCATTTAAAAATCCTTTGAAATTCACTGAAAAAACCATAGGTTTCAGGCACGTTATAGTTAGCAATTAGCATTTTAAAAAACCTTAGAAATTCTCTGAAAAAACCATAGGTTTCAGGGGCGTTACAGTTAGCTGGACTTTTCACTCGTACAAAACCATTGAAATTCCCCCGTTATAGTTAGTTCAGCTAACTATAACTCGCGCACCCGCAATGCACTGCTGATGACGTCACATATTAAATCACTCATGACATGGTCAGTGACATCACTCATGACATCACTGATGACATCACTGATGACATCTCAAATGACATCACTGATGGCATCACTCATGACATCATCCTTGTGATAGAGTGGCAGACCTCCTCTCCCCCTAATATAATCTTTGATACACACATTCAAAAATAGAAACTACAATTTTCAAAACAATGGACATACCAATATCAGTTCCAACAACCTATTCAGTAATTCTAAGATCCACATACACATCCACTCATTCACCAACAGTCCTATACAGTCACTCATACATGTACTCACTCATCATATGTACTCATACACCTATACATCCTGTTACACAACGCCAGTCATCCATAGAGTTACTCACACACATAGTCACTCATGCTAATAAAGAATCAAACATCCATTTACTTGCATATACAGTTATACACACACAACACCACACTTACTTCTACAGAAACTTACACATACTTAGTCTTTTAAACAATCACTTATAGAAACACATACTTATTCATATAGGAACTCTTTCAATCTCTCACTCTCACATATACTCACTTATATACACCAATAGTCACATATACTAGTTTAAAACATATGTAGTTACTCATAAAGACACTATTGAGACAGTCATTCACTCACTAACCCACCCATGCACACACTCATCCGCCCATAAAGTCCTGCACACATGCTGTCTTCAACACAAACAGTGAGTCACTCATTCATGCACCTATGCACTACGTAATACCCCCCACCGAACCATACAGACACTCAGACACTCATACTGATACTCAAAATACCAATTAATAACCTACATAGACACTCATGTAGCTACTCCCCACGGACGCGCTTGCTGAGTGGAGCTATACGACCCCCTGAGCCTAACTGAGCCCGCCAGAGCCCGCCAGAGCCCGCCGTGAGGGGAACGGCCACCGCTGGGGAACAGAGCTCTATCCTCCGATTTCCATCGCCAGCATCCGCCGTGAGGGAAATGGCCAGCTGGGTAAAGACCACATCTCCCAGCAGTCCTTGACCCAGGCGCTCACCGCTGCTGTCATCAGGCAGCGCCTGGGACCTATTTCTACGCCGCAGGTGCCCCGTAGCGCGGTACGCGCTTGCTGAGTCGAGCCATACGACCCCCTGAGCCTACCTGAGCCCGCCAGAGCCCACCGTGAGGGAAACGGCCAGCTGGGTAAAGACCACATCTCCCAGCAGTCCTTGACCCAGGCGCTCGCCGCTGCTGTCATCAGGCAGCGCCTGGGACCTATTTCTACACCGCAGGTGCCCAGCGCGCGGGCCCGTCCTTGCCCGTCGTAGACCGAAGGAGGCCGGGCTGGGCAACCCCTCTGTCACCTAAATCAGGAGCACGAACTGCAAGTACCGTAGTGGTTGTAAGACGTGCAAACCGGCTAACACTGCCCACATTTAACCGTGCTACTCTTTCACTGTGAGTTATTCTCTGGCCATCGTGTCCACCTACAATGGGGAAGAGGAAATTAACAGAGGCTGCGGGTCCATCGGCGTGTAAGAGAGGGAGAAAAGCCCAAAAAGTTGCTCACGCCGCTAGTAACTGTGTCCTAACTAGGATTGAAGGCATAGTGAATGAGTGTGAGGAGATTCTGATTACCACTACTGCTGCTACACCTGCCACTGATGGAAATCAGCTTGTGGCTATACCGGTCCAGTCACTTTCACATGAGAGACACATTCCAGCTATGTTCTCCAAGAAACCATCAAATAAACACTCAACGCTCGAGGGGAACAGCATAGCGGTTAGCACCCATGGACTTACATCCCCATTAAAATCTGTTAACCCAAGTGTCCCTGCAATTACCGACAGTGACTGTATCTTTGCCCAAATACCTTGTTCCAATAGGTATGCTGTTTTAGACCCTAGTGTAGAATCAATTGATATCTCCACCTGTAGTAAAGCAGAGTCTGCTGTGCCCATTGTTAGCTCCTTATGTTGTAGTGTTTGTGGGCCCCAAAACGACGCCCTTCGCTTGAGAGTGGAAACCCTCGAAAAAGAACTAGCTATGCTGAGGGAAAAGGTGATTCTGCTCGGGAGTGGAGCTCCTGGTATAGCTCTCCCCGTACCCAAATTGCCTAGCATTCGACCTTGCCAGGGTACGGTGGGAAATAGCTTTGGAAAGGCCAGCCAGGGATTGGTTAAAGACCAAGGGATTAAAGGTGGGCTTCCCAATCCCACCTCTTTCCTCTCCACTCATACCATGAATCCACACCCTGCCTTGGGCCCCAGAAAGGGCAGCAGAGGAGACTTTACAGATCGACTCCTCCCAGAAGCTAACCGTTACCATATGGCTACGAGTAGGGAAGAGCAGCCCTCCCGACCCTATTTTAGGCCTAACTCAGGCAATTTACACTCAAGGGGCCCCACTCCCACAATTTTCATGACCACGGTCCCCAAACCTCTAAATCCCCATATCCACGAAACCCACGATTCCCTTCTTAACAAAGTTATCCATTGGATACGATATGTGAGGGGTTGTAGGTCAATTATACGGGAGGATCTGGTAGAGGTAACAAGGATAAAAAAACAGGGCTCGAAGACAGATTGCATTGAGATCAATCTTTGCAATGTCGAACTAGCCGAAAACCTGGTGGCGCTTGAATTTCGTACTTCTCCACCAGGATCTTCGACAATTCAGTTTCGCATTTCTCCATTATGGTCAACAGTCGGGGAAGTAACAGAGTCAGGTCTATCCTCGGTTGATTGACTGGATAAAAATTGTCCTTTTTATCCCGATACTATTACCAAAGGGGGGAGAAAGGACGACCCAGCCAACCTTCTAACCGTCAGTAGGGTGGGGCAAGCAGAGTGGGGGTGCTCTCCAGATGACCCCTCTAGCGACGTAAGTGTAGGTGGTACTGGAACGTTCATCAACCCTCAAGGACCACTACGTTTTCTTTCCCGGAACATCCGGGGTTAAAAAAAAAAACTGCTGCTCCCCGAGTGGAACACTTTTATAGACGATCAAGACATCTGCCTGTTTCAGGAAACGTGGAGCATGGTGCCCCTTCACAAGCCTGGGTTTACCACCCATTTTATCCCAGCCACTAGATCAGGGAAAGGCCGTCCTGCGGGGGGACTTCACATTTGGATAAATGTTCATCTTAACTGGGTAGTTTCCTTTCATCCAACCCCTTCGATTGATATTCTGCTCTTAACGATAAAAGGCCTAAAAAAGGATCCCAACTTAGAAATCTTCAATGTCTATGCCAGAGGGTCTTCTGGGGCTCAATTCTCTCCAACTATATTATCATTAGAGAGAGAGTTATCTAAAATCAACCCCAAATCAGTTGTTATTGTGGCCGGCGATTTCAACTGTACATTTGAACCTCTATGTACTCTGGACGTCTTGGGGACCGCGGACCAGGATACTAAATTTGCTATTCCTCCTCTTAGTTTGGCCCCCATTAAGAAATGGTCCCAAAGGGCAACACAATTGTGCGCTCTTACATTGGAGCACAACCTTAGAGCCGTTAATGGCAGATCACGCTCTGATATCTGTGGGGCCAATACATACAATAGAGCTAGCTGCCCGTCCAGGATAATTACATTTTACTGGACTTACGACTCTGGCATGATTAGGTGACATGAAAATCTTACCTTCCCAGGACAGCGATCACAATCCACTTTGTATGCTTTTAACCAATTCCTGGTCGGTCACTAAACCTGGTAATGCAATGAAACAGACAACAAAAGAGGTAGTCCCCTCTCATTGCAATAGACGCCTTAAATGGCATAAGGTTGCTCAAGACGAAGAGAAACTGTGCAAAATAAAAACCTTAGTTGAGCAGAAGTCTAGGGAGCTTGGTATCCTCCAAGAGCCCCCTATGGGTGCACAGAACTCCCCCCTTTTTTTGCTTCAGTATCAAGATTTCATCGATAAAATGGGTCTTCTTCTCAGTATCTCAGATTCCCATACTTACAAACCAATCAGTGGGTCCACCAACCTTTGGTATTCTAGGGAATGCAGGGTGATGAGACGTAAGCTAACAGCTGCCCTCCAAAGTAATAATATCATTATGGTTAGGCAAGCGAGGAAAGAGTACGCAAAGACAATTGTGAAAGCCAAGCGTACATGGGAGGAAGCGCACTGGCAGGATCTCCGATCCGCGGCTCTTTTGCGGGACGCTACGTTATTCTGGGAACTCCTTGACAAAGGTAGTCGTATGGGTGAGGCCCCAATTCCCAACCACATCTCCTCGCATCAGTGGCATACACACTTTACCAGCTTGTATAGTGTGGTTAACCCCCAGCCTCATCTGACAACTACCTCGCCTCCTACATCTCCTGAGGCCCTTCCATCAGCTGTGATTTCTGTGTACGTTATGGACTCAGATCTCTTTAAGCCTAATGAGGTCTCTATTGCCATCTCAGGGTTGTCTACCGGGAAGGCGGCAGGCCCGGATGGCATTGTGGGTGACCTCCTTCTTCACGCCCCAAAAATCTGGTCAGACTTCATTCTCGTTTTAATGAATTTGATTGCTAGAGGTCATCCTGTCCCAGACTCATGGAAGGGCGCCGAAGTTGTAGCGATATTTAAGAAGGGAAATAGGGAGGAGCCTGCCAACTACAGGCCGATAAGCCTAACAGATGTCATTCAGAAGGTGGTTGGCAGGGTCCTCCTCATGAGGGCCAGGACTTGGCTGGACGAAGCAAGTGTGCTCTCTCATCTCCAGGCGGGCTTTAGACAAAGAGTGGGCACGATGGACCAGGTCTTCCGGTTCTTTACAATCTACTGGAAAGCGGTTGTCATTGGGAAAGGCAGCTTATATCTGGCCTTCATTGACCTAAAGACTGCATTTGACCTGGTCCCTCGCTCCAAACTCTGGTCGGTGTTGTCTGACCTGGGCTTTCCTCCCCTGATTCTGGATATCATCATGCGCCTCCATGAGGGGAACTACGCAAAGATCAGGTGGGGCACCCAGGGCCAGTTGCTAGGCAGGGTGGCGGTCCGGCAGGGTTGCGTGCTGGCCCCAACCCTGTTCTCTCTCTATATAAATGGGGTGGTCGATTATTTGAGAGAGATCCCTTCAGACGCTCCAACTTTAGCAGGGGAAAAAACACCTACTCTCCTTTTTGCCGACGACACCCTCTTGATGTCAAAAAGCCCAAGCGGCCTACAAAAGCTGCTTGATAGGTTCTGCCAGTTTTGTGATGCACGAGGTTTAGTAATCAACCCTTCCAAAACTAAACTAATGACACTATCTCCATCCAAACGTTTTAAGAATAACATCTCTCTTAATGGCACTCCACTAGACATCGTAGACTCCTTTGACTATTTGGGAATCAGGATTAATAAGTCGATGAAATGGAACGATAACATAGCTAAAATGATCCTCAATCACAAGAGGGTGGCGGGAGCAATTTTAAGAAAACAGCGGCTCTCCTTCAGCAGACCAATTGTCCCGGCACTTGAGATTTATGATGGGAAAGCACTGCCTTCAGCCCTGTACGGAGCGGAGCTATGGGGGTTTGAGAACCTATCAGACCTGGAGAAATCAGAGAATCCCTTCTTGAGAGGCTTGGTTTCTCTCCCTCTCTCCACTCCCCTGCTACCGCTCCGTATGGATCTGGGTAAACATCCCATTAGGGACATTGCAAGATTACGGCCACTGCTTTTTTGGGTCCGCCTAAGACGTACCCCTGAACTGGCTAGTTATGCCGACGCCTTGGATGAGATCCTCAAGATAAACACAGGCACCAAGATCAAATGGATCTCCAACCTTAAGCGATTGGTGACTGATATTGGCTATGGCGAGGCATGGCTTAACCAGACCCCACCGCCAAAGCAAGTTATCAAAAAAGCATACTGGGTCTGGGTAAAGGGAGAGGAAGCAAGAAACCCCAAGAGAGGTTCTCTCACTAACTTGTTTCGTGAGCATAAGCTGGTGGCAAAAACTGAGCACTACCGTGACTTTATCCAATGCCCCCGCGATAGAACGCTCTACATGAAGTTTAGGTTTGGGTCCCTCCCCCTTAATTCTTGGGTTGCAGGGTGGAATTGTCAGTCCCCAACAACTGCTGACTGCCCGGGGTGCCCTGTCCCTAGTGAATCCATTCCCCATTTCCTCTTTGCATGGCCAATATACAGGGCGGCCAGGAGGAAGTGGCTCAGACCCATTTGCAGGAATCTGGGGTTTGAGAATTATAAGGTGGCACTCCGCTTCCTCTCAACTGATGCCTCGTCCATGGTGGTGGTATGCGGGGTAGCCAAATTTTTGGGATGCGCCTGGATGATCCGCTCCAAATTGTTAAAATCTCATAGGAGCCCGGTCATTGAAGAAACATGAGCTTTGGTCCCTGTTATATCTTGAACTGTTTCTATGTTTTATCATCTGCCTACAATTACTTTTTTTAAACTTTTTATATTTTTAAATCATTTGTTGTATAAATGGATATCTGAAAGAAACACGTTAGTTAGATTCCTCACCTTAGAATATCCCCAGGCGTCAGACTGGATCTGGAAGATTTTTCGTCAGCAATACACCTTGCGCGTCGCTAGGCGTTGTCTGCGGCTCCGCGTCCGTCGTCGGCGTCGTGCGCCGGAATGACGTCGTCGGAGTACTTAGACGCCGCCCTCGCGCGCTGACGTCAGTTCTTCTTTTTTCCGCGCCAGTAAGCGCAGATCCGGGAGAGCTACCCCTTTAGTCATTTTTTGACTAACGTTTTCGATCCTTTTTGATCTTGTCTCGACTTCGGTGCCGGTAGGATGCCTGGTTTTAAAGCCTGTGCTGACTGTAGCCGCTTGATGTCGGTTACGGACCATCACCGCCGGTGCCTTTACTGCTTGGGCCTCGACCACGACGCGGAGTCGTGTTCGGACTGCAAGGCCCTGACCTCGAAGGCTAGACGGGAGCGGTCCCATAAGCTTCTCGAGATTCGCCACTCGGCTCCGCGCCCCTCTCGATCCCGGTCCAGGAGGAGGTCGCGGAGCCGCAGCCGACGTCATCATCGGTCGTCGGGATCCAAGTCTTCGGGTAAGTCGAAGCACTCCAAGAAGTCCAAGAGGCGACACCGCTCTTCGGACTCCCCTCGCCAGTCGCGCGACTCGGCCGAGGGTCAGGGTGGTTCCACCCCGACCCTCGCCAGTCGCGCGACTCGGCCGAGGGTCAGGGTGGTTCCACCCCCGTGGCTCCGGCGGCGCCGCAGGCGCCGCGCAAGTCCCCATACCCACCGGTCCCTGGGACTGACGCGACGCCGGCGGAAGTCAGTGCCTTCCTCTCGGCCATGAGGAGCCCGGCTCCGCCATCGATGCCCGCTGGCGCGCCTTCGGGCCCCGCGGACCCGACTGGGCTACCTTGCCTGCCGGCGGCTCCGGCGCCGTTGACGGCTCCGGCCTCGACGCCGCAAGCGCCCGAGGGACCCGTTCCCGAGTCCCCGCCGACGCCAGTCGACCTCGTCACGCCTCCTCTGCCGGCGTCGACACCGGTACCACCTCCGACGCCGACTCCGCTCGACGTCGAGCCCCAGGTCAGCCCCGCTCCGGGCCCGGCGCCGATACGGCGTCGATGGACGCCGCGTTCGGCGCCGCTGGAGACACATTTTGTCTATCGCCCGGCTCCGATCCTTCCTCCTGTATACCAGGAATCGGATGATGGGGACAACTGGGAGGGATCCGAGGATCCTATGGCCGCTCAGGCTCAAATGTCACAGGACTGGGCAGATGAACTGGGGGAGGCCAGTGGTCTGGATACCTCTCCGGACACTGGATTCATCTCTCCTCCGACTGTGGCTTCGGAGGAGGGTGCTGCTTTCTCTGTGGTGCTGCGCAAGGCGGCCGCAGCCCTTGGGCTCGAGCTACCTGCCGTGGCTGTGAGGACTAACGTCCTCACTGAGGTGCTTCAGTCTGCAGCAAGCTCCACTGAGCCTCTGCTGCAATTCAATGAGGCCCTCATTGACGTTCTGCAGGGCACCTGGTCCAAGCCCTCCACAGTTCCTCCTGTGGACAGGAACGTCGCCAGGCGCCACCGCCCTGCTCCGGGCGACCCCAGTTTTCTGTCCCAACACCCTACCCCCGAGAGCCTGGTTATCCAGGCCTCTACCTCCCAATCCTCCTTCCCGACCGCTCCGCCGGACCGGGATTCCAAGAGACTGGAACACTTTGGCAAGAAGCTGTTCTCCTCCCTTAGTTTGGGCCTGCGGTCTTTGAACACCGCCTGTCTCTTGGACCGTTATTCCCACTCTCTGTGGGATGCGGTGGAGGACGTGCTGCCCCTGTGTCCGGAGGAGGTCCAGACACGACTTACCCAGGCTCTGGCCGATGGGAGGGATGCAACGCGACATGCTATCCGATGTGGGCTTGACACTACGGACTCGCTGGGTAGGGCAATTTCTACCACAGTGGCGCTTAGACGTCACGCCTGGCTGCGGTCCACGTCATTTTCGGGCGATGTCCAGAGCACTCTCATGGACATGCCCTTTGATGGCACTCGCCTTTTTGGCGAGAAAGCGGACAGTGCGCTGAATCGCTTTAAGGACTCCCGGGCTACGGCCAAGTCCTTGGGCCTCTCGGCCCCGCGATCGCAAACTTCCGCCTTTCGCCCCTTTCGTGGCCAAGGAAGGGGTGCATCCTCACGTACGCCTAGCCACCAGCCGCAGCGGCAGTTGATGCCATTTGACTTGCCTCCTGAAGTCTGTGATATCATTCTGGCAGCCAGGCGTCCCTCCACAAAGACGGTATACGCTTGCCGGTGGAACAAATTTGTGTCATGGTGCACAGCAAAGGCTGTGGATCCCCTTTCCGCCCCTCTTTCTGAGGTTCTACTGTTTCTTCTTTCTTTGGCCCGGCAGGGCTCTGCCCTGGGCACCTGAAAGGTTATCTTGCTGCCATCTCTGCCTTCTTGCGGCTTCCTGATCAGCCTTCTCTTTTCAAGTCCCCTGTAGTTACACGCTTTCTAAAAGGCATTACTCACACGTTCCCTCCTGTCCCTTTTGTAATGCCTCAGTGAATCTTGTTCTCACATTTCTAATGTGTGCTCCCTTTGAGCCTCTTCATAATTGTCCTCTTCGTCTGCTGACGCTTAAGACTGCTTTTCTGGTAGCCATCACCTCGGCTAGACGGGTGAGTGAGCTCCAGGCTTTATCTTCAAAGCCTCCTTTTCTCTCTGTTTATCCGGACAAGGTTGTCCTTCGGCCTCGTCCCTCCTTTCTTCCGAAAGTGGTGACTCCATTTCATCTCGGGCAGTCTGTCACCTTGCCCACCTTCTTTCCGCCTCCGCATCCTTCCAAAGAGGAAGAGAGGCTCCACCGTCTGGACCCAAAATGTGCGCTCTCCTTTTATTTGGACCGCACAAAGCAGTTCCGGGTGGACGACCAACTTTTCGTTGGATACGTGGGTGCTAAGAAGGGGAAAGCTGTGCACAAACGGACCATCTCTCGGTGGGTCGTTTTGTGCATCAAAATTTGTTACTCCTTGGCAAAAAAGGACCCTCCTGTTGGGCTGCGCGCCCATTCTACTCGGGCCACAGCGGCTACTACTGCTTTGGGACGGGGTGTCCCTTTGCAGGACATCTGTCAGGCGGCGACGTGGGCTTCGCTACACACGTTTGCCAGACATTATTGCCTTGACAGCCAAGTCCGGAGGGATGGCTTCTTTGGCCGTTCTGTCCTCCAGGACTTTCTGGTGTGACCTTGGTTCGCAGACCCACCACCGGGGATGGTATTGCTTGGGTATCTATTCTAAGGTGAGGAATCTAACTAACGTGTTTCTTTCAGATGAACAAGTTACTTACCTTCGGTAACGATGTATCTGTAAGAAACATTAGTTAGTTAGATTCCTCACCGACCCACCCATCCTTCCCGTTCTGCGAACTGACATCTAGGGTTAAGGTTATCCTTTTCAGGCCCCTAGATTTTATTTTTGGCACCAGTGTCGGTCTTTGCATGGCTCTGCGTTCCTGGCGCGGAAAGCTATGTACAAGAACTGACGTCAGCGCGCGAGGGCGGCGTCTAAGTACTCCGACGACGTCATTCCGGCGCACGACGCCGACGACGGACGCGGAGCCGCAGACGACGCCTAGCGACGCGCAAGGGGTATTGCTGACACAAAATCTTCCGGATCCAGTCTGACGCCTGGGGATATTCTAAGGTGAGGAATCTAACTAATGTTTCTTACAGATACATCGTTACCGAAGGTAAGTAACTTGTTCTTTAGGATGCTCGTAAATGTACATACTTTTATGATATTTTTATATCGAATAAAGTTATACAACAAGCTACTCACCAACCCATGCAGCCACTTATACACAACGTGAGAGACTGATACAGATATTTACATATTTAAACATTACTCACTAAGCCATGTATTCACTAAGATACACTTAATCAGTCAGTTATACAATCAATTTTTCAAAAACAAATCATCCATTTAGACACTTATATACCCATTTATTCTTCCATCGACCTTGAGATATACATATATAAAACATATGTAATTTTCAGAAAAACACACATTTTCTGGATGATGTCATCAGTGATGTCATTAGAGATGTCAGCAGTGATGTCATGAGTGATGTCACTGACCATGTCATGAGTGATGTAATATGTGACGTCATCAGCAGTGCATTGCAGGCGCGCAAGTTATAGTTAGCTGAACTAACTATAACGGGGGAATTTCAATGGTTTTGTACGAGTGAAAAGTCCAGCTAACTATAACGCCCCTGAAACCTATGGTTTTTTCAGTGAATTTCTGAGGTTTTTTAAATGCTAATTCCTAACTATAACATGCCTGAAACCTATGTTTTTTTTAGTGAATATATATATATATATATATATATATATATATATATATATGCCCAACCAAACAACTTCTAATTACCAGAAGGGCTTAATCTGTGAACTAAATGTATGTCAAAGCATTATAACATTGAGACATATTTGAATTCTAGACTGTACTAATGGCGTTGGATTGGATTTAAAACATATACAAATCCGGTGCAGAATTGTTATGATAGGCGAAAATGTTGTGGGTATTTTACCCATTTTGTGGAATTAACATCTATACACAGGATGCAAATTAAGATTCTAGCTAAATGGAATATTAGCTATGCAATTGCTTATAAGAAGGTCTGACATATATTCATTGATATTTATTGTAATACAATCTTCAGAAAATGTACTAAATATTCAGGTTAATAATGGTGGAATCCTGTACAGGGATTAAGCTCGTCATTATTTTAATGTATTATTTACTATGATAAGATGGCCGCCGTTGTAACACTGTCACTGTGTACTCACTGTCCGTTTTTTATGTTGTCACTGCATTTAAAAATATGTGTAGAAATGCCTGTCACTGAGCGTGATCAAGGCGTAAGCTGAAACACGTTGCTGTGCAGCCTGAATAAACTTATGGTTGCAACTACCGATGTGTCCGCGGTACTTCTGGTAATTAGAAGTTGTTTGGTTGGCATATGACAGGGGTTCCAGTACCCTGAACGCAGACCGCCTAAGTGCAGCCTCCACCCCGAGTGGACTTTTTTTTTGGTGCATTAATCGGAAGGGAGGCTGACCGCGTCACAGATTCATTCGCCAGTCTACTACGCTACATGAGAGTTACGGTGATTTAGCGGATTTGGAAACACTGTGTTCGAGGCATATGAGCTGCAGATTGTACACTTAGCATAGGTCGCCATCTGGTGTTGGGCCCGGATGTTTGCAGTTTGTTTTTCTTCTTGGACAGTCTTTGGAAGTCACGAGTTTGGTGACTCCTCCTTCGGTCCGTACTGCGCATGGGCTTCGGCTCCATCCTCATATTGTTTTTTTCCGCCATCGGGCTCGGATGTGATACTTCGTGCTCCGGCTTCGAACTTCTACGGTTCCAGCCTCGACGGAAAATCCTCGATTCTTCGAGTTCCTCATCATCTTCATCTCTCGAAGCGGCACTTTCTCCATCCCGTACATCGACACCGGCCTTCGGGCCCTCCGCGACTCCGGTCCCGGCCGATGGAAAGGACTCCGTTCAAAAAGTGCCCAAAATGTGGGTCTGAATTTCCCCACACCGACCTCCATCAGGTGTGTAACCTTTGCCTCTCTCCGGAACACGAGGCTAGAGACTGCCCCGCCTGCAAGTCTTTTCGATCGAAGAAGACCATCCGAGATCGAAGAGCTCGACGCACCATGGCGCACTCATCCTCCGCAGCTCCACCGGTGTAACGCCCTGAACGTCTCAGGATCGTTTAACAGACACGACAATGAGGACGCAACCACTAGTGAAGGGTTAGTTGTTTTAATGAAGGCAAATATAATACAAAGAATAAACAAGTTATAGTCACTGGAATCCTCCAGGCTAAGTACGTTACCAGCCCACAGCACGGATGGTCCTAACCGTCCTCTGCATATACGCCGGTCCCGGCGTATGCCAACAGAGGGCAGAAATGAAATGGCCGACAATGCCAATCGGTAGGCTGTGAGGGGCACGAAGAGTGTTGGGGAGAATCGAGGAGTCAGGGAAACACCCAGCCGGGGTCTCTACCTGAAGGGAGCAGCCGCTCAACCTCTTCCTCAGACTGCACCGGGACGCGGAGTCACCTCCTGGTGATGCGTCACCGATACCCCAATCACAAGCAAGAAGACTGAACCGAGAGCAGCCGCTCGATCGATCCTGTGGACTTCCGAGTCTGTAACGCGGCAAACACCTCCTGGTGTGCGTTACAGCTGGCAGTCCCTGTGTCTCTGGTCGGGCTGGGAGTTACGACTCCAACCAGCAAAAGCGCCACTGCGCTTGGACTCAGCCGAGTCAAAAAGCGAAGCTCAATGGTTGACCGGTAGAGCTTCCGGGTCCTTCACAGGTGACGATGGGGCAAGACACGGCCCAGGGAGTAACGACTCGACCTACCTCCGTTCTTGCCTTACTGGAGCACCACTCCGGAACACTGCTCTTCACGAAGCAGGTACGTCGGTGTGAACACAATATCCGACAGCCTTGTACCTCCCGGTTCCTCCCTTTATAGGGCGTGTTTTCCTTGAGTTATGTAACAGCTCTCCTGTTTACATAAGGGCGTGTTTCCCTTGAGTTATGTAACAGCTCTCCTGTTTACATAAGGGCGTGTTTCCCTTGAGTTATGTAACAGCTCTCCTGTTTACATAAGGGCGTGTTTCCCTTGAGTTATGTAACAGCTCTCCTGTTTACATAACCTCTCAACCGCTAAGCATCCTGGGAGATGTAGTCCGTTTTCGCTGGTTACCGTTTTCCTTCCCTCGTATGACAGGAATTCTTGACAACCGGACATCTTCGGAGACGACGCCGAAGCTTCGGGGCAAACACACACCGAGCAGGAGGAAGACGTCGTCAGCGCTTCCGAGGCCGACGACTCCGACGTGGAGGACGTTACACCAGCGCAGCGGGCCGTGAGTACTATGCCCCCTCCCACCCCCGCGCCGAAAACCAAAGAGACTCAGGTTACTCCCTCGCCTGCCGGCCTGGGCAAAACCAAAACCAAAACTTCGATCACCCCACCTTCGGGCCCGGTGTCGAAGCCCCCAAAGTCTCATGGCAGCTCGGGATCGAGCCAGCCGACACCCGGTGCCGAAAAACAGCATCCGGCACCGAAGACTGCAAAATCCAGCTCGACTCCGAAACCACCGGTGCCGAAGCCTGGACACTCGGTGCCGACCAAACACAAACACAAATCTGTCGGCACCGACGCTCCGGCGCCGAAACATCATTCGACGCCGAAACACCCGGAGACCTCAAAAAAGCATGGCGCACACAGACCATAGAAACCCCCGGTTCCGAAATCACCGGTGCCGACAGACGACTCGACACCATTGGCTCTGTTTACACCAGACCCTTTACAAAAAACTTTGTCCAAAGATCCAAAGACTGGGCTTTTGACTTTAACTACCAAGAAAAGACGCCTTGATGCTCCGGCTCCTCCTCCTCCACCCAAAAGGAAGGACTCTGCTACTTCTCCCCTCAGAGTGCCCTCCCCACCACCGCCTCCCCTACCCCCTCCACCGCCTCCACCTCACAGGTCTCCGCCACCTTTACCTCACTACGATCCGGCCCCATCCCCAGATCCGGATGATGGGGATCCGGACAATTACCCGGCGGACGCCCCAATGGATCCCACTCCACCAGGGACCCCAGATCCATGGGAGGATTACAATAACCCTGATATACCCAATGTACCTCAGGACGACCTATACCCATCAAGGCCGTCTCCTCCAGAGGACTCCTTAGGGTTTCATCATTTAGTGCAGAGAGCAGCACACTACCATGGGGTGGACATGCACAGTGAACCAGTAGAAGAAGACTTCCTACTGGATACATTTGATATACAAGACAAATCTACTTCCATTTTACCCATGCTTAAGGGTGTCACCAAGCACGCTACAGAGGTGTTCAAAGACCCTGTCAGAGCCAGAGTACTGAACCCTAGAATAGAGAAGTACAAGGCGGCACCCACAGACCCTGCTTACATCAAGGGCCCTGCTCCCCTAGATTCCCTAGTTGTCTCCACAGCTAGAAAGCGGGCTAACTCCCAATCCTCAGGAGATGCCCCACCGCCAGACAAAGAATCTAAACTTCTGGACGCGTCTGGTAAACGCACCGCCTCCCAAGCTGCAAACATGTGGCGCATTGCAAACACACAAGCACTGCTTGCGCGATATGATAGAGCACACTATGACGAACTAGAGGCTCTTATGCAGCACCTTCCAGAAAAATACAAGCACAAGGCTCATGACCTGATACAGGAGGGTAAACTAATTACAAACACCTCCATTAAGTGTGCCCTCGATGCAGCCGACACTGCTTCTAGGGCCATAAATACCAGTGTCCTGCTTCGTCGCCACGCCTGGCTCAGGATCTCAGGGTTCAAGCCTGAAGTCCAGGCATCCATACTCAATCACCCCTTTGACCAGGAAACCCTCTTTGGGCCAAAGGTGGACGAAGCGCTCGAAAAGATGAAGAAAGACACAGACACAGCAAAGTCTATGGGGGCACTCCAAACACAAGCCTCCAAACGTTCCTTTCGACGCTCGTCCTTTCGTGGCACAGGCAGAGGCTCCTCCACCGATAACGCCTCTACCTCCTACAAGTCCCCTCCTCAAAATACCTTTTCAAAGGGCAATCAGAGAGGTGGTTACAGGGGTAACAACAATAAGGGCAGGGGCAAAACCAACAACACCCGTTCTGCCACCCCCCCGCGCAATGACTCCCCTCCGCTCCCCCCAGACCATTCCACTCCGGTCGGGGGCAGACTACAAAACTTTATCCACGTATGGGAGTCCATAACATCGGACAAATGGGTGACCCAAATCATTCGGTCAGGGTACTGTCTAGAGCTAACATCTACCCCACCCAATATCCCACCAAGGCACCGTCCAATGTCTCAAGAACATTCCACACTGCTCAAACAAGAGGTACTCTCACTCCTGCAAAAACACGCTATAGAGCAGGTCCCTGTCAATCAACGAAATCTAGGGGTCTACTCTCTATATTTCTTAATACCAAAGAAAGACGAGACCCTCAGACCCATTCTGGACCTCCGACCTCTAAATGCCTACATACATTCAGACCATTTTCACATGGTCACTCTACAACAAGTCCTCCCACTCCTCTGCCAGGGAGACTTTCTCACAACCTTGGATCTGAAAGACGCATACTTTCACATTCCAATACACCCCTCTCACAGGAAATACCTCAGGTTCGTGGTGGACGGGCAACATTACCAATTCACGGTTCTCCCCTTCGGGGTCACCACTGCACCACGAGTGTTTACCAAATGCCTAGCAGTAGTAGCAGCACACCTCAGACGTCCACACATTCACGTCTTCCCTTACTTAGACGACTGGCTGATAAAAGCCACGTCCTACCACCAATGTGTGCAACATACAAACAGCACCATCCAACTGCTCCACCAGCTAGGCTTCACGGTGAACTACCAAAAGTCCCACCTCATACCATCTCACACAAAGCAATATCTCGGGGCCACTATAGACACCTCCAAAGGTATTGCCTATCCAAACTCAGCCAGAATCACAAGCATTCAAGCCTTACGCAAAACATTCCTTCCCCAACACTCTCTTCCAGCAAGAGTGTTCATGAAGCTCATAGGAATGATGGCGTCTTGCATATTTATAGTGCCCCATGCAAGACTCCACATGCGTCCACTTCAAGAGTGCCTAGCACAACAGTGGAACCAGGCCCAGGGTCAGCTGACGGATCTGGTGTTGGTGGACGGCCGCACACATCACTCTCTGCAGTGGTGGAACACCACAAACCTTTCCAAAGGACGGCCGTTCCTGGACCCGGTTCCTCAGGTGATTCTAACAGCGGACGCATCGCTCTCCGGCTGGGGAGCGCACCTCCTACACCTCATAATGCAAGGTCTATGGACGCCATAGCAAAAATCGCTCCACATCAACCATCTGGAGCTCTTGGCGATCTTTCTAGCCCTAAAATCTTTCCAAAAACAAATTTCGGGCAAAGCAGTCCTCATTCGCACAGACAACATGACTGCGATGTATTATATACAAAAACAGGGGGGGACACACTCTCCCCAGCTCTCCCGCTTAGCCCAGAGCATATGGAGATGGGCAATTCCCCAAAACATCTTTCTCCTGGCACAGCACGTTCCAGGAGTACAAAACACCATAGCAGATCTGCTCAGCAGACAAACGCAACAACTACACGAATGGGAACTGCATCCACAAGTTCTTCACCCATTCTTCAAACAGTGGGGGCATCCTCAAATAGACCTCTTCGCCACCCACGAAAACAAAAAATGCCCAAGCTTCGCCGCCAGATACCCACACCCATTGTCCAAGGGCAATGCGATATGGATGAACTGGTCAGGCAGATTTGCATACGCCTTTCCACCTCTCCCACTAATTCCATTAGTGGTCAGGAAGCTACAACAGCACTCCCTCACACTCATTCTGGTAGCTCCAACGTGGGCCAGGCAGCCGTGGTACACCACGCTACTACAACTATCAGTGGTACCACATCAAAAACTGCACCTTTCCCCATGCCTCCTAACCCAGAACCATGGAGAAATCAGGCACCCGGACCCAGCTCAGCTCAACCTGGCGATCTGGCTCCTGAAATCTTAGAATTCGGATACCTTAACCTTCCCCCTGATTGCATGAACATCATCATGGAAGCCAGACGTCCTACCACTAGAGCATGCTATGCCGCAAAGTGGAAAAGATTTGTAATTTACTGCCGTAACAATACAATCAACCCCCTAGATGCATCCATACAGCACATCATATGCTATCTGCTCCATCTTCACAGGTGTAACCTGGCATATTCATCCATACGCCTACACCTAGCAGCGATCGCTGCTTATCTACAAAACAGGCAGCATTTATCACTCTTCAGAGTGCCCGCTATTAAAGCCTTCATGGAAGGCCTTAAACGAGTAATTCCTCCCAGGGCACCACCTTCCCCTGTATGGAATCTAAATTTAGTTCTTACACGACTAATGGGTCCGCCCTTCGAACCAATGCACAAATGTGAGCTACAGTTTCTCACCTGGAAAACAGCTTTCCTTGTAGCTATCACTTCCCTTAGAAGGGTTGGTGAAATACAAGCGTTCACCATACAGGAACCCTACATACAAATGCATCACAGCAAGGTCATACTTCGCACAAATCCGAAGTTTCTGCCCAAAGTCATTTCCCCCTTCCACCTCAATCAATCAGTGGAATTACCTGTCTTCTTTTCGCAACCCCAATCTGTTGCAGAAAGGGCCTTACACACACTTGATGTAAAAAGGGCGTTACTATACTACATACAAAGAACGCAACCCTTCAGGAAGACTAAACAATTGTTCGTTTCCTTCTCTCCACCACATAAAGGCAACCCCATTTCAAAATCAGGGATAGCTAGGTGGATTGTAAAATGCATACAAATTTGCTATCAAAAGGCAAAGAACATTATCTGTTCCCCCTAAAGCCCACTCTACAAGAAAGTTAGGGGCTTCTATGGCTTTTCTAGGGAATATACCCTTAGATGACATCTGCAAGGCAGCCACATGGTCTACACCGCACACCTTCACAAAACACTACTGTGTAGATGTGCATTCCAAGCAGCAAGCTAGGGTGGGCCAGGCTGTACTAAAGACACTTTTTCAAACAGCTGCAACGGATACCGGTGGTCGCCGCTAAGGTTGGGTACTGCTATATAATCTATGCTAAGTGTACAATCTGCAGCTCATATGCCTCGAACGGAATATGCTACTTACCAGTATGCATCTGTTCTTGGCATGTAGAGCTGCAGAGTTGTACACGCCCACCCGCCTCCCCGGCTACCTGTACCCGTTCCAGTACATCTTATTTAGATACAACACATGGGTTTCTCACTGTTATTACTACGCTCCATCATTTCCCTGTTGGCGAAAAACAATCTGAGGATGGAGCCGAAGCCCATGCGCAGTACGGACCGAAGGAGGAGTCACCAAACTCGTGACTTCCAAAGACTGTCCAAGAAGAAAAACAAACTGCAAACATCCGGGCCCAACACCAGATGGCGACCTATGCTAAGTGTACAACTCTGCAGCTCTACATGCCAAGAACAGATGCATACTGGTAAGTAGCATATTCCTTCATACATCAGGAAACGGCGGTGGATATACTGGCAGACTTGGGACTATTACGCTGAGACCTAAGGGCAAACTACCCGGTAAGAGTATCCCGCTTGTTGAACAGAATCCGCTGTGGGTTGTCGGCGTGAATGATCTGTTTTGATACGAACGGTGAGGCTCCAGTCCGGGTTTTGTTTAGCTTTGGTGTGCACTGGCATTTCTGTACACTAAGGGAGCTGCTGTAAGATCAAGACGGAAGAGTCTTGCAAGCAGTATCGGTATTGTTGCACGAGTGGACATTTATAGTGATGGCTGCAGCTTTGGAGGCAAAGCAAAAGACCACAGCTAACCAATTACTCTTTACTTTGGTAGATGAGAATGGTGTTACTAATAGCCCGACCAATACCATTACGGAGGAAATTAAAACACAAACTTTGTTCAATCAATTAGAGAAACTGCACAAAAAAGAACTCGCCAAATGGTGGGAGGCAGAATCCTTACAGAGGTATATTGATGTTGCAAGAGTCCCCAGAGGTCTACGTATTTTTACAATACCTACCTACGAGGACCCTGATCCAGAGATGCTTAAGGAATGGTCTCACAACTCAAATGCGTGCTCAATCATTATGTTACAGATTCTAGTGAAGTATGCTTTAACCCCTTCGCCGCGGCGCAAATCCTGCCGCGGCGCTGGGGGGGGGGGGTGCGGGCTGAGCGCGGCGCTGCCATGCTCGTGACGAAACCACGCCGTCATGAGTCACGGGCGAGCTGTGCTCATGACAGCGTGGTTCCGTCACGACTCCGCCCACTTGTTATTTCGCCCGCACAGGCGGGGAATCAGTGACGCGTGGGCGGAGCGGCCACAGCATGACGGAACCACGCCGTCATGAGCACACGCCGCCTGTGGCTCATGACGGCGTGGTTCCGTCATGCGCACGCAAGGGGTTAAAAGACCGGTGCAAATTACTGGCGGAGATAGATCTAGTTATGGGTGAGTTAGAAAAGTGGCTGCCAAAGACACGATTGAGGAATTCATGAAAAATCTATCCAAACGGATGGATACATTTGAAGAAGAAATCACTGCAAAAAAACAAAGAAAGTTTGTGCGGGATTATAAAGATTACGATCATCTCTTTGAGAAAGAGGGGAGTGGTCTTATCCATCCAACTAAAACACCAGCAATGATAGAAGTGTCGGAGAGTGATGTATCTGGTGGGAGTCTGTCAGATGCATCAACATCAGCAGCATATACCAGCAGTAATACAGCTCAGAAAAAATCAACACATCTTTTAGCCCAATTCCATATGATGAACCAGGGGCGGACAGAACAATCACAAGCCCAAGGGGTGCAATCAATCAATGCATTTGTATAGCGCACTACTCACCCAGAGGGTCTCAAGGCGCTAGGGGAGGGGGGTCCGCTACTGCTCGAACAGCCAGGTCTTGAGTTGTTTCCTGAAGGCGAGGTGGTCCTGGGTCTGGCGGAGGTGGGTCGGGAGGGAGTTCCATGTCTTGGCGGCGAGGTAGGAGAAGGACCGTCCTCCTGTGGTGGCTCTTCGGATGCGGGGGATGGTGGCGAGGGCGTGGCCGGTCGATCGAAGCTGGCGTTTGGGAGCGTAGAAGTTGAGGCGGCTGTTGAGGTATCCTGGGCCTTGGTTGTGTAGGGCTTTGTGTGCGTGGGTGAGGAGACGGAAGGTGATTCTCTTGTTGACCGGGAGCCAGTGCAGGTCTCTCAGGTGTCCGGAGATGTGGCTGCGACGGGGGATGTCGAAGATGAGTCGTGCTGAGGCGTTCTGGATCCGCTGGAGTCTCTTCTGGAGTTTGGCGGTGTTCCGGCGTAGAGGGAGTTGCCGTAGTCCAGCCGGCTGGTGACGAGGGCCTGGGTAACCGTCTTCCTGGTCTCGGTGGGGATCCACCGGAAGATCTTACGTAGCATGCGCAGGATGTTGAAGCACGACGAGGAGACGGCGTTGACTTGTCTGGTCATGGAGAGGTTGGAGTCCAGGATGAAGCCCAGGTTGCGTGCGTGGTCTGTTGGTTGGGGTGCGCTGCCTAGGGCGGGGGGCCACCAGGAGTCGTCCCAGGCGGAGGGTGAGGATCCCAGGATGAGGACTTCCGTCTTGTCCGAGTTCAGTTTCAGGCGACTGTTCTTCATCCATTCGGCTACCTCTTTCATCCCTTCGTGAAGGTTGGCTCTGGCGGTGGCGGGGTCGTTGGTGAGGGAGAGGATCAGCTGGGTGTCGTCGGCGTAGGAGATGATGTTGAGGTTGTGCTGGCGTGCGATGTCTGCGAGGGTGCTCATGTAGACGTTGAAGAGGGTTGGACTGAGCGAGGACCCTTGAGGAACGCCGCAGATGACTTCGGTGGCTTCAGATCTGAACGGGGGGAGGCAGACTCTCTGTGTACTTCCGGCGAGGAAGGAGATGGTCCATTCCAGTGCCTTCTCCTGGATTCCGACGTTGTTGAGTCGCTGCACTAGAGTACGGTGGCAGACAGTGTCGAAGGCCGCGGAGAGGTCTAGGAGGATGAGGGCCGCTGTTTCTTCGTTGTCAAGCAGTGCTCGGATGTCATCGGTGGCTGCGATCAGGGCGGTCTCGGTGCTGTGGTTGGCTCGGAAGCCAGACTGCGAGAGGTCGAGGGATCCGTTCGTCTCGAGGAAGGCGGCCAGCTGCTTGTTGACGGTCTTCTCGATGACTTTTGCAGGGAACGGGAGCAGCGAGATGGGGCGGTAGTTCTTGAGGTCGGTGGGGTCGGCTGATGGCTTCTTTAGTAGAGCGCTGAGTTCGGCGTGCTTCCAGCTCTCCGGGAAGGTGGCAGTGTCGAAGGAGGTGTTGATGATGTCCCGCAGGTGGGGTGCGATGACAACGTCGGCCTTGTTGAAGACGTGGTGAGGGCAGGGGTCGGTCGGAGATCCGGAGTGGATGGAGTTCATCGTGCGGACGGTATCTTCGTTGCTGATCGGGTTCCAGGCGCGGAGGGTGGTGATGGGGGGGCGGTGGTTCGGTCGTGGCGTGCATCGGTTGAGTGCTGAAGCTGTTGTGTATGTCCACGATCTTGTTGTGGAAGTACGAGGCGAGGGAGTTGCAGAGGTCTTGCGAAGGGGTGATGTCGTTGTTTCCGGCGTTGGGGTTGGAGAGCTCTTTGACGATGTTGAAGAGTTCCTTGCTGTTGTGTGCGTTGTTGTCCAGTCGTTCCTTGAATGCGGTTTTCTTGGTTATGTGGATGAGTTGGTGGTGTTTTCGGGTGGCGAGCTTGAGGGCAGTCATGTTGTCAGGTGTTGGGTCTCTGCGCCAGGTTCTCTCGAGGGCTCGGCAGTTCTTCTTGGAGCTCTTGAGTTCGTCGGTGAACCATGGGGCTTTCTTGCTGCCGGGTCTGCTAGGCGGAGTCCTCAGGGGGGGCGAGGTCGTCTGCGCAGTCGCTGATCCAATTTCGTGAGGTTGGTGGCCGCTTGGCTGGGGTTTGTTGCGCTGGTGGGTGGGTGGGTTGCTCAGGGAAGTCGCGAGCTGGTCGGCTGTGATCTTGTTCCAGCTTCTGCGTGCAACCTGTTGCTGTTGGTGGTGGATTGTGGTCCTTCTGAAGCTGAAGTGGACGCAGCTGTGGTCCGTCCAGTGGAGTCCGGTGGCGTGGCTGAAGGCGATGTCCTTGCTGGATGAGAAGACGGGGTCGAGTGTGTGTCCGGCGTAGTGGGTGGGGTGGTCACCAGCTGCTTGAGTCCGAGGTTTGCGAGGTTGTCCAGCTGGGTGGTGGTGTTGTGGTCGTTGTTGTTCTCCAGGTGGAAGTTGAGGTCCCCGAGGAGGATGTAGTCAGCGGAGGGGAGGGCGTGCGGGCTGATGAAGTCGGCGATGTCTTCGCTGAATTGTGTGCGTGGTCCCGGGGGTCTGTAGATGAGGGTGCCTCTGAGGGTGGTCTTGGGGTTGATGTTGACCTGGAAGTGCAGGTGCTCGGCGGGTGCGAGGGTGTCGTCGGTGTTGGTCGTGATGCGGATGGTGTTCCTGTGGATGATGGCGATGCCTCCTCCGGTCTGGTTGATGCGGTCCCTTCGGATGATCTTGTAGCCGTCTGGGATGGCGATGGCGATGTCGGGCGCTGAAGAGGCGTTCATCCAGGTTTCCGTGAGGAAGGCGACGTCTGGTGAAGTGGTTTCGAGCAGGTTTCAGAGCTCGATGGCGTGTCTGTGGACGGAGCGGGTGTTGAGCAGGATGCACTTTAGGTTGCTGCTGCTGTTGCTCGTCTTGGTATTGGTCGGTGCAGGAGTAGTGCAGGTCCGGATGCAGGTGAACTTGCAGGAGTGGCAGCAGAAGGGTCCGTGGGTGCGTCTCGGGGTGGCTCGGTAGCATCCCGGGAATCGGCCGGCGTTGAGTGCGTGGAGTTCGGTGGCGTCGTAGGTCCGGCGGGAGGGCTGGAGTCTGCGGAGGCCAGGGGTCCTGGCGCTGGGCGCGGTCCAGGCGCGGACGGCGCGCATCGGGCGCGCCCGCTGCGCGTCAGCGCTGCGCGTCTGCACGGTCGCCATATATGGCCAAGTGTGAGGGAGGGAGGAGCTGGGAGGCGGAGAGGGTACACAAAGGAAAGGGGCGTGGCCGCTGGCACGGCGGCGGGGCGTGGGGCACAGGGGAAACACTGGGAGGAAAAGTGAATTAAATCGCAGGCTCAGGGGGAGAAAACACGAACAACAGTGGACAATGCAGTGACAGAAAAATGCAAACACAGTTGAGAAATTAGCGCGGCAGCACACAGGCGGGGAGAGCAATCCCACTGGGGCAGCGGGGGCGGGGAAGAGGCGGCAGGCTCAGCGAGGCTGAGAGAGGCAGCGGGCAGGGGGCACACGCAGCAGCTGGTGGCCGTGCGGAGCGGGGGTGTCCTGGGAACAGGTCCAGAGAGGGAGAGGGCGAGGAAGCAGAGGCATAGGCGCCGTAATAAACAAGCAAAGAGGAGGAAAAACAGACGCAACAACCCCCATGGAAATGATGACAAGGGGGAAGAAATCACAAATATGACTGTGGTCAACCTCTCCAAGGGGTTGCTGACATCGGATGAAATCGAATTGCTCTCACTAGGTCTGTCCTTTTGTTCAACATACAATTTTAATTTTGCGCAGACCAGGATAGATTTGTTTTATTTTGCGCGTAAATTGAAGTTAAAATAATGGTTTGATACCAAATGTGGAACTGACACGACCACTTCTCAGGGGGTGGCAGTGAGTAATTTATTGACGATATTGAAGTTTTGAATGTTTTAACCTCACAATCTGAACAAGAGACAGTAAAGAACGATATGATTTCCGATTTACAACAGTATGATATTGATGGCTTTGTGAATCCAGGAAGTGGCTTTAAACCCAAATCTATTTTTTTTGCCGCAAATTGAAAGTGATGCTATTGATGTTTTCGAAAGCGGTGTTTTGAGTGATCTTAAAAGAATGCGATATAAGAAAACTCCCTTTGGGGAAAAGAATTTGACTAATCAAATGTTTGCTATGGACAATCTTAAGACTGACCCAACTAGTGTAATACGACACTCTGATAAAGGGGGAAATGTCGTGGTACTGGATAAAGAGGTCTACCTGAATGAGGGTTACAGGCAGCTATCAGATAGTACTTATTACTATATATCAGATAGAGGTTCAGTATTAAGATCTAACAAAGAATATGGAGATATGTTGGTTGAATGGTGGGAAAAGGGCTTATTGGAATGGGACAAGTATAATTATTTGAAGTGTCCCTATCCAAAAATCCCTATATCTACTCCCCAAACTCCACAAAGATCCCTTAAATCCACTAGGTAGACCCATTGTTTCATCAATGGGTTCGTTACTTGAGAATACATCTCGGTTTATTGACCACTATTTGAGACCGTATGTGGTCAGTTTACCATCGTATTTGAGAGACACAACTCACTTTCTATCATTGATGGCATACATTGGGAGGTAAACTATACATTGGTGACCCTAGATGTGTGCAGTTTGTACATAAGTATACAACATCAATTTGGTTTACAAGCCATAAGACATTACTTGAAAACTCGGTCTATCTCACTGCTGGGGCACTCAGAGATGATTTTGGCTATGATACAGTTCTGCCTAACCAATAATTTTTTGTTTGATGTCCTCGATTGCCAGTCACAGGGCACAGCCATGGGCACCTGCTTCGCCCCCAGCTATGCCAATTATGTCATGGGCTGGTGGGAGGAGCAGGTGGTGTCCCGAATGGCAGAATACGATTGTTCTGTCCTGTGGCTGCGCTTTATAGATGACATATTTTTCATTTGGGATGGTGACATTGATTCTGCTAAAGCTTTTGTTAGGAAATTAAATGAGAACTGTCACAATTTATCCTTTACAGATCAAATGAGCAGAACTGAAATTGAGTTTTTAGATATCTTCATTGAAATCAAAGAACAGACGATGCAGACAAAACTATTTCGAAAAAAGACAGCGGGGAATAGTATTCTTAGCGCATCTAGTTCTCATCCCAGAAGATTGGTACAGAGCATTCCGTTTGGTGAACTGTTACGTGCCAAACGGAACTGCAGCTCTGAGATTGGGTACCAAAAGGAAAAGCAAACTATGGTACAAATTTTCAAAGAAAGATGTTATGGTTATGGAAATAGAATTATATCTGAGGCCTGTAAAAAAGTGGAGGCAGTAACACGCACCCAGTTACTACATCCTGAGAAGAAAGATAAGGAATCCAATACATTGAAATTTATTACAACTTACTCTGGGCAAGCACGTGATGTGAGGCTGACACTTAAAAAACATTGGCACGTATTACTGACTGACCCACATCTTAAACATCTAAGTAATGCTCCTCAGGTTACATTTCAGAAAAGTCGTTCCCTGAGGGATGAATTAAGTCCTAATCTTATAACTAACAGGGAGAGATTTAAACAAATTGGTAAAGCTGGCTTTTGGTGCTGTAGAAACTGCAAAGCCTGCAGTAACAGCACCAACTGCATGACACTGAAAATCTTGAGTAATGTAAGAGTTTGTGATAAAAAAATCATTGACCTGTAACACCATGTATTGTGTTTATGCACTATTGTGTCCCTGTAATAAGGTCTATATAGGGAGCATGATCCATCGTGCTAAACGAGTGCTCGAACATATTAAGGCAATCCGCCACAATAATAGACCGTACCCAGTTGCGCGACACTTCTTCGACAAACCTTTTCAGAATGAGAAACTTTTGAGGATGGTTGTGATTGATGCGGTGTCAGAGAATGTCCGAGGTGGGAATAGACTATTAACTCTACATAAATTAGAGTCAAGATATATTATAGATCTTGAAACTATGGCCCCTCTGGGACTAAACTCCAGTGGGGAATTGTCGGTACATCTGCATAATTAACGTGTTAGGAATAATTGTTAGCTGAATTACGGAAGATGAATTGGATTTATTAGCATTTTAATTCTATGTTTTTTCACTTTTTAGGTTTTTACACTTATTCACTGATTGGCTCAGAATCATTGATTCTTTCACATTTGGGATGGACGGCTATTTGTAGGAACGAGCAACAATATGGAACTTGCATATAATGAGACAAAAAACGCTCATTTGAAGAATTTTCAATTTTTGAATATAGTGTCGGAAAATAAGAGTTGGATAGTTGTATGTGGGATATGAGAAGCTGCATTTTTCCCAATTCTGTATCCATTTTGGAATGAGAGCCCACTGGGGCTTAATCTGTGAACTAAATGTATGTCAAAGCATTGTTATAACACTGAGACATATTTGAATTCTAGGCTGTACTAATGGCGTTGGATTGGATTTAAAACATATACAAATCCGGTGCAGAATTGTTATGATTGGCGAAAATGTTGTGGGTATTTTACCCAATTTGTGGAATTAACATCTATACACAGGAAGCAAATTAAGATTCTAGCTAAATGGAATATTAGCTATGCAATTGCTTATAAGAAGGTCCGACATATATTCATTGATATTTATTGTAATACAATCTTCAGAAAATTTACTGAATATTCAGGTTAATAATGGTGGAATCCTGTACAGGGTTTAAGCTCGTCATTATTTTAATGTATAATTTACTATGATAAGATGGCTCCCGTTGTAACACTGTCACTGTGTACTCACTGTCCGTTTTTTATGTTGTCACTGCATTTAAAAATATGTGTAGAAATGCCTGTCACTGAGCGTGATCAAGGCGTAAGCTGAAACGCGTTGCTGTGCAGCCTGAATAAACTTATGGTTGCAACTACCGATGTGTCCGCGGTACGTCTGGTAATTAGTGTGAGAAGTTGGCCTGATGTATGATGTCACTAGTTCTAGTGTACACCTTATATCAGTCCAAACAACCCTTATGGTGATTGGTTGTAAAGTCAACCTTATAGACCAGCTATCCTAGTGGTAGCATGGACAAGAGCAGTCTTAGGCTAAACTCTGAATGGCATGTGAAGCCAGCTGTGATACCATATATAATCCCTTGAATACCAAATGAAAGGACACCACAACAGATATATATATATAAAATAAAGTGTATTTATTCTAGTCAAACCCTCAGCACTCTTTATGAGATTCGAGGTAAGTACAACACAGTCTTATTCAAGCATGCATTAAGTCACACAGGTAAGTTATACAGTTAGGCCCTAGGGGCCACGCAAACCATATACTAAAGAAGTGGTATAAGTACCACTGTCACGGAAATAGGATAGGCCTAGGCCTAGGGAATCGCTGGGGCTACACTACACTAGCAACAGTTAGGAAGTGGGAGGCCCACGGGATTCAGGTGCAGAGTGGAAACACTCACGCGTAATGCGTAAAAGTCGATAGAATTACTAGCAGTTAGAAATTAACAGTTTAAGGACACTTCTGAAGCAGCTAGAGAGTCGAGACTCGGAAACTAGACCCTAGGATAGTCACTACCCTTGTGAGCACCGAAGTACCCAAGTTACCTAGCCCACGGACTGCGGGTGCATAGGTGTGAACTTGCGTCGGGTTTCGTCGTGGACTTCTATGGATGCCTGAAGGAAAGTTGCTGACAGGCAGTCAGTGAAGAGTGTCCGGTGGATCCCAAAGCTGGGATCAAGAAGAGAGGAGACCTGCAAGCAGAAGGGACAGAGTCAAGGTCACTAGCCAGTGACCACGTGGAACCAGGAAGGAACCAGGCGATGTCGTGAAGATTGCAGGTGAAGGTGAAGCTTTGTCGCTGCAGCCACGAGGACCAGGAAACGTCGAGGACGACCAGGACCAGGAGGCGAGCTGTCCCACGAAGGCTCTTGCTGTCGGCGGCGTCGAAGTTGGACTAGGACTCACCAAGCCTTGGCAAGCGGAACCCACGAAGAACGGAGGACTTGATTCTGGTGCAGACCAGGAAGGTCTGGGGTGCTTCTCTTTTGCAAGGAAGCGGGAGCCAGTCTGGAGGAGCCAAACCAGCAGTGAAGATTTCTGGATGCGTCGTCACAAAGGCCACTAGCCAACGGGCAAGCAACCGGACAGGCGCGGCAAGCAGGAAAATGCAGAAGGGCCCCACGCAGGACTCGTGGAGTGTGGGGGGCTGATCTTCGGTGCAGATGGTGCTTGGGGTTGGGGCTTCTCAATCCCCGGTGCACAACTTCGAGGGTGCCTCAGAAGCTGCGCTGGAAGATACTCGCCACTTTTCCCAGGTAGCCGGTCCCACGTCTCTCGTCGCCTCCACGGATCTTAGCTCGGCTGTGGATGTGGATCAGGGTCGGAGAAGTCTGGAAGTCAAGGCTCTGGTCGGGCTCTGCAGTCGGTCCCTCGTAGAACTTCAGCAAAGCAAAGGGTAGTCTCTTGATGGTGCCTGTTTGCACAGGGTAGCCACTCCTTGGCCACAAGGGAGATTCTTCAGTCTTCTTCTTTCGTCGAAAGTCGAAGGTCCAGAGTTTCTGTTCAAGTTGCAGGTTCAGGATAATCTAATCTCCTGGGGCCCAGCTACCACTCTTATCCAAATCTGGGGGGCTGGGTTACCTGCTAGGTCACGCCTTATGGGTGGGACCTGGGAGGGGGTGGTTACACCCCCTTCCCTTTGTCCAGTTTCGCGCCAGGACTGGGGCTGGTGTGCCCCAGCACCGGTTTGAACTGAACTATGCATGGGACACCTTGTGTGCCCCAGGCATGTCTCATTCCTTTCAGCCCTCCCTGCCCCAATACACTGAAGTCTGTCTGGGGAGGTGCTAGCACCTCCCCAAGCAGGAAACCTATTGTCCAAGCCTCCCTTGCTGGGATCACTCCCAGCAGCAGGAGGTCAGACTCGTGTCTGTGGCAGCAGCATCCATTTTGTGATGCTGAGGCTTTGGTTAGAGTTAAACAGCAAAGTAGGATTTTAACATGTCTCTCCCTCTAGAATGGAGGAATAATATCCTCATCACCAGAAATGGTATGGGGGTATTATTCCAAAGTGTTAGACACCTTACACGACATGTTTTGATAAAGCCAAACCATAGTTACCATAACCGTTTGAGAGTATATGGTAGGCTATATCATAGAACAGCTATAAGGACATGGTTCCGAAAGCTGCAGACAGGCTCAGCTCATGCTAGAGCACCATCTCGCATGTTACCAAGCACTCTGCCTCCAGGATTGTTAAGGCCTGCCATAGGAGTGGCTGATAGGTACACATGTGTCTATTTTAAGGGTAGATATAGGTATACTACATCTAAGCAAGGGGTGATTACACGACCTTGCCCCAGCTGAATGATCAGCCAGTTGTGTCTGATTGGAAGGCCAGACCAGGGGTGGCATAATACATGCTGCAGCCCCTGGGAGGCCTAGGGTACACCTATGCCCTGGGTACCTAGGGTACACTGTACAGGGTCTAATAAGGTGATCCTTACCAATTGGGAATGTACCTAGGGTACATGGAGTCCATTTTAAAGAGAGCAGACAGCCTGAGACCCTGAATGGCAGGATCTCAGGCCAACTAAGTCGAAAAACCAGCTAGACACTAGGCAAAAAGTTGGGGGTAACCATAGTCAGATATCCACCTTCCTACAATTAGAAGTTGTTTGGTTGGCATATGACAGGGGTTCCGGTACCCTGAACGCGGACCGCCTAAGTGACAGCCTCTACCTCGACCGGACTCTTTTTTTGGTATATGTGTATGTATATGTATGGACATTGAGTGTTATGAAAGAAGCAGTCTAAAAATTTACAATACATCTAAGGAATCCCTGAAGAAAATGTTACATGCTTACAAAAGGCAGGGATTAATTTCAAGCCAAGAATTTGATTTTTTGTTCAATGAGTTTCCGATCATCCCAACGCTCCGCCTGATACCAAAAATCCACAAAGGCGTGAGGCCAGTACCAGGCAGACCAATCATTTCGTCTATTGGGAGCATCAGTGAAAATGCCAGTAAGTATGTGGATTTCTTTTTACAGCCACTAGTCCGCGCTTTACCAACGTACATTAAGGACACTGGTGATTTCATCAGGAAACTAGCTAAAATCCAATGGCATGAGGATTTCTTGTTGGTCACTCTTGACATAGAGTCCTTATATACAAGCATAGAACACAACCCAGGGATTGACGCCACTAAACACTATCTGGACTGCAGACCAATCAAGTTTTATAATCACAACAATATGCTTTTAGAACTTATTCACTGGGCATTGCACAATAACTATTTTATGTTTGAAAATGAACTGTATTCCCAAAAGAGGGGAGTCGCCATGGGAGCTTGCTTCTCCCCCAGTTATGCCTGCTTGCATGTTGGCTGGTGGGAGGAGCAGGTTCTCATGGGAACCCATGCTAAGGTGTTTGGATCCAAGATTGTAGAGTGGTATAGATACATTGACGATGTTTTTATGGTTTGGAAAGGCGATCGTGAAAGTGTGATTGATTTTATTGAGGTTTTAAATGATAACGCTTTTAATCTCAAATTCACTTTTAAGGTAGACAACACATCAGTTGAATTTTTAGATACGACTGTCACGATTGTTCAGAACCATGTAGAAACATGTCTGTATAGGAAATCCACCGCTGGCAACTCCATCCTACACGCCAGCAGTGCCCATCCATCACACCTTATAAAAAGTATCCCATATGGGGAACTCCTCCGTATCAAACGTATATGCAGTATACCGGAGGAGAGGGTACAATGTTCAGAAGAAGCAATGAACAGGATGAGGCAAAGGGGTTACTCTGAGGGGATCCTCAGGGAAGCCTATAAAAAAGTTGAATCCACTCCCAGGAACTCCCTACTGATAGACAAATCGGTCAATACGAGTGAACACGGCACAGTGGATACATTTGACAATGCAAACTCCAATGTACCACGTTTGATCACAACATTTAACAAACAACACCGTAAGATCAGAGCCATGGTAAATAGAAACTGGCCAATTGTATTGACTGATGGTGTTCTGGCCCCCATGTTACCGTCTAAACCTGTATTGACGTTTAGAAGGGCCAGAACCATGAGAGAGGAGCTCATGAGACCCAATAACCAAACCCCGACCAGCAGTTCATGGCTGAAACCTAGAAGAGGTTTTTTCAAATGCTCCAGTTGCAGAGCATGTACATTTGGTCAGAACACCAGTCAGTACTCAGTCCCGTTCAGTGACAACCCTAGACAAATCCAGGGTCACTTTACATGCAGATCTAAATTTGTGGTGTATGTCCTTTCCTGTACATGTGGCTTGAATTACATTGGGAGCACCAAGCTACAGGCCCATGTCAGAATTTTACAACATTTAAGGGCAATTGTAAATAATGACTCCAACTACCCTGTAGCACGGCATTTCAGAAAACTACATAACAATGAACTTAGTTGCCTGAAATACTTCATTGTCGATGGTGTCCCCGCACAGCGAAGAGGGGGCAACAGGGAAAAAGCCCTTAGACAACTCGAAACAAAATACATACTCGAGTTCGATAGCAAGGCACCTATGGGCCTAAACACCACTGAAGACCTACACAATTTCATATGAGTACTGACAGACCACACGGGACTGCCTCTGCTCTTTCCCTTTTAGATTTGCTTTTATCTTTCTTGATTGTTACCTGCAGGACACATAGTATTAATTTCTCATGTCTGAAGCTATCTCACTGTTTGACTTATCCTATCTGTTTTACCTGTATCCTCACCAATTTTATGAATATCATTTTCTGATTGCATTTAGAGCAGAACTGTTAGCCAGTTGTTTGGATTAATTTGTTCCTTCTACATCTTCCCTATTTTTTGTCTTGTCGATTTCAAAGGAGTAAGGCGACAGACAAGAAAACAATGAATATCAAACGCTTTCTCCACTCAACTGTGTGTTCCAGTTCTCCAGTATTGGGGTGTCTTTCATAGATTCACATGCTTGAATATTCCCCGTCGTCGGAGTGGGAGTCCCACGGTAAATAATATAGCAATATATACAGCCATAATATATATATATATATATACATAAGTAATCATATAAAACAGAGATATAAGTAAGTAATAACATCAAGAATGTCCCTATATGAAATTTCCATAGAGATACATGGAAAGAGAAAAAAGACATTCGTAGTCTATCTCTGTCATTATGTTAGTCCGAACTCCGGCCAATCAGGCGCCAGCTCCTCTCCAGAACCTTCTCCTCAGAGCTCCTCACCTCAGATTTTCTACCGCACGTCGTGTGAAAGGGAGTCTCCCTGAGCTCTGCTCAGTTTTTTCTCTTCAGGATGACTTCAAGTAAGAAGTCTTTGTTTAGACCTTGTTCTTTTGTGGAAAGCTACGTTATTCTCAGAAGATCCACACAGTAAGTGTATTTACTGTCTTTACCCTACCATGAAGTGGGTGAATATAAATTCTGTAGAATTTTTTCTACAAAAACTCTGAAAGACAGGGAAGGCCGTCTCTTGTTGTGGCTCCAGAGACTTAAGGATAAATATGAAGTAATTTTCTGAGGTAGAAAACTTTACTTCTGGCCGTTCCCACACAGCCTCAAAACGCAGTAGTGTACAGGAGTTACCTACTCCTTCCTTAAAAGAAGAAAATGTCTCTGACTATGACATCTGCCACTTCTTCTTCTTTGAATACTGCTGTGTCGCCCACGAGACATAGTTCTCAGGCTAGTGAGGTTTTCAACTTTCCAGTTTTTTCAAAGATGGCTTCATCGTCTACGATGGCTCCGTCTACGATGGCTCCGTCTACGATGGCTCCGTCTACGAGGGCTCCGTCTACGAGGGCTCCGTCTACGAGGGCTCCGTCTACGAGGGCTCCGTCTACGAGGGCTCCGTCTACGAGGGCTCCGTCTACGAGGGCTCCGTCTACGAGGGCTCCGTCGACGATGGCTCCGTCGACGATGGCTCCGTCGACGATGGCTCCGTCGACGATGGCTCCGTCGACGATGGCTCCGTCTACGATGGCTCCGTCTACGGTGGGTCCGTCTACGGTGATTCCGTCGACGATGGCTCCGTCGACGATGGCTCCGTCGACGATGGCTCCGTCGACGATGGCTCCGTCGACGGTGATTCCGTCGACGGTGGTTCCGTCGACGGTGGTTCCGTCGACGGTGGTTCCGTCGACGGTGGTTCCGTCGACGGTGGTTCCGTCGACGGTGGTTCCGTCGACGGTGGTTCCGTCGACGGTGGTTCCGTCGACGGTGGTTCCGTCGACGGTGGTTCCGTCGACGGTGGTTTCGTCGACGGTGGTTTCGTCTACGGTGGTTTCGTCGACGATGGTTCCGTCGACTATGGTTCCATCGGCAATGAATCTTTCGATGGTGGTTTCCGTCGACGATGGTTCCGTAGACGATTCCGTCTACAAAGATCTCTTCAATAGCCTTCTATGCCTCAGAGCCCGTTGACTGCAGTCTCATCGGTAAAAATAAGGGTTTAAAAAAGACGACTTCTGCACAGAGGTCATTAAAAATCCAAATCTCTTCGACATATACAGCGACTACTTCGTCCTTTGCTGCTGTTCCTTTATTACCATTACCACCGAGTACTTGACAAGAAAGGTCGGGTGAAGTTATATCGGTGGAGGATTCCCGCCTTCCTTAACCATTGTTTTACCACTGACTCAGATCAAGATTCAGAAGAAGGTTTAGCTGAATCGGTTGTGACAACTATAATCGGCGGTTTTTCCTTTATCACCACAAGTGTCTGTGGTTCCGCTTACTCCAGTGGTGCCAACAACTATATCGGAACCGGTACCGGCTCCAATACTTTCTGTGGTAATACCTACAGTACCGCTGAGACATTCTTCAACTCGGACAGTACCTCCTCATGATACTGAAGAAGAAGAAGAAATTCCTCAGGACAGGGAGGATGGTGAGATTCTCGATGATGGTGGCGATGCTGATGATGATGATGATGGTATGGCGGAGTGGGATAACTATCATGCCCAAACACCATCTCCCTCTCCGGTGCTACCTGGTGACTCACCACCTGTTGATATGCAAGTTCCACCAGTTAAGGGATAGGACAGCACTAACGTTCAAATTAACGAAGGATTATTTCCTGTACGATTTCAAAGATCAGCCTGTTAAACAAACACATACAATCCCTATAATCGAATTTATTGGGGAGGAAGGCAAAAAGTTTATGGAGGCCTCATAGTCTTCCAGCACGGGTGCCTTGATTGGAGAAAAAGGTACAAATCACCATTAGGAGCACCAGCGTGCCTCACTGGTCAAGCGAAGCCAGATTCTGTAGTCACACAGGCAGAGCAACGCCGGGCTAGAAACCCTGCATCTACGATCACTGCACCACCTGATCGTGGTGGACGTCGTTTGGATGCCATAGGGTGAAAATTCTCTTCGATGGCTTCCACCATGGTGAGAGCGGCTAATGCTTTGGCCATCCTGGGTCGTTAGGACCGTCAAGTATGGGCGGATATGTCAACACTAGTTGAGCAACTGCCGGAACCGTCAAAGACCATGGCATATGACGAAGAAGAGGTTTTATTCGGAGATCAGGTGGATGAAGCTCTCCAATCGATAAAGAAAGATACAGATACTGCTCGCTCTCTGGGCACATTGCAATTTTGATAACAACCCTTTCGGGGTGCACGCGGACGCGGCACCTCTATTTTCGAAGAGGAATCAATCAATATCGACCTTATAACCAGGGTTCAAACCGATATTCCTCTAACCAACAGCAAACTTCTCGACAGCAGTCTTCCAAGACTTACAGAGGAAAATCCTCTTACAAGGGTTACACTCCTAAGAGACATGACTTCCATCAGTCCCAGAAAATTGGAGATCGAATCTATCGGTACTATTTTCAATGGTCCTCCATACAAGGAACCGTTGGGTTTTGGAAATTATAGCAAGAGGTCACACTTTGGAGTTCATCGAATTCCCTCCACCCACACCACCTACCGGACTGCCACCGGCTCATATCAAAGAACTGTTACAAGTTCAATTTCTATAACACAAGGGAGCCATAGGAGTAGTACCAAGATTTCAAAAGAGGGAAAGGATTTATTCCCGATTCTTCCTTATCACCAAAAGGAAGGGGGAATGGAAGCCCATTCTAGATCTGAGGGCTCTCAGCAGGTATCTAAAGAAACATTCTTTTCGTAGGCGAACGCATGTAGAGATCTTGCGATTATTTTCACAAGGAGATTTCATGGAAACAATCAACCTCCAAGATGCATATTTACATATCTCCATACTACGACAACATCGGAAATTTCTTCGTTTTCGAGTGGGTCGAGGGGATTTTCCAGTTCAAAGTTTACCATTCGGACTGCGCTCGGCCCCTCGAGGGTTTACAAGGGTGCTAGCCCCTGTGGTAGCGTCCTACGTTCCAGGGTGTTCAGATCTTTCCATTTCTGGACGACTATCTCCTAAAATCACAATCGAAAGTTCAACTTCTACAACACACACATCTTTGACAGGAGGTGGTTTCGCGCCTTAGGGCTCTCCATAAATACCACAAAGTCCCATCTACTGCCTTCTCATCGCACGGATTTTCTGGGAGCAACTTTAGACACAGTGTCAGCAAGGGCACTTCTCTCCCAAGACCGTCTTCAAAAAATTCTCCGACTGGTAACCCTTATCAGATCAAAAAGACCCGTTTCTGTAAGAATATTGAAGTCCTTTCTGAAAATGGCGTCATCATGCATTGCATTGATCCCTCATTACAGATTACAGACACGCCCCATCCAAGGAGTACTGGATGTCCAAGAACGCCAGGTTACAGGTTCTTTGAACGATGTTGTAAACGTCACAGATCGGATGAAGTTGGCGCAAAGGTGGTGGACGCAACTGTTAAATCTAACGGAAGGCATTTCTCTTCTGACAATGGTACCAGACATGACAATAACAGACGCCTCTCTGGAAGGATGGGGTGCTCATTTGGAGGTTTTTATCAATAAAAGGAAAATGGTCAATATGCCAAAAAAAAAAAAAAAAAAAAAAAAAACCTGGCACTTCTACAGGTTGGATCTCATGGCTATATATTGCTGGCTCTCAAAGCTTTTCATCCTTTAATCCAAGGAGAATCAGTCCTGATACAGACAGACTATACAACCTGCATGCACTATATAAACAAGCAGGGCAGGATAAAATCTCCGAAACTGTCTCGACTAGCTCAGTCGATTTGGGATTGGTCTATCAACCATCGCATCACGATATGCAGCAGTTAATCGACCGGGGGTATCCAATATCCTGGCGGATTACCTGAGCGGGTCCTCCTCATCGACCCATGAATGGGAGTTGCATCAACCAACTCTAGAGAGGATATTTCAACGATGGGGTCGCCCACAGCTGGATCTCTTTGCCACACTAGAGAACCGGAAATGCCGTGATTACGCAAGCTGGCTTCCCCACAAAAGATCTCTGGGCAATGCCTTTTGATGGACTGGTACGATCTGTTTGACTACGTTTTTTCTTTCCCCAATCCCACTCGTACCTCGAGTTTCTGTGGTAGATGCGGAGGCAACCTTGCCATCTACTTCTATAGCCCCCCGTTGGCCTCGGCAGGCATGGTTCTCAGAACTACTCCTATTGTCTCAATCCGAACCAATCATTCTACAGCCTCGTGCAGATCTACTCACGATGGACAAGGGGAAAATTGGTCATCCGAATCCCTCCTCACTGAGCTTATCAGCTTGGAACCTGAGCACTGTGAATTTGCCCATTTGGATACTCCACAGGACTGTAGAGACATTTTAGCTCAGGCGAGGGCTCCTTCTACGGTAAAAACGTACAAATTAAAGTGGAAAAGTGTTCCCCACTGGTGTGCATCTAATGGGGTGCACCCGTTTTCACTCCACACCAGAACAATTTTTACCGTTCTTCTTGCATTTAGCTAACTCCGGGTTTCTCTCATGCAACCTTTAGGGGTTTTTTCTGGCGGCAATTTTCCGTTTCCGTCAGGATGGTTCAACTTCCCTTTTGTTTCTTCAAGGATTATCCATCAATTCGTCTAGGGGTTATTTTGTAAATCTCCTCCATTGTGGCATCTGAACATCGTATTGGCTCAACTAATGAGACCACCGTACGAACCGATTCACAAGGTCGAGTTGTAGTATCTAACATGGAAGGTGGCTTTTCTTCGGGCGCTAACGTCTTCACGTCGCGTCCGTGACATTCATGCATTTACAATAAATCCACCTTTTTCCTACAGTTCAAACCAGATTCTGTAGTAGTGCGTACAGATCCAAATTTCTTGCTGAAGGTGCCTTCAGACTGTCATATTAACGAACCAGTGATTTTAAGAACTTTCTTTGCTATCCGCAAACTCCTACGGAGCAGAGATTACATTCCCTGGATGTGAAACTAGGTTTAACATGCTACATCAGCAGAACGGCTGCTTTACGAAGGATTGATCAACTATTCATAGTTTATGGACGCTTTCACAAAGGTCGTCCAGTGACGAAACCAACTATTGCACGTTAAGTTTCAGCTGCCATCGTCTTCTGCCATCAAAAGGCAAACAAGCCATTGCAGTCACCAGTGAGGGCTCACTCCACCAGAGCAATGTCTTCCTCAACTGCTTTATTTGCTGGAGTGCCTTTGCATCAGAGCTGCAGAGCAGCTACGTGGTCGAGCAGACACACGTTTACAAGACACTATTGCTTGACAACTTTAAACGAGGAGGATGCTGCAGTTGGGCAGGCAGTGCTTCGCAATCTTTTTTAAATAAGATGAGCCTCTTCCTTCCCTCCTCCATATTGTTTCCATTTATAATTGACATAATGATGCATTTATACTGTTACAGTTATTCAGTACTGTCATATGCATAAGAAGATTGATTGTCATTACAATTTCGAAGCTGTGTGATCATGGAAACAATGATATTGTTACTGCTAGCTATTCTATATTCAAGCATGTGAATCTATGAAAGACACCCCAATACTGGAGAAGAACAATTGTTACTTACCTGTAAACAGGTGGTTCTCCAGTATTGGTGTCTTTCATAGATTCACATGCGACCCTCCCTCCTCCCTTCAGAGGCTCTCTTCTCCTCATACACTCTGAGTCACTATGGTGCTACGAAAATCTGAGGTGAGGAGCTCTGAGGAGAAGGTTCTAGAGAGGAGCTGGCGCCTGATTGGCCGGAGTTCGGACTAACATAATGACAGAGATAGACTACGAATGTCTTTTTTCTCTTTCCATGTATCTCTATGGAAATTTCATATAGGGACATTCTTGATGTTATTACTTACTTATATCTCTGTTTTATATGATTACTTATGTATATATATATATATATTATGGCTGTATATATTGCTATATTATTTACCGTGGGACTCCCACTCCGACGACGGGGAATATTCAAGCATGTGAATCTATGAAAGACACCAATACTGGAGAACCACCTGTTTACAGGTAAGTAACAATTGTTCTTCTCCAAACATGAGGATACTGTCAGCCAAGTTCCCCTTTACACCTAGGTATAATACAATCTAGGTGCAAGCAACTCTGGGGACCTGCTATAACTTTGGACTCACGTTCGCCAAAATTTATGTGCTTGGTTGTCTGTATATATTCATCTAAATGGAACCCAATATAGGTGAATAGTATTTTGGAGTGTCCCTCTTATCCACCTCCTCGCTTGACTCCCGTTGTATTTTTATCATTATTTCACTATTTTTGCACTTTACTCACTTTTAGATTGGTTTTAGGATCTTTTACATAGGCTATTGATTTTAAACAGCAATCTTGGGTCGTTCATATAGGTTTTATCATCAGATACTTTTTTAACATATGTTGAAATGTTGTAACGAATTCCGATTGTGTATTATTTAAGGACATCATTTATGGTTACCATATGTATTAATATACATTTGTTTGCAGTTTGCACTACCATTGCGTATTTTGCACATTTGCATCTTGTTGCACCTGATGGCACTTTTTTGCACTTTAGATATCAGAATTTGCACCTACAATTGCGTATTTACACAACTTATTATTGCACTCTAAACCCTTGTAATATAACATGCATTTACAAGGTGGTAATATTATCGTCAACATAGAAGAGCATTTAGAAGCAGGCATATCGATTAGTAAAACCATATAACATCTCAGACCCATGTTGATACATTTGCCAATGTATATGTATTTGTTACATGTTTTCCATCACCAAAAAACTGAATTATTTTGAAACCAATGTATTTTTTCCATGTCAATGGACACAAGCATCACGAGATTACAGAGTGCTCTTGATTTATAAAAGCCGAATGTTTCAGCAGTTACTTCATGTGATCAAGGCCATCTGGTAGCCGAAACGCGTAATGGCGTGCTGTGTGGGTGCTGATTAACATTAAATACCTGTGAAGCACGAGTTGGTGTCCGTGTGCTTCTTCCTCGCCGGTTGGAGGTGGGAGACAGCTGTTTGGATTTTCATATATATATATATATATATATATATATATATAATGGCAACTCTTTCCAGCACTTCCTTGCGGCGAACATGGAAAACAACGACCACCAGGGAAACTTGCAATTTGACAGGAAGATTTATTGTTCACTCCTCACATGACGCGTTTCGGGCATCAAGTGCCCTTGATCACAAAGCGAGATAGCGGTACGCCATTTAAGTTACATACACTTATTTTTTTCCACGTGATAACAAACAGTGAAGAAATACTTATGAAATGCGGCACTTTTTTACACATGGTTAAAAACAAAATACATGTCTCTGTCTATTTGTTTAAATACAGTGCCCAACTTATCTTGCACATACGTCTCTCCAATAATTTGCGCATAGTTATATTACACTATACATCTTGCGCACTGAAAGCCAATAATGAGGCGATGACGTCAAATCCCCAAAGTCATTCCCAAATGAGTCATACATAACTTCATATGTGCTCAATATACGGGCAAATATGCAAATTTCAGCATTAGTGCAAAGCATTGTGCAAAATACGCCACTAACATGTGCAAATTACGCAATGTAAACAAATGATAACCTTGAATTTCCAAGGACATCAGACGTCTAACACAAGCCTCTTGTGTAGTGTACAAAATGTGTAAATATATATGCGCGCGCGTCTATATGTGCCCCTTCCCGCTTAAATGCAGAATTCCTGTGCAAAAGAACGCAAGTTGTGTGCAATTTATTGTATGATATAGCCAAATTATAACCGAATGGGCATAAATAAGATGTAAAATGCAAATCACATGTATTAAAAACCATTGTTATCTGAAGTTACCCATGATACAAGTTCTATACATAGATAATTCTATTCTGAATTTGTTATTAACTATAAAGTGCCTAGTGCAGAAATGTGTATGACCCTCCCAAAAAGTGTATCAAATTCATTTTATAAAGTGATTAAAAATTTAGGGCAAGCTGGACATATGTTGTGATGTTGATTATAATGGTCACAGCGGTCATTATCATGGTAGAATATAAACCCTATACTACATAAAGGCCTATATATGGTAATATGTCTTTGTGCATATCTCACATATGACATCTCCTTACTGTCTTAGTTAAATCATGTGTTATTGCAGATGTAAAAGCCTAACATACTATAAGAAGGTGTGCATGTCTTCTGTGTTATTGAGGCTATTCGGGAGTCTACTATCCAGTTCTAAAATATATTTGGTTTGCCGCTGTCTAAGTGCTCTTTCTCTATTGCCTCCTCTCCGTGGAGCTAGAACTGAATCGATTACAAAATAGGATAGGCAATTAATGTCTTTGTTATGGACTTCTTTAAAATGGCGTGCAACAGGATATGCCGGATCGCTGTTGATAATAGCCCGTAGATGTTGCAGAATCCTCACGTGCACCTGGAGCTTGGTACGTCCCACATACCTAAGTCCACAGGTGCACTTGAGTAAAAATATATCGCAAAGTCAGTGCGGCAGTTGTAGTTACCTCTGATGTCCAACTCATTCTCTCTAAATGAAGTACTATATTTAGTGGTGTTGATTCCAAATTTACAAGCACGACAGGTTGTGCATTTGAGAACCTTTTCTAGGTTTCAACCATACTTCCCTATGTTCTAGCTCTGGGAATTTTCCTGAGAGTTGCCCTCCCATCGATTGAGCTTTCCTCAATGTAAGCAAAGTTCTCCAGTATTGGGGTGTCTTTCATAGATTCACATGCTTGAATATTCCCCGTCGTCGAAGTGGGAGTCCCACGGTACATAACAAAGCAATGTAGTAATAACATAAGCCTATTAGGCCTACAGGAAAGAAAAAACCATAGAGTTTTCATGGATAGACAACTTGTCACCTTTATAACATATCACTGTCGTTATGTTCTAGGTCAAATCCAGACAATCAGGTGTCCGCAGGCTCTCAGATTTTCTACCGCACGTCGTGTGAAGGGAGTCTCCCTGAGCTAGCTCAGTTTTTTTTCATCTCATATTTCACAGAGATTGAGTCTAGGATGTCTTCAACCAAGAAATCCCTCTTCAGACCTTGTGGGAGCTGTGGTAAACTGAGACTTCATTCTGAAGATCCTCACAAAAAATGTATTTATTGTTTGTATCCTGAACATTTGGTTAAGGACTGTAAAATCTGTAGAACCTTCTCACAGAAAACTTTGAAGGACAGAGAGGGGCGTCTCCTTCTGTGGCTACAGAAGCTGAAGACTTCAGAAAATCCTGTTTCTGATGTGGAGAGTGTCTTCTATCCAAACTGCTCCCTCTTTCAAGAGGTCTTCTGACTCTCAAAGTTTCCCCTCGTCCTAAAATGGTGAAGAAACAGCATGGAGAACCTTCAACTTCAAGAGGGATGATTTCCCCACACAGGAGTCTCTCTGTTTCCCTGACGCCCCCGAGATCTGATTCTCAGGCGTCTAAGACTCCAGCTGCGCAGTTTTTACCTCAAAAACTGCCTCTCTCGTCGACTAGTTCATCAAGCCTTCCTCCGTCGACGAGAGCTGCCGTCGTCGCACCTACATCGACGACCTCGGCATCTATGTCTCTGAAGACGGCAATGATCATGTCGTCGGCGTCTTCACCGTCGATGCTGGTATCTGTGAAGGTGAGACCCATCTCGTCGACGTTGCCTTTAACTTCGTCTTCGACGAGTATCAAGCATAAGAAAAAGCAGACATCGTCGACGAGTGCTTCGTCGTCGAGAGCTACTTCGTCGTCGACGGTGGCTTTGTCGTCGGCGGTGGCTTTGTCGTCGGCGGTGGCTTTGTCGTCGGCGGTGGCTTTGTCGTCGGCGGTGGCTTTGTCGTCGGCGGTGGCTTTGTCGTCGGCGGTGGCTTTGTCGTCGGCGGTGGCTTTGTCGTCGGCGGTGGCTTTGTCGTCGGCGGTGGCTTTGTCGTCGGCGGTGGCTTTGTCGTCGGCGGTGGCTTTGTCGTCGGCGGTGGCTTTGTCGTCGGCGGTGGCTTTGTCGTCGGCGGTGGCTTTGTCGTCGGCGGTGGCTTTGTCGTCGGCGGTGGCTTTGTCGTCGGCGGTGGCTTTGTCGTCGGCGGTGGCTTTGTCGTCGGCGGTGGCTTTGTCGTCGGCGGTGGCTTTGTCGTCGGCGGTGGCTTTGTCGTCGGCGGTGGCTTTGTCGTCGGCGGTGGCTTTGTCGTCGGCGGTGGCTTCGTCGTCGGCGGTGGCTTCGTCGTCGGCGGTGGCTTCGTCGTCGGCGGTGGCTTCGTCGACGGCAGCCCAACGGCGAATTTCAGCAACGACAGCTACAGCTCCAATTCTGGCATTGCTACCATTGGACACATCAACCTCTCTACTTCAACGTCGGCAATCGTCTCTGGAGACCCTCATGCCACTCAAACCACCTGTGCAACCTCCTGAGCTGCTGTTTTCATCTGACAATGATGAATATGAGGATGACAGATTTCGGCCTGCTCGCAGTCCTTCCGAGCTCTTGATTAAATGTCAGGACACTGATGATGATGATGATGAGGAGGAGGATTTGCGACAAGATGATCTCTCGTCTTATGACACGCATCCGGTTCCGCAACCTTCCATGGCACAATTGCCTTTAAGCCTGATTTCCAATTTGCAGTATATGCTTGATGATTATAATCGCCGTTTTCCACGGTCTGGGCATACCACTCCAACACCACAGACACCTCAACAATCTGTGTTTCATACGGAACCAGTAGTCACACCGACGCCAGTGACTCGTGAACAATCTCTTGGGGTTCCTCTTTTCACGCTTGAGGATGTTGTCGAGGACCAGGATGATGACGCTGACAAGGAGGAGGGTGAGCTGGACGATGCTTCCCTCCTTTCTGACTGGGACAACTATCAGATCCAAACACCTTCTCCCGCTGATCCCGCTCCTTTGGATTCTCCCCCAGTTGATATTGGTGGTTTCCATTTGCTCATGGAGAGAGCGGCTAAAAGATTTCACCTCCCTATAACGACTAGAGAGGAAGATTGTTTTTTATTTGACTTTAAGGACCAACCTCAAAAGCAGGTCCGCTGCATTTCAATCATTGATTTCATATGGCAAGAGGGCCTTAAAATAATGCAAACCCCTAACTCGATTCCAGCCATCCTTCCTAGGATCGACAAGAAATACAAGGCTCCTCCAAATTCTCCTGCCTGTTTCACTTCGCAAACGAAGCCTGATTCTATCCTCACTCAGGCAGCCCAACGCCGATCCAGAAATCCTTCATCGCCTGTGTCGGCACCTCCAGATCGCAAAGGTCGCAGACTGGATGGTATAGGGAAAAATTTTTCCACTATGGCGGCGGCAACGGTACGCGCCGCCAATTCTTTGGCGGTCTTAGGCCGCTACGATCGCCAAATGTGGTCGGACATTTCATCTTTGATCAATCTTATTCCCGAATCATCCAGACCAGAGGCTTTTAAGATACTCCAAGAGGGAGAAAGAATTTCTTCGGAGATTATAGATTGCGCCATCGATGTGTCCTCTTCTGGCTTCCGTCTTTTGGCGGGCGCTGCAGTCCTCAGGCGTCGGGGCTGGTTACGGGCCACGTCCTTTCGTCAAGAGGTGCAAACGAAGATCCTGGACATGCCTTACGACGGCGAATCCCTTTTCGGCCAACATATAGATGATGCCCTTCAAGCAATCAAGAAGGACACTGACACAGCTCGTGCTCTAGGGTCTTTACAATTAAAAAAACAGCCATTTCGAGGCGCAAGAGGTCGTGGTTCCTCTTCTTCCTTTCGAGGCAATTCCAACCAGTACAGGCAAGGACAAGGCCGCTACTCCTCGCAGAACCAACAATCGTATCGGCAGCAAAATTCCTCCAATTACAGGCAATACAGAGGCAAATCTTCCTACAGAGGAAAGGACTCCTCAAAGAAACAATGACTCTCCTTACCCTCACTCACGGACTCCTCCAAAACTTGGAGGTCGAATCTCCCGCTTCTTCTGCAAATGGTCGCAAATCACCACAGATCAATGGGTTCTCGATCTTGTGCGCAGGGGACACGCTTTGGAATTCATAAAGATTCCTCCAAATACTCCACCAAGAGGTCCCCCTCCTGCACATTTGAAGGAGCTTTTGATTCAGCTAAACATCTTATTGAGAAAGGGCGCGATCGAAGTGGTGCCAAAACTACAGAAGGGCAGGGGGTTCTACTCAAGGTTCTTCCTTATTCAGAAGAAGTCGGGAGAATGGCGTCCCATTTTGGATTTGAGAGCCCTGAACAAATTTATCAAGACACAAACTTTTCGTATGTTGTCCCTACAAGAGGTCCTTCCTCTTCTCTCTCACGGAGATTTCATGACAACCCTAGATCTACAAGATGCTTACTTTCATCTTCCCATCTTGCCAAGACACAGAAAGTTCCTCTGATTCAGGGTGGCCGGACGGGATTTTCAATTCAAAGTCCTGCCGTTCGGCCTTCGTTCGGCTCCCCGAGTGTTCAAAAAAGTCCTTGCACCGGTGGCAGCTTACCTTCGCCTTCAGGGAGTCCAAATCTTTCCCTACCTAGACGACTGCCTTCTGAAGGCAAAGTCCTTCGAACTAGCGTCAACACAAACCCTGGTGTGCAGCTCCCTGTTCCAATCTCTGGGCCTCACGCTGAACTTGAAAAAATCCAGTTGCACCCAGCTCAAAACAGACTGTTCTTGGGAGCCATTCTGGATACAACTCTAGGGAAAGCTTTTGTGTCGCACGAACGACGACAACATCTTCGCAATCTAGCGGCCTCTATCCATCTAAAAGAGTTTGTTTCTGTCCGACAGTTGAAGTCATTCCTAGGGATGTTGTCCTCCTGCATTCCTCTAGTCCCTCACTGCCGCCTGATGATGAGACCTGTCCAAGAAGAACTGGACAAGCAATGGGCTCCGGTCTCCGGCAATTTCAAAGACCTAGTCAGAGTCACTCCTCGCCTCAGAAAGGCTCTTCTATGGTGGATTCACGAAGAACATGTCTCCTTGGGGCGTCCTTTTCTGGCGGTCTCTCCACAATTCACCCTCACCTCCGACGCCTCTCTCGAAGGTTGGGGCGCTCACCTGCAGGGTCTTACTGTGAAAGGCAGGTGGTCTGTTCATCAAAAGACAAGACACATCAACCTGTTAGAATTACTGGCCATCTTTCTGGCTCTGAAAGCTTTCCGAAGCATCATTTATGGAAGCACGGTATTGATCAGAACGGACAACACAACGTGCATGCATTATATCAACAAACAAGGAGGCACGAGGTCCGTTCTGTTGTCCCTTCAGACCCAAAAGATTTGGAATTGGGCGATTCAACACCGCATCGCCCTCACTGCAGTCCATGTTCCGGGAGCGTCCAACATACTCGCGGATTCCCTAAGCAGATCCTCCACGGCCAATCACGAATGGGAATTACACCAACCCATTCTGGATCGCATATTCCAGCTATGGGGTCCCCCGAATCTGGATCTCTTCGCAACCTACCTGAACCGGAAATGCCAGTTCTACGCAAGTTGGCTTCCCCAACCAAAGTCATGCGGGAATGCCTTTTTGATGAACTGGTCCAAAATTTATGCTTACGCCTTTCCACCGATACCTCTAGTCCCCAAGGTCCTACGGAAAATGAGGAGAGAACCCTGTCGGCTCATCTTAATAGCCCCCTGATGGCCTCGACAAATATGGTTCACGGAGCTGCTGCTTCTGTCTCAGTGCGACCCAATCATGCTTCGTCCTCTTCCGAATCTCTTGACCATGGAACACGGTCAAATTTGCCATCCCGATCCTGCGTCTCTACACTTAGCAGCTTGGACCCTGAGTACTTTGAATTTGTGAATATGGACATCCCTTTGGAGTGCAGAGAAGTATTGGCAAAGGCTAGAGCTCCCTCTACTGTAAACTTACAAACTCAAATGGAAACGCTTTTGTTCCTGGTGCAGTGATGTCAAAATTCATCCTATCCATTCCAAGCCTGAACAACTACTACCTTTCTTTTTGCACCTCGCAAAATCAGGCCTGTCATATGCTACCCTTAAGGTCTTTTTAGCAGCGATCTCACGATTCCGCCAAGATGGCTCGAACTCCCTTTACTCGTCAAGAGTAATGAAACAATTCTTCAAGGGACTGTTTCTTATGTTTCCTCCGATACGTCGGCCTCCTCCTCCTTGGCATCTAAACATGGTATTGGCGCAGCTGATGAAATCGCCATTCGAGCCTATACATAAGGTCAGCCTCAGCCTGGAAGACTTCTCTTCTCCTGGCGCTTACATCCTCTCGCCGGGTCAGTGACTTGCAAGCCTTTACCATTAACCCACCTTTTCTTCAATTTACTAAAAACTGACCAACTCTTTGTCGCCTACGGGCGCATGCGGCAAGGTCATCCTGTCACCAAACCATCTATAGCACGTTGGATATCCTCTGCTATTGCTTTTTGCCATCAACAAGCAGGAAAACCTCTCGCTACTGCTGTGAAAGCGGACTCCACAAGGAAGGTTTCTTCTTCCACTGCGCTGTTTGCTGGAGTTCCTCTTCAAGCCATCTGTAAAGCGGCGACATGGTCCAGCAGACACACCTTTACGAGACACTACTGTCTGGATGCTGCAGACAACACGGATACAGCTGTGGGACAGGCAGTCCTTCGTAATCTTTTTAAATAAGGTGAGCCTCTGTTGCTTCCCTCCTCCTGCATACAAGGTACTTTTATTTCTTTATATATTTATGTATAAGATGTTATATCTACTGGCGGTCGCCAGTAGATAGTTATAGTTAGGACCGTGTTTCCATAGGAAATCCGCAACATTCTATTTGGAATAACTTTGGCGCCGGTTGACGAATCCTCGCGAAATAGGTGGGGCGCTCCGCTCCGCTCCTACCCTGAAAGTCTCGGGGGGATTCGTCAAGCGGGGGCTGAGAAAAAAGGGGGGTCCCAAAACGCGTTTTCCCCATGCATTTTCCCATAGGACCTTTAGTCTGAGCTACAGCCAGAACGGCAGAACAGAATTACTTGAAATTTGGCAGAGGTAGTCCTCAGGTCAGAGATGTGCCTTTTGCAGGTCTGGTGTAAATCTGTTCAGTAGGTCCTGAGAAAATAGCATTTAAATCAATATATATATCTGTAAGCGCACTCCGTGCGCTTACGGTAAGCTTACCGTACGCGTACGGTGCCGTGCGCGAGCTCAATTCTGATTGGTGGTTACATGACTGTAAACATTCGAATCGGTCGAAATCAGAAAGTGTCGGCCGCCATTTTCTGTCTCTCGCACTGAAAAACAAAGGTGGATAACGTGAAAAGGGGGCAACGAAGAGAGTTGCAGACCCCCTAGCGTTTGTCAGGGGGTCCACGAAGGACCAAAAAGTACGAAAAATACATTTAATAATTTTAAAAAAAAATCGCGGAGTGCGCGTACGGTAAGCTTACCGTACGCGAACGGCAAAAAAAAAAAACGAAATAACAATCACATTTATTAAATAAATTGAAGGACCCGCAAGGGAGAAAAAAAATTGTTACTGTGGAAAAAAAGGCGAGGCGCGCACGGTATGAACTGCGCAACGTGGGCGCTCGGTGCGCACCGCGTGCCCACAGTGCGCGCACGGTGCGCGAAGCGCACCGTGCGCGCAGGTTGTGCGCAGGGTGAAAAATCAGAAAATAAATAAATACATAACTTAGCATTTAAAAAAACGTACAAATTCACTGAAAAAACCATAGGTTTCACACACGTTATAGTTAGGAATTAGCATTTAGAAAACCTTGCAAATTCACTTAAAAAACCATAGGTTTCACACATGTTATAGTTAGCTGTACATTTCACTCGTAAAAAACCAATGAAATTCCACGTTATAGTTAGATCAGGTAACTATAACTTGCGCGACCGCAATCCACAATGTGTCATTTCAGATGTCATCATTGATGTGATGAGTGATGTCACTGACCATGTCATGAGTGATGTAATATGTGACGTCATCACCAGTTTATTGTGGGCGCGCAAGTTATAGTTACCTGATCTAACTATAACGTGGAATTTCATTGGTTTTTTACGAGTGAAATGTACAGCTAACTATAACATGTGTGAAACCTATGATTTTTTAAGTGAATTTGCAAGGTTTTTTAAATGCTAATTCCTAACTATAACGTGAATATATATATATACTCACGAGTTTGCATCTTAAACAATCCAATATCAATAAGAAACATCGATATCGTGACTTTGCTTATCACCAACTTGTAAAGAAGTTACAGAACAATGTCAATATTGTGGTCCGCCAGTCGGACAAGGGAGGCAACGTGGTACTATGGCCAAGAGACATGTACATGGAGGAAGCATTGGGCCAACTTAATGACAGACAATGTTATAAAAGATCCACAATGGCGGAGGTGAAACAGGCATGGAACTTATTCCATATGAAGTTAATGGGTTGGAGAAGCATGGGTCTACTAACAATGGACGAGTTCAAATTTCTCAAGAATGACCATCCAGTGATGCCGATAATTTACTTCATTCCTAAAATTCATAAGAACAATGTGAAACCACCAGGCCGTCCCATCATTTCTGCCTGCAACAACATTATGGAACACACTAGCAAATATGTTGATTTCTTTTTGCAGGATTTTGTAAAAAGTCTTCCATCATACATTCTTGATACTGGTGATTTATTGAAGAAAATGGAGGGTTTAATATGGCAATCAGGGTACCTTCTTATATCTTTAGATGTATCCTCCTTATATACTAGCATTCATCATAGGGACGGTTTAAAAGCCATAGAATATTACTTAAATTTGAGACCCATTCATTTTCATCAGCATAACAGAATGTTACTGTCAATGATCAACATGTGCCTTGAGAATAATTTTTTCCTGTTTTCCAACCAAGTATTCCAGCAGGTGAGGGGCGTGGCTATGGGGGCATGTTTTTCCCCAAGCTATGCTTGCCTCCATTTGGGATACTGGGAGGAACATGTCCTCGTACCCACATACTCTAAAATTATGTCTGAAAACATTGTCAAGTGGTACAGGTATATTGATGACCTTTTAATAATTTGGAATGGATCAGAAAGTGAAGCTAAGCTATTTATAGACAATCTCAACAACAATGAATTAAATCTTGGCTTCTCTGGGCATATTAGCGACACCTCTATTTGTTTTTTGGATGTTGAAATTCGGGTTTGTTCTAATGTATTACAGACCAGTTTGTTCAGAAAACCAACGGCGGGTAACGCTATACTCCATGCTACTAGTCATCACCCGGCACATGTAATTAGGAGTATCCCATACGGGGAAATGCTTCGTATTAGAAGAATATGTAGCAATGACACTGACTGTAGTATAGCACAAAAAGACTGTAAAACTAGGTTTTTGAGTAGAGGTTACCCAATGGAACTCATTGATAAAGCCATCTACAAAGCCAATGAACCAGGTAGGGCACTAGCACTACTAGGCAGAAAGAAACCGGTTTCTGGTGAACACACGGAGTCAAGATTGATTCTGACATATAACCACCAACATCAGACCATACGCAAGATCATAAAGAAAAACTGGCCACTGATTGTGAATGATCCTGTATTGGGGAGTCAATTACCACGATCTCCCAGTATCTCATACAGGAGGGCCAGGTCCCTTAACAATTGCCTAGTGTCTAGTAGCCCCGAAATCAGAACTAACAGCTCTTGGCTCAATAGCAGCACAGGTTTTTTCAAATGTGCAGTATGTAAGGCCTGTAAAAACGGGGTCAACAAAACAGAATATACTACTCCCCTTAGTGCGAGTCCTGTCCCCATTCAGCACAAACTTACCTGTAAGACTGAATACGTGGTGTATGTGCTGGAGTGTCCATGTGGCCTGCGCTATGTGGGTAGTACCAAGCTGCAGGTCCACAAGCGGATACTCTAGCACCTACGAGCCATCACCAATGGGGACACCACGTACCCAGTGGCCAGGCATTTCAATGAGTCTCACAATAGTAACCCAGCAGGCCTGAAATACTTTGCCATAGATACAGTCTTGCCCCTAAGAAGAGGTGGTAATCGAGAGGCATTGTTGCGCAAATTAGAAACCAGGCACATTATTCTCATGGATTGCAAAACACCAAATGGACTCAATGCTAGTGAAGACTATTTTACCTGTCTCTAAATATTTTTTGAAAAAATTATGTTTTAAAAATATCTGTTTCAGCATTTTAACATATAAGACTGCCTTCTCCCGAGACCAATTTGGTCTCTTTTTTCGATTTTTATATAACATATATTTTTTTTATATACACACACACTTGGTTTGCACATATTTATAATGATTTTATCTCTGCATCTTTTTTACGTACAGCAATATGACATTCAATGATGGGTATGACTAGCATTTGTCTCACATTATTGACATAGTGTCTAATAGGATCTAAGGTAACAAATTCAGAACGTGAACACATGCATTATTTTTGAACTGATTAAATGTTCATTAGCTATTCTTTGTAAACAAGATACTCTAAATTTTATATATGTTATTTATTTATCTATTTATCTATATTTATGTGGGCATGTATCACATTTTGTATCTATTTTAAAACTCACACATGGTTTTAATATGTATAAAAACAACAAGGTTTTTCTTTAATAACATGTGGCTAAATATATAATGCTTTTGTGTTTTATTCTTTTATGTATATATTTATATATTTATATATTTATATACTGTGAATGTTCTGGGTAGATTCTTGTCCTTTACCCCATTTCCCGTATTATACGGTGATTCCTAATCATGTATTTTACATTTATGTCGTGCTCCGATCTAACATGCATTTGCCGGTATGTTGAGATGCGATCGGAGGATGTTTTCTATGTCTATTGCTCAAAACACACACCTGATGCATCTGATAATGAGGTTGTTCACTTTAAATATTGCTGTCACGTCCTCAAACGTTGTCATGTGATCAAGGCCCCACGAGGGCTGAAACGCGTAATGGCGGCATTGGTGTTGGGCATTAAATAAACGCTGGCACAAAAAGTAAAAAAAATAAAAAAAAAAAAAAAGGGGTACGCTTCGTCTTTTGCCAAGGAATTTGGTTACCTGAAGGCGTTTTCTCTTTATATATATATATATATATATATATATATATATATATATATATATATATATAGACGTCGATTTTATGCATATAATCTTTGCAGTGTCTATACTACTATCTGGCTTCTTCTGTACCTTGTATTATTCTGCTACTACTGCTCACTACTCTTATTCAAGCATGTGAATCTATGAAAGACACCCCAATACTGGAGAAGAACAATAGTTACTTACCTGTAAACTGTGGTTCTCCAGTATTGGTGTCTTTCATAGATTCACATGCGACCCACCCACCTCCCCTCAGAGGCTCTTCCTTGTATTTGACTTTATGTCACTCTTGTGCTACGAAAATCTGAGAGCCGGAGTCTCTGGGGAAAGGGTTCTAGAGGGTGCGGACACCTGATTGGCTGGATTTGACCTAGAACATAACGACAGTGATATGTTATAAAGGTGACAAGTTGTCTATCCATGACAACTCTATGGTTTTTTCTTTCCTGTAGGCCTAATAGGCTTATGTTATTACTACATTGCTTTGTTATGTACCGTGGGACTCCCACTTCGACGACGGGGAATATTCAAGCATGTGAATCTATGAAAGACACCAATACTGGAGAACCACAGTTTACAGGTAAGTAACTATTGTTCATTTCTCTGGCAGTCTACTGCTTAGAACATTATCAGTCAGAATGATAGGCCAGTTCTTATTAATTATGGCTCTTATTTTTTTCTTGACGACTGTATGTTGTAATCAGTCTAGGTGGGTCTTCTGATGCATTTTCTAATCCTTCTTCTTCTGTCTCCTGCACTAGGAGCGATGCCCTGGTTCTCTTACTGGCTCTCAATACTGCATCTGTTAATGTCGTATTAGTGTAGCCTCTTTTCCTTAATCTGGATAGGGCCTCATCCTGGCAATTCTCAAAATCTTCTGATGTACTGCAGATGCGTTTTAATCTTAAAATTTCCCCATAAGGGATGCTGCTAATGAGGTGTTTGGGGTGTGCACTGGTTGCGTGAAGTGTTGCATTACCTGCTGTAGGCCTTCTAAAAGCTGTAGTGGCTAACTCGTTATTTACATAAATGCATACGTCTAAGAATTCTATTTTAGTTTGGCTGATGCATGATGTAAAATGTAAATTAAAACCATTAACATTAATAGTTTCAATAAAATCTTTTGCACTCTTAGTATCTCCATTCCAAACAATAAAAACATCATCGATAAAATGCAACCAATGCACAATTCTATTTTCAAAGATTTCTTTGTATTGAGTTCTGAGGACCTGCTCCTCCCAATAGCCCACATGTAAACATGCGTACCTAGGCGAGAAGCAGGCCCCCATCGCAACACCCTGTATTTGCCTGTAAATGTCCTTGCCAAATAGAAAATAGTTATTTTCCAGACACCATGTAATTAAAGATATCAACATCTTATTATGCATGAAATATTCACATGGTCTAGAGTTTAGAAAATGCTTAATTGCATTAATTCCACATGGGTGTTCAATACTGGTGTATAGCGATTCCATATCCAGAGTCACAAGGATCATATTACTGGACCACACAATGTTTTTCAATTTCTTCAAGAAGTCCCCAGTGTCTTTTACAAATGAAGGTAATGTTCTTACTAGATCTTGTAAATAAAAATCCACATACTGCCCCACCTGTTCGGTCATGCTTTTGATCGCTGAAATGATGGGGCGCCCGGGAACCTGAGATATTTTTTTGTGGATTTTTGGTAATAGATGAAGAAAGGGAAGAAGTAGATGTTCATTCCACATAAGATGATATTCATCTGTCGATATTATCCCCTCTTGTTTCCATATTTTTAGGGCTTCCTTTGCCGTCATAGTCGTTTTCTCATAGCAGTCCATATTATATAGTTGTTGCATGGCTTCCTGTACGTACTGTTCTCTAGGTCAGAGAACAATATTCCCTCCTTTGTCTGATTTCTTCACAATAATCTCCATGTCGTTGCTGAGTTTTTTCATTACATTTTTGTATTGTACCCGATTAAAATTAAATTTTACTTTTTTTGTAGTTAACCTGACGGTGACGTTTTTTTATTTCTTCAACACATTCCTGGAAAATGTCCACAGCGTCTTTAGGCATTACTGGAAGAAATGTCGATTTGGGTTTATATGGGCATTCCCCTGCACCCTTTTGTAACAGATCAATTGCCTGTAACTTGTGTTGAGTAGAGTCAGAAGATTCCTCTTGCTTATCATTTCTCAAATCGTGCATAGTTAGTAATGTTTGTACATCCGATGCCTGTAAATTTGGTCTATCAGTCACATCCCGAGATTCTTGTTTTTCTTGTCTAATCCTGTTTTAATCATAAAGAATTTCTTTAGTTTTAACTTGCGTATAAAACAGAAAATATCAACTCTAGTGGTGGCATATTCAAAATTACTTTCCGGGCAATAATTGAGTCCTAGGGACAGAAGTTATTCCTCAGCTTTGGTCAAGGTTATGGTCGAAAGATTAATGATGGTTTTCAAATCCGGTTTTATCTCTTGCGCCAGTAGTTTCTTCGCTTCGCGTTTCCGCCTACGGCGCCGCGTTAGTCTGATTGTGTTGTGTTCTTTTCGTTTCTTGGCCTCAATGTTTGCCTCCGAGCCTCCACTAAAAAATCAACTTCTTCGCCCAAATTTAGGATCACTTTATTGAGTGCTCTATCCGTACTTGTTCCTTCCATACTTGACTCACTAGTTAGTGACTCAGTATCTGTTCCAACAATGTTAGTTTCAGTCTCACATGATTGTGTACAGCTTAAGATATTTGGTTTGCTTGTGCTGCTCGTTTTTAGTTTTCTTGCATTGTCATATTTGCGTGCAAATGTATAAATTTGCCCCAGCTCATAATCCGCCTGGTCGCTAGCAAATTTATGTACTTTTCTAGCTTTTATTTTTTCTTCATGTTTCTTAAGATGTTCTTTGATTTCATTTATTTTAGCTGCAATGAATTCCTTCTTGTCCGATTTACCTAATTCTTTGTTAATTGTTTCAATTTCCAACAGTAATGTTTGGCGGTCAATTTCGGCATATTTGATTAATATATGCACCAGATTCATGGAAGCTACCAAGTTGCTTTCTCCCCACTCCCTTAACATCGCTGGGTTGGGGTTGTCAAAACTTGGAGCCAATAATATTCTGAGTCCTCGAGGAACTCTACCTGCCTCAACGTACTTTGTAAGGGACTTGTGTTCCCACCACTTGGTTACTTCATTTTTCATTTTTTTCTCAAGATTCTTCAACATCAGGTTAATATCATTGTCAGCCATATCAATCAGTTCTTTAGTAGTTGGAGCATTAGCATTGACCCTTGGTATATTACCAAATAATATGTCAGTAGCTGCCTCTTGTTCACGTACCGCGTCAAATGGCATGTTTGGAGGTTTTTATGTGAGTTTGAAAAACCACTCGTTCTCCGTGTTTTTCTCAACAAGTCCTGTGCAAGCTTCCGTTTAAACCCCCAAACCTACGTTCATGCCATATCGCTCACCAGTGTATAGGACGTACCTTCGTGAGTCCTCCGACTCGACCGTCGGCGTCCACTTCCTGGTGTTCGCTTGTCGTAGGGGGTATGCAGCAAAGAATTCCTTCTCGGATCCACAGCAAAGTTCAGGTTGAAAGCTGCCACAAACTTGTGGAGAGGGGTCCGTTGAACCGGAAGCAACCTGGCTTCCGTATATTAGTAATGGCAACTCTTTCCAGCACTTCCGTGCGGCGAACATGGAAAACAACGACCACCAGGGAAACTTGCAATTTGACAGGAAGATTTATTGCTCACTCCTCACATGATGCGTTTCGGGCATCAAGTGCCCTTGATCACATAGCGAGATAGCGGTACGCCATTAAAGTTATATACACTTATTTTTTTCTCTCTTATATATATACCAAACGCTTAACAGGGAGTGCAAGGTTGCAGTGCAGGCAAGATCCCACATTTGTTCCCCTAGCACAGTGAGCTGGGCAAGATCTGTTTGCATGGAGGGATGGGCTACCTGTGGTACTCACAGGCTCCGCGTGTTGCTCTTTGCACGGGTATGCGCAAGCCTGGGTGCTGACAAGAAGAGGCTGGTGTATGGAGCATACTGTTGGTGCTATGCTGAACCGTTAAGGGGGCAGTCTCTGAACTCCTTTGTAGTAAGGTGGGGTTTTGGTGTTATGGGATAGTTAGTTTTATATAGTGAGCGCATTTTCCAGGTATCTGCCTGCCTGCATTTGTTCAACACAAAATTGGAATTGAAAGGTTGTGGCCGGAAGTGTTATGTGGCCATGGATTAACCATTCCATGGACGGTGCCTCTGTAAATGCTAATCTGTCCAGTTTTTCAATACTCAGCATTGTATACTTTGCTCCCTTTTGTGCCATTTCTATCTGTTTTTCTGTCAGATTGTACGAAGAAGACCGAGCCGTGCTGTTTATGAAACGCCAAGGCAAATGGCCTGCGCACAAAGATTGCAGCATCGAGCTTAATAATATAATAGAACGCAATTGTAATTGCCTTTGTTGTAATATGGACAAATCCTGTTCTAGTACATCAAAAGCAGAAGATACAATGTTGCCAGTGAATATGTCCTGGAGGTTAGTGTCGTTAACCCTTTATCGACCACCGCTAGAGCTTTCTCTAGATTCATACAATCTATTTTTCCTGATATTTCCACGGCCTCTTGTTGTGATATTTTCCATATCTCATTGTAGACCGCATAATAGAAATGTTTGTGACGTGGCTTCCTAGGACCTAATAAAAAATCCTGTAGGTCCACATCCTCTGTAAGTAAGAATGAGTGTTGTTTCACATGTGAGTGTTGAGGTCTTTAGCCAATCGAGGCATAACTTCCCAACAGTGTATGATGTCACTACCCTGGATGTTGTCTCTGTACATAGCGTGGATCTGGCCTATTGATACTAAATCCTTTAGCTTTACCCAAGATTCCTTCCTTCCTGAGTTATTGGTGTCTACGGGCCAAATCAACCATCCCATTCGGGGTCTGATCTATTGTATTGCATTATGTCATCTATTGTGATGTTATGTTACCCTCAGTGTGTGATGGTGTGGGCATCCGAGGTGTATTCAAATCTTTGTTCCTGGCTAATCCAAGACAGGTCGTTTGTTGCACGGGGTCATTCAAAAACATTATTTGTTATTTGTTGAGGAATCGGGCATGCTCTAAATAGTGCCTCCGTTCCCTGGACCTGCCAATCTCTAGTACCCCAGACCAATTTTAAGTCTGAGGTGTCTTTCCATAACTCAAAACCTTGTTTAGACAATTGGGAATAAAGGAAGCAGAATAAATATGTTTGCTGTTTGTCAACCTATTTTTCTGTGTTGGTGCAACCATATAATAATATGAGGCTGGGTCTCACTTGTTAAACCCTGAACAATATGGAAATTTCAGTGCAAATTGTTTTGAACTGCTTTTCGGTGGTGTTGGGCAATGTTCCCATTGGTGGTATGTGAAAACATTTCTGGGATTAGAAGATTTATGCAGAAAGTGATGGACATAATGTTGATAGCAATACATTGTTTCATAGTCTGTTGTGTCTTCTAACATATCATTATTAGAAAAAGCATCAGATTTTTCTAAATCGGACCACATATTTACAGTTTCATAATCCCAATCATCGTAAAATGTACTGGAGGTAATGATATCACTCAATGAAATTTCAAATAAATGTGGCATTTTTAAGTTCTGTCAGGCCTAATATATTGTAATCAACCTTGTCCCATACTATACCGTCTGGTATAGGAACTGCTGTAATGTTCACTAATGGTAGGTCTCTTTTTTCACGATATGATGATAGATGCTGTTTCAGAATCGCATTCACTTTTTGCGCTGTAAAGCTTTCTCAAAGATAAGTTCCTTGTATAAGCATACTAAAGAGAGTTACTTGCCCTATCCAGAAAAGAAAGAAAAGTATTCCAGTAGATACCAAGAGTTCCACCTAAGGTGATACCAGTTAAGTCTTTAAGAGAGTTCAGAGATTCTTTGAATCGCTGTAGACGAGATTTTTGGGCTGGCATTGCTTCAGGTTCACTTGGATTCAATGAAAACGTATCAAAGTCAATGAAATAGCCAGATGTAGTTCGGTCAATTTTGAGTAATTCCGCAGGTCTTTTGGAAACTGTAGCTTGCTCTTCTTGGGGCATGTTGACTTATTTATATATCTGTGTTTGGTCAAATTGAAATTTGTCTTTCAGTTGAGTTCTCATTTTAAACTTCAGTTTCGACAGGAACGAGTTCTATCGCATTGTTACATAGTCCTTCATTCCGTGCAGTTGACCCTTCAAACGTGATGAGTCTTTCTGTTTGAACATCTTCTATAGTTGTGAGAGGTGAGTGTCTGTTACTCCGGGTCCACGCGGCCTACTACTCAGTATCTGCCACAAAGTGTGGTTTGATCAGGTCTATTGAGACAAATATTTTCTCCTTTTTACCGCAAGAGGTGGCAGAAGTACTGTTCTCCAGTATTGGGGTGTCTTTCATAGATTCACATGCTTGAATATTCCCCGTCGTCGAACTGGGAGTCCCACGGTATATAAAAAGCAATAAGTGTCATGTATATACATACATAACCACATATCATATACATATCCAAATAAACTTTATATATATATATAATTCAAAATAACATATCAAGTGAAAATACCATAGGATAGTATTGACACATAGGAAAGCATTGAGAAAAAGAATCACTTTACTGACATATCCTTGTCGTTTTATAGTCCAAACTCTAGCCAATCAGGCGCAAGCACCCTCTAGAACCTTCTCCTTAGAGGCTCAGGCCCTCAGATTTTCTACCGCACGTCGTGTGAAGGGAGTCTCCCTGAGCTCTGCTCAGTCTTTGGTCTGGTTTGAGTTTTTTCTCATCATGTCTTCAAGTAAGAAGTCTCTTTTCCGTCCCTGTTCATCTTGTGGGAAGTTAAGACTTTTTTCTGAGGACCCTCATGAAAAATGTATCTATTGTCTTTACCCTGACCATAAGGTGGCCAACTGTAAAATTTGTAGAACTTTCTCTCAAAAGACTTTGAAGGACAGGGAGGGTCGCCTATTATTGGGGCTTCAAAAACTGAAGGATACGGATAATCCCCTTTCTGAGGTGGAAAGTGTGGCCTCTGTTCGAACAGGAGTCTCCTCCAAGCGTAGTAGTGTTCAGGACTTGCCGTCTCCCTTTTTTGAAAAAGAAGAGACTTCATCTTGAGGACGTGTCTGCAGGCCAAGTCTGTTACTACGCCAGCGCTCCCGAGACCTAGCTCTCAGGCGTCGCTGACTCAGTCCGCGCATGTTTCTAGTCAGAAACGCGCAAAACCGTCTACGGGCCCGTCGACGGCCCCTCCGTCGATGAGATCTGCCACTTCATCAACCTCGTCGACGTTTTCACCGTCGACAGTGGTGTGCGTTTCCGTAAAGACTATTTCGTCGGCGATTCCACTATCTTCTTCGACGACTAGGATGCTGGCGCTTCCGTTGACGTCTAAAGCTTCGTCGGCGATAATAAAGAAGAAGTCATCGCCGCCGACGCTCACAGCATCATCGACGACTGCGTCGTCGTCAGCGGGCTTGTCGTCGACGACAGCCTCGTCGGCGCGAGCTTCGTCGGCGGCAGCCTCGTCGGCGGCAGCCTCGTCGGCGGCAGCCTCGTCGGCGGCAGCCTCGTCGGCGGCAGCATCGTCGACCGCAGCCTCTTCGACCGCAGCCTCGTCGACGGCGGCCTCGTCGACGATCGCCTCGACAACGGAGGTGTCAAATTTTGCAACTATGCCTTTGGTGCCAATGTCTACACCAGCGCCAGGGTCGGTGGACAACTCCTTGCTGCAGCGTCGCCATGCTGTGCTGGACTCTGTCATGATGCCACCGGTCACTTGGCCACCTCATCAGCTATTCCCCTCGGTTGACGAGGAAGTTTCGGATTCTGATGACGATGTTCAGTCCTCTTTTCGAGATGCTCTTAGTCCTTCTGAGCTTAATATTAAATGCCAAGATTTTGAGGAGGATGACTATTCGCAGGACTATTACTGTCAAGAGCAGGAGCAACATCCCCCTGCACAAGTTCCTACGGCGCAGCTCCCTTTGTCGCTCATCTCCAACCTTCAATTTATGTTGGAAGACTACAATCGTCGCTTTCCGGCTTCCTCTCATAGTTCTCCACGTGAGACGCCATCTGCCGCTCCGTCTACTCCTGTGTTGCCAACGATGCCGACACCATCCGCACCTGCATTGGTTCCCCCTGCAACAGATGAGGTTGTGGATAATCTGGATACGGAGGAGGGAGAGCTTCATGATGAAGACCCTATGGCGGACTGGGATGATTATCAAATCAATTCGCCCGCATCACCTCCTACATCGCCAGTGAATTCACCACCTGTCGACATAACAGGATTCCATCAACTGATGGAAAGGGCGGCTCAACGTTTTCACCTTCCCATGGTGGTTAGGGAGGAGTACTGCTTTCTGTACGACTTCAAGTCCCTGCCGCAGAAACAGGTACGGGCCGTGCCCATTATAGACTTTATCTGGAACGAGGGCATTAAGTTAATAAAAACGCCTAACTCCATCCCGGCAGTGCTCCCGCGACTGGAGAAGAAGTACAAGGCCCCGGACTCTTCTCCAGCTTGCTTAGTGTCTCCGCCTAAACCAGACTCGGTGATCACCCAGGCGGCGCAACGTCGCTCCAAAAATCCATCGTCTCCGCTGCCGTCACCTCCGGATCGTGACGGCCACCTCCTGGATGCCATTGGCAAAAAGTTTTCGACCATGGCTTCAACAACAGTCCGAGCAGCAAATTCTTTGGCCATCCTCGGTCGTTACGATCGACAAATGTGGTCGGATATGGCAGCTTTGGTTAAGCTTATCCCGGAAGACTCTAGAGCGGACGCTCTAAAGATCCTGCAAGAGGGTGAGAGGGCATCCTCCGAAATCATCGACTGCTCTGTCGACATTGCCTCCACGGGTTTTCGTCAATTGGCTGGAGCGGCTGTTTTAAGACGACAGGGTTGGCTTCGTTCCACCTCGTTCCGTCAGGAGGTCCAGGCCAAGATTCTGGACATGCCGTATGACGGAGAATCTTTGTTCGGCCAGCATGTGGAGGACGCTTTGCAGACCACTAAGAAGGACACGGAGACGGCGCGCTCCCTCGGCACTCTCCAGTTCCGGAAGCAGCCCTTTTGGGGTGCGCGCGGCCGCGGCACCTCCCCTTCCTTTTGTGGGTCTTCTTCCCAGTACCGCTCCTACAACCAAGGACAACAACGTTATTCCTCACAGCCACAGCAGTCTTACAGGCAGCAGTCTGGCAAATCTTATAGAGGAAGATCCAATTACAAGGGAAACTCTTCCAAAAAACAATGACTGTGTACATCAAGGGTCCCCTCTTTCCAGTTTTTCCCTTTCTCCAGTTGGAGGACGAATCTCCCAGTTCTTTTCGAATTGGTCCTCAATCACTTCGGACCGCTGGGTTTTGGACATTATTTCAAGGGGCCATGCCCTAGAGTTTGTAAAGGTTCCCCCACACACCTCTCCATCCGGACTATCTCCCGCTCACCTCAAAGAACTTTTCAACCAAATCCAGTTAATGCTCAAAAAAGGGGCCATCGAAGTGGTTCCGAAATCACAAAAGGGGTTGGGGTTCTATTCCCGTTTTTTCCTCATACTAAAGAAATCTGGGGAGTAGCGCCCCATCCTCGATCTAAGGTCGGTCAACAAATTTCTCAAGGACCAATCATTCCGCATGCTCACGCTAAAGGATATCCTTCAATTCTTCTCTCAGGGCGATTTCATGACGACAATCGACCTTCAGGATGCTTACTTCCATGTGACCATAATTTCACGCCACAGGAAATACTTACGTTTTCGTGTAGGTCACAGGGATTTCCAATTCAAGGTCCTGCCCTTCGGCCTCCGCTCAGCTCCGCGGGTCTTCACAAAGATCCTGGCCCCGGTGGTGGCCCATTTGAGACTAACGGGCATACAAATATTCCCGTATTTGGACGATTGTCTCATCAAATCTCAATCCTCCCACCAAGCGGCCCTCGATACTCCGCGCTGTCTCACTCTGTTTCAGTCTCTGGGCTTGTCGATCAACTTGCAAAAGTCCCAGCTCACGCCAGCTCTGTGCAAGACCTTTCTCGGCGCTACCATCGATACGAGCAGGGCTATGGTCTTTTCCTCTGCAGAGCGGCAAACACGAATTCGACGGCTCGCAAGCTCCATCGCAGCAAAGCAGTCAGTTTCAGTCCGCATATTAAAGTCCTTTCTGGGGATGGCGTCCTCCTGCATCGCTTTGATCCCACATTGCAGACTGAGGAGTCGTACCATTCAGGAGGAATTGGACAAGCAGTGGCGTCAGGTCTCCGGTTTTTTCAACGACTAGCTCGTGGTGACAGTCCGCATGGCTCAGGCGCTGCATTGGTGGACTCGTCCTTCCAACATCGCAGCGGGAACATATTTTCTAACGACAGCCCCAGAGCTCGTTCTTACCACGGATGCATCCATGGAAGGATGGGGCGGACATCTTCAAGATTTATCCGTCAAGGGCAAGTAGACAATGGGTCAGCGTTCCTGTCACATCAACAGATTGGAGCTGATGGCCATTTTCTTGGCGTTGAAATCCTTCCACCTCCAGCTCCAGGGGGAGTCAGTCCTCATTCAGACGGACAACACCACCAGCATGCACTACCTGAACAAGCAGGGCGGGACAAGATCTCCGCTGCTTTCCCGACTGGCTCAGAAGATTTGGAGTTGGGCCATAGTCCATCGGATTACGCTCCTGGCAGTTCACCTTCCCGGCATTTCCAATATTCTAGCGGATGCACTCAGTTGGTCAACGTCATCGACCCACGAGTGGGAATTGCACCAGCCGACTCTAGACTTTGTCTTCGGCCTTTGGGGTCGCCCAACTATCGACCTTTTTGCAACCCCACAGAACAGCAAATGCCAGTCCTACGCAAGCTGGTTTCCCCACAAAGGGTCGTGAGGAAATGCCCTTTCGATAAATTGGTACAGGATATTTGCGTACGCTTTTCCGCCGATCCCTCTGATTCCTCGAGTGTTGCGGAAGATGCGGCAACAACCGTGCCAGATGCTCCTCATAGCTCCACGGTGGCCTCGGCAGGCATGGTTCTCGGAGTTGCTCCTCCTCTCCCAATGCAAACACATCCTTCTTCACCCGAGGCCGGACCTTCTAACAATGAACGACGGGCGGATATGCCATCCAATCCCAGTTCACTCAGCTTGTCGGCTTGGAACCTGAGCACCTTGAATTAGCTCATTTGAACATTCCACTGGCCTGCAGGGAGGTGTTAGCTAGGGCGAGGGCGCCCTCCACAGTGAAGACTTATAAGCTAAAGTGGAAGCGATTTTGTCTTTGGTGTGCGTCGGTCCACATACATCCAGTGCACGCCTCCCCAGAACACATTCTGCCGTTCTTCCTGCAGTTAGCGCAGTCTGGACTGTCACACTCAACCTTAAAGGTCTTTCTAGCGGCAATATCTCGCTTTCGGGAGGACGGCTCGTCCTCTCTCTATTCCTCTAGAGTAATACAGCAATTTTTCAAGGGTCTCTTCTGAATGTTCCTGCCCATTCGGCGTCCTCCACCCACGTGGCGTCTTAACATCGTATTGGCTCAGCTCATGAAGGCGCCCTTTGAGCCAATCCATTCGGCGGATTTCAAATTCTTAACATGGAAAGTGGCCCTCCTCCTTGCACTGACTTCCTCCCGCAGAGTCCATGACATTCACGCCTTTACAATACAACCTCCGTTTCTTCAATTCAGATCGGACTGTGTAATTCTCTGCACTAATCCGGCTTTCATGCCTAAAATGCCATATGATTTCCAGCTCAATGAACCAGTAATCTTAAACTTTTTTCCCGCATCCGCAGTCTCCAGCAGAACAGAGTCTACACTCTTTGGACTTAAAGAGGTGCCTTAAATTCTACATCAGCAGAACACAATCCTTTCGCAAGTCGGATCAGCTGTTTGTGGCCTACGGATGCACTTGTAAAGGACAGTCGGTTACCAAGCCCACGATTGCCCGTTGGGTTTCTTCAGCAATCTCCTTTTGCCATCAAAGGGCTGGCAAGCCTCTTTCTTCTGGAGTAAGGACTCATTCTACGAGAGCAATGTCATCTTCCACTGCCCTGTTCGCTGGTGTACCCATCCATCAGATTTGCCGGGCAGCTACGTGGTCCAGCAGGCACTCGTTCACGAAGCACTACTGCCTGGAGTCGATTAATGAAGCGGACACGGCTGTGGGACAGGCAGTTCTGCGGAATCTGTTTAAATAAGGTGAGCCTCTGCTACTTCTCCCCTCCTTGGGTATTCTCACTTGCGTATTAAATAAATTGTCATTGTATTTCATGCAATATTAATACGGCCTTGTCAGCCGGTTGCTGCTTACTGCTCACTATTCTATTCATGCATGTGAATCTATGAAAGACACCCCAATACTGGATAAGAACAAATGTTACTTACCTGTAAACTGTGGTTCTCCAGTATTGGTGTCTTTCATAGATTCACATGCGACCCACCCTCCTCCCCTCAGAGGCTCTCTTCTCCTCATTAGACTCTTTTGTCACTCTTGTGCTATGAAAATCTGAGGGCCTGAGCCTCTGAGGAGAAGGTTCTAGAGGGTGCTTGCGCCTGATTGGCTAGAGTTTGGACTATAAAACGACAGGGATATGTCAGTAAAGTGATTCTTTTTCTCAATGCTTTCCTATGTGTCAATACTATCCTATGGTATTTTCACTTGATATGTTATTTTGAATTATATATATATAAAGTTTATTTGGATATGTATATGATGTGGTTATGTATGAATATGTATATACATGACACTTATTGCTTTTTATATACCGTGGGACTCCCACTTCGACGACGGGGAATATTCAAGCATGTGAATCTATGAAAGACACCAATACTGGAGAACCACAGTTTACAGGTAAGTAACATTTGTTCTTCTTGTTTCAACTGCCGGGACCGGTGCAGGTTGTGAGAAGTTGGCCTGATGTATGATGTCACTAGTTCTAGTGTACACCTTATATCAGTCCAAACAACCCTTATGGTGATTGGTTGTAAAGTCAACCTTATAGACCAGCTATCCTAGTGGTAGCATGGACAAGAGCAGTCTTAGGCTAAACTCTGAATGGCATGTGAAGCCAGCTGTGATACCATATATAATCCCTTGAATACCAAATGAAAGGACACCACAACAGATATATATATATATAAAATAAAGTGTATTTATTCTAGTCAAACCCTCAGCACTCTTTATGAGATTCGAGGTAAGTACAACACAGTCTTATTCAAGCATGCATTAAGTCACACAGGTAAGTAATACAGTTAGGCCCTAGGGGCCACGCAAACCATATACTAAAGTGGTATAAGGACCACTGTCACGGAAATAGGATAGGCCTAGGCCTAGGGAATCGCTGGGGCTACACTACACTAGCAACAGTTAGGAAGTGGGAGGCCCACGGGATTCAGGTGCAGAGTGGAAACACTCATGCGTAATGCGTATAATCGATAGAAATAGTGCAGTTCTGAAATCAGCAGTTTTAGGACACTTCTGGAGCAACTAGAAAGTCAAGACTCGGAAACTAGACCCTAGGATAGTCACTACCCTTGTGAGCACCGAAGTACCCAAGTTACCTAGTCCACAGGCTGCGGGTGCATAGGTGTGAACTTGCGTCGGGTTTCGTCGTGGACTTCTATGGATGCCTGAAGGAACGTTGCTGACAGGCAGTCAGTGCAGAGTGTCCGGTTGATCCCAAGGCCGGCATCAAGAAGAGGGGATACCTGCAAGCAGAAGGCACAGAGTCTGGGTCACTAGCCAGTGACCACGTGGAACCAGGAAGGAACCAGGCGATGTCGTAAAGATTGCAGGTGAAGAGGTGAAGCTTGTCGCAGCAGCCACGGGTACCAGGAGACGTCGAGGACGACCAGGACCAGGAGGCGAGCTGTCCCACGAAGGCTCTAGCTGTTGGCGGCGTCGAAGTCGAACTAGGACTCACCAAGCCTTGGCAAGCGGAACCCACGAAGAACGGAGGACTTGCTTCTGGTGCAGACCAGGAAGGTCTGAGGTGCTTCTCTTTTGCAGAGAAGCGGGAGCCAGTCTGGAGGAGCCAAACCAGCAGTGAAGATTCGAAGGTGTGTCGTCGCAAAGGCTGCTAGCCAACGGGCAAGCAACCGGACAGATGCGGCAAGCAGGAAAATGCAGAAGGGCCCCACGCAGGACTCGTGGAGTGTGGGGGGGGCTGATCTTCGGTGCAGATGGCGCTTGGGGTTGGGGCTTCTCAATCCCCGGTGCACAACTTCGAGGGTACCTCAGAAGCTGCGCTGGAAGATACTCGCCACTTTTCCCAGGTAGCCGGTCCCACGTCTCTCGTTGCCTCCACGGATCTCAGTTCGGCTGTGGATGTGGATCAGGGTCGGAGAAGTCTGGAAGTCAAGGCTCTGGTCGGGCTCTGCAGTCGGTCCCTCGTAGAACTTCAGCAAAGCAAAGGGTAAGTCTCTTGGTGGTGCCTGTTTGCACAGGGTAGCCACTCCTTGGCCACAAGGGAGATTCTTCAGTCTTCTTCTTTCGTCGAATGTTGAAGGTCCAGAGTTTCTGTTCAAGTTGCAGGTTCAGGATAATCTAATCTCCTGGGGCCCAGCTACCACTCTTATACTAATCTGGGGGGCTGGGTTTGCCTGCTAGGTCACGCCTTATGGGTGGGACCTGGGAGGGGGGTGGTTACACCCCCTTCTCTTTGTCCAGTTTCGCGCCAGGACTGGGGCTGGAGTGCCCCAGCACCGGTTTGAACTGGACTATGCATGGAGCACCTTGTGTGCCCCAGGCAGTGTCTCGTTTCTTTCATCCCTCCCTGCCCCAATACACTAAGGCCTGTCTGGGGTGGTGCTCGCACCTCCCAAGGCAGGAAACCTATTGTCCAAGCCTCCCTTGCCGGGATCACTCCCAGCAGCAGGAGGTCAGACTCGTGTCTGTGGCAGCAGCATCCATTTTGTGATGCTGGGGCTCTGGTTAACTTTAACCAGGTAAGTAGGTTACAACATGTCTTCTCCCTCTAGAAGGGAGGGATAATATCCTCATCACCAGAAATGGGATGGGGGTATTATTCCAAAGTGTTAGACACCTTACACGACATGTTTTGATAAAGCCAAACCATAGTTACCATAACCGTTTAAGATTATTAGGCATTTTTTAAACAAAAGCACAGATGCACCACAAGTTAAAGAAACAGGAAGAACAATTATATAATTCATTTCCCACATCAAAGTTTTTCAAAACAATTCCTTTTTATTCCAAGAATATAGTGATTCATTCTGTCCGGCAGTTATCAGACACTTCATGCTATACCAAATTACCAGGCAACCCTATCAAGACTTTGACCATACATATTACCATGAGATTAATGGAATGGCGAGAAAGTGGCTTACTAAGTGAGGAAGAGTGCAGATATCTAATGGTACAAAAACCTACTTCCCCCTGTATATACATATTGCCGAAGGTACATAAGGGAGGCCCTTTTCCACCTGGCCGCCCCATCATCTCGTGGGTTAACTCACCTACTGAAAGACTCTCGGAGTATGTGGATCATTACATCCAGCCCTTAGTCCAAAATCTCCCGGCATACATCAAGGATACTAAGGATATTCTAGGCAAATTTGAGGGTCTGACTTGGTCAGAGAACCTCATTTTTGTTACCCTTGATGTAACTAGCTTATATACATGCATTAAAAAGGAGTTTGGGATACAGGCATTACAATTTTATTTGGGTCAAAGGACAGCAGATCATTTTTTACATAATGAGATTCTCTTGGAGCTTATCAAAAATTTCTTCTTACACGACTCAGAGTGGTATCATCAGATCCAGGGAACGGCAATGGGCTCCAGGTTTGCTCCTGCATACGCGGGGCTCTTTATGGGCTGGTTTGAGCGGGGGCATGCCTGGGGCGCCATGCTGCGAAGTGGATGGAGCATATCATTTTCTGGGACAGGTACATCGATGATGTTGTTAAGCTTTGGGATGGGCCTGCCCCGGAACTTATGAAATATTATGCTTATCTAAATGATAACCCATTTAATGTCAGGTTCACGATTAATTACAGCAAGGAAGCAATTGACTTCCTAGATGCTACCTTCTTTGTCCATGATAATCAGATTCAGAGCCGTACTCACAGGAAAAATACTGCATGTAATAGCACATTACATTTTTTAAGCGCTCACCCAAATCATGTGGTCAATAATATCCCCTATGGGGAAATGATCCGGATGAGGCGCAATTGCAGTATGGAAAGGAATTTCCACCAAAATATTAGGGAAACGGAACAGCGTTTCCTGAATAGAGGATACCCAAGGGAAATACTTAACAAAGCGCATAACAGAGTCATGAAAGTCCCTAGGGCTAACACACTTACATCAAATTCATCAAAAAGGGCTAAACAGACACCAATCTCCTTTAACACACAGTATAACAATGATAGCATCAGAATTTATAATGTTCTGCGTAAACATTGGCACCTACTGACGGACATTCCAAGCCTGCAAGGTACACTTCCTGCTAAACCTAAGGTGACATACAGAAGAGGACAAAATCTACGTAATAAACTGTGCCCTAGTTATGTCACCACTCCTAAACCGCAGACTTGGTTAACATCAACTATAAAGGTTTTTTTTTTACATGCAATGAATGTAATGTATGCAAGCTGGGCAAAAACAAGACCAAAACGTTTTGCCATAACACCAATCTGACATATAATATCAATCATATGAGTAACTGCAAATCGACATTTGTGACCTATATTCTGGGCTGCCCATGTAATAAGATTTACGTGGGCAGTACCAAGAGAGCATTAAAAATAAGAATCCAGGAGCATTTACGTGCTCTGCGTAAAGGGGATCTTAGATACCCACTTACATATCACATGCAAGAAAATCATGGAGGAATGGAGGACTTTTGGTTTATGGGAATTGACCACATCCCGACTCACCCAAGGGGAGGGGATAGGGAATTGGCCCTGAGAAAAAATGAGGCTGCATGGATATGTAGACTCAAGTGTGTAGAATTGGGACATAACAGCGATGACGAATTGCACTATTTCCTGTAGTAAGCTTGCTTTGTTTAGTTACTATTATGTGAATCCTGTATTTGTTATATTATTAGGGGACTCTTTGCCAATAGACAATGTGGGTGACGGGTCAGCTTAATGTAGACTTCGGTTTTTGATGTACCTGTAATTCTTTACCTTTGTAGTATATTTGTTAATTACTTGCGTTAGTTACTTACTTTAATTAAATTACATTTTCCTTCCTTTTGTTAAAGAAGTTACACTAGACACATGTCTCATGAATATGTCTGAGGCCCTCCTACCCAATGGGGTCTGGATCCACCTTCTTCCTTCTTTCTGTATATCTTTCTTTAACCTATGGTGGTGCCTTCATTTTAAATACAATGAAGAAAACCTTACATATATATTGAAATAAATACAAATTATACTAAGAGTGTCTACATATTATGAAATAAAATTATATATAAGGCTGACTGCATACAATCGCATTTGGCTGACACACTCTTCAATATAAGATGGCCGCCATGTAAGTAAATCTCGAGATGACTCGTAGAGGCAGCCGTTCTCTATGCCTTCATTCTAATACACTAAGTAAACCTCACGGATGTCAATATGAATTAAATTAATTTGTTTATCAAGCTAAATATTCCCATAGCAACTTCAAACCTGTCTATATACAATAGCTTTTGGCTGACTAATACACCATTACAAAATGGCCGCCATTTAGAGAATCTTGTCATGACCCGGGGAGGCGTTCGCTTATCATGCCTTGCAGGACTGCCTTCTTTCTAACATACGAGATAAACCTCACGGATGTCAATATAAAAAAAATTAATTTGTTTTTTAAGCTAAAATATTCCTATAGCAATTCCAAGCCTGATTGTACCAAATAGCTTTTGGCTGACTAATATACCATTACAAGATGGCCGCCACTTAGAGAATCCCGTCATGACCTGTGGAGGCGTTCGCTCATCATGCCTTGCAGGACTGCAGGTGTGCTTTAATGAATGGCAATTAGCGTGTATATTTAAACGACGAATTTACACTGGTCTTTGCTCGCTCGTTTTTTGTGCCCGCCAGCCGTTATCCTCGGAGACTCGGGCGTTCGAAACAGCTCCATATTGGTAAGTCAGTTGCGGGGCCTTCTTGCTTCTGATTTCATTATGCGTTCTATTGTGGGATCGTAAATTAATTTTGTCAGTTAGGTACAAACTGGTACAGCTCTTGTCATTTGTTTTACTTCTTTCACATATATCTGGGGGGGATCCCCGATGGCTTACCAGATGGGACTTTAATTTTAGTCCCCTGGTGACTGTAGCACTTCTTACATGACTCGTCCCACGTTTTCAAACGGTGTGTTATATTATCTCGTACCAGCTTGTGGGGAAATCAGTTGGTTGATCGGCAGGATTACTCTTGTCCTTGCAGTAATACTAGTGGAAGGCTGGTCTATTAGTCAGCGGGAGCTGCGTGGTGTAGTTGGAAACGTCCCTGTAAAGGGGGAGTTTTAGACTAACCATATGGTCCTTTTTATATTTTTTAAGGGATTCTGTTATGGGATACTTATCGTTATATCTTTTGGAGATTTGGTCTCTAAGGCCTGATGATTACACAAATTCGTATATTTTCACCTTTAGGCTGTGAAGATTGAACTCCGTTACATTTTACTAAAAGAAATAGATGAAGGGATAGGACCTGGTCAGATTGATATTATTATGGTGACCCCAGTAAAATGCAACGTTCAAGTAAGTATCAAACCCGGTGGCTGATATCTATTGGTAGAAGATTGCAGTGCATTGTTTGCATTTATGGGGCTCTGGAGTGTCTTTGTACCTCAGAGAATACTTGTTGGTATTACCTCATTTTTAACCTTCTTATTTGTCAACCGTTCTTATCATCTTTTGGTCTGCAGATAATCTACTTACACATAAGAAAAGGGAATTCTCAATGAACCACGCATCTGATTTTGTCCTCACTCTCTCCGAATAGGATTGATCAGTTTTGTGACTTATATACGGTGGGTATTATTGAATATTCATGTATATATGTGCTCACACAGCATGAACTGTTGAGATGATGATGATTTGGGATATTTTCGGTAAATTTAATTTCATTGCGGCTCCTTTACCTATATGAGTTAATGTTTACAGGCAGTGTTGATATGGGACCTCCTGAGTCGGATAAAAGATAAAACATAAAATATAAATATAAAATACAAAACCTTTACATATAAGTGTAAGAATCACCCTTTGATAACTTATTTGGTCGCCTTGGACGCCTGAAATATCGTCAAGGTTGGTCCAGATTACAATGCGTTGCTGAGTTCTCTCCCTTCTCTTTTCTTTTTCTTTCTCTACTCACACTCTTGCCTTTTTCTACCTCTTCCGTTCTTTTGCCTCCATTGGGCATGTAGGATATTAGCAGAAATTCATAACGATATGTTGCACACTTCTTTCTCTTTCGCTCTTTCCTTGTAGGATTTTTTCATAGGATACAAATGACAAAGATTGTTAAGAGTAATTTTATTGCTCTGTGTTTGTTGAATGGCAATCTATGTCATCTATATTGACCAAATATGGTTCTGTTTTACAATGAGGCTATTTAGTCTCTTAGTGGTTGTTTTGATGGAATATATTTATGTAAATGTGCTGATGGAATATGTAATATGTAATGTCTTGGGTCTGTCTATGTATTTTTTTGTATATTTATGTGTTTGTATTTAACAGCCCTGAAGAAGTCCGCTTCAAGGACAAAACGCGTCGGCTGTGCTGTTGAGATCAATTGTATCTATGATCCTATGTTTTTTAAAAATGAAAGAATGAATCACTATATTCTTGGAATAAAAAGGAATTGTTTTGAAAAACTTTGATGTGGGAAATGAATGATATAATTGTTCTTCCTGTTTCTCTAACTTGTGGTGCATCTGTGCTTAAGCCATAGAGCTAAACGCGGGGCTACGCTCAGAATGTAATATGCCAATTGCGTATGTCCCTATAAAGACTCGCAAATCTTTTGTAACAGTTCGAGTGTCAGCCGAGCGCTGGGGACAACCCAATCAGATTGTATGGTCCAAATAAACATACACGAGGGGTTTGTCTGATTTTAGTAATGTTGTCTGCGCTGGATGCGTTACTGTGGAGCCTTTCATCTGCTGACAGATGTTGCATTTCAAGACGTAGTCCTTGGTCTGCTTTCTTAGTCCTGTGGCACGTGCATAACCTATACCCTTGTCTGCTTCTAGAATTAATCCTAACCTTTGATCCATATTTGGTATTACTCTATCCCCCCACTCCTGGAATTTGAGCAAATGGAATATTGTTTGCATCTAACTTGTAGAAGTACTGGAGTGGATATCTTTTTGATACTGCTGAGTTATTGCGTGTGGCAATAATTGCAACCATTATCTCACCATCTATTCTCGTTTTTGAACTAGTGATTGCAGCGAAGGAAGCCGTGCGTACAGCCCCGTTTACGGCTTTGACAGCCAATGAATTCCCTTCAACGTGAACGGCATCACGTTTATGACTCAGTGATTGTATCATGTGAGCCCTTGGTAGTTGGTTTTTCAACTCCACTACCTGTTCCCATAGCGTTTTGTGCTTAATGGTGCCACCTTCTGCATCTTTAAACCCATTCTGTCCCCAGTGATGTAAATATTCATTATACTTCTGTACACAGTAAAAGAAATCACACTCGATTAGTGTGGGTAATTCTCGATCCGTATTTACCAGTGCCAGTACTATGCTTTTGATTCTGCCAGCTGCAGCGTGCAGTCTCCTAGAGACTGTCTTTTTGTACACTTCGGATGAAACTTTCCATCCCGCATGCGTCCTTTAACGATAGCACACTCGGTGCTGTATTGCTGTTTACTCGCTATGGCCGGTTGCGCAGAACCGTCAGTGTAAATGATATATTCATACTGATCTAGAGGCATTATTTCATTTGGTAGAGGATATTCTTGTCGTATTGCAGAAATGCTTGTGTTTTTAGATGTGGGTCATACCTGTATTCTACATCTGTTGCAGTGTGAGGATTAGCCCATTGTATCCATCTTGGTTATAATGCTTTAGCGTCGGAAATACTTTCCTTTGTTGCAGCCGCTAAGGCGTTCTTTGAGCCAGGGCTCTTTCTCTAACTACAGCAGTCTGTACTGCTGTCAGCATTTTTTTCAGTTGATGCAAAACGTTGTGTACAAATGTGATTTATATGCTATTGGTACTGTCTCATCTTTATTATATGTTAGATAGGTGTACCCAGATTGACCCACAACTACACAGATCACCAGGTTGCATACATTTGCGCGGGTCTGTAAGTGTTTTGAAGCTATCATACCAGCTTGTAAGGAACAAAGAGTATCTGTGTGTTCTTGTGTCCATCGTCTAAATCGTAGAAAGGTTTTACTCTTTCTGCATAATCCAAAATGTATGTTCTGCCAAAATTCAGGATTCCCAAGATTGATTGTACATTTTTTTAATGATAAGGTTGAAGCAGCGCACATTTTTCTAAAAAGTAAACTGCTAGGCTTTTCCTTTCACTTGAAAGCTCATATCCTAGAACAAGCATTGAAAATGCAATAGGTCTCGCCTTTTATTAAGTTAAAGCAATTTGCTTTGCTAGTGGTATTGTATACCAAAGCAAATGGCTTTAACTTAAAGGCGAGACCTATTGCATTATTAATGCTTGTTCTATTCTTTTTTGACTTCACATTACAAAATGCTTAGGCACAGAGACTGTCCAGGCCTGGGCTGCAGGTATCTCTTGGCTATGAAATGGACACGTCATTGAATATTAACCAAGTTTAATATGTTTCGTGCAAACAATTGGCAGTCTCCTTTTGGTCGTATTTTTCTTTTTGTAGCAATCGCTTGCAATATATAAACTAATAATTTACTAGTGTAAAGCTTGAGAGAACACTACATTTGGATTTTGCCAATGCTTGTTTTGAAAGGGCGTAACGGATCCAAACAAAAACCCTTTAAATCAAAGGTAAACCCCCAATTCCTCGCCCACCGCAAAATAGAAAAGGTTGAAACCCACATAACGAGCGCCCCAATGTCTGTCTCCTACAGAACTGAGGCAGTACGGCGCTACACACAAGTACCATGTGCAGACCAGCTTTTTTTTCCAAATAATGGCATGGGGTAGATAGAGGGAGGAAAAGGTGTTGTAAACGACGTAACAGGATGCCAAATGTAGCTCGATGCAGAATACACAATGCAGATGGACAGAAAATTGCAGGTAGAGGGTAAAGTAAAAATGGTGTATGGAGTTCTTCAGTTGGATAAGATGCATGATCGTAAACAGGTGTAGATGGTGATGGGCAGCACGAGAATAAGCAGAATCCGTGTAGCTAACACCAAAGGAAGACTTGGGGGGGTGGGGGGTGGCGGAACGAGGCAGTAGATTGCAGTTCAGTAATGCAGAGAATAAAAGAGCTTGCAGCAAGACTGGACGCAAAGAAAGTTAGGCGCAATATAGGTGGGGGAGAGAAACGTTGAAGCTCCCGTTTAGATGCCTCTTGTGTTCTGTGTGGAGGTTTTCTTAAAGTCATCTGAAAGGGGGCTTGGCATACTGGCACCATTGCTCTTAGTATGTTAAGCTTATGCCTCCATTCAAGAGCAGGTGAAATAAATTGTCACGAGCGTGAAGCAACTTACTTTTTGCATTATTACTGGCCTTCCAGCTTCAGTTCCTATGCTTCCTGTTCAATCCCGACTGCAAAACCACCAAATTAAGGGCACCTGAAACAAAACACTCTCTCAGCAACATTCCAAAGGCTGACAACACACAACATTATTCACTTCTACGTAACAAGAAAGACGAAACAGGCTCATAATAAAACATGCCTACCTCCTTATACATAACACAAAACAGCAACACCACAGGATTTAATACCAACATAATGAAAATACAAAACGGTCAGATACACAAGATGCGGGACCGATCACGCAACACAACAAAGCCCACAACGATTACTAACCGCATATACACAACACAAAGAACACACAACAGTAGAAGACACACAGGTGTACTGCATCAGAAGCTTGCATACATGCACTAAAGCAGTAATAGTCCGAGCCGCTATGCAGAAGCTGCTGACCGTCAGAGAGGGGTGCTGGAAGGTTATGGTGCTGGTAAGACATCTCTGCCACACCACGGGGTATTCACATACATGCCACCATCACCTGTGTTTGCTCACAAATGCCGACGGTCACACAATAAACCAATAGGCGCGCGGGAACAAGACCTCCCAAAATCAGCGATAACAGTCTGCCGTAACAACTGCAGACGTCCTGTCTGCACTATTTTTAAAATAAACAGGGCGCTCGGTAAACACCTGAAACAAAACATTCACTCAGCAACATTCCAAAGGCTGACAAAACACAACATTATTCACTTCTACATAACAAGAGACGAAACCGGCTCATAAATGTGTGCACTAGTTTTAAAATAAACAGGGCGCTCGGTAAAGAAGGGAGCAGTGGGGGCGGGGAGGGGTGAGTCTGGGACTGCGTTCGGCGGCCGGGATGCGCACTATTTAAAAAAAAAAAAAAAAAAACAATTAAGATGTGTAAGCTTAAGGATACTGAAGTTAGGCTGTGCTGCTTCCGAAATGAACGGTAGTTACGTATGGCATGAAGAACCAATAATGAGGCTGATAACAAAAAGAATGCACAAGTTAATGAATCGCAAGCCACTAGAAACTAACAAGCAATGGGCGTAGTTTCAACACCTATATGGATTACCAGATGTCTCGGAGAGACCGCGCATGCGTGCTGCCTAGCCGAGACCTAAAAAGGACATTAAGGTGGGCTATTTTTTATATTTCCTCTGTTCAAGTATTCCTTCAGGTCGTCATCCATTAGATATCATCCTCATAGGACAATGCCTCTTCATCCAGATTCTGAAGTAACTCAGTTACCCTAGCCGAAAACAACTCCGGGCTGTTCTTATACACATGTGGGAGTCAACAAACTTGACGCTGGGACCCCTAGCGCTGAGAATGCTGTCAAATATCTGCACTCAGGCACTATTTTCTGGCAAAAAAATCCATTTGAGATATCTATTTTATATTTTTTTTCTGTGCAATGTTATTCGTTAATGCTGCACTGTGTGCATTTTGGACTGCAAATGTCTTAGTGCAAGTGTTTAAATGTCTGTAATCCAAAACTAAACAATATGAATTGTCTAGTTTTGATACTGGAAACAAAGGGTTATTAATTTGAGAGGTCCAAGTTTCAATCACCCCTTGTTATTCAAGTTGATCGAAGATCTCCCTGACTTGAGTTGTAGCTTCTTGCTTTATTTGATACTGCCTCTGTGCAATATTGGAATATTTTTTCATGGAATCATGTGGTGAGTTGAATCCTCATCCCATCCAACATGGTTATTGTATAATGGCAGGGCCTGGGTTACCACCCACTCCCACGCATATGTATATTTTAAATATTTGGGAACATGGTCGGAAAATGCTGGTAAAATTACAGTTTCTCCCCTAGGGCAATCCATGACGAATGCTGGCGGCCAATCTTGTTCAGCTAACAAAATGTCATAGCCAAACGTCATGTTCTCCCAAAAGAGACCTCGAACTGTCCTGCATTTGTCCCCCTCCATTTGGAGTGTTATTTCATATGTGTGTGCCACCCTTACACTAGTAGCAGGTGTTTCCACCGTGATATAATCATCCAAGTCCGCTGTACCCAGAAATTCCATCAGGTTCTGGCAAGCTATTGTTACTTGTTACATAGTCAGAGTCCATTCCCCATTCAGTAGTCGAGTCCTCAGAATTCTGGGCATGTCTGATCTTTAGACCTGCAACCTTCTTCTTTTTGAACTGTGGTTTTTGTTTATCTTCTTTTTTGGAAGCGTATTCTTGAGCGTGTTGCTTGTCTCTGGACTTTGTATGCTCTTCTTGTCTCTCTGACCGTCCTTCTCTGAGTTTTTCGTTGAACCTTGAAAAGAACGAGAGGAACATGTATCAGTATCCTGATACCTGTTAGGTTTTCTAATATTTTCCCTATTCCTAAGGTTATACCTCCTTTCGGAGGGCTCCTGTGGAGGAGATGTACCTCTGGATTGAGATCTGTTTTCTTTAACTTTTTTGTTTTTTGTTATTGTCCCACTTCTTTTTAGAAGAAGCAGGTGTCTACTTGAAGGTCACCTTCTCTGGACTACCCATCAGTTGTGTTTTTTTTATTTTGTCAATTTGACTATCACAGCGCAGGGCTCTGTACTCCAGAGACGTCTGCCATATCTATCATACATATACAGGCAAGCAAATGACAGTTGTGTATGAAAAAAGAAATGTAAAAAAAGGGGTAAGATCACGATATATAACAAATGCATATTTGAAAACACTTAGTATCCAATCCCTGAACTCCCCCCTCCCTCCCCCAACTCCCCTGTGATCGCACTACTTCCGCCTAATTTTGCTCTCCCACTCCCACCAACCATACATCCCACCCTCATGGCTCGTACCCCCTCCATGGCCACTGGACCCTACTAGCAACTACCCCAATGTACGGGTCACCGCCACCGGCGGCTCTAACCATATTCCCCGATAGTCCGCCCACCGTTTCCAGATCTTATAATGTTTGCGTGGGCACCCCCTGGCCACAAAGATGGGCTGCTCCAGTCCCATACAAAAATCGAATCCATACTGTCTTGGAGGGGGGCTCGTGCTGCCTTCCACTCCCTAGCAATATCCCGCTTAGTCAGCGTAAACCCCAACAACATGAGATGTTGTTTGTAAATATTGCCCCCTATGCCTTCCATGACATGAAGTATAGCCAATCGGGGGAGCTCCCACCCCAGCACCTCCGAGAGGCATGCCAACACTCCCCTCCAAAAATGATCTGAAGACGTGCACTGCCATATAGTGTGCAGGAAAGTGCCTTCCTCCCTACCACACCGCAAACACTCCGGGGAAGCAATCCATCCCACCCGCCACAATCGTGTTGTTGTAAAATAAACCCTGTGAAGGTATTTAAACTGAACCAGACGGAGCCTCATGGCTATAGCCGCGCCCCGCGGCGCTGCCAGTGCCTCCATCCAGTCCTCTTGTCTAGGGCGCCCACGTCTGCCTCCCATTCCCCCCGAAGTTTGCTCAGTGTGGAGGAACTGTGTGTGACCAGGGATTGATATATCTTGGAATTTGTTTTTTTCTTGTAGGCCCCCCATAAAGACTTTCGCCTCCAGTGGGCTAAATTCAGGGAGTGACTCGAAACCCACCAGACTAGGTGACCGGGCGTGACGGAGCTGGAGATATCGAAAAAATTGCGTCCGTGGCATATGGAACTCCCGCTGTAGATCCTGAAAGGATTTGAGTGTCCTACCCCTTATTACATCTCCCAGTGTTGAAATGCCAATATCATCCCATCCCTTGAAGCCCTGTAGTGCCGCCAATTGGGGCAGACGCCCATTATTCCACAGAGGGGTCTCCTGAGTCAAGGTGTTCCACCATCCCATGCGGCGCAGAGCCTGCCTCCAGATCTGAAACACTATCCGTGTGACCGGTGGCAGCGCACCTCTCAACGCCGCCGAGTATAGGAGCGTGTGTAATGTGTGACGCCCCATAAGCTTCCGCTCCAGCACATACGCCGGATCTCCCCTATCCCCATACCACCATTCATTAAGAACTAGCAAGTGCGATGCCTGGTAGTATGATATGATGTCCGAGGTCGCCAGCCCTCCGCAATATGTGGACAAAAAGCACGTTCGTATTGCCACGCGTACCCTACCCCCTTCCCACAAAAAGTGTCCGAGCACTGAATTCACCAACCTAAACCAGCCAGGCGGAATCCGGTATGGGTGGTTCTGTAGCTGATAAAGGAGCCGAGGGAGCGCCACCATCTTGAAGATTGCTGATCTTCCAGACCGGGTCAGGGGCATACGAGACCAAGATTTAATGTCTGAGCGAACTCGCTCCCATACCGGAGCCACATTCCGTTCCCAGGAGATAGGTGGTACATCTGACAGGAATACCCCCAAATACTTCAGGCCCCTCGCCGCCAATTGAACCGAGGAAGCCCACGCACCCACTCTCGTTCGTTCTCCCAGAGCCCACAAGATGGACTTGCGAGGATTCATATGCAAACCCGACTTTTCCCCAAAAATCTGCATGATGCGCAGAAGCCGCGGCCCTGTCCTGTCCACGTCAGTAAGAAAAAATAGGACATCATCTGCGTATAACGCGATCCGGTTGGACAGACCCGGGGCCCATTCGAATCCCCGGACCTGCGCATCAATGCGTACCCACATCTCCAACGGCTCCATGGCTAGGGCGAAGAGGTATGGAGACAGCGGGCACCCCTGCCTCGCACCCCGCCCTATGGAAAAAGCGGGGGAGGACGCGCCAGGTAGTTCGTGTTCCTTTTGTAAAGGACTGAACTCCCTTAGGCTTTGGCAGATAGCCACTGATGCTGCCTCCCCTTTAATATTTGGCAATATTATGGCTTATATATGGGCATAGTTACCTAATAACTTCATCCTCAAGTTCAGAGCAGGTTCTGCTCCATACTCATTTTGTTTTTGTCTTAATACATCTGGTATTACTGCTAGTGACGGGATACCATGAGTTCTGGTATATATGGCAGCAAACTGTACCCCAAGAGATACAATCCTCTATCTGTGGTGTTATCCCCATGGGCAAGCAGATTGTCCGCATTCTGTATTTTCATAGGGGCTTCAATATGGGAATATTGCTTCTAGCTGTGTTATTTTCTGAGATACCCAGAATGGCATTTGGTCACATTTTACGGGGCATTTTACCCATTACTGGGTGTAACCTTTGTGATGTAATTTCAGTTGCTGTGTTTTGAACGTTAGTTGTATTTGTTGTTACCATCGCTGGATGGACTGTGAGTGTCCTCATGACGGATTGCGTCATGTTTCTGTAAAGTTTTATTAATTCTTTGTGAAGTACGAGTAAGTCTGGTCCTGGCATTGTTTCGATGTCAGGATGCGGTGTGTAGGCTGCTAATATTGGCCATGTTGCTCCTTCTCTTCCAAGTGGACCGATTCATGCTCTCCTTCTTGTATGGGGTAGGGCGCCTTTAAACCAGTATAAGTGTTCCTGGTACGTGAGCGGAACCTCAATGTCCTCATACGGACAATATTCCGCTGGTGGTTCATCTGTGTAAAAATGAAAACATTTTGTGCTTGCATTTTCTGCTGGGAATGTAACCCACAAATAAAATACCTCTGTTCTGTATGATTCGTGTGCCTCAATCACAAAAGCTACTATGCCACCCCTTGGTGTTAGACCATGCGCAAGCAGTTTTAGGGTGACTGCGTTTCTAACATTTTCTGCAATGTGAATTGCGTCTGCACTTTCTTCATCTGAGAGGTGCAAGTTTTGCACAACTCTCTACGTTGTCTGCATCTTCAGTCATTGTTTCAAAAAAGAAGAACTTTTCAAGGGAACTAAGATAAGGTGTTTTGTAAAGCTTTTAGGAACATTGTGTCCTTCAAGCTTAATTAACCAACAGCCAATAAATAGGATATTTCGCCTACTCAGCTGTGGTGGACTTTGCCCACCCACTCCATACATCTCTGGTGTTTTGTGAATAGGTATTTCTGAGAATAGCACAACTGAACTTCTCAGATTCTACTGTTAAATAAATACCCAACCAATGTTGGCGGTGCCATGTCTTGTAGTTCTTATAAAAGTATACAGAATCTGCACGTTTAGACAACATGCACTGTAGGATTGGTGTCAGACTGACTCTGAACACCCCCACCGGGTATGTTGGTCTTGTGTACCTACTAGCTCACAGTGCCACTAGAATCTCCTCTTACCAAGGAGAGAATACTTCTTGGCAACCATCGAACATGACAACCCTGATCCCTCAGGACTGTGGAAACTATATACTACTTTTCGCTCAGTCACTCGTGTGTACTTAGTGTGTCTCAGAGAGCTACACAGAATAAACAGGGTGGGCTTTTTCAATAAGTATTTATTGAACAGTTGTTATTCTAATATAGAATAGATTAGCTGCAACAACTGTTAGACAGTATAAGATATAAATGAATAACAGTACTATAAACGTAAATGGATGGTATATTTCCACCATCTTACTAAAATCATGAGTACATTCAAGTATATAGAACACATGGTAAAAAGATGCGTACTCCTACGATGCCTCCCTAACTAGATGTACCTAGCATGTGTGTAGGTGTTAAGCCAAGAATCCCTCTAGGATTTAGTCTACCCCATTACCTGAAGTGAGTGACTGTGGGACCCCATCCACGCCGGCTCCCCGTCTGACCCTCTCCCACACCACATCTTCAACAAAGCCGGCAGCTCCATCGCACCCCATCTGCGCAACATCATCAACCTCTCCTTCGAGACCGCCACCTTCCCTGAGAGCTGGAAGTACGCCGAGATCAACGCCCTACTGAAGAAACCCAAGGCGGATCCGAGCGACCTCAAGAACTTCCGGCCCATCTCCCTGCTTCCGTTCCCAGCAAAGGTCATCGAAGATAGTTAACATCCAGCTCACCCGTCACCTCGAAGACCACAGCATCCTGGACCCTTCCCAATCAGGATTCCGCATCAACCACAGCACCGAGACCGCCCTCATCGCCGCCACAGACGACATCAGGATCCTGCTAGACAACGCAAGATGGTAGCCCTTATCCTCCTGGACCTCTCCGCCGCCTTCGACAACGTCTGCCACCGCACACTACGCAGGCGCCTCCACGGCACAAGGATCCGAGACAAGGCCCTGGACTGGACCACCTCCTTCCTCACCGGCAAAACCCAGAGTCCACCTCCCCCCGTTCCGGTCCGAAGCCTCCGAGATCATCTACGGCGTCCCGCAGGGATCCTCCCTCAGCCCGACGCTGTTCAACGTCTACATGGCACCACTCGAACGCAGCGCCCGACAGCACAACCTCAACATAATCTCCTCCGCCGACGATACGCAGCTGATCATCTCCCTCACCAAGGACCCCCCTCACCGCCAGATCCAACCTCCACCAGGGAATGAAGGCTGTCGCCGACTGGATGAAGGAAAGCCGACTTAAACTGAACTCAGACAAGATGGAGATCCTCATCCTCGGACCCAACCCCTCAGCATGGGACGCCTCCTGGTGGCCCGCATCACTGGGGGGGGAGACCAGCTCCTACCAACCACGCACGCAACCTGGGAGTCATCCTCGACTCGAAACTCACCATGACCAAACAAGTCAACGCAGTCTCCTTTACCTGCTTCAACACTCTCCGCACGATCTACAGATGGATCCCCACAGACACGAGGAAAACAGTTACCCAGGCCCTAGTCAGCAGCAGACTCTACTTCGGAAATGCCCTCTACGCCGGAGCCTCGTCCAAGCACATCAACAGACTGCAAAGAATCTAGAACGCCTCTGCACACCTGATCCTCGACGTCCCGCGCTGCGACCACATCATCCCCCACCTGAGGAACCTGCACTGGCTCCCCGTTGACAGAAGAATCTCCTTCAAGCGCCTGGTCAACGCACACAAGGCACTCCACAAAACCGGCCCAGCCTACCTCAACAGTTGACTCTCCTTCTACGTACCGAACAGGAAACTCCGCTCTGCTGACCACGCCCTGGCCACGGTCCCGCGCATCCGTAGAACCACATCCGCAGGCAGGTCCTTCTCCCACCGCGCCGCCAAGACCTGGAACACCCTCCCCCTCAACCTACGACAAACCGAAGACCTGCTGACCTTCAGGAGACGACTCAAGACCTGGCTTTTCGACCAGTAGCAGCAGCATCCCCCCGCCTTCCCCTCAGCGCCTTGAAACCCTTACGGGTAAGTAGTGCGTTTTACAAATTAACTGATTGATTGATTGGTCTCGAGATGGACACCCGCGAGGGATGTTAGACCACTGCGAGCTGGAGTGTCTCCTTGCAGGAATCTCAGCGTCTCTGGTCAGTGTGTCGGCCGGAAAGTCTCGGTCTCCTCTAACTATCTTAGCAAAATGTGATGTATATATACACATAGTTCTCCCCAGGGTTCCTGCCTTGCTGTATTACTGTGTTGGCCTAAGGATGACGTCAGGCATGAACTTTATACATAGATTTTATACAGGAGATGATAGTCCTGCTTCCTGCTGTGCTCCCAAGAATCCTCAGGTATAATGTATGTATGAGATTTCGAACTGGGGAAAATCCACGTTGTGAATGCAGTGCTGTATCTAGGTAAAAGGTCAGTCCCTGTAAACCATGACAAGTGTAATGTAGGGAACAATATAGGTGAAGGGTAATTAAATTACAAAGGCCTATATTATGGTGCCTATATGGAATATAACCGCATGCATGAAGATTTGAAAGGTGCATTTATATTTGACTGTCACAGAGGATTTGTTACATCGAATGTCATTGTCTCTTCAGTAACGATATGCTTATGATTTATGATAGTTATGTATGCATGAATGACCAATAAGCTCCTATTTAGGACATACACCCATGAACATTTTTTTGGGTGAGCACCATTAGTACAATTTAGGGGTCTTACATCAGGGAGATTAAAAATCACATTCTTTTTGGGCCTGAAATTGCCACTGATCCCCAAAGAGGGACACATAGTTGAGAAACATGTCGACCATCAGTTGAACTCGAACATTACTCCCCTTAGGACTCCTCTCTCTGCTTTATTCTTAACAAGGACACCAACTGATATTACAATTAGTATAGATTGACTTAGTTAATTCTAGTCTGCACCTAGTTCAGCCTAGGGAATTCTGTAGTGCCATGACAGATTAAAAGATCTCTGGCAAAGAGCCCCTGGTGGGCCGTTGGGCGTTGCAGCGCCTGCCTCACAAGGAGCATGGCTCGATGGTGAAACATGCCACCTCGGTGGGTGAGGAATGCTCCATGGCCCATGACGAGTCCTGAGCTCAGGTGGAGGACTTTATGAAATTCACACCTGATTGATATTGTCAGTCATGTACACTTAATGCATCCTCTCTGGGGTGCAGCAAAAAGGACCAGTAACTGACACCAGCATGATGTTTAGCACCTTCCATATGCTGGTAATGTCATGTCCGGTGGGTGGAGCCTGTGCCAGGGCTGCATGATCCTACCTGGAGCTACTTCCAGGGGACAGCTTTTCCAGGCCATTCTGACACTTAAAAATATTTTTAAGGTGAGTAATCTGCAAAAAGATGATGTACCTATCAGAAATATACCTTTTAGTTCTCTGCAGGAAACTGGCTATATCTAAAGCTTCAGGTTCTTTTGGAATCTAAATGGTGTACCAAATAAATAAAGGTAGGGCATACAAAGCCCCTCTCTTGCTTTCTCATCGCATTTTTTCACACTCCCTTTCCCCATGCATTGTGCAATGCTTACTGTCGATCATCTTTATTTATCGCCCAGCATTTTAGATGCAGTAACTTCAGTGCATAATTTGATGATCCGAGTGCATGCCATCCAGATACCCTAGCACTGACCACCCCTACGATGAGGAACCCATGCTTCATTGCTTTGATCCTTGCCTCTCTCCTCACTAACGGTAAATTTATCGCCATTCTGCATTTCTCGACATCGTTTCTTTTTTTATTTGAATTTTGTATAGAGTTTTCCATTGCATAATTAAAGAAAGCAATTCAGTCCTGCAGGCAAGAGTGAACAGTACAGCAACAAGAATATTGTACGGTTCCTTACGGAACTGATGTTCCCTATATTTCAGGTGTGAAAGAGCATCCCTACCACTTGGTGTTCCTACTTTCGGGTCATACATGCCATATCCTAATATATCCCCTGCATTACAATTCTCTCTTGCTATCTATTGCCTTCTGGTGTAGCAAGCCTAGAAGGGGTGAGGTTTGTAGTTCTCTTCAGTGTTTCATTGAAGGCCCTGAAGAGCTATACGTATTTATTCAGTACTGTACACTCTACAAAACAGCTATATTACACAATGTTATTGTTTATTTGCTAAATGTAGTGCCAAATAAAAGACTCCGAGCTGCGCCAAAGCAGCCATAAGATACACAGGCAAAAAATAAAAATACAGTAAATAAAATGTCAAGCTTAACCCCTTCGACGCGCTTGACGGAACGGTTCCGTCATGCACGTCGGTTGGGCTGTGCTTATGACTGAACCGTTCCGTCATGGCCCCGCCCGCGCACGGAATCTTCAGCGTGGCGCGGAAATCTGCGCCGCGCTGAAGGGGTTAAAATATTAGTTATTGTGTACACAATAAACCTAAGCCTCTTACAGTGAGGTGTAGTAACTTGAAGAGAGCCTTGCCAGATTTCTCAAGAGAAGCAGACTGATGTAACCGTTAAGGAGATCCAAAGCCTTTCTCCATTGAAGGACTTAGAAGCTGTATTTTAATAGAAATAAAAAATAATGCCTGTGGAGACCCTGACACATTTACATCATAAACTTAAAATACAAAATCTGGTGCAAAAAACAGAATAATTAATGTTATGTAGCAATTCACCAAGCCTATCACCAAATGTTTTCACCAGCTTATTTTAACTCCACACTTAAACTCGCTTACAAAACTCCAGTTACAAATAAAGTCAAAAAGCTCAATAATTTTAACCCAGCTAAAGAAAAGGAAACTGCATCTTTAAGAGCCTCAGGCTTACCCAATCTCATGATGTCTTGTAATCGTCATTTGTTTTGTGGCTCATGAATATGGCACACTGCAAGTGTTTTTTTTCAGTACATTTGTTGACAGTTTATTTTGTTAGAAAGTTATCTCTTTTCTTCTTCATCTGATGACTCCTATGTCTGTGGAACAAAATCATAATTCCGTTGACTTTTTAGGCAATTTGTCTAGTCCGGATGCCATTTCTAATAGTTAAGTATCATCCGATCTGTGTGGTTTTACTACTGCTCGATCCAATAAAGAATTCAGATTTTACTGCAAAATGTCTAAAAAGACCCCCAAAGTCCTGCCTCTGTCTCCAAAAGATTCACTAAGAGGAAGATCCAAGAAGAGAAGGTCTATGAAAAAGAAAGGACGAGGTGCCGTTGGTCACACTATTTCCCTAGACCAAGGTCCCTGTTGGACCGAAACGTTTTGGGACGTTGCTCGTATTGTATTCTTTCACATAATTAAAATGAACAAATTGGATATATTTCACCCAGGAGTGCGCAGCTCATTTTCACCGTTCGATAAAACCTTGTGAATATTTATTTATATATATATATATATATATATATATATATATATATATATATATATATATATATTCGACCACAACTCCGTCATCCACCATGGAATCCTCACCTCAAAACTGAGCACGGACCACAAAATAGTGCAAAGCAGTTAATTGTTGTTCGCTGACCTCTACAGCCATGACGTGTTTCAGCCTGTCAAGTTCCTTGTTCATATATATATATTGTTTTTTAAATACACAAGCATTGAACATCAAAAAGGACTGGTAGCAACACAATTCTTTCTGAAAAAGAGGAATTTAAAATATTGTGAACACAATATGATGTTAATGGAATTGATATCATTCTGTCTCCAAATAACATCTTTTTATTTGCAGGAGAGTTGTTTCATCAAGAACAAGGTACTGCGATGGGCAAGTGCTTCGCCCACAGCTAAGCAAACTTATTCGTAGACTGGTGGGAGAAGCATGTGGCCTGGGCAGGGGAAAATTAAATATGGCTTGACAAGGTTGTACTATGGGCTCACTACATTGACGACCTCTTCATTATATGGAAGGGGTCGTCAGATGAGGCGATGAACTATGTGGCAGCCCTGAGTAATAACAATTTGAACCTAAAGCGCACAGAATGCATGGGCAGGACGCAGGTTCCATATTTGGACCTGTTGGTGCACATTAAAGACAACACCATTGGGACAACTTTTTATAGAAAGCCTACGGTAGGAAACAGCACCCTACATGCTGGCAGTTTTAACCCGAAGAGTGTTATCAGTGGGGTCCCATATGGAGAACTAGTAAGGTTAAGACGCTACTGCTCTATGGATGAGGACTTTCAAAAAGAAAGTCAGGGTGCATTTATCGGGTTCAGAGATCGAGGATACAGGCAGGAAACCTTGAGAAATGCAGTGAGGAAAGTAGAAAATATACAGAGGAAAGATCTCCTAATAACAACCTGGGAGAAGCCGGGTTTGGCACTAGAAGAGAAAGGAACGGTTAGAATGATAACCAAGTATACAACTAGCTCTTCTGAAGTATTTAAGATTTTTCAAAAAAATTGGAGGGTTTTAAAAGCTGATAACATTATAGGCAAAAACAGTTGATGGACAGAATGCAGAACAATGTCATACATTCTCCCCAGTACAGAGATCTGGGCCTAAATTCATCGTTTTTTTGCTCGCCATTCCAGTTTGAATCCTGCCATATGTAAATCAGTCTTGCCCCTGTGCCTCATGGGAACAGTCCAGCCCGAACTGCCAAGCCAGGTCCTCCCTGGACTGGAAGCAAGCATCTAGGACCGGTTTCGTGGTTTCACCCCTCTTATTCCTGGATAGCTTGATTCCAGTGGCATGGAGAGCACGGGACCCACGTCTGGGCATACCCATCCCACTCGGGGTGACAAATGTAAAAACAACAGTTGATGGACAGAATGCAGAACAATGTCATACATTCACCCCAGTACAGAGATCTGGGCCTAAATGCATAGTTTTATTGCTCACCATACCATTCTAGTTTGAACCCAGCCATATGCAAATCAGTTGTGCCTCATGGGAACAGCCCAGCTCGAACTGCCAAGCCAGGTCCTCCCTGACTAGAAACAAGCATCCTAAGACCGGTTTCGGGGTTTCACCGGATCCGTGTTCGACTCCGGCTCCGTCGGAGTCGTGTGCGGCGCTGGTTCTGAGGATTAGATCCAGGCGAGAGGCACAGAGAATTTTGGAAGAACAGAGGTATCAGGTGGAAGAAATGGAAGAGGGTGAGCTCATAGTCAGTTGACTTGTTTGAGGAACTAAAAGAGGCAAGTAGCCTTGATTTGTCTCCAGAATGGGAGCTTTCTCCTCCTACTGATGCTCCCTCTAAGGAGATGGCTCCTTACCACACTGTCATAAGGAAAGCAGCCGAGCTCTTGGACTTGCAGCTCCCAACGGCTGAATTTAAACCCAACATCCTGACTGAGGTTCTTCATTCTCCCTCCACTGTGGTAGAGCCTTTGCTTCCTTTTAATGATGCCATCACTGAGCCAGTCATGGAGGTTTGGCGTAAGCCCTTTTCTGCTCCGGCAGTATCTAAATCTGTTGCTTGGAGGTACAGGGCGGCTCCAGGAAATCCGGACTTTCTTACATCCCAGCCTTCTCCTTAAAGTCTGGTGGTTCAAGCTGCCTGTTCAAAGAAGTCATCTGCATTCTGCAAGTTCCTAGTGATAGGGAGTCAAAGGCTTGATCAGTCGTCCAAGAAAGTGTTCTCCTGTGCGAGTATGGCCTTATAGTCCACAAATGCCACTTGTCTTCTGGGCCGTTATATTCACGCTCTTATGGATTCTGCTAAACAGCTGGCTCCTAAGTTGTCTGAGGAGGACAGGCAGAATTTTAATGAAGTCCTGTCGGATACTCAGGCGGCTGCACGACAGGTTATTCAGAGTGGTTTGGACACTGCGGACTCTGTTGCTAGGATCATGGGCTCCTCGTCGCCACAAGGAGTGCTTGGCTTAAATCTTCAGAGTTCTCTTCTGATGTGCAGGCAATACTTCTGGACCTGCCCTTTGATGGTTCTGGGCTGTTCGGGAAGAAAGCAGATGCAGCCTTGGAAAGGTTCAAGGACAGCAAAGCCATGGCTAAGTCTCTGGGCCTTCAGACACAGCCTAGAGGTTCCTCTTACAGGAGGTACAGAGGTTTTAGGAGGTTTTCCTTTCGGACCTACAGGCAGCCTCAGCAAAATACCCTGTATAAGAACTACAGGGACAGGAACCAAGGTCGTGCACGAGGTCGTCTGCCCTCCTCCTCTTCCTCCCTCCCTCCTACCACTGCAAAGCAGCCTTAAATCCACCATTCTGGATCATGTTGGCCCTGTAGGGGGTCGGCTTACCCATTTTCTACAAGATTGGGAATTGGTCACTACAGACCTTTTGGGTTCTAAATCTTGTAAAAAATGGGTATGCTCTTCCCTTTCGGGAATTTCCTCCAAATTACCCTCCTTGCCAAGGTGCTTGCGCGGAGGACCACCTTCTCCTGAAGGAGGAAGTCCTTACATTGCTGAAAAAAGGTGCGATAGAGGTGCTTCCAGAGTGGGAAAGGGGTCAGGGATGCTACTCCCGGTATTTCCTGATACCCAAGAAGGATGGCAGGCTACGTCCAATCCTGGATCTCAGGTTCTTGAACCTTTCTCTGAAGCAGGAGAAGTTCAAGATGCTCACCCTTGTGCAGGTTCTTAAAGCGCTGCAACAGGAGGACTGGATGGTGTCAATCGACTTGCAGGATGCGTATTTTCATATAACGATTCTGGAGTCGCACAGGAAGTATCTCAGTTTTACGGTAGGGTTGCATTATTATCCGTTTGCGGTTCTCCCGTTTAGTCTTACTACTAAACCTCGAGTCTTCACCAAGGTGATGGCAGTGGTGGCAGCTCATCTCAGAAGATCGGTGATACCAGTTTTTTCCCTATCTGGACAACTGGCTGATCAAAGCAGTCGCCAGATAAGTTGCTTCATCATCTGCAGGTTACAACTCAGCTGTTGTACAAATTGGGTTTCTCGATAAACGTTCCCAAATCTCACCTGGTGACCTCTCAGCGCAACCTGTTCATAGGGGTGGTACTGGACACTACTGTGTCGAGCATTCCCACCTCCACAAAGGATTCTCGACATACAGGAAATGATTCCCTTGTTTTACAATGGAGCGGTCGTTCCAGTCCTGAAGGTCCTTCGTCTGCTCGGTCTGTTTGCTTCCTGCATTCTGTTGGTCAACCATGCACGCTGGCACATGAGGGCTCTCCAGTGGTGCCTCCGCAGGCAGTGGTATCAGCAGAACGGAGGTCTCAGGGAGTCTGTGAGATCTCCAGAGAAGCTGCAGCGGATCTGTCTTGGTGGAGCGTGGAGGCCAGTCTGACTCAAGGAAAGCCCTTCCATCTACCTTCATCGGTGGCCACAGTGATAACGGATACATCCACTTTAGGGTGGGATGCGCATCTGGGGGATCTGGAGATGAAGGGTCTTTGGTCTGCAGAGGAAAGGTTGCTTCACATCAACCTTTTGGAGTTGTGGGCGATACGTTTGGCACTCAAGGCCTTCCTCACTTCCCTTCGTGGTCAGTCGGTTCAAGTCCTTACAGACAACCCTACCGTGATGTGGTATGTCAACAAGCAGGGAGGAGTGGGGTTGCATTGTCTCTGCAGAGAGGCTCTGCGTCTCTGGTCCTGGGTTCAGGATCATCAGATTTGTTGTCTGGCAAGTCATCTGGCCGGAGTTCTGAACGTGCGTGCAGACAGTCTCAGTCGGCAGTTCTCCGCCGACCACGAGTGGGGGCTTCATTTTGGACGTGGGGAACTCCTTGGGCGGACCTGTTTGCCACTCACGAGAATGCTCACTGCCCGTCATTCTGCAGTCTCCAGTATCCGATGCAGGGAACATTGGGGGACGCGTTTCAGTTGAGATGGGACTCACATCTCATTTACGCGTTTCCTCCCATACCCTTGATTCCTCAGGTTTTGAGGAAGATTCACCAAGACCGGGCCCAAGTCAAATTGATCGCCCCGGATTGGTTAAGAAGGGTGTGGTATACAGATCTTCTCCACCTCTCCTTGTGCCCTCCGCACCATCTCCCTCTCAGGACAGACCTCCCCTCGCAGTCACTGGGGCAGGTTCTACACCCCCCACCTCCAGAGTTTCAACCTTCATGCCTGGAGATTGAGCGGGGCAACCTGAATTATTTTTCTCTCCCACCTGACGTGGTAGACGTGAATTTGTCTGCCAGGTGTCAATCCACCAAGTCCATCTATTCCTATAGGTGGTCCAAATTTGTTCATTGGTGTGGGGAGAAGTCTTTTGACCCGTTGAGGGCTTGTTAATCCAACATCCTTCAGTTTGCTCTCTCTCGCTCAGCAAGGCTTTGCAGTGGCTACTGTGAAGGGTTATTTATCGGCTTTGTCGACTTTCCTTTGCTTGCCGGATCAGCCGTCTTTGTTTAAATCACCTATTGTGTTACGATTCATTAAGGGCCTTACTAAAAAATTTCCGCCCACTCCATTTATTGTGCCTCAATGGGACTTAAATCTTGTCTTAACTTACTTGATTGGTTCTCCCTTTGAGCCCTTGCACAAGTTCCCTTAAGGCTGTTGTCTTTTAAAACAGTCTTTCTGATTGCCATTACCTCGGCAAGGAGGGTAAGTGAGCTTCAAGCTCTGAGTTCGAAACCCCCGTTCTTGACCATTCATGCTGAAAGAATGGCACTCGGGACCAGGGCTGCTTTTCTGCCTAAGGTGGTAACTCCTTTCCATTTGGGGCAGTCCATCACCCTTCCTACCTTCTATCCTCTCCCTCACCCTTCCAAGGAGGAGGAGCGCCTTCACCGCTTGGACCCTAAGAGGGCGGTGAGCTTTTACCTCAATAGAACTAAAGACTTTCGAGTGGATGACCAGCTCTTCGTGGGCTTCATTGGCTGCAGGAAAGGCAGAGCGGTGCACAAGCGCACCCTTTCCAGATGGATTATCTTGTACATCAAGATTGGCCAGTAAGGAACCTCCAGAGGGTATAAGAGCTCATTTTACCAGGGCAAAGTCTTCTACATCTGCCTTATCTAGAGGTGTTCCTGTGGAGGACATTTGTAGAACGGCAACTTGGGCCTCCCTCCACACTTACACGAAGCATTACTGCTTAGATACCGATGTGAAGAGGGACAGACATTTTGCATGTTCCGTCCTTCAGGACTTTTTGGTATAGAAGGGTGGACACCCTCCTCCGGGAGTGGGGACTGCTGTGGGAATCTATTCACAAGGTGAGGAATCCACTGGCAGATGTATCCATCAGAAGAACAAGTTACTTACTTTCGGTAACGCTTTTTCTGGTGGATACAGTATCTGCCTGTGGATTCCTCACTGACCCACCCGCCTCCCCGTTGTCCACCCTTGTATAACTACTACAGTGATAATTTGACAAAATGTATCTGTTGCTGTCAAAGGAAGAGTGTTATTTCTTTTTCTTTTCTGTATTGACTTCACACTGTGTGTGTTTGTTTTGAATATTATGTACTGTGTACACTGTATATATATTGTTGTCGGTCCGTCTGTGTGCCTCGAAGGCACGGGAAAAAAAGGGCGGAACTGACGTCATCACGCCGGCGAGGTCCTCTTATGGATTCAGTGATGTCAGCGGATCCGCGTGCGGAGCCGTGCTACTGTGACGTCTTCCTCGTCGGCGTGGAGAGCTACAAAAAGTTTCCGAATGTTGCTGGCGCAGGGGATATTCACAAGGTGAGGAATCCACAGGCAGATACTGTATCCACCAGAAACAGCGTTACAGAAGCTAAGTAACTTGTTCTTCACAAGCATATCCGCCCTCTTGACATTTAAACTCATTTTTTCATTATTAATTTGTCAGTTCCGCTCAAAACACCCTTGGCAGTCTTTGGAGATGTAGTTTTTCAAGTGCATATATGCGAAAACAGTGAAAAAAACATAGAATTTGTAAAACCAGTGCTTTAAAATTAATTATTTAAGACCTTGTCATTGTGCAAGTAAGCAATTACCAATGTTATTTAACTATACTGATCTCATTCAAATTGCATTCTGAGATCAGTAGTTCAATCTTAACTAGTTAACATTATATATTGATTTTTTGTATATTGATGTCATACTTAGTTCCAATTATTTACATTGCGTTACTTTTGATGTTCTTGCATTATCATTTCCTATCTTTCCATTAATCTCATCAGCTATTGGAGTTATAAACTACAATAACGTGCTCAGTGTTTGTGCAATCCATGCAAAAATAACAAAAAAGACCTAAAATTATCAAATTCCGAAATATAAAATCCATTTGTTGAAGAAGTCATGATTGTTTGTCATTTAATTTACAAATGTATGTACAACTCCTCATCCTGATTCAGTCTATAAGGTGTTAATGTTCTCAGATTAAATATGTGGTAAGATTCCCTTTGTCATAGCTTTCGTTCCCAATCTCCTCCTCGTTCATTTTGTTCAATTTGCTCATTTGAAAAGAATTTTCATTTCTTCCAGTCACTTTGGTGGTATATCCCCATATGTTTTGCCACTGCATTGCTCGGATCATTATTTGTGGTATCTCTCACATGTTCTAATATTAGTTTCTTCAATTCACAAATAGCACTTCCCACATACTGAAGATTGCATTGACATTCTAATATATATATCACAAATTGACTTTTAGATGTAATATGTTGTTTGATTTTCCATTTTTGCTTTATTACCATAGAAACCTCTTGTTTTTCCACTGCAGTTTGGCACACTTAGCATTTGTTACATTTGTGAAACCTGAATGTGTGAACCAATTCATTGATTTTTCCTGTTTAAAGGGACTGCATTAAAGAGTCCTTTAGAAGAATGTACTTTATTTGATTAAAATATAATCATAAAAAGCAGGACATACATACCACACATATGCAAAAAAGATAATTAAAATGTCAGAATAATATAAAAATTCAAATTTTAAAACCAAGTAGCAGCAAAAATGTTAATAATGTAACAAGGAAATAAGTGTTAGTGTCAGAATCTAAGAAGAGGGCCCAGAGTTACAAGGAGACCCAGAGAGCTTGGCTCAGTGTAAACGTTTCATTAAAATTGCTGTAAAAAAAAAAAACAGAATCCTCGATCGCATACCCTAATATTGCAGGCATAGAGAGCACAGGGGAGACCAAAATAAAGTTTTGTGGCCCTCTTTAAAGTTGCTACCGGCCCTGCAATTTGCTGGTTAAATTTACGATATACGTGATAAATAAAAATTGTAAAGCTTATGTTTAAGTCTGTGTTCTCTGGGTTTAAAGCCGCAATAATTGCCTGCCTGCAGGACCGAACTCCCAGTCTGTTCCTTTCTGGCCTCAATTTTAATCTGCGCTGAATCAGGAGAGCGGGGCAGAGGCATACAACATGCTCCATAGATTCCACCGGGGCCCCGCAACCCCTGCACTGTTGGTTATCTGACGAGCGACGCAAGATGGGTAAGTGTTTGAGCAGGTGCCATTCCCCCAGTCTAAGTGCCAAGAATCGCAATTTTAGATGCAAAGATTATGTGCAGGGCAGGTATAACGACGGTGATGCCAGCCGATAGGAATTAATTACTGCCCATGCATGCTTGCGTTTGGAAAGAGGCTTTGTCGATGGTGTGGGACAGGATGCGGGTGCGCTTCTCAATGCTGATTTTAAAAGCTGTTTGACTGGGGTTTAGAGTCCAAAGGTCACCTGCTGAAAATTGCTGTACACATTCATTGAAGAATTTACTGTAGGACCCACTTAGATTATTAATGCTAATATTCAACCATAGCATTGACTCAAGAGTACTGGCTTGGGCCTGCCTTAGCTTATGGCACCGATTTAAAAAAGCACCTAAGCTGAGGATTTCGTAGTTTAAGAGGCCCAGACCTAATCTGTGCGGCGGAGTCAGATTTCGGCATATGAAAAACACTTTTATAATTACCCCAGTATTGGAACTTTCATAGATTCTCATGCTTTGTATCATTCCCCGTCGTCGGGATGGGAGCCTCGGTAAATAAAAAATATCATAACCATAGAAACAAAAGAGAAAATAGGCTTAGGCCTCATCTCATTTTGTAGCATATCACCCTCTTTGTGTAAAAGAGCCCAAACTTTTGCCAGGACCAATCAGCACAGCCTCACACTCTGGAACCTTCCTGAGAGAGCTCAGAGCCTCAGATTTTTCTACCGCACGTTGTGCTAGGGAGTCTCCACTGAGCTCTGCTCAGTTTTCTCAACTTTTATTTCAGATATTTACATTTTAACATCCATAGTGACATTATGTCAGATAAGGAAAAGAAAGCCTTATTCAGGCCCTGTGCTTCTTGTGGAAAGAAGAGACTTTTCATTGAGGATAAGCATGAGAGTTGTATTTACTGCTTATACCCTAAACACAAGGCCACAGACTGCAAGATTTGTCGGACTCTATCTACTAAGACTTTGCGGGACAGAGAGGGTCGACTGCTGACATGGCTGCAAAAGCTGAAGACCAGGAAGGAGGTTCTTTCTTCAGATGAGGAAGATTCGATTTCTGGCACTTCCTCCAGGAGATCAAAGAAGAGGGGTAGGTCATCTCCCTCTATCTCTGCAGACCCCCTGTCAAAGCCCCTCACGGGATCTCTGAAAGGTCTGAGGAGGCTGGTCCCATGAAATCTCCTCACGAAAGTGAAAAGGAGAGGCAGGGACAGGCTGCTGGTGTGGACACAGCCTCTAGGGACAAAAAGGAGGTTTCTATATCTTCTCCTCCGTCCCAGAAGGAAAAGCCTGCTAAGAAACACTCTGCAGGAAATCCACAGATGGCTCCTGTGAAGAAACAGCGTCCGTCGACGGTGATTAAAGCAGGTACGTCGACGACGATTTCCACTGTAAAAACTGTTTCCTTGGTTTCGTCGACGGGACCGTCGACTATGTCTGCTCCTGTTTCATCGTCTACGATAGCTTCATTCTCGTCGTCAACGACGTTTTCCATGAAGCTCTTGTCGACGGCAGTTTCGACGACTATGACAACGACAGTGACGTCGTCATCGATGCTGATGACGACGAGCTCGTCGACGAGACCATCGACAGTTGTCCCGTCGACGATGAAGAAAGCTCCGTCGACGAGCTTGCCGCCGACGAAGAAAAAGGCTCCGTCGACGATCCTACCGTCGACGACGATTCAAGCATCGTCGACGACCTTATTGACGCCGACGATTCACACTCCGTCGACGAAGACTACTGTGCCGTCGACTATTTCATCGTCGATTTAGTTGACGCTTGGGATTCCTTCGACGACGACTCCGTCGACGGGTCAAATTTCTGGTTTTTCAATACAGAGGTTGAAAATTACACCTGAGATGACATCACCTAGGCGGGTTACACCTTTACCACCATCTATGCTGCTAGATGAGTCGGAGGAGGAGGATGAGGTTGAGCAGTATGGGGATGCCTACGGTCCCTCAGATCTGCATGTAAAGCAGCAAGAGATTAATACTGAGGATTATTATGAATAAGATGAGCAGGAGGAACAACAATATGTTCAGCAGAAAGTACGTCCTCGCACTTTGAGACAGGACATGATAGCTATGCCAGTTGCTCTGCTAACGGACTTGCAGATGATGTTGCAGGACTACAGAGCTCGATTTCCATCACACCCTGGCGTTCAACCAGTGCATCCATCTACATCAGTGGTTCCGCGAGGGCCGTCAGTGGACTTGCCACCTCCCCCTAAAAATATACCATGTACCTCACCAGTGGTGGTACCAGTAGTGGTTCCTCAGACTTCGTATCCGGAACCTGCCAATGAAGATACACAGGATGTTGATACAGATGAAGAGGATGAGGTGCACGTGGTCCCACTAACTGATCCAGGGGATCCGGATGTGGATCTTGATGATACTGGAATGCAAGATCCGGATGCTACAGGGCGGGACACGAACGTGTTGCCTCCGGCAGATATTGGGGGGTTCCATAATCTTATGGAGCGTGCATCCAATAGATTCGGTCTGCCTCTCACAGTGGAACAGTCGGACTGTTTTCTATATGATTTTAAGGCACAATACAAAAAGTCTGTCAGGTCGATTCCCATCATTGAGCATGTGTGGGATGAGGGAATCAAGATTATGCAGAACCCGGCCACTGTCATCCCGGTTCTTCCCAGGCTGGAGAAGAAATACAAGGCCCCTGAGGGCAGTCCTGCATGTCTTCTTGGACAACCAAAGCCTGACTCTGTGATATCTCAGGCCGCACAGAGCAAGTCCAAGAATCCTTCAACACCTTTGACTACGCCTCCGGATAAGGATGGCAGGCGGCTGGACACGGTAGAGCAGAGATTTTCCACCATGGCCAGTTTGTTGGTTCGGGCAGCAAATTCATTAGCCATTCTAGGCAGGTACGACCGCCAAATGTGGTGCGACATGGAGCCGTTTATTGATCTACTACCAGACTCTAATCAGGAGGAGGCCAAGCAAGTCCTCATGGAAGGAGAGAGATGTTCCTCTGAGATCATTGACTGTGCTATGGACATAGCCTCTACCGCTTTCAGGGCTTTGGCAGGGTCAGCGGTCTTGCGCCGTCAAGGCTGGTTAAGGGCAACCTGGTTCCGTCAGGAGGTCCAAAATAAGATCCTGGGCCTTCCATTTGACGGGGAAATGCTTTTTGGCAATTATGTCGATGAGGCCCTGCAGAGCATCAAGAAGGACACGGACACAGCAAAGTCCTTGGGATCCTTAAATTATCGGAAGGTTCCATTCAGAGGAGCTCGTGGAAGAGGGTTCACTTCTTACAGAGGCAACCAGCGTCAGTATTCAACGCAGTCAGGACAATCATACAAGGCTCAGTACTCGAACCAACGCCAAGGTCAATCGGCGTCTTTCTCTCGTCAGTCCCAGAGAGGACGTCAGAATCGTCAGGGACGAGGCAATGCCAAGAGGCAATAGCGGCCTCCTGGTTCTGACTACTGTTCCTCCCCTACCAAAGACACAGGTTGGGGGCAGGATCTCCTATTGTCTGGACAGCTAGGTCCTTATAACATCAGACCGGTGGGTTTTGAATATTGTTCAGAGTGGCCATACGTTGGAATTCCAAGATCTTCCTCCAACGAGAGCTCCGGATGCCCGTCCCTCAAAACATCTCCGACTGTTACATCTCGAAGCCCACCAACTATTCATCAAGGGGGCAATAGAACCGGTGCCTCTTTCACAGAGGGGCATGGGTTTCTATTCCAGGTTCTTCCTGGTTCGGAAGACGGCAGATACGTGGCGTCCTATACTAGACCTAAGGGAGCTCAACACCTATCTCATCAAGCTCTCCTTCAGGATGGTCACTCTCCAGGATATTCTCCGTCTACTGAATCCGGGCGATTTTTTTGGCGTCCCTGGATTTAGAGGATGCGTACTTCCACGTTCCAATCCACCCAGCTCACAGGCAATATCTACGCTTCACAGTAGGCAAGAGCCATTTCCAGTTCAAAGTGCTTCCGTTTGGCATTCGGTCTGCACCTCGGATATTCACGAAGATGCTGGCACCAGTCGCTGCTTTTCTCAGAAAGCAATCCATAGAAGTGTTCCCATACTTGGACGACTGGCTCGTCAAGGCTCCATCGCTCAAGGCAACTTCTCAAGCCCTTTCAACTTGCATTCAGTTGTTCGCCCACTTGGGTCTTCAGCTCAACAGGTCCAAGTCGGTGCTGATACCCGCCAGGTCGCAAAGGTTCCTTGGAGCTATTCTGGACACGACACTATGCACCGCTCGTCCGTCGGAGGAGCGTCGACGCAAGCTGATCACCTCCGCTCGTCAAGTGCTGCAGAGGAAATATTTGACGGTTCGCCTGTACAAGTCCTTACTCGGATCGATATCATCCTGCATACCATTAATACCGCATTGCAGGCTTCATATGCGTCCTCTGCAGGAGGAGTTAGACAAACAATGGCGCCAGGCAGAAGGGTCATTCAACGACAAGGTGTGGGTAACACCAGGTATGCGCAAGGCCTGTGAGTGGTGGCTGGTAAAGGAGAACATCGCAGTAGGATTAACATTCCGGACTCCACCGTCTCCTATGGTGGTGACCACAGATGCCTCCTTAGAAGGCTGGGGAGCGGTACTCCAGGAGCTTCAAATCAGCGGTCACTGGAGTCCAGCACAGAGCCTAAACCACATCAACCTCTTGGAGCTGATGGCCATTCGCTTAGCCTTGCTGGCGTTCCTTCCCAGAATTCAGAATCGTGCAGTGCTGGTCCGGACGGACAATACGACGGCCATGCACTAAATCAACAAGCAAGGGGGGAACAAGATCGCGAACACTGTCCAAGGAAGCTCAGACGATCTGAGATTTTGCAATTTCTCACAAGATAAACCTACAAGCCGAGCACCTAGCAGGATGCCTCAACATCACGGCGGATGCTCGGAGTCGTCAGACGGAAGTGACTCACGAGTGGGAATTAGACCAAGCCACGCTGGAGGGAGTGTTCGAGGTATGGGGTACTCCGACCATAGACCTCTTTGCGTCCCCGGAGAACGCCAAATGTCGGTTTTACGCAAGCAAGGTTCCCCATCGAGGATCTCTGGGGAATGCCCTTTCGATTGCTTGGTTCGGCGCATTTTGCTACGCTGTTCCTCCCATTCCCCTCATTCCTCGAGTTCTCAGGAAGGTCAAGGGGGAACCGTGCAAGATGATTCTCATTGCTCCAGCGTGGGCCCGGCAGTTCTGGTTCATGGAACTCCTGCTTCTCTCCCAGGATCGCCCAATTCGCTTGCCGCTGATTCCATCTCTGTTGTCGCGGGATCAGGGACAGGTGATCCATCTGGATCCGAAGTCACTACACTTGACAGCGTGGCTCCTGAATACAGAGAATTCCGTCATCTGAATCTCTCCAGGGAGTGCAGGGATGTTTTGTCTCAGGCACGGGCGCCAAGCACTAATAAGACATACAGGGCAAAATGGAAGAGGTTTTGTCTGTGGTGCCAGAGGAATAAACTCCATCCTTATAAATCCCTGCCACATCAGGTTTTACCTTACATCCTGTCGCTGGCTAAATCAGGTCTGGCGCACTCTTCTGTCAAGGTACATCTGGCTGCCATATCGCGTTTTCGACGAAAGGCATCGGGGCCATCTCTATGGTCCGCGAGGATTGTAAAACAGTTCCTTAAAGGGTTGTTTCGGATGTATCCTCCGGTCCGAGCACCTCCAACGATCTGGCAACTCAACCTAGTACTGGCTCAGCTCATGAAAGCTCCCTTTGAGCCAATTCACAGGGCGGACTTGAAGTTCCTCTCTTGGAAGCTAGCCCTCCTCTTAGCGTTGACATCGGCTAGGAGGGTTAGTGAACTCCAGGCTCTGTCCATAATGGAGCCATTTCTTCAGTTCAAAAAGGATGTGCTAATATTGAGAACCAACCCAAAATTCATCCCGAAGGTGCCTTTGGATTTTCATCTGAATGAATCCTTGATTTTGAATTCCTTTTTTCCACGTCCTTCTACCCAGGCGGAACGAACATTGCATTCTTTGGATGTCCAGAGATGTCTGAAATTCTATCTCGAGCGCACACAATCTTTCAGGAAGTCTACACAGTTATTTGTTTCCTACAGTGCACCACGGAAGGGATTGCCTCTCGCTAAGAGTGGCATTTCCTGCTGGATCTCCAGTGCAATTCAATTCTGTCATCAGGCTGCGGGCAAACCTTTGGACAGAAGATCCCCTGCTCACTCTACAAGAGCGATGGCGTCTTCAGTGGCTCTTTTTGCTGGAGTTGCTATCAAAGACATTTGCAGGGCAGCAACGTGGAGCAGTGTACACACCTTCACGAAACACTACTGCCTGGAGTCGGTGGGACGAGAGGACGCTGCTGTTGGTCAAGCAGTCCTCAGGAATCTTTTTCATTGAGAGGTGAGCTTTCCCTACAATCCCTCCATCCTGGTAAGCACATTTGGTTCAGTGATTGTTCTTGATTACCATGTACTAGTTTTTACTGTAAATTGAGATGGTTATGTAAGGCCAAGTGTCTACCAAAATGTGCTTTTGTGATTTACTGCTAGCTATTCTGATACAAAGCATGAGAATCTATGAAAGTTCCAATACTGGGGTAAGAAAACAAGTTACTTACCTGTAACTTTGGTTCCCCAGTATTGGTAACTTTCATAGATTCTCATGCGCCCACCCACCTCCCCTGGGAAAGCTCTGCCTGTTTACTGAGGTAGTGGCTGTGTGCACAACGGCTACGAAAATCTGAGGCTCTGAGCTCTCTCAGGAAGGTTCCAGAGGGTGAGGCTGTGCTGATTGGTCCTGGCAACAGTTTGGGCACTTTTACACAAAGAGGGTGATAAGCTACAAAATGAGATGAGGCCTAAGCCTATTCTCTTTTGTTTCTATGGTTATGATATTTTTTATTTACCGAGGCGCCCATTCCGACGACGGGGAATGATACAAAGCATGAGAATCTATGAAAGTTACCAATACTGAGGAACCAAAGTTACAGGTAAGTAACTTGTTTTCTTCTTTGTCAGGACCGGAGGCGAGGATTATGCTAGTTCAAAGCTTGCTCACTACCAGTTAAGCCATATCTAATACCGGCTTGAAATTAAATCTCGTAAATGTAGAGTCTGAAGACCACTCTGTCACCCAAAGCGAATGCCATGGAGGTCATGGCTCCACAGGCGGAGAATGTGCAGCCAAACGGGACAGGTCAATACCGGCCTCCTACATCACCTACCTTGCCCAATGAGCAATGGTGGGGGAAGAGACTGCCTTATGCTGTTTCCGTGGAGCAATGAGGAGCTGACCTTCACACAGAGGGTGAAATTCCGCAGACATCTCATATGCCTTGAGGTATTGCACCACACACAGCTTTGGAAAGTCTGGAAAAGCTAGATATGAAATAACCCTAGTATTACACTTCTTCCTCCTACTTACTGTGAAGGATACTCTGGAAGGTGAGAAAGTCCTGCCTGAGGTACCCAAGACTAGCACATCTGAAACCCTTTTGTCAGGATACCAGGAAGAGTAGTATAGTCCGCTTAGCTGATATTTCCTTTCCGGACAAGAAGTGGTTGGGTTGCCAGGACAAAAACAAGTTAAGCACTTGGTTGACATCCCAATGTGCTGAATAGTGTGGTGTTCTGGGGGAAAGAATAGCTGGTTCTCCCGAAGGAGACGACACACAAACGGGTGTTTCCCCAGAAGGGAGCCGGCCACCAGAACATGTCCAGCAAAAATGCCAATCTAGCCAGAAAGTTAAGGACAGGAACTACATCCGCAACCATGGCATCAAGACCCCGTCAAACATCAGAGGGTCCACTGAATCCAGGCTTATGTATAACTCTTAGTTGTACTGTCAGCCCAGGCTTTGGACAAGAGGTCCTCAGCTTGGTCCAAAAGGCCCGGGACCGACCATCGTCCACTGTAATCTGCCACACCATCAGTGAAAGTGATCTCTACAGAACCATCTGGTAAGGAATCTGGTCTGGATTGAGGAGAAGTGACAGAAACATGGGGAGACGGATTGGAGAATCCCAAGAAAGTTCCAGAAGAACAGGAAACCAAACTGGAGATTTCTAGATTGGAGTAACCATTACCAGTACGGTCTGCTGCCCCCAGAGCTGAGCGGATGCTCGGGTGATGATCGCAAAGGGGAGAAAAGCCTTTCCGGTTTCCCAACTCCCAATATTGGAGAAATGCGCCCATGGCCGCAGCCATTGGGTCCGGTCTCCAACAAAAAAACTTAGGCAGCTGTTAGTTCAATTTGTACGCAAGTCCTCTGAGAACGGTCTTTACCGATCCTGGAGAGCTGAGAACTTCTGAATGGAGCTTCCACAGGATGAAATCTTGGAAATGTCGAGATTGATAACGCACCAAACTTTGAACTACTGCGAGTGGGGAACGGCCGGAGGGCTTCTTTCTTTTCTACAAACTTACCACCAGTGCCGCTGCTTGCCTTCTTGTCCCGCCGTGAGGGAAACGGCTGTACCTCGCCTACAACATCCAGGGGGCTTAGCGAATCGACGCTGAGCGTCAATAGAGGGCGCAGAGGAGCATAAATTACGGGAGAGCCTCCCGCAGCGCGGGACGCGCCAAACTTTGAACTTTGTCTGCCTACTGCCAGTGGGGAACGGCCGGAGGGCTTTCTTTTCTACAAACTTACCACCAGTGCCGCTGCTTGCCTCCTTGTCCCGCCGTGAGGGAAACGGCTGTACCTCGCCTACAACATCCAGGGGGCTTAGCGAATCGACGCTGAGCATCATTTGAGGGCGCAGAGGAGCATAAATTACGGGAGAGCCTCCCGCAGCGCGGGACGCGCCAAACTTTGAACTTTGTCTGCCTACTGCCAGTGGGGAACGGCCGGAGGGCTTTCTTTTCTACAAACTTACCACCAGTGCCGCTGCTTGCCTCCTTGTCCCGCCGTGAGGGAAACGGCTGTACCTCGCCTACAACATCCAGGGGGCTTAGCGAATCGACGCTGAGCGTCAATAGAGGGCGCAGAGGAGCATAAATTACGGGAGAGCCTCCCGCAGCGCGGGACGCGCCAAACTTTGAACTTTGTCTGCCTACTGCGAGTGGGGAACGGCCGGAGGGCTTTCTTTTCTACAAACTTACCACCAGTGCCGCTGCTTGCCTCCTTGTCCCGCCGTGAGGGAAACGGCTGTACCTCGCCTACAACATCCAGGGGGCTTAGCGAATCGACGCTGAGCGTCACTAGAGGGCGCAGAGGTGCATAAATTCCGGGAGAGCCTCCCGCAGCGCGGGACGCGCCAAACTTTGTCTGCCTACTGCGAGTGGGGAACGGCCGGAGGGCTTCTTTCTTTTCTACAAACTTACCACCAGTGCCGCTGCTTGCCTCCTTGTCCCGCCGTGAAGTAAATGGCTGTACCTCGCCTACAACATCCAGGCGGCTTAGCGAATTGATGCTGAGCGTCACTAGAGGGCGCAGAGGTGCATAAATTCCGGGAGAGCCTCGCGGGACGTGCGCGGGCTCGCCCGGGTGAAGGGCGGGCCCGTCCTAGCCCGTCCGTGCCAGGAAGAAGCAGGGCAGGGCCTGTCCGCTAAGCTGTTGGGTGCGGCTGAGGGTTGCGATTTACAATAAGGTGGGCGGTGTAGCAAAGGTACCATTGTCGAGCCCAATTATTTATTTTTTCTTTTGTAGTATTTGTTTGCTGTTCTTCGTTGTAGGTTGTTGAGCTGGTACTTGGGGAAGGTGGGTTGCCTCTGTGTGGGGTGGGCCTTGGACTTGCTATAACATGACCAAGAGAAGGGTTGCTAATAAGGTGGGGGGGACATTAGATGATTACTTAATCAGGGCAGAGTCGGCATTGAATCTTGAGATTCAAGCTGTGGAACGTAGACTCTCTTTAGATCCCGCTTTTTCCTTACCCTGTGCCCAGATACAGGAAGACCCACCTATTTCTAGCAATCCTTGTACTGTTGATAGTACCACCACACCCCCATGCTTATTTCACCTACCTCGGGGACCTTGGATATGTTCCAGGGTTGCAACAGTATTTTGAGCTCACCCAGGGTCACGCCTAGAGGGAGGATGGCTCACAAAGGGAAAACGAAAGAAGCCCCTAGTAAAAAAAGGAAAGGCCAAGGTATCAGCAAGCAATCTGTTTTGCTGCCTGAGCCTAGAGGGACATCCGTAAAAGGGAAGAGTTTAGATTCTAAGGGCAAAACTTTGACTCAGGTTACGATCCAGCCCCTCTTGGATTCTCTAAGTGCTAGTTTTAAGGATCATCTAGCTGCCCTTCTAGAACCTGTTTTACATAGATTGGACTTAGTGGTTGAAAGGTTGGATATGATAGAAGCTAGATTTACTGGTGGTAAGATTTCTGCCTTAGGGCCACCTTCACAGTCAAATGGGGTGACGTCCGATGGTGTGACCAACGAGGTCAGTAATGTTAGACCGTCTAAGCCATCGAGGGTCTTGTCAGTTATCCCTCCTACAGGGGAAGTGAAGGACCATAACCCTGCTATGGAAGTGGATCCAGATAGGGGTACTAATTATCGCGTCTAGCAAAGTTGCCCCCTTTTGGGTAATAGGGTTGATAATGAGGAGGTGGGAGCTGGGGTTTCTAACACTCTTCCCAATTTACACCTACCACCACAAGCCACCCCCTACTCCATAGTTTTGGCTAATGTCCCACCTCTTATAGATGGGACCTACGAACATTGGTCTAACCTTAAGAACAAATCCCTGCACTATTTAGGTACTAAAGTAGGGAACAGTAAGGCCTTGTTTGATGATTTTAAAATGGTGAGGCGTATTAACTGGATCGGCCAGTCTTATAAGTCCCTACCAGGTGATTGTGTGGTGTTGAGCTTCAGGTCCCCGTCATTGGTCGCATACATACTAGATGTTGCTTCCCATCAACCATCTGTGTCCAACTCGATTAAAATTCTCCCACTAGGCTTCTTTTATAAGCCAGGGTGTATCCAATTTATGGGGGATAGTCGTGTTCTTTCGAGTTTCCTCACAAGGTTAAACCAGCCCATTTTGACTTCTAATCGTTTTGATATTTTATCAACTCTGGAGGATAATGATTGACGTAGGGCTAGTTCTGCTTGCCATCTATCGATAGAACCTGGGGTCTCGGCTCCTTCATGTCAACTGAGTCTGGATATTGCCATGCTATCGCTTCCTAGAGATATTTCTTGTACGCCCAACCCCTCCGCTTCCATACAGACTCCTTTTGTCAGTTTGGTTGACCCATTGGTTACGCCACGTCAGGTGGTGGTACAGGTGGCCCTGTAAGTTCGCCCTTGAAATTTGGTTCATGGAATATTGCAGGCTTGGCATCCAGACTAGATATTCCTGATTGGGCCAGTTTCATTGACGACTTAGACATTTGGTCGTTTCAAGAGACTTGGGCAACGGTCCCCCTTTTTCGTATAGGTTTTTTGAACTTTTTTAAACCAGCTGTTAAGGGCCTTAGGGGTAGACCGATGGGCAATCTAACCACGTGGGTTCTCCAATGTGAGGGTGTTTCTGTGGTATTGGTCCCAATCGATAGCCCAGATATACTGATTAAGGCCATTAGGTGATTGAACCCTAATAATCTCCTTATTATAAACATTTATGTGAGGGGTCTCCCGGGTGGAAAATGCTCTCCTACTTGTTTTCTTCTGGAGAACTTTTTGGGGTTCGAACTGAAGTCTATTAATAAGATAGTGGCTGAAGACTTCAATATTTGTTTTGAGCCCTTGGGTGTTGACAGCGGGGATCTAACAGAGGTTGAAGACTCTCTCTGGGGTGTTCCCCAGCTGGAGTTGGCTCCTGTAAGGAAATGGACACAAGCTGCCCTGTTCATGAAGGGTTTATGTTTAAATCAGGGAATGAGAGCCGTTAATGGGCGAACCAAATCAGATAGGTTAGGGAGGATGACCTTCGATAATGGTAGAACTGGGAGTCGAATTGACTATATTTTAGTCAATTTGCAGTTGTGGTCCCTTATTGTTGACATGGTGGTAACAAGCAGAGTAGAGAGTGACCATAATCCACTTGTCCTCTCTATCAATGATAATAGCTTTACTGGCGCTCTTACGATCCATGATGCCCGTGCTTCTGGGATGTTATTCTCACTAACGACCAAAGAAGGGTGAGATGGCCAAAGATCGCCACTAGCGAGGCTTCTCGGGTGGCCATTAGGAATCTGGTTAGTAACACCATGTTAACACTCAACCGGCTGAAATCCCAAGACTTGGTTAAGGGTAATATACGGGAAATTCATAATGCGCTTTTTACCGAACTCAAATCTTTTTTTGTTAGAGCCATACCTTCTACCGGTAAAAGCAAAGAGTTGAGATCTTGTACTTGGTTCAATAAGGACTGCAGATTGGCCCAAAGTGCCTTGATACAGGCCATTAAATCTAGATTACCTACTACCATTCAAAAATGTAGGGCTGCATACAAATCTGCCCAACTAAAGGCCAAGCAAAACTGGGATGAGGACCGATGGAGGGATCTGTAACAGGCTTGTCACGACCGTAACATGGTCCAATTTTGGCATCTTCTCAAATGGGGCAATTGCCCCTTGGATACTCTGCCCACTACCTATGTTGAGCCTCTGCAGTGGGTTGCGTATTTTGAGGAGCAGTTTATGGTTAGTGATAAGTCTGTTTTCAATATTCCTCTACCTGTTCTTGAAACCCCTTTGGAATTCTCCCCCTGTGAGGTCAAGTCTGTTTTAAAAAGTATTAGGAGTGGCAAAGCCCCGGGACCTGATTGTATCCCTGCCCATTTATTCATCCAAGAGCAAGATGTATGGGTCCCGTACCTGACAATGCTAGCAAATGGCCTTGCGGGTGGTGCTGCTGTCCCCGACTCGTGGCTTGGGGCAGAGATACTGCCGATCTATAGGAAAGGCGATCGCCCTGCCCCGGCCAATTATCGACCGATTAGCCCGCCTTGTACTGGGATGCATACAAAATTGGATGACTGATTATAATGTGCTGACCCCTCTTCAGGCGGGGTTTCGCTCACACATTGGGACCCTGGATCAAGCATTCAGGGTTGTTCTTTTATACTGGAAGGAGGTCTTTTTGGGGGGTGGCAAGCTCTATGCGGCCTTTGTGGACCTACGGTCCGCGTTTGACCTTGTGCCGAGGGCCAAGTTATGGGAAGCTCTTTTGGAGATGGGCATGCCCAAAGAGTTGGTGTCTTTCTTGGTAATTATTCATGACAATAAGTATGCCCGTGTTCGATGGGGCAAACCAGGGGAGGTGACGGACAGATTCAAGGTATCAAAAGGTGTTCGTCAAGGGTGTGTGCTAGCCCCTACCCTGTTTTCATTATTTATTAACAGAGTCATAAGTTATTTTTCTAACCACCCGACTGATGCTCCCTCCTTGGCTGGAATGAAGATTGCCCTACTCATGTTCGCAGATGATACTCTTTTGATTTCAAAGACGAGACAGGGCTTGCAGTTAGCCCTGTCTCGTTTTGAGTTATTTTGTCGTGAACATGAGTTGGAAATAAACGTAGGAAAGACCAAGTTTATGGTTTTTCGAGGCCCTAGGCGCGTTAATGCGCGGGTATGTTTGGGTGGTGTTAGTTTGGATCAAACGGCTGTGTTTACCTATCTGGGGGTTACTTTCAGCGAGACCTGTAGTTGGTCACATCAGCTGGACCTCCTCGCTCTTAAACACGCCCAATTAGGTGGAGCTCTGTTGAAAGAGCATAGTCATTCTTTAACAAAACCATTAGCTCCCCTGATGAAGATTTATGGCTCCAAGATTCTTCCTACCATTTTATATGGTGCTGAAATGTGGGGCTTTAGTAATTTGTCCAAACTGATGACTGCCCAGAACAAATTTCTCAGGTCAGCAATAGGGCTTCCACAATCAACACCGCGCATTCCATTATTATATGATTTGGGCATCCAGCCCTTAGAGGATATGGCAGGGTATAGACCCCTGGCGTTTTGGCGACGCCTGTGGACCATACCCGAATTATCTATTTATGCTAAAGCCCTTTTGGAAGTTAAAGGGCTTGAGGGTTCACATAGGATATCCTGGCTGTCTGGTGTTAAAACCTTGCTGACTGACCTTAGGATGGGTGACCTCTGGGCCAACCCAGACACTGCTGTTTTCTCGACGAAAATTGTTCTTAGGGACGCCTATTGGTGTATGATTAAGGCCAGGAGATATGCCTCCCTCACGGGTAGCTCTATGACAGCTACATTTTTTGCTCTCAAGGACGAGTCCGCTTACGAAGGTTACTGGGACACCATTATGAAACACTTTGATCGCAAATTGTATCACCAGTTTAGAGTGGGCGCCCTACCACTGCGAGGGCTAACTAAAAGCTGGAGCCCTCTTGGTAGTGACAAGTGCCCCTTTTGTGTGGACAAGTTTGAATCTATGGATCACTTTCTTTTTTGTTGTCAACATACCTTTCTCCACGACGTGTGTGGCTTCGCCCCGTATGCCGATTGATGAGTACCCGTTCTGCACAGGTTGCCAGTAGAATTTTGAAATCTGATACATCTAAACCTGTTGTTATAGGTGTTGCCAAATTCATCAGCTGGGCTTGGATTCTTAGGTTACGGAAGCTCAATTCTTGACCTTTCCCCCACATGGATTTTGTTGTTTTTAACTATTGCTACCATTATGGTTTTTGGGCAGTCTTGTGTGTGTTTTATAATTTTTTACTATGTATAGTCACCATGTTTTAATAATATGACTACTATAAAATAATTTACATGGTATTAATATTTTTATCCTGTATTGCTATATTGATATTGTATTTTATATGAATTTTTTTAAATATGTATAGTATGTCTTTTATGATGACAATCTAATAAAGACTTTTTGACTGACTGATAATCTACCACTTAGTTCGCCTGACCAGGGAGGGACTCCGCCATGACCAAGATCTGACAGTCAAGGCAGTACTGCCTGAAACTGGTTGCGAGATTGGAGAGGGTCTTGAATCAAGTACCTCCCAAATGATTGATATAGCGGACCGACGAGACATTGTCCATTTTCAGGAGTACACATGACTGAATCGAGTTCGTGGTCCAGCAACAGACCGCAAAGGAGCCGGCTAAAATCTCCAAACAGTTTATATCTAACTTCTGTTCTTTTGGAGACCAAAAGCCTCTGGTGAAAAAATCTCTTTACCGCGCGCACCTTTCTGACCTGCTGGCATCAGATTCTATGACTGGGTCTGGGGCGGAGTATGTGAGGCACTTGCGCAGATGGGTGGCCTTTAGAGTTGTAAAGCCTGATAGTGGAGAGTACCAGGAAAGATGGCTTGGATGGAGGAGAAGACCCACCAGGCGAGTGACTGATGCAGCGGGACCGGCTGTTTGGTCAGAGTGCATCGCAAGTCGTGACGGGTCTTCGTCACCTTCCGAGTTGGAAGACTCAGAGTTGCTTTGGTAGAGACTATTCTGAATCCAAGAAAGGCCACTTTCTGGGATGGAATCAACAAGGATTTAGTCTCGTTTATGACAAACCTGAGGCGTTGCAGAAGATCGACCACCATTTGAAGTTGAAGGGACCGCTTCCGAGGGCACTGGCCTAGGAGGAGCATGTTGTTGAGAAATATATTCAGGCGTACCACTTGCGCCCTGAGGTGTTTCACGACTGGTTTGAAAACCTTTGTGAAGCACCATGGGGCAGAGGAGAGCCCGTAGGGCAAAGTCTAAAATTCGAAAGTCTATTGGCTCCAGACAAATTGGAGAAACCGCCTGTGGGGTGGGAAAATCAGAATAGACAGATAAAGGTCTTTCAGGTCGAAATGCACCAATCAATCGAGTGGATGCAAGACATTGCGCAGGAGGTGGATCCCCTCCATTTTGAAATGTCAAAATACCAGCCAGTTGTTGAATTCGCATAAGTTGAACACTGGTCGTTGGCCCCCGTCGGCTTTGTAAACTAGGAAAAGATTGCTGCTGAATCCGCAGAAGTGAAGAACCACGGGAACTATATCACCCGTGGCAAGCAATGCTGCGACCTGCACGTCCATGAGCTCGGCCTCGTTGTAAGAAAACTGAATGGTGCGTGGACAGGAGTCCTGTGTGGGGGAGCCGTAAAACTCTATTTGAAAGCCCTGGATTGTTACAGGACCGCCACATCCCCTGTGATTGATTCCTAGGCTTGGGTAAAACTCGACAGATGGCTCGCTACCTTTAGAAGGGAAGAAGGAAGAGCACTCACCAGAATTGGAGGAAGCGCCTGCTCCTTAGCCTCCTCGACCTCGGAAGTGCCATCCTGTTGTTGGATAGAAGTTGGCAAAGCTGCTTTAATCCTGGTTTGGTCTTGCGGGGAGCCTTGCCTTCCAGAAGGGTACTGCGTGTGGTGCACAGCCAGACCACCCCTGTGGAAAACCCGGGAGGCAAACACTCATTTAATGTAGGATTGGGCAGGTCTGGGCCAAAAAGGCCTGTTTAAGTCGAGCAAAAATGTCATAACCAACCCTTGCTTCTCAGCGACGTTTCGCTGAGGTTGCATCAGCTGTTGGGGGCTTGGAATCCCCTGCGGGCACCAGGGTGGCCTTTGGGGCCGGTCTGGATCCTGTAACCTTTGCACATTTGTGCCTAATTTGTTGAGAGAGTCGTTCCTCTAAGGGACCTATGGTTTCAGCATAGCCGTGTAGATGGATGCATCCACTGAATCCTAAAACTCATCGTCCCATGGGAGGAATGCTAGGGGGGTTGTCCTCCCTCTGAGTGTTGTCAGCAACTTCCATTTAGAAAAGCCAAGAAGGCACAGAGAAAGCCCTATGAAACCGCAATGTGCACCACTCTGGCCCTAACACAACAGGGCCACACAATTGCGAGCAGGCAGAGCACTGCAGGATCTTTTGGGGGCTGGTAAACGCAACAAATACAGGGTATGAACCCAGCGCTAAGTGAACAAGCATTTGCAATGCAACAGGTATCGCATCAGTTAGAGTTAGTGGTATTGTAATTCCAATTTTTGTTACTGCGTTTGTGTGGAGAGTTTAAATGTATTTAACAGGTAAGTAGTGGTATGTATTTGTTACGAAGTATGTGATGTGTAATTTATGGTGTAGCTAGTGTGGTGGCAAGAGGAGTAGTTAGCAGCAGTGCGCAGTGTTTGGGTATTGCAATTAATAGTTGCTTGGACGTTGCGTGTTGGTAAAGTTAATGGGATGTTTTATTATTTGTCGGCAGTACCCTTCGTAGAGTACTTAGCCTGTTGCTTACAAAGGAACAAGAGAGACAGCACTGTTGGATAGAAGTTGGCAAAGCTGCTTTAATCCTGGTTTGGTCTTGCCGGGAGCCTTGCCTTCGAGAAGGGTACTGCGTGTGGTGCACAGCCAGACGAGCGGCCCTTGCCTCGACCACCCCTGTGGAAAACCCGGGAGGCAAACACTCATTTAATGTAGGATTGGGCAGGTCTGGGCCAAAAAGGCCTGTTTAAGTCGAGCAAAAATGTCATAACCAACCCTTGCTTCTCAGCGACGTTTCGCTGAGGTTGCATCAGCTGCAGGGGGCTTGGAATCCCCTGCGGGCACCAGGGTGGCCTTTGGGGCCGCTCTGGACCCTGTAACCTTTGCACATTTGTGCCTAATCTGTTGAGAGAGTTGTTCCTCTAAGGGACCTATGGTTTCAGCACAGCCGTGTAGATGGATGCATCCACTGCATCCTAAAACTCATCGTCCCATGGGAGGAATGCTAGGGGGGTTGTCCTCCCTCTGCTATGAAACCGCAATGTGCACCACTCTGGCCCTAACACAACAGGGCCACACAATTGCGAGCAGGCAGAGCACTGCAGGATCTTTTGGGGGCTGGTAAACGCAACAAATACAGGGTATGAACCCAGCGCTAATTGAACAAGCATTTGCAATGCAACAGGTATCGCATCAGTTGGAGTTATTGGTATTGTAATTCCAATTTTTGTTACTGCGTTTGTGTGGAGAGTTTAAATGTATTTAACAGGTAAGTAGTGGTATGTATTTGTTACGAAGTATGTGATGTGTAATTTATGGTGTAGCTAGTGTGGTGGCAAGAGGAGTAGTTAGCAGCAGTGCGCAGTGTTTGGGTATTGCAATTAATAGTTGCTTGGACGTTGCATGTTGGTAAAGTTAATGGGATGTTTTATTATTTGTCGGCAGTACCCTTCGTAGAGTACTTAGCCTGTTGCTTACAAAGGAACAAGAGAGACAGCACTGTGCAAGATGCACTTTTGAAGGCTTTTTAATTTGATGCTCTTCATTTTGTCCTCAGACCCCCTCCTGCCACACCTACCCCTAAAGTGCTGCATCATATGCATACTGCACAGAACACAAGGAACACAGTAGCCCTGTCTGCAATGGAAGTGCAAAAACAGGGTGCATAGGCATGAAACCTAGTGGTAGGCAATGTTCCCAAAGCACACATATGTGGCATAATGGATAGAGCTGTAAAGTGGGAAGCTAACACGAACAGCTATGGGGGCTCGGTACACCCCAGTACTGTCCGTGGGGTAAAATGTTCCCACTACACAGGGAGCACTGGAAAGTGGTTAGTATCCACACACACCCCGACTTAGTATACGACCCTTAAATCTATACACAGCCCTGGGTTGGCAGGAACAGCACATTGCATTGTTCCAGCACCTAAAGGTGAAAATGGCAGACAAAGTGGTAGTTGTACATGCAAGAAGACGCAATGATATTGCATTTTTCTATTAGCAAAATCCATACGGATACTGCTGCACGACTGTAGCAGGGTACTAACATCAAATCATTAAGGGCAAAATTAACACTAATAGACACCAACTAAGAACAGAAAGGCACATAAACATAGTAAAGCAAAAGCTCTATAACAATATAAAAAAGCACACACCCTAAATAAAGCATTGCTTGTTGGTAAAGTGAATGTGATAAGCAGTTGTGAAAAGGCACGTACGAAAAAGAACATAATGTGTTAATGGAACCGCTCTGAAAAATGTAAAAAGGTATATAGTACATAATTAAGTGCAATGGGTTGCATGTTTCGGGTTCTGTTTCCACAACTATATTTTCAGCCTGTACATATAGAGCGTAAGATGCAGCGAAATGCAAAAGTGAAACTGATACATTTTCCAAGCTACAAACTTAAAATAAAACGCTGCAATGTTTCTACACAAACTCCAAATAAAAAGCTGCAATGTGGGCAAGCGAAAGCAGCGAGTAGGAGCGACAAAAAAAATGTAAATGTGTTAATGGAAGCGTTCTGAAAAATGTAAAAAGATACATAGTACATAATTCAGTGCCATGGGGTTGCATGTTGCGGTTCCGTTTCCATAACTATATTTTCAGCCTGTACATATAGAGCGTAAGATGCAGCAAAATGCAAAAGTGAAACTGATACATTTTCCAAGCTACAAACTTAAAATAAAACGCTGCGATGTGGCTACACAAACTCCAAATAAAACGCAGCGCAGGCTGCATGCGTACCCCGATCTCAAAGTCTGCAAGCCCTATAGATGGTGTGTGTGGTACGAAGCCCTTTAGAGGCTGTGTGCGCTGCTGGGACCCCGATCTCCGAGGGTGCCATTCCTATAGGAGGTGTGTGCGCTACGAAGCCCTTTTGAATCTGTGTGCGCTGCATGGACCCCGATCTTCGAGGGTGCCATTCCTATAGGTGGTGTGTGCGCTATGAAGCCCTGTGAGGCTGTGTGCACTACAGGGACCCCGATCTCCGAGGGTGCCATTCCTATTGGTGGTGTGTGCGCTATGAAGCTCTGTGAGGCTGTGTTCGCTGCAGGGACCCTGGTCTCCTAGTGTGCTAGCCCTATAGGAGGTGTGTGCACTACGAAGCCGTGAAGAGGCTGTGTGCACTGCAGGGGCCCGATCTCAGAGGGTGCCATTCCTATAGGTGGTGTGTGTGCTACGAAGCCCTGTGAGGCTGTTTGCGCTGGTGGGACCCCGATCTCCTTGTGTGCTATCCCAATAAAAGGTGTGTGCTACGAAGTCCTGTAGAGGCTGCGTGTGCCATCAGGCACCCTTATCATCTGCTAGAGCTGCGCACCCCGGTCCCCGCGTGTTCCTTCCCTACAGGAGCTGTTCGCCCGAACCCCAGTGCAGGGTGCTGAACCTCCAGGCACCACATCTCTAAATGTACCGTCCCTACAGGAGCCTTGCACCCCAACCCCTATATAGGCTGCGTGAGCTACCCGGCACCCGAACACTGAGTGATCCCACAGGAGCTGTAAACCCCGAAGCGCTGTACAGGCTGTGCGAGTCCACTTTCACCCCCGTCTCCAAGTGTGTTATCCCCACAGGAGCGGTGCCCCGCGAACCCTGCACAGCTTGTAGACCCTTCCCTGCACCCCGATTCTCTCCTGTACCAACCCCAGCAGTAGATGTGCGCCCCGATCTCCAAGCGCCCCAATTCCTTCCTGTACCACCCCAGCAGTAGATCAGGAGTAGATATGCGCCCAGATTCCTTCCTGTACCACCCCAGCAGTAGATGTGCGCCCCAATTTCAAAGCACCCTGACTGCCAGGCACCCCAGATTGAACATGCCCCCCAAAGCAACATGCATCCCAGAAGCAAGCCCCACCCCAAAACATAACGCATCCCAGGGGAAATGATGCGTCTACGAAAGACGCACGTATTATCATAACAGAAGGCACTCTTAATCGGCTTATTCTTGAAATACCATTAGCTTGGGTTTTTTCAGTCTAGTAACTTTCCTGTGCATTGTTTAGGGATCTTTAGTTCTGGCCTGCCTCGTGTAATAAAAACGAGTGGTCGCGCGCGCCACAGCGAGTCATGTGGTTTCAATTATCGCGCCCGTGTCTGGGCACGATAGTTGAAACCACATGGCAGCGGTGCGCGTAATAGACACCAATAGGCCATGGGAGGAGCAATGCACCCACGTAAAGGCCAATAGCGTGGGTCAAAAGGAAAAGCACCCCCATGAGCGTGTGCGATTCTTAGGTCCGTTTTGAAACCCCCCACAAGAGGTCTCTCGCTGCGCGAGCAGTACTGCACACTGCAACACAAGGCGCAAGACCTAAAAATGATAGGCCCAAAATATTTTACAGGCAAAGCAGTGCAAGTATGGGGCTGGGGTCACAGCCAGGTGATAGATGTGGGTGAAGCTTTACTGCTGGTAGGTCTGAGCCTGGGGACACCATACACCTAGCGAGGACGATCACTAGTTGCCCGCCTACACCTATTAACGGAGCAACGACGTGCTCCGGTTTACCCCCGTCAGCCCGGATTAGCTAGCTAGGGGTCTTTAAGTATACCCCAGCACTAGCTTGTCAGTATACTCCCTACCGCCTCTGGCATACAAACCTCATTGGCCAGACGGTAGTGCACACACTACCTTTAGTTTATGGTCCTGACGAAGTGCCAATTGACCCGGTCTGGGCAGCTTGGGCACGAAACATGTTGACCTTTGACACCACATCCGCCCTGTAGTAACATTGATCCAACACAAGGGTTCTTTCACTATTTTAACCAGGCAAGAGCTACCTAAATAATAAAATAATTCACTAGAGTACGACCGCTCTGAACCCTTTTAACCCACTGTACCCGTGCACTACCCAGCCCCCACACCTACACGCACCCAATGGCTTCTTCAAAAGATCCCCGATAAAGAGCCCCGGTTCCGGGAGCCCATCAGGCATTGCAGCGCCAGCCCGACGAGGGGCTAATGCCCAAATGATGAAGCATGACATCCTTTGGGGTGTGTGAGGGTATTACGAAGAAAGACCTGCCTGTCCCTGTTTGTTTCTTTCCCCAGGAACTGCTCACCTCTGTCATTGATCTCCTTTGGGAGCCAGTGAGCAGGACCTTCTAAAAAAAAAAAAACGATTCCAGTCCCTCCCTTGTTTAAATATCTGGGTAGGCGGCACATGAAATCCTTCCAGGACCCCCAAACAGAGTTTTCCAATCATAAAATCGCAATTCCTCCGATACCTCCAACTCCGCTATGTACTCTCTGGGTACAGGGAGGCACTTGTTGCGCTCCCGGAATACAACCCCTACTAACGGCTACTTATGGGCCCACTGGCCAGGGGGGGCATCTCCCAGACCTATAGAGCCCTGGTAAACTACTCTCCGTGTACATTGACCAAATTAAGGGATCGATGGGAGGGGTAGTTGGGCCTACTGGATGAGGAGTAGTGGAGGGAAGACATGCATGTGACCTCGAACCTTAGCCATTTCAGCTCGGCTGCATTTTATCCGATTGAATTGCCTCCATTTCTCATATTACACGCCCAAGTGTTTGTGGAGAGCCCACAAGCTTCCTGATCCCACCTGTACCAGATGTGAGGGTTACAGAGGTGACTATTATCACATCGTTTTGACGTGTCCCATCATTTAGAGGTACTTGCAGTCTGTATTTGCTGCCTTGTTAGCGGTTCTTGGCCCAGAAGCTTGAGACATCACCAAGGGTTGCGGTGTTGGGACTGGTGGGCAACATGAGAGGCCCAAGAGGTGACCGAATTTTGGGGCTGGGCCCATTGTCAGTGAATAGAGATGTGGCTAAACACTGGAGGTCCCCAAAAGCCCCAACTACTAAAGAGTGGAGATCGTGCATGGACTACTCAGCAAAATTGGAGGACCCGATTTATTTTGCCCGAGGCTGCCCCAGGAAACATAGAAAGATATGGGGGGGATGGTGGGCGTACTATCGAGTAGACACTACAACTGTGTGTATATCAGGGAGCGAGATGGGTTGAATGGGGGCAACATCCAGCGTTGCACATGATAGCTTCTGCAAAGTTTTGTAATATGTGCGACTACAATGTGCCTAAAAAATCAATAAAGTATAGTTATCATATTATCTTTCCATGAAATGGAGGCCTTAAAAATACTCCGTTGCCCTGACGTAGTAGCCTGTCATCCAAATTTAGAGATGTGTGTAGAATCTGCAGACATCGCTTAATGTTGTCAGGAGCTGCCACCGGACCAGTTCCTATCAATGCATTGAAGGTTTGATAGACGACTCCGTCAATCATGATGGCCACCTTTCAAATGTTTAACTGTTTTTTTGTTTTTTCAAGAACAAAATCCCAAAGCGGGATCATGTTTTTGAACAAAAAAAAAAATGACCCCTCACCCTGGGGGTTGTCTCCCATGTTATGGCGGCCATTTACATCAAGTAGAGTGAAACCGATCATTCAACTGCCCACTTTAGGCGGGCAGTCGCGATTGGCCAAAACTCCAACAACCCTTCCTTCATCAAGCTGCTGGAGGATTATGTCAGCAATGAAGCAGGAGAAGGCCCGGTCGCTGTCCTATTTCAGGGCCTCCGCCTGTAAATCACGTAGGTGGACTGAGGACTTGGCAGACGGGGGCTTTGCCAAACTCTAAACCAGGCCCGGAGTTACTTAATGTTTTTTATTCCTAAAATGATCTGCTATTGGATGTTATTAACTGTTGCTTATGTAGGCATATTATCAAACAAATAAATACACTTGAGAGCAGTTTTATAAATAGGGTGCGAAAGTTCTCGGCTTTCGGTATTGTAAGCAGGTAGTGGCATGACACTGTTAAAATGAGATTTCTTCATCTGTTCACTTTTTCATAAATCACATGTCAGGCATCTAATGTTTAATGCTGTTATTCCACCAGGTATGAGCACATACTGATATCTAAGTACTATCTGCCCAACTATTTTATTTATTATTATTGCTGTTAATCTTCTACCAGACAAAGGGAAACTCTGTTATCCCACTTCTTGAAGGAGACTCATCTTTTACATTCCATTACACTTAGGCAGGCTTTTGTGTGCAGCACAGCACTTGGACAGCTTTACTCACAAATCCTCAGACTCAGTACTACAGTGGCGCTGTAATGTTCTCACTGCTATCTTCTACTGAACTATAGGTCAGTGGTCGCTGGATCTCAAATGATCTCCCTCCCAGCCTCATAGTCCTCCTTGTGCTCCACCTGTTCACCCTTTGTCAGGGCTCAAAGGTGAGGTTTCGGGTAGTCACATCTCTTACAGTGTCTCAGCAACAGTTTGTGGCTAAGACGATATCAGTGCAGGTGTTCTGTAATATTTGATATCCCATTGAAAACATATATCCCCTTCTCTTTGGTTGTTATTAGAGCTCTGTCTATTGCTCCACATACTCCAAGAGATTGCACCTCTGCTCTCGCTCATGCGGACCTGACGGAAGCAGCAGCTAGAAATACAACTTTTAGTGGCCTAATTGGGACACTCAGCTGGTATCTCTGTGAAGCACTGAATGGTTTTCTTACCTTGCTGTCAGCTCTGACAACTTGCACCAATAACCTTAACTTAATTAAAAGTAATATAAATTAAGAAAATAAATGGAGACTTTGAGTGGTAAAAGAAAAGTTGATTGTAAGGAAATAAACAAAAACGAACACAAGGGCAAACGAATTAAAATCGGGAGGGAAAAATGTATAGAATTAATGCAAGAGCATCAGGGGAACAAAATAAAGATTGGGGAATGAAAAAGAATGGGACAGACGGAGTGAGGGAAATGGAGAAAGAAAATATTTTGGGGTTTCAACAATCAAACCTTTTCAAAGTTTCATTATGATACTTCATAGTTACAATATGTACAGAAGCAACAAAGTTTCCCTTGTTTGTATGGGAACACATGTGCCTGGTGGTGATATCTCATGTAACATCTGTCTTCTTATTTAGCCCGCAGCAAATCGCATTGTGCCTCTTGTAGTGTTCTGTTAAGTGGACGTCTCACACCAAGATTTGTAGATAAAGATGAAGGTGTATTCTAGTTCTTCTCTGGCTTCATCTGCCAGACCATAGAACCCATAGTGATCTACAGACTCAAAATACAAATATAGTGTTCCAAGGATAATGTAAACATAGGACAATATCTTAACCCATAACATCAACCTCCCTTTAAAAAAAAAAGCAACTTGAAAAACAACAAAGTTTGTAACGTAATTATATAGTGCATGAGTTTTAGGACGTCATTCTTTTGACCTGTTCACCCCCATTTTTAGGTCTCGCCTGGCGTAGGCTGCGCGTACGCGCAGTCTCGCTGGCGAGATTTAGTGTTAACAGGGTATTTTCTGTAAGGGGCTCTAAGCCCCGCCCTCTTTTCCATTGGCTGGCGTCACCGCTTATGCTCAACGGTGGCCAGCCATTGGAAAAGAGGTGTCGGTGACGTATTTGCTTGGCTTTCTGAGCCGTCCCATGTGGACGGCCTGGCCTGCTTTGCGTTCGTCGCAAAAGGTTTCTTATCTTTATGGGGCCAAACACATGGCCCCATAAAGACAAGAAACCTTTTAACAGGCGTGAAAGCTGAGCAAATACGTCACCCCCACCCCCCCCCCCTTCAGGTTTAGCAATGGCCCTGGAGGAGGAGGGTGAGTGTGTGACGTGTGCAGCGTTCACGGGAAATGTACCTCCTCTTCTCCGTAAGAATGCCGGTGGAAGAAGTCCAGGGGAAAGTGGGTCAGCAGGCGGGCGGGTGCTGTGGGCTGCCAAGACTACATTTTCCTGCATGCTCTCGACGAGCAGATATGGAGCAGTGTGGTAGTGGGCGCAAACAAGATGCAGTGTGGGAATGCGGACAGACATGGTGCAGTGCGCACAGACATGGCGCAGTGTGGCAGTGAGAGCAGTTATGACCCAGTGTGGCAGTGTGTGCAGACAAGGCACAATGTGGCATTGCGCGCAGGCATGGCCAAGTGGCAATACCTGCAGACATGGCGCAGTGTTGTAATGCGCACCACAGGGCTCCAGTGCCGCCACTCATACACTACACCCTGTAAATAACACACACTCATCCCCCGACCCCGCACAGGATAGTTAAAAGTTTTTTTTTTTCCTGCGCTCACCTGGGTATAAAGTAGAGGGTTAAAGCCCTCTACCCCCGGGTATTTCATAAAGATCCCCCTCAGCATCAGGCAATTCCGCCCTACACCACCCTGGCACTACACACACTTGTCAAGCCCCCTCCCTCCCGCTTACGCCCTCGCCCCAGAACAGGCTATTAACGGCCTCTTGGTGGGGGTGTCACAGCCCAGCAGCAGCGCCTTGAAATAAATAGAAGCTCCTCTCACCTCCCAGCTGCAGCAGCGTCATAGCTCGGACCTGTCCACTCCCTCCTCTGACAGTGGTCCACCCTGTCTGTAACCTGGGAGATGGGGCAAGGCAAAGGAAAAACGGGTCAGAGGGGATAGGACGGGATGGGGACTTCGTGCCCAGCTTCAGCCCTTCCAAACTCCCTCATCCAATCGACAGCCTGTAGAAAATGCAGCAAAACAGAATGTACACGTTCCAGCTCGACGTGTTTAGCGCTTCTTAATACTGGGCATTGGCGTGTCCTTAAGCACTGTACACTCAATTTCGGCAGATAAGGGAACTGAAGGTCTGTGCCATGAAGATGAAATGCACAGGATCACACATTTTGGCCAGTACTGATGCCGAGATTCGAGTTAACCGTTACCCTGCTTTCACAGATTACCGCTCGGCCATTCGAGGGCATCTCGGCGCACCGGACCCAAGGTTTAATATGGAACATTTTTTAAGTGAGAAACCGGGCATTGTATTTACTTTGCACAAGTCCTAAATCCCTTTAAGAGTGTGGTTTAAAGAGTGCTGCTTGTTGCCTGCGGGAACCAACCTGAGGGATGTGGGGGCACAAATGAGCGGGGCACAGTGATCGGAATCTGTCTTCACCCCCGTCCCCCCCCACACTCTAGCCTGTATCAGGCACCTTGGAACTTGGAATACTAGTTTCATTGTTGCTGCTGCCCATGTGCTGGACTCTGCAGCAATGCACATCGCTGTCACTGTGCCCAATACATAGTTTAGGAGGACTAAAGCACATGGAGATAAGTCGATCTGTACAGGATCACACGTTTGTGTAACACCCGGGATTAGAACTGGGTTCAAAAACAAGCATTTCACCCACCAGATCACACAGGCAACGCTCTACCCACTTCTTCTCCGTTGTAAATACTTTCATAGCCCACCCTCTCCAGTGTAAAGTCTCTGCCCCTTTCCTGGCACTTAGAATAATTCTGCAGCGTCCAGCCCCGTCCTTCGCTGCCGCCCCAGAGAGCGCTCACCTTCCTCGGGCAGCTCCCAGCTCCGGAATAGCCCGCTATGTGCAGCTCGGGCTCCAGGAGTTATTTCCAGTCGAAAACTTTGTCAGTTAAAACAAGCATTTGCAATGCAATAGGTCTCGCATTATTAAAGTTTGAGCTATTGGTGTTGCATTATTTAGCAATGCCAATAGCTCAAACTTAAATAATGCGAGACCTATTGCATTGCAAATGCTTGTTTAAAAATGATGCTGGTGGTAGCTGACTGTGACTGTACCCTAGGCTCTGCTTACCAGGTCCAGGGCCAATGCTATGTGTAAAAAGGTACATATAATGAGGCATGGAGGTTTAGAGGCACAGCAGATTTCCTGCACTTGCTGGTGTGTGCTGGTGTGTGCCTGCTGTCCTTTTCAAGGCAGTCCTGCCCTGCAGCCTGTCTTGAAAAGTAATTTCTCACAATTGGTATTGACAGAACCTATACGTCCATTGTTTATAATTGGGCTAGGGAGTTCAAACCACCTATTAATCATTAGTATTTAATAAGGCATGGATGTTTAGTGGCCCAGCAGATTTATTGCACTCGCATGTGTGCACTGTTGAGTGCCTGCTGTCATTTTAAAGGCAGCCCGGCTTTTCAGATTGCCTTTAAAAGTAAATTGTGTGCAAAGTCGACTTTGGTGGTATGGGCACTTTAAAATTAATAATCTACCTTAATCATAAATAGTCAGCACCCCACAGGTCTCCCCTAGATGTCCCAGGGGTGGGGGGCAAGTAAATATAAGCAGAAACCTTATAAAATGTTTTATATGCCCTGGTCGGGAAAAATTGCCCTGTAGGCTAACATTGCAATATTGTTTGTAGATAAAACTATTGCTAGGAAAGGAGTGAACATCATTCAATGACTTAAAAAATGTGTGTTGATAAATGCAACAACTGGCCACTGTTGAATTTATCATAGCTAGTTCAGAAGAGACATTATGGAAGGTTCTCTCCTGTAAGTCAAAATCCAGCCTTGTAGTGGTCTCTGCTGATTGGTTAGCCTTATCAGCCTTAGCCAGGCTGCTTTGATTAGGTGATAGGTGGCATGACCAGAGCAAAGGTTATTTGATGGAGAGAGCTCTGCAGCTGGGAAAGAGGAGTCTTGCAGAGGGGGCTGGGTAAATCAAACTGAGCTCAAAGAGAGAGTAGATCAGTAATGAATGCCAGGTGTACCTACCCCCACATTCTGTGTCCCAGCCAGATGGCAGGCTTGGGACAGGAGTTTACAGAGGTCAGGAGGAGGAAAGCTAATGGAAATGAGCCACACTGTGAGTTGGTTTTGCTAACCCTTACTCCCCTGGAGAGAATTATATCCATGCTGGATTTCTTTTTTTTTAAACATAATTTATTATGTCACGGGTCAAGTACAGTGCAGGAAACATCTGCCATACAAGACATTGCGGATTATTGTCATTGACATTTACTTTATACATTATCATGGTAATGTAAAATAAAACAAACACATTGAACCCCCCCCCCCCCCCCCCCTCCGTTGCACTATTCCATTACTGTGTTTCGTTTGACACCACATCGCCCACCCCAACAAGTAGATTCCATCACAATATAGTTGGTGCCATCACCCCAGAGGCCCGCAAGACAACATAGACACTGATGCATCCACTCAGGGCACTGGGTCCAGATTGAGGCCCCGGTAGTCCGCCCATCTTTTCCAGATCTCGGGGTGCTTTTGCGGGCAACCCCTGGCCTTAAATATGGGGATCTCCAACCCCATACAGAAGTCTAGCCCATTTTTCCATGCCAAGAGAGAAGGTGGGGCCGATGCCTTCCACAGCCTTGCAATATCTCTTTTGGCCAATGTCAGCTTCAACAGTAACAAGTGTCTCTTGTATATGTTACCTCCTATACCCTCCATAATATGTAAAATTACCAATCTTGGCAAGGAAGGGAGCTCCCACCCCAACACTTCTGCCAGACAGGCCAGAACCTCTCACCAAAATCTCGTGAGTACTGTGCAGTACCAGATTGTATGTATAAGGGACCCCTCCTCCTGACCACACCGCAGGCATATCGGGGATGACACTAGGCCTGACCTCCACAACCTGAGCCTCGTATAGTAAACCCGGTGAAGATATTTAAATTGGAAAAGACGCAACCGCGCTGCTATCGCTGCTCCCCGAGGGAAGGCCAGTGCATCCATCCAATCATTCCTGTCTATTTGGCCAATATCCCCTGCCCATGCTTCTCTAAGTTTATCCAATGTAGTAGAGCAATTGGTCACTAATGACTGATAAATGTTAGCGATTTTATGGTCCTGTAGATCGCCCATAAATACCTTGGCTTCAATCGAACTGAATTCGGGGAGAGCCTCTAACCCATAGATACTTGGATAAATGGCATGCTGAAATTGGAGGTATTTATAGAATTGACTTTTTGGCATCTGGTACTCTTGTTGAAGATCTTGAAATGATTTCAGAACAGCGCCTCGCATCACGTTTCCTAATGTCAAGATTCCTGTATTGTCCCACCCTTGAAATCCGGAGAGTGCAGCCAGCTGTGGCAAACAGCCATTGTGCCACAGTCAGCTTGTTCCACCACCCCATCTTGCGGAGAGACTGTTTCCACACCTGAAATACCACTCGTGTGGCCGGCGGTAAAGGGTTGCGTAGAGGTGCTGAATACAATATGGTATGTAGGGAGGACTCTCCCAAACACATTCGCTCCTCTGCATAAGCGGGGTCTTTCCTATCCCCATACCACCATTCAATGAGCACTAAGAGATGCGATGCCATATAATATGATAGGTCATATGATGTGGCCAATCCCCCACAGTACGTCGACTGAAAGCAAGTCCGCAGCGCCACTCTGGACGCCCCCTCTGCCCACAGAAATTGACCCAAGGCCACGTTGACCTGCGTAAACCACGTAGGGAGTATTTGGTATGGATGATTCTGCAATTGGTAAGGCAGGCGCGGCAACGACACCATTTTACAAATCGCTGATCTACCATAGATAGAGAGGGGCATGTGTGACCAAGTTTTCATCTCCTCACGAACACGTGCCCATATCAGGATAACACTCTGCTGATCTGACAGGAAAACTCCCAGGAATTTTACTCCCTCTGTTGTCACTTTTACTGCCGACGCCCAAGGCCCCAGTCCAGTGGTTCCCCCCAGCACCCACAAAGTGGATTTACGCGGATACATGAAGAGGCCCGAGGATTCTCCAAAAACTTACATAATGCGAAGCAGCCTCGGTCCCGTCTTGTTTATGTCTGTTAAAAAGAATAAGACATCACCCGCATATAATGCCATGCGCTCCAATACCCATGGGGCCCACTCAAAACCCACCACCTGCGCATCCATCCGCACCCAGGCCGCCATGGGCTCCATGGCTATGGCGACAGGGGACACCCCTGACGGGTGCCCCTGCCTATTGGAAATGTGAAGGAGGTGGAACCCACAACATGCACCAACGCTGTGAGGTCTGTATATAACAATTTTAGATACAACAAATTGCGGGCCCATGTTGAGACGTCCAAGAGAGCGAACCAGTGCACCCAGCTAAGGGAGTCAAACGCCCTATCCATGTCTGCCAGCAAAAGGGCGGCCTGTACTCCCCTTCCCTGGATAGTGGCTATGGCGGTGTGCGCTCGTCTGATGTTATGACGCGTGGCCCTCTGGGCATAAATCCAGCCCGGTCTGGATGTATCAAATTAGTTATATTGGGTTGGAGTCGATAGCCCAAAATTTTGGCCTCGACATTCAACAATGAAATGGGGCGGTATGAGGCATGTTGATCTGGGGGCAGGCCTGGTTTATGGAACACAACCACTTCCACGTGTCTCCAGTTTCGTGGTAGACAACCTTGGTCCCTCGCTTCTTCTATAACCTGGAGAAAATTGGGCTCCAATTTAGAAATGTACTTCTTAAAAAATTTTCATGGGAAACCATTTGGGACCTGGCGCCTTCCTCCTCGGTGAGCAGAAGGTCAAGGTCTGCTAGTGCCTTGTCCGAGATGGCGCTGGCGGTAAGTCCGCTATAAAGTGGTGTATCCTATCTTCCTGTAATAGTTCCTTAGGGGTGCACAGCTCTTCAAAGTAGCTTGCGAAGCTCTCTGCTATGAGGGAGGGGTTGCTCAGAGCCCTCCCATCTGGGCCTGGTATACTAGGGAGAACTTGAGGATGCAAGGCCCCTTGACACAGTCTATGTAGTAATTTACTGGACTTGTCACCCCACTGGTAAATTCTACTGCGGAACGCTAGCCACGCAAGACGGGCCTCATCAATCAGAGTGTCGGCATGGGACTGTCATGCCAGCACCAGCGCGCCAGATTCCTTCCCTCCCCCCTACTGCAGCGCTCTAGTTCCAGCATATGGGCCTCTGATTGCAGAAGCAATTCCCTTCGGGTTCGGTGTGCCGCCGTGTTGTATGAAATGTCCACCCCCTGTAGAGTGGGCTTCATGGCCTCCCAGAGGATTGCAGCCTCTGCTACCGTCCCCACATTTATATCCAGGTATTGCTTGAGTGCCTGCCCTATGTGCTCCCGATATTTCTCATTCTGCAGATGCCAGGGGGAGAGACTCCAACCAGAGAGCTGTTTCTCAGGTCTCAACCGCGCCGTCAGAACAACTGGGGAGTGATCGGACAGACCTCTTGGGAGGATCTCAACTGCCCCTACCCTACCGATGGCACCTATTGGTACAAATATATAGTCAAGGCGGGAGTAAGAATCATGCGTTGTCGTTGTCGAAAAATACATGTTTCCCTGCTCCTCGCCATGCAACCGTCGCCATGAATCCACCAATCCCAATCCTGTCGCTAGGGAGTTCAGTTTGGTAACTTGATGCACATTAGAATAGCCCCCTGCTCTCCATCTATCTAAGGCCAAGTCGATCACATCATTCCAGTCCCCCCTTACTATTGCTAGTCCTTCCGGTATATTCGCCCACAAAGTCGTGAGGTGCTCAACTAATGCCCTTGGCAGTGGCGGAGGGGCTTATACACAGCCCAATACCTCCTGTACCTAATAAATGATACCTATAATAAATGCGTATCTCCCCGGGATGTCTGTCCATGTCTTGATATGTTCGTATGGGACCCTACGATGAATTAGTGTCGCAACCCCACGGGATCCCCTGGTAAAGCCAGACTGGTACACTTGAATATACCCATATCTGAGGAGGCACAATGCTTTAGTACCCATGAAATGTCTCCCGAAGCATCAGGATATCTGCTCGGTACAGTTTGGTCTGTTGGAGTATAGTCCCTCTTTTAACTTTATCTAGTGCTCCTCTGATGTTCCAACTCACTATTCGGAGGACCCCCGCCTGGAGTCGCACTCTATCTATATGGACAGCCATAAAAGGGTTTCGGAACTTCGATGTGTGAGACAACAATCATCTAGTGTGTGAATAGAGGCCATGTGTAGCAGTGACACAGTGCAAACATGTAACATGTGTACCCCAACTCCCCCCACCCAATACCTCAAAACTGCTGAAGTATCTGTCGCGGCGGAGGTGGCTGGCAGACCCCAATGTGAGCCCCCCCCAATGGTTCCCCAATAACCTGCCCATATTCAACGGGCGTTCCCCCTCAACTATTGAAAGTCTAACATAGGTACTAGCCCCCGCTCATGCTTCATTGATCGGAGCAGGTGTTGCCAATATTCTCCCATCCGAGAAAGTCCTGACGTGGCTATGAGGCCGAAGTCCCCTGCCGGGTCACCGAAGTGGATCTGTTGGGGTTGCTGCAGGATTTAGATCGGCGTCTGGATCTCGACCTCCTAGTTGCTTCGATTTTGGGCTTGGGTGGTTTGCAGACGATATCACTGGATGAAGAATCTGATTCCATCCTGGGAGGTGTGGGGGCCGAATCTTCACTTTTTCATCTGTCCTGCTGAAGATATCTTCTGGTGACTATAAGAAGAGCGTGCAGGACTGTTACACCACCCTAGCCTGTCGGTATAAAGCAACACATAGGGAAGTTTCAGCTCGCGAAGGCGTGCCTTGGCTGCAATGAATGACTCGCTTCTGCTGCACCATTCTTGTATAGTCTGGAAATATGAGGATGCAAGTGATTTCGAATAGCAGGGGTTCTTTGATTCTGGCTTGCTTTAAAATCATGTCCCTGTTATGGTAGTTTAAAATCTTTGCAATCACAGGCCTTAGTCTGGCTCCCGGGGGGCGGCTTCTGCATCAGGGCCCTGTGCGCCCTTTCAACAACTAAACTACAGGGCAGCGACTCCGGAGGAAGCCAGCTTGCGAGCTACTTAGCTAGGAACTGTTTCATGTCTCCCCCTTCACATCCTTTAGGGAATCCCACAAAGTGTAGGTTGTTTCTCCTGGCCCTGCCCTCCGTGTCTTCCACCTGCGAGGCCAGACCTCTGGTGATCGTCTCCAATGACGCAATTGTTTTCTGCAAGGTAGCGACCGAGTCCTCCACCCCCGAGACTCTGGTCTCGGTCTCTGTAATGCCCTCCACCGAATTCCGCAGATCCTACCTTAGGAGCATGACATCTGAGACTACCTCTAAAATGTTCACTTCCAAGGCATCTCTGGATTGTGTAATGGCCGCAATGAGTGTGGCATTATCCGGAATGCCTCCTTGTGCACCTCCTAGGTCGGTTGTCGAGGCCCCCGTTCCAGTGTAGCGGTCCAACGAACGTGCTCTGCTTAGCAGATCCTCCTACCGTTTTATCTTTTGTCATGGCATAGTCTGGACGCTTATCCCTCAGGTTGACAGTTCTATAGCCCCCCCGACAGGCCTCCTGAATGAACCACACCTGTAAAGCCTGTGGTTTGTGGATCTTCCCCCTTGCGATCTCGGCTATCAGTCTGGAACCTAAGACATTGGCCTACTACCATGGGTCCCCTACCAACTCCATCTGAACAAGTGCGAAACCTGGGAGTAATTATCGACAGGGGACTATCCATGAAAGATCAGGTCAACAAAGTCGCAGCCACCTGTTTTACCATCCTACGATGGCTACGTATAATCTTTTGGATACTCCCCAAAAACACCCAGAAATCTGTTGTGAATGCCTTGGTAACCTCGAGATTAGATTACGGCAACGTGCTCTACCTGGGGTCTACCAAGGCCGTCACACGGCGCCTTCAGCTGGTACAAAATGCCGCAGCTCGGCTTCTCTGTGGCTGTCGGAAACGTGACCATATTACAGAACGCCTGAGAGAGCTGCACTGGCTTCGTGTTGAAAATCGTATAAAGTTTAAAGCTTAAAGCTTTGAGCTTTATGCATAAGATCAAAATCGGATCAGCTCCCCTCTACCTTCAGGCCCTTGTCAGCCCCTACCTTCCTGCTCGCTCACTTCGTTCCTCATCCCATCATCTCTTCAATGTACCAAAGTTTAAACTCACCAGAATGGGCGGTGGTTCCTTTGCGAACTTAGGACCCAGACTGTGGAACTCACTTCCTTTGGCCTTTCGGATGGGAAACTGTCATATGCGATTTCGCAGAGCGGTGAAAACCTGGCTCTTTGATCTCTAAATCTTCTGCCTGATGTTGTTGATCTGTCTCTTAGCGCCGGGAAACCCTCATGGATAGTTGTCGCGCTCAATAAATTCAATAAATAATAATAATAATATCTGGCTGTGCTTCGAACCACCTGGGATATCAGGACTCAGGCGGAGACCTCCTGCCCATAAGCCGCACCAAGTTCGAACCCAGCCACATCCGCGGTCAGTCGTGCCTCCCCCTCCCACCCCCACTGGGTGTCCCGCGCTGCCTCCAGCCATCCAGCGTAATATATCTTATCTTGCGCCGAGTTTCTCATTACCTATGAGACCGAGACCCGGACCCTCACTAATTTGAAGTCCATATCATTTGGGACCAGCAGCCACAAAGCCGACCTTCACGCCGTAGGTCCACTGTTCGCCACCACCAGAGGAAACATAAATGTCTGTGCAGGGCTGTTAACCACCGTGCAGGGTTCCATTCAGCTCCCAGAACTCACATCAGTCAGAGTCCCCATGCCTGGCTCTGGTCCCCTGAGCCTCCAATGGTCCTCCACTCACACAGTCGGGGGCAATATGGCCCAGGCCGGGATACTACAGGGCATTAGATGGCCACAGCATCTCTCCACTGGGTGGCTACCTGTAACTTGCGGGCCCAGCTGCTCCAGTGCCGGCCCTCAAGCCACGGGCCCACACACACTGGCAGCCGGGGAGTATGGCCGCTTGAGCCGGCCCGCGGACGTCCAATCGGGGCCCCTCGTAGTTCCAATGGCCTCACCACAGGCAGCCCGGGCTCCTGCTGGCACAGCGTTCGACCCCGGCCCTCTGCGGGTCCACGGATCCCCTCCACACGGCCCGATTCAACAGCGGGGATCAATGGAGGAGGTGGGGAGGGAAAGAGCCTAAGCCCTCACCGGCCCTCCGCCGGGGACCTCCCAATCCCACAGATGCCGTCACTGCCACAATATACGCTTCAAGGCAGCCACCTGGAACCGATTCAGCCCGCGGCCAGCCCTTCTGCACTCGGAGATCTCCCGCATCCGCCATGCCCGCCGTTCTCAGCTCTGGCTACCACCCAGAAGTCTCAGCCTCAATTGCGCCTGCCAGACCTCCAAGGACGTGCACCACTGCCGCCGCTGCAAACGCTCCGGTCCCGGCACCTCTAAGGGTCGCAATTGCCACCACTTGGTCCACCACAGCTACGGGAGATTTTTAGTTCATCCGACGAAACAGGATAATTAAAGGATTTTTATAATGGGCTGAGTGGAGCTCGCCTAAAGAGCGTCTACCATGCTGGATCGCTAGGTCACGCCCCCCCATCCATGCTGGATTTTGGAAGTGCAGTGGTTTGTGTGACAAGAAAATGCCACATTTTGGAGGAAGTTGTCATGCTTTTGGGTGGCACCCAGCATCTCATTAGACAGAGGTGCTCCGTGCTTGTCGCACCAGAACACTGACTAAATATGTGAGCTGCATAGTCTCTCAGATCTGCTGCCTGAAACTACAAGGAAAAGGACTGGCCTGCTGGAATCTGAATCTCCATCCAAGGGCCTGCACTCTGAAAGACTGCGTTTGCTGTACAATCTTGTACTACAGCCCTAGGGACGGTGCCTTGCTTCAAAAAGGATTAAGCAGTGGATTCCCTGCAAGCTACAGGTCAGCAGAGCCCACCTGCATCATCTTTACCAAGAGTCCCCATCCTGGAGTGCGTCCAGTGGACTTTTAAGAATTTGGCCAGGTGCATTGTGGGAATTGTTATCCAGACAACCCAGAGACCATATAGGCGATTCCAGACCTTTGGATTGGTGATTTGGATACTTTGAACCTACAAGGAGACCTTCAGGAAGCACCTCCTGAAGTTTGGAGAACTTTTGTGAAAAAGCTCCATTAGGTGTCTGACCTTACCTCGCGAGGCAAGCCGACTGCCTTCACCTGCGACCCGGCCAGTATTTCAGGTTCGTCCCGCTGAAAGCTCCAGGGGTTCAGACTTCCAGGATTTGACCGGAGACTCGTGAAAAGTCAAACCGGCAAAGACTCTCTGAATCCGGCCTGCTGTGCAGGGTCGAGCGATGTCGGAAGAAGAAGTTCCAGAAACGTTTTTAAGTGTGAAGGTAAAATTGTGACCGGGGCCTTCAGCTTAGTGTATCCGACCAGGACTCCATCGCAGTTGGCCTCATACTTTGACTTTGTCTCAGTGAAGCATGACCAGATGGCTCAGCGTGGCGCTATAGGTTTTTAAGCACTATAAAGTGGTTAATCTTTAAAAATTCATAGCTCCAATTCCCTACATTGGATTTTGGTTCATAAAAATATTGCCTATTCTTATTAATTGGTGTGGGATTTTTATTTTGTATTGTTTCTTACTTATTTGCTGTAGTGGTGTTTTTAAATGCATTACACCCCTGTCTCCTAAGTTAGTCCAGTCTGCTTGTTGTCAGCTACCAAGGGCTGAGCAAGGGGCTGATTTACTGGAACCTTTACTGGACCCTATACTGTGTTAGCGACCTTTTTACTAGTCTTAGGTGCATACTTGCCCCTATTAATAACCAACTTTCCAACAAAGTGAATAGATCACAAAGTTCTAAAATGAGTAGAGCAATAAGAGGAAAGCAGTTCTTTTCATGATTTTCCATACAGAGAAGTAAAACATGACATCTTCATAACGATCAGGTCTTCTTAATCTTGACCGTGAATTAATATCCTCCTGCACCAATACTTTCATTTGTAACAGGAACCTTTCCTCTAAAGACTTTGTTTGAATTCCCATGATGCTGTTCCTCACATGCTCCGTGTTAAGTGTGACATTCCCCTCTATACCAATGCACTGCACTAACCTGGACATGCTCAAAGGAGTCCCTGAATCCACAGTAACAACATTGTTCCTAACCTATACAGTAATGAAAGGATCCATACACTGGGTTAAACCCTAAGTGCTAATCATAGCACAGAAACCGCCCTAATAGCAGCCACTGATGCCCTCAGATCTCTCCTCAACCAGGGAGAGACACCAGTTCTAATCCTCCTCGACCTCTCCGCAGCCTTCAACACAAGGTCCCACCACATCCTCCTTCTCGGACTCCACCAGATGGTGATCCAAGCAAATGCCCTCAGATTGATCGCTTCCTTCCTCTTCTGATGAACCCAAAGTGTCCGTCTCCCGCCGTACACCTTGGGCCCAAAGAATACTGTCTGTGGCGTTCCTCAAGGATCTTCACTAAGTCTAAACCTGTTCAACACCTACAAGGCCACCCTGATTAAATCATATGGGATAAACATCACATCATACGCGAACAACAGTCAGCTCATCCTCTCGCTATCCATAATTCCCACTAACACCAAAGCCAATTTCCACAAGTGCATGACCAGCATAGCCAGCTGGATGCAAAGCAAATGCCTAAAGCTCAATACCGAAAAAACAGAACTATTCATCTTTGGGAACAACACCTTCCCATGCGATGACTCCTGGTAGGCAGTGGAACTGGGCCCCACGCCCACTCCCACGGAACACGCCAGAAACCACAACATTATACTCTACAATAAGCTCACCTTGCAGAAACAGATAAAATGGGTATCTTCAGCCTGCTTCCTCACACTCCGCATGCTCTGGAAAATATTCAGATGGATCCCCGTCAGCGCCAGACACATTGTCCCCCAAGCACTCCTCACCAGCTGCCTGGAATATGACAACTCCCTCTAAGTGGGAATCACCTCACAACTGCTGAACAGAGTTCAAACCATTAAACTCTGCAGCCAGACCCATCCTTGACCTCCCAAGGAGAGCCTACATCACTGCTCATCTGAAAGCTCTCCACTGGCTCCCTGTCCACAAAAGGTGCCAGTTCAAACTTGTGATCCACACCTACAAGGCCCTGCACAACAACGGGCCAGCCTACCTAATCCACAGTCTGAACTTCCACCAACCCAGCAAACAGCTTTGCTGCTCCTCCCTCTCCTTCGCTGGCATCCTCCGCTTTCATAAAAGCAGAAGCGGCGCCCACGCTTTCTCCTTCCTGGATTAAAAGACTTGGAATGGCCTCCATCTCAACCTCATTCCCCATATCCCATACCAGGCAAGTGCTAATCTTCAGCATATAATATATACATTTTCATTCGCCATTCCTTCTCCAAAAGATTCATTTCAATGTTTCTTTAATCTTAGATACTAGCTGCTCGCACACCCGATCCTGATAATGACCTCACATTGCTAAAGGTCGAAACGTCGTCAACAGTAGACTTATACCAACTCGAATTCCATTATATAAAATTAACTAAAGTAGTTACATGCCTTTTTGTTTTTATATGATGCAGTTTTTCTATTACTCATCTATCAGTACACTCTTTTCTCTCAAATGTGAGCACTGGATTTTTATTCCACTCCAAAAAAATGCTTAAGATTCTTCAGTAACATGCAATGAATACATTAATAATTGCACCATCCACTTGTTTTTCTACCTGTTTCTACTTGCCTTTGTATAGATTTTGATTTTATTTATTAAGTGATCGGTCTTTTAAAAACAAATCCATTACACCAAATGACATTTTTAACCCCTTCGCTGCTGCGGACATTCCGCTGCAGCGCTGGGGGGGGCAGGGGGGCAGCGCGGTGGGCCTGTGCTCATGACGGAGCCGCTCCGTCATGAGCCACAGTTGAGCTGTGCTCATGACTGAACGGTTCCGTCATGACTCCGCCCATTTGCGTTGTCGCCCCGCACAGGCGGGGAAACAGCGCCGCGCAGGCGGAGCGGCCGCCAACAGGATTGTCATGACGGAACCGTTCCGTCATGAGCACACGCCAACCGTGGCTCATGACGGAACGGTTCCGTCATGAGCGGGGAAGGGGTTAAATAGTACTACTGCATACCTATATAAACACATAAAATCGTTAGTAGAATGTTTACATGGTTAATCTACAAAATACTTCTGTGCATCAATTATTTAAAATTTCATTTAAAAATGGAGATTTGTGAAGTTCATGTCTTTGTAACAGCCTATTTATTTTACTTTTCGAAATTTTTCTGATTGTCCAGTAGTATTTTAAAAAATCTATTTCGATCTCCACAGAGTTTCAACCAATTTCCTTTAAATATATCTTTAAAAGTTTCACCCCCCTGCATACTAGGGGGATTGAGGCCCCGCCATGGCAGGTGATTACAGCTTCTCTACATGTTCGTATATTCATACTATTCAGTAGTGCTTTTATTAGTGACTTCCGTTCTTTTAATAACTTTGAGCATAAGCAAAAAATGTTGAATAGATTCGTATTTGTATCCGCATAGTCTGCAGTCTCGATTTTCCCTTTTATCCTTCCATACTGGGATTAAGTCTTTTGTTTCCCACATGCCAAGACGCAGCCTCATAAATTGATGTTTTAGGGTAAGTGAGAAATAGGCTGATAAATATTCCTGAGGCTTCCTTTTCCCATATGAGCTGATAACCGTCCAGGCATGCTGTCTTTGCAGTAAGGTGTTCTCATCCGTTGAGTGAGACAAGAGTTTTATTGTAGCGTTGATTAGTTTATTAAAAGCCTTTTTCCCTATGCTGAGATTCCAAATGTCTTGGGCAGACAGGTCCTCTATCACCTGGTTTAAATAACTACCCCAAGATCCTTGCGTTTTCTTTTTGTCTGTCTATTTCTTTCCAGTATTGTTGATGCACAGAAGTATTTTATAGATTAACCATTCAATTCGAGCGTTTGTTCTGTCAAATATTTGGCTACGGCACTCATTCCTCGTTGTACGCCGATTGGAGATTGACTTGGTAGTGCTAGATCGTCGGCATACTGAAGGCACCTGATTTTCTCATTAACTAGCGATGGGGGATGACTATTCAATCAATCAGAGCATTTATAGAGCGCGCTACTCACCCGTGCGGGTCTCAAGGCGCTGAGGGGGTGGGGGGGGGGTGGGGGGGTGGGGTAGCCGCTACTGCGTGAAGATCCAGGTCTTGAGGTGTTTTCTGAAGGTGAGATGGTCCTGGGTCATTCGTAGGTGTGCGGGGAGGGAGTTCCATGTCTTGGCTGCCAGGTAGGAGAACGATCTTCCTCCGGCGGTGGTTCTGCGAATCCGTGGGACGAGGGCGAGGCTGGCGGAGCGGAGCTGGCGGGTGGGAGTGTAGAGCGAGAGGCGGTTGTTGAGGTATTCGGGGCCCATGTCGTGGAGCGCTTTGTGTGCGTGGGTGAAGAGCCTGAACGTGATCCTCTTGCTGACAGGGAGCCAGTGCAGGTTTCTCAGGTGGGCGGATATGTGGCTGTGGCGAGGGATGTCGAGGATGAGTCGTGCGGCAGCGTTCTGTATGCGTTGTAGTCGTTTTTGAAGTTTGGCAGTGGTTCCCGTGTAGAGGGCGTTTCCGTAGTCCAGTCGGCTGGTGACGAGGGCCTGGGTGACAGTCTTCCTGGTTTCGGTGGGGATCCACCTGAAAATTTTCCGGAGCATGCGCAGGGTGTTGAAGCACGAGGACGAGATGGCGTTGACTTGCTTGGTCATCGTGAGGGAGGAGTCCAGGATGAATCCCAGGTTGCGTGCGTGGTCTGATGGTGTCTGCGCGGGGCCCAGTGCTGAGGGCCACCAGGAGTCGTCCCAGGCGGATGGGGATTGTCCGAGGATGAGGACCTCCGTTTTGTCTGAGTTCAGCTTCAGGCGGCTGAGCTTCATCCATTCTGCGACGTCTTTCATTCGTTCTTGGAGGTTGGTTTTGGCGGCGGCTGGGTCTTTGGTGAGGGAGAGTATCAGCTGGGTATCGTCGGCGTAGGAGATTATGTTGATGTTGTGTTTGCGTGCGATGGCGGCGAGGGGGCTCATGTAGATGTTGAAGAGGGTAGGGCTGAGCGAGGAGCCTTGGGGTACGCCGCAAATGATCTCGGAGGCCTCTGAGCGGAAGGGAGGGAGGCGGACTCTCTGTGTTCTGTCGGAGAGAAACGAGGTGATCCAGTCCAGGGCCTTTCCTTGGATCCCAGTGTTGAAGAGGCGAGTTATTAGGGTGCGGTGGCATACTGTATCGAAGGCTGCCGAGAGGTCCAGGAGGATGAGGGCGGTTGTTTCTCCGTTGTCCATCAGGGTCTTGATTTCGTCGGTGGCTGCGATGAGGGCGGTCTCGGTGCTGTGGTTGGCTCGAAATCCGGACTGGGATGGGTCGAGCGTGTTTGCTTCGAGGAAAGCAGTCAGCTGTGTGTTGACGGTCTTCTCTATGACTTTGGCCGGGAAGGGCAGGAGAGAGATGGGGCGGAAGTTCTTGAGGTTGTTGGGGTCTGCTGTAGGTTTCTTCAGAAGGGCTTTGATTTCTGCGTGCTTCCAGCTCTACGGGAAGGTGGCTGACGTGAAGGAGCTGGTTATGATGTCCCGGAGATGGGGTGCGATGATTGTGTCGGCTTTGTTGAAGATATGATGGGGGCATGGGTCCGAGGGGGAGCCGGAGTGGATGGAGTTCATGATGTTGGTGGTGTCTTCAGTGCTGATGGGGGTACAGGAGCGGAGGGTGGTGGTGGGGGTCGCTGGTTCGGAGGTTGGAGGTGGAGTCTGAGGTCCGAAGCTGTCGTGTATGTCTGCGATTTTTCGGTGGAAGAACGTGGCGAGGGAGTTGCAGAGTTCTTGTGAGGGTGTTATGTCGTTGTTGCTGGCGTTGGGGTTGGAGAGCTCCTTGACGATGTTGAAGAGTTCCTTGCTGTTATGGGTGTTGTCTAGTCGTTCTTTGAATGATGTCCTTTTGGTGGTGCGGATCAGTTGGTGGTGTTTGCGGGAGGCGTTCTTGAGGGCTGTCATATTTTCTGTAGTTTGGTCGCAGCGCCAGGTTTTTTCGAGGAATCGGCAGGTTTTCGTTGATTCTTTGAGGGCGTCTGTGAACCATGAAGTTTTCCTGTTGCTGGTCATGCCTGGGGGGTTCTTGAGTGGTGCGAGGTCGTCGGCGCAGTTGGTGATCCACTGTGCGAGGTTGTGGGCCGCGTCGTTGGTGTCGGAGGTGTTGGCTGGCGGGTTCTGGCTCAGTGATGAGGAGCTGGTCTGTGGATATTTTGCTCCAGCATCTGGGGGGGATCTGTTGCGTGCGGTGGTGGGATGTGTTCTTATTGAAGGTGAAGAGGATGCATCTGTGGTCTGTCCAGTGTAGTCCGGTGGAGTGGTTGAAGGAGACGTGGTTGCTGGCGGAGAAGATGGGGTCGAGCGTGTGGCCAGCGGTGTGGGTGGGGGTGTTCACCAGCTGTTTGAGTCCGAGGTTGGCGAGGTTGTCGAGCAGGGTGGTGGTGTCGTTGTTGCTGTTTTTCTCCAGGTGGAAGTTCAGGTCCCCTAGGAGGATGTATTCTGGTGAGGCGAGGGCGTGTGGGCTGATGAAGTCGGCGATGGTTTCGCTGAATTGTGTGCGTGGCCCCGGGGGTCTGTAGATGAGTGTTCCTCTAAGGGTGGTCTTGGGGTCGGTGTGAATCTGGAAGTGTAGGTGTTCGGCGGCGGAGAGTGTGTCATCGGTGTTGGTCGTGACGCTGATGGTGTTCTTGTAGACGATAGCGATTCCTCCTCCGGTTCTGTTGATGCGGTCTTTCCGGGTGATCTTGTAGTCGTTCGGGATGGCTATGGCGATGTCGGGGGCCGAGGAGGCGTTCATCCAGATTTCCAGGAGAGCATCTTCAAGATCAGATATATACAGATTGAAAAAAGTTGGAGCTAACACGCACCCCTGTTACAGACCATTTTGGGTGTATATTTTCTTTGTTTTCCACCGGCCATCCCCTAACTTTACCCGACTCATTGTGCACGAATATAATTCTCTGATGGTGTTTAATAAATTTGTAGGGATGCCCCAGCCGTCCAGTTTTTCCCATAGACATTTACGGGGCACGCTATCGAAAGCTTGCTTAAGGTCCACAAAACAGGCGAACAAGGCGGTGTTCTTAGATTTGGCTTTTTCGGCAAACAATGTTAATGCCGTTAGGTTTGTTAAGGTGCCTACTCCGGCCCGAAACCCTGTTTGAGATCTTAGGATACAGTTGTAATTGTCTGCCCATTTTTTCAAATGGGTTAGCAAGCAGCTCTTATATAACTTTGCTTCAACATCAATTAAAGCGATCAATCTGTAGTTTATCGGCTTTGTTAAATTTCCCCCTTTAAAAATTGGCTGGATGATACTTCCCCTCCATGATTCTGGAATTCCGTTTGTCATAAACAGCTTGTTGAAGAGTGGAGTAAAGTAATGGGCCCAATATGAAGCTTCTCCCTTGAAAAGGACATTGGGGATTCCATTGGGGCCTGTTGCACCCTCTGAATTTAGTTTCTTTATGATTTTTATTAATTGACTGACTTCCATTAATTTATCGGAGTTTTTGCATTGTAGGGCGATGTGTTTATTATTCGAATTGAAGGCCCCAGGGAGAATCTGCGTTTTTTGTTCCGCGCTCCTCCTCCTGTCCTTTTTTGCTATTTGACTAACTGGTGTTGGTTTGAGCTTTGGTTCTTTATACATACTCATTATGTTAGCTACCCATGTATCCTCATTTATCTCTGCGTTTTGATGTCTATTTTTCCCCGAGTGTCAGTGAATTTATCTGATACCAGAAGTGTTTTCCGTTCCGTTGTTTACTTGCCAGAAGAAGTTTATTCCATATTGCAACGCGATATCTGGTTTTAGCTGTTCGACAGTTCTTATATTGTTTTCTTATTTTTTTATTTTTTTGTTAAGCTCACTTCTGTCGGGTTTTTCCCCCATTTTTAACAGGCTTTTCTGCTTACGTAGTTCTTGATTCAACCAGGGATGGTGACTGCTTGTCCAAATGGGCTTCCTGTGTTGCTTAGAGGGATATTGCCTCTTGTTGTCCACAAATCTTTCCATTAGGGCTCCCGTTATATTTTCCCAAGCTCTTAATCTCTTGCCCTTCCCGGCTTGAAGTGGCTTAAACTTCCGGATTCCTCTGAACTTCCTTCACTCGTTCACTTGGCGAAATACTTCAGCCATTACCTTCTCAATCCCTATTCCTCGCCATTTCAATCTTTTTAAATTTTAGGCATATGGCGTGGAGAGTGGAGAGTAGATTTTTAGTTGCTGTCAGCCTGGCTGTAAATTGCTCCAATTGCAATGTTTGTGGCATGTGGTCGCTCTCTATGCGTGACACGGTTTGGAATTTTTGCGTCTGTCGCACTACAGTTTCACTCACTAAGGTATGGTCGATGGTTGAACTTTTGCTCCCGATTAAAAAGGCCATTGCTGCTTGTGAATCCTCTTTTGTGTTTCCATTGAGAAGAGTCAATCCTAGTGTTTCAAATTGTCATCTAAAGTTGTTTCCCTTTTTATTCAGGTTCCCTGGGGTGGGGTATTACATAAATTAATATTAAAGTCACCTGAGATGATGAACTGTGCATGACAATACATCCTTTGTAGTGATTTCATTATTCCAACAACATGTTCATATGCTCGTCTTTTGTCTCCTCACTTGGGTGAATGTGGACATCAAGTAGTGTTAGTACTGTTAGAGTCCAGTGGCGGTTTTTGCATTGGGGCGGTGGGGCGTTGCCCCACTTAATTATTTGTGTACATTTTCGAGCGCGCCGCTTTAAATTATTAATACAATTTCAACTTTCAAAGTTGAAATTGTATTAATAATTTAAAGTGGCGCGCTCGCATCACTCGCGGCCGCGGTGTCACGTCACGTGACAACAACTCGGACTCCATGTCCGTTAGGCAGGAGGCAGGCAGCATTGATTTTCAATGGGGCGCGGCCTCTCACAATGTGCACCGTGTGGTCACATGGCGTGCGCGTGTTGGGTTTGGCCGGCTGCCTTTCCTCGGCCAGGAACCCAGCATGCACATAGTGGCTTTGCTGCCGCAAGCACAAGGTGACTGGGGGAGGTGCCCAAAACAGCAGATCCCAGTAGGAGCAAAATGAGCGGCGAGTTTGCCTGCTCATGCCCATCCTACGACAGCAGCATCTGCGTCCGGATTGGCTGCTGCAGCCGAGGGGTATAACTTACTTAGAGTTGGAGTTGGCACTGCATTGCAATCCGCAGGGGTGGGAGGGCCTGCCCAGTGCCTAACGTAGCAATGGCCAATCAGTGTCATGGTTTATTATTGAGCCATGCAGTGATTGGCCATTGTGCCGTTGCTGGGCAAATTCCTCTCACTCTCGGTAGTCGAGACTAGCGCGTGGAGAGAGTCAAGACTACTAACTAGACTCTCTGTGAGACACCGTCCGTGACGCGATTCAATTCATCATTCATCGAGACAGCGATCATTTCTTGGATCGGATCAACTGCCCCCCATTGCCCGGCCTTAGCAGGTCAGTCCTCTAGCCTCTACTCCATATCCCCGCCGCAGTACTGCATCTCCAGCCCAGCAGCCCTTGCACATCACACTACTAGTTGCAATGCAAATGCAAGCACAGGTAGTGTGTGGTACATACAAACAGTACGGTGTGAGAGCGCGAGGCCTGATCTGCGCAGTAGTAGCAGATGTGCGGCCATGTGCGAGAGGCTGGGGGTATGCTGTGGACTGTGGTACAGCGGAGATCAGGCCTGTGAGTGTGAGCGAGCGTTACGTTACCGTTAGTGTGCGAGAGGCCTGATCTCTGCTGTAGGCCTGAGGGTGGCAGTTGGTGTGTGAGAGCGAGGTGTGGTCTCTGCTGTGTGTCTACATCTAATGGTATTAGCAGTGTGTGTGAGATCAGATCAGTGCAGTGTCTCTGATCGCAGGTGTGAAGGAAGCCATGCCTTGCTGTGTTACACAGTATGGATTCGTGATCATGAATCACGCCTTGGAGCTGTTGGTGCTGAGAAATTAATATGTTCATGAGGTGTGGGAAGAATAAACTATCAAGTAAGTTCACCGACACCCGCTGAGTGTGATGTCTTTTTTAGGTTAACAGAACTCTGCCACAATTGTCGGTCTAAATGTAATTGTGCCATTGTAACACATCAAAGTTGTATATCCGTGCTGTTGCACTTGCAGTTCAGTACGTGTCGGTGCCCTCTGCCCTGCAAGTGAGAGCGGGTGACTTAGTGGCTTTACATTGTATTTATTGAATGAGGAATATGACTTTAATGTAAAGCACACAAAGTGCTAAAAGCGAGCAGCACGGCCTGCCAGTGCCAGGGTGTTCCGTCCTTTGATGTAAACAGTATTGATGATGTGAGTGTACATGTGTGTACACAAGGACGACGTGAGATTTTGTTTAGGGAAAAATGCTTTGTTTGCAAACCTGTCCATGCGCTAACCCCGAATCACCCGCACAAGCCATGTAGAGAAATGTTGTGTTAACTAAATGTATTGCACGAAAATACTGTATTCAACCAGGGGGATCCGTCATCCGGTAATTTTCATTTTTAATCATTATCAACTCCCAACGATTTTTTTAAAGCAGGTATTGTTGAAGGATTTAAATTAGAAGCAATTGGGGAAGAATGTGAGCTAAAACCTGCTCTTTTTGTCTTTACATGGGGTGGGAGAAGGCTGTCAGACAAGTCGGTCTGATGCGAAAAGCGTGTCAGTGTGTCTTTATGAGTGTTGTGTTTATTTGTGAGGTTCGTAGTGTATGTGTGTGTCTCTTTTGTGCGTGCGTGCGTATTTGGGCGAAAGTATCATTTTAATGGGTTGCAACTTGCTACGGTCATAAACGTAACCGTGGGATTTGAGTCGGACTCGAGTTGAAGTTTAAAGTTCTAGATTTGGCACTCCATGTTGGTTTTAAATTCCAGAACAGTGCCGCTAATGGGGTCTGCGAGGATGCCCTTGCTGTGTGTCTGCACCCCCCCCCCCCCCGTTCATCAATAATTAGATAGAGCGCCCGCTCAGAGCAGCAAGAGGCCCTTCAGCACCATGAAGTGAGTGACTATACCTATACATATGGCACTAACTACTTTAAAAGAGCTCACTGAATTCCATAATTCCACTGCTAAGAAATGTGCAACCTTTTGCAAAACATAGTAAAAAACAAGTCTAATAACTTTATTGGTTAGTAAACACTAACAAGCAAAATAATTTATTGAACACAGGCATTTAAATTGCTACTCGAATCGAAAACTGACAACATTCTTCTGCAGGCCAAAAGTAGAACCATCACAAGAATATATCAGTTCATCAAATTATTGTGCTGGAAACAAGGAATTAAGTTCCAAAATAAATTATACTGTTTCCCAGTGCTTTCTCAAATTTGCTTGAAAATGCACCATTTGTCCACTCTTTTTACAAACTTTTCTTTGGGGGGGAACCCCCAATCCCCCCTTAGGTGGTTCGGGCTACGCTCGCTCGCAACGGTGAAGTTTCACAATTGTTTTACGCCTCACCACTTTCAAATGTCACCAGCCACCACTGTTAGAGTCCCATCATTTTTAAGCGTTAACAACTTGGTTACAAGAACCCAATGCGTCCCTATGGGGAGTTTATTTAATGACCAGTCTAATTTGGTCGAAAAATACGAGGACAAACTGCCCTTTGGGTGTCCAAATTTTGCTGATTTTATTGCTGGTTCATGATGACCGGTGAAGCCTATAATATTGTAGGGAGTTGTGCTCCAAGTTTCTTGGGATAAGATGATGTCATACGCTTGCAGGAATTCCAATACACCAGGGTTTCCTATAAGATTTTCTAGGCTGTGAGTGTTCCAAGAGCAAATGTTAGATAATTTTTGAATTTCTTGTGGGGCTTTAGCTCGTCAGGATTGCGAGTTGGCACTGTTTCGGTAACCCCATCCTATTTTCTTTAGTCACCTGTTTAGTCGTGTTAAATTCATCTATACTCCTTACGAGTGGGGCAATTATCAGGGGCCTTGTAATTATTAAATTTGCGACATCTATCTGATTTGTTGCTGCACCTATGGCACCTCTCAATAGGGATCCCTCCCTTTCCTTTTTGAGGAGAAACGGACCAGGGTAACGTGGGGCCTCTATCCTTTGTAATTCAATACCCCAAGCCTTAAACTGTTGCTGATGAGTCATTATATGCTTTGCAATTTCTGGTGAAGACCAAGTTGTTACTTTTACCTTTCTCTCTTATTCATAGATGGATGCGCTTTGAATTCAATCGATAACAAATTGGAAGAATTGATATAGGCTATTTCCAGTACTTCCTTTACCAGTTTTATAATTGTGCCTCTATTTAAAGTGTCAAAGTTACCTCTTGAGATGTAATTTGGGAGTAACACTATTTTGTTTGATTCATTGACCCTTGGCGTGTTGGAACGTTGCTCCTGCATGAGTAGTGAGTCCTCGCCTTCCAACCTGGGGGGACATCTCATTCTAGCTTCCTCTTTAGTAATTACCAGAATCCCTGATCTCCTTTGGACATATCCCTCTGATTTAATATTACCTTCCTTTCGAATGTTGAAGGATTCCAGACACTTATGAGCCATGAGGATTTGCCTATTGGGTAATATCTCTTGTTCTGCTGCTGCTAACATCGATCCATTTTCGGTATCACTTTTGGAGAGTAAGCTGGTTGTTCTCTCGTTTCCTGTGGGATTTGTTTCTTGGGTGCTTATTTGTGGGGTTATAGATTCCGATTCTGTTTTTATTTCGTTTTTCAAAGTTGGTGACCTGACATTCTTATGTTGCAAGAATAATGGCCATATTTAGTTTTTTTGGTCTGCTTTCCCTTTGTTCCGTGCTTTTCTTTGCCTCTTTTTTTCTTTTTTTGAAAGCACGGGATTGACCTCCGCTATTTCTGTTTTTTTGTTGTCCTTGGTTCTGTTTGTATTGGGGTTAATATCTTTTCCCTTAGTGGCTTTCACTTGTTTCTGTTAAGACGGTTATTTCCAAAGTGGACATTTGGGTTGTTTGTGTGTTGTTTGTATCTTTTTGTGACAGTCCTGTTATTTTCCTGGGCGAATCCTCCACTGCCCAGTCTTTTTCTCTTTTAGATGGCCTGGTAGCTTGGGCTCTCACTTCCGTCAATATATCCGTCAAGATAGTTGTTAGTATTTGCGGATTTCCACATGTCGTTTTGCCCTTGCAGTTGACTTGCTGCGTATAGTTATGCTGTTGAGCTCTTGTGATCAGGTTGTTGAGTGTCTGTAGCTTCTTATCGATACCCACTATGTATATTGCCATTATGTTTAGTATTTCCACATGGAGATCGTGTTTGTCAGCTTGATGAGAAATTGCTGTTGAGATCAACCCCATTGTTGACAAAAGGACACCCCAAGTGCTGGGTGGAGCTTGATTTCCACGTTTGTTAAGTGACTATATTTGATTGGGCAGAAATGATTGCTTGGTTCTGGGTGTTGGTCCCCTAGCTGATGCGAGATGTCTATGGTCCTTAACTTTTCCGTTATTAATGAGCGCGAGCTTGATGGTGTCCCTTTGTCTAAAGTTAGAGGGCTTCCTACCTTACACACGTCTGTCCCTTCTGCTTGTGATGACGGAGTTGACACAACCTCTTCTATAACTGATGAGGTCCGTTGATTGTTACAATTTTGTATCCTCCTTTTGTGTAAAGGAGAGGTTGACCACAAACCGTTGGAATTGTCGGAAACAAGCACTTTTTCTTGGGCACGTGAATTTGATGATTCTTGTTGCTGGAATTGACTGACTCTACCCTTGCTCATGCCAGTTACTGAGAACGAAGGAAACGAGTTTCACTAAAGATTTGATTGTGAATTACTGCTTCTGTTGTTATTTTCCTTGCTGAGTTTGTTACTATATATGTGCTGACTGAGCACTTCTGAATTGAGACATCCGCTGATCCATCTTTGCATTGTCCATCCTTTCTGGCTACTCCGTTACTTACTAGTTGTAAGTCCATTCTGTTTTCCTGATCAAGACTGCTATTTTGTTAAAGGTGCACCTTTTGGACTCGTTTTCCGTCTGTGGTGCTGCACTATTTGAACTTCCCTTGTTTGTTAACCCTTTGGCAGTTAGGAAGTCTGTTATCTTATAACTCTTTCCTTTTGCTATGGACCAACCTTGCTTTCTTCGTAGCAGAAACTTTGCTGGGAGATTTGTTTTCATTTGTGACATTCAGGGGTGTAACTGAGTCCTGTTGCTCCTGTCTGGGAGAGTCTTTCCTTAACCTCTTTGGATGTCTGTTTCCTGTGTGATTGGCCGTGACCTTGGTCCTTGTCCTGGTCCTGGGCAGCTCTGTTTTTTCCTAAGTGCATTTCTGATGCCCTTACAGCGCCCTTTTCCCACTTCTTGCCGTTACCTTTTCCTTTTCCTTTGCTGGGTGCTAAATGTCCCCTTAATTTTTCGTTTCACTTTTGCTCTTCTGCTCTTTCGGTCTTGTATTTGGGTGTCGACAGATGATCAGTAGGCTGTACTTGAGCTGGAACCAACCGCCTCCAGCCATAATCCGTGCGTGTCTTCTCTTTTTTAGTGATTTTTGTTATCTTGGATGTTACTGCAGGCCTTTGGCAGTTTTCAGCGGAAAATTGTGATAATGATAATGAACAATCCCGCACGATCCTTGCCTGCTTGGTTTTACCTTCTAGAACCAGCAGATATCTGTGCTGGTTCACTGCTCTCGGTAGCCTCTTGGGGGTTCACTTTTTTCCTATGCTGCCTCCTCTAGTGGAGCTGTCATCCGCAAGTGGGTTCAAGTTTTCAAAGTTCAACGTTTGTGAAATTTTTGAAAGTTTTAACAGTAATTGGATAGTGATTACGGGGGCTGTGAGTCTGAGATTAAAAACGGCAGAGTGGGGCTCACATGGTGGTACCGCAAGCTACTCCCTACCTAGTTGGGACGCCTCAGCGGTTAGCCAGGGGCTCTCACTTACCGGCTGCCTGCTAATGGCGGCCGCGCTCGCCGGCCTACCTTGCTCTGCGCCTCACTGGTAGGTAGGATCTACCGACCTCCAAACGCCCACCGAATGCCTCTCCAGTCACGTAGACTTGCGGCAGACTCCCGGCTGCAGTATCAGCGGCTGTCCAGCCTTGTGGTATTTGCCAGCAAAATCAGGGCGTCGGCGGCGGTGTCCGTGAGTATTTTTTCCGGTGGCAGGTGAGGCGGGAGTCTCTGCCCATGCTGCGCTTGCTTCCTTCCTTCACAGCCGCAGCCTCAAACCTGCACCACACCTCGCCTCGCCTCTCTGAACAGTGTGGCTGTGTGGCGAACTGCACGAAAACCAGGAATGGATCAAGGGAGGGTACAAGTGGCCTTGGTGTAGTATTAATAATTGTTTGGTCTTTTGATTTGTTAAGACTACTTCTCCTTCTATTGTGATTAATTTCCTTAGTGAACCACTGTTTTGGTGCAAATCCCAATTTAATCAAAGGCTCATCCGTCAACTGTCTTTTGTGGCGTGGTAAAGGCATAAATCAAGTGAGCTGTCTGAGCCGTTCACCCGACTCGACAAAATGGCGGCGTCTGGTACTTATACATAAAGGAAGGAACATAATCAAATAGAACGGCAGAACCAGAGCCCACTGGACGGGAAGTACCCGTTGCTCATGAAGGTGGGTGAATTTAATTAGCAGCATGTGCAATAGCAGCAACCCTAACTCGACACTTAGGATATACAAGACTCGTTTTGCCTGACCTGACAATGGCGTGTGAAGATACGGTCTGCCTGCTTTAGAACTCCCATGCAAAGGCACCAACAATTCTCCAGACCCTGCGCCTCCCCTGTCTCTGACAGCGGACGACCATCAGGATACCGGTTGTATGAACTTTGTAGAGCCGAATAACCAATTAGTATGTGCTAGTCACGAAGTGCTTGGCTTCAAAATGGCGCGCAAGCAGCTAGTTCGGCAGACGGCATTAAATTAATGGTTGTCAGTAGTCTGCAATCCCGCCTGCATGGTTCTACATTCATCTGGGGTAGCAATTGTGCAAGCTATTCATAGCGCTACTTCAAGGCACCTCTGCTGACTTTTCTGCATTCAGACCCCACGTGTGGCAAGATACATGTCCGTTAATCTTCATGCTCTGCAGTCTTCACTGCCGTTAATGGGACCCCTAACTCAGCCTGGACAGCGCAAATATAGTGCTATTCGACGATCTTACTACAGTTATTATGTGTGACCCCAATGTTGCCTGCTTCTACCTCTAATCTCTAGTCACCATGTCACTTAACAGATCTTACAAGTCAGGCCAGTCCAGTGCGCTACACAACAAGGAGTGATTCCAACGAATCTTGAAGTGAGGCTCTGGTGATACTACACTATTGTGCTAATATGGGATTCTGAGTCCCACGTTGATCAGTTATCTCAAACTCCAGGTAACTTAAACCGGCTTGAATACTAGGTGTCACGGCTAGTCCCTACTTCTTGCCTACTGGTCCTTGACACTTGACACTTGCCACTGACGTTGACTTTCTCGTATGTTATGTTTTGTATGTGCTTTGTTCTTTTATTTGCTTTTCTGTAATTACTGCAATGATGAGTATACTTCATTCTAAATACAGTCTCATAATTAGGGCCCAGATGATCCTTAATGGTAGAAAAAGCTGTCTCACTTTGGTTCCTATGAGGCTAGGTGTTCTCATGGGGTCTTTCAGTGTGAATTAGTTGGAACCCTTAAGAGTTTGCCCAATCAGGCTACCAACAACGAGATAGAGGATGGCTCACAATAAAATAATAACGGAAGATATCAACATTGTATCTTCAAATGTGAAGGTGCTTAACCACCCTATTAAACGCTGAAAAGACTTTGACTACCTGGCCAAAACAAAAGGGGGCATTGTTCTTCACCAGGAAACGAAGTTGTCAGAAGAAGACACCAGTTTTATTAAGCACAATTGGATTTCCCATATCTCCTGTTCGCCAGCCGATCACAAAAAGAAAGGTGTTATCACTCTCATAGCTAGAAAATCAAACTTCTATCTCCCACACTCATGCATGACGATGAAGGGAGACTGCTAGTTACTCACCTGCAGAAAGGGGAGGATGTAATCCATGTCCTTAATATTTACGGCCCTAATTCTGATGAAGCCAGCTTCTGGGAAATGGTAGCAGGAAAGATAAATGACCTGCCTCAAGATGATCTCGTCATCGTAGGAGGGGACTTCAATCTACCTCTAACCCCCCTTATTGACCGACAATCTAAATGTCGGTATCAGACTACCCGTTCACATAAGATTCTCCATGATATCTGCTCCAAATTCAGCCTCAAAGAATCATGGTGCCTTCAACACCCAGACACACGCGATTATACCTTTTATTCCGCCCCGCACAACTCCTATACTAGGATTGACTATATTTTAATATCAGGCTCTTTCACCCATCTTATTGACTAGACAGACATTGCCCCATATTGATTTCGGATCAGTCCTGCATTAACACAAAACTAGAAGGCACTCACCCCACACTCCCCCCTATACGTTAGAAATTTAATGAGGAGGTACTTGCCGATCCATTCGATAAAAAAACTGATCGAAAGCGCTATTCAGGAATACATTAGGCACAATGAGCTGCCAGACACATTCACATTATGAGATGCACTAAAAGCAACTATCAGGGGGATTCTCATTGGCATCAAAGCACGAATTAACAAGAAACCCAACTCTGAACTAAATGCCTTAGAAAAAGAGATCAAACTCTTGGAATCTTCTCATGCCAATGCGTTGGATAATAGAGATGTACTCGATCATCTTATGAAGATAAAGTATCATTATAACAAAATAGTAAGTAAAATTGCGGGAGTGTGGATTAACAAATTTAAGGCACTGAAACTTTGTGAAGGAAATAAAGCAGGGAAACTACTAGCCTCCTATCTTAAACATAAGCAGGGACAATTCACCATCGCCTCGATAAAAGACTCCTCTAACGTCATCCAAAACAAGCAAAAAGAAATTCTGAACGCATTTAAATCTTTTTATAAAGATCTTTATTCTAATAAACAAACTGTTGACTCAGAAAAATGCGCCCGATATCTTGACTCTCTAAAACTTCCTGCCTTATCTATGGTGACACTCTGGACAAACCCTTCACAGACAAAGAATTACTTAGCTCTATTAGGTCCCTGAAAGGTAATAAAGCCCCGGGTCCGGATGGATTTTCAGCATCATTTTACAAAACATTCAGTGACTCTATTCAACGAACCCTGTTGAAAGTTTTCAACACTATGGCCCAGGAAGACCGTATTCCCACATCAATGAAGGAAGCCACTATCATTGTCATTCCCAAAGAAGGGAAAGATCCACTTTCGCCTAAAAACTATAGACCAATCTCACTGATTAAATAATCAGTAACTCCCAAGTTGGGTTTATCAAAAATCGTTTGTCTAATGACAGCACCCGCTTGTGCCACATCCTTGAACAGGCAAAGCTAAAACCTGTCCCGTTGTATGCCATTACTCTGGATGCGGAAAAGGCGTTCAACAGAGTCTCATGGTCATTCCTAGAACACTGTATGTTATCCTTCAATCTAGACAGTTCGTTTATCACCATGACTATGGCACTGTACTCTGAACCAACTGCACACATTGCGATAAATGGAACGCTATCTGATGCCTTTGCTCTTGAGCAGGGCACTAGACAAGGTTGCCCCCTTCCCTTTTTTCTCCTAGCCCTTGAACCTTTATTGCAAACTATTAAACAAAACCAGGCAATTGAAGGTGTGAGCTTTAAGGACCTCCGGGTGAAACTGGCCGCTTACGTGGACGATATTCTCATAGTCACGGAGGATCCATGCCCCTCCGTTGCTGCCTTGATGCAAACCATTGAAGTCTATTTATCCCACTCCGGGTACAAATTGAACAGAGATAATTTGGAAGTCAAACCCCTCAAGATTTACTGTACTAGGGAAACTTTGGGTGACTCGGGCCTTGCCTGGCAGCCGGGATTCATTAAATACCTAGGGATGGAATTTGGCAGTTTTCTCCTAGAGTCTACAACGTAATGAAACCACCACTCTGGAGAAAATCAAAAAACATCTAGATACATGGTCCCCAAGGTTCATCACTTGGTGGGGGAGAATTGAAACCATCAAAATGATGATTACGCCACTTGTGAACTGCCTAATAACTATGCTCCCCTTACATTGTCTGAGGAGTTCCATACAAAATTAGATATTCTCATCTCCAAGTAACTTTGGCAGGGGAAAAAGGCCAGAATTAGCCTGAAAAAACTCAGGCTGGACAAATCTCTTGGGGGAGTAAATCTGGCTGACTTTGAACTCTACCAAACCGCGTTTTTAGCAAAACAGGGCTTAAATTGGTTTGTTCCTCCCGTGGGTTATACTCCAGTCCGGTTGGAAATTGAGAAGTCGCTGCTCAACAATTTGGCCCCAGCTGCCCTGCTTACCTCCAGACTTACAAGTATCAGCTGCTCAAAATCCATATTTAAGAACACTAAACACGCACTTTTGCAATTAGATAAAAATCTGGATGTCAGTATAAGGCACTCTCACTCAGAATCACTGTGGGACAATCCTAAAATACAATATAGGGGGAGCACTATACACTTTAACACATGGATAGCTAAGGGTATCTCCTTTCCTCACCAACTTGTGGACCCTGTTGAACTCATCTCCTTTAAGAACTTACAGACAAAATTTAATCTAGATCATAGAGAATTCTATAGCTTCCTAAAAATGAAGGCGGCAATTATGAAAGCTAATCTATCGCCTTCTTCCCCCTCCCTCCCGCTATACATAGCAAAAATAATTAAGCTAGGACACCAAGTATCCTGGATCTATAAACTACTTCGGCCTAAACACTCAAACCTTAATAGAAAGCTCACCTCCTATTGGGAATCGCTTTCCGCCTTCCTGATCTCTGAAAAGGTCTGGTAAAGAAATTGGTCCTCAGTCTCTAGAAATAAAATTTCTCCTGCCCTATCACAGACAAAATTTTGTCTCTTACGCAAAGCATATTGGACATCAGCTTGCCTTCATTTACACAAGATAAGAGAGGATTCCCAGTGTTGGAACTGTAAAGAGGATACAGGAGACTTGGCACACCTGCTTTTTTATTGCAACTGCGTTAAACTTTTTTGGGACAGTGTCTTTGATTTTATTTCTGATCTTCTTTCATGCTCCCTTAAAAGAGAATTCACGCATTGGTTTTTGCTTCCCTCATTGTAGAAGATCTAAATGACAATGATAGGGCCCTTTTGGACCTTCTCCTGATAGCAGCAGTTAAAGTTATATTAAACAATTGGAAAGATACAAATAAAGCTTCGTTTAAATGCTGGTTAAATTGGGTATCTCAACTCCGAGGGGCTGTCACAATTGCCCTCCAAAACAAACCATGGAAACTCCCCCTCAGACATATGTGGGATAGTCTTGACATATAGTTTGAATCACACAAGTCGCCATGAAATGTACTCTTATAGTGATGTAAATTTCAGTCTGCTCAAGCTTGATTTGTACCGATTCTCTGCCTAAAGTCTCCTCTGAGTAATCACCTGTACTTTGTCACTGCAGTATACAAATCGATGCTGATTGTTTGTATTTGTTTTTCGTTTTACCTCCTTTTTCTTGATTTAGCATGTTTTGTAGTATTGTATTTATTTCTTTTGCTCGATGCTGCATTCCTATGTTCAAGAAAGCAACCAATAAAAAACTTTTGAACACAAAAATTTTACCCAAATTTGCAAACAAATTCGGTAATTTTTAAAAGGGGAACTATGCAAACATCTTCTAGCACTACAAGATGTGGTCCTGTAGATGACTGTAAACTTGTCGCCAGGAGACCCACACTAATCCCAGTTGCCTAACAAGCCCAATCTTGTCTCACAGTCTGCCAGTTTACTTTGCTGCCTCAGCTGACACTGGGACTGGGTAACCTTCACGCCCTTCACCCACCCCTAGGGCCCTTAGTCTGTGACCCTCTACATCAGTAGGCAGAGTAACCCCATTCACAGTTCTCTGTATGGGACAGAATTTACGTTTCAGCCGCTCATTCACCTGGGGAAGACAAATTAATTACCTTCATTTTGTGTAATGGTCACCATCACCTGATTATTGATGGGTTATATATATATATATATATATATATATATATATATATATATATATATCAAATGGCTTCGCATGACGCGTTTCGCTGTGATAGCTTTTTCAAATGCTGCCAAACAATTCACGGTTCTCCCGCCCTCCCTTTAAGCTACCTGCATCATTTCGAATGGTGTATGCAGTGCTGACGTTATGCCACCGGGAAGAGCCGAACCCAGGAGTCCAGGTTCAAGCGGAGCAGACACCAATGTAAGTACTTGCCCCAGTGGGCAGTGTCTGCTCCCGTATCCCAATGGCCGCCTAGTTCGTAAAGGCTTCGATGTGAATGTGAGCGGGGTAGCATTGTCCTGGGTCCTTCACCCCACCGCCATAAATCCCGATGCTCTCCTGTGCGCACCACCTCAGTAAGCAATGAGTCCCCTGTGAAGTCGCGGTCCGTCGTTGACAGCCAGGTACTGTTCAGGTAAGCGGTGTTCCGGCGTTTACCACAAAGTCTGTAGTTTCACCAAAGTTTAGCCACATAAACGCCGGACACTTAGGGGTTGGTACTCACAATATATATATATATATATAATCTACTGGCGGTCGCCAGTAGATAGTTATAGTTAGGACCGTGTTCCCATAGGAAATCTGAATATTCTATTTTGAATAACTTTGGCGCCGGTTGACTTATCTTCGTGAAATTTTCAAAACTAATGGGGCGCTCCGCTCAGCTCCTTCCCTGAAAGCTGAAAGTCTCGGGGTGAGCATAAATGAACATGGTCGGTATCCTTATAAAATATGCCGAGATTGACAGGTCTGATATTGTTCTCCAAATTGATGCCTTGAACACAGAGTTGGATGCTAGTGATCAGCAAGAATTAATAACGAAGACGAGAGAGGAGATCAAAAAACGTCTGGAAAAACATGAACAAGTAATCAAAACGCGTAAAGTCTTTAAATTTGCACGCGACAAAGCTGATTACGAGAATGGTCGCATCTTTACTTTTTCTAAAAAATTTGAATCTGTGAAACGCCAGGCAATGAGCAATAAAGCATCAACCATTCAAGTTCAACAGGCTGACATTGCAGCTACTTCTGATACTGACCTGAGTTCGTTGATTAGCAGTATTGAATCCGATGATAGTCTTGGTGTGGAGTGTCAGTCGACATTAAGTGGTTTTACCCCCTCTGAAGAATTGGGGTTTATAATAGAGGACAGACGGCATACTTTGAGGCCGAGAGGACCAGCACCACAGTTGAAAGACGGCGCAAGCGCAATAAGAGTCGGAAACAGAGGAAGAGGCAGAGGCGGCGCAATGAGGAAAGCGAGAGGGAGAGGGAATCCCCAAGCGATTTAAAAGAGATTGCAACTACTAAAGAGACGAATACTGTTATTAATTTGACTGATTTAGATCTCAATGTTGCTGAAATTCAACTATTATCCTTGGGCTTGTCCTATTGTCCCAAGAACAATTTCAAATACATACAATCTCGTATTGATGTCTTCAAATTTATACGTAAATTGAAATTGATGAAACATTTCAAGTTGAATAAAATGATATTGCTAGCAACATTATTTATCGCTGATTCCCTCCCTAGTAGAAACATCCTCATTTCTGATGTGTCCACATTAAAAACTTTACATTCTCTTGCTAGTAGTGGAGATAATATTTCCTCTAGTACTCAGGAAGAACTTACTTCTATGGGCATACAGAGTAGTAGCGCGGGTTCTAGTCCATTCTGTCCCCGCTCTACGTTTATCCCATAATGCCCAGAGACGCCATCGATGTGTTTAGCGACCGTATGATCGATGACCTTAAACAATTAAACCGCTCCACCTCTTTAAATCGTAAACGGCGGAGCTATACTGAAATGCAATATTCTAAGCTTATTCGCAAGATTAGTGACCATGGTGACATTATTATTAATAAAGCGGATAAAGGGGGCAATGTGGTCTTATGGCCACGTGATATGTATATTACTGGGGCAGAAAGACAGCTGAACGACTCCCAGTGTTACAGAAAGGCTTCCTTTTCAGAACTCAATCGAGTTAAAGAACTAATTCACAGATATTTATCTGAATGGAAAGGACAGGGCCTAATCAATAAAAAGGAGTATTTATTTTTGAAAAAAGACCACCCTATTACTCCTACCCTTTATCTTTTACCAAAAATCCATAAAGGTGTATCCCCTATACCTGGGCGTCCAATTATTTCTGCGCAAAATGGGCTACTTGAGCCGATTTCGAAATATGTGGATTTTTTCTTACATAGTTACATGGAATCCCTCCCTACTTATATCAAAGACACTGGTCATTTTCTGTCCAAACTGAATAATGTTTTGTGGAATCCTAATTATCATTTTATAGTTATGGATATTTGCTCCCTTTACACGTCCATTAACCATCTAGATGGACTGCGTGCTATTCAATACTATCTGTCTGATAGAAATATTAGCCATTATGAACATAGTAAGATGTTAGTCCGAATGATTGAGTTTTGCCTCTGTAATAATTACTTCATTTTTAATAATGAGGTTTATCAGCAGCTGCGGGGCGTGGCTATGGGGGCTTGCTTCTCCCCCAGTTACGCATGTTTACATGTGGGCTGGTGGGAGGAGCATGTCCTTGGCCACGCCTCAGTAGATCCAGAAAATGGCATTGTTCACATGTGGCGTTTCATTGATGACGTGTTCATTATTTGGAACGGATCTAGAGAAACTGCCGATAAATTTGTGACTGACATTAACAATAATGATCTCAATTTAGAATTTACCGCTACAATTAGTAAAGAAAGAGTGGAATTTTTAGACGTTGAAATCTATGTTGTAAATAATGAAATTCATACCAGAATGTATAGAAAAAGCACAGCAGGCAATTCAATTCTTCATGCTTCTAGTACTCACCCACAACATCTCATTAGAAGTATCCCCTATGGGGAATTTTTAAGAATTCATAGAATTTGCAGCAATGAGGGGAGTGGCAGCTCAACAGAACACTCAGAGTAGATAGGAGTGGCAGGTCCATGGAACATGGTGGGCAAAAAGGATGGAGCAGGGGCATGCACAAAGACATCGGAGGGCAGGGTGAAGGAGAATAGGGGCAGCAAGCTAAGCACAGAGGCTAAGCAGGAGGTCAATGATGGGCCATATAATTGGGCAATGGAGGGCAGGAGGAGTGGACTGGTACATCATGCTAAATGGAGGGCAGTGGCAGCACATCAGACCATGCATGGCAGGAGGGAGGAGGCTAGTCCATGGATTCAGACAACAGAGGATAGGGAGGAGGTGGATGGGGCAGCAAGCTAACTGTTCAGAGAAGGTGGGTATTAGGAACTTTATTGTTTTTAAAATGTGTGTCTGTGCGAACTACTTAAAATATGAACAAGTATGCAGCATAATCTCACTTTTATTCAGGAAGAAGAGGACGTTTGTGACTGTGACTCCGGGCTCACTTGGCAGAAACACCCCCTGACCCTCCACCCCCCATCGCAAAATGTAATGCCCGTGAAAAGGGTAGGTGGACGCACTGTTATATAGAACATAGTCCTGAGAGCACGATTGAAAATTAAAACTAGATATAGTATATGGTATAAACTATGCACCAAAAAGTGTGATATAAGATGAACCGGGACGTGAAATATAATATTCAATACATTGTGCGCAATGACAGATTCATTGGAAAGCGCGAGATAGCACAGGCACTAGCGCGTGCTATGCGATATGCGCCTTGGAGTTTAATATGCACAGGGCAGTGTTGTGTAACCTAACTAGTCTCTAAAGTTGTAATATAAAATATGTGCTGGGTAGTGTAACGTTGCATATGCACTGTGACAAAGATATGGATCCCAGATTGTAATATGTATGGCATAGCGCTGTGCGTTATAACATAGGCATCGAGGAAGGCACGTTAGATGGGACAATATAACCCGTGCGAAGGCAAGTGTGGCATGACATATTCACGGGGGGGTGTTACAGTGCACATGGGCTAGAGAGTGTCATAGCATACGCACTAGCTGGTGGAATACAACACAGAGGTGTGAGGCACTCGGCGGGCACAGGTGGGTGTAACACAGCATTGGGCTCAGCCAGGAGCACACTGTGACTCTCAAGTGAGGTTTGTCTCCTTTCCAGAGAGTAAAATAAAAGTATTACACATCCGGCGGTGGATGTGTATTTTATTAACCGTGAGGGGGGTTTCTTGCATAGTTTGGTCGAATTTTCGTCGAATTCTCTTTGAATGGCTTGGTGTGCGTGTATATTAAATGTGCCTGTCAATAGCTACCTATATTTGTATAAATAAACGACAAGGGTGTCTACTTGGAGAGTATCCACCTGCGGGGGCGCCGGGATTAGGCACGGTAGGGCATCGGACACGTCAGAGCTTCACTAGCGGTGTAAATACATTCCATGTGGATTCATTCTATGCATAGTCGCCTTTTAATGAATATCACACAAATCGTCATGGTGATAGGTACTTATGGTTTGTCCAGCATGTCCTAGGTGTTTCTATAAATATATATTTTTTTTAAATAATAAAAAACAAAGGCCGGCCCCGGGGGATGGTGCCCCGGGGCCATAAGTGGCCTGAGGAGGGGATCAACACAGCCCCCTCCTAAAGATTTTTTTTTAAAAAAGGCCATGACCCGGGGGTTGGGGTCCCCTGGGCCGATTAAGGCCTTGGGAGGCCAAATTAATTTTTTTCAACAAAAAAAATTAGGGTGCAGGCCCTGGGGGATGGGGTCCCCAGGGCCAGTAAATTAGAAATAGAAGGGGGGCCACACAGCCCTCCTTCTTAAAAAAATAAAATAAATAAAAGACCGGCATCGTGCCGGAGGCCACGCCCCCTACTTGCAGCACTCTGCAAACGCGCCCCCTGGCCAGTTGTAAGTTGAGGAATTAATTCCCTTTCAATACCGAGGGTCCCTGAGGGCCAACTAGCCCAACCGGTATCTCCAGTATGCGCCAGGGAGCTGCGTTGCTGACAGGTGTTCTGAGGCCAAGCCCCTTTTTACACCTCTATGCAACGCAGCTCTGTGGCGCTTACTGATGGTACCTAGTGGGCTAGTTTGACCCTTGGGACCCTTAGGATTCAAGGGGACTTAATCTCTCAATTTAGAACAGTCACAGGGCGCGTTAACACACTAGTGAAGGGAGGACATGGGGTCTGAGGTAACATGTGCAAACACGCCCTGTGGCGTGTTTTAAGTTGGGGAAATAATTCCCTTTCAATCCTGAGGGACCCTGGGTGCCAACTAGCCCACCAGGTGCTTCCAGTAAGCGCCACTGCGCTGCGTTGCAGAGAGGTGGTCTAGGCCGTGCCACGTTTTACACCTCTCTGCAACGCAGCTCTGTGGCACTTACTGGAGGTACCTAGTGGGCTAGTTGGACCCTAGGGACCCTCAGGATTCAAATGAACTTAATCTCCCAACTAAAAACGGCCACAGGGCGTGTTTACACAGTGGTGAAGGGAGGGGACGGGGCCTGAATTAACGTGTGCAAACAAGCCCTGTGGCGCGTTTTAAGGTGGGGAAATAATTCCCCTTCAATCCTGAGGGACCCTGGGTGCCAACTAGCCCACCAGGTGCTTCCAGTAAGCGCCACTGCGCTGCGTTGCAGAGAGGTGGTCTAGGCCGTGCCCCTTTTTACATCTCTCTGCAGCGCAGCTCTGTGGCACTTACTGGAGGTACCTAGTGGTCTAGTTGGACCCTAGGGACCCTCAGGATTCAAGGGGACTTAATCTCCCAACTTAAAACGGCCACAGGGCGTGTTTACACAGTGGGGAAGTGAGGGGACGGGGCCTGAGGTGACGTGTGCAAACACGCCCAGTGGTGCGTTTTAAGAGGTAGTTTTAATCCCCTGCCCTATTATATACTAGGGGCTTACAGAGGAGGTCATGCTGATCACAGGGGGACCCCAACGCATAGTGTTCCCTAGTGTATGTAGTTGTTTTCACTGTATTCTGAGTGTCTTTTAACATAGCACTGGCTCTAGGACTGGTTAGTCAGACTCAGTTACCACCAGTATCCGTCTGAAAAAATTGAGGGTACAGGATGATTTTGCAACAAGGCTTCTTTCTGCTTTTCTGTTTGTTCTTTCTGCACGTTATCCTTCTTCCTGCACTTTTCTTCGTCTTTGAGGACTTCTGTTGCTTCTTTCGGCATTTCTTTTTTTTCTTTCTGTGCGTTTTTTCTTCTTTCTTCACATGTCCTATCTCTGTAGGCATAGTTAGAAATTAGCATTTAAAAAACCTTTAAAATTCACTGAAAAAACCATAGGTTTCAGGGGCGTTATAGTAGGCTGGACTTTTCACTCGTACTAAACCATTGAAATTCCCCCTTATAGTTAGTTCAGCTAACTATAACTCGCGCGCCCGCAATGCACTGCTGATGACGTCACATATTACATCACTCATGACATGGTTAGTGACATCACTCATGACATCTCTGATGACATCTCAAATGACATCACTGATGATATCATCCTTGTGATAGAGTGGCAGACCTCCTCTCCCGATAATATAACCTTTGGTAGACACATTGAAAAATAGAAACTAAAATTTTCAAAACAATGGGCATACCAATATCAGTTACAACAACCTATTCAGTAATTCTAAGATCCACATACACATCCACTCATTCAACAAGAGTCCTATACAGTCACTCATACATGTACTCACTCATCATATGTACTCATACACCTATACATCCTGTTACACAACGCCACTCATCCATAGAGTTACTCACACACATAGTCACTCATGCTATTAAAGAATCAAACATCCATTTACTTGCATATACAGTTATACACACAACACCACACTTACTTCTACAGAAGCTTACACATACTTAGTCTTTTAAACAATCACTTATAGAAACACATACTTATTCATACAGGAACTTCAATCTCTCACTCTCACATATACTCACTTATATACACCAATAGTCACATATACTAGTTTAAAACATGTAGTTACTCATAAAGACACTATTGAGACATTCATTCACTCACTAACACACCCATGCACACACTCATCCACCCATACAGTCCTGCACACATGCTGTCTTCAACACATACAATGAGTCACTCATTCATGCACCTATGCACAACGTAATACCCCCCACCGAACCATACAGTAACTCAGACACTCCTACTGATACTCAAAAAAACAACTAATAACCTATATAGACACTCATGTAGCTACTCACCAACCCATGCAGCCACTTATACACAAAGTGAGAGACTGATACAGATATTTACATATTTAAACATTACTCACTAAGCCATGTATTCACTAAGATACACCTACTGAGTCAGTTATACAATCAATTTTTCAAAAACAAATCATCCATTTAGACACTTATATACCCATTTATTCTTCCATCGACCTTGAGATATACATAGATAAAACATATGTAATTTTCAGAAAAACACACATTCACTAGATGATGTCATGAGTGATGTCACTGACCATGTCATGAGTGATGTAATATGTGACGTCATCAGCAGTGCATTGCGGGTGCGCGAGTTATAGTTAGCTGAACTAACTATAACGGGGGAATTTCAATGGTTTTGTACGAGTGAAAAGTTCAGCTAACTATAACGCCCCTGAAACCTATGGTTTTTTCAGTGAATATATATATATATATATATATATATATATATATATATATATATATATATATATATATATATATATATATATATATATATATATATATAATTACCTACTGGCAGTCGCCAGTAGGTAGTTATAGTTAGGACCACGTTTCCATAGGAAATCCGCAACATTCTATTTTGAATAACTTTGGCGCCGGTCGACGAATCCTCGCGAATTTTTCAAAATAGGTGGGGCGCTACGCTCCGCTCCTACCCTGAAAGTCTCGGGGGGATTCGTCAAGCGGGGGCTGAGATAAAAGGGGGGTCCCAAAACGCGTTTTTCCCATGCATTTTTCCATAGGACCTTTAGACACAGCTACAGCCCGAACGGCTGAACAGAATTACTTGAAATTTGGCAGAGAGGTAGCCATAAGGTCAAGGAAGTGCCTTTTGCAGGTCTGGTGTAAATCTGTTCAGTATTTTCAGAGAAAATAGCATTTAAAAGCATATATATATCTATATGCGCGCAGGGTGCGTGCACCGTGCGAGCACCGTGCGAGCACCCTAACGTGCGCGAGCGTAATTCTGATTGGTGGTTACATGTTAGTCAACGTTCAAATCGGTCGAAATCAGGAAGTGTCGGCCGCCATTTTGTTTGTTTTCAGTGCGAGAGTGAAAAAGGAAGGTGGCGAACGTGAAAAGGGGGCAGGGTAGAGAGTTCCTGACCCCCTAGCCTTTGTCAGGGGGTCCCTGAAGGACCCCGAAGGCAAAAAATCGCGGGGGTGCGCGCACAGTGCGCGCACCCTGAAAAACACACACAAAAAAATTCGCAGGGTGAAAACCAAAAAAAAAAATAAAAATAATTTTTAATACGTAGTTTATTGTAAAATAAATATATATAAAAAAATAATACATAAATAAATTAGCATTTAAAAAACCGTACAAATTCACTGAAAAAACCATAGGTTTCACACACGTTATAGTTAGGAATTAGCATTTAAAAAACCTTGCAAATTCACTTAAAAAACCATAGGTTTCACACATGTTATAGTTAGCTGGACATTTCACTCATAAAAAACCAATGAAATTCCCCCGTTATAGTTACTGCAGGCAACTATAACTCACGCGACCGCAATCCTCTGCAGATGACGTCAGATATTACATCACTGATGACATATGTGTCTTTCTGAAAAATAAATATTTGTAATATATGTATAGCTAAAGATTAATGGAAGAAGACATGGATAAATAAGTGTCTAAATACAGTATTAGCATCAGCAGAGGATTACGGTCCCGTGAGTTATAGTTGCCTGCAGTAACTATAACGGGGGAATTTCATTGGTTTTTTATGAGTGAAATGTCCAGCTAACTATAACATGTGTGAAACCTATGGTTTTTAAGTGAATATATATATATATATATATATATATATATATATATATATATACTGTGCATAATGCTTCACTGAAGAGACACTATCCATACTCTGAGGGAGGAGGTGCGCATGTGTCCTGTGCAGAACTGCGCACATCACTGGGACTAGACGTTGAGAAGGTATCACCAGATATTTATTTTCATTTTACAGATTCCTGTTTCTTTTGCATAGAAAACATTTTCCTTTGTTAGTGATTTACATTATGTAGAGTCTGAAACACCAGAGCATATTAAAATGGTAATCACTTACTCATTTTTAAAAATAGTGCATTTTTTGAGGGTCTTAGGGCTTCTCAGTGCTGCAACGAGTAATACATATTACTACAAGCCATCTCAACTGAACAGATTTAATCAGAGTGAGGCAAGTTAAAGGCTGAAGCTACCCTGTCAGAATTTTAACCGAGTAGCTGACCGCACATCTCTGCAGCAGCTGCGCAAATCCACTCAGCTTTCTTGCCAGCAACAATGGAAAGCAAACCCCATACCCTGCACACTTTAGAACATGCATGTCAACAGTATCTCTCTCACACATACACAACTTTGAAATCGAACTGCTTCCCCTTTCCCAGACCCCCTACACCTACTACCTGCAAGCAGTTTAAAAGAAATTGACTCCGAGGGTGGCCTACTGAAGCATGAGAGAGCAACTGTTAACTTGTCAATTCCAGGTCAGTTGCTGTACGTTGGCCTGTGACCGCACAGATAGAGATGAACACACACATGTATGATCCCTTATACATGTGTCTGGGTCCCCTTATGTCTGTTGTGCCTCAGCTCATCGCCTCTCGAGTCTCCCTGGCCAAACACTCTCAGCACACAGATTCCAACTGTACGTGATGATAGCCAAGTATAGTGTGACCAGCCAAGTAACCTGCCCTTATGGCCTTCGGCTATGTCTGGCTCATATGTGAGTAATTACTTTTCTTTAATGCAGTTTTACATAGCGCAAACTTGTCCCTATAGCATTAAAGCGCTTTACATGCGAAACAGACGTTTTACACAAAAGCGTACTTTGATGGCACGGGGAAATTCTGTGAATTCCCAGAATCACAGGTTATTGCCGTTGCCGAGATTTAACCTCCACACGCCATTAAGACAAACAAGCATCTGCAATGCAATAAGTCTCGCATTTATGCGAGTTTAACCCCTTCGGCGCTCATGACGGAACGGTTCCGTCATGAGCGTCGGTTGAGCTGTGCTCATGACGGAACCGTTCCGTCATGACCACGCCCGCGCAAGCAGCGCTCAGCACAGCGGGGGAATCCGCCCCGCATGGAAGGGGTTAAGCTATTAGTATTGTAAATGACAATGCCTTTTATTTATGTTTTGGTTTTAAAAATATAAATAAAGGGCATTGCCATTTACAATACTAATAGCTTAAACTCTCGCAACTGCGAGACCTATTGCATTCCAAATGCTTGTTTTTACAGAAGGTGATCTGTGTCTTGTCATTAGTGGCACTCTCTATCTCATATCTTCAGGAGGAACAATTCTTTCCCTTCTCATGAGTTCGGTATCACTAAATGTTAATTCATCTCCAACATTCCCATAAGGTTTCACCAGGGGATCTAAAGTTCAGTAATCATGCCACCGTCTTGCAACATGTTCTTTGATTTTTGGAACTGCTGTGTCTCTCTTTACTGTCTTCCCATTCATCTTTAGCTATAGCACTCTCCCTCACCCAAAACACTCCCAAAGTATCAACCACTTTTTGGGTAGCCATCCTTTCTACAGGCAGCCGAGAAAAACAATCTGCTGCCTTGTTTACAATTCCAGGTAGGTACTGTATCTGGAATTTAAATACCTCCAATTCCTCCCTCGATCTTTTGAGCCTGTGAGTTATCCACTCACTGCCCTTGCAACAAAAGGTCTGAGCTAAGGGACATGATCCGAACTCACACAGAAAGGAAGACCTTGAAGATAACATTTGAAATGGCTTATCACACTTGTTGCAGCCAAGGCCCAGGTCGTCAGTAAAATTGAGAGGGTGTGAGTGCAGATTTTTCAACAATCACGAAGGGATATCATTTCAAAATAAATTACACAACAAGCAGGGCGCATGAGGGGGAATTAAGGAGCAGTGGAAAGGGAGATGAACACAGATTGGTAGAGATACTATGGGCCCCATTACGATGCCGGGCGGACTTTGTCCGCCCGCCACCGTAACGGAAAATGGGACCAACCGCCAGAGGTACGGCGGTCCCACGAGGCCATTTAGGATGCTCCCGCCACACTGGCGGGCGGATTCTGTCCTTTTAACATTGCAGACGGAGCTGCACCCAGCAGCACCGTCCGCAATGTTAAAGTGCATGGTTTACATTGTCATGCACAACGTGACCGGCACCTTGTGTATGGCAACGTAGGGGTGTACCATAGGTACCCCCCATGTGCAGCCATTCACGCCTCCCACCCCCCGCGGGCCAGTAACGGGCCCATAAGAAGCAATTTCCGCCGGCCTTTCCATGGCGGCATCGCTGCCGTGGAAAGACCTTTAAATTTACACATCACAATTTGGATGGCGGTGCCTGCTCGGCACTGCCACCATATTATGCTCCAGATCCACATGACAGGCAATCATAACGATTGCCTGCCTGTGGAAAAGCGGCGGACTGTCTTTCCATCCGCTGCGGTACCCCCCAGCCATATTAATATGGCGGGGGTAAATCAGGTACAGATGGCGGGCGGATCGCCACCGCCAGCCCGGTGGTGGCGATCTGCCCGCCATCATAATAGGCCCCTAAGTGAGAGAAAACAGAATGTTGTAAAATAAATAACATCTTTGAAGACTTTAAAAAAAGAGGGAGAGTGTGTGTGCGTTTTTGTCTATGTGTATGTAAAAACTCCGACAGACACCTCACCATACCCGATTGGAAGCTGCTGCACCCTATTATTTCACACAAAATACATTTATCAGGGAGATTAACAGCCCAAACACCCCTCTTGAAGCTACGCCACTGCCAAAGCCTCTCATTCAATTACTGTATAGTGGCCCTCTGATTCCTTTCATGCTCGTGGGGTGGCCTTTAAAACACAATACTTCGCATCAGGTTTTGGTCCTAGAACTTGTGACAGTCCTGTAGATGAGACTTCCAGATCCGGACACAATATTATTTCAGAGGTTTCTCCAACCCTGAATACTACATTTGATGCTGCTGTTTTGTAGATAGGCATCATAACCCAGGCGCGTCCAGTGTGCTGGACAAGCAGCGGTTTGGGGGCATAGGGGGTGCATAGCGGTTGCGGGTGGGAAAGATACACAAACTATTTTGTTTTTAAACATACCTCAACTGGCCGCGTCATGCTCTTCTGCTCCTCTTCTCCAGGCAGCACAGGCGCCCAGAATGACTTGCGGGCAATCCTGAAGCTGCTCTCATATGAGAGCAGCTTCAGGATTGGCCTGAGCACCCTCGATTTGCCCTTCAGGACAGTCTGTGCCTGCTCTCTCCAACCCAGCTGTGTTGCTGGGTTGAAGAGAGCTTTCACTGCGCATGACAGTGTGGCCGGCCTGAGATAGCCAGCCAAACCGTCATGTGCAGTGAAGAGAGTGAACCTACCACTCCCCTCAGTGCCTGTCACCCTCCCAAGCCCCGCCCCCAAGACTCGTCAGGAAAGGAAAAATGAAACCAGTGTTTATTATCGTTGTATTTTTCTTTCCTGCTGTTTATTGGGGTGCAACACTCCTCCGCCATAACCTCCGTCTTCTGATGGTAATAAACTCCCATTCTTATGTGCGGTGACACTGTCATTCTTCACACTCCGAAATAGGCATATGCTGCTGTTCTACCTTATGTTCCTGTTCACTTTGCTTTACTGTATTGTTAATGCTTTGCTTATAATATTCTTAGAATGTTTCTAGCTCCTAGCAACTGTGCTGTGCTTCAGTTGAGCTCAAGCTGCTGTGGGAGTTGGTGTTCACCTTCTTTCTCCTCCATGTAGCCTCAAATAAACCTTTATACTTCAACTCTGAATCACTACAAAATTACTGGTGACGAGCTAAGGCTACATGGTACTACCCTCGCGTGTGATGCCATTAAAGATCAAGGAGATCAAGAATCTTTCTACAATCCTTCAATCAACTCACAAGCAAGTTGCCTGTTCATTTTCAAGCAAGTCAAAGAAAGAACCTTCATCTACACTGTGAGCGCTGTTGTGTACTTTTACACCATCAAAAACGGTAGGACCTTTACTTTTGCCTTCCGCCTGCCCTTCCAACGCTCCTTCATGTTCATCGAGGGAACTTACTTGAGTTTCACATCTATTATGAACACGCTCATAGATATTGACTTTACCATACTTCACAACTTTGATTTGGCTTGCTTCATTTAAACTTTTATCTAACTAGCCCGCTTTCTGAGCTGCATCGCGCGCAAGCTGCATGTTTCAAATTCGTATTTCGCTTACGTTTATTCAGGAGCCTTAAACACTGCCTAGCAACTCTCACCTGAAAACGTCCTGCGCCGACATTTTTCTACGAGCGTTTGCCTCTGCTTGTGACGATTTCCCTCTGACGACACCTCCTCTCTACGTGCCTTCCTAACGTAACTTCACGCAGCAGCCGCCATCTTGGTTTAGGTCAATTTCATTTGACTTTACATTCATCAAACAGCGTATCACGGTGATGCGCACACCCCGTAAGTCAAGTTAGATACGAATTGTACAATTTTCACGCAACTTCACACTGCAGCTGCCATCTTGGATTGGGTCAACATTTTACTCTACTTTCGGAACACAGTGTATCACAAGGTGATACACACACCTCGTATGTCAGATTGGACACAAGTTGTTACTTCATTTCTCTCCAGTTAAAATGACTACATTCGAAGCGGTGCCACACTCACCAGTTTTGCATTGTGTGTACTGCCTCTACATGTTTTTGGTGACACACACAACTCCATGACTTTGTGCTTTTTACAGATACCACGGTGATACACACACCATTGCTTTTTTGTGTAGTCTACCATTATCTTATTACTCAATGCTTCCATCTTTCATGTTGTTTTTACCACAGTTATATTAACAGTAGTGTTTTACATATTTTTTTGTTCTTTTTCCTTCACGCTGGTCAAGTATTCATATATTTGTTTAACTAATTTACAAATGTCCACCTTGCAATCAGTCAATCCTCCTCCTGCATTCTTGGATTCTCCAGGAGATCCCCCTGTTCGTTGGGAAATCTGGCATGACGCTTTCAAAACATACTTAGGTGCCATTGCTGCTTCTCGTTTCGTTGCAGAGAGGAAGAAATGTCTTCTACTCCATTCATTAGGTTTTGAAGGAAGGTCCATCTTCAAACATTTACCACCTTTAACACAAGAAGAGTCCCAAGACTTGGATGAATATCAGCAAACAGTGTTAAAGCTCAAACACAGATTCGTCAAACAACCCAGCCTCATGGATTTGAGACATAAATTAAAATTTGAAGACGTAGATTCTTACATTTCAACTTTACGCAAACTTGCTGCTGATTGTAAGTTTGTCAATTTCACTGATCGATTGATCAGAGATCAGTTTGTCTGCATTGTAAAGACAAGAATATCAGACAGAAACTTTTGAGTATGGCAGATCCTTATTTGGAAGAGACTATAAAAATCGCCAAAAGCATTGATATTTCAATGGTTTCTCTCAAAGAACTTGATGAGAAACTCAATGAAGTTGTCCATGTCAATAATTCTTCTAACCAACGTATCAAACCCGTTAGTAGTTCATCCAATGTTTCTTTTAAGCCTAAACCTCAAAATTCAAATTTTATTGAGAAAAAATAGTAACATGTTTTTGAGGTGTGGGAATCCGTCCCATCAAAAAGGGTCCAGATGTCCTGCTATGGACGTAATGTGTAACTATTGTAAAAAGATGAGGCATTTTGCGAAAGTATGCCCCAAGAAAAAGAACGTCAACAAACCTACTTTTTACTCCATTGAATCAGACTGTGATACTGACTCTGAAGCTATATTCTGTAAATTCTCAAGGAGTTGTTAAGGGTGATCGATCCTCAAGCATCCTGTTGTTGACATTGGTGTAGGCTCCAATACCATTAAGCTGTTAGTTGACTCAAGAGCTAAGATAACGATAACACAAAAACCTTTTGAAGAAGTTTGGCAGGGATCTCAAGCCCTCTGCCCTCCTGATAGGTCATCTGTGTCCTACGAAGGACGTCAGATTGGTCTGTTGGGTTTCTTTGAGGATGAGTTGACATTCAAAGACAGAAGGATCAAAGGGAAAATATATGTTGCTGTCAAAGGGCTCAACATTTTAGTGTGGTTTCACCAGGGAATTTTTGGCATGAACTTCAGCCAGGTGCCAAGGAACAGGTGCTAGTTGTTGGGAACGAAGAAGAGAGTCAAGTTTGGAAGGATAAGTTTCCAGATGTTTTTGGTAACTCTTTAGGGAAATAAAAGGTTTTAAACATAAGATTGTCGTAAAAGACGGAGCCATTCCAGTTAAACATAAGCTTAGACGTGTTCCGTTTAGTGTTCGGGATGATTTAGAAAAATAATTTAAAAGTCTTTGCTCTAGAGAAATCATTGAGCCCACTAAGTCCTCTCTGTGGCTGTCGCCCTTAGTCGTGGCCAGAAAAATGGGGGGGGGATCTCGGGGTTTGTGTGGATTTAAGGTCATTGAACAAGGAGATCTGGGTAGATTCCCATCCTTTACCTAGGATTAGTGATCTCCTTGCTTCCATCAAAGATGCTCGTTATTTCACCAAGTTAGACCTAGCCAGTGCTTACCACCAGGTAGAATTAGACCCTGGATCTCGTCATTTCACAGCCTTTGTCTCCCCGTTGGGCACATTTCGTTACTGTCGCATGCCTTTTGGGCTTGCGTCAGCAGCCTCAGTTTTTCAGAGGATCATGGTATAGGACGACGCCTCACTCCTCCACCAAAGTTTGTACTTTCGAGTTGTTAAGAGGGAGAAAGGTCAATACCTGTTTCAGGCCTGGTTGGCTGACTAAGTGGGTAAAGTCTGAATCAGATGTTTACAAGCTTATGTCCCCAGTTATCGAACATTACTGCCTCTCAGGTCAAACAAAAGGAATCGTTTGACGTCAAGAAGTCAGCGAAGTCTGTTCCTCTCGTTGGGGGGGACATGGTCAAAATAAAATCTCCTGTGTATACAAGAAAGGGTGATTGTAAATTCAGCGAACCCATTAAAGTTATTAAGATTGTTGGCAATGCCGTTAAGGTCTCGGGAGGACATTGGTGGAACCTGAACAGGATTTTGAATGTCTGTACCAAAGCCTCAGCCTCCCTTTGTCAAGCCTCTGAACCCTCCTGCTCAGACCAAACCATCGTCAGGCGGAGTTTCAGACAAATAGACCTGCTAGATATAGATCTTAATTCTTTCTTCTTCTGTTGTTTTTTTGTTTTGGGAAGAAGGAAGATATGTTATACCTTATATTCCTGTTCACTTTGCTTTACTGTATTGTTAATGATTTGCTTATAATGTTCTTAGAATGTTTCTAGCTCCTAGCAACTGTGCTGTGATTCAGTTGAGCTGGAGCTGCTGTGGGAGTTGATGTTCACCTTCTCTCTCCTCCTTGTAGTCTTAAATAAACCTTTATACTTCAACTCTGGCCAGCGTGATCACTACAGTTGCATAAGCCAATCCATAAACACCCTTTGAACCACGAGCTTCAAAAAGTGCCCAGGAACCAGATGAAAATCCAAGTTCTTTGCAAGCTTAAAAAGGTAATGCTGTGCTATGTTTAATAGTGCAGCAACACCACCCAGACAAGCACTTTAGCAGTAAGGGGCATGGAAGCAATATATACATGTCTATGTAACTCAATACAGTATCTCACCCTCTCCATCCCACATTCCTCAGTTTCTTCATTTTGTCTTATTTATCCATTTTGAATTCCTGTGAAATGGGTACTACAAGATGTTATAGAAAACGTGAAGTGTTTTGTTGTGACCAGTGGTTTCCCAGAATAGGTCCCACCAACTGGTGCCATAGCCAAACCAAGCAGACAGTGCATCCACCAAAACCCCTTGTCAGATCTAGGCTAAGGATTTTTAAAATTGTAATTTTTAAAAGTTTTTCCCCTTGAATTTGGCATGCACCTCACATGGCGCCCCTCACTATAAATATTCTGCTTATAAGTGAAGCTTTCAGCTGCCTGCAAAGTATCTAATTCCCTGTGATTTTAACAAATATTACACTGATATCCACACTGCACCCTTAGTCAACCAGTCTTCGCTTTTAGTGATAATAGCATTTGCTTGGCTTCACTTTTCAGCCCATAGTGTCAGTAATAGAAGTGAAAGTATAAGTCGAGAATTCAATAACTTAGGGTAAAATGTGAAGAATTATATCACACATAACATACAGCTAACTTGATACCTAGGTTGCCACCAGAAAATAAATACCATGCGGTTTTTTTTTGCTATTCTAAAAGGGCCAGGTGCTAGTAGGTTAAGAATACTTTGTGTAAAAATGGCAGCATTAATTTGTCACATTGCAATTATGCCTCCATTTGCTTTAATAATCATTTAGATATTTTGAGAGCTCTCAAAATTGTAACTGATTTATTTGTGTTTACTGTTTTAGGTTTACATTGCTAAAGAGGAAAATACTAGATTTCATTACTTTTGCAGTTTTCTTACTGGTACTGACATAAAATATGGAGTTTGCTGGTAAAATACCAGTAAGGCGCAGCCATATTGAGAAAGGAAATGCCTTAATGCTTGCATTTATACTATGGAAATTCCAATGTTTCATATGTACCTTAACGTGTTGATACTTTTCCTTTATTGTCCACTCAAGTATTAGCCTCATTGCACACTTCCAAACATTTTAAATGAAGCCTCATTTTGTTGTTCGATGTTATACACTGTCCTTTGACCTGAATCACTAGTAAACGTGGTTCTGAATTTGGCACATCAAAGCAAGGATTCCAGAAGGCAGTAGAGTCTAACTGTTTTGCCAAGGCCTTTTCACATTCTTTACAACAGAAGAGCCTGGCACCTGCTCATTAGTGCCTATCTGCAAGTTTCTATTGCATCAAATGTTCTTGCTACCATTAAATTGAATTCAGGAAACATTTATAAAATTAGTACCAAATGTGTGGATTTTATTACATGCACCAAGGGATTGAGGATGGAATGACAATTGCCTCGCTCATTTTGATTACTATGCAGTAAATGAAACTTACTCCTGTTGCACTTACTGTTCCTGTTCTAGTTCAGTGTTTAATATTGCTCCATTTTCCACTCTCCTTCCCCCTTTCCCCTTACCTTTTGCTCTTTCTCCCCATGTCATGTTTTTTTTTACCTTCTGGTTTTCGTTTTTCCAATGCCTTTGTTTCCCTTCCTCTTTTTCTTCTCATATTTTCCTTTCTTTCGCTCTGTCTTGACTTTTACTTTTAGTCTATGTATTTATCACGTTAGGTCTAAGCGTACCAGACATCACAGCTGTCTGGTTACAAAGGCATATTAGGGACATGCTGAAAGTTGACCTAGGAATGCATTTGGCCCATTGCTTACCATTGGCTTTGTGTTTTGTCACATTTGCTTACTTTGTATTTGCTGGCGTTATTTGGTTTAGTCCCTCGAGCATGTCTTTGTCATTCCCTTGAAACATAGCCTCCTTACCACCTCTCTGTTTGGCTCCTTCTATTCTTCCACAAGTGCTTTCTTTTCAGGAGTTCTTTTTTTTGTTTTTGAGAAGCACTCCATGTGGTTAAATCAAAGGAGTGATGACATTAAGTTTACCATCCATTCCGACCCCTACAGAAAAGATTTTCTTGACATTACTATCAAAACGAAGACCAGCCAACTATATACCACATTATACAGGAAGCCAGCAAAACGGAACTCAATACTCCGGTATAACAGTCACCACCGAGGGGTCTATGGGACAATCTGCCATTTGGAGAGTTTTCGAGGATCCGCCGTAACTGTTCCAAAAAAGAAGATTACATGTTGGAATCCGAAGAACTGAGTGAGCGCTTGGTCAAACGGGCCCGCAAAAGAGTGTGGTTCAATCCTAGAGAAACATTGCTGACTGGAAAAACATGAGAAAGATTTTCCCCAGAGGATGATGTGTCACCACATTTTACACTCGAAGTCATGCAATCAGGAAAATCATCAACCAACATTGGGACCTAATTGCAAATGATTTGGAATTACATGATCCGCCTATGCACTCATTCAAAAAAGGCAAGAGTGTGCGAGACCATGTGATACGGTCTCTTCCGAATCCTCCAAATGAATCATCTATTCAATCGATTTCGGGTCTCCCTACACCTCTTGGCCACCATAAGTGTGGCCATTGCAGGGCTTGTAAGATCAATCAATCAATCAATCAAAGTATTTGTAAAGCGCGCTACTCACCCGGAGGGTCTCAAGGCGCTAGGGAAGGGGGGGTCCGCTACTGCTCGAACAGCCAGGTCTTGAGATGCTTCCTGAAGGAGAGGTGGTCTTGGGTGAGGCGGAGGTGGATGGGAAGGGAGTTCCATGTCTTGGCTGCCAGGTAGGAGAACGATCTTCCTCCCATGGTGGCTCTTCGAATGCGTGGAACGGCGGCGAGGGCGTGGCTGGAAGATCGTAGCTGGCGGGTGGGAGTATAGAAGGTCAGGCGGTTGTTGAGGTACCTGGGGCCCAGGTTGTGGAGGGCTTTGTGTGCGTGGGTGAGCAGTCGGAACGTGATTCTCTTGCTGACAGGGAGCCAGTGAAGGTCTTTCAGGTGTCCGGAGATGTGGCTGTGTCGGGGGATGTCTAGGATGAGTCGTGCGGAGGCGTTCTGGATGCGTTGTAGTCTTTTCTGTAGTTTGGCTGTGGTTCCGGTGTAGAGGGTGTTGCCGTAGTCCAAACGGCTGGTGACGAGTGCCTGGGTTACCGTCTTCCTGGTTACGGTGGGGATCCATCGGAAGATCTTTCGGAGCATGCGTAGGATGTTGAAGCATGATGATGAGACGGCGTTGACTTGTCTGGTCATCGAGAGGGAGGAGTCCAGGATGAAGCCCAGGTTGCGTGCGTGGTCTGTTGGTGTGGGTGCGCTGCCCAGGGCGGGCGGCCACCAGGAATCGTCCCAAGCAGAGGGTGATGGTCCGAGGATGAGGACTTCCGTCTTGTCGGAGTTCAGTTTCAGGCGGCTGTTTGTCATCCATTTGGCTACGTCTTTCATCCCTTCGTGTAGGTTGGTTCTGGCGGTGGCTGGGTCATTGGTGAGGAAGAGGATCAGCTGGGTGTCGTCGGCGTAGGAGATGATGTTGAGGTTGTGTCGGCGTGCGATGGCTGCGAGGGGGCTCATGTAGACGTTGAAGAGGGTGGGGCTGAGTGATGATCCTTGTGGTACGCCGCAGATGACTTCGGTGGCCTCGGATCTGAACGGGGGGAGGCGAACTCTCAGGGTTCTTCCGGCGAGGAATGAGATGATCCACTCCAGGGCCTTCTGTTGGATTCCGATGTTGCGGAGGCGCTGCACCAGGGTGCCTTGGCAGACAGTGTCGAATGCTGTGGAGAGGTCTAGGAGGATGAGGGCCGCTGTTTCCCCGTTGTCGAGCATGGTTTGGATGTCATCAGTGGCTGCGATGAGGGCGGTCTCGGTGCTGTGGTTGGCTCTGAAACCGGACTGCGAGTGGTCGAGGGATCCGTTCGTCTCGAGGAAGGTGGCAAGCTGTCTGTTGACGGTCTTCTCGATGACTTTGGCAGGGAACGGGAGGAGCGAGATGGGGCGGTAGTTCTTGAGGTCGGTGGGGTCTGCTGATGGTTTCTTCAGGAGGGCGCTGAGTTCGGCATGCTTCCAGCTCTCCGGGAAGGTGGCGGTGTTGAAGGAGCAGTTGATGATGTCCCGGAGTTGGGGTGCGATGACGGAGTCGACCTTGTTGAAGATGTGGTGGGGGCATGGGTCGGTTGGTGATCCGGAGTGGATAGTGTTCATCGTGCGGATGGTGTCTTCGGTGCTGACCGGGGTCCAGGCGCGGAGGGTGGTGGTGGGGGGCGTCAGTTCGGCTGTTGGGTGAGTGGGCTGTGCGCTGAAGCTGTTGTGTATGACGGCGATCTTGCGGTGAAAGAACAAGGCCAGTGAGTCGCAGAGTGTCGTTGTTTTCGGCGCTGGGGTTGGAGAGCTCTTTGACGATGTTGAAGAGTTCCTTGCTGTTGTGTGCATTGTTGTCCAGTTGTTCCTTGAATGTTGTCCTCTTGGTGGTGTGGATCAGCTGGTGGTGTTTGCGGGCGGCTTGCTTGAGGGTGTTCATGTTGTCTGTAGTCGGGTTTTTTCGCCAGGCTTTCTCGAGGGTGCGGCAGTTCTTCTTTGAGTTCTTGAGGTCGTCGTTGAACCAAGGGGCTGTCTTGCCTTTGGTCCTGTTGGGATGGTTTTTCAGGGGTGCGAGGTCGTTGGCACAGTTGGTGATCCACTGTGAGAGGTTGTTGGCTGCTTGGTTGGGGTCCGTTGAGCTGGCGGGAGGGTTCTGGCTCAGTGCTGTGGAGAGCTGGTCGGAGGTGATCTTGTTCCAGCTCCTGCGGGGAGCCTGTTGCTGGTGGTGGTGAGTCGTGGTTCTTCTGAAGCTGAAGTGGACGCAGCTGTGGTCTGTCCAGTGGAGTCCGGTGGCGTGGCTGAAGGAGATGTGCTTGCTGGAGGAGAAGACTGGGTCAAGCGTGTGTCCGGCGTAATGTGTGGGGTTGTTCACCAGTTGCTTGAGTCCGAGGTTGGCGAGGTTGTCCAGTAGGGTGGTGGTGTTGTTGTTGCTGTTGTTCTCCAGGTGGAAGTTGAGATCTCCTAGGAGGATGTAGTCAGCGGAGGGGAGGGCGTGTGGGCTGATGAAGTCAGCGATGTCTTCACTGAATTGTGTGCGGGGTCCTGGGGGGTCTGTAGATGAGGGTGCCTCTGAGAGTGGTCTTGGGGTGGGTGTAAATCTGGAAGTGAAGATGTTTGGCGGCTGTGAGGGTGTCGTCGGAGTTGGTCGTGATGCGGATGGTGTTCTTGTGGACGATGGCGATGCCTCCTCCAGTCTGGTTGATGCGGTCCCTCCGGGTCATCTTGTATCCGTCCGGGATGGCGATGGCGATGTCGGGTGCTGAGGAGGCGTTCATCCATGTTTCCGTGAGGAAGGCTACGTCTGGAGATGTGGTGTCGAGCAGGTTCCAGACTTCTACGGCGTGCCTGTGGACGGAGCGGGTGTTGAGCAGGATGCACGTAAGATGGTTGCTGCTGGTGCTTGGCTTGGCGGGTGTCGTACGGGTCCGGATGCAGGAGAATTTGCAGGACTGGCAGGTGAAGGGTCCGTGGGTGCGTCTTGGGGCGGCGCGGCAGCAGTCTGGGATACGCCCGGTGTTGAGTGCGATGAGGGCAGCGGCGTCGTAGGTCTGGCGGGTGGGCTGGCATCTGCGGGGGCCAGGGGGTCCGGCGCTGGGCGCGGACGGGCGCAGACGGGCGCAGACGGGCTTGCCTCCGGCGCGCCGGCGGCGCGCCCGCTGCACGGCCTCCATATGAGTGGGAGAGGGAGGGAGGAGCAGCTGGGAGGTGGGAGTGGGGCGGCCAATAGGGTGAGAGTGGGCGGAGCTACGGGACGCGGTGGCGGGAATCGGGCAGCGAGGGACGGGAACAGAAGAAAGGGAGCACTACTGGGCAAAAATAGAGGTAAAACGAGGGCACAAGGAGGCACAAAGGGGGTACAAGTCACAAGAGAAGGCAGGCAGGCAGACACTCACGCGGGTACAAAAAGAGAAGGGGGGCAGTGGCACTCGGCAGGCAGTCGGTCTTGAGCAGCGGCAGCGGCAAGCGTCACACAGGGGGCTGCGTGGCGGTGAGGGGAGCGACCTGCCTGGTGAACAGGGTCAAAGGTCGCTGACTATCCAAACGAAACCATTCATCCATAAACAACATGAAATAGACTTAAAATGTTTCACTAACTCACTCATCAGATGTAATTTATGCCATTATCTGCCCTCGCGAGAAAGTATACGTGGGCCAGACTCAACAAAAAGTAAAAACACGTATACTTCAACATTGCAGCAGGGTCCATTGCGGTGTTCCAGGAGAACCTCTGGTTGATCATTTCCAGAACACCCAAGACGAAGCTGAGAGTTTGAAGTGGTTGGTCTTAGAGAGGGTCACACTTGGGGTCAGAGGAGGTAACATTCAGTCTGTCTTGAACGTTCGAGAGTGTAAGTGGATGCATTTGTTGGTTAGAATCCAGAATGGTCTGAATGAATTAGATGCAAGGAGTGCGCACCTATCTTGCCCAATTTCAGAATAACCATGTTCCCTTTTTGAACATTCAGACCCCCTATTTTGCATATTAACCCAAATCTCTCCCTATCCGAAGGAGTTTTATCATGTACGTGGATCTGTGTCATTGTGTGATGTGTTTTGTTTCATACCAATGTATCGAATGACCAGGAACAGAGCGCGAGACTGCTATTCATTTCCAAAGGACTTTTATTATGTATTTGGGATTTATATAATCAGCAGACATTGTGTGATGTTATTTTAGATCATACCCATGTATCCTGTGGCCAGGAACAGAGCACGAGATTGTTATCCATTTCAATTTACGTAGTGGGGATTTTGGTATCCTATGTACCATGTAATGCGCTTATTATCCATCAAGTGCAAATGTTTATGCACACATTGCCTATATTATAGTGTATTCCCATTCAGTTTTGACATGCGACTGGTTCTTACCAGCAACTTATACTGTTTTGTACATGTGATGTTTTTGCTCTAAAATTGCAAATATTTACTTTCTCGTGATAATAACAATGTAACATTCTTTCTGTTACAAGCCAATATTACATCCAATGTATCTCAACTTGGCACGCAAGAACCAGTACTGTCTCTTCGCGCAAGGAAGATTTTTCATCAACAGTTTTACAATCTAAATCTTTTCCCTTCCAAAACGTTCATCACTAAGAGTAGTCTTTCCTCCATGTTTTTACGTTTCGTCATCACTGTGGCCACAATCTGGCCGCATCTAGGGACTGTAACGGCGCAGGCTGCGTGTGCTAGTCATGATGACTACGTTTTAAAGGCATCTCCCTTTCAATGCTCCGTTTACGCTGCAGTGAACGGATGCACTTCATTTTTAGGTATTTGAGATTTAATCTTTCCCGGTTTTACTTCAGAACGACTGAGACTTTGGACATAGTGGTAATATATATGTTTGTCCTTCTGTTTCTTTAGAAGCTCGGTACTTTCGAGGCCATTCGAAATTCCATTACGATGTCTGCTCTAATTTACAAGGTAACAAGTCACACTCTCACATTTGGGCTCCTTTAACAGTTTAGACTTCTATACCGTGGTTAAGAGTGGTGGTATACCTTTGGTTCCTTGTTTGTTTATTATTCTTTCCAGTAACTCGGAACCTTCGGATTTGTCTTGGTCCTTGTGTTTGAAAGGGACATAATTGAAATTAATCCTATAAAAAGTAAGTCCATAATAATTTTGTGATATGCTTTGCATACACTAATATCACTCAGTACTATCTCTTTTTTTAAATGACTGATGACGCTCAACCCTCTTTTTTTAGGTTGTCATCTGCCCGTTCTCTGCCCTAAGAGCCCAGAGGCCCAGTGTTATCATTTAAACCACCCAGTCATTGGAGGTTCACGGTAATTCAGTTTTTCCTTTTTTATACCTAGTGCTTGAAATATAAATTACAATAAATTCTAAGTATTCTCCTTTGTCAACTTCTCAGGTGCCCCCTATACAGAGGAAGACCCCCTTGTAAGGATCAAGGTCACCTACGTATGGCTGGGGTCGAAACGTCGACATTTTGTTGTTTCTATGCCAGTGTGGTCAACAGTGCTTTTTCACTGTGTCTACTATAACTGTCCTGCTGGACAAGCCTTTCCCTTGTAAATACTATTGTTGATGTATATATTGTCACTTCCTTTCCTCTGCCATTTAACCCTCACCTTACAGACTCATTCTTCCCCTTCTCCCTTTTACACATTCAGGGCACTTTTTTTTACATATGTTCCAGATGTCCGCTGAATTTTGCACATTCAGATTGATGGTCAATATGAATAAATAATATTGAGCAGAAGTTTACAGTATAAGTAATTCAATGGAGGCTGTTGCATAAATATTTGTGTTTAAAATTGTCCCACTGGGACCGTTTGTCTTCTGTACTGTCAATTACCCAGGTCCCAGTGGCATATATGGGTTATACCCTTTTCTTGTAACTACCTGTGCGATGCAAGGCAGCCATATCTGAATGAGTAGGCTGACACTTCACTCAGTAGCGCTTCATACCGCCCTCTTTAGGTCTCGGCTAGACAGCTCAATCGCTGTCTTGAGGAGACACGTTGTGTTTATTCTGTGGGCTCCAGCCCCCCCCCCCTCCCCACCCCAACAGGCTTCCCATTTGCTCGCTCCATTGTCTGCCTTATTTTCGTTGTCACCATTTGTCCTTGGCATGCATGGTCATACCTCTTCTTGTGTTTAGCCCTCCCCCAGAGCATGGACTAAGTACTTGTAAGCAACGACTTCTCCCTTTTTTATGACTATTTTAAGGGCTACTTTTTTCTTTTTCTCAGCACTCTGCACTGTGCTTGTAGTTTTACCAGCTTGTCTCCTCCCACCTGCCCTTATGCCCCATCCACAGATCACCCCCTCACTGCTTTTCTTATTGCTGCTGCTTTTTGTTTTCTCCAACTCCTCCGTTCCATCACTACTTGGTCCCTTGCACATCCCGGTGCTTGCCCCATCCATAAATCACCCCCACCACTGCTTTTCCCTTCGTTGCTTTTTTCTGTTTCCCCCACCTCCGCCCTTCCGACTCTGCTTGCTCCTTTGCACCTCCCGGGGCTTGTCCTTTCCACAAATCACCCACTTCCCCATCCCCGTCACTGCTTAAGCCCCACTGTAGTGTTTTTACGTTCAGCAAATGGTGGTGTTCTGCCTTTTAATGTCCTGTTAGTGTATAGCTGACATTCTGAGTATGTGCACGGCTGCTATTACTTGGCACATGTGTAGTCTGCTTATTTTCCGCACATGTGGGTCCTAGGTGTGTGTGTGTTTACATCATATGTGGTTGTTCGGCAATGGCGTTTATAGCTGGAAAATCAGAAATCAAGTGAATCAGGTATGCGTTTTCACTGGTTAAGTGTTTATGTGCACCATTGTTGCTTAACTTGAATTCTCTTCAAAGGAGCCAGTCTAAATCTTAATGTCATCAAGGTCTGCCTGCTCCTCAGTGTCCATGGCAAAAGTAGTCCTTTTAATGTGGTTGCCGATGCGTTATGTTTCCTACTGTAAACCAGCCTAACAAAGTTATTCTTTCTGGTTTTTTTGTGCAGTTTTATATAGCATTAACAGCCCCCGAAGGTAGTGGAATGCTTTACTATATCACCTGTTGCTTTTTCTGTGTAGTTTTATATAGCACCAACACCACCCAGAGGTACTGTAGCGCTTAACATTAGCAACAGTACCTTTACACAAGGGCACATCAAGGCTCGAATAATCCCAATATTTTTACTAGACCTGCAGGTCTGGTAACTTCAAAAATTTACTCGACCTAACAGTAATGCACTTGACCTCTGTGAGCAAATGTGACTAATTTTTAAAGGCATTTTTATTGCTCATTCACTTTGAGAGCAATAAAGATGCTTTTAAATCTAGCTGTCTTGTCAGATTTGCTCTGCTTTCAAAGACAAGGGTCAAAGGTCAGACTGTCTTCCTACTCACCAGAAAGGGCGAATAGGGCCTAAAAATAGCTTGCCCTAATTAAATCTGGCTCACAAATGCAAGTGAGCGAGAGGATTTTTCGAGCCCTGCACATACATTTTTGTAGGCACTGGGAAATTAAGTGATTTGACTAGTATCCAGAATGTTAAGCCGATGCCTAAACTCCAACCCGGTTTCCCAGCTCCTTAGTCGGCAGCTGTGGTCCTTACACAACATCCTATCCCAAGACGGTACCAGATCGTCTCCCTAGCCTCAACCTCAGTTCCACAGTTTTGTGATTACGGGCAAATCACTTAATCTCAACATGACTGCCTGCATTTGCTATTGGTTGCCCATCCACCTCCCGCCTGTTGCTGCATACCCCCGCTGAACTCTGCTGCACAGATCCCCTTCTTAACAGACTTTGTTTTTTCAAAAACAACTTGCGCAGTTTTATGTAGCGCCAACACCACCCGAAGGTTTTGGAACTCTTTACATAAGCACCAGTTACTTTTTTTGTTTTTTGTGCAGTTTATATACCACCAACACCACCTGTAGGTATCGGAGCGCTTTACACTAGCACTAGTTACTTTTTTTGTGTGCAGTATTCTATGGCATCAACACCACCCGAAGGTTTCGCAGTGCTTTGCATTAGCACCGGTTACTTTACACAAGGACATATTCATTTTTGTAGGCATAACGAGATTAAGTGATTTGGCCAAAATGAAGGATTTTAAGCCAACGCTGAAACTCGAAACCGCTTTACCAGCTCCATAGTCCCCAGCCTGGACCCTTGTGCCACATCCTCTCCCGAAAGAATGCCGCATCAGCTCCCTAGCCTTCGCGTCAGTTCCATATTTTATGATTATGGATCAATCCTGTATATCGCCCTGTTTCTAAATACAACAAGCATTGGCAAAGCCAGTAGATTTCACCTGTGTTAATAGAAAGGAATATTGTGTAGGTTATCTTTTAAAGTCTTGCAGTAATTATGAATGTTTTAAAATGTTTTAAATTGTTGAAGTCTGATGAGGTCTAATTCAATAAAACCTCAATTCATTCATAGCAAAAGCAGTAGATTTGTGCAAAATCAGTTTTTTTATGTTTCAGCTAGACATTGTTTGCGCTGCTCAGTTAGAAAGGACATGCACTGTTTCGAAGAGACGTGTTGTGTTCTATCTGTGGGATTACCGGCCACCCATCTCCTACCATTGGTAGAATTCAGCGTTGCTCTCATTTTGTTTAATGCCATTTGTTATGGCATGCGGGCATCATGCATTCTTCTTGTGTTTGGTCCTCCCATAGTGCATGAACCAAGTGCATTTCTCCTTACAAGCTTAAGGAAATTAAAGCAACGTGCACACTAGTTCACACTATACGAACATATATTTGCACCACCACCAATAAATAAATGTAATTGTGACCAAAAGTAATTACATTCATTTTTATATCCTCCATTTATACACCTCGCTCCTCTCATCCAATTCATTTCAACAACCTAAGAGCAACCTTTTATTTATTTAGAACCACGAAAAAGCACATCTTAGAAAAACATTATGAACGCAAAACAAACGCCAAAAGTGTTGAAATTATTTTTACAAAAGCATCAAGTATGACTTTCTTTGGAAGACTTTAACACGAATAAGCAGATTATGTGCCTGGTAATTAGCTGCTCTGGAACTTAGCAACAATGGGTAACGAAAGTTGTTTCCCACTGTTGCTACACATAAAGGAATTACAGACTTCTCTGTCAGGGTGCCTAGAAAGCTTGTCACTGCTGCGCTGGAAAGCAGATACCACAGCTTCACCTGGAGGTGGGTGGGTGGGGTAGAGGGTTAGAGAGTAGTAGGGGCGGGTAACAGGAGGATAAGTATTCTTGTGGGTTTCACAGTAACATCTTATACAACTTGAGCTTCATTTTCATTGTCTTTTTGATGTCACTGACAACCCCCTCGGCGAAAAACATCCCAGTTACTCATCTATAATTCTATATATATTATCCAAGTGGGTATTCGCCCTGGGCCCTGAGACTTCATCCCCTCCTAATTGCTATCCGATAGTGCCATCCACTTGAATATTATTGCTTAATTGTGAGTCAAATAGAAATAAGTCAGCTATACTGTTGCATTGCTTGCCCTCATTCACTGTCTGCATTAAGGGCAGTCACTTTTGTTCTCTAAGCTGCCTGTGGGCTCTATGTGATGTTTTGGTACAGATTTCGTTCTTATAGTGCTGCATTTTCTAAGTCATTCACCTCATGGGGATACCAGGTGTCTTGCAGTATGGTTTTCAATTTTTCCCATGGAAAGATTTCTTAACGAGGCCCAGTTCTTGTCACCTTCCACTTAATCCATGCCAATGGACATGTGTTTTGAATACTGTGGGTCTCCGTCTCCTGTAATTAGTGTGCGGAATAATGTTCTTCATGGTGGAAACTCTCAAGGGCGAATGTATCCTTCAGTCTTCTACTAAGCTGTGTGTTCTTACTATGCACCTATCACTAAGCTATTTAAATACGATGAGTTGGACTTGTGTTTTGGTTACAGTGTGAATGTCTGAGTTTTCCTGTCCTTTGCGTGAAGCCAGTTGGTTGGTCATATATTGCAGTCTTCCATCAAACCTTGTGAGCGTTTAAATTAAAAAAGACAAGTCTGAAATGTCACTTTTTTAAATAAATATTTTAAATGTGATATTCTAAAGGTTAAGAATAACAAGTATATTCCGATGATGAAGAAATAATATTGCAGGTAAGTGATGAGCAAACACTTGGCTACCGCATAGAGAATGACTAGAACTCCCGGTTTATGTTATTTATTTTTTGGACATTTCTCGATATTTATGTCTTGCTAATTTTATCTGTTTTTATTTTAAGTTTTGTGAAAAAATTAAGCTGAAACTAGTATATTTCCAAATGTATTTAACTAATAAATGTACACTCCTGTTTGAATGCCTGACACGTTTTAAGGACATGAAGACCCACGGATGATAAATCAATACACCTATATGAAAATATCAAAATGTCAGTAACAACCTTATGCATATCTACTGATGTTTAAGCTTTAATACTAAGTTTCAGTTTTTTTATGGCCTTTATCAGTCAATCCTCTCTATTGGCCTGACAGTTATGACTGACAGCAGCATATAGAATCACTAAAAAAAGAACCTAATTTCCGTTTGTATCCAAATGTGAAAATAAATACAGACAGGAAATTAAATCGTTTTCTGTCTGTATTTATCTTTAAAAATAAGTTAAAGCTGTAAACAGGGAGCCTTAATTATGACCCATACGCTGTGTAAAACTATTCTAGATACTGTACCTCTGTGTCCTTCTGTTAAGGTGCAAAGTAGTGACAGAAGGTGTCTCCATCTTTTCTTTAGGCAATGCCATCTTGTGTGTGAGGTGCCTCAGCACTGAAGAACAATACTGTAGTAGGGATCCTCAGGCCTGCCCTGCTGGGTCTGATGTCTGTCTCTCGAAAATTGTTGAGCTTACAATAGGTAAGTTATCTTTACATACAAGAGTTCCACAGCATTGCATCACTGTACCAATCAAAACAATATAATTGTGAGGATGACCCCCCTGGTTTTTATCAGGGGGCCAGTTTTTGAGGTGTCGTGCCACTACATAAAGCTCCAGACGTCAGTTACTGACAGCATCGTATGCAGTGCTCCACAGTTATTCCTTGCTCAGGATATGTTGTCTTTCATGCCAATCTCAGTTTGCTTACTCCTATTTATGGTTTTTTGCACTGTTCCGTGTTTGACCTTGGAAAAAAAATCCTCCTTTGTCATACCCATAGCGCTGCATGTTATTTTAAACAAACAGCATGCCTTGTTTTTTTTTTGGTAGAACGCCAGACTCAGCTTGAGTCAAACAAATCTGAGTGGATTTAGGGGCGTGTTTTTTTAAAGCTATGCTTCATAGCTCCCTTCTGTGGTGTTCTGCTCTTGGGTAGTAGTATAAGCTATGCATTATTGCCAAAGGTTTGGATGCTAGAGCGTGTATGAGGCATTTACTTTTTGTATTTTGAATGCCTTTTTGGTTGTAGTAAAGAAAAGATTGATTCATGCTGCAATTTCTTTACTTTTCTGCACAAAGCGACATTGGGAAGAAGATAATGTCTACTTGTTTGCCACCGATAGATAAAGATCGATAAAGAAACTTGTCAGCGGGTTGACGAGATAAATTCAGTGTAGATGGCCTTAAACCGCTAGATAGAGTGCTGCCAGGTTGTACACTTTCTGTTTTACACCTTCACATTGGGAATCTATGTACTTTAGTCTCTTTGGTCAGTTCTATGCTTCAGCTCAGCCACTTGTCACTTTCTGATCTTGTGCAAATCAAAGAAAACTGTCTTAGGTGGCCAGGAAAATAATAGAAGTTGTTTATGTGCAATCCACATATCTAGTGGTTCAAACATGGTGCAGAGGCAATGCATTTCAAAAACCCTTTTTTATTTTTTTTATACATGAAAGAAATGTATGGTGTTACGACCTAAAATCTAAAAACAAACATTTGTAATTAAATAGGTCTCGCATTTTCGAGCGTTAGAGCGATTGACATTTTAAATGACAATGCATATTACCAATGTGTTATGTTGTTATTGTTTTTAGTTTGGAGTGGAGTGGATGTATGAGGTATGGAGTGAAATTAAGTGGGATGGATTGGAATTGTGTGGGGTGGAACTGTGTGGTGTGGTGTGGAGTGTATTTGTGTAGTGGACTTATGTGGCATGATGGTTAGATAGGGGTGAGATCTGCATAGAATAGATATAAAGGAAGATAGAGAGGGATAGGTAGTTTGTGTACGAAATGGTGAATTAATTCTATTTAGAGGAGCTAAAAGAGTTTGTGAGTAAGTGAGAAACAAGTGGAAGTGTCAGGAACTCTTGCGCTTATGCAAGGAAGTGTAATAACCAGAAAGGTCATACCTTGGTTAAAATACCTGCAGGCAAGTATCCACGTTGGAGAAGGTTAAGTCCTGGCTGGAGATCCTCCCTGCGTGCCTTGATACGTGAACATTCCCTTGCTGGGAATCGTTACTCGGCCGTACCCACTTCCTGTAGTGGTGCGCGGTCTAGTTGCTCCTCGCTGAGACACTTCTGAAGGTGCTAACGCGCATGCGCGAAGTTCGCGCGGCGCACTTCAACGAACGAGAAAATCCTGACAGGAGTGTTTACCTCAGCGCTTCGTGTCAACTCAGAGTTATTGAGAGAGTCTATTCTACTAAGATTAATCTTCAGTAGGGAAGTAGAAAAGGCTTTTAATGTTGCTTCCAGATATGTCGGAGAATTTAAGTCTTCGTAATTCCTTTAGCATAAAATAATTGTGAAGCTAGAAGCAGCAGTTCCAGTTCAGTGATCCGGTGAGCAAGGTGAAGAGAAGAAAGTCTCAAGGGAGTTGCTTCTGTGAAGAGAAGAGCTCCGAATTTCAAGTAAGCGTGTTCATGTGGTTTCCAGTCAAGAAGATTTCATCTGTGAGGAGATAGTTGTTTACCTTGCGCAGTGTGAGACCAAGACTATTTAGTAAGAAAGGACAGAACTGTCAAGAATCTAAGAGAAAAATTCGAACTTGCGGAGTTGTGAAGAATATAACTTTTTTCTTGGAAGAACCAAGACTTGATAATTAAATATTTCAATATACTTTATGACAAGAAAGACTTTCCAAACGACAAGTAGTAACAGGTTCTTCCAGTGAATCAGATTTTCTTCACCTCAGACAAAACATCATAGAGAGGAGCTAGCCTCAAAAACTGACACAGGTAAAAGGCATATAGAGAGAGAGAGAGAAAGAGAGTAAGTGAGGCAATAAGAACTTTGGGCAAGTTTATGTTTCGTGCTTATCTCTTGCAGGTGACTCACCTTCCAAGAATAGAAGTTAGGAGAGCGACCAGAGTCAGGAGGCAGTCTCTCTTGTTTTGTCTTCCACTTCCCCTTTCCCCCGAGCTGAAGTTCGTGACAGTTGTTATCACCTGTCGCAGGCTTCGGCAGGTTGGATTTGGGGAAAAATCTTCTGCTCCTGAGGGAATTGTCTTCATAGTGAGGCAAGTCTGACAGGAAGGCAGGCCAGAGACGCATAAAGAGGGACCGCTTGTGTACGCAGAAGACACCCTAGAAGAGGATGAGAATGTGCGTTTGAGTGATGGCTCTTTGAAAAGGCATGGGCAAGAAACCGTGCTCGAAACGAACCACATGAGAGCTGCGGGAAGATTGTGTGAGAGAGCAAGCGAGAGAGACGAGTGGGAGGGGCACTCAAGGGAGAGGCGAGAGGTGGATGAGTGGACAGCCCAAGGAGGTTTAGGAGGGTAGCATGTGTGATCAGGCAGTATAGAGAGAAGATAGGGAGTGTGAGTGGTATGTGACGGGGCAGTGGGATTGTGAGATGAGAAGGGGTAGTGGGAATGTGAGAGATGAGAGGGGCAGTGGGTGTGTGGAGCAGAGATAAAAGGGTTGGTGGAAGTGTGTTGGAGAGATGGGTTGAATTGCAATTGTTTGTTATGATATTGTGTGGTGCGGAATTGTGGTGTTGTGCAGTGGAAATGTGGCATGGTGTGCTAGTGAATTATGAGGATAGTAATGAAATAGAATTAAGTGTACTGGAAGTGTGCCTGAATTGTGTGGATTGAGATTGTATGCTGTGGAGTTAATTATGTGAAATTGTATTTTGTGTTGTGGAGTGGCATGTTGTGGAGATGAATGATGTTATATTTTGCTTCATGATGTGGAAATCTGGTAAGGATTGGAGGTATGTGGTACGGTGTGGAATTTTGTTGAGTATTTGAAACAAGTTGATTTGAATTGTGTGGCATGGAACTGTGGATGTAGACCTAAGGTATATTTTTGGGGAAATATGTGGCATGGTATGGAGTGCATTTTTGTCTTTCTGGTATGTCGTGTAGAGTGCATTTATGTGTTGTGTATTTATGTTGTATTGAGTAGAGTGTAAATATGCTAAATTGTAATTATTTGGCACTGAGTGGTATTATGTGGAGTGTAATTATGTTGTGTGGTTCAAAATTGTTTGGTATTAAATTGTGTGTTTTTTAAATTATGTGGCATAGTTTGGAGTAGTATTATGTGGCATTGTGTGGAGTAGTATTATATGGTGTGGAATTATGTGGCATGTTGCAAAGTTTAATTTATTTTGTGGAGTGTAATTATGTGTTTTTGAAGTGAGTGGATATATGTGTAGTGTAAATATTTGGTGTGAAATGTTGGATTGGAGTACAATCATGTGTAGTGGGATTTCCTGGAGTTGAAGTGTGTTACATGGACTGCAATTATATGGTTTGGAGTGGAGTGGAATTATGTAGCAGAGTGGTATGATGACAAGTGGATTTTTGTGTCATGGTGTGGAGTTGAATTATATGGTGTTTATTTTATTGGTTTTATTAACTGCACATAGTGCTTGGACGGGCATTCAAGCTAGCGCTGTACAATAACATGAAGACATTATGTACAGCTGAGCGACCCTATCAAACTAGCAAATGCTACCACACACAACTGATGCTTTGATGGAACAGCACCAGTGGTCCACACTTAATGAAAAATGTTTGGATGATCTGAGACATAAATGCATAATGTTGGTTTTGAATTGTGTCTGTTAATAATGTACCCGTTCAAAAATTGGAATTCGGTGAAATGAACACTGTGGGTTTACACTGTAAAAACTTACCTTCAATTGAATACCAGAACCATAGACTCCAACAAGTGTTATCTGAACGTCTGTCATGTCCTTGGGTCTTTGACGCCATTTACAGAGGCCAAATGTACTGTAAAGCAGGAAGCATGGTCAAAATTGATGTAGACTTTGGGATTATTTGGGATAAAGAAGAATGAAACATTCTGCTTTTGACAATGCTGCTAAGTGATGTCCACACCCTCAGCTGGCTGCTTGATTAAAGCTAATAACCTTTTTCTGTTTCAAAGCTTTCCTGTTGGGGAGAGGAGTTGGCCTAAGGGCTGGACCTAGAATCTGGGAAACTGGATTAGAGTCTCCGCAATGACGCTGAGCATCCTGTTATTCTGGGCAAATCACCTAATCTCCCTTGGCCTAACATAAATGAATGTGTCCTCATGTAATGCAAATGGTGCTATGTAAAGCGCTCTGATACCCGATTAGGGTCAAGTTCGCGCTATATAAAACTCTGTAAAAAAAAAAAAAAGCAGAATCAATCAGTTTTACTTCTGACACATTCCAAGTATTGTGCAACGTAGGTATCTAGTCCAACAATGTTTTTTACTTTCAGATATTTAAAATGAGAAAAGTAAATCTACAAACTTCGGATGCAAGAAGAATCCAAATTAAGAGCCTCAGAACATGAAATATTGTTAATTTAAAACCTGCTGTAGCTGAAGGTATCACAACCGACGAGAGGTGCAGTTCCACAGTTACTCAACATTGTCAGCAAATTAAGTGACCACTGTTAGACCTGGCACCATTGGCGTGGGTCTCCCTTCCATTTTTTGCTGTTGCCTCATGTGTTTTTGCTGGTTATAGTGGCTTTGTTCACTGTGCCACTGCTGTTCAGTGCCACAGTGCAAGTGCTTCTTATAGTAAATTAATGTATGGATTAGTGACTCCATGATTGGCTTGATTGGTTTACTTGTCAGACCCTAGTACAGTGCACTGTGTGTGCCCAGGGCTTGTAACCATTGCTGCTGGTGGGCTTGCAGCACTGATTGTGCCACCCACCAGAGCAGCTTGTAAAGTGTGTCTCAGGTCTGCCATTGCAGAGCCTGTGTGCAGTCTGGTACTGCCATACTGACTGGGCAAGTGCACCCACTTGCCAGTCCCTAAACCTTCCCTTTTATACATATTAATCACCCCTATGGTAGGCCCAAGGGCAGGGTGCATTGTAGGTAAAAGGTAGGACATGCCCTGGCGTGAGTGGCATGTCCTAATAGTGAATTACAACCATTTTTGTTTTTCACTAATGCAAGGCTACCTGTTCTCCATAGGCCAGAATGGGCAGTTTGGTTATTACATTTTCTAATCCTAACTGACTCGGGGGAACATGGTAGAAATTCGGGTTTAGTATGCCTGAACTCAGAATGATAAAATACATCTTTTAGTGTAGTTGGTTTTAACATTCTGTGTTTGACAATGCCACTTTTAGAAAGTAAACAATGTGATTCTACCCTGTAAAAGTGAAGCTTATTTATTAATTTGTAGTTTTTTAGTGATAGTAAATAAAGTAAAGTGCTCCATGAATTGTCATGGAAAGGCACTAAGTTTTTTTTAAATACCCCTCACACACTATGAATCCCATGGTGTCATGCTTCATCATAGGGGTCTTCCCGTTCCTCTACGGGGCGGGGCGTGCTGCGACCAGCGAATGCGCGGGAGCACTGTTGTTTGTGAAGGAATAGGCTCTGTGTAATGTGGGAGTGAGAGTGGTAGGGTTAGTGAATAGTTACAAAAATTAAAAATTCTCTGGCTAGTGGAAAAAACTAATTTATTCATTTCCCTGGCTGAGAACATTAAAAAGGGGATATGTAGGGGATGTACCTTGATTCAATACTCCCTACTGGGTCAACATGTTTCGTAAGCAGTCCCCACTGCTTTACTCATTAGCACCTAGTCATTAGCACCTAGTGTGATCCCTACTACACTCAAAATATAATACTTGTTTTATATAGATTGTATGCCTATTTGTCAAAAACCAAACTGCAAAAATGTGCAAGTCTGGAGAACGTTTATAAGGGTACAATTACCTTTATCGTTTGCAATAACCGAATCGGTATCCTATTGGGAAAAATAATCCGGCTTCATGAGCTTGCACCGGAAGGAAGGATGCCTTGAGTTTGAGTTTGAGTTTGAAAGTATTTATAGAGCGCACGTATACCAGCGGTTTCTTGGCGCTATGGCTGACGGGAGACTGAGGTTAAGAACAGGGAGGGAAGGGGGAGCGTTTATACAAGGGATTTTGTGAATAAGTGGGTTTTAAGGCGTTTGCGGAACTGTGAATAGAGGGTGATGGAACGAAGTTCAAGGGGAAGGGAATTCCAGAGGGTAGGGGCAAGGATAGCAAATTTAGATCCTCCCCACTTCTTTCTCCGGAAGCGTGGGATGGAGAGGAGGAACTGGGAGGAGGAACGTAAAGTCCTGGTGGGGATATATGAGGCAATTTCAGAAGAAATGAAGGCTGGCGCCAAGCCCGATCGGTCCAAAAAGGTAATGGATGCGAGCTTGAATTGAATTCTAGCTCGCACGGGGAGCCAATGTAGTGAATTCAGAAGTGGGGTGGAATGGTGAAATCTAGGGAGATTAAAGACCAGGCGAGCCGCCTGGTTTTGTATCTGTTGTAGGCGACGCAAACTGTATGCGGGGATACCGGCATACAGGGCGTTCCCATAGTCCAGGCGGGACATCACCATGGCCAAGATAATGAGTTTGAGGGCAGAGAAAGTGAAGAAGCGGGACACCCTGTGTATAGTGCGCAGTGAGAGGAAAGAAGAGGAAACCACAGAGCTGACCTGGGAGTGAAGGGTGAGTTGAGAATTAAGTTTTATGCCTAAAGTTTTAACTGAGGAAGAGGGAGCAGGAGAGGGACCAAGGGCGGGGGGCCAGAAGAGAGGGGACCAGGGGCTGGATGAACCACCCGTCAGCACCAACTCGGTTTTATCAGGGTTGAGTTTCAGGTGGTTGTGGTTCATCCAGTCCCTGATATGAAGCATGACAGTTTGGAAGTTAAGAACAGCAGAGGGAGAAGAGAGATTAAAGACCAGCTGGAGGTCATCCGTATAGTTGAAAACGGTGACCTCCATCTGTTGAAGAGAAAAAATTAAAGGGGCAATATACAAATTAAATAGAAGGGGAGAGAGAGAGGAACCTTGGGGAACCCCGCACTGAACTTTCCGGATGTCCGCTGTGAATTCACCCAGGCGGACAGCCTGGGTGCGGTTGCTCAGGAAGGAGGATAGCCAGACCAGGGCAGTCCCCCCGATCCCCGCCGCCCCGATACGGGAGAGTAGAATGTTATGATCCACTGTATCAAAGGCGGCTGAGAGATCGAGGAGCACAAGGGCCTGGTGCTGATTAGTATCCATGCCCTCCCTGAGGGTGTCTAGAACCGACATAACAACGGACTCCGTAGAGTGTGCGGGGCGGAAGCCAGCTTGGCGGGAGGCAAGGGCTCCGTGCTTCTCCACAAAGGAACTCAGGGCGCGAGTGACGTGGCGCTCGAGCACTTTAGCCAAAAATGGCAAAAGGGAGATGTCAATGGTCAATGTGAAAAGGTCTCTCCTCGCCTCTGTCCGCCTCCTGCTTGCACATTTTTGCCGTTTAGAAAGTAGGGATTTTCTTGTCTAACCATCCAAACCTGCCTCTGCTAGGTTGTGTATTCCTTGTCTGGAGTTTGAGTGACAGGAATGGGGGATTCCAGGAGACAGGGTGGGTCAGCCCAGTGGTGAATAGAGAGATCTGCATCTAGATGGGAGGGAGGAGTTTCACCTGGGACCTGAATAGGGCTGGGCCTTCCCTCCACAATACTGGCTCCACCTCCTGTGGTGTGTCTGATGTCCCTGCCCTGCAATGTGAAAGGTAAGAAGGAGACATGTCAACAAAGTGCTCCAGGACTGACCAGAACTGGTTTGGACTAGGCAAAGGCCTCTCTCCCTTCAGAGAACAAAAGGAAAAGTAGTATAAATATTGGGACCCAGACCCAAGAACTTGAGATCACTTCTGGGAATCAAGACAAACCTTTGCTGAGGAGAAGAACCAGAAGGCTGGAGGAGGAGACTACCCCTGTGTTGTGTATTTGGGGGTTGGGCTGCAGTGGTTGCTGCATTGCCAAAGAGAGGAGAAAAGGACTGAGTGTGCTTTCTATCAACTTGAAGAAGAATCTCCAAGGGCATGAACTAGAGCCTGCCTCCTGCCTGAAGTCTCAGGGATACAAGACTTCACCAACCAGCTCCCCCCTGAATTCCCTGGCTGGGAACTGAAGTGCCTGCTGTTGTGCTGGGCCTTCTGAGAGACTGCGTGTCGCTGGGAGCTGGAAGCGCGACACAACAATGAGAAACGTGTTACAGCCGCTGTCATCGCATCGCAGAGGAAGCGAGCCGCCGCTGTCATCAACGCATCGCCGAAGCGCGGCACACCGCCGGAAAAGCGGGACGCTGCCACAGAGGTCATCGTCGCATCACCAGAGAAGCGCGTCGCAGGTCCTGTCGCGGCTCCAAAGATCATCGAGTCACCGCACGGCCGTCGGGCATGTCGCATCACACCAACGTTGTCGCATCGCAACCAAGACGCCATTTTGTCGCATCGCACCGGAGAAGAGTATCGCATCGAGGTGCCAGCGTGTCGCATGGCACCGGAGAAGCAGTAAGAAATAGACGCATCAACTTCCCACACAGTAAGGAAGGGAGTCCTAAAGTTAGGAGTCCTAACTTCTGTGAATACCAAAATGAGTAAGTGCCTTCTGTGAATACCAAAATGAGTAAGTGCCTTCTGTGAATACCAAAACGGTAGTAAGTTTAAAATTTTTTCTTAAGTTCTGTAAATCGGGCCCTATGAGAGTAAAGTGTCACATTTTCAACTTGAGAGAACTGAGCTATTTTATAACATTTAAGAAACTATTTTTGAGTACAGTATTGTGGATTTTTGTCGTCTGGTCTTGTGTTAAGTCTATATAAAAATACCTATTTTTAAAATACAACCTGGGTGGTGTCCATTTGTAGTGTTGTCACCTTATTACTGTATGTGTTCACAAATGCTTTACACACTGCCTCTGAGATAAGCCTGCCTGCTCGTGCCAAGCTACCAAGGGGATGAGCAGGGGTTATTTTAGGATTGTAACCCCTTACCCTGACTAGACGCAAGGGTCCCTATTTGTCACAGGTACCTACCTATGCCAACTAGAGACCCCCAAATCTAACAACCACCATAGTTCATGTCACCACAGACACATGAAGATCTGGGTTTTCATATCACAACCTAATGCCTTCAGGGTTTTGAAGTCTTCTGTAGTACCATCAAGCTAATTACATGGATACACCTGATTGCACCAATTTGCATGTTGAAAACAGTGTTTGTGAAATAGAGGCTTTAAAAACTAGAGTGAGATGCACATTTCTTTTTAACTGCTGAGCTAGCAAAATAAAACTGAGGGGATAGGTTTTCCATTTCTGTAACTGGGAAGACAAAGCTTTCTCTTCTCATATGTAAATTTCAGAATAGGCAATGGCGATTTCAACTCACTGCGTGAAACATTTGTTTTAACAAAGGTGCTCGGTGACTTAGGGCGACTAACTGAATATTGGAACGCTTGTGTATCAATCAAGGAGGTGACAATGTATAACTCATTTTTATCTATAGCACATAGTAGCAGTCTATCCCTGAATTCTGAAGATTTTTTAAGGACTGGTAATGACACTGTCCTACTCATAACACCAGCATATGTACCCCGTGGTTGAATGTGAATGTCGGAGGATAACTGTCTCACAATGTAGTCTGAGCACCAACAGCAAGCCCCTGGATACTGTAGCCAGTGCAGAGACTGAAATCCACTACCATTTGTGATAAGTCACTCTGTAAGTACCAGGTGGCAGTCTCAGTAGATTGTGACATTCAAAAAAGATCAGTTTCCTTTTGTCTTCACCAGTCCTCTTATAAGGCAGCGTTTAGAATGAACAAGAATTAATGGCAACCCAGAGGAAATTATAAAAGAGAACTTAAAGAGAGTGAACGGCGGGATCTTCACTACCCAGCATCCTTATTTGTTTTAGTCTTGGCCCCTTGATGTACCTCCATAAAAAAAAATGTGGCCAGAGATTTTTATTTTTGATTTGTGTTTATGTATCATTAGAGAAGTCCCATGGCTAATTGGGGGGCACTGTAACGCTGTATTGGATGTTTGTCTTGACCGCTCACACCCTCCCCAAAATGGTACAGAATCCAGTAATCAGGCTGATGCCCTGCGCAGCTGGGTGGATGGTTGGACACTTCAGGATGTATGGCGACAGAGGAACCCGATGAGTAGAAACTACTCCTTTTATTCCCCTGTACATCAGCTGCATACACGAATAGATAGGCTCCTATTTTCCCGCTCAATAGCAGATCAGGTGACACATACCATTTATTTGGCTAAGACTTTCTCTGATCATAATTTCTTAGAGACTATTACCTGGGGCAGAATACCTACACCGGTTCCGACATGGAAACTCTGGCCCCAGTCGCTTGAAGACAGTGTTTCATGATACACTTTCCACAGCATTACAAAACTACTTTTCTGAGAATACAAACACTGCCTCAACTATCTTAGTTGAGTGGGACGCGCTGAAGACGGTAATCAGGGGGAAGGCGATCAGCGCCACGGTAGGTGCCAGGCAGGAAGTTCACGAAAACCTAAAGGCAACTGAGGACAGGATGACAGTGCTTGAACGGGAGGCAGCGCATGACTCCGATAAGCGGAATAGTTTGCAGGAAGCACACGTCACATATGCGAAATTGCTGGAAACGCTCCGGCTGATTGATTATCGCTCATACACTCACCTGCAACACTCCGATGAGGATAGTCAAGCACTCTACTGGTCAAATTGATTAGGGACGACCCACCTGCTACCGTCATCAGCCATATCAATCTACCTAGTGGGGACACAGTGTGCACACAATATGACATCAACGAGCCATTTTGCACATACTACGAAAAGTTATATGCGGCTCTTTTACCATTGGACGAAATACATATTGACGACTTCCTCGCAAACCTTCCGTACCCGAAGATCCTGCAAGAAATGCGGGACATACTATCAGGCCCCATCACTAGGGGGGAAATTAAGGTAGCCCTCTCAGGGCTCTCACGTAAAAAAACACCGGGCATGGATGGCCTACAGGTAGAATTTTTTGCAGTGCACTTGGACATATTAACTCCCCGGATGCAGGCACTGTTTAATAAATCCCTTGAACTAGGATACCTACCCCACACCACGGTCCAGGCGCTGGTAGTATCACTACCAAAGCTGGGCAAGGACATGTCTGACATGTCAGGCTACCGCCCCCTGTCCTTGCTTTCCACGGAATACTAGATATTAAGTAAAATCCTAGCGAACCGGATCCAACCACATCTAAATAGGCTGATCCACATCGATCAATGTGGCTTCGTACCAGCACGAAGCACATCATTAAACATGAGGAGATTACACCATATAATGTCTTCCTATCTAACCCCCTATCCCCAGGCTGGATGTATCGCATTGGATTTGCGGCAGGTATTTGATACCCTGACTTGGGAATATATGTTTAAGGCCATAGCATGCTTTGGCCTGCCTCCCAGTTATATTTAATGGGTGCATTTATTATATGATGCCCCGACGGCCAGGGTCCAGTCCGGAAAGCATATCTCGTGCAAATATCCTGTCTACAGAGGCACTCGACAGGGATGCCCCTTATCTCCAATTCTATTTGTGCTGGCACTGGAGCGACTGGCGATGAAGTTACGAGCGGAGGCGTCCCATGCGGTATCCCACTCGCCGAGTCTATACACTTGGTATCGGCGTACGCCGACGACTTAATCCTTCATGTGAAGGACCTCCGGGAAGGCCTCGACCCCGTACCGAGAACCTTTGCTGCCTTGAGCGGATATCTGGACTGGCAATAAACAAATCCATATCAAACCCTTTCTTTCTTCATGACCAGCCCCACCCCTACACAGTTAAATTTGAGAGATTAACCTTACAAACGGCTGCACAAACTTTCAAATACTTGGGCATTAACGTGTATCGCCCCCACGAGGACCTGCTGGAAGGCAATCTAGGCAAAGTGATTAGAGGGATTAGATCACAGGGGGCGTTCTGGACTACACTGCCTCTCTCGGTCATGGGTAGAATAGCAATATCCATGATGGTGGTGCTCCCGCGTCTACTATACTATTTTATGAACTTACCGCTGGCGGTGCCCTGATCCTTTTTTAACACTCTGGATACTATCCTATTGGACCTTATCTGGGGAACGGGACACAGCAGAATAAGCCTGAAGAAACTGCAGCTCGACACGCGAGCAGGTGGCCTGAGCGCACCTGACTTTAGGGCTTTTCATTACTCCTGTCAGTTGCAGTGGGTGTCTTATTGGACGGTGGGCTGTAATCTACAGGAGATTGACTATACTGAGAAACATCTCGATCAGGGCCTTCTACACACTTTATTACTTCCGCTCAGCAGAACTACCCCGGCCTTGCCGCCATTGCTAAAACGGTAATAGCCTGTTGGAAAAAGGCCCTGAAATATACCTCTACCTGCAATCCGTACGCAGGGAACATCCCGCTGGTGGGGATTCCGCTGGCGGGCGGCAGACTGACGAAACGAGCGCTTGGCCCGTGGATAGACGCGGGGATGGACACGATTGGGTCGCTTTTTGGAGGTGAGACACTTGTGGACCATGACAATTTTTTTTGGGGGGGAATGTATTTATTTGCATTTCCTTCGGTACAGTACAAAACCACATCAAATATTCAAAACATCTTATTTCTGTTTTCAACACAGGCATAGTGGAATTCGGCAATAATAGCACAGGTATCAATGACTTCAAGTAGTTACTGTCAACGAGAGCTTAATTCCTGCACCCTCTCCCTCCCCGGTATCCCCTCCCCCTCCTACTGCGAGTTCGTGAGTGCAAGACTATAATAATGTAGCCACGGCTTCCATATTTTCCAGAATTGTTTTGGGCACCCCCTAGCCGTGTAAGTCGTTTTTCCCCCAGCATATACATGCTTGGGGCTTCTCAATCCCCGGTGCACAACTTCGAGGGTGCCTCAGAAGCTGCGCTGGAAGATACTAGCCACTTTTCCCAGGTAGCCGGTCCCACGTCTCTCGTCGCCTCCACGGATCTCAGCTCGGCTGTGGATGTGGATCAGGGTCGGAGAAGTCTGGAAGTCAAGGCTCTGGTCGGGCCCTCGTAGAACTTCAGCAAAGCAAAGGGTAGTCTCTTGATGGTGTCTGTTTGCACAGGGTAGCCACTCCTTGGCCACAAGGGAGATTCTTCAGTCTTCTTCTTTCGTCGAATGTCGAAGGTCCAGAGTTTCTGTTCAAGTTGCAGGTTCAGGATAATCTAATCTCCTGCGGCCCAGCTACCACTCTTATCCAAATCTGGGGGGCTGGGTTACCTGCTAGGTCACGCCTTATGGGTGGGACCTGGGAGGGGGGTGGTTACACCCCCTTCCCTTTGTCCAGTTTCGTGCCAGGACTGGGGCTGGAGAGCCCCAGCACCGGTTTGAACTGGACTATGCACGGGACACCTTGTGTGCCCCAGGCATGTCTCATTCTTTTCATCCCTCCCTGCCCCAATACACTAAGGCCTGTCTGGGGTGGTGCTCGCACCTCCCAAGGCAGGAAACCTATTGTCCAAGCCTCCCTTGCTGGGATCACTCCCAGCAGCATGACTTCAAGTAGTTTACTGTCAACGAGAGCTTCATTCCTGCACCCTCTCCCTCCCCGGTATCCCCTCCCCCTCCCCGGTATCCCCTCCCCCTCCTACTGCGAGTCCGTGAGTGCAAGACCATAATAATGTAGCCACGGCTTCCATATTTTCCAGAATTGTTTTGGGCACCCCCTAGCTGTGTAAGTCGTTTTTCCCCCAGCATGTACATACCTTTCCGCCAATCTTCTATCATTGGGTTGATCGCAGCACCCCAGGCCCTTGCCAAGTCTCTTTTAGCTACCACCAAACCCAACTGGAGCAACAACAACTTCACTTTGGGGAGATCTACCTCCGTAGGTATACCCAGCAAGATAAACTTAGGGTCTGGGGGTATGGAGTCTTTCAATATAAGTTCCAGCTCCTTCAACAGGGCACCCCAATACAACTGTACCTGTGTGCACCCCCAGACCATGTGAAAGAAGGTTCCTTCCATGATCTTACACTTCAGACAGGTGGGTGATTCCGATCTGCCTATCCTGTGCAATCGAGCTCTGTCATAGTATATCCTGTGTAAATATTTGAGTTGAATCAAGCGCAATCTAGATCTAATAGCTACTTCCCTTGGATGCATCAAAGCCATCCCCCAATCCAGGTCGTCCATGTCTTCCAAGTCCGCCTCCCAGTGTGCTCTCAGTTTTCGCAGGGGGTCCGGTGTGTTATTCATGATGGTCTTATAAGTCCAGGACACAGCTTTCCCCCCAATTTCCTCCATCAGGAGCCTTCCTTCTAGTGGGGCATACTCTGGGAGGCCCTCCATGTCGATTGATTGTACCCGCCAAGCATGCCTCAATTGCAGATATGTCAAATATTGTGTCTTATTCATATCGTACTCACTCTGGAGGCGTGAGAACGTCATTAGCTCCTTACGATAGATTATATCTTTGAGCTGAGATATGCCAACCAAATCCCATTTCTGAAAACCTTGCAGTTTGGCAAATTCCTTGAGCCGTGTTCCCACCCAGAGCGGGGTTTCTTTGGACACCCTGCCATCCCACTTCATTCGCCTCTCCGCCTTTTTCCACGCCAGTATCACAATTTGAGTGGCCGGCAGTAATTTTGCGATTCCAGTGCCTCCATACATATAATGAGAATATGTCCTTTTGAGGAACTGAGTGTGCTCAAGCACATATGCGGGGTGTTCCCTATCTCCGAATGCCCATTCATTGACCACTTTCAGATAGGATGCCCTGTAGTATGCCCGGAGATCCGGCAGAGAAATGCCGCCGCTGTATTGCATTGTAGCTTCCCCAGGGCCACCCTAGGGGGTTTCCCTCCCCATAGGAATTTTCTAAGGATGGCTTTGATTTTAGTGAACACCCCTTCTGGGATAGAGTGAGAAGTGTTTTGCAAGACATATAAAAATGTCGGTATGATTATCATTTTGAAGAGTGCGGCTCTTCCAAGCAGTGTCAAAGGTAATGAGGCCCAGCGATCCGCATCTACACGGAATTCCCCCAGCACCTTATAGAGGTTCCGCTCCAGTGCCAGCGGTGTATCCTGCGTAATGTAGATACCTAGGTATTTGATCCCAGTGGGTGCGTCTTGTAGGCGGCTGGGATAATCGGTAGTTCCAACACCCTGCCCTGCCGGATAGACACATGATTTTTCCCAATTCTATACCCTGCATACGTGCCATAATCCTCACAGCTCAACATGATATTGGGGAGCATCATTTCTGGACGCGTGACATATAGCAGTACGTCATCAGCATACAGAGAAACTCGCTCGTCACGGTCATCATCGTTGTTCACTCGAAAGCCGGAGATGTATGGATGCGCTCGATTAACACACGCAAGGGGTTCCAGAACCACTGCGAAAAGCAGCGGGGAAAGGGGACATCCCTGCCTAGTGCCCCTTCCTATTGAGAATTTCCTAGACGTGGCCCCGTTGACTCTGACCCTTGCTAACGGTCCTTCATACAAGAGTGCTATCCACCTCCGAAACTCCGGGCCAAATCCCATCTTAATCAAAATGGCCATGAGAAACGGCCAGTGGACCGTGTCAAACGCCTTCTCGGCATCAAGGGACAGTATCAGATGTGGGTCAGTCCTTTATCGCACCATTTCCAACCAGTTAGAGACCCGTCTGAGATTCAGTCTCGTCGATCTCTTAGGCATAAAGCCTGACTGGTCCCTATGAATAAGTCCATTAATGACCCGAGTCAGTCTATTAGCCACAATTCTGGCCAGAATCTTAGTCTCAACATTTATAAGGGAAATGGGACGATACGAACCGCAGCTCTGTGGTGGCCGCCCTTCCTTAGGTATCACCACTATAGTGGCCGGACCATGACAATTTTACACAAGCGACTGGGGCCCCCAATACCCTGTACGTTATGCATGCTGCGATAATACAATGTATCAAGAAACAGTGGTCTCCTGATCGGGTGGAACCTCAGACGCATGATCTAGTCAAAGCGTTATATCTAATGGGCCGGGGCAGTCATCTTATTAAATGGTTCTACTTGAGTATTCGCACACACGTGCGGCCTCCCCTCGAAGCTCTTCGAGCGCAATGGATGGCGGATATGGAAAGAGAATTCACAGATAAGGAATGGGCAGAAATTTTAGAGTACCTTGGGAAGATCCCTCGCAATACAAAGTTTAAATTTATACAGTACATGATCATACATCGAGCTTATCTGACACCACACAGATTACAGAAGATGCACCCGAACACTACCCACCACTGCCCCAGATGCCAGCTGCTGGAGACCGACCTGCTCCACATGCTGTGGGCATGCCCGAGGCTGAGGGCTTTTTGGGAGAGAGTGATGCAGACACTCAAGGCGGTTACTCACCTAACCATTGGGGACTCAGCGTTGGTGTGTTTGGTTGGTCTTCGTAAACACAGACCGGCGCAAAAAGTACCGCTGCGCTTTCTTGATATGGCGCTCTTAGTAGCTAAAAGATCTATAACCATGTGCTGGAAATCGGCTAAAACCCCTTCTCTGAATGTGTGGCATAATGAGCTGGTTCGCTGGGCGGGGGCGGAAAATGCATCTCTGTGCAGGGAGGAAGCCAGGGGCCTCTGTAAAAACTCAATCTCGCTGGAATGGGATGTGACACTAGAGGCCCTGAAAGGAAGTAGCCCAGACAACGTGTCGGACATTCCACAATTGCAGTGACTAAACACCACGGACAATTAGGGCAATGGTAGACAGACCCCTATGCACACGGTAGGAGGCTAGCCTCACTCATGTTTTGGTCAAGACGCCATTATGTAATGAGAGATATTACAATTGGAGTCCGAGGGAGTGGGAGGGATTAGGTTGGAGGGAGGGAGTGGAGTTTACTGGGTTGTAATTTGAAGCAAACTCAATTCTGACACTGATGCAACTGTATGCAAGATTATGTTCCATGAAGGTAACGCTGTTTTGGTCTAATCCAACGGAATGAAACTGTAACAAGTAGATAAATATGATACGCAGACGCTAATCGTGTAACAAATGTATGATATGGTGGAGTTTTCTAAACTGAAAAAACCCAATAAAGTTTGTGTTAAAGAATTGTATCATTAGAAAAGTAATTACGCTTGGGTAGACATTGCTAATCTGGGCCGAATTTTCTCTGAACGACATTTAAAAATATAATGTGTGGCAGTGATGTTGTAATATTTCAGGAACCATGAGGCCTATATTTTGGTGTCAAAACATAGGTTTTGGGGGTCAATTAGTCTTATAGAGACATATAACTCTTTAGAGCAACCCTTTTGCCATTTTCCAAAATGGCAGCTCTATAATGACGTGTTTTAGCCATCATGTTGGTAATTTATTTTAATATTGTTTTTGTTTCAGGTTTTCTGTTGATTAAAATTTGTAAACATGAGCAAAGCAGGTGGTAGCAGAGGATTTATGCATCCTGACAGAGTGTTGCTAACTACAAAGGGAGAGGATTCCTCCAACAAAGAAAAATGTGTCATATGCCAAACAAATCAGAAAGAAAATCTAAGATCAACTGCAGCTGGACAGAAGAGAGTTTTAGATGCTGCAGAAATACGGCAAGATGCAGTTCACAAAAGATTGAAAATGATGGGTGTGGTTCTGTAAATTTCGGAACCATGTCGGTGGCAGGGTCCCACCATACCGATTTTGGTATCAGCGAACCGCAAATGAGTAACGCGGTATGCATGAGTGTTTTCGTCATGTTTTACCGATGAGTTCACTGTGTATAAGATACTATATATCGTACCCTCGGGTTCCATTTTAGAGCGGTATCCATTTTGTGGTTGCCCTCACATAGGCTGTGCACGAAGGCCATGCTTAGGCCTAAAGGACACGTACAGCTTCTGGTGACTTCATCGTGACCTGTGCAAACTGACTCCAATGCCCGAGGTCATTCATGTCCGGCCGGTCCCTTTTACTGCGGCCAAATGGGATTAGCATCAGGGCTTGACACCTCATAAAGTCGTTCTTCCCACACGAACCCGGACTAATCTCCTTCACACCTGACTCTGTTTCCTACTTTATGGCCTACTTTACGAGGAGGAGGTGCCGAAATTATGTGGGGGCTGCTGATATCTGTTCTGAGCCTCGCTGGGTAAATACTTGTGATCTGAACGAGCTGAAATGTGGGATTCTCCAGTATTGGGGTGTCTTTCATAGATTCACATGCTTAAATATTCCCCGTCGTCGGAGTGGGAGTCCCACGGTAAATAATATAGCAATATATACAGTCATTATATATATATATATTTACCTGAACTAAATCAAAGAATGGGGAGAGAGGACACGGCAGGTTGCTGTGTTAAGGTGCCAACAGCGGTTTACTTGCCATCATTCCGTGAAAGAGGCTGGTGTGAGTGTGCATATCGGAGCCAGCAGGACTGGGACGTCACTTGGCGTACGAGCACAAAATCACTGTATTTTTGACTCGCAGCGAAGGCACATGAAAACCCGGCATGGATCACGGTGAGCAGCGCATTCAGAGGCCGTGGAGATTGGTCAGTTACATACTCCAATCAGAAAACAACTTCCACACATTTAAACTGGCCCCCAGGTGTACTATCACTGTTTGTTGGAACTGGCACTGAGGAAGGTCGAAAGACTGAAACGCGTATGCCGAGCGTTTCACAACAATGAACTGAATGCACGTTTTGCGCTTTTAATTTTGGCATAATAAATCTACGAGTTGTCACTGAGCATGTGTCGGCCCGTTTCTGAGGTGGAATGGGACTGGTTTCGATGTTGAGACCGGTAAAGCAAGCACCGGTTACCGACACGCCCTCTCGGTCTGGTGCTACGCGCATAACTTGCTACCTCTTGGACTGTGTATAAAACTACAGCGCGTCGCCCCCCCACTTGGCAAGGATATTTACCTGAACTAAATCAAAGAATGGGGAGAGAGGACACGGCAGGTTGCTGTGTTAAGGTGCCAACAGCGGTTTACTTGCCATCATTCCGTGAAAGAGGCTGGTGTGAGTGTGCATATCGGAGCCAGCAGGACTGGGACGTCACTTGGCGTACGAGCACAAAATCACTGTATTTTTGACTCGCAGCGAAGGCACATGAAAACCCGGCATGGATCACGGTGAGCAGCGCATTCAGAGGCCGTGGAGATTGGTCAGTTACATACTCCAATCAGAAAACAACTTCCACACATTTAAACTGGCCCCCAGGTGTACTATCACTGTTTGTTGGAACTGGCACTGAGGAAGGTCGAAAGACTGAAACGCGTATGCCGAGCGTTTCACAACAATGAACTGAATGCACGTTTTGCGCTTTTAATTTTGGCATAATAAATCTACGAGTTGTCACTGAGCATGTGTCGGCCCGTTTCTGAGGTGGAATGGGACTGGTTTCGATGTTGAGACCGGTAAAGCAAGCACCGGTTACCGACACGCCCTCTCGGTCTGGTGCTACGCGCATAACTTGCTACCTCTTGGACTGTGTATAAAACTACAGCGCGTCGCCCCCCCACTTGGCAAGGATATTTACCTGAACTAAATCAAAGAATGGGGAGAGAGGACACGGCAGGTTGCTGTGTTAAGGTGCCAACAGCGGTTTACTTGCCATCATTCCGTGAAAGAGGCTGGTGTGAGTGTGCATATCGGAGCCAGCAGGACTGGGACGTCACTTGGCGTACGAGCACAAAATCACTGTATTTTTGACTCGCAGCGAAGGCACATGAAAACCCGGCATGGATCACGGTGAGCAGCGCATTCAGAGGCCGTGGAGATTGGTCAGTTACATACTCCAATCAGAAAACAACTTCCACACATTTAAACTGGCCCCCAGGTGTACTATCACTGTTTGTTGGAACTGGCACTGAGGAAGGTCGAAAGACTGAAACGCGTATGCCGAGCGTTTCACAACAATGAACTGAATGCACGTTTTGCGCTTTTAATTTTGGCATAATAAATCTACGAGTTGTCACTGAGCATGTGTCGGCCCGTTTCTGAGGTGGAATGGGACTGGTTTCGATGTTGAGACCGGTAAAGCAAGCACCGGTTACCGACACGCCCTCTCGGTCTGGTGCTACGCGCATAACTTGCTACCTCTTGGACTGTGTATAAAACTACAGCGCGTCGCCCCCCCACTTGGCAAGGATATTTACCTGAACTAAATCAAAGAATGGGGAGAGAGGACACGGCAGGTTGCTGTGTTAAGGTGCCAACAGCGGTTTACTTGCCATCATTCCGTGAAAGAGGCTGGTGTGAGTGTGCATATCGGAGCCAGCAGGACTGGGACGTCACTTGGCGTACGAGCACAAAATCACTGTATTTTTGACTCGCAGCGAAGGCACATGAAAACCCGGCATGGATCACGGTGAGCAGCGCATTCAGAGGCCGTGGAGATTGGTCAGTTACATACTCCAATCAGAAAACAACTTCCACACATTTAAACTGGCCCCCAGGTGTACTATCACTGTTTGTTGGAACTGGCACTGAGGAAGGTCGAAAGACTGAAACGCGTATGCCGAGCGTTTCACAACAATGAACTGAATGCACGTTTTGCGCTTTTAATTTTGGCATAATAAATCTACGAGTTGTCACTGAGCATGTGTCGGCCCGTTTCTGAGGTGGAATGGGACTGGTTTCGATATATATATATATATATATATATATATATATATATATACATAAGTAATCATATAAAACAGAGATATAAGTAAGTGATAAACATCAAGAATGTCCCTATATGAAATCTCCATAGAGATACATGGAAAGAGAAAAAAGACATTCGCAGTCTATCTCTGTCATTATGTTAGTCCAAACTACGGCCAATCAGGCGCCAGCTCCTCTCTAGAACCTTCTCCTCAGAGCTCCTCACCTCAGATTTTCTACCGCACGTCGTGTGAAAGGGAGTCTCCCTGAGCTCTGCTCAGTTTTTTTCTCTTCAGAATGTCTTCAAGTAAGAAGTCTTTGTTTAGACCTTGTTCTTCTTGTGGAAAGCTACGTTTGTTCTCAGAGGATCCACACAGTAAGTGTATTTACTGTCTTTACCCGGACCATGAAGTGGGTAAATGTAAATTCTGTAGAACTTTTTTTTACAAAAACTCTGAAAGACAGGGAAGGCCGTCTCTTATTGTGGCTACAGAGACTGAAGGATAAAGATGAAGTACTTTCTGAGGTAGAAAGTTTTACTTCTGGCCGTTCCCACACAGCCTCAAAGCGCAGTAGTGTACAGGATTTACCATCTCCTTTCCTTAAAAAGAAGAAAATGTCTCGGACTATGACATCTGCCACTTCTTCTACATTGACTACTGCTTTGTCGCCCACGAGACTTAGTTCTCAGGCTAGTGAGGCTTCAACTTCCCAATTTTCAGGCAAAAAACTGGCTTCATCGTCGACGAGGCTTCCGACGACAAAATCCGCAGTTTCCTGCTCGTCGACGGTGACCCTGATGACGACGTCGGCATCAAGCGCGTCGACGACGGTTCCGTCGACGTTGTCGGCGACGACAATGATGATAAGTACTATAAAAACTGTGTCATCTATATTACCAATTGCATCGTTGTCGACGAAGAAGGGAAAAATCTCGTCGACGTTGCCATCGTCGTCGACGAAGATTGGGAAATCTGCCTCGTCGACGATTACGTCGGCGATTGACCCGTCGACGAGTGCTCCGTCGACGAAAAAGAAGACCTCGTCGGCGTTCCCGTCGACGACGACTGTCGGCGGCCCCGTCGACAACGATCCCGTCGACGACGATCCCGTTGACGACGCTAGTCCCGCCGACGCTAGTCCCGCCGACGCTAGTCCCGTCGACGATGGTTCCGTCGACGACGATTCCGTCGACGAAGATGTCTTCAATAGCCTCTTTGCCTCAGAGTCCGTCGACGGCAGTCTCGTCAGTGAAAATAAGGATTAAAAAGACGACTTCTGCGCAGAGGTCATTGAAAACCCAAATTTCATCCACGTCTACAGCGCCTACTTCGTCCTTTGCCGCTGTTCCTTTATTAGCATTACCACCGAGTACTCGACATATGTCGGGTCAGGTTATATCGTTGGAGGATTCCCACCTTCCTTCACCATTGTTTGCCACTGACTCAGATCAGGATTCAGAAGGAGGTTTACCTGAATCGCTTGGGACGGCACACAGTCCCTCAGATTTAATAATAAAATGCCAAGAAGGTAGTAGTGATGATGAGGAGCAATTTTATCAGTAAGAAATTCCTACGGAAAGACAAACTACGACACTACCATTGTCGCTGATAACTAACCTTCAACTCATGTTGGACGACTATAATCGAAGGTTTCCTTTATCACCACAAGAGTCTGTGGTTCCGCCTACTCCGGTGGTGCCAACAACTATATCGGAACCGGTGCCGGCTCCAATACCCTCTGTGGTAATACCTTCAATACCACTACGACATACTTCAACCCGGACACTCCCTCCTCATCATACTGATGAAGAAGAAATTCCACAGGACAGGGAGGATGGTGAAATTCTCGATGATTGGGGCGATGATGCTGATGATGATGATGATGATGGTATGGCGGAGTGGGATGACTATCATGCCCAAACACCATCTCCCTCTCCGGTGTTACCTGGTGACTCGCCACCTGTTGATATTGCAAGTTTCCACCAGTTAATTGATAGGGCAGCACAAAGGTTCAAGTTGACAACGTAATACAAGGAAGAAGATTGTTTCCTGTACGATTTTAAAAATCAGCCTTATAAACAAACGCATACAATCCCTATAATTGAATTCATTTGGGAGGAAGGAAAAAAGATTATGAAGACTCCAAATCGTCTTCCGGCACAGGTGCCTAGATTGGAAAAGAAGTACAAATCACCAGTAGGAGCGCCAGCGTGCCTCACTGGTCAAGCGAAGCCGGATTCTGTAGTCACACAGGCAGCGCAACGTCGGGCTAAAAACCCTGCATCTATGATCACTGCACCACCTGATCGTGATGGACGTCGTTTGGATGCCATAGGGCGAAAGTTTTCCTCGATGGCTTCCACCATTGTGAGAGCGGCTAATGCGTTAGCCATCTTAGGTCGTTACGACCGCCAAGTATGGGCAGATATATCAGCGCTAGTTGATCAAGTACCGGAACCGTCAAAGAGCGAAGCAGTAAAGCTGCTCCAAGAGGTAGAGAGCACATCTGCAGAGATAATAGACTGTGCAGTTGATATCGCCTGTACGGGGTTCCGTCAACTTGCTGGAGCAGCAGTATTGCGCAGGCAAGGTTGGTTGCGCTCAACATCCTTTCGTCAGAAAGTGCAGGCACGGATATTGGACATGGCATATGATGGAGAGGCTTTATTCGGAGATCATGTGGATGAAGCTCTCCAGTCGATAAAGAAAGATACGGACACTGCTCGCTCTCTGGGCACATTACAGTTTCGAAAACAGCCCTTTCGGGGTGCACGCGGACACGGCACCTCCTCTAATTTTCGAAGAGGAAACAACCAATATCGAACTTATAACCAGGGTTCCAACCGATATTCCTATACCCAACAGCAAACCTCTCGACAGCAGTCTTCCAAGACTTACAGAGGAAAATCCTCTTATAGGGGTTCCACCCCTAAGAGACAATGACTTGTATCAGTCCCAGAAAATTGGAGCTCGAATCTCTCTGTACTCTTCTCAATGGTCCTCCATAACAAGGGACCGTTGGGTTTTGGACATTGTAGAAAGAGGTCACACCTTAGAGTTCACTGAATTCCCTCCAGCCACACCACCTACCGGACCACCACCGCCTCGTATCAAGGAACTGTTACATCAAGTTCAACTTCTAATAGACAAGGGAGCTATAGAGGTAGTACCAAGATCTCAAGAAAAAATCGGGAATAAAATCCTTTTCCTTTTTATCACCAAGAAGAACGGGGAATGGAGACCCATTCTAGATCTGAGGGCTCTCAACAGGTTTCTGAAGAAACAATCCTTTCGCATGTTGACGCTTGTAGAGATCTTGCGATTACTCTCACAAGGATATTTCATGGCAACAATCGATCTCCAAGATGCATATTTTCATATCCCCATACTTCGTTTTCGAGTGGGTCGGAACGATTTCCAGTTCAAGGTACTACCATTCGGCCTACGCTCTGCCCCGCGAGTGTTTACAAAGGTGCTAGCCCCTGTCGTAGCGTTCCTACGTCTCCAGGGTGTCCAGATCTTCCCATATCTGGACGACTGCCTCCTAAAATCACAATCGGAAGTGCAACTTCGACAGCATACACGTCTTTGCAAGGAGGTGTTTCGCGCCTTAGGGCTCTCCATAAATGCCACGAAGTCCCATCTACAGCCTTCTCATCACAAGGATTTTCTGGGAGCAACTTTGGAGACCGTGTCAGCAAGGGCATTTCTCTCCCAAGACCGTCTTCAAAGGATTCTCCGTCTGGTAACCCTTATCAGATCAAAAAGATCCGTTTCTGTAAGACTGTTAAAGTCATTTCTGGGAATGGCGTCATCATGCATTGCATTGATCCCTCATTGCAGATTACGGACACGCCCCATCCAGGAAGAACTGGATGTTCAATGGCGTCAAGTGACGGGTTCTTTCAACGATCTCGTAACCGTCACAGATCGGATGAAGTCTGTGCTGAAGTGGTGGACACAACCGTTAAATCTAATGGAAGGCATTTCATTTCTGTCAATAGTACCAGACATGACAATAACAACAGACGCCTCTCTAGAAGGATGGGGTGCTCATTTGGAGGATCTATCAATCAAAGGAAAATGGACAATATGCCAAAAGGCCTGGCACATCAACAGGTTGGTGCTCATGGCTATATTTCTGGCTCTCAAATCCTTTCTCCCTTTAATCCAAGGAGAATCAGTCCTAATACAGACAGACAACACAACCTGCATGCACTACATCAACAAGCAGGGCGGAACAAAATCTCCGAAACTGTCTCGACTAGCCCAGTCGATCTGGGATTTGTCTCTCAACCATCACATCACGATTGCAGCAGTTCATTTACCGGGGGTATCCAATATCCTAGCGGATTCCCTGAGCAGGTCCTCCTCCTCGACCCACGAATGGGAGTTACATCAGCCAACTCTGGAGAAAATATTTCAACGGTGGGGTCGCCCACAACTGGATCTCTTTGCCACACCAGAGAACCGCAAATGCCGAGATTATGCAAGCTGGCATCCCCATCAAGGGTCACGGGGCAATGCCCTTTTGATGAACTGGTACAATCTGTTTGCCTACGCTTTTCCTCCAATCCCACTCATACCTCGTGTCCTGTGGAAGATGCGGAGGCAACCTTGCCATCTACTTCTAATAGCCCCCCGTTGGCCTCGGCAAGCATGGTTCTCAGAGTTACTCCTAATGTCTCAATGCGAACCAATCCTTCTACATCCTCGTACAGATCTACTTACAATGAGCAAGGGGAAAATTTGTCATCCGAATCCCTCCTCACTGAGCTTATCAGCTTGGAACCTGAGCACTGTGAATTTGCCCATTGAGACATTCCACAGGACTGTAGAGACATCTTGGCTCAGGCGAGGGCTCCTTCTACGGTAAAAACTTACAAATTGAAGTGGAAAAGATTCTGCCACTGGTGTGCAGCTAATGGGGTTCACCCGTTTCACTCCACGCCACAACAATTGCTACCTTTCTTCTTGCATTTAGCTAACTCCGGATTGTCTCATGCAACCTTGAGGGTTTTTCTGGCGGCAATTTCCCGTTTCCGTCAGGATGGTTCGACGTCCCTTTGTTCTTCAAGGATTATCCATCAATTCTTCAAGGGGTTATTTCGCAAATTTCCTCCTGTTAGACGCCCGCCTCCATTGTGGCATCTAAACATCGTATTGGCACAACTAATGAGGCCACCGTTTGAACCTATTCACAAGGTCGAGTTGAAGTATCTAACATGGAAGGTGGCTCTTCTGGCACTAACGTCTTCACGTCGTGTCAGTGACATTCATGCATTTACCATAAATCCGCCTTTCCTACAGTTCAAACCAGATTCTGTAGTGTTGCGTACAAATCCAACTTTTTTGCCTAAAGTGCCTTCAGACTTTCATATTAACGAACCAGTGATTTTGAAAACCTTCTTTGCTAATCCTCAAACTCCTGCGGAGCAGAGATTACATTCCCTGGATGTGAAACGATGTTTAAAGTTCTACATCAACAGCTTCTTTACGAAAAACTGATCAACTCTTCATAGCTTATGGACGCTATCACAAGGACGGCCAGTGACAAAACCAACTATTGCACGTTGGGTTTCAGCAGCCATCGTCTTCTGCCATCAAAAGGCAAACAAGCCATTGCAGTCACCAGTGAGGGCTCACTCCACTAGAGCGATGTCTTCTTCAACCGCATTATTTGCTGGAGTGCCTTTACATCAGATCTGCAGAGCAGCTACGTGGTCAAGTAGACATACGTTTACAAGACATTACCGCTTGGCAACTTTAAAAGAGGAGGATGCTGCAGTTGGGCAGGCAGGCTTCGCAATCTTTTTAAATAAGGTGAGCCTCTTCCTTCCCTCCTCCATATTGTTTCCATTTACTGTTGAGATAATGGTTCATTTACACTTATATAGATATTCAGTAATATCATATATATAAGGATATTGATTGGCATTACAACTGTTTAGTGCTGTTATAACTATGGAAACAATAATAATTGTTACTGCTGGCTATTCTATATTCAAGCATGTGAATCTATGAAAGACACCCCAATACTGGAGAAGAACAATTGTTACTTACCTGTAAACAGGTGGTTCTCCAGTATTGGTGTCTTTCATAGATTCACATGCGACCCTCCCTCCTCCCTTCAGAGGCTCTCTTCTCCTCATACACTCTAAAGTCACTTTGGTGCTACGAAAATCTGAGGTGAGGATCTCTGAGGAGAATGTTCTAGAGAGGAGCTGGCGCCTGATTGGCCGTAGTTTGGACTAACATAATGACAGAGATAGACTGCGAATGTCTTTTTTCTCTTTACATGTATCTCTATGGAGATTTCATATAGGGACATTCTTGATGTTTATCACTTACTTATATCTCTGTTTTATATGATTACCTATGTATGTATATATATATATATATATATATATATATATATATATATATATATATATAATTATGACTGTATATATTGCTATATTATTTACCGTGGGACTCCCACTCCGACGACGGGGAATATTCAAGCATGTGAATCTATGAAAGACACCAATACTGGAGAACCACCTGTTTACAGGTAAGTAACAATTGTTCTTATCATCATGACTTTACTGTTTCTTTGAAGCGAAAATATGTGAATGACCACTTGTAAATAGGGGCGGTGTTGCCCAGAGCGTAATTTTGTGTATATAAGTAAAGACTGGTTTTTGGTTCGGGAGCAGTCTCCTGAGAACATACACCGTGCTGTACTTCTCGGATACCTGTGATTGGTCTGCAGCCAATAAAATACGATCTTTGACTTCACCTAGAAGACTCTGTGTTTCTGTAGTCTGAAACAGGAAGAACTCGAAGTCTTCGGGTGTGTCCCCTGGCACCGCTGAGTTGGTTCTGAAAAACCCAGTACTTCAGTTGGCGCCCAATGTGGGGCGATTTCAGCGGTACCGGTCCAAGCCAGAGGTTCGTGAGGAGCTTCGTGTGAAAATTCTGGAGGAAGGCCGCCACTTCATTGACCCCTGCATGTCGACGTGGTCCGAAAGTCTTTACTGCGAGGTTCTCCGCGTCCCGACGGCTACTAAGGACGGCTGCCCTGATTATCGCCCTGTTTTGGACCCTTGATGATTTGGTAAAGTGAAACGATTTAACGAGTCTTCTGGTGACGTCATCGATACCTCAGTTAAGTATAAGTGGAGCGTCTCCCAGTTTCTTGGTTTGGTTCTTAGTTTGGTATCCCTTGGGGATCGCTTTGATTTGGAACTTGCAAGTGCCAAAGCCGAAGGACTCGTGTATTCACGAGACTATCGTATCCGATAATCCTTTGAAGTTTGAAACTAGACTAGTGAGCGACGATGCCTGGTTCTAGTATATTTGGAAATTTGTTTTGTTTGGGTTGTAATAGGGACTCCCGATTAGAGGATTCGTGTCCGGTTCCTCCAATTGGAACTCCAACTTATGAGCTTTATGTAAAACATGGCGTGGGCCCCATTGCGTATAATGAAGTATGGATCCGATACACCAGGAAGGATGGTGTTTTAAAATGGCCCCAAAATGGTAGTTTCGACACAGAGGTCCTAGATAACTTAGAAGTTAAATTATTTAAAAAGAAACCCCGGCCGGCGATGTTTGATTCTTTCCGCCTATGGCGAAAGGAAGCCAAACAGAAAGAAATTAAATTAGCAAAGAAAAATAAAAGAGAAAAAGGTATGTCGATAATGCAAGCAGCTTTGCAGTTTAAAGATGAGGACGAGCAAATGAATGAGCAGTTGCGTAGGCAACGTGAGTTAGTAATTGATAAATGTTACCCAGTTTTGCCGCCCCTTCAGCAGAACACGTCAAAAGAAAAGGAGAACGACTCCCTAAATGTCACATTTGCTGAGTTCGCCACCCCCGTATGTGCAGAGTGCTACAGGGCCTCCGCAACCCTTAAATGTACAGCCTCCAGCTAATGCACCGCAAGCTTTCCCGCAGCCGCCAGCTCTTCCTCAGCCGGCTCCTATGCCTACGGCGCACCCCTCTCAAGGGCCGCCGGTTTCGCTGCCTATCTCTTCTGCGCTTCCTGCAACTTTACCTAGTACATCAGCTGCCTCCCTTGGCGCTCTTCCTCATACGACCCCAGTACCTGTATCTGCACCCGTTTTTCTTCCCTCTGACTTTCCCCCTGTTCTTGCCTCACCTTCTCCTTCTACACGACAACGAATAGCTAGTGTGGTCACTAGCCTTATATCACCTCTCTTTGGGTCATCTAGTACGACCCCTGGTCCACAACGTAAGCAGTTACGTAGTCAAATACCTGGTCCGAGAGAGAAAGAAGAACTGGACCGCATGGCACGTAGATGGATTGTTTATCCTTCTAGATATGATGTAGAGTCTGTTGTAAATGTTTTTCATCAATAGGAAGCACCACAACAAAGATACGTCTTTGAGAAAATGTGTGAATTCCTCTGTGTGGAATTGGAAGATCATGGTTTAGACTTAAGCCCGCAGGAGTTGTGTCAAGTAAGGTTTGAATTTGGAAAAGGCGCGATTGTGGGTTCTGATGTTGAGAAAGCAGTAGCGACATTGCTGTCTTTCAGGAATGGGGATTGTCATCAGTCGTTGTTTGAACAGGAATTCCCTGTAGGGAAACAGGTAAAAGCGCGCCAATACCCGATGCGTGAGGTTCCTCCAGTTTGGAGACCTGGTGATGCGAATGCTAACCCACCTGTTCAGCCATATTTTCAGCGTGTTTGGGTACATGTTCCCTGGAAGCGATCAGAAGTTTTAGCGCTTAAGCAGACGTTGCCTGACCCCCGTAAAAACCCTGCAGGATATTATAAGGAGTTCTCAGACTGCAGAATCGTGTATCATGAACCTAGCTGACATAGATATGTTATTCGGGAATGTTGTTCCGCAGCCTTTATGGGGAGTGATTCGTAATGCAGATCATGCTGCAGAACTAGGTGACACATGGGCTAATATCATTGCTACAGACACTGCACAAGTTGGTGGTGCAAAACCTGAGCCCTTAGTAGCAGAACTCCCTGGTAGAATTATTAACTACATGAAAACTTTAATGCCCGCGATGCGTGTGAATTGGGATAAATTATCCGCATGCAAACAAAAGAAAGATGAAACAGTGTCTGATTTCTTCACCAGGTTTGAAGAAACATTTATCGACCACAGTGGTCAAGATATGAGTACAGAAGGTGGTCAACGGTTATTTGTTGATAAATTTGTGCATAATTTGCTTCCCGAGTTGTGTAAGAAATTAAAAGATTCAGAGTTCTTGGGCTGTTTCCTCATCAGCGCAAATACTGGCTACTGCACAGTATTACGAAAATAGGGATAAAGATGAGAAGGATAGAGCAGACAAGAAAACAAAAGAGTTAAAGACGAAGGTTCTTTTACAGCAGGCTTACCCGCCACGTGGAGATCAGAATAACTATAAGCAAGGTCAGAGTAACTATCAACAACCCCAACAGTTTCGGAGTAACTCGCAAAGGTTCGGGTATTCCCAACCGCGTGTTCCTGTAGGTCCCAATCAGTGTTCGTATTGCAAACAAGAAGGTCACTTTAAATATACTTGTCCTATATTGTTGCAGCGCACGAATAATGCTTATGGCGCGAGAGGTAGAGGTAGTCAGCAAGCTCCTAGAGGTAGAGGGCGTGGGAATGTTCCCCAGAATACGCGTCCTCTTCCGCCTCAAAATACGATTAACAGTTTTGATCAGCAGGCCAATGTAACTGGTGGGACAGCCCAGTACTATAATAATGACTATTATGCAGAAGATGGAAATGCAGAAGGTAATGATTACTAGGATAGCCGTAGACAAAGAGAGGGAGTTGTTTCAGTACCAGTGGATCAGAGTGGACCGTATGTTAAGGTGACTACAGCGGGTGTGTCAGAGCCCTTTTTGTTGGATACTGGTGCTGCAAAAAGTTCAATTATGCACTCAAAACTCCCTGGCGCACCTTTGTCTGGCTAAATGAATGTTTCAGTAGGTTTTTCTGGCGCACCGGTTAGGAACCCGATCTCTAGTCCTATGACCCTTTCTGTTGGACCTTGTGAGCTGAACGCACCCCTTATCCTAACGACAGGATATGGTGAAAACCTGTTAGGATTGGACTTGTTAAAGAGATTGCATGCAACATTATATTGTTTCCCCTCGGGAGTACAACTTACACTGGGTAAAGAAGTGATTTCTCCCATGTATTTGTCAAAGAATAAACTGCCAGCTGAATTGTCGTCTCTTCCGATGTCCTTTGGGCTACTGGTCCTAACGATGTGGGTCTCTTGGAAATACCGCCATATGTGGTCACTTTGAAAGCCAATGTTAAATTGCCACGCATTCCTCAGTACAAGATCTCTAATGAAGGTGAGAAAGCGTTGTTAGCGATCATCTATGATTTGATTGGAAAGGATGTAATTGAAGAGACAAGAGGCAACGTTTGCAATAGTCCGGTTTTGCCTGTTTTAAAACGTACTGACCCTTCTCAGCCACCTGTTTACAGGTTTGTGATCGATCTTAGAGAGGTTAATAAGATAGTTGTGCCACAGTTTCCAGTTGTCCCTGATATAACTGCCTTGTTAACTATGATCCCAGCTTCCGCTGCGTGGTTCTCAGTAATTGATTTAAAGAATGCTTTCTTTAGCATCCCGATTGCAGAGGAAAACAGGGATATTTTCGGTTTTAGTTTAGGAGGTCGCAGCTTCCACTTTAAACGCGCTCCACATGGCTACTGTGAAAGCCCATCAATATACAGTCAGGCTTTAAAAGCACAGCTTGATGCAATTGTTTTACCTAGTGGTGCCACCCTTATTCACTATGTTGACGATCTACTAATCGCCGCGGAAACTGAGGAGATTTGTAAAGAAGCTACATTATCGTTGTTGCGTCATTTGTCTGCCTTTCATCACAAAGTATCTCTCTCAAAACTGCAATACTGTCGACAAGAAGTGACCTACTTAGGTCATCTCTTGTCAAAGGAGGGAAGGAAACTGACCCCAGAAAGAATTCAGGCCATTGCACAATTGAGCGTGCCAAGAACACAGAGAGAAGTGCGTGCTTTCTTAGGTATTACTTCATACTGTAGGCAGTGGATCCCAAGTTTTTCTTTGTTGGCAAAACCTTTGATAGCATTAACATGCAAAGATACACCGAATCCCGTCCCATGGTCTGAAGAGTGTCAGAAAAGTTTTTCGGAATTGCGTAAGGCATTATGTTCAGCTCCTGTGTTGGGTACCCCCGACTACAGTAAACCTTTTACATTGTATGTTCACGAGAAAGGAGGTTGTGCGTCGTCAGTGTTGACACAGTCTTTTGGAGACAGACAGCGTCCATGCGCATATTTTTCGTCGACTTTGGATCCAGGAGCTAAGGCATTGCCAAGTTGCTTGAGAGCCACAGCGGCAGCAGCTGTGTCTATTCGACAGTCTGCTGGGTTAGTAATGAATAACACGTTGATTGTAATGGTTCCACATGCAGTGGACACATTGTTAAATAGGACCAAGACACAGCACTTAACTAGTACCCGATTGTCAGGTTACGAGTTGACGCTGCTAGCGAGTCATGTGCACATAAAGAGGTGCAATACGTTGAATCCAGCTACATTATTACCGATTTCAGCAGACACAGATGAGATTGAACAGCATGATTGTCTGTTCAGAACAGAAGAAGAAACAAAAGGGAGAGTGGCTCTTAAAGATACTCCCCTGGTTGAGTGTGATGGTACCTTATGGGTGGATGGCTCGTGTTTCAAGCTTCCGAATGGTGATACGACTGCTGCATATGCTATCACGACTTTGCACACGATTGTTAAAACTGCGCGTATACCACATAATTCGGCTCAAGCAGCACTTACCAGAGCATGCGTGTTGTCGAAAGGAATGAAAGTGAACATATAAACTGACAGCCAGTATGCTTTTGGCGTGGCCCACAGTTTTGGACGCTTTTGGAAAGAACGTGGGTTCCTAACTTCGCATGGAACTAAGATTCAGAATGGTCAGTTGGTGAATGATCTCCTTGAATCACTGACCCTACCATTACAAGTCGCGATTGTGAAATGTCGTGCACACAAGAAGGTTATTGATGATGTTGGTCGTGGTAATGCATTTGCTGACGAAATCGCGAAAGAAACAGCAAAAGATGTGACGAATCGAATGTATGTTGCAGGCCCTGCAAGATGGGTTGGTGATGTTGGAATGTGTGAAGACACGATAGAGAGTGTGAAGGCCCTTCAAGCTGAAGCCACAGAAAAATAATTGAGAATGTGGAGAGGAAGTAAGGGTAGATTGGATGAAAATGGTTGTTGGGTTGATTTGTCAGAGCACCGGCGATGGTTGTTACCTGATGCATATGTGCTTCCAGTGGTTACAATGGCACATGGAATGGCACATATCAGTGTGAAAGGGATTTGTAAGTTGTTAGCCCCAGTATGGCAGAATGCTGGAATTCCCAAGTGTGCAGAGAATGTGGTCAAAAATTGCATGGTATGTTTGAAATACAATCCTGGTAGGGGAACCCCAACTCCAGCTGGTCATTTTGTGCCTCCAACGTATCCGTTGGAGGTTTTGCAGCTAGATTTCATCCACATGGAAAGGTGCAACAATTTGAAATATGTACTTGTTGTTGTTTGCGCTTTTTGGATAGAAGCTTTTCCCCTAAAAGACAATACTGCGTTATCCATCGCTAAAGCCCTTGTCAAAGAATTCTTCCCTAGGTTTGAAATGCCGAGAATGTTCTGGAGTGATAATGGGAGTGAATTTGTGGGACGAGTGATGAAGAATGTATGCGAGGGATTAGGCATTAAGCAGACATTCCACGCTGCAAATCACCCCCAATCAGCTGGACTAGAGGAGTACTATAATGGCACATTGAAGCTCAAATTGGCCAAGATCCAAGCGAGTTCTGGTCTCAAATGGCCTGACGCGCTACCGTTGGCACTCCTATCAACAAGAATGACTGTGCATTCACGAGTGGGACTTAGTCCGTATGAAATCGTGTTTGGCCGTCCGGCCAATGTATGGGGAGTGCCAAGGCCGACAAAATTCAGTGAGATCAAACATCCAGCACTGCTTGATTACCTGTATGAATTGACGGCTAAATTGCGTGTCTTACACCAACAGGTCCACAATACTCTGCCTCAGGCCTCTGAAGCTCCAGGACATCCTATCAATCCTGGATCGTGGGTGCTGATCAGAAATTTCAAAAGAACGAAAAATGATGAGACCCGCTGGACCGGCCCTCATCTCGTCCTTATCTCGACAAGATCAGCGGTTCGAGTGAAAGGGAAAAAGAACTGGATTCACGGCGTGCATTGTAAAAGAGTTCCTTTGCCTCTGCCGTATGACCGGTGGGTCCAGGAGGGTATCGCTGATTCTGAGACTGACACTGTGCCCTGTTTCGTGCCATTTAGCGATGCACGTGTAAAAGGAGCAGTTTCAGAACAAGAGAACGACGACATTCTGCAAGAAGCTGTGCCGCCATCAAATCAATTGGACACCACAGAGCCTGAACTCTTGTTTCAAGACCAAACAGTACCTACAAGAACTCGCTACAATCTGAGGCCGAGAACTATGGACAAATAAAAATCCCTTTTTGATATTTTTCTTAGTGCAGCTCTCTCTCTTCCATCTGAAAGACTTTCTTATTTTTGCTTTTTCGAACCACCATCCGGGTTCAGCTGTAGGGTCGCGGTGCCAAGACTTTGGGGTACAAGCCAGAGACGTTAGGTCAAAGGTTCTGGTTGGTCTAGGGCGTTCCCTGGACTGACAGGTGTACTCCTTAGCGGAAGACACTCATCCGCCGCGAACAGCACGATTAGAGGATGGAGTTTTTCGAGATGGAGAGACCTGATAAGGAAATGAATTTTAAGAGCAGAATATGTAAAGTAATGAATGGCAAACGTTTTGTAATATTATGTCTGTTTGTACTATCTAGTATGGTGATGTTTTCTGTAGGTTATGTATTATTGTCTTTTCAAGTATCATTTGCACCCACTATACAGCCCATACCTCCTCCTACCGTTTCCTCACACTCTTTACACCCTCTCCCTGAACATGAACAAGCTAGATGTTCTGAGTTCGTAAACAATTAGTTTATTCAACTTCTGCACCAGCACCAACTAGTTATGAATACAACAAATTGCTGGGTGTGTGGTTTGATGCCACATACCATTAACAAGGGTATCCCATATCTAGTGCTACCGTTTAGCTATAATGGGTCATCATGGGCATTCCAGACTATGTTTCTTTTTGCGCTCGAAACCTACTCCCCGCAACCACCGTGTTCCACTGGACCTAGCACGAACAATAAAGCCTTGATGAAAGGAGTTGCTGATATAAGCAGAGACATCGATGCATATTCATCTATTCCCAAGGATGAGTTGCAAGCTTATGTAGGTTGGAACGCGACGGGGTATAGCATTAGTCTGGGAGAGAAACAGCGTAAGAGTTCATCCCCAATTTGGGTCGTACCCCACATAGGTCGGTTCTGTTTACAAGGCAATGGTCAGAATCCAAGAGCTCAACTAGGGAAAAGTGACTGTACTGAAACGTACACCTTTCATCACAATTTTCCCCTGCGTTTTTGGCTGCCAAGGGTACATACTTTGTTTGCAGTGATCGAGCATATACATGGTTGCCCCCTGATTTCTCGGGCACGTGTTATGTTGCAAATTTGCTACCGCCGACATTTACTGCCGCCTCTGATTATCACAAGACCAGAGTTGTGAGAGGCGTTGTCAGTAAGGAGGATACTGCCGGTCAGGAAGCAGGAGACTTCTTCTTGGGTTTCCTGCCGTTTTGGGGACCAATGGTCAATAGTAGGAACCTGAGACAACTGACTCGTGTAGTGGAAACCACTGTTAATGTAACGGCTGGTGCCCTTGGTAACTTGACAGCTGAGCTCCAAGCGGACCGCCTTATGACGTTGCAGAACCGTATGGTACTAGATGTAATACTTGCAGACCGTGGTGGGGTATGTAAGGTCATCCAATCAAGCTGTTGTATTTTCATACCAGATAACGCTCCGACAGTCTATCAAGCCATCTCCAAACTACATAAGATTTCTGAATCCATCCACGTGGATAAAGGAGATTGGTCGATGATGGGGTGGTTCTGGGGACTGATATCAGCTTGCGGATGGAAGATTCTAGTTGTCACTGGGATGATCTTAGCCATTCTTTTCCTGCTCTGTTTATGTATACAGTGTACTCCTGTAATGTGCAGCCTCTGTGTTACATCATGTGTAAGGAGACCTGTATCAAGGGACGAGCTAAGTAATAGGATGATGCTACAGCAACATCTCCATGACTTCATGAACATAGACCTGGACTCAGATTAGTATAGTTATTGCCTATGTAAGGGCAAAAGGAGGGTCTGTGGTACTGTAAATTTCGGAACCATGTCGGTGGCAGGGTCCCACCATACCGATTTTGGTATCAGCGAACCGCAAATGAGTAACGCGGTATGCATGAGTGTTTTCGTCATGTTTTACCGATGAGTTCACCGTGTATACGATACTATATATCGTACCCTCGGGTTCCATTTTAGAGCGGTATCCATTTTGTGGTTGCCCTCACATAGGCTGTGCACGAAGGCCATGCTTAGGCCTAAAGGACACGTACACCTTCTGGTGACTTCTTTGTGACCTGTGCAAACTGACTCCAATGCCCGAGGTCATTCATGTCCGGCCGGTCCCTTTTACTGCGGCCAAATGGGATTAGCATCAGGGCTTGACACCTCATAAAGTCGTTCTTCCCACACGAACCCGGACTAATCTCCTTCACACCTGACTCTGTTTCCTACTTTATGGCCTACTTTACGAGGAGGAGGTGCCGAAATTATGTGGGGGCTGCTGATATCTGATGAGTGTTCTGAGCCTCGCTGGGTAAATACTTGTGATCTGAACGAGCTGAAATGTGGGATTATCATCATGACTTTACTGTTTCTTTGAAGCGAAAATATATGAATGACCACTTGTAAATAGTGGCGGTGTTGCCCAGAGCGTAATTTTGTGTATATAAGTAAAGACTGGTTTTTGGTTCGGGAGCAGTCTCCTGAGAACATACACCGTGGTGTACTTCTCGGATACCTGTGATTGGTCTGCAGCCAATAAAATACGATCTTTGACTTCACCTAGAAGACTCTGTGTTTCTGTAGTCTGAAACAGGAAGAACTCGAAGTCTTCGGGTGTGTCCCCTGGCACCGCTGGGTTGGTTCTGAAAAACCCAGTACTTCATGGGTGAAGAGGATCACATATTTTATCATTGTAACAACAAGTGCTACAAGTCATAAACAATGTAAAAAAGCCTGGCTAAAATATGTCAAAAAGTAGAAAACACTGAATCACAGCAAGAATCCGAGTCTTCTGAGAAAGCGACGACAACCAAACCCACTGCCCGTCCACTTATAAGATCGATGACTACCCCTCATCAACCTCCAACAAGTGATCAGAGAATCTTTAATGTGTTATCTGTGGTTTAGCCTGAACAAGGACCTAAGAGAATGACGAAAAAACAAAGTGCAGAGTATTTGAGCTTCAAAGAGCAAACATGTTTTTATCTGCAGCTAGTTTCTTCCAGGGTGAAGTTTTCAGTTGAGTAGCTGATCTAAACAGCGAGGTGAATGTATTTGCAGTGATTTGTATACCCACTCGAACTACATGCGTGCGTACATTCAAAAATATGAATTTACAATGAGCTCCCAGCCTTCAGCAAGTTTGCACTCTTTGAAAAAGCAAATGAAGTTTTAAAGCCACTCTTGAGTGCTGGCTACGGGTTTACTCGCAGTGAGATCAGAGATATAATGGTCAACATTGATGAAACTGTATTGATCCATAATAATGAAATTATGATTTGTCTGGTGAGAATGTACAATGACAGAATTTGTTTGTGTTAGTCTAACTTAAAGAATTAGCCACTTATGGTGTTCTCAGCTGAATTGACTCCTGAAGTTCTTGCTGCCAAATAAGATCGCAGTATGCAATAAAATCAGCAGGAATCATTTTAAGAAATGTCCTGAAAGATTTAGATTTTGGACTAAATGACAATTTTTTGTGATACCCCAGAGCTCCACAAATCATGGGAGTCAAAAAGAATGCATGATGTTGTCTCAGCATTTTTTCCATCACTGTTTAATATCAGCAAAGCAAAACTGTTACAAACTAAAGTTAGTGACTTCAGAACAAAAGCTGACAAAATTGATGATTGCTCTGAAAATATAAGCAAAGAAGTGGAAGACAATCCCCTGAACTGACAGGCTTATGCTGTGCAAATGTTCTTGTGGTATTCATGTACATTATTCATTAGCATAGTTGTTGTTCAACATAGTTAAATTGTATAAATGATGTAAGCAGCTGTAGAATTTAGAATGTACCTGGTGCCTAGTTACCAGGTGCTTGAGGTCAGTTGCTGCTGTGTGTCCTGTGGTTAGGACGCTGCTACATTAGTTCCTGCAATAAAAGAAGAACCTTTATCTACACTCTGCCTCGGTACATTATTATACTGGCAACGAGCATAAGTGGATGGTTCCCACGAAGACAATGAAGTCATTGAAGAATCTGACATTGAAGTCATTGAAGGATCTTCAAAGAGAGTACACCGCGCAGGGCATTTTTGAAAAAATCAACTTTTAACCAGCGTCCTAACACAGATAAGTGCGCTGCGCTGAATTTCAAGGTACTGTTATTGACTTTAAGCGTGCCACCTTTGACTTTTGTTCCGTCTTCTCTCAGGTTAATCGGTTACCGTCTGAACTGAATGTGAGACATTCCTGCCATCTCTACTTCCTCATTTTTGAAGAATTGTACAGCATATATATATATATTTTCTGACACTTTTAAACATTGCAATGCTAACCAGTTGAGAGATTGAAGGTCTACCAGCGGCACGCTCACCTTATGCGACTCTTAAAAATTTGCTTGTGCATCACTTTGCTTTGTTCTGCTCCTTCTCTCTGCGCTGACACGTCATGGCTCCTCCTTGCGTCTCCTAGCAACACGCCAACATTTTCTCCGTACGAATGCGCTGTTACGGAGGTGACGCCTCAGGTTTTCTTGACAACCCTGCAACGCGTTTTCTAGAAGTGTGCTTTTATGGGCTGCTTGTTAATTGATCCACGCTGACGAGCACGGTTTGTGAAACGCTTCAACGCTGATCCGCACATCCTTCCTCAACTGTGTATCAGCATCTCATTCTGTTTTCCCTATCTACGCTGATGCGCAGAGCAAATTTTAACTTACTTCGAATAATATTGCTAGTTTTGTATTCGCTGATACATACAGCTCACGTTAATACTGCATTATTCAACAGGTGCTCGTTTTGCTGACTTGTTGTTCCTTCTATGTTATCACTCAGCAAGTTTTGCTTAGTTCTTCAAGTGTAGTGTATCAAGTGTTTGCTCGCTGATACACACAGCTATACTTTTAAGTAAATTTCAAGGTGTGCTCATTACTCTGATGTGTTTGTTAAATGAACTATTTTACTGGCGCACATTTATTGAACATTAATTTTTACTTTTTTTTTTATTGCTTTCTGTAGTTTCATGTTTATCTAATTCCTAGTTTTGTTTTCTCGGTTAAAAGGAAAAGGAGTTCAATTGATTAGACTACTATATTGTATTCCTTTCGGCTTGGTCTCTGCAGCCTCTGTTTTCCAGAAGGTTATGGAGGACTTGTTAAGGGGTATAGAGGGAGTCAAGATCTACCAAGATGATGTGTTGATCCATGGCTCTTCACAAGCTGAGCATGATACAAGACTGAGATGTGTTCTTGAACGATTTCGCGTGAGAGGTCTCACTCTTCGTGAAAATAAATGCAAGTTCAATCTTGCTGAGATCGATTATCTTGGGCACCTTTTTTCATGCGATGGTGTCAGACCCAGGGAGCGTTAGTAAAGACTATTGAAGAACTGCTCATTCCTCAGTCCAGAGAAGAGCTTGTAACATTTTTAGGTATGGCTGAATATTATAATAAGTTTGTGCCACGTTTTGCCAGCCGCACCCACACTCTTAGGTCTCTCCTAAAAAAGGGGGGAATCATTTTTGTGGTCACCTTAGTGTCAATTAGAGTTTGAGGAAATCAAGAGAGCTCTCAATTCAACTCCTTTCTTGCAGAGGTTTGACACTTCCTCGGCCTCTATTGTAGTCACTGACGCGAGTTCTAAATGATTGGGGGCCGTTCTTAAACAAACTAAGGATGGGAAAGAGGAAACCATCATGTTCCTTTTGAGAGCTCTTGTTGGCCCTGAATTGCATGCAGTATTCTGTGATTGAAAAAGAGGCTCTTTGTATTTTCTGGGCAATCAAGAAGCTCAAGAAATTTCTCTGGGGTACTTCTTTCCTTGTACACTCAGATCACAAACCACTAAAGGATTTATTTTGCAAGAGAGATCTCAATGCGGTTTCCTCCAGGATTTGTAAATGGGTGATTGCACTCGAAGATTTTGAGGTCAAGTACATTCCAAGGGTTGATTGTCTTTCGCGTTTAATACCCAAAAGGTCGGCTGACATTGACTCTGATGACTCATGGGAGATAGAAAACTTCAAAGTGTGTGAGATTGTTGAAGGCGTTGGTTCTGAGATGGAATGGAGAGACTCCTTTAAAAATGACAAAGTTTTACTAGAGGTTTGCAAATTTGTGTCTGGTGGATGGACAGGTATTAAGTCTTTGTCTGATGCACGGAAATTTTGGAACGTAAGGCATGAACTTTCTTTATATAATGATCTCTTGTGTAGAGGACCGTGCATTGTTCCACCGTTTTCTCTTCGGGAGAAGATCATCAATTTGGCACACAAGGGTCACCAGGGTATATCAAAGACCAAGGAGAGGGTTTGTTTGGTCTTTTGGTGGCCAGGTGTTGATATTCTTGTTGAACGGTTGGTCAGCAACTGCTCTGAGTGTAGCATGTCTGACAAAGTCTGTAAGACTTGAACTCAACCAATGGTTATCCGTGAATCTCTGACTAGATGTTGGCAACATGTTGCACTTGATCTCTTGGGTCCTGTTTCTTCAAAGTCTGGCCAGTTTTATGTCTTGTTACTTATTGACATGTATTCTAGATGGCCAGAGGTGAAGTTTACTCAGGGTATTGAAACCAGGGATGTTAAGTTTTTAGATAACATCTTCTACAGGGAGGGTCTTCCTGAGACTCTTCTGTCAGATAATGGTGTGCAACTTGTCTCCAGAGCGATGGAAGATTTTCTAGCTAAAAAAGGTATTGTCCATAAACGGTGCTCTCTATCACCCAGAATGAGAGATTCAACCGTGTTTTAAAAGAATCTGTTCAACCAGCCAAGGAGCAAGGTCGTGATTGGAGGAGTGCAATACTTTAGAAAGTTATGGCATATCGTTTAACTCCCCATACTACTACTGAGAAAGTTCCCTTTGAGTTATTTAGGGGACGCACACCTAACAGTCAGTTATTTCAATCTTGGATGCGGGGGAATGGGGCGGACATTAGTGTTTCTGAGGATCCTCAGTGGAGGTCTCTTCAGGATAACATGTAAAAAAAAAAAAATGAAAGCTTGATGCTAGACATGCGGTTGCTCCTACTTTGGTCAATGTTGGTGATTGTGTGAGAGTACGATTTCCACAGAAAACCGGTGGTGCTAGGTTCTCTACTCCACACAAGGTAGTTAAGTTATTCCTCAATGCTGTGAAACGTATTGGCCGCATCTGGAACCTGAACAGAATTGCTCTTGTATGTTCCTCTGCTTCACCTATTTCCCTTACTCAACCTTCTTCAAACCTTAATTCTCCTCTGCGTAGGAGTACTCGGCCATGTGCAACTCCTATGAAACTTCATGATTATGTCTGTAACTAAGTTTATCAGATGAGGTTTGTGTTTGAGGGAAGGTGTGTGGTATTCATGTACATTATTCATTGGCACAGTTTTGTTATTCAACATAGTTACATTGTATAAATGATGTAAGCAGCACTAGAATTTAGAATGTACCTGGTGCCTAGTTACCAGGTTCTTGAGGTCAGTTGCTGCTGTGTGTCCTATGGTTAGGACGCTGCTACATTTGTTCCTGCAATAAAAGAAGAACCTTTATCTACACTCTGCCTCGGTACATTATTACAGTTCTGTCTTCAGGTTCTTGACGTCAGTTGCTGCTGTGTGTCCTGTGGTTAGGATGCTGCTACATTTGTTCCTGCAATAAAAGAAGACCCTTTATCTACACTCTGCCTTGGTACATTATTACAGTTCTATCTTTTCCAGATAATTTTTTATGAATTACATCATGACAAAAAGAAAACTTTGCTACATGTTATGACTGCCCATTTAATCTATGACGAGTGCAAAAGTAGAGAGCTCTTTAAGCTGGCCTATGGAAACACCATCCTCACAGGGATGCCAAATATTCACCTCACCCCCCCCCCGAAGGTCAGTTCTAAACACGGTGGCCCGACTCAATACAGGTGTTTAGCGGTTTAAACACATCACACCGGCCCTCAAGACCCTCAGCTGGCTTGCTTGCCATCGAAGGAAGATGTATTGCATCACCCACAAATCCCTTCACACACACATCCTAAACTATCTAGACAGCAAACTTTCTAAAGCAGGAAGAACGGGAACTCTGAGAAGCTCTAACACACTTCTTCTCATACCTCCCAAACCAAAAAAGGTAATCCAACTTGAGTCGCTCTTTTTTTGGAAATGCACCTATGATATGGAACAGATCTCCAATGCAATCGCTCCTTCTCCTGCTTCAAAAAGGACCTAAAACTCCTTCTCCTCAATAGGTACTTTAACACACACAATATATGAACTGTGTTCCAATATTTCACTCTCCCTAAGACCACACCCTGCATAACATTTGGCTGTCTGATTTTTTCACCTGTCTAATATTTACTTTACTACCTTAACTCTTGCTTCTCTAATTGACTGCATAGTGCAACCTCCCTAATTGCCTAATGATTCTCTTGGTCTCTATTTATGCTCGTACCTAACCTATATTTCTCTTCCAGGGGATCCTCATCAATAGTCATAAGCACTGAATATTCCCGCCCATGTGCGGGGACCCCGGAAAAAATAAAATTATATATGAAAAACACATATATAGCTCTGTATATGTATAAACATATATTATTTTTTCCAAGCAACTGCAGCCCCCATATTAGGCTAGACAATGTAGGTATAAATATCTCATAACACACCATAGGTATAATAATACACCTAAAAAAAAAATTTTTATGAGTTAAAAACTCATGAAGGAGAAAAAAAGAAAACACTGTGCAAAACGCAGATCCATAAAACATTGTTAGCCTGCAGGCTGCATTGCAATACAATACCAAAGAGACTGGAAAGCCTTGTGCAGGTAAAAAACTGGCACCGTGCCTTTAAGGCAGCCCTGACTCCAATATCCCATCATGCCTCAGGGGTGACAGTTGGGTCAGTTGTTCTTTCAGGCTCCTTCAGTCAGGACCCTGGAATTCAGCTCTCTTCATTTTTGGCTTCTAGTCAAGAATTGCTATTTTTCTAGTGAATTGTTTTGCTTCATCTTAATATTACCTTTGGTGAAGCATATTTCCTGTTTTTTCTGACAAGATTTCAGAACTTTTTTCTGTCAGAAAAATGCCTTCCTGGTTTGTGCCCTGTCCATCCTGTGGCAAAAAGAAGGCGTCTTCAGATAATCATGATGTGTGTATCATCTGTCTACCGGACACACATTCTCCTGCTTCCTGTCGTCATTGTAAGGACCTTTCAAAGAGGACTTTGAAAGAAAGGGAGAGGATTAGGCTTTATGGCCTTTCTTCGACGTCGAAGCAGCTGGTCCCTGTGTGTTCTCCATTGGCGTCGGGCTCGGCGTCAAAGACTCCAGCGGCGGGATCGTCGTTGAGAGGTGAGGAGACCAGGGAGAGTCAGGCTTCCAAAAGAAAATCAACGTCGATACAGGATCCGGCGGCAAAACGGCGTCGTTCGGCGTCGAGAACTTCACCGTCGAGGAAACATCGATCGACGTCAAAGGAGAAACACCATCATTCGACGTCGAAGTCAACAGTTAGACATAAGTCGCCGTCGAGGGAGAGACACTGAAGGTCGACGTCGAAATCTACAACGACGTCGAAACGAAGATCGGCGTCAAAAGAACATGAGCGATCATCGACGTCGAGACCTGAATCGCCGTCGAGAGAGAGAGGCGATCGTCGTCGAAGGCATTGTCGATGTCGAGACGAAGATCGTCGTCGGACCATGGGTCGACGTCGAGGCGGACGCCTCCGTCGGGATCGACGTCGAGGCAGGCGCCTCCGTCGTCAAGGGTGTCCATGACGTCGTCGAAGATGCAGACGTCGAGGCGAAGTTCCCCGTTGGGTACTAGGCCTCCGTCCAGGATAAGGCCTCCGTCGATGACCAAGCTCTCGACGTCGAGGCAGGACTCCTCGCCGGTTATCCACTCGGCGTCGAAGTCCAGATCTCCGGTGATAGGCCTATCGCCGTCGAGACAGTCCTCTGCGGTGGGGTATCAGGAAAAGTCAAAGCCCCAATCGATGTCCAGGCCGGCGTCAAGACGCAAGTCTCCGCATAGGGTGAAATATACTTTGGATGTGGCATCGGAGCATGGTTCAGCCTCTGGGTCTCCGCCTATTTCAATTTCACCATCGGCCTCAGCAGGATCAGGATCTCCTCTGTCTCCTTCGAGATCCAGATCACCAGAAGTGGTAAATTCATCTCCAGCTCCTATTTCATCAGTAGAGCATCCTAATCCACCGAGTCCTCAATTGAGAGCATCGCCGACTCCACTGAGGCAAGGAGAGGTTCATCCTCCGGGACAAAGCCCCACCAGAGTGCAGCCTCAGTCCACACCACGTAGACCTTCCATTGCACATGCAGTAAGCATTTCCTTAGCCAGATTGAGGAATCTGATGCAGCCTATAAGACCAGCAAGTTCCCACTCTCGGGGGAGAGAGTATGAACGACGCTCACCTTCGCCCAGGAGACGATCGAGGTCCACCTCTCGCAGAAGAGCGTCGGTGCGATCTGACAGAAGACGGCGTAGGTCTCCTACATCCTCTTCAAGTCACTCTTCCAAAAGAGATTACTCTCCCAAGCTTTCAGATGCGCCTCCATCTAGAGTTTCTCCAGTGGATGACATCACCACTATTCAAGATGTATTGTGCAGGGGAGCGACAAAATTGAACATTCCAATGCCTGTCCAAGAGACAACCTCCTCTGTCATCTTTGAGACCCTTCATGAAAGAACGGCGTCTCGTCCACTGTTGCCTCTGGTTCCTGGTTTGCTTAAACCAGTGATGGACGTCTTCCTCACGCCGACTACCATCAAGTCTGCCCCAGCGCGGATTCTTAAAAAATATCGGTCCGCTCCGGAGGATCCTCTATTTCTCAAGGCGGACCCTCCACCGGACTCTGTGATTACTGCGGCTGCCAGGAAAGTCCACTCTGTGACTTTATAATCCACAGTGGCGCCGGACAAGGAAAGCAAGACGCAAGACTCATTGGGAAGAAGAGTATGCGGATCGGCTGCCTCCAGTCTGAAAGTTGCCAGTGCCTCAGCGCTCTTGGGATTCTCTTCAAAGATTCATAGAAAAACTTCCTCAGGAGGATAGAAAGGACTTTGAAGAGATCTTACAGGAGGGCAGTCTGGTCTCTAATCAGGTCACAAGTGCGGCAGCGGATGGAGCATCGTTAGTAGCTCACTCATACGCCCATGGTATTTCAGCCAGAAGATCCTCTTGGCTGAGATTAACAGCCCTTAAACCTGAGGCACAAGCCAGAATTCTCAATCTCTCTTTCTCTGGGAGTTTGCTTTTTGGTTCACATACGGATGACGAGATGGCTCGTATGAAATCGGAACTCGAGACCATGAAAGCCGTGGGGCTAGAGAAAAGGAAGGAGTTCCGTCGTCGTAGGAGAACCGACAGGCGTAATTTCCAACAGAGGGTTCAAACCCCTCACTGGCGGAAAAACCAAGACCAGCAAGGGCAGAAAAAGCCACAATTCCAGTCCCGCAGATCATCTAGAGGACGAGGAAACAACCGCCAGTCCAACAGCGGAAACAAGGCTCAAGGAAAACAATGAGCAATCGGTTCCTCCAATAACGTCCACCGCTCCGGAGGGAGGAAGTATTTCGCGACATCTCCGAGAGTGGCAAAACATCACCAGAGACAAGTGGGTTCTAACTATACTGCGACATGGATACTCGCTTCGTTTCCGGAGTCCTCCTCCATCGATCCACCCAGTGCATTTGTCTCATCAACTCAAAATGCTAAGAGAAGAGGTGGCAACCCTTCTGCTCAAATCGGCCATAGAAAGGGTTCCGAGAGCGCAGAGAGGGAAAGGAGTCTACTCCAGATATTTTCTAATTCAGAAAAGAAGTGCAAAAACAGAGTTCAGACCTATCTTGGACTTGCGAGCACTCAACAGACATATCAAAAGTGAGAAGTTTCGTATGCTTGCACTTCACCAAATATATCCGTATCTCCGTCGAGGCGATTGGATGTGTTCGCTGGACCTGCAAGACGCGTATTTTCACATTCCCATCTGCCAGCGTCATCGGAAATTCCTGAGATTTGTGGTAGGAACCTCCCACTACCAATTCAAGGTTCTTCCTTTTGGACTGAAGTCAGCGCCTCGAGTGTACACAAAGTGCATGGTGGTGGTAGCTGCTGCCCTGAGGTGCGCAGGAGTATTCGTCTATCCGTACCTAGACGACTGGTTGATAAAAGGTCCATCGCCTCAGGCTGTAAGTTCACAGCTGACACGCTGCCTGAATCTGTGTCACCGATTGGGACTTCAAGTGAATTACAAAAAATCCACCTTCATACCAACGCAAAGGATACACTACCTGGGAGCAATTATAAACTCCGAAATAGGAAAAGTGTTTCCTTCGGAGGAGAGACAATTATCCCTCGCTCAGAAAGGCAGGCTTGTTATAGTCAACAGTTTGTCAACAGCACGACAGATATCCCTGGACAGGCATTGGAATGTTCAATTTTGTCGCTCCCCTGCACAATACATCCCTGCTAGGGGCCATGGCATCTTGCATATTCCTAGTGCCCACTGCCAGGTTGCGGATGCGTCCTCTCCAACAGGATCAAGAGGACAAATGGGACCAAAAGACCTCTCTGTGGGAGGACAAAGTGTGTCTTTCGTCAACGGCCAGACAGTCGATCAAGTGGTGGTTGAAGCCGAGGAATCTGCAGGTGGGAGTTCCTTTCCATCAGGAACCTCCATCGCAAACATTGATCACCGACGCATCGCTACACGGTTGGGGTGCGCATCTGGGGACTTTGCAAACTCACGGGCTTTGGTCCTGCAGCGAACAGCTATATCACATCAACATGCTAGAGCTCAGGGCAGTACATCTCGCCCTCAAGGCGTTCCTGCCATCAAATAGGGCGAGTTGCATTTTAGTACAAATGGACAACCCCACCACAATGTACTACCTAAACAAGTAGGGAGGTACTCGTTCCAGGACTCTCTCGCTGGAGGCTCAATCCCTGTGGCACTGGATCCTGGCAAGGAAGATTTCCATAACAGCGGTACACCTACCAGGCGAGCTCAACGTTCAAGCGGACTCACTCAGTCGGCACTTTCAAGATCCAGAGGACTGGGTCCTCCACGACGAGGTGCTAGAGGACATCTTCGAGGAGTGGGGCCGTCCGCATATAGACCTCTTCGCGGACGAAAACAACACAAAATGCCGAGGCTTCGCCTCAATGTACTATCGACCATGGTCACTGGGGAATGCCCCTTTGATCGACTGGTCAGTGGCATTTGTGTACGCCTTTCCTTCTCTTCCGCTAATCCCGAAAGTGGTGACCAAGCTGCAACACTCGGCCACCAAGATGATCCTAATAGCACCGGACTGGCCGAGGCAGTGGTGGTACCCAGATCTCCTTCACCTATCGAACCGACCGCACAAGCGTCTGCCATGCAGGCTGGACTTGCTAACCAAGATGCAGGGAAGGATTTACCATCCCAACCTTCCCTCGCTGAGCTTAACAGCATGGCTCCTGAAGTCCTCCAGTATGGCCATTTAAACCTTCCCCTAGAAAGTATGACCATATTGAAGGAAGCTAGGAGGCCTTCTACGAGACACTCATACTTCTGTAAGTGGAAGAGATTTTATTTGTGGTGTATTCAAACTCATCATAATCCTACGAAATGTCAAGAGGAAGTGATAGTACCCTATTTGCTTCACTTAGCCAGGGTGGGGTTAAAATTCTCCTCCATCAAAGTGCACCTGGCGGCCATTACGGCCTATAGGCGCTCTCCATCTCAGCTTTCATTCTTTAAGATTCAGGTGGTAAAAGATTTTTTGCAGGGACTCAAAAAGGTTTACCCCCCAGTGAGGCCTCCCGCGCCTCCTTGGGAGCTGAACCTGGTTCTTTCAAAGCTTATGAGTCCACCTTTCGAACCTATACATAAGGCTACATTACAGCACCTTACGTGGGAAGCAGCCTTCTTGGTAGCTATCACCTCAGCACGTAGGGGAGTGAAATACAGGCCCTCTGCTCAAAAGAACCCTACACGTTTTTTCACCTTAATAGGGTGGTGATGAGAACTCATCCTTCCTTTTTACCTAAGGTGGTGTCCGACTTTCATGTGAATCAGTCTATCTCACTACCAACCTTTTTTCCCAACCCCTCCTCGCCAGCTGAGAGGGCGTTGCATTCTTTGGATGTTTAACGAGTTCTCAAATTTTACCTAGATAGAACTAAGGCTGTCAGAAAGTCTGACCAATTGTTTGTAAACTATGGTGCTGTACGTACAGGTTTTGCAGCATCCAAACGTTCTATTGCCAGATGGATTGTGTCAAGCATTAAGTTAGCTTACCAACTAGCTCAGAAACCGTTGTGGCCTCTACCTAAGGCACATTCCACACGAGGGAAAGCGGCTACTGCTGCGTTTCTCAATAATGTCCCAATCTCCGAGATCTGTAAAGCATCTACTTGGAGATTTGTACATACATTTGTGAGAAGTTGGCCTGATGTATGATGTCACTAGTTCTAGTGTACACCTTATATCAGTCCAAACAACCAGTATGGTGATTGGTTGTAAAGTCAACCTTATAGACCAGCTATCCTAGTGGTAGCATGGACAAGAGCAGTCTTAGGCTAAACTCTGAATGGCATGTGAAGCCAGCTTGGATACCATATGTAATCCCTTGAATACCAAATGAAAGGACACCACAACAGATATATATATATAAAATAAAGTGTATTTATTCTAGTCAAACCCTCAGCACTCTTTATGAGATTAGAGGTAAGTACAACACAGTCTTATTTAAGCTTACATTAAGTCACACAGGTAAGTAATACAGTTAGGCCCTAGGGGCCACGCAAACCATATACTAAGTAAGTGGTATAAGGACCACTGTCACGGAAATAGGATAGGCCTAGGCCTAGGGAATCGCTGGGGCTACACTGTACTAGCAATAGTTAGGAAGTGGGAGGCCCACGGGATTCAGGTGCAGAGTGGAAACACTCACGCGTAATGCGTAAAAGTAGATAGAAATAGTAGTTGTTAGCAATTAACAGTTTAAGGACACTTCTGAAGCAGCTAGAGAGTCGAGACTCGGAAACTAGACCCTAGGATAGTCACTACCCTTGTGAGCATCGAAGTACCCAAGTTACCTAGCCCACGGACTGCGGGTGCATACGTGTGAACTTGCGTCGGGTTTCGTCGTGGACTTCTATGGATGCCTGAAGGAAAGTTGCTGACAGGCAGTCAGTGAAGAGTGTCCGGTGGATCCCAAGGCTGGGATCAAGAAGAGAGGAGACCTGCAAGCAGAAGGGACAGAGTCAAGGTCACTAGCCAGTGACCACGTGGAACCAGGAAGGAACCAGGCGATGTCGTGAAGATTGCAGGTGAAGGTGAAGCTTGTCGCGGCAGCCACGAGGACCAGGGAACGTCGAGGACGACCAGGACCAGGAGGCGAGCTGTCCCACGAAGGCTCTTGCTGTCGGCGGCGTCGAAGTTGGACTAGGACTCACCAAGCCTTGGCAAGCGGAACCCACGAAGAATGGAGGACTTGCTTCTGGTGCAGACCAGGAAGGTCTGGGGTGCTTCTCTTTTGCAAGGAAGCGGGAGCCAGTCTGGAGGAGCCAAACCAGCAGTGAAGATTTCTGGATGCGTCGTCACAAAGGCCACTTGCCAACGGGCAAGCAACCGGACAGGCGCGGCAAGCAGGAAAATGCAGAAGGGCCCCACGCAGGACTCGTGGAGTGTGGGGGGCTGATCTTCGGTGCAGATGGTGCTTGGGGTTGGGGCTTCTCAATCCCCGGTGCACAACTTCGAGGGTACCTCAGAAGCTGCGCTGGAAGATACCCGCCACTTTTCCCAGGTAGCCGGTCCCACGTCTCTCGTCGCCTCCACGGATCTCAGCTCGGCTGTGGATCAGGGTCGGAGAAGTCTGGAAGTCAAGGCTCTGGTCGGGCTCTGCAGTCGGTCCCTCGTAGAGCTTCAGCAAAGCAAAGGGTAGTCTCTTGATGGTGCCTGTTTGCACAGGGTAGCCACTCCTTGGCCACAAGGGAGATTCTTCAGTCTTCTTCTTTCTTCGAATGTCGAAGGTCCAGAGTTTCTGTTCAAGTTGCAGGTTCAGGATAATCTAATCTCCTGGGGCCCAGCTACCACTCTTATCCAAATCTGGGGGGCTGGGTTACCTGCTAGGTCTCGCCTTATGGGTGGGACCTGGGAGGGGGGTGGTTACACCCCCTTCCCTTTGTCCAGTTTCGCGCCAGGACTGGGTCTGGAGAGCCCCAGCACCGGTTTGAACTGGACTCTGCACGGGACACCTTGTGTGCCCCAGGCATGTCTCATTCTTTTCATCCCTCCCTGCCCCAATACACTAAGGCCTGTCTGGGGTGGTGCTCGCACCTCCCAAGGCAGGAAACCTATTGTCCAAGCCTCCCTTGCCGGGATCACTCCCAGCAGCAGGAGGTCAGACTCGTGTCTGTGGCAGCAGCATCCATTTTGTGATGCTGGGGCTCTGGTTAACTTTAACCGGGTAAGTAGGTTACAACATGTCTTCTCCCTCTAGACGGGAGGGATAATATCCTCATCCCCAGAAATGGGATGGGGGTATTATTCCAAAGTGTTAGACACCTTACACGACATGTTTTGATAAAGCCAAACCATAGTTACCATAACCGTCTAAGATTATAAGGCACTTTAAGAGTATATGGTAGGCTATATCATAGAACAGCTATAAGGACATGGTTCCGAAAGCTGCAGACAGGCTCAGCTCATGCTAGAGCACCATCTCACATGTTACCAAGCACTCTGCCTCCAGGATTGTTAAGGCCTGCCATAGGAGTGGCTGATAGGTACACATGTGTCTATATATAAGTTAGGTATAGGAATACTACACCTAAGCAAGGGGTGATTACACGACCTTGCCCCAGCTGAGTGATCAGCCAGTTGTGTCATAATGGAAGGCCAGGCCAGGCCAGGGGTGGCATAATACATGCTGCAGCCCCTGGTAGGCCTAGGGTACACCTATGCCCTGGGTACCTAAGGTACACTGTACAGGGGCCAATAAGGTGATCCTATCCAAATGGGTTATGCACCTAAAGTACATAGTATCAATTTAGAGAGAGAACAGCAGGGCTGTGGGTCTGATTAGCAGGCCCACAGCCACATCTAATTCGAAAACCAGTAAAGCAAAAGCAAAAAGTGGGGGTGAACATAGAAAGCAGACCCTACTCTCCTACAACATTCACAAGACATTATTGTCTGGACTCGGACACCAGAGCAGACAGTCAAGTAGGGCAAGCCTCCTTGAGGAATCTGTTCAACAACTGATTATTTCGGTTGTTATCTTCAATGTATAGTGCAGTTCTCATTTGCCTGCGGTGGAAGATGGGCTTGCTATTCTATTCAGTGCTTATGACTATTGATGAGGATCCTCTGGAAGAGAAGGATAAGTTACTTACCTGTAATCCTAGTTCTCTTCCAGGGGTATCCTCATCAAAGTCATAAGCAACCCACCCGCCTCCCCAATCAAATGAGAGGACTGTATTATTAAATATAGAAGAAGTATATCTTTGTGTTTAGGACTATGGTCCCGTAAAGAACAACTGACCCAACTGTCACCCCTGAGGCATGATGGGATATTGGAGTCAGGGTTGCCTTAAAGGCACGGTGCCAGTATTTTACCTGTACAAGGCTTTTCAGTCTCTATGGTATTGTATTGCAATGCAGCCTGTAGGTTAACAATGTTTTATGGATCTGTGTTTTGCACAGTGTTTTCATGTTTTCTCGTTCATGAGTTTTTACCTCATTAAAAAAAAAATTTTTTTTTTAAATGTAGGTGTATTATTATACCTATGGTGTGTTATGAGATATTTATACCTACCTTGTCTAGCCTACTATGGGGGCTGCAGTTGCTTGGAAAAAATAATATATGTTTATACATATACAGAGCTGTATATATATATGTGTTTTTCATATATAATTTTATTATTTCCGGGGTCCCCGCACATGGGCGGGAATATTCATTGCTTATGACTTTGATGAGGATACCCCTGGAAGAGAACTAGGATTACAGTTAAGTAACTTATCCATCTCATATTTTATGTGAACCTAGTTTATTATTTTTGATGCTCATTTTGATGTAAAATGCTCTGATACCTTCGGGTCAAGCTAGCACTATATAAAACCTATAAATAATAATGAATATCACGTATCACTTTATCACCTTCTCAGGAAAGGATTTACAATTGCTGCTCTTGATAATTTTGATTTTGAAGACAGCTCTTCTTTGTCTGGAACATCCAGCACACCTGATACTGCCATGTACCAATGACGTAGCTGCTGGAAAACAAACTGTGTCATCTATAGGCATAAACAAACGAAGCTGCAAACTTATAATTCAACTGCCTTGCCAAGGTGTGCAAAATCACTCCCAGCCATCACCATGTCCCAGTCTACCAGAAAGTTTCAAAGTGGCTGAGGACATGGATCTTTTTCTACCGGATGCTGCGGTCCGCAAAGCCTATTTAACTGAATTTATCATATCGCTTATTTGATGTAGACTGAAGGATAAAGAAAAGCCATTTCCTCCGTGGACTGGAATTCATGCTCTGATCTCCCAGAATACCGGCCCACTCAAGAAGGTTGGGTTTTTACCAGTAAAACCATCTACAGTCACTAACTGCGCAACAGTAAGCACAACTCTAAAACAAATTCCAAAATGTGCGTGCTCAGCTTGAAGACCAGCCTATCCTGCCAGTTTTCTGCGATGAAGGTGTTCTTCGTATTGTAGCTGATATTGGTATGAGCAATCCAGTAGAATTTGATGATCTTTATCCAATAATGGGCATTTCCACATGACAAAAGTTACGTTGTGGTGTGGAGGAAGATATCTCAGGGGATGTGGCATAGACTATGCACTTATTGAGGCTGAAATCTTTGGAATCAAAACTGTCCAGTTAGTAATAAGAGGAATTGTTATGTTATGTTAGTTTATTTTGATATAGCGCTAAATCACCAACAGGTTTCTTGTAACATATTTTTATTGACATTTGCAGATTTAATATACCGTACATCATTCACATCTTTCCAGCAATTATGGCATAAAGTACAGTATGCGGTATCACACACCATCTGTATATCCTGACGTAGATTCATCAGAAAAATAATATGATCAAGTACGAGCCCGTGTGTGTATCCCAAGGATACGAATGAATAATATGTCACGTGAACAGGGGAGTAACACAGGTTTAAACTAGGAAGGGCATGGAAATTCACCTCCGAACCGCGTAACCGAGTGTACAAGCTGTCGTGTGGGTGTAACGCCTCGAAGAATCGTGCTTAGACCTCCTCTTAGGGTCGACCGGCAGAGGTAATAGTGTGCATTATCAGGCTATGTGAGACAGCTCTAACGGGGCTAATAGTGTGAATGTGTCATCTGTAGGGTCCTCGCCAGGGGTCCATTGCTTGAATCGAAATATTAACATGGCCCATTCCATTGATATAGGGTTCTTGCCGACCCCTCTCACCTCCTCCTCCCGCAATGTCTCCTCCTCTGCCGCCGCCCATTTGTGTCGCTCCCACCCAAGCTGCCAGTGGGGGGCCGGTGGGGGATCGCCAGTACATGGCGATGCTGTGTTTAGCCAATAGCATCACGAGGGAGAGAAAACGAGTCTGCACCTTATGTTGCTTACGTACTCGGAAGATCCCTAGGGCGCTGGCCTCCCACGTGTTCATAGAAGTAATCTCTGTAAGGTCACTTAGAGCAGCGTGAATGCGCTGCCAGAACGCTCGAATGATGGAGCAACTCCAAAACATGTGTCGGAAATCTGCGTCCTGTGCGCTGCATCTGGGACAAAGGAACTGTGTGTCAGGGTAGTAACGTTGGAGGCGCGCTGGTGTTAAGTAAGCTCTGTGGAGTATGTAGTATTGAATGTTTTTAAAGTGTGCGTTTCTAGATACCTTCTTGGGGGTACTCCAGAGCCCTCTCCCACTCCTTCTCGTGAAGATCACCAACAGGTTTCTAAGCGCTTTTAGAGAGGGAGAGGCCAGGCCAGTTGGCTGTCGCATCAGTGGCAGCCGAGGAAGGGGATAGTTAATCGATATTCAAGGCCTCCTTGAAGAGTGATCCGGCAGCTGATTCCAAAGCTGTGGGAGTAGGACGGAAAAAGCTCGGCCCCCTTTGGATACAGTGTTGCAACGTGGAATATACAGGCGGCAGGCATGTGATGATCGCAGTGTACGGCCTGGAACGTAGTTCTTGAGGCGGTCTTTGATATAGGTAGGGGCGTTTCCATAGATTGCTTTATGGGCAATACATAGGCCTTTAAACTTCGCTCTCTCTTTAATGGGAAGCCAGTGTAGCTTACATAGAAGAGGGGTGGCGTGAGCACTTCTGGGGAGCCTAAATATCATCCTGGCTGCATCGTTCAGCACTACTTGTAACTTATGGATGACGCTTTAAGGAAGGCCGATGTACAGGGCATTCCCGTAGTCCAGGTGGGAGACAATTGTAGCAGATACAATCATCTGAAGTGATGTCGTTGAGAGGATAGGGACTAGCTTCCGCAGGTGTCTTATGAGCCCTATACAGGTTCCGACCACTGTGGTGACTTGGTTGGCCACGGACAGTTGGGAGTCTATTTTAATGCCCAGACTTTTCACGACTGGTGCTGGTGTGGGGGTGTTGCCCAGGTCTTGGGGCCAGAAGAGATTGTTCCAAGGGCTGTTCTTTGTTTGGATCACTAGGATTTCAGTTTTATCTGGGTTAATTTTTAGTGAATTGGTTGTCATCCAATTCACTATAAATCTAAGTATGTTTTGTGTCCGCTCCTGGGACTGGGTAGAGTTGTCGATCCTAAGGATGAGTTGAGTGTCATCTGCGTAATTGAAGATATGGCAGTCCATGCGGGCTAGGGCTGGGGGACTCCGCAAGTGATGAAGCCCCTGTCCGATCCCTGCTCCCCCAGCTGTGTCCTCTGTGACTGCCCTGACATGAATGATTCTAGGCATTTGTGTGCTCCTCCACCTATGCCCAGGTTCGTGATACAGGTCAGTAGTTGCTTATGGCTGATCGTGTCGAAAGCCGCTGATAGGTCTAATAAAATCAGGGCATTTGGTGTTTTGTTGTCGACCATAGTTCTTCTGAGGTCGTCGAGTACAGACAACATCACCAACTCTGTGATGTGGTGAGCCCGGAAACCCGCCTGTTGCGCTTGGAGTAGCTGGTTGTCCTCCAAGAAGGTCGAGAGTGTTTTCAGAACGTGTTGTTCTATGACCTTTGCTAAGAATGGCAATTGGGAGATAGGCCTGTAGTTCTTTGGATTGGTGTCATCAGCTCCTGTTATTTTTTAGCAGGGGGGTTACTCTGGCCTCCTTCAATTGGACGGTAGATAGCTTGTCTCCAGGGAGTGGTTTAATACCTTGAGGATCTGAATTTCTATCCCTAGAAGGGCCATTCGAAAGATCCTCGAGGGGGCAGGGGTCTGTAGGTGAGCCCAATTTGGTGCGCTTTATTAATGAAGTTAGGGCGGCTGAGTCTAGGTAAGGGAAGTTGCTGAGCTGCTTCCGGGGTTGGGAGGGGGCCTGATGCTGCACTAGGGGACTCTGAATAATAGGGGTGTTGTCAATCTCTGAGATGATGTCCCTAATTTTTTGGAAAAAGAAGGTCTGAAATGCGTTGCAGTCTATGGTCGCAGTTGCCATTTTAGGTTCAGATTTGTGGCTAAGTTCTTTTAGTATTCTGAACATTTTTTTTTGTTTATTTGCCGCATCTGTAATTCCTTGCCTCATAATATTCTGCTTTCCTGGTTAATGTGGCTTTTTTATAAGAGGTGAGCAGGGTTTTATATATTACCAGTTTAGCTGTGTCATAATTTTTACGCCTCTTCCTCTCCGAGAGGCGGAGGCTTTGCTTCTTTTCTCTGAGTCTCATTAAACCAGGGGGCTCCCTTTCCCTTGTCTCTAATTTCGTCCCTCCTCTCTGGCGCTATTTGATCTAAAGCTTTACACCGAGTGTCCAAGAGTGCTTCGCACTCTTGGTCAGGAACTCATTATGTTACTTCTTTACAGGGTATGTTCGTCATATCTGAGGCTGTAGAAATTTTGCTTTAGAATGCTTTCTGAAACAAGAATAACAAATTGCGTTTTGTATACCTTATCTCAGAAGTGAACAAGGCACACAGTGCACTTCATTAAAAAGACATAATGCAAAGCCAGCCAATGTTCAATACACTCAGTTCAAAATCAGAAAACCTGAAAAACAAGTTTGTATAGTTTGACAAAGAATTTGAAGAAAAACCAGAACTTTGCAAGTACTGGAGATGATAGCTCTTGTGAAAAACTTGGTAAATGCTGATCGGAAAGGTGATTGGGAACTGCACATGAAAACTGTGAAGTCACTGTATATTGTGTTTTGCGAATTCGATTACATACACTACCTGAGATATGAGTCCTGGTATTTGGAAAGAGTGAAGAAGCTAGAGGTGGGAATACCATACCTCTACAGAAAACTAATCCAAAGACATTTTGTGGTGAAAGACAGAGAGGGAAGGTTCAATGCTGTAGCACCAGATATGAAACTAGAATAGACAATCCAGAGATCACAGAAATCCTCCAAAGGAATCGTTGGTCAGACACTTAAAACGGCATATGTTGCTCAATGGCAGCTAATTTACCATGAAGTCCATTCTATTTCCAATGTTTTCAAAGAGATGACCAATTCAAAATTAATTGATCCATCGTGAAACTGTTCCTCACCACTAACTTGTTGGAAAGAGAGACGAACATTTTAATAAACATGTTAACAGTCTTAGCAAACAAAGTCCTGCGCACGCAATCAGGGTAACGCTATTGATAGCATATAAAACGAAATAAACAATACTCAGAGACTCTGGTTTCTTGAAAGAAAAACATCAATGACATTTCTTAGAGTGGTGTTCTTTATATGTGTACGAGAACGCGGCTTCAGAAAATACCAGGTGAGCGGCGAGATAAAACGACAGCTAGGGTGATCAGCTGGGCGCTCAGAATTCCAACACCTTGGAAACCGGGAACCCGTTATCTGCGATTTACTCACGCATCGGAGCTTTCACCCGTACCGGAGGATCCACTACCCGTGATCCACATTAATTCTGAGCGCCCAGCTGATCACCCTAGCTGTCGTTTTATCTCGCCGCTCACCTGACCACATCTGATACGGTATAATTTTATACAGCACAGTATTTTCTGAAGCCGCGTTCTCGTACACTATTACAGCCCTGAAGAGTCATAGCTAAACACAGTGTGACGAAACACGTGTCGGCTGAATGTTCTTGCACCATGTATTGGTCAGACTTTGTTACATATAAAGAACACCACTCTAAGAAATGTCATTGATGTTGATGTTTTTCTTTCAAGAAACCAGAGTCTCTGAGTATTGTTTATTTCGTTTTATATGCTATCAATAGCGTTACCCTGATTGCGTGCGCAGGACTTTGTTTGCTATTTATTCAAGTGGGTTCTCCCACTTAATCGCAGGGATCCTTTGGGTTGGTATCCCTGACCTGGCAGCACCTAAACTTACTTTCGCATAGTGATACCCTTAGTGCACACGCTTGAGCGCCATTTTCCTTCATTCCCATCCAACCCTGCCATTTTGTATGTTAACAGTCTTCTTCATTTCTTGCAGCAGCAAGGAAACCCATTTGAACTGACTGAGCCTATGCAACTACACAATTTCATGACCAAACAATATGTGAATAACTATATAAAGACACTTCTACTAGATGTCCTGGAACATGGATCAAAACAATATGCAGAACTGAGGCAGGAGTGATTATTTTTTTTTTCTTTTCTTTTTTTATTGAGCAGAAAAAAAGGTCCTACAAAATAAATTCATACAGAAGTAATCAGAATATTGGTACAAGGCTAAAAAGACTTCATGGTAAATAATCTTGTATTTCATCTAAAAATAAATAGCATAACTTCATATTACATATCCGATAATACCTATAGAGAAAGAAGAATTTCATACAATGAGAATAAATTTGAACATAACCATTACTAAAACTATAAAGCTGTGTTGCCCTCTTTTTTCCCCCCATAAAGGAGATACCCCATATCAATTTGGTTAAGCAATTGGAGTGTAGCCCGCCCATGTAGCCCTAATTCTACGTAGTGCCCTACCCTCCTTGCGTATGCCTCTTCAAACTGATTGGTGCGATCCAGCTTAGGGAACCACTGACCAATTGTCGGTACCTTCAATGATCTCCACTTTTGCAACACCAGGGATCTGGCTACAGCTATTGAGATGAAAATAAAGTATTGCCGAAATTTTGACAGCTGACAGCCTATATGGGAAAGTCCATATAGGGCCGACGACGTTGATGGAAGAATGACCATTAACATGCAGTGACTGATGAACCTAAACACTCCTCCCAAAAGTGCTGTAGTCTAGGGCATGTAAAAAATGTATGAAGCCACCCTCCAACCCCCTCGGTGTTACATCTAAAACACTGTTTAGGAGTAGATGGGAACAATTTATTCAATCCAAGAGGAGTGTAATACGCCCCCCATCTAGACAATAAAGACATTCTCTTGAAATTGGCCGCTCAAAGCTTTGTTCCCAAACTTGCACAATAGCTGCCCTTCCTTACTTATTAAACGAACAATTTTTGTTTCCTGCGAAATCTTTGGGAGCATCTCCTCAATAAGCTTACTATTCACGCTCTGGTCTTAGACCCGGTACCAGTTTCCAACACCACATAAATTCCGCTCATAGAATACTCTTAGGATTTCTTTTACCATCTCATTGATCATTGTATAGTGATTCTTAAGGAAGCCTGAGATTTGCATGAAGCTTAACCACAAGCATCGACTTTGAGTTTCGAATTGCTGAGCAAATGATTCCCTCGTTATCAGTTGGGCAAAATTATAAAAATCGCCTAGCTTCCAGAACCCTAGATTGTTATAGGTCTGTAGCACCCCTTGAGTAAGCTGTAGACCCCATATATCACAGTCTTGAAGAGAGGTATATGCGTGGCATGCTGGAACATTATATGCTTTATAGAAACGCTGAGTATGTGTTGCTATTGACATTATGACCTTATATCTTGTTTTCTTGGGGAGTTTCTTTTTGTGAAGAAAAACATGTAGCTTAATTTCAATTTCTTTTAGCATATGTTTTAAGATAAAATTATCAAATTTCGAAGAAGGTGCTGCCAATTGAATTAGTTGACTAACGCATCTTGGAAGTAGGTGGGAAAGTGGTATAATGCTAATCCCCCCTCCCCCCACTCTTTCTTTCATAGATTCACATGCTTGAATTATTCCCCGTCATCGAAGTGGGTGTCCCATGGTATATTAAAAGCATTAAGTACAATTAAAGTTCATAGAGAAAAAAAAACGTTCACTTTAATATCTTGTCCTTGTCATTAGGAATTGGCCAAACTCCAGCCAATCAGGCGACAGCACCCTCTAGAAAGCTCTCCACAGAGGTTCCAGGCTCTCAGATTTTCTTCCGCCCATCATGTAAAGGGAGTTTCCCTGAGCTCTGCTCAGTACTTTCTCTTTTTGGCCTACTGAACTTTTGTCTTCTTCAGAACAACACGTCTTCTTCAAAGAGGTCTCTTTTCAGGCATTGTGACTCCTGTGGGAAACTCAGACTTCACTCGGATGATCCCCACAAAAAGTGTATCTACTGCCTTCACCCTGAACATCAGGTGAGAGACTCTGTAAGATCTGCAGAACCTTCTCTCAAAAGACTTTGAGAGATAGAGAGGGTTGTGTTCTTCTGTGGCTACAGAAGTTGAAAACTAAGGACAATCCTCTGTCTGATGAGGATAGTGATTCTTCCCTCAAAACTACTGTTTCAAAAAGGAGGGCAAGTGAGGTGGAGTCGGTCTCTCCCTTAGGCTGTTAAGGTGCTGAAGCAATATCACCACTCTTTAAAATCTGATCATAAGCCCTCCTTATCTAAAAAGGAGTCTACCTCTCACAAGGGTCATTCTGTGCCCGCTACTCCTTTTATAGCCTCATCAAAGTCAACGTCCAGATCTCTACCGGAGACTGTTTTGTCACCTCAGAAAGCCAATTTCTTCGGCGACGCCCTCGTCGACAAAAGCTTCCGTGGCCACAACTAGGACGACAACGTCGACCTTCTCTCCACCTCAATCTAAGCTTATGTCATCGGCCACTTCTCCGTCGACCATAGTTTCGGTAAGGGTGAAATCTTCTACGTCGACGACAGCACCGTCTATAATGTCGACTATTAAAAAAGGACTTTCGCTAAAAGAATCGTAGATGGATTGTTCGTCACCACGGCGGCTACAAAAAACATGAATCTCTCTTCGACGGTATCCTTGTTGGCGTTAGCCTCGTCGACGGTAGCCGAAGCCTATGAACACAGACTTACTTCGACGATCTACGTTGACGTCACAACTGTCGACGGAATAGCCGTCGACGAAAACTTTGTCATCGACGTCCTTGTCTGCGGTTTGTTTGACATCGTCGTCGTTGTTACTCCCGTCGGCGATTTTGCCCGCAACTCAGGATATTGGTTCAGATTGTGCGTCAATGAAGAGGTAAATTGCCCAGGACACTGGTTTGTCAGTTAGACTTCCTCAATCCAAAAGAAGAGCTTCTCAAGAAGTGAGTTTACCTATACACACCTCTCCTAGTAAGTCTCCCTGTCCTCCAGAAGAAATATTTGATTATGGAGATGAAAATTATGATTCGATGATGAAGGCATGTTTTGCGTGGCCCACAGTCCTTCAGACCTTCAAATAAAGTGCCAGGAGGATGATGATGATGATGATTATGTTTACTATCCTTAGGACCCCAACCAGGATAGTCAAAGGGAACCAATCACTCAGGTGCTGTTTCGCAAGTATCAATTCTACATCATATGGTGGAAGATTACTACCGCAGATTCCCTCCTTCAGAACCGGCTTGTTCAGTTTCTCAAACTTCGATTGCACAGCCTTCCTTAATAAGCTCTGCCCCTCCTGTTTCTCCACCACCTGTAGCACCATAACCGCAGGCTCAGGAGCATCATACTACTGATGACGAGAGAGAGGAGGGTGAGCAGGACCGCCAAATGTGGTCAGACATTTTGCAGTTTATTGAAATATTGACGGAGGACTCGAAGGCAGAAGCAAGGAGAATCGTTCAGGAGGGAGAAAGGATCTCGGCTGAGATCATTGATTGCGCTGTAGATGTTTCATCAATAGGTTTCCGACAATTGGCAGGGGCGGGGGTCCTAAGACTAGATGGTTGGTTAAGAGCTACATCTTTCCACCAAGAAGTACAGACAAAGATCATTGATATGCCATATGATGGCGAATCCTTATCATGAAGCACTGCAAACAATTCAGAAGGATACAGATACTGCGAAGGCTTTAGGCACCCTACAGTTTAAGAAGCAGCCTTTTCGTGGCGCCAGAGGGCGTGGCTTGTCTTCCTTTCGGGGAGGCTACAATCAGTTCAAACAGTTCCAACCATACCAGGGGCAATCCTGATACTCTTCAAGACAACATCAATAGTTGTACAAGCAACCTCCTGCCGCTTCCTACAAGCACTATAGAGGAAAGACAGCCTTCAGAGGAAGAGAGAACACCAAGAAACAGTGACAAACGCCCAGTGCCGGCCACAATCCCCCACCAATCCTCGCGAAATTGGTGGAAGGATTTCCTGTTTCCTCCCCAAATGGTCTTCAATAACAAGAGACAGATGGTTTTTAGATATAGTTTCCAACGGTGACACTTTGGCATTTTTGAAAATCCCTCCAAACTGCCCACCCGAGGACCTCAGCCCTCTCATCTAATCGAATTGTTATCTCAGATAACGGTAATGTTGCACAGAGGAGCGATCAAAGTGGTACCAGGTGCACAGCGAGGAACAGGATTTTAATCAAGATTTTTCCTCATAAGAAAGAAATCGGGAGAGTGGCACCCTATCTTGGAGACCTTCGTTGCCTCAACAAATTCCTGAAAAAGCAAACATTTCATATGTTATCTCTTCAGGAGGTACTTCAATTAGTAAATCAAGAAGATTACATGACTACCTTAGACCTTCAAGACACCTTTTTTCTTATCCCCATTCTCCCCAAGCACAGGAAATTCCTATGCTTCAGAGTGGCTGGCATGGACTACCAGTTCCAGGTTCTTCCATTTGGCCTTCTTTCGGCGCCTCGAGTGTTTACCAAGGTCCTAGCATCTGTAGCGGCCTATCTAAGACAGCCAGGAATTCAAATCTTCCCTTACTTGGACAATTGTCTCATAGAAGCAAAATCCTTTGCAGTGGCAACCAGTCATACTGAGAGATGCCTCTCCCTTATCCAGACTTTGTGCCTGTCCATCAATGTTTCAAAGTCTCAGGTAATACCCTTGAGGGTCAGAATGTTTCTAGGAGCAACCTTGGACACTTACGAGACAAAGGCCTTCGCCTTGCAGGAAAGACAAGAAAGGATTTGTAAACTGGCAGCTCTACTCCTCATAAAAAAGTCATTTTCAATACGAAAGTACAAATCGCTACTGGGGATGTTGTCCTCCTGCATTCCCCTCATTCCCAACTGCCGCTTGCGGATGAGGCCCTTTCAAGAAGAACTAGACAATCAGTGGTTACAAATCTCAGGATCCTTTGAGGATATTATAAGAATAACACCACAGATGAAGGAGGCCCTTCAGTGGTGGACTCACATCCCGAATATAACACAGGCCAATCGTTCTTAATAGATCCTCCAAAATACATAATTACGACCGCTGCCTCCCTCAAAGGTTGGGGAGCATGTCTGGAGGGGCTGACAGTCAAGGGCAAATGGGAAAGCCAGCAGCGGTCCCTACACATCAATCTATTGGAACTAAATGCAATCTTCTTAGCCCTAAAGTGTTTTCTTTAAAAAATTGTAGGAGCATCAGTCATAATTCGGACAGACAATACGACAAGTATGCACTATCTAAACAACCAAGGAGAGACTAGATCGACTACGCTATTCCTGCAAGACCAACAAATTTGGGATTGGGCAATTCAGCACCAGATAATATTAACAGCAGAATATGTCCCAAGAGTGGCCAATATCCTGGCAGATTCCTTGAGCAAGTCAGTATCGCCCAACCACGAGTGGGAACTCCACCAACCGACGTTGAATCGTCTTTATCTATCATGGGGGCAAACCGAAGTTAGATCAGCCAGAACAGTAAATGCCGATTCATCGCCAGCTGGCTACCCCAACAGGGATCGTGCAGGAATGTTTTTTTGATAAATTGGTCAAAGATTCATGCTTTTCTTCTGATGTCTTTGAGCCCAAGGGTGCTCCCGAAGATGAGGAAGGAACCTTGCCGAATGTTACTCATAGCTCCCAGGTGGCTTTGCCAGTTCTGGTTCACAGAGCTTCTCCTTCTATCGGAGAGCAGACCTTTTCTGTTATGTCCATTACCGAACTTGCTAATGATGAATCACGGCCAAGTCTGCCATCCAGACCCAACATCGCTGAGATTGTCAGCTTGGCTGCTAAACACAATTCGCCGATCTAGCCATAATGGCTGATTGTCAGGAGGTCCTTGCGAATGTTAGAGCTCCGTCCACTATCAAAACTTACAAGCTTAATTTGAAGAAATTCTGCCATTGGTGTGTAAATTCAGAGGTACATCCTATCCAATCTCCACCAGAACAGGTGCTACCTTTTTTCCTGTAGCTAGCTAAATCTGGTCTCTACCATTCGTCTATTAAGGTTTTCCTCTCTGCAATATTCGATTTCGGCTGCATAATGGTTCACAGTCGCTTTGGTCATCAAGAATTATGAAACAATTTCTAAAAGGCTTATTTAGAATGTTCCCACCCACCTCTGCTTTTGCATCTCAACATTGTGTTGACACAACTTATGAAGGTCCCATTTGAGCCCATTCATAAAGCGGACCTCAAATATATCAGATGGAAAACGTCTCTTCTGCTGGCGCTTATGTCAGCTAGACGAGTAAGTGACATTCAGGCTTTCACTACTTGTCATCCTTTCCTTCAATTTACAAGGAACTCTGTTACACTTCGTACCAATCCTACCTTCATCCCTAAGGTCCCATCAAATTTTTATTTAAATTAACCAGTCATATTGAAAACTTTTTTTTCCCACTCCTAAATCTAAAGAGATGTATACAATTCTACTTGCAGAAGACCGCCAGCATACGCAAAACCAATCAGCTGTTTGTAGCATATGGGAACATCAGAAAGGGATATCCTGTTACTAAACAAACAATAGCACGTTGGATCTCATCAGCTATACAGTTCTGCCATCAGTAAGCAGGCAAACCCCTATCTTCAACAATGAAAGCTCACTCTACGAGAGCGGTTTCCTCTTCAACAGCTCTTTTTGCCAGTCTACCTATACAACAGATTTCCAGCAGGCACACATTTACAAGACATTACTGTCTGGAAGCTACAGGCAATGCTGACACAGCTGTGGGACAATCTTTTTCAATAGAGTGAGCCTCTCTCCTTCCCAACTTCCTATATGTTTTTTTACTATTGTTTTTTATGTCATTGATAATTGAATTAAGTTTGTTTTATCATGAATACATCGTTATGTACACTTGCATATTTAAAAGCATATATGCAGGCGAATTACGTACATGATTACGTACATTTTGTATTGCATGCCTTATATTAACATACATACCTATAATACTACTTCTAGCTATTCGGATTCAAGCATGTGAAAGATACCCCAGTACTGGAGAAGAAAATAATTTAACTGGAAACTGTGACTCTCCAGTATTGGTATTCTTTCATAGATTCACATGCGACCCACCCTCCTCATCATAGAGGCTGCCCTGGTTGTTTTGATATGCTTAAACTGCACTTGTGCTAGAAAATCTGAGAGCCTGGAGCCTCTGTGGAGAGGGTTCTAGTGGGTGCTGTCGCCTGATTGGCTGGAGTTTGGACCATTCCTAATGACTGAGACGAGATATTATCTCAATTAGCTTTAATGTTAAAGTTATTACTTATGCTTTTAATGTACCGTGGGACTCCCACTTCGACGACGGGGAATGATTCAAGCATGCGAATCTATGAAAGATACCAATACTGGAGGACCACAGTTTACAGGTAAGTAACTTATTTTTTTTTGTTGCCTCTTCTCTTATGTGTTAGCTTTGTATGCAATTCCCTGAAAAGAATCCTTAAAAGCTTCTCACACCATAAAACCAGGGGCTGTGTTGACATTATCTTTAAAAAACCGCTGTATAAATCCCTAAGTTTATGTGATCCAAACTAGACCCGAGAGCAGAGCTTTATCAAAGTGCCATCTATTTTTATTTCTTTGAGGGGTATGTAAGTGTATAACCAAGAAAACTATAGAGTGGTCCGAGAGAAAGTTAGCAAAAATCTTGGACCCTCCTCTTTCTAATTGTTTAATTATCAAAAACAAGTCAAGAAGCTGTTTGAAACGTTGAGGAGTAGCATGTAAATTGTACGAAACATGGGTGATCTGCTCGCCAAGGATCTGTTAAAGCAAAATCTTCTTTCATAATTTTTAGCAATTTCGCAGTCCTTGGTTTTAGCTGTTGTTTAGCCTTATTTGAGGTACCTAGATCTTGTATAAAGTTAAAATCCCTCCCATTACTATAGGGCCACGGGCATTTATTAGCATATCATATATTCGTTTTAGAACTTTTCAGTCATCAAAAATTGGCCCATAGTATTTCCCCCAAAAATAAGACAGACCCCGGCAACTAAAACCTCAATCCAAATCCACCTTGCTTCATCATCCCAGGTCACTTCTCTCACCATCCAATCCAGTGTATATGAAAATAAAATACCAACCCTGAACCCCCACTGCCCTGTTGGCTGAGGCAAAGTACGCTTGGAAATACTTCCTAGGGAGTGATAGGTTGGGGGAATTGGACTTAAGGTGTGTTTCTTGCAGGAAAATCACCTTAGGAGAAATCAAGCCCAGCCATTAACACTACCCCCCTTTCACAAGCATTTATAAAGACCATTTACATTACAGGAAGTTATCTTTAACAATTGAGACATTCTTAGATATTAGACATGGCACGGTTACTCATATCGAAAATACTTGTGCCGCTCTTCCCTTGAATATTCCCCAACTCATATAATCTTACTAGTTGGAGCTGGCTCATATCCTTGCTACTTTATTTACCCCAACTCGTCTTTAAATAAAACTTTCAATTTGGACTGTTGAACAATAGAAGCCTGTGCTCCTATGCTCTTAAACTGGCAAATCAACCCCACAAACTCTCTTCGCCTTCTTTTGTATTGCTTTCCTTAGAATGGCCTCTCTAATACGGAAGTCCGAAAAATTTGCAATCATCGTCCTTGGGTACTTAGCCCCTGATAGTCTCTGTGTAGGAAACCTATGTGCCCTCATTATGGTAATGTCCTCCGGTGTGTTCTCGAGAATGTGCTCCCTGATCAGCGTTTGCATATACAATAAGGAATTGGACTGGCCATTTAAACGTTCACTGTCCTCCGGGATCCCTGTAAAGCGCAGATTTGATCGCCTTGCATAATTCTCCATTTCATCCATCTTCAATTGTGAGGCCTGCAGCTTTTTCTGAAGAGAAGCAATATCGTTGACGCAAGCCAGAAAATGGTCCTCAATATCTTAGACTCGTTGCTCCAGTTCTTTCATTCGCTCTGGGATTCGTTGTACCATATTCTGCCCCCTTGGATCAGGGTCTTGGCCAAGCAAGATTTCCGGACAGTCTAATACCAGGGAGTCCATAGATGATAATCTGCCTGGTGCTTGGCCTGTAGATTGTAAGTTGGTATCCTCATGCGTTATATTATGACTTTATGCAAATAGAGGGTTGTCCTTATGGGAGGTATCCACCGCTTTCGCCTTCTCCCTCTCCTTAAATTCCTTTGATGAGGCCACTGTCCTGTTTCCAATGTCAGCAATATCCTGCGGGTTGGTGGTGGGCTTTGGATCCCTTGACCCCGGTGAATTTGAAATACTAACTGGAACCACAGCATTTTCTACCCCAGCACCTGTTTCCACTGTAACGAACTCTGTAGGGGACCCTAAGAAGGCCAATGCCTGGGGAGTAAAACCTTGAGATATCCGATCCATTTAATTATTTGCAGCACAACTTTTCTTTTGAGAGATTCGTTTCTCATCTTGCTGCAAGGATGCGTGATTGCGCTGCTTTCCTCTTAGCCCTCTAAGTTGGAAATGAAGGGCTCGAGGCTGTGGCTCCTGCTCCTGTTCCACTCAAGACCATTTGCCGCATACTTAACCATCCAGGTCTAGAAATGATTTGTACGTTGTTCCTCCAATATATTGGCGAACTGTCCAATGCTTTATTCATATTTTTTTCCCCTTGCAAGAAACTGCTGCCCCCTTTGGAGCCAGGGGACTCCTAACAAAGGAGACTCCAGCTGGGCAGGACAGGTCTGACGGGGCGACTCTGCGACCAAGGAAGACCTCCTTACCCCAGCACGGTGTCGGGCGACTCCCTTCTTTTATCTGGGCGCAACTCCTGGCTTTGGCTGCTTTATCTTTGTTGTTCCCAGAGACCGGGGTTTACTTTCCTCCCGGGTCCTGGCATCCGCTTCCAACAGGCTCGCTGATCCCGGAACAAGACTTGCATTCTCAAATGGAAGCAGCTGTCATTGCCATAGGCGTGCGTGTCGGTTGAAAGGAGGTGGAGGAGATTTGTATTGAAAGAGAAAAAGCTGTTTGACATAATCTCTAAACTTCCACCCTTTAATTGACATTGTAAGAGTTTCGTTCAACCAGCCACTACAAAACAGGTTACAAAAAAAAAAAAACATCTTTTGGAAGAATATAGACAGATGGATGTAGCAAAAGAAAGGGGTGAAGCTATCAAGGACATTATGTCACATGATCTTCTATCATCAAACAAATTATTTGATGGAGATGCTGCAACCAAACCAGTGAAGCACAAACTCGTACAAGAGATTGAAAACTTCTGTTCAAAATCAAATCAAAATCTTTATTCAGTCCAATTCAGAAAAAAACATGAAAGTACATACAAAACAATACAAATTCATCATGAATAGAATTTAAAACCATTAAATGAATATTAACAAAAAATATATTAAAAGGTTGAAGCTGAGTCAGCCAATAACCAGGTTACTGGACATTCAATAATACAGTTCATGTTCAAGTATTTGAGGCGCCCAAACAGTCGTGACTCATTCGATCTCTTTTTTTTTTTCTTTTCTTCTTCAAAACCTTTGTTGAAAAATTCAGCATTACCAGAATACAATTTTGCATCAAATAAGAGCATCACCCATGGTAGATCATTTACAAAGCACATCACAAATAGAAGTAGACCGATCAGGCAAAGGTATTATCTAGTACTATACGGCAAACGCTTCATTAAGCCATACATAACCACATAGTGTAGTGGCAGCACCTTAGAGGAGGGAGCCAGTCCGGCTCAAGAGCGTTGGGGACAGGGAAGGAAGTGGTTACTGACCAGCACCGGCGGCCGCCGCGGGCGGACTGCCGGCGGGGAGCGCGGGGAGGCAGTCTGCCTAGGGTGTGAACGGGTATGAAGGTACGTCACCAGGGGGCCTGATATGTCAAGAGGACGAGATCTAGCAGGCATAAGGTCCCAGAATTCCGATAGTAGGGTCTGACATCTAGAGGCATCTTCAAGCTATTGGGCAAACTTAGGTACTGGCCTGCGCCCCCAAAACATGCCCACCCTACGTCGCGCAAGAACGAGCAACATTGCAACCAGTCGACGAGAGGCATCCGGACAGAATTTAACAAAGCCCAGCAGGCACAACGGTGGGTCAGGCGGAATCGGCGTAGAGGTAATCTCTGAGATAGCTGCACAAACCTCCCGCCAGAAATCAGAAACCCTAGGGCATAGCCAAGCCAAATGAGCGAAATCTGCGGCAGGGGCAGAGCCGAGCAGGCACCTGTCGTCAGGGATGAGTTCCAGTTTATGTAGCTGAGCGGGGGTGCGATAAGCCCTGTGTAAATATTTAAAGTGTATAAGACGGAGCCAATAATTGGGAGACAATTTTTTTGTCTGATTGCAGCAATAGAGCCAGTTGGCTTGGGAAATGTCCTCACCAAGATCCTCACCCCACGCCACTCGGGCGCGATCAGTGGAAATGGAGGTGGTTGTCAGGGCGATTGCATATAGTTTGGTCACCAGCTTCTGGGGGGTGGGTGAGGAATAAATAAAGTCGAGAGTGGGCATCGACGGAGGAGGCTGGGGAAACGTGGAATGTAACTCCCTGCAGATCGCCCACAACTGATAAAAGAGCAAAGTGTCCAGAGGAATCTGGAAGAGAATAGAAAGTATTTCCAGGATATAGATCCGCAAGTGTCGCCAGTCCCAGACGGGCGGCATGCTTGGACATGCCAAATGGTTGGAGAGGAGGGAAGGTAGGGTGACGTGCAATCGGCATAGTATTAGCTGATAGCATAGGGAATTTGGAGAGGCGACGCAGCCCAGCCAGGCCCAGCGCAGTGTCTCAACCGTGTTTACCTCAGCTCGCGGGCGAACAGCCGGGGCGAACAGGGCGGTATTCAACGGCAGGGAGCCTCAACAGGTCAGCCTCGACCGCGACATGTGGCTGATAAGGGGTGGGGTGAATCGAAAAGTGCAAGAAGCTGGCCTGGGCGCATAAGGCATAAAGTTTGAAGTTGGGAGCGCAAGGATTTCGTAGGCAATCCTGGGTTGCTTGCCGGCCCAGACGAGAGATATGATCAAGAAGCGGAGTTTATGAAAAAAATGAGCAGTTAGTGGTATGTGGATATTAAAAAAGAGGTAAAGGAATTTCGGGAGGACCACCATCTTGGCGATTGCAATGCGACCGGCCAGATACAGGGGGAGCCGATTCCATTGAGGTATTTTAGACTCAAGCCAATCCACTGCCCTTCTGAAGTTGGCCCGCCATAGGTCATCTAAGTCCCTGCTCAGCGAAATACCCAGATAGCGAGTGGGGCTAGAGGCCCATATGAAAGGAAAGGCTGGTACATCCTCTTAATCTCAGATATTGCTTACCCGAGGAGCCCGTTTTTTAAAAAATAGACTGAAATCTAAAAGAATATTCCTCTAAGGTCTTGTATCTCGTTTTTTTTGCGGAGTTTGGAGGTTTTTAAAAACACTCGAATTTGAGAATTAATTTCTTGTAATCCAGAAAGAAGCTATCTCGAGTACATTTAGATCCCACCAAGCCCGCCACTATATCCATAATATGTTCTTAAATGAGGCAAAGCTAATCCCCTTGTGTGGTAGGTAATTGCACCACAGTCAGCTTCACCCTAGATACTTTCTTTCCCCAAACAAATCCTCTGAGCAGTGTTTCCATTTCTTTAAAAAAAGACAGGTTTAATTTTATAGGGACATGACTAAAAAGAAATATAAGCAACGGAAGTATAGACATTTTAATTAATGAGACTCTGCCGACTAATGATAGAGGGAGTAGAAGCCACTGATCCAAAAGTCTCTTAATTTTGTCTTTCATTCTAACATAATTCAATTTATACAACTGTTGTTATTGACTGGATACGTATATCCCAAGATATCTAATTGGATCTTGTTTAGTGGCTTGAGCCCTCAAGTATGGTAGAAGAAGAGTATAATCTGTATTGAGGGCAAGGACCTCTGTTTTATTAGAATTTATTTTGTAACCACCAATTAATTCGAAATCCCTAAATTCCCTCAATACTGTTTCTATATTATCTTTGTTGGGCATCAAATATAAAATAATATCGTCTGCAAAAAGTTTCAACTTTACCATGCCGGGAATGGGGGATTAGATAGCAGCCTTATTTCTAATTTTGATTACCAGTGGCTTTATAAAAAAAGTAAAAAGCAATGGCGAAAGCGAGCAGCCCTGTCTAGTCCCCCGGTTTATTTTTATAGTTCCTGCTCGTTTCGAATTTATTGATACCAGGGCCGAAGCCCCCTGGTGGATATTATTTAGCATGTTAATAATCAGAGGGGGAAAGTCCAGATTAAATGGCTTGGTGGCATCTGTGAGCGGGAACAGAACTGACTTACTCCAGTTCACCTGTATGCCAGAAAGACCACCAAACCGTATTATCTCGCGCACTAGAGGACTGAGGTTTTCTTGGGGATGACGGACATACAGTGTAATATCGTCCGCATACATAGAGACCAAGAGGGCATGGGCCGAGAATCCGATGCCCCTCTGAGTGTGGTGTTGCCGGAGCCGGGCGGCGAGGGGCTCCATCGCAATAGCGAAGAGCATAGGGGAAAGCGGACTACCCCTGCCGACTACCGCGCCCAATTGAAATAGGATCGGAAATCTGACCGTTGATCCGAAGGCGGGCGGAAGGGCCGGTGTAGAGGAGTGATATCTTGCGAATAAAGATGTTGCTGAAGCCGAGGCGCGGTAGAAGAAAGAATGAAAAAGGCCACTCAAGTGTGTCGAATGCCTTAGGGGCATCGAGTAAAGCAGCAACGGCGGGAAGGCTAGGATTAATCTGATGAAGGACCAAGAAAATTGTCCGGAGATTGTGGGATGTGGCACGGCCGCGGATGAAACCGGACTGGTCCGGAAGAGCGATGGTGGGCATGAGGAGGAGGAATCGGGAGGCCAGTAACTTCGCAAAGATTTTGCAATCCGATGGTTTGTCTGGCTTAAGTAAAAGCATTAGCATTGCCTCACGAAGTGATTGCGGGAGGAGGCTATTGTCAAAGGAGTCATTATACATGGCGGCCAGATGTGGCTCAAGAAGCGAAGGAAAGGTCTTATAGAACGAGGCAGGGAGACCATCTGAACCAGGGGCTTTGTCAGTGTGTAAACTATTTATAGCAGCGAGTATTTCTTCGTTAGAGAAGGGCTCATCTAAGAATTTACGATGGTAGTCTTCGAGCCAGCCAATGCGATAGTATCAAAATATTGGTTAAAATCCTCCCGGGAGGGGGGTGGAGCCCGCGGTATAGAGTTGCGAGTAGTAGTCCATAAATCGAGTCTTAATTTCCTCAGGGGAGGTGGTTCTGGTGGGGCCACCGTCCCGGGGGGCCGTGATATACATCGCGGCACGAGGGGGATGAAGGAGGTTGGCCAGTGTCTTGCCAGGCCGATCGCTCTCACCAAAATGGCAAGCCCGGGCTTCCCTGCCAAGGAACGAGAGTTCCCGGTTAGCCTCCTCAGTGAATTCCGTATGTTTTTCGCGCAGACGAGCGAGAGTCTCAGAGCTTGGGTGGGTTGCATGAGCAGCGTCTGAAGCCTTAATCTCAGATTCAAGCTTATTTAAAGTGGAGCGAAGGACACCAGATTGTTTAGAGATACACTCGCCAAGGTTCACAGTCTTGAAGCCTTCCAACAAAGTGGCTGCTCAATCTACAGAGCCGACATTCAAGTCGAAATAGTTAGAGATTGCAGTTTGGGTCTTGTCACGGAAGACGGAGAGCGTTTGAGGGACGCCGCCAGGGGAAGGCACACTGAGGAAAGTGGGGAAGGCAGAGACGAAGCTGGACTGGTGCATGATCAGAAAGAGTTTGTGCCATGTATTTAGCAGAGGTTAGCGGGCACCAGTAACGCAAATGCCCTCTCTAGCCTCGGGCCACTTGTGATGCCATGCTCCATATAACGAGTTGTCGGAGAGTATTGACTGAAGGAGAGCGGTGGAACGAGGGTGGGATAAGTCGGGGCCAGAGCGGTCCAAATCTGCTGAAAGTGTGAAATCTCCCTCCCTCCCCCCCTCCCCGCCCCCCCCCACCCCCACCCCAAAAAAGTGCCACGGGACACAGGGATGAAATTAGGTGCCATATGTGAGTAAAGAAGTCAGGATCGTCCGAGTTAGGGCCGTACACAGCAGCGATCGTCATAGGTTGGGACAACAGGGAGCCATACAAAATGACGTAGCGTCCTTCAGGGTCAGTAAGAACATGATACGTATTCCATGGGAGCCCCCTCCTTATCAAGATGGACACTCCTCGGGAATAGGAGGAATAGAAAGAGGAGTGCGATTCCCCCCAGTAACGCGATTGAAGTCTAGTAGAAGTCGCTGGTAGCAGGTGGGTTTTCTTTAATAGGCATATGTCAACTTTGTGCCGGAGTAAGTGAGAGTGAATGAGCCTGGCCTTGCGATGGTCATTAAGATCGCGGATGTTCCAGGTCCAGCATATGGTGTTAGTCATACTACGCTAGACGAGGGTGAAATGGGGTGCAGGGCAGTGAGTTCAGTCCATGGCCGTAAACTGGTGTGTGTAACGGGGCGAACATGCCTGGAGGAACAATGGACGAGTGCTAGGCAGCAAACCAGGACCTGTGAGTGTGTATGGCCAAGCTATGAGGAAAGTCACTAATAGGGAGAGAAGGGAGAGGCAGTCGGTAGAGTGCCAACCCATGAAAGGGTGAGGTGCATTATACAAACACAGTACAGTGATCAAGCATAGTAGTGTAGTGATGCATACTGAGGAGATACAAAAAATAAAGACAAAAATACTTAAACTACCCCCGCCCCAACCCACGCTAACCCACCATGCAAGATGCAGTGCAGGAGCCCCAGAAGGGGGCAACAATACTCAAACAAACCCCAATCCCATCCGCCCCACCCCCACAACAAAAAAACATTTCTGAAAGACCCTCCACCCCCGCACCCACTCCAACCCCCCCCCCCCCCCCCCCCCCCCAATCAGGCTGAGATACCACCCATTCCCACCCCAGCAGCACACAACTTGGAAGAGGGGAAACCATGTTGAGTAAGGGAATTATCCTGTGAGGGCATGGCAGGCTCAGCGAACTCCCCCGCAATAAAGCAGGGTGGCCAAACTACAAGAGCTTCAGACAACAATCAAAGTAGTAAGCCAATAAAAAACAACCAGTCAATCATTGTCACTAAGGCGATAGGTTGCAGCGAGCTGAGAGCTGGATGGTGAAGAGCGTGATGATTTTTCAAGTTTCTTAGCAAAGGAGAGGGCGTCTCTGGGATCAGGAAATACAAGCGTTTTTGCACCCTGCCGTGCTCTCTGTTTTGCTGGATAAGCCAAAGAATAAGAGACATCATGTTTTTGCAGAATCCGCTTTGCTGGAAGGAATTCACGCCGGGCAGCCTGAACAGTGAGAGTGTAGTCTGGGTAGAACGAAAGTGAATTACCCTGGTGATTGATTTTGCCCATGTCGCGTGCTGCACGGAGAATGGCATCCCAATCTCTGAAATTTTGAATTTTTGCGATGATAGGGCGAGGAGGTAGTCCGGGACCAGGGCGTGGACCAAGGGAGCGATGTGCGCGTTCAACAATAAAAACTGAGGAAAGAATGTCACTGAAAAGTTCCTTGACCATTTGCTCCACGAAGTCTTCCATGCGGGCAATATTGGTGGATTCCGGGACACCTGTTATGTGGAGGTTACTCCGACGAGAGCGCGCCTCCAAGTCCTCGTTTTTCTCCCGAATGATAGCTAGGATTTTGTCCATCTGCAACATTTTCTGATGATCCTGAGTGGACGCATCCTTGGTGTCCAAGACCCTGGATTTGACGTGGAGAAGACGATTGTCATGGGAATCAACACGGGCCTTAACAGAGTCCAGACGGGCAGAGAGTTGATCCAGGTGGGTCGTGATTCCAGTGACAGTTGATTTTACATCCAGCATAATTGCCTTTAGGTCATCGTCACGGGCAGGAGGCGCGTCCATGGTGGTTGCAGTGTCACCACTGTCCGAACTAGCACCGTCCTGGCGAGTTGACCTGCGCTGATCTAAGGCAATTTTGGTCTGTTTGGGGTCGGTCCTCCCCATGGCATTTGAACCAAGACAGCAGGCGCCACCAGGGAGCGGGGAAGAGGTGCAGTACCCAAGAGAGGCAGTGTCAGAGGGTTACGCGGGTTGGTCAGCCCCCCACAGTAAGTGTAGAACAGCCAGGAAAGATCGCCAGAGTGCCACTGAGTGGGGGCAGCAACGGCCGGCCTCCAAGACGGGTGAGCACTTTGACGGAGATGTGTGGCCAACAATGAGGGCAACAGAACGTCAGCACAGCCAGGGAGTACCCCACCGGCGCAACACCCCAGCGGATCAGAGGCCAGAGAGGGAGGCAAATGAGCACACTGAACTCCGCAATGAGGCTAGGCAATCTTCAAGCGCGGGGCCTACTCCGCAAGGCCACCGATGGCGGGGTTGAGCAGGAGGCCGAGGACAGCGTTGAAAATGCAAGTGGTCACACAACACGCCAAATGCCTCCACCGTAGAAGTCAGGGAGGGGGAGAAGGTGCCCTATAGGGACAGTGTTTAAAGAGCACAGCGGACGAGGCACAGCCACACAACAGTTACAGACTGAACAGGAGAAGTGGCAGTGACACCAGAACTGGGAGGCAGCAGCGGTCAGTCCCAGCTAGCAGTGGACGCTGTGTGACAGGGAAAGGACGCGGCGAATGGCAGAGGACCCAGAGGGGCCGCCCAGCAGGGTGATGCAGAGAGAGCACAACCCCTGAGGCAGAAGGCAGATTAATGAACTGAGGGATCCACAGGTCACCAAACAGAGAGAACAATCGTCCAGCTTGGGAAGGGCGCCGAGGATCACAATGCGTGCCACACAGTGCTCAGGCTATGCTGTAGGAGCCTCCACCGTTAGAATGCCTGCATGAAGAGATATCACCATAAGACTGAAGGCTCCAATGTAATGCCGCAGCGAGTGTATGCCGGGGCGGACTCGAAAGATTCAGGCTGGCAGCCCCAAGGCTGTGCCAGGGCACACACCGACTAGTGCAGAGTGGGCTTCGGGGCCGACGCAGGTCCGGACAGAGAAATGGGGGAAGCAGGCAGAAGTTGGGCTGCAGCAGCGGTAGAGGCCCGGGGTCAGGCTCGACCAAGAGCGGGAGCAGCACCGGCCACTCAAGGCCATGGAGGAGGGACGAACCTTGCCACGGGAAGAGGCAGCCGGCCTGGATGCAGGTTCAGGGCTGTCCACCCCGCACAGCGGCCCACAGCAAATCTCGGGCCGACGCAGGTCCAACTCGCAGCAATGGGCAACAAGCCCAACGTAGGGGACAGCCACAACCGAGGAGTCCAGAGTGAGCATCAATAGTGCCAGACACCAGGAATCAGGAGCGGCGGGGCTGAGGCGTCACGGGCCGCAGGAGGAGGCTGCTAAGGTGTGTGCGGATTCAGGGCTCCTCTCGCTGCACCGCAAGAGTGTGGCCGGGAGCACGCACCATTACGGGGAAGCACAGGGGGCACACCGCTCCCGTCATCGGACCCGGGCACTCAAAGCTGACGAAGTAGGCGCCAGAGAGAGCGGGAGCGGAAAATGGTGCCGGATTCGCACTAGGCCCGGGCCGGATGGTACAACTTGTGGGCCCCTGACCCCGCCGCAGAGAGCCCGACGGCGATGGCACTCACCGGGTGAAGTCAGTCCAGGATCCTCCGATGTCACTCAGGCTGCACGGAGCCGCAGGCAACCCAGCCAGCCAGCCGAGGGAGAAGGGCCGGGCCTCCCCGACCCGCGAGGCGCAGCCCCGGTGCCACAGACAGACAGACAGTCAGCAGCTCTCAGCCCTCGAGAGACTCCGGGGAGCAGGAGCAGCACCGGGCGATGCCACAGGTAAGAGAGAGACAGGGCATGCTGGTTTTAGATAGTAGAATAGCCGTTGTCTGCAGGATTCTGTCGGATATTGAGCTTGGCCAGCAGAGCCCACTTAGAGTGCGGCCATCTTGCAGCCGGTAAGCCACGCCCCGACTCATTCGATCTCTGCTTTCAGGATAGCACATACACGAAAGCAGGTTTCAGGTGAGCCAAGTTGCTGTAAGTGGAGCAAAGCTACTCTGCACTGCTGGATCCCTAATTTGCGTAGCAGGGGCTTTAAAAGGTACTTACGTGGTAAACTGTGCAAATTACAAGAGATCATAAAATGCAAAAGTGGTTGTACAGATTGATTATCACAGAGGCGGAAAGATACTATGTTTCCCTTCGGGTCTTGAAAGCTTTTGAAACACAGGAGACCATTATATTGAGCTAAAATGAAAAAAGAGTGATCGCTCCCACTGTGTATACATAGGGCATGTGACTAATGATATATAACTGTTAAGGCCTGACGATTTTACTAACTTGTTTATTGGTCTGCTGTTTTTGTCGACTTTATATCACAATTACGAATGGTCAAGATTTAATTTATGCATTTTCTTGGGGCGTGGCCTGCAGCCAAGGAAGATGGCCGCACATTAGGAGAGCTGCGCTAGCAGATCACAGCAAAACACCCGAAATCCGTCATCATCCGCTATAGAAAGGACACCTACCAGCTCGTGTTGTGGAGGAGAGGTGGCGGACAGCAGTCGGTGACATCAGGAACCGAGCATGAGAGTCCTGCAGCAGTTGTTTGGAGGCCCGGGCTGCACATCCTGACGTAAGAAAATGGTGCCCGCCGTCTCGGAGTGCCGTTATTAAAGGATCGTGAATGGTGGCGAGGCCTGGAGTGCTGCTGTTGGCGAGATTATGCCGCTGAGGAGTGCTGCGGGCGGCTGCTGGCTCGTGTGGCCGTGGAGCTGTGGCGAACAGTTTTTGGGGACGACAGCAACTGTGCGCAGGTGATTGCCTGCCGTTGGCCCGGCGGCCCGGGCTGTGAATCCTGCGGTGAGAAAATGGTGCCCGCCGCCGCAAAGCGCTGCTGTTAAAAAAGACCGCGACTGGCAGCAGGGCCTGTTGAGCTGTGAGCGGGCGGCTGCGGCACAGAGCTACTGCCGCTGTGGAGTGCCGCGGATGGGGAGTGCTGCCGCTGGCCCCGAGGAAAGCCCTGTGTGCTTGAGACTTGGGCTGCCCTGGTAGTTGCGGCCCGCTAAAGGACTGGGGCTCGGTAGCGGACCTGCGGCCTGGGGCGCGGAGTAACAGCGACGAGTCAGGTTTAGCATGACAGGAGCACCACAGCTGGCCTGGCGGGCGGAACTGAAGCCCAACTGTGAGGGGTGTCCGTTGGTACTGCAGACAGGCTGGGGGTGGAGGGCGGCAGCAGCGACCTCGGGGCCTAGAGTGATGGGCGTGGCTAAGGCCCTGGCGTATACAGACCCGGTGAGTGACAGGCCTGTTGTTGCCCCCCAGCCTGAGGTGAGTGGAGCACTGGAGGCGCTCCTCAGTATTGGAGCCTTGATAGACTCTGGCCCTACCCTGGACAGGGGCGAGCCCTGAGAGTGCAGCGGCGCTTGGTGAGGACCGCAGAGGGCGTTGTGGCTTGTCCAGCAGGGCACATATTGGACTGAATAGAAACTGCGGTTCAGGGCTCAGAGAAGGACATCATTGTAACCGGCGGACCAGGACAGCGGAGGAGTTAAAAAAGCGGCGCACACCGAGGTACCGGGGGACCCCGGCTGCGACTGGGCCAGAATTGTACTCCAATCTGTGGGAAGTGAGGGTGAGGTCCTGCTCGGATATTATCTGAACTAGGAGCCAGTCGTGGGACCGGAGGCTACTTCCTGATCTGGGAGCCAGACGCGATCAGGGCGCCAGCCATGCAACAAGAGGCTTGGGCACACTGTGATCGGCAGGGGAGTCTGGGCGGCCAGCGAGTGTGGAGATTCCTTGCCGGGTGACCAGCAGACCGCTTAGACTGCTTAGGCACGGCTTAAGTCATGGGACGCAACAGGCTGACAGCACAAGGCCAAACAAATCAAATGGACAAATACACTGTCGCCATGGGTAGGGAGGAGGGCCACCATGGAGGGAGCCAGCAAAGCGGGGCAGAGGTTGACTTAACTTAAGACAAACTTAAAACAAAATCCTAACTTAAGTCTGTCTTAAGTTTTTCTTAAGTTTGTTTATCTTAAGTTTGTCTTGAGACAAACTTAAGACAAAATCCTAACTTCTGTGAATACCAAAAGTAGTAAGTTTAGGATTTCGTCTTAAGTTAGTTCTGTGATTCGGGCCCTGGGTTCCCATTTGACAGACCTTCCCCAGGGAAAGCTCGTACTGGGGGAGACACAAATGCAGGCATGGATGCCGAATTCGATCGCTCAGGGGTGAGGCAGGGCAATAAGGGAGAAATGGGCCTAAGGGACTTTGCTACAGCAATGGGTCTCAGTGATATATGGCGCACACATTACCCCTCCCAAAGGCACTATACATTCTACTCCGCAAGACATGGGTCCTTTTCCAGATTAGATCACATTTTCACACGGGGAGACCAGCTGGGGGATTTTGCGGAACCCTGCATTATGGCCCGGGGAATCTCTCGACCACTCCCCGGTGGGCGTGGTCCTCAGAGGGGCGACAACTGTCAGGGCGGCCTTGTGAGAAGTTGGCCTGATGTATGATGTCACTAATTCTAGTGTACACCTTATATCAGTCCAAACAACCCTTATGGTGATTGGTTGTAAAGTCAACCTTATAGACCAGCTATCCTAGTGGTAGCATGGACGAGAGCAGTCTTAGGCTAAACTCTGAATAGCATGTGAAGCCAGCTGTGATACTATATATAATCCCTTGAATACCAAATGAAAGGACACCACAACAAATATATATATAAAATAAAGTGTATTTATTCTAGTCAAACCCTCAGCACTCTTTATGAGATTAGAGGTAAGTACAACACAGTCTTATTCAAGCATACATTAAGTCACACAGGGAAGTAATACAGTTAGGCCCTAGGGGCCACGCAAACCATATACTAAAGAAGTGGTATAAGGACCACTGTCACAGAAATAGGATAGGCCTAGGCCTAGGGAATCGCTGGGGCTACACTACACTAGCAACAGTTAGGAAGTGGAAGGCCCACGGGATTCAGGTGCAGAGTGGAAACACTCACGCGTAATGCGTAAAAGTCGATAGAATTACTAGCAGTTAGAAATTAACAGTTTAAGGACACTTCTGAAGCAGCTAGAGAGTCGAGACTCGGAAACTAGACCCTAGGATAGTCACTACCCTTGTGAGCACCAAAGTACCCAAGTTACCTAGCCCACGGACTGCGGGTGCATAGGTGTGAACTTGCGTCGGGTTTCGTCGTGGACTTCTATTGATGCCTGAAGGAAAGTTGCTGACAGGCAGTCAGTGAAGAGTGTCCGGTGGATCCCAAGGCTGGGATCAAGAAGAGAGGATACCTGCAATCAGAAGGGACAGAGTCAAGGTCACTAGCCAGTGACCATGTGGAACCAGGAAGGAACCAGGCGATGTCGTGAAGATTGCAGGTGAAGGTGAAGCTTGTCGCTGCAGCCACGGGGACCAGGAGACGTCGAGGACGACCAGGACCAGGAGGCGAGCTGTCCCACGAAGGCTCTTGCTGTCTGCGGCGTCAAAGTCGAACTAGGACTCACCAAGCCTTTGCAAGCGGAACCCACGAAGAACGGAGGACTTGCTTCTGGTGCAGACCAGGCAGGTCTGGGGTGCTTCTCTTTTGCAGGGAAGCGGAAGCCAGTCTGGAGGAGCCAAACCAGCAGTGAAGATTTCAGGGAGCGTCGTCACAAAGGCCACTAGCCAACGGGCAAGCAACCGGACAGACACGGCAAGCAGGAAAATGCAGAAGGGCCCCACGCACGGCTCGTGGAGTGTGGGGGGCTGATCTTCGGTGCAGATGGTGCTTGGGGTTGGGGCTTCTCAATCCCCGGTGCACAACTTCGAGGGTACCTCAGAAGCTGCGCTGGAAGATACTAGCCACTTTTCCCAGGTAGCCGGTCCCACGTCTCTCGTCGCCTCCACGGATCTCAGCTCGGCTGTGGATGTGGATCAGGGTCGGAGAAGTCTGGAAGTCAAGGCTCTGGTCGGGCTCTGCAGTCAGTCCCTCGTAGAACTTCAGCAAAGCAAAGGGTAGTCTCTTGATGGTGCCTGTTTGCACAGGGTAGCCACTCCTTGGCCACAAGGGAGATTCTTCAGTCTTCTTCTTTCGTCGAATGTCCAGAGTTTCTGTTCAAGTTGCAGGTTCAGGATAATCTAATCTCCTGCGGCCCAGCTACCACTCTTATCCAAATCTGGGGGGCTGGGTTACCTGCTAGGTCACGCCTTATGGGTGGGACCTGGGAGGGGGGTGGTTACACCCCCTTCCCTTTGTCCAGTTTCGCGCCAGGTCTGGGGCTGGAGTGCCCCAGCACCGGTTTGAAATGGACTATGCACGGGACACCTTGTGTGCCCCAGGCATGTCTCATTCTTTTCATCCCTCCCTGCCCCAATACACTAAGGCCTGTCTGGGGTGGTGCTCGCACCTCCCAAGGCAGGAAACCTATTGTCCAAGCCTCCCTTGCCGGGATCACTCCCAGCAGCAGGAGGTCAGACTCGTGTCTGTGGCAGCAGCATCCATTTTGTGATGCTGGGGCTCTGGTTAACTTTAACCAGGTAAGTAGGTTACAACATGTCTTCTCCCTCTAGAAGGGAGGGATAATATCCTCATCCCCAGAAATGGGATGGGGGTATTATTCCAAAGTGTTAGACACCTTACACGACATGTTTTGATAAAGCCAAACCATAGTTACCATAACCGTTTAAGATTATAAGGCACTTTAAGAGTATATGGTAGGCTATATCATAGAACAGCTATAAGGACATGGTTCCGAAAGCTGCAGACAGGCTCAGCTCATGCTAGAGCACCATCTCCCATGTTACCAAGCACTCTGCCTCCAGGATTGTTAAGGCCTGCCATAGGAGTGGCTGATAGGTACACATGTGTCTATGTGTAAGTTAGGTATAGGAATACTACACCTAAGCAAGGGGTGATTACACGACCTTGCCCCAGCTGAGTGATCAGCCAGTTGTGTCATAATGGAAGGCCAGGCCAGGGGTGGCATAATACATGCTGCAGCCCCTGGTAGGCCTAGGGTACACCTATGCCCTGGGTACCTAAGGTACACTGTACAGGGGCCAATAAGGTGATCCTATCCAAATGGGTTATGCACCTAAAGTACATAGTATCAATTTAGAGAGAGAACAGCAGGGCTGTGGGTCTGATTAGCAGGCCCACAGCCACATCTAAGTCGAAAACCTGTAAAGCAAAAAGTGGGCGTGAACATAGAAAGCAGACCCTACTCTCCTACACAACCCCCCCCCCCCCCAATTTTAGGGACATTATACTAACCTCGTCCAGTTGAGTCTTCATGTTCTAAGTGGAAATATCTGGAGAGTCCATCTGCATTGGCATGGTCAGTCCCAGGTCTATGTTCCACTGTGAAGTCCATCCCCTGTAGGGAAATGGACCACCTAAGAAGTTTGGGATTTTCACCCTTCATCTGATTTAGCCACAAGAGGGGCTTATGGTCTGTCTGAATCTTGAAGTGAGTGCCAAACAAGTATGGCCTCAGCTTCTTCAGGGCCCAAACCACAGCAAAGGCCTCCCTCTCAATAGCTGACCAACGTTTCGCTCTAGGGGTCAGCCTTCTACTTATAAAAGCAATGGGCTGGTCTTGACCATCTATATTCAGTTGTGAAAGAACAGCTCCCACACCTAACTCAGAAGCATCTGTCTGGACAATGAACTCCTTGGAGTAGTCTGGACTTTTCAGAATAGGTGCACTGCACATGGCCTGCTTCAGGTCATCAAATGCTTTTTGACAGCTTACTGTCCACTGAACTTTCTTTGGCATTTTCTTGGAGGTCAAGTCATTAAGGGGTGTCACAATGGACCCATAGTTCTTAACAAACTTTCTGTAGTACCCCGTCAGGCCCAAGAAAGCTCTGACCTGAGTCTGGGTAGTTGGAGGAGTCCAGTCCTTTATGGTCTGGATCTTGCTCTCCAGTGGTTGAACCTGGCCCCCACCAACCAGGTGGCCCAGGTATACAACCTTGCTCTGCCCTATCTGGCACTTAGTGGGCTTGATAGTGAGGCCTTCCTTTTGCAGGGCCTCTAAAACATTCCTCAGGTGGACCAGGTGATCCTCCCAGGTGGAGCTAAAGACAGCTATATCATCAAGATAAGCTGCACAATAATCATCCAACCCAGTAAGGACTTGATTCACCAACCTTTGGAAAGTGGCAGGTGCATTCTTCAAACCAAAGGGCATTACCACAAATTGATAATGTCCTCCTGGGGTCGAGAAAGCAGTTTTGGCCTTTGCACTCTCAGCTAGTCTGATTTGCCAGTAGCCTGCTGTCAGGTCAAATGTGCTCAAAAACTTTGCAGCTGCCAGTCTGTCAATGAGCTCATCTGCCCTAGGTATTGGGTGGGCATCTGTCCTAGTGACAGCATTGAGACCTCTGTAATCCACGCAAAACCTCATCTCTCTCTTACCATCTTGGGTGTGAGGTTTTGGCACAAGGACCACAGGACTAGCCCAAGGGCTCTCTGAAGGTTCAATGACTTCCAGCTCCAACATCTTTTGTACCTCAACTTTTATGCAGTCCCTGACATGGACAGGTTGCCTGTAGATCTTACTCTTCACAGGCAGACTGTCACCAGTGTCCACCTCATGGGTGCACCAGTTTGTCTGACTTGGGGTCAGAGAGAACATATGTCTGTAGGATTGCAGAACCTGTCTACAGTCCTGTTGCTGATGGACAGTGAGGCTGTCAGAAAAGACCACACCATCAACTGAGCCATCATCAGGGTTCTGAGTCAACAGGTCTGACAGAGGGTCACACTCTTCCTCCTGCTCCTCATCTGTAGCCATGAGTAAGCCCATGTCTGCCCTGTCAACATATGCCTTTAATCTGTTGACATGAAGCACCCTGTGGGGGCTTCTGGGAGTCCCAAGGTCCACCAAGTAGGTGACTTCTCCCTTTTTCTCAACAATAGTGTGGGGTCCAGACCATTTGTCTTGGAGTGCTGCTGGGGCCACTGGCTCCAACACCCACACTTTCTGCCCTGGCTGGTAAACAGTCAGCACAGCCTTATGGTCATGCCAAGCTTTTTGGAGTTCTTGGCTTGCCTCAAGGTTTTTAGAAGCCTTCTTCATATACTCTGCCATCCTGGAGCGGAGACCAAGTACATAATCCACTATATCAAGTTTGGGTTGTCTGAGAGGTCTCTCCCATCCTTCCCTTACTAAACATAGGGGTCCTCTTACAGGATGCCCAAACAAAAGCTCAAAAGGGATGTAGCCAACCCCCTTTTGTGGGACCTCTCTGTAAGCAAACAGAAGGCAGGGTAAAAGGATGTCCCATCTTCGCCTAAGCTTGTCTGGTAACCCTTTTATCATTCCCTTTAGGGTCTTGTTGAATCTCTCAACAAGCCCATTGCACTGTGGGTGATAGGGTGTGGTGAACTTGTAGTTCACACCACACTCCTTCCACATTGCAGTCAAGTATCCTGACATGAAGTTGGCACCTCTGTCAGAAATGACCTCCTTGGAAATCCCACTCTGGAGAATACTCCAAGCAGGGCCCTTGCCACAACAGGAGCTGTTGTGGTCCTCAGGGGAATAGCTTCTGGATACCTGGTGGCATGGTCCACTATCACCAGTATAAATCGGTGCCCAGATGCTGTTTGTGGGTCCATTGGTCCTACAATATCTATGCCCACTCTTTCAAAGGGAACCCCCACCACAGGTAGTGGTATGAGGGGGGCCTTTGTGGTGCCACCTGATCTGCCACTGGCTTGGCAGGTGACACAGGAGCGACAAAACTCCTTTGTATCTTCTGACATATGGGGCCAGTGAAAGTGAGGGACAAGCCTGTCCCAAGTCTTGTTCTGGCCTAAGTGTCCTGCAAGGGGAATATCATGGGCCAAGGTAAGAAGGAAGCCTCTGAACTTCAGTGGTATGACCAACCTCCTGGATGCACCAGGCTTGGGGTCTCTAGCCTCTGAATACAGTAGCCCTTCATCCCAATACACTCTATGGGTACCTTGAGCATTCCCTGCAGCCTCAGCAGCAGCCTGCTGTCTGAGGGGTTCAAGAGAGGGGCAGTCTAATTGAGCCTGCCTCAGATCTGCCCTTGAAGGTCCTCCTGTCCCAAGAAACTCAACCTGATCAGGTTCAAGTTCTTCTAGGACAGTTCCTTCAGGGCTCTCAGAATCATCCTCCTGGGAGGGCTGATCCACCACCTGAGGCAGGGGGGAAGGCACAGCCTTGGGTTGTGACTGGTCCATAGTTTCAGGATCCAGCACTTGTTCAGTGGTGCAGTTTTTGGCCTGTGACCTGGTCACAGCAAGGACATGTGCATCTATCCCCAGCATTTCTGCATGGGTCCTATACTCCACTTCAGACCAAACGGAAGTTTCAAGATCATTGCCCAGTAAACACTCTACAGGAAGGTCTAAACTAACAACAACTTTCTTGAGGCCAGTTACCCCTCCCTAGGAGAAGTTAAAAATAGCCACACTATGGGAGGTAGTGGCATTGCTAGCGTTGGTCACTAGGTAATTCTCACCTAGGATGATCTGTCCAGGGTCCACAAAGGCAGGTGTCACCATTGTGACATAGCCCCAGTGTCCCTGTAGGCCTGAGCCATTCTTTGGTTGATAAAAGGAGTCTGTCTGTACTTGCCCAGGTTACTGGGGCCTACAGTAGAGGACAACGCTAAGTCCCCATCACAGATCAGAACAGCCTGAGTAGGTATTCTGACTAGGCCAGAATCCTCCTCAGTTCCCAGGGTTAACCCTACTACACCCTTTTGCTGGGAACCACCACTTACAGCTGGACTAGGGGGTACAGTTGCCTTAGGGGCAATGGTGGCTGGGGGCTTATCCTTTTTGGTGCACTCACTAAACCAATGTGAGTTGGACTTACAATAGTTGCACCATGGTTTCTTTTGGCCATCTTTCTTTTTATCCTTTTTGGGACCACCCTCCCCCTAAGCCTTTTGGGGGCCTGGTGAAGACTTCTGGTCTTTTTGTTTCTGATCATTACCCTTCTGGTCTGCCTTTTTCTGATCACCGCCCTGGTTCTGGTTTTTCTGCTTAACTCTAGTCCTGACCCATCTATCTGCCTTCTTTCCCAATTCTTGGGGAGAAGTCAGATCAGAATCAATCAGGTGTTGCTGCAGTAGCTGGTTTTGACAGTTGTTAAGGATTTGTTCTCTCATGATCAAATTATACAATCCTGTATAGTCCTTAACCTTACTTCCCACTAGCCAGCCTTCCAGAGCCTTAGTGGCACAATCTACAAAGTCAGTCCAGTCCTGAGTCTGTGTCTTCTGGGTATCCCTGAACAACAACCTGTATTGTTCAGTGATTAGGCCAAACCCATCAATCAGAGCACTCTTCAGGACAGTGTAATTGTCTGCATCCTCATCACTAACTGTGAGGAGCTTGTCTCTACCTTTCTCAGAGAAGGAGAGCCACAAGATAGCTGCCCACTGACTTTGGGGTACCTGCTGTACTTTGCAAGCTCTCTCAAAACAGTTATCCATTTGTGGATGTCATCCCCACACTTGTAGGGAGGGACAATCTTGCTCAGGTTTCTATTATCATAGTGCCTGTCTCTATCCTTAGGGATATTGCTGCCACCAGTGGGTTCTGACCCACTTAACTTTTGCTCTCTAGCCAGAGCAAGCTTCTCCTTGGCAAGGGCAAGTTCTTCCCTCTGAATCCTCAGATTAGCTTCCCTCGTTCTGGCTTCATGCTCCTTTCTCTCAGGGGAAGTCATTCCCCTGTGAGAGGAAGCATTAGAGATGCTAGAGACATGGGAGTGGATGGATTCCCTGGAAGGGGATCTGTCTCTCCTGCTTCTCTGGGTAAGCCCACTTGGGGGTCTGTATGGGGGGACCCCATGCAAACACCCATGTAAGCTTAGGTTAGCCTGGCTAAGTCTTCCTACTTGGCCCTGGCTGTCTACCTCTTCATCTGAAGTCCCATCTGACTCATCTGTGGTGGGTAGACCCTCCTTTGTACCTAGGGTACTGGCCTGTGAGGCCCTAAGAGTATCATACTCCTCTAGGAGTTGTACTAGCTGAAGGAGGGTAGGGTTTGCACCCTGTTTTAACTTTCTGGAGGTACACAATTGTCTCATCTCCTGAAAAGTTAGGGTATCATATCTAGAGGGGGTCTTCTTCAGACCTGCCCCTCCTGAGAGAGCATCTTCTTGATCTCTTCCCAGAGACATGATCTAGTGAGGGTGTGGTGTGTACACCTACCTACACTAGTTGTTTCTACTAAACCTCTCTGGTAGTTGTAGTCAGGGTGTGTTATTCCCTTCAACCTACAACCACTAAGTCCAGTAGGACTTAAGTATTATAATCTATGTTATATGTACCTAGACAATATCTGTGTGATCTTTCAATTTAGTATCTCAAGATTACAATGGTATTACAACAGCAAGCTCAGATCCCAACCGCTGCTCACCAATGTGAGAAGTTGGCCTGATGTATGATGTCACTAATTCTAGTGTACACCTTATATCAGTCCAAACAACCCTTATGGTGATTGGTTGTAAAGTCAACCTTATAGACCAGCTATCCTAGTGGTAGCATGGACGAGAGCAGTCTTAGGCTAAACTCTGAATGGCATGTGAAGCCAGCTGTGATACCATATATAATCCCTTGAATACCAAATGAAAGGACACCACAACAGATATATATATAAAATAAAGTGTATTTATTCTAGTCAAACCCTCAGCACTCTTTATGAGATTAGAGGTAAGTACAACACAGTCTTATTCAAGCATACATTAAGTCACACAGGTAAGTAATACAGTTAGGCCCTAGGGGCCACGCAAACCATATACTTAAGAAGTGGTATAAGGACCACTGTCACGGAAATAGGATAGGCCTAGGCCTAGGGAATCGCTGGGGCTACACTACACTAGCAACAGTTAGGAAGTGGGAGGCCCACGGGATTCAGGTGCAGAGTGGAAACACTCACGCGTAATGCGTAAAAGTCGATAGAATTACTAGCAGTTAGAAATTAACAGTTTTAGGACACTTCTGGTATAGCTAGAAAGTCGAGACTCGGAAACTAGACCCTAGGATAGTCAATACCCTTGTGAGCACCGAAGCACTCAAGTTACCTAGCCCACGGGCTGCGGGTGCATAGGTGTGAACTTGCGTCGGGTTTCGTCGTGGACTTCTATGGATGCATGAAGGAAAGTTGCTGACAGGCAGTCAGTGAAGAGTGTCCGGTGGATCCCAAGGCTGGGATCAAGAAGAGAGGATACCTGCAAGCAGAAGGGACAGAGTCAAGGTCACTAGCCAGTGACCACGTGGAACCAGGAAGGAACCAGGCGATGTCGTGAAGATTGCAGGTGAAGGTGAAGCTTGTCGCTGCAGCCACGAGGACCAGGAAACGTCGAGGAGGACCAGGACCAGGAGGCGAGCTGTCCCACGAAGGCTCTTGCTGTCGGCGGCGTCGAAGTCGAACTAGGACTCACCAAGCCTTGGCAAGCGGAACCCACGAAGAACGGAGGACTTGCTTCTGGTGCAGACCAGGAAGGTCTGGGGTGCTTCTCTTTTGCAGGGAAGCGGAAGCCAGTCTGGAAGAGCCAAACCAGCAGTGAAGATTTCAGGGAGCGTCGTCACAAAGGCCACTAGCCAACGGGCAAGCAACCGGACAGACGCGGCAAGCAGGAAAATGCAGAAGGGCCACACGCAGGGCTCGTGGAGTGTGGGGGGCTGATCTTCGGTGCAGATGGTGCTTGGGGTTGGGGCTTCTCAATCCCCGGTGCACAACTTCGAGGGTACCTCAGAAGCTGCGCTGGAAGATACTAGCCACTTTTCCCAGGTAGCCGGTCCCACGTCTCTCGTCGCCTCCACGGATCTCAGCTCGGCTGTGGATGTGGATCAGGGTCGGAGAAGTCTGGAAGTCAAGGCTCTGGTCGGGCTCTGCAGTCGGTCCCTCGTAGAACTTCAGCAAAGCAAAGGGTAGTCTCTTGATTGTGCCTGTTTGCACAGGGTAGCAACTGCTTGGCCACAAGGGAGATTCTTCAGTCTTCTTCTTTCGTCGAATGTCGAAGGTCCAGAGTTTCTGTTCAAGTTGCAGGTTCAGGATAATCTAATCTCCTGCGGCCCAGCTACCACTCTTATCCAAATCTGGGGGGCTGGGTTACCTGCTAGGTCAAGCCTTATGGGTGGAACCTGGGAGGGGGGTGGTTACTCCCCCTTCCCTTTGTCCAGTTTCTCGCCAGGACTGGGGCTAGAGTGCCCCAGCACCAGTTTGAACTGGACTATGCACGGGACACCTTGTGTGCCCCAGGCATGTCTCATTCTTTTCATCCCTCCCTGCCCCAATACACTAAGGCCTGTCTGGGGTGGTGCTCGCACCTCCCAAGGCAGGAAACCTATAGTCCAAGCCTCCCTTGCCGGGATCACTCCCAGCAGCAGGAGGTCAGACTCGTGTCTGTGGCAGCAGCATCCATTTTGTGATGCTGGGGCTCTGGTTAACTTTAACCGGGTAAGTAGGTTACAACATGTCTTCTCCCTCTAGAAGGGAGGGATAATATCCTCATCCCCAGAAATGGGATGGGGGTATTATTCCAAAGTGTTAGACACCTTACACGACATGTTTTGATAAAGCCAAACCATAGTTACCATAACCGTTTAAGATTATAAGGCACTTTAAGAGTATATGGTAGGCTATATCATAGAACGGCTATATCATAGAACAGCTATAAGGACATGGTTCCGAAAGCTGCAGACAGGCTCAGCTCATGCTAGAGCACCATCTCACATGTTACCAAGCACTCTGCCTCCAGGATTGTTAAGGCCTGCCATAAGAGTGGCTGATAGGTACACATGTGTCTATATGTAAGTTAGGTATAGGAATACTACACCTAAGCAAGGGGTGATTACACGACCTTGCCCCAGCTGAGTGATCAGCCAGTTGTGTCATAATGGAAGGCCAGGCCAGGGGTGGCATAATACATGCTGCAGCCGCTGGTAGGCCTAGGGTACACCTATGCCCTGGGTACCTAAGGTACACTGTACAGGGGCCAATAAGGTGATCCTATCCAAATGGGTTATGCACCTAAAGTACATAGTATCAATTTAGAGAGAGAACAGCAGGGCTGTGGGTCTGATTAGCAGGCCCACAGCCACATCTAAGTCGAAAACCAGTAAAGCAAAAGCAAAAAGTGGGGGTGAACATAGAAAGCAGACAGGCCTTCCCTAGGATAGATCCATGGCGCCTTAGAGACGACTCCATAACGACAAGTTAAGAGAGTGTTCCCAACAATACTTTGCTGAGAATCGGGGCTCGGTCGACTCCCAGCTAACCCTGTGGGAAGCCTATAAAGCGGTCCTGAGAGGCAAGGCCCAAGCGCTGATTAGAGCCCAGAAGAAGGAGGAATCGCTACAGATTCGGCAATTGGAAAGGGAAATTGAGGATTTGGAGCGTCGGACAATGGAGACACCCTCGCTGGACCTTGGCCACAATCTCGCCCTCAAGCAAAAGGATCTTCGGTCGCTGACGGAGGGTGAGGCCCGGGCCTACTCCCTCGCCACGCAGCATCGGATTTACGATGCGAGAGACCAGTGTATGAAACTGTTGGTGTGCCTCGAGCGCCGGGATAGAGAGCAATTCTGGGTGGTGGAGATGAGGGATGGGTCGGGTCCTTGGCGACTACCGGCATTGACATAGCGGAGGCCTTTGTGTCATAATATGAGAGGGTCTACACACCGGTCTGCACCAGGACGGAGCTGGATTGCGAGGAGTTCCTACGCGACTTCGCGTTGCCCACACTGTCTCAGGAACAAACAGACGGAGCTGGGTGAAGCCCTCAACTCCCTCCAGGCCGGGAAAGCACAGGGTCCCAACGGGCTCCCAGTGGAAATATACAAGAGACAGGCCAACGTGGTCATTGACCCTCTACGACAGATGTTCCTCGAGGCCCAGGAAGTGGGGAAGCTCCCGCCTGATCAGCGAGAAGCTACGATTGTTGTCATCCATAACGCTGGGAAACCAGCTGACCAGTTTTAGTCCTATCGGCCCATCTCACTGCTTAACGTGGAGGCTAAGGTTTTGGTCAAAGCCTTGGCGACGAGGCTGATGTCGGTTCTACCAGACCTGATCAACATCGATCAGTCCGGTTTCATGCCCCATAGGAGCACTCTGCACAATTTTAGACGGTTTTACGGGGTCCTGTACATGACGGAGGCGGTGGGCAGCACTCAAACGGCCATGATGGCACTGGACGCCTCAATGGCCTTCGATAGCATTGAATGGCCATATTTGTTCATGGTTCTCCAGAGACTGGGCTTTGGCCCGGTTTTCCGTAGCTGGGTGCGATTACTGTATGAACAGCCGATAGCGAGGGTAAGAGTTAATGGAGCGATGTCCCGAGCATTTCCTCGGCGCCGGGGGACTAGACAAGGGTGTCCCCTGTCCCCTCTTCTTTTTGCCCTGGCCCCTTGAGCCGCTAGCGCACTGGATTAGGAGGGACAGGTGTTTCTGGGGCCTGGCGCTCAGTGATATGTGGGAGGAGCGTATATCTCTGTACGCAGATGATATCGTCCTTTACATGGCTAGACCCTACCACTCGATAGCGCAGGCGCTTCACCTCTTCGAATTGTTTGGTAGCTATTCTGGCTACACAATCACTTGGGCCAAATCGCTCATTTATCCCCTCTCAGGCCCGCCGCCAAGGATCCTGAGGTGCTGCTCGGCCTCGATAGCGACAGATGGGTTCAGGTACCTGGGGGTGTATGTCACCAGGGACAGGGCGGAGTTTTTCATAAAAAATCTGGAACCCCATCTGGCGTGGCTGGCGTTGGACGTGACCCTCTGGAGGTCCTTGCCTCTCACTCTAATGGGGCATGCTGCGCTATTCAAAATGTTGGCATTGTTCAGGTGTATATCCCAGGCCGTGCGAACGTTGCTATGGGAGGGTGGAAGCCTAAGGATAGCGATGCGAAAGCGATGCGAAAGCTCACGAGAGGAGTGTGTGACGGGGGCTGGCCCTCCCGGATGTCCAATTGTACTATTGGTCCTCCCAGCTGCAAGTGGTCGATGATTGGGTTTACACGCCGGGTTTGGAACCAGCTTACCGAGTCGATAGGTATGTTATGCCGGGAGGCAATTGCGAGCTATTCCTATACTTGTTAAGGTTGCGCGGGGCTCTACCCTCGCACACAGGGGTGGTACTCCAATGCTGGTGGGAGGCCAATTCATTTCTGGAGTGGGCAGGCACCCTAACAGGTAGGACCCCACTATGGCTCGAGGACCAGCTAACAGAGGTGAAGGGGCTAACAGGCTTCAAGGGATGGAAATTAATTGGGATTGAGTACCTGGGTGATGTATGGAAAAGAGATGCTCCTAGATCCTTTGAATATCTCAAACAAGAATACCAACTACACTACTCCCAACATTATCATTACCTGCGCCTCACACATGCCCTGCGCTCTCACATACATTCAGACACTTCCATTCTAGAATACTCTCCCATGGAGGACAGGCTCCTCCTTGATCCCATTCTTGGAAAACCGACGTCCACTATCTACCGTAAACTCATAAATATTATGCCTGACCCACTGGTGTCCCTGAGGGAAAGATGGGAGGGAGATATCGGTGACCTGGAGGAAGAAGACTGGCAGGATGCCCTACAAAGCCCTTTTGGATAAAAGTAGCAAACAGGATGACAACAGTGGTGGATCCGCCGGTCCCGGTGGATCCTAGGTGGCTTTTACTTATGATTAAAGGACCCACAGATTGGTCCAGATATAACGAGATTTGGTTGGCCATGGCAGCCGGGTGGCGAAACGTAATATTTGCCAGTTGCTGGGGGGCGGAGGCGTCCATACAATGGGACCAATGGCTCAGAGATCTGGACTGGTGTCAGAGGGCAGAGGAAACCATATACAAGTCCAGGGGCTGCGTAAAGAAATGAAAGAAGATCTGGGGGCCTTGGCGGAGGTATCGAACCACACAGGGTGGGGAGGGGATTGGGGTTTAAGTGTAATCGAACCATTCTACTGTCAAGATTGCCTGCGATTGTACCATGCACTGTGGTTATCCTTCATTCCTTGTGAACACAGCTGTATACTGAATGAGAACATGAGCAAAGTTAATAAAAAGATTTAAAAAAAAAAAAAGATTTAATTTATGCAAAACTTTGGAGATGTCATCCAAACTGTTCAATTGATATCAAAGTCATTGTGCACCTTGCAAGAACTGCACATTGTCTTTGACAGCTATCTTGAACTATCTGTCAAAGAATGTGAGAGAATCAGACAAATGAGTACAAGTGGAACAATTGACACCTATACAACTCGATAAATTCTGGTCATCAACATTGAACAAGATGAACTTGGAGATGTTAACTCGCCAAAACATTGCTGATGCTTCAGTGAACACTGAATTTCCAATTATTGCAAGTGGAGTGATTGTCAATGAGGAGTTTGTGTCTGCAGAGATATATTCAAAAGGTACTGGCCATATTGTTCAAGAACTTAACAGCAAATTGGAGGAAGCTGACCTTAGTGTTGTGCCACATGGTGAGTGGGCTGTTCGAAATAGTTCAATCAAGTCAATTTACTGTCAAATGCCACAGATGGTATTATTGTGCTACTAAGTTTTGTTGCAATGTTCATAAGTCAAGGATTGTCAGAGTTATGGAACAGGTGAGGACAGGCCAGAATAAACAGTTAATCCTGCTTCATATTCTGTACAAGGAACTTGACCCAGTGTTCTTATCAAGGCACATATTCTTAGGGGTGATGACACTATGAGCAAAATTGGAACAAACCTTGGAGCTTTTAACTGCTGAACCTGTGAAGTTTCTAAAAGGATTTGCTGAAACAGAAGAAGAATGTGACTTTAAAGACGTAGAAAAATACCTTGTGTGTGTGTTGAATGCAAGTGCTGACTCATACATTGGACGATCTGCGGTACAGTGTGTTCAAGAGATCTGTGCTGCTAAGTGACTTTCCATCGACGTCGTATTCTGTGCGTGGACGCATTTAAAGAGCATTCTACTTGATCAGAAGGTGTATAAGTCTTTTGGATCAAGTATATGTAGAGAAAGATCTGTGTGAATTTGGTTGGGAAGATATTGATGGGGTGCCAAAAATTACGAAATTTCTAAAGCCTCTACCCATAGAACTTACACGTACATGTACTTGCAAAACCTGTCAATATGCTCTTCTCTGATGTTCAACATTTCAAATGTACCACGAGCGATTGCCGAAACAAATAAATAAAGTAGATCTATGAGAATGAATCTAAAGCGGAATGATAAACATTTTCTTTTAATTCAGATCAAAAACATTGGATGTATACATAAAAGGATTAAAAACCATTATTATTTGTTTCAGTTCTATGTATGTCTCTTCTACCTCTATTATATCCGCCATTTTGGAAAATGGCGGCAGGGTTGCTCTGAGGAGTTATTTTCTGCCTCTATAAGAATACTTGACCCCGAAAACCTATGTTTTGACTGAAGTATATAGGTCTCATTGTTCCTGAAATATTACATCATCACTGCAACACATCCGCCACTTTTTAAAAATATAGTTCCGAAAAATTCTGCCCGGATCAGAAATGTCTATCCAAGCAAAATTACTTCTGTAATGATCCAAAAACAGATATCAAATATTACAAATCTGAACAACCATTTTTTACAAAGGTATGTTATGGGGCCGGGATTATTTAATGAAATGTTTGTAACCTCCAAAAGCTTTAGCAGGGCTTCGAAATATTCAGTTTTATCTTCTTCGTTGCCTGGCATTTCCTCACATTACTCAACGTCCTTGTCATTGGACTAGAGCTGAGGGAGGAGCCATGGCACAAAACTTGACAGTACTTGGGGCAATCAGAAAGTATGTTGCGTGATGATGTGGATTTTCATTGATTTACAACAAACAAATGGTTATTGATTTCTGGGAAGGGCTGGAACAGTAACGTCAACTGGCTCCAGAGTGGGACAGATAGGGAATGGGGAAGTCAATAAACTGCACTTCGAAGCTCTTCTAAGGGAAAGCGAACCAGACTGGAGACAATCACAGCTCACATAATTATGCCCGACATGCCCCTCCACCATTTGCTGTGGTCCAGGTCTCAAGAGATTTCCTGAAAGGACGCTAGTTCAATGCATGTTTGTTCTGTCTGAAAATAGAGACAGGAAGCTTCGGATGCAGAGCCCACACAATCTGAAGCAGCAGCACTAAATCATTTAAAGCAAGGTGTTATGTGTATAAACGTACGCCTCGGTATCATGGAAGTTGCAAAAAAACCACAAGATAATTTGTTTGGCAATTAATTGTGCGATTCTCTTTCTGAAAGAAGGAGAGGGTCCGTACATGTTTGCCTGAGAGAGGGGGATGGAAGTCATACATGCAATGTTCTAGACGGTGGGACGGGTACCGCAATTCACTGTTTTAGATTTCTCACTAAACCCAGATTGTCTTGTTGCTGAGTAAACACTCATGCCTAGCTTTACATTTAATAAGGAACGCGCGACCTCTTTAATGATAACGCCAGGTTTTGAAAGATGCTAGGAAATAACTGGGTTTCCAGGGATATAGTAGCAATGCTGAATGCACAACCCTAAAGGTATGAATTAATTTAGTGTCCCCCAGAGTTGGTGGCAAACCTTGCCTCCCTAAGAGCCTCCCTCGCAGGCTGATCTGTCCAAGAGAAGAGTTGACTGTTTTCCGAAGTGAGCTGTTACCTACTGTAGCTGGTGCATGTTATTGTGTACACTCCAAGCAAACAAGGCAGGTGACAATAGACACATTCCTGCTTAAACGTTCACACATGACACCAGAAGAAAATGCATGGGACGTCAGAAAAGAAACAGAAGCAGATAGCATATGTTTTCCCGGGAAGTGTTACACCCAGAAAACAAAATCTGTATGGGACGTTAGAAAACAAACATTAAGTAACACAAATAATAATCGTCTGGCAGTGAGAATCCGGTCACGAAAACCACAAACAGTCGCCCTATACTGTACAGCTGCCACTTTCTGATCCAGAACAGAGGTCCCCGGAAGAATAGAGCGGGCGCTGGATATTCCAGTGCAGAGAGTCGGATGGGGGAAATGCTGACGCTCCAACGTTCCACAAAAACTGCTGCTTTCCTTTGACCAAGGGCACAAGTTCTTTGCCTTTAATTCACAGAGACATGCAGTGCTGCTGAATGCGGATATAAACAAGCTTATTATCTTTTGACACATACAGGTTTTGTACAGTCCAGTTACAGCCACACATTCCATGGCTCTGAACGGCGATTGGCTTTGAATGAGCCTCTTCTTGTAGAGGAAAAAACACTAAAATTTCCTTTTGATGATATGTCAGATTGTGCTTTTAAAACACTTCACATACCCGCGCTGATAAAATAAAAGGCCTGTTTTCAATCATGATTGAAATCGAAAGGCAGGGGGAGCAGCAGTTTCACCAGAGAGCTTTCCCATGCCTGTGTACAGAAGTCAGAGGTCAGAGCACTGAAAAGATCATAAAATGCAAGCAGCTACGGCACCGAGCGTAAAAACAAGAAAACAATTGTTCCCCAAAGAACATGTATTCAACCAAAGCATAATGATACAGTACAGTACAGCCCCTGCTCCCTGCGAGGATCTAAAGAGACACTGAAACAAACAAATGGTAAGCAAAGGGCAGACTTGAAGCCCACAGTACAGATACAACAGGTCTTAAAAGCTTGACCTAATAAGTTGGCATGTCTCAACATTTTTCAGTATCTTCCAAATTAGGTAGTGAAGCAGGGGCACAGCTGTCAGTGGTGCAGGGAGGGCTCAACATCAGCCGTAACTGTTAACATGCCTTTCAAGTGCCTGCTTGGGTCCCAACTCTATTTATACTCTTCCAAGGAAAGGAGAGAGGGTGATTGGGTCACAGTCACTGAGAGAAAGACAGGCCGCAGAAAGCACTGGTACACCCAGGTCTGGATGGATACAGCTGGCATGTACTGAAAGGCTGTATTTGTTTATTTAGCCTTTATAAAGTGCCTGGTTACACCACTGGTGTGTCCCCGCGCTACAGCTTCTCTCATCAGACAGCTCCACACAAATCAAGCGGGGAGTAAAGGGCAGACGGAACAGGGGTCACGAGAACAGCAGATAGTAATTCAAAGTTGAAAGAGCCAAGTTTTTTATTTTTTCCGGAGGTGGCTCTCTGGCGGTTCTGCACGGAGGAACAGAGGTAGGGCATTCCAGTTTTTCGCTGCCAGGTAGCCAGAAGAGCGTGCGCCCATTCGTGCTTTTTTTATCCTGAGAATTTTGACCAGGTACGGTCCGGTGGATCTAAGGTGCCGTCCTTGGTTATAAGGAATGAGAAAGTCCCGTAGATAGACAGTCCTTTGTCCTGCAAGGAGCGGTGACAGGAACATAGCGTCTTGAAGAGAATCCTTTTCTGCATGCGCAGCCAGTGCAAGGAATCAAGGGCTGTGACAAGAACATGGGTCAGGGTTTTCCTAGCGGCCATGGGGGAGAATGTCCAAGGTTTTCCTTAAAATCTTCAGAGTGCCAAAGCATTTGCCTACAACTTTCCTGGTATGAGTCTCGAAGGAGAGGGTAGAATCCAGCCAGACTCCTAGATTCTTCACCTCTCTCTTCGGGGTGGGGGCTGGGCCCAAGACAGGTGGCCACCAGTCTGAAGGCCAGATGGACGGAGTCTTCCCTACTACCAGTATCTCTGTTTTGTGACCATTCAGTTTCAGGCAATTGCTTGTCATTCAAAAGGCTAGATATTTTAGGCAGTCCGCAAATCTGCTGGCCGCTTGCACTGAATTAGGAGATAGCGTGACCACTAACTGTGTGTCATCTGCATATGACACTATGGTGACACCGTGTTTCTCCACGTACAAATTGAAGAGGGTAGGACTCAAGATTGAGCCCTGAGGCACCCCTTGCGATAAAGGAATGTTGTTAGAGGTATGTGGAGGTTGTCACTTGAAAACTACGGCCCTGCAGATTTGAGGTCATCCAGTTTAAAGCTACCCCGTCCAGACCACTCATCCTGAGGTGGTGTAGAAGCAGCTTATGGGAGACAGTATCTGAAAGAGACACGTTAGTGATAGATTCCTTAACTTAGAATATCCCCAGGCGTCAGACTGGATCCGGAAAGTGTTTGCTAGCAGTACCCCTGCGCGTCAGTAGGTGGCATTGTACGGCTCTGTGTCCGTCGCTGGCGTCGTAAGCACCGAGATGACGTCACGGAGACTACTTAGGCGCCACCCATGCGCAGTTCTTTCTTTTTCCGCGCCAGCTAGCGCACAAATCGTAGTCACTTTTTAACTAACCTTTTTGAGACTTTTTGTCCCCCTTTTTCTCCTTGGTGCACGTAGGGATGCCTGGATTTAAATCTTGTGGGGCCTGCCATCGCAATATGTCGGTGGCGGACCCCCACGATGTTTGCCTCTACTGCCTGGAGACCGACCACGACTCCCGGTCCTGCCAGGACTGTCGGGCCATGGCCCCGAAGGCCTTGAGGGAGCGGCGCCTGAAGCTGCTGGAGGTCTGGCACTCGCCCCAGCGCCATTCCAGGTCCAGGGACCGTTCCCGACAACGCTCAAGGGGCAGCAGTCGTCGCTCCTCGGGCTCCAAGTCTTCGCCCTTGGATTCGGGTAAGCGACGACATAAAAAGAAGTCGAAGAAGCGAGATTGCTCCCGAGGTCCCTCCGTCGGTCCTTGGATGCGGACGAGGGGGACAGGGGTTCGGCCCCTGCGGCTCCTTTGGAGCCTGGCAGTCCCACGGCCTACCCGCCTTACCCGTCGGCAACTCCTGAACAGGTGCAAGAAATTCTTGCTACCGTGGACCGCCTTTTTAGGCCTTGGACTCCAACTCCTGAACAGGTGCAAGAATTTCTTGCTACCGTGGACCGCCTTTTTAGGCCTTGGACTCCCGCCGGCGCGCCATCGGGCCCCGCGGTCCGTGTCCGGATCCTGTGTGGCCGCCGGCGGCGCCGGCAGATCCAGCTTCGGCGCCACAGGATCCTGCACCGCTGGCTCCGGCCCCGGCACCACAAGGTCCAGCGCTGCCGGCTCCAGCCCCGGCGCCACCCTCGGTTCTGCCTCTGGAGCCGCAGTGGGTGCTGTTTGTTCTGCCCTTGCCCCGGTTCCAGGACCATTTTGTTCCTACCTGGAATCCGCATTGGGAGACGGCGCCAAGTCCTTGGGTCTTTCTGCAAAGGGCTCGGCCGCTCCTGCTTTTTCGTTCCTTTCGTGGCAAAGGCAGAGGCACCCAGGCACGTTCCTTCAGCAAGCCTGTGCAGAACCAGCCCCAGCGCAGACGCGGCTCCCGCAGGGGCGGGTCTGGGAATCAGCGTGGGGGTCAGTCCACCTCCGCCCCCACTGCTCAACTTCCAAACCTTCCTAACCCGAGCTTTGTGGTGCCGGTGGGTGGCAGGCTCCGCCACCACCTACCCCACTGGTGCGATATCACATCGGACAAGTGGGTGTTGCAGATCATCCACAGGGGTTACTCCCTGCCCTTTCAGTCCCTCCCTCCAGCCATGCCACCTCGGTGTCACTGCATGCCGGGGATCACTTGGTACTTCTCCAGCAGGAAGTCACGGCCCTCTTGGCCATGGGGGCCATCGAGTGCGTTCCTGCTGTGGAAATGTGGATTTTCCTGATCAGTTATGTCCCCTATCTTGGACCCCAACGGTTCTATATGCATGTTACAAGTACATGTATGTTCCCTCCAGTTCCAGTTTCTAAGACGCAAACATATGTGTGTCTACCGTCGACATGTTCTCTGTCAGATCCGCCATCAATGGGCTGGATATTCGATTCCTAAGCATGAAAGGCCACCGACTTTATATGGCTAAGTTACTCCATTTTTACAGTTCAGGCAAGTAGGCCCGATTCTGTCCTCAAAGCCTTTCCCTGCTCTCTGTCTTTTGACAGCTTCAGCTTGAGCTCGCATCTGTATCCATGAACTTTGTCCTACTCCCTGTGCAGCTAACGGTGCCTGCCTCGGCCAGTTTTCGCCTGCCTGCCAAGAAGCTGTATTTCACCTTCGAATTATCTATTTTGCTCTCCAGCCGATGCATTCCTGTCTAGTGATTTAGGTAAACATTTCCTTTAGCTCACAAGCAAAGGACTCAGCCTTTCCGTCCTCCTGCAAGTGATTCATAGCCCTGCTGTCATGGAAAGTTTTCTGCCCCTCGCATCTCATATAGACACTTAGGCGTTTGTGCACGCACACAGTCAGTATAGACTAGATTCTGTCCGAGAGTCCTTCCTTGTGGATAACATAGTTCTTTAAACATAGGATGTTAGATGTGATTTGGGATTAGGTTGACTTGACCCCCCAGACTTCTCGTCTCCACATGTAGAGCTAAATGTCAAGTCCCCTTCACCCCCTAGTTGCACGTCAATCACACGTCATGCTGCTGCGCACGCATCTATGCCAAAGTATTATCTTATAGATCCACCTATGTCTGATAATCCTAACCAATCATGTTTCTTTTATTCCTTATTACGCCTAGTTTCGATTACGTACCTGTTTTGTCACTTTTCTTATCAAATGTTACGCCTTCTACATTCGTTTCATTGTAATGTACTTATTATAAAAATACATGTCTGTCAATAAAGTATTGTACTTCACTTCCTGAACCCTCGTGGTGACGGAACCTGAAGGCCGCGACTCGAGTCGGCCATTTTTGATGGAATAAAGCCCATTTAGAAACTCTTATACCACGGATTCTGCCTCTTGTTATTCTGAGCTATTTTATTTTATTTCAAGATCCCGTATGAAATTCAGTCCGGTAAAGAAGATTTTTGTTTACCACATAATGGCGCCCGAATAGGGACACTTTCTCATCTCACGCGCCGGCGGTGCGTTGCAGGCCCGGTCTCCTGCCACAACTGGACGGACCATAAACGCGTACCAGCAGGATTTCCTGTAAGCTCCCTCCGGTCAAGCGGGGGCGACTGAGGCTGCGATCAACCCAGACGAGGCGGTGAGAAGTGCGAAGTATCCCGACCAGAGCCTAGCTGAGAGAGCAAGATCCGAGGTATACAGAGGCCCACCAGGTTTCTCGAAATCCCGATGTCCAGAGGGTCCGCTGTCCGCAGTCATCGAGTCCTGTCCATTCTCTGAGGCCTTCCGTTTCAAGGAGCTACTCGGTGAGTACCATCGCCGGGGAGGCGTGTTGACGCGCACATAGGTTGTGCCGGTCAAGACGGATTTGGGTACACAAATCCGGTCTGCACTGTTTAGCAGTGTATATGTACTGTTTAGCAGTATATCAAGTATTCCGAAGTATGCAGTTATTGTCAAGAATTCAGCGTGGTGATTAGTTAGGCAGACTGTCATCATTGTCGGTCGTTGTTAAAATGTTTAATGTTTAATGTTTAAAGTGTTCAAATATTGTGGTATGAATGAGTGTTCATTGTTCACTGTTCATTATTGTGTTTTTCGTATAAAGTGAGTTCAAGAGTAAGTATCAGATCAGTTGTCAATATGCCGCTCTTCTCGAAGTTAAGACAGATTACTACCAGAAAAGGGGTGCTTGAAGAAGCAGTTCCTATTCCTCCTAGGGACACTCCAGGGCATTTTATGTACCATAAGCATGGCTTAGATGCCATATTGTTTCTTGATCTATGGGTAGATTATACCAAGGGATTGCCGGAAAGTCAAAGGTGGCCCGTAGCGGGAACCTGGGATGCAGAATGCATCATGAAAGTAGAGGAAGAGTTATGGAAAAGAAAGGTCAGACAGTCACAGAAAGACGCTGTTGAGTTATGGCGTAAAGAATCTCATAGACGTACAGAAAAAGCACGTAGACAAGAAGAGAGGAGTAAAGAAAGTTCAAATAAAGTTCAAGAAAATCTATTAATTGAGGAAGGTATCCGAGTGAAATCAGAACAAGTAAATAGACAAAGAAATGCTCTTATGAATGGTATGTATCCCCTTCTAGCCGAAGGACTACCTAAGGCTGCTCCAGAGATGCCAAAAGACTTGCCACCCCCATTATTTCCAATTAAGGTACATCCAAAAGGGCATCCCAGAACCGCAGAAGATGTTTTTCTTTCCTCATATCTAGACGACGCAGCTCCCGAGTATGCTAACGCCGCACCGCATAGACCGTCTGGTGTAGGGGTTCAACGTCAGGATCAGGTATCTGTCCCCGTGCAACAGCAAGTCCCGACACAAGCTTCGGCAAGCACATCTGTTTCCGCGTCTGTCTCCGCAGTCGATCCTACAGGGGTATCGACACCCATAGTTGCTGTGTCACGTTCAACGAATCCATTCACACCCGACGCCCCAGATGGGGCCACGGGAGGTGCTAGCATTACCTTTACACCACCCAGAATAAATAAACTTGTTTTTCAAGAGTCAGCGCATTCACGTACACCTAAATTCGTAAGTGAACGTACGCTTAAGGAACTCCTCGTAAATTGTAGATATGACCCGGTGGTTGGTAAAGAGGACGAAATGGTCCTGGCATCATTACGTATCAGGCGAGCCGCAGAGTATTTAGCAAGGTTACCAGGAATGATTACGCATCTAGATAACATATATCATTTTGTTCAAACAGGACGAGATCCAGGATGTATTAACAGAGCTATGGAATTCCAGAAAGTAGAGATACAGGGGGAACTGTTACGTTTCCTCATAAACTGTGTGATCAGAAATCAAGACCGCCCGGGGGTAGACCCGAATACAATGCTTATTCTTACAAGATGGAGTCAGAATATATCAGAAGGGAGACACGATAAGCAAAATTGTATAATAGCCATGTGCCGAAAAATCCGTAAAGAAATAGAGCGTATTCATGAAGAAAGATTGGGAACAGACGAGTTTGAGCAAGATGAAATGTCCGAATCAGGGAATTCCGCAAGACAGTCAGAGACCATAGCCTATGTAGGCAGAGGAAGATCCTGTGATAATGCTAGATGTTTTTCTGATCCCATACACTCTGTATGCCCAAATAATAGCAGAACGTATCCGACGCCTATAATAAATCTGAAGTCTCCTGAACATTCGTTTCAAGCCGCAGATAAAATACTACGAGAACGAAGGGGTTACCACCTCCTCGATTCCATGGATGAGCAAGAATTAGCCAGATCAGCCGTTCACTGGATTGACAGTCCTGAAAAATACGGTGATGAGACCGTAGCACACACGTTTTTTAATCTCAGTACAGATGAACAACGTTTAGCTGGAATCTATATGATTCAGCAACTCCTCATATTATATAAGAGCCAACATGCTGACCCTGGTCCTTTACCTGATATATTAACGGAACTACTCACGAACAGATGGAGAGGTTCTAGTAACAAGCTAATTAAAGAGATATTAGTGTCACGTAAGCAGTATGTCCTTTTTGTAAGTCCGGATTCTCTCTCGCTGCCCCGCAGAAAAAGAGCGCCGTACTATATGGATAGACAAAATCCCCTACGAGAAGTGCACCCAATAAAAGGCGAAGACAATGAGTTTCACCGTGTATTTGTTTACACACCCATATCAAAAATGGAATTATTGGAAATGAAGAAAGTAGTACCTAGTCATGACAAAGACCCAGCGGGTTTCCACCGAGAAATTAAAGACATGTTACTGATGGGAGAGTACACCTTTCCTGATATTATGACGATATTAAAGGTGCTTTTGCCTGCTGGCATTTATGAAAAACTGAAAGAAAAAGAGTGGGAAGTGGGTGACCAAAAGATAGACTGGACAGCATTAGCAGAGGAAGAAAGGGGCCGAACTGCAGGTTCAGGGCTCGGGGATAAAGTTAAACTGTTACCAGGTTTACTAGTACAGGTACTGCCACGTTTATTAACTACAAAAAAGGAAGATTGGGGTGCAATCACAGCCTGCAAACAAAAGCAAGATGAAGACACAAGCGATTATTATGCTCGATTTGAAAAATGTTTTGGTATAAATAGTGGTATAAAAGTAAGTAGTGACTCATATCCACATTTATTTGTGACAAAATTAGTGGAAAATGCATTGCCTCCAGTAAAGAATAGAATATTGAAATTCGAGAGTACCTGGCAAAGTAACACTCCGTCGCAAATGCTACAAATGTTACAGTATCATCACAATAGAATTAGGGATGAACAAGAACACGAGCATAGACGCATGAAGGATACAAAAATGAAAATGCTAGTTTCTCAGACAGTACCAGCAGATGGTCACAAAAAGGGTGTGACACATTCTGGTGATTCTGCAGTTCCTGTAAAGGGAACCTGCAATTACTGTAAACAACTGGGCCATTATGTACACGATTGTCCAGTCCTGAAACGTAATATAGCTACAGGTATTGCAAAGGAGAGACCACGATTAGTTAGACAAGATCAGAATGAACAAGGAGCTATGCAGCATGGACAGTCCATGCCAGTTCAACAACAGTCCATGCCAGCCTCACAGCAACCCATACAGTTTGTGCCAGCTGCACCGCCGTTGCCTGCTACTGCCACACAAACCACAACACGACAAATGTATCAGACTGCACAGTATGAATACCCTGAGTATCAGCGTTACGCATGAACCAGCCTAGAGAGGGAAGTTGACTTACCGCTTATCGAGATTCCTGTAGATCAAGAAGGACCTTATGTACATAGTGAATTATTAGGTCAAGATAGAAAATTCTTACTCGATACAGGGGCAAGTCGAACAACCATAAAACGTAGTGAAGTTCCAGGGGCACCCCTCTCAGGCTCTCAAAATATTTCCCTTGGTTTTTCAGGAAAACCTATTGTTAATGAAGTATCACAGCCTCTACCACTTACGATAGGACCTTTGACACGAACTACAGATTTATTGCTTACTAAATCATGCCCAGAAAATCTGTTAGGAATTAAAACTCTGAAAGCACTAGGAGCCATAATATGTTGTTCTCCGGAAGGAGTAAGGTTGTTTTTACGTGATTTTAAAGGTCACTATGTGTCTAGAGACATGGATCCCCGACTACAGACTTTACCAGTACATCTATGGGCACAAGGCCCTACGGATGTTGGCTGCATGAACATTACACCCTATCGAGTCACCCTGAAAGCAGGAGTGGTACTACCACGAATGCGACAATACAAGTTACCGCATGATGCTGTAGTGGCTTTGCTGAAAATCATTGATGAGCTGATTGTCCAGGGAGTAGTTGTAGAAACAGACTCCAATGTATGTAATTCACCGATAATTCCGATTCTTAAACGAACTGATCCTACTGCCCCACCAGTGTACCGATTGGTTATTGATTTGCGTGAACTAAACAAGTGTATTGTACCACAATTCCCTGTGGTCCCTGATATATCATCATTGTTGACAGCAATTGATTCCGAAGCAACATTCTTTACTGTAATCGATCTCAAGAATGCCTTTTTCAGCGTCCCAATAGATCCGGAAAGCCAATATTTGTTCGGATTCAGTTTAAATGGGCGCAGCTTTAAATTCTCACGCGCTCCCCAAGGATTCACAGAAAGCCCCAGCATCTACAGCCAAGCACTGAAACGAGAACTTGACAGTATCCACATGCCAGTCAATACTGCACTGCTTCAATATGTCGATGATCTGCTGATCACCGCAAGAAGCGAGCCAGAATGTGAAAAGGCTTCTCTGACAGTTTTACATTTTCTAGCCGAAAAGGGGCACAAGGTGTCTCCTTTTAAGCTGCAATTCTGTGTCCAGCGAGTTATTTATCTTGGTCATTCGCTGTCCAAGGAGGGAAGGCAGCTTACACCAGACCGCATCCAGTTAATTGCTAACATGTCAATACCCCAGACACAAAAGGAGGTGCGGGCTTTCATAGGCCTCACTTCATATTGTAGGCAGTGGATCCCTCAGTACGCATTTCTAGCAAAACCACTCATTCAGTTAACCACACAGGAGGCAGCCACATCGACTGTTCTCCCTTGGACTCAGGAACATACACAAGCTTTTGAAAGCCTAAAGGAAGCTTTATGTCAAGCACCTGTTTTAGCAACACCATGTTATAGCAAACATTTTACACTCTTTGTTACAGAACGCGAAGGTACTGCCTTGTCAGTACTCACTCAGGATCAAGCAGGATCACGCAAGCCATGTGCTTATTTTTCCAGTACATTAGATCCCGTAGCTCAGGCTTTGCCTGCATGCCTGAAATCAGTGGCAGCGACAGCTTTAGCAATCAGACAAAGCGATGCCATAGTGTTAGGACATCCATTGACAGTACAAGTACCACATGCAGTAGAGGTTCTTGTGAACCGAACACAAACACAACACTTGACCATAGCAAGACTTACCGGTTATGAACTGACATTGTTTCAACCACACATAGAGATCCGACGGTGTAATACATTGAATCCTGCTACACTATTACCTGTAATTGGAACAGACCCACTAGCTCATGATTGTGTTGAAATCATTGAAATAAAGACGAAACCTAGACAAGACTTGACAGACGTTCCATTGTTAGATCCAGACCTGACGTTGTATGTAGACGGATCGTGCATGAGAACAAGTACAGGAGATTTAGTGGCCGCGTATGCAGTCACAACAGACACTGAAGTTATTGAGACAAATTGTATAGATACTTTGTCAGCCCAAGCAGCAGAACTTATTGCTCTAACACAAGCCTGTATTCAAGCCATAAATAAGAAAGTTAATGTATACACTGACTCACGTTATGCATTCGGAGTTGTACACGACTTCGGCGTGTTGTGGCGAGAGAGAGGTTATTTAACTTCCCATGGTGCCCACATTCAGCACGGACCCCTCATTCATGCTTTGTTAGACGCAATACATTTACCCACTGCTATATCGATTATGAAATGTAAAGCACACGCGAAGGTTACTGATACCATTTCTCAAGGCAATGATTTAGCTGACAGAACAGCTAAACAGACTGCTCAGAATCGCACATTAGACATGACAAAGCCAATAGTTCAGACACCAACACAGTGTATGACAATTAAGGATCCCGCACTTGACGTAATTGACATACAGACACATGCCACAGCAGAAGAAATAAAGAAATGGACTGAACTAGGAGGGATCCAGACAGATCAAGGATGGATGACGAAGGAGAAATCTGTATGGTTTCTCCCTGATTCCATGGTTCAAGCCATTATAGCTACAGTTCACAGTCCAGCACATTTAGGAGAGAAGGCTATGCTAGACAGCATTCAACACATTTGGTTCAATAAACATTTACGAGCAGCAGCTAAACAAAAGGTCCGTACCTGTATGATATGTTGTCAGTTCAACCCGGGAAAAAGTGTTCCCGTAGAACAGGGTGGATTTCAGCCTCCTGATCATCCTTTTGAAGTGCTCCAAATGGATTATATCCAGATGGAACGATGTCGAGGATTCAAATATGTTCTTGTAGTTGTCTGCGCTCTCTCCCGTTGGACAGAGGCGTATCCCGTATCAGATTACACTGCCCCGACTACTGCCAAGCAGCTAGTTCGAGAATTCTTCCCACGGTACGGTTTACCACGTGTTGTATATTCAGATAACGGCCAGCCTTTCTCATCCGAATTAATGAAACATGTCTCACTTTTGTTGGGATATCAGTGGAAGTTCCACTGTGTCCGACACCCCGAGGCAGCAGGTCTCGTGGAACGACATAATCAAATTTTGAAAATCAGATTGTCTAAAATATGTAAGGAGAAAGGTGTTGATTGGATAGTAGCCTTACCAGTTGCACTATTTTACATAAGAATGGTAGCACACTCTCGAACAGGGCTATCCCCGTATGAGGTGATCTTCGGAAGACCACCAAATATGTGGGGGACGCCTGTACCACGTAAAATAACTGATGTTAATTGTAATATGCTGACAGATTACCTGGCTTCCTTGATGTCTGCACTACAATCTTGTCGTTCACAGGTAGTCGCAGCTTTTCCCGACAACACCGAGGTGAAACCTCATGATGTAATTCCCGGCGATTATGTTCTCGTCAGGAATTTTGATCGGAAAACCCAACTGGAGCCAAGGTGGAGGCGTCCTAAGTTGGTCCTGCTGACGACCAGAACAGCTGTGAAGATCGAAGGGAGAAAAGGCTGGGTGCATTCCAGCCATATAAAGAAATTTCATGGACTTCCTCCTGACACAAACAGTACTCCCCGTGTGTCTTCCCCCATTGACTCAAAGCTACCTTTGGCTGAGGCCAGTAGCACCGAACTTTACAAGCAGAAACTCAGGTCCAGATCTAAACTGTCGGACGATTTGATTGTTTAAGTCCTCTCCAAGGTGAAGCGGTTGAATCTGTCCCGACATGTATCCCTTAGGTCTGAATCATGTAGAGTCCAGAATCATAATGAAACGACATGCTTATTGTAAATTACTGCGTAACCACTGTATTGTGACTTTATTAATTTTGTTTTTCTTGAGTTTTTTAGTTACTGCAAGTATATTGTTGCATATGTATTATCCTGTTTCTAAACGTGCTTTCAATATAACTGATGAACATTCTTTTAGTGACCTACCGCCACATGAATTATCTTATAGACTTGCGCTGCGCAATAACACCTTCATTAGTATGTTACATCATTCCCATCAGACTAGTAATGCCACCAATTGTTGGGTGTGTGGCCGACTCCCTCCCTATCAGAATAACAAAGGAGTTCTGCCTTTCTTTCCACATCCGTTCACACACAATGGCTCCTGTGGAGCATGGTTTAGTTTATTAAATTCCATAGACCCAGACACAGCAGTTTATCAACAACATTGGATATGGGGAAATCTGAATCTAGTTTTATTCAAAGTCTGTCACCCTAATAAGGAGGGTCACCCCAGTAGAACAGGAACTGATTTAGAAAATGAAGTGTATAAATTAGGTAATTTTACACCTAATCTTATGATTTTGAATGTCAAAACCGAAGTTGAACTAATTCTGCCCACTATGTCTGTATTTCCAGTTAAGGGTGAATTATGTGTGAGAAAAGTTGGTTCCATACATATGGGCCATAGCCAATGCGTTACTACAGTAGAATATCGTGATCAAGGTAAATCTTCATTTAGAGCTTCTCGCCATTCTTACTTTATATGTGGTCAGACGGCATATATGCGTCTGCCTCTAGATTGGGATGGTACCTGTTACATAGCATTCCTTCTGCCACCTGTTTTCCTAGCCCCCCCTGATTATTATCGAAATGTTCATTTAGTACACAATAGAGAGCGAAGAGATCTCCCAGTTGTCGATTATACTGAGACGGCATGGGACAAGTATGTAGATTTCAATAAAGGTATCTTTCCCTATATAGGTACAATATCAAATAGTAAGCTGATACGTAGACTCACCAAGACTCTTGAAGCTGTAGTAAACGAGACTATAGCCGCCCTAGGCAATCTGACAGAAGAACAATCAGTGATGAGAATTGTTGTTCTCCAGAATCGTCTTGTCCTTGACGTCATCCTGGCCGATAGGGGCGGAGCTTGCAGGGTCATCGGATCCAGCTGCTGCATATTTATACCAGAAAATTCGCCATCTGTATATAAAGCTATAACACGCCTTCATAAGATTGTGAGCCAGATACACGAGAATCCAGGAACTTGGACGTGGTCCGGGTGGTTTTGGAGTGTGATATCAGCCTGGGGATGGAGAGTTCTATCCTTCCTAGGTATTGGCCTTCTTATGCTCTTCAGTTGTTGTTTATGCCTGCAATGTGGACCAGCGATTTGTGGTCTGTGTGCCACATCATGCATTCCATATCACAGTTCTCGTTCAAAATGCCGGAAGAAGAAGGAAGAAGAAATGATGCTCCATGAGCAAATCGATGGAATGATGAAGATTGATATCTCTTGAAGGGCAAGTAGGGGACAAGGAGGGAATGTGGAAATGTGGATTTTCCTGATCAGTTATGTCCCCTATCTTGGACCCCAACGGTTCTATATGCATGTTACAAGTACATGTATGTTCCCTCCAGTTCCAGTTTCTAAGACGCAAACATATGTGTGTCTACCGTCGACATGTTCTCTGTCAGATCCGCCATCAATGGGCTGGATATTCGATTCCTAAGCATGAAAGGCCACCGACTTTATATGGCTAAGTTACTCCATTTTTACAGTTCAGGCAAGTAGGCCCGATTCTGTCCTCAAAGCCTTTCCCTGCTCTCTGTCTTTTGACAGCTTCAGCTTGAGCTCGCATCTGTATCCATGAACTTTGTCCTACTCCCTGTGCAGCTAACGGTGCCTGCCTCGGCCAGTTTTCGCCTGCCTGCCAAGAAGCTGTATTTCACCTTCGAATTATCTATTTTGCTCTCCAGCCGATGCATTCCTGTCTAGTGATTTAGGTAAACATTTCCTTTAGCTCACAAGCAAAGGACTCAGCCTTTCCGTCCTCCTGCAAGTGATTCATAGCCCTGCTGTCATGGAAAGTTTTCTGCCCCTCGCATCTCATATAGACACTTAGGCGTTTGTGCACGCACACAGTCAGTATAGACTAGATTCTGTCCGAGAGTCCTTCCTTGTGGATAACATAGTTCTTTAAACATAGGATGTTAGATGTGATTTGGGATTAGGTTGACTTGACCCCCCAGACTTCTCGTCTCCACATGTAGAGCTAAATGTCAAGTCCCCTTCACCCCCTAGTTGCACGTCAATCACACGTCATGCTGCTGCGCACGCATCTATGCCAAAGTATTATCTTATAGATCCACCTATGTCTGATAATCCTAACCAATCATGTTTCTTTTATTCCTTATTACGCCTAGTTTCGATTACGTACCTGTTTTGTCACTTTTCTTATCAAATGTTACGCCTTCTACATTCGTTTCATTGTAATGTACTTATTATAAAAATACATGTCTGTCAATAAAGTATTGTACTTCACTTCCTGAACCCTCGTGGTGACGGAACCTGAAGGCCGCGACTCGAGTCGGCCATTTTTGATGGAATAAAGCCCATTTAGAAACTCTTATACCACGGATTCTGCCTCTTGTTATTCTGAGCTATTTTATTTTATTTCAAGATCCCGTATGAAATTCAGTCCGGTAAAGAAGATTTTTGTTTACCACACTGCGCTGGAAGTAGGAAGTGGTTGTTATTCCCACTACTTTCTGGTCCCCAAGAAGGACAAAGGGGCCCTACGCCCCATCTTGGACCTCCGAACCGTCAGTCACTTCCTCAGGAAGGAGGAGTTCAAAATGCTGACTCTGGCTTAGGTCCTGGCTGCCCTCGACCCTGGAGACTGGATGGTAGCGTTGGACTTGCAGGACGCATATTTTCACATCCCCGTCCTGCCGGCCCACTGGCGTTACCTGCGGTTCACGGGAGGCCAGGAGCATTTTCAGTTTGCCGTGCTCCCTTCGGCCTTACCAGCGCCCCTCGGGTGTTCACAAAATGATGGCGGTGGTCGCAGCTCATCTGCACAGGTCAGGGGTGTCAGACTTCCCTTACCTCGACGACTGGTTGTTGAAGGCGAGCTCGCCCCAGGCAGTCATCAACCACCTTCGGACTACGGCCGACCTCATGCATTTGCTGGGGTTCTCCATCAACGTGCCGAAGTCGCACCTGAGTCCCTCTGAGAAGCTCCCCTTCATTGGAGCGCTTCTGGATTCAACGCTGTTTCGGGTTTATCCTCCCGAGCAGCGAGTCCGGGATATTCAGGCTATGATTCCGATCTTTCAGCCTCTGTCCCGGGTTTCAGTCAGGATGACCCCCTGGCTTCTGGGTCTGATGGCTTCCTGCATCCTACTGGTGACACATGCCCGATGGCACATGCGGGCTCCGCGATGGGACCTCAAGTTCCAGTGGGCACAGCATCAGGGCAACCTGTCCGATCATGTGCAGATCTCGGAGGGCACTGCACGGCAATTGCAGTGGTGGCTCACGAATCGCGATTGGGTAAATGGCAGATCCCTTTCCCAACCGGAGCACATAGTGGTGACGGATGCGTCCCTCCTGGGATGGGGAGGCCACTTGGGAGAGGCGGAGATCAGAGGCCTCTGGTCTCCGGTGGAGTCCCGGCTCCATATCAATCTGTTGGAGCTTCGGGCGATCCGACTTGCACTGAAGGCATTCCTTCCCTCTGTCCGGGGAAGTGTGGTGCAGGTGTTCACAGACAACACCACCGCCATGTGGTATTGCAACAAACACGGCGGGGTGGGGTCCTGGACCCTATGTCAGGAGGCTCTGCGCCTCAGGACATGGCTGGAATATCTAGACATCATCTTGATGGTTCAACACCTGGCAGGTTCTCTGAACGCCAGGGCAGACGAACTCAGCCGCCTGTGCTTGATGGATCGCGAATGGCGTCTTCACTTGGAAGTGGTGCAAGGTCTCTTTCAGCTGTGGGGAGAGCCTTGGTTAGATCTATTCGCCACCGAAGAGAACGCGCAATGTCTTCAGTTCTGTGCGTTGGAATTTCCAAGGCGGCACTCGCTAGTCGACGCTTTTCGTTGCGAGTGGAGTTGCGGTCTATTGTACGCCTTTCCGCCTATACCACTTCTGCCCAGAGTGCAGAAGAAGATTCGGCGCGACCGGGCCGAAGTCATCCTTGTGGCTCCGGATTGGGCGCGAAGATACTGGTATCCCGAGCTACTCAGCATGGTGACCGATCCCCCAATCCGACTGCCTCTTCAGGAGGATCTTCTGTCGCAGCAACAGGGGATGGTCCTCCACATGAACCTGTCCAGCCTCCACCTCCATGCGTGGAGATTGAGCGGCGACAGTTGACATCCTTTGATCTTCCTCCCGAAGTCTGTGATGTCATTCTGGCTGCCAGGCGTCCCTCCACTAAGACGGTATACGCCTGCCGGTGGAACAAGTTTGTGGCATGGTGCACAGCTAAGGTTGTGGATCCCCTTTCTGCCCCTCTTTCCGAAGTCCTTCTGTTCCTTCTTTCTATGGCCCAGCAGGGCTTTGCTCTGGGCACTATCAAAGGCTATCTTTCGGCCATCTCCGCATTTTTACGGCTTCCAGATCAGCCTTCTCTTTTTAAGTCCCCGGTTGTTAACCGTTTCCTAAAAGGCATTATGCACATGTTTCCTCCCGTGCCGTTCATAATGCCTCAGTGGGACTTGAACCTTGTCTTGACCTATCTGATGTGCGCTCCCTTCGAGCCCCTTAATACCTGTCCTTTGCGTATTCTCACTCTTAAGATGGCTTTCCTGGTAGCTATCACCTCTGCCAGAAGAGTGAGTGAGCTCCAGGCTCTTTCTTCCAAACCTCCTTTCCTTTCTGTTCATCCAGGCAAGGTGGTTTTAAGGACCCGTCCTTCTTTTTTGCCATAGGTTGTCACGCCCTTCCACATCGGTCAGACCATCACTTTGCCCACCTTCTTTCCGCCTCCACTGTCTGGACCCAAAACGTGCGCTCTCATTCTTTCTGAAGCACACACAGCAGTTCCGGCTGGATGACCAGCTCTTTGTTGGCTACGTGGGTGCCAAAAAAGGTCGGGCCGTGCGCAAACGAATCATCTCTCGTGGGTCGTTCTGTGTATCAAAGCATGTTACTCGTTGGCTAAGAGAGAGCCTCCTGTGGGGCTGCGTGCCCATTCTACCAGGGCAACGGCAGCCACTACTGCCTTGGCATTACTGCCTTGACAGTCAAGTCCGGAGAGACGGCTTCTTTGGCCGTTCTGTTCTCTGTGACTTTCTGGTGTAATCCTGTTTGCAGACCCACCACCGGGGTTGGTATTGCTGGGGTATCTATTCTAAGGTAAGGAATCTATCACTAATGTGTCTCTTTCAGATGCACAAGTTACTACTTGTGTTACGATATATCTGTAAGAGACATTAGTTAGTGATAGATTCCTTACCGCCTCACCCATCCTCCCCGTTCTGCGAACTGATTCTAGGGTTAAGGTCATCCCTTTCAGGGCCCTAGTTTCTTGGCACCAGTGGTCAGTTTCTTGCATGGCTCTGTGTTCCTGGCGCGGGAAGTCGTGTACAGAACTGATTTCAGCGCGCATGGGTGGCGCCTAAGTAGTCTCCGTGACGTCGTCTCGGTGCTTACGACGCCAGCGACGAACGCAGAGCCGCATGACACCACCTACTCACACACAGGGATACTGCTAGCACAACTTTCCGGATCCAGTCTGACCCCTGGGGATATTCTAAGGTAAGGAATCTATCACTAACTAATGTCTCTTACAGATATATCGCTACACAAGTAGTAAATTGTGCATCAAAAGCTGCACTCAAGTCCAAAAGGACTAGTGCAGTCGTCAGGCCTTCATCTACCCGCCTGCGTATTGTCTTTATAGTGAAGAGTAGTGCTGACTCCGTTGAGTATGTTGCTCTAAAACCTGATTGAGTGGGATGAAGTAGATTGTGTTTATGATGTGTGCCACCAACTGTGTATTTACCACTTTTTCTGCAATGTTTGAGAAATAGGGAAGCAGTGAGACAGGCCGTAGGTTTTCCAGTAGTTTTCCCCCCATCCGGAATTCGCTCGGTTTGGTAGACAGTGCCATTACAGGCCTCAGTAGGAAAGATGTCATACAATTTTGAGGCCTTTGCTGGGAAAAAGTCGGCGATTTGATTGTACGACTCCTTCGTACTGGGGGTCGGTGCCACTGTATTCTCCTAAGTGAGGGAGTCACTTTAGTAGAGACTTGGGGCCCGATGTAGGTGGCTAAATACCGGTCGGTAACCCCGAAAGTCGGTAAATTTCAGGGTTACGACCGGTATTTACCCATTCCTAATGTAGGTGATGATTCGGTAAATACCGAATCGGCATTTACCGAATCTGTATTTACCGAATCGGTATTTACCGAATCGATAAATGCAATGTAGAAAGCACATAAAAGAGTGCTTATGTGCTTTAAGAATTCGTTAATTCCTTTAAAAATTCACTTTTGAATTTTTATTTAAGTGCCATGTGGCACACATCCATGCCCTTAGGGCATGTATGTGCTCCACATGTGCACACAGGCACATTTCAGGGGTGCAACAGGGTGTCCTTTGGACACCCTGGCACCTTTGAAATACCTCCCGGTATTACGATTCGGTAATACCGAATCGCTAATACAGAATGGCTTTACATTCATTCCTATGGGCCTCCAAGCCCATAGGAATGAATGGGTTGGTATTCCTTATTACCGATTCGGTAATAAGGAATATTAAGGAATCAGTATTTTTTTACCGATTCATTAGCTACATAAGAAATACCGATTTCTTAATACCGAATCGGTAAAATTTGGTATTAAGAATTCAGTATTTATGGATTATCTACATCTGGCCCTTGGTTCTTATTTTTCTTCCTACCCTTCACAGGAGTAGATTTTCCGGATTTATTGATAGACTTCCTATGTTTGAAAATAATTACTGAAATATCTGTGGCTTGACAAGGTTGTTTGGGTTGTTGCACAGAAGGTTCTCCTCACAAAAAAGTATGTGATCTTAATATATATCTTTTGCCCAGAGGTACCTCTGTGGGGGCACCAAGTATTGATTTATTTGGTTTTAACAGACCCCCCTCAGTAGGCTGAATTCCTTTTTTCACAGATTGCTGCGTAACCAACTCCATGGGATAAGGGGCGATCTCATACCTTGATTTAGTTATTATAGTTAGCTGAATGTAACAGGGCTACCCACTAAATAGCTTCCTTCTGGGACAACTTAAAGCTCGGTGCCTAGGTCTGTACTACACTCTAAATGTTGCCTTAAGGTGGAGAAGGGCCTCGTTTCTGGATGGAATGTACCACAGGAACTATCCCTACAGTAGTCCAGCCTGTGACCGGATAACTGGTCGTGAGAATAGCACCGGGCATGATGACACTCCGCAAGGGCCTCCGCTGCCCTGAAAAACGCAAATACTGGACCGCCGCACATTCAGAACCCAGGAATCAGCAATGTGCCAAATTGTTACCTCCCTCCCCCTTACCGCACCACGCCGGAACGACAATCTTGTCCCCGATTTCGCGTCTCCACTGCCTCGCCTCCCCAAGCTACGAAGAGCCGGAGGCGTCACACGCTGCTTGTGAAGCAAAACAGTGTCAGCTCCTGGCTCCACCTCGCTGCACCTGACACCTCACAGGAGAAACAGGGGAGACTCGGTACGCCCACGCTGGGGGCCGGGAGAGGAGCCCGAGCTCAAGCGATGGTCCTGTCCTCGGCTAACAGTCAACAACGATGGCGAAAAAGGTATGTGTAAAACTCGCAAAACTTGCTAACTTGGGGAAATTCAGCATCAGGAACCCATACCGAAGACCAGAGGGCAGGCGACCGGCTAGCTAGCTGGCTGCCATGTTCCCCCCTGTATTCTCCAGAGAAGATAAATCTTTAAGAATAGCAAACAGTTCCTTGGAGAAATTCTTGCTTGCTCAATCCTTTCAGCATAGAAGGTCGCCCGTGTCTTCTTGATGAGGGAGTGATAGTTCTTCAGATCTAACATATATGCAGCCTTATTTACTTCCAGAAAATCTAACCTCCCTTTCCGCTCTAGACGTTTACAGGACTCCTAAGCCAACCTCAAGGCTTCGTTAAACCATGGTGCAGACTTAGTCTGTCTATGTGGGGTGCTAGAAGTCCATGGGGTGCTAGAAGTCCACAGGGCTGCTACCTCAAGTTCTTCTGTAATCCACTCATCTACTACTCGACTCGCCTCAATAATATCAGTACTCAGAGAGGGCTGGTTTTGCTGTAGGGCCTGTGTGAAGCTCTCCGAGTTGAATCTGGACCCTTTCCTATGCCTGATATTGTGTGTTGAGCTCACTATCGGGGGCGATTTGGATAGGAGGATGGAGAAAGCCACAAGGTGGTGGTCGAACCAAGGGACTGCAGTTGTGAGTTCTACAACCAGGTCTGAGCAGTTGGAAAAGATTGGGTCTAATAAGTGCCCTAGTTGGTGTGTTGCCTGTGTGAATTTGAGTGTTTATTGGTCTCGACAGTATGCTACCTCTTGAAGCCAGTGCGCATGCATGGGTGCCGGTCTGCCCCCCCTCCCTCCCCCCCCCCCCCCCAGTGGATTGAGATTCTACGTTTCGCTAGAAGCAGGGCCACAGTTGCCAGCCTTTTAGAAACACCTTTAAGTTTGAGTGCAGTACCCAATAAACACTTTCATATCACATGCTATCGGCTCACCTATCATTTTTGGCAATGTATAAACTACTTTTCTCCAAAATGCTTGTATTTTTTGGCAACTCCACGCCAAATGCTGGAAGTCAGCATACTCCGCACCACATCTAATACAGCAATGTGAGTCCATCAGACCATATTTATTATAGTTGTGCAGGTGTATAATACATTTGGTGTATATACTTGTAATGGATTCGTCTGAGATTCCCATTCACAGTTAGTCGGCCTGTTAGTTTACAACAACCTATCCACTCCTCCTCCGCTAAGGGTTGGGGCAAAATTTCATTCCACTTTTTCAGTGGACCCAGTTTAACATCCTGCTCTTCCTTTTGCGAGATACTATATAATCGAGTAATAGGTTTGACCCGCGTCTTCATCGTATAAATTACTTGCAGCGTCCACAGTGTCTTTGGCTCCTCCGGAAAGCACGGGTAGAGTGCCCTCAGCGCCGCCCGCAGTCTATTATATATGAATGTTAACATGACGGGTCTCTCTTGTTCTCCCACAAATCGCGGGAGCTCAATAAACTTCCCGTCAGGGTTATATCACTCATTGTTCGCATACCCGCCTCCTGTAGTGCCTTTAGAGCTCCCGTTTCGTTTTTTACTGAAAGCGCTGCATGATGCACCAGAGGCATTACCGGCGCGTAGAGCGGCAAACGTTGTGCCCTTTTCCCCAGCTCCTGCCAAGCGTGAGCCGTGAAGCGCACAGTATCCACTTCTCCCTTTTCAAAGACTGTGGTGGTGTTTACAATGATTGCTTTAAGTGGAGTGGAGTGGACAGCACCAGCCTCCACCGCAACATGTGGGATGAATTTGGGCTCTTGCTGCCAATAGTCGGCGTATTATGCCTGTGCACGAAGATAATATAATTGTAGATTCGGTACCGTAAAGCCCCCGATCTCATACGGCAGTGTCAGTACTTCCCATTTAACTCGCGGTTTCTTACCACCCCATACTAGCGTGATCAATAAGGTGCGAAGTGTATTAAAGAAATGCTGTGTCAATTTAATGGGAATATTCACAAAGAGGTATAAGAACTTAGGAAGCACTACCATTTTGATTAATGCTACCCTATCCGCAAATGTCAATGGCAGTTTGATCCATCTAGAAACCTGCTCCTCAAGCCGCGTAATTGCCGGTCCATAGTTGCTTCGTATGATCACTCCGCTTCTGGCCACTATTGATCTCCGGCTTGATAATTATACTCTCACCGGATTGCTACCTTCTCTGCAACGCCTCAATTTGGTAAGATGTCCCCGCGTTCGCTCCCCCTGTTCTCTTCCCCTCCCTCCCCGTGGCTTCGGCTCCACACTTACATATGCCTTCCATCTCCACCGCAGATTGCCATATCTACTCACGTCTCTGGATTTATCCGTTCTCCCCCTGGATCAGGTAACTCTTCACACTCACATTATCGTTTCAGGCACTTACAGCTGCTCCCCTTCACTAATTTCTATTCTCCTGCCCCCATAGCTGCCTCGCGATTCGCTCGAACGCTGACCCCACTTTTGGACCCCTTCATTGTTTCCACTGGATCTCTGACCGCCCAGATTGGCTTCTATCTTGCGGCCCCCAGGTAACTTTACCGTATCTGGGTGCCTCTCTAAAACACTACTCTCTCTCCCCCTTCGGGCCACTTTGCATCTTATTCTTTTCTATTTCCTTTCCCCTTACAGCACTACACTTGTAAATTACGTGACCATTTGTCCTGATGATGACCTGAAATCGATCAGGTTGAAACGCCGTCGACTACCCAGCACAGAACCTTGGCGCTGTAGTGGTCAATTTAAGTATCGCAATTGATAACCAAATGTGTATATACTTGTCTTCTCATTGACCACTGTTTATAATTATTATTATTTTTGCGCCGTTCACGCTGTCCTTTACACTTTTGTGTCACTGCGCCGTCACTTATCACTGGTACGCCTAGTACCCACTTGTGTATTTTTGGTCACCATATTCTTTAATTGTATAGTAGTGCTGCTATAACTACCAGCAATTACTAAAAACGTAATTACATCACTTCTTTGTGGTCTCCCTTTTGTCCCCTCCCCCTTGTGTATGACAGAGACTTTTTCTCTAACTGTCCATGCGAAATGTTTACCAGTTGAGACGCTGTTATATTGATCTGCTACGACTCCAGCACCCTCCACGCACTCAACGCCGGACGATCACGCACCTGCTGCCTGGCCGCCCCGAAGATCACCCAAGAACCCTTCTCCTGCTGGAACTGCAGCTTCACCAGCATCCGGCCCGCCAACCCACCTACCAAAGAACCCAACCACCTCAGATGCATCCTTCTCAACACCCGCTCCGCAAGCAAACACGCCGTGGAACTCTGGGACCTACTGGACTCCAACACCCCAGACGTCGCCTTCCTGACGGAGACCTGGCTGAACCCCTCCTCGGCACCCGACATCGCCATAGCCATCCCGGAAGGCTATAAGATCACCCGCAGGCACCGCACCAATGGAGTAGGAGGAATCGCCATCGTCCACAGGAACTCTCTCAAAGTCTCAACCAACACTGACGACACCCTCAGCACTGCCGAACACTTGCACTTCCAGATCCACACTGATCCCAACACCACCCTCAGAGGAACCCTCATCTACAGACCCCCGGGACGACGAGCACAGTTCAGCGACTCCATCACCGACCTCGTCAGCACACAAGCTCTTGCCTCCACGGACTACATCCTCCTTGGGGACCTGAACTTCCACCTCGAGAACAACAACGACACCAACTCCTCCACCCTGATCGCCAACCTCGGACTCAGACCACTCGTCACTACACTCACCCACTCCGCCGGCCACACGCTTGACGCCATCTTCTCCGCAAGCTCCCACGTCGCCTTCAACCACACCACCGAGCTCCACTGGACCGATCACGGCTGCATCCACTTCACCTTCCAGAAACCTACCACCGCATCCAACAGATGCTGTGCCGCTGCTGGAGCAAAGTCACCGAAGACCAGCTTTCCACCACCCTCGCCCGGAGCCCACCCGCAGATCCGACCGACCCTGACACCGCCACTTGCAACCTCAAACAGAGGGTCAACGACTGCGCCAAACACCCTCACCCCCGTCAAGAAGCCCTCCAACACCCACACTAGCAAGAAAGCCAGCTGGTTCACCAAAGACCTCCAGGCCTCCAAGCGAACCTTCCAAAAACTCGTAAAAAAATGGATCCGTGAACGAACACCGGAAAGCTATACAGCCCACAAGAACGCCACCCACAGACACCACCACTTCATCAGGTCCGCCAAAAGGACCTCCTTCAAAGACCACCTGGACAACAACACACACAACAGCAAAGAGCTCTTCAACATCGTGAAGGAACTCTCCAACCCCAGCTCCAACACCAACGACATCCCACCTTCACAAGACCTGTGCGATTCGCTGGCCACCTTCTTCCATCGCAAGATCGCAGACATCCATGACAGCTTTAACGCCGTCACCACCCCGGCAACCACTGAGACACCCGCTCCCACTATCACCACCCGCCTGATCGCCTGGACCAAGATCAACGACGACGACACCATCAAGATCATGAACACCGTCCACTCCGGATCCCCGGAAGACCCCTACCCACACCACATCTTCAACAAAGCCAGCAGCACCATCGCACCCCATCTCAGGAAAACCATCAACATCTCCTTCGAGACAGCGACCTTCCCGGAGAGCTGGAAGCACGCAGAGATCAACGCCTTACTCAAGAAACCCATGGCGGACCCCAAGAACCTCACGCACTTCCGACCCATCTCCCTGCTCCCGGCGAAGATCATCGAAAAGGCCGTCAACAAACAACTGACCAGCTTCTCGAGGAGAACAGCATCCTGGACCCATCCCAGTCCGGGTTCCGCAGCAACCACAGCACCGAAATTGCCCTCATCGCCGCCACCGATGACATCAGGGCCCTGCTAGACAACGGTGAAACCGCAGCCCTCATCCTCCTGGACCTGTCAGCTGCCTTCCACACGATCTGCCACCGCACACTACAAACACTCCTCTACGACGCCGAAATCCAAGAGAAGGACCTGGACTGGACCTCCTCCTTCCTCTCTGGTAGAACACAGAGCGTCCGCCTCCCCCCCTTCCGCTCCGAAGCCACGGAAATCTGCGGCGTAACCCAAGGCTCATCCACTCGCCCACAACGAACGACGGCACGACCTCAACATCATCTCCTACGCCGACGACACCCAGCTGATCCTCTCCCTCACCAAGGACCCCCACACTGCCAAAACCAACCTCCACGAAGGAATGAAGGCCGTCGCCAACTGGATGAGTAACAGCCGACTGAAGCTGAACTCGGACAAGACGGAGGTCCTCATCCTCGGATCCACCCCCTCGGCCTGGGACAACTCCTGGTGGGCGACTGCACTAGGAACACCCACCGACCACGCACGCAACCTATGGGTCATCCTCTACTTTACCCTCTCCATGACGAAGCAGGTGAACACCGTCTCCTCCTCCTGCTTCAACACCCTCTGCATGCTTCGCAGGATCTTCAAGTGGATCACCACCGAAACAAGAAGGACGGTCACCCAGGCCCTCATCAGCAGTAGACTGGACTACGGAAACGCACTCTACGCAGGAGCCCCGTCCAAACTCCTGAAACGGCTTCAACGCATCCAGAAGGCCTCCGCATGCCTGATCCTCGACATCCCTCGCCGCAGCCACATCACACCCCACCTGAGAGACCTACACTGGCTCTCTGTCAGCAAAAGGATAACGTTCAAACTCCTCACCCACGCACACAAGGCACTCCACAACACCGGACCAACGTACCTCAACAGCCGACTCAGCCTCTACACCTCCACCCGCCAGCTCCGCTCCGCAGATTGCGCCCTCACCACCGTCCCCCGCATCCGAAGAGTCACCGCCGGCGGCAGATCATTCTCCCACCTCGCCGCCAAGACATGGAACACCCTCCCCATCTGCCTGCGGCAGACCGGAGACCTTCTGACCTTCAGAAGACTTCTCAAGACTAGCTCCCCCCCCACCCCCCCACCCAGCGCCTTGAGATCCTCGCAGGTATGTAGTGCGTTTTACAAATGCCATGATTGATGATCGTGTCCTCATCCTGGAGAGATTTAATATTATCGCGAAGTTTGTTAGACATGTTGTTATAGGTGGGTTTTTTCTTTAACTGGTTGGCCTCTTTGAGAACAGTTTTTTCGAACGTAGGGACCTCGCTGGGGACCATACCTGCAGTAGGGGTGAACTTGGAGGGCGGTCTCAGTCCCGAAGCTTCACAATCTGTGGTAGATGTATCATTGAAGTAGGATCTGAGTCGAATCTTCCGGAACAGTTGGTGGAGTTCCTCATTCATCCGGAAGTTAACCCTCCTTTGGGGTTGGTACAGATCCTAGTCCCAGCTCTAGGGCTGTTACCTCCTCAGTGTTCAGATGTCTTTTGGAGGGGTTGACGATTAGATTCTTTGGTTTGTCCTGCTTCTGGTTGTTCTCGGTTGGGCCTCTGTATCTCACCATTGTACCTGTTTGTTCCCTCTTCTTCCTCTGCCTCTTCCCCTGCCTCTGTTCTGAAAAGGAGGAGGAGGGTGTTTGAACAAAGGTTGTTGGAATCCTGGCTGTGGGCCGGGGTTCACTGGGTACCACATGGGCCCCTGTGGGGGGTATGGTTGACTAGGGAATCCGTACATCGGTGGGACAGGAGGAGGAGGGAGGAGTCCTTGTGTGCTAGAGTTCCTTCCGTAGCTGTTGCGACTGGAGTTGCTATAGGACGAGCGCCCTGAATTATTGGAGGACGCTGAGCCATCATCAGATGAGGCATCATACTCCAAAGGTTGGAAGTCTTCTTTGGTGTACGGATAGATTTTCTCAGTATCAAATTTCTTAATGTCCTTCTGTAATTTTGAGATCTTCTGTTGCAGGAGGTAGTCCCTGTGGTCGGACATCTCAGCGTTGAAACGGGTTTTGAAGGGGGATATGCTGATACCCGTTTTTAAGACGCCCTCAGCTATGTTGATTTGTATGATCAGAGCCTCGGAGAGGCGTTTGGGAGTTCCAATGATCAAGAATCACACATAACCGAGGATGATCCCTGTCCCACCCAGCTGGACGACAGACAGTTACTTCTCCGTCTCCACACTGTGTCCCCTACCCCCTCCACCTCTGCTTCCCTCCTTCATTCTTTGCCTACCTCCCATTTTCCATATCTCTCTCCCCTGAATTCCTCTCCACCTGCCTGCTTTGTCTATCCTTATGCCTCTGCTCCATTTAATTCTCCCTACCCTCACCCTTTTACATTACCCCCTTACCCCTCAACACGCCATTAACCTAAGAATGTAACTTGTAACTGTTTTACCTTCTGTAACAATGCGTAATTTGTAACCTATGTAACTCTTCTCATGTAAAGCGCTCTTATACCTTCGGGTCTAGCCAGCGTTATATAAAACTCAAGTAAATAAATAAATAAAGATGATCCAATTGCGGGTACATTTCCACACAATTTGACTCCATTCATGCCTGAAGATGAAATTGTCTAGGAAAAGTCTCGGTGTGGTTCGTACTACCAGACCCTTGGGTGCTGTGTTGGCTCTCAGGTATTCCGTTAACACAGTTCCATGTAGCGTAATTTTGACTTCCAATTTCTTAAGTGAGGCTAGCGAGTTCGAGTCACCTTGTAAGCTGGTTGCTGCCATGTTACCATCGCTGTCCAGGAGTGAGGGCGTTCTAAAGATCTCTGCCACGATGTCTTCACTGTAGCTAAGCCCTAGATTGTCGCCCATCGTAGAGGTAGTCATGTCTCTGGATTTGGAAACAACGAGGAAAGGACAGAAATGGGTGCCTCGGCTGAGCCGCCGTGCTAAGGTTATGTCAAAAAAGAGGCTGGGGGACCAGGAGCTGATTAAAGGTCCAGTGCCTTTGACATGAGATTGAAAGAGCATTCACTCACTGAGGTTGGGTTGAAGGGGCTGATCTCTTAGCAGTTTGAGGATTTAAGCTGTTATATCACTGCACACAAGCACATATGTTCACTGAGACATAGTCGAGACCATAAGGTAGATGAGCCTTCATCGTTTCACTGAGGTTTATTTATTTTTGTGATTTTATGCAACGCGGACTTGGCCTGGAGACTTTAGATCACTACACAACAGAGTCAAAACTCATTCAGGATCAGGCTTAACAGTAATAGGTGGATAATACAAAGAATTATCCTGGAAGGAGTTAGTAACAGGGTATGCCATACTTCTAAGAAAACATAGCAATGAAGATCATGTGAAATATAGTGTTGGGCAAACTCGTGGAGCTTCACTCCGTGGAATTCCGCAGTTACGTAAAACTCAGTGAGATTCCGTGGAGTTCTGCCAACGGGTGGAAAATATGCAGCACACACTGCAATTTAGCATTTTCTAGAGCCTTTTGGGAAAAACATTCTTCCATGTGGCGGAATTTGTCCAGAACTCTGTGTTAAAGAAGAATACAGAATGACCAAAATTCTGCTAATTCCGCAGGCGGAATGAAATATTTGGCCCAAACCTAGTGATATCAGCCAGTGGGGTGGAGGCTGCACCATATAAGAATTATCAATAGATTGTGCCCGGTAAGGCTATGGTGCACCCAAAGGTGGTGTGCGGGGTTCTGGGTAGTTAATCCAAGTGTTGTTCAAAGAGGAGAGCTTTGAGGTATTTTTGAAGGCGTTGTAACATGTGGTCAGAGGGAGTGAGTTCCAGTTGCTTGTGGTGCTTCTGTAGAAGGATTGGGTCATGATCTTCACTTCCTTTAAGGTGAAGGGTGCAAGGAGAAGGGATTGAGTACTTCTTGAGTCCCGACTGGTGCCTCAGATTTTCAAATACTTGGTTATGTACGATAATGAGGCTTGAAGTGTTTTATGCATGATGAATGCCATTTCAAACTGCCTCTCGCCTCTATGGGGAGCCACTGAAGGGACAGTACAATAGGGGTGATGTGATCATATTTCTTGTGTCCTGTTAGGAAGTGTGCTGCCTCATGTAGGACAGCTTTGAGCGGTCCTATGTGGATTTTGGGGATGTCTGGTAGAAAAGCGACTCCATAGTTGAGTCTGTAGAGAACAAGTGCCTGGACAACGGATTTCAGGTCCTGTTGTGGGGTTAGGTGCCTTATTCCCCAAAGCATGCTCAACTGGAATCGAGCACTATTGACCATGGATTATATGGCTCTGAGGTTGAGATGTCTTTTGAGGGTGATTCGCAGAGATTTGGTATTCTGAATGATGGATGGACGTCCCGCCATTGGGGAGGAGTGACATCCAGTCTTTAATCGATAGGTTGCCTTCCTTTGGAGAGAGAAGACAAATTTCTGTTTTCGCCTGGTTTAGTTTGAGGTGGTTGTTTGTCGTCCAAGTTTGAACTCTTTCCAAGATGTTGGATAAGAGGGTGAAGTCATCGGGGGAAGAGACTTTCAGTTATATTTGGGTGTTATGAGTGTTCAGATGGATGAGTATTCCAGAGTTCCTGAGGATCTTACATAGGGATTCTAGATAGAGGTTAAAGAGTGTTGGAGAAAGAATCAAATACTCTGGGGCCCCCTTGCTGTAGGCTAACTGGTGTTACTTGAGTTCGAAATCCCTTAAAAAACAGAACATAAGAGGTGTTTGGTAAAACAAGAACTATTTGTTTATATACACATCACGGCCAGAAGAACAGTTACAGGCACAAGTTCTGAGGACTGTCTCAATTTACATTCAGTATATGTCCATCTTTCATCAAAACATGATAGGGTATAAAAGTTTCCGGCATACCATATATGGTGAGGAATGTAGGTTGCTGCCTTTGCAGTGGTAAATTAATTATCTAATGTTGTCACTCGTGGAACTCGACCTCACGTGGACATAATGTGGCCAGTGGATAACTTGTCCAGATGTCCGGCATGGGGAACGTTTGATCACTGTGTGTGCTAGGTCCTCATTGGCTATGAGTTACTAACTCATGTGACATCTGACTTTTTATAGTGTTTTAAGAACATGTGTACCCCTATGGTCATGTGTGCTTTATTGGGGCAATTTCCCTTGACCCTTATAATGTTGCTGCGCCTATCCGTGGGATTGATTAAGAGTTTCCTGCCTGAGTGTTTGCCTGCTAGCGATGCACCCTCCCACCTGTGTGACAATATAAACATAAAGAAACAAGGCTAGCGGTATCCCTCTAGGACAGCATTGGATTTAAAATTAACCCATCATATCTGTTGGTGATATTTTCAATTCACCATGAGTGTGCAATCTTGATTAGCACCCGCCAACACAGTGCTATTCCAGCCCCTGGAGTGAAAGTGAAAAAACAGCACAAGATGCACCACTCAAAATGTCCAATGTAATTCAAATCAGTCCATATCCGTGATGTTTCTTTTCAAAGCAATCTTCTTTATTATTATTTGTCATATACACATTAAAACATCCAAAACAGCCAAAGCAGCCGACGCGTTTCGTCCACCTCGGGACTTCTTCAGGGCTGCAACAGATTTTTGTAAAAAATATACAGTATAAATAACACACATGAGGACTAGGCACAGACAATTATAACAATACAATAAGCAAAATTCTACATACATAAAAATGACCAAATTCAATTGGACTCAATTTCCATCAAGATTAAATAAGCCGTCCATTGACAAGTATAAACCAACATTAAGTCGTTGGAGTAATCGACATTTCATAATTTTCCTACACGTTGATCCCAACATCAAATTTGACATCACATTAGCTGATTACAGTAACAATTAAGTTTGTCATATAAGGTGATTCAATCAAGTGACATGTGGGAATATATAATGTAAAGTATAACATTTCGTTGGCATAATTAGAGTATCATCGCCTGAATACTTAGTTACAATTAAGATGTCATATAAGGACTTCATGGGAGGAAATGTTAGTTGTTGGTAGCAAACCTAAGTTCTGTCTAGGGACATGATTGCACCACAATTGGAGCATGACTAATAACATTCCTTAGGATTAAATCACGGACAGACGAGTAACATTCATAATCAAATCATGACAACACTAGAATTCTCCTATCACAATCAGGTGCAAGAGATAAGGAAACAACAAAAATCAAGGGCTAGGGAAAAAGGAATGTATACCCACCGAAAGGATTGATGTATTAGTATTTGTATTTTTTTCTCTATTTCAGTTGTAATGTTACAGGAAACACAAATCAGTGTCACTAGGGAAAAGCCAAAAAACGAGCAAATGTGAAAACGAACTAAGTACATAAATTAACTGCACAAACAACATAACCATACTGTGAAAAGATGGTATATGTACTCACTTAAAGGGGTGTGTACCTCGATTTCAATTCAAAAGAAAAGGTTATCTGCTAAGTAGCTCAAGCAAGTCGTGTCCTTCCAACATCAGTCATATTTTAATTTCATCCAACGGTACGAGCGGCAGTATCGCTCTCTAAGATGCCTAAAAGTGAGTAATGTACAAGTGTCGGGTAAGGTGATAGCCAAGTGTCAAGATCTTGTTATGTCAAAGACAATTGAGAGGAAGACAGTGGTCCGAATATATAAAGCCTGCAGAGACAACAGTGTATGGATAACTGGCAAAGTAACCTAATGATGTTAAACTAACCCCATACAGCCCGCTTTACATTACCCAGACACGCAAGAATTTGGTTAAAATACACCTAGGGAAGCAGGCAAAGAGACCTGTTAAAAGCCTAAAAAGTAGAAACGCTACAGCCTAGCATATAGGTGACAGAGAGAGTTTATATTGTGATGCTAAGCTGATCCCGTGCAGTCCCCTTGGCGTCATACAAACAGGCAGGAAATTGGTTAAAGTGCGCCTAGCAAAGCGTCAACCTACCCGATTCCGCATCTATCGTAAGAAGAAACGTCTCCCCTGTCAGCTTGCAACAGGGCAAGTAGTTCATACTTCCTGTTTATATAGTGCAAGAAATTACTTCCAATTTGCAACACCTGGGTATTCCCTCTTGGATCATGGGAGTTCCAAATGCAAGACAGCGGTAGGAGCGGGATTGGATTGTTACGAAGGGTCGGATTACCCTTCAAAGATGGCGGCCATTTTTTCGATCAGCAAAGCAATCCCGGGCCTTGGTCTCAGGGCTTGTTGACTACATATTTGCGAGTTGAGCTTGATGTGGAGTTCACAATGGGCGATTCTGTTAATAAGGACAAGATTTTATTTTCATCGATGAATGCATCAATTTCCATATCAACATTGGCTTTAAAACTGTTTTCCTGATTTTCACTACTTGACAGCGGTTCGTTAGGTATGCAGTGAATCATTTGTGGACTACACCTTCACGACCCATTCGCCACTTTAGAGTGTTTATCAGTACCTGATGGTTGACTGTGTCAAAGGCAGCAGAGAGGCCGATGAGAACAGTACAGGAATTTCCAGTGGTGAGGATACAGCGGGTGTCATCTATGAGCTGCAGAATTGCAGACTCCATGCTGCGGCCCTGTTGGACGCCAGATTGAAAGGGTCAAGGAGGGTGTTTCCCTCGAGGTGACAATGGAGCAGATATAAATATTTCAATTATCTTGCCTATGAGAGGCAGATGGAAGACTGGATGGTAGTTATTAAGGTCATCAGGATCCAATGAATGTTTTTTTTAGTAGTGCCCTACTCAAGGGAGATGTTGCTCAAGGTAGACCATATGGGGAGTAGTGCCGTTTGGCTAGGCATTTGCTGACGGAGCCCAGAATGGTGTTGCACTGATAGTTTGAGGGTTTACCCTTGCATACTGATACTAGTAGATCAGTCTAAGATTGGGGAGAAAGAGGATAACGGCTGCAGTGTGTGTAAGGGTAAAGTCTCCTTGATCATGTTTTTGAGACTGACAGTAAGGGGAATGTTTAGCTCTTTGCTTTTTTGTTGAAGAACTCCACAATGTTGCATAAGGGCTCTTGATAGCTTGGATGGGGGGGGGGGGCTAAGTGAGGTTGTTTGACTACCTCAGATAGTCCTTTCAATCTGTTCTTGGCTGTGTCCAGAAATAATCTAATATTTGAAACCTTATCTTTAAAGATGTGGACTTTATAGTTTTTCTAGGCAGATCACACCTTGGTCAGGTTGACCAGATCGGTGGTTTGCTTGATTCTTTTTCTAGTTTTCTGATACCCCTCCTTTCTCCATATGGGGCTTTAGATTACCAAGGGCAAGAAGGTTTGGGTTTGCTGTACTTGCTCTTGACAGGTGCAAATTCTCGGTTGGGGATTCCATGCAGGAGTTGAAATTATCTGTGACCTCATTTATGTCATGTTGGGGAACTATAGACATGACTTTAGTAAGAGTTAGGCTAGCCATGGTTTCAGTGTTGATGTTGCTAGTATATCTGAACGGAATTTTTACTTTCTTCAGTTGCCCATGAATTTGAGTTTGTGAAAGAAACTAGACAGGGATCTGCAGGTAGTCTACCGAGATTGGGGTCACTGGCCACTTGCTGTGGCGATCTGCAGATCATCAGTGTAAGAAATTGGGTTGCTAGTTGAGGGGGGTAATACCCTACTCCAGCAGAAACCACAATCCTTGTCACGATGAAGTCCCAAGCAATCCCTAAATTAGCGTGTGCTCATCCCCCTGGTAGCTTGGCAAAGAGCAGTCAGGCGTAACTTGGAGACAATGTGTAAAGTGTTTGTGCAAGTCTTCAAACCGTAACATGGTGAGAGCACACCACAAAAGGATCCCACACCAGATTTACAAGAGTAAATTGATCTTTAATAAATAAAACAAGACCAAAACGACAAAACATTGAATCAAGTAGAACAAGAGATAAGCAACATTAAAAGATTTTTGTTAAAATAGTGCCAAAAGGCACAAAGTGCCAACTGTGGCTCTCTGGTCGCACTGGACCAGGACATAGCTACAAGTTCAGGCTGACCCAGATGGAGTATGGGCCAGCTACAAGGGACCCAGTTAGACCAGCTGAACATGAGTACCTTAAGTCCTGTGAAGTTGTGAAGCTGTCATGCAAGCACCTGCATAGTTGTCAAGTCTGCAGACGACAAGAGATTTGTTATTCGAGTTCCTGCGTCATGAAAGCTTCTCACAGTGGCGGTTCCGATGCGGGCTGTGAGGTCGATGTGGAGTTCTTGCACTGAGAGAAACCTTGCAGCAAAGGCGACTTGTCGGTTCTTCTTAGGATTGCGCCACGCAGCTGAGAAGATCAGTCGGTTCTGCAGGATAAACGGATGGGCCGGCAGAGCACCTTCAGGCCCACTTGCAATGGTTCAGGACTTGGGTGGCCCCACTTGGCAGGGTAGGACTCACAGATGGCAAAGTCAAGTTGCTGGGTTGAATGTTTCGATCTTTCTGTCCCTGAATCAGAAGTCAGGAGGCCAGCCAACTAGCCCTCAGAGTTACTTTGGGGTCCTGGGTTCAGCAGCTGTAGGTCCAGTCCTTCTCACCCAGGCAAGCAGGCAGCAGGTCTGAGTGGCAGTCATTTCAGCAGCATAGCAGTCCTCCTTCATGTCCACAGGTCCACAAGTGTACTGAAGTGATTGTACCTGATGTCCAATATTTCTACCTGGGCCTCTTTTTTTAAGTGAGGAGAAGCTTCTGCAGGTTTCCCTCTGACGTCCAAAGGCTTTCTGCCTTCCCTTCCCTGGCTCCAGACTAACAGGGGGTATGCAGCCCTTATTGTGGAGGCAGGACACGCAAGCTCAGCTTCGCCCTTCCATCCTGCTAGTAATGCCCTATGCAGGCACACCTAAGCTCTCGGTTATGTGTGGCTTTCTAGGAGAAATACACAAAGCCCAGTTGTCTGCTACCCAAAATTGTAATTTAAAATCCAACTTTACCATAAGAGTATTTTAGATTACAATTCCAAAGTCACCAAACATGAACTACCTATTCATACCTTCCTAGTACCTATTCCCATTTGGAAGTTACAGCTTATTAAAAGTAATAAGGTAGCTCCATGGGAAAGGTAGACCTTACAGTAGTGAAGAACAAATGTGAGTGTTTTTCACTACCAGGACATGTAAAACTAAAATGTGCATGGCTAACTTTATAAATACACTGCACCCTGCCTTCTGGGCTGTCCAGGGCCTACCGTGGGGTTGACTTACATGTGTTAAAAAGGAAGATTTGAGACTGGCAAAAGGTTTATTTTGCCAGGTCGAAATGGCAGTTTAAAACCGCACACACAGGCTGCAATGGTAGATCTGAGACATTTTTAAAGGGCTACTTAGGTAGGTGGGATAATACCTGCTGCAAGTCTACTAGTAGCAATTAATTTACAGACCCTGCGTACATTTGGTATCATGTTACTAGGGCCTTATACTTGAATAAAATATGCCAAGTGGGTATAAGCTCATGATACCATGTTTTGAGGAGTGAGCACATGTACTTTAGCACTTGTTAGCAGTGGTAAAGTGCACAGTCCTAATGTCAGCAGAAATGAGATCAGTAAAAATAGGAGGGGTGAAGGCAAAAGGTTTGGGGGAAAACCACCCTAAGGCTGACGGGTCCAACAATCAGGGCCAATCCTTAGAGTGAATGGGTTTCTGCAGTTTTGGTGGCAGTCATTGTGGCTGCGAAATGTAGCAAAGTTGTACAGAGTTGGATTTCCTTCTTAGTCCCGGTGAAGGTTGAATCTGCCAAGAAAGATTATGTTGTCAGAGCTGACTAATTGGTCTGTGAAAAATTCAGTGCACTCTCTGATGAAGGTGTTGGTTTTCCCGGGTGGTTGTCCGATTACCTTAACCCTGAGGTTATTGGCGGCATGAGAGGAGATTTGCAGTTATAAACATTTAAAGGACTGAAACTGGGAATTGGGGGTAGCCTGCAGTTAAGAGAGTTTCTGTGAATGATCACCGAGCCTCCTCCTTAACTGTTTTTCCAGTCATATCTCAGAATGGAGTAAAGGCGAGGTGGGGAGGGGCAGTATATTGTGTCTGAGATCTCGAGGCAGTGTTTGACTTTGGATCGGCAGTTGTGTAGCACACAGATCTGGAGAGTCTCTACACAGGTTGATGGAGAGGTAGACTGGGAATTTTGATCGGTTTAAGGTCTGGGTTGGGCCTTTGGATAGATATGTGATATGGTTAAAGGGAGAATGCGGTGCAAGATGATTGTGGGATAGGTAGGCCAGTTTGTGTTTGGCTGTTGGACTGAGCAATGGAGGAATTGGTGTTTTTGTAGCTTTCTATAATTAGCATTCGAGTGGCGAGCATACCCTTTTGGGTCGAGGGAGTGATTGTCTCTGGGGATACTGTTTTGAGATGGGTTAGTGTTCTAAGCAGGGTGTTGTGTTTAAGAAATTGTGGGGTGTGGTTGAGTCGCTCAAGTGGGAGAATGCCCAAGTAAAGAATGTTAGTTTTCCTCGAGAGAAGCATGTTCTGTGTAGGGTAGCTAAGTCTGTTTACGGCAAAGTTGAGGACTGAGATGTTCTTTCTTGATGTGCTTCGGGATGTACTTTTGATTCAGAGAAGACAGATGTGAAGAGATCATGTGAATAGAATAGAAGGGTTTAGGTGAGAATGTTTCAGATTATGAGGGCTCATGGGAGGAAGAAGCAAGGAGATGGCATGTTTGTGGGATGAGGTAATCATAGCGAGTGGTGGGCAAGATGGGGGAAGGAGTTGAGAGGGAGGGTGGGCAAAGAGTTGAAGATGGGAGTTTTGTTGTAACATGTAGGGTAGATAGGTAGTTGGTGATGAGGTAATGGTGTTGATAGTGGGGGTAGTCATCTGGGTAATGCTAATGTGTTCCGTGAGAGGCTGTGTAAAACCAGAAGTGTGGTGGGCGTAAGAAGGCAGTGGGGAAAGTAGGAGGGGTTGTAATAAGTAGAGGGCGTGAAGAGGGGTGGATTAGTCAGGAATGAGGAACATATGCTGTTGGGGCGAGTTGAAGAGGAGGGAGACTAGTATGAGGGGGTATTGCAGATGGGGGAAGACGCCAACTGTAAGGTATTGGTCTAAGGGTGGTAAAACTATTGTCAACCAAGGTCAAGATCTTATTGGTCACTTCAAACATGATTTTACTGTCAAAGATGGATTGTACCGGGACGGCTGATTAGAGCAGTGCTTTTAAGTTTGCGAACATGGGGAATGCTAGACATTGAGGCGGTGGATAACTTATTGTGAAGGGATGTGGAACACAAGTTGTTGATGTGAGTAAAGAGCAGGATATTAGTTTTGAGTTTACCTTTTGGCATGTAGTTGTATTGGTCTGCAAATAGGGTTTCCTGGAAGTCTCTTAGTGTTCTGTGTTACATATTTTTCTTTGAGTATTTAGCAAAATTTGGAGTTATGTGATCCTGAAAGCATTAGCACCTTATATGGAGAAGCAATTTGAAGGTGATGCGGCATCAGGTAGTGTCGTTGCCATGGTTAGAAGGAGTATGTAGCGGTTGCAAAATGAAAAGGAATGAGTCATTACCCAACGTTACTTGTGGAATTTTGGCAAAGGCCGAGAAGAGCCGTAGGTGTGAACGTTGGTCACGGAGCTCCTTACATATCATCTATCACTGGTGGTCATCTACCTAATCAGCCTGCCCGGTTTATCCTTAACCTTGTGATCTTGAGCTGTTATTCTTGCAAGTCAATGTACGCCTACCAGCATCCCAGAAGCTTCAGACGATAGACATGCTGTGCATTTTATTCCCTTAAATTCAGTACTGATGCAACTAATTAGTAAAACTAAAGAATATAAAGGTGAGTGAGATATTTAAGGTTGTGCCTAATGAATTGAGTAATTATCAGAAGTATCATCACTGTGAGTAAGTGGGTTGTTGGCTGAGTGGGATGCTAATCCTGCTCAAACAACAGCCACAATCCTTGTCAGGATGAACCATCACTAAACTAACCTGTACTCAACCCTCTGGCAGATTGGCACAAAAGTAGTCAGGCTTAACAGAGTCAATGTGTAAAAAGTATTTATGCAGCACCCAAACGGTAATAAAGTAAAAAGAAAAACAAGTAAAAAGAAAACATGAAAAATCTCACACCAATTTAGAATAGAGTTAATTATAGTAAATTATTTAACAGTAAAACAACAAAATCCAATTAGTAGAACTGGAGTTATATGAATTTTTAAAGTTTAATGTAAAAAATGGGCACCTTTAAGATCAAAGCTCCAATCAATGTTATGCTATTCTTCTTTGCAAATTGTGTTTATTTGTATGGTGTTTACAGTGTAAAGCGCTGTGATACCCTTCCCTGGGTCTGGTCCGCGCTATAGAAAACTCTAAAAATAAAATAAATCAATGGACATCTAGTTGCGCGAGACCAGATCAAAGTCGAAAAATATGTCAGACCGCGATGAAGCATGGGTCAGATTGTTGCAGGAATTCTGCTTAGAAAGAGAAGAGTGCCTGGAGATCACAGGATATCAGAATGGAGGGAATGAGTCTCCTTACCACATCAGTACCATGGCCCCAAATCTGACTAGCTCACAGTGCCTCAACATCCCTCCTAACCTTCCCAGACTAACAAGTGAATTGGCAGCCTAGAACATGACCCTCTAGTCGCCAAAGGAACCAGGGAAACAGATAATCACCTTTTGTTTCTCACTCATGCATGTCCATAATAAACAAAAGAAAGACACAAGGAAAGTTTACAATATTTATTGAAACTATTGTAGTCTATTATGAAGCAATTCTGCTGCAATTAAAAAACATATACAACTAAGCAAAGTAATCAATATTACTTGCAAACGGTATACAATGAAATGCCCTACCACGGCAACTGATATATCTGACTAGGCCTACCCTCACTACGTAAGCACAGGGATATAGCAATGATCTCTGGGATTGGCACCGGACTCCATACCTGGCATGTGTAGTTAGGTGTTCCACATCATAGTTATAAGCTCAGGTTATGCAAGGCTGGTGCGCCTGTTCCAGGACCTTTCCCCTCTGCTATAATTCTCCTCTCTGTTTTCGAAAGGGCAAGTCCCATTTTATATGATAAAATACTGTGTTGGAAAACAGCAGCTGTGCCACTATGTTTCGATATTCGGAGATATTGCTGACCGAGCACAGAAAAACAGCACACCATCTTGTTCAACCTTGTAAGAACTGTTCAGTCTGAATTCCAAGAAGAAAAACTGAATAATAAAAACATGTGCAGCTTATTTCTAAAATGATAGCATGGCACAACATAAATGTGTCATGTGTGGCCATGCAAAGCAAAAGCAGCCTAAAATGTGTAATACGTTAAAATAAGGGAGAATCAAAGTGGGCCCAAAGGTAACTTACTACACCTCCTCCTTGGTCACGAAAGTAACTTAGCAACTAAAAATTATATAAGGCACAAGCCAAGCACATTCAATGCTTTGCGTACAAACATGTAACAAAGACAATGTCTCAACAGGTAATATTTGACAGGCTGTTAAATAAAACATGCACATATAGTTGCAAAAAGGAAGAGCAGGGAGACTGAAGGATTTAAGAGATGCGCAAGGAGCATTCTATATTCAGAACACATATAGAAATGCAGTTGTATCAACACTGTTTACACTGAATGTGGTTGTAACCCGAATAAAACTTGTGCACATAAGTGCTCGTGAAACACAAGGTAGACGGCGCAAGTGACCAATGTCACAGCGAAGAGCGGCGCAGAGTGAACAATAGTGACAATATTTACAAGGTACTTTAGGTTCACAAATAATTATTTACAGAAATTAATTACAAAGGTTTGACATTTTGTGAACCAGAGAATCGCGCCAAAAGTTGCGCTGGGAGGGCAACGGCATTTCGACCTATAGTAAGATAAGGTAATCTTCAGGACCAGGTTACAGTTTTGTTTGTTCTGTACAATAAAAAAAGTAAAGAGGAAAGGATAAGGTAGGGGTCAGGCAAGGAGTGCGTAAAGAAAGAGGCAGCCAGAGTAATTATTATAGGTACCTGATATGTGTGTGGGCGGGGATCAGTGAATCACAAGGAGTGGGTGGGGTATACAGAGGTCAGGATGCACAGCCAACCGGGGTACACCAGGGTAACTTTCTGTCTGAGAGGGCTAAAAAGGCCTGGGGTCAAAACGAGGTGTTGAGGAGAATGACAGAACACCAGGGTGATAGTCCACCGATGGGAAGCCGGGTTGGGACCGGACCGAGGTGTGGACAAGAATCCAGGTGGTAATGGCGGAAACTCACCAGAGAGCTGCAGGGATGTGGTATCTCTACAAGTAATTGCGGGCCGGCAATGCGGAATAAAACCGGTGTCAGCACACGGACAGCCGCTGTGTGAGGATATAGAAGCCAAAAACGGGCGTCAGTTGAAATGCGTCCGGGGGCTAGGTAAACAGATAACCAAGAGTAAGAGCTAATCACGAGTAGTAGGGAGTGAGTCGGGAGCAAAAGGCGGAATCGGGTATAGCGCTCACCTGGAAAAGGACCGGTGTCAGCACACAGACATCTGGGTGCCGATTCCGATCCTGTAAAAATATTCCCCGTATGAATCGTATCCGGATTATTTTACGTACGAATCATACAAGTCCCATACAAACTGGCAAGTACGATTCGTATGTTAAAAAATCCATACGAATCGCATTGGGAAAATTCCCCGGGTCGGAAAAAGTGTCCGACACGTCCCCGGACAGTTTGACGTACGAATCGGTAAACTGAAGCCGAGCGCGCAAGTACGATCCGTCCCGTCCGTCCGAATGCACAACCGGATGGAAAAAACACCGTACGGAGCGAACTCCCATAGCAACCATGGAGACGTCCAAACATGTGCCCGCATACGCGCTGAGCACCCCCCCAGCCCAACCCCCAAGTACGCGCCGTACCCCCAGCCCCCCCATGTACACGCCATACACCCAGCCCCCCCATGTACGCGCCGTACCCCCAACCCACCCCCGTAGGCATGGAGCGTACCCCCACCCCACCCCGTAGGTACGGAGCGTACCCCCACACCCGTAGGTACAGAGCGTACCCCCACCCCACCCCGTAGGTACGGAGCGTACCCCCACCCCCCCTATGGACAGTGTGTACCCCCACCCCGTAGGTATGGAGCGTACCCCCACCCCCGTAGGTACGGTGCGGACCCCCAGCGCTAAGCGATGGGGGTCCGCACCGTACATACGGGGGTGGGGGTACGCTCCGTACACACGGGGTGGGGGTATGCTCTGTACCTACGGGGGAGGGGGTACGCTCTGTACCTACGGGGTGGGGGTACGCACCGTCTATAGGGGGGGTGAGGGGATGCACCGTCCATAGGGGGGGTGGGGGTACGCACCGTCCATACGGGGGTGGGGGTACACACCGTACCCCCAGCACCCTGTATGTACGCGCCGTACCCCCAGCCCCCCCATATGTACGCGCCGTACCCTCGGTTCCCGTATGTACGGCATGTACCCCCAGACCCCAACACCCTGCCCGTGCCTGTACGCACCCTACCCCAGGCCCCTACACCAGCACCCTCACCCAGCATTGCGCATGTACGAGTCGTACCAAGCCATAGCAAATGTGAGCACTGTACAACAACATGGCCGATGTACGCACCTTACAGACGCGAAAAACACACGTACCGAAACAGGACACTGCAAAACACCACAAGGAGAGTCAATTCGAATCGCACAACACCACAAAACACGTCCAACAAGCCCAAATACATCCAATACACTGACCTGCAACAGCCAAACAGGTAAACAGAGGCCCAAAACACAACTACTCCTTATAACACACCCACCCAAAGTTCAAACACAGCCACACCCACAAATGGACCAATAAAAAGGGCCCACACACACAAACCATGAGCCTTTGCAACAGACCCACTGCTGCCAGACCCCACAGACAACCCACAGCACCATACTTGAACCTTGACTACACCTTACACTTGCACACCTTCACACAACCACCTTCACAAACACCCCCTCATCACATTCACACACACACCTTCACAACCACACACACACACACACCCACAACCACCCACACCCCACACCATGCCCACAGACAAGAATCCAAAGTTCACAGCAGCGGAGCTGGAGATCCTTGTCAACGAAATCATCACATCAGAGTCGAGCCACAGCTCTTTGGAACATTGGTCAGACAGACCAGCATATCAGCAAAATCCGCCATGTGGCAGAGGATCGTCGAGAGGGTGAATGCTGTTGCGCCCATCAGAAGGACCAAGCCAGGTGGTTCGATCTACGGAGGACGGTCCGCCGCAAAATGACTGACGAATATAACCAGGGGAACATCACTGGAGGTGGCCCGCCCCGCAGACCGGTACACTACCATCCCTGGGAGGAGAAGGTGATGCGCACGCTGCCGCCGGTGGGAGTACACGGAGTAGAAGGAGTCGCCGAGCCTGGTGAGTACACAAACCACTCACCTCACATGGGGAGAACCGCATCAACAACCCAACTCCCAATAATGCACGCAACTACCCCAAAGCCATCACCGGACACAACCACACTACAAAAACACGCACATGCCACTAGCGGCTCTATGCCCCATGCACCAAGCAAGGCCATGCCAAGTCAAAGGCCACACAAAATACCAACACAAGACAGGATGTCCGTGATGCCGGGAGGGCGGGCCTCCAAAAAAACATTGTGCAACTCAGAAGCAGACACCAATGCCCTCAGCCCATATGGCCTAGGGCAGAGCTATACAAACAGTGTGTCCCGACACTGTACTGTGTCGCCTGCAAATGGTGGCCGCGTCGCAGGATGACCTGGGTATGAAGGCCCAATTTGCACATAACAGCAGCTAATGAAGAGGCATCACTGTGAAAGAGTGTCAGCACACACCGCCGCAGCAGCGCAGACTCAGAGACACTCTGCCCAATGGGGGCCGGGAGATTCTAAACAAAGCCACATGAACAAGCCAATGGCCTTTGAAAGACCTGCAAAGTGTGTGTGCCCAGGAAGCTGGGCTGAGGTGACAGAGGGTGACAGACAGACAGACGGAGGGAGAGGGAGGGAGACAGAGGGCAACAGAGGGAGACAGACAGAGGGAGGAGGGTGACAGAGGGAGGGAGACAAAATCACCCTTGGGTGGTGTGGGCATGTACGCTCGTCAGCAGGTGGACTGTTTGCATGTTGACAAGGTCTGGCAGTGCGTGAAACACCCCTTTTTCGTTTGGAAATCACTGCGCCATGTGTCAAACTGTGCACGAGTAGATCCTTGCTGCAGGCACAAACCTAACCTTACACCCAGTATACCCACTCACTGTGTTGGTTAGAACCCAGTCACAAATGCATAAGTTACCTACCTGCATTCTCCAATAGATATGAAAAAGCACCATTTGCCCACGTACAGTGCAACACGTAAGCCGGTTCTGCATCGCTCGCTACGCACGCTCGCTACACTGCTCACTGCGTTAAAAAATGATGCAACAACAAAGAGTGTGTCACACATAGGAAAAGCGTTGAGAGCTGTGGCCAAGGGACATACCCATGCACTATGCACAATGCACAGGGACTTGCCAAGTACAGACAAGGTAGATGACACTTGGCCCTGCTGTAGACAGCACAAGGAAATCCTGTGACCACTGTACACTCAAACACCAACTCCACATGCCACCTACCTACCACAGGAACTCACATTCACTGTCATGCCAGCATGCACCATGAGGGGATAGACACATCACCTGGTAGACCCAATGACAAATCACACCACACCCAACAGCATGCCCGGTCACCCCCCCCCTTACACAAGCACACACCCCCGGGGCAGCCAACGCCAATTGGCACTCCCACAATGGATATGTGACACAACAAGACCAATCCATAGCCAAATAAGCATCCCAACACTCATTAGACAGGCCAAATTACCAGGAGTACATATCAATCTGTCCCCCGCAACATACCCATCTACAAGTGCACTGTGAGAGGAATGCTAGACATATCCAACTACCCAGAGGAACTGTGCCAACTTGAGTATGTATGAAACATGGATGTCGCATGAAACACCATTAACATTGTCTCTCTCTCACACACAGGGCAACGTCGTCGATCTCCCCCCAACACTGGGGGGGAGGAATCACAGGACCAGGCTCGGCGTGACGATGATCCCACCGGCAGCGACGACTCTCACCACACCGTGGATGACCCCGACCAACCTGGCCCCTCTGGTGCCTAAGCACCTGCAGCACCTGCGTCAGGTACAACTGTGCCAACCACCACCCCCAATCCTGCCACATCCCAGGATACACACAGGAGCCCTGCTTGCACACAACAATGCAGCCAGTCTGACCAGGAGGGACAAGGTATTCCGGGCACCCAGGAGGAGGCAGGCGACCCCGCAAATGCCATCCCTCAGGGGTCCCGGAGACCCGATGTGCCCACAACGGCAGGCCAGGCTCAAGTGGGCAGGGGTGGTGGGAGTGGAGGACGGCGGAGGCGCAAACCTGACCAGACAGCTGAGGAACCCGTTATGTCACATGTCCGCAACATCCTGGACACATACCGGCGTGACACCAGGGGTATCAGCCAGGCAGTGGAGTCCCTCAATGCGATTAAGAACCTGCAGGCCGAGCAATATGCCAGTCAACAGCAACACCAAGGACGGATGGAGGCAAGACTGGCTGAGCTCGTGGCGGTGCAAACGGACATGAGCCGTTCACTCCGTCGGATTGCCGAAAACATGGGCAACCCTCCCTGTGCTACCAGGCGAAGATCACCACCAGCCACAGGGAGGGATCAGGAGGAGGAGGATTCGTCCGACGGACCATCACAGACATCGTCACGGCCTGCTTCTGAGGGTACCCGGAGGAAGGTGGGTCGTCCACGCAAAAGACCGTGAGAGTCAGCGCACCATCACCATCTCCCATGTCACCTGGCCTGGCACCTGGCCCTCTGGCGCAACAGCAGCACCTCATCCAATGACATTCTCTGCCACATGGACTTGCTGGTCACTGTCTGACCAATGTTGACAAAGACTGTGGCATGGACTCTGATGACTTCCAATGGCAAGGATCCCAACTCCCCCTGTGAACTTTGGATTACAGACACCCGACGAGCACCTCTTTACATCCCCCCAAACACGTACCCCACCACTAATAAAAATCATAAAAATCACGAGATGATGCCGTCATTTTGCATATTCCATAACATGTGTGTGTTGGAAAGTCAAACCATGCCTGAGTTTTGAAGTAACTCCAACCATGCATACCCTGGGCTCTGAGTCTGGCACAGGACACACATGGGTCACAATGTATCATCCAATACAGACATGGAGCACCATACTCACCCGTGATGGGCCCAACCAGCTGAGGGGGTGCCTGCACAACTGTGCGGACAGACTTATTGCGAAGAGCAACAGTCATGCGCAGAGGTCAGGGATCATGTGGAGTGTCCTGGGGTGGGAGTCCCAGGTATGTGTAGCCAGGTGGGAGAACTATGTCCTGCATGCTGGAGTCAGGTGGATGTGGAGAATGGTGGCAGGCCAAGGTTGGATGCATGGAGATGGCACAATGGGGTCTTGGATGACAGTGCCACAAGGTTGTGTTGGGGTCGTGGTCGTGGGCTGCATCCTGAGTGTGGGCGTGGATTGTGAAGGTCATCCTGCAGCTGACAGTGATCCATTGCAGCTATCTCTGTTGGAGGGTGATGTGGCTGGGTCGCCGGATGTTGAAGCAGAGCTGTGCAGATGCACCCTGGATGTGGACAAGTATCATGGGAGCTGTAACGTACTTCTCCGTAGAGTGCAGGGTAGGATTAGACACGGATGTTGTAGTTGACCTGGGGGATGGTCTGTCTTGCCTTGAGGTGGATCGAACTGTGGATCTTGTGCATAATGCAGAGTGTGCTGAAGCCTGAAGTACAGATGTTGGTGATCAGCATAGCACATGTGAGCAAGCAATCCATGATGCACACCAGCTCGTGTGCGTGGACACTGTGTGCCTGTGCAGGGCCCTTGCGGGTGGGACACAAGCAGTTGACCCAGCTGTAAGGGGACAATCCGCAGATGAACACCTCAGTCATGTACAAGTCCAGCATCAGGTGGCCGATGTTCAGCCATCTGCCAATGGATACCATGCATTATTCAATATGAGAACTGGCAAGGACTGCGTCTTTGGGGAGGGTGAGGAGCACCTGGCTGTCAATGGGACACCAGATGATGATGAGATGCAGTGCGCATGTCATGGTGTAGAGGGGGATCCTGGACACATTGTAGACTGACACGCTGAGACATGATACCTGTGTCATGTGTCCCACAACAACACCATACTACATACAGAGGCCTGGAGTACCACTCCCATGGCCTTGTTGGGGTACAGAGCCGGTGGGGAGTAGGAGGGACATGACCTGGTTGGTGTGACAGGGCATGGAAGGCGTGCCAGCGCTGTGTAGGCAGTTGGAGTTGCACACTCATTATGCAAAGGTGTTGTGTGGGCGATGAGTGCATGCCTGAGTGCATGCAACAGATGTATTGGATGGACATTGCTTGGTGGGTGGCCTCAACATCATGGTGTAGCATGATGTGGCACATGCAAGGACATGAGGCACGTGCAATGTGCACGTAGCATGTGCAGATGGTCCAGCCCTTGCCACCGCAACTGTGTCACACACAAGCAGATTACACCAAAATGAATGGGTGGAGGGAGGAAGGGGGGTGCGTCTTAGAGGCGTGTGTGTGAGGCCAAATATAGAAACTGTGTGCCCTTGCTGCAGGGCCTGCAGCAGCAGGCGCCATGTCCTGAAAACCCTGCCACAAGTTGCACACAAACACAAGCATGTCAGAAAGGACTACTGCAGAAGGTGTATGATAAGGAAGGAGTGTCTGGTTCAACATGGCACACACACAGACAATGGATGCACATGCAGCAAAGTGGCCGTTGTGGGGACTGAGATGCCAAAATACATACACAGCCATGTACATCATGCACAATACATATCATAATCCCTGACAAACAGCTTGCATCTTGCTACTCTACACATAGACTCCTATGCACAATCTGTGATAACTATGCCAGACATGCCGCATGCACAGTGGCAAGAGACCTGCATTGACAGAGATGAGGCACCTTGGAGGTTGAGGGACACCTTTATTAGTCATGTTTGCCGGAAGGCAAATGCATCTATATTAACAGATGCACAGGTCATGTGGATGAACATGTGGGACCTACACTGACACCCCCCTTTGCACCACAGATGCAGGAAATCCATAGAACTGGCACACAAGTGACGGGTTTGAGGCAAACACCCCGTGCTGCTCACGGAGAGGCTGCTATTCACCATTGAGCCTCTAATGGGGATGTCCCACACTATGTCAACCCGGTGCATCCCGTATGTTTCCGAGGGCAGTGTCACACACATTGATGCCTTCATCACAATCCACAATCACATTACAGATGACTGTCACCAAGTGGACTATCAATTCAGGTGAATCCAGCTCCATGTCATGTGCCCCATAGTGATTCTACATGTATGCAAAGTAACCAAACATGAACAGGAGCAGTGCACACACATTCCAAACAAATAGCACACCCAAAAAGCCGTGCTGCATCCCTTACCCTAAGGCAAATTTTCGACATGTCCGTGCATGTTACGCTGATTCAGCACACGTTGCTGTATTCATGAGGAATAGCAGTAGCACAACAATGCCACCAGCAGACAGCATGCGCAAATACCTGGGGATGAGAGACACACAAGAAGTGAGCCAAAAGAAGCACATCCGCATGCATGGACATGTACTCGACACGTATAGGGTTGTCAACATGCTAGGTGAAAATAGTGTCTCAGGAAAGACATTCTTTTATTACACCATCACTCGAGTGACACATCCACACACACCTCTGACTCACTTGCCATATATGCAGATGGACCCACACATTGCAACACATGCCACACAAGCCTCAATGCGTGCACACTCAGACACTGCAACTCACCACTAAGCAAAGAAGTTGCATATGAGCCGACTCCGGATGTCCTCTTCCTCCTCCTCCTCAACATCACTTGCCTCGTCACCAAGCCCCTCATCCTCCACGGGTGGATGTTCCTGCTCATCGGGATCCAGGATGAGTGGCACAGCTTTCTCCACTGCCATGTTGTGCAGCATGCAGCACACGAGGAAGATTTTGCAGACCTTCACCGGTGCATATGGGAGTGCGCCGCCGGTCTTGTGCAGGCACCGGAATCGGCTCTTCAGGAGGCCAAAGGTCCTCTCTATCACTCGCCTGGTCTGCCCATGGGCGTTGTTGTACCGGTGATCGGCAGCCGTTCTGGGGTTGCGGAGAGGCGTGATCAGCCATGGCATGTTGGGAAGCCAGAGTCCCCTACATGGAAACATCATGGACAGAAGTGGGTCAGGAGAAGCAGTAAGACAGAAAGATGACGCTAAATACAGGACTAACAGAGTATACACACCAACAAGACATGCTCGTTCGTTGCACAGCTGCAGCATCATTTCAGGCACCCTGCTATGCCTCATGATGTAGGCATCGTGTGCTGATCCTGGAAAACGAGCACAGACATGGGAAATCACCATGTTAGCAAGACACACCACAAGGGCATTAATGGAGTGGTAATGGAGTGGTAATGTTTACGGTTGCGGAAGGCTTCCTCCTGTGCCTGTGGTGGTACCAAAGCCACATGTGTCCCATCAATAGACCCAATGACATGGGGCATCCCTCCCAGGCCATAGAAGTCACCCTTGACACCTGTCAACTGCTCAGGAGTTGGGAAATGAATAAACTCATCCAGGTGAACCAACATGGCCTCTACAAAATCATGCAGGACACGGCTGAACATGGTCTGGGACATGCCACCAACATGAGCTATGGAATATTGAAACGTACCCGTGGCAAAGAAATGTAGGGCTGCCATCACCTTCATCATGGGTGTCAGTGCAGTAGGATACCTGTGTAGCGGTTGGAGGTGTGGTGCCAGCCTTGCTGTCAAGTTCTCAATCAACCGTTGGGTGAAGCGGTAGCGGCGTATACAGTCACGTTCCCTCAGGCCAGCCAAGTCTGGAATTGGTCGGGGGAGAGGCAGAGCCCTGCAGTAATTTGGAAGGGACCACGAAGAGTGAGTACAGTACAACAACAATGTCAATGTACTGAGCACATGTTAAACAGCCAATACCCATATGCTACATACAGAGTCAGGTCTGTGCAATATATCCTGGACACGTATGCCAGGCAGGTGACACTCCTACCAAGAGCCAGCTACAAACGTGGATTCTCAAGCTCAACATGACATGGCATGAAACTAGCTGTGGGCCAGTGTAAGTGAACAGGCAGACGCATTACAGGAGTGACAGACATCTACATATGTGCAGAAGAAGGATGTTTATCATACAGACAGGTTGCGGAACACTAGAGGCACAGGTCACATGTCCCTGAAAAAAGGACAGACCACACACCTTGCCATGAAGGGGTACATGTCAAGACTGATCACTCATACATTGATACTACGCAGATATGTCCTTGTCTCGCAAGTCCATGTTCAATGCATACATACACACGTTACGTCTGATTCCACATGTGTCCTGGTGTGCATAATAGTGTGCCATGCCCATCTACACACAGGCACATGTTGGATGCAGCAACTGCAGATGCATTTGACGGAACACCAACAGCAAGCTTATGGGAACACATGACACACACATGACATACTCACATCGTGCAACGCCGGTAGTCACATGTCAGGTGTCATTATCCGTGTACCTGGCATCAGGGGACAGTTGCGGGTGTTGGCGACTGTGCCATGCCAGTGACGCATTGCTCAACAAGTCTGTACTACATGCACACATGTCAAAGGTGTGAAGGGGATGTGTGGCACATAGTGCACCATCACACATGACATGTGTACACAGCTCATCACACATCTATTGGGTTCAAACATCAGGAGATATGTGCCACATCACAGCCTGACACACTTAGGCCCGAGACATGTAGGACTGCACTGACAATGACTACCAGCCTTGGCCAAGTATGACAGCTAAATTCCTTTCTGTGTGCCGCCTGTCACCAGTGTAAGGTGTGAAACGCACCGTACACACGCTCTGAGGACGTGTGTAGGGTCCGTATCACTATGGTTGTGTTGCCGTAGGCGTACGCCATAGGGATACGGTCCGTACACGCGTGTGTAGGGTCCATAACACTATGGTTGTGTTGCCGTAGGCTTACGCCATAGGGATACGGTCCGTACACGCGTGGGTAGGGTCCGTATCACTATGGTTGTGTAACCATAGGCATACGCCATAGGGATACGGTCCGTACACGCGTGTGTAGGGTCCGTATCACTATGGTTGTGTTGCCGTAGGCGTACGCCATAGGGATACGGTCGGTACACGCGTGTGTAGGGTCCGTATCACTATGGTTGTGTTGCCGTAGGCGTACGCCATAGGGATACGGTCCGTACACGCGTGTGTAGGGTCCGTATCACTATGGCTGTGTTGCCGTAGGCGTACGCCATAGGGATACGGTCCGTACACGCATGTGTAGGGTCAGTATCACTATGGCGTACGCCTACGGCAACACAACCATAGTGATACGGACCATACACACGTGTGTACGGACCGTATCCCTATGGCGTACGCCTACCGCAACACAACCATAGTGATAGGACCCTACACACGCGTGTACGGACCGTATCCCTATGGCGTACGCCTACGGCAACACAACCATAGTGATACGGACCCTACACACGCATGTACGGACAGTATCACTGGAGTAGTGGTGCCCTAGGGGCGTGGAACGCACCGTACCTGTGTGTGTATAGTGAAATTACATAGGGGCAACATGAGGGACAAGTATAAGGGCCTAAATGCATGCTGGTTGTCATGGAGACCGAGTTTCAAGTTCAAATATTTTCATCAGGTGGCCAGCAAGAGTCGGTTGGAGACAATATACTATGTTGCAAAGTGGTTGTTGACTTGACATCATGCTCAATTTTTAAACCATGCAAAGCCCCTCACTGGGGTAGGTTTAAAGGGATTGGAGGAAACGTAGGATGCAAATGAGATTGACCAATCACTCTGTACTCCTGTAAATGAAACAGGCCAGCAAGGCAAATATAAGGCAGCCAGGTCCCATGAGAGAGCACTTGCCTGCACAACCTTTCATTCCACACCACTGCTGCTGCTCGTGATTCCTCTGGCACCATGTCCAGGTCTGTGGAGAGGGCCCGGCCATTCACCCTGGAGGAGAATGTGGTCTTGCTGGATGTCATCCTCCCACAGTACCCCAGCCTGTATGGGAGACCAGGGGAGCAGGTGAGTGCTGACTCCACTAGCTTAGACTGTGCCCCTTTTTTGTGACTGTCACTTCTGGCATTGTGTCCAGGTGTGACAGACATGCAATGTTGTTTAGAGTGGGTCCCGGGGGGGGGAATGCCTCATGTCTCCCATGCAGAGCATGCTGTAGTGCATGTCTGCACTCCTCACTTGCATAGTGCTTACTGTGACAATCACTGTATGGTGCATGCCACATCCAGCCTGGCTAATCCTCTTGGGAATGTTGTTTCGACAGCCCTGATGTGATTCTGTGTTTCCCCCAGTGTGACAGGTGACTGTACCCACAGATGTGTGTGAGTTGAGTGTACCTGTGGTGAGAGTGTCCAAATGATGTGTTCGTCCCCTGGACATTGGTGTGTGTGTAAGTCCCCTGTCATGTGGGTGAGTGTCTTTGTGGAGTGTTGCAGCCCAGATGCATGAGGGATGCATATACCCTACCCATCTGATGTGAGCAGGGAGCAGTGCTGTGTGTCTGACGTGCTGGGCTAGCCCAACACCTGTGACACCCCCCAGTCAAGTGGCACATGTGCAGAGTGAGGTTTGTACCCGCAGTTGCCAATGGCAGGTGATTGTCCTGTGCCTGTGTGTGTCTGTGTACTCTGCTGAGTTTTCGTCAGTGGCCTGGGGCATGTGACTGCTGTGAGGTGCTGTACATAATCCTGGTGTAGCTTGTGATGCACAGTGTGAGCCATGAGCATTGATTGTGTCGCACCCCTCATTCCACCTGTGTACTTTCAATGCCACGTAGTGCATTTTGTCTTCCCCAGAGGATAATGTCCCTATGACAAAGGTGCAATGAGTCTGCTGCATACTATGCCCTGTTCAAACCAGCCAAATTGTTCAAATGTGTGTCTCTGTGACATGTAGCATGTATATTTAAGTAGTCTAACTTTGTCATCCTCACAGGTAGGCGCCTATGCCAAGGGGGAGATATGGAAGCGGGCCGTCAGGGCCGTGAGGTCGGTGGAGGGTCGGAAGCGGCGCCTGGCCCAGGTGAGGAAACACTGGCAGGATATCCGGTGCTGGACCAGGAGGATCGCCCGAGTCCTGCTGGGGGACTCACCAGAAGGGAAGAAGAACCGTGGGCGCCGGCGCCTGACCCACATCATGAAGCGTGTACTGGCGGTGGTCTTCCCTGACTTGGATAGGCGCTTACTGGAGAAGCAGCAGCAGGAAGGGGGTAGGTACATATGTGTTTGTTGTGTGTCACCAGCTTTTGGAAGTGCGCGGTCGCATGGATACACTGCCAGGGTTTATATGTACAGTGCATATCCTGTTCCACAAAGTCAACCCGTGCGGTTCTTCCTCCCTTCCCCTCCTTGACATGTGTTCCCGGGTCTGTGGGTAGTCACTCTTGCACAAGGTTATCTAGGCTGGCAGTTAATCCAAGTGCCCAATGCTTGCAACATCATGTGTGGAGGTGGTGTGTTACATATGTTGTGAGCTTGCCTGGGCCAGTTCAGACATTGTGGGGTCCATGTTAGTTGGCACTGCTGCTGAGTCCCAACATAGGAGTGTGTCTTAACAGTGTACTGCCTTACAGCATGCATGACCAATGTTGTGCCCTCAGACATGATGTGCATGAGTGTGAGATATGCATAGTGCAGGGACGGTCGCTTCTGTTGCAGTCATATCCATACAGGACCATGGAGGAGTGTGGCCACTACAGTCCCCTGGGGCACCTTTTCCTAGGTATCATGTGTGTCAGCCAACAATGTGGACATTCTCTGTGTCTTCAGCATAGGTTGGACTCTGTGGCATTGTACCCTGGCCTCATTTGTATTTACGTTAAGTGTGCTACATGTGTCCACTTGACAGGGTGACCCAATTTGGCTTGTGCATACTCACAGTGGCCAGTGCCTGTGTGTCTTGGTACAACTATCTGATGCTGGTTGTTTGTCAATTATATGTGTTGTCAGGCGCACGAGGGGTAGTTCGTGTACAATCAGGATTTATTGTAGGGCATTTTTTTTATCCCCGAGTACGAGGTGTAAGTACTTCCTCTGTCTCAATCACATTGTCTCAGGTAGGGGGGTGTTTGTGCCGGAAAGGCCTACATGTCCAAACCGTATGTCTCCTTGCCAGGTCTGGCCTGTGTGTGATGATTGTCTGGACATACACTCAACATGCAGTGACCCAGGCATGTTGGGCATGGTTTAATGTATTTGCTAAGCATGCATGTGCCAAAAGTTAACAGACATGGTTCCTGCTCATCCCTTTTTTGGCAACGGTGTGTGGTCCAGATGCTGTGCTGGACTGTCCCCAGACACTAGCTCCTCTGTCTCATTTGATATCAAGTTATTTGCTGTCGTGTCATGCTCTCCATTGTTTCTCAGTGGCATGGTGGGTCATCCCACTGTGTGGTGCAGGGCCTACACATGTGCGTAGTATTGTAGATGTTACTCATGTTGCTTTTCATGCTATGCACTGTGACCTATGTAGTTTTGACTCATGGCCTGGCCTATGGGCCCTGTATATAGTGGACATTTCTTTTGCTATAATTTTTTATGCTGAGTAAAGCATTTTGGTTTTCATTTGCACACAAATGCTTTTCTGGTCTTGCTGTTGGTGCTGCTTCATGATTTGGGGTGGTGATAATGTGTTAGGTGTCTGGGAAATGTTGTAGTGTGCTGCTCATGGGGTGGACCCTGGTATCTGTGTGCCATCACAAGGTATCTGCAAATAATCATTGGTCATGTAAGCTCTTACTGTATGGTGACATTGTCCCAAGGTGTGTTCCATCCTCTGTGGACCCTGACATCTTCCCTGCAGGGTGTTTCCCAATTGTTGTGCTGAGCTCTGTCTACATTTCCTGGGTGTGTGATGGATCCCTTCAACTTTGGCCATGCATGCTCAGCAATGTCTCCACCTGCATCATTTGTGGCATCCTTGGTGGTCACTGTAATTGTGTATGGAGTATATTGACATGACTTCATGTGGACATGTTCCCTTTTACGCACTATGCATGTGTGTACTCCCAACCTCGCACACATGTATTACGTGTTCTGCAGGGTCTTTGGGCACCTGTCTGACAATTGTGGGCATTGTATCTGTGGGTACTCCACCCTTTTCCTTCCATGGGAGGCAACAACGTGTTGGCTGCCCCAGCACCTGTACATTCCTATCAGTCCTGGAATGTGCGTGACAGTGTGTGTTCCCTTTGGGTCTCTTAGTTTAGTAGGGTGGCACATGAATATAAAGTCTTTTTGCATGCTCTCAGTGTGTGTATTGTGCTGCCAGCGCCAGGGGTGGGTAAGCATGTGTCATTTGTCATCACACCCACATGTGGTGTGTCATGCAGTGGGGGGTGGACATCCACCCTCATGGGAGTAGGACACCGCTGTCAGTGATGTGTTGGCATGCCACTCTCAATATAGTCGCACTTTGTGTATGCCTTCATGCACCCATGGAGTTTTGCTAATTGTAGGATGGTGTACACACCACCATGTCTCTGTCCACTGCTGGGAGGACTCTGCACCCACCCCTCCTGTGTCTGGGCACTGCTGGGAGGACTCTGCACCCACCCCTCCTGTGTCTGGGCACTGCTGGGAGGACTCTGCACCCAACCCTCTTGTGTCTGGGCACTGCTGGGAGTGATAGGCACCCACCCCTCCTGTGTCTGGGCACTGCTGGGAGGACTCTGCACACACCCCTCCTGTGTCTGGGCACTGCTGGGAGGACTCTGCACCCACCCCTCCTGTGTCTGGGCACTGCTGGGAGTGATAGGCACCCACCCCTCCTATGTCTGGGCACTGCTGGGAGGACTCTGCACCCACCCCTCCTATGTCTGGGCACTGCTGGGAGTGATAGGCACCCACCCCTCCTATGTCTGGGCACTGCTGGGAGTGATAGGCACCCACCCCTCCTGTGTCTGGGCACTGCTGGGAGGACTCTGCACCCACCCCTCCTGTGTCTGGGCACTGCTGGGAGGACTCTGCAACCACCCCTCCTGTGTCTGGGCACTGCTGGGAGTGATAGGCACCCACCCCTCCTGTGTCTGGGCACTGCTGGGAGGACTCTGCACACACCCCTCCTGTGTCTGGGCACTGCTGGGAGTGATAGGCACCCACCCCTCCTGTGTCTGGGCACTGTTGGGAGGACTCTGCACCCACCCCTCCTGTGTCTGGGCACTACTGGGAGGACTCTGCACCCACCCCTCCTGTGTCTGGGCACTGCTGGGAGTGATAGGCACCCACCCCTCCTATGTCTGGGCACTGCTGTGAGGACTCTGCACTCACCCCTCCTGTGTCAGGGCACTGCTGGGAGGACGCTGCACCCACCCCTCCTGTGTCTGGGCACTGCTGGGCGGACTCTGCACCCACCCCTCCTGTGTCTGGGCACTGCTGGGAGTGATAGGCACCCACCCCTCCTATGTCTGGGCACTGCTGGGAGGACTCTGCACCCACCCCTCCTGTGTCTGGGCACTGCTAGGAGGACTCTGCACCCACCCCTCCTGTGTCTGGGCACTGCTGGGAGTGATAGGCACCCACCCCTCCTGTGTCTGGGCACTGCTGGGCGGACTCTGCACCCACCCCTCCTGTGTCTGGGCACTGCTGGGAGTGATAGGCACCCACCCCTCCTATGTCTGGGCACTGCTGGGAGGACTCTGCAACCACCCCTCCTGTGTCTGGGCACTGCTGGGAGGACTCTGCAACCACCCCTCCTGTGTCTGGGCACTGCTGGGAGTGATAGGCACCCACCCCTCCTGTGTCTGGGCACTGCTGGGAGGACTCTGCACACACCCCTCCTGTGTCTGGGCACTGCTGGGAGTGATAGGCACCCACCCCTCCTGTGTCTGGGCACTGTTGGGAGGACTCTGCACCCACCCCTCCTGTGTCTGGGCACTACTGGGAGGACTCTGCACCCACCCCTCCTGTGTCTGGGCACTGCTGGGAGTGATAGGCACCCACCCCTCCTATGTCTGGGCACTGCTGTGAGGACTCTGCACTCACCCCTCCTGTGTCAGGGCACTGCTGGGAGGACGCTGCACCCACCCCTCCTGTGTCTGGGCACTGCTGGGCGGACTCTGCACCCACCCCTCCTGTGTCTGGGCACTGCTGGGAGTGATAGGCACCCACCCCTCCTATGTCTGGGCACTGCTGGGAGTGATAGGCACCCACCCCTCCTGTGTCTGGGCACTGCTGGGAGGACTCTGCACACACCCCTCCTGTGTCTGGGCACTGCTGGGAGTGATAGGCACCCACCCCTCCTGTGTCTGGGCACTGTTGGGAGGACTCTGCACCCACCCCTCCTGTGTCTGGGCACTACTGGGAGGACTCTGCACCCACCCCTCCTGTGTCTGGGCACTGCTGGGAGTGATAGGCACCCACCCCTCCTATGTCTGGGCACTGCTGTGAGGACTCTGCACTCACCCCTCCTGTGTCAGGGCACTGCTGGGAGGACGCTGCACCCACCCCTCCTGTGTCTGGGCACTGCTGGGCGGACTCTGCACCCACCCCTCCTGTGTCTGGGCACTGCTGGGAGTGATAGGCACCCACCCCTCCTATGTCTGGGCACTGCTGGGAGGACTCTGCACCCACCCCTCCTGTGTCTGGGCACTGCTGGGAGGACTCTGCACCCACCCCTCCTGTGTCTGGGCACTGCTGGGAGTGATAGGCACCCACCCCTCCTGTGTCTGGGCACTGCTGGGCGGACTCTGCACCCACCCCTCCTGTGTCTGGGCACTGCTGGGAGTGATAGGCACCCACCCCTCCTATGTCTGGGCACTGCTGGGAGGACTCTGCAACCACCCCTCCTGTGTCTGGGCACTGCTGGGAGGACTCTGCAACCACCCCTCCTGTGTCTGGGCACTGCTGGGAGTGATAGGCACCCACCCCTCCTGTGTCTGGGCACTGCTGGGAGGACTCTGCACACACCCCTCCTGTGTCTGGGCACTGCTGGGAGTGATAGGCACCCACCCCTCCTGTGTCTGGGCACTATTGGGAGGACTCTGCACCCACCCCTCCTGTGTCTGGGCACTACTGGGAGGACTCTGCACCCACCCCTCCTGTGTCTGGGCACTGCTGGGAGTGATAGGCACCCACCCCTCCTATGTCTGGGCACTGCTGTGAGGACTCTGCACTCACCCCTCCTGTGTCAGGGCACTGCTGGGAGGACGCTGCACCCACCCCTCCTGTGTCTGGGCACTGCTGGGCGGACTCTGCACCCACCCCTCCTGTGTCTGGGCACTGCTGGGAGTGATAGGCACCCACCCCTCCTATGTCTGGGCACTGCTGGGAGGACTCTGCACCCACCCCTCCTGTGTCTGGGCACTGCTGGGAGGACTCTGCACCCACCCCTCCTGTGTCTGGGCACTGCTGGGAGTGATAGGCACCCACCCCTCCTGTGTCTGGGCACTGCTGGGAGGACTCTGCACCCACCCCTCCTGTGTCTGGGCACTGCTGAGAGTGATAGGCACCCACCCCTCCTATGTCTGGGCACTGCTGGGAGGACTCTGCACCCACCCCTCCTGTGTCTGGGCACTGCTGGGAGGACTCTGCACCCACCCCTCCTGTGTCTGGGCACTGCTGGGAGTGATAGGCACCCACCCCTCCTGTGTCTGGGCACTGCTGGGAGGACTCTGCACCCACCCCTCCTGTGTCTGGGCACTGCAGGGAGGACTCTGCACCCACCCCTCCTGTGTCTGGGCACTGCTGGGAGTGATAGGCACCCACCCCTCCTGTATCTGGGCACTGCTGAAAGGACTCTGCACCCACCCCTCCTGTGTCTGGGCACTGCTGGGAGGACTCTGCAACCACCCCTCCTGTGTCTGGGCACTGCTGGGAGTGATAGGCACCCACCCCTCGTATGTCTGGGCACTGCTGGGGCTGATGGCCACACACCCCTATGTGTCTGTCCCCTGGCGTGGTACGACCCGTACCCACGTCCATAAGGGATGGGTATGGGCCGTACCCCTACGTCACCCCAACAATGGCGGTACGGCCCGTACCCACGTCCCTAAGGCATGGGTACGGGCCGTACCGCCATTGTTGGGGTGACGTAGGGGTGGGCGTGGTACGACCCGTACACATGCCTTTGGGACGTGGGTACTGGCCGTTCCGCCATTGTTGGGGTGCCGTTGGGGTACGGCCCGTACCCACGCCTTAAGGGCGTGGGTACGGGTCGTACCACGCCCACCCCTACGGCACCCCAACAATGGCGGTACGGCCCGGACCCACGTCCGAAAGCCATGGGTACGGGTCGTACCACGCCCACCCCTACGTCACCCCAACAATGGCGGTACGGCCCGTACCCACGTCCCAAAGGCATGGGTACGGGCCGTACCGCCATTGTTGGGGTGCCGTAGGGGTATGGCCCGAACCCATGCCTTAAGAGCGTGGGTACGGGTCGTACCACGCCCACCCCTACGTCACCCCAACAATGGCGGTACGGCCCGTACCCATGCCTTTGGGACGTGGGTATGGGCCGTACCGCCATTGTTGGGGTGACGTAGGGGTGGGCGTGGTACGACCCGTACCCACGCTCTTAAGGCGTGGGTACGGTGCGTACCACAATTGTTGTGTTGCCAGTTCGCATCCATGTCGACTTCCGTTGTGGCGGACGCAGTCCTTGGTGGAGACGCCCCCGCCCCTCGAAGTGACCAGGCCCTGGGGGTCAGGTATGTAGAGGGCATGTATGATTTTAAACTTGGGTGGGGGTTATGATTCCTGCCCCTGCCCCCCCCTTTGCCCCTGGGTGTTGTTCTGACCTTCTGCGGCATCTGCGTCGGTTCCTGTACACCAGGTGGACTGCTATGAGGGCCGGGATGACACGTAGGTTGGGGTCCATGGCTGTCCGTCGCGTACAGGTGCTCCTTCTGCGCGTCGTCCTGATTTCCCGGCAGTTTTTGGCTGCCGTAAAATATAATCCGTGAGGAGTGACGTGGGCACGGATCGTACTTGCTGGTTCGTGAATCGCTGCCTGACTCCGTCCGGACGTCACGTCCGCGGTGTCCCGGATCCGAATTGTGGGTATGTTTTATCCGGTCGGTGTTTTTTACGATTCGTACGGAAATGGTGTTTCTTTACGAATCGTACTTGCGGGTTTGGAAGGTGTTTTTCCCGGGTACGAGTCAGACGGAGACAACGCTCCGACGGTTCGTACCCGGGTTTTACAGGATCGGAATCGGCACCCTGGTGTGTGAAGATATGGAAGCCAAAAACCGGCGTCAATTGGAATGCGTCTGGGGGGGAGAAGGGTCAATTATACGTGTTCGAGGTCCAAGCAGGATCCTCTTTGGACCTGGAACCGTAAACGGCATGAGTCCGAGTAGGTCGGGCCAAAGGGGAAAAACAATCAGAAAATAGCCATACGTCGGCCGGAGCGACGTCACGGCATAAGGCATGTACGTCGAAGTGGACGGGAGTGGTGTGATGAGGTTAAAGGGCCTGAGTAGCCAGGCGCGTTTAGGAATAATTGGAAAAGATAATAAGGAATGTATTCAAAGTTGATAAAAGCGATGCATCTTAGAGACATAACATTGTATTATCACTTGACATTTAAGAGAACATTCGTAATGGAATATCAACAAAATTACATGAGGAGCTGCTTTGCCGCAAACTTCACTTTACCTGTGCCATTGGAAGAGATTTCCAACCCCAGGAAGGCCCTGACTTCGCGCCTGGAGGCGCTGATGCTGCTGCTGTGCGCCGAGGGGTCGCTTAAAACAACTCGCAGCACCCGCTTTGCGGGAGCTGCTTCGCCGCAATCTTAACTACACCTGTGCCATTGGAAGGTGACTCCAACCCCCAGAAGGCCCTGACTTCGCGCCTGGAGGCGCTGACGCTGCTGCTGTGCGCCGAGGGGGCGCTTAAAACAACTCGTGGCTCCCGCTTTGCCGCAAACTTCACTTTACCTGTGCCATTGGAAGGGGACTCCAACCCCCAGAAGGCTCTGACTTCGCGCCTGGAGGCACTGGCGCTGCTGCTGTGCACCGAGGAAGCTCTTAAAACAACTTGCGGCACCCGCTTTGCGGGGTGCGCGCCGACCGACTGAGACTGGACCGGGCCAACTCTCTTTCACCGAGACTCCATCATGGGTAAGCGAAAAGACTTATGTTCTGCAGTTTCCACAAAATCTAAGGCAAAGATACCACGCAACTGTGCCTCCATTATCTCTTATTTGACTACAGCTGTGGGGGCCATAACCAATGAGATTCAGGACGTGGAGGCTCAGCTGGGGTTGGGGACTGATGGAACGGTTGTCATTGCCACTGAGGATGCTCTATGTCTAGACCCCGTCCCCAGCCCAATAATAGACGTGGCTGCAAATAACATCACTAGAGACAATGACACTGCTTCTACGTCTTGCCCGGAACTACCAAGAGACGGGGCCGTAGCCTTTGGTAAAAAAAGGAGGAAAAAATGTTTAAAAACAGACCCCGCCATAAAGGAGCTATCAGCACGGAAGGGGGGCGCTGATCACCGGCCTACAGAGGAACTGTCATCCTTTAATTCGACCAAAGTGTACGTGGACTCAGTTCTCTCACATATTGACATGCTTATTGGTTCACTCAAGGAGGACTTACTTAAGTATGTTAAATCTGGTTTAGATCGTGTGATGGATAGGTTAATTAAAATAGAGTCTAAACTTGATGACCCCAGTGTGGGAGGGAGTCGGGTTCACAATGTAAATATCGTAGGTAACAGATCAGGTAAAGCTGAGGATGGCAGGAGCTTACAAACACCCCATATTACGATCCCCGATGATGGGAGGTTACCGATTTCGATACCCTTGGGGCCCATTAATATAAATGATGTATGTAATGGCCCAACAGGCAGTACCGCTAAGGGAGTCGTGAGCACTCCTCAGCAGAAGTCCAATATACCATTTTTGACAGGGTCAAATCTAACATCTTCGGGAGCACCTGTCAAACAAGAAAGGCTGAATCTGCCACCGGAGGCTATTCCTCTAGTGGCGGTTTTAGTAGGGGGTACACCCTCTTAAAAGTAATAGCACTGGGACAACTGAGTAAGTTATTCACAAAGTCATGTATTGGTGCAGTAGGGCTTCTGAGGGGGGTTCAAGACACACATTATAATGGCCAGGCGGGTAGGTTGGGTGGGAAGATGCCCTAAAACGGAAGATGGGGACTGCATAGTGATCAATTTTGATCGGATAGATGTGGCAGGCTGGCTCCTCCATGGGAGTTCTAATCGGGCCTGGGGAGGGATCACAGCTTTACCCCTGGACTTTTTTTCTCCCCTAGATATGGGTGATTGGGGTAGAGACAGCAAGGTGCCACAAAGACACACGGCAGGAAAAGGGCCATTTAGATCCATTGTTCAAACTGCGTATAATGCTGGCCAGTCCCTCAGTGTAAACACTATTGACCAAACCCGAGGCTATCTAAAAGGGACCACCATTGCAGACAACAGAATTAAAGAGAGTAGGTTTGCGACCCGAAACAGATTTGTCCCATTAAGTCAGCTGAACAATAATGACTGACTAGACTCCTGTTTGTCCTTTGAAGGGCACAACGGAGCTGGAGATAATAACATGATCTGTTTGAGCAAACCAACCCAGGGGGAAAAGAATAATCTGGGACAGCGTTCTAAGATATTAAGTTGGAACATAGCAGGACTTAAAAATAAGTCAGATGACGATAGGTGGAAAGATTTCTTAAGTGAGTTTGACATGATTGGGCTACAGGAAACCTGGGAAACTGAGAATAATTTCTGGATGGATGGGTATACCACCTATTCGGAACCAGCTAAAGCATCAATAACTGGCAGGGCAAAGGGTGGTTTATTGACCTTGATCTCTTTGAAAGTTGCAGGCAATCACTGTAAATTGGACTCAAGTTCACCAAATTGTCTGGCAGTACAGATCACTTTTACTAATGCACCAAATTTGCTTATTGTTAATTTTTATAATTCACTTGATAAAATTACCACAAATGAATATCTGGTTAGTCTGAATTGTTTCCTTGAATTGTATAGTGGGAAACAAACTACCTCTTATTCGGTTATTGTTTTAGGTGATTTTAATGTACATCGCTGCCAATCAAATTGTTACGTTTCGGACAGCTTAGGCCCTGTTAATCATTTAGAGATGCATTTTGAACATTCATTGCAGGGTGGATTTTTGAAGAGCAGCCTTGGCGGATCATGGCCTATTCTATCCTAATATAACGCATGATGGTGATGACATTCCTACCTTTAAAGGCAGGGGAATGCACTCTACCATCGATTATATTTTTATTAGCGTAGCTCTGACCCCTCGGGTGATAGGTTACACCACCATGTGGTCTCAGTATAGTGACCATAATCCTATAACTTTGATACTGGCGGGTAGTCTTAAGAAAACCCGAAAACCTAATAGATGTGCTTGTACCTCTAACATAAGACCTAAAGACCAGGCCCTTAGACTTAAATGGTGCTTGGAACCTGTCGCACACTGTTGGAAGGGAGATGAACCTCTGTTTAGATGACAACTCGAGGGATAAAGAGGTCCTTATGGCATATACCAAAATTTGCACCCAGGTGGTCTCTGATCTTAAACGCCCTTTTAGGGAACATCAAAATAAAGGGGAGAGGTGGTTTGATCGTAATTGTTCAGTTGCCCATCGAAAGTTGCTAGTGGCCCTAAAACATAAACCACAAGATAAATAGCAGCTATAAGGAAAACATATAAACTGGCAATAAATAAACACAAAAACGAGATCAAACACGAGGCATGGAACGATATTTTGTCTATTGATGTTATTAAAAATAGTGCCAATTTTTGGGAAATTATTAACAAACCCTTCCTTCAAGAATCTATGGATACTCCCCTTGACTGTAACATACAGGAGCAGGATTGGCACATCCATTTTAAATCTATATATGGCGATCAAGAGAATCAAGGATCCTCAGGTACCACATTGGAAGTTGAGGCATACACTTTAATGTTCATGGAGTTAGAAGTAGTGGAGGCCATAACCCAAATGACTAGCAACAAAGCCCCTGGACCTGATGGCGTCCCAGCCGATCTTTTTAAATCTAATATAATGCTTTGGTGTAAATTATTGGCTCATGTTTTTAATATGGCCTGAAAAATAGGTCTATCTTTTTTTGCTTTGTTAGACTTTATTTCGGCCCCAAAGGCCATAAAAGCGACATGAGATGTTACAATTCACAGTTTAAAATATCTACATCAAATCACAGTTGTAAAATACAGCATACAAACATTTAACGATAGATAAAAGGGATACTTTCAGGTTAGTTACAGAAATTTTCTGCGTTTTATCCACATGACATTAAGAAACCTGGAGACAGCAAAAACTATTGGGGGGTTGGTGTCATACTTCAGGACTCTTAGCGCTTTTTCACACTCCCTAAATCCCATGTTGTTACATATGGGCTTAACCCAGCGTTTCCTTTGTGGGTGGTATATAGGGCAGAAAAAAAAGACGTGTTTTTCGTCCTCAAGTCTATGGCCACAGGCCGGGCAGGCAGTTGTGTTGCTAGCGTCCCACCTGGAGGTAAACGATCTGAGCGGGAGGCTGCCCATTCTCAATTGGCAATACAATTTCCTGGCAGCCGGAGGTGAAATCAAATCTAAAAATTCCTCACTCCTATAGTTATCTTTGATTTGGAGGAACTCAACAGTCAGCCTACCGATATTGGAGCACTCATGTAGACGCAGTAGGTAATGGCTTTTGAACTGGTTGGCCAATTTCGTTTTTGATAAGGCCAAGCATGAGGCCTCCGGAGAGGCCCATAGGTCTGGTAGGCCAATCTTAGTACAAGTATCCCTAACAAATCTCAACCATGGAATATTCTTGCTTTTAATTAGAGGCCAAATCCCCTTAAACTCCTCTCGATACGAGCCCAACTCTGCATTGGACCAGAGTCTCTTCCAATACATCAATGGACGCAGTGTTACCACCTCTTCCATTGGTATCAACCCAAAATCCAGCCTGATAGGGACAAGCGGGGAGCTGGAGGGCAAACCCAACAGATTCCTCATGAAGGAGTTTTCAATCCCAATCAGGTTATGGATTCTAGAATGACCCCAAAGTTCTGCTCCATAGGTGGAGGCTGCTCTTGCTTGGGTCCTAAAGATTTCTATTGCAGGTGCCACTGGCTTGGTGACCGAGCCTCTAAAAACTCGAGAAATTCCCCCAGTGGTTTGGGCAAGTTTTAGGACGGAGTTGGCAATTTGTCCCCCCCAACCAAAATCTTCTTGTAAAATAATCCCCAGATATCCGAACGTTGTTACCCGCTCAAGGGGAACAGCATTCAGTACTGGGTTTGGTCGAGTGTGTTTGGGGGGATTAAGAATCATAAATTTAGTTTTAGCTAAATTAATCTCCAGACCTCTTTCAGCACAGAAATCCACGAAGCCATCCAGAATGCGCTGGATGCCAGTTGATGTTCGCGACAACAACAAGGTGTCGTCGGCGAACATCAGCGCTGGCACCGTACCCGTAGTAAGTCTTGGCGCATCTGAATCTCTGATACCTTCCAGATGTTTAATTAGCCCATTGATATATAGACAAAATAGCGTCGGTGCCAACACGCATCCCTGCCGGACTCCACGGTTAACAGGGAAGCGGGCGGACAGCTCTCCATGTTTTCCGCATCTGACCAGGGCAAAGTTTTCCGTATGGAGTCTACTCAAAACATCCAAAAGATAGAAAGGGACATTGAGAGCCCGGAGAACCCTCCACAGGTTTTCTTGCGGTACCAGGTCAAATGCCGACCTCAGGTCAACAAAAATAAGGTAGAGGCTGCCACCCTCTAGGCTTACGGTCTTCCAGTGTATGACCTGAAGTCGGAAAATCTGATCAACAGTAGAGATGCCCTTTCTGAACCCCGCCTGCAGGGCACTTAAGATGTTGTTGTCTGACTCCCACGTCTGCAATCTGTTCAGTATTATTCTGCCAAACAGCTTCTGGGTAATGTCAATTAGGCTGATTGGCCTATAATTTGAAGGTTGCAGAGGGCAGCCTTTTTTTAATATTGGCACGATCTCCGCACCAAGCCAAGACTCTGGGGGTTCCGCGCCCAATAGGATTGAATTAAATAGAGAGTAGAGTTACGGCGCCCATATCTTGGGTTCCGACCGATAAAGATCGCCAGGGATTTTATCCAGTCCCGGCGCTTTGTTAGGTATCAGCAATTGTATAGCGAGTTCCACCTCCTTCATCGTTATTGCCGTGGCAGCCTCATCTCGCCATACTAGTCTAGGGGGAGAAGTAACTATGGATAATGTATTGTGATTTAAACTTGAATACAGGCCCCCATAATGGTCTTCCCATACTGCTGGAGCTATGTTAGGAAATGGGGTAATTCCTGGTTCTTTTCTGCCATTGCTGACAATGGACCAGAACCCTTTAAATTCCTTGGACTGCAAGGTGGATCTTAAATCCTCCCACATGTCAGCCTCCCAGGCCTTTCTTGCCCTTTCTAGTGTCTGTTTGTGCTGGACCCTCAATATTTTGGTCCTGTCTTTATCCAGTGCCTTGATAGCCGTGAGCAGATCGCTCTTCGACTTCCTGCACTCAGCAGAATACCACAGTTGACGTTTAGGCAAGTGGGTCCTCACGTTCCCAGTCGGGCAGATCACGTCCGAAAGTTTATTTACTAACTGTAGATGGATGTCTACAGGCCCGAGCTCCCTTTCTATGGGAATACGGTTGAGCCCAACCTCAGCCATCCCAATAAGATGGGGTAAAACAAGACTATAAATTTCTGCCAATTTATTTGGGCTGGCAGCGATGCGGGGCCATCTTACTCTGCGTCTATTATTGTGCAGGAGGGTAAGGGGTTCTGCTGTGGGGGATTCTATTGTGTCATAACTGCTCATACCCCAGCTGCCTGGTTTTAGTGTCATAACCAGAGCGTTGTGATCACTATCATCCCGTTCTAGCACCCTGAAGTCGAGCACCTTATCCCAAGATCTAGTTTCAATAAGAATATAGTCTAAAGTGGAGGTTTGTCCAGCTCTATTAAAGGTGACACGTCCTGGCCTGTCTCAGTCAAATCTACCATTACATGCCCTCAGGGATAAAGAAAGAGTAAGTACAAATATCTGGAGAACCAAAGGAGTCCAGGCTTTGACCTTGGGAATCATGGGGTCAGGAATATTCCGGTTTTCATTTTCAGCCGTAGGGTCGTCTAGGACCGATACACTGAGTGGTTCATATTGGCAGTTAAAATCGCCACCCACTATCACGGAATATTCAGGATCCAAGGACAAAATAAATTTATTTAGATGTTCTATGACCTTAGATTCCCGGCCACCCTGAGAAGGTCTAGAGTAGACATTCAGGAGAGCCAAGTGGGTATTTTTAGGCAGCTCAAGTAAAATGCATTGGATGTCATCTGTATTAGTATGGAGCTGCCTTGCCAAAGCACCCAGGTGGGTAGCCACCCAGGTGCTAAGTCCCCCTGATGGTCTCCCCCTACCACTAGTTACTGCTAATGTGTTAAAGGATGCAAAGCCTGCCCTTTGGAAATTTTCTAATGCCCAAGTCTCTTGCATTAAACAGACATCAAAATTATCTATAAAGGTGCCCCAGTCTTCACATATCAGTTTGCTCTTGAGGCCTGCCACATTCCATGAGAGCAGACTAATACTTGACTTTGAATTGCTTGTAGCCGGGAACTGGTCACCAGCGGTTCTAATAGTGGCTGGTAAGATAATTGCCCTATCCGGGATTTCCTGCACAAAACCATTTGCCGGCCCTTCCAATACTGTCAACCCCCCTACCACTAGAGAGGTGAATGACCCACTAGGGGGATTCTGAGATGAAACCACTTCCACAGGCAAGCTGTGTGAAGTTTCCAGTAACCCCAGAGGGGAAGAGGTAGATTTACATGCCAAGGAACCTATATTATGAGCCAGTAATCCTTTCTTTTCCCTGATGTAACCAATCGGAGCACTGCGGTTTGGGCGTCAATCCACCTGATCAAGGACACTGTATCTATTGATATGATGAAAAGCTTCCAATGAGGGCGGGCAAAGTTGATCATGGGCTAAATTTACATGAGAGGGACATAGAGGGGGTTCGCCGGTTCTCAAGCTATCCACCCCACCCCTTAAGAGAATATCAGTACCAAAATCCTGCGGTCCTGGATAAAAATAGGTAAGAGGGAGAGCTTTTTAGGCTGAATGGGAACTAGTGTGGCTACGGGGCTGCAATGTGCAAATATGCCTAACCGTGCTAGGGTCTCTAAAATTAATTACAACACAGTCACCCGGAACATCCTTAATTCTTCGACCTACCCAGTTAATCCTCCTTGCAAATATAATCTCGCTTCTACACTGGTTCGGAAGGGGTTTATTACAGTTTAACCAGTGTATACATTTGTTTTTTAGGTCGGGAAAGGCCTCCCTAGTACCATGGTTCAGGGTAGGGACACCTGCCAGGACCACCACATATGGTACGGATTCAGGTGGAAGGTCCAGGCATGATAGTTTGGGATCAAGGGGATACCCTGGCTGCTTATGAAAGTTGCCATCAGGTACACTCAACTTGTGCGATATATTGGCAATGGCCTGACTGGCCCCACTCCTTGGGTTCCCTGCAAAGGTTGGTAAGACAGGGACTCTTGACTCATGCAAGGGATTACCAAGGACGTGACTCGCCCCACTCCTTAGATTCCCTGCAGGGATTGATGGAATAGGGTAATTGGGGACTATTTGAGTATCGATGGCCATACCATTGCCCTGCAAGATTGGCTGCTCCGTTATAACTGTCGGAGCATTAGATGGATTAGGAGCAGGGCAAATACACTCGATTTCCTTTTCTTTAGTGCCCACCCAGTCCCGTGTCCCTTTAGCCCCAGACATTACAGCAACCATCGATTCTAAGTTAGAAAGTCTATTTTCCATGGAATCAAGTCTATTGCAAATAGGGCGGCAAGACGCAATAAGTAACTGTTCCAGTCTTACCCAATAATCCTTATTCGGTGCTGGTCCCATAGTTCCCTCGAGGCCTTCAGCCGTCAGGTCTGTGGTAACCACGGGGTCAGATTTTCCTGCGTTTGCCCGTTTTTGAATTTTAGCTCTTTTGTTGGGCAAAACTGAACCTCCCCGCTTACGTCTCACGACCTGATCAGTCAATTTGGCTTGGGTAACATCAAAGCGTATAGGTAGGCCAGATCTGTTTGTCCCAACAGAATTCATAAGTGGGGAAGAAACGGAGCAGATAGAATCGCCTTGCTCAGACACACTACAAATAATACTGTTTGCCATTACAGCAACATTGTCCTTTTCTCTTAAAGGCAGTGAATTGGTGTCAGAGGCTACGATAGGCAGATTAATGACTACAGGTGACTTAGCTGAAGCAATGTTACCCAGTGAAGAGCGTTTAGTGAACATTTGATCAAGAGAGAGTCTTTTCTCTGTTAACTCAATTTCCTTCTATAGAACCGACGTGGCCCTCGTAATAAAATTATCCAGGGTTCCAACCACTCCAGGGCCATTGAAAGACTTCCGGCCCTTCTTCGTGCCTGCGTTGGCCATTACCTGGGGATGGAAAATACTATGGTGGTGATCAGCTAGATGTGTGCCTTGTGGACCACTTGCACACTTACACTCAGCGAGCAGTCAATCCAGAAAGGACCAAACAATAACTTCCTTCTTACAGTGCTCACCTGGAGGGCCAAGAGATGTGCCCCATCCCGTCCTCTGACGGGCTCAGACGGGACCGCCGTTTGCCCGGGCTTCGCCCGCGCTGCGTTCCGCGCTGCGAAACAACGCTCACGGGATTATAACGCTACACGGAGGGCGGAGACTAGAGGAAGAGGCAGCAGCAGGAAGGTGGAGGGCTGCTGGGCCTCGCAGTCCTCGAGTCGGGAATCAGGAATCCAAGGCAGGCTCACGAGCGGCCCCCGCGAAGCGGGGGCCGCGAAGATTTAAATAGTATCCAGGTGCAAAGGTTTGAGGAAGAGGCAGCAGCAGGAAGGTGGAGGGCTGCTGGGCCTCGCAGTCCTCGAGTCGGGAATCAGGAATCCAAGGCAGGCTCACGAGCGGCTCCCGCGAAGCGGGGGCCGAGAGGATTTAAATAGTATCCAGGTGCAAAGGTTTGAGGAAGAGGCAGCAGCAGGAAGGTGGAGGGCTGCTGGGCCTCGCAGTCCTCGAGTCGGGAATCAGGAATCCAAGGCAGGCTCACGAGTGGCACTTTGATGCAGTGTATATATAGAGCCAGTTTCTTACAACAGGCCAAACCGGAGTCAACAACAATAGGTCTATCTAGATCATGGTCTGAGTCAGTCATTGTCCCGATTTACAAAAAGGGTAATAGAGGGGACCCAAGCTGCTGCAGACCTTTATCGCTCATTGATTCTGCCGTAAAGGTGCTTGCAAGGGTGGCACTCAGTAAACTCACAGCTTGGTTAACTAAATCCAATACCCTATCAGATCTGCAATACGGGTTCAGGAAAGGAAGAGGCACTACTGATCAGTGCCTTAACCTACACCTATTAATTGGGAAGTACACCATAGCCAAGAAGGGAACACTCTACTTGGCGCTCATGAACCTTTCCTCATTTGTTCACTTCCTTGCCGACTTGCATAGATATTCCACGTGTGGGGGAGCGATTGATTCCGGCACTCCTATACGCGGATGATGCTGCCCTTTTAGCGAGAACTGCGGTTGGCCTACAACGTCTTTTAAACTCCTTTGCTGCTTTTATGAAATCCTTGAATTTAAGTGTCAACTTCTCAAAATCTCACACAATGATAATTGGCTCCAAGCCTAAAAGGGTTAAAACTCTCCACTGCGAGGGTAATGTGATTACCAGGGTTACCACTTTCCCTTACTTAGTTGTCTTATTCGATGATCGAGGTACGTGGATCCCGCTATTACATGCAAAGAGAAATGTATTGGCTAGATTCCCTTCTGCAGTTCTAGGCTTCGCACGCAGGTTGGGGGCCAAACCAATGCAAGCCTTGCTAAAAATATATGGAGCAAAATGTACCTCCATTGCAACTTATGGTGCGGATATATGGGTTTTAGAGAGGCAAGGGAAATTCAAGTAGTTGAGAACAAATTTTTAAGAAACTTGCTATCGGTGCCACAATCCACGCCAACATATATAATCCATCAAGAGACTGAGGCAGGCTTTGTGGAGGATTTAATTGTAATAGCACCTCTTTTAAAATGGATTTCTATCTGGTTAAACCCCGAACTAGAACTGAATCGTGAAGTTATGAGAGATTGTTTGGCTCTAGATCGAGTGAGTAGTATCCCCTGGCTGAGTCATGTCAAAAGGCTGGCAGTGAAACTGGGACGGCCAGAATTATTTAATTCACCAGACAAATTAGTAAAGGGTGATATGCAGTGGGTGAAGAAATCTTATTTATAAATGGCTTTTATGGAAAGAAAAGAAAGGGAGTTGGTAAAACCAACGGTATGTGCCCACCAATTGATAAAAACGTCTTGTGCAATTGAACCTTATCTGAATGTAGTAACTAATTGTAACCACTGCTTTCTTCTGGTAAGATTCAGGCTGAATCAGCTACATTTTCTCCTTGTGGACCCTCCGGGATGGAGAAGGGTGGAGGACTTGGGAGTATGTTCATGTGATAATTTCTCCACCCAGGACACATTGCACTTTATTTTCTTTTGTGAGCATTTTTTGCACATTCAGAAGCGTTTTATCCTCCCAATTCTAAAGGACAAAGGCTTTCTACAAGTAAAACCAGCACATATGCATTTACAGATGCTGCCCAATGTCTGCGAGATTTTTAGCATAGCGAGTTTCCTTACTGCAGCAGTTAGAATAAAGAGGACAAAAGTGAGAGTGACTTTTATGATCTAGTTTACAATAATTAATTTGAACAAATTGTGTTTTTTTTTAATGTCACATTTTAGATTGTTTGTCCTTGATCATTTAATGTTTTTAATTAGTGTAATATCTTTGCTGCTAACTAATGATATATAAATTTTAATTTTGTGTATAGAATGCTTTTATGGTTTTAATTAACCGAAATAAAGTACTTTTGACTGACTGACTGACATGGGTTGCATGCATGAATTAACAAATCGAGTAATAAGAGCAAAGTCCTCTGTATAGAAGTAATGTTTGGCAATCTTAGTTGTAAAGGAGAGCGATGTAGACAGGCCATCCATTGTGGAGCCCGTAGCTATGAATTGATTGCGCAGTATGAGGACATGCGTCTCAAATGAAAAGGTGAATGGGCTAAATAGTGAGAAGAGGGCTAGAGGGTACATTGGGGTCACCTTCTGGAGGTGTGAAACCATACAATTACGTATGTGAATATGGACATGGCAATGGTGACAATTGTATATAAGGGAATATGTAAACAACTGGTTAGATGCGGTCAGGTGTAGGATGCAACACGTACAGGGTGTACCAAGCACTAAACCAAGTCGAGTATATAGTGCTGGGAATGAGGCATTCAAGATGAACAGTGTTATGCCACTCATCTAGGGTGTTCAGACCTTGATTCACAGAGTTGCATAGTGTGATCCATCTACATTCACACTTGTTAAGGAGTTGCTGTTGATTGCCGCTTCGGGCGGGTAGCGTTGGTTGGTCGATTACTTGCCAGACCATGTCAAGCTCACTGCTGTTTTTCAAGGTAGTGTGCAACAAGGGGGGCATTGGTTAGATGCGGTCAGGTGTAGGATGCGACACGTACAGGCAGCTGCGACCGCTGCAGGTAAGAGTGGTGGGGCCTGGTGAGGGGTGATTTCAAGAGACGACCACCAATAATAATTTTTCCCTCGTAGTCGTCTCTCAAAATCCCCCCCTAACCTGGCCCCACCACCTCACCGCTCTTACCTGTAGCGGCCGCGCCTGCTTTCAGGGTGTACCAAGAAGTATAGTTAACCAAGTCGAGTATATAGTGCTGGGAATGAGGCATTAGAGATGAACAGTGTTGTGCCACTCATCTAGGGTGTTCAGACCTTGCTTGATTCACAGAGTTGCATCGTGTGATCCATCTAGATTCACACTTGTTAACCTCTTCGCTGCTTTTCCCCACCTGTGCTAAGCCTTTTGTTGGCTATTTGGGGTAGTTTGCGCTTAGGCCCCTGTAACTTTTTGACCACATAAGGTGTCCACGACAAATTTGTGTCCTTTTCTTCCAACATCTTGGGGATTTTAAAGGTACCCAGGGTTTGTTGGTTACCCTGGAGGAGACCCAGAAATTAGCCAAAATACAGCTACATTTCTTATTTTTTTTAAATGGGAAAAAGTGCTGCAGATAAAATCGTCTGGTTTTTCCCCTGCAAATGGTATCAACAAAGGTTTGTGGTGCTGAAATCACCGTCTTCCCACCGTCAGGGACTGACAGACTTTTGTCAGAAAACCAAAATGTTTTGCATGGTTTTGGTATTTTACTGGGACATAGCCTATTTTTGCTATTTTTTGCGCTTTCAGCCTCCTTCCAGTTAATGGTAGAAATGGGTATGAAAGCAATAATGGATCCTGGAAAGCTCTACATGTCAGAAACTTAGACAAGATTCTGAATTCAGCAAGGGGTCATTTGTGTAGATCCTTCAAGTTTTTTTTTTATGGAAACTAACTGTTGAAAATAGGAACAATTGAAAGTGAGTTACAAAAAAACAGCCATTTGTGCCAACGTTTTCACCTGTAACTTCTTCAGAAGTATGACAGATTTTTTAAAGCAATATATTGTTACATCTGCCGTACCCTTCTGGTTGTGGGGATATATAGGACTTGTAGGTTTACCAGTAACCCAATGAACCCAGAGCCAATAACTGAGCAGCGTCTTGCAATGGTTTTTTATTGTGTACCGGGTATATAGCAATTCATTTTGGAAAATATTAACAGTGAAAAATAGGTATGAATGGGAACAAAATATAGAGTTTAGAAACAGTAGCTATTTGCAAATCTACGAAATTGTGGGTACCCATACTAGCATGTGAATTATAGGACATTTTTCAAAGTGACTTCTTCTTTACACATTGTCTTAAATTTGGAAGGCAGAAATCCATCGAAAGTCAATAATAACAGTTGCTTTACAATTCTGCATTACCCCAAGTCTCAAGGGATTCTGGGAAACAGAACCTGGTGAGAGTCACACAAGTCACCCCATCCTGGATTCTCCTGATTGTCTAGTTTAAAAAAATGTATAGGTTTGCTAGGGTGCCAGCAGAGCTAGGGTTCAAAATCTACAGTTAGGCACTTTGTAAAAAAAGGGTCAGTTTTCACTGTATAAATGCGGTGTGTCCATATTGCGTTTTTTTTTATCGGGAGACTTTGGGGAATGCTTGGTGGGTGGAAGTTTGTGGATCTGCGAAAATTCCAGAACTTTCCATCACAGAAATGTGAGGAAAATGTGTTTATTTTTTTCAAAGTTTGAGGTTTGTAAGGGATTCTGGGTAACAGAACCCAGTGAAAGCCCCACAAGTCACCCCGTCCTGGATTCCCCTGGGTGTCTAATTTTCAAAAATGTATAGGTTTGCTAGGTTTCCCTAGGTCCTGGCAGAGCTAGGGTTCAAAATCTACAGCTAGACACTTTGCACAAAAAGGGTACATTTTCACTGTAAAAATGTGGTGGGCCCGATTCACAGAACTAATTTAAGACAAAATCCTAAACCTACTACCATTTTCGTATTCGCAGAAGGCATTTACTCATTTTGGTATTCACAGAAGAAACTTACTCACTTCGGTATTCACAGAAGTTAGGAGTCCTAACTTTAGGACTCCTAAATGCCTTCTGTGAATACCGAAAGTCTTTTAAAATTAGGATTTTTCTCAGTTTAGGGGTCCTAAAGTTAGGACTCCTAACTTTACTACTACTAAACTGAGAAAAATCCTAATGTTAAGGCTTTTGGTATTCACAGAAGGCATTTAGGAGTCCTAAAGTTAGGAGTCCTAACTTTACTACTACTAAATTGAGAAAAATCCTAATTTTAAGACTTTCGGTATTCACAGAAGGCATTTAGGAGTCCTAAAGTTAGGAGTTCTAACTATACTACTACTAAACTGAGAAAAATCCTAATTTTAAGGCTTTCGGTATTCACAGAAGGCATTTAGGAGTCCTAACTTTACTACTACTAAATTGAGTAAAATCCTAATTTTAAGGCTTTCGGTATTCACAGAAGGCATTTAGGGGTCCTAAAGTTTGGAGTCCTAACTATACTACTACTAAGCTGAGAAAAATCCTAATTTTAAGACTTTCGGTATTCACAGAAGGCATTTAGGAGTCCTAAAGTTAGGACTCCTGAGGAACTTCGATTATCGATCACAATCGAATCAACCCGCCATTTTGTGGCCCGCCGCCATTTTGTGTTGCCATCACTCAGGCAGCACAGCGAACAAAGTCTATTCTGCTTTTTCTGTAGCCTGGTGTCGAAATACGCCCTCGGCCTCTATTTGCAAAGCTGGTGTTAGAACTAGCCGAGTACACTAATCCCTGTCTGGCTTTTCTAATCCGCGTCTCAACTATCTGTTGGCTCACACTATTCTTTCCTGACCATATCTTATCGACTGGCCTTCACTGTCTCCTGCTAGTATTCTCTCGTTTCACGACTGTCCTCCAATACACACAAACGTATCTCGCCACCTGCAAGTTAGTTATGAATCTGTAATGTATTAGCCTGAGGGTGGGGTGACAAACACAGTTGGAGGAGAGGTCTCTTCGAGTCATCTGATATTTCTGTTTTCAAACCTTTCTTATTGGTTCCACCTTGTTTTCCAACTTTCCTTATTGGCTCCTTCTTATATGCTCTGGGAGTGTATTTCGTTAATAATTGTATCATTGTATAGTATTTAACCTGATGCGCCACAGAGTGAAGTGCAAGTCTCCTGAGAACCTGCTGTGTGTACTTCTAGGATAACTGTACTAGCTGCAGCTAAATAAATCCAATCTTCTAACGCCGACAGAGTGTCCCGTGTCTCTGTGTAGCGAAGCAGGTGAACTCCGGAGACTTTGGGCGTACCCTGCGCCGCCAGGCCCAAAAGGTTCTGGTTCGTCACTCCTAACTTCTGTGAATACCGAAATAAGTAAGTGCCTTCTGTGAATACCAAAATGAGTAAGTGCCATCTGTGAATACCAAAATGGTAGTAAGTTTAGGATGCTGTCTTAAGTTAGTTCTGTAAATCCACGTTGCGTTTTGGGCTGTTTCCTGTCGTGGGTAGTAGGCCTGCCCCAACAAGTGAGGTACCATTTTTATCGGAAGATTTTCGGGAAATCCCGGTGGGTGGAAGTTTGTGGATTTGCGCAGATTCCAGAACTTTCCATCACAGAAATGTTAGGAAAATGTTTTTTTTTTTTTTTTTAAAGTTAGAGGTTTTCAAGGGATTCTGGATGGAGGAGGGGCTGCAAGCGCTCAAAAGCGCCAACGCACACCCACGACACGGGCCGCGCCCATGTGAAACCCGGTCCAAGGGCAGGCCCGTCCTTGCCCATCATTGCCAGGAAGAAGCAGGACAGGGCCATCCCCCTTTCATCTGGCTTACGGCCCATGGACCGCGTTATGAACTAATTTGATTACACTCTGCCCACCATTTTTTTGTCCAGGTACTGTTAAATTCCGTTGTTCCCCTGCCAAGTTGGGACTGTAATTATCGAACGAACCACTTTAAATCACTTCATACTTGTGTACGAGGTTATCTAGGTTAGAGGTTTGCAAGGGATTCTGGATGGAAGAGGGGCTGCAAGCGCTCAAAAGCGCCAACGCACACCCGCGACACGGGCCGCGCCCGGGTGAAGCTTGGTCCAAGGGCAGGCCCGTACTTGCCCATCATTGCCAGGAAGAAGCAGGGCAGGGCCATCCCCCTTTCATCTGGCTTACGGCCCATGGACCGCGTTATGACCTAATTTGATAACACTCTGCCCACCATTTTTTTGTCCAGGTACTGTTAAATTCCGTTGGTTCCCTGCCAAGTTGGGACACTAATTATCGAACTAACCCAGGGGTCTCCAACCTTTACTGTAGTGAGAGCTACTTCTAATCAGTGAAAATCGTCGTGAGCTACTAAATGCCAAGCAACTCGCGCATTTTTCGGAGACACCTCCCACACCCTCATTCATTGTCTTTAAGCCTAATTTCTTTATGCCCAGACCTATGGAGCTGTTCAAAGCTGTCAGCAGACTGAAAATCATAGCATAATAAACTGTATATCTGTTTCACACCTCATTCACCACACTGCTAAGTCCCATAACATGATAACGATAACTGCATCTGGTGTTAATCAGGCAAGACAAGGAAAAACTTCCCACATAGGATAAAAAAAACAAAGAAAACACTTTGAACCACCCACCCTACACGTGCCATAGCTTGCTAACCATGCAGGTAAGTGCTTCAGTGCCACACATTAGTAAGCACTATAAAAATGCTGCAACAGAATGCTTCCCCTTTCTTCATTATCAAAAAAAGTAAAACAAAGGGAGAAAAGTTATGTTAGTAATTAATACATATGATTTTCTTTCATGTCCGGGCCTTTGCAGACTATTGGAACAACAAATGGAGGATATTTGGAAAGGTGACAACCTTACTTTCATTATAAAGCACTTCACTCAGTTCTATAACACATGCTTTAACGCTGCAAAGTCAATTCTCAGAAAATGCATAGTTCTGCAGTGTTCAGCAACAGACTGTCTGCTAAGCTTTGCACTCGCTGCACAGTCCTCTTCTACTTCCAGTAATAATATAATAGCATTACACATATGGCAATGTCCCTGAGCACACACCTCAATAAACAGAAAGTTCCATGATTAACTAATCTAATATACAGATCAAATTTATTCAAACTTACACATCATGAAATTTTGAAAATGTCACAAGTGAGCATGAATTTGTTCCTTAAAACAAATGTTAAATCTGATCACACCTGGTGCATGCACACACACTCCAGATATCTATTGCACTCACCAGTCTACTTTCCTCCTACAAAGGCCATGAGTTTCTAAATCAGGGCATTCGAGTCCCTCATTGAACTTTCTTCTAAGTAACACCTCAAAAACCAAGCCATATAAAGACAGAACATCAATGGGATCAAAGTGCATGGGTAAAATCAGGTAAGGACTAATGAGCCTTGCTCAGAAAAATCCCACGCAAGAAAGAAAATTGTATCCTCTCAGACTCGGCCTCTAAAATTGTAAACAGAAGCTGCCTGTATTAAACGCACACTAGTATAGAAGCACTCAACAAATCAAATTGTTTTGCATAGCTGTGGTGCACCAAAACACAGCTCCGTGTCACACAAGCAGAGCTGCCTTGGCACAAAGGAAGAGTGTGGGAGACGAGAGGCTGGGAGTGACAGGACTGGACAGAGAGGTGAAGAGCCTGTTTTTGGAGGATCGGATCAGTGCATGTAAAGCGCTTTGATTTCAACATCGGCTGACACTGAGCTTTAAAATTGAAAGAAGATAAAATAAAGCACATGTGGCAGCCGATGTTAAAATCAAAGGGTCTTGCATGCAATGGGCTGCTTTCATTGACTACAACACGAAGGCAAATTTAAAGCGTGCTGTAGTCAGTGAAAGCAGTTCACGGCAAGCAAGCACTTTTAATTTCAACATTGACCTCCACCGTGGTAGCAGCTCAGTGCCTGCAAGGACCTTCGATTTTAAGGTCGTCTGCCACTGCACTTTGTTACTGAAGGCAGATGTCAACCGCAGTGGCAGACGTTGTTAACATCAAAGGCCTTAAGGCAGCCTAAACAATGAAGCCACCTAGTAATGAGGGGGTGGGGCAGCATTTCCTTGCGGGCCCTTGATAGCCCCTTGGTTGGGGGAGGGGTCATGGGCATTTCAGACAGACAGTTGGTGTTAGTGTACCTCCGCTGTGACCAGCAGGTCAGATTCAACTGTCCATCCAATTCAGTCCTCCCTCCACCGGCAGAGACGCAGTGCCAGCCCTTTCCAAGGCAACAGGGATGAGTGCCCAAACTCCCTGTCAGCAGAGGCCACACCCCAGCCTTCCTGGAACAGTTATAATGTGCACCCCCGCAGTGCACATGCACTCCCACCCATGTGCGACCCAAACATTTAGTAGCGGAGAAGCTGCGCACCCTGATCTACAAGCAGCAGAAAAGAAGGAAGGGGAGGCACTTATATCTCAGATCTAGAGGCCTGGGAATCACTAGATGTGCCTGCATGAGGACATTTGACATATAGGACATGGATAGACAGATGCAGGGAAAAAAAGCTCAGTGGATGGAACGGGTTGCACGCGGGATATGGGCTGGCACAAACACATGGACATAAGTTAGTGATAGTTACATGGAATGTCTGGTAGCGTGTTACTGTTAGCTATTCAAAACGGGCAAGAGTAGGAGCATATCTGCGAAGACATGGCACACATTGATCTGTCTGCAGGGGACTCATTTACTGGCACCAGAAGCCACAAAGCTAGTAAGTAAATGGAGGAGGCATTTTTATCACACAGGTTACAGCACACATTCAAGGGGAGTAGGTATATGGGTGACGCCAGGTACACCATACCAACCGCAGCACTAAAAGGTGAGGTAAATGGCAGGGAGCCCACCCTGGTGGGTGTTTCTGCACCAAACACAGACAACACATTCTCCCCTCGTATTAGATTAGATCTCACAACACACATGGACAGCCCACAGATATGGATGGGAGATCTTAACTGTGTACTTGATAAGATGCACAATCGTGCCCTCACTTACTATATACAAGTACAAAATGGCCACCTTACTTTACCGAGTGATGTTGAATCGGAACCTTTTGGATTTCTGTAGGGAACAAAATCCCCATATGAAGGAATACACACAGTATGGATGCCCCTGTCCCACATATTCAAGGCTAGACTATATCCGACTGGACAGAACTGAGGCTCAATATGCTTCGTCTGTGACCCACATGAGTAGGGCATGATCCGAGCACTCACCAGTGGGACTGGACTGGATTATGTCATTGCTAAATATAAGGTGATGATCCTCACTTGGCGGCTCCCTGTATCAGCGATATGTGACCCAGAGCTTTGCCAAGCTCTCAACGAGGCCAGTACAGAGTACTATACCCTGAGTGCTGATACTGCTAGTAACCGAGGCATAGAATGAGATGCATTAAATTAAAAGTAGTTATGAGAGGTACTGCGCACTCAGAGCCCCAATGACCAGGAAATGGAACACAGAACTCCGAGACAGAGACATAGAGCTGACCCGCCAGCAGAACGCCTCTGGTAAAGCTGCTCAAGCTGAAAGGCTGAGGCTATTCAGGCAGAAATTTTAGGAAAAACGATGCAAAGAGAACTGTTACTGTTACGCTATTTTCGTCAGGCTCTGCACCGAGAGAGGGATAGAATGGGATGCCTTTTAGCCTTGCTGCTAAAAAGAGAACAGTCACCCACTTGTATAATGGCCAGTACAGACACAGAGGGCGCCATAGTAACCACACGAGGGAGGGAACTAAGGCCCTTCACACGTACTATAAGACACTTTCTGAAGCTCAAGAAGAGCTACATAATTTCAACAGCCAAAGCCTTTCGGAAGCAATTCGGTCCAAATTTACTTGTTTGAAGTACTGCTCATGTTTTATTTTAGAAGCCTCGAATAACGGCATGCACAGGCATCTATTTAAAAAAAAATAAAGCTCCTCTTGCCCACATACCTGCTGTCTGTCTGGTTCTTCTTAAGGTGGCTGACACTGCATCTCCTGTATTTCAGCAGGGAGATCCATATTATACCTTCAAGGCTGCTGCTCCGGCCGCAAAAATGCACATGATCCTAGAATGGAGACATGCAGCAAAAGGCGCGCATAGTGGTTCTCCGAGGGCAGCAACCACTGCCCATGCGCTGGCCGACGTCAACCACTTCACCCCGCCCCAGATAGGCTCAAATAATAGCTGCTTCCTACCGTGGGAGACAAGTAACTTCAAAAGGCCTGAAAAACAAACAAAACAACATTGATAGGCTACTAAAGTGAAAATCAGGCTGCAAGCTACTGTCAGGGCACCTGCGCGCTACCGGTAGCTCGCGATCGACCGGTTGGCGACCCCTGTATTAGAGGGTGATAAATCTATGCAGTCTGATAGCACCGATTCCTCCCAATGCCCCACACAATCCCACATTCCTAGCCCGGGCCGCCAACCAACCATTCCAGCCATGTTCTGCAAGCCTGCTAGAACAGGAGGTCCCGCACCCCAAAAGGAGGGATGAACCAGATATGGAGGGGGGATGTAGGGTTTCAAACTAGTCCTTAGGAAACAACTTCCAACTATTGGGATCTGATATTTCCTCTTCCAACAGGTTTTCTCTTCTAGCAGACTCACCCGAGGGCGATAGGGAGGATATGTTGTTGATGCCTGTTAGACTTGGGCGACTCTAGTTGGCACAGGTATGCACTTGTGACAAATAGCAAATAGGGACCCTTGCCTCTAGTCAGGGTAAGGGGGTACACTCCTAAAATAACCCCTGCTCACCCCCTTGGTAGCTTGGCACGAGCAGACAGGCTTATCTCGGAGGCAGTGTGTAAAGCATTTGTGAACACATACAGTAATCAAGTGACAACACTACAAACGAACACCACACAGGTTTTATATAATAAATAAATATTCTTTATATAGTTTTACCACAAGACCATTAAACGACAAAAACACACAATACTGTTACTTTAGATGGTAGAATTTTGCTTAGTTCTCTTAAGTTCCTAAATGCGACACTTTAAGTCAATGTACCTTTTAGATGCGACACGCAGGGCAACGAAAGTGTTGCAACGATGTTAATACGTTGAAGATTTTGGTGCAAAGAAATAAAGGCCTTCCAGATGCGGCACGCTTCTCCGATGTTGCGAGAAGACTCGACTCGATGCTTCAGCTGCAGCGGCGACACACTTTACGCGATGCGACGACAGCGGCCTTGGCAGCGACACTCTTCTCCGATGTTTGCTAGACGCTTCCGCTCGATGCGATTTTGCAGCGGCGACACCCCTTTACGCGATGCGACAACAGCAGCTCCGACAGCGGCACACTTCTCCGTGGATGTGAGGCGCTTTTCTTGATGCGGTGCAATGCGACAACTACGATAGCTGCGATGGCGACGCGCTTCTTCCTCGATGCAAGACTCTTCTCTTGATGCAGTGCAATGCGTCAGCTATGATGGCTGCGATGGCGACACGCTTCTTCGGCGTTGCGAGACACTTCCTAGATGATGCGAGACGATTCCGCTTGATGCGATGCTGCAGCGGAGACAAACATTACAAGATGTGACGACAACAGTTCCGACGGCGGCACGCTTCTCCTTCTTGAGTCGCGCTTCCAGCTCCTTGCGACACGTAGTCCCTCAAAAGGCCCAACAACAGCAGCCGGCACTTCCAAAGAACTCTGGGGAGCTTGGGGGTGAAGTCTGTTGTTCCTGAGACTTCAGCAGGAGGCAAGCTCTTTTCCAAGCCCTTGGAGATCCTTCACAAGTTGAGCAAAAGTACACACAAAGTTCCTTTCTCCTCTCTTTGGCAGTAAGGCAACCACTGCAGGCCAATCCCCCAGGTTCAGGGATAGTTTCCTCCTCAGCTTCTTCTGGTTCCTCCCTCAGCAGAGGTTCTTCTTGTTTTCCCAAAGTGATCTCAATTCTTGGGATCAGGGTCCCAATACTTATACCCCCAAATCCTTTGTCCTCTGAGGGCAGAGGGGCCTTTGCCCAGTCCAAACCAGTTCCTGAGCACTCTGTTTACCAGACTTCTCCTTTCCTTTCAGAGTGCAGGGCAGAAACATTAGACGCCCCACAGGAGGTGGAGCCAGCATTGTGGAAGGCAAGTACAGCCCTGGAGCACTTTGTTGACAGGATTCCTTCTCTTCATTCACTGTGCAGGGCAGAGACATCAGCCGCTCCCCAGGAGGAGCCAGCATTGTGGAGGAAAGGCACAGCCCTATTGAGGTCCCAGGTGCAACTCTTCCCAGCCATCTAGATGCAGATCTCTCTACTCACCACTGGGGCACCTTACCCTGTCTCCTGGAGTTCCCCAGCCCTGTCACTCACAGAAACTAGACAAAGGAATACACAGCCTAGCAGAGGCAGGTTTGAATGGTTAGACAAGAAAATGCCTACTTTCTAAAAGTGGCATTTTCAAACAAACACAGAATGTTAAAACCAACTTCACTAAAGATGTATTTTATCATCCTGAGTTCAGGCATACTAAATTCGAATTTCTACCATGTTCTCTGAGTCAGTTAGGATTATAAAATGTAATAACCAAATGGAGAACAGGTAGCCTTGCAATAGTGAAAAACGAAAATGGCTGTAATTCAGTATTAGAACATGCCACACACACCAGGGTATGTCCTACCTTATACTTACAATGCACTCTGGCCTTGGGCCTACCATAGGGGTGTCTGATATGCACTTGCCCAGTCAGCATGACAGTACCAGACTGCACGCAGGCTCTGCAATGGCAGACCTTAGACACACTTTTACAGGCTGCTTCTGTGGGTGGCACAACCAGTGCTGCAAGCCCACCAGCAGCATTTGGTTTACAAGCCCTGGACACTCCTGGTGCACTGTACTAGGGTCTTACAAGTAAACCAAACCAGCAAATCATGGAATCACAAATCATACATGAATTTACAATAGGGAGCACGTGCACTGTGGCACTGGACAGCAGTGGCACAGTGTCCTGAGCAACTAACACCAGCACAAATACATGAGGCAACAGCGAAAAATGGAAGGGAGACCCACGCCAATGTGCCAGGTCTAACAATGCCCCCTCCCTCTTCGCCTCCTCGGCACCTTCAACCCCCTAGCATACAGTTAGGATCAAGTTCCACCACTGAACACCAAGAAACACATTATCTTATTAACACTCTTAGACTAGAAGTATAGACTATGGGAACTATGATTGAGGGCCTTACTTCTATGGTTAATCTCCTACTACAGCAGGTTCCTTTCCGCCCTGAGAATATATATCCCAAGCCAGGACAGCCACCCAAACCTGGTCAGGTAAAACACTGTATGTGAGGCAGGTACCGTAGATAAGGACTCCTGTAATAAGGCTTTTATTTGATCTCCCCCACCCCGTCACAACATACAAGGAAGCGTCAGCCCCAGTGTCAGAACGAGTCTAGCTTAAACTTAGCACCAGTTCAGGCACATCGTACCTGCAATAGTCATCCCCCCCGTACCTAGGATAGGAAATTCTTTATATAACTCACATCAGCGACCGGCTGACTTGCCCAGCCCTAACTTGTTCCAAGCCCCTAAAATCTATATGGTTAACGTACCTAAATTTGATGGTAGAAACGGCAATGAAAGTGCAGGCTCCCTGACTAACAAAATTATCCATTGGATTCGTTATGTTATTGGATGCAGTTCAGTTATTCGAGCCCCTCCACTAGATTGTATTGACAGGGCTCGAAAAATCCACTTGACCGCTCGCATTTGCAAGCTAAATTTGATGAGGGCGAGTTGTTTTGTCCTCTGTCTTTGAAAACGGAGCAAATGTGACAAGATAACAAGATTTAAAGGCATTTTTATTGCTCACCAAGTGAATGAGCAATAAAGATGTCTTTAAATCTTGTTATCTTGTCACATTTGCTCCGTTTTCAAAGACAGAGGTCAAGTAGGTTGCAGGTAGGTCGTGGCGATTTTTCAAGGTACTAGACCTGCAGGACTACTACAATTTTTTGGATTTTTCGAGCCCTGATTGAGCTCATCTTAAAGGGGCCTGTTCTGGCTGAGAATCTCCTAGCTTTGGAATTCCACACATGCCCTCCAGATAGCTCTTCTATTCAGTTCAGGCGTTTTCCACCTAGTAATCCCCCTAAGCGACCACTTAGGCAACCACCCCTTGTTTAGTAGGATCCTCCTCGTTGGAAACTAATGATTGACTGTTGAGCAAGTCCCAAATACACCTGGGACCCCATGTTGCTTCTCCATCTTGCTGTGAATCCCCACCTTACATCTTTCCTATTAATCAGCTCCCGTGCACCACCCTCGATCCTGCTCCTAGGAACTTATTAACAACACTGCCTGTGCAGAAAGGGTCGGGGGTTGCTAGGGGTGAATCATCTAATAATCCTAATGGGCAAGGTCCAGGCTTTCTTAACTCATATGGGATATCTGTGATGTCTTGGAACATAGTTGGGTTGAGGACAAAGGTCACATCTCCCGATTGGTACACTTTCATCAAGCTTCTTGACATTTGTCTTTTTCAGGAAACCTGGCTTGTGGTTCCTCTCTACCGAACAGGCTACCTAAATTACCATATCTCAGCTATCAGTGGGGGAAAAGGCAGACCCTCTGGGGGTTTATCAATCTGGGTCCGTCAAGCGATTGGCTTTGATATCCAGACACTCCAGTCTCAGAGTAAGGATATCCTAATAATTAGGTAAAAGTGTAGATAGCAAGAGATAGTTGACATTTACAATGTCTATGCGAAAGGAACAAATGGGAAAAAGTCGGATGTTATAGCGGCTCTCGGCTTTTTACTAGACCGGTATTCCAGGGGCTCTAATGTCATAACGCTGGTGATTTTACTGTGTCTTTTGACCCTCTTACAAATGAGAAATGTAATCTTACTGATAAGGAAGACGATCGACGGGGCATCCCAAAACTCAAATTAGTACCCATAAACAAATGGTCGGATGTGGCAATTCAAATAATTTCCATCTGCCTAGAGAAAGGCCTATGGGCAACGAAAGGAAGGTCACCATCCGATAGACACGGGGCTTGCACATTTAACAATTTTCTTAGTGCTAGCCGCATAGACTATCTATTGACCAACTTGCAGGTATGGTACATGTTTAGGGATATGGTTGTAAGAGAGCGGCTTGAGAGCGACCACAACCCGCTGTGTGCGTCCTTTGAATTATTTCCTCAGAGAGAATCTACTCACTCAGGTAGTGAATTGCTCACTCTCAATGTGGTTCCCACAAATGACATGAGGCAACTAAAATGGGCCAATATACTTGAGAAATCCGATGTCCTAGATAACTTCTCCTTAGACATTGATTGCGCAATCGCCGAGCTGGACACATATATGACCAATCCTGCATGTTTTGAGTCTGTAATTGGAATTCACAACAAATTCTTTGCCCAGCTACGCACTCACTTTGTTAAGCAAAGTAAAGCTAGGGACGCTCATCTAAGGAAAACTTGGCAGTGGTTTAATGAGGAATGCAAGGTGGCGCGCAGATCCCTACGGGAAGCGATCAGAGAAGGGGACCCCAATAAAGTATGATTTACAAGGCAAACTTATAGGAGAGCCCAGGAGAAGGCCAAGAAAGCATGAGACACGAACAGATGGCAGGACCTCAAATGGGCATGTGAAAGCGAAAGTTCTAAACAATTTGGGAACATATTAAAGTGGGAGAGGGGTGGTCAACCGTTACAGCCGCAAAACCTTGTAAGCCAGGATCAATGGGTTATCCATTTTAAACCACAATATGCCAGTAGTTCAGACAAAAGTGGGGTGAAGGAGCCCCCACATGTATACTAACATGGTTCGGCCTTTGACGAGGCGGATGTCAGCCTTGCGCTGGGAAATAAAATGGGAGGTCCAGATGGAATCCCGGCCGATATATTTCTTTTTGATAAGCCCAAATGGTGTCGGTATATTATGCTGCTGGCAATTGAAATTGCCAAGGGTGCACCAGTTCCAAATTCGTGGAAAGGGGCCGAGATAATCCCCGTTTTTAAAAAAGGGGACAAATCCCACCCTGGAAACTACAGGTCATTTAGCCTAATAGACTCCCTCCAAAAGATTATGGGACGGCTAGTCTTAAATAAGGATTGGATAGAAGAACAGGGCATCTTATCCCCACTGCAGGCAGGATTTCGGGCATGCACCAACACTATTGATCAGGTATTTCGTTTCATTTTGCTATACTGGAAGACAGTGGTCCTGAACAAGGGCAGCTTGTATGCTGCCATTGTGGATCATAAGTCAGCTTTTGACATCTTCTCCCGTAGCAAGCTATGGGTAGTGCTGCAAGAGATGGGGATGTCCCCTGAATTGCTATCCCTCATTGCCAGACTCCATGAGAGTGATTACGCCATTATTCAATGGGGCTTGCAGGGCAACGTCACAAATCCTTTTCCCATAGGGAAAGGTGTGCGCCAAGGCTACGTTATGCCACCCACACTATTTTCTCAGTTTATCAACGGGATTGCAAAATTCCTAGAGTCTACCCCCACTGATGCCCCAGCCCTAGCCGGTGTTAGAATCCCCATTTAAATGTTCACGGACGACACGTTAATTATCGCAAAAACACATAGCGGCCTCCAACAAGCTCTACTACTTTTTGATGAGCTCTGCCATCTATGGGGCCTGGAAATTAACTTGTCTAAAACAAAATGTATGTCTTTTAACCCTCACCGATCATTCAGAGGAGGCATAATGCTAAACAAGCGGCCCCTAGAACAGGTAACCGACTTTACATATTTGAGGGTCATCATGCAGAGGGACATGAGGTGGAACCGGCAGCTTGATATGGCCTCATTGAAGCATCAGCAATTGGCTGGAACTCTGCAAATTGAGTTTAGCACATCCTTTACTAAACCTGTTAGTCCAGTCCTGCAAATATATAATATGAAAGTCATTAACTCCGCTTTATACGGGGCTGAACTATAGGGGTTTGAGAATCTCTCTAAATTAACTGCTGCAGAAAATAGGTTCCTGCGTAAGATTATCAACTTACCTCAAAGTACCCCAGTACGTCCATGCTCCATGACCTAGGTAGGAAGGCACTGGCGGATATAGCTAGACTGCGTCCCCTACTCTTTTGGCAGAGAATCTGGTCCACACCTGAACTGGCATCCTATGCTGCAGGCCTCCAAAATCTAATTAGAGCAGACTGTCACAACAAAATAAAATGGCTGCAGGAGGTTAGAGCCACCTTAACAAGTATTGATATGGCGACTTTATGGGAGAATCCAGCGAGTACCCCGTTTCCATCCAAATCAATTTTAAAAGAAAGGTACTGGGATTGGGTGACTCATAACATTCATAGGAATAGTGACTCTTCCTCACTTATGGGTCGTTTCCTAGATGTAAAACCATCCACAAAATTGGGACAGGACTGGGATATAATAACCAAGCCACACAATCGGAAGCTATACTTCCAATTCAGGGTAGGCTCATTACCAGTAAGGTCATTCACAGCAAGATGGGACACTCCAGGCGACGAATTCTGTCCCTCTTGCCATGCCCAGTTAGAGTCTTTGGCCCACATGCTGTTTGTTTGCCCAGCTTATGCTGCCCCTCGCCGAATGTGGCTAGCTTGTATATGTAGATCTTTGGGCACTAGAAGATTGATGTTGCGCTCGGAAAAGCTAACATCCATCGTCAATACATTGGCAAAATTCTTGGGCTTGGCATGGGCCATTAGATCCCAGGTACTTCACATAGAGTGAAGGGCTGTGTCTGTATTAGTCTTTGCATATGAATTTATGGAGTATGTTAGATCTAGCAGCACTGTCTGGCAGGGTTTGACATAATATTAATGTAATTACTTGTGACCGTGCGGTAAACAGTACGATGAACTGTAACGTATCTAGGGTTTTAATGCACCATCATAACATGATATTTTTTTGCTGTTTCACCGTTATACTGATTTTTGTGACATCGTCATTGTAGATGAGAGATTTTTAACCCTTTTTAACAGTAAGGTTTTTTTTTTAATTGTGATCTTTATAGTGTTTATATTGTAACTTATGAAATGCTTCTTGTGCTTTGCTTTGATGATATATCTATCAAATTAAGCTAATATGACTGTGGCAATTTTGGTGGGGGGCCTTTGACATACCCATTCTGGTTTGCCCCCACCCCTGAATTTTGAAAATATTATATCCCTGGTGCCTAGAGGGCTTTCTGCCCCCCCCCGCCTCCCGGGGGGGTGGGCAAAAAGACTGTGGCAATAGTTTTTTGGGGTGGGGACATTTGCATGCCCATTCTGGGCAGCTGCTACCCCTACCTTAGGCTATCCGTCCCCCCGAGGGGCAGGTCAGGGGCTACTGTACTGCCCACATCTGCCCCCACCCCAAACTTTGGAAAATAAATCCCTGGTGCTTAGTGGGCCTTTGCCCACACCCTCAGGGAGGCAGATGAGGGGCTATTGCCCCCATCTACCTCCTGGGGGGGCAGAAAGTCTTTTGCCTTTTTTGGGGGGGCAGTGTGGGGGCATTGCCATGCCCATTCTGAGCAGCTCCCACCCCTGGCCTTTAAAAAATCCCTGCCGTCTAGTGTGCTTTCTGCCCTCCTGGGAGGGCAGAAAGATTGTCTGGGGCAAAATTAAATGGGGGAGCAAAGACCCTTGCCCAAGGGGCCGCTTCCCCCTTCCAGGTGGTTAGTGGGAGGATCGCCGCGAGGGCGATCCCCAAGCAAGGATCCACTAGGGAGTGGTACCATTGAAAAGGGGAGATTCTCCCCTTTCCCTCAATACCTCTCCCATGTGTTTCGGTGCTCGGGGGGCAGAGATAGGTCCACAAGCCCCGAAACTGCTTTCAATTTAATGACGACTGCTTGCCATGCGCGCAATCGTCATTGCAAGGAAAACCAAAACCATGCTTCGGGAGATTGGGGGAGCTTCCCCATCTCCCAGGGACAAAAAAGGGAAATCCGTATGCTGTTTATAGCAGATGGATTTTTCGCAAGTGTGCTCATGATGAAATGGTTCCATCATGAGCACACTTGCACTTGTGCTCATGACGGAACTATTCCATCATGAGCACAGATGGGGTTAAGGAGTTGCTGTTAGTTGCCGCCTCAGGTGGGTAGCGTTGGTTGGTCGATTACTTGCCAGACCATGTCAATCTCACTGTGCTGTTTTTCACGGTAGTGTGCAACAAGGGGAGCATTGTCAACTTTGCAATGGGTGCAGTTTTTATGTCGAATAATGCGCTGTTTAACCATTTGCGTGGTTTAGCCAATGTATTTAAAGTTGCAGGGGCATCGTATCACAAAGGTCACATTAGTAGAGGGACAGTTTGTTAGGGTATTTAGTCCATATGAGCAGTCATTTGCTTTGAATTCCTTGGTGTTGAATGTAAGGAGGCATGCCACACAGTTCTGACATTTTTAGTGTCCAAAAACTGGCGGGAGGCCCCATGATGAAGTAATGGATTCTATGGTGTTGGGTTTCTTTGGCCACGTGACGGCATACTAGATGGTTGGACAAATTGCTTCCTCTTTTGTAGGAGAAAAGTGGTGTTGTTGGAATGCCTGGTGCGTGCGAAGAATATTCCAGTTTTTTCTGATGATTTTGCTGACCTTGTTGCTAGAGTTGTTGTTGCATCAGTGACAAAATGGCCGACTGAGCTGGAACTCTCCCATCGGGCTCCTATGTTAAGGGATCGCCATCAGCGTAAATCCCTGCTTAACTCTGCCCATCGACCCATCCTAACCGAATTAATAACTGAGCTGAACTAAGCTGAATTATTGTCTGCTCCTTACCTGAATACCTTGGGCACACGAAGCGCAGGATTCTGGCCGGCACCTCTCTGCAGCGGACTCTGACCTGCGCTTGAAAGTCTCCTCGGCGGGGTTCCCCGAGGCTGCTCTCTCTCTCTACGGGACTAAGGAATCGACGTCCCCTGCGAAGTCGTAACCAGGGAGTAGCCGGTCACTCTGTAACGTCTGGCACTCTGAAACGCCTGGCAACTCTGTAATGGTTGGCACGCTGAAACGCCTCCCTCACCCGGTTCCCCCGGCCAGCAGACCGGGGCTGGGTTGGGTCAGGCACGATCTGGAAACACCTCACGAACTGGTGGGCGCTGCATTTGGAATTGGCTGCGCGCTGCAGTTTGCCGATCCCTGCGAGGATCCCATCTCCTTCAGCCTGGCTTGTGGCCTCCTACATCAGCGGGCCTCAGACGGAGGAATAATTCCTGGTCACGCCTTCAACGCCCGTTGCGGCGCTTCAACCGGACGAGCTGTGGGGCGCCATCCTGCCACGGGCTTCTTAGGTATTTTTATTTAAGACAAACTTGGTCCTTCCTGCCGTGAAGGCCCATTTCCTTCCCAGCCTGGTGTGCTGCCTCCATCAAGATTAGGCCCTTTGCTGTCTTTTGAGCCCGGAGCCGACCTCTTCAACCGGCATCTATCGTGGTCAACCCTTGGGTTCTATGGTGGCCCACCCCCAGTCATCTTGAAGCGCGGCTACGACGGAAAATGACTCCCGCTGAGACGAGGTACGTGGGAGCTACCCTCTCTTAGGTGTCCACGATACCGTCATCCTGTGTGGTAGCGCTCGACTGCCAGGTTACCCTCTCCACTCGGCCCGGCACCCTTCTGCGCGCTCTCGCAGCTGAAAGCTGCATCAGACGCCACATCGGACCCAAGGTGAGCCCCACGATGCGCGCAGAGCTATGCCCGTAGCAGCGACTGAGGCCCCGACACTGGCCCAGTTCTGCTCACAACGCGAGCTCCCTTCATCACCTGATCCGCTCATCCCTCCCCTCATTGCTAGCCCCATAAGGCAGAAAGATCTCCCAATGCCCGGTAGCGCTATACCTCACGGATGCCCTGATGATGATTGAATTGACACTTGCCTTTCGTGCCTGGGGATTTTGTGAAATCTATGGACTGGCAGAATTTGAATTTGATTTGATTTGAGTTTACAAAACACAGCACATATCGTGCTAGATAGACTCATTACATCTCGTGCCTTTGGAAATTAACCTCAGCCATTTTCTTACAGGCAAAATCGAAAGTAGGATGTAGTCACTTACAACTGGCAGCCATCTTGTAACGGCTACCGACTCAGGGGCATACATCTGGTAACTGCTACCTACTGCTAAACTGGTGTCCCCCTCCTATGCCCATTGAATACTGCTACCATTGTGTAACAGCCCCCACCCCTCTTCCTATCTGCTGCTGTGCAGTGATTGTATTCAGCAGAAAATTAGGGGCTTTCTGAAAGCGATTTAATCTGTATTTCTTCTCTCTTCAGCTGTGTATATGTACAAAGGGGTGCTAAAGAAAACAGGATAGTCATTGCATACTTTTGCAGGTTTTCAGAGTAATGCTATTTCCTTAATTGTCTTGTATCCTACTTAGTGAGTGACATAATAGGAGCCTCGATGCATTGCTGAGCATGACTCCTGTGCATCCTAACTCAATGCCGAACCACGTTTACTAGCTCCTGCGCACTCCTTCCTCACTGCCTAACCACGTAAACTTAGCTCTCTCCTCCATGACCACTCTTTCACTCCTAACTCAATCCCGAACCACGTTTACTAGCTCCTGCGCTCTCCTTCCTCACTGCCTAACCACGTATACTTAGCTCTCTCCTCCATGACCACTCTTTCACATCGCAGCATGGACCCCAGACTTGAAAAGTCAGGATCTAACAGCTACACAATTAACTATCCTGAAACCTCCCCAAAAATGCTACCAAAACTCAAACACAGACTCCTCAAAGCCAATCCAGAAACCCTTATCTCTGACCCCTACCTCTGCCCAAAAAAAGGTACTATTACTAGTGACCTGATCTTCTACACTAAAAGAAGAGCTCAGTGGAGGTCTACGTTCCACGCTCTACTCAGCATCAAGTCGTACAAAAAATTCAGCAGAAAAGAGTTACAGACCGCCCGCGGAGCGGAGGAGATGGTGGCGGGAGCCTCGGGTCGAGTTCAGACGGCCGGTGTTGGAGCCGGCAAAACGAGGCAGACGCTCCCCTCGATCTTCAAGCTACAAGCGGGGAAATCTGGAAGAGTGGCAACTCCGGTGAGTGTGGGTCCCGGTAAGCGCAGGCAGATGGCAACTGAGAAAGCTCGGAATGAGCTTATTGTGGCAGACTCGAAGTTAGACTCACCTACCAGCGTAGAGGCTCCTAATGGAGTTCTATCAGTCCCGGCCCCTGAGTGGAACATTTCTCCTCGTGTTGAGCAGGCTGGGGGTGATGTATTGGTCCAGTTGGCGATCTGCCCAAGCAGCAACATGTTACCTGATCGAGGCAGTGGAAACCTTTCAGAGACAGCTTCTAAAGAGAATAACGCACTCCATACCATGGCATCTTTCCCAACCAGTGGAATTATGGGAGATGTAGTTCATCTCTCTTCTGTAGTGCCCAAGTCAATTGAATACGTAAGCACTTAGCAAGGACTTCGATATGGTTCAAGAATCTAGTCTACAGACCTTTGTCGATGGTAGCGGATCAAGTAACGAGATGGAAGGAGCAGACAAATTCTATTCTATGTCGGACCATATAGGGTCCTCAGAGGATGGAGATTTTGACAAAGAGTGGACAGATGACGATAGCGATTTAACCGACTGGCAGTTTGGGGGAGTACAAAAGGGTGAACTCTTATCGGGAGGCAAGGGAACTGTCCGAAAATCTGCAAGACCTAAATCACTTAGTCAAGGGGGGCCGGCTCTAAATAAGACATCTGGTCTAACGGGGTCAGCAGGATCAATGGCATGGGATTATTCGTTTTCTACCCAGTCTGGCCCTACCGTCGATGTTTCCAAACCTATTGATGGTGCTCAAGGCCCTCCTGTAGAAATAACGCTATCAACCATCTACCAGACTATTATGGCCGATAGAGAAGAGGCGCGCCAGGAGAGCTCTCGGACACAGGGAGCATGTCGCAAGATGCAAAACTCGATCCGGAGAGTTGCCAAAACATGCTCAGATATAGCGTCAAGAATTGTAGAGGCCGAGGAAAGGATCTCTGCCCTGGAAGATGACCTGGCAATACAAAAGGGTCTTACGTATATGGTCAAGGCACAAAGGGATGATATGATCTGGAAGTTAACGGATTTGGAAAATAGAGCCAGGAGGAACAATTTAAGAATCTTAGGTATTCCAGAAGGCAGAGAAGGGTCTGATCCCAGGCAGTTTGTTGTCGAGTTCTTCGCAGAAGCATTCCCGGATTTAAAACAATGGGATTGGCAGTCGGAGGTCCAGAGGGCACATCGCTTCCCTTTCAAGCTGAAGCAGAAGTCGGGGTCAGCAAGGGACAAGCCTCGGGCTATATTGATTTGCCTAAATAACTTTTTAGCAAGAGAGGGTGTTTATGATTTAGCAAGACCAGATAGGAAGAGAGTTGGGAAAGGTTGTGAGTTTTTTGTCAGACCAGATTTTTGTCAAGCAACAGTTGAGCGTAGGTGGCAGCTCCGCCAGCTAATAGCGGCGTTCCAGGCGAAAGGGGCACACCCTTTTTTGCTTTTTCCATCAAAGCTGAAAATAATCCATCAAGGTCAGACAAGCTTCTTCCTATCTGAAATCCAGGTAAAGGAATTTCTGAATGCTATGTAGGTTTATGGTGTCTTTTTAAGGCTTGTCATCACAGGGGTCACTATCCTCTGTAGGTACAGAAGGGAGGGGGTGTTTTTCTTCATTGTTTGATGTTGAGGTTTCATTTGCTTATTTCGAACCTCCCTTGCTGGTTTTTCTTCATCCCCTTTTTTTTGGCTAAAGATGGGTGGAAGGGTCTAGGGGAGAGCGGTGGGCAGCCTGCTCATTTAACCATCATAAGGACTCAGGTCCTGTTGCCTCGTAAGGGGGGTGTAGCTCAGGGGTGGGGGCGGTGTCGGGGGGGACTGGATGGGGGGTTGATCTGGTCTCGAGGGCGGAGGGGAAGGGGGGTTTTGTTGTTTGGATTTTGGGGTTTCATAGTCATGACAAGCATAATGTTAGTGATGAGGTTGCTATAGATTGTATGAATAAAAAGGATGGTGTTGTTATAGTAGTATTTTGGGATAAACTGAGCTTGGGACATATGTTTTGTTTAAATGGTGCAGGGTAGGTTGCGTATTGCTACATGGAATATCTGTGGCCTGAATGATGGTAAGAAGCGAGCGCTCTTATCTAAAGTTCTACAAATTCTGCAACTTGATATCTTATGCTTACAAGAGACGCAAGTGCCATGGGGTAAGCGGGAGTGTCTGAAATTCCCGGGGTTTGATTTAGTAGCCTGTACAAAACAGTCTTCAATGATCAGAGGTGTGGCTATATTGCTAAGGCGCGGGGTTGGAGTCTGCAAAAGAGCAAAAGTGGTTGGAGCTGGAAGGTGGGCGGTAGCTGAATTTTTGATTAATAACAGGCCTATCTCGATTTGCTCCATCTACGGCTCAAATCTAGATGATCCGGCAATTATGAAGTGTTTAAATGTTGAATTAGCATTGTGGCCGCACCCAATGGTTGTTTGTGGGGACATGAATATTCATTTGCCAGGCAATTTTAATCTTCTAGGTAATCAAAAGTTTCATGGGAGGAAGCCAAGGGTTTTTTAGGCCCTTCAGATGTTAATCTCCGAACATGGTCTTGTTGATGTTTGGCATTGGCATAAAAAAAGTGAGAATGGTTTTACATACTACTCTGCTCCCCATAACAAAATGGGGCGGCTAGACTATCTTTTTATCGCAGATCAATTGATAGGGGATACTTCGGTTGAAGTTCCTCCAAGAACCTTATCAGATCACAATGTGGTGATTATGGAGTATCCCTGGGTGAGGTTGGCTAGATCCCCTAGACCGTGGACTTTTGAAAAAAAAAAACTTCTCTCGGATAAGTCTTATCTGGACCATATGATCAAATGGATAGGAGAATTTTTAAGCTTTAATTGAAAAACTGCGTTGGATGGCATAGTATGGGATACATTTAAAGCTGCGGTGCGGGGAGAGACCAAGAGTTTCGCGGCTTATCGCTGGAGGACTATTCAGGATCAGATCAATGGTCGTCTAGAGCATTTACGGGTTGCAGAGATGGCGTTGACACAGAATATCAAGGAAGGTCTTAATATTGACCAAAGTCAACAGACGGTGGCCAAGGTTAAATCTGAGCTATTGGAATTCTTTGGGAAGGACTTGGCTGCAAAATATACTCAATATCGGGCGACAATGTTTGAATTTGGCGAAAACTGTGGCAGAGTTCTTGCCAAACGGCTCCAGCAGAGAAGTATGGCAAATAAAATTATCAGTGTTCTGGATCAGCAAGGCCAGTTGCAGGACACTCAGGAGGGGGTTTTGGATGTTTTTGCAAAGTTCTATACTCAGCTATATAAGAAAGAGTAGGCCATGACATCTATTGAGTCTATGGCCGAAGGTTTTTTGCAGGGCATAGATTCCTCCAGAATTACAGTAGATCAGAATGAAGTTCTCTCGGCCCCAATTATATGGGAAGAGGTTAAATTGGCTATAAAATCTTTGGCTAACGGGAAGGCCGCTGGTCCGGATGCTATTCCGTTAGAATTCTACAGGGCCTTCGCCCAAGTAATCCGACAGGACATCTTATCAATGTTTAGGGACGCCCAGAGGGGCATTATACCTGCATCCCGGAGGCAAACAACCATTGTACTTTTTAAAAAGAAAGATAAACCTGCCTTGAATCCGTCATCCTACCGTCCTATTTCATTAATAAACACGGACAGTAAAATGTACTCGAAAATTGTAGCTACTAGGTTAGCTGCAGTAATTACCCCATTAGTGTCTATCCGGCAACATGGTTTTATCCCTGGCAGGGACACAGCTGATCACATAAGGCGGGTTATCGCCTTGCTAGATTGGGCGCAGGCTACGGAATCTGCCCTCGGGGTGATCCTATTGGACGCTGAGATGGCGTTCGATAGGGTCTCCTGAGGGGTTTTTATGGGCAGTGCTCCGCTGGAAGGGATTTAGCACCAAATTTATACAGGCAGTTCAAGCACTGTATATTTCTCCACTGGCAACAATTCGTATTTCAGGGCAGGAAACTGGGTTATTTAACATCGGTAGGGGCACAAGGCAAGGCTGTCCGTGTTCGCCGTTGCTCTTTGCTCTGTACATTGACCCGTTCCTTAGCAAAATTGAAGAAGATCTAAATATTTTGCTGGTTAGGGTTAATGGCACAGACTATAAGACGCTGGCATACGCGGACGACATCGTAATTTTTACAATGGATATTTCTTCGGCGTTTGCGACCATAAAAAATTTGGCAGAGCAATTTGGATTATTGTCAGGATATAAGCTGAACGTCGATAAGACGCAGATTCTTCATTCAGCCTTTATGTGTCCCTCTGACGTCCCTATTATTACAGAAGCGACGTATCTGGGGGCTAGAATTACTGCCTCAGTATCTAGCATTCCTGACTTGAATATGCTCCCAGTGGTCAAATCTATCAATATAAAACTTGGAAAATTAGGTCATTTGTATCTTTCTTTATACGGTCGATGTAATATTCTTAAAATGCTGGTTTTACCGAAATTAATGTATTTGTTTAGAACTATTCCGTTAGAATTCTGAGTGTTGCCGAGAGGGCTGGCTCTAGATTTCTCCGGGGCTATCGCCGATCACGCAGAGCAGCCAAATGGATGTGTCTCCCTAGAGATCGAGGGGGTTGGGCGGTCCCTAATTTCTTAATGTATGATTGGTCAGCTATGTTGCAACATTTTGGAATACTTTTAGTAAGGGATAGGGCCGAGGCCCTTTAGCAAATAGGCCTACTATCTATGAAATAGGCCTCGGGGGATGCCGCTAAGGGCATTCTAGTAAAGTTACTTGAACCGAGTTACTTTAAAAAGACAAGGTTCAAAGTAATCTATGCAGTGTTTGTGATCTGGCGGAAGATTCGCCGCAGGTGTGCAATTGCAAACATTAATATATATACACCCTTCTCTGCTGCTGGAACGCTGCCTTCGATCTTCCAGGATCAGGTTATTTTTAGGTGGCAATGATTGGGCCTGCAGGTTATTGGTGATATGTGCTCGGGCAAATGGCCTCCTTTTCTTTTCTTAGGGAGAAGTTTAATTTATATACCCACGATTTCTTTACATATCTCCAGATCAGAAGCTTTCTTGATAAACCCCGAAATGAGATGGCTATTAGGCTTGGAAACATAACTATAATTGAAATGGCCCGAAAGAAAGCAAGAATAGGTACGGTTTATCAGTATCTTCTATCTTGTCTACCGGATCATTTGGATGTGAAGGATTCGAAGTGGGTGGGGAAATTAGGCAAGACGGGTGTTGACATTAGGGTTACGGTACAGCTAGCAAGGCAGATCTCAGCCTCCGGTAGTCTACAGACCCAATGTTATATGGCGATGTTTGATTTGTACTACGCACCAGCTAAGATTGCAAAGTGGGGTGGACGGAAGGGTGATAGGTGTGCTAGGTGTGGACTTCAAAGTGCTGATGCAGTACATATGTTTTATTTGTGCCCTAAGCTGGGGGTATTTCTGCACGAAATTGAGCATTTTATCAATGTAGTGTTAAAGATTCAGGTCAAAATCTCCCCTGAATTTGTGATAATGGGATGTGATGGCACCGGGTCTGCGGGTGGTTCTAGATATACGGCTGCTTTTCTTTTTCTAGCAATGGCAATGATTCGGTTATGTATTACATCGCAGTGGATCAGCCCGGAAGCTCCAACCTTTCTTAATTGGAGAGCCAGGATGCTTGCACTATATAACTTGGAGTCGTCTGTTTATCTTTTAAGGGGGAGAAATAGGCGGGAGTTGGGAACCAGAATTTGGGCCCCTATTAAGGAGTGGTTTGATGGTTGATGGGTATGACTGAACTGGCCCAATTATTGGCTGCATAGCTATATAGATGTATCTTATGTTGTGCTCATGTCTCCCACCTTTGCTTTGTTTATTTGGCCTCTCCCATTGTACCAGTCTTAATATACTAATCCCTGATAGCGTCCTGGATATTTATCTATCTAGGCAATTATTTAATTATCTCGTGTTTTATGTTGGCTGTTTATGTATTTTTTTTCTTCTTTGCTTTTTTCCTCTTACTACTATTTTTTGTATATTATGCTTGTCATGTTTTGTGCGAATTATAAAATATAAAAATAAAAAATAAAAAAAATAAAAAAGCATACTTTTGCAGGTTTTCGGAGTAATGCTATTTCCTTAATTGTCTTGTATCCTAGTTAGTGAGTGACATAATAGGAGCCTCAATGCATTGCTGAGCATGACTCCTGTGCATCCTAACTCAATGCCGAACCACGTTTACTAGCTCCTGCGCTCTCCTTCCTCACTGCCTAACCACGTAAACTTAGCTCTCTCCTCCATGACCACTCTTTCACTCCTAACTCAATGCCGATCCACGTTTACTAGCTCCTGCGCTCTCCTTCCTCACTGCCTAACCACGTATACTTAGCTCTCTCCTCCATGACCACTCATTCACATCGCAGCATGGACCCCAGACTTGAAAAGTCAGGATCTAACAGCTACACAATTAACTATCCTGACAACCTCTCCAAAAATGCTACCAAAACTCTGAAACACAGACTCCTCAAAGCCAATCCAGAAACCCTTATCTCTGATCCCTACCTCTGCCCAAAAAAAGGTACTATTACTAGTGACCTGATCTTCTACACTAAAAGAAGAGCTCAGTGGAGATCTACGTTCCACGCTCTACTCCGCATCAAGTCTTCCAAAAAATTCCCGCACGGTCTGCGACTTTTGGTCACAAGGTCCCCCACCTTTAGAGCAAATGCCACTATTTCCATCTACAACAATGGGAATATTCTTATTCAGGCCACCGATCACAGCCTTGACATCTTTGAGGACAGGTTTGATCTCTTTAAAAGATCCCTGGTCCCTAGCGACTCCCGTACTCAATCCAGGTGCGATCCTTCCCGTACCCCATCTCAGGAGGTCCCTGATCCCTCTTTATCGGACCACAGTCTGAGGACGGCCTCACCTTCCCTGATCAACTCCCTTTGGACCATAGCTCCTCCAACACCAGGCTCCCCTAGTGCACCCGTCGTGCTACGACCTGACCAGACTCTAACCTACAGTCACGATGCACTTGTTCTCCCTCGACCCAACCTCCTCTCCGATACTTCCCCCACACCCTCTCCCACTAGCCCTTGCCTACATCACTCCCTCACTAGACAGCAAGCCTGCCCACCTTCCAACAGGAACTCAATCAACCTCCCTTCCCCTATCCTCCCTTACATCACCCACTCGCCTCGCGCGACGACACCTCAAAGTGGGAACTCTCCATTAGGAGGCTTCCTCCACCCCTTCCGCACACAGACCCTGATCTCCCCCCGCCCTGTCCATTGACCAACCCTCCTCCTCCCCTTCACGCTACACATAGTCCACACTCTGATCCTGCCTCTAAACTCAGGGCAATTAACCTTGAACTGCTATCTCTCAAAACTGTCATACTTAAACTCATTAAGGCTACCGAAGACCTAGCCCTTGATCTCTCTCCCAACTTGCACACACTCGAGATCCCCCATCTCTCTTCCACCAGGCCAACACTTGAGATCCCACATATGATCCCCCCGATTCCCACTACCCAAAATTCGAACACCAACCCCTACCCTAACGCCCCGTCTAGACCGGCCAGAGCCTTAAATCCATATCCAGAACCTGATATTCTCTCCCTCCTCCTTGAGTACACCACTCCTCCTTCGAACATCTCTAGCCGTGCTATATGCTCTTGTGCAGCCCCACTAATTGCACTTAACTCAACACTCCCTATCCATGATAATGCGGATCCCATCAGAACCATCACTCCCAACCCCCAAAGAGCGCCCAGACTCAATGCCAATTCCATAAACTTCAATAACCTCCTGAAGATCCACACTTCACAACCTGCGACCACGGGCACCATACACAAATCACACCTTAAATGCATGCTACTTAACTGTAGATCAGCGGTGAAACATGCAACAAAACTTGCCGATCTCATCCTAGCCCAAGATCTGGACTCCTTATCCTCACAGAAACATTGCTCAACGACTCCTCTGTCCCTATCCTTGACCTATTAGTCCCTCCTAGTCACATCATTATCAGACTCGACCGAGTTAAGAAATTAGGAGGCATTGCCTGTATCTTCCGCAACTCTCTAACAGCAAAACAGTCCCCCTGAGCTAATCTTTCCTCCTGTGAATACCTTTCCATAGATATCAACAGCACACACAGACCCTTATGCAGCCTTCACATCTTCTACCACCCCCCAGGTGATAACCTCCACATAATTGAACAAGTTCTGGAAACCATCTTCTCCAACCTGGGGCGTCACTTTCCCCAGATCTTCCTTGGGGATTTCAATCTCCATTGGAATAACCCCCACGATCAGGCTGCTACAACCCTCAAAAACTTCCTTACCGACCTATCTCTCACTCAAGTCTGTGACAGCCCCACTCACAACTTAGGTTCGACACTGGATCTCATTATCTCCAACCCCAACTCCATTCATCCCGAATCCATTCTCCCCTGTGATTAGTCTGACCATCATTTTATCAACTTCCTGATACCTGAAAGTTGGAACCATAATTCTGCTCAACCACTCAAACTTAAACACTGAAAAAGGCTGCTCCATAACACTAGTGTTAATGAGCTCATAGAACGCTGCAATCTCTCCCTTCCGCCGCCATCTAACATGACTGACGTCCATGACCTCACCGACCATTATAACAACACCATGCTATCTGCCCTGAATGATACGGCCCCACTTCAACTAAAAAGAATTCCCATAAAAGACTCCAAGCCGTGGTTTAATGACAGACTAAATGAGGACAGACGTAGTCTTAGACTAGCTGAAAGCGAGTGGAGTGCCTCTCCCTCCACGGATCTTCTCAACACTCTAAGATCCCAAAGAAGCAAATACTCCAGTGGCGTAGTGAGCACGGGTCCCACGTCTGGGAATACCCATCCCACTTAGGGCGAAAAGCGTTACAACAAACAAATGATGGACGGAATGCTGACAATGCATACATTCTCCCCCAGTCAAGAGATCTGGGTTAAATCCATCGTTCTTTTGCCCACTACACCACCCCAGTTTAGACATGGCCGTATGCAAATCAGTCTTGACCCTGTGCCTCATGGGAACAGTCCAGCCCGAACTGCCAAGCCATGTCTTCACTGGACCGGAATCAAGCATCCTAGGACCGGTTTCTGGCTATCAGCCGTCAACAGCCAGGATAGCTTGACTCCAGTGGCGTAGTGAGCACGGGTCCCACGTCTGGGAATACCCATCCCACTTAGGGCGACCAATTCCAATCGGGTTTCCGCACAGGGCACAGCAGTGAAACGGCCATCACTCACATTGTGGACGACGCTCTCACTTTACTTGACCATAATGAAACCTGCCTTTTAATCGTACTCGATCTCTCTTCAGCTTTTGACACTGTCAAACATGACAATCTACTCTTCCTCTTGGAACGCAGAATGGGGCTCTCAGGCACGGTCCTTGAATGGTTTGCCTCTTTCCTCAACAACCGAACACAAAGGGTCAAATCCAACCAGTCTCTCTCCAACCCGAGTCCCTGCACCCTGGGTGTTCCCCAAGGCTCCTCACTCACCCCCACTCTCTTCAACCTCTTCCTTGAACCACTGACTGTAATTCTTAAATACTCTACTTATTATCTTTTCCAATTTTTCCTAAACGTGCCTTTCCTTTGGGCTTTCAAATCTCTTGGCTACTCTGGCCCTTTAACCTCATTACACTCCTGTCCACCTCGACGTACATGCCTTAGGCCGTGACGTCCCTCCGGTCAACATATATATATTTCCTGATTGTTTTTCCCGTTTGGCCCAACCTACTCGGACTCACGCCGTTTACGGTTCCCAGCTCGAAGAGGATCCCTCCTGGACCTCGAACTCGGATAATTGACCCTTCCCTGCCCATTTCCCAAGTAAGCGCCATGCCCGATTCTGCCTTTAGCTCCCGACTCACTCCCTACCACTCGTGATTACCTCTTACTCTTGGTCATCTGTTTACCTAGCCCCCGGACGCATTCCAATTGACGCCAGTTTTTGGCTTCCATATCCTCACGCACACAATGTCCGTGTGCTGACACTGGTCTTATTCAACATTGCTGGACCGTAATTGCTCATAGAGATACCACATCCCTGCAGCTCCCTGGTGAGTTTCCACCATTGCCACCCGGATTCTTGTCCACACCTCCGTCCGGTCCCAATCAGGCTTCCCATCGGTGCACTATCACCCTGGTGGTTTGTCATTCTCCTCAACACCTCGTTTTGACCCAGGGGTGTGGAATTTAATGAAATATCTACTTGTCCATGGGGCAGGTTGCTTCATAAATCTACTTGTCCTGTAACAGAATCCACTTGTCCTTTCTGTGCCATGTAATGTAGCGACAAATTATGGCAGCAATCTCATTATATAAGAGCTCTCAAATAGCCTCTTTGAATATGCCAAGGCTCCTTCCATATTAGGGTTTGAATACTAGCAATTCCCTTATGTTGCCACATTTCCGCAGATCTACATACTGTGGCTGAAGGTAATGGTAAGTAACAGTTTCAGGGTTGGAATGCCCTTTTGAGTCTGTGCAAACCTACTAACTTGCATGTTTTAAGGGTTTTCACCAACTTTTTTCTAATCTTTTCCCATACTGAGAAAGGTTGGCCATTTACTCCTGACCATGGTAGACATATAACTTATTCCAGGGTTGGGAAAAAAAGTGGTTGGAGGGAATGGAATGTCTTGCAAACACTAAGATTTTCGCATGAGGAAATCTCTATACCTGCATTTTTGTTCGGGCTAAAATGCAGTTCACAAATATTTTCTAGGAGTACTATTTCTTGGCCTACTTCTGTAAAGGCTTGTGGATTCACAAAAGTCATATATCTGCACTTAATCCAAGGACATGGATGCACTTTATTTATTAATTAGGCCGCTAATTAGGTCTGGCGTTAACCATGACTTTTTGTGTTTACTAAAAGTTTTGTCTCTCTCTGTCTGACTGTCTAACGACAAGCTTCACTGTGAGTGACAACACTCTTTCACAAGGAGCATATCGAAACACAGTCATTTTGTTCAGTGCCTGGAACTACTGTGCAATATGTGCTTTTTGAGACCAAAACCATTTTTGCTTTTGTCAATGTTTGTTATAGTGGTGAGGGCCTGGCAGCAACCACACCAATAAGGTTTTACAAAAACCATGCCAAAACAAGTCACACATTGACAAAACCAAAGTCTGACAAACAATTTCAGACCTAGCTTTACCATTGCTTGTTTATTTGTATGTTTCCCATATTATTATTAAAACTGGTTACACTGATTTTCCATTATGAATATTTTTTTGAAATACTAGTGTAAATCAGCACATTTCACCAAATGATGCTACAAAGAAATGGTATCTACATTTTTTCAGTAGTTTAGCTAAATGTTTTTGCATTTTTTTGTGAACATTTTATTTTGAAAGCAAAGAATCATCAATCTTGCTTTCAAGCTTCTGCAAATATTTGCATCTAATCAGAAAGCATTCTGGGAGCAGTATGCATAACCTCATATTGCTAAACATGTAAAACATGTGTACACATTTTTATACTCTAACCCCTATCAGTAGTGCAGTCTGAGCTTACATTTGCTTAGAGCGCCCACCCTAATAATAAAGTCTTTGCATTAATGAACCATAAATGCAAGTTTGAACAGCATTAAAACATGGTCACAAATAATACCTCGACTGCAGGCAATGCCTTTCCCTGATCCATAATGTGGTACTGTAAAATGGCAGCCAAAGGGTTTGTACTGTAGGGGGTTGGGCCTACTTTTCCCAAGGACAACATTCACATGAGAACTTGTTGCCCTTGACCCCAAACAATATGTCCCGGGCGTCTGGCTATAGGAATTCCACATCCCTGTGACCCCAGGCCTTTTTACCCCTCTCCCACAGAAAGTAACCCTGTTGCAGCCCGGCTGGCTGTGTATCCTGATCTCTGGATACCCCACCCATCTTCGTGATTCATTGATCCCCATCCTCACCCATTTCAGGTAGCTATAATAATTATTCCGGCTGCCTCTTTCTTTACGCACTCCTTGCCTGACTCCTACCTTATCCTTTCCTCTTTACTTCTTTTATTGTACAGCACGAACAAAACTGTAACTTGGTCCTGAAGATGGCCTTAACTTACTACAGGTTGAAACACTGTTGACCTGCCAGCACAAACTTTTGGCATGATTCTCTGGTTCACAAAATGTCAATCCTTTGTAATTAATTTCTGTAAATAATTATTCGTGAACCTAAAGTACCTTGTAAATATTGTCACTATTGTTCACTCTGTGCTGCTCTTCTCTGTGTCACTTGTGCCGTCCACCTTGTGTTTCACGAGCACTTATGTGCACAGGTTTTTTTGGGTTATACCCTCATTCACTGTAACCTGTGCTGATACTGTTTTCTTTCTATACATGTTCTGAATATAGAGTGCTCCTTGCACATCTCTTAAACCCTTGAGTCTCCCTACACTTACTTTTTGCAACTATATGTGCATGTTTTATTTAACAGCCTGTCAACTATTACCTTTTGAGACATTGTTTTTGTTACATACATTCATCACCCAGGTCTCAACTGGGTTTACGGGTGTACTCCTGTTGTTTAACCCCCCCCCCCCCCCCCCTCCTTGCATACAAGCATGTCATCCCCATAAATTATAATCATGATAAAAAAATGTAACATGATCATTTGGAAAACGTGGCCAAATTAAGGTGAGCCAGAGACACCCAGGATTTCTTCCACTAGTTCAATGGATAGTGAATCCAGAACAGATTCCTTCTCCACACACGATTTTTCCGCCATTTCCCAATTTAAAAGATGCAAAGAAAAGACATGATTCTCGTTATCAGCTAATACTGAGGAAGTAGCCTGTAGAGCTGCATCCGTGTTATTAGAGCCAGAGTTCAGTAATTCTGTTGCTGAAGCACCCATCTCCCCCCGGAGGGAGTGGCTAATATCGTACATCCTGAAGCAACCGCAAGCTCATGGGACAACTCCGAGAATAGGTTGTTATAGGACTCATTCCCAGGTCCATGTCCACCGCTGGTGACCAGTCAGTGTCTAGTTCCTGAAGAAAGGAGATTCTGAAGAATCGTAGCATACGCGCACAGCACAGCTAGACCGATCGTAGTTCCAGTGGGCTTCAAAATGGAAGATCCATTACGGAGAGGCAAAAATAGAAGCAAAATGCTGCAAATTAGGAATAACACCAACTGTGTGCCTCCACATACACTGGAAAAGAGGGAATGAATTAAGGCTGGAATTGCGCTAAAGATTTTCTGCAAGGAACAGACTAAGCCAGTCTCAATTACTTTTAAAAAGTGTGTGATTCTTGCGGTTTTGGATGCATAACAAATTGAGTACATTAACTTGCTAAAATGTAATGGGAGGTTGGTGTTTAAGAAGGACTGTATTTCACTAGATGTCCTTGTAACTTGCAATTCAAAGTTTTTTAAAACGGATGGTAATGCTACATCTTTATGAAACAATAGTACTTTGAGTCTGCTTAGCTTGTTAAAATCTGGCTTCAAAGTTGAAATTTAAGGCCACAGCGAGCTATTGAAACCCCTTTTAGTGGGAGGGAACAGCACGTTATTACAGCAGGTCTCTATCTGCGATACCGATAAAATAGATGGGATCCCGGTCTTCATTCCGCTACGGTTCTGGTCGCTTAACATTAAATAGCTTCCATTTGACAGAACAGTAATGTGATGCAGAATTGAAGGGGCTTGTATTGCTTTTAGAAAACAGGCTACATTTGCTACTGAAGCACTACCTCAGCCATGAATGGTAATGTGTTTACAAATGAGTGAATGTCCAACAGAAGAGTCGCATTCCTTTTTAGTAAGGGAGACTTCTTTGTTGGCTCGTTCATAACGATAGGAAAATTAAAATGACCATAATTAATCAATGAATCTGCCTCCTTATGGGTTAATAGCTACCAATAGGGATATTTTCATGGAAGCTGTGAAATGAAATAATGAAATTGGCAAAGATATTACACCATGTATTAAGGAAACAGTGGAGGGTGTCTATACTATTGCGAATGGGAGCTGTCTAACTTCTCAACATTGTTTATGGCCATGAGTCGTTGCTTACGTGTCAGGTTGAAAGGCAAGAATAGCTGAGTAGAGTAAAGATAACGCCATGGCACGCGGCCATTCTTAAGAACTTGAAGTGTCCAACTAAACTGCATTATACATCCAAGCTGACTTTGCCCATGATATAATGAAGACATTTCATTTTGCATGATATCAATAACAGATGACAGAATGTGTTTCAGATTGTAAATGTGAGAAGACACCATATTAATTTTTTTAACAATAGCAAATTCTTTATCGAAATTATCTTGATCAATTTGTCTTAAATGTGCAGCAGCTTCCATTTTTGATAATTTCCAAATTTCTTTATATGTGGCATAAATAAATCTTTTGGAACGCGGAGACTTAGGACCCAAAAGAAAATCAAAAAGGTCCATGTCTTCTGAGAAGAGAGAAAGATGTTGTTGTACTGCTGACACTGTTGAATGTTCCAATCATTGTTGACATAACTTCCCCACTGAATAGTTGGTGACTATGCCTTTGTGTTGAAATTGGGAATAACAAGGGTCAGATTTGCTAGCCTTCAACCCCATGGCGGAATTTAGAAAACAAGCAGAACAACCATTTGTGTCCACTGGCCACAATAGCTAGTGTGGAGTTAAATGCTCCATTCTGCATCATACTATCTAGTTGTTCTTCAGTGTAATTTGTCAAATGTTGCTAATTGTCAAATCGGGCAATGGATGGAATGTTTGATGCGTTCATGTCTTGAAAATTAGCCAGTTCTGGACACATGGTCTGCTGAACTGTATTGTTCACTGTATTGTTCATAAAAATTTGTGTTGGAATTAACCAGGCTTGAAATAAGTTGTCTGTACCCTGAACTGCCAGGACTTGATTTCATGTCATTGGTATCCTTCCAATAGTCATAGCCTTTTGCAGCTAATTCTGTAACAAACAAATCTGTATATATTAGGTAAGTTTGTGTGAGCACATATTTCTCTGGTGGTGTAGGGGCAAATTTAAAATAAAAAGAATGAGTCTAGCGTGTCATATCCTGAAAAATATGTGAATGCATCCCTATACGTCTTTGAGATCCCTTGTGGGGAAGGTGGACAGTCTTCCCATTGTACGTTGAACACTAGCTCAATAGGAATAGTAATGGCCATAATGATGGTAAGAGAACATTTCTAGAAGAATTTAAATATATATCGTCTGATTCAAAAACAGTGTAGTATTCCAGCTCCGAAAGCATGGAGTTTACAGTTTCAACATCCCAATCATTAGAATTTAACCCAGTTACAATTACATCACCCATAAAGACTCCAAATACATAAGGAATCTGCAGAATTTCCGTAGGACTAAATATTTCATAAGGTACTTTATCCCAAACAATTCCATCAGTTACTGGAACAGCTAAAATATTCACAAGCAACGAGTCTCTAGTTTATGTGAAGATGAATGACGCATCAACACCTTGCTGGACAGGTCTGTGGCAGAGCGTTCTGGAAGGTAATTGCCAATATTCAGCAAGAAGAAAACAGGCACAAATCCAGTCCATCGGAATAGAAAAGCCAAGGAAAAAGTTATCCTAACATGTATCCAAGGAGGTACCAGATAAGTGCTTTCAGCTATGAAAAGAAAAAACAGGCCCATGAAGGCAGACTGTCTAAAACAGAAGAACTGTCAATAGATTTGGATGAAAAGTCATCTGTTCCCACATAATAACCAGAAGCCGTTTGTTAAAAAAACAGAAGCCACCGGTACAGTTAGAGAACAGGTAAAATCCACGAGGGGTGGGTCAGTATAAACAACATCAGCTGCAGAAGATGCAGTTGTAAGTATAGTACTCACTTTAGTCGAGTTGGTGACATTTGTAGTGGAATTAGGAAGTAACTAAAGTTAATTCTGTGCTTGCCCCAGCTAAGGAGAAAGAGTTGTGGTGGTGTTCACAACTGGCAAAGGAAGCAAGAGGAGTTGGAGAACTACGAACAACTCTTTGTGGCCTACTATTGACAGTCGGTCACATGATGGAACTTGATGTGATCAATGGAGACAAAACGATTGTCTTTAGAACCAGGGAAGGCTGGCAAAATTCCAGTTCTTGTATCTTGAATGCCAAGGACTGGTACGGGTGCACAATATGATTGTCCAAACTCTGTCTTTACTGCAGCCTTTTTATGAACGAGATCCCTGACTTGTGGAATCCAGTTGGAAGGTTCTGGTTTCTCCTTTATTCTCGCAGAAGAAGATGTCTTCAACTTTTCATTGGATTGGTTGTCAAGTACATTTTGTAGATCCTGTAAGACAGCACAATGATGATTTTCCTCAAAGGGCATGGCTGCAGCCACAATGTCTGGATCATCAACGTCTGGAATGTAGATTTTGATTCCAAAAAAGACCTGGTATGAGATCCCGCTACCCAGAGATCTTTTAGGGAGATTGTTGAGTGCTTGTTGTACCCAATATAGGTGGTGGATCCAACTGCACCCATGTGCATAATACCCTAGCTGTTAACGACTGCTTTAAGTTACGGTTCATCCTCTCCACAAAAGATTTGCCCTCCGGCCGAAAAGGAGGAGAATAATGCACCTTTACCCCCAGGGAGGTCATAGTATCCCTGTAAGCCTTGGAGGCAAAAGCCTGGCCTTGGTGTTGGAAAGTGGGTTATTAGTAGTGGTAAATATGCATCTATCACTGGCAGTAAGACCACTAACACAGTCTGGGGCTCAGAATAGGTCTCATTAATTCATTCCCATGCTCAACCCTGGGTTGCTTGGCTGCAAGCAGGCTGGCTTAACTTAGGAGACAGGTATGTAAAGAATTTAAAAACACCAGTGCAGTAAATAATTAAGACACAACACACAATAAAAATACAACACCAATTCATAAAGATAGGTAATATTTGTATCTTTAAAATGACACCAAATCGAGAAAAATCCAATGTAGAGAACTGAAGATCTGAATTTTTTATAGAATATACACTGAGAAACCTATAGCGCCAATCTGGGACGTCTGTTCACGCGTGACGGGGTCAAAGTTCCCGGCTGACTGCGATAGAGCCTTGCTCGGATACCCTTTGCGGTTGGCCTCAGTCACAATTTTACCTTCAGACTTAGAAACGTTTGTGGAGCTGTTTCTGCTGGGGTCTCTTCACCAGGCTGGATTTGGTGAGGGTTCACCGGCTTGCTTTTCAGGAAGCTCTCGGTCAAACCCTGGAAGTCAGACCTCCAGATCTTTTTCGCGGGACAAACCTAGAGTCCTGGATTAGTTGCGGATGAAGGTGACGGGATTGGCTCTCACGGTTGAGTCGGTCCCCTTATGGATCTTTTCTCCAAACTTATCCAGATTTCTGCAACTTATACCTGAAGTTCCTCTTGAGGGTTCAAAGTGTCCAAAACACAGTCCATGGGTCTGGAATCTCCAAGATGGTCCTTGAAAGTTTGGGGCCACAATGCACCTGGACAAAACCCCTACAAATCCACTAGATGCACTCCAGGCATGGGGATCTTGGTGGTGATGTTCCATGTGAGCTCTGGTAACCTGTAGCTTGCAGGGAGTCCACTCTTTAATACTTTTGAAGCAAAGTATAGCCACATGGCTTTAGTTACAGTTTATGCAGCAGGCGCAGTCAGTCAGAATGCAGGGCCTGATGGTATAAATCAAGTTTCCAGCTTGGCAAACCTGCTTATTCTTTTAAATTCAAGCAGCAGATTGGAGAGGCTCTGCACTTCTCACATATTTATTCAGTGTTCTCTGTGGTCAAGCAGGGGAGCACTCATGTCCAAGGAGGTGCAGGGCAACACCCCAGAGCATGACTACCCCCTCCAAAGTATAGCCTGTTCTTCTCCCAGAAAGCACTATTCCTCCAAAATTCAGTATGACTAAAACATCAGCAGAGGAGCAAGAACTAGCTAAACCAACCTCCGGTATAGCTCATTACCATAGCTCTCCTACCCCTAACATCTGCAGATTCCTGCCTTAAGCCTGCTATCTGACTGGGTCAAATGGGATCGGGTAGATGGACCTGGCATTCCTTACCTGTCCTATTCCTCCTTTGAAGCTTCCTGCTTTATGACCCCTCCCCCCGGCTCAGGCATTACTGTGTAGCAGAGCTCTCTCCAAGAGCTAGCCTCTCCCTTGGTGAACCATTTATCACTTCATCAAAGCAGCCTGGGCAATCCTGTTAACTCTTACCAATCAGGGAAGACCACAGTAAGGCTGAATTTTGGCTTACAGATAAAGTCTTATAACTTCTTTTCTGTGTAGTATAGGATACATTCAACAATGGCATATTGTTGGATTTATCAGTACCCTTCTCCTGAGTCTTTGAATCATGTTGTAATTTAATTCCTAGCAAACTTTATGCATTCATAATCTATAGCCGTGTTATCCTATGGGGCTAGGCATCCACAATGGGAAAACTAATGTGCAATTTCTCTATCATCAAGGCATATATAACATCTTTTATAAGGGCCCTGCTTATAGTTACATGACCCTTTTATGGGTCCTGAATATGACACAATAATGTAGATCCTCACTCCACAGTGCTCCTAGCACCAACGTCGATTTTGGGAAGCATTTTACTACAGTGGTAGAAGTAAAATGTATAATTTCGGTACCCCCGGGGCATTTAAAACCTCTTTTATAAGGGCTCTCCTTATAAGTACATGCCCACCACCCCTGGGACACTCAGGGGAGACCCTGGGGGTACCTAATTTGCCAACTTCTAGTAGATTATCAGTTTTTAAGTGCCCCTGCCACCAATGTTGAATTTGGGCACAATTTACATTTAAAAGCAATGCTGCAACACAGGCTTCTTTTAAACTGATCTCTGGTTCTCAACAGTGCACACATGCAACTCCAACAAAGGCTGCTGGCCTCTAAACTGCCATGCCCTTTTATATACTAGGGGCTTAAAGGTAGTGTTAATCCCCCTGCCCTATTATCTACTAAGGACTTGTAGGCTAGGTCATGCCAATGATATGTGTATCCTACACATAGTGTGCCCTACACATAGTGTACCCTAATGAATGTATTTGTGTATTCACTGTAATTTCAACATAACACTGGCCCTCTGCCTGGTTAGACAGAGCCGAGGCGCAGTTAGAGTCAATTACCACCAGTACTGGTCAGCAAAAAGTGGGGGAGCACAGGGCACACAGGATGACTTTGCAACCCCTGGTCTAAGTGGAATGCAGATCATGCATATGTTCTGATAAAGACTTGCATATCTTTAAAAACAGTGCAAGCATCATCCAGACGCAGTGGCCAAATCCAGAGGACCCTTGAGCAAGAATCAACTCCAACTAGGATACATTTAAACACAGTATCTGAAATAAGAGGATCACAGTGGTCAAAATAAATGCAGCTGAAATGTTTGTTGAAAATCAACAGGTATGTCTGTGGTGTGCGAGCCACGTGGAAACTTTAATTTGCTGACAAATGTCACAACAAAGGACTTATTCTGTCTTTTGATACAAGCCATACCACCAATGGCATTGCTGTAGCAAAAAACTGTGGCCGACAAACCCACGTGTGCAGAAGCAACACCTTCATGTGCAGCTAAATGTAAAGCTAGTCTGCGGTCTTGGTTGGGTATCAAACGATCATAGTCCCCTGGAATCGTTGGAAAGGGAGCTTTTATATTTGATATATAATTGATATGTGCATTTAGGTGTAAACCCTTTAGGTAAAGGGGTGCCTTTGCATCTAGCTTTAACGGCAGCTAATATGTAATTATCTATCCTCATTTGTGAACGAATAATGCAGAAACTGTAGCAGTCATAACTGCTAATTTTGCAGTTTCATCAGCCAGAGAATTCCCTGCAACATGTGTTCCACGCATTGATGACTCAGCGTATGAATGACCTGTGCTTTTGCCAACCTATCTTTCAGGTCGGCCGCTTTCACCCTAATCGTTTTGTGCTTTTTTGTGCTGCCTAAAAAATCTTTGAATCCATTCTGGTGCTAGTAATGTAGATTATCATGAAAGGACTGGACACAGTAATACCAATCACACACCATAAGTGTGGGGAACTCAGAATCCATATATTCTAGTGCATGAAGCAAATCTTTCAGTTCAGCCAGCTGTGCAGTGCAGTCGTCTTAAGGGCTGGATGCTGTTTTTTTGTGGTTGTAATTTTCCTTCCGGCATCACACCAGGAACAGTGGCGCACTCTGCTGAATATTGGCATTTGTTGCCTATAGCAGGCTAGGCTGAACCATCAGTAAAAACAAAATATTTATAGTGGTCAAGTGGTAACAGTGCTGGGCATGGGATATATATGCTCATCTTGTAGAAATTCTTGTGTCTGTAAAGACCCGTTCAAAGAAAAAGGGCCTGATTTAGATCTTTGCAGACAGATCTGAAAGAGACTATTAGTTATGGATTCCTTACCTTAGAATTATCCACAGGCGTCAGACTGGATCCGGAGATTTTTTTCTTCAGCAGTACCCCTGCGCATCGGTAGGTGGCGTCGGTCAATTCCGTGTTCGTTGTTTGCAGTATCTACTTATAGACGCCACCTCTGCGCGCTGACGTCAGTTCTTTCTTTTTCTATGCCAGCCAGCGCAGATCCAGTGAGAGCCGTACCTCTAGTCACTTTTTGACTGTCTTTTTTCGACTTTTGTCAACATCTTTGCGAGTCAAATAGAAGGGCTAGAATAACCCCGACATAGGTGAGGATGGCATGGCAGTTAAGCGAGGGGTAATAATTTATCAATTTTATTGTAATTGGGTTTTCATAAAACTTTTTCAGTATGTTAAACTGACTCCTCTTCCTTTTGGACTGGGACTGACATCTCACAATATAGAGGTTATAAGTGGGGGTAGTGGTTGCTATGCATTAATATGTGTTCAAAATAGAATTGGAAGTTTCAATGAACTGATGATCTGTCAAAAGAGGTGTATCAACTACATGGTTTTAAAGAGCACCTGAACTTGTGATACTGAATATGCCTGAGTAGAATGCAAAGGTAAACAAGGGGGTGCGTTAAATAAGCTTAGAATATAGGTATTTCTTTCTATAGTTGCAGATTGTCAAATAGGCAGGTTTTTATGATAAAACAGTTTTTGGTTTAAATTTTCGTTAACAATTTAATAAGTATTGGATTATGATATGTTTTCTTTACTTCACAGCCCTCATGATGTCCCAAGGGGGACGAAGCGCATAGGCTGTACAATTCAATTGGCTGTTCAAAGCAATTACTATTATGATTGAACTGAACTGGAAGCTGGCATTGGGATTTCATCATTGGGACTACAATATTTGATTGTTGGATTGATGGAATGAATGCGCTCCTTCTGTTTTATACATAATCTTTGCGAGTCGTTCGACTCCTGGTGCCCACGGATATCACGTTGGCAAACCGGCTTCAATCTTTGTGGCTCCTGCCACAAGCTGTTGTCGGTGACGGACTCACATCTAGTGTGCCTCTGGTGTCTGGAGCGCGATCACAACACAAAGTCGTGCTCTGACTGCCGGGCCATGGCCCGAAGTTTTTGCGGGAGCGGTCCCGAAATCTTCTGGAGGCCAAGCAGTCGGCTCCGCGCCACTGAAGGTCCCAGTCAAGAGGGAGGTTGCGGGACTGGTCGCGGAGCCATCACCACCAATCCTCGTCGAAGTCTTCGTCTTTGCGTAAGTCGAAGCACTAAAAGAAGATGAAGAAGCACAGTCGCTCTTCGCGTTCTCCCCATCTGTCGGCCGACGCGACGCGGGATGCAGGAAGTAGTCGTCAACTCCAAGCCTCCTCTACTTCCCAAGAGACGGAGCAACCAGTGCCCAGCTTCGTAGTTTTTACACAGCCCTCCACTCTATCTTTGGGCAGCCCGACTCCACCGGCGCACCTTTGGGCTGGGGTTCTAGGCCTTCGATGCCGGCGGCTTCGGCCCCGGCGCAGCAGGACCCCCAGGGATCCAGGCCTGGATCCGGATCAGCACCAATCGACCTTACAACACCTCTGGCACAGAATCCATTGGCGACACCTCAGCCCCCTCCGACACCGGTTGTGTCCCTAACTGATGTCGACCCCAGCCTCCACCTCCACATGTACATGAAGCCGGACCGGCGTCCACCGACGTCGAAACTGGCGCTGACCGGTTCTTTTGTACCTCTGTTCTCCCCTGGTGTTCCCTATCGCCTGAGTTGCTACCAGAGGAGGGTGAGGAGGACTGGGAGGTGTCTGTGGACTCTCTGGCAGACCAGTTGGAAGAATCGGTCTGGAGAGAGGAGTTGGGTGAGGCCGGTGGTCCGGACACTTCCCAGGACCTTGGCATGCTTTCTCCCCCTACCTTTGTTACGGAGGAGGGTGCCTCTAACGCGTGGTGTTGAGTAGGTGGCTGAGGCTTTGAACCTTGAGTTTCCTACGGTGGCGGTCAGGACTATCCTTCTGACTGAGGTGCTTCAACCGGCAGCTGCCTCCTTGGGAGCCCCTACTGCCACTCAGAGAGACCCTCAAGGACATCCTATTGGGCGCTTGGTCCAAGCCCAGCATAGGGGCTCCTGTGGATAGGATGATTGCCCGACGCCACCGCCCGGGCGGCCTCATTTTCCTCTCCCAACACCCTACCCCCGAGAGCTTGGTGGTCCAAGCTTCGACTTCAAAGCGCGCATTCCTCACTGCTCCACCTGATAGGGATTCCAAGAAGCTGGACCATCATGGGAAGAAGATGTTTTCCTCCGCCAGCTTGGGACTGCAGTCGGTAAACACTGCATGGCTCCTGGCCCGTTACTCCCATTCTGTGTGGGACACGGTCATGCAGGTGCTGCCACAGTGCCCGAAGGAGGCCCGGGCCATGCTCCCATGCAGTTGCCGAGGGTAGAGATGCAGCGAAGTTCGCCATACAATGTGGACTGGGCACCGCCGACTTGCTAGGCATGACAATTTCAACATTCGTAGACGTGAGAAGCTACGCCTGGCTGAGGTCCACTGGCTTTTCGGTTGATGTCCAATCAACTCTTTTCGACTTGCCCTTTGATGGCCGTCACTTGTTTGGCGACAAAGCAGACAACGCGCTCGAGCGCCTTAAGGATTCCAGGGCTACGGCCAGATTCTTGGGCCTCGCTACCACCTCTCGTCTCACGCAGTCTGCTTTTTGCCCCTTTAGTGGTTACGGAAGAGGTGCCCTGCCACGTTCCGTCCAGAGCCACAGGCCTGCACAAGCTGTCCAGCCTCTGTGCGGCTGGGGACATGGGACCCAGCTCTGTGGGTCGGGAGGCCAGCGGGCGGGCCACTCCACCAGCACCCCCTCTGCAGCTGCGCCAAGCCCTCCTGGTTCGACCTTTCTGGGCCACCAGTTGCCAGTGGGCAGCAGGATTCGCCATCACCTCGGACAGGTGGGTTTTGCAGATAGTCTGAACGGGCTACTCCCCCCTTCGAGACTGCCCCTCCCTCCATGCCACCTGCCTTCCATCGCATGTCGGAGGATCACTTGGCCCTTTTCCGTCAGGAAGTTGCGGCTCTATTGGCCAAGGGAGCCTTCAAACGAGTCCCTGTGCCAGAAGTAGGTTGTGGTTGCTACTCCCACTACTTCCTTGTACCCAAGAAGGGCAAATGCCTGCGTCCTATCTTGGATCTCAGGGATGTCAAATGCTTCCTCTGGAAGGAGAAGTTCAAAATTTTGAAATTGGCTCAGGTCCTGTCTGCCGTCGACCCTCGAGACTAGATGGTAGCGTTGGATTTGCATTACGCCTATTTTCACATCCCCGTCCTGCCTGCCCATGGGCATTACCTACGGTTCACGGTAGGCCATGAGCATTTTCAGTTCACCGTGCTTCCCTTTGGCCTTACCAGCACCCCTCGGGTGTTCACGAAATCGATGGCAGAGGTCGCAGCTCATCTGCGCAGATCAGGGATTCCAGTCCTCCCTATCTTGACGACTGGCTGTTAAAGGTGAGCTTAACCCAGGCTGTTGTCTCCCACCTCCAGACTACAGCGGACCTCCTGCATTCGCTGGGGTTCACCATCACCGTCATAAAGTCATACCTGATTCCCTCCTTTTCATCGGAGTGGTTCTGGACATGGCGCAGTTTCGGGCTTATCCTCCCGCACAGTGAGTCCGGGATATTCGGGCTATGATTCCGATCTTTCAGCCTCTATCCCAGGTTTCGGTCAGAATGACCCTGAGGCTACTGGGCCTCATAGCCTCCTGCATCCTACTGGTCGACTATGCCAGGTGGCATATGCTGGCTCTGCAGTGGGACCTGAAATTCCAGAAGGCACAGGATCGGGGGAATCTTTCCGATTGCATTCAGATCTCGGAGGGCACTGCACACCAATTGCAGTGATTACTAACAAACCAGGATTGGGTCAACGGCAGATCACTCTCCCTTACCCAACCAGAGTTCACAGTGGTGACAGATGTATCACTTCTGGGGTGGGGCGGCCACATGGGGGAGGCGGTATCAGAGGCCTCTGGTCTCCGGCTCCACATCAACCTTCTGGAGCTCTGGGCGATTCGTCTTGCACTGAAGGCATTCCTTTCTTCTGTCCAAAGAAGAGTAGTGCTGGTGTTCACGGACAACACCACCGCCATGTGGTACTGCAACAAACAGGTCGGGGTGGGGTCGTGGACCCTATGTCAAGAGGCTCTTCACCTTTGGGCGTGGCTGGAACATCAGGGCATGTCTCTGGTGCTTCAACACCTGGCAGGTTCTTTGAACGCCAGGGCAGACAAACTTGATCACCGGTGCATGATGGATCACGAATGGCGTCTTCACTCGGAGGTGGTGCAAGGTCTCTTTCGGCATTGGGGAGAGCCTTGGTTAGATCTATTTGCAAGGTCTCTTTCAGCATTGAGGACAGCCTTGGTTAGATCTATTTGCCACCGAAGAGAATGCGCAATGTCAGCAGTTCTGCACGTTGAAATCTCCAAGGCAGCACTCGCTAGGCGAGACTTTTCGTTGCGGGTACTGTTACGGTCTACTATACGCCTTTCCGCCTATACCACTTATGCCCAGAGTGCTGAAGAAGATCAAGCATGACCGCCCTCAAATCATTCTTGTGGCTCTGGACTGGGCACGCAGAGTCTTGTATCCCGTATATCGAGCCTCCACCTCCTTGAGTGGAGATTGAGCGACGACAGTGGACAGCTTTCGACCTTCCTCCCGAAGTCTGTAACGTTATCTTAGCAGCCAGGCGCCCCTCCATCAAAATAGTATACACCTGTAAATAGAACAAATGTGTGGCATGGTGCACAGCAAAGACTGTGGATACCCGTTCTGCCCCTCTTTCAGAGGTTCTCCTCTTCATTCTTTTCTTGGCTCAGCAGGGCTCTGCTCGGGGCACTCTCCAGGGCTATATTTCGGCCGTTTCGACCTTTCTTCGCCTTCCAGATCAACCTTCTCTTTTCAAGTCCCCTATTGTAAATCGTTTCCTTAAGGGCATTACTCATATGTTTCCTCCTATTCCTTTCGTAATGCCCCAGTGGGACTTGAATCTTGTTCCGACTTACCTTATGTGCGCTCCGTTCAAGCCGCTACATAACTTTCCTCTCAAACTTTTGACACTAAAACTGCCTTTTTGGTTGCCATCAACTCTGCTCGCAGGGTGCGTGAGCTTCAGGCTCTTTCTTCGAAACCGTCTTTCCTGGCTGTTCATCCGGACAAGGTTGTCCTTCACACTAGGCCTTCCTTTCTTCCCAAAGTAGTTACCTCCGGGTGGATGATCAGCTCTTTGTTGGCTATGTGGGTGCCAAGAAAGGTCAGGCCGTGTATCAAAATTTGTTATTCCTTAGTGAAAAAGGAACCTCCAGTAGGGTTGCGCGTCCATTCCACTAGGGCGACGGCAGCCACTACTGCTTTGCGCTGTTGAGTCCCCCTTCATGACATCTGCCAGGCAGCCATGTGGGCTTTATGGTACACGTTCACCAAACATTACTGCCTGGACAGCCAAGTACGGGGAGACAGCTTCTTTAGTCGTTCTGTTCTCCAGGACTTTCTGGTGTGAATTTAGTTCGTAGACCCGCCTCCGGGGTTGATATTGCTCGGGTATCTATTCTAAGGTAAGGAATCCATGATTAATAGTCTCTTTCAGTTGAACAAGTTACTTACCTTCGTTAACGATATATCTGTAAGAGACATATATTAGTTATGAATTCCTTATTGCCCCACCCACCCTCCCCATTCTGCGAACTGACTTCTAGGGTAAGGGACTTCCCTTCATGGCCCTAGTTTTGTGCACCAGTGGTCAGTGTCTTGCATGGCTCTGCGCTTCTGGCGTGGAATGTCGTGTAAAGAACTGACGTCAGCAGGCAGGGGTGGCATCTAAGTAGATACCGCAACGTCATTCCAGTGATCACGACGCCAACGATGAATGCGGAGTGAACCGACGCCACCTACCGACGCGCAGGGGTACTGCTGAAGAAAAAATTCTCCAAAGCCAGTCTAATGCCTGGGGGTAATTCTAAGGTAAGGAATCCATATCTAATATATGTCTATTACAGATGTATTGTTACCGAAGGTAAGTAACTTGTTCGTTACTCCTTCACAGCGGTGAGTGATATCCCGTCTGCCAAAATATAAATCCCATTATATCCTATGGGATTTATATTTGGCCGGACGAGATATCCATCACCGTTGAGACGGAGTAACCTGTCCGCCAAGATCTAAATCAGTCCCAAAGTCTACATCAACAGCTGTAAGGATGTAGCCCATAGTATCCATCGAGGATGGAGGGCTTTAGCGTTAGGAACGCTAGCTGTATTGATGGCCTTTAAGGCTGGCACGGGAGTAACAACAATAATGCGTTTCCCTTGTGCAAGTGGTCGCTCTATAAGAATTGAAATCTTCACTGCAGTCAGTATTTTTTCACTGGATGCAAAAAGCATTACCACGGAGGAATATAAATGCGATTGATATGCAATCAGCTCTGTCTCATCTTCGTTAAAGGTGATATAGTTAAATCCAGTTGCACCCGCAATGACACGGATGACGACGTGTGGAATTTACACGTGTATGTGTCGTACTTTAGAATTTGGGACCGCGTAGGAGGCAGGGCCCTACCCCTGTCTATCCCGGTATTAGTGAACCGCGAATGGTTAATGCGGTATGTACAGTGCTTTTTGTAACGTTTTAGCTATGAATGCACTGTGTATACGCTATTATACATCACTACGTGGGTTCCATTTTAGAATCGGTGGCCATCTTATGGTTGCCCTCACATAGGCTATATAGCATGAAGCGAATACGGGCCTTTTAGAGCACATGTGCCTTTCTTTGACTTTTCTGTGACCTGGGCAGCTTGGCTCCGCTGCCCCAGGTCAAACTGGTCTCACGAGTTCCCCGTCCTCTGGCCACCTGTGATTAGCATCAGGGCTCTACACACCATAAAGTCTTTTCATCCTACACGAGCCTCCAGCTAATCTCTTTCGCACCTGACTGTTCCTGCTTTATGGCTTGTTTCCCAAACAGGAGATGCTCATGTTTATTGGGGCCTATCGATATCTGTTGTGGGATCTGAGTCTTGCTGGGTAAATAATTGCGGGCTGGCTTAACTGGAATGTGGGATGGTCATCATGACTCTGCCTTTTCGTTTGAAATGTATACATGTAATGGCCATATCGTAAACTAAGGAATGTATGCCTGAGGCAGGATATTCTGTATTTAAGAAGAAGCCCGTTTCCGTGATTTTCAGCAGTCTCCTGAGAACATACACGCTGTTGTACTTCTAGGACGCCTGTAATTGGTCTGCAGCCAATAAACTGATCTTTGACTTCACCCAGAAGACTCTGTGTTTCTGTAGGTCTGAAACAGGAAGAACCCCGAAGTCATAGGGTGTGTTCCCCTGCACCGCTGGGCTTAAAATTCCCAGTACTTCAGTTGGCGCCCAACTCGGCGCGATTTCAGCGGTACCGGTCCAAGCCAGAGGTTCGTGAGGAGCTTTGTGTGGAAATTCTGGAGGAAGACCGCCACTTCATCGACCCCTGCATGTCGACGTGGTCCGAAAGTCTTTTCTGCGAGGTTCTCCGCGTCCCGACGGCTACGAAGGACTGCTGCCCTGATTAATCGCCCTGTTTTGGACCCTTGACGATTTTGGTAGAGCGAAACAATCGAGAGAGTCTTCTGGTGACGCCATTGATCATCGATATTCAGTTAAGTATAAGTGGAGCGTCTTCCAATTGGTTTGGTATCCTTCGGGATAATTTTGGTTTATTTGGAGTTTGCAAACCCCAAAGCCAGAGGACTCGTGTATTCACGAGACTATCGTAATCGATAATCCTTTGAAGTTTGGAACTAGACTAGTGAGCGAAGATGCCTGGTGCTAGTGTATTTGGTAATTGGTTTTGTTTGAGTTGTAGAAGGGATTTCCAGTTAGAGGATTCATGTCCGGTTCCTCCAATTGGAACTCCAACTTATGAGCTTTATGTAAAACATGGCGTGGGCCCCATTGCATATAATGAAATATGGATCCGATACACCAGAAAGGACGGTGTTTTAAAATGGCCCCAAAATGGTAGTTTCGATACAGATATCTTAGATAATTTGGAAGTAAAATTGTTTGAAAAGAAAGCCCGGCCGGCGATGTTTGATTCTTTCCGCCTATGGCGAAAGGAAGCCAAACAGAAGGAAATTAAGCTAGCGAAAAGAAATAAGAGAGAAAGAGGTATGTCAGTGATGCAAGCAGCTGTGCAATTTAAAGATAATGAGGAGGAACAAATGAATGAGCAATTGCACAGACAGCGCAAACTAGGGATTGATAAATGTTACCCTGTTTTATCACCCCTTGTGCAAGATGAGACAAAAGAGAAAGAGAAAGATTCCCTAATGTCCCATTTGTTAAGTTCACCACCCCCATATGCGCAAAATGCCACAGCACCTCCACAGCTTGTAAATGCGCAGCCTCCAGTAAATATGCCGCAAGCCTTCCTACAGCCGCCAGCTCCTCCTCAGCTGGCTCCTATCCCTGCAGTGCAGCCCTCTCAAGGGTCGCCAGTTTTGTTGCCTGTTACCCCCGCGCTTCCTGCGACTTTGCCTAGCACGCCAGCGGTTTCCCCTGGCGCTCCTCCTTACACTACCCAGGTACCTGTATCTGAATCTGTTTTTCTTCCTTCTGTCTATCCCCCCGTTTTCGCCTCCACTTCTCCTTCAGCACGACAACGACTAGCTAATGTAGTTACTAGTTTAATGTCACCTCTCTTTGGGTCATCTAGTACGACTCCTGGTTTACAGCGTAAGCAATTGCGCAGTCAGCTACCTGGTCCCGAAGAGAAAGAGGTGTTAGATCATCTGGCGCGTAGGTGGATTGGTTTCCCTTCACTCTATGATGTGGAATCGGTTGTTAGCGTTTTTCACCAATGGGATGCCCCAAAACAGAGGTATGTCTTTGATAAAATGTGTGAATTCCTCTGTGAGGAATTGGAGGATAATGGTGCAAACCCAAACCCACAGGAATTGTGTCGGGTGCGATTTGATTTCGAAACAGGTGTAATTGTGGGCCCCAAGGTAGATAAAGCAGTTGCGACTTTACTGTCCCTCAGAAATGGCGATTGTCAGCAATCATTGTTCGAACAGGAACTCCCTGTGGGGAAAAAGGTAAAAGCGCGCCAATATCCGATGCGTGAGGTTCCTCCAATTTGGAGACCTGGTGATTTAGCTGCTAACCCACCTGTTCAGCCATATTTTCAGCGTGTTTGGGTGCATGTCCCATGGAAGAGATCTGAGGTGTTAGCACTTAAGCAGACATTTCCTGACCCCCGTAAAAACCCTACCAGTTATTATAAGGAGTTATCACAAACTGCAGAATCATGTGTAATGAATTTGGCTGACATAGATATGTTGTTTGGGAATGTTGTTCCACAGCCTTTATGGGGATCCATTCGTAATGTAGATCACGCTGCAGAATTGGGTAACACATGGGCTAATATCATTGCTGCAGATGCTGGTCAAGTTGGTGGCGCGAAACCTGATCCTTTAGTAGCAGAACTCCCAGGTCGAATTATTACTTACATGAAGACTATAATGCCCGCGATGCGCGTAAATTGGGATAAACTATCCGCATGTAAGCAGAAGAAAGATGAGACAGTGTCTGATTTCTTTACCAGGTTTGAAGAAACGTTTATCGACCAAAGTGGTCAAGACATGAGTACTGAAGGTGGCCAACGGTTATTTGTTGATAAATTTGTGCAGAATCTACTTCCCGAGTTGTGTAAGAAATTAAAAGACTCAGAAAGTTCCTGGGCTGTTTCCTCTTCAGCGCAAATACTGGCTACTGCACAGTATTATGAGAACAGAGACAAAGATGAGAAGGATAGAACAGATAAGAAAACGAAAGAACTAAAGACAAAGGTCCTTTTGCAGCAGGCCTATCCGCCACGTGGAGGACAGAATAATTATAGGCAAACACAAGGTATCTATCAGCAGCCCCAACAGTTTCAGAGTAATCAGCCAATGAACGGGTATTATCAACCACGTATCCCTGTAGGTCCCAACCAATGTTCATATTGCAAAGAGGAAGGTCATTTTAAATATAGTTGCCTTAAATTAATGCAGCGTAACAGTAATGCGTACGGCACAAGAGGTAGAGGTGGTCAGCAAGCTCCTAGAGGCAGAGGGCGTGGAAATGTTCTCCAGAACGCGTGTCCTCTTCCGCCTCAAAATACCATAAATAGCTTTGATCAGCAAGCCAACGCGACTGGCAATACAGCTCAGTACTACAATAATGATTATTATGCGGAAGACGACAATGTAGAAGATAATGATTACTAGGACAGCCATAGACAGAGAGAGGGAGTTGTTTCAGTGCCAGTGGATCATAGTGGACCCTATGTTTAAGTAACTACAGCAAATGTAACGGAGCCCTTTCTGCTGGATACTGGTGCTGCAAAAAGTTCAATCATGCATTCAAAACTCCCTGGCGCGCCTTTGTCTGGCGAAATAAATGTCTCAGTAGGTTTTCTGGCGCCCCAGTTAGGAACCCGATTTCTAGTCCTATGTCACTTTCTGTTGGACCTTGTGAGCTAAAAGCACCCCTCATTCTAACAACAGGTTGTGGTGAAAATTTACTAGGATTAGATTTGCTAAAAAGATTGCATGCAACGTTATATTGTTCTCCCTCAGGAGTACAACTTACATTAGGCAAGAAAGTGATTTCCCCAATGTATTTGTCTAAAAATGCAATGCCACCTGAATTGTCATCCCTTCCGGATGTCCTTTGGGCTACTGGTCCCAATGATGTGGGTCTTTTGGAAATACCACCATATGTGGTCACTTTAAAAGCCAATGTCAGATTGCCACGTATTCCCCAGTACAAGATCTCCAATGAAGGTCAGAAAGCGTTGTTAGCAATTGTCAGTGATTTGATTAAAAAGGGTGTAATTGAAGAGACAAGAGGCAACGTTTGCAATAGTCCTGTTTTACCTGTCTTAAAACGAACGGACCCTTCACAGCCACCTGTTTACAGATTTGTGATTGATCTTAGAGAGGTTAATAAGATTGTTGTGCCACAGTTTCCAGTTGTCCCTGATATAACTGCCTTGTTAACAATGATTCCAGCATCCGCTGCATGGTTCTCAGTGATGGATCTTAAGAATGCCTTCTTTAGCATCCCAATTGCAGAGGAGAGCAGAGACATTTTTGGCTTTAGTTTAGGGGGCCGAAGCTTCCGCTTTAAACGCGCTCCCCAGGGCTACTGTGAGAGTCCATCAATATACAGTCAGGCTTTAAAAGCGCAGCTTGATGCATTGGTTTTACCAAGTGGCGCTATCCTCATTCAGTACGTCGATGATTTACTAATCGCCGCGGATACTGAAAAGATTTGTAAAAACGCTACCTTATCTTTGTTGCGCCATTTGTCTGCCTTTCATCACAAAGTGTCTCTCTCAAAGCTGCAATATTGTCGACAAGAAGTGACCTACTTAGGTCATCTCTTATCGAAGGAGGGAAGGAAACTGACCCCAGAAAGAATTCAAGCCATTACACAGTTGAGTGTGCCAAGAACACAGAGAGAAGTGCGTGCTTTCTTGAGCATTACTTCATACTGTAGGCATTGGATACCAAATTTTTCCTTGTTGGCAAAACCTTTGTTAGCATTAACATGTAAAGACACACCGAATCCTATCCCATGGTCTGAAGAGTGTCAGAAAAGTTTTTTGGAATTGCGTAATGCATTGTGTTCAGCTCCTGTGTTGGGTACCCCGGACTACAGCAAGCCTTTTACATTGTATGTTCATGAGAAAGATGGTTGCGCATTGTCAGTGTTAACACAGCCTTTTGGCGACAGACCGCGTCCATGCGCATATTTTTCGTCAACCTTGGACCCGGTAGCGAGGGCATTGCCAAGTTGTCTGAGAGCCACTGCCGCTGCAGCTATGTCTATTCGACAGTCTGCTGGCCTAGTGATGGATAATACATTGATTGTTATGGTTCCACATGCTGTGGACACATTGTTAAACAGGACCAAGACACAGCACTTAACTAGTGCGCGATTATCTGGTTATGAGCTGACACTGTTAGCAAATCACATACACATAAAGAGATGCAACACGTTGAATCCAGCTACACTATTACCAATCCCAGCAGACTTAGATGAGATAGAGCAACATGATTGTCTGTTCAGAACAGAAGAAGAGACGAAAGGGAGAGTAGATCTTAAAGATACTCCCTTGACTGAGTGTGATGGTACCTTATGGGTGGATGGTTCATGTTTCAAGCTTCCAAATGGTGATACGACTGCTGCATATGCTATCACGACTTTGCACACAATTGTGGAAACTGCACGTTTGCCACAAAATTCGGCTCAAGCAGCATAATTGATTGCCCTTACGAGAGCATGCGTGTTGTCTGAAGGAATGAAAGTGAACATATATACGGATAGCCAGTATGCCTTTGGCGTGGCTTATAGTTTTGGGCGATTGTGGAAAGAACGTGGATTCCTGACTTCGCATGGAGCTAAGATTCAGAATGGCAAGTTGGTGAATGATCTCCTTGAGTCGCTGACCCTACCATTGCAAGTTGCGATTATGAAATTCAGTGCGCACAAGAAAATCACTGATGATGTTGGTCGTGGTAACGCGTTTGCTGATGAAGTCGCGAAAGAAACAGCAAAAGATGTAAAGACTCGAATGTATGTTGCAGGCCCTGCCAGATGGGTTGGTGATGTTGGAATGTGTGAAAACACAATAGAGAGTGTAAAGTCCCTTCAAGCTGAAGCCACAGAGAAAGAGTTGAGCAAGTGGAGAGAAAGTATGGGTAAGTTGGATGAGAATGGTTGTTGGATTGATTTGTCAGAACATAGGCGATGGTTGTTACCTGATGCATATGTGCTTCCAGTGGTTACTATGGCACATGGAATGGCACATATCAGTACGAAAGGAATTTGTAAGTTGTTGGCTCCAGTATGGCAGAATGCTGGAATTCCTAAGTGTGCAGAGAATGTGGTCAAGAATTGTATGGTATGCTTGAAGTACAACCCTGGTAGGGGAACCCCAACTCCAGCCGGTCATTTTGCGCCTCCATCATATCCATTTGAAGTTTTGCAGTTGGATTTTATCCACATGGAAAGGTGCAACAACCTGAAATATGTATTAGTGGTTGTTTGCGCTTTCTCAAAATGGATAGAGGCCTATCCTCTAAAAGATAACACTGCTCTGTCCACAGCCAAAGCCCTTGTGAAGGAATTTTTCCCTAGGTTTGGAATGCCAAGAATGGTGTGGAGTGATAATGGGAGTGAGTTTGTGGGCCAAGTGATGAAGAATGTGTGTGAGGGACTAGGTATAAAGCAGAAATTTCACGCTGCAAATCACCCCCAATCAGCTGGATTAGTAGAGCGCTACAATGGCGCTCTAAAACTCAAACTGGCCAAAATTCAAGCGAGCTCAGGTCTTAAATGGCCTGACGCTCTGCCTCTAGCACTCCTGTCCACCAGAATGACTGTGTATTCACGAGTGGGACTTAGTCCCTACGAGGTCGTTTTTGGCCGCCCGGCCAATGTATGGGGTGTGCCAAGACCGGCGAAATTCAGTGAAATCGAACACCCAGTACTGCTTGATTACTTGTATGATTTGACGGTTAAACTGCGTGTTTTACACCAACAGGTGCACGATGCTCTCCCCCCGGCCTCTGAATCTCCTGGACACCCTATCGAACCTGGCACGTGGGTCCTCGTGAAAAACGTCCAGCGGAAAAGCAACGATGAGCCCCGCTGGATTGGCCCTCATTTCGTGCTACTGTCTACAAGATCAACTGTTCGAGTAAAGGGGAAAAAGAACTGGATCCACGGCGCCCACGTGAAGAGGATCCCTTTGCCTCTGCCGTATGACCAGTGGGTCCAGGAGGGTATCGCTGACTCTGAAACAGACACTGTACCTCGTTTTGTGCCGTTCAGTGATGCACGCATAAAAGGCACAACTTCAGCACAGGAAAGTGACGATATTTTGCAAGAAGCTGTGCCACCGTCAATTCGATTGGACACTACAGAGCCTGAACTCTTGTTTCAAGATCAAACAGTACCTGGCCGTTTTCATTACAATGTAAGACCAAGGCCTATGGACAAATAAATATTCTTTTTCTTTTACCTTTTTATTTTTTTGATAACCAGAGCTCTCCCATCTGAAGGACTTTCTTGATTTTTGTTTTTCGAACCACCATCCGGGTGCAGCCGCACGGTCGCGGTGCCAAGACTTTGGGGTACAGGCCGAAGACGTTAGGTCAACGGTTCTGGTTGGTCTAGGGCGTTCCCTGGATTGACAGGCGTACTCCTTAGCAGAAGAAACTCACCCGCCGCGAGCGGCACGATTAGAGGATGGAGTTTTGTAAGATGGAGAGACTCGCTGAGGAAATGAACTTTAAAACAAGAATGTGTAAAATAATGAAGCGCAAACGTTTTGTATTTTTATGTCTGTTTGTATTATGTAGTATGGTAGTGTTTACTGTAGGATTTGTATTCTTCTCCTCTCAAGAGCCCATTGCACCCACTGTACAGCCTATACCTCCTCCTACTGTCTCCTCACACTCTTTTCACCCTCTGCCTGAACATGAACAAGCTAGACGATCAGAGTTTGTGAATAACTCGTTTATTCAGCTCCTGCACCAGCACCAACTAGTTATGAATACAACCAATTGTTGGGTGTGTGGTTTAATGCCACATACCATTAATAAGGGTATTTCCTATCTAGTGCTGCCGTATAGTTACAATGGATCGTCCTGGGCATTCCAGACCATGTTTCTCTATGCACTAGATGCGTACTCCCCGCGACAACCGCGTTCCATCAGACCTAGCACCAATAATAAAGCTTTAATGAAAGGAGTTGCCGATATGAGCAGAGATATCGATGCATACTCATCTATTCCCAAAGAAGAGTTGAGAGCTTATGTAGGGTGGAACGCGACGGGGTATAGTATTAGTCTGGGTGAAAGACAGCGAAAAATTTCATCCCCAATCTGGGTCGTACCCCACATAGGTCGGTTCTGTTTGCAAGGTAATGGTCAGAATCCTAGAGCTCAACTGGGAAGAAGTGACTGTACTGAAACGTACACTTTTCCGTCACAGTTTTCCCCAGCGTTTTTGGCTGCCAAGGGTACATATTTTATCTGCAATGACCGAGCATATACATGGTTACCCCCTGATTTCTCGGGCACATGTTATATTGCAAATCTGCTACCGCCAACATTTACTGCCGCCTCCGACTATCACAAGACCAGAGTTGTGAGAGGCGTGATTAGTAAGGAGGATACTGCCGGTCAGGAAGCGGGAGATTTCTTTTTGGGTTTCCTGCCGTTTTGGGGACCTATGGTCAATAGTAGGAACTTGAGACAACTGACTCGTGTGGTTGAATCCACTGTTAATGTTACGGCTGGTGCCCTTGGTAATTTGACAGCTGAGCTCCAAGCGGATCGCCTCATGACTTTGCAGAACCGCATGGTTCTAGACGTCATACTTGCAGACCGTGGTGGGGTATGTAAGGTTATCCAATCCAGTTGTTGCATTTTCATACCAGACAACGCTCCAACAGTTTATCAAGCCATCTCCAAACTGCATAAAATATCTGAGTCCATACACGTGGATAAAGGAGATTGGTCACTGGTGGGGTGGTTCTGGGAACTGATATCTGCCTGGGGTTGGAAAGTTCTGATGGTCATTGGAATGATCTTAGCCATCCTTTTCCTGTTCTGTCTGTGCATACAGTGTGCTCCTGCGATATGTGGCCTCTGTGCTACATTATGTGTAAGGAAACCTGTATCGAGGGACGAGCTAAGTAATAGGATGATGCTACAGCAACATCTCCATGACTTCGCGAATATTGACCTAGACTCGGATTGAAATGAGTATAGTTATTGCCTATGTAAGGGCAAAAGGAGGGTCTGTCGTACTTTAGAATTTGGGACCGCGTAGGAGGCAGGGCCCTACCCCTGTCTATCCCGGTATTAGTGAACCGCGAATGGTTAATGCGGTATGTACAGTGCTTTTTGTAACGTTTTAGCTATGAATGCACTGTGTATACGCTATTATACATCACTACGTGGGTTCCATTTTAGAATCGGTGGCCATCTTATGGTTGCCCTCACATAGGCTATATAGCATGAAGCGAATACGGGCCTTTTAGAGCACATGTGCCTTTCTTTGACTTTTCTGTGACCTGGGCAGCTTGGCTCTGCTGCCCCAGGTCAAACTGGTCTCACGAGTTCCCCGTCCTCTGGCCACCTGTGATTAGCATCAGGGCTCTACACACCATAAAGTCTTTTCATCCTACACGAGCCTCCAGCTAATCTCTTTCGCACCTGACTGTTCCTGCTTTATGGCTTGTTTCCCACACAGGAGATGCTCATGTTTATTGGGGCCTATCGATATCTGATGTGGGATCTGAGCCTTGCTGGGTAAATAATTGCGGGCTGGCTTAACTGGAATGTGGGATGGTCATCATGACTCTGCCTTTTCGTTTGAAATGTATACATGTAATGGCCATATCGTAAACTAAGGAATGTATGCCTGAGGCAGGATATTCTGTATTTAAGAAGAAGCCCGTTTCCGTGATTTTCAGCAGTCTCCTGAGAACATACACGCTGTTGTACTTCTAGGACGCCTGTAATTGGTCTGCAGCCAATAAACTGATCTTTGACTTCACCCAGAAGACTCTGTGTTTCTGTAGGTCTGAAACAGGAAGAACCCCGAAGTCATAGGGTGTGTTCCCCTGCACCGCTGGGCTTAAAATTCCCAGTACTTCATATGTAAGTGACGTGTTGCAAGTAAGTCAGATTGTAAGGATCTGATTGTATGTATATTCTGATGTCCAATGCAAACTGGAAAAAATCAGGGTGTATTAGTTCATATAGTAATTTAATCCTCTGTGCAAAATAAGCTATGTTGTTTCAGCCAAAATTAAGGGATCCTTACAAGGATTGAAGTTTCCTGAGTGTTTGGAGGTTATAGCTGCGCACAGTTCTCAAAGAAGTTCTTAAAGTTGAATTTATAGCCAGATTGTGTAAATCGCAATATGATGCTATCCACTCTGGCCAAGTATATGTTAAGTTCATCGTCCATCAAGCAGATCTCATCGACTTAGGACAATGCGTCAGGGACAATATCATGTAGAATTGACACATTAAGGGCAGCAAACAGTCCACGAAGGTCTCAGACTACCCTATTGCCATGGTCTTTGCAACTCTCAGGTTATTGCACTTAGATCTCACATCCAGGTCTACATTTCTGTGCAAATCTTAGTGTTATATTCAAGGTCTGATTCTCTGTATTCCGCTATGTCTTTACTTGTTGTATATGATTCTATACTCTCTTTTAGTTGATCCCTCTGTATTGCTAGTATATCTATTATAGTTATCTTGTAGGAGATTTTCCGTGTATAGTCATAAGCAATTGAATAGTCCCGCCCACTTGCGTGGACCCCGGAGCACTTCCTTAGATATATCTTCTTAAGTGGATATTTTTCGCCTTTCTTCAGGAAGGCCTGCAAAGACACTTGAGAGATAGAAAGACAATAATGCAGCCTAACTCACTAGGCTACACTGGCAATTACTTCATCTTAAAGTGAAAAAAGAAAACTCCCCTTCACAAATCCCCTTTTTTCATGATAGAGATGAAAGAGTTGGACAGAGAAGCCCACGTAGGATGCCATTATATGTCTGAAAATAGGAGCTGTGCCTTTAAGAGACTCTAGAGACCACCAGTATCTCATGATGCACAGCCAGTGGCAGTTACTTCAGTTCTTTTTTCCGGCTCCTGTTAAAAGGACTTTGGAGCATTGCGCTCTACCAATTTACCAATTTTGGTGTTTTTCTTCAAAACTCACTTCAGAATTTGACTTTTTACAGTTTCACTCGACATCTTTGGTCTTTCTTTTCCCTTTGCTGTCTTTTTCTGACAGGAATTCCACAGTTGTCAGTCAAAAATGCCATCCCTTTTTGATAAGTGTCCAGACTGTGGAAAATAGAAGGCCAAATCTGACTCTCGCAGAGTGTGTATCCTTTGCCTGCCTGCTTCTCACGTTCCTGATGCCTGTTCCATTTGTAAAATCTTTTCCAGGCACACCCTGCGTGACAGGGAGAAGATTTGGCTTCAAGGTATGGAGGAAAGAAGAAAAATGCAGGCCATCTGGGACTTCAGGGCAAGGAGAAGTTGAATCCTCTACCAGAACTCTGTCTTCAGCCTCTGGGGTCTCCCCAGTAGAAGAAGGGCCGAAAAACGACGCCGGTCCCGATCGTCGTTGAAGACTACGTTGTTGAGAGCAGGTATTGCACCGACCTGCTCGTCGTCGACTGAGGGCACTGGGTCGAAACGGCCTCGACATTTCACGTCAAGAAGAAGATCTGCAAAAGAGGTTGTGGAACCAAGGGTGAGTAGCTCTCGCTCGCCGTCGACGTCGACTCACCATCGCCAGTTGCCATCGAAGAGTCACAGGCCTAGAAACCGTCGATCTTCGACTCGATCGACGTTGAATATATCGACGTCGAAAGGACGTTCTCGGTCGAGACAACGTTGAAGATCACGGTCGACAAGTAGATCGACCTCGAGGGGGAGGCCTTTCTCCCTTCAGGTGGCTCGTAAGAAGATGAGGTTAATTTATTCTTCAGATTCAGAATATTCAAGAACATATTCCCCAACTAGGTCACCAGCTCAGTCTTCACATCAAGATGATCCGCCTTCTCCATCTCCACCTCCTCCACCACCACCTACTCCACCGCCTCCTCCTCCTCTTCCACCTCCTCGGGCCACACCTCCTGCGCCTCGATGACCTAAGTCTAGGTCCCATGCAAGGAATCTTTCTCGCAGCCATAGGCGCTCCTCAACTCAATCTCATCGCCGACATCATGAGGAGAAATCTCGCTCCTGACACACCAGCGACATGTCCTCAACAAGTATTAGGAGATATTCCCCGACATTATCGGATTCTCCTCAAAGAGTTTCTCCAATTGATGACATCACTACTTTCCAGGAGGTTTTGGTGTGAGGTGCTTCCAAACTGAACATACCGATTTCCACTCCGATTCCATCAACCTCTGTAACCGTTGAGACTCTCAAACAGAGACAAGCCTCTCGTCCCTTGCTTCCTCTGGTGCCAGGCTTATTGGAACCAGAAATGGAATTATTTCTCACTCCTTCCTTTAGGAGAGGCATTAAAAAACACTATGCGTCCTCTCCCTATAGAGGTAGATGAAGCTATCTCTGCATTCACGGAGTGGCTAGAAGCAGCATGTAACAAACTTGCCCCCGTTAAAAAGTGGACCCCTAAACGGGCTCAACTGTCTGCCCCTTGGTTTTCGGAAGAACTAAAAAACCTAAAACAGGCCTGCAAACGTTTAGAAAGGGTGTGGAGGAGAGCCTACACAAGCGTGGATAAAGAAAGCTATAAGCAAAGTCTTAGACAGTACAAAGTTATACTGTTGGAAACCAAAAAAAAGTTCTTTGTAGAACAAATTTCTCAGGCCAAATCTAACCCCAAAGTACTCTTTAAAACCGTCACTAAACTAGTGGCCCCAAAGATCCAAAGTAGCCCAGAGCTCTGTGAAAAATTGGCCAATTTTATCCAACATAAAGTGGAATCTATCTTTTCCTCAGTTAGCCTAGCTCAAAGGGATAAAAGGATGATGCCACAAAGTATGGAACCAAACTCACCGGCGTTAGCTAAATTCTCTCTGCTAGAGACACCAGATCTAATAAACTTCTGAGCTGCATGCGATTCGGTTCCCCGATGGTATCATGTCCAGCATCGGTATTGAAGCAAATCCCAGAAGTAATGGGGTCGACCCTTACACCAATGTTTAACACCATAATAACATCTGGCAGATTTTCCCAGCAACTGGAAGAAGGCCTCTCCTGCCCTTATTAAAAAAAAACCTTGGACCCCAGCGATACAAACAATTATAGGCCAATTTCAAGACTCCCGCTTCCTGCCAAGATCATTGAAAAGGCCATAAACACCCAGCTCAGCACATTTCTTCTAATCTGTTCAACCCATCGCAATATGGGTTCAGAACAGAACATAGCACCAAGCTGGCTCTAATTAAATCTACAGAGGAGGTGAGGGAGACGTTGGATAGAGGAGGTAAGGCAATTCTGATTATGTTAGATCTGTCAGCAGCCTTTGACACGGTTCATCATGAAGTTCTGATGGACCGGCTGTCTGAAGTAGGGGTACAAGGGGCCGCATGGAACCTTCTGCAGTCTTTCCTCTCGGAAAGAACACAATCAGTGGAAATGGAAAACCACAGGTCAAAGCCTTTCTCTCCCATGTGGGGTGCCACAGGGATCATCATTAAGCCCAACACTTTTTAACGTATATGTGATTTTCTTGGCAGCCCTGATCAACTCATATGGCTTCCAAATTACCTCTTATGCAGACGACACACAAATAGTGTTGTCAATCAGAGACGGGAAAGAGAAGGTAACTGGGGCACGCTTTCATGACTGCATGAAGGCCATTCAGAATGGATGTCGTCAAAATGCCTAAAATTAAACTCTGGCAAAACAGAGGTCCTTATGTTTGGAAACAACCCTAATATGTGGTAGCCAGAAGAGCTGGGCGTCTGCCCCCCACCCACCAGGAAAGCAAAACACCTGGTGGTGATCATGGACAATAAGCTCTCTTTTGGCGAGGATATAAGCTCGGTGGTTTTAGCTTGCTTCCTAATCCTTAGAATCATAAGGAAAATAAAGCTTTTTCTTCCTGAAAGCAGTCTCAGAACAGTGATCACAGCCCTTATTATGTCGCGGATTGACTAATGTAGCAGTCTACTTCTAAATGCCCAAAAACGTCTCATTAACAGGCTTTAAATTGCACAGAATGCAGCAGCCAGATTACTAACAGGAACTCCCAAATTTGTTTCTGTAAAGAAGGAGCTGGAACAACTACACTGGCTCCCTGTGAAGTTAAGGGTACGTTTTAAGGCCCTCTGCGTGGCCTTTAAAGCCCTCAATGGAATTGGCCCTACCCATCTGAGGCAAGAATTCAAATGGTATATCCCCGCAAGGAATCTTTGGTCCACAGAAGGAAAACTAGTCCGAGTTCCCCTGATCAAAAAGGCCAGCTGAGGGGGCAGAAGTTTCATTAATTGTGCCTCTAAAGCATGGAATGAGCTCCCGTTCCACCTGAGGAACTCAGCAAATCTCCTCTCCTTTAGAAAGGGGTTGAAAACCTGGCTTTTCACACAGTAAAACCCCTCCTTTGATAACCAGCAGGTACGCTCAGCGCCAGGACACCCTAGGGTAACCGTGCGCTATATAAGCTCAAATAACATAACATAACATAACATTAATTCAGCTCCTTCCAGACTACAGAAAAAGTATAGTCCGCCAGAGCAGGATCCCTCTTTTCTCCAGACGGACCCCACTCCAGATTCAGTCATTGAAGTGGCAGCTAAAAAACAGCATTCTAAAGCTCCAACATCCACAGTTCTACCTGATAAGGAAAGAGCCGTAAGATAGATACGGTGGGGAGGAAGGTATGCAACACAGCAGCGACCTCTATGAAAGCTGCTAGTGCCACTGCCCTGCTGGGTAGGTACGACCGGGCACTATGGGAGTCTCTTCAGCAGTTTGCAGAACACCTTTCTAGAGACAAAGGGGAGGATTTTATTGAAATCCTAAATGAAGGACTTATGGTGTCTAACCAAGTTATTAGTGCAGCGGCAGACACAACCCTTCTGTGTGCACATGGATATTGCCAGGGGGTGGCACTCAGAACACATTCATGGCTTTGCTTAACCTCTCTGAAGCCTGAAGCACAACAGCGTATCCTGAATCTGCCCTTTTCAGGAACAACCCTTTTTGGATCTCACGTAGATGAGGAGATGGCCCGTATGAATGCTGAGATGGAGACACTGAATGCTGTGGGTCTTGAAAAACCCAAAGACCAGCGTAAATCTTTCCATCATTTTCAACGTAGATACTCTTCTCAGAGGTTTCAAAGGTATCAGAGCCGGCAGACCAATACGCAACAGTCGTACCAACGGTCCTTCCAACCTTTCCAAAAACGTCAACCAAGAGGAAGATCGGGACAGCAACCTGCGCAAGTAAATAAGGCGCCTGCTGGTTCTAAGCCCTGAATCCTGTCTTCCCCCCTCTTCTGTTACCCACTCCGGTAGGGGGAAGCATTCAACATTTCCTGACAGAGTGGCAAAAAATAACACAGGACAATTGGGTTCTGAATATTGTTCACAATGGATACTCTCTACGTTTCATCGGCCCTCCACCATCAATCCCTCCAACACAGTCACGATACCAACTGTGCCAATTTCAATTGGAGGCCAACATTCTCTTACAAAAAAGGGCAATAGAGCCTGTTCCTCCTTTACAACGAGGAAAAGGACTGTGTTCAAGGTTCTTTCTAGTCAAAAGGAAGGACAAGAACGAGTTCAGACCCATTCTCGATTTAAGAAAGGCAAACAAGTGGATTTGAAGAGAAAAATTCAGAATGTTGGTGTTACACCAGATCTACCCTCAACTTCATTGGGGGATTGGTTATGCGCAATAGACCTGCAAGACGCATACTTCCACATTCTCATAATAAGGAAGCATCGCAAGTTCCTGAGGTTCACCGTGGGGAGCAACCACTATCAATACTGTGTCCTCCAATTCGGCCTGAATTCAGCCCCCAGGACCTTTTCCAAGTGCATGGCGGTGATTGCTGCCCATCTGAGGAAGCACAAAGTGTTTGTCTACCCCTACCTAGACGACTGGCTGATCAAGGCATCCACGTGCCAGGAGGCTCAACTACATTTCAATTGGACCTCCCATCTTTTCCTTCATTTGGGTCTTCACATAAATCAGGCGAAGTCTGTCTCGACCCCTGTGCAGCGCCTTCAATTTCTGAGAGCAGCCTTTGATACTCGCACGGCAAATGTGTATCCTTCGGAGGAGCGACGCTTATCGATCCTTCACAAGGCTCAGGCTCTCATGACCACATCCTTTCCAACAGTGAGGAATGTCCCCTCTCTACTGGGATCCATGTCATCCTGTATCTTTCTTATTCCGAATGCGCGTCTCCACATGATACCTCTTCAGGAATATCCGGAGGAACAGTGGGACCAGAGAATAGGAGATTGGGAGGACTGGATTCAACTGTCACAACATGCTTTCCAGTCCATCAGATGGTGGTGCTCTCCCAACAATCTCCTGCGAGGGATTCCCTTCCATAAGGAGATACTGACGCAATCCATAGTAACGGATGCTTCATTTCTAGGCTGGGGTGCGCATACAGATCACATTCAGATTCAGGGCAAATGTCCACAAAGGAATCCGCATTCCACATCAATCTACTAGAGTTACGAGCAATCTATTTAGCTCTGAAAGGGTTTCAGCCATCACTCCATGCCAGCTCCCTGCTTGTCCAGACAGACAGTACAACAACAATGTTCCCTCAACAAGCAAGGGGGCTTGAGATCAGACCGTTATCTCTGAAAGCCCAGACCATCTGAAAGTGGCTCTTTGCCAGAAATGTGACCATAAAAGAAACTCACCTCCCAGGTGTTCAAAATGCTCAGGCCGACGCTCTAGGCAGACTCCTTCAGGAAAATAACGAATGGGTCTTAAACAACTACCTGGTGCGAGATATATTCAAAAGATGGGGTACTCCAGAGGTCGACATATTCGCCACCAAAGAAAAGAACAGATGCCAAAACTTTGCCTCGAGGTTCTACCAACCGGGAACTCTGGGGAATGCCCTATGGATCAGCTGGTCAGGCAGATTTCTCTACGCCTTTCCTCCGATCCCCCTGATCCCGGCATTCCTCATCAAAGTCTCACGGTCACAGGCCAAGATTATCATCATAGCCCCAGAGTGGTTCACAGACCTTCTTCACTGGTCTATCCTTCCACATCTCAGCTGCCATGCAAATCAGACCTATTAACGAAATTCGGAGGACAGATGGTGCACCCCAATCTCCGGCATGGCTCCTGAGTTAGTGCAGTATGGACACTTGAACTTATCTCAGGACTGCATGAACATTCTTAAGGAAGCTAAAAGCCATCCACATTCTCCGCTTATGCGTATAATTGGAAGAGATTCTGCATCTGGTGTACTTCGAAGAATGAAGATCCTATTTCTTGTCAGGAAGATGTCATCCTGCCATACTTACTTCACCTCGCACAATCTGACCTTCAATTTGCTTCCATTAAGATTCACCTAGCAGCTCTGACTGCTTACAGGAAATGCCCTTCACAAACCTCCTATTTTTAAATCTCTGTCATTAGAGATTTCATAGAAGGTTTGAAGAAAGTGTTTCCTCTCATCAGACGGCCTTCTCCTCTTTGGGAGCTTAATGTAGTTCTTTCTCGACTGATGCAAGAGCCCTTTGAACCCGTTCATAGGGCTACTCTTCACCGTCTGTCGTGGAAGACCGCTTTCCTTGTGGCTATCACTTCTGCCCGCAGGGTAAGTGAAATCCAGGCACTGTGTTGTCAAGAACCATACACGGTTTTCCATTCTTCTAAAGTGGTCATGAGAACACATGCAAAATTCCTTCCTAAAGTAATTTCAGATTTCCGCATAAATCAAAATATTTCTCTGCCTAAGTTTTTTCAGCAGCCTTCTTCTCCTGCGGAGAGATCGCTTCATTCCCTAGATGTTCGAAGGGTTTTGAAGTTTTATTTGGACAAAACTAAAGATATCAGGAGATCAGGTCAGTTATTTCTAAATTTTGTCTCTCTCCGTACTGGTCTAGCGACTTCCAAACAATCCATCTCCAGGTGGATTGTTTCATGTATTGTGCTTTCTTACCAGAAAGCCAACAAAACCCTTGTTAGTAAGCCTAGGGCTCACTCTACCAGATGGAAGGCGGCTACTGCGGCTTTACTTTGTAATATACCTATTTCTGAGATTTGTAAGGGTGCTACTTGGAAGTCAGTCCATACATTCACAAAACAATACTGCCTGGACTCTGATGCCAAGGCAAATGCTCGGCTGGACAGGCTTCCCTGCGGAACCTGTTTGATTAAACTGACATGTTATCCTCTGTTTCTTCCACCGCGTGTGTGTTTATGGGATGGGCTTGCTAGTCTATTCAACAGCTTATGACTATACTTCGAAATCCCCTACAAGAGAAGGAATAGTTTCTTACCTGTAACTCCAGTTCTCTTGTAGGGGTATTTCCGTGATAAGTCATAAGCAATCCTCTCCGGTGGAATAAACAGACATATTTGTAACATAGAATAGGCATTCACTTCTCTACGCCTTCAAAAAAAACTCAAGTAACTGCCACTGGCTGTGCATCATGGGATACTGATGGTCTCTGGAGACTCTTAAAGACGCAGCTTCTATTTTCAGACATATAATGGCATCCTATGGGGGCTTCTCTGTCCAACCCTTTCATCTCTATCATGAAAAAAGGGGATTTGTGAAGGGGAGTTTTCTCTGTGTATTAAACTCCACAAAGTTGCAAAATTGAAATTTACTGGCTATCTTTTTTCACTTTAAGATGAAGTAATGTCCAGTGTAGCCTAGTTAGTTTGGCTGCATTATTGTCTTTCTATCTCTTAAGTGTCTTTGCAGGCCTTCCTGAAGAAAGGCGAAACATATCCACTTAAGAAGATATGTCCAAGGAAGTGCTCCAGGGTCCCCGCACGTGGGCGGGATATTCAGGTGCTTATGACTTATATCGGAAATACCCCTACAAGAGAACTGGAGTTACAGGTAAGAAACTATTCATTTCTATGGATAAGAGTCTACTGTTGTTTTCCTTTTATAGCATTTGCCCACCTGAATCACAGCTGTCTCACTGAATTTGAGTATAATGTGTTGATTCAGCACCTTTGCTTTCCATGGGCAACTTTTCGTTCACTTATGTTCAAATCAGAGCTTTGCCTGCTGTGTGTCCGCTTGCACAGCTTATAATGAGACAACAATATGCCCTCACCCCTGGCAGTGCTGCTCACTCAAGGCTATTGTGTCGCTGTTTAAAGCCAATTGCCCTCTTTATGTCTCTCTACGACTCTCTCATGTTAATCGTGCATGAATATGGAAAGCAGTCACAAGGGTCTACCAAAATGAGTGATGGGCAACACCTCTTTCCCCATGCTCTATAGCCCCTTCCTACTATCAGGTAGTGCCTTGTGTCACAATTACTTGATGGTGCTATATCCTGGTATCAGTCTTTCACTGGCAGCACTATGTCCAGCCATGTACCTTTTGGTACCATGTACAAAAAAGCCCTTTTTGTGCACTGCAAATTACGTTAATAATTTGTGGGTCCCACTTCTGTTTTAGTGGGGTCAAACAACAATGTCCCCTGTTATTCTGTCTTGCTAGGCAAGGGCACTTAGACATAACACAAGAATGCAACTGTTGTTTATGTCGCACATGTCCTATCAGATAGATGAGTCCATTACCCAAAAACACACACATGGAAAGAGAGTTCTGAGACAAGAGCACTGCATCTGGTCAGATGTAAAACGTCCATCTGAGAATGCTAAGGTACGGGGCTTGCTAGTCATTCCAGAGATCTTTGATATATAATCATTTAGCTTCAGTAGCAAGGGAGGGGGGTTTAGGTACCTCTGTCCTGTAAAATGACAGGGCTTTTTATGGTGTTTGGATTATTAGACTTATCACTACCACATGTCTACTACTGAAAGTCGAGTGCTTTTAATATGGCATTGCAGGCATGTTGGGCACTCAAAGAAAACCTTTCCGAGGAGAAGAGCTGTGTTTGTCCGGTGATGTAAATCTTTGCATCTGTGAGAAGTTGGCCTGGTATATGATGTTCACTAGTTAAAGTGACCACCTTGTACCATGCCAAGCAACCCTTATGGTGTGGTTGTAAGTCAACCTTTTCGGACTAGCTGCCCTAGTGGTAGCGTAGGCTAAGCAGTCTTTGAGGCTAAACTCGTTAAAGCGTGTTAAGCAGGCTGTTTTACCAAATGTAACCCCCTTTTATACCAATGAAAGGACACCACACAGATATATATTCAAAATATATTTGTATTTATTTCTCAAAGTAACCCCTAGACTCTTTATGAGCACAGGAGCACAAATCGTTAAACAAGACAACGTTATAATATACAGAAGTTGCACTTTAAATGGATGGGCCCTGGTGGCCACTCAAACCATATACTAAAATAGTGGTATAAGTACCACGAACAGGAAAGGGAAAAGGCCTAGGGCCTCTAGAATCGCTGGGCCTACAAGGAGCTAACTTCAGTTAGTGACCAGGAGGTCCACGGGTTGCGTGTGCAGTGAGGAAAGTCACACGCGTGCTCCCATGGGTTTTCAATGGGTGCGTAAAAGTTACAAAGTTACTGCAGAAAGGCTCTTCTGGATAGACTACGATCTCAAGATTCGAAACACAGACACTAGAGATGATTCTCAACACTTGGGCACCGGAGTGCCAGCTTTACCTCACCCACAGGAAGCGGGTGCATAGGTCTGGAAGTGCGTCGGGTTTCTTCTATCGATTCAATGGAGCCTGATGACAAAGATGCTGCAGGCGGTCGGTCCAGAAGAGATGCGGTGGATCCAAGGGTGGATCGGAGTTGTAGAAGACCTGAAAGCAGAGGGGACAGTGTTCACAGTCACCAGCCAGTGACCGGCGTGGCACCGGGTAGGTACCAGGCGATGTCGGGTGCAAACAGGGGGTGAAGTGTAGCTTGTCTCCGCAGCCACCTGGTCCCTGAAGGTCGACGACGTCCAGGAGTCGAGTCACGAGCTGTCCCACGCAGGCTCTCGCTGTCGGCGGTGTCGGTGACTCGAAAGAAGTAAACAAGCCTTGGCAAAGGCAGGAGTCGTGGAAGTTCAAGAAAGCTGTTTGTTCTGACCAGCAAGGTCAGAGGGGCTGCTCTTTTGGAGAGCAGCTAGGGCCAGTCTGGAGCAACCAGACCAGCGTCGTTGATTTTCAAATAGGTCGCCAAAATGGCCACTAGCCAACGGGCCAGGGACCGGGCAGGCGCGTCGAGATGCAAAGTGCAGAGGGGCCCCACGCAGATCGTGGAGATGCTGGAGGGCTCACCTTTGGTGCAGATGCTGCTCGGGTGTTGGGCTTCTCAGGACCCAAAGCACAACTCGGAGGGAGCCTCTGTTGTTGCACTTGCAGCTTGTCGTCGGTCTTTCAAGATGGCTGGCTCCACGTGTCTCGGTGCCTCCACGGGTTCCTTCTTTGCAGGGACTGTGGATCGGGCGGTGAGAGGTCTGGAGGTCCAGGTCTTGTCGGGCTCTGGGCTCGGGCTCCAGCAGGAGGCGGCGGCAAAGCAGACGTTCAATAGCTGGTTGGTGCTTGCGTTAGCAAGATGGTCACTCCCTGACCATAGGGGAGATTTCCTTCAGTCCTCTGTGCAGCAGAGCGTCGAAGTTCCCGTCTTCTTCTTGTGGTTAAGTTGATTCCAGGATGTCTGAAGTCGTAGGACACAGCTCCTACCTTTAAGCGGATTCTAGGGGCTGGACTACCTGCTAGGTCCCTCCCTAAGGGTGGGACCAGGAAGGGGGGTGGTTACACCCCCAATCCTTTGTCCAGCTCGCCCCAGGTCCGGGGCTGGTGTGCCCCAGGACCGGTTTGAACTGGCATATGCACCGAGGCTCCTTGTGAGCCTCAGGCATGTCTGATTCCATTCAAGCCCTACCTGACCAATACACAAAATCCTGTCTGGGGTGGTGCTCGCACCTCCCCTGGCAGGAAACCCTTTGTCCACGTCTCCCAAGCTGGAAGGACTCCCAGCAGCAGGAGGGCAGACTTGTGTCTGTGGTGGCAGCATCCATTTTGTGGAGCTGAGGCTATGTCTGATTTTACCCGGGTTTCAGGTACTGTACATGTCGTGTCCCTCTAGAAGGGTGGAATGCTAACCCCGTCGCCAGAATGGGCGAGGGGTTAGTATTCCAATTCGTATGACACCTTACTCGACATGTTTTGATAAAGCCAAACCAAAGATAGCATATAACCGCGAGGTTCATAATGCACTTAAGAGTATATGGTATGACGATATCTGGAAACGGTAGAAGGAAGTTGTTCCGACCACTGCAGACAGGCTCAGCTCATGCCAGAGCACCATCTCACATGGAACCAAGCACTCTGCCTTCAGGATTGTCAAGGCCTGCCATAGGAGTGACTTATAGGTTAACATGTGTCCCATTTAAGGTTAGGTATAGGTATACTACACCTAAGTAAGAGGTGGTTACACCAACTTACCCCAGCTGAGAGATCAGCCAGTTGTGTCAAATTTGTTAGGCCAAGCCTGGGGTGGCATAATACATGCTTCAGCCCCTGGCAGGCCTTAGATACACCAATGCCCTGGGTACCTAGTGTACACTGGTACAGGGTCTCACAGGGTGATCCACTTCCAATTGGTTATGCACCTAGGGTGCATAGTGTCAATTTAGTTAGAGAGAACAGCAGGCCCACAGCCTCGATATGTCAAAAACCAGTGAAGCAAAAAGCAAAAATTTGGGGTGACCATAGGATAGTAGACCCTACTCTCCTACACAACCCCCCCCCCCCCAAAAGCAGGGACATTAACTTAGCCTTGACCAGTTAGAGAGAACAGCAGGCTCGGGGTCTGATTAGCAGGCCCATAGCCTCGATATGTCAAAAACCAGTGAAGCAAAAAGAAAACATTTGGGGTGACGATAGGATAGCAGACCCTACTCTCCTACAGCATCTAAACCTGGAGGTATGGGGTCCCCCTGACAAAGCCTAGAGGTCTTCTATAATTATTATAAACTAGTTACTAGCACGGGGAGGGTGGTAAGGCACATTAGGCCTTTTTTCCACTTGCGGATATCCCCGTACTTATTTTATAGAATTGTAACAATGCTCAATATATTGAGTTTATGCATTTTGCTGATAGTATTGGCTCGTGTACTGCATGATAGAGCACGTTAGTTAAAATAAACTTTTTAAACTATACTGTGTCTCTGATTACTTATGTTGTGGACAAGTATGAGTGAGATAGCGAAAGAGTGCTCCTGCTCCCGCGATTACTGAGAGAGTCTGAGTTACATGTTCTAGGATGTCTAATCATTGGTACCTTTGCTTTAGTATGGAGAACGAATGAGACACTATAGCTAGTCGGATTGGGGTTCCGGGCACTAAGGTGGGCAGTTGGTACACCACTATACACCGAGGTCCTGGTTTCTTGCGCGCTGTTCTGTATATTTGCAGAATCCTTGCAACATGGCGCCCAACATTTGGTCTGGCTCTTATCTGCGAGACGCTTGAGTAGTACTTGTGCTTGTCCACAAGTTTCTGGAAACAGATGTGACGGTGTTACCTCCTATATTGATGTTTTTATAGGTTTTTTTCACGCTTGAAGTTATTAAAAGGTGTTTTCTTTTCGTAGTTACCCTCTGTTGCGCTGCCACGCATTAGGTTGTTATACGTTTTTCTTCTTCATGGCTGAAGGAGATAATCCAGCGCATAGTCGCGCAGCACTCTGTCGACATTTGACCGTGTATGGAGTGCCAGACGCGGGTGTCGATCTTATCTTTGTGGTGGAAGCTGATTAGACACAACGCTATGAAGTGTTTTATTCGTAGGTCACTTTTCCGGCAGTGAATGGAGACGATGGTTTGTTCCATACTTACACTGCTTCGGCTCTTCCTCACAATTATCGACCCTATACAAATCTTGCAGTTCTGCTCACGGCATGGCAACACCTTAATTGGTTTAATGGCGCCCACCCTCACCCAGTGACTCCGATCCATTTAGGCCCTTCATCTTTCGATGGGGCCACTTGGCCGGTTTTGGCTGGGAACACACCACACATACGTTATCTAACAGTTCAAGTGGATGAACTCCGCGTGATGCATACCTATTTAGTACGGGTGCATAGAGCTGTTGTATGTTATGTTATGCGCAACTTCCAGGTGGGACCATCTGGGGTTGCTGCACAAGCAGCTGGACCTGGCGGAGTGACTATTAGTCCCGTTATGTTTAATTCGGTAATGGGCAAGCGCCCTCAAATTAAGGACGATTTACCTTATAGGCTTGCTGAAAAATTGTATTTCCAAATACCTCTCCTGTGGAAAAACACAGGAAATTGACAATTAGTTTGCAGAAAGACTTAATTTCCGAGTTAACTGATTGTAACAATTGGGGAAAGGTGTTTGCAGCAGTATATGCGAAATGTTTCGCCGCTCCCTCAATGACCGTACTCCCCTCCGTGATAAAGCGTGTTCAAGGTGAGCACGGCCCAGAAGTGGCTGTTGAATTAGGGATGAGATTGTTCGACGTAGTTGCTGATCTGATCCTTGCTAATGTTAAGGGAGATGCAGTGAACTTTCAAGTAGCTATTGCTTTGGCACTAGTCCCAGAGCCGGACAGGCCACGCGAACTACCGAACATTATTGCCCAGGCTTAGAAGACCATTGGACGCAATAGTTTGGGTGTTAAGCCTTTTGCTAAAACACCAGCTCAACCGCAAACACAACAAAAGTCTCAGTCTGAGAAAGACAAGCGTCCAACTTTTAATAAAAACAATTGGAGAACTAAGAAACAGGGAAAGCAACAACAGAAACTGGGGTCACGTGCCGCATCACCGTCTTCTGGGGGCACTTATGATTTTTGCGACCGCGCGAGAATCAGGTCCCCTGACAGGTTTCAGTTTCCTGATCAGCCTTCTCCCCGTTCTTCACAGGAAACATCAGGCTCGCAGGCCGGTGGAGGTGTACGCCAGGAGCCCGGCAGAGGTTGAGGTGCCCCACAAGGACGTGAGCAACTTCGTCAGACTGACGGAAAAGGGAAACAAGACGATATTCCTCGTCAGCCCCCACAGGTTCAGAAAAAGAAAGTCGCAGCATTAACTGCTAGATATGCCACAGAGAACTCGACTCCAGAATTTAACTTGGGCAGTAATGCTGCTTGACAGCGCAGTAGAAGTTACTATAGTGCGACAGGTACTGTCTCCATTTCTGGAGGCGACTGAGACTTTCATTACAGTTGACACTCGAGTGGCTCCCCCTGATAGACTATATGAAATTGTTCTTCTGATTGAAGGTGACATACAGCGTGTTATTAAAGGGATTTTTACCGTACCGTACTCATGTGGGCTGGAAAGAGATTCACCGCCCCATGAGATACCATTGCGGTCTATGCCTCAGCCACAACCAATATCCCCTTGGTCTGAAAGTGAAAGGTCCCATTTTTGAGATTCTAACACAGTTAGAGTATCAAGGAATGATTGAGAGATGTGTGTCACCAATGAATAACCCTCTTTGTACCGGTACCAAACCCGATGGGTCATTCTGCATAGTTTTAGATTACTGGCATTTGAAATCTCATTGTTGCACTTTTGCGGTACAGAATACCCATAGTTCTGCTCTAGTAGACAGTCTTGTTCATAAAAAATATAAATGTTCACTTGAAATTTCCAATGGCTTTTTCAGTCACAATTTGTCCCTGGCATACAGTCAATGGATCATATTTACCGCCGGTGGTAAACAAAAACAATGTAGGTGTTTAGCTATGGGCTACAAAAACAGCCCCAGAGTTTTCTCCCTGCCGTGTTGTCTCTTTGCTGGACAGTATTGACCCGGATGCGTACTCGTACCTTGATGATATTTATCTCATGGTCGACGTATTATGGCCGCATCTCTGCCGAGTCGACCGCATCATTGTTTTGTTTGCGAACTACGGTTGCAAATTTAACTTTGCAAAATTACACATTGCAGAGTACACCGTGTTGTTCTTGGGCTATGAGCTCAATAATGAAGGTAAAGGCTTAGCGCCTCACTTTTTGGAGAAATGCGCACGTTTGCGACCTCCAACAACCCTGTAAAAACTTCTATCATTGCTGGGATTATTTAACTTCGGACGTACTTACTTTCCAGAATATGCCCAGCGTATCAAGCCTTTTTATGCATTGATACAACCAACTTGCCTGCTGGCTTCCAGAACATTCAGCTATCCTGCAATCTTTGCAGTCTGATCTTCTTGAATCTAAATACTTGTTAACACGTGATAACCACACAAACCTGGTGATAAGAATCGTCCCAGGCGCAGTGGGTTTCACTTACTTGACGTTTAATGAAGGTGACACAGCACCTATTGCTTACAAATCACACTTATACACTTCTGCCGAGATGCGATTTTCCAGTGTTGAAAAAGTCTTGACAGCTGTGCAGATGGCGATCTTGAGGGAACGCGCACTGTCAAAGGGGAAACGCATTTTGGTGGTGACACCTTTCCCTGCACTTGAAGCAGTGACAAAGGCAAGTGTACTAAACTCAAAGGCCTTGCTTCCACGTTGGATACAGTGGGCTACTTTTTTGACATCTCACGACACAGGAGTTCTTGCATTATTAATTTGTTCATCCTCCTCCTCTGTCTATGCGACCGCTTGAGGAGTACGATTGTATCATTTACACCGACGGTTCGGCGAACCGGCAACAGGTTCTAAGCATTCATATTCGGCGGCCTGTGCATTGGTGGCAGGTACCATGGTGAACGTTTAGTTCAAAGCCAGTGCTTGGGAGACTCTGTGTGTTCTTACTCGGACCCTGGGCAAGTGGACCCTCATCCCAAGGAATCTTGTGCCTGGACCTAATTGTTGTATCTGCCTTCACTGTTCGCCGGACCCGCTTTGCGGGTCCCGCTTCACAGGACAAATCAGCAGAGTACCTGTAGTTCGCACGGCAGCTGGGGAGGTTTGTGGCAGTACAGCAGGGCTGCGAGCGTTACTGCAGGGACTCCATCTCCCAGGAGTCCCTGCCTGGCCAATAGCTGATACCAGGCCCGCTCTCCCTGCAAGCCACGCCCCCAGCGCACCGGCTGCATTTAAGAACACCTTCTTTTCCCGGTGCTGGTGGGACTCTGTGTGCTCTTACTCGGACCCTAGGCAAGTGGACCCTCATCCCAAGGAATCTTGTGCCTGGACCTAATTGTTGTATCTGCCTTCACTGTTCGCCGGTCCCGCTTTGCGGGTCCCGCTTCACGGGACAAATCAGAGGAGTACCTGTAGTTCGTATGGCAGCTGGGGAGGTTTGTGGCAGTACAGCAGGGCTGCGAGCGTTACTGCAGGGACTCCATCTCCCAGGAGTCCCTGCCTGGCCAATAGCTGACACCAGGCCCGCTCTCCCTGCAAGCCACGCCCCCAGCGCACCGGCTGCATTTAAGAACACCTTCTTTTCCCGGTGCTGGTGGGACTCTGTGTGTTCTTACTCGGACCCTGGGCAAGTGGACCCTCATCCCAAGGAATCTTGTGCCTGGACCTAATTGTTGTATCTGCCTTCACTGTTCGCCGGACCCGCTTCGCGGGTCCCGCTTCACGGGACAAATCAGCGGAGTACCTGTAGTTCGCACGGCAGCTGGGGAGGTTTGTGGCAGTACAGCAGGGCTGAGAGCGTTACTGCAGGGACTCCATCTTCCAGGAGTCCCTGCCTGGCCAATAGTTGACACCAGGCCCGCTCTCCCTGCAAGCCACGCCCCCAGCGCACCGGCTGCATTTAAGAACACCTTCTTTTCCCGGTGCTGGTGGTGAACGTTTAGTTCAAAGCCAGTGCTTGGGAGACTCTGTGTGTTCTTACTCGGACCCTGGGCAAGTGGACCCTCATCCCAAGGAATCTTGTGCCTGGACCTAATTGTTGTATCTGCCTTCACTGTTCGCCGGACCCGCTGTGCGGGTCCCGCTTCACAGGACAAATCAGCGGAGTACCTGTAGTTCGCACGGCAGCTGGGGAGGTTTGTGGCAGTACAGCAGGGCTGCGAGCGTTACTGCAGGGACTCCATCTTCCAGGAGTCCCTGCCTGGCCAATAGCTGACACCTGGCCCGCTCTCCCTGCAAGCCACGCCCCCAGCGTATACGTACTTAATCACGCTCACGTCCGCGAACGCGGGTCGCGCGCGGGTCGAAGCTCGGAGCAAAGCCTGGGCAAAGGGCGGGCAGTCTGTGGCAGTCCGGGGCTGTCCAGGGCCGGGTCGGGCCACCCCCCTGACAACATTACTGGTATCTTTAGACGCATAGGGGTTTTACTATTATTATTAATATTGTGGAGAAGTGTGGCTCACTGGTTAGAGGCGGCAGACCCGTAAGCAGAGGACGGCCTGGGACCAGGGTTCAATTCCCGACGCGGCAGGGTCTTGGACCAGGGTCAGCGGACTCGATAATTCTCGCTTCGGTGCCTACTCTAGTCAGGGACCACACTCGGCAACTCTGGGCATTAGCTTGCCTCATCTTCACAACGGCCCCCCCAGACCGCCAGGGATGCTTGGTCGCACCTTGGAGATACCCATTAGGGACCATCTCTCAGGGTGAGCCAGGACGGGTTCCCCAGCGGTCGAAGCGCAGAGATACTCCTCCGGGAGTCGATTCTAGCGCTATATAAACCCACAATTAAATTAAATTAAATATGGTTACCACTATAGCCTGTGTTAATGTCCACCCGCTCAGGGAAGAGCCTCAGGAGAGGAGGTGAGGGTGGAGCCAGCTGTATTATAGGCACTATGGATCAGTTCATCACACGGGTAGCTGCTGTCATAGAGAAGGAGATTGTAATGACAGAGCGGTGTCTCTCCCAAGAACTTCCTCTGTCGAAACGGTCCTCATTGGGTTCCCTGGCGTTTGTTACCTCGCCTGTATGTAGTTCAGATCCCCTCTCAATTACATCCCCTCCACTGGAGCTTTTACGGGTTGCATCTCTGAGGGCCAGTATAGATAGGTTGGAGAGCTTGGCAGCCATATCTATTCCCCCTCCCGTTGACAGCAGTAGTTCTGACCCATGCTCCAGTGAATTCCCTGTCCTAACAACTCGCCCTATCATTCCTACTACCCAAGTTAATATCCCTCAGCCACCTGTCTTACCACTAACGGTATCCAAGAATGTAACTTATACTAAAAGGAAAAGGATTGCTAGCCCACGTAAAGGCAGCTTCCCAAAACTTTATAAGAGACCAAGGAAAAATGGTGCAAGGGGATCAGGAACTAAAGCGGGTGAGGGGTTGGGCACGAAAAAGCCCGGGATGGAAAAGGGGGGAGATCATTCAGGTCATATGATTGAGGAAGCATGTGTAGATCCAACATCAGACTGCCATTTAGTCCCACCTAATGACTCTGTAACAATTACACAATTTGAAGATCTGATGATAACATTATTGTCCCCGATTGTGGAGAGAGTAAAAGGGTTGGGAGAGAGGTTGGATAGTTTGAACAGGCAACCATGGATAATTTCTTCTCTCTGAAAACCCTTATCAAACTGCACTCTAAAATTTGGGAGGATGGACAGGGAGGGGTTAGTGGCACCCGGATGTTCCTTGCCTCCACACAGGATACACCTACCGCCTCTAATAAAGCAAACACTGTAAATATGTGCGCTGTGGCTAATGCACCTGCTGCACAGGCTGCGGATACCTCAGGTAGTACTAGTCAATTAGGCCTAGCACAGCCGAGTGTACCTAAGCCTCTTAAAGTCTCGGTAAAGAAGCCTATCCGGGCTGAGCTGCCGGGCAGGAAGGGACCTCCCAAATATAAGGGAACCTCGAATGGGATTGCCAAAGGCAATGGCCCCGATCAAGCCCACTCGAACAGAACTTGTACTAACCTCCCCAGAGAAACCCAGCCAGAAGAATCTTCCCCTATAGCGGCTCCAACTTTTCCACCGGTGAATTTGCCCCCGAGTGCCACCCGTATGTCGCCATACTTACCAACGTACCCACTTTGAAGGATGATCATTATGAATCCCACCAGGCTTTAAAAAATAAAACCATGCACTGGTTAAAGATCAATAGACCTCTTCTTAGGGGTCTAGATGGGTTGATCCTAGGAGTGAGAAGGGTAGGGTGGGTAGGATATGGTCGTAAGCACCTAGAAGGAGATTGTGTGGTGGTAAACTTCAAAGACAATAGGGTTGCTCAAACTTTTTTCAATCAAGAGTATGCAATTGGGGGGGGCAAGCATTGGTGTAGTAGATTTAACCTATTTTTACCCTAGGACTGCAGCAAATTATAATGGTTTATATTCTGGTGGGGGTTGGAGCAATAACCCTATCTATCCCGAGAATCCTGTCATCCCTCATTTATTTCAACCAGCAGTCTGGCCTGGGTCTTATGGGGGGCCGTCGGGATATTGAACCGACACTTGCCATAGGGTGGCCTGCAGGGACCAAAGCCCAGGTGATGTTCCTGTGCCAAACGAGTCGGTTGAAAGCAACGCCTTTCTTCCCTCTCAGACGAAGTCACTAACCTACCACAGGACATTAACTCGCTCGCAGGAAGACTAAGTGGGGGCAGTAGATCAAGTCTTATAGTTCTGACGGAGGGGGCACTAAACACCGAGCCCCGCAGGGAGTCGGTTGTGGCGGATCCAGACTTTAAGATTTTTAGCTGGAACGTCGCGGGTATCTCAAGGAAGCTGGGACTACCAGACTGGAATGCACTTGTGGAGGGCTACTCCATTTGCATTTTTCAAGAAACATGGTGCAGGGAGCCCTGCCACAAGGTAGGATATTCGACATATTTTGTTCCCGCGGTCGCCCCTGTTTCAGGGAAGGGACGCCTTTCGGGCAGTCTCCTCATATGGGTTGATGTCGCTCTCGATTGTCAGGTGGTTCAGCACCCCGCCAACTCTCCCGATCTCCTCAATATTACTATAAAGGGTGCACGGGGTGGCCTCCTCCTGGACATCTTCAACATCTACGCCAGAGCCACGAAGGGTGGTATACTATCGGCCACAATATCCCTATTAGAAGGTCTGCTCAGGCAGCGCCCCAATAAATCTCGCATCTTGGTGGCAGGAGACCTGAATTGTACGTTCGAGCCTTTGGGCCTGGACGATACATTGGGAAGTGGTGAGGAGGACTCCAGGAGGGGGATTCCTGCCCTAGCGCTGCCTCCCATCAAGAGGTGGACCCAAGTGGCGGTACAGATTAATTCCCTCAACATGGAATTTGACCTTAGGGCTGTTAATGGGAGGTCCAAGTCTGACCTAGTGGGTGCTCATACCTATAATAGGCCAAATCATACGTCTTGAATAGATTATATTCTTCTTGACGTAAGTCTATGGAGCATCCTGAAGGATATGGAGATCATACCGACAACTGAGAGTGATCATAATCTCCTCTCACTCGCCCTCTTTCCCCAGTGGTTAACTGATAAGGGGGGATTACCATCTTATATAGCTCCAAACCCCCACGAAGTTTTCCCATCCAATTGTGGTAGACGGCTGAAGTGGGCTAAGCTTATCATGTCCGAAGAGAAAGTGGCAGATATAGGGGCACTCCTGGCTGTAGCACAGTGCAAATTGGAGTCGCCGACCTGATCGCCTGAGGAGATCACGCTGACCTTCTGCGACTTAACTAGGGCGCTGAGCAACTTATTTATTCTCGCTAGCATGGCTCCTCGTGCTAACAACAGGAAGTTGCTGCCCAAAATGCAGGGTTGGTTTACAAAAAAATGCAGAGTCAAGAAAAAAGCGCTGGTAGGGGCTGTTAAATCTAAATCCCAGGTTGCAATTAGGCTCGCAAGGAAAGATTACTCCCAGACTTTAAAGGTAGCAAAAAGAGAGGGGGAGGAGAAGTTCTGGGCGGACCTCTTGGCTGCAAGCTTGGACAGGAATGCTAGGGGATTTTGGAGTTTGGTAAGATCCAGGGATAGGCCTGTTGGCACATTGCTGACATGTAATATCCCAGCTCAGAATTGGTTTAGCCACTTCTTGTCCCTTTATACCCCTGCCGAGGGGGTCCTTAATGACTCCTTTGCTCTGGTGGTCGAGGCAGTGGATCCCTTTACTGACAGAGAAGTGGAGCTTGTAATCAAGTCCCTGGTCCCCCTAAAAGCTGCCGGGCCTGACGGGATACCCGGTGACTTGTTACGTGCCAATCCCAAGCAATGGGGTAAGTTGGTTTCCACTCTATTGAATGCTATTATGGGGGGAGCATCTGTACCTGAATCCTGGAAAGGGGCGGAGGTTGTCCCGATATTCAAGAAGGGATGTCGGGACAACCCCGCTAACTATAGGCCCATAAGCCTTATTGATTCATCCCAAAAGGTGGCAGGGAAGGTGATTCTGGGGAGGATCCTCCAATGGGTGGATGATAATAAGATTCTGTCAGATTTCCAGGCTGGTTTTCGCTCTGGAACCGGGACCATTGAGCAAGTCTTCAGACTGGCGCTCCTGTATTGGAAGGTGGTGGTGCTGGGCAAGGGCAGTCTTTATCTGGCCTTTATCGACCTCAAGACTGCCTTTGACCTGGTACCTAGGGAGGAACTGTGGAGGGTCTTGCAGGGTCTGGGGGTGCCTTCTTATATCCTATCACTCCTGATAAAACTACACACAGGCAATTATGCGCAGGTGCGGTGGGGTAAGAATGGGGAGAAAACTGACAGAATTCCAGTGAGTAGGGGCGTCGGCCAGGGATGTGTGTTAGCTCCCACCCTATTCTCTCTCTATGTGAATGGTGTGGTTGAGTATCTGCTACAAGAACCTGCTGATGCACCCTCCCTGGCGGGCACTCGGATCCCCACACTGCTCTTTGCAGATGATACCCTCCTTATTGCAAAGACCCCCCGGGGCCTCCAAAAACTTCTTAACCGCTTCCAGGAGTTTTGTTCCCTTAGGGGATTGGTGATCAATGTTGACAAGACCAAATATTTGATCATGAATCCACCTGGGAAACTGGGGCGCCTTCCGGTCTTGAACTCTGCTCACCTGGAGAGGGTATCAGAGTTTGACTACCTGGGAATCCGCCTTAGCGACTCTATGAGTTGGACTCCGCACATCCACAAGATGCTCCTTAACCAGAAAAGGGTGGGTGGTGTGTTGCTTAGGGAACATCGTTCTTCCACAAAACAATTTATTGCCCTAGTTGTGGAGATTTATAAAGCTAGAGGGGTTAGTGCTGCCTTGTATGGGGCGGAGTTGTGGGGTACAGGCAATCTTGATGTACTTGCAAAATCGGAGAGCAAATTTTTGAAAGATCTGATGGCTCTCCCTTTGAGCACACCCACAGTTCCAGTCTTGCTGGATCTGGGCTGCAGATCAATTGCGGACCAAGCTCGACTTCGTCCCCTGCTCCTGTGGGCCCGCTTGTGGAGGGTGCCCGAATTAGCCTCCTATGCGGAGGGTCTGTCCGAGGTGATGTCAATAGGGGGCTGGCATAGGATTAAATGGTTGAGGGACGTTAAATATCTTTTGGGGGAGCTGGGCTTAGGTGAAGCTTGGGTTACTCGATCTGCCCCTCCTAATGCCATTTTAAAGAAATTGTATTGGGATTGGGTTTCGTTTAAACTCACCGTCGATCCACGCCTATGCAAGTCAACTGTAGCCTTTTTGAGCATTAAAGACATGGTAGCTTACGAACCCTATCTCGACATGATTTCCATTCCTTTTGATAGGGCTTTATATTTTAAATTTAGAGTAGGGATTTTACCTGTAGGTGACCTGATATCCCGGTGGAAATTGTCCCCCCAGCCCTCCCCCTTTTGTGCCCGCTGTTCCACGCGGGTCGAGACGGTGGCACATATTCTTTTTGAATGCCCTGACTATTGCTCTCCCAGGAGGCGCTGGCTCACACCACTTTGTAGACAGTTGGGAACTCGCTATCACACTGTGGCCCTACGCATTTTATTGTCTGACACATCCACTTTGGTGGTTTGTGGTGGGTCTAAATTCTTAAAGTGGACTTGGTTGATTTGTGCAAAAAGGCTTTCCGTATCAATTTAATCCTGATTTTAACTGTATTAATTGTATTTATTAAGTTATTGTTTTTATTTTATTTTTCTGGGAAAGTGTTTTATTTGCTGTTTTCTTTAACTGTTGAACTGCTTTTAAGATATTTTATGTATCGAAATAAAGCCTATCAATCAATCAGTGCTTGGGAGACTGTACCACTCAATTGGCCGAGTTGCGCGCTTAGGTGCTTGCACTAGAGTTTCGGATACTATTGTGACTACTCTAATTGTAAGTGATTCTTATTACTGTGCTCAAGCCTTCAATGACAACTTATTCTTTTGGTCTCATAATGACTATCGTGATTCCAAGGGCAGCGCAATTAAGCATAAGATGCTTTGGGTTCAAGTGGCAGATCTTAAACAACGTCTGCCACTCCCACATGTTATATATACTCTTGGCCATCAATGTTTGGGTGGGCACGCTGTTGGTAATAGTTTGGCTGATGAACCAGCAAAGTCAGCAGTAGCCATGTGTTCCGTTGCAGCCATTACAACATCCATGACTCAGATTGATAATGAAATCTTGGCAGCTATTGATGCTACCGAGAAGGGTGGAAATTAACCACAAGGGTTCCCTTCAAAGTACTCTTATCATTTAAGTCCCGACGAGTTCCTTATGTGAGAATAAATAACTTGGTGACAGGTTGATTCCCAACGTGGACCGCAGACTTTCTATGAAAACAGCCGCACACGAAGGCATGGCTTCGGCGCATGCTGGAGTGTCTGCGACGGTTTCTATTTTGCAGCAATGTTACTGGTGGCTTGGTTTATATAAACAAACCCGTAAATATGTACTTTCTTGTGACATTTGTCAACAGATAAAACCTTCTACAGTCACACGTCCGCCACTGACACAACTCTGCATTTCTAATAGGCCTGCATTTCTAATAGGCCTTTTGGCTGTGTATAAATCTAGATCACTGCGGTCCATTTTCTTCAGATACTGCTTAGAAGTATACCTTAGTTGCAGTTGATTCGTGCCCACGTTTCGTGTGGGGTTGAGCACAACGCAGTGCTGATGCTCGAAATGTCATCAGGATTTGCGTGTCTTTGTGGGAATTTTTCCATGTGGCACCTTCCATTCTGACCAAGGTCCAGCGTTCGCCTCTAAGGCGTACAAGGCTGCAATGAGGTCTTTAGGGGTGCAGGTAAAATTGTCGTCTCCATACAGGCCTGAGGACAATTCAGTTGTGGAGCGAATGAACCATGATTTAAAGCAATCCTTGACAGCCAGATTCTTAGGTACTGGCAGGAACTGGCTGACCCACTTGTATGATGTACAACATGAACTTATTAACCTCCCTAGAAGATCTCTGGGTGGGCGGACCCCATACGAAATGCTCTTTGGCATAAAAATGTTTGTTCTGGACCTTGATGGTCAAGACATGGTGGCAGCAGCTTCAACCTTTGACGTAGATAATCATTCTTCTATGTTACAGGACTTACAAGGAACCCGTGCAAAACCAACAGTTGATGGACAGAATGCAGAACAATGTCATACATTCACCCCGGTACAGAGATCTGCCCCTAAATCCATTGTTTTTCTGCTCACCATGCTATTCCAGTTTGAACCCAACCATATGCAAATCAGTCTTGACCCTGTGCCTCATGGGAACAGTCCAGCCCGAACTGCCAAGCTAGCTCCTCCCTGGACTGGAAACAAGCATCCTAGGACAGGTTTCGGGGTTTCACCCCTCTTCGGCGAGGATAGCTTGATTCCAGTGGCATGGAGAGCACAGGGCTCACGTCTGGGCATACCCGTCCCACTCAGGGTGACAAATGCAAAAACAAGTTAATGGACAGAATGCAGAACAATGTCATACTTTTACCCCAGTATAGAGATCTGGGTCTAAATCCATCGTTTTTTTGCTCACCATGCCATTCCAGTTTGAATCCAGCCATGTGTAAATCAGTCTTGACCCTGTGCCTCATGGGAACAGTCCAGCCCGAACTGCCAATCCAGGTGCTCCCCGGACTGGAAACAAGCATCCTAAGACCGGTTTCGGAGTTTCACCCCTCTTCAGCCAGGATAGTTGATTCTATTGGCATGGGGAGCACGAGAACCACACCTGGACATACCCGTCCCACTTGGGGTGACAGGGAGGACCTGGGTTGGCATATGAAGCTTGACTGTTCCCATGAGGCACACGGTCAAGACTGATTTGCATGTGGCCAGGTCTAAACTGGGGTGGCATGGTGAGCAAAATAATGAAGGATTTAACCCAGATCTCTTGACTGGGGGTGAATGTTTTGATTTGTTCTGCATTCCGTCCATCAATTGAGTGTCTTTTACTTACAAGGGACCCGTGACAGTCTTACAAAAGAACATTTACCCTCTGCCACTGATGCTGCACTACATATTCCGGAAGTTGGCTGGCTACCTAAAGTTGGAGATCTGGTCCGAGAGAAGGTGGAGAATAAAAAGGAATTTGGCCCCTCTTATCGTGCACCCGTTTCTGGCTTGGCGGTAGAGAGAAAATTGAATATGTTTATCCCACAAGCGAGTTGTTGCCTGGTTTGCAACCAATTACACTTAATCAGTCACATTTTTCCTTTGACTCGACATCCATTTCATCATTTGGCCCTACTAAATTCAGTATTTTTGTCTCCTGGTTTAAACAGACGTATTTGGTCCCTCCTTGGACATACATCTGGTTGGTGCTGATCCTAATATTTTTGTTCATGTCCATTGGTTTTGTGACAGTCTTTTTCTTACTCATCCATGGTCATTACTTGCCAGATCGCTCTGCTGTTCAGTTGTTAACTGGAAGTTTGGCTCCGCACTCGTCTTCTCCCATCATGAAACGAGACCAGACTTTTGTTAACATCTCTGCCTTTCCAGTGGCTGAAGGCATTGTCTGGGATGCTTTGGATTACCAGATTCATGGTCCAACAGAGATTATTTTATCAAATGTACTTTCTTATTCAATTGGTTATGTATGAAACAGAACATTCATTCAGATGATTGTGATGTGCAAACTGTGCAATCTTTATTTTCAGATTTGAAGTTTTATGCTGCCTTTGATGCTGAAGATTTGTATTTAAATACTGCAAATTATGCCGATTTATATTGTTACCAGCATTTTGGACACCACTACTTGCATTAAGCTAATACGTTTAGAAATATTTTTAATTTCATACAATGGGAACATTGCCCAACTCCATTGGAAGATAGCTCAAAAACCCTGTTAAGTTTTTTTTTATATAGTTTTTTACGGATTTTTGACAGGTCCAACCAGGAGTCCTTTTATTTCAATTTAAACATTTCATCTACTACCAATGTAATGTTAACCCACATGAAATTAATATATTCCAATGTGTTTATTGATAAATTGTCAGTTGGCGGCTATGAAGGCCACCATTGATTTAAAATCCGTTTGGGGTTCTAGATCATAACAGGTTTGTGACATTGACGCTTTACATCGCGCGCAACTCATCCCAACACAAATTCTAGTTTTAAATGATTCTATTTATCGAACTACCTGTTTTGGTTTAGCCACTTCAAAACCGATGAATGTCCCTACCATTCCTAAACTGGCTCTATGTCAGAACTGGAGCATCTATACTGATTATTCCATTGAGGAACTGCAAGCATTATTTCAGAATATAACGTTTAATGTCTCAAGTTTAGACCCGCAAGAATGGTTAGTTTGGCAGACGACTGCTGATGCCTGCCAACTACGTTTCCATAACATAGTCCCTGGTTACAAATAAGATAGGCTAGAGCCACGTTTTGCAGATACACATCGGATAACAACGACAAATGTTATTTCACGCACGTCAGGGACGAGTGTTGTAACCAATCTTGACAAAATTTTCCCACAGAATACGCGGTAACCGTATTCTGTGGGAAAATGTTGTCAAAATTGGTTACAACACTCGTCCCTATTGTCCGTGAAACAACATTTGTCGTTGTTATCCAATAACATTGATTTGGCCGACTTTATCAAGGGCCCTGCTGGTCCAAGAACAAAAAGGTTTATTTACGTGGCCTATAATGAAATATGGAAACTTTCTCAAATTGAAGCTGCATCATGCTTAAGGGAGATAGATCAGGCGAATCTAGAAAAGGTAGTGGCTGTTGTTGACAACAGTATTAACACACTGTCTTCCCGCATTTACGCATTAAATAATATTGTTTCATCTGTTGTCGATATTGTACAAGTTAATGTATCTGTGTTGTATCATGGTCAGAATCAATTACGTTCAGTAATGCAATTTGCATGGACTTTGCAAACACTGAAAATGGGAAAAGTGCCAAGGGATTATTTGAACGCAACTGGTTTGTTTTTACCTTTTAATTTAACTGACAAACAACAGTTTATGTCCATGAAGGATGCAACCTACACACTTTTACATATTGAGAAGATTGACCCATTGCCCTTCTCCGTGGCTGAAAGTGACTCTGCTGTCTGGCACGTCCACGAGGTTATCTCTTTACCGTTTTCTTTGTTTAAATTTAGCTCCTACATGAGGCATTACTCGATAGGTCACTGTGAACCCCTGGGCAGCGCTTTCCTCCATGAAGTGTGGTCCTTGTCTTTTACATACAGATGTTTGCGAGATGACAAGGAAGTATACTTTACAGGGGAATCTTGTGACTCTACATTAGGTCGTTCCCTTGTCTGCAAAAGCATACAGTTACACGGGGCTTGTAGTGTTACAGCCCCAAATCTTGCATGTGTTTTAAAGGGTATTCCAGTACCGGCAATAAAAACCTGCTTTCTAATAGTTGCTATCTTCTTTTAAATAACGAGGAATGTTGCGGTTTGCTTGCTGGCATACCGTACATTGTAACAGTTTCCCAGCGCGTAGTTTGCTGTAAAACTTTGCTTTTCCCACCCCTGCATTGGAAGCTTGATACCTCGATTTGGCCTTGCATCCCAACTTTGAAAACTGACTTCAGTAAGTTGAGCAGAATAAAAGCTCTATAATTCCAGCAGGAGGTCCCACTCACTTCTGCGCCTGAGACATTCATCCTGCAGATAGCAAGTACAAATTCTGAAATTCAAGACCTTTTAAAAACAAACCTCCCACAACATTTCGGTGAATTAATGCATCGTATCTTCAATGCGTCTGATACACATGGCCTGGTACATTTTTTTTAAGTTGTGGGCGCTGGCCTTGTGACTTCTTTTCAGACTATATTTGGTGTAATGCCAGCCTTTATTCATTCTATTTTTCCAGCGGCTTTGGGGGATTACCTCTACTGGTTACCATAGCCGCTGGTATCCTCCTATTAATTTGCCTGCTATGGAATGGCTGCACCTCTTGCGGTCCTACGCAGCCAGATCGGCTACAACTGCTCCGTGACGTATGCTTGAGTGCTATGGCACGTTGCCACTGGCAACACTCAGCGTGGCATATAGACTATCTTTCCACATTGCGTACTAGACTTGCGTGCAACCCGTCTTTTCATGCTTAGAATGCTCCTTTGAATGGGCATTGGATCTCTGCCTCTCCAATACATCATCTCCGACCCGAATTATGACCTGTTGATGAGTCCCTTAGTGACCCATGAGCAAGAATGCTCCATGGGTTGGATTTATGGCATTTGCAGCTGCGCTTGGAGTGTTTGGCACAATGGGATATCTGTGCGGCGGCGCAGGATTTCCTACAATGAAGCTACATTGAATATCACGCAAGTTGTCCAACGATGGTGCTAGAGGCACCCACCTATGAAGATAATGAATGCTCGTTCTGCTTGCTAAATTGGATGGCATCTCTTTTTTCTACCGATGACAATGATTTCCTATTGGAAGCCGTTGCAGTTTACTGTTCATACACTCTGATGGATTAAAAAGGCTGGCGCTCATCTAAACCCATTTTTTTTAAATATTACATATTTTTTATGGCACCAACCTACAAGCCCAAATTATATTCTTTCTCCAATTTCGATAAAACTATAGACGTGCTTGAACTCTGCTCCTACTTCTTGAACTCTGTGTTCATCCTCTGACTAAATGCGATGGACTTACCAGGGAAGGGTGTAGTGCGAATATGGGATTCACTGTGTACATTGCTAAGTTAGCATAAGTTAGTATATGCTTGGCAGCCATGTTGCCGCTTTTGCACACGTTTCTACATGACTTCGTTTTCTCAAATCCTCAGCTTATGCCCGCTCACATGGGAACTGTCTGCCTTTAACGTTTCTTGCTGAACTCTGTGGTCTTCGTCTGCACAGCGTGTTCAATGTAAAAGAACAATGTGCTCTGTTAATCTGCCTTGGTCAGTCCCACACATGTTAGACATAACACTACCACAGCTGTACTACTGAAAGTCGAGTGCTTTTAATTTGGCATTGCAGGCATGTTGGGCAGTCGAAGAAAACCTTCCCGAGGAGAAAAGCTGTGTTTGTCCGGAGATGTAAATCTTTGCATCTAAACCTGGAGGTATGGGGTCCCGCTGACAAAGCCCAGAGGACTTCTATAATTATTGTAAACTAGGTCAAAGCACAGGGAGGGTGGCAAGGCACATTAGACCTTTTTCCACTAGCTTTATAAAATGATATCCCCATTCATATTTTATGGAATTGTAACAATGCTCACTATATTGAGTTTATGCATTTTTCTGCTAGTATTAGCTTGTGTACTGCATTATAGAGCACTTTAGTTAAAATAAACATTTAAAACTATAGTGTGTCTCTGATTACTTATGTTGTGGAAAAGTATGAGTGAGTTAGCGAAAGAGTGTTCTTGCTCCCGCGATTACTGAGAGAGTCTGAGTTACATGTTCTAGGATGTCTAATCATTGGTAGCTTCGCTGTAGTACGGAGAACGAATGAGACACTATAGCTAGTCGGATTGGGGTTCCGGGCACTAAGGTGGGCAGTTGGTACACCACTATACACTGTGGTCCTGGTTTCTTGCGCGTAGTTCTGTATATGTGCAGAATCCCTGCAAAACGTGTCTAAAGAAAGGTGTGGCCGACATTAAAGTGAAAGAGCGTCATGGGTGTCAACTTGACAAACAGATGCTTTTTATTGTCAAAGCCCCCATGCCTCATATTCACTTTAATGTAAGACATGCCCTTTTGTTTAGACGTGTCTTGTCTAAAGAAAGGGGCACGGCCTTCATGAATGTGAAAGTGCTGCATGGGCGCTAGTAAAAAGAAGTATTTGCAATGCAATCGGTGTCGCGTTTGCAAGAGTTTGAGCTATTGCATTGCCAATAGGAAATAAAGCAAGGTAGAGGAGCTCATAATAGGAAAAATAGGAGGAGCAGGTATTTAAGGTGGCGCACTCACCTAAAGAAGAGGAGGGTCACATGTAACATTAAGCCTCTTGGCGGCCATTTTTTAAGAACCTATTGGGTGCAGATTGTTACCAGCTACAATATACTCACCACGGTGTGTAGCCTGTTACGGGAGTAATGGCTGCCTGCTTTGGGTCAATGTATAAACTTCACTGAAATTCCTTCCCTTTGCATAAAGGAAAATATTTGGTTCTCCATGTCTTCAAGTAATGATTAATTTCTCCAACACACACCAAAGGCAACTTATTTGTTGGAGGCAGCGTGTGGGTTAAGTTAAAGTTCTGAAAATGTTCTGTCCAGAATGTAGCCAAAACGAATTAAAACACAAGCTTTTACTGCATTATAAGCTCTTCCTTCTTCATTGTTGCTCTGATTGCCAAACCCACCTTCTCACTCTCTGGTGGGTTTCTTCTTATTGTGCAGCAGGTGCCCCGCCAGCAATTGAATTCATCAGGGACTGTGGAATTTACCGAGACGACTGTAATAAGATTGAAAGTGTGAGTGCAGTAAGCATTAAACTAAGTTCTAACACTACCTGCTGCTCCCAGGACCGCTGTGAACCTCTGAAGCCCAAAGGTACATATCAGTATTTATACAATTTGCAGTGTATATGTAAGACTAAATTGAACTATTTATGTGAAACTTTTTTTAGTATTTCATACCGTAGAAGGCATTTTGTATATGTGTTTGTTTCATAACCCATGTACTTATTCTTTTTTAGGTCTCGCTGAGCCCCAGCGCTTGCGCTGGCTCGAAGAGACATTTTGTATGTGGGATTTTCAAAGTGCTGCTGGCTGGCCTAACGCTTGCGTTCACGCGATCGTGCACGCGCCCAGCCAGCCGCCAGCAGCACTTTGAAAACTTGTGTGCATCATCGTGATCACATTCGCTTTCAGAACGATCGCGATGACGCACGCGCACACACAACTCCCGCTTCTCCCCCTCCCCCACCACATTTTGCATCTCCGGCCGCTCGCGCGCGGCCAACGCTTGTTTTTTAATGGCTCTGCTCCTGTCTCTGCTTCCGTGCTCCCACCACTCTCCAGCTATCAATCAGCTGCTTTCCCCCAGCGGCTATTGATCTCCGCCTGTCTCTCGCTCTGTTTCCAGCTCCCTGCTCTATGTAATCTGCATCCCTCTGTCCGCGCTTGTTTGTTTGGATAATGGCTTGTTTACCCCCTTTCCCCCCCAGCGGGTGAAGGTAACATTTCCCTGCTAGATTGCTGTTTCATGACTTCGTCCTTAGTGGATGTTAAAAATTGTGCCATTTTAGACTTGAACGCTCATGTTTTCATTTTTTATTTTAAACGTGTTCACCGACCTGTTTATTTTCAAACACAGCGTTTCCCTCCCCCCAACCATACCCTGTGCATCGAGTGAGGCAGCACAAGCCCCGGGCACCCTCAGCAGCGTTTATTCTTTATTTCGGTGATGGCTTGTTTAACCAGACTTGCTCCAACAGCACCGTTGTTAACAGCGCTGTTCTTATCTGGACTGTTACTGCACCATACACAGCAGGCATTATTGGAGGCTTCAGGGGGAGAGCGGGCAAGTACATCGGCCTGCTCTGGCGCAATGCTTTCCTCCCTCCTGCTGCCCATACTCTGTTCCGCAGCTGCTAGCATTCCCACAAACTGACCAACCGCAGCCCTTCATGTTATATGCGCCGTAGATAGCTGGCATGGGAAGTCGCCTAACGCCATCTGGTGTAGTTTGTGAAATGTGAGACGGCCGCCTTACTGTTTCCAACACTGCTTGGAGAACTGTCCATGAGGGGGGGGGGTGAACTGCGCTTGCCATTTGCGTTGTGTGTAAAAGTAATACGGTGGACAAGCAACTTTTTTTTCTATTTATTCACTTTTGTAACAATGGCAGCAGGCCGCACTGCGTGCCCCCATTACTACAAAAGTAAACAAAAGTTGTTTGCCCACCATATTACTTTACACACAACGGAAATGGATCTCGTCACAGCGGATCTATTAAACTAGCATTCTCCCACTTGGAAACCTCTTTTAAATCGTTATCCACACACATCATGCAAATAGCATTGATTAATTGGCAGGTAGCACTTCAATTGCTGAGCACTTGCACACATAATTAAATGTACTTTTTAAGCCCATCCACTTGTGACACAACAAAGATAGGTTGCATGTGTACACGCCGTTGGTGCACCCCCTGTTGCTTGGGTGTGTACCTCACTGCCCACCAAGTTCAAGCTGTACACCTGAACTTCCTGCTGGTAAGCGTCTGGTGATTTGCTTGTTTTTCATGGCTCATTTAGGAATCCCCTCCGCCCCCTGCGTGATAAAGCTGACAGCATAAATGTTTGGAAATGAAAGTGGTGCTATCACATACTTCACATGTATTCTAACCAGGGCTTCAAGTGGAATGAAAGAACTTGGGAGGGTCTCTCCAAGGGACGTGGTCGATGTAGTTAAGGGCGTGGCTTAAAACAAATAAGCTCAAAGCCTGTGCTTTTTTGCTTTCCCTCACTTCATATGTCAGCAGGGCACCCGTTTCTCCGACGCTGCTCTTCATGTGCTCTGTTACCAATGCTTGTTTATTGAGCTTCATGCAGCACCGTGTTTAACTAATGGCATTTTTTATTTATTTGTGCTAAAGCGCCACACATCGCGTGCTTAGCTGATGCATTTCTTGCTTAATTTACTGTTTATTGTAGCACTACAATGTGCGTGACAGCAGTAAATCACCAGAGAGGAGCGGTGTTTCATCAGCGCCTCGGGCAGAGTAGAGAATGCCAAAGTGCAGCAGCAGCACATTGGTCCAAACATTACACACTGGAATGTAGTGACAGCTGAACAGCCAATAAAAATCACACGCTCTTAAACGAAATGGTCAAATTGTTTTGAGTAAGCGACTGGAAAATTTTGGGTTATGTGTCTAGCAATCTAGTGCCAATCGATTACCTACTTGCATGCTTTTTGTGTTATCCTGGGCAAACTAGTCTACTCTATCTCTCTCTACTTTAGCAGTTTAAAACAAAGATGCAGGTTTTGGCCGTGATGAAGTTAGCCACTATCAGTTGAAGCATGTACAAAGTTGAAAAGTCTCATGCCTAGTATCACTGGGAAACATCAAGGGTCACCTGCATCCAACATTCTTTTAGATCAGCAGGGGCTGAGTGGTGATGATAAAGGGACCTGCAAAGGCTGTCCCCCTAACGTTACCTTGGAGCCACGGAGTGGGATGCCAGCGCAGTACGCACTGAGCAGCTGAGGTAGCTCTGACCCATTGAAGAGGCTGTGAGCCTGACAGAGAGGCCTAATGGGATGAGCAGCACAGTACTTACTAGGCTCAACGATGTCTGTGTGCAGCTGGTGATTCTGCTGCCGTAAGGTGCACTACGACAGCGCCGCTGGAAAGGAGGCGGCAGTTATGTGGAGACAATCACACATCCTGCACATTGCAGTCTCATGCATGTCCTACATCCAGATTACTACTTCTGCAGAGATTACCAGCGCATTTTTATTCAGCACCATTGTTGAGCTAGAGTCCAGCTGCAGTTCTTCATGAAAATGGCTGGAAACTGGGGCCTATGTGACAACTGTAGGAAAGTAGTATCTGCTTTCATGGTTACCCCCACTTTTTGCATGGTGTCAGTATGTTTAGGTCTCGCCTGACCCAGCGCATGCGCTGGTCTGGCGAGACTTTTAGTGAGGGCTCAATAAATGCTACCATGGCCAGCCTAGAGCTACATTGCATGTGCGCGGGCGCGCGCTTAGGAGCAGAGGCACCATATGGCAAACGTCATCATGCTCATTGAGCGCCAACGATCACTTTCACTTTTGCCCGCAATCACTTTCGCGGCGCCCCTTTGACGTTCTCGTTCAAAGAACATCAAACATCAAAGAACATGTTGTGTTAATGCTTTGCTGTGCCCGTTTGACTTACAATGTGCTGTCTCTTTCCACAAACTCGATGTTTGTGTTCCTTTATTTTGATATGCTTTTAGTATTACTGTCACACACTCAACCACAACCACACACACACAACCACAACCACACAGACAACCGCACCCACACAACCACACCCACACAACCAAACACACAACCACACACAACCATACCCACAACCACACACACACAACCACACACACACAACCACACACACAACCACATACAGCCACACACACAACCACACATACAACCACACACAACCTGACACACACACAACCACACACACACACAACCACTCACACACAACCACACACACAACCACTCACAACCACACACAACCACACATCCATACCCGCACCCACAACCACACACACAACTGCACCCACTCACAAACACAACCACACATACAACCACACACACAAGCACACACACAACCACACACACACAACCACACACACAACTACACAACCATACACCCAACCACACCCAACTGCACACACACCCAACTCACACACAAAACCAACCGCACACACAACCACACACACAACACACACACAACCACACACACAACCACACACAAAACCACACACATACAACCACACACAACCGCCCACAACCACACACACACAACCACACAACACCACACACACAACCACAACCACACACATAACTACACAAAACCACCCACGCAACCACCCACACACACACACAACCACACACACAACCACACCCACACACACACAACCACACACACACCCACAACCACACCCAGACACAACCACAACAGCACACAACCACACACAACCACACACACAACCACACATGCAACCACACACAACCGCACACAACCACACATCCACGCCCACAACCGCACCCACAACCACACCCACAACCGCACCCACACACAACCACAGCCACACACACAACCACACACACAAGCACACACACAACCACTGTGAGACTGGCCTCGTGGCGTGGGCCCTCCCGACCAGCCAGCCACCCTGCAACCGCACCTGATCCCCGATGTCACAGACTTCCGCCCACCATGGCCCAACAACCCGATGGCCGGCCAAGGCCCCAGCACCACCATAGACCCTACCACGCATGCCCGGCCGAGAGAGCGAGAAGCCCCCAAGCCAGACCAGGAGACACCGTCCCTGTCACACCTCTTGTCTCCTCCCCAAGGAGGGTTTCGATTGGCCACCCCCCCCCGGTGAGCGGGCGCCTCGCCTGCTGGGCATCTGGAGTCCCTCCCAGACCCACCTGAACAGATCAAAGGGCCGAGCGAAAGGAAATCCCGACACACCGCCCCCAGGCACCAAGACCCCTCTCCGCGAGGACTCCGGACTTCAAAGAGGAGGGGGAGTATAACAAGGGGTGCTGAAGGGACGGGAGGCAGAGAAGACCTGGACCTACGAGAGCCCTGCTGACCTGGTCACGGCTCGATCGATCCCTGAACGGAAGAACACTACCCGAACTCTGAACCATCTGAGCCCTGCTGACGCTGTCGCGGCTCCCCGAACTCTGAACCATCTGAGCCCTGCTGATGCTGTCGCGGCTCCCCGAACTCTGAACCATCTGAGCCCTGCTGACGCTGTCGCGGCTCCCCGAACTCCGAAACCACCTGTGCCTGCTGAGTGACTCGCGGCACTCTCCTCTAGAAGAATCGGCAGAAATTGTCAAGAGAAACAACATCCCCCAGCTCGAGGATTGAGAGTTGTGCGAAGGATTCTCCGCAGAGACACTGAACTCAGAGACTGTCCCGCTACCCCCATACCCCATCACGAAATTATCGCCGCTTGTGGCGCTGCTTCAATACCTGCATTTCGGATCATAAAGGTCCCTAAAGGTTAACGATAAAGTACTGTCTTACAAAGAACTACTGTGTGGTGTCCCTCTGTCCGAGAGTGCAAGCTCAGCGTGTGCGATCCTAGGAACGAGACCCTTCCAGGAAGGGCCTCCCCGCCCTTGCTCGGCCTAACTCTGGGAGAGGTGGGTCGAAGGGTGGTCCGGAACGTATTCCGAAGCCCCCCGGAGAACGCCTTTCCAACAACCACTCACAACCACACACACAACCACATCCACACACACAACCACACACAAAACCACACAACCACACACACACACAACCAAACACACACACAACCTCACATCCACACACACACCCACAACCACATCCACACACAACCACAACTACACACACAACCACAACCACACACACAACCACACACACAACCACACACATAACCACAAACACAACCACACACACAACCACCCACAACCACACACACAACCACACACCCACACACACAACTACACACAACCACACACACAACCACACAACACCACACACACACAACCACACACACAACCACACACACAGCCACACATGCAACCACACACACAACCACACACACACAACCACACACACAACCACACCCACACAACCACACACACAACCACACACACACACCCAAACACAACCACACACACTCAACCACACACAAACACAACCACACACACAACCACACACACAATCACACAACCACACACACAACCACACACACAACTACACACAACCACTCACACACAACCACACACACCCACACACACACCCACACACACACAAGCACACCCAACCTCACATCCACACACACGCCCACAACCACACCCACACACAACCACACACCACCACAACCACACACAACCACAACCACACACACAACCACACACACAACCACACACAACCACACACACACAACCGCACACACAACCGCACACGCAACCACACACAACCACACACACAACCACAACCACACACACACACACAACCACACACAACCACACATCCACACCCGCACCCACACACCACAGCCACACACACAGCCACACACACAACCACACACACACAACCACACACACACACAACCACACCCAACCGCATACACACAACCACACACACACACCCAACCGCACACACAAAACCAACCGCACACACAACCACACACACAACCACACACACAACCACACACACACAACCACACACACAACCACACACACAACCACACACACACAACCCCACACACACAACCAAACACACAATCACCCACACAACCACACACAACCACACACACAACTACACTCACTCACACACACACACAACCACACACACACACCCACACACACACACAACCACACCCAACCTCACATCCACACACACCCACAACCACACCAACACACAACCACAACCACACACACAACCACACACACAACCACACACACAACCACACCCACACCCACACACACAACCACACACACAGCCACACAACCACACACACAACCACACACACACAACCACACACAACCACACATCCACACCCACAACCACACCAGCAACCGCACCCACACACAACCACAGCCACATACACAGCCACACACATACAACCACACATCCACACACCACCACACACAACCACACACACAACCACACACAACCACACACACAACCACACACACAACCACCCACACACAAAACCAACCGCACACACACAACCACACCCACAACCACGCACACAACCACACACACACAACCACACACACAGACACCCACACGCACACACACAATCACACACACAACCACACACACAACCACACACACACAACCACACACACAACCATAACCACACACACAACCACACACACAACCACACACGACCACATACACAACCACACACACAACCACACACACAACCACATACACACAACCACAAACACACAGCCGCACCCACAACCTGACCCACAACCGCACCCACAACCGCACCCACAACCACACCCACAACCACACACACAACCACACACACAACCACACACACAACCAAACACACAACCACACACACAGAACCACACACACAGAACCACACACACACACAACCACACCAAGCATTGGCATAGCCAATGGGTCTCGCCTTTGGGACCTTATAAGTGTTTAGCCACGCAACAGTTGATGTGGTTGCACCAAGGATATTGTGCTGCATAACTAAATACTTAGAAGGTCCCAAAAGCGAGACCTATTGGCTATGCCATTGCTTGTTTTTACTTAGTTTCATGGGTTCCTGCTAATCAGGACCCCAGCATCTGTGCTCTCTCTCCTAGATGGGCTCTGGTAAGTACGTTGGTACCTCCACAATAAGTCCCTAGTATTTGGTACTGAGGTACCTAGGGCCTAGGTACACCAGGAGTCTCCCATGGGCTGCAGCATGTATTGTGCAACCCTGGGCACTTAAAACCTATGTCACCCATACGGCAGGCTCTTCAGTCCTGAGGGTAGGGTGCTTGTTATAAGTGTGAGGATGCTCTTGCATGAGCAGGACACCCATACAAACCCGAGTCGATTCTCCAGGCTTTAAGAGTAGCAGCCATTTTAAGATATATAGTGGACAATCAGTCATTACGAGATGTCTAGTTATATAATTGCTGCACCAAACCTAGTCATGTTTGCCTTAAACATATTGGAATTATACCCCAACACTGATTCTTGTGCTGGAAGTATGATGTCATGGACAAGGGGGCTCCTCATGGGACCTCCCTGTACTCCCAGTAACAACCTTTCAGTTCTGCCATCAAGCTAGTGCTGCTGCCGATCACATACACGATTCTGCCCTCCTGCTGCTGAACTAAGCTTGATCAGCAGAAGGTACAACAATAGGTTTCCTGTCACAGGGAGGTGTGACGACTTCCCAGACAGGACTTGGTGTATTAGGCTGGGGTGTGGGTGCTTTCCATCGCCCCCAAACTGCTTTGAAGGGCACGTTTGGTGCCCTCCTTTCATACTCGGGTTTGAGCCAGTTCAGTAACCCCTAGTTCTCCCTCTGGCGCGAAACTGGACAGAGGAGGATCCCACCGTCTGTCCTGCTCCTCCTCTGGGAGGGGCCCTGAGTCTTTCCAAACCTTTCCCTACTGAAGGGCTACCCTGTGGGTGGGTCCTTATATTCGTCGTGGAACACTCTTCGACTATCTGCACACTTCTTCTTTGTTGGACTTCGACTGGACCCAAGACTGCATCTAGGAAGACTCCTGCTGCTCCTGGTCTCACTGTTCTTCAAGTCGTCTGCATCGTTGGTGTCTGTGCTTCATCTAGGTTCTCCAGAAGGCCTGTGGGCATCAAGGACATCCAAAGTAATCTCCCTTGGTTTGTAGGAGTCACTCCCCTTCATCTGCAGGCAGTTTTGAGGACAGTATCCCTCATCTGAACCGTTGGGGCGAAACCTCTGTTCACCGCATTGACTTGCCGCTGCCAAGGTTTGCTGTCTCTGCACTTCAGAGATCTTCAGGCTACAAGGAGCTCCAGCACCTTATCCCTCAAAGGTCTGCATCCTCTGCATTGTGGGAGCTGCTGGAGGTCCTCTTGCGAACGCTGTGCCTTTGGCCTGTGGTTCCTCTTGAGGATCTACTTTTGCTTTAGTGGGCTCCTCAGTTTGCTCAGGGCCTGCTATAACCCTCCAGCACTTGGTGAGTCCCTTGAACCTTGCTGGTCCCAATGTTTGCGTCTTTTCACTTTCCATGCCAGTTGCTGCTACCAATGTTTGTTGGTGATCCTGCCAGACACCGACCACCTAGACACCGACATCCGACGTGAGACTGCTTGTTTCGTGGGTCCTGGTCTTCCTCAGCGTCGCCTGGTCCTCACAGCTGCAGTGACAAGGCCACCATCTTTACTCCTGAACCTCTCGACATCGGTGGGCATTGTGCGTCCATGCCTCCTGGTGACCTCCGAGTGGCATAGACTTTGTCCCCTCTACTTGCAGGTTCTCCTCCTAACAAATCCACCCTTGAATTCTACAGGAGTCCTTTACAGGATCTCCAGAGGCATCTTCCTCGAAGTCTCACATTGTCGTCTACGACAGGTTCGGACGTTACTTCAACCCTATGCACCCAGCTTTCCTTGTGCAGGTACGAGTGGTGTGGCTGTCCAACCTTCTGTCTTCTAAAGGGTTTCTTCTGGGTCCTCTGGGAAGGGCACTTCTTCTTTAAACTGCAACCACAACTTCTCCATTGACCTCCATTGGGCACACAGCTATGTTTCCACTCTTCACACAGCCTCCGTGGGGTCCCTGGTTACTTACCTTGGATGGTTCCTTGTGTTCCCAGCTCCTCTAATTCTTCTGGTACAAGTCCTGTTCTCCTTTGCAGCTTGCATTCAACTTTCTTAGTATATGGTTTGCTCTCCCCCTGGAGACCTGTGTATATTTGTGCTACTTGCTTGATTATTTTGAAGTATTCTTGTGTGTATTGTTGATATCTCTGGGTAGGAGATATACCAATGAGTTAGTGATTGTGTTGTGTAATATATAGATAAATTTGTATAAGATACTGTGTGGTTCTACATTGTCGATTAAATGTGGACTCCTTCAAAATAAGCCTGCTTTCCACAGCTGCCACTTTGAGATCATTCTATGGTTATCACAGCCCACTAAAATCACCACAAGGATTGCCTGGATTAGTGTAAAGTGCATTACTCCTGAGAGTGCATTATATACTAAGCCAGCCCCCTACAACAACCTATCAGTACTTGTGTTATACTGTTCCATCATCTACTGTATAATACCTTTGTCCAATTCTGTAGTGACTCTGTCTCAGCACAACAGTTACATTTTGCTAGTGTGCTGTGGTCTGATGAAACAATTAGCCAAAGGCCTCTTAACCCCTTGCGTGCGCATGACGGAACCACGCCGTCATGAGCCACGGGCGGCGTGTGCTCATGACGGCGTGGTTCCGTCATGCTGCGGCCGCTCCACCTTCGCGGCACTAATTCCCCGCCTGTGCGGGCGAAATCAAGAGTGGGCGGAGTCGTGACGGAACCACGCCATCATGAGCACAGCTCGCCCGTGACTCATGCCGGCGTGGTTCCGTCACGAGCATGGCGGCGCCGCGCTCACCCCACACCCCCCAGCGCCGCGGCGGAATTTGCGCCGCGGCGAAGGGGTTAAAGACAAAGCTGGTTCTCTTCCAGAGGATCCTCATCAATAGTCATAAGCACTAGAATATTCCCGCCCATGCGCGGGACCTCGGAAACACAATCATATATGTGATAAACATATATGCATCTCCATCTATATATACATATATATATGTATAAATAATAAAAGTACATGCAGCTGAATAATGCTGTAAGGACTCCCCTGTATATTATAAATAAAATATGTAATATAAACAATATATCACAAAAACAGGGAAGAAACAGCAGCAAGAGCATGTTTGAAAACTGTTTTAATGCTTAGCATTTAGCCCAAAACCTCAGATAGGACTGAAAGCATTGACAGCTCACAGGCTGCATTGTAGAAAACCACAGCCTAGAAGGGCTAGAAAGCTAACTCTTAGCAACATAGAAAAACTGGCACCGTGCCTTTAAGGCAGCCATGACCCCTAGCTTCCCATCATGCCTCAGGGGTGACAGTTAGGTCAGTTGTTCTTTCCGGCTCCTTCAGTCAGGACCCTGGTTACACAGCTCCACTCTTTTCTGGTTTTATTCAGAAATTATCTACCTTCTTCAGAAAAATTTTAACTTACTTCGACGTCTTTCATTCAGTCAAGTAAGGTGTTTGCTTTTTCTGATTATTTTTGGCATTTTTTACAACTCAAAATGCCATCCTTTTTTGATCCCTGCCCTTCTTGTGGAAAAAGAAGGCCAGGTCCGACTCTCACTCTGTCTGTATTCTTTGCCTGCCTAAGGATCATGTCCCAAAGACTTGCCCTCATTGCCAGTCTCTCTCTAAAAGAACTTTAAAGGACAGAGAGACCCTTGTGGAGAAGTGTGGCTCAATGATTAGAGCGGCAGACCCTGATGCAGAGGTCTAGCCCGGGACCAGGGTTCAATTCCCCGCCTCGGCGGGTCTTGGGCTCAAAAATTCCACGGACCTGATAATTCTCGCCACGGTGCCGTTCCAATCATGGAGTCCCACTCTGCAACTCTGGGCAATAGCTTGCTTATTCTCCACAACGGCCCCCACAACGCTAAGGATGCCTGGCCTCCCCCTTGGGGGTGCCCAGGAGTGGAAGCCTCACAGGGAAAGCCAGGATGGGTTCCACAGCGGTATTCGTACAAGCGCCTTGAGACCCTTGTGGGTGAGTAGTGCGCTATACAAGTATCAATTTTTTTTACAATTTACCCTTGACCCTGATTTCAGGCCAGGTCGCCCCCCCACCACGCTAGCGCGACCTGCTGGTGCTGCCTCTGTCCCTTGTGCCGCTGCTGCCGCCGGTTCAATCCCCGGTGGTCCAGAGACCGTAAGCCTTGCCCCCTTGTGCCTTTACCCACTGTACTGCTGCTGCATTGTTTTTACTGTTATTTAGCTCTGTTGTGCTGATTTTTGTCTTCTGTATTTCCCCCTTTGCTTTCTGTACCCTTTCTGTTTGTTTCCCTGCCCCGACGTTGCTTCTTCGTTTCCCCGCCGTTGCCTCCTCTGCGGCCCCGCCCCCTGACCCGATTGGCCCACGCTCCCCCCTCCCAGCTGCTCCTCCCTCCCTCGATCCTACATAAGGCAAGCCCGTGTGCGCCCGTCCACGCCTGGTCCGCGCCCAGCGCCAGAACCCCTGGCCCCCACCAGAGCCAAGCCACCCGTCTGAGATACGATGCGGCCGCCCTCAACGCACTCAACACCGGACGAACGCCTGCCTGCAACCAAGCCACCCCGAAGCGAACTCATGGACCCTTCACCTGTCAACCCTGCAAATACACCTGCATCCAAACCGGCAGACCACCCACAGGACCTCGCAACAACAACAACTGTGAGAAGTTGGCCTGATGTATGATGTCACTAGTTCTAGTGTACACCTTATATCAGTCCAAATACCCTTATGGTGATTGGTTGTAAAGTCAACCTTATAGACCAGCTATCCTAGTGGTAGCATGGACAAGAGCAGTCTTAGGCTAAACTCTGAATGGCATGTGAAGCCAGCTGTGATACCATATATAATCCCTTGAATACCAAATGAAAGGACACCACAACAGATATATATATAAAATAAAGTGTATTTATTCTAGTCAAACCCTCAGCACTCTTTATGAGATTAGAGGTAAGTACAACACAGTCTTATTTAAGCATACATTAAGTCACACAGGTAAGTAATACAGTTAGGCCCTAGGGGCCACGCAAACCATATACTAAGTAAGTGGTATAAGGACCACTGTCACGGAAATAGAATAGGCCTAGGCCTAGGGAATCGCTGGGGCTACACTACACTAGCGTTAGTTAGGAAGTGGGAGGCCCACGGGATTCGTGTGCAGAGTGGAAACACTCACGCGTAATGCGTAAAAGTCACTAGCAATAGTACAGTTTAGAAAACGATAGATTTAGGACACTTCCGGAGTAGCTAGGAAGTTGAGACTGGAAAACTAGACACTAGGATAGTCACTATCCTGATGAGCACCGGAGTACCCAAGTTACCTAGCCCACAGGCTGCGGGTGCATCGGGGTGAAGATGCGTCGGTTTTCGTCGTCGACTCCTATGGATGCCTGAAGAAAGATGCTGACAGGCAGTCAGTGAAGAGTGTCCGGTGGATCCCAAGGCTGGGATCAAGAAGAGAGGAAACCTGCAAGCAGAAGGGACAGAGTCAAGGTCACTAGCCAGTGACCACGTGGAACCAGGAAGGAACCAGGCGATGTCGTGAAGATTGCAGGTGAAGGTGAAGCTTGTCGCTGCAGCCTGGAGGACCAGGAAGCGTCGAGGACGACCAGGACCAGGAGGCGAGCTGTCCCACGAAGGCTCTTGCTGTCGGCGGCGTCGAAGTTGGACTAGGACTCACCGAGCCTTGGCAAGCTGAACCCACGAAGAACGGAGGACTTGCTTCTGGTGCAGACCAGGAAGGTCTGGGGTGCTTCTTCTTTGCAGAGAAGCGGGAGCCAGTCTGGAGGAGCCAAACCAGCGCAGAAGATTTCAGGGTGCGTCGTCACAAAGGTCACCAGCCAGCGGGCAAGCAACCGGACAGACGCGGCAAGCAGGAAAATGCAGAAGGGCCCCACGCAGGACTCGTGGAGTGTGGGGGGCTGATCTTCGGTGCAGATGGTGCTTGGGGTTGGGGCTTCTCAATCCCCGGTGCACAACTTCGAGGGTGCCTCAGAAGCTGCGCTTTAAGTTACTAGCCACTTTTCCCAGGTAGCCGGTCCCACGTCGCTCGTCGCCTCCACGGATCTCAGCTTTGCTGTGGATGTGGATCAGGGTCGGAGAAGTCTGGAAGTCAAGGCTCTGGTCGGGCTCTGCAGTCGGTTCCTCGTAGAACGTGGGCAAAGCAAAGGGTAGTCTCTTGATGGTGCCTGTTTGCACAGGGTAGCCACTCCTTGGCTACAAGGGAGATTCTTCAGTCTTCTTCTTTCGTCGAATGTCGAAGGTCCAGAGTTTCTGTTCAAGTTGCAGGTTCAGGATAATCTAAAGTCTTGAGGCCCAACTCCCACTCTTATACTAATCTGGGGGGCTGGGATACCTGCTAGGTCACGCCTTATGGGTGGGACCTGGGAGGGGGTGGTTACACCCACTTCCCTTTGTCCAGTTTCGCGCCAGAGCTGGGGCTGGAGTGCCCCAGCGCCGGTTTGAACTGGACTATGCAAGGAACACCTTGTGTGCCCCAGGCATGTCTCATTCCTTTCAGCCCACCCTGCCCCAATACACTAAAGGCTGTCTGGGGAGGTGCTAGCACCTCCCCAAGCAGGAAACCTATTGTCCAGGCCTCCCTGGCTGGGATCACTCCCAGCTGCAGGAGGTCAGACTTGTGTCGTGGCAGCAGCATCCATTTTGTGATGCTGAGGCTTTGGTCAGAGGCTAACAGTGAAGTATGATTTTAACATGTCTTTCCCTCTAGAAGGGGGGAATAATATCCTCATGTCCAGAAATGGCATGGGGGTATTATTCCACAGTGTTAGACACCTTACACGACATGTTTCGATAAAGCCAAACCATAGTTACCATAACCGTCTAAGATTATAAGGCACTTTAAGAGTATATGGTAGGCTATATCATAGAACAGCTATAAGGACTTGGTTCCGAAAGCTGCAGACAGGCTCAGCTCATGCTAGAGCACCATCTCACATGTTACCAAGCACTCTGCCTCCAGGATTGTTAAGGCCTGCCATAGGAGTGACTGATAGGTACATATGTGTCTATATGTAAGTTAGGTATAGGAATACTACACCTAAGCAAGGGGTGATTACACGACCTTGCCCCAGCTGAGTGATCAGCCAGTTGTGTCAAAATGGAAGGCCAGGCCAGGGGTGGCATAATACATGCTGCAGCCCCTGGTAGGCCTAGGGTACACCTATGCCCTGGGTACCTAGGGTACACTGTACAGGGGCCAATAAGGTGATCCTATCCAAATGGGTTATGCACCTAAAGTACATAGTATTAATTTAGAGAGAGAATAGCAGGGCTGTGGGTCTGATTAGCAGGCCCACAGCCACATCTAAGTCGAAAACCAGTAAAGCAAAAGCAAAAAGTGGGGGTGAACATAGAAAGCAGACCCTACTCTCCTACAACAACCACCTCAAGTGCATCCTCCGCAACACCCGCTCCGTCCACAAGCACGCCATCGAACTGTGGGACCTCCTCGATACAACAGCACCGGACGTCGCCTTCCTCACGGAAACTTGGATGAACTCCTCCTTGGCCCCCGACATCGCCATAGTCATACCAGACGGCTACAAAATCACCCGAAAGGATCGCACCAACAAAGCAGGAGGAGGAATCGCCATCATCTACAGGAACACCATCAACGTCACGACCAACACCGAAGAGACACTCTCCACCGCCGAACACCTACACTTCCAGATCCGCACTGACCCCAAGACCACTCTTAGAGGTACACTCATCTACAGACCCCCGGGCCCACGCACGCAATTCAGCGAAACCATCTCCGACTTCATCTGCCCGCACGCCCTAGCCTCACCAGATTACATCCTCCTCGGAGACCTGAACTTCCACCTGGAGAAAAACAGCGACAACAACACCACCACCCTACTCTACAACCTCAACTACCTTGGACTCAAGCAACTGGTGAACACTCCCACCCACATCGCAGGCCACATGCTCGACCCCATCTTCTCCGCCAGCAACCACGTCTCCTTCAGCCACACCTCCGGACTACACTGGACCGACCACAGATGCATCCACTTCACCTTCAAAAAGAACACATCCCACCACCACACGCTACAAATCCCCCGAAGACGCTGGAGCAAGATCACCACAGGCCAGCTCCTCACATCACTGAGCCAGAACCCGCCAGCCAACACCGACGACACCAACGACGCAGCCCACAACCTCACACAGTGGATCACCAACTGCGCCTACAACCTCGCACCACTGAAGAACCCTCCAGGCACGACCAACAGCAGGAAAACCCCATGGTTCACAGACGCCCTCAAAGAATCAAAGAAAACCTGCCGAACACTGGAATAAAACTGGCGCCACGAACGAACCACAGGAAACATGACCGCCCTCAAGAATGCAACCCGTAAACACCACCAGCTGATCCGCACAACCAAAAGGACATCATTCAAAGAACGTCTAGACACCAACACCCACAACAGTAAGGAACTCTTCAACATCGTCAAAGAACTCTCCAACCCCAACGCCAGCAACAACGACATCATACCGTCACAAGAACTCTGCAACTCCCTCGCGACGTTCTTCCACCGAAAAATCACAGACATACACGATAGCTTCGGACCCCCGACTCCGCCTCCAGCCACGGAACCAGCAACTGCCACCTCGACGCCTGGACCCCCATCAGCACGGAAGACACCACCTACGTGATGAACTCCATCCACTCCGGCTCCCCCTCGGACCCATGCCCTCACCACATCTTCAACAAAGCCGACACCATCATCGCACCCCACCTCCGGAACATCATAAACAGCTCCTTCACGTCGGCCACCTTCCCGGAGAGCTGGAAGTACGCAAAAATCAACGCCCTACTAAAGAAGCCCACAACGGACCCCAAAGAGCTCCATAACTTCCGCCCGATTTCTCTGCTTCCCTTCCCTGTCAAAGTCATCGAGAAGACCGTCAACAAACAGCTGACAGCATTCCTCGAGGCAAATAACTCACTCGACCCGTCCCAGTCCGGATTCCGAGCCAACCACAGCACCGAGACCGCCGTCATCGCAGCCACCGACGACATCAGGACCATGATGGACAACGGTGAGACTACCGCCCTCCTCCTCCTGGACCTCTCGGCAGCCTTCGACACCGTATGCCACCGCAACCTAATAACCCGCCTCCTCAACACAGGGATCCAAGGAAAGGCCCTGGACTGAATCACCTTGTTCCTCTCCAACAGAACCAAGAGAGTCCGTCTCCCCCCCCCCCCCCTTCTGCTCAGAGGCTACCAATATCATCTGCGGCGTACCCCAAGGCTCCACGCTCAGCCCAACCCTCTTCAACATCTACATGAGCCCCCTCGCCGCCATCGCACGCAAACACAACATCAACATCATCTCCTATGCCGACGACACCCAGCTTATACTTTCCCTCACCAAAGACCCCGCCACCGCAAAAACCAACCTCCTGGAAGTAATGAAAGACGTCACAGAATGGATGAAGCTAAGCCGCCTGAAGCTGAACTCAGACAAGACGGAGGTCCTCATCCTCGGACGTACGCCATCCGCCTGGGACGACTGCTGGTGGCCCACTGCACTGGGCCCTGCGCCGACACCCTCTGACCACGCACGCAACCTGGGATTCATCCTGGACTCCTCCCTTACGATGACCAAGCAAGTCAACACCATCTCGTCCTCCTGCTTCAACACCCTGCGCATGCTCGGAAAAATCTTCAGATGGATCCCCACCGAAACAAGAAAAATCGTCACCCAGGCCCTCGTCACCAGCCGACTAGACTACGGAAACGCCCTGTACGCAGGAACCACCGCCAAACTTCAGAAACGACTGCAACGCATACAGAACGCCTCCGCACGACTCGTCCTCGACATCCCTCGCCATCACCACATACCCGCCCACCTGAGAAACCTGCATTGGCTCCCCGTCAGCAAGAGGATCACGTTCAGGCTCCTCACCCACGCACACAAAGCTCTCCACAACAAGGGCCCTGAATACCTCAACAACCGCCTCTCGTTTCACGCCCCCACCCGCCAGCTCAGATCCGCCAGCCTCGCCCTCGCCTCTGTCCCACGGATTCGCAGAACCACCGCCGGTGGAAGATCGTTCTCCCACCTGGCAGCCGTTGTAGGAGAGTAGGGTCTGCAATCCTATGATCACCCAGATTTTTTGCTTTTGCTTCATTGGTTTACGACTTTCCCTGGCTGTGGGCCTGCCAATCAGACCCACAGCCTAGCTGTTCTCTCTCGAAATTAACACACATGTACATTAGGTGCATCCACTAATTGGAACTGGGCCGCCTTGTCAGTCCCTGTATCAGCATACCACAGGTATCCAGGGCATCGGTGTACCCAGGGCCTGCCAGGGGCTGCAGCATGTATTATGCCATCCCTGGATGGCCGCCCAAATCTGACACAACTGGCTGCACGACAGCTGGGGCAAGGTGGTGTAATCACCCGTTGCTGTAGGTGTAGTATTCCTATACCTAACCCTAGAATGGACACATGGATTCCTATCAGTCACTCCTATGGCAGGCCTTATCAATCCTGAGGGCCCTTCCGCTCCTTGCTGTCCACCGCGTTGTCCGACCACTCGCCAACCGGCTTGTGGCCCTCTTCACGACGCACCACGACAGTCTTTCATCACTGGTCTGGTTGCTCCAGACTGGCTCTTGCTCCCCTTCAACAGAGGAGTACCTCGGACCCTCCTGGTCCACTCCAGACGCCATCTTGACTCCACCGCGTGGGTTTGCCACTGCCAAGACCTGCTGCCCCACTCCTGGGCCCAGCATCATCGACAGCAGACACCTTCGTGGGACAGCTCGCCCTCCATCCTGGTCGCCGCCGCGCCTCCTGGTCCGAGGAACAGCCGAGTCCGACGTCATCCACTCACCTGGTCGAGGTGACTTCAGCCGGTACCTTCCTGGTACCCACACGATCGCTGGCTAGCGGTTGAGAACTGAGTCCCCTCTGCTTTCAGGTTTCCTTCATCACCGATCCAGGCTTGGATCTCGCTGAACATCGACACTGGTCGCCTGCCTGCAACTTCTTCTTTCAGGCTCCTGAGACTACAACGAGGACTCCCGACATCTTGCCGAACCTCACGCAGCCGCAGCCTCTGGGCTAGGTAACTCGAGCATCTCGGTGCTCCATCGTAGGTTCACTCTACAAGTGTCCAGTTCCTTTTTCGTTTAGTCCCACTGATCGGATTCCTCCGGAATCAGTAACTTTAAACTATCTAACCATTCGCATGTCACTGTTAGTGTAGATGGGTAGTCTTGTTATAAATAAATATCCTTTATTTTCATAACAACTTGTGTGGTGTCCTTTCACTTGGCGTTCAAGGGGTATATGTGATGGTAAACAGCTGGCTTAACACGCCCTCTAGAGTTTAGCCTAAAGACTGCTCGTATCCACGCTACTAGGATAGCTGGTCTGTAAGGTTGACTTACAACCAATCATCAATAAGGGTCGTTTGAAATGATACACAGTGATCACTAGAATAGTGAGCACTATATATCAGGCCAACTTCTCACATTGGTGAGCAGCGGTTGGAATTTGAGCTTGCTGTTGTTTTACCACACACGTATCCTAAGAATATCAAAGTGAAAGATCACATAAGTACCCAGGTACATATAACTTAACTTAGAATACTCTGAGTTCTACTGAACCAGCTGTTGTAGCGTAACAGGGCTTAGCACACCCTGACTACAACTCTTAGCAAGGGATCAGTAGGTAAACACATAGTGTAGGTAGGTGCATCACTTACACCTCACTAGAAGCATGTCGGTCCACGGAGAGTCTGCGGAGACTCCCTTAGTGGTCAGTGACCCTCCACAGGTCGTGTCACGATATGCAGCTCTTAGCTTCAAGGAGATGAGACAACTGTGTGCCTCCAGGAAGCTAAACCAGGGTTCTAACCCTACCATCGCATTTCTGATAGGTCTCTTAGAGACTTACGATGCTAGGAGGTCCTCTAACACAGGTCCCCCCAATGCTGATGGGAACATGCCTCCCTTAGAGGGAACCCTTGGTGACCCAGACCTCGACCTCCATACAGAGGAGGAAGACGAGGAGGAGTTATCAGGAGACGAGGCAAACAAAGGTCCAGTGGTAGTTGGCAGGCTTACGAGGACCAACTTAAGCAGGCATGAGAATGGAACTGGGGGAGCCCCGGGCCCACGCTCAAGCAGGCCTAACATTGGGAACGGACGAGCTAGGTCTCTCTCCAGAGGCTCTAACAGATCTGTTCGTACACATGTCTCTCAGGCATCTTCTCAGAGAGGAATGACGTCCCCTCAGAGAAGGGAGCATGAATCGAAGATGAGGGAAGTCAATCTGAGGATCGAGCGGGAAGAACTTGCCCTCGCCAAAGAAAGACTTGCCTTGGCCCGAGAGCAGAAATTAAGTGGGTTAGATCCCACTGGTGGCAGCATTCTCATTAGAGAGAAAGACAGGGGTATAGACACTAGACACCTGAGTAAAATAGTGCCCCCCTTTAAACAAGGGGACGACATCCACAAGTGGATAACTGCTTTGGAGAGGGCCTGCACTGTCCAGTGCGTCCCCCCAAGTCCGTGGGCAGCTATACTGTGGCTCTCCTTTGAAGGTAAAGGTCGAGACAAGCTCCTCACTACTAGAGCTGAGGATGCAAACAACTACCAAGTCCTGAAGAACACACTGATTGATGGGTTTGGCTTAACCACGGAACAGTACAGGTTGCTGTTCAGGGACACCCAGAAAATTCAGTCTCAGGATTGGACTGACTTTGTCGATTGTGCCACTAAGGCTTTGGAAGGCTGGTTGCTGGGTAGCAAGGTTACTGATTACACAGGATTGTACAATCTTATCATGAGAGAACAGATTTTAAACAACTGTCAGAACCAATTGTTGCATCAGCACCTTGTCGACTCGGATCTGACCTCTCCCCAAGAATTGGGAAAGAAGGCAGACAGATGGGTCAGAACAAGGGTCAAGCAGAACCAGACTCAGAACCAGGGTGGTCAGAAGAAAGCAGACTAAAAGGGTAGTAACAAGAACGAACAAAATGACCAGAAGTCTTCGACAGGTCCCCAACAAACCAAAGAGGGTGGGGGTCAGGCTTCACAGAAGAAGAAGACTCAAGAAGGCCAGTCAAAAAGGTGGTGCCAATACTGTAAAAGTAAGACTCACTGGTTTAGTGAGTGCACCAAGAAAGGAGGGCAAACTCCTGCCACTGCAGCCCCTAAGGCACCTGCACCCCCTAGTAAAGTCAGCAGTGGTACTGCGCCTCCCAAGGCATTAGTTGGGTTAACCCTGGGAACCGAGGGGAGTGACGACTTAGTCAGCACGCTCACTCAGGCCGTCCTTGTCTGTACAGGGGATATGGATATGTCCCCTGATGCCAGTCCCAATACTTTGGGCAAATACAGACAGACACCTTTGATCAATGGAAAAGTGGCTCAGGCCTACAGGGACACTTGTGCCAGTGTCACCATGGTGACGCCTAACTTTGTGGACCCTGGACAGATCATGCTAGGTACCGATTACCTAGTGACCAATGCCAGCAATGTCACTACCAATCACAGTATGGCAGTTGTTGATTTCTCCTGGGGAGGGGTAAGTGGCCCGAAAAAGGTTGTGGTTAGTTCAGACCTCCCCGTAGAATGTCTGTTGGGCAATGATTTGGAAACGTCACAATGGTCAGAAGTGGAGCAGAGGACTCACATGGAAATGTTAGGCTTGCCAGCACATGTCCTTGCTGTGACCAGGTCACAGGCCAAAAGATGCCCCACTGAACAGGTGCTGGATCCTGGAAGAACGGACCAGACACCTTCCAAGAAAAGGAGCAGTAAGGGTAAGGCTTCGCCTTCCCCCTTGCCCCAGGTCGTGGATCAAGTCTCTGAGGAGGCTGACCTTAAAGAACTGAGGGAAACTGAGCCGAAAGAGCTTGAACCTGGTCAGGTTGAGTTTCTGGGCTCAGGGGGACCCTCCAGGGAAGACCTGGGGAAGGCACAGTTAGACTGCCCCTCACTTGAACCCCTCAGACAGCAGGCTGCTGCTGAGGCTGCAGGGAACGCCACAGGTACCCACAAAGTGTACTGGGACGATGGACTCCTGTACTCCGAGGCAAGAGACCCCAAACCTGGCGCGACTAGGAGGCTGGTCATCCCCTTGTCTCTGAGAGGTTTCCTTCTTACCTTGGCCCACGAGATTCCCCTTGCAGGTCACTTAGGCCAGAATAAGACTTTGGACAGACTTGTTCCACACTTTCACTGGCCCCACATGTCCGAAGATACGAAGGAGTTTTGCTGCTCCTGTGTCACTTGCCAAGCCAGTGGTAAGTCAGGTGGCACGACAATGGCCCCCCTCATCCCACTAGCGGTGGTGGGGGTACCCTTTGAACGAGTGGGGATCGACATTGTCGGACCAATGGAACCCCAGACAGCATCAGGGCACAAGTTTATACTGGTGGTGGTGGACCACGCCACCAGGTATCCTGAAGCTATTCCCCTTAGGACCACTACAGCACCTGTTGTGGCACGAGCCCTAGTTGGAGTGTTCTCCAGAGTGGGCTTCCCTAAGGAGGTTGTCTCTGACAGAGGTGCAAACTTCATGTCGGGATATCTGACTGCTATGTGGAAGGAGTGTGGTGTCAACTACAAATTCACCACACCCTATTACCCACAATGCAATGGGCTTGTTGAGAGATTCAACAGGACCCTAAAAGGGATGATTCATGGACTACCTGAAAAGCTTCGGCGGAGATGGGATGTCCTGATACCCTGCCTCTTGTTCGCCTACAGAGAGGTCCCGCAGAAGGGGGTTGGCTACAGCCCTTTTGAGCTTCTGTTCGGACATCCTGTAAGGGGACCCCTTTGTTTGGTAAAGGAAGGATGGGAGAGACCTCTCAGAAAGCCGGCATCAAACATTGTGGACTATGTGCTCGGTCTCCGCTCGCGGATGGCGGAGTACATGGAAAAGGCATCTAAAAACCTTGAGGCGAGCCAAGAATTACAAAAAGCTTGGCACGACCAAAAGGCTGTCCTGACTGTGTACCAGCCTGGACAGAAGGTGTGGGTGCTGGAGCCAGTGGCCCCAGCAGCACTCAAAGACAAATGGTCTGGGCCCCACACGATCATTGAGCAGAAGGGAGAGGTCACCTACCTGGTAGACCTGGGAACTCCCCGGAGCCCCCACAGGGTGCTCCATGTAAACAGGCTCAAGGCATATGTCGACAGGGAGGGCATGGGCTTGCTCATGGCCACAGATGAGGGACAGGAGGAGGAGAGTGACCCTCTCCCGGACCTGCTCTCTCAGAACCCTGACGATGGGTCAGTAGATGGTGTTGTCTTTTGTGGCAGCCTCTCTGGACATCAACAAAAGGATTGTAAACAGGTTCTTCAATCCTTTCGACATATGTTCTCTCTGACACCCAGTCAGACCAATTGGTGTACCCATGAGGTCGACACTGGGGACAGTCTGCCCGTAAAGAGTAAAATCTATCGACAGCCTGATCATGTCAGAGACTGCATCAAGACAGAGGTGCAGAAAATGTTGGAGCTGGGAGTCATTGAGCCTTCGGACAGCCCCTGGGCTAGTCCCGTAGTTCTCGTGCCGAAACCTCACACCCAGGGCGGTAAGAAAGAGATGAGGTTTTGCGTGGACTACAGAGGCCTCAATGCAGTCACTAAGACTGACGCCCACCCAATACCAAGAGCAGACGAACTTATAGACCGGTTGGCTTCGGCCAACTACTTAAGTACGTTTGACCTGACAGCTGGGTATTGGCAAATCAGGTTAGCTGAGGAGGCCAAGCCCAAAACAGCATTTTCTACCCCGGGTGGGCATTATCAGTTCGTGGTAATGCCCTTTGGTTTGAAAAATGCACCTGCCACCTTCCAAAGGCTGGTGAATCGAGTTCTCACTGGGTTGGACGACTTCTGTGCGGCGTATCTGGACGATATCGCTGTCTTTAGCTCCACCTGGGAGGATCACCTGGTCCACCTGAGGAAAGTGTTAGAGGCCCTGCAAAAGGCAGGCCTCACTATCAAGGCCACTAAGTGCCAGATAGGGCAGACACAGGTTGTATACCTGGGCCACCTTGTAGGTGGAGGCCAGGTTCAGCCATTGGAGAGCAAAATACAGGCCATCCAGGACTGGGCTCCTCCAACCACCCAGACTCAGGTTCGAACTTTCTTGGGCCTGACTGGTTATTACCGGAAATTTGTCAGAAATTATGGATCCATTGTGACCCCGCTAACGACCTGACAAGTAAAAAGATGCCAAAAAAAGTTAGGTGGACAGCAAGCTGTCAGAAGGCATTCGATGACCTAAAGCAGGCCATGTGCACGGCGCCTATCCTAAAGAGTCCAGACTACTCCAAAACATTCATTGTCCAAACAGACGCTTCGGAGTTGGGTGTGGGAGCTGTTCTATCTCAGCTGAATTTTGATGGTCATGACCAGCCCATAGCTTTTATTAGCAGGAGGCTGACCCCCAGAGAGAAGAATTGGTCAGCTATTGAGAGGGAGGCCTTTGCTGTGGTTTGGGCCCTGAAGAAGTTGAGGCCATACTTGTTTGGCACTCACTTCAAGATTCAGACCGACCATAAGCCCCTCTTGTGGCTAAATCAAATGAAGGGTGAAAACCCCAAACTACTTAGGTGGTCCATTTCCCTACAGGGGATGGACTTCACAGTGGAGCATAGACCTGGCACTGATCATGGAAATGCAGATGGGCTCTCCAGGTATTTCCACTTAGAGCAAGAAGACTCACCTGGTCAAGGTTAGCTTATTGTCCCAAAGTTTGGGGGGGGGGGGTCATGTAGGAGAGTAGGGTCTGCAATCCTATGATCACCCAGATTTTTTGCTTTTGCTTCATTGGTTTACGACTTTCCCTGGCTGTGGGCCTGCCAATCAGACCAACAGCCTAGCTGTTCTCTCTCGAAATTAACACACATGTACATTAGGTGCATCCACTAATTGGAACTGGGCCGCCTTGTCAGTCCCTGTATCAGCATACCACAGGTATCCAGGGCATCGGTGTACCCAGGGCCTACCAGGGGCTGCAGCATGTATTATGCCACCCCTGGATGGCCGCCCAAATCTGACACAACTGGCTGCACAACAGCTGGGGCAAGGTGGTGTAATCACCCGTTGCTGTTACCTGGAACTCCCTCCCCGCACACCTGCGAATGACCCAGGACCATCTCACCTTCAGGAAACACCTCAAGACCTGGCTCTTCGAACAGTAGCAGCACCCCCCCCCCCCCCCCTTTCTTCCCGTCCAGCGCCTTGAGACCCCCACGGGTGAGTAGCGCGCTCTAAATGCTTGATTGATTGATTGATTGAGAGAGGATACGGTTTTATGGATTGGCAGAAAAGGCTTCCAGAGGCAGGTCTCTGGTAAAAAAAAGGCTCCAAGAGGTCCAGATCCTCTTCTAGACCCTCAGTGTCGGGCTCGGCGCTGAGAAAGCAGCCACCGGAGGGGCATGCAGCGAAGAAAAGACCGTCGACGGTGGGCTCGCCGTCGAGAGATCGCAGGCATGAAGGTACGTCATCGACGTCGAGAGTCCGTCAGCCTCCGCCGTCGTCAACCCGGCGACGATCTGCGTCAAGGAGTTCCAGTCCACCGCCTGCTTCAAGACGTCGATTGGCTTCGAAGAGCCAAAGCCCTCCACCGTCGTCAACCCGGCGACGATCGGCGTCGAGAGCCAGCAGACCTCCGTTGACGTCAGTTAGACGTTCGACATCGAGAGCTGATAACCCACCGTCACATAGACGACGTTCGACGTCGAGGGGAGAGAATTCTCCACCGTCGCAGACCAAGCGGCGATAGGCGTCGAGAACGAGACCTCCGACGTCATCCCGACGACGTTCGACATCAAAGACCAGAAGCCCTCTGCCGACATCATTTCAACGTCGCTCGGCGTCGAGAGCTAGCAGCCCTCCGCCGTCATCATCCCATCGACGATCGGCGTCGAGGAGAGAAAGCCCTTCGTCACCGTCGAGGCCACATCGCTCGACGTCGAGACGAGGAAGTATTCTACCGCCGTCGAGGCGCCATTCGCCGTCGACACATTCGACGCCGAAGAAGCTACAGTCAACGCCGAGACCGCTCCCAGAACCTGGTCGAGCCTCGACGACGAGAAGAAGATCTCGATCGACGTCGAGGAGGGCTCCGTCGCAGCGGGATATACGCTCGACGTCGAGACCACCAGCGCATGGATCTGATGAAGGTTCGTAGTCTTGGTGACGGAATCAGCATTGAGACATTCTTCTTCTCTCTCCTCGAGACGTCCTCATTCTCCATCTGCGTCTCCAGAACATCAGAGGAGATCGCGACAGAGATCCCTTTTGCATCACAGGCCCTCTCCTTCTATACATCTGTCTCCAAGATGGCTTTTACCAGTACATCACTGGAGTAAGACTCCGGCGGGAGCAGCGAGAAGGGAGGAGGAGTACACAAGCCCTGTCCACAGGTCCCCTCTGCAAAGATTAGTACAGGAGGTGGATAGATCGCCTTCGCTGGTACGCCACCACCGTGCAGGTAGATCTAAGGAACGCAGGCCTCCTACGTCACATCACCACAGAAGGAGGTCTCCTCTTGGTCATCTTCCTCAATCCACTCTTCAAAGAGGGACTATTCGCCTACTCTATCGGACAGCCCTCAGTCGAGAGTGTCTCCGATAGATGACATTAACACCGGTCATGATGTGCTGCAGAGAGGAGCTCAGAAGCTGAACATTGCAATGTCCACTCCCCAGGTCGCAACAACAGTGATCTTCGAGACGCTGCACCGAAGATCTGCTTTACGTCCATTGCTGCCTCTGGTTCCTGGCCTTATGGAACCAGTAATGGACATTTTTGTGACCCCTTCAACGATTAAAGCTACACCGGCCAGAATTCAGAAGAAGTACAATCCAGCTGATACAGACCCGGTGTCCTTGAAAATGGATCCACCATCGGATTCCGTGATAGTTGCAGCGGCACGTAAGACGCACGCAGTCTCTGCTCATGCGTTGGTCCCTCCGGACAAGGAGAGTAAGTCCCAGGATTCTTGGGGGCGAAAAGTTTGTGGCTCGGCAGCTTCGTCACTCAAAGTCTCTAGTGCAGCAGCCTTATGGGACTCTTTGGATCGGTTCAAAGAAAAGTTGAATGAATGAATGGAAAATTTATATAGCGCATAGTTACCCTCGGGCATCCCAGCGCTTTCTCCAGAGTGACCAACAAAAGAAGCTGACAGTTCGACCGCTTTAAGCCGGAAAGAGATAAGTTTTCAGAAGTTTCCAGAAACGTAAGAAACACGTCTCTGTGCGCAAACACAGGGGAAGATTGTTCCACAGGATGGCTATATTAACTGAATATCTCCGCCCCCCGGCCCGAGCCCTTCTAATTCTAGGAACTTGAAGAAGATGTTTTTGGTCCGAACGAAGGGCCCTGTTAGCTTTATAAGGCACAGCTAAATTCCGCAGGATAGGAGGTCCCTTCCCCTGAACAATTTTGTGCGCAGTACAAAGAGCCTTAAATTTGACCATTTCGCGCACCGGAAGCCAGTGCAAGGCTATCAGAGCGGGTCTGGCTGATTGCGTCCTAGGTGTATTCATAAGAAGCCTAGCCGCAGCATTTTGTACTTGCTGAAGTTTATTAAACGTGACTTCAGGGGCACCTAAAAAGATGATATTACTGTAGTCTAATCTAGATACAATAAGCCCCTGAACAAGTAGCTTCCTAGACGGCCAAGGTAGCAGGGGGAGAACTTTCCGAGCTGCACGGAGGAGACCAAAGCACACTCCTGCCTTTTTTTTTGCCTGAGTCCTAAAGGACAGGTCACGTTCTAGCCAAAAACCCAAACTTTTAATCTCTTCTTTAGGGCTCGGCAAAGCTCCCATGCAACTGGGCCAGCTGGAAAGAGGAAGAGAGGGGGTTTTGCTTCCAAGCAGAATTAGTTCGGTCTTTGAACCATTCAGCTTCAACGCTGAATCGCACATCCAGGTGTGAACCTTAGACATGCAGGAATGCAGCGAAGTCGGGATTCTCCACCAGTTGGGATAGGGTGACCACCAACTGCGTGTCGTCGGCATAGCTGACGATCTTAATGCCAAATGGGGCCACCACATCTTCCAGGGGGGCCATGTATACATTAAATAATGTGGGGCTCAGAGAGGAGCCCTGAGGCACGCCACACTGGAGGGGGATGGAGGCCGAACGTTCGCTACCTTCCCAGATCTGATACGTCCGGTTGCAAAGAAATGACTTGAGCCACTTCAATGCCACACCTGCCACCCCTATATCTGCCAGCCGTTGGATCAACACTTGATGGTTCACCGTGTCGAACGCAGCACTGAGGTCCAGGAGGATCACTGCCACTGACCCTCCCAAATCTAAAATGCTCCTCGCTTCCTCAACGACTGCCAGAAGAGCAGTGTCAGTGCCCTGCCCTGGCCGGAAGCCGGTTTGGGAACCTCGTAACAAGCCATTCGCCTCCAGGAAGTGTGACAGCTGCCGGTTCGCTAGTCTTTCGCAAATCTTACTAAGACCAGAAAGGAGGGAAATAGGCCTGAAATTTGCCAAATCAGACGAATCTAGATTCGGTTTTCTCAACAAAGCCTTTACCACTGCCCTTTTCCAGCTCGGTGGTACCAAACCTTGCGCAAAGGAGGCATTGATAAGGTCCGCAACTGGGGCTGCGATGGTAGTTGCTACCAATTTCAAAAATCTCATAGGGACCGGGTCCCTAGGAGAACCACTTTTCAACGAACCCAACTCGTTGCGAACTTCATCCACTGAAACTGGCCCGAAAATATCCAGGTAACCATGGACACCTCGAGATTGGTTATCTATGAGTGTGGTTCGGGCAACCTGTGGAAGGGTGCTAAGAATATTAACTATTTTCATATTAAAATAGTTTGCAAGCTCCTTACATTTCTCGCCAGGGCTATCAAGGGTTGCCAACGGCTCGGGAACTTTAAGAAGTTCATTTACCACCTTAAAAGTTTTTCTGGAGGAATTAGCAGAACTATATATTCTCTCCTCAAAAAATTGGGCCTTCGCAAGACGGAGAGCAGTTTTATACGCCCTCATTTTCGTGCGATAATCCTTTCGCCTCGCCTCTACCCCCTCCTTTCTCCATGCCCTCTCCAGCCTCTTACAGCCCCTCCTGAGTAATCTCAGGTCGGGCGTATACCATAGAGCCGAAACCGCCCTCTTCTCCCTTATTAACATTCTTTTCCTAGGAATGATAACATCAAGAGAGCTGGTCAGCCACTGGTTGATATTTGCATCTGCGCATACCGGGTCCGCAACATATGAAGGGCGCGAACCTTCCAAAACATTAGCCCAGCTGTCAGCCGACAGCCTCGACCAGGCTCTCTCCAAAGAATGAGCCTTTGGGAGAGGGATCGTAGCCCGCTTAATATGCCAGGTAAAAGGCACCAGAAAATGATCTGACCACGGAAGGGGCAAAGGAGACATGGTTTTAAGAAAGGGCATGTTAGAAAAGATAGGATCCAACAAATGACCCTTAACATGCGTAGCTCCTAAGTTGGAGAGATTCAGCTCAAAGGCTTTAAAATCGCTCAACAGGTCTGCCGCTGTAAGATCGTCGGGATCGTTAAAATGGAGGTTGAAGTCTCCTAACGCTAGAAAGTTGGCTGTGGAGGCAGCTAAAGGCATAGCAGTCTCCATCAGCGAACTCACGAAGTTACCCACACACCCTGGGGGGCGGTAGACCAATAGACCTGCCACCGACAGCGTAGATGAAATCCGCAGAGAGAACTGACAGCTCTCACAGTCTAGAACTCCTCCGGGCTGCGCCCTACACACAAAACTATCTCTATAGATAATGGCAATGCCGCCCCCTTGCCTCACCGGTCTATCCAGATGGTATATAAGGAAGCCTGGGGGGAGAGCTTGGACTATGTCAGCTCCAGCACTCGACGTAATCCAAGTTTCAGTCAAAAACAGGACATCTAAGTTCAGGTCCTGTATCAAAAAGTTATTCTCTAAAGAATTGCAAGGAAGCGATCTAAAATTCAGGAGTGCCATAGCTAGGCCATTCCTACGCTTTCCTGACTCAGTTGACTGACAACTCCTACAACCCAGAAACGGTTTGACACATGAGTGCATGTACTTACATAATACATCTTTAGGGGGGCGCAAAGAAAGGAGATCCTCGCCAGAGTAAGTAATCCTTATGGCATGTGCTTTTGCCAAGAGGTCGGGCCCTAAGCCCGGACGGGCACAGACGGGCTGGACTCTGGTGTGACTCCGGCGGTGCTCCGGCGTACCCGCTGCGCGGAAGCGCTGCGCGTCCGCATGGCCTCCTTAAAAGGGGTCAAGCGTCCTTGTGACGCTCCCCCGACCAATCCGCTGTCGCCTCCCGCAGTCTAGCAGTCCTATACTGCTCTAAGATGGCCGCCAAAGTTCCCAAATGACGTGGAAAGGACCCGCAAAAGCGCGGTGCAAGAACAATTATAGTGCAGGTGAGTGGGCCGATTTTAAAAACAGGGGAAAAGGCAAAGCAACCTCAAATTAAATATAGCAACAAGGATAGTGTTTAAAACGCCTCTCAACCAGCGAAAAAGCAGCAAATAGCGCAGCGCGCTCTGACCGCTCCAGGGAGTCAGTCACTCCACCAGCAAGGCTTGACCCTCAGATTTGCCCTCCTTAAAAGGGGTCAAGCGTCCTAGTGACGCTCCCCCGACCAATCCGCTGTCGCCTCCCGCAGTCTAGCAGTCCTATACTGCTCTAAGATGGCCGCCAAAGTTCCCAAATGACGTGGAAAGGACCTGCAAAAGCGTGGTGCAAAAACAATTATAGTGCAGGTGAGTGGGCCGATTTTAAAAACAGGGGAAAAGGCAAAGCAACCTCAAATTAAATATAGCAACAAGGACAGTGTTTAAAACGCCTCTCAACCAGCGAAAAAGCAGCAAATAGCGCAGCGTGCTCTGACCGCTCCAGGGAGTCAGTCACTCCACCAGCAAGACTTGACCCTCAGATTTGCCCTCCTTAAAAGGGGGTCAAGCGTCCTTGTGACGCTCCCCCGACCAATCCGCTGTCGCCTCCCGCAGTCTAGCAGTCCTATACTGCTCTAAGATGGCCGCCAAAGTTCCCAAATGACGTGGAAAGGACCCGCAAAAGCGCGGTGCAAAAAATATTATAGTGCAGGTGAGTGGGCCGATTTTAAAAACGGGAAAAGGCAAAGCAACCTCAAATTAAATATAGCAACAAGGACAGTGTTTAAAACGCCTCTCAACCAGCGAAAAAGCAGCAAATAGCGCAGCCTGCTCTGACCGCTCCAGGGAGTCAGTCACTCCACCAGTTGCCAAAGAATGATAAGAAGGACTTTGAAGAGATCATTACGGAGGGTTCCTTGGTAGCTAATCAGATGATTAGCACTGCAGCGGATGGCGCCACACTATCGGCGCATTCGTATGCGCATGGAATTTGCGTGAGAAGGTCTGCCTGGCTGAGGCTTACAGCCCTTAAAACGGATGCTCAGCAGAGGGTCCTTAACCTGCCTTTTTCGGGTTCTTCATTTGGCTCCCACACGGATGAAGAAATGGCTCGGATGAAAGCCGAGTTGGACACTTTGAAGGCGGTGGGGCTAGAAAAGAAAAGGAGTTCCGACGAAGGTACAGGCCCAGCCAACGCAAGGGATACCAACAGAGAGTTCAAACCCCTCAGTGGTCCCAAGGCAAGAACCAAGGGCGATCGCAATTTCAGGGTCGAAAGTCTACCAGAGGTAGAAGGGGTAACCAACAACAATTCTCCTCCACCACTCGACCGACAGGATAACAATGAGCCAGAGCTTCCTCTGACGCCGTTGCCCACTCCAGTGGGAGGAAGTGTTTCGCCACATCTGAGAGAGTGGTGCAACATAACAAAGGATTGTTGGGTGCTCAGTATACTGCGCAATGGTTTCCGTGTGTCTCCAAAGGACATTCCTCCCAAAAAATCTCGTCCTCACCAGCTAAAATTGCTATGTCAGGAAGTGGTGGCGCTTCTACAAAAAGAGGCCATAGAGAAGGTTCCCATCTCGCAGCGAGGAAAGGGAGTGTACTCCAGGTACTTCCTTGTGCCGAAAAGAGATCAGGAGCACAAGTTCAGACCAATCCTGGACCTGCGGTCTCTGAACAAGCTCATCTTAAAAGAAAAATTTCGCATGCTGGCGCTTCATCAAATATGTCCACATCTGCAAGCAGGGGACTGGATGTGTTCAGTGGATCTCCAGGATGCGTACTTCCACATTCCTGTAACTCGTCGTCATCGCAAATTCCTGCGATTCGTGGTCTGCAACAGTCACTAACAATTCAGAGTGTTGCCCTTCGGGCTAAAATCTGCCCCACGAGTCTTTACCAAGTGCATGGTGGTGGTAGCGGCAGCTCTACACAGACTAGGGCTGTTCGTATATCCATACTTGGACGATTGGCTCTTGAAAGGGCCATCTCCTCAACAGGTAAAGAGCGACTTCCAAGTGTGCCTGACTCTGCTCCGCAGGCTAGACCTACATGTGAATATGGAAAAGTCAGTTTGCCAACCTGCACAGGTGATCCATTACCTGGGCTCCGTCCTAGATACAAACCTAGGAAAAGCATTTCCTTCGGAGCAGAGATTTGTATCAATTCGGCAGAAGTGCGAAGTTCTTCTCCAGACCAATCGCCCGACGATCCGGCAAGTAGTGTCCCTATTGGGATCAATGGCATCTTGCATATTCCTCATTCCCAACGCCAGGCTGAGAATGAGACCTCTACAGCAGGATCTGGAGGACAAGTGGGACCAGACTACCGGTTTCTGGGAAGACCGGATTGTGCTTTCACAAGCAGCAAAGACGTCTGTTCTGTGGTGGACTCGTCCACGGAACCTCCTGCTGGGAGTCCCCTTTCATCAACCTGTTCCCACCCAGTCCTTGATAAAGGATGCATCGCTTCAGGGATGGGGGGCGCACATGGATTGCCTACAAATGCAAGGACAGTGGTCCGTCATGGAGCAATCCTACCACATATACATGTTAGAGCTGCGGGCAGTCCATCTAGCCCTGAAAGCTTTTCGGCCTTCGATCATGTCCAACTCAGTCCTCGTCCAAACAGACAACACGACCACCATGTATTACCTCAACAAACAGAGTGGTACGCACTCTCGCCCTGGAAGCTCAAAAGATATGGCATTGGCTTCTAGCCCGAGGCCGCTCCGTCACAGCGGTGCACCTTCCAGGAGAGCGAAATGTGCGAGCGGACGCACTCAGTTGGCACTTCGAAGATCAGCCAGACTGGGTGCTAAACGACGAGGTAGTGGCAGAAATTTTCCATCAGTGGGCTCAGCCTTCCATAGATCTGTTCGCAGACGATCTAAACAAAAAATGCCACGCCTTCGCCTCCAGGTTCCATCGTCCAGGGACGAAGGCGCAATGCTCTTTTGATGGACTGGTCCGGAATATTTGCATACGCCTTTCCTCCCCTGCCTCTGATTCCGAAGGTGGTGTCCAAGCTCATCCGGCCCAGCATGTCAATGATCCTGATAGCCCCGTACTGGCCTTGACAACGGTGGTGCCCGGACCTATTACAGCTGTCTGTGCACCCCCACAAGAGGCTGCCTTGCAGGTCAGATCTGCTGACCAAGATGGACGGGAAGATCCTACATCCCAACCTTCCCTCACTGAACTTGGCAGCATGGCACCTGAGGTCCTGCAATATGGACATTTGAACTTGCCGCAGGACTGTATGCACATACTAAAGGTAGCAAAGAGACCTTCCACAAGAGCTTCGTATTCCTTTAAGTGGAAGCGGTTCTACCTGTGGTGCACTCGTAATAACTTTAATCCAACCACAGATCAGGAGGAGGTTATTCTTCTTTACCTCCTGTACTTGGCTAAATCAGGTTTGAAATATTCATCGATCAGAGTACATTTAGCGGCTATTACGGCCTATAGAAAGTCTCCAAGCCAGCCTTCCTTTTTTCAACTGCAGGTGGTTAAGGATTTCCTACAGGGGTTGAAGAAAGTGTATCCCCCTGTTCGGCCTCCTTCTCCTCCTTGGGAGTTGAATCTGGTCCTCGCTAAGTTGATGGGTCCTCCTTTTTAGCCCATCCATAAAGCCACACTGCAGCATTTGACATGAAAGACCGCTTTCTTAGTCGCGATTACATCAGCGTGAAGAGTAAGCAAGATCCAAGCGCTTTCCTCCAAAGAGCCATATACTATCTTTCACCACAACAGAGTAGTATTAAGGACTCAGCCTGCTTTTCTGCCTAAAGTGGTATCTGATTTTCATATTAATCAGGCAATTTCTTTACCGTCCTTTTTTCCCAATCCCGCAACTCCTGCGGAAAGGTCACTCCATTCCTTAGACCTTAAGAGAGTACTTAAATTCTACCTAGAGGGAACTAAGGTTATCAGAAAATCAGACCAATTGTTTTTAAATTATGGTTCCATGAGGTCAGGTTTTCCAGCTACCAAGAAATCCATTTCCAGATGGATGGTGTCTTGTATAAAATTGGCCTACCAGCTGGCAAATAAGCCACTATTGTTGTCACCTAAAGCACACTCCACTAGGGGAAAAGCAGCTACAGTGGCTTTCTTGCATGATGTTCCAATGGCAGAAATGTCCAAGGCAGCAACCTGGAGATCTGTGCATACGTTCACAAGGCATTATTGTCTTGAATCAGACTCCAGGGCAGATACTCAAGTAGGCCAGGCCTCCTTGAGAAATCTGTTCAGATAACAGAAATGTCTGAATTATCAAGTTTAGTTGTCTGAGCTTTATTGTTGATGATTATTATTTTTCCCTTGCCCGCAGCGGATGAGGTGAGGCTCGCTATTCTATTCTAGTGCTTATGACTATTGATGAGGATCCCCTGGAAGAGAAGGATTAGTTCTCTTCCAGGGGTATCCTCATCAAAGTCATAAGCAGCCCTCCCGCCTCCCCGGACAAAGGATCCTTATTTTTAAGAGAATTGTCAACTCTTTGTGTATGGCCTTGTGTCACCGCAAAGAACAACTGACCTAAATGTCACCCCTGAGGCATGATGGGAAGCTAGGGGTCATGGCTGCCTTAAATTTTGCTAAGAGTTAGCTTTCTAGCCTTTCTAGGCTGTGGTTTTCTACAATGCAGCCTGTGAGCTGTCAATGCTTCAGTCCTATCTGAGGTTTTAGGCTAAATGCTAAGCATTAAAACAGTTTTCAAACATGCTTTGCTGCTGTTTCTTCCCTGTTTTTTGTGATATATTGTTTATATTACATATTTTATTTATAATATACAGGGGAGTCTTTACAGCATTATTCAGCTCTGGTTATGAAAGGCTGCATTTACTTTTTTATTATTTTTATATATATATATGAAACTCTTTTCTATTACATTATGTATTTTTATATAAGGATATGGGTGATTAGGTAACACAGCTTCCTCTTGGCTAATATTTTTGGAAATTTGATTTTTGGAGTCTTACCTTTTATTTTATTAAGATGTTTATGTGTGATACCCAGTACGTTTTCCTTAGTAAGACATAATGTGGCTCAGTATTTTTATACATCTATCCAGATACTTTTATGTGTAATTCCAGTCCCTTTTTTCAACGATGTTTTAGAACATTCAATTTCATGTTTTGCAATTTTTGCACATTATATTGCGTATCTACACATTTTGCTGTATTTGCACAGATATTTAGAATTTGCTAGATTTGCACACGATAAGCGTTATTTGCACAGTTTTAGTGAGGATTGTTTCCCATGTATGGGAATAATTTCTACCTAATGCAATTTGCATTTTAATGCAGTGCAGGCACTTTATTTGTATCTTAGCTATATGATCAGTATAGCAAGATGCGAACAGCATTAGGCATTTAGTAATTGTTAATCGTATTTACTACCTTGACTGGAATGAGTTTATAAGATAATACATATTAGTGTACATTACAACTCTGGATATGTCTTGCATATATGTTGATGGGATGTGTCCGTGTATATTCTTACAAGATTTGCAACAACAGCCGGGCTTTAGTATTTTGTTTATGTCTATAGGAAAGTACGTAATTGGGTACACGGCACCTTTAAATAGTCACGTTCAGTTTAAGCTAGTCATGTGATCAAGACCGCTGTGACGGTCGAAACGCGTCTGAACCGAATCATGTTTGTGAAGAAATAAACTGAGCACCATTTTTTTGCACCAGCATATACGTGTCCGTGTCTTTTAGTGGTACCGGCTGGTACGACGGAAGGTGGATTTGATACATATATGTATATATATGTGGAGATGCATATATGTTTATCACATATATGATTGTGTTTCCGGGGTCCCGCGCATGGACGGGAAAATTCTAGTGCTTATGACTTTGATGAGGATACCCCTGAAGAGAACTAGGATTACAGGTAAGTAACTGATGCCATTTGACCAGGAGAGAGATTTTGGAATCATTTTTTGGATTCTCTTATTTCTCCAGTATTAAATCTTACAAAGATTCACATGCTTGAATCATTCCCTGTCGTCGAAGTGAGAGTCCAATGGCACCATTATAAAGCAGTGTGTATTTTAATCATGGGGTATAATGGTAATTAGAAACCTCTTTATCTATATCCTTTTTTAAAAAAAGGGACCGAGCTTCTAACCTTAACCAATTAGGTGATAGCACGCTCTAGCACACTCCTAAGTGAGGCTGAGTCCCTCAGGTTTTCACCACACGTCATGGGTGAAGGGAGTCTCCCTAGGCTCTGCTCAGTTGTCTTCATCAAATTCTTGATTTACTACTACCACCGATCCAATGTCTGAAATATCGTATTAAGGCTTTTCAGACCATTGAAAATCTGCTAAAAGAAAACGTTACTTGTAGATGACTGTTAGAATTGTGAATCTCTGGTTGACACAAGTAGGGACTAGTGCCAAGCAGGGATCCTCTCTTCTATTCAGGGTAAGGGGTTACACTCCAACAATAACTCCTGCTCACCCTCTAGGTAGCTTGGCGCGAGCAGACAAGGCTTATCTCAGGGCACAATGGTTGAGCATTTGTGACCACATACAGTAATTCAATGATACCCCCACAAATGGACTCCACACTGGTTTATCAAAAATAAATGTCTTTTATATAAGCAGACTTATCACAAGACCCAATAACGTTAAACGGGCCCACAATACTCTTAGCAATAAGCAGTTCTTGATTTCAAGCGTATTTCAATAGTTCTGTGTCCTTCGTACGGTTCGTACGGGGCTGGAGAGAGGCTTATGAGCGGGGCTCACAAGCGTTGCGGACGCTCTGGGTGATGCGTACTCCTGCAATGCTTACGGGAGAGCTCACAGACGCCACGACGCTCCTGTGCGAAGCGTACACCTGAGGTGCTCACGAGCGGGGCTCCCATGCATTACAGGTGCTCCGGTGCGGAGCGTACACCTTACGGTGCGAAGCAGACACAGTACCTTTTATCTTTAGAAGTTCGTCACAGACGATGCGTTGAATCCCAGCGCGGTTGTACAGTGCAATGTCCTCCTCTTGCGGTGCGAGCTATGGCTCGAAGGGGGCCTCAGTCACGATGCTCAAGGGTACAGTGCGGAAGTACGGTGCGCTGGCTCTTCGTTTCGGTGTACGAGCCGTACCTTGAAAGCGGTGCCCTTTCTCTCAGCGCGGTGCGAAGCAGGCAGTACGTTCCGGTGGGGAGCCACGTACCAACCACTCTACGCGCCGCAACCTGCCCACAACAGGGGTAGGGGGGCACGCTGAGCAGTACGATGCGGAGAGGGGGCAATAAAAGGCGTCACGAAGTCCTTCCTTCACGTTGCGAGCTACGGCTCGTAAGGGGCCTTAGTCGCGTTGTTTGGGCCGGACAGTGGGGCACAGGCTTGCCAGTGTACGCGCCGATTTGGGAGGCCACTCTTCTCTCGGCGTCAGCTCCACGGGGAAAACGGCGGCTTTCAAGGGGGGTGAAGTCCACTGGTCCTGGGACTTTGTTCAGGGGGCAAGCTCAAGCACAAGCCCTTGGAGATCTTAAACAGCACAAGTGGAAATAAAGTTTGTCAGCAATCTTTCTCCTCTCCTTCAGCAGCAAGGCAACCACTGCAGGCCAATCCCCCAGGTCAGGGACAGTACTCTCTCCTACAGCTTTCCCGGTTCCTTCCCCTCAGGCATAGGTTCGTCTTGTAGCAGGATCTGATTTCTTAGGAGCAGGGTTCCTATACTTATACTACATTTATTTTGTTCTTGCAGGCCAGGGGGGCCCTTGCCTAGTTCGGTCCGGTTTCTGAGCACCTTGTTGACATGATGCAGGCTTCTGCTTTCAGTGTGCAGGGCAGAGTCATCAGACGCTCCACAGGAGGTGGAGCCAGCATTGTGGTGGCAGGGCACAGCCCTATTCAGAGTCCAGGTGTACTCCTCCCACCCATCCTGGTGTAATCTTCCTATTCACCACTGGCTGCCTAGCCCTGCCCCTTGGGAATTCCCCAGCCCTGTCACTCACACAAACCAGACAGCAGATACACATCAGCGCAGAGGCAGGCTGAAATGGTTAGGCAAGCATATGCCCACTTTCTAAAAGTGATATTTGCAAACGCAGAATATTAAAATAAACTTTGCTAAAAGATGTATCTTATTATTCTGAGTTCAGGCATACTAAACTCGATTTTCTACCATATTCCCTGAGCCTGTTAGGATCATAGGATGTAACAATCTTAACAGCCCATTCTGGCCTATGAGAACAGGTAGTCTTACAATAATGAAAAACGAAAATGGCTGTAATTCACTATTAGGACATGCCACACACATCAGGGCTTGTCCTACCTTATGCTACAATGCACCCTGCCCTTGGGCCTACCATAGGGGTGACTCACATGAGTAAAGGGAAGGTTTAGGGACTGGCAAGTGGGTGCACTTGCCAGTCCGCATGACAGTACCAGACTGCATGCAGGTTCTGCAATGGCAGACCTTAGACACATTTTATCAGGCCGCTTCTGTGGGTGGCACAACCAGTGCTGCAAGCCCACCAGCGGCATTTGCATTTACACGCCCTGGCACTCCTGGTGCACTTTACTGTGCTCTGACAGTAAACCAAATAAGCCAATCAGGGAATCCAACCAACATATACATTTTATAATAGGGAGAGCCTATGCACCTTAGCACTGATCAGCAGTGGTAAGGTGCGCAGAGTCATAAGACAGCCAACAACAGGTCAGAAAAATACAGGAGGAAGGCAAAAAGTTCAGGGATGACCCTGCAGGAAGGGCCAAGTCCAACACAACCCCCTTCCAGCCAAAACACAGGGTAGACCAATCACTACCTTGATGGGCTTCCCTGCTTCGGCGATAGAACAAGGACCTGGCCCGCAACTGCAGGGGCAGACTCCAGTTCTACGCCAATCTGAACCTATTGGAATCCCTCTGTCCATACTCTCAGGGTCCACCAAGCCAATACATGGGGAACCCTTCTCCCTACCGGTGGACACCACCTGTGCAGCACCTAACCTTAACTGGCTCACAGGTGTGTCCCAACAGACAGACAGCAAAATGCCGCAGTGGCCACTGACAGTAGTCAGGGATGAGACCCAGGCCTTATGCCTCTCAGGACTCTGAAACCTCTGTGGCGCCAGGGAGCGGGGGGCTGTAGCCCCAGGTGCTTGGCACCCTTTGTCCATTCTCCCTCCTGTCAGGTATGACATCCTGGCACCGACCCACCAGCCCCAGGCCTGTACCCAGCGGCTGGACCAAAAACTGGGGTGGCCTCTCCCACACCCGGTCCTCCTCCTTGGGGCTCGGTACCCTCCTACTTGGAGTGGTACCCCCTTCCAGAATTGCCAGGGCACCTGTGGCAGGTGTCCTGCGCAATTTGCCCACCAGTTCAGGGGTTCTATCCTGCAACTGGGCATCCAGGTCAGAGGGGACACCCTGAACCAGGCCCTCCAACCTAGGGTCTAAACCCTTCAGTTGAGCCGGGGTCAGAGGCGAGGACTCCCTCCCTCTGCACCCCCTTCCAGAGTACTGCACACTCCCAACTGGAGTGGTACCCCTAGAAGCAACATGGGTCAGGACACTGATTACAGTTGTCCCACCCTCCAGGTCAGACAACACCTGAACCTGGCTTCCCAACCCTGGGACCAACCCATGCGGTTGAACGCTCGCCTGGCGCACCAGGACTTCCCGGGGAGCGCGCATGCACCCCCTGAGGGTGACACATAACTCATGTGTCGAGTGACAGTCTGCCTGGCGCAGATCTCCCGACCCCTGTCCATCTGACAGTGCACGAAGATCCCCCAGGACAGAAGTGGTGTCTCCATGGTCATTCACTGGTGACGCAGCCCTTCTGGCTGGCCCCTGACCCACTGGTTCTTCCACTGGGGACTCTTTCCCCCTCTCACCCCTCAATCAAGACTTCTGCACCCTCCCAACTGAAGCGGTACCTCCAGACACCAGAACTGAGGGAGGTCTGCTTACAGACACTCCCCGTTCACCAGACACTAGGGGATCCTGCACAACGGACAGCCCCGCAGGACAGACTAGGCTCCCTACCTGGTGTTCCCTTAAAGAACCATCCAAGCTCTGAGACTGAGGTTGGGCACTACCGGGACATAACCCATTCTCACTCCTTCCCCTTAGAGACAGGACAAGAGGCCCTACACCCCTCTCACTACTACAGGACCTAGTTGGGCTACTCTGAGCCACTTCCACCACACTGGGTTTGAAGATACCTGAACCACTCCTCTTGGGATCACTCCCCAATGCCTGTCCAGACCCTCTGGACTCCACCAAAAGGTCTGCCTCCAATGGGAGCTCCCTGCGGTCAGAGAACTCACTCTCCCACAGGTGTTGGCATAGCTCTGGAAAATGGGGACTTACAATATGCTCTCCCACAATTGGATCAGAGAGCCCCCTAGCAGGGTTAACCAAACTATCCTTCACCTCAACATCCAGTGCCTCACACACGTACTCCACACCACTCTCCTGAGACTGGCAAGACAGTATCTGACTGTCTCTGTCACACAACCCACACTCTTCTGGGTGGTCTTCACACTCACACACCAGGATCTCAACCATGGGGGATCCCTCCCACCACTAGGACTATGAACCCCTGTGCCAGTTTCCCAATTCACCTCAAGAACACTGCGCACCACTGGAGCTACCTCATATCCTTGACCCTCCTGGTGTAAATTAATCCCCTCCTTCAAGTCAGGTGCCATATCTCTGGGTGTGTGTAATACTCTCTCAGCACTAGAAAATTCAATATTGCTGCCACCATCTGAGCTGGATTCCTCCTCCCACTCAGCAAAGCTCAATCTCTGAGCTACACACATTTTTTGTTGCTGGGCTGAGACACTCTTGGCCTCAAGTCTCTCGAGCTCCATATCAAACTTCCTCATTATCAAGTCATGCTCCATTTGCATTTTCTTTTCTTCCAGAGCCAGCTTTTTGCTTTCCAGCTCCAGTTGCACATTCAATTTGAGCTTTGCCATCTCCATTTCATGCATCCTGGTTTCTTTCCTGTCTGCCAACTCCTCTGGCGACAGGCCTCTGTCAAAGCTCTGGACGCTTTCTGCTGGTTCAATTATCACTGCATCCTCAGGCGACCTTGACTCAATCCAGGCCCTCAGCGCCTTGAGTAGATCTGCCTTGACCTTGCATCCAGCATGGGGAACATTGAACTTTTTGCAGAAGCCCTTCAGCTGGGCCTTGGTGTAGCTGTCTAGTCTCTCTTCTTCCCATTCCACTTCTTCGCTTTCAGAGACTACAGATGCCGCTTTCTCAACAATGACTGAACCAGGCATGATTCTTCACAAATGGATATTCCTTGGCAACCAAAAATCAAAAAAGTATGTGGCTATGTTATGGGTCTGAACTCACTAAGTGGCGTTCACAAAATCACTGTACATGAATCGCAAATGCAAATTCCGAATCGTCACCGCTGACCACCAATGTTAGAATTGGGAATCTCTGGTTGACACAAGTAGGGACTAGTGCCAAGCAGGGATCCTCTCTTCTAGTCAGGGTAAGGGGGTACACTCCAACAATAACCCCTGCTCACCCTCTCGGTAGCTTGGCGCAAGCAGACAAGGCTTATCTCAGGGCGCAATGGTTGAGCATTTGTGACCACATACAATAATTCAATGATACCCCCACAAATGGACTCCACACTGGTTTATCAAAAATAAATGTCTTTTATATAAGCAGACTTATCACAAGACCCAATAACGTTAAACGGGCCCACAATACTCTTAGCAATAAGCAGTTCTTGATTTCAAGCGTATTTCAATAGTTCTGTGTCCTTCGTACGGTTCGTACGGGGCTGGAGAGAGGCTTATGAGCGGGGCTCACAAGCGTTGCGGACGCTCCGGGTGATGCGTACTACTGCAATGCTTACGGGAGAGTTCACAGACGCCCCGACGCTCCTGTGCGAAGCGTACACCTGCGGTGCTCACGAGCGGGGCTCCCATGCATTACAGGTGCTCCGGTGCGGAGCGTACACCTTATGGTGCGAAGCAGACACAGTACCTTTTATCTCTAGAAGTTCGTCACAGACGATGCGTTGAATCCCAGCGCGGTTGTACAGTGCAATGTCCTCCTCTTGCGGTGCGAGCAACGGCTTGAAGGGGGCCTCAGTCACGATGCTCAAGGGGACGGTGCGGAAGTATGGTGCGCTGGCTCTTCGTTGCGGCGTACGAGCCGTACCTTGAAAGCGGTGCCCTTTCTCTCAGAGCTGTGCGAAGCAGGCAGTACGTTCCGGTGGGGAGCCACGTACCAACCACTCTACGCGCCGCAACCTGCCCACAACAGGGGTAGGGGGTCACGCTGAGCAGTACGATGCGGAGAGGGGGCAATAAAAGGCGTCACAAAGTCCTTCCTTCACGTTGCGAGCTACGGCTCGTAAGGGGCCTTAGTCGCGTTGTTTGGGCCGGACAGTGGGGCACAGGCTTGCCAGTGTACGCGCCGATTTGGGAGGCGCACACTTCTCTCGGCGTCAGCTCCACGGGGAAAACGGCGGCTTTCAAGGGGGGTGAAGTCCACTGGTCCTGGGACTTCGTTCAGGGGGCAAGCTCAAGCACAAGCCCTTGGAGATCTTAAAATGCACAAGTGGAAATAAAGTTTGTCAGCAATCTTTCTCCTCTCCTTCAGCAGCAAGGCAACCACTGCAGGCCAATCCCCCAGGTCAGGGACAGTACTCTCTCCTACAGCTTTCCCGGTTCCTTCCCCTCAGGCAGAGGTTCGTCTTGTACCAGGATCTGATTTCTTAGGAGCAGGGTTCCTATACTTATACTACATTTATTTTGTTCTTGTAGGCCAGGGGGGCCCTTGCCTAGTTCGGTCCGGTTTCTGAGCACCTTGTTGACCTGATGCAGGCTTCGGCTTTCAGTGTGCAGGGCAGAGTCATCAGACGCTCCACAGGAGGTGGAGCCAGCATTGTGGTGGCAGGGCACAGCCCTATTCAGAGTCCAGGTGTACTCCTCCCACCCATCCTGGTGTAATCTTCCTATTCAGCACCGGCTGCCTAGCCCTGCCCCTTGGGAATTCCCCAGCCCTGTCACTCACACAAACCAGACAGCAGATACACATCAGCGCAGAGGCGGGCTGAAATGGTTAGGCAAGCATATGCCCACTTTCTAAAAGTGATATTTGCAAACGCAGAATATTAAAATAAACTTTGCTAAAAGATGTATCTTATTATTCTGAGTTCAGGCATACTAAACTCGATTTTCTACCATATTCCCTGGGCCTGTTAGGATCATAGGATGTAACAATCTTAACAGCCCATTCTGGCCTATGAGAACAGGTAGTCTTACAATAGTGAAAAACGAAAATGGCTATAATTCACTATTAGGACATGCCACACACATCAGGGCTTGTCCTACCTTATGCTACAGTGCACCCTGCCCTTGGGCCTACCATAGGGGTGACTCACATGAGTAAAGGGAAGGTTTAGGGACTGGCAAGTGGGTGCACTTGCCAGTCAGCATGACAGTACCAGACTGCATGCAGGTTCTGCAATGGCAGACCTTAGACACATTTTACCAGGCCGCTTCTGTGGGTGGCACAACCAGTGCTGCAAGCCCACCAGCGGCATTTGCATTTACACGCCCTGGCACTCCTGGTGCACTTTACTGTGGTCTGACAGTAAACCAAATAAGCCAATCAGGGAATCCAACCAACATATACATTTTATAATAGGGAGAGCCTATGCACCTTAGCACTGATCAGCAGTGGTAAGGTGCCCAGAGTCATAAGACAGCCAACAACAGGTCAGAAAAAATACAGGAGGAAGGCAAAAAGTTCAGGGATGACCCTGCAGGAAGGGCCAAGTCCAACACAACCCCCTTCCAGCAAAAACACAGGGTAGACCAATCACTACCTTGATGGGCTTCCCTGCTTCGGGCGATAGAACAAGGACCTGGCCCGCAACTGCAGGGGCAGACTCCAGTTCTACGCCAATCTGAACCTATTGGAATCCCTCTGTCCATACTCTCAGGGTCCACCAAGCCAATACATGGGGAACCCTTCTCCCTACCGGTGGACACCACCTGTGCAGCACCTAACCTTAACTGGCTCACAGGTGTGTCCCAACAGACAGACAGCAAAATGCCGCAGTGGCCACTGACAGTAGTCAGGGATGAGACCCAGGCCTTATGCCTCTCAGGACTCTCAAACCTCTGTGGCGCCAGGGAGCGGGGGGCTGTAGCCCCAGGTGCTTGGCACCCTTTGTCCATTCTCCCTCCTGTCAGGTATGACATCCTAGCACCGACCCACCAGCCCCAGGCCTGTACCCGGCGGCTGGACCAAAAACTGGGGTGGCTTCTCCCACACCCGGTCCTCCTCCTTGGGGCTCGGTACCCTCCCACTTGGAGTGGTACCCCCTTCCAGAATTGCCAGGGCACCTGTGGCAGGTGTCCTGCGCAATTTGCCCACCAGTTCAGGGGTTCTATCCTGCAACTGGGTGTCCAGGTCAGGGGGGACACCCTGAACCTGGCCCTCCAACCTATGGTCTAAACCCTTCAGTTGAGCCGGGGTCAGAGGCGAGGACTCCCTCCCTCTGCACCCCCTTCCAGAGTACTCCCAACTGGAGTGGTACCCCTAGAAGCAACATGGGTCAGGACACTGATTACAGTTGTCCCACCCTCCAGGTCAGACAACACCTGAACCTGACTTCCCAACCCTGGGACCAACCCATGCGGTTGAACGCTCTCCTGCCGCACCAGGACTTCCCGGGGAGCGCGCATGCACCCCCTGAGGGTGACACATAACTCATGTGTCGAGTGACAGTCTGCCTGGTGCAGATCTCCCGACCCCTGTCCATCTGACAGTGCACGAAAATCCCCCAGGACAGAAGTGGTGTCACCATGGTCATTCACTGGTGACGCAGCCCTTCTGGCTGGCCCCTGACCCACTGGTTCTTTCACTGGGGACTCTTTCCCCCTCTCACCCCTCAATCAAGACTTCTGCACCCTCCCAACTGAAGCGGTACCTCCAGACACCAGAACTGAGGGAGGTCTGCTTACAGACACTGCCTGTTCACCAGACACTAGGGGATCCCACACAACGGGCAGCCCCGCAGGACAGACTAGGCTCCCTACCTGGTGTTCCCTTAAAGAACCATCCAAGCTCTGAGACTGAGGTTGGGCACTACCGGGACATAACCCATTCTCACTCCTTCCCCTTAGAGACAGGACAAAAGGCACTACACCCCTCTCACTACTACAGGACCTAGTTGGGCTACTCTGAGCCACTTCCACCACACTGGGTTTGAAGATACCTGAACCACTCCTCTTGGGATCACTCCCCAATGCCTGTCCAGACCCTCTGGACTCCACCAAAAGGTCTGCTTCCAATGGGAGCTCCCTGCGGTCAGAGAACTCACTCTCCCACAGGTGTTGGCATAGCTCTGGAAAATGGGGACTTACAATATGCTCTCCCACAATTGGATCAGAGAGCCCCCTAGCAGGGTTAACCAAACTATCCTTCACCTCACCATCCAGTGCCTCACACACGTACTCCACACCACTCTCCTGAGACTGGCAAGACAGTATCTGACTGTCTCTGTCACACAACCCACACTCTTCTGGGTGGTCTTCACACTCACACACCAGGATCTCAACCATGGGGGATCCCTCCCACCACTAGGACTATGAACCCCTGTGCCAGTTTCCCAATTCACCTCAAGAACACTGCGCACCACTGGAGCTACCTCATATCCTTGAACCTCCTGGTGTAAATTAACCCCCTCCTTTAAGTCAGGTGCCACATCTCTGGGTGTGTGTAATACTCTCTCAGCACTAGAAAATTCAATATTGCTGCCACCATCTGAGCTGAATTCCTCCTCCCACTCAGCAAAGCTCAATCTCTGAGCTACACACATTTTTTGTTGCTGGGCTGAGACACTCTTGGCCTCAAGTCTCTCGAGCTCCATATCAAACTTCCTCATTATCAAGTCATGCTCCATTTGCATTTTCTTTTCTTCCAGAGCCTGCTTTTTGCTTTCCAGCTCCAGTTGCACATTCAATTTGAGCTTTGCCATCTCCATTTCATGCATCCTGGTTTCTTTCGTGTCTGCCAACTCCTCTGGCGACAGGCCTCTGCCAAAGCTCTGGACGCTTTCTGCTGGTTCAATTATCACTGCATCCTCAGGCGACCTTGACTCAATCCAGGCCCTCAGCCCCTTGAGTAGCTCTGCCTTGACCTTGCATCCAGCATGGGGAACTTTGAACTTTTTGCAGAAGCCCTTCAGCTGGGCCTTGGTGTAGCTGTCTAGTCTCTCTTCTTCCCATTCCACTTCTTCGCTTTCAGAGACTACAGATGCCGCTTTCTCAACAATGACTGAACCAGGCATGATTCTTCACAAATGGATATTCCTTGGCAACCAAAATTCAAAAAAGTATGTGGCTACGTTATGGGTCTGAACTCACTAAGTGGCGATCACAAAATCACTGTACATGAATCGCAAATGCAAATTCCGAATCCTCACCGCTGACCACCAATGTTAGAAGTGGGAATCTCTGGTTGACACAAATAGGGACTAGTGCCAAGCAGGGATCCTCTCTTCTAGTCAGGGTAAGGGGGTACACTCCAACAATAACCCCTGCTCACTCTCTAGGTAGCTTGGCGCGAGCAGACAAGGCTTATATCAGGGCACAATGGTTGAGCATTTGTGACCACATACAGTAATTCAATGATACCCCCAAAAATGGACTCCACACTGGTTTATCAAAAATAAATGTCTTTTATATAAGCAGACTTATCAGAAGACCCTATAACGATAAACGGGCCCACAATACTCTTAGCAATAAGCAGTTCTTGTTTTCAAGCGTATTTCAATAGTTCTGTGCGCTTCGTGTCCTTCGTACGGTTCGTACGGGGCAGGAGAGAGGCTTATGAGCGGGGCTCACAAGCGTTGCGGACGCTCCGGGTGATGCGTAATCCTGCGATGCTTACGGGAGGGCTCACAGACGCCCCGACGCTCCGGTGCGAAGCGTACACCTACGGTGCTCGCGAGCGGGGCTCACACGCACTACAGGTGCTCCGGTGCGGAGCGTACACCTTACGGTGCGAAGCGGACACAGTACCTTTTATCTTTAGAAGTTCGTCATGGACGATGCGTTGAATCCCAGCGCGGTTGTACAGTGCAATGTCCTCCTCTTGCGGTGCGAGCTACGGCTCGAAGGGGGCCTCAGTCACAATGCTCAAGTGGACGGTGCGGAAGTACGGTGCTCTGGCTCTTTGTTGCGGCGTACGAGCCGTACCTTGAAAGAGGCGCCTTTTCTCTCAGCGCGGTGCGAAGCAGGCAGTACGCTCCGGTGGGGAGCCACGTACCAACCACTCTACGTGCCGCAACCTGCCCACAACAGGGGTAGGGGGACACGCTGAGCAGTACGATGCGGAGAGTGGGCAATAAAAGGCGTCACGAAGTCCTTTCTTCACGTTGCGAGCTACGGCTCGTAAGAGGCCTCAGTTGCATTGTTTGGGCCGGACAGCGGGGCACAGGCTTGCCAGTGTACGCGCCGATTTGGGAGGCGCATACTTCTCTCGGTGTCAGCTCCACGGGGAAAATGGCAGCTTTCAAAGGGGATGAAGTCCACTGGTCCTGGAACTTCATTCAGGGGGCAAGCCCTTGGAGATCTTAAACAGCACAAGCGGAAATAAAGTTTGTCAGCAATCTTTCTCCTCTCCTTCAGCAGCAAGGCAACCACTGCAGGCCAATCCCCCAGGTCAGGGACAGTACTCCTCCTACAGCTTTCCTGGTTGCTTCCCCTCAGGCAGAGGTTCGTCTTGAAGCAGGATCTGATTTCTTAGGAGCAGGGCTCCTATACTTATACTACATTTCTTTTGTTCTTGCAGGCCAGGGGGGCCCTTGCCTAGTTCGGCCGGCCCGGTTTCTGAGCACCTTGTTGACATGATGCAGGCTTCTGCTTTCAGTGTGCAGGGCAGAGTCATCAGACGCTCCACAGGAGGTTGAGCCAGCATTGTGGTGGCAGGGCACAGCCCTATTCAGAGTCCAGGTGTACTCCTCCCACCCATCCTGGTGTAATCTTCCTATTCACCACCGGCTGCCTAGCCCTGCCCCTTGGGAATTCCCCACCCCTGTCGCTCACACAAACCAGACAGCAGATACACATCAGCGCAGAGCGGGCTGAAATGGTTAGGCAAGCAAATGCCCACTTTCTAAAAGTGGCATTTGCAAACGCAGAATATTAAAATTAACTTTGCTAAAAGATGTATCTTATTATTCTGAGTTCAGGCATACTAAACTCGATTTTCTACCATATTCCCTGGGCCTGTTAGGATCGTAGGATGTAACAATCTTAACAGCCCATTCTGGCCAATGAGAACAGGTAGCCTTACAATAGTGAAAAACGAAAATGGCTGTAATTCACTATTAGGACATGCCACACACATCAGGGCTTGACCTACCTTATGCTACAATGCACCCTGCCCTTGGGCCTACCGTAGGGGTGACTCACATGAGTAAAGGGAAGGTTTGGGGACTGGCAAGTGGGTGCACTTGCCAGTCAGCATGACAGTACCAGACTGCACGCAGGTTCTGCAATGGGAGACCTTAGACACATTTTACCAGGCCGCTTCTGTGGGTGGCACAACCCGTGCTGTAAGCCGACCAGCGACATTTGCATTTACACGCCCTGGCACTCCTGGTGCACTTTACTGTGCTCTGACAGTAAACCAAATAAGCCAATCAGGGAATCCAACGAACATATACATTTTATATTAGGGAGAGCCTATGCACCTTAGCACTGATCAGCTGTGGTAAGGTGCCCAGAGTCATAAGACAGCCAACAACAGGTCAGAAAAAATACAAGAGGAAGGCAAAAAGTTCAGGGATGACCCTGCAGGGAGGGCCAAGTCCAACAATGACCCACATAAGGACTATCTCTACAGCCTCTACCTGCAACATAAGGTGGAGCAGTGTAAAATTTGCTGCGCTTTTTTCTCCAAAACCTTGCAGTACAGGGAGGTGAAGCTTCTTCTGTGGCTTCAAAAAGCCAGAAATCAGAACTCAACATCTTTTGAAGAGGACAGTGATACCTCTACAAAGTCTCAACATCCCATGACCGAGGGACCTCTGAGGAAATCAGAAAGCCGGACTCTGAGGCCGCTCCTGCACCGCCTTCCCTTAGGGGCCCCACTTTGACTGTGGGTACGTGGCCTCGCATGGGGATTGCCGCCCCGAAGGTGACTTGACGCCCTGGACGCTGCAACTTGGGATTTGGCTCGCTGTATCTCCTCGCCTACCATGGTTTGTTGCCCCTGTGCTGGCTCCGCCTGACAGTTCCCTGGTGCTACCTCCTGTACCGCTCTCTTGGGTCCCCCACTGCGCCTGTCTTGCAGGGGGCCCCCCATGCGCCTGGATCGCCCGCTCTGAAGCTGAATTGGACTCAGGCCCCTTGTCCGCCCTCAATCGCTCCCCCTGTCTTCCTGGTGTTGCCTCTGTTTGGAGGGTGCGGCCGGGGGGCGGGCTCGGCCACAGGTAGCGGGCGGCATGGGGCCCTGGAGGATAGCTGCTCCTGTCATCCCCCTGCTCTTGAACCGTGGCCCTCCTGGCACCCAGAACGGCCTCTGGACCTGCTGCGAAGTCTGGATTTGGACCTCTCTACTGTTGCTTCGCCGTGGGATTCCGCTGCTGGGGGCACAGACTGCAGCATGTCCCTTTCGCTGTTGGATTTTGCTGGGGTCTTGCCCCCTTCGGCTGCCTTGATCTCCGACCCCCGCTATAGGACCTTGTCGGAAGCGTGACTGGCCTCCTGTCCTGCTGATTGTGGCCATGGGTCGTACCCATACCGCCAAAACCCCCGTCACCCAAACCAAAATGGACACACAACCGTGAACTCAGGGGCGTCTTGTGGCGGTGTGGATAAGGATGCCTCACCTGCTGCGGACCTATCTACTATACTTCAAGCTATCCATGCCTCACAGTCCTCTGTAGAGGGCAAGATCGCTGAGGTCCGGGTGGATTCTCAACTTCAAGAATCGCGACTCTGTTCTGGCCGAGGCCTGTAAGCAGCAATGCCTAAAATACGACAATCATACCATCATGATTTTCCCCGATTACACTTGCGAGGTCCAGGGTCAGCGCCGTTCATTTGGGGAGGTCAAGCAGAAGCTCCACGCTCTTAACATCCAGTACAGGCTCCTCTTCCTGGCGTGCTTACACGTGGTGCACTCCCACAAGACCCTATTTTTTGACACCCCTGAAGAGTGCTGGATTTGGGCCACGGAGGAATACCCCCTACGAGTCCGGGCCCATAATCCATCTCCCGGGAGTGCTGCCGGGGGAGGCGTCCAACAACGGGCACCCGGTCCCCGACCTCCGGGATACTGCTCGCGTAGATGCCGTGGTCGTGGACGTGCCCGCTCAGACTCTCCGCTGAGTCCTTCTCAAGAGCCGATACCGCTCCCTGAGAACGACCTGGCCGTGCGGCTTCTCTGGCCGCCTGAACTCTGTCTGGGGGTGCTTCGCTAGGCCTGGGCCAAAATTCTGTTCCGTTCGCGGAAATTGCGATATTTTGGCATTTTCGCGTTCCGCGGAAAGCGCGAAAATGTCAAACTTTCTGCATTCCGCAGCTTAGCGATAATTTGTTTCTTGCTCGCGCTGTAAAATAATACATTCTCGCGCGCGCGCGATCGCCTTACCTGAATCCCTGCGTTCTCCGACAAGTTTTCTTGACCCGGTCGCGTTCTCCACGAGATGTTGCATTTTGGTAGCCATTTTGCGCTGTCAGCGAGAGTTCGCGGCTGCATTAACGTCATTTGTCACGCGATCACGTCATTTGTCGCGCGATCACGTCTTACTTCTCGCGATCATGCACCGCGCGAGTATGAGAAGATTGAGATCTCGAACATGTCATTCTACATCGCGAGCCAGAGGATGAGGACGCGGGCACGTGTAATCGAACGCGAACAGGAGAAAGAGACCGCGAACACGTCATATCCAACGCGACAGGGACAAAGAAAAGAACGCGATCATATCGTTTTCGACACGCCGGCGGAAGTAATGTGAAGCTCGAGAACTCAACAACGTAAAATTTACAATTTGGAGAGGAATATCGGCTCTAGCAGCATGAAACCATCTGCAAATGCTGATTTTGGATGAAAAGAACTCCTTACATTGACATTTGGCTTTCCTTTTTTGTGCAAGGAGTCATTTTTTTAAAAGGTGGAGAGAGGGAGGAAGTGACACAGAATCTCCAACTTCTTGTTCCTGTCCAGCAGGCTCCTCCCAGTGCTTTGTCCATCTCCTGCTCATTCTGCCTTTGGATTTGGAGCTGGAAAGATCACTCTTTTTGTCTGCTGCATCATTGCAATTGGATTTCAGGATTTTTGGAATAGGATATTTTACAAGTAAGTGGTTGTTGTGTTTGATTGTGGGCATTGCAGTTGTTGTAACTACAATTTATTTCTGATAATTAATTAATTATCATCATTCCTTTTTTATTTTTTTTTATTTTGTGGGTTGTAGTAGTAGGCCCGAGCTAGCCATGGGCATGGCCTCATGGGTGTGTGTGCATGATGAAGCAACTGTTCCTTTTGTTTTTTGAATGTATTTCATTTTCAAGCACATTTAGGGCATGGATGGCATTGGATTGAGTTGGGGAATTGTGTTTTTTGGGGTGGCCTTTGTGATGTTGTTGGGCCTGGCCATGTGGCTGGTGGCCATTTTGAGGCCTAGGCCTGCAAGCTTGCCTGGCCTTGTCTGCCAACAGGCCTGCTTTCATCCACTAGGACCAGAGCAGGTAGCCACAGCTTTATTAATCTACTGTTTTCTGTGTGCTCTGTTGAATTTCGACTTCCTTTAGGGCTTGGATGGCATTGGATTGAGTTGGGGAAGTGTGCTTTTTGGGGTGGCCTTTGTGATGTTGTTGGGCCTGGCCATGTGGCTGGTGGCCATTTTGAGGCCTAGGTCTGCAAGCTTGCCTGGCCTTGTCTGCCAACAGGCCTGCTTTTTCATCCACTAGGATCAGAGCAGGTAGCCACAGGTTTATTGATCAAGTGTTTTCTATGTGATCTGTTGAATTTAGACATCATTTAGGGCATGGATGGCATTGGATTGAGTTGGGGAAGTGTGTTTTTTGGGGTGGCCTTTGTGATGTTGTTGGGCCTGGCCATGTGGCTGGTGGCCATTTTGAGGCCTAGGCCTGCAAGCTTGCCTGGCCTTGTCTGCCAACAGGCCTGCTTTTTCATCCACTAGGATCAGAGCAGGTAGCCACAGCTTTATTGATCAAGTGTTTTCTATGTGATCTGTTGAATTTAGACATCATTTAGGGCATGGATGGCATTGGATTGAGTTGGGGAAGTGTGTTTTTGGGGGTGGCCTTGCTGATGTTGTTGGGCCTGGCAATGTGGCTGGTGGCCATTTTGAGGCCTAGGCCTGCAAGCTTGCCTGGCCTTGTCTGCCAACAGGCCTGCTTTTTCATCCACTAGGATCAGAGCAGGTAGCCACAGCTTTATTGATCAAGTGTTTTCTATGTGATCTGTTGAATTTAGACATCATTTAGGGCATGGATGGCATTGGATTGAGTTGGGGAAATGTGTTTTTGGGGGTGGCCTTGCTGATGTTGTTGGGCCTGGCCATGTGGCTGGTGGCCATTTTGAGGCCTAGGCCTGCAAGCTTGCCTGGCCTTGTCTGCCAACAGGCCTGCTTTCATCCACTAGGACCAGAGCAGATAGCCACAGCTTTATTAATCTACTGTTTTCTGTGTGCTCTGTTGAATTTCGACTTCATTTAGGGCTTGGATGGCATTGGATTGAGTTGGGGAAGTGTGCTTTTTGGGAGTGGCCTTGCTGAGGTTGTTGGGCCTGGCCATGTGGCTGGTGGCCATTTTGAGGCCTAGGCCTGCAAGCTTGCCTGGCCTTGTCTGCCAACAGGCCTGTTTTCATCCACCAGGACCAGAGCAGGTAGCCACAGCTTTATTAATCTACTGTTTTCTGTGTGCTCTGTTGAATTTCGACTTCATTTAGGGCTTGGATGGCATTGGATTGAGTTGGGGAAGTGTGCTTTTTGGGGGTGGCCTTGCTGATGTTGTTGGGCCTGGCCATGTGGCTGGTGGCCATTTTGAGGCCTAGGCCTGCAAGCTTGCCTGGCCTTGTCTGCCAACAGGCCTGCTTTCCTCCACTAGGACCAGAGCAGGTAGCCACAGCTTTATTGATCAAGTGTTTTCTATGTGATCTGTTGAATTTAGCCATCATTTAGGGCATGGATGGCATTGGATTGAGTTGGGGAAGTGTGTTTTTTGGGGTGGCCTTTGTGATGTTGTTGGGCCTGGCCATGTGGCTGGTGGCCATTTTGAGGCCTTGGCCTGCAAGCTTGCCTGGCCTTGTCTGCCAACAGGCCTGCTTTTTCATCCACTAGGATCAGAGCAGGTAGCTACAGCTTTATTGATCAAGTGTTTTCTATGCGATCTGTTGAATTTAGACTTCATTTAGGGCATGGATGGCATTGGATTGAGTTGGGGAAGTGTGCTTTTTGGGGGGGTGGCCTTGCTGATGTTGGTTGTCTTAAAGACAATCCATGCTTTTTTTTATGTGTCTGGTCACTGGTGTGTTGGTGTGTAATGCATGCACCCTGCAGAGCTTTTTGGGGCCTGTGAATGTTCCTACATTTTGTTGCATTAAAAAGTCAGAGCAGTGTGCTTTAGCAGGCATCCTTTACCTGGCTTTTATAGGCCTTTTGTCAGCTCCTGGTGTTTCCCAGGCCCCCGGCTTCTTTGTGATTTGTGTGTGTCCATGTGGGTGGTGGCCTTTTTGGGTGTTTGGACTGTGAGTATTAGTGTCCTGCTTTTGCCATAGGCCTGCATGGTTTTCCTATTGGCTCTTTGGCTTACTGCTTCCATCCATCCACCCCCTTTGCCAGCAGCAGCTCCATGGATGCTGAGATGCTCAAATAATGCAATGGTCCACCCCACTTCCATTAGATTTTTATTTTGTTGTTTATTATTAACTTTCCTATCCTTCCTGAGAGTGTAGTGTGTGGCTGTACACAGTACTAGTAGTATAACATAGCTCTAGTTAAAAAAAAATAGTCATAAATGGCTAGACTATCTTTTGTTTGCACTAGTACAGTACTAAGTAACTGAACCACAACAACAAATGCAACATTTCACTGATGTTCTTCTCCTGTCTTCTTTGCTTTTAGGTGCACAAAAGAAGAGTAGGAGGTGTCATCGGCTTCACCTGGCTACCCGTTGTACTGCCAGCCAGACAGAAGTCCTGCTGCGCATCACGCCCACGTGTGACCAGAACTTGTTGTGCATCTGCCTCCTGCCTGACATCTGAAGAAGATGGCCCCAAAGAAAGGTACCAGGTCCAGTACCAAGAAAGTTGCCGGTGACAAGAAGGAACAGAAAAAGGAAGTGCCATTAACCACGACTGGTGGTGTGCCGGACAATGTTTTTTTTGGCACCAAAGCATTGTCCGGGAACCAAGCTGGTAGCAGTACAGCGGTCCAAACCCACCAACCTAGGCCCAAGGGCTTTAGTGTCGCAGAGGTAGCCAGTCTACTAACGAGCAGCGATGTTCAAGAAATGTCATTACCGCAAAGTAGTACACAATCAAGTTCAACGCAGGCGCAAACTCAGCAGATCAGTGTCAAGCCGCCGCAACCAGAACAGCAGCAGCCGCCGCAACCAGAACAGCAGCAGCCGCCGCAACCAGAACAGCAGCAGCCGCCGCAACCAGAACAGCAGCAGCCACCGCAACCAGAACAGCAGCAGCTGCCGCAACAGCCCACCATAGTAGTTGTTGCTCCTGACGTAGGGGCATTTCAGGAAATCGAGCTTCCTGCAGACAAAGTGGAGCGAAGTCAAACCACTGTTTCAGAAGATCAATTGTCTTCCAGACCACCAGCAAGGAAAAGGAGGCTTAGTCCATCATCTTCTTCTTCAAGCCCCGCTTCTGATGATCGTGATGACACTTGGGTCCCACCAGCTCGGTCTGAGAGTGATGTACGCCACAAGACATTGCTTCTGAAAAGGAAGGTCCCAGAAAAACTTAGAGTTATGGAGGTAGATGTAAAAGAGGGGGGTGATGATGTTGATGAAGACGAGCCAGTCATCACGCACATTACTCCCGCCTCAAAGGGATTGGAGACCGACATTCTCACCCTATCCAGAAAGGCTGCTACTGAGCGGGATGTAGCACGGATCTCACCAACACAGGTTACACCACCACTACCTCCAGCTGCCATATTTTCCAAGGCCCGGCAGGGACCTACATCCAGCTCAACCATCTCAGTAGGTAGTGGTAGTAAAAGTCACAGTGTAGGTGGACAGGGTCACATATTTTCAAGCACCCCCTCAAGTTCATCTGGTGGTGAAAGTGGCACATCCAGCAGTGCCAGAAAGTTCTCCTCCCCAGTTTGGGACTTCTTTTCTGTTAGCGCCAAGGAGGAGAACGTTGCTATATGCTCAATTTGTCGGCAAGGTGTTCGGCGTGGTAAGCTTGGTACAAACTATGGTACCGGAGGACAAGCAAGTCATCTAAAAATACACCACACTATTGTGTGGGAGGATCACCTACTTAAGTTAAAAGAAAGTAGAAAAACTCAACCCATTGAAGTTGGTCAGGAATCAGGGAGCGATAATATTGTGGTGGCAGGTGAAGAACAGGGAGGCATTTCTAGCCCTGTCCCCAGTACTGCAGTGGTAACGCCCACATCCTCCTCAGTAACATCAGAGTGGCACCGCAGTAAAAGCCATTCTCAGAGTCAGGATGAGACACCAAGGCGACCGGCGACTACCTCAATGAGACAATCTGTGTCGTTGAGCCTTAGTGGGTTAATGAAAACAGCACCACTAAGGAAAGTAAGCCAGCCTAGCATTGACAGCATGTTTAGGTTGGAGGGGCAGTTCCAACGCAACCACCCAACGGCACGATTGTACAATGCGAAGCTGGCTAAAATGTTAGCGCTGGACCTTCTTCCTTTTTCATTTGTGGAAGGGGTGGGTTTCCTTGAATTTGTGTCTGCCATCTGCCCGAAATGGAAGGTTCCCAGCCGGTCCTATTTTGCACGAATTGCTGTTCCGTCACTACATCATGATGTGCTGAAATTGGTTGGTCAAGGTTTGCAGCAGAGTGCTGTGCACAATATCCACCTGTCAACAGACATGTGGAGCAGTTGCCAAGCCACAGATTACATGTGCATCACTGCACACTGGATCTCTTTTGTGGGGGTTAGAGATCAACTATCTGCACGAGGTGTTGTTGACACAGCTGCGATTTTTGAAGGTACTCGGAAACATGCAACTGTAGCCATGTTCGCCATGGAGAAACCTCATACGGCTGAAAACATTTTAGAAGAGTTTCGCACCAAGGTTTTGGAATGGCTGCGGCTTAGAGGGCTTGGTATTGGTTTTGTTGCCACAGACAATGGCAGTAATGTACTTAAGGCCATGGAACTTGGTTCCTATTTCAGGGTTCCATGTTTGGCACACTGCATAAACATTATAGTGCAAGACTTTCTGAAAAAAGAACCCATAGTCAGCAATTTACTGGCCATCTGCCGAAGAATATGCACTCATTTCAGCCATTCTTTTAAAGCTCGGAAGCAGCTGAGGATCATCCAACGTGAATTTAGGATGCCAGTCAAGGCACTCATCCAGGAGGTGGCAACACGTTGGAACTCAACTTATTACATGCTTGATCGTCTGTACGAACAGCACAGGTCACTCCATGAATATGTCTGGTACAGAAGCAGTGTTGCTAGTGTTAAAGGCATGACCCTTCAGAGGGAGCAATGGACCCTAATTAAATGCCTGACTGAGATGCTGTCTCCTTTTGAGGTCTTCACACGTGAAGTCAGCAAGGAGGACTGTACAATGGGCCAAGCTATCCCATTGTTGCAAATGCTAGAGCATGAGCTGAATAATGTGTCTGAATCCTACAAAGGTGTAGAGGACAGAAGGCAAGCCCACGACTTGGTGGAGAGCTTATCCAGGCGCTTAACTGAAAATGTAAGGATACAAAATAAAATTTTGTCACAAAAACATTACATTTGTGCCACAATTCTGGATCCACGTGCAAAATTAGGACTAGTGAAGACATTCCTTGCTTTTTCCGACAATGATGTTGCCCGCTACAAAAGTTGTATAGCTGAAGCAGCCATTAAGTTTGAAAAGGAAGGGCTGCTAATTAAAAGCCCGCCACATCAACCCACAACAAGTACTGATACTGAAGGAGGCCATGCAGAATCAAGTGCAACTTCGTCGGCTGAGGGCAGTGCGGTTGGCTCACAATCACAACACTCACTATCACCATCGACTACAGAAACAATAACTGGATCATTAGGCCGAGTACAATCATTATCAGATTGGTATGTAAAGATGGGCTATTGTAAGCACAGTGCTGATGCACAGAAAAAACAGCACAAAAGCTTACCAGCAGCAACCCTGAACATTGAGCGGATGGTCCAGGCCTATCTGGACGACCCAACAGAGGTGTACGTTGATCAAAACCCAGTGCAGTATTGGTATAGGAAAAGGTCTGAATGGCCACAGCTCAGCAGGCTGGCGATAAGCTATCTGGCTTGCCCTGTCGCAAGTGTCCATCATGATGATGGCGAAAGAGACGGCCTGCAGCGTTAACAAGATGAGATGGAACAGGTAATGATTGATGCCATGCATTGGCCGCAGAATCGCAGACTGAATGATGTAGATTTTGTTGTGTGTGTTGCGCATGAATTGATGTAATTGTGCACTGCCACTAATCAACTTTCTACAGAACACACTAATTTTCCCCTTCTTGCAAACAAGAAATGTGTACTTCTCCTGCATCTTGGTGATACATTGCTTTTAATTCAATACAGGAAGGGGACTCACTCAATCTGCGCAATGCAAATGACTGTGACTTAACAGCACCGTCCATCATGATGATGGTGAAAGAGATGGCCCGTTAACTTAAGATGAGAAGGAACATGTAATGAATGATGACAATTAATGGCATGCATTGGACACCTGACTCTGAGCTATTGGTCTTTGTGTTTGCGTTGTTTGTTTGTTGTGCACAAAGTGATGTCAAAGTGTACTAGTAGTAATCTATCTTTCTGTACACAATAAAGAATGACTCAAGTCAGTAATATTTATATTTCTACTCTTGTTGTGTCATAAATATTATACTTATACTGCAGGCCGATCTTCAGTCAGTAAAAGTATCAGAGATGATGATGAAGTCAGGAGGAGGATGTTTCAGGAGTGGCATAAAACGGAAAAGCCTAAAGATAAACACGTCAACAACAACCACAGCAGACCCAAATGTCTGTGTAGAAGTTGAATAGAGTGTAGCGGTGGGATGACTGCAGTGCATTGATTTTACTAACTTAAACTGTAAAATGCTATGTTTGGAATGGATAATGTGCTTTGCGTTTGTCCAACTCTTTGAGAGAAAAAAAAGGACTCTAAAGTGTTAACGTAGGATGTGCTAATGGTAAGCACTGTGGGCCTGATCTCTCCTGTTACTGTTGAAGGTCAATGCTGGAAACAGACTAGAGTAGAGATGATGCATATGCATACATGCCACCTCGGAAAGTGTTCTTGTTGCACTACACCATCACTTGTGCATTTGTTTTCACTTGATTTCTCAACTTTGGTTTTCAATCTAAAATTACAGTCCGGGCCTTGGCCAAAACTTTGTAAAACATTACAATGCATATTAATTACCTTACCAATCAATCACCTTTTTTTCCAGCCGGGCAGTGGCGAGTGGCGAGGCGACACACCCTAGATTGATGGACGAGAGGAGCAAGAGGAATGCCGAGATGCAAAAATCCAGTCCACATTTTTGACCAAGATAAGACAGTAACAGTTTCCACTTTCAACTTCTTTTAAATAATTTGATTAATATCTTGTATACAATCTTTACAACAGTGTGTTGTTATTATCAATCATCATTAGGTTTGCTCTGTGTTTACGATTCTTCACTACCAATATTTAAAATTTCTATTTGCTATCTGTTAAAGTATTAAGGCCGGAACAGAACAAAAAATAGAAGTGTATGTAATCCAGGTCTCTCATCATCATGCATGCATTGCCTTTTTCTCCCTTAACATATGGATATGGTAGTCTTCAATGATTGTCGTTTGTTTGTCTATGTATGCATACTGTTTTTCTATGTCAAACCTTTCCCAAAATCCCCCTTCCCATCCATTCAACAAACCCTAACCCTCTTCCCCCGGGCTGTGTGACTTATTGTCGAGGTGTAACTAAATTAAATTTACACCAATACTTAATCACACACTTGCTGGGGCGGATGTGGTGAAAGCAACACTACTTCAATTTCAATGCAGAGCGATGATCTTCTTCTGCTTGCCCACCCATGAGTAGGATATTTCAGAGGTTATTTTATTTAACAAAGGAACATATACCTCAGCATGAATTGCCGGCATTGATTGGATTTGTTTGTTGTCATTCCTCATATACAGCACTAACTGTTAGACTGTAGGCATAGTCAAGTGACTCGAGTTGACACAACTATAGTTTGTAACTCTGTCTAGTAGGCTATCCTCATAACCACCATTCAGTTTTTTTGTCAAATATTTGAGCATATAATTGTTGCTCGGTAAGTTCTGTAATGTACTTCATTCAACTACTCCTCTAACAGTCTCTGAAAGGCGATTGACTGTCTCCTTTTCTTTTATTGGAAATGCTGCCACCCTGCCAGTGTCTACTACTACTACTATACTACCACCACCCCAATCATGGCATGTATGAAAAAGGAAACCATCTTCACCATGCAGCCAGTGCTGTGCCACAGTTGGACATAAACATCAAGCACCGGTAAGAGAGAAGTTTGGGGGAGGCAGAATTAATAATGGACATGTTGTCAATGATTTCATTTTCACACACCACTCCAAAGAATGCATAGACTAGAGGACAGACTGAAAGTACTAGAAGGACCAGTCAATGAGTGAGGTGTGTCGCATCTATCTGTTTGTGTCTTGTACAGTCAGCAAATTATTGAAATCAAACACAGGCTATGGGCGGCCATGCACCAGCAAGGAAACAGTGTGATGTAAAACAGTTACCCCACCTACAAAACATTAACAACATTGCATGTAACATAGAAAAATATATTTAATTTACCCTAACAAAAATAAACTAAACCCACAAAAGCTGACCCACCCCCCTCCCTAACCCCAACCACTGTCCACAGTAGAAAAAAGTCTTAACGGCCAAACGAGTAAAGAACAAGAACAGGAATTAAAAAAGGGGCAGTGACAGGGACTAACTGGTGGGGCGGGACTGGAGGAGGACACGCATCTGGCGCATCTCGTCCTCTAAATTGGCGACGCGGCGTCTAAGGCCGCGGCAGTTGCAGCCACAGTGGGGGGGGCACCAGAGATGGCGCGGTGGCAGCGGGCAGCCGCCAGACGGTGGCGCCGTACCGCTGGAGGGCGGTGGCTGGGGCCCGGGGCACTGGAGGAGGCTTGAATTGCTGCTGCAGTCTCCTCCTCCTCCTCGGCTAGGACCACCAGCCACCGGTATTCCTGCTGGATTGCCTGCAGCTTCCGGCGCCGTGCCTTGGCGGCCAACTCCTTCCGGTTGAGTTTCGGAGTAGCTGTGTATCAAAAAGAAAAAAACAAGACAATTGTAAAATATAGTCTTAATAAAACAGTAGGACGAGGTAATTATTTATACACATAGTGGCACGGTAGAGTAGCACTATAAAATAAAGCACAGTAGTACATAACATTTTAAATGTCGCCCGTCCTTCTTCCTTCCACCTGTCTTACACTTTTTAGTTGAACAGTGCACCAGGTGCTCTTCTCCATAAAACTTTCAAAGCGGAGTTGAAATCAGATAGATGAGGCCATTGGTTACTCAATACTCCGGCTCCTAGTCCTATACCAATTAAAGGGAATTCTAGTCTTCTAGTTCACTCTTCAAACGTGCCCAACAACTCATACTTACTTACGACATCGGATAGCGGGCGGACTTTGTCCGCCCGCCATCCGACTGCTAAAAAGGGTGGGGGTCCCGTGGGGACAATTAATTAGGATGATGCGCCCGGCACAGTGGCAGGCGCACCCTGTTTTTTAAAATTTAAATTCTGGTTGGCTTTGCTGAAAGCAATGCTAAAATGTTGTGCTGCTTTTCCAAGCACAACATGACGGGCCCCGCACAGAGCCTGTCACGTTTTGCTTTGAAAGTCGGGGGGTACCATAGCACAGGTAGGTACCCTCCATGGGGGCCCCCAAACATACTCTGCAATGTGTGCATGCCTTTCTGTGGCGGACGGCAATGCCGCCACGCAAAGGCATTCCAAAATGCAGATTATATGGCTGGCGGTGTGGTGAGAGAGACACCACCGCCATATTGAACCCTTTTCCGCCTGGACATGTCTGAATATTTTCTACAGGGATGGCGGGAGGTTTGCCCCTGCGGTGACGGCAGTGAATTCCAGCCGGCCCGGCGGGGGCAATACGCCCACCATCCTAATGGGGCCCTAAGTCACAACTGTACAGTATACATATACATACAGTACACCCTTGCAGTGAGTGTGCTGTCAAGTTCAACAATAGTTAAGGATTATGAATCTAACTTACCACCGCCTGCCACTGGTGCTGCCACTCCCCCTACCGCTCCGTTGCTATCTGCAACTGCCGCATCCTCGCCCTCCGCGTCGCCTTCGCTGGCCCCGGCAATGGTGGCCGGTAGTGCGCCTAGAAAACATTACACATTTATTAGGCGTCATATACACCTCCCCCCTATTGATCAGTAGCAAGGTTGAAAAATGAGTTAATACTAACATACATCACTAGTACAAATCAGGTAGTAGTAGAGTAGACACTAATAGTTATATGATCATTGTAGCCTTTGCTTGATTAGCCCTAGCCATGCACATGTGACGTTACCTTTACCTTGCAGCTTCTTAAGACACCTTTGAGCCCACATGGCCTGCCTCACACTGCTACTGTCTAGTCTACGCGCTGCGTACAAGCGGTCAACAAACATTAACAAGCCACTTTTTTAGGAAGAACTGGTGTACTACTGTTACTGTTAGTCCATATTGCTTATCCATAGATGCTACACTTTTTGGCACGGCTGAGAAATGCTTGCAAGTTGCAATATACTAACGCACACCATTTCTTTTTTCGCATTACAGACGCAAGATTCCCTTCTACGAACCAGAGCTTCTGAACGATGCACCAAGTACCAGTACTAGGTTCTTCTGAGGTGAGGGGTCCCTTCACTCACATCTTCATTTATAAATGTATATAAACTAAATTGCTATGGGATGGTGGTGCTGCCTTCCACCACTGTTCAGTTATCATGATTTAATTCCCAACTGTATAAGTGTAACAATGTATATTGTTTTAATGTTATTGATTTGCCGGTTGGTGCTGCTAAGAAAACAGTGTACAGACCTTCTCAAATTGAAATAAACATTTTAAACTTACATAGACTTGGTGGTATTTGGTGTGGACTAACTTACACGAGTGAGCAAATTAAAGTAAGGGTGTGCATGTGAATTGCTTCCACGACAGAGGTTGGGTGTGTTATGTTCTGGGTTGTGTACTTGTTGGGTATCTTGGAGGGAGGGTTCCGAGACCTAATAGGTATGACAAGACAGTACTATAGTCAAGCAGTGGAATTGTGGTGGGTGCGGAATTTCTGATTGAGGTGTGCAAGGAAGGTCCAACCTACCATCACCAACATCCTATTTTATGGTGCAAATGTATGTGCAAGATCCCTACAACAGTGGTATGTCCTATAGGGTATCATATCAAAATATTAAGAAATCTGGTAGGGCTGTTGTTGCTGTGAATTTTCAAAGCCTCAACATCAATAAGAGTAAAAGTAGTACAAGACAACGACCCAACGGATTGTACGAGCTACTGGTGAATATGAGTTTTATATTACAACCTTTCACAAAGAGTGGCACTGGCCAACTGGGCAAGACTAGCTACTACAGTACAGACAGACTGATAGTATGTAGTAGTAGTAGTAGTACTCAGAGTCATCATAGCGGAGGCAGGGATAAGATTTTTGAAACCGTACAGATCGAAGGATAATTGGTGGTAAAAAAATAGCATTTGGAAACACACTATAGTTCGGGAAAAATGGGGCAGTAAAAGTTATGGAATAAGAAATATTATTCAAAACAAGAAGACTTACTGGGGCCAGCAGAAGAGCCCTCAGCGGTGTCCTCCTGGTGGTGTTCCTGTCCCGCCGACTGCCCAGTCCCTGTCGGTCTGCCCCTGGGTGCTGATGAACAGGAAAGATATAAGAAAGAGACAAACATTGATGGATGGTGTCAAACAAATACAATATTTTTCAACAACGGTCAAAAAACACTTATGTAAACAACAATTGCAATAACTACATTGACCGATCTCATCTGGTCAACATGTAATATCGGGGGATTCGCAGTTCGACTACTTAAGTTACTATTTATCAACAGTAATCCAGACTTCCATTCTGATTCCAGAAAACTAAGTTACAACTAAGTCTAAGTAGTAGTACAACGTACCACCCAACCTAGCCCACCTATTCCAGGCATGCCAATTGTACATTAAGTATGCATTTCCACTGTATTCCTCAACAATGCGTATGGTCCGATCATGGAGGACACATGAACATGACTAAATTTTTTGTATACACCAAATTTTGGTTTGATTGATGCTGATCTGCTACTGCTAAGTAACTGCTAAGCCTACCTCCACTCATTGAACAAACTAGAAAAGGTTCTAAAGACTGCCGTACTAGCAGCACGTCACGTAACTGAGTGAGGGGGGGCATCACGCATACCACTAACCAATTAGAAGCTCATACAAAGTACCTAAACCTAAGTATCAATCCGCCCCTATCTATTAGTGACAGGACAAAGTAAGGAGTGGACGTGAGTCACTGTAGTATTACGTAACTTAATTTCTCTAAAATAAACTCGTAAAAAATCATGCTAAGCAAGCGCAAACGCAAAGCTGCAAACAAGTAATATTAGTAGTAGCGCAGAAGAGCACCGGTGTCATAATCACAGAAGACTTTTAAACGTTATTAACCTGGAATGTATTGTAAGCAGCAACATTCTAGCTGGTTGGAAGGAAAAAAAGATATTCGCAATATATAACATAGAGCAGAAGAACAGACACAAAGTTGTAATAATTAAATAGGTACTCACCAAGCCCCGGGACCTCCACTCCTAGCAGGTCCAGCAGGTCCTGCTCACGGTCCAGGATGTCAGCTGTGCCTGGGTGCGCCGGACCCCAGAGATGCGCGACACTGCCCGGCGCACCTTCCCCCACCGCTGCCGACGCTCCCGGAGGCCGTACCCGGACCCAGGCCTGTCACCTGCTGCCAGGGTTGAGGGGAGGTGGCGCTGCACAAAGAAAATTAGTGCAGCCAACTCCACCTCCCCAAATAAGGCCCGTGCCTGCACCCCTTGTGGGCGCCGCCTTCCGCAAGGAAGGCGGTCGCAGCTCTGGCTGCGCCGGCGAACAGCCCTACCCTTGGACATGGTTCTGGGGACGGGGCGGGAAAGAAAAGGTAAAATAAATAAAGGAGTAAAGGAAATAAATAGCAGGCAATAGAAAGAGAAAAAGTAGCTAAAAAACAAAAAAAAAAGTAGACAAAAACCAAAAATATAGAAGCAGGAAAATAGTTAGAGAAATAATAAGTAATAAAGATCCAAAAAAAGTGGCTATAAACAAAGGATTGAAAAGATTTAGGGAGGATTGAAAATCAGGCCCCAGAACCATGCAATAGAGTGAAAAACAAGATGGCCGCGCCCATTGCGACCACGTGCGCAAGTTCGCGCGATATTTTCTCCCCGAGCAAGCAAAAAGCAACGCGATCAAGTAAAAGCGGTCGCGAACAGGAAATATCGACCGCGAACAGGCGCGAACATGCATTGCGCGACCCGGAACAGGAAGTAAGAATCGCGAGAGGGCGGGACAAGTGAAAACAAGATGGCCGCGCCCGTGAGCAACCGCATGGGTAAGTTGGCGACCCGCGATCACGCAAAAAATACCGCGAACAGGCGGCAAAAAAACTTCTGCGTCTTCGCGATATTTCCGGCGTGTTTGCGGAGATTTTCTGCATTTTCGCGATAATTTGCGAAAGTTAATTTTGCAAATTCCGCCCACCCCTATGCTTCGCCCCGCCCGTCGCCGCTGGACCTGCCTGATACAGATCTCTAACGTAGTCCGACGCTCCTCTTGGGCCCTGCCTGAGCTCGCCTCTGCCTGCCGGGCATGCCGGCTCGCTCGTTCTTCCATTCCCGACGGACTTGCCTATGCACATCCTGAGATGAGGAGGGGTCCTCCATGTTTACCCCATTCCCAAGCGTTCTAGTTTGGCCTTTTGTTAATAACTCATTGTTTGGGCGACAGATGCTTCCGTTCCTGAAGTATAGGGTGGGGGTAGGGTTTGGGTTGGGGGCGGGGACCATTGTCCCGTGTTTTCATTGTATGTTGTTTTGTTTTTGTTTTGCACCAACCTGCCTGCAGACCTGGGACACGACCGGGAAATGCCCAGAATCGCAACCCCGTTTGTTACCCCTTGCATTTTCACTCCTCTTGGCGCACGCGTACCACCTTGCACAATGACACCATTCTCACCAGCTCTAGCAGCAGTCCCGCGTTCACGATCTCTGTTGTGCTTGCCCCAGCCCGGCCCCCTGCACGCCTTACCCCTGCCTGGTGATTCTGACGACGGTACGTGACTCCAGATACTGTCCTGGAATGTTAATGGCCTGTTAGATAAGGTCAAGCGCACAGCTGTCCTGCGATATGCCCAGCGTCAAGCTGCAGACATACTTATGCTCCAAGAGACCCACTTCATGGGCAACCATTGCCCCTTCCTGGCGCGGCATGGCTATGGCGGAGTCTGACACTCTGGATTTAGCAGGGGTTCGCGAGGAGTGGCTATTTTGGTGCGTCGTTCCCTTCCCCTGGTTGTATGCAAAGTGACGCAGGACCCTCAGGGCTGCTTTATTCTCCTGGAGGGGACCCTCGGAGATCGCCCTCTTAATTTACTAGCTGTCTATTCCCCTCCCACCCTGCTGGCCTCCACACTCCAGAGACTTACCTCAGAGGTCGCTGCCCTACCCTTAGGAATGACTGTCGTTGGGGTCGACTTTAATGCAGTCATGGACCCCAGCCGAGACAACGCTTCGCCTCCCTCCACCTACAGAACTGCCCGGTCTGGCCTCCACTCGACATGGGCCTCCAGCCTGGGTCTCGGGGATGCCTGGAGACTTTGGTACCCGACAGACCGACAATACACCCACACCTCAGCCTCTCACCACACGCATGCACGCATAGACTACGTTTTCCTGCCGGCTCAGGACTGCCGGGCAATCCAAAAGATTGTTATCCTTCCCAGGGGCTTGTCGGATCATTCCCTGGTAATGCTGCAAATCGGCTCCCCGTCCCAGTCCTCGTGGCCGATCTGGCGATTTAACGCCTGGTTCCTCCAAGACGAACAGTTTAAAGACCATATGGGTGCCGAGCTTCGCCTCTACTTCACCATTAACCATGGGTCGGTGTCTTCCTCTCGTACTCTTTGGGAGGCCGGCAAAGCAACCATTTGGTGCTTTGCCAAAGGCCGACTCAAGTTCACCTGTATGAAGCGTGATTCCCACCTCACATATTTGGAGGCGCAGACCTCCACCTAGAGACACTACCTGTGGCAGATAGATCTGCTGCCCAGGACCAGAGACTTGCATTCCTGCGGGATGAAATCAGAAGCTGCCAGATTGCTTTGGCGGTCTTCTGTGGCCCGAGTATACGGCTGGGGAGATAAGAATGGGAAGCTCCTCCACCGCCTTGCTACTTACCCTATGGCCAATCGTATAATTCCAGAGGTAGCTGATGCGAGTGGTGAGATTCACCGCTCCCCGAATGCGGTGGCCGAATGTTTTGCCGCCTTCTATACCTGCCTTTATTCGGCGCGGATGCCTTGTCTTCCTCTTCATGAGTTCCTCCAGCGGGAACAGTTCCCCCTCCCACGTCTTCGTGAATCCGAGGCAGAGGCACTAGACCTCCCGATCACCCCCGAAGAGGTGTCAGACGCCATATCACGCATGGCGACTGGTAAGACGCCGGGACCGGATGGGCTCCCCCAGGAATTTTATGCGTCATACCGAGACACCCTAGTCTCACCACTAGTGGAGATGTATCGCGAACCCCCTTGAGATGCTGCTCGGACTACCGTCCCATTTCTCTTATAAACACTGAGCTCAAGATCTTTGCCTCTGTTATGGCCAGCCACAAACGACCGCACCTGGCCACCCTGGTTCATCCAGATCAATGCAGCTTCATGCCTCTCCGAGGGACTAGACATTGTCTTTGACGCCTACATCTTGCCCTGGCAAACCGGCACCTGCTGTCCCCCTATTTGTCGCTTCTTCTGGTGGACTTTGAGAAGGCGTTTGACTCGGTCGACTGGGGCTGTTTAGAGGCAGTGTTGGAACAGATGGTCTTTGGAATTCCTTTCCGCAACTTGGTGAGGACGTTGTATTATCGGCCCCGGGTGCAGGTCCTTGTCAATGGGACTCTATCTCACCACTTAGCTATCAGGCGAGGTACGCGGCAGGGATGCCCCCTCTCGCCGATCCTGTTTGCTTTAGCGATGGAGCCCCTGGCCTGCCTTATTCGATCTGATTACTCCCTCACTGGCTGGCGGTGGCCTGGCTTTGTGGAGGATAAGATCGCGCTCTATGTAGACGATGTGCTGCTGATCCCAGCGGACCCGGCCCAATCGGGGCCCTGATTCCTTCAGGCTCTGGATCTCTGTCAGCGCGCCTCCGGTTAAACCCGGCCAAGTCTGTCTTGGTTCCCCTTCATTTGTCTCGTGAGTGGTTTGATTGGCAGTCGACGATCCCCCTTCGACAGCAGTCCTTCAAGTATTTGGAGAACTGGGTGGCCCTTCTCCCTGATCTTGCGTGGTCCCTCAACGTCACCCCTCTGGTGAGGCGGGTTCGCACTGACCTCCTTAAGTGGCGTACTTTACCCCTAAACCCTCTGGGCAGGATAGCCCTATTTAAAATGATGATTTTGCCTCGCTTTTTACATATGCTTCAAAATACGCACCTTTCGTTCGCTAGGTCCTGGTTCCGAGAGATGGACGAGCTGGCTACTAAGTTCTTGTGGGGAGGTCGGAGGCCCAGGCTGGCCCTGGCCCAATGCCGCATCCCGCCCTTTGATTGTGGTCTTGGGATAACAAACCTCTACCTCTATTACTTGGGTACCCGGCTTCTTGCGGTACACGATTGGTTCAACGGCGGCTGGTCCGACCCTGCGTACCGCCTGGAACTACACACCCTTGGCCTTGCCACTATCCAGGGGATGCTATACAGAGTCAATGTCCCCCAAGCTCTCCCCGATGTCACGCGTAGAGTGCTCCTGACCTGGCGGGCCTCCCTGCGTCATAACCGCTGGTCGGGTAAGCTGACCCGGTATACTCCCTTGTGGTGCGGCACCTGGCTCCGGAATGTCGCCTCTCTTTCCGGATTTCGGCCCTGGGATTTTATCGGGATTTCCCTGCTAGGCGATGTCTGGAGCGGTACCCACTTACACTCCTTCCAGGATTTGCAGTCCAGACACTCCCTCCATTCGTCGCAGTTTTTGCGATACTCGCAGCTGCGCCATGCCCTCCGCTCTTATATCTCTGACGGGACTGCGCTCCCCGAATATAGTCCCCTGGAGGCGCAAGTCATGACATGCAATCTTGGTCAGGGAGGGGTCTTCCGTATTTACCGCTCACTCACTAACAACACTCCCAACTCCCTCTCCCAGCTCCGAGACAAGTGGGAGGGGTGGCTGGGGACTCTTGATGACGCTGACTGGAGGGACGCCCTGAAAGCCCCTAAAATAATTGCGGTTTCGGCGAGGCTGCGGCTAGTCCAATTATACTTCTTACATGTTGCTTACCTTACACCGCTGCATCTCCACCGCGCGGGGCTTCGACCCGATGCCCTCTGCCCCTGCTGTTACCACTCCCAGGCTGATTTTTCCCATATGGTGTGGCTGTTTTCCTGCGATACAGGGGTATTGGGAGTCAGTAGCGGGAGAACTCTCGGGGGTCTTGAGCTGGGAGCTTCCCATTGACACTACACATGTTCTCCTGGGTATCACAGAGGGGCTGGACGGCACCAGGGCTGAGAAACTCTTCCTTGATACAGCGCTAGCAGTAGTTAAGAGGAACATTGCCGCTCAATGGCTGAACAATACCGCACCCACGTTGGCGTGCTGGCTTAGGGAGGTGGACTGGTGTGCCGCACAGGAACGTCCTCTCTATGTGGCCAGGGGCTGTCCTAGGAAGTTTCGCCTTATCTGGGGCAAGTGGGTCGGAGTCATAGGAGACTGATTTGGACTGATATGATCTCTAGTTTGGAAGTGGACTTATTGATATTGGCTGTCGGTGCATCAAATTCTCTATATCAATGTGATGGGCTTGTATCTTGGTCTTGTTTTCTAAAGGGTATTTCTACATGGTGCTGTGTTCTTTGTTGCAATCAAAAGGCAATAAAATTGGTTATCAACCGGCCATTCTAATTTATTTATTCATAATTTATTTTTATTTATTTTTTTGGGGAGGGGGGCCGCGTGGCCCCCCTCCCGGGCTACTAATAGCCCCGGGGGACCCCATCCCCCAGGGCTGGCCCTCTCTGTTGGGGTCCGTGGGGGGGTCTCCAATCCCCCCACGGTCCCGCCGGCTCCCCGCCTCCTGCGAGAGCCAGCATTGCTTTTCCATAAGGGGAGCTGCTAACATGCAGCTCCCCGTGTGGAAAAGCAAATTGGTTTGAATTTTGAAAGAGAGAGCAGGTTTCCTGCTCTCTCTTTCAAAATTCAAACCCAGTTTGCTATGGCAGGGCGGGAGCAGCGAGGCTCCCGCCCTGCCATACCAAACAACAGTGTCCCGGGGGTTGGCACCCCGGGACACTGCAAGAGCCGGCCCTGGGGGGTGGCGGTTCCCAGGGCCATCATTGGCTCCAGGGTGGGGTGGGGGGCGCGTTCCAGTTCAGCCCCTCACTCGGAGTAAACAAAAAATACGGCTGAAAGAGACATTCAATAGTGTTATGAACCAACTGCATGATGGGCATTGCAGTCCTTAACTATCAGACTGTTTGAATGGTCGCTATAGGAATATGGGTCAGGTGTGTCCCACGCTAGTTTAGGTGGAAGGGTTAATATTATGATGTATAAAAAAGAGATGAACCAGGAAAATCTAAAGTACCAGAGGCATTTGAGAAAGGCTATCGCCGAAACGCGTCATGCTAGGGTCTGAACAGATGGTTCCTGAAGCTCTGCTGTGTCCCCTCCTCTACTTCAACAGAGGAGGATGTTTTTCATTGTTTAGCGTGTAGCCAGTGACACGCAGTGGGGACCCTTCCACAAGAGTTCACGGTTCAGTGGCTCTAACCCAATCTGTTTCCCAGCATAGTGCCACGGTTTTAATTCACCACCACGTTCCAAATCAGCCCCTCACTCGGAGTAAACAAAAAATCCAGCTGAAAGAGGCATTCAATCGTGTTATGAACCAACTGCATGATGGGAATTGCAGTCCTTAACCATCAGACTGTTTGAATGGTCTCTATAGGAATGTGGCTCATGTGTGTCCCACGCTACTTTAGGAGGAGGGGCTAAATATAATGATATATAAAAAGAGATAAACCACAAAATCTAAAGTACCAGACGTATTTGAGAAAGGCTATCGCCGAAATTCGTCATTCCAGAGTCCGGACAGAGGGTTCCTGAAGCCCAGCTGTGCCCCCTCATCTACTTCAATGGAGGAGGATGTTTTTCATTGTTTAGCGTGTAGCCAGTGACACGCAGTGGGCACCCTTCCAGAAGAGTTTAGGGTTCAGTGGCTCTAACCCGGACCGCCGCTTATCCCGAAGAAGCAGAGACTTTGTTGTCAACTGACAGTCCGTAAATGGAACCTACTTGCCAGTCGAGCCACCCAAGGTACATTGCCATTCGATTTGACTTTGCAGTAGCTCCAGTTAATTTCTTCACCACAGCAGCAAATCCTGTTCACCGGGATTTCTCAGTGATGGCATCTGGTCTTGTGAAGCCCTCTTTGGCTACATCTTGTAGCTTTGTCCTGCTGGAGGTTTTCAACTCCCAAAAAGTTGTTTAAGCTGAAAGGAAATAGTCTTCACCGGGCTCAATGTCGATCAGCTCTCCATCAACAATGACAAACTCCTCAGCCTGGAAATTCAGCCTTTTCTGCTCAGAGCTTTTTCCTGCCATTGTCATTTGCTTCACCAAGACTTTGTCCAGCACTCCCCAGCGATGACGAATCCTCTTTGGGCACAGCCTGCTGCCTTGCCCCATTGAACTCTACCTTTTCCTTCTTCCTTTCTTCAAACTTTCTTCTCAGTCCAAAGTTAAGCCAATACCAGGTCCAATCCACCTTGTATATCTGACTTGTGCTCCATTGCAGTAAACCCTAAATCTTGATTTTATACCGGACTTGCGCAACCAAATAACCGTGGTTGTCACTTTGATCTTTTAGGCTCTAGATTTTACTGAAAACTTTTTAAAATCATAAGTTCAGTTGTACTGATTGGACTTGTTTTGATGTAATTACATTTATTGAAATGTATCTAATTTTTCTACATTGGGTTGGGATTTTTCTTGTCTTGTGTTTCACTTTATTACTGTTTATATGCTGCATAAATACTTTACACATTGCCTCTAAGTTAATTTTGACTGCTTTTGTGCCAAGCTACCAGAAGGTTAAAGCAGATTAATTTAGTAACTTTTAAGGTTTTCTCTGACAGGTATTGTGACTGTTGCTTCAGAAGGGCTCACCTCCCTTCCCCTCAACCAATAACCCAATTTCCCACAACAGCCGTATAACTTTCATTTTGTAAATACGTGACACCAAGATCTGGGATGTGGATGTGGTCAGTCTCACCAGGAAAAGTGGAGCACCCTCTTTTACAAAGCAGAGCAAAACTTCAGAGAAAGTAGTGCCCAGGAGAAGGGACAGGATAGAAAGAAGGCACTGCTGAGAGGAGAGTGGCCAAGGAGAGGGAGGGAATAAGAGAAGGCAATATTGAGAACAGAGCAGGCAGGGGGAGGGACAGTGAAAGAGCATGCGCTGCTGCGCGAAGAGGGGGCCAAGGGAGGAAACACATTAGAGCAGGAGATTTGTAGGCGAGAATCTTTGGAGGAAGAGGGAGAGCAATGACTGCTGAGGAAAGAATGTGCAGGCCAGAAGGGAATATAAAGAGTGAGAGCAACCACTGCTGGGGAGCGAGGAACTAGAGAGTGGAAGGCTGAAAAAGCAGGCATTGCTTAAGACAGACTGGAACTCAGTCAGGGCCTGACTCTCACACAGGGGCATGCACCGTGCTTTCCCTGCCCTTCGCTTTCTCATCCTGAGATATCAAAAGAGAGAGTCTTCAAACTGTTAAATATTAAACAGCTTTCACTATGTTTAATTGTCTTTTCTTTTCTGAGTTGCAATGTGCAATTGGTACCACCTACAATATACATAATTGCAACTTTCATTTGTGGTCATCAGGCATTTGAGAAAATAGATTCACCATGTCCTCGAGTAGTTCTTTCTTTAGTATAATAACTAGTCACCTTCTGCGAGCAGTAGACTCACTAAAGATATCCAGGTGCTGAATGGGACATCTTCCATCAACCAAGAAGTGCTGTTGTTAAAACTGCCCATATTGTAGTTTAGAACCTTTATATTTGAGCTAAAACAAACCTACCTCCGTAGAAAAAATGAGGTACATTTCTATGCAAATCATTATCCTGAAAACTTCAGAATACCAAAGACAAAACACATAAAACAAGAGACTTGAGATGATGCTCAGACATGAAAAACATCTGGTACCTAAGGGTATTCCAATGTATTTTATTTACTCTTATGTTACAGTCAATCATTAATTACTGATATTGCACAGTTGTAAACAGCTTCCAATGGCGTATTTTTAAAATGTTTATTCTGGTATAGTTATGTAGCGTAACCTCCACCCAAAGGCATACAAGTCCTTCATATGAGCACTAGCTGTATTACACAATACATTTTTTGGGGGGTGGAGGGGGTTGCACAGGGAGATTAAGAGATTTGCTGAGAATCACAGGATGGTGAGCCCTGACGCCGAGACTCACAACTGATTCCCAGTTGCAAAGTCGGCGCTATGATGTAATGCCAGATCCTCTCCCTTTGCTCTGATTTTGTCATCAAACAAGAAATACAAAGTGATTAACACTCACTACAAAATTTCAAATAATCCGCGGTATGACATAATTTCTGTCAGTAATAAGGTTAACTATACCTTCTTTGTGAGAGATCACCTCAGTTTTAATCCTGAATTTTCACGTCAAATATAATTCTATTTCAGCAAAGCCATAAAAGTTTGATATAATACAATAAATATATAGGTAAAAGAAAAGTGCAACACATTATTACATTGTTAATGAGGAAGTTGTCACAATTCCAAGTTTCGATCAACATTGGAACACACAAACGGATAAAAATAACATAACATTCAAAAATTGATAACACCAATACCAGTGCATCACTATCCTAAAATCAATATGAAAGACATAATAATTTTATGACAGTTCTTCTCTTTGCCCACATCCGCCCTAAAATTGTTGCTACTGCACAGGTATACTGTATGGAAGGGTCCGATCTCAATAGCCTCAAAGCAATGCAGTGGCTAGTTGTGTCTAATTGTCTGCAAATAGGAGACAGCCGTGCAGAATGTGACTGGACATAAGCTGGGCATGCAAACAGCACATGTGGCAAAGACTCTTTTTGATCAAGACAGAAATCGTAATTCCGAGAGACAGATTCCAACCATTTTGCAGTGAATGATTTCAGATGGAGCGTCCCTACTTTACATTGATTGTGTCTAAAGGCCCCATAATTAAGTCCTAGTACTTCTCTAGGCCATAAACCGACTTAAACATAAAAAAATGCCCCCGTCATTGAAGTGCCTACAACAATTTGCTCTCCCCTCTGCACCATAAATGCCCAATTCTGTTTTTATAGTGTCTCCTTGGAAGGTATTTGGGGTTCAGTAGGGTGGTGCCAAATATCATAAAAGCCTAAAAAAACTGACAATTTTTTTGTTGCGGTAAACCAGAGAATGTTTTAAATTATATCGAACTTAATGATGACTTGTATTATTGAGCGAGCTCTGGGGTAGCCCATCATCTTCGTCAGAATAGCATGGATCATAGGGCCATAGGGGGACATTAAGAGCTACCTTTTTATCTCCCATTTCCAAAAATAGAAGGTGCAATGGTGTACTTCGCGGAAGGGAGGTCAGTGATCTTAAGAAATGTTCCCCAATTGCTCCAAAACCGAGACGTCACCAAAGCCCCACAGCTCAGCACCATGTAGTGCTGAGCCAAGGGCCTTGGGCTCATACACCTGTGGAGCTGGCACTATTGGCTTAGTGAAAGAAGCCTGGTGTTCTTTCAGGACGGCACCAATGGTCTCTGTGCTTCAAGCAAGCCCTATTGATATGTGGACACCCTGACATATTGGCTGACAATTTGATCCCTAGGTAATTAAACACATCAACCCTCTCTAGGGCCTCATCGCCTAGCAGCAGCTTTTCCTTAACTTTTTTATGGTTGCTAAACAGCATAAACTTTGTTTTGGCTGCGTTGATTTCTAAGCCACAAACTTGACAAAAGGCAGCACATTTGTTAAGAAGAATGTTCAGGCCACTCACAGTTTTCGATATTAAAAGAGTGTCATCTGCAAATATAAATATAGGGATCTTGGTGTTAGATATAACAGGGACATCCACTGGGCAGTCAAAAAGATAGTCGCCCAATCCATTTAGATACAAAGTGAAGAGAGTGGGGACTAGTGCACACCCTCGCAGAATACCTTTCAGCACTGTGATCTTGTCGATCAGTTGGCCCTGTTACCCCCATCTGACACAGGCGAAGGTATTCTCATGTAGCTTATTCAGAAGTGACGGAATATTGTGAGGCATACCCTTCGCCTTCAAAACCTGCCACAGCCTCAAGCATGGAACCAGGTGAAAGACAGATTTTAGATTGACAGAAGCAACAAATAAGTTGCCCTTGCTGATCAGATCAATCTTCCAAAACAATTAGGATAAACCTAAATTCCTGCTCTATCGTAGAGGTTTTGGCTCTGAATCCCACTTAAAGTGGGCTTATAATATCCCAATCTGATATCCCTTGTTTGATTTCATACCAGAACCAAACAAGAATAGACTTTTTGAACTCAACAATAAGAATAATAAAGCTATAATTCATATATACTGGTACAACTTCGGCACCCTTCCAAGATTCTGGAATAGATGTTTATATGTACTGGTATAACTTCGCCCTTCATACTGGTATAACTTAAGGCACCCAGCCAAGATTCTGGAATAGATGTTTATATGTACTGGTATAACTTCGCCCTTCATATATACTGGTATAACTTAAGGCACCCAGCCAAGATTCTGGAATAGATGTTTCCCAGCGCAATCACATTTGATAGAGCTACTATATAGCCAGCCCAGTCATCAGCATTATGAGCAAACAAATAAGGAGGAATGCCAACTGGGCCTGGACCCTTCTCCTCGCAAATGTAGACAGTGAGTCTAGAACTTCCTTTCTAGTGAATGGGAGAAGAGCTAACATTCTGGAGGTTACTATACAACAGAGTAACTTTGGTGACAGGGACTACCTTCTCATAGTACAGGGCAGCAAAATGATTAACCCACTCTGAGGGTGGAACATGGTTTTACGGTTCTTCCGCCCCCCAAGGGATTTGTACCACTGGCAACCAAGTGAAGTGCGAACATCCTCTGGATGAACATGCTTCCGCTAACTCCTGCTATCCATTATTGTCACACATCTTTTTTTCTATTCAATATGCTAAGTTTGTTTTACTTTCTGATGGCTGCAATCATAGATGGCTTTTTCAACTTGATCGCCCTAGCTAGAGTGCGCCTCAGGTGCCCACACTCCCTATTAGACCATCCATTGTCTTTTATTTGGGGAGCTTCTTCTTAAATCATAAAATAAGCTGCAATCCTTGCAAAAAGTCTTTTTGCAACACACTAAAGTCTAGGTGGTCTCCTTACTTTTCCATACTTTTTGCAATGGTACTCCGAGTTGCCTGAACATCTTTGTTGATGTTTGACAAGATTATTGGCTTTCCATAACCTGATGCCATTTGAGGCGACATCTATGAGATATATGTACAACATTGTGAGTACTAGATGGCCTAGCTGGGTCAATTGTATACTTATCAAACAAAGCTAGCAGCCTAAGACATAGAGGGTCAGAGTCTCTCTCCACTCTTTCCTACTACCATGTCACCCACTCTGGACCACGATCTTAAGTCGATGATCAATTGGGATTTTGGACAAATGGTTGTTAAAGTGTATGCTCCCTTGGTATCGGAATTAGTACGACCATTAGTAGCCCGACCCCCAATTCAATGGAGAGCGCTATCAACTGAAGGATGGCTTGGGTCCATCTTTTGATTGAGTGAGCCTCCAGCTGGGGGATAGCCCAATATTCTTCCTCCTCAGCAGTGATTTCAATATCATCCATGACTGAGGACTCAAATGAAGAATTAAGTCTCCTGCAATGATCATATATAAAGTTGGCAAATACCAAAGGAAATGATGGACGGAGTGTTGAACATTGCAAGCACTCACCCCCAGTCAACTGATCTCGGCTTAATCCATCACCGTTCTTTAGCCCACTCTGCCACCCCAGTTCAGGGTGAGTGCTTGCAATGTTCAACACTCTGTCCATCATTTCCTTTGGTTTTTGCTTTGTTCGCCATAAGTTGGCAGGGTATGCTCAGACGTGAGTCCCTTGCTCACTTTGCCCCTGGATTCAAGCTAGCCTGGCTGATGACGGCTGATTAGCCAGAAACCGGTCCTAGGAAGCTTGTTTCCGGTCCAGGGAAGACATGGGTTGGCAGTTCGGGCTGGACTGTTCCCATGAGGCACAGGGTCAGACTGATTTGTATATGGCCATGTCTGACCTGGGGTGGCAGAGTGGGCTAAAGAACGGTGATGGATTAAACCCAGATCAGTTGACTGGGGGTGAATGCTTGCAATGTTCAACACTCCGTCCATCATTTCCTTTGGTTTTTGCTTTGTTCGCCATAAGTTGGCAGGGTATGCTCAGACGTGAGTCCCTTGCTCACTTTGCCACTGGATTCAAGCAAGCCTGGCTGAAGACGGCTGAAATGCCAGAAACCGATCCTAGGAATCTTGTTTCCGGTCCAGGGAAGACATGGCTCGGCAGTTCGGGCTGGACTGTTCCCATGAGGCACAGGGTCAGGCTGATTTGCATATGGCCATGTCTGAACTGGGGTGGCAGAGTGGGCTAAAGAACGGTGATGGATTAAACCCAGATCAGTTGACTGGGGGTGTGTGCTTGCAATGTTCAACACTCCGTCCATCATTTCCTTTGGTTTTTGCTTTGTTCGCCATAAGTTGGCAGGGTATGCTCAGACGTGAGTCTCTTGCTCACTTTGCCACTGGATTCAAGCAAGCCTGGCTGAAGACGGCTGAAATGCCAAAAACCGGTCCTAGGAAGCTTGTTTCCGGTGCAGGGAAGACATGGCTTGGCAGTTCCGTCTGGACTGTTCCCATGAGGCACAGGGTCAGACTGATTTGCATATGGCCATGTCTGAACTGGGGTGGCAGAGTGGGCTAAAGAACGGTGATGGATTAAACCCAGATCAGTTGACTGGGGGTGAGTGCTTGCAATCTTCAACACTCCGTCCATCATTTCCTTTGGTTTTTGCTTTGTTCGCCATAAGTTGGCAGGGTATGTTCAGACGTGAGTCCCTTGCTCACTTTGCCACTGGATTCAAGCAAGCCTGGCTGAAGACGGCTGAAATGCCAGAAACCGGTCCTAGGAAGCTTGTTTCCGGTCCAGGGAGGACATGGCTTGGCAGTTCGGGCTGGACTGTTCCCATGAGGCACAGGGTCAGACTGATTTGCATATGGCCATGTCTGAACTGGGGTGGCAGAGTGGGCTAAAGAACGGTGATGGATTAAACCCAGATCAGTTGACTGGAGGTGAGTGCTTGCAATGTTCAACACTCCGTCCATCATTTCCTTTGGTGTTTGCTTTGTTCGCCATAAGTTGGCAGGGTATGCTCAGACGTGAGTTCCTTGCTCACTTTGCCACTGGATTCAAGCAAGCCTGGCTGAAGACGGCTGAAATGCCAGAAAGCGGTCCTAGGAAGCTCGTTTCCGGTCCAGGGAAGACATGGCTTGGCAGTTCGGGCTGGTCTGTTCCCACAAGGCACAGGGTCAGACTGATTTGCATATGGCCATGTCTGAACTGGGGTGGCAGAATGGGCTAAAGAACGGTGATGGATTAAACCCAGATCAGTTGACTGGGGGTGAGTGCTTGCAATGTTTAACACTCCGTTCATCATTTCCTTTGGTTTTTGCATATATAAACTTGAACAAGACTTAGCCAGATGAGCCTCCAGGGCTTGAATTGTCACCGAAGTGTGTCTACTCTTAACCACATGTGCATATATGTTGAGGATCATCACACTATGGTCCTTCGCCCTACTTACTTCAATGCCTAGTATGTCAGTACAATCAATTGTTAATCAGGAAACCTTACAATTTGGGAAGGAATTCACCCATATTGTTAGACCACCCATAGGTTTTACAAACTTATCAGGCTTAGCTGCTGATTTGCAGGGATACGCCAGGAAACGTAAATCTGCTCCTTAGAGTTTAAGGACCCTTCCCAGTGGACTTCGAAGAAAACCAGTGGAAGACAGAAGGTTGGAGAGTCACCCCACCTGTGGATACCGAGATAACCAAGTTACCTATCCCAGGGATGCCGGGTGCATAGGTCTGAAGTGGTGTCGGAAACCGCAATCAAACACAATGGAGGACTTGGAAGAAGAGCTGCTGCTGGAAGGAAGAAAAGTGTCAGTTGGAATCCAAAGGTGGACTCTTGTCGAGAAGTATCTGAAAGCAGAGGGGACAGAGTCTGGGTCACTTATGAATGACCAGGGCCTTGGTAGATGTCGGGTGCTTCAGGTGAGGGGATGGAGACCTTGACTCTGTAGCTAAGGGGACCAGGAGACATCGAGAACAACCAGGAGCTGGATACGAGCTGCCCCATGAAGGATGCAGAGTGCTGAGGGGTCGGTGTCTGGTAGGAGCACCAACAAACCTTGGCAACGGCAACCCACGCAGAAGGTCAAGGATGGGTTCGGCTCAGACCAGCAATATCCAGGAGACTCACCACAGCAAGAGGAGTCCTGCAGGCTTGGAGCAACCAGGGGACCCCAAGAAAAGAAAAGTTGACACTCAAGTGGACCTACAGGCCGGAGGAGCAGGAGTCGCAAGAGGACCTCGAGCGTTTTACCAAACAGCCCACAGAGCTTTCGGTGTGAGGAGGTCAAAGCTCTTGGTAGGAAATAGTGCCAGAGTTTGGGGCTACTTGGAGCCCAATGTACTTGTTAAAGGAATGCCAACAAGTACATTCACTTGCAAATGAACACAGTGCACAGGGGTTCGGGTATTGCAGCCCCCATGAAAGATACTAGCCTCAAAATTGGTGAGAGGGCAGCTTGGGCCTCGAGGGACATAGAAACCCACCTCCTGTGTTGCTGAACCCTTCAGAGTACGTAGGAGCTTGGGAACAGCTGACTGGTCAGCAGGGATGAGGTGCTTGTGAATGCAGGGGAGTGTCTCCTTCACTCAAAGGTAGATGTTTTTGGTTGTCTTGATGCTCCACAGGTCCTACATGTATCCTGTATGGTGCACGGGCACAGACAATGCAGCAGACTGAGTGGGAGACAAAGTCGTCCCAAATGAAGTCCAGCGAAGTCCAGAGGGTCCAGACGGTAAAAGTTCAGTGGCTTTTGGTTCAGAATCTTGTCCATGTCGAAACAAAGGTCCTACCGCCAGGTAAGCCCTTATGTACCCATAGAAGAGGGTTGGCAAGATTCAGGGGGCCCTCCCAGGGGATGGTCTCGACAGTGGGGAGGTTACTCCCATGTCCTTTGTCCAGTTTTGTGCCAGAGCGGGAGCCAACAGCACCCAGGAGTGGTTTGAACTGGACTATGCACAGGAACACCAAATGTGCCCCTCAAGCAGACTTTTAGTCACTGGCAAGCGCACCCACCCAGCCCTAATACACTAAATCGTGTCTGGTAGGTCGTCACACCTCCCTGTGACAGGATGTCTATTTTTCTGCCTTCCTCTGCTCGAGCTTGGCTCAGCAGCAGGAGGGCAGAAATGTGTCTCTGGTTGGCAGCAACCATTTTGTGCTGTACAAGACTAAAAGGCAGGTTACTGGAACACCAGTAACCCCACGAAGGCCGCTTCTGAGGGATGGAATCATACCTCCCACACCAGTTAACAGTGTGGGGGTATGATTCCAACATGTTTGATACCAAACACAATAGGGTTAGTTTCAGCCATTTTAGAGTTGGTCATCACACAGTCGCGTAATGTCCCTCTATATATCGTATATGGCTGCTTCACTGACAACCCGGGAGAATGGACTCCGTAGTCTGCAGGGGTATCCTGCTAATGCAGTGGCACCCTCTCACTTAGAACCAAGCACCCTGCCTTCAGGATTGTAAAGGCCTGCTATAGGGGTGACTGATAGGTTTTAAGTGCAGTGACCCTTAGATATAGTAAACCTATGTCTGAAGTAAGTGGTGCATGCACCGACTTACCCAGGCTGCAGTGGCAGACCTGTAGTTCCATTTTGCATGGGCTCTCATGGGTGACATAATACATGCTTAATGGGAGGCCTCTGGGGTACCTATGCCCTGGGCACATGGGTACAATATACTAGGGACTGACCAGGGTACACCAGTATCCAATCTGGAGTGTACCGAAGTACATAACATAACAGTTTAGGGAGAAAGCAGATAGACTGGGGTCCTGCTTAGCAGGATCCAAGTCAGACTAGTCGAAAACCAGCTTAGCACCAGGCAAAAAGTGGGGGTACACATGCAGAAGGATCCTACCTTCCTTCACCAGTACCCCACTTTATGTAGAGATTCTATTGACCAAGTTTCTGGGAAGTGTCATATGTCATGCTTGTCGACAAATTCACCCCATGGTGGCTGCATCATCCTGGCTTTGAGGCCAGCCACATTACCAGAAACCACAAAGATCAATGGTAAATCATGATTTTTAATGGATCACTTGGGAAGGGGACAAAGTGCCTTTGGATTTAGTTAGTGTGCTATGTGAGACTTCAAGAACTGGAGAATCATTACCAGTGCACAATAACCAAGGTATGCCAACATTGTAAATTTGGGAGTGGGTTGATAAGTCATGAGTATTCAAGGTGACCCAGTTAGTATAGATGGTATCTGAGCGTGAAAAACCATCAAACTTGAGTATCCAAACTAAACATGGGTGAGCAGGGGCCCAAAAGTGTATCATGACGCTTGAGAGCCTCTGAACATGTCGACTGTATCAATCACTTTTAAATATACATCTTGACTAGATTGGTAGCCTGTTGAGGTACTGAGAGTGGGAATGATGTGGTCGAAGCGGCTCTTTCCCAGCAGGAGTGTAAATTTCAAAGGGGCTAAGTGTGTATTTGAGGCGCCCGTGATCATTGCGTGACCATAGTTCAGTTTGGAGAGGACGAAGACTTGTACCACTGTCTTTAGGTCTTCGATAGGGATGAAAGGTTTTTTATTTTTTTAAGGTGTTTTAACGTGTAGAAGGCAAGGTGTTTTAACGTGTAGAAGGCAAGTTTAGCAGAGGCATTAATATACTCTTTCATAGTCAGGTTTTTGTCAAGTGTAATCCTCAGAGATTTTACAGAGTTAGAGATGGATAATTTGCAGTTTAATGCAGTGAGGCCGTCAAGCCAGATATCAACAGGGAATGACTTTTTTTTGGGGGTTGGATGAATAGGAGTTCGGTTTTGCAAGGATTAAGCTTACGATGGTTTTTGGACAGCCAGGATTGAACCATGGAGGGAGTGCTGTTCTCCGAAAAACTAAACTGCCCACAGCCAGAGGAGCTCACCTACTACCCGTTGCTCACACCAGGTATCCTGGGATTCGTTGTGCTTTGCTGCCGTCCCCCGCCGCCGCCATCCACATGAGCGGTCGCAGAGCGGGGACGGGATTGGACTACATCGCCCAGCACTCTGTGCGCCAGCGCCAGCGGAGCCGCTGACGCCGTGGTCGCGCCGGGAGGCGCTTAAAAGAACGTTGCAGTCTCGACGGAGCGGGTTCTCGGAAAAACTAAACTGCCCACAGCCAGAGGAGCTCACCTACTACCCGTTGCTCACACCAGGTATCCTGGGATTCGCTGTGCTTTGCTGCCGTCCCCCGCCGCCGCCATCCACATCAGCGGTCGCAGAGCGGGGACGGGATTGGACTACATCGCCCAGCACTCTGTGCGCCAGCGCCAGCAGAGCCGCTGACGCCGTGGTCGCGCCGGGAGGCGCTTAAAAGAACGTTGCAGTCTCGACGGAGCGGGTTCTCGGAAAAATTAAACTGCCCACAGCCAGAGGAGCTCACCTACTACCCGTTGCTCACACCAGGTATCCTGGGATTCGCTGTGCTTTGCTGCCGTCCCCCGCCGCCGCCATCCACATCAGCGGTCGCAGAGCGGGGACGGGATTGGACTACATCGCCCAGCACTCTGTGCGCCAGCGGAGCCGCTGACGCCATGGTGGCGCCGGGAGGCGCTTAAAAGAACGTTGCAGCCTCCGCGTCGCGGCCCTCAGGGGACAGAAGGAGACGGGACGGGCCACCACCCTTGGATTCATCCGTAGCCTGGGACAAAACATTGAGGTGACATTAGTATTGTGTCCCTAGGACATACGATTGGCCGTGTGGTCTTGTACAATAGCGAAGTGTAGCTTTTTTATAAGTGCCCAGTCTCGTAGCTATACATTCAGTTATCCTGTATAGAATGACTAAAGTAAGAAAGACCCCTGTGGCAGCAAGATCAACCACCAGAAAGAAAATTGTACCATCCACACCACTACCGTCTCTTACAGCTATAGACCTAATGCTACAAAAAACTATAGGTGTAGTTGCAGATGCTATTCAAAACACGGAGAGGCGCCTTTCAATGACCCCAAACATGTGTTTCCCAAATCTTGCAATGTATACTACTGCTCATAACAACACTGTGGAATCCTTCACTAACGCAGAGGACTCACTTCTGTTGCAATCCTTTTCAAGGCTACCTAGCGGTAAAAATTGTAGTAATGATATATCATCAGCCTCATTTATTCCACCAAATAGTGTTGAAGGAAGCCCTTTGTCTGTCTCTAATTGTGGGGATAATCTGTGCCTATTACAACCAGGAAACATGTCACTTAATTCCCCAGGGGTAGTACTTGCAGAAAGTTCCCCTCTAGTTAGTAAAATAGTAGCAGATAAATCGCCTCCCCCCCAAAAAATGAAGAAACGGCGCTATGGGAAAAAAACAAAATCTATTGTGAGGAAAACTTATAGACCTCTGGGTAACCACAAGCCCTCTGCAAAAGATGTCTGGTTAAACTTCAGACTGGCTAAACCAATTACTACAACATCCATAACATCCCCTAAGCAATATGTACTACCGTCTGAAGATAAATAACCAGAGAATAATAAAATTCTCATAGACCAGACAAGTCAGACCGAAAGGGTGAGTTCATTAGATAAACCATATCTGACAGAACTGGAACAGTGAGTTAGATCTCTCCTACAGCCTATAAGTGAAAAAATTACCAGTATAGAGCAATTCCTAGCGAAGTTTGAAAAGCCCCAAAACAAGGATTTTATTAGTATGTCCAAACTCTCCACTGCACCTATACAGATTGACAATACAGAAACTGTTGGTTCTAATTCAGCATCTACCCCCCTTTTGGGTGTTATAGATCACAATGATCCTAAACCGCTTATAAGTGTACATAACGAAATAGCAGTAGCACCGACTGTGCCCACTACCTCAGATGGTTTTTTAGCTGGTTGTGAAGAGAGTGAATGGGCCACGGAAGGTGTATCTCCTGTTTCATATGATGATCAGGCTGAGCCTGAAAGGCCTATATTAACAGTAAATACAGCTACCAATATACGACCAGCGCAAATATCTACGCTGCTACAACAAAATAACAAACCCACTCACATTAATCTCCCTCCCGAATCCCACTTATACACTATAGTAATGATAGGTGTACCGCAACTAGAAAAGGGCAAGGTAGAGGATGGGGACCTGAAAAACAAAGTAAGCCACTGGTTAACCGCCCATAGACCGATCCCTCGCCACATTAGCGGTAAAATAACAAATGTTAGGAGGGTCGACTGGGTGGGCCATAGATTTAAATCTACTGAGGGTGACTGCATTGTTGTTACATTTAAGGATATCCGTGTAGCAAGGCATATCACCAGCTGGAAGGATGGCCTGATCAATAGCCTGATCCGAACTATGGATCTAAGTTATTTCTACCCCTCAAGTGATTATAGTTTTAACAAAATGTCTTCTTATCCTATTATAGAGCAGGAGGAAAACCATGTTAATTATAATTTATACTACAATGAAGTAACACCAAGGAACCATGGCCCCTACACTATAGGAGATCAAAGACAGTATAGGAGAGATATACCAGGGGAGATTAGACAGGTCAATTACCCAGTAATTTACTATGATAGATGGGAGGCCCCACACGGGTTGCATCATCATCGTAACCACTTTCAACCAAAACATCCTAATACCAACTACAATGTACCTACCTCAAATAGGTTCGATGTCCTCTATGAGCAGAACAGACTAGAGGGGGTTGATTGACTGCATGTTGTATTAGCCACACCTATGTACACTGATCAAATGTTAAGCAATTCTGTTCATGGTGAAATTAGGACCCCACAAGCAGCAATCGTTCCCCTCTTAATCACTGAACCGGATAGTAATATTTATGTAGAGCCAGATGCAGATTTTTTTTTTCAGACAGCCCCTTATTAACCGAACACGAGCACATTAGGACACCGCATTATTTGTTTGAAGCTTTTAACTCGCTTCCAGTCCATGTAGAACAAAATTCTTCTAAAATAGAAACCACGGGAGTTACACATGCTGAACAACTAATCCGTTCATTAGAACCTATTTTTACTAAAGTTGCCATCGAAACAGAGAGTGGTGATGTTTGTAATGCGAGTTTAGTTTCATGGAATATAGCAGGTTTGGCTGATAAAATATGTGACCCTGTCTGGTTGGCATTTGTTAAGAAACATGCACTTATATGCCTCCAAGAGACATGGATGGAAAATAATAATGCGTTCATCGAAGGATATCAAAGCTTCCTTAGGCCAGCAGCCCTCTCAGCTAGTGGTAGAGCAAAGGGGGGCCTGGCTATTTTTATTAACTTGGCTCTTTCTTGTCATATTAATAATCGACATTACGCAAATAGAAATATTCAAGTGCTTGAACTGAAGAGAGGCAAACATGGTCTGACCCTGGTTAACTTTTATAACGCTATATCCAGTCATGGGGAATGTAATATACTGCTCTTGAAAGAAATGTTGAGAGAAAGAACAGGTATATTGCCACGTAGCTTAGTGATCGTAGGAGATTTTAATGTACACCCATGTGGTAACCCACGAGATACCCCCATGGGATTCCTGGGGTGTAATAGCGTGAATGGTTTTCACTTTGATCATACCAGTCGTGGTCTTCACCTTAATGATCTGTTAAATGAAAATAATTTGTTTACAGCTATGTCTTTGGTGCCAGAGTCTAAGGTTTACGACGTTCCTACATTTAAAGGTTCAGGTTATGGGTCTTTTATAGATCACATATTACTATCTGCCGACCTTGCCAATCAGGCTTCCAGTTTTACCATACAAACAAATATTTACAGTGACCATAACCCCCTAACCATTAGACTGGGTGGTGGTATATTTGAACGGCGAAAGCACTGTGAAGACCGGGGAACCTTAAAATGTATAAATGGCAAACGTCGTTTGAAATGGCATCTGGTAAATCATGAACATTTTTATAATGAAATCAACAAATCATGTGGTGAGGAACTTGTGGCCTGTGTATCTACACCTATGTCCCCAGAACAAATCTTAGCTATTTTTGAGGGTGTGGTGTCAACAGTAGGTTCTATGTTATTAGTTCCAGTGAAGGGACAAGTTAGAAATAATCCTAAATGGTTTGACCATACATGCTCCAAGCCAAGCAGAGATTTAAGAAAGGCGCTAAAAATGAAACCCAGAGATTCAGGTCAAATTAAAAATCTCAGTTTGATTTATAAAAAATCACTTGATAAACGGAAAAAGGAAATTAAGGCCCGTACCTGGGAGTCCCTGCTTGATCCTTCAGTCCTGGGTAACAGCAGTAAATTCTGGGAAATTATTAATAAACCCTTGTTTGATAATCCCAGCGATACTGCACTAGGTACTAATATCCCGGAGGAAGACTGGGTCACTCACTTTAGTGCAATTTTTAAAAGCAATGAACAACAGGCAGATTATGACTTTTTAACTCCTAAGGAGAACTCTTTGTTTTTTTCAGTCAACGAAGTAGAAAAGGCCATTCAAGGGTTAACTGGCAATAAGGCACCAGGCCCGGATGCTTTGCCTCCGGATCTTTTTAAATCCTGTACCTCATTATGTGCCCCTGTTCTCACGAACGTAGTAAATGCAGCCGCGACTTTTAAGTGCCCAAAGTCGTGGGGGCAATCGACTATAGTTCCTGTGTTTAAAAAGGGTGACCGTAGTAGCCCATTATGCTACAGGCCAATATCTTTAATCAACGCCGTAGCAAAAGTGGTAGGGGGTGTAATTTTTTTTTTTTTTTTTTTTTGGAAAACCTTTATTCTTCGAAAACATGGACACAGCTATTCAGCCGACATCCCAGAGGTTCGGCAGCTTTGAGAAAGCAGAACAAAGAAACGTCCACAGTGCATAGAGGAGAAGCAGAAAAGGTTCTATTTTAAATAAACACAAACTCACACAAAACCCCAGCAAGGCGAAGGACACTGAATACCACTGGTGATTGCCCCTCAGGGGAGAGCAGACCCCCCTCGTCTAACAGTCACAATTTCAGAAGTTCAGAGGAAAAAGGGGGAAAAGCAGAGGCCCAAAAAGTCAACTAACAATCAGATACATATACAAAAGCTGGAAAGAATGTTAAGGAGAGAGCTGTTCATCGGGGGGATCCAAATCAGGGGCAAGACATATGCCCCCCCTATACTGGTTCCACCGCCCCCAAATGGCGTGCCACTTCGGGGGGCGCCCTCTAGCACAATATACTGTCTTTTCCCTTAACATACTCCAGTCCATGTTTTCTTTCCACGCAGTCAATGTGGGGGGACCCGCAGAGCCCCACAGGCGCGCGATGTCTCGCTTAGCCACCATATTACCCAGAGTCACCCACTGGGTCTGTGCCTCATCGTGATCGGTAGGCCCCCAAACATTCAGGAGACAGCACCGCGCCTCCGGCTGCATAACAATGCCCGTCACCTCCCCCATCACCGTATGGACTCTCCTCCAGAATTCCATGATAACGCCACATTCCCAAATGATATGCATAAAGGTACCCACCATACCGCAGCCCCTCCTACATAAACCCTCCTCAGAAAATCCCATATGAACCAGCCTTGGCCCCGTAACATAGGTTCTGTGGAGTATTTTGAGCTGCACCAGCCTCAGACGTGATGGGATCGCGACCTCCTTAGGAGAGGAGACCGCAGACTGCCAATCCTCGTCATCCAGTTCGAGTCCGTCCCTAGTCCACTGGTCCCTCAGCCCCAATAGCAGGTCCGCCCGAACATTTATTAATTTCTTATATATGAGAGAAATCGTACTCTCTGGCATATGGCCGTCGAGGATCCGATCCTCCAATGGAGAGGACTCAGGCACCTTCTCACCGTCTACGAGGACTGACCGCAGGGCATGACGCACTTGAACATAGCGGAAGAACTCGGATTTCCCCAACTCATACTCCTGCTGCAGCTCTTCAAAGGACTTCACCCTCCCCTTAATCAGCAAATCTCCAACCCTGGAGATTCCAATCAAGTCCCATTTATCAAAACCTTTCGTATTCCAGAGCCTCCCCAATTTTTCAGATTCAAACAACGGGGTAGCTAGGGTGAGCCTATCCTTCCAGCCCAGCGAGTCAGTCGCCAACCTCCACACGCGCACCGCCACCCCAGTGGGCCCCGTGAGGGACGAATCCAGCGCCCGAGAGTACAACGCTCTATGATAATTACCGCCGCGCAGCAACCATCGGTCCATGGCATAGCCGGGGCTTAGAGCCGGACCATAGAAACCATGATTAATCGCGCTCAACTGGGTGGCCCAATAATAGCGTCGAATGTCCGGAAGCGCAATACCCCCGTCGTACCACGGAAGCGTCAACTTAGCAATCGCTATGCGCGGCCGTCCATCCCACAACAACGATCGTTGGAGGCTTTCAACCTCCCGGAAGTAACTGGCCGGTACCCAATCAAGGGTATTCTGCAAGGCATAGAGGAACCGGGGGAGAGACATCATTTTAAACAAGGCGGCGCGCCCAACGAGGGAGAGCGGCAGCTTCCGCCAGCCCGCAACATCCCGCCGCAAACGCGCCAGTGGGGGGAGCAGGTTTCTCTCATACCGCAGGGTGGAGTCAATGGAGATAAAAATCCCCAGGTACACAAAGCCCTGCTGGGCGATCCAGATCGAACACGTTCGCGGGACAGGCGGAACCTAGCCGCTCAGAACATACAAATACGATTTACTCCAATTGATGACGAGACCCGAGTTCCTGCCAAAGGACGTCAGAACGTCACAAACCACTATAAGCGAGTTCTTGGGCGAGGCGAGATATAACAGGATGTCATCGGCATAGAGCGATATACGGTCCTCGTGCTCGGGCGACCACCTAAGTCCACGTATATCCGGATGCCAGCGTATCCACGCCGCCAGCGGCTCGAGGGCAAGGGCGAACAACAAAGGCGACAGGGGGCACCCCTGCCGAGTTCCCCTCCCAAGCTGGAACGGAGTCGACGCCCGCCCGTTTACCACAACACTCGCAAGGAGGCCCTCATAAAGCAACCTCACCCAGCTCAAAAAACCAGGGCCAAAGCCGAACTTGGCAAGCACAGCCCACAGATATGCCCATTCCACCGTATCAAAAGCCATCGTGGCATCGAGAGATGCCACAATAGCTGGTTCTCGGAGCGTGCCCGCCCTGGCAATCCCTCCATGGAGGCGCCGAAGGTTCAACGCAGTGTTACGGTGCGGGATAAAGCCGGATTGATCCGGATGGATCAAGTCTCCGAGCACCCTGACCAAGCGGCCTGCCAGAATTTTAGCCAGAATTTTCGGCTCAGCATTAAGGAGTGATATTGGCCGATAGGAGGAACACTTATCTTGGGGTTTACCCTCCTTGTGTATTACAACAATCGTCGCCAGTCTCTGGTCCAACGGAAGGGACCCGCCCCCCCCGCGCCTCCACAAACATGGCGCGCAGGTGAGGGGCAACCCTATCCGGGAACAGCTTATACAAGTCAATCGGCAAACCATTAGGGCCTGAGGCCTTACCCGAGTTCAGCGCACGGATGGCACCCGCCACCTCATCGACCGTTATGTCTCCATCGAGGTCATCTCTATCTACGTCAGAAAGGCAGGGCAGAGCGATGTCCCGCAGGAGGTCAAGCGAGTCCTCGGTTGGCCTATCCGAAACTGAGGCAGGGGGTGTAATTTTGAACAGGTTAATAACATGGGCAAATAAGAATAATGTTATTTCCCCAATACAATATGGCTTCAGACCCGGCCATTCAACCGTAACCCAGTGTCTGAACCTATATTTGATTGTAGGTAAATACACCCTGGCCCGGCAGGGAACCATTCACATGGCTTTTATGGACCTATCGTCCGCTTTTGATTGTGTGGACAGAGGTAAATTATGGGACACTATGTCAAAGATGGGCGTTGAGCAGAATTTAATTCACCTATTGGCTGATTTACACTCCGATACAAGAGCCAATGTCCGTTACACCCAAGACTTGAAAGTGACGGGGGATATTAGAATTAATCGGGGTGTTCGTCAAGGATGTATCCTGGCTCCCTTTCTTTTTAACCTGTATATCAACGAGCTGGAGGATTATTTGTTAAGAACAGGTGTGGATTACCCCTACGTAGGCCGAAAAGGTGTCCCAGTCCTGCTCTACGCGGACGACGCTGTCCTTATTTCAAGGACAGCAATTGGTCTCCAGACACTTTTAAATTCATTTTACGACTTCATGGAGTCTCGAGGCCTAAGTATTAACAACTCTAAGTCCTATGTTATGAAAATAGGCCAGGGGTCGCGAAAACCAAACTCTTTCATTATAAACGGGGAAAAAATTCCAACCTCCAAAACCTTCTCATACCTCGGGGTCCTTCTTGATGATCAATTATCTTGGGGCCCTGCGGTTCTTAAAAAGAAGGGCGAGGTAACACGCGTTAACGCAGCCATACTTGGCTTTGCGAGAAAAATGGGAAATAGCCCGGTGGCTGCCCTGCTTAAATTACACCAAGCCAAGAGCATTGCAGTTGCTTGCTATGGCAGCGAGCTCTGGGGCTATAGCCAGACGCGAGATCTGGAGGTTGTAGAAAACAACTTTTTAAAGAAGGTATTGAAGCTGCCAAGGGGAACCGGAAACTTCTCGGAACACGAGGAGTTAGGTGTACCCTTTCTTAGCGACAAAATAGCACCAAATCCCCTATTATGTTGGTTGAACTCTTGGCTAAACAACGATATACCTCTCACCCATGATATATTAAAAGAAGCTCTAACCTGGGACGGTAGGCTCAAGGTCCCGTGGTTGAAGTATATCAACGACCGCCTAACTGAAATGGGACGGCCGGACCTGTTCTCAACCCCAAATACCATAACTAAAGCAGATGTTACTTTCGTGAAAAAAACATTCATGACAACTAGGTATTTCGCCAGGGAGGAGGGTGAGCTTTTGAAAGACAGCGTTAGGAAACACGTCCTACTTAGAACATGTCTACAAATGAAACCGTATCTATCATGGCCTATGTCTGGCTACGATCGTTATTTATTGACAAGGTTCCGTTTTGATCTGTTTCACCTCTTACTGGCGGTACCAAGAGGGGCCCATCGAGGCCAAGTGTTGCCTGCTTGCGGCTGCGACGGGAAGTCTCCGCAAGATTTGGCGCACTTTTTATTAATCTGTCCTTATTATACAGTACCTCGGAGACTATATTTAAAGCCTTACCTAAAAGATCTAAAATTTACACAGATCAAACCAGCACTTTACTACCTTCAACTCCTGAATTGTGACTGCACCCTATTTGTATGCAGTTTTTTTAAATTAGCTATTACCTTCAGGAAAAGTATGGAGGGATAATTATGCTGCTATCATCGTTGTACTTTTTTAATCTTTTTAACTTGGTATAATTATTTATATTTTTAACTTGTCTATCCTGCCTGTTACTCTTGCTTTATAATGTGTATGTAAATTATTTGTCCCATAAATGAATTGGATGGTTTGTTTTTAACTGTATGTTTAAGAAACGTGTTTATGATTGTATGTTTATGAATTGTGCTTTTATGATTGTAAGGATTACAATCGAATAAAGTTATTTGAACTTGAATTTGAACTTGAGTGCTGTTTAAATGTTTTTAGCTGATGACATTTTTATGTAGATTTGAGTGCCATATGATAGGCAATTCTGGCTTGTTTCAGGATCATTGCAAGGGGTTTCATTTAGTGGTTGAATAGGGCAGGAGACCCTTGCGGACATCCTTGTAATTCTGGTGTTACTTTTGAGATGGAGTTGTTTAATTTGATTAGCTATGAGCATTCATTTAGGAAGGAAGCAAACCACTGAAGGACAGCGTCATTGATACCTGCACGTAGAGCGAGGATGTTAAGGAGGATGTCATGGTTGACAGTGTCAAAGGCCGCTGAGAGGTCCAGGAGGACTTGGACTAAGAGGCAGGCCTGGCCTTCGTCAAGACATCTGTGTAGGTCATCTACAATGTTCAGTATTGCAGTCTCTGTGCTGCAGCCTTTCCTAAACCCTGATTGGAAGGTGTTGTGCAAGTTGTATTTTTCAAAGTGGTTTTTGAAATGAGCCAGCATACATTTTTCCATGATTTGGCCAGGAGGGGGAGGTTGGTTGGGAGAATTACTGTGCAGCATGAAAAGGGACACCTGGATGACCTTATTATAGTTCCTCATGACTTGAAGACACATCCTTTGCAGGTGTGATCTACTGAGAGTGGTTGGCAGCGCCTTGGGCTTGCCAGTTGCATGACAAAATGTTGCTTTAATGGCCATGCTGTAAAGGCTCTTTTCGGTGCCCGTGCTGGACGAGAGCCAGTTGCTTTAGTACATACTCTAGCACTCACTGGCAGACCTCAAAGCACTTGCACATTCTTTTTATTTTTTGTGGCTCTATAAGCTACAAAAATGGGCCAACTTTGATATCAAGTTATAAATGGGTAGTAACTTTGCAAACATACATAATAAAAGGTGTTTTAAAGATTATAAATACAAACATACCAGAAAAAAGTACCTGGCAGACACTACCAAGGGTTAATGCACTTTGCTAATGTCAGGCTATGGTGAGGACACACACATACATGCCTCGCCCCACAGAATCGGCGATTTACACATACATACACATACACACACATACACCATCCCCCCCATGACCTATCCACCTCCACTTACTGGCTCAGTGAAGAATTATGATGCGGTGATGGGTGGTCACAGCAGGTAACTGTCATGCTCTCTGCAATGCTGACACTGCCATGCTCACTCCACTGAGCAATTAGAGTGGTAGCAGTTTTTATACAGTGTCAGTTCAGAGCAGCACATGCGCACTTAGTTCTGATAGTGACTGCAGTTTTTGGTGGGCCCAGACCACAAGCACGTAAAGGCAGTATTAAAGACCGCTTCAACTGGTTTCAGTTCAGTGCAAACTGATACAAACAGTATGCTATACACTTTTAAATTGCTCCACAACATTCTAACGTTTGTACAGAACATTGCCAGCCTGCTCCCTCCCAGCACAGCCATCAGATGCCTTCCATAACAATTTACCAATGGAATTAGAAAATGATGATGTGCCTTGGTGAAAGGCAGGTATGCACTGCTGACATTAATATTGTGATGCAGTCATCAATTCTGGATCTGGGTGGGTCAGCCATACCAGGCAGATATGAAAAGGAGAACAGATACATTCATTTTTAATAATTACCAGGCCCAATGCCCAGGGACGGAAAATTCAGTAGACATGGCCCTGTGAAGTAAGTGCTGATGCTGAGCACTGGAAGCCACTGACACAAATTAAGCACTGGTTTGGACCCAGGTGCTACTTTTTTCTCAGTCATATTAAAAATAGCAGGGGCAACATTTTCCCAATATTCATTATGGGAGGGCAGGATCAAGTAAGATGTAGGAAGTCTTTCTCCTCTGCAGCATTATGGGCGCAGCACAAGTCAGTCTGAAGACCTCTTTGCATGAAGCTGTAAGGTGTGTGCTAAATTCAGTGAAGAAATTTGTAATGAGTGAGACACAGAATGCTACAGGGTTAGAGGGTTCAATGACGGAATATTGAGGTACAAAATATCGATACACAAAAATATTCAAAAATAAACCTTGTGAACAAAAATATGGCCTTTCTATACTTATCTAACAAAACAACAATTATAAAGAGCAAAAATATTGCTTTTAACAATATCGTTTTTTACTAATATCGAATACAAAAAGAATAGTTACAAAAATATCATTCCCTTTAAACAAACCTATAAATTGTCAAATATCGCATCACACAATGACAACAGCAATATTGCTAAAATAAGTACATTTTTTATTACTCATCATAAAAATAATGATATTATACATTAAAGAAAACATTAAACCAAACAAATAAACAACATATACACGTATTTTAACAATAGAATATTCACATTAATTTACAAAATAAATATAAATAAACCCAGGAAAATATAACTCAATATATACCTTCAATAAAATAAATATGTATAATCACTACCTTTATACCACAATTTATATATACATACAGATGTTTATACATATATTAAACCAGTCCTTAGTGCTGCATCACTCAACAAAAATCCACAGGTCTCCTCTGCTGTTCAATAGTTTAATCAGGATATACATGAATATCCATACATGTTTCGGAGACATCAGGCTTCTTGCACATGGGTCCGGAAGCGGACACTATGCTTGTCACTTATTCTTTTCACTGATTTGCAATTCACAGAGAGAGAGGACAGAGTTCTCATAATACATTATAGAGGGTCTGCCAGCATGGGCACCATTTCCACATAAGAGTGATCAAAGCCATAACATAATGAAAAAAATGCAAGCTGCCCATTGCGTTTCGATTAGAAAATAAATGCCGTACCATTTTGAGTGACATCTCACAATAAATACTATAAATGCAAATTAAACATTAATCAATCTTGTGGTATGAAGAAATGGCAACTCCAAATTCATGCTGACATGTCCGGTGGCGTCTGCCTACTACACTTCATGAGACCTAATGCCCATAGCGTGAACCATTTAGATATTCACATAAGGCATTATTTTTACCCGAAAGCTTTTAATCCCTCATGTTCATTGTGTTTAAAACTGGACGTCATTCTGACCTCTCATGTACATAGTGTATGAAACTTAACACGCTAGGCAAAGGAGTCTCAGAAGCTACGAGGAGCTACGGAATGCCGCCCCAGTGGGTGTGCATCAACTTCCAATTTTCCAGCGCAACATTTGGTATGCGGTTATAACTAAAGAATTACCCTTTTGTCTTGTTTGGAGGGATCTAATTGCGGGTATACGACACTTTTAAAATCCCCTTTAATAATCACAGATATATACGCAAATCTGGTAAGCATGACAGTGAGATGGGCCAAGAAGGCTTGCTGTGCTACATTCAACGCATACATGCGGGCTAATAAAAGGGGCCTGCCATCTAACTGTCACTCCACCAGAACATTTCGCCCTTTAGAGTCTATTTCCATGGCCATGCATCGAAAGGGAAATGCAGGCCTAACCCATATAAAGCCTGAATAAGTAGTGCTGTAACATTGACCACACCAACGTTCCTGGACAAGCGCGTCTTCCCCTCCTGCATTACGGGTTTCTTGGAGAAAGGCTATCTGGGCTTCACCCCTTCCAATATATTTTTGTACTGTGTGAAGCTTGTTTGCTGTCCCCATACTTTGGACATTCCACATTAAGATATGCAGCCTGGCCATAGCACAATGTGTAGATAAAGGAGGGGAGACACCCACCAGTGGAGGGAGGGGCCCCTCATAATTCTGGTGGGTGGTAGCATGTGAGACAGGCAATACACAGGGCTGAGCAAATGCATATTATGTGACCTTGTCAACAAGTAAACTAGAACCACTTACTCCCAACCCAGGGAGGTCAAGAAAACTCCAACTGTCCAAACAATCAACAAACCGACCCACAGGTAGGATTATCCCAGTGGCATATTTTAATGCAAAACTACGTCTAAGGAGAGGGTCTGGGTGGCGGTTGGCATACCGTCACCAGATACAGTAAGTCCGAAAATCAGTTCGCCATCAAGGTGGGTCACTGACCCATTGCGGTTTAGTGATAGTCAGGAATATAAGAATCTGCTCACCCAGTCCCAGGCATCGGCTGTCTCAGTGAAGAAATAGCTGGTGCTGTTCACCATTACCTTCAATTTTACTGGGGAGAGTAGCGAGTAAGTCAGTCCTGCCTGCCTCAAGCTTTTCTTTACTCCCAGGAAGGAGGCCCTACGTCACTAGATGGCCAGAGTGTAATCTGGTAATAGGAATATACGCACATTGTCATAGAGTATTGGCTCTGTGGTCCTACTGCTCCTGGACTGGCCTTTTTATCCCTGTAGTTCTTAAGACTGGCCACCACTGGCCTGGGAGCAGCTCATGGTGGCAGTTGCGGCGCCAGCACTCGATAGGGATGCTCCACAAGGCCCAGATCTCTGTACTGGGGTGAATGTAGGACATTGTTCTGCACTCCGTCCATCAATTGTTATTTTTGCATTTGTCACCCCGAGTGGGACGGGTACGCTCAGATGTGTGTCCCATGCTCTCCATGCCACTGGAGACAAGCTATCCTGGCTGATGAGGGCTGAAAGCCCGAAACCGGTCCTAGGATGCTTGTTTGCAGTCCAGGGAGGACCTGGCCTGGCAGGTTTGGCTGGACTGTTCCCATTGGGTGCAGGGTGAAGACTGGTTTGCATATATAGCTGGGTTCAAACTGGAATGGCATGGGGAGCAAAAAAACTATGGATTTAGGCCCAGATCTGCGTACTAGGGTGAATGTATGACATTGTTCTGCATTCTGTACATCAATTGTTCTTTTTGCATTTGCCACAAGGTATTGAGCTTATAGTTTCATCATGCGCACCCCTGTTTGCGCCAACCATGTTTCACAAAATAGCACTGGGTTGGACCCTTCCTCCCCTTTGGGGATGCCCACAAAATTGCAAATGAGAGAACACCCTCTGATGCTAGCGCTGGCGCTATATGTGCACCAGCGCCATCTGTAGTACAGAAGGGGCTGCACACTTGTCTGCTGCCCCTTCTGTAATACAAATGTGCCCTGGCGCAAACACACGTTGCTCCCCCAGGGCACTTTGTATAATATGGCCCCTGGAATACTTTGTTTTTCTAAGTAAAATCAATGACATGGGTACACGTGGCAACTGTGGGTGCATAAGGTGGAAGCATATTTCACCGAATTTCAATTTAAATTGTATTGCATTCGATTTATCAGAGTCTTGTCAAGAAAATGTCTATAAATGATAAAGGAAAAATGTAGTGTATGCAAAATGTATAACATAAATGGAAATTATATTTTCAGAATACAGCATAAAATTGTTGCATGACACAGCTTTTATGTTTGAGAATGTATGGAGGAAGGTGAAATGAAACAGGTGTTTTGGATATGAAGTAAGCTGGTGAGGCATTGTTTTCCTGACCTTTCATGTGGGCCATGTTTTTCCAGAAACCTGGGGCAATAATCTCTTCTTCTCTCTTTAATCTGCACTCATCTTTCAGCTGCAGACCAGTATTCAATACCTGTAAAGAACGTGTATCTACTTGGGTACTTATTCATGGCAACTAGTTAGTTGTACTTCCAGGTTATAGGGCACAGAGTAACGGAAGGGGAGTTCACAGAAACGGTTTGGGGCAAAATTTACCTTGCTTGAGGGTATTGCCTGCATTCCTGAGCCTGTAGGGTGCAGACCCACACAATGGCATATGGGAGGATGGAGACTAGGATACCCTTGGAAGTTTTATGAGAACCTATTACTAAGGGGTTGCTCTTCCTGGACACTACTATTTGATAGTTAGTAGGGAAGAAGTCTGCCTGGAGATTGTATTGTTAATGGTGAGGATGTTTCAAGGCATGGCCTGCCTTTTTGTATGTTCTTATTACTATGTCATAAAAGTGTGTGATGGATGATCATAACTACATGTTGTGAGATATATTACCTTTAAGAAAGGCTTGACCATGTGGTATCTGCATTTTTGCCTGCACTACAGCCAAAGAAGACATCAAAAAAGGAACACCTCAATCCAGTGCCAGGACCTTAGGAAGTACATCCACGTCCTGTCTGGAAAATGAGTATAATGGTTGTGTCCACATAACGTTTATGCAGTTTCCAGTTCCTCTTGACCATGAAAGAGGATGTTTTGCAGGGTGCTCACAGAGGTACTGTGATGCAGGGCTGGTATCTGTATGTCAGCCAGTTTCGCAGCGGTGAGTGTATATCACACAAAGTCTTTAAAACTCTCTGGAGAAGCTGTTGTTCTGCCTAGCACAAAGAAGACTGTATGACTGCTCATGGAGGGAAGGAGAGAGCCTAGGCCTAGCCATACTGGAGGAGAGGCTGTCCAGGAGTAGAAGACCTGCTATGTTCCCAGCTGTGGAGTGTCCAAAAGAGGCCGAATGACACTGAAAGACAAACCTGTACTTTCTGAAGTTGTGTGATGTCAACCGTTTTCCTCTGCGAATAATGTGTGAAATCACATCAAGAAACTACAAGACACCAACAGTGTGCTATCCAGCACTCTTGCAGCGTGCCTGAGGTGCTTGTCCAGGTGCTGCTGAATTTGTGGTACATCCTATGAGAGCCATCATCGCTGCTGCAGTGGTACATGGAGTCTGCAACTGCTAAAGCCATATATTCACCAACCCAGGTTATCATGCTGCTCATTTGAGTGGCCTTATGGAGGTGTGAGTCCGGGGGCGTGGCAAAGACCACCAACAAGATGGCTGCATCTTAGTGAGGCTCAGGATCCGGCGGTCTCGGATATGCTGCTCGCCACTGCGTTATACTAACGCTGGTGTCCCCACTGCAGACTGGGAGTGCTGTGGCTCGAGGAGACGCGGGGGCGATGCCCTCATGCACCACTGTTACCTGAAGCTGAGTGAAATCAGGAGTGTTGCGGTGCCGCCGACATTGCCTCGGAGGCCCTGCTGCAACAGGCCGAGATCGCTCGATCTTGTCGGTTGCCGACACGCCACCTCCCTACTCCTCCATGTATGGGCTACGGAGCAGTTGGCTCCTTCAGACTTGGCCTGCGGCCCTGCTCCTGATCCCAGAGCTGTGAGGAGTGGGCTGCTGCGAGTCCGGAGTGTGGACGAAGTGCGGCCTGAGTGGTTGTCTGAGTGCCGCAGGCTGCGCCTACCCCTGGCCGCTGCCTGCAGCGCGTTGCTGGAGTCCTGTAAATGCCCTTATACAACGCTCATGGGAGGCTGCTGCGGGTGAAGAATGTCCAGTCTGTGAGCTTTGACCTTGTTTAACGAAGCCGAACTCCTGGCACATGTGGAGCTGTGCAAAAGGGAGGTGCTGCGCTCACCCGTCTACTTGGCAGCCCCCCCCAGAGACAGTAGCCTATATCATCTGCTCCATAGCAGGGGGTGCTTGAGATATAGACCATCGTCTGGACACCGGCCGGTATGGGGCTATAAAGAGACAGGGAATGCTGAGTACATGCCCCCCACTGGCACGGACTCCCCACTGTTTGCATATTGATCCTCTGGTCTTATGTGAGCAGATTCTGGGAGCTCATCTGCCGCACTGCCTGCTTACACCCAGAATTGGGGAGCTGGGAATAGGATCCCTGCCTACTGACACACTGCATGACCGAAGTTGTGACTCACGGACATCTCTACGCATATAGACACAACGCTGGGGGCCCCACATGTGACAATTCATGCAACCCGCCTTGCTAGATTTTGGAGTTTCCCCCGTAATAGGGGGACCCACCCTGGGTGGTAGCTCCCCGCGTGTCCAGAAACTCCACGATGTTGACTAAAGCCTGTACAACTATTGTGAGGCAGGCCTAGTTGGGTGGGAAGATTGAAGATGCTGAGTGCACACCCTCCCCCTGTACCCGCGGTGTTCGCTTACTGAAGACATGACATGAGTCGTTCTGACCGCGCTGGTCACCGCGGCTACCAGTCAGATTCAGAAGAGCCCTCTGGACGAGGTGGTGCCGCAGCTCCTCCATTTGACATCTCAGCTGTGATGGTCAAACTCAAGGCGGGCTTCAGAGCCATGGATGCATGCTTCGATACACTAACTGGCCACATGAACAGTCTGTGCGAGCGGATGAACAGACAGTGAGCCCGGATTGATGGTGCTGAAGAAAGGATCTCCAACCTGGAGGATAAATCTGTGACAACGCAGAAGCGCATAGATAAAATGGAGCGCCTTTTAAAACAAGTGGCAATCAAGAACGAGGACCTGGATGCCAGATCTCGTAGGAATAACATTCGTATCTCGGGAATTGTAGAAAATAACGACATGGGGCATCCTGAGATCTTTGTTGAACAATTGCTACTGGCCTTATTTGACCGCCCTGCGGTTGGCCTAGGAAGAGGGTCCTCTTCAATACCAAGGTTCGAATATCCCCATCTTCCCTGATTTCACATCAATAGTACAGGAAGCTCGGCGGAAATACCCCTTTAGACTAACCCTGGGCGTAGTTCGCGAAGTAGCGCTACGCATAGCTATGCAAAGTGCACTTCGCACTACGCGAGCTACGCGTAGCACTTCACGAACTGCGTAGTGCACTTCGCACTACGTGAGCTACGCGTAGCACTTCGCGAACTGTCTAGTACCCTGTTCGCACTGTACAAGATGCCGTTTTCAATGATTGCACGGTGTGGACAAGCATCCGGCACTGTGCAATCATTGAAAACGGCATCTTGCACAGTGCAAGCTGTAATTTTCTGCTGCTCGAGTAGATTTTTACTCGAGCGGCAGCTTTCTCAACGCGGACTGTAGTTTCTAATCGCGAGCGGTCGCAAGCATACACGACCCCTCGCAATCAGAAACCTGACCTCCCTGCGTTGAGAATCTCGCCGGGAGGTTTATTTTCCACGCTCGCGATTGGCAACTTGATGTTGCTGATCGCGAACAAGGAAAAAGTCTCGCCGGGATGTCATTTTGCTTGCTCGCGATCGCCAACTTGACGTTGAGGACTGCGAGCAAGCAAAAAATGAGCTCTGCACTACGCTACGCTTCGCGTGTTTGCACTGTGCTATGTGCAATTCGCGTAGTGCGAATTAGCTCAAACTTCACAAACTACGCGAGCGTAGCATGGTGCTTTGCCCAGGCTTACTTTATACGCCAAGGCCTACTATAAAACTATCCATGCTGGATCTCCATAGAATGACCATGCGCCCCCAGATGCTAATGGGACACGGGGACACAGGAGCCCGCCCACCACATCTCGAAATGAGAATGGGGGGATGGTTGGCTGCTGGGTCTGATGTTTGATACCCTTGCCTCCTTGCTTGTATATACATCAGTAAATGACTCATATTGAATATTTCCTCATTTGGGTATCCAAATTCATGGTGGCAGGCACCGCATTCCAGCTTTGACTCTTTACTTTGTAGGGACCTCCGGAGACTGAGTTGCTCCCATGCCCCCATGATGAACACCATTTTAGATTGTTGTGGTTTATGTTTTTCTTTCTTTCTTGAGGGACTAAATGGGATTCACAGGATAATGTTGGATCTAGTGTGGGTGGAGAGTGGTACTCTTCTGTGGGACTCTTTTACTAGAGTTGAAATGTTTTTTGATGTTGCACATCGCATCTTAGCATTCACCACCTATACTGTTGTAAGGCACAAGGCCCTTGGTCCGATGTATGATCACTTCATACTAACTCCACAACATGGTCACGTCCATCGACCTAGGTGTAGTTACCTGGAATCTACGCGGTATTAACAATGCCCGCAAAGAGAAACAGATACCGACATATCTTAATAAATATTCCGATAACATTGGTTTTCTTCAGCAGACCTATTTCTCCCCATGTGCTTACCATACGTTTGCTAGGAACTGGAGCACACATCGATATTTCTCATGTTACAGTTCCTACTCGCGTGGTACCTGTATCTTGATTCATAAAACTGTACCTTTCTTTATCACTCCAACCACTCGGACATGGCAGGCCGATATCTGCTAGTACATTGAACGCTGGGAGACAAAAGTACATTATTAGTCAATATATATGCCCCTACAACTGATGACCCTGATTTTTTTTAAACCTCTTTTCCCAACAGGACAGATTTGTGGTGTAACATTTTATTATTGGTGGGGATCTTAATTTACCACTTTGTTTGGACACCGATTCCGCTAACACGCTTCCATTTGATAAACGTAGGGCCCGAGACTTATATGCTGCATGATGCATGGCGTACCCATCACCCTACGATATCCAGATACACCTTCTGTTCAGCACCCCATTCAGTCTGGACTCGATTAGGCTATTGGCTATTGTCGGCCACATCTCACTAGTGGATATCCGAGGTAACAGTGCTCCCTAGAACACTCTCAGATCACAATCCAGTATTATTGAAACTTCAGATTACATATGTAAGTGGCCTCGATTTCAGCTGGTGTTTCAACAGCGATTCTCCCTGGAACCAAGTGTTCAGTAGTGAGATTCATAGGTCCATTCTTTAATATTTTTAGCACAATGCAGGAACTGTGCCCTCACAGGCAACCTTGTGGGAGGCTTTTAAGGCCTTCAGCAGAGAGATATGTATATCCAAGCAGGTGGGTATTCTTAGAGATATACGCACACAATTAAGCTGGATTGAAACAAAACTGCAGGAGAGGGAGCATAGCAAGGAGACTGATCGAGTGCTTGGACTGACCCGATGGGCAGAACAACTGGCCGATTATCGCGAGTTGGCAGAAGGGGAAACCGAATATCAGAGTAAACACTCCCAAGCTCGTCGCTATTGTGAGGGCAAGAGACCTGGCCGCACCCTTGCTCGCATTCTACGTCCCAACAGATCGGTTAATTATGTCGCAGAACTCAGAGCGGAGAATGTAGGGGCCATTACGAGCACAGAACGTGTCATGGCCACGCTCTGTACTTACTACCAAAAATGGTACTCTTCTCAGGTAACTAACTAATGACCCTGAGACACTATCAGCATACCTAGCCGATACTGCCATGGTATGGCTTGAGGATGGTCAGAGACAATTCCTCACTGAGCCACTCACCCTAGAGGAGGTGACCCAAGCTATTGGCACTCTAGATGGCTCAAAAGCGCCTGGGCTCGACGGACTAACAAGGGGGCATTTTATAAAGTGTATAAGCAACAACTTGCACCAAGATTGTTGGCATTATATAACGAGGCCATGCAGGTTGGCACTTTACCCACCACGCCCTGAGAGGCAGTCCTCACCTTGCTGCTGAAACCCGGTAAAGATCCTGGTAATTGTGTGTCACATCGCCCACTATCTTTGTTAAAGTTAAATAATAACATTTTGGCCAAGGTGCTAGCAACCCGATTAGCCTTGCTAATGGAGCCGCTCGTCTCCTCGGCACAGTATGGGTTCGCTCCACACCAGTCTCCGTATTGAATCTCCGTACTGCTTCTGCGGTGCTTAATAAAATGTCTCCCGTCATGCCCACTGTTGTGGCATTTCTCGATGCAGTAAGGGCCTTCAACTCCCCCGAGTGGCCTTTTCTCCGGGCTGTGTTAGGCAAACTGGGCTTTACCCCTGTTCATATCGCTAATTATGACCCTTCCAGGTATGCCGTTCCCCCTCCGCACAGCACCGCCTGTGTGTCCCTGCCCCAGCTGCAGCTTCTGAGGAAGTTCGAGGCCCTCCTCCACCCGCAGGCTACCACCTGCGCCTCTTCCCTGGTGGCCAGTGGTAGGCCGTAGGTTTGCTCTGAGCCTACGACAGACCCGAGACCTGCTGACCTTCAGGAGGATAATGAAGACCTGGCTGTTCGATCGGTAGCGGCCCCACCTCCCCCCCAGCACCTTGAGACCCTTGCGGGTATGTAGTTCGCTTAACAAATGACTGATTGATTGATTGAATTATGCTACTATAATCCAATCCGACTGCCCGCATTAGAGTGAATTGTGCTATATCAGATGCGTTCCTGATTCTGCGTTGTTTTCGGCAAGGGTGCTCATTATACCCGCTTTTATTTATAATGGCAATGGATCCTCTGGTCCAGGTGATGCAGGAGTGCCACTTGCATTGCGGGTTCCAACTCACCCATGGACCTTTACTAATATCACTGTATGCAGACGACATTTTACTGTTCATCTGCAACCCCCACCTCAATCTCCCCCTTCTTAAGCAGGAGATAGTCAGATTCAGTGTCTTCTCAGGCCTCCGTATAAATTGGGCCAAGTCAGAGCTGTTCCCGTTAACGGACGCGACAGCTCCTTCCCCCGGCTGAGCTCCCCTTTAAATGGGCACCCGATGGGACTAAATACTCGGGCATCCACATCCATAGAGAAAAGGAGCAGGTACTACAACAAAATTACAGGCCAGCTCTGTCAGATCTCGATGCACAGGTGGAGCTTTGGATAAAACTACCTCTGTCAATAGCTGGGCGAGTTGCAATTATAAAAATGGTTGTCCTGCCCCGCTTTCTATAGCTCTTCACTAACATCCGACCCTTGACCTTGTTGGTAGGTCGCTCCCCTACCACACAGCTCCGCCTGCGTGTCCTGACCCTGCCACAGCTGCCACTGCTGTAGAAGTTGAGGCCCTTCTCCACCCGCAGGCTACCACCTGCGTCTCATCCCTGGTGGCCAGTGGTAGGCCTTTGGTTTGTATCTCTGTCGCTGTCTGTCTGTCTTCCCTGTATTGCCCATACTGTCTGTGACCGCTGTTGCCTGTTTCCCCCCTGTGCCTGCATTCTTATCTGTGCCCGTTTTGCCTTCTGTTCCCCCTCGCTGCCCCTGATTTGTGCCCGTTTTGCTTGCCTTCTGTCCCCCTCGTTGCCCCTTCATTCTGTGCCCTCTTGCCTTCTGTTCCCCCTCGCTGCCCCTGATTTGTGCCCGTTTTGCCTTCTGTTCCCCCTCGCTGCCCCTGATTTGTGCCCGTTTTGCTTGCCTTCTGTCCCCCTCGTTGCCCTTTCATTCTGTGCCCTCTTGCCTTCTGTTCCCCCTCGCTGCCCCTGATTTGTGCCCGTTTTGCCTTCTGTTCCCCCTCGCTGCCCCTGATTTGTGCCAGTTTTCCTTGCCTTATGTCCCCCTCGTTGCCCCTTCATTCTGTGCCCTCTTGCCTTCTGTTCCCCCTTCATTCTGTGCCCTCTTGCCTTCTGTTCCCCCTCGCTGCCCCTGATTTGTGCCCATTTTGCCTTCTGTTTCCCCTCGCTGCCCCTGATTTGTGCCTGTTTTGCCTTCTGTTCTCCCTCGCTGACCCTGATTTGTGCCAGTTTTGCTTGCCTTCTGTCCCCCTCATTGCCCCTTCATTCTGTGCTCACTTGCCTTCTGTTCCCCCTCGCTGCCCCTGATTTGTGCCCGTTTTGCCTTCTGTTCCCCCTCGCTGCCCCTGATTTGTGCCCGTTTCACCTTCTGTTCCCCCTTGCTGCCCCTGATTTGTGCCCGTTTTGCTTGCCTTCTGTCCCCCTCGTTGCCCCTTCATTCTGTGCACTCTTGCCTACTGTTCCCCCTTGCTGCCCCTGATTGTGCCCGGTTGCCTTCGGTGCCCTCGCCGCTCCCGTTCCTGCCGCTGCATCCCCTGCGGCCCCGCCCCCCTCACTGCCCATTTTCTGCCCCGCCTTCCGCCTCCCAGCTGCTCCTCCCTCCCACATCCCCATATATGGCGGCCGCTGGCGCACCAAAGGCGCACCTAATGCAAGTTCGTCTGCGCCCAGTGCCAGAACCCCTGGTCCCCGCACATGCCACGACGACCACCACCGCTACGATGCCAGCACACTCCACGTTCTCAACCCCGGACGGACCCACACCTACCTCAAGGCTGCCCCAAAACGCACATACGGTCCCTTCACCTGCCGGAACTGCAGCTACACCAGCCTCAGACTTGCCGAACAACCCACCAAGAAAGACCTCAACCACCTCCAATGCATCCTACTGAACACCCGCTCTGCACGCAGACACGCCCTCGAGCTCTGGGACCTGCTCGACACATCATCCCTGGACGTCGCCTTCCTGACAGAGACCTGGATGAACGACTCCTCCGCATTGGACATCGCCATAGCCATCCCAGACGGCTACAAGATCACCCGCAGAGACCGCACCGACGGAGTCGGAGGAGGAATCGCCATCGTCCACAAGAACAGCATCAGGGTCTCGACCAGCACTGACGACACTCTCAGCACCGCCGAACACATGCATTTCCAGATCCACACAGACCCCAACTCCACCCTCAGAAGCATCCTCGTCTACAGACCCCCCAGACCCCGACCCCAGTTCAGCGACTCCATTGCCGACTTCATCAGCATGCACGCCCTGACCGCCACCGACTACATCCTCCTCGGAGACCTGAACTTTCACCTTGAGAACAACGACAGCAACTCAACAACCCTGAACGATAACCTCGCCAACCTTGGACTGAGGCAACTCGTCACAACGCCTACCCACTCCGCCGGCCACACGCTTGACCCCATCTTCTCCGCAAGCCCCCACGTCACCTTCAGCCACACCACCAAACTCCTCTGGACCAACCACCGCTGCATCCACTTCTCCTTCCAGAAACCCACCACACACCACTGCACCCAACAGATCCCTCGCCGCTGCTGGAGAAAAATCACCGAAGACCAACTACACGCAAACCTCACCCTCAGCCCACCCACCGAACCCTCCAACACCAACGATGCTGCCCACAGCCTCAGACGCTGGATCGACAACTGCACCAACACCCTCGCACCATTGAAGGAACCCCCCCACAGAGATACCAGCAAGAGGGCCAGCTGGTTCACCCCAGACCTCCTAGCCTCCAAGCGAGCCTGCCAGAAACTAGAGAAGAGATGGCACAGCGAACAGACTCCGGACAGCCACGCAGCCCACAAGGACGCCACCCACAACCACCATCACCTCATCAGGACTGCCAAGAGGACCTCCTTCAAAGACCGACAACAACGCACACAATAGCAAGGAGCTCTTCAACATCGTGAAGGAACTCTCCAACCCCAGCTCAAACACCAACAACATCCCGCCGTCGCAAGCCCTGTGCGACTCCCTCGCCACTTTTTTCCACCGCAAGATAGCAGACAGCCACGACAGCTTCAACACCAAGACAGCCCCAACAGACAGCAACAAAACAGACTCTCCACACACCATCAATCACGACCCCCTGCTAGCCTAGACCAGCATGAGCATCGATGACACCATCAAGACCATGAGCACAATCCACTCCGGCTCCCTGTCAGACCCATTCCCGCACCACATCTTCAACAAAGCCAGCAGCTCCATCGCACCCCACCTGCGCAACGTCATTAATCTCTCCCTCGAGACCACGACCTTCCCAGAGAGCTGGAAACACGCCGAGATCAACGCCCTACTCAAAAAACCCAAGGCAGACCCTAGAGACCTCAAAATCTTCCGGCCCATCTCTCTGCTCCCGTTTCCGGCCAAGGTCATCGAGAAGACAGCTAACCCTGTTGCAGGGATTCTGCTCATGCACAGAACTATGTGCAGGAAACCAGGACCTCAGTGAATTGTGGTGTACCAAAAAACTCACTTCAGAACCCAGAACCCCTATCCGACCAGCATCAGTGTCCCATTCGTTATCCGTATTATCTCGGAGATCCCAATGTATAGACAACCCAGAACAAGCGACTTACAGTACTCTCAGGAATGGTGGGAATTAGAAATACCTGTTCGTTATTATTCTCATTTCAGTCCACAACAAGAGTAATCAGAGACACGGTAAGGTTTAAAGAGTTTATTTGATAAACCTTGTGTCCTAAAATGCAGTACTTTGGCTAACATAAACAGACAAATGATTAAAATCAAAACCATCAGCATTGTTACAATACCATAAAAAATGAAAGGAGAAATCATAGTATAAATGACAGTGGAATACAGCCACCTTCCTTTCGCTAGTAAACTAATATTATTAGACTAGTAGAAGGTCTCTAGGCTTGAATGGGGAACCCCATACCGTAAAGAACAGCTTAGTTGAATCACATCACAGGATCAGGTGTGCTCTGCTCCTGGGAAAGCTCTTCTTCAGAATGAATGTTAAAGCATGCAGCCTGCAATATTAAAAGCACTTGACTCTCAGGTATTTGCAGCTGTGTGCGTGTTATGGCTAAATAGTGGGCCGATCAACCTGAACTCGAAAACATGCATTGTCTGGCGACCCAGACTGTTTCTTTACACAATGTTCAGACCAAGGTCGCAGCGCACGTCTAGGGATGTGAACAACAGACAGTTCTCATGTGAAAAAAAGGCGAGCAAGCATTTTTCAATAATAACATGTAACTGCAGTGTCGTGTGCAAAAGCAGCAAAAGTGGCAAGATGGCTTTCTAACATTTAACGCGGTTATGCTAACTTAGCAGTGTATGTATATAAATTGCAGCCCTCACTACACCCCCCCTTGATCGGACCACTAGCAAAATAGGGATCTAATTAAGGAACACAGAGTTCAAGTTCGATAGAACAAAACTAAGTGCATGAATTGGAAATCCATAAAAAGGGGCAGTGAAGGTTCGAAGAGAAAAAAAAAATAAAAGGGGAAAAAAAAACTTGGAATGGAAAAATTATCGGCAAGGCTCAACGAGCCCGAATGTCGAATGAAAAACCAAAAAGTCTGTGCAAAGGAAATTTGGACGACATCCAAGTTAATCCATCAATGTATAAGCACAGTAAGTAGCAACGGCCTCAAAGAGGAAATCATTTGAACGTCCTGCAAAATTGTCTGCCATACAGTTCAATAAGGGGAATGAATATACATGTTCTTCTACAACTGGAGCCTCTAGTACCATCAGAGGACAACTGGCGTGTTCTTCAAGATAACTTCGTGCTAGGAAGTCATCCGCAGCCGTACCGATGTCCCAATTCTCTAAGACTCCATGTGCCGCTCCACAGGCCATAATCCTGACATCAGAACAGTACAACTCATGAGCCACTAAGGGACTCATGAGTCGATCATAATCCAGGGCGGGAGACACCGAGTTTGACAAGCACAAATCCAGAGCCCATTGGAATGGACATTGTAGGCAATGAAAGATAGGTTGTATGCATGTAAAGTAGGAAAACCGGAAGGACAATCCATAGGCTAAGCTCAAGGTTGCCAGTGGTAGTGTTCCATAGTATTCAAGCATCCGGTTACGAAGATGGAGCAGCCGGGACAGGCTCTCTTGTGACACAAACTGTGCAGCCATTGCGTAGTAAGCAGACCAACAACAGCACCCCAGCCACGAGGGCGAGAATCAACGGGAGACCTCCAAAGACGCTGGAAAAAATAGAATGAAAAAATGCTGGGATCACACCAAAAATAGTTTGGAAGGAGGTCATGAGGCCGGAGCCCACAATTTTGAAAAAATGTGCCAGGCCACTTGTTGACGAGGCATTAAAGATAGTCTGAATCAGGGCACCAAAATGAAGTGGGAGATCAGTATTTAAAAGCGCTTGCACCTCGGTGCGCGTGTTTGCTACGTGAAGGACAAATGTTTCCCGGGAAGAAGTAAGCGCGACTTCTTTTTGAGACAATAGAGCCCTTATTCTGCTCATCTTGTTGAACTCTGCTTTCAAGGTTGGAATCGAAGGTCAGATGGATACATCCAGCCATCCATGCAGGGGTGGGAAAAGGACATTCTTACAGCAGACTACCCTCTGTGATACAGTCACTATGTAGGGAATTCCCACGAACATCCCGCAGCAGGCTTCATAATTTAAAAGCAAATAACTACCGTTAGCCAGCAACGTGAAAGAAGGTGTAATAGCTGGTACAGGAATCCCTTTCAGGACGCAAGCTTGATTAGGAGCATGCACATTGCATGCACCATGCAATTGAATGTGCCTACATACTACAGAGTGATCAGGTGTAGAAGTGCATTCTTCTCCCTTCAAGTAGACCTCTTTACCGTCTCTAGTACACCTGTATGTAAATGGGAGTGACCAAACCTCATGCAGGAAGGCAGTACCCAGTTGTTCATATCTACCTAGGGCATAATGTTTCATGCATGAACTGAATTTAAACAAAGGAAACGGCAATGTGATTAACCTGTGGATAAGCCACACAGCTGATTTCAATTTGGCCACAGAGAAAGGTAAAGGTTCTAACTTTTCAATATGCAGTAATGAGTATGTCGCGTCCTTCATGGACATGAATTGTTGTCTTGCAGTGAGATTAAAGGGAAGGAATAAAGAAGATGTATTCATGTAGTCCCAGGGGACTTTCCCAGCCTTTAACGTTTGCAAAGTCCATGCAAACTGCATTATAGAACGCAATTGATTTTGACCATGATACAAAACAGACACATCATCCTGTACAATATCAACAACAGAAGAAACAATGTTGTCTAAAGTGTAAATTCTGGAAGAAAGGGTGTTAATGCTATTATCTATAACAGCAAGTACTTTTTCCATATTGGCTTGATCAATAGCCCTCAATCTGGAAGCAGCTTCAATTTGCGATAATTTCCAAACTTCGTTATAAATAGCATACACCCATCTTTTGGACCTGCCACCCACAGGACCCTTAACAAAATCATTCAAATCTATTTTGTCATGTAATTTCGATAAATGAAGTTTAACAGATGCCAAGGTGGAATGTTGCAGCCAGGACTGGCATAACTTCCCGACAGAGTAAGTAGTTACAGAATGAGAAGATTCAAAACGAGGGTCTACGCGAACCTGCGTATACCCAGGTGTCAAACCCAGAAAACAACGTTGACAGGAATCAGAACTTGTCTGCCAAGTCAACCATCCCTCAGAGTGCAATTTGGAAATATTGAAGGATGTATTGGCAACATATGACTGCAACGCATCAAGGGACAAATCTGTATGGTTATCCCAATCAGGATAAGCGCCCAGATTCGGAGTAGAGGGAGAATTTAGTTTTCTCGATGTAGCCAATCCAAAGCAGGTGGTCTGGAAGATTGTTGAATTTAAAAACAACATGTGGTTTGGTATAAGGCAGGCACGATGCAAAGCTTCTGTTCCTTGTACCTGCCATGGTTTGGAACCCTAAACCGATTTAAGATCAATAGTAGCATCCCACGGATCATAACCTTTGATTGACAAATCATCCATAAAGGATTTGGAATATAATAATTTTGTGTGTCAGCCTAACCTTCGAGGCAGACTCAGCCGCCACTTTGAAATAAAAGGAGGCAGGATTTGACACACTGAAATCAGAAAAGTATGTGAATTTGTCTACCAACGTGGTGGAGCTACCCAGGATTGGCGTTGGACAATGTTCCCATTGGGTAAAATTTACAAAATTTCGAAACGTATTAGCTTTATGTAGGAAATGATTGCCATAATGTTGCTAGCAAAACTGCTCACCATAATTAGCAGTATCTAAATACAAATCCTCAGCATCAAACGCAGCATAATATTTCAAATCAGAAAATAGTGCTTCTATGGCCTGAACGTCCCAATCATCAGAACGGACGTTTTGTTTAACTACATCCCCCATAGGAACACGAAATACATTCGGTGCATTAATAACCTCCGTTGGACCATGAATCTGAAATTTAACAGCATCCCACACAATCCCATCTAACATGGGCCAGGCAGTGTTATTCACAAAAGTCTGGTCCCTCTTCATGACGAGTGAGGGGCCAAAGTTCCATCAATTAGTCTAATTGTCGATCTTTCTTTGAGGTAGTGTCCATTCACAAGACGGAAAAACACGACCATAAAGCCAATGGACATGAACAAAAAAATACATATGAGCATCAGCCAAATGTAATTACAAGGGGGAATTAAAAAATTTCTTTTAAACCAAACAGCAAAAACCTGTGACGGGGCATTGGAAGTCATTGAGTCAGTGTCAAAGGAGAAACAGGATTGGGTAACTGCGGTTGATTGTAAAACAGGCAATGTTACTGTCAGGTGTCAGCAGCGCAAGAAGGATTCGGAACACACTAACCTCTGCGTAGCAGCCAGCAGGGACGATGTTGTGCAGAGAATATTCCCCCCTCCACCGGACACTGCCTCTCCCCACAGTGTGACGTAACACAGCTATGGGGAAGAGTACCCCGTGGAAAAGGGAAAGGAATCAGCCGATCACCTATCTTGAACTTTACCCGTGTGCCTGTTTTTTTTCCCAAGACACTCCAATACTCCCAGCGTATGTTTGGTCCATGTAGTTTCCTGTGGCTCCTGAATCAAGTAAGGCCTCCAACTGCACTACGGTAGTCCCTTCAATCCACAAGGAGACGCCAACATTCAAATGAGCCACTGCAGGTTGGATGGTGTTCGCAATGATAGATGAGATCGGTATGCGTTGTTTACCCGAACCAGTGACCTCAGTCTGAATCGGGCTCTTCAGTTTTCCGCCAGCCCTTTAGTCTCCAAGGCGGCTTGGGCTCTTGGCGTACCGCTTCGTTCCGGGAGCTGAGCCCTGGCACGGCATTCTCGTATGAAGTGCCCGCCTTTTCCACAATAAAGGCAGAGTTTCATCTTTCTCCGCTTTTCCCGTTCTTCGGTAGTGAGGGGGCCTCGGATACCCCCTATCTGCATTTGTTCCGGGCCGTCGGCTTCCTTGGAGCGATCGTCAAGCGGCGGCCGAGGACGGGGACATAGAGGACGCACCTCCCCTCTATTCCTATCCCCTTTTCTTTCCTGTAACCGGTGTTCTAATTGTACCGTAAGGTAAATCAATTCTTCGCACGTGGAGGGCATTTGTACCACCTGTGCCAAGACATCCTTCAGATCTCCTCTCAGCCCTTGGTAAAATAGAGTGGTTCTTTTCTCTTGGGGCCAATCGGTCTCTACAACTAAACGGTTAAACGAGGTAATGTAAGACAACAGGTCCTGGGATCCTTGTCGAAGGGTAAGGAGTTCGCGATCCAGGGACATCATGGATGTCAGTTGTATATAAATCCATTAAGTTTGTTCTTATACCATCCAATATATAAATGCTTATAGAAGATGATGATTTGAACCTATAATGTTGACTAATATAATAGTATGAATTGTAAATCTAATGTTATTACGAATCGAGCAAAAACGGCAATTTAGGTGTACTCCTATTATTAATACGAAAACATACATGTTGGCCTATGTAGTTTATTCAAAAAATATGTAGAAGTAACAACGTGACACTTTAAAAAGATGCCATTTGATAAATGCGAAAGTAATCAGCAACGGAGTCTTACAAATATACAGTCCTGTTGTATTGACTGTGTCGTAAAAAACGACAAAAAGGGGGGAATATAGAATTTAGATTTTGGAATGGAAGGAGGTGGTGGAAAAAAGTCCCTTATTATTTCAAAGCCTGCATAACTTGTCTTGCTATCAGATCAGATAAGACAACAGTTAAAAGATACTTTCATTTTCATGTACATTTTAAATCATCCGCTTAGTACAAGTTGTTAATGTATTTCTAAAAGAACAGCAGCACCAGTGTAATCATTGGTAGATTGAGTAGTTTCTGGACAGATTTTATAATACATTTAGATGCCACAACTAGCAACTGCTTGATTTGGCTCAACTGAATAAAAGATTTTATCCATTAAAATCTATCTTAGTTCAGAAAATAATGAAATTCATTATCGGTATTATCACCAAACTTGATTGCTTGCAGTCTACAAATCCATTTAGCCTCACGTTGTCTTAAGGTGAGAGCTCTATCACCTCCTCTATTACACGCTGCCACATGTTCAATTCCAAAGAACCAAAATGTATGGTCATTAGCATGAGTTTGTTTATAATGCTCAGCCATAGGATACCTCGGGTCCCCCGCAACTATGGCTCTTCTGTGCTCCTGGATTCTTAGTTTTAGGCTTCTCGTTGTACTTCCTACATATATTTGGTTACATTTACAACCCAATATGTATACCACATAACAGGTTTTACAATTAATGAATTCTCTGATCTTATATTGTTTCTGAGTGTTATACACAAATTCCTTCATTTTGTTTTTACCAAAAGCACACATGTTGCAGGAGCTACATGTGAAAAAACCAGCCGGTTTCGTAGGTAACCATGTTAATGGTTTCCGTGATGAGGTCACATAGCTAGGGCACAGTCTTTCTTTTAGTGTTGTCCCCTTCTTATAGGTGACACTTGGATTTTTGGTGAGAGTCGTTTTAAAAGCGGGTATTTCCAATAGCATATGCCAGCTATTTTTCAAGATTCTAAAAATCCTTTGACTGTGTGAGGTGTACCTAGTTATAAATCGAGGTTTATCATTATGAATCTTCCTCTTCCTAGTGCTGATCTCCAGAGTGGAGTCTCTACTTAGTTGATGCACTCGCGAAATAGCTGATTTTACATCACTTTTTTCATATCCTCTTTCCAAAAATTTACTTCCAGTCTCTAAGACATTTTTTTCGAAGATAGTTGTTTCTGAGCAGTTTCTTCTTACCCTTACTCGCTCTCTGTAGGGGATATTTTTGATAACAGATCTAGAATGAGCGCTAGTAGCATGGAGTACTCCATTACAGGACGTCTCTTTTCGATACAAAGCACTCTGTATCATCCCATCTTTCACGTATAGATGTAGATCTAGAAAATCTATTTTTTCTCTGTTGTAGGTCATTGTTAACGTCACATTATATGGATTATCATTGAGGTAGTGAAAATAATCATGTAGACAAGTTTCAGAACCAGACCAGAGGCATATGATGTCATCAATAAACCTACAAGAAAGTAACAGAGTGCACACCTGTTTCATCCATATTTCATCCTTCATGTTTTTAGTTTGTTCACGTGCGAACCTGGAATCGTGAACTGCCCGGTCACGTGTGTAAATATACTTGAGATAATGTGGCGTAATTTACGCCGCAATCCAGCCGCACTGTGTTATTTGATGCATAACATTAATGCTACAATTAATCCACTTGGTCGAAAGTTTTATTCAAATTTTGTCCATAACTTTTCATCATTGTTCATCCGGTCACATGGTAGACACTTATGGTTACATAATATCCTTAATGCTGTAGACATGCCACCGGGCCTTATCTTAAAGCATGGAATGTTGCATAAGTATTCCTCCATAGATAATCTTTATCACCCAATGCATTTCGGGCCTTTTTCGGCCCTTCGTCAGGGGTTATCTACAAATTTAAAACACTTTTGTTAGACTCATTCGTACATTATTCCTGCTTATAAACAATTATTTAAAATGTGAAGACGTGCATGCCTCAGTCCACCCCGTACTCAAACGTTTTGCCCGCTGAATTCAATGCATTTACCACTAAGTGAAAAGTCCGCTCTATCTTCCCCTCAACCTTCTCTCGTGTTTTTTAACCTTACTTTAAACACACACTGCTCAAATCAGATGTTTAAAAACATTGTTGTTAATCCAAATGTCTCTTTTAGCCAGACCTGCTGAAGCCAACCCTTACCTTGAGCAAACTTTTTGGCGACCGGTTTCATCCTGTTCTAAACCGTTCTGAGTACCCGGCTGTCTCACTCTGCTTCACACACCTGTATCACAACCCCGCCCCTTCATAATCATTGCGGGGAATTTCAATGTTGAGAAGTTTGTAAAAGATATGACACATGCTTAAGAAGGCATACATCACACCGAAAGTATAGGAAATGAAAAGGTTCACCTAAATGTTTTTGTAATGCATTTTGGGCTGTGTAGTTCACAGCAGAAGAGGGAGAGGAAATGATTGGATTGGATATGTACAACTGAGTTTGTGGTGGACGCGCAGCAGTTGAATGTTTAATCTGCTGGTAAATGTCACAATCAAGAACATAAGTGCGAGCCTGTTTATATAACCCGCGCCACCAGTAACTTTGTTGTAACAGATTAACAGTAGCTGCAACGCCGGCGTAGGCAGAGGCCATACCCTCGTGAGCTGCTGTTATCAAGGATGGTCTGCAGTCCGCGTTGGGAATCAATCTATCACCAACGTCGTTAATTCTCACTAATGGGACGTTATCAGGACTTAAGTGATAATGGTAACGAGAAGGGAAACCTCTCGGGTAATTACTTCCCTTCTCCGTAGCAGCAATAGCTGCCAAGATGTCATCATCAATGTTACTTTTGGATCTTGTAACTGCTGCCACTAAATATGTTGCCACTGCTGTTTTCGCTGCTTTGTCAGCTAAGCTGTTACCGAATGCGTGGACACCAACTCGCTGGTGCCCAAGAGTGTGAATTACATTCACGAGAGGCAGATGTTCTTTAAGTTCTGCCACTCGAACCCAAAGCATTTTATGCTTAATTGTGTTACCTTTGGAATCACGATATTCATTTTGAGACCAAAAGAATAGATTGTCGTTGAAGGACTGAACACAGTAAAACGAGTCACTTACTATAAGAGTGGGGACTCGAGGATCAGCAAACTCCAGTGCAAGCACCAGAGCACGAAGCTCCGCTAGCTGTGCGGTACAATCACCCAATGACTGCGTATGCACGACATCAGATTGGAATTCACCATTTACGAAAGTACCTGCCACAATTGCGTAGGCCGCTGAATAGGCATGCTTTGATCCAGTCGCAGGTTGCGCCGAACCGTCAGTGTAAATGACACAATGGTAATCTTCAAGCGGGCGCAAAGACAGAGGAGCAGGATGAACAAATTCATACTGTAAATACTCCTAAGTCTGTAATGAGGCATCAAAGATATAGGTGACATTGGGCGATGCCAAGGAAGTGGCCCATTGTATCCAACGTGGATGCAAAGCTTAAAAATTGGGTACACTTGCTTTCGTCACTGCCTCTAGGGCAGGATACGGTGTGACCACCAACATGCGTTTTTCTTGCGACAGCGCTCGTTCTTTAAGAATCGCCATCTGTACTGCCGTCAAAACTTTCTCGACAGAGGAAAAGCGCAGTGCAGCCGAAGTGTACAGGTGTGATTTATACGCAATGGGGACGGTGTCACCCTCATTGAACGTTAAGTACGTGAAACCCACTGCACCTGGTACAATTCTTATTACCAGGTTAGTGCGGTTATCACGCGTCAGTAAGTATTTTGAAGCAAGAAGATCAGCTTGCAAAGATTGCAAAATAGCTGAATGCTCTGGCAGCCAGCTGGATTTGGAAAAAGTGGGTTGTACCAAGGCATAAAGCGGCTTGATACTCTGGGGATAATCAGGAATGTACGTACGGCCGAAATTCAGAAAGCCCAGCAAAGACTGTAATTTTTTCAATGTTGTTGGAGCACGCAAGCATGCACACTTCTCCAAAAAGTGAGGAGCCAATACTCGACCCCCATTGTTGAGCTTGTAGCCCAAAAACAACACTGTATACTCTGCAATGTGAGACTTCGCAAAGTTGAATTTGTACCCGAAGTCTGCAAACATAACAATAATGCGGTCAACGCGACACAGATGCGGCCACAACTCGTCGTCCGTGAGATAAATATCATCAACATACGAGTACTCATCAGGGTCAATGCTCTCTAACAGAGAGACAACAAGAGCGGCAAAGACGCCAGGGCTGTTTTTATAGCCCATGGCTAATCTCTTAAACTTTTTTTGTTTGCCCCCTGAAGTAAACGCTGTCCACTGACTACTAAGAGAAGACAGGTTATGGCTGTAAAAGCCATTGGAAATGTCAAGTGTGGTCCTAAACCGTTTTCTCACGAGACTATCGGCGAGTGCAGAACTGTGGGTATTCTGTACCGCGCATGTCCGGCAATGAGAGTTTAAATGCCGGTAATCCAAAACTAGGCGGTACGACCCATCAGGCTTCGTCACAGTGAATAAAGGATTATTCATTTGTGACACACATGTTTCAATAACTCCCTGATATTCCAATTGTTCAAGGATGTCCGCGACGTGGGGTCTAGCTTCACGACGCATGGGATATTGGGGCTATGGCTGGGGCATAGACCGTAATGGAATCTCATGGCTGGGAGACAATTTATCCCAGCCTATTTGAGTACGATACAAAGCCGGAGCAAGCACCTGAGCCCACTCCTCGGCAAACTTTTTAGCGTGTTCCTTTGACACTGTGTGCGCAAAGGAAGGGAGGATTACCTCCTCCCCTCTAGGAGCATCTAAAATGAAAGCCGGGGGCCAGTCTGTCTCCGCCAAAAGAATGTCATAGGAAGAGGTCAGATTATCCCAAAAAATCTCTTGTATGGTACCCTGGATGTCGCCTTCAATTAAGAGGACTATATTATATAGTCTGTCAGGGGGAGCCACTCTAGTGTCAGCAGTTTCTACAGTAATGAACGTGTCAGTTGCTGTCTCCTCCAGATATGGACGCAGTGCCTGCCGCACTACTGTAACTTCCGCCGCGCTGTCGAGCAGCGTTAGTGCCCATGTCAGGTTCCGCAGCTGCATCCGCACTATCTGTGGCATACCTCGCTGTTAGTGCAGCAACCTTCTTCTTTTGAAACGGGGGTCGTTGACGTGCAAACTCGTCCTGCTTGCCTTTACCGTCTGTCTGACGGGGTTGCTCACGTCCTTGTTGGGCACCCCGTCCTCTCCCACGGTCTCCGCCACCGGACTGTGAAGCCGATGTTTCCTGTGAAGAACGAGGAGAACATTGTTCAGAAACCTGAAATCTATCAGGTGACTTAATACTAGAGCGATCGCGCAGATCATATGTGCGTTCACTAGTCGACTGTACGGGTGAGGCAGGATGAGACCCCTGTTTCTGTTGCTGCTTCCCCTGTTTCTTTGTTCGCCAATTTTGTTTTGGAAAATTTGGGTGGTCGTCTTTACCAGACGAGCTCACCTTAGTTTGGTGTATTAAATCAGGAATTATTACAGTTGGTTTAACACCTAAGGCACTGCGGCCAATAGTTCTATAGGCTTCCGCAATATTCTTAGGGAACTCCTTAGGCCTGTCGAGTTCATCCACGTGGTCTAATTTATTAGCCACTTGGAATTGCATAGCATCTCCTTTGAGGTTGCCCATTACCATGGAAGCAACCACATCAAACACCCCGACAAGCCGCATTCCTAATTCTACAGCTTCCTTCGCACCATGATTGTCTTGAACACGTTTAATGATGGAGGGAAGCACAGACATAGACGGAGTGCCGAAGCACTTCGAGTATGTCGCGGCAAAGACCTTGCCCCAGTTGTCACAATCGGCCATTTCTGGGACTAAGTCTTTTGGCAAACTAATGGTGAGTATCCTGTGTTTCTCCACAGGAGTAGTATGCGGAAAAACCGCTTCCAGTTGGTCAAATTTCTCAGCAAGCCAATAAGGTAATTCATCCTAATTTTGGGGGTGCTTGCCCATTACCGAATTAACCATAACAGGACTAAAAACCACTGCGTGGTGCTCAGCTGGTTGTCCCGCAACAGCAGGTGCCCCCACCTGCACGTTGCATGACACGTACTGCACCAAAGCCCTATGCACTATAATAAGGGCTGTGTGAAGTACACGCAACTCAGCCACCGCTACCGTCAGATAGCGGGGATGAGGCGTAAATCCGGCCAGCACCGGCCATGTGGCCCCTGGAATTGACAAAGGGCCCATTCTAGCCGGTGTAACCGCATGGGAAAGGGCGGCATTAAACCAAATGCTATGCTGCCAGGCAGAAATAGGAATTTCTTGTGCCCTATATGGCGTATAGTTTGCAGGTAGCTGTGTGGGAGTATAGGAGTGAAACGTATTATCGTCTGCATTCACAGCCGGCAAAGTCACCCAAGAGTAAAACAACTCGTAAGGAAATGACGCATCGGCGCTCACCAAAAAAATAACAGCCATTCCATCGTCCGGCACCCCGTACTGCGTCAAGTGACGTCACAGAGGCGTACGGCTATGCGGTGCAATCTCGACTGCCATAAGGACATGGAAAAGTACAACAAATGATTTCAGAGTAGCACTAGGGTTCAGATATACTAAAAACCTTTTTAATGAACAAGCTTGTATGAACCTATTTGGCCACCAATAGGTAGGTTAAATCCATCACTCCCGTTATCCGGAAACCAGAGTGAGGGTGTCGTGGACTAATATAAGTACTACTAAGGCGTTTCAAATCAAAAGACCAAAGTTGGGCGCCATGTTGCAGGGATTCTGCTCATGCACAGAACTATGCGCAGGAAACCAGGACCTCAGTGAATTGTGGTGTACCAAAAAACTCACTTCAGAACCCAGAACCCCTATCCGACCAGCATCAGTGTCCCATTCGCTATCCATATTATCTCGGAGGTCCCAATGTATAGACAACCCAGAACAAGCGACTTAGAGTACTCTCAGGAATGGTGGGAATTAGAAATACCTGTTCGTTATTTTTCTCATATCAGTCCACAACAAGAGTAATCAGAGACACGGTAAAGTTTAAAGAGTTTATTTCATAAACCTTGTGTCCTAAGATGCAGTACTTTGGCTAACATAAGCAGACAAATGATTAAAATCAAAACCATCAGCATTGTTACAATACCATAAAAAATTAAAGGAGAAATCATAGTATAAATGACAGTGGAATACAGCCACCTTCCTTTCGCTAGTAAACTAATATTATTAGACTAGTAGAAGGTCTCTAGGCTTGAATGGGGAACCCAATACCATAAGGATCAGCTTAGTTGAATCGCATCACAGGATCAGGTGTGCTCTGCTCCTGGGAAAGCTCTTCTTCAGAATGAATGTTAAAGCATGCAGCCTGAAATATTAAAAGCACTCGACTCTCAGGTATTTGCAGCTGCGTGCGTGTTATGGCTAAATAGTGGGCCGATCAACCTGAACTCAAAAACATGCATTGTCTGGCGACCCAGACTGTTTCTTTACACAATGTTCAGACCAAGGTCGCAGCGCACGTCTAGGGATGTGAACAACAGACAGTTCTCATGTGAAGAAAAGGCGAGCAAGCATTTTTCAATAATAACATGTAACTGCAGTGTCGTGTGCAAAAGCAGCAAAAGTGGCAAGATGGCTTGCTAACATCTAACGCGGTTATGCTAACTTAGCAGTGTATGTATATAATTTGCAGCCCTCACTACAACCCGATACCTCAAAGAAAACAGAATCCTGGACCCTTCCAAGTCAGGGTTCCGCAGCAACCACAGCACCGAGACCGCCCTCATCGCCGCCACCGACGACATCAGGACCCTGCTGGACAATGGTGAGACCGCAGCCCTCATCCTCCTGGACCTCTCCGCTGCCTTAGACACCGTCTGCCACCGTACACTATGTGCATGCCTCCACGCCGTAAGGATCCGAGACAAATCCCTGGAATGAGCCACCTCCTTCCTCTCCGGCAGAACCCAGAGCGTCCGCCTCCCCCATTCCGATCCAAAGCCTCCGAGATCATCTGCGGCGTACCCCAGGGATCCTCCCTCAGCCCGACACTGTTCAACATGTACATGGCCCCGCTTGCACACGTCGCCTGACAACACGGCCTCAACATAATCTCCTACGCCGATGACACTCAACTGATCCTCTCCCTCACCAAGGACCCCATCACCGCCAAGGCCAACCTCCACGAAGGAATGAGAGCCGTCGCCGACTGGATGAAGATCAGCCGACTGAAGCTGAACACGAACAAAACGGAGGTCCTCATCCTTGGCTCCAACCCTTCAGTCTAGGACGACTCCTGGTGGCCGACGGCACTGGGATCAGCCCTGACACCCACCGACCACGCATGCAACCTGGGAATCATCCTCGACTCAACGCTCTCCATGACCAAGCAAGTCAACGCCGTCTCTTCCTCCTGCTTCAACACTCTCCGCATGCTCAGTCTATATAGGTCTATAGGTGGATCCTGACAGATACAAGAAGAACAGTCACCCAGGCCCTCGTCAGCAGCAGACTCTACTATGGAAATGCCCTCTACGCGGGAGTCCCTACCAAGCTCATCAAACGACTGCAACACATCCAAAACGCCTCAGCATGACGGATCCTCGACGTACCACGCCACATCACCCCCCACCTGAGAAACCTGCACTGGCTGTCCTTCAAGCTCCTCACCCATGCACACAAGGCACTCCACAAGACCGGCCCAGCCTACCTCAACAGACGACTTTACTTCTACATCCCCAACTGCCAGCTCCGCTCCGACGACCTCGCACTCGCCACCGTCCCGCGCATCCGAAGAACAACCACCGGCGGGAGATCCTTCTCCCACCTCGCCGCCAAGACCTGGAACACCCTCCCACTGAGCCTACGACAGACCCAAGACCTGCTGACCTTCAGGTGGCTACTCAAGACCTGGCTGTTCGATCAGTAGCGCCCCCCCCCCTCCCAGCGCCTTGAGACCCTCACGGGTATGTAGTGCGATCTACAAATGTTGATTGATTGATTGATTGAACATCCCTATTCCCTTAACACAGTACTTTTTCAACACACTAAGAGGAACCCTTTTGCGATTAATATGAGTGGGAACATGTCCCCGTATTCGTTGGGAAAACACTTACACTCCCTTTTGAGCGCGGGGGTCTATGTGTCCCTGACCTACATTTATATTATCTAGCAGCTCAATGCCATTACACATACCGTTCGTACCATCCTGACTCTCGAATACCCTATTGATGCCCTGAAAGAGTGGTTCTTCAAAGAATCAGGCACACCCAGATTCTCTACTCAAGGGAATCCCACTCGACGATATGGACATACAAACGTCGTCCTTTACCTGTTGGGCATGGTGCCGTATGCACGGCACATTGGGAGGTGGCCCCCTCTATTCCAATGCCATCCCGCTGCATGACAACCCTTGGCTCCCTCTCGCTAGGGAGAAACTAGTCCAAGGCACCCTTCATGGGGGACTTGTACCCTGATGGGCATGTTGATCCCCTTTTAGAGGGACCATGGGATAGGGATATTCGATACATGGACCAATTTATTTTCAGGAGACTGCGCAACAAGTTACGATCGCTCCACCCTTCCTATCCACTCCCGCCTGACGATTTTGCCCCACTGACAATCTCGACTACCGAAAGAAGACGCATTATTATTAGACTATATAGATCAGGTCTTGAACTAAAACCCAACACTACCAAATGTGTAAAGTTTGGGCGACAACTCCGGATGAAAATCAATGTCAAAACATGGGCATACTGCTGCACACAGATGCAGCACATTTCTATCTGTCAACCCCACAAATTGTTAAACTTTACATTTTTACATCGATATTATATATCCCCATCCGATATTGCTAATATTGACTATACCAGATCTGATCCCTGTGCTAAGTGCCAAGATGCAGGAGCTGACTTCGCACACCTCGCCTGGACCAGCTCTATAGTACAGGCTTACTGGGTGACGGTGTTCGAACGGATCTCAGCTATGACGGGCACAGGGCTTGCACCTTGTCCACTAATGGCATTATTGGGATTTACCCTCAAGGTGCCATGCTGCGCCCAGGGGTTGGTGTCCATGGTGCTGCTACTGGCTAAAAGAGATGGGGTAGTGCGTGTCCCCCCACAGCTTTGGGATGGCTGGAGAGTATGTGTCATTGCTAGAAAGTAGGGGAGGATTATGCACAGATGCAACCCCTGATCTCACATCCCAAAAACTTCTGGGCCCCTTTCCAGGCCTACCTGTCATCTATAGAGTGGAATACAATACAGCTCAGCATTCACGTCACTTTATACATGTCTCTGTGCTATCTGATGCCTAGAGTATCACAATGACTAGTGCCATCCGGTTGAAGCATAGTTAATACTTTGAAATATTTGTAAATGGAATGTTACATGTCCAAATGGAATGTTACATGTTCAAATAGGATGGTCAAACTTTATTTTTTCATATATTATTTGACAAGTGTGATGTGCATACATTGTTGATATTAATTTGAAATGCTCAATAAAAAATTGAAAAAAAAGAATGTGTGAGTCTGTCATCCAATGTACAAACTCAACTCAACTCTATGCTACTCCACTGTACAAAACTCTCCTCCAGTGTATGCCACAGTAGTTTATTCTATGCCACTGTACGCCACTTTGACACTCTATGCCCCTCCATTCTACCAAAGATTGCTCCACTGTATGCTACTCCACCGTACAACCCTGTACTACAGTGTCAATGCGTGAGCCATTATATTTAGTATACCCTAAGGGAACCGGATGTAAAATCTTGTGGAATGATGTAAAACATCTGAAAAGATACTGTAGCTTGCTATCAAATAAAAGACAACTTCAGGTGGTCAATGGCTAAAACATAACCCATGAAACTAATGTGAATCCAAGATATTACAGCAATGCATGAGCATATTTGGTATCCCCATAGTAAACGATGTAGGAAAGCAAAAGGGAGGGTGATATTTGGCATAGAAATACTCTGCTAACTCATCCAACATAAGACAATGTCAAATTAAATACTGGTATGTTCTAACACCAGAAACACAGGGGATACCACATATTATAGCCGGTAAAGTCCATTATATATGGTATCCCCAAGGGAACCGGATGTAAAATCTTGTGGGATTCATGTAAGAAATCTGAGAAGATACTGTAATCTGCTATACAATAAAAAGCAACTTCAACTGGTGAAAGGCTAATGGGTAACCAATGAAACATAGAAGATACGAGATATTACAGCAGTGCGTGAGCCATTATATTTGGTATCCGCATGATAAACGATGATGGAAAGCAAAAGTAAGGGTGCTTATTGGCAAACGAATATTGTGCTAAGCCAAAGGAAGGGTTATAATCAGCATAGAAATATTGTGCTCATCCATCTAACATAAGACCATGTCAAATTGAATACTGGTAAGTTCTAACCTCAGAAACACAGGGAATACCAAATATTATAGCCAGTATAGGCCATTATATATGGTATCCCCTAAGGGAACCGAACATACAATCTTGTGGAATGATGTAAAAAATGTGAAAGGTTACTGTAGGGTAACCTATGAAATGTAGGGGACACAAGATATTACAGCAATGCGTGATCCATAATATTTGGTATCCCCATTGTAAACGATGTTGGAAAGCAAAAGGAACGCCGCTATTTGTCACGGAAGTACTGTGCTCACCCATCCAACATAAGACTATGTCAAATTGAATCCTAGTAAGTTCTATCCCAAGAAACACAGGGGATACCGAATATTATAGGCGGTATGGGCCATTACATATGGTATCCCCTAAGGGAACAGGACGTACTATCTTGTGGAATGATGTAAAAAATGTGAAAAGATACTGTCTCCTGCTATCAAATAAAAAACAATTTCAAGTGGCCGATGGCTAAAGGGTAACCCATGAAACGTAGGGGATACGAGATATTACAGCAATGCGTGAGCCATAATATTTGGTATCCCCATAGTAAACGATGTTGGAAAGCAAAGGGAAGGGAGCTATTTGGCATAGAAGTACTGTGCTCACACATCCAACATAAGACCATGTCAATTTGAATACTGGTAAGTTCTAACCCTAGAATCACAGAGAATACTGGATTTCATAGCCAGTATAGGTCATCATATACGGTATCCCCTAAGGGAACCAGATGTACAATCTTGTGGACTGATGTAAAAAATGTGAAAAGTTAATGTAGTCTGCTATCATGTAAAGGGCGACTTCAAGTAGTCAATAGCTAAAGGGTAACCCATGAAACGCAGGGGATACAAGATATGACAGCAATGCGTGAGCCATAATATTTAGTATCCACTAAGGGAACTGGATGTAAAGTCTTGTGGAATGATGTAAAACATCTGAAAAGATACTGTAGCTTGCTATCAAATAAAAGACAACTTCAGGTGGTCAATGGCTAAAGCGTAACCCATGAAACGAGCATGGATCCGAGATATTACAGCAATGCATGGGCTATAATATTTGGTATCCCCATAGTAAACGATGTTGGAAAGCAAAAGGGAGGGTGATATTTGGCATAGAAATACTGTGCTCACCCATCCAACATAAGACCATGTCAAATTAAATACTGGTATGTTCTAACACGAGAAACACAGAGGATACCACATATTATAGCCGGTAAAGGCCATTATATATGGTATCCCCTAAGGGAACCGGATGTAAAATCTTGGGGGATTCATGTAAGAAATCTGAGAAGATACTGTCTTCTGCTATCAAATAAAACGCGACTTCAAGTGGTCAATGGCTGAAGGGTAACCCATGAAACGCAGGGGATACAAGATATTACAGCAATACGTGAGCTATAATATTTGGTATCCCCAACGTAAACAATGTTGGAAAGCAAAAGGAACACCGCTATTTGGCACAGACGTACTGTGCTCACCCATCCAACATATGACTATGTCAAATTGAATCCTGGTAAGTTCTAAGCTAAGAAACACAGGGGATACCGAATATTATAGGCGGTATGGGCCATTATATATGGTATCCCCTAAGGGAACAGGACGTACAATCTTGTGGAATGATGCACAAATTGTGAAAAGATACTGTCTGCTATCAAATAAAAGACAACTTCAAGTAGCCAATGGCTGAAGGGTAACCCATAAAACGTGGGGGATACGAGATATTACAGCAATGATTAAGCCATAACATTTGGTATCTCCATCGTAAACGATGATGGAAAGCAAAAGGGAGGGTGTTTTTTGGCATAGAAATACTGTGCTTACCCATCCAACATAAGACCATGTAAAATTGAATACTGATAAGTTCTAACCTAAAAAACATAGGGGATACCAAATATAATAGTTGGTATAGGCCATAATATATGATATCACCTAACGCACAATCTTGTGGAACGACGTACAAAATGTGAAAGATACTGTAGTCTGCTATCAAATAAAAGACTGCTTCAAGTGGTCAATGCCTAAAGTGTAACCCACGAAACATAGGGCATATGAGATATTGCAGCAATGCATGACCTATAATATTTGGTATCCCATGCTAAACGATGTTGGAAAGCAAAAGGAAGGGTGCTATTTGGCATAGAAATACCTTGCTCCTCCATCCAATTTAACACCATGTCTAATTTAATCCTGGTAAGTTCTAAACCAAGAAACACGTGGGATACCACATATTATAGCCGGTATAGGCCATTATATTTGGTATCCCCATTGTAAGCGATGTTGGAAAGCAAAAGGAAAGGTGCTATTTGCCTTGGGAATACTGTGCTAATCCATCCAACATAAGACAATGTGAAATTGAATACTGATAAATTCTAACCCCCGAAACACAGGGGATACCAAATATTATAGCCGGTATAGGCCATTATATGGGGTATCCCGTAAGGGTACTGGATGTAAAATCTTCTGGGATTCATGTACAAAATCGGAAAAGATACTGTAATCTGCTATATAATAAAAGGTAACTTCAACTGGTGAATGGTTAAAGGGTAACCTATGAAACATAGGGGATAAGAGATATTACAGCAATGTGTGAGCCATAATATTTGGTATCCCCATGGTAAACGATGTTGGAAAACAAAAGGAAGGGTTATAATTAGCATATAAATACTGTGCTAACCTATCCAACATAAGAGAATGTCAAATTGAATCGTGGTAAGTTCTAACCCAAGAGACACAGGGGACACCAAATATTATAGGCGGTATAAACAATTATATATGGTATCCCCTAAGGGAACCGGACGTACAATCTTGTGGAGTTCTGTAAAAAATGTGAAAAGCTGCTGTAGTCTGCCATCAAATAAAAGACAACTTCAAGTGGCCAATGGCTAAAGGGTATACCATGAAACGTAGGGGATACGAGATATGACAGCAATGTGTGAGCCATAATATTTAGTATCCCCTAAGGGAACCGGATGTAAAATCTTGTGGAATGATGTACAACATCTGAAAAGAAACTGTAGCCTGCTATCAAATAAAAGATAACTTCAAGTGGCCAATGACTAAAGGGTAACCCATCAAACGTGGGGGATACGAGGTATTACAGCAATGCTTAAGCCATAATATTTGGTATCCCATAGTAATCGATGTTTTAAAGCAAAAGGGAGGGTGATATTTGGCATAGAAATACTGTGCTCACCTATGCAACATAAGACCGTGTCAAATTGAATACTGGTATGTTCTAACCTAAAAAGCATAGGGGATACCAAATATAATAATCTGTATAGGCCATAATATATGATATCACCTAAGGGAACCGTATGCCCAATCTTGTGGAATGATGTACAAAATGTGAAAAGATACTGTAGCCTGCTATCAAATAAAAGACAACTTCAAGTGGCCAATGGCTAAAGTGTAACCCATGAAACCTAGGGGATACGAAGTATTACAGCAATACGTGAGCCATAATATTTGGTATCCCCTTAGTAAATGATGTTGGAAAGCAAATAGAAGGGTGCTCTTTGGTATAGAAATACTGCTCCTCCATCCAACATAAGGCGATATCAAATTGAATCCTGGTAACTTCTAACCCGAGAAACGATGGGGATACCAAATATTATAGGCCGTAAAGGCTATACAATTGGTATCCCCTAAGGGTACCGGAGGCAAAATCTAGTGGAATGATGTACAAAATGTGAAAAGATACTTTAGTCTGCTATCAAATAAAAGGCAAATTCAATTGGTCAATGGCTAAAGGGTAACCCATGAGACCTAGGGGATACAAGATATTACGGCAATGTGTGAGCCATAATACTTGGTATCCCCATAGTAAAAGATGTTGGAAGGGTGCTATTTGGTATAGGAATACCTTGCTCCCACATCCAACATACGGCGAACTCAAATTGAATCCTGGTAACTTCTAACCCGAGAAACACTGGGGATACCAATTATTATAGGCCGTATAAACTATTATAGTTGGTATCCCCTAAGGGAACGGGTGCAAAATCTTGTGGAATTATGTACAAAATGTGAAAAGATACTGAAGTCTGTCTGCTATCAAACAAAAGGCAATTTCAACTAGTAAATGGCTAAAGGGTAACCCATGAAACATAGGTGATACAAGATATTACTGTAATACGTGAGCCATAATATTTGGTATCCCCATAGTAAATGATGTTGGAAAGCAAAAGGAAGGGTGCCATTTGGTATATAAATACTGTGCTCCTCCATCCAACATAAGGCGATGTCAAATTGAATCCTGGAAACTTCTAACCCGAGAAACGCTGGGGATACTAAGTATTATAGGCTGTATAGGCTATTATAAGTGATACCCCCTAAGGGTATGGGAGGCAAAATCTTGTGGAATGATGTACAAAATGTGAAAAGATACTGTAGTCTGCTATCAAATAAAAGGCTAATTCAATTGGTCAATGGCTAAAGGGTAACCCAAGAAACATAGGGGATACAAGATATTACAGCAATACGTGGGTCATAATATTTGGTATCCCTATAGTAAACCTTGTTTTAAAACAAAAAAAGGGTGCTACTTGGCATAGCAACACTGTGCTCCCCCATCCAACATAAGACTATTTCAAATTAAACCCTGGTAATTTCCAACTCGAGAAACACAGGGGATACCAAATATTTTAGGCCGTATAGGCTATTATATTTGGTTTACCCTAAGCGTACTGGATGTAAATTCCTATGGAATGATGTACAAAATGTGAAAAGATACTGTAATCTGCTATCAAATAAAAGGCAACTTCAAGTGGTCAATTGCTAAAGGGTAACCCATGGAACATAGGGGATACGAGATATTACAGCAATGCGTGAGCCCAAATATTTGGTATCCCCATAGTAAATGATGTTGGAAAGCAAAAGGAAGGGTGCTTATTGGCAAACGAATACTGTGCTAAGCTATCCAACATAAGACCGCGTCAAATTGAATCTTCTTAAGTTCTTACCCGAGAAACACAATGGATACCAAATTTTATAGGCGGTAGAGTCCATTATATATGGTATCAGATATTACAGCAATGCAGAAGCTATAATATGTGGTATCCCCATATTACAATATTATTGAAAAGGGAGTTAAGGATGCCATTTGGCAGGAAAATAATTTGTTCACCCAGACAACAGAATGTCCTGTCCAATTGAATCCTGGTAAGGTCTATCCCGAGAAACATAGGGGATACCAAATATTATAGCCCTTATGAGACATTATATTTGGTATCCTCCAAAGGAACTAGATGTGAAAGCTTGTGCAATGAAATCAAAATTGTGAAAAGATATTACAGTCTGCTAGCAAATAAGAGGCAACTTAAGTTGATATGTGGCTAAAAGGTAACGCTTGAAAAGTTGGGCATTCTAGATATTACAGCACTGCAGAAGCCATAATATGTGGTACCCGCGATCTTATTGCCATCACCTGGGGGAAGCCACCTGACCACGGGCGAAGCGCTGCCTGCTTGCCCCAACGCGCTAAACTCTTCGAGCTACAGGACTACACGGACAAGGAAGGCTGAAGACCCTTCCCAGAGAGGCCGTAGGTGACAAACAAAGAATCAACCATCCTAAAACTCTTGCTCCGGTCCAAATAGATGCGGAGAGCCCTCAACACATCCAAAGAATGGAGAACCACCTCTTCCGGGGAGGAGGGATCCGTAAAAAAGACAGAGAGAACAACATCATCCTGACAATGGAAAGAAGACAAAACCTTGGGCAGAAAAAACTGATTAGGACAAAGAACGACCTTGTCAGAGTAGAAACGCAAAGGGGGGGAGCCATCAAAGCACCAAGCTAACCAACCTGCCACCTAGAAGTAATGACCACGAGAAAAAGAACCTTAGCAGAAAGGAACTTAAGGTCCACTGAGAGCAGAGGCTCAAAAGGGGGCCTGGTCAAGGCCTGGAGAACCAGGTTAAGATCCCAGGCTGGCACGAGAGAGTGAGAGACGGGCCGCTGAATCAAAAAACTGCAAGAGGAGAGCCACCAAAGGGGAGATAGAAGAAAAAGAAGAACCCGGAACAGCCAGAATGGCAGCCCACTGGGTCCGGAGGGTGGAATCAGTGAGCCCCAGGATAAACCCATCCCGCAAGAAGTCCAGCACCCACACAGCCACACAGGAGGAGGAAGACAGACCCTTACCAAGGCACCAGGAAGAGAGGTTCTTCCAATGACGGTCATAGAACTTCAAGATGGAAGGGCGCCTAGACAACTGGATGCACTGGGCAACCTCAACAGAACAACCCTGACTCGACAAACTCAGCCTTTCAAGGGCCAAACTCCCAGCCAGAGGCGGCGCAGAGAGGATAGGCGGAGAAGAGGAGCCCTCAGAGGGGAGGGACATTGGGGAAACTGCCAATGGGGGCACACAGACAGAGTCAGAAGAAGGAGAAACCAAGTCCGACGGGACCACTCCGGCACCACCAGAAGAACTTCCGCTTGGTCCAACTGAATCTTCTGTAGGACCTAGGGGATCAAGACAAACGGCAGCAAGGCAAAAAGGAGACTCAGTGACCACGGAATGGAGAAAGCGTCTATCGCCCAGGGCAGACGTGACGGAATGAGGCTACAAAATGAGGAAGTAGGGCAGACTCCTCTGAAGCAAACAGATCCAGCCAGGGAAGGCGGAACCAGAGGACAATCTGATCAAACAGAGCCTGGGACAGACATATCGTCACAGAGGAAGGGAACACCCTGCTCAGGGAGTCCGCAGGCCCATTCTCCCTCCCCAGAAGACAGACAGCCATCAGAGACAAGAGACTCCGCTCAGCCCAAAGACCAATTTTCCTGGAAAGGAGAAACAGAGACCGACACATGCCCCCCCTGATGATTCACATATGCACGAACAACCTGGTTGTCGGTTTGAACAGAGACAGCATGGCCCAGAAAGAGAGGAGCAAACCATAGCAGGGCCAACCAAACCACCCGCAGTTCCTTCCATTTGGAGGACTGAAGAGACTTGAACCGGTACCAATGACCCTGAGCCTTGGAAGTACCCAGGACCGGACCCCATCCCACGGCACTGGCATCGGTGGACCACATAACCACAGCTGGAGGGGGAAGAAGGTCGAACCCCCGGGAAAGAGACTTAGGGGACAACCACCAATGGAGAGCAGGCCGAATCTGATGTGATGGGAATAGGAGCCTTGTAATCCGGAGATGCAGGATCCCTGTGGGCCAGGACGTGAAGCTGGAGGGGATGCAAATGCTGACAGGCCTAAGGGAGGAGATGCAGAGTGGAAGCCATCTCCCCTTGACTCCGTAACAAGAGCCGGGCAGAAACATGGGACTGGGACAGAACCCAAGAAATGTGACGGAACAAATTCAACTGTCTCTCCTGGGAGAGGTACACCATCCCCAGATCCATGCGGAAGAGGGCCCCCCAGGAACTTCAGAGTCTGGGAGGGCAGCAGGGACGACTTTCAGAGGTTGATGAGGAACCCAAAGGACTCCAGAGCCGACACATCTGGTCCACATCCGTTGGAGCCTGAGAGAAAGAAGGTGAAACATTCAACCAATCATCTGGGTAGGGGAAAACCTGAAGACCCCTGGAATGGAGAATACCCACCAGAGGGGCCAAGAGCTTTGTGAAAACCCATGGCACCGCTGAAAGGGCGAAAGGAAACACTCGGAACTGAAAATGGCAAGAGTCCACAGCAAAAAGGAGATACTGGCGATCCGCAGGATGGATAGGGACGTGAAGATAAGCGTTCATGAGATCCACGGAAGCAAGGAAACACCCCGGCAGCACCAGATGCAGACCCGTTTTGAAAGAAAACGAAGTCCCAAGGCACCCGACTTCTCGCGGTACAAGGCAAGGGGGCAGATGCATAAAAGAGCGACCTACAGCCCAAAAAAAAAACAGGAGGCAGGAATCCCAAAAGGACGCTCCGCGCCGTCTGGAAAGACAGTGAAACCCCGCCCGCTAAAGCATGGCATGCTGGGACCTCGCCGGAGATGTGTGTGTGTGTATACCAGGTGAGGAGCCAGCAAAAAGAAAAACAGGCACAAGCGATTGCTTGAGCGAGCCGCAAGGAAGGCACAGTAAATGCTCACCACAGAACAACAAGAAAAAGGGCGGCCGCTATAGCGGGCCACCAAAAATATACATAAAACAATAAAAGGGACACTTACCCAACCAGCAGCTCTGCTACGCAGAAAGGCAACTGACTAAGGCAGAAAAAAAGGAACAGGATGTGATGTAGTGCACTTCCCCCTTTATCCTCACCGGATTGGTGGAGCCATATTAGGGTAAGTTCTGAAAAGCTCTGCTAGGTTTTAGGTTTCTGGGGAGCAGACTAGCTCCTCACTATTAAGGAATGGGACGGGAAGACAGGACGAGGAGGTAATATGTGATATCCACACAGTAGAAGATGTTGGAAAACACAGTAAAGGGTGTTATTTGGCAGGAATATACTGTGTTCAACTAGCCCAAAGTATGCCATGTCAAATTGAATCCTGGTAAGCTCTAACCCGAGAAAAATAGGAACACCAAATATTACAGACCTTGTAAAGCATTATATTTAATATCCCCATAAGGACCCTGATGTGAAAGCTTGTGGAATGAAATCACAAATATGAAAAGACACAGCAGTCTGCTATCAAATTAAAGGCAACTTGAGTTGAAAAGTAAAGGTAATCAGATTTTACAGAAATGTATGAGCTGTAATATGTGGTATCACTTTAGGGAAAGATGTTGGAAAACTCAAGCAAGGATTCTATCTGGTAGAAAAAGTAATGTTTGTAGAGCCAACATAAGGCCATGTCAAATTGTATCCTGGCAAGTTCAAGCTTCAGAAAATTAGGGGCTACCAAATATTATAGGCTGTACAGGCCATTATATTTGGTATAGTCCAAAGGAACAAGATGTGAAAGCTGTGAAATTATATCAAAAATGCAAAACAAGACTGTAGGCGTCTAACAAATAAAAGGCCATTTAAACTGGTCAGTGGCTAAAAGGAAACCTTTGAAAAGTGGGGACAAAGATATATTAAGCATGAGCAATTTTGTTTGCTACCCCAATTCAAAAAGATATTAGAAAACACAAAGATCGGTACACATTGATAGAAAAAAATATTGTGTTCACTTAACCACTATGGAAATGTCTCGTTACTTACCCATTTCAATTGTTTTCTAAATGTGAAATACAAAATGCTATAGAGCAAAGGGAGAATGTGCTGTAACCAGTAGCACCCAAGATTGGCTGCTAGTCACTAACCAGACCAAGTAGAGAGAGTATCCACCACCTTAAACCAAATAACATATTGTGGCTAAGGATATTTTTTTGCTTTCAGTTTTTTTTAAAATTTGCAATGTTTCCCCTTGAATTTGGCATGCCCTTCATTTTGCACCTGAAGCAACCGCCTAGTACACCTATAAACTCTGACCGTAACTTTTATTTGTTAAAGTGAAGCTTGCACTGCAGGTATTTGAATGTCTGAATTCTCTTTGGGTTGTTGACCATTACACTGTTCATTGCCACACAGAACTTTTAGTGTTCTCAAGCCAGTCAGTCTCCTCTTTTAAACTACAAGAGCGCTTTGCATGCTGCAATTTTTCAGCCATACTGTCAATCTTAAAAGAGAAACTAAAAGTCCCAGAATGCTCAATGCAGACTAAAAAGTGAAGATTTACATCTCTCATAATAAAGAGAGACTTGACACTGGGGCTGCACCAGAAACAAAAATCATTTGGTTATGTTTACTATTCTGAAACAGCCAAGTGTTGGCACATGAAAAGGTTTTTGTGTAAAATGCCCTATATTCATTTGTAACAATTATGCTTCCTTTTAATAATCATTGTAGGAAATTACCATATTTTGTGTGGCGTCCCTCCAGATTTTTCCCATATCTGCTTTGCTGGCTTTACAACTCTGTGCAATTCACCCCTGCTAGTACAGTGCCTGTGAGCCCTCTTAGATATGGTTAATTTGGCTTATTCCTCATTGGAATATTTAACTTGCTTGGATGTCCCTTCTATATGATGTTGAAAGTGAACACAGGGTCTGGAAATGTAATGGCACTAGAGGACTGCAGTGCCTATAGTGCCATCAACTACAGCGGCAGGGCAAACATGGCTTCAGGCCTACCCTGACTGCTGCACTGTAAAAATCTACTGTGCTTTCATTCAACAAAACGTTTTTTGTTAGGTAAAATCATTTCTTTTAAATATCAAAAAGTCACTCCTGTATAGGCCGTATAGCACACAAGGCAGTGTGCATGGTCTATGAAAGTGGAACAGTAGAAATATACAGTTAACAGTAGAAATATACATTTAACATACCCTTATAATGACTAGCACCCAAAAGCTATTTTTACTGTGAGAAGGCTCTTGCTATCCCAAAGGGAAACACTGGGAAGCGATTGTAAAAATAAATGTTGGCATCTCCAGTTAGGGTCCAGCTACAAAAATTATGAAACAACTATTTTCTATTAGTTATTAAAATCCCAACTCAATAGTGGGAGTCGTATTTTTAATGAATATTAGGCAAAGGTATATTTTAGAAAGTAAAATGTTCCCTGCTTGAAGCTGCTTGGGCTAATTTGGATCCTCTCATAAGCAGTGGCACAGCCAGGAATAAGCCATGATGAATGGTATGAAAAAATTATCATAGGGCAGGTAAAATGGCTGGGGAATCAGGAGTTGTTTTTCTCTTCCCCTGGCAGTAAGACCAGTGGGGTTGGCCCAAGAACTTAATTTACTTCGAAGGGGTGTCCCCTGTAACAGGCAAATGTTTGGTAACACCTGGAAAGGTCCGGGCTTATGTCCTTCTTATTAGGCTGGCTCCAAATGCTTCCTCCAGAACTGGTATAGTGTGACCTCAGAGAAGGAGAGTGTTGATTTCCCTGGTCATACATCTGGGAGGGCAGTGCACACAGGCTCTGCATAAAGAGAAAAGGATTTCTCCATCTTGGATTTTGAGAGTGAGGGGGAACTGTGGGTTTGTTTACAGAAGGGCAAACAGGAACAGTTTTAAAAGCGGGTAGGGTTACCCCAAGGAATTTTTACCCATTCGCTTTTGGCGCCATTAGGAGCAATACACTAGTTGGTACCAACATTAATATGGAACCTCAAGACACCCTTTTTAATCACACTTTATGGACCTGTGGAAGAAGAGAACAGGACCGGACCTCATTTCTGTAACTAGAGCAGAGCCTTGAAGGATTGGACTTGCTTTCCCTTGTAACCGGGACAAAAAAGTAGACACCTATTGACCTGTGTAGCTATAGGGACACAACAAGCTGCAAGAGGACTTTTCCATGAAGTGCCCAGCTGACCAATAACAACTGAACCTGACTTGGAACCTGCTGATGGCTTCTCCTGGAGTGAGTCTTGACTCTCAACTGTTGTTTCTCAGGTCCTGGAAACCTGAGCTGTGTCTAACTGCACTTGTCATACCACCTCTGAAAAGTTGGGACCTACGAGGTTTTAGAATTCCAGTTCTCAGGAGGACCAGAACACACAAACCCATTCTATCCACCCAAGGTATAGCCACGCTGGTTTGAAGAAAGTGGTTTCTCCCACTTGGAGCTTCGCTGCAGCAGCAAATCAGTGGGCCCTGATCGATAAGGTACCGGGCCTCATGGAAATCATCGTCAGGATACAGCTTGGTGTCTTGATCCACTGAAGGATTTTGACTTCAATTTCAGAGACTGAGTCCCAAGGAAAAACTCTACTGTGGCCATTGACTATCAATGGTGTGTAATCCTTTTAAGTGCTATTATCACTATCACTGATGGTAGTTTCAAATCCGGTCCGGGCTTTCCAGGGAACCCGCTGAGAGCCGATCACCATTGTTTGCTAGAACCGCCATGGAGCTGGAGCTGCGGAGTTAGGCAGATGGACTGAACCTGCCGTATTTTTTCTCCCGCACCCTACCCGCCTCTATGGCCTCTACTGCCCGCTTCTACGGCTTCTGCGGGCTCTACGGTCTATACGGCCTGCACAGTTCCTTACTCCTTAGTGCGAGGCACTAGCTCGCACCCGCACTGCACCACCCTTCCGCTGTCCTCGCCGCCCGCCCGGAAGCCCGGCTTCCCTGCTATCAGCCGGTGCGCCCCCGGCTAATCCCTTCCCAGTCGGAGCTGGGAGCAGGACGCTGGGAGCCGAGGGCTGGGACCCAGGTGGCGGCAGAGGCGGCAGTGCAGCTGTGCAGCGGAAAGACACACCAGGGTCTATCAATCAGCCCGCGGTGAGAGCGGGACGGAGACAGAGAGTGCGGTGTGGTGCGTAGAAGTGTGGTGCGGCTCTATGCCAGACACAGCCACGTCCTGCTTGGCCTTCCAGGTGACTGCTGCTATCACCGGACAGCCAGATAGTCAGACCACCACCAGATCACTAGGACGTCCATCAGGACACCAAGAACTGAGTTGAGGTGAGACGAGAGATGGGTGAAGAGAACTGTTGTGGATCGTGAGTGCACTGGAAGAGCATTTGGAGAGCCCGCCCACCCGCCCAGACCCAGGCCCGCAACTTTAAAGAAACTCCAACAGCACAGCCTGGCCATCTAGCTGGGGGAGCTGGTTAGCGGGCCCACAGTCGCTGAGGCTGCTGGAGGCTGCTGGGGGGTAGTATGGCAGCCTAGCAGGTGGCATTACATCAGCTCTCCACCGCAAAAGCCAGCAAGAGCCCAGTGCAAAGATCAACCATACGGACCAGAAACTCAAACCTGGTCCAGCACCAAGACAGCCATCTCCCTCACAAAACCGCAAGGCGGCAAAAGTCCAAGATTCTGTATCCCTGAGGCAGAGGGTGTGCCAAACCCGGGTTATTCCCTAGGGATGGGCCGCAAATGGGCGAGTCGCTAACCACAACTGCAACCTCATCAGAAAAGACCATACATACAAGTGAAACTACGACAACTGGTAATAGCAACAGTATTAAAAAGAGCACAACCACCACCGTTGGTAACAGCGACATAAGAGCGTACCTTTACTACACAAATTCAGAAGATAAATTTGGTGAATCTGGCAAAGCAGCCGACACACCCCGTGCTGAAAGCACTGTTAGAACATTGGCATATGCCTACAAATATGCAGAAAAATATGCAGACCCAAGTTTAGGACTTCAACCAGACGTTCTACTTTCTTCAGAAATAACTATTGTTACGGGATAAAGAGCTCCATAAACAACAATAGATCTAGGCTCATCCAGCTCCAACAACCCAGCATGTCAAACTTTAGGGACCGCAAAAATGGAGCACATGGGGAAGAGAGATAACTTTCTCATTACAAACGAACTACCAGCGGGTACCACCGACTACCAAAATCAATACCAACAGCTAAACTTGGCTCCCCCGATATCCCAAGAGGGCACATTAACAAATAGTCAGTTAATTGACCAGCCGACTGCGTCGTCCCTAAAGGACTCAAGCAATGCCTCACTGCCTAGTCCAACAACTACGTCAACATGGTCCAACAACAATGACAGAGCTTAAAAAGAAACAAGTGTAGCATCAAAGGCAGCCCCAATGGCTACTCATCCCAACGCCTCCAACCCAGTGTTTCACAGCTGAAATCACCTGTCAACCTTGAGAACATCTCCCACATTACCCATAAACCCTTCAGTTTTCCGAATGGCCCACAGTGCAAATAATCATGCAGAAAACAGTGGAGCACTTTTTAACAAATTAAATTAATCTCCTGATTTCTTAATTTCAGAATCGAGTGAGGGCTCTCCTCAGAACCAAGAACCAACACGAGCACACACAGAACTCCTTTAAGGCTTCAATCGGAGCCTTTTGATTCTTCTTCTGTGCCGGCTCAGTCCACAAGTCAACAACTCTCACCCACATGGCACCCTAATCTTTCAAACTCCAGCTTTCTTCCACACGCAAATGAGCCTTGGATCCTTGGTTCTCCTAAAAAAGAAGTGGAAATTGGTCTGCAGCCTCATAAAATCGAGAATCATCTAGCACTAATCAAATACGCCTTGATTTCAATGGCAAATTCTGCCATAATGCATCCAGACAAATTGGACACTCAAATAAATATACTGCAATCAGTCGCTGGACTGATCGCTGGACTAGATTCAAAACTGGAACACTTAAATTCCCTGATCCACAGAGCCCAGGCAAATACGGCTTTAATGGTCAAACAAGAATATTGTGGATGCAGTCCAATACTGCAGAATCTGGAAAAGCTCGAAGAGATAATGAGCACCCTAGTTAGGGACCTCTGGAATGAAGACAACAGACGACCAAACACCCTTTACTCCCTGCCCAAACAAAACACAAAGCCGACCACAAGCACGAAGGACTTACACACCAACGATAAAGAAGCTTCGCTCGAAATTACAGGGGCCATGGGTGACCAAATAAGTAGTGCAGAAGAACCTGAAACAAAAACCTGCTGCAATTTAGACAAAGGTCCAGGAGCTATCTATTAGTCAAAGCCCATAACTTTAGACAGCCAACAATTGTCTAGAAAAAACAAGAAAAACTAAAAAAAGTTAAAAAAAAATAAAAAAGCAAAACCCACAAAGAAGGGTCTATCATGCATTGGCTCCAGCTGGAAAACAAGGAGAATGAGGATCATAATAAAGAACACCGTGAGATAATTACCTTTTCTCAAAACACGACCCCTAACAAAAATAACTTCAGGCATACAAACGGACGGCACAACCAACAGCAAAATCATCGCTCTAGGCACCTTGGGACACCCTTTGGCGCATCCGGCTAAGTCCCTGGATACGACTGACCAAAAACCTAGGTGGCACTTTAATAATACACAAGGGCCACAAGTTGAAGAAGCAAACCACGGACAAAAGAAAAATCTGGAATCTAATTTAACCCCTTCGACGCGCTTGACGGAACGGTTCCGTCATGCACGTCGGTTGGGCTGTGCTTATGACGGAACCGTTCCGTCATGGCCCCGCCCGCGCACGGAATCTTCAGCGTGGCGCGGAAATCCGCGCCGCGCTGAAGGGGTTAAAGTGGCCTGCAGTGACCAAAGCGGACAATGTAAGAATGAATAGCATCAATGAAGGAAAATCTAACCCATGAAAAACAAATAAATGTGTTCCTATGCCAGCAACAGACCATTAGGAGTCCCAACTAACAACCACACCTATTAATTATAGGGAGATGAAGTCCATTCAAACATGCACCTAAGATCTATATTGGTCCACTGCCCACCACCATAAGCTCTGGAGCAATGCTCAGCAGACGGTAGTAAGCTTAAATATGCACGGGGAAGACTTGGATACCCAGGCAAAATCAACTCGGAACTCCATAGAGGCCCCTGACACGCAGGAGGCAACTCTCCATCAAAATTTGCCGTTCACTGACCAAACAAAAGACCAAGAAAAACTAAAAGTACTGCTATATCCCGATTACACCTCGCAGGGGAAACAGGACGTTCTTAATAGAGGCAATCTCCTGGAGCTTTGCGTAAACATTCCGGGCTTAGAAAAAATAAAAACAACTGACATCGACAGTGTCTTTCCTCGCCCCTGGACCAAGCAAGACAAATGATATAACAGAGATAATCTTTGTCAATCTGGCTATGGCCGAGACCCTGAGAGGAAATAACAAGCAACAGGAAAACTGGGATATAAAAACCATGACCCCGTCTGCTATAAAATACCCAGCTATCCTGAAAAGTAGCGACCTAAAGGAACAGCTGGGACCTCAAGAACTGAACGATCAGAAAAGGACGCTCAAAAAGGATTCAATCTGCCCAGCAATAGTAACTGGGTCTATTCTCCATGGCACCAAAGGTGGATCAAAAATAACAACACGCGCAGAAGGGGGCAATCGCTCCTGTTCAACCATCGGGAACATCAGCAAATATATTCGGAGACTCAAGGGGGATCTTCATGTACATTAAGCACTGATTGAAAGAACACTTTACAGAGTTAAAGAACTCTTTGGACATGTTTCTGGCTGGCACCCTTAAAGGCCTTAATACGGTTGATGGCCCCCTATCAATACTTCTGATTAACGTCTACTACAACCCCCACGGGCCAGGCCCTAAGGACAAGCTCACTCAGTTGATAACTGAGATAGAAACTCTGTTTCTACAGTTTGCATCTATGGAACCCATTATTCTTGGAGACTTCAATATGCACAAAATAGGGGCCACTGTATCACCAAACCACCGCTCAGGGAGCACCGGGATTTTCAACACCCTTATGCGGGCATACAATTTGGCAACAACGCACTCTCTATCGATAAAGTATAAGCCTGGGGCATTCTTTGCACCCACTTACAACAACCAGACCACAATAGACTATATCTTATTAAGTTAGAGATTACAAAAACTCATGTCAAACTACACTGTGCACCCACGGAATGAAAGCGACCATTCCGCCTTAATTGTTCACTTAACCATCACAGCAGACACTCGCCACTTTCTTTGCTGCATCGGGGCATCCAAAGGAGAAGAACAGCATAAACTGCTCAGAAGAATCAAATGGGGGCCGATGCCAATCAATAAATTTGACTCTTGGAAACAAACGTGGAGAGGCTGGCAAACCGGCTTAAATAATGGGTGTATCATAGACGAATGGGACCATCTCGCCTACGAACGAGCCTCATTGCTTCAGGGGAGCAACACATCTAGAACTCCCACAGATTCATCGTATACCCTAGGACACGTCCCAGCGATCAAGGAAAGCGCCAAACAATTAAACGTCAAACGCAGAGTCTATCAGAAATCTGGGTCAGAGTCGGTGCTTAATTTGTAAAATATTAAGTGCCAGGGCTCTGACTAGGAGGCCACTGCAGCTTGCACCACCTATGACCCCTGTCATCGCTGCCAAAACAACCACTAACCATCTCTCTTGCATGTAAATGCGACAGTTCAGATTATTCTAGGTCCCCAAAGCTAAAGGAATGGCTGGGGAGGCAAGTATTAGTAATGTTTTAATGTATATTGTTTTCCTAAACAACTGTTAATCTGCTGATCTCCAAATTACATGAGCAGCGCCACCTTGTGGCAGACTGCCCTAAGTGTGGTGTTGACAGTTAGGTCCCGGTGCTGAGCACCGGAAATCAATTAAGTGCCGGTGCTCAGCACCGGAAAGCTCCGGCTCAAATTAAGCACTGGTCAGAGTCTGCCAAAATGCAATTTAAAATAGCTGCAAAAATTCACTCAAAACAGGTCTGGAAAGCAAGACGTGAATGCACAGAGGCAAAATGGGTGAAGATCTTTGAGCTGTTGGCACCGTGTAAATCCAAAGAATTTTGGCAATACCTAAACAACCTAACCCACGGGGCCACTAACAGAGAGAATCCACTTGACGCGGGCACCTGGGTAGTCCATGTGAAAACCCTGTACTCAGACGATTCGAACACAACTCCTCTAAATAGCCCCACAACACTAGGGGAGGGAACTGGTAACGCCATAGTTGAATGGACCATACAGTTGGATGATTTAACCCTCCCAGGTAAAGGACTAGTCTGCACAACTTTAAAAAAAGTCTCAACACAATGGGGTGCCTGGCCCCAACGGGCTGCCTGGCTCCCTCTTCAGGGAAGATACAGACTTTTGGACGGAAAATTTGGCTCAGTTATATGCCAAATACAGACTTCTGGGGGATGTTCCAGATTCCTGGAGGGGATCTCTGCTGCACCCAATATACAAAAATGGGCCTAACACCGACCCAAAGAACTACCGCATGATCGCCCTGTTGGACATTGAGGGCAAGGCTTATGCAAGCACTCTTCTGGCGGAACTAGTGAACTGGGTTGGCACTGAAGGCCTCTTGCCCTTCTTTAAGTCTGGTTTGAGACCAGGGGGCTCCACTGTGGACAACATCATCGCCCTGTCATACTTAGCCCAACAAGCGGTGGCCCATCAAACCCTGCCGCTTTTCGCCTGCTTTATTGACTTCTCAGCAGCCTTCGACGGGGTAGATCGCACCATCCTCTGGCAGAAATTGGCACGCTGGAATATCAGTCCGTCTTTACTACAAGCCATTAGATCGCTGTATTCACGAACCTGGGTAAGGGTCAAACTCTCGAGCGAGTTTGCCAAAGAGAAAATCACGACGGATCGAGGGCTAAAGCAGGGCTGCGTTCTGGCACCGATGCTTTTCAATTTATATACAGCTGACATGTGCCAAGCCCTGCTCAGAGCCACTTTAGCCACCCCCTGGATCGGGCACACAAAGATCCAATTGATGCAATACGCTGATGACCTGGTTCTTTTGGATCACACCAAAATCGGCCTACAAAAAGCACTCACAGCCATCGCAGTCTACAATGCCAAAAATAAATTGGTTGCTAACCTAACAAAGTCTAAAATAATGATTTTTGGCCGCTATCCGAAAACAAAAGTGCAAAGTGGAGGTTGGGTCCACTGACTTTGGACTGTGTACAACATTATAACTATCTGGGGGCTTGGCTTAGAGAAACGGGCCACCCACGGGTCCACCTCCACAAACTGTAGCAGAAAATGAAAAAGGTCATCTACGACCTCTGCAAATTACACGCTACCCTAGATAGTCCACAAAGAACGGCCATTCAAAGAGTACTCAGGGCGAAACTACCACCATCCCTCAATTATGCGCAACAGGCTTTTCCAGGGGAATTTGCGAATGACGTCGAAAAAATACACTGCACAGCTTACAAAAAGCTATTTCGTCTACTAGTATGCACCAGGAATAACTTAATTCATCTGGAATTTAATCTTAATCAACAAAAACTGGAAGAGATGACGACCCTGAGCATAAACTTTTATCAAACACCTTCAGCACCAGAGAACTCTATGAAGGCCGTTATAAAACGCATTTTCCAACAACCTGGCAATCCTTTGTTTGCCTGTCTCACCTCCGCTAAAGACCTCCTGCAACTTGCAATAGAGAACTGGGACCCTAGCATAATCAAGTATGCCACTATTAAAAGGACAATAAAAAAGCAAGTACGTCTACGTTCTCGCACTTTGGATATGGAATCCTTGGTAGCAAGAGGCTTCCACGAGACCCAAAGCCTCCCCCAAACACTGCCCAGCCTCAAACTTCATCTTACACAGGCTGTGGGGAGATAAGCCCTACATAGAATCTTAGCTCCCAGACTACATCCTCTCCCTCTTAAAGAACTATATCCAACTGGGAATGAAAGGTCAGTCATCATGGAGTGCCGCCTTTGCCACTACAAACGAGAGTCTCTAGCCCATATTTTACTCTGCTGCCAGGCGCTGCGTCTAGTCCGCAGAACCTACCTCAGGCCATCCTCCACCAACTGGGCACTCGCACAGCAAAGGAGGCAGTTCATCGCCTCTATACGTTGGACACAGTGAAGCATATGGCCAACTTTGGCAAATTTGTCCACTACACTCGTATAAAACTGATGGACCCCTCCCCCTAGGCTGTAAGGCGGGCACTACTGGGGCTGCCATCTGTCCACTTCTTCACAACAGACTTATTTAATATAAAAGACTGATTATCACCTGATTGTTTTTTATCTGAGATAGCAAAGGAGAATGTTAACATTGTTGTGCACATACACTTGCTTTTTTAGATTTTTTTACTCTGTCATTTTATAAGCTGTATTTTTGTAATGGTTTTAAGTAACCACACAAATAAAGAATTCATTAATTCATGCACTTTAATCTTTTAAATTCATATCTGTTGTATCCTTTAATGGATTAGACTTGTTTTGGTGTCATTTTGCTTATTCAATTTTACTCTATTTTTATATTCGGTTTGGTATTTTTATTACTTGGTGTTTTTTACTTTATTACTGTTCTGACAGTGGATAAATAAGTCACACATTGCCCTAAATTAAGCCTGTCTTATCTACACCATACCTATCAGCGGGTGGAGCTTAGGTTAATTAGTGACTTTGAAGGTCCATGCTTTCTCGAGTTGTGATAATTTCTTGAGATGTATAGTTGTCCACTCCAAATATGAATCCAATTTCTTGCAATCATAGAACAAATGCATATTTTTAAAGGACTGCTTTGTGTGCTCCTTGTTTTAGCTGTAAATGTCAAAAGGAAAAAAAATACATAGTTGTATTGCTTTTTAGGTTGAGCCTAGGGAACGCACATGTGCTGTCTGGAAGACCTGTTATATTGATAAAAGGAGTTTGCTCCTGCCTGCTGCTTACCATTGGTTCAGTCCAGTGTCACTCTTCTTTGTTGCCTCCTAAGTGGTTCATGTAGCGATACCTCACCATGCTTTATCACTGTGCAACAAATGTAAAGCGCAGATGGTATGTACAGCCGCCCACCCCTGCATTTCTCTCATTACCAGCCCATAACCCCCCATTTCTCTCATCAGTCAGTGGTGAGAATAAAATATTGGAGGCTCGCCCGTGAACTTAAATACATGAAGTCTGCCCTCCCTGTGACAGTGCCTCTGCTAAGAGCTGTCTCGCTTCTTTTGCTAGTACTTGTTTTGTGTTGCTGCCGCTGCATTAGGTTTGCGAGCCCTAAACCATGATTACGCAGTTTGCGATCCCTTAACCAAGATGACGCATCCTAAGCTGATTACCTTCAGCATTGATAGTACCTTAACTAATATGGCGCCCTTAGGGTGACAATGTACGGGTGCTGCGCTGGTCAAAATAATCCCGTTTTTGCCTTCCTTCTGGTCCGGTGCTGGCTGAGATGCTGGAGGCCCTGGAAGGCAGCAACTAGCCCATGGGGTCCACGCTGCTGCAGAAGCAGCAGGTGAAACTGGGCCTCGCGAAGCTGGAGCAGGCAAGGCGCCTGGCCTTGGAGCTCCATTTGTTCAGGTAGGGCAGGGGTGGTGGGCTGTTCGGGCAGGTATAGCATCACAAGTTCGGCAGGAGTGCTTTTTAATACAATACATGCTGGACACCTAAAACTGTTATCTGCATCTTTGCAAGGCATACAAAATGTTTCTGGATCGTGTTTTGGGTATAGTTATACTTCTGATTTGTGAGGCTGGACTATTGTTTTTCCAGAGCGCAGTGCAGCCTTATTTTTACTTCGTAGTGCTTCAGTGAATGTATGGGTCAGGTGTTTGGTGAGAGAATAAGGATTTTCACCTAGCCCATCAACTAAAGCAGTACATTAAAAATTCTGGGGCCGTACTACAGATGATTTCGCCAGAGCTAATTGTCGCTGTGCGCCAGAGAATATCTGTGCTTATGTGCATTTGCGTCTGTGCGCTAATACAATAAGTGCACAGACGCAAACGCTTATAAACACAGAGTTCAAAATCTTCACCAACATCATTGCGCATTAAAGACTGATCCTCTGTAATGCCGTTGGGAGCATAATCTGGCACACAGTGACAATTAGCGCTGGCGCAGTCATCTGTAATATGGCCCCAGAATATAATATCTTTTGTTTGGTCTTACAATCGAGTAAGCAACAGAGATACTGGGAAGCTGCTGCTGTGAAGGCTCACTCTGTAATGTTGCAGTCCTCAGAACAAAAAGACGGTAATGCTGCCCCTGCTGTGCCAGTCATGCCATCCCTTCCTTGCCCTCACACAGTTACAAGTTGCAAGGCTCCGGAAACATGTAGCATGCTTTTTGTGTGCATGACATGCACCAGAGAGTTTACAAATAGGCCTATATTTGGCGGTCTCAATGCCACAGAGTGGCATAATTGTGTTCATCAACAGGGCATTGTTAACGTGTCCTTGCAACGTGCAGAACACCACATGCAAGTGCTATAAATGAGACCAGTCATGAGACTTTTCCTTCATCAGTCATAATTAGTAACTGTCTCGTGTAAGGTTTGATGGAACACAGCATTTAAGATTTGAATGGGTTAAACCAGCGTCCAAGTGTAATACTGTGTTGGAAGACTGCAGATTAGGCAGGCATCCAAGCAACTGACAACGAAGCATAGTTTCGGGGTAAGGGCACAAAACCACCACCAACTTCTGATTTGTAAATTGGATTTTATGTTTATTGAGATCTGGGCCACCATGTAGCCTGATATATCGTCCAGTCTTGACCAAAGGTCCAAAAAAGTACACAACTTTCCTTTTTATAAATATTTTCCCTATGCATCCATCTTTTTCTTTCCATACCAACCATCTGTATCTTTCCTACCCATGCATCACCTACCATCTTTTCATTCAACTGATCACCCAGACATCCATGCATGTACTCATACAGCTATCCATCCACTCAAGCATTCATACAAATAGCTATCATTCCACCAACCCATCAATCCTAACTGCACCTCTGCTTCTTAAATGCTCACATTATCTGGATGGTAGCCACATTATTCCACTACACACCACATACACCGACTCTACTCTACAACACATAAATATTTACATTTACAATGCCAATAGCTTGAACTCTCGTTTTCTAACTGATCACTCCACTACAAACAAAAACAAGCATTTGCAATGCAACAGGTCTCGCATTTGCGAGACATTAAGCTATCGGCATTATAAATTACAATGCCTTTTATTTATCTGTTTTGTAATTAACACATATATAAAAAAACATTGTCATTTACAATGCTAATAGCTCAAACTCTTGTAAATACGAGACCTATTTCCTTGCAAAGAAGTAGCTGCCATTGTCCCGGGCTGCTTGGAAAGTGAAAGCACGCATGGCGCGCTGAATGTTGCAGGAAAGCCTGTTCTGCCTGCAGTAGGAGAAACTCATTTGAAAACCAGCATTAGATTGTACTGTGCAGCATGAGGCATAAGAGTGCACCAGGTTACCAGGTTCCATGCGTGAAAACAAGCCATGTGGGAAACCAGCATTAAAGTGTGCTGTGCAGCGTAAGACACAAGTGTGCACAAGGACCCATGCCTTAAAAACAGTCTTATGGAAAACCAGCATTGGAGTGTGCTGTGCCGCATGAGACACGAGCGTGCACCAGGGTCCATGTATGAAAACTATCATTAGTGTGTGCTTTGCAGCGTGAAGCATGAGAGTGCACCAGGATCCGTGTGCGAAAACCAGGTGTGTGGGAAACCAGCATTGGAGTTTGCTGTGCAGCATGAGGCATGAGCGTGCACCAGTATCTGTGTGCGAAAACTAGCCACGTGGGGAAACTATCATTTGAGTTTGCTGTGCAGCACGAGACTTGAGCGTTCACCAGGACCTGTGCCTTAAAACCAGCCCTGTGAAAAACCAGCATTAGTGTGTGCTGTGCAACGTGAGACACAAGCATGCACCAGGATCTGTGCGCAAAAGCCAGCCATGTGAGAAACCAGCATTAGAATGTGCTGTGATGCGTGGAACACAAGCGTGCACCAGGATCCCTGTATGAAAACCAGCATCAAAATGTGTGCAGTGCTACGTGAGACACAAGCGTGCACCAGGATAAGTGCATGAATAATACCCCTGTGGAAAACCAGCATTACTGTGTACTGTGCAGCATGAGACATGAGCGTGGACCAGAATCTGTGCATAAAAACCAGACATGTGGAAAAGTAGCATTAGAGTGTGCTGTGCAGCATGCAACACAATCGCGCACCAGGATTTCTGTAGGAAAACCTGCCCTGCTATGTGGAAAACCAGCATTAGAGTGTGCTGTGCAGTGAGTGACATGAGCTTGAACCAGAATTCCTGTACAAAAACCTGCCCGTAGGAAGCAGGCACCAGAATGTTTGCCGTGGAGCCACCAGCGTGCACCAGGATCTGCGTACGAACAAAGACAGTAAGGGAACTAGTCCCAGAATGTGTGCTGTGTAGCCTGAGACTCGAGCGTGCACCAGTATCTGCGTACAAAAACCAGCAATGTGAGAAACGAACATCAAAATGTGTGCCACCAGTGTGCACCAGGAACCATGTATGACAAGCATTTGCAATGCAATAGGTGTCGCATTTGCCAGAGTTTAAGCTATTGGCATTGTAAATGAAAATGACTTTTATTTATCTGTTTTGCTAATTAACACGTAAATAAAAGACATTTACAATGCCAATAGTTCAAACTCTTGTAAATGCGAGACCTATTCAAAGAAGCGTCCGCCATTATCTCTGGCTGCTCGGAAAGTGAAAACACGCATGGCGCACTGAATGTTGCAGGAAAGCATGGTGTGCCTGCAGTAGGAGAAACTCATTAAAGAAAATAGTGCAACTGAAGTAAAAGGGACAGTCCTATTGGGAGGTTACAAATGAAGACAAGGCGGTACTAAGGAGGGACTTACAAGCCTATTAACGAATCAGAAGTCAGCATTTACGAAGGACAATGACACAAGCCAATGGCAAATATGGGAGGAGAGTGTACGGGGCTTCTATTCCATGCTTCAATACATCATCCCACAGAGTAGCGCATGCACTGCCTAGGCTCAACCCAAAAAATAAGTAAAAAACATTGTCATTTACAACGCCAATAGCTCTAACTTTCACAAAAGTATGAGACTGATTGCGTTGCCAATGCTTGTTTAATTAGCATGGACACAAAAAGACAGGGTAGATGGTAAAATGCCATGTATGTTGTATGAGTCAAACTAAACATTCACTGTTATTCAACTTATTTTGCAAGTTATAGTTTGTCATTAACACCTTGTAACATATTCATTATAAGAAAATCAAAACACTTTCTTTCCCCTTTTTAATACTTTGCTTTTTTCATTGCCTTTTTTTTACCTTTACCCTTTAATCTTTCGCTCGTTTTGATATTATTTTTCCCATTATTTGAACCCTGCCAATTGTTTCTATTCTCTTCCCCTCATGTTATTTCGTTACGATTGGATATGCTTCAGCAATAGTTTCTTTGCTTTCACAGTGTTTATTAATTAATTGATATTTCCATTACGATTCATTCTCTCTATTTATTTCTGTCTGTCTGTCTTCGTGCAAACGTTTTAGGAGATGTATCGCCAGAGCCGAGTTTGACATCCTGTTGAATCGTGTATCCCCTCACTCAGCCCAAGCAGTGATCAGCTGCTTCTGTCTGAACCTGCCCGGGCTGAGTTTCGTTTCCGAAAAGTGCAGAAGAGATGGGGATGCACGATACCGTGGGGAAACCAGAGATTACACAACACCGGCTCCCCAGGCGTCACTCCGGCCTCGGCTGCACGAAAAACTGCTTGTGTCCATGCTTCTGTTTGTGCAGGTAGGTGCTCTAGTCTAGCCAGTGGTCGAAGTGGGCGGGAACGGAGGGGCACGGCGTGCCCCTACTTATTTAATTTAACAAAGTCCGTTCCCCTACTTCTTCATTTCAAAAATGCGTCCCGGGACGGCAGGAATGCTCTGAGCTTAAAAAAAAAAAACTACAGGATCATCCAGGCCGGTGTGCTGCATAGCGAGGAAGGCCTCTGCAGCTGCCAGGACCCCCTCCCCCTTCCCCACTGTATCTGTGGGCAGGGACCTGCCCAGCAATACTGTAGGAGCCGTGGTGCAATGGAGGAGCAATCAATCGGCACAAAAACCCGGCTACCTCTGATGGGCCCCGGCTGTGCGGTGATTTACACCTCATTTAGTGAGGAGGCCACCCACCTGCCCTCACTGTGACCAATACAATGGACACATTAGGACGCATTGGCGGCCCCGCCCTTGACCTCATTTGCCTTTATTTTTCAGCTCACCCAGACTGACGATGCCACACGGAAAGGAAGAGGACTTCATGTGGAATTCGTGGCAGAGTGTGCTCAAACCTTGGCGCTTTTTAAAACAAGCATTTGCAATGCAATAGGTCTCGCATTTACGTGGGTCTGAGCTATTGACATAGCAAATAACAATGCCTTTTATTTTTGTTTTCGTTTTTAAAACATAAATAAAAGGCAATCATTTACAATGCCGATGGCTTAAACTCGCGTAAACGCGAGACCTATTGCATTGCAAATGCTTGTTCTTTATTATTACGTAACAGAACACTTTTAAATACTTACGTTTTAGATGTGTGCTGTAAAAGCATCTCATATGTTTGATTTAATGGACTATAAAACTATTCCGCGGAGCCTATTACATTTTGCCACAAATACAAGTCACTGCACAGATGCAGCTGCACGTCTTACGGTTAATGAGCGAGGCGCTATAAGACTGCACTCGCCGTCTGTGGTCTGAACATGTCTTGGGTGGTCTGTTACATTTTAGCAACAGCCGCTTGTGCTGCCTCTGTGAGCCTTTAGGAAGTGTCGATAGCCATGTTTGTTCCCTTTTGTCTCCTCATCACCGTGCAGTGAATTCACTCGTGAGTGCACGGCTCTAATGGATGCCGTGCAGTGAATTCACCCATGAGTGCACCGCTCTGATGGATTCCGTGCAGTAAATTTACCTGTGAGTGCACAGCTCTGGTCTATTCCATGCAGTGAATTCACTTGTGAGTGCACGGCTCTGGTGGTTTCTGTGCAGTGAATTCACCTGTGAGTGCACACTCTGGTGGATTCTATACAGTAAATTCACCCATGAGAGCATGGCTCTGGTTTATTCCATGCAGTGAATTCACCTGTGAGTGCACGGCTCTGGTGGATTCCCCGCAGTGAATTCACCTGTGAGTGCACCGCTCTGATGGATTCCGTGCAGTAAATTCACCGGTGAGTTCACGGCTCTGATCGATGTCGTGCAGTGAATTCAGCCGTGAGTGTACTGCTCTGGTCTATTCCATGCAGTGAATTCACCTGTGAGTGCACGACTCTGGTGGATTCCCCGCAGTGAATGCACCCGTAAGTGCACCGCTCCGATGGATTCCGTGCAGTGATTTCACCTGTGAGTGCACTGCTCTGGTATATTTTGTGCACTGAATTCACCTGCGAGTGCATGCTCTGGTGGATTCTGTGCAGTAAATTCACCCATGAGTGCACGGCTCTGATCGATGCTGTGCAGTGAATTCACCCGTGAGTGTACACTCTGGTCTATTCCATGCACTGAATTCCCTGTGAGTGAACGGCTCCAGTGGATTCCGTGCAGTGAATTCACCCGTGGGTGCACCGCTCTGATGGATTCCGTGCAGTTAATTCACCCGTGAGTGCACGGCTCTGATGGATTCCGTGCAGTGAATTTACTTGTGAGTGCACAGCTCTGGTCTATTCCATGCAGTGAATTCACTCATGAGTGCATGGCTCTGGTGGATTCCGTGCAGTGAATTCACCTGTGAGTGCATGCTCCGGTGGATTCTGTGCAGTAAATTCACCTGTGAGTGCGCGCCTCTGGTCTATTCCATGCAGTGAATTCACCTCTGAGTGCACGACTCTGGTGGTTCCCCTGTAGTGAATTCACCTGTGAGTACACCACTCTGATGGATGCAACTGTAAGAGTATTGAACAGCAGCCTATGAAAACAAATACAGATTCGGACTGTTGAGATCTAGTTACATTGATATGCCCATCATGGAGTGTATGCTGAACCCCTAGCTGGAGGAAAGGTTAGTTTGTCACAGCTTTCACGTTCTGCTTATCTACCAGCAAGCAGATTTATGACGAAGGTAATAAACAGCAAGTAACTTAGCCTGTTGGCAGGAGCTGGGCAGCAGCTGTGAGTGGAGGAAGGAACAGACATCTGGCACAAACCTATGGGGGCACTTTGGTGCAGGAAACCAGGGTTCGAGCCTCGAGGTCACGTCCACATCCTGTGATTCTGGGCAAATCATTTAATCTCCCCGTGCCTGAATATGTAATGTAAATACGGTGCTCGTGTACAGCGCTCCAATACCTTCGGGTCGAGTTTGCGCTATATAAAAGATGCAAAAAAAAAAAAATCTATAAAATTAGATTTTTCAGGGTTTGAGTAAGGTTAATGAACAAAACACCTTCACTGCAATACTTGGTGATATGATATAGGAATGCCCCGCAAAGTGGTATTCCTCTAGATCTCATGCTGACTTAATTTAGGCTGGGGGGGGTCGTCACACTGATGATTTTCAGCATCACATTGATTTTACGATTATTTACTACTGACACAACACCTGTAAAAAAATAAATCAAGCGCAATAAAGCGATTTTGAAAATTGGAGCAGTGTGCGCCACGCCTTTTGTTATAAGTGCATTTGAAAGAATATATATATATATATATATATATATATATATATATATATATATATATATATATATATATATATATATATATATATATATATACACCATACAACAGTCTGTTGGTCGCTCCTTGGTCACGGGTTAGGTTTTACTTTCTTTCATTTCTCTTTTAAAAGACCACCACAAGTGCTGTCGTGCAAGTCAAAAACATAGAAAACAGATTGTTGTCAGTTTCTGCAATTTTCTTTTTGAATAAAGTTGCATTTGAGATAATGCGAGTGGTTTTAACAATGTTGAGAGCAGGGAGCTGACGGGAAAACGTGGTGAAAAACAATTTATTTTCCTGCTCCGCCACCGCTACGGAATACGCAACCAATGAACTTGGGGGAACTGTAGAAGCAGCCTCACTTGGAAGCGCTAACGGAGACCAAGGAGACTCGCCGAGGGTTGGAGGAGTTGGAGACTGGTGAGAGCGGCTCTGAAGTACCGACACCCCCGGTGAGTGCAAGCAGCGAGACGCGCCGCGGTGCGAGAGACACACAGACGGGTTTCAACGGCTGGGTAGAAATCGCTACGGTGAGTCCATCGATGCCCTTGGCATAAATTGAGTGTAATTGCGGTGGCAACAGCGTGTAACCGGAGTCACAATTTGCAATTGCAAATTTGTACTTATCAATGCAAACACGATCATGTTCAGCGACGCTGAACGGCTTGAAGCAGCAGAGACAGTCTTTAAAGGTACAGCGCAGAGTTTAAGAACTGAAGGAGAGCGGCAATCGGAACAAACGCCGAGTAATTTGAGAGGTTGGTTCACAAAATTGGAAAGAGCATACGAAAAAGAGATAAGGAAGTGGTGGGAGGCCACTTCCTTGCAACGATACTTGGCTGTTGACAGGATTCCCAGAGGGTTGAGGATTTATACAGTCCCCTCTTACGAAAATCCAGACCCCAATCTCCTGAAGGAATGGGCGGACTATACGAGAGCATCAGCTAAAGGGATGGTGGAAATCCTGGTAAAATACGCCAAAAGCGATAGGGCGAAACTGCTGGATGAAATTAAAGAAATAGAAGGGAACATAGCGAAAGATACAGATAAAGAACTCACTGAAACCCTGAGAGCTCGCATGAAGACTCGGCTGGTGGCATATGAGAACGACATAAAGAAACGCAAACAGACAAAGTTTGCACGCGATCAACAAGATTACGAGAGTGGTAGAGTACTCACTTTCGCGAAAGAATACGACGCTCCAAGAAGAGCTTTACGAGAGGCGAGAGGTGAAGCAACGACCACGCCAAGAGATACATCAGAATCGGAAGCGGATCTCTCCGAATCGGAGATACCCAGGAATTCCGGGGGAGCAACTGCTAACACGGACCAGCATTTTCCCGAGGAATATCACCTCACCAAGGAAACATGGCGCAAATTTCCCCAAAAGAGCCGTCCACCAGAATAAAGCGGCGGAAAACAAGGCGAGGAGGGCAGATCGACAAATCAAAATTACGAACCCCGGGTTACAAGGAGCAGACGGGGCGGCAAGAGAAAGTGAACAACCTCTCTATCATCAACCTCTCAGAAAGAACTTTGACACAAATAGAGAAAACGGTGTTACAAAAGGGGTTGACTTTCTGCCCAACAAAACAATGGGACTACACGACAACACGCATTGACTTGTATCAATACATCCGCAAGCTCAAGCTACGCAAAATATTTGCGATGCACCCTGGCCCTAAGAAGAAACAACAAGGAACGGAAGGATCGACCATGGGCAATTTGGTAGGCAGTGATTTGGAAATCTTGACAACGATCCGTGATCTGCACGAATCCGAACTAGTGGAGAGTGCTGTGGACATTCAAAGCAACACTCAGCTTCTAGTAGAGACTGGGATTAAACAGAGCAGCGGGAAAAGTGAGTTCAAGCCACGATCTAAATTTATCCCACAGACTCCACCCGATGCGATTGACTGCTTCCATGAGGCGGTAATCAAGGACCTAGATAAATTCAGAACGGCCACTATCACTCCCGGGGGAAGAAGGAAATACAACCTCACGAGAAAACAATGGGAGGCTGTAAAATCCCTAAGAGATGACCCCAGACTGGTGATTAAACAGTCAGACAAAGGGGGAAATGTCGTGTTAATGACCAAAGAGCTGTACAAGCAGGAGGCCCTTCGCTTACTTGGTGACGCACAAAGCTACAAACTCATTAAGAGAGAGGACTACAACAAAAGTATACAGGCCTTCCATGATCTCCTGGAAGAATGGAACAGCAAGGGAATTCTAGAGATCAACGAATTTCAATATATGAGGGTAGAATGCCCTGTTCTGCCCACTTTTTACCACCTTCCAAAGGTCCACAAGGACATTAAAGTACCTCCAGGACGCCCAATAGTGTCTTCGCTGGGAAGTCTCCTGGAGAAAGCTTCCATTTATGTGGACTCTTTCCTATTTCCAATGGTAAAAGACCTCAGTTCATTCATCTTGGACTCAACCGACTTCATTCGCCAGATCCAGAACATCATCACATTAGACATAACCAGTCTATATACCAGCATCAGACACTCGCAAGGATTAGCAGCTCTTGAGTTTTTCCTAAAGACCAGATCCCTGAAGTTTCAGGAACACAACAAGATGTTATTAGAAATAGCATCGTTTTGTCTACACAACAATATTTTTTTGTTTGCAGAGGAGCTGTACCTACAGATACAGGGTACCGCGATGGGCACGTGCTTCGCCCCCAGCTATGCGAATTTATTCGTAGGCTGGTGGGAGAAGCACGTGGCCTGGGCGGGCAGAAATGAAATCTGGCTAGACAAGATAGCTCTATGGACAAGGTACATCGATGACCTCTTCATAGTATGGAGAGGTACACGCACAGAGGCAGAAGATTATGTAAGATCTCTAAATGAGAACGAGTTGAATTTACAATTCACGAGTAACATCAGTGAAAAGGAGGTAGCATTTTTAGATCTCCTAGTCTTTGTGGCAGACAATAAGTTGTGTACTAAACTATATCGCAAACCCACAGCAGGGAATACTGTTTTGCACTCTTGGAGCCAACATCCCCGTAATTTAATCAACAGTATACCGTACGGGGAGCTTCTGAGACTCAAGAGAAACTGCTCCCGACCTGACGACTTCCTAGAAGCCGCCAATGAGTCCCTAGACAGATTCAGGGATAGGGGCTATACTAACAAGGTTCTGCAGGAAGCGACAGTCAAGGCAAGCAGCAGAAGCAGGCTAGAATTACTAGCTCAAAAACAAACAGACAAGAAGGAAACGGAAGAAGAGCAAGGTAAAGTTAGGTTAATCATGACCTACTCATTTGAAGCACAAAAACTAAGGAATCTCATCCAGAGAAACTGGAATATTTTACAAACTGATGGGGTCCTTGGGAAATTGATCCCTTCGGGTCCTGATGTCACCTATAGGAAGAGTGCTTCCTTAAAAGATATCCTGGTACGCAGCCACTTTGAGGACAAACCCCGGATCAAACCATTTACTACGGGCTTTTTTCCATGCATGAATTGCAAGGCCTGCAAGAATTGCAAAAAGGTTAAAGACTACTCTATACCTGGAAAGAAAGATAGGAGGCCCATTGATAAATTACTGAATTGTAATTCCAGTTTTGTGGTATACTGTTTAACCTGCCCTTGCGGGTTGCAGTATATCGGGAGCACAATACACCCAGCAAAGAAACGGGTATTAGAACATAAACGAGCAATAGCCAACAGGGACAGAACATACCCAGTGGCGAGGCACTTTGCCAGCATGCACGAGGCTAGGAGTGACAAACTAACATACTTTTGCCTAGACCAGATTCAACCGGCAGAAAGAGGGGGAGATAGAGTCAAAACACTTAGGCAATTGGAGGCCAAACTCATAGTGGAACTACGTACCAGGATCCCGGGAGGGCTAAACCAGGAGGAGGAACTGTGGTCATTCATCGGATAAGTAGAACAATAGTAGAAACAATGCGCTGTACCTTTAGAGCTTAACAAATGGGGAAAAGCAAAAACTATGAATAACTACCCAAAACAGAACAGACAGCAGCAATTTGAGTTTGCTCATTCAGAGCTTTATCTTGATTTGATTGGATCTTGACAATCCAACCACGTTGTCTACATGCCCACTCTATTCAGGGGTTTATATCATTAGATAAACACATTGGGGCACACTTTTAATAATTAAATGATCAGCAAGGAACGATTTGAGACAGGCTAAAGCTATATTGTGACTAATTCCATTTGAGGAATTGATTTAATGCTTTTCATTAGATTATTTTGTGAAAACGTGGTGTATAATGTGAGACTGTCATTCTGTCTAATAGTAGAGAACACAGTGTTAAAATGGCCGACATTTCCCCAAAGCAGTATCTGGTCTCTGCAGGACCGTTTTCTATTTTTATTTTTTATCACTGCACATTCTTTTTCTTTGATTGGAATCCCTGCTAACCAATGAAATGATTTGCTTATATAGGAGGTGTGAGCAGGGAATCACTGACATTGACGAAGGCCAGGAGGCTGAAACGCGTTTGTCAGTAACTTTATTGATCGTGTTTGCAAACGAATAAAATTCGAATAATTTAAAATACTGGTTGGAGTGCGCAGCAATCTTTGAACTGTGGCTGGCATATATATATATATATATATATTTCATCCAAAAAGTTTGCCACACATTTGAGGACGCACACAATGAAAGGCGAATCCAGCCTCATAGCAGAATCCTTTTATTCAGCAGAACTGGCAACATCGCTCGAAAATTTCTGTGGCCTTGCCCTACGCGTTTCGGAGCTCCTGCTCCTTGATCACGGGCCAGCGCGTTGATGTGCAGATGCAAAAAGACACAGTCCTGCAATTAGCTGTTATATCGCCCTCTGGTGGGCTACGTATGCCGAATAGCTGCCTGGGACTTGTAGTCTGGTTGCTGAAATATTATCCATAATGGATTCTGCCTCACAACGATATACTTCAGATTCGCTCTAAATAGAGCCTTCGGTTCCGTCGTCAGTTCAATCCATGCTGCCTTTCATTCCGTTATGCGATTGCAGTACATCTGTAACCAACGGTCCACTTTGCATGTTCGTGGCGGTGCCGTCCTCCCGACCTGGGCTGGCCGGTTACAATTCATCCAAAAAGTTTGCCACACATTTGAGGACGCACACAATGAAAGGCGAATCCAGCCTCATAGCAGAATCCTTTTATTCAGCAGAACTGGCAACATCGCTCGAAAATTTCTGTGGCCTTGCCCTACGCGTTTCGGAGCTCCTGCTCCTTGATCACGGGCCAGCGCGTTGATGTGCAGATGCAAAAAGACACAGTCCTGCAATTAGCTGTTATATCGCCCTCTGGTGGGCTACGTATGCCGAATAGCTGCCTGGGACTTGTAGTCTGGTTGCTGAAATATTATCCATAATGGATTCTGCCTCACAACGATATACTTCAGATTCGCTATAAATAGAGCCTTCGGTTCCGTCGTCAGTTCAATCCATGCTGCCTTTCATTCCGTTATGCGATTGCAGTACATCTGTAACCAACGGTCCACTTTGCATGTTCGTGGCGGTGCCGTCCTCCCGACCTGGGCTGGCCGGTTACAATTCATCCAAAAAGTTTGACACACATTTGAGGACGCACACAATGAAAGGCGAATCCAGCCTCATAGCAGAATCCTTTTATTCAGCAGAACTGGCAACATCGCTCGAAAATTTCTGTGGCCTTGCCCTACGCGTTTCGGAGCTCCTGCTCCTTGATCACGGGCCAGCGCGTTGATGTGCAGATGCAAAAAAGACACAGTCCTGCAATTAGCTGTTATATCGCCCTCTGGTGGGCTACGTATGCCGAATAGCTGCCTGGGACTTGTAGTCTGGTTGCTGAAATATTATCCATAATGGATTCTGCCTCACAACGATATACTTCAGATTCGCTCTAAATAGAGCCTTCGGTTCCGTCGTCAGTTCAATCCATGCTGCCTTTCATTCCGTTATGCGATTGCAGTACATCTGTAACCAACGGTCCACTTTGCATGTTCGTGGCGGTGCCGTCCTCCCGACCTGGGCTGGCCGGTTACAATTCATCCAAAAAGTTTGCCACACATTTGAGGACGCACACAATGAAAGGCGAATCCAGCCTCATAGCAGAATCCTTTTATTCAACAGAACTGGCAACATCGCTCGGAAATTTCTGTGGCCTTGCCCTACGCGTTTCGGAGCTCCTGCTCCTTGATCACGGGCCAGCGCGTTGATGTGCAGATGCAAAAAGACACAGTCCTGCAATTAGCTGTTATATCGCCCTCTGGTGGGCTACGTATGCCGAATAGCTGCCTGGGACTTGTAGTCTGGTTGCTGAAATATTATCCATAATGGATTCTGCCTCACAACGATATACTTCAGATTCGCTCTAAATAGAGCCTTCGGTTCCGTCGTCAGTTCAATCCATGCTGCCTTTCATTCCGTTATGCGATTGCAGTACATCTGTAACCAACGGTCCACTTTGCATGTTCGTGGCGGTGCCGTCCTCCCGACCTGGATTCGCCTTTCATTGTGTGCGTCCTCAAATGTGTGGCAAACTTTTTGGATGAATTGTAACCGGCCAGCCCAGGTCGGGAGGACACCAAAGGCACACCTGTGTACACTAAGAGCAAAGTTTTCATGTCCTCAACGTTTGAGGCAAAAAACACTCATTGATTTCTAAAAAAGGAGTGTCAAAACTAAAGTAGCCATGTCGTTCCTGCTTATATTTCGCACGCTTTACATAATCTTCCTGTGCCTATGAGTGTTTGCTTTTTCAAGGATGTTGTTACTTTTTTCAGGCAGTGCGTAATTTGAATTGAGTCACAGCCAGGTGTTTATAATGGGGCAGAATTGGGTTGTAGCTGAAGGCAGTGCAAGTGTCTCTCAGTGGGACAGAAGGGTGCTCAAGGAGGATAGGATGTGGCACTACGGCCAGAGCTAAAAAATCTGGAACTGGGGAATCGGGCTTCATGACCAGTCCACCAGACCACTCTCCTGAGGGAGCACATTCCCCTACTAGACCTTAGACGGCCATACTAGACCATAGAAGCCCTGGTCTCTTAGCACCAGCAGGTGGACCCTACCGGTGGCCAGTGTGGGTTAACCTTGAAGGCCTATGCACCACAATCCATACTGAAGTTCACCTACAGTCTTGCGGGTAGGCCACCGAAGCAGCACACCCTAGAACAGCAGTGACTTTGTCACTGAGGTCACAGGACCCTTGAGGCCAGTCCGCCTCACACATAGGTGCCTCCATTGGCCTTGTTCCAGTGGTATTAATTCAACTCACCAGGGATTGGCAATGCAGGATTTGCATGCACACCAGGCTAAGGGGCATGTTTACAAGGGCCTTGCGTCATGCTTGCACCATGGAATGTGGTAAATGCACGTCACAAATCTGCAAATCATATTTATGAAGCCACGCAAAGCCACTTTGCATGGCTTTGAATGGTTTCATAAATATGGAGTAAATCAACACAGCGCAAATTGCTGCTTTGACTTACTCCGCACAAGGGAGGCGTTGCAGTGGTTGTTCCCACTCAACTATCACGTTTTTTATGCATTCCCAGATTTACAAGGACTTGTAAACCTGGGACTGATTCAAAATCCGACGCCTCCCCAAGGGAGGCACAACAAGGAGAAAAATCTTTATTTCTCCCTGTTTTCCTCTTTCAATATGTGCAGCACTCATACAAAGAGGAAAAAGCCTCTCAGGTTTGCTTTTGGGCACAAAAACAATGCTGTATGCAATGGAGGCACCCTTGCACCATGGTGCAAGAGTGCCTGCGTTGGCGCTAGGCTGACGAAACGGCACCAGCACACTTAGAAAGGGCAGGAATGCACCGTATTGGATAAAGACGGTGCATTTCTGCCCTTTCCCTGTGACCCAGGGCAGCACAGCAAAGTAACTTGATGCGTTGCACCACCATTCCCGTAAATATGTCCCTAAGTTCTCAAACTTCACTGTGTCTCTTTGCTTCAAGCAGCAAGCACTTTTAACATGTGCTGCTTGCTTTTGGGCCGCTGCAATTACGCAGCAATGGAGGGCAAAATTATGTTGCAGTGTTGACTAAATTATGCAGCAAAGAAAGACTGCAGCTTAATGTGGTACATTTTCTGATACTTTGTTATTTTGAAATTGTTACACATACTAACAGTCTCTGTAAAGCTTTCGCCTCATTAATAGCAGCCCTGAGAACGTGACCAGTCAACCTTTGTAAAGGGCCCTCCACTTCACAGCAACACAAGTCACATTGTTTTGATCCATTTGAGATGCAAACAAATTTTTAGGTAAAACCATCAGCTTATGAAGCAGATGGTGCTTTATGTGGCAAACACAGCAGAGTTATAATTATGTGGAAAACATTTGCAAACTAGGATATTTTGCCATTCATGTTTGAACTTCTCTCATGCAGTCTCTGGTGGGTGGTATTCCTATACACCTACAGTGCTCATGGAGAGACAAAGGAGGATGGTGCCTAATAGTGATTGCAGAGGATAGTAGCCTGTAGGGGAGAAAATAACTGATTGAAATAATCTGAGGACCACTACCTATTTTTGACTCTACCAATGTTTGAGTCTCATAATTTCAGAATTGATGCATTTGCAATTCTGATAGCTATCTAACTTGAGTGGTAATTACACAAACTACTCATAAAATAGTTGTATCTCATTCATCTGATACTGATAAAAGCATCTGCAAAACCAACAGGTCTGGGTTGTTTTAGAGTGGTAGGTCTAGATACAATAACAGGAAACTAAGAGGCATCTAATGCTGGCTTAATGACATGTTGCGTGAAGCATGTAAAAACACATGAATACAATTTTGCATTGACCGTGGGGCACAGAATGATGTCATCAACAGTGCTCCCCAACACGTGGGGCTTCCTGTCATCGAATCTAAAGCCAAATGTTATGTTCAGAAATGGTTAGAAAAAGGGAGGAAAAGTGCTAATGAAAGAAACTGCATGACTCGGAAACAAATGGCTTATGATTCCATCTATATGCGTATTTGGGACATTCTGTGATTGAATACGTATCCCACATTGTAAATGTATTTTAATGTCAATAACTCATCTATTAAACCTCAAATAAACGTGTATGTATTGGTTGCATTAAATAACATCATAAGCTGTAACTCGTCAGTGAAATGCCAAACATACTAAAAATTGGGATGTTTTGCTCTTTTTTTTAGCCACACCTCTGACTCCGCCCACTGACCCAATCCTCGGAATATTCCCGCTCCCTGATGCCACGCCCACAGTTCCCCTACTTTTTTTTCCCCACTTCGACCACTGAGTCTAGCCCATGCTTTGCCGGCTACTGCTGCTGCACTGTGACTGGTTAGCCAGGAGTTGGCAATCCTCGCAGCCCCCAGCTACCCGAGTGCCGGGGTCTTAAAGGTGCATTCGTGTGTGGCACCGACCGAGGCTAAGAGAGGGCACATTCGGCCCCAGCACTACGTCTGTTTGTATTTCCAGAAAGTGTTTGCGTATAACCCAGGCCCGGTTCTAGCGGGTGGGCCGAGTGGGCCAGGCTCACCCAAACATAAGCCTGGCCCACCCAAACATGTGCCTTGATCCTCGCGGTTAATATACCACCGATATACAACAACAATAAAAAAACATGTTCAGATAACTGGTGATTTATGATCATGCTGGAGAGCAATCATTTGTCTGTTCGTAGTTTTTAAATGCAGACAAACTGAATTTTATGTGGCTAGCTCAGTGTTACTGTCTTTGTTACAGCGATCCTTGTGTTACCTGCAGTTCAGAAGTTACTATCCTAAAATAGGACAGTGACATCTGAACTGTCATCAAAGGGCTGCATACAAATGCCGTTTTTTAGGTCTCGCCTCACCCAGCGCATGCGCTGGTCTGGGAGACTTTTTGAGAGGGCTCCAAAAAGTGCTACCAGGCCAGCCTAGAGCTACAGGGCATGTGCGCGGGCGCGCGCACCGTGCTTTTCTGCGATTACTTTCACTTTTGCGGCGGCACAGCCGCTTTGATGTTTTATGTAGTGGGCGGAATTTGTGAAATTCACTTTCGCAAATTATCGCGAAAATGTTAAAAATCTCCGCAAACACGCGGAAGTTTTTTTCCCACCCGTTCGCGGTATTTTCTGCGTGGTCGCGGCTCGCCAACTTACCCATGCGGTTGCTCGTGGGTGCGGCCATCTTGTTTTCACTTGTCTCGCGGTGCATGATCGCGAGAAGAAAGACGTGATCGCGCGACGAATGACGTTACTGCGGGCAAGAACTGTTGCGAGACAGCGCAAATGGCTACCAACAATCCAACATCTCGTGGAGAACGCGACCGGATCGGGAAAACTTGTCGGCGAAAGCGGGGATTCAGGTAAGGCGATCGCTCGCACGCGAGAATGTATTATTTCACAGCGCGAGCAAGCAAAAAATTTCCGGTAAAATGCGGATTGCGGAAATTTTGACCTTTTCGCACTCTCCGCGGAACGCGAAAATGTCAAATTATCGCAATTTCCGCGAGTGGAACAGAATTTTCGCACAGGGCTAGTTTGATCGCGATCACTTTCGCCGCTTGTTTGGTAGAGGCTCGGGGAAATTAACCCCTTCAGTGCCCATGACGAGATAGTCTCGTCATGGAGCGCGGTTGCGCTGTGCCCATGACGAGACTATCTCGTCATGAACCCCGCCAGCTAATGCAACGCCCGGCACAGGGCGTGGAAAGGGCGGGGCACTGAAGAGGTTAAGTGATTGCCCTGCCCAGAATCACACGCGGAGACTTGAACTTGGTTCCCTAGCTCCCGAGCGGGCAGCTCTGGCCATTACCCATATTCTCTCCCCATCGTATCTGTTTCTTCCCCACTCCCTTGACAAAAGTGGTGTTTTTATTATTATTTACGAACTAGCGCACATTTAATTTTTGTTTCTCTCCTTTTATGTTTGTTTTCTGCATCATTTTGACAACTTCGCCTAAAACTGTTTTTCACGAAACTTTCTCCAACATATCCACAGCACACCAATCCATTCCGAAGGTGTGAGCGGCTGGCCAATTACAGAGGGGAACATCAACCGTGCCTCTCATGCCCAATCACAGAGCAGCGTCAATCCAATCACAGCTCCAATGCCGTCCTTCTCTGCGTCTGCCGCTATTTACTGTTGCTGTGGTACTTGTTGGGTGGCCGCCTGACTGGCGTCGGGAACCTCGTGGCGGATGTTGTAAATTTCTCTACATTCACTTCTTTCAGGAATAATTTCGGCCACGCTGAGGGAACTAGCTGCTTCCTGTGTCCGCAAGGCGTGCTGCAGGAATATTATTATCAATTGTTAGGTTACGGGGCCTGTATCCTTGTGTGTGCTGGATTGTCTTGAAAATCAATGTTAAAGGGTTGGAGCGTAGGTTTGCTGTCAAAAGCAACTGGAAAGCTTGGTCTCGAGCTTTCTGTGGCTCCGAGTCATTTACTTAATAAGCTGCACAGGATGTTCCACACTTAAAACAACTTTGCCATATTCTGCTTTTTGTCTAATTAGACTCTTTCTTGTCTTGTAAAGCTCAAGTCATATCTTTCACTGGAATTGAATTCCTCTGGAAAATCTCACAGCTGTACTAACAACCTCAATCAATTTCCAGCAACTCATATTCACACTTAACCCTATAATGTGCATCTGGTCGCGCATGAATAGATGGCCTAGTGCAAAAATGTACTCCCTCGCCATTTTAACTAGCCTTTGGTGATTTTAGGCATGAATGATTAAACGAGCCCTTGTGCACAGAGCGCGTCCTTCTTTAATGAAGGTCAAACGGCTGGTAAGCTCAGCTACCTAAGCTGCAGCTAATAATAACTGATTAACAAGGCACTTTCAAAAAGAAAGATTCAATTTTAGCATATTTTTTGCAGGGCAGTTTTCTAATATGTGTTGAACTCCAGTTGTAAATAGTCTGTACCAACTAAGATTTGGATTTGTTCTTCTGGCCGTGATATTGTGCAGTCAAGAGCTGTACTATCAGCAGATGCTCAAAGTCAAAGCCATCTGTATTATGTCTCTTCAGTTTCAGCTAGGTGCATACCCAATTTAACCCGTGTTAAAAAGAGAACATCACACCTCTAATTTTTAACATGCATATTAAATTAATTATGTTGTTCTCTGGCTCTTCCATGCCATACAGTACCCCGGCCCTGTAACCACCCTGATTAAGGTAATGTGTAATCTAATGAGGCGGAAGACAGATTTTCTTATCACTACTTGGCCTCCACACATTCGACCGTTCGGCCTTAAAATCTTTTAGCTCCCACAAAGAACAAGCATTAGCAATGCAATAGGTCTCGCAATTTACGCGAGTTTAAGCTATTGGCATTGTAAATGACAATGTCTTTTATTTATGTATTCGTTTTGAAACCTAAATAAAAGGCATTGTCATTTACAATGCCTATAGCTTAAACTCGCGTAAATGCGAGACCTATTGCATTCCAAATGCTTGTTTTGTGTTGTGATCTAGTTAGAACTTCTCCAGTCTTTCGTTATTGTAATGCTGCTAAAAAGAGTTTGTTTGGGCAGTTGTACATTTTTATCAGTAAAGCCAACCCCCAATCACTGGAGTACTCTTTAAATCCTGAGTCTGTGCTTCTCTAGACCAAACCCTCTTAAAACATATTGTCCGCCAGTATGGATGACATGTGATTTCGACACCTTGGCTTATGTGACATTACCCGTAGACCGATTTATTGGCTCTGTATAATGTGTGCGTGATGTAAAGTACTGTGACACCCTACACTGATATGAGTAGCGCTATACAACAAATGAAATGCATATGAGAGAGGGGCAACAGAGAGATGAGGGGCACTGGTGGAGGGTGGCAGTGAGGATATTCGAGGAGGAGGTCAATAGGAAGAGGAGCTATATAGAGCGAGGAGGGGCACTGTTGGATTGTGGCAGTGAGGGAATCCGGGCAGGAGGTCATGGGGGGAGGGGCTATGGAGCGATAAGGGGCACTGGTAGAGGGTGGCAGTGAGGGAATCCGAGGAGGAGGTAATGGGGTAGGGAGGGAACTACGGAGAGATGAGGGGTACTAGTGGAGGGTGGCAGTGAGGGAATCCGAAGAGGAGGTCATGGGGTGGGAGGGCTACGGAGAAATGAGGGGCACTAGTGGAGGATGGCAGTGAGGGAATCCAAGGAGAAAGTCATGGGGTGGAGCTACGGCGAGATGAGGGACACTGGTGGAGGGTGGTAGTGAGGGAGTCTGAGGAGGAGGTCTTGAGGGGAAGGGGATACAGAGAGATGGAGGGCACAGTTGGAGGGTAGTAGTAAAGGTATCTACGGAGAAAGAGGTCATTGGTGGTGCGCCAAAAAAGCCTTTCGCATCAGCACTAAAGCCGGCCCTGTCATGGCCTTTCTGTTTATTTAATTAACAGTCTGGTGATTAGGTCAACTGTGGAGCATACTTAAAAGTGCATGCTAATTACATATACTGCCATTTTCAATGTTTCAAGTTTGAAGGTGATTTTACGAATGTTCTTTACCAGGAATAATGAAAGTGGAACCGGATGGTGGCTGATATGGGGCTGGGGACCAAGATCAGCTGTGAGATAAGATGCACTGGAGAAGGGTGGTAGAAAAGTGTATAATCAAGCCTGTAAGGGAGTATGCTGCAGTGTCAGGGGTGAGGTGGAGGTAGTAATGAAGAGGGATTCTCCCTGAAGGCTCTCGCAGACGGAGCCCGAGTAGTTTCACTTGCCTGATACTGTGTATACACAAAAATTGGCTGCCCCTAGTATGAGTTCCTACAGTTTCCTACAGAGTTATCTTGAGATGCAGCACCAGTAGGGGCATCTCATAAAAAGTTTCGGACTGGCCTCACACACCGCCCGGTGTCATGCTTCATCATCGGCTTTCCTCGCCCTCTAAAAACTTCGTTTGATAGAAGGCGGGCATACACCTGGAGACAGAGATGCACTTCTAAAGCTAAGTGATGGTCGTGAAAAAGTGGTCTAAAAACCATTACGTTTGTCAATGACTATGTTTATTCAAGGAACAAATGTATGGTATTAAAAGAGGTGAGCGGTGATCCAGGACGTTATTCTCCCTTCACCGTGTTAAGTGTGGTCAACATGTTTCTGCATTTGTGTCCCCGAAGGGTATGTAGCATTTGTCAGGACCAAAAGGGTTTCTAACTACGGGCACTGTCTTCCTCGCATCTAGTGCAAAAAGAACCTGCACCTGGAGGGACTGGGGCTGTGGGCTGTGGGCTTTACGCTCCCCGCTCGGTGTAGTACCAATGTGAGTGACTCTGTAGGAAAAAAGGGAAACAACAAAAGACATACAAACCAGACGTGCAAGTATATGTACAATTGGCACACTTTACCTTCCGTGGGGCATCACACCTATGACGCGTGTGGTTCGGTCTTTATGAGACACGTGGCAAGTAAACGTGTCATCATGCAACTAATGAAAAGATAGCATACCATGTCTTACCCTAAGATACTATCCTACTTGCTCCATGGGAGCGCGAGGGAGGAAAGGCCTACTGTGACTTTCTGCAATGGAGAGGTACAGTAGGTCAGAACCTGTTTGTGTATCCACAGGGCTGTGACACAAAAGGCCAACACATAAAATTATGTAGTTAAACATTGTATGTCCAGTGTAGGCAACACACACACACATCCTTTCAGCAGAGGGTGAAACAGAATGTCACTCTCACATCCAACTGTGGCAATCACACTCTTACTGTCTGAATTCAGCACTTCCAGCCGTTCCATCTACAGGCGTCCTCTCAGTCTCCCCGTTGGAAGAGAATGGTGAAAAACCGGAGGGTTTAAATACTGTGGTCAAGTGGCTAATTGGTAATTACTAAGCGCTAATTGGAAGCTCATGGTGTACATCCTGTGTCCCTCTAGGACTGGGCCTGGTCGCCTGGTGTAGGGCGTGCCTCCGTATGCCCTCTCGCATTGGGTGAAAAAGTGTTTTTTCACTTAGTAGCTAGTGGTTCCAGGGTGCGCATGCGCTTCTGCACACAGAGAACACATGGACTGGCCGTCGTAACTACGGGGTCTCATATCGTGGCTGACCATGCGCAAGGACTAGTGTTCATGATCCACGAATTTGCGCTATTCTCTTAAAACTCAACGTTGTGCGCTGCAGTCAATTTCCATGCTTCACGCATGCGCGTTACTCTATTATGGCCCGTTTCACTTTTGCTAATGTGCGTTCAGCGCTACTAAGTCCTACTGACTGTGTTTGTGTGTGGTGGGTTCTGCAATGGCGCATCGCTGTTGTAAAAACGTGGAGTTAAAAAGTGAAAGTCTCCCATGACACTCACTGGCTATAGAGGTGGGGGCATGGGTGCATTGATCTATCTTTGTTTTCATGTCCCGTGTTTTTAGACAGTTTCCTTGCCCCGCGGGGTTACCTAGTAAGGTATATTCAGCCCACTCATATCGTGCTGAACACCTCCCCGACTAATAGATATTAGATAGTTCAAAGGTTTGATTAGTTTTACCGGTAGCTGTTAAGAACCTCGTGGTGATATCTAAACCTGCATTTATGTGGCCAACCCACGTGTGGCCATTTCTAGTGTCGTGGTCCTAGAACCACTCTGCGACGGTTCACAAATGCAAGAGTAGATGATGGGTCTGTACATTGGGTAAGGCCTGGTCACTTCGCCAGCTGTAACCACGCTGTTTCATCATTAAGGCCTCTCTCCCATGTGCGTAACCTGTACACCCAGCGTTGTTCCCGGATGTGTAGTTGTCTGCCAATGTCGGTTTTTTGCTTCTTCATTACCTCCAGGATGACCCAACGTAGATCAGAATCACAATGGTTTTTCTCCATGAAATGTTTAGTCAGTTTTGTGTTTGTTTTTTTACACCGGATGGTGCTGCGGTGTTCACTGATCCGTGTTTTCACCTTCCTTGTCGTCATCCCGACGTACTTCAGATTGCATGGACAGGTCAGTAGATACACTACGTTTTCCGTATTGCAATCACTAAAGTCTTTTAGTCTCCAGGGGTTGTCAGTGCCAATGTCAACTTCCTTGGTGGTGGTAGTCAAGCGACAACACACACAATTGACGCACGGGTAGTGACCTGTTGGTTTAGGTTGGCTCCATAGGGTCATTTGGTTGTCATTGTCATCGTTGGTGATCTTCGAATGTACCAGGTCATCCCTCAAGTTTCTACTCCGTTTGAACGTGAAAAGTGGTGGTTCCCACTTCCGGTTTCCACTGTTCAAAATTGCTCATTTCTTCTTAATAATGTTATGGATTTTGTTTGAAACAGGAGTGTACATGGTTACACATACCAGACGGTCTTTCTGTTCCTTAGGTGTGGTCTCCAGGAGGGCTTCCCGACTATTGTTCTTCGCCCTCTTCTTCGCTCATTTGACCATTCGTCTTGGGTAGTGCCTTTCTAGGAGCTTGCTCTCTAAATGTATTGCCTGTGTTTGGAATGTGTCTACCTCAGAGCAATTTCTTCGTACCCTGAGAAATTGTCCGACTGGTAGATTTTCACGAAGAGCCCTCCTGTGGTAGCTCTCATAGAGGAGGAGACTGTTCCTGTCTGTAGGTTTTATATGTACTTTGTTGGAGATCCCTTCCGTCGTCAGGGTAAAGTCCAGATCTAGGAAAACCGCATGGTTTTCTTCAATGGTGTGCGTGAATATCAGGTGGGGGTCTTTACTGTTGACCCACTCCACAAATTGCACAGCTTCATCTGTTGTGCCCTTCCAGATGATCAAGACATCATCTATATCTATATCTATATCATCTTTCTGATGTGCTTCAGTTTGCTCTTTCCCTGGCTCAGCAGGGCTGTGCTGTGGCCACGGTCAAGGGCTATCTATCGGCCTTATCGGATTTTCTATGTCTTCCTGATCAACCGTCATTATTTAAATCTCCGATTGTACTAAGGTTTATCAAGGGCCTTACAAACATGTTTCCTCATACTCCTTTTGTAATGCCACAGTGGGACCTTAATCTTGTCTTAACTTTTCTGATGGGGTCCCCGTTTGAGCCTCTTCATAGGTGTCCTCTGAGGCTTTTGTCCTTTAAGACGGTCTTTCTTGTAGCCATAACCTCGGCAAGGAGGGTGAGTGAGCTTCAAGCTCTTAGTTCTAAACCCCCTTTTCTTACATCACATGCTGAAAGGATGGTACTTAAGACCAGGGCTGCTTTCCTGCCTAAAGTAGTTACTCCGTTTCATTTCGGGCTGTCTATTACTCTCCCTGTTTTTTATCCTCCTCCTCATCCCTCCAAAGAGGAGGAAAGACTTCATCGCCTGGACGCAAAGAGAGCTGTAAGCTTTTACTTGGACAGAACGAAGGACTTTCGTCTGGACGATCAGCTCTTCGTGGGTTATGTTGGTCATTCCAAAGGAAGAGCGGTGCACAAGCGCACTCTATCAAGATGGATCATCCTTGCCATCAAGATCTGCTATGCCCTGGCTGGTAAGGTTCCTCCTGGGGGTATTAGGGCTCATTCAACTAGAGCTAAATCATCTACATCTGCTTTGGCCAGGGGTGTTCCTGTGGCAGATATTTGTAAAGCCGCGACTTGGGCCTCCCTCCATACTTTCGCAAAGCATTATTGCTTGGACTCTGAGATGAGGAGGGAGGGCCACTTCGCGCGCTCTGTCTTGCAAGACCTTCTGGTATAGGAAGGTGGACACACTCCTCCGGGAGTGGGGACTGCTGTGGGAATCTATTCACAAGGTGAGGAATCCACTGGCAGATGTATCCATCAGAAGAACAAGTTACTTATCTTCGGTAACGCTTTTTCTGGTGGATACAGTATCTGCCTGTGGATTCCTCACTGGCCCACCCGCCTCCCCGTTGTCCACCTTTGTATACCTTAAAAGTTGTCTTGTTTGAGATGCTGTTATGCTTTCTGGTGCATTGGTAGGAAATGCTTGTTTGATTTAGCTTTCCTTTTGTTTATGTACTATGTATATTTGATGGTATATTGTATACTGTGTATACTTTGAATCTGTCGTTGGTCCACCTGTGCGCCTCGGGGCACGGAAAAAATGGGTGGAACTGACGTCATCACGCCGACGTGGCTCTCTTATGGCTCTGATGACGTCATACGGAGTCGCGAGCGGAGCCGATGCATTGTGACGTCGTCCATGTCGGCGTAGAGAGCTGGGGAAAAAAGTTCTGTGGAATGCTGGCGCAGGGGATATTCACAAGGTGAGGAATCCACAGGCAGATACTGTATCCACCAGAAAAAGTGTTACCGAAGGTAAGTAACTTGTTCATTAGTCGGGGAGGTGTTCAGCACGATATGAGTGGGCTGAATATACCTTACTAGGTAACCTCGCGGGGCAAAAAACTGTCTAAAAACACGGGACATGAAAACAAAGATAGATCAATGCACCCAGGCCCCCACCTCTATAACCAGTGAGTGTCATGGGAGAAGATCAATTTTTAACTCCACGTTTTTACAACAGCGATGCGCCATTTCAGAACCCACCACACACAAACACAGTCAGTAGGACTTAGTAGCGCTGAACGCACATTAGCAAAAGTGAAACGGGCCATAATAGAGTAACGCGCATGCGCGAAGCACGGAAATTGACTGCAGCGCACAACGTTGAGTTAGGATCCGAAAATGGGATGCTGACTTTAAGAGATTAGCGCGCACGCGTGGATCATGAACATTAATCCTTGCGCATGGTCAGCCATGATATGAGACCCCGTAGTTGCGACAGCCAGGTCATGTGTTCTCTGTGTGCAGAAGCGCATGCGCACCCTGGAACCACTAGCTACTAAGTGAAAAAACACTTTTTCACCCAATGCGGGCGGGCGGGCGTACGGAGGCACACCCCACACCAGGTGACCATGCCCGGTCCTAGAGGGACACAGAATGTACACCATGCGTTTCCAATTAGCCCTTAGTAATTACCAATTAGCCACTTGGCCACACCACAGTATTTAAACCCTCCGGTTTTTCACCATTCTCTACCGACGGGGAGACCGTGAGGACGCCTGTAGATGGAACGTCTGGAAGCGCTGAATTCAGACAGTAAGAGTGTGATTGCCACAGTTGGATGTGAGAGTGAAATTTTGTTTCACCCTCTGCTGAAAGGATGTGTGTGTGTTGCCTACACTGGGCATACAATTTTTAACTGCATAATTTTATGTGTTGGCCTTTTGTGTCACAGCCCTGTGGATACACAAACAGGCTCTGACCCACTGTACCTCTCCATTGCTGAAAGTCACAGTAGGCCCTTCCACCCTCGCCCTCCCATGGAGCAAGTAGGATAGTATCTTAGGGTAAGAAATGGTATGCTATCTTTTTATTGGTTGTATTATGACCCGTTTACTTGCCACGTGTCTCATAAAGACCGAACCACGCGCGCCATACGTGTGACGCCCCACTGAAGGTAAAGTGTGCCAATTGTACATATACTTACACGTCTGGTTTGTATGTCTTTGTTTGTTTCCCTTTTTTCCTAAAGAGTCACTCACATTGGTACTAAACCGAGCGGGAAGCATAAAGCCCACAGCCCCCGTCCCTCCAGGTGCAGGTTCTTTTTGCACTAGATGCGAGAAGACATTGCCCGTAGTTATAAACCGTTTTGTTCCTAACGAATGCTACGTACCCTTCGGGGACACGAATGCAGAAACATGTTGACCACACTAAACACAGTGAAGGGAGAATAACGTCCTGGATCACCGCTCACCTCTTTTAATACCATACATTTGTTCCTTGAATAAACATAGTCTATTGACAAATGTAATGGTTTTTAGACCACTTTTCACTTTTTCACGGCCATCACGTAGCTTTAGAAGTGCATCCCTGTCTCCAGGTGTATGCCCGCCCTCTATCAAACGAAGTTTTTAGAGGGCGAGGACAGCCGATGATGAAGTATGACACCGGGCGGTGTATGAGGCCAGTCCGAAACTTTTTATGAGATACCCCCACTGGTGCTGCATCACAAGATAACTCTGTCGGAAACTGTAGGAATCCATACTAGGGGCAGCCCATTTTTGAGTATACATAGTAGATTGGAGGCTGGCTCGCCCCTAAGCCCCGTACCTCTGGTTCCCATCTCCAGCAAGGACTGGGGTTAGTGTGTGTGGACTTGCCTGATACTCCCACCTTAGAAACCTCCTCTTCCCATCAATGGGACATTACATGGAAAAAACACTTTGGAGAGTGTTAACATTTATAAAGAGATTTGGAAAAGAGTGTGTTTTAATGGGCCTTGTAATACTAAGAAGAGGTAGAGGAGGGCCCAGAAGCAGGCCTGGCTAGACATATAAGTGACAAATCGGGCCCGCAGTGGCCCACCCAAATGCACCCTTTGCCCACCCAAATAAAATTTCCTGGAGCCCGGCCTGGTATAACCTGACCTCGAGATCTTAGAAAACTTCTGTCCAACCGGCGAGAATGGCAGAAGAGTGATTTCTTTTTTTACTCTCTTACCTGAGAAACTGAAACATTCCCAATTCTTACATATCGAACTTCGAAAGTGAAGCACTTTTGTGCTTAAAAGCAGGATAAAGAACGCCAGTAGGTTGCAAAACGTGGATTAACTTTAAAAAGTGAAAACAACACCCTGCACAATTTGCTATTTATTAAAGGCAGTTTCGAAAAAGAACTTTCTAAGTTACTGCGTCCCTTCAAAATATGGTAAGTCCCCCTCCTAGTTTCTGTAGCCCTGAACGTAAACATGAAAATAAACTGGTTAAAAAATGCGTCAGTGTAACTCCATTAACTGTTTGTCTGTTGTGCGTTTTTTAGCTGGCAGATTTGCCAACCTTTATATTTTGATATGTACATTGTAATTCATTACCAACTTCAGTTACATTCAGTGCTTAATTTGGAAAATATTAAGGGCCTCATGTAGGAAGCCAAATACCGGTCGGTAACGGCCGATTTTCGGTAATTATACCGTTACCGACCGGTATTTTGGCTTTTGAGATGTAGGGGGAGAATTTTATGATTTACCGAATCGGTAAAATTACCGAATCGGTAATATTACCGATTCGGTAAATTTACCGATTCGGTAAATACCGAATCATGAAATGAGATGTAGGGGGAGTGTGTGGTGGGTGTGGGGATTCGTTATTTACCACCAACTAAAGGTTGGTGGTAAATGACGAATAGGTGAAAAAAAGCATTTTTGTGCACGTTTAAGTGTGCAATGTGGCAGACATACATGCCCTCAGGGCATGTATGTGCGCCACATGTGCACACATGGCCGAATCAGGGGTGCAACAGGGTGTCAATGTGACACCCTGCCACCCTTGCATGTGCTCCCCCATTACCGAATCGGTATTTACCGATTCGGTAATGAGGCATACCTTCCCATCAATGGGAAGGTATGCCTCATTACCGAATCGGTAATTACCGAATTTTTCCGATTCGGTAATATTTACCGACTCATTACCTACATTGCATTTACCACTTCATAAATACCGAATCGGTATGATTCGGTATTTATGAAGTGGTAAATGCCAGCCCACCTACATAAGGCCCTAAGTGCCTGGGCTCTGTGCGGGACCATGGAGCATATACAAAAATATTTGTATATTTAGCTAAAACAAAATACGAAGTACCCTCAAACATACATTTATGCATATATAACCACAAACTAAAATAATTGTATTTAAACAGTCATGTGACTTCAAAGCGTATCATGTGAATAAGGCTCTATGGAGTTGAAACGCGTTATGGCTGACTTACCTCAAGAAAATAAAATTGATTCAACGCACCGAGATGTGGTCAGTGCTCCTTTCTTCTATACATTGAAGTGCCAAGCTGCAGCGGAGTGTTCTTTGATATATATGTGTATGTATGTTTAGCTAAATAAATACAAAGTACCCTCAAACATACATATATACATATCTAACCATGCAGCCTACCATAACCCAAATAGGCTAATTGGTCGATATTAATTGAGTTACTCATTAATCTGAAAGCAACGCTATGTACCATTTCTGTAACAGAGAACATGCACTTCAATAATGTTCCAACTCAGCCCTTTATTTTCAGAGAAAAAGGCAAGTAATAGTAGGCAATTAGCCCTTATGCTGAATCGATGAGAAAACATCACTGTAACAAAAAACTGGCACCCTGCCTTTAAGAATTCCATGTTTCCAAGAAACCGTGCCTTTAAGACCTCCAGGAGCCCCCTACTCCCATCATGCACCACAGGTGACAGTTAGGTCAGTTCTTTTTTCCTGCTCCTGTGAGGGTTCTGGAGCACTAAGCTCATCAACTTTTGATTAATCTAGTCAGAAATTGGTTTATTTCAACGTTAGCTTTTCTGTCTTGACATTTTGTGACTGCTGACAACTTTTTCAGTTGTTTCTGACATTTTTTGATAACTATTTTCTCTCAGAAATGCCAGCTTTGTTCAACAAGTGTTTACCATCTTCACACAATCCAGACAAATGTTATTATTGCCAGCAATTCTCTAGAAGAACTCTTCTGGCCTGAGAGAAAATAAAGCTGCATGCCTTACTGGAGAGAGGAAAAGGACCTTCAAAAAGTTGCCTTGGAAACACTTCTGCTTTTAAGGAGCCCTCCTCTCAGGAAAAGCACTGAAAACTGTGTTGTTTTGCCTCCCCAGCATCAAGAAGGAAGCAGATCCCTGATTGTTCACCTTCTGCGTTGAGATCGAAGTCGGAAAAACAGGCAAGGCATGCCTTGACGTCAATGGGCAGATCGCTGTCGAAACGGCTAGAATCTCCGTCGCCGAAACGTAAGTCAACGTCGAGGCATACTACTTCGGGCTCGAAGTATGTTGGTCTTCAGAAAGCCAAGCCGACATCAAAGTCTGGGTTGACGTCGAGGAAACACACGTCAAGACACTGATCGACGTCTAGATCTGCGCCTCCGTCACAACTGGCACGGTCGGCGTCGAGAGGGTCAATGTCCATTACCCAGCCGAAGGCATACAGGAGGTCGCCAACAAAGACTCCGTCACAGTCTCGCAGGCAGCGAGGAGGTCGACGTCGAGGACATCGTCTCAAAGGCGTGAGTCAGGACATATTTTACTGCAGAAGTGGTCAACGTCGAGAGTCCCACATTCGGTGTCATCGGCGATAGGTCACCGTTTGCCATCAAGAGAGGAAAATCCTACGGCGACCATGCAGGAGATGCTGGAAATGCCGAGATTGATGTTGACGCCCATACGATCTATGTGGAGGGAAGTATCTTCTTCTCCTGGCATCCATATTGTACAAACCACGCCTGGGGAATCTCCCGTTGAGGAAAACAAGCCCACCCTGTCAACCTCTCTCCAGGGTGGTTAGAGAACATCCGGCATTGGATGATACTATCCAGAAGTCCTTGCTTGGACTTCTCAAGAACATTCTCTCCCTCCAGAGTCTCAGCTGGTCCTCCATCTACTGGATCTACGAGAGCATCTCCACGCAGGTCTCCAAGGAGATCTAGATCTCAGTTGACCCGCCATTCACGATCCAGAACACTACGTAGACTATCTAGATCTTGCCCTTCCTCCACTCAGAAAGAAGCAGGCGAAGGTCTCCGTCTTGGTCCACATACTCAAGGTCATCTATGAGAGACTTTTCACCAACCCCGAATTCTACACCTCCAGCCAGAGTGTCTCCAGGTGACGACATAGGGATTTTTAATGAGGTCCTTTGCAGGAATGCCAGCAAATTGAACATTAATATGTCAGAACCAACTTCCTCTTCATAGGTTATATTTGAAACCGTGCATCACAGATCATCGGCGAGGCCACTACTTCCTCTGGTTCTGGGTCTGCTTGAACCATCAATGCAGTTTTTTCTGACTCCGACTTTAGTGGGTTCAGCCATCCCAAGCATTTCAAAGAAATACAAGGCCCTGGAACAAGATCCTCTGTTCCTGAGATCGGACCCAGACCCGGATTCGGTCATAATGGCTGCAGCCAGAAAGACACATCCGGCAGCAACATCCTCCGGAGTTCCTCCGTAAAAGGACACTGGGAACATGGATTCGCTGGGCAAAAGGATGTGCAACATGTCTGTATCCGTCATGAAAGTGGCTAGTGCCTCACCTCTTTTGGGGAGGTATGGCAGGTCAATCTGTGATTCTCTAGCTCGATTCACTGAGAAGCTGCCCAAAGAAGACCAGCAGGACTTCTAGGAGATCTTGCAGGAGGGTTGGCTTGTTGCAAACCAGGTAATTAGTGCAGCTGCGGACACATCGGATCTGGCAGCGCATGGCTACTCCCACGGCATTTAGGCTAGATGCTCAGCCTGGTTGCGTCTCACTGGTTTCAAGCCTCATGCGCAAAGGAGAATTGTAAATTTCTCTTTCAATGACACTTCCTTATTTGGCTCTCATACTGATGACGAGATGTCCAAGATGAAGTTGGAGTTGTACACTCTAAAAGTGGTCGGCCTGGAAAAACGAAATCACTTTTGTCATAAGTACCGACCATATGACCGTCTGTATTTCCAGCAAAGGGTTCAGACCCCTTACTGGTTGACCCAACAGCATCAACCCAGGTCCCATTATCATCAGCGGAGACCGGGTGGAGGAAGAGGAGCAGCAAGACCTACACCTTCTGCAGCGAAACAATCTGCAAAACAATGAGCCCTGGCTTCCCCCATTCCCGTTACCCACTCCGGTGGGGGGAAGTATTATGTTTCACATGGATGAGTGGAGAAAGATAACAAAAGACAAGTGGGTACTGAATATTGTGCAGAATGGTTTTTTGCTCAGATGCAAATTCCCACCTCCATCAGTACCACCTCGAGAAAGGTATTTCCAACATCACCACTTATTACAGGCAGAGGTTAACATCCTACTACAGAAAGATTCTATAGAAACAGTCCCTTTTCCACAACAAAGACATAGGATCTATTCCCGCTACTTTCTGGTACTGAAAGGAGGTCCTATCCAAGTGTACAAACCAATACTCGACCTGAGACTTTTGAACAAATTAATCCGCAAAGACAAATGTCAAATGTTGGCTCTGCACCAAATCTTTCCGCAACTACACCAAGGGGACTGGATGTGCTCCATAGACCTGCAGTACGCCTACTTTCACGTGCCGATCTCCAGCAAACGTTGGAAATTTCTGCGTTTTCAAGTAGCGCGTCAACATTTCCAGTTGAAAGTCCTCCCGTTTTGGCTCAAGTCAGCTCCCCGAACGTTCTCAAAATGCATGGCAGTAGTAGCGGCTTTTCTTCGCAAACAAAATATCTTCGTCTGCCTGTACCTGGACGACTGGTTGCTGAAAAGCTCGTCACCCACTCTGCTTCAGAAGCATCTCTCGTTCTGCGTGCAAGTGCTCAACAACCTGGGCCTTCAAATCAACTACAAAGACGATCTTCAATCCGACCCAAAAGATCCACTACCTAGGGGACACTCGAAGAGCAAGCGTGTGTCCTTCGAAGGAGAGATTATCCTCAATTCACGGAGAGTGCTTCAATCTTCTCTCTTCTCAGCAGCCCACGGTCAGGCAAAGGTCCTTACTCATGGGCTCGATGGCCTCCTGCATCTTCATCGTCCCAAATGCCACCTACACATGCGTCCTCTGCAGCAAGCTCTAGAGGACCAGTGGTCACAGATGTCAGACCGCTTGGAGGACCCTGTATTTCTCCCACAGTCAGCCAAGGATTCCATCAAATGGTGGATGGAGAGATCGCATCTGCTGAAAGGAGTTCCTTTTCACCAGGACCTTCCCAGTCAGACAATCGTCACATATGCTTCCCTGCAAGGTTGGGGGGGGCTCACATGGGTCCTCTTCAAGATCAAGGTCTCTGGTTAGAGAAAGAACAAGGGTGCCACATCAACCTCTTAGAACTGAGAGTTGTACATCTTGCACTCAAATCACAGTTCCCGTCCTTCCGCTCACTTTCCCTGTTGATTCAAATGTACAACACCACAACAATGTATTATCTGAACAAACAGGGGGTAACCCGGTCGAGACCTCTTTCTGGAGGTTCAGACAATCTGGAAATGGCATCTTGCAAGAAATCTGACCATTTCGGCGATTCATCTCCCAGGAAACCTCAACGTCCAAGCAGACTCCCTAAGTCGGGCCTTCGTCAAAGCTCACGACTGGGTGTTAAACAATGAGGTCGCACAAGGCATCTTCCACCAATGGGGAGCCCAGACATAGACCTGTTTGCAGATGCGGCAAACACAAAATGCCCTGCGTTCGCATCTAGGTTTCACCAACCAGGGTCGAGAGGGAATGCACTTTTGATATTGCTTTAAGCTTTTCCTCCAATTCCTCTGATCCCCCTGGTGATCAACAAGTTCTACAGGGCCAAGACCAGGATGATATTAATCGCACCAGAGTGGCCTCGCCAGTGGTGGTACCCGGAACATCTTCAATTATCAGAAATCCCGCACAGAAGGTTACCATGCGGGCCAGACTTATTGTAAAGAACGGGGGGAAGATGTTCCAACCCAATCTCTCAACTCTACAATTGACGGATTGGCTCCTGAGGTCCTCTAGTACAGACACTTAGACCAGTCTTCTGACTGTATGAACAGACTTAAAGAAGCTAGAAGGCTTTCAACCAGACAATCGTACGCTTTCAAATGGAAGCAATTTAACTTATGGTGCATTAATAATGGACATGATCCTGTTCATGGTCAAGAGCAGGAGATTTACCATATTTGCTGTATCTGGCTAAATCAGGCCTTCAATTTTCGTCTATAAAGGTCCATCTAGGAGCTATTCCAGCATACAGAAACTCTCCTATGCAGGTTTCCTTTTTTCAACTCCCTGTGGTTAAAGATTTTCTGGGGTTGAAAAAGGTCTACCCACTGATCAGAGCTCCATCTCCTCCATGGGAGATTAACATAGTCCTTGCTAGATTAATGGGGTTCCCATTTGAAGCTATTCACAGCACTTGTCATAAAAGGCACTTTCTTAGTGGCCATCACCTCTGCTCGCAGAGTGAGTGAGATTCAATCTTTGTGCTGTAAAGAGCCTTAGATTATTTTTCATGCGAACAGGGTGATCCTTAGAACTCCTCCGAGTTTTCTACCTAAAGTGGTCTTGGATTTTCACATTAACCAGGCCATCACTCTGCTTAAATTTTTTTCCTAATCCTTCAAATCCTCTGGAAAGGTCCTTGCATTCCCTAGACCTTAAGAGGTTTCTGAAATTTTACCTAGACAAGACCAAGGCGTTGATGAAGTCAGACCGCCTGTTTGTAAACTATGGTTCCATAAATACTAGTTGTGCAGCTTCCAAACAGTCCATCTCTAGATGGATAGTCTCTTGTATCACTTTGCCCCAGCAGTTAGCCAAAAAACCCCTCCCTGGCAAACCAAAGGCTCATTCTACCATGGAAAAGACTTTGGCCATGGCTCTCCTTAGAAACGTACCTATTGCAGAGATTTGTAAAGCTGCCACGTGGCGATCAGTGCACACTTTCACTCGCCATTACTGTTTAGACTCTGACACGCAGGCGGATGCTCAGGTTGGGCTAGCCTCGTTAAGCAATCTGTTTGGATAATTTCATCCTTAGAGTACTTTCGGTCTTAGTTCTATACTGTCATTCGTCCATGGGGAAGTGGGTATCGGCTTGCTATTCTGTTTAGTGCTTATGACTATTGATGAGTATCCCCTGGAAGAGAAGGATAAGTTACTTACCTTTAATCCTAATTCTCTTCTAGGGGTATACTCATCAAAGTCATAAGCAACTACCTCCTCCCCAGACGAATATTGACAGTATAGTAGCTTTTCGCATCTTATTTCCTGTTTCCTACATGTTAATACACCATAAAAAAGACCTGACCTAACTGTCACCTGTGGTATATGATGGGAGCAGGGGGCTCCTTTTTTTTTTTCTTTTCTTTTTTTTTTTTTAACTTTTCAAAAAACTTTATTCAGCATTTAGTCACATTACACAGCTTTATGGGGGCAGGGGGCTCCTGGAGGTCTTAAAGGCACGGTTTCCAGGTCCATGGAAATCTTAAAGGCAAGGTGTCAGTTTTTTGTTACTGTGTTGTTTTCTCATCTATGCAGTCTAAGGGGATTATTGCCTACTATTACTTGCCTTTTTCTCTGAAAATAAAGGGCTGAGTTGGAACATTATTGGAGTGCATGTTCTCTGTTACAGAAATGGCATATGGTGTTGCTTACGGTTTAATGAAAGACTCAATTAATATCGACATATTAGCCTATTTGGGTTATGGTAGGCTGATGTATATATGTATGTTTGAGGGTACTTTGTATTTGTTTAGCTAAACATACATACACATATATATCAAAGAACACTCCGCTGCTGCTTGGCATTTCAATGTATAGAAGAAAGGAGCACTGACCACATCTCGGTGCGTTCAAACAATTTTATTTTCTTGAGGTAAGTCAGCCATAATGCGTTTTAACTCCGTAGAGCCTTGATCACATGATACGCTTTGAAGTCACATGACTGTTTAAATACCATTTTTTTAGTTTGTGTTTTTTTCTTCACCATGAATGTTAAAGTGACAGGGCCCGATTCACAGAACTAACTTAAGAAAAAATCCTAAACTTACTACCATTTTCGTATTCACAGAAGGCACTTACTCATTTTGGTATTCACAGAAGACACTTATTCACTTCGGTATTCACAGAAGTTAGGAGTCCTAACTTTAGCACTCCTAAATGCCTTCTGTAAATACCGAAAGTCTTAAAATTTGGATTTTCCTCAGTTTAGGAGTCCCAAAGTTAGGACTCCTAACTTTACTACTATTAAACTGAGACAAATCCTAATTTTAAGGCTTTCGGTATTCAAAGAAGGCATTTAGGAGTCCTAAAATTAGGAATCCTAACTTTACTACTACTAAATTGAGAAAAATCCTAATTTTAAGATTTTCGGTATTCACAGAAGGCATTTAGGAGTCCTAAAGTTAGGAGTCCTAACTATAGTACTAATAAATTGAGAAAAATCCTAATTTTAAGGCTTTCGGTATTCACAGGAGTCATTTAGGAGTCCTAAAGTTAGGGGTCCTAACTTTACTACTAATAAATTGAGAAAAATCCTAATTTTAAGACTTTCGGTATTCACAGAAGGCATTTAGGAGTCCTAAAGTTAGGAGTCCCAACTATACTACTACTAAACTGAGAAAAATCCTAACTTTAAGACTTTCGGTATTCACAGAAGGCATTTAGGAGTCCTAAAGTTAGGACTCCTAACTTCTGTGAATACCGAAATGAATAAGTGCCTTCTGTGAATACCAAAATGAGTAAGTGTCTTCTGTGAATACCAAAATGGTAGTAAGTTTAGGATTTTGTCTTAAGTTAGTTCTGTGAATCGGGCCCATAGTGCTCAAAATAGTCGCATTACTTGAGTGCTCATATGTAGAGTTTGTTACATGTCGGTATGAATGCCATTACATTAGTTCCACCTTCATTTTCGTGTCATTCACAATTTTAAAGGTGTAGATGGATTTGGCATCTGTTTATCTACAGTCAGTTGTGAAAAATAGTGCAAATAGTAGGCTCATTTACACAAATACATAAATAAATAAATACATATATATATATATATATTCACTGAAAAAAACATAGATTTCAGGCCTGATATAGTTAGGAATTAGCATTTAAAAAACCTTTGAAATTCACTGAAAAAACCATAGGTTTCAGGCCTGATATAGTTAGGAATTAGAATTTTAAAAACCTTGGAAATTCACTGAAAAAACAATAGGTTTTAGGGGTGTTATAGTTAGCTGGATATTTCACTCGAACAAAACCGTTGAAATTCCTCCGATATAGTTAGTTGTACTAACTACATCTCGCGCGCCCGCAATCCACTGCTGATGATGTCACATATTACATCATTCATGACATGGTCAGTGACATCACTGATATCTCAAATGACATCACTGATGACATCATCCAGAGAATGTGGTTTGGTTCGTTATTTAAATATGTATTATATATATAGCAATTTACATTGAAGAATGAGTGGATATATAAATATCTGGATGGAGGATTAAGTAGCAGTGTGATTGACTGTTTACTTGACTAATTTATAGTGTCTCACTAAATATATTGGATAGTGCCTAAACTGTGTGAATATCTGTATCACTTTGTCAGTTGTTGTGTAAACTGCTGCACTAGTTGGTTACTAGCTACGTGAAAGTCTATATTATTTATTGATTAGTTAACTGAGTATTTGTATGGGAGAGTGAATGTGTGTGTGGTTCGGTGGGAGGTGTGTGACTGCCCAAAGATGTGTGAAAAGTTGATTCAGTAGATATATGAAGTTAAAACTACATGTTAAAACAGTTGTTTGGGTGAGTGAATATCTTCATGGGTGTGCCGATGAGCAAATATATGTCTCAATGGTACATGTCCAACAAACTAGAAAAACAAAAGTCAGTGTATGTGTCAGTTGTTGTATATAAATAAGTATACATAACACTCAGTGATTGTATGAGTGACTGTATGGATAACTGTATAGTTGTAATAGTGATTTTAAAACACACTTAGTATGAGCTATTATCTATATGAATAGATGAAGTGGTGTTTTTATAAGTGTATAGCTAAGTAAAACTAAGTATGATCCATTGTTTGCAGTGAGTAGGATGACTTCATAAGTGATTAGGATGTGTGCTGGTGTGTAATGTCGATATAGGTGTATAAGTATATTTGATAGTGTTCTATTGATCATTGACAGCATGTATGAGTGAATCTATAGGTAAGTGATTAGATGTGTGTATAGATATAGATATAGGAATCACTGAGTGGGTGTTTAGAAACTTGTATTGGTGTGTCTGGTTTTAAATCTGGCACTCTCTATTTTTCAGTGAGTAATAAAAGGTTATACTAGTGTATGATGAGGTGTATCTGATTGTCACGTGGATGATGTCATCAGTGATGTCATGAATGATGTCACTGACCATGTCATGAATGATGTAATATGTGACATCATCAGCAGTGGATTGCGGGCGCGCGAGATGTAGTTAGTACAACTAACTATATCGGAGGAATTTCAATGGTTTTGTTTGAGTGAAATGTCCAGCTAACTATAACATCCCTAAAACCTATTGTTTTTTCAGTGAATTTCTAAGGTTTTTTAAATGCTAATTCATAACTATATCAGGCCTGAAACCTGTGGTTTTTTCAGTGAATTTCAAGGGTTTTTAAATGCTAATTTCTAATTATATCAGGCCTGAATCCTATGGTTTTTTCAGTGAATTTCAAAGGTTTTTTAAATGCTAATTCCTAACTATATCAGGCCTGAAACCTATGGTTTTTTTCAGTGAATTTCAAAGGTTTTGTAAATGACAATTTTTTTTTTTTTTGGGAAGAAACCTTTATTTGACTTCAAAGAGTTACAGACATGGGCCTACAACCACTTGGGCTGGCCGCTAAGTAGTACGAGAAGAGTTAGTCCATCGTTATACAGACATGTCAATCAAAGATCCCGTTAGTCCATCCGCACTCTGAGTGAAGGCAGCAGTTGTATCCGAATATCAGTATAAAGACAGTTTCAGCTTTTAAATTAAAACTTATAAACATGTCACACGAACAAGGCAATACGAATTATAAGTATCAGTACGTGCTCGTAAATTACAATTTTTAATGTATTGTTATACTGTTTTTTTGATACTGATTTACTACATTGTTTAAACTGTTTATTTTTAGATTATTTTTTTATTACATTATACATTACAATACAAAATATACTTTCTCAGAATGAATTACTTTAGTTTAAATACTTTGCAAATAGGCAATAGACTTTTAAGTACAGTAGTTACAGTTGTTGCAATGGGCAACACAATTTCAAACACAAAGCAACATTGAGCTCAATGTGAATTTCTAGTCAAATGCAATTAGTTACTTTATGGATTACTTTTCTAACCACAGGACTGGATGCTAGATTCAGTCCTTGGACATCTCCTGTAAACAGTTGAGTAAAAGCGTTTTGGTTACAGTAGTGATTTTTTAAGAATTATTATTGTATTTTAAAAGTTGACACTTAGAAGATTTTTCACATAGAATCACCAATGTTATCCTATGGCAGAAAATTCACTCAGCAGGTAAGTAGTGTTATCGTTACTTTTTCTTACTTAGTGGTGGATCCTGGATCCAGCACAGGTGAATCTCCTGTAAACAGTTGAAAGAATGTGTTTAAGTCATACAGACGATTTTTTAGGAATATTTTTAGTTTGTGAAAATAGACACTTAGAAACGTTTCTACTTAAAAGCAGACAATGGATTCCTATGGAAGGAAATACAAGTTACTGTTAAGTATGCAGCCCTGGGTTCTCTCCTGATAACAGGTGAGTAAATCGGAATTCGTAGGTCGGCTGATTTTAGAGGAATATTTGTACGTTTCAAAAATGGACACTTGGAAACTTTTCCGCTGAAAACCCCACAATGGATTCCTATGGAAAGAAATACAAATTACTGGTAAGTACGGTTAGAATTAATTTTCAGGGTCAGTGCTGGTCTAAAAGATGCAGCTCTGGGTTCTCTCCTGTTAACAGATGAGTAAATCGTAATTCATAGTTTGGCTGATTTTAGAGGAATATTTGTACGTTTCAAAAATGGACACTTGGAAACTTTTCTGCTGAAAACCACACAATGGATTCCTATGGAAAGAAATACAAATTACTGGTTAGTACGGTTAGAATTAATTTTCAGGGTCAGTGCCCAATCCCCGCACTCCTATATGCGGACGACGCATTATACTCGCCCGCACCCCCCTTGAGTTACAACGGGCCCTGATCAGATACACAGACTTTATGAAGCAACTGGATTTAAACATTAACATCAAAAAAACTTTTGTGATGGCATCGGGGAAACACTTACGCAACAAGAAAAACATTTATCTACACGACACGAAAATAGAGGACACTATCACTTATCCCTATCTAGGAGTCGTGATAGATAATAAATCTACCTGGAAAAGCGCAATAGAGAGCAGAAATTCGCAGTTTTTAAAAGCAACAACGGCCCTGAAAGTGTTTGGTCGGAGGCTGGGCAAAAGAGCATCAAAGGAAATGTTAGATATTTATAACTCAAAATGCCTTAGCACAGCTATTTATGGGGCTGGGATTTGGGGAAATGCACACGTCACTTTACTCCAAAAGACAGAAAATTCTTTCATGAAATTCCTGCTGGGAGTCCCATCGTCCACCTCAACTTTCAACATTCATAACGAACTGGGCCTTCCATACATCACGGACGTGATACGCATGCAGCCTATCCTCCTATGGCACCGCATCTGGACGACACCAGAACTAAAATTTACCCAGGAGCTCATAAATGACTGTATGAACTTGGACCACGGACTATCAATCACTTGGCTTGCATACGTCAAAAAGTTTCTAACGGACTTAGAACTTGAGCACCTCTTTTTAAATCCCCAAAATAACACTTCAATCCCCAGAAAAAGGCTGCGAGACATTTGTCTAACCCATTTAACTGACCTGCGCCTGGCTCTTGAACTAAATAAAAATTCTGTCCAACTGTTTTTCTCAATACAGACAACAGACCAAATCGAGCCATATTTGAACTCTAACCTGAGCAACTACGAGAAATTTTTACTTACTAGAATGCGACTGAACATATTCCATCGTCTAATTACTTTCCCTGGGCAAAACGACTGGAGTACCCAACTGAGGCCGTGCCCCTGTGACGATCTCTCCCCCCAAACTACCATTCATGTGATAATGTTTTGCAAATTTTACGTTGAGCCAAGAAAGCTATATTTGATCCCATTTCTGAAACAATTGGGCCTAAATCAGTGCCGGCCAGCTTTCATGGCCCTCCAACTGCTAGAAACAGAATTACTGGCAAAAAATATGGCAATGTTTTTAAAATTCTGTGTACGACATAGAGCCAACCTTTAGATGAAGATTTCTGTTTAAATAACTCACTGACAGATGCTCCCTGCGAAACACTTAAACATACCCTACGATGAACTGGGATTAGCCCCCCTATGCATCTTAAAATTGCTACTGGGGGGTTTGTTTTCGTACTGTTATACATTGCCCTAACTCTCTTAATCCATTCTTATCTTTTTTAATGTTATATCACCTTTTTTAAACTTGCTCTTGTCATTTCGCACCTGTTCCAATTGCTTAGGCTAAACAAATCAATTCTGTAAAAATGAAACGTGCATAAATGCTAATGTATTTTTATGTGTAAATACTTTTATGGTATGTAATTTCCTTACCGAATAAAGTTTTTCAATCAATCAGTGCTGGTCTAAAAGATGCAGCTCTGGGTTCTCTCCTGTTAACAGGTGAGTAAATCGTAATTCATAGTTTGGCTGATTTTAGAGGAATATTTGTACGTTTCAAAAATGGACACTTTGAAACTTTTCTGCTGAAAACCACACAATGGATTCCTATGGAAGGAAATACAAGTTACTAGTAAGTACGCTTAGAATTACTTTTCAGGGTCAGTGCTGGGCTAAAAGATGCAGCCCTGGGCTCTCTCCTGATAACAGGTGAGTAAATCGCAATTCGTGGTTCGGCTGATTTTAGAGGAATATTTGTACGTTTCAAAAATGGACACTTAGAAACTTTTCTGCTGAAAACCACACAATGGATTCCTATGGAAAGAAATATGAGTTACTGGTAAGTACGCTTAGAATTACTTTTCAGGGTCAGTGCTGGTCTAAAAGATGCAGCCCTGGGTTTTCTCCTGATAACAGGTGAGTAAATCGGAATTCGTAGTTCGGCTGATTTTAGAGGAATATTTGTACAATGGTAAAGGAAGGGGGCGGGGTCTGAGGTGACGTGTGCAAACACGCCCTGTGGCGCGTTTTAAGTTGGGGAATTAATTCCTCTTCAATCCTGCGGTCGCCTGGGGGCCAACTAGCCCACCAGGTACCTTCAGTATGCGTCAGGGAGCTGCGTTGCAGAGCGGTGTTTAGAGGCCACGCCCCTTTTTACAACACTCTGCAACGCAGCTCTGTGGCGCTTCCTGGAAGTACCTGGTGGGCTAGTTGGCCCCTAGGGGACCTCTGGATTGAAGAGGAATTAATTCCCCAACTTGAAACGCGCCAGAGGACTTGTTTGCACACGTCACCTCAGACCCCTACCTTCACCACTGTGCAAACGCGCCCCGTAGCGTGTTTTAAGTTGGGGGATTAAGTCCCCTTGAATCCTGAGGTCCCCTGGCGGCCAAGTTGCCCACCGGGTACCTCCAGTATGCGCCAGGGCGCTGAGTTGCAGAGAGGTGTTCAGAGGCCACGCCCCTTTTTACAACCCTCTGCAACGCAGCTCTGTGGCGCTTACTGGAGGTACCTGGTGGGCTAGTTGGCCCTTAGGGGACCTCTCGATTGAAGAGGAATGAATTCCCCAACTTAAAACGCGCCACAGGGCGTGTTTGCACAGTATCACCTCAGGCCCCGCCCCCTACCTTCACCACTGTGCAAACGCGCCCCGTGGCGCGTTTTAAGTTGGGGGATTAAGTCCCCTTGAATCCTGATGTCCCCTAGCGGCCAACTAGGCCACCAGGTACCTCCAGTAAGCGCCACAGAGCTGCGTTGCAGAGAGGTGTAAAAAGGGGCGTGCCCTCATTACACCTCTCTGCAACGCAGCCCCCTGGTGCATACTGGAGGTTCCTAATGGGCTAGTTGGCCCCCAGGGACCCCCAGTATTCAAGGGGAATTAGTTCCCCCTCTGCAAACGCGCCCATAAGGAGGGGGCGTGGCCTTGGCCTGATCCCTGTGTTTTTATTTTTTTCTTTTTTTTTAGAAGGGGGGCTGTGTAGCCCCCCTTCTTTTTCTGATTTTTTGGCCCTGGGGACCCCATCCCCCAGGGCCTGCCACCAATTTTTTTTTTTTATAAAAAAAACAAAAATTGTGTAGGGGGCCGCGTGGCCCCCCTCCCGAGGCCATAATTTGCCCCGGGGAACCCATCCCCCGGGGCATGGCCCTTTTTTTTGTATTTTGGAGGGGGGCTGCCTTGCCCCCCTCCTGTGGCCCCTTTTGGCACCAGGGACCCCATCCCCCGGGGCCGTTTATTTTTTTTTATTATTTTTTTTATTTGTGGGAGGGGGGCCGCGTGGCTCCCCTCCCGAGCCACTACTGGCCCCGGGGACCCCATCCCCTGGGACCTGGCCACCTCATTGGGGACCATGGGGGGGGTCCCCAATCCTGCGGGAGCCGGCCTTGCTTTTCCACATGGGGAGCAGCTAACATGCTGCTCCCCATGTGGAAAAGCAATCTGCTTTGCTTCATTGAAGCGAGAGCAGGTTTCCCTGCTCTCGCTTCAATGAAGCAAAGCAGTTTGCAATGGCAGGGTGGGAGCGGCGAGGCTCCCGCCCTGCCATTGCAAACAGCAGTGTCCCGGGACACTGCAGGAGCCGGCCCTGGGGGGTGGCGGTCCCCAGGGCCATCATTGGCTCCAGGGGGGGGCCGCGCGGCCCCTCTCCCACTTAATTTAAAGCCCCGGGGGGTGGTGGTCCCCGGGGCTTGGGGGTCCGTAACGGACCCCCTATTTTAAATATTTAGTGCCTCGGGAGTGCCCCGGGGAGGTGGCGGTCCCCGGGGCGTGTGGGGGGGGGGGCTCGGGGGCTTGTTGTTAAAAAAAAAAAAAAACAAGCCCCGGGGGTGACGGTCCCCGGGGCTGAAGGGGGGCCATGAGCCCCTCTGCATAAATTGAAATAAAGCCCCGGGGGGTGGCGGTCCCTGGGGCAGTGTGGGGGGGATTGGGAACCCCCAACCCCCCCCCCCAACTTTTTTTTAAAATTATGCCCCCGGGATTTGGCCCCCGGGGGCAAATTAGAATATTAAGCGCGGGAGCCCGCTCTGAATATTTTTTGTATTTTTTTTTCGGCCGAAATTCGTACTGGGTGCGCGAAGCTCGACAATTTATGTTTTTTTAAAAATATTCTTTTTTTGGCCCTGGGGGTCCTTTTGGGACCCCCTGAGCAGGCCTATGGGGTCAGGGTGTTTCTACCCTGCCCCTTGTCGCGTTTTTCGCGTTTGTTTTTTAGGTTTCTTGTGCCTCGGTTCTACCGAGGCACAAGATGGCTGCCAACACTTCCTGATCTGGAGTGTTGACAGCCAATTAGAATACAGCTCGTGCACGGCAGGGTGCGCGCTGGGTGCGGGGAGGGTGCGCGAATCCTCTGAGGCCATAGATATATCTATCTTTTTAACTCTAACTTTCTCAGGAACTACTGAACGGATTTACACCATTTAAGCAAAAGGCATGAGTCTGAACTGAGGACTACCTCTTTGCCAATTTGGTGTAATTCCGTTCAGCAGTTCTGGATGTAGCTGCGTCAACAGGACCTATAGGAACATGCATGGGGAAAACGCGTTTTGGGACCCCCCTTTTTCCTCGGCCCCCGCTTGACGAATCACCGTGAAATTGTCAGGATAGGAGCGGACCGGAGCTGGCCAAAAGTTTGGAAAATTTCGCGAAGATTCGTCAATCGGCGCCAAAGTTATTCCAAATAGAATGTTGCGGATTTCCTATGGAAAATAGGTCCTAACTATATCTACCTACTGGCGACCGCCAGTAGGTAATATATATATATATATACACAATAATGCATGTATAAAATAAGACATGTTTAATAAAAATACAGATTTTAATATTCATAAAATCTATTTAAAAAAACGGGGAAAAATGTTGAAAACAATCTTGGTATGAATACATAATTGATCCCATTTTCTCAATATGTCTCTTAACTAGTGCACAACTTAGACAGGTGATATCTGTACCACAGGGATCTAAAAATTGTTATAGACTGCCTGTTCGGACATAAGACCTACCTAGCCAAGCCATCTTTCCACTCTACAGTTGTGTGTCTGGATCACCCGTTGGGCAACTGAGCAAACAAGCATTTTTGTGCAAATTTGTGCATAATATGTGCAAAAAACCAAGCTATAGCTTGTATCTTGTACCGACTTCTGTGTGAGGTTAGGTTCATTTTAGCTGCTCTACAGTTTGTAGCTCAGATATGTTACTAGTTTCATACAGAAAAGGAAAATTCCTCTTGTAATTAAATGAATACTAGTTAGCAATCATGAAGAGGTAAAAGAGAGGGCGAGAACAGACAGAAGTGGTTATGAAAGTCAGACACTTAGTTTGATTGGCATTTTACAAATATGTATGCAGATCTTCTGTGATGTTCAGGCCGTTAGGAGTTTTTGAAATCTAATTCTAAAATGTAATGGGTTTCTAGTTGTCTTAACATTTTTTCTCTGTTACCGCCACGTCTGCTGAATGGAACACAATCTATGATGAAATATTTAAGATGTTTAGGATCTGATTGATGGTGTTCCATAAAATGCCGAGCCACCGGATATACAGTGTCTTTATTGGTTATAGCTCTTATGTGTTGTGGTGCTTCCCACGTACCTAAGTCCGCAGGGGCACAAGAGAACATACACAACATATTCAGTTTTACACGATAGGGCTTTGTCGATGGTATATTCCTGTTCACTAAATGCAGTTTTGTATGTTAATGTATTTGTGCCAAATTGGCACGCTTTACAAATTCTGCTTTTGAAGAAGCCCTTTCTTTGGCTTAACCAATTGCCTTTTGGTTTGTCTACCGGATTATTCTGTACAAACTTGTCACGCATACTGGGAGCTCTCCTGTTGGTAATGGAGAGTCTAGTTGGTAATGTAGGACTTAGGATGAGATCATTCTTTATCAAAGGCCAATTTTTCTGAATAATACGGTTGATTTCCCTGCTTTGCTTGCTGTATCCGATTATCATCTGAAATTGATCATTTGGGTTCGGATGATATCATAGGTGCCTCTATAGTTTTGACTTTCAGAAGGGTATTCCTATCCACTACTCCACTTTTCAAAATTGCTGCATCTATACATTTTATATATATATATATATATATATAGGTATTTTTGTATATGCTCCTAGGTCCCACACGGTGGTGGGCGGGGATTTTTCAGTGCTTATGACTTTGATCGGTATACCCCTGGAAGAGAACTAGGATTACAGGTAAGTAAGTTATCCCTCCTTTGCATCATGCTACATGCAGTCCACAATTTGCGCTCTCCTCACTGTTGACTTTAGTGCCAACACTACAGTCATCACTAAGGGGAGGGCAATGCTACAGTCAACAGTGAGGGGAGAGCAAATTGGGGACTGCATGTACCGTGATGCAAAGGAGCAAACTTTTCTGGCATATGATGTAGTGCCCGGCTACATCCTTTTTCCTGCTCAAACTGATTTTCATGACGACCTCTACCATTTATCATACGTTCCTAATGTTCCTTTTTGTAAAAATTGTATTCCGGCCCATTGATTACACTTCATCAGGCCCCAGACTGAGATTATGGCTCCAGCCGGAGAGTACGGCCCGGGTGTGGAGAGTACGGCCAAAGACGGAGATTCCGGATGTAAAGATACGATTCGTAAATGACCTCTGTGAATATCAAAAGTCATAAAGTTAGACTTTTGTCTCAGATTGCCTTTGTGAATCTGGCCCTATGACATTTACAACACCATTAGTTCTAACTTTCACAAATGCAAGACCAATTGCATTGCAAATACTTGTCTTCAGTGTTTACTTGAAGACAAGCATGCCAGACAGCCATCAGCCATGAGATGTAAAGACATTCGGCAAGGGTGATTTATGAGGCCTTGATCAAAAACCCTTTACCAAAAGCTGCTGGACTATGTCAATTTTTATTTCAAGATACATGAAGACTGGCACATTGATGAGTTTAGAAAGTTGTGTGACTGCGAGCTGTTTTCAGCAAATGGTGCCAGGCCGTGCCACTTTGAATAAAACTACAAATTATGTATTTAAGCGTAACAGCACCACCTTCCGGTACTTGTGTTATTAAATATATCCGCATTGTTAATACTTTATTCACAAAGGGCTCCAGTGTACATGTAAGAGGGGTTTATTTCTTGAGATCTGCGGTACAGGAATCACCAGCCATTATACAACTGCACTCATCTGCAACTGCCTAACTTGGAATTTCCACTACACATCTATATAGATGACATGTTCAAGAGTCAGTAAACTATGACATTGAGATCCTCCATACGTTACGTTATTAAACACAAAAGGAAACCATAATACCTTTTATATTCATTTTGGATTTGGACAGTGAAATAATTTATTTGTGTCATGGCAGAAGTGTAGGATCGTGTATTTCAGTATAGATTTCTTTTTTTTGATATTTAAAAAAAAACTCATGAGGCATCCTGCAAGAGTTCAGGCTTGCTCGCATTGCTCCCACAAATTAATTGAGATCAGCAACCACCACTGTGGCGTACTGAAGGTAATTCTTGTGTTATAGAGTCATCCATGGCAAAATACTGGCACTGGCATGCCGAAGGTAATTATTGGCATAATAGGCACCCATGGTCATATACTGATGCTAGCAGACTAGAGGGAATTCTGGGTATATGGGGCAAAGCCATTAATTTTTTTTTAGCAAACTTGAGGAAATATTTGGCATAGTAAATTGGTAATTTTTCACAAAAGGGGACACCCATAGCACATTTTGAAAAAAAATGGGTCAGGTTTTATTAGCTTGTCACTGCATGAAAGAACTTGAATATTTAATGAGTTTACTTTCAGAGTCTATGGTATTTAAGCATATGTACTTGAATATGTTTTCAGAATGCTCTGGTTGACCCACATGTCCTTTAAAGGTTACATTTCTCCAAGGGTTAACCCACCCCTGAGCCCCTCTAGAAGAGGTCTGGCTTACTAGCTCATTCAGGGCAGTATTATACCCCAGCACTTTGAAAGATCATGTCAGCACCCTAATATGGGTGGGATCGAAAATAGACATTTGTCTGTGTTATTTTGTGCAGTTATTTTGAAACTTTGGTGATGGCATCAGGGTTAAGGTCATGTGATATGACTTTCTGATAAGATTCAGGGTCACAGGTCATATGATATCACTTTCTGTGATCCCATTAAGGTTGAAGGGTGTGTGAAGTCACTTGTACAACCCCTAGCACTTTGGTTATTTGGCTTCCATAGTATCTGTACAAGAATTATTATACATTATTTGTGCCTACTTGTTTATATGAACCCAGAAATACTGGTAATCACATACTTTGTGTTTTTTGCAGTTCCTATTTTAAAACACTTTGCCAATGGAGCGGTATGCCGAACCTGCTTTTCAGTCACATCCACGGAATGTTCACCTCATGGAACTTTGTCATGCTCTGGGATAAGGAACAGATGTGTCACCCTTGGAATGAAATTCAGAGGTAAACCAGGAAAACGTGTAATGGGGCATTGCCCAGGCCTGTAATGTTGGGGTGTGAATCATTTGTAGATGCACCTTTGTAGACAATATGTGTTGTTCATTTTTAACTTGTACATCTGTCAGATAACTAGCAGGGTGCTCAGTCAGGGGACCAACTTGGTGAGACTGGGATAAGACTGAATACTGGAATTGTGTGTGGTCTCCCCAGGGAATACAAACAAGGGAGTACCAGAGGCTGGAAGGGAAGCAGAACAGAAGGAGAGGAATGACGCAGGTTGGAATAGGCTTTTTTGAAAACTTTATTTATTGCATTTTCAAGCAAACAGACATTCAAGAAAACAGAATGAGCAAACATCGGAAAGACTTGCACATTACATGAGTCTGAGCACAAAATGCGAAGTTACAGTCATTTGTTGGTTGTGTATTAACCCAAGTTCCAGCATAAATCACATATTATAAGGCGATATCACATGTTAGCATTGATTTATACTAGTATGATCGCACTATATCTAGCTTTGATTACCATAACTAAAAATGCATAAATCGTAAAGCATTGTGGAGGGTTTTACCCGTCCCGCACCCATGCTGCGTAATACATCCACTCATTCCTCTATTTATGCTCAGGCAAATATAACTATACATTGTGTCATTCGTTAGTATTCTTTAAGTACTCCATCAATGGCCCCCATACATCTCTAGGTCTAGAGGACACCAGCAGGATCTCAGCGTATGGTCTCTACAGTATATAAAGTCGGAGAGCCATTCCTTAAACTTAGGGGCCCGCCCCCTGCCCCATCTGCACGTCAGCCGGCACTTAGCAAATAGTAAGCCCAATGCAAAGAATTTCCTACAAGATTGTTGTAAATTATCTGTGTATCCTAGGAGTGTCAATATTGGGGTGAGTGGCATTTCTACCATGACCATTGTAGCTAGCGCCTCCGCCACCTCCCTCCAGTATTCCCGCACTGCCATATAAGGTGTATAAAGTCTGCTTCATCCCGTCGGTATCTCCAGCAGCGATCATTCTCACTTAGTTTGAATTTATGCAGTTAAGTAGGGGTATAGTAGGTTCTATGTAAGGACTTGAAATAGATGATGCGTAACCTATTGCTGGCTGTGATGGCCTCTGTTTGCAAGCAGCAGTAAACCCATTGCTCATCTGTGAGTGGCTCCTCGAAGTCCAAATCCCATTCCTCCCTTGCACCATGCGATATTTGTGGCCTCTTAGTCAGCGTTGTACGGTATATGTGAGACACAACATGTGCCGGCCCCGGCAGTTTCAGCACAGAGTGGAGGACCTCTAGTGTGATCGGTTCTGCTGGACAGCCAGGGACATTGGCTCTGATCTCGTGCTTGTGTCTTATATATAGAAATACTTCCAAGGGAGTAATCCCTTCGCCGCCTAACAGTTCATGCTGGGTTTTAAATTGCCTCTCGTGGTATAGGTCCCCCCACACCATAAGATTCAGTTTTCGAAACATGTCCCGGCATGCTGCTTCCCGAGTGACCGGCGCAGCATATATGTACGAGAGTGGCATCAGTATAGTGTCAGATTCCCCATTAGTTTGGACAGCCTCTGCCAGGCAACATTGGTGCAGCTGACAGTATGATGGGCAATGCCCTCACCTGGAACTGCATTTCCCAGGCATCAGTGTGTTGGCGTGGGACACATGTCTCCCTGTTCGACATCCAAGGGGCATATCAACAACAACCGGCGATAATTATCGCAAAGCGCACTTAGCGCCTGGATAATTATCGCCGGCTAGTGTGAATTTTTATCGCTGAGATAGCGTGCTATTAGCAACGCTTATCTCAATAGCGATAAAAATCTACACGCTAACAGGCTAACGTGAGATTATCGCTGGAAACCCAGCGATAATCACACGTTACCTTGTTGATAGGGACAGGCAAACTTAGCCATGATATCCTCCTTCCATAGGATATCATGGCTAAGTCTGAAAATTAGCAGACGTAAAAAAGCAGCGTTAACCGCTGTTAGCGCTGCTTTTTTTGTCTCTAACAGGGTTAGCGACATTCTTGATAATAGGAGAAATGTCGCTTAGCGACATTTCTCCTATTATTTTACTAAGGAACGCCCCCTTTGCATCTCATTAGAGATGCAAGGGGAAGCGTAGAGTAAAAGGGTGCTAACATGCAAATTTGCGTGTTAGCACCCTGTTGTTGATAGGGCGCTAGTTTTATCTCTGCTTTTTTGGCTTTTAAAGCCAAAAAAGCAGAGATAAAGCCCTTGTTGATATGCCCCCAAGTGCGGCATGAATGGAGGGATGAAGTCGATAGGTGGCGTGGTGTGCCTGCGTACTGAGGAAATACAGCTCCAAGTCTGAAGCCTAAAATCCCCCTCTAGAGAAAGGCTGTGTCAAGGTTTTCCACCCCACCCTGGGTTGTTTTCCACCCCATGCAAGTTTAATGAACAGTGATTGTAGGAAATTGAAAAAGGGACGGCCAGGATTGTAGGGAATGTTGACGAGCAAGTCTAAAAGTTTGGGTACGATGTTCATTTTCATTACCGCCACCCTGCCGGCCAAAGGCAGTCGTAACGTGATCCATCTATCGACCCATTAGCTAATAGTCTTGATCGCTGTGTCATATTTAGCTCGGAGGGTTGTTTCTCTATCTCTGGTAAGGACTACTTGTAGGTATTTTATTTCCTGTTATCAGCAGGAAGTCGTGAGTGAATTGTGCAGTAGAAGGAGTGAGTGGAAATATTTGAGATTTAGCTCAGTTCAGTTGTATACCCGAGATATTGCCAAACTTTATAAATTCAAGAAGAATCGGGTTGAGGCTGATGCTGGGATCCCTCAGATATAAAGTGATGTCGTCAGTGTATAGCGATATCAAAATCTGACGTGAGGGGTATTGGATGGCATATTCCCTATGGTGCTGTCTGATTTTAGCCGCTAGGGGTTCGACGGCTAGAGCAACAAGCATTTGCAATGCAATCGGTCTCGGATAAGTGTATAGCCATGCAGTATATTATTGCATATTTCTGCAATGGACTGTGTGGCAGTGATTATAACTGTGGCAGTAGTTTGGGCAGTGAACATTGTATTTGAGCTCTTATGAGTGGTTTGAAGAATACATTAAATTATTGATACACTTTAAATAAATGTATATATAAGTGGAGCCTATAAAGACGTTTGTGGAAATCAACAGGTATGCTATGTAGTGTTTAAGGTGCACAGAGGAAGAGAAAGGCAGACATTGTTAGAGCAGGATGGCGTGCTTTGGGGAACAGATGTGTAAGAGGAGAGAGGAGGGGATAAACAGCGGGAGGAGAAATACAAGAGAAAGAGTGGACAAATTAAAGTGAGAGAAAAGAGAGCATATGAATGGGGAGAAGTGAGGGTTCTTAATGCAGTGAGGGTAGCCCCATGCGAGGTCATTTAGTGCAAGGAGCACTGTGTGAGTACAGTACAGCTAAGGCAGTTGTCACTTTGTTGTCACTGAAACCAGGACAGGTACCAGTGCATGTAAAGCTTCCATTGCTATGCCAGTGCCGTATGGAGCGCCTGTAAGCTGCCGAATAAGAGCCTGGTTAATCATGTCACCACATGGAGGCAGAGTGGGAAAGCCAGCTGCTGTTCTGCTCGTGATCTCTGTAATATTTTTCACTCTGGACTTCATATGAATTCACAGCTCAACCTCCTGAGCGTGTAATCAGTTGATTTATCTCCTGCAGCACAGCATTCTGTTCTTTATGTAAGGGAGTCTGGGTTCTTCAGAAAATGGGTGTAGTGGCACGATTACAAACAGTCATTCTGGTAATATAACATGCTGTAAGGGGAGGGAGGTGTTGTTGGGGAAAGACAGAGGGAAATTAACTGACTTGGAAGCAGTGCCATGGAGTTGTTGTAAATCCTTGAATACATAAACAGCTATGCTTGCATATTTACAATACCATCACACAGTACATGGATGCCCGGTAAGACACAATTATGGGGCCTGTTGATTAAGCAACACGGGAACTTTTGTTTTGTAGGAATGTGGGGTATGTGGCTTGGGGATGGTAAGGAGCCACGAAAAGCAAACACTGCTCAGGCCAACGTGTGTTTTTAGCAGGCTGGCTTTATTAAAATAAGCTGTACATGATAAGCCCTGTACATTGGTCACACTGTATACGAATCTAAGTAGAAGGGCCAAAACGTAAAGGGCAGTGTACACCTAGGGTAGAAAGGCTGAAGATGAAACTGTGCATACGATATGGAGCATAAGGCAGGCTGACCTAAGAAGTATTAAACAAGCCAGAAGCAGTCAATGTGTCAAATTCATAAATACACCGGGCACTGTTTTCAGTAGGTGAAGCAGCCGGCGATGGGTGGGGAGCATATGGATTAGACCACGGAGTGCAATACACACGTGAATGAAGCTGCACAGGCAAACGAGTATATAGATTTGGTTAGCTGAACAGGGCAGTGTCTACAAATAAGTTAAACTAAGAACGGTAATGGCTGCACTGGTCATGCTTGTGTGGTCACTATGCCTAATGTTTTGTGGATGAGGCAAGCGGTAGTGTGTACGGAGTTTGTATGTGACCAATTTGGGCCAGGTAGCACTAAGCAGCGTGCTCGTGGATAAAACTACAGAGCAAGGTGAGCACAGAAGCCAGGATACAGATAGCAGGGATACATGGGTCGGGCTGCACAAAACTATGTAGAGCGCGTGGGTGGCTACGAACTGCGCAGCATGTATTCAGGGGGAAATCTGCCTGACCAAAGTTTACAGTGTGGGTTCTGTCCATTGTATGTACACGTTGTCTGCAGTGTAACAATTCCTGAGCAGTTCGCACACCACACAAAGTATGTTCAGCAGGTGTAAGTGTGCGTACTGTGAGGTATAGTGGGCAAAGTTGGTCTGTACCTGGGCCGGTTGCAGTAGAGCTATCCGTAGGGTTCTGTACTGACGTTGTTACCAGTACTTCCGGCCTATGTCCTGTACCCTTGCGCTCCATTGCCCGGCTTCCTCAGTGTTCTATATGAGTCGTCAGGGAATAACCTATACGGTCCCCTAAAACTGAAAAACAAAGGTTCACCAGTGCCTCGGACTTCACAATACTACTCTACTACAAGACAACATAGGGGCTTGGGTGAGCAGATTCTGAGAGGCGGGATTACACACCGTCTGGGGGAAGGCAGAGTGTGATTTGTAAGAATAACATAGCGGACATGCCAACCCTCCCGATTCAGGCGGGAGACTACCGATTTCAAGGCTAGTCTCCCGATTCCTGCAAGCAAAAACCCGATTCCTCGGGGTTTCAGCTGACAGGGCTTGGTATTGTGCAACGTGCTAAGTCTTCCAGCAATAGTCAGAGTGGCGACGCGGGGGCTCTAGAAGGGGTGAAAAACCAACAAAGCCCCGTTAACAAGCGAATGGTCTTTTAAAGACCTGTGAGGTACTCGGGGTGGCTGTGTGTGCGTCTGGGAAACTTTTTCAGCCCGGGCTGCCACACGGGGGGGGGGGTTGATGCAGTGCCAGCAACCTGCCAGGCCAGTCAGTGCACAACACTTGTATCTACCTCTCTCTGCCTGCCATTGCGCTTCATGCTTCTGAAAGCTAAGAAAAAAATGCACAATTGCGTTTCAAATGTCCGATACTGCAGCAGCACACTTCCAAAGCCCATACATGAGAGTAACCCGATTCAAGGCCCCATTCTCCCGATTATTTTTTTTTAGCTCTCCCACTTTGCTCTTCTGAAACGTTGGCATGTATGACATAGCCCCACCAATACGTGCTACGAAGCCGGAGATAAAGATACTCACCACCTCAGACATCTTCCCCCTTTGACGACTCCGCCCCTTGCCCCGGTCACGGATGATAGAGATCCACAATGGACTAGAGTGCCCGCTGGAGGTTTGACTGTGGAATACGTTGACGTGGCGGCCATTTCTGAATGCAGAGTAGATGTATCCTCACAATAAAGCAATTTTTTATTAGTGTTTGTGACAAAGATTAGATTTGGAATTGTACGTTAATGTGCACTTATTGAAAAACAAGTTTGAATAAGAAATACCATTACCCGGATTACAGCATCCTAATGTGTAGTGATTTGAGACTCGCAATGTTAGTCTATGCGAGGAGCTATACAACGGTTCTCAGAGTGCAAAAGTAAACGCGCTCCTCACCTGGGCAGACAATATTATATTTGAATGTTATCTTCTGGCCATATATTCTCTGCACATAATATAACAAGGCAAAGGCTGGGCCCCCGTAGTGGCACAAGTACGACCGGGAGTGCATGGAAGGGGGCGGGGCCGCCAAGAAGTCACAGACTGCGGGAGATGGGGGAAGAGCGTCTACGAGCAGCTCCACACAGCTGCTAGCAGCACAACGTGCACACGTTCAGAAGGACTGTAATGTAACACGCCGGGCACGTAACAGCGGGGTGGGCTCCCGCTTCCCTCCTGCAGACAGGGGCAAAGACTGGGCCCCGTAGTGGCACAAGTACGACCGGGAGTGCCTGAAGGGGGGGTGGGGCCACCAAGAAGTCATGGAGGGAGGGGGAGAGAATGGAAGATAGTAGTCTGTGCAGTAAAGGGGCTGATAGCCGTGTAAGGATACAAATGATGACTGAGGAGGGACTAACAAGCCTCAAACCAATCAGAAGGCAGCATTTAAGACAAAAGCCAATGGGCAGAGAGTGGGCGGAGCTTCCATGAAGCTTCCACACTACAGTGTGTACTGCATGCCTCGCAAAGCGATGGCAGCACATTCGTGCTGCATCGCTAGGCGAGACCTAAAAAGTAGCAGGGATACCGTGCAACCCTGCCGTGTGCCTCTTGTAATGTTGATCGGGTCTGAGTATGATCCTTTAACCTGCACTATTGTTTCGGGCTTAGGGTATAGTAGCCTTATCTATTTGAGGAAGGGCAAAGGTAGACCCATCCTGCCCAGAATGGTAAACATGTACCCCCATTCGTGGGAATCAAACGCTTTTATAGCGTCCAAGAAGATTCCCGCTGCAGACATGTCCAGGTCTATGTCATGTAACAGTGCGAAAGTGATTCTTAAATTGTGGGAGGTGGCCCTCCCCTCCCCGGCACAAACACGCCTGGTCCGGGAGGACCAGTCCCTCCATTAGCAATGATATCCTATTAGCTATAATTTTGGCAAGTATTTTGGTGTAACAATTAATAACTGATAAGGACCTGTAGGCGTCACAATTGGAGTCTATTTTGCTCGGTTTAAGTAACAACATTATCATAGCCTGGCGCATCGACGGTGGGAGGATGTCTAACTCCCTGGCTTCTTCAAAAACTTGTTTGAGTATCGGGACCAGCTGCTCAATGCAGCATTTATAAAAGTCTGCGCGCTGCCCGTCAGGCCCAGGGGCCCTGCCTGATCGCAGGCCCATTATAGCTGCGCGTATCTCGTCCTCTTCAAATTCCGCCGATGGAAACTCTCTGCAAGAGTCCTTTATCCACCCCAGTGCAGTTTCCTCAAAATAAGATGCTACATCTGGTGTGCCATTCTCTCCAGTACGATATAGCAGTGGCGGTGCGTCCATTGGGGCGCTGTGGCATTGCCCCAATAGCCACATGGCCCCATTCACGCAAACGGCAAGCAACTTACTAAGTCGCTCGTTGCTCCCCTCGCAGTCGGCACTGGCAGTCAGGCAATCGACCGCTGAAGTGGGTGGGGGCGGAGCGGGGCTGGCTGCGGCAGCAAGGGTTGAGTGACAGGCAACAGGCTGACAGCAGCGCGTGCAATGGTGTGCGCATGCTCGATTTTGGGCTGGTCATTTTTATGACCAGCCCGAACATGCGTACTACAGGCCAGCCACCTACTTCCATGGGAGAGCGAGGGGGGACCCGAAAGGCCGAGGGTTGCTTCATGCAGCAGCCCCCGGTCTCCTAAGGGGCGGGCCATCTCCATGCCCTAGCCAATCCTGGCACTGCTAATGCAGCGTCTGGATTGGCTGCCTGAGACACCATGCAGCCTGAGTGTGGACTATTGTTGTGCAGAAGGCGTACCGTGGGACCGGCCCAGGACATAGCAGAAGCAGAGGCAGTGTGGGCCGGTCACGGGCAGGTACGTTTTTTACTTATTTTATTAAAACTCCCCCGGCCGGCCCCCACCCCTGCGACTCGAGTACTGCGAGCAGCGACTGAGGTGCCTTGTTAAATTACTCCGAATGGCTGTGCACCGAAGGATGCAGGTTTATTGTCAGATCTGGTTCAGGGCTTGGAAGGATTATCGCATCCAAGAGGTGCTGAAGTCTGTGGTGTGCTCGCCTGTGCACATGTGTGTATGGTTGTGTTTGCGCGTGGACAAAGTCAGACTGATGAGAAAATGTACATTTATACTCACGCTTGCAGAAGTCTGCGGAAAATACACTTTGGCAGTGGCGGTGCGTCCAATAGGGGCGTTGGGGCGTTGCCCCACTAAGCCCCATGGACGACCGTCACACTAAAATGTAATTCAATCTCAGTCAGTGAAAAAAACTGTTATCTCGCAGCGCAGTCTCGCTACCGGGCCGGCACTGCCTGAAGAGGTTGGGGGCGGGGCTGCGGCAGCTTCAGTGAGCGCGGTCGGCAATAATAGCGGCAGTTCAGCAGCAATGCGCAGGTCCTTTTTTGGGCTGGTCATTTTTATGACCAGCCCGAACATGCGCACAGCAGTACCTTCCCCTTTACAGTTGTGACTGGTGAGGGACCCGAGGGGTGCTGCTTCATACCGCAGCCCCTCGGGTCTCATTATGGGCGGGGAGTAACCCTGCTCGTAGCCAATCCTGGCGCTGCCGCGCAGTGTCGCTGCTAATGCAGCACCAGGATTGGCTGAGACACCGTGCAGCCTGTATGTATGGGTGCCGCGCGTGGGTGGTTGCACTGCCGCACTTGTATGGCCAATCACTGTGGCTTATGTGAAGCCATGCAGTAGTGATTGGCCATACTCGCAGGGCAGTTCGACATGTCACAGCGCCGCGGCCACATGACAAGTCAGAGTCGCACCGCACACAGACCTTGTGCCGTGCCTAGTTATTAGTCTTAAAGTTAATAGCAACTTTTCTAGGTCACGTGCTGGGCAGAGCAGTGGGCGACTGCACATGGAGCGTCTGGAGAGCATCCGCCCAGCCCATGTCAGGCCGTCACCCAGGAACTCCTGTCCGTTAGAAGTGAGTGCATCTAGCAGGTGGGCACTTTGTGGTGGAGCGGGGGTGTGAGAGACCACAGGCACTGCACACATGTGTCTGGAGGACACAGAAAAGGCTGCACTGACATCATGTGTGGGTGTGCAAACGAGACCACAGCATCCGGCCTGACAACGTGGAGCAGAGAGATGTGTGTGTGCGGTCTGAGACCATAAACATTTTCATTGGCTTGCATTCATAATCAAAGAAAGTGTTTAAATATGTTGCTGGCACATGATTGCTAGCCGTGCGAGAGACTTAGAGGTGTCTTAACTTAACGTCACATTTATGAGTGAGGCTTGTTGAATAGACGGAAGAATGAGAGCTCAGCAGAGGACAAAATTTCAATGATGTGCTAGTGTTGATCAATTGGGCCAGGTAAGCGCCACTGAATTCATTCAATTCTATGGCTACGGAATTTCCTGCATAAATATTTACAGTGCTTGCCATATAATCCACTACCAACTGCATAATTAGAACATCTAATCTAAGGAAATGTTGTTTACTTTGCACTTCAAACGGATCAAAAATTAATTAAAAATAAGCCTTAAGGTTTCGCGAATTGGCAGTGACATTACACTTGCTGTATTTAGGTTTTAAACTGGTACTAATGACGGTGCACCGTAGTTAGCGGACGATATACAGAGCGTGATTCTTTCTTTTGTACCTTTAGAGTGTGCGTTGACCGCTCACATTATTCACGATTTGTCTTTATAATTCTGCTTGTTCACACTGAAAAGGGGCTGAAGAACTTTTCAGCAGTAACATTTGCAAACCGTGCTGGGTGAGGTGATCTGTTCTCTGCGAACACTTCATTATTCTAATGTATTCATCAGCAGAATCCGAGGTAAACAGATTCCCAACCCCTGTGTGGCCTCGCTGTTTTACAGGTTTTGGACAAGCGCATAACTGTTTTAGCAGTTGACATCCTATGAAAGAGGAAGGCCCTTGGAAGTCCTGGTGAATTAAACTCTCTCTTTTGAGTTCTCTTCTTTTATCCTTACAAGTGAAGCACAGATAATAGCATTCTTCTCAGTAAAAATCAAGAAATGAAATTGTATTTGTTAGTTGAACTAAGCACAGTCTATCTATCTGGGTATTCTGAAATGGTACATGCATCGACTATGTAAAGATATCCTAAAAATAGACATAACTTTACAAATTCCTACATACTTAAAAGGCCCCAAACAAGGCTTAAAGAGGTGCACGCAGCCCATTGGCACTGTTTTTACACGCTGGCTTGTCTGCACGTTGCCCTTTGTTTATTGAGCTGAAAGCTGCTTGACCTATTTGAAGAATAGCCGAGAAGCGAATTTAGATGGCATTGATTAGGTTACAAAAAGAATCCTTCTGAATGAGTTAAACATTTGCTCTAGCAGCGTTAATGTGTGTTAAAATATCAAAATACTGAAATAATATTGCCATATAATGTGCCACATTATACTATATAATCTGACTTTTCTTGCCATATAATTTAGTTAAACAAGCTGCTTAAAGCGGTCCTCCATGAGGAGCCCTGTCATCAGCAATACCTGTGCTTTGGGTGCACTTTAGATTGCGGTGACTACATCCCGCTGCACGAGCCATTTACATGAAAGGGCAAACAGGGAAAACCTGTTCCAGAGTGCATAGGGGAGCCCAGGAGGAGCCCTGTCATCTGCAACATATGTAATTGGAGAGCGCTATAAAGTGCGATGACTGCATCCAGCTGTGCGGGCCGTATTCATGAAGGGGCAAACAGGAACTAACTGTCCCAGAGTGCAGCAGAGTGTCTAGGAGGAGCCCTGTCATCAGCAACACGTGGGCTTGGAAAGCAAAATAAAGCATGGTGACAACATTGAAGAACAGCGCTGCTCGCCTCTCAGCCTGACCGCTCAGGTAAGCGTTGCATTTTACATTTACATGCAAGGAGGGAGGACAGAGCTAGAGGTTTTAGTTTGTGTGCTTAAAACACCAATAGGTGCAAAAACAACAATTGATGGACAGAATGCAGAACAATGTCATACATTCACCCCAGTACAGAGATCTGGGTCTAAATCCATCGTTTTTTTGTTCACCATGCCATTCCAGTTTGAACCCAGCCATATGCAAATCAGTCTTGACCCTGTGCCTCATGGGAACAGTCCAGCCCGAACTGCCAAGCCAGGTCCTCCTTGGACTGGAAACAAGCATCCTAGGACCGGTTTCACCCCTCTTCAGCCAGGATTGCTTGATTCCAGTGGCATGGAGAGCACGGGACTCACGTCTGAGCATACCCGTCCTACTCGGGGAGACAAATGCAAAAACAACAATTGATGGACAGAATGCAGAACAATGTCATACATTCACCTCAGTACAGAGATCTGGGCCTAAATCCATCGTTTTTTTACTCACCATGCCATTCCAGTTTGAACCCAGCCATTTGCAAATCAGTCTTGACCCTGTGCCTCATGGGAACAGTCCAGCCAGAACTGCCAAGCCAGGTCCTCCTTGAACTGGAAACAAGCATCCTAGGACCGGTTTCGGGGTTTCACCCCTCTTCAGCCAGGATAGCTTGATTCCAGTGGCATGGAGAGCACGGGACTCACATCTGAGCATACCCGTCCTACTCGGGGAGACAAAAACAACAATTGATGGGCAGAATGCAGAACAATGTCATACATTCACCCCAGTACAGAGATCTGGGCCTAAATCCATCGTTTTTTTGCTTACCATGCCATTCCAGTTTGAACCCAGCCATATGCAAATCAGTCTTGACCCCGTGCATCATGGGAACAGTCCAGCCCGAACTGCCAAGCCAGGTCCTCCTTGGACTGGAAACAAGCATCCTAGGACCGGTTTCGGGGTTTCACCCCTCTTCAGCCAGGATAGCTTGATTCCAGTGGCATGGAGAGCACGGGACTCACAGCTGAGCATACCCGTCCTACTCGGGGAGACAAATGCAAAAACAACAATTGATGGACAGAATGCAGAACAATGTCATACATTCACCCCAGTACAGAGATCTGGGCCTAAATCCATCGTTTTTTTGCTCACCATGCCATTCCAGTTTGAACCCAGCCATATGGAAATCAGTCTTGACCCTGTGCCTCATGGGAACAGTCCAGCCCGAACTGCCAAGCCAGGTCCTCCTTGGACTGGAAACAAGCATCCTAGGACTGGTTTCGGGGTTTCACCCCTCTTCAGCCAGGATACCTTGATTCCAGTGGCATGGAGAGCACGGGACTCACGTCTGAGCATACCCGTCCTACTCGGGGAGACAAATGCAAAAACAACAATTGATGGACAGAATGCAGAACAATGTCATACATTCACCCCAGTACAGAGATCTGGGCCTAAATCCATCGTTTTTTTACTTACCATGCCATTCCAGTTTGAACCCAGCCATATGCAAATCAGTCTTGACCCTGTGCCTCATGGGAACAGTCCAGCCCGAACTGCCAAGCCAGGTCCTCCTTGGACTGGAAACAAGCATCCTAGGACCGGTTTCGGGGATTCACCCCTCTTCAGCCAGGATAGCTTGATGCCAGTGGCATGGAGAGCACGGGATTCACGTCTGAGCATACCCGTCCTACTCGGGGAGACAAAAACAACAATTGATGGACAGAATGCAGAACAATGTCATACATTCACCCCAGTACAGAGATCTGGGCCTAAATCCATCGTTTTTTTGCTCACCATGCCATTCCAGTTTGAACCCAGCCATATGCAAATCAGTCTTGACCCTGTGCATCATGGGAACAGTCCAGCCCGAACTGCCAAGCCAGGTCCTCCTTGGACTGGAAACAAGCATCCTAGGACCGGTTTCGGGGTTTCCCCCCTCTTCAGCCAGGATAGCTTGATTCCAGTGGCATGGAGAGCACGGGACTCACAGCTGAGCATACCCGTCCTACTCGCGGAGACAAATGCAAAAACAACAATTGATGGACAGAATGCAGAACAATGTCATACATTCACCCCAGTACAGAGATCTGGGCCTAAATCCATCGTTTTTTTGCTCACCATGCCATTCCAGTTTGAGCCAGCCATATGGAAATCAGTCTTGACCCTGTGCCTCATGGGAACAGTCCAGCTCGAACTGCCAAGCCAGGTCCTCCTTGGACTGGAAACAAGCATCCTAGGACTGGTTTCAGGGTTTCACCCCTCTTCAGCCAGGATACCTTAATTCCAGTGGCATGGAGAGCACGGGACTCACATCTGAGCATACCCGTCCTACTCGGGGAGACAAATGCAAAAACAACAATTAATGGACAGAATGCAGAACAATGTCATACATTCACCCAAGTACAGAGATCTGGGCCTAAATCCATCGTTTTGTTGCTCATCATGCCATTCCAGTTTGAACCCAGCCATATGCAAATCAGTCTTGACCCTGTGCCTCATGGGAACAGTCCAGCCCGAACTGCCAAGCCAGGTCCTCCTTGGACTGGAAACATCCTAGGATCGCTTTCGGGGTTTCACCCCTCTTCAGCCAGGATAGCTTGATTCCAGTGGCATGGAGAGCACGGGACTCACGTCTGAGCATACCCGTCCTACTCGGGGAGACAAATGCAAAAACAACAATTGATGGACAGAATGCCAGAAACCTGTCCTAGGAAGCTTGTTTCCGGTCCAGGGAAGACATGGCTTGGCAGTTCGGGCTGGACTGTTCTCATGAGGCACAGGGTCAGACTGATTTGCATATGGCCATTTCTGAACTGGGGTGGCAGAGTGGGCTAAAGAACGGTGATGGATCAAACCCAGATCTGTTGACTGGGTGTGAGTGTTTGATTGGTTCTGATGCTCCGTCCATCACCACCCCCTTTTGTACTGCTTTGTTCGCCATAAGTTGGCAGGGTATGCTCAGACGTGAGTCCCTTGCTCACTTTGCCACTGGATTCAAGCAAGCCTGGCTGAAGACGGCTGTAATGCCAGAAACCGGTCCTAGGAAGCTTGTTTCCGGTCCAGGGAAGACATGGCTTGGCAGTTCGGGCTGGACTGTTCCCATGAGGCACAGGGTCAGACTGATTTGCATATGGCCATGTCTGAATTGGGGTGGCAGAGTGGGCTAAAGAACGGTGATGGATCAAACCCAGATCTGTTGACTGGGTGTGAGTGTTTGATTGGTTCTGATGCTCCGTCCATCACCACCCCCTTTTGTACTGCTTTGTTCGCCATAAGTTGGCAGGGTATGCTCAGACGTGAGTCCCTTGCTCACTTTGCCACTGGATTCAAGCAAGCCTGGCTGAAGATGGCTGTAATGCCAGAAACCGGTCCTAGGAAGCTTGTTTCCGGTCCAGGGAAGACATGGCTTGGCAGTTCGGGCTGGACTGTTCCCATGAGGCACAGGTTCAGACTGATTTGCATATGGCCATGTCTGAACTGGGGTGGCAGAGTGGGCTAAAGAACGGTGATGGATCAAACCCAGATCTGTTGACTGGGTGTGAGTGTTTGATTGGTTCTGATGCTCCGTCCATCACCACCCCCTTTTGTACTGCTTTGTTCGCCATAAGTTGGCAGGGTATGCTCAGACGTGAGTCCCTTGCTCACTTTGCCACTGGATTCAAGCAAGCCTGGCTGAAGACGGCTGTAATGCCAGAAACCGGTCCTAGGAAGTTTGTTTCCGGTCCAGGGAAGACATGGCTTGGTAGTTCGGGCTGGACTGTTCCCATGAGGCACAGGGTCAGACTGATTTGCATATGGCCATGTCTGAACTGGGGTGGCAGAGTCGGCTAAAGAACGGTGATGGATCAAACCCAGATCTGTTGACTGGGTGTGAGTGTTTGATTGGTTCTGATGCTTCGTCCATCACCACCCCCTTTTGTACTGCTTTAAAACACCAATATGAGCATGATAATTAGATTGTTGACTGTGCGTGAGACTGAAGCAAGAGGATGGGTTTTTGGAAGTATTCTGATTCGTTGTTGTCTAGGGCTAAAAACAATTTAGCTGGTGCAATTCTATTTCTTCAGGATTTTCAGTGTTATACTTAATGTGATTTATGGAGATGTGTTTGCACCTTGGTTTTCAGAGAATGGATGCTAGGTGAGACGTGCAACTGTCGATGTGATGCAGAAGAAGCCTATGCGTAGAGGACAGTTTGAGTACAAGGCATTTTTAAGAGTACACTCAAATTGCTTCAATTACATAGTTAGTTGCAGCGGCAGAAGGTAGTTGCAGATATGGGATATAGTTTAGGACAGCACGGAGGGAGCTGAGAAGCTGTTTCCTTTTAGAGTTGGATTTGGATGCAACAAAGGGAAGGGATGGAGGGATACTGATCAGAATTTGTATGAATGCATGATCAAATGTGTATTAAAATGTCAAAATAATACTACTACAGAATGTGCTGCATTATGAGGCATAACTTGTCATTTCTTGCTGCTTAATTTAGTCAACACTTCTGCATACTGTGGTCCTCCTATGGCACACAATTCCAGTGACCCTGATTGAATCACACAGATTGTGACACAGACACAAGCAGGACACATAATCGGAAGCACAGACACCAGCCCTCCTCACACAAACACACTCACACTAATATCACACAGATCAGTATCTCACGACACGGCAGTCACGCAGTCCAACACCACTTTGGGGTACCAGTGTTGTAGCCAGGGCCACAGGATTTATTAGATGCTGCTGCATTTTAGGCATAATTATGGATTTGATACCTTAACTATATAATCCATCATTTGTAGCCTAAGTTGAAGATTTTAACAGAAACCATCAGAAAAAGGATCAAATGTTACTAAAAATGCAGTAATATTTGGCTGCACAGTGGAAGGCCCTTCGCATAGTGTTAACGTGCAAAAAATGACATAATAATGAAATAATACTACCCTGCATTACACTGTAAAATGTAGTCAACCCTGCTGCATCATTTGGTACTTCCTGTTGCATAATTCTAGAGGACCTGATTTAAGTGCTGCTGCTCTTCCGGTCCTTGAGAGAGGTGGAAAGAAGCAAAGGAGAGAGATGGGAGGGTAATAGGGGTCATAAGGAGGAGGCTGGGGCATTGTTGGGTGTATTGCATTACTAACCTTCCTGCTTCCTCAAATTTGCTTGAAAATGCTCCATTTATTCACTATTTTTTTCAAAATTTTCGCGGGGTAAACACCCCGACCCCACTATAGGTTGTTTGAGCTCGCTACGCTCGCTCGCCTCAGTGCAGTACCACGATAATTTTCTGACTCGCCACTTTCAAATGTCACCAGCCGCCACTGCACTTTGGATGAATGGGACTCACACACTATTAGCGCGCGGTCAGTCACCTGAATGCTCCGGTTTGGACCTAGAGAAGAACCCATTTGTAGGAGATCAGATGGAATTTACAGCCGGGTTGGCATATGTGGCATTTCTTCACCCACTCCACGGTGCCGCACGGCTTTTTTCTTACCTGCCGTTCACCTGTACCGTGGATTTTCTGCCTTTTAACTTTTCTCCTTCGGTGCTGCACATGAGTCAGTAATAATTACAGCAGTAGTGCAGTGAGCGCGGGTAGGCTGTTAATTGCAGCGGTAGTGCAGTGAGCACGCGTAATGCTGGAGACGGTAATGTCTGTAATAATGACTTACAGTGGGAGTGCGGTGTGAACGTCTCTGAAGGTGGAGTTTGTATAACGTTTGTAATAGTTAGAGCGGTAGTGCAGTGTGAGTTTGGGTTACGCAGGAGCCCGTTGAATCTCTTATTTTTGGTGGTTTTAGAGAGTGCTGTGTGTATGGATGACTGTGAGTAGCAGCCCTTCGTTTGCATCAGAGCGCTGGGGATTTTGTGGAAAAATCAGGTTTCTGCACGCTAGGAAGAGTTTAGGGGCATATTATCAAGAAACGGCATTAAAATTATCGCCGCTTTAGCGGCAGAAAACTGCCGCTAAAGCGGCGATAATGGGCTTGATAATATGCCCGTGAGAATTCCCATAGAAGCCCATGTTCTGGTGTCAACATGGGATTCTATTTGAATTCTCTGCGGCATATTATCAAGCCCATTATCGCCGCTTTAGCGGCAGTTTTCTGCCGCTAAAGCGGCGATAATTTTAATGCCGTGCTTGATAATATGCACCTTAAAATTTAATTGCGTGAGCTGACAACTTTGTGCGAGGTGCAGGGACTTGTCTTGAGTTCTTTGGGGCATATTAGCAAGAACCTCGTTAAAATTATTGCCATTTTTAAATCGGCGGTAATGGGCTTGCTAATATGCGTTATAGAATTCCAATAGAAGCCCAGGTTAGATGTCCTGCACATCTAACCTGGGCTTCTATTGGAATTCTATAACGCATATTAGCAAGCCCATTATCCTTCGTTTTAGCGGCAGTTTCCTGCCGCTAAAACGGCGATCATTTTAACAAGGTTCTTGCTAATATGCCCCTTTGTTCGCAGTATCTCCTCAAAATTTTTACTGAACGGAATGTGCTCTGCCAGGAAACGTTTGTGACTTGATCTTCTTTGCAAGGTTTGGAATTTGAATTGTGGAGGTTAGGTAAAGTGGCTGTAAAAAGTCTCCAGTCAGCTGCCTCCGAGTTGACCTCTAATCTGCCATCTGATTGGCTCGCCTCTCACCATTGGGCATTTAGCACTGCTGATGTAAATAGAAGTGCTGAGCAGCACACACAGAAGACAGCCATCCTGCCTACACATAATAACAAAGCAATCGCTCCCCGCAGCAGGTAAAAGATCCCCAGGAAAGAAGATTTAAAACAAGAGTACATCTGCAGGTTACATTACAAACACCCTAATCACCTAGAAATGCAGTTCATTATTGCTGGCGGAAATACTCGGGATTCTGATTTGCATGCATGTTTCTATTTCATCTGTTTGAACAAAGTAACAGGCAGAAATATGGTAAATGTTAATTTTGTTAAAGCAGTGCCCATATTAAAATGTGTTTCACCGTTGGGGAGAATGTGGCCAAGCCTCAAGAATTTATATTTTACATTGTGTGTATTTTTTCGTGCCGAACACAAACATTTTTCTGTGTCAGGTTTTTTTTTAATTTTATTTTTTTGGTTTGTATTGAAATGGGTGTTCTGTGCACAACTGTCATTAGTACTTAACACAGGGCTAAAATCTAACTTGTTTTACCACATTTTTGCCTTCCTATTTCTCACTCTTTAATCTGCTTGTATCAGTACTTTGGCACGCCTTTCTCTTTACCTGTCACTCAATCTCTTTAACTATTTTTTATCTGTTCATTCCTCTAGGACCCTCTTTTCATTTCACACTCTTACTCTCTTTATCACTCATGTTGTTTTTTCTCCTCCTCTATACCTTTTGTACTCTATATCTTCCTCTCTCATCTCTTTCACCCTGTCTCTTTAAGCATCTCTAGCATTCTGTCTCCGTCATTTACAAGCCTCCATCACTTTGCCACACACATTTGCTCGTTTTCACCACTATGTTAGAAACAGCAGTTCACTTGTTGGCTTTGTGTAATGCTATTTGCACTTGAATTGTCTTTAAATTGAGCCTTCTCTGTCTTTCATGAATATTTGACCTTTAATATTCTGTAGTTGTCATTTGATGATTAAAACAGTAGGAGGAGCGATTGAAGTTTAGTGTGGGCAAGTTTCTACAGTGTAATGTATTTTCAATGAGTGAGAGGACCACATGGGTTATAGAGGATGTTTCACATTTTCTGTCTGTGCAAGGGTTCAGTTATATTAACTCCAAGGTGTAAATATCTGGGTCTTGCAATTGCTTGTCAGTGATTGAATAAGACATTCATATAGGTTGCACAGCTGCTTCCTCAATGGAAGAACTCTTTAAGAACTTGCTGTAGAACTCTATGTAACCAACATGTGCTCAGCCTCCGCATATTTATTGGGGGCGCATGAGTCTCAGCAATGACCGGGATGGAAGGAAGCACACCTGGGATAATACCTTCTCACTTTCACACAGCTGCATAATCAAAGCACCGGACATCTCCTTCTCATTGCTACACCATAAGTTTTGTCATTCCAGAACATCAAGCGCAGACAAGTTTAGACCCCACCTTTGGAGTGCATAAGGGCCTGGAATACTTTTGATAGTGCTCCAAAAGGATTGCTGTTTTAACTGCAGATTACTATAATGTTTAGCAAGCCTGGATTTTCCACACTGGCCATGTATTAGACCTGCTCAAATGTGTAGTAACTGCGGCCTAAATATTTTTGTAAGAGACTTGAAATAAGAATGATCTAAGATACTGCTCTCTAAATGCAAATGGGTTTTGGTGTCGAGAAAGGAGTGTTATTAATAAATTCCTGATATTCAGTAGATGACAGCTACTGAAAGCAGTATAAAGATCAGGACCCTAGGAACGTCATATTTAGTGGCATATTTCGTTCCCAATTCAGTGATCCACTAATATTGGAAAAAGTTCTGTAGAATTACAGCTGCAGATCCATTCCAGAAAACTGAGGGCAAAAAGTAAACCGAACCTGACAGTGCACATGAGCCAAACATTAATGAGAGGCAAAGAAACTCAATAATCTACCTATAAAAGAAAAGAGAACCAAACAGTGTGGCTTGTAAAGAGAGAAAATTAGGTTCTAAAATAACTTGGCTACAAAAACTGAGCACTGTGCTAGTAGAATGTGGACCTTCTTGGCTCCGGGATAAGGGGACAAGAGGACATCTCAGAGATGTATGTGATCTACGTGGATTTCACCACTGCTCTCAGTACTGTTCAGGAGTGGTACCATACATGCAAATTGAACAGACTCAAGATGGGGACCCTTCTGTTGAAGGTAAGAAGCTAGGGAGTAGGAAGAATCACAGACATCCGAAAGTTAAATTCTGGTCTCAGACAACAAAGATTGCAAGCGTGGTGCCATAGTGATCTACCTCTGCTGTATTCATTCATGAGTGGATTTTCCGAGGATATAGAAGGCAAGAGAGCCCCTTACACATTAGACTTGTGAAAGAATAGCACACAGTGGCACAGTTGGACAGAGCATGTGGTAGGCCGGCATCTGATATGCATCTGATTAGACTGACAGTTTTGTCAGTCATTGTCTTTGTTAGAACAGATTCACAATTGCTTTATTAACCTTCCTGCTTTCTTAAATTTGCTTGAAAATGCACCATTTGCCCACTCTTTTTCCAAAATTTTCTCCGTAGATGGTTCAAGCTCGCTCGTTCTGCTCGCTCGCCACAGTGCAGTACGATAATTGTTTTACACCCCCACCACTTTCAAATGTCACCAGCCGCCCCTTCGATATAGCTCTGCATAGTAGTTGGAGAATATCTCAAGGATTTTGTTAGAATCAGTATGTCTGTTCCGTCCGTCATCTGTTATTTCCAATATTTGGTTGACGAATCTAGGGACTCGGGTAGCTTCCGCGAGAACCCTGCCGGGGCGCTCTCCTTCACCATAAGCTCGGGCCACATGGTATTTCGAGCAAAGTTTGGACTCACGTTCTGCTTCATCTGCATTTTCTGTAAGGAGCTCTCTGAGCCTAGTGCTAAGTGACCGATCAGGGGATGATGCAGCTGCCCGGCGGGGAGAGCTTCAAAAGAACAGGGGAGTGATTGAAGAGGTGCGGTGCCTCCCTTAGCCACGTGTTTAGCCCTGCCAAGAGTAGCCAAAAGTCCAGCCTCCATCAGCTGGAGCTGGAGAGTATACTGGATGCAAAAGTGCCCTTCTTTTGGGCAGGGTGGAGGGCTCTCTATGCGTCAAATAGGTGGTGATCGACCATAATGTCTGAAATGTGTTTGGTAGTCTGGGGATGTGAAAGTGTATGTGTAGGGGAGTGATCCAGCCCAGGGCCTAACGTCAAGTTGAAATCTCCGCCCCATACTATAAACGTGGAGCTTATTTCTAAGATTCGCCCCCAGAGGTTAACAGTAAAATCCAGATCATCAATATTGGGTGCATAGCAGCAGGCCAAAGTGACTGTGTGACCGGCAAGCCTACCCCACATAATGCAGTACCTGCCTTGGGCGTCCTGTAGCTGTCCTATTGGACAATAGTCCACCCCTGATTTGACTAGAATAGCTGTGCCCCCTGCGTATGTGTAAAATGGAGAGAAGCAGCTATTCCCTGCCCATTTTTTGCCAAATGTAGCCGGGACCCGCGGGTTGAGATGCGTCTCTCGTATCATAGATATTTGGATCTTGTGTCTTTCTAGATATCCCAGTACCAGACTACGATTGTGTGGGTCCCCAAGCCGGTGCACATTCCATGTTAGGCAGTGAATTAAGGGAGCCCTGTCTGGAGTATCAGCGGCCGTCACCCCATGGGAATGGCAGTGGGGACGAGAGTGCGTTTATTAGCAATATTGTATAGTAACTAGACTGTGAAATCAAGCATATACGGTAATATGTATGTAGTGCTATGCAGGGCAATTCTTCTCCAGTAGTTAAAAGAAACCTCCACCCCCCCAACCCACACCTGCAGCCCAACCCTACAGGTGAATGCATACCCACCCTTCCCAAAATTGTAAAGACTGTAGTAGGCACCCAACATGATGCAAAGCGCCGCTAAAGGCAGCATATCATAGGAATTCTGTTTCAAACTTGGGGGGGAGGGTGCATTTCCACTGGGACCATTAGCGCACCTCGCAGCACCGAGGGAGCCCGGTAGAACATTATTCTAAGGCAACGTGGCATATCGGTAAATAATTATACCTGGCATATCATCATATGCATGCATGGGATCTTATATGTTCAATGTGACATGTGTGCCATCACGCAGCACGGGAACTCATATTGACCAGTCAATTATACAAAACAGGATTTTTTTTGGTTGCTTGTCACATTCGCTCCTCATCTAGGGCTGGGGAAGACTCTCCAGAACATCTGCTCTCATCTCGCGATGCAGGCGGGTGTCGCAGGGCAGTTTTCAAAGTTTCCTGAGCCTGCTGTTGGTTGTGAAACACAGGCAGCTTACCGCAATGAAAGACCCTCAATCTGGCAGGATAAAGCATGGAATATTGTATATTTGCCAGCTGTAACTTTTTCCGTGCCTCTTGCACCGCCAGTGTGAAGTCCGGGTATATCAAAATTTTGTTTCCTTCGAAGGACAACTCTTGTCTTTCCCTGGCCAAGCACAGTGTAGTGTCCCGGTCCTTAAAATTAAGTAAGCGTGCCAAAATCGGTCTGGGTTTGGCCTCTACGCCAAGGAACGATGTGCTCTCTCGGCCACCAAGACCCTGGAGAAAGCCACAGCGCCAAACAGGTCTAGCAGGAGTTTCTCAATGTAGTCCTCCATACGTCCGGTGGCCGTGGATTCCGGTATCCCCACAAAACGCAAGTTATTGCTGCGCGAGCGTGCTTCCAGGTCTTTGTTTTTGGCAGTAATGACCTTTAGTAGCTTCTCCATACCCAGGACTTTCTCATTATTGGCCGTGGAGCAGTCTTATATTGCAGAAATGCGCTGTTCGGTTTTGGAGATGCCACCATCGTTTTTTTCTAGCTTTTGCGTTATGAAGTCCATGCAACTGTTCATTGCATCCATTTTAAATTCAATTTACGTGACACTCTGTTGCATGGTCAGTAGTAGCGCCTTAATGTCCGAGTCTTGTATCGAGGTAGAGGTAGGGGGCATCCTCCTCCCTTTGTGTTGCTGCATCTTCTGGGTCATCAAGGACATTTTTCCCGGTGGAGAACTGCAGGTTGGACTGCTTGCCCTCTGTGCGACCCATGTTGGTCCCAGCCACGCGACCAGAGAGGCTCTAGATGTATAATAGTGGAGGCTTCAGATGCGGCGTATGTGCCCCACAGAGGGGAGATTCGACAGACTTGGTCTGAGTCGCGCACCTCCCACAACAGAGATTCAGTACTTTGGTGTAGGGGCACGGCTGCAAGGTATATTTAACAGGCTCATCTGTGTCCAGCACACAGCTTGCATTCCTTCGTGATGCCACAATGAGGCCTGGTGCAGCCTGCCACTTGTGCAGACTGTGTCAAACGCCACCTGGGCAGCAAAAGACCAGGCCGCAACCGCAGCAGAATACACCCCCGGTATAGGATAAACTCGCACACAGGTCCCTCTGCCCAGCATACAGGTATCTGTCCCAGAAAGTGTGCTGCCCCAGCAAAAGCCTCTGGCAGTAAAAAATCATTTTAGCTTGTGGCAAAGTGCAGCTCTGTGCCGCTATTCATTTAGTGAGCCACTCCCACGGAGAGTTTGCAGTCCCACGGGGCCCCCCAGCAGGCGCGTGGCCCCACCGCATTGGCACCTCCAGGCCAGTATCAACGCCTCTACATATAGCAGTGTTAGCACGCTTGAGCTATTCTGCCCAGTAGCATCCCTCGTTGTACAGAATGTTGCCGTTCTTGGATCCTGGCAGGGCCTACGCAGCGGATCAGCGGTCGTAGAGGAGGCCAGGCTGAGGCAGCGTGATCCGTCTAGCTTGCTCAGCTCCCCCTCCCTGCAGTCAGCAGGGGCCACGCTCCAGTCTCAGGGCAGACGACCGCCTCAGTCAGCGATTCTTGGGTGGGCGCATCCTCCAGATTCACAGCGGCAGCAGGTAGGCGCGCAGCTCACTTACCAGGCAGCGCATCTCACTATTCTGCAGTTTTCAGCCAGGGTATAGGGTCCAGGTGCTCAGTAACTGGCCCCACCAGTCGCCACTCTTAGCACCGCTGCCAGTTCGCCATCTCTCTGCACCTCATCTTCTGGAGGGCTTCGCATCAGCGCAGTGTATGGGAGGAGCAAAGGCCGGAGGTGCAAAACTCACTTAAGCAGTCACAGCCTGCAGAAGGTTAGAGCTGCGCAGTTCTCCATCTTGCTTTGCGGGTCTCCGCACGGCACCTGTCTTTTTCCGGCTGTATAGGCTCTCTCGCTCTTCTCTTGCGGCATTTGGGATGGCAGCAGCGTCTTATTGCACTATCTACACTTTTTGCGCACTTTGATGCCTTATCGTTGTCGGATAATGTCCACTGCGGCTCCCGGGCTGACAGAGCCTCCCTAGGGTGCAGCCATCTTGTCCGCCAGCCCTCTAGCGCCCCCCTGGAATAGGCTTTGATTAGGGCAATCGATCAATCAATCAATCAAAGACATTTATAGAGCGCACTACTCACCCGGAGGGTCTCAAGGCGCTTGGGGGGGGGTGCCGCTACTGCTCGAACAGCCAGGTCTTGAGCTTCTTCCTGAAGGAGAGGTGGTCTTGGGTCAGGCGCAGGTCGGTCGGGAGGGAGTTCCAGGTCTTGGCGGCCAGGTAGGAGAAGGACCTTCCTCCTGTTGTCGCTCTTCGGATGCAGGGGACGACGGCGAGGGCGTGACTGGTTGATCGGAGATGGCGTTTGGGAGCGTAGAAGTTGAGGCGGTTGTTGAGGTAGCTCGGGCCTTGATTGTGTAGGGCTTTGTGTGCGTGGGTGAGGAGACGGAAGGTGATTCTCTTGTTGGCGGGGAGCCAGTGCAGGTCTCTCAGGTGTCCGGAGATGTGGCTGCGACGGGGGATGTCGAGGATGAGTCTGGCTGAGGCGTTCTGGATCCGCGGGAGTCTCTTCTGGAGCTTGGCGGTGGTACCAGCGTAGAGGGCGTTGCCGTAGTCCAGTCGGCTGGTGACGAGGGCCTGGGTGACCGTCTTCCTCGTCTCGGTGGGGATCCACCGGAAGATCTTACGTAGCATGCGCAGGATGTTGAAGCAAGACGAGGAGACGGCGTTGACTTGTCTGGTCATGGAGAGGGAGGTGTCCAGGATGAAGCCCAGGTTGCGTGCGTGGTCTGTCGGTTTGGGTGCGGTGCCCAGGGCGGGGGGCCACCAGGAGTCGTCCCAGGCGGAGGGCGAGGAGCCCAGGATGAGGACTTCCGTCTTGTCGGAGTTCAGTTTCAGGCGGCTGGTCGTCATCCACTCGGCTACGTCTTTCATCCCATCGTGAAGGTTGGCTCTGGCGGCGGCGGGGTCGTTGGTCAGGGAGAGGATCAGCTGGGTGTCATCCGCGTAGGAGATGATGTTGAGGTTGTGTTGTCGTGCGATGGCCGCAAGGGGGCTCATGTAGACGTTGAAGAGGGTGGGGCTGAGCGAGGAGCCCTGAGGAACGCCGCAGATGACTTCCGTGGCTGCAGATCTGAACGGAGGTAGGCGGACTCTCTGTGTCCTTCCAGCGAGGAAGGAGATGATCCACTCCAGTGCCTTCTCCTGGATTCCTGGAGGGCACTGGAAGTCTTCAGGGAAAACACAAGAAAACACAACAGGAATATAAAGCAGCAAAACTATGGACAAACTATCATAAATTATAGTTTGCCTGCTCCTCTGATATTATCTCTCTGTGAGTTGACAAGGTCTTATACGAAAGCAAGGAGCAGATTAATCTCACTGAGCAGCTCCTACGGAGAAGGTGTGCTGGGTGGTTCTCTCTGCCAAGGGACATATCCTTGGAAAATAACTACCACTCTTGGAAGCAATGAAAATCAGGTTAACATTACGAAGCAGAACCACAGGGTACAGAACAAGGAACACTAAAACAGAAACTGGTCTCAGGCAAAAGCCGGACTGAAATCAGGAACAGGACTGGAAATCCTTGAAACAAGGCTAGGAACGATTTCCACTCAAATAAGGCAAGACAGAAATCTGCAGATGAACAGGAACACAGAATACAAGGTAAGGAATCTGCATATAACAGAGCAGATCAAGAGTGCAGACAGGAAACTATAAACTATGGCTAATGCAGGAACAAAACAAGAGACAGAAAAAGATACTACAAATAGCAAAAAACAAGGAAAATAGGTACAGGTGAAAAAACAGAATCAAAGGACAAGCCTGTAATAACAGCAGCACGGCATGTTACTATCCACTCGTTGTGCCGTAACGTAATTGAAGGTGACTGTAATACTGCAGTAGCTCCAGGAGAATTTCCATCTACCCTGACAAGTATAGAAGATGAATTTTGGAGGGGGGTGCCTTCCCTAACTTTTGATCCCACTCAGAGGCAAACAAAGACTGCCAAATTAATTACTGACATTTTTAGTTACGCATGGACTAGGGGCTGCAAATGGTCGTACAATCTCTGACATTTCCCAGAATCCCACCTTCATAGGTGGTCACTATTCTAGTAATGTTGACTACATATTTTTTACATCAAATTATGGCCCCAGGTAGGGGATATGGAAGTACTGCCAACGATGGACAGTGACCATAATGCCCTCAGTGCCACAATCCATCGAGATATTTTTCCAAATACATGACCACATGACTAAAGCTCAAAGTTACTACCAACCCTATTTTTTGCACAATCGCAAAAATCTTAAATGGGCTCTGGTCTCAAAAAATTACGCTCTTATATCTCAAATGTATCAAGCATTCACGGAAACTTTAAGGCCCGTACGAATAAATTGACAAAAAGCTGATAAACACCAAATCGGTCGTAAGTTTACATTTTCTTTTTTCAGTTTTTCCACTCCCCACACCTGGAGAAACGTTTTGTTACAATAGTGTTGTAGTTCCCGGTTCTTGTACCCGCTAAGTAGCCAAGCCTTAAACCTGCAACCTAAGACAGATTTGTCCTGTGTGTGATCCAGAAAATACCGGTTGACTTGGTCAAATAGTTTCTCTCTTTCTAACATGTGTAGGAGTACTTTTTTCCAGGTCCTGTGGGTGTTATCTATAAAATGCATAACTGTTTTTGCCCTCACAGTTAAGCCTTTGAATGGTCTGGGTACACCAAGCCTGGAAGCTGTAGGCCCCGTTTGGCTTTCAACACCCTGACGAAAATCTTGGTGTTGGTGTTCAAAAGGATAATAGACTGAATGAGCCCCAGCTTGACAGATGCCTCCCAGGCTTCTGAATAACTGTCACCCTGGCGTCAAGATACAATGGGCTGTGAGCTCCAGATCACAAAAGGAGTTAAATAGCTTATTCGAAATTGGACGAGCACGGTGCAAGACATTGTCGAATGACAGTGGAATGGATGTTTTTGGGCCCTGACGATGCTCCATTGTGCAGTTTTGATAGCATGCCGCGATCACCAGGGTCTCACCAGTCAGGCTCGGTGGTTGCCATTTTATTGCCGTGCCTCGCAGTCCAGGGCAGCATAGCATCTTCTCTGTTCGGCTCTGTCTGTGGCTGCCCACTTTCTCACAGCATCTCTGCTGCTTTCTTGGTCACCACAGAGCTTCATAGCTTGATCGCCACTTTCAAAACGCTGTTTGATGGCTATTGCAGCACATCGGAACAAAGAGCTGGGGTTCCTCTTCCTACCACACTGCATCGTACAGGAGATGCTGCCTGTAATTACCTGGGAGCGATTCTGTTCAAGTTCCAGATGCGACCATCCTCTAACTTAACAGCATTCTGGAAAAGTTTTTTTACAACATATGGAGAAGAAAACTTAGAGACTCTCACACACCTCTGAGGAAGTCCTACCTGCACCATGTCTCCTACGTTCACACAAGTTGTTATTGGCGGCATGTCTTGAGTCAAAATACTCTTTTCTCTTCACAATCTTTAAACTTTGCTCCGCATCAGGACCTATGTCAGGAGGAACTATACTAGAACCTGGAGTAGGACACACATCAACATCAGTAGTCTCACTTTTGTTTCTCATCCAAGCTTGGAGCATTAAGGTGTTAGGCTTCCGCCCACGAAAAACCTCAAACGGGACTTTGTTCGTGGTGGAATGAGGGGTGAGACGGTATACATTCACACGTTCTGCCACTCCAGACATCCAGTCTCTATTTTGAGTTTTGACTAGTTGAATGGATTCTTTTAACACCCGGTTAAACCTTTCCACCATCCCGTTTGTCTCGGGATGGTAGCGGGCGCACCGTTTGTGTTTTATTCCCTTCTCAGACAAAAATTCCTCCATTTCCCTCGAGACTCCATTGTCGGTAAGGAGACAGTCAGGAAAACCCTTTCGAGAGAAAATCTCATCAAGAAATTTAGTGACATCTTTAGTTTCGATGCTGCGAGTGATCTTAATCTCTAGCCACCTAGAAAACATGTCCATTAGAACAAGAACATATGACTGGCCTGAGCTACTAGAAATGGGGCCCAAAAGATCTAATGCAACCTCTTGCCAACATCGAACAGGGGCCTCACGCACTACCATGGGTTGGATTCTAGTTTTATAGATCTCATCAGAGGTGTTACACTCAGCGCAGTCTCTCACCATATGCTCAACTAGAAGGTCAATTCCGGGCCACCAAAAGTGTAAGCAAATTCTTTCTTTTGTCTTAGAGACTCCCTGATGATCTTGATGTGCCTGTTGTGCAATCTTAGATCTAATAGATAGGGGTGGAACATGTTTAGTACCTCACCAAAGTAACCCAGAAGAGACAGAAAATTCATGGCACACATTCCAAAACTTACGTGTCTCCTCATTCAAACTCTTAATGCCACTCTCCCAACCTTTAATCACTAATTCACTTTCAATGGCAGATTTCCAATCACCTTCACTCAGAACTCCAGCAGTAATCTCGCACACTTTATTATCATCATCTTCCCACAATTCTTCAGAAACATCTAGAGAGTGAATGGGATCATTATTGACTAGACGGGAAAGACAATCAGAAACCTTGTTTTGAATACCAGGGATGTGATGTACAGCAAAATCATAGTCTTGCAGAGCAACAATCCACCTTGTGATTCTTGAAGACACAGCATCAAGACTCTTTTTAGTGAATAAATCTTTTAAAGGTTTGTGGTCGGAGTGCACAGTGAAAGAACTTCCCCATAGAAATTTTTTACGTTTCTTAATCGCCCAGAAGATACAAAGAGTTTATTTTTCTATAACTGAGTATTGTTTTTCCGGCCCCACCAAAGCTCATGACAAAAACATGATAGTGATTTCCTGACCATCTTTCACCTGTTTGAGAACAGCCCCAAGCCCCTTCGAGCTAGCATCAGTGATGAGGATGGAATTAGCAGAAGTTTCAAAACTCTTTAAAGAGGGAGCCTTACTCAAAGCCCCCTTAATATCGTCAAATTCAGATTCACAATGAGGTGACCATGAGAATTTCACACCCTTCTTGAGAGGAGCTCTGAGAGAGAAAGAACGAGAAGCAAACTGTGGAACAAACTTGTTATAATATTCGGCCATACCGAGAAAAGTGACTAACTCATCCCAGGATTGAGGCACAGAAAGGTTCTCAATAGTTGACACTAAGTGATCTCTAGGTTTAGCACCCTCTTTGGTTAACTTGTGCCCCAAATAATCAATTTCCGTGAGATTGAATTTACACTTATTCTCTTGTAGGGTTAAACCGCAAGATTTGAAACACTCTAGGATTGCTCTGAGCCTCTCATCGTGTAATTCTTGTGATGAACCATATATCGGAACATAGTCCTGGTAAATCTTGACACCAGATAACCCTTGTGAAACATCTTCCATAGCTCTCTGGAACACTGAGGCTGCAGAATTGAGCCCGAAAGGGAGTCTTGTAAATTTGAAAGTACCAAAAGGCGTTATAAATGCAGTGAGGCTCATTGAATCTGGGTAAATCTTAATCTGGTGATACGCGGCTCCAGAGTGGAGAAGACCTCAGCTCCATCTAATTGTGTTAGCATTTCTGCAATGTTTGGGAGAGGATATTTATCAGCAACAACAGAACGATTGAGCTCGCATAAATCCACACAAAGCCTCACCTCAACCGAGGCCTTGCGTGCAAGTACAGTGGGGCCAACCATTCACTAGCTTCAGTCTTGACAATGATTCCTTCGTCAAGTAATTTCTGCATTTCTTTCTCCATGGGCTCTCTCATTGCTAAAGGTACGCCACGTACTTTACAAGATACTGGGACAGCTCCAGGTTTCAACAAAATCTTATGCATATACCCAGACAAACAACCAAGTTTTTCGCTGAAAACCTGTGACTCGCACTGTGTGGATAGGACGTTGATAGATATTATCTTAAACTGCTCATCAAATAAATACTTATGCTTCATCCAGTATCCAGTGCACTCGCTTCATTACACTGCCATTCACTTTTGAAGTAACAAAATATTTCCTATGTAATACCAAAGGGCTTCAGGATTCAGTACATTGGTCGTACTTACTTACAAAGTAAAGCTTAACTTTCATTTAAGTTTACGATTGTTTGCTATACATAAAGAGATTTAAGAATATTATCTTTACGAGTGTGAAGTTTAAGCACCCAGTAAATCCCCTTGTGAATAGCAAACCGTCATAAAGTTACACAAAAGTGCAAGCTTACCTTTGGGAATCATTGAAGGATTCCAAGCAAGATAAATAGCATTTGAAATAAGTAACTTTTAATTTCCCAACAAACCAAAAGTGTGCTTGGAAATTGTTTGGCCAGTACCACATGTGCAGAATATGTCTACAACCTGAATCGGTGTGCCCCTTCATCTCTTTTTCCAGCTTACAGTTGACTTTTATCGTGCTCCACATTTCCCTTTCAAGGGACTCTACTAACCCATTTTTGATTCATCCTGTATACAAACTGCCATGTCTCAAGTCACGAACCTCGATAAACCCCTACTAACTGAATCATAATTTTTAAAAGGTACTGTACTGTCTGTAGTACGCAGTACTGCTTCATCAGTTAGTGGAAATGGATGCAGTACATTTTGTTATGTTGGCGCTTTTAACACTACCAAAATATGTTGGCACAAAAGAACCCTTTCAAGATTCTTAATAAAGCCATGCAATTTCAGCACCTCATTTTCAACCTTCGAAGCGTGAGTCCCTGTAGCTTGGACTTTGGTACTCTCTGATTGGAACTGCCACTTTTAAATCAACAAGGACCCACATAATATTTCTGAAACTTGCTCATAAGACAGACTGCAAACCTTTTTAAATGCTTTATGTAAGTATTAAAATACATATACAAATTATAACATATGCCATCAGTAAATTAGCAGTATAACATCTAAATCACAGGTTCAGTAAGCAATCCTGCATAGATTTGCCTTCTAAAAATGGGGATTCTCTATTGTGAGAGAAATGCACACTCTTAAATAGGGCTTTTAACAATAGGCTTAATACATTCAGTGGAACATGATTCATAAAGTTTAACAAAATAGGAAACAGTCTAAAAGAAACATTTCTACATAGACTACATTAGGTGATCTTGCCACAATCAGCACAATATAGTTCGATCGTTCTCACAGTCTTGGTTATACAGTTTACTTGATACAATGTTAACAGTACTAGGATGAGCAGAGTTTGTCCTTGACTCCGTACATTCAGGATGCTTCCTCAGAGAATGATTTCTGCTGACTTATGTGAAACTGTGTGGGTTTATTTTTTAAATAGAATCAACAATATCACATGACAAAGCCTGACGTTAAAACAAAATGGAAGACGATGTAAACACTGTTCAGGATTAGCAGCAATCCAAATATAGTATGTTATTTTATTAACGGAAATTTGTCTCTCACACTTCCCTCCCCCTCCCTCCCCTTTGATGATTCCATCATCACTTTCATTCTTTATTACAGTACATCATTCATTAACTTTGGATTCTTCTGTTTGGTCTCTTCAGGATCCTTCATGTTATCATAAAGATCACGCCGTGACTTTGACATCAGTTCTTTTTCGTTTTCTTCCTCTCTTTGCTAATATCTGCAATGCCAATTAATATGACAAAAATTGATGTTAATAGCAACTTCACAATTTCTCTGCCGGCACTACCTAGCCATTGAGCTATATTGACTAACCCATTACCAATTGATCTAAAGAACGATCCAAATTCATCCCAGGCATCTTTCTTTTATAGTTTAGTTTTAGTTTAGTTTATTCGATCAATAGCATGATCATACACAACATAAAATCACGTGGCACAGAGTATTACATAAAAATGGTAGTTTAAAATAACTTTGACTTCACAGACTGTACAACATTTAGAGCAGAGGTACAATTCCTACTTTTGCCATAAAAACAAATATATCAATTAAAAACATCAGCTGAATAACCTTACAAACAATTAGCCCTGTTTATTAAGTAAGCCTACGTCTCAATAAGATTTGCAGCTTTAGGCGTCTGCAACTTGGCAAATAGCAGATATCTTGATATTGTAAAAACAAAGCCACCTTGTTGTGTCTGACCTAAATATGCGTAAGGCATCAGAGGGGCATGAAAAAGAAAGCAATCGGCAGGCTGGGATAATCTATGTTTTTCTTAAGTTGACATAACTGGGACAGAAAAAAACAAAATGTTCTATAGTCTCTGGGATAGAGTGGCAAGACGGGCACAGAGGGGATTTTGTCTTTGCATTCAGTGGGGGAACCCCTAATCTGAATTGTATATAAAGTGTTTGTGCCTGTGGGAGTTCAACATCATCCATATACAAGTCTAACTTAAAACAGCTTTTGACATTTCAAAAAGTGGAGGTTAAAGTGCCAGGTGCCCTAACATTGATGCAGGAAGAATTAACAAAGTCCCAATACCTCTTTTTTAACAGGAGGACCATTTTTTTTTTTAATAGACTGCGGGTCCTCCCACATTATTCCCAGGCCCAGTCTGAAAAGCCACTCCTTCACCTTGTTAAACCAGGGTTATCGCCCTGTGTGACTTTGGAGACTTAGGGCCCAGATGTACTACCATTGGATTTAGCGCCTCCCAATTTGCGACAAATTGCGAGTCGCAAATTGGAGGCGCTAAATCCAATGTACAACAGAGTCCGAGACACTGTTAGCGATTCCCAATGGGGTCGCAAAATGCGAGGCTCATCAATATTCATGAGCCACTCGCAATTTGCGACCCAGTTGGGAACAGCCAGCCTCATAGGGATGATGGCCTGATGGGGTCAGCAGACCACCATGTCTGTGACTGCTTTTCAATGAAGCAGTTTTTTTTTTTGTTTTTTTAAATGCAGCCCATTTTCCTTAAAGGAAAACGGGATGTATTTAAAAAAGAAAAAATGAAACGTTTTTGTTTCATTTTTTAAGGGCAGGTAGTGGTCCCTGGGACCACTGCCTGCCCACAAAAAAATATTTTGCCCTGCATTCACAAAGGGGAAGAGGTCCCCGGGGACCCCTTCCGGTTTGCGAGTGCTTTACCACCATTCTGAGAAGGGTGGTAAACTGCGACTGTTTTGCGACCGCAATTGCGGTCTCAAAAGAGTCATACCTACTTGGAGGACTCGCTATTAGGAAGGGATGCCCTCGGAACGCCCATTCCTAATAGCGACTCGCTATTCCTATTTTGCAAGTCGCAAATAATTTGCGACTCGCAGAATAGGAATAGTGCATGCCCAACTCGGTTTTTGAGGTCGCAAAGTGGTCTAAAACCCCTCTCCGACAGCAAAAAATGGTTGTACATCTGGCCCTGAATAGTTCCTCCACTGTGTCCTTAACAGGAATTAAAAATTTGCGAACATTCGTGACAAGAATTTTCAATTCTATTAAGGACAACGGAGGCGAGGATTATGCTTCTCAATCTTTACTAGAAGCTCACAGCAGCCAATGAAAACAGAGATAAAATCACGTGACAACCATAGAGTCCCTCTTATATAAGGTCCCTGTCAGCATATCGAGTCCTCTTTCTTTGTAACCGTAGTTAAGCCCATGCACGACCTGTTCTCGAGGATCACCGATAGGTAGGGCCTTCTCCAACCAACGAACTGCACGCCCAACGGGGCCGAACTTCTCACTGGATCCCGGTCCAGACAACTCGCTTGAAAGCGGAACAATGAACTGTGAAGCGTCCAATCGCCAATCAACCATAGTCCGGGTTACTTGCTGTCAGTACCTGAAAGAAAGGAAACACCCCGTAAAAGCCGCTCGAGGTTGCTTGTAAGAACAGCAGTACATCACGAGAAAATAGGGTGGGAAAAAATACACAGAGCAATGCAAATACATCGCATGATCAATTAAATAAAGCATTATAACATCAAATGCGAATATGAACTCCATAGCATTACACCAAACAATGTGTATCTCTGGGTGGGATAATCCTCGCCTCCGTTGTCCTTAATAGAATTGAAAATTCTTGTCACGAATGTTCGCAAATTTTTAATTCTATGTCAGGACCGGAGGCTCCAATTATGCTTGTTCAAAGCTGAGCCATCACCATTGAAGCAACGTTGACAATAGGTTTATAGTAAAACGTTTAAAAAGTATTTTCATTAGACCAGTCAGCCGCACTCATGATATCTGCCAGGCTGACACCCGTCACAAATGCTTTCGAAGCCATGGCTCCGCGTGCAGAGTGGGCTCCAAATTTGGAGATATCAATCCCTGCTTCGCCCATGAGCCAACGCATCCACCGCGATAAGGTAGCTGGAGTCACTGGGTGGAACGGCTGCTGCAAAGCAATAAGCAACTGTCCCTGCATATTAGCACGAAATTCCTCAGTACTCACCTCGTAATCCTTAATACATTGCACAACACACAGCTTCGGGTTATTAGGAAAACTCGGGTATGTGACTGAAGTAGTATTACACTTCGTTCTTTTGGACAGAGTGAAGGTCACACCCTCCGGGGTAAATCTACGCCCCCCCAAATCAAGCGCTCGGACGTCAGACACCCGTTTGCAAGAAACTAGACATAAGAGCATAGTCAGCTTGGCCGAGAGCTGCTTACGAGACAAGAACCTTTTGGATGTCCAGGTTTCTAGAAATCTAAGGACTAGAGAGACATCCTACAGGTGAGAGTACTTTGGGCAAGGGGGTTTCACCATCCTGACTCCTCTCAGCAATTTACATACCAAAGGATGTTCCCCTATGGGTTTACCTTCTACAGGTAAATGTTCCGCCGATATGGCGGATCGAAAGTTATTGACCGTCCTCTACGCTAACCCGGAGGAAGCCATAGAGGCTAAAAAGTTGACCACTAAAGACACATGCGCTTTAACGGGATCCACGTCCCGTTGAGCGCACCAATCACACCATCTTTTCCAAGATATGGAATATCGCATGTGGGTATTGGCCGACCAAGCTTCTTTGATGAAGTTGCTAGTCTCCCGTGAAAGGCCCGGGACACTCCATCTGTCCCTGAAACCCGCCAGGCAACGAGTGGAAGCTGGCCCGATATCACCAAAGGGTGAGGGTTCTGAAGAGGGTCCACCAATAGGTTCTGCAACTGGGGAAGGAGAATCGGGATCGCACAACTCATGGCTAGCAACACCGGAAACCATGCTTGAGCCCTCCATAAAGGAGTGATCAGGATGAGTTCTGCTTGAAAGGTCCTTGCCCGCGCTAGAACTCGTGGAATCATGAGAAAAGGGGGGAATGCATAGCATAGAGACCTCGGCCATTCCTGCAGGAATGCATCCGTGGCTAACGCCTCCGGATCCGGCCTCCAACTGAAGAACTGGGGAACTTGCCTGTTCAGTCGAGATGCAAATAAGTCGATCTGGCAAGGACCCCAAAGTTGGGTCAGGCGCTGAAACACTCTTGGTAACAACATCCAATCGCTGGAGTCTTGCAGATGGCGGGAGTTCCAATCTGCTACTTGGTTGTTGGCACCCGGCAGATATTCCGCAACCACGGAAATTCTGTTCTGCAGACAGAAGTGCCAGAAATCTTTGGCGATCTCCGCCAGCATTCGCGACTTGGTACCACCCAACTTGTTGACGTAACGTACCGCCGATATGTTGTCCATCCGAAGGAGGATACAACAATCTGCTTTCTGAGGCGAAAGACATCTGATCGCAAAGGAACCAGCTAACAGTTCCAGACAATTGATATGCAAGTGAAGCTCTTCCGGCGACCATCGACCACCCGTGGACGGGGAACAACCTTTACAACGCAACTTTTACAACGCACTACCATTACAACGCATTTTTTACAACGCATAATCCATTACAACGCATGACATTACAACGCATGACACTACAACGCATTTTTAAAAACTACCTTTACAACGCATTCCATTACAACGCATACTACCATTACAACGCATACCATTACAACGCATAATATTACACTATACTATCCAACACTTACCCTACTGATGCACCCCCTGGAGTTAGAATAGTAATTTTTACCCCTATACTATCCAACACTTACCCTACTGATGCACCCCCTGGAGTTAGAATAGTAATTTTTACCCCTATACTATCCAACACTTACCCTACTGATGCACCCCCTGGAGTTAGAATAGTAATTTTTACCCCTATACTATCCAACACTTACCCTACTGATGCACCCCCTGGAGTTAGAATAGTAATTTTTACCCCTATACTATCCAACACTTACCCTACTGTTGCACCCCCTGGAGTTAGAATAGTAATTTTTACCCCTATACTATCCAACACTTACCCTACTGATGCACCCCCTGGAGTTAGAATAGTAATTTTTACCCCTATACTATCCAACACTTACCCTACTGTTGCACCCCCTGGAGTTAGAATAGTAATTTTTACCCCTATACTATCCAACACTTACCCTACTGTTGCACCCCCTGGAGTTAGAATAGTAATTTTTACCCCTATACTATCCAACACTTATCCTACTGTTGCACCCCCTGGAGTTAGAATAGTAATTTTTACCCCTATACTATCCAACACTTACCCTACTGATGCACCCCCTGGAGTTAGAATAGTAATTTTTACCCCTATACTATCCAACACTTACCCTACTGATGCACCCCCTGGAGTTAGAATAGTAATTTTTACCCCTATACTATCCAACACTTACCCTACTGTTGCACCCCCTGGAGTTAGAATAGTAATTTTTACCCCTATACTATCCAACACTTACCCTACTGTTGCACCCCCTGGAGTTAGAATAGTAATTTTTACCCCTATACTATCCAACACTTACCCTACTGTTGCACCCCCTGGAGTTAGAATAGTAATTTTTACCCCTATACTATCCAACACTTACCCTACTGTTGCACCCCCTGGAGTTAGAATAGTAATTTTTACCCCTATACTATCTAATACTTACCTTAAATGTAATTTAATATTATGCGTTGTAATGGTATGCGTTGTAAAGGTAGTATGCGTTGTAATGGTAGTGCGTTGTAAAGGTATTTTTTAAAAATGCGTTGTAGTGTCATGCGTTGTAATGTCATGCGTTGTAATGGATTATGCGTTGTAAAAAATGCGTTGTAAGTGCATGCGTTGTAAAAGTGTGCGTTGTAACGTCATACATCCCCCGTGGACACCGTGTCGCACCGGGCTCCCCAACCCCATCGGCTGGCATCCGATTCGATGATCACATCCGGTGTCGATCCGAATAATGCTCGGCCGTTCCAGGCCTCCATGTGGTTTAACCACCAGTCTATCTCCAGTCTCGCCTCCTCTGAGAGGGGAATTTGTTCTGAGTAACTGAGACCTTTCCGGAGATGGCGTATTTTGAGCCTCTGAAGAGCCCGATAGTGAAGGGGACCCGGGAAGATCGCCTGGATGGAAGAAGCCAACAGCCCCACAATGCGGGCTAACGATCTCAGGGATGTCGTCTGCTTGCGAAGAGTAGATCGCAATTCCTTCTTGATTGCCCTGATCTTTGTCATCGGCAGCAAGAGCTGACACGTTAGAGAGTTTATCAAGAAACCCAGAAATTTGATGGACTGCGAGGGAATTAACATGGACTTCTCCGGGTTGACAATGAACCCCAAACTCTGTAGCAGATGTTCCGTCCAATTGAGGTGCGTTCGGACTGTCTGAGGAGAGGACGCCAAAATGATTATGTCGTCCAGGTATATTATGAGGCGGACTCCTCGAGCCCTGAGAGACTCCACTACCGGTCTCAGAAGTTTCGTGAAGCACCACGGCGCCGACGACAGACCGAATGGAAGGACCTTGTATTCGTAGCATACCTTCTCCCAGAGAAACTGAAGGAACCTCCTGTGGGGGGAAAAAATGGGGATGGACAGATACGCGTCCTTCAGGTCCAACCGGACCATCCAGTCTCCTTCCTGGAGGAGGTCGCGTAACAGATGGATACCTTCCATCTTCAAATGCCTGTAAACAATCCACAAATTGAATTCCTTGAGATTTAGCACTAATCTGGAGCCGCCCCCTTTCTTCTCGACTAGGAAGACATTGCTCAGGAAGCCATGGGGATGCAGCACGGAGGGCGCAATTGCGCCCTTCTGTAACAAGGCCTTGATTTCTGCCGTGATAAAATTCCGATCGTGTTGGGAAAAAGACAGAGGGAGTGGGCGAGACTCCTGAGAAGGGGAGCTGTACATCTCTAGTCTGTACCCCTGGACAGTCTGCAACACCCATGCATCTTGCGAAATTTCGCGCCATTTGTTGAAAAAACATCCCACTCTGCCCCCCAGCGTCACCTCTGAAAAAGGAATTAGGCTCATCTGAGTTTCCGGCATCATGCTGGTTGTTGGAGTTTCCTCCAAACCGGCCACCTCTGCGGAACTTGTTTCTTGAACGGCGCGAGGGGTAGAAATTGGAGGTATTGGAAGTGTTCTCTTGGTAACCTCCTCGTTGTTGGCCACGTTGGGCGCCTTGATTGTACCCCCGGCCGGACGAGCGCCCCCTAAAGCGTCCGGCCCTGCTAAAAACTGGGCGGAAAGCCCACTTCAAAGAGCCTTGGGCCTTGTCCAGCCCGCTGAAAGTTAGCTCCTTTAGGAAGGGCTGCCCAAACAAAAGACCTTGGGCCAGCGGACCCGATTCTGAAGTGGCCAATTCGGCCAGTCTGGGATCCAGCTTCAACAGAATGGATCGGCGCCGCTCCATCGACAGCGCGCAATTAGCGTTGCCCAGTTGGCACACCGCCCGCTGCGCCCAGCCAATCAGCTCGTCAGGGTTAATTAATAGGGCTGACTCTTTGGCCCGAAAGCCAATCTCGAGAATCTTAGTAAGCGGGCCTATGACGTCCAGTAGCTTGTCTTGGCAGGACCGCCAGGATCTGTCCAAACCTTTCTTGGGATCTTTTGAATACTTTTTCAAGTAAGTTAACATGAACGGGTCCACCTCTGGAGTCGCCGCCACCTTATCCGCCAGCTCGGGCCTAGGGCATTCCGACCTAAGTCGGGTCCGCACGTCAGTGTCAAACGCTTGACGCAGATGGGTCTGGACATATTCCGCTACCTCTTGGGACGGAAGCCAAGACGTGGAATTAGGGTGGATAATGTCAGCCGGTTCAAAATTAAGGACTTTAGGCGAAGTGGACGGACCGGTATGTTTTTCTTTCCTAGCCTTTTTGGCAGGGCGCGGGGATTCTTCCTCGTCAGTGGTAGGGTCTGGGGTGGTGTCGTGACCATCATCCTCCTGAGAAATCTCAGTAATTGTAGCCTCTCTACTAGAAGCAGAGCGTTCCTGTTCCGCCATCGACTTTGCCAGTTTAGCGAAATCCGCTGCGTGGGGATTCGCTCTCCCTTTACCCCCCGATTTTGCTCGGGGTCCTGACGCTGGAAACCAGCCTTGCTGTTGTGCATAAGAGCAAAGGTGGCGCTTTAAGGGCGCAATTGCTCTCACCAACACCGAAATTACCGACTGCTGGACCCCCGCGTCCAGAGCCTCCACAAGGTCATACTCAATGGACCCTGAGGGTTCCTCTTCATAATAGTAGTAGTCCTCCTCATAATATTCAGACATCTTTTTGCCAAAATGTGCAATTATTGACCCTGGAGGAGCGTTTGTGACCCTGGCAAGTCAGCAAATATCTGAAGTATTCCAAATGGAGGTCAGGGGGAGTGGTAACCCCAGGCAAGCCCTAAAGTAGCCACCCACAGGTGAGCCTCACTAGTAGTTTAGAATGTGGAGGGAGGGAGGGCTTGCAAACCCCACTCTAGGCAAAGCCTATGCACAATTATACAGCCCCACTGTGTTATATAGATATAGGGGCGTCTGAGGAGCAAAAACGAGCCTTCTGCCTGAGAAAACGGTACAAATCCGGGTCAGGAGCAAGAAAACGCTACTCCGGCATTCAGTTTAAGCCCTTCAATACGTTATTGGGCAAATATGGCCGCCGCGCATGCGCCCTGGCCCAGGCTCGCTAAATAGTGAAAGGGGACTGCGCGTCACACAGACGCGCGTCCCCGCTCCTCCAACCTCCCACTCCACGAATACCGGCAACGCGGGGAGACTCCGCTTAACCCGTGACCAAGGCGACGACTAATCCGGTAAGCGCTCGTAGCGCGGCAGCTCGCACACAGCTTGCAGAGCTTAGCGACACACTCTCCAAACACTTGAGCAACGAAACGCGTTAACCATGCACGCGACCTTCTATATCGCGTATCTTGTACCATAGGCGTTAGCAATAAGCGCACTTCAATCAATCACTAAACACCAGCGTAAATACTTAATAACACGCAAACCATCAAAGGTAAATATAAGTGTACTTAACTGGCTGCGGAGCAGCAAAGAAAGAGGACTCGATATGCTGACAGGGACCTTATATAAGAGGGACTCTATGGTTGTCACGTGATTTTATCTCTGTTTTCATTGGCTGCTGTGAGCTTCTAGTAAAGATTGAGAAGCATAATCGGAGCCTCCGGTCCTGACATAGAATCTGGGTGCTGCTGGTCCAGAATCTAACCCAAAACATTAGCACCTTGAGGACAGCAAAATGTGTAATAGGCTTTACGCCAAGGTCAAAGCACAGCGTAATTGTCTTGGTGTGAACAAACTACTAATTGAAGTAGGTCGGAGAGGAGTCCTAAGTCCCTAAGAGCAGCCCAAAGTTTGCTGTGTCAATAGAATCGAATGCCGTTTTAAGATCGACAAATACGACATATAGATGACCCTTCCTGGTCTTCACTTCTTTCCAGGTGAGCAGAAGGAATCGAAACACCTGATCTTGGGTGCTCGTAGATGCCCTACAGCCTGCCTGCAGGTGAGAGAGAATATTATTTTCCTCTATCCTATTTTAGAGACGCAATTGGATGATTTTGCAGAACATTTTCTGGGAGACATCTATGAGGCTTACTGGCCTGTCATTTGAAGGGTCCCCTTAATCTCTTTTTTTAAATATGGGGATTATTTTAGCGCCCTTCCAGGTTGAGAGGCTAAGCCCCCCACCCCCCTCACAAGATGGCATTAAAAACTGTAGCAGTGGTCCCCAGACTTTGGGCTCTGCTTTGAACAGGTCTCCAGGGAGTTTATATAGACCTGAGGCTTTCCCATTCTGGAGTAGGCTGATTGCTGCTTCAGTTTCCTGTAAGTAAAAACTAACAGCACATTCCTGTACAGGTGTTGGATTACATTACCCAACTGCTACCACTACTTCCCCCTCTGGTTCAAAAGCAGTGCCAGTATAAAGTTTCTGGAAGTATTCTTCCCACACATTTGATTGTATATAGAAGTCATCTTCACTGACCTGCTTGATTGACCCCTTGGACAGAGGGTGCCAGAAAATCTGGAAGTCCTTCTGTTTTGAAGCCTCAGCTAGTGTACGCCAGTTCTCTGCCTCCCAATTCTTTTTTGCCACATCCTGTACCCTCTTATACGTCATCCTTCCACTTCAGATGCTATTTTGTATCCCTTGCTTTACTGTCGCTGTTAGATCGTTCCTGGCTAATCTACATTCCTCATTGTACCATGGGGCGATGTTCCGTTTGGACATGTTGGAGTTGTACTGTCTACTGAAATTGGGTTTTATACTATTTGTAAATTGTTGAAAGCAGGACATTATAAGGTTGTCACTTTTATCAGGATCACTTAATGCTGTGAGGATCTGAAACACTTTGTAGATCTCAGTGAGCAATTTCCCATCAGCCACAGCCTGGGGCTACTTGACTCTCCTGTTATTAGTAGTCACAACTGGGGCCGTTACTTGATGGATTTGGCTGTGCGAGATATGAAAGCCAATTAGCCCCAGGAGAAGAGCATTATGATCGCTGTCATCATGGTTTTGGACAGTCATGTCTTTGCCATAAGGCCAGAGATCAAGGTCCGCCATAATATAGTCAATCGTGCTTCTGGCATTTCCCCTCTTAAACATATACGTTGCTTCCTCATCTGAAGGTGTCCTCCCATTACATGCATGCACCGCATAGGCTAAAGTAAAAGACAATACTTGCTGCCCAAACTTGGTACATATTTTAATGGCAGGTATCAGAAGCTTATTTACACCCCTGTACAAAATCTACTGGCTCAAAGCCGTATTAAAATCGCCAGCTACGATGAGGTAGTACTCTGTCCTAGAGGTACCAAGGAAGTTAGACAGGGCTTGTGATGGCTGCCAAACCTATTATATATGATAGACCTGTGGGGACGAGAGCGAGTGTGGCACAATTGGTGGTGCTTGCTTAATACTATTAGATTCCTCAGTGGGTATCTCCTGGGGTTTTTTCTTAGATCTAGTGATTGCTACTAGTGAGGGCTCAGAATGCTTTGTTTCTTCTTCCTTTTAGCCGAAGGGCCAGACGTCTGGGGTACTGAAGGTCGGGACAGAGACTTCACTGGGAGAAATGAGTCTAGTGTGAGTTGGTCAACAGTAGAGTTCCCTGGTTCCGTAGCCCTTGCCTGTCCGTTGGAGTGGTATCCAAGTTCATAATTGTAACAGATCCCCCCTTCATAGAGAGCCGACGTTCTGCAACTAGGATTTCTTTGTCTATTGCTTTGGCTGCCCGAGATAAAAAAGAGTCAAGGGTGGAGTTCTGGAGGGTTTTAGAGGTACTCTCCCTCTCTTCCATTTACTTCCATTTCGCAATTTAAGGGTCAAACACAACAACACCAGATAAAACTTAGGTCAATACAGGATGTCCAAACAGACTTACTTGGCAGGTCTCTTCGTTGTCACAGAGTCAAACAATCCAAGGTCCAAGAAGTAGTGGAGACAGGTTACAAATAAAACGAGGACCAAGAGGTTAGGCCCAGCCTCTTTAGGGCTCCTCTGGATGTGGGAGGACCAGCGTTTGGCCACGGTGCACCCACACGCGTCCCACGCTGCGGGCTGAGAATTTAACCAGCGACCCTGGAGTAACAGTAGGTCTCCAGCGAGACACACAAGGGGGACACTTGCCCAGATGGTCGACGCCAGTATTGCCGATCCCCGTACAGAGAGGGTTGCGAGTGTGGGACACGAATAATACGTGCCCAATTACTTTTACTTTTGACATCTGTCATCTAACCACTAGGGATTATAGGGTTTCCTACCTGAGCCCCTGTTTTTTTAGCGAAGGTCCTGATGAAGCGTTAAGGCATCCACTAGGGACCACGGGAAGCGCGAAACATGTTGACCACCCACTATCCACTCACTATTTTTCTTTAGTGACCTACACGGGTTGAGAACAGCGGGAGAAAAATTTGCATCTCCCCACTGACATGAGCGCATGTTGCGCCCTTGTTTCCCCGTTTTATTTTAACTGACCCTTAGGACCCACGAATAAATCTACCAGGATACCTACGGGACATTTTATCCTCACCATTCACCACCTAAGCCACACACCCACATGCACAACTGCGGCGACTCCTTAAAAGATCTCCGATAGAGCGCCCTTACGAGGGCCCGTGAGGGACTGCAGCGCCACCCCCAAGAGGAGCATTGCCCTATGATGGTGCTTTGCTCCCGCAAGGGTGTGTGAGGGCACAACTAGCACCCGCACAAGGAATATCATTACCCCTCCTCACGCACACTCCTTTGCTGGTTCTGGGGATACCTTCCCCCGGAAGCATATCCAACCTGGACTGCAAAATTGGGGACCCCCTCTATCCCCGCCCCTGCTCTTTTTCCTTTAGGAACTGTTACCATCCTTTTTGTTGACGCTTATTCTTGGAGAATTGGTACAGGACCTTCTCACTAATTGCTCCCTGTCCCTCTCTTATAGTGCTATTATATGAGAATTTAATGCGTCTGCGGGCGCAGAGTAAAGGCGGCAACGGCCACAGGGGCTACTGTGGCGCCTAGTCCTGGCTGTCCCCTCCTCCACCAACAAATGCTTGCTTAGTTACTTCATGCATTATGTCTGTAATGTTATTAATATAATTATTAAGCTGTTATCTATGTAAGGAATATAAGCACAGCACACTCGAACATTAATGACTTTGCAACCTTCACCTTCTTTTGCGAGAAGCAAATCCAATGCAAGAGGGTTTTGCCTAATCATAGTTTGCATTGCAAGTATTTCTTTATTAATTACAGTCAAAACGCCTGCAGTGTTAGTAGTAAGTCTGTCAACTAAAGTAGATTTACTAATCTTTACCTCATTTAGTGCTATTCCTACAGATGGTATCAATGCTCCAAAAATATCAATGAGGATCTGCTTAAAGCTTTATCTACTTCGCCCATTGTAATTCTCAAGAGGTGGATCTAAATTATTAGTGTTATAAATTTGAGGAAAAACTAGTGCAGCATAGCAGCTACCTACCCAATTATGTGGTAACTGGAAATAAGCTTATTTACCACATACATTAGATATGACTTTAATGCTAGATTCTAAATTGGAAAGAGTCTTTCCTTTTACTAGATAACTATATTCAAAGGCAAGCCCATCTGCGCCTAGGCGTTGCCAGATGCAGAACCCCTGCTCCTCTGACCAGAGACTCTGACAGCATGGTAAGCCATACCATATGCTGCTATATGCCTCACTGGAACTGCACCAAATGCGCAGTAACTTTAACACCGCAGGCAGCCCACCGCTCTGCTGTAGCAGCCTTTACTCACACTAGAGGGCCCAATATTCTGCAAGAAGTTCAGGTTCTCCTGCTCAACCTTGCTCAGATTAGGGATTTGGGAGATGCTGGTTTCCCCATCCCCATCCACCTGTGTTAAACAGGTAAAGATGTGAGAAGTCCCTAAGCAAGACACAATCACTAAAGCCTTCAGTGCAGCTCATTCAACAAAAATGTATGATCTCATTACAACTTTTTCCACTAGAATGCGTTTCTTCACGGAGACCTGGCTAAACTCTGCAGCTCTTCCTTGCATTCCACTTGTCCTACCAGAGAACTACTTGTTGATTGAGTTAGATAAAAAAACAGACCTGGTGGCGGTGTGGCCACTACCTTTCAAGATTAAATGTTGAAATGATCGACACCCTACTCACAGATTTGATAGAACTCTGCATTTTTTTAAATCACACTTTCTCCTACAAACTGCTGGAAAGGGTTGCTTGTCTACTGCCGCCTGACACAAAAAAAGATTTCAGTCTCGCACTTATCACCACAATTTTTAGCATGTAACAATTTTCAGCTCCTGGGCAACTTCAATTTCCTTGGGGAAAGTTCTGGGGATTCTAGGGTGGCTCAACTCCTAATGGACATGCAGATCATTGGCTCCATCAAATAGTGGCAGGCCCTATCCATAAAGCAGGTAACACTTTGGACCTTATTTTTACCAACTTCCTGAAAACTTGTAGTGAACCCTCACAAACCCCTTACGTGGACACACCACTATTTGATTAAGACACAAATCCCAAGAAACATGGATACTGCGAAGCTCAGTAAAGGGACCAGTGGAGTAAGGAGAAATCGGAAGGTGGTGTCACCCGACTCCTTCTTCAAAATCTTTGTACCCAGGACCGGACCCAAACTATCTACTTAGACTCTTCTAGGTCTTGAACTTTGCTGGTGAATAAACGAGTCCCGCAGGGTTCCTCCCTGACCCACCCACTTCCCAACATTATGTAATATCTATGTGACCCTGCTTGCGCGAATTGTCAGATCATGTGGATTTGAGATAGTATCTTGTGTAGATGACACCCAATTAGTCATCTCCTTTGGGCTGCTCCCGGCTAAGGTGAAACCTTGGTTTGTGAGCTGCATGAGAAAAATTGTTGAAGGGATGACCAACAACTGCCTCCAATTAAACGGGGGAAAAACTGATATAGTGCTGTTTGGCAAGGCTCAGGAGCTCTGGTCAGTAGACACTTTTTGTTCAATTTCAGACTCGGTCTTTCTGGGAGGTAGTTGTGTCTCAGACTAGTGGTTTGTATCACAGAAGTTGCTGAGTTTGCAACCTCTACATCAGTTTCTGATCCAGCAGTATGTTGTTCAATGTATAAGGTGGATTTCCAGTGTAGTGTTCCCTGTCCTGTTCCCAAGATTTGGACACTTCAAACCTCTGACGACTAGGAGAATTTGCAGATGTTGACTCTACTTCTTCCCCTTCTTGCCTTGCCCTCTTGTTATGGGAGACGTGTACCCAGTTCTAAAGATCAGCACACTTGACAGCAGTGTTCGCTACCAGAATCACCTGGTAGGGTCCACACCACCTCTCTTCCAGGCAGGATTTTCAGACGTGTTCCTTGATGTGGATCCAAACACCAGTGTTCAGATCGTGGCCTGGGGAATCTTGTACTGCTGGAGTAGTGAGGTCAACCTGATGAGAGACAGAACGCATCACATTAGACTATCCTTTGCAGTACTAGAGAACCATGTCTTCTGTGACATTCAACAGGACCACTGCTGATACAGAGGTTATACGCATAGCTCTCCCCATCAATATTTCATGCAGCAATAATCCAGTTATTTAGCATGAGGTACTTTGGAGACTTCGGAGACCTAAAGGAAGAACGTCAGGTCATTTGAGTGATGTAGCGGTGCAAGCGTTTTCCATCGTAGCTTTGATAGTTCCATTTAGTCTTTCCACAACTCCAGATGTTTCTGGTCTATAGCTGCAGTGAAATCTATGGTCAATCCCTAAAGCTGTACATATCAACTGCATAATCTCACTTTTAAAGTGAGTTCCTTTATCAGATTCAAGATGAGCTGGCATGCTGAAACCCAGTATTAACTTCCCCCAACAGTAGTTTTGCAACTGTTTGATTGGGCCGGTGCTGTTCGCAGTTGTTACTCATTGTCCATTTATTGCTATAGGTGCGGGTTCTTTATGCTGTTGATACATGGGAAGGAGACACAAAGAAGATTTCATAGTGTGTCCTCTCGCAAACAATGCGATATCTCACACATGCTGCTGCTTCACCCATATTGTCCGCTGCTTCACCCATATTGTCATTCAAATAGAAACATTTCAAAAATATGCTCATAAATTATGTTTGGCTTTTACTTAAAAATCTGAAACTCTAAAAAGTTTTTGGCATTTGTGTGGGCATAGTGATTCTAAACGCTATTGGTTGATCAGCCTATCTATTTTTATGCGATTGCGGGAGCAGACCTTGTGCTGTTCACTACTTCCCTTAAAATTATTTTTAACCAAAACTGCTTAGAATTGGTATGCCTTAACGCATGCCACAAACTTGCTACATGCTTTGAGGAGGGCCAATTTTTAAAAAATTTGTGACTATAGGATCTAAAATGTGGCCCCCTTGATGTTTGTGATTCCACTTTTTGCGTTAGATTTAGCGTGAGTAGATCCTTTCAAATTGCACTTATTTCTTGGTTATCTGTGTCATCGAAGTGTTTATTTAGGTCCCCCAACACCAAAAATGTGTTATGTCTCAGGGCAGGGTGTATTACCTTTTCCTCCAGACTTGCCACACACTGTGTTATTTGGCCGGGTGGGCGATAGATAAGAAATCCAGCTATGGTGTTATCATCTGCCATGTACAGAGTAAATAAGAGTGCCTCGGTTGTCTAGGCCTGCTTGTTTGACCTCGCAAAATTATGGTGCTCACCCTGGTCAAGTGTTACTCTAGGTAAATATCATCTACATAGGACAATGCTTCCTCATCCCGATTCTGAAGTAACTCAGTTACCCTAGCTGAGAACAACCCCGGGCTGTTTTTATACCCCTGGGGGAGGCAACAAAATTGACGGTGCGACTCCAGCGCTGAGAATGTTGTCAAATATCTGCTCTCAGGCGCTATATTTTGGCAGAAAAATCCATTTGAGATATCTAGTGTTGTTTTGTATTTTTTCCACACAATGTTATTTATCATAGTGTGTGCGTTTTGTACTGCAAACATTTTTGTGCATTTGTTTAGATGTCTATAGTCTAAAACTAGACAATATGAGTTGTCAGTTTACATTACGGGAAACAAAGGATTATTCATTGAAGAGGTGCAGGTTTCAATCACACCCTGGTATTCAAGTTGATCTAAGATCTCCCTGACCTGTTTTTTCGCTTCCTGTTTTATTGGATACTGTCTCTGTGGAGTCGGAGTAGATTTTAATGGTATCGCATGGTGGGTTGTATCTTCATCCCAGCCAATATGGTAGCGATATAGTGCAGGGGCAAGGGCTACCGCCCACTCCCGTGCATATGTGTGTGTTAGTGGTTAGGAACGAGGCCTGAAAAAGCTGAAAAAATTACCCCTTTCTCCCATCCATAACAATAGCAGGCGGCCAATCTCTTTCAGCTAAAAGAATGTCATAGCCAAAAGTCAGGTTCTCCCAAAAAAGACCTTTAATTTTTCTGGGCTTGGCCCCCTTCTTTTGGAATGTTATTTCATGTAACCTATGTGGGACACTTACCCTAGTATCAGGCGTTTCTACCGTGACATGTTCAATGAGCTCTGCTGTCATCAGAAATTCCATCAGGTTCTGGCGAGCTATTGTTACTTCTGCTACACTGTCTAGCATCGTCAGAGCCCATTCCCCATTCAGTAGTTGAGTCCTCAGAATTCTGAGCATCTCTAATCTTAACACCTGCTACTTTCTTCTTTTTGAATTGAGGTTTTGATTTTAGTTTTTCTTCTTTCTTTGAAGTGTATTCTGCAGCACGTTGAGTGTCTCCGGATTTTGTATGCTCTGCTTGTCTGTGTTCTGACCGTCATTCTCTCTCTCTGAGTTTTTCGATGAACCCTGAAAGGAATGAGAGGAAAGTGTATCAGTGTCCTGATACCTGTCAGGTTTTCTAATGTCCCTATTCCTAAGGTTATACCTCCTTTCGGAGGGCTCCTGTTGAGGAGACCTACATCTATTCTCTTTATTCTTTTGTTGTTTCTTATTATCCCATTTCTTCTTTGAAGATGCAGGTGCTTGCTTAAAGGTATCCTTTTCTGGACTACCCATCAGTTGAGGTTTTATTGCTCTAGCTCCTAAACTGTCTCTACCTAATTCTGCTTAAGCACTTTTTTTATCATAAATTTTTATTAAGGACAAAATTAGAAATGATAGACATCATACAATCAGGTACACGTGGAGTTACACACTTGGCAAAAGGTGTACGACAATTCCAAAGTCACATATATTTACATACACATTCGCATTAAACGTTCTCATGACAGGTTATCAGGCTCAGTGTTGCGTCTGGGCTGCGGAGATCGCAGAGACCTCCCCAATAATTGTTCCATTTCCCCCAGATATGCATCTCTTTGGTGGGACACCCCATAGATTCATATACCGTCCTTTTGACACCATGCACCAATCCATGTCTTTCCCCCACTCGTTCATTGTCGATGGTTCCTGCGCCCTCCATTTTCGTGCAATGTTCCTTTTAGCTATCATCATTCCAAGTGTCACCCATATTCTCTCTTTAGTACTCAGATCGGTCGGGCCCCAGATATTCAAGAGACCTAATTTGATGTTGCAGTTTATTTTATACCCCATTACTCGTTCCATACATTGCCTTACCGCGGGCCAATATCTCTGGATGACTGCTCATTCCCAGAGTATATGTATAAAAGTGCCCTCTTGCCCACACCTCCTAAGGCAGTCGGTTTCATTACTGAACCCCATCTTTACCAGCGTCGGTCCCACTAGGAATGTTCTGTGGAGTATCTTTAACTGCACAAGTCTGAGCCCAGCGGAAATTGCAGTTTCTCTAGGAGGGGCTAGGGCCTCGAGCCACTCCTCGTCATCCAAACCAGCGATGTTGCATTCCCATTTTGTTCAAAGTTGGAGGTCAGCCATATTGTTAATTAATTTTTTATATATTAGCTACATAATTTTTTCTGGGAGACTCCCATCTAAGACCCTATCTTCCAGCGGGGAGGAGTCATGTGGTGTCTTTCCCTGCCGTATCACCGCAAGTAGAGCGTATCTGATATGCAGGTACCTGTAGTACTCTGTTTCAGCCAAGTCATACTCTAGCTGAAATTGAGTGAAGGGAATCACTCCACTCCCTTTCCATAGGTCACCCACCTTGGAGATACCTATCAAGTCCCAGCACTCGAATCCACGGGTGTGTCTCAACTTACCCAGTAGTTCTGTGTCCCAGAGTGGGGTGACCAGTGTGATCTTGCCCTCCCAACCCAGACTCCTTGTGGTTGCCCGCTATACTTGAACTGCATGCCCTATGGGTCTCGGCAGCTTTAGCTTAGCTGGGTTGGTGTATAGTGCCCCTGCAAAACCTCCCGCCTGGAGAAGCCATCTATCCATAAGAAATCCGGGATCCTCCTGTGGCCTAAATATATACAGATTTATTGCGGCGAGATTTGTCGCCCAAAAATATTTTTTAATATCCGGCAGGTGGCTTCCCCTCCCACAAGAGTTCCCTCAAGGCCCCATAAATGGCTTTGAAGTAATCTGATCCTACCAAATGTGGCGTGTTCTGCAAGACATACAGAAACCTAGGGAGGGACATCATTTTAAAAAGGGCAGCCCTCCCCAGTAGATACAGTGGGAGCGACCTCCAGTGCTGGTCATCACTCCTAATCCGTTTCAGCGGGGCAGCAGGTTGTGTTTGTAAAATAGGTCTTTGGAGATTCAGATCCCTAAGTATTTGAAATCTACTGCCGCTTCTTTTAAAGTAAATCCCCTTGGCAGTGCCGGCATCTCTCCACTAAGTTTAGACAGATTAACTGATTTAGACCAGTTAATCCTGTATCCAGCGAATCTGCCAAACACTATGAAAATGTGTAACATCCTATTAAGGGAGGTCGCCGGTGAAGCCAGGTATAAGAGGAAATCATCGGCATACAATAAAATGCAGTCCTCCCAGTTCTCTGCCCACCTAAGTCCTCTAATGACTGGATCTTTCCGTATCCACATTGCTAAAGGCTCAAGCGTTAAGACAAAAAGCAATAGGGGAAAGGGGGCAGCCCTGCCTAGTGCCTCTGCTAAGCGTAAAAGTACGAGATTTCCTATTGACCCTATTTGGGCGAGAGGTTCCGAGTACAGAAGGCGAACCCACCCTACAAACCCCGGGCCAAATCCAAGTTTTCTAAACACCGAAAACATATAGGGCCATTCGATCGTGTCGAACGCCATGGCTGCGTCCAAGGACACCACCACCGTGTCTTCTTTGATTGTATTGGCTTGGTCTAGCATTCCTTGGAGCCTCTGCAAATTAAGAGCTGTATTTGTGGTTGGCATAAAGCTCGATTTAGTCCGGGTGTACCAATTTAGTGATTACATGCAGCAAGCAAGTAGTGAGTATTTTCGCCAATATCTTGGCTTCCGCATTAGGCAGCGATATTGGTCTATACGATGGGCACATGTCCTTCGGTTTCCCCGCCTTATGAATGACCACTATCGTTGCCAGCCTTGGATCGATGGGGAGCGAACCTACCTTCTTACTTGCCTGGAACATTTTAACTAAGCGAGGTGCAATTTTACTCAGGGCCAGTTTATACAGCTCGATGGGCAATTGATTTGGACCTGTTGCTTTACCTATGTTCAAGTCGTGTATGGCCTTTTTTACCTCAGCTCCTGATACTTCTAGGTTCAAATCGCTCATCGTCACTAAGTATTGGTAGCGAGATATCCCTCAAAAAGGAGCAGCCTCTTCCTCTGTGTGGCGTCTGGGATGCATAGATATTGCGATAGTAATGACCAAATGTGTCTGCGATAGCCGGGGGTTCGGTGATTCTTTCACCCGATTCCACCACCAATTTCGTTACGACTCTACTTGCCTGCTCCCTCCGGTCCAGCCAAGCTAATAGCTTTCCGGCTCTGTCCCCTACATCAAGGATTTTACGAAGTGTTGCCCTAAGTTGTGTCTTTGCAGCGTCTATGGCCATGGCGATGTACTCCTTTATTTTTAAATGCATGACATGCTTTGCCTCATCTGTGTTGTCTTCCCAGAGGCGTTCCTCCAACTGTAGGCTATCTGTTTCCAACTGCACTAATGCTGCCTGTTTCTCTTATTTAGACCCTACGATCTGGGCTATAGCTGAGCCCCGGATGACTGAACTGTAGGATTGACAGGATTAAAATATTTTGATAAAATAAATGAAGTTTTATTTGATAGGATTAAAATATTGATACAATGCAGCGTAAGGATAGGCATAACTCATCAGACCCCAATTGGAAGGGATGGTTTGTATGGCCTTTAAATGCTAACAAATGTCATGACAGATTCCTAGGTAACATAGACTGATTTAATGCCCATAGGCCTGACATGCATTATGTACAAAATGAACATTCGAGGGAGGTAACAATTTACAGTATAGGGCAGTTGTGCCTTGATTGACTAGAGACTGTGGCACTGTCCCAGGTAAAACAGCACTTGTCCCTTTTATATGATGACCAAGACTTTCTGTTAGGTCCTTGGAAACACGTAAAAACTTTCCTATATGCTGTTTACAACGAGATATGGAAAATATCTCAACAGAAAGTTGCTGAAAGACTGCATGAGATTGAATGGGCTAATTTAAAACAAGCTCTGGCAGTTCTGAACAACAGTATGACCGCCTTATCATCTAGAAGTTATTCCCTGGGTAACATTGTCTCATCCACAATAGATGTGCTTAAGCAAGGCTTATCTGAATTACAACATGGGCAGTCCCAGCTTAGATCGATTCTTTTGTTGAGCTGGACACTACAGGCACTATTTTCTGGCCATGTGCCTGGAAGATACATTAATATCACACATCTGTTTTCCCCATACCATCTTTCATAACAGTTTGCTATGGCACGGAAAGATGCTAAATACACATTGTCACACATTCAGAAGCTAGAGACCATTGCAGACCATTGCAGAGATAGCATCCTCGGATTGGATAATCCATGGGTACATTAAACTGACGATCACCACTTTTTTTTTTCTTTCCTTTTTTAACATTTACTAAAGTTCCGTTAACATTGGCATACATAAATACCTGTATCATACCTGTATCATTTTCCCGCTTTTAGTGCTTTTACTGCTTAGTATAGAGTCTGTCCCATGTATAAGAGATAACAGAACAGGGCATCTTCGCGCTGAAATAGTGTTGCATTCCCTATTGTCTCCGCTCATTGCCTCTTAGCCCTAAGTCCTGGGGGTAATGCTCTTTGTTGCTGTAAGGGTTGCGTGCATTTGAGGGTGGTTGTTTCTTGCTTTATATCTTTGGGCCTCCCTTCTCTAATCAGTAGAGTTAGGGGGTCCTTATTGTCGCCAGTTGTCTCTGGGTGTGCAAGCAGTGGGTCCCAAATATCTCTTAGTCTAGAGACTGTGGGCATTAATTCTGCATATATTAATGTCTGCTCTTGCTAGAGGAGGATATCTCTGATCCAATTCTTAAATTTAGGCGCCCTCCCTCTTCCCCATTTGCATACTAATCTTCGCTTAGCCAGTAAGAGGCCCAGTGCTGTGTATCTTCGATATTCTGAGGGTATGTCTGTTGTGTAGCCCAAGAGAGGAGCTACGGGAGTTTGCATGATTGTTGTCTTGGTCAAGTGTCCTAGCGCCTCTATAACATTCCTCCACTATAGGCGAATCTCCTCACACTCCTATGATAAGTGCAGGAAGCCTGCGTTCTCTTGCCCACACCTATCACAAGCATCACTATCGCGTAATTTGAATTTAAATAGCTTAGCGGGGTGTAGTAGAGTCTTTGGAGATAAATATATTGAATAATTCAGAGTCGGCTATTAGCCAATACCTTAACCGTCTGCTCGCAGCAATATTGCCATTTCTTCTCGTAAAGGTGTTTACCTATCTCTTGCTGCCAATGCTCTCTAGCGGTCCCTGCATGTGCTTCTTTCTGTGTATTATGATATATTAGGGATACTTCGTGGGCGGAGTTCGTTTTCTGGAGGAGGCTATACAATGGGCCCATTGTGTGGGGTTCACCGGGGTAGGCAGGAGTTGCAGCATTTACACTGTCTCAATCTGACATACATGAATAAGTCCAGCGGCTCAGGTTCCCTATTTTCAAGGAACTGTTCTTTAGTGCGGAACGCACCGCCTATGTAAAAATCACCCCATGTGGCTGTATCCATCCTATTGAGGAGTTGATGACATTGCAACTACTGCGTGACCTCCAGGGCAGGGTGGAGAATCACTGGGAGCAGCGGTAAACACTGCATTTCTATATTCAGTCGCCTCACGATCCTCCTCCACGCACGTACAGTACACTTCACAGTGGGAGAGCACACTTCACTCTGAGTTTGCGTAGCTATGAATCCAGATAGTGGGGTTGGTTGCATTTAATACTGTTCTATTGCCAGGTGCGGCATGAAGGGGGGCAGATTGAACCAATATGTTGCGTAGTGTGTTTGTGCGCTAAGATAATACAATTCAAGGTCAGGGGCTTCAAACACCCCCTGTGCATATGGCAGTGTCAGTGTCTCCTACTTCAGTTTGGGATGCCTCCCGCCCCATGCGAGGCGTATCATCTGAGTTTTGAGAGTTTTAAAAAAGGTAGACCCCGGCTGAAGAGAGATATTAATAAATAAATACAGTAACTTGGGTAAAATGTATTTGTCTGAGTCTGACCGCCAAGGGCTCGACAGCCAAGGCACATAGTAGTGGTGACAGCAGGCACCCCTGACGAGTGCCCCTCGTGATGTCAATCCAGGGCAAAATGGCACCATTTATTACTATCATTACACGTGGTCACGTGTATAGCAGCCGTATCCAGGCCTGGAAGCAGTCCGGCATCCCCATCTGCTGTAGTATGCCGAATAGGTAATCCCAGTCCACCGAGTCGAACACATTGGTGGCGTCTGGGAATATCACTGCCGCCTCATGGTCAGGATCCATATCTTGCATTGCCACGAACAGAGTTTGTAAATTATGAGATGTAGTGCGGCCTGGCACAAAACCCGACTGGTCAGGCAGCACCAGCGCCTTCATGAGTAGACTCAGTCGGTTCACGATTATTTTAGCCAGTATTTTTGCGTCTGCAGTTAATCATAGAGAGAGGCCTGTATGAATCGCAACTATCTGCTGGCTTGAGATTATAGTGGCCTCACTCATGGTGGGCAGCAGCTCTGCTAATTCCAAGGCCTCGTTGTATACCTTGAGTATTGGGGCTAGGTGCTCTATATATTTTTTCTAAAAGTCGGTGCTCTATATATGTTTTACACAAGTCGGTGGGTAGGCCATCAGGCCCAGGAGCCTTGCCTGACCAAAGCTACATTATGGCAGCCCTAATTTCATCCAGTTAGAACTCAAAAGATAGGAATTCTCCCTGCGAATCTCTGAGCCATCCCACGGCAACACGCTCTAGGTATTGTTGTAGGGATATCGGCTGGTGTCGTGCCGACGTGTATAGTGCGGCGTTAAAAGTTTAAAATGTTTGTAGAATATTTGATGTGTTTTTAGCGCATTCCCCTCCCGGGTTCTGTATCTCCAGCACGTAACTGGAGAATCTGGGCTTTTGTATTTGCTCGGCTAGCACTCTCCCCGACCTCTCACCCTCCCCATACCAGCGGGCTTTAAAATATCTTCCTCGGAATCGACACTCCCTATCTGCTTCTTCCTTATATTCAGTGATCTTGTCCCTGAGCTCAATGTATTTCTGTGGGAATGGCGAGCAGTTTGTCCGCTTCGATCAATTTTAGTTCTTTCTCTAGCTGTGTGAGCGTCTGCTGCAGGTCTGTAAGCATTCAGTCTCCCTTGGCAATGCTAATTCCTCTAACAGTTACCTTAAACGCCTCCCACACCGTCGTCACATGCTCAACCGATCCCAAATTTCGTTGAAAAAATTCCTGTATTTCTTGGTCCATTTCGGCTTGGAACGCCTTGTCTAAGAGCATGGTGGGGTTCAGGCGCCAGTTTATGTAGGGGGTATGTGTCGTTGGTGGCGATATACTTATGAGTACAGGGGAATGATTGGAATAGGTGCGTACTAAGTGTTCCACCCTGGTTTACCATGTGCAAGGTTCGATAGTGACCACCCAGTAATCCATACGCGACCAGGTCGCGTGAGCTGTCGTGTGACACGTGCCTTCTCTTCTCTCTGGGTTTAAATGTCTCCAGGCATCCAACTGACCCCAATCCTTAATGATGTCACCCATTTGGCACTGGGATCAGGTATAGTGGTATGGCTGTGGTTTGGACCTATCTTGTGACGGGTTTAAAGTAATATTAAAATCCCCCCATCCCATAACATGTGCAGATCCGATATCTACAATTTCCCATAGTGTAGCAAAGAACATAGGGTCATCAGTGTTGGGGCCATAACAGCTGACCAGAGTCACTGAATTGGAGGCAAGTGCTCCCCACGTCTGGCTCAACCGACCCTGCCGGTCCGATATCATGCTCCTGGGCACATACAGGGTGTTTTTATGGACTAGTATGTCCGTACCTCGCAAGTAGGTGGAGTAGGATGCGAAGCAGCTGTATCCTGCCCATCTTGCAGCGAACCTCTGCGTTCTCTTGGGGTCTAGATGAGTTACCTGGAGCATCGTACTCTGAATTGAGTGTCTATCTAGATATGCTATTATTTGCCTATGCTTTCTTGGGTCTCCCAGCCCCCTAATATTCCAGGTCAATAAGCGTATCAGGGAGACTGCACCAGGGTTATGCATTTTGTCAGAAATCCTTGTTGCGTGTTCTCTGTCTAGGAGATGTACGCATGTCTCTACCTTTCGCGCGACAGACGGGACTGGTGGTGATATGTAGTGCGCCTGTATGCTCATGCTGTTCACTGTATAGGAACTCTGTGACAGGTGTTGTGCTGCAGGGTACTTGAACAAAGACCTTCCCCTTTCCTTTCCCCATTGATGTCCCAAACTTGTTGTGTAAGTCATTCCCACCCACCCTACCAAAAAGGTTAGCCCTTAAAAACATGTTCATTAACAACTGAACTTCAGCAGCTGTATGCCAGCTTGTGTGAACCGGGGGAAGTAGGGAAGGGGGTGGTAGGAGTGCAGTGAATAAAAGGGGAGGAGGGGGAAAAGAACGAGGGGTCCGCAACAATATGTATAGGAAGGGAAAGAAACCATTGCTATAACTAGGAGCTCACCCTGTGGGACAGCGTCAGATGGTGCATCTGCCCACTATCCCCTCTCTGCGGTCTAGGGGTCAGAGGGAGCAGGGTGCCCGGGATTCAGGAAAAAATGGTCACTCATTTTCAATAGTACTGCTAGTCAATCATGTATATTATAGTAGTTAGTTCTATGCCTATGCAAAGCTCATTAATTCTTTGACCAGTTTAGTAAACACCACGCTCTCATTCTCCAACGCGGGGTTCTGGTACTCACGGCACGTTTCTCGTTAGACACAGTCAGTCATTATCAGAGATCTGGGAGGACGATCGGATCTCTGAATCATCAGTTTCGGAGTTCGATTTCTGTTTCTTCAGTTTTCGTAGGTAGTCCTCCACCTGTTGCTGATTAGTGTAGAAATGCTGTTTCCCCTGTTGAGTAACTTGCAAGCGTGCAGGGTACAGCATTGCGTAATCTATATGTGCCTGCAGCAGCTTCCGCTTTACCAAAGCGAATTTCTTTCTGGCCTCTTGGACAGCGATGGTAAAGTCCGAGTATAAAGCAACAGTGTGTCCATCATGGATTAAAGGTGAGATCGTTCTTGTTAATCTCAGAGCCGTGTCTCGATCTCTGTAAGTAAGAAGTTTTGCAATGATAGGTCTGGTGGTTGGTGTCCCGAGGTGGGGCGGGGGTCTGGGGCCTAGGGATCGGTGCGCTCTCTAAACCACCAGCTGGGCCGAGGAAGCCTCTGGGCCGAAGAGGCCACACAGCATCTTCTCAACATATTCCTCCATTTTGCCGATATTGGCGCTCTCCGGTACCCCCAGAACGTGGATGTTGTTGCATCAGGAGGGCACCTCGAGGTCCTCGTTCTTGGCCGCTATAACCTTTAGTAGCTTGTCCATTTGTGAATGTTGCTTTTTCTTAGAGATCGCGGCGTCCTCCAGATCTGAGATTCTGCGCTCTGTCTCCTTGATACGTGCGTCGTGTTTTTCTAGTTTTTGGGCCATAAAATTAAGTCTGTTGCACATAGTGTCCATCTATGGAGGCCAAACTGTGCTTCATGGTGATAAGTAGCATTTTTAAGTCATCCTCTTCGGGTGGCATGGTGTCAGTATGTTGCCCTGCGGGCAACTGCTCGGATTCGCACTGGTGTCTTGGCGTCCTGCGGGCCTTGAAGGTCAGTTTTGGGTCTGATTTGCCCATTTCGCATAGCTGCAGCTTATCAGCGCTCTCCTGGAGTAAGCTCAATGGGTATGAAGTTCTGCAATCCCACTCTAGTGGCACTCCGGTAGTATGATATCCAAGGGGGCCCACCTACATCTCTGATATCACCACTCGTACTCAGCGCTCTTCAATATGGCCTTGGGTAGTTGATGAATCTCTTCCGTGTTGGGCCCCCTTGTGAGTAAGGAGTGTCGTTTCGGACTTCCCTTTTTCCCAGCACGCAGTGCTATTGCATCAGGGGTTGTCCTCAGCCAGTGCTGTCGCCACGCTTTTTGTGTCCCTCTTTGGCGCTGAAGGGCTTCTACCTGTATTGGCGATAATGCATGGGTGGGGGCCTTGTGTCAGTTCTGGCGGTCTTTGATCGGTTTCAGGGTTCGCGGGGGTCTAAGCATCTATTCCCCTTCGATGCAATCAGGCGGCACGAGTATATGATCCCCTGCCTGTAGGTTTTCAGCAGGCCACAGTCTACAAGCGAGTCTCAGCTAGGCCCCGCCATCCATCCCCCACCTTTGCGCTTTCTCTTGTTGCGGGCATATGCCTTCACTTCTACTTGTGGCTCCCTGGTGTAATCTATTCCTCCATTGCTAGCGCTTGTGCCTTCTCCTGTGCACTGCAGTCTGAGGCAGCACAGTCCATTTTGGGGCATCAGCCTTGCGCGTATCTGCACACCATGCAGATCGGGCCTTCTCAAGTCAGTGAGGCCTCCCCCAGATCTGCGTATAGGCCTCAACTAGGCTATTCCGTCCCCTGCCGTCCTCTTGTATCCATTCGCTGCAAGGGTGTGCCTCCGCTGCTTCTTATAGCTTTCTGGGTGCAGGCGCACGTCTCTCCTGTGGCGCCACAGTGCGCTCAATCTGTCTGCGTCACTACCGTAGGTACCTGTATCTTGGTCAAGTCCTCCCTGCCACGCAGGGCTGCCCGTAGGCCAGCTGCGGCTGCCAGCACCCAGGGGAGGAACAATCGCTCTTCTTCCCTCAGGCCGTGGCCCCCATCAGCACTTACCGCAGCGGGGATCCCGGCTGCACTCACAGCTTCTCCAGGATCGCTGGCTAGGGAGGGGTCCGCTCCTCTTTATCTTGGTGGTGGGTTCTATCGCTGTTCCTGTTAGTTCGCGCCCAGAGCCTTTCAGCCGGTCCACCGCAGGGCCAGGATTAGACTCGTCGCTAATTGTCGGCTGACGAGGTACAGTGGCTTCTGGCTGCTTTATTCAGTTCCAGACACAGTCCGGCGCCATATTTCATGTGTTTTGCTGGTCAATCATGTTGCAGAGCAGGATGGTTTCGGATAATTGTTCTGAGGCTGCCAGAGACTCACACTCGTGCGGCCATCTTGGTTGTGGGCTCTCTCGCGCCCCCCACCATTCTCCACTTTTCACTTTCAGTACTATCTACAACACCATCAAGTGGGCAGGTGTGAAGCATTAGATGAAGGGTTCGTGCATGAACAATGGGAACTTCATTTCATGTACCGTTGCAGGAATAAGGACACTAAAGTTTTTCTCAGTGGTTTGGACTGAAAAAATACTTAGAGGGTTCCATCATGTGCAAGAGCGTTTTCTTTCTTGCCACTTGACAGGGTCTCCTGCGGACGTGATACATCTGACTTTCAGGCTACTGTTGACTGGAAGTTACCTGATGTTGAGCGATCAAGGTTGCTGTGGGATGAAGCCAGGGGTTGCCTATCTCGTGACTGCATTTTCCACTGTAACATGTTGCACACAGGGAGGACATGCTGTGGCCTTCAATTAATCTTACCAACGTGCACTTTGATGCCCTGAGCAAACTGAAAGCCTTATTGTTTCAAAAAGCTTAACTTCGGCCTAAGAGACATTTGATCTTCAGTTGGCAAGTTCCTCTTCGGAGATACAGGCTCTTCCCTGTACTAACTTCCCACAACATTTTGGGGAGCTGGTCCATCATATTTTTAACATGTCTAATACTACTGGAATAGGGGTTTTTGAAAGCATAGGCTCTGGGATGATCAGCACCTTCCAGACTGTGTTCTAATTATTTCATCCTACATTCACACTGTCCTGGAAGCATCTTTGAAGGTCTTCTGCTGTTCCTAATCCTAGTTCAAGGGCTACTGCTTATATTATTTTTACTCCACAATAGATGTGTCCGTTCGGGAACAGCTGGAGCTGGTACTGCTGTGAACACATGGTGCATTTCTTTGGCATACATTTGCTTCGATAACTGGATGAACATTGGTTTCTGTCTTTCCCTTCTGTGTGGCTTCATTGGGTACTGCCTGTGTTCCGCTGCCTCTTGTGCACTTGCAAGTGTGCCCTGGACTTGGCTTGGGATAGCAGTTGGTTGAACCTTGAAACAACCACGTGCTGGGGGACCTTTTGAAGGCCCATCTGTACAGCTTTGTCCTTGGAATACCTTTGCTCCTGGCCATGTTCTAAGAGCTCCCTTGAATTGTCTCAGTACCTAGTGATTTGGATCTGAGCTACGTTTCAAAGGAGCATAAGGTGTCTGGGTTTCCTCCCTCAGCGACTGTCGTGGGGGCTGGATGGGAACATACATGCTCCATCGACTTACTCCGGGGAGTGCCTCTGGAAACATTGTTTGCGGACGCTGAAAATAGCAATGTTTCATCTACCACTCGATCAAGTTCTGTGTGTTGGGAACTTGGTATTTGACCTGTTTTTACTTCGAGTTACTTTCAATTCTCCAGCATTGAATCCCTCATAGATTCACATGCTTGAATCTTTCCCGTTGTCATGGTGGGAGTCCCACTGAACATAAGAAATTGCAGTATTACATTTCGGGTGGAGAGGCAAGATGGCAGCCGCTGGTGTGGCCGAGTGAGAGCCTGTGAGATACGCTCCCGCTGGAACCCACCCAAGCATCAGCAATTGAAATACCTGCTGTAGGTTGAGGATCTAGCGGTACAAAAGGGGGTGGTGATGGACGGAGCATCAGAACCAATCAAACACTCACACCCAGTCCACAGATCTGGGTTTGATCCATCACCGTTCTTTAACCCACTCTGCCACCCCAGTTCAGACATGGCCATATACAAATCAGTCTGACCCTGTGCCTCAGGGGAACAGTTTCAGCCCAAACTGCCAAGCCATGCCTTCCCTGGACCGGAAACAAGCTTCCTAGGACCGGTTTCTGGCATTTCAGCCGTCTTCAGCCAGGCTTGCTTGAATCCAGTGGCAAAGTGAGCAAGGGACTCACGTCTGAGCATACCCTGCCAACTTATGGCGAACAAAGCGGTACAAAAGGGGGTGGTGATGGACGGAGCATCAGAACCAATCAAACACTCACACCCAGTCCACAGATCTGGGTTTGATCCATCACCGTTCTTTAGCCCACTCTGCCACCCCAGTTCAGACATGGCCATATGCAAATCAGTCTGACCCTGTGCCTCAGGGGAACAGTCCAGCCCAAACTGCCAAGCCATGCCTTCCCTGGACCGGAAACAAGCTTCCTAGGACCGGTTTCTGGCATTTCAGCCGTCTTCAGCCAGGCTTGCTTGAATCCAGTGGCAAAGTGAGCAAGGGACTCACGTCTGAGCATACCCTGCCAACTTATGGCGAACAAAGCGGTACAAAAGGGGGTGGTGATGGACGGAGCATCAGAACTGTTAGAAATGGGATTTCTGGTTGGCTATGGCTTGCGCCAAAGTCAGGCAGAAACCACCACTCTAGTCAGGGCAAGGAAGTTACACGCCAAAGATAACCCCTGCTCACCCCCTTGGTAGCTTGGCACGAGCAGACAGGCTTATCCCTGAGGCGATGTCTAAAGCGTTTGCGCGCGCACCCAGCAACAACACCCAAGGCCCACCACAAAGGAAACTCCACACAAGGTATTATATAAAAATAACCTTTGTATTATACACAACACATTAGATAAAAACACACACTTTACAATGTGCCAACAGGCACGGGCCGAATTTACAAGGGATTATATATACAGGGGACAGGGCCACATGGACCACTGTCAGGAATTAGCACTTCGTAGAAATAGCACTTAGAACGTAGGAATAATATTTTAGAACATAGCACATACAATCACTGTAGCACTAAAAATAGAACATATAGCACACAACCAGTAACTACTGGTAACCAGAAAGTACCACCTACGCAACCCTAACCACCTTTAGGAATATCACGCAGGGAACTAGGACCTTACTAGTACCACCTGTACTAAGGAGAAAACAACCACCTAAGTATCACTCTACCTGTAGGGGTCTAAGCACATAAACACAGGATGCATAAAATACATTTAGAGGTGTAAACACAGTTTAGGAAAAAAATATCATGAAGGCATTGCGCAGGCGCAAAAAGTACATGTATGAAAATCACCAAGCACCCTAGGGGCGGGCACAACACAGCAAAACTGTCCCCAGGCCAACTGGCCTCTCAGGGGTGCAGAAATCACCAATAGCCAAAAATGTCAGGGCGTGACTGCGCAGGCTGCGCAAGCCAGGCGCACAATGTACAACCTAAACGTTGCAGCTGCCCACTAAGTGCTGGGCAGCTGTAGAAGTGAGCGAGGGCACCACTGTGCCTTTTACAACAAATGTGGCATACCTTGGGGCCTCTCTGGGCTCTGCCAACAAGAATGCCCCCAAACGTTGGAGCCTGGTGGGCTCAATAAACAAATGTGCCCCGTTAGAGCCTCTGTGGCTCTGTAAACAAATGTGCCCCGTGGGAGCCTCTGTGGCTCTGAAAACAAATATGCCCCAACCGTTGGAGCTACACAGAGCTCGAGGACCAAGCAATGCGGGCCTTCGTTGGAGCGCCTCGTGCTCAAAAGACAAGCGCTGCCCCCTTCGTTGGAGTCCCACACGGGGGACTCTTTCACAAAATGCCCCCGTAGCGACAATGGCCCCCACCGTTGGAGCGCCTCGCGCTCAAAAGACAAGCGCTGCCCCCTTCGTTGGAGCCTTCACGGCTCTTAATCACACTATGTGCCCTGTTGGAGCGGTCCGCTGTGGAGCGGGGCCGCTCTGCTTCCGCCTTTCCCCACCCGGACTCCCTTTAACTCTTACCGGCTGGGGGAGAGGTGGCGAAGGCAGGACTCCGGTCTGCGGGGCTTCCAATCTCTGCACTCGGGGAGGCGGGGTAGGCTCCCGTGCTCTCCCGTCTTCTTCTTCTTGGTCCCGGCGCGGACTCTCCTCTCGCGGGGCATCCTTTTTTGGAAGTCCCGCCCACGGGGTCTCCACCTTCCGGGTCGCGCTAGGCAGCGGCCCGGGGGATTCCAATGCGCGGCTCGGGCCGCGGCGGTGATTTTAACCTCACAAGAGGGGTGGGCTCCCTCGCAATAAGCAGGATGCAATATCCAATATACGGCGGGGTGGGCACCCGCCGTAGGGAAATAACTAAATAAGCGGGGCAAATGCCGGGTGGGCATCGGCCTCCGAAATAATTAAATAAGCGGGGTGGGCACCCGCCAACGAGCGCACAGTGCGGGGTGGGCACCCGCTTCGATCTTGGCAACCCGAGGGGGAATCCCTACGCCGGGGATTCCCTCTTCCAGGAGGAGCAGCTCGGCACCGCTGCAGACACGACACGGAGCGCTCTAGAAGCGCTGGGGCCACAGAGAGAGCGCTCCTAGCGCTGTAAGGCAGAGAAAAGCGCTCCCAGGCGCTTAGGGGTGCCAGTAAACACAAAAGTCCAGCAAAGTTCTTCAAAAGGCAGAGGGGCAAGGCTGGACCCAGAGCCAGCTCACTGGGCCTCCAGGCAGGGAGGTAATCCAAGTGGCGGTCCTCTGGTCCAGCAGCAGCAGCAGCAGCCCCCCTCAGGTAAGATCCTGGCAGAGAACAGTTTCTGTGGGGACACAGCCCCATTTTTATACAGTCAAACCCTTTGTTCTGGGTTCAGGGTGAGGGGGAAAACCAGTCGCAGCTGGTTGGGAAGCACCCTTGATGTGCTCAGCCCCTCACTCTATTCACTGGCAGGGCTAGGTTCGTCAGTCGCACCACAGGGGGCGGGGCCAGCATTGTGTGTGGAAAACCCTGTCCTATTCAGGACCCAGGTGTACTCCTCCCACCCATCTAGCTGCTGATCTCCCCATTCACCACTGGGTGACTCATCCTGACTCTGGGGAATCCCTAGCCCGTCACATGACATGACCAGCCAATCACGCGACAGACACACTGCACACAGAAGTGCCCACCTCTAGAAGTGGCACTTCCACACTAGGTACATGCACGCCGCACACATCATCGCGCAGCATTCACTCCCACGAGTCCGCACATAACTCGGGCCTGCACACCCCACGCATCAGGAACTACTAGGGACACATACATTCCCCATGCATTCCTATGGGAGGGCAGGCCTATCTCACCACATGCACTCAGAGCACGCACGCACTTTACCCTGGGACACAGGGAAAGTGCGCAGAAACCAAAAACTTACCACACCAAGTCACCAGTAAAAAGCAAAAAAGTTCAGGGGTGAACCTGCCAGAAGGGCCAAGTCCAACACAACCCCCTTCCAGCCAAAACGCAGGGCAGCCCAATCACCACCGTGATGGACTTCCCTGCTTGGGGCGATAGAACACGGACGCGGGCCCGCAACTGCAGGGACACCCTCCGGTTCTACGCCACGGTGAACCCATGGAATTCTTTCTAACACCACTGTCTGGACCAACTGGGCTACCCCACTGGTACTCCCAAGCTGTCCGCGGCCAAGACCAGGCCCTAGGCCACCCAGGTGCCACCGGTCTTTGCCTAATCACAGAGTGGGGGGTAGTAACCCCTGGCACATAGCGGCCATTCTCCACTCTTCCTCTCTGCAAGACAGGACTAGACTGCCACTGGTTCTCCAGCCTAGGGTCTACACCCTCAGGCGGACCAGGAGTCTCAGGGAAGGCTCTCCTCCCTCTACCTCTTCTCCTAGGGTTCCTCTTCCTCTGGCGAGGGGTACACCTAGAACGCCATTCCAACCCAGGGTTTAACCCCTCAGGTTGTACCGGGGCCAGAGGTGGGCTCTCCCACCCTCTGCACCCCCTTCCAGAACCCTGCTCCCTACCAACTGGGGCGGTACCTCTGGAAGAAGAACCGGTCGGGACGCTGATTACAGACGTCCCACCCTTCAGGTCAGGCTGATCCCGAACCTGGCCTTCCAACCTCCGGCCTAGAACCTTTGGTGGAATAATCGCCTGGCACTCCAGGACTTTGGGGTACTTACACTCCCTCACCCTGAGGCTATCAAATGACACATATGTCGAGCGACTGTCTGTCTGGCGCTGATCTCCCGTCCCCTGTCCACCTGACAGTGCGCGGAGATCCCCCAGAACAGAAGTGGTGTCACCCTGGTCACTACACGGGATCCTAGCCCAACTGGGAAGTCCCTGACCCACCGGCTCTTCCACTGGGGAACTCATCCCCCAATCACTCACGCTGGACTCCTGTACCCTCCCTACCGGAGCGGTACTGCCAGACTCCAGAACCACAGGAGCCCTGTTTACAGGCGCTCCAGGTCCTCCACTCACTAAGAGATCTTCCTCAAGTGGACTAACAGGACAGCCTAGGTCCCCAACTTGGTGTTCCCTCATGAAACCATCCAAGTCCTGAGGCAGGGTTTCGGGCGTCTGGGGACCCTCGGTCACCCCCTCACTCCTGCTCCACTGAGCCAGGCAGTGAGCCCCTACATCCTCCTCGCTATCCTGGGACCTAGCTGGGCTACACTGAGCCTCCTCCACCACGCTGGGCTGGAGGATCTCTGACCCACTATTGTTGGAATCACTCACTAATGACTCTAGAGGACCTCTAGCACCTTCCCAATGGTCTGCCTTTTCTGCAAGCTCAAATGGCTCAGACAATCCACACCCCAACAGGTGTTGGCGCAACCCCGGCACACAACAACTGAGCAGGTGTTCTTTGAGAACCAGATCATACAGGTCGTCATAAGTACGTTTCGAGTACTGATCCACCCAATCGGACAGTGCCTCATTACATCCCTCCAAAAACTCCTCCCAAGACTGGTGAGGCAGTTTCCTACTGCCCCTGAATTTCAACCTATACTCCTCCTCTTGGGAAACAGGTACCATACTCGGGGAACTGGGAATGGGACTCTCTGTACTGCACTCTATATTGCTGCTACCACTGGACTCCACCCTCACTGGGGAATCCAGAAAACTACCACTGTGCTCAGGGGACAGGGAAAGGGATGAGGCGCTATCTCCTACGCTGGACCCAGCAGGGGACTCCCTAACTACGGGGTCCTCACTCTCTACTGGCATCCAGGTACTATCATCTCCTTCTGAATCTTCAGGGCTCCCCACAGACCCACCACCCTCCAGGTGTGAGGTCCGGGCCCTTTCTTCCTCCCTGCGCTCACGTTCCCATTCACCTGTTTGCCATCCAATCATGTGGTTCCTCAGTTCGTACACAGTGTCTGACTCTCTCACCCCTATGTTTCTCTCTCTACAGAACCTTTCCAACTCCTGCATACCGTAATAAACTAGATCACTGGGATCAAAAGCAGGCTCCATTCTGGCAGACGTTCTAGAGAAAAGATCACACAGGGAACCTAGGGGTCTGTGTTTAACACAGGAGCACACAATTCACAAAGGATTCAGCAAGCTCTCTATCCCAGAGAACTCACACTCACTTGCCTAGTGCCACACACCATTCATCCACACACAACCCTCCCCTCGGACTGGTAAGGCAGTTTCTACCACCCCTGATTCTTCAACCTGACCACCACGTGACACAGGTACCAACTCTGGGCGCAGGGCGGGGGACAAATGTACTGGACACTATTACGCTGCCACCACTGGATCCCACCCTCTGGTGAATCCAGAAACACAATGCACTTAGGGGGATGATCTACCCTCCCGAGCTAGGGACACCTAACTCACAGTGCACAAGAAACACATTTCCAAAGAAATGACAATTAAAAACAAACTTAGAACAATAATCCCTATACCATGTGATTTATCTAAATGCAGAGTTTTGTAGTGCGGCCAGTTGCTGCTGCGGTACAGCGCAAACGCAAGTCCAAATCCCACCGCTGATCACCAATGTTAGAAATGGGATTTCTGGTTGGCTAAGGCTTGCGCCAAAGTCAGGCAGAAACCACCACTCTAGTCAGGGCAAGGAAGTTACACGCCAAAGATAACCCCTGCTCACCCCCTTGGTAGCTTGGCACGAGCAGACAGGCTTATCCCTGAGGCGATGTGTAAAGCGTTTGCGCGCGCACCCAGCAACAACACCCAAGGCCCACCACAAAGGAAACTCCACACAAGGTATTATATAAAAATAATCTTTGTATTATACACAACACATTAGATAAAAACACACACTTTACAATGTGCCAACAGGCACGGGCAGAATTTACAAGGGATTATATATACAGGGGACAGGGCCACATGGACCACTGTCAGGAATTAGCACTTCGTAGAAATAGCACTTAGAACGTAGGAATAATATTTTAGAACATAGCACATACAATCACTGTTGCACTAAAAATAGAACATATAGCACACAACCAGTAACTACTGGTAACCAGAAAGTACCACCTACGCAACCCTAACCACCTTTAGGAATATCACGCAGGGAACTAGGACCTTACTAGTACCACCTGTACTAAGGAGAAAACAACCACCTAAGTATCACTCTACCTGTAGGGGTCTAAGCACATAAACACAGGATGTATAAAATACATTTAGAGGTGTAAACACAGTTTAGGAAAAAAATATCATGAAGGCATTGCGCAGGCGCAAAAAGTACATGTATGAAAATCACCAAGCACCCTAGGGGCGGGCACAACACAGCAAAACTGTCCCCAGGCCAACTGGCCTCTCAGGGGTGCAGAAATCACCAATAGCCAAAAATGTCAGGGCGTGACTGCGCAGGCTGCGCAAGCCAGGCGCACAATGTACAACCTAAACGTTGCAGCTGCCCACTAAGTGCTGGGCAGCTGTAGAAGTGAGCGAGGGCACCACTGTGCCTTTTACAACAAATGTGGCATACCTTGGGGCCTCTCTGGGCTCTGCCAACAAGAATGCCCCCAAACGTTGGGGCCTGGTGGGCTCAATAAACAAATGTGCCCCGTTAGAGCCTCTGTGGCTCTGTAAACAAATGTGCCCCGTGGGAGCCTCTGTGGCTCTGAAAACAAATATGCCCCAACCGTTGGAGCTACACAGAGCTCGAGGACCAAGCAATGCGGGCCTTCGTTGGAGCGCCTCGCGCTCAAAAGACAAGCGCTGCCCCCTTCGTTGGAGTCCCACACGGGGGACTCTTTCACAAAATGCCCCCGTAGCGACAATAGCCCCCACCGTTGGAGCGCCTCGCGCTCAAAAGACAAGCGCTGCCCCCTTCGTTGGAGCCTTCACGGCTCTTAATCACACTATGTGCCCTGTTGGAGCGGTCCGCTGTGGAGCGGGGCCGCTCTGCTTCCGCCTCTCCCCACCCGGACTCCCTTTAACTCTTACCGGCTGGGGGAGAGGTGGCGAAGGCAGGACTCCGGTCTGCGGGGCTTCCAATCTCTGCACTCGGGGAGGCGGGGTAGGCTCCCGTGCTCTCCCGTCTTCTTCTTCTTGGTCCCAGCGCGGACTCTCCTCTCGCGGGGCTTCCCTTTTTGGAAGTCCCGCCCACGGGGTCTCCACCTTCCGGGTCGCGCTAGGCAGCGGCCCGGGGGATTCCAATGCGCGGCTCGGGCCGCGGCGGTGATTTTAACCTCACAAGAGGGGTGGGCTCCCTCGCAATAAGCAGGATGCAATATCCAATATACGGCGGGGTGGGCACCCGCCGTAGGGAAATAACTAAATAAGCGGGGCAAATGCCGGGTGGGCACCGGCCTCCGAAATAATTAAATAAGCGGGGTGGGCACCCGCCAACGAGCGCACAGTGCGGGGTGGGCACCCGCTTCGATCTTGGCAACCCGAGGAGGAATCCCTACGCCGGGGATTCCCTCTTCCAGGAGGAGCAGCTCGGCACCGCTGCAGACACGACACGGAGCGCTCTAGAAGCGCTGGGGCCACAGAGAGAGCGCTCCTAGCGCTGTAAGGCAGAGAAAAGCGCTCCCAGGCGCTTAGGGGTGCCAGTAAACACAAAAGTCCAGCAAAGTTCTTCAAAAGGCAGGGGGGCAAGGCTGGACCCAGAGCCAGCTCACTGGGCCTCCAGGCAGGGAGGTAATCCAAGTGGCGGTCCTCTGGTCCAGCAGCAGCAGCAGCAGCCCCCCTCAGGTAAGATCCTGGCAGAGAACAGTTTCTGTGGGGACAGCCCAATTTTTATACAGTCAAACCCTTTGTTCTGGGTTCAGGGTGAGGGGGAAAACCAGTCGCAGCTGGTTGGGGAGAACCCTTGATGTGCTCAGCCCCTCACTCTATTCACTGGCAGGGCTAGGGTCGTCAGTCGCACCACAGGGGGCGGGGCCAGCATTGTGTGTGGAAAACCCTGTCCTATTCAGGACCCAGGTGTACTCCTCCCACCCATCTAGCTGCTGATCTCCCCATTCACCACTGGGTGACTCATCCTGACTCTGGGGAATCCCTAGCCCGTCACATGACATGACCAGCCAATCACGCGACAGACACACTGCACACAGAAGTGCCCACCTCTAGAAGTGGCACTTCCACACTAGGTACACGCACGCCGCACACATCATCGCGCAGCATTCACTCCCACGAGTCCGCACATACCAAACTCGGGCCTGCACACCCCACGCATCAGGAACTACTAGGGACACATACATTCCCCATGCATTCCTATGGGAGGGCAGGCCTATCTCACCACATGCACTCAGAGCACGCACGCACTTTACCCTGGGACACAGGGAAAGTGCGCAGAAACCAAAAACTCACCACACCAAGTCACCAGTAAAAACCAAAAAAGTTCAGGGGTGAACCTGCCAGAAGGGCCAAGTCCAACAAGAACCAATCAAACACTCACACCCAGTCCACAGATCTGGGTTTGATCCATCACCGTTCTTTAGCCCACTCTGCCACCCCAGTTCAGACATGGCCATATGCAAATCAGTCTGACCCTGTGCCTCAGGGGAACAGTCCAGCCCAAACTGCCAAGCCATGCCTTCCCTGGACCGGAAACAAGCTTCCTAGGACTGGTTTCTGGCATTTCAGCCGTCTTCAGCCAGGCTTGCTTGAATCCAGTGGCAAAGTGAGCAAGGGACTCACGTCTGAGCATACCCTGCCAACTTATGGCGAACAAAGCGGTACAAAAGGGGGTGGTGATGGACGGAGCATCAGAACCAATCAAACACTCACACCCAGTCCACAGATCTGGGTTTGATCCATCACCGTTCTTTAGCCCACTCTGCCACCCCAGTTCAGACATGGCCATATGCAAATCAGTCTGACCCTGTGCCTCAGGGGAACAGTCCAGCCCAAACTGCCAAGCCATGCCTTCCCTGGACCGGAAACAAGCTTCCTAGGACCGGTTTCTGGCATTTCAGCCGTCTTCAGCCAGGCTTGCTTGAATCCAGTGGCAAAGTGAGCAAGGGACTCACGTCTGAGCATACCCTGCCAACTTATGGCGAACAAAGCGGTACAAAAGGGGGTGGTGATGGACGGAGCATCAGAACCAATCAAACACTCACACCCAGTCCACAGATCTGGGTTTGATCCATCACCGTTCTTTAGCCCACTCTGCCACCCCAGTTCAGACATGGCCATATGCAAATCAGTCTGACCCTGTGCCTCAGGGGAACAGTCCAGCCCAAACTGCCAAGCCATGCCTTCCCTGGACCGGAAACAAGCTTCCTAGGACCGTTTTCTGGCATTTCAGCCGTCTTCAGCCAGGCTTGCTTGAATCCAGTGGCAAAGTGAGCAAGGGACTCACGTCTGAGCATACCCTGCCAACTTATGGCGAACAAAGCGGTACAAAAGGGGGTGGTGATGGACGGAGCATCAGAACCAATTAAACACTCACACCCAGTCCACAGATCTGGGTTTGATCCATCACCGTTCTTTAGCCCACTCTGCCACCCCAGTTCAGACATGGCCATATGCAAATCAGTCTGACCCTGTGCCTCAGGGGAACAGTCCAGCCCAAACTGCCAAGCCATGCCTTCCCTGGACCGGAAACAAGCTTCCTAGGACCGGTTTCTGGCATTTCAGCCGTCTTCAGCCAGGCTTGCTTGAATCCAGTGGCAAAGTGAGCAAGGGACTCGCGTCTGAGCATACCCTGCCAACTTATGGCGAACAAAGCGGTACAAAAGGGAGTGGTGATGGACGGAGCATCAGAACCAATCAAACACTCACACCCAGTCCACAGATCTGGGTTTGATCCATCACCGTTCTTTAGCCCACTCTGCCACCCCAGTTCAGACATGGCCATATGCAAATCAGTCTGACCCTGTGCCTCAGGGGAACAGTCCAGCCCAAACTGCCAAGCCATGCCTTCCCTGGACCGGAAACAAGCTTCCTAGGACCGGTTTCTGGCATTTCAGCCGTCTTCAGCCAGGCTTGCTTGAATCCAGTGGCAAAGTGAGCAAGGGACTCACGTCTGAGCATACCCTGCCAACTTATGGCGAACAAAGCGGTACAAAAGGGGGTGGTGATGGACGGAGCATCAGAACCAATCAAACACTCACACCCAGTCCACAGATCTGGGTTTGATCCATCACCGTTCTTTAGCCCACTCTGCCACCCCAGTTCAGACATGGCCATATGCAAATCAGTCTGACCCTGTGCCTCAGGGGAACAGTCCAGCCCAAACTGCCAAGCCATGCCTTCCCTGGACCGGAAACAAGCTTCCTAGGACCGGTTTCTGGCATTTCAGCCGTCTTCAGCCAGGCTTGCTTGAATCCAGTGGCAAAGTGAGCAAGGGACTCACGTCTGAGCATACCCTGCCAACTTATGGCGAACAAAGCGGTACAAAAGGGGGTGGTGATGGACGGAGCATCAGAACCAATCAAACACTCACACCCAGTCCACAGATCTGGGTTTGATTCATCACCGTTCTTTAGCCCACTCTGCCACCCCAGTTCAGACATGGCCATATACAAATCAGTCTGACCCTGTGCCTCAGGGGAACAGTCCAGCCCAAACTGCCAAGCCATGCCTTCCCTGGACCGGAAACAAGCTTCCTAGGACCGGTTTCTGGCATTTCAGCCGTCTTCAGCCAGGCTTGCTTGAATCCAGTGGCAAAGTGAGCAAGGGACTCACGTCTGAGCATACCCTGCCAACTTATGGCGAACAAAGCGGTACAAAAGGGGGTGGTGACGGACGGAGCATCAGAACCAATCAAACACTCACACCCAGTCCACAGATCTGGGTTTGATCCATCACCGTTCTTTAGCCCACTCTGCCACCCCAGTTCAGACATGGCCATATGTAAATCAGTCTGACCCTGTGCCTCAGGGGAACAGTCCAGCCCAAACTGCCAAGCCATGCCTTCCCTGGACCGGAAACAAGCTTCCTAGGACCGGTTTCTGGCATTTCAGCCGTCTTCAGCCAGGCTTGCTTGAATCCAGTGGCAAAGTGAGCAAGGGACTCACGTCTGAGCATACCCTGCCAACTTATGGCGAACAAAGCGGTACAAAAGGGGGTGGTGATGGACGGAGCATCAGAACCAATCAAACACTCACACCCAGTCCACAGATCTGGGTTTGATCCATCACCGTTCTTTAGCCCACTCTGCCACCCCAGTTCAGACATGGCCATATGCAAATCAGTCTGACCCTGTGCCTCAGGGGAACAGTCCAGACCAAACTGCCAAGCCATGCCTTCCCTGGACCGGAAACAAGCTGCCTAGGACCGGTTTCTGGCATTTCAGCCGTCTTCAGGTTGAGGATCTAGCAGCAGCTTTTTTTCGGTATGGCATAACACCGCAGAAGTGTGGACTTGCATCAGCATTCCGTACAGCTACATGAGTGAGCATCCGGAGTAGTGGAGCGGCGCTACTGTGTGCCGGCGTTGGCGTTAGCGCCTCAGGCATCGAGGCCCGTAACTGCTGTGGCGCCGTGGTCGTCTCGCTCAGTGCTCGCAGTTCACTGCTGACTGTTTTTCGCTGGCGGCAGAGGAGGCGAGGCTGTCGGAGGGAGCAGACGCCGAAGCAGCTCTCCTATCTTTCTTGAAGTCTGCGGAGTCTGGTGGTCTTATGGCCCCGAAGGGAAAGGGCGCAAGTGCAAAAGGTGCGGCCAATGTGGCCAATGCAGCGGCTACAACGAAGATGGAGGGGGCAGGAGGAGGAGTGTTGGAGGCACCCCCGGAGGTGAATGCTGGTAACACCGGTGGCCAAACTTGCTTCCAACAACCCAGAGGAGCATCGGTAAACGGGGCTGAAGGAGTACAGCCTAGTCGAGGACGCCAACAACAGGCAATTAGTATGAAGGAACGTATAGTACCAGAAATATTCAAAAAAAGCTGCGCCCCGTCCCAATACTGATGATTTATCTCATATGCAGCCTCCCAAGCAAACTGTCTGTTTCCACAAGCAACAATGTAACTGCTGTAAGTATAGCAACAGTTTCTTAAATACCACTTACTGACAATTCTGAGCATTGTTCGGATATAGGTGAGCGTGTTGAGCTAGATGGAGTGGATAGAGTGGATGTAACGTCACCTGGACCGAGGCTATGGCCAAATGTAGCGGTATCCCAGAATTGTGAAAACATCGACATGGAGTTAGTAGTAGACTTAATGAATGATGGAGAGTCTGTTGGCTCAGGGGGGCAGTTCTATTCTATGTCCGATGTTTCTATGACTTCAAAGAATGCTAATGACAGTGAAAAACGGAGTAATATTGATGACTGGGCTGATGATGGAAGTTTGCAATCAGAAGAAGATGTACTAAGCACAGATTCTATGATGAATCAAGAATTGCATGAAACTGTCCGAAAAATGTATGAGTCTGTGAATCGACCATTAAAAGATAAATCGAGTATTGCTAATCAGTCCTTATGGGATATCTCACCCAGTCTTCAACCTGACCAAGTAACCCTAGTGGAAATGTGTATTCGGAACCAGAGGATGAGATTACTTTAGCAACTATCTATAAGGTAATAATGGCCCATAGGGAAGAAACTAAAGCTGAAGGGCTCCGGACCCAGGGGGCGGTGCGCAAGCTACAAAACTCCGTACGTCGCATTGCTAAATCCTGCACTGAGGTAGCAACTAGGGTACATGAAGTAGAGGAGCAGATATCTGTCGTTGAGGATCAACTGGTCCAGCAAAAATCTTCGATTACTATACTTCAGAAGACAAAGGAAGATATTGACTTGAAGTTGACAGATTTGGAAAACCGAGCACGAAGAAATAATCTCCGCATTTTAGGGATTGCGGAAGGTAGAGAGGGGACAGATACTCGACGATTTGTGGTTGAATTATTCACTGAGGCTTTCCCAGATTTAAAAGATTGGAATTGGGATGTTGAAATCATGAGGGCATACAGATTTCCTTTTGTGCAGAAATGGAAGCCAGGGGGGCGCTGTGGAAAAGCCTAGAGCAATTCTGATATGTTTGAACAATTCTTTGCTGCGTGAAGCATTATACGATCTGGCTAGGCCAGATAGGCCACGAAAAGGGAAGGGTTGTGACATCTTCGTGTGCACTGATTTTTGCTACGTGACTGTACAACAGAGGTGGCGATTACGTCAGATGATCGCACCCTTTCAAGCCAAGGGGGGGCAAGCGTTTCTTTTAAACCCTGCCAAGCTGAAAGTGATTCATAAAGGAAAGACATTTTACTTCCTGTCAGAGATCAAGGCGCAGGAGTTTTTGGCCACAATTTGAAACTGTGGATGATCAACTAAGACTGAGTTTTGGGCTCTCAGAACCATCCCCCCCCCCCCCCTTCCTTTTTTTATTTTTTTATTGTTTGTTTTTGTTGGGATTGTAAATAGGTGGTGCCCATACCAAGAGGGCAGCGAAAGGGGCGGGGTAGCTATGCCGAGATAAAAGTGAGCCACAGGGAAAGATTTTGTCAGTTGGTTCTTTTTAGAATCAAGATCCAGGAGGGCTTCTCTTTCCTTTTTTTTTTTTTTTTCTTTTTTTTTTTTTTTTCTCTTTGTGAACTTGTGATCATTTAAAACTGAGCCCCAGTAACCAGCTGGTGTGTATATTAAGAGGGCAGTGGAATGGGGCTGTGGCAGTCCTTGGGTGCGCCACGGCAGGATGTACTCACAATCACTCTCCATCACTGAGGACATGGTCCTTAGGCCTCTAGTGGGATGGATGGTGGGATGGGTGGAGGGTGTTGGTGGGGGAGAGCTGGGGTGGAGGGGTTAATAAAAAAAAATTATAATCCATGATCGTGCAGGAAAGTGGTGTAGGATATTTGATTGTCCACTTAGTACAGCGTGTAAAACTAGAGATTTTGGGGAAATCGATGATGGGTAGTGGATTGGCTAACGGTACTCATTGTTGTTCGCTGAATGTCAGTGGGTTGAATAATTATAATAAAAGGCAACGGATGGCAAGGGAATTGGCAATGCTTCAGTGTGATCTGATTTGTCTCCAGGAAACCCACATTCCTTTGTCTAAAAGAAACCTGCTTTTTGAGCATGGTTTTAAAGTTTTGATATGTACCCACCAGTCTACTACTATAAGAGGTGTTGCAATCTTAACTAGAAATCATATTCAAGGGACTGGTAGGGTATTAGCAGACAAGCAAGGGAGATGGGCCATTGCTGAATGTATAATTGGGCAGATGAAACAGAAGTGCACTGTCTGCTCTATTTATGGGTCAAATTTTGACGAGGCGTTAATAATAGAGGGGCTTAATGTTGAGCTTGCCCAGTGGCCCTCCCCACTATTAATTTGTGGTGATTTAAATATACATCTTGGGCTGTCGGGTTTAAGGGATAATCATTGCCGCTATAATGGGAGGAAACCGAAAGTTTTCAAGGCACTTCAATCACTTGTAGAAGATCACGGTCTGGTGGATGCCTGGGACATTTTGAGAGGAGGTGAACCGGGATACACCTTTTATTCCTGCCCTCATCGAAAATTAGTGAGGTTGGATTATTTTTTGGTTTCACGTTTAATGTTGATTGGGGCTGGGATTCAGGTGTATCCACGAGTTACCTCTGATCATGGCCCTCTTGTATTAAGTCTAAATGTTGGTAGGGTTGGCACTAGACCACGCGCTTTTTTATTTGATAGGAAACTGCTATGTGATATACTTTTTGTAAATAAGATTAAAATCTGGATCAGGCATTTTTTTTTAAAATAACCGGAATACTGCTGGGACAGGATGTGTCTGGGATACTTTTAAAGCCGCTTTTAGGGGGGAAGTGCTTAGTTATGGGTTATATAAGCAGAAGCAACAACGCATTGTATTGCAGGGATTATATGCGGCGTTAACGTGTGCTGAAGAAAAACTTGTCACAGATATATATCGGGGTTCGGATAGCACTGAGTCTTAGACGGAAGTAGCCTGCTGCAAAACTAAGATTAATTTACACTGGAGCACAGAAATGGCTAAACAATATGTGACTAAAAGACATTTGAATTATGAGTATGGTGAGGCTAGTGGACGGTGCCTTGCTCAGAATTTAAGATCTAAGGAGATGGCCCAGCAGATCAATGCAATTAGAAATGCACGTGGTGATCTAGTAGAAACAGAGGCAGGGATTTTGGATGTATTTCACGAGTTCTATGAGACTTTATATAAAAGTGAAGAGTATGATATACAAGCTGGGGAGGCTCTCGCCCTGCGTTTTTGTATATATAAATATATAAAACTTTCTTCGATTGTTAGAAATATGATATGCTGGCAACGCTCAGACAGGCACAGATGGGTTCCCCCCCTCGGTCATGGGATGAGGCGAGCATTATTGTCTTTAAAAAAAAATATAAACCGGCGGAGAATCCGGCCCCATATCGCCCTATATCTTTATTAAATACCAACAGTAAGATCTAGTCGAAAATCCTCGCAACCCGGTTAGCCGAAGTTATAATCCCGTTGGTATCCATCAGACAACATGGCTTTATCCCTCAGAGAGGGACGATTAACCATATCAATAGGGTGGTGACACTAATGGATATTGTTAATTCCACGGGAGACGCCTTCAGTCTCATTTTACTTGATGCCGAGATGGCTTTTGACCGGGTTGCATGGGGATTTTTGTGGGCAGTACTGCAACGACGGGGGTTCCAGCCTAGCTTTATTCAAGCCATACAAGCGCTTTATTCCCAACCTATAGCAAGAATTTGTACTATGGGTTTAGAATCTAGCTGGGTGCATATCACTCGTGGAACAAGGCAGGGAAGTCCCTGTTCCCCTTTGTTGTTTTCGTTATATATCGATCCATTTGTAAAAATGCTGGAAGCCAGCAGTAGGATTGAACCGGTGATATTGCAGCAAGAATATTATCGGGTACTGGCCTATGCAGATGACTTGGCCATTGTAAGTCCTAATCCCTCTACTGCCGTGCCAGAAATAGAGTTTTTGGCGTCACAATTTGGAGCAGTCTCTGGTTATAAACTTAACGCTGCCAAGACTCAAATATTATGCGTTAATATAACAACAAACACGGATCAAAGGGTAATGAACGCAGTGACTTATTTAGGGATTAAATTGCGCGCCTGTCTAAAATCATTGGTTGAGGCTAATTGGTCATGTCTTTTAAGTGAAGTAAAGAAACAGACAGATGTGAATGTTTACATCTATCTATGGTTGGGCGCTGTAATGTCCTTAAAATGTTAATTCTACCTAAAATACTCTATTTCCTGAGAGCTGTTCCATTGGAGATATCTCTGGCCAATCTTCCGCGGTTACAATCTCTGTGTACCAGATTTGTATGGACACAGGGCAAAGCGCGGAGAGCTCTGCGATTTATGATTTTACCGCGTAAACAAGGGGGTTGGGCTGTCCCTGATTTTACTCTTTATTACTTTGTATGTACCTTACAGCGTATGAATATCTTATTGACAGGGATAGAAGTGAGTAGCCCAGCAGAAGCTCCTTCTATTTTTCAAATGTTATTGGGCAGTGAAGCTAATAATCGCCTATTTCTCAATGTAGATATGAATTATTATAAGAGGACTCGGTTTAAGGTGTTGATAGCAGCCTTTAAGGTTTGGAGGTCTGTCAAAAAATATTACAATATGGGGAAGATATCTGGATATACTCCCTTGTCTGCTTTAGAACTTCTCCCGCTGATATTTGGGGATCGAATAGTAGATAAGTGGCGAGATAAGGGCGTTCAAAGAATTGGAGATCTATACTCTAATGGGGATTTGATATCTTTTGAAATGTTAGTGCAGAAATTTCAAATTCGTCGTTCTGATTTCTACAAATATCTTCAAATTCGGGACTATTTGTTTAAACATCACTGTAATATAGATACAAATCCAGTAATTGAAGCCGTGGGGAAGAATTCTCGTATTGGATATTTGTATTCGCTATTATTAAATACCATGGGTAATTTAGAGATTCATAATTTAAAATGGGACTGTCGGCTGGGTCGGGTTGGGACCCGGATCGAAACCTCTATTGAAATGGCTGGGAGATTATTTATGGCCGCTAATTTACGTGCACAACATTACAAAACCATTTTCAATTTATATTATACACCAGTTAAAATGCTTAAATGGGGTGGGGGTAATGATGGGAAATGTTTTCGTTGTGGGTCTGATGAGGCTGATATATTACATATTTTTTATTCGTGCACGTACATAAACTGTTTCTTTGGCCACATTGAGAAATTCTAGGAGGAGATATTGGGTGGAATGGTACGACTGTCCAATGCGCATGTATTATTGGGGATAGATGAAGAAAACGGGAGGGATTCAGTGATGTATAAACATAAGTATCTGATATTCATGGCTACTTCCGTAATAAGATTATGTATAGCCTCAATGTGGTTACAGAGGGAGTACAGCTTATACGCTTTGAAAGGCATGCGAAAAAAGAAACTTGGTCAGGAAATATGGGGACCAGTGGTGACTTATATGAGCCTGTAAATTTCAACCTTATGTTTCATCTCGTAAACTTTGTTTCTGCTGCTGTGTATTAATTGGTAAACTTTTTTTTTTTTCTTTTTGTTTTTTTTACCGCTGATGTGTATACCTTGTTTGTCATAAGCGTGTTCTCCTTTGTTTATTGTTTTAATTCTTTCTTTTCTCCTTTCTGTACGTTCGTGGATTAACAATAAAATCATTTAAATAAAAAAGTAAATTGCAGTATTACAACATTATCATAGACCTCCATAGAGCAGAAAAACTCACATAAGTAACCTTTCAGCCTCATTTTGGAACATCCAAACTTCAGCCAGTCACACCTGAGACCTCAGAGTTCCCCTTCCCCACAAAGCCACCATACCTCAGATTCCTTACTGTACGTCATGTGATAGGGAGTCTCCCTGAGCTCTCCTCAGTTACAGTATTTTCTTCTCAACTTTTGAACTACAGTCTCAGCGTTCGCTACTATCAAGGTATTTCTTGGACTTTATACTTTTGATCTCTCTGCCTTTGAAATGCCAGAGCCTAAAAGAGGGCTGTTTAGGCCCAGAAAGACCTGTGGAAAGTGTATGCTATTTTCTGAAGACCTTCACAAACAGTGTTTGTATTGCCTCTACCCTGACCACAAACCCAGGAAATGCAAATATTGCTGCACTTTTTCAGCAAAAACCCTCAAAGACAGGGAGGGAAGGCTGCAAAAGAGAAAGGCTGCTTCAGATTCGGAGTCTGAACCTGAGGAAAAGGCACATTCTTCCGCTAAGTAAAGAAAGGATGACAGCCCCTCTTCACATCATGGAGATTCTAAGAGATCAAAATCTTAGGACAAATCTGAACCTAAGCACAGGAAATCCCAGTAGGAGGCTTCAAAACCATCTACAGCTCCTGCCTCTCTGACTCCTGTCAGAGACCAATCTTCTTGACCGTTGACGGCGTAGTCGTCAAAGATTTCACTTTCCTCACGAAAACCAGAGGTTCCTGCACCGTCGACGACTACGACAGTTAAGACGTCGACTGTAGCAACGATAAGTGGAGCTTCGACGACGGTAATAACATCGTCGTTGACGAGACCGTCACTGACGACGAAGCCGTCGATGACCGGTTCGTCGACAGTTCCGGAGATTACGTCCCCCCAGATGCAGGCCGTCCACGCACCGTCGACGATTCCACAGATGATCCCATCGAGGGGTGCACCGTCGACGAGCCCGTCGACAGGGAATAATTAGTCTCCTTCAGCACAGACAAATTCAGGACTATTCAAAGATTTCTCCCTTGCCTCCTGCTCTCCTTCTGGACTTCCAAGAGTCCGAAGATTAAGGTATTTTTGGCCCTGCATACAGTCCATCGCTGTTAAAGGTCAAGTGCCAAGATTCTGATGAGGAGGACATTGAGGGCAATGATCTATCTTCTTATTTGGCAGGAGAATTTTTTATATATATAAGTGAATTTGATATGGCCTGTGATAGTACCAGCCAAGATAAGATCTGGGCGGCCCTTGTGGCATGGCGGAACAGATGAGCATATTCCAATGATTTCACCTGGGCACTGTTGGTTCTTTGCCTTCAAAACATTGGGTCCAATGGCCTGAATGAAATGGAGTGGAATAAGAAAACAGTTGCTACTAGAGGGGTACTTCCTTCCCATCTCTCCTCAGACCCCTAAACATCGAGATTGGAATAACGCGGGAAGAGGAGAGGGGGCGGGTTTCTCCATCTAGAATGCCCACCTTGGTATATGAGGAATACAAAAAATTAAAAAAAAAAAAAAAAAAAAATTTGGCAGGAGAATTTTAATTTGAGGAAAGGGATACATTCGGAATGCAGAGGCAAGAATCCTTCCAGGAACGTTATCCTTTTGATGACAGAGAGGAGGAGCGTCATCACTTAAGGGAACAATCAATGAACGTTCCAATGTATCTAGTGTCGGATCTACGTCACATGCTTAATGATTACTACAAGCTTTTTCCAGATGCAAACGCTCCTCATAGGCCTCTACCTCCCCAAGAGGTACCCACTATTCTTCCGGTCCAAACTAATCCCAAATCCACAAGGGAGAAGACCCTTACTCCTACTATAATCATCACATAGGACACCCAGGATGCGCAGCCAAAAGAAGGAGAGATTCATACGGACACAGATGCCCATGATGAATGTGATGACTACATAGCCCCTATGCCACCGTCCCCTAACCCTCCAGGAGATATTGGTGGATACCATGACCTTTTGGAGCGGGCTTCCAAATGTTTTGACTTACCAATGCCAACCAAACAGACTGAGTGTTTTCTAAATGATTTTAAACCAGGCACTCAAAGTTCAGTAAGAGCAATTCCTATAATTGACTTTCTATGGCAAGAAGGGGTAAAATTGATGAAGACACCTGCCTCAGTTCCAGCTGTTATTCCGAAATTGGCTAAAAAATATAAGGCTCCAGACGACTTGCCTGCGTGCCTCATTGGTCACCTGAGGCCGGACTCTGTCATCATGCAGGTAGCACAGAGAAGAGCCAAGAATCCAGCATCTCCCTGCACTGCCCCACTGGACAAGGAAGGCCATCGCCTTGACAATATTGGGAAGAGGTTCTCGGCTTTAGCGGCAACCTCCATCAGAGCTTCTAATGCTATGGCTATTTTAGGGAAATATGACCGGCAGATGTGGTCAGACATCTCTACTCTGCTGGAATGTCTATCTGAAGATAAAAAGAAAGAAGCAAGAGGTATTCTTGTGGAAGGAGAAAAAGCATCTTCAGAACTCATTGAAATAGCTATGGACGTTTCATCCACTGCATTTCGGCAAATGGCAGGAGCAGCTGTCCTACGTCGATGGTTAAAAGCAACCACCTTTTGACCGGAGGTGTAAGCCAAAGTTTTAGCTATGCCCTATGATGGAGAGTGCTTGTTTAGTAAGCACATAGACGGAGAGTTGCAATCTATCAAGAAGGACACGGATACGGTCAAAATGTAAATGTAGTGCATTTATATAGCGCTCCGCACACCCCCGAAAGGGTCTCTCAGGCGCTGTGCACATACCGCTGTGGAACCCTTCCTGGCCTTTCCCTGTGAATTGCCCACTCCTGGGCACCCCAAGGTGAAGCCAGGCATCCTAGCGCTTTTGGGGTCGTTGTGGAGATTAAGCAAACTATTGCCCAGAGTTGCAGAGTGGGACCCATGATTAGAATAGGCACCGAGGCGAGAATTATCGGCTCCGGGGAAATTGAGCCCAAGACCCGCCGAGGCGGGAATTGAACCCTGGTCGGGGCCAGACCTCTGCATCAGGGTCTGCCGCTCTACCCATTGAGCCACACTTCTCCGCTTCTCAAAGCCTTAAGCAATATCCAACAACGCAGCTTTCAGTCCTTTCGGGCTAGAGGTCGAGGGCAATTCTTATCCCAGCCACAATTTTAGCACCGGTATCATTAATATCTGTAGACTACGAGCCGTACAACCGGTCTTTTCTGTCCAACACCGATCAAACTTATTTGAGACGGTCAGGAAGCATGAGGCAGCTATCTGCTAGAAAGTCCCAAGACTCAAATAGAAGACAATGAAGATCATCAGGCCCCTGCTGCTATTGTCCCACACCACGATCACTTCTTCTCCTCATCCTTTCAAAAATGGAACTCCGTTACTTCAGACAGATGGGTTCTAGACATTTTCCAACATGGCCATATGCTAGATTTCATTCAGCATCCTCCAAATGTTCCACTGTTCAAAGTTCTGCTCCGTCACCATCCAGATCTCTTGAAGGAAATAGATTTACTTCTCCTCAAGCAGGCCATAGAGGAAGTACCCCTCAACCAGCAAAACCGGGGATTTTATTCCCACTTCTTTTTCATCGAAAAGAAAAATGGGAAATAGAGGCAGGTCATGGACTTCAGAATGTTGAACAAGTTTATAAAGAGTCAATCTTTCAGGATGCTCTCCCTTCAGGAGATTCTTATGATCTCCTCGATACCTATTTTCATATCCCTATTCATCCTCAGATCCTTCATTTCTCAGATTCAGAGTGGCAGGGCGCCATTACCAATTCAGAGTGCTCCCTTTTGGTTTAAAGTCCGCGCCCAGGGTGTTCACCAAGTGCATGGCACCAATAGCAGCCTTCTTTAAACGTTCAGGTCACCAGGTGCTCCCATACCTGGATGATTGGCTCATAAAGACTCCGTCTTTTCAAGCAGCAAAAGTTTCAACGAGAGCTTGTCGAATTCTCTTCCAGTCTCTAGGTCTTCGCATCAATCTGGAAAAATCGTCCATTATCCTGGCCAAATCGTTGGTCTTTCTGGGTGCACGTCTCAATACAGATCTGGGCAAAGCCTTTCCCACTCAGGAAAGAATAATGCCTATTTTGGATACAACAAAAATTCTCTCATGAAGAATGTATGCTTCTGTGAGGCAGTACAAGTCCATGCTGGGGATGATGTCCTCTTGCATTCCGCTCATTCCCAATTGCCGACTTCAAAAGCGACCGCTGCAGGAAATGCTCGATGCGAAGTAGGTTCAGTCTCAAGGCTCATTCAACGACAAGGTTTAGTTTTCTACATCAATGATGGCCTCCATGGCTTGGTGGATGATCAAGGACAACCTGTTCCAAGGCCTTTCTTTCATTCACTTGGCACCATAGTTGATGATGACCTTGGATGCGTCGATGGACGAATGGGGGGGCTCACCTTCAAGAACTACAGGTTCGGAGGAGGAGCCTAGCGCTTGACCATGATGGCTGCGTGAGCTTTGAGCTCCCGAGTCCCTCGCGCCCTCCGTCACCTATCCTGTTCTTTATCCTGTTTCTTATGCACGGTATCCTGCAGATGAGTCATCGTGGGGGCGATTGACGCTGCCCGGGCTAAAATCGCCCGCCGGGGACCGGAGTTGTGGACGACGGCAGATTGCGGCCTACCTCCGTGGGATGCCGGGAGCTCGAGTTGGCAAGATGCCCGGCCACTAATTGAACAACAGCAGGCCTGTGGGGTGTGAACGGGCGGATGGAGACCACCGCACTTTCACTTTCACTTTCTCGCCCTTTGTTGGCTACGGCCTGAGAGTGCTTCCTGAGGATCCACGGACATCTGGAGGACTTGCGCCCGACCCTGGTCGTTGAGTGACGGTCCGGCCTGTCTCATTTAGCTGGGTGAGGGACGTTTCTCCGCAATTGCCTACGTCGAGTCTGCAATGTCGGCCAAAGCAGAGGCTGACAAGCCGAAGTTCAAGGCTACCAGGCGGGGAGGCTATACCCAATCCAACAATATGGATCGATATGCCCAGCAGAAGGGGTCGCCTGGTGGATCGGGACAGTCACTGGAAGTACAGAAAGCTGACTCGTCCCCGACCTCGGAGCTGTCGTTGCAGGATGTCATGGGGGCTATTGAGGGGATGCAAACATCGATCGGGCGACAGTTTGATGCCTTGGCACAAAAAGTAGACACGATTTTGGTCGATGTTAACTTGATACGCGCGGATTTGGGCAAAACCAATGAGCGGTTCAAGTCCCTGGACCTCAAGACTACTGGCCTTGCGGATGATGTTTTGGGACTGCAGGCGGAGGTAGAGAAGCTGCGGACTGCTAGTGACCTCTCCGCCCGTCGGCTGGAGGAATTTGAAGGTCGGGCCAGGCGCAACAATGTGCGCATTACTGGAGTCCCGGAATCCTCGGAAGAGCGCTCAGTGGACCTACTCGTTGAAGACTTGGTGGTGAACCATCTTGCGCCTAAGGGCCTTGGAAAGTTTTTTGCCGTAGAACGGGCTCACAGGGTGCCTGGCGGGAGGCCTAAGGCGGGAGCTCCCCCGAGACCGATTGTCGCCCGGATCTTCCATTTTCGAGATCGGGACGCTATCCTGCAAGCGTCACGGGTGACGGGCCCGGTTCCTTTTCAGAATGCCTCTGTGAGCTTCTATCCTGACTTCACCCAGATGGTGCAGAAGCAAAGGCAGTGTTTCCTGGGGGTTAAGAGACGCCTTAGGGAGATGGATTTGAAGTACGCTATGCTATGCTCTTCCCTGCCAGACTGCGTGTGGTGTATGAGGATCGGACTTTCTTCTTCGACTCACCTGAAATGGCCGGAGATTGGTTGGACGCTCTGCCACGGAGACGGACCGGCGGGGACTGTGTCACGGGAGTGGACAGTGGCCGGGCTGAGCAAGAGTGATGCCCCGGGTGTCAGGTTGTTTTGATTTTGCCCCGGACAATGACTTGTGGCTAACTGCAGTAATGGGGGGGTGGCGGAGGGCCGTTCGGAGCTCTTTCCTCCATCGGGGTTCTTTTTGTAGATTTGTTTTGGATAGGGCGACAGGCACACTGCAAGTTGGGGGGGGCTTTGTAAGCTGACGCAGGGGTGCAGGGAGGGGGGAGGATTTGGGATGTTGGGGTGGTTGTTGGGGGGGTTTTTCTTGCAAGGCGTAGTAATGGTTGTCAGGTTGGTTTGGTGGTGGCTTTTCGGGGGGGGTGGAGGTCTCTTGGTGTTTGGGGATGGGGGGTAGGGGCCTAAATATTATTAGCTGGAATGTTAATGGCTTGGGTGATCGTATTAAGAGAGGGATCATCTTACAATTCCTGAAGCGGACCTCGCCTGATGTTGCCCTATTGCAGGAGACACATCTTATAGGGAATATGTGTTATGCACTTAATAGAAAGGGTTACAAATTCATTGCCCACTCTGGCTTTTCATCGGGCTCCAGGGGGGCGGGCATACTTGTTCGAGCCTCGCTGCCACTCGAGGTTGACTCCACCATTGTTGACGATAGGGGGCGGTTCGTAGCTGTGGCGGGGAGATGGGAGGGTAGAACGTTGGTATTGGTTTCTGTGTACGTTCCTCCGGCCCTGCAGGCCTCCACGTTTGCCGATCTGGGCAGGGCCTTGCTGGAACTCCCTGAGGGGCTGCTAGTGGTGGGGGGAGACTTCAATGCTGTTGGTTCTGGGCTGCTCGATAGGCACCCGCCCAGGGATACCGGGGGGGCTCAGAAGTGGCTTCCTGACTTCATAGACACTTTTGGTTTGGTGGACTGCTGGCGACTCCGGCACCCCACCCAGAGTCAGTATACCTTTCACTCCGGGGCTCATGGTAGTCTCTCCCGGATTGATTACTTGCTCACCCTGGCTGCGCATGCCTCGCTAGTTTCTGAGGCTAGGCATATGGCACGTGGCATATCTGACCACGCGCCGGTGTGGGTCCGTTTCGACATTGGCCGGGTAGGAGGAGGTAGGGTGGCTCCCATTAACCCCTGGTACTTCCGTGACCCCAAGACGCGCAGGGCATTGCTGAAGGCAGTTGATCACTATTTTCAGGACAATCAGGATTCGGTTGATTCAGCGGTGTCTCTGTGGGAGGCGTTTAAGACCGTATTGAGAGGGGAGGCCCTCTCATTGGTGGTGGCCGCCAAGCGAGGGAAAGACGCCGAGGTGATACAGATCGAGGATGAGATCGCGGCTTTAGAGGTAACCCTGGAGGAGGAGGTTACAGCGGACACTCTGCATAATCTGAGTTTGAAGCAATCGGAGTACAGGGATCTGGCGGAGAATGCTGCCAAGACCCTTAGCAGGGAGCAGCAGGGCCGTCTGTATGATGTTGGGGATAAGGCCGGGAAACTGCTAGCTTGGTTGGACAAAAAAGAGCGGGTCAATAGAGTGGTGCCGGAGTTAACGATGGAGGAGGGAGAGGTTGTTACTGACCCCGAAGGTATAGTCCAGCGTTTTTCGGATTATTTCCGCGTAGTATACACCTCGGTTTCGGATAGGCCGACTGCGGACTCGTGTGACCTTTTGCGTGATATTGCTCTGCCCTGCCTCTCTGACGTAGATAGGGACGACCTAGATGGTGATATAACGGTTGATGAAGTAGCGGGTGCTATTCGGGCGTTGAACTCGGGTAAGGCCTCCGGTCCGAATGGTTTGCCTATTGAATTGTACAAGCTTTGTCCGGATAAGGTCGCTCCTCACCTGCGCGCCATGTTCGTGGAGGCGCGTGTGAATGGGTCTTTGCCGCTTGATCAACGACTGGCAACCATAGTGGTGATACATAAGGACGGTAAGCCTCGGGACAAGTGTAGTTCCTATCGGCCGATATCGCTTCTTAACGCTGAGCCGAAAATCCTTGCTAAGATCCTGGCGAACCGCTTGGTCCGGGTGCTTAAGGATTTGATCCACCCGGACCAATCGGGCTTCATCCCGCATCGTAACACTGCATTAAACCTTAGGCGTCTCCATGGGGTGATTGCTAGGGCGGGCACGTTGCGGGAGCCGGCTATTGTGGCGTCTCTTGACGCCACGATGGCGTTTGATACGATGGATTGGGCATACCTGTGGGCTGTGCTAGCCAAGTTCGGCTTCGGGCCTGGTTTTGTGGACTGGGTGAGGTTGCTTTACGAGGATCCCCTTGCTAGTGTTGTGGTAAACGGGAGGGCGTCCAGGCCGTTCAAGCTTGGGAGGGGCACCCGGCAGGGTTGCCCCCTGTCGCCTTTGTTGTTCGCCCTTGCTCTTGAACCGCTGGCGGCGTGTATACGATGGCATCCGAGTATACGTGGGCTTCGATGGTCGCCCGACCACGAGGACCGTATCTCACTTTACGCCGACGATATCCTATTAAACCTCGCCTCGCCCCAGAAGTCTCTCATAGTGGTTTGCGACGTCTTGACTTCTTTTGGTAGGAAATCGGGCCTTGTTATCAATTGGGGAAAGTCATATCTGTATGTTTTGTGTGGCGATGTTCCGCCTGTCCCCCGAATTTGTTCGATTCAGATCGCCCAGCAGGGCTTCCGGTATCTAGGGATTTACATCTCCACTGACTCCATCTTGCGATATGAGAAGAATCTGCTCCCCCCCCCTGGCGCGCCTGCGGCGGGATGCGGCGGGCTGGCGGCGGTTGCCGCTCTCCCTCCTCGGGCGCGACGCGTTGTTTAAAATGATGTCTCTTCCCCGTTTCCTCTATGCCTTGCAGAATACCCTTGAATGGGTCCCGACTAGTTACTTTCGAGAGGTCGAGAGCCTCCAGCGTTCACTATTGTGGGACGGGCGGCCGCGCATAGCGATCGCTAAGCTGACGCTCCCGTGGTACGACGGTGGTATTGCGCTTCCGGACATTCGAAGATACTACTGGGCCACCCAGTTGTGCGCGATTAATCATGGTGTCTATGGCTCGGCGTTGAGCCCCGGCTATGCCATGGATCGGTGGTTACTGCGTGGCTGTAATTACCACAGGGCTTTGTACTCGAAGTCGTTGGACTCGTCCCTTACGGGGCCCACTGGGGAGGCGGTGCGGGTGTGGAAGTTGGCGACGGACTCCCTGGGTTGGGGGGGCAGGCTTACCCTCGCTACCCCGTTGTTTGATTCTGATATCCTGGGGAAGCTTTGGCATACAAAAGGGTTCGAGAAATGGGATTTGATCGGTATCTCCAGGGTCGGAGACTTGCTGGCTCAGGGCAGGGTGAAGTCCTTTGAGGAGCTGCAGAAGGAGTATGAGCTGGGGAGCACTGAGTTTTTCCGCTATGCCCAGGTGCGTCACGCCTTGCGGTCGGTCCTCGTGGAAGGTGAGAAGGTGCCTGCGTCCTCTCCGTTGGAGGACAGAATTCTGGATGGCCATATGCCGGAGAGCGCGATCTCTCTCATCTATAAGAAGCTGATTAATGTCCGGGCCGACCTTCTTCGGGGGTTGCGGGATCAATGGACTAGGGATGGCCTCGAACTGGATGACGAAGATTGGCAATATGCAGTTTCTTCTCCTAGGGAGGTTGCGATTCGGTCGCGTCTGCGGCTGGTGCAGCTTAAAATACTCCATCGAGTCTACGTGACAGGTCCTAGGTTGGTCCGTATGGGTTTCTCTGAGGAGGGTTTATGTAAGCGAGGCTGCGGCATGGTGGGTACCTTCTTACATATCATCTGGGAATGCGGCGTGATCGTGGAGTTTTGGAGGCAAGTTCATGCAGTGATGGGGGAGGTGACGGGCATTGTCATGCAGCCGGAGGCGCGGTGTTGTCTCTTGAACGTCTGGGGTCCTACCGATCTTGATGACGCACAGACTCAGTGGGTGACCCTGGGGAACATGGTGGCTAAGCGGGACATCGCGCGCCTGTGGGGCTCTGCTGGGCCTCCTGCGCTGGCAGCGTGGAAGGAAAATATGGATTGGAGCATGCTCAGGGAAAAGACAGTGTATTGTGCTAGAGGGCGCCCGCGGAAATGGCATGCAGTATGGGGGCGATGGAACCACTACAGGGGGGACATATGTCTGCCCCCTGATCCGGATCCGCCTGAGGAGCAACTTTCCCCTTAACATTCTTTCCGGCTATGTATTTATTGTTGATGACTGATTGCCTTTTATGAGTCTCTGCTTTCCCCCTCCCTCCTCGCATTATAGCGTTGTTTCTGGTGGACGAAATGGGACTAGCTCCCCCTGATGGGCACCCATCATGTGCATTCGAAGCTTATCGCCTTGCTAGTGTTTGGTTTGTGTTTGTGTTTATTTAAAACTGAACCTTTTCTGATTCTCCTTTCAGTGCAGTGCGAACGCTTTTCTGTGTTGCTTAACTTAAGCTGCCGAACCTCCGGGCTGTCGGCTGAATAGCTGTGTTCTGGATTTACTGAATAAAGGTTTTTAAAAAAATAAAATAAAAAGAACTACAGGTTCACATAGGAAGCTGAGTCTCAAATAAACATTCTGGAACTCAAAGCAGTGTTTCTAGCTCTGAAGACCTTTCTACCTCAGATCAAAGGTGTGTCAGTGTTCATCAGAACGGACAACGCTACGACAATGTTTCATCTCCGAAAGTAAGGCGGAACAATATCTCGGGCGCTTTCCCTTCTTGCTTAGCAGATATGGGAATGACTTCTAGCCAAGCACATCTCCTTGCAAGTGGAGCATGTGCCAGGGCTTCTCAACGGAAAGGCCGACTCTCTCAGTGGGCCTCCAAACAGTGCCATGAATGGGAGCTCATGGACCAACACTTGAAGAAGGTGTTTCAATCCTGGGGCTACACAACATTAGAACTGTTTGCTACGTTCCTCAACAAAAAGTGTCCTCTTTGCAGGCAGATATCCTCATTAAAATTCATGGGGAGAATGCTTCCAGTTTCCTTGGACGGGGATGTTTGCCTATGCATTTCCCCCGTTCCCACTCATTCCTCGAATACTTCACAAAATAATCAAGAGCTTTGCCGGATCATTCTCATCGCTCCGGAGTGGGCAGGACAGTTCTGGTACACAGAGCTTCATGCCTATCAGAGTGTGCCCCGATTCTCTTCCCTCCAAAGAAGGATCTTCTCTACATGAACCAGGGCCAAGTGGGTCTTCTACAAATTCCATCTCTTCATTTGTCAGCTTGGCTCCTCACCACGCTGATTTTGGGGATTTGAGGGTTTCAGAGGAGTGTACTAAGATACTGCAGAAATCTCTAGCTTTATCTACATTGAAATGTTACACAGCCAAATGGAAAAGGTTCTGTACCTGGTGTATCTTGTAAGCATTGCATTCATTCTCTTCTTCACCGGGGCAAGTGCTGCCTTATCTATTGCACTTCGCAAAATCAGGACTTTCTCACTCTTCTATAAGAGTTCATCTGGCTTCAATTTCTAGATATAGAAGACAATCAAATCAAATTTCTCTGTGGTCTAACCGACTCGTCAAATAATTCATGAAAGGGCTTTTTAGAGTTTTTCCACCTGTTAAACCTCCTTCAGTTTTGTGGCAATTAAACACAGTTCAGTCTCAACTGATACGTCTGCGCTTTGAGCCAATACACAAAAGCAAATTAAACTTCCTCTCCTGGAAAGTAGCTTTTCTCTTGGCCATTACATCAGCCAGACGTATCTGTGAAATCCAAACTCTCACCATAAAGGAACCGTATCTGCAGTTTTTGCCAGACAGGGTTATCTTGCGCACTAACCCTTCTTTTATACCTAAGGTGCCTTCAACTTACCACCTCAATGAGCCGATTGTTTTACCGACATTCTTTGCTAAGCGGAGAGGGCGTTGCATTCTCTGGACATCAAGCGATGCTGAAAGTTTTATCTGAAAAGGACAGTAATTACGTAAATCCTCTCAGCTAATGATCTCTTTCTCGGCACCCAGGAAATTGAATTGAATTGAAGAGGATTTATATCGCGCATGGCTGCCCCAGCACCGAGTCGTCCCAGCGCCACCCAAGTACAGATGACCAAAGAACAACTGAGGAGAGGAATTATGCCGGGAAGAGCCATGTCTTTATGGCTTTGCGAAACGCCAGGTGGTTCTGGATTCCTCTGATGGACACTGGGAGAGAATTCAAAAGTCTAGCTGCTAAAACTTTAAATGAACGGCCTCCAGCTCTGGCTCTTAGGACTCAAGGAGTACATGCAAGCACTTGGTGAGCTCAGCATAGAGGGCGCCTTGGGACATAAAGCGTTAGCAGATCAGCCAGAACCAGAGGTGCTTGGTGGGCCGAAATTTTATGGGCGATGCACAGCGTCTTAAACTGAATACTTTTTTCAATTGGCAGCCAGTGTAGCTTAGATAAGAGCTTGGACACTGAGCAGGATTTTGTGAGCGCTAGAAGAATGCGAGCTGCCGCATTTTGTATTCTTTGAAGGCGCTTAATACTGAATTTATTGGCGCCTAAGTAAAGCGAGTTTCCATAATGCAACCTAGACAAAATCGTGGCCTGAATGATATTCTGGCGAGTTTTGGACTCAAGAAAGCTGAGTAGAGGTTTTAGTCCTCGCAAGAGTCCAAAGCAGGTCCCTGCAACAGATTTGGATTGAGTGTCAAAAGACAAACGACTATCAATCCAAAATCCTAGGTTTTTAACTGCCTCTTTAGGTAAGGGTGCCGGTTTTAGCTTTTCTGGCCACCACTGCTCTGACCACAGATCAGTCTTTCCCAAACGGTAGTATCTCTGACTTACTTGCGTTCAGCTGCAAGCAGTTTGCGGCCATCCAATCGGCGATCGCTAACAAATCCTCCTTAAATTTAACGAGGTTGTTTTTACATTTCTTGGAAAAAGCAATAACTAATTGTATGTCGTCGGCATACGACACAAAGGATAGCCCTCTGCTTTTAGCTATGATGGCTAAGGGTTGTACATAAATATTAAAAAGCATAGGGCTCAATATAGAACCCTGCGGCACCCCATGTTGCAAGGCATACTCTCGGGAATGGAAGGATGGCACAATGACCTGAAAGGTTCTGCCCGCCAAAAAGGATCTGAACCATGCCAAGGCCGACCCCTTAATCCCTATCTCCTGCAAATGGCTCATTAGTATCTTGTGGGAAACAGTGTCGAAGGCGGCACTTAAATCAAGAAGGATTAAGGCTGCATAGTTTCCCTCATCAAGACTGCTACGAATTTCCTCTGTAACTGCCAGTAAGGCAGATTCGGTGCTGTGGCGGGATCTGAAGCCGTTTGAGAAGGGTCCAGAATTTCATTATGTTCAATAAACTCTGTGAGGATAGCATTTACATGCGATTCCACCGCCTTGGCCAGGAATAGAAGTTGTGATATGGGACGGTAATTACCAGGCTCGGAAGGCTCCAGAGACGGCTTCTTCAGAAGAGGTATGGTAAGGTATCGGAAGGTAAGGACGCTGAAGTCAGAGATAAATTGATCAATTCCCTACCCACTGTTGAAATGAGGGTATGAAACTGGTGAAATTGATCAGGTTTCAGCAGATCTGCTGGAGAGCCTGATTTTCTGACAGGGAGACTCGAACTCAATAGGAGACAGTGGAGGGAAAGAGGACAGTTTTTTTTTCACCGTGGGTCCACTGTCCCGATGCTACAGGGACAGTGTTGGCAGTTACCGGTGGGAGACTGTTATAGATAGTTTCCACCTTGTTCACAAAGTAGCTGGCTAATTTGTCACACTGATTGTTGGAGGTGACAGGAGAATCGGCCTTCCGACTAGAACTCTTCATGGCCTTGATAAGGGTAAAAATAGTTTTGGAGGGATTGTTACTCTCCGAGAATTTACCAGCAATATACTTAGCTCTGGCTCTCCGAGCCAGTTTGTGGAATGACTTGATGGATGCACTGTATATGTTTTTTGCTTCACCATCGTAGGTGCGCCTCCAGGCTCGCTCGAGTTGTTTACAATGTTTTTTTGCTTTAATCAAGGATTCATTGAACCAAGGATTAGACTGCCCATGTTTGTGTGCACTCAGTTTAGCCGGGATGCAACTATCCAGAACTTGAGTGTGCCAATCCTGGAAGAGCGTATTGGAAGCATCTATATTGAGTGGTAACTGAGGCTTGTACCTTAGCAATAGATCCAAAAAATGGTTTGTATCTAATTTATGCTAAGGCCGTTTTAAAACTGGCGGCGGGCAGTTCTGTACTACCTTTCCTTCCCAATGCAGGGAAAACAAAACAAGAAAATTATCTGTCCAGGCCATGAGACGAGGGGATAACACCTTAATCTCACCTAGGTTGGAAAATATGGGATCCAACAGATGGCCGCCTACGTGTGTGCTGTTCGAAACACATTGAGCCAGCTGAAAGGCCTCTAAATATGCCAGAAAACTCTAAATTCCGGCCTTGCCGTACTCTTCCAGGTGTAAATTAAGGTCACCTAAGATGGTGAAATTTGCCGTCTTGCTCGCATAAAGCGTTTCCTTGTTCAATAGTTCTTCCCTAAAAAATATAGATGACACGGGTAGTCGGTATATAAGGAGACCAGAAACCGTGAGATAGTGGTTTAAAGTAATCTTGAAAAGAGCACTTTCGCAGTCAGGGATGTCCTCTAAAAAGCTGCAACGGTCGGACTCCTTATGAATTACTGCAACACCACCCCCTCTGTTATTTGATTCATAATGTAGCCATGAGGGAGAGCCAGCCAAGAATCCGCAACGGAATCTTGCATAAGCCAGGTCTCCGTCAAGAATAGCACAAATCGGGACTCTTCTATTAATAAGTCAAAGACCTCAGCGTGATGTTTATCCTACGACTAGCAGTTTAAGCTTCAAAACTTAAACTCATCAGAGTTGGGGGGAGGGTACACCTATCTCATATATTTTAATTTGAAATAAGCATTGTTTACATTTGAAAAAAAACACCCAGAGGAGACCAAATGTGGTGTGAGCAGGTAGAGCAGGTAGTGTTAAGAGACAGAAGCTCAGAGCGGGAGTATTGTAGTGTGTCGTTTAGAGATTGTTCAGGTTGAATGGCGCCTGGTGGCGGACGGGCGCAGACGGGCTTGCCTTTGGCGCGCCTTCAGCGCGCCAGCGGCGTGCCCGCTGCACGCGTCCGCTGCGCTTCTGCATAAGGTGTGTTCTAAATAGCCAGTGGGCGACAACAGGCTCCTCACGACTAGCGTCTGATTGGCCAGTGACAGCCAATCAGCACTAAGCACTCTCCGTTACACGGAAGCAAATGCTTCAAAGTGCGATGTGTAAAGAAATCAATAAAAAAATAACTCGACAGGCTCTTAAGCTTAATTAAAATGAGCTTTTCAGTAGAAACACCAGTTTCAAAGCAGCATTCATTCCCCTCCCGACATGAATATCTAAGGACCTCGCGTCCGCAACACAGTGTGCTCTAAATAGCCGGTGGGTGACAACAGGCTCCTCCCGACTAGCATCTGATTGGCCCGTGACAGACAATCCGCGCTAAGCACTCTCCGTTACACGGAAGCAAATGCTTCAAAGTGCGATGTGCAAAGAAGTCAATTTTAAAAAAAACTCGACAGGCTCTGAACTCAATTAAAATGAGCTTTTCAGGACAGGCCTTGAAAAGGGACAGTATTGCTCGTTGGGTCACCTCCATGATTTCCTTCTGCCATGAAAAGGCTGGTCGTCCGCTTCTTGCGAAACCACAAGCTCACTCTACCAGGAAAGTGGCGACTACCTCAGCCCTGTTTGGGGGAGCATCTCTCCCGGACATTTGCAGGGCAGCAACGTGGGCAAATGCTCACACATTCCTGAAGCTTTACTGCCTTGCTGGTTGGAAAAGGGCAGATATAGCTGTCGGACAACCTACACTCCGGCGTCTCTTTGCTTAAGGGAGGCGGCTTTTAGCCCGCTATGTTCTTTATAAAATGTATGTCAATTTGTATGCTTATCATTTTCTTCTTGTTTTGTCCTCTGATGCTACAAGTTTACGTCATGGTAGGATGGTCTGCCTGCCCCCACCATTGTCTTTTTGCTTATTGTATTTTTTACTACTTACTTGGTTGGATTCAAATGCAAAAAAAACTATTGATTAGCGGAATGCAGAACAAATCAAAACATTCACCCCCAGTCAAGAGATCTGGGTTAAATCCATCATTCTTCCCGAGTGGGACGGGTATGCTCAGACGTGAGTCCCGTGCTCTCCATGCCACTGGAATCAAGCTATCCTGGCTGAAGAGGGGTGAAACCCCGAAACCGGTCCTAGGATGCTTGTTTCCAGTCAGGGAGGACCTGGCCTGGCAGTTCGGGCTGGACTGTTCCCATTGGGCACAGGGTCAAGACTGATTTGCATATGGCTGGGTCCAAACTGGAACGGCATGGTGAGCAAAAAAACGATGGATTTAGGCCCAGATCTCTGTACTGGGGTGGATGTACAGAGATGTTCTGCATTCTGCATTCTGTCCATCAATAGTTCTTTTTAGTAGTTGGATTCAAGCATGTGAATCTATAAAAGATTCAGTACTGGAGAAAAAAACAAGTTACTTACCTGTACAACGTGGTTATCCAGTATTAATATCTTTTATAGATTGACATGCAACCCTCCCTCCTCTCCGATTAGGTTCACCAATTACCTCAGAGTTTATGTATCTTTACACTTGTGCTCGAAATCTGAGGTATGGTGGCTCTGTGGGTAGGGGACCTATGAGTTCTCAGCTGTGACTGGCTGAAGTTTGGATGTTCTAAAATGAGGCTGAACAGTTAAGTGAGTTTTTCGGCTCTATGAATGTCTATGGTAATGTTGTAATACTGCTATTTCTTTTTATCATGGGACTCCCACCATGACGACGGGGAAGATTCAAGCATGTGAATCTATAAAAGATATTAATACTGGAGAACCACAGTGTGCATGTAAGTAACTTCTTTTTTAAAACACTTTTATATTTGTATATACCTTTGGCTTTCTTTATGCTTTGGGCCTTGTGAGTGTCTATATTTTAATTACATTTTACAGCTGTTTTACTAAACACAGTTTGGTCTTTGAGCATAATGTATTATTAGTTTGCCATGATAGCTTCTTATGCTGACATATGTACGAGGAGTGGGTGTCATTTTCCCGAGTTAGGCCCGGTTGGGACTAGTATTATTCTTGCATGCACACAAATCCTTTTTTCTAAAGTTGTCTTCTCTTCGACACATTAACGTTTGTCACACGTTATGCATTTGTGACGCTTGGATTGGTTTAGCAGAAACTCTGACCTTGCTGACACAGAACATTTTGTGAGAATCCTATCACACTGCCTTGCCACTTGGTGCAAGGCCTCTCACGTGCATAATACAAATGTTTTTTTATGACATCCATATGGCAACACAGCTATCTGTGGAACACAAACAAGGGTTGCCTGATTACAATCTCAGCTCGAGGTGAGGATGCCATTTCCTAAATATAGCCCTTTGTTTCCTAACATAATCAGAGGAGACACGTCTGCCGATCTCGAGGGGTCCCTGGATGCTGAAGATTTCACCTAGCAGCTGACTGATATCTCCATGAGGGGTGTCCAGTTTGGAACGAAGACGGAGTCATACACTATTATCCACCAGGTAAAGGGGTCAGATCCGGAGTTTTCTTTGCAGAACACATATTCAATCCATAGACACGTAAATTAAGGTTCGCTTCTTAGAAGTATGCTCGATTTTTATAATTCTTTATATGAATGCATATATAACTTATCTCAACAAGATGGTGGAACGTTTAGTTTTATTCTCTGTGTTGACACTTATTATAACTTTTATCTGCTCCTGTCTATTAATAATCGCAGCCCATATATTCTATACATGAATCACTGTGGTTCAATAAATATCGAAAATGCCCCTTGGTGTATTCTTTGCATATTTCTAAGAGCTAAAGAAAGTGACTGAGAAAAGGTTTGAAATCTGTCACCACCTTTCCTGAGGGAACAGAGTTGTCATGTTCAGTGGTTGCCAAAACTGTTCGCTAACTGTACAGGTTTAGGGGGGCTGTCATTGGCACTGCGAGCAAGCTTGTACAAGGGCCAACATATCCTATTTAGGCGCATGGAATCAGTCTGGCACCATCCTAAGTTATGATGTCCACAAACGAGCAGTTCCTACTAAACCGTGGATACTACATGACAAAACAAAGCACGCTTTTAAGACCAAGAACTAGCTTTCTGTCAAATTTTGTGGAATTCCGTTCAGCCAATTTTGTGGAGGCCCTGTTCAATTTTCTTATGGAAAGTTACATAGGGAGAATATATTTGGGGACCCCCTTTGTCTTACCTCTCCCTCACCCCTACTTGACCGTTCACCCCAAAACTTTCCAGGAGGAGACTGAGGTGGATGAACTTTTTTTTTTTTAACCCCAGCGCTGCTAGACATTTCTCCCGCCCCTCCCCCCCACACACACACCTCACTGTGCAAAGCTTTTCTTTGGCTATTTGAGGTAGTTTGTGCTTAGTCCCCCATAACTTTTTGTACACATAAGGTGTTCATGCCAAATTTGCATCCTTTTTTAAAATATCCTGAGGATTCTAAAGGTACCAAGGGTTTGTTAAATGCTCCTGGAGGGGATTGAGAAATCAGCCAAAATACATGTATATTTTGAATTTTTGGGGAAAAGTGCTGCAGAAGAAAGCAGCTGAGCCAGTTTCAGGAACAGGCGAACTATTGTCAGAAAACCAACATTTTCTACACACGTTTGGCATTTTATTGAGACATAGCATATTTTTCCCATTTTTTTGTGTTTTCAGCCTTCTTCCAGTTAGTGGTAGAAATGAGTCTGAAACCAATATTGGATCCCGGAAAGCTATACATTTCTGAAAAGTAGACAAAATTCAGCAAATGGTCATTTCTGTATATCCTTCAAAGTTTTTCTGTTGAAAGTAACATTTAAAATTGAAAAATATTGAAATTGAGTGGAAAAAAACAGCCCTTTGTATCTGTTTTTTCACCTGTAACTTCTAACTATTGCAGATTTTTTAAAGCAATATACAGTTACATTTGCTGGACCCTCTAGCTGCGGGGTTATATGGGGTTTGGTGCTTCATCAAGAACCGGAGGTACACAGAGCCAATCACTGTGGTGTTCCTTGCAATGGTTTTTCATTGTGTAATGGGTATACAGCAGTTCATTTGGTAAGGAATTTAGGGCCATTTGGATCAAACAATTTTGAGGTCGCAAACGCTGCGAATCGTAAAAATACAGTGTTTGTGATCGCAAAATTGCCTTATCCAATGTATGTCAGGGATTTGCATTGCAAAATAGAGATTTGCAAAAATAGTGAATACCAATTTTGAGAGGCTACAGTTATGCGAAAAGTCAATTGCGAATTCGCAATTACCGTGCAGCAATTTGCGGACTCGCTTAATAGAATGTTGCAAAATGCGAGTTCGCTAACCAATGTATCAACAAAGGGCAAATTGAGAATATGCAGAGTTCGCAACTTTGCACCTGGAAATTACCATCAACTCAAGCCAGGTGGTAACCAGGTGCAAACTATTTTAACAGGCCCAGAATGCCCCAGGGACTTCCACAATGGCAGCGCTGTATGTCATAGCCAGGAGGATTCGGATTCAACAGCAGCACAGAGAAGAAGGAGACAGGAACGGTCTTCAGAGTGCGCATCACTCTGTTCCAGCAGAGAGAGGAAGAGATGACTGAGAAGTATAGGCTGGACTCCGCTACCATACTAGACTTGATTGCTGAGCTAAAACCTATGCTTGAACACCCAACCCGCAGTACCCAAACAAGACCACCTCATGTGCGGGTCCTCTGTTCACTGCACTTACTGGCATCAGGGAGCTTCCAGGGGGTGATAGCTACAGCAGGAGGGGTGTCCCAGAGTTGCTTGTCACGCTTCTTCCATGCATTCTTGGATGCAATGGTCCAGAGGATACACCATCCCATCATATTCCCCAAGACACAACAGGCATTGCAGCAGACCAAACTGGACTTCTACCAGATTGCCCAGTTTCCCCATGTCATTGGTTGCATAGATGGAACACATGTAGCCCTCTCACCCCCCTCAGACAATGAGTGCGTATTCATGAACCAGAAATCATTCCATTCACTAAACATAGAGGTCATTTGCAATGCTAAACACATCATAACTAATATAGTTGCAAAATATCCTGGCAGTACACACAATTCCTTCATTTTTAGACACAGTGGAATATACACACGTCTCACTAGGGGCGAATTTGGCAATGGATACCTGCTAGGTAAATGCATGTCAACCACTCTGACATAACTGCAAAGATAAAGGGCCCCCTGGTACTAATGTGAAGTTCACCTAGACAGGGAAATGCATACTGTAAATAATCTAGGGCAACTTCAATTCAATGGAAACATCAGAACATGTCAAATAAAAAGTAGTGACACTAGTATTTAGAAAAATACAAAAAAGGTTTATTATATATAGTATTGTGTCAAATATAAAAATATGATTGATGTAAATCTACAAAGAACCATGATTTATGCAACATACTTACTACAGTCATCCATCATACATGCATACTTCTAAATTGATATTATGTTCAATATTCAGTCTGTTTGATAGAAATACAGTTCAGTAACAAGCAATATAGGGTATAACAGAGAATCTATTTAAACACATGATTTTCGGGTGGTTTCCAAGTTGTCTCTGATATACACTTTAGAGCTGAAGTGATAGGACAATGATTAAACATATGTCTTTCAACCTGTAGGTGACAGTGCATATGCTGTGCGTGCGTTCATCCTCACACCGTACCTCAATCTGGCTAATCCGAGTGAGCGAAGATACAATCGCGCACATAAGTCAATCAGCTGTGTAATAGAGCGAACATTTGGTATACTGAAGAGCAGGTTCCGCTGCCTGCACAAGAGCGGAGGAGCACTGCAATATGGGCCAGAGACCTGCTGCAAGATTATGGCTACTTGTGCCTTGCTGCACAACATTGCGACAAGAAAAGGCACATCACTGGGCGTCACAGATACAGAATCTGATGAGAATGAGGTACCAGGTCCATGTTGCAGACAGCAGGTGGTGTAGGGGCAACACAGATGTGGAGAAATAACACATAACTATTTCTAGGTGAGTGATGAGGACACACAGCCAATAATAATTTGGGATTGACTGTGTATTAATGTACCTTAGCGTCAGGTAAATTGCATTCACACAGTCTACACACACACACACACGTTATGTGTGGCACTTGCTGTTGCACATGTCATGTACACAGGACATGAGTAATGGAATGACAAATGTACATATGCCATGGGTTACTTCACCCATTAGCATTCAGCTGTCTGCCTATTTCTTCCGTCCACGTCCTGCAGTTGTGCGCTCAGTGTGCTGACGGACCTCCCTTGATGAGGCATCTGATGGAGTTCCCTGTCTCACACTGCGCCGTCTGGGTTCTGTGATTGGTGGGGTGACTGGAAACCTCCTCACTGTCCCCTGCCCCCAGGAGACCTGTGCCACCTATATTTGCTGTCTGCAGCTGGTCAACTGCATTTGTGACCTGCACCAAACCTTTCACAACATCCTGGCTGCAGTGTGCCATTTCTATCTGCATCGCCACTGTGCGTCATGACAGTACAGATGTGGTATTGCACAAACGGTTGACCGCCTTACTATATACATCCAGACGGGTGTACTGACGTTGTTTTTCCCCGTGTCTGGATGCATGGTCCCTTTGCATTGTAGCACAGAGCTCTTTGATTGCTCCAGTCATTTCAATAATGCTGTCTGCACCAGCCTTATTGCCCTCTTCAACTGTGTGATTGAGCTCTCTAATGCCCTCCTTCATGTCTTTGAGATTATGTTTGACAGACACCAGCTGCCTGTTTATTGATCGCATGATTTTGGCTTGCAGAGGCTGGACCTTGAACATTGTGCCTTCCAGGCCTGAGAATACGGAAGGATCATCTCCTACCACTGTGCTGGTTTGTGCCCTGGGCCTGCGTCTCCTGCAACTGTCGTCCCTACGGTGCATAGGGGGCTGCTCATGTTCCTGCTGTGCCTGCTCTTCATGCTCTGGATGTGCCTCATCCTGTATGCCTTCGAGTTCTTCCTCCAACTCCGGGAGTGGATGCACAGTGTGACGGCTTTTTTTTGGCACTGGTGTTGGCTGTGTTGTCTGATCTGTGTCCTCGCCCCCTGCCTGGTCCTGTGGTTGTTGTGCCTCCTCAGGTTCTGTGTTGTCAGCCTGTGTTGCAGGTTCACCTGGAAATATAAAAAGCACTTCTTATTGTGTGTCCTGCTTTCCATTGTTCACTGAATAAACTGCATTGTGGGTACCTAAGTGCTGTGTTACATTTTTGGTTTTACTATTTTATTTCAACTGCAGAATCATTGCTGTGTCATTGCTCAACTGTGTTATTTGTGTGACTACATCTCCCATGAGGCACTGCTGGGTGGGCAGGAAAATTTGGAATAAGTTGCATTCTAACTTTGAAATTGTGACTTTCCTGAGTGTGTTCTTAAGTGGGTAATGTGTCAGGGCTGATTTAGCATGCATCTTACCTTGTCTGGTGTTGGGTGTGGCGGAACTGTTGAACCCCCGCTGATGCTTTCAGGCTGTAGGGTGGACTCCACCAAATCCTCAAGGGGTGTGGATGCAGGCTTTGTGGATAGACCCCCACCAGTTTTCTCGCCTCCACAAGCCTGGTGGCAACCTTGCCCTTAGACCTTGAGCGCATGTCATACCAGCGCTTGCATAGGTCACCAATGGAGCGCTGTGTCACACCTATGGCATTCACCTTAGCCTGTATGTCTAGCCAGATTTTTCGCTTTTCAGACTCAGGAATGTGCAGGGATTTCTTGCCAAAAACCACTTCATGGCTTAACCATCTCCTCAATGAGGAACTCCTGTTCCTTCTCGCTAAATTTCTGTTATGTCTTCCTTCCAGCTGCCTCCTTTTCCTTCTCCTGTGTGTCCATTGTGTTTTGGATGGGGTTGCAGTTCAGAGTGCTGTGCTCCTTCTCCCAGCCTCTGACATAGCCTCGGGCAATCTGGAACAGCATGGGCAGTCACACTTCCTGGTTGTGATATCATCAATCTGCTCCAGAATAGCGGATTCACAAAATTGTGATTTCTTGATAGCGAATTCGCAAATAAGGAGTTGCAATTTTGGTAATCGGTAATAGCGATTGCGATTTTTACCGAATCGCAACATTTTTGCGAAAATGTATTTACATCGCGTTTTGCGATTCTCAAATAGCGATTCCTTGAAAATCACTATTTGAGAACGCTTTTTTGAAACATATGCCCCACAGAGTGAAAAATAGATATCAAAGAAACCGATGTATTTCCAAAAGGGGAACAAGACATGGAGCTTAGAAGCAGTGGTTATTTGCACATCTCTGAATTTGTGGGTACCCATACTAGCATGGGAATTGGAGGGCATTTTTCAAAATGTGTTATTTTTTGGCACACTGTCTTACATTTGGAAGGCAGAATGCAAAGAAGTACAATTGGTAATAACACTTGTTTTACTATTCTGTGTTCCCCTAAGCCTCCCGATAAAAATGGTACCTCGCTTTTGTGGGTAGGCCTAGTGCCCACGACAGGAAATGGGCCAAAATGCAATGTGGTCATATCACATTCTTCCACTGAAAACTGACCCTTTTTTTTTTTGCAATGTGCCTAGCTGTTGATTTTGGGCCCTATCTCAACTGGCTCCTAGGGAAAACCAGCAAACCTGTATATTTTTTAAAGCAAGCCATCCAGGGCAATCCAGGATGGGGTGACTTGTGTGGCTCTCACTAGGTTCTGTTACCCAGAATCCCTTGCAAACCTCAAAATGTGTAATAAAAAAACAAATGTTCCTCACATTTCAGTGATGAAAAGCTCTGGAGTCTTAGGTGAGCTACAAACTTCCTCCGACCATGCATTCCTTCAAGTCTCCCGATAATAATGGTACCTCACTAGTGGGGGTAGACCTAGTGCCTGCGACAGGAAACGGCCTAAAACTCAATGTGGATACATCAAATTTTTCCCCTGAAAACTGAACCTTCTTTGCAATGTGCCTAGCTAGGTATTTTGGACCCTAGCTCAGCCGGCACCTAGGGACACCTAGCAAACCTGTACATTTCTGAAACCTAGACACCCAGGGGAATCTAGGATAGGATGACTTGTGTGGCTGTCACCAGGGTCTGTTATCCAGAATCTCTTGCAAACCTCGAATTTTGTAAACAAAACAAAAAAACATTTTCCTCAAATATCTGGGATGGAAAGTTCTGGAATCTGCGGGGAGCCTCAAACTTCCACCCACCCAGCATTCCCCTCAGTCTCCTAATAAAAATGGTACCTCACTTGTGTGGGTAGGCCTATTGCCCGCGACAGGAAATGGCTGAAAATGCAACATGGACACACCACATTTTCCACAGAAAATGTAACCTTTTTTTTGCAATGTGCCTCGCTGTGGATTTTGGGCCCCAGCTAAGCCAGCATTTAGTGAAACCTAGCAAACCTGTACATCTTTTAAAACTAGACATCCAGGGGAATCCAGGATGGGGTGACTTATTTGGCTCTCAACAGCGTCTGTTGCCCAGAATCCCTTGCACACCTCAAAGTTTGTAAAACAAAAACACATTTTACTCAACTTTCTGTGATGGAAAATTCTGGAATCTGAGGGGAGTGACAAACTTCCACCCACCCAGCATTCGCCTAAGTCTCCCGATACAAATGGTACCTCACTCGTGTGGGTGGGCCTAGTGCCCGTGACTGGAAATGGCCCAAAACGCAATGTGGACATATCGCATATTTCTACTGAAAACAGATCCTTTTTTGCCGTGTTCCTAGCTGTGGATTTTGGGTCCTAGCGCAGCCGGCATCTGGAGAAATCTAGCAAACCTGTACATTTTGAAAACTAGAAATCCAGGGGAATCCAGGATGGTGTGACTTTGGTGGGTCTCACCAGGTTCTGTTACCCATAATCCCTTGGAAACCTCAAAATTCATCTAAAAACACATGTTCCTCACATTTCTGTGATGGAAAGCTGAGGGATCTGAGGGAACGACAAACTTCCTTCTAGCTCGCATTTCCCCAAGGCTCCCGATAAAAATGGTACCTCACTTGTGTGGGTGGATAGGCCTAGTGCCCGTGACAGGAAAAGACTCTTAAGGTATTGTGGGGACACCAAAATTAGCTATCACAAAACAACCTTGTTTTGCAAGTGGGTAACCTATGTTTTTTGGTCCTGGGCTCAACGGCCATGTAGGGAAACCTACCAACCCAGACGTTTCTGATAACTAAACACCTGGGGGAGTCCAGGGAGGTGTGGCATTTCTGTGTGGGACAGTTTTGGTATCACTGTTCCGGCACACATTTCCTACCACTTAGCGTTCCCCAGGTCAACCAATAAAAATGCTACTTCACTTGTGTGGGTGGCCAAGTACCCGCAACAGGAAAGGGCCTAAAACTTAATTTGGAGACATGAAAATTATCGATCACAAAATGACCTGGATTTGCAAAGGAGGGGCATCTGGGTTTTTGGTACCGGGCTCAGCAGCCATCTAGGGAAACCTACCAAACACAGACATTTATGAGTTCTAGACACCCAGGGGAGTCCAAGGATGTGTGGCTTGTGTGGATCGTCCTATGTTTTCTCACCCAGGATCCCCTGCAATCCTCAAATTTAGCTAAAACAAATCACATTGTTCTCACATTGCTGTGTGAGATCACCTCATCACCACAAATGTCCTACCACCTGTTAAGAAGCGAGTGCAGTTTAAATCGCTTTGCATTGTCTACAAAGCCCTTCAAGCTGTTGGCCCTGACCACTTGAAGCCATAATTTCAGTGGTATGTGCCACAAAGACCACTTCACTCTCTAGGAGCCAAACTGGTGACAGTTTACTCTGTAAAAAAAGTTTGTTGGGGTGGCAGAAGTTTTGTGGTTTGTGCAGCTAAGGCCTGGAATGGCCTCCCTTTTCTTCTAAGAAGTATGACAGGTTTACTGGCATTTAGGAAGGCCTTAAAAACCTGGCATTTTAATATATAACTCTGGTTTCTCTTTCACGCCTCAGTTGGAGGACTGTAACTAGCGCCAGGACACCTTTGGGTAACAGTAGCGCTTTACAAATGCCTTTAACATGAACATTAACCCAGTGGTCTCCTCGTGCTCCCGAGTAAAATTATACCTACTGTTAGAAATGGAGGCCTCCAGTTGGCAGCGGCTGGTGCCGGTGTCAAATAGTGACCCGACTTCCTAAGTCAGAGTAAGGGGGCTACACCCTTTGATAACCCCTGCTCAACCCTGTGGTAACGTAGCACGAGCAGACAGGCTTATCTCAGAGGCAGTGTGTGAAGCATTTATGACTATACACAATAACGCTGGAAAGACGCTATAAAACGAACACCACAAGCAAGTATAGAAAAATAGTTATCTTTATATAGGTTAAGCACGAAACGGAGAAATGCTCAAAGAACCACAATGCACATGATTACAGATTCATTCAGGGCGATGGAAGCACTCGTGCGTGCGGGTGGAACGGGCTTAGTTCGAGATCGGGGCCTAGGCGGCCCGGTTACGCACAATGTACCTGGGATATAAAGGGGGCACAGCACACAGCTTTACGGGGGAGGTGCGGGATGACAGGTGGACTCTCAGCGGCCACAGCTCCTCGGCTGCAGCAGTTCACGGCGTGCACTCGCGCTTATCCTAGGACGGGGTTGGGAGGCGGCGCCCAGCGGCACACACAGAAGATGGCAAGGTTTGTGACGGAGGGGCTAGCGTGGGCGCTCAGCGGCACAGCTCTTCAGCTGCAGCGGCCCGCGATAGCAATAGCGATGGTTTCAGTAGTAAAACAAGGGTGGGCACTCAGCGGCACAGCTTCTCACCAGCCGCGGCCCAAAATAGGGTTGTACTGATTCTCGTAGTATCCTCGTGGTAGGACAAAGGCGGGCACTCGACGGCACAACTCTTCAGCGGCGCGGCCCACACTAGCTACAGTAAAAGTTTTCGTGGCAAGGCCAAGGCGGGCACTCAGCGGCACAGCTCCTCGACTGCAGCGGCCCACAATGGCGATAGCAATGGTTTTCGTAGCAAGGCTGATGCGGGCACTCAGCGGCACAGCTCCTCAGCTGCAGCGGCCCACAACGGCGACAACAATGGATTCCGTAGCAAGGCAAATGCAGGCACGCAGGGGCACAGCTCTTCTGCTGTATCGACCCACAATGGCGATAGAAATAGTTTCCGTAACAAGTCAAATGCGGGCACTCATCGGCACAGCTCCTCAGCTGCAGCGGCCCACAATGGCGATAGCAATAGTTTCCGTAGCAAGTCAAATGCAGGTACTCATCAGCACAGCTCCTCAGCTGCAGCGGCCCACAATGGCGATAGCAATAGTTTCCGTAGCAAGTCAAATGCGGCGTTCCCCACAGTAGAACTAGAGACCCTGGATTTCTCGACAGAGGCCTCAACTGCAAGTAGGATTCCCTTCAAGAGGAATCCGGGCTGCTGACGAATGAAGTCTAATGTCCCTGAGACTTCGGCAGGAGGCAAGCTCAAATCAGGTCCTTGGGTAGTTGCTTCAGTAGATGGATGAAAGTTTCAAAGTCCTTTCCCTCTTGTTACGCGGACAGAGGTTCGACTTAGCATCCCGAAGTTACACACCTCAAAGGGGTTTTGGCTTAGATCTTTATACCCCAAAAGTCTTTGTTCTTGAGAAAGTCACAATTCACTCAACCCGGCCAGAACCAATTTGTTGTCGACTTGGGTCACTTTATTTACGAGGCGGCATCCTCCCTTTCAGGGAGAGGGGGCCCACCATCAGACGCCCAGTGGGAGGTGGAGCCAGCCCTGCTCAGATCATAGGGGTCACCCCTCCCCATACTTCAACGACAGATTCCTCCATTCGTCTCAGCCTGCCCTGGCCCTCTAAACCAGATGTCCAATACACATACTAAGAAAACACACAGGAAGGTTTAGACAAAAAGATACCTGCTTTCCAAAAGCGGTAGTTGCACACTCAGAATATAAAGACAATCACCACTACCAGATGCGCGTTAATATTTGAAGCTCAAGCATACCAAATTCGACTTTCCTAACATGTTCCTTGGCACTACTAAGACTATACTAGTTCATACAGTTAATTTATAATAAGGAGCATTCACGCTGTGACAATGAATGGCAGTGGCACAGCGCCCAGAGCGTCTAACGCCAGCAACCACGAAGGAGACAAAAAGTGACAAAAAATAGAAGGGAGATGTACGCCAATGGTGCTAGGTCTAACACCTACCCTATAAATTACTAGTAGATAATAGGGCAGGGGGATTAACACTTTCTTTAAGTCCCTAGTATATAATAGAGCATGGCAGTTTAGAGGCCAGCAGACTTTGTTGCACTTGCATGTGTGCACTGCTGAGAACCTGAGGTCGTTTAAAAGAAGCCCAGTGTTGCAGCACTGCTTTTAAATGTGAACTGTGCCCAAAACTCGTCTTTGGTGGTGGGGCACTAAAAAAGTGATAAACTACAATATTTTGACATTTTAGGTACCCCCAGGGTCTCCCCTAGTAGTCCCTGGGGTAGAGGCCATGTCATTACAAATATTGCCCTTATAATAGATGTTTTATATGCCCTGGGAATAGAGAACTTGTGCATTTCACTTTTCCCATTGTAGTAAAGTGCCTCCTGTTAGAAATGGGATTTCTGGTTGGCTAGGGCTTGCGCCAAAGCCAGACGGAAACCACCACTCTAGTCAGGGCTGGGGATTACACGCCAAAGATAACCCCTGCTCACCTCCTTGGTAGCTTGGCACGAGCAGTCAGGCTTATCCCTGAGGCGATGTGTAAAGCGTTTGCGCGCGCACCCAGCAACAACACCCAAGGCCCACCACAAAGGAAACTCCACACAAGGTATTCTATAAAAATAGCCTTTGTATTATACACAACACATTAGATAAAAACACACACTCTACAATGTGCCAACAGGCACGGGCAGAATTTACAAGGGATTATATATACAGGGGACAGGGCCACATGGACCACTGTCAGGAATTAGCACTTAGAACATAGGAATAATACTGTAGTACAAAATAACATATGCAGCACACAACCAGTAACTACTGGTATCAGGTAAGTACCACCTACGCAACCCTAACCACCTTAGGAAATTATTGCGCAGGGAATCAGGACCTCACTAGCACCACCTGTACTAGGGAGAAAACAACCACCTAAGTATCACAATACCTGTAGGGGTAAACGCACATTACACATGATGCATCACATTCAGAGGTGCAGGAAAGGAACAATAGCGCCAAAACTCACATAAGCCACCACCTGTGGCAATCCCTGGGCCAACTGGCCTAGTAGGGGCAAGGACGCCCTGTGTCCAGCAGAGTCAGGGCCATGCAGCGCAGGCTGCGCAAGCCAGGAGCACAAAGCACAACCTACACGTGGCAGTTGCCCACTAAGTGCTGGGCAACTGGAGAAATGCTGGGGCCAACGTTGGAGCCTCCCAGGGCTCTGAACAACTGAAATGCCCCCTAGAGCCTCGCAGGCTCGAGAAATAATGGCCCCTTCGTTGGAGTCCCTCTGGACTCTGACAGCTGGAAATGCCCCCCAGAGCCTTCTAGGCTCGAGAAATAATGGCCCCTTCGTTGGAGCGGCCCGCTGCCTTCCGGGGCCGCTCTGTTTACCGAAGAAATGCCCTCGTATCGTTGGAGCGTACTCGCGCTCTGAGACCAACGCTGCGGTCCCAACAGTACTGTGGCCAAGTCCCCTTCTGGGACTCAACCCGGACTTGCCCTGATACGTCGGAGCGCAACTGCGCTCGAAGCAAGCAATGGTGGAGCCTTACTCGGCTCTATGGTCCTGCCCCCCCCCGCGTGGGAGCGTACTCGCGCTCCTCCAACCAGGCGGCCCCGTGGTGGGCTGCCTCGGTGAGCAGCAGGAAGAACTCTGGGTGCGGCAGAGGAGGGACCCCCAGGGACTCCCGCACTCACCTGTGGTTAGAGAGGCGGCGTCTCCTCACTCGGGGGTCTCCTCTGCAGCGCGGACCTTCGTTCGCCCGGGCCCCCTCCTGGGACCCGGGACTTGGGAGCGGAGCCGGCCGGGCTCCGGACTTCAGGATTCCTTTTCTGCCTCGCAGCGCAGGAGCGTGGGGTAGGCTCCTGTCGCTTCCTGCGTGAAGCCCCGCCCACGTCTCACGAAGGCTGCCTGACTTCCTGGGTTTCGGCCCGGGCTGCAGCGGTGAGTCTCGGATCGCGGTGAGGCGGGGTGGGCACCCGCTAGGGGGATGAATAAAATGCAAAGCGGCAAAGTCCCTGGCGGGGTGGACACCCGCTAGGGATATTAATTTTCAATAAAGCGGGGTGGGCACCCGTTAGCCAAATAAGCAAATAAGCTGGGTAGGCGCCGGGTGGGCACCAGCTCGTGCAACAGAGCGCTGAAGGAAAATAAAAGCGCTTCCAGGCGCTTAGGGATACAGATATAGCGCTCCCAGCGCTTTATGGCAAAATAATCCACCAAGTCCAGCAAAGTTCTTCCCTGCATGCAGCAGGGCAGGGGTAGGGGGCAAGGCTGGACCCAGAGCCAGCTCACTGGGCCTCCAGGCAGGGAGGTAGTCCAGGTGGCGGTCCTCTGGTCCAGCAGCAGCAGCAGCCCCCCTCAGGTAAGATCCTGGCAGAGAACAGTTTCTGTGGGGACACAGCCCCATTTTTATACAGTCAAACCCTTTGTTCTGGGTTCAGGGTGAGGGGGAAAACCAGTCGCAGCTGGTTGGGGAGCACCCTTGATGTGCTCAGCCCCTCACTCTATTCATTGGCAGGGCTAGTGTCGTCAGTCGCACCGCAGGGGGCGGGGCCAGCATTGTGTGTGGAAAACCCTGTCCTATTCAGGACCCAGGTGTACTCCTCCCACCCATCTAGCTGCTGATCTCCCCATTCACCACTGGGTGACTCATCCTGACTCTGGGGAATCCCTAGCCCGTCACATGACATGACCAGCCAATCACGCGACAGACACACTGCACACAGAAGTGCCCACTTCTAGAAGTGGCACTTCCACACTAGGTACATGCACGCCGCACACATCATCGCGCAGCATTCACTCCCACGAGTCCGCACATACCAAACTCGGGCCTGCACACCCCACGCATCAGGAACTACTAGGGACACATACATTCCCCATGCATTCCTATGGGAGGGCAGGCCTATCTCACCACATGCACTCAGAGCGCGCACGCACTTTACCCTGGGACACAGGGAAAGTGCGCAGAAACCAAAAAATCACCACACCAAGTTACCAGTAAAAAAAAAAAAGTTCAGGGGTGAACCTGCCAGAAGGGCCAAGTCCAACACAACCCCCTTCCAGCCAAAACGCAGGGCAGACCAATCACCACCGTGATGGACTTCCCTGCTTGGGGCGATAGAACACGGACGCGGGCCCGCAACTGCAGGGACACCCTCCGGTTCTACGCCACGGTGAACCCATGGAATTCTTTCTAACACCACTGTCTGGACCAACTGGGCTACCCCACTGGTACTCCCAAGCTGTCCGCGGCCAAGACCAGGCCCTAGGCCACCCAGGTGCCACGGGTCTTTGCCTAATCACAGAGTGGGGGGTAGTAACCCCTGGCACATAGCGGCCATTCTCCACTCTTCCTCTCTGCAAGACAGGACTAGACTGCCACTGGTTCTCCAGCCTAGGGTCTACACCCTCAGGCGGACCAGGAGTCTCAGGGAAGGCTCTCCTCCCCCTACCTCTTCTCCTAGGGCTCCTCCTCCTCTGGCGAGGGGTACCCCTAGAACGCCATTCCAACCCAGGGTTTAACCCCTCAGGTTGTACCGGGGGCAGAGGTGGGCTCTCCCACCCTCTGCACCCCCTTCCAGAGCCCTGCTCCCTACCAACTGGGGCGGTACCTCTGGAAGAAGAACCGGTCGGGACGCTGGTTACAGACGTCCCACCCTTCAGGTCAGGCTGATCCCGAACCTGGCCTTCCAACCTCCGGCCTAGAACCTTTGGTGGAATAATTGCCTGGCACTCCAGGACTTCTGGGGATTTCCACTCCATCCCCCTGAGGCTATCAAAGGACACATATGCCGAGCGACTGTCTGTCTGGCGCTGATCTCCCGTCCCCTGTCCACCTGACAGTGCGCGGAGATCCCCCAGAACAGAAGTGGTGCCACCCTGGTCACTACACGGGATCCTAGCCCAACTGGGTAGTCCCTGACCCACAGGCTCTTCCACTGGGAAACTCATCCCCCAATCACTCCTCACACTGGACTCCTGTACCCTCCCTACCGGAGCGGTACTGCCAGACTCTAGAACCACAGGAGCCCTGGTTACAGGTGCTCCAGGTCCTCTACTCACCAGGAGATCTTCCTCAAATGGGCTAACAGGACAGCCTAGGTCCCCAACTTGGTGTTCCCTCATGGAACCATCCAAGTCCTGAGGCAGGGTTTCGTACGTCCGGGGACCCTCGGTCACCCTCTCACTCCTGCTCCACTGAGCCAGGCAGTGAGCCCCTACACCATCCTCGCTATCCTGGGACCTAGCTGGGCTACACTGAGCCTCTGCCACCACGCTGGGCTGGAAGATACCTGACCCACTACTTTTGGAGTCACTCCCTAATGACTCTAGAGAACCTCTAGCCCTTTCCCAGCGCTCTGCTTCATCCGCAAGGTCAAATGGCTCAGACAATCCACACCCCAACAGGTGTTGGCGCAACCCCGGCACACAACAACTGAGCAGGTGTTCTTTGAGAACCAGATCAAACAGTTTATCAAAATCAGTTTCTGCGGGAATTCTTATCCAATCAGCCAGTGCATCCTCACATTTATCCACAAACTCCTCCCAAGACTGGTGAGACAGTTTCCTACTGCCCCTGAATTTCAACCTTAACTCCTCCTCCTGGGGAACAGGTACCAGACTGGGGGAACTGGGACTGGGATTTCCTACACTGGAATCTATCTGGCTGCTACCACTGGACTCAACCCTCCCTGGGGAGTCCAGAAAATTAAAACTGCGCGCAGGGGATAGTCTACCCTCCAGAGCTACTTTGCCTCTGGTGGAGGCCCTCTCAGCCTCCTCTACCCTCTCCCGCGCAAAGACCCACTCAGTCTCTCGCTGTTGCTTCCTGGCCTCCAGCTGCGCCATAGCCTGAGCATGCTCTAACCTGAGCTTCTCTAACGCCAGCTGGTGCTCCCTTTCTTTCCTCCTATCTTCCCACTCCTCTGGGGACAGGGAAAGGGATGAGGCGCTGCTTCCTACGCTGGACCCAGCAAGGGACGCCCTACCTATGGGGTCCTCACTCTCTACTGGCGTCCAGGTATTGTCATCCTCTACCTCCTCTTCTGAATCTTCAGGGCTCCCCACAGACCCACCACCCTCCAGGTGTGAGGCCCGGGCCCTTCCCATACTGTGCTCAAGATCCCATGCACCCTTTTGTCATAGGACCAGGTGGTCCTGAAGTTCGTAAAGAGTGTTGGACTCTCTCCCTGTACAGGACCTTTCTAACTCCTGCCTCTGGCGCCAAGCTAGCTCATAGGGATCACAAGCATGCTCCATTCTGGCGGACGTTATGGTAAAAATTATTATACAGGGGACCTAGGGGTCTGAGCCTAACAGGAGCACACAATTCACAAAAAGATTCAGCAAGCTCTCTAACCCAGAGAACTCACACTCACTTGCCTAGTGCCACACACCATTCATCCACACACACAACCCTCCCCTCGGACTGGTAAGGCAGTTTCTACCACCCCTGATTCCTCAACCTGACCACCACGTGACACAGGTACCAACTCTGGGCGCAGGGCGGGGGACAAATGTACTGGACACTATTACGCTGCCACCACTGGATCCCACCCTCTGGTGAATCCAGAAAACACAATGCACTAAGGGGGATGATCTACCCTCCCGAGCTAGGGACACCTAACTCACAGTGCACAAGAAACACATTTCCAAGGAAATGACATTTAAAAACAAACTTAGAACAATAATCCCTATACCATGTGATTTATCTAAATGCAGAGTTTTGTAGTGCGGCCAGTTGCCGCTGCGGTACAGCGCAAACGCAAGTCCAGATCCCACCGCTGATCACCAATGTTAGAAATGGGATTTCTGGTTGGCTAGGGCTTGCGCCAAAGCCAGACAGAAACCACCACTCTAGTCAGGGCTGGGGAGTTACACGCCAAAGATAACCCCTGCTCACCCCCTTGGTAGCTTGGCACGAGCAGTCAGGCTTATCCCTGAGGCGATGTGTAAAGCGTTTGCGCGCGCACCCAGCAACAACACCCAAGGCCCACCACAAAGGAAACTCCACACAAGGTATTCTATAAAAATAGCCTTTGTATTATACACAACACATTAGATAAAAACACACACTCTACAATGTGCCAACAGGCACGGGCAGAATTTACAAGGGATTATATATACAGGGGACAGGGCCACATGGACCACTGTCAGGAATTAGCACTTAGAACATAGGAATAATACTGTAGTACAAAATAACATATGCAGCACACAACCAGTAACTACTGGTATCAGGTAAGTACCACCTACGCAACCCTAACCACCTTAGGAAATTATTGCGCAGGGAATCAGGACCTCACTAGCACCACCTGTACTAGGGAGAAAACAACCACCTAAGTATCACAATACCTGTAGGGGTAAACGCACATTACACATGATGCATCACATTCAGAGGTGCAGGAAAGGAACAATAGCGCCAAAACTCACATAAGCCACCACCTGTGGCAATCCCTGGGCCAACTGGCCTAGTAGGGGCAAGGACGCCCTGTGTCCAGCAGAGTCAGGGCCATGCAGCGCAGGCTGCGCAAGCCAGGAGCACAAAGCACAACCTACACGTGGCAGTTGCCCACTAAGTGCTGGGCAACTGGAGAAATGCTGGGGCCAACGTTGGAGCCTCCCAGGGCTCTGAACAACTGAAATGCCCCCTAGAGCCTCGCAGGCTCGAGAAATAATGGCCCCTTCGTTGGAGTCCCTCTGGACTCTGACAGCTGGAAATGCCCCCCAGAGCCTTCTAGGCTCGAGAAATAATGGCCCCTTCGTTGGAGCGGCCCGCTGCCTTCCGGGGCCACTCTGTTTACCGAAGAAATGCCCCCGTATCGTTGGAGCGTACTCGCGCTCTGAGACCAACGCTGCGGTCCCAACAGTACTGTGGCCGAGTCCCCTTCTGGGACTCAACCAGGACTTGCCCTGATACGTCGGAGCGCAACTGCGCTCGAAGCAAGCAATGGTGGAGCCTTACTCGGCTCTATGGTCCTGCCCCCCCCCCCCCCCGCGCGTGGGAGCGTACTCGCGCTCCTCCAACCAGGCGGCCCCGTGGTGGGCTGCCTCGGTGAGCAGCAGGAAGAACTCTGGGTGCGGCAGAGGAGGGACCCCCAGGGACGCCCGCACTCACCTGTGGTTAGAGAGGCGGCGTCTCCTCACTCGGGGGTCTCCTCTGCAGCGCGGACCTTCGTTCGCCCGGGCCCCCTCCTGGGACCCGGGACTTGGTTGCGGAGCCGGCCGGGCTCCGGACTTCAGGATTCCTTTTCTGCCTCGCAGCGCAGGAGCGCGGGGTAGGCTCCCGTCGCTTCCTGCGTGAAGCCCCGCCCACGTCTCACGAAGGCTGCCTGACTTCCTGGGTTTCGGCCCGGGCTGCAGCGGTGAGTCTCGGATCGCGGTGAGGCGGGGTGGGCACCCGCTAGGGGGATGAATAAAATGAAAAGCGGCAAAGTCCCTGGCGGGGTGGGCACCCGCTAGGGATATTAATTTTCAATAAAGCGGGGTGGGCACCCGTTAGCCAAATAGGCAAATAAGCTGGGTAGGCGCCGGGTGGGCACCGGCTCGTGCAACAGAGCGCTGAAGGAAAATAAAAGCGCTTCCAGGCGCTTAGGGATACAGATAAAGCGCTCCCAGCGCTTTAGGGCAAAATAATCCACCAAGTCCAGCAAAGTTCTTCCCTGCATGCAGCAGGGCAGGGGTAGGGGGCAAGGCTGGACCCAGAGCCAGCTCACTGGGCCTCCAGGCAGGGAGGTAGTCCAGGTGGCGGTCCTCTGGTCCAGCAGCAGCAGCAGCCCCCCTCAGGTAAGATCCTGGCAGAGAACAGTTTCTGTGGGGACACAGCCCCATTTTTATACAGTCAAACCCTTTGTTCTGGGTTCAGGGTGAGGGGGAAAACCAGTCGCAGCTGGTTGGGGAGCACCCTTGATGTGCTCAGCCCCTCACTCTATTCATTGGCAGGGCTAGGGTCGTCAGTCGCACCGCAGGGGGCGGGGCCAGCATTGTGTGTGGAAAACCCTGTCCTATTCAGGACCCAGGTGTACTCCTCCCACCCATCTAGCTGCTGATCTCCCCATTCACCACTGGGTGACTCATCCTGACTCTGGGGAATCCCTAGCCCGTCACATGACATGACCAGCCAATCACGCGACAGACACACTGCACACTGAAGTGCCCACTTCTAGAAGTGGCACTTCCACACTAGGTACATGCACGCCGCACACATCATCGCGCAGCATTCACTCCCACGAGTCCGCACATACCAAACTCGGGCCTGCACACCCCACGCATCAGGAACTACTAGGGACACATACATTCCCCATGCATTCCTATGGGAGGGCAGGCCTATCTCACCACATGCACTCAGAGCGCGCACGCACTTTACCCTGGGACACAGGGAAAGTGCGCAGAAACCAAAAAATCACCACACCAAGTCACCAGTAAAAAAAAAAAAGTTCAGGGGTGAACCTGCCAGAAGGGCCAAGTCCAACACCTCCCAATATCAACTTTGGTGCTAGGTGCACTTTGTAGTGAAGATCTACACTATTTTTGCATATTCAGGACCCCTAACGTCTCCCCTAGGTGTCCCAGGGGTGGGGGTCATGTAGCTATAAGTAGGGTATTTATAAAATATGTTTTATATGCCCTGGTGTTGGAGAAATTGCATATTTCATTTTCCCCATTGTAGATACCCAGACACATAGGTTAACATTGCAATAGTTTGTGAATGCATAACGAAGGCTAGAAATTAAACAAAGTTTCATTCAAGGATTTCGGAGAATGGTATTGATAAATTCCAAATATGCTATTGTTGAATTTATCCTAAAGTATACAGAAAATAAGTTATTTGACGTTCTTGTCTGTAAGCCGAAATTCAACCTTCCTGTCCTCTTCCCTGATTGGTGAGAGTTAACAGGATTAGCCAGGCTGCTCTGGCTAAGTGATAAGTGGCTCTCCCAGGAAGAGGCTATCTCTTGGAGAGAGCTCTGCTACACAGGAATACCAGAACAGAGGGAGGGGTTGTAAAGAAAGGAGCACCAAATGGAAGTAGGACAGGCAGATAAGTTCAGGTCCATCAAACCTCCAGCCCCTCTGATCCAGCAACCTGGCAGGCCCTAAGACAAGAATTTGCAGATGGTAGGGGGAGGAGAGCAATGGAAATGAGCCATACGGGGGTTGGTTTAACTGCTCTACTAAGTCTTCAGCCATACTGAATTTTGGAGGAATAGTGCTTTCTGGGAGAAGATTGTGCCTCACTTTGGAGGAAGTAGTCATGCTGTGGGTTGTTGACCTGCACCTCATTGCACAGGAGTGCTCTACTGCTTGACCCCAGAGAACACTAAATAAATATGTGAGAGGTGCAGAGCCTCAGATCTGCTGCTTAAAATTAATTGAGGAAGGCTTGCCAAGCTGGAAACTTGATTTGCACCATCAGGCCCGGTATTCTGACTGACTGTGCCTGCTGCATTATCTGGGTCTACATCCCTTTGGATGTACCTTGCTTCAAGAGGAATATAGAGTGGACTCCCTGCAAGCTACAGGTTAACAGAGCTCATCTGGATCATCACCACCAGGAATCACCAGCCTGGAGTGGGTCCAGTGGATTTGTAAGGGTTTTGTCCAAGTGGATTGTGGTAACTGAAGTCCCAAACTTTCAAGGACCATTGTGGCGATTCCAGACCCTTGGATTGTACTTTGGACACTTTGGACCCCCAAGCGGAACTTCAGGAGGACGTTCCAGAAGTCTGTAGCAACTTGGGAAAAAAGCTCCATAAATGGACTGACTCAACTGCAAGCCGACATGCCCTGCTGGTTCGTCCTGCTAAAAAAACTCCAGAGGTCCAACTTCCAGAGTTTGACCGGGAGTTCCCTGGACAGCAAGCCAGTGAACCCTCACAGTACCCGGACTGGTGAAGAACATTGAGGGACCCCAGCAGAAAAAGCTCCAGAAAAGTTTCTAAGCCGAAGGTAAACTCTCGACCGAGGCCTACCGCAAGGGGTATCCGAGCAGAGCTCCATCGCGGTCAGTCTGACACTTCGATTTTGTCCCCGTCAAGCTCAACCAGATGTCCCAATGAGGCGCTATAGGTTTCTAAGTGCTATATAGTGCTAAATCTTTAAATTTTAATATCTATGGGTCCCTACATTGGAATCTTTATTGTTATGGTGTCATTTTAAACATCAAAATATTTCTTATTTTTATAAACTGGTCTGGGATTTTTATTTTGTGTTGTGTCATCATTATTTACTGAATTGGTGTTTTGAAATGCTTTACGTGCCTGTCTCCTAGTTAAGCCTGCCTGCTCGCAGCCAAGCTACCAAGAGTTAAGCATGGGAATATATTGACACCTTTACTAGTGGTCTTATTGTCAGTGGTAGATGCACATTTACCACTACTAATAATCCACTTTCCAACAGGAATCCACACAAGCCACACCTTCCTGGACTCCCCAAAGTGTCTAGTTTCAGAACTTTCTGGGTTTGGTAGGTTTCCCTAGGTGACTGCCGAGTCCGGGACCGAAAATGCAGATGACTTCCTTCCAAAGCCAGGTTGTTTTCTGATTGATAATTTTGGAGACCTTGTTGTTGGGGGCCATTTTCGGTGGCATAAGTAGATGCTGTGCTTGGTCAGCTCCTGACCGCCTTCGCGTCGCCCTGAACCAGACTGTGCTCTCTTCATCCTCCAATGCTGACTGTGGGGCCTCCCAAGGCAGGTCAGTGGGCCCTTTCAATGATTACGGTCCGTGCGCTCCAGTTGGGTCTCTGCAATAGCGGTGCTTTTCTCTAGCTTCACTCATTGTATGAACAGACAGGGGGTCTGCTTAGGAATCCCAGTAATTCTGCCGGTGGTCTCCATTGTTATTCGCAGTGTTCGGCACAGCAGGCCCCCAGCGCTTCGCAGAGGATGCCTCCTCAATACTTTTCCCTGTCGCGGACATTTGGCCCACCCACACGTTAGGAAGCATTTTTATCAAGCGACCTGGGGAATGTTGAGTGGTAGGAAATTTGTGCCAGCCTGGTTATCCCTCAGCTGTCCCACACGGAAATGTGAGGAAATTGTGATGTTTTTAGCTGAATTTTAGGTTTGCAGGAGATTCTGGGTAAGAAAATATTGGGGGATCCACGCATACCACACAACCCTGTACTCCCTCAGGTGTCTAGTTTTCATAAATGTTTGGATTTGGTAGGTTGCCTTCCGGGACCAAACTCAGGAGCCCCCTTCGCAAAAACATGTTGTTTTGTGATAGATAGGGGGGCACTTGGGTTTTTGTTCCCCGGCTTGGCAGCCATCTAGGGATACCTACCAAACTCAGACATTTCTGAAAACCAGACACCTGAGAGAGACCAGGGAGGTGTGGATCCCCCAATGTAACCCAGAATCGCCTGCAAATCTAAAATTTAGCTAAAAAAAAAAATTGTCACATTTCTGTGTGGGATCAGCGTGCCGGCACAAATCTCCTACTACCCAGAGTCCCCCTCGGTCTACTGATAAAACTGATACTTCCCTTGTGTGGGTGCCTGCAACAGGGAAGAGACAAAAACGTGTAGAGATTGAAGGGGCTCCAAAACGTGTCCATAAGGCAGTTTTTTAAGTTAAGCTAGACAGCGCATGCCCTGTCTCTTCGAGACCTGTTGTAATCAGTCTGTGGGCTTCAAGTCTATCCTCTTTCTTGCCATTGCTTTTCATTTGTCTGTCAGTGTCCTTTAAAAATCCTTGCTTGCTAGTGGCCAGTCCTGCCTCTTTGTCCCTCCTTTCTCTCTTCTGTTCCTCCCTGTTGGAAAATGAGGCAGTATCTGTGAAGCCTGCACAAATAACATGACTACATTTGTCCTTCACTGGGAACCAAACACCCAATTGTAGCGCCGGACTCTCAGAGGGTAGCGTTGCAGAGCAGTCTGAGGCTTACTCAAGGGAGGTGGTGTGGGCTAGTAATTACCATTTGCAGGTGCGCAGAAATAACACTCAATAATTGATTGTCCAGTCTGTACTTTGCTTTAGAAAAGTGAAAGTACATTTATTAAACACACACACTTCTCAATACTATGCACCAATTAACAAATATACATAAGCTGTTCGAATTACTTTGTGACATTGCATAATATCTCCACCCCACCCTCAAGGGGGATGGGGTCTAGTACCCCCACTCCCATGTATGCCCATCATCTTGCCCCCAATGCAGGTAGTTGAACATAACCTGGAGCAAGGGCCCTGCGCACTGGCACCATCCCAGTGGCGACCCACCCCATTATCTCAACAAGCATTTAAAATAGGTAACCCTGCCTTAGTGACACATAGCCCTGACTGAGCATGTCCTACTGACCCTGAAGTATACACCCCTGCATCTTAAGGGCTAGCAGTCTGGGTTCTTCACCTAAGCGCAGCAGCAAGAATGCATGTTTAAACATCACTTTAGAATGACAGTACTCATCACATTTGTGGATCATTAGAATGCATTACAATTACAGCCCCTAAAGGCATCACAGATGAAAACACAGGATTAAGCATATACAGCCAGACACCCTAGCAGGAATGTCTGGCAACATAACCCCACTTTGCTTATATCACCACCTTACACAGATACTTCACATTACGCATCACCTTCAGTCCCTCTAAAAGAAATAACCTTAGTTAATGCATTTCTGGTGCAATTACACCTCTTCATCTCCAGGGGGTGCCCTTTTCCAGACATCCACCACTCAGCCCTTCACTCCTTGATGCTCTTCTCCATACACCCCCCAGCTGTACAACAAAAGTTCCAGCCCAGGAGGTGTTAAGATGCTGGCTGTGCCCTTGAGGGGTTATTCTTTTCATCTTTTCAAGTCCCCATGAGACTTAGGGAGGGACTTCTCTTCGTTGTACTGGGGGAGATTGCATTCCTCTTGCAGCTCACCCTGCACCCTTGCACAAGTGTGGTGGTGACCCCGTCCTCCTGGGTCCACCACAAGCAGAGAAAAGCTGACTTTTCCTTGCGGGCCAGTCCGGGCCTGCAAGGCATTATGGGGTGCCTCCTCCATTCCCTGTGCATATTATAGTAGCGGCTCCCCCGCTGCTTCGGAGGGAGCCGCGATTGTGCTGTCGGCGGCTTTGCCGCATCTCCTGCCCTCGATAGGGATCCCGGTCCCACCCAGACACCCAGGTGAGTGTATGTGGCTCGGGGAGCCCACCCCTTGCCGCTCTGCTGCTTGATTGGGGGCATGGTCCCACCCGGGCCCCTGGCTCCTCCTTTTGTCTTTTGGGGTCCGGCTCCGGACCCCCGCAGGCTCTCTACTTTGGAGGGCAGACTGGGGATCCCACCCCTGGCTGTCCCTGCCGGCTCCCCGCCCGGCCAGCACCCTTGCGTGCTGCCGCTGGAGCCGGCACAACTCTTCTCGTCTCTGCACGCTACTGCGGGCAGACACTCAGCTTCTGCCGGGTCCGACAGGACCTCGGGGGAGTGCGATGGCACTCCCCTGCCTTCCTCTGGCAGCAGTGGGGGAGTGCAGCGGCACTCCCCCCTCCTCTCTTCTGACATCGGGGCCCGGAGATGGAGTCCCAGGCCCCCTCCTCCTCTTCACAGGGAGTGTGGCGGCGCTCCCAGCCTTTGCTTTTTCGGCGGGGGCCTGGGTGGGCTCCTGGCACCCCACAGGGGGACATCTTCATGGGGAGCCCGACGGCGCACCCCGCCTTAACTTCTCACACAAGGGGGGGATGCGCGACGGCACGCCCCCTTCTCCTCCACAGCACCATCATTTTCACTTCGGCGGAGCCCGGAGTTGGGATCCCAGGCCCCTCTCCCCATTCCCAGGGGGGCGTTACGGCACTCCCCTGCCTCCGGTTTCGGCTGGGCCAGGGTGGGCTCCTGGCACCCCGTGGGGGATTTTTCACGGGGAGTGCGACGGTGCTCCCCACCTTTTCTTCTTTGGGGGCAGCCCCCGGGACCTGACCCACCCCAGGGGCATTATCTGTACGGGCGGCGGAGCCCCACGCGCTTCGTCGTCGGTTGGCCACAGGTCAAAGGTCGCCTACCTTCTGGGGGGCATATCTCAGCCCCCAGGGGTCCGATCTTCCTGCTTTTGGCTTCTTCTTGATCCTGGTGGTGCTCCCCAGCCACTGGGAGCACTCCCATTCGCCCTCTGGGCCTCTCAGAGGGGCGATTGAGCAGGGAGCTGTCTTCACTGGCTCCCAGCGCCAGCCTTTCGCCTGGCTCTCCTCCTGGGCCTCTCTTCTCCCTGCGCAGAGGCCCCTGCTTCTGCGCACTGGTCCTGGTCTCTTCTCCTGGCGCTGTTCAGGATCCTGGGACCGTCAGGGGACTCCGCCTTCCAGCTGCCCATTGTGCCAGGCTCCAGCACCTTCTGCTCCCTCAGCAGACCACAGCCCAGAGAGAGCTTCTCTTCCTGTGCAAGTTCTTTTAAAAAGTTGGGGAGGGGGCTGGCAGGAAGTCTCTGTTTACCCTATCACACAGCGACACATCCCCTGTTCCCTCCTTCCTGCCCAGGCCTCTGGATTTGTTCAAGATGGCGCATCCAGGGTCTCCTGCCACATGGTCTCTGAAAGCTCCCCCCCTTCCCCCCCAGGCTGCCTTCCCTCCAGAGCGGCCTGCTGCCTGGCACCAGGTGTCAGCTACTGATGGATGAACCTGTAGCTCCACCAATCTTTTCTGCTTGTAGTGGAGGCCCTCGCCCTTGGAATGCTTGGTGTGCTGGGCTGGGCCTCTGAGGCCATGGCTTGGAGAGGAAGGTCATTAATTCAGCCTGGCAGGGTGAGCGCCCAGCACCTGGTGATGAGCTGACTCAGAGAAATCTAACATTTCTGGATGACCCAAAAGCAGTACAAATATGACTTGGGACTCTGCAGAATACTTCTTCTCACATAGGTTACAGTGGACTTTAGTGCGTGTCTGGAATTTGTAGGAAAGCAAAACTAGCCCATGTGCTCCCTATCCCCATAAGACAGTAGTGGAATAACCACTGTAAAGCACACTGACTTTCCCTGACATGTTTCTTCCCAGTGTATAGAGCCTATTCAATGTCACCACCCAATTCTGCATAAGTCCTGCCACACCATTCACTTTGTATCTGCTCTGGGGGTGCGCACGCCAGGAATCTCCCCTGCGCAGCCCGCACACGTGCGCAGCGGCCTGGTCAAGCCACCGGGACACCAGAAAAAATCCCCATGCATGTTTTTTTGGATGTATGATGATACAACGCGTACCATCACAACGGGGTATGTTACATCGCGGTTTTGACAACGCAAGTCGTTACATCGACTTGCGTTGGAGGGCGCTGGATTTAGGAATAGTGTGAATTACTATTCCAACTCCAGTCTACGTACAGTAGGGAAGGTGTTGGAATAGTAATTCACACTATTCCTTAGTCTAGAGCGCCCTCCAGTGCAAGTCGGTGTAACGACTTCCGTTGTAAAAACCACGATGTAACCATACCGCGTTGTAATGGTTGCGTGGTAAAGGATGTTTCCCATTTGTTTTCATTGTGAGTTCACTCTGGGTGAGTCCCAACTTATGAGGCTTTCCCACAGTAAAAGCTCAACACTTAGGTGCTCAAAAAGGGAAAAATCCAGGCGGCCCATAGTGTCAGAACCACCTTCTAACACTCCCACAGAGCAGGGACTTAGTACTGTCTCATTGCACTGTGGTTCTTTATCTTTTCTTTGAGGGACTATTTTTTTCTTGGTTTCCTGCTCTGTTACTGTTTGTCTGTTTAGCTTCAGTGCATGATCTGATTTCATTAAAATATAGCATTCTTCCTCCCACCTCCTCTTAATTCCACAGTTCTGTTACGGCTGCCTGTTAGACCTGGCACCTTGGCGTGAGTCTCCCTTCTGATTTTTGTCGCTTTGCCTCATGTGTTTTGCTGGTGTTGGCTGCTCAGAGCACTGTGCCACTGCCAACCAGTGCCACAGTGCAAGTGCTCCCTATTTAAAATGTATATGTTGGTTGGATTCCATGATTGGCTTATTCGGTTTACTATCAGACCCCAGTAAAGTGCACCAGGAGTGCCCAGGGCTTTTAAATACGAATGCTGCTGGTGGGCTTGCAGCACTGATTGTGCCACTCACAGAAGCGGCCTGGTAAAATGTGTCTAGGTCTGCCATTGCAGAACCTGCGTGCAGTCGGGTACTGTCATGCTGACTGGGCAAGTGCATCCCCTTGCCAGTCTCTGAACCTTCCCTTTACTTCATGTGTGTCACCCCTATAGTAGGCCCAAGGGCAGGGTGCATTGTAAGCATAAGGTAGGACAAGCCCTGATGTGTGTGGCATGTCCCAATAGTGAATTACAGCCATTTTCGTTTTTCACCATTGTAAGTCTACCTGTTCTCATAGGCCGGAATGGGCTGTTAAGATTGTTACATCCTATGATCCTAACATACCCAGGGAACATGGTAGAAAATCGAGTTTAGTATTACTGAACTCAGAATAATAAAATATATATTTTAGCAAAGATTATTTTAATGTTCTGTGTTTGCAAATGCCACTTTTAGGAAGTTGGCATTTGCTTGCCTAACCATTTCAGCCCGCCTCTGCGCTGATGTGTATCTGCTGTCTGGTTTGTGTGAGTGACAGGGCTGGGGAATCCCCAAGGGGCAGGGCTAGGCAGCCGGTGGTGAATAGGAAGATTACGCCAGGATGGGTGGGAGGAGTACACCTGGACTCTGAATAGGGCTGTGCTCTGCCACCACAATGCTGGCTCCATCTCCTGTGGAGCGTCTGATGACTCTGCCCTGCACACTGAAAGCAGAAGCCTGCATCATGTAAACAAAGTGCTCAGAAACCGGACCAAACTAGGCAAGGGCCCCCCGGGCCTGCAAGAACGAAAGAAATGTAGTATAAGTATAGGAGCCCTGCTCCTAAGAAATCAGATCCTGCTACAAGACGAACCTCTGCCTGAGGAGAAGGAACCGGGAAAGCTGTAGGAGGAGTACTGTCCGGGACCTGGGGGATTGGCCTGCAGTGGTGGCCTTGCTGCTGAACGAGAGGAGAAAGATTTGACAAGAAACTTTATTTCGCTTGTGCTGTTTAAGATCTCCAAGGGCTTGTGCTTGAGCTTGCCCCCTGAACGAAGTCCCAGGACCAGTGGACTTCAAATCCCTTGAGAAATCGCCGCCGAGAACCGCCGTTCTCATCGTGAAGCCGAGGCCGAGAGAAGTGTGCGCTGCCTAGATCGGTGCGTACACTGGAAAGACTGTGCCCAGCTGTCCGGCCCAAACAACGTGACTAAGGCCCCCTACGAGCCGTAGCTCGCAACGTGAAGGAAGGACTTCGTGCCGCACTTTGAGTCCCCCTCTCCGCATCGTACTGCTCAGCGTGCCCCCCTACCCCTGTTGTGGGTAGGCTGCGGCACGTAGAGTGGCTGGGTACGTCGCTCACCATCGGAGAGTACTGCCTGCTTCGAACCGCGCTTCAGGAAAAGGCGCCGAACTCAGGGTACGGCTTGTACGCCGCAACGAACATCAAGCGCACCGTAACTACGCACCGTCCCCTCGAACAACGTGACTGAGGCCCCCTACGAGCCGTAGCTCGCACCGTAATTGGAGGACATCGCAACGTACAACGTGCTTGATATCATCGCATCGCCCGTGACGAACTTTCAACAATAAGGTACTGTGTCTGTAAGCACCGCAAGGTGTACGCTTCGCACCGGAGCGTCTGCAGCGTTTGTGAGCCCCGCTTGTACGCACCGCAGGGTTACGCTCCGCACCGGAGAGTCTGCAGCGTGTGAGCTCCGTTCGTAAGCACCGCAGGGTGTACGCGTCGCACCGGAGCGTCTGCCACATGGGTGAGACCCGCTCCTAAGCACCTTTCACCCCCGTACGAACCGTACGAAGACGAGCAGAGCGCACAGAACTATAAAATACGCTTGAACCAAAGAACTGCTTATAACGAATAGTATTGTGGGCCTGTTTATCGTTAATGGGTCTTGTGCTAAGTCTGCTTATATTAAAAATATTTATTTTTGATAAACCCAGTGTAGAGTCCATTTGTGGGGGTGTCATTGAATTACTGTAGGTGGTCACAAATGCTTAACCTGTAACGCCCTGAGACAAGCCTTGTCTGCTCGCGCCAAGCTACCTAGAGGTTGAGCGGGGGTTGTGCTGGGAGTGTAACCCCTTACCCTGACTAGAGGAGAGGGTCCCTGCTTGACACAAGTCTCTACCTGTGTCAACCAGAGACCCCCGATTCTAACACTGCCTTTTTAACTGCTGCCTCCCCCACCATGGCTCCGCTCCATTGCTTGCATTTTTTTTTATTAGGCTGTTTGCACTCTTCAATCCCCACTGTCAGTTGGGCTTTTTCTAGTCGGATATTTGCTTGGTCTGGGCTTCCTTTTAAGGGGGATTGGGCTTGTTTTTTTAGTTATGGCCTGCAAAGGGTTTACATCCCGCCTCCTCTCTTTTCTGGCTTTTGATTGGTTCCTGTGCAGACCACTTACTTTTCCTTCAGTTCTGTTGGCTGTAGCACATTTTCTTGCATTGACCAATGCTTTTTTTAAAGCTGTTGTTGTGCCGTGCGCGTGCCTGTGTGTCTTGGAGTAGGGATTTCTGCCCACCATAATCATGTCTGTTTACATTCTTTTTCTCAATGAATGCATGGAGCACGTGCGCTGAAGCAGGGGTCAGTCGCATTCTGAAGCCAGAATCCCTGGTATGGAAACACGTACACCCGAGCATGCAGCATCCTGCAGAAGCTAAGCGCACACCTTGCCTCCAGACACATTTCTATGTCTTGTTTCTCATGCAGAGTAAACCATTGTTTATTTTATCAAAATATTTTAATTAATATAATATAATTTATATATACATATATATATAATATAATAATATGTAATATAATAATAATGATATAGGGCCCGATTCACAGAACTAACTTAAGACAAAATCCTAAACTTACTACTTTTGGTATTCACAGAAGTTAGGATTTTGTCTTAAGTTTGTCTTAAGACAAACTTAAGACAGACTTAAGACAGACTTAAGATAAACTTAAGACAGACTTAAGACAGATTTAAGACAAACTTAAGACAGACTTAAGACAGACTTAAGACAGACTTAAGACAGGCTTAAGTTAGGATTTTGTCTTAAGTTTGTCTTAAGTCTGTCTTAAGACAAACTTAAGACAAAATCCTAACTTCTGTGAATACCAAAAGTAGTAAGTTTAGGATTTTGTCTTAAGTTAGTTCTGTGAATTGGCCCCTCTATATATACTATATATTATAATATGATAAAATAATAATAGAATAATTATAATATATATTATAATATATATAATATAATAATATATAATTTAATTTATCAAAATATTTTGATAGGATCGGTGTCCGCCAAACTCTGATCACCCCCACCGGATATGCTGGCCGTCTTGTACCAACTAGCTCACAGTGCCACTAGAATCTCCTCTTACCAAGGAGAGAATAGTTCTTGGCAACCATCGAACCTGACAACCCTGATCCCTCAGGACTGTGGAAACAATGTACTACCTTTCGCTCAGTCACTCGTGCTTACTTAGTCTGTCTCAGAGACATACACCGAATAAAACAAGCTGGGCATTTTCAATAATCATTTATTGAACAGTTGTTATTGTGGTGTAAAATAGATGTGCTGCCACAACCGTTAGACAGTATAGGATATAAATGATTAACAGTACTATGATGGTAAAAGGATGGTATAGTTGTACTGTCTTGCTAAAATCATGAATTCATTCAAGTATATAAAACACATGATAATAAAAGGTGCGTACTCCTACCATACCTCCCTATCTAGATGTACCTAGCATGGGTGTAGGTGTTAAGCCAAGAATTCCTCTAGGATCTAGTCAACCCCATTACCTTAAGTGAGACTGTGGAACCCCGTCCTGGTCCTGGTCTCGAGTTGGACACCCCAAAAGGGATGTTTTCAGACCACTGCGAGGTGGAGTATCTGCATGCAGGAACCTCAGCGTCTCTGGTCAGTGTGTCAGCCGGGAGGTCTCAGTCTTCTCTAACTATCTTAGCAAGATGTGATGTATATATACCCATAGGTCTCCCCATGGGTCCTACCTTGCTGTATTACTGTGTCGGCCGAAGGATGACGTCGGGCATGAACTTTGTACATAGATTTTATACAGAAGATTGCAGTCCTGCTGTGCTTCCAAGAACCCTCATGCATAATGTATGAGAATTTTAACTAGGGAAAACCTGCATTCTGAATGCAGTGTAATATCAAGGTAAAAGGTCAGTCCCTGTACACCGTGACAAGTTTAATGTACTGAGAGAATATAGGTGAAGGGTAACGAGTTTACCGAGGCCTGTATTATAGTACCTATATGGAATATAACCAGCTCGTCCCAGGCGGTTATCTCCCACCTCCAGATTACGGCAGACCTCCTGCACTCTCAGGAGTTAACTATAAATGTGCCAAAGTCACACCTGATCTCTTCTCAGATGCTTCCTTTCATCAGAGATGTTCTGAATACTCTGCAGTTTTGGGCTTATCCTCCTAAGTGCAGAGTCCAGGAAATTCAGGATATGATGCTGATGTTTCAACCTCTAACCTGGATTTCCGTGAGACTGACTCTGAGGCTGCTGGGCCTCATGGCCTCCTGCATACTGTTTGTGACGCATGCCCATAGGCATATTTGGGCTCTGCATTGCAATGTAAAGTTCCAGTAGGCACATTATCAGGGGAATGGCTATGACATGGTCCAGATCTCAGAGGGTTCTGCACAAGACCACCAGGAGGGCTCGCTGAACACCAGAACGGGCAAAGTCAGCTGAGAATGCCTACTGGATCACGAGTGGCTTCTCCAAGCAGAGGTGGTGCAATGTCTCTTTCAGCAGTAGGGAGAGCCTTGGTTAGATCTGCTCGCCAATGTAGAGGATGCACAATGTCAGCAATTCTGCACGCTGGAGTATCTAAGGCGATTTTTGCTTGGAGACGCTTTTTGTCTTGAGTGGAGCTCCAGCCTCCTGTACGCCTTTTCACCAAAACCACTCCTACCCAGAGTTCTCCAGAAAATGAGGAAGAACTAGTCATCCTTGTGGCTCTGGACTGGGCTCGGAGAGTCTGGTATCATAAGCTGTTGAGAATGTTCATTGGTCCTCCGATCAGACTGCCCCTTCAGGAGGATCACCTGTCACAGCAGCAGAGAAGGGTTCTCCACCCACTCAAACATGTCAACACTCCATTTCATGCGTTAAAATTGAGCGACGACTGTTGACAGCTTTTGACCTTCCGCCTGAAGTCTGTTCTGTTATATTGACAGCTTGGTGTCTCTCCACCAAGACTGTAGATGCCTGGCTTTGGACCAAGTTTGTGGAATGGTGTACAAACAGGTTGACCCCTTATCTGCAACACTTTCCCACTTTCTTTTTGTTTATACTTACCGTGGCCCAGCAGGGCTCTGCATTGGGCACGTTGAAGAGTAACTTTCTCAGATTTTCTTTCGGCTACCAGATCAACCCTCCCTTTTCAAGTCCCCTATTGTAAATAGGTTCCTTAAAGGTCTTAAGCACATGTTTCCTCCAGCTCCCTTCTTTATGCCTCAATGGAACCTCAATTTGGTTCTTATTTTCATAATGCAGGCTCCCTCTGAGTCGCTCCATAACTGCCCTCTTAGGCTCTTCACCATCAAGATGGCCTTTCTGGTGGCAATTACTTCTGCCCAGAGGGTTAGTAAACTGCAGGCACTGTCATCTCAGCTTCCTTGCATTTCTTTTAACCCAGACAAACTGGTCCTTCTGAGTCACTGAAGGTAGTCAGCCAATTCCATTTGGGCCAGTTCATTATCTTGCCTACCTTTTATGCTCTGCCTCATCTTTCTAAAGAGAAGAGACTCCACCAGCTTGACCCTAAAGAAGAGCTGTAGTTCTACCTTCTACTTCTGGGTGGACGATCAACTCTTCGTGGGGTATGTCAGAGCCAAGAATGGGAAGCGCATGCAAAAGCAAACCATCTCCCAAAAGATTGTGCTCTTTATTAAGGTCTGCTGCGCATTGGCCAAGAAGCAACCTCCGGCGGGCTTGTGTGCTCATTCCACCAGAGCAAAGGCTGCGACCACAGTGTTAGCACATGGAGTTCCAGTCCTGGACATCTGTCAGGCAGCAACATGGGCTTCATTGCACATGTTCACCAAGCACTACTGCCTGGACAGTCAAGTCCTTCAGGAATGGCATTTTGCCTGTTCAGTCCTGCAGGTACTTTCTAGTTTAAATTGAGTTGCAGACCCACCTCCAAGGAGTATTGCTTGGGTATCTATTCTAAGGTAAGTAATCTGTTGCTTGGGGGGGCGCTAGAGGGCGCACGGCGAGATGGCCGCCTGCTAAGACGGCTCCGCTGGTCGGTGTAAGAAAACGGCAAACTTAAACGACATGCGGAGACCCTAGAACCATGAAAATGGCATACTAGGACGGCGGAACGGGTGGGCATCCTGGAGAACGTTTGAGGTGACCTGCAGATCCGGAGAAAAGGTGCCACGCACCGATCTATATTCCGAGCGGACCTTGCTGACTCGAGGTCAGGCAAAATGGCGGCGCCTGTTGCGACTTTTGAACCATGATGGGCATCCCGGACGTGAGTTGCAGAGGCGGAGAGGCTGCCTACATTGAACATGGGAGCGCTCTGAAAGCGGTGGTGGTCCCTGTTGAAGACACCGGGAAGCGGCGCTAAGGCGGATTGCGGGTGAGAGCGCGGAAGCGGGGACGGAGCTGGACACAAAATGGCGCCCATCATAGCGGCGACTGGTGCCCCACAGAAGACAACGAATGCATAGCGGGGCATGGAGCTCGACCTGCGGCGACTGCATGTCATGTGAGTGCCAGAACTTGCTCGAACTACTGTGATTAGGAAGCAGGCGGCAGGTGCAAGCGGACAACGGCTGAGCTTGGCGACGCGACAAGTGCGTGGACTGCTGGGCTGATCATGGGCTATGCGTGGAGGTGCAGGTGAGAGCTGCTCGAGCGGACGAGCGGACCGGACGGGAGGAGGGTGTCCTGGACACCGGAGAGAACGACCTGCGAGCCACCTTGCCCTCTTGGAGGCGGCGACGTGTGGGTGGAAGGCACTCCTAGGGCAAACGCTATAGAAGTGGTGAGGAAGGACGGGGTCGGAAGCGATCCTCCGCAAGCTACAGTGCGCGTTTGGAGGGGTTAAGCGACCACGTGGAGGTGAACGCCGCAATGGGTAAACACGATCGAGGCCGGACAAAATTACAGTTTGATGCCAAAAAAGGTGCGAAAGCGCAGTCGGAGACCCCGGAGGAGGCTGCGGAGGCTGTGCAGGTGGCACCGGTGGGTATGGAGGGTGCCCTGCAGGCTATACAGCAGAGCTTGCAGGACATTCATGGCAAGCTAGACTCTATTACTTTACGAGTGGACAACATGGCGGCTAAGCTAGATGGACACGGGGAGCGACTGGTGGAAGCGGAGACCCGTATATCGGCGGTGGAAGATGAGTCGCACGAAAATGTACGGACATGGAGCGGCTGCTGGATGTGATTAAAAACAAGGCGGAGGATTTGGAAGCGAGGTCCCGCCGCAATGACGTACGAATTGCGGGCGTTCCGGAATCCACGAACATAGCAAAGATGGAAACCTATGTGGAGGAACTGATCAAGAACGTGTTTGGAGTAGAATCCCTCTCGCCCATCTTCCTGGTGGAGCGCGCGCATAGAACGCTAGCCCCGAGGCCGAAGCCTGGCCTGCCTCTGAGACCTATTGTGGTGCGGATCATGAACTATCGAGATCGAGACACCATTCTCCGCATGGCCCGGGACAAACGCAAGGTCAGCTAATAGGGCAACGAGCTGGAGTTCTACCCGGACTTCACGGTGTCGGTCCAGATGGCACGTAAAGAGTTCAATCCGGTCAAAAAGAAGGTCAGGGAGCTGCAGATTGAGTATGCTATGCTATACCCAGCGCGTTTGAAGGTCACATATGACGGGAAAACGGCACTTCTACAGACGCCCAAGGAGGCCCAAGACTTTGTCAAGCGGATCATCACTAGACGTAAGGAGCAACGACGTGTGGATCAAGGCATGGACTCAAACTGAGGATGGATGTGCAGGACAGTGTCATATTTGTGATGGTGGACACAAAAGGCCACGGCTAAGGTGGCGGCAGCGGGGGTTGCTCTGGACGCTGCTGCACAGGAGATAATGACTGTGGGGGGCTGGTGTTGACCTAGGAGCAGTATGTCAGTTATCGCACACATGGGAGGTAAGCTGCAGACTGTGCTGGTCATCTGGTGGACACGAGCGCTCTCCCAAACGTTTTGGGGCATGCGGCACTATAGGTGAGATGGCGGGAGGTCTGCTGGGTAAGACATGCCGGGCGCCATTATGGCGCACGATACGCTGGCTCACCGCATAAAATATCACTGTTGGGATGTGTACCTGTTGTTCTAGCTAAGGAGGGGAGTACTAGGATCTTGCATGTATACCGAATGAAAAACCGACCACATCCATTAGGTTGGATGGCAATGTGTGCTCTTGGTGGACCCCCCGCGCGGGTGTTCCCCAAACCAAGTTGGGTTGAGATGTTCCATTGTAATGGGGAGTGTCTTTGGCAGAGTTGGGTTGCTGAAGTGGGTGGGGGGTGGTTGGGGGGGCATTGGGGATCGTTTCGTAGGTTGTGGTACGGAGGGGACGTTACAGATAGAAAGGGTGGTATTGAGACACGAGATCGGAGGGGGAATGTATGGGTTGACTGTGCTGGCAGCTGCTGTAGGCCAGTTGCCGTTGTAATGCGAGATAATAAGGAGGAAGATGGTAGACAGCACGATGCGTAATACGCGGTTGTCATTTCTGACATGGAATGTGCGAGGGCTGAACAACCCCAAGAAAATAAGACATATGTTGGCATACTTAGATCGTCATTGCATTGATATTGCTATGTTACAGGAGACGCACGTCACGCCAGCAGCACCTATGCTAATTGGGAGTAGATGGGCGGAGACGGTGCACCACTCGTCGTACTCCTCATATTCCAGAGGGGTAATGATTTTGATTAGAAAGGGGGTACAGTTTGATGGGGACACTACGTATAAGGATGAGGTGGGACGATTTGTACACGTAACAGGGAGACTGCGGGGACATAAAGTAGCATTGGTTAATACATATGGTCCAAATGTGGACGACCCGGAATTCTATACTGAGGTGTGGAAAAAACTGGGTGAACTACCTGACATGCCATTGGTCTGGGGGGCTGATTTCAATATAGCATTGCAGGATGGGTGGGACAGGTCGGACGGCACGGCTGCACCTCATACAAGGGCTAGGAGAAAATCGCTTGCTATCATGACTGACAGGGAGCTTGAGGATATATGGAGGACAAGGAACGGAGAGAGCAGAGAGGCGACGCATACGACAGCGGTTAGTAATAGCTGGTCCAGGATAGATTATTGGTTGGGGTCTGCGGAAGCACTCTTGTGGACAAGATCCGTGTGTCATTTACCTAGAACCTTATCGGATCAAAATCCGGTCAAACTCGCCATTGAACTGCCGAATTATATGCCCCCCCGTTTAGTTGGAGTTTCAATGCGAGAGCACTGACTGACCCATTATATGCTGACGCAATACATAAGGCAGTTACGGAGTACTTTGAACTAAATGCGCCAACAACGGAAGACCCTGGGTTGTTGTGGGAGGCGTTTAAAGCTACCATTAGGGGGATTTGAATTGGCACGAGTGCTGGAATACTGAAAGATATCCGCCAGCAGTTAGCGAGCCGGGAGGAGAAAATAAGCAAATTAGAGCGAGAATACGAGCGTACACAAAATACTAAACTGTTAGGTGACATACGACATATAATAACTGAATACCAAACACTCGCAGAGGACGAGCTCAAGTACATATCGAAGAGACAGGTAGCCAGAACATATGGCGAGGGTGGTAGGCCAGGTAAAACATTAGCAGCTAAAATCTGTGCGGGGAAGGTACCGCAGATAGTACGTGGGGTGCGTGGTGAGCAGGGGGACATGCAGTACGGGGCGCAGGATATCCTGAGGGAATTCCGTGCCACATATGGAAAATTGTACGAGGCACAGCAGACAGCATCGGAAGAGGAAATTGGGGACTATCTAGAGGAGGTGGCGATAGCATGGCTGTCGGATGCACACAGAGAGTACTTAGCGGAACCTATTACAGTGGAGGAAGTGTCAGAGGTGATTAAGTCACTACCAAACGGGAAAACGCCGGGCCCAGATGGGTTCACGGGTGAATTTTACAAAGCATTTATAGACCAAGTAGCACCTCATTTGGTTGGGGTGTACGGACATGCCCATGACCAGATGCTGCTACCCCCCACGCTCCATGAGGCGCTTATCATTGCGTTATCGAAACCAAATAAGGACCCTGAGAGATGTGAATCGTATAGGCCTCTGTCCCTAATTAATGTTGACGTGAAGATTCTTGCCAAACTATTGGCGAAACGGCTCCAGCCGCTAATGACCCGATTGATATTGCCGGATCAGTCGGGATTTATCCCCACCAGATCCATAACGCACAACACGCGAACATTATTTGCATTGTCGCACTATTTAAGGCCAACGACCAAAGCAGCTGCGGTCCTTCTGGATGCTGCGAAAGCATTCGATTCACCTAGAATGACCTTATTTACACAAGGTACTGCGCCGGATGGGATTTCCGTTGCGATTTCTGCAATGGATTCAGCTGCTGTACACGGCCCCGACAGCCCGAGTTAGAGTAAACAGATATGTATCTGGGCCGATACCTATTAGCAGGGGGACAAGGCAGGGTTGCCCGCTGTCCCCCTTGCTATTCGCGCTTGCAATGGAGCCGTTGGCGTGTAGGATACGGCAGAAGCATCGCTATTCGGCGCTGCAGTTTCCTCAAAGGCCGCTCCATATATCGTTATATGCAGACGATATGTTGCTTTATGTGCGCGATCCTGAGGTGAATTTAAATGCATTGCTGCGAGAGTATGTTAGGTTTGCACAGACGTCTGGGATAAGCATTAATTGGGCGAAGTCGGTCGGTGTCCCATTATCGGACACTACTCACCCGCACCAGATGGACTACCCAATTGAATGGCAAACAGACCCAGTGCGCTATCTGGGAGACTGGTATCATAGGGACCCGGAGGTAGTGATTCGAACCAACTATGGCAGGGCGGTCGGAGCGCTCGAAGGGAAAATTGATAGATGGATACAGCTGCCACTATCGCTGGCAGATAGACTGGCCATTGTTAAGATGGTAGTTTTGCCCAAACTATTGTATCTATTCAATAATATACCGATACAGCCGCCGGCCGAAGTGTTCCGTAGAATATTAGCGATGGTGCTTCGACTGATTTGGGCGGGTAAACAAGCCAGAATTGAAATGCGGGCACTGACGCTACCGTATACTAAAGGAGGGTTTAAAGTGCCGGATTTTTTGTTATATTATCTATGTGCGCAGGCGCAATTTGCGCACTACTGGTACCATCCCGTCCCGTTCCTGACGCACACGGAAGTGGAGGAGGGTGATGCGGCGCCAGTTCCACTGCGGGCAGTCTTTACGCATGTGCGCGCTCCGCTGCATAAGCGTGATATAAATACAATAGATACGACAAATAAGGTGTGGAGAGTAATGGGGAAGAAAGCACGTAAATTGCCATTATACGCGCCGGCTCTGCCTCTATCACACCATCCAGAATTGTCGGTGACGCAGGAGAAGGTAGGGATGGGGCTTTTGCAGCAGGTAGGCATGACCACGATGGGAGATCTGTTTAATAATGGAACGTTTCAGACAATAAGTGAGCTTACCTTTATTACTAATCAAACGCTGCTGTTTAAGTTCACATATTACAGACTGCAAAGAACACTGGGGACACTTTATCCTACGTTTCCTGAGGAGCCGCCACAGTTGCTGGCTCTGCAGTTTCTGATAACAACACCCACCGCCACTAAATTGGTGTCGAGGCTGTATGGTAGACTGCAAGAAGACATAGCAGGCAATACGCAGAAGTCAATGGAAAAATTGAATAGTGCATTAGATGACCCGCTGACGCTGGAAGAATGGGAGACAGCCTGTTCACTGACTGAATTACTAACACCTAATGGTAATCTTAGAATGCTGCACTACAAATATCTGCACCAGACCTATTATACACCGGCTAGACTTCGTAGGTATGGTTTAAGGGAAGACTCGCGCTGCTGCCGCTGTGGGGAGGAGGGGGCGGATTTCTGTCACCTGGCTTGGAGATGCGCGAGGGTGGCAGAATATTGGGTGACGGTGGTGGGGATGGTGGGCAAAATGGTGGGAGTAGAACTGGAATGTTCAGAAAAGACCTGTTTGTTGGGGATTCTGCCTGAATTGCGTTCTATTAAACGTAAATTTGCTGTGATAGCACTCTTGATGGCCAAACGGCGAATATCGCTCTGCTGGAATAGTAAGCTAGCCCCTACGGTTAAGCACTGGATCAAGGACTTAACATTCTGTAGAGATACTCTCAAAACGTATGAGGAGGAGCTTCCTGGAGGGTCGAGGCCCCGAGACTATTGGGTGTACTTAATTGACTATTTGCGACTTCATCCGATTGAGTGATCATGCATGACTACAATGGGGTGCTAAGGCTGCTTATGCCTATTGAGACACTGGCCGCCAGGTACAGGTGTAGGCCTGGAAGATGGACGATATTGTAACATGACCTACTTGTTTTTTTTTTTTTTGGTTTTTTTTTTATGTATGTTGCAATGTTGATTGCATTTCCAAAATGTTAATAAAAAGAAAAACAAAACAAGAAAAGTAATCTGTTGCTTGAAGTCTCTAACAGATGATCAAGTCACTTATCTTCGGTAATGCCGCATCTGTTACAAACTCTATCTAACCTCAGATTCTTTACCGACCCACCCATCCTCCCCGCTCTTCGAACGGATTTTTAGGTACAAGGCTGGTCCCCTTTTCAGGGCCCTAGTTTTACACACCAGTGACTCCGAGGTTCTGACGCAAAAAGAAACTGATGTCAGTGCACTGGGGTGGTGCCTATATAGGCACCGCGTACATCCCTTCCAGCATGGATTACAACACGTGGAGCTGAGCAGCGCCACCTATCGACGCACAGAGGTACTGCTCAAGAAACAATTTCTGGATCCAGACTAACCCTGGACGAACAACTACGCAACGCTCGCGAAGTTTGCGTAGTTTGTGCTACTTTGCGCTACGCGAATTGCACGTAGCACAGTGCAAAATCGCGTAGTGTAGTTGGCATTTTTTGCTCGCTCGCTGTCCTCACCCGGTGAGACTTTTTCCTCGTTCGCGATCAGCAACATCAAGATGGCAATCGTGGCCTTGGAAAATAAACCTCCCGGCGAGATTCTTAACGCGGGGAGGTCAGGGTTCTCATTGCGAGTGGTCGCGTATGCTCGCGACCGCTCGCAATGAGAAACTACCAGTCCGCGTTGAGAAAGCTGCCGCTCAAGTAAAAATCTACTCGAGCGGCAGAAAACGACAGCTCGCACTGTGCAAGATGCCGTTTTCAAAGATTGCACAGTGCGGACAAGCATTCGGCACTGTGCAATCATTGCGAACAGCACCCTACACAGTTCGCGTAGTGCTACGCGTATCTCGCGTAGTGTGAAGTGTACTTCGCGTAGCGCTGCTACGCGAACTACGCCCAGGGTTAATCCAGACGCCTGGGGAATCTGCGGCTAGATAGATTATACACCAGATAAGGCTTTACCAAAGTTAAGTAACTTTTTCTTTAATTTCAAGGAGAAATCTTACATTTCTTGGAGCCAACATCAACAAGGATTTGTGTCTAGTATATTCTTCGCAAGAAAGAGAAAAATTGATTCAACAATGCTTATCTTTACAATCGAAAACCACCGGCACGCTCATTCTTCTGATACCCATTGTCAGTTTCGTGTGAGGATTATTAAGGAGAAATTGAATGACCAGAGGCAACAGATTTCAGAAGATTGGGACAATTCTGCATACGTGACCCCTCTTATGAAAGTCTTTCCGAGGGTGGTCAGTAAGGAACAATATTTTCAAAGGTCTGCTGTTAAATCCAGTAAAATCACAACAGTTTTTTGACTTCTCAAGGAATGGCTTGGTTATCTTAAAAGATTAAAAGACTGCAGATGAATGGACTATGGTCGGCAGGGGAGTACAACATGCACATGAATATCATAGAGTTAAAAGGAGCAAGGGTAGCATTTAAGGCCTTCTTACAGCTGGTGCTGGAAACTAATATCAGAATTCTTACAGACACCACAACTATGTTTTATGTACTAAAACGAGGGGGTACCAAGTCTCTCATGCTTTCGAAGGAAACCCAAAAAATGTGGAGATGGCCATTTCTGCAGAACATATTCGCGGAGTGTACAACAATATACTTTCATTATTTAGGCTGGCACTACTTGGATATTCATGAAAGGCAGTTAGATGACAGGCAGCGGTATCTCATATTTCACAAATGGGGCACTCCATGTTGGGACATGTTTCTACAGACAACAACCACAAATGCACAAGATTCACTGGCAGATGGCTGTGTCCATGGTCAAGCGGAAATTATTTTGCAGTGGTCTGGACAGGGAAATTAATGTATGCCTTTCCCCGATACCTCTTACCAGCATAAGAACTATGGAATATGCCGAAACAAACACCGATCCAGTTCAAATCCGACCCATGCCTGTGGTCAAGAAACAATGCAAAAATTCCACATGACGCTCCTCAATCCTTAAAATTGATAGTTTGGCCCATCAGGACGTAGAATTCAAACTCTCGCCAATCCCAGAGGATTGTAGATAGGTTATAGACGCTGCAAGACCACCCTCTGCAGTAAAGACATAGAACTGCAAAATGCAGTCGTTTTATCTAATGGACAAAGCGACCAAAGTTAGATCCGCTCACATTGTTGCTTTACCACTTCTTGCTGTATTTATTAAGCCTGCCCAAAGATGGACTATCTGTTACTTCAATTAAGGTACACTTAGCTACTTTTTCTACATTTTTAAGGAAACCAAACCAATTATTATTTTCCCAGTAAATTATAAAAGTGTTTATGAAGGGTGTGGGGGGCGAAGGATGGGGGGTTTATACTCTTGACTCCATCTCTGAAACTAGCAACAGATTAGTATAACTGAATAAAGTTTTAGCGGGATTAATGTGAGCGCCCTTCGACCCCTTCCATAAAGCGAATGTGCAAAATGCCTCTTGGAAAACATCTTTTCTTTTAGCCATAACTTCAGGTTGAAGAGTAAGTGAGTTCCAGAATAATCATGCAAATAATCCTATTTGCATTTAAAACACAGAAGAGTGAATTTAATGACCAATTCCAAATTAATTCTAAAGGTACCTTCAGCATTCCATTTAAGGCAAACAATTGAATTAGCTGCATTTTTCCAGAATCAAAGACCCCAGCGGAAAAGTCCTTGCATTCTTTAGATGTAATACAATTCCTTTCTGTTTAGGGTCCACAAAGTGTTTCCGCAAATCAGATCAAGTGTTTGTTGCTTCAGACACAATTAATATAGGAGGTCCTGCTTCTAAACAGTCTTTACTGAAATAGCAGATCATTTCTTGCAGTATAAAATCTTATGAGCTCATGGATAAGACGTCAACGAACTTTGAGAGCTCATTTCTACCAGAGCAATGGCAGCTACCCAAGCCTATCTGATTCAGACTTCTAGCTTCAGAATCCTTACCTCACAATTATCCCCAGGTATCAGCCTGGATCTGGAATTTCTTGGCGGTGGTGTCATTAGGCTCCATGGCGTGCGTGATGTTTATATGGGCGCTACCCCAGTGCGCTGACATCATGCTTATTTTCTTTCCATGCTAGCCAACGCAGATCCAGAGAGAGCAACGCTCAGTCAATCAATGACTGAACTTTTTATTTACTTTTTGAGGATATTTTTTCATGACTTTTTTTTTTCCTTTGGTGCCTGTTACAAGCAGATGTCTGTGACAGACATACACTTGTTTTGGTTGTGGTGCTTGGAGCGAAACCATGACTCCAAGTTCTGCGACAACTGCAGCACCATGAAGCCAAAGGCACTGAGGGATTGTTCCCTGAAGTTCCTCGCCACTGATGTCGGACGACCCTGAAACGTTCTCGATTCCAGTCATGCTAAAGGTCCTGGGACTGCTCATGGAGTCGCTCCTGATTATTGTCGTCCCAGACAAAGTTATCGTGTAACTCCCACATACGAAAGAAACCCAAGAAGTTGAAGCTCCTCCACGTAGCCTGTGCCTGCATCTGTTTTGCGCCTTCCAGAGTTTCCCAGAGCAACCCCACCACACTCAAAAAGTTTTAGGAGGCCATGCCCCTCAAATTTGGGAGTCCTGACCCCTCTGGCATGCTTGCAGGCCCCACAGGTTTGGGGGCAACTCTACTGGATTCCCACCAGCGGAACTGCCCTCCGCACCAGTAAGGCCAAATGGATCCAGTGCTGGATCCAAGGCAACTCTGCCTGGCAGACCGCAAGCTTCTACGGACACTGCTTCAGTGCTATCATTCCCAGCTCCATCAGTGCTCTGTGGCAGCTCCAATCCCATCATCATTCCTGACTCCGATACGGAGCCGGATTGTGGTTGTCCATTCCCAACTCTGGTGCCGGCCGGTACTATGCCCTCCAAGTCAGAGCCAGTGACTTTTTCTTTTGATTGGACTAGGGAGGGAGATGATTGGGTGGGGCTGGAGGACCCTTATGCATTCCACCACACCCTTGATGCACAAGAGGACAACTGGTATGAGGAACTGGTGGATGCCAGTAGGTTAAACCCCTGACCTGACACTGGTTTGGCCTCTCCTCCTACCATTGTTACGGAGGAGGGAGCCTCCTTTGCAGTGGTGGTGTGGAGGGTGTGTAGGAAGCTGGCGATGTATAATAGTATATCAAAATGAGGTATAGTGTCCACAGAGTCCAGGGGGTGCCCAGAGGTATAGGAGAGGCTAAATTAGGTAAGTACTAACTGCTCTCTTTGTGGAAGTGTGGGTGAGCAGTTAGGCTTATCCATAAGGTGGGTTAAGCATTTATTGTATTTACTCAGTCAAGGACTGATTACACATACTCTGACAGAATCCAGACCAATTAGGTAAGTATGAAAAGGGTATACTTAGGTTTTATTTTAGAACCAAGCAGAACTTGGCACAGGCAAGTAAAATATACTCTCAAATGCAAGACTGTTCAAGGAAATGCAGTTGTGATTGAAGTTGCAAACATTACAGGTTTGTATATGCTTTGGAAACAGTTTAAATCACACAACAATTAATTTTAGATTACTTTTTAGTTACTGTTGGATTACTTTGAGTACTGGGAGTGGTATGCCTAGATTCCACACCTTTGAATCTCACAATACAAGGTAAGTAAGACTTTTCATACATTTACTGTTTAGTTCTCTTTTCTCCATACAAACATCAGTTCAACACATTTTTAGGCCCAAAATCTCTCAACATTGGTTCATATGGGAGAAAGTGTTAGCGGTTTCTCAGGTAAATACAGGACTTACGAGTGGGAGTTTTGGGGGTTATGACCAAGGTTCCCCAAGGTCTAGATGGGCACTCAAGTTTCACCACCTACAGCACTGGGGCGGCCGTGTGCAGAGTGCAGGGGCCCAATTTTAGCCAATGGGGCTAAGGAGGCATTAGGTTAGGGATTGCTGAGGAGCAGGCCACTCCTGGGGTTAAGATCAGCTCTGCAGGGACCAACGCCCAACACAGGAGCTGCACCACCAGCGGCACTGGGGCGGCCGGATGCAGGGTGCAATAAGCACCCCGTGTTTTTTAATGAAGACCTTCGGTTTTGCAAAGTTGCTGCAGGCTTGGGCGAGGAGACTTTCTGAAGGCGACCACCGGCTGAAGAGGTAGGTTGGTATCTTGGGGGATGCCTGGATACTATCGGTTGGGCCACCCAAGGCCGTAGGGCGTCGGGTACAGGGGTGTCTTCTGGCGTCTGATTTTCTTTTTTTTTTTTTTTTTTTTTTTTTAAAGTTTTTATTGAACAACAATTCGGTCACAAGTAAGGGCCTACAACCACCCGGGCCGGCCGCTAGGTACATAAGGAACTATACACATATCCAAGTTGCAATCCGTTCCCAGGGCACTGCCCCGCAGTGGCTCAAGATAGTTCTCGAAGAACAGCAAGCGTCAGTCCAACAGTAACAGAAACAAAAGAAAAACAATGAAAACAAAAGGCGAGTTACGAGGGATACCAGTGCGGTTCAGGCTCCCCCCGGGAAACTCCAGTCAGAACATTTGAGCAAGCCGCTAAAGAGAGGAGTACCGGGAGGCCGGGGACGGAGGGGGGGGGGGAAAGGGGGGTCAAGGAAGATGAACGTCCCTATGTAGGTGTTACAAAAAGCGCCAGGAACCGTCGAGGGTCAGGGGGACATGGCGATATCAGTGTCTACCAGGGGGGGCGTACAGATGCCTCCGCGATACGCATTCCATTGGCCCCAAATTCTACCCCATGCCCCCGGCTTGCCACGGGCCACATACACTGTCTTCTCCCGAAACATACACCAGTCCATATTCTCCTTCCATACTGACACGGTGGGCGGCCGTTGAGCGCCCCAAAGTTGCGCTATATCCCTCTTGGCAATCATGTTCCCTAGGGCCGCCCACCGAGTCTGAGCCGCGTTGTAGTCATTGGGCTCCCACACATTCAGGACACAGCGACGCACCTCCGGCAGCAGTACAACCCCGGTGACCTGTCCCATAACCGTGTGGACCCGGCGCCAATAGTCCGCCACCTCGCGACACTCCCAAAGGATATGAAGAAAGGTGGCGCTGAGCCCGCAGCCTCGTTTACAGAGCCCGTCGTCGGAAAATCCCATCGCGACCAAGCGCGGACCCGTAACATACACCCGATGGAGAATCTTGAGCTGTACCAACCGGAGACGAGCCGGAATGGCAACCTCCTTGGGGGACGACAGTGCAGACTGCCAGTCTTCGTCATCCAATTCGACCCCATCCCCAGTCCAAGCCTCCCGAAGGCGCACCAGGAGATCCGCCCGGTGATTAATCAATTTTTTATAAATTAAAGAAATAGTACTATCAGGGACATGTCCGTCAAGTACGCGGTCCTCGAGGGGCGAGGAAACAGGGACCGTGGTCCCCTCCCCGAAGACCGAGAGCAGGGCGTGTCGAACCTGGGCGTAGCGGAAGAACTCCCTGTCGGTCAGCTCGTATTCGGCCTGGAGCACCGCGAAAGTCTTGACCGCGCCCTTGTGCCACAGGTCTCCCACTTTGCTGATACCAATCGTGTCCCACTGGTCAAACCCCCTGGTGGTCCACAAGCTGCCCAGGCGGTCGGAGGCAAACAAGGGAGTAGCACATGTCATTCGCTCACTCCAGCCCGTGGCCGCAGTGGCAGCCCTCCAGGTCCGCACAGCAATCTTAGTAGGACCCGTAAGGGTCCGGTCAGCCAGGCGGGAATAAAGTGCCCTGTTGTAGTTCCCGCCGGGAAGCAGGAACTTGTCCATCTCATACGCCGGATTCAAGCCGGGCGCATACGTGGCGTGGTTAATGGCAGATAGCTGCGAGGCCCAATAGTACCTGCGAATGTCAGGAAGCGCGATGCCCCCGTCATACCAGGGGAGAGTGAGCTTGGCAAGAGCAATACGCGCCCGGCCGTTCCACACCAGTCTCCTCTGCAGGCTCTCCACCTCCCGAAAGTAGGCCACTGGGATAACGTCAAAGGAGTTCTGGAGTGCATAGAGGAACCTGGGAAGGGACATCATTTTAAACAGCGCGGCCCGACCCAGCGGGGACAGGGGCAGCCTGCACCACCGGGCCGTGTCCTCCCGCAGCCGCCGAAGTGGACGCAGAAGATTCTGCTCGTAGCGAGCCACCGGGTCCAGCGAAACGTATATCCCCAGGTACTTAAAGCCGCTCAGAGATATTTGAATCGGGAGCCGAGGCGGCAGGAGAGGAGGACCACCAGCGATGGGATAAACGCAGGATTTAGACCAATTGATCGTGAGACCCGAATTGTTCCCAAAGGAGGTCAGAACGTCAAAGAGGACGTTGAGTGACTGCCGCGGTGAGGTGAGGTACAGGAGAATGTCGTCCGCATACAGCGAGACCCGATCTTCAAAGCCCGGGCCCCACCGGATCCCTCTAAGCGAGGGCTCCCAACGGAGCCAGGCAGCGAGTGGCTCCAGGGCGAGAGCAAAAAGCAACGGGGACAACGGGCACCCCTGCCTCGTGCCCCTGCCGAGGGCAAAGGGCCGAGAGACCCGCCCATTCACCACCACTTGAGCCATGGGTCCCGTGTAAAGGAGCCTCACCCAGCCAATAAATCCCTCCCCAAAGCCGAATTTATCCAAGACGGCCCAGAGGAATGGCCACTCAATAGTGTCAAATGCCATCGTGGCATCCAAAGAGACCAGCACGGCCGGCTCGGTGAGGAGCTCCGCCCTGGCGAGGACCCCGTGCAGACGCCGCAAGTTAAGAGCGGTGTTGCGGTGCGGGATGAAGCCGCATTGGTCCGGATGAATAAGGTCGCATACGACACTCAACAATCGATTGGCCAGGACTCTCGCCAGGATTTTAGGCTCTGCATTGAGCAGTGAAATAGGCCGGTAAGAGGTACAGCGGTCACGCGGCTTGCCCTCCTTGGGGAGAACGACTATAGTGGCCAGGCGCTGGTCGGCCGGAAGGGAACCCGCCGCAAGAGAGTCGCGGAACATGCGGCCGAGGAAGGGCGCAAGCTTATCAGGACGCAATTTGTATAGTTCAATGGGCAGACCGTTAGGACCCATAGCCTTGCCCGAGCGAAGGGAACGAATCGCGGTCGCTATTTCATCCGACGATAAGGGGGCGTCCAGCCGCACCCGGTCCTCAACGGACAGGCCGGGCAGAGCAATATCTCTCAATAGGAGGCGAGAGTCATCTTCGTCCCTGTCAGTCACCGGGGAGTACACCGCCCGGAGGTGGTCAGCGAAACATTCCACAATCTCATCCGGTTCAGTCACACACTCACCATCCGCAGCACGCAACTCGGGGACCACGCGATTCACTCTCTCCTTTTTGTCCAGCCACGCAATCAACTTTCCCGCCTTGTCCCCCGCGTCATACAATCGGCCCTGCTGCTCCCTATACATAGTTTGGGCCGCGTCAGTGACCAGGGACCTATATTCGAACTGTTTCAGGCTAAGGGCATGTAGCCCGTCCGGAGTAATATTCGCCTCCAAGGCCGACTCCAGCCCCGAGACGTCAGTCTCCAGCTTCACCACCGCCTCGCTCCTAACCTTCTTGGCCACCACTATCTGGGCGAGGGCGTGTCCGCGTATAACAGTTTTAAAGGCTTCCCAAAGGGACAACGCAGACGACACCGACCCCTCGTTTTCACTGAAGTATTGGTCCATGGCCTTAACCAGGCTGTCACGAGTCACAGGGTCCCGCAGGTACCAGGGGTTAATGGGAGCTATCCGCCCTGCGGACCGCGGCCCGGTGTCAAAGAGAAGCCACAGCGGAGAATGGTCGGAGATACCACGCGCCAGGTGTCTGACCTCTCGAATCCGACCAGTCTGCGCCGCTGGCATAAGGAAGTAGTCTAACCTGGAGAGACTCCCATGCGCCCCCGAATGAAAAGTGAACTGGCACTGGGTCGGATGCAGTAGTCTCCAACTATCCACCAAGCCGAAGGTCTCCAACATCCCACCCAGCCATGACTGGGCAGCGGGGAGGGTCCTCGGTGGGTGACGATCCAGTTCACCCGAAACCACAGAATTAAAGTCCCCGCCCATGAGCAGGAGGCCGTCCGGGAGGTCAAGCAGCATTCGACCCAAATCAGCAAAGGTGGAGTTCTGGAGGCCCGGGGGGACGTAGACTGAAACCAGGGTAAGGGGCTGCCCCTCCCACCTCCCAATCAGACACGCATAGCGCCCTCTGTCATCCGAGACTATCCTCGTGATCTCCACCGGAAGGGAGGTTCGCAGGAGAATGCCCACCCCCCTGGAGCCAGTTGTGAAACCAGAATGGGCTACGAGGCGGTATCCCCCTCTGTGCATCGCATGGCAGACATTGCCGACCAAATGCGTCTCCTGGAGAAACACCACATCAGGAGTCAAACGGCGCAAATATTGCAGTACAACACCCCGCTTAATACGGTCCCCCAACCCATTGACGTTCCACGACATAAGCCTCAACCCGTCTCCCCCCATCCCCTCCAATAGAGCAAGAAGCCCCCAGCCCGCAGCACCGCTCCCAAATATGGATAAAAATCAATTCCTCGCCCTGTAAACAAAAAACACACAACTAAACAACCCCTCTTCCCCCCCAACCCCACCCCAAGTCCACCGCCCCCCACCCTGCACCCCTGCGGGCCTAAGACCCCCCCCAACTTGCAGTGTGCCTGTCGCCCCGCTAACCCCATTCTACAAAAAGACCCCGGAGGAGGAAAGGGACCCGAACCCGCCCGCACCCCTCACGGGTCCTGGTAAAACACAGTATGCAAAAGAAGTAAGACCCAACTGTACAGTGCAAAAGCACAAAAGCGAGGACCAAAGGTCAGTCTAAGGGGACCCGTCACCTGCGGTGCCCCCAGAGGGCCCGGGCCGGCCACCCCCGTCCGGCAGCGAGTCCAGCCAGTCACTTGCGGCCACAGGAGTGTCAAAAAAGACTGTCCGCTCTCCATGCTCCACTCGAAGTTTCGCCGGGTAGAGCATCGAATACTTCAGGCCTAGCTCGCGGAGACGGCGCTTCACCCCCTGGAATCCCATCCGCTGTTTCTGGACCAGTTGCGTGAAGTCCGGGTAAAAGTTGACGATCGAGTTCTCGTAGCGGACCGGGCCACGGGTCCGTGAAGCCTGCAGAATAGCATCGCGGTCCCTGTAGTGGAACAGTTTAGCCACGATAGGCCTCGGGGGGGCCCCCGGCCGCGGCCGGCCGCCAGGAACCCGATGGGCCCGCTCCACAGCGAAGAATTTACTTAGGCCAACCGGGGACAGCTGCTGCAGGATAAGTTCCTCGACCACGAGGTCCACCGGGCGGCTGTCGGAGGACTCCGGTACCCCAATGATACGGATATTGTTGCGTCGGGCCCGTCCCTCGAAGTCCTCAAGCCGTCGGGCCATGTGGTCGTTGACCACTCTAATGTCCCCAAGCGCGGCCCGCAGATCCGACACCTCCGCACCCAAGGTGGAGGTCCGTGTATCAAGGGCCTGGACCTTCTCGTTGGTTTTAGAGAGGTCGGCCCGAATCAGGGTGACGTCGATCGCGACAGTGTCGATCTTACGGGCCAGGGCCTCATATTGCGTCGCGATAGTTTCCCTGATGCCCTCGATGGCGCCCATAATGTCCTGTAGGGAAGGTTCCGCAGCGACGGTCGTGCCTCCCCCCGCAGCATCCGGGGAGAGGCCAGCAGCGCCAGGGGACCCCCTGCCCTGGGTATAGCGGTCCATGTTGTTGCTCTGGACCGCTCCCCCGCGTAGTGAGGCCTTGGTCTTGCGCCCCTCCGGTCCCCCTTTGCCCGCCATGTGAGCGCCGTCACTCAATGGGACCTCCGATCAAGGGGTGCACGGGTGCCAGAGAAAGGATCACAAACTATCGGTGTAGGGGTCGGAGGCGTCAGACCCGTCCGTAGCAGATGGAAGCGAACCTCGGGCAGAGGCCCAAGAGGCACCCCGCCACCTTGAGCACGCACGCCAGCTGATCTCCTGAAGGCCAAAATCGAAACCGAAAGTGCTGAATCGGTGACTGGCACCGCGCTGAGGCCGCTGTTGTTCAATTGCAGCCCGGCCCCACGGGTCACCTCCACCCCGGCCTCCTCCGTCGGGTGGGTCCCAAAAGTTCCGGCGACGATAACTCAGGATTCCCAGGTCCGATTAGAATTTTGGAAAGAGATATATAGTCAGCTGGTCTTCTTCTCTCAGATTCCATACACCAACTCAGGATAGTCTCAGGATTTATTCCGAGGAGCAGAAAGGGTCCGGGGAGCCCTGTGCTCACGCGACCATCTTGGATGCGCGCTAGGCTCCTCCTTCGCGTCTGATTTTCTTACCAGCTCCGGTCGCGGTCGGGGGGACACTTCAGGTTGAGGCGGCAAACGCCATCTCAAAGCTTGAGGGAGGTCGGGGATCACCAGATCCCAGGTCAGGATCTCTGTGGAGACCTCCTTGTGGTGTTGGGCCACACAACTCGGGCCATGGGCGTCGGGTGCACAGTGATGGAAAATCTCACAGTTGCCGGAATCCGTATCCGTATTTTGCTTGAGCAAATCCGGTGCTCATGGGAGACAGAGTCTGTAAGATGGTTGCAGGGCAGGTCCTCTTGGCTCTTTGGATTGCTGGCTGCTGAACTCACTAGGGTTCTTGCTGTAGGCAGGGCGTAGACTAGCCAGGCTGGTAGGGCTGGGGCCAAAGCAGTTGATGTCCTCTTCTTAATCCTGGGCCAGCACGGCTCTTCGGTCCTTCTTTCTTTCTAGATTCTGAGGAGGCATGGTTCAGCGTTGCCCCTAAATGCTAGATTTAGGGGCATTAAAGGGGTGTGCAGGTCGGGACTAATGGGTCCCTTCCTTGTGGTGGGTACACCCCCTATTATGCCAACCTCCAGTGGGAGGGAGCATGAGCCTCTTTCTAATTGGTTGAGTCCCCTCACCTTCAAGATGGAGGGGACTGAGATGTGTGCTTTACCTCATCTCCCCCACCTGAGTGATGGGGTTGGCAAAGGTGGGCACACCTCTCCTCCTAGCTTGGTATTCCAGCCGATTCTCCGTCCCAAAGTGAGGGCATAACTGGTGGGAGTCAGTTGCTGGGGGCAGCAAAAGGCTGGTACAGCTTACAAAGGCGGCAGGCCGTTGAAGCTTCCCCTTCATGGGCCAAGCCCATCCTAGGGGAGGAGGCATGACACCTCTGCCCCGAATGGGCTTTGTTTCTGGAACCAGAGAGCATAGGCTCTCTAACCAGGGGCCAGGAAACCTGTCTGGTGGTGGTAAATGGTGGTCAGTCTTTCAGGAACCACACCAGGGATGGTCGTATTTCAGGGGAAATCTCTAAAATGTCCTCTGAGTGCATTTTGCATTAAATCCCACACTGGCATCAGTGTGGGTTTAATGTGCTGAGAAGTTTGCAGCCAAACTTCCCAGTTTTTAATAAAGCTGATATGGGGCTCTGGAGTTCGTAGTGACCAACTCCCAGACCATATACTCTTTATGGCTTTACTACACTTAAAATCTCTAAGAATGGACTTAGACACTGTAGGGGGTACAGGGCGCATGCCTCTGTACTCTCACCTGAGGGCTAGTGCACACTGCTAGAGGGGTGAGTTACCTAGGCCTCAGGCAGTGGTTTGCAGGCATGGCACACAGGGATGTGTGCCCTGTTGACTCTTCACTTTTCTGTGTACCAAAACACGTAGCCTGCAATGGCAGTGTGTGTGTGTTAAGGTACAGGGCCTCTAAGGGTGGCACAATAGGTGATGTAGCCTTTTGAGGCCTTCCCTGGTCACAGAGCCTTGAGACCCATGTCACATTTTACAAGGGGCTTACCTGTGGCCAAAGATGTGCCAAAGCTACAGGGTTGGGAAAGAACACAGGCCCTGGGACCCCGATTGGCAGGGACCCAGGCCACACCAAGTCAGGTTGCATCAGATGTCAGGCAAAAACTGTGGGGGCACTTTCCTACTGGGTGGTTCTGGTCCTGGACCGTATGCTAATCTCGGTGCAGTCAAGACCAACGTCAGCAGCAAAAGTTGGCCTTATCACTCCAGAAAATCGTCTAGAGGCGGAGGAAGCCTACAGACATCAACCGCTGCAGGTAAGCTTCAACAAAAGCAATGAGGTCTTCTTTCTCTCCTCTTCCTCATTCACTCTAGTGGAGGGAAGCACTTCAAGCCATCTGCAAGATTGGCAAAACATACAAAAAGACAAGTGGGTCTTGAATACTGTCCAGAATAGGAAACTACCACGGTGTTCATGACAGTACCACTTCACAGCAAATCACCCATCACCAACTGACAAGCCATGGAAAAACTGAAGAGAGCTGCTACATACTGCTTGCCTGTGGAGACTCTAGTTTAGTTCACCATTGCAGACTCCAGCTGTTTAAATACTGGGATTTTTTTCTTGACGTCTCACAATGACATATACGGAATGATAATAACATCCCATTCTGGCAGATCCCCCAAACTCTTCTTCCAACCAATACATACGCAGAACTATAAAAGTAAAACTAAAAATCTCATAATGGGGAACCCAGTGTGATAACCACGTTTGTGGACTATGATCCTAAGAAATTCATAAAGGGACCTGCAAAGCTGTTTGAAGCCGCCTATCTCTCACACTTCCTCATCCATCATACTGCTAAGTGATACATCCCATAACACTACAACCGCATCTTTGTGGTCTTTGCACACAGTGGCATCAGAAAATCTTTGGAGGCATCCCTGCAAAGAATGGTGAGGGATCTCCTCACACTACCCACACCACCGTGCTGACAAGCTGACTGGGACCCCCTTTTATGTATGGAAGACTGGGCCCCCTACACAGGGACCGGAGGGGTGAATGTTAAGCCCCTGATCACACACTTCCCACATAAAATCAAAACAAGGACAACACCATTCCAGTCTCATACCCTAATCTGTGAAGCATGCTTTCAACGTAGGCAAGTGCTTCAGCACCCATCTGAGGTTCTGTAATTCTCGAGTCTGACTCCATTTTGTTCTGTGCCACCATTTTGTGTTGCCCTCACGTAGGCCTGTGAAGGTAGCCTGGCGAATAAAGTGGCCTGGCCTTCTTAGTTCATGTATACATTAACTAGGTTTCTTTTTGACTCTGAAATGAACTGTAAGAAACTGACCTCTGCACCTGAAACTGACCCCGCAAAGCCAATTTCCCTGATCGATCTTTGTCTGAGATTGCCAATCAATGTTCAGGACATCGTTAACTTTTAGTTTCCTTGCACATGCCTTATCTTGTTCAGCATCTGTTACCGTTTCTTTTTGTATGTTTCTTCATTACATGGGTTATGCTTTCAATTATAGGTTTGTCCGGCTTGTGGAGATTGAATTTGGGACATTCCTAATAATTAACTTTTGGGTTGGGATACTGTAAATTGAGTTTTTGTTATGTGACACTTTGTTTGAAAATGTACCTTATTGGCTAGAATTTTGTGCAGTGGGTGTACATTTATAATGTGAATATTGGGTATAAAAGGAGACGTCTCGCCTTAGTAAAATGAGCAGTCTCCTGAGAATTTACACCGTGATGTATTTCTAGGATCACTGTTACTAGCTGCAGCTAATAAACTTGGTCTCTGATGCCATCCAGAAGTATTCCGTGTCTCTGTATACCAAGGCAGGTGAACTCGAAGATCTGAGGCGTGCCCCTGACGCCGCTGGGTTAAACCCCGGTTCTTCAACTGGCGCCTACCGTGGGGCGACTTCAGTGGTACTGGTCCAAGCCCGAAGATTGTGAGGAGCCCCGTGAGGAAATTCTGGAGGACGGCCGCCACTTCATCAACCCCTGCATGTCGACGTGGACCGAAGGCTTTTTCTGCGAGGCTTTCCCTTTCCGACGGCTGCGAAGGACTGTTGCCCTGACTGTCACCCTGTCTTGGACCCTCTTGTAAGGCGAGACGTTAGACGGTCTTCTGGTGGCGTGACAGACATTTTGGTTAAGTATAAGTGGGTCGCTCCCACGACTTTGTTTTGTTTCTTGGTTTTGATTCGGCCATTGCAACAGTCGAAGCCGGGGGGGTTCGTATATTTGCGAGTGTATCATTTTTGATAACCCCTTGAAGTTTGAAGCAAGACTAGTGAGCTAAAAGATGCCTGGTTTTAGCAAAATTAGGAAATGGTTTTGTTGTAGTTGTAATAGGGATTCCCGATTGGAGGACTCGTGTCCGATACCTCCGGTTGGAACTCCAACTTATGAGCTCTATTCAAAGCATGGTGTAGGTCCCATTACCTTTAATGCAGTATGGGTTCGTTATACAAGGAAAGATGGTGTTTTACGATGGCCCCAACATGGTAGTTTTGAATCAGATGTTTTAGATAACCTAGAAGTTGCGCTATTTAAGAAGAAAGCCCGGCCGGCGATGTTTGACTCTTTCCGCCTTTGGCGTAAGGAAGCCAAACAGCGAGAAATTAAGCAAGCTAAGAGAGATAGGAAGGAAAGGAATATATCGGTAATGCAAGCTGCTAGGCAGTTTAAGGAAGATGAAGAAGATCGTGCGATTGAAGTGTCAGATAGACAACATTGCATGGCCATTGACAAATGTTACCCAGCTTTGCCACCTCCCCTTTCAAATGTGACTGTAGTCCCTGAAAAGGATCCTTTGATGGCACATTTACTGAGATTACCACCCCCTTATGTGCAGGGTGCAACTGCACCTCCGTTACCTCCAGTTGTTGCACCCCTTGTTGTCGTTCAACCCCCTGTTGTTGTTCAGCCACCCATTGCTTCACAGGTGGTTCTTCCTCCCCCGGCGCAGCCCCCTCCAAGGCCGCCAGCCTTGCCACCAGCCTTGCCTCAAACTTCTTTGCCTTACACTCCTTTATCTTCGACTTCTCTTATTTCTGTCCCTACGTCTCTGTCACCTCAAAACACTTTGTCTCCTGTCCTCATGTCAACTTCTTCTCCCCTTCTGCTCGGCAACGAATGACTGAGACTGTCACTAGTCTTTTGTCTCCTTTCTTTGGGTCACTGAATATGACCCCTGTTTCTGAACGTAAGCAGAGACGTAGTCAGCTCCCTGGTCCCGAAGAGCGGGCAGTGTTAGATCTCCTTGCTAGTAGATGGGTTTCGAATACCTCCAAGTACAGTCCACAAGTGGTTATGGATATCTTCCTACAATGGGCGGCACCAAAACAAAGGTATGTTTTTGATGTCATGTGTACCTTCCTTCGTCAGGAGTGGGAAGATAATGAGTTGGGTTCAATTCCACTGGAATTGCTTAATGTTCAGTCTGAATTTGCTAAAGGGACGATAGTGGGTTCCGATGTTGAGGAAGCAGTAGAGACACTACTCACTTTTAGGTCTAGACTTCCACCTCAGTCATTGTTCGAACCTGACCCTTCTGTTAGGAGAAAAGTGAAGCAGTATCCTATGAGAGAGGTTCCCCTGTATGGAGAGAGGCAGTTGTGGCTGGTGCCGCTCATGGTATTGCGGCTGCACCGGCTCATTTTCAGCGAGTGTGGGTGCATGTCCCTTGGAAGAGAGCTGAGGTCCTGGCTCTTAAGCAGACTTTGCCTGACCCCCGTAAAAATCCTGCTGGTTATTATAAGGAGTTGTCTCAGACAGTTGATGCGTGTGTTATGAATTTAGCTGACATAGATATGTTGATGGGTAATGTAGTTCCTCAACCCTTGTGGGCGAAGATCCGTCACGAGGATCACGCGCCAGAGTTAGGAGATACGTGGGTTAATATTACTGCTGCAGATGGTCAGCAGGTAGGAGGTGCCAAACCTGAACCCTTAGTTGCAGAACTACCTGGTAGGATTATTAATTTAATGAAAACTATGATGCCTCCTCTGCGGGTGAATTGGGACAAGTTAGCAGCATGCAAACAAAAGAAAGACGAGAGTGTGTCTGATTTCTTCACTAGGTTTGAGGAAACATTCATTGATCATAGTGGTCAGGATATGAGTACAGAAGGTGGTCAGAGGTTGTTTGTAGATACGTTTGTTTTTAATTTACTTCCTGAACTTTCTAATAAGTTAAAGGACTCTGAGAGTTCATGGGCTGTTTCTTCTTCGGCTCAGATATTGGCTACTGCACAATACTATGAGAATAGAGATAAAGATGAGAAGGATAAAGTAGAGAAGAAGACTAGAGAATTAAAAACGAAAGTTCTTCTGCTGCAGGCTTATCCGCCTCGCCCTAATCAGCGTCAGTTTCAGCAACCTTCCCAGTTTCAGCAACCCCCACAGTTTCAGAAACTGTTGCAGAAGCCTGAGTCTTTTGCTTCGCGACTCCCGCTAGGCCCTAATCAGTGTGCTTATTGTAAAGAAGAAGGTCACTTCAAGAATAGTTGCCCGATCTTGCTACAGCGTGCGAATGGTATGTCTGGTCTGAGAGGTCGTGGTGGTTTCCAACAAGTACCTAGGGGTACGGAACGTGGTACGTTTCCCCAGAATGAATGTTCTTTTTCCCCTCAGAATTCTATGAATTATTTTGACCAACAGAATGTTCCGACCGCCCAGTCCGCTCAGTACTATACTGATGATTATTATGTTGGAAGTGAGAGTGCTGGTTTTAATGATAGTTAGGACAGCCATGGACAAAGGGAGGGAGTAGTGTCCGTTCCAGTAGACCAGAGTGGACCTTATGTTGAAGTGATTACATCAGGTGTGGCAGAACCTTTTCTTTTGGATACTGGTGCAGCAAAGAGTTCTATCATGCACTCTAAACTCCCCGGCGCACCTTTGTCTGGCTTGACTAATGTTTCAGTAGGATTTTCTGGCGCCCCAGTTCATAATCCGGTTTCTTGTCCTTTGCCCCTTTCTATTGGTCCCTGTGAATTGGAAGCTCCCCTTATTCTAACGACGGGCTGTGGCGAGAATCTGTTGGGTTTGGACTTGTTGAAAAGATTGCATGCGACATTATATTGTTCTCCTTCGGGAGTACATCTTACGGTGGGTAAGACAGTGATTTCCCCGATGTATCTGTCTAAGGATCGCCTTCCACTGGAACTGCGTTCTCTCCCTGATACACTTTGGGTTACAGGTCCCAATGATGTTGGTCTCTTGCAGATTCCACCCTACGTTGTTACCCTTAAGTTGAATGCTAAATTACCTCGCATTCCCCAGTACAAAATTTCCAGTGATGGCGAAAGAGCTCTTTTAGCGATTATCTATGATTTGGTTGAGAAAGGTGTGGTTGAAGAAACAAGAGGTAATGTGTGTAACAGTCCTGTTCTGCCTGTCCTTAAGCGTACTAACTCTTCTCAGCCACCTGTGTATCGGTTTGTGATCGACCTTCGAGAGGTCAATAAGATCGTTGTGTCACAGTTTCCTGTTGTCCCGGACATTACTGCTTTATTGACTATGATCCCTGCCTCAGCTGCTTGGTTTTCTGTTATTGATCTGAAGAATGCCCTTTTCAGCATTCCTATTGCTGAAGAGAGTAGGGATACTTTTGGCTTCTCTTTAGGAGGCCGAAGCTTCCGGTTTAAACGAGCTCCTCAAGGTTATTGTGAAAGTCCTTCTATCTATAGTCAGGCTTTGAAAACACAGCTTGATACCTTTCCTCTGCCTCCTGGTGCTATTCTTATCCAGTATGTTGATGATCTTTTGGTTGCTGCTGACTTTGAGGACATTTGTAAAGAAGTTACTCTTTCTTTGTTACGCCATTTGTCTGACCTTCATCACAAGGTTTCACCTTCTAAGTTGCAGTATTGCCGCCAAGAGGTGACCTACTTAGGTCATCTCTTGTCGAAGGAGAGAAGACGATTGACCCCAGAACGTATTAAAGCAATTGCTCAAATGTCTGTACCACGTACACAGAGAGGTGCGTGCATTTTTAGGCATTACATCTTATTGTAGACAGTGGATCCCAAATTGTTCTCTGTTAGCGAAACCTCTGTTGGCACTTACTCTTAAGGATACACCTCACCCTCTTCCCTGGACAGAGGAATGTCAGAAGAGTTTTATGGATTTACGAACTGCACTGTGTTCTGCTCCTGTGTTAGGTACTCCTGACTATAGTAAGCCTTTTACACTCTATGTGCATGAGAGAGAAGGTTGTGCGTTGTCAGTGTTGGCACAACAATTTGGAGACAAGCAGCGCCCATGTGCGTATTTTTCAGCTACTTTAGATCCGGTAGCTAGGGCGTTGCCTAGTTGTCTAAGAGCTACAGCGGCAGAGGCTGTTTCTATCTGACAGTCTGCTGGTTTGGTATTGGTTAATAAATTGATTGTGATGGTCCCACATGCAGTGGATACCCTATTGAATAGAACAAAGACTCAACATCTTACCAGTGCGCGTTTGTCAGGTTATGAGTTGACGCTTTTGGCACATCAAGCGGTGCAACACATTCAATCCAGCTACATTGTTGCCGATTTTTGTAGAGACAGATGCTCAAGAACAGCATGACTGTTTTCTCCGGACAGAGGAGGAAACGAAGGGTAGAGTTGATCTAAAAGATACTCCTCTTTCGAATCCTGATGGTACCCTATGGGTGGATGGTTCGTGCTTTAAGCTTCCGAATGGAGAGATGACTGCAGCATATGCTGTTAAAACTTTGCACACGATTGTTGAAACAGCACGTATTGCACAGAATTCAGCGCTAGCAGCGGAGTTGATAGCATTGACTAGAGCGTGTGTGTTGTCAAAAGGAAAGAGAGTGAATGTTTATACTGATAGCCAATACGCATTTGGCGTGGCTCACAGTTTTGGTCGCGTGTGGAAAGAGAGAGGATTTCTTACTTCCCATGGTACTAAAATTCAGCAAGGACAATTAGTGAGTGAACTTCTTGAATCACTTACTTTGCCGACCCAAATTGCGATAGTGAAGTGTAGTGCGCATAAGAAGGTTACGGATGATGTGGGTCAAGGGAATGCGTTTGCAGATGAAGTAGCGAGAGAAACGGTGAAAGATGTGACGAGTCGGATGTATGTTGCAGGTCCTGCCAGATGGGTTGTGGAAGAAGGAATGTGTGAAGATACAACAGAAAGTGTGAAGATGATTCAGGCAGAAGCTACTGAGAAAGAATTGAGTATGTGGAGAGAGAGTACGGGAATGTTGGATTCAACAGGCTGTTGGGTTGAGTTGTCAGAGCACCAGCGATGGTTTTTTCCGGATGCATATGTGCTTCCGGTGGTTACTATGGCTCATGGGTTGGCTCACATTAGTTCAAAAGGGATATATAAGTTGTTGGCTCCGGTATGGCAGAATGGTGGAATTCCTAAGTGTGCTGAGAATTTGGTTAAACACTGCATGATTTGCTTGATGCATAATCCTGGAAAGGGAACCCCAACTCCAGCGGGTCATTTTGCTCCTCCAACGTATCCGTTCGAGGTGTTGCAGATAGACTATATTCATATGGAAAGATGCAATAACTTGAAGTATGTCCTTGTGGTTGTTTTTGCCTTTTCCAGATGGATAGAGGCCTACCCCCTAAAGGATAATACTGCCCTGTCTACAGCCAAGGTTTTGCTCAAAGAATTCTTTCCCAGATATGGCTTGCCGAGGATGGTATGGAGTGATAATGGAAGTGAATTCGTGGGTCAGATTATGAAGAAAGTATGTGCGGGTCTGGGTATTAACCAGAAATTTCACGCTGCGAATCACCCCCAGTCAGCAGGCCTGGTCGAGTGCTATAATGGCACTCTGAAGCTGAAGTTGGCCAAGGTGCAAGCGAGATCTGGTCTTACATGGCCCGATGCCTTACCATTGGCACTTTTGTCCACAAAAACGACAGTACATTCTCGCGTAGGACTTCGCCCATACGAGATTGTTTTTGGACGCCCGGCGAATGTCTGGGGTGTGCCGAGGCCTAAGAAGGACAGTGATATCGAGTACACTATGTTGGTTGACTACTTACATGATTTGACTGCTAAATTGCGTGTTCTTCACCAACAGGTCCATGACACTTTGCCTTCAGTTTCTGTAGACGCAGGCCACACGATTCAACCTGGCGACTGGGTTCTAACCAAGAATTCCAGAGAAGAACTTGGAACCAAGATGGACCGGTCCATACCAAGTCCTGTTATCAACTCGGACTGCTATTAAGGTGTTCGGCAAGAAAAACTGGGTACATGGTACCCATTGTAAGAAGATACCTTTGCCCTTACCGTTCGATAAGTGGGTCCGGGAAGGTGTTGCCGATTCCGAGAGTGAAAGGGTTCCGAGATTTGTACCTTTTAGCGATGCACATCTGGAATGGACTCAGTCAGAACGTGCGGATGATAAAGTCTTGCAAGAAGCTGTGCCGCTGTGTTTGAGACTTGATACTACGCACCCAGAGACACTCTTTCAGGATCAAACTGTGCCTGGTAAAGAACGCTACAACTTAAGGTCTAAAAAGGAAAAATACAATTTGAATTTTTTTGTGAATTACACTCTTTCAGACAAGAGTCTATTTTTCTTTTTCGAACCACCATCCGGGTTCAGCTGCAGGGTCGCGGTATAAGAACTTAAGGGGTGGCCCGCGTATTGACGAAAGGTCTGCGGTTCTAGGGACGTCTAGGACGCCTGGACGCACACTTGAGTGAAGAAGGAAAATTGCCGCGAGCAGTACGTTAGAGGATGGAGTCTGTTTTAACTGAAAGAGATGTTGAGAGAATAGATCTTAAGACAAGATTTTGTACATTGATACATAGCAAATGTTTTATAATATTGTGCTTTTTGATGTTTTTAAGTATCACATTAGCTTGTGTGGGTTGGACTGTCTATGCTACACAACAGACATCTGCACCCACCTCCCAACCTATGCTTTCTTTCACTACTGTTTCTATGAACCAGTTTTATACGTTGCCTGAACATGAACAGACAAGGAGATCAGAATTTGTCAACAACTCGTTTATACAGTTGTTGCATCAGCATCAGTTAGTAGTAAATACCACTAATTGTTGGGTTTGTGGTCTTATGCCTCATACGACAGATAAAGGTATGCCATATTTGGTTTTGCCTTTTTCTTTTAATGGGTCTGTGTGGGCTTTTCAGACCATGTTTATCTATGCAAATGAGGTACGCCCCTTATATTCCCTTAAAAAAGATAACTCGAGCAATAGTGCCTTAATAAGGGGAATAGTAGCTATGATCCGAGATATTGATGCATATAATGCTATCCCTAAGGATGAGGTGCACGCTTACATTGGTTGGAACGTGACTGGATACAGTACCAGTTTGACAGAGAAGGAGAGACGAAAAAGGTCTCCCCCTATTTGGACTGTACCCCACCGAGGCCACTTTTGTTTTCAAGGTAATGGCCGGAATCCGAAAGCTCAGCTAGGTAAGAGTGCGTGTGCTCAAACCTATGTCTATTCATCTCGGACTTCTCAACCGTTTTTGCCAGCTAAAGGCACATATTTTGTTTGTCATGACAGAGCCTTTACATGGTTGCCACCTGATTTTTCAGGAACGTGTTATGTGACGTTTCTACTTCCCCCTACATACACTACTGCTTCAGACTATCATAGAACGAGATATGGTAGAGGTGTCTTCAATAAGGAAGATACCGCAGCACACGAAGTAGGAGATTTCTTCAAGGGCTTCTTGCCCTTTTGGGGTCCTATGATCAATAGTAGGCATATTCGACAGCCTGTCCGCGTTGTTGAAGCTACTATTAATAGAGACAGCAGGTGCTCTGAGTAATGTTACAGCTGAGCTTCAAGCGGACCGCCTTATGACTTTGCAGAACCGTATGGTATTAGACATCATACTTGCAGATCGAGGAGGAGTATGTAAATTGATTGGATCCAGTTGCTGTGTTTACATACCAGATAATGCCCCTACAGTGTACCAAGCCATCTCTGGGTTGTATAAAATCTCTGAGTCTATCCATGTGGACGAAGGAGACTGGTCATTGACGGGATGGTTTTGGGGACTGCTGTCCAAATGGGGATGGAAGATTTTGACATTCCTTGGTATGGTTTTAACCATCCTTTTCTCTTGTTGTCTTTGCATCCAGTGTGGTCCCGCCATTTGTAGTCTTTGTGCTACTATGTGTGTTCAGAGACCTGTCCCGAGAGAAGTAGAGAATAATAAGATGATGCTACAGCAACACCTTGATGACCTAATGAATATCGACATAGACCTAGATTCAGATTAACATGAGTCTTAGGTTATTGCCTACGTAATGGCAAAAGGAGAGTCTGAGGTTCTGTAATTCTCGAGTCTGACTCCATTTTGTTCTGTGCCACCATTTTGTGTTGCCCTCACGTAGGCCTGTGAAGGTAGCCTGGCGAATAAAGTGGCCTGCCTTCTTAGTTCATGTATACATTAACTAGGTTTCTTTTTGACTCTGAAATGAACTGTAAGAAACTGACGTCTGCACCTGAAACTGACCCCGCAAAGCCAATTTCCCTGATCGATCTTTGTCTGAGATTGCCAATCAATGTTCAGGACATCGTTAACTTTTTTAGTTTCCTTGCACATGCCTTATCTTGTTCAGCATCTGTTACTGTTTCTTTTTTTATGTTTCTTCATTACATGGGTTATGCTTTCAATTATAGGTTTGTCCGGCTTGTGGAGATTGAATTTGGGACATTCCTATTAATTAACTTTTGGGTTGGGATACTGTAAATTGAGTTTTTGTTATGTGACACTTTGTTTGAAAATGTACCTTAATGGCTAGAATTTTGTGCAGTGGGTGTACATTTATAATGTGAATAATGGGTATAAAAGGAGACGTCTCGCCTTAGTAAAATGAGCAGTCTCCTGAGAATTTACACCGTGATGTATTTCTAGGATCACTGTTACTAGCTGCAGCTAATAAACTTGGTCTCTGATGCCATCCAGAAGTATTCCGTGTCTCTGTATACCAAGACAGGTGAACTTGAAGATCTTAGGCGTGCCCCTGACGCCGCTGGGTTAAACCCCGGTTCTTCACAACATAGGTGTGATAAGCTCTCTATATACATTTTACAATACAATCTGCATAAGTGGGTGCATACTGAAGCATACTGAAGCTGCTGTTAGATTTTTTCATGTTTCTTGTCAGTCTAAGTGAACATTGGGAGGAAGTGAATTCTGTGTCAGGACCGGAGGCGAGGATTCTGCTCTACTTTCTTTATTTTCCTTTCCAGCAGTGTTCAACTTTAAAACAGAAACAAATATCTTTCCCATTTATCCCAGGGAAAGGTCAACACACTTGAATCAATGAACAGTCTTGTACAACCACAAAGGCATGAGGCTTCTGGGAAACCTCATATTTCTTGTCCTGCTCCTCTGGCAGTTAAGTCATCAAATTTCCTTCCTTTACATTACTGTGCTATTCTGTGGTTTTGATATTGTGCCAGCTGCGGTTTGATTTTTGGTATGCTACAGCGCTTTAATGGTTTGAACCGCGGGAACGTTCTTCATCGTTACAGTCACGGTGCCGATTGCCAGTCTTGGTCCGCATTGACTAGGTGGCATCTGGGAGCCGCTAGAGGGCGCACCGACAGCATGGCCCTTGTCTCGGGTCTCCACGAGGGACGCTACTCCCTGTCAGTTTCCACTCTTTTAAAAAGGTTCAGGAGCAGCCCAAACAAGGAGAGTTCTTTCCAGTCCAGGAGAAACTACACGGGTCAGGGATTCAGAGACACTGCCAGAGGCCTCTTCCAGGCCCAGCCAGGTGAGTCTTTTTCTCTCCCCCCCCCCCCAGTTACAAGTAGGGGGCAGGCTAGCTTTGTTCCCACGCAATTGGGAGTCCAGCACCTCGGACCCATGGGTACCTCCAGACCATCAAGGGGTTCCACATAGAGTTCTACGGGTGAGCGGTTCAGGAGGTTCGCCCGCGCTCTCTCGTCTTTGCGGAGTCCCAAGCTGCCCTAGTGGACAAGGAGGTGGCGTATCTCCTGAGCAGAGGGGCTATATCCCGTGCCTCACTCCACCCAAGGGGTTTCCCACGCAACTTTTTTTTGGTGGACAAGACCGATGGGGGCCAACGCCCGGTCATCAACTTAAGGGAGTTCAACAGCTGGTTGATTTACTTCCTTTTCAAAATAGAGGGAATTCACCTGCTGCGAGACCTCCTGCGCCCAGATGACTGGATGGTACTCCTAGATATGCAGGACGCCTACTTGGCGGTTCCTATCTTCCCCCCTCACCGTTGTTTCGTTCAACTCCAGTGGCGGGGCCAGTATACGAGTTCACAACTCTTCCTTTCGGTCTCTCCTCCGTGCCTTGATGCTTCACCAAGGTCCTCAAGCCGGTGGTAAAATACTTCAGGGCTTGGGGGTTCCGTCTTTTATATACCTCGACAACCTCCTCCTCTTGGCACAATCCCCAAAACTTCTGGCAGAGCAGCTGCAGACGGCAGTGGATTTGTTGCAGGGCTTGGGCTTCGTCATCAATGAAAAGAAGTCCCTGCTCACACCGGAGAAAATAACCACTTTCCTGGGGTTCATCAAAGACTCAGTGCACAAAACTTCGACTTTGCTGGCCAGAAGATTTCCAACATTTGCAGGGAACTGAGGAGAACTCTGGCCAGGCCTACTACTTTCCTCCGCCCCGGATATTATTATAGAATCGGACACCAGCAAATCTAGTTGGGGTGCAAGTTGCGGGGACTCCTTTACAGGAGGAAAGTGATCCACAGACTAGCAGCATCTCCACATCAACTGCCTAGAGTTATTAGCAGGCTTCTTCACCATCAAATGTTAGACCAAAGACAAGGTCAGCTGCAGTGTCCTACTCAAAATGGACAATGTCTCAGTGGTCTGCTATATAAACCACCTGGGCGGCACCAAATCCAAGGTGCTGGCGGACCTAGCCAAGGAGTTTTGGACATTCTGTCTCAATCACAGTATCTAACTGTCATCCGAGTACCTTTCCAGAACATCCAACGTGATAGCTGGCTGGTGCTCCAGGGTGTGGGCAGATATGAGCCTTTGGCAGTTGGACCCTCAAGTTTTTCGGAGGTGGCACTCCCTTTGGAGTCCGTTTTCGGTGGACACTTTTGCCTCTTTTCTCGACCACCAGCTTCCCAAATACTTCAGTTGGAAGGCGGACACTCTGGCAGCAGCGACAGATGCTTTCTTCCAAGACTGGTCGAGGGAGGTGGGTTATGCCTTCCAGCCGTTTGCCATGATAATGCACCTCTCAGCCCAGACCCGCTGGCAGCAGGTGAGAGTGGTTGTGGTCACACCCTATTGGAGATCTCAAGTGTGGTTTCCAGTTCTTCTGGAACTTTCCTGGGATATTCCAATCCTTCCACCCCCAAATCCGAATATCTTGAGGGATCCACAGGGCAGTCCCCACCCTCTGGTCCTATAGAGTCGGATGCCCCTCATGGCCTGGCGGATTTCCGAGGCCTTTCAGGCAAGGCTTAAAAAATGTTGCCGGAAGCCTGGGCAGAGGGCACCAACAAGCGCTACAGATCAGCCTGGTGCAAGTGTGTGGGTTGGTGCCTTAGGAAGTATTGGCATCCCATGGGGTACTAAGTGGTCCAAATTCTGAATTTCCTGGCATCAGAAGGGTTGGCATATAGTACAATCAATTCGTACAGGTCTGCGATATCGGTGGGCCATGCGCCAGTTCAAGGGTCGTGGTGGGTGAGCATCCTTTTGTATGTAAGCTCATGAGAGGAATTCGCCTGTCACTCCACTCGCAACCTAGATACTCTAAATTGTGGTATGTTAACAATGCTCTTGTGCATTATCTCTTGTCGGAGAGTGTCTGACGTGCAGACTTTGGACGTCTCTGGTCGGGTCCTCCCCAGGGAGTCACCTTCCATATCTTTTGGCGCACAAAGTCGGGATGGTTTCGTACCCCACCTTTGATAGACATCCAATCTATGCGTAGTTCGCTGCTTGAAGGCTTATGAGAGTATGACTGATAAGAATCATCCTCACGGGGAGCTTCAGCTGTTGATTTCCCTCAGGAGACCTTTCAAAGCTGTCTCTTCCCCCACCATAGCCAGATGGGTCATGCAGGAAGCGAGAATTGACATCTTGCACTTTGAGGCCTATTCGTTCACTGGCGCAATGGCCTCTAAGGCGTTTTCACTCGGGCTCGCCTCAAGACATAATACCGCGAACTGGTCTTCAGATTCCATGTTCAAAAGATTCTATTTCAAACCAGATGTGGGCATGGCTTCCCTGGTGGTTGACAAGCTTTGAATCAGCATAATCCTCACCTCCGGTCCTAGTATAGAATAAAAACTTTCCTAGTAGGCATGAAGGAAAGTTTCCATTCTATTAAGGACACAGAGGAGGATTATTCCCATCCTGAGTTTATCCGTCATCTTCCTGCCCGGACTAAGAAAGGCAAAGGTTTGGTGGTGTTCCAGCTCAATGTACGGTATGAGTATGGCCTCAAGTTATTTCTTAAGAACTGTTGTACTGATCTGTGTTATTGTTGCTTAAGTAACATAGTGTGGGAAGCTCTTAATAATGTTTGCATTGCTTGCCTTGTTTTGTTTCGCTAAGAGAATTTAGGTTATACAAGTTCAGGTTCATCTTTGTTTCCTCTGGCTTGTTGTAGGCTCAGAAGTTTCTAAAACGGACTAGAGGAATTCAGTGATAAGAAGAACGTCGCAGTCAAGAAAGTGGAGGTTTCCCAGAAGCATCGCGCCTTTGTGGTTGTACAGGACTGTTCATTAGTTCAACTGTGTTGACATTTCCCTGGGATCGATGGGAAAGATATTTTTTTCTGTTTTAAAATTGAACACTGCTGGAAAGAAAAATAAAGAAAGTGGAGCATAATCCTTGCCTCCGTGTCCTTATAGAATTGAAACTTTCCTTCATGTCTACTAGTACATTTTTCATTTTCATTGATCATATGTCTAAGTAGCGTATATTCAATGTTTTGCTCTTTTCTGCTGCTCCTAATCAATTCTCTTTTAATTTGCCATAGATCTAAATCATTTGAGTGTGTACAGAAGAGGTGCAGGCGCACTGATTTTTCTTGATTATATGTCCAAAATGGCTGGATGTCAATCTTCCTTCACTTTTATTTAGTTATTGTTGACTTGCACCATTCTGGAAACTGCTCATGTTCACCATTAATGAAAAGTTTTAAGACGTCCTTCGACTCTTCATGTGTCCTGAATGCTCATGACTTGTTTAAATGTTTTCCACTGTTTGGTTTTAATTGTATGGTTTTAAGTTACAACCCTAAGCTAGGGCATGGGGTTTTCCCCGATCTACTTTGGTTATATGTGTTGATGTTTAGAATTGTCTGTAAGTGGCAGTTGTAGTTTCCATAGCACCTGGTGTCTGTGAGAGGTGTGATACTTGTGCCCACCAGTTTTTCTGTGTATTTTCTTGTTACTTTATTAATGTATATGTGTCAACTTGGCGCATGTTCATTGCTATGCGTATTTTGTGATTTTATTTTTTGCAGCTTTACATTTACGGATATACGCAGGGCTGGTCGATGTGTGCCGTATTTTAACTTTTTAGGTCTCGTCCAGGCAGCGTATGCGCTGTCTCTTCGAGACATGCTGTATTCACTCTGTGGGCTTACAGTCCACCCATCACTTTTGATCCGTTAATTATATTGTCGTTCGCAAAGGCTTGCTTCCCGATGGTTAACATTTGTTATATGTCCCTCCTTCTCATGTCTTGCTCCCTCCAATTGAGCATTTGCCTATTACTTGTATCCTTTCACTTTAGTGTATTTAGCTTTGTGTATGCACATGATGGTGTTTTAAGAAGGTTGCGCGCCGTTTTCTCACGTCATGTTGTTGATAAAGCTTGTAGGAGATGCGTTCTAAGCGTTTTTTTTATTAAGTGTGCTTTATTTGTTTAATAAACATTTTCAGAGCACCACAATGTTAAATTAAAACAAGTTACCTCAATCCAACAGGTCCAAAGGCATTGTCCAAGGAACAAAAGTATACAATTCAGTGAATTAGTGTCCAAAGTATGAAGACACCAAGTCAAATTGAATGTCCAAGAGCTTTTATTTCTTTAGGCATTCAATTTAAATGATATCCAAAACTGGGACAGCCGACACGCGTTTCGAAATTTGACGACTTTTTCAAAGTTAAAAAATTAATTTGAAGAAGAGTATGCTTCACAAATGTATCTAGCAACCGAGATGGTATTTATTCACATGTACCTCGGAGCCCCAAGGACTAGAATCAAATAATACGGACCGGCTTTTTAAATCAAAATTGTTCGTACAAGAAATCCAGTAATATTCAAAATCTTGTGTAGGAAGTTGTGCTGAAGTTGTTGCAACCTAGTGGTTTAAGCAGTATTGGTGGTGATGGCCATAGTAAGCTGGTGGATCGCAAGAGTTACAGTGGCGGCAGCATTATCGGTATAAATGCAAAACATGGTGCTCTGGAAATGTTTATTATGTTATAAATATTTGAAAGTTTCTTTTTTATATTTGTGAAACACTTGTTTCGTGACCGTGTTTCTTTGTTCATTTGAGCACACGTTACATAGTTCTTTTATGTGAGGTGAAAGCATTATTGTTTGACCACTGTCACCTTTGTTTGTCTAGTGCTTTATTTGTTTAGCAAGGTTTTCATGTGTTGACTGTGTTTTTGTAATTTATGTGCTTTTTTGTTGCTATTTTACATAGCGCAAACTCCACCTGAAGGTATCGGAGCGCATTACACAAACACGAGTTGCAATAGACACTGGGAGACATTCACAAGCATAGAGAATTAGCAGACATGGAGAGATTAAGTGATATACCCAAAATCACAGGATGTTGACTCATTACAGCTCTAGCCCTTATGCCACATCCTTTCCCTTCGAGATCAGCATATAAGATTGCTGGCACTCCTTTGGAACTCACAATTATAATGCATTCCCATTATGTGTTCCAAAGCAACACTGGCCAAAATGTTTTCTTCTGCTGCATCCGAGTTCAATAGTGTGTGTGTTTGTTCTGGGCAGAAACCCATGTACTCCAAAAGGGGAATGGCTTGCAATGGGATAGGTAAAGTAAAAATTCCAAAAATATTTTCGGCCTGATTTCTAAACGAGGAAACCCAGGCATCCCACTAGCTTCCCACCCTAGTTATGAATTGTCACAATCAAAATGAATGGCATTTACAGTCCAGAGATTACTGGGATAATGGTAGATCTTTTCACATGACAAGCACTTTAAAGATATGCAACCAGAGCCTAAAACTGGAGACTGACTGTGCCACAAACTGCGCTGTAAACTAAAGACACACGTGCACCCTGTTTCACTAGTCTCTCACAAATTCTGATTGTATCTACGCTGCCATAACCATAGCAACCAGTAAAAGTTTGATAACAATCGTTTTCGACTGAAGTGTATTGCCCATCATTTACTTGTTTTGCTGCATCCACTAGCATCACCCTGTTAACTGGACAGCCTTGAATGCTTTCTTAATTATTGCTGTAGTGTGTTTTACAGCTTTTGCTAACACCTCTGTGTTGAAATGAAATGAAATTTACTTTTTTTTTTTTCACGGGCAGAAACATGCCATACAATTTTTGTTCTCATTCTCAACACCTCTTGAAATCACTGTTTATTCAGTGGGGCCACAGAAATCTGCCATTGCTTTGACCCTTCTTGTAATACGTGTGCTATCTCGGATGACCTTTATTATTTGTCCGTGTGCTGGTCACACAAATCTCTATGCGGCTTGCCGTCGATGTGCCTTCCAGTTGCCAGCCCGGCCTTCCCAAGTTTGGTGTGTTTTGTGGCTAGATGTATAACTTGGTGAAACATTTGAAAAAGCTGAACAGTCTAGATGTAGAGTTCTGCATAGCTACATTTTTATTTCATGGTATTTAAGCATCATGGTTGGGCAGCCAGTATGGTCAGTTAATTAAAGTGTAACTCATTCTTTTTCATGGTGTAATATTATGAACGTATAGCAATCATGGTCCCTTTGCGATCGATAACATTAAAACCCATTTTATTAACACAAACAATCTACACTTACTATCCACAAAGCTCTGCATGCCACTGGACCAGAATTTTTGAGGAAATCCTACAAAGTTACCACCCCCAGATTTAAGAAAACCAAATGGGGTGGAAGCAGCTTCCTGGCGGGGGCAATGAAGGCATGGAATATTCTGCCATTACACATAAGATCAGCATCCTCTCTACAGATTATCAGAAAAACTTATGAAAACCTGGCTTTTAACTCTATAACCCTCTGTCCCCCCACCCCCCGGCTCTCTGCTGAGCTAGCGCCAAGACACCCTAGGGTATACGTAGCGCTTTATAAGTATTCTAACAAAACATAACAACTACTGTAGAAGATCAATCAGGGGAATTGTAAGCGCGCTACTTACCCGTCAGGGTCTCAAGGTGCTGGGGAGGGGAGGTCAGCAGTGCTGCTCAGCTGAAGAGCCATGTCTTTGGAGGCTTCCTGAAGGTGTTCAGGAAGGGGGCGTGTCTGATGTCTGTCGGGAGTTCGCTCCAGGTCTTAGCTGCGATGTAGGAGAAGGATCTTCCTCCAGCTTTAGCTCTGTGGATGTGTGGGGTTTCGGCGAGGATAAGGTTGGCAGATCGAAGGTTTCTTTGGGGTACGTGGAGGGTGACTGTCATTGAGGTATTTGGGTCCGGTGTTGTGTAGCCATTTGTAGGCCTGGGTGAGGATCTTGAAGGTGACTCATCTCCACAGGGAGCCAGTGGAGCTTCCGTAGGTGTTGGCTGACGTGCTCGTGTCGAGGGATGCCGCGGACGAGTCTGGCGGCGGTGTTCTGTATCGTCTGGAGTATGCGTAGTAGGGACTTGTTTATGCCGGCGTAGAGGGCGTTTCCGTAGTCCGGCCTGCTGGTGAATAGTGCATGGATGACTGTCTTCCTTGCCTCGGGGGGTGGATCCATTTGAATGTCTTACGGAGGATGCGGAGGGTGTTGAAGCAGCTGGAGGTGACGGCATTGACCTGTCTGTTCATGGAGAGGGATGAGTGGAGTATGATGCTGAGGTTACTGGCATGGTCTGTGGGGGTCGGTGGGCTGATGAGGGCGATGGGCCACCAGGTGTCGTCCCATGCTGAAGGGGTGGTTCAGAGGACGAGGACTTCTGTCTTCTCAGAGATGAGCTTTAGGCAGCTGTTGGTCATCCATGCTGAGAAGTCCTGCATTCCTTTCTGGAAATTGAGACTGGTGGTGGTGGGGTCCTGGGTGAGGGAGAGGATGAACTGGGTGTCGTCAGAGTAGGATCCGATGCTGAGGCTGTGTTGTCGGACGATGGCGGTGAGGGGGGCCATGAAGATGTTGAAGAGGGGCAGGCTGAGTGAGGATTCCTGTGGGACTCCGCAGGTGATATCCGTGTGATCGGAGAGGAAGGGCGGCAGTGAGATCCTTTGGCTTCTGCCGGTAAGGAATGATCCTATCCAGTCGAGGGCAGTTCCTTGTATGCCGGCGCCGTGTAGTCTGGCCATGAGTGTGCGATGTTAGATGGTGTTGAATGCTGCTGATAGGTCGAGTACAATCAGGGCTGCCTTGTGGCCTAGGTCGAGGAGGGTGCAGATGTCGTCTGTGGCGGCGAGTAGGGTGGTCTCGGCGCTGTGGTTGCTTCGGAATCCGGATTGAGATGGATCAAGGACGGCGTTGTCTTCGATGGATTTAGTCAGGTGCGTGTTAACTGTTTTCTCCTCGACTTTAGCAGCAAAGGGGAGGAGTGAGATGGGCCGGTAGTTTTTGAGGTCCGTGGGATCTGCTGAGGGCTTCCTGAGAAGGGGCCTGACTTATGCGAGTTTCCAGTCATCTAGGAAGGTGCCGGTTTTGAAGATGGTGTTAATGGTGCGTTGTAGTTCAGGTGCAATGGCGGCTCTATGGTAGATGTACAGTGGGCAAGGGTCGGTGCAGTCCCCTCAGTAGATGCCTTTCATGGTCGAGGTGCTCTCTTTGGCCGTGATCGGTAGGATCTGAGCTTGTCGCAGATGTCCTGGGAGGGGGAGATGTCCGTTGCTTCGCTGCGGGGATTGGTGAATTCCTGGATGACACTGATTAGTTCCTTGGAGTTGCTTGAGTTGGCGAGGATTTTGTTGTGGATGAAGGTCCTTTTGGTAGTTCTGATTCGTTGGTGGTAGTCTGTCATGGCTTCCTTGTGGTGGTGTAATTTCCAGCTGTCTTACTGTTTCTTCAGTTCTTCTCCAGGCGTCTGCAGGTGCGTCTGGCTTCTTGGAGATCGGTGGTGAACCAGGCGGCTTTCCTGGGGCACTGTTTGTTGGGGTTACGTATAGGGGTTAGCTTGTCCGCGCAGTTGGCGATCCAAGTGTGGAACTCCCTAGCTGCGATGGGTGCTGTGGTGTGGTTGTCTCGGATTAGGGTGGAATTGAGTTGCTCGTCGGTGACTTTGCTCCAGTTCCTTCGCGATGGGTGTGGGCCTGGTTTGGGTGCCTTGGGTTTGTCGACGAGGAAGTGTACGCAGTGATGGTCGGTCCATGAAGGTTGCATGGTGTGGCTGAAGTGGACGCTGTTTCTTCCTGCGAAGATGGGGTCGAGGGTGTGACCTGCACTGTGGGTCGGTGTGGTAACGAGTTGTTTAAGTCTGATGTTGGCGAGGTTGTCACAGAGAGTGGTGGAGTTGGGGACGCTGGGGTTGTCGAGCTGGAAGTTCAGGTCTCTGATTAGTATGTAGTTCATCGAGGCGATGGCGTGGGAGCGATGAGGTCGGTGATGGTGGCAGCGAAGGAGGACCGGGGGCTCTGTAGGCGAGGGTGCCGCGCAGTGTGGAATTTGGGCTGGTCTGGATCTGGAAGTGCAGGTGTTTGGCGAAGGGGAAGGTTTCGATGGAGGTGGTGAGGCAGAGGAAGTTCTTGTGCACGATGGCCAGACCCTCTCACGGGTTGTTGGGGCGCGATCCTTCCTCTGAATCTTGTATCTGTCGTGGATGGCAATGGCGATGTTAGGGGCGGAGGAGGAGTTGGTCCAGGTTTCCATGGAAAAAGCTACGTCTGGCAAGAGAGAGTCCAGCAGGTTCAACATCTCCATGGCGTGTCTGTGCACGGAGCGCACTTTGAGGAGGATGCATCTTAGGGCGTCGTTGGCGACCGGTGCGGTGGTGAAGGTCATAACTGCAGTGGCAGCAAGAGATCTGGCCATGTGTCATGCTCTCCGTGGCCTGTTGGCAGTCGCTGTGCCTTCCGGGGTTGAGTGCGAGGATGGCAGCTGTGTTGTAGCGGTGGATGGTTCGAGAACCAGGGTCCCTGGCGCTGGCTGCGGTTGGGTCGCAGACGGGCTTACCTTTGGCATGCCTTCGGCGCACCAGTGGCACTCCCGCTGCGCGCGTACACCATTAAATTTAGGAGGGGGTAGGGACAAGAAGCTGGGAGGCAGGAGCGTGGGCAGTCAGGGGGAGGAGCAGAAGCGGCGGGAATGGAGGCTAAACATTGGCGGCAAAAGGAAAACAGAAAATAAACAGAGGCGGTAAAATAAAACAAAGGTGGCGGCTAAGTGGCTGAAGGCGAGGGGCAAGCGATGAGCGGGCTGAAGAAGGCTAGATCTTGAGCAGAGCAGACAGCAGGCGCGAGCACCAGTGGGCAGGCAGCAGCCTCAAACCTACCAGGAGGCAGGTCAGAGGTCTGTGAGCAAGCGACGGCAAAGCGCAGCTGCTCGGTAGAGAGTTGACCTAGACCGAGGATCAGAGGTAGAGGTCCTACTCGCGCTCCCCCGCTGCGACCGCCATTAAATTGGGGAGAGGGGAGGGACGAGAAGCTGGGAGGCGGGGGCTGACCAAGGATGGGGCAGCAGTGGCGGGACCGAGAAGAGAGAAAACAAAAACAGAATTTCTCACAAAGGGCCTAACTATTGGCTTCGCCAATACTTGTTTGGTTTTATCTCCACAACCACTGGTAGAAGGTTGCCCATGGCAAAAGCCATATTTATCTCAGAAGTGACATGTTGTATAACATTGGTGCTATTTTACAATTGCGAACCAAATTGGGCTCTTCCAAGCTTGGATTTCGATTATATTTTCCCTCAACTTAGATATGAATTAGTTAAACAAGTCCAAAGACACTAAAGGTCCAAGGCATCCATGTTTGATCTGAAAGAGACTATTAGTTATAGATTCCTTACCTTAGAATTACCTCCAGGCATCAGACTGGATCTGTAATTTTTTTTTTTTCATATCAGTACCTTTGCGCGTCGGTCGACTCCTGGTCCGTCATCTGCGTTTTGCTTCACGGGATAACATCGCCGTATCAACTTAGACGCCACCCCTGCGCGCTGACGTTAGTTCTTCTTCCGCGCCGCTCGAGGTCCTGGTCGAGGGGAAGGTCGCGGGATCGGTCGCTGAGCCATCACCATTCGTCATCGAGGTCTTCGCACTCCTCGGGTAAGTCAAAGCACAAGAAGAAGGCGAAGAAGCACTGTCGCTCTTGACCTTTTCCCCGTCCGATGGCTGACACAACGCGGGATCCAGAGCTTCGTCTGCAGCAGCCTCCAGACCTTCCTAGTCCGACCTTGCAGGACAAGCAGTTGTCAGTGGGCGGCAGGATCCGCCATCACCTCCCCCACTGGTGCAACATCACGTCGGACAGGTGGGTTTTGCAAATAATCCAAAATGGCTACTCCTTCCCCTTAGAGACTACCCCTCGCTCCATGCCGCCAATACTCCATCACATTTCGGAGGATCATCTGACCCTTCTCCGTCAGGAAGTCATGTCTCTCTTGGCCAAGGGAGCCATCGAACGTGTCCCTGTGCCAGAAGTAGGTTGTGGTTTATATTCCCACTACTTCCTGGTACCCAAGAAGGACAAAGGCCTGCGTTCTATCTTAGATCTCCGGAACGTCAACCGCTTCCTCTGGAAGGAGACATTCAGAATGCTAACTTTAACTCAAGTCTTGTCCACACTCAACCCTGGAGACTGGATGGTAGCGTTGGATATGCAGGACGCCTATTTTCACTTCCCTGTCATGCCTGCCCACTGGCTTTACCTATGGTTCATGGAAGGCCACGAGCATTTTCAGTACTCCCCTTTGGCCTTACCAGCGCCCCTCGGGTGTTCACGGAAGTGATGGCGACGGTCGCTGCTCATCTATGCAGATCAGGGATTCCAGTCTGCCCTTACCTCAACGACTGGCCTTTCGCAGGTGTGCTCCCCCAGGCCATCATCTCCCACCTGAGAATACGGCGGACGTCCTGCATTTGTTGGAGTTCAGTACCAACATGCCTAAGTCACACCTGACTCACTCTCATAAGCTCCTTTTCATCGGAGCAGTTCTGGATATAGCGCAGTTTCAGGCTTATCCTCCCGAACTGCGAGTCCGGGATAGTCAGGCTATGATACCGATGTTTCAGCCTCTATCCCGGATTTTGGTGTGAATGACCCTGAAGGTGCTGGGCCTCATGGCCTCATGTCCTCCTGCATGCTGCTTGGTGGATCATGCCAGATGGCATATGCGGGCTCTGCAGTGAGACCTGAAGTTCCAGTGGGCACAGCATCAGGGGAATATTTCCGATGTCATCCAGATCTCGGAGGAGACTGCAAGTTAGTTTCTGTGGTGGCTCACGAACCAGGATTGGGTCAATGGCAGATCCCTCTCCCTTTCCCAACCAGTGTTCACAGTAGTGGGGGTGATGGGGTGGCCACATGGGAGAGGCGGAGATCAGAGGCCTCTGGTCGCCGGCAGAGCCCGGGCTCCACATCAACCTTCTGGAGCTCTGGGCAATTTATCTTGCACTGAAGGCGTTCCTTCCTTCTGTCAAGGGAAGAATAGTGCAGGTGTTCACGGACAACACCACCACTATGTGGTACTGCAACAAACAGGGTGGGTTGGGGTCGTGGACCCTATGTCAAGAGGCTCTTTGCCTTTGGACATGGCTGGAACATCAGGGCATATCTCTGGTGGTTCAACACCTGGCAGGTTCCCTGAACGCCAGGGCGGACAAACTCAGCCGTCTGTGCATGATGGATCATAAATGGCGTCTTCACTCAGAGGAGGTGCAAGGTCTCTTTCAGCAGTGGGGAGAGCCTTGGTTAGATCAATTTGCCACCAAGGAGAACACGCAATGTCAGCAGTTCTGCGTGTTGGAGTGTCAAGGCGGCAAACGCTACGCAATGCTTTTTGTAGCGAGTGGAGTTGCAGCCTCCTCTATGCCTTCCCGCCAGTACCACTTCCACCCAGAGTGCTGAAGAAGATCAAGCGTGACCGGGCCAAGTCATTTTTGTGGCTCCGGATTGAAGAGTCTGGTACCCCGAGCTCTTGAGCATGGCCATCGATACTCCGATCAGACTGCCTCTTCAGGAGGATCTTCTGTCGTAGCCACAGGAGACGGTCCTCCACCCGAACCTGTCCAGCCTCCCCCTCCTTGAGTGGAGATTGAGCGGCAACAGTTGACGGCTTTCGACCTTCCTCTTGAAGTCTGTAATGTCATCTTGGCAGCCGGGCGTCCCGCCACTAAAATGGTATACGCCTGTAGATGGAACAAATTTGTGGCATGGTGCACAGAAAAGGCTGTGGATCCCCTTTCTGCCCCTCTTTCAGTGTTTCTCCTCGTCATTCTTTCTTAGGCCCAGCAGGGCTCTGCTCTGGGCACTCTTTGCCTTCCTGATCAGCCTTCTCTTTTCAAGTCCCCTATTATTAACAGATTTCTGAAGGGCATTACTCATCTATTTCCTCCTTCTACTTTTGTAATGCCCCAGTGGGACTTGAATCTTGTCCTCACTTATCTTATGTGTGCTCCCTTTGAGCCACTACATACTTGTCCTCTTCGTTTCCTTACTTTAAAGACTGCTTTCTTGCTTGCCATCACCTCTGCTTGCATGGTGAGTGAGCTCCAGGCCTTGTCTTCCAAGCCTCCCTTTCTTGCGTTCCATCTGGACAAAGTAGTCCTCCTTACCAGGCCCTCTTTTCTGCCCAAAGTGATTACCTCTTTCCACAGAGGTCAGACCATCACAGTGCCCACCTTCTTCCGGCCTCCGCACCCTTCCAAAGAGGAGGAAAGACTCCACCGTCTAGACCTAAAGCATGCGCTGTCCTTTTACCTTGACCGCACTGAAGAGTTGAGGTGGACGATCAACTCTTTGTAGGTTTTGTGGGTGCCAAGAAAGGTCGGGCAGTGCACAAACATACCATCTCTCGATGGGTCATCCTATGCATTAAGATCTGTTATTCTTTGGCTAAAAAGGAACCTCCAGTAGGACTGCACGCCCACTTTAGCAGGGCAACGGCAGTTACTACTGCTTTGGGACATGGAGTTCCGCTGGTTGCCATCTGCCAGGCAGCCATGTGGGCATCCCTGCACATGTTTACTAAGCATTACTGCCTGGATAGCCAAGTCCCGAGAGACGGCTTTTTCCGCCATTCTGTTCTCCAGGACTTCCTTGTTTGAACTTAGTTCGCAGACCCACCTCCGGGGTTGGTATTGCTGTGGTACCTATTCTAAGCTAATGAAACTATAACTAATAGTCTCTTTCAGAGGAACAAGCTACTTACCTTTGGTAACGATGTATTTGTAAGAGACATATTAGTTATAGATTCCTGACCGCCCCACCCAGCCTTCTCGTTCTGCAAACTGACATGTAGGGCAAGGGACTGCCTTACAGGGCCCTCGTCTTGTGCACCAGTGGTCAGTGTCTTGCATGGCTCTGCACTTCTGGCGTGGAAAGTCGTGTCAAAACTGACGTCAACGTGCAGAGGCAGTGTCTAAGTAGACACCGCGACATCATCCCGGCAACCACCAAGACGCCGACGACGGACATGGAGTCGACCGACGCCACCTGTCGACATGCAAGGGTACTGCTACGAAAAAAGTTCTCCAGGTCCAGTCTGACGCCTGGGAGTAATTCTAAGGTAAGGAATCTATAACTAATACATGTCTACATCGTTACTGAAGGTAAGTAACTTGTTCTTTAATAAATTTGGCTGTTTTATTATGTAGGAAGATAGAAAGCAGTAGTTTCCAACCCCACTTTTCATAGGAATAGCCCAGTTTTTGGATACTTCATTATTCTTGCAGTATACATATTTCATTCGAGGGAGGCTATGTTTCAGCCTGAATATGATCTCATTCCTGTGAAATGCACATTTTACCTATTGAGACGCCTAGACCAATTCTAACTTTTTTTCTTTTCAATCTCAAATCATTCCAGTGCATTAGGATGATAGTTCCAAATCAATCAGCTAAGCTTTGCCATTGCCATTTGTGCCGTTTTCCTTTGGTTGATCAGGTATACTGAACTTGAACATACTTATAGCAGTCAGGGTCATTGTTAGCTGTACCTTGTGGCTTCAGCTTAAAAAAAGTATCACTTTTAAAGACTGAATGTGGTTATTAAAACCAAATTGTATTTCATAATTAATAATGGTTTCTCTTACTTTTAATCTAAACACCCAAACAGTCCAATAATTCACTTACTGTTTTTCAATTAATTTTGAAAAAAAAACACCATTTAATTTTCATGCTGACTGCACTCAAATGAATATGTGCTAGCAGAACGTCTGACTCTGTAGCGCAGGGCTCACGGGTCGATCGCTGGTGGCAGCTCAGCACAACCTTATGGGGTGATATGTTAGCGCTTTACAAATGTGATTATTATTATTAGTATAATGTTGCCCTCGCATCTCAGGGTTTGGTTGTCACTTACAAATGACTTGGCTTTCAGCCTCATAATAATTTATTATTATTGCATTTGACCCCCAAATTGCAATATAGAACCATATTTTAATTTGTGTATGATAGACCACCTGGCTTGAACTGTTTTCGGAAATTGTTAGTATAATTGATGGTAGTGGGAGCTTTTTTAAGTCTGGGGTTAACCCACTCGGGGATTACTGCATGCAGATATTATAAACTAGAGTGGTTTTCCACTGGTGTTCAGACGCCCAAAGCGGAGTATCAACTACACCGTTTTATCACTTGACTCTCAGAACAGCAAAGTCGAGAAGTCCAAGGCTTACTGAGAAAGGTGGTGTGTAGTTAGAAACTCATCCCTCAACAGTTATTGGATGACAAGTAGAATATCATTGTCCAGCCATTACTTTGATTTGTAAACAGGAAAGTCCTCTATTGTTATAACACTCATTAAAGAAAAAGGATCTCACTCTACACAACTTAGCACAGCGCAGTTAATTGGGCACACAAGGGAGCAATGTCATTGCATGTTATGGGACAGTAAAAGTGTTTTATTGTGCAGTACGTTAGGTACATTGGCCCTGTGCAGGGGTGCGTTGGAGTTCCTGCAAGGGGCTATTGCCTGGTGCTCTAGTTAACCTCAAACACAGTAAAATCTATCAGTTAGCTCCCACTCTAGTACACTTTTCTCCCCCTTGGGGAATAACAACACAGCACTTTTCTTTGTCCCAGTGGTGAAGCCCGTGAAGTCTTTTCACATGTGCTACCCGCGTGCGCCGCTCTCAGAGGAGCCTGCTTCGATGGCGTAAACTCGCCATGGGCCACCAAGCAAGGATTCTTCGGTCAGACCTTTGCCCACCTAGCAGAGTTTATGCTTCATATTGCAATTCTAAATCAAGGGAAGGTGCACCTGGAAAAAAGTCAAAATCAAATACAGCAGTCTTTTAAGTTTCCTTTATTCTAGATAGTAAAATGTAAATCCGTATTTGTAAAGCGCGAACTACTCACCCTTACGGGTCTCAAGGCGCTGGGGGCCGTTGTGGAAATTAAGTGAGCTATTGCCCAGAGTCACATGATGCTGAGCCGGGGATCGAATCGTGAACCCTGTGCTCCGAAGGCAGCTGCCCTGGCCGCTGCACCACCCCTCTCCACTGTAGGTGGATAGTAAGACATGCAGTCAGACATCAGCCAACGCGTTTCGTTCTTTACAAAAGAACTTCTTCAGGGCAAAGTAAGTCATATGTAATGGTCATGTAGAAGTCACGACACGGAGGTATATAAATCAGATCACTACAAATCACCCCTGTCTGAGGTACCAGTGAAAAAATAGAAGTCACAGCGATCTATATCTTTAGTGTAAGCAGATAAGTACAAAGTTCATCTCAACAGAAGCATGAGTATCTCACAGAGAATCCCATCTGGAGGCTCAGCAATCAGAGTTCCAGTACGGCAGATCCAGCCCCAAATGTCCAAAGGGTCCTGGAAGTGTGGATGGCAAGTACGCCAGGCAAACAGTTTTGTCCACAGGACTCTTACATGTATTGATTAGGGATATAGATGCTGAACTTAGGGTCAGCCACAGTTTTTGGAGTTTGATGCTTCAAATGACATGCCAGTAAGTCATGGCAGCGTCTGCACAAGTCCTGTGGAGAGGTATGGGTGTTGGCAACGATTGCAGTGGCAGAGATTAAGAGAACACATGCACAGTTGATCTTGTTCAGTTCTATTTAATGCATCCACCATGTAACTGAAATGAAAATCAATTTTATAAAGCGCTCCATTCTCCGAAGGCGTCTTGGTGCTAACCAAACAACAGAAGAGGAAAAGAAAGAAGAACAAGCAGTTGCAATGCATTCGCTCTCGCCTTTGGGACCTTATAAGTATTTAGCTAAGCAGCACATTAGCCTGGGTGCTGAAAGATCTACTGTTCTTTAACATGGAGGGAATGTAAGCACCAAACTGCGTGACACGCCAGGTATGGGAACACATGGAGAGAAATATTGCGTTTCAGAAGGAAATGGTGTCGTCCAAAGCTCTGTTTTTAATATAAAAGGAGGTGGTCATATCACTGAAAATACAAGATTTGAAAAAAATATTGTCTATGGGTGCTCGTGGAAGACAATTTCTATGGACTGGAATCTAGAGAATGCTAAAGTGATTCTGGTATTTTATTGACCTCTGCTGGTCTTTTTCTATCAAGAAAGTTAAATGGAGGCAGTTGCCAGAAAAATAAACAAGCCTTTACAATGCAATCGGTCTCGCCTTTGGGAGCTTATAAGTGTTTAGCCAGCCATGCAGTATATTATCGCATATTACAGCAATGGACTGTGTGGCAGTAGTTTTGGCAGTGAACATGGTATTTGAGATGTTGGGGTGGTTTGAAGAGTATTAACTTAAATTATTGATAACAGTAGAAGTTTGTGTATGTTTATGGAAATTAACATGTATGCTCTGCAGTGTTTGAGGTGCACACAGGAAGAGAAAGGCAGACATTGCTAGAGCAGGGGACGTGCTCTGGGGAAGAGATGTATGTAGGAGGGTAGGATCTGAATCTTATGTTGCCCCCACTTTTTTTCTGATGTTTACACTGGTTTCTGACTATAGTCTGGCTGGGACCCTGCTAATCAGGGCCCCAGCCCCTCTGTTCTCTCTAAACAACTTGGAGTGCATATTAGATGCACTAGTGATTGGATACTGTGGTACCTTATGAGCCCCTAGTATATGGTACCTTAGGTACCAAGGGCATAGGTACTTCACAGGCCTACCAGGGGCTGAAGCATGTATTATGCCACCCCTGGGAAGCAGACTAAATCTGACACCACAGGCCTGCTACTACAGCCTGGGTGAGGTAGTGTTAGCACTCCTCACTGAGATATAGGTACCCTATACCTCTACCTGCACACACATATAAACCTATCAGTCACCCGTAAGGCAGGCCCTATCAATCCTGAGGGCAGGGTGCTTGGTTTCCATGTGAAGTAAGCAGCAAGTCTTCTTTGGCTCCCATTGAAAACGACGCCGCGACCCGACACCAAAAGACACCTATGCACCCGGCTTCCCTGGGTGAGATAACTCCAGCACTACGGTGCTCCTGTGTGTGTTGGTTAAGTGACTTGCTTGTAGACTCTCCCGAAGTATCCTAAAACTTTAAAATTCCAACCGCGACTTGCTCTATTGAAGTCTATTGGGATCCGCGGCTGTGTTCTCACACTGCATGCGTCTCCCGTGGGTCCTTTACTTACCTGCCTTGGGTGGATTAGTGAGGCCCCAGCGCTTCTGCAGGCCCTAGGCCTTGTCCCCTCGCAAGTCGATTTTCCTAAGTCTCTTTTTTAGTATATGGTCTGGTACGCCCCTAGGACCCCAGCCATATTTGTGCTTAACTTATTGTGAAACGTTGATTTGTGCATATGTTCCTGACTTCTAATCTCATAAAGAGATTAGTAGAGTGTGTCTAGTAATAAATACATATATATTTGATATATATACCTGTGTGGTGTCCTTTCATTTAGTAATTCAAGAGATTGTAAGGTAAAACAAGCTGCTTTACATTCCTCAGAGACTTGGCCTGAAGGCTGCTCTCCACAGCTACCACTAGGATAGCTTTCTTTAAAAGGTTGTCTTAAACCTATCTACCATAAGAGTCGAATTGTACTGGTGCAAGGTGGCCACTTTAACTAGTGACCAGCATATACCAGGCCAACTTCTCACAATGTGTAATAGGAGATAGAAGGGGATGAAAGATAGGAGTAGAAATACAATAAGAGAAAGAGGGTGATAACAAAAAATCAAAAGACATTAACACATTGCGATCGCAGAAATGTAAATGCAATGTGCTGGTGGATAAATTAAAATGCTGCTAGTTAGCCTTGACGTGCTTTTTCTATGCAGCCCCAAAACAATAATGGGGACCCTTGGGCCGGAGTTGGTGGGACATATGAACAATGCCCCTTTGTAAACATACAGCGCATGGCGAATTAAACTAGTACAATGAATACCAGGAAATCTCAGTAACGAACACCGGCTTTGCAATGCAATTGGTCTCTCATTTGCGAAAGTTAGAGCTAATGGCGTTGTAAATGACAATCTGGCACATGCATCAATCAAAAATCCAGTCGGTAAAATACCGAATCGGTAAAATCACCCGTTAGCGAGTGTCAAAAACCGAATCCCAATGCATCAACCCAAATCGTGAGAAAATAAAGATTCGCTAAAAAAATACCGGAAAAATAACTAATCGCAAATAACAAATCCGCAAAAATACCGAAGCGCAAATTACCGAAGTCGCAATCACCGAAATCGCAAATTGCTCCCGGCAAGTTCCAATGGCTAATAACGAATCGCTACACAATGCAACAAAATTCGCAAATACCGAAAATCCCAAAATTCGCTATTTAGCATGAGCAGATTAAGGGGAATCAGAACCTGGAGGTAAAGTAACAAAAAAAAGAAAAAAAATTTTTTTTTTAAATTTCCACATGTGCAACAGATCGTACCAATCAGCAAACCCTTAAATGTGGCCCAGGAGACCCTGTTGGCTAGCACAAAATGGCAACCCTCTACGTGCTTGCAAGGAGGATGCGAATCAATGCAGCAGGACAGCGCAGGAGAAGGGTACAGGAGAGAGTATTCCGAGTGCGCATCACCTTGCTGGGACAGAATGAGGACGAGGTGTATGACAAGTATCGACTGAATCGTGCCATGATCATGCGCCTCATTGCAGACCTCGAACCACTCCTGCAGCACCAGACACATCGGACCAATGCAATCCCTGCGCACGTCCAGGTCCTATGCAGCCTGCACCTACTGGCCTCAGGAAGTTTCCAGGGGCTAATCGCCGTAGCCGGAGGCGTATCGCAAAGCGCACTCTCGCGCTTCTTCCAGAAATTCATAGATGCCATGCTGACAATGATACACACCCACATCAGCTTCCCCACAACCCCACAGCAGTTGGACCGCAACAAACAGGCATTCTACCAGGTGGCCCATTTCCCCCATGTCATTGGATGCATCGACTGTACGCATATCCCCATCTGTCCACCCTCTGCCAATGAGTACATATACCGGAACCGCAAGTCCTACCACTCTATCAACGTGCAGGTTGTGTGCGATGCCAAGCACATCATCACGGACCTAGTGGCACAATTTCCGGGGAGCACACACGACTCCTACATATTCCGACACAGTGGCATCCACAGGCGTCTACTCAACGGAGAATTTGGAGAGGGACTCCTGCTTGGTACGTACACATACCTCTTCTACACATGAGCACCACACATGTATGAACATCACCGTTGCTAAGTCTTTGCTTCTATCTTGTAGGTGACAGTGCATACGCCCTGCGGGAATATATACTCACCCCCTACCTCAATCCAGTAACACCACAGGAGCAACGTTACAACGCGGCCCACATAAGCACAAGGAATGTCATCAAGAGGACCTTTGGGATTCTGAAGAGTCGCTTTAGAATCCTACATAAAACTGGCGGTGCCTTGCTATACAAACCTGATACCTACTGCCGGATTGTAGCTGTATGTGCTATGCTGCACAACATTGCGACCAGAAGGGGGATACCCATAGAGGTGGACAGGAATCACGACTACCGGGATGACCAACCACCCGCCCAACACCGACAGGCACACGTCCCTAACACAGCAGAGGGCCATAGGAGGCGGACATACATCATGCAACATCATTTCTGAACCAGGTAAGAATGAAAGATGACAAATTATTGGTGGTGCTACTGTTTAATGCACAGGAGCACTGAGGCATGTGCGACCAAACAAGCAATAAAATAATATATCCAAATAACTGTTGAAACAAAAGGCCGTTTTTGTCACGGCTGTGCAGCGTCAGAAAGGGGAGGACCATGGTTGCCCCACCACGGTCAAGTATGACTGTCAGTTAGTCTAGTGGCGCTTGCCACGGACGCCAAGCCTCCTCTCAGGTGTCTCCTCCACCTCACCACGGCCTGTCCCTGTGGAGCAAAGGGAACTGCGCCGCCTGGTGCTGGCCTCTGCTACCGAAACACTGCTCACACTTGAGGCAGCCTCACTGCCGTCCTCCCCTCCCAATGCGCTAGCACTGAATGTGCCGCTCTGCAGGTGTTCTACTGCAGCGGTGACCTGTCCTAGAGCCCTGGCTACATCCCCGCAAAAGTGTCCAAGGTCCACCTGCAGTGACACCGAGCGGCGTGCCAACACTGCGGTGCTGTTGCTCATCCTGGTGATGGCCTTTGTAGAGGCTGCGGACCTGACCAAGTTCTGCCGGTGCCTCCTCCTCTCGCTCTCATGGCCTTCCCTAATGGCACGGTGAGCTCATGTATGTCCTCCCTCAGGTACCCATTGCCCTCTGCCACCACAGTGGTCATGTCCCTCACTGCCGCTGTCATGGCACGCATATCTTTGGCAAGGCGCGCTATGTTAGAGCTGATTGTAGCCATGTGTCTCCCCTGCAGGCGCTGGACACGCAGCATCCTTTCCTCAATGGCACCATTTGGGGAGATTGCAACGTCGCCTGAGGATTGTGAACTGCGCAGAGACCTGCGGCGCTGTCGGGGTCTGACACGTGCTGGTGGTGCAGCAGGCGGTGGGATGCTTCGCAGACTTGGCCAGATGGTGTAGCAGGTGTTTGGCATGTTTCCATCACCTGCATGGGTGGAACTTGTGACCTGCTCCTCAGCTCTTTAGTTGCAGTTGTTGCGGCAGCAGGTGTTGCTGCTGCTGGTGGTGGTGGTGGTGGTGGTGGTGTGGTTGCTGGTGGAGGTGGTGAATGCGTATCTTGCGCGGTATCCACATCCGAATCGGCTGGTGTCTACGAAATGATCAGCCGCCCGCTGTCATCGGAATCCCCAGGAGATGCATCTGTGTGTGAAACAGTGCATGGTTAGTGGGATAGTTACACCTACGTAGTATTGTTAACATACATGTCCCTGTGTGAGCCACTAAATAAACAGTCTATATCCAGCTTCTACTGATGTGGTGATTTTTAAATCTATTTTTTCCTGTGCATGCACACCGGGCTGACTTGACTACAACTCCTATGATGCCCTAGTGTTATGAGTAAAGTTGTGTGGGGCAAAGCTGCATGCACACTCTGATCGTGCTGGGGGCTTGGGAATGGATTAACGCAATGCTGGGTATGGGCACAGGCATGCATCTTACCTTGGGCACTCGTGGCTGCGCCGGAGGTATCCATCTGGGTCACTCCCACGACGGCCTCAGGCTCGATGGTCCCTTCCACCAGCTCCTCCAGGGCGGTGTTAGCTGGCACTGTGGAAGGTCCGCCTCCCGTTCTGGATGCCTCCCGGAGCCTCTCCGCAATCCTCTCCTTCGCACGCTTCCTCAGGTCACTCCAACTGCATTTACCCTTTCTCGGATGCGCAGCCATATGCGCCGCTTCTCAGACTCTGGCACCTTTAGGGACAGTTTCCCAAACAGCCGATCGTGCTTGCTGCTCACCCCCTTGATCAGGTGCTCCAGCTCCCGGTCGGAAAACTTGCGTTTCCTCTTGCGTGCAGCTTCTGCGCTGGATGGTGCATCTCTCTCCATCCTGGTGAGGGTGGGGTCACAGTCCTGTCAGTGGTCAATCTGTGGGATCAGGCTTGCTCCTGTTGCTCCTCCTGTGTGCTCCTCTGGTGTGTGAATGAGGGTGGGGCAGCTGTACTTCCTGGTGGTGATGTCATCAGAACGTTCCCGAGCGACCCGTTTTATTGAGAAATCGGTATTAGCGATTTCGCTATTACCGATTTCGCTATTACCGAAATCGGTATTTGCGAAATCGCTAATACCGATTTCGGTAATTGCTAATCGGTGTTTTCACTACTCACAAATGAGTATTCGGTAAATAATAGCGATTTTTAAGGAATCGCTATTTTTTAGCGAATCTGTTGATGCATTCTGAAAAGCGATTCCTTAATAACGATTCCTTATTTATCGCTATTAAGGAATCGCTTTTCTGAATGTTGATGCATGTGCACCAATGTTTTTTACTTGTGTTATTTTGTTTCCAGTGGAGTGATCATTTATAAAATGAGAATTAAAAATACAGGCGTTGTAAATGCGAATATTTCTTGAAGCACATTTACAAAAAAAACTATTTTGGGTGGTGTTCTGACATGCTAAAATGGTAACAAGCATCCTGTGAGGTTAAGTGAAATGCACTTGGATACATAAGAAAATGAGGCGTCATGAGAAGCGTCAGCGGCAAAGAAAATTATTTAAATAAATTAAGCAAGTATTTTACAGTTAATATAATTTATGTGGCATTTATGGACATGCCTCAATTTGAACAAAACACAAACACATCACCCCTGGCTCCCAAAAACGCTTCCCTGCGTGCGTGAAATTCGGCACAGGCAAACTGAAGGAAACCAGGCAAAATAATAATTGCCCAATCACTGTAAACGAAACGTCAAACTAGCGCTATCATTTATTTTCGACACCTGTGATTATGTACTTATTACGTTATGCACTGCTGGTCGTACTACAAGGAGGAAGGAACATCATTTTCCTGCATTTCACTAAATGGGCCTTTTGAAACAGAAGAGGAGGAGGAGACGCGCAGGAAATCCTATACTATAGAACATTGGATTCAACAATAACCTCTATATTACTGCGTGGGTTCTCAAGGTATGAGCCGTCACTCGTGGCTACACAGACAGGAAGGGTAGGGGTGAAAAGAAAATGAAGACTTCTGCACAAGCAGCCTGTGCGGCTGGGCCCAGTGTTTCTTGCACTTAGTGAGGCTGAAGCCAAGCATCGCTTCCCCTAGCAACTTTTTAGCATGAGGTCAAAGTTAATCAACATAGCAGAATCCCCAAGGGCAGGGCTATCTCATGACCATGCGACTAGCAGGATAAACCATACACCGGGACAAAGACACAAAAATATTAAACTGACCAAAAATCCTACATTATATTTCATAGAGTATAAAGTGCGATAGAATAGCTTTTAATGTATACCCTATTCCCACCAGGGTGGGGACAAGTGTCAATTCCTGCGAACAAAATGGAGGTGTTACCTATAAGAGTGCTGCATAAATACCAAAGGAGAAGTCATTTAAAAAGGCATGGTGGAAATTACTGTCAATTGAGTTTGGGGCTCCTAAACCGGGTTCTAGATCACTTATCGCAATAAGGAAGCAAAGGAGTAGCAGCCAGCTCAGGTAGGCGGGGCTTAGACGGGACACTACAGGAACACATAATAAATAAATAAAGGTACGCTTAAAGTGAGAGCAGCACCATTTACGATGTAGGAGCAGCCAGCCGGGAGGCGGGGCTTAGGCGGGACACTACAAGAACATTTTATAAATAATAATTAAGGCGCACTTAACCCCTTCACTGCTGGGCCATCCCCCTCCCTCCCCCCCTCCTCCTCCCTCCACCCCCCCTAGCGCTGAGCCATTTTTTGGCTATTTGGCGTAGTTCGTGCTTAGGCCTCTGTACCTTTTTGACCACATAAGGTATCCACGCCAAATGTGCGTCCTTTCCTTCCAACATCATGGGGATTCTAAAGGTACCCAGGGTTTGTGCATTCCTGTTTAGGGGACCCAGAAATTAGCCAAAATACAGGTACAATTAGTTTTTTTTGGGGGGGGGGGATTCGAAAAAAGTGCTACAGATGAAAGCGTCTGTTTTTTTCCCTGCAAATGGTATAAAAAAAGGAGTTGTGGTGCTGGAATCACCATTTTCTTAGCTTTCAGGGACAAGCAGACTTTTGTCGAAAAACCAACATTTTGTACACAGTTTGGACATTTTTCTGGGACATTGCCTATTTTTGCAATTTTTTGTGCTTTCAACCTCTTTCCAGTTAATGGTAGAAATGGGTATGAAAGCAATAATGGATCCTGAAAGCTATACATTTTAGAAACGTAGACAAAATTCTAAATTCAGAAAGGGGTCTTTTGTGTAGATCCTTCAAGGTTCTTTATAGTAACTAACTGTTGAATATAGGAAAAATTGAAAATTAGTTGGAAAACGTTTTCACCTGTAACTTCTTCTAATTATGACAGCTGTTTGAAAGCAATATACCGTTACATCCGCTGGACTTTTCTGGTTGTGGGAATATATAGGACTTGTAGGTCCACCAAGAACCCGGCGCACCCAGAGCCAATAACTGAGCAGCGTCTTACAATGGTTTTTTATTATGTACCGGGTATATAGCAATTAATTTGGGAAAATATATACATTGAAAAATCGGTATGAAAGACACCTATGTATTTCTGAAATTGGAATAAAATGTAGAGTTTAGAAACAGTAGATATTTGCACATTTCCGAAACTGTGAGTATCCATACTACCATGAGAATTATAGGTCATTTTTCAAAATACTTCTTTTTTATACATTGTCTTCCATTTGGAAGGCAGCAATGCATTGAAAGTCAATCGTTATTAACAGTTGGTCTATAATTCTGTGTTACTCTAAGTCTCCCGATAAAAATGGTACCTCACTTCTGTGGGTAGGCCTAGTGCCCGTGACAGGAAAAGGCTCAAAACGCAACGTGATCGCTCTTTATTTTTACAGTGAAAACTGACCCTTTTTTTGTAAAGTGCCTAGCTGTAGATTTTGAACCCTAGCTCTGCCGGCACCTAGGGAAACCTAGCGAACCTGTACATTTTTGAAAACTAGACACCCAGGGAAATCCAGGATAGGGTGACTTGACTGGCTCTCACCAGGTTCTGTTACCCAGAATTCCTTGCAAATCTCAAAATTTGTCAAAAAACACATTTTCCTCACATTTTTGTGGTGGAAAGTTCTAGAATCTGCGTGGCTCCATACAATTCCACACACCCCAAGTTTCCCAAAGTCTTCAGAGAAAAATGGTACCTCACTTGTGTTGGTAGGACTAGTGCCCATGACAGGAAACGGACCAAAACGCTACGTAGACACACCACATTTTCACAGTGAAAACTGCCCCTTTTTTGCAAAGTGCCTTGCTGTAAAAAAAGAATTTAAAAATTTTTTTATTTGCAATTTTCATTAATTGGTACATATTATTACATAGCAGTAGATTTAGGTACATGATGATACGTTGATTAAACATATAGCGACCGAACACATACATATGCTCTGGTTCGTAATGTTCCCTTACAGTCAATTCAGTGCGTCGACATATAGGGTGGGAGTGTCATAATATCCCCGACCTGCACAGTTAGTCACTCATATCTGAGAGTGACTCTTCTGTTGGCGGATCGCAGATGTTACCCCTGAATTAATTTCATTTTCCCCAAACCCGCGTCCACTTCCTAGGGCATCCCCTGTTTATATATGCCGTTTTCTCCGCTATCATTCCGCCATCCATGTCACAGACCACTGGCGGTAAGAGGGAGGAAGTCTTTCTCCCCAATATTGAGCTATATTCCGCTTCGCTATCATTGCACTCAATGTAGCCCAGCTCTGGGCCATTTGATTCAGAGCTGTCAGCTCTCAAATATTTAAAAGACCCCTCTTGGGCTCCTGTGCAACTGGAACTCCGGTTACCCTTGAGATGTATGCATTATAACCTCCCAGTATGGTTTGATCTCCGGGCATTCCCAGAGTATATGATAAAAGGTACCTAGCCCCCCGCATTGCCTCAGAGTGGTGTGTCAGTGCGACCTATCCGGTGCAGAGTTGTGCATGTATAGTAGATACAATGGAGGATTTTCAGTTACACTAACTTTAGTTTAGAGGGTATTGCCACTTCTTTCGGGGAAGCAAGTGCTTCTTGCTAATCTGCCTAATCCAACTCCCCAATGTTGGTTTGCCACTTCTCTTTAAGGGTGGTTGTGGGGTCTGGTTGGTTATTTATAATCTTGCGGTAGGTTTGGGAGATCGCTTTTTTAACCATATGTTCCGTCAATAGTCTGTCTTTTAATGATGCCTCTGGAAGCACAGTACCCGGAGGAATAGTTTTTAGGAGTGCATGTCTAATCTGCATGTAATGAAAGATTTCCGTCGACGCCATCCTGTATGTTTCTTGGAGCTGAGCGAAAGTAATGATCTTGCCCTTTTTCCACAGATCCCCCACCTGGAAAATTCCATTGAGGTCCCACTGTTTGAAGCCCTTGCTGTTGCATAGTTTACCTAAGCATCGGGTTTCCCAGAACGGTGTGGCCTGCGTTATAACCCCTTCCAAGCCAAGGGCACGCTGTGACACGTACCATATATGTACTGTGTGTGCTGTTGGCCCCAAAAGAGCAGTCCCTCTTTGTTTGCTATAGAGTGCTCCTATAACACCAACTGAACCGAGGACATATATATCCATGCAGAACGCTGGCTCCTCCTGCGGAGCATGCATCCATTGATTTATAACGGTGAGCTGCGAGGCTCAGTAATATATCTTTGTTTGGGAGGGCAATTACGCCGTCATACCAGCTTTTTACTAATTTATGCATGGCTATACGGGCGGGCTTTCCGTCTCAAAGCAGATTGCTTACCTCAGTGTCAATTGCTTTAAAATAGGCAGGGGGAACCGGAAACGGGGTATTTTGTAGGGCATAAAGGAATCTAGGGAGTGCCATCATTTTAAAAAGTGCGGCTCTCCCCAACAGTGTCGGCGGTAGAGAGGTCCAATGCTTTACATCACGGCGGAACCGTCCAAGCGGTTCAATAAGATTTTTTTCCATGAATTCTTCAGGCTGTGGCGTTATATGGAGTCCCAAATACTTAAACCCACTTTCTGCAATCTGCATCTCACAATTCCTTGGTAATCTCGGTGGAGGGCCCTTGAGCACATAAAGGAGCGACTTCGCCCAGTTAATGTTATAGCCCAAAACCTTACCATAAGAAGTGCAAATATCCAGTAGGCAGTTAATGGAACGTGCTGGAGATGCCATGTATAGCAGCACATCATCCGCATATAGGGATATGCGGTCTTCCCAGCCCTCCGCCAACTTCAGCCCCCAAATGACCGGATCCCGTCTTATCCAGGCCGCCAATGGCTCGAGCACCAGCGGGAACAGGAGCGGGGACAATGGACAACCCTTTCTTGTCCCTCTACCCAAGGGAAAGTCGGCTGAAATATGGCTGTTCACCACCACATGTGCTAGGGGTTTTGCATAGAGCAATTGGAGCCATTCACAGAATTTGGGGCCGAGGCCCAAATGCTGAAGGACAGCAAAAAGGAAGGGCCACTCGACTAGATCAAAGGCCATGCGTGCATCGAGGGAGAGAATGACGGTGTCCTCCTCAGTGAGTGGTATACGCGCTATGACTCCGTGGATTCATCGCAAATTAAGAGCCGTGTTGCGGCCTGGCATGAAACCCGACTGATCCGGGTGCACCGACTTTTTGGGATAGGGTAGTAGTCTGGTGGCCAGAGTTTTAGCCAGTATCTTTGCTTCCGCATGGAGCAAAGAAATAGGCCGATAGGATGTGCATTCCTGTGGCGGTTTCCCAGGTTTGTGTATTGCTACTTTTGTTGCTAGCAGTTGATCTTGTGGAAGCTCCCCCTTACCCAGACTGTCCACATACTTCTCCAGCAGACGGGGCCACATGGTTCGCTGCTTTTTTATACAGTTCGATAGGTATGCCATTAGGGTCCAAGGCCTTCCCAGTGTGCAGTGCGACTGTAGCTAATGTGAGTTCCTCTGACGTCAGATCCACTTCTAACTCCTGCATCTCACTTGGGGCCAGAGTAGGCATATGGATATCTTTGAGAAATGCACGATTGTCTTCTATCGTGTCCGCGGCAGCAGGTGTATATATTGTGTCATAATGAAGCACTAGCGCGTCTACTATCTGTTGCGGGTTAGTAGTTGTTTCTCCATTATTCAGTCTCAGCTGCGCCACCCAGCGACTAGCCCTCTTGTGCTTATCTAGCCATGCCAGGAGCTTTCCTGCCTTATCACCAACCTTGTAAACAGTGTGCTGGGTCTTGGTGAGCATGCTCTTAGCCTCCCACATATGGTCTCTGTATTCCTGTTTCGCCAAGGTCAATTTGTGTGTCGTGGTGTCGTTGGTGTCTGATGCGTGATTGTCTTCAGCCTGACCCACCTCCCTCTCCAGAGCTTCTAAGTGGCTCAGCCGATCCTTTTTATGGCATGTGATTAATGAGATTGCTTGGCCACGCAACACTGTCTTGTATGCCTCCCATAAAGTCGTCGGGGACATGACCGAGTGGTCGTTTTCTGTGAAATACTGTTTTGTGGTTGTTAAGAGACCTTTCCATATCTTAGGGTTTTTAAGGAACCCTGGGTATATAGGAAATATGCGCCGTCATCCCAAAGTATAAAACGTGTATTGAATTGAAACTGGGGAGTGATCGGAAATACCCCTGGGTAGGTGCGACACCTCCAGAATTCTTTCTAGACCAGTTGCCAGTGTGAATATGTAGTTTATTCTCGAAAGACTGTCATGGACACTTGAGCAGAAGGTGTATTAGCGCTCCTGTGGGAATCGCGACCGCCAGTCATCCACCAGCCCAAAGGCATCTAGGAATTCAGATAGTCTGAGATTCGTGCCACTCTGAGCTCTAGGGGGCTGTCGGTCCAAGGTCGCATCTATCGCGGCATTAAAGTCACCTCCCAGTATCAACTCGCCTTCTGGGAGTGTAAGCAACAATTTGCCCAATGCAGCGAAGGTCACTCGATGCAGGGCCGGTGGCACATATACTAACACTATATTATAGGATCGTCCTTCCCATTGACATGCTACAGCTGTAAAACACCCCTGATCGTCTCTCCATGACCCAGTGATTATGAGCGGGAAGCGTTTGTTAATCAGGGGGCCTACAACGCGGGAGCCAGAAGTGAACGGAGAGTGTACCACCATTTTAAAGCCCCATCTATCTAGGGCCTTGGACAGAGGCGTAGCTAGAGCTTGTGGCGCCCGGGGCTATCCCTCAGATTGCCGCCCCTGGGGGAGGGGGATTGTTGCTGGGGAAAAAGGACGGCAAGCACTTGAAAGAGGACCGAGAGACACGTAGTATCGCCGCTAATAGTTACCTCGATCATGCAAGTTACATGCACATACATGACACGGTCCAAGGCTACACAGTTGAATACACCGGTGACTGGCAGTACAAAAGAGAACACACAGACTGCATGATCTATCTGGGGACTCAGAAAAAACGCATGCAACATCCATCAGAGAGCTGCGTGAACAATGACACTGTTCAGGGATCCATCATCTACAGCTGACATTAAATGACCATTCTTTCTTGGTCCCCCCATTAAAGCAGTGCACTTTGTGATCTGCATGGTACATGTTCTTTGCAGCAGGCACATTAACCCTCTGTGCTACCTTTCCAGGAGTCAACCCTTCCACTAGACAAAACTCGCATCTCTCTCTAGGAAGAACATTAATCACTGAAGTTATCATGACATTTTTATTGTTTTTGAAAATTGCTGGAGGCCAGGAAGGAGGCAGCAAGTTTTTTTTAAACCATAATATACTTGCAAACACTACGCACCCACCCGAAATAGGCACCCAGTGCAGTCACACAGTTCGCACCGCCCTAACCTGCTCAAGGTTCATGTGACCTCAGTGACAGAGTCACAGTGACTGGATCACTGTTGCTCTAGGGTGTGCTGCTTCGTAGGCCTGCCTGCAAGACTGGAGATGAACTTCAGTATGGATTGTGGTGGACAGGCCTTCAAGGTTAACTCACAATTGACACCACTAGGGTACGCCTGCTTGTGCTAAGACATCAAGCCTCCTAAGGTCTAGTGGGGCCTTGTAAGGTCTAGCATGGGAATATGCTCCCTCAGTAGAGTGGTCTGGTGGACTGGTCATGAAGGCTGAACCCAGTTCCCCAGTTCCAAATTCGACAGCTCTGGCCATAGTGCCACATCCTCTCCCCCACTGAACACCATACTGCCCCAATGAGAGAAACTCTCACTGCCTTCAGCTACAACCTAATTGTGCCCGCTATAAACACTTGGATGTGGCTCAATTCAAATTATGCACTTGATAAGAGTAATATGCTGCCTAAAAAAAAAAAGTAAAAGCAAACACTCATAGGGAATGCAAGTAAAGCATGTGAAATGTAAGCAGAAACAACATGGTTACCTTAATGATCTCTCACTCACTATTCAGAAATCAGCGAGTGGTTTTACCTGAAAAGTTAAGGACATGACTACATGGCCCTGAAGGGAACCGTTTCAATGTCCATTGCTTATATCCTTAATAAACGTAAGCAGTATGGTTTTAAAATACCACTTCCATAAACAGAGCCATGGTACGCATTTTGTTTTCCATTCCACCCATCAACCAGGTATTACAGTACCTCCAGGAATGGTGCACTTCCCCACCTGGGGACAACAATGCTGTTCAAAGAAAGACGAGAAAACAAAAGTAGCGCTTCACTGCAAAGTCTGTAAAGTGAGGCTGATGTGTTTGGATGTGAAAAAAACCAATCTGGCCACTTTGTAACCACTCTGTCTTGCTTTATTTAGTTATGTATTTATTTTTAATATTTAAAACCTTCTATTTCTCTCCATCCCGCTGCACTTTGGAATAGAAAAATGTCAGAAAAAGGGCATTTCCCGCAAGAGTGTTTTTCTTTTTTGGATCCATTTCACAGGGAAGCAACTAAATGAAAGAAGGAAAGAGATTGTGAACCGTTTCTTCAAGTTACGGTTTTCAGTAAGTGAGGAGCAAGACAGAAAGAGAGGGAATAATAGGAAGAGAGAGGGGGGACAGCTGCCAGCACAAAAAAGAAGAGGACATTGCACAAGTCCTATTCCTTCTCTTCCCGTCCACGAAAGCAAGCCGAGCCTTATCTGAATTTCTTTGTCCGCCTCCAAAAAAGTGGCGGCTGGGGCGGACCGCCCCCCACTGGCCTTGGAGGCTGAGCCCACCATGTGCGATTCTTGGATCAGGGCCACTGCGGTGCCTTGCGCTTTAGATATTGTAGGACCAGCCCTCTCTTTATCCTATCCCCAAGGCCGTTTACATTCCAAGAGTTAACAGAGAGAGGGGGGCTCTGCGTATCAGGGGTCTGAGTGTGCAGCCCGTGAGTCAGCCAGGGTAGTCATGTACGCCATCTATTACATCATAAATGGGAGAATGTACGGAGCATTGCAATTGTAACATCATGTATGCATCGTATATATGGTAATCAAAAAGGGGCACTGTTCCAGAGTGAGTGTTGCAAAAAGTCAACCCACACTAAACAGTAAGAGGAAGCAGGAATGGAGAAGGGGGAAGAAGGGTACTAGGTCAGGGACTTTGTGAGAGAGGTGGGGAGAGACACAAATTGTCTCTTGTTGCCCTCATACATCCCGAGGGATGTCATGCTTTATCATCAGGCAGTTGCTCCTCGTCGGGCCGGCAGAGCAATGCCCTATGGGTCCCCCGAAGGGTCTCTTTGGCGGAGATCTTTTTAGAGAACTGCCGATGGGTGCATGTGGGTGTGTGGGTAAAAGTCCTCTGTGAAGGGTGCAAATTGTGCGTGCGGTGCATATTAAAACTGCCTAAGGGTTACCAAGAAATGAGTTTTAATGATGAGGTACCCTTGGCAGGATAAAAAACCCGCAGGTTCAGAGTTACCAGCGGAAGCGCAATGTGCCCGAGTAACTATAATAAGGTCGACATGTTTCACGCCTATGTCGGTCTAAGAGATCCCTGGCGTTTCATCAGGACCAGAGGTGAAGGTGGTGTTAAGTGAGTGCACGGAAATATTAGTATAAGAGGGGTACCAGTGGCCCTCTCAAAATTCAAGGGGGAAAGAAACCGCTTCCTAAACTTTTTTGGGGTCGCGGCTATGACTAGAGAGTTGGGTATGCCCTCTTGATCGTGACCTAAAGCTCCGTGAGCTTGAGGCGTAGGACCCACATGCACCCATCGGCAGTTCTCTAAAAAGATCTCCGCCAAAGAGACCCTTGCCTGTCGCGGGTACTTGGGCCTCCCACACGAGTGAAGCACCATTTTTATCGGGAGACCTGGGGAAACGGTGGCAGGAAATTTGTGTCAGCCTGGTGATCCCACAACTTTCCCACACAAAAATGTGTGAAAAATGATTTTTTTCAGCAAAATGTGAGGTTTGCATGGGATTCTGGGTAAGAAAACGTTGGGGGATCACGCAAGCTATACCTATCTGGAATTCCCTGGGTGTCTAGTTTTCAAAAATGTGTGGGTTTGGTAGGTTTCCCAAGCTGGCCGCCGAGCACGAACCAAATACCCAGGTGACTCCCCTTGCAAAACCAGGTTGTTTTGTGACTGGCAATTTTGATGTCTCCTCAATACGTTTTAGGCCCTTGCCTGTCGCGGGTACTTGGGCCTCCCACACGAGTGAGGCACCATTTTTATCGGGAGACCAGGGGGAACGCTGGGTAGTAGGAAATTTGTGTCAGCCTGGTGATCCCACAACTTTCCCACACAAAAATGTGTGGGAAAAGTAATTTTTTCAGCTAACTTTGAGGTTTGCAAGGGATTCTGGGTAAGAAAACATTGGGGGATCCACGCAAGACATAACTCCCTGGAAACCCCCGCATGTCTAGTTTTCAGAAATGTGTGGGTTTGTTAGGTTTCCCTAGATGACCGCCGAGCACAGGGCCAAAAACCCAGGTGACCCCCCTTGCAAAACCAGGTTGTTTTGTGATAGGCAATTTTGATGTCCCCTCAATACGTTTTAGGCCGTTGCCTGTCACGGGTACTTGGGCCTCCCACACGAATGAGGCACCATTATTACTGGGTGGTAGGAAATTCGTGTCAGCCTGGTGATCCCACAACTTTTCCACACAAAAATGTGTTGAAAAAGTGATTTTTTTCAGCTATAGTTGAGGTTTGCAGGGGAATCTGGGTAAGAAAACTTTGGGGAATCCACGCAAGCCATACCTCCCTGGAATCACCAGGGTGTCTAGTTTTCAGAAATGTGTCGGCTTGGTGGGTTTCCCTAGCTGGCCGCCGAGCACGGGGCCAAAAACCCAGGTGACCCCCTTTGCAAAACCAGGTTGTTTTGTGATAGGCAATTTTGATGTCCCCTCAATACGTTTTAGGCCGTTGCCTGTCACGGGTACTTGGGCCTCCCACACGAGTGAGGCACCATTATTACTGGGTGGTAGGAAATTCGTGTCAGCCTGGTGATCCCACAACTTTTCCACACAAAAATGTGTTGAAAAAGTGATTTTTTTCAGCTATAGTTGAGGTTTGCAGGGGAATCTGGGTAAGAAAACTTTGGGGAATCCACGCAAGCCATACCTCCCTGGAATCACCAAGGTGTCTAGTTTTCAGAAATGTGTCGGCTTGGTGGGTTTCCCTAGCTGGCCGCCGAGCACGGGGCCAAAAACCCAGGTGACCCCCTTTGCAAAACCAGGTTGTTTTGTGATAGGCAATTTTGATGTCCCCTCAATACGTTTTAGGCCGTTGCCTGTCACGGGTACTTGGGCCTCCCACACGAGTGAGGCACCATTATTACTGGGTGGTAGGAAATTCGTGTCAGCCTGGTGATCCCACAACTTTTCCACACAAAAATGTGTTGAAAAAGTGATTTTTTTCAGCTATAGTTGAGGTTTGCAGGGGAATCTGGGTAAGAAAACTTTGGGGAATCCACGCAAGCCATACCTCCCTGGAATCACCAGGGTTTCTAGTTTTCAGAAATGTGTCGGCTTGGTGGGTTTCCCTAGCTGGCCGCCGAGCACGGGGCCAAAAACCCAGGTGACCCCCTTTGCAAAACCAGGTTGTTTTGTGATAGGCAATTTTGATGTCTCCTCAATACGTTTTGGACCCTTGCCTGTCGCGGGTACTTGGGCCTCCCACACGAGTGAGGCACCATTTTTATCGGGAGACCTGGGGAAACGCTGGGTGGCAGGAAATTTGTGTCAGCCTGGTGATCCCACAACTTTCCCACACATAAATATGTGGAAAAAGTGGGTTTTTTCAGCTGTATTTGAGGTTTGCAGGGGTTTCTGGGTAAGAAAATGTTGGGGGATCCACGCAAGCCATACCTCCCTGGAATCCCCCAGTGTCTAGTTTTCTAAAATGTGTTGGTTTGGTAGGTTTCCCAAGCTGGCCGCCGAGCACGGGCCAAATACCCAGGTGAACCCCCCCCCTTGCAAAACCAGGTTGTTTTGTGATTGGCAATTTTGATGTCTCCTCAATACGTTTTGGGCCCTTGCCTGTCGCGGGTACTTGGGCTTCCCACATGAGTCAGGCACCATTTTTGGCGGGAGACCTGGGGGAACGCTGGGTGGTAGGAAATTTGTGTCAGGTCAGTGATCCCTCAACTTTCCCATACAAAAATGTGTGGAAAAAGAGTTTTTTTCAACTAAATATGAAGTTAGCAGGGCATGTTGGGTAAAAACAAACAGTGAGAGCCACGCAAGTCATTCACCCTTGAACTTCCCCCTTTGTCTACTACTCAAATATGTGAAGATTTGCCTTGGTGATGACTGAGCTAGGGCAGAAAATGCCCAGCTACCCATATTGACAAAAAAGAAATCTTACTAAAGGCCATTAAACCGCCACAAATATAAATCTAACACTAATTTGATAAAGCTAATCCACCACTTACACTGGTTGGTTTTAGCACCTCCAGAAACGCTGGCTTCTAAGCACAAATACTTATCAAAGTATATATAAATATTGCCGCCAAGCCTTCTGAAGGGGAGCCATAAAGCCACTTCACGGCACCAACCACTTTATGGTCCATTCACACACCACACACAAGACTTCCATATCGCCAGCCACGGGCCGAAACAACCAGATCACTTGCACTCACACAAATGCTGCCACCATGCAAGGGCCCATCACATTCATATGCCACAAGACATAATGAGTTTGACTACATTTTACCACCTGTCAAGTCTCCACCTCCTTCTTCCTGAACGTTACCAAACGCATGCCGAGTGAACCTTTACTAATGGCTTCCATGACAGCCACATGAGGCTCAGGGAGACATGTCTGTCATGCACCGTTAGCGCACTCACTATGCTAAATCCATCTCCTTCCAGATTGTGGATGCAAGTTGGGGGGTGCCCGAGTATGCAGCAAAGCCATTCCTCGAGCTGAGCAAGCATATCTACCTTTGAAACTAAGGCAAACATTATGGAAATTTTCAAAAGATAACATCAAAAACTATGAAGAACGGCTGAATGTGAAACACGGGTAGTACGTGACAACGTAGCATATGTCCAATCCACCGTTATGTGCAGTGACTGTAATGCACTCATCATACAGCAAACTGACCATCTACTAAGTTCTAACGGAGGATAAACATGGCAAGCACCATTGACCCATAAGTACTATAGTAAATTCAGTGCAAGAGTGGCAGCAATGGATTTGAATCCATGGGTGAAGATGAAGTCTTGACGTGTAACTATACTACCTTTACTATCTGCCTTCTACCTTTGCAATATTCCTCGGAAAGCGCACCTACCATAAGCTGCTCTAGCCCGTTCCTGTGTCTGTCCTCATCAGAGTCCTGACTAATCCTGTCTAATTGTCAAGACACCCTATACTAATGCCTTCCATCTCTAACTACTTGAAGCATGAGAAAACATTACTGTCACGTACTATCAATACTCTCACTGTGCTAAATCCAATTCCTTCCAGTTTGTGGATGCAAGTTGGGGGGTGCCCGAGTATGCCGCACAGCCATTTCTCGAGCTGAGCAAGCATATCTACCTTTGAAACTAAGGCAAACATGCTGGACATTTTTAAAAGAACGGTTGAATGTGAAACATGGGTACTCCGTGACAACGTGTTGTATGTTCTGTCCACCAGTATGTGCAGCGTGGGGACTATAATGCACTTGTCAATTGACGAACAGCACAACTACCACCTTCTCAAAGCTGATAAAGGTGTTGAGAAGTCCATGATTTTCTGAAGTAGAGGAAGAAATATTCTGCAGCTGCATGCGTATTGAAGAAGTGGCCCACAGACAGTAGGCATCCATTCACACCAATTGAAAGGTTTACCTATTGAGAGCTCCACCTCAGTCAATTTCCCAGTATTTTGCTTTAGTGTGATACAAAAATACTATGAGGACTCCCTCGTGACCTATATTTCTTTACATACGATTCAGTAGAATTCAGAGAAATGGGCCATAAAGGTAATGGTACACTACACAATCAGGTTTGTAGTTTTTATTTTTATTTATTCATTTTCTTAAAAGATTCAATACATTTCTTTTGATTATCAAGAATATTTTACTTTATAATTTCTTTATAATAGACAATAAATGATTATATTCATCACATTAGTAGTGCATCATATCACCTTTCAAACAGTAGTCCCTAGGACACACTAAATAAATCACTAAATAAATCACCCAAAAAAATATTTGTTTTATCACAATCTCATATACATCCACACCAAATCACTCCACAATCATGCCACTTTCATACACAAACAAGAAATTCAAAAGAAAAATTTTTTTTTTGGTATAGCTAGGAGATATAAGACAGAGAATAATCTCCTATGACCAACAAGACAACTGCAAAGGCAGGATGGTGATGTCAGTGGTCACTGGTCGACGCGTTTCGATGGCATGAGCGCCACCTTCATCAGGACCAAGGAAATATTCAAAAACAGCAATGCCCAGGGAGTACCTAAAAAAATATATTCATAAGAAGATAAAATCAGTAGTAGTACATCTGTGTGGAACCTGTTCCAAGATGGTGCATACTAGTTTGGGTGAGTTGTCCCCTTTCTAACTTCATTCATCTGGGTGTGCCACGCCTGCATCTAATATGCTCAAATCCGATTGGAAGGTATCGGTATATTAAGTCGAGGTTGATGACGCAATGGCGTATTGCCATTCCATACCAGTTGGCTCTCCCGGATGGTCCTAGAGGTTGAAACGCCTGATACAAACAAATAGGTAAGCCTTTGCGCATATACTTCGAATAGGATTGTCTCACTCCTGGAACTTCCTTGTGGGGACCTGCTGGCCGTATTAGTATCTGCGTAGCTCGTGGTGACACTTCTTTCTCCCCTTTTTCCTTTTTGGAGCTGTAGTATTGTATGTTTTGACTCAGCAAATATGATTGCTGCCCTACAGTTTATGAATATATTTTTTTAGGTACTCCCTGGGCATTGCTGTTTTTGAATATTTCCTTGGTCCTGATGAAGGTGGCGCTTATGCCATCGAAACGCGTCGACCAGGGACCACTGACATCACCATCCTGCCTTTGCAGTTGTCTTGTTGGTAATAGGAGATTATTGTCTGTCTTATATCTCCTATCTATACCAAAAACAATTTTTTTCTTTTTTCTTTTGAATTTCTTGTTTGTGTATGAAAGTGGCATGATTGTGGAGTGATTTGGTGTGGATGTATATGAGATTGTGATAAAACAAGTATTTTTTTTTGTGATTTAGTTACTGTGTCCTAGGGACTACTGTTTGGGAAAAGGTGATATGATGCACTACTAATGTGATGAATATAATCATTGATTGTCTATTATAAAGAAATTATAAAGTAAAATATTCTTGATAATCAAAAGAAATGTATTGAATCTTTTAAGAAAATGAATAAATAAAAATAAAAACTACAAGCCTGATTGTGTAGTGTACCATTACCTTTATGGCCCATTTCTCTGAATTCTACTGAATCGTATGTAAAGAAATATAGGTCACGAGGGAGTCCTCATAGTATTTTTGCTTTCATTGTCCCTCTCCTCCCTGACCTTAAGTAGTTTCTGAGGGGGTCCCATATATATTTTTTGCCTTGCTTTAGTGTGATACAACATAAAGCAAGTAGGAAAACAGAAGGCAGGCTTACTTGGGCACTGGAGACAGTAAACACGAGTCTCCTGCCTCTTTCCCTCCATCGAGCACACTTTACAACAACAACATGATCGCTCCTTTTAGGGTGTTGCAGGAATTTTATCAGCAAAGTGTCGCTCCTGCAGCCTTGCCACGTCCTCCAGAACACATGAAGTGGAGGCTGCTGCTTCTTTAGCAGTGAGACTTTCAATCACAGACAACGGAAAGTCAAGGAAAGACATGAGACTTCCTGTGGTGGTTTGACGATAAACAACATACGCATTGCATGTTGCCATCTGGATCAGGTGAGTAAACAGTTTCATATACCAAGTGCGAGTTTTACGACTCGCATTGTATGGCTGAAGAACCTGGTCATTCTTGTCCACTCTGCCTATGTACTTGTTGTAATCAAGTATACAGGTGGGCTTGTGGACTTTAGCCATCTGACCCCAAACCGTGACAGGGGAAGTGCTCTCAGCATGAATTGTAGTGAGCACGTACACGTCACGCCTATCTGAGAACTTGAACACGAGCAGTTCATTGGAACGCAACTCGGTACTCTGGGATTTCTGGAGCTTCTTGCAAAGAAGCTCCTACGGGAATCCTTTGCGGCGACAACAAATTGTACTGCAAGCCACGGTGCCAGCTTTGTAGAGTTCACTGAACAGCTCTTCACTGTATAGACATTGTCCACATAAAGGTTATAACCTTTGTGAAGAAGTGGCTGGACAAGCTACCATACGATCTTTCCTGTGACCCCTAGCGTGGGAGGGCAACCTACAGGGTTAAGACTTGTGTCCTTCCCTGTATACACTCTCAAGCTGTACACATAGCCAGTCGAGCTCTCACACAGCATGTACAGCTTGATGCCATAGCAAGCGCGTTTGCCTGGAATGTACTGCCTAAATAGCAGCCGCCCTTTATACGAGCTCAGGGACTCATCAATGGCTAAATTCTTTCCAGGAGTATAAACCTGGAAACCTGGCAGACAAATGTTCCATGACAGGCCTAATTTTGAACAACCTGTCATGATCTGGATGGTCCCGGGGCAATGCAGCAGAATTGTCATTGAAATGCAGCATGCACTTCAATAGCAAAAAACGATCTCTGCTCATGTATGGTGCGAAGATGGGGGTGAACCAAACCATGCGAGTAGACCAGTAGGATAGCAAGGTTGGTTTATGCACTACCCCCATTTTAAGTGTGAGGCCCAAAAATATCTTCAACTCCCCTAAAGAAGTGGGGGTCCACTTGCGCGCCATAGAATGAGGCCCAAGAGTGCCTTCTTTGCTTCCTCAGAAATTGTTCGGCACGCAAATTTGTTTGCTGCACAATTTCGTCAAGGAAGTCAACATCCAAAAAGAGATGGACGTAGTCAATTAGCAAAAAATTTGCCGTATCGACTTTACATCTAGCGTCACCAGTGAAAGGCGGAATTTGGTACTGAACTAAATTGGGAGGCTGCCAAGACAGCACTCTGTCTGTGCTTGCGGTCGCACGTGCCTGCGCTCTGGGTTGCTCTAACCAGTTACTGGTGTCCTGCTGCACAGACTGTGCTGGCAAAGGGACAGCACAACTGACATTGTCTCCTTCAGAATCGCTGGAAGATGAGTCGTCGGATGGAACTGCGCCGAATGAAAAATCACTCCCAGATTCGGCTCCATTGTCCTCTCCCTCAGATGCTGTCTCAGTATCTGCTGTCTCAGTCTCTGATTCTGCCTCAGAGCTGGACTCCAGAACCAGACTTAGGGCCTGGGCAGCATTCATCCAACGATACACCATCTCTGCTAGTGCCTTAAAACTATCCTTTTAAAACACTATCCTACGTAGAAGGTGGATAGGTTGTTGGTTTCAAAGTGTAGGTGGGGTGTGCGTGCGTGAGTGAAGTGTTTAACAGTCAATGACGAAATCACCTTGCCTTTCCTTTGCGAAATCCGTACGCTATCCAGAAAGACTAAGAAAGAGAGAGAAAAAGACACAGTATTACTTTGCCTTGCTACATACCCATCATCGCCGCCTTTTAGCGCTGGTGGAAGCCAGTGCGACCATCATTTTGGCGCTGAGATGCCTACGGGTGAACCTATGCTTTACAGTTGCACACTATGACCTCCTTTTATTCCCTCACTACCATCCTTGCAAACGTGCCCCTCATCTCTGCATAGCCCCTCTCCCACATACATTCCATCTGTTTCAAAGTGTTTCTACTGCGTGGCTTTACTAATCCACTTAGCTATCCTCATAATACAGATCTGTTCTTTCCAGCATGCCCTTTATGGCGTCAAAACTGCCACTAGACAAAAGTCAGATATCTCTATCTAGCAGGAATTTTTTTTGTACTCTGCAGCAGTACCACACTTTACTGCCTTTCATGTAACTTCAAAGAGACTCAATATAGTTCTTTCACAGTCTCATATTTTCATCACTGAGAAATCTCTCTGTAAATATATATGTAGTTTTATGGGCGAAAAGGGACTATATGGTGGAAGCATTATCTCAGCTTAATGACAGAACGTGCTATAGGCTCAGCAATTCAGTGGCATTAAGGGAGACATCTAATGACTTTATGCCAAATTAGTGGCTTGGAAAAGTGCGGGATTGTTAACTACGGACGAGTATCAATTTATTAGAAATGACCATCCAACCATCCCTAACATCTACTTCATCCCAAAAATCCATAAAAATGCTTCCAAGCCCCCAGGCTGACCTATTATATTAGACCGAGCAAGCTTATTAGGAAATGCTTCCAGATACATAGACTTTTTTTCTTCAAGAATGGGTGCAAGGTTTACCGTCCTATATAAGGACACCAGTGACTTTATATCCAAAATGAAGGATTTCAAATGGGATAAACAATTTGATCTTTCAACTTTGGACGTGTCTTCACTGTACACTTGCATTAACCATAAGGACAGTCTTCGTGCAGTTGAATTTTATCTGGACAAAAGCAAGGCAACTTGGTTACAACACAATGTTATGTTATTAAGCATGATTAGCTTTTGTTTAAATAACAAAATTTTCTTGTTTGAAAAAACTTCCTATCAGCAAATTGGAGGTGTTGCAATGGGATTCAGCTTCTCCCCCAGCTATGCCTGTTTATTCATGGGCTGGTGGAAGAAGCTGGTTCTTAGGGGCACACACAAAAGGTATTTGGATAATCATGTAAAATTGTATTACAGATACATTGATGATTTATTTATGGTGTGGGAAGAGCAAACCATGAACTTTGTTACAGAGATTAATCAAAATGATGTTAACATAAACTTTACATCTACTATAAGCAATCTTAAAATCAACTTTCTAGATGTAGAAATTTACGTCAACAAAAACAAATTGGAAACCAGGCTTTACAGAAAGGAAACTGCTGGGAATGCTGTATTGCATTTCTCTAGTTTCCATCCTCGTCATCTAGTATACAGCATCCCTTATGGGGAAATGTTATGCTTAAAAAGGATCTGTAGTAACCAAAAAGACCTGGTTCTGGCCAAACAGCAAAGTGCGTCGAGATTTTTGTCTAGAGGGTATACCCCCAAGATCATAAAAGCTGCCATTAACAAAACTCAAAATTTGGTCAGCAATGAACTTTTAGTTCCCAAAATATCCAGAAAAGAGATTCAAACAACTGAGTTGAAACTTATTACCACCTATAGTGCTCAAGAGAAATCCATTAAAAAAATCATACACAAAAACTGGGCTCTTGTGAAAAATGATCCTCTAATAGGTCATGAGCTCTCATTAAAACTGAACAACACTTATAAAAGGGCTCCTTCAATGCACAGCAGCCTAGTTTCCAGCAGTCCTGAATCATCTAATACTACCAACTGGTTGACTGTACCTAATGGATTTACCAAGTGCAAGACTTGCAAAGCATGTCAATACTGCACGAATAAAAAAGCTACTCTATTGCATTTAGCGAAAAGGAGGTGAAAATTAACACACCCCTCCATTGCAAGACTGAATTTGCAATATAGGTGCTCGAATGTACATGCCCACTGAAATACATAGGTAGCACCAAACTACCAGTAAGTAAAAGAGCCCTGCAACATATTAGGGCCCTCAACAATTGTGACCTTACTTACCCTGTCGCCAGGCACTTTCAAGAGGTCCATAACAAAACTTAAAAGACTTCTCATATTATGGGATAGACACCATACCTAAAACCAAAAGAGACGCCGACAGGGATTACCAACCAAGAAAACTTGAAACACGCTATATTCTTAACATGGATAGTAAGTCTCCAGGAGGGCTAAATAACACAGAGGATGTATACACCTGCTTATAAACTGGTTTGATCTTTCCCGAGATACCGCGCATCCTTTTTTATGTGAAAAGTACTTATTATCTTCATGTTTCATTAACCTGCTTAGTCTCATCTATATTCTTATGTTGTCCCATATCAATTTTATTTATGTTTCCAACTGGAAAGCATTTTTTTTAAACAAATAGGATCTATTTATGACGTAAGCAGAGGCTGCTAAACCACTTTAACCAGAGAACATTATGGTTTTTTAATTTACAACACCAAAGATGCACTACACGTTTAATACACAAGTTTTTTATTCATTTTTAATTTAGGATGAATAAAATGATGAGTGAATTATGATACATTTTAGGTAGCACACGGCACTTTATGGAAAATTATATAGAACAGAAGGTCTTCATATTCGTTGCATTCATGCGATTATGATTTTGTCAAACCAAGGATTAATCCCTACATTGTTTACATTCAATTACCACTTTTATATGTTTTACATACAAATGCCTCTTTTAGAAACCTTTTTAAAATTTGATATGTATTTAAAACGTTTTTATGTATGGTTCTAATAATATCATTATTTATTTAATGTTGAACATTTTTTAAGGTTATTTATCAATACTTCATCAATGGTGACTATTCTATTGATTGTAAAGGTATTTCGGGCACGTAAGAAATAGATGGTAATTGTTTTCTTTCCCCGATGGAAAAAATTGAGGTTTTGACTGTTGAAATGAAAACCTGCGAATATATCTTTCAGTTCTATTGCACGTCATTAGTCACATGTCTAAGTGTAGGACTTTATATGGTGTATGGATACTTGAAGCATTGTCATGTGATCAAGGTCCGCAGAGGACTGAAACGCGTAATGGCCGACATTAAAATGCAACCCTAAGCACGCAATTATGGGTCCATGTCTGCTTTGCTGAAAAGACTTCGGTGGGATGCGAAAAGCAGCTCTTCTGATATGTGTATATATATTTTAAAGTCAAATAAATATATTTTTCGCTAATTTCAAATCCTGAGTGCGACTCCTTCTTGTGCTGTAGCAGCGTGAGGTGATTATGATATATATAGATATATATATATACATATATATCCCACAAACTCCTTTTGGATAATACAATGAAGCCAATCATCATAATTATATTGATAACAAGGCCCACTAGAGGGCGTTATTGTGTTTCTTGGCGAATACTAACCCGCCGAAAGAAAGAAAGAAAAAAATCACGTGATTTTTTTTAATAAGGAGGGCTTATGAAACAATAATCATCATAGACAGCATAGTAAAACATGTATGTTTGTCTAGGTATGCAACCTCCCTCTCTCTGATGTTGATACAGAGAGAATTGGGGCAGCTTTAAAATAAATCGATAGGTGCCTTATGGTCAAATACACGGAACACTTTTGAGTCTTGAGTTAGATTAATAATAGGTAATAATTACAACATTTACTTGTAGGTTTGCACATAATCACACACCAAAAACACACTAATACACTATTAGCACAAATAAATAATGAAAAAAGTAAAATTGAAAGGAACTGCAATTCCCAGAATAATTTGCAAGGGTCATGGATCACAATGTGAGTCACATGTAAGTTGGAAAGTGATTTAATTGGTTGAAATGAATATCGTCATCCTAACCGTGATCAAGTTATCTGTGATAACGAAACGCGTTGGTTGTTCTCTCAACCTGGAGACCTATTATGAAAAATAAAAGAAAATTGGGGAAATCAGTCTGTCTGCGAGTGTGATTTCAATTATCCGAAAGGAGTTTGTGGGAAATAATTCGGCGTGGTTCTCCCTGGAAATTGGCACCGAATCGATGCGCCGTGGGTCTGAGCGATGTAGGAGCCAAGGGATGTGGAATATATATATATATTCACTGAAAAAAACACAGGTTTCAGGGACGTTATAGTTAGTTGGACATTTCACTCGTACAAAAGCAGAGAAATTCGGCCGTTATAGTTAATTGAGCTAACTATACCTCGCGCCTCCGCAATGCACTGCTGATGACGTCACATATTACATCATTCATGACATGGTCAGTGACATCACTGATGACATTTCAAATGACATCACTGATGACATCCAATGGCTGTGTGTTTCTGTAAAGTTTAAATATGTTTTATATATATATATATATGAAAAAACCATAGGTTTCAGGAGCGTTATAGTTAGCTGGACATTTCCCTTGTAAAAAAACATTGAAATTCCCCCGTTATAGTTAGTTCAGCTAACTGTAACTCGCGCCCCCGCAATGCACTGCTGATGACGTCACATATTACATCACTCATGACATGGTCAGTGACATCACTGATGACATCACTGATGACATCTCAAATTACATCACTGATGACATCATCCAGTGTCTGTGTGTTTCTGTAAAGTTCAAATATGTTTATTATATATAGGGAAAGGCATATTGAAGAATGAGTGGGTGTATAAGTGTGTGAATGGATGATTTTGTAGGTGCGTGACTGACTCTATAAGTGAGTGATTAAACGTACCTTACTGAATGCATGGGTTAGTGACTAAACTGTGTGAATGTCTGTATCTGTCTGTCTGCTGGTGTGTAAGTGGCTGCATGGGTTTGCAAATTGCTACATGATTGTGTATATGGGTTATAGATTGGTTGTCTGAGTATCTGTATGGGTGCCTGAGTGTTTGTGTGGGTGGGGTGTGTGTGACTCTGTGCATAGATATGTGAGTGGGTGATTCACTGGGTGCATGGTTTCACGAGTGCATCTTTGATGGACTGTATGGGTGGGTGAGTGTGTGTATGGTTGTGTTAGTGAGTGAATCTATATTTCAGTAGTACATGTGTGATTTAGTACATATGTGAACGGCAGTATATATGTGTGTTGGAGTACAGAAATGGCTATAAGTAAGAGTATGTGATTGTGAGAATGGCTGTATGGATGAGTGTGTGCTTGTATCATTGATTGTATAAGAGCATAAGAATGTGATAGTATTTGTATGAGTAATTGAGCTAGTGTGTGTATAACTGTATAGGTGAGTAAATAGCAGTGCGATTAATTATTTGCATGACTGAGTAGGTGTGTGAGTACCTCTATGGATGAGTGGCGGTATGTGAGTGTCTGTATAAGTGTATGAGTGCATATGATAGTCCTGTACTGAGTGACCATAAGTATGAGTGACTGTACAGGTGAATGAGTGGATGGGTGTGTAGACCTAAGAATCAGTGAGTGGGTATCTACTTATTGGTGTTGGAGTGTCTATGGTTTTGAGAATGGCAGTATGTATTTTAGAGTGGGTGTATCAAAGGTTATATTAGGTTGTGAGAAGATGCATCAAATTATCACATTGATGATGTCATCAGTGATGTCACTGACCATGTCATGAGTGATGTAATATGTGACGTCATCAGCAGTGCAATACGGGGGCGCGAGTTATAGTTAGCTGATCTAACTATAACAGGGGAATTTCAATGGTTTTGAATGAGGGAAATGTCCAGCTAACTAGAACGCCCCTGAAACCTATGGTTGTTTCAGTGAATTTCTAAGGTTTTTTAAATGCTAATTCCTAACTATAACGTGCCTGAAACCTATGGTTTTTTCAGTGAATTTCAAAGTTTTTTTAAATGATAATTCCTAACTATAACATACCTGAAACCTATGGTTTTTTAAGTGAATTTCAAAGGTTTTTTAAATGCTAATTCCTATCTATAACTTATCTCTAACCTATGGATTTTTTTACTGAGTTTCATAGGATTTCTAAATCTTTATTTTTCAGTGTATCAATTGCTTTATTTATGTTTTTTATACTGTCCCAAAGGCGAGATTTATTGGCTATGCCAATGCTTGTTGGGTGTAGGAACTCTACACTCATAAATTTGGATCCACTCCCTCTTTTAAGGAGGGGAGACATATAAGTCTATATTTTGTAGTAGATTTATTCTCGGAAATGGTGTCCAGCCAAAAATAGTACATTAATTTAAAAGTGTAAGAGTAAATTTGTGTAAAAACCAGGAGAGGAAGGGAATAGGGAAACGGAGTTTGTGACTCACCCTCCTCGTATAAAGTGTCACAATCAAGAGAGAATCAACCTCGAGTCATCTAGGCCGGGCCCACTGTATATAGGGGAAAGAGCTTTTTCTTAAAGGAACTCTTGCTCACTGAATGTTATCTAGTGACATGCTATATCATCTTCCCTCTGACGGATGGGAAGAACTGCAACCTCTTTCCTTGCAAAGGAGCCCTTTTTAAGGAAAAAGAGTGTGGGATCTTTATGAGGTAATCTTTAAAATCAGTATTTATTCACAGGTCCATCTGGCAAGGTGAATAATTGGGGGAAATGGGCTAGTTGGAGTTACTATCACTCCTTGACCCTAAGTGTTATCAACTAGCTTCTGCCTTTTACCGCAATTTAGTGGCTTTCGTCAGAATCAGTATGTCCCTATTAATACCCTTTTGGGAAAGGGTGGCTGGAGTTTTATTTAATCATTCATACCATGCCTCACACATACACGGTACACTACCATAATAACCTTTCTTGGAGATAAGTCCATTGTAATATCCTTTCTTGGAGGTGGGTCCACATATTTAGTTGACACCTGGTGCTTGATAGGGACTTCCGGAGGCCCCCCTTCCGGACTCAGTCAGGAGATGTCATGCCAGGGTACTGTGCAGCTTAGGGCCACCCGCATTGTGGGGGCAGTTGGGGCCTTTGTTACGCCACTGTTCTGAGGGAATCGAGCAACCTCAGCTGATCCAACTCATCCCCACTTGACTCCAATCTTGAATCTGGCTAAGGTTTTGTCAACCTGTTTTATACTTGTGCAAGACCACTGATTGCTTACGACTCAGCCCTGCCTCGAGACCCTTCATCGTTCACTTCCTCAAGAACAGGGACCGCAACACAGTCCTCCAGGTGGCAAGGATTGAGGAGGTCCCCATATTCAGGTCGAGTACAGTCTTGCTCTTCCCTGAGTATACTCATACGGTTCAACTCCACGGCAGATTCTTCCCGGGAATCAAATATAAACTCTGGCATATGCAACGTACGTACATGTTGTTATTTCCAGCATGTATCAAAGTTCTCCACGATATGGCAAACACATTTTTTGATTAGCCCAGAAGAAATATGGGATTGGCTTAAGGTCCACAATAACATTAAGCCTCCTGATGGCCCACGAGGGTAACCCTCTCACCAAAAACCTACAGATCAGCCATGACAACAAAGTTCACCACAACGACAAGTCACTAGGCAAGGAAGAAACAGTGATGGGGGACTGGGGAAGAGCTTCCCCCTTCCTCACCCTGGTGACCTGTGGCTATTGACTCAGAGCCAATGCACAGTACACTAGAAGACTCAGATGCTGCTACCTGATGAATAAAGCACTATTGTGCCATACAGGATCATTACCTGTTGTCACTCGCAGCAGATTATCACACTGAGAATAGTTGGCTCACATCTGTTGAGAACACAGCTTCAAACCCCTATTCCTGCCCTGACAACATGGGACTATAACGGTTGCCCCTCCGATATTGCGAAGAGTTTTGTACCCCCACCCTACCTTTTTGCTATGATATTCCCTGCCATATTGAATGCTAAGTATTAGTTTGCTCTTTTTCTTGTCATTTCCAGTTTCTTACACTGGGTAACATGAGTGACATGTAGTGTGGGGTGGAGAAAGGGGGAGTTTATTTTTGGTTTAGATTGACTTTTTCTAGTTTTCAGTGGCTGCACAGACTGGTATCCTGCTACATCCAACGATATTACACATGTCTGTACAATGGTAGAACATTCAACACTAATTTTCATACTTTCAAGGAACGTTAATGGGCTAAACAACAACATAAAATGGAGGGCCTTTATGCATTTCATCAAGCGCTATGCTTCCTATACCGTTTGCCTCCAAGAAATGCATCCATTGGGATCCGACTGTAAATTTAGTGGATGGTATGGCTACAGCAAAGTGTATCATGCTAGGCTTACATCTAGCTCACTCAATGTAACAACCCCCTTCAGAGTTACTCATTCGGTAGCAGCCCCTTTAGGCAGATACATCCTTAGCTTAGGCCTTATGCTTGGTGTGGTGATAAATTTGATTATTGGTTGAGGGGGTGGAAATCCCACTTAGGCAAAAACCACAATTCTTGTCAGGGTGAGCAACAAAAGTCACTAAATTAAACTGTGCTTAACCCTCTGGTATCTTAGCACATAAGCAGTCAGGATTAATTTTGAGACAATGTGTTATGTATTTATGCAGAGCTTACACAGTAATAATGTAGAAAAACAAAACAAGAAAAATCCCACACTCGTTTATAAAAAAGAGCACATTTTTATAAATTATTTGAGACCAAAACAGCAAAAATCCAATCAGTAGAACTGGAGATATGAAGTATTAAAGATTTAGATAAAAGTAGCACCAAAAGGGACAAAGCACCAACTAAGTATATATAGTTGCGCTGGACTCAGGGAAAGTTACAAGTTCAGGCATACCAGGATAGAAAACAGGCTGGGCACAGAAACAAGTTTGACCCACTGAGGATCGTACCTTATGTTCTTGGTGCGTGGTCTGCCTGACGTTGCTTTACAAGGCTTTGCAACTTCCAGGGTCAGTTCCAATTAAACTATGCGGCAAGGCCTTGCAGGACTTTGCATCAGTTCTGATGAGCTCTGTGCCGAGCCTTTACCGAGCTTTGTGCCATGTGGTGTTAGGTCTGATTTCGCTGGCAGTTGTGCGGCGAGGTTTTGCCTGGCTTTGTGTCGCTCAGTGGACCCTAAGGCCAGAAGGAGCTCTCTTTGATGCCAGCCAAGGGCTCAGGACCTTGAGAGATACTACTTGGGGATCAGGAACCCACTCCAACAGAGGGCAGCAGGGCTCAGGCAGGTCCAGTGGTAGGTCCAGTGCAGAAGGTCAGATGGGCAGTTGCAGGGATACCTCTGGAGCTTGTTGTTTCCCTGAAGCTCTTAGCAGAAGGTCAGCCGGCTGACCCCTGGAATCACTCTGTACCCTGTGATGAAGGGAACAGGTCCAGTGTTTTTTCTCAGATGGCAGGGCAGGCTTCAGGCAGCATGGCAGTTCTTATTCTTTAGTATCCAAAGGTCCAGGAGTGTACTGAAGAGTGGGTTTGAAGGTCCAATATGTATACCTGGTGCAAGCTTTGAAATGGGGGCAAAATCTGGAGGCCTCTCCCCACAGTCATGTCTGGAAAGTTCTTGCATCCCCGCCCTGTACCTGGGATGTCTGGGGGCGCAATAGGCTAGTATGAAGTTCTTTGTGGATAAGCTGTGGCAGTGTCTTCGAAGTGCAATTTTGACAGGTGACAGTTCTGCCCCTCCCATCAAGTCAGGATTGCCCATCCTGCCAAAATCCAGTCCCTCTACTGTGTGTCTGTCTGAGAGCAATACACAGAGCCAACTGCCATGTACACCTAGTCATTTGACCCAGGAAACCAGCTGCAGGTGCTAAATGATTAGGACAAAAAAAGGCCAACTTTCTAAAAGTGAAATTTTCAGAGTTGTGAATTAAAATCCGACTCTACCATTAAAGGGGATTTTAAATTACAATTCCTTAGACACCAAACATGACATTTTCACCTGATCCCACACAAAAGTTATCACTTATTAAATGTAATAAGGTAACCCAATATTATCCTTTGGGAGAGGTAGGCCTCGCAGTAGTGAAAAAAATAAATTGTGAGATTTTCACTACCAGTACATGTAAAACCTTAAAGTACATGTCCAACTTTTTAAATACAATGTGCCCTGCCTTATGGGTTGTTTAGGTCCTACCCTAGGGTTGGCTTATTCGTCTTAAAAAGGGATTTTTAGACTTGGCAAAGGAGTTATTATTCCAAGTCTAATTGGCAGTTTAAAACTGTACACAGGCTGCAGTGCCAGGCCTGAAACATGTTTTATACTGCTACTTGAGTGGGGAGCACATTAAGTGCTGCAGGTCCACTAGTAGCATTTCATTTACAGGCCCTGAGTGCATGTAGTACCGCGTTACTAGTATAAGTAAATGAAATGTGCCATTTGGGTTAAGCCAATTTTACCATATTTACAGGAGAGAGCACAAGCACTTTACCACTGGTTAGCTGTGGTAGAGTCCTAATGCCAACAAAAAACAAATTCAGTAAAACAGTAGGAGAGAAGGCAAAAAGTTTGGGGGCGAGAGTGGCAAGTCCAACACACAGTGAACAATGGACACTTGTCAGTGTCTACTACCCTCAATCCTTCTTGATTGCTTCTTATGTGCACTTACTTTGGCCCTGGCCGATCTAACCCCTGACACTCTACTCATGGCCGATCTAACCCCTGACACTCTGCTCATCGGAGGAGACTTTAATGCAGTCAAGGACAGGCGTCATGATGTCTGGCACTCAGGAACTTCATCCACATGCAGACCTACCGGTCTCCCGGAGTAGTTAGATGCTATCGGACAATCTGATGTGTGGCACTCATGTAGGAAAACGAAGCATTCTTTACCTTTCATGCAATGATACACAATACTTTTTTAGGCTTGATTATTACTTTGTACCAAATGTGGAGCTTACGCATATCTCCGATATGAGGTTGCGGTCCTTCAATAGGTACAATGGAAAATATTATGAACCACTCATCTGGTTTTTTGCAGGTCACATAATATCCTATGACAGGGAGATTCCAAAACTGCATAGGTATAAACAGGGTGTTTTGAAAAACGTATTCAAACTTTGTAGCTTCGTGCAGATCTGCCTATTGTGCATATTAATACTTAGTTAAACTTACCTTCACAATAATAGAAATAAAAAATGGTACATATTTTTTTCAGATGTTTTTTTTAATGTAAATTGGGGTAAATTGCTTATTTTAGAATTAGGATCTGTGAAAGAAAAGAAAAAATAGTTATAACATGTAATAGTACATTTTTAACAACACAGCATAATTTAAACAAAGTAATTTGTTTGCCTTTTTTGCTGTTCTCAGAATATATTGAATTTCACTAGAAATAGTGATTTCAGTCGTACTCATCTCATAACAGCGGGCAAAAAAAAACAATCAAAAAGATTGTTTAAAAAAAAACAACAATCTATTCTCAGTAGAATACCAAAAAATACAAATCACACATATATAAAATGCTTACTGCTAACAAAATTTTATAACTTAAATTTATAAAAACTGTAAATGTTGTCGTTTTAAAATATTCACCGAGTCAATGAGAGTCCATAATTCAAACGTATACCTTTCCTTGAGGCCAAATTGTATTTTTGCACTGTTTTTTATGTAAAGTGTCCAATGGTAATCCTATTAAATTATAATAATAAATTCCTCAGAGACTGAATTATCTTCCTAAAACTTTGGCTTTAAAAATATTAGCTAGGAATTTGGTAATTCACTAGGCAAACATTGTTTGAAAACCAACTGGGCATCATTACAAAGTGTCCAGCCTTTGTCACATTTTAGATAGGCAGTGTAATGTCCAGGTGTTGTGGAAGAACCATCATGGAAAAACATTGCAATTGCTACAAAAGTCCTTCCTGATACTGATAGTTGTGTTGCTACAAAAGGCTTCATTAAAGTGTCCAATTTTCTTCCATCAGCTGTACAACGTTGCATCATTAAAATTATATATTGTCCATATTTTTGTAAAAATAATGTTGATAACATTTCTGATTTACATTGGCTACACTCCATGTTTTGATTTGCAGCTTTAACTAATTTATTGAAAGACACTGATTTACAGTCCGGTAACGTTAAATATAGAAATCTTTCAGTGTCTACATTAGTGCTAGATGTATACATCCAATTTTCACAATGATGTTCCCATTTGTAACAAAGGCCAAAAATATTTTCTATTTCTACACCTTCATTTTCAAAAACGGTTAGCATATACATTAAAACTTCCTGAGCATCTTGTTGGATATTTTGCGTAAATTGTGTAGAACCAGAACATACATCCAAAAGATTACGAACATCAGAAACAGTTTGTTTTTTACTTGTATCAGTTCTCAATTTTTCATAAACAGAATGCAACAAGGAACAAAATCTTTTTTCCCGATTCTGCATAATTTGTTGTTGCAAACCTTCAGGATAAAAAACAACATTGACCTCTACATTAGCATAGCAGTTGACACCTGAACTATTTTCAAACTGATAACCAACAATCTCTTCAGCAGTGTCCTTTTTCTTTTTATTTGCAATGACAACTATTATCTTGTTTTTTTCCCTTCTCTACACCTTCAGTACAGATATTCTCATACCTTCTTTTTCGACGAACCACACGCTTTTCAAATACAGGATATTGACCTAAATTGGGAGCATACGCTCTTCTTAACCTATTATACTCTTTTACACAGTTTGCATCTGCAGTAACCTTTGTGTCATCAAAATCAATCAAAAACAAACCAGATAATGTTCTGACTCGCGACAAAGCAACATATGCCATACCCTCTGTAAACACAGTAGATCCAATATTCACCAATGCACTGTCTACACTTAGTCCTTGAGATTTATGAATAGTCACTGCGTATGCCAGATAAAATGGAAATTGTTTCCTACAGACATATAAATCTTTAACAAGCAGAAAATGAACTGAACAACGACCAATTTCTTTAACTTCTTCAATCTGATCAAATTTAATTTTTAAAAATTCAATTCCATCTTTTTTCTGATAATTAACAAAATCCACAACTTTACCCATTGCTCCATTAACTAAACCTTTTTCTACATCCAAATTACGCCTTAAAATTACCCGACAGTTTATACATGCATATAAATTCTTTTCTAAACTAGCCGTTTTAGATATCTGTTTTTCTAAAGAATCCAGTTTTGTTTTCAATTTTCCCGTCAGAATAATAGTGATTCCTTCATGCTCTATTTTATCGATGGCTTCCATTTTTATAATTGCTTCATTTTCCAGTTTCAATAGTTCTTCATTGGATATGGAACACTCATGCAGTGTTGGCATTAAGCAGATTACAGATTTATTTTCTGAAATTGTCATGTATATTTTCTCAGGAACAACATTTTCATTTGGAAGCAAATTGGAAAGTAATCGGCTCTGCAAACTTGTTTGCCATGTTCTGTCAGAAGTCCAATTCTTATATCTTGAAGAATACTTCCATATTCAGCATCATTTGCCTGTCGCATATTTTTCGTCAGTTCTTTGTATTCAAAATATGACCAAATGTTCACGTTTCCAACACTACCCAGAGGCTTTCTGGTGTCTTCATGCGCAAGTGTTTTAAATACTGGTTGTCCTTTTACAGGAGTCAGTTGCAGTAGATCTCCAAAAACTATGACGTGTTTTCCTCCAAATAACACGTCATACTCTGTTTTAGGAATTTGCTGCATTCTTAAATGCACAAAGGCAAGCATTAAGTTTGAGACCATGCTTACCTCATCAATAATGAGAAGTTTTATTTTCTTCAGGACTCTTGAAACTTCACAACAATCTTCTCTTGATAACTTGTGGTATTCCAATTTGTTCTCATGCTCTACTGGTAGCATTAGTGAACGATGTAAAGTAATTCCTTTAATGTTATGTGCTACCAACCCAGTTGGAGCAGTGACAACACAAGACAAATGCGACTCAGTTGTTTTCTGCAGATAACTTGTAATTACTTTAATTAAGACACTTTGTCCTGTTCCTGCTTGACCACTCACATACATTCAGATAGGTTGAAATGATGTGCATGAGCACTCTTTCTTTTCATGAAGTAATCCATGGTCAATCTGTTCTTTCACTTACTGATATATTTGTTTCTGTTCAATATTTAGTTGTTCTTCCAAGTTTCCTAACTCCATTACATCTTCTTGAGCTTGATGCATTGCTGTTTCCACCTCATTCATGGCAATTACTGCTTTATTTTCAACAATTGGTTGTGTTAGTGGATCTTGACTCAGTGCAGCAGAACTTTGACTGTCTTGAGAATTGTCGCTAGCAATCTCAGCTGCAATTGTAGCTTCTTGATCAATTTCATAATTCAACATTTTCACATAATTTGCAAAAGCACTGCATTGTATGCTTTCTTTACAAGCATTAAATGAATCTTCATAGCTGGGAAAATCTCCCAAGTAATTCCAGTTCTGAACGCCATGGTTTGAACATTTGCAAAAGGGCTAAATAGTAAAATTCCCTTTTATCAGCAGTGTCGCAACTCAGTTTCCTGTGATTAATTAAATTTCCTTTCCTTTGTTTCACCAAACATCCTTCTTAACCAATCACTGCATATTTTCCATCATTGATGTTCTCTGTAGTATTCCGTTTAAAAGTGTAGTTTTGCAGCACTTCAGAGACACATGTTCTCAAGATGATGACTTCTGTTTGGGTAATATGTGTCCAACATATTCGTTTTCAAAATATCTGTACATTCTGGTTCTTTTTCTGCTAAATATTCAATTTCTTGAACAGATTTCAGTACCCGATTTCGCATTGCTGCAAGACCTAGACTCACCCAAATGATTGTTCTACTTTTGGAGTATAGACTTGCAGATGATAACCGATCTGAGCATTCATATGCTCCAATTTCACGATGCGATAACATCTTCAAACTGAAACTGTGTAATTTCTTATTTAGAGTATTCTTGTGATAAATCTCTTCCCACATTTCTTTCAATTCCATCCTTTCAGATTTAGTAATGTAGGACGTTACATATCAAGCAACAGCAATGGAATTGTCCGCAACATACTGAACATCCATGTTAGCGTTCCACATGGATAAAATAACTGGATTGTAGTCATTTATGTATTTTGACTCTTCGCTTCTTCTTAAGTTGTAGGTATTTTTCGGAGACTTTCTTGTGATGGTATGTCACATAGCTGACATAAAACTGTTCACTCTTCCTTTGGATAATACAGGACGTGGAAATGCAAAACGGCATTTGGTATAGAACTTATCCTTAGACTTGTACTTTCGTCGACAGTATTTTCTACATCAATGGCTTTGGAATCATAAGACTTGTTGTTTTAAAGTTTTATCTTCTCTGCTATTGGGTACAGCACATGTGGCATATTCTTCAATGAAAGACAAAACAGTATCATCTGAATCTGTTCCGAATTTGGGGGCGTCCTTGATCCATAACAACATATGTATATTAGGAGCACCTCTTGCTTGATACTCCTTTCTCCAAAATAAAGCCACAACTTCTCCAAGAGGAGGATTCTTTTTATTGCAGATGAAAGACATCATAGCTTCAAATCTATGATTGAAATAGCTGCATAAATTAACAGGATCCAAAGAGCACAATTCTCCAGGTGTCTTGTATTCAATATTTTTAGGTCTCGCGTTTGGCAGCGCATGCGCTGCATGCGATGTCTCAGCGAGACTTAAAGTAATCTGTATATTGGCTTCACCTCCGTGTAATTTCTCCTGCCCCTCGTGATTGGTTTAAGTTTGGCATTGCTGTTGTTTTCTTGATTTCTGTTGGCTGTTGGCCCTATGGTCACTTCCGTGTAGTCCCGAGGCAGCGGCGACTAACTACAGTTTTCTTCCGCTTCTCGGCTCGCACTTCATTGCCTGATGGACGTGTCAGACCCTGCCGACAAACTGTTGGGGGCGTGGCCCCCCTCCTCTCCCTCCTCGCGTTGCATGCAGCTCAGAACAAAAGCGGAAATGTTGCCAGGTCTGTGCAGGGAAACGCAGGGGGTTCTTGGAGAGATGGGGATAGAAAACTCGTCAAGTGAACTGTTTGTTCCCAATGCTTATATCTGTTTATGACACCCTCGCTGCCTTAGCTCCGACATATACGTGGCAGCCGCCGTGGCAACGCAGATGCCGCGTCACCTGTGTTTAGTGCGCGGGGGCCGCGGCATGAGAGGGGTTCAGGCGAAGATGTCGCTCTCGGCAGCGGCAGCGCTGCTGGGTCGTCTCGCGCGCCTGGTCATGATGTGTAGCTGTCACTTGCACCGTTCCACAGAGTTGTGGAAGTAGCCAGGGTTTCTCTTTTCAATTATTGGCATATGGATGTAGCTCACCGGAAATTTAGGATTTGGACCAGCACCGATGCGATCACTGAACCAATAATCGAACAGGAAGGCGCTGCAAAGACGAGACTGCGTGTTGACCTCTAAGATATTTGTCTCTGTTAATTACATAGGTGCTAAGCATTGTCGGCTATGTTTTCTTAAATTAATTGTGTTATGGTTTTATATCTTACTGTTGACTACAATACGTGAAACCCATGTTTTTTCTAGCAAAAACAAAGCATGCGTGATTTTTTTTTATATTTGGTTTTTAACAATAAATGGCACCGCTGCCGGTGGAAAAGCGGAACCCTGCAGCCAGGGGCGACGCATACCGCTGCTGTGAGCATGAGTTTTAATTCCGGATGCAGGCTGGCTGCTACCAGCACAGGGTATTAGTCTAGAGGAATGTGTAATCTGGATAAACAGCCTTTTCGTGTTCTTCACCGCTAAGATGCCCGTGGTGATTTTGGTGTGTCATCTTGTGGTCATGAAGTGTTTTTTATTCAATTAATAATAATGTATTTGGAAGGAGGGGGCTCTATGTTTATCTGCAACATTAAATTACGTTGAAGAGCGCGCAGTACACTTATTTGTTTACAGAATTAGACGGTCTGCCAAGTTACTTCCCCTCAGTTTCCACAACCGCGCCCCCCCTGCCATGGAGCCGAACAGAGAGGGGTCCTGTAATGTCCGCCAATGTTCAGGCTTCTTTGTAATCAGGTGCACTGATCTGCATAGTTACTTTTCTCCTACACATATGTGAATGTATGTGAAGACCAGTGCTCACAGCTTGTTTTAACAGTGACCACATTCACTAGTGGATTCGGAACAAAACTCAATTTGCGTTAAGTCAGTCCATTCTTTATTGTTTCCTCTCGCTAAGAATTGCATCACTGTATTTTTTGGGACTTTGGTAGACATAGAAGGACGCGTACAGAAAGCCTGTGTCGGGTCAACCCAGCCTGTATTACGTTCTCGCTGAACTTTTTATTTTTCGCTGTTAAAGAATTACTGGCGCTCAGTGGCGTAACGAAACTTGAGAGGGCCACCTGCAAGTTCCGTAGAGGCCCCCCTCCGGACCCAAATAGGAGCTTTCCAACCAGGGCACTGTGCTGAGGGGGCCCTCTGGCGCTTCCCCCGCACCGCAGGGGCTGCGGGGGCCTTTGTTAAGACACTGCTGGCGCTACAGCCGAAGGAATTACTAGAGCTACATCCGACTTATGCCAAGCCTTTTAGATAGATGGTAGTTCAGATTGTGCAGTGTGACTATTTGTGCATTTGTTTCTAGAACAGTCTATCATTTTTAATTACTAGCACTAATACCAAAGTTACCAATCGAAATATGAGAAAGACCTGAATCTTCCCGTTCCTGCAGTTGCGTGCATTCAGTTGATGTGAATCATTTAATGAATTATTGGTTTTCTCACTTTTAGGTTGTTGTCATAAACTCGGTGAGTGAGAACGCAGTTCATATAAATATACAATTTCCACTCCTTATCGAAGACATAGCCTTAATAGAAGATCAATTCTTCCCTTTTTATATGTTGTATTGGTCCAATGGATAACGTGATTTTTTCTTAGGAAAAAATACTTTTCATTCCCAAACTGATAATTCTTTCTTTCTGGATATGTATGTGGCCCCACTATGTCATATTAGTATTACAGCTTGGACAGCATATGGTTATTTATTCTTCACATGGTTATTACAAGGCTGCGCATATCCGGTCATGATACAACAATTACATTACAATGCCAATGACTCTAAATATAACAAGTGCGAGACCTATTGCATTGCAAATGCTTGTTTATATTGGAATTTGCCTCTCGAAGAAATTCAAGTAAATCATCCCAAGCACACTCAGTACAGCTTAGCGTAAGGAACCATGTAGGAGTTCCTAAATTCCGTAGCATACATTTCAGTTCTCCATGACGACGGTACCAATATTCATTAGTCCCACGCTGACATGCCATCAGATTAATTAACTGAGATTCTAAATGATCATCTCTCTGATGCACTTTATCCATAAAATCCTTTGCAGTTATATTTTGCAGATGCATTCCAGTTTTTAAAATGTGATTTACTGCATATGAAAGTCCAGAAAAGTCACTTTCAAACAGAAGGTGAAACATATAAGGGATACATTTGTTGAAATCTTGGATCTTCTGCATACAATCTTGTTGTCCGATATTCCGATGCAGGAATCTGCACAGGACGTTCATCATGTCGTTCACCTTTTCCTGTTGGAAACAACTGCGGGAAACAACGAGCTTCCAAGCTCTCTTTCCATACACTCATGGGACTTCCTTTTGCTTTTTTCATTTGGAACAACTCAATCGTATTCCCCATCACTTCTTTGGAATGAAGTGGATGTACACTGTAATGTTCATAGATTTCTTCACATCTGGACATGTCCACTTTTTCAATTTGTCCACTTGATGATTCAGCATCTTCTTCTAAATCTATTTCTTCTTCTCCTACAAACACATTTCTATAGTACTCATTATTTTTTATCAGATACAATGTTGCCTTTTGCACTTTTCTAACATCCACTAGCTCTTGCCAGATTTTCTTATTCTTAGTAGGAACACCATTAACTAGAATAACTTGTGGTTCATTTTCTACACGGTCTACACCAATAGTTTCAATGTTTTTCTTTAAATCTAACGGTAAATACACAGCTCTTCCTTTCAATCCACTTTGTAAGTCTGATGGAGGCAATTTACCTGTTTTAGGCTCCATACGAACAATAGTCTGAAACGGGTGCACGCATTGAATGAGAATAGACTCATAGTTATTTAAATCTATCAGCTCTGGAGGAATAGCAACAGACTCTAGATTGTTATGAACAGCTCTAGCAGGCATTTTATTCTCATCTAATTTCTTATAACAATATTTGCAAATACGCTGGTCAGAACCCAAATTAAAACAATCCTCTACCAACAAATAAGTTGCAAATTCCTTCCACTTATCATTATTTTCTGTTTCACTTTTTAAATACAGATTGACACTCCTAGTCTGATTTTTATAGTGAGTTCGCCGACAACAAATACAAGAAACATTTGGTCTTACACCTGAAATCACCTTAAACTTTGTGATTTGATCTTCAAATTTTTTTGTAATCATGGGTTCTACATTGTCTTCAACATTTTGTTCTATTAATGTGTCAGTTTCTGCACTCTCTTGCTGAGGACCAAAGTAACAAAACTCAATATCATCAAAAACCTTCTTCACATCTGATACTGACCCACGCAAAAGAGCACTGTTCAACTCATTTAACTTTAGTGCTGGACTTTTTGGATAATGCAATCTTCTCGTTAACTTCTGCATTTGAGTATGATGTACTGCCAACATCCTGAAATGGTGAAAAACACTTTGACAAACTTTCCTAGAAAGACAAGCCAGAGAATGACCTTGCAAACCAGTATTTTTTCTCACTCTGCAAGGGTCTAGTCCTTGCAACACCTTAATCTTTTGTTTAACACTTTTTTTACTATATGCTCGTAAGAAACTGCATAATTTAGCAATAGATTCTTATCGTACACTACAAATACTACTGCAATCCCAAGTGTACACAGGGTCTTTAGGACGTCTCCCTAGAACTTCATCAGATATCACTTCTTCTGCATTTCTTTGAACCATTTTTTCTTTGTCAATTGGACAGCCATTTCTAACCTCATAACCTCGACCACTGGTGTCAACTGCATGCAATAAATTATTGCTCTGTAAATAACTCTCTTCATTAAAGAAAGGCTCTGAACTTGAACTGTGTTTCCATTCACCCAAAAAAAATCACAAAAATTTGTTCTGTTAATTACTCTTTTCCTCTTACTTTTGGCCTTCATTAAATGGATTGGTTTATCTAGTGATCGAATTCTGTTTAATACTAAAATGAATAGTTTCTTTTTTACTTCAAAAGCCTTTACAACAATGGTTTCAATATGCTTCTTCGTTTTATAAAATAGAGCTCTCTTTTTATATTTCTTTGCATCTTTCAGCAAATTATGTACTACTCTCATGTAAAATAATTTTTTGCGTATTTCTTTATATTGATTTTGTCTTCTTTTACCATACTTCGTCTCCTTTGACTGTCCATTTGCTTTTTTGCTTTTCCTATTATTTTGAATATTTTTTTCTAGTTGAAGCATTCTCAGAGGTTTCAGCATTCTGTACATTCTGTCTGGTCCTACAAACATTTTTAATAAATTGCTTTGTGATCTTACCAGAAGATTTTTTCTTTTTAGCCACATTATGTTGTTCATTCAATACTTGTGGTTGATTTTTCTTCAAGTAACTGTCCTTTTTCTGTTCTTTTCTTTTTCTTACTTTGGCCGGCATGATTTCCCTATTTTAATGGTAATAAACAGTATCTGTAAAAATGAATCACAAATAAATGTATATTAATATCTTTATAAATGATTCTTTTCTAGTACTATACAAACACATTTTTTATAAATACTGACTAAGAAATTATAGGCCTGAAGCACAAGTGTGAAGGTGGTTAGACCACTACATGCATAGTGCATACTACTTTGAAGCAGTTCATGCCCTAAAGCCTGCCTCACTGAAAGAGTACATGCTTACTGACTGAATGATTACAGTACTATAAGGAGAGACACTGGTTGAATTCACAGTTGTTTGAGTTTTACTTTACTGAATAGATTACTACATGGTACTGAAAGACTCACTATGGGTTTGCAACAGCAGTCACAGTGTGTTTGCTGGAGTGTATGCATAGTGACTGTGGAAATGTAGGCCTGAAGCACAAGTGTGAAACTGGTTAGACCACTACATGCATAGTGGATAGTTATTTCAAGCAGTCCTTGTGAAAAGGCATGGTTCACTGCATGAGTACCTGGGTACTGACTGAAACATTAGAGTAATGCAAGGAGAGTGCCTGAATGAATCTTTTAAGGGTTTGTGTTTTTGCGCAGTGAATAGATTAGTACATGGTCCTGAATGAGTCACTGGAGGTGTGCAAGGGGAGTGACAAGGTGTTTGCGGGAACTGTATGAATACTAACTGGGGTATAGAAGGTGTGACAGGGTGTGTAAGGGGAGTGACAGGGTGTTTATTGGAATTTATAGATACTGACTGGTCAATTGAAGGTGTGAAAGACAATTGTGTAGGTGGTTAGAGGCCTGCATGCATAGTGGATAGACCTTTGAAGTACTCCATGTGCCAAGGCCGGGTTAACTACATAAATACCTGGTTACTGACTGAATCTTTAGAGAACTACCAGGAGAGTGTCTCGCTGAATTTATAAGTGGTTGGGTTTTGGTGAAGTCAATGGATTAGTACATGATGTTGAATGGGTCACTGGAGGAGTGTAAGGGGACTGACAGGGTGTTTGCGGGAACTGTATGAATACTGACTGGGGTATTGAAGGTCTGAAAGACAAGTGTGTAGGTGGTTAGAGGCCTGCATACATAGTGCATATATGTTTGAAGCAGTGCATGTACTAAAGCTGGGTTATGCAAGGAGAGTGCCTGAATGAATCTTTTAAGGGTTTGGGTTTTTGCGCAGTGAATAGATTAGTACATGGTCCTGGATGAGTCACTGGAGGTGTGCAAGGGGAGTGACAAGGTGTTTGCGGGAACTATATGAATACTAACTGGGGTATAGAAGGTGTGAAAGACAAGTGTGTAGGTGGTTAGAGGCCTGCATGCATAGTGGATAGGCATTTGAATCAATCCATGTGCTAAGGCCTGCCTCACTCCATTAGTACTTGGGTACTGACTGAATGATGAGAGTATTACAAGGAGAGTGCCTGGGTGAATTTATAAGTGTTTGTATTTTGGCACAGTAAATGGATTACTACATGGTGCTGAATAAATCACTGGAGGAGGGCAAGGGGAGTGACGGTGTTTTCTGGAAGTGTATGGATACTGACTTGGGAATTCAAGGTGTTAAAGACAAGTATGTAGTAGGTTAGAGGCCTGCATGCATAGTGGATAGATGGTTGAAGCAGTCCATGTGCTAACGCATGGTTCACTGCATGAGTACCTGGGTACTGACTAAATCATTAGAGTACTGCTAGGAGAGTGCCTGGTTGAAACTTTTACGTTTTTCAGTTTTGGCGCAGTGAATAGATTAGTACATGTTGCTGGATGAGTCACTGGAGGTGTGCAAGGTGAGTGACAGGGTTTTTATTGAAGTATATAGATACTGACTAGTCAATTGAAGTAGTGAAAGACAATTGTGTAGGTGGTTAGAGGCCTCCATGCATAGTGGATAGGCGTTTGAATCAATCCATATGCTAAGGCCTGCCTCACTCCATTAGTACCTGGGTACTGACTGAATGATTAGAGTACTACAAGGAGAGTGCATGGGTGAATTTATAAGTGTTTGTTTTTTTGACGCAGTAAATGGATTACTACATGGTGCTGAATAAATCAGTGGAGTAGTATAAGGGGAGTGACAGGGTGTTTGCAGAAACTGTATGAATACTGACTGGGGTATTGAAGGTGTGAGAGACAAGTGTGTAGGTGGTTAGAGGCCTGCATGCATAGTGGATAGACTGGCTCAGTGTATGAGTACTTGAGTACTGACTAAATGATTAGAGCTTTTTAAGCAATTATGTTTATGCAAAGACATAAAGTACCCAAAACCTTCTCTCTAAATGGTACCTAAATGCATACAGACTCTCAGTTGGATTCTAGACAACAAACACTATCCCATGCATATTACCAAATCACATTTTCTTGCCTGGAATTGGTAAACAGAGTACACACAATCCACATATTGTACTACTGCACATAATTGTAGAACCCTGACTCTTTTTACAAATACCTAACCAATGACTGGTTTCTTATTCTACCAAAGTATGAGAACAGGATAGGTTTTTAAGCAGTTATGTGTCTGCAAACACATAAAATACCCAAATCCTTCTCTTAGTATAGTTTCTAAATGCACACAGACTCACAGTGTGATTGTAGAAAACAAAACAGTATCCCTTGGGTTTTACAAAAACACATTTACTATTCTTGAAGAGGTAATGTAACTGCACGCATTCCACATATTTTACTACTACTCATTAATGTATAAGCCTGACTCATTTTACAAGCACATAAACAATAAATGGTTTCTATTTCTACCAAAATGTAAGAACAGGATAGGTTTTTAAGCACTTATGTGTCTGCAAAAACATGAAACACCCAAATGCTTCTCTCACATTAGTTCCCAAATGCACACAGACTCACAGTGTGATTTTAGACAAACAACACTATTCCTTCTACTTTACCAAAACACATTCACTAGTGTGGAAGGGCTGAAGTGACTGCAGAGATTCTACATATTCCAATAGTGCACACTACTATGAAAGCCTGACTCCTTTTGTGAATGCATAAGTAATGACTGGCTTCTAATACTACTAAAACTTGACAACATAACCGATTTTAAAACAGTTATCTTTTAGCAAATACCTGATGTAACCAAATGCTTCTCTCACAACGGTTGCGCGAATGCACACAGACTCACAGTGTGATTCTAGACAAGCAACACTATCCCTTGCATTTTACCAAAACACATTTAGTAGTGTACAAGACGTAAGGTGACTGCACACATTCCACAACAATTTCTACTACACATTTGTATAGAGTGCTTCTATCAGAATGATTCCTAAATGCACTCAGACCCACTGTGTGATTCTAAACAAACAACACTAACCCTTGCAATTTACAAAAATACATTTACTAGTCTACAAGATTTAAGGTGACTGCACACATTGCAGAAAATGTTCTACTACACATTAGTACCAAAATGTTTCTCTCAAAATGATTCCTAAATGCACACAGACTCACTGTGTGATTCTAGACAAACAACATTATCCCTTGCATTTTACCAAAACACATTTCATAATTTAGAAGGAGTATTGCATTTTAGTGAAGAAATTTGACTCATTTTGCAAATACATAAACAATGACTGGTTTCTACACGAAAAACACAAATGCTTATCACAGGATGGTTTCTAAAAGCACACACACTGACAATAAGATTCTACACACAAAAAAGTACTCCCTGCACTTTAGCAGGAGAAATACATTAGGGTGATTAAAATCAAAATGGACCACATACACCCCCTCACAATTAGGAAACTCACCTTTCAAGTTGTTTTGTAGATTAAGAAGTATGTCAGTCACACACCAGATTTTCTTATACAGAATCTCTGCACTGTGCAAATGTCAGCAAAACCAAAGAATGGCAATGTTTCCCTCTCATTTTCCACACATATACATGTAAACACCAAATCACATTCCTTCTCACATTTATTCAAAATCAAACACACATTTCTATTGGTTAAACATTTCAACCCTTTCCAAATGACATAAATTTGAACCCTACCCCCAATCTGCCTTCTGCCTGTTACCATAGAAACAGTTCATGGAACACTTAACTGAGCACACAGGTCACAAGTTCTGCACACAATGTTGCTAATCAAAACAGCAAGTGTGCTTGACTTTTCAACATATCAGTTTATCATATATAATGTTCCTTTCAATCAGTTTTCATTAACCAATAAGAATCATGCGTTTAAAGAACAAAAACATGCACCCTAGTTTTCAGTTTAGAATGTTGTCAAACAACCAATCATTTCTTTTCTTTTTTCAAAACTGCATCTTATCCACCATTTTAGACAAATCTTACTTTTCAAACTCCCATTTCATTTACAGATACCATCTGAGTGCATCCAGACCTCCCTTCAAGATGCTTAGAGTGTGGGTTGTGGGACACAGCTATATTTTCTGGAGCCAGAGGTATGCAGAAAACAAAGGCATTCACAAAGACCTAGGTTTGCCAAATGTAGACATTAAATGGATTGGACAGAGAGGGTGAAAGTGGCATCAATTGATTCCACTGGTAAAATCCTTTTTGCATCTCCAACACCCTGGCCTCATAATTGTGCACTGTGGTGGCAATGACCTAGTCACTTTGACTGGGGTAGGTCTGGAAATGCTTATCAAGGACACCTTTGCAGAATTGATTTGGCAGAAATGGAACTGGTCCAATCATTTTTGTCTACAGATTGAGAAAGCTAGGAAACATGTGAATAAATCTGGTTCTGCTTTTCTCCGAGACTATAAAATGGGGTCCATTTACAATAACAATCTGCGTTTTCATATGCAAGACATCTATAGGAGAGATGGTGTACACTTTACTGATGAGGGTAACAGAGTCTTCCTCAACAACTTTAGACTCTGTATAGGTACTTACTTATAAGTACCGAAAACTGTCAATGAACACAACGGCTCTTTTTAGAGCCACTCAAGAACAAAACACATAAGCTTGATGTTTATCTCAAAAAGATTTCATTTTTTTTTTGCTTGGAGTCGCGCACCCAACGCGTTAGGGATCGCGCACCCTACGTGAGAGAAATCATGCACCCAACGCAATAGGAGTCAGGAGACAGGGGGGGCGCTGAGAGCCACGCTGGATGCGCAAATCCTAATTTTACCGTAAATAAAAGCCTCTATCACTAATTTTTATTATGGCCGGGAACCCCGTCCCCCGGGGCTTATAAAAAACGTTGGGGGCCATGGGGGTAGCCCCCACGGTCCCAGCCAGCTCCCCGCGTCCTTCGGGAGCTGGCATTGCTTTTCCACATGGGGAGCTGCTGGGGGTCCCTACTGGGACCCCCTAAGCAGGTCTAGATGGTTAGAGTATTTCCACCCTGCCCCCTTTATATGTTTTACACACTCATTCCACAGACTTCTTCAGCCTCGCTTCTACCGAGGCACAAAATGGCTGCCAACAGTTCCTGGTTTTGAATGTTGACAACCACTTGACAGCCAATTAGCATTCAGTGCGTGATCGGGAGGGTGCGCGCAGAGGGTGCGCTCAGGGTGCGCATAGTGTGCGCCGATCCTCTGAGGCCATAGATATATATGTACTTTCAACTGTAATTTTCTCAGGAACTAATCAACAGATTAACACCATTTAAGCAAAAGGCACAAGTCTGAACTGAGGACTACCTCTTTGCCAAATTTGGTGTAATTCCGTTCAGCAGTTCGGGCTGTAGCTGCGGCTAAAGGTCCTACGGGAAAATGCATGGGGAAAGCGCGTTTTGGGACCCCCTTTTTTCTCTGCCCCGCTTGACGAATCACCCCGAGACTTTCAGGTTTCTAGCGGACCGGAGCTGGCCAAAAGTTTGGAAAATTTTGCGAAGATTCGTCAACCGGCGCCAGACTTATTGGGAATAGACTGTTGCGGATTTCCTATGGAAAATAGGTCCTAACTATAACTAACTACTGGCGACCGCCAGTAGGTAATATATATATATATATCTCAATCAAACAATTAATTCCCAATGTCAGTGCGCTCAATACCTGGTGCAGGCAGCAACGGGTAGAATCCTTACCCGATATTTAAATTCAGAAACACAAAGGATGCCGCACTCCAGAGACAGGTTTCAGAGTTGCTTTATTTTCACCACCACTATCACCAGTCGTGGTGAAAATAAAAATAAAACAACTCTGAAACCAATCTCTGGAGTGTGGCATCCTTTGTGTTTCTGAATATATATATATATATATATATCGGCAAACCGCTGTTGTCCCCTGCTTAGAGACGCACTCAATGACCAAGCAGGACCCCATTTTTTTGGCAACAGAGTCCTTTATTCAAGCACAACTGGCATGCGTTTCCAAACTTCAATAAAAAAGCCATACACGTTTCGCGGCTCCTTGCCGCTTGTTCACGGGCTAGCACATGCGGTTCTGGCAGGTGTTACGAGAGAGTCCAAATCCCCTCATTTAAATACCAAATTACCGCCCCCTGGTGGGCTTTCTCCGGTGCATTCGTCCCAAGGTATTATGGGATTTGGAGTACTCACTCACAAATGTTATCTCCCTACTGTGGGTTCTGCCATCCACATTGTTCAGTGCATAGTTTTTTTACCCTCCAGTGGGTCTCTGAAAAGGCACCCCGTTTCAATGTCATTAAAACTTGTCATTCTGCTAGCGCGCAGGTTCCAGTACCTCGCAGCAGTCCTTTAATTTTCAAAGGTGGTGCAGACTCCACGAGCAGGAGGTAGTTATAGTTAGGACCTAGTTTTCATAGCAAAAGCGTTTTTTCTTTTCCCAAAACCTTTGGGGCTGGTTGATGAATCTTCGCGAAATTTACAAAACTTGTGGCCCGCTCCGATCAGCTCCTATCCTGAAAGTTTCGGGGTGATTTGCCAAGCGAGGGCCAAGAAAAAAGGGGGGTCCATAAACACGTTTTCTCCATGTTATTTTCCATAGGAAACTTTAGACACGGCTACAGCCCAAACTGCTGAACGGAATTACACCAAATTTGGCAAAACATAGCCTGTGGTTCAGAAAGCGCCCTTTTTTAAATGGTTTAAATCCGTTCAGTAGTTCCTGAGAAATTTAAAAAATAAAAGTTTCGATATTTAGAGGCGCGGTGGATCCGCGGACCCTCATGACCACGAGCTTTATTCTAATTGACTGTCAACATTCCAAACTAGGAAGTGTTGGCAGCCATCTTGTGACTCGGTAGAACCACCCTGACGCTGAATGAAGATGTGGAGGCAACATGGCGGCGTCAGGCTAGACGCCGGTAGCAGCGCTTGACCAGCTCTACGGGGGATGTAGCTAAGAAAACTATAATCGTAACGGAAGAATGAATTTTAAGTGCTAACACCTGGACCGAACTATGCAGCCTTTTGAACTTATTGAACCTGCCGAACCTGTAATCATACCAGCCGGGTATGTGATCCTGAAAACGACGCTCTCACTGCTCGCCTCGATCATCGGTTATGCTGCACTACGGATACTAGCCGGTAACTCTCCACGCTCTCCAGGCACGCAGCCTTCCTTCTCACCGCTGTATCCCGAGAGCAGTACTGAGCACAGTGAACAAGCCAAACGAACCGCCACCCAGGGTACAATGGCCCCAAAGAACGCGGCTGCCGTTGCAGCGGCCAAGACAAGAGCAGCGCGTCAAGCCCTCCGCGAACAAGACATGACTAGCCGGTATCCTCCCAGTGTTTCAACAAAAAAAACGCCAGCTTTGAGAGGTCCGACTCTCAGCAAAATTTCCTCTGGTTCTGCCCCTGCCCCTGTCCCTACTGTGATCTCACTGATGCAGCATGCCGCTAGCCAGAGACCTCACGGAAACCCAGCACAGCAACTCCTGTCGAAGGAGCAACTCGCTCCCACTGCCGAAGCAACCGCTGCACCAGTAGCTGGAAGTGAGCTTGAGAAATCGGACGGATCGGATGGCTCGACGTTCACCACAGAACAGACAGAGGCAGCGCACACTCTGAATCCACCGGAATACATAGAGAGGCAAGAGGCTGCTCTCACTCCCGATGGGTCTGACACTACGGCTAATGCGGTAAGACAATCGGCTCACTCTGCCTCTGCCTTTGCCTCTGTTTCCCGCGTTAGTGCTTCCCTGGGGGGGGTGAGAGATATTGTTACAAATGCCATAGAGACATTAGACCCTCCAGAGACTTTGGCGCAAACTCTAAATATTATCGCTGGCCCAAGTGGTTCAATTGGTCCTGCCAGCGCACACAGTAATAACTACAAGGATTGCAGCTATACACCCGTGCTGATTAAGGAGCTGCATACAAATACAAATATCACTCTCCCAAGCACGGGTCTAACTACTGACTCAAATCAAGTCTTATCGCAGTGCAATAATACGCCCCAAATAACGACTGAGGGCAAGGTGATTGAGAAGGAGGGTGCAGATCCAACCTGGAATGAAGGCGCAAAAATATCTAGCGGCGCAATAAACGACCAGCCAACTCACCCTATCGAGACACTGGAAGCTGATAAGGACATTACTGATTTTTATTCCTTTTCAGAGGATATCAGCCTGTCAGGTGTTACAGATGATGAGATTGATGAAGATGAGAATGACCTTGACTCGAATACAAGTACAGAATCAGATCCTAATCCCCTTAAAGAAAAACGAGATAGAAGGCGGACGATACTTAAAAAGAAAAGGGGAGACCATCAAGGAACAAATGAACTGACATGGGACTATAGCCCGACTGTTTTGACTTTAAATCAAAATCAGAATGTGAACACAACGCCTCAAGCTTCATCTTCAATCCAAGTCCCTGACAGTGAACAGCCTGGCTCCCATGGGGCTACACTGACTCAAGTTATGGAAACAGTACTACAAGCTATTGCTTCTCATCGGGAAGAGACATCAAAAGACAGTCGTAAGGCACGAGTTGCACTACAGAAAGTTCAAGGCGTAGTTCGCAAGCTGTCAAAAACGATGGGTGCCTTCACTGAAAGGCTAAATGATATAGAAGACCGGATTGTGCTGAATGAAACCGAAGCTGCTACAACAAATGAGCGAGTGGGTGCACATGAAGCTGAACTTCAGGATATCAGATGGAAACTGGAAGATTACGAAAACCGGCTTCGAAGAAATAACCTTCGCATCCTTGGTGTGCCTGAAAAAGCAGAAGGAGAAGACTGTCGATCTTTTGTTATACAGCTGCTACGTGATACCCTCCCCGAACTCGCAACCTGGGATTGGAACAATGAGATACAGCGAGCCCATAGAGTTCCCCTAACCTTCAAACCCACAGCAGCTGTAGGCAAATATCCATGTGCAATCCTAGTCTATTTTGGGTATTTTTTGCTTCGACAAGCTATATCTGATAAAGCTACGCCAGATAAACATCGTAGTAAGGATTCTATCTCATATTTCGTATGCCCCGACTTTTGCCACTTCACAGTCGAAAGAAGGTGGCGACTCCGACAGTTGATTAAACCCTTTCAAGAAAAGAAAGCAGTGGTATACCTGAACAATCCGGCCAAATTAAAAGTAATTTACGGCGGACAAATAAAGTTTTTCACTTCTGAAATCAAGGCCAAAGAATACCTAGAGAGCTTAAAATGAATTATCAAACTGTATACTACGCTACAATAGCCTATGTCATAGAGAACCACTTGAATTTTTTTTTTCTTTTCTTCCTCTCAAACCTCTCTATTATGACCATTATCTTCCCCTCGTAATTCTTCTGTTTTTCTTTTTTTTCTTTGGGCTGCATCCTCCGTTAGTCTTGGTCAGACAATGCTAACCCATCCTCATAGACTCTTATGGAGTCTTGTTGCCTTTTTTGGGGGGGTGGGGGGTCCCCGGGTGCTGGGGACTGGGGAGGGCGGCGGGTTGGTGCATGGGTGGAGAAGGAGGGAAGGGAGGGGGGGGGTAAAAATGCATTGTAAAATGAGCAGACGAACGAATACTAAAGGAACACTGAGAAACAGCCAAACTCTTTTTTTGATCTTCGAATACTGTCTAAAACTTAGAATAAAAAAATGGGGAAGCTAAAAATAGGATGCTGGAATGTGGCCGGACTCAACGATAAGGGAAAGAGGGCTCAATTTACTCAATTAATGATTCAAAACGCATGGGATATTATATGTGTACAGGAAACCCATATTCCTATAGGAGAGATAAAGCAAATAAAAATTCCAGGCTTTAATATATTGGTCTCAACTACTCAAACCTCTAAAACGAGGGGAGTTACAATTTTAGCAAAAACAAGACTGGGTACCTCAACTCGTAAAAAAGCTGACCCCCATGGTAGATGGGCCATTGTTCAACTCAATATAGGAATTACTATTTGTTCTATCTATGGCCCTAATCTCGATGACCCTATGCTATTCATCGAACTAGAATTAGAACTAGCATCATGGGCAGGTACTTTAATCTTATGTGGTGACCTAAATCTAACGATAGGCCAACCACAATTCAATCATTACAATCAATCAACCCAATACACCCACAATGGCCGAAAACCCAGAGTATTCAGGGCAGTGCAAAATCTGATTCTCAGCCATAATCTTCAAGACATATGGCCTCTCAAGAACAGAACAGATCCCGGATATACATACTTTTCCTATCCTCATAGAAAATATGTACGTATAGATTATATTTTTACAACCATGGACATTGCTCTAAATGCCGTCATTTTAAAATCCCCTAAGACAATATCAGATCATAATGCACTCTGTATAATATTTGAGGCCCCCAGCTACAAGAAAGTTTATCGACAATGGACATTTGATCGTAAACTTCTTGTTAATCAAGAATACATAACTCATATCAGACAATGGACCAAAGAATTCTTTGACATCAACCAATATAGTGCATCTCGGTATAATGTATGGGATAGCTTCAAGGCCGCATTAAGGGGCGAGACTGCTACTTTTGTAGCTAGCCGCAAAAGAGAACGAGAAAATATACATACACAACTAACAAATAGGCTTATAGATTTAGAACATCTACACGCTAACCAGTTACATCATGGGGCTCAGGCTGAAGACACCCTTAGTAAGATCTTAGTGCTTAAAGCCGAGATTAATAATGACCTAACGCAAAAAGCAGCTGAAATTCTCCAAGCAAATCGAAACAAAATCTATGAGACTGGAGAGAATGTAGGAAGACACCTTGCCCTCAGAACTCGGCAATCACAGTCTCGCAATTCCATCCAAACCATTGAATATGGCGGGCAGAAACATACCACCCAAGAGGATATAGCCTCATGTTTTCATGACTATTACCAAAAACTATATCAGAATGAAGATAAGCGGTCAACTGCTGATACCAAGAAGTTCTTAGATAACTGGATTACAGAGACAAATTTGGCTAGAACTATAGACGAAGACACAAAAAAAGAACTTGATAGAGAAATTTCCATAACAGAAGTAGAGCTAGCTCTAGCCGAATTAGCGCTAGGAAAAGCAGCTGGACCAGATAAAATCCCCCTAGACCTCTATAAAATTCTGGGTAACCTAATCATTCAGTTTTTGCATGATCTTTTTCTCGGGATACAATGGCATGGTAAACCCCCCGAATCTTGGAAACAAACGAATATAGCCATATTTCCAAAAAAAGATAAACCGCCAGAACTAACAACCTCATACCGGCCAATATCATTGATTAACTCAGATTCAAAAACATACGCCAAGATTTTTGCTACTCGCTTGAACAGGATCGTCGAACATCTGGTCTCTCCCTGGCAACATGGCTTCATACCTAGCAAGAGTACCACAGATCATACCCGCCGAGTTATCACCCTCTTTGACACCATGGGAATAGGGGGCGGCCAGATGTCGATGATCCTGTTAGACGCTGAGAAAGCCTTTGACCGGGTCTCTTGGCAGTTTCTCTGGGAAATATTAGCCACTAACAACATTGGACCAGTATTCATAAAATCTATTAAAGCCCTTTATGTTGACCCCACTGCAAGAGTAATGACCGGTGGCTGCGAGTCTGGCAATATAAACATTCAGAGAGGTACGCGACAAGGCTGTCCGTGCTCTCCATTATTATTTGCTTTATATATCAATCCATTAATTCTCAAACTAATAACATCACCTGTGATTAAACCCATCAAAACAGGCATTTATAGCACCAAAGTTCTCGCCTACGCCGATGGCATAGCGGTTGTAACAACTAATCCTACACAGGCTATAATTGAAATTGAAGAAATCACACAATCTTTTGGACTACACTCAGGCTATTCATTAAACCAAGACAAAACCATGGTTATATGTACAGATAATACACCCTTTATAAGTCAATATAGAGTTAGTAATGCAAAATACTTAGGAGTCAACATCTCGCCAAAAATTCATGAAATTAATCAACTTAACTATGACCCTCTAATTAAAAAAATAAAAACAGACCTACTCAGAGTAAATAACCTTCATCTTTCCATAATTGGTAGAGGAAACTATGTTAAAATGACTATTCTACCAAAGATCTTATATTTGTTTCGAGCTATCCCCCTTCTTGCTTGTAACGATACAATGAAAACATTAGACAGAGTAATATCCTCGTTTATTTGGAATTACGGGAAGATCAGGAGAGCCCTTACTAAGTTAACATTACCATCCTCTAGAGGTGGCTTAGCAATTCCTAATTTAACATATTACCTATGGGCAACCATTTTACAACAAATGACGGTCTTACTTACATCTTGTCCCAACAATAATAACGACCAAGGGCAATCCCCACCATCCTTACCATCAATTTACGAGCTAATGATGGGTCGCCAAGCCAGAGGCCTGTTATTGAAACAAGTAGAACCTTCTTACTTTAAAAAGATAAAATTTAAAGCTATCACAGACGCCTATAAAACCTGGAGTCGAATCATTAAAACACTGAAAATCTCAAAGTATACCAAATACACACCTCTATGGGATAGCGCAGTAATACCACACTACCTTAACGATAACATAACCAGACGTTGGGAGAATTTAGGTATTATAACTATTGGCGACTTGCTAGATAGTGATGGCAAAACAACATTTGACAGAATATATGTCAAATATCAAATCCATTCTTCAGACTACTTAAAATGTATTCAAATTTATACAACTCTTAGACATACTGAACTATATATGGATCTTAAGCCCATACCACTTTTAGATCTTATAGGTAAACAATCAACCAGAATTTGCAATATATATGATATCTTCATAAGAAATCACCCCGATGACCTTGAATATACAGAAACTCGGTGGGCTAACGAACTGAATAACGCCAATGTTGATATAGATATGACTCTACATTTATCTTCCAAAGTTCTACTTGCTTCCAACCTTAAGGCCCAAATATACAAAACTATATACAATCTGTATTACACACCGCTCAAATTATTTACCTGGGGTGAGACAACACACGATAAATGCCCCAGATGCACACTCGGACCTGCTAACCTTATACATATGTTCTCGGAATGTCCCAAATTGGATCAGACCAAAAAAAGCATTACAGAGTATTGGGCCGAAATTTTTGGATATGAAATCAAAACATCAACCACTCTGTTTTTGCTAGGGTATGATGAGTCCCTAGGTTTTAGCAATTTAGAAATTCCCGCCATTTTCATTGGCACTGCTGTTTATAGAATTATTCTTGCAGCAAGATGGAAAGATCCTGATGCTCCAACTTTCCAGGGATGGCTTAACAGACTATTAGCAATATACAAACAAGAACTTGCTATCTACAGAACTAGAGGGAAAAAATCACGGTCATATGGGGAGCAAATTTGGGCACCAATAGCAAATTGGTATGAGCAGCAAAGGGCCTAAATATACCTTCAAGTTAATATATAACGGTCTACATATACAACTCTTTTGCTTTGACTTCCCCTACCTTAAAGAACCTTCTTCTTTTTGTATTTGTTTCTTATGTTAATGCCCTAAAGGAACGAAAGTAGAATCTACAATATGCTGACTTCATTGTTTGATCTCTATTGTACGCTTTATTATCTCGAATCTTGCAATATGTGTTATTTTGTATCTCTCGAATCTGCTCAAATAAAAAAAATAAAAAAGAACCACCCTGATGCCCTAGGCCTGCTCAGGGGTCCCTCAAGGACCCCCAGGGCCCAAAAAAGCTGGGTGCGCCAATCCATCCGAGAAAATTTAAAAAATGAAGTGCGGGCTCCCGTGCTTCATTGTATTAAAGCCCCCGGGTGGGCCAGGTCCCGGGGGCATGACATATTGTAATTGGGCCCCACGCAGCCCTGGGGACCGCCACCCCGTGGCTTTCCTTAAATATTTTCCGGGGGCGCACACAGCCCCCCTGCAGCCCCCGGGACTGCCAACCCTGGGGCTTGTTTTATTTAATGTGTGGGGGGGTCTTGGGACCCCGGGGACCGCCACCCCCGGGGTTTTTTTTTTTTATAAATGAAGAACCTGTGTGTGGGGGCTCGGGCCCCCCCACACGCCCCGGGGACCGCCACTTCCCCGGGGAACTAAGTATTTAAATGTGGGGGTCCGTAAAGGAACCCCGGGGACTACCACTTCCCCGGGACTGTGCACACGTTGGGAGGGGGGCCCTTTTTACACCTCTCTGCAACGCAGCTCTGTGGCGCTTACTGGAGGTACCTGGTGGGCTAGTTGGACCCCAGGGACCCTCAGGATTCAAGGGAACTTAATCCCCCAACTTAAAACGCGCCACGGGGCGCGTTTGCACAGTGGTGAAGGGAGGGGGCGGGGCCTGAGTTGACATGTGTGCAAACACGCCCTGTGGCGCGTTTTAAGTTGGGGAATTAATTCCCCTTCCATCCTGAGGGCCCCTGGGGGCCAACTAGCCCACCAGGTACCTCCAGTAAGCTCCACAAGGCGATGTTGCAGAGAGGTGGTCCAGGCCACGCCCCTTTTTACACCTCTGCAGCAGAGCTCTGTGGCGCTTACTGGAGGTACTTGGTGGGTATTTGGACGCCAGGGACCTTCAGGATTTAAGGGGACTTAATACCCAACTTACAATGCGCCAGGGGGCGCGTTTGCAGAGTGGTGTACAAAGGAGGCATGGCTTTTATCGACCTCTCACCAATCCCACTGCATGGGGCTTACTTGAGGTAAAAGATAGGCTAGTTGGCCCCCAAAGAACCCCCAGCATTGAAGGGAACTTCAATCCCCATCTAAGAGCATGCCAGGGCGCTCGTTTGTAGAGTGGTGGGCAAAGTGGGCATGGCCTGGTACGAGTACTTACCAATGCTGCTGTGTGGGACTGACTGGAGGTAATAGTTTGGGAGGCTGGCACCCAAGGATGTCCTTGGGGGCCAACTACCCCTCTTGTTACCTCCAGTAAGTCCCACACTGTGGGATTGCTAAGACGTCTTCGGAGGCCATGGCCCCCTTTATCTACCACTCTGCAAACATACCTCGTGGGAGACTATGGGATGGGGGATGAAGTCCAATTTAGTCCTGAGAGAGTTTGGGGGCCAAGATTCCCTCCTGGTACCTCCTGTTAGTCCTACGCAGCGGAATTCCTGAGCATTGGTTGGACGCCCAGCACCCTTTCTCCACCACTCTGCTAAAGAGACTACTAGTTAAAGTAGCATATTTCTGCACCTCTGACTTAGAGGTAGTTTTAATTTCCCTGCCCTATTATGTACTAGGGCCTTACAGAGGAGGTCATGCTAATCACAGGGGTACCCCAACGCATAGTGTTCCCTAGTTTATGTAGGTGTTTTCACTGTATTCTAAGTGTCTTTTAGTATAGCACTGTCTCTAGGCCTGGTTAGTCAGAGTCAGTTACCACCAGTACCCGTCTGAAAAAGTTGTACAGGATGATTTTGCAACAAGGCCTCTTTCTGCTCCTCTGTTGGCTCTTTCTGCACATGTCGTGCTTCTTCCTGCACTTTTCTTCATCTTTGTGGACTTCTGTTGCTTCTTTCTGCATTTCTTTTGCTTCTTTCTGTGCATTTTTTCTTCTTTCTTCACATGTCCTACCTCTTTAGGCATAGTTAGAAACTAGCATTTAAAAAACCTTAGAAATTCACTAAAAAGAGCCATCTTCTGATTTACCTCCCTCTTTCAATGAGCCAAGAAATTTAGCACTAGAAGCAAGTGTTGACATTTGTATTAATCCTCTTACCTCCCCTGATTCTCTGTTATTTACCAACCCCTTGGTTGGCATTGGGGATACTACGGGGAAGCTACTTTCATGGAACATTGCTGGGTTGTCCTCTAAACTGGTATCTGAGGACTGGCTATGCTTTGTCAACAACTTTGACCTATGTATATTTCAAGAGACCTGGTTACGTGAACCATCCTTTGCACAGGGATATTTGAATTACTTTGTGCCTGCATTAAAAGGCCTAAAGGGTAGACCTATGGGAGGATTAACTATTTGGGTTCGCCAGAGTTTAAAGCTAGTTGTCAAAGCCATTGACACCAGCCATAGAGATATCCAACTAATTAGAATGAACCTAGATAAATTGGGAACGTTGGCTATTTATAATGTTTATGTTAGGAGTAACAGGGGAGAGAGGTCTGAGGTTCTAGCGGCCTTGGGATGTCTCCTTGATACTCACTCTCTAAACAATAATATTGTTATTGCGGGTGATTTTAATAGAACATTTGAACCCCTAGTTAATGAAGATGATCTCTTTGGGGACGAAGAAGATCGACAATGGGGAATTCCTAAGGTGGAGCTCAATCCGGTTGTGCGTTGGACTGATGATGTGATTAGTTTGAATGCCCTCTGTTATGAAAAGGGCTTAAGAGCTCTAAACGGGAGGACTCGTAGTGACAAAAACAGGACTACTACATTTGATAACGGGCGACACAAAAGCAGGATTGACTACGTTTTATGTAGTCTCAAATTATGGCCCTTGATCTGCGACATGGAGGTTGTTTGGAGGATTGAGAGTGACCACAACCCCCTGTGTGCAGACCTCAAATGGTGGTCCTACACCAACCGGTCCATAGGTAGCACTGAGCTTGTCCCTCCTTTGATTGTCCCCACTAATGACATGCGCAGATTAAGGTGGGAGAATATAGTGACCAACCAACAGGCTATTGCTAACATCAGCGGCGAAGTTGATAAAGCAATACTAGCCATTGAGCACATCAACTCATCTAACACCGGGTTGGATAAAGTAGTTGAAATACACAACACCCTTTTCTGTGCAATCAAAAACCACTTCCTTAAGCCTGTGAAAAACAAAGGAGCTAGAGCCCTAAAGCCTGCAAAGTGGTATAATGACCAATGTAGAGACACACGACTAGCTTTAGGTAATGCTATAAAGGGGAGGCAGTCTATTGCAATTCGATCTGCTAGAAAGGATTACAAAGCTAGTATATCAAAGGCAAAGAAAGCCTGGGACGAGCATCACTGGTCTGAGCTAAAGGCAGCTAGTGACAGGAAGGATCCCTGGTTATTCTGGAGCATTGTTAAGTGGGGAAGCTCGGGTTTACCCGAACCCCCAAATAACAATGTACCAGAAGATGAATGGGTAAAATTTTTCAAAAATCAGTATGCTGAGTCAAATAATGTTGTGATAGGGTCAGATATAAGTTTAAATCAATTCAAAGATAATCTCTTTAGTATTAATGAGATTATGATTGCCCTCAGCTCAGTGTCTGGAGGACGTACCTCAGGACTTGACGGTGTTCCAGCTGATGTATTCAATAATGAAAAGAACGCTGGTGCAAGTACATACATCTTCTTATGAATGCTATTGCGCTGGGTGCAGCGGTACCGACATCTTGGCAGGGTGCAGTAATAATACCTGTGTTTAAGAAAGGTGACCGGTCCTAGCCGGGCAATTACAGACCGATAAGCCTTATCGACACCATACAAAAGGTTGTAGGGCGTGTGATTGTCAATAGGCTCCTGGATTGGGCCGAGGAGACTAATGCCCTGTCACCCTTCCAAGCAGGATTTCGTCGATCCACAAGTACGGTGAACCAGGTTTTTCGTTTTACCCTGTTGCAATGGAGGACCGTGGTGCTGGGCGAGTGCAGCTTGTACGCGGCTTTTGTCGATTTGCGGGCTGCCTTCGACCTGGTTCCCTGGACCAAGCTGTGGCTGGTTCTCAAGAACCAGGGTTTACCTGGAGAGTTACTATCACTGATAATGAGGCTCCATGAAACAAACTTTGCCAAGATTCAGTGGGGGGGACTGGGTTCGGTGACTGCGGACTTTCCAGTGGAACGGGGTGTTCGACAAGGATGTTCAATGGCTCCTGTCCTTTTTACATTGTACATTAATGATGTTGTTGCCCGTATGCTTTCTGCTAAGGTGGATTCTCCCTCTCTAGCCGGCACTAAAATCCCTATTTTAATGTTTGCAGACGACACGCTCATCATATCCAAAACCCCAAGCGGCCTGCAGCGTTCCTTGTCTATTTTTGATCAATTTTGCGGGGAGTATGGCTTAGAGGTCAACACGGCCAAAACAAAACTTATGGTTTTTAATCCCCATCGTAGCTTTAAATCCAAAATTACTATGAACGGCCGCCCGCTAGAGGTAGTGAATACTTTCACGTACCTAGGACTACACATATCTAGTAAGAAGAGATGGCGTCAGCACATAGATATTGCTACACTTAGACATAGGCAATTGTCCGGTGGCATCAGCACAGAGCATAGAAAATCTTTGACCAAACCAGTAAAACCTGTACTTCAGGTTTACGAAGTGAAGGCTCTAGGCTCTGCACTTTACGGGGCTGAGCTATGGGGCTTCGAGAAGGTGGCTGCACTTCAAACCTCGGAGAATAAATTTCTCCGGGCAATAACTGGTGTCCCAAAAAGTACCCCTTTGCTGCCCCTTAAATATGCCCTGGGTAGAAGAGCAGTCACAGATTTGGTTAGGCTTCATCCGATCTTGTATTGGCGTAGGCTATGGACGACACCTGTGCTCTCCCATTATGCTGAGGGGTTCCTAGATATTATCAGAACAGATGTATTCCACAAAATTGGGTGGCTTAAATCACTTAAGACAACTCTGACTGAGCTTGGTATGTGCTCGCTTTGGGAAGATCCTGTGAGAGCAACTTTTCCATCTAAAAGTACTCTCAAAGAAACTTACTGGGAGATGGTAGCCTCTCGGCATTGGAGTAGTTCTAGTGCTGGATCTATGGCTGGAGAATTCTTAGAGGCCAAGATGTATCCCTGCTTAGAACCCTACTGGGATACTATAACTAGACCAGGCGATAGAAAGCTCCTTTTTCAACTAAGAGCAGGTGCACTCCTCCTCAGATACCTGGCAGCTAAATGGGAAGGTGGATCCTGTGATAGCTGCCCTGCATGTGGCACCACTAAAGAAACAATTGGTCACTTTTTATTTTCTTGTAAAGCTTATCTGGTCCCAAGACGTATTTGGTTGTCTCCGATGTGTAAAAATCTGGGGACTACTAGTAGTATTGTCGCCCTGCGTATTATATGCACCAGCACTTTGACATGGATTTCAATAGCTACCGCGAAGTATCTTGGATGGGCGTGGTCGATTAGACAGAGACTGCTAGTCATTTGACTATTCTCTGTTATGATACCTTGTCTATATTTTTAACTTGTATGTTTATCTCTTAAATTAGTATTTTTAACCAAGATAATTTTTAAACTTTTTATTATTTTTAACTGTTTAATAGGTATAGTACGTTCTTTTTAAATTAGAACTGACAATCAAGTTAGTCTGTCTTGTATTCTGACATCATCTGGTTGAAAATTTAATTCTATTTTAAAATGTTGTATGAATTCTAATTCTCTTTTTTGTGACATGTATTTTGCTTTTATGAATGAAATTTCGAATAAAGCATACTTTGACTTGACTTGACACTAAAAAAACCATAGGTTTCAGGCATATTAAAGTTAGAAATTAGCATTCAAAAAACCTTTGAAATTCACTGAAAAAACCCCAGGTTTCAGGCATGTTATAGTTAGAAATTAGCATTTTAAAAAACCTTAGAAATTCACTGAAAAAACCATAGGTTTCAGGGGTGTTATAGTTAGTTGGACATTTCACTCATACAAAACCAGTGAAGTTCCCCCGTTATAGTTAGTTCAGCTAACTATAACTCGCGCCCCCGCAATGCACTGCTGATGACGTCACATATTACATCACTCATGACATGGTCAGTGACATCACTGATGACATCTCAAATGACATCACTGATGACATCATCCATGTGATAATTTCATGCATCTTCTCACACCCTAATATAACCTTTGATACACCCACTCTAAATTACAGACTGCCGTTCTCAAAACCATAGACACTCCAACACCAATAACTACGTACCCACTCACTGATTCTTAGGTCTACACACACATCCACTCCCTCACCCTTACAGTCACTCATACTTACGGTCACTCAGTACAGGACTATCATATGCACTCATACACCTATATAGAAACTCACACACCGCCACTCATCCATAGAGGTACTCACACACCTAGTCAGTCATGCAAATAATTAATCACACTCCCATTTACTCACCTATACAGTTATAAACACACCAGCTCACTTACTCATACAAATACTAGCACATTCTTATGCTCTTATACAATCACTGATACAAGCACACACTCATCCATACAGCCACTCTCACAATCACACACTCTCACTTATAGCCATTTAAATACTCTAACACATATATATACTGCCTTTCACATATGTAGTTACTCACACATGTACCACTGAGATATACATTCACTCACTGACACACCCATACACACACTCACCCACCCATACAGTCCATCACAGATGCACTCTTGAAACCATGCACCCAGTGAATCACCCACTCACACATCTATGCACAGAGTCACACACACCCCACCCACACAAACATTCAGGCACCCATACAGATACTCAGACAACCAATCAGTAACTCATATAGACACTCATGTGGGTATTCACAAACCCATGCAGCCGCTTACACACCAACAGACAGACGGATACAGACATTCACAGAGTTTAGTCACTAACCCATGCATTCAGTAAGGTGCGTTTAATCACTCACTTATAGAGTCAGTCACGCACCTACTAAAGCATCCATTCAGACACTTATACACCCACTCATTCTTCAATACGCCTTTCCCTATATATATTAAACATATTTAAACTTTACAGAAACACACAGTCACTGGATGATGTCATCAGTGATGTCATTTGAGATGTCATCAGTGATGTCACTGACCATGTCATGAGTGATGTAATATGTGACGTCAGCAGCAGTGCATCGCGGGGGCGCGAGTTATAGTTAGCTGAACTAACTATAACGGGGGAATTTCATTGGTTTTGTATGAGCGTAATGTCCAACTAACTATAGCGCCCCAGAAACCTATGTTTTTTCAGTGAATGTCTATATAAATATATATGCATACATAATTATATATATATTCTAGTTATAGTTAGGACCTAGTTTCCATAGGAAAAGTGCTTTTTTGTCTTCCCGTTAACTTTGGCGCTGGTTGAAGAATCTTCGTGAAATTTTTAAAACTAGTGGGGCGCTCCGGTCAGCTCCTGTCTTGAAAGTTTCAAGCCGGGGCCGAGAAAAAAGGGGGGGTCCCAAAACACGTTTTCCCCATGTAATTTTCCTTAGGAAACTTTAGACAAAGCTATAGCCCGAACTGCTGAACGGAATTACATCAAATTTGGCAAAAAGGTAGCCCTTGGTTCAAAAAGAGCCCTTTTTGTTAAATGGTGTAAATCCGTTCAGTAGTTCCTGAGAAATTAGAAAAAGAAGATGTTTCGATATCTATGGCCGCGGTGAGTTCGCGAACCCTCCCGAGCACGAGCTTCACTGTGATTGGCTGCCAACACTCCAAACCAGGAAGTGTTGGCAGCCATCTTGTGACTCAGTAGAACGAGCCACAAGAAAACAGTGAAAAAACAAGAAAAGGGGGCAGGGTAGAAACACCCTGACCCCCTAGGCCTGCTCAGGGGGTCCCACTAGGACCCCAGGACCAAACAAAATCTTTTTTTTTTTAAATCAAATTGGGCGAATTCGCGCTGGGGTGGCGAATCCGGCCGGGAAAATTTTAAAAAATGAAGCGCGGGCTCCCACTCTTCGTTGTATTTAAGCCCCTGGGTGGGCCAGGTCCCAATCCCCCCCCACGCTGCCCTGGGGACGCCACCTCCCTGGGGCTTCATTTATGAGTTGCGTGGGGTGCACGCAGTCCCGGGTACCACCACCTCCCTGGGGCTCTTTATTTAATAAGTTCAATAAATTTTCCCCCAGTAATAGTATACAATATTATCTCTAAATAGAAGATTCGAGACTGCCTCTTATCTTTTAGTACCCACACTAATATTGGTCCCAATACACAACTCACTATTACTAACACAAATTCCAATTAGCAATTAAACTCCTTTGTATATACAAAACATGTTTTATTAGAATAGATTCATTACATTAAAATAATTCCTGATTTAAAACATTTTTGGTTAAAAAACATTTACTTAAAAATGTTTCCTTTTTAACAATTCCTACACATATCTTTCGTAAATACAATCTATGCCAAATTCCCCATATCATGCGCAACAGTCAATTTACACAATTACACATATAGAAAAGTAGGAAGAGAGAAAGAGTTATTTAGACAATACACTTTGTCATTTCAATTACACATCCTAGGTGACTAGTCACTGAAATCCGTCTGGTTGCATTTATACTTTTGCTAATACAGAACTGAGTTCCCTCAAGGATTGTATCCACCAAATTAGCGTCGACGTGTTTCGATGGTTTCTACAATTTCTCCATCTTTATCAAGACAGTGTTATTTTTTTCTCCCTCTTGATTCATTGACAGTTATAGTGTCCTCGTTTTGTTCTTTATCATTTTATGTATCCTTTTGAGTCAAATGGAATTTAATATGCCACATGGGAATATTTAGATTTGATTCATATATTTCAGTCTTTGATTGCGGGGCAATTCTGAAATTATGATGCTCCTGGTTTGTATAACCCTTAAGTGTAAGAATCCCGTTATTCCTGTTATTCTTGTTCTTTCTGCAATTTCTTTGTTATTCGTACCCCAAGGGTCAAAAAGGCAAATAGTCCTCTTCCACTATGCTTCTATTCGGCAGCGGTTTGTCCTGGGGTATGTTCTTTCTTCCGTGTAGATCGCCACACAGCCCCCCTCCTTTAGAAATAATTTTTTTTAAAGGTGGCCATGCCCCAGGGGATGGGTCCCGGGCCATTTTTTAAAAAATGTATTTATTTTTTTCATACAAAAAGAGCAGGCCCTGAGGAATGGGGTCCCCAGGGGCCCAATTGATGTAAAAGAAGGGGGGCCACAGCCACCCTTCTAAAATAAAAAAAAAGAAAGCCAGCATCGCTGTGGAGGCCCCGCCCTCTAACTGCAGTACTCAGCAAACGCACCCCCTGGCACCTTGTAAGTTGGAATATTAATTTTCCTTGAATACTGAGGGTCCCTGGGGGCCAACTAGCCCACCAGGTACCTCCAGTATGCACCAGGGAGCTGCGTTGCAGAGAGGTGATCAGAGGCCATGCCCCATTTTACACCTCTCTGCAACGCAGCTCTGTGGTGCTTAATGGAGGTACCTGGTGGGCTAGTTGGCCCCCAAGGACCCTCAGGACTCAAAGGGAGTTAATCCCCCAATTTACAACGCGTCAGGGGGCACGTTTGCACAGTGGTGCAGGGAAGGGGCGGGACCTGAGATAGCAAGTGTGCAAACGCACCCCCGGGCACATTGTAAATTGGGGGATCAAGTCCCCTTCAATCCTGAGGGTTGCTGGGGGCGAGCTAACCCACCAGGTACCTCCAGTAAGTGCCACAGAGCTGCATTGCAAAGAGGTGGTCTGAGGCCACGCCCCTTTTAACACTTCTCTGCAACACAGCTCTGTGGCACTTACTGGAGATACCTGGTGGGCAAGTTGGACCCCAGGGACCCTCGGGATTCAAGGGGACTCAATCCCCCAATTTAAAACGCGCCACGGGGTGCGTTTGCACACTTGTCACATCAAGCCCCGCCCCCTCCCTGCACCACTTTGCAAACCCACCCTGTGGCACGTTTAAGTTGGGGGATTAAGTCCCCTTGAAACCTGAGGGTCCCTGGGGGCCACGTACCCCACCAGGTACATCCAGTAAGAACCACAGAATTGCGTTGCAGAGAGGTGTAAAAAGGGGCGTGGCCTCAGACCACCTCTCTGCAACGCAGCTCTGTGGCGCTTATTGGACCCATGCACTCCTCCAATCACCCAGCAAGCACCATGCACTCTCCTTGCAGTACTCTAATCATCCAGTCAGTACCCATGTACTCATGGAATGACCCAGACACTAACTCATTGCAAATACAGAGGAGGTCATGCTGATCACAGGGGTACCCCATCGCATAGTGTTCCCTAGTGTATGTAGGTGTTTTCACTGTATTCTAAGTGTCTTTTAGCATAGCACTGGCTCTAGGCCTGTTTTGTCAGAGTCAGTTACCACCAGTACCCCTCAGCAAAAGGTTGGGGGCACAGGAGGGCTTTCTCCTCCTCTGTTGGTTCTTTCTGCACATCTCTTGCTTCTTCCTGCACTTTTCTTCGTCTTTCTGGACTTCTGTTGCCTCTTTCTGCATTTGTCTTGCTTCTTTCTGCGCTTTTCTTCCTCTTTCTTCAAATGTCCTACCTTTGTAGGCATAGTTAATAATAATAATAATAATCCACATTTGTAAAGCGCGAACAATCACCCATAAGGGTCTCTAGGCGCTGGGGGCAGTCGGAAAGATTAAGCAAGCTATTGCCCAGAGTCACATGGTGCTGGGCTAATCTGCCGCCGGCGCACGGGATCGAACCGTGATCCCCAGATTATGGCGTCAGTCGCCCTGGCCTCGGCGCCACACCACCACCACCTAGTTAGAAATTAGCATTTAAAAACCTTTAAAATTCACTGAAAAAAACATAGGTTTCAGGGACGTTATAGTTAGAAATAAGCATTTAAAAAACCTTTGAAATTCACTGCATAAACCATAGGTTTCAGGGACGTTATAGTTTGAAATTAGCATTTTTAAAAACTTAGAAATTCACTGAAAAAACCACAGGCTTCAGGGATGTTATAGTTAGTTGGACATTTCACTCGTACAAAACCAGAGAAATTCGGCCGCTGTAGTTAGTTCGGCTAACTATAACTCGCGCCCCCGCAATGCACTGCTGATGACGTCACATATTACATCATTCATGACATGGTCAGTGACATCACTGATGACATATCAAATGACATCGGTGATTACATCATCCATGTGATAATCTGATGCACCTCCTCATACCCGAATATAACCTTTGGTACACCCACTCTAAAATACAGACTACCATTTTCGAAACCATAGACACACCAATACCAGTTAGTACATTCCCACTCACTAATTCCTAGGTCTACACACACATCCACTCATTCACCCTTACAGTCACTCATACATGCAGTCAACCATCAATACGGCATTATCATATGCACTCACATATCTATACAGACACTCACACACCGCAACTCATCCATAGAGTTACTCACACACCTAGTCAGTCATGCAAAGAATCAATCACACTCCCATTTACTCACCTATACAGTTATACACACACCACCTCACTTATTCAAACATATACTAACACGTTCTTACACTCTTATACGATAACTAATACAAGCACACACTGATCCATAGAGCCACTCTCACAATCACTCACTCTCACATATAGGCACTTATACACGCCAACAATCCAACACTCACATATACTGCCTTTCAGATATGCAGTTACTCACACATGTAGCACTGAGGCATCCATTCACTCACCAACACACCCATACACATACTCATCCACCCATACAGCCCTTCACAGATGCACTCTTGAACCCATACACCCAGTGAATGATCCACTCACACATCTATGAACAGAGTCACACCCCCACCCACCCACACAGACACTTAGGCACCCATACAGATACTCAGACAACCAATCAATAACCCATATAGATCCTCATTTAGCTGCTCACCAACCCATGCAACCGCTTCCACACCAACTGACAAACTAAACTGTGAATGTCTGTATCAGTTACTAACCCATGCATTCAGTAAGACACATTTAATCACTCACTTATACAGTCCGTCACGGACCTACTAAATCATCCATCCAGACACTTATACACCCACTCATTCTTCAATACACCTTGGCATATATACAATACATATTTAAACTTTAGAGAAACACACAGTCACTGGATGATGTCATCAGTGATGTCATTTAAGATGTCATCAGTGATGTCACTGACCATGTCATGAATGATGTAATATGTGACATTATCAGCAGTGCTTTTTCGGGGGCGCGAGTTATAGTTAGCTGAACTAACTATAACGGTCGAATTTCTCTGGTTTTGTACGAGTGAATTGTCCAACTAACTATAACGTCCCTGAAACCTGTGTTTTTTTCAGTGAATTTCTACGTTTTTTAAATTGCTAATTTCTAACTATAACGTCCCTCAAACCTATGTTTTTTCCGTGAATATATATCTATATATATATATATATAGATATATATTATATATATATATCCTGCTTTGCCTCTCATACTCCTTTCAAACAGGAAGAGATGAGTGTGGACCCACGTTCTGGTGCAATAAGTTTTATTTGTGCCCTGCACCGCGGCTATATATAGATATATATTCACTGAAAAAACCAAAGGTTTCAGGGGCGTTATAGTTAGGAATTGACATTTAAAAACCCTTAGAAATTCACTGAAAAAAACATAGGTTTCAGGGGCGTTATAGTTAGGTGGACATTTCCCTCGTACAAAACCCTAGAAATTCCCCCGTTATAGTTAGTTCAGCTAACTATAACTCGCGCCCCCGCAGTGCACTGCTGATGACGTCACATATTACATCACTCAAGACATGGTCAGTGACATCACTGATGACATCTCAAATGACATCACTGATGACGTCATCCAGTGACTGTGTTTCTGTAAAGTTTAAATATGTTTTATATATTTATAGTGAAAGGCCTGTGGAAGATTGAGTGGGTGTACAAGTGTGTGAATGGATGATTTTCTAAGTGCGTAACTGACTCTATAAGTGAGTCATTAAATGTATCTTACTGCAGACTAGTGACTAAACTGTGTGAATGTCTGTATGTGTCTGTGTGTAGGTGTATAAGTGGCTGCATGGTTTTGTGAATACCTATATGAGTGTCTATATGGGTTATGTGTGAGTGGGAGATTCTATGGGTGCATGGTTTTAAGAGTGCATCTGTGATGAACTGTATGGTTGGGTGAGTGTATGTATGGGTGTGTTAGGGATTGAATGTATATCTCAGTGGTACATGTGTGACTAACTACATATGTAAAAGGCAGTATATGTCACGGAGTCAGTGGTTACAGAACACAAGTTTGCCACTAACCTCGTAAAGAAGCCTTCGGGAGCGATGGAGCGTGGTTTATGCCCCCTCGACCCCGAGGCGCAGACCCCCACAGAGCAATAACTACACTGCTGTGCGGGAAAGCCCCCCAGGGAAAAGGGAAGTGGATAAAATAAGAAAAAGGTGTTGAGAGATCTTCTGATCCTGCGTCTAGTAGGGATTCTGTCTCTCAGCAGGGAACCTTCCAAGAAGGAACTATAAAGGAAAGAGAAGCAACAGAGAGATCAGTACGCGCTGCCCACCCCCTGTCTACTGCAAAGCCCAAATGTATGTTATTCCCCTGATCTACGTGACTTACTAAATATAGCAGCAGCAGCAGCGAGAAGGAAGTCGTGTACAATGGGAATACACTGCAGCAGCGAAAAGGAAATCCCGTACAAAGGGAATGCACTGCAGCAGCGATAAGGAAGTCCAGAACAAAGGGAATCTCTGGGCTGCGATGGGGTATAGTTGTTTCTCCTAAACTGTTAAGTCACAGCTGACAGGATATGAAATACGGCTTCCGAGATCACGATTCAGTTCAAACCTGAAGGGCAGTAGGCTTCTAGGCATAAACGAAGGTTCAGGTGCAAATCAACAAACAAATGAGTTCAGCAACACCACATGATATAAAGCAGCAACGGAGTTCTCTTGCGGTTCAAGGTAAACAAAGGAAAGCAGCTCTGAATCTCAGAATGCTCGCTACTCACAGAAACTGCTTTCAAACAGGAGGCGCCTCAAACACTCTTAGGCGCAATGCGAGCTATCGAATAACAGAAGGTAACGACCTTGGAAACGCGAGGTGATATCTTCGACTTATCAAGGCTTTACCGGTCCACAGGTGCGGAGCTTCGTCTTCAGGTCGAATCCAGCGGGGAATACCATCCGCTACGAATCTGTTGAGACTTCATTGGCAAGCACTGAACCCTGGGAAAGGGAAGTGCTTTATCGTATTCCGGCAACACCGCCGGGATCTACTTCCAGTCCTCGTCTGTGGGCATGCTGGGAGTTGTAGTGTCCGGTGCTGTTGTGTGCCGCTACTTCCCCTTATACCCCCTGCATATTGAAACGCGCGCTGTAGCCTGGACGCGCTAGGGAACACATGCATGGTACTCGCCTCGCCCTGGCCTTTCCCTGCAGTAATCGCGACAGTATATATGTGTGTAAGAGTATATAAGTGGGTATATGTGAGAGTGTGTGATTGTGAGAGTGGCTGTATGGATGAGTGTGTGTTTGTATCAATGATTGTATAAGAGCGTAAAAATGTGGTACTATTTTTATGAGCAAGTGAACTTGAGTGTGTTTAACTGTATAGGTGAGTAAATTGGACTGTGTTTAATTACTTGCACGACTGACTAGGTGTGTCAATACCTCAATGGATGATTGGTGGTGTGTGAGTGTCTATATAGGTGTATAAATGCATATTATAGTCTTGTACGGAGTGACTGTAAGTATGAGTGACTGTACAGGTGAGTGAGTGGAGGTGTATGTAGACCTAAGAGTTAATGAGTGGGTATGTAGTTATTGGTATTGGAGTATCTATGGTTTTCAAAATGGCCGTCTGAAATTTTGAGTCGGTGTATCAAAGGTTAAATTAGGGTGTGAGAAGATGCACTAATTTATCACATGGATGATGTCATCAGTGATGTCCTTTGAGATGTCATTAGTGATGTCGTCAGTGATGTCTCTGACCATGTCATGAGTGATGTAATATGTGACATCATCAGCAGTGCATTGCGGGTGCGCGAGTTATAGTTAGCTGAACTAACTATAACGGGGGAATTTCTAGGGTTTTGTACGAGGGAAATGTCCAGCTAACTATAACGCCCCTGAAACCTATGGTTTTTTCAGTGAATTTCTAAGGTTTTTAAATTGCAATTCCTAACTATAACGCCCCTGAAACCTTTGGTTTTTTCAGTGAATTTCAAAGGTTTTCTAAATGCTAATTCCTATCTATAACTTATCTGTAAAGATATCATGTTTAATGATTTTCATTGGATTTCTATATTTTTCCATTTCAGTGTGTCAATTTCATTAATTATGTTTTTTTGAAATACTATTTTATCACCATTTTTTAAAATTATTTTTTCAATTAATTCTTTTAAAAATTAAAAAATATTATTTGTTTTTATTGGGTTTTTCAAACATATTTTTGTAATATTTTTAAAAATATTTTCCTTAACTATATGTTCAAAACTTTATTTTATATATTTTTTTCCATGTGTTTGGATCCGCGCACTCTATGCGCACCGTTCTCTATCCCTACGCATTAGCATCCGCACATGGTATGCGTTGGGTACGTGTTTAGTGCGCGATCGCAATGCGACAGGTACACGACTCCCAGCCTATACGCGACACGTTCAATGTACGTAACGCGACGTTTACGCGCTTCCGCGATGCGTCATCTGCGTCTATGACGCGGTAGGTGCGCGGATCCCGCAAAATAACATTTTTAAAAACATATATATATGTATTTCGTGTGAATATTAATTGAAGACAAACTCTAAACTAGTCTTAAAACTAATATATTTTTACATCTAATCCTATAATTTTTTTTAATTCAATTTCACGGATGCGCGCTGGGTGCGTGCTGCGTATGCGCAGGGTGCGCGGATCCCATGTGACCTGCAAAAAAAGAGATTTGATTGGTTCATTACACTTCCTATTCTAACTATTGAAAGACCCCACCCATTTCAATCATTCTTCTTTCAGCTTCTTTGGAGGAACATCTCACACCTTAGAACTATAAGAAACTTTTTGGGGAAGATTTCCACAGCTGCAATTTTTTTGAAGACAATGGCTTCTGCACAGCAGCGATCATCAGAATCAGACCACTCGTCCGATGAGGAATTTGTTGTGGAACCTCCACGCACAGAAAGATACACCTCTGTGGTGTGGAAATTTTTTACCTTCCCAGAAGGACAAAATAAAACTAATTCAACTAAAGTGACATGTAAAATATGTCAAAGAGTGCTTTCCAGAGGAGATCCATCAAAAAAGTACTCTTGTGGGACTGCGAGTATGTTAAAACACCTGAAGACTCTGCATCCCGTGAGCCTGGCCAAGCAGGAATGCAGAAGACTCCGACAGTAGCCTCAGCCAGCAGTGGCAAGCACTTCTGCAGCATCACCATCGAGCACTCACCCGGACATACGTCCAGAATTTGGAAAACTAAAAATTAGTTGCATTAAATGCAGCAAACTGCTATGTTACGGCGAGCAGTCAATTGAACTAATCTGCCGAGCGCAGTAAAACCACAAGTGCTAAACTTGTGTTTATTTTTTTTGTTTTGCAGAAGTTGACTGTTTTCTTCCTCCTGTTGTCTTTTTTTCCTTTTGAAAAAAACAAAAAAATAACAAAATTGTTCCAAAAAGTACAAAAAAATTAAAAAAACAAAAAAGGAAAAAAAAGTTCTAAGAACTAACTTTCCTGGTTTAAAAAAACAGCTATATTTGTTTGTTTGTCTGTGAAAGTTTAGATGAATGTATGTGTAGTACGTAATTGACTGAATGAATGCATTAGTATTGTATGGTGAATGTATGAGTGCAGAACTATGAGGAAGTGCTGCAGCATCACACAGTAACCTCTTTAACTACAGTGAGCTGTAGTACTTCCGAAGCACAGGGATGCAACATATGTACATAAATATGTTGCAAATCTATGCTTCTCTCTGCACGGCTGCTTAACCCCTTCCATGCTCATGACGGAACGGTTCCGTCATGAGCATCGGTTGAGCTGTGCTCATGACGGAACCGTTCCGTCATGGCCCCGCCCGCGCTCGAACCCTTCAGCACCGCGGGGGAATCCGCGCAGCGCTGAAGGGGTTAAACTGCAGCCATGTGGTGACACAGGCACCCTTGCACCATAGTGCAAGGATATCTGTGTCATGTGCTGTTTGTTTTTCTGCAGGAAGACACACCTTCCTGCACAAAAACAATGAGAAAAGGCATTTTTATCCTTCAATGTATGCTGAGAATTTAGCATGCATTAACCCCTTCCATGCTCATGACGGAACGATTCCGTCATGAGCATCGGTTGAGCTGTGCTCATGACAGAACCGTTCCGTCATGGCCCCGCCCGCGCTCGAACCCTTCAGCACCGCGGGGGAATCCGCACAGCGCTGAAGGGGTTAAAGATGTAAAAATGTGGAGAAATGAAAACAATTCTCCTTGTTGTGCTTTCCTACACCAATTTTAGAATGGTGCAGCATTCACACACATATTGAGATTTATGATTTCTGGTAAATCTAGACATGTGTCTTGTTCTAGGAGTATTAAGTGCAATCATGCACAACAACACTTATAGAACACCCTTTCAACGCAAAGTGGTGTGCATGATGAGGTTGTATTTACATGGAGTATAAAAAGTGCACAGAGTGCCTTTTCCTCTCTTTGTAAATATGAAAGAGTATCTTGCACAATAACTATGTTACAAAAAGTGACATATTTCAGTTTTTTAAATTCCTTGCAAATGATAGAAGGTAAACACAGAGTTTTATCTGCAAAGATGTTCAAAGAAGAATGATTGAAATGATTGCAGTCCTTCAATAGGTACAATGGGAAATATTATGAACCCCTCAAATCTCTTTTTTTGCAGGTCACATGATATCTGATTATGGTCAGATTTCAAAACTACATAGGTATAAACAGAGTGTTTTTAGAAACGTATTTCAACTTTGTAGCTTCTTGCAGACCTCCTCATTCTGCATATTGAGACTTAGTTAAACTTACCTTCACAGTAATAGGAATAAAAAATGGTATACATTTTTTTCAGATTTTCATTGCAATCTAAATTCATATTAATTGCTTATTTTAAAATTTGGATCTGTGAAAGAAAAGGAAAAAAAAATTATAACATTTAATAATACATTTTTTACAACACAGCATAATTTCCACAAAGTAATTTGTTTGCCTTTTTTGCTGTTCTCAGAATATATAAAATTTCTCTAAAAATAGTGATTTCAATGGCACTCATCACTTAACAGCGGGCAAAAAAAACAGGCTATTCTCAACAAAATACCACAAGATACAAATCACAGATATATAAAATGCTTACAGCTAACAAAATGTTATAAGTTTAACATACAAAAACTGTAAATGTTGTCGCTTTAAAATATTCACCGAATCTAAGTATGAATTTTTGGAGGACTCACCACGCCCACAACGTTTTCCTTCAGTGGTGTGGAAATTTTTTACTGTTCCCGAGGGGCAAACAAAGACCAATGCCACCTTGGTCACGTGCAAGATTTGCAAAAGAGTTCTGTTGCAAGGGCATGCTAACAAGAAATACTCATACGGCAAGTATGATGAAACACCGAAGGACCCTTCATCCAAACAATCTTGCACGAGAAGAGTGCAAACAGATGAGAAACACTCCTGTTCTGTATCTGTAAAAAAGAATCGCAAATAAATGTATATTAATAACTTTCAAATTTATACTATTCCATTACTGTACAAACACATTTTATATAAAAACTACCTAAGAAACTATAGTGTGATGATCGTTAAAACACTACATGCATATTGCATACTACTTTGAAGCAGTTCATGCCCTAAAGCCTACCTCACTAAAAGACTACATGTTGACTGACTGAATGATTACAGTACTACAAGGAGACACACTGGGTGAGTGACAGGGTGTTTGCTAGAAGTGTATGAATACTGACTGGGGAATTGAAGGTGTGAAAGGCAACTGTGTAGGTGGTTAGAGGCCTGCATGCATAGTGGATAGGCGTTTGAAGCAGTCTATGTCATAAGGCCTGGCTCACTGCATGAATACTTGGGTACTGACTGAATGATTAGAGTACAGCAAGGAGAGTGCCTTGGTGAATTTAAAAGTGTTTGGGTTTTGGCGCAGTGAATGGATTAGTACATGGTGCTGAATGGGTCACTAGAGGAGTGTAAGTGGAGTGACAGGTTGTTTGCGGGAACTGTATGAATACTGACTGGGGTATTGAAGGTGTGAAAGACAAGTGTGTAGGTGGATAAAAGACTGCATACATACTACATAGACATTTGAAGCAATCTATGTGGTAATGTATGGTTCACAACATGAGTACTTGGAAACTGACTAAATCATCAGACTACTGCTAGGTTAGTGCCTGGGTAAAACTTTTAAATTTTCAGTTCTGGCACAGTGAAGAGAATAGTACATGGTACTGCACTTTAGTGTCAAACCCTGACTCATTTTATCAATGCATAAGCAAAGAATAGCTTCTAAAGCTACTAAAATTTGACAACATGACCGATTTTAAAACAGTTATCTGTCAGCAAATACACTATGTTACCAAATGCTTCTCTCACAATCCTTACCCAAATGTACACAGACTCACAGTGTGATTTTAGACAAGCAACACTATCCCTAGCAGTTTACCAAAACTCATTCACTAGCCTAGAAGAGGTAATGGTACTGCACACAATCTACATATTTAAGTACAGCACATTAGTGTCAAAGCATGACTCATTTAATCAACGCATAAGCAAAGACTTGCTTCTAATGCTACTAAAACTTGACAACATGACAGGTTTTAAAACAATTATCTGTCAGCAAATACACGACGTTACCAAATGCTTCTCTCACAGTGGTTCCCAAATGCACACAGACTCACAGTGTGATTCTAGACAAGCAACACTATCCCTAGCACCTTACCAAAACTCATTCACTACTGTGGAAGGGATAAGGGGACTGCACACAATCTACATATTTCAGTACTGCACTTTACTGTCAAAGCATGAATCATTTTATCAATGCATAACCAAAGACTGGCTTCTATTGCTACTAAAACTTGACAACATGACGGGTTTTAAAAGAGTTATCTGTCAGCAAATACACAATGTTACCAAATGCTTCTCTCACAGTGGTTCCCAAATACACACATACTCACTGTGTGTTTCCACTATCCCTTGCACTATACCAAAACACATTTCTTCATCTAGAAGGAGTACTACATTTTAATATAGAAACATAACTTATTTCACAAATTCATAAACAATGACTGGTTTCTAATTCTACCAAAATATAAAAACAGCACAGTTATCTGTCTGCAAACACATGAAAAACACAAATGCTTATCACAGAATGGTTTCTACATGCGCACACGGTCAATAAGATTGTAGAGAAAAAAGTACTCCCTACACTTTTGCAGGCGAAATACATTAGTCTGATTAAAATCAAATTAGTCTACATACATCCCCTCACAATTAAATAACTCACCTTTCAAGTTGTTTTGTAGATTAAGAAGTATATCAGTCACACACCAGATTTTCTTTTACAGAATCTCTGCACTGTGCACCTCTCCCCAAAAACAAAGAATGGAAAAGTTTCCCTTTCATTTTCCACACATATACATGTAAACATCAAATCACAATGCTTCACACATAAATTCAAAAGCAAACACACATTTCTATTGGTTAAACATTTCAACCCTTTCCAACTGAAATACATTTCAACCCTTCCCCCAATCTGCCTTCTGCCCGTTACCATAGAAACATGTCATGGAACACTGCACTGAGCACACAGGTCACAAGTTCAGCACACAAAGTACTAAACAAGACAGCAAGTGTGCTTGACTTTTCAACATATCAGCTTATCATATATAATGTTCCTTACTATCTGTTTTTGTTAACCAATAAGACTCATACCTTTAAAAAACAGAAATATACACCCTACCTTTCAGTGTATAAAGTAGTCATACAACCAATGATTTCTTGTCTTTTTTCAAAAACATTTCCGTGAATCCGCGCAGCCAACACGAGACAATCCATGCACCCAACGCAATAGGATGCGCGCACAGTGCGCGCATTCGCCGTTTAAAAAAAAGGGGGGCTCCAGGGGGCCCTTCTGGGACCCCCTAAGCACCTCTAGAGGGTCAGAGTATTTCCACTCTGCCCCCTTTATATGTTTTACACATGCCCCCTTGCTTCTTCAGCCTCGCTTTTACCGAGGCAGAAAATGGCCGCCAACAGTTCCTGGTTTCGAATGTAGACAGACACTCGACAGCCAATTAGCATTCAGCGCGCGATCAGAAGGGTGCGCGCTTGGTTCGGGGAGGGTGCGCACACGGTGCGGGTAAGGTCCACAGATCCTCCCCGGCCATAGATATATATGTACTTTTAACTCTAATTTTCTCAGGAACTACTGAACGGATTTACACTATTTAAGCAAAAGGCACGAGTCTGAACTGAGGACTACCTCTTTGCCAAATTTGGTGTCATTCCGTTCAGCGGTTCGGGCTGTAGCTGCGACAACAGATCCTATGGGAAATTGCATGGGGAAAATGCGTTTTGGGACCCCCTTGACGAATCACCACGAAACTTTCAGGTTAGGAGCGGAGCGGAGCTGGCCAAAAGTTTGGAAAATTTCACGAGGATTCATCAACCGGCGCCAGACATATTGGGAATAGAATGTTGCGGATTACCTATGGAAAATAGGTCCTAACTATAACTATCTACTGGCAACCGCCAGTAGGTTATATATATATATATATATATATATATATATATATGTATATATTTATATATATATATATATATATATATATATATATATATATATATACACACACACACACACACATATAAATCCAAGCTCCGTTTTCTTGTTTCCCAAAAAGAAAAATCGCACTCGCGGGGGCAATTGCTAGAGTTTATTGTCAACACAACATGTTGGAGCTTGCATAAATATCACCGTTCACTGTGCATCAAGGAGCATATATGTATATATATTATCTACTGGCGGTCGCCAGTAGATAGTTATAGTTAGGACCGAGTTCCCATAGGAAATCTGAAAATTCTATTTTGAATAACTTTGGCGCCGGTTGACTTATCTTCGTGAAATTTTCAAAACTAATGGGGCGCTACGCTCAGCTCCTACCCTGAAAGTTTCGGGGTGATTCGTCAAGCGGGGGCTGAGAAAAAAGGGGGGTCCCAAAACGCGTTTTCCCCATGCATTTTCCCATAGGACCTTTAGTCGAAGGTACAGCCCGAACGGCTGAACAGAATTACTTGAAATTTGGCAAAGAGGTAGTCCTCAGGTCAGGCATGTGCCCTTTGCTTAAATGGTGTAAATCCGTTCAGTAGTTCCTGAGAAAATCAAAAGTAAAATCACATATATATCTCGGCGGAGCCTAACCACACATCTCATCGTGAGATCTGATTGGCTGTCAGCACTTCATCCAAGAAGTGTTGGCAGCCATCTTGGAACCAATATACATGATAGCACCTCATTAAAAAGCATTGCAGTTAATAGAAGGTTTTAAGACTTTAGTTACATTATAAATCATTTGTTGATGGTACCATACTCATTTTAGGAATTGTGGTGTGTTCTAAGGCGATTTTACCATGTGAAAAGCCTTCTGCTGTGATATCATGAATCATGTTTGAGAGAAAACTATTTTCTCATGCTTTTCCCACAGAGGTTTGGAAGGTGATCTCTAAGCTAAACTCTATTTATATATTTCTGTAAATTCACATTATCTTTCTCAGTCATGTGAGAATGAAGTCTGACATTCTCAGTAAAACATGTACATCCAACAAGGGCAGAGACTGTCAGTTGATTCCTTTGTGTTCTACTGCAGCTTCCCAGAGGGTTCTGAAGAACAACTAGAGCGCTAACAGTCCTACTTATGACAAACGTATGGCACACCTGAAGCCATCTTGGTTGGAATAAAGTGGTAACTCTTAAAACATTTAATTTAAAAAGGAACAAAATGAGGGGGTTCATTTTGCCATAGAAAGTATGATTAATGCTGCAGAAAGAAAAATTAGGGCACATTTTGAGTGACTTCTCAAATCCTCTTCGATTTCATTAAAAAGTTCTGACATGCAGACTGAAACATGCACTTTCAATACCAGCAGCAGACTTCCCTGGTGAGCAGTAGCTTTACTACAGTGATCTAATAAGCAACTAGAGTGCTAACATTCTGAATTTATGGCAAATGTGTGACACATCTGAATGCCTTCTTGATGGAATCAAAGTAAAAAACTGAAAGTATTTCCTACTGAGGAGACTGTAGTAAATGAGGAAATTAGGAAACATCATAACAAATAAGTCTTCCAAAATGGCCACCAGAGACAAAAGAGCCCAAATGTAGCCCAAATATCACCCAGATGTAGTCCAAGTATAGCCCAATGACAGAATGTCCCAGAGTGTTCTAACGAGCAACTAGAGCGCTAACAGTCTTACTTATGACAAAAGTATGGCACACCTGAAGCTATCTTGATTGGAATAAAGTGGTAACACTTAAAACATTTAATTTACAAAGGAACAAAATGAGGGGGTTAATTTTGCCATAGAAATTATGATTAGTGCTGCAGAAAAAAAAATTAGGGCACATTTTGACTTCTCAAATCCTCTTCTATATCATAAAAATATTCTGACATGCAGACTGAAACATGCACTTTGAATACCAGCAGCAGACTTCCCTGGTGAGCAGTAGTTTTACTACAGTGATCTAATGAGCAACTAAAGTGCTAACATTCAGAATTTATGGCAAATGTGTGACACATCTGAATGCCTTCTTGATGGAACCAAAGTAAAAAACTGAAAGTATTTCCTACTGAGGAGACTGCAGTAAATGAGGAAATTAGGAAACTTCATAACAAATAAATCTCCCAAGATGGCCACCAGAGACAAAAGAGCCCAAATTTAGCCCAAATATCACCCAGATGTAGCCCAAGTATAGCCCAATGACAGAATGTCCCAGAGTGTTCTAACGAACAACTAGAGCGCTAACAGTCTTACTTATGACAAAAGTATTGCACACCTGAAGCCATCTTGATTGGAATAAATTGGAAACACTTAAAACATTCAATTTACAAAGGAACAAAATGAGGGGGTTCATTTTGCCATAGAAATTATGATTAGTGCTGCAGAAAGAAAAATTAGGGCACATTTTGACTTCTCAAATCCTCTTCTATTTCATAAAAAAATTCTGACATGCAGACTGAAACATGCACTTTGAATACCAGCTGCAGACTTCCCTGGTGAGCAGTAGCTTTACTACAGTGATCTAATGAGCAACTAGAGTGCTAACATTCAGAATTTATGGCAAATGTGTGACACATCTGAATGCCTTCTTGATGGAACCAAAGTAAACAACTGAAAGTATTTCCTACTGAGGAGACTGCAGTAAATAAGGAAATTAGGAAACTTCATAACAAATAAATCTCCCAAGATGGCCACCAGAGACAAAAGAGCCCAAATGTAGCCCAAATATCACCCAGATGTAGCCCAAGTATAGCCCAATGACAGAATGTCCCAGAGTGTTCTAACGAACAACTAGAGCGCTAACAGACTTACTTATGACAAAAGTATGGCACACCTGAAGCCATCTTGATTGGAATAAAGTGGTAACACTTAAAACATTTAATTTACAAAGGAACAAAATGATGGGTTTCATTTTGCCATTGAAATTATGATTAGTTCTGCAGAACAAAAAATTAGGGCACATTTTGACTTCTCAAATCCTCTTCTATTTCATAAACAAATTCTGACATGCAGACTGAAACATGCACTTTGAATACCAGCAGCAGACTTCCCTGGTGAGCAGTAGTTTTACTACAGTGATCTAATGAGCAACTAGAGTGCTAACATTCAGAATTTATGGCAAATGTGTGACACATCTGAATGCCTTCTTGATGGAACAAAATAAAAAACTGAAAGTATTCCCAGGAGACTGCAGTAAATGAGGAAATTAGGAAACTTCATAATAAATAAATCTCCCAAGATGGCCACCAGAGACAAAAGAGCCCAAATGCAGCCCAAATATCACCCAGATGTAGCCCACATGTAGCCCAATGACAGAAGTGTGCAAAACACTTATTTTTTGTGTATTTGCAGTTTTATATAGTGCAGAATTGTCAGGTATTGGAGAGCATTGGTTACATCGCACAAGAACAAATTCATTTTGGTTGTAGACATGGGGAGATTAAGTGATTTGACCAGAATCACAGAATGTTGAGCTGAAGCAGAAACTCCAACCTGGTTCCCCAGATGCAAAGTCTCCAGCTCTGGAAGTAACACCACATCCTCTCCCCTAGGTGCAACATTTAATCAAGTGGTCAACTGGATAAAAAAACATAAAGATTACAAATAATTCAAAAGTTCTTTGTCGCTATTTGAAAACTCAGAAAATATGTCCTCATTTTAGTTTTTTAGAGCCCTAACCATAATTTTGATGCAAATAAGACCCTCTCATATATGTAATTTCTAAAGGAAATACTCTAGGTATTACAGTTTTGATTACATCAAGATGACGTCAGGTGTTCCTCACTTTTGTAATAAATATAGAATGTTAGCAATCTAGTTGTTCATTGGGTTACTGTTGAGAGGCAGAGGCCAGGGGCACGGACTCTGAAAATTGAAGGCAGGTAGGAGAGTGCAGAGGCAACAATTTGACCACACTGGGCAGGCGGGAAGGGCAGTGGCTGCACAACAGACTATGGAGGGCAGTGGAAAGGGGGGCAGGAGCAACAAACCAACAATACAGGACTGGCAAGAGAGGCTGTGGCAATATAATAGACCATTGTGGGCAGAAGGAAGAGGCAGTGGTAGTACAACCATACATGCCAACAGACCCGTTTCAGCCAGGAAACGTCCAATGTTTTTAAGCTCAAATGGGCTTTATTTGATCTGTCTCCTGTCTACAATCTCCTCTTTTTCAATGTAACTCAAAGGGGAATATCAATACCCCAGTTTTTTTTCAAAATCTCCCTCTTACCAAGTTCAAAATGTTCGCAAGTATGGTACATTGGATCATGGTAGGCAGGAGGAATTGGGGTAGGGACATGGACTCGGATAACAGAGGACAGGAGGGACATGGAGAGGTGCACCAAACTGACCCTACAGGGCAGGCAACAGGGTTTGCAGCAGCACAATACACCACACAGCGCATGCGGGACGGGAGTACAGCACAACAATCCATAGAAAGCAATAGGGAGGGGACAGGACCATGCACATGGAAAACAGTGAACAGAGGGGAAAGAGGCAATGGTAGCTAGCTGACCATAATGGACAGACAGGAGAGAAAGCTGCAGCATAACAGACCATAAAGGGCAGGAGGGATGGATCAGCGGCATTACCATGGAACAGACAAGCCAGGAGGGAGGGAATAGGGGTCTGCACATGGAAACAGAGAGCTGGGAGCAAGGGGGCAGGACAGGAGCAGCAAGATGACCATGGAGGTCAGGCAGGATGGGCACTAGAAACAAGACACACCATGGAGAGCAACAGTGAGACTATGATGGCATACACACAGACCATGGAGGGATGGTGGGAGGGGGTCAGGGGCAGCTAGCTGACCACACAGGGAAGGTGGGAGGGGCCATGGCAGCACAGAAGACCATGCATGGCAAGCGGGAGGGTTAGTGGCAGCACAATGGCTATGATGGGCAAGAAGGAGGGTGCAGGGGCATGCACAAAGGGCAATGGAGGATAGGACGGAGGGTCAGGACCTGGGCACAGACAAGAGAGTTCAGGGGAAGGGGCCTCACAACAGACCGCGCGGGGCAGGCAGGAGGAGCAGTTGCAGCACAACAGACCAGGGAGGGCAGAAGGGTGTGGCAGTAAAATGGACCATGGAGGACAGGAGGAAGGGGATAGGGGCATGGCATGTGGACAGGCAGGGTGGAGGTGACAGGGACAGGTTACAGTCATCTGACAATGCTAGGCAGGTGGGAGGGGAGTGGCAGCTCAACAGAACACTCAGAGTAGATAGGAGAGGCAGGTCCATGGAACATGGTGGGCAAAAAGGATGGAGCAGGGGCATGCACAAAGACATCGGAGGGCAGGGTGAAGGAGAATAGGGGCAGCAAGCTAAGCACAGAGGCTAAGCAGGAGGTCAATGATGGGCCATATAATTGGGCAATGGCGGGGAGGAGGAGTGGACTGGTACATCATGCTAAATGGAGGGCAGTGGCAGCACATCAGACCATGCATGGCAGGAGGGAGGAGGCTAGTCCCTGGATTCAGACAACAGAGGATAGGGAGGAGGTGGATGGGGCAGCAAGCTAACTGTTCAGAGAAGGTGGGTATTAGGAACTTTATTGTTTTTAAAATGTGTGTCTGTGCGAACTACTTAAAATATGAACAAGTATGCAGCATAATCTCACTTTTATTCAGGAAGAAGAGGACGTTTGTGACTGTGACTCCGGGCTCACTTGGCAGAAACACCCCCTGACCCTCCACCCCCCATCGCAAAATGTAATGCCCGTGAAAAGGGTAGGTGGACGCAGTGTTATATAGAACATAGTCCTGAGAGCACGATTGAAAATGAAAACTAGATATAGTATATGGTATAAACTATGCACCAAAAAGTGTGATATAAGATGAACCGGGGCGTGAAATATAATATGCAATACATTGTGCGCAATGACAGATTCATTGGTAAGCGCGAGATAGCACAGGCACTAGCGCGTGCTATGCGATATGCGCCTTGGAGTGTAATATGCACAGGGCAGTGTCGTGTAACCTAACTAGTCTCTAAAGTTGTAATATAAAATATGTGCTGGGGAGTGTAACGTTGCATATGCACTGTGACAAAGATATGGATCCCAGATTGTAATATGTATGGCATAGCGCTGTGCGTTATAACATAGGCATCGAGGAAGGCACGTTAGATGGGGCAATATAACCCGTGCGAAGGCAAGTGTGGCATGACATATTCACGGGTGGGGGGGTGTTACAGTGCACATGGGCTAGAGAGTGTCATAGCATACGCACTAGCTGGTGGAATACAACACAGAGGTGTGAGGCACTCGGCGGGCACAGGTGGGTGTAACACAGCATTGGGCTCAGCCAGGAGCACGCTGTGACTCTCAAGTGAGGTTTGTCTCCTTTCCAGAGAGTAAAATAAAAAGTATTACACATCCGGCGGTGGATGTGTATTTTATTGACCGTGAGGGGGGTTTCTTGCATAGTTTGGTCGAATTTTTGTCGAATCCCCTTTGAATGGCTTGGTGTGCGTGTATATTAAATGTGCCCGTCAATAGCTACCCATATTTGTATAAATAAACGACAAGGGTGTCTACTTGGAGAGTACCCACCGGCGGGGGCGCCGGGATTAGGCACGGTAGGGCGTCAGACACGTCAGAGCTTCACTAGCGGTGTAAATACATTCCATGTGGATTCATTCTATGCATAGTCGCCTTTTAATGAATATCACACAAATCGTCATGGTGATAGGTACGTACGGTTTGTCCAGCATGTCCTAGGTGTTTCTATAAATATATATATTTTTTTAAATAATAAAAAACAAAGGCCGGCCCCGGGGGATGGGGTCCCCGGAGCCATAAGTGGCCTGAGGAGGGGGGCAACGCAGCCCCCTCCTAAAGATTTTTTTTTTTAAAAAGGCCATGACCCGGGGGTTGGGGTCCCCGGGGCCGATTAAGGCCTTGGGAGGGCCAAATTAATATTTTTCAACAAAAAAAATTAGGGTGCAGGCCCTGGGGGATGGGGTCCCCAGGGCCAGTAAATTAGAAAAAGAAGGGGGGGCAACACAGCCCTCCTTCTTAAAAAAAATAAATAAATAAAAGACCGGCATCGTGCTGGAGGTCACGCCCCCTCCTTGCAGCACTCTGCAAACGCGCCCCCTGGCCAGTTGTAAGTTGGGGAATTAATTCCCCTTCAATACTGAGGGTCCCTGAGGGCCAACTAGCCCAACAGGTATCTCCAGTATGCGCCATGGAGCTGCGTTGCAGACCGGTGTTCTGATGCCACGCCCCTTTTTACACCTGTATGCAACGCAGCTCTGTGGCGCTTACTGATGGTACCTAGTGGGATAGTTAGACCCTTGGGACCCTTAGGATTCAAGGGGACTTAATCTCTCAATTTAGAACAGTCACAGGGCGCGTTAACACAGTAGTGAAGGGAGGAGATGGGGTCTGAGGTAACATGTGCAAACACGCCCTGTGGCGCGTTTTAAGTTGGGGAAATAATTCCCTTTCAATCCTGAGGGACCCTGGGGGCCAACTAGCCCACCAGGCGCTTCCAGTAAGCGCCACTGCGCTGCGTTGCAGAGAGGTGGTCAAGGCCATGCCACTTTTTACACCTCTCTGCAACGCAGCTCTGTGGCACTTACTGGAGGTACCTAGTGGGCTAGTTGGACCCTAGGGACCCTCAGGATTCAAATGAACTTAATCTCCCAACTAAAAACGGCCACAGGGCGTGTTTACACAGTGGTGAAGGGAGGGGACGGGGCCTGAGTTAACGTGTGCAAACAAGCCCTGTGGCGCGTGTTAAGTTGGGGAAATAATTCCCCTTCAATCCTGAGGGATCCTGGGGCCCAACTAGCCCACCAGGTGCTTCCAGTAAGCGCCACTGCGCTGCATTGCAGAGAGGTGGTCTAGGCCGTGCCCCTTTTTACATCTCTCTGCAACGCAGCTCTGTGGCGCTTACTGGAGGTACCTAGTGGTCTAGTTGGACCCTAGGGACCCTCAGGATTCAAGGGGACTTAATCTCCCAACTTAAAACGGCCACAGGGCGTGTTTACACAGTGGGGAAGTGAGGGGACGGGGCATGAGGTGACGTGTTCAAACACGCCCTGTGGCGCGTTTTAAGAGGTAGTTTTAATCCCCTGCCCTATTATATACTAGGGGCTTACAGAGGAGGTCATGCTGATCACAGGGGGACCCCAACGCATAGTGTGCCCTAGTGTATGTAGGTGTTTTCACTGTATTCTGAGTGTCTTTTAACATAGCACTGGCTCTAGGACTGGTTAGTCAGACTCAGTTACCACCAGTATCCGTCTGAAAAAGTTGAGGGTACAGGATGATTTTGCAACAAGGCTTGTTTCTGCTCTTCTGTTTGTTCTTTCTGCACGTTATACTTCTTCCTGCACTTTTCTTCGTCTTTGAGGACTTCTGTTGCTTCTTTCTGCATTTCTTTTTTTTCTTTCTGTGCGTTTTTCCTTCTTTCTTCACATGTCCTATCTCTGTAGGCATAGCTAGAAATTAGCATTTAAAAAACCTTTGAAATTCACTGAAAAAAACATAGGTTTCAGGCAAGTTATAGCTAGGAATTAGCATTTAAAAAACCTTAGAAATTCACTGAAAAAACCATAGGTTTCAGGGGCGTTATAGTTAGCTGGACTTTTCACTCGTACAAAACCATAGAAATTCCCCCGTTATAGTTAGTTCAGCTAACTATAACTCGCGCGCCCGCAATGCACTGCTGATGACGTCACATATTACATCACTCATGACATGGTCAGTGACATCACTCATGACATCACTGATGACATCATCCTTGTGATAGAGTGGCAGACCTCCTCTCCCCCTAATATAACCTTTGATACACACATTCAAAAATAGAAATTAAAATTTTCAAAAACAATGGACATACCAATACCAGTTACAACAACCTATTCAGTAATTGTAAGATCCACATCCACATCCAATCATTCACCAACAGTCCTATACAGTCACTCATACATGTACTCACTCATCATATGTACTCATACACCTATACATCCTGTTACACAACGCCACTCATCCATAAAGTTACTCACACACATAGTCACTCATGCTAATAAAGAATCAAACATCCGTTTACCTGCATATACAGTTATACACACACCACCACACTTACTTCTACAGAAACTTACACATACTTAGTCTTTTTAACAATCACTTATAGAAACACATACTTATTCATACAGGAACTCTTTCAATCTCTCACTCTCACATATACTCACTTATATACACCAATAGTCACATATACTAGTTTAAAACATATGTAGTTACTCATAGAGACACTATTGAGACAGTCATTCACTCACTAACACACCCATGCACACACTCATCCACCCATACAGTCCTGCACACATGCTGTCTTCAACACATACAAACAGTGAGTCACTCATTCATGCACCTATGCACTACGTAATACCCCCCACCGAACCATACAGACATCAGACACTTATACTGATACTCAAAAAAACAACTAATAACCTATATAGACACTCATGTAGCTACTCACCAACCCATGCAGCCACTTATACACAAAGTGAGAGACTGATACAGATATTTACATATTTAAACATTACTCACTAAGCCATGTATTCACTAATATACACTTAATCAGTCAGTTATACAATCAATTTTTCAAAAACAAATCATCCATTTAGACACTTATATACCCATTTATTCTTCCATCGACCTTGAGATATACATATATAAAACATGTAATTTTCAGAAAAACACACATTCACTGGATGATGTCATCAGTGATGTCATCAGCGATGTCATTTGAGATGTCATCAGTGATGTCATGAGTGATGTCACTGACCATGTCATGAGTGATGTAATATGTGACGTCATCAGCAGTGCATTGCGGGCGCGCAAGTTATAGTTAGCTGAACTAACTATAACGGGGGAATTTCTATGGTTTTGTACGAGTGAAAAGTCCAGCTAACTATAACGCCCCTGAAACCTATGGTTTTTTCAGTGAATATATATATAATTCACTCTGTAGACTTACGTATATAAAGGTTGTGCAAAGGTTGGTCGCACACTGCTCGTCACACCAGCAAGTTGCCCCAAGGAACTGTGGTAAATGTAGTGGCGACGGCGAGTACGCCTATGCCACGATGTATAAAGAACAGTATGTGTTGCGTTAGCCATCCCTGGACACGTGTTTCGAGGTAGTTGCCTCTCGTCAGCAGGGAGCAGGTCAGTGTAAGGGGTGCCGCGTGGACTGCCAAAATGTCATTAAAACAGGTCAAGTACCTCTCATGGCGCGCAGGTGCAGATCCAAGGCTCGTCAGCCCGTTGGCTCAAGGGAGCCGTAATAAATTGTGCAAAGGTTGGTCGCACACTGCTCGTCACACCAGCAAGTTGCCCCAAGGAACTGTGGTAAATGTAGTGGCGACGGCGAGTACGCCTATGCCACGATGTATAAAGAACAGTATGTGTTGCGTTAGCCATCCCTGGACACGTGTTTCGAGGTAGTTGCCTCTCGTCAGCAGGGAGCAGGTCAGTGTAAGGGGTGCCGCGTGGACTGCCAAAATGTAATTAAAACAGGTTAAGTACCTCTCATGGCGCGCAGGTGCAGATCCAAGGCTCGTCAGCCCGTTGGCTCAAGGGAGCCGTAATAAATTGTGCAAAGGTTGGTCGCACACTGCTCGTCACACCAGCAAGTTGCCCCAAGGAACTGTGGTAAATGTAGTGGCGACGGCGAGTACGCCTATGCCACGATGTATAAAGAACAGTATGTGTTGCATTAGCCATCCCTGGACACGTGTTTCGAGGTAGTTGCCTCTCGTCAGCAGGGAGCAGGTCAGTGTAAGGGGTGCCGCGTGGACTGCCAAAATGTAATTAAAACAGGTCAAGTACCTCTCATGGCGCGCAGGTGCAGATCCAAGGCTCGTCAGCCCGTTGGCTCAAGGGAGCCGTAATAAATTGTGCAAAGGTTGGTCGCACACTGCTCGTCACACCAGCAAGTTGCCCCAAGGAACTGTGGTAAATGTAGTGGCGACGGCGAGTACGCCTATGCCACGATGTATAAAGAACAGTATGTGTTGCGTTAGCAATCCCTGGACACGTGTTTCGAGGTAGTTGCCTCTCGTCAGCAGGGAGAAGGTCAGTGTAAGGGGTGCCGCGTGGACTGCCAAAATGTAATTAAAACAGGTCAAGTACCTCTCATGGCGCGCAGGTGCAGATCCAAGGCTCGTCAGCCCGTTGGCTCAAGGGAGCCGTAATAAATTGTGCAAAGGTTGGTCGCACACTGCTCGTCACGCCAGCAAGTTGCCCCAAGGAACTGTGGTAAATGTACTGACGAGAGGCAACTACCTCGAAACACGTGTCCAGGGATGGCTAACGCAACACATACTGTCCTTTATACATCGTGGCATAGGCGTACTCGCCGTCGCCACTACATTTACCACAGTTCCTTGGGGCAACTTGCTGGTGTGACGAGCAGTGTGCGACCAACCTTTGCACAATTTATTACGGCTCCCTTGAGCCAACGGGCTGACGAGCCTTGGATCTGCACCTGCGCGCCATGAGAGGTACTTGACCTGTTTTAATTACATTTTGGCAATCCACGCGGCACCCCTTACACTGACCTGCTCCCTGCCTACGAGAGGCAACTACCTCGAAACACGTGTCCAGGGATGGCTAACGCAACACATACCGTTCTTTATACATCGTGGCATAGGCGTACTCGCCGTCGCCACTACATTTACCACAGTTCCTTGGGGCAACTTGCTGGTGTGACGAGCAGTGTGCGACCAACCTTTGCACAATTTACGTATATAAAGGTATCTATATACACTTATGCATATAGATACCTATATATACATATGTCATCTACAGAGAGAAAGTGACTCTTTCTCTCTCTCTCTCTCTCTCTATATATATATATATATATATATATATATATATGTGATCAAGGTCCCGTGAGGATCGAAACGCGTAATGGCGGTGGTGCTGGGCACACAATAAGGAAAAAGAAGAATTGCAAGTTTTGAGTTCTCTTCATCTTTTCCACCACAGGAAGCTAGAGACGAGTCTACATGATATATATATATATATATATATATATATATATATATATATATATATATATATATATATATATATATATATATATATATATATATATATATATATATATATATATATATATATATATATATATATATATATATATATATATATATATATATATATATATATATATATATATATATATGTAAAGAAAGAGATATCTCTCTTTCTCATATTTTTTTTTATAGCTATGGCTTCACAGGGTGCCGATTGGGACCCCCATGGAAAGCACATGGCTATAAAAAAAGAATTGCCCCCACAGGGGTTCGGCCACTGAGCAGGAGGACTGAACCCCTGCCAATTTCGCTGCCATTTTTAAATTTTTTAACATTTTGGGGGGCGATCGTGCCCCCCAAGGAAAGCCAACATTTGTTTAAAACAAAATATGCCCCCGGGAGGGCCGACCGATAACCACTAGGGCCAACCCCCCAAAGACATCCCTGTTGTCTAGTGGGGTTTCCTGACCATGGATCGCAACGCTGCCGCAATTCACGGCCAGGAAACCCTTTCAGGAATGCCTTGTTTGAAAGGGGAGACTCTCCCCTTTCAAATGAGGCCTCCCTAAAAGCTGGGGAGACCGTTTTCAGCCTGATTTCCCCATTGGAGTCGAGCGCAGCCTTACCTGTGGCTGTCCTCGGCTCCGGTGGGTAAATCCGCGACCTTAGAGCGCTTCGCGGTGCGATGACATCACAGATGGGCGGGAGGGAGTGTGGGGGGGGGGCAGGAAAAGCCTTCTGTGTCTCCCCCAGGGGAAATTTAAAAAAAACAATCGCCAGTGGCCAACGCAAGCACCAAAAGGGTTAAAGTGAGAGCGGGGCCATTCACGATGTAGGAGCAGCAGCAGCCAGCGGAGAGGTGGGGCTTAGGCAGGACACCACAGAAATATTTTAGAAATAAATAAAGGCACGCTTAAAGTGAGAGCGGCCGGGGCTGTTCACGTTGTAGGAGCAGCAGCAGCCAGGGGTGAGGCGGGTTTAGGCAGGACATTACAGGAGCATCACACACAGCAGACAGGAGCTGAATGTGGCACATCGCACAGAGCTTCTGACTTTGAGACTGGGGACCCGGGTTCGATCTTTGTTGTCGACTTTCCCCAATTGTAAGAGTTAAATATTAATTAAAGTTAAACAAGATTTCACAACAAAGTAAATAAATGATCGGACAAAAGCCCATCATGTGCAGTAGTGTCATGAGGAACCTTGCTTTGCGATCACATGGCTAAGGAAAGGAAAGGTTGCATGTCCAGCCAGGAGGAGGGGTCATCCGGCTCTGTGCACGGAGGAAGCTGCGATTGCCAACAAAAACAATTGCTGAGTGAAATCGCCTCCGCTGAAACAAGCACCCAAAGGAGGGACAATTGAGCGCAGTGGACCAATAGAAAGCCAGCATTTCTGAATGCCACGAGAAAAAACACAATGGCAACAGATGGGTGTGCCAAACCCCACAGAAGAGATAATAACAGGTCGATCGAAGATCGACCTAAAAAAATAAAGTCCCTCAGCAGAAGCAAATCTGGTATTTTACTGACCTCTGCTGGTCATTTTCAATCAAGACAGTTAAAAAGAGGCTGTTGAACAGAAAAGAAAGTCCCTAAGTGGAAGCAGACCCATCCTAGGGCTGATCTCCAGACCCCACAAAGTACATACACATATAAGTATATGCTAAAGTATATACTAAAGTGTATATACTAAAGTATATACTAAAGTTTATACAAGAGGTCTCGAATGCTCGACCTAAAAAAAAGTGAATTACCTTAAGTAAGGAACTTTTTTGTGGATACTTCATCTACCTGCAGACTCCTCACCAATCCAGTCCTCTTCCCCGTCTTGAAGGATGGTCATAGGCCATATTAATATGATTACAAATAGTTTGTTGCATTGCACCTAAACCTACATAATGTTGTTCTCATTCTCCTGCATCGCTGGTGTAGAAAAAATGGATGGCGTGAGTGCTTTATGGTTCCGCTGACATCACGATTATATTGCTTCAGATGCAGATGTGGTGCCAGCACCATCTACTGGCATAGAAAATTTATGGAAAAGTTTCGAAATCTAGTCTGCCACCGGCGATATTCAAGTAGTGAGGAATTTGGAGATAGAGGATCGACCAGAAATATCCTTATCAGTTTCTTCCAACTAGCAGCCATCTGGATTTCTGCATCATTTTAAATGGGGCATTTAAGCAGTTCATGCAGAACTTATCTAACAACCTGGGTTACGGAAAATTGTTTTTTTTTTTAAACAACTTTTAGAATATTAGACTGTACAAACATAAATACCTCAGTGAGTGACCAAGCCTATACTGTTCTTCAGGCAGAAATGGCAGCATTCAGAAAGATCTATTAGACAAGCACACAGACAGTGAGGGACTCCTGAACCCACTGGTCCTAGGTAAAATAAATGTATTCTCAGGTCACTTGTGGCAGGTTTCCGACACCTACCCAGATTCATTCAGGAGGGACAGATAAAAAGGGGTGAATAAGAGGTCAAATTGGTGTAAATGTAGCACTGGCCCAGAAGGAAAATAGCCCCCCCTTTTAGCATTGAGAATAGCATGAGTGACAGAGCAAACACCCATGAGCAGTCATTACCACACTCTAAATGAGCACGACACCATCTACAGGGAGAAAAGCCACACTTACAGGGATCTATTTCACAACCAGACGATTGTAGCCTACATCCAAGGGAATTTAACCTTACCCCGAAGTATCTAGATTATACCCAAAAGAACATAGTCCACACCAAGGGGATTTAGACGATATGGAGGTACCTCATTCACACTCAGAGGGATTCAGCCCAAACACAGAGAGGTTTAACATGGAGCTAGAAAGATCGGAGAACAACCCCACACTTTGAGTGATCTAGGCCACAATAGAATTACTCCAGACCATATGTGAGTGATTGAGGCAACACTAGGGGGGGATCTAGGCCATAATCTGAATAAACAAAGCCAAATATTTAGATTTAGGCCTCGCTCTGAGTACTCTAGGCCACAGTGAGTGATCTGTGCTACACTGTGTTTAATGTAGGCAACAGTTGGGCTGATCTTTGCCAAGGTCTGGAGTAATGAAGGCCATGACGGGGAACCTAACGATAAAGATGTTCGGTTTGCCTTCTTTAAGGATTCCCACAGTTGCTGGGCAATATTTTTCTAGGCCCTGATAAGTCCTGGTTTGTTGCAAGCCTGACAGTAAATCCAGACTAGACAGCAATATCTCTTGTCGCGCACTGCCCCCATGACATCTGAGGAGACTCACACAAGGTATACACTCCCACTCGAGGGGACCCACAACTGACCTCACCACACCTTTGACATGACCTTTACCCAAGTGGAATTAATTGAGGTAGGCCTCTTCCCAGTTGCCTGGTGTAAGGTGCCAAAAGACCCACTGATGCATACACGCCCATTGCAAAGGGTGGATGATCGCAGGCATGGTCACACAACGGCCTGTTCCCTAGCTGTGGAGCCAAGCTGATGGTTGAAAGTGTGGAGGGCGGGCTGCTGCTGTTGTGAACGCACCACAACCTCTGTGCAAAGGTGCGAGCAGCGCGGAACCGGCAGGGCCCCAGGCTGAACCTTGCACGAAACCAATGTAACTAGAACTGCATCTCCGTGGACTCTGCGCGAAGCCAGCATATCCCCTGTATGTAACCAGCACTGTGTCTGCAGTGACTCTGCACGAAGACTGCTTATCCCCTGTATGTAACCAGCACTGCATCTCCTCGAACGCTGATGCGAAGCCAGCGTATCCCCTGTGTGTAACCAGCACTGCGTCTGCAGGAACTCTGCACGAAGACAGCTTATCCCCTGTATTTATCCAGCACTGCATCTCCGTAGACTCTGCGCGAAGCCAGCGTACCCCTGTATGCAACCAGCACTGCGTCTGCACAGACTCTGCACGGAGTCAGGTTATCCCCTGTATGCAACCATTACTCTGCATGAAATCTGCACCCACAAGCCTGGAAGTGACATGTTATAGAGGTCAGAACCTTCAGCTAAGCATGACCTCAGCATGCAACCATACCACGAAAACTACATACCACGAAGGTGACCTGCATCGTGCGGACAACTAGCAAGGAACATGCAAAAAACTACATGAATCCTGCACAAAACCAATGCTGAGGCGAGCAAGCTGGATAGGATGTGTGGGCCTGTTCACTGCGTGTGTTAATACACATCATGTAGTGTTTGCGTGTGAGCCATATATTATGTGCACTGTGTGTGTTAATATCGTGTCTGCACTTCTGTGTGCATATGCACACAGAATGTACATCAGTCATGTGCGTATTGTGTTCATACTACACATGCAGCATTTTGGCACATGTATACTGTGTGCACCCGGTATACTCTGTAAGTGGATAATAGGCGCACACTAGATGTGTGTTCACTATGGATGTACAGTTTGTGTGCACTATGCTGTACATATACAGTGTGCATATTATGTGCACTGTGGGACAGGCCTGTTTACTTTTCATGCTTAATTCAGTCTTTAGGTTGTGTATACATCTTGCATACTGTTTGCGTGTGTATACATATGCCTCTGTGTGTGCCTATGAGAGCACGTGCACTAAGAGCATTGTGTATGTGTGTCTGTCCATGTACCAAGGCTTGCACCGGCCTACAGTGGTTCATTCGACAGAGAGTAGTCTAGTTCGTGAAAGCTGTACAGTAGGCACGTCACTGACGCCTTGCCATGTACACTCTGCACGTTGTTGGCTGGTGAACCCAACCATTACGGTACTCACTGTTATAGTGATCAGGGCACGTTCCTCGTTGCGGAGATACTGTCATTCTAGGGTGCTCTATCCGAAACATTGGGCCCTTCACTGGCCCGTCCGAGGCTGACACCGGACCAGGGTGCTAGGCTGCCCTTATGTGGTTGTGCTTGGCCACCTCTGACCTCTGGGCTGTTGGATCCCCAGAGCCGGCTATCTTATCCTACGGGCCCAGTTGATACATTTGGTGTATATTTGTCCTGGTGTGCTTGAGCCTGAAATGTTGTTTCATCCACTGACTATTACATTCACTAGAAATTGTGGCTTTTCTTTCCTAGTTGGAGGCAGTCGCTGGATCTGATGCCTGGGTTCAATACTCTGTTTTAGGTCTCGCCTAGGCAGCACGCATGCGCTGCTCTAAGAGATGACCTTTTAGAAATTGGTCAGCTCTTTTTAAGCACTTGTGCTTGTGCTGGCATCCACCTTGCGGGAGCGAGCAGCGGAGCACGCGCTAATTGAAAACAGATGGCCCGTGCGTCGCTGCTCGCTCCCGCAAGGGGCATGCTAGCACAAGTACTTAAAAACAGCTGTTTGCATCGGCCTTTTTTTCCCCTTCTGAACTGCTTGTCTTGCCGTTGCTTTCTTTTCTGAACGTGTTTCATTTTCAGGTTACACGTGTGGCGCCGCACCATGCTTTTGCTTGTTTTCCTCAAGTGTACTTTCTGCTCGATGCCCTCTTGGTTTCCCTGGCTTGTTTTACTGACGAAAAGACCTTTCCCGGGATCGTAGACATCGCCCGATGTCCGACTCGATTGTGGCACTATCTCAATAACTTTTTACCACGAAGATGCAGCCCTCTGCCCCAGTACTCGGATACTTCCTTTACGGCCGCCAATGACTATGCAGTGGCTCCCTGATTGCATACTGTAGCTGCAGCTTCTAGGCGCTGATTGCTCGCCCCTTCTTGTTAATTTAGCGCGCATGCTTTTGGAAAATTCTTAGAAGCACATAGAGGGGCTTGTGTTACCAGAATTGGGCAGATGCCGCGGATGGTTTGTGTGTGTGCCATAGGACATATCTCATACCTCTGGCTAAAAGTTCCATGTTTGAAACTACATTCTCTCTCCAGGTATTCCTTTCCACCGCATCTCTGGGAGAGAATCTCCGTGGAAGAGGTGGTTTCTGGCCCTGCGTGACACACTTTCTGACCATAAATGGCCTTTTCCTGTGTGTGCATATCCCGCTGTCTGACCCTGCATGTACCTCCTCATGACACCTCATGCCCTGCCCCTCTTCCAGCACCTACCGGTCCTTCTGTATGGCTGACATAACCTCTTCAAACATTGTATGCCCTCCTCCCTGACCCCTCAGGCACCAGTTCCTGATCTCCCGTCCCGTGACCCACTCTGTTTGACCCGGTTCGCCATTCTTCCTGAGGCCGCGTGACCCTCTTTCTGCCCACGCCTGTCTTCTTTTACCGCTATGTGCTGCCCTTAAGGCCCTGGGGTCTGCCGTGTGTCTGCCCCATCCCATGTAAAAGGGCTGGGTGTTCCCTGCACGATGAGGGGTGAAGGAACGGCTAGGCCTCAGTCTAGTGTGTGCTGCACTCAGACACCCACGTGGTAACAGCTGACAAGCCGCCACACCCTAAACAGGCATCTACAGGCTGCAGGAAGACCACGCCGATTTGATATGTGCTATACGGCGACCCTTGACCTTGTTAGGTATGTCGCTCCCCCTCCGCACAGCACCGCCTATGCGTCCTGTCCCTGCCCCAGCTGCCGCTGCTGAGGAAAGTTAAGGCCCTCTTCCACCCGCAGGTTACCACCTGCGCCTCATCCCTGGTGGCCAGTGGTAGGCCTTAGGTCTGGTCTATTGTTCATTGTACTGCCCTTATCGTCTTTTTTGCTGTCTGTGACTGCTGTCATCTGTCTTCCCCCTGTGCCTGTATTTTCTCCTGTACCCTTCTTTCCTTCTGTTCCCATCGTCACCCCCGTGATTCTGTGCCCGTTTTTCCTTCTGTGACCCCCGTGATTCTGTGCTCGTTTTTCCTTCTGTGACCCCCGTGATTCTGTGCACGGTTTTCCTTTCGTGACCCCCGTGATTCTGTGCCCGTTTTTCCTTCTGTGCCCGTTTTCCTTCTGTGACCCCTGTGATTCTGTGCCCTTGCCTTCCGTGCCGTTCACCGCTCCCGTTCCCGCCGCTGCGTCCCCACCCCACTGACTGCCCATTCGCTGCCCCTACCTTCCGCCTCCCGCCTCCCAGCTGCTCCTCCCTCCCACCTCCCCATATATGGCAGCCGCTGCGTGGTGAGGAGAGCGACCCTTGACCTTGTTAGGTAAGTCGCTCCCCCTCCGCACAGATTCTGTGCCCGTTTTCCTTCTGTTACCCCCGTGATTCTGTGCACGTGCCATTCACCGCTCCCATTCCTGCGGCTGCGTCCTTGCCCCCCTGACTTCCCATTCTCTGCCCCTACCTTCCGCCTCCCAGCTGCTCCTCCCTCCCACCTCTCCATATGTGGCTCCCGCTGTGCGGCCACGCCGCTCGCGCCCCTAAGGCAAGCCCGTCTGTGCATGGACCGCGCCCAGCGCCAGGACCCCTGGCCCCCGCGAATGCCATGATGCCCGCCCCTGTTACGACTCCAGCACCAAACTGCAGCTTCACCAGCATCCGGCCCGCCAGCCCACCTACCAAAGAACCCAACCACCTCAGATGCATCCTTCTCAACAACCGCTCCACACGCAAACATGCCGTGGAACTCTGGGATCTTCTGGACTCCAGCACCCCAGAGACCTGGCTGAACCCCTCCTCGGCACACGACATCGTCATAGCCAATCTGGTATTTTACTGACCTCTGCTGGTCATTTTCAATCAAGACAGTTAAAAAGAGGCTGTTGAACAGAAAAGAAAGTCCCTAAGTGGAAGCAGACCCATCCTAGGGCTGATCTCCAGACCCCACAAAGTACATACACATATAAGTATATGCTAAAGTATATACTAAAGTGTATATACTAAAGTATATACTAAAGTTTATACAAGAGGTCTCGAATGCTCGACCTAAAAAAAAGTGAATCGCTGCATCGCTGGTGTAGAAAAAATGGATGGCGTGAGTGCTTTATGGTTCCGCTGACATCACGATTATATTGCTTCAGATGCAGATGTGGTGCCAGCACCATCTACTGGCATAGAAAATTTATGGAAAAGTTTCGAAATCTAGTCTGCCACCGGCGATATTCAAGTAGTGAGGAATTTGGAGATAGAGGATCGACCAGAAATATCCTTATCAGTTTCTTCCAACTAGCAGCCATCTGGATTTCTGCATCATTTTAAATGGGGCATTTAAGCAGTTCATGCAGAACTTATCTAACAACCTGGGTTACGGAAAATTGTTTTTTTTTTTAAACAACTTTTAGAATATTAGACTGTACAAACATAAATACCTCAGTGAGTGACCAAGCCTATACTGTTCTTCAGGCAGAAATGGCAGCATTCAGAAAGATCTATTAGACAAGCACACAGACAGTGAGGGACTCCTGAACCCACTGGTCCTAGGTAAAATAAATGTATTCTCAGGTCACTTGTGGCAGGTTTCCGACACCTACCCAGATTCATTCAGGAGGGACAGATAAAAAGGGGTGAATAAGAGGTCAAATTGGTGTAAATGTAGCACTGGCCCAGAAGGAAAATAGCCCCCCCTTTTAGCATTGAGAATAGCATGAGTGACAGAGCAAACACCCATGAGCAGTCATTACCACACTCTAAATGAGCACGACACCATCTACAGGGAGAAAAGCCACACTTACAGGGATCTATTTCACAACCAGACGATTGTAGCCTACATCCAAGGGAATTTAACCTTACCCCGAAGTATCTAGATTATACCCAAAAGAACATAGTCCACACCAAGGGGATTTAGACGATATGGAGGTACCTCATTCACACTCAGAGGGATTCAGCCCAAACACAGAGAGGTTTAACATGGAGCTAGAAAGATCGGAGAACAACCCCACACTTTGAGTGATCTAGGCCACAATAGAATTACTCCAGACCATATGTGAGTGATTGAGGCAACACTAGGGGGGGATCTAGGCCATAATCTGAATAAACAAAGCCAAATATTTAGATTTAGGCCTCGCTCTGAGTACTCTAGGCCACAGTGAGTGATCTGTGCTACACTGTGTTTAATGTAGGCAACAGTTGGGCTGATCTTTGCCAAGGTCTGGAGTAATGAAGGCCATGACGGGGAACCTAACGATAAAGATGTTCGGTTTGCCTTCTTTAAGGATTCCCACAGTTGCTGGGCAATATTTTTCTAGGCCCTGATAAGTCCTGGTTTGTTGCAAGCCTGACAGTAAATCCAGACTAGACAGCAATATCTCTTGTCGCGCACTGCCCCCATGACATCTGAGGAGACTCACACAAGGTATACACTCCCACTCGAGGGGACCCACAACTGACCTCACCACACCTTTGACATGACCTTTACCCAAGTGGAATTAATTGAGGTAGGCCTCTTCCCAGTTGCCTGGTGTAAGGTGCCAAAAGACCCACTGATGCATACACGCCCATTGCAAAGGGTGGATGATCGCAGGCATGGTCACACAACGGCCTGTTCCCTAGCTGTGGAGCCAAGCTGATGGTTGAAAGTGTGGAGGGCGGGCTGCTGCTGTTGTGAACGCACCACAACCTCTGTGCAAAGGTGCGAGCAGCGCGGAACCGGCAGGGCCCCAGGCTGAACCTTGCACGAAACCAATGTAACTAGAACTGCATCTCCGTGGACTCTGCGCGAAGCCAGCATATCCCCTGTATGTAACCAGCACTGTGTCTGCAGTGACTCTGCACGAAGACTGCTTATCCCCTGTATGTAACCAGCACTGCATCTCCTCGAACGCTGATGCGAAGCCAGCGTATCCCCTGTGTGTAACCAGCACTGCGTCTGCAGGAACTCTGCACGAAGACAGCTTATCCCCTGTATTTATCCAGCACTGCATCTCCGTAGACTCTGCGCGAAGCCAGCGTACCCCTGTATGCAACCAGCACTGCGTCTGCACAGACTCTGCACGGAGTCAGGTTATCCCCTGTATGCAACCATTACTCTGCATGAAATCTGCACCCACAAGCCTGGAAGTGACATGTTATAGAGGTCAGAACCTTCAGCTAAGCATGACCTCAGCATGCAACCATACCACGAAAACTACATACCACGAAGGTGACCTGCATCGTGCGGACAACTAGCAAGGAACATGCAAAAAACTACATGAATCCTGCACAAAACCAATGCTGAGGCGAGCAAGCTGGATAGGATGTGTGGGCCTGTTCACTGCGTGTGTTAATACACATCATGTAGTGTTTGCGTGTGAGCCATATATTATGTGCACTGTGTGTGTTAATATCGTGTCTGCACTTCTGTGTGCATATGCACACAGAATGTACATCAGTCATGTGCGTATTGTGTTCATACTACACATGCAGCATTTTGGCACATGTATACTGTGTGCACCCGGTATACTCTGTAAGTGGATAATAGGCGCACACTAGATGTGTGTTCACTATGGATGTACAGTTTGTGTGCACTATGCTGTACATATACAGTGTGCATATTATGTGCACTGTGGGACAGGCCTGTTTACTTTTCATGCTTAATTCAGTCTTTAGGTTGTGTATACATCTTGCATACTGTTTGCGTGTGTATACATATGCCTCTGTGTGTGCCTATGAGAGCACGTGCACTAAGAGCATTGTGTATGTGTGTCTGTCCATGTACCAAGGCTTGCACCGGCCTACAGTGGTTCATTCGACAGAGAGTAGTCTAGTTCGTGAAAGCTGTACAGTAGGCACGTCACTGACGCCTTGCCATGTACACTCTGCACGTTGTTGGCTGGTGAACCCAACCATTACGGTACTCACTGTTATAGTGATCAGGGCACGTTCCTCGTTGCGGAGATACTGTCATTCTAGGGTGCTCTATCCGAAACATTGGGCCCTTCACTGGCCCGTCCGAGGCTGACACCGGACCAGGGTGCTAGGCTGCCCTTATGTGGTTGTGCTTGGCCACCTCTGACCTCTGGGCTGTTGGATCCCCAGAGCCGGCTATCTTATCCTACGGGCCCAGTTGATACATTTGGTGTATATTTGTCCTGGTGTGCTTGAGCCTGAAATGTTGTTTCATCCACTGACTATTACATTCACTAGAAATTGTGGCTTTTCTTTCCTAGTTGGAGGCAGTCGCTGGATCTGATGCCTGGGTTCAATACTCTGTTTTAGGTCTCGCCTAGGCAGCACGCATGCGCTGCTCTAAGAGATGACCTTTTAGAAATTGGTCAGCTCTTTTTAAGCACTTGTGCTTGTGCTGGCATCCACCTTGCGGGAGCGAGCAGCGGAGCACGCGCTAATTGAAAACAGATGGCCCGTGCGTCGCTGCTCGCTCCCGCAAGGGGCATGCTAGCACAAGTACTTAAAAACAGCTGTTTGCATCGGCCTTTTTTTCCCCTTCTGAACTGCTTGTCTTGCCGTTGCTTTCTTTTCTGAACGTGTTTCATTTTCAGGTTACACGTGTGGCGCCGCACCATGCTTTTGCTTGTTTTCCTCAAGTGTACTTTCTGCTCGATGCCCTCTTGGTTTCCCTGGCTTGTTTTACTGACGAAAAGACCTTTCCCGGGATCGTAGACATCGCCCGATGTCCGACTCGATTGTGGCACTATCTCAATAACTTTTTACCACGAAGATGCAGCCCTCTGCCCCAGTACTCGGATACTTCCTTTACGGCCGCCAATGACTATGCAGTGGCTCCCTGATTGCATACTGTAGCTGCAGCTTCTAGGCGCTGATTGCTCGCCCCTTCTTGTTAATTTAGCGCGCATGCTTTTGGAAAATTCTTAGAAGCACATAGAGGGGCTTGTGTTACCAGAATTGGGCAGATGCCGCGGATGGTTTGTGTGTGTGCCATAGGACATATCTCATACCTCTGGCTAAAAGTTCCATGTTTGAAACTACATTCTCTCTCCAGGTATTCCTTTCCACCGCATCTCTGGGAGAGAATCTCCGTGGAAGAGGTGGTTTCTGGCCCTGCGTGACACACTTTCTGACCATAAATGGCCTTTTCCTGTGTGTGCATATCCCGCTGTCTGACCCTGCATGTACCTCCTCATGACACCTCATGCCCTGCCCCTCTTCCAGCACCTACCGGTCCTTCTGTATGGCTGACATAACCTCTTCAAACATTGTATGCCCTCCTCCCTGACCCCTCAGGCACCAGTTCCTGATCTCCCGTCCCGTGACCCACTCTGTTTGACCCGGTTCGCCATTCTTCCTGAGGCCGCGTGACCCTCTTTCTGCCCACGCCTGTCTTCTTTTACCGCTATGTGCTGCCCTTAAGGCCCTGGGGTCTGCCGTGTGTCTGCCCCATCCCATGTAAAAGGGCTGGGTGTTCCCTGCACGATGAGGGGTGAAGGAACGGCTAGGCCTCAGTCTAGTGTGTGCTGCACTCAGACACCCACGTGGTAACAGCTGACAAGCCGCCACACCCTAAACAGGCATCTACAGGCTGCAGGAAGACCACGCCGATTTGATATGTGCTATACGGCGACCCTTGACCTTGTTAGGTATGTCGCTCCCCCTCCGCACAGCACCGCCTATGCGTCCTGTCCCTGCCCCAGCTGCCGCTGCTGAGGAAAGTTAAGGCCCTCTTCCACCCGCAGGTTACCACCTGCGCCTCATCCCTGGTGGCCAGTGGTAGGCCTTAGGTCTGGTCTATTGTTCATTGTACTGCCCTTATCGTCTTTTTTGCTGTCTGTGACTGCTGTCATCTGTCTTCCCCCTGTGCCTGTATTTTCTCCTGTACCCTTCTTTCCTTCTGTTCCCATCGTCACCCCCGTGATTCTGTGCCCGTTTTTCCTTCTGTGACCCCCGTGATTCTGTGCTCGTTTTTCCTTCTGTGACCCCCGTGATTCTGTGCACGGTTTTCCTTTCGTGACCCCCGTGATTCTGTGCCCGTTTTTCCTTCTGTGCCCGTTTTCCTTCTGTGACCCCTGTGATTCTGTGCCCTTGCCTTCCGTGCCGTTCACCGCTCCCGTTCCCGCCGCTGCGTCCCCACCCCACTGACTGCCCATTCGCTGCCCCTACCTTCCGCCTCCCGCCTCCCAGCTGCTCCTCCCTCCCACCTCCCCATATATGGCAGCCGCTGCGTGGTGAGGAGAGCGACCCTTGACCTTGTTAGGTAAGTCGCTCCCCCTCCGCACAGATTCTGTGCCCGTTTTCCTTCTGTTACCCCCGTGATTCTGTGCACGTGCCATTCACCGCTCCCATTCCTGCGGCTGCGTCCTTGCCCCCCTGACTTCCCATTCTCTGCCCCTACCTTCCGCCTCCCAGCTGCTCCTCCCTCCCACCTCTCCATATGTGGCTCCCGCTGTGCGGCCACGCCGCTCGCGCCCCTAAGGCAAGCCCGTCTGTGCATGGACCGCGCCCAGCGCCAGGACCCCTGGCCCCCGCGAATGCCATGATGCCCGCCCCTGTTACGACTCCAGCACCAAACTGCAGCTTCACCAGCATCCGGCCCGCCAGCCCACCTACCAAAGAACCCAACCACCTCAGATGCATCCTTCTCAACAACCGCTCCACACGCAAACATGCCGTGGAACTCTGGGATCTTCTGGACTCCAGCACCCCAGAGACCTGGCTGAACCCCTCCTCGGCACACGACATCGTCATAGCCATCCCGTAAGGCTATAAGATCACGCGCAGGGACCGCACCGATGGAGTTGGAGTAGGAATCGCCATTGTCCACAGGAACATTCTCAAAGTCTCAACCAACACCGACGACACCCTCAACACCGCCGAACACCTGCACTTCCAGATCCACACCGATCCCAACACCACCCTCAAAGGAACCCTCATCTACAGACCTCCTGGACCACGAGGACAGTTCAGCGACTCCATCACCGACCTCGTCAGCACACACGCCCTCGCCTCCACGGACTACATCCTCCTCAGGGACCTGAACTTCCACCTCGAGAACAACAGCGACACCAACTCCTCCACCCTGATCGACAACCTCGCCAACCTCGGACTCAGACAACTCGTCACTACACCCACCCACACCGCCGGCCCAACGCTTGACCCCATCTTCTCCGCAAGCTCCCATGTCGCCTTTAACCACACCACCGAGCTCCACTGGACCGATCACGGCTGCATCCACTTCACCTTCCGGAAACCCACCACGCACCACCGCACCCAACAGATGCCATGCCGCTGCTTGAGCAAAGTCACCGAAGACCAGCTTTCCACCACCCTCGCCCGGAGCCCACCAGCAGATCCGACCGACCCCGACACCGCCGCTCGCAACCTCAGACAGTGGATCAATGATTGCGCCAAAACCCTCGCCTCGCTCAAGAAGCCCTCCAACACCCACACTAGCAAGAAAGCCAGCTGGTTCACCGAAGACCTCCAGGCCTCCAAGCGAATCTGCCGAGAACTAAAAAAAAAAAACTGGATCAGTGAATGAACACCGGAAAGCTGCACAACCCACAAGAACGCCACCCGCAGACACCACCACCTCATCAGTTCCGCCAAAAGGACCTCCTTCAAAGACCGCCAAGACAGCAACGCACACAACAGCAAAGAGCTCTTCAACATCGTGAAGAAACTCTCCAACCCCAGCTCCAACACCAATGACATCCCACCTTCACAAGACCTGTGCGACTCGCTGGCCACTTTCTTCCATCGCAAGATCGCAGACATCCACGACGGCTTCAACGCCGTCACTACCCCGGCAACCACTGAGACTCCCACGACCACCACCCGCACCAACCGCCTGATCGCCTGGACCAACATCAACGACGACGACACCATCAAGATCATGAACACCGTCCACTCCGGATCCCCGGAAAACCCCTGCCCACACATACATCTTCAACAAAGCCAGCAGCACCGTCGCACCCCAGCTCTGGAAAACCATCAATATCTCCTTTGAGACAGCGACCTTCCCAGAGAGCTGAAAGCACGCAGAGATCAACGCCTTACTCAAGAAACCCAAGGCGGACCCCAAGGACCTCAAGAACTTCCGACCCATCTCCCTGCTCCCGTTCTCGGCGAAGATCAACGAAAAGGCCGTCAACAAACAACTGACCAGCTTCCTCGAGGAGAACAGCATCCTGGACCCGTCCCAGTCCGGGTTCCGCAGCAACCACAGCACCGAAAGTGCCCTAATCACTGCCACCGATGACATCAGGACCCTGCTAGACAATGGAGAAACCGCGGCCCTCATCCTCCTGGACCTGTCAGCCGCCTTCGACGCAGTCTGCCACCGCACACTATGAACACGCCTCAACGACGCCGGCATCCAATAGAAGGCCCTGGACTGGACCTCCTCCTTCCTCTCCGGCAGAACACAGAGCATCCGCCTCCCCCCCCTTCCGCTCCGAAGCCACCAAGATCATCTGCAGCGTACCCAAAGGCTCATCACAACGTTGTTCAACGTCTACATGGCACCACTCGCCCACATCGCACGACGGCACGACATCAACATCATCTCCTATGCCGACGACACCCAGCTGATCCTCTCCCTCACCAAGGACCCCCACACCGCCAAAACCAACCTCCACGAAGGAATGAAGGCCGTTGCCGACTGGATGAGGAACAGCCGACTGAAGCTGAACTCGGACAAGACGGAGGTCCTCATCCTCGGATCCACCCCCTCTGCCTGGTATGACTCCTGGTGGCCGACTGCACTAGGAACACCCCCAACACCCTCCGACCATGCACGCAACCTAGGGGTCATCTTCGACTCTACCCTCTCCATGACTAAGCATGTCAACGCCGTCTCCTCCTCCTGCTTCAACACCCTCCGCATGCTTAGCAGGATCTTCAAGTGGATCCCCATCGAAACAAGAAGGACGAACACCCAGGCCCTCGTCAGCAGTAGACTGGACTACGGAAACGCACTCTAGACAGGAGCCCTGGCCAAACTCCTCAAACGACTTCAACGCATCCAGAACATCTCCGCACCCCTGATCCTCGACATCCCTCGCAGCAGCCACATCACACCCCACCTGAGAGACCTGCACTGGCTCCCTGTCAACAAGAGGATAACCTTCAAACTCCTCACCCACCCACACAAGGCACTCCACAACACAGGACCAACGTACCTCAACAGCCGACTCAGCCTCTACACCCCCACCCGCCAGCTCTGCTCCGCAGACCGCGCCACCGTCCCCCACATCCGAAGAGTGACCGCTGGTGGCAGATCATTCTCCCACCTCGCCGCCTAGACATGGAACACCCTCCCCATCTGCCTATGGGAGACCAAAGACCTTCTGACCTTCAGAAGACTTCTCAAGACCTGCCCCCCCCCCAGCGCCTTGAGACCCTCACGGGTATGTAGTGCGCCGTATAAATGCCATGATTGATTGATAGGGTTGCGCTTTTGACAATATTTGTTTTTACAGGAACGGGTGGTATCGAGTCCATGTTGTTTGTAGTGAGACTTCATGGATGTAATGCATGTTATTGTTGCTTCGAACTTGTATAGTCCAGATAACATTCACTTGAAGGTTTTTGCGAATATGTCACACCCATCAAAGATGGTCTTAAAGCCCTCGAGTAGCTAGACCGTTCCAGGTTCTTTTGTCGCATTCTGATAAATATAGACCTCATTTTAGAATTGGAGCAGCAGGACTGCATATCCAGAGTGCAAAGTGAAAACCTGGAGTGAATGAGCTACTTAGCCACGGAATTGAAAATGTGAGCGCTCTTGCTTAGCCATCCAAACTGCAACCAATAGAAGAACCCAAGAGGGCACACTTTTCTGCTACCCCTTGTGCCAGAAGGCCACTGTTCCATATTTTGTTGTCACAATGTAGCCTTTTATTAACATCCACTTTATAGAGACCAACACAATATGGAAATCTCTTCAAGCTAAAGGAAGCTTGTGTTATAAACAAGAATTGGCATAGCCAATAGGTCCCGCCTTTGGGACCTTATAAGTGTTTAGCCATGCAAGCAGTTGAAGTTATTGCACCAAGGATATTGTGCTGCATAACTAAATACTTATAAGGTCCCAAAGGTGAGACCTATTGGCTATGCCAATGCTTGTTTTGGGTCTGCTGTCTGAATACTGGATTGTGAGGTAGTTCCTGAATTACTGAATCTGCTTTCGGGTCGTTGTTTCAATTCTCAAGTTTTTGGTTGTGCTGTTGGGTGCAGTTTTTAGTTGTTTAGGTTGCTGTTAAAGTGCACACTGCAGTTGTTTGGTGAGCTGTTGGGTGGCTAGGTCCACTCTTATCTTGGAGTTGCTCTGAAGGTGTTCGCTTCCTGCTCAGATTGTCGGGGTGCTGTTGGCTTCACTGTTGTATCATAGGGCGCACTCCGTGACTGCTGGGTCTGTGCTCAGATTGCTGCTGGTGCGGTTGGAGTTCTGGCTTGGCACATGCTGTGTGTGTTGGGTCCATGCTGCAGTTCTTGTGAGCACTCTCAGATTGCTGTCTAAAATGCAATGTTGGACACGATCTCTTGTTGTTGGTTGCCCCCCTAGATTGCAGTCCTCTCTTCTCGCTCAACCCTTGTCAGACGTATGCGTGCACTCTCAGTTGCTGACGACTTCAGTCTCGAATCTCTGGTCTTTTGCTTCGCTCTCTCGCTACCGGGTGGTTTGGTGAACTCTCACATCTGGCTTGGTCCTTCTCGGGCCACGGGCGCACTCTCGGAGGTCTGGAATGTGCTCTCCGGTGTGCCTGGCCGCGGGCTTGGAGCTTTGGTCCCTCTCTGCGGTGTCTGCGTCTGCCCTTCCAGTTGAGTGTTGGTTCTCTCCCGACTGCGGAGCTCCTACCTGTTCCCTCCCACTTCCACCCCCACTTGTTGCCAAGCAGTCTCTCCCGGCGCTGAGTTCCTTAATATCTCTCTGTCTCCCAAGCCCTGGCTCCCCCTCTCACATGAAATCACAGAGCAGATGATTACCAGCTTCCTTCGGGCTACAGAGATTTAGGAGTTTGTGCAACCTATCGGCTGGCAGGAACCGAGGTAAACAAGCATTTGCAATGCAATAGGTCTCGCATTTACGCAAGACCTATTGCATTGAAACCGGGAGTGCCGGCAGGCGCAAGAAGGCAGGAGCACGACCGGGAGTGTGTGGGAGGGGGGACCCCAAGAAGTCACGGACTGTGGGGGGGGAAGAGAAAGTAGTCTGCGCAGTAAAGGGGGCAGTAGCCATGGAAGGACACAGATGATGACATGGCCGTCATGGGGAGGGACCAACAAGCCTAAAACCAATCGGAAGGCAGCATTTAGGACCTAAGCCAATGAAAAAAATGGGCAGAGAGTGGGCAGAGCTTCCACACTATACTGAATACTGCATGCCTCGCAAAGCCAGCAGCGCATACACTGCAATGCTAAGCTCGACCTAAAAAGGCAACCTAAGCAAAATCTACAGATTAAAAAGCCATGTCTTAAGATTCTTACTAAAGGAAGGCAGGGAAGTACATGTCTTCAGATGAAGTAGTTTTGCATTACACCGTTTTGTAGTCCCATTTATATTTAGGGACAATCAGATTGAAAGCTGATGAGGAATGCAGTAGCCTAGGTGGAGCGTACCAGATGAATTAATTTTTTTAAGTGTCTGTTCATACATCATGCAAGGCTTTAAAAGCAGTTCACAAAGCCCTTAAATCAATATGCCTATGTACTGGCAACCAGTGATGTTGAACTAAAGCCTTGGAGGCAGATATGTGCCTAGGTTGTGCTGCTGCATTCTGCAGGATCTGTAATTTGTTCAGTAAAGTTTCTGCAGATTGATGTACAGAGCATTACAACAGTCAACCTTTGAAACGATGAGAGCAGTTACAACTAGTTTCCTCAGATCAATCAGAATAAAAGGAAGGATCTTTTTTAGGATTTTTAAAGTGAGGAACGATGAAGAAGTCACTGCATTTATCTGTTTGTCAAATGACAAGTGATTATCAAAAACAAGTCCCAGATTTTTCATTTATGATACCAGTACAGGTGCATTTTCTAACTCAGTTGGCCACTAGGAGGGTATGGCTCAATGATGAGCCCTGGGGGAACCTGAAAGGAAGAGAGAAAGAGCAAGAAGAATATCCATCCATTGATACAAATTGCTCTCTCTCTGAGAGAAAAGATGTAATCTCACAAGAGCAGCTCCACTTATACTCAGAGACTCGACACGGTCAATCAAAACGTCATGATTGACCTTGTCAAAAGCGGCCGAAAGATCTAGCAAAATCAGTGCTGCCAGGTTTTCATTGTCCAAAATGGCTCTCAATTCCTCCAACTCGGTAATCAGAGCCGACTTGGTACTATGCTGGCTGCGAAAGCCGAATTGAGAATGATCCAATAATTTATTGGGTTCGAGGAAATAGGTTCCTAGGTAATTTCCTTTTCCACAATCTTAGATGAAAAGGAAAGGCAAGAGATGGGATGATAAGTACCCGCGTCCAATGAATTAAGATGTGTGTTTTTTAACAAAGGTAGGATTGAGGCTACCTTTCATTCTGTCGGAAACTATTTTTGCCGAAAAATGTTGTTAACATTTATGGTTAAATGGCTAGCTATATTAGTAGAGACCAGCTGTAGAATCTTCGGTGGACAGTAGTCCAAAGGTGATCCAGATCATGTTGTAAGAATGAGATCCTGAACTTGATCCACCGTTAAAGAAGAAAATTATGAAAGAGATGGTATGCTAGAAGCGGATGGCACAGTCAGCATTAGATCAGATCTTCAGCAACTGTACTTATCTTTGCCCGGTACCCTTACATTCCACATGGTGCCCAAAGGAATGAGTTACATCATAGCTAAAGAGGCATGAACGCATCATTATAACTTACAGGCCACCACACATCCCCGCTCCAACAATGAAACAAGTGTAAAACCATAACACTAGTTACAAACCACCAAATAGGTGGTAACTATAATACAAACCTGGAAAACAACATAAATAATAATGCACATAAATAACCACAGTCTCGCAGAAGGAATAAAAATTGCAAAACAGAGGATACACGACATCTCCAATTACTCTCAATATTTCCCCAAGTTTTGATTTCCATGAAAGGTACTACTCGTAATCCTTGAAGTAACCAGGTCTTCTTCTAACTTGGGCTCCTGCAAGGCGTAAACCCATACCTGATTGCTCAACTTCAACACCATGTTCAGAGTTTATACCCCATTCATACACACCATGTTTGGGTCCATTCTACTACCCCTCCACCCACGAGGTGCTTTTACCAGGCGTGACATGCTCCACACCTCGTCATTCTCCAGCACCACCACATTCTTTCTGACCTCAACAATGAGGAAATGTCCCATGAACTTAGATTCAACCTTGGCAAATCAACTTGGTCTCTTCACATACACTTATTACACCACCTTCCGAACTCTGTAAATAGAATCATAGTGCTCTTTTTATTCTCTTTGATAATCTGCCACTCTATCCAAATCAGATCCCACTATTTCTCTCTTCCTCTTCACCCACCTGGGGTTAAGTTTGGAACCACCCGGCTCTTCAAACAATGGAATGGAGAAATTGTGGTCATTGAGTTGGGAGTGGTATGGTGCACCTATACATTTTCTCTCAAGATTTTTCTGAGAGATCCTTTGCCTGCCACTGCAGCTTGAGCACAATCCCTCACTAAACCATTCATCTTTTCTACGATGGCATTGGCCTGGAGGGAATACAGCACCAATGCTCATTTGACAATTCATCAAGAAAACTCTTAATTTCGACCTTAATGAATTGGACCCCATTATCCTTAATGATTATTCTCTGGGTCCCTTCATATATAAATTTCCCCTAACGATCTTTGCCCATCTTGCAAAACCAGTTCAGAATCTATAGTCCACCTGCTGTTTTTTTGCCCCTATTACAATAACTTGAGGGGCAAGTGGATTATTCCATTATGTAGACTGGTTGGTCCTGGCCACTATCTTGAGGTGCTGAGAATTTTGCTAACGGACACATGCAGGTTAATAGGATTTGGCCTGGCCAAATATTAGTAGGCACTATTGATCAAGGGCTTCAAATGTATTGTATAAATAGCTTTTTTACCCTTCTTTTATCTCACAAATGGTATTTTATGTTAGCCATGGCTTCTTCAAAATGGTCTACTTATATTTTGTATATTGTTATAAACCTGCCTTGTGTTGTTTACTTTTTAAGATCTCAATGAGCGAAATAAAGTTTTATATGATATGACAAATGCATCTGTTAAAAAACTCCATCACTCTCTTTGTAGTAATGGAATTAGTACAGCAAGCAGTCACTCATTTGGAAGCATAGTCGACTAATACGAACACATAACTTTCACTAGGGGCCAAGAAGTTAAATGTCCCAACGTTGTCCAAACCCTTTTTATACTATGGCTCTTCTAGTACCTCCACAGGGTACAGGTGCAGCTCTCACCACTCTGAATTTGTCACTATTCGAGCACAGTCGAGACCCAGTCACCAGTAGCTTTCTTTCACCCTTGCCTAGGTGAGGTTCCGTCCCAGGTGTCTGTCATGGGCCAAATTCGTTATCTTGTCCCTCAATCCTTCCGGTGGAACCAAACGGTCCCCTCTGAGCAGTTTACCATCAATGATACTTAGTTCCTTCATCACTCCCCAAAACGTTTTACCTCATCTGACAATAGTTTGTGTTCAGGCTATCCCTCAACCACATGTTTCTTCACCTCCACCCGAATCTCATCTTTCTGACATTCCACACTCCATTCCACTTCACACAGAGCTGATTTCCTCACCCACATCACTGGAATATCCGTTTCAGATAAAACTCGTTCCTCCAGGGGCAGCCTGGAGAGACAGTCCCAGCAGATACTCTACCTTGAAATTGAATTCGAATACACTTTCCCCCCATCTTTAGATTCTAGGGGTCGTGCTTTCTGAACCTTTGCACTTAAATATCTGTACCAAAGTATTGTGGTCAGGTCTCGAGCCGAAGGGCAAACCCCAGAGAAATAATTAGAAGTGATGAACTGCGCACACAAATGCGAGTGCTTCACGCTGAATGACAGAATATCACTCTTCTACCCCCTTGAGAGAGCGTGAGGCAAATGAAATGGGGCCGATTCACAAAGACAGTCTGAGACAAAGGTCTAACTTTACGACTTTTGGTACTCACAGAGGTCATTTACGAGTCGTATCTTTGCGTCCTCAGTCAGGCCGGAATCTCCGCACTCGGGCCTTACTCTCCGGTTCAAGTCGTACTCTCCAGCCCTCGCCGGATGAAGTGAAGTCAATTGGCTGGAGTACAATTTGTACAAAAAGGAACATTAGGAATGTGTGATAAATGGTAGAGGAGGTCATGAGAATCAGTTTGGGCAGGGAAAAGGGTGTGGCTGGACACTGCATCATATCCCAGAAAAGTTTGCTCCTTTACATCATGGTACATGTAGTCCACAATTTGAACACTGTCAACACTAAGGGGAGCGCAAATTGTGGACTGCATGTACCATGATGCAAAGGAGCAAACTTCTCTGGGATATGCTGTAGTGTCCAGCCACACTCTTTTCCCTAAGGTAAGTAGCACAAATATACACTGGTCTCCAGGGGAGACAAAATCATGTACTAAAGAAGTGGAATACAAACTGCAAAGAAAAACGGAACTAGGACCAAAGGACTCAGCGGAGCTGGGACATCCAGGAACCACCCAAGGTAAGACCCAGAGACCCCATGGAGGCTGTGTGCAGAGTGGAAACACAGCTGTGTGCCCAATGGAGAAGTTGTGGATGCAGTTTTAAAGAAAAAGGAGCCTTTCCAGAGGACCCCGAAGAAACCCTTTGGAGGGCGGAAGGTTGAAGAGCCACTCCACCCTTGGATGCCCCAGGAACTAGTTTACTTGCACGAAGTAAGCCAGGTGCATAGGGGTGAACTGACATCGGAACCTCCTTTAGACGACAATAGAAGACTTAGGAAGAAAAGCCTCTGGAAAAGTCTCTGAAGATATCTGGTGGAATCCGAGGGTGGATACTTGAAGAGAAGAACCGACAAGCAGAGGGGACATAGTCTATGCCACTCCATGGTGACCAAGAGGAACAGAAGCATAATGCTAACCCTAGGCAGGGAGCTCAGGATAGTTGACGAGGACCTTGTCGCTGTAGCTGTGGGGACAAGGCGACGCTGAGGAAGACCAGGAGCCATACACGAGATGTCCCATGTCAAATGTCGGTGTCTTGGTGGTTGGTGTCCGGCAGGAGCACCAACACGTCTTGGTAGCCGCAGCTGGCGTGGAAGTCGACAAGATGCAGTCTTTGGGACTTGCAAGGTCCAAGTGACAAGCCAAGTGCAGAAGAATCAGAGCAGGCCCCAAGCAAGCAGGGGAGCCCACCAAATCACGAGAAGACCCTCAAGAGGACCCACAGGCCTAAGGCACAGGAGTCGCAAGAGGACCTCAGTCAGCTCACTAAAGACGGAGACCCATGGTGCAAGGCATTCAGCGAGGACACTGGTCTTCAAGGGACAAGGTGCTAGAGACTGAAGCTTCTTGTAACCCGAATATCTCTGGAGTGCAAATCCAACAAGCCTTGGCAATGGCCAGTCAAAGCAGTGCACAAGGGGTTTGGTCCCAGCGGCTCTGACGAGGAATACTGTCCTCCAAATTGGAGGGAAGACAGGTCAGGCCTCTGGAGAGCTGCAGAACCACCACCTGTGTTTCTGATCCTCTGGAGGTCCGGAGGATGACGGGAGCAGCAGACCGGTCAGCTTCATTGCGGTGTCTGCAGATGCAGAAGTCTTCTGGAGAATCTGAGCGAAGCACAGACGAGGGAGAAGACTTGCAAAACAACGAGTCAAGGAGCAGCAGGTGTCTTCCTTGATGCAGACTTGGTTCCAGGCAAAGTCCCACGAAGTTCAAGTGTCCAAACGGTCAAAGAGACTAGATTTCAGACGTGAGTCTTATTCCACGACGAATCTGTGGACCTACCCACGGGGGTGCCCTTAAATACAAAAGCAAAAGGGTTGGAACGACTGGGGGGATCTCTCCCGGAGGAGGGGCTGGAAAGAGGGGAGGTACTCCTCTGTCCATTGTACAGGTAGGCGCCAGAGCGGAAACCAAGGGTTCCTCAACTGACTCATACCGGAATATGCAAGGAGGACACCAAATGTGCCCTTAAATACTGTCTGGTGGCGCTGGAAGCACCACCACCCTAGCCCAATACACTAAGTCCTGCCTGGGGGGTGGTCACACCTCCCTATGACAGGAAGCCTATTGTTCTACCTTCCCCTGTTCAAGGTCAGCCCAGCAGCCGGAGCGCAGAACAGTGCCTGTGGTCGGCAGCAGCACTAGCTTGTTAGCAGACCCTAAAGGCTGTAACCGGGAGCCCAGGGGGCTCCAGGTAAGGGGCCTCCCAGTAGTAGGGATCATACCTCCAACACCGTAATCGGTGTTGGGGTATGACTCCTACATGTTTGATACCAAACATGACTAGGTTTGGCACAACCATTATAAAATAAGACATCTCATAATGATTGATGGCTACGATATATCTTAAAATGGCTGATCACACTTACAAATCCTGGAGAATCGACTCCGTGGTTTGTAGGGGTGTCCAGCTCATGCAGGGGCACCCTCACACTTATAACCAAGCACCCTGCCCTCAGGACTGAAGGGCTTTCCAAAGGAGTGATTTATAGGTTTTAAATGTAGTGACCTTAGATATAAGAAAACGTACATCTGTCGTGAGAGGTGCAAGCACAACCTCACACAGGCTGCAATGGCAGGCCTAATGTATGAGTTTAAGTGGACTTCCATGGGTGGCACAATACATGCTTGTAGGAAGCTTGCTCTGTATATGATATTGCTACCAGGTGGTAATACCGAGCACAGGGTCCAGGGTTTTCTCAAAAGGCTACAGGGTTCAATGCAAAACCCAAAGTGCTCTATTTGTGGAAGTATGGGCGAGCAGGAGCAGTCTTAGGCCTAGCACAGAGGAGTATAAGACATTTATTGCAGTGATCAATAATGGACACATGACTCAAGATGGAGATCCAGACCAATTTAAGAAAAATATACCTGGTTTGTACTTTATTTTAAGACCAAGGTCTTCGCAATACGGAAGTGAAAGTGCAATTTCAGTATACTTCAATATAATCCTGTGGAAGAAAACAATTGAGGGATGTATAGAGCGAGCATACAACTTACAGTTCCAGTACTCGGATGGCCAGACCATCACTGAGTGCAGAGTCGGTCGTGTAGGACTGATGCACCAGTATGATGCAGATTTCAGTAACTTCGCCGTAGCATTCGATACCAGCAGGGCTAGTTACCCGCGCGGTCAGCGGGGGCAATGAGCGAGATAGGTTTTAGCCGGTAGCCAACACAGTTACCGTCTCGGTTAGTGGCTGTAGTTCGGATGGGGGTCCGCCGTCGTCGGATCATCCTGGGGAGATCACGGTCGGGCAGGCGGTTGAGGAGACAACTTACAGGGCCACCAGCAGGAGGATACAGGCTCTTCGGCATGGACCTGTGGGCTGCTCGGGTTGGGGGCTGAGAAAATCCCTCGATGTTGTGGAGGTCGTCCTTTTGCGGTGCTTTCTTCGGGCAGAGTGCAGTTGCGTCGACAAATTGTCAGTTCTCTACCACTGCAGTCTTTGGGAGATCTTTGGTAGCAGTGAGTCGCGTTGACACCAGTTTCGGTCCTCAACTGTGGTGGTTCTTGGAGTTTGTTTGCAGCAAGGAGTCACGTCAACAAGTGTCGGTCCCCCCTGTGGCGGATTGGAGTCTTTGTCGAAGGCAGCAGTCCTCTCAGGGTTTCGGAGGTCGCTGACTGCAAGACGGGTCGCAGGTTCGCAGAAGCTGGATACAGGCCGGTACGGATGAGGCAGAGGCAGTCGTCGTCTTCTTTCTTCTATGTAGGGTCGTCTTCTTGCTTCTTAGGTCGTCAAATCTGAGGACCAGGTCCGGGGGAGCCACCTAAATACTACATCGCGGGGGCGTTTTTTAGGGGAGTAAAATATAGGGCCAATGGGCCTGTCACCTGGGATGACTACACCCTGTATTATACAATCGAAAATAAAATTCCTAGGCAATATACAGTCTATCACAATGGAACAAATACAATACACGAAAAGAGTTCAGTGTGAATATCATGTGTAGTGTCATTAATTATTTTTAATTATAAAAAACAAACTTAACATTCAAATAAAACATATATGTGTTTAAAAAGACATCACTTTGATGACATTACATAAACAGTATTTTAATACTATTTGACATTAAAAATACAATATAGTTTAAAAACAAGGGTGGCAGAAGAATAATTTTCTGCACACATGTTTTATTTGAATGTTAAGTTTGTTTTTTATAATTAAAAATAATTAATTACACTACACATGATAGTCACACTGAACTCTTTTCTTGTATTGTATTTGTTCCATTGTGATAGACCGTATATTGACTAGGAATTTTATTTTTGATTGCATATTTGCCCTGTCCTAGGGATTGTGTTTCAAACTTACAGGGGGGCCTTGATATGCACATTTGATACACCCTGTATTATGCCACCCTCCTTTGGGAGGGGGCATAGACCTAGCCCTGATTGGAGGGGATCCCCCATCTTCTAGATGGCGGTGACTGAAAGTTTTGCTTCACCTTTCATCCCCTCACCTTAGGGGTGAGCTTGGCAGAGATGGGCATACCTCCTATTTGAATTTTCTCGCCGGTTTTCCTGACCAAAGTGGGGGTGCAAACCAGGGGCCGCCATCTGCTGCTAGCAGCAGAGGCTGGGTCGTATTACAAAGGCGCCAGCTCTTGGAAACTTCTCTCTTCAAGCACCAGCCCATCCTGGGGAGGAGGCATGACACCTCTGCCCAGGATCTCTCTCTCCAGGTGCCAGAAACATGTCTGGTGGTGGCTGGCTGCCTACATCAGGTCAGAGACCACACCATGGTTGGTAGGGATTCTTGAGGCGCCCCCTGGGTCTATGGTACAATAAATCCCGCACTGACATCAGTGTGGATTTATTGAGAGGACTAATTTGGTATCAAACACTCCTGTATTCAGTGAAGTCATCACAGTGCTGGGGAACTCAAGTTATCAAGTTCTCAGCCTATGTACTCTCTATGGCTCCACTGGCACTTACAATATTGGGAAATGGTGCCTAATTTTGTAGGGGCCTATCTACTCATGCAGGTATGCCCTCACCTGTAGCATAGTACACCCTCCCTTAGGGCTGTGAGGCCTGCTGGAGAGGTGGCTTACCCATGTTGCCAAACAGTGTTAGCTGGCATGGTACCCAGGCAGGGTGCCATGTCGACTTTTACGTTTTTCTCCCTCACAGGGACATGCAGGCGGCAAGGGCAGTGGCATGGTCCCAGTGAAGGGGTCCCAAGGGACACACTTCCGCTCCCACACCCTAAGTACCCAGGGTACTAGTTACTAGGGACTTACGGGGGCAGAAGTACCAATTGGGGGGTTGTTTTTTTGGGAAGGAGCACTGGCACAGGGGACCTGGTTGACAGTGACCCTGTGTACTGCATTCAAAACCACATCAAAACCAGGCAAAACATGGGGGCTAGCCATGCAAAAGAGGTACTTTCTCAAATTGCTGCAGCCCATTGGAGACCCCTGGTGTACCCATGCCCTGGGTACCTTAGTACCATATACTTGAAACGTATAAGGGTCACCAGTAGCCAAATGTGGAGTTACAAAAGTACTTACCAAAGCCATTTTGGAAGAGAGAGCACGTATGCTGAGGTCCTGGTTAGCAGGATCTCAGAAAACTGCAGTCAAAACACACTGAGTCCAGGCAAAAAGTGGGGGTAACCATGAAAGGAGATCCTACTTTCCTACACAACTTCCGCCCCCCTCCCCAAACATAAAGACATGAGACTAACCTTGCCCAGTTGAGTCTTCATATTCTAAGTGGAAATATCTGGAAAGTCCATCTGCGTTGGCATGTTGACTCCCAGGCCTACGTTACACTGAAAAGTCCATTCCCTGTAGGGAAATGGACCACCTCAAAGCTTTGGGGGTTTCACCCTTCATTTGTTTAAGCCATAATAGGGGCTTATGGCCTCTCTGAAAAATTAAGTGAGTGCCAAACATGTATGGCCTCTACTTCGTCAGGGCCCAGACCACAGCAAAGGCCTCCCTCTCAATAGCCGACCAACGCTTCTGTAGTGTAGTTCCAATAGTACCCTTCATGCAGGACCTACGCATTTGCGGATAACATAAACTGTGGGTCTTGTGGCAGACTGACTCCGTACACCCCCTCCAAATATGTTAGCCTGTTTTCGCATTAGCTAGCTCGTAGTGCTACTAAAATCTCCTGTTATCAGAGAGATTCGTTTTAGCAACCTCAGAACACAATAACCTGAAACTCGTGGAAACAATATACTACTTTTCACCCAGTCACTCGTGCTTGCTTGTTTTGCTCTCAGAGAGATAGGCAGAAGAAACAGTCGGGTGTATTTACCATAAGAATTTATTGTACCGTTGTTCTTCTCATGTAAAACAAATGTGCTGTTACAACTGTAACACAGTAGCAGAGATATAGTTCAGCAGTACAGTGAATAAAAAGGAATAGTATTGTTCTACCATTTTGCAATAGTCATGAACACATACATGAATATAAAATGCATTTATGAAATAAAATGCGGACTCCTAAGATGCCTGTCTAGATGTACCTGAGTGTACCTAGCATGTAAGTAGGTGCGAAAGAGCTACTTAGACTAAGAGCCTAATAGTCTAGAATCTAAGAGCCAAGAATCCCGTTTTGAGTTTTTTCCTAAACTGAGTACGGTTTTGAAGGCAACGGAGCTTCAAGGAAAGAGAGTTCCATGACTTAGCTGCCAAATAGGTCACGGAGCTGCCCCCCTTTCTTTTCAGACGGATTTTGGGTACAGAGGCCAGGCACGTGTTAGAAGAGCATAAGAGTCTGCCCGGAACATAAAACGAAAAACGTTTCCTCAGATAAGCCCAGGAGGGAGGTGACAATCCCGCCATCGCGCTCAAAAGCGCATAACATTAACGCGCCGCGGGAAGCGCTTGTTACCGCCTGCAGCACCAGCACTTTTTGGGACTCCATATCCCAGCCTGTCACGCTCCCAGGAGGGAGGTGCCAATCCCGCCATCGCGCTCAAAAGCGCATAACATTAACGCGGCGCGGGACGCGCACGGGCCGTGCCCGGGCGAAGCCCGGGCCAGGGGCTGGCCCGTCCTTGCCCGTCACTGCCCGGAGGTGGCTGGGCTGGGCCCACTCTCTTATCTTGTGCCCGGAGTGGCAGCAAGATTGTGAATATGCTAGTGGCATTGCGTTTATGAGCCCGTCTTGCCAACATCACTGAGAGACAATTGAAAGCTCCTTCGAATTTTCAAGGGACTTAAGGTACATCAATCAAATCGTATTGTCAATTTGCCCCTGATTTTGTACTCTTGGCTAATCGCATTTTCTCTTCTTTTTTGTTACAATGGGGAAGCGGAAAATTATGGAGGGGGCCGGGGTTGGGGGTGGTAATGGCTCTAATACTTCTGTGGGAAAGACGAAAAAGGCTAGAAAGACTCTTAAAAATGCTGGTGACAATTGTGTCATGGATCGGATAGATACTCTAGTTAGGGAATGCGAGGACCTCTTGATTGACAAACCCTCCGTTCCTCTCTCAATAGTAGCCAACACAAAAACTGCTCCGCCAACTATTATACCTGCAATGTTCAAGAAACCCTCTTGTAATTCTGATGATACAATTAGTTAAATCTTTGGGCCATAAACAGTACCGCTTTAGATCTACAGGCTGAACCCTTAAGTCCACCCACGAGCCATACAAGCTTTCAAATACCCTGCACAAACAGGTTTGAAGTTCTAGCAGATTCTCCCACTATTACCCCGGTTGAAACTACAGCTAAAACCTGTTTCCACAAATCCACTCTAATGGGAATTGCCCTTGTAAATGTCCTGATACCAACTTGTTTAAAATCATTCAGTCCCTCAAAGCTGATGTCGAAACTTTAAAAAGCATGATTACAGGACTCAATTCCTTTGTCAGGTCTTTACCATTAGCTTGTCATCCAAAGCAGTATTCTACCATCTTACAGCGCCCCCCCTGCACATCACCGAGCATTGACAAAGAATGTGAGGGGCTGGGAATGGCTCAGGATAAAGCGCCCTACCATGCACACAAATGTAAATCTAACATCTGTGAGACACCCCAAGTTTCCCGCACTAACTATCCCCCCGAGATCCATTATGCCCAGGAGTACCATACTACTGCCTGATTCTCAATTTTATCCAAAAACACGGGCTCCAACAAACCTCTTACCTCCCCCCAATCATAGGGACCATTTGAAAGCAATGCTCACTGTTTTTATGATTAATGTCCCTAAACTCGATGCCACCCATATGGTCGAGAGTAAAGACTCGCTAGTCAACAAGTCCATCCACTGGCTAAGGCATGTTAGAGGCTGTCGTTCCATCATACGGGAGGACATCTTAAGAGCAAGCAGGTGTCCGTCCGCAAATGGGGTTTTCGACAATATCGAATTAACATTGTCAAATGCAGATCTGTCAGATAATTTGATCGCGTTAGAGTATCGCACATCCTCTCCAGAGTCGTCTTCAATACAGATCAGGCGCTCTCCACCTTTAGCTGAGAAAAGAGTTGGTTTCCATCAAGAACTCCCACTGTGTGACCCCCCCCCTCTTCACCACTGAACCAAAATGATTGACTACCTAATACCTCTGTTCAGTCTACAAGGCAGAATACATATTCTCACCAGGGCAAAGTCCTTTTCGCTAACCCCGATTTTCCCCTTTTGTACCAGACACCATACATGGCTAGATCTTGAAATCATGGCATTGTACCTATTCCTGATTCTGTAAGTAGGGCATGTGCAGGACGTATTTCTAATTTCCATCTTTAATAACCTTTCTTTGGATTCTACATCTTTAGGGGGACCTCGTGCGTTTGTTATCCCCCCCCCCCAGCTGCCTCAAATTTAGATCAGGTAGGTCAGACAACTTTAGGTCACGCCCAACCAAAAAGTAACCCTATGACATTTACAATGGATTCAGCCATTGATCCGGTGGTCATGGAGTCTGAAAAACGTAGCACCTCCCTTAAGATACTGTCTTGGAATGTTGCAGGACTCAAGAATATATTTTTATTGCCCCATCTGAACAGCTTAGCTGACGACCACCATCTTTGTATCTTTCAGGAAACTTGGGGCCCGATTCACAGAACAAACTTAAGACTAAATCCTAAACTTAGTACCAATCTGGTATTCACAGAATGCACCTAGTACTTCTGGTATTCACAGAATGAACTTACTACTTTTGCGATTCACAAAATGAACTTAGGACTTTTGCTATTCACAGAATCCATTTACGACCACTAAACTTACGTCCGCACTCGGGCCGGAATTTCCGCACCCAGAGCGGGATTTCCGGCCCCGGAGCGGAAAGTCCGCACGCGGGCCGGAAAGTCCGCTCCGGGTGCGGAATATCCGCTCCTGGGCCGGAAACTCCGGCCTCGGGCCGGAAATCCCGCTTTCGGGCCGGAAGTTCCGATTACGGGCCGGAAAATCCGGTTTGGTGGCCATTGATCATGTGAGCCAAGGGTGAACCTGTCCAAGTCCCTACCATCCCCCACCATGCATCAGCTGACGCACTCCAGCCAATCCTAGCCAACAGCTCCAGTTAGCCATCATGTTGCTAGTGCCTACCATCCCCCACCATGATCCAGCTGAAGCCAATTAACACAGATTGACCAGCAGCAAAAAACATTTAAAAGCAGCACACAGTGAAGGAACCGGTTTGGCCACACACAGTTTGTATTTGCAAGCAGAGACCAGCTAAGAAAATGGAGCTCCTGAAGAGAAAGAGGAACTATACAGCAGAGGAGACCACCATGCTTGTGGAGTTCATTGTCAGGCACCACAAACGCCTCTATGGACTCCCACCCTACTGCACCAGTGGGACCCAGAAGGCAGCCCTGTGGCAGCAATTAGCCACTGCTGTCACAGCAAAGGGGGAGGAGAGGCGCACTGTCCAGGACGTTAAAAAAAAATGGCAGGATGAGCGGCTGAGGGTAAAGGAGAAATACTCCAGGATGGAATTACAACGGATCCTCCCAGCCGCACACTCTGGACCACGCATCCGCCTCACCACACAGGAGGAGGACATCCTGACAACCATACACCCCCACTTGGTCCATGGGCTGCCTGTCAGTGACGTCCGCTACGTGGTACCAGGTAAGTGGGATGAAAAGTTAAAGTGCATGAATAGAATGTCTGTGTTGCACTGTCAGTGTGAATAAGGAAGTAGTCCAAAGTGTATAAATTAATCCGTCAGTCAGAGACTCCTGTGTCACCCTCTGTATGTAGCACTACAAGTCCCACAATCCTTAGCGATGGAAATGGCAAATCCCTCCCCCACTCCTGAAAACATGGCCACTGTCCAGTTGCATTAATACACCAGCCCGCTAAGTAGCAATTGACAAATAACAGCAGAGATGCGCCAGTAACAATGCCACACCCAATCCAACTCTTGTGCAACCGCGGATGCGTCACATTGACAATGCGGTGCACTGTGGCGCTGGGATAGACAGATGGGTGTTGCAACTGATGGCATTAGGGGGATGCTCTGCTGGAGTAGTGTTGCAAGTGTGACGCAACTCCAACTATGTCCATGGACCGCCTACACCTAACGTTCAGGGCAACTCATTAGAGGTGCCTCAAGCTGGTTTAAGTGTGCATGGCAACACCCTATGAAAAGTGACTACGTGAAATGCCGGCGATTACAATGCATCACTTGTACGAGGCATAACCAAATAAACACACACCCTGCCTACATCACAGCTGATGCATGTTTAATGTTGCGCAGGACCGCACACCGTGAGGCATCCCCATAGATGCATAACATTGTGAATAAGTCTAAATGTGTCACCTGTATTACCCCACCGCTGTGTCACAGAAGTGACGCAACTGCGGTGTAAATGTATTACAAGGGGCGTGGAAACATGCCACTAAATCTCTAAGAAGTAAATCACCCCGTGCAAGCTTAAAGCACAAAGCAGAAGGTGAGAGAACCATCTGGTCCAAAAGTCAGACACCTATTCTGTTGTACATTTCCCACCCTGCCACGCCACTACGACCCCAATGCACCACTGCTCCTACCTGCCCAGTCAGCAGCAGTACTGCATAACACTGTTAGCATGCAGAAGAAATGGGGAAATCACAGAAATGTTCCACAAGCACATATTCCAGATGTTTAGTTTTCTCTCTTCTCACCCATTGACACATTCAGCCAGAGCACAGACAACTGCCGCAGCAGAGGTCCCTGCATCTACTGGGAGGCATCGCCACCGTACACCCTCACCGAATGGTAAGTCAAAGTGGCCAGGAGATGATCCAAATGCATACATTGCCAGGAGTGACCGAGGGACATGTAGTGCCCACATATGAAAGTCAACCAGAGATGTACAAATAGCAGCATTACTATTGGAGTAGTCAATGGACATCCACCTTTAGCTAATTATAATTGTGAACAGCTGAAGACAATATATTACATGTCTTGGCTCATCAAACCTTCGTAAATGCGGAACATGACATGTTTTACAGCAAAAGGCCCAGACCTGGGAATCCAATCCTGTTATCGAGTGCCACAACTACTCAAAAGGGTGCCCCCACTATGTTGTAATGGTGTCTGTAGACGTAATCAATCAAAGTAATTGACTGAAATATGGCAATGATGAACAAGTGAGATCCCAGGGTCATTAGTATTGACAATGCATACACTGTCCAACTTTGAATGTTTCCAATATAGATCAAATGCCCAGTCCACACAGCTGGTCATGTACCACTTACATTGTCTGGCTTCTGTGTTGCCCATCAACAAAACACGATAGTGGACCTCACATCAGGATCTGTAGACATGTCATTGTGATATAGGTTGCATCCAGGTAGTGGGCCCATTCGAAGTAATGTGGGAGCAATCATGATATTACGTATAACACACTAATGCAACGCTGGTGCCCACAACTGATTGTGCTCATCCTTTGTGCCAGAAATCTAGTGCATCACATGTGGCTGCCGGAATGTTAAGTAGCAAAACACACTTATCATTGTAGGTACAACGAGGTCCTCCCAGAATCAAAGACACACACTGACTTCTGCTACAAGGTTGGCTGTGACATCTGTTCAGGGCCCACACACTGTTCCCGTGCTGGGCCAAGGGAGGGGAACCCATCAGGCTGACTGCTCAAGAAATGTGCCTTTCACGTCCGCCGTATGTTGCATGTGTATTACAACACTGTTGTTCTGCATCACAATATGCTCACATATGGCATTTGAACCCATGCAAGATCAGACCCTGGTGGCTAATGAAAGGATGACACAAAATGTATGCCAAGTGAGTGCAGAATGGACATTCAATAGTACCATGAGTCATATGAAGTGACCAAAACACAACCGGCTTGCAATTCAATGATAGGAAACAACATGATGAAAATAGCATGGCTGAGGCCAACACTGATGCCAGTAGTGTACCTTTGAGATTAATGTAGGGGCTGCTAAGGAGAATCTTCATGCAGTTACACATGCTAAATGACTAGGCAGAAGAGCAACACGCTAATCCAGTGCAGGCTGAAGGCATCAAAGCCTCTCAGCCTATCCGCAATGTGTGAGTATAAACCAAATGTTACATTCTGCTTGCCTCCTCTCCTACTGTATTCACATGTATAGGTTAGTGTTTGACAAAAGAGGTTTGGATGTCTGCTGTACAAGACACCAATCGTCGTCAGCTAAGTAGTACCATGATCTGGGAAATAGAGTACGCAAAGAGAGGACACTCAAAGGATGGACATAAGACATCTGTGTTCTCTCATACAAATATGTGTGACTTCAAGCGTGGGGAAGCACAAATGAGCAACATCATGTCCCTGACTATTGCAAATCTCACACATGAAACCCTTTCTGACTTGACAACAAACATGAGACTCTGGAAATATGTAAGTCTGAATGGAAAAGGTGATAGCAGTGTAATGGGGAGGAATCCGGGTCATGTATCCCTTCTTATCAGTCATCTTCTCATACATGTGTGTCTGTTGATGTGCCATCTGATTGATGTCACTGCTGTGTGGAGGGAACGGCTGGCAACTGCTGCATGTGAGCAGGTGCCCAAATGTACAGTTCAGGAGCTACACATGCTGCACATAGTCCTGGATTACCCACAAATGGTCATTGAGAATGACATGTTGGCTCAGAGCTACCATCTGTTGTTGCAAAATATAGACCTGTATGTCTTATCACAGCTGCTGACCGGATTACACCCCAGCAGCGTGCACCATCCCGGGGACTGAATGACATCCAACCCTCGCGCAGCCGTCCTTCAGGTAATTCTAGCATGAGGTGTCTGTTGATGTGTCATCTTATTGATGTCACTGCTGTGTGGAGGGACCGGCTGGCAACTGCTGCATGTGAGCAGGTGCCCAAATGTACAGTTCAGGAGCTACACATGCTGCACATAGTTCTGGATTACCCACAAATGGTCATTGAGAATGACATGTTGGCTCAGAGCTACCATCTGTTGTTGCAAAATATAGACCTGTATGTCTTATCACAGCTGCTGACCGGATTACACCCCAGCAGCATACACCATCCCGGGGACTGAATGACATCCAACCCTTGCGCAGCTGTCCTTCAGGTAATTCTAGCATGAGGTGTCTGTTGATGTGTCATCTGATTGATGTCACTGCTGTGTGGAGGGAACGGCTGGCAACTGCTGCATGTGAGCAGGTGCCCAAATGTAAAGTTCAGGAGCTAAACATGCTGCACATAGTTCTGGATTACCCACAAATGGTCATTGAGAATGACATGTTGGCTCAGAGCTACCATCTGTTGTTGCAAAATATAGACCTGTATGTCTCATCAGAGCTGCTGACCGGATTACACCCCAGCAGCATGCACCATCCCGGGGACTGAATGACATCCAACCCTCGCGCAGCCGTCCTTCAGGTAATTCTAGCATGAGGTGTGTCACTGGCTTTGACTCCAAAGCCATGTCAGAGATCCTGATTCCCCTCTGCATGTAATCAGCAGTTGTTGTGTACAAAGTGAAATACCAATCAGGAGTGTCATGTGCCTGTCTGACAATTGGTGATGCAGATAATTGAGAATGTTGTCACTTCCCTCTACAGCTGCTGGTTCAGGGACAGCTAGGCCCGTGAGGAGACAGGTCCAGCAGGTGACACTAGGGGGGAACACCAAGGGACAGAGAGTTGTGGCTGGAGCTGGTGAGTTTGCCTGTATCTGTGTAACACCTCAGTGCTATGGTGTGAGCTGTCATTTGTGGTGGTACCCTACACAGGTCACATGATCCTCATCTGTTGATGCAAAGTACAGTTGATACAAACCCTTGTGTTGCACCACATGTCATACCAGGTCAATCCCTAATACGGTTGCAACCTCTGTTCCAGGGGATGCTGATGACGAGGATGACAGGCCTATGACCAGTGCGGGCCGACGTGGAATCAGAGGGGAGAATCCCCTGATCCTCCAAGCTGTGATGTCGGCTGCAAGCACTGCTCAGGAGGAGGAGGAAGAATTTCCTGAGGACCTCTACTTGGTGGATGATGAGGACTACATGTCTGACGATGAAGATGCCAATGCGCGATATCGTGCCAGATTGGCTAAATCGGTCAGGGCATCAACTCCTCTGCCAAGCAACGTCCCTCAGCCTCCTCCCAGGCATACCATGGCCTGTCCCCAGACTCGAGCAAACCAGCCACAGCACACACGCATCACAACACAGACATCACTCCCTCACAGTCCTCACGTCCAGGAGCAACATGGTGGTTCCCCTACCCACTCTTCCCTAGACAGTGTATTCCTGCCATCCTCTCCACCATCTGGGGGTAGTACCAGCCCTGTTGTGCTGCTGGAATCCCCTGGGCACCATTCACCTGCCCACAGGCTCCCACCTCCCACCCCACCCCCTGCCGTAGGACCTGCACATCCCATCCATGGCAGACAGCTGCAGAGAGGGCCTGCACCTGGCTGTGATGACCAGTGGGAGCAGGACTTCTTCCAACAGCAGAGCGATGTGAGGCAGGACATTAGTGCCATAGGGGCTACCCTGTCCACCATGTCGGACTCCCTGCAGGACATGGTCCACTTCCCTCAGGCGGTGGAGAGGCTGAGCCAAGTGTTGGATAGGATGGATAGGACTTGGCAGGACATGTCCAGAAATATGTGAGACATGCTATCCATCCAGAGGGAAGAGAGTGCAAGACACCATGCCTTGGCCATGAAGATGATGGAGGGCATATTGAGAGTGAGCCAACCTTTCCCTTCACGGTCAACGCAGGGAGGGGAGCCATCATATCTGCCCACAGGACAGCACATCCCCACACCTGTACCAACTGCACACCAACACAGAAAAGGGAGACATCCACACCAGCGGGCTGAACTGGCACTCCCAACACCACCCCCTGTACAGGCACTCCCACCACCTGCACAACCACCACCACCACCTGTACAGTCACTCCCGCCACCTGCACAACCACCACCACCTGTACAGTCACTCCCGCCACCTGCACAACCACCACCACCTGTACAGTCACTCCCGCCACCTGCACAACCACCACCACCTGTACAGTCACTCCCGCCACCTGCACAACCACCACCACCTGTACAGTCACTCCCGCCACCTGCACAACCACCACCACCTGTACAGTCACTCCCGCCACCTGCACAACCACCACCTGTACAGTCACTCCCGCCACCTGCACAACCACCACCACCTGTACAGTCACTCCCGCCACCTGCACAACCACCACCACCACCTGTACAGGCACTCCCACCACGTGCACAACCTGCCCTTGTCCAGGCACAGCCATCAAGTGTGCATACACCATCTGCCCCAGCACATGTGGATGACCCTGGACAGTCCCTTGGACAGTACCCACCTCCACGTAGGCGGCGAGCCAGACCTGAGCACTCGGAGCGGTCATCCCCCCCCAAATTGCGGCGTCGCACTCACCAGTGACAGGAACCCAGGACAATGTGATCACGTGATTGTGTGTGCACCAAATAAACACCTACCAAAAATAATAATCTGTTGTGTATCATGTCCTGTGTAACGTTGCAGGTGGCCTCGAGATGTGAGAAGGTATGTGTGTGTGTGACACAGTTACAAGTGTAACCCATCGTTGCAACCAGCCATTATGTGCATAGCAGATGACTCACCAAATATGTGTCCATATTCATAACCAGACATTCAGAATGAAGTAAAACAAGTGGAAGTTATTAGTATTCAGAATTGTATTTTAAGAAGGTACAAAAGAACAACCGTCCGTTTGGAAGGGAGAAAGGAAAACAAATGATGATCTTAATGCATAGGGAGATGGGAACCTGGATTGGGGTGGGGCAAAAATAATATAACACGTCAGGGAGCGTCAGGGAAAACAGTCTATTTACAAGGGGAAAATGAAATAATTGTTCACGTCAAAAGTCAAGTGTCCTTCTGGTCATCCTCTAGGACCACAATGTCCAGATCCTCAGAGTCCGATGCAGGCACACGTATGGCGGGTGCAGGAACAGGCACCACTTGGGTTCGTGCCACACGAGGAGTACGGGGGGAAACAGTGTGGGGCAACTGACAGGGGGAGACATTGACAGTGGTATGGGAAGGGATTGGGGAGACAACAGACGAGATGGCTGCGGACAGTGAATTGATGCTGGTGGTGAGGGTGGCCATTGTTCGGAGCATGTCCTCTCGCATCATGCGTACCTCCATACACACTTGTAGCTGGATGCGAGCGGACATGTCTGGCTGACCCTCACACATCCACATCAAGTCCACTGGCACAGCCACAGGAGGAACAACACCGGGAGGGGCATGGGTGGAAAAGGAGGGATGTGGTGCCTGAGGTCCGGAGCCAATGATGTTGGGGAGCTGGCGGCTACGATGAGGGGGACTGGTTGCAGGGGATGCAGCTGGGTCCCCCGATGGAATGGGGAACTCTAGAGGTAGGGAGGGGCTGATGGCAGGCCCAGATTGTTTGTTGGCCTGCCCCGAGGACACCTTTTCAGGGACCACAGGTGAAGATTCCTGAGGAGAGTAGCTCTCCAACACCTCATGGTCCGGGATGTGGCACCAGCATCAGGGTGTCCCTTGTCAGTCCGGGTGGGCGCAATCCCCTTGCCTCTTGATGTTGAGGGTCCCTCCTCATCCTCCTCTTCCTCGCTGGTGGAAAGAGGGTGTAGCGGCCGCCGCACTGGTGGCCTCTTGCTCCGGACCTGGTCCTGCTGCCCTTCTGTTTCGCCAGCTGTGCCTGCTGAAATGTAAGCAAAATCCGAAAGTTATGTTTGTGTCATGCAGGACGAGACACATTCATAGGAGCCAAGGTCAGACTTATTTTCCTCTGATCACACTCAATAGTTGTCAGTGTCTATGAGCTGACATTACGTGTATGTTCACCGTCAGTTCCTGGATTGAGTCTGACATGGCCATCTCACGTGGATGTGTGTGGCTTACACGACTGTATTGGCCAACCCTCAACCTGGCATTCTGGGGATCTGTGTGTCCTGCCACAGCTACATGTGCAGGTTCCAAAAGCAGTCCACCAATGGAGAACATGAAGTCCCGAATCTCAGATTATGGCCATTCATAGGGAGTCGCAGCTATTGAAGGTCTGGACAAGTGTCATCTGCTTTGTAGCATTGTATGGGACACGACAAGTGGCGAATGTGGGTCACACATGCACTGAGGCTCTGGCCTATTTCTGTAGCTAAATTGTCTAGCCTTTGGCTGTCCCCACACATGTACTGACAATCCAGTGGCACATATTGGCTTTGGTGACTGATATGGTAATGCAGTACACCGCTGAACACTGGGGGAATTTTGTGACAGCTACCTGTACATGTGAAATGTGAAACAGGCCACTGAGGCTGAGACGTCTATCAGTGGACACCCCTTGTAAATTTAGAAGCGCTTAAGAGTGATGCAAGGATGTCAAAGTCTGTCTTGACTCCATGGCACATGATGTTTTGTCACAATTGGAACCCAAACTCTAAAAATGCAATGCATGTCATAGCATCCAATACCCTTTGGCCTGCCATGCGCACACTGGACAGTGTCTGTACCATTGCTCATCCAATGCTCATCCAATGCACACATGATTTCCTAGTGCCAATTGTAGTGGTGCGGGAAGAGCTGATTTCAGTACAAATGCACAAATATGGCTCATTTAGCCAGTTGTCATGACGAGACTCCAACTCCCAAAATGCACTCTGCCCTGTACAGTCCATATGCCACAGTGTGCCTTTTTAAGCTTGGTTACTGCTGCATGGACACGGAATCTGTGAATGGAGGCATCGGACACACAATGGTACAGCACTGTTTCACTCACATCATACTCCCAGACACATTTAGCATATGATGCACTTACCATGTCCCTGCTGCTCATGCTCCTCCAGCTGAGCATGGAGGGTCGGCCAAGCTGATCGCAGGACCCTCCTGTACAGTGGGGATAGGCGAGGACGATGCACATGGTGCTGGGAAGACTAGCCCACCAGCTCCTCAGCCTTGTGCCGGGCCCACCGTTTTAGGTCCTCCCAGTGCTTGCGGCATGCCCTCGCACTCCTGGTGTGGACTCCCACTGCACTGCAGCGCTCGGCGATGTTGGCCCACAGCCTGGCCCGGGCTGCATTGCTCAGCTGGTGTTCAGGGTCCCCATATAGCTGAGAAAATTTGGCCAGCACCCCCTCAGCCAAGATGAAGATGTCCAACTCACTTTCAGTGAAAGGGGGTGCCTTCTCTTCGTAACCCTCAGCCATTATGGGGATAATAAGAAGGATGAGAGCAGCAGGATGTCAGAGGATCTGTCTGTGATAGAGGATGACTCAGAATGAACACAAAATGGCTGCTAACTATTTCCTGTGATGTATTTCCTGCCTCCCACTTCCTGTAAAACATTTCCTGAATGAAATTATGTGTTCCGGGTCATTTTCGGAGTTTACGGCCCGTAAGCGCAGTTTCCGGTTCCGGAGTGGGGGGGTCCGCACACGGGCCGTACGCTCCGTAATCGGAGCTTCCGCACACGGGCCGTACGCTCCGTAATCGGAGCTTCCGCACACGGGCCGTACGCACCGTAATCGGAGCTTCCGCTTTTTGGCCGCAAATTCCGAAAATGACCCGGAACATATAATTCCATACAGGAAATGTTTGACAGGGAGTGGGAGGCAGCAAATACATCACAGGAAGTAGTTGCCTGCCATTTTGTAGTCATCCAGATCCATCCACAATCTGGAATCATATCTACTGCCATCCTGCTGTTCTGTTGTGGATAAAAAAGAAAAGACAGTGCATGTGAGAATTATTTAAATATGACAAGAGGGTGAAGTGACCATTTCAAGACATTTCTGCAGTTTCTGTTTCAGTTTCTCATGCTTTGCATTATGGTACATGTAGTCCATATTAGGTGCTCATTTGCAGAGTTGTGTGATGTGTTCCGGAACATTGTGTTTGAGAAGTGTGGATATATCACAGACACATGGGGGCAGATTTACGGCTTCTGGCGCATCTCTGCTAATCAGCAGAGATGCGTCAGAAGAGTTGCGATGCATCTGCCCACCCGTGCGCCAACACAGATGCACCGCATTGACATTTCGGTGCACCGTGCTGCTCGGATGTGCAGATGCGTGACGCATCCCCCGTTGGAAAGGCGGCGCATTGCTGGAGTTGCGTCGCATGCACAACGCAGCTCCAGCAAGGCTCGGGGGTGCCCTATCCCTATGAGGCTGCGTCAATCCTTACGCCTGCTTCAAGCAGGCGCAGGGTTTTGACGCAGCATGGCCTTAAAAGTGACTGAGTGAAATATTGTAGATTTTTAGGAGGCGTTTCTGTGCCCGGAAGGCCCCCCCCCCCTGCGCCAGAACGCCTACATGTGGCGCAGGCCTTTACAACGTGACGCATCTCCCAGATGCGTCATATAGTACATACCCCGCAGCATGGCGCTGGCTTTGCACCGCCGCAGCGTCACAAAAGTGACGCAACGGCAGCGTGAAAGGGCCGCAAGTCCCACATTAATCTGCCCCATGGTGTCTGATTGACCCCTTCATGATGTCTTTAGCGCCAGGATGCCCGTAGGGTTGCAGTGCGCTCTATAAATATTTTATACATACATACATACATTGCATCACTCACGTTGTGGGCGCATCATTTGTGGGGGAGTCACATCTGTTGATGGCACAGGGCCGACAATGCTATGGTTATGGCCTTTTCTGATTAAGAGACCCATCCTCATGAGGTCCGGCTGTGTCTCTCAGTACATGTATCATCTTGCATCTGCGGCTATAGATTCTTTCGGGACATCCACTACACTGATCGCTGACATGGGCACATGTGCTGATGCAGGCTCAACCTTTTGACTACTGTCAAGAGCTGTGATTAACATGCCGTTAGTGTGGCTTGCAAAGTTGCCTCAGGAAGGAATTTATTGACACAGTCGTGTATATCCAAGTTTCATCATTGGCAACAGACAGCAATCCACATTTGGTCCATTCCACTACAGGTTGCTCATGTGAAGAACGTGGCAACAAGCTGCTCACGGACTTGCATGCCCTGACCTCGGTTATGTGCCATGGCCCGGTTTCCCAGATTCATAGGTAGCCGAGGTTCCTGCGGTATCTGTAAGCCATGCGTTAAGGCAATGTTGTGCAAGACACAACAGGCTAAAATTATCTTGCACACTACTTCTGGGGAGTACTGCAGCACCCCCCCTGTACGGTCGAGACATCTGAATCGCGACTTCAACAGACCAAAAGTGCGCTCTATGATGGCTCGAGTCCGTATGTGTGCCCTATTGTACCTACGCTGTGGTACAGTGTCTGCACGCCTGTAAGGGGTGAGGAGATGTGGGGTGAGTGCATACCCAGAGTCACCTGAGTAGAGGGGAAAGGGCAGTTGGTTAGATTTCCCTCTTTGACTTGCACAGGACATGATCTATACTGTATTACATGCATTGTCAGGTGGGCCCTGTATCTAGCTTTATGATTCTTATAGTACAATGGTTAATGTTGGGGGGCATTCAGACATTTCAAATACACATATTCCTCCTTTCTAACGCTTGGTACTTACCCAGTAGCCACATGTTGCCAAATTCTTCCGCAGCTATCCGCCGGGCAAGAGGTGACATGCGGAATATGAAGCTGTCATGGGTACTGCCGGGGAACACCGCATGCACATCAATGAACCTCCCTCTGGCATCACAGACAGCTTGCACGTTGATGGAATGCCATCGGTGTCTATTGCAGAAGATGTGTGCAATGTGGCGGGGTGGCTGAAGGGCCACATGGGTACAGTCAATTGCACCCAGCACACGTGGAAATTGTGCAATGCGAAAGAAATCTCGTGCTGCCCTTTGTCTCAGGGCCAGTGTCGGTGGCATATGTATGTGGTGGTGGGATCTTGCAGTGATGCATCGCAGTACCTGATGCAGGCACCGCGACTGGCTCGCCTGGGATATGCCCACATGGTCACTGGAGACCCTTTGGAATAAGCCAGTGGCGAAGAAATGGAGCGCTGATAGGATCTTGAGGTATGCTGGTATTGCATGTGAGCAGCAGGTCACGGAGTCAAGTTCCTGCTCCCACTCACATACCATATCCAAGATGATTTCTGGAGGGAAACGGTACCTGGCCCTTATATCTTGACTGGACATTCCAAATAAGTTGATCCTCTGTCTGAAGATCCTCTCTGCTCTGGCTCTCCTCCTCCTCCTCAAGTGGTTTTGCTGCATGGCAAGGGGCAGTGCAACAAACACATTCAGTGACATGTTGAAAGGGTTTGTGTGTGTCTGCTCTGCAGTTATACGTGCTGCCGAGCTAGGATTGGCTGGAGTGTGTCAGCTGATGCATGGTGGGGGATGGTAGGGACTTGGACAGGTTCACCCTTGGCTCACATGAACAATGGCCACCAAACCGGATTTTCCGGCCCGGAATCGGAACTTCCGGCCCGGAAGCGGGATTTCCGGCCCGAGGCCGGAGTTTCCAGCCCGGGAGCGGATATTCCGCGCCCGGGGCAGACTTTCCGGCCCGCGTGCGGACTTTCCGCTCCGGGCCGGAAATCCCGCTCCGGGTGCGGAAATTCCGGCCCGAGTGCGGACGTAAGTTTAGTGGTCGTAAATGGATTCTGTGAATAGCAAAAGTCCTAAGTTCATTTTGTGAATCGCAAAAGTAGTAAGTTCATTCTGTGAATACCAGAAGTACTAGGTGCATTCTGTGAATACCAGATTGGTACTAAGTTTAGGATTTAGTCTTAAGTTTGTTCTGTGAATCGGGCCCTTGGTGTTTGACTCCACTCCACAAATCAGGTTATACCACTTTCTTTACCCAAGCGGTTCATGTTGGTAAGGGGCGTCCATCGGGCGGGCTGATTGTGTGGGTCAGTATTGACTTGGGATGGACAGTAAAACAAAACATAGTCTCATCCCAAGATATCTTGTGGCTCACTATAAAAGGGCCAAAGGGAGGGGAAACCCTCGAACTCTTCAATATCTATGTAAGAGGGATGCCTGTGGCTAAAGTTTCACCTACCCTTTCACTTCTTGTGGAAAAACTAAGCAATTGCCATGTACTTGCGAAAATTATGGTGGCAGGAGATTTCAATTGCACCTTCGAACCCTTAGGCTCGGATGACTTCTTCGGGATATCAGATGAAGATCTCCAATGGGGAATATCTTCCTTGGACCTAGCTCCCATTAAGAAGTGGTCCCAGGTGGCTATCCAAATTAATGCAATTGCTCTTGAATTTGGCTTGAGGGCATTGAATGGCAGAGTTCCATCTGACCTTTTGGGAGCCCACACTTTTAATAGAGTGGGATCCACTTCTCGTATCGATTACATCTTAGTGGACATTCGCCTCTGGACTGTTTCCATTGATATGATAGTTAACGCCACAGTGGACAGTGACCATAATTTTTTGTCCTGCTGTTTGCAGAATTCATGGTTATGCCCCGAGCAAGCCCCAATTATCGATCCAATTCTAATTACCAAGGATGTTGTCCCCTCAAATTCTGGTAGATTTTTGAAGTGAGCGAAGGTTGTTGGGCAAGACTTCAAAATTCATTCTTTTTTTGAAATTTTGATGGCCAGAACTAAGGATCTCGAGGTAGTTGCAAAAGACCCATTAGAAACATCTAAAGCAACCATTATTTACGATGCAACTATCAGCCAGATGAGTTTGCATTTCCAGTTTGGGCAATCATCCAATAGTAAATGTAACAACAAAAAGGAGCTCAACCCCTGGTTCACCAAGGACTGTCGATCAAAGAGGGAAGCCTTATCTCTTGCCTTAAAAGGGAAAATACTTCCTGAAATTAGAGAAGCAAGGAAAGAATATAACGCCACTATTAACAAAACAAAACGCGACTGGGAGGAATCACATTGGCAGGCATTAAAAAATGCTTGCAAACCAAGGGATTCCGCAAAATTTTGGAACTTGATTAAAGCTGCCAACCTCAAAGACACTGCCCCAATACCCAATCACATTACCAGCTTAGAATGGCATGCTCACTTCTCTCGATTATGCTCATCCCAGAACCCCTTGGTTAACCAGCAGCCCCCAGAGCGCGTTTTCCATTCACATTCTGTTGATGACATGACACCTTTTAATACCACAGAAATTGTAGATGCAATTAATTGCATCGTTCCTGCCAAAGCTGCTGGCCCAGATGGAATCCCGTGGGACTTACTCCGAATGGATCCAGCTAGATGGGCCAAATATATTTCGCTCCTGCTTAATTCAATCGCCAAGGGCGTACCAGTTCCAGACTCCTGGAAAGGAGCCGAAGTTGTTCCTATATATAAAAAAGGGGATAGGGAGGACCCTGCCAATTACAGGCCTATCAGTCTGATAGATGTCATTCAAAAGGTGGTTGGCAGGGTTCTCCTACACAGGATCCAGGACTGGATAGATGATGGTAACATTATCTCCCAATATCAAGCGGGGTTCAGAAGGAACACCGGGACTATTGACCAGGTTTTTCGGCTGCTCCTCCTTTACTGGAAAGTGGTAGTGATCGGTAGGGGCAGTTTATATCTTGCCTTTATCGATCTCAAGACCGCGTTCGATTTGGTACCTAGGGGGTCTTTGTGGTCAGTTTTTGCAGAAATGGGCACCCCGCCACGAGTCTTGCATTTATTAATTTCCTTGCATAGGGATAACTATGCCCGTGTAAGATGGGGCGCCCAGGGCCAAGTTACTGATAGAATCATCGTCAGTAGGGGGGTCCGCCAAGGGTGCGTCCTGGCTCCCACCCTATTCTCATTGTATGTGAATGGGGTGGTTGATTTTTGGGCGAAAGACCCCGCAGACGCACCCTCCTTGGCTGGAGATAAAATCGCGACCCTCCTATTTGCCGATAACACATTGCTTATTTCTAAAACTCCAGCTGGTCTCCAGAAGTTATTAGATCGATTCCATCTTTTTTGTACCATCCGAGGCCTCAAGATAAACACCTCCAAAACGAAGTTTATGGCTTTTAATTCTTGCAAACACTTTAGATCTAGCCTCACTTTAGATGGAATCCAGTTAGAGAGAGTCAACACTTTTGACTATCTGGGGGTTCGTCTTTCTGATAAGATGAACTGGAGACACCACCTAGATAAAATGCTGCTAAACCACAAGCGTGTGGCAGGAGCTATCAGGAAGGCGCAAAGCTTATCAGTAAGTAAACCGGTTGCCCCTGCCTTGGCAGTTTATGAGAGTAAAGCAGTGAGCTCGGCTTTATATGGTGCGGAGCTCTGGGGCTTTGACAATACTGACGACATCTCTAAGTCTGAACACAAATTTTACAGAGAGCTAGTCTCACTTCCTATTAGCACTCCCCTGAGACCAATTTTACTCGATATGGGTAGACGTTCCTTTAGCGATATTGCCAGGTCTCGTCCCCTTTTTTTTGGGGCACTCCTCCGGCGGACACAGGAGCTTTCTGGGTACACAGCCGCACTTTCAGAGGTATTGACATTAGATACGGGCAACAAAGTCAAATGGCTCTCTAATCTCAAGAAACTGCTAATTGACTTAGGGCTGTCCGGGGCATGGGCAAGCCAGATCCCTCCCTCTAAAGAGGATCTCAAACTACTTTATTGGAATTGGGTAGCAGAACGGGATCTGAGAACTCTCCATTTGGGAAAATTAACTGAGGATTACCTTTACCACAAACAATATAGCTGCTACGAACCATATATGGACTTTATTCAAGTGCCAAGAGACAGAACCTTATATATCCAATTTAGAATAGGTTCTTTACCTTTAAATTCGTTCACAGCCAAATGGAATTCATCAAAATCCTCCTCACAATCATGCCCATGCTGCCCTGCCCCGGAGGAAAGCTTTGCCCACTTTCTCTTTGCTTGTCCGGCGTACAAATGGGGAAGGCAAGATGGCTGAAACCAGTTTGCAGAAATCTTGGGATAACAAAGCACTTAGTCGCCCTCCGAATTTTAAAAACAGATGGCACACCACCATTGGTTTGTGGGGTGGCCAAGTTCTTAGGCTGTGCATGGAACAAGCGCACCAAATTGCTAAAAAACATAGCCATATAAAGCCTCTTACTGTTAAACAGGATTCACCAGAATGCATTGCCCTATTACTTTGTGAAACAATGTTTTTAGTTGGAATAATTTTATTTACATTCTTAAATTCTTACTCAATTTTAACTATGATATATTTGTTGTGTCCTGTGTTCAAAGATCCCGAATGATTTTCTCTGGAACTTTATACAATGACCAAATCAATTTCTTTTTTAACTTGGTAATTTTATCCTAATGGCAACAGGAGGAAGATTGATTTATTTACATCCAAAAGGACTGCCATATTATTAGCTAGATGAGCATATGCAGTCATCCTATGAATTGCTCATTGGGACCCATGAATGTTTAATCTATTTTATCCTATTGTATGAAGCAAGCTTTGTTGTACATTATTTCCCGTGTATTTTATCGGGGTATCCAATAACATCTCGTACTGTTTATATTTACTTGTTACAGTTTACTAGTTATGCTATGCATTAATTACAGGTATATATAATAGCACAATTTACTTTTTTCATTTATATGCTATAGGGCATCTTGGATCATCTGGTACTGTACCCGATATAGGGCTATGCATTAGCACTTTTTGCATGCAATAGTTGTATGCCACTCTGCTTATTTGCACTATATATTATGTTAATTTGTACTGTACTTGATTAATACATTGACTATGATCTTTTGCTGCTTTATAACTGTTTGCCCATTATCTTTCCCTTGTTTAACTGTGATGGTTCGTTTTCTTTTTTTTAAAAAAATGCATTTATGGTGATACTTTCTGCACCAAATAAAGCTTGCTTTGAATTGAATTGAATTGATAGAGTGCTGCATGGGCCGTAACTAAAGCCTTGAACAAGACCCTACCTTTTAACGGCAGCCAGTGCAAGTTGCGGAGATGTTGCCTCACGCTAATGTGTTTGGGTAGGTCCAGCAGCAGCCGCGCAGCGGCGTTCTGCACCACCTGCAACTTATCCATTAGGTAGCCAGCGAGACCCACATACAATGCATTGGATTAGTCAAGACGGGAGGTGACTAAGGCCCGGACTACAGTTTCTTTGACAGGGAGAGACAACAGGGGCAGAAATTTTCTAAGCATCTTCAAAATGCTGAAACATGAGCCTGTCAATTTACTGATCTGATTGATAAAGCTAAGTTTTTCGTCAAACCAGATCCCCAGATTTTTCACTGGGAGACCTGAAGGGGATGGTCAGGGAACATCAGCAGGCCAGCAGTCATGCCAAAACAAGACCACTGTTTCTTCTGTTGTTGCTGCTACACCGCCGCCACGTGAAGACGCACTCCGCACTAGCACCACCCACTAGAAGCTGCTGGACGCTAGGACGTGAGGAGAGAGTTGCACCGACAGTGGACCGGCTTACTGGAAAGCCAGCAGTGCATCGGTGCATTAACTCGGAATCAGCGGAATTTGGAACTCGGTGAACCCAAGTGTAGCACTGGGCGCTGCCGTGAAAACACTGTGAGCCCGGGAGGCCACAGCGGGAGAAAAGCCCCGGGAGGAAAGTCCCAGAGGGCTGTTGAAAAAATAAAGAAGAGGCATTCGGAGGTTGTGCCTGAAATTGCCTACAACTGCCTGGCGCTGTGAGTCGGGGGAGACGAGGCAAGTGGGCAAGGATTTGAGAGAAGGAGGTGAAGGCTGGAGTGACCCCTCCGGAAAAGGAAAGGGGGACTAGAGAGGTTCCAAGGCCATCAATTAAAGAGTAAAATATAGAGACTTCAAGGCGAGCTGGCTGGCATGGCCGGATAACGGCACAACAGAGGTAAGTTTTAAGGACAATTTACAGTATCCCATTTGCCCCTCTAAGTATCCCATAAGTGTAAAATTTGGGTGGTTTGGGGGCAAGTTAAAAAGGAGGAAGCAGGAAGTTTAGCTGAACGTGGAAAGTTTTGCAAAACTGGAGTATATAATTCTATAGCAAAAAAGGGACATATTTGCTACTCTTGCTACTTCTAAAGGACAATGGCACCAAAAAGGAAACAAAAAACCCGTAAGGAGATCACGGAGCAAAACTGGGGAAGGAAAGAGTGCTCCGGGGAGATTATGGTCTCGGAAGAGAGCCAGGAGAGCCAAGCTAGCCCTAAAGAAGGGCTTGGAGCTGTGACTCAAAAGAGAAAAAGTAAGAAAGCAACTAAAAGGATCCTGCAAAAAACGAATGGAAATATGTTGGCTTCTAAATCTATAAAGGACTTTTTAGGAAAACACTATAAACAGTTAGACCTAGTAGCAAAGTCAATGGAAGCAGTACAACATAATGAGATTGACATGGTAGAACCCCCTGAAGAAATACTGGAGGCATCACTCTCGATAAATCATTTTCTTTTAAATGAGGAGGACCTAATAATAGCACCACGATTGTCTTCATCCCCTAAATTATTCTCGACGCAATTACAGGAATTAGAGACCTCAGGTCAAGTGGAGAACACTAGCCAAGGATCAAGAGCAGATTGGGGGGACGTACTACGTACATCAGGTCCACCACTAAAAGTAAGAAGAATTCAGACTCAACAGGAAATATCGAGTGCGGAAAGAACAGAGGACCCCGAGAGAAATAGCCGACAGGATCTAGACTTTTCCGCAACTCCTTCCTCCGTGTCAGATCCAGGTTCCTCGGGAGCAGTACCCTCAAGTAGCCCACCTTCCGGCAGCCTCGACTCTGCACTGTTAGTAGCAGAGAATCAAGATGGCCAGACGAGGGGAAGGGAAATTAGGGAGGGTACTGCTTGGAAGGAGATCTGTAAAGGAAAGCAAATTAACGTTGCACAACACAATATCAAATTATGCGAAACCAATTCAATGTAAATCACCTTGGTTTGTATAGTTCCAATAAGAAATAAGCTTCTTCAAATAACTAATGCTGATCTGAATTAAAGTTCCTGTAACCACTTATGCATATTTTCAATATAAAGATTTAGAAGCTGTAACTAGAATTCAGGAAAATGTATCGTCATCTTTGCCATCATCTTTGCAAATAATTAAAGTCTCTAAGCATAATAAGCCGTAAATTGCATGACATTCATTCGTAAATAACAATTTAACATTTGCCAGAGAACTGCACCAAAATACTCTTTGAAAAGGAACTTGAGACTCTCAAATGTTAATTTGGTAAAATAAACACTAACTGTGATGCTAAATTAGGTAGTTGCTGGCGTGCATATCTCTTGGGCAGGAAGACTTGAACTGTGAATATTAAATTGGAGAAAATACTTCCTACCGTAATTTGTTGACATTAGAAATGACCTACAGAACCCAGAGACTCACACTCGAAGGTCTAATGAATTCAGCAAAGTGAAAGCAAGGCTTAGGCAGAGGAAAAGCTCTGTGAACCGGAAAGCTCCAGACAAGAGCAAGGAATCCTTAATTACCCGCAAGTGCGTAAGGGTGGGGCTGCTATTTATAGCATAGCACATTGTACGGAAACAAAATCAGGACAAAAGATTATACGTGAATGCAAAAAATAGTGGGCTTTACAATGTTTTAGTTTTGGCAAGCAACACATTGACAAGCAACATTAGACAATGCGATATTTCAGCAGACCCAAACATCATGAAAATTAACCGTGTCATCCTGATTTTGTCAATAATGAAAACGCTTTGACCATGACTTTCAGCAGAAAAATAACCTACAAAATAAATGAGCACAATGAAAAAATAAATAATGCACAGTGAAAATGCACAAGCGCTATGATCTAGTCTTGCAATAAACATAACATGGCGCTGTGCTGCAAACATAACATGGCGACCAGCAGAATCATGACAGTCCTCCCCATCAAGATCAAAGCCACCCTCCCCCAAACATCATGCTGGGGAATGAGGGTGAGAGGCATGAAATTGCCGCAGTAGGCGTGGAGCATGAATAGCATCACGAGGTTCCCAAGAATCCTCTTCAGGACCATAACCCTTCCAAGACACCAAATACCACACTTGCCCATTCTTATATTTGCTATCTTTGATGCATTGAACTTCGTATTCTAATTGATCCCCCACTAATACGGGAGGTGGTCTTGCAGGCTGTTTGGTGAATCTTGATACTCTTGCGGGTTTAAGTAACGATATATGAAACACCGGGTGCACTTTCATGGAGGATGGTAATTGAAGTATAAAGGCTACTGGATTTACACATTCAGTAATAGTATACGGTCCAATGAACCGTGGATGAAAAGGACTTCGCTTCTTAAAATGCAAATTCCTCGTGGAGAGCCATACTTTGTCTCCAGGTTGATATGTTGGGCCTGGAGACCTTTTCTTGTCCGCAAATTTTTTATAAGCCACCTTACCTTTGGCTACATTTTGCTGTAAAGTTTTCAAGATAACTTCCATCTTTTTTAGTTTCGTGGCCACATGTGGAATTTGTACTTCCATTTGAGGTGTCAGTGGTAAAGACCGAGGCTGCCAACCTTGGGTGGCAAAAAATTGTGACATTTTGGTGGAGGTATGTAACGAGTTATTGTATGCGAATTCAGCTTTCCATAACATATCCACCCAAGAGGAATAAGTTTGATGCAAATAGCATCGAAGGTATTGTTTTAGAACCTGATTCACACGTTCAGCTTGTCCATCTGACTCAGGATGAAAGCTGGTGGATAAGTTACTTTGAATTGAATTGAGACCCTCTATCGGTGGTTATGGATTGTGGTAAACCATGTAATCGAACCACGTGAACTAAAAGCATATCCACCAGAGAGGCTGTGGTTGGCAATCCTTCACAAGCGATAAAATGCACCATTTTTGACAAGCGATCTACTACGACCAGAATGGCTGTTTTGTCTTTATCCTTTGGTAGATTAGTGATGAAGTCTAAGGAAATGTCTTCCCATACATGTGTAGGAGTTGGTAAAGGGAGTAATTTTCCTCTCTTGACTACATGTTCTGATTTGGCTCGTATGCAAATGTCACAACCCTGAACATAGGCTATGACGTCCGTTCTCCAACTAGGCCACCAAACATTTCTACGTACCATGTCTAGGGTTTTGGCACAACCCGGATGTCCAGCCAGAGGATGAGTATGGCACCATGACAGTACTTTGTGTTGTAATCGTTTCTGTGGGACATAAAGAAGGCGTCCTTGAAATGGGAGTCCGTCAATCATTTGTCTCTTTTGATCTAGAGTCTTCCAATTTAGTATCTTTTCCAATGGCATAATCTTTCTGATTTCAGCCAGAAATTCTCCTGACATTGTTATTCCGATTATGTGTTCTTGTGGGACTATGGATCTCACTTCTTGTTTGTCACATGGAGTCTGAATTTCCTCATAACGTGAAAGAGAGTCAGCTTTTTTATTTGCACTACCTGGACGATACGTTATGTGAAATTAAATTCTGCAAAGAACAAAGTCCATCGCAATTGTCGAGGAGTCAGAGCCTTAGCACAACGAAGAAATTGTAAGTTACGGTGATCTGTGTAAACCGTAACTGGATGGCACGCTCCCAACAAATAATGACGCCATTCTTTGAAGGCTAAACGAATTGCCAAAAGCTCTTTTTCTGCAATAGTATAGTTCTTTTCAGCAGGTAAATATTTTTTAGACAAAAAGGCTACTGGGTGCAATTGATTACTCTCATCTCGTTGTGACAAAATGGCTCCAATCGCAGTGTTGGAAGCATCCGCTTCGACAATGAAAGCTTTGGAAAGATCTGGATGTTTTGAGACAGGAGCTGTAATAAAGGCCTTTTTAAGATCTTGAAAAGCTTTCTCAGCATCTGGAGACCATTGGAATTTTCGTCCTTTTTGTAGGAGTCTTGTTAAAGGCGTTGCTCGGGCTGAGAACTCATGGATAAATCGCCGATAAAAATTGTTAAAACCTAAAAATCTTTGTATATCTTTCACAGATTGTGGTTGAGGCCAAGTTTGTATTGCCTGTACCTTTCGGTCTGCCATGGTGATTCCTTGTGGTGAGAGGATAAACCCCAAAAACTCTACTTGATTCACATGGAATTCACATTTTGACAATTTGCAATAAAGACCATGTTTTCTCAAGGTAGTTAAGATAGTTAAGACATGTTGTTCATGATCTTGTTCTGAGTTGGAGTATATTAGGATGTCGTCTATATAGACGATAACAAATTGGTCCAGAAATTCCCGTAAAACATCGTTTAGAAAAAATTGAAAAGCCGCCGGGGCATTACAAAGCCCGAACGGCATTACACAGTACTCAAAGAGGCCGTATCGAGTTCGAAAGGCTGTTTTCCACTCGTCTCCTGAACGAACACCAAATGGTAAGCGCCTCGTAAATCTAATTTAGTATATATCTTGGCAGTTCTAACCTCATCAAGGAGGACTGGAATAAGTGGTAATGGGTATCGATTTTTTACTGTGATGGAATTTAACGCTCTATAGTCGATACACGTGCGCAGATCTCCGTTACCTTTCGGCACAAAAAAAAGAGGAGATGCTGCAGGTGACTTAGAGGGTCTGATAAAACTGTTTTTAAGATATTTATCAAGATAAGCACGTAGATGATCACTTTCAGTTTCAGTGAGTGCATATATTCTGCCACATGGAATCTTTGCCCCTGGTTGTAAGTCGATTTCACAATCGTAAGGACGATGTGGAGGTAGGATTTCAGCACTAGCTTCACTAAAGACATCCTGAAAGGCTGCATATTGTTGAGGTAATGCAATATCTTGCTCAGCGGCTGTGGCAATAAGATGAGCTCCTAATACTGGTGACGGAACAACAGAATTCTCATCTTCTTGAGTCTTTTTTGGGACGAGACACTATTGGTGACACCAAGTAGAAGTAAATGACAGACGTCTTTTGGCCCAATCAATAGTGGGGTTATGCTCAGTGAGCCAAGGCATACCCAAAATAACCCCAAATTGTGGTGCATCAATTATGTCAAATTGTATTTCCTCAGAATGTTTCAGTTTTTCAGCTTGACAAATCATAGTAAAGATAATGGTAGAGTCCGTGATAGGCCCAGAAGAAAGGACTGACCCATCTACCGCATAGACTGATTCACACCTTGTCTTTTTTACTGTTGGAATCTGTAGTTTTGCACAATAATTGGAATCCATAAAATTTCCGGTAGCTCCGGAATCTACCATAACAACCACTTCTTGTTTGAAGAGACCAACTTTGATCAAATGCACATTTAAAGTTAAATGTGGAACACAAACTTGAAGCGTATTAGCTAAATATTGATCAGAGGAATCCAAAAGATCACTCGGGGAAGTCCCCTGTTTGTTCCTCGAGTAAATTAGTTTTCCTGTTTGGATGGAGTTGTTTCTAATCCTTTCTGACTTTTAAATCCCTTTGGTCGAGTGGGACATTCCCGAACAAAATGTCCTTTTTTCCACAATATAAGCACATTCCTAATCTTCGACGAGTGTCTTTTTCCTCTTGAGAGAGAGGTTTCCGAATACCACCAATTTCCATTGGCTCGCTTGAATCATTTTGAGCTGGATAGGTTCTTTCTCGGACACGTACTGTAGATCTGAATTCCATCTTTTTTTTATCTCCTTTTCTTTCATTTAGACGATGATCTAGCCGAAGTGTTAGTGCTATTAATTCAGAACAATCTCGGGGTTGGGGATCTATGGAGGCAAGTAAATCTTTTAAGTCGTCTTTAAGGCCTTGATAGAAAAGGGCCGACCTTTTTTCTTCGGGCCAATTTGTTTCAGAAATCAGTCTATTAAAATGCGTTAAATAATGGATAAGATCTTTATTTCCCTGTTTCAGTTCCAGAAGTTCTCTATCTGCTGAGCCCGTGATTGATCGTCTATCAAAAACCTTTTCAAATTCGTCTTTAAAGTTTCGCCAGTTATATAAAATGGGATCATCTGCATTCACCAAAGGCACTGCCCACATTGCAGCATCGCCACTCAAATATGAAATTAAAAATGCGATTCTTGATTGGGCGTTAGGAAACGACGCAGGTTTTACCATGACATGTAATTGAATCTGAGTTAAAAAGGTTTGAAACTTAGTTGAATCTCCTGAAAACCTCTCTGGAGAAGCCAATGGTACAGTAGAAGGAACTGTAACAGAGATGGTAGGTGTGATCGACTCTGAAGAAGCTCCACCACTACTTACTGAAGGAGTTGGAGCGGACTGAAGTTGAGTTTGTAAGTGAGCAACTTTATTTGCCAAAGTTGACGTTTTTAAACGCGCTGCAGATAAGTCTTTCTGCATGGTACCCAACATTTTACAAATATCATCCAAGGTAGCCATCTTGGCGGTACTGCTCAGGAGGAACGAAAAATCCGTGGGCGGGTAATTCTGTCAGATCCAGGTTCCTCGGGAACAGTACCCTCAAGTAGCCCACCTTCCGGCAGCCTCGACTCTGCACTGTTAGTAGCAGAGGATCAAGATGGCCAGACGAGGGGAAGGGAAGTTAGGGAGGGTACTGCTTGGAAGGAGATCTGTAAAGGAAAGCAAATTAACGTTGCACAACACAATATCAAATTATGCGAAACCAATCCAATGTAAATCACCTTGGTTTGTATAGTTCCAATAAGAAATAAGCTTCTTCAAATAACTAATGCTGATCTGAATTAAAGTTCCTGTAACCACTTATGCATATTTTCAATATAAAGATTCAGAAGCTGTAACTAGAATTCAGGAAAATGTATCGTCATCTTTGCCATCATCTTTGCAAATAATTAAAGGCTCTAAGTATGACATTCATTCGTAAATAACAATTTAACATTTGCCAGAGAACTGCACCAAAATACTCTTTGAAAAGGAACATGAGACTCACAAATGTTAATTTGGTAAAATCGGAAGCGCACGCTAAATAAACAGGGGCCGATTACGATCCTGGAAAAACCCGGTACAAACCGTGGGTCGGAGCTTTTTCTCCGTCCGACTCGTACCGGGTTGTAAAACTTTACAAACATGCAATTACGATTCGTACGGAAACACCATTCCCGTACGATTCGGAAAAAAGACCAACCGACAGAAAAATACATACAAATGTGATCCGGGACACCGCGGACGTGACGTCCGGACGGAGTTAGGCATGTTTTTACGTACCAGCAATTACGATTCGCACCGACTGCAGTCCGGATGGGAAAATTTTTACGGCACCTAAAAAGTGCCGGAAAAGCTAAGTACGCAGCGATGCGAGCTGATTAGGGGGCCCGGTACGCGCCGTACCCCCCCACCCCCGCCCCTCGTATGTTCGCGCCGTACCCCCAGCCCCCCCGCGGATGGGCGCGCCGTACCCCCAGCCCCCCGTATGTACGGAGTGTAACCCCCAGCCCCCCGTATGTACGGAGCGTACCCCCGTACCCCCCAGCCCCCCGTATGTATGCCCAAGTTTGAGGGGAATAGGAACAAAAGACTTGAGACAGGTGGGCTTTATAGAAAACAAAAATGGAAAGGAGATCACAAGAGTTCTATTTTACTCCGATCTGGTAAAATCGGCAATTGGGAACGCGGTGAGGGAGATAGAGCAGGAGGGTTTTCGCCTAATCCCAGAGAGGGAATTAAAGGGAAATGGTTATTTAGGCAGTAACTTTTTAGATTGTCATGCAGGCCTTGGAAAGCGACAAGTGAGGTTACTGGAGGAAAAAGAAGAAGGGGAAGCAATCTGAAGGTAGTAGTTAATAACTCAGCAATCGAGAATTCCTGGGGTAATTTGAGCCAAAGAAGTAGCCCCGCAGACCATCCCCAGTGGAATAAGGTTGATACAGATGAAGAGGGGGGTCTGAGTGAGGTGGAATAGGATGATGGGGAGTTGCATAGCCGTAACTTTCTATCTTGGAATATAAATGGCCTTGCAGATATAACAAAACAAGAATGTATAATTAGGTTAGCAAATAATGTGGAAATTATTTGTTTACAAGAAGCTTGGCTATGCGACGAGACCCCGATATTTGACGGGTTCCTCCAACTCCACTGACAAGCCAGGAAAAAAAGGTTTGGACGCCCGGCTGGGGGTATTATGACGCTACTGTCTACAAAAGTAACAAAGAATGTGGTTTTGCTAAAAGTAAAATGTAAATGGCTCTTGGTATGTAGACTACTGTTGCCGATAATGGATAAAAAGCATGAAAATGTAATTATTATAAATGTGTACATGCAATGGGATAATGTTGTAGAGTATGGAATTGAGATGGTGCATTTTAAAGAGGATATAGACACTTTATGTGGAAAGTACGAGTCGGATACATTTTTTATCATGGGTGATTTTAATCATAAATTGCATCCGAAGGGGATGGACCTTTGGACTAGGGAAATTTGGGATGCATATGTGTTAGAATGGGGAACCCCTGGTTGGCACAGGTAGGTACTTGTGACAAGCAGCGGTCCCTTCTTCTATTCAGGGCAAGAGAATTACCCCTTCAGAACAACCCCTGCTCACCCTATAGGTAGTGTGGCGCGAGCAGTCAGGACTAAACTTCAGGGCACTAAGTCAGTTAAGCATTTATGACGACACACAGTAAATCACAAAGATCCCCCACAAATGGACGGCAGGCATGAGTTGTATCAAAAATACGTATACTTTATATAAAAGCTTCTCTACTATGCAGGCTTAGTACAAGACCATAAATAACGGTTGCGAACTGGGAGCCACAAGATGATAATTAGGCACTTGTTCTTTTCTTCGATCGCATCGTGGTGCTCTTTCGAGTTTGTCCGGTCACGGTGATGCGCAGTGCACCCTAGGTACAGTGAGGCGGGGAAATCAGAACGTTGCGGACCCCGAGTCCGAGAGAGTGTTCACTGTACCTGGGAGCGTGCGGTGTGTTGGACAAGTCTTCGGTGGGGGGTGCAGGTTCTGCACCTCGAGGGTCTCCGGATCGAGAACCAGCGGGCGGCTTTTCGTAGACAGGCGCGGCCCCGGGCTTCTGACACAGACTGTGCGGGAGGTCACTTCAGGGGGGGCGGCGCGGTCAAAATCTTTCTGGGAGGCGAAGCGGGGCGGCCGGGTACGTTACAACGTACGGGCGGCCGTCCGAGGCTTGAACTCGCGTTCCGAGTAGAAATCCGGCAGGAGGGCGAGGGGGCACCAAGCACGCTCCAGTGGCAGGCAGGTGACAGGGAAGCGGGGCAGCCAGACCCGATGGATCAAGAGCGACTGGAGGCGGTCAGGCTTCTGGGTGTCACGGCCCTTGGAGAGAGCAAAGGTGCGCAGAGCACTCCGGCGGGAGAAAGCACACGGCTCGATTCTCAGACGAGCGGAGACACGGTGAACCCACTGGTCCTGGGGTTCAGTTCAGGGGGCAAGCTCGATCATGCCCTTGGAGATTGCTGTGAACACAAGTCTTTGAGTCAATAAATAAAGCAAGTCTTTTGTAGGTTTCTTCTCTCCCTTGGCAGCGAGGCAACCACTGCAGGCAAGTCCTCCAGACTTAGGAACAGCGTTTCCTCCTTCAGCTTCAGGTTCCTCCTCCTCAGGCAGAGCGTTCTTCTTGGTCACAAGCAGGATCTGATTTCTTAGGAGCATGGGCTCCTACATTTATACTCAGTTTCTTTTGTCTTTACAGGCCAGGGGGGCCTTTGCATAATCCTAGTCCAGTTCTTTTCAGTGAGGAGCACTTTGTTGTTGAGACTCTGGCTTCTTCTTTCAGCAGGCAGGGCAGAGACATCAGACGCTCCCCAGGGGGTGGAGCCAGCATTGTGGAGGCAGAGCACTGTCCCATTCAGAGTCAAGGTGCACTCCTCCCACCCATCCTGGTGTAATCTTCCTATTCACCACCTGGCAGCCCCAGCCTGTCTCCTGGAACTTCCCAGCCCTGTCACTCAAGCTACACACAAAGACGATAGCCCTCCCCTCCAGAGGTGGACTGAAATGGTAAGCAAGCAAATGCTAACTTTCTAAAAGCAAAAGATGTATTTTATTATTCTAAGTTCAGGCATACTAAACACGAATTTCTACCATGCTTCCTGAGCCTGCTAGGAGTATAGAGTGTTATAATCTAGCAGCCCATTCTGGCCTATGGAGAGCGGGTAGCCTTACAAAAATGAAAAACGAAAATGGCTGTAATTCACTATTAGGACATGCCACACACCTCAGGGGATGTCCTACCTTATCCTTACAATGCACCCTGCCCTAGGGCTTACCATAGGGGTGACTAACATGAAGGTAAGGGAAGGTTTAGGGACTGGCAAGTGGGGACACTTGCCCAGTCAGCATGACAGTACCAGACTGCATGCAGGTTCTGCAATGGCAGACCTTAGACACATTTTACCCCGCTGCTTCTGTGGGTGTCACAACCAGTGCTGCAAGCCCACTAGCAGCATTTGTATATATAAGCCCTTGGCACCCCTGGTGCACTCTACTAGGGACTGATAGTAAACCAAATAAGCCAAACATGGAAGTCAATTCACATAATACACTTTACCATAGGGAGAGCATATGCACCTTAGCACTGATCAGCAGTGGTAAGGTGCCCAGAGTCATAAAACAGCCAATACCAGGTCAGAAAAAATACAGGAGGAAGGCAAAAAGTTTAGGGATGACCCTGCAAAAAGGGCCAAGTCCAACACAACCCCCTTCCAGCCAAAACGCAGGGTAGACCAATCACCACCGTGATGGTCTTCCCTGCTTGGGGCGATAGAACAAGGACCTGGCCCGCAACTGCAGGGGCAGACTCCAGTTCTACGCCAATCTGAACCTATTGGAATCCCTCAGTCCATACTCTCAGGGCCCCACCAAGCCAATCCCTGGGGAACCCTTCTCCTCACCTGTGGACACCACCTGGGCAGCACCTAACCTTAACTGGCCCCCAGGTGTGTCCCAACAGACAGACAGCAAAATGCTACTGTGGCCACTGACAGTAGTCAGGGATGAGACCCAGGCAGTATGCCTCTCAGGGCTCTCAAACCTCTGTGACGCCAGGGCGCGGGGGGCAGTAGCCCCAGGTGCTTGGCACCTTTTGTCCATTCTCCCCCTTGTCAGGTCAGGTATGACATCCTGGCACTGACCCACCAGCCCCAGGCCTGTACCCGGCGGCTGGACGAAAGATTGGGGTGGCCTCTCCCACACCCGGTCCTCCCTCTTGGGGCTCTGTACCCTCCCACCTGGAGTGGTAACCCCTTCCAGAATTGCCAGGGCACCTGGGGCAGGTGTCCTGCGCAATTCGCCCATCAGTTCAGGGGTTCTATCCTGCAACTGGGCGTCCAGGTCAGGGGGGACACCCTGAACCTGGCCCTCCAACCTAGGGTCTAAACCCTTCAGTTGAGCCAGGGTCAGAGGCGAGGACTCCCTCCCTCTGCACCCCCTTCCAGAGTACTGCCCACTCCCAACTGGCGTGGTACCCCTAGAAGCAACATGGGTCAGGACACTGCTTACAGTGGTCCCACCCTCCAGGTCAGACAACACCTGAACCTGGCTTCCCAACCCTGGGTCCAACCCATGTGGTTGAACGCTCGCCTGGCGCACCAGGACTTCCCGGGGAGCACGCATGCCCCCCCTGAGGGTGACACATACCTCATGTGTCGTGTGACAGTCTGCCTGGCGCTGATCTCCCGACCCCTGTCAATCTGACAGTGCCTGAAGATCCCCCAGGACAGAAGTGGTGTCACCATGGTCCTTCACTGGTGACGCAGCCCTTCTGGCTGGCCCCTGACCCACTGGTTCTTCCACGGGGGACTCTTTCCCCCTCTCACCCCTCACTCTGGACTTCTGCACCCTCCCAACTGGAGCGGTACTGCCAGACACCAGAACCGAGGGAGGCCTGCTTACAGACCCTCCCCGTCCACTAGACACTAGGGGATCCCCCTCAACGGGCGTACCATCGGGACAGCCTAGGCTCCCCGCCTGGTGTTCCCTTAAAGAACCATCCAGGCTCTGAGACTGGGTTTCGGGCACCTGGGGGCACGCAGCCCCACACTCACTCCTTCTCCACTGAGACAGGATGTGAGCCCCTACACCCCTCCCACTACCAGGGGACCTAGCTGGGCTACTCTGCACCACTTCCACCACTCTGGGTTGGAAGATACCTTAGCCACTCCCCACGGGGTCACTCCCCAATGCCTTTCCAGACCCTCTGGAATCCACCAAAAGGTCTGCCTCCAATGTGGGCTCTCTGCGGTCAGAGAACTCACCCTCACACAGGTGTTGGCATAGCTCTGGAAAACAGGGACTTACAATATGCTCTCCCACAATTGGATCACACAGCCCCCTAGCAGGGTTAACCAAACTATCCTTCACCTTACCATCCAGTGCCTCACACACGTACTCCACATCACTCTCCTGAGACTGGCAAGACAGTATCTGACTGTCTCTGTCACACAACCCACACTCTTCTGGGCGGTCTTCACACTCACCCACCAGGACTTCAATTTGGGGGAACCCCTCTCCCTGCAACTCTCAGCTAGAGTCAGTAGAGTGTCCCTCCCTCCACAAGGACTATGAAACCCTGCGCCAGTTACCCTATTCCCTTCAGGGATACTGCGCACTACTGGAGCTACCTCATGCCCTTGAACCTCCTGGTGTATGTTAACCCCCTCCTTCAAGTCAGGCGCCACATCTCTGGGTGTGCGTACTACTCTCTCAGCACTATAAAATTCAATATTGCTGCCACCAGAGGGAAAGTTGTCTAAACTCTTGGCCTCGAGATCCAACTCCCTCATTCTTACTTCATGCTCCATGGCCAGCCTTTGTCTTTCCATTTCCATTCTCAGTTTTGCCATCATCCACTTCATGTGCTCTTGCAGCCCTCCTGTCGGCCATCTCCTCTGGCGACAGGCCTCTGCCAGGCTTAGAAGCACCTTCTGGGGGTGTCACCTCCAGCACATTCTCTGGGAACTTGGATTCGTACCAGGCCCTCAGCGCCTTTGTGTACTGCTCCTTGTTTTTCAATTTAGTTTGTTTAATTCTGTACTTGGAGAGGTATCCTTTCAAGACTTTACTTGTGCACTTCCTCAGTGCCTCCTGTTCCCAATCTATGTCATCAACTCCAGAGAGTATAGAGGATGCTCCGCCTCCATTGACTGAGCTAGGCATGGCTTCTTAAAGTGGAGATTCTTCTTTAGCAACAACTGTCAATCAATCTGTGGCTGCGTTATAGGTCTGCTCTCTCTACGTGGTGATCAATAATTCACTGTATGTAAATCATAAATGCAAATTCGAAATCCCCACTGCTGCCACCAATGTTAGAATGGGGAACCCCTGGTTGGCAAAGGTAGGTACTTGTGACAAGCAGCGGTCCCTTCTTTTATTCAGGGCAAGAGAATTACCCCTTCAGAACAACCCCTGCTCACCCTATAGGTAGTGTGGCGCGAGCAGTCAGGGCTAAACTTCAGGGCGCTAAGTCAGTTAAGCATTTATGACGACACACAGTAAATCACAAAGATCCCCCACAAATGGACGCCAGGCATGAGTTGTATCAAAAATACGTATACTTTATATAAAAGCTTCTCTACTATGCAGGCTTAGTACAAGACCATAAATAACGGTTGCGAACTGGGAGCCACAAGATGATAATTAGGCACTTGTTCTTTTCTTCGATCGCTTCGTGGTGCTCTTTCGAATTTGTCCGGTCACGGTGATGCGCAGTGCACCCTAGGTACAGTGAGGCGGGGAAATCAGAAGGTTGCGGACCCCGAGTGCGAGAGAGTGTTCACTGTACCTGGGAGCGTGCGGTGTGTTGGACGAGTCTTCGGTGGGGGGTGCAGGTTCTGCACCTCGAGGGTCTCCGGATCGAGAACCAGCGGGCGGCTTTTCGTAGACAGGCGCGGCCCCGGGCTTCTGACACAGACTGTGCGGGAGGTCACATCAGGGGGGGCGGCGCGGTCAAAATCTTTCTGGGTGGCGAAGCAGGGCGGCCGGGTACGTTACGACGTACGGGCGGCCGTCCGAGGCTTGAACTCACGTTCCGAGTAGAAATCCGGCGGAGGGCGGGAGGGCGAGGGGGCACCAAGCACGCTCCAGTAGCAGGCAGGTGACAGGGAAGCGGGCGGCCAGACCCGATGGATCAAGAGCGACTCAGGTAGAGCGGGGCTCTCGACGAGTGGGGGCGGCCAGGCTTCTGGGGGTCACGGCCCTTGGAGGGAGCGAGTGTGCGCAGAGCACTCCGGCGGGAGAAAGTACACGGCTCGATTCTCGGACGAGCGGAGACACGGTGAACCCACTGGTCCTGGGGTTCAGTTCAGGGGGCAAGCTCGATCAAGCCCTTGGAGATTGCTGTGAACACAAGTCTTTGAGTCAATAAATAAAGCAAGTCTTTTGTAGGTTTTTTCTCTCCCTTGGCAGCGAGGCAACCACTGCAGGCAAGTCCTCCAGACTTAGGAACAGCGTTTCCTCCTTCAGCTTCAGGTTCCTCCTCCTCAGGCAGAGCGTTCTTCTTGGTCACAAGCAGGATCTGATTTCTTAGGAGCAGGGCTCCTACATTTATACTCAGTTTCTTTTGTCTTTACAGGCCAGGGGGGCCTTTGCATAATCCTAGTCCAGTTCTTTTCAGTGAGGAGCACTTTGTTGTTGAGACTCTGGCTTCTTCTTTCAGCAGGCAGGGCAGAGATATCAGACGCTCCCCAGGGGGTGGAGCCAGCATTGTGGAGGCAGAGCACTGTCCCATTCAGAGTCAAGGTGCACTCCTCCCACCCATCCTGGTGTAATCTTCCTATTCACCACCTGGCAGCCCCAGCCTGTCTCCTGGAACTTCCCAGCCCTGTCACTCAAGCTACACACAAAGAAGATAGCCCTCCCCTCCAGAGGTGGACTGAAATGGTAAGCAAGCAAATGCTAACTTTCTTAAAGGAGCATTTGCAAACACAGGATATTAAAATAAACTTTACTAAAAGATGTATTTTATTATTCTGAGTTCAGGCATACTAAACACGTATTTCTACCATGCTTCCTGAGCCTGCTAGGATTATAGAGTGTTATAATCTAGCAGCCCATTCTGGCCTATGGAGAGCAGGTAGCCTTACAATAGTGAAAAACGAAAATGGCTGTAATTCACTATTAGGACATGCCACACACCTCAAGGCATGTCCTACCTAATCCTTACAATGCACCCTGGTGGTTAGTCTAAATATCGAGTTTTAAATTTCGACCTACAAGTATATCGAGTTGTTAATATCGTAGGTAAAGAATATCGAAGTCAAGAATATCGATGGACAGAATATCGACCCCAAGGTAAGAATTATCGAAGTTAATAATATCGAAGTCATTAATATAGATGTAAGTAATATCGTAATCAAAAATTTCGATGTCAATAATATCGATATTTTATTAGTGTAATGTATTTTAATATGTATTTTATTTGTATGTTAAAGATTATTGTAATGTATTTTAATACATTTAAAAATAAATGTTTAGAGATTAATAATTATTTAAAATATAATTTAGCGTTTTAGTATCAGAGCGGGTTGTGGGTTTATAGGGGAATAGGGTGGGAAGTAATTTAATCATAATTAATTAATTAATATGTATTGTTTAATTGGTATTTATGATTAATTAATTGTTAATTAATTACTAATTGTAAATTAAATATATTAATTGATTAATTAATTGTTAATTAATTATTAATTGTAAATTAATTTTATTAATTGTTTAATTATATAAGTTATAATTAGTTTAATATTAATATTTATTTATGGGTATTGTTAATTAATTAATTGTTAATTACTAATTAATTGGTGATTTATTTTTATTAAGTGATTAATTGATGATTAAATTAATTATGTGAATTTTTATGTGTTGTGGGTTTATAGGGGAATAGGGTGGGATGTAATTAAATTCAAATAATTACTGATAATATTTATTTATTTGTAATTAATAATAATTAATTGTTAATTAATTATTAATTGGTAATTAATTGTTATTAGTACGTTAAATATAGTAAATATAAATAATGTATTATTTCATGGTATTTGTTGTTATTGCTAATTAATGTATTGTTAATTAATAATTAATTTGTGAAAAATTGTAATTTGGTAGTTTATATGTATAAATTAGTAAATAATAAGTATATTAATTATAAAGAATATATTATTAATTGTAAATAATAGATAAACTGATATTTAAATGTATTGTGTATTTTGTATGTGTAGTGTGTTGTGTGTTAAAGGGGGAATAGTGTGGGTTGTAATTTAAAGTTATTTATTAAATTATTATTATTTTTAAAAAAAATTATAAAGCGCGTAGTCACCCGGAGGTATCCCAGCGCTAAGAACCCTACCTCTACAGGTCAGAGGGCCGGGAAAGGAGGGAGGTAAGGGAGGGGAGGGGGGGGGGGTAGGAGATCGGGGTTCCGGAAGAGCAAGTTGCTTTTAGGGAAAAAGGTGGGTTTTCAACCGCTTCCTGAAGCGTAGGTAATGTGGTTCAATTCTCAGGTCGCGGGGGAGTGCATTCCAGAGGCGGGCGGTGTGGACTGAGAAACGTCTTCCGCCTGAACGTGCCTTCTTAAATCTGGGAGTGATGATGAGATTCTCCTTGTCAGAACGGAGGGATCTAGAGGATTTATAAGGTTTGATAAATTTTCTGAGAATAGGGGGGCCTTGATTTTGTAGCAGTTTGTGGGCTAGGCACAGGGCCTTAAATTTGACCCGCTCCCTAATTGGGAGCCAGTGAAGGAGTTTTAGTGCTGGTTTGGCCGAGTCTCTGGCAGGAGTATTAGTGAGAATCCTTGCGGCGACATTCTGAATTCTCTGAAGCTTGTTCATTGTTGCTTCAGGGGCGCCCAAGTAGATCACATTGCTATAATCAAGCCTAGAGAGAATCAGGCCTTGAATTAACAATTTTTGCGAGTTGGGGGGCAAGAGGGGCAGGATCTTCCTCAGTGATATCAAGAGCCCGAAGCACGTCCCGGCTACTTTTTTTGCTTGCGTGGTGAACGAAAGGTCTGTATCGAGCCACACGCCTAAGCTTTTTACTTCTTGTTTAGGGTCAGGTGGGGGACCCAGACATCCTGGCCAGATGTTCGGGGACAGAGTGGGTCCTTTCTGGCCAAAGAGGAGAACGTCAGTCTTTGCTCCGTTCAGTTTTAAGGCTGAACTGTTCATCCAGCGTTGAACCTGCGTAAGGCAGTTAGATAAATCTGCTGGTTGTTGGCTGGGATGGGATAATGACACAACTAATTGTGTGTCGTCAGCATAGCTGACGACGCTCACTCCGAACGGGGTGATAACCTCCTCCAATGGGGCCATGTAGATATTGAATAATGTGGGGCTCAGGGAGGAGCCCTGAGGCACGCCACATTGGAGGGGAGTTTCGGAGGAGCAGGTGTTGTTTTCCCAGACCTGGAAGGTGCGCTGGGCCAGAAAGGATGACAGCCAGGATAGGGCGGAGCCTTCCACACCGACTCTCTTGAGCAGCTTAATGAGAAGTTGGTGGTTGACGGTATCGAAGGCCGCACTCAGGTCGAGGAGGATCACTGCCACTGATGCTCCTTCGTCTGAGAGTGCTCTGGCCTCCTCTACCGCTGCCAGGAGGGCGATGTCCGTGCCCTGCCCCGGACGAAAACCTGTCTGTGAGCTTTTTAGTCTGTTGTTGTCCTCCAGGAACTGTGAAAGTTTCTTGTTGGCCAGTTTTTCAGCAACCTTGCTGATCCCTGGGAGAAGAGAGATTGGCCTAAAATTGGCCAGGTTTTCGGGATCAAGGGAGGGTTTCTTCAGTAGTGCTTTAACTACTGCCGCCTTCCAGCTCGGGGGCACGACTCCCTGTTGGAATGAGGCGTTGATCAGGTGGGTAAAGGGGGGAACAATGATGGAAGCTACTTCCTTAAGGGTCCGAAGCGGGGCGGGGTCCCTGGGAGATCCGCTTTTAATGGAGTTTAGAGTATTTCCCACTTCTTCGATAGTTACTTGACCCCAAGAGGGGAGGCAGATGGATGTCCAAGTGTTCGGGGGGTCGTTTTCCTCGCACGAACTAACAGAGGGGATTGAATCAAGGATTTTTAGTATCTTTTCTTGAAAGAAGTTGGCCAACTGATGGCATTTTTCCTGATCGGCCTTAGGATCCGGGGGGTTTCTCGGTCCAGGATCTGGGGTCTTCAGAAGTTCTTTTAGAATGACAAAGGATTCTTTACTCGAGCATACTGCTTTTTCTATTCTCTCCTGGAAGAATGCGCTTTTGATCTTACGAATGGATGTTTTGTAAGTTGAAAGGGAGGTAGAGTAAGCGTCTTTGTTAGCTTTGGACTTATCTTTCCTCCAGGAGCGTTCCGTTCTCTTACATTCCTGGCGTAGAGCTTTGAGCTCTGGGGTATACCACGGAGCAGAGGACACTCTTTTGGTATGCTTAAGAGTGTCTGTTTTAGGTATTAGTTTGTCTAGCGAAGATGTACCCCTACGCCATCCAGCGTTTTCACTACTGTTGCACTCTCTGGAGTTGGAATAGTAATTTTTACCCCTACGCTATCCAGCGCTTTCCCTACTGTTTCACTTACTGGAGTGGGAATAGTAATTTGTACCCCTACGCCATCCAGCGTTTTCACTACTGTTGCACTCTCTGGAGTGGGAATAGTAATTTTTACCCCTACGCTATCCAATGCTTTCCCTACTGTTGGACTCACTGGAGTGGGAATAGTAATTTTTACTCCTACGCTATCCAACGTTTTCCCTACTATTGCACTCTCTGGAGTTGGAATAGTAATTTTTTTCCCTACGCTATCCAACACTTTCCCTACTGTTGCACTCTCTGGAGTGGGAATAGTAATTTTTACCCTTACGCTATCCAACGCTTTCCCTACTATTGCACTCTCTGGAGTTGGAATAGTAATTTTTACCCCTACGCTATCCAATGCTTTCCCTACTGTTGCACTCTTTGGAGTTGGAATAGTAATTTTTACCTCTGCGCTATCCAGCGCTTTCCCTACTGTTTCACTTACTGGAGTGGGAATAGTAATTTGTACCCCTACGCTATCCAACGCTTTCCCTACTGTTGCACTCTTTGGAGTTGGAATAGTAATTTTTACCCTTACGCTATCCAACGCTTTCCCTACTGTTGCACTCTCTGGAGTTGGAATAGTAATTTTTACCCCTACGCTATCCAGCGCTTTTTCTACTATTGCACTTTCTGGAGTTGGATTAGTAATTTTTACCCCTACGCTATCCAGCGCTTTCCCTACTGTTTCACTTACTGGAGTGGGAATAGTAATTTTTACCCCTACGCTATCCAGCGCTTTCCCTACTGTTTCACTTACTGGAGTGGGAATAGTTGTAACGCCCTGAACATCTCAGGATCGTTTAACAGACACGATAATGAGGACGCAACCACTTGTGAAGGGTTAGTTATTTAATGAAGGCAAAAATAATACAAAGAATAAACAAAAGTTATAGTCACTGGAATCCTCCAGGCTAAGTACGTTACCAGCCCACAGCACGGATGGTCCTAACCGTCCTCTGCATATACGCCGATCCCGGCGTATGCCAACAGAGGGCAGAAATGAAATGGCCGACAATGCCAATCGGTAGGCTGTGAGGGGCACGAAGAGTGTTGGGGAGAATTGAGGAGTCAGGGAAACACCCAGCCGGGGTCTCTACCTGAAGGGAGCAGCCGCTCAACCTCTTCCTCAGACTGCACCGGGACGCGGAGTCACCTCCTGGTGATGCGTCACCGATACCCCAATCAAAAGCAAGAAGACTGAACCGAGAGCAGCCGCTCGATCGATCCTGTGGACTTCCGAGTCTGTAACGCGGCAAACACCTCCTGGTGTGCGTTACAGCTGGCAGTCCCTGTATCTCTGGTCGGGCTGGGAGTTACGACTCCAACCAGCAAAAGCGCCACTGCGCTTTGACTCAGCCGAGTCAAAAAGCGAAGCTCAATGGTTGACCGGTAGAGCTTCCGGGTCCTTCACAGGTGACGATGGGGCAAGACACGGCCCAGGGAGTAACGACTCGACCTACCTCCGTTCTTGCCTTACTGGAGCACCACTCCGGAACACTGCTCTTCACGAAGCAGGTACGTCGGTGTAAACACAATATCCGACAGCGTTGTACCTCCCGGTTCCTCCCTTTATAGGGCGTGTTTTCCTTGAGTTATGTAACAGCTCTCCTGTTTACATAAGGGCGTGTATTCCTTGAGTTATGTAACAGCTCTCCTGTTTACATAAGGGCGTGTTTTCCTTGAGTTATGTAACAGCTCTCCTGTTTACATAAGGGCGTGTATTCCTTGAGTTATATAACAGCTCTCCTGTTTACATAAGGGCGTGTTTTCCTTGAGTTATGTAACAGCTCTCCTGTTTACATAACCTCTCAACCGCTAAGCATCCTGGGAGATGTAGTCCGTTTTCGCTGGTTACCGTTTTCCTCCCCTCGCATGACAGGAATACTTGACAGTACATCCTCCCTCTCAGCGGCTCCCCACGGGTCCAGCGCTGGCAGGAAAACGCCGATGGAACAAGGAGACCAAGCGCGGAGCATGAACCCCTTCAGCCGGTTCCCATGATTGCTCCTCCGGGCCATAGCCTTTCCACGCAACCAGGTACCACAGCTTCCCCCTGTGCCATTTGGACGCCCGTATGCCCGACACTTCATACTCCACCTCCGACTCCACGCATACCGGCCTAGGTGTCCCAGACGGCTTGGAGGGTGCTGGTTTGAGCAATGATACATGAAAGACAGGGTGTATCCGCAACGACTGGGGCAAGCAAACCTTCACGTTCACGGGACCCATACATTTGGTAATTCGATAGGGGCCCATGTACTTGGGATGGAACACACTGTTCTTTCGAAACCTCATGTTTCTTGTGGATATCCAGACGTAGTCTCCAGTGCGGTACAGTGGCCCGGGCCTTCTCTTTCTGTCTGCCGCAGCCTTGTATCTTCTCTTGGCCTCTATTAGGACAGCCCTTGAGCGCATCAACGTGTCTTTTATGTGTGCCACCCTGTCCGCTGTGGCGGGAATCCTGTCCTCTCTGAACGGATGTAGAAATGGCAAGAACCTGGGATGTTGGCCATAGTTGCTATAGAACGGAGATGACTGTGTGGAGCTGTGAGTGGCGTTGTTATAGGCTATCTCTGCAACCCATAGCAAGTCGACCCATTCTTCCCTGCCCTGGTCCACAAAACATCGCAGATACTGTTTGAGGGTTTGGTTCAGGCGCTCGGTTTGGCCGTCTGTTTGAGGGTGGTAGCTGGTGGACAGGGCGGTCTTAACATGCAGCGCAGTGCACCAAGTCTTCCAGAATTGCGCAGTAAACTGCGACCCCCGGTCCGACACGATCACCCCAGGTAATCCATGCAGTCGTACCACATTCTTTAGGAGTAGTGACGCCAATTCCCCGGCCGTAGGGACTCTCTTGCAGGGGATGAAGTGCCCCATTTTCGTCAAGTAATCCACCACCACCAGTATTGCCGTCATCCCCTGGTCTACCGGTAGGCCCACCACGAAGTCCAGTGATATGCTATCCCATGGTCTATCCGGGGTCGGAAGTGGATGTAAGAGCCCTTGGGTTCGGCCATGGTCGGCCTTCATGGTAGCACACGTAGGACACTCCTGTCCCCACCTCCTGACATCCACTCTCATGGTTGGCCACCAGAAATGCCGTCCCATGCTAGCCACCGTTTTTTCAAAGCCCAAATGACCTGCGCATGGAGAGTCATGGCACCAGATGAATGCTTGTTTCCTTAGCCTAGGCGTGGGTATCAATAGGCACCTGCCCTTCAGGGGTATCCCGTCCTTCAGCTGCCATTCTCTGTGACTGAGGAGCCACCTCCGCCATGCGAATGACATGATCCCTCTCTTTATTCCCCTCAGGAAAGTATCCGGTTGGATAACCCCCAATACCATCCTCGGGGAAATGATGGAACGCTCGGTCGCAGGCAATGGTTCCTTAACTGCAGATTGACGGGACAGGGCGTCCGCCTTCCGGTTTTCCGTCCCCGGCCGATATGTGATGCGGAAGTTGAACCCCGCAAAGAAGATCATCCACCGCAGCTGCCTGGGAGAAAGGTGTCTTGTGGCCGTCATGAACTGTAGGTTCCGATGGTCCGTGTACACCGATACCACATGTCTTGCCCCCATCAACCAATGCCTCCATTCGGTGAAGGCGTCCTTGATTGCGAGAAGCTCCTTCTCCGCAATATGGTAGTTGCGTTCGGCGTCGTTGAGTTTGCGGGACATGTACGCAACGGGATGAAGCACCCCTGTGTCGTGGTTGCGTTGGGACAAGATAGCCCCCAGCGCCACATCCGATGCGTCCGCTTCCACCACGTAGGGGAGATCCGGATCGGGGTGAGCCAACACCGGCGCCTTACCAAAGGCGCTTTTCAGGGCCTCAAAGGCTTTGTTCGCTTCAGGGGACCAGACAAACTCCTTGGACTTCCTCAGTAGCTGTGTGATTGGGGCCACCAATCCTGAAAATCCATCTATAAACCGCCTGTAAAAGTTGGCGAAGCCAATGAAACTTTGGACGTCCTTCACGCTTTGGGGCACCGGCCATTCTTTCACCGCCTTGATCTTTCGTTCTGCCATCTCCTGTCCCTCTGGACTCAGCATCACTCCGAGGAATTCCACGGATGTGACGTGGAAGTCACACTTGCTGAGTTTACAAAACAGCATGTTTTCCCTCAGCTTTTGGAGCACAGCTTTGACGTGGTGTACGTGCTCCTCCACACTGGACGAATAGATGAGGATGTCGTCGATATATACGACCACGTAGATATCCAACTCCTCTCTGAATACCTCATTCAAAAAGTACTGAAAGGCTGCCGGGGCGTTGCACAGACCGAACGGCATGACGAGGTACTCAAAAAGGCCGAACCTGGTCTTAAAGGCGGTCTTCCACTCGTCTCCGTCCCTCATGCGCACCAGATGGTATGCCCCTTTCAAATCCAACTTGGTGTAGATACGAGCTTTCTTGACCTGTTCCAGAAGTACACTGATGAGAGGCAAGGGGTACCGATTTTTTATGGTTATCGCATTCAATGCCCTAAAGTCCACACAGGCTCTCAGCTCCCCATTAGCCTTCGGGATGAAGAAGAGTGGCGAGGCGGCCGGAGACTTGGACGGGCGGATGAATCCTAGCTTGAGGAGTTTATCCAGGTACCCCCGGAGATGCACGTTTTCAGGCTCCGTCAGGGCATACAGCCTGCCGCTGGGAACGCTGGCCCCTGGCACCAGGTCGATCTGGCAGTCAAACTGTCTATGTGGTGGTAGCACTTCCGCCTTCACCTCATCAAATACATCCTCAAAACTGTTTTAAGCCTGGGGGAGAGCCACATCTTTTTCTGCCGCTGTAGCCACTGTCTGACTCCCGCTCTCATCTGCGTCAAGGGATTCCGTTCTTATTCCACAATGCAGGATGCAATACGGTGACGTCATTTCGATGCGATGTGTTGGCCAATCCACAGAGGGGTTGTGTTTCTGTAGCCACGGCAATCCCAATATGACGCCATATTGGGGCGCTCGGATGATGTTAAAATCGATTTGTTCCAAATGGTTCCTCCCATATCTCATCGGAAGGACCCCCGTGTGCTGCCCGATGGGCCCCGTCACCAATCGCCTTCCGTCTACAGCATAGACGTCTTCGGGTACAGCTTTGGGAAGAAGCACTAGCCCTAGCCTGCATGCCTCGTTGTGGTCCATAAACATGCCAGTGGCCCCTGAATCCACCATGGCCACAACGGGTATCCACTGGTCATGCACTCCCACGTGCACCGTGATAAACAGGTGTCGTTGTCCCTTAGTGACCGAGTTGGAAAGTGAAGGGATGGATGAGTGACTCCGAGATGCCCCTTCTTTGGTCTGGGAGTCCTCTAGTTTTCCGCCGGTATGTCCACCACGGCTGTTACCGACCGGTTGGCCCGATAACGTGACGTCTTCGGTTTGGCAGGGCATTCACGTACGTAGTGGCCTTTTTTGCCACAATATAGGCACAATCCTTGTTTACGGCGTGACTCTTTCTCCGTGGCTGTGAGGCTCGCTCGTATTGCGCCGATGTCCATGGGTTCTCCCTTGGATGCGGTGGAAGTTTCAGGACTTCCCACCGTCACATAGGATGGAAGGGATTTTCCTTTTCTCCCATGATCCCCCTTTCTTTCACTTAGCCTATGTTCCAGCCGTAATACCAGGTTGATAAGGCCCTCACATGTCTTGGGTTGAGGGTCAATATGAGCCACGGCGTCCTTGAGCTCATCGCACAGCCCGTGATGGAAGAGCGCCGTCTGTTTCGCAACAGGCCACTTGGTTTCCGCAACCAGCCTTCGGAACGCGTTGAGATACTGCACCAGGTCGTTGGATCCCTGTCTCAACTCAAGGATTTCACGGTCCACCGTGTACGAGTCAGCCCTTCTGTCGAATACCTTCAGGAATTCCTCGCGAAAAGCACCCCAATCACATAAGATGGGGTCGTCCCTGCTCACCAGAGGTACGGCCCATTGTGCCGCGTTTCCAGCCAAATAGGAAATAAGGAAAGCCGCACGAGCCTGACTCGTGGGGAACGCCTTTGGTTTGCACGATAAATGCAGCGCCACTTGTGTGAGGAATACCTGCACTGTGTTAGGATCCCCACTGTACCTCTCTGGTGTTGCCAAGGGGATGGCTACCGGCATTTCCACTACTACCGCAGGGGTCTGGTTCGTGAGGGAGGTGCTGGGCGTGAGCGGGTCCAATTGGATAGCATCCAGTCTGGCTTTTACATCGGCTGTTTCTTGCCTAGAGGCAGCCACTTCAACTTGCACGGTCGCTAAAGCAGCCAGCACATCATCAAGTGTTGCCATGTCTGTTATCGACCGGGAGACAGTTAGTGTTATTTACGGTCGGATATTTTGTAACGCCCTGAACGTCTCAGGATCGTTTAACAGACACGATAATGAGGACGCAACCACTTGTGAAGGGTTAGTTATTTAATGAAGGCAAAAATAATACAAAGAATAAACAAAAGTTATAGTCACTGGAATCCTCCAGGCTAAGTACGTTACCAGCCCACAGCACGGATGGTCCTAACCGTCCTCTGCATATACGCCGATCCCGGCGTATGCCAACAGAGGGCAGAAATGAAATGGCCGACAATGCCAATCGGTAGGCTGTGAGGGGCACGAAGAGTGTTGGGGAGAATCGAGGAGTCAGGGAAACACCCAGCCGGGGTCTCTACCTGAAGGGAGCAGCCGCTCAACCTCTTCCTCAGACTGCACCGGGACGCGGAGTCACCTCCTGGTGATGCGTCACCGATACCCCAATCAAAAGCAAGAAGACTGAACCGAGAGCAGCCGCTCGATCGATCCTGTGGACTTCCGAGTCTGTAACGCGGCAAACACCTCCTGGTGTGCGTTACAGCTGGCAGTCCCTGTATCTCTGGTCGGGCTGGGAGTTACGACTCCAACCAGCAAAAGCGCCACTGCGCTTTGACTCAGCCGAGTCAAAAAGCGAAGCTCAATGGTTGACCGGTAGAGCTTCCGGGTCCTTCACAGGTGACGATGGGGCAAGACACGGCCCAGGGAGTAACGACTCGACCTACCTCCGTTCTTGCCTTACTGGAGCACCACTCCGGAACACTGCTCTTCACGAAGCAGGTACGTCGGTGTAAACACAATATCCGACAGCGTTGTACCTCCCGGTTCCTCCCTTTATAGGGCGTGTTTTCCTTGAGTTATGTAACAGCTCTCCTGTTTACATAAGGGCGTGTATTCCTTGAGTTATGTAACAGCTCTCCTGTTTACATAAGGGCGTGTTTTCCTTGAGTTATGTAACAGCTCTCCTGTTTACATAAGGGCGTGTATTCCTTGAGTTATATAACAGCTCTCCTGTTTACATAAGGGCGTGTTTTCCTTGAGTTATGTAACAGCTCTCCTGTTTACATAAACTCTCAACCGCTAAGCATCCTGGGAGATGTAGTCCGTTTTCGCTGGTTACCGTTTTCCTCCCCTCGCATGACAGGAATACTTGACAATAGTAATTTGTACCCCTACGCTATCCAGCGTTTTCACTACTGTTGCACTCTCTGGAGTGGGAATAGTAATTTTTACCCCTACGCTATCCAACGCTTTCCCTACTGTTGGACTCACTGGAGTGGGAATAGTAATTTTTACTCCTACGCTATCCAACGTTTTCCCTACTATTGCACTCTCTGGAGTTGGAATAGTAATTTTTTTCCCTACGCTATCCAACACTTTCCCTACCGTTGCACTCTCTGGAGTGGGAATAGTAATTTTTACCCTTACGCTATCCAACGCTTTCCCTACTATTGCACTCTCTGGAGTTGGAATAGTAATTTTTACCCCTACGCTATCCAACGCTTTCCCTACTGTTGCACTCTTTGGAGTTGGAATAGTAATTTTTACCCCTAAGCTATCCAACGCTTTCCCTACTGTTTCACTTACTGGAGTGGGAATAGTAATTTGTACCCCTACGCTATCCAACGCTTTCCCTACTGTTGCACTCTCTGGAGTTGGAATAGTAATTTTTACCCCTACGCTATCCAGCGCTTTCCCTACTGTTTCACTTACTGGAGTGGGAATAGTAATTTGTACCCCTACGCTATCCAGCGTTTTCACTGCTGTTGCACTCTCTGGTGAGGGAATAGTAATGTTTACTCCTAAGCTATCCAGCGTTTTCACTACTGTTGCACTCTCTGGAGTGGGAATAGTAATTTTTACCCCTACGCTATCCAACGCTTTCGCTACTGTTGGACTCACTGGAGTGGGAATAGTCATTTTTACCACTATGCTATCCAGTGGTTTCCCTACTGTTGCATTCTCTGTAGTTGGAATAGTAATTTTTTTCCCTACGCTATCCAACACTTTTCCTACTGTTGCACTCTCTGGAATGGGAATAGTAATTTTTACCCTTACGCTATCCAACGCTTTCCCTACTATTGCACTCTCTGGAGTTGGAATAGTAATTTTTACCCCTACGCTATCCAACGCTTTCCCTACTGTTGCACTCTTTGGAGTTGGAATAGTAATTTTTACCCCTACGCTATCCAACATTTTCCTTACTGTTGTTTTTGTTGGAGTTGGACTAGTAGTTTTATTGTGTCTGATATTTAATATGTTTTGTATTATTTTTGCTATTGTAATATATCATTAATAATAAAAAGTATTCACATTAAAAATATTGATTATTATTTGCTATATGTAATTATTAAATATTTATTAATGTTATTGTTTTATGTGTATAGATGTATTGGTAATTTTTAAAAACATTTAATAATTTATACGTTACAGAAATTATTATTAAAATTAATTATTAAGTAAGTATATATATTATATCTTATATGTATATGTTTAATTAAAGTTTTATTAAATTATATATATTAATTATACATTTTAAATATTATACAATATATTTAATTATGTTTATTTAATTTCTAAGTATAATTTGGTTTATTTTACATATATTTTTAAAGTAAAAGAAAAACGATATTTTTAATAACGATATTTTTGACATCGATATTTAATTTTCGATATTTTTGTACTTACCATGTTGTAGATAGGATGTCGATATTCTTGACATCGATATTTTTGTTGCGATATATTTGTAGGTCGATTTTCTGTCTGTCGAAATTATGTCATACAACCATGCACCCTGCCCTAGGGCCTACCATAGGGGTGACTAACATGAAGGTAAGGGAAGGTTTAGGGACTGGCAAGTGGGGACACTTGGCCAGTCAGCATGACAGTACCGGACTGCATGCAGGTTCTGCAATGGCAGACCTTAGACACATTTTACCCCGCTGCTTCTGTGGGTGGCACAACCAGTGCTGCAAGCCCACTAGCAGCATTTGGATATACAAACCCTTGGCACCCCTGGTGCACTTTACTAGGGACTGATAGTAAACCAAATAAGCCAAACATGGAAGTCAATTCACATAATACACTTTACCATAGGGAGAGCATATGCACCTTAGCACTGATCAGCAGTGGTAAGGTGCCCAGAGTCATAAAACAGCCAATACCAGGTCAGAAAAAATACAGGAGGAAGGCAAAACGTTTAGGGATGACCCTGCAAAAAGGGCCAAGTCCAACAATATGGGATTAAATAAGTATCTTTCCCAAGTTGTGAACCCTCGAGACAGGATCAGGACCTGGAAAACTATCTAGGGACGAAGGGTCTATTCTGCCTAAATGGCAGAATCGAATCAGACTGTCCAGCAAAGAAAACATTTAAAATAGGTACACAAAACTGCCCAATAGATTATATTTTTATGTTTGCTTGGAACTTCTCTCTTATGAGGGAATATAAAATATATTGGAAAGAAGGCAGTGATCATAATCCTCTGCAACTGAAGATCCAAATGGGTACCCCGAAACCCCGAGAAACAGTAATTGCTCAACAAGTTGAATATCCTAAAAGAGTGACTACTAGATTAACAGAAGAATATATGGAAAAATTAGAGAAACTCCAACAGCAGATAGTCCTTGGAAATATAGGGGGCCAGACTTTGGAATGGTATGAAGGAAAAATAGTTCAAGTGGTGCAATGCCTCCGAAAGGAACTAAAAAAAGATCAAATAAATCAACATATAATCTCTGTTGGACAACCAAAATGGTTTTCTGTGGATTGTTTAAAGAAAAAAAGAGAAATAAGGAAAGTAATAAGAAGAAAAGGTAAAAAACATGACTATAAGAGGTAAAGCTATCTTAAAAAACTGAAAAGAGAGTATAAAAAGCTAATTATAAATACAAAAATGGTGTACAAAGATAAATGCTGGGAACATTTGTTAGACTCTATTGAATCAAAAAATATAAGACAGTTCTGGAAGCTGGTAAAAGCCGCAGCTGACCACCAAGTGGGGGAGATGAACTGTGTGGTAGATGAGGCAGTGTGGGAGAAGCATTTGAAGGATCTGTATGGCCCCCAGAGAGATTTAGAAATAGAAGAGTCCCAGCCTTGGCAAGAGCTAATGGAAGACTTTACAGAAGAGAATGTAAAAAATACAATAATCTAATTAACACGTGCAACAGGACCAGATAACCTCCCAGCAATTACAGTAAAGTCCCAGATGAAGTAGTGGGCGAGATTTTTTTATTTTATGTTAATGGTCTTTTTAGAGGTAGGGAAAATACCTAAGAACCGGAAGGGGGCTGTAATAAGATCAGTTCATAAAAAAGGTAACTTGAATGAACCACGAAATAATAGGTTGATTAATTTGCTAGACATCGGGGGAAAAGTTTTTTCGAAAATTATTTTAAATAGACTAAAGGACTGGGCGGAAGAGTTATCGATTGTGCCAGTTGAACAAGGGGGCTTTAAAGAAGGCCACTCCACGGTTGATCACTGCTTTGCCTTGTGAGCAATAGCATGTAAGTCAATAGAACAAAATGGTAAACTATGTTGTTGTTTTGTTGACTTTAGAGCAGCATTCGATTCAGTTGATCGGAACTCCCTGTGGCAAACCCTTGAAAACAAAAATATCCCGAAGGTCTATTGGCTATAATAAAGGAGCTGCATAGCGGTAATTTGGCACAAATAATTAAAGATACAGATGGGTCATTGACACCCAAGATAGCAATAAAGAACTGGCTGAAACAGGGATGCATGTTGGCTCCGTTGTTATTTACCTTATTCTTAGCAGATCTACCAGCCACTCTAGAAATTGAAAGAAGTGCAAGCCCGCGAATGGATCGGAAATAAAGTGCCCTGCCTACTATACGCAGATGTTTTGGTAATTTTGGACCAAACCGAAATAGGCCTGCAAAGAAAACTTAATGTTTTTAGAGAATATTGTGAAGGAAAATTTTTAACTGTAAATATGGATAAGACTAAAATTTTATGTTTTGGGAAAAAAAACATCACATTTAATTGGTTTTTAGGTGATTTGAAATTGGAAATGGTGAATGAATATCGCTATCTCTGGATGTGGTTCGATAGGTCCTTAAAGTGGTATACTCATTTAGAAGTTCAGAAAGTGAAGGCTTTCACATCGATCTGTGGATTGAAAAAATTTAACAGAGAATATGGGGATATGTCCCACAGACCACTGTTGAAAGCCTTTAATGCGATGGTACTTCCACAAGTGCTCTATGGAGCAGAAGTCCTTTATTTAAATGGCAAAGAGGATTGGGACCGAGAGGAAGGGAAGTGCCTGAAAACATTGCTTCTCTGCCACACTCGTCGATGGTCGAAGCTATAAGAACGAGATAGGTACAATTGCTTGGAGTGTGCAGTCACAAATGTCTTTAATTAGGTTTTGGAAACGTTTGGATACAGAGACAAACCAAAAGATATCACAATGGTGTAGGAAAGAGATCCAAACTAGTAGTTTGAAATGGGCTAAGAGGTCAAGGAAGAAAATATTATTGGCCTGTGAGAATATAAAAGTGGAAATCGGCCAAGATTCCCTGTATGTAGATTTTACAAAAAGTGAGCTCAGAAAATACAGCCAAGAAGCATCTAGACAAGCAGACATGGAATATCTGGCCAAGAAAAAATCTGTGCAATTTATGAGGGTATCATGGTCAAATGAAAATTGGTTCCCCTATTTGGATATCTTACCAAGTCGCTGGTACAGACAGGAGATTTTAAGAATGAGAATTGGTAGAAATCCATGGCTGGTAAATGAAGAACTAAAAATAAAAATGTTGCTTAATGATGGTTATTGTAAGTGCACATTGGGAACTAAAGGTGACATATTGCACATTTTGTTAGATTGTGTAACAGTACTAGAGCAGCGTAAACGATATCTTCGCCCAACTTTGTTAAAATATGATATAAGGCGACAGATACAGGCGGTAGAGCTATTCATAGAAATGCCAAACCTCGAGATTGCGACTGCATTGGGGAAATATTTGAGGGCAATTAAAGATTTCCTCGGTGAGAAGTAGCCGTATTTAGAGATTTTAACTGGTCTTAAATATAAGGTTAAATATTCTCCCTTCTTAGAAATTGAATTGTATAGTATTTTTTTAGAGAGTTTTAAAATATATATAACTTTTATAAAGAGCCATGCTTCCCATTGCAGAAAGTTACTATTTGTACTCCCTTTTTGATAAATTATTCATTCTGATATGAGACTGTACAAAGTATGTTGTTTTAATTATTGTCGAATCGGGAAAGTATATATATTGCTTTTTAATTGTTTCAATCTATCATTGGTTGTAGAATTGTTTAGAGACCAAGGTCTAAATAAACATTGCTTTGACTGACTGACATGCCAAAACAACGAAGGAAATTCCCCAAAAAACAGTATCTCTGTTTTATCTTCATTGCATTTCAACTGGGCCAAAGTGAACCAGTTGAACACAGCAGACAGACATGATCCTCAGCTAGCTGGATCAGAGGGGTCATATACAGGTTAAATAACAAAGGGCTCAGTATGGATCCCGGAGGGACCCTTGTTTGCACAGCTTGGATAGTAGATGCAAAAGGGGGGATCCAAACTTGCTGGGTTCTGCCGTCAAGGAAGGACTTTAACCATTCCATGCGGCACCAGTGATACCAAGTCTCTGTAATTGAGCCAGGAAGAGAGCATGGGGGACAGTATCAAAGGCGGCAGATAGGTCCAATAGGACCAGAACTGGCCTGCCCTCAGCATCTAACGTCTCCCGGATGGCCTCCGAAATTTCCACCTAGGCAGACTCAGTGCTATAAGAAGCACAGAATCCAGATTGAGCTGGGTGCAGCAAACCCTGCTGTTCAATGTAGGAGGTCAGTTGTTTATTCACCAGTTTCTCACAAACTTTGGCCACGTCCGGCAGCAAAGAGATAGGACGATAGCTGGATGGAATGTGGGGATCCAGCGTCTGCTTTTTTATGAGAGGGACCAGCATGGCCTGCTTCCAGGCGGGAGGAACCAAGACCGACCCCAAAGATGCGTTAATCAACTGGTTCACCAAAGGATTAATCACTAGAGCTGTGCGGGCAATGAGTATGGCAGGACACGGATCGAGAGGGGAACCAGATTTTAAAGAGGTCAAGGCAGCAAGGGACTCGGCAAGGGGTATGGCAGAAAAAGAGGAAAAAGCAGTTCTAGTGTCAGAAGCGGAATTAAAATCCGCGGGCACCTGCGTGGTCTGGGCAACTGGGGTGTTAAAGAGCAATTGGAGTGATCTAACTTTATTCATAAAAAAGTCAAGAGAGCTCTTCGCACCAGACAAGGGAGGGTGTATGGGCATTGTTCATAGCTTTTGGCGAGACATAACTTTTTACAATCTTGGCATTATTGCCCGACATGGCGATACAATCTGCGTAAAAACAGCGTTTCTCTGCAACGATTGCCGCGTAGTAAGATTTTTGGGCTTTTTTCAATTCCATCTTGTCAGCTATGCTGTAGTTCTGTCTCCATTTTCTTTCCAGCCTTTTGCACTGCTGTTTCTGGGATTTAAGCAAAGGCGTAAACCAGGGTTTGGACAGTGGCGTATTAAGGCATCGAGGTGTGACCTGAGGCGAAAGATCGCAGACCACCTTCTCAATCCAATTATTAAACTGTCCCAGAGCCGAGTCCAAATCTTCCGGGAGGTGTGGCAGACAGTCGGCCAGCGTGGTGCACAGAGCCGCCGGATCGATTTTATGGGGAGCCCTACGTGTAGCAGCACAGCGTGACCTAGACGAGGGGGGACATTTGGCAATATTCCAGGAAAAGGAGATTAAATAGTGATCAGACCAAGTAACGGGTTGTGGAGGGTTCACCAGCAGTGGCAAACTGGAGCAGACTACGTCAAGCGTATGGCTTCCACTATGGGTCGGAGAGGAGACATATTGTACAAGTTCGGTCGAATGCAGCAAGGCTAGAAAATCGTGCGTATCTTTCCCATCCAGATTGTCCATTTGAATATCACAATCCCCGAGGAGCAAGAAATGAGAGTAGCGGCCAGGAGGACGGTACAGCACAATCCCACCCAAGCAGTAGATAGGAGAGGTGAAGTATGCCCCCCTGGATAGTGTACTCATAAATTATTCATATGTGCTAAGGATGACGTCTTAGCTATATCGATCGGGCAGAACCCACCCTTGTCACAGAACTAAGTGAAATGTTTAGTCCTTAAAAGGCGTCAGTCCTTATAAGGCGTTCAGTCCCGATAAGGCATTCTGTCCTTATTTGGAGTTATGTCCTTATAAGGCTCGTGCATATGAAATGAAGGGGAGATGATGTAGGGAAAGAGTACGATGTTCTCCAAACCTATATTAGGGTACCGATATGAAATATAACACCTTCCTGGGTCTCAACCTTTTGCTGGTTGATCCTGGCCCTATGCATTAAGTTGTGACAACACTGCACCTATCCCTATCACAGAAGAATCTGTCTGGACAATGAATGGTTTAGAGTAGTCTGGACTTTGCAGAATTGGTGCAGAGCGCTTATCTTGCTTCAGGTCATCAAATGCCGTCTGACAGCGAACTGTCCAATGTGTTTTCTTGGAGGTGAGATAAGTAAGGGACATCACTATGGATACATAATCCTTAACATATCTGTAGTACCCCTTCAGGCCCAAGAAAGCTCTACCCTGAGTCTGGGTGGTGGGTGCAGTCTAGTCCATTATGGTCTGAAATTTCCTCCAATGTTTGAACTTGGCCTCCACCTACAAGGTGGCCCGAGTACACAACCTTGCTCTGCCCTATCTGGCACGTATTGGCCTTAATAGCGAGGCCTGTCTTTTGCAAGGTCTCAATTAGATTTCTGAGGTGGACCAGTTGATCCTCCCAGGTGGAGCTAAAGACAGCTATATCATCTAGATATGCTACAGTATAGCCTTCCAGACATGTTAGGACTTTATTCATCAGCCTCTGAAATGTGGCAGGTGTATCTTTCAAAGCAAAAGGCATCACAATAAATTGATAATGCCTACTGGGGGTTGAAAATGCTGTTGTTTGCTTGGCATCCTCAGAGTGTCTGATTTGCCAATAACCAGCAGTCAGGTCAAATGTGTTGAGATAATTGGCAGAGGCCAAAGTATCAATCAATTAATCTGCCCTTGGAAGTGGATGGGCATCAGTCCTAGTGACGGCATTGAGTCCTCAGTAGTCAACACAAAACCTCATCTCTCTATTACTTTCTTGGGTGTGATGTTTTGGCACATGGACTAGGGCTATCTAAAGGCTCAATGCCCCCCAACTCCAGCATCCTTTGGACCTCTGTCCTGATGCAATCGCTGACATGGTCAGGCGTTCTGTAAATTTTGCTCTTTATGGTATGTTATGTTAATATAACTTATTAAGCACAACGACTACCCGGAGGTGTCTAGGCGCTATGGAACTACAGTAAGCCCTAGAGGTTTATGCATTAGTTCAGGAATAGCCATGTCTTCAGACTCTTTCTAAATAAGGCTAAGGAGCTTATAGATCTGATATGCATGGGAATTCTATTCCATATCTTTGCCGCGCCATAGCCAATGCTTCAGCCCCCCCCAAGTGCCGATCCTGGGAACCGTCATTAGTTTAATACCAGTGGATCTAAGCTGTCTACCCGGGCAGTACCAAGCAAAAATGTTTCTTAGGAACATTGGTCCCATATTGTTCAAGGCATTAAACGCTATGCAAAGCGTCTTAAACTTTACACGACTAGCTACACGAAGCCAGTGGAGTTTACGGATTTTGAACGAGACTGATTCAAACTTAGGCAGATTTTGAGTCTCGCAGCTGCATTCTGTACCATTTGCAATTTTTTTAATGTTGTTTTTGCATATTCAGGTACAACCCGTTGCAGTAATCTAATTTTGATAATACTAATGCAGTTACCACCGTCTTCTTAGACTTCATAGAGATATAAGGAAGAACCTTCCTCAGTTTTTTGAGCAGGTAAAATGCAGTGAAACCTGTAGCATTTGTTTCCTGGGCGAATGATAGTTTCTTATCAATTAAAATCCCAAGATGTTTTGCCTTTTCCACTGGTTTAGGCAACTCTCCCATTTCTGTAGGCCACCAGATGCAATCCCATCTTGGTTGGAGGTTGCCAAAAATCACTATTTCGGTTTTCTCCGAATTAAGTTTAAGAGAATGCTTGCCCATCCAGCTGTTAATTTCCTGCATACAGTTTTTAAAATGCAGTACAGAAGAGCCTTGCTCTTTATACGCTGCTACTATAATCTGTGTGTCATCGGTATCAGATGTTAGGCTAACGCCGAAATGCTGGATCAATGGAGCCAACTCTGACACATAAATATTAAAAAGGAATGGACTAAGCAATGAGCCCTGTGGAACTCCACATGGCAGTACATAGGGTGTTGATTTGAAGCCATTCAGAGCCACTGTTTGTGTTCTTTCGGTCAGAAAAGATGTTCGTAAGGACAGAACTAAACCCTTTACCCCTAGAGTTCTCGGGCGGGACTGCAATAGGTGGTGATTGACAGTGTCAAACGGTGCTGAGAGACCCTAAAGGATCAGAGCGGCGGCGCCACCCCTGTCCCATCACTGTCCTGATTTTTTCAGTAGCCTTTATCAAGGCCGTTTCTCTACTGTGTTCTGGACGAAAGGCGACTTGCGAGGAATCAACCAGGTCATTTTCTTGAACAAACTGAGCAAATTGTTTATTCATAACTTTCCCCACTATCTTAGCTGGAATGGGCAGCCTAGAGATAGGTCGATAATTTCGAGGGTCGGATGCTTCCAGGCTTGGTTTTTTTTATCAATGGGTGGATCGATGCGTCCTTCCATTTGACGGGAAAAATTCCTGAGGTGAACGTGGTATTAAAAATTTCCAAAAGAAAAGGACTGACCTCCGTGGCTATACCTCTTAATACTGCAGGGATCCAAGAGGGGGGGTGTCCAGATTTAATTTCCTTGATGAGCGTTTCCACTTGCTCACTATTAACTGTTGAGAAAATGTGGAACAAATTTTTACAGGGGTCAGTGATTGGATTAATCTCAATAAGCTCCTGTTTAGCCATGGCCTCAAAGGTTTCATAAATGGTATTAACTTTATTCCTGAACGTAGTGGCTATATCATCACAGAAACTTTGATTGGTTTTCGTGGTATTTTAACTAAGGAAGGAGCTGAGCTTCTCTTCAACCCCAAATAATTCTTGAGCTGAATTTTTAGCCTTCTCAATTTGTCCAGCAAAACAACATCCTTTTTCTGTAATCAACATCGTCTTGTATTTGGCCAGTGCAGACTTATAATTACTTTTTTCAAGATTATCATATTGTGCTCTCCAACGTCTTTCCAATCTATGACAATTTTGTTTTTCCAGTCGCAATGCCTCTGTAAACCAAGAGGCAGAGGGGATTGCCGATTCCCTGAAATGTTCCCAATAGGCACTGTGGCCTTGAAGGCTTCATGGAGCCAGATCGTGTATTTGGTTGCTGCCAAATCTACATTTGTACTAAGCTTAGGTCTAGACTTATCCAAATAGGTCTGGAGCATGGTCCCATCCATCTTATTTCAGGCTTTGTAAGAATTTGAGTGGACTATGTCTGCAGCCACCACTGGTACTATAGAGAAAGAATAATTAACAAGCATTTGCAATGCAATAGGTCTCGCATTTGCGAGAGTTTGAGCTATTGGCTTTGCAAATGACAATGCATTTTTTTGTGTGTTTTGAAAACCTGCGAGCGCGCACTTTGTACTTAGAGTCCTTGCTTACAAGATGCAACTGCGCCTCTTTTACTGCCAGCCTTGCTTCTCGTAAGCAAGGACTAAAAGTACAAAGTGCATGTTTACGCACCGCTTGCAGCTTTTCAAAACACATAAATAAAAGGCATTGTCATTTACAATCCCAATGGCTCAAACTCTCGCAAATGCGAGACCTTTAGTTATCTAATTCACAAAGTGAGCCACTTTTATTTTGGTGCCCATGACTATTTTCTGCCCCTGTCTGCCCCTGGTTACATTAAAGAACATTATTTTTTAAATGAAGAATTGCTCCATAAAAGTTAGCTGCAACCGCTGCTGCAGAACATATGTCCAGTCACGCCGGAAGTGTTTCTGTTCAACTATCAGAACAGGAACTCCTGAAGTGTAGGAGTTTTATTGCGGGTGCCCGTCTTGAACAGATTTCCAGATCCGGGGTGGCACTTTTAAAAACAACCCTGAATTGGCGCTACGTTATTAGGTGGAAGCAGCTGCAAACTCTGCATCTCCGATATGCGAGTTTCTAATCTAACACCTCACACGTCGAGACAAATTGACCCATACTCTCTCAGCAGGGAGTTTTGGAGTGAGGTTTCACAGCTCTGATGTTATTCGTAAAAAATAAACTACGACCCAAGCTGTGCTGTCCTTGAAGCGTCACGGGGGTTCAAGGGCATTGTAAATAGGTTTCCAGAATGACCTCAAATATGACTTGCGTCACAAACACCTCAGTTTTAATAGATTTCGATTGAAAGAGTTAGTCTTCATGCGGTTGGTAATGCTAACTTTGAAGGCCGAGGTCAAAAAGCAGCTGTAAGAGTCGCTAATAAGCATTGAATTAAAAAAAGTTACAATTAAATAAAAAAGGCACAATTTTGCAGCAGCCTATCAGTATGTCAGCTGCATATGACATTTCAAAACCATTTCTCTCTGCGAACTCTTGTGGCGCCCTCCTACACCATAATAGAGCGTAAAGATGTCCAGTGGAGTAAACATCAGTGAGTAATTACATTGTGGACCCTTTTTTGCCTACTGTAAGTTCAAGGGAAGAGGACAGGCTGTGGGGCCATAAGGAATCACTTTCGGGCGGAGAGCTATAAAGCAACAATGCTCCGGAGGGGAAGGGTTTCGGCGCGGTCCGTCCCAGAGCTATTAAGACCCATCCCGGAGGGAAAAGGGATGGCACTGGGTCACAAATCCCCCGACTTTGATCATGGGGGAATGGATGGGGCGTGCGTGTGCGTGTCAGTGTGTAAGGGGGAGGGGGCGGGCTGGCAGTCAGAGGACGTTCATGCTTTCAGGCCACAGCCAAATTGTTGTCTGAAACATCCTTCTGTTACCCTTGTGTTGCTGAAGCTGTGATGTGACCCTGTTGCTCTTCGTTTCCTCGGAGCTGCACGGGTTGCATTCTGCGAGCAGCCTCTGAGGTGTGGAAGAGGCGGGCACGTGCAGACGGGTGAAGCAGAGCAGGAGAAAGCACTGTGTGAAATGCTGGATGGTGCATCACTCTCGCTCCTCACGTTGTGCGGCATACCGCCAAGGTTTGTTAAACACCGTGAAACTGCTTCTCGCATCTCTTCCCCTTGCACAGCTAACACAATTCACAGTGCTTATTACGATACAGCGTGAAAACCGTTCTGTGCATTCTGACGTTGTTTAATATTTATAAGGGTGAAGGTGTGTTACTTACTATATGATATGTCATAATGTGATTTGGTTTATGTCTTTTGTAGGCTATGGATAGGTATGTAATGATTTACTGGTCCTTACCTGATACGTCCCTGTCTTCAAATGTTCTTGATATTGGCACTCTGGAACCCTGATGCATGAGGGGTTCCAGGCAACAGCTTTTTCAGGCTCTCGTGCTGATGAATGCGCTCCAATGGGCTCCTCGTTTCTATAATACTAAACTTCGGTGAAGTTCTCGGCTTTGTGGCATTTCTATAATAGCAGGACCCTTCCGGCAGTTTAACTGTTGTGCATGAGTCGCCGCTTGGGACCAAGAGGGGGAAATCTTTCCGCTATCTTGAATCTGAGGGAATCTAAATGGATGGTACGCTTGGACACAATAGCCAATGGGCTGAATGAACTTGATTGCAGTAATGCCCAATTAGCATGCCTATACACCTAATGTTGTCACCTAATTACCTGTATGTACATACATTAACACCGTGATCCAGGTTCTAGATTTCTCTAATGTTTTCCCGTGATATGAATGAACTGTTCCCTTTCTTTTCATGCTTAACTGTGCATAACGAATTCATTGGGCTTGAATTTTCTATTTCACTCTTGTGATAAAAATGCTTCAATAATGTTGCTTACACGAGGGGCCTGTTGGTGTCTCTAACCCGTTAGGAATTAATGTTAACCATGTGATTTATTCACTATACAATGTAATTTTTTTTACAATAGAGCGGATGCCTCTTTACCTGGCTCATAACTCGAACTTTATGTACACAGCTTGAGAAACACCGTCTATGGTATTATAATTACTTTCATCAAATAAGCGGAATAATCAAAGTCTGAACTCCCCCCCCTTTTTTTTCAAAATGATTGTATTTAATGAAGCCATTGGGCGTGAATCTCTAATGTCACTTTTATGACGAAAATGCTTCAAAAACGTTGTTCTAACGATGGGCCTGTTGATGTTTTTAACCCCTCAGTAAGCAGTGTTAACCATTTGTTTATTCGATATACAATGTACATTATTTTATAATTAGAGTATGACACCAGACATCATTTACACACTGAAAAACACCTTTTATGTCACTAGAGTCATTTTCCAATAAGCGGAATAATTCAAGTCTGTCTTCCCTTCTTGTTAACTACGTAAAGACCGGCATCCAGCGGCGGCACCGTACCGGTGATCACGTGAATTCACGTCCTCCCCCTTTAAATACATTTGTCCGCGCCTTTCACGCGTTTCTTCCCATTAATGACAGGAGGCTACGTGAAGAGGGTGAGTGTTCCTAATCCGTTTCCCTAGAGACATGTCTCTTTCATAGATACTCGAGCGCACCAGCGCCTCTATCGAACCGTGACGGCCTTTCCCCCGTTTCGTTGAGTCATTAACTTGCCTAATGAGGCATTTTGTTCTAACAGCCTTTCTCCGTTCGTCTCCAAACTGCCTAGAGCCGGCACTCTATATGGGGAGATACATCTCTGACATTATCATCATGCACATTCACATGAATGTTTTGCCACCGGACAATTGAACGGTGATTCTGGGCCCTTAACATCTACTCTCGCATATTCATACAGGACTGATAGGACCAAGCGCACATCCGCTGTTTATTTGTTTTAACATACATGACTAGTCCCATGTCACTCGCTTTCGCCACAACCATACACACGGTGATCGTTACTTTCTTAATTAAGCGCAGCATGTCGTTTTTCCATCCTCCACAATAGAATTACATTGCGCGTATGTTTTAGACTACGGGATGTAGAACGATGAATCTCTCCTGATTCATCTCACTCGATTCTGCTCCCCTTTTAAAACCTCATGAATCCACTGCTTAACATGACTTAATAATGGCTGCATGGTCCCTAGCACTGATTTTATCCTCCTTTTCTTTCGTTTAATTTTAGATTCATTCCTCAAGCTCACTTAATTGAGTTTAAGCCTTTATGCTTCAGCCACTGGTCTCCCGACCACGGCTGGTTTCAAGCAGGACCAATCGACTTTTTTAAGGGATTTCTTCCCCTTGGCTGAGTAAGTTGACTTTATCTTATCAGGGTTTATTTAGGACCTCATCATTGGCAGAGGCCTTCACTGACAGACACCTCATTATTTCAGGTGTTCACCACTCTCTCCATTGTACTCCTCGGAGGCACTGTTCCCCATTTTCTTAGACTACTTCATACGCCTTTGAACACTGCCAACTCAGGCAGACACGGTAATTATAAGCCAAGTACCTTTTTTCAATTTGTCCTGATCTTAACTAACTTTTAGATCTGGCATACTATACCCTTTCCATTGCTTTTCTAGGTGCCCTTTCCCTCCCACTCGCACTTCCGTCCTGAGGAAGACCCCACTAGTAAGGTTCTGCTAAATACCTACACGAATCCAGGGGTCGAAACGTCGACACACCACTGATGCCAGTAACGCCAACAGTGCATGTCGCACTGTGACTTCCATTTTACATGGCTGTACACAAATTCATTGTAGTGTATTGTGAGATGAACCATATGTATAATATGTGGCATTAAATAGACATGCCTAACAATTTGATTGTACACAACTGTTAATAATATTTTTCACTTACCCCACAACCTCACACAATTCACTGCCCCTTTCCCTCCTCACCCACCTGGGCACATCAATGATGATTTTCAAATGATTGTTGCTTACTATGTTCTTAAAAATCTGTGATAGATGTTCAGTGTGATTAAATAACACTTGAACTGCTTTCAAATCTTTTGACTTATTTGTTATTGTTTATTTATATTGCCTTTGATTGATATATTTGTACTGGGACCACCCTGTTCCATATTGCTGTGCGCCAAAGAGCATGACTTGTCGCCAGTCCGATCCATGGCCCTCCCGCGAGGGGAAGCTTCAACCCAATTATATACTTATATGACACATAATAAAATACAGTCTGCGGAACTAAATATACATTATCAACGAAGCCTTTCAATGGTAGAGATCCATCAACTTGAACTTCTGAGGGACGTGCACCCAAGTGACTCTTAACTGTAACACATTGTGACAAAGTCAATCGTTTTGGCTTTACAAAGTGAGATGTTTTTCAGCGAGGCCCTCTTCCACCTGCAGGACAGGTAGACCGTGGGCATAACCAAGAAAAATATAACTAGTTTTGGATTTACGGTAAGAATGCCGACCATAGCTAAAGTAAACTAGCCGGCAACAAAAGTGAAAGTAACCACGAGCAGGCAAACAGCGTGCGCCAGAGGGGGAGCGAGCAGCGGAGCTGTAATAAATCATGCACACGGTGGGAGACGCCATGCGCATGCCCATCGCGTGTCTGCCCGTACTTTCGGAGCGAGGGGACCGGTGTCCTGGAGCTGTCCCTGGGCAGGTGAGCATTATGTGGCAGAGTAATTAATCGACAAAGAGGGGTTGCCGGGAGGTGCGCGCCTGATCTCTCCCACGGGGTTTGCAACGGCTTAAGGTGGGGGTCCATTGTGGAAGTTCGTTTTCAAGCTTTCTGGAACTAATTTACGTTAACGGTCTGCTTTAATTAAGCTGCTGTCAGTCAGAGAGCTGTTATAGGATAGACAGGCTGTTAGAAGAAAAAGCGCGTCGCTCACCGGGCTTGAGGACATCCCGAGGTGAGCGCGCGTGGCATTAAGAAAACAAAAGTGAAATTGCATGAGGCTTGCGAGGACGGAAGGGGGACAGGAAATGTGCACATCGCATGTCTGTACGTGCGTGATCACGGGCGCGTTCACAATTGCAATCTGTCGTGCGCGTGCACATCTCCTGTCTCCCTTCCAAAGCAAGTCGGTAACAATAGATCTCCCTAGCGATGGCGCTTTCGTACTGCGTCGCTAGGCGAGACCTAAAAAGGATGATGGAGTGATGTGTCCAGGTAAGAGGCTGGATGTCTTTTACTATCAAGCTCGGTATAGATGTAAAAATTCCATCCAGTGTGTTTCCTGTCTCATGTGTGGGTTTACACACCAATTGCGAAAGCCCAACAGATTCAAAAGTATCTAAAAGGACAGCAGTGTCTCTGTCGGTTAAATCCTCCCAGAAAAGAGAAGTTGTTTGTGTTGAGAAAAGGTTCAATCAGGGAGTCTAGATTATTGACAAAGGAGCTTCTAGAACCAGGGGGGCAATATAAGAAGACACCTCAAAAGTATATTTTGGATTCAGTTCCAGGGTAAAATTAAGTGCTTCACAATGGGGGTTGGGGACTGATGAAAAAGTGGCTCTAAACCGTTCACGGTATATCACAGCTAGCCCACTACCCCTCCTAATGGATCCATCCAGCCTGGTAGATACAAATCCTAAAGGTACTGCTGTTACGAAATCCGGGTCCGATGCTGTGTCGGCCCAGGTTTCTGTGAGGAATAGGATATCCAAGTTATAGCGGGATATGAGGCTTGGTATTTCATATTTGTGTTTGGACAAAGATCTCACATTTCTAAGACCACAATATACCGCTGCCTCAGCTGAAGTTTTTGAGCAGTTTACTAAAGGCCTCATCCTTGACATAAGAACTCTCCTGGCCATCTCTTCAGCCGGGAGTGAAAAACCACACACACAACTCTGCCCCTTTAGCAGAGGATCGTACCCACAGTAAGTTTGCAGCAGGCGGGTCCACAGATATTATGGGCCTTGTCATCTAGTTCTTTTCCTGAGTATGTAACAGGTTCTGCCATTGTTTGACCAGGGTTTCTGGCCCTGGGCCCGGTCTGGGCGAAGACGGGCTTGCTTTTGGCGCGCCAAACGTGCGCCCCCGCTTCAGTGTGGTTTCAGTATTTGGAGGCGGGACAGAGACTAGATTGCTCCCCACCAGAACCAGAACTAATCACGTGGTTCCTGAATCTTTACAGGCAGGTGGTCACCTGTGTCCACTTCATGGGTACACCAGGTAGTCTGACTGGGTGTCAAACAAAAGAGATCACGAAACCGAATGAAAACTTACTTGTCTGTAATCAGCTTGCTGTTGATCAGTGATGGTGTCTGCCAAGACTACTCCTTCAACTGATCCATGAGCAGGTTTGTGTGAGAAGAGTTCAGGGAGGGGGTCACTCTCACCCTCCTGTCCCTCATCAGTAGCCATGAGCAAGCTTATGTCAGACCTATCAACAAAAGGTTTCAGGTGGTTCACATGATGTACTCTGTGGCAACTTCTAGGAGTACCTAGACCAACTGAGTAGATGACCTCGCCTTTTTTCCCCAATATGGTGTGGGGGCCACTCCACTTGTCTTGGACAGCTGCTGGATCCACAGGTTCCAACACCCACACTTTATGTCTTGGCTGGCAAACAGTCCGTACAGTCGTTTGGTAATGCCAAGCTTTCTAAAGCTCCTGGCTGGCCTCAAAGTTTTTGCTGGCCTTCTTCATGTACTCAGCCATGCGAGAACGCATGCCCAGTACATAGTCTACTATGTCCTGTTTAAGAGGTTTGAGAGGTTGCTCCCATCCTTCTTCAACTAGACATAATAGTATCCTAACTGGATGTCCAAACAGAAGTTCAAATGGGCTGTTTCCCACCCCTTTCTGAGGAACCTTTCTGTAGACAAAGAGAAGGCAAGGTAGTAAGACCTCCCAGTTTCTTATCAGTTTTTCTGGGAGTCCAATGATCATCCCTTTGAGGGATTTGTTGAACTTTTCAACAAGCCCATTGCCTTGAGGACGGTTAGTTGTGGTGAACTTGTAGTTGACGCCACACTTTTCACATAGCTGTGATGTAGGAAGACATAAGGTTGGCACCTCTGTTTGACAATACCTCCTTAGGAAACCCAACTCTGGAAAAGATTCCCAGGAGGGCCTTAGCCACTGCAGGAGCTGTAGTGATGCAAAGGGGAATGGTCTCTGGGTATCTAGTGGCATGGTTCACAACCACAAGAACAAAACTGTGTCCAGACGCTGTTGATGGGATTAAGGAACCTATAGTGTCTATCCCTACCCTCTCAAAGAGAACACAACCACAGGTAGTGGGGATAAGGGGGCCTTTGTAGTGACACCTAACTTACTACTGGCTTGGCATGTGACACAGAAGCGACAAAACTCCTTGGTATGTTCTTACATGTGAGGCCAATGAAAGTGCGGAACAAGTCTGTCCCAAGTCTTACTGTCCCCCAATGTCCTGCAAGGGACATGTCGTGTCCTAGGGTCTGTAGGAATCTTCTGAACATCTGAAGTATAACCATCCTTCTGGTGGCACCAGGCTTAGGGTCTCTACTCTCAGAATACATAAGCTCATCTTCCCAATAAGTCCTTTGGGATCCCACTGCCATTTCCTGCTTCCTCAGCAGCAGCGAGGGGCAGGCCTTCTGCTCCAGACTCAGTTCTTCCCTGAAAGGTCCCCCCGCCCTCAAGAACTCCGCTGTGTCAGGCCCAAGCTCCTCTGGGGCAGTTCCTTCACAGGTACTGAGATCATCTCCATCAGGAGACTGATTGTTACTGGAAATCTGGGAGGAGGAAAACACTTTATGCGTCCTGCTCCTTCTCTTGGAATTTGGCTGGTCCATTTTTCATAACGCAGGGCTCCTTCAGTGTCCAACTTCTTGGCCTGAGCCCTAGTGACAGCAAAGACACTGGTTAAAATTCATAGCATTTCTGCAAGGGTCCTCAATTCCACTTCAGACCAGGCTGAAGTTTACAAATCATTGCCCAGGAGACATTCAAGGGGAGGTGCCGGAGTTCTCTGGAGTGCAGAGCCAACAAGCCTTGGCAACAGTAAGTCGACTTGATGCCCAGGAGTTTGGTCCCAGTGGCTCCGACGAGGGATACTGTCCTCCAAATTGCAGGAAAGACAGGTCAGGCCCATGGAGAGCCAAGAAACCACCACCTGTGTTGCTGAGCCTCGGGAAGTCCATAGGACGACAGGAGCAGCAGACTGGTCAGCTTTGTTCCTGTGCCTGCTGATGCAGGGGAGTGACTCCTTCACTCCAAGGGAGATTTCTTTGGATGTCCTTAATACCCACAGATCTTCTGGAGAACCTGAACGAAGCACAGACACAGACGAGGCAGAAGACTTGCAAAACAGCAAGAGCAGGAGCAGCAGGGGTCTTCCTTGATGCAGTCCAAGTGTCCAGGCAGTCAAAAGGTGTCTTGGTTTCGGAGGCAAGTCTTGTTCCATGACGAATCTGAGGACCCACCCATGGGAGAGCCCTTAAAACCCAAATGGGTTGGAACAACTCTGGGATCCCTCCAAGAGGAGGGGCTGGACAGAGGGGAGGATACGCCTCTGTCTTTTGCACAGTTTCGTGCCAGAGCGAGAAGCAAGGTTTCCTGAACTGGCTGAAACTGGAGTATGCAAGGAGGGTACTGTGGTAGCAAAAACGCTCCACAAGTTACAATTGTGAAGAAGCTTTATTGGAGCATCCACTCATCTCTCAACTCTGGCATCAACTGACTTCACACACATTTGGAAATAAGAACCCAACTTGCATCTCAACACATGACATAACAAACCTAGCTGCTAGGCTGTACATTACAGTGTACCAAAACCGTGAAGAACTAGGAATTCTTCACATCTAACATTCCTCTACACTACTACATACCTTCCTTATAATAAAAATAAATAAACAACTAAAAATTAATGATACAGAATTGTATGTAAAATATTAACCGTACTTACAGTTTCTAAGTGTATCAACTTGTACGATTAATACAATATAACATTCTCAAATCTTTTAGTAAACACCTCTTTCTAACCTTCAAATTAGAACTATTAGATAAGCCATCTGATTCATAGTTTGGAGATCCCACATTTTCAACTGCCACGGTGTCACTGCTAAAATCAGGAACATTGTAATTATTACATTCTTTCTGCATAGAAATATTGACTTTGCCCAACCTGGATAAACGCCACCATGAGCATTAGTCCAATGTTTCCCAAGTTTCAAAACTTCAAATACTCATTAAAAATGTAAAGATGGCTTGATTTTAACTTTATCGTCTACAGTCAACCGTTTCTGTGTACAAACTCTCCCCTCCATCACGTTCTTTCCATTTTTTTATTCAATTTTCATTCACTAATTTGTACATTTTTTTAAGACCAACCTTATTCTTTTTTGGCTTCAACCAACTAGGATTTATCTCTTGTTTAGGTGTCCTTCCTTTAAGTAAAATAAATTATGAACATTTGGTCGTACAATGTGTTGTAAGATGCGCTACGTGTTTTCTAACATCCAAGCGTGCTTTAAGGGCTAATTGACCTTCAACCAAGGTTTTGTTGAACCTTTCGACTAAGCCTCTTTAAACGTTGAATATTAGCTTTCTTAAGGAAGGATGTGAAAAAACTTGATGTAAACTGTGTACCATTACCTGAAACTATATACTCCAGGAAACCTTCTCTCCTAAACAATTCCTGTACAAATTCAACAGCATCCAAATTCACATGTGACACCCATTTTACTTCCACCCATTTTGAAAAATAGTCTATCACTACTATAATATATGTTTTGCCATTCAAACTGCCTTCATAAGGACCTAAGACATCGATAGCTAATTTTTTCCATGGCTCCTCGTGGACAGATGAATGTAAATGGGTACTTGTTGCGTTTTGAGTACTTTTTCAGAATGTTCACACAGAACAGTCCTGTAGGAAACAAGTAATAGCATGTAATACCAGTGTCCATGTATGGCCACCAAAATTGATCCCTTACGTTCTTGATAGTATTGGATTGTCCTAAATGTCCCAAATGGGCAATAGTAGATAGGCAATCTGCCTCCACAGTTTGCATTCTGGGTATGTACACTACTGTGAAATTATATTCATCCAATTTTGCCAGCAACCTTACCAATCTAGATGACGCTTTTCTTTCTCCATTCTTAGATGATAATGATATTAATGGTTTATGATCCGTTCTAAGTTTAAAATGTTTTCCCCATAAATATGTCTTGAAATGTTCAACTGCCCACACACATCCCAAGGCCTCTCTCTCTGTAGTAGAGTATCTAGTTTCAGTAATAGTAAGCGGTCTTGATGCAAAGGCAACAGCATTCTCAGTATTTCCCTTCGACTGGCTCAACACAGCTCCCAGACCAGTGGCACTTGCATCTACTGTAACAATATTAGTCGTAGTTTGTGAAAATGCAGTTAATGGTTTGCAACATATGATTGCTTCCTTTACTGTATTAAAAGTTTCAACATGTTCCCTCCTCCATTGGAATTTAACTCCTTTTTTTAACAAGACTCTCAAGGGAAGTACAATATCTGCAAACTTGCTTACAAACCTCAAATAATATTCACAAAGTCCTAAAAACTACTTGAGCTGATCTTTATTCTGAGTCTCTGCCATCTTCTTAATGGAATCAAGTAAATCTTTCTTTGGAGCAATACCAGACCCGCTAATTCTATGGCCTAAATATTCCACCCCTGAAACAAAAAACGTACATTTATCCAGTCTAACTGTCATACCCTTTTCATTTAATGTAGTCAATACTTTACTCACCATCCCACGATGCTTGTTAGCCGATTCAGAGTATATCAGTATGTCGTCCTGGAATGCCACCACCCCATCGATATCTCCAAGAAGACAATGCATCAACTTCTGAAAAACCGACCTGGTAAATGACAAACCAAAAGGCATCCTAACATATCTAAATGTACTTTCAGAGTTATAAATGTTGGAATATGTTGTGAGTCCTCCTTCAATACAATCTGATGGTACACAGCTTTCAAATCTATTGTAGTAAAATATTTAGCTCCATCAAGTTTTGCCAGTAACTCTTGCACTTTAGGTAACGGATAACACTCAACAACAATTTGTTTGTTGACAGATCTTAGGTCCACACACATTCTGAGTTATCCATTCTTCTTTTTGACCAAACAATAGGTGAAACAAATTCCGAGGCATTCACTGGTTCTAGCACACCCTCTTCACATAACTTCTTAATCATATCCGATAACTCATGTCTGACAGATAAGGGCATGTTTCTTAATTTGTGTTTAGTTAGTATTGCATTTTTCTTAAGTTGAATTTTGTGAGAAAATCCTTCCACTTTCCCAAGTTCCTTCCTAAATACCTCTTTATGTTTATCTAAGAATTCTTCCAATTCTTTATTTTCATTTGTGTCATTTTGAACAGATAATAATTCTGCCATACAAACTTGCGCTTTAGCATTTGGATTCAACCTAATATTAAATCTGCCTTGATGTTTCCATCACAAAACCTGTAACCCATTTACTGCAACATAGACTTTGCCAATGATCATCTTATTTTTTTAATGAAATGTCAGCAGTAAAATATCCTAACATGTTAATTTATTTTCCTCCAAAACCAAAAACTCTCACATCATTAGGTAGCAATACATTGTCTTTCCAATTTTTGATAAAAAATGAGTCTGAAATCCTGAATCCGCCATTACTTCTAAAGTTCTTCCATCGATAACAATAGTACACAACCGAGGAACATATGGTTCATTATCTACCTCAGAACCTGTCATGGCATTAGCCACTACCCCATCATAACTTGTTTCTTCCTCTCCTTGACTATCTTGAAATGTTGCTGCTCCCTCCTTTTCCTGAAGATTATCTTGCTCTCTTAAACATAGCACCTTGTTCTCAAACTCATTTCCATCATGCACAACAGTTTCAAAATTTTCCTCTAGGACAACAGATACTCTTTTACCCCCGCGTTGACACACATTACCAAAATTACCAATTGTTTTACATTTGAAACATTCTTTCCCTCTTGTTGGACAATTTTCAAATGGCTATGTATGTAATTTGGATCCACATTGAGTGCACAGAGATCTATAAGTAGACCCCTTTTGTTTCATAGTAATATTAGGAGCATTATACTTCACTGGTTTACCCTTGTTAACATTTTGATTTTTAATCAAAATTGCAGCTACTCCTTCAGACACACTTTCCACGTTAATAGTTTGAAAAGAGATAATAGACCTTTCAACGCGCTTTGCAATTTCTATAATTTCTTGTAATGTAGGGTTTAGGTGTCGCAAATGTTGTTCCTGAATTTTCTTAGTAGCACAATGTATTATCAGATGGTCCCTGATTTACGTATCTGCTTGTATCCCAAATTCGCAATCAGCAGCTAGTGTTCTTAAAGTTGAAACATAAGCTTCTACTGATTCATCAACCAGCTGATGATGTGTATAAAAATGAAACCTTTCCAACACAATATGTGGTTGTTCCACAAATCTCTTCATTAACCTGTCTAAAGCTTCTGTAAAACAATCATAATCTCCTTTTTCCATACCTTGAGCAGCTGTTAAGTGAGTAAGGTGTTCAAAAACATTCCCTGCATCTGAGCCCATCAAATGTAATAACATCGCTTTTTTTCACTTGAGTGCTTAAGCTGTTGCCATTAATAGCCAATAAATAGGTATTAAATGAACAAAAACATTTTTCCCATTTCATGCTCGGTTAATTAGGTCCCTTAAAAAATGGTGGTGGTAGATTCCCTTAAACCGTAGCCATAGTATAAATTGCTCAGGAAAACGTTTAACTACTACAATTAATTTCAGTTCTTCCTATGCTCCTTCAGTTTTAAAACATAGAATATTAGTAACAACTTTAATAGACTCTTAAATTTAGCTTTTGTAATTCGCACATCACTGAATGTCGTTGATGCTCTGTTAATTATGTGCACATCACAGACTTGTAGATCCTTTTGTGCACATAATAAGGATTCCTTCCTTGTTTTTTGTTCTTTCCTCCAGCTGACAATACTTAAATACTGTATGGTGCTAATTGTGTCTGCATCCCAGAGACTTTTCACTCCTCTTGTGATCAACAATAAACTTCACACTATAGATTCTAATCATTGTGTGTGCATCACAGAGGCATTCCACTCCTCATGAGCGCGTAAGAAATTTCTATTGTTGTCTTCTCTGCCTTTCTCACAAAGAGACCATGCATTGCTATGCCCGCATACGCCACAAGGATTCGTACTGCTAAACGAATGGCAAGTTGCCAATACATTCTAGCAATTAAAATACTTGCATCTCAACACATGACATAACAAACATAGCTGCTAAGCCAGGCTGTACATTAAAGTGTACCAAAACTGTGAAGAACTAGGAATTCTTCACATCTAACATTCTTTTACATTACTACAGGTACCAAATGTGCCCTTCAATACAATCTGGTGGTGCTGGAAGCTCCCCCACTCCAGCCCAATACACAATAAGTCCTGTCTGGGAGGTGGTCAAAGGAAACCTATTGTTCTACCTTCTCCTGCTTTTTTTTTTAACCCACTTTATTAATGACTTTAACAGTTATGGAATGCAATATTCATCCTACAGAGGCAGTCTTTTGTTTTTATAGGAAATGACATTATACACATTACATGTAATTGCTGTATGTGTCATTCCTTGAAAGACAAAAATCGAGGATAATGATCTTCAGTGGCGTCGCAAATACCAATACAGTAGGGTCTGATTACATAAAACGACAATATAAAACGATTATAATCCAATTAACAAGGAAAACCTATTTAACCATGCCCCTACCTTCTCCTGCTTGACCTCAGCTCAGCAGCAGTGTCTGTGGTCCGCAGCAGGGCCAGCTTGCTGGCAGACCCGGAAAGGCTGTAACTCAGGACTGAAGGGCCTTCCATAGATGTGACTTATAGGTTTTAAGTGTAGTGACTCAGACATTACAAAACTTATATCTGTCATGAGGGGTGCAAGCAAGCATTGGCAGACCTGTAGTCTGAGTTTCAGTGGACTCCCATGGGTGGTGCAATACATGCTGCAGCCCATGGGAGACCCCTGTTCTACCTATGCCCTGGATACCGTAGTACCATATACTAGGGACTTATATGGGTACACCAGTAGCCAAATGTGAAGGTAAAAAGCACTTACCAAAGTCATTTTGGGAGAGTGGGCATAGATGCTGGGGTCCTGGTTAGCAGGATCCCAGCAAACTACAGTCAAAACACACTGACACCAGGCAAAAAGTGGGGGTTACCATGAAAGCAGATCCTACTTTCTTACAGTGCAGACATCAGGTCTGTCAATATTCATACGCAGGGTTCATTGGTTGGTGCTTCATCTCATTGCCAGCGTTAACAGCACGCATACGCAGTATATCTTATTCAGTACACTTTAGTGCATCCACCATGTAACTGCACAGCCAGTATTAGATCATCACTTCAGCAACTGTTCTTCTCGTTGCCTAGGACACCTTACATTCCACGTGATGCCCACAGAAATCTAATGAGTTACTTCATAGTTAAAGAGACATGAACACATTTTAGAACAATAGAATGTTGAACACTCCATTGCAGACAATGGATTTCTCTGGGCTTCTTCGTGCCGGTAGAAGCCCGCAAAATAACATTCTAATATTGTTTTTCATTCACAGCAGCTGCTGTGAACAAATGCCTCTCGTGGTCTGAGGGGTTTTAAATCCCCTTGGGCTCCGAGAGACCTTTGTTTTTACCAATTAGAACATTCTGCACTCGGGGCAGAATGTTCGAATAGGTGTACAGGCCACAAAAGAGATCTTGCCACTTAGGTCTTCCTGTGGTCTATTATAAACAAAATGGAACCTCTTGTGATTGTTGCCACGTGCACTATCTTGCTTTTCACCTGCATTCTTCACTCGGAGGCAGGGTACGCAAATACAACATTTACAAATGTGTAGTACACACGCATGCATCATTCTTATGGATGAGTGAGGGACTCGGTTAAAGGCGACTGACAGAACAATTCTAAATGAAAGAGGGGCCAATAGGCTGCTCCCCCAAAGCAAACAACATGGTAAAAAGGTAAATATAATAATCTGGAATTATTATAATAATTTTTCTAGAATACATTTTCTCCCTGCACCATGAGTCCACTGCAGGTCGGGGAGATGACTGTAGTTGCTCTCATAAGAAGGAAAGGTGCACTTGGTGTGCCCTCCTGACCAGAGGATGTCAGTTAACATTATGGAAAAGCCTAAGTGCACTCACATGATCTTTGTGTGTTCTGGGGAGGTGGGGGTATGTCGCAAGGGGGAGTTAAAAGCAAGAAGACATGCTCTCCAGAGCCATGCTGGGGACCTCTGTCCGTCACAACAATGGACTTTTTAAAGATAGTTTTATATTTTGCACTTGAAAAGACCGCAGTTTTAATGTATTTTGACAATATAAAGCGTAGAATATGTATTTAAAAACTGAATAAAAGTTTAAAGTTAAAAAGAAAATCTGAAACGTTTTGTGAATTTATTGATATCTTGTAGTGCTGATAACAACATAATAACATACATGTTTTCTGGTGCAGGTGGAAGGTTTGCTAAAATTGCCCTACGTGGCTGTGGGAGTAAAGACGTCTGTGAAGATCGTAGCTCCGATATTGCTTACGACCCCCATATCGCAGTATTCACCAAGGTGTGCAGTGACAGCACCACCATCCGCCCGGAGCACAGCCTCTTCCTCACAGCCGCCATCTCTCTTTGGGTGAAACTGTTCTAGCTTCATTGCATGGTGCTAAACTCCGCAGAGCCCTGGATCCTGAGCAGGAGTCAACACCAGGGCCCTCATGTTTCAAGGGACCTCATATCTTTCTGTGCTTGAAGGTGTCAGCACTGAGTGTTAGACTACAATGGCGACTTATCTGCTTCCCTTGGAGAATGGTCAGAGCCCATCACTTTTAGTGCTATCCATAAAACTGAGCAATGGAGATATTCATTAGTAAACATCACAAGGTGTGTGCTAACAGACATAAGGTCTCTAACTCTAGTGGCTTAAAGCCCGGTATCAAACACGTTCAGTCATTGCTGTGCCACTGAATCCCAGGCTGTGTCTGATAATGAGGTCAGTCCATTCACTAGCAGATTGTCCCCTTTAGTTCCTTGCAGGAGAGAGCGAGGCATCATTGCAGTCTGTGAAAAGAGGGGTGATAAAGTGATCTGATGCACAACCGAGCTCGACAGACTTGATCTAATTTCCGAAATAGTCCCCAAACGTTGGACTCCAACCAACTAACCGTCACTGCACTTTAAAACTGTTCCAAGTGTAGTGTGTTGCTCTGTATTGCACATGTGTGCTGTGCAAGCAAACATTTCCATCTATGGGCAGTAGAGCATGCACCTCAGTTCCTTGTTTTACAACAGATGATGTAGATTATATGTTGTTTCATTCTATGTCTAGTGAACGTTTTCTTTGCTTGCTAGGCTCTTTTGTCTCCTCTGCTGATTGCAAGGTCTACTACTCAGTATCTTTTGACTTTTTTGATTTTGCCTTCGTTTCATCAGGCAGCGTATACCACTTTAATCGTTCACATTACATACTGAACCTGCAGTTCATGGTACATAAGTTAAGCAGATGCTCTCACCTCTTATGACATCTGCTTTGTGGTTTGCTCCAGATCTAATTTTATTTTATTTGTTCATGCATTTGTTGATTGCTCTATCACCAAATGTTCATGGCACTAGGATAAACAAACTCATATATGATGAAGCATGCCACTCCTAGAGTGGGTGAGGGTTATATATATATATAAAAACGTTTTGTTTTCCTTTTCCCATCCCCAAGTACGGTCCTTATCACACGGGTTTATAAGAGAGGATACAATTTAGGTTTAAATCAAGCTTTCACCAAGTCCCCTCTGATAGTCAGGTTCCGGACAAACCCTCACTCCTAGATGCTGGCTTCCAGGTAGTGTTGTTGCACTATTTTGTTGAGTTCTGCACTACCAGTAGTGTTGGAGGGCTCTTGGTGATGGTCAGTCAAAGCGTAGCCCATCACTGGAGAGCTTGAGCCAGCTCGTTCTTTGGCACAGGTTGCCTGGCCCAGGTTGCTCCAGTGGTTGATGAGTGCCTTTCAGAGCAAATTATAGAACGTGTAGCCTATCACAAGCCCAGCACTTGCAGATTGGTTTTAAAATGCCACATGCTGTCAGAAGTTCCTTCTTCTTTTTCTCACGGTTAAAAACAAAAAAAGTCTAAGAACAAGCATACCTAATTGAACCAATCCATATTGTCCATTAGTATGCATAGACGCTTGTACATTCATGGAGTTTTGTGCCATTTACAATGGAGGGTTTACCTGGCTTAATTGTTGCCCCTGCTGGTGTGAACAAAGATGTCACACACCTTATTTTTAGCCATCTTATCTAATTGATTAGTTAAGACCACAGAATAGTGTTTGTATAAGCTACAAAACAGAGGGCCTCATTTGCCTAATTTGTTTAGACTAGAGCCAACACTCTTCTTTCCACAGACCATATGTTCTGTTTAGATCAGACATTCTAATGTAATGCTCAGGACCACCAGGACATGCCTGCTAACCCAGGACAGCAAAAACATCAAAAAGACTGCCACAGCCTGGAAGATAACTCCCATGGCATTATGCCCATTGGTTTCTGTGGCGGCGCCTTCTCAGCAGGGATAACGATCTCCACTAGGCAGGTGGAGAACTCTAACTAAGGAGGGCATTAGTATCCCGTGGCAATGGAGTACATGCCTCCACTGCCATGGCAGAAAAGAGTACAGCCCACAAAACTCTAAATAAGCCATGAGTCCTTTGATTATGTAGATTAATGTAATACAAGATCTAAAAACATTTCAGAACTAGATCTAACTCTCACAATGCCTCTAGGCATTGGTTGTCCCATTCATTGATCTTAGGAGAAGGCCCTAGTAATAGACGTATTTATGTCACTGCAAATGTTAGGGAGGAAGGATATTTAGAAACTGTGCCTCAGAATACAAGTAGGTGCTCCATAAACCATTTAGATTTTATAACCCACATTAACATGTTCAATTAATATTATTATTACTGTTCTAATACTGTAATGAGACTGTTTACCAGTATGTGGGGATAGCCCTTCTTTCTTTCTTTTATTTAATGGATTATAATTCTGTTGTAAGATTATCACTACTTACCTCTGGTCACAATTGCTGAGAGTGCATTTTTTGTTTGTGGCACTTATGTTATTAAACCATTTCTTTATCATCTCTGTTTGGTGGGAGAAATATGTGCAGCTCTTGTTTAACTGTATCATATGAAAACTGTTGTTGGTTATATTTGGAGGATTTAAAGGAGGACCTAGAAAACATTAAAACATGCAAATATTCCACACCCTATTAACAATAGTGAAGAGTTAGCACGCTTGCACTGATGTTGGACATGAATATAGATCATTAAATGCACAAAGATCCTCGGCATCTGACTTTATGCAAGATCTACTAGGATTCCTTGCACTTAAGGGCAATGTACTGGAGGCTGGCACATCAATGGTGGTTGCACTCCCCAACAACACATGCCTGTGAAGGTCCTGCTACATACCATACCCATCTTTAGTTCTTCTTAATTGAGTGAACTGGTGACTATCTTGTTGGACTTGCCCCTTTCTTTTGGGTCATCCACAAACTTTTTGCTTTCACCCTCCTATTTTCTGAACCCATTTTTGTTAGCTTTTACGACTCTGTATTTAACACTACTAACTATGCTAAAGTGTGGTTGCTCTCTCCTTAAAAAATTGTAGAATTGGCTTAAGTAGCACTTTAAACGTATCGCTGGTCTGCTATTGCAGCCTGTGTGTGCAGTTTTAAACTGCCATTTTGACCTGCCAAAATAAAACTTTTACCAGGCCCAAAGCTTCCTTTTTAATGCATAGAAGTCACTCCTAGGGTAGACCCCGGACAGACCAGAGGGCAGAGTGCAGTGTATTTAAAAAGTTGGACATACTTTTAAGTTTTACATGTACTGGTAATGAAAACCTTTTTCACTACTAAAAGGCCTGCCTCTCCCATGGGATAACATTGGAGTTACCTCATTACATTTAATAAGCTGTAACTTCCTATTAGGACCATTTAGGCAGGTCAAGTTTGGTGACTAAAGAATTGTAATCTAAAGCCCTCTTTATTGGTAAAGTCTGAATATTATTATTTTTTATAACACATTTTATTGAATTTCCATGTTACAGTCTGGGCTGTAGCCCTGCATATACATATTGAAAACAAAAATTATTTGGATGTACCAAGCATGTACATATTATTAATTGCAAAACTTGCAGCTATAACAACAAAAACTTGGTGAAGACAGATCCAACTCCCGTGCTACATGTACAGGCAATGATGTAGTGTGGTGTATATTGTATGGTGATCAGGAAAGCGTGGAAAGAAACTCCTATCAGGGTGTCCAAGAGGGAAGGGGAGGTAAGTCTTTACCTTGATATGTTGCCCATTGGGACCATATTTTGCTGTGTTTCTGGCAGCAGCTCGTGCTTGGAACACCACATTCTCTGCACCCATGCATCTGTCTAGGTTTTTTCTCCATTTCCCCAATGTCGGGGGAAGCCCCCTTCCATAACTGGGCAATGTCGCGCTTAGCAATTGTGAGGGCAGGAAGAGTAGGTGCTGTTTATACCGGTTCCCCCCTATCCCTTCACTGCTATGTATGAGGAATGATTTCGGGTCATATGGGAGATCCCAGGCTAATACCCTGCCCAGGCAGGTTTTGCGCCAGAAGGGCTGTAACGCTGTGCAGCTCCAGACCGTATGTATAAATGTTCCCTCTTCCCTTTCGCAACGCAAACACTGGGAGGATTGGATGACCCCCATCCTCAGGTAAACTCAGGTAACATAACATCTTCCAGAGACAGAATTGTGTGTAGTGTTGCCGATAGATGTATTTATATTGGATGAGGCGGTATCGAGAAGACACAGCCGCTCCGTGGGGGCTAACTAAGGCTTCAGCCCAGTCGTCATCAGTTAAGTCTGGTATGTTGTCCTGCCACGCCCTTCTAGTCTTGTATAATGTTGTTCTGGTGTGCGTCGTTAAGGTCTGATAGATCTGATGGATTTTATGTGCACTCAGGTCTCCCATTCGGAGGCGGCTCTCAAGGGGATGGAACTCCGGCAGGGTGTCCAAGCAGTGAATCGTGGGGGTAAGAGCATGGCGCAGTTGGAGGTATTTGTAAAATTGCGTCTTATGCATCTGAAATTTCACCTTTAACTGGTGGAAGGACTTTAGAGTAGTGCCCTACATAACATCCTCAGTGTGGATATGCCCGCTAGGTCCCATTTGCGGAATCCCGTTAGAGCCGCCACCTGGCGTAGAAGGGTACCGTGCCACAGGGGAGTCGCCTGGGTCAGGTGGCCACGCCAACCCATTTGCCTAACCGTGTACCTCCAAAGCTGAGCCACTGTTCTGCTGGCATCAGGTAGGAAGTCTAGGCTCTGTGCGCTATATAATAACCAAAGAAGTGGGACCCCCTCCATCGCCACATGCTCCAGTGTGAACGCCGGGTCTGTTGGTGAGCTATACCACCATTCATTTATGATTAATAAATGGCAGGTCGTGTAATAGGAATACACATCCGCCACCGCGATACTGCCAAAATATGTTGATTGGGCGCAAGTCTGTAGTGCCACCCAAACCACCCCAACATTCCATAGGAATTTATTATGGATGGCGTTTATTTGTACAAACCAGGATCGTTGTTTGTGGTATGGGAAGTTCTGCAGCTGGTATAGTACTCTAGGTAAAGAGACCATTTCAAAAATCGCTGAGTGCCCGTACAGCGAGAGCGGGAGGCAGGACCATATTATTGTCCCATCTCGGAGACTGGCGACAAGTGGATTTACATTGTGTGCCCATGAAATCCTTGGGCAAGGCGACATGTAGATACCCAGGTATTTAAAGCCCTCGGTTGCGTGGGTCAACTGGGCCACCCAGGTTCGTACTCCCTGGTCTCAGCATACCGGGAACAGCATGGATTTAGAGGTGTTAGTATGGAGCCCGGTGGTCTGACCAAATACTTGGAGGATCTGCAGGATTCGTGGGCCTGAAATCCATGGGTCGGTCACAAAGAAAAGGACATCATCCGCATATAGCACGATGCAGTCGGATCATGACTGTGGCTACTCACAGCCCTGGAGCACTGGGTCGTGGTGTACCGCCACCACCAGAGGTTCCACGGCTAGGGCAAATAGGAGTGGGGACAGGGAGCAGCACTGTCGCATGCCGTGACGGATAGGGAAGGGGGCTGACTGGTGCCTTGCTATGTGAACAAAAACTGCAAGATGTGTATAGAGCAGGCGGACATATGCTAGAAAGCGCGGGCCGAAATTGACGGCTTCAAGAAGTTGTAAAAGGTACACCCAGGTGAGGGAGTCGAATGCCTTGTCAATATCGGCTAGTAGTATGGCTGCAGGGCGCCCTAGCTCTGGGGCCACAGCCATGGCATTGAGGACCGGTCGGATATTGTGGCGAGTGGCACTTTGTGGCATAAAGCCAGATTGATCTGGATGAATCAGGTAGGCTAGGACCTTGCCCAAGAGTTTGGGCTCAAAAGTAGTAAGGGAGATGGGACGGTATGAGGATGGATCTTCCGGTGGGCGGCCTGGCTTGAGGAAGAGGACAATCTCCGTATGCCACCAGTCCCGGGGTAACAAGCGTTGTTCAAGGGCATCATACATGGCCTCTAACAGGTGTGGGCCTAGTGTGGACATATGTGGCCAAAGAAATTCCATGGGGAATCCATAAGGGCCAGGGGCGTGCCCCAGGCGCATTGCTACTAGTGCTGCACCTAACTCGTCAGTGGTGATAGGGGTGTCTAGTTGGTCTCCTATCTGGTCGGTGAGTCTTCTGGGGGGACAGCTCTAAGGAACCCAGCGATAAGAGCCTCTGAAGGCTGTTCTTGCCGCATATACAATACAGAGAAGTAGTGCGCAAATTCTTCAGCGACCGCCCTGCGAGGCGAATGTAGAACACGTCTGCGCCTCGGAGAATTGGGACGATGGCTGGGAACCTCCTGGCCTGACATAGCTATGAAGAATTTTGCTTGATTTGTTCCCCCCATTGATAAATCCGGTGTTACGACGCCAGCCATATTTCTTTCGCCTCTCCAATGAGATGTTGTTCTATATGTTGTTCTGTTTGGAGTATGTTGCGTTGGAGGGGGGGACTGGGTTTGTGGATATATTTTACCTCTAGGGATGCTTGGTGGGCTTCCAGTTCGGTCAGTTGGGCGGAGTGTTTGCATTTCTCATTCGCACGATACCTGATGTCGGACCCTCGGACTGTGGGCTTTAGGGCTTCCCATAGGGTACCCTTGGATGGGGCCGAAGCTACATTCATGAGAAGATACTCCTGGATTGCCCTAGTGAGTGTCTCCTGGTAATCAGGATCCCGGAGGTGCCATTGGGACATACCCCACCTAAAGGGGGGTTTTGGGAGTGTGTATGGAGTTTAACAGTAACCGGGAAGTGATCCGACAACACCATAGGGAGGTGGGAGATCTGAGAAAATCTATGAATGTAACTACCTGGCGTGAACATGTAGTCCAACTGGGATAGGGTGCCGCGGAAGGTGGACATATAAGTGTAGCTCAGGTCGGCGGGGTGGTACTCATGCCATATGTCCGACCATCCCAGTGTAGTGGCAAAGAGACACAATTTAGATGTATCAGTTGAGTTGCCTGGGTCAGACCCACGCCTTCAATCTAGTGGTGACATGATGTCGTTCTAGTCACCTCCCAAAAAGGTCAAACCGTCCGGGAGTTCACTCCAGAGACGGGAATTTTTATCAACAAATGTATTCCCTAAGGGAGGGGGAGCATAGATACTACCGATGTTAATGTGTTCCCCGTATAGGGTGTCTGATAATATGACGTATCGTCCCCCCCCACCCCCCGGATCTACCCAGTGCTTTGTATGGACAAAAGGGACAAAACAGTGAATGAGAATGGCAGTCCTCCGGGATCCCTTGGTTAACCCTGCATGATATATCAAGTCGTATCCAAACCTGTCCAAGCAGGGAGCCTTGGTGCCCAATAAATGAGTCTCCTGCAGGAGAAGGATGTAGGCCTCGTAACGCTTGGCCTGGTGAAGAATGGCGCCCCTCTTGATTTTATTGAGTAACCCCCTGACATTCCAGGATACCACAGTCAGATCCCCGAGTGGGGGGATATGAGCCTGTGCAGTTATCTAGTGTCTATGTACATGTTGTGAGTACCTAGCATAGCAGGATTTGGGCTGTGTGTCTGCGCTCGTGTAAAAACTGAAACTATCATAACAAAGAACCCCGTGAACCCTTCCCCCCCCCCCCTCCGATACTACCATAAACAAGGAGCATCTGTTGCGGTGAAGGACGCCCCAAGCCTCCAATGGGGGAGCCCAGAGTCCCTCCGCCAATGGTTCCCAACCCTCCCATAAAACTTCAACATGGGGTACTAATGTCTGGGGCTGGGCCGCCTCGTGGCCTGTTGTCCACGCAAACTCAGTGGTTAGTAAGGACAGGATATTCCAAATGTTGAACAATCTGTATGAAGTTAGAGCCAGGGTACCCAGTCAGCCAATTCAAGATGCCCGTTCAGGACATAGGAACGTCAGTCGGAGCCAGATCTGTGTCACCGCTTTGATTTAGTCCTTTTAGATTTGTTCCGCTACGAGCCTTGGGAGGAATCCGACTCCAGCGGTGGCGGAGAATGAGGCTTCAGGTGGGTCTGTTTGTCAGTCCAAGTGAAGACAGCCTCTGGCGTGTCAAGAAAGTGGGACTTGAAGTTAAAAATGACACGCAGTCTGGCTGGATATAGAAGCATATATTGGATATTAAGTTCCCGCAACCTTCGCTGTGCTGCCGTAAAGGATTGGCGTTGTTGTTGCACTACGCGTGTGTAGTCTGGAAAAATCATTATAGGCCGGGAATCGAATACGAGTTTGTCCTTGTGTGATCTATCAACGGCCAACTGACCCAGTTTATTGAAACTCATAGGTTTCTCCATTCATCTCAATCTGGTTTCAGGACCGGCTATTCCACTGAGACGGTGCTTCTTGGCGTCACAGAAATGCTTCACCAGAATTTGGATGCAGGTGACACGGTAGCTCTTGTTTTATTAGACTTGAGTGCGGCCTTTGACACGGTGTCCCACGCTGTGCTGATAAAGACCTTACAATCCATAGGGGTTATTGGCCCTGCACTCAGCTGGCTAACTTCCTTCCTCACCGATCGTACTTTTCAGGTCTTTTCTTCCATTGCTAATTCTAAGACCCACTCTTCTCCCTATGGAGTTCCCCAGGGATCTATTATTAGTCCTCTGCTATTTAATATTTATGTTAGACCCCTGGCAACGATCATTGAGGAGGCTGGGTTGTCACTATTTTCATATGCCGACATCACCCAGAATAATTTTCTCTCTTTGCCAGAAAAACTTCACAGCAATCCTCTTCGGACTGGGCTTAGTAAAGTGGCATCATGGATGCACGCCAATTTCCTCAAGCTTAATGGTGAAAAAACAGAGGTCTTGGTACTGGGTAAAAATAAAGATCTCTGGGGTCCGCAACACTGGCCTACAGAAATGGGTGCGTTGCCTCAACCTTCCCATCATGTTCGCAACCTCGGCTTTATTATTGATGACTCACTATCTTTGCGTCAACAAGCCATGACGGTTGCTACAACATGTTTCACCATTTTGAAATGGCTGAGGAAAATTGTTTGGATGCTACCCAGCCCTACCCAGAGAACCGTAGTCCAGGCCCGTGTTACGTCTAGTCTGGACTACGGTAACATCCTTTACCTGGGAGCCAATAAAGATGTGACACGCAAGCTGCAGCGGGTACACAACTCCGCTGCCAGATTGCTCTGCCAAGTTCCTAAAACAGCCTCTATCTCCGGTGCCTTAAGGGACCTTCATTCGCTTAGGGTTGAAAACCGGGTCAAGTTTAACACTCTGAGCTATATGTTCAGAATTAAGCATGACAGAGCTCCCTTTTATTTGCAAAACGTAGCTCGCCCCTACCTGCCTTCACGTATCCTTCGGTCTATTACCCAGGCTAAATTTTAGGTGCCTAGGGTTAGACTAGTCCGCATGGGTGGCCGCTCTTTCTCGGATTTGAGCCCCGTACTGTGGAATGCCCTTCCTTTGTCTCTTCGCACTCAGACCAACTTCACACTCTTTCGTAAGTCACTTAAAACTTGTTTTTTTAATGAGTAGGTTCCATTCTCTTTTTCTGCTGTCTCTGACGGGCGCCGGGAAACCCTTCTTGGCTGTTGCGCCTATATAAATGTAAAAAAGAAATAAATTGCAATACGGCATCCCGGCCCGTATAGTTGAGCAGTTATGGGATGACTGGCCGGGGGCAGTTTCTTCGTCAATGCCTGATGAGCGCTCTCTACCACGAAGCAGGTGGACAGCATGTCCTCCGGTAGAGATCTCTGAGCTACTGGGTGAGAAAGCGGTTCACTGAGGTGCCTTCACAGCCCTCCAAGAAGCCCACAAAGCAGAGGTTGTTCCACCTGGCATGGCCCTCTGCATCCTCCACCCAAGATGCCAGCTCCTGCGACACCACCATCAGCTTATGAACTTTCTTCTGCAGGGTAGTCACGGTGTCCTCAACGGATGAGACCCACACCTCCACCTCTGTGATGCGATCCACAGCCTTTCTGAGGTCCTGGAGGAGGAAGGAGACCTCAGATCCTACTGCACTGATTTTGGCATCAAGCGTGACCCTGGCCTCCGTGATAGCTACCAAGAGCGCCGCATTGTCCGGTACGGCTCTGCTCGTGTCCCCTCCACCTGGGGTAGTAGTGTAATGGTCGAGGGTGCTCTGTTTGGCTCCTGCCCCACCTGCGCTATCCCATTATTACACGCCGTGGAATGGCTGACCGGGGGTCCCAGGGAGCCAGCAGCCGCGGGGCTCGCCATTCTGTAGGGAAGATCACAATGGGCCTCTGAGCGTCTCGGATTTGTCACGCTGCGGCCCCACGGGTAATATAATACCATGGGCCGGTCCTCACGGAATCTAGCACGTCCCGGGCCACAAGCCGCACCGAGTCTAGCTCAGCCGCCTCTGCAGCCCGTGACGACCAGCCAAGTAGGCCCCCCTACTGGAACCAGACTCGCCAGACCAACAGCCTGCCACGTGCCCCCTCCAAGCCGTCCAGAGTTGGGCCCAATCTTAGTCTTGGCCACGGTGACAGGGCACCCCCTTCACTTGTGGCACCAGTGCAGGCCCAGCGGCGATGCTCCACGCGCCCGACTCAGGGGCACACGCTAGGCCCACCAAATATGCCCAGCAAGGTATGGAAAGGATTCAGAAGTCCACCATGGGGGGGTGACCAACTCCAGCCCTGGAGCCCCAACGCAACATCCACCTGGGCCCACCGTAGTCCCACTAGAGGTAGATAAGGAGGGGGGAAAGCCCAGGGCACGTGGGATCCTTAGTGCGGTAGGCCTCACGGGGCCACGCAGGGCGGGCGTGCAGCGCCACCTATCTTCACCGAGCGCCGAATTTAATGTGCCTCCAGCCAGTGTCTGGGCCCAGGTGCGCTCCACTGCCGGGGGGAACCAATTCAAAGGCTACGCAGGGCCGACGTGCAGCGCCACCTGAGCTTAAAAAAAAAGGGGATGGATTTAACGTTGCCTCCGGCCGTTGTCAGGGCCCAGGTGAGCTCCGCTGCTAGGGGGGGAACCAACTCAGACTGGGAGGTACACACGTGGCTTAAACCGCCTCAGGGAGTTCGGTGGCCTAGCCTGACGGGCCCTGCCCTACAGCAGGCCAGTAGCCATCCCCGGTGAACTGCGCGTCGCCAGCGGTCCACTGCCGCCTCCCCCGTGTCACATGCCTCCGCCTGACCTCTGGGGCCCGATATCCCCCGCAAACTACAGCGGCACTCCAGGTCAGGAGACGGAGAGCTGACAGGCTCTGTCAGGCCCAGGCCCGCGCCACTCCACCGGAGGCTCCGCAAGCGACTCGCGGCCAACAACCGCCGCTTCGCACCTCCAGCCCACAAATGCTGTTCTGGGCGTTGGTGTAATGATACCAATGTCTGATGAGCAGCACTGAGTAGGATTAAGGCGGATTATGTAGGATTTGTGGCGTGGACTTGTAAGGCCCGGTTAGGCTGCGTCTGCCATGTTGGCTGTCCAAGCCACGCCCCCTGTAAAGTCGGATTGTTAATCACTATTTTGTAAATGCCACTTATTTGAAAGTTTGCATTTTCTTATCCTAACCATTTAGTGACTACAGCCTGATCCTGTGTTATATGACTAGGTGTAGCTGGCAGTTGGTCTTTGTGTATTGCTTCCAGACTGTGATATAATGGAAAGCAGGTGTTGGCAGGATAGGATGATGTGAGTTAATAATCAGGAGAGCTGTCACTTACCACACTTGCGCATCACAAAGACTCTGCCTGAGTACTCACAAAAGGCTTGTCACTAGTTTATTGTGACCCTATTCAAACTGGGGCCAGGACAGGGAGGAACAGGGTGCATGGCACCTCAGCGGGTGGAAACCTCTAGAAGCCTCTCCCCACTTCAAAGGAACAACTGGGTATAACTATTGGGCCTCAGACATCAACTCTTCAGTACGCTTCTGGACCTGTGTATACTCTGCCAGGAAGAAGGACTGCTGGGCTGCTGGAAGGACTATAGCTCTGCTGAACTTCTGTTCAGATGGACTGATGCTCTGCTGACCTACTGCCTGCTACCCTCCTGTCTGGGTGAGAAGGACTGGAACTGCACTTCTTGAACCCAGAGTGACCCTGTTGACTGGTCTCCATATCTAAAGCTTCACGTACACAATAGGCTTCCAACATCCTAGCTCCTACTCTGCTGCATGGTGCAACCGACGTAATGCTTCTGCAGCATGGATTGAACCCGTTGCAAAGATTCTCATCGCCGCTACAGCCCAAAACCACTTCTGAACTACCGCTGCATGATGCATCCCAGATGTAGGAAGCTGGCTCTGTATATACTATACCAAAGTAAGGTATAGTGGGCACAGAGTCCAGGGAGTCCCCAGAGGTATAGCAGAGGCTAAATCAGGTAAGTACTAACAGCTCTCGTTGTGGTAATGTGGGTGAGCCATTAGGCTTATTCAGAGGATGTGTTAAGCATGTATTGTATTCACTCACTCAAAACTAATGGCACACACTCAGAGACGGAATCCAGACCAATTAAGTAAGTATAAACAAGCATTTGCAATGCAATCGGTCTCACACTAGTGATAGAGCTATTGGGGTTGCAAATAACCATGTTTCTTAGTTATGCTATTTTGTAAAATACATATCAGCAGTAGCATAAGCAATAAAAGAAAATCCAAGTAGCAAGGAAGGGGTACATTACCACACAGGCTGTTCTTTTCTTACAGCTTATTAGACTTCAGTTTCTGGTAATGAAAACGTACAGGCTTTCTGTAAATGCAGGCATGCGCAAAATAGTTGTACTTTAAAGTGTTGTTTAAGAATTAGCATATTAAATATAGCTGCCTTCATTTGTTATTTTGACCTGGCTAAACAATGAAGTAATACTATTACAAAATGTGCGGCACTAAGCTGCATAATTTGGCTTTTTTTGCAGCATAATGTACTCAGTCCTGTTGCATAATTTGGCACTTTAATGCTGCATAATTCCAATAGCCCTGCTTGTAAGGCAATTATGCAGTGCCAGATGGGCTGCTTTGTGAGGTCAAAGAAAGGGCCGGTATTTTGACCGTTTGTGTGCCTGTTTTATATTCTAGTATGACTACAAGCCAACTGCTTTAAGTTAGTGCAGCACAGCTACGTAACAGTGTTTTTTTTGGTTTTTACTTGTTTATCGGAAACATAAGCTCTATGCAAATCACGGATTCTTTTCCCGACTCAAGTCACTGTATTAGAAATGCCTTACTTAAGCCATGACCAAAGCATTGAATATCAAGAGCTCGATGCCTTATGTTTCATTGCCAGTAGGCGTTTGTGAGGGGCACCATTTAAAAAAAGCTAGAAACATGGATGAGATTAAATCTGGTTAAGCACATTATAACCTTGCCCTTAAAATGGCCAAAATAGAGCTTAAGCATTAGAACTGGGATTGTTTATTGTAGGCTTCACAGAGGCGCCATCCAAATATCTTCTAGCAGGCGATCAATTCAATTAGGGTAAGTGATTGCGTTTTGACCATAATAAGCGCTGACATCACAGAAGCTCAGTGGGTTCCTCATTTTCAGGTCATTTATAGTTTCAATGCTGCTTCTACCCCTTATGCTCAAGGTAAAACTCTTAGTAAAGCTGCTGGTTCCAACTTTAAATATAATTAAATGTTCTTAGCCTTGTAGTGGCCCCCTCAGCTGGTCCCTAGGTTGCACTGATGTGAAAACCCTCCCACCTCACTCAACCCTCCCCAAACTCTCCCCATAATGGGACGACAACATGCCAACTGTTTTTAGAAATGTTTGTATAGTGTGATGTCATCACATGTAATGGTTGAGAAGCTTGTGCCAAAGTGGTGCCAATAGCTTTACTTGTGAAGTACTGTACATAGCTACTCACACCAGTTTTTATTTTTTCACAAAGTATTTTAAGCAAGGCGAGTTTCCGGACATGCATCCTGCGGAGAAGGAATGCGTATTGATTGTAAACCTAGACACTGCTAATGTGTTTAGAGGGGTTGGGCAAGTGCTTAATGGTCCGTTCGTTGGTTTAATTAATTATCTGCACAGAGTTGATTGAATGTATCCTTTTTGGGCGATACCCTTCGCCGTAGATACGAAATGTGCCTTTAAGCGATAAGACACAGTGCTAATGAAGAATGCCGCGAAATTTCATGTGCTCCATAAATTAAATGTAGCTCTTATGCAGAAGCGTGCTTTGGGGGCAGGGCTGATTACCAGGGTCCGTTTATAAGAGGTGTTGAGGCATGTGACATAATTCTTGAAAGATTACAAACATCCGCTACCAAGGTTTCTGTTGCCAGTCTGACCACCCACGGCAACAGTAAATGGCAGCCTTCTACCCAACGCGGAGAAGGGAATTGGAGCTGTGGGTGGATGGACGTCAGAAAAGCTGTGAGATTGGGTCCATCCTCTCTGTAATTGCCCAGCCGTTCACACCTTCGGATTAGTGTGGTGTGGATACGTTTCACAATCATTGTATGCAGCTGAAGCTGCCCAAACAAGCTTTTGCAATGCAATCGGTTTCGCATTTACAAGCATTTGAGCTATTGGCATTGTAAATGACAATGCCTTTTATTTATGAGTGTTTTTAAAAAAAAGATAAATAAAAGGCATTGTTATTTACAATGCCAATTGCTTAAACTCTCGTAAATGCGAGACCTATTGTATTGCAAATGCATTTAGCACCCGTGGTATAAGGATGTTTAAAAAAAGCATTAGGAGAGAGCATGCCCTGCCTGCAACAGCAGGCTGGAGAAAGGTATTTGAGAAAATAGTGCCTGGTGTGAAAATTGCCATTGGTGTGCAGTGGAGAGAGGCAGGCCACCTTAATGCTTTTTCCAAAGCCTCTTTATCCATCTGACCCTGTGAAATATGGCTGTCTCCATTAGGATGGTGATGCAGGTGTACCAGCCAGACTCTCTACTATCTGTATGCAGGGCTGGAAGTGGAAGTATGCATAAGGCTGCCTGTATTAGGCTGGTTGAAATGCATGTGATGCTCCTAAGGTATGTTCTGGCACTGGTTCTAAAACCAGTCTGCTCAATTAGCAGTGAAAGTTTTAGAAAGATCGATGGCAGTCAGCTGCCTAAGTTGCAGGCAACGATACTGTCTTTCAAACTTACTATGCCTTGTAAGCTGTGACACCTGAAGTAGTGCTTCCAATCAAGTAAGGTGACATTCAAATGATGCAGGAAACAGGAAAGCTTATTGAATTATTTTATTAAAAATCAATAACATGGGGGGTTAGGTTGCGGCCCGAAGTTAAACGATGCCTCTTAAATATCTGGGAACCCACGGACCTGCCGGCAAAGGGCAAAAAGTGGGCAACACTGGGGCTTGCAGTGGCAAAACGTAACATTGCCCGCCTGTGGGGGGCGGAGGCACCGCCACAGCTTGGAGCGTGGAAGAAGCACATGGACTGGTGCATGCTGCAGGAGAAGACAGTATATGTTTCGAGAGGTTGCCCCAAGAGCTGGGTGGTGATCTGGTCTCCCTGGAATGTGTACCGAGGTAATATCTGTGAGCCCCTTGAAGAAATGTTATCCAACTGACATTATGAACATGAACATGTTTTCTTTTATTCTCTTGTAACATATTGCACTACAGGATTGTCCTATGATCAACGGCTGAACCACTGTAACCCTAATGACCTAAAAATGTGAAGTGACCGTTTTGTTCCCTTTTTTGTTAATAAAAAGAATTTTTTTTTAAATTAATGTTTTTTTTTTTTTAAATCAATAACAGAATAAACATCAAGAGCAGTAAACAGAAATAAACATCAATCGTAGCAGAAAACAGAGGTCACTTGCTTCAAAAGGTGCAATTGGGTTTAAAGGCTCAAAGGAGGGGGGGGCATAATTAATTCAATATAATTGAAACAAAACAAAGTACCACAAGCATCACAGTCGGGATGGTCGAATGGAGGCAAGATGGGTCGTTTTAATAGCACTCAAATGTGGAGATGCTACAGAAGCACACGGCTTCAAAATAAGTCTGTCAAACCAAGGGTTGCAGACTTCGGGGCAACTCTTATGCATTGCGATTTAAGACTATTTACAAGCATCCACGAGTAGAGACACCAGGGTAACGAGGGCATTCTACGGAATCCAACAGGTGCCACTAACACCTCAGGTACATAAGGCACCCTGCTCCCTGAAAAAGACTAGATATTCACTGGTCCACTGTTATTCAAACAACTGGCTACCCAGATGTGCAAACGATAAAGTTCCTTGCAGAATGCAGTTTCAAGTATCAAGCCTCTTACTCATCACAGAACCGGTTATCAGTACTGGACCTTCAGGTGGCAGCTTAATGCATTCTGGGTATTGATGTCTTGGGTTGTTTCCCCTGAACTAATTGGACTATTAAACCAGATAGCAACTATCTGAAGCTTAAAAACCCATTTCTGAAAACAGTGACTATTATGCACGCTGCTCCTTTACTCTATCCACAGTCTATGAACTGTGGTGAATATGTGCCAATGGCAAAATGTTGTGTGTGATTCAGTCCAACTTATTTATTCACCTTGCTAGTAGGATAGAGCCTCCGCTCTTACCTTGTGGCTGCTCTGTCTGTAACTAGTGAATCCTTGCATGGCCTGGTTTGCACGCTAGCAGCAGGTGTAGGACTGCCAACCTGCTACGCCCACATTAAGTGAGAGTTGTTCTTTGATAAATAGCACACAGCAGGCACAAAAACCGAGCATTCCAATCCATCACTTTTTAGCTTCTCTATGCCATTATAGACAGGCACTGGACAGATACAAATGAGTCTTGGCTACACCCTGCAAGGCGGAGTCCATTCACCACTTTTTGTGCTATGCGAAACTCTCTACTTCTTTAGCAAAATCTTCATTTAATCCTCTGTTACCCGACCTCCCTTCCTTGTCTAGAGGAGATCTGCCAGTTTACAGCGCCATGAAACCGCTGGTGTAAGAGCGCTATATAAGAATTTTTAAACTCAAACTCAAACTCAAACTCAAACTCTCTAAACAGAAGGTGCGTGTCTATATACAGGTCCCTAACTCACTGTAACTAATTTGCATATGAATGGTCCCAGTCCATATAAATACAGGAAGCCTAAAATGATGACGGAATGTGGCCCAGATTAAATGCCAGTGGCTGAGATTAATTCAAGCATTGCACCCTATAGTTGTTGTGCCACAACTTACATAAGGCCCCTTAGCATTGCCAAAACGTTTGTGTAACAATGGAGCTTTCAGAACACAGTATTAATGATTGACAACTGTCTTGCTGTATTAGTGGTTTAATAGAGTTAGTGGCCCCTTTGGAAGTTACTAGGCGCAGTGGCGCACGGAAACTGCATGGACTAGTTCTCCTTGATAAAAGCAGCCGAAATTTCCAGGGGAAATTAGAAGGAAGAATGATGAAATATTGGCCCTGGAATTACAGACTCCACTGGTAAGTGCTCGTTACTCAGGAAGATTCAGGGGTCTAGTCTGCAGTATCTGTTAATTCAGGAGGTCTGTTGTCACAGGAATCTCCGGGGTAAAGACGTAATTTTCCTCAGGCCACGGGGTAATGAGGCAGTTGGCAAAATACTCTATATTTGACCATAAACTGTCATCACTGCCTTTTATTTTTTAGAACAAACCCTCATAACGCCAGCGGTAGTAAATGGTAAAGTAAACATGCTGTAGGTCACTCGGATTGCTTTTGTTTAAATAACCATTTCACGTGCCTAGAGGAGATTCCTTGCACGGCGAGTGCTATGAAAGATGCCTGCAGTTTTACTTTTAGACCCGTTAATCTTTGGGTGGCTGGATGTCGTCCGTCATGCCCTAGAGAGAAGGACTGGGTGAGGGTGTAAATTGAGACATTTGGAGTGGTTTGTCTGCATGTGGATGGTACAAGGTCTAGATAGAGATGCGGAGAGAGAAACGCTGCAGTAAGCAAGTCTCTGTGGAACGCGCACACAGTACATTTGGAAGAGGGTACCGAATCACATAATACACCGCTTCTATTTTGAGCTTTTAAATAGTGTCGCTGCTGAGTAATAACATCGAAATGTAGCGCCACGGAAATTCAAGGAGAAATAAACATAGCGCCAAGCACTGATTTTTAAAGGCCACGTGTGACATTTCCACAACTGTGCACAAGAAGCACGAACATTTCCGAGGCGAATCTTACCTGACTAGCTTTGTTCAATGCTCCATCTTGTGTAGCTCTCTACCTCAGGGGTGCCTCCATGCCACCAGTGAGGTCTCGCCGAGAGGGGCTGCCTGCTGAAACCCTATGACTGTGTGTGGCATGCAGCAGTGTGTGGCGTGCAGGAGTGTGTGGCGTGCAGCAGTGTGTGGCGTGCAGCGGCATGCAGCAGTGTGTGGCGTGCAGCAGTGTGTGGCGTGCAGCAGTATGCGGCATGTAGCAGTGTGCGGCGTGCAGCAGTGTGAGGCGTGAATCAGTGTGAGGCTTGCAGCAGTGTGAGGAGTGCAGCAGTGTGAGGCGTGCAGCAGTGTGAGGCGTGCAGCAGTGTGAGGCGTGCGGCAGTGTGCGGCGTGCAGCAGTGTGTGGCGTGCAGCAGTGTGTGGCGTGCAGCAGTGTTTCGTGTAGCATTGTGCGGCGTGCAGCAGTGTGTGGCAAGCAACTTACACCGTTTTCCTTCTTGTATAGCAGGGACTGGAGAAAAGCAGATTTGACTCCAAATGTTATTTCATTAAATCTTTTTGCTTAAGACAAAAAGGAGTTTATGCAATCTGAGATAATGCAAACTGTTTTTCCCTCAAACATTGTCTCATCTTTTACAGTTCAAAATGGGAGCAAAATGCATTTATCTTCTTCTTTATTTTAATTCAAAAAAATGAGAACATTCTATTTATTTCATTTGCTTTTTGTCCTGGTGGAAATATGCATATAATAACAAGCAAAATATATGGCGTAAAACCTAGGTCGAATTAAAGTGATGTTGGTTTAATGGTTCTGGTTCAATTTTTCACCGATATTTACAGATTATACAGTTAGCGTGTGTCCAGGTGCAAGTGTAAATGGCTACATTTCACCCCTGCAGTCTATGTTATCTGGAAATGACTGGGTCAAAATTGTGTCTGCACCAGTGATGGCTAGCCTCCTGTTTGCACATTTCCATCTTACAAGTAACAAAAATAGAGCAAAACACTTTACTCCATTTTTGGCCCAATGCAAACATCTTTCCAAAAACATGATTGCAGGAAAACCTCTTTGTTTAATTCCGAGTGAAGCAAGGAACAGATATCGTGTAAAATCAACGTGCAATTCTTTTGCACTGGTGCAAAGTTTACGTAATGTGCCACATGACAATCAAGCACACGAACAAAGAAATAGGAGATTTGTGTCCTGCAAGCTGTCTGGGGACACTCCCGCGGGCTGGTTGTTTATGTGCCCGGCGTAAAGACACGGACAAGGAGAGGCAGTGAAAAGCTGGGGCAGTGCAGGAATGCAGTGCCCCTTTTTTTTATAATGCAAGGTGTGCCGGCTTTTATTGCTGTGACCTGGTCACGCTGTGCTAGAGGGTCTCTCGGTTGTTTGTTTTCCCTTCTCTTATCAGTGCTTCAGGATGATACCAAGAGTGTGCACTGTCAACAAACTCTTCGTCAGCAGAGGTCACAGCAGTGTCACTCAGCGGCACCCATGCAGAGGCAGCGGCATGTTAGTACTGTAAACCCGCCGGTGCACATGTTGAAAAACACAGGCTGCTCACATATATCAGGTGTCAGCGTGCTCGGAAATCTGCTCTTACGTGAAAGCATCTCCGAGAATCGGTACAATATTGGTAGGCGTTTGTAGGTGCAATCTTTAAATTAAAGCGTCCTTCCCATAGCATGTGTCCACTAGGGAGACACGAACTTTAGTAAGAAGGCAGCTGTACCCCACTCGCCCCGAACTTGTCCTTACCAGAAGTGGCGCTAGGCTGACAAATGACAAAGCCCACCTAAGGGGCAGCATGTTTTCTTTTTGTTTTGTTTGAGGTAATAATGATGAGTAGCCATAAAATAGTCCGCCCTCCTAAAGCCATCTGGACATCTTAAAGGAACCATGCTTGTCCAGAGAATAAAAAACAAGCGGAAGTGATCGCGTTTGCGATCAAACATCAAAGCGGCAAAAGTGAAAGTAATCGAGCAGAGCATCAAAGGGCTGGGTGAGAAGGGAGGGGGGAATGCAATGAGCAGAGGAGCAGCTGTGCACGTGCATGTGATCGTGCACTCAAGGTTTAGGCCAGCCAAAAGACTGTGGGTAGCACTTTGAAAATCCCACATATAAAATGTCTCTTCGAGCCTTTGGCTCGCGAGACCTAAAAAACGGCAAGTTTAGACAAGTCAAGGTTGCCTTATTATATTTACAAAGGGCTGAGGCCCCACTGACCCTTGCATGTATAACAAATTTCTTAAAGGTTGCATTTAGATTAAGAAACACTAGAGGGCAGTTTGGTTTAAAAAGGGCTAAATGTATTTAATGAAAATGTTTTATGTTTAAAACGTTTTTATTGAGACAAAACAAACCATGGGGGAGGGGGACAGGAGTCAGGATACGTGGAATACAGTCAAAGAAGAAGGGATGCATCTCCAGAGGGTTGGCAATAGGTGAAGCGTTGGCTCAGAGGGAAGAACACAGTAAATGAACGCTAGAATTACAAGCTGTGGAATCCCACGCGCGTATCCGACACCCAAAAGCAGAGCAATAAAACCCCCCCCAATCAACCCCTCAACAGAACACAGTCCCCCCCCTCCCATCCCCCATCCTCCCAGTACAAAAACAACAACACTCCCCCCTCCCCCCGTCCTATGGTCCCGCAGCAAAGTAGCCCTAACCAGGAAGCCCCGCACAGCCCCCCCCCCCCCCCGCCGGGGGTCCCCATCTCACATGTAAGCTAGTCCGCCGGGGTCACCGGCGGCCGCAGCCTGAGAAGCCTAAGATACCTCGGGCAGGTGAGCTCCCGGAATTCAGTGGACAGCAGCGCTAGAAAGGGTTGCCATAGCTCCTCAAATTGGTCTATCTCCCCCGCAACCGTAAGCGACAGCTTCTCCATCCCCAGCACATGCCAGAGTCTGTGCAACCAACCGGTGATGGAGGGGGCGGTGGATGTGCGCCAGTGGATCAGAATGTTCTGAACCGCAGACCCCAGCGCTATCGCAATCTGCCTACCCCTGCGGGACTTCAGTGGGTACATTAGGTCATTGGGGAGGCCCAGCAGGACATACGCCGGGAGGCGCGGCAGCTCTATGCCAAAGTGCTCATCCACCTCGTCCAGAACTTCCTTCCAGTAGGCGGTCAGCACTGGGCAATCCCATAGGATGTGTGTAAGGGTACCTTCCTGCCCGCAGCTCCGCCAGCACCCCTTGTCAGTGTGTCTATGCATTTCATACAGTCTCTCCGGGGTGTAGTACCAGTATGTGGACACTTTAGTGAAGGTTTCCGTAAGGCCCGTGTGGTATGCAGAGTGCCGCGCCCGATACGCAATTTTGTCCCATTCCTTGTGGCTGAGTGTCCTACCCAATTCCCTGTGCCAACGCTCCCTCCCCGGATTGTAGTAGTGAAACGGCGGGGGTTGTAGGTGTTTGTACAGATCAGTGATCAGTTTAGCGTCGGAGGTCCGAGTAGCCAACCACCGCTCATACGGTGTAATTGGACGGGCAGCGGCGGCACGCACCTGAGGCTGGAGGGCCCAATGCCGAACTTGCATGTAGCGCAATCTGTCCAGCTCCGTCAGGCCGAACTCCTGGCGGAGTTGCTGAAAAGGAACCACTCCTTCCGGGCCATAGATCTGGAAGAGTGCCCTGCAGCCCGCCTGCACCCAGTGGGAGAAAACCCCCGGCTCCATCCCAGGGGAGAAGTCCGGGTTGCCCGCAATGGGCGTGAGCGGCGAAGGGAAGGTGGTAAGGCCCCGGGCCTCACAGACCGCGTCCCACACACGCAGGGGGACCCGCGTAACAAAGGAAGCGTAAAGATTAGCGGGGCGGTGCGCGCGGCGCAGGAATGGAACCTCTTGTAAGGTGCGGCCCGCCACTGCCTGGTCTTGGAAGAGCCAATGTTTGTCGGACTCCCACCTGCTCCACTCCACCAGATAGCGGAGCTGTGCCGCCTGAAAGTACTTACGGAGGTCCGGAATGCCGAGACCCCCCGCTTCCGGAGCAAGCGTGGAGAGGACCCTCTTCATGCGTGGCCTGCGGCCCTGCCAGACAAAGCGGGAGATGTCAGCCTGCATTTGTCGTATCCAGCCCACCGGGGGTTGGAGTGGAAGGGCCCGGAAAAGATATAGTATCTGGGGCAGCACCGTCATTTTGACCGCCGCGATTCGCCCCAGCCAGGACAGCAGGCCCTTGTTCCAGCGGCCAAGCTCGTCCTTGATCTTCCTGCTGAGGGAGGCATAATTGGCCGTAACCATCTCCGACAGTGTAGGCGCCAGCAGAATCCCCAGATACGGCACCGTGGACGAGGACCACTGCATGGGGAAGAGCCGTTGAAGATCCCTCCTGGTTTCCGCAGCCAGGGACACGTCCAGTGCCATCGACTTGCTCATATTCATTTTGAAGCCGGCCACCCCCGCGAAGGCGTCCAACTCTCGGAGGCAAGTAGGCAGCGACCTCCTAGGGTCGTCCAAAGTCAGCAGGACATCGTCCGCATAGAGACTGACGGTGTGGACGTACTGGCCCATCCGGACCCCGACAGCATCCGGATTGTCACGAATCCTCTGAGCAAACGGCTCCATGTAGAGGGCAAACAGGAGCGGCGAGAGAGGGCAGCCCTGCCGCGTGCCGCGCTCGATGGCAAAGCTACCAGAGCTACACCCGTTTACCCGCACCGACGCTGAAGGATGCTTATAGCAATTAAATACCATGGTGCGGAACTTATCGCCGATTCCCAGTTTCTTAAGGACCCGCTCAAGATACGGCCAGTGAACTCTGTCGAAGGCCTTCTCTGCATCAACGGACAACAACATCCGCTCCCCCGAGATCCTTGAGGCCTTCTCCAGAACATGTGTCACCCTCTTGGTGTTGTCAACCGTCTGTCTACCGGGCACAAAACCAGCCTGGTCCGCCTCCACCAGGTCGGGGAGGTGTGGACCCAGCCTGGCTGCGAGAATCCCCGTGTACAACTTGAGGTCGACATTTAGGAGAGAGATGGGCCGGTATGAGCCGCAAAGGGCCCGGTCCTTCCCAGGCTTCGGGATTACCGCGACCGTCGCCCTCAGGAGATCCGGAGGGATGGCTCCCGGTGCGGAGAAAGAGTTAAACAGCCGCGTAAGGACAGGGGCCACGGCCGTGCAAAAGGTCTTGTAGAATAGCGACGTGAACCCGTCCGGGCCCGGGGCCTTGCCATGTTTCAGCCGCGCAATAGCTGAAATCACTTCCTCCACATGGATGTCCCGCTCCAGGTGGTCAGCCTGAGCCGGGTCCAGTACCGGGAGGGTCACCGACTCCAAATAGCTATCGGTCTCCCGTGGCGGGGAGGGCTCCTCAGCATACAGCGCCTCGTAGAAGCCGCGGAAAGACTCCGCTACTTCCGCGTCCCCGGAGACAACCCCCCCGTCCGCGCCCACCAATTCTTTCACGACGCTGCGCTGTTGCGCGACCCGGAGCCGGTGTGCTAGGAGCTTGCCACATCTGTCCCCCCCCAGTGTAGTAGGCATGTTTCAAACGTAAGGCGGCGTACTCCGCCCTATCAAGATCCAGAGCCGAGAGGAGCTTCCTCGCTGCCTTCAACTGCCTCCAGACCCTCGGCGCTCCCGTACGGCGGTGGACCTGCTCAAGCTCCCGAACTTGAGCCGTCAACTCATCCCTCTTCAGTTGTCGCTCCTTATTCTCGGCTGCAGAGATAGAGATGAATTCCCCCCGTAGGACGGCCTTCAATGCCGCCCACTGTGTCGCCTGCGAGGTGTCAGTGTTGCTATTGTGAGTGAGATAGTCCTGTATGACCTCCCCGATGCGTTGCACCACCGATTTTTTGTGTAGAAGTGTGTCCCGGAGGCGCCACACCCCCCGAGAGGGGGAGGCCGCCGGCCACTGGAAAACGCCGATAACTGGAGAGTGGTCAGACAGGGTCAGGACCCCGATGTCCGCCGCCGTGGCAGCGGCACGCATCGGTCCACTCACCAGGAGGTAGTCCAGCCGTGAGTAAGTGCGGTGTGCGTGCGAGAAGAAAGAGTAGTCCCTATCCGTGGGGTGCAGGGAGCGCCAGAGATCATGCAAGTCCATGTCCGCAATTCGGGCCTTCCCAGCCTGGGACAGTTCCCCCGTCTGCGGGAAGCGCTGCGCCGATCTGTCCATCCCAGAGTCAAAGACAATGTTGAGGTCTCCGCCCAAGATAACGTGTCGGTCCGGGGAAGCAGTGACATCCACCAGCGCGGAGTCTAGGAAGCGCTCCTGGTGCTCGTTTGGGCTATAAACGGAGCCAACCGTAAATGCTATGCCTCCCAGGCTCATGCGATACGCAAGGAGCCTCCCCTTCTGTTCAGCACACTTATGCAACACCTCCCCCCGAAAGGAGCTCGCTAGGAGAATGGCTACCCCTGCCGTCTTGTTCGCTGCCGAGGAAAAGAACTGGGTGGGGAACTTAGCAGAGCGCATCCTGTGGCAGTCTCGGGGCAATAAGTGTGTCTCCTGCAAAAGGCAAATGTCCGCCTGCGTCCCCTCCAGCAACGACAGGATCGCCCTGCGCTTCACCGGGTTATTCAGACCCTGAACATTAAATGAAAATGTTTTAATCCGTAAATGCACTGAATTGAATGTGGGTACTTTTGTCTTTTTTGCACTTTTATGGTATTTTTTAGATATCGAATAAAGGTTTGATTTGAATTTGATTTTGAATTTGACTACCCTTAGTACTGTTTTTAATTATGTACTCTTGTTAAGATGTGACACTCTGCACTTTAGGAATCATTATGTACCTTTATGCACCAACACTTTACCTCCCAAGACTGGATGTAATATTCCCTGATTAGCCTATAACGCTTTATTGTCTCTAGCCCTCTAAGCATGTTTAATGACTGCTCCATGGATTTTAAACATCTTATAAATGTATTTTAAAATTCTTATATTTGTATGAACTAGAAATGACAATGTAAATGTAGGAATGTTTTTATAATAGTATGCTTTTATGGTGAGATTTATTGCACCGAATAAAGCGGATTTTGATTTTGATTTGAACTAGGGAAATTGTACTAGTCAAATAAAAACAGCTGACATCATTAGATAAGTAGAGATCCCTGGAATGCAGCTCGTATGTTTCCACAGCAGCTCAGTCAGATCCAAAAATATACAGGGCAGCAACCGATCTAGCAGAAGCCATTAGCAAGTGAATTTCCACGAGGAAGTGTCACGGACATCGAAAAAGTCAAAAATACCATTTGCAAAAAACAATTGTTGAGTTTGCATCGCTTCTAATGTAGGTAATGGTAATGCGCTTTAGGCAGGTTTGCAAAGTAATAACAGATAAGAGATTTATTAGTAAATGCATGCTTACACACACCGCTTAAATGGGCTTTTCAGCTGCCCACAATTAAAAGCTGGACACACATTAGTTCTAGGGGTGGGGTTAAACTTGACGTAACTTTCCATTGTTCGTAAATTACAAAGAGCTACACACACACTACTCAAAGCGTTTAAGAAACTTCATACTTGTTCTGTTTTGTATGACGTTATGGGATCAATAAACTGCTGCAGAATACCTGGAGTGGGAAGATATATTGAAGGGCACCCTTAAAGATTTCTACTGAATCAAGCATGTGAGGTTGGCAGTCATTTGTTATACTTAATGAGGCAGATCGCTCCAGAGAGGCCCATTCACAAAGAGTGCGACTTAGTCTTGTAGTACTCTTGGAATTCAAGAGTAAGTAAGTAACCGCAAAAAAATTGCTTATCGCTTCTTTGGTGTATGGAAAATGTCTTTTAAATCAGAGGTCAAACTGGAAACATAAGTGCATCGTCACATTGTTTTATATTTAAAGTAGTAATGGATTATGCCCGTTTGAGGTATAGAGTACACTACTGTTTCAAAGAGATTAGAAAACAGAGCAAAATTTGGTTTTCGTGTCCCAGAGAAACAGTTCTAAAAATAAAGTAAGACATTTTGCTCAGCTCCATGCAGTAACAACCCCACAGAAATAGAAACAGATATGATTTTAACATTGCAGCAGCCTTCCAGTAGGAAGGGAATGGCATATTACATTTTAATTCAATGTGTTAACGTACAGCATCATAAGTTGCCTCCCTGGTTCTGAAAATAAAGCTTTCCGACACAGTGAATCAAGTTGTGTGTGTGAAACTTCGAAAACTTTTGAACCGGACGTCATTGTACCTGAAACGAAGCAATGTGCAGTTTTACAGAGCGAACAGGCTGTTGTGCAACTGCTACTCGCCCCTTTACAGTGAAATGACACGAGTTCGAACTCCACAGCTCTCCGTGGTTAGGGATGTGTCGGGATTCTGAGACTTAAATTTCAACTTTTTAAAATGTATTTCACTTCTTTGAAATATTAAAAATACATTTATTTATTTCGCGATTTTTATTGCGCAAACAAATACCCGAAGGTGTCTCGGCGCATGTGACAAAAACGAGAGACCAAGCCGCAGGATTACTGATTGAACAGCCATGTCTTTAAGAGCCTACGAAAGCTTATCAAGTTGGGGGCAGTTTTTATGGTGAGTGGCAAAAGGTTCCAGAGTTTAGGTGTGGCAACCAGGAAGCGCCTGTCTCCCCAGGTTGCCGTTCTGGTGCGAGGTAAAGGAAGCAGGCAGGAGTTGGCGGATCTCAGCTGTCTCTTGGGGCTATACAACTGGAATGCTTCAATCAGAAACTTTGGACCGACGCCATGCACTGCCTTATAGGCAATGCAGAGGGCCTTGAATTTAATGCGGCCCTCTACTCTTAGCCAATGCAGGTGACGAATGGCTGGAGTAGTTGGCTGGCGGCGGGGGATGTCAAGAAGAATTCTTGCAGCAGCATTTTGTATGGACTGCAACTTAGATAGAACGAGTTTCTGAGTATTAAGGAAGAGGGCGTTCCCATAATCCCACGACGTTTAACACAGTAAATTAAAGAGCACATGTTCATCTTTTGTTACCCAAAATGTCACAAAAGATAAAGAACGGAAAATCAAGCAAGTGTTCAAAATTATTTGAAAAACCTCGGAAGACTGAATGCGCGCACGGTAAATGGCAAAGGAAGGGGTGCTGCGAGACCCCCTGGCTCCAGACAAAGGGTGTGGGCGTTTTCCATGCAAGCATCACCACGAACACCTCGGTGTAAATATTAAAAATAAGAAGGCACTGGTTGTAGATAGAGTTCTTCTTTTTGCGAATTGTTGATCTGCATAATTAAGTAAATTTGGGGGTTGTAGACAAGAAGCACTAGTAAAAAAGCATGAGAGTTTACGCTAAATCTTCAAAATGGAGCAATTTCGTTCGGCGTCACGTTTCCCTAATGATCATGTATAGCATTATTTATTTAAAATTGTGCAAAATGGACTAACATGATTTTGCCTTTCACGGTTTATTAAACAAAGTAAGCCAATTTTACCTCAAAGTTAGACCTATCTTTTGCGTGTTAAAATGGAGCAAGAAACTTTTTATCGGATTCTACTGTCTCCTTCCTGCTCTTTTCTCCTCAACCCGTCCTACCAGGTATGCCACGGACCACGGGGTGTGGCGCAGGAAGGAGGATCGGTGTTGGACTTTCAAGGGAAACCTTGGGGCGCTCGGTCCTGTGTTATTGTTTAGCTCTGTGGGCTCTGCTGCATGTCACAGGAGGTGCATGGTGCACAATGGTGGTTGCACAGTACCCCCATGTGTGGGCGGCGCTGAAACATTTAAAAAACAAACCCGAGCTCTTGTGCACTCCCTCCACTTGGTTGTTGATCAGTTCTTTCTCTCCCAGCTTGAAAAAATAGTGCTTCATGCGCAGGAGAGTCTGTTTAGCGGCTGCTAGACGACGCATGCGTAATATAGCCGGCTGGACAGCCAATCCGATGAGAAAACAAGCATTTCTAAATGCAATAGGACTCGTATTACACGAGCCCTATTGCATTATAAACAAAAGTGCCTGCCTCCAAGAAGGCATGATCGGGAGTGGAGTGGGGGAGGGTTGGGGGTGCGGAAATGTTACAGACTGCGGGAGGGAAGGGGGGGCCAAAGGAACAAAAGAGTTTGTAAAGTAAAGGGGCCAATAGCCATGGAAGGATTAAAATGACGACATGGCCATGAGAAGGAGGGACAAACAAGCCAAAAACAAATCAGAAAGCAGCATTTCTGATTAAAGCCAATGAAAAACATGGACGGAAAGTGGGTGGAGCTTCCCCCACAATACTGTATACTGCATGTTTCGCAAAGCGAACAGTGCGTTGCACTGCAACGCTATGCGAAACCTAAAAAACTAGAAGTACTTTGCAAGAAGCATCCACCCCATCAAGCGCCAACATTATAAGACCCTAGGTCCCTCGTGACTTATCAGGAAAGCTGCGGAATGAACGAGCAGTGTCTTGAGGAAGAATTTAATTAAATAGATACGGCCTGATACCACTACACTGGAGAAACTGACACCAGTGTAGTGTTATCAGGCTGTGTGTATTTAATAGAATTCTTCCTCAAAATCAAACAAATGCTTTTTTTGGGGTTTTTTGGCATATATTTATATAGTGCGAACTCACTTGAAGGTATTGGCGCTCTTTACATGAGCACCAGTTACGTTACCGAAACGATATACCACTGTATAAGGGTGCAGTCCTTCAAGAGAGACGCCGAGTCAGCGTTTCACCACAATGCATATCAGTCCCATGAATTCCTCATTACCCCCTCATGGGTCCTCCCCGTCCCAGTCCTTACTACGTGAGGCAGTCCTGCCTCCACCCAGCCAATCAAAACTCTAAAAACCAAAGGTTAAAGGTTACATAAGCCCCTCCCACCCACCGCCATGCCTGTTTTTTTTCTGCTCCAACGGCGGTCGGAACGCTGGTGCTCCGGATTCCTGTGTCTGTTTCCAGTAATTCCTGGGGACTGGTTGCAGTACCGTGAGTGTTTTTTCTGCATTTTGTGTAGCTAAATGCTGTTTGTTTGATGTTTTTTCTCTGCGCGGCCGTTCCGGTGCTCCAGTCGGCCGCACTCCTGTTCTGGGGTCAGGACGCTCCCCGCGCATGTGCTGGGCTGGGGCGGGCAGCTCTCCTAGTGTCCTGGCCCTGGGTCGTTCCGGCGCTGTTGATTAATGCAGCATCCGGCCCCCGCAGCCATGTCTGTTGTATGTGGCTGTGGGTGGAGACTGCAGGGCTGCCCTTTTTAGGTCTCGCGAGCCAAAGGCTCGAAGAGACATTTTATATGTGGGATTTTCAAAGTGCTACCCACAGTTTTGGCTGGCCTAAACCTTGAGTGCACGATCACATGCACGTGCACAGCTGCTCCCACTCCCCCTCCCTTCTCTATAGCTTTGGCTCCTTTGTTTTTTATTACACCCTCCCTTCTCTCCCCGCTGTTTTCACACTACCCCCTCCCTTCTAATCAGTTTCCTTTCTGCTCCCTTGATCGCGTCTCCGATCACTGAGCCTGTCTCTCTCTTTTTCAGCTGTCGCTATCTGCCTCTCTGTGCTTCAGTCTGCGCCCCTCTTTCCCACTGTCATTCTCCGCTTCTGTCTTCCCCCCTGAATGTCTCTATCTTTTCCATTGTGTCTCCTTGTCTATCTCTCCACAGTCCGCATCTGCCTCGCTCTGTGTATCAGTCTCCCTGTGTCTGTGCATTGCACTGTTTCTGTCACCGCCACTCTATCGTTTCCCCTGTATTTCCCTCCCTCTCTGCTCCGCTATCTGCCTCTGCTGATTCCCTTTCTATTCCCCTGACTGTCTCTGCCCCTCTTTCTTCCACTGTCTGCCCCAGATAGTCTCTCTGACTGCCTGTCTCTTTCTGTTCCGATGTCTCTCTTTTCTACCTTGCCAGTCTCACTCTTCCACGGTCCATCTCTGCCCCGCCCTCTCTTTTTGACTTGCTCTCTCTGCCCGTTTCATTTTTTTCTTCCGCTGAATGTCTCTTTTTCTTTCTTTGACTGCCTGTCTCTTTCTCTTCCGTTGACTTTCTGTCTGCTGTCTTTTCTACTTGGCCTCGCTCCTCTCGCTCTCTCTCTCTCTTTATGCTTTTATCTCACTCTGCTGCCTGTCTCTGCCTCTCTCACTAACCACTGCCTGGCTTGCGTCTCTCTGTGACTGCCTCTCTCCCTCTCTTGGACTGTCCCTCTCCTCTACCCCTCCTGTGTGCTCTCTCTCCTCTACCCCTCCCGTGTGCTCTCTCTCTCCCCCCCGCACGCTTTCTCCCCTCTACAGCCCTCCTCTGCCTCGTGCTCCACGACGCAGTCTCTTCCTTTATCTTTAATTTTTGGCCGAGGCGCCGCCAGCCAGAACCAAAACAAACCGCAGAAATATTTCCAAGCAGGCCTCTCTGTGCTTCAGTCTGCGCCCCTCTTTCCCACTGTCATTCTCCGCTTCTGTCTTCCCCCCTGAATGTCTCTATCTTTTCCATTGTGTCTCCTTGTCTATCTCTCCACAGTCCGCATCTGCCTCGCTCTGTGTATCAGTCTCCCTGTCTCTGTGCATTGCACTGTTTCTGTCACCGCCACTCTATTGTTTCCCCTGTATTTCCCTCCCTCTCTGCTCCGCTATCTGCCTCTGCTGATTCCCTTTCTTTTCCCCTGTCTCTGCCCCTCTTTCTTCCACTGTCTGCCCCAGATAGTCTCTCTGACTGCCTGTCTCTTTCTGTTCCGATGTCTCTCTTTTCTACCTTGCCAGTCTCACTCTTCCACGGTCCATCTCTGCCCCGCCCTCTCTTTTTGACTTGCTCTCTCTACCCGTTTCATTTTTTTCTTCCACTGAATGTCTCTTTTTCTTTCTTTGACTGCCTGTCTCTTTCTCTTCCGTTGACTTTCTGTCTGCCTGTCTTTTCTACTTGGCCTCGCTCCTCTCGCTCTCTCTCTCTCTCTTTATGCTTTTCTCTCACTCCGCTGCCTGTCTCTGCCTCTCTCACTAACCACTGCCTGGCTTGCGTCTCTCTGTGACTGCCTCTCTCCCTCTCTTGGACTGTCTCTCTCCTCTACCCCTCCTGTGTGCTCTCTCTCCTCTACCCCTCCCTTGTGCTCTCTATCTCCCCCCCCCGCACGCTTTCTCCCCTCTACAGCCCTCCTCTGCCTCGTGCTCCACGACACAGTCTCTTCCTTTATCTTTAATTTTTGGCCGAGGCGCCGCCAGCCAGAACCAAAACAAACCGCAGAAATATTTCCAAGCAGGCCTCTCTGTGCTTCAGTCTGCGCCCCTCTTTCCCACTGTCATTCTCCGCTTCTGTCTTCCCCCCTGAATGTCTCTATCTTTTCCATTGTGTCTCCTTGTCTATCTCTCCACAGTCCGCATCTGCCTCGCTCTATGTATCAGTCTCCCTGTCTCTGTGCATTGCACTGTTTCTGTCACCGCCACTCTATCGTTTCCCCTGTATTTCCCTCCCTCTCTGCTCCGCTATCTGCCTCTGCTGATTCCCTTTCTTTTCCCCTGACTGTCTCTGCCCCTCTTTCTTCCACTGTCTGCCCCAGATAGTCTCTCTGACTGCCTGTCTCTTTCTGTTCCGATGTCTCTCTTTTCTACCTTGCCAGTCTCACTCTTCCACGGTCCATCTCTGCCCCGCCCTCTCTTTTTGACTTGCTCTCTCTGCCCGTTTCATTTTTTAGGTCTCGCGAGCCAAAGGCTCGAAGAGACATTTTATATGTGGGATTTTCAAAGTGCTACCCACAGTCTTTTGGCTGGCCTAAACCTTGAGTGCACGATCACATGCACGTGCACAGCTGCTCCTCTGCTCATTGCATTCCCCCCTCCCTTCTCACCCAGCCCTTTGATGCTCTGCTGGATTACTTTCACTTTCACCGTTTTTACCCTTGCATTCCCCCCTCCCTTCTCACCTAGCCCTTTGATGCTCTGCTCGCATCTCCCTCCTCCCTGGGCGTGAAGGGAGACAGAGCCATCCTGCTTGATTAATGGCTTTGCATTCCCATGTGTTCCCGTAGTAAACATGCCCGAGGCGCCAGCCGAGCACAAGTCGCACGGAGACATTCTCTTGCAAAATCGCATCAAACTGAACAAGCATTTACAATGCAATGGTTTCGGCATTGTTAAAGTTAGAGCTATTGGCATTGCTCATGACATTATTTTTGTTTATGTTTTTGTTTTTAAAACCTTTAAAGAAACGGCATTGTTATTTACAATGTCAATAGCTGAATCTCTCTCAAATGCGAGACCTATTGCATTTGCACCCACACACAAAGCCACACACACAAAGCCACCCACACACACTAGCACTTGGGTAGGCAGAGTATAATTACCGGTAGATTTAGGATGTTTCACTGGGATTGATTACCCCTAAATTGCAGTGCCCTGAAATCCCTTCTGTGTTCTGCAGATTTTATATTTTTTTAAGTATGCGACCTTCTCAGTAATCAGAAGCTTTGCTTCCACATTTCTAGAGTAATTAGCATTTGTACGATATTATTAATCCCCACTGTGCTATAATTATGTGAGACAGGCCAAGGCTATTTTATATGCTAATCACTTTCTAATGGTTGGGTATCACATATCAACTGCTTATTTCGTGGCATGGAAAATTGTATTTGCAAGAAGTGCAATTAGAAATAGATGACATCAATAGACGAGATATTGTGTGATTATATTCCACTTCCTTGTTGCGGCTGTTCACAAAATCAGTGATAGTGTTTTATTTTCCACTTTAATGGCGAATGTAGAATTGCCGTGCTTAAGACAAGTGAGATGTGACTAGAATGCGCGCCGACTAAAGCCATTGTCTGTATAACAAGCAAAAACCCAGTCTGCTCATTAATTTGTAAAAGAAAAAGACGATGCGAAAGTAGTGTTGGCTGGCCCAATTTGTACTGAAGAACGACTCGGTATAAAATATTCGTCTGCGTTTCGCTTGCTGTGGTGTTTTCCTTGCTCTCTCAACTTTAGTTTCAGACACTAATGCCCCGCGCGACGTTAATAAACACTGACAGTGTCACTGTGGGCCCCTTTCCATCTCCGTGACACGGAGTCGGATATTACGCAGTGACTCTCTGAGCCGCTTTAACGACACAAGGCGTCTCCGATTGCTAATTCCAAGGCCGAAGGTTCGGAAGGGCGCCTGCAGGCAGGAAGGTCGCCAGTTCAGGGCTCACTGCTTTCCTCCAGAGTAGACCAGAATGAAAGTATTGTTCACAAAACGGTCATGCGAGTCACATATTCATACATGCCAATTTGGAGGCCAGTGCCCTTAAAAATAAACTCTGCTCCTCACGGCTGAATTAATATTTAGCATACAGAGTTTTTTTAAATAATTGCTTCATACACAACTGTAGGAAATTATATTGGAAGCGACGATTCACTTCCGATGAACTAAGAGTGTATGTGTCGATTTTAGAGAATTTCAAACATCTGTTTGCATAACTGGGAAGTGAGAATATCAATATTTCCTTGTTTTACCTGTCAAGATAATGTGCTCCAGAAATTATTTTACCATCGCACACAGAATTAAAAACAAATGTAAGTCAACTTGTTAATTGGAGTAAAAATAAGCGGTAAGAGTCTATGTGGATCTTAAACCAGGTAAAACATTAAAACTCTTCGGTTCCCATGACACATTCCAAGATGAAATGAAGCTGAAAGGATGCCAGGTTAGCGCACGCGTGGACTTATAACATTCACATTTTTAAAATAAAAGAGTAACACTTTTAAGTTGACTTAGCGGATTTTGTGAACAAAAAGTGTTTGTAGAATGCAACATATTGGGGGATCAACTCTTTCAGGTTTCTGATGTTTGCCTGCTAAACCGACCTCCGTCTATTACCTCGGTTGGTTAGTACACAATTGATGAAGTGAGACACCTACCTTCAAAGAACAGAAAGCGAGAGACTGTATAAACACACTAACACAACCACAAAGCATACTTTCAAAACATTTTATTTATAAACAATATGCTGATTTTTTTATTTTATTTTAAACACAGGGGGAGAGGACAAGCACACCACTGCCTTTCTCCGAGGCGAAGCAGAAATGCCTTGGAGAAAGGCAGCGGCGTTTTCGGATTCGGGGGCGTGTTTTGCTGTTATCTCCTCTTGCCATTGGCTGGAGGAGATAATTAGACTTTCTGAAAAAAACACGCCCCCCGATCCGAAAAGGACGGGGCCTGATCGGAGTGACGGGACCTCTTCTCCAATGGCTGGCCAGCATTGAAGAGGCCAGCCAATGGAGAACAGGGGAGAAGAGGGGCGGGTTCAAGCCCCTCTTCTCCAAGTCATTAAATCTCGGATCGAGACTGCGCAAGCGCAGCCTTCGAGCCGAGACCTAAAAAGGCTGTGAAGAACCAGAACAAAATGTTGCAGGACAGAAAGGCTTCACCCTTCCTGGGGTCCCAGAGTCGTTTCTAATCTCAAGAGGAAGGGTGTTCAGTAGCACACACATTTTCCAAGACCAATGCTCATCTTCTGACACCCAGAATAATGAAATGCAACATCTCCAAAAGCAGAAGGTTGCCATTACTCTACATGCATACTATACTGTAATCATGAGACCTAGTAGCCGAGGTATTACGAAAAGCACAGGAGTGAACCAGATTACTATTCCCGAAACAGGAAATATTGGTGTCATTTGGGTCAAGTGCTGAAAAACTCAGTGTCACAATGTGAATCACTTCAAACCAGCATAAAAGGAGGGTTTTCAAGCAATAGTAACCGACGCGGCAAGACCTGCTTCACTGACAGCCGCTGCTGCCCTGCCTTACAGAAGCCACACAAGTGTGAACATTTGCATGCTGATATGTCTGAGAAAGACTAAAACTCGGGGTGCCATGTTAAACTTCCAGCTCAAATGAGTCCTACAAGGCACCCTGGATAAGAATCCATCCACGCAGAAGGTCAGAAAATGTTAGAAGAAAAACATACACATCGCAACTTTTCTGTGTTCATTACAAGTGGCTCCAAAAATGCCAAAAGACTGGACTGGTTTTTAAAACACATCGTACGGTATCACTCTTCTCCACACTACCTCTAACCCCCATCACACTGCTCCCAGAAAAGGCAAGTACAGTGCTCACAGCGCTATTTTGGCACAGTGAGGAGTATTGTTAATCTGATACCGTCAACACTAGAAATTGTTGTTTTTTGTAAGAGGCAATAGAAAGTGTTCTTCGTACTGGTGCACTCTGGGCCATTTCGTAAAGAGTGTACATTTAGGAGTGTGTGATAAGGAGGCGCCGGGCTAGAGCGCTTCCTATGAAGAGCACCGGCCCGGAACATTACTGGGACCGGGTCGCGGAACCTCCAATCCCAGCCTCAGACAGAAGAACGAGGGCCACCCAGAGTGTACCGGCATGGTACGGAATGTATCGACCTCGGGACGGAGAATGTCTAAGTGGGCCTTACAGGGGTTTGAAGTAGCCGACACACCCAAACCGGTATCAGCAGTAAGTTCTGAAGCCGCACAGTCAGTCTGCTGGCTGAAAAATAAAGCCCAATAAAGCTTACACCATAAACTCTTGCATCTTCAATGGAATCTAATCAAATGGGCATTCTCCATAATTTAGAAACATGTACATACAATAATTAGGTTTAAATTTGCACACATCAAATGAGGTTACACAGAGAGTGCACACAACTATGCACTGCACAAACATTATAAAAAACCCGAGCAATAATTCCTTTTGTTAATAGTACATTGACACCTCCATAATTTGAGCATGGGATATTGAGGTTTGCAAATAATATTTTGCCAGTAAATTACAACAATTAAATATAAAGTTCTCTCGAATTTACACACAAAATAGTACAAGTGACAGTGCAAATAATCACGTCTTCCTGAAATCTCGAGGTCTACACTTAATTGAACAACACATAACAAAGCTTACCATTCAAGTGGTATACACGAAATAAGGAGCTGTTGATCACCTCATTCACGTAGTTTCTAGGTGTAAAGACCCAATTTAATCCACCTTTACCTATCTTGCCTAGTTAATTCGTATGCAAAGTTAGGCAGAATAAGTTAAGTTACAGTTGCCCATATTGATGTTGTCAAGAGTGCCCAGCACAATAGTCTGTTCCCAAATAATTCAACCAATGGCAACGTCAGTTAATGTACTTATTCATGATTGGTTAATAATCCCACAGAAAACTGAGGTCAGTTGGCAAGTATGATGCTCTGACCTTTGCTTTTAGTGCGCTGAGCTGAGTTTATTACACGTTTAAGGCAAATGTGTTTCACTGAAAAAGCGTGAAACAAATACCAGCTCTAGTACTCTTGAATGTAATAGTTCATAAGCAGTCTTGGGGCATCCATGATGTACAAATGATGGTCTTAATTTAGGTTCAAGGCGCTTTCCAGAGATTCTTATTTGATTGGCGGCAAATGTAAATATTTAGCTTCCAAAAAAAGTATTGCAGAGTGCTTGCCCAACGCTGTTGCAGCAAAACTGATTGTTATCTACGAGGTTTAATTAATGTTATGCAGCTAGAACACATTTCCTGTGTTTATGCAGTAAAGGCCGTATAAACTGTTTATGGACGTCAGCACCACAGACGACACAGAATAAAGGAGTATAATATCATCAATCAAAATATATCTTGCGTGCCACAACTATATGACAAAATTACTGAATTTCTGCAAAATTTAAGAAAAAATTGCCCGAGTTACAGGGACCCTGAAATGATTATGGCACTTTGAGTGTGCTGTCTGTATAAACAGACCATTAAGTATTTTCAGTTGAGGCCCATTGAAAATGAACAGCCAGTGATTGCATATTATCTTTTTTCGGTAGATTGATCCATAGCTTCCAATTCTGTGTAACATACCTCAATGTTTAGTGTGACACACACCACTACAAAATTCTACACTATACAATTCACTGCCACACAATACAACACAACCCAACATAATTACACTCCACATAATACCACTCTACGCAACATGATTTAGATCCACATCATTTCACTCTATTCAATACCACAAAATACATGCCACATAAAACCACACTATGCCACATAGCAACAATCCACATAAATATACTCCACAACATGCTACATAATTATAATAACCATAATTTCACTCAATGCTGCACAGTTCCATGCCACACAATTCTGCTCCACACACATCCATTTCACACCACATAATTAGACATGAAACCACATAATTCAGCTCAACACAATTATACAACACACCACATACATCCAATCCATATCACACAATTCCACATCATGTGACAAAGTTCAACAGCACAGCACATAATTAAACTCCACTACATACCACTCCACAGCACAAAATACAATTTCACATAATTCCTCTCCATAACAAATAATCCCACTCCACATAATTCCAATACACTCAATAGCACATAATTAAGATACACATAATTCCACTGCATACCATGCCACATAATTCCACTACAAAAATCCACTCCACACCAACACAATTCCACACCACACAGTTAAACAACTAACAAATCCAATCCAACCCACATACATTCACTACACTCCATAACACATGGGTAAAAGATATTATCATTTAAACAACTCTCACAAAAGCAAGGCCTATTGGCTTTGCCAATGCTTTTTTCTGGGAAGCTGTTAAAGCCTGTTTCAATTGTACATATTCCTCAACACAAGCCAATATAACCCAAAGCTGCTTTACTGGACAGTTGCTGTAAAAACTTGTAATATGGTGTAGCATGCACTTTTTTTCTACATGATCACTCCACTGCAAACCCCCCCAAAAAGTAAAAAATATTGTAATTTGCAACGCCAATAGCTCTTACTTTCACAAATGCGAGACCGATTGCATTGCAAATGCTTGTTTCTTCCGCTGAATGTCTCTTTTTCTTTCTTTGACTCCAGGGAGCAGGCCCTGGATGTCAGGCCGACGTGTTAAGAGTGGGGAGGGGCACTGAGGCAGACTGGTCATAAAGGTCCCTCTGGTTAGGGGTGAATAAAGGACATTTAAATAGTTCACACCACAAAATGTAGGTCCTTGTTGACAATGCGGATTATTACCTAACTCAGCTCTGAGCGTTGTTTTTCATCGACCTTCAAAGGATTAAGCCCTGTGTCAGTCCCGCAGCACTGCAAACTCTTAGCTGCAAAGTCTGCACATTTCCTAGCCGGGGGCTCTTTAGATGTTTATAAGCGCCATAGTTGGCACTATACCCTATTTAAAGGTACTCAATTTACCAACCTCGGAAGGATGGAGTGCTGAGTTCACCTTGCTCGCATCCAAACTTCAGCATGCATGTCACTTCGGATGGCTGCCACGAGTGTTAACTTATTGAGAAGATCTGGCAATTTATTTACCCTTGAAAATGCAAATATCTATAGCTGCTTTGTTTATTTGTGTCCTTTTATGTAGCGCAAATGTATCGCCACCCACGGCATCAGAGCGCTTTACAAGGGAACAAGAAGAGCCGTGTGGATAACTCTCAACAGAAACAAGCATTTGCAATGCAATAGGTCGCGCATTTTCGCGAGTTTGAGCCTTTGGCATTGTAAATGACAATGCCTTTTATTTATATTTTGGTTTATAAAACATAAATAAAAGGCATTGTCATTTACAATGCCAATAGCTTAAACGCGCGTAAATGCGAGACCTATTGCATTGCAAATGCTTGTTGATGTTTTCAAGCAGGTCATGGTTACTTGGGGGCAGTTTTTCATGGAGGTAGCTGGGCACTTCCTTTCTGTGTGATTTCCTGTGGGTTTACTCCTTTTTTGCTCGCCTTGAGAGTTGGGGCTTCCTATCCGGTGCCTGCGTACTCTTCGCTCCACGCAGCTTAATGTTCTGGAGCTGCAGGAGGATGTTCTTTTGCAGTTTTTCCAGGGCTGTTTTGCAGGATTGGTTGCTTCTGCTGTCCTGTCTGCGCTGCTGGTGCCTGCAGCTATGCCATCTGCTGATGTTGGTGGGGACGTGGACATTTCCCCTGCCGGGTGTGCGTTCAGGGTATGGTTTTTTCGGTGGTCCATGTTCAGGTGGTGCTGGGTTTTTGTCCCTGGTTCCTTATCTGTTGCAGGGTTTTCTTCCCGCTGTGGTTCCTCTGTGATGGTTGACCTGCCCTTTCGTGCTGTCCTTTTGGATGGTCTGGCTGAGATGTGGCTTGGAGTTGGCGTGAGGGGTATTCCTCATTTTCTGGGGACACAGTTTCGCCTCGCGGTCTTTGTCACCTGGTTTCCTCCTGTTCCTGAATAGGATCTCTGACTATTGCCCTAATGATTTTGTGTTCAAACCCTGCTGTTTCACTGGTTGTTGCTTCTGGGGGAATATTATAACCTGGTGGTCCAGTTTGGGCGGAATGTGGATTCTGTTCTGGTGCGTTTGTATGCTGTTTCTCCTTTTGGGGTGCGTACTTGCTCTTGTACGACCTCTGCTTCGCTAGTCTTTCTCATGTGTTTTGAGAGGTCGTTTGGCTGTTTTCAGGTTCAGGGGGCCCACCTTCCTGTCTTTGCCCGGATGGATGGGCCTTCTCCTCGGCTGCTGGGGCGGCGGTGGCTGGTATGAGGTCTCTTTGGTCCGTGCTTTGGTGACTTGTCGCTGCTCTGGCACCATGGTCCGTTGCCTGCTTTTTGTGGGTCCCTGGTTTTTTGGCTTCCTCTACCAGCTGTCTGTATGGAGGTGCTCTGTCTTCTTCTTGGCCCTTTCGTGGTCGGGGGGGGGGGAGCGCGTTCCGTTTGGTTCCCGGCCTCTGCTGCACCTGCTGCTCCTGGGTGTTGGTCGGATATTGTTGTGCCCAGGGGGAGTTATGTTATGTTATGTTATTTAGGATTTCTATAGCGCACGGCTACTCCATTGGAGTGTCCCGGCGCTTTTTATTGGCAGCTTGAAAACATAAAATCATAACACAGAAAGACAAAAGAAAGACAGCAAAACTGAGGAAGAAAGCATGCTAAGAGGCAAAGAGCCAAGTTTTAAGGCCCTTCCTAAAGCTCAGCAAATTAGACGTGCTACGTACAGACAATGGCAAAGCATTCCAAAGCTGCGATGCTTTCAGCTTGAAGGAGCGACCCCCTACGCGGGCCCTCTTTACTCGAGGGACCACCGCAAGGAAGAGAGATTCGGATCGCAAAGATCGAGCCGGGCGATAAAAAGTAAGCCTCCTTTGCAGATATTTCGCGCCCGAGGCATAGAGAGCCTTATGAGCCAGCGTCAACGCCTTAAAGACTATCCGCTTCCGGATAGGCAGCCAGTGCAGCGACTGCAGAAGGCCAGACACTCTGGCTCGCCTATGAAGGCCGAAAATAGCCCGAGCAGCCGAGTTCTGGACCACCTGAAGTCACCGTGGCCTGGTGATTGCGGTTGCTTTGGGGTGTGTGTTCCACTTCTAGTGTTTGTCTGGTTGTGGGTTCCCTGTCTCCGTTGCTGTAGTTGTTGCGACTTTGGGGGTTTGGCTCTGTGGTTCCTGGCTCGTTGGTCTGGTCTGATTTCCGGCTGGTGAGTCCTGTCTGTCGTCCCTCTTGGTTGCTGTATTTCTTTTTGGGTCTGTCCCCCTTTTTGGACTGTTTTCACGGTTACCCCGTTGTCGATTGGCTCTTCTTCTGTCGGCCTGTTTTTTTTTTCCACTGGGCACTGTTGTGCTGGTTCCATTGGTGGTTCCATTGGCGGTGCGGGGCCGGGGGTCCTCTTCCTCTCTGTTCCTGGTCCTGGCGCCAGTTGGTTCCTGATTCCTCGGTTCTGACTCCCTGGGCTTTGATCGGGTTGATGCCGCTGGGTCTTTTTCGGTGTTCCTCTTGCGGTTCATTGTTCCCCTCTTCCTGGTGGGTGGTTTTTGGCTTCCCTAGTTTGGGGTTCGCCTGTTTTTCACGTTTCCGTCCTTCCGGCTGGTTGGCGGTTTCCTGCAGTTTGCAGTGGATGGGTTACTTTCCCTGTTCTCAGGTGTTGCCTTTCGGCCTCTCTCCTGCTCCCCGGATTTCTGCGTTGCTGTCTCCTGCTGTGTGGGGTTTTTGCTGTGTCTGTCTTTTGTCTCCTGTTTCTGGGGTTCGTGTTACATCCCGGAATGTGTACTTTCTCATACCACGCCCCTTCCGGATTCATGTTCTGGCTATTTCTCTTATGGTTCCTGTTCAGGGTCTTCGGTTTCTTGGGGCCTTTTGCAGGGGGCTGTTTTCTCCATCCAGCTCGGTTCTCTGCCCTGTTGATTCTTCTGCAGGTCCTTCTGGGTCACCCTTCTGCCGCGGCTCGGGGTTGGTTGCCGGTCTGGGGAGTGGTGGCTGTCTCCGGGGCTGTGGTTCCTTGGGCTCGCCTGTTCCTCTTGTCCTTGGTGTTTCTTTTGTTGGCTCGTTGGGTACTTTCCGTGTCTGCTGGTTTCGTGGCTCTGGTTCCTGTCTCCCCTGTTCTGGTTCCTACTTTGGACTGGTGGCTTTGCTCCCGAGACCTGGCGTAGGGGATGCGTTTTCGGCTCCCTTCTCTCCTTTTGGTGTCTTCGGGCGCCTGTCTCTGCAGTTGGGGGCCACGTGAGGTCCTTGGTGGCCAGCAACTCTGTTGTTCATGCCGGCTTCTGGTGGCTCGTTGTTCCTTGGTCCTTCTTGGGGGAACCCGGTGCGTGTCTCTGCTCCTGCTGGCGTCCGTGTTTTGTTCCCACGGTGCTATAGCTCGCTGTTATGTCTTGTGCCTCTGGTGGCACAGACTCCCATGGCACGCTCTGGGTGGTGTCTCCTCTATTGGTTTTGAGGTTCCGTTCGGGAACGTCTGCATTTTTGTTGGTAGACGCTGTAGGAGAGTAGAATCTGCTTCACATGGGTACCCCCACGTTATGCTGGTGTTTCACTGTTTTTCGACCTTAGTCTGGATGTGGCCATGCTAATCAGGCTGCTTCCTCTCTAAAATGGTTTGCATGTACATTAGGTAAATATCTAATTGGATTCTGGAGTGCCTTATAAGCCCCTAGTATATGGTATACTATGTACCTAGGGCATAGGTACATCAGAGGCCTACCAGGGGCTGCAGCATGTATTATGGCACCCCTGGGAAGCACTCCAAAATGACACCACAGGTCTGCTACTGCAGAACTGGGCAGGGGTGTGCTTGCACCCCTTACTGTTGTATAGGCTACCTATATCACTACCTCATACAGACACATATAAACCTATAAGCCACTACTATGGCAGGCCTTGACAATCCTGAAGGCAGAGTGCTTGGTTTTATGTGAGAGGGTGCCCAAGCATGAGCTGAGCCCCTTTGCAGCTTTCAGAAATACTTCCATATGGCTGTTCTGTGATTCAGCCATACCATATACTCTTAAGTGCATTATAACCTTGCCGTAAATGCTAACTGTGGGATGGCTGCATCAAAACATGTCGTGTTTGGTGTCAAACGCTTTGGAATACTACCCCCACCCCCGCCAGTCCTGGCGGCGGGGGTAGCATTCCACCCTTCTAGAGGGAGAGACATGTTCACACTGGCTAAACCCGGTAGGACTTTCCTGAGCCCTGGCATCACAAAATGGATGCCTCTGCCACAGACACGGGTTTGTTGTAACGCTTTTCGCCCTAAGTGGGATGGGTATTCCCAGACGTGGGACCCGTGCTCACTACGCCACTGGAGTCAAGCTATCCTGGCTGATGACGGCTGATAGCCAGAAACCGGTCCTAGGATGCTTGATTCCTGTCCAGGGAAGACATGGCTTGGCAGTTCGGGCTGGACTGTTCCCATGAGGCACAGGGTCAAGACTGATTTGCATATGGCCATGTCTGAACTGGGGTGGTGTAGTGGGCAAAAGAACGATGGATTTAACCCAGATCTCTTGACTGGGGGAGAATGTATGCATTGTCAGCATTCCGTCCATCATTTGTTTGTTGTAACAGACACGGGTCTGGCCTCCTGCTGCTGACCGAAACTCCGGCAGGGGAGGCCTGGACAATAGGTTTCCTGTCGAGGGGAGGTGTCCCCACCTCCTCAGACAGGCTGATGTGTATCGCCGCCTGACTGATGCCGGCCACCTACTAGCCACGGACTCCCTCCCGGTGATTCACTCGCCCTTCAATTCTTTTTCATTGACTGCGTCCCCCGCCCTCGATCAATCTAGACCTTCACGGACCTCCCCCATTTTCCTCGAGGCCTTGACCTGCTGGATAATTTTGTCCACCATTTCCGTGCAACACTGCCCCAAATATGTGTAACCAGTCCTGATGATGGCCTAGAATGTTACAGGGCGAAACACCGTCGACTTCAACAGCGTTACTTTTGGCGCATTTTTAACATGTGCATTTGCTCTATTGTTCCTTGAAAATTCCTACATTAATTGTGTAAATGCCCCAACTCCGGCATATTTAATGTACCATTGTTTTTTCTGTTGCGCCCTTTCACCGCTGTACATACCACTTTATGTGTCACTTGCGCCTGAACAAATTCCACGAGCACTTGTGCACAGTATTTTGTTGGTTACATTTCCACTAAGTGTCACGCAGTGCTTCTCACCTGTATGATATGTACATATGACTTAATATGTCCATCATGTGTTGAAAATATAATTCTTCCCTACATTCTTGGTCTCCCTGTGTCTTCCCTGTATGGATTAATTCCTCCGATACTCTATGATACGGTTCGCCTTGGAATAACTTGTCCTTCCAATGAATCCCACATTGAGATATTGTTGTTAGATATCATGTACCGCCCCAGTCTCACTGTGGTTTATGGGCTACCTCCTGTGGTCTGATACTGTGTATTTGGGCTGGGCGGGAGCACTTTCTGGTGCTTTACAGTCCTGCACTGGGGGCACACTTGCTGTTTCTGTGCATAGCCAAGTTCAAACCAGTTGCAGGGGCTACCTACCCCTGCTCTGGCGCAAAACTGGACAAAGGAAATGGGTGTAACCACCCCTCTTTCCTGGCCCACCCATAGGTGGGGCCTTAGAGTTAGTCCATTCCCTAAACTTACTATAAGTATTGGAATCCAGTCCCTAGGACTTTAGATTACCCTGGACGAAACTCTGCAACGTACATCCTGGACCTTCGATGTTCTATCCTGACTAGAAGACTGACAAAATCTCCCTTGGGGTCAAGGAGAGACTCCCCTGCTTGGCAGGCACCAAAGAAGCAACTGACCGGTCTGCAATTCAGAAGCTCCCGCCGGACGCCGAAGTCTCTGCATCCCCAGAAGTGGATTTCCAGACTTCCCCGAGGCTACCCTGAGTCCACAGCAAAGCTGAGGCCCATGGCTATCGTGGGTGACGTGGAACCGTGACCCCTGGACACCGTGAGCTTTTGCAGCAACACTATCTTCCTGGTCCTCCTCAAAATTGTGCTTTGGCCTCCGAGTAGCCCCAGCCTTGAGCACCTCCTGCACCGAAGATTGTTGGCCTCCACTCCACGAGTGGGCCAGCTTCAAGTGCGACTGCTCGAGGCTCCTTCGCGATCACTAGCCCGTTGGCTAGCAGATCTGCACCGCAGTCCTTTCTCTGAATTCCAGTGACTTGCCGTTGCCAAGGCTTGGTGGGTCCATTCTGGTCGCAGACACTGCAGCACTCGACAGACTTTGTGGGACAGCTCGAATCCGGCTCGTGGACTTCGTCGACGCCTCCTGGACCTCGTGGCTGAAGAGCCAAGACACCCATCACCTCACCTGAAGCACCCGACATCTGTGGGCATTGGTCCATCCTGCCCTCGGTCACTGGCTAGTGACCCAGACTCTGTCCCCTCTGCTTTCAGGTTCCTTACATCCTAGATCCAGGCTTGGATCTCGTCAGACACTTCTCCTCTTCACTGCAGCAGCATTTCTTTGCAGGCTTCCATTGAAATCGACGACGCGACCCGACACCAAAAGACACCTATACACCTGGCTTCCCTGGGTAAGGTAACTCGAGTACTCCGGTGCTCTCGTGGGTGCTAGCCCTAGAACTACTTAAGTCCAAAAGGGTTTGGTCCAGACTCGATTAGAAGTGTCCCTAATCTTTACATTTCCAACCGCGACATTGCCCATAGAAGATAATAGGAACCCACGGTTGTGTTTACACACTGCATGCAGTCCCCGTGGGTCCCCTGAGTCACTACCTTGGGTGGTTCCTTGGGGTCCCAGCGATTCTAGAGGCAATAGGCCTAGTGCCTGTTCCAGTCGTGGTTCTTATACCACTTTTTTGGTATATGGTTTGGTACGACCCTAGGGCCCAAACGTGTATTTGTGCTTTTACTGATGCTTGCTCACTTGTAAACTAAGTACTTTGAACTCCAGCCTCATAAAGAGACTAGAGGGGTGTGTGTTAACCTAAATACATATATTTTAAATATATACCTGGTGTGGTTGTCCTTTCATTTGATCATTCAAGAGATTATAGACTGGTAAAACAAGCTGCTTTACATTCCTTCAAGACTTAGCCTGAAGGCTACTCTCCATAGCTACCACTAGGATAGCTTTCACATAAGTTTGTCTTTAACCATTCACCATAAGGGGTTGTTTGGACTGATACAAGGTGCCCACTAGAACTAGTGGACAGCATATATCAGGCCACCCTCTCACAGACGCGGCTTGGGCCGCTTCCTCCCGTCCTCTGTTTGTGGCTTCTGGTGCTCGCTTAGGCAGCACTTTCCTTTATTTGGCTCGATATGGTGCGGATTTGCTTTTCCCCTACGCATTTCCTTGGCCTACGAGTTTTCTGTGTGCCTTTCCTCCTGTTTTCTCCTCCCGAGGGTACTGCCGTGGTTTCGGTGGGGGGGGAGAGGGGGTGTAGGTGTCTGTTTTGTTGGCCTCGTTGTCTTTGGTTACCGCTCCTGCTGCTGCTGGTGGGGGTCTGGTCTGCAGCTGTTTTTGCCCTGTTTTGTCGCTTGCTTCTGACGGCCTGGCTCTTGGACGAGTGTCTTTGGGCTGGTCTTCTGTGGTGGCCTGTGGCATTTGTTTGTCGCGTCAGCCTTCTGCTCTTGGGAGCTGTGGTGCACGTTGGGGGCTCTTTTTTGTCTCCTGGTGCTCTTATCTTGGTCTGGATCCGTGCTTGGTGTTCCTGCTTCTGTGCTGGGTTCTCTGGGTTGGGATTTTTGATGGACCTTTCCCCTTCCGCTCTGTCTGCTCCTTGGTGGCGGTTCGTGCTTGTCGGGATCTTGGGGCTTTCTTGGTGGTTGTTGCTCCTTTGGTGTGTCGGCTTCTTCGTTGCTTTGAGCTTCGTCGTCCGGTCTCTCCTGTGTTCGTGCCTTCTTGGGTTTTTGCCTTCTGTTTTGCGGGGTCTGACGTTGCCCCTTTTGATCCCTTGCTGGTGGCGGCCTTGTTGTGGTTGTCCTCTGGGGTGGCTTTTTTGCTGGCCTTCACCCCTGCTCGTTGGTTGGGTGCCTTGCTCGTTTACTTTTCCTTCTTTGCAGTTCCTGCTGGTTCGGGTTGTTTCGCAGCTTGTTCCGGCTTTTCTGCCTGACTTTTCTTCCATTTTTTTTTTGCTGCTGATGGTGGTACTTCCTGCTTTGCGTGCTGAGGGAGATTTCCTTGTTTCCCCTTCCTTGGATGTTCGGTGAGCTCTCCAGACTTGCCACCAATGTTCCCTGGTGTTTTGTATTACTCCTGCCCTGTTTGCCTCCTTTGGGGGTCTGACTACGGGGATGGAGGTTTTCACTTCTTTGGTTCTGTCAGTGTGGTCTGTCGATCTCCTCAGTCTTTGGATCTGCCTCCTCCGTCTCCGGTGCGGGGTCGTTCGACGCATTCTGTGTCTGCTTCCTGGGCTGAGGCGGCGGGGGTCTCTTTCCAGGTGGCTTGTTGGGCGCCCACCTGGCGGTTCCTTCGCAGTTTGTTCGGCTTTCTCGGCTTGATGTTTTTACATGCGTCTGCTGACAGTTTTCTGTTGGTGTCTTGGACGCTGCTGTTAATTGGTCATTCTTGATTGCAGTTTTGTGCTTTGCATGGATCCCTGGTGTCCTGTGTTTTTTCTTGGTTCTCTGCTTGTGAGGTCCTCACGTAGTAAGGACTGGGACAGGGAGGACCCATGAGGGGGTAATGTCTTGTTACTTACCGGTAATCTTCATTACCCCGATTATGGTCCTCCCCATCCCAGTCCTCTTCCCTCCCTCCCTCCGTGTTTGTGTCAGAGTCTTGTTGATAACAGGCATGGCGGTGGGTGGGAGGGGCTTATGTAACCTTTAACCTTTGGTTTCTAGCGTTTTGATTGGCTGGGTGGAGGCAGGACTGCCTCACGTAGTAAGGACTGGGACGGGGAGGACCCTAATCGGGGTAATGAAGATTACCGGTAAGTAACCAGACATTACTTGATGTATTTAATCCAGTGACAGCAAAGCCTTCACTCGCTCTGCAGGCTGTTTGTTTCACTTTCCTAGCACTTTCCATGAGCACCAGTAACATTACACAGTGACATATTCATATTATTTGTAGACACGGGGAGATTAATCGGCAGCTCTGTTATAGACATTCAAGTAATGCCCTGAGCTGCTGAATAGTCTCCTTGTGTCTACAAAAAATATGAATCTCTAATTGTTAAGGTAACTGGGGCTTTTGGAAAGCACTGACGAATGAAACAACAAGCATTTGCAATGCAAATAGGTCTCGCATTTGTGAGTTAGCGCTATTGACGTTTTAAATGAAAATGTTTTTTACCTACACATTTTATTTGAGTGAATGTAGTGTGCAAAATCCCTTAGAACGGTCCTGCACTTCGTAATAAATATATTGAAAAAGACGCAAAGTGTGGATTGTGTCAACAATTGCTTGGCACGTACCTTATGGGTGAAGTGTCGCCACACATGCACACCGTGGTGCTTTACTAATGCGAAACTAATTAATAAAAGTAGTGCTTACAGACAAACTAACGCGATCGGGATCGGAGCATGGGACCGAATCCCGGTTTCTCTTTAATTTTCTAGACTATTTGACTCACTCTCATTCGTCTTGGTTATCACCCAAACACTGGGAGGCAATGAAGTTTGCCATGGGGGCGGGGGCAGGGGGGCTTTGGGGCTACATGAAAATGTATTCATTGCCTAGTTGTCAAAGGTTGCCCGGTGCTATTAGTTAAAAGTGTGCAGATTTCATTAAGATAAGTACTTTACTCGCATCTATTAGAAAATCGACATTAATTAAACAAAATGCAAGAATGCATGTCAGTATTCACAGTATTTTAGACAGTACTGGTTGCTTAGTTTCATTGCATTAATTTTTGTATTTACTCTTACACAGCATCCAAAGTAGGTTACTGTTGTACTCTCACATGAAGTAGACGCTGTCAGCCATGTAAGATCTTCAGTACCTTTATTCCAGTTGTACAGCAAGTTGGTTCACAGGTACATCAAACAGCTAGAACAAGTAACTGGATAAGGTAAGTAGGTTAGCCCAGTGGTCAGTCCTTGGTACAATGTCACAGCAAACACCTTTGATGTATCAAACCCCCTTGGTAGTATCTAAACCCAGTAGTATAAAACCTGTATCTAACCCCACCAGGAGCAGCCTGCCTGCTGCTCAGCCCATCTGTAACTGTCATCTGTCACCCAGTCAGACTCCCAACGTTCTATGCATCACAGCATTCTCAACATTCTACTCCAAACACACACTGTGGCTGAACAGCAGGAGAACTGGGAAACAACAAGATATTAAATTACTATGCAGGGCATAACAGTTACCTAACCCCAAAGCCCCGAGTTGTTAAATGACCCATAGAACGGAGTGTTTTACAGTTGAGCAAATGTGTCCAAATGTAATTTTGGTGGTGCCATGGAATGATCAGCCAATGAGGTACTCGATGAGCAGGTATTTAGCTACACGTTCAAAACGTACGGTATTGTGGCTGTTGTTTGTTTGTACACAACCACCTCTCTGACTGTATTTATTAACACAGAGCTCAAACTACCAGACAGTGCTCACAGAGGAGCGACTAAAGCACAGAACAAAATGTATTCCTTTATCCTGAGTGTGAAGGCACCTGGAAGGCTTAAGTGCCTGCCCGGAGAGGCTAGGAATCCCAGTGCTTCTACAGACTCTGCTGTGCTCCTCTGCACCAGCACGGCACAGCTCAGAATCTGCCGCTTCTGCTAAGAATAGGTGAGGGGGGTGAGGTTGGGGCATGCAGGAGTTGCCCGCAGATTTCCAGGTTATTGAAAGTGATGATTCTGACGTGAGGCAATGGAGACTGACTTTGTCTGTTTGTCTGCACCAGTCTATTTCTCTATCATCTACCGGGCTCACTGTCATGTATCCATTCATCTCTCTTTGTTTGAGGTGCACGAGCCATTATATTAATTAGCAGGTAGAGCCTGCCGGAGACGAGCCAAGCGTGTACGAGCCAGTGGGCGAGCCATGAAAATGATAGGCATGTTAATCATACAGTAAACATGATGTAAATGTGCGATAATGTCTCGTCAGAATTCAAAAAAGTGCATTTCTTTAGCGCGTCACCTCAAGATTATAGCACTGAATTGAGAGGAAATAATTAAAAGTGCTCGTTTTAAGCATGAGTTAAAACACTAACGCTCCTCCCGCCCAACAACAACTTGTGAACTAAGAGGCATCAGTTGCCATGCATACCCCGAATGTTGCCTAGAGTCTTATTATATTTAGAGTAACATTAAAATCAATTTCATTAAACACGAGAAGTTTTTGTACAGCACGCATCTTGAACACGCATATTTCAAGGTGGCAGTAATAAAGATGAAAACGGAAGTGCCGGCAGGCAAGTAAACACGAACGGAGTGGGGGGGGCGGGGGAGGGAGAGAAGTCACAAACTGAGGAAGGGGGCGGTGGGGTGGGGAGACAGGGAAGAAAATAGTGTTAGGAGTAAAGGGGCCAATAGCCGTGGAAGGATGCAAATGATGAATGAGGAGGGACTGACAAGCCTCAAACCAATCGGAAGGCAGCATTTAAGACAAAAACCAATCGGCAGAGAGTGGGCGGAGCTTCCACAAAGCTTCCACACTACAGTATATACTGCATGCCTTGCAAAGCGATGCAAGCGTTCACGCTGCAACGCTAGGCTAGACCTAAAAAGCAGAGAGCGAGCTGCTGCTCGTGCGTGGCTTGATGCAAACAAAGAGCGACTCCAACAGAGATCCCCAGAGTGAGAGGGCGTGGCTCAGCAGCCAGAGCTGCAGACTTTGGAGCTGGGGAATCAGTGTTCGAGCCTCGGCATCACTTGGACATCCCATGAACGATTGTGGGCAAATGCTCGACCTAAAATACACAAAAAATAAAATAAAAAGCATTGATCGATATTGAAGGGGTGGTGGGGGCCCACACAAGCACTATTGTGGGAAGGGTTGGAGACCACAGGAATAATTAAGTGCACAGTGAGCAGAGGCTGGCAATCCCACCTTAAAATGAAGCCCAAACCAAAGTATCCTACCACAAAAAAAAACAACTAACGCAAGCCTAAATAAACCTAAAAATGATACAAGCAACAGAGCTGGAAGCACTGCAGGGGAAGCATCAGTAAAGTCTAAGCTGGTAGGGAGCTGCAGTTGAACACAGACAAACAGAGCAGGAAACCAAGAGAGAAAAGAGACCCCCAGAGAACAGATAAAGAACCATAGTGGAATGCGACAGTACTTAATCCCTGCGGCATGGGAGGAACGGGGGAGAGAAAGGAGAGACAAAGAGGCCACTGACCACTGGCAAACAAGAATTTATGAAGGACACTGACATAGACAAATTAATAGCTGATGATGGCTTTAACCCAACATAAGGATTTACAATAGGTCTTGAATGCTCGACCTAAAAAGGTATATTTATATTTTATTTTCTGGAACCAGGCAAATCTCAGTACAGGTAGGTACTTTAGGGGACGCGCTACTCGGAAGATTCCAACGGGACCAGCAGCAGCAAAGGGGGAATCTCTGCCTCACCATCGCCATGAGGGCAACGGCCACCGCTGCATACGCTCACACTCACCTGCCGTGAGGGGAACAGCTTTCCTGGCTCTTCTGGACTGGGACCACATTCCCCAGAGCCCCTTGCCTCGTCGCCTTCCCTGACGCGGCGGAGCGCACCTGGAGGCACGATTTAACCAGCGCCAGCTCCCCGCAGCGAGGGACGTGCCCGGGCCAAGGGCGGGCCCGTCTGTGGCCGTCAGGGGCCGGGAGAGGCAGGGCAGGGCCAACCCCCTTTCATCTGAGGTTGTGGACTTTTGACTCAGCAACCGGAGATTGTTCGCAGGTACTGTTTGTTTTCCGTCCTTACAGTCATTTGAGCACACTGGCTGTATTGGTGCTCCTGCGTTAGCAGTCTACCCCAAACGTTCTTTGCTTTTATGGCTCAGGTGTGACTAAACTCTGTATATTGAACCTGGCCCAAAAAAAGACATATGGTCCTAGACTTTGTTTTTTGATCTGGTGTTTTGTACCGCTTTTTTGCACTTTAGAGTTTTTTAATTCTTCTATATGTATTGGTACTATTGCGCTAAACAATATTTATGCATTCTGCACTTTTTAGAGTAAACACAAGGTCTTGTTGAGTTTCATATTTGGCATTCTTATTTGGTTTGTGCTATAGTAACATACTGATTTATTCTCAATTCATATAGTACTAAGCACCAGAAGGAAGAGACTTACACCTATCAAGTTTCCAAACTATTGACCTCCCACCTGAATCCTCCCCATATGTAGTGGTCTTGGGGAATGTTCCACCACTTCCTAAAGGGGCTAATGAAGACCATGGGCAATTGATGAATAAATTAACTCATTGGTTCACACAAAATACCATCTTGGGTGCACTCGTGGTAAGAAACATCCTCATGGCACGTAGGGTCAGTTGGATAGGGAGCTCATGCAAAATAGGCCCTGGAGACTGTGTTATTGTAAACTTTGACAATCCCTATACTGTGGGCAGCATTTTACCTAGGGACACCAGCCTCACTCCCCTATTGAGATCTGTTATAAGGGCTTTACCCCTGGGCTACTTTTACAGGCCAGTCCCTCATAGGGTCTTGCCTGAAAATGTGCCCAGGGTCCCTCTTCGAGGTGGGTGGCTAAATAGACCAGTATCTGGGCAACAGCCTATTGCTATGGCCTATCCATCCTCTGAAATAGATAGACAGCCTAGTAACAACCCCTTATTACCGCTAAATAACAGATTTGCTGCTCTAACAGTCTTGGAGGAGTGCGATTGACTAAGGGAACTTCCACCACCGAGCTGGAATAAGTTGTTCTTGATCAGTCCCCCGTTGAGGAAGTAGGAAGGCCCCCGGATGCTAGTTCTAATAAGTATTTATCTTGGAACATTGCAGGGTTGGCCAATAAGCTCCAAGATCCACGGTGGGTGCAATATGTGAAACAATTCACAGTAATCAGCCTCCAAGAAACTTGGTCAGTAGATTGTGACCTATTTCTGGAAGGTTAACAGGCTTTTTTTGTCCCGGCTACAACCTCGGTAAGTGGAAGACCAAAAGGTGGGTTAGTCGTTTATATTTCTGTGGCTGTCATTTGCCAGATTCAGGTGTTGCCAATCACACACCGTGGAATTCTGGCATTATCCGTCAAAAGGGGGATACTAGATGGGATTTTGTTAATTTTTACAATTCAGCCGCTGGTCTACATAAGGTCTGTAATATCACTACTTTGGGAGCATTCATAAGAGAATTCTTGGGTCACAGTTTACATAATCTTGTGGTTTCTGGGGATTTCAATATACACCCCTGTGGCAACCCAACAACTTGTTGGGTTTTCATTTTGAACATCACGCTCAGGGGGAATTGATGAAGAACATGTTAAATTAATTGGATATGGTGGCTTTGATGTGGTTAAGTGAACTGCATACTAAGTTTTATGTGCCGACTTTTAAAGGGCACGGTAAGGGGTCATTTATTGACTACATTTTAATTTCCTCTTTGTTGCAATCCTTTTTTCATGGGTTCAATATTGTGGAGAATGAGTTTATCGACCATAATCCATTAACAGTCTTTATGATGGGCCCACTAACAGACAAGATTGAGGCTGCTCCAACTAAGGGTCTACTGAGACCGACGGATGGTAAACGCAGATTAAAATGGTCCCAGGTGTCCCCAGAGAAGTTTTATAAGGGAGTAAAAGTATCTCGTGCACATGAATTAACAATTTGCTCAAATGAGGGGTTTTCCAAAAATGAGATTCTTGGGGCAAAAAGTGGGTAAAAGTTTAAGTGTTCCAGCCAGTAGAAATACCACACAGGGTCCCAGATGGTTTGATAGCCACTGTTGTAAAGCAGCAGAGAGGTTGAGGGAGGCTTTGGCAACTAAGCCAAGAACTCAATCCGAGGTATGTGCTTGCCGAAAGGAATGTAAGCTAGCCCTGGCCAAACAGAAGGGTGCCTTGAAGGAGGAAGCTTGGAGGGAGCTGATAGATTCAAGCACTCTAAGGAACAGTGCAAGGTTTTGGAGTGTCATTAATCGACCCCTCTTTGGCCAGGAAGGGGGGGGCTTTAGACCCACTTATTACAGAGGATGAGTGGGTACTTCATTTTAAATCTATGTTTGAATGCCCTCTCGAACCTAACCCCGAAGAAAGTCGGGATACACAGGACCCTGTAATAACTTTTGAAATGGGGGAGATCCTGGACGGTATCATAGGATTATCCTTTAACAAAGCACCCGGTCCATACGGGATCCCCCCCGACTTCCCTGTTCTGGGCCCCGATACTGGAGTCAGTTTTTAATGCAGCAGCTAGGAACAGTTGCCCTCAGTCTTGGGCATCTTCCACTATAGTCCCTGTCTTTAAGAAGGGTAATAGAAATAGTACCCACTGTTACAGACCAATTTCGCTTATTGATTCTGTGGTCAAAGTAGTGGGACGGATTCTTTTACAGAGGCTATCAATATGGGCAGAGGAACATAAGATCATGTTGGATGTCCAGTATGGATTCTGGCCGGGACGCTCTACAGTTGCTCATTGTCTTAATTTATCTATGATACTGAGCAAATATACTGTTGCTCGCCCCGGAACCATCCATCTTGCCTTCATGGACTTGTCTTCTGCGTTTGACTGTGTCAACAGCGTCAAGCTGTGGCAGTCCATGAGGGCAATATGGGTGGAGAGCTGTATAGTTAATTTTCTCGAGGACCTGCATTCATCAACCAAAGCTAATGTTAGGTTCTCACAGGACCTGCAGGTCACCAGGGATTTTGAGATTAAGAGGGGGGTCCGGCAAGGATGCATTTTGGCACCCTTTTGATTCAATTTTTATATAAACGAACGGGATAGCGTATTACGGGTAACTGGAGTGGACTATACCTATGTAGGACAGCGTGGCATCCCTGTCCTGCTTTATGCGGATGATGCCGTCCTCATATCCAGGACCGAAATGGGCTTACAATCCCTTTTAACCACGTTCTCTAGATTTATGTCAGACCGGGACTTGGCAGTTAACAATTCCAAGTCCTATGTCATGAAAGTGGGGCAACAATTGAAAAGGAGCTTTCATTTTAGTGTTGGCACCGCCAGGATCCCTTGTTCAAATGTATTTTCTTATTTAGGGGACCTATTTGATGACAAACTGAAGTGGGGCCCCCTAATTGTGAGGAAAAAAGGGGATCTGGCTCGTGCAAGCAATTTTTTACTTTGCCTCTAAAATAGGGAAGAAACCTACAGGAGCTATGTTGCAAGTTTATCAAGCTAAAAGTCTGGCCATAGTCACCTATGGTAGTGAAATTTGGGTATACACTGCAGTGGATTCCCTGCAGGTAGTGGAGAATGACTTCCTGAAATGCTTATTATGTGTTCCCCGTGGAACCTCTAACTTAGCGGTCCACGAGAAATTAGGGGTCTCCTACCTAAGTGATGCTCTTGTCCTGCGACCCCTGATCTTTTGGCTTAAGTGTTGGCTGAATAAAGACTTAGCGCTTAATCATTTAATACTAAGAGAGTGAATGTCTCTTGATAACTCGGCCCTTATTCCGTGGCTTATGTATATTAAAAGAAGTTTTGAAGGGATAAGGCGGGGGGATTTATTTGCCAACCCTGACGTTATTGTCAAGAAGGACGTGGAATTAACTAAGATAGCTTTTATGACTTTAAGGAAAGCGGACAGGGAAGCTAAGGAGGTGCTGAAACCTAGGGTCCGGATGTAGTTAATGCTTAAAACAACCCCGTTGACGGAACCTTACCTTTTGGGGTCTCTGTCAACATATGAGAAGTTTCTGCTAACAAGGTTCGTGATGAACCTCTTCCACTTTTTGTTAGTCAGACCTAACGGTTTTAGCAGAGGTCAAGTGCTAGCTCCCTGCAGCTGCGACGGCCAGTCTCCGCAGGATTTGCTGCACTTTTTGTTTTTATGTAAACTGTATGAATTTCCACGTAAGCACTTTCTGGTACCTATTTTAAAAAGAATGAATTTTAGACAGGTTCACCCGGCCCTCCTGTATCTTTAACTCCTGAAAGAAGACTGTATTTTTTTTTTATGGTAGGGTTTGAAAAAGCTTCTGCGAAATCCAGGTCCTGTATGGATGTGTAAAGATGATGTAACCGGGCAGATTTACTAATATAGCGGATTCACTAACGGTACAGAATAAGTGTCTTAAATTATGTATTAACTTCTTTTTTAATTGTTTGTGTACTTGTGTAACTTTTATGGTTTTACAAACAAAAACCGAATAAAGTTTATTTGATGATTACTTTCACTCATAGAACATGTAAAGAAGTTCAATTGGGAATTGATTTGCAATCGTTCTAGGTTTGTATTGGTTCAAAAAGCAGTTACTGTTAGAATACTTTTGGATTGCATCGACTACTCGGGGTGGTATGCCTTGATACCACTCTGGGGATCTCACAATACAAGGTAAGTAAGACTTTTCAAGATTTAAGGTGCAGTAACTTTAATTCCATACAAAACAGCAGTTCAACGCTTGAAACTTTTTTGGATCAAAAAATCGTAACATTGTTTCCTATGGGAGAAAAATGGTTATCGGTTTTACAGGTAAGTACTGGACTTACGAGTGGGAGTTTTGGGGCTTAGGACCAAGGTTCGCCAAAGTCAAGGTAGTCACTCAAATTGCGCCACAAGCGGCACCGGCACGTCAAGGTGCAGAGACCCAATGTTAGCCAATGGAACGATAGGGGCCTTCAGTAAGGGACTGCTTAGGAGCAGGCCACTCGAGTGGAGGAGCAAAGCTCCTGGGGTTAAGGTCAGCACTGCAGGGGCCAACAATCAGCACAGGAGCTACACCACCAGCGGCACTGGGGCTGCGGGTGCAATGTGTCTAGAAGACGTCGAGGACCCTGTGGTTTCCAGTGGAGACCTTCAGGTTGGCAAAGTTGCTGCAGGCTCAGGCAGGGAGACTACTTGAAGGCGACCACCCGCGGGAGAGGTAAGTTGGGTTCTTGGGGTATGCATGTACACCATCAGTTGGGCCAACCAAGGCTGCGGAGCGTCAGGTTCAGGGGTGTCTTTAAGCGTCAAGACTTTTTACCAGCTCCTTTCATGGTCGGGGGAACCCTTCAGGTTGAGGCTGCAGGCATCAGCTTGAGGCTTGAAGGGAGGTCAGGGATCACCAGATCCCAGGTGAGGATCGCTGGGGAGACCTCCTCGTGGTGTCGGCCCACTGGAACTTGGGCTGTGGGCGTCGGGTGTAGAGTGGTGCAAAATCGCAGAGCCGGCCTGGATCCAGATTCTGTGGGTGAGTTTTTGCTTGAGCAAATCCGGTGCTCACTGGAGACAGAGTCTTAAAGATGGTTCCAGGGCAGGTCCTATGGGGGATGCTGGCTACTGGACTTGCTGGGTTCTCACTGTAGGCAGGTTGAAGTCGGGACAGCCAGTAGGGCTGGGACCAAAGCAGTAGGTGTCCTCTCCTTATTGGTTCAGCACGGCTCTTCGGTCCTTCTTCTTTCTTCCTAGATTCTGAGGAGGCAAGGTTCAGGGTCGCCCCTAAATACTCAATTTAGGGACATTGAAAGGGGTGTGCATTTTGGAACCAATGGGTCTCTCCCTTGGGGTGGGTACACGCCCTATTATGCCACCTTCCAGTGGGAGGGGGACATGAGCCTCTTCCTAATTGGTTGGGTCCCCTCATCTTCTAGATGTGTGGTAAATAATTTAATTACCGGAACTTAATTTGATGCGGAAAATCTATAATAATAGCTCAGTAAAATAAGAGGCAGAATCCGTGGTATTAGAGGTTCGGAACGGGCTTTATTCCAAAATCAATTCGAATTGATGGACTCCATATTCCATCACCACGAAGGTTCAGGAAGTGAAGAACAAACTTTATTGACAAGTAATCATTTTTATACAATAGGCATTACAGTGAAACAGATGCAGGAGGCGTAACAGTTGATCACAAAGATAAGAACATACATGCGTAACTAAAATGGGTGTAACTGGGCGTAACTTAAAGAACGTCATTGGATATGATGTCATAAATGGGTGGTTCCACGGAAGAATTTCGCAATGTCAGCAGAAATACTTGGCAGAGATGCGCGCGCAGCAGCATGACGTGTGATTGACGTGCAACTAGGGGGTGAAGGGGACTTGACATTTAGCTCTACATGTGGAGACAGAAGTCTGGGGTTATGTCAACCTAATCCCAAATCATATCTAACATCCTATGTTTAAAGAACTGTGTTATCCAAAAAGAAAGGTCTCTTAGGATAGAATCTTATTCTATACTGACTATACTGACTGTTAGTGCGTGTACAAGCGTCTAAGTGTCTACACTAGATGCGAGGGCAGAAATCTTCCATAGTAACAGGGCTATGAATTACTTGCATAAAGACAGCGAGGCCTGGTCCTTTGCACGGTAGCTGGAGGAATGTTTACCTAAACTACTAGACAGGAATGCATCGGACGAGGAGCGGAGCAGAGCAGATAATCTTGAAGGTGAAATACAGTTTTTGGCAGGCGACGGGCTGGATCAGGCTCCGTTAGCCGCGCAGGGAGTAAGACAAAGTTCATGGTCACAGATGCAGGCTCAGACTGGAACTTTCAGAGGCAGAAGGCAGGAAAGAGGCTTAATGGCAGAATCAGGGCCTACTCGTCTGGACTGTAAAATGGGATAAATGAACCATATAAAGCCGGTGGCCTTTCATACTTAGGAATAGAATATCCGGCCCATTCATGGCGGATCTGAAAGAGGACATGTTGACGGTGGACGCACATGTGTTTGCGTCTTCATAACTGGAACTGGAGGGAACATACATGTACTTGTGATTTATACATGAAACCGTTGGGGTCCAAGATAGGGGACATAACCGACCATAAAAATCCATATTTCCACAGATGGAGGGGACTGAGATGTGTGCTTCACCTCGCCTCCCCCACCTGAGGGGTGTGGTTGGTTAAGGTGGGCACATCTCTCCTCCTAGCTTGGTTTTCCCACCGATTCTCCCACCCAAAGTGGAGGCAGAACTGCTGGGCAGGAACAGCTTACAAAGGCGGCAGGCCTTTGAAGCTTCCCTTTTGTGGACCCAGCCCATCCTGGGGGAGGAGGCAATACACCTCTGCCCTGGATGGGCTTTGTTTCTCGACCCAGAGAGAGTAGGCTCTCTACCCAGGGGTCCAGAAACCTGTCTGGTGGTGGCAAATGGCAGGCAGCCATTCAGGAACTACACCAGGGCTGGCCGTTTTTCAAGGGACATCTCTAAGATGCCCTCTGAGTGTATCTTAAATTAAATCCCACACTGGCATCAGTGTGGGTTTAATGTGCTGAGTAGTGTGCTACCAAACCTCCCAGTTTTTAGTTAAGCCATTATGGAACTGTGGAGTTCGTAATGACTAACTCCCAGACCAAATACTCTCTATAGCTTTACTACACTTACAATGTCTAAGGATGGACTTAGAGACTGTAGGGGGTACAGGGCTCATGCCACTTTACCCTCCCTTCAGGGCAAGTGCACCCTCCTATAGGGGTGACTTACCTAGGCCGCAGGCAGTGGGTAGTAGGCATGGCACACAGAGATGTGTGCCATGTCGACTCTTCACTTTTCTCTGCACAAAAACACTCAGCCTGCAATGGCAGTGTGTAAAGGTGGCAAAATAGGAGCTGCAGCCTTTTGAGGCCTTTCCTGGTCACAGTGCCCTTGGTACCCATGGTACCTTTTACAAGGAGCTTGCCTGTGGCCAGAGATGGACCAATTGTGGGTACAAAGGTACAGCTTTGGGAAAGAACACAGGCCCTGGGAACCTGATTGGCAGGGACCCAGAGCATATAAAGTCAGTTGCATCAGATATCAGGCAAAAAGTGGGGGGTAACCATGCAAAAAGGGGCACTTTCCTACACAATCTCCTCACCCGCTTCCCCAAACAAAAGAAGATGAGACTAGCCTTTCCCAAGAGGGTCTTCATTATCAAAATGGAAAAATCTGGAAAGGCCATCTGCATTGGCATGGGCAATCCCAAGTATATGTTCCACTGTAAAGTCCATTTCCTGTAGGGAAATGGACCACTTCAAAAGTTTTGGGTCTTTGCTTTCATCTGCATCAGCCATCTGAGAGGTCTGTGGTCGGTTTTAACTAGGAAGTGAGTACCAAACAGGTATGGTCTCAACTTCTTCAGGAACCAAACCACAGCAAAGGCCTCCCTGTCAGTGGCACTCTAACGCTGTCCCCTGGGGAGTGCCCTTCTGCTTATGAAAATAACAGGCTGGTCTTGTCCAGCATCATTTGTCTGGGATAGGACCGCTCCTATCCCTTGCTCAGAGGCATCAGTCTGCAGATTGAACTGCTTTGAGTAATCTGGATCCTTGAGAATAGGTGCTGAGCACAATGCCTCTTTTAGGGTGTCAAAATCCTTTTGGCAGCCAACTGTCCAGTTCACTTTCTTGGGCATCTTGTTGGAGGTGAGTTCTGTGAGGGGAGTCTTGAGTTCTGTGAGGGGAGTCACAATAGACCCATATCCCTTCACAAACTCCTATAGTACTCAGTCAAGCCAAGGAATGCCCTGACTTGAATCTGGGTTGTTGGAGCTTCCCAATTCAGAATGGTTTGGATTTTGGGCTGGAGGGGTTGCACTCGGTCTCCACCTACAAGGTAGCCCAAGTACACAACAATTCTCTGCCCTATCTTGCAATTCGGATGCCTTGATAGTTAGGCCTGCAGTTTGCAGGGCCTGTAAACTGTTCCCTAGGTGGACCAGGTGATCCTGCCAGGAAGAGTTAAGCACATGTAACGCCCTGAACGTCTCAGGATCGTTTAACAGACACGACAATGAGGACGCAACCACTAGTGAAGGGTTAGTTGTTTTAATGAAGGCAAATATAATACAAAGAATAAACAAGTTATAGTCACTGGAATCCTCCAGGCTAAGTACGTTACCAGCCCACAGCACGGATGGTCCTAACCGTCCTCTGCATATACGCCGGTCCCGGCGTATGCCAACAGAGGGCAGAAATGAAATGGCCGACAATGCCAATCGGTAGGCTGTGAGGGGCACGAAGAGTGTTGGGGAGAATCGAGGAGTCAGGGAAACACCCAGCCGGGGTCTCTACCTGAAGGGAGCAGCCGCTCAACCTCTTCCTCAGACTGCACCGGGACGCGGAGTCACCTCCTGGTGATGCGTCACCGATACCCCAATCACAAGCAAGAAGACTGAACCGAGAGCAGCCGCTCGATCGATCCTGTGGACTTCCGAGTCTGTAACGCGGCAAACACCTCCTGGTGTGTGTTACAGCTGGCAGTCCCTGTGTCTCTGGTCGGGCTGGGAGTTACGACTCCAACCAGCAAAAGCGCCACTGCGCTTGGACTCAGCCGAGTCAAAAAGCGAAGCTCAATGGTTGACCGGTAGAGCTTCCGGGTCCTTCACAGGTGACGATGGGGCAAGACACGGCCCAGGGAGTAACGACTCGACCTACCTCCGTTCTTGCCTTACTGGAGCACCACTCCGGAACACTGCTCTTCACGAAGCAGGTACGTCGGTGTGAACACAATATCCGACAGCGTTGTACCTCCCGGTTCCTCCCTTTATAGGGCGTGTTTTCCTTGAGTTATGTAACAGCTCTCCTGTTTACATAAGGGCGTGTTTCCTTGAGTTATGTAACAGCTCTCCTGTTTACATAAGGGCGTGTTTCCCTTGAGTTATGTAACAGCTCTCCTGTTTACATAAGGGCGTGTTTCCCTTGAGTTATGTAACAGCTCTCCTGTTTACATAAGGGCGTGTTTTCCTTGAGTTATGTAACAGCTCTCCTGTTTACATAAGGGCGTGTTTCCCTTGTATGACAGGAATTCTTGACAGTACATCCTCCCTCTCAGCGGCTCCCCACGGGTCCAGCGCTGGCAGGAAAACGCCGATGGAACAAGGAGACCAAGCGCGGAGCATGAACCCCTTCAGCCGGTTCCCATGAATGCTCCTCCGGGCCATAGCCTTTCCACGCAACCAGGTACCACAGCTTCCCCCTGCGCCATTTGGACGCCCGTATGCCCGACACTTCATACTCCACCTCCGACTCCACGCATACCGGCCGAGGTGTCCCAGACGGCTTGGAGGGTGCTGGTTTGAGCAATGATACATGAAAGACAGGGTGTATCCGCAATGACTGGGGCAAGCACACCTTCACGTTCACGGGACCCATACACTTGGTAATTCGATAGGGGCCCATGTACTTGGGATGGAACACACTGTTCTTTCGAAACCTCACGTTTCTTGTGGATATCCAGACGTAGTCTCCAGTGCGGTACAGTGGCCCGGGCCTTCTCTTCCTATCTGCCGCAGCCTTGTATCTTCTCTTGGCCTCTATTGGGACAGCCCTTGAGCGCATCAATGTGTCTTTTATGTGTGCCACCCTGTCCGCTGTGGCGGGAATCCTGTCCTCTCTGAACGGATGTAGAAATGGCAAGAACCTGGGATGTTGGCCATAGTTGCTATAGAACGGAGATGACTGTGTGGAGCTGTGAGTGGCGTTGTTATAGGCTATCTCTGCAACCCATAGCAAGTCGACCCATTCTTCCCTGCCCTGGTCCACAAAACATCGCAGATACTGTTTGAGCGTTTGGTTCAGGCGCTCGGTTTGGCCGTCCGTTTGAGGGTGGTAGCTGGTGGACAGGGCGGTCTTAACATGCAGCGCAGTGCACCAAGTCTTCCAGAATTGCGCAGTAAACTGCGACCCCCGGTCCGACACGATCACCCCAGGTAATCCATGCAGTCGTACCACATTCTTTAGGAGTAGTGACGCCAATTCCCCGGCCGTAGGGACTCTCTTGCAGGGGATGAAGTGCCCCATTTTCGTCAAGTAATCCACCACCACCAGTATTGCCGTCATCCCCTGGTCTACCGGTAGGCCCACCACGAAGTCCAGTGATATGCTATCCCATGGTCTATCCGGGGTTGGAAGTGGATGTAAGAGCCCTTGGGTTCGGCCATGGTCGGCCTTCATGGTAGCACACGTAGGACACTCCTGTCCCCACCTCCTGACATCCACTCTCATGGTTGGCCACCAGAAATGCCGTCCCATGCTAGCCACCGTTTTTTCAAAGCCCAAATGACCTGCGCATGGAGAGTCATGGCACCAGATGAATGCTTGTTTCCTTAGCCTAGGCGTGGGTATCAATAGGCACCTGCCCTTCAGGGGTATCCCGTCCTTCAGCTGCCATTCTCTGTGACTGAGGAGCCACCTCCGCCATGCGAATGACCTGATCCCTCTCTTTATTCCCCTCAGGAAAGTATCCGGTTGGATAACCCCCAATACCATCCTCGGGGAAATGATGGAACGCTCGGTCGCAGGCAATGGTTCCTTAACTGCAGATTGACGGGACAGGGCGTCCGCCTTTCGGTTTTCCGTCCCCGGCCGATATGTGATGCGGAAGTTGAACCCCGCAAAGAAGATCATCCACCGCAGCTGCCTGGGAGAAAGGTGTCTAGTGGCAGTCATGAACTGTAGGTTCCGATGGTCCGTGTACACCGATACCACATGTCTTGCCCCCATCAACCAATGCCTCCATTCGGTGAAGGCGTCCTTGATTGCGAGAAGCTCCTTCTCCGCAATATGGTAGTTGCGTTCGGCGTCGTTGAGTTTGCGGGACATGTACGCAACGGGATGAAGCACCCCTGTGTCGTGGTTGCGTTGAGACAAGATAGCCCCCAGCGCCACATCCGACGCGTCCGCTTCCACCACGTAGGGGAGATCCGGATCGGGGTGAGCCAACACCGGCGCCTTACCAAAGGCGCTTTTCAGGGCCTCAAAGGCTTTGTTCGCTTCAGGGGACCAGACAAACTCCTTGGACTTCCTCAGTAGCTGTGTGATTGGGGCCACCACTCCTGAAAATCCATCTATGAACCGCCTGTAAAAGTTGGCGAAGCCAATGAAACTTTGGACGTCCTTCACGCTTTGGGGCACCGGCCATTCTTTCACCGCCTTGATCTTTCGTTCTGCCATCTCCTGTCCCTCTGGACTCAGCATCACTCCGAGGAATTCCACGGATGTGACGTGGAAGTCACACTTGCTGAGTTTACAAAACAGCATGTTTTCCCTCAGCTTTTGGAGCACAGCTTTGACGTGGTGTACGTGCTCCTCCACACTGGACGAATAGATGAGGATGTCGTCGATATATACGACCACGTAGATATCCAACTCCTCTCTGAATACCTCATTCAAAAAGTACTGAAAGGCTGCCGGGGCGTTGCACAGACCGAACGGCATGACGAGGTACTCAAAAAGGCCGAACCTGGTCTTAAAGGCGGTCTTCCACTCGTCTCCGTCCCTCATGCGCACCAGATGGTATGCCCCTTTCAAATCCAACTTGGTGTAGATACGAGCTTTCTTGACCTGTTCCAGAAGTACACTGATGAGAGGCAAGGGGTACCGATTTTTTATGGTTATCGCATTCAATGCCCTAAAGTCCACACAGGCTCTCAGCTCCCCATTAGCCTTCGGGATGAAGAAGAGTGGCGAGGCGGCCGGAGACTTGGACGGGCGGATGAATCCTAGCTTGAGGAGTTTATCCAGGTAGCCCCGGAGATGCACGTTTTCAGGCTCCGTCAGGGCATACAGCCTGCCGCTGGGAACGCTGGCCCCTGGCACCAGGTCGATCTGGCAGTCAAACTGTCTATGTGTTGGTAGCACTTCCGCCTTCACCTCATCAAATACATCCTCAAAACTGTGATAAGCCTGGGGGAGAGCCACATCTTTTTCTGCCGCTGTAGCCACCGTCCGACTCCCGCTCTCATCTGCGTCAAGGGATTCCGTTCTTATTCCACAATTAGGCTTTCCTGTTTTCAGTTTCTATTTTTGGTAAATTCTGGTGGTGTTTTTTCAGTGTTTTCCAGTGATTTCCATACCTTAAAAAAACAGTGCTTTTCAGTGGTTACTCATTTTCGCGCCAAAAAAATCAACTGAAACAGTGTTTTACCGGTGTTTATGTGACGCTTCGCTCTTATTATTGCTTTTTCCATTTTCTTCAGAAATTGTATACTGCTCTACATTTCAGAAGTTAATTCAGTCATGAAATACTTTCCATTGTCCTTTGATTCTGCAGCACAGATTTAACAAGCATTTGCAATGCAATAGGTCTCTCATTTATGCGAGTTTAAGCTATTTAAGCTATTGGCATTGTAAATGACCAAGCCTTTTATTTATGTTTTAAAAACGAAAACAAAAATAAAAGGCATTGTTATTTGCAATGTCAACAGCTCAAACTCGCGTAAATGCGAGACCTATTGCATTGCAAATGCTTGTTTTAAATGAAAGCGTGAATTGGTCACTCAGTGTTTGTCAATAAATATACATAGAGAATTTTTTTTAATGCTAAGATGAAATTGCAGTGTGGCCGAAGGGGCATATTCAAGTCAAAAAAATGGGGTTAAGAAAAAGACTTCCTCTAGCAAAATAAAATAATAAGTATTTGGGGCTTTGTTATTGCACTTGATTTTTTTTGCGTAGGCGAGACCTAACAAGACTTCAGTGCACTGATATAATCTGATGTACTAAAGTGAAACAGTTCTAAAATACACTTTAATTTTGAAGAGACCATTTTACACTTTTGCTGCAAGATGGCTGTAAAAATGTGGATGTTCCTAAAGTTGAGCGGTGCTAATTCCTTTCTTAAACTTCAAATAACCTCCAAAAAATGCTTACCTATCTAATCAACATCTTTTTAATGTTAGAGCTGAATCTAATAAAAAGCAGCCCAGCGCAGCTGTAGACCAGGGTCCCGCATGTAAAAGGTAGGAGGGCCACATGCAGTCCTCGGGCCCTGCTTTGAGTATCACTAGCCTAGGATCACACAATGTGGTCAACTGGGGGGAAGCAGGCATGGACCCCAGGTTTTATGGTTCCACATTGGGCAATTCAATTCAGCAATTAGATTTACATGCTTTGCTTCCCCTACACCCACCTTACAGCCCCACTGTCCCAGCCTACCCCCCCTGCAGGCATCAGTGCGGCCCTCTGGTACACCAGAGAGCAAAGCTGTGTGCCCTCCGAAAAGATATGGGTTGAGGAGCAATGTAACGTTTGCATTTTGTGACTGCCGGAAAGAGTGGAAAACTTTGCTGGAAAGAAGGATTTAGCTCATGTGTTTTTCCTGTAAGTGATTCACTATCAAAAGTTGGGCTTTGCGAAGACTTTTCCCCCGGAATAACAGTTTTACAAAATTATTCCGGAACTTTAAACTCGTAACCGTTGCAAGTTTCCCCAGTGTGCGAATAGCACAGAATTTTTCAACATGAAAGCCGAAGGTTGAAATACTGGTGTAGTGTGTGCATGGTGCACAGATCTGTAAACTGCAGACTAAACAGGATACATGTTGGCCTAGTGTGCACGGTGTGGAGAGCGATGGAACCTGCGAGCCACAGGTTGAAATACTGTCCCAGGGTGCCATGTTGCACAAATCTGTGTAACCCTCACACCAAAGGGTGAAATGCTGGCCTAGTGTGTATGGTGCACAGATCTGTAATCCTCACACCATTCTAGCCCAGTGTGCATGTTGGAGATCAGTTCGATCCGCAGGCCAAAGACTGGGCTGCTTGCCTGGTGAGCATGTTAAATAGACACCCCCCCCCCCCCACCCACCCATGGGACAGACGTTTGAAATGGCGACCAGGCTCGATAAAATGCAACCCAAGGGACAACCACAAAGTTGAGTTGAGGTCGGAGTAATTTAAGGCCAATAAGAGATAGTTGTGTGCTCGTAAAATGATCTTCTAGTCTTATCGAAAATCAGTGTGCGCCTCACCCAGCCACCCCCACCCCCTCTAACCAATCCTACAGGGCTCCGATGGGGACTTAAACTGAATAATAGCCTGCTTAGATGGGTGATTATGCAGTCGAGCGCCCACTGAGCTCTACAATAGACCTAACAAATGTGCCCCCCCCCCTCATAAAAACCTGCTCTGTGGAAGCACATACTCGCTTCAGTAGAAAAGGGGGCCCTCCCAGCCAGCAGGCGTCCTCATCCTATTGGCTACTGCCAAAACACAAGACAACTGAAGGTGTCATCACCTGTCAGGAGTTTCAGCCAAGACCTGCGGACTGGCCCCCCAAAACCAGGGAGATCTTGAAAGGAAGAGTGTAGTGAAGAGCGAGAGCAGCACCCAGCCCCCCTCCTCCCCACTAGCACCGAGCGCTATCCAAGGGCCACTAGCCCCAAAACTGAAGACAGTGCTTGGAATCCCACACGGTAGTTCAGGCCTGGTCAGACCGCAGGGTGTGCAAAAGAAATACAGCTGCTCGCCCATTTAGTCAGCCACCCATCCATGGCACGTGGGTCCGGTACTGCGGCTGAGTTGCCAAGGTGGTCAAAGCTAGATTGGGGGATGGGGGAGGGTGAACAGTAAAGAGGCGTCCTCGGACAGCACCCCTTCATACCCTAAGCCACGGCTTCGAGGAGCATTAATTTAGCCACCACTTTACCCCGATTGCAAGGTACATGCACTTGAAAGCATCTCCTACGTCATCATACGTATTTATTGTGGATATATAGCTCAGTGGGTGGTTGCTTTTGTCGCAGAGAACCCTTTTGGGATAGCAGTTCATGAGGCAATCTGTAAAAGAGGTAATTGGTGGGGGCACCAAAAACATTATCGCGACAGGCATTACCAGCGCTAAAGCCGGCCTTGCTTGTAGCTGGGAGCGTTATCTGCGCTATCAGCACGTAATCTGCTGGTGAAAGTTCTAACTAAGCAGTGGCTTTTGGCTTTTGCAAGCAGGCGTGAAGATCACAAGAATTAATTTCACAGCACACACTTTCTAAGTCACCTTCAGGCGAAAAAAACATGAGAACCCTCGGTGTACTGGTGCTGCAACTACTGCAGAGGTCTGTGGGCGATTTGAAAGTCCAATGTTTCACTCAACATATCATCTTTTTAAAAGTGAATTCGTTTGTCACAGAAGCGCAACTAGAGCCAGATTTCGGGGGGGGGGGGGGGCTGAGCAAAAATTTCGGGGGGGGCTGAGCAAAAATTTCGGGGGTGGGCTGAACTTTAAGCAATAGGCAGAGTGGAGCTGCAGGGGCTCTTAGAAGGGGTGAAACAACAGCGAGGCCTCATTAACATGCAAATGGTCTTTTAAAGACCTGTGAAGTGCTCGGGTGCGGCTGCTTTTTTGCCCGGGAAGGTGTCTCATCCCGGGCTGCCACACACGAGGGGGGGGGGGGGGGGCTGAAGCCCTGTGAGTCCAATGGGTGTTGCGCGCCTGGTTTGTCATAACACGTTTTCTGAGCGCCGAGAAACAAGGCACTTGGTAGAGTGTGCTATATAAATGTTGTTGCTTTGACCAAGGTATAATACGCGCTTTTATGCAACTTCAAAGTGAGGGACACCCCATGAAATGCGTGGCAAATGTTTGCCACCACCCACTCATTATGGGTCTCTATAGCTTAACTTGACAATAAGTTTCATTTCAAACGCCTCCAACAATATCTAGGCACTGCTCTTATTATTTCCCCACTGAATAACGCACTTTTATATTGCACTTCATACAGTGTCTACTCAACTTAAATAATAGTTGTAAGCAATGAATAATGTTTTTACGTAGCGCTTCGTGGCATTTGTAAGAGGTAACACTAACAGATGCTATCCCGCTTAATGATTACAACGCACCAATCTGAGACGAACGAAAGCCTGCGTTGCCCTTGGCTGGAGTACAACCTGTGACTGGCAGATGAGACCACCGTCTAACTCACTGAGCCATCCTGCCGCCACTATAACAGAGCGAGCACTGTGCAGAGACGGAATGGCAAAACACAAGCGAGAGAGAGAGCGCGCGTCAGGAGAGAGAGGTTATAAAGCTGAAGGCGAGGAAAAAGCTGAGCCAGAGGAGACGAGTGAGAGACCAGATATGACTAGCCCGCGAGTGGTGCAAGAAACGTAAGCATGCCGCCTCTTTCCCCGGTGCCCACCCCCGTCGCCCACTCCTTTGTTAACAACATCAAAGCCTTGTTAAGTAAATGGTCTTTTTAAAGACCTGTGAAGTACTCGGGTGCGGCCGGCCACAGTAAGGCAGCAGAGCACAACAGCTTCTCTCCCCCCATGTGAGCCAGGCAGGGGGCCTGGTGTTGCCCTTGGGCCATTCACACCATAGCTCCCCGTGTGCCTGACCGGCCCAGATGCACTGTTTTCCCCTGACACCTCGGCGCCAGGCACCACAGTTTATAATGCTTTGGCTCCATCAAGTGGCCAAGTGGTGTAACAGCAACGAAAATCAGTGACACTCGGTTTAAACCGAGTCCGCTGATTTTCGTCCGGTAGTGTACTGTCGGTCAGATTCGGTTAAAACCGAATTCCGGACAGCCTATCCACAATGCAGGATGCAATACGGTGACGTCATTTCGATGCGATGTGTTGGCCAATCCACAAAGGGGTTGTGTTTCTGTAGCCACGGCAATCCCAATATGACGCCATATTGGGGCGCTCGGATGATGTTAAAATCGATTTGTTCCAAATGGTTCCACCCATATCTCATCGGAAGGACCCCCGTGTGCTGCCCGATGGGCCCCGTCACCAATCGCCTTCCGTCTACAGCATAGACGTCTTCGGGTACAGCTTTGGGAAGAAGCACTAGCCCTAGCCTGCATGCCTCGTTGTGGTCCATAAACATGCCAGTGGCCCCTGAATCCACCATGGCCACAACGGGTATCCACTGGTCATGCACTCCCACGTGCACCGTGATAAACAGGTGTCGTTGTCCCTTAGTGACCGAGTTGGAAAGTGAAGGGATGGATGAGTGACTCCGAGATGCCCCTTCTCTGGTCTTGGAGTCCTCTAGTTTTCCGCCGGTATGTCCACCACGGCTGTTACCGACCGGTTGGCCCGATAACGTGACGTCTTCGGTTTGGCAGGGCATTCACGTACGTAGTGGCCTTTTTTGCCACAATATAGGCACAATCCTTGTTTACGGCGTGACTCTTTCTCCGTGGCTGTGAGGCTCGCTCGTATTGCGCCGATGTCCATGGGTTCTCCCTTGGATGCGGTGGAAGTTTCAGGACTTCCCACCGTCACATAGGATGGAAGGGATTTTCCTTTTCTCCCATGATCCCCCTTTCTTTCACTTAGCCTATGTTCCAGCCGTAATACTAGGTTGATAAGGCCCTCACATGTCTTGGGTTGAGGGTCAATATGAGCCACGGCGTCCTTGAGCTCATCGCACAGCCCTTGATGGAAGAGCGCCGTCTGTTTAGCAACAGGCCACTTGGTTTCCGCAACCAGCCTTCGGAACGCGTTGAGATACTGCACCAGGTCGTTGGATCCCTGTCTCAACTCAAGCATTTCACGGTCCGCCGTGTACGAGTCAGCCCTTCTGTCGAATACCTTCAGGAATTCCTCGCGAAAAGCACCCCAATCACATAAGAGGGGGTCGTCCCTGCTCACCATAGGTACGGCCCATTGTGCCGCGTTTCCAGCCAAATAGGATATAAGGAAAGCCACACGAGCCTGACTCGTGGGGAACGCCTTTGGTTTGCATGATAAATGTAGCGCCACTTGTGTGAGGAATACCTGCACTGTGTTAGGATCCCCACTGTACCTCTCTGGTGTCGCCAAGGGGATGGCTACCGGCATTTCCACTACTACCGCAGGGGTCTGATTCGTGAGGGAGGTGCTGGGCGTGAGCGGGTCCAATTGGATAGCATCTAGTCTGGCTTTTACATCGGCTGTTTCTTGCCTAGAGGCAGCCACTTCAACTTGCATGGCCGCTAAAGCAGCCAGCACATCATCAAGTGTTGCCATGTCTGTTATCGACCGGGAGACAGTTAGTGTTATTAAGGTCGGATATTTTGTAACGCCCTGAACGTCTCAGGATCGTTTAACAGACACGACAATGAGGACGCAACCACTAGTGAAGGGTTAGTTGTTTTAATGAAGGCAAATATAATACAAAGAATAAACAAGTTATAGTCACTGGAATCCTCCAGGCTAAGTACGTTACCAGCCCACAGCACGGATGGTCCTAACCGTCCTCTGCATATACGCCGGTCCCGGCGTATGCCAACAGAGGGCAGAAATGAAATGGCCGACAATGCCAATCGGTAGGCTGTGAGGGGCACGAAGAGTGTTGGGGAGAATCGAGGAGTCAGGGAAACACCCAGCCGGGGTCTCTACCTGAAGGGAGCAGCCGCTCAACCTCTTCCTCAGACTGCACCGGGACGCGGAGTCACCTCCTGGTGATGCGTCACCGATACCCCAATCACAAGCAAGAAGACTGAACCGAGAGCAGCCGCTCGATCGATCCTGTGGACTTCCGAGTCTGTAACGCGGCAAACACCTCCTGGTGTGTGTTACAGCTGGCAGTCCCTGTGTCTCTGGTCGGGCTGGGAGTTACGACTCCAACCAGCAAAAGCGCCACTGCGCTTGGACTCAGCCGAGTCAAAAAGCGAAGCTCAATGGTTGACCGGTAGAGCTTCCGGGTCCTTCACAGGTGACGATGGGGCAAGACACGGCCCAGGGAGTAACCTCCGTTCTTGCCTTACTGGAGCACCACTCCGGAACACTGCTCTTCACGAAGCAGGTACGTCGGTGTGAACACAATATCCGACAGCGTTGTACCTCCCGGTTCCTCCCTTTATAGGGCGTGTTTTCCTTGAGTTATGTAACAGCTCTCCTGTTTACATAAGGGCGTGTTTCCTTGAGTTATGTAACAGCTCTCCTGTTTACATAAGGGCGTGTTTCCCTTGAGTTATGTAACAGCTCTCCTGTTTACATAAGGGCGTGTTTCCCTTGAGTTATGTAACAGCTCTCCTGTTTACATAAGGGCGTGTTTTCCTTGAGTTATGTAACAGCTCTCCTGTTTACATAAGGGCGTGTTTCCCTTGTATGACAGGAATTCTTGACAGCACAGCAGTATCACCCAGATAAGCTGCACTAAAGCCTTCCAACCAAGCAAGGACCTGATTCACCAACCTTTGAAAGGTGGCATGGGCATTCTTTAGACCGTAGGGCATCACAGTGAACTTGAAGTGCCCATCAAGTGTGGATAATGCTGTCGTTTCTTTTGCTCCAGGGACCATGCCAATCTGCCAGTACCCTGCAATTAAGTCAAAGGTACTTAGGTATTTGGAAGACCCTGACTTATCTACCAGTTTATCAGCTCTGGGGACGGGGTGTGCATCTGTCTTGGTGAAAACACTGAGGCCTCTGTAGTCCACACTAAACCTCATTTCTCTCTTTGCACACTGTGGATGATGAGGTTTGGGGACTAGGATCACTGGGCTGGCCCAGGGACTCTCAGAAGGCTCCATGATCCTCAACTCCAGAATCTTGTTGACCTCAGCATTGATGCTTTCCTTGACTTGTCAGACTGGCGATAGATTTTGGTTTTAACAAGCTGTCTCCAGTGTCCACATGGGTAGACCAGTCTGACCAGGGGTCGAGGAAAAGTGCTGTGCATACTGGGGTGTGAAATCAATATTTGCTCTCGGGACTCAAATACAGAAATTCTGTTCTTGCACGTATTCACGCGCCTTGATACAGACGCACACTTCAGAGTGGCTCAGGGGCTCTCATGTGGCCCTACTGAGTCTGTTTTGTGAACACAAACGCCCCAACTAACATGGCGGGCACGGATGAGACACGGCTTTCCCAGCCGCCACTGAGCGTCGTTGTCTGAGTCCGGGAGCCATGCACCTTGCCCTTACATACCTTAGATGAAAGGCGTGACAAGTGTTGAAGCATCGCTAGGGCTGATAAAGGGTCACTGCTTCTGATACAACCTTGAACTCGCCAAACTCTCTTTAGCCAATTTGTCTACAAACTAGTTAACTCAAACCAGCAAATAGTAAATCCCTGAAAACATGTTAACAGTTCTCCGTGTACAGGGGTCTTCCAGCCACGGTCGGTAGTGGAAGTAGCTGCCGGGCGGTGACGTGGGGAGGGGCAGGATGGGGGGTAGTAAACTATGGATTACAGAGGTTTACAGGTAATTAAACATATAAATTAATAAAACGAATTTCGTTGTGTGCACCGCATCACATTTGGGGATGCAGTGCGCGCAACTAAATTCGTTTTATTAATTTATATGTTTACTTACCTGTAAACCTCCGTAATCCAGAGTTTACTACCCCTCACCCTGCCCCTCCCTCTCCCCACGTCACTGCCCGGCAGCTACTTCCACTACGGACCGTGGCTGGGGTCTTCTCTTATTACATGTGAAGGTGAGAATCAATTGAGGGTTCAGATTTGCTACAAGTCATGCCGTGCTGCATTATGTGAAAAAAAGTTACGCTGCATTGTGCAACTTTTTTAAGGATGTGGAGCATATTTACAATGCATGGCGCAGAGCTCTGTACAAAGAGCAACGTGGAACAACACATTTCGTAATTGCGTGGCACAAAGCGAAATTATAAACCTGTTACATGATGCATTGTGGTGCACTATGAAAAGTGATGCAAATCTGATGTTCTGGATAATTCTAAACTACAAGATAGCAAGGTGGAAAGATTCTACCAGTCAGGGACCATATTACACAGGGGGCACAACGTGTGTTTGCGCTTGCTTTGCGTGCCCCAGCGGCACTTTGGTATCAGAAGTGGCCAGTATGCTAGAGGAGCAGGGGGTCGAGAAGGGGGAAAGGGGCACTAGGGGTCGTGGGGGGAATAAAAAAACTGTGCGCTCCTCTTTACCTCTTCAGGAAAGCACAGGCTGCCAGAATGCCCTACGGCCAATCCTGAAGCTGCTCTCGCGCATGAGAGCAGCTTCAGGATTGGCCTGAGCCCCCTCTTTTTGCATTCCCGGACAGACTGTGAATCTGTGCCTGCTCTGTCCTACCCAGCGGCTTTGCTGGGTTGGAGAGAGCTTTTACTGCGCATGATGGTTTGGCCGGCCTGAATCGGCCGGCCCAACCATTATGCACAGGGATGGGAGTGCACTTCAACTCCCCTAAGTGCCTGTCACTACCAGGCCCCGCCCCAAAGACTCGGCAGAAAAAGAAAAGCAAGCATTGGCCTAGCCAATAGGTCTTGCCTTTGGGTCCTTAGAAGTGTTTAGCTAGAGTTATTTGACTTAGCCAACGTGTTTAGGCTATGATGTAGAGCAGGGTGGCTGCTGGCAAATATGTCAGCCTGTTTTGAAATGAGAGAGAAAGAGTAAGGAATTGTATGTGTGTTGATAGCGAGATGGAAGTTGACGTCACTGAGTAAGCAACAGCAAGAATTAGTAAAAATGAAAGAGAGGGAATAAATAGTGTATATTATATTGAAAATAAATATAGGGGATATGAATTGAAATAGAGGACAAGTGTTGGTAAATGTTAGATACAGAACGAGAGAAGGTAGAAGAGTAGAGGCTAAGAGGAAAAAGAGTAGTATACTGGAAAAGCAAAAGAGTAGGTGGGAATGGTGAGAGCATTATTGGAAAGAGACAGATGAGAGTAAGTGGAGGAAGAGAAAGGGTGGTAGAGGAAGTGCAAAAGGGATAGAACTGAATATTACGGATATTGTGAATTGTAGGAAAATATATGAAAATTAGGGAGAAAAGGAAAGTAGTGGAGGGGAGAATGTGAAAATTTGTGAAACAACTTGCGAACGTATTGTTTCAAAACAAAATAAAGAGAATCTTTGAGAATTAAAAGTGTAGGTAATGTCAGAAATGAAAAGCTGAAATACTAGAGAAGAAAGATGGCAATTATGAAAGAGTGAAAGTTAAGTGAGGTGAATATAGGAGCTTAGCAGATGTACACTGATAAAAATGCCTTTTCATAAGCTTGTTTTCGCAAATTTTTTTATGTTTTAATTTCTTTATTAGTTTCATAAATTTTCATGCATTACAACAAACAAGGTTTCATCATCAAACATTCAATTAGGATGTACACTGCATTGGTTGCTTGTTAGCTCAGAAGGGGGAATAATAACAGGGTGGAAGGGTAAGGGTGGGGGAGACGGGGGAATCACATCTCACTAAATTGCCATATTAAGCGTAGTTGGCGCTGTCATTGCGGTGTATGTCACCTGCCACATTGACCCTCCCATCGCTGGTGTTTCATGTAGTTATGTCTCGGTGTCAATGCCTGTTGTCTTGGGTGTCTGTCAGGGGCTCGTGCTTCGTGTACTCTATCTCTTCGCAGCCACTGGATTGATGCTCGGGAGGACGGGGGGGGGGCGGGGGAAGAGATGAGAGTGAGTGGGGCTCCCATGTTATTGCTGGGATAAGCTTGTTTTCACTATTACGGAAAACCACACACATGATGTAAGCGGAGTCAAAAAATTAGTATAAATATAACCAGATTAAGTCAAACACTTGTCATTAAATAACAAAGCTTGCTCCCTTAAACAAAGGCTGCTCTGATTGGGCAGTGATCATGGGCGTAGGAAGTGTGGGGGACGCGGGGGATATATCTCCCCAGATTTTGGAGTGGGGGGGACACGGGGGACAAGGGTGGGGGGGACGAGGGGACAAAGGAATTTCCCCTCTCCCTTCTGTTATCGCAGCCGGGCCATTAGCACGCGAAAGCGCTACCTAATGGCCCTGCACTTGACCTGCCTGGAGTCAGAGGCCACCCGCCCTCTGCCTTTTGTTCTGCTGCAGGAAGGCTCAGCCGGTCTGGGAAGGGCAGAGAACGGAGAAAAAATAAACGCTGTCTCTTTTCCTTCATGGCAAGGACCGTGTCCACTACTCCTGGTCTGCCTCTGGCGGCTGCCCTCCTCTCTTTATTCCTCCAGCTCTTTCTGTCTCTGTCTCGCTCCTGCTTACGTGCTGATTTCAAGAGGCAGCTCTTAAGGTACTCTCTCTTGCCTCTCCTTTTCTTTATTTGTTCCCCTGTGAAATTGATCCAAAAAAGGCTGAACACTTTGGCTGTAAATGTCCTCATTTTCTGACCGTTTTCTATTGAAAAGAAAAACCTCGGAATGGAGAGAAAAATAGTTAAATACCTAAATAAAGCAATACAGAGTGGACAGCAGACAGGCCAGACTGTTATTTACACCCACACACATTAGCGCCACTTTACAGAGTTTGCCAGTGAAAGCGCTACTTTCGTTTTATCTTCTTTCTTTGAGCACATTGTTTTCCCAGGGTGGGTAAGTGCGCCATTCCTAAAGGGACTGCAATACCTGGTTGATGGGTAGAGTGGAAACGTTTAATATGATCGTTTTCAACTTTTTAATTATTTTAGCTTATAAAATGCGGCTCAGTGTTTGGGATGTGGTCTTTTTTAAACCAAACTGCATACATTTTGAAAGGATATAAGCAATGGACATTGAAAGGGGTCCCTTCCTGGTCCTGTAGCCATGTCTTGAACTCTTCAGGCAAAATCACTTACTGATTTCTGAATAATGAGTTTAAAACCGTTAAGGTAACCATGTTTTTTTCTGATTACAGTTCACATGCTTTGCTTATTCTTGCATTCCCTATGAGTGTTTGCTTTTTCCAGGGTGTTATTCATTTTTTTTCAGGCAGCATTTTACTGTTGTCTAGTGCATAATTTGAATTTAGTCGCAGCACAATTGAGTTGTGCTGAAGGCAGTGCGAGTTTCTCTCAGTGGGGCAGTATGGTGTTCAGTGTGGGAGAGAATGTGGCACTCTGGCCAGAGCTGCTGAATTTGGAACTGGAGAACCATGTTCAGACCTTCATGACCAGTTCACCATACCACACTCCTGACAGAGCTTATTCCGATGCTACACCTTAGAAGGCCCGATAGACCTTAGAAGCCCAGGTGTCTTAGCACCCGCAGGTGGACCTGTCCACCACAATCCATACTGCAGTTCAATTCCAGTCTTACGGGCAGGCATATGAAGAAGCACATCCTAGATCGACAGTGAATCTGTCACTGAGGTCACAAGACCCTTGAGGCCAGTCCACCTCACCCATTGGTACCTCCATTGGCCTTTTTCCAGCACTAGCAGTGCAACTTGCCAGGGGTTGACAATGTAGGATTTGCATGCACACCAAACTTAGGGGGTGATTATAATGGCAGTGGGACCTCCACGTCACCCCGTCGGTGGCGGTCCCACCGCCATTGGTGACTGCATCACAGCCCGCCATATTACAATGGCGGGTGGTTACCTGGCGGTCGGAAAGACCAACCACCACGCACCCGACGGGCTTCTTGAGCCCGCCGGTGTGGTGGAGGGGCTCGTGGTTCCTACAATGCTGGTGGTGCCTACCATGCACCGCAGCAGGGATTACGATGTCCCTTACCCGCCAGCTTATCAATGGCGGTTCACCTGCCATGGAAATGCTGGCGAAAGGGACATTGGGGGCCCGTAGCAGGCCCCTTTACCCCTGGCCCTCAGACATGGGTCCTGGGGGGGCATCTATGATGCCCCACATTATATCACTGCACCATGTGGCAGCCACCGATATATTTAACATGTTCCTTTTTTTTTTTACTTTGCGGGAGATGATGCAGCCAGCAGCACCTGCTGCAATGTAAAAGATAGGCACTGCGAACACCGTAGTGGCAGTCGCATTGTAATGCCTATCGTGGGGCCTCCACCTTGAAGGCCAGCGGTCCCATTCCCCGATTTGATGGCGGTGGTACTGAAGTCCGCCTGCCATCGTAGTCAGCCCCTAAGTTTGCATTTTATGAATATGATTCAGCAGGAAATAAATTGATGTTTGCAATTTAATTGACTTTTGTTGGCCTCTTATCTATGAGATTTCCCTGTTGAATGTGCCTTTACATTATACATTTTCGGTTGTATGAATTGATTGCATACTACACTCTCCTACAGGTATTACGTTGAGTGTCATTAGGAGTGTCTGGGACCAATTGTTTTCTTAGGAATTGTTTTCTTTACTAACCTTTGCAAAGGGCCCTAAACTTCATAGCAACACAAGTCACATTTCTTTTAGTAATTTGGGATCCGTTTGAGCTACAAAATTGTTTTGGAGGAAATCGTTAGATTATGCAGCAGATGATGTATTATGTGGCAAATATGATACAGCCATAGCTAAGTGGAAAACATTTTTCCACTTAATTTTGCCCCAACATTGTAGTTGATCAATTTGTAAGTTCCCCAAACCCAAAAGTCGAGTTTGGGCACAATTTGCATTTTAAAAGCAGCCCTATAACACAGGGCTACTTTTAAACTGACCTCAGGCTTCACCAGTGCACACATGCAAGCGCAGAAAGGGCTGCTGGCCTCTAAACTGCCTTGCCTTATTATATTCTATAGACTTAAAAGTAGTTCTAATACCCCTGCACTATTATGTACTAGGGCCTTATAGGAGAGGTCATGCCAATCATAGGGGTACCCTAACCCATAGTGCACCCTAGTGTATGTAGGTGTTTTCACTGTATTTTTAAGTGCCTCTTTCAGAATAGCACTGGCTGTTTAGGCAGAGGCCAGGGTCAGTCAGTCAGGTACCACCAGTACCAGTCAGCAAAAAGTTGGGGAGTGCCAGGGCGGCTTTGCAACACCAGAGAAAACAAACTCAGAATGTAAAACATAACACCATGGTTGGGGGGTTCTCTTCAATAATCAGAATTGATTTCTATCCTAATAAACCCATTTTCCAACATTAGGATAGGGAAAGACTGGGGAAAAATCATAACGTTCTAATCTATACATTGAAGTTTTTATGCAGCTCTTTGATGACGGTTAATAGCTCACTGTTCAATGTTAGGATTTTAACTTATAAACTTCAAATACCAAAAGAATATCTCAGACAAAAGCAGTAACTCACTGACCTTTTGAATTAAAACTTTCACTAGACAAGCCTTCGATCTCTCTCAAAAAAAGAACATTAATCACTAAAGTTATCTTCACATTTTTATTGTTGCCTGAAAATTGCAGGAGACCAGGAATGCAGCAGCAGGTACTTTTCAAACCATAATGCACTTGCAAACATGACGCCCCCACCCTAAGTCAGCGGACTTTGTTTGCTTTGTGCATTAAGATGTAAGATTCATATATATGTTTTTTTTTAACATTTGGTCTCATTACTATATGAATGTAAATAACAATAAAGCATACATGCAAACTGTGACTACATGCCTGCTTTTCTCAATATTTCACTTCGAAAGTATGCAATTGTATTTGTTTAACGGGCGGTGATTTGTATAGGGTCACTGGAAAGTGCACAAGGTTGTCCCTGTCCCCCCCAGAATTTTAGTGTCTCTTACGCCCCTGGCAGTGATAACGGAGCATGGGCGGGGTTTGACACTTACCTGTATTTGGGAAAAAACGTGAATGCCGTGTGTGTTTCAGAGAAAATAATGCCATTAGCTTAGCGCTGTAATAAAAGTAACCAACTAACCAGTGTAACTAATTAATGGGATTTGAAAGGTTCATTCACTTGGCAGGGTGTTCTGTGATTCTTCTTCTTGTTTTATTTAGCTGTCAATTGATAAAGTTTACATTTGTGAACGAAAAAAAGCTTTAGGCAGAGAGGGAAGAAGCTGTAGTATGGGCTCGGCTGGAGGGGTTAAACAGGAAAGGTGGAACATGCACCTACCATTAGCTATTTGCAGGCTACAATTTTTAAAGACGCACACAAAAGCCAATCCAAAGTGTGGGAGGAGTCAGACCCCACAAAATACAGACAGCAGCTAGATTAAAAGTGCAAGCGCTGTATAGGCCCGACCTAAAAAAGCAGCAAGTATGGTGCTGTGCCTTAGCAGACAGCTCAACATTGCTTGAGGAATGAGAATACTGCTAGTGCTGTGCAGAGGCTGCTCTAAACCACTGCAATCGAAATAAGGAGATCATGACCTGGCATACAGTGCAATAAAGAGGTGGGAACGGGGAAAGCAACATAACATGGGAGGAGTGTGAGGGGACGGGGCAACAACGCAGATTTGGTTGTGTTCAGAAACACATGAGATCTTAGCCAGCTGATGCGCTCTACTTGTATTTGGGACACAGCAAAGGGCTACACTGTCTTCTAGTGTTTTCAGTCCTGTTGAGTGCATCGCACAAACAAATCACAATGTCTGCTTGCAGTTGACCATTTAACTAGCTGAAAACCTGCCAGATCTCTATCAGGAATGAAGGGCTGGTTGGCAATCCATGGTACTCACCTGAAGCACTGCAGTGAAAGTTTACTTAAGGTGTTTTAGAAAAATGAAGGACAGCTTCATTTAGTTATCTAAGAGTAAGTGTTTTATAATACATTTAAAAAAAGGAAGGGTGTAGGATTTGTATTTTTACTGGCGCCGCTGTTTCTTGAAAAAGATAGATGTAGCTGAACTGAGGTTTAGCACTCAGTGTGAGAAGTTGGCCTGGTATATGCTGTTCACTAGTTAAAGTGACCACCTTGTACCATGCCAAGCAACCCTTATGGTGTGGTTGTAAGTCAACCTTTTCGGACTAGCTGCCCTAGTGGTAGCGTAGGCTAAGCAGTCTTTGAGGCTAAACTCGTTAAAGCGTGTTAAGCAAGCTGTTTTACCATATGTAACCCCCCTTTATACCAATGAAAGGACACCACACAGATATATATTCAAAATATATATGTATTTATTTCTCAAAGTATCCCCTAGACTCTTTATGAGCACAGGAGCACAAATCGTTAAACAAGACAATGTTATAATATACAGAAGTTGCACTTTATATGGATGGGCCCTGGTGGCCACTCAAACCATATACTAAAATAGTGGTATAAGTACCACGAACAGGAAAGCGACAAGGCCTAGGGCCTCTAGAATCGCTGGGCCTACAAGGAGCTAACTTCAGTTAGTGACCAGGAGGTCCACGGGTCGCGTGTGCAGTGAGGAAAGTTACACGCGTGCTCCCATAGGTTTTCAATGGGTGCATAAAAGTTTAAAAGTTACTGCAGAAAGGGTCTTCTGGATGGACTACGATCTTAAGATTCAAAACACAGACACTAGAGATGTTTCTCTACACTTGGGCACCGGAGTGCCAGCTTTACCTCACCCACAGGAAGCGGGTGCATAGGTCTCGAAGTGCGTCGGGTTTCTTCTATCGATTCAATGGAGCCTGATGACAAAGATGCTGCAGGCGGTCGGTCCAGAAGAGATGCAGTGGATCCAAGAGTGGATCGGAGTAGTAGAAGACCTGAAAGCAGAGGGGACAGTGTTCACAGTCACTAGCCAGTGACAGGCGTGGCACCAGGTAGGTACCAGGCGATGTCGGGTGCAAACAGGTGATGAGGTGTAGCTTGTCTCCGCAGCCACGTGGCCCCTGAAGGTCGACGACGTCCAGGAGTCGGTTCACGAGCTGTCCCACGCAGGCTCTCGCTGTAAGCGGTGTCGGCGACTCGAAAGAAGCAAACAAGCCTTGGCAAAGGCAGGAGTCATGGAAAGAGAGGAATGCTGATTGTTCTGACCAGCAAGGTCAGAGGGGCTGCTCTTTTGGAGAGCAGCTAGGGCCAGTCTGGAGCAACCAGACCAGCATCGTTGATTTCAAAGTTCGTCGCCAAAATGGCCACTAGCCAACGGGCCAGGGACCGGGCAGGCGCGTCGAGATGCAAAATGCAGAGGGGCCCCACGCAGATCGTGGAGATGCTGGAGGGCTCACCTTTAGTGCAGATGCTGCTCGGTGGTTGGGCTTCTCAGGACCCAAAGCACAACTTGGAGGGAGCCTCTGTTGTCGTGCTTGCAGCTTGTCGTCGGTCTTCCAAGATGGCTGGCTCCACGTGTCTCGGTGCCTCCACGGGTTCCTTCTTTTCAGGGACTGTGGATCGGGCGGTGAGAGGTCTGGAGGTCTAGGTCTTTTTGGGCTTTGGGCTCGGGCTCCGGCGGGAGGCGGCGGCAAAGCAGACGTCGAATAGCTGGTTGGTGCTTGCGTTAGCAAGATGGTCACTCCCTGACCATAGGGGAGATTTCCTTCAGTCCTCTGTGCAGCAGAGCATCGAAGTTCCTGTCTTCTTCTTTGTATGAAGTTGATTCCAGGATGTCTGAAGTCTTAGTACACAGCTCCTACCTTTAAGCGGATTCTAGGGGCCGGATTACCTGCTAGGTCCCTCCCTAAGGGTGAGACCAGGAAGGGGGTGGTTACACCCCCAATCCTTTGTCCAGCTCGCCCCAGGTCCGGGGCTGGTGTGCCCCAGGACCGGTTTGAACTGGCATATGCACAGAGGCTCCTTGTGAGCCTCAGGCATGTCTGATTCCTTTCAAGCCCTACCTGACCAATACACAAAATCCTGTCTGGGGTGGTGCACGCACCTCCCCTGGCAGGAAACCCTTTGTCCACGTCTCCCAAGCTGGAAGGACTCCCAGCAGCAGGAGGGCAGACTTGTGTCTGTGGTGGCAGCATCCATTTTGTGGAGCTGAGGCTATGTCTGATTTTACCCGGATTTCAGGAACTGTACATGTCGTGTCCCTCTAGAAGGGTGGAATGCTAACCCCGTCGCCAGAATTGGCGAGGGGTTAGTATTCCAATTCGTATGACACCTTACTCGACATGTTTTGATAAAGCCAAACCAAAGATAGCATTTAACCGCGAGGTTCATAATGCACTTAAGAGTATATGGTATGACGATATCTGGAAACGGTAGAAGGAAGTTGTTCCGACCACTGCAGACAGGCTCAGCTCATGCCAGAGCACCATCTCACATGGAACCAAGCACTCTGCCTTCAGGATTGTTAAGGCCTGCCATAGGAGTGACTTATAGGTTACCAGGTGTCCCATTTAAGGTTAGGTATAGGTATACTACACCTAAGTAAGAGGTGGTTACACCAACTTACCCCAGCTGAGTGATCAGCCAGTTGTGTCAAATTGCTAGGCCAGGCCAGGGGTGGCATAATACATGCTGCAGCCCCTGGTAGGCCTTAGATACACCAATGCCCTGGGTACCTAGTGTACACTGGTACAGGGGCTCACAGGGTGATCCAATTCCAATTGGTTATGCACCTAGGGTGCATAGTGTCAATTTAGTTAGAGAGAACAGCAGGCTGGGGGTCTGATTAGCAGGCCCACAGCCACAATATGTCAAAAACCAGTGAAGCAAAAAGCAAAAATTTGGGGTGACCATAGGATAGCAGACCCTACTCTCCTACACTCAGACTCTAAAGTTCAAATAGCTATCATGTTCCATTTTTTGCACATCATCTCGTTTTATAATATACAAATGTTACACCACTGTAGTGTTGCACCAGGTAAATGCAAAAAACAAAGCACATGCAGTATATTCACACCAGCCTAGAACAGTGTGACAACAGAAGTACTGCCAGAGTATTTTGCACAGAAATAAAGTGACATGAACATAACCACCAGTATTAGACACAGAAAAATGGGTGAAAGGTGCAGTGTTACCTGCAGCAACAGTGTGACAGTGCCAATATTAACTTTATCTAGCATGCAGAGCACTGCTGCTATAACAGTGCTACCTCTACCCCATATGCAGAACAGAGCAGCAACGGCAACACTATGAACACAAAGCAGCATAAGTAATGTAATACAAACCAGAAGAAATAACATAATATACCCTATGGATTTATGTTTATGTTTATGTTTGGGGGGATTTTATATAGCGCTCTATCGCTCCGAGGAGCATCTTGGCGCTAGGTTCAATTTGTGTGGTTCGAAGGCAGAAGGGAGATGTAATAGACCCTAAAGTAGATATTAGACCAGGGTTTTGCAGGCGGAGGCAGTTAGGTTATAAATCCAGGTTTTAATGGCTTTCCTGAATTTGCTCTCACAGGAGATTTCACGAATTTGAGGTGGAAGTGTGTTCCAGGCTCTAGAGCCTTTGACCGCCAGGGACTTTCCCCCTCTAGTGGCCAATCGAAACTTTGGAATGGTCATTAGGTTGGCCGTAGCAGATCTTAGATGACGTCCGGGGTGGTAGCGATTAAATTTGTTAGTCAGGTAGGTAGGGCCTCTTTTATGGAATGCTCTGAAAGAGATGATCAGTAGTTTGAATAGGATTCTCTTTTGGATAGGGAGCCAATGGAGGGTGTCAAGTGCTGCGGATGCTGAGGATTTTCTTGGCATTTTTAGCACCAGCCTTGCTGCAGTATTTTGCACCATCTGCAGCTTATGTAGAAGGGCCTTGTTGGCACCCACATACAGTCCGTTACAATAATCCAACCTAGATGTAATCAATGCCACCGCTACCGTTTTCCTTGCTGGTAGGGGGAGGAAGTCAAAGAATTTCCGAAGGCTTTTGATGATATTGAAACAGGAACCAGCCACTTCACTGGTCTGTTGCTTGAAGGATAGTGCCTCATCAATTTTAATTCCTAAATTTCGTGCACTCTTTATGGTACTCGGCGGGGCTTCAGCATTAGGTGGCCAGCAGGTTTGGGGAGAAAACAGATTATTTTTCCCAAAGGGTAAAATTTCCGTCTTTGCAGTGTTGCATCTCAGGTGGTTTGTGTTCATCCACTCGAAAGTGGCCTTCAGACAATCTCTGAGGGAACGTTCAGCAATTGCCGCGTCCTCATCTAGGATTACAACTAGTTGAGTGTCATCGGCGTAGGCTATTGAGCTGATAGCAAAAGAAGAGATAAGTTTCATTAGGGGGACCATATATAGGTTAAACAATATGGGGCTTAAGCTAGAGCCCTGAGGTACCCCAGATTGAACTTCTCTTGCCTCAGAGTGATGTGGACCTAGGAGAATAGTCTGTTTTCTTTGTCTGAGGAAGTTGGTAAACCATTTCAACACGGTGCCCCCTATGCCTGCACTACTCAGGCGATGAAGTAGAATATCATGGGACACCGTGTCGAACGCCGCAGAGAGATCCAGTAGGATCAGGACGGCTCTTTTGCCCTGATCCAAAGCGGCCCTGATAGTTTCCGTTGAGAAAATAAGGGCAGATTCAGTTGAGTGGTGAGAGCGGAAACCTGCTTGATTGGGATGTAACAAATTGTTGTTCTCGAGATATGCTGTGAGTTGTTTGTTTACACATGTCTCTGTGAGTTTGCATAGTGCTGGAAGAAGTGATATGGGTCGGAGGTTTGACAGTGTCGTAGGGTCCTGAATAGTTTTTTTCTGAAGGGGTTTGACTACCGCGACCTTCCAGCATGCGGGGATATCTCCTGTTTGTAGGGAGGAGTTCAGGATTGAGTTTATAATTGGGTTGACCTCATCTTTTATAGCCTTGAGCAGTAGGGGTGGGCAGGGGTCAAGAGGGGAGCCTGAGTTCAATTTAGAGATAGCTTGAGCAGACTCGGTAGAATTAATCAAAGTAAAATTATCCCATGTGGTAGTACAAGGTGAGTCTATTTGGATGGTAGGGTCAGCTGTATTTAATGCTGGTTGACTGATCTGTGGAAACTCTTTTGTAAAGTTTGTAATTTTCTGTTCGAAATATTCCGCTATTTTGTCGCAGAGGGCTTGGGACGGTGGAATTTCCTGTGATAGTATTTTGGGTTTTCTGAAGCCATTGACTATTTGGAATATTTCTTTTTGATTGTTGTTGGTCGATTCTATCAAGTTGGTGTAATAGTTAGTTTTTGCCAACTTGATGGAGGTATGGTAATTCCTCCTAACATTCTTATAGATTTCCCTATCTTCCTTTTTATAATGGCGACGCCATTTTCTTTCAAGGAGTTTCACTTCTCTTAGCGTGGTTTTTAGGGATTTAGTGTACCAGGGAGCGGATTTTTTCCTTTGTATTTTGTTAGATTTGGCTCCTCCTGTTGTCAGTTTTTCCCCAATGGATTTAGAGACCCGTCCCAGCCATGCTCCATTTTAGGATCTACATGGTGATGCACTTTTTTTAAAGGACACTTTATCCAGAGGAAGTAGTCACTTCCACCCTCTGAACTCAGCTACCCTTCCATTCACTTGCTGACGGCATCTCTGTCTTTGCCCCTGTACCGCGCTCCAAGGCTTTTTGTCTAGGTTGGTGCTTTACAAATCACATATACACACAGAGTTAGCAGACAAGGAGGAAAGTGCTCCCCACCAGTAGAACATTTGACTGAAAGAACTGAACAGCTTACAAGTGTTTGCAATAAATAACAAGTTACTCGTTGACATGCTTATATTTACAGCACATCTAAGGTGAATTACAGATTACCTGCAACAAGAGCAGCTCTTGACAAGAAAAGTTAAAGGGACCAACGATCTCACAGGGAACTGAGACTTGATTGAAGGTGTGATCCAGTGGTATAGTAAATAAAATACTGCCACCTTAAGTTGAAAAGTATTACAAGTTGCCTTGGAGTTCTATGCCCTAAGAAAGGAAACAATTTTTTGAAGACTTGCAACATCTTTATAATGTACGGCATGGGTTACATCGTCTCGCACAATATGACATATCACAGGGCAGACTCAAAATCTTGTTGGTCCTGTATCCATCATAGGACAAGCTCTGGCTCTAATGCTAGTTAATTAGTGCCAATATTGGCAACACACTCCCCATCACACATACAGCAATCTCCTGATGAAATAAACACACAAGACACCTTTTTCTTGGAGAAAATTGCTGCAGGTTTATTTGTACACCGAAATATGCCAACATGGTGGGTCAACTTACGGGCGATCCAAGGGCAGGCAGCCCCCCTGCTGCCTGCCCACCTGAAGAGTCAGATTGCACCGTGGCACTAACCAATCGGTGCTTACCAATTCTGGGGGAGCGTTTACCCCTTCCCACCTGTGGACCGCCAGTCCATCCATTTACTCATGCCCCTTGAAGGGGTGGACTGTATCCAGGCAGCCCCCGGTTGCTCAGGTTTACAACCGCCCGTAGAACTAGCAGGGCACCGTCGTTCCTCCAGGGTCCACCGTGAGGACTTTCTGGGGATATTTGGCCTTTGCACCCTTGTTGTGCTCCTGAAGGGGATACCCCTGTGTACTTTTCAGCCTCTGGATCGCCCTGTAACTCTGCCTGCAACACAAAAAACCTGTATACACACCGGGTAAGCGGTAGGGAGGGAAAAGGCGTGAAGGATTGCCACAAAGAGCGCCAAATGGGTGGAAGAGGTACTTATACCTGGCTCCCCTCCCACTGGCGCACCGGAAATGACACGGTGTGTGCTGGACCCGGAGGGGTCCCCCAAAAAGCTATACTGTCGCTGTGTGCCATCATGTGGCACTAAGGCGGACGCCCTCCTATGGGGTCCCCTGCGTGGACCACAGGCAGCCACATAGTGCCAATATCGGCAACACACTCCCCTATCACATATACAGCAATCTCCTGATGAAATAAACACAAAGACACCTTTTTCATGGAGAAAATTGCTGCAGGTTTATTTGCATACCGAAATATGCCAACATGGTGGGTCAACTTACGGGTGATCCAATGACAGGCAGCCCCTCTGCTGCCTGCCCACCTGAAGAGTCAAATTGCACCGTGGCACTAACCAATCGGTGCTTACCAATTCTGGGGGAGGGTTTACCCCTTCCCACCTGTGGACCACCAGTCCAGCCATTTACTCACATCCCTTGAAGAGGGCGGAGCGTATCCAGGCAGCCCCCGGTTGCTCAGGTTTACAACCGCCCGTAGGACTAGCGGTGTGTGTCGTTCCTCCAGGGTCCACTGCAAGGACTTCCTGGGGATATTTGGCCTTTGCACCCTTGTTGTGCTCCTGAAGAGGGTACTCCTGTGTACCTTCCAGCCTCTGGATCGCCCTGTAACTCCGCAACAGCTCACAACCAGGGCCCCCCACCAAGGCAGGCATTCTTACCTACATCCCGCTGATTCCAGAGCCTAAACCAGGTCCAACAAAACAAGTCCATGCCCACTGTAGACAGGTGGACCCCCTCCTCTTCAAAACACCCTGTGGACTTGGCATGCAGCAGACCGTGCCTAATAAAGCCAAACCCCCTCTGTTCAGTACATTTGCGCATGGCACTGTTAACTCTCCTTCGTGAGGTTTCAACAGCATCCTCTGACCGGGCCCCTAGCCACACAAAACGTGGGGTTATCGCTGACCACCATAACTCACATTCCCCCAATCGGTTTCTTAACTTACACATAGAGGATTTCATTTCTTACAGCAGTGCCCTCCTACCCAGGAAAGTCAAATCATTGCCTCCCAGGTGTATGACCAAAATGTTGGGAGGGGAGACACCCCCCACTCTCCCACCCCCCAGTCTTTGCCACAGCTTCAGCAAGCTGTTCCAGCGCATGCCTGGGACCCCTAGCCAAATTAACTCAGTTGTGGGCAAAACCCATGCCTCCATTTCCTGCATTCCGCCCATCGTGCCACTCTCAAGAGGCACGAAAGACCATTTACCCAGACCTTTGATTCTGGCAAAATAAAGAAATGCTAGGTTGCTAAACAAATTTATTTAAGCACTGCACATCATTCTACACAACTACTCAAGATTGTACATGATTTCACACAATCACACTGCACCCCACCAAACATTAGTTGCATCACAGTGTTGCCTTTGGTATACTCAAAATTCGCACTGTACATAATTCACTTAACCTGTCCTCCGGCCACTCCCCTTGGTGGCGTACGACGGATGTACCGTTTAACACATTGGGAGTCCCATCGTCCCACCTGCATGATGCACTCCGCTGACCTACCTGCCCTGAAAGCTGCAGTCGCTGCCCCTATCCTGGAAGAGTGATTTCAAAAACGCTTGCCAGGAAACGCTTTGCCTGACATAGTTAAGCATGCCTACATTACCTGTTCAACCTGAAATTTGGTAAGGGGTGTGCTGTCAGCATGAATCGGTAACTAACCCTTCCTGAAGGGCGAAGGGCCAGGTAGGAGGCGACCAAACCCACTGGGCAATACCTCATATCCCCCGGTTGGTGCCACCAGGTCACCCTCCCTTGCCCCGCCTGGTCTGTTATGATCTTCACACCAGGATAAAAGGGAAGCCCCAGTGAGCACTGCATCATGTCCCTTTAATGCCGCTCCGGATGTATCTGTTTTGGACCTTGCCAAAAAGTTGCTCGTTCTCTGGGCCCTGAAAAATGCCAAGCTGCAAGTTGCTGAGGAAAAGGGAGCTTCAACAGCCGAATGGGTTGCCTTGTGTACACAGTCAGGCATGTCCTGCAGTGGTCTAAACTTAAGGGGGTGGCTGGAATCCAGGGCGGGGCTCTCCCCTCGCCCCCCTTTAGTGCCACCCTGATAACAGAAGACTTGGTAGTATCAACCTGGTCCCCCAACTTAGCATAATGGCTTACTGCAGACAGGTGGCCTGAGATCCGGGAGTGGACTTTTCCCTATTTCCTTAGCCCACCCTAGTAGCCTCTAGACCGCTTAATCCAATGCTACATCAGAGTGCCAAAAGGGTTTGCCAATGCTTTTGAAATAGAGGACATGGGGTAACATATGAGCAGATGTACCAGCACCTTCATAAATGTGAATGACCCTGGTAGGTGTCCGGATTTTTGCTCCAACCCAGCTTTTCCAACCCTATTGAGGTAACGGCACCCATTAGAATGACAACTCACGCCCCATCTGACTGACAAACGCTATATGAGTGTAGCCCATAACCCTACTTTTGCTAAAGGTAAACCAGTGTGCCGAACAGATGCCATTGCTTTTGGGTCGGGATAGCCTGTTGCGAGTCATACGAATACATTTACCTTCACTAAAAAGTAAATATGTTCTGGTGGCTGTCAGCAATTATCCAGTATTGGGGTATTTTTCATAGATTCACATGCCTGAATCGTTCCCCATCGCCGAAATGAGAGTCCCACGGTAAAATACAAAAGTAGTGCCCTAAGTAATAAATAGGCTAACAGGGCCAAAGACCATATCTTAGTAGCCTATCTATGTCCTTTTTCAAAAAACGACCAAAAGTTGGCTCCAGCCAATAAGCTGCCAGCACCCTCTAGAACACTCCCAGCAGAGGCAGGTTCTCCTCAGATTTTCACCGCACGGCGTATTCAACTCTTCTGAAGAAAATGTCAGATAAGAAAGGCCTCTTCCGCCCTTGCAAGACCTGTGGGAAGAAGAGGGTCCATGTAGATGATTTACATAAAGATTGTATTTATTGCCTTTGTCCAAGGCATTAGGTGAAAGACTGTAAAATCTGTTGCACCTTTTCTAATAAGACCCTCAAGGACAGAGAGGGACGATTGCTCTTGTGGCTTCAATCGACAAAATAAAAGGCTCGCTCTTCAGATGAGGAAGAAGGATTGCCTTCAACTTCTCACAAAAGAGCTAGATCACAGGAAAGATCTTCAGGTGAGGGAAGGAAGCATCACAAGTCTTCCCAAGAGAAACCTGTAAGTAAAGAGAGGAGCTTCAAACACTCCTCAGATCCATCTCTATCTGTCACCTCTACGCCTGTCAAAAATGAAAAAGAACGCCCAAGATCATCTTCTACTGACTCTGTGAGTAGAAAACATGTAAAGAAATTTGTATCGACGACAATTTCTCTTTCATCGTCAATGATATGTGTGACTTCATCGACGCCATCGTCGACAGCAACCGTCACAACGACGGTGATTCAGTCCCCTATTTCGTCTGCTAAGATCTCTATTGTGACGAGACCTCCATTAGTGTCAACCGTCATCTCAGTTGTCTATTGCTACACCGTCGACGACAATTTCATCGACTACGGGAATTCCTTCTATATTAATTTCTGGACCGTTGACGCCACCTTCCACGAGGATTTCTTATACCATGACTGTTTCAAAGGCTTTTCTTTCTCCCCCTTTGCAAGACTATAACAAGGCGTCACCTTTGCTACCATCTCAACTTTTGGAAGGTTATATTGAGGAGGATGATGATGATGAAGAGGAGGATATGGATGGTCTATATGGAGTAGCTGTAGTTACAGGTAAGTAACTTGTTTTCATGTGCTCCAAACCCATCTGTCCCAACATTAACAAGGCCGCCGCACACTATTCTGATGACAACTAACACAGCCCACCTGGCTGATGGGCAACATTTCGACCTGGCCTAATTGCAGGGACCCTTAGCCTACACTCATCCTGCAGAATTCTGCTTACCTGCCAGCCTTGCCTGCAAGCACGACACATCTGACTGCGATTTTGTGCTCCCGAGTCGCCTTGATGATGTTCCCCACCCTAGCGTGAATAGCCCAGTGCAAACTACTGCTCATATATACCAGGATGCCGAACAGCGATAAAAAGCTACGGGATGATGAAAACAGGAAGGCAGTATGTACAGTATCCGATCCCATTCTAACTGCAGGCTCTAGATGGATCCTGTGTTGCCGTATTGATACTCCCACCCTATTATTATGATGTATAAGGCGCAACTGTCCAATGAGCCTAGAAATATGTGACCTTAGGCAACAGAGACCTCAAGTACTTGCCGTGAGTCCCTCCTTACTTACAGGAATTTTGCCTGCTCAGATTATCTGTGGTATTTTCCCCCCATACTTCCCAGACCGGTTACTGCTAGCATTTGCGCAGCTGCTGGCCTTACTGCTGGAAATCTCCCATTTACAACTTGAACTTATACACCGCTGCCTTAATGTGCTACATTGTAAGCGATGACGTACCTAACTTGTGTCTTCCCCTGGAAAGAAAGAGGTGGGAATGGCTCTATACAGCCATAAGCCCAGGGATACACATGCATTAAGCCCACCGATACACCTTTGGGTTATGTTGACCTGCCCCAGGATCAGCTTCTCCTTGCTCCTGAAGTAGTAGCCTTTTGCCTGGAGGTGCAACCCCTCCGCCCCCGAAACACTCACTGATAAAAGCTGGCCGAAGCTGCAACTCAAAGCTTTACATTTGTTTGCCCAGACCTGTTGAAAGAACATAGTACTCCTTAATACGGAGTCTGGATGAACTTAAGGTGGGAGTGAGGGCTGATATCTGCCTATGCAGTACCAGTGTTATTGTTTAGACCAATTCCTGGTGCACATGCTGCTGACACTGGCACTTCAGATCTCTGACTCATCCCATTGAAGCGTGAACCTGTAGTTTTTGCCTAAGACCTGTATGTATGTGCCAAACATGATGCGTATTAGAGCACGCCATGACTTGAAAGGTACGTCAGCTCTGGAGAACAGATGTCTGTTGATACTTGACTTAATGTCAGTCCTATCATCAACCTCTGGAGGTTGAAAGGCTGGTGAACCTGCTGGGAACGGCACCTGTGCCATGTGACAAAGCAGTCCCCCACCGTGGGTGCAAAGTCCTAACGCTTCCCTCTTTCTAAAGCAAGGACTGCCCCACACCCGCAGTGCTCAAACCCTCCCGAAACATAATTGTTTGCACTGTCAGTGTGAGCCTAGGTGAGTTTTCCCTTGAAGTCCTGAATGGGTCCTACTTCACGGTTAAAGAAATGCCTAATCTCTTGCAGGAAAGTGATGCACAGTTGAACTGGCGGCTACTACTGTTACTCCCGCCTGAATATACTAGGCTCAGAAGGGGAGCACTAGCTCTATAATCCCCTAGATTCTTGCCTGGCAATCTTTTACGCCCAGATCTACAAAGGGATAATGGCTCTACTTGGTCACTAATGACCCGAAATACACATAAAACCCTCAGAGACATGATGGGATAAGCTAACCTGCCCCAAACTCTGCGTAAACAACAACTTGTGCAAGCTAGCAACACCTCTGAAAAAGCATGCCACCCAACATAACATCTCCAGCGCCCAAAGGGTCAAGCCGCCACTCCTTGACTTGAAACTAATAAGTGTAAGGTTACGGATGGTATGAAAGGACCCATCTCTCGTCGCATGCTTGCGAGACTTACCACTGAACCACCCTAGTCAGTAAAACCAACGCAGGGTAGCAAGTAAAGCTAGGCCCACGCAGAAATCGCATGCCTGTCTGAACCGACCATGCGTTCATCGCTCTCCAAGCCATCCGAACTGTCGAAGATAACCCTCAGCTGTAGTGCCCCAAGGCCCCACCCAGCTTGAGACAGCTAGGCATGACTCGGATTTCAGGTAAGGATTATAGTCAAGGGCCTGTCAGGGGTAAGGCATGTCAGAGGTGGGCCAATCCTCCCTTCAGCTTGAAACCAAGTATTGAATAATAAGCATGCTCATCTATTGCAGAAGTCGTCCCCATATGCTGGCCCAAGGTGTACCTTAAGGGGTAATTCTCTTGCACCGTAAGCCAATGTGCCAATTGCAAACTTAAAATACTTTTTTCCCAGTTTTAAGACCTTTCTTGACACCATTCAGTTCTGACACAGCATAGTGCCTACAACCCAGCGGGCCGGCACTGCGATAAAGCACGTTCTTTGATTTCGGTAGTTGGGGGCAGAAACACAGCATGCCGCCTACAACCACATCGGGCCTGCCGCGTCAGGTGGGCGTTTGTTAATAGTGGTATCAAACAAGGGTCCCGAACAAATACAACTCAACAACTAACTCAATCGAACATGATAATATCACCACCGCTCGTCCACTCCGTCCAAGTATCGCCAGATCCACAGTATATATATGTGACACTACTCAAGTATATCTGTCTAAATTATGCATTCCCAACCCCATGTGGAAGTGCCGGTCGGTGCGCCTCGGCCGTTTGGGGAGACCTTTCCTTTCAATCCCTCCCCGCGTCCCGTGTAGCCTCCTCGTCCTGACAGGGATTGGAGTCGGTGTCGGTGGTAATGGTGTGTTCTAGGAGGTATGTCTGGAGAGGAGCCCAAATATCTCGTGGGCAAGAGGAGGGTGGTAAGAGTTCGGCGTAAGTGCGCAGCTGTTCCTGGCAATAGATGAGGTCAGTCAGCCACTCCTTGAATTTAGCTAGGAGGAGAGCCAGGGAAGCAAATCTCTGCACCTTGGCAGGTAGTGGTTCAGTATATCCCAGAAGGGCGGTGAGAGGGTCAGTGGCCACATGTATGCCTATCATTTTATCTAGGGCATGGAGGACTTCTCTCAAAAAATACTGGACAGGTGGGCAGTCCCAAGCCAGGTGGCCAAAGTCTGCGCCCGCTGTGCCGCATCTATCACATAAATCGCTGTCTCGCAAGTGTAAACGGTGCAGGTGAGCCGGTGTATAATAGTCGGTGAATGTATTTGTAATGTATGAGGCGTAGCCTACTGTTGGAGGAGACATCACTGGTCTGCCAGCAGCAGAAGGACCATTGTTCATCTGTAAGAGGATATCCCAGCTCCTCTTCTCAGTGGCCCTTGGATGGAGTGGGGTCTCCCGTTCCTTCTGGGTGATTCGATAAAGTAGAGATACCACATGCGAGGGTGTAGTCTGTTGTAAGAGAGCATGTAGAGGAAGCATGACGGGGCTCAAGTGGAAAGCATGGGGTGAGGACCCGCATGTCCTGCCTAAGTCTTACGTAATAGAACCGCTCCAGGGGGGGAGGGGGAGGTGGTGCCGAAGAACTCCTCGCTAGTGCAAAACTTCCCGTGTGTGTACAATTGTCCCCAGGTAAGGCAGGACAACTTGCGCATCATGCGGCGGCAGCCTCCCTCCTGCGTGACCGGGAGATCATGGCGTCCCTGTAGAGGCAATAATCACAATACACAAACCTATATAAGGACAGATCCCTAGTTAGGTTAAGGGGCCGAGAGGAACTCGATGAGGGAGTACACCCTCCCGTTTTTTAACACTATATCACTATAGGTACTCCCAAAGTGGACCAGTAGGCAAAAGAAGAACTTTTTTGCTATCAGTACAAGTGTTGGTATGCCCTATTTGAAGAAAATAACACCACCTAGGCGTGGGGAAGGAAGCAAGTCCTTTTGTTATTATTTTCCCTCACACACCCTAGTGGTGTCCTGCTTCATCATTGGGACACCCCGACGTCTAACGGTCAGGGTGGGCTCGACCAATATTTCAGGGAGCACTTGATGAGATGTTTTTTTGGCCAGGGGGTATAAAGATTAAAAATCGGCGTCAAACCCCAGTATCCCTTTATTTTTGGGTTTGGCACTGATGTTAAAAATATGATAAAGATAAGGGTTTTCTAGGGTTATTATGGTCCTAGGACCCTATTGCCAACATGTTTCTGTCCTTAATGCCCCGTAAAGGGTGCACGGACATTCATCAGGGCTTGTGCCCCCTGTGAAATTAGGGAAAAAAGAAAGAAATTCCCTACACTATTGTATGTTAAGAGCAGATAGCTGCTCCTTATTATAATGTCATTCCGCCATTGAAATCACTCCATCTGTGAGAAACAGAAAAATGACAAACAACATATAAAACGCGTCAATTCTTTTCGGTAAGGAGACATACCACCATTTGCAATGTGTACGTCTCTGCCTTTTCCACATCATCATACGTGAAACCACCAAAATAGAATGTGCGCATGATTTTTAGGCATAACCATTCACTAATGTGACACACAGCAATTTGGCGTATATCAGCCTGCACCACAAAAGGGAGCACAGCCCAGGTCCTCATCGGAAGGGCAACAGATGACATGGAGCCACCCATCATGCGGCCCAGACACCCAAGAGGGCCACAACACCCACTGACAGCACCCAAGGACCACCCCCCACACCCAGACCAACCCCCCCCCAGACCACCACAGATGCAGCACAGGCAAAGACAGCGGACCCCCAGGAAATGTACCAGCCGCACAGACCCAACCTATGACAATGTCACCGTCCTCCACAGGCTAAAAGGGACAACCATCCCATGCATCCCGACCATCATCGCCTAACAGGCCTACGGCACCAACACAGCGGACAACCAACATCCCATCCCACACCAGGCTGCTGGCTTGGCTGCACCTGTTGGCCCCTGGCACCCCCAACCAACACCTGCCAGAGTCAGAGGAGTCATACAGCCAGCCACATCCAAGTCCCTCACTCCTGTCCTGGACATCACCATCACCCTGGTACCCCAGTCCCCATACGTCCAACACAATGTGCAGGTCACGCTGGAGACCAAGCAAGGACCATACGCCATAGCAGGATGCACGCACGTGTTGGGGGCAACCCACAGCACACATGTCCTACCTGTGCTCCCTGGTGACACAGCACACAATCACCGCAACAGAAAGCACACGTCCCACCCCAATGTGCAGGCAACAACAGAACACCGTGGAACCTCCAACAATGGCGCCTTCAAATACACAGCCAGTGTGCATGATTCCTTCATCGTCCGACCGTCCATCATCAATCAGCGTACCCAGGATGACAATAAGGGAAATGCACAACCCCTTGGCAAGTTCCAAATGAACACCCCACTCACCTCCACCCCACAACCATGCAAATCACAACTTTGGCAATGCACACGTCACAAAATCACAACCAACATGCACAACAACATGCCCACCCACCAGACACGACAGAACAACTCACAATGGTTACCTGGCCAATCCGTGAACATGAGCCATCAACGGCATGGCACCTCAGCCACACAACAGCTGAATGTGGGGAGAGGTGGCAAACAGGCATGTGTGAAGGATGCAGTAGTACCATGATTGGGAAAATACACAATGCCAAGAGTGGCAGAGCTGTGCTAGACAGACCGCAGTATGCAGCACACACCCATATCCATGGCGACATCCTCTGGTGTATGGAGTTTAGTCGACAGTGGACGCAACCATGTCACCACAGCCAATGGGGTACCTCGTGGAAATCTTGCCTGTTACGCCCCCCGTAAGATGCAGACATGTCACCGCAGGCAGCGGGTTAGAGCTTGGACATGTAGCTTTTTCGTCACCCACTCAATTCGTAAGGGGAGTGGCCAGGGCCATCATGCGCCACGCCAACGTGGGTGTGTGACTGCTATTTGCGTGCCCCTGGGCGTGGCTCTGTACTGTGAATGTGCATCTGCATGTGTCTCTATGGCAGTGTGGATTTCCTTTGTGGGGTGTGGGTGGTCCCTGAGGGTGATAGACACCAACGTATGTGTTTTAGCTCACCTTCCATGGGTTCGGCACCCACCCCCACCTGTTCGGCCACCTCCTTTTAGCGTGATGACACATGACATTGGGGTGCCATGTGTGGGTGGGTGAGGTGTCGTGAGCCAGCTGTGCTTGCGGGTGCATCCTGCTCTGTGGTCTGTTGCAGGTTCTGTGTTCTCCTCTGAGTAGCTTGTCTGCCCTGGTCCTGGTGGTGGGTTGTGTGGGATATCCATGGGCTGTTGTAGGGCGTCGGTGTCGAAGGTGTAGTGGTCCTCTCCGGCATCACAGATGTATTGTCTTCTGTGCTCTGCTGGAGGAGTTGTGTGCCCCTCTGCAATGTGAAGGGGAGATGCATGTTGACATTGTGTTGACATGTATGTTGGCGCGTTGTTCTGGTTTAAATGCAGACTGTTTGGCAATGTACATTGTGACTGTTTGTGAGGTGCTGGATTCTTCCGGGGGACAGTGTAGATTTGGACTAAATGACAGATGTGAGGTCGTTTCCTGCTCTGTCAGTTGTGGTAGACATTTTTCTGTGCATATGCGGAGCCAGTTGTGTCCTCTGTTATGCAGTGTCGGCTATGTGCATTTTACCACGTTGTCGTCGATGTGGGTGTGCTGTTCTTGCAATGTGTGTGCGCTGCAGTGTGCCAAGGGGATGTGAGACATGATCCTGGGTAATTGTGGGTGTACAGTGTGCTACGCCTCATTGTGCATGTGTGTCATTGTGCCTGAGGAAGTGGATCTTTTCCTACCTCGCCCAGGTACGCTTACAACAAGGAAGACCAGCAGTCGGAGGTAACTGAAATATAAAAAGATTTATTGCGCTCAAGCGGGTACACCACCTCACAGCTCCATGTGGCTATGAGAGAAGTGGACAACTTACACAGTCACAGGAGGCCTTATATATGGTTGTGCTGGAACAAGAGTAGGTGGGAGTAGGTAGGAAGGATTAGCAACTGCCAAGGATGATTAATGAACTCCAGACAATATGATGAACTGGTCTGGACCAGTTCCTCTGCAGATGTGTATACGTGGCATACAGAACACAAATATAAGATTGCTCACTAAATTCCATCAATCATCAGTAATTCCGTGGTCAACAGAAATAAAGCAGAACTGGGTATAACTTGTGCCAGAAATAAAACATAGACACGCCTGTGGTTACAAAGTCAGGCGCTCACTTCATTAATCATCTAATAGGAACAAAAGGTCGCATTTTTTGTGTCAACAATAATTTGTTACCATCAGCAGTCTTTTGTTAGCTATAACACATGTGATCTCAATCATTAGAAAAGTTACACAAATGAGTCATTGACCTGATGTCAATGCCCTGCTCTACTTGCACGCTATCATTGAAAGAACAAACATGTGCTATGGGGTCATTTAATATACCAGCATTTCTTTGTGCAGATGGTGCAGATTTATATGTGCTGAGGTGGCAGGCTAGAAAAAGGCTAACATAAAATGGTGACTGAGAAACACAAAATGGAGGAGCTTTCGTCCATTAATAAACTATATTTCCACAATCGACCCTTTGGACGCAAGGTCCAACATTTTTGGTGCGTTGCTAATGCACATGCTCATAAATAGGCCGGCTGTTACTATAGTGGGCCGCATTGCGCTCATTCACATAATCAACTGTATTTGCGCTTGATGGGGCGTTATCCGAGATGTCAATATCCATCAATTCCTGTACTACCACATCCCTCATAATAAGGGCATTAGTTACTGTCACAGGGGGTATTGGGGGTGGTTTCAATAGGCGCCCCAAACACTGACAACACATGGGCAGGCAATTAATGAAAATACAGCACCCAACCACTATAAGGAAGATAGCCACTAGGAACATTCCTATCTTCCAGCCCCAGGCAGATAAAGTGTTCCAAAAGGAACCTGCCGGATCCCATGAGCCAACGTCACTATGGACCTGTGTTCCTATATCATACAGTCTCTTGACAGCTTCCCTAACTGACGTGGAAGAGTCAGGTATATACGTGCAGCAGGAGGCTCCGATCACCCTACAGACTCCACCCCGTTCTGCCAACATCATGTCTAGAACCATCCGGTTCTGAAGCTAAACCAATCGGACGGCTTTGAGCTCCACTGTGATGTTCTCAATAATCCCTGCAGTCTCCTCTATTGTGGCTTCCAAGAGACGGGACAATCTGCAAATATTCCTGGAATTTATGGCAGGGCCATACCATGGAACAAACGCTGCCAGCACATCACCAGCTATCTCAGACACCGTATCCCCTTGATCAACACTCCGTCTACCCCTTATAGTCTTAGAGGCTCTATTTACTTCTCGTGTACTTTTGACAGACACAACTGGTGTTACAAGTCCTAGGTGACAACAGCCACCCCAATTCACTGGTAGCCAAGTATAGGCCTTAGAACCACAAATGAAATAAACTGAGTCACCGACATAAAGTGGAACAGATATTTCCTGAGAAGTCACCTCAAAAGTCATATTGCAATTTGTACTATTCCCCATATTGTCAGTACCGTTACTTCTAATGCATATACTCCCAAGCACACCACGCTGTCTAATTTTCAAAAAGGGTATTCTCATGGTGTCTCTATCAAGTGGAGGTATACTGGCATTGTTTACCAAAAACAGTGGGGTAAATATATTAGAAAAGGGGAACGTTGTATTTGGCAAGATAACTTCAGTGCAATTCCCTGGCTGGAGGATGTCTTTTTCATAACGGTTGTACAGGGAGGCCGTTGATGTTCTAGTGGTAGAACGGGAGGTTACTAATTTGCTGAGTACCCCTATTAGCTCTACTTTCAGCACCACAATGTGTAATGCATAGCAGGATGCTTCACATGGCAGGGGTACTTGGAGAAGGGGTATTCCTTCATCTACATAGGCGGGGAATTGCATGCATATCCAGCAATTATTTTTATCTATTATTTGATGGGTCTGATGAAGTAGGGTAAGAAAGGAGTTATGACGCATTTCTTCCCTGTGATCCATATCTTCAGGTGCTACTGTAACTGAGGGGACAATGTCAGATGGAAGCTCAGAGGGAAGTGGGGCTGTTTGTGCTATAGGATGGTAAAGCTCCAAAAGATATAGTAAGCCAATGACCAAAGACATTACACAGAATAGCAGACATAATATTCCTAATCTGGAATACCAATGGCCTTTCTTCAATTTAAGGGTGGAATATGTATCCTCCATGTCTAGCAAAGGAATGTGTTTTGTTGTTCTTCCAAATAACAATACCATTAGGAATATACAATCTCACATGTGCAGCAGTTCAACAGTGTTCGTTATAGGCCTCACTGTTACAGGCTCTACAGTTGGTATCAGTGTGACAAAAGTCAACTTCGCGCCCTCTCCTCCTATGGGTCTTTGGGCTTGGGAGGTATTCCTTTCTTCTCCTGTCAAATCTTTATAAGCAGTGTCCTTATTTTACTAACCTCACTGCACAAGTTAGTCCTTTAAAGATGGCACTGTTCAGTGCACGGCAGTTGGTGCTTGCTCCGTCCTAAGCACTCTTCAATTTTCTTGGGCGCAGATTGTATCCTGATACAGTTCCTTTATTGTCAATCTTTGCAGGAGGGCAGTCACCAGTCCTTCGGTCAGAATGTTCCTCTTCCGGGGGCAATTGTGGCCAGAACGGTGGTGCTCTCTTCACATTTGACAGATGAATCCAGTTTTTGTGTCCATCACATCGAACTGCTGTTTGTGTGACTAACAAAACTTGGGAAGACTCCTTCCATCTGGGCTGTAGGCTGTTCTTCCTCACAAAGTTTTTGGTCAGGACCCAGTCCCCTGGCTTGATGTCATGTACTTCACCTTCCAGCGGCAGGGACCAAGTGTCTCTGACCTGTTGGAATCAAGGTGCCATGCTGTATTTTAGCACCGCCAGAGGTAATGAACCCTCTCTCGGCCCATAGTCTTCCGAAGTTGTGAGCAACCCCCCAGGCGTACTGGCTGTCGGTGTAGATGTTTACTACTAACTTTTCTGAAAGCTCACATGCTCTAGTTAGAACAATTAGCTTGGCTGCCTGAGCAGACATCTGTTGTATTTTACATGTCTCAACCACTGTTTTTTTGGTTGTAATTGCATAGGCTGCAGAGGTGGTTCCATCTGGTCTCTTTAGACAAGAGCCATCCACAAATAGTGTACCATCAACTGTAGACATAGGTACATCTACCAAATCTACTCGACCTTTCGTTTCAGTTTCAGTAACAATCACGCAATCATGTTGTACTTCATCCTGCTCCGAAGGGAGAGGCATCAGAGTAGCTGGGTTTATTGTGTTACATCGTTGTAAGGTCACGTTGGTGGCCATTAGTATCAGCTCATAATGAGTTAACCTAGCATTAGTTAAATGCTGAGTTTTTGTTTTGTTTAATAGTATGTCTACTGAATGAGGTACGTAAACCATAACTGGATGTCCAAGGACAATAGAATCTGCCTGTTTTACTGCAGCAGCCGCAGCAGCAATATTTTTAAGGCAGTTCGGTAGGCCTCTTGCTACCGGATCCAGTGTTGAGGAAAAATAGGCACATGGTCTACTCTTCTCTCCATTTTTCTGAGTTAGTACCGCCATTGCGCACCCTTCCCTTTCATATACGAACAATGCAAAGTCTTTAGTGTAGTCTGGTGTGCCCAAAGCAGGTGCATTACATAAGGCAGTTTTTAAAGCCATAAAGCTATCGTCATGCTCTTTCTCCCAAGGGACGGGATCTTTCACATCTTTGTGAGTTAAGGACAGTAATGGTTTGGCCAGATAAGAGAAATTTGGTACCCATTGCCTACAAAAGGAGACCATTCCCAGAAATGCACGCACATCTTTTTGAGTTCGAGGTCTGGGAATGTTCTGCACCGTTTGTATTCTGTCAGATGATAATCTTCTCCCTCCTTTCGACAGGAGATGACCTAAATACGTCACCTCCTGTCGACAATATTGTAGTTTAGCTGGCGAAACCTTATGTCCATGCAAAGCGAGAAATGTTAGAACAGCATGCGTAGCCTGCTTACAGATGTCCTCCGTCTCAGCTGTTATGAGCAAGTCGTCCACATATTGTAATAATACTGTACCAGGTGGCATAACACAATGATCTAGTTGTCTTTTTAATGCTTGGCTATAGATGCTAGGACTTTCTGTGTAGCCCTGGGGAGCGCGACAAAATTGGTACGACCTTCCTTGGAAACTGAAACTGAATAAATATTGGCTATCTGGATGTATTGGAATACTAAAGAAGGCGTTTTTGAGGTCAATTACAGTGAACCACTGGGCTGAAGGTGGTACAGATGAAAACATTGCAGTAATGTCGGGTACAACAGGGTATTGAGGTTCCACTATTTTATTAATGGCACGTAAATCAACCACCATCCTATATTTGACCTCTCCTGTACCATCATTTCGTTTAATCACAGGTAAAATGGGGCTATTACATGGGCTACTTGTGACTTCTTTTATTATTTGTCGTTGTAGCAAGTCTGATATGACAATTTTCAGTCCCTCCTCACCTTCTTTTGATGTCTTATATTGGGGAATACGAGGCAATCTAACGTTTTCTTTTACTTTAATATGTACTGGGTCTATATCCATTTTCCCTACATCATTTATTCCATGTGCCCATAAGTTTGAATCTATATCATGAAGTTCAGGTGGAATGGTATTTTTGTCTGAAACCATATATTGTCTAGATAGGCATTTTTGCTTAAGTAGTGCTGTTTTCTTGCAAGTGAGGTAGACACCATCCGGTGTACAGTATATAGTGGCATGCATAATTTTCAAAGCCTTCAAACCTAGTAAGTTGAGTGAACATTTTTCTGTTAATACAAATGGCATACTCCCTGTTATGGGACCAATTGTGAAGTCCAATGGTCATGAAATGGGGCTTGTGACAACAGCATTAGAAAATCCCACCGACGTATCTAACTTTCCCGAGAGAGGAGCATGGGGGAGCAGGCGGTGGGAAATGGATGTATTAGTGGCACCAGTATCTAGAAGAAATACCCTCTCTTTACCTTCAACTACCATTTTTACATATGGCCCTGAAGGATCCACTGGTATCTGTACTCGTTCCCTGTCCTCTCCTGGGCACCCCTATTGTGTCCAATCTTGGCCGTCGTCATCCTGTGCGTAGTCCTGTGTGAAATACGCATTATTTCTCTGATCAAAATAATTTGTCTGCTCAGAATTGTTATAATTTCTTTGTTGCCCTCTACCTCTTCCTCTGTCTGCGTGGGGAGTTGTATTCCCTCTATAAGTATTTGCATTGTTTCTCATATTCTGACCCTGTCCTTGTAACAAGGGGCACTCGTTCTTCCAGTGACCCTCCTGATAGCAATTGGCACATGTATTGTACCCTAACCCTGCTCTCTGTTGCGTCGGAGCTGAAGCAGCTCGACCAACCCCCCTACTACGTCCACCTCCCCTCTCAAAATTTGTACGTCCTCTTGACCTTCCTCTGTCAGGAAAAGCTTGCTGCATTAATGCCTTTGTTTTTAACTCCTTCATTTGTTTATCCTTTTTCCCTTTCTCTGCATTTCTCTTATTCTCATAATAACAGGCCATTGTTAATAATTCAGCTGGATCCTTAGCAGTCCAGGTACTTTCGTAAGTCTTTATACTGTCTGACTAGTCAGATAAGAGATTATGCACGAATTGATTAGCAAAAATGCGCTTTCCCTGTACAGTCTGTATATCTTGTCCACTATACCCTTTAAAAACCTCTTCTATTCTGCTAAAAAAATCAGTCACTTCCTCGCCCTCCTTCTGTCGACATGCAGTCAATTTGTCCCAATCCACCTTTTCCCTGGGCAATATTTCCTGCATTCGTGTTATAATAAGCCCTGGTAAATTCCTTACTATTGGTGGCACAGCCCCTCCTGCTGGTCTACCAGCATCATCATTTATTATATTTTGCCAGTTAATGGTCGCGCAATTGTGGTCCCTTACTTGACGCCATACGTCTTGAGGTACCAAAAAATCGAACAAAAAATCAATGTCCTTTAGTATCATAGGCGTTAAATTAATAGCCGATTCAAGTTGTTCATAAAAGACCTTTGGATTCTTTCTAGGATCAGGCAATTCCTTTTTCATGGCCAATAAATCAGCTCTAGTCCAAGGAGTATGAACATACTGGCGAATAGCTGGGAGATTCGCACCTTGAGGATTTGGAATTGGATGTATTTCTCTCATAGGGAAGGCTGGGGTGACATAATCCACTTCTGGGCCATAGTTTTGGTGGAGGTGTCTGTTAGTGGCACCACATGAAAGAGCATCCAACTCTCTTTGATAATGGTAACAGTTTTCAAACGCTGTTTCACATTGTGCGAGTGTTAATGTGGAACTGTCGCTGTCTCTCCACATTTTATTCAACCTATCTGTCATGTTAAAACTAATGTCACAGTGCTCTGATAAGAGTTGACAGTGATCAAGCAGTCGGTGCACCATAGTATTAATGACGAAATTTTTAGCTCTTAACTGTTGCATTCCTTCAAATGTCTCCCTGGCTCCTCTTTTAGTTATTTCTCCTAGGTCCATCCATTTTTTTGTCATTTCTTTTATGGTATCCTTTTCTGTGCTGCCTAATCGGGTTTGTCTGACATATCTATCTGACGGTGAACTATCCCTAATTGTCGACCAAGAGTTAGGAGAATCCATCCAGTTTTTCTTCCTTCTGATGTTTATGGAGGGATAATCACTCTGCGCGGCACAAGGCGTCATTGTACTTAAGGATACTGGGGTTTGATAAACCACTGCTCCAGAGGCACCCTGGGTATAAGACAGTGTGGTAAATGGGGTCATTAACACAGGAGGCGTTATACTGGAGGATGCTGGAGCGGAAGGTAGGGTTGGGGTGTTTCCTACTGAGCCAGGTGTACCCTGAAAATTATTAACGGGGGGAAATATCTGTTGAGTTCGTGCACCAGGAGTGGCCACCTGTTGTGGCTGTACTACAGGAGTGATTTGTGGAGCCGGTACAACAGGGGGGTTTACCTGTTGAGCTGGCTGAGTAACAACATTAACTTGTTGACCCGCAGGCCCTGGACCTGGAGGTGCAGGTATGTGGACAATATTATATGGGGGTGGTTTGTCTAACAAATCCTCTAGTACTTCATCGGCCGGGGGACACTCTCTTTTCTCTTTTGCAACGAAGCATTTTTCTGTTTTCATTCTAAATTCTCTGTCATGCTGTTCGATATTTTCATTTATCTTCATATTATTATATTCTGCTACCTTGGCCATAGGTGTTTTATTCTGTTCTCTTTCCCTATCTTTTTTCTGTTTCATATTTCGTGTCCTGGCAGATTTTTCCCATGTTTGAAATACCTCAAACATAGCAGGTCGAACTTTTCGTTCCATCATACATTGTTGTAAATACTGTAATTTAGCTAAATCAAAGGTACCATTGAGGTTCTGGACTTTTAAAAGTCCAGAGGTGTCAGGGAAACAACACCCAAAGACCCCTGAGTTCCTCCTGTCTCGGTGCACAAATAAACAGAGACACGGGCTTCTCGATGGTGGCGTCAAAGACCAAGGTTTATTTACTGCAGGGACACAGAAGTCATAGGAACCACACAGAGGCAGAATCTACGAGACTGTTCGAATTGCATTAAGTGGGTTGTTCCTTAAGTACACGGAAAATGTCTTTAGGCAACATTACATGAATATTTCTCATGCCCAACCCGGTATCCCAAATAAACAGTAAATAGACATCAAACAATAATTAGTCGTAGGTTTTCGGTATTCGATCAGGTCCCCTTGTCAGTTTTCCATTCTTTACCCGATCCTCCCCATCATAAAAATCGTAACCTCCCCATTGTAAAAGCCCAGAAGGAGAGGAGCAGAGCCAGATGCAAAGGATTGAAAAGTAGGATAAGAGGTGTTTATGGATCAAAACGGGCATGGCTACCGTCTTCGGCCTTTCAGTCAGGACAACGGACACGAGAACCAGTATAGCAGGACTGGCCTCAGGCAAGGGAGGCAGCTTGATTCTGCCTAGTCATGCAGCGTCAGCCTTTCTCGGGGCTCGAGCTTACGTGTCCTTAACAAGGTGACTCTGTCGGGGTCATTGCCCGTTCATTGACTATGTGAGGGCAAGAAACAAAATGGATGCCGTAACTAAAATGGATGCCATGACTTTACAACAGAATGCCCTATTTCTCAGTGAATTCATGCTAGTTGCGTAGTGAAAACACTGTCATGTATGTAATGGATCATTTGCGGTTCATTGGTACCAAAATCGTGTCAGTACTACGATCCCGATTTCACGGGTTCGGATCGCTACAGAACCTCAGACCGTCCTTTTGCCCTTACATAGGCAATAACTTACTCTATGTCAGAGTCCATTTCTATGTTCATCAGGTCACTGATATGTTGTTGAAGCATTACTCTATCCCGTGGCGTATCTCTAAAAACAGGTGGTCTTCTTACGCATGTTGAAATGCAGAGATTACATAAGGCAGGACCACACTGAACAATGAGACAGCACGAAAATAAAAATACCAACGCAACACCAGTGACTATCAGAACCTTCCATCCCCACGCAGACAACAGGCTCCAGAACCATCCCATTAATGACCAGTCACCTTCCTCTACATGAATAGAGTCAGAGATTTTGTGTAACTTAGAGATGGCCTTGTATACTGTTGGCGCATTATCTGGGATAAAAACACAGCAACTCGATTGGATCATCTTACATACTCCACCTCGATCTGCAAGTAACACATCAAGAACCATACGGTTCTGTAACGTCATGAGGCGATCCGCTTGAAGCTCAGCTGTCAGGTTACTAAGGGCACCCGCAGTTTCGGTGATAGTGGATTCAACTACCCGTGTTAGTTGACGTAAGTTTCTACTGTTAACAATAGGCCCCCAGAACGGAAGGAAACCTTTGAAGAAGTCTCCTGCTTCTTGGCCAGCAGTATCTTCTTTACTGAAAACACCTCTCACAACTCTAGTTTTGTGATAGTCCGGTGCAGCAGTGTATGTCGGAGGTAGCAGTTGAGCGATATAACATGAGCCTGAGAAGTTAGCAGGCAGCCATGTGTATGCTCTGTCTTGGCAAACAAAATAGGTACCCTTAGCAGCTAAGAATGCAGGGGAAGACTGTGACGGGAAAACATATGTTTCGATACAGTCACTCTTCCCTAGTCGAGCTTTCGGATTCCTCCCATTTCCTTGCAAACAGACCTGACCTTGGTGGGGTACGACCCAGATCGGAGTTGAGCTTTTACGTTTGTTCTCACCCAGAGTAATGCCATATTCCGTAACATTCCAACCCATGTAAACTCGCAATTCATCCTTGGGAATGAACGGAGTGTTATTGACATCTCTAACCATGTCAGTGATTCCTTTTACCAAGGCTCTATTAGCCGAGTTATACCGAGTGGAACGCGGAGGTCGTGGAGGATAGGTCTCTAGGGCATAAGCGAACATGGTCTGAAATGCCCAGAATGATCCATTATAACTAAAGGGCAGAACCAGATAAGGGATGCCCTTGTCCATGGTATGTGGTATCAAGCCACACACCCAGCAGTTTGTTGTGTTAACTACTAGTTGATGTTGGTGCAAAAGCTGAATGAAAGTGTTATTTATAAACTCAGAGCGTCGAGCTTGCTCGTGGGCAGGAAAAGGATGGAAAGAGTGAAGAGAGACAACAGTTGGAGAAACAGGAACATGGGGAGATACTGTAGATGTAACAGGTGTAAAGATCAACTGAATACCAAAAATAATTCCGCCTACCAAAGTTATTAAAACAATTAGAAGTGTCAGAGTACATTGCATTAGAAAACATTTGCTATATAATATGTCATATAGCTTTGTCTTGTGCACATTTCGTCGCAGTTCAGGAAGCTCCATCGTCTACAACCGTTCGCAACGGATGGTTTGTACCTGTTAAAAACTTGCCTCTGTTTACCCTGGGAGTTCCCAAGATAGACAGAAGAAACCGACCTTATGTCTGATTCCCTGCAAATTAAAACAAGGCACACGTTACGACCCTACGGTAACCCAGACGGCAAGGTGAGAGAAACAATAAAAACAAAAAGATAAAAATTTGAGCAAACTTCCTGACTGAATGGAATGCAGTAAGATCAAAACAGTTTTCAAACAGAAAGGTAATTATGCAATGTCATTAGTTCATAACATGAGAACGTAGATTATAGCTGTACTTTCCGGATCTTGTCTGATCTTGAAATAGCTGGTCTACAGGTGCGGAAATGTTCGACTCCACAGGTGACAAATGTTCACTTTGTACAATACTCGGTCCAGGATTCAAAGGAGCGGTTCCTGCTGAGGTGTCAAAGTTCTGTGTTTCAGTTCGTGGGTGGTCCGTTATGTACTCTGCATCACTGAAAGGGATGTGCCTAGGAACAGGTTCTGTCTCGGATACGCCAAATCCCTGTCTAACCCAGTTATCATAGGGGAGTGGGAGAGGGACACGCTTCGTATGGCTAGCGTGCACCCAATTCTTCCTTCCAGCTAGGCGTACAGCAGTTCTTTTTTTTTTTTTTTTTTTTTTTTGTTGAAACCGTTTATTGCAATCTCAAGTATATACAAGTATGGGCCTACAACCTTCCGGCTGGCCGCTAAAGTGACAGAAGCAAATGACATACATACAATAAGGCACCTGACTTTGCAGAGACGATAAAGAGGAGGTATCAACAACGTAGGCCACATGACTCTGAGCCCACAATACGGTTTCGTTTTATACAACACAACAACATAAAACCACACCCGCAAGGCAACCCGCGATCGAAAATGACGACACGTGCTCCTCCAGTGGGGGACCCCAACCATCCAAAGAAATCCAGAGAGGGGAAGGGAAACAGATCCGGGACTGGGAGAACAATGTGCCCGGGGCTAAGGGAAGGGGCAACTAGGGGGATGGAGCCGGTGAAGTGGGAGGCAACGACGGCGGCTCGCAAATACCCCCGCGGTAGGCGTTCCAGGGGCCCCATATCTTCACCCATGCCCCAGGCTTACCCCGCGCCACATACACCACCTTTTCTCGGAACATGCACCAATCCATGTGTTCTTTCCAGGCTGACACCGCCGGGGGCCTCTGGGATCCCCACAGTTGAGCAATGTCACGTTTAGCTATCATATATCCCAGAGTCACCCATCGCGTCTGCGGAACCGAGTAATCGGTCGGTTCCCACACATTCAGCAAGCATCTCCTCGCTTCAGGCAACAGCGCGACATGCGTAACCGCTCGCAGGACCTCATGCACACCACGCCAGAATCGCTCCACCCTCGGACATTCCCACAGAATGTGCAAAAAAGTCGCCAAAGCACCACACCCACGCTTACACAATCCATCTTCGGCATAGCCCATACGCAGAAGCCTTGGCCCCGTCATATACACCCGGTGGAGTATCTTAAGCTGGACGAAGCGAAGGCGAGCCGGGATGGCCACCTCCTTCGGTGAGGCCACCGCGGAAATCCAGTCCTCGTCGTCCAACTCCAGCCCATCGGCAACCCAAGCCTCGCGGAGGCCAGTCAGTAAGCCCGAGCGGTCATTTATCAATTTCTTGTAAATGAGGGAGATCGTACTGTCCGGAACGTGGCCATCTAGCACTCTATCCTCCAGGGGGGAGGACTCCGGGATGGAGGCCGCGTCTGGGAAGACGGAACCCAGTGCGTGACGGACCTGCAGGTAGCGAAAGTATTCACTGCCCTGCAGCTGAAACTCCGCCTGCAGCGTCTCGAATGTTTTGAATCCTCCCCTCGTCCAGAGATCTCCCACTGTACTGATGCCTATCATGTCCCACCTCTCGAAGCCCTTCGAGGTCCACAAAGAGCCCAGCCTCTCCGACGCATACAACGGTGACGCTCGGGTCAAACGGTCCTTCCATCCCATAGCTGCATCGTACAGCAGTTCTTGTTGTGAGGAGTACCTGGAACGGACCCACGAATCTTGGCTGGAGGTTCCGAGTTCGTTCAAAGTTCCGTACTACAACTTGGTCGCCTGGTTTCAACGTGTGGCCTGGACTCTCTGGCAGTTTAGGCAAGGATTCGAATACCTGTTGATGAATAAGGCTTAATTTAGCAGTCAGGTCATAAAGATAATCAATCAACATTGGGTATTTAATCTGTTTGAATTCCTTTGGCCTAGGGACTCCCCAAACATTAGCAGGACGACCGAACACAATCTCATATGGGCTAAGCCCTACTCGAGAGTGTACAGTCGCTCTGGTGGACAATAGAGCTAAAGGCAGTGCATCTGGCCAAGATAGACCAGTGGAAGCTTGAATTTTAGCAAGCTTCAGTTTCAGAGTGCCATTGTACCCTTCAACCAAACCCGCTGACTGCGGGTGATTCGCACTGTGAAATTTTGGGGTAATACCTAAACCCGTACACACACTCTTCATAACTTTCCCTACAAACTCACTTCCATTGTCCGACCAAACAATCCGTGGCATACCATACCTGGGGAAGTACTCTTTAAGGAGGATTTTGGCAGTGGACATAGCAGTGTTGTCCTTTAACGGATATGCCTCAATCCATCTTGAAAAGGCACAGACTACCACTAGAACATATTTAAGATTGTTACACCTATCCATGTGGATGAAATCCAACTGAATCACTTCAAAGGGACAAGAAGGGGGAGCAAAATGACCAGTTGGGGTTGGGGTTCCCTTGCCAGGATTATGCATCAGGCATATCATGCAGTTCTTCACCACTCTTTTCGCACACTTAGTAATTCCATCGTTCTTCCATACTGGAGCTAACATTTTACAGATCCCTTTCGAACTGATGTGCGCCGCTCCATGCGCCATCGTGACTACTGCGAACACATACGCATCAGGTAACATCCAACGCTGCTGCTCAGACAAATCAACCCAACATCCACTTGAATCCATTTTACCCGTTTTCTCCTTCCATTCATTCTTCTCATTTTCAGTTGCTTCATTCTGGATTGCTTTCACACTTTCAATCGTATTCTCACACATCCCTGATTCAGCAATCCATCTTGCAGACGTTGCAACGTACATTCGGCTCGTCATGTTCTTGGCCGTTTCTTTAGCGACCTCGTCAGCAAACGCATTCCCACGGCCAACATCATCCGTAATCTTTCGATGTGCACTGCACTTCACAATCGCAACTTCATTCGGTAGGGTCAGGGATTCCAATAGTTCGCTGACTAACTGTCCATGTTGGATCTTAATTCCATGGGACGTGAGAAAACCTCTTTCTTTCCAGAGACGTCCAAAGCTATGTGCTACGCCAAAGGCGTATTGGCTATCAGTAAACACATTCACTCTCTTTCCCTCAGCTAAAACACACGCTCTTGTTAATGCAATTAATTCTGCAGCTTGGGCAGAATTCTGACTTACTCTTGCAGTTTCAACAATCGTACTCAAAGTCGTAACTGCATACGCGGCCGTCACATCACCATTCTGTAGTTTAAAACACGACCCATCGACATATAAAGTGCCGTCTGGATCTAGTAACGGAGTATCTTTCAAATCAATCCGACCTTTTGTCTCTTCCTCAGTTCTAAAACAGCAATCATGGGGCTCTGAATCACTCGACTCCTGAGTAGTCGGCAACAGCGTTGCTGGATTCAATATGTTGCATCGCTTAATCTGAATGTGGTTTGCCAAAAGCGTCAGCTCGTAGCCTGATAGTCTAGCACTGGTGAGGTGCTGAGTTTTTGTTCGATTCATGAGTGTATCCACAGCATGTGGAACCATGACTACTAACATGTTGTTCATGACTAGTCCAGCAGACTGTCGAATAGACACTGCAGCTGCTGCTGTAGCTCTCAAACAACTAGGCAATGCTCTGGCTACCGGATCTAGTGTAGATGAGAAATATGCACAAGGCCGCTGTTTGTCACCAAATTGTTGCGTTAATACACTCAACGCACAACCTTCTCTTTCATGGACATATAGTGTAAACGGCTTACTGTAGTCAGAAGTACCCAACACAGGAGCTGAACACAGCGCATCACGTAAGTCAGAGAAGCTCTGTTGACATTCGTCAGACCATGGCAAAGGGCTCGGAACACCTTTTCCAGTCAGGGCTACCAATGGTTTTGCCATGAGAGAAAAATTTGGGATCCATTGCCTACAGTATGACGTAATACCCAAAAACGCACGCACTTCTCTCTGTGTGCTTGGTACAGTCATCTGCGAAATTGCTTTGATTCTCTCTGGGGTCAACCTTCTTCCCTCCTTTGACAAAAGATGACCTAAGTAGGTCACTTCTTGGCAACAATATTGCAGTTTAGAAGGTGACACCTTGTGATGTAAGTCTGACAAATGACGTAATAGAGAAATTGTAGCTGCTTTGCAAGTTTCCTTGTCATCAGCAGCCAGTAAAAGATCGTCTACATATTGGATCAGAGCAACACCAGGAGGAAGTACAAGAGCATCTAATTGACTCTTCAATGCTTGGCTGTAAATTGAAGGGCTCTCACAATAACCTTGTGGAGCGCGCTTGAATCTGAAACTGCGACCTCCTAAGGAGAAACCAAAAATGTCTCTACTTTCCTCGGCTATCGGAATGCTGAAAAAGGCATTTTTCAAGTCGATAACTGTAAACCATGAGGCTGAAGCAGGAATCAACGTTAATAATGCAGTGATATCTGGTACCACAGGAAACTGTGGAATCACTATTTTGTTAACTTCTCTGAGGTCAATCACAAACCGGTAAATTGGAGGTTTGGAAGGGTCAGTACGTTTCAAAATCGGTAGAACAGGACTATTGCAGATATTTCCTCTAGTTTCCTCTATCACATCTTTCTGTATCAAGTCTTTCACAATCAGCAAGAGTGCACGTTCCCCTTCATTCGAAATCCGATACTGTGGGATTCGTGGGAATTTAACATTCGCTTTCAGACTTACCACATAAGGGGGAATTTCCAAGAGGCCTACATCGTTAGGACCAGTTGCCCAAAGAGTATCAGGGAGAGAACGCAGCTCCGGTGGGAGCTTATCCATCGACATATACATTGGAGAGATTACTCTTTTGCCTAATGTGAGCTGTACTCCCGAAGGAGAACAGTACAGTGTCGCATGTAGGCGTTTCAACAGATCTAAACCAAGCAGATTCTCATTACAACCGGTTGTTAGAATAAGGGGTGCTTCTAGTTCGCATGGCCCAACAGAAATTGATAAAGGACTAGAAACAGGATTGTGAACAGGGGCGCCTGAGAAACCTACTGAAGTGTTTGTTAAGCCAGACAAAGGTGCGCCAGGGAGTTTCGCATGCATAATTGAACTTTTTGCCGCACCAGTATCCAACAGAAACGGTTTGACCACGCCTGATGTAACTACTGCGACATAAGGTCCACTCTGATCAACTGGAACTGATACTACTCCCTCTCTTTGCCTGTGGCTGTCCTAGTACTCGCTTCTCTGAATCTCTTCATTATGATCATAATAATCTTCAACATGATACTGTGGAGATCTACCTGCTTGCGCAGATTGTGCATTTCGCTGATCGAAATAATTCGATTGGCGATTAGCCTGTGGTGTCATTGTACCACGTCCTCTACCCCTAGGAGTTTGCATAAACCCAACATTACCTCTCTGAGCTGGGACACCACTAGTCTGTGCGTGCAGTACAGGACACTCATTCTTATAATGGCCCTCCTTTTTACAATAGGCACACTGATTCCATGCTAACTGTTGTCGGGAAAAACCATAATTAAATCTCGGGACGTCCCTTGCTGGAATTGTGGCTGCTGCTGAAACTGGGGTCGCTGCTGTGAATCTGACTGATTCGAGCGAGGCGGATACGCCTGTTGCAAAAGAACTTTAGTCTTTAAATCTTTTGTTTTGTTTTCTGACTTTTCCTTCTCTTCCTTCTCTCTATTCTCGTAATACTGAGCAGTGCTGTCGTCGACACTGCCCATGCACTTTCAGAATCCTTTAACTTGTTACTAAGTTCGGGTAATAAATTAAACACAAACTTGTCGACAAACAATCTCTGGCCTCCCTCAGTACTCATATCTTGTCCACTGTGGTCTACGAAGGTCTCTTCAAATCTAGTGAAAAAGTCAGAGACGCTTTCGTCCTTCTTTTGCTTGCATGCCGATAGTTTATCCCAATTAACTCGTAACGCTGGCATCAGCGTTTTCATCAGATTAATTATTCTGCCAGGTAGGGCAGCAATCAGAGGTTCAGGTTTAGCACCGCCAACTTGTTGCGCATCTGCTGCTACAATAGCTGGCCAATCACCTCCTAAGGCAACTGGGTGGTTCTCTTGCCGAATCTTGGCCCATATAGGCTGTGGCACTACATTACCAAATAACATTTCAATGTCTGCCAAATTCATGACACACGCTTGAACTGTCTGCGTTAACTCTTTGTAATAACCAGCAGGATTTTTACGTGGGTCTGGCAACGCTTGTTTTACTGCTAATACTTCAGCCCGTTTCCAAGGGATGTGTATCCACACTCTCTGGAATTGTGCCGGGGCAGCTGCAATACCATTAGCCGCATCAGCTTGAACTGCATCACGCCATATCGGTGGAACTTCCCTCATTGGATATTGACCTCGTTTTTTCCTAGTAGTAATCGGTGAACCATCAGGGTCCCTTGTCGCTCGAAGAGGGGAATCATCCCTATAAGCTAAAATCAGTTCTATCGCTCCCCTTACTCCTGAACCTATCACCATTCCTGCGGCGAACTTCTGTTGAATATTTATCAGATCTGAGGGGACAGAATCTAAGTCATCATCTTCCCATTCTTCGCGCACAAGAGAACACATCACGTCAAAAACATAACGTTGAGTTGGTTCATTCCATTGCATAAAAGTATCTAACACTCTTTGTGCATCATACTTCACAGCTTTCGAATCTAACATGTCTCGTTCCTGAGGACCAGTAAGCTGGCTACGTCTCTGTATAGAGTCAGAAACGGGGGTCCCAATTAAAGACCTGTAGAGAGGAGTTAAGATATTAGTTACAGAGTCGGTTATTTTCCGACGAACGGAAAGCGGAGTCAGGATGTTCATAGGGTTCGGGGATAGGGCAGCTGGAGCAGATGAAATAGTAAGGGTGGGAGTAGCAGGTAAAGCAGTTTGCGTAACGATAGGCAAAGGCGGAACAGGTGACCCAGGAAGAGGGGGTGCCGAAGGAACATTAACTACGGGAAGGACAGGAGCTGGAATCAAAGGAAGTGGAGCAACTATTCCAGGCTGACCAGCAGCTGGCTGTACAACAGGTAGTAACTGTGGTACTGTAATACCCTGTGCATACGGTGGAGGTGAATTCAACAGGTAAGACAACAGAGGATCCTTTTCATGATCCTCCATCGGCTTAGTAGGACGAGATGGCAGTACAGGGTAACATTTATCAATTGCCAAATTATATTTTCTATTCGCCATCTCCATTGCTTTCTCAGTCTCGTTGACATGTAGCTGCCTAGCAGACTCCATTAAAGTCAACCCTTTCTCTTTCTGTTCTTTCTTCGTCTTCCTAATTTCTCTCTGTTTGGCTTCTTTGCGCCATACGCGAAAAGAATCAAACATTGCCGGCCGGGCTTTTCTCTTAAACAACTTCATTTCTAGATTGTCTAGAATTTCGGTTTCGAAGCTACCATGCGGTGGCCAACTAAGGACACCATCTTTTCTGGTATAACGGACCCATACTTCATTATACGTAATAGGACCCACACCATGTTTACAACAGAGCTCATATGTAGGAGTTCCAATCGGAGGAACCGAACACGAATCCTCCAACCGGGAATCCCCGTTGCAACGTAACCAGGACAGGAAACAATTACTACTGGTAGTAATGACAAACAAAGACAAATTCCAACCAAAATGCGCAAAGAACTTAGGCCTACCAAAATGAACTATTACCAAAACAAAGATTATCTAAACAAGAGCAACAAATGATAATCTACGAATTAAACCAGAGCAACAAAGAACAACCAAACTGAGCGTAACCCACTTAATACTTAACTGAAATGTGGAAGACGTCACCAAGGAGAACCCGTCTACGTCTCGCCGTACTAAGGTCTGCACCTCGGGTCCAAGACAGGGCGACAGTCAGGGCAGCGGTCCTCTGTAGCCGTCTGGGAACGGGAACCCTCGTGGAAGAGATCGTCGGGCCACTTTTACGACATGCAGGGATCGATGAAGCGGGGTACCTCCCTCCGGAATCTTCACACGAAACTTCTTGAACTTTTCAGGCTTTGGACCGGTACCGGATGACGTCGCCCCACGTTGGGCGCCAATTTGAGGTTCTGGACTTTTAAAAGTCCAGAGGTGTCAGGGAAACAACACCCAAAGACCCCTGAGTTCCTCCTGTCTCGGTGCACAAATAAACAGAGACACGGGCTTCTCGATGGTGGCGTCAAAGACCAAGGTTTATTTACTGCAGGGACACAGAAGTCATAGGAACCACACAGAGGCAGAATCTACGAGACTGTTCGAATTGCATTAAGTGGGTTGTTCCTTAAGTACACGGAAAATGTCTTTAGGCAACATTACATGAATATTTCTCATGCCCAACCCGGTATCCCAAATAAACAGTAAATAGACATCAAACAATAATTAGTCGTAGGTTTTCGGTATTCGATCAGGTCCCCTTGTCAGTTTTCCATTCTTTACCCGATCCTCCCCATCATAAAAATCGTAACCTCCCCATTGTAAAAGCCCAGAAGGAGAGGAGCAGAGCCAGATGCAAAGGATTGAAAAGTAGGATAAGAGGTGTTTATGGATCAAAACGGGCATGGCTACCGTCTTCGGCCTTTCAGTCAGGACAACGGACACGAGAACCAGTATAGCAGGACTGGCCTCAGGCAAGGGAGGCAGCTTGATTCTGCCTAGTCATGCAGCGTCAGCCTTTCTCGGGGCTCGAGCTTACGTGTCCTTAACAAGGTGACTCTGTCGGGGTCATTGCCCGTTCATTGACTATGTGAGGGCAAGAAACAAAATGGATGCCGTAACTAAAATGGATGCCATGACTTTACAACAGAATGCCCTATTTCTCAGTGAATTCATGCTAGTTGCGTAGCGAAAACACTGTCATGTATGTAATGGATCATTTGCGGTTCATTGGTACCAAAATCGTGTCAGTACTACGATACCGATTTCACGGGTTCGGATCGCTACAGAACCTCACCATCAATAGGAAACTGTAATTCCTTATCCTTTTTTGTGTACTCATGCCATATTTTGTTGTATAAATTCACATTCACTCCTTTCTTTATCATTAATATCCAACCAGGACTATCTTCAACAGGAGTGGGGATACTTTCGTCTAACCGATAACCTGAACGTATACAACAGAACGTTTTTCCTATTCTTTTAGTTATAACTATTCCTTTACCACAGTCCTCAATGGACTTATTTAACCCTTAACTTTTAACAGAAAAACATGCAACAGAACAATCTCACCAATCTGTGGTGTTCCTTGCGGTCCTTGGATCGCCCGACTGTTGGTCTTCGGACAACACGTCTGTTTCAGAAGGGATCAGCTCGTGGACCTCTGCCGGGGAAATCCTGTGTCAAAAGGCCTGTCGGGACTTCAGATGGCAGCTGCTGCGGAGAAACGCTGTCTCCTTCGTGCAGGGGCCCCCACGATCATTCGGTCCTCGGTCGCACCTTCCAACCACGGGCTCAACTAGCCGTTGGATGTCCCACGGAGAGGTCCCTCCAGAGTCGCCAATTTGAGGAAGTGGATCTTTTCCTACCTCGCCCAGGTACGCTTACAACAAGGAAGACCAGCAGTCGGAGGTAACTGAAATATAAAAAGATTTATTGCGCTCAAGCGGGTACACCACCTCACAGCTCCATGTGGCTATGAGAGAAGTGGACAACTTACACAGTCACAGGAGGCCTTATATATGGTTGTGCTGGAACAAGAGTAGGTGGGAGTAGGTAGGAAGGATTAGCAACTGCCAAGGATGATTAATGATCTCCAGACAATATGATGAACTGGTCTGGACCAGTTCCTCTGCAGATGTGTATACGTGGCATACAAATATAAGATTGCTCACTAAATTCCATCAATCATCAGTAATTCCGTGGTCAACAGAAATAAAGCAGAACTGGGCATAACTTGTGCCAGAAATAAAACATAGACACGCCTGTGGTTACAAAGTCAGGCGCTCACTTCATTAATCATCTAATAGGAACAAAAGGTCGCATTTTTTGTGTCAACAATAATTTGTTACCATCAGCAGTCTTTTGTTAGCTATAACACATGTGATCTCAATCATTAGAAAAGTTACACAAATGAGTCATTGACCTGATGTCAATGCCCTGCTCTACTTGCACGCTATCATTGAAAGAACAAACATGTGCTATGGGGTCATTTAATATACCAGCATTTCTTTGTGCAGATGGTGCAGATTTATATGTGCTGAGGTGGCAGGCTAGAAAAAGGCTAACATAAAATGGTGACTGAGAAACACAAAATGGAGGAGCTTTCGTCCATTAATAAACTATATTTCCACATGCCCATCTTCCCCGTCCACCCAGTCCCTGTCCGTTACTTTCCCTGTTGATGTTGTCAGGTCCTCTTGAGCTGTGTCCGTACTCCCTACTCCTTGCACCGTCTCCACACTGATGACTGTGGCCTGGGTTTCGTCCAGCTCCTCCTGTGGCACTGGACTGCCACCTCCTTTTGCCATTGCTGCCTTTCTGTTGGCCGCGGGTTTGTACCTGGTTTAGGTTGTCACGTCCTGCCGGCGCTTCATGGCCTCCTCCGTTGGCCTCCTCGACACTCCGGCTGCATTCACGGTAGTCTGCTTGTGGGTCAGTTGCTGGTAGTGTTCTGTCACCTCCGTGATGCTGGTTTTGTTTTCCTGTTGTCTGCACCGCGTCTTCCTTTCCCTTTTTTCCTTCGCCTTCTCCGAGCCCGTTGTTCCTTGCTGGAGGACTGTGAGGGTTGTGGGGTTTGCGTTGTCCTCTGCGCTGGGTCAGGGTGCAGCCATCTTGCTGCGTTCTTAGGCTTGTTTCTGGTGTGTTGTTTCCCCGCAAGACCCGTGGGATTTGCAGGCCTGTGGCTAGTTTTCACTACTTTTTGTACTGCTATTGGCCTCATCGCATGAATTTTTCACATTTTTGCTGCGTGGCGTTGATTCTGACGCTGACATTTGACACGTTATCTGGTGTCTATCGCATGCTACCGCCTTGTTGTGAATTCCACGTTGACACGGGGTAATTTTCCCACGATGGGCTGCGATATTGAAAATTGCGTTACGCTACTTTTGCGGTAGTTATCACACGTTCTTGTGAATATACCCCTGGATGTATACTCACATTTAGCCGCGTTTTAAGTGAAATGTTTTTGAGGTAATAACTATTTAAATATTATCAGATCGGCAGACCAAAGCTGCAGACTTTGGAAGTGGGGAATCAGGCTCTAGTCTCGCCTTCGGCTCAGCATCTTGTACTCTGGGTAAATTGGTTAATCTCCCCATGCCTACCAACAATGAATGTGTCCTTGTGCAATATAATGTAATGTAACTTGTGCTCAGCTAAAGCGCTCCAATACCTTAGGGGAGAGCTTGCGCTATATGAAACTGCAAAAAACTATAGTTTTAAGAAAAGTTAGGGGTTTCTTTAAATTGGGATTCTTTGTAATGTGTCATATATATTTTTTTTAATGATGCGGGGAGAACTAGTTATATCCATTTCTAATTGAAACCTTAAGACTAAACACACCTGCTACCAGTAAAGATGGACGATGTGGTTGCTGTATTTCAAGGGGCTCTGTGGCCTATGGGCGGCCCAATTTTGAGACTTGAAACTAGGAAACAGGTTTGAGTCCCGGGATCGACTCTGCATCCTGTGATTCTGAGCAAATCACTCAATATAATTGTGCCTTACATGTAGCGTCTGGTTCTATTATAAAGCGCTTTGATGCACGTATCAAATTCGCGCGATTAAATAAATAATTTTAAAAAAACAGCACAGCCCTATAGGCAGGCACATGACTGGCTCTCTGCATTTGAACAACTTAAGTTTTATCAAAGAATGTTCTATATGGGGAAATCGGCGTCTTTGTTGTACTAAAATGCTAATTTTGGTCAAACATACTTCACAAGTCTACAATAAACACATATTTCATAATTATAAACAATCTTATGGGAGGTTTAAAATTGTGTTCTTTCGTTAGCTCCCTTATATAGATCAACATAAAAACTGCAGTGAAAACTAACAGCGAGATTTTGTGGGCTTACGGAGAGGTGTCGACTTAGAAGCTGGGGAACCAGGTTCGAGCCACAGTGTCAGCTCAACATCCTGCGATTGTAGGCAAACCCCTTAACTTCCCCGTGCCTAACAAAAACAAGCATTGGCATAGCCAATAGGTCTCGCTTTTGGGACCTTATAAGTATTTAGTTATGCAACTGTTGCATGGCTGAACACTTATAAGGTCCCAAAGGCGAGACCTATTGGCTATGCCAATGCTTGTTTGTAAGGTGTTTACGGTAGTACTGGCACTCTATCCATAAGAGTGAGTGAAGAAACAGCCACCACGTGTTTCACCCCTTTACATGGTCATCCGGCCTGGGGCTTCCTCAGGGCTGTACATACATTTATAATTAGCAAAAGAGGAGAGTGGTGTGTATCCCCAAGAAGGAAAGGAGGAGTGTTAATAGACCTGGCGCACTTAGGGCAAGAAAGCAAAAGACACACAAATCAAGGGCTCACTGTGCCACTAGAATCAAGCTATCCTGGCTGAAGAGGGGTGGAACCCCGAAACCGGTCCTAGGATGCTTGGTTCCGGTCCAGGGGGGAACTGGCTTCGCAGTTCGGGCTGGACTGTTCCCATGAGGCACAGGGTCAAGACTGATTTGCATATGCCAGGTCTAAACTGGGGTGGCATGGTGAGCAAAAGAATGATGGATTTAACCCAGATCTCTTGGCTGGGGGCGAATGTTTTGATTTGTTCTGCATTCTGTCCATCAATTGTGTGTCTTTTGCTTTCTCATATGAGGGGCTTACAAGACATGGGGCCTCGTCAGGGGAGAGGCTCATCCTCGACAGTTTGCGGCTGCGATAGAGTCTTAGATGAAAGGTGATAGATCTTAATTTAGAAGTCAGACTGTAGTTTACTATAACCTGCCAACCAGGTTCTTGAATCTTGTTAGGGTTCAAACTTCTTTTTATTTCAGAACAGCAAGGGACAAATCTATAATAAGGGTTCAATTGGCCCCTCGGCGCTCTGTGGCCCGGGTGCCGCTGCACCAGTTGCCCCAATGGTAGCTAAGCCCCTGGTCATGCCTGTGCTATTCAGGTGTTCCCGGTTCCCTGTTTATCTTTGCATGAGCGTTTCTGGAAAACAATTGCATACCATTCATAAGAAGTGGTGGTGTGTCGCAATTACTGCATCTTTTGATAAACACCAGAGTGTTATGAAACTGTGAATGAGAAATAACAGAGAGCAGTTGTTGACTGGCACAGCCGACCAAACCAGGCAGGGCTGTGGGCGTTCATGGTCACACAAAAGTGCAGCAATTAAACACTACGCCAGCCAAGACAAATGCTATGATCTCCTCCTACAAAATAAATGAGGACAAGACACAACACATGCGCTGCCAAGCTCTTGCAGAAGACTCTACCACCACACCTAAACGACAGGGCAGGCCAACGTTTCGCAGCAGCACTCTGCGTGTTTACGTTAAGAAGAGTCTGACTGAACCAGTTGTTCTGTGCATATTTCTGCCACGCCTCTCATTTGGCACCCGCTGTACTTACGCATTACAGTACGGCTTCTTCTCGTATCCTTTGTAGTTGTTCATGTTTAAAGTCATTTTGCAGACTTCGCAGTGGAAACATCCTTTGTGCCAGTACTGTAAAGGAAAGAAGGAACACGTGAACAGGCGTGTAATATGTCTATATTTCACAGGTCATTGTAAACAATCTGTAAAGGTGAACTTGGAAATTATAACAGTCTCCATTAAATGGTCACACAAAGCAAAGCTTGTAGTGTTAGCAACGTTTTCTATATTTTAAGTAACCCAAGAACACGTGCAGGCTGTGGGGAAGTCTGGGAAATAAATCCTTCGCTGGCCTGATGACTAGAGCACCTGGGAAGAATGTTTACATATTGGCAAGCAAACGCACCTCCTGAAAAAAATACATATAGTTGGCATATGACGAACACAGCCCTAAAAAATACATGAAGGCAGTGCTAGAGTCAAGGTACTTAGACTGTCTATTTTTGCAGCGTTTACACGCGCCTCTGCTTCAGGGACAATCCTTGTTCAACAGAATGCACAAGGATGTGAACATTGCTAACTTATCTTTTGTCGAACAGAAGTCTCGGTGTTCAGGGTTGGAAAGAAAGGCGCCCCCGCGCGCGCTCCAACACCTCGCTTCACACCCCCACGCACGTGCATCAGTGGCTCGTCGCAGCTCCGGGCGGATGATCGCACGTAGTGGCGGCGAGAACCTGCGAGCGTCACGTGAGCAGATGGACAGGCCGAGGGCGACCAAACACCTGTATTATGAATCAAATGGGTGTCATTCGAGAGACGCTATGGGGCTGAGGGGTGCTGCTTTAAACAAAGGGGGGATGCGGTGCTCTGTAATGCACCGGGTTGTGCCACCCGAGTTACAGAAGCCACGAGAAGCTGTGACGTTTATAAAAAATAAAAACTGCAGGAGCTGCTTCTTGCCGTCTACGTTTGGTCCCAAATGCATGTCTTTTTTTTTTTTTAGCTTAGATGTGACGTTTGAAGCGCCACGGTGCTGCACGCTGTAAAGGCGTTCTGAGGAATGGTGGGGTTTAAATAACACGCTCTGCTTCCTGGCTACCAGAAGCGCTCTCTGAAGCAGAGCGTACAGTCTCAAACTACCACAGTGTTGTTTACAGCACCACCCAAGTTGTGGGACACTAGGAGTTGTGCGTGAAGGTGGTGAATTTGAAATCGCGACGGTGTTGCTGGACTCTCTGTGTCGCTGGTTCTGTTCTCCAGGGGGTGCACTTTAACATACAGACATGGCACTTAAATCACAGGCAATGATGCGGTAAACTTAGGTGCTGTCAGAAGTTGTCAGAACATGTGAAAAAGCCTGCATTCATGCTTGCAGTAGGCTATATTTCAATAGTGAAATTAACAGTAGCCTGCATTCATGCTTGCTGTAGGCTATATTTCAATAGTGAAATTAACAGTAACAAGCATTCGGCCGCGCGGCCGAAAACGAAAGTAATAGCGATCGCGATCAAAGCGAAAGTGATCGCGATCGCTTGGGTGGTGCGCGCGCAGCAGTGATTGGCGGCTGCGCGCGTGCACGTTCACATGCACTGTAGCTTTAGGCCACGGCAGCACTTTGAAAAACCCAGTTATAAAATGTCTCTTCGAGCCTTTGGCTCACGAGACCTAATGATTGTGTGTCCTTATGTTACGTAACTGGTGCCCATATAAATCGCTCCAATTTTTGTGGATCGAGTTTGCGCTAAATAAAACTGCAACCCCAAACAATTGATGTTACGAAAAATATCTGTGATCGTATTTTAAGGTTACATTACGGGTCCTCCTCGTCCCACTCCTTACACAGTAAGGCAGTCCTGCCTCCACCCAGCCAATCAAGACGCTAGGAAAACCAAAGCTAAAGTTCACATAAACCCCTCCCACCCACCCCCATGCCTGTTTTTTTCCTGCTTCGACGGCGGTCGGAATGCTGGGGCTCCGTGCTTCCTGTTTCTGTTTCCGGTTTCCTGCTGTATAGTTGCGGTGCCGTGAGTCTTTCAAACCACTTTTTTAAAGGTCATTTTGCAGTGTATTGATTTCCTACTGCTGTATTGTATCTCTGTGCGACCGTACCGGTCCTCCTGTTGGCTGCGTTCCTGCTCCGGGGTCAAGGCGCTCCCCGTGCATGTGTTGGGCTGGGGCGGGGAGCTCTCCTGATGTCCTGGACCGCGTCGTTTTGGCACTGAAGGTTGCAAGCAGCGTCCGGCCCCCGTGGACATGTTGGTTGTCCGTCAGCGTTATCAAGCGCTGGCATCCGTTTCCTGGATATTTTCTTGGAGATTCGATTTTGCTACTTGTACCGTGACCACGCCACGATTGCTGAACGTCAATTGAGTTCTATTTTTACTCCTTGGGGAATTTCGAATACTTTCTTGTGCATATATATGGACCTACCCTGCTACTCAGCTTTTAATATCGGGCTATACCATTAGCTTTACGGATTTATATTCTGCACGCCTTGAAAAAGTTGTTGTACTCACTGTGTACAGACGAAACACGTGTTGGCTATTCTTTCTTATACCACATGCATTGAAGAACATTAAAAATCATGAACTATATTGGAATCTAGTTGGATCGTCATTTCATCATCACTGAAATTTTGTGAATATCCTGCAAGTTACATATGAACTTTGGACATCTTTTGCATTTGAATAACAGTTATAATACTGCTACTGGTCTGTAATGTATATGGAGTACAAATGACCTATCTTGTTACACACGGGAGTGCTGCCTAAGCCAAACCTTCTTGGGCCATGTTGGTTGTATTTGGCTTTGGGTGGAGACCGCAGGGCTGCCCTTTTGTTGATTTTTCAGGTCTTATGTCACAAGGCTTGTTTGGGGGCAGTATTTAATGGCGGTTGCTGGGCACTTCCTTTTTTGTGTGTTGGGAGTTTCCCATGGGGTTGACTCCTTTTTACTCGCCATGAGTGATGGGGCATCTTCTCCGGTAACCTGCAAAGGCAGTTTCCAAGCAGCATAATGTCCAGGACCTGCAAGAGGATGACGTTTTGCAGATTTCTAGGGCTGACTTTCAGGAGTTGACTAATTCTGTTGTCCAGTCTTCACTGCTGTAGCCTGCGGTGAAGAGGTCTAAGGATGATGAGGAGGACATGGACTATTCCCCTAAGGGAAAGTAGGACCAGGGCAAGGTTTTTTCGGACATGCCGGTCCATATTCGGGAGGTGCTTGGTTTTGAACCTAAATCATAATCTGATGAGGAGTTTTACTCCCAGTATAGTTCCTTTGTGGTGGATGACCTTCCCTTCCATGATGTCCTGAAGGATATACTGACTAAGGAATGGCTTGAGTTTGATAAGCAGGGTATTCTTTGCTTTCTGGAGAAGCGGTATCGCCTGGCAGACTTTGATGCCCAGTTTCCAGCGGTTCCCAAAGTCAACTCTCTTTTGTCCTCTATGGCTTCCGCTTTATCTTCCTCTTTGTCATCGGAGGAGGCTTACCTGATGGACCCCGTGGATCGGAAGGTGGAGTATCCTCTCAAGCGTTCTTACGCGGCTTCTCATTTTGGGGTCGGTGCTAGCACCTATGCGGCCTATGCCTAGCAGGTCCTTCTGAAGGATTCTGAGAAGTTGTTTGACTGTCTTCAGGATCAGGGGCACCCTACTCCTGTGTTGGCTCAGATGGAGGTCTTGGCGCAATTCCTCTCGGATTTGACTTTTGATTCCTTGTGGGTCTTCTCCTCGGCTGCCGGGGCAGCGGAGGCTGGTAGGAGGTCTCTCTGGACCAAGCCTTGGCGTCTTGAGGCTGCTCAGAAGGCCTTGGTCCATAAACTGCCTTTTGAGTGTCCCGTCTCTTTGGGGCCGCTTTGAATGCGACGGTGCAGCGCTCTGCAGAGGAGAAGAAAATGTTGAAGCCTTTTCAGACTGTGCCTAAGAAGGAGTCATTTTCTCATAAGCAGGGTTTTCAGGGGGCTTTGTCTTCTCAGCCCTTTCGTGGTCGGGCCTGTGGTCGGGGGCTGCGTTCCATTATAAATCCCGGCCTCAACAACAGCGGCAGCAGCATCCCTCTGGTGCAGGACAGAAGTGACTATGCCGTTGTGGGGGCTCTGCTCCGTTTGTTTCTAGACCGTTGGTCAGCTCTGATTTCCGACCAGTGGGTCTTGTCTGTCATCAGGTTGGGTTACCAGATTCCCTTCCAGAGCCCTCCCCCCCCCTTTCAAGTTACCCTGTTGTCAAGAGATCCTGTGAGGCTGTCTGCTATGTTGTCCGGCGTCGCAATGTTGTTGTCAAAGGGGGCTGTTGTACCGATTCCAGTGGAGGAAGTGGGCCTGGGGGTCTATTCCCATCTGTTTCTGGTCCCAAAGCCAGATGGTTCCTTCTGCCCAATTCTGAATCTCCGAACTTTGAACATGTTGGTGCGGTTGGATCATTTTCGGATGGTCACCTTACAGTCCGTCATTCCCCTCATCCAGGAGGGCGATTCTTTGGCTTCTCTGGACTTGGAAGTCGCCTATTTTCACGTTCCAGTCCATCCTGCCAGTCAGCAGTTCCTGAGGTTCTCAGTCCAGGGGATGCATTTCCAGTTTCAGGGTTTGCCGTTCGGCCACTCCACTGCTCCCAGGACTATTACCAAGGTATTGGCTCCTGCTGTGGGGGTTTGGCAGCATCGGGGTTTCTCCGTGTTTCCCTATATTGATGATTGTTTGATCTCTGCTTCCTCCTTTCCTAAGGCGCTTCTGGCGGTGAAGGCTAAGTTGACCTTGTTCCAGGATCTGGGGTTCAAGTTGAATCTGGCCAAGTCTCATCTGGATCCTGTTCAGAGACTTCAGTTCATCTGGGGTCTGTTCGACATCTCGCTGGGGGTGGTGTTTCTCCCTCCTGTACGGATCCTTTCCCTGCAGACTCTGTTGCGGGATCTGTTGAGTCATCCCTCTGCCCCGGCTCGTGTTTGGTTGCGGGTTCAGGGGTTGATGGGTGCCACCACTGCTGTGGTTCCTTGGGCTTGCCTCCATCTCAAGCCCTTGGTGACTCATCAATCAATCAATCAATCAATCAGTGACACTTATATAGCGCGCTACATACCCGTAGGGTCTCAAGGCGCTGGGGGGGGGAGGGGTGCCGCTACTGCTCGAACAGCCAGGTCTTCAGCTTCTTCCTGAAGGAGAGGTGGTCTTGGGTCAGGCGCAGGTCGGTCGGGAGGGAGTTCCAGGTCTTGGAGGCCAGGTAGGAGAAGGCCCTTCCTCCTGTAGTCGCTCTTCGGATGCGGGGGACGGCGGCGAGGGCGTGGTTGGCTGATAGGAGGTGGTGTTTGGGAGCGTAGAAGTTGATCCGGCTGTTGAGGTAGCTCGGGCCTTGGTCGTGTAGGGCTTTGTGTGCGTGGGTGAGGAGGCGGAAGGTGATTCTTTTGTTGACGGGGAGCCAGTGAAGGTCTCTCAGATGTCCGGTGATGTGGCTGGTTCGTGGGATGTCGAGGATGAGTCTGGCTGAGGCGTTCTGGATCCGCTGGAGTCTCTTCTGGAGCTTGGCGGTGGTACCGGCGTAGAGGGCGTTGCCGTAGTCCAGTCGGCTGGTGACGAGGGCCTGGGTGACGGTCTTCCTGGTCTCGGTGGGGATCCACCAGAAGATCTTCCGTAGCATGCGTAGGATGTTGAAGCACGCCGAGGAGACTTTGTTGACTTGCCTGGTCATGGAGAGGGAGGAGTCCAGGATGAAGCCCAGGTTGCGTGCATGGTCTGTCGGTTTGGGTGCGGTGCCCAGGGCGGGAGGCCACCAGGAGTCGTCCCAGGCGGAGGGTGAAGAGCCCAGGATGAGGACCTCCGTCTTGTCAGAGTTCAGTTTCAGGCGGCTGGTCGTCATCCACTCGGCTACCTCTTTCATCCCTTCGTGCAGGTTGGCTCTGGCGGAGGTGGGGTCGTTGGTCAGGGAGAGGATCAGCTGGGTGTCGTCGGCGTAGGAGATTATGCTGAGGTTGTGTTTGCGTACGATGGCCGCGAGGGGGCTCATGTAGACGTTGAAGAGGGTGGGGCTCAGAGATGAACCTTGAGGGACGCCGCAGATGATTTCGGAGGCCTCTGACTTGTACGGTGGTAGGCGGACTCTCTGTGTTCTTCCGTCGAGGAAGGAGATGATCCATTCCAGCGCCTTGTCCTGGATCCCGATGTTGCTGAGGCGCTGTACTAGGGTGCGGTGGCAGACCGTGTCGAAAGCCGCGGAGAGGTCTAGGAGGATGAGGGCCGCTGTTTCTCCATTGTCCATCAGGGCTCGGATGTCATCGGTGGCGGCGATGAGGGCGGTCTCGGTGCTGTGATTGGCTCGGAAGCCGGACTGTGAGGGGTCGAGGGATCCGTTCGTCTCGAGGAAGGCGGCCATCTGCTTGTTGACGGTCTTCTCGATGACTTTGGCTGGAAACGGGAGGAGCGAGATGGGGCGGTAGTTCTTGAGTTCGGTGGGGTCCGCTGTTGGTTTCATCTGTTGGCTCAGTGGGATTCCCCCCGGGCGGGTTACGAGACTCTGGTTCCTCTCTCTCCTGCTCTGGTTCGGGACTTGGACTGGTGGCTTTGCACTCCCAATCTGGAGAAGAGGGTGCGGTTTTGTCTTCCACCTCCCCTTTTGTTGATGACAGATGCCAGTCTTTGGGGTTTGGGGGCCACATTAGGGTCCTTGGAGGCCAAGGGTTGGTGGTCTCAGAAGGAGTTGCCGGCCATCTGGGAGGCAGTGCAGTTCTTTCAGGTCCATCTCCACTGGATGAATCTGTTGGTTCGTATCAACAATCAGGTGGCTCGTTGTTACTTGAACCTTCAGGGGGGACCAAGTGCACATCTCTGAATCTGCTGGCCTCCATGATTTGTGCTTGGGCGGAATCTCACTCGTTGGCCTTGAGGGCTGTGTACATTCTGGGACAGTTGAATTTTCATGCGGACGCTTCGAGCCGCAACCTTCCATCTTCTGTTTTGTACCATCTCTCTCTTCCTCTGTTCCAGACCCTTTGTCTTCGGTTCGGGACTCCCTGGATCGATCTCTTTGCCTCTCCTCACAACACTCTTCTCCCCAGGTTATGTTCGGAGGCGATGTGTCCTCAGGCTTGGGTGGTGGATGCTCTTTCGATTCCCTGGCCTTTGGGCCTTCTGTATGCCTTCCCTCCTCCCGAGGGTGCTGCAGATGATTCGGGGGGAGAGGGTGTCGGTCCTGTTGATTGCTCCCTTCTGGCCTTGCCGCCTTTGGTTTCCTCTTGTGTTGCGGCTGGCGGGGGCCAGTTTGTCCAGCTTCCTTTGGTTCCGGCTCCTCTTCAGTTTCCACTCCTGTCTCTGCCTTGTCTTGGGTTTTTTGCAGCTGATGGTCTGTCTCTTGAGCGGTTGATGTTGGAGTATTTGGGCTGTTCTTCTGTGGTGGCTTGTGACATCCAGTTGTCACGTCGGTCTTCGACCCTTAAATGCTATGGTCGTCATTGGGGCTCTTTTGTCTCTTGGTGTTCTTCACATTGTGTGGATCCTGTGCTGGGAGATGCTGCTTTTGTGTTGGATTTCTCTGGGATGGTTTTTTAAAGGGCCTTTCCCCTTCCACTTTGTCTGCTCAGTGGGCGGCGGCTTGTGCTTGTTGTGGTGCTGGGGCTTCCTTGGAGGTTGTTGCCCCTTCGGTGAGTCGGCTTCTTCTGAGCTTTAGGCTTCGTCGTCCGTTCTCTCCTGTGATCGTGCCTTCTTGGGATTTGCCTACTGTTTTGCAGAGTCTGCAGTTGCCCCCTTTAAGCCCTTGTTGGAGGCGAACTTGTTTTGGTTGTCCGCTAAGGTGGCTTTTTTGCTGGCTATCACCTCCGCTCATCGGTAGGATGAGTTGGGTGCCTTGCTCATTTCTTTCCCTTATTTACAGTTCCTGCAGGATCGGGTTGTTTTACGGCTTGATCTGGCTTTTCTGCCTAAGGTTTCTTCCAAATTCCATTTACAACAGGAGATGATGCTTCCTGATTTGCCTACGGAGGGGATTCCCTTGTTACCACTTCTTTGGATGTTCGTAGGGCTCTTCAGGTTTACCTACAGCGTTCGCTGGGGTTTCGACTTTCTCCTGCCCTGTTTGTCTCCTGTGGGGGTGTGGCTAAAGGGAAGAAGGTTTCCACTTCCACGAACAGTCGATGGGTGCGTTTAGCGGTCTGCCAGTCCTATAAGTCTGTGGATCTGCCTCCTCCGTCTCAGGTGCAGGGTCGTTCGACACGTTCTGTGTCCACTTTCTGGGCTGAGGCGGCGGGCGTCTCTATCCAGGAGATTTGTAGAGCGGCCACTTGGCAGTCCCATCACACGTTTGTTCAGAATTATCGTCTTGATGTTTTGCATGCACCTGTTGACAGTTTTTCTGTAGGCATTTTGAACGCTGCTGTTTGTTGATCATTTATTTGATTAAAACTTTTGTATTTTTTGAATGGATCCCTGGTGTGCTGCGTTTTTCTTCTTGGTTCTCTGCTTGTGAGTTTCTCACTGTGTAAAGATTGGGACGAGGAGGACCCATGAGGGGGTAATGTCTTGTTACTTACTGGTAATCTTCATTACCCCGATTAGGGTCCTCTTTGTCCCTGTCCTCTTCCCTCCCTCCCTCCTGCTATGTTTGTGTCTGGGAATTGTTGATAACAGACATGGCGGTGGGTAGGAGGGGTTTCTGTGACCTTTAGCTTTTGGTTTTTCTAGCGTTTTGATTGACTGGATGGAGGCAGGACTACCTCACTGTGTAAGGACTGGGACGAGGAGGACCCTAATTGGGGTAATGAAGATTACTGGTAAGTAAAAAAAAAATTCTAACAATTTCCAGCTGATCACTTATTTTTATGGCCACTGGAACAATACCTACGGGTCAAGTTCGCACTATATAAATCTGCACAAAACAATTATGTTGCAAAAAATGTCTGGGATCATATTTTAAGGTTATATTTCTAACAATTCCCAGCTGATCAGTTATTTTGAGGGCCACTGGAGCTATGCGGTAATAATTGAGTGCCAATAGGAACATGCACTGGAATCCGTTTATTTAGCTCCTTATGCCGTGGCCATTCGCATTTAGAAAACGGCCTCAATGTTCCCCCACTTGGAAATAGCGACAGAGATGGTCATATTGCTACGATTGTTTTTATTAAACAAAGAAGTGGAGTCCAACTCCATTATTTTCATTTTAAAATCATGTAGGCAAGTGGTGGAGTAATTACTACTATAAATCAATAGCTTTGTTGTAAAGGTAAGTGCCCATTTAAAAGGAAGCCTGGTGGCTGTGAGTAGAGTGGAGTTCCAGAGCAGAGGTGGGCAAGTATCAAATTAAACAAAAGAAAGGGTCGCGATGCTGCGCTAAATTAGGGCAAAAAAACCCACAAACACTTAAGGGAAATGCCCGCTAAGCCCGCAACGGGTTTGAAGCATTAATAAAGAAAGAAAAAGTTCTCCAAACTGGATATAAAGACGGCAAGCGTAACTACACTGTACTTTACCGGTGCTCCTCAGCGTGGAAAGGAAGTGAGGTGTCAGCTGCCGAACAAGACAGAAGGCTGTAAAGTGGAGTGACACTGGAATGAACCAACAGTAAGCAGGAGGTGGGATAATGGTGGTTTTATTGTTGACAGGAGGTCTTGCAGGCAGCGCATGCGCTGTCAGGCTCAACCTAAATAAACAAGTGTTGTTTTATTTTTCCTTTCCTGCCGTTTTTGGGGGGAGACTGGTTGGTATTACAGAAGGGGATGCAAACACTTGTGTGGCCTTTCTGTAATACTGAAAGCGCTGGCACACTTACGGTGCTAGCCTTTCTCAAGAGGGTGTTCCGTCATTTACATGGAGGCATGGCCCCATGCCAATTAGGCGAATCCCTTTGCCTCTGTGCCCTCGCTGTATTATAGATTCTAGCACAGAAGCAAAGAAGCTATCAGTGCACCCAGACATAGCAGCCCTCTGAATGGGGGAAAGGGGGCCTCATGGACCCACTCAGACATCCCCTTGCAGGCAGGTGCAGCCACTCACTGCACCCGCCTGCAATGTGATCTCTAATCCCCCATTAAAGTGCAAACGGGTTGCCACCTGCATAGTGGTACACAGAGCAGTGGCTTCAGAGCCAATCCATGAGAGCACACTTTCCCTGTTTGCACCCGTGCCCCTGTTTTAAGGTGCGCTGGGCACAAACAGGGACAGTGCCCCTTATACATAAGAGGGCCCTGGAGGTCATCCACAAATAAGTTGGGGGTGGACTCAGGACACTACCAGAAAAAGAAAGCTTAACGTTATCGAGGATGAGAATGACATTTTTGAGTTGGCAAAAGAGGAAAAAATATTTGCCACCTGAAAACTCCTACTAGCTAAGAATGCTGCTTTGTGCAGAGGAAATTCTAACATGGGGGAATGTGGAAGAGTGTAAGAAAGGTGGCATGACTACAAGCGTTGGGCTAAGGAGAAGTTGGAAAGGAACCTGAGGGCTGTAATGGCAACTGTGGTTTGTCCAGACATGCAGGAGCAGTTGGCGCCCGTGGAACAGCAGATGGCAGCAGTCACTGGACCCAGATACTTGGCGGGACTGAGGGCACCGCCATCCTTGAAGGCACCATAACATCTCAGGGTAAGTTATCTAAAAAAAAAAAAAGAAAAGTATGTTAGATTTGTAGGTTTTTTTGTATTGAAATGTAACATTCAAATGTATTTATTTAAAATGTACAGGCTCTGTTTTGTGTGACAATTAGCATGCTGGGTATACTGACTCTCAACTATAGCAATTGCGTTTGTTTTCTTTTGATGCCATGGGGTCTGTTTTAATATGGCTCTTTAATCAACATTAAAATTAAAATGTATGCATTTTAATTTTCTTGGTAGTTAATTTTTTATATATGATTGTTTAGGTGACTGAGGGGATGTTGATCAAGGCTTTGTGCTTGCCAAGTCATTAAAAGTGACTGATTAGCGCACATACATGATATATTATGTTCTCTCTTTTGCACAACTCTCAATGTACAGGAAATTTCCGAATCAGTAAAGCAATTATTATTAACCATGTTTGTCCAGCATGCGCTGCAATCAACCCTGGATGGTTTTGATTTACAAAATGGGAGTTCATGATCTGACTGTATGTGACCCTCAACTCACAGACATGTTCAGTCGAACCCTTCAGTTTCATGCCTAAATTAAAGACCAGGGGCCAAATTACAGAATATGGCGCACTCTCTTTTTGTTTGCGCCGGGTGCACCTTTCAGAAGGTGCGCCCTGCGCAAACAAGGATATTGTGTTGCATTATGTAGAATGCACTGCCCCCAGGGCAGCAGCGAAGTCGTGCTGCCCTGATGACAGCGCATTCTGGTGAAATACAGAGTGGCTTTAAAGCAGCCGCTCCATGCCAGCTTACACTTTTAAGGGGAATTAGAGATCCCCTTGCAGGTGGGTGCAATGAGTAGCTGCACCCGCCTGCAAAGGCATAGGATCCTATTTCCCCCCTCCAGAGGGCTACTATCAAGGGGTGCACTGACAGTGTGCCAGCTTTTAGGTGGCACACTGTCAGTGCACCTCCTGACAGCTTCTTTTCCTCTATGCCCACGTCTATAATGCGGCGCCGAGGCAAAGGAATCCCCTAATTTGCTTGGGGCTACGCCCTCTGGTGATAGCGCTATATGTGCGCCAAATCTATCTGTATTACCAGAGTGCTCCATGGGCACACAAAGCGGGTGCACGTGCCCATTGCACCCCAGGGCACGTTCCATAATACCACGGCCCCACGGCAACATTATTTTTCTGATGACAAAGCAGTCAGTGGTGTCACAATTGGGAGAACAATTGGAGCATGTGTGATACCAGAGGATTCCTAACTTTACTACTTCTAAATGCCCTTTGTGAATACCGAAAGTCCTAAAGTTAGGATTTTATCTCAGTTAAACTTACGTTTTGGTAAACTTAAGACCAAAACTTAAGTTTTACTGAGACAAAATCCTAACTTTACGACTTTCGGTATTCACAAAGGGCATTTAGGAGTAGTAAATTTTAGGATTCCTAACTTTACTACTCCTAAAAGCCCTCTGTGAATACCGAAAGTCGTAAAGTTAGGATTTTGTCTCAGATTACTTTTGTGAATCTGGCTCAAAGAGTTTTGATGGTCATTCTTACTTTTTCAGGGAGCTAATGGAGGAATCCTAGGAATAGGATAAGTTTCACCTCACCTTATATTGTAATATTGTATTTAGCATCAATCTTAGTTGTAAAAATCAGCAATGCTGGTTTCCTTTCGAGTCACTGTTATTTTCTTAATGTTGGTAACTTCATGTTTACAGCTGAGGAAAATGGGTCAGATGTATGAAGCCATTTAGCAGTCTTAAAGCCTGCAACTCAAGCGTTTGTGATAATTGAATGGCATTTTAAATATATTAAACACAATTTACGATTTGGTAACACGTTACTAAATCGCAAAATGCGTTTAGAAGGGGCATAATGAAGGTGTATATCTAGGACACCCCATCCCATTAGTGTTTGCTTTTGGACTATTATCAAGTCACGAAGCATTGAAATCCTACCATTTCCCAACATGGAATGTTAGGCTTTGTGAATGTGTAAAAAGTCTGTTGGTGAATAGGCAGTGATCCAGGGGAAATTGTATACTCTCAAACAAACCTTTAAAACATTTTATTAAAAAACACAGCTCATTTCATTTAAGGAAAACAGCATTATTTAAAAGTAAATATTTCAAAAGCAACCACATACAAGGTGGTGTGCTGATCACAGTAGGCCACAATCCATGTGATGGTCGCCAATCGTAGTGAATTGCAATTTACAGTCTACCTCATGAATATTAATAAGTTAGGTTGGATTGCACCCATTATGAATCAGAATTTTGGGAACCGACCTATTAATACATAGGTAAGTTCTCAAACCTCCACCCTGGTTGCAAAAATAGCAGTTGCAATTTGTCTCCAGTATTTTGCCTACATCTGGCCATAGGGCCCTTACAAGTCGCTCTGCTAATGCCCTTAATCTTGAGCTTCAAAATGATCAGCTTGCTATTCCTTGAACTGAGCACCTACAAGCTGCTCTGCCATTGTGTGGGAATAATGCTTTGTAGCCTCTCCTGCTGCAATGTTAGTCTAGGAACATTACAAACAGCTCTGGCAATGTGACTCAATCCAGCTCAGGCTAGGGTGAGTTTGCAATTTCCAAAAAATGACAGTAGTGATCTTTAGACTGCACAGGACAAAATCTCAAACACAGTGGCGGCTCCCCCATTGGGGTGTCGCCCCACTGCTTTCTCGCGGTGCGAGAAGGCAGAAACATAAACGGTAAAAACTACCATTTATGTTTCTGCCTTCTCGCATTGCGAGAAAGCAGAAGTGCCTCTGTGACTGGTTGAGGGTGGGCGGGTGGTCGGTCCTGCTCAATGGCAGGGGGGATTGGCTTGCCCACTGTTGTGGGTACTGACTGTTTGGTCGGCCCTGGAGCCGACCAAACAGTCAGTACCCACAACAGTGTGGGTAAGCCACTCCCCCCCTGCCCTCGAGCAGGACTGCCCACTTTCCCTATTTAAGTCTCGCCTGAGCCAGCGCTTTAGCGCGGCTCTGGCGAGAGTTTTAGTAAGCGGGATTTTGAAGTGCAAACTAGTGGCTTTTGCAGGCCTCTAGCTACGGTGCATGTGCGCCGCCGGGCACGCGCACCATTTGTCTGCCTGCGTGATCACTTTCGCGGCCGCTTTGATGTTCTCAGTGAGCCGCGCGGCCACTGAACATCAAAGCAGCCGCGAAAGTGCTCACCATATGCTCTGCTCGCATCTCCCTCCCTCCTTTTCTGAACATGGTTCGTGTGCGCTCGCTTTTTTGGTGGCTTAGCTTCAGCCGCTTCCACGGTGCTGCTTTGCACGTTTTTCGGCATGCACGTTAAACTTTAAATGTGATTTTTTTCAGTGTCTACATTTTTTATTACATTGCGCTCACTTTTCTCACCTCGTCAGTTTTTTTTACTTCTGTGCTTTATACACTGTACGCGTATCTCCCTTCTGTGCGCACAATGTATATGCATTGTACAACATATTTGTATACATTGTTCTATATATGTGCCTCACCACTAATGTGTGTCTTTCCAACATCAAACATGTATCCTCTTACAAACGTAACTTTTACGCCGACCTATATGTAATCCAAACGGCCATATGTGCTTTGTATATTCTTTTACATTCTATTGTTCATGAGCGCCTTTTACTTCATATATAATGCATATGTGTTCAGTTAGCTGCAGTGTATTTTACTTTCTTGTCTATCAGTTAAAGTACATAAAAACGTGAGTCAATTATTATTCGCTTGTATATTAATTTAAAAGGCAGCTTCCCACTCAATGCACGTGGTCTAGGCAGCTGCAGTTACTTTAGTGGTGCCCTTTGTTGCCTTAACGACCTCAGCGTCCTGCTGTCACTGATTTGCATCCCACAGATGCTGCAGACGAATAGATTCCAGTCTTTCTCGGTTGGCTTGTTTACGACTAATTAGCCCGGCCTGGTTTCCTTTTTCAAGTGTCGGGAATTTCACAGCTGTTTGCTCAGACTCCTGCTGTCCCCTGTGTTCGTGGGACTTAAGATGTAGCACGATTATTTATATATTGTTTTCACTGTAAACTTAGTCGCTTCTATGCGCTCGTTTTTTTAGTCTATATGAACAGTTTATTTATAACACTTGAAGGTGATATAAACTGTCTACGCTGCGTGGTCCCTGCACTGCCTGTCTTTGTGCCACAGGTCCTGAACCTGACGTTTTAACAGTCAAGTGTCTCTTATTTAATTTTATTTATTTTAAAAGTTTTATATAGCGCTAGCTTGACCCGTAGGTATCAGAGCGCTTTACATACATACTGTAAAGAACAAGCATTGGCATAGCCAATAGGTCTCGCCTTTGGGACCTTATAAGTGTTTAGCCATGCAACAGTTGCATAACTAAACACTTATAAGGTCCCAAAAGCGAGACCTATTGGCTATGCCAATGCTTGTTCTCTATGCAGAGAAAATGTCCCGGCTGGGGCGCTCTCCTGCTGCGCCTACCAATCACAACGCTGCCATTGCAGCGTTGTGATTGGCTTGCGTAGGGCAGAGAAGCTGCCTGCTGACTGCTTCCTGTTCCTGCAACTGGAACACGCGGACCAAGCTGCCGCTGCACCAGCACAGCGTGACCGGCCAGGAGCGGAGGCGGTGTGGTACCCGGCACTCAGGTAAGGGTACGTTTTATTTTAATTGTTTTATTCCACACCCGCGACTCCCCCCTCCCTCGAGCATGCCGGCCGCCGCTGCAGGCCTGGCTCCTGTCAAAGCTCTGGGGCCGAGGGTGTGTCGTACAGTCGGTTATGGTAAGCCTCAGACTGTCGCCGAGGAGTTTAAAAGTATGTTCCCATAAACAGAACTGTGTTCTGCTGTCACCCAATGCACCCTCGAGAGCTGCAATCATTTGACCATCGAAATCCAGTTCTCACTACTAAATTAACCTCGCTTCTACCCCCAACCCCTGTGTTTTTGGTGCTACAACTACTGTGATCAGAAATGCTGCCCCGTACAAAGCTGATTCTAAGGATGGCTGTGAAATGATCAGTACAATTAATAACAGCTAGGATAACCCCACAATAATCAGCGTAGCAGAGGCTGGCACCCGTGAAGAAATAAAAACGTGCTGTGTCTAAAAATGGAACCCTGGGTGCCCCTTGCCAAGGTTGCAATCGCTCGTGCATGGCCAGCATGCACGACTCGTCTGCGACGGTTATTTTAAAGGCTTCTTCTAGGCAGGCCTCTAAAATAACACGTGCTCCTCAGCGTCTCCTACTAGGGCCTGCAGGGCCCGTCGCTGGGACGCACGTCTCGTTCCTCTTCCCGGGTTTGCTGCGTTCTTTCACCAGCCGCCATGCTTTCCTTCCCCTCTTTACTCCCTATTTACATTCATTCAGTCAGTAAATTAGCTCAGCGAGTTAACCGCTCGGCGCTTTGTGAGAGACCTTTGTACCCTCTGCAGTCACTTCAGGTTCAAATCTGACAAGACGGGCTCTGGCCTTTATCCATCTGAGCATCACCCGTAAAACATTACAGGCTTGCGCATTTGATATCATCTATTATTACTCCACGAAGAACTACGCGAACACAAAGTATGAATATTTGTCATTGCATTCTCTCTCCTCTGGACCCTCATTCCTCCTTTCTTCTTCTCCACAGTTGCCACCGTCATCTCCATTCTTCCCTGCTTGCCACCTCTCCATAATCATTAATTTTCGTCTACTTTTTACAATTTTATTCACTTCTTTAATTTCCTTTGGCTCCCGAGACACACTAAACTGCTTAATTGTCTACTCTTTCTTCTTTCCATCCCTCGTCACTTATTCTTGCTATTGATCGTTTTTAATGTAGTTCATTTCTTATGACCCCTTTGCTTCTTTCCTTCGCCGCTTCTTCTCTTTTACGTAGTTATTTTTTCATTCTCCTTATTTCCTTCCCCCCTTCTTCACTTTCCTCTCCCACTACCACAGAATTTCCTCTGTCGCTCCCACCCCCTCCCCCACCACCGCGGTCCATCTCGATTTCCTTTCTCGTCCTTTTCTACAAAAGGGTTCCGGAGACTTTCCATCTGTACTCAGTGAGGCGCGCGCACCGCACTCCTTTCCCCATCTCTTCCCCTCGCCGGGTTTCCTCCTTAGTGTCGTTGCTTCCGTGAACATATCTGAGGGAACATATCTGGAGGCGCAGAGGATTTTGGAAGAGCAGAGGTATCGGGCAGAAGAAATGGAGGAAGGTGAACTTCAAGAGTCAGATGACTTTTTTGAAGACTTAAGGGAGGCAAGTGGCCTTGATATGTCCCCAGAATGGGAGCTTTCTCCTCCTTCAGATGCTCCCTCTAAGGATGTGGTTCCTTACCACACAGTTATAAGGAAGGCAGTGGAGCTCTTAGACTTGCAGCTCCCAACGGCTGAATTTAAGTCCAATATCTTGACGGAGGTTCTTCATTCTCCCTCCACTGAAGTAGAACCTTTGCTTCCTTTCAATGATGCCATCAGTGAGCCAGTTATGGAGGTTTGGCGTAAGCCATTTTCGGCTCCAGCAGTGTCAAAATCTGTTGCTAGGAGGTACAGGGCGGCTCCAGGAGATCCAGACTTCCTAACATCCCATCCTTCTCCTGAGAGCCTGGTGGTTCAAGCTGCCTGCTCGAAGAAGTCTTCTGGAACATTTCCTCAAGTTCCTGGTGATAGAGAGTCAAAAAAGCTTGACCAGTCAGCCAAGAAGGTGTTCTCCTCGGCAAGTATGGCCTTGAAGTCCACAAATGCCACCTGTCTTTTGGGCCGTTACATCCACGCCCTAATGGACTCTGCAAAACAGCTGGCTCCTAAATTGTCTGAGGAGGATAGGCAGAATTTTAATGAGGTCTTGTCGGACACTCAAGCAGCTGCATGTCATGTTATTCAGAGTAGTTTGGACACTGCGGACTCTGTTGCCAGGATCATGGGCTCCTCGGTTGCCACAAGAAGAAGTGCTTGGCTTAAGTCGTCAGAGTTCTCTCCAGATGTGCAGGCAACTCTTCTAGACCTACCCTTTGATGGTTCTGGACTGTTTGGAAAGAAAGCAGATGCAGCCTTGGAAAGTTTCAAGGACAGCAAAGCCACAGCTATGTCTCTGGGCCTGCAGGCACATCCTAGAGGTTCCTCTTACAGAAGGTACGGAGGTTTTGGGAGGTCGTCCTTTCGAACCTACAGGCAGCCTCAGCAGCAGCAGCAGCAGCAGCAAAATACCCTGTAGAAGACCTACAGGGGCAAGACCAGAGGCCGTCCACGAGGTCGTCAGCCCTCCTCCTCCTCCTCTACCTCCCTCCCTCTTGCCACAGCAAAGCAGCCCTAGATCCACCATTCTGGATCATGTTGGTCCTGTGGGGGGTCGGCTTACCCATTTTCTGCAAGATTGGGAATCGGTCACTACAGACCTTTGGGTTCTAAATCTTGTGGAAAATGGGTATGCTCTTCCCTTTCGGGAATTCCCTCCAAATTACCCTCCTTACCAAGGTGCTTGCTTGGAGGACCACCTTCTTCTCCTGCAGGAGGAAGTCCTAACATTACTGAAAAAAGGTGCGATAGAGGTGGTTCCAGAGTGGGAAAGGGGTCAGGGATGCTACTCCTGGTATTTCCAGATACCCAAGAAGGATGGCAGGCTACGTCCAATCCTGGATCTCAGGATCTTGAACCTCTTTCTGAAGCAGGAGAAGTTCAAGATGCTGACCCTTGCGCAGGTTCTTCAAGCGCTGCAACAGAAGGACTGGATGGTGTCGATCGACTTGCAGGATGCATATTTTCATATTCAGATCCTGGAGTCGCACAGGAAGTATCTCCGTTTTACGGTAGGGTCGCAACATTATCAGTTTGCGGTTCTCCCGTTTGGTCTAACTACCGCATCTCAAGTCTTCACCAAGGTGATGCCAGTGGTGGCAGCCCATCTCAGAAGGTCGGGGATTCCAGTTTTCCCCTATCTGGACGACTGGCTGATCAAAGCGGAGTCGCCAGAGAAGTTGCTTCATCATCTGCAGGTTACAACTCAGCTGTTTTACAAATTGGGTTTCTCGATAAACGTGCCCAAATCTCACCTGGTGCCCTCTCAGCGCAACCTGTTCATGGGGCGGTACGGGACACTACTGTGTGTCGAGCATTCCCACCTCCACCAAGGATTCTCGACATACAGGAACTGATTCCCTTGTTTTACAATGGAGCGGTCGTTCCAGTCCAGAAGGTCCTTCGTCTGCTTGGTCTGTTTGCTTTCTGCATTCTGTTGGTCAACCATGCACGCTGGCACATGAGGGCGCTCCAGTGGTGCCCCCGCAGGCAGTGGTATCAGCACAACGGAGATCTCAGGGAGTCTGTGAGGATCTCCAGTAAAGCTGCAGCGGATCTGTCTTGGTGGAGCGTGGAGGGCAATCTGTCTCAAGGAAAGCCCTTCCATCTACCTCCATCGGTGGCCACAGTGATAACGGATGCATCCACTTTAAGGTGGGGTGCGCATCTGGGGGATCTGGAGATCAAGGGTCTTTGGTCTCCAGAGGAAAGGTTGCTTCACATCAACCTTTTGGAGTTGCGGGCGATACGTTTGGCACACAAGACCTTCCTCCCTTCCCTTCGCGGTCAGTCGGTTCAAGTCCTGACGGACAACACTACCGCGATGTGGTATGTCAACAAGCAGGGAGGAGTGGGGTCGCATTGTCTCTGCAGAGAGGCTCTGCGTCTCTGGTACTGGGTTCAGGATCATCAGATTTGTCTGATGGCAAATCATCTGGCCGGAGTTCTGAACGTGCATGCAGACAGTCTCAGTCGGCAGTTCTCTGCCGACCACGAGTGGAGGCTCCATCCGGAGGTGGTTCGTCACGTCTTTCGGACGTGGGGAACTCCTCGGGTGGACCTGTTTGCCACTCACGAGAACGCTCACTGCCCATCATTCTGCAGTCTCCAATATCCGATGCAGGGAGCTTTGGGGGACGCGTTTCAGTTGAGATGGGACTCACATCTCCTTTACGCGTTTCCCCCCATACCCTTGATTCCTCGGGTTCTGAGGAAGATTCGCAAAGACCGGGCCCAAATCCTATTAAACGCCCCGGATTGGCCTAGAAGGGTGTAGTATACAGATCGTCTCCACCTCTCCTCGTGCCCTCCGCTCCGTCTCCCTCTCAGGGCAGACCTCCAATCGCAGTCGCAGGGGCAGGTTCTACACCCCCACCTCCAGAGCTTACACCTCTATGCCTGGAGATTGAATGGGGCAACCTGAATTCTTTTTCTCTCCCGCCTGACGTGGTGGACGTGATTTTTTCTGCCAGGCGTCACTCCACCAAGTCTATCTATTCCTATAGGTGGTCCAAATTTGTCCATTGGTGGAGGGAGAAGTCTATTGACCCTTTGAGGGCTTGTTTATCCAACATCCTTCAGTTTGCTCTCTCTCTAGCTCAGCAAGGTTTTGCTGTAGTTACTGTGAAGGGTTATTTATCGGCTTTGTCGGCATTCCTTTGCTTGCCGGATCAGCCGTCCTTGTTTAAATCACCTATTGTGTTACGGTTCATTAAGGGCCTTACCAACAAATTTCCGCCTACTCCATTTATTGTGCCTCAATGGGACTTAAATCTTGTCTTAACTTACTTGATGGGTTCTCCCTTTGAACCTTTGCACAAGTGTCCCTTAAGGCTATTGTCTTTTAAAACAGTTTTTCTCATTGCCATTACCTCGGCAAGGAGGGTAAGTGAGCTTCAAGCTCTGAGTTCGAAACCCCCGTTCTTGACAATTCATGCTGTGCTGAAAGAATGGTATTCAGGACCAGGGCTGCTTTTCTGCCTAAGGTGGTAACTCCTTTCCATCTGGGGTAGTCCATTACCCTTCCTACCTTCTATCCTCCCCCTCACCCTTCCAAGGAGGAGGAGAGGCTTCACCGCCTGGACCCTAAAAGGGGGGTGAGTTTTTACCTCGATAGAACTAAAGACTTTCGAGTGGATGGCCAGCTCTTCGTGGGCTTCATTGGCTGCAGGAAAAGCAGAGCGGTGCACAAGCGCACGCTTTCCAGATGGATTATCTTGTGCATCAAGATCTGTTACTCTTTGGCTGGTAAGGAACCTCCAGAGGGTATAAGGGCTCACTCTACCAGGGCAAAGTCTTCTACATCTGCTTTATCTAGAGGTGTTTCTGTGGAGGACATTTGTAGAGCGGCAACTTGGGCCTCCCTCCACACTTTCGCAAAGCATTACTGCTTAGATTCTGAGGTGAGGAGGGACGGACACTTTGCACGTTCCGTCCTTCAGGACTTTTTGGTATAGAAGGGTGGACACCCTCCTCCGGGAGTGGGGACTGCTGTGGGAATCTATTCACAAGGTGAGGAATCCACTGGCAGATGTATCCATCAGAAGAACCAGTTACTTACCTTCGGTAACGCTTTTTCTGGTGGATACAGTATCTGCCTGTGGATTCCTCACTGATCCACCCGCCTGCCCGTTGTCAACCCTTGAATACCTACAATAGTGATAATGTATAATACACTTCCTTTGACAGTAACAGATAGATATTTATTTTGCTTTCCTGCATTGACTTCACACTGTGTGTGATGGTTTGAATATTATGTACTGTGCATACTGTATTACTGTATATATATTGTTGTCGGTCCGTCCATGTACCTCAAAGGCACGGGAAAAAAGGGCGGAACTAACGTCACGACTAGGCTCTCTTATGGCTCCAGTGATGTCAGCGGAGCCGCGTGCGGAATCATGCTATTGTGACGTCTTCCTCGTCGGCGTGGAGAGCTACGAAACATTTCCGAATGTTGCTGGTGCAGGGGATATTCACAAGCTGAGGAATCCACAGGCAGATACTGTGTCCACCAGAAAAAGCGTTACCGAAGGTAAGTAACTTGTTCTTCTGTTGCATAGATGTGTGTGTGGCTTTATGTAGCCGGAAAGAGTGTCATTGCTTGGGAAGAGAGAAGTTGGTATATATCTCAGTAGATATGACAATATCCTGCTATTTTCTGCACATGTAAAACAGCACTTAAACTTTGACTGCTGTACTGTATTACTAAAAGAGCCCCTTACTGTGGGTATTCTGCCACTCTTGAGTCTGCATTTAACTAATTATTTAAATGAAATTAAGGGGCACGCAAGTGTTTATATTTCAATGTAAGGGACACTATATGTTTAAGTTTCATACTTCTTTCTTTCCAGTTCAATATATTGTATTATCTACTAATAATGTTTCTGGTAGAGTCTAGTTTTAAAGCTGAGCCCGAAGTTTGGCTTGGTTCTAAAAGTGAAAGCAAGAGCTGAGCCCGCTCACCCATTTTCATAAGATCATGTAGGCCTGTAGTGCAAACAGTCAGTCAGTCAGTCAGGCATGCTACTTATCCTTCCACAACTCTAGCATCATCCAGTTGCAGTCTTACACATATCCATGGTGCTGTTACTCTACTCGTCCATTTTTTTATATACTAATGTAACTTATTTCTCCCTGATGACTTCCTCACCAGGCTCTCCCCTTTATTCCCCTCTCGGGCCCCCCCTCTGGACCAAGGCCCGACGTACAAAACCACGACGGAATGACGAGGAACTCTTACCCCCTCCTGAGCAGCTGCCGGAGGGTCAGCGAGCAGCCGTACTATCTGCAGCTACAGTTCGAGAAACAAGATCACTCATCGAAGAAGAATCCTCATCGGGCGACATGATCCCGTCAGATTCCGACAACTGCCGACCACTCTCCTCATCCATAACACCACAGACAGCAAATCACTTCTTGAACTGAAGAGCTGTGGCTCAGGGCTATTTACGAGGCCCAGATAAGACTGTATTATACCTCCTCTGCTGTGCTTAAGTGATGGTAAGACGGCTAAATACTAAGCGGGAGGACTGCAAGTGGAATGGTACGGAGAAGAGATTAGACAAAAAAGAACAAGAGAATGTTCCCTACTTTCCTGTCTTGTAAAGTGTGCGGGCTGACCGAGGGAGGTACGGGGCTAAGATCCCCCACACCGGGTAACCACCTCTAAAGTTTAAATGGCACACTTATGAAGTGATGTTACTAGGAGGGCCCGGAGTCTGAGGATGATAACCACTGCTGGAGCACTTGATTGTTGGTGCTGGCGTGGGCTGGGCCCTGGGGCGGATAAGCACTCTCCACCAAGACTTCCTGGGTGTCCCCACTAACTTACCCCTTCATGGCCCCTTTGGCAGCTGCATGTTCTGCAACTACATGCTTAGATTATGTTGCTAAATATGTTTGGTCAAACAATGTCCCACAGTTGGACCTAGCTGTGGGAAGTTTGTGGGGATTAATGACTGGTGCTGTATGCTTTTCATTCCGATATAATAGACCTGTCCAAAACGGACGCACAACTGCCCTACCACAAATAGGAATTGCACATGGGGACAACTCACCAATATAACTACACCACTGGGAATATTCGTGGGATGAGATCAATTCACAAACGGCATAGAATCCATGCACAGTTGGCTAAGCACTGCAAAGCGCATCTAGTGTTTTTACTAGAGATCCATTTGTCTGCTACAGAGGCCGCTGAACTTCAAAAGCAATGGTGGGGGCAGCTATTTGGTACAACAAACTCAGCATTTGTGCAGGGAGCTGCAATTTGAATCAGGACGGGGATCCCTTTCATGGCACAAGAGAGGCGTATAGACGTAAATGGCAGATACGCTCTAGTTCGTAATACTCTAGATGGCAGGCCGCTAGTGCTTGGGAGTCTCAATGCCCCAAATAGAGCAGGAGGCGTTTCACATCCAGGTGGGAGAAAAACTAGCAGACTGGGCCCTATACCCCTGGATCCAGGATGGAGACTTCAGCGCCGTTAGATGTCACATTGGACCAATCCCACCCCCCACTCTCGGGTGCAACCTCAATCAGTCAGGCTAAAGCCCTACAGACCTGGTCTCAGGGGTGGTCACTGAGAGATGCATGGTGCATGCGTGAATACACCTATTACTCACCATCCCAGGAATTGCATACACGAATAGATCACATATTCTGCAGTACTTCACTTCTAATGCATATTCCCACACAACCTACAATGGTAAAATGTTCTCAGATCACAACTTCTTAGAAGTAACTTTCTCCTGGGGACATGTCCCCACCCGGTCCTCACTTGGAGACTTGATCCTCGTTTCCTAGAGGACGGCGTTTTCCGAGCCCCCATATCATCGACACTTATTTCACAGAAAATGCTGGCACAGCCTAGTCCATAATGACAGAATGGAAGGCATTCAAAGTAGTCATACGCAGAACAGCGATTAGCTCAGTTGTGGGCACGCAACAATTATTCAGGACTTGAGAAGTGTAGAAGGGACCCTGGGTACACTTGAGCGCGAAGCAACTCAGAGTGCAGATAGTGCAAAGGATCTCCAAGAAGCTTAGTCTTGAAGGAATGTTAAGCAGCTTGTTTTACCAGAATGCAACCTTATAGTATTGGTTAAATGAAAGGAGAGAAGATGGGGGGGGGTGTCCAAGATGGCGGCGAGGTAGGACGCTCCTCCCTGTCTCTCCCACCCGCCGCCCATCTTAAGCACCTTTTCTCGGCACTCTAGAGCCCCTGAAACGCTGAAACACCAAGATATCCCCAGGACACTAGTACGGGGTAATGTGGAGATGGGAGATGGCTCCCAGTGGCTCCGCCATCGTTGGTAGTGGACCGAGGGTGCGGCGCTGACTCCTCGTAAGCCGCCCCCGATTTCGTGAATAGTAGCTGCCGCCAGCGGAGTCAAACAGCGGCCTGGCGGAGAAGCGGCGTGACACAAGATACAAGCATGTGAGCCCGGTGAGCTGGCTGGGGGAGCCCTAGCAGAGGTGCGAGCAGGAAAGACCCCGCCGGAGGGCAGTGCGGGCCCGACCCCGGGCCAAGAGGCCTCTTCAGTGGCGTGAGCCTTAGCTGCATAAGCCTCGGGAGACTCCCTTGCAATGCTGGCTGGAGAGGCCTATGCTGAACCGGTGTGAGAGGTGAGCATCGGATTGAGGGGGCCCCCGGATGGCTGCAAGTCTATGTGGCAGTGAGAGCAGGCGTAGCAGTGGGACCAGAGCGGCAGAGACCTAATAAGGACTAGCACATTATGAGTCTTGCAGTGAGGAGACAGGAGGCACTGGTTGCGGGCACCTGTAAGACAGCTTGAGGAGTCCAAACAGAGGCGTGGTCAGAGCGGACGACGGCGGAGGGCAGAGTGGGTCTGGTCGCGGGCCCGAGAGTCTTACTAGAAGGCACTGAATCTACTCTAGAGATGAGCAGCAGATGAGATGCACAGAAATACTCACAGCCTCCCTTTCAGACCACGCAGCAGTGGTAACACTGGTGTCACTCCCACGTCAGTCGTCGCCCAGTAGACTGTGGAGACTGAGAGACACCTTAGTTCACCGTAAAGAGGTCCTGGACCAAATAAAACACACAAGAGAGGAATATTTCTCCCATAATGACTTCCCAGAGACTGACATATCCAATCTGTGGGGAGCATTTAAAACAGTGATACAAGGCGCTTTTATAGCGATCTCGCGGGCAGACAACAGGATGAGGAGGGAAAAGAGAGAGAGCCTATCCTTACATGTCAAGGAATTAGAAAGTATACATCAGACGACAGGGGCCCCCAGGGTGTGGCGACAATTATCTGGATAGAGCGGAATACTCAGCTCTCCGATTGCGACACTCCTTTTATGTAGGGGGGATAAATGTGGGAAGCTACTGGCAAATAGACTTCGGGAGGGATGCAGCAGCAGAGTATTCACACGATTACAGATTCAAAGGGAGATTCTGTGACGGATGACGCATTGATAGCCGAGACATTCAGAGACTTTTATGAGGAGCTCTATTCAAGACAAACCTTAGACGATGTAGAGAGAACTAGATACCTCCAAGATGTACAAACACCCAGACTGACCTTAGACCAAACCGCGATCCTGGAGGAGGAGATTCGAATTGAGGAAATTATCTTGGCCATATCCCGGTTGAAGCTGGCCAAATCACCTGGCTCCGATGGCTTTACAGCCGCCTTTTATAAAGCCTTTTGCCCAGAAATTGCTCCCATATTGACCAGGCTTTTTAAATCCTTTGCTGCACCAGGTGCTATTCCGGCCTCCATACTAGAGGCTGTAATAACAGTCATCCCCAAACCAGGGAAAGACAAAAGTCACTGCAGCGCATACCGGCCCATCTCATTGCTTAATATAGACCTAAAACTATATACAGGCATACTAGCGCAGAGATTGGGTCAATACATGCCTGCCCTGATCCACCCTGATCAGGCGGGTTTCATCCCCAGAGAAAGACTAGCGACAACACCAGAAGGGTCCTACATGTAGTGGATAATGCCTCCAGATTCCCGGGTAATTACATGATGATGGCAATAGACGCTGAAAAAGCATTCCATAGGGTACACTTGCCCTTTTTAGAACAAGTTTTGTTTCATTTCGGTCTTGGTGAACGATTTTGCACCCGGTTTTTAAATTGCTATCTCTTTCCCACGGCCACCGTGCGAGTAAACAGTCATAGGTCGGCTCCACTCCAGATAGCCCAAGGCACACAGCAGGGGTGTCCTTTGTCCATTGCATTATACATGGAGCCACTAGCTCACATAGTGCGGACAAACTCACAGATACTGGGAGTCCCATTTGGGGGGACAAACATACTATAAGCCTCTATGCAGACGACAACTTAGTGACCCTGGAAGACTTAGGCAAGGCTTCTGGGTTCAAAGTAAATGTGGAGAAATCTGTAGCCTTTAACCTCTCTCTCCCCCTCAGATAGTATAACGATCCAAGGGAAAGCACCCATTTCAATGGTCCCAAGACACAATTTCCTACTTGGGAGTTCAAATAGCTGCTTCCACGCACTCCACTGCTGTCACTAACTACACCAACTTATTCAGACAAGTGCGTGCCGATATACGTAGATGGAAACACCATCCGATCTCTTGGTTGGGGAGAATAGCAGCTATTAAGATGACGGTCCTCCCCAAAATATTGTATCTGTTCCAGACACTTCCATTGCGTCCGCAATCGGGCATGATGCTCAAACTACAAACAGAGATCATGCAATTCATATGGCAGAGTCGTAAACCTAGGATGAAAAAGAGCCTTAGCTTCTTACCACCAGGCGAGAGTGGGCTGGGAATTTGCGACCTCCAGCTGTACTATCAAGCTGTAGAGTTAAGGCACTTAGTGGAATGGAATCGAACAGAATCGGGAAAACACTGGCTAGTTCAGGATAGAGCTGTAGCGGGCACTTTATTGATGAAAATTCCCTTTTTAAAGAAAGACCATAGACCTCGGAGCCTCTATGTATCTGATGAGACCAACCTCACGACATTCCCGTCACCCCTGACCCCATTGTTTGACAACCCGGACTTTGAGCTAGGAGTGGGGGAGACAACGTTTATGACATGGCGTTTGTCCCAGTGTCGCTCCATGGGACAATTTTTCGATGTTGAGGGGGTACTTTTGTTCGCACAAATCAACGTAGATTATGGCATCCAGGAAACAGAGCGCTTAAGGTACCTGCAGCCACCCAATAGAGTTGCAGCAAGTCGATATCTCACCTTTTATGAGAGATGGCTTCTGTCAGAGTCCTCAGATAAGGATCTAATCTCCAACTTATACAAGATACTGACAAAATCGACAAACACCTCGAGCCTCAACTACTTTGATTCCCGGCACACTTAATGTTAAGGGTACCAGACCCATTGATATACCCACTGAAGTCCAGGAGGGGTCGCTTGATAGGAATAGCGTTGGGTACTGCCATGCAGAATAGCACACTGGGGAACCCATCAAACCCCCACACGCACAGGTTGGTTGACCCGCCTATGGCACGTACTGGGAATGGAAAAAGTAAATCTTACACTTGCCGGAAAGGGCGCAGACTTTCGTGAAGTCTGGCTCCCCTTTCTGTCCCTATTGATGCATGAGTTCCGCTAGCTCACGTACCTACGCTTGTTACGATTGCCAGAGGATGGGGTGCCCCTTGCCCTGGAATAACACTAGTGTATAGAGATTTGAAACTTGCTAAGCTCACTCCAGGGTTGAATGGAGGATGGGTGGGGGTGGGCAGGTTGGGGGTTATGTTCATTTATTTTACTTATGCTGTATGCTTGACTTTACACTTGGGCTCTGCGTAGCCCATAGTTGTGCCTTACTGTCTGTCGGCAGTCTTCTTGGCTTTCTTTCTTTTGTTTGCTCTGGAAAACAGCAATAAAACAGAATTAAGAATAAATGAAAGGAGAACCACACAGTAGTTATAAAAATATGTATTTATTAATATAACACTCTCTAGTACAACACAGTATCTTCTACATGAAGATACTCACAAAGCACACAATACTGTAGCACAGAAACAATAGTAAATGGCACAAATACACAGTGGACCCCGGGGGGGACCAAACCCTATACTAAAATAGTGGTATAGGTTCCACGAATCGAGTCAAGACAGTGTCTACAGTACGTAGAATCGCTGGGACACCAAGGAACCACCCAAGGTGAGTAGGTAGGGACCCCACGGAGGACGGGTGCAGTGTGGGAACACGACTGCATGTTCCGTAAAATTGTATGGGAAAGTTGCGGCTGAAGTTTTAGTGTTTAAAGACCCTTCCCAGTGGACTTCGAAGAAACCCTGTGGACGTTAAGAGGTTGGAGAGCCACCCCACCCGTGGATACAGTAGAACCAGAGGTACCTATTCCAGGGGAGCTGGGTGCATAGGCCTGAAGTGGCGTCGGAAACCGCCGTCAAATCCAATGGAGGACCTCGAAGAAGAGTTGCTGTTGGAAGGAAGAAAAGTGTCTGTTGGAATCCAAAGGTGGATTCTTGTCGAAGGGTAACTGAAAGCAGAGGGGACAAAGTCTGGTTCACTTCAGAGTGACAAGGGGCTCGGTAGACGGATGCCCACAGATGTCGGGTGCTTCAGGTGCGTTGAAAGGGTCCTTGACTCTGCAGCCATGGGGACCAGGAGACGTCGAGGATGACCTGAAGCCTGATACCAGCTTCCCACAAAGGATGTCTAGTACTGAGGGGTCGGTGTTAGGCTTGAGCACCAACAAGCCTTGGCAATGGCAACGTGTGCAGAAGGTCAAGGAAGATTACGGTTTGGACCAGCAAGGTCCAAGAGACTCACCAAGCTCAGGGGAGTCAGGGTAGGCCTGGAGCAACCAGGAGAGCCCAAGGAAAGCAGAGTTGACCCTTAAGTGGACACACAGACCGGAGGCACAGGAGTCACAAGGGGACCTCGAGCAGTTTCACAAAGCAACAGCACACGGAGCACTCGGTGCAAGGAGGTCAAAGGACTTTGTAGGAAATGGTGCCAGAGGTTGGGACTATTCATAGCCCAATGCACTTGTTCAGGAAACGCCAACAAAGATGTGCAACTGCAAATGTCCCCAGTGCACAGGGGGTCCAGTATTGCGGCCCCCACTAGGGATTCTGACCTCAAACTCTGTGGACAGCTCGGTAATCGAGGGGCGTATAACCCCACCTCCTGTGTTGCTGGAGCCTTCGGAGTTCAGGATCAGCAGACCGGACAGCAGTGTTGTGGTGCCTGCAAATGCAGGGGAGTGACGACTTCACTCCAAGAGAGATATCTTTGGTTGTCCTTGATGCTCCACAGGTCCTGCATGGATCCTGTATGGGGCAGGGGCACAGACGACGCTTCAGACTGAGAGGGAGACAAAGTCGGGCCCAAACGAAGTCCAGCGAAGTCCAGAGTGTCCAGACGGTCGAAGTTTAGTGGTTTCTGGTTCAGAATCTTGTCCACATCAAATCTAGGGTCCTAAAGTCAGGTAAGCCCTTAAATGCCCATGGGAGAGGGTTGGACAGATTCAGGAGACCCTCCTAGGGGAGGGTTTGGAAAGTGGCCATGTTCTTTGTCCAGTTTCGCACCAGAGCAGGAGCCAGTTCAAACCACAAGGACTGGTTTGAACTGGACTATGCACAGGGACACCAAATGTGCCCATCATGCAGACTTTGAGTTGCTGGCAAGTGCACTCCCCCAGGTCTAATACACTAAATCCTGTCTGGGAGGTGGTCACACCTCCCTGTGACAGGATGCCTATTGTTCTGGCATCCCCTGCTCGAGCTCAGCTCAGCAGCTGGAGAGCAGAAATGTGTCTCTGTTCGGCAGCAATCATTTTGTGCTGTCCTGGACTAGAAGGCTGGTACCGGGAACACCAGGGACCCCACAAAGTTTGCTTCTGAGGGGTGGAATCATACCTCCCACTTTAAGATTCCAACATGTTTGATACCAAACAAAATAGGGTTTGAATCAGCCACTTTAGAGTTAGTCAGTACACGGTCGCATAATGCCACTCTATATGTCATATATGGCTGTATCACTGACAACCCAGGAGAATGGACTCCGTAGGCAGCAGGGGTGTCCAGCTCGTGCTAGGACACCCTCTCACGTAGAACCTAGCACCTAGCACCTAGCCTAGCCTTCAGGATTGGTAAATCCTACAATAGGGGTGACTTATAGGTTTTAAGTGCAGTGACCCTTAGATATAGTAAACCTATATCTAAAGTATGTGTTGCATGCACCATCTTAGACAGGCTGCAATGACAGGCTTGTAGTTCCATTTTGCATGACCACCCATGGGGGGCATAATACATGCTTCAGCCCATGGGAGGTCTCTGGGGTACCTATGCTCTGGATACACGTGTACCATATACTAGGTACTGACAAGTGTACCCCAGTATTCAGTCTGTAGTGTACCTAAGTACATGGCATAACAGTTTAAGGAGAAAGCAGATAAACTGGGGTCCTGATTAGCAGGATCCCAGTCAGACAAGTCAAAAACAGTATTACATTTAGCAAAAAGTGGGGATAACCGTTGCCCCTTCTACTTTCCAAAGACCTTGCGATACAAATTTACAGAAACCCATGTAACCTACTCAAAGAGAATATATAGAAGGCGATAACCTTGCTGCTTACTCAGGTCGCTTTGGGACATCCCTTCCACTTTCGGTTGCAGGCTGCCTGGCAATCTCTAAAATGGTGTTGCTCCCATGAATCTTTGACTTTTTCACAAACCTACCAGTGGTGATTCCTAGATCAATCTTTCCGGTACTAAACGCACTTCTAGTTGATTTAATATGGGGTACAAGCTGTCGCCACCTCAGTATACCGAAACTACAACTTTCATTGGATGCTGGAGGGGTGAGGGCACCTGACGTTTGCACCTACTGCTTTGTGAAGCAATTAGAAAGGCTCTCATATTGGGCAGCAGGACGAAACTTGCATGAAATAGCTTACACGGCCCGGATGTTCGACCAGGGTACACTACATGACTTATTATGTCCAGGCACAACAATCCCACCTTCAGCCCCAATGCTACCCAAGATTGAACTCATGTACTGGAAACAGGCACTGAAATACACCACACACATCTCGACTTATGCCCCCAATGTACCACTTCTCGGTCTTCCCACCCTAACACGACCCTAACACACTAACACGACGTGGGCTTACTCTGTAGACACAGGCTGGAGTCTCAGAAGTAGGAGCACTGTTCAGGGATGGAATGTTAGTTACACATGTAGACTTCGTGCAATGAGCAGGTGCTCATGGAGGCGCTTTTCATAGTACATGCCAGCCTGGTACGATATACTAAGCGACATTGGGCACCAAACGGGACCGAACCCAACACCAATGAACTGATAGACTTAATATACTTGATGGGGACTGACTGGCAGACACCTGATCCATTGGTTTTACCAAGGCATCTGTGCTCACCAACCTTCACCTCTATTGCCGGTGCGTTACAATTGGGAAAACGATATCAACAGAACGCTTTCAGACAAAGAGTGGAAGACTATATTAGAATACCCTAAGCGTGTATCCGGCAACACACAATTTAAATGTATACACTATATGATAACACTGCGCGCATACCTCACACCCCACATGCTACACTCCATCTTCCCCAACGCTGCGCGGCATGTCCTAGATGTCCTGAGCAGGATGCAGATTTAATTCACATGATCTGGACCTGCCCTGGCTTACACAAATATTGGGACCAAGTCACAACAACCCTTAGGGACGTGGTGGGCGGCACTGGTTGGCAATCGGCAGACACTTGCCTACTGGGCCTCTACCCACCGAGAAAGTGTCAGGAAGTTCAGGTAAATTCGCGGAATTGGCTCTTATCTTAGCTAAGTGTAGCATTACTAGGAGATGGAAATCTGCTGCCCCTCCCAGAATATTGACATGGAGAGAGGAGGTCGAACACTGGACTAGCTGAAAGTGGCGCTCTTCGTAGGAAAGAACACAGGGGTCTTCTGAAGAAACCTGTAGAAAGGAGTTGGGGCTTACTACTAGAGTCTTTCAAAGCGTCAGACACATTACATCTAAAGACAGATCTCTTTGGTAGATTCACAGCCCTGCCCAATATAAATATGACCTGTCGACTTACTGCTGTCCTAGACATCTTGCCCCTTTTAACATCTTAACAGACAGATATGTAAGCACAAACGAGAAGGGTTCGTACCACATTCTCTTGAAGCCCAACACCCCATTAACTCGAACACAATGGAACCTATGCCATTTCGCATCAGTGTAAACATTTTGCTTGAACAGGTCTTTTCTTTGAATGTGTGTTTATCTTTGAACCTATCAGCAGGGGATAGGGGGGTATTTATACAATAAATGTTTTTTCATCGTAAAAAATATTGGACAATATCGGCCATCGCCAACGTATAAACATGATACCTGCCAATGTACTCCAAATAATATAATGGAAGCGATTTAGTGGTTAAAAAATTGCTGCTGATGATCAAATCTACTGTACACATGTATCCATATGGAATGCTGTAATTTGAAAAACCTAATAAAATTTGTTTGAAAAAAAGAAATTGTTGGATGCTTCTGGTCAAGCTGCATGTCCAATATGAAGGAAAGGTACAGTTCTACAAGTCGCCTCTGGAGGCAGACAAATGGATGGACTCCTTAGGGCTGCATCAAGATATGAGATAGACTGGCTGGCGCAAGCTGAGGCGTCATAGGTTTCAATGCAGTGCCAGAAACCATTTGTCGACAGCGAAACAGTCTGGACAAGAGACCGAGCGGGGCGATGAGAGGATTCTGGTGTGCATGTTGTTGAGGGGTGACTTGAACCTGGAATAAGCGCATTTTGATGTCGGGTTTGGAAGTCCTTTGGACCTGTATGACGGATGTAGTTAACACCTGGTATTGACGTAGCAATATGTAACTAAACATGTTTATTATACCACTTTCTTCTTTCCTCTCTCATATTTTGGATAGAATTTTTTTGGGGCGGGATCCAGAGTATGCTCTAAAGAGAGATAGAAGAACCAGTTGTGTATTGTCTTGTGTCGCTCCTTGGATGGGTCTGTTTGGGCCCTAGGCCTGCACGGGCTGCTGAACCTCACCTTGGGACTCGTGCCACGTGGGGCATTTAGTGACCTGAATTGTATTTACATTTAGTTTTTTTTTTGGAGCAATTGTGCCTAGGGGCGGTTTGTGGTGTGGGGTTTATTACCCCCTTTCGACCATGAGTTGTGCCGGGGGGACAGTGGATTCTTCTCATGGGAGGGTTCTGGGGCTGGTATTAGTTGCGTGTTGTTTTTTCTTGATCATGCTGTTCGGGTTTCAATTGTTTATGGGGAAAGCTTCCATGGATGATGTGTACAACGTATTTGACTTTGGGCCTCATTGCTTGGTGTGGGCGGTCGGCATTCACCTTCACTTTTATACATGGTTGGACTGGGTAGGAAATATAAGATGATGACCTGGAATATCCGTGGTTTAAATATCCCCACAAAGCGTCACAGGGCACATAATGCTTAACATTATGCACAAATTCTGGGAATTCTCAGTACTACAGGTTAATACTGCTAGGTCTGCCCTATACCCATTGGGGCGCCTAAAGGGTCTCTCCGTTGACAGTTTTCCAGAAACGGGGCTACCCTGGAAGGTAGATAGTGTCAAATAACTTGGCATACAGGTCGTACACGGTGAGCATCAGTTCTATGATCTGAATCTGGGCTGAATTCTTCGCAACCTTCAACCTTTGATTATATTTTGGAATACACTGAGATTGTCACTCGTGGGGAAAATATCATTAATTAAAATAGTGATAGTACCATGATGTCTTTACATGCTACAAGGTACAAAGTACGAAATTCCCCAATGGTATTTAGGGACTTATATAAGGCACTCATAGAGCTTCTCTGGGCAGGCAAGAGGTGTAGAGTGAGCCTCAGTACCCTGGAATAGGGGTGGAATGGAAGTCACCGATATAGAACTGTATTATCTGGCAGCACAACTACAACACGCTGTTCACTGGTTAGTTGGGGAGCCTAATTAGGAATAGTCCCTATTGGACGGCACACATGACGGACACCAGCTTTCGGCACTGCTGATGAGGGTTCTGCTGATTCCTCCTGAATTAACTCACGTGATCTGGATGATGGACGGTCTCTGGGAGCGAGCTGTGCAATGAATAATTCAGAAAGCGCCTTATGCTCCTGATTTAGGTATTTACATATCCTTAGCACAAATGGCCAGCGTGATGGCGATGGTAAATGGCAAATGGGTGGATGCTTGATGCTCTTTGATCTCAACCCGGAGGGACATCATTGGGATGTTTGGACTAGGGGGCAGCAAATTCCTCCAGTATGCCAAAATAGCAGCCATGGTCTGTCAGTTATGGCCGTCCTTCCCATGAGGCCCATGCCCCCACACAAACACTGGTGACCCTATTGTCCATGGCAGGTGGGCGTCAACTCATAACGCAATTTACTGAGTGCTCCATACAGACAAACATCTGAAGACGCTCCATAAAGAGGAGATATGGCAGGATCTCAGTGGTAAACCTATTGTCTCTATCGACTGGCTAAAAATTCATGAAGAGGTCTGTAAGGACTCAGTCTGCGCTCGGTTTAAACAAATCCAAATCTACGTTTTACACATGGCTTATCTCTCCCTCAAGAGATTACATGCCATCTATACCAATAGAGACCATAAATGTCCTCCGTGTGGTGCGACGACTGCAGATTTCTTACATGTGATATGGTCCTGCCCCATCATCACATCATATTGGTTGGAGGTGTTGCCACAACTCTGCCGTGCTACAGATGGGAAGTGCCGCATACAATAAATAAATGGCTAGTGGAACTCTTACCTTACAACCCTAGATTGAAGCTGAGTAGAAGATTCACAATGCTAGGCCTTATAGTGGCTAAGAGACACGTAGCTATCAGCTGGTTGACAGTGAAACCCCATGCAAGTGAGGCTTTGGAGAGAGACTTATTAGAATAGGTGACAGCAAAGATGGCACGTACAAGGAGAACACGTAGCGATGCAAAGGTGGCTAATATTCTTTCCAGCTGGGATGCCATGACCCAGGCACTCTTGGAGCCACAGGAAGAGGACCAATTCATTATGGATATCGAGACCATAGGGGTTAGAGAGATGCCTTAATTGTAGCAGTGACAGGGGACACGAGTGGTGGACCTTCACAATCATTGCACGTTGGGACCATGCGTCAATGGGTTGGCAGAAAAAACATTCTTAGTCATTGCTAAATACTGATTGTCTTAATGGAAGTTTGTGGGAAAGGTGAGTTATTGAGGGAGGGCCTTTTATATGTTATATTTGAGGTTAAATTGACTTCATTTCTGTGTGGATTTTCAAGTGCCTTGACCAAATATATTTTAGTCAAAATACTACCTGGCTGGACATCCCTGTCACTTGAACGGATATGGTCTACCACAATGTCATATGTATTCAGAATACCTGTTTCTATCACCCCCAATATGTGTGTGTGACCGCTGTCTGTTTGGTGTTGCTCGACTATTTTATACTATGAACCATAAAACACTGTCATTTGACATCTCAATAAATAAATACTTTAAAAAAAAAATAAGAATTGCTTCTTTCACTCAACCGTGTGTTAATCCTATCTTTATCATCTACATTCTACTTACTAATAACACAACCCACTTTCAAGAAATTTTTTAAAAATATTAATAATATGATTCATTTCTCTGAGACACTTTTACCCATGATTAATATGTTGCAGACAACATGCAACTATTTACATTTATTTTTTCATGACATCCTACTTGTGTTTATAACTAATTCATTTGTTTGAAATATAACAATCACATTCATAAATCCAGTCCATATTAATGCCAGAGAATAATTGATGTTCAGTGCAAGGATGCCCAACATAAACAATGTACATACGTATTGATTATGTTTGTCCAGTCATGTTGCCTGTATGCTCTTATTTATTTAAAGGATGTGTAGAGCGTGCAGCTACCTAACCGGGTCTCCCGGCATATTTTTACACGATTTTCATTTTTTTCCTTAGCTGCACACAAATCTAGTGTATATTCAGACCTTTACGTTTGTCATTTAACATGAGGGACATCTTGTTCTGTCCTGACCTGAAGGGGCACTTCAAGTGTGCCCTTAATTGTCTGACCTCCTCAATTGTTGATGATTTGGAGAAGACAAGGTTGAGGATGTGGTCTTTGGAGTGTGTTGGCTCTGTGACATCTCATGCTGAGTGTATCCATGAGGTGAAGGAAGGTGTCTCTTGTGTTTATTTTAGCTTGGTTTTTCTCTGGGATGTTGAAGTCACCCAGGACGGTGGTATGAGCATGTAAAATAGACAAGGTGTTGAGAAAATCTGAGAATTCATCAATAAAGTCTCTGTTGTTCCCGGGAGGCCTGTAGCTGAGATGGAAGGAGGCGATCGAGTTTCAAAGGGTGTGAAATGTCAGCTGCTCCAATGAGTTGCGTGTTACTCACTTGGCTAGACAGCAGGACCAGGAAGACTTATGGATGACAGCAAGGCCTCCTCCCATTTTATGTTCACACATGGATGCTGTAGTCTGAAGGAAGAAAGACATCTAGGATATGTGAAGATGTGGGCGTGAATCATGTTCCTATAATAAAGAGTAAATAGAACTTGTGACAGGTGAAGAGGTCCGTGATGGCTGGTTCATGGAGTACTGCAGAGCAAGTGTTAATGAGCATGATTTGGAATGAGTGTTCTGTAGTTTGAGGGTGTGTGGTAGTTAGTGGGATGTGTAGAAGGTTGAGTCTATGTGTTGTGCAATTGCTATCTGAGTGCCTGGGTCGACTAAATCTGGAAGTGATTGTTGGGGTTGGCAGAATGATTTTATCTTACCATGTAAGTTTCTTTCTGTTGGGACAAAAAAGTCCACTGCATAGTAAGAGATGTGTACCCCTGCCCTGAATGCCCAACAGTATGGTTGTCTGGATCCCTAATGCTGAATTATTGTCCTAGCCGAACACTGATCATGTGTGTGCACCATGACATAGGCCTGTCTCACGGATTGCAATTTTGTTGGACCGGGAGGAGCACCCAAAGCGCTACCTTCGTAGTGGTGGAAGCCTACTGCCTGGCCCAGTAGTTAAGCAGCACAAGCACGGCGGTGGTAGCATACCGTGTAGTGATCATTAGGAGTGGACAGGACCTTTTTACCCTATGTCATTGGGATGAAGCAGGCTCACTCACCTTTTGACAGGTTCCGCTGCTGTGGGCTTAATCATCGTAGGCCTTCATCGGATGGTACTGCATAGCGCAGGGGTAGTGACTCTGTGCTGGATGTATGTGTCCCTGTGTGGATAATACGGTAAATAGACAATTTCAAAAAAATAATATCGAACAACAAGAATATCGAAGTTAAAATATCGAGATAACAGTAATATCGAAGTGTAGAATATCGAGGTAAGTAATATCGTTTTTTTTGTGTTTAGTAAAATGTCGAAGTATGAAATATCGATGTAGTAATATCGTTTGTAGATAATATCGATTGATTAGTTTTGTTAGAAATATCGAAATATAATATATATATTGTTTAAAATGTCTATTTAGTGTATATTGAATGAGTAAATTGTTTAATTATATGTATAAATACTTTCTTAATTTTTAAAATATAATTAATAGTGTTAAGAAATTTATTGTATGATATGTTTTAGGAGCGGGATGTTGGGTTATTAGGGGATAAGGGTGGGGAGTGTTTTAAAAATATTAGTGTAAAATCAGATAATAATTTAAAAATAATAAATAATAAATAATGATGAATAGTAAATTGTAATGAAATTTGTAAATTAAATATTTATAATTTAGAAAATAATAAAGAAATTATATATATTTTTTAGGAGCGGGATGTTGGGTTATTAGGGGAGAAGGGTGGGGAGTGTTTTAAAAATGTTATTGTAAAATCAGATAATAATGTAAAAATATTAAATATTTTAGAATTCGAAATTTCAAAATTTTTATGTAAATTCGAAATTAATATTTTAAAATTATAATGAAATTGTATTTTTGTTTTATGAGTGGGATGTAGAGTTATTAGTGTATAAGGGTGGGGAGTGTATTAAAAATATTACTGTAAGATTTGATAATAAGTTATAAATATTAATTTTTAAGAATTAGACATTTAAAATTTTTAATTTAATTTTGAAAATTGTAAAAAAATAAAATCAAATTAATTTCGAAATTAATTATTGGTTTCATGGTTGGGAAGTTGAGTTTATAGGGTGTAAGTGTGTGGATTGTATTTTAATAATTATTACAAATTTATAGATTAATAAGTAAATATATAATTGGCAATAATTTAAATTTGTGAAAATTTAATTAAAAATTCTAAATATATAATTTTATTTGGAAATTAAAATTTCAATATTGATGTTGTATTTATGGGTGGGATGTGGGTATATTAGGGGAGAAGGTTGGGGAGTAATTGTAAAAAATAATAGTGTACAAATAGATCATAAAACAATTCAATTTATTTGTTAATATTGTGAAATTTAAAATTTTAAAAGAAAATTATAATAAAATATTTGTATATTTGCAAATTTTATGGAAAATATACTGTAAATTTTTATGGAATTAGGGTTAATATGGGATAGGGGTGGGTATTGTTGTAACTATAGTATTGTAAAATGTAATAGTTTTTAAATGATATCTCATAGTTAATAAATGAAGATTTTTAATATTTTAAGTGATGTTATAAGCAGCATCTTCTCTCAGTTTTATCTTTCTGGAGCGGGAATATTACATTTTATTGGGTTAGTGTCCAGCACCTTCCCTCAGTTTATGTTAACTGGAGTGGGAATAGTAAATTATATAGGGTTACTGTCCAGCACCTTCATTGACTTTATTTTAACTGGAGTGGGGATCGTAAATTATATAGGGTTACTGTCCAGCACCTTCTCTGAATTTATGTTAACTGGAGTGGGAATAGTAAATTATATAGGGTTACTGGCCAGCACCTTTCTTGAGTTTATGTTAACTGGAGTGGGAATAGTAAATTAAATAGGGTTACTGTCCAGCATTTTCCCTGAGTTTATGTTAACTGGAGTGGGAATAGTAAATTATACAGGGTTACTGTCCAGCACCTTCCTTGACTTTATGTTAAGTGGAGTGGGAATAGTAAATTATATAGGGTTACTGTCCAGCACCTTCTCTGAATTGATGTTAACTGAAGTGGGAATAGTTAATTATATAGGTTTACTGTCCAGCACTTTCCCTGACTTTATCTTAACTGGAGTGGGAATAGTAAATTATATAGGGTTAGTGTCCAGCATCTTCTCTGACTTTATGTTAACTTGAGTGGGAATAGTAAATTAGATAGGGTTACTGGCCAGCACCTTCCTTGAGTTTATGTTAACTGGAGTGGGAATAGTAAATTAAATAGGGTTACTGTCCAGCATTTTCCCTGAGTTTATGTTAACTGGAGTGGGAATAGTAAATTATACAGGGTTACTGTCCAGCACCTTCCTTGACTTTATGTTAAGTGGAGTGGGAATAGTAAATTATTTAGGGCTACTGTCCAGAACTTTCACTGACTTTATGTTAACTGGAGTGGGAATAGTTAATTATATAGGGTTACTGTCCTGCACCTTTTCTGACTTTATGTTAACAGGAGTGGGAATAGTAAATTATATAGGGTTACTATCCAGCACCTTTCCTGACTTCATGTTAACTGGAGTGGGAATAGTAAATTATATAGGGTTAGTGTCCAGCACCTTTCCTGACTTTATGTTAACTGGAGTGGGAATAGTAAATTATATAGGGTTACTGTCCAGCACCTTTCCTGACTTTATGTTAACTGGAGTGGGAATAGTAAATTATATAGGGTTACTATCCAGCACCTTTCCTGACTTTATGTTAAATGGAGTGGGAATAGTAAATTATATAGGGTTAGTGTCCAGCACCTTTCCTGACTTTATGTTAACTGGAGTGGGAATAGTAAATTATATAGGGTTACTGTCCAGCACCTTTCCTGACTTTATGTTAACTGGAGTGGGAATAGTAAATTATTTAGGGTTACTGTCCAGAACTTTCACTGACTTTATGTTAACTGGAGTGGGAATAGTAAATTATATAGGGTTAGTGTCCTGCACCTTTCCTGACTTTTTGTTAACTGGAGTGGGAATAGTAAATTATATAGGGTTACTGTCCAGCACCTTTCCTGACTTTATGTTAACTGGAGTGGGAATAGTAAATTATATAGGGTTAGTGTCCAGCACCTTTCCTGACTTTATGTTAACTGGAGTGGGAATAGTAAATTATATAGGGTTACTGTCCAGCACCTTTCCTGACTTTATGTTAACTGGAGTGGGAATAGTAAATTGTTTAGGGTTACTGTCCAGAACTTTCACTGACTTTATGTTAACTGGAGTGGGAATAGTAAATTATATAGGGTTAGTGTCCTGCACCTTTCCTGACTTTTTGTTAACTGGAGTGGGAATAGTAAATTATATAGGGTTACTGTCCAGCACCTTTCCTGACTTTATGTTAACTGGAGTGGGAATAGTAAATTATATAGGGTTACTGTCCAGCACCTTTCCTGACTTTATGTTAACTGGAGTGGGAATAGTAAATTATATAGGGTTAGTGTCCTGCACCTTTCCTGACTTTTTGTTAACTGGAGTGGGAATAGTAAATTATATAGGGTTACTGTCCAGCACCTTTCCTGACTTTATGTTAACTGGAGTGGGAATAGTAAATTATATAGGGTTACTGTCCAGCACCTTTCCTGACTTTATGTTAACTGGAGTGGGAATAGTAAATTATATAGGGTTAGTGTCCAGCACTTTTTCTGACTTTAATATAGGTGAAATGGGAATAGTAATTTGTATAGGGTTAGTGTGCAGAATGTATATGTATTGTGTTAATGAAGTATGTTTTTGGATTTAATGTTGGAAAAAATGTGATTATTACATTTTTAAACCATTAAATTAGCTAAATTATATATGTGATAGTAATAAATTATGAAATCCAATGACACATTTTATATTTTTATATAAGCTTTATTTTTGTTGAAGAAAGTAGAGAGATTATTGATTTTGTTATTTACAGAATGAAGTATACATTAGTAGAGATACAGCAAATATGCATACATTTGTGTATTTTTGCAATGTTTTAATGAAAAAAAAAATCTTGATATCATCACATTTGATAACAGAAGTATTGATAATTACAAAAATAAATACATAACATTTATTACTTTTTTACATTGTTTTTAAATAAACATATTCTTACAGTATTCATATAATAATGTGTTTGTTGGCTATATACATAAAAATAATCATTGCATATGTAATTTCTGAAGAATATTGTGTCATTTTTATTTTGTTGTTGTACATAATTAGTTCATGACAGATAGTATATTTTTATGCTATGTATTTTTAATGATGATTAATAATATTATTGTAGGAAATGTTAATATTATGACTTTTTATATTTTATTATTATATGAAAAAAATTTTTTTGTACATGTACGTTTTGAAATAAAAATTTAAATAATAACATACATTTTATTATAGTTTGTACAGTTGTGAAAAAAATATTACTGTATTATAATCATAATAATAATGTTTTTTTAATTATTATGAATATAATTTTTAAAGGTATTGTTTATTAGAAAATAATTTTTAAGAATTTAGATAAATTTATGTTGTTTTTATATATGATTATAATGACGTTTTTTTATTGTTTTAATGTATTTATACTGATTTAAGTAGGGATTTTCATTTGAATGGGATTATTTTGTAACCGCTTCATGTTATTTTGGGTCATTTTGGACTGAGGAAGCTCGCGGTCGGAAGCTGCGTCGCGTTGAGCAAGGTAAGGGGTGTTTTAAGTATTAAGTGTTATTAAATACTTATGTTTAGGATAGTTAGGATGTTTATAGTGTATTGATTGATAATGTTAAATGTTTTGGGTGTTTTTGAGGTGTTAGTAATGATTTAGTTACGTGTGGTTGTTTACTGGTTGTGACGTAGTTTTAGAAGTAAATATTGTGATTAAATATGTGTTGTTTGAAATGATCGAATTATATTTATTTCATGTATTTGGGTGTGATTGTCTGGGTGGGTATGTTTTGTTCTTTTTTCAGGTAAATGTTGATCGATGTTTTTTCGAAGACCAAGACGCGTTCTTTTTTTTTTAAAGTGTGTGTTACTTTATTTAAGTAATATTGTTAACACACTTTTTAACTTTTTACGGGATTTCATGGAGCGTTTTTTTGGATTTTTTACTTCTTTTCGGTTTTTTAGGGTTTGGATATTTTGATGGAAAGAGAGACGTTATTTTTTTTTTTTAGAAAGTGTGTTTTAGTTAATGAAACTAATAAAGTTATCACACTTTTTTTTCACCTGGATTTCCAGGAGCGTTTGTTACTATTTTGACCTATTTTTCGGGTTTTGAGGGTTTCACGTTTTTGGATTTGTCGAGGATGGATTTACATTGGATGTGTTCATTTTTTCATTTTTGGTGGGGCAAATTTTTAATTATTACTATGGATTGACATACAAATGGAAGGAGTCTTGCTTGGTGGAATTCATCTTGTATGGCTACATCAATGGTAAGTTATATTTTGTTATAATTTGGGTGGGAAATGTTATTATAGTTTATTGTTATATATATTATATTTACATAAATAATATTTAATTGTAGATATATATTTTCTATATGAAAATGAAATGTATCTGACAATTATATATTATTTAGGAAAATATAGTATTAATATATTATTGCAATTGTTTATTGAATTGACCAATTTCTTTTATTAGCTGTGTGTATGTTAATTATAAAATGCTTTTGGCTATTAGTGATAGGTAGTCTAGGCCACTTGTTGATGGGTATAGGTTTACTTGACTTTGTAGTAGATCAAACATTTGTTTGGTTTGTTTAGTTAATTTGGGACCTATTTGAGTAACAGATTGTTGCATCCGTAATTCTTGGTAGCTTTGTTCTTTTTGTAGAGATTCCAGGAGTTTTTGTAGGGTAGGGTTCCCTCTGCTTGTAGTTGCTTGGAAGGCATTATGCCATCCTTCAACACTATTGTTTGTTTTGGATTGTTTATTTAAGGTACTCAGGTATACATTCCACCAAGGAATGTGGAACTTTGGTTGTCTTCTATGTCCTGATCGATGTAATCTTCCCACCCAGGTGTCCTCAAAGTAGTCTAGGAGTTGGCTTAATTTGTCTTCGTTCTTTTTGTAATAGGGACTTTCTATTAGAATATTATAGTGTTCTGCTACATCTGTTACAGGAACGTATGCTAGTGCTATTAGTTTTTTAACCTGGTAGGCAAAAGTACTATCTGTAGCGTATTGTACACTTAGGGTGGACTTTTGCAGATGTCTCCATAGACTCTGGTTAAAATGATAATAGCAACCTTGGATTGCTGTGTGTGGATAATTTTTTAGTATTGAATTGATCATGGCTAATTCGAAATCAATAATTATTTTTTGTGGGAAATAATTATTGGTTTCTTCTTTAATTTTGGTTAACATTTCTATGTATGTTGTTTGCTGTTTATTTGGTAAGAGGGCATAGATGAATGGAATGTTAGAATGTTGGTACAATCCATGCACTGTGTACAGTTGGTAGAATGGTTTTGGACAAACTTTAAAAGTTCCATCCATCATCCAAGTGTCACATTGTTGTAATTTCACTAAATTGTTTGCAGTAGCAAACATAATTATTCTTTTATCAGAAGATAATAAATGGTTCATTAGTGTGAGTTATGCTTAATTCTGGGGGAATTATTACTGTATCAAATGTTTTTGGGGTAGGTAGTGTTTTGGTAGTTAGTTTTTTTTGTCTAGCAATAGTTCTTTTTAAACAATCAATTGGGGGTAATTGTGCTGATGCATGGTGTGGTATTTTTAATAATTGTTCTTTGAGTATTTGGGTGGTGGGTTTATCAGTGCTAGTACTTGCTTCTTTAATGTTTTCAAGAGCATTTCTAACTTCTATCTCTGTTATATTGGGGGGGGTGATTATGTTCTTTTACAGAAAGAACAGTGGTTTCTTTTGTAATAGCTCTACCATAGCATTTTTTTGAGTAGTATTTGCTACATTTCCAAAACATTTTCAGACCACTTTGCTTTTCTTGTGTATATACATAACCCATATAACATAACAACATTTTATTTTTTTGAGATGTTATAAATTCTGCACCTTCAGTCATGTTGTTCTGTATTATGCTAGGAGAGATGAAAAAATATTTTGTAAATATAAACAATGGTATAGATATTTTAAATATATTTACATTTTAGTGAATATACTTACAATGTTTAATTTGATGTGTTGAAAGATGTTAATTAGCTGATTTCAAGCTTTCAGTTTAATCTTGGAGATAGATTTTCTGTTGATAAGAGAAAAACATTAGTTAATAGTTGGATACATTTTTTTAAATGTGATACTGTTTTAAGGGGAAAGTCACATTCTGGCTGCGTATTTTAGGCTGTTTAATGATTGAGGTTTATATACTTACTTATTTCTTTGGTCCAGTAGGTGATTGCGTAGAAGGTAGTTTTGGATGGTTCTGTGGTTTTCTGTAGAGGAGAGAAATAAGGAATAAATTTGTTTTAGAAATATGTTTTTTAATTAATACTTGTAGGTGGGTAGGAAAAATTTAAAATATACTTACATTGATTATTATTAGAGTTGTGGGGATGTCCAAAATATTTCTGTCTGTTTAGAAGGTATCTATAGAGGAGATATGAATGTAATTAAATCAAGTGTAGTAAAATCATTTATAGAAATAGTTTCTGCTGTAGCATTCTCGATTTGTTGCTTTATCAATAGAGTTTAACTTACTTTCTGTAGTTGTTAAATTTTCTTTTGGATTGTAAATATTCTTTCAGGAAAAAGTTGAGTAGAGTTTCATCTTATTTCTTCTTTTCAGTTTGTCGTGTGAAAGAGATGTTGAAATGTAGTGTTTTTATAGTGTGCAATTAATTAGTTGCTTCATTTCATTGGTTTAATTTGAAATGTGAGCATGTCATTGGTCAACCTTGATTTTATTTTTTATTTTCTGGCTGTTTGTTTCCATGTAAGGGAAACGCTAATTAGCAACTTATTAGTAGTAAGTTATTGTTTATTTGTAGTATTAAATGCTTTAAAGAAAATTTTAAATGTGGTTTAATGCATGTATAATAATTAGAAAATTATTTATGTAGTGAGATGTATTCATATTGTTTATGGAATGTTTATTTTTAAATGTATGTATTTGAACGAAAATTTTAATGTTATTTAAGTGTTTTATTATGTATTACAATGTTAATGTATGTGTTGTGCTTAAAGTATATTTTCTTCATAGTTTTTTAGATAGTCGATATTGTGAAATATTCTATATTTTGGTTGTCTATATTTCTGGTTTCGATAATTTTGTAATTTACATAGTCATTTAAGAGTAGACGATAATTTTGTTAACGATATTTATAAGTTCGATATAATGATATACGATATTTTTTAAAGACGATATTGTGTACTCGATATTTTAGTATTTTCTTTAATAAGTATGGTGAGTCGATAATATTGTAGTCGATAATTTAGCAACGATATTTTAAGTAGTCGATATTTTGGTAATCGATATTATGTCAGTGATCCGATAATACATGTACCTAGTGTAAGTATGCCTGTGAGTAATACATTACATAAGAGATGTAGTGCTGTGCAGTGCGTGCACAGTGACTGCATGTGCCAGGTGTATGTGTGCTTGCATGAAGTACAATACATGAACGTTGAATAGTTGTCCAGCGTGCACATAGAGTGTGTGTGTTTGCTGGCAGTGCATGTGTTTTGAAATGTAAGATTACAATGTGTAGAGTTATTCGTGGTGAACAGAAAAGTTGCTATGAATGCACACTGAAGGGGTGTGCCTGCAATGCTACAGCTTATGGAGGAGCCTGGGTTCCATTTTGGAAAGCCCAGGCCTACCTGGTGAAGACATGAAGGGGTGAGGAATTCCCCAAACAGATTTCTGTATTGCTACATCCCTGTTAAATGGGTGGGGAGACACTTGAGAAACGAAAATAGACTCCTTTTGCATCTCAAACGATTGCCTTTTCATGTAGTGATAGATCACCAGGAGGGGGCCTAGACACATCTCAGGAAGGGAGTTGGGGCTGATCAGATTATCATAAAGAGTAGTTGATGCACATATCACTTTGGCTGACATCATAGGAAAACTACTGATGTCACTTCCTGCACAGATGGATGATGGGACATGCAGTGATGCTATTTCTTATGCAGATGGCTGACAGGAAATGCAGTGGTGCCACTTCCTGTGCAGATAGACGATGGGAAACAAAGTCTTTTTCATTGGTTTCTTCTTTTAAAGATGGTTTAAGCGGGAGACCAGTGATGTCATTTCCTGTAAAGATGGATGATGGGAAATCCAGTTATGTCACTTCCTGTGCCGAGGTAGTATCACTCCGTATGCGAATGGATGATGGGATATCATTCATCTGGACATGAACTAATAAAAGTAATCCTGTAGTCGCAATGGGTTGATTCTTACTCTTGATATATCATTTCCAAGTAGATCAAGTTGGTAATTTAGCTTCAGCCTGTGCTTTCCAGAGGATTTTGGATGTCTAAAACTGGTCCGTAGTTACTGTTGCACGTGCAAAAACGCATCAGGTCAAACATAAGGCAAGACGCCCTTCTTTATTCATGTAGATCTGTTGGCTGCTTTTGACAGTGTTTCCCATCCAATTGTGTCACTTGCATAAAACAGATTTGGAAGGGGGCTTGTTCAGGTCTTGACTAAAAAGCATATCACAGTATGTTATTCTCAGTAGGTTTAACTAAACACCTAAAATACATAGTGCCCCATATGTTTTGTCCATGTGACCCACTCTGCATTGCCTTTATGAAACCACACACAACTTGAATTTGCTCCTTTGGATTCACCTTTTATGGTGACACTGATGACACACAACTGTTTGTGAGGCTTGATGGTGATCTTGACTAAATACAGATATATATTTTAGAACTCTGTGATTGCAGGTGCAGTTTGGATAGGAGAAAAATGAGTTCCTGTTGAATCCCTGGACAACAGATATTCTGGTTGTTGGTTATAAGCTAAATACCTGGGGGCTTATTTACAAGCCTCTTCCGCTACTTTTGCTTAATTTTTAACATAGGAAAAGTGACGTACGGGTGGTGCAAGGAGCTTGTAAATAAGCCCCCTGGTCTATTTTCTGGTGGCCAGAACATCTGGAAAATGCACTGGTTGCATCAAGTATGGTTAAAATCCTGGGGGTCCTGCTTGAATTCAATTAACAACATTGAGCAAAATGCTCCCTCTTTTGAATATAAAGGGAGTCAATGAGGGTGGAAAATGTATTTTTATGGTTTAAATGTTTTTATTAGTAAGTCACATGCGGCAAACAAAGTTGCATGTGTATAACGGTCATCAAACACGGCAATTATATACCCTAACGGAAGTCCTGTAACAGTGTCATCCGAACCGCATGTGCATAGTCGAGTAGTGACCTCAACCAAGAGGAACTCTTAAAGGAAAGGAAAGAACTGAAAACGCAAAACCATAAGAGGTATAGTGCGAAAAAGCCTAACCAAGAGAGGGGGGTAGTGCTGCCACCGATCGAGCTCCCGTCAGACTCTGCCGCGAAGCAATGAATAATTAGCGTGAACCACCTGAGGAAGGGAGGGGGCTAGCTGAATCCCTAGATACGGTATAGTGTCTGTCGCCCAACGAAAGGGGAGCAGAGTCTGCAAAGACTCCCGGGTGGGATGTGACAACGAGAGGTCCAGGGCTAGGGATTTCTCTGCATTCACTTTGAACCCGGCCGCTCGCGCGAAAGCATCCAAGTCCGCCCAGCAAGCCGGAAGTGCAGACGCCGGTTCCGCTAACGAGATTAACACATCATCTGCGTATAAGCTAATCGTGTGGGCGAAGCCCCCAATCTTTATTCCCGTGATCCCCGGGTTCTGCCGCATCCTCTGAGCTAAGGGCTCCATATAAAGGGCAAAGAGGAGGGGGGACAGCGGACACCCCTGCATCGTGCCACGTTCAATATGGAAGCGAGAGGATGTATGACCATTCACCCGGACCGTAGCTGTAGGAAACCGATAACAATGTTATGTTATGTTATGTTATGTATATTTATTACGCGCACAGATACTCAAAGAGTGTCCCGGCGCGGTCAAGGAAGAACCAAAAGAAAAGAGGGAATTAAGAGAAGAGATACGTTTTTAACCGTTTTTAAAGACCACCAGATCTTCAATAGAACGTAGTGATAGGGGGAGCGTGTTCCAAGCGCGGCCAGCAGCCACAACCAGAGAGGCGCCGCCTAAATGGTGCCGCTGAAAGACAGGAATCTTCATTAGCCTAAGTGCCGAGGACCTCAAAGAGCGACCCGGCACGTAGAACGAGAAGCGTTTCTGTAGGTAACCAGGACCTTGTCCATGCAGCGCACGATGGGCTATGGTGAGGGTTTTAAAGGCAACACGAGCTTTCACTGGAAGCCAATGGAGGGAACGACGATAGCCATGAACGTTCTGCCTAGGACCCAGCCCACCCAGCAAGCGAACAGCCGCATTCTGGGTCACTTGCAGCTTGTTAAGGGCATAGGCTGGGCAATAATAATAATAATAATGAAGCTTGTAGAGCGCGACAGCTATCCCAAACAGGGGTGTCCCGGCGCTAACAGTAGAGGGAGCTAGATAGCATAAGAGGGTAAAAAGGCCGGCCTCCGTGGAAACCAATTAGGCTGAACCAAAGAGCCAAGTTTTCAGGGCCTGCCGAAAACAGGGTTCTGAAATTGCCAGACGAAGATGGCTGGGCAGGTGTTTCCAAAGTGAGGTCGTATTGATCGTGAAGGATCTTCCCCCCCCCCGACGTGACTTTCTAAACCGGGAAGGCTGAAGTAGGTTGAGTGAGTTAGAGCGTAGCGACCGCTCCTGCTTGTAGGGACATAATCTGTCCTTCAGATAGCGTGGACAGTTTCCATGCAAGGCCCTGTAGGCCAAGGTCAGGGCTTTAAAGATAATTCTTTTTTCCACCGGCAGCCAGTGAAGCAGGCGGAGGTGCGGAGAGACATGATGTTGGAAAGGAATCCGTCGGACCAGTCTCGCAGCCGCATTCTGAACCAACTGCAGGCGTTGGATGGCATATTTGGGGAGGCCCAAGTAAAGGCCATTTGCATAGTCCAGTCTGGATGTGACAGTCACATGAACAACAATTTTCCTACAGTCTTCCGGGAGGAGGTGCAGAATTTTCCGTAGGTTTTTTAGATATCTAAAGCAGGTAGCGGAAACCTGTTTAATTTGGGCCAGAAGGGAGAGATCCGGCTCCCATTTTACACCCAAATTGCGAATGCAGTTGGCGGGGGAGGGAGGCGGACCCATCTCCTCCGGCCACCATAAGTCCGCAACGGGGATAGAGCCCGTGCCGAAGAACATAACTTTGGTCTTTCCTGCGTTAAGCTTTAATTTGTTGGAGTTCATCCAGATGGCTATATCACGCAGGCAGCCTTTGAAATTTTTGAAAGCCTCGCCAGATTGCTCCTTAAAGGAGAAGAACAGCTGGGTGTCGTCTGCGTAGGAGATCGCTTTCACACCCCAGTTGTTGATTAATGAGAAGAGCGGAGCCAAATAGAGATTAAAAAGTAATGGACTCAGGGCAGAGCCTTGAGGGACTCCACACCACAATGGAAGAGGTGACGACTCAAAAGGCCTGAGAGAGACCTTCTGTGTGCGACCATTCAGGAAGGAAGAGACCCAGGCCAGCGCCTTTCCCTCAAATCCAGCACCCTGTAGTCTCTTGACCATGATAGAGTGGGCCACCGTATCAAAGGCCGCTGACAAATCCAGGAGCACAAGTAAAGAGGAGGCTCCTGAGTCCAGTGACCATCTTATTGACTCTGCTACTTCAAGGAGGGCAGTCTCTGTGCTAAAGCCTGCCCTGAAGCCTGATTGTGTGTCGTGGAGCGCTCCACTTTGCTCAATAAAAGTGGTCATTTGTCGCTGAACTAATTTCTCAAGCATTTTACCCGGAGCAGGGAGAAGGGAAATGGGTCTTAGGTTGCCAAGGTCGCCCGGGTCCCCATTAGGTTTCTTTTTTAGGGGAAGAAGTGTGGCATGTTTCCAAAGGTCGGGGAAAATGCCTGTGGACAGCGAGGAATTCCAAAGCTGGAGAAGCGTGTCCACTAGGGGGGCAGAGAGACTTTTCCACAATTTGGGAGGGCATGGGTCATCTGGGGCTCCAGAATGGCAATTCTGAATCGTTGTTAAGGCTTCCTTGTATGTAATAGTCGAAAAATGACTAAAGGTTTGAGTCATAAGCTTGGAGAGGGGGGATTCGGATTTTACGGTTGATGTTTGCGGGACAAAAGAGTCATAGACCTTTAGAATTATGCTATCAAAATGATGAGCGACCGTATTACAGAGGGTGGGAGAGGGACACAGCTTGGATTCTATAGCTGCGGGATTGAACTTTAAACACCTCACTGCCTGAGCGGTCAGCATTTAAGATCCGGTTAGTGAAGTAGTCTCTCCTAGCAATTTTGATGTCCTTGTGGAAGGCTTTTAAGGCCTTTTTGTAAGAGAGCTTGGTTTGGTCATCATAACTTGCTCTCCACGCGCGTTCAAGTTTTTTACATTCACTCCTGGATTTTTTAAGGGAAAGTGAGAACCAGGGGGCCTTGGGAGATAGTCTAGCGGATTTAACAATTCTTGCCGGGGCAGCGGAGTCCACTGCCGTTGCGATCCATTTATGCACGGAGATAGCATCGGCATTTGGGTCTGAGGACAGGTTGGGAGGGGTAGTCTGTATAGTGTCGCATAAATCTGCAACGTTTAGATTTGTCAAATTTCTCTTGAAAATGAAGTGAGGGCCTTCAGTTTGTTTAAGGACAGGTCGAGGAAGAGTAAGAGGGATCAGGTAATGATCGGACCAGGTTAAGGGGGAAGGGGACGCTATAACAACATCGGCAAGGGAGGTAAAAATAAGATCTAGCGTGTGCCCTGCTGTATGTGTGGGAGCAGACACCAGTTGGATGAGGTTGGCACCTTCTAATGAGGATACCAAATGAGCTGCTTGTGAGCAGCTCACATCATCCACATGTAAGTTGAAGTCACCTAACACCATGAAGTTTGTGTATTTGACAGACAGTTGAACATTAAGGCTACATAAATTCTGGGTTGCCATTGCCGAACAGTCTGGAGGTCTATAAATAAGGGTGCCAGCCAGTGAGAAAGAGGGATTAAAATGAATGCTGTTGGAAACTGCCCACTCCCACTCCGCAGGGTGGTGGTGGACCTTCCCGACACAACGGGGTAGCTTGGCTCGAGTGGTCAGGAAACAGGCGCAGTGCTAAGCATACAATATACCCATACAATAACCATGCGTGCATCCGTTCCAAAAACGACTCTACACCGTAAAAATTATGAAAATATGTTTCTTTATCTTTCTTCTCTTAGTTGCTGATTGGGAAAATAAATAACAATCACAATATATACATTTTTAAATATAGCAGGTCAAATAAATATTGGCTGTTTGCTGAAATAAATAGGGGTGATTATAAATAACAGGGCATAAATACAAGTGCAATATATACAGTCAATTAAATACTTTGAGGTAATAAATACTGTACTAATAAATACTGTCCCAATAAATACTGTACACCAACAAGTCCTGTGGACCTATAAATTCAGTGCAGCAATAAATAGATAAGAACTTAATAAATACAGTATCCCCAATAAATAATTAGAAGTATACAGTACACTTTGTGAATCAGATGGCACTTCACTTCTGAAGGGCTGAATTGGCCCAGGCACAGCTTGTAGGGTGTGAAAGGCTTGAGGGGTACTACTCCCTGGCTGAGGCAAAGGCTGAGGCCTAAACTGAGGTAGATCAAAAAGGGGGGAAATTCCAATGCCCTGGCTTCCCTCTCCACAGAACCTCTCTAGGATAGTCCCAGTTCACCCCAGGCACAGTCAGGTGGGTTTCAGCTCCTCCCTAGCCCCTTAGAGTAGTCTCTCAGGTCTCCACAGGGCCTTAGGCGCCCTCTACTCCACTTACTGCCCTTTTCTGATGCTCCGACGCCGCTGGAGTCGTGTCGACGCCGTGAGGCGGTTCCGGTTCGGTCTCGGCGGCCTCGGCACAGTGTCAGTTCTTTGACGACGCCGGTAGGCGGTTCCGGTCCGATGTCGGCGGCCTCGGTTCGATCTCTACCTTCGATTCGACGGCGTCGGGCAGTCTCCACACGATGTCGACTTCGGGCGGCTCCGGTCCGATGGCGCACTCGGCTCCGATGACGTCGGCCGGCCTGACCTCGCTGTCGACTTCCGGCGACTCCGGGGTGCGATCCTCACCCCCGACCTCCGGTGTTCCTCCTCACAGGTTCCGGGCGACTCCGGAGTGCGATCCTCACTCCCGACCTCCGGTGCTCCTCTACCTCGGTCTCCGACGACTCCGGAGGGCTGACTTCACCCTTCCGATGACGCCGCTCGCTCGACCTCGGTTCTCCTCCTTCTCGACCCTTGGTATTCCACTCGACCTCCGCCGGCGCCCTCTTATGACCTCAGGCGGCTCCGGGTACGACGTCTGCTACCTCAGTCAGCGCCGCTTCTCCACCTCGGGCTCCAGGTCTTCGGCTACTCGACGCCAGGCTCCAGGGAAACCAACTCTCAGGTCAGAATCTTGTTATCTTCTTGGTTCTAAGGCCTGTTCCTGCTGTCCAGGTCCTTAGGATGGTTTTCTTCTTTCTTCTTCCCACACAGGGCTATAGGCTGGGATCCATCAGCTGGGACAAGTATCAAGGGTGGGTTTATGGACCCCACTCCAGGCACAAGTTTCCACCCCTGCTGCTTCACTCCTTCCTCCTTCACTGCTGTGCTCCTCTCTCTTCACCAGTCAGGTGCCAACTGCCAGCTCCAACTGCCAACTGCCCCTCTTATCCTCCCAACATTCTAAACGGTTTCCAACTGTCACACAGTTCTGGAATCTCCTGGAAGGTTCTGGAAGGTGCTGGTAGGTTCCAGTGGATGCTGGTGATGTCATAGGAGGCCACCATTTTGTGCTTCAGGCCCTCAGATAGAAGTTTCAGGGGTAAACAAAATGGCTCCCTGAATCTGTAGCAACATGAAAAATGAAAACAACTGAGGGAAAAAGGGCCAAGTCCTACACAACCCCCTTCCAGCCAAAAGCCAGGGTAGACCGATCAATGCCTTGATGGTCTTCCCTGCTTGGGGCGAGAAAAGGTGGACGCAGGCCCGCAACGGCAGGAACACCCACAAGTTCTCCTCCGCTCTGGAACCCAATGGTTCCCTAATGAACCTCCCTGGTCCAACAAAACCACCCCACGGGGACTCCCTAGCTAGTTGTGGCCAGGACCGGCCCCTGGGCCATCCAGATGTCTCTGGCCCGGGTGATCTCGCGGAGTGGGGGGCAGTAGCCCCAGGCCTGTAGTGCCCGTTGACCACTCCGGTCCTCCTCCTTGCAGTCCTAAACTGCCTCTGGTCCTTCCTCCTGGGTTTCGCACCCTTAGGCTGACCAGCCTTCAGGGGCGAGGCTCTCCTCCCCCTAACTCTCCTTCTGGGGTTCCTCATCCTACCCTGTAAGGCACCCTCAGACCAACACTTCCTCCTTAGTCTAGGGCCTTGACCCCTCAACTGATCCTTCAACCTAGGGTCTAAACCCTTAGGCTGAGTCGGTGCCCGAGGCGAGACCTTCCTCCCTCTGCACCCCCTTCCAGATTTCAGCACCCTCCTAACGGGAAAAGTACCCCTGGAAGTTAATTCTGGGGGGACCCTGTTAACAGAGGCCCCACCCGCCAGGTCAGGCAACCCCTGAGCCTGGCATCCCGGCCCAGGACCTAAACCCTGAATCTGGGCTAACCCCAGAACCTCAGGCGCGCTGGTTACAGTCGCCCTGGGTCCTCCTGACACTAGGGGCTCCCCTGCACTGGAGGGCACATCGGGACAGCCTAGGCTCCCAACCTGGGGCTCCCTTGCGGAACTCTCCAGGCCCTGAGACTTCGGTTGGGGCACCTCGGGACACCTCCCCGTCTCACGCCTCCCTACAGATAGGTCGTGAGGCCCTACAACCCTCTCTCCCTGGGACCTAGCTGGGCTATCTGCCACTTCTCTCACCTCGCTGGGTTGGAAGATCCCTGCACTACCCCCTTCAGGTTCACACCCCAATGCCTCCTCAGACACCCTGGTGATGTCCTCCTGGGGTAAATAAACTTCTAGCTCCTGTGAAGCTTCTGGTATGCTGCCACCAGTGTCCTCGCTGGACACACTCATCTGAAGGGCACGCAGCTTCATCTCCTTCACCCAAAGCTCGTGCGCCCTCCTTTTCTCCTCCATCTCTTTCTCCAGCCTTGCTAAGTCCCATGCGAGCTGTCTTTCCTCCCTCCGGTCTGTTAACTTCCTGACTTGGGCCACAGTGTACGTTTTTCGATTGTCCAGTACAACCTCCATCTTGCCCACTCAGGTTAGAGGACAGGTTTTGTGTAGTAACAATGCAGGGGGATACCTTTAATAATACCTCCTCCCACCACCAGAGTAAATTTGGAAAAAACAAAAACCCACAATTAGGAAGGCCGCTGTGAGAAAACTCCCGGTGTAGGCCTATGGACTACTCACAGTTATTGTTGAGTATATGTAGGCACAGCTCTATCCCACCACTGAACACCAATTTATGTTGGAAACGGCCCACTCCCACTCCGCAGGGCGGTGGTGGACCTTCCCGACACAACGGGGTAGCTTGGCTCGAGTGGTCAGGAAACAGGCGCAGTGCTAAGCATACAATATACCCATACAATAACCATGCGTGCATCCGTTCCAAAAACGACTCTACACCGTAAAAATTATGAAAATATGTTTCTTTATCTTTCTTCTCTTAGTTGCTGATTGGGAAAATAAATAACAATCACAATATATACATTTTTAAATATAGCAGGTCAAATAAATATTGGCTGTTTGCTGAAATAAATAGGGGTGATTATAAATAACAGGGCATAAATACAAGTGCAATATATACAGTCAATTAAATACTTTGAGGTAATAAATACTGTACTAATAAATACTGTCCCAATAAATACTGTACACCAACAAGTCCTGTGGACCTATAAATTCAGTGCAGCAATAAATAGATAAGAACTTAATAAATACAGTATCCCCAATAAATAATTAGAAGTATACAGTACACTTTGTGAATCAGATGGCACTTCACTTCTGAAGGGCTGAATTGGCCCAGGCACAGCTTGTAGGGTGTGAAAGGCTTGAGGGGTACTACTCCCTGGCTGAGGCAAAGGCTGAGGCCTAAACTGAGGTAGATCAAAAAGGGGGGAAATTCCAATGCCCTGGCTTCCCTCTCCACAGAACCTCTCTAGGATAGTCCCAGTTCACCCCAGGCACAGTCAGGTGGGTTTCAGCTCCTCCCTAGCCCCTTAGAGTAGTCTCTCAGGTCTCCACAGGGCCTTAGGCGCCCTCTACTCCACTTACTGCCCTTTTCTGATGCTCCGACGCCGCTGGAGTCGTGTCGACGCCGTGAGGCGGTTCCGGTTCGGTCTCGGCGGCCTCGGCACAGTGTCAGTTCTTTGACGACGCCGGTAGGCGGTTCCGGTCCGATGTCGGCGGCCTCGGTTCGATCTCTACCTTCGATTCGACGGCGTCGGGCAGTCTCCACACGATGTCGACTTCGGGCGGCTCCGGTCCGATGGCGCACTCGGCTCCGATGACGTCGGCCGGCCTGACCTCGCTGTCGACTTCCGGCGACTCCGGGGTGCGATCCTCACCCCCGACCTCCGGTGTTCCTCCTCACAGGTTCCGGGCGACTCCGGAGTGCGATCCTCACTCCCGACCTCCGGTGCTCCTCTACCTCGGTCTCCGACGACTCCGGAGGGCTGACTTCACCCTTCCGATGACGCCGCTCGCTCGACCTCGGTTCTCCTCCTTCTCGACCCTTGGTATTCCACTCGACCTCCGCCGGCGCCCTCTTATGACCTCAGGCGGCTCCGGGTACGACGTCTGCTACCTCAGTCAGCGCCGCTTCTCCACCTCGGGCTCCAGGTCTTCGGCTACTCGACGCCAGGCTCCAGGGAAACCAACTCTCAGGTCAGAATCTTGTTATCTTCTTGGTTCTAAGGCCTGTTCCTGCTGTCCAGGTCCTTAGGATGGTTTTCTTCTTTCTTCTTCCCACACAGGGCTATAGGCTGGGATCCATCAGCTGGGACAAGTATCAAGGGTGGGTTTATGGACCCCACTCCAGGCACAAGTTTCCACCCCTGCTGCTTCACTCCTTCCTCCTTCACTGCTGTGCTCCTCTCTCTTCACCAGTCAGGTGCCAACTGCCAGCTCCAACTGCCAACTGCCCCTCTTATCCTCCCAACATTCTAAACGGTTTCCAACTGTCACACAGTTCTGGAATCTCCTGGAAGGTTCTGGAAGGTGCTGGTAGGTTCCAGTGGATGCTGGTGATGTCATAGGAGGCCACCATTTTGTGCTTCAGGCCCTCAGATAGAAGTTTCAGGGGTAAACAAAATGGCTCCCTGAATCTGTAGCAACATGAAAAATGAAAACAACTGAGGGAAAAAGGGCCAAGTCCTACAAATGCAGAAAAACAGACCTTCAATGCCGCCCCCGAACGATGGGGAGGAGGACCCCAAATCCCAAGTGTCTCTCAGGATAATGGCCACGCCGCCCCCCTCTTGCCCCCCTCCCGGTCAGCGTGGCACATCTTGAAACCGGGTGGAATGGAAAGAGCGATGGACGTCACTGTGTCCAGGGTGAGCCAGGTCTCGGTGAGGAACATGGCATCCCAGGACCCGTCACTTAGGAGGGACCGAATTTCCGTGGCATGCTTGACAAGTGATCTGCAATTAATAAGGCCCGCATTGAAGTGGGTCTGAAATTGCTTTCGCCGCCCCTGGCCACATGATGGCGACAATTGAGGACAAAAGTTCGGAACCGATCGCCCAACCCAGCCCTCTCCAGCACCTGTTCCAGAAAGGGCCAGTGCACACGGTCAAATGCCTTTTCGGCATCGATGGCCAGCATCATAAATTCCCCCGGAACCCGGGTAGCCTTCTCAATAAGATGTAGAATCCGTTTCGTATTATTTGACGTTTGGCGCTCAGGGATGAAGCCCGCCTGGTCTGGGTCAATGAGGCAGGGCATGTGGGGGCCGAGACGAGCGGCCAAAATTCCTATGTACAATTTAAAATCTACGTTGAGGAGGGATATTGGGTGGTAGGCCCCGCAGCGTGAACTGTCCTTCCCAGGTTTGGGAATGACCGCTATAGAGGCTTCCAATAGGTCACTCGGGATCGCTCTCGGGACAGCAAAGGAGTTAAACAACCGAGTGAGAATCGGGGCAAGCAAGGAGCAAAACTTCCTGTAAAACATAGCGGAAAAGCCGTCCGGACCGGGGGCTTTCCCCAGCTTGAGACGAGATATGGCGGTGACGACCTCCTCCACTTGAATGGCTCTGTCGAGGTGCTCAGCCTATGCTGCAGTCAAAACAGGCAAAGTGACTGAGTCTAAAAATGCCGCCCCTTCAGAGCGCTCCAGAGGAGCCCCCTCATAAAGAGTGGCATAAAAATCCCGGAATGTCTCTGATATAGCCCCATCATCCGTAGCGCATGTGCCGTCCTCCCGCGTGATCATTTTGACTCCGTGACGCTGGTGAACCTCTCTCAGTTTATGTGCTAGGAGGCTTCCACACCTGTCCCCCCCGCATAATAGGCATGTCGCAGCCGCAGCGCTGCATAATCTGCCCGATCCTGGTCAAGCGCCGATAACTGTTGATGAGCGGCTTTAAGTTGCCGCCACACTCTTGGGGCTCCTGTCCGCTGGTGCACCCGTTCTAACTCGCGGATCTGCTGTGTGAGCTCCTCCCTTTTGCCCTCTTGTTCCCTATTGTCTGCCGCTGCAATCGAGAAGAACTCCCCCCTGATAACCGCCTTCAGAGCAGCCCACTGTGTAGCGAGCGTGGTGTCCAAGTTTGCATTGTGTGTAAGATAGTCATGAATGGAGTGCTGGATGTGTTTAACCACAGCCTCCCGGTGCAAAAGGGTATCCCTAAGGCGCCACACTCTGACCGGTCGCGACATGGGTGGAAGGGTGAGGGTCACCAGTACCGGAGCATGGTCTGACAAAGAGGCCACCCCAATGTAGACTGCGGTCTTGAGCACTCGTACCGGAGCTGTTACTTGGAAATGGTCCAATCTAGCATAGGTCTTGTGTGCATTGGAATAAAAAGATTACTCCCTATCCCTAGGGTGAAGGCTGCGCCAGAGGTCGCATAGCCCCAGGTCCTGAAGTCGCGCCCGCCCCTTCCGCAGAAAGTGCCCCCCGCCTGGTGAGTGCGCTGAGTGGATCTGTCCTGAGCATTATCAAAAACTAGGTTGAGGTCGCCCCCTATGATGATATTGCGATCATGTGTAGCTGTAGCCTCGGTGATGGCGGAATGTAAGAATCTCTCCGGTCCCTCATTCGGGGCGTACAGGGAGCTAATAGTGAACGTCATTCACCCCAGGGCAAAGCGATACGTCAATAGCCGCCCCTTTATCTCGGCCACCCTGTGCAAGACCTCGCCCCGAAACCTCTGAGCCACCAGGATCGCCACCCCCGCTGTCTTCGTAGGCCCAGAAGAGAAGAACTGGGTGGGGAACTTCCGGGATCTCATCCGGTGACAATCGCGCGGCAGATGTGTTTCCTGCAGAAGGCAAAGATCAGCTTGTGAATTCTCTAGGCATGATAGGACCGCCCTGCGCTTTACTGGGTTGTTAAGACCCCGTACATTGAGGGTCAAGATCTTAAGTGAGGTAGGAGGCAACACATGTGGTAGATAGGGTATCTGGCAGTAGGGGGAAGTCAAATGGCGCAGCCCCGGGTTGTCCGATGCGCAGGCGGACCAGGAAAGCGTGGTCACAGGGGGTCGATCGATTCTCAAAGGAGAAGTGGACGTGAAGCACTAAAATCCCTCCCCAGCCCTCCCCAACAAACCCCCAAAAAGAGAACTGTCGACCATAATAATTGAAAACATGTAGTCCATCACTCGTCGGTGATCGGTGAAAAGTCATTGGGGTAATCCACCAACAGTGAAAGGAAGCCCTCCTCCCGCCAAGGATCTGAACATTGGAGACGGAAGCACTCGGCACAGCATAGCGTTCAAAGTCAGCCAAGAACCGAACCAGAGAGGTCCGCGGACACCGCCTCCAGCGCCGATTGTTGGCCTTTCATGATCTCCGCAGCCGGTGGTTTCTTGAGACGGCGTTTACAACCCTGCTGCCGCCAGCGAGGCCCGGCGTCATCTGGTCCTGTCTTGGAATCCCCCTCCTCCTCCGGGAGATCCACCCCTAATAATTTGCTGACCTCGGACAGAGAGCGTAGCTGGTACAGTTTGTCATCCTTACGGAATACCAAGCGAAAGGGGTGGCCCCAGGTATAAGGAATGTTGAGCTGCTGCAGATGCGAAGTAATGGGCTTGAAGAGGCGCCTTTTCTGCAGCGTGAGAGCAGATAAGTCTTGGTAGAACACCGACTTTTGATCCCGGAACTGAAGAGGGTGCGATTGGCGGGCTTTTTGTAGTATCAGTTCCTTGGTGCGATAGTCCTGCACGCATACTAGAATGTCCGATGGGGGAGCCGTTGACGCTCTAGGAGGGCCCACTCTATGCGCCCGATCTATACACAGATCTGTGTCCAGAGGTTGCCCTAGGATGTGGTTAAAGAGTTCTCTCGTATAGGTGAAAAGGTCTCTCGAGGCGTCATCTATTGGAACCCCCCTGATCCGGATGTTGTGGCGACGGGAGCGGTTTCCAAGTCTTCAAGGTGGGTCTGGAGATCCACCTGTTGGTCATGAAGTCTGATGATCTCCTGCTGGAGGGTCGCTACCTCTACGTCCCTACCATCACTCTTACCCTCCAGGTCAGCAACCCGCTCTCCAATGCCATCCATGTCACGGCGGACCTTTTTAAGTTCGGACATGAACTCGCGCTTAAGCGTGTGAATGTCGTCCCGCAACGCGGAAAACATCGACTCCAGGAATGCCTTGGTGATAGGTTCCGCACCCCCGGCCTCCGGTGAGCCCCGTCCTGTGGCACCCTCCTCCATACCAGAGATTCTCTGTCCAGTTGACGTCTTAGAGAAACGATCTTTGAGGGCCTTATCCTGCCACTTCCTGGGGTTGGACATGGCGCCTCTCCCTGGGCCTGAAGAGCTTTGTGCAAGATTCCTGTCCCCCCTCCACCAACTCTCAGCCGGGGGACAGGACCCAAAGGGATCTTTCAATAGAGGGCGCGAAACTCCGAGTCTCCAACGGCCCAGCAGGCCCCTCCAATGGACTGCTCACGTCCGGAACACTGATGCCCCCGGTATCATGCACTCCGGCCACACAGCTCGGGCCGACCGCCCGCTCCTTCCGGGGCAGAACCGCTGTCCCCCCGAGCGTCAGTGCGGCAGATCAGGGAGTACGTCTCCCCACCAATCCAGGCAGGCCGGTGTCCATTCTTTAACCGGCGGCGAGTGTACCGTCCGCTGTCACCACCACTGCTCTCAGGACACACAAGGCTACTCCCCCCCCACTGCAGTAGGATCAAAGCGTGGCCACAGCGCTCCGCTCCCGATGATCCGCCAGCCGCCCAACCACTTTGCAGATTCCCGGGCCCCAAATAGCAAAGGCCCTCTGCTGGTAGCGATCAGTCTCAAGGTGGTGGTGGGGGGGGGGGAACGCACTCAGCAAGCCCTTACCACTGCCGCCCCAGCCTCAGAGACGGCGGGCCTCTCCAGACTCCGTCGTCGCCCCTCACCTGCTCACTCGCCGCCACTGCATGGGAGGGAACCTAGCTCCTGGGCTCAGCATGTTCTCACCGGCCCACTCGGCCCCGGGCACAGCCGCGCGGCATCCGCTGTCCTCCCAGCCACTGTGCCGCCACTTTCGACAACGGCAGATCTCCAGACGGTAGCCCAGCCACCGGGGGGGGGGGGACGCACGTCCTGTCCCCTGCGCAACACCTTAAGCGTGGCGGGCCGTTCCCTGTCGTGGCTCCACTCCGGGCTCCGCCTCCGCTCCTCGCTTATTCCCTCGCCGCAGCTGCACTGCAAGGCTCCCAGCCCGGCACGCTCACACCGGCACCCCAGGTCCCGGGCATATCCTCGCGGCACTCTGTTGGCCCCTAGGCCCCGCCGAGCCGGCCCCAGCGCAGGTCACCACTCAATATGGCGGGCCAGGCCCAACCGCGGCGCCGCTCGGAGCTCCGCCTTCACCTCCTGCCAGCTCCGTCTTCGCTGCTGCCCCTGAGGGTTTCCACTCGCCGCCGTCGCGGTCTCCGGGTCCCGAGGGTCCGGCCCCAGCTCAGCAGGCCGTCGTCGTGACTCTGGCCACTCCGGCGCGGCCCGGACGCCGCACCTCGCCGACCGCCCCACCGTCTCGCCGATAACAGGCTTCGGCCGCCGCTCCAACCACCGCGGTGAGCCCCCCTGGCTCTGGGGCTCAAATAGCGGCCACACAAGTGTCGTCGTCGGTGCTGTTGACGGCCAACAGGCCGGTGCTCTACAGATCCGTAGCGGGAGCTCTCAAGCAGGATGTCTGCTCACTCCGCCATCTTGGCTCCGCCCCCGAAAATGTTTTTTTAAACAAATCTGGGTTTGCTAATTTAAATTTGCAGATTTCACATGTGTAAACAGAATAATAACGAAACGTACATGAAAGGCATGTGTTGTAATGCATCATTTAAAATATAAACAAATAAGTAGACTTAGAGCATTGCGTTTGTAAAGTGCCCAGATCCAAGATACAGAATTCACATATGATGCATAACATATTTTCAATATAGGGCGAGTAAGGGCGGGTGACAAAGTAATTTCTCTAAACAAAAGAGTTCTTGGAAAACCTGTGCTCCCTTCCGATGTATGGAAAAAATCACACATTTTGTAGGAACACAAGAATCTAAATAAAAATAAAGTAATCTAACTCAGATACGAATAGAAAATGGGTCTTCAAAGAATTCAGGCGAGTGGATGTGAATAGGATTTGGCAACAGTCAAGTTCCTGCTTCAAGCATAGAAGCCTGCACCCGAATGCAAGGGGGCATCAGGCATTGCATGCATGGGTGCTTGTGCAAGCTAAGGCTGAATGCTGCAGGTGTTGGGAGAACAGGTGGTTGGGTGCAGGGCTGTCTGCAGGCCAGTGACTAGCCCTGCCCTGGCATGGTGTAAAGCCATGTGTATCAGGGGGTGGGCAACTGAGTGGTTGGCTGCCAAAGGCTGGCGCAAAATGTGTTGGGCACAGCAGCGGTAAAAGCAGTACATCATTAAAATAGCCTCCAAGCTCAACTGCAAAAATCTTTGTTATGAAGCTCATACACTCACTGAAAAAACACAATAACAGTGATGCAAAACTGAAGAGCCACCGAAAATCGCCTGGTATGGTGAGCAACTCATAACTCACTCCTCGTCATGTACTACTCATTATCTCACTACTGCATCACTGATGATGCCCTCTGCAAATTGACATGGGTGGCAGGGCCATACTCATCCTGCTTGACCTATCAGCTGCGTTAGATACGGTTAATCACACTGTACTTACGCGACGGCTGGAGGCAGTATGAGTCGGAGACACCGTGCTCACCCTTCTCACCTCCTTCCTCTCTGCTAGAGAACAGAGGGTATGCTGGGACACCCTAGAATCAGGAAAATGTTATCTCCTTGGGGGAGTGCCACAAGGATCAGCACTCTCCCCAACGCTGTTCAACATTTATGTGACCCTCATTGGCCAAACTAATTAGGGACCATTGCTTCTCTCTAGTATCGTATGCTGACGACCCACATCATTATCTCCATTTCATCAACAGCAGACATGGTGGCTGACAGATTCCATAGGTGTCTTTGCCACATTATGAAATGGATGCATAAGAACTACTTAGACCGAGGTCATGGAATTTGGAAATGGTCCCCCTATCTGGACCCAAGCATGGTGGCCAGCAATGGCTGAGGCCTGTCCTGTCCCTGCTACCAAAGTGAATACCCTTGGCTTTTTATGTGATGTTCAGCTCAATTTCTCAGGGCAGATCAATCAGCTGACATCAGCCTGTTACTTTCTTTTAAAAATGCTTCGTAAAATCCTATCTTTTCTGCCTGCTTAACTAAGGAAAACGGTGGTGGTGGCTCTTATTCTCTCCCGCATAGACTACTAAAACGACTTGTACTTAGGCGTTGACAAATGCCAGCTGATGAAGCTTCAATCCCTACAGAGTGCAGCTGCAAGTACTCTGCTAGACATCCCAAAATATAGTCATATCTCAGGCGCAATCAGAACCTTGCACTGGCTCCCAGTCAACCAGAGAACTTAGTTTGAGGCACTGTGCCTGGTTCATAAAGCCCTTTATGGGGAGGCTATGACTACCACAAACTATTCCAATGGCGCGCCCCATGTAGGATGCGAAGATCTGCCAATAAAGCCCTGGTCAACGTCCCCAGAGTCAGGAAGACCAAGTTGGAAGGCAGATGTCTCTCTTTCTTGGCATCTACGCTCTGCAATGAACTCCCACTTAATATTATGCTGTAATCGTCCAGATCTCAGTTTAGGAATGAGGTTAAAACCTGGCTTTTCCCTCCCCAACAGTGATCAAGGCACTCCTGACTTCGCCACCGTCCTGCTCTTCCCAGCGCCAAGTCTCCTCAGCATTCGTGCTCTTTATAAGCCTTTACTTACTTACTTAGGGGCAAACACTCCCTGCTCATCCTTAGACAATGTGAGGTGTCTTTTAAGCAAAGCCCCTTCCCCCTCCCCCTCCCACATTTCAGCAGTGTCGAGGGGCAATTGTTTAACCACCCCTTTGCCAAGGTGAGGTTGGCAAAGAGGCGTGTGTGCTGCCCTAATATAACTTTGGATTTGCCTCCCACCCTTGGCAGGACAGGATGGCAATGGCAGAGCCTCACACCAGCCAACCTCCCCCACAGTAACGCCCCTGCCCTTGGACAAGACAGTGGAGAATAATATAATTGATCATCCTGGCCAGGGCCAAGGGGAACAGGGCTTTAGGGCCAGATGTATGATGCGATTGCAAACAGTGCGAATCGCAAAAATCATCTGTTTGCGAATGCAAAATGGCCTCATTCAATGTACGAAAGATTTCGCTTTTGCAAAATTGGGAATCACAAAAAATGTGAATCCTAATTTTGCGATTCCCAATTTTGCAAATCCCAAATTTCGAATTCGCAATTTGGGAATCGCAGACCAATGTATGAAGCATTTGCATATTGCAAATGAACAAAAAAACGCAATTTTTCATGTGCAAATTACCACCAATTCAAGTCAGGTGGTAACCAGGTGCAAACTTTTTAAACTGGCCCAGAGGGCCTCAGAATGTTTCATAATGGCAGCGCTGTATGTCATAGCAAGGAGGATGCGTATTCAAGCAGCACACAGAAGGAGGAGACAGGAACGCATTTACAGAGTGCACATAACACTGTTTCAGCAGACAGAGGAAAAAATCCATGACAAATATAGACTAGAGTCCGCTACAATACTAGACCTGATAGATGACCTACATCCAATACTGGAGCATCAGACTCGCAGGACCCAAGCGATTCGCACACGTGCGGGTCCTATGTTCACTGCACCTACTAAAATCAGGGAGCTACCATGGGTTGACATCTGCAGTAAGAGGGGTGTCCCAAAGTTGTGTTTCATGCTTTTTTAATGCTTTCTAGGATGCAATGGTCCAGAGGATACACCATTACATCAGAGTTCCCACTACACAACAGGAATTGCAGCAGACCAAATTGGATATCTGCCAGATAGCCCAATTCCCACATGTAATTGGGTGCATTGATGGGACATATGTAGCCATCTGTCCCCCCTCAGCTAATGAGTACGTATTTAGGAACAGGAACTCCTTTCATTCACTCAACATCCAGGTCATATGTAATGCCTCACACATAATAACTGACATAGTGGCCAAGTTTCCTGGTAGTATGCACGATTCATTCATATTCAGACACTGTGGAATATACACACGTTTCACTGGGGGGTGAATTTGGTGAAGGATACCTGCTAGGTAAATGCATGTAACACACTCTGATAGACTCTTTGGATATGTTGAAAGAGGGCAGTGATTAATCTATTGCCTTTCACCCTGGAGGTGACAGCGCATATGCTGTGCGCTCCTTCATACTCACACCATACCTTAATCCTGCAACTTAGAGTGAAAGGAAATACAATGCTTCACATAAGTCGACGCGCAATGTCATTGAGCGGACATTTGGCCTACTGAAAAGTAGGTTCCGCTGCCTACACAAAAGTGAAGGTGCAGTGCAGTATAGGCTAGAGACATTGTGGCCACTTGTGCCATGCTGCACAACCTGGCAAAAAAAAATGGCAGTCCATTGGACCTCACAGATTCGGAGTCTGATGAAGAGGAAGAACCACGTCCACGTCGTAGAGCAGCAGGCCGTATAAGGGCAGCAGATGGCAGACAGATACGTGATGAAATAACACACAACGTTTTCTAGGTGAGTAATGATGAGACAATGCACCTCATGAATTTTGTTCAACTGTGTTTTTATTTACCTTAACATCAGGTAAATTGTGTGCACACAGCCGTCAACATCTTGATTGTGTGAGAAATTTCAAGGGCAATATCAATCAATCAATACATTTGAAGAGCGCACAACTCACCCGTGAGGGTCTCAAGGCGCTGGGGGGAGCGGAGGTGCTGCTACTGCTTGAACAGCCAGGTCTTGAGGAGTCACCTGAAAGCCAGCAGGTCCTGGGTCTGTCGTAGGCGGATGGGGAGGGTGTTCCAGGTGTTTTCGGCGAGGTGGGAGAACGATCTGCCACCAGCGGTCGCTAGACGGATGCGGGGGACGGTGGCGAGGGCGAGGTCAGCGGAGCAAAGCTGGCGGTTCGGGGTGTAGAAGGAGAGTCATTTGTTGAGGTACGCTGGTCTAGTGTTGTGGAGAGCTTTGTGAACGTGGGTGAGGAGCTTTAGGTGATCCTCTTGTTAACAGGGAGCCAGTGTAGGTCTTTCAGGTGGGCTGTGATGTGGCTGTGGATGTCGAGGATGAGGTGTGCAGAGGCGTTCTGTATGTGTTGTAGTTGTTTCTGGAGTTTGGCTGATGTTCCTGCCCAGAGAGAGTTGCCGTAGTCCAGTCTGCTGCTGACGAGGGCCTGGGTGACTGTCCTTCTGGTACCAGTGGGGACCCATCTGTAGATCTTGCGGAGCATGCGGAGGGTGTTGAAGCAGGAGGAGGAGACAGCGTTCACTTGCTGGGTCATTGACAGTGCGGAGTCCAGGATGACTCCCAGGTTGCGTACGTGGTTAGTGGGCGTCGGTGCAGCTCCCAGTGTGGTCGGCCACCATGAGTCTTCCCAGGCGGAGGGGGTGGATCCAGTGATGAGGACCTCCGTCTTGTCCGAGTTCAGTTTTAGGTGACTGATCGTCATCCATTCAGCGATGGCCTTCATTCCTTCGTGGAGGTTGGATTTGGCGGTGGTGGGGGCCTTGGTGAGGGAGAGGATCAGCTGGGTGTCGTCGGTGTATGAGACAATGTTGAGGTCGTGCGATCTGGCGATGTTGGCGAGCGGTGTCATGTAGATGTTTATGAGTGTCGGGCTGAGGGACGATCCTTGGGGTACGCCACAGATGATCTTGGTGTCCTTAGAGCGGAAAGGGGGGAGGCGGACACTCTGGATTCTGCCGGTGAGGAAGGAGGTGGTCCAGTCCAGTGCTTTGTCGCGGATCCCTGTGTTGTGGAGGCGCGTGCGGAAGGTGTGGTGGCAACGGTGTTGAAGGCGGCCGAGGGGTCCAGGAGGATGAGAGCCTCGGTTTCTCCGTTGTCCATCATGGCCCTGATGTCGTCAGTTGCGGCGATGAGGACTGTTTCGGTACTGTGGTTGCTGCGGAATCCAGATTGGGATGGGTCCAGGATGTTGTTCTTTTGGAGGAAGGAGGTCAGTTGCCTGTTGACGATCTTTTTGATGACTTTCACCGGGAACGGGAGGAGGGAGATGGGCCGGAAGTTCTTAAGGTCCTTGGGGTCAGCTTTGGGTTTCTTGAGTAGGGCGTTGATCTCGGCGTGCTTCCAGCTCTCCGGGAAGGTGGCGGTCTCGAAGGAGCTGTTGATGATCTTGCGGAGATGGGGTGCGATGGTGGAGCTTGCTTTGTTGAAGATGTGGTGCAGGCCGGGGTCGGATGGTGAACCAAAGTGGATGGTGTTCATGATTTTGATGGTGTCTTCGCCGTTGACGTGGGTCCAAGAAAGCAGGGGGTCAATGTCGATGTGGCTTGGGGGCGGTGAGTCTGAGGTGTCTGTGTCTGTCGGGGGGGCCTGGTTGCTGAAGCTGTCGTGGATGTCTACGATCTTGCGGTGGAAGAAGGTGGCTAGGGAGTCACAGAGGTCTTGTGATGGCGGGATGTCGTTGGAGTTGGAGCTGGGGTTGGAGAGTTCCTTCGCGATTTTGGAGAGCTCTTTGCTGTTGTGTGCGTTGTTGTCAATGCGCTCTTTGAAGGAGGTCCTTTTGGCGGTACAGATGAGTTGGTGGTGTCTGCGGATGGCGCTCTTGTAGGCTGTCTTGCTGTCCGGTGTCTGTTCGTGGTGGCACTTCTTCTCGATCATACGGCAGGCCTGCTTGGATGCCTGGAGGTCGGCGGTGAACCAGATGGCTTTTCTGTCGGTGCGTTTGTTCGAGGGTTTCTTGATCGGGGCGAGAGTGTTTTGGCACAGTCGTCGATCCATTGCCTGAGGTTGAGGGCGGTGGAGTCGGTGTCGGTGGTGTCCGTTGGTGGGTTTCGGGCGAGAGTGGTGACTAGCTGGTCTTCGGTGACTTTGCTCCAGCTGCGGTGGGGTGCCCGTTGTGTGCGGTGGTGCGTGGTGGGTTTCTCGAAGGTGAAGTAGAAGCAGCGATGGTCGGTCCAGTGGAGTTCGGTGGTGTGGCTGAAGGTGACGTGGTTGCTGGCGGAGAAGATGGGGTCGAGCGTGTGTCCGGCAGAGTGGGTGGGAGTCGTGATGAGCTGTTTGAGTCCGAGGTTGGCCAGGTTGTCGAGCAGGGTGGTGGAGTTGCTGTCATTGGTGTTCTCAAGGTGGAAGTTCAGGTCTCCGAGGAGGATGTAGTCCGTGGATGCAAGGGCATGCGTGCTGATGAAGTCGGCGATGGAGTTGCTGAACTGCGGCCGGGGCTGGGTGGTCTGTAGATGAGGGTTCTTCTGAGGGTGGTGTTGGGGTCGGTGTGGATCTGGAATCTGGATTTATACTGACAATGCACAACATTCTGTACTGAGCATCATATATATAATGGGTTATCTCACCCATTGGCATGCATCGGTCACATCACTGACTACTTTTTATGGCCACGCACAGCACTGGAGAGGTCAGTGTGTACACTGGACTCCCTCAATGAGGCATCGGATGCCATACCATGCCTTGCACTCTGCCGTCTGGGCTCAGTCACCGGTGCAGTAATGCTGCTGAGGCTGGAGGCCTCCTCACAGTCCCATGCACCCCTATATACTTGTCCCAGCTATAGCAGCTGTCTGTTGCTGTTCAACAGCAGTGTTGACTTGCACCAATCTCCTGGCGACATCATTGCTGCAGCGGGCCATTTCCACCTGCATGGATACAGTGCGTCTGGACAGGACAGCAGTGGCATTGTACGGTTAACTGCCTTTGTGTAACCACCCAAACAGCTGAATAAGTGGTGGCTTTGTCTCCCTCTGCATGGTTGTACAGAGATCTCTAATCACTGCTGTCATGTCCCTGAGACTTTCAGCATTTCCCATATGGCCCTCTGCCACTGTGTTGTTCATCTCCCTGATGCTGTCCTTAATGTCAACCATGTTGTGATTCAGACACACCAGCTGCCTTTGCATTAACCGTATGCTTATCAATTGCAGCCGCTGCACCTTCACCATGGTGCCCTCCAACCCAGCAAAGACAGAGGATCCCTCTCCTTCCTCAGCAGCACCCTGTGCTCTTGCTCTGCGTCTCTTGCGATGTGTTGCTACGCTGCAAGTGGGACTGATCACTTTGAGGCTGTGCCTGGTCATATAGCCTTGTCTTCCCCTTCTACCTCAAACTCCTGTAGTGGAGCCACAGTGTACCTGCGTGGTCTTGGTGTAGGTATTGTTGGTGATGTGGTGTCTGTCTCTCCTTCCCCTGCCTGTTCCTGGATCCCCTCTGGCTCGTCTATTGGTGTGTCTTCACCCTGTGGCACAGGTTCATCTGTGAATATAACAAACTACTTTAGTATTGGGTGTCTTGCTTTGTGTCATTTGAAAATAAAAGGTTACTTGAATTGATATACCAAATTGGTGTTTTTTAATTTGCTTGCTGTTCAAAACTGCGCATATGCTGCTTAGAATCATTCTTTTACTATCATATGTGCCTGACTGCATCTCCCATGATGCATTGCTGGGTAGTAACCAAAAAGTGGACTGGAGTGGGAATAAAACTTTTTGATTATCTTATTTATAAGTGTGCTTTTTTGTGGGTATGGGTGCAAGTGCATTTAGCATGCAGCTGGTGTTTGCTGTGACTGAGCTGTCGATGTCAACTACACCACTGATGGATTCAGGCTGTAGGGTTGACTCCACCAAGTCCTCAAGGGGGGTGGACACAGGCTGAGGTGATGGTCCTCCACCGGTAGTCTTGGCATCCGCAAGCCTGCTTGACACCTTCTCTTTTGCCCTTGGGCGCAAGTCGTACCAGCGCTTGAGTGAATCTTCAATGGAGTGCTGTGTGACCCCTATGACGTTGACTTTGGCTTGGATGTCCAGCCAGATCTTCCGCTTCTCTGGCTTGGGGATGTGTAGGGATTTCTTCCCAAACAGTTGCTCATGGCTCTTCACCATTTCCTCAATTGTGACCTCCAATTCTTTTTCACATAACTTTTGCTTTCTCTTGCGTCCTGCAGCCTCCTTTGCCTTCTCCTGTGAAGCCATGCTGGCCATTTGTGCCTGTCTCTGCACTCTGGATGTTCTCCTGAATGGTGTGCTCCTGCTCCCAGCCTCAGGCACTCAGAAACAGCATGGGATTGCTCACTTCCTGGTTGTGAGGTCATTAAGCTGTATTGGAATTGCAGATTTGCTAATTTGCGATTCTTTATTTAGCAAATTCGCTATTACAGAATCGCTAATTGGGAATCGTAAAATGCTTTTTTGATACATCAGGCCCTTAATCTTGTTTGCTCTCTATCCGGTATATCAAAAAGGACGTGTTAACAACCATGTCGAGGGAGGGGATTGTGTGGAAGCTACTGCAGATCCGCTATAATGTCTTTGGCCGTAAAAGAGGAGCCTCTCTGATTAATCAATAACTTCACACGGTCTTCAAATGATCCCTTCACTTTCTCGGGAACAAGGTCACATCTTCTGTCCCCCAAGCATTGGTCTAGAAAACACAACGCTGCCACTAAAGCCTATGAGGTAGGCGAAAACACTGAGGAAACTAATCCCTCTGGCCTGGCCCTGGCCCTTGAATAAGAAATATGATGAGAAAAATCCCCCACTAGAGGTTTGTTTACTCCTTACCTTGGCAATGGTGTAACCACTAACATAAGTACCTCATAAGAGGAAGTCTCCCTCTGAGGGGAGGCACTCCTAAGTACAATGTTCAGCTACAAACAACAGGTGTAACTAGGGCTGCAGGACGATTAGTGTAAAGCACAAGGTCATTATTGAGTCACTGTTCAGGAGCCAGGAGTTGGTATGTGAAGGTTCTATCAAGTTCATTGGCGCAATACTCTTCAAAACAGACCAACAGGTTTAGGTTTATCTATAGAAGTTGTATCAGGCAACTTCTTCAAGGCCTTTAGGATTCAAGGACAGTTTTTAAATCCTTTTGTCAAGTATTGCCACTGTGGTTGCAAACATAGGAACAGGTACTACTGTGAGCTTACTCAATAATTGAGTAACTCCTGAAATCGCATGGACACAAGTGACTTCTGAAGAAAAGCGAAAGGCAATGCAGGTTGCAAGCATTTATTGAGCAGCAGAATGTCATGCCCCTCGCCAAGCAGGTATAAATGTCTGGGCTGTACTTCTGGACACCCCAGACATAGATAACTGAGGGGTGCTCCCATCACGACAGGAAAAGGACAGTGAAGTGCTAACATGCTTGTTGTAAGAGCAGTGTAGCTTGTGTGTTTACAGCATTCTTCGCCCAAGATAATCTGAAACTCCTGCGAGAGTTCATATTGTTACGAGGAGTGGCCATCATGGGGTGGCTCAGTTTGAGGCACACTGATCTCCCAAGGCCTCAATTACCATTTCGGAATCCAATGAGGAAGCTTCTGCCCCTTGGCGCTGCAGCAATCTCCGTAAGGTTCACTGTTTCCACTCTCTCATGACTGCAGCTCCAACATTCCTGTAGAAAAAGATACAAGAATCAGAAGAATATTATTTTGACAAGGTAAAGTATAGAGCTTTGCAAGCCTCAATACTTACCTAATAGCTTGCTAGCATCTTCTTGGCTACCATCTACCCTACCCCTGGAGGAAAGTAAAAGACATTTCGCACGTTCCTGGATTTCATAGCCTAATCGCTACGCTTATGGTTTAGGACAGAACAATGAACATATGACTGCCCACTTCAAAAACACAGTGGCAACTGTTCTTTGAGATACAAATGATCTGCTGTCAGGTAAAGAGCAGGGTACTGTGGAGTAAGAAAGTAATACTTTGTGTTCTCTTGCTTGTAATAGTCATTATAAGATCCATAGGAATACAAATATTCCTCCTATCTTTAAAAAGTGATCGAGAGACAAACTTTTAGGTAAATTGGCTAAAATGATGATGAAGAGAGGCTGCATTGCAAGTTGGTAAGTAATTTATTCACCAGTAATAAATAGGAGTAATACCACCAGCACATCACACCGCCTCTACTTTGTCCTCAGACTCCTAAACTGTTCCGTTTGAAATTCTCTCATCCCCAACTATCTAGATTCTGTTCCCGCACCACATTCCAGATCAGTTGACTGGGGGTGAGTGCTTGCATTGTTCAACACTTCGTCCATCATCCCCTTTGGTTTTGCTTTGTTCGCCCTAAATTGGCAGGCTATGCCCAGACGTGGGTCCCTTGCTCACTTTGCCACTGGATTCAAGCTAGCCTGGCTGATGACGGCTGATTAGCCAGAAACCGGTCCCAGGATGCTTGTTTCCGGTCCAAGGAAGACATGGCTTGGCAGTTCGGGCTGGACTGTTCCCATGAGGCACAGGGTCAGATTGATTTGCATATGGCCATGTCTGAACTGGGGTGGCGGAGTTAGCTAAAGAATGATGATGGATTAAACCCAGATCAGTTGACTGGGGGTGAGTGTTTGCATTGTTCAACACTCCGTCCATCATCCCCTTTGGTTTTGCTTTATTACAGCAACCCAATAAGAATGACAGCAAACTATAGATTTAGAAATGGACATGATGTTCCTCGTCATTGTTAAGACCTCTCTGGGGACTTAGTTCATAACTTGATGATGTATTTGGACTCTAGTTGTCTGAGTTTTTTCTTTCTATCCCTGCCCTTTCACTAGGTGGGATAGTGTCCAGGCCAAATAGCCCCTTGCCTCTCCAATCATTATTTTGACATATCCCCATATGTCTAGCTGTAGCATAGTTTAGATCCTTGTTTTTGATAGCACGGATATGTTCCAGGATCCGTTTCTTCAACATACAAACAGTAGACCCTATGTATCTCATTCCACATGCACATTGGATGACATAGACTACACACTGTGTAGTACAGGTGTTTTTGATGGTTTTGCCTTCATAATCTTCAAACTCTGTTTTGTTGACTGCAACTTTACACGCCTTGCATTTATTGCATTTTTTGTAGCCAAGCTGTTTGTCGTCCAGCCAGCATGTTTTTACTTTTGTTTGATAGTGGGTTTGGACTAAAGTGTGTTGTAATGAAGGCACCTTCCTGTATGTCACCTGTGGTCTGTCACCAATCATGCTGCCAATATCCTGGTCATTGCTCAAGAGATGCCAATATTTTTGCACAATCTGAGTAATACGTGAATGCTCCTTGCTGTATGTTAGGATGAGTCTACGCACCCCACTACCTGATGTAATGAGGTCTTTCTGTTTTTGAGGTTTTGGAATGAGAGTATCCGTTTGAGTCACTGTTGTTATTTTTTGTAAGCTCTTGTTTAGATCTCTGGATCTGTATCCCCTATTCTGCAGCCTGTGTGCACTCTCCAAGATTTTATTACTGGCCTCTTCATCCTTTGAACAGTTCCTTCTTATCCGTACAAACTCTCCATATGGAATGCTGTTTCTGAGAGACTTCGGATGGAAACTGGTCTCATGCTAAATGCTGTTAGTGTCCGTTGGTTTCCTGAATAGCATAGTTTGAATTTGTCCCTGGTCTATATAGACCATTGTATCCAGGAAGGTGACTGTGGTGTTACTAGTTGAACAGATGAATGCCAGCCCAACATCATTTTGATTCAATTTATTGAAATAGGCCAAAAATTCTTTCTCACCATTCCAGATGACGAATAAATTGTAGATGTAACTTAACCGCAAAATAATTTTATCCAGCTCATCTTGATTTTCAGGCCCCCAGGCAATCTTCTCCCACCACCCCATAGTGAGGTTGGCGTAATTTGGTGAGAAGGAAAAGCCCATGGCAGTCCCACAGTGTTGTTTGTACAGTTCATGATCAAACAGGAACATATTATTATTGAGGCACAGCTCAATCATAGTGAGAAGCATGGCTGAATGTTGTAAATCTTTTATATTGCGTTGTTTAAGAAAATACGCAGTCCAATCTAGTGTTGGATCGATGTATACAAGGATACAACGTCAATTGTGGCCATGATATAGTTAGCATTCCAAGAGGTGTGGGACAAAATCCGTAGGAAGTCGCCAGTATCTTTTAAATACGAACTGAGGTTTTGAACCATCGGTGCCAAGTAATAGTCCACATAAATGGACACATTTTCATACAGTGAGTTACATGTGGATACGATGGGGAGTCCTGGAGGGTTGACTAGAGTTTTGTGATTTTTTAGAAGAAAATAAATCGTTGGTATGGTCGGATGTTCCTTCTGTAGGAATTGAAATTCCGTTTCACTTATAAGACTCCCATCTCTCCATGCTACCAGACTCTTTTCCAATTCCATAATCATCCCATTGATCGGATTGTCTTGTAATTTGTAATATTTAGTTGTGTCTCCCAGCTATCTATAGGCTTCTGTTACATAGTCTGACCGGTTTTGTATGACTATGTTACCGCCTTTGTCGGCGGGCTTAATAATTATCTCACTGTTGTCCATTAGTGTTTTTATTGCTGTGCGTTCCTTAGTGGACAGATTTTTTTTCCCCCCATTATTGCATGTATTTTGTAAGTTATCCAATTCATTCATTACTGCCTCTGAGAATTGATCTATCTTTTGCCTGGTGACAATTGCGCGCTGTATTTCGATTTGTTCTTAGAGCCACTCGGTGTACGACTCGTAGTGTCTATGCCCAATTCGCTTAGCACTAGGCCTTCTGTGGTCATATTGTCATCCAAGTTATACATCATATCAAAAAGATTTTTTAAATCCGGACTCTGTTCGATAGTTAGTAGGCTTGGAGCTATAGGATTTGCTTGGTTAGTACTTGCTTCTTGGATTTCTTTTGTGCAATTTATGTGAGTTTTAGTTAGTTTTAATTTTTTCACGTACTTATATATGTCAATTTCGGGGTTTGTATAATCAAAATGTCTTTCTGGACAAAACGTCAGTCCTTTATTCAAGAGTTGTTGTTCTTCCTCAGTCAAAACATGGTTGGACAAATTGATATTAAGATTTGCATCTTCTACTGCATGATTTCAGGTTGCGCAAGGGATACTGTTTTCTTTCGCCGGGAGCATCAGGTTTTTCTTGTGCTCTGGAAGATTTTGAATCTTCCCTTCCACGCCCTCTGCCTCGTCCTCTGGCTAGTGTTTGGTCCAGATGCATCAGGCGCATCTCTTCTAAAAAAGAAATTGTTTCTGGTGGATTAGAGCCGCCTGCTGCTTCATTCTCACTGACATCCGATTCACTGGTGGTATCCACAGTGATTGGTTTGATGTTTTTGCCAATTCAATTTAAGCGTGTCAAATCTTTTCGCAGAGGTGAGGATTCTCCCTTCCTGATAATCAATTTCATCCCTGATATATTTCCTATGTTTTCTTTGTTGAAATCCATCTTCATATCTCTCCAGCCGTGTTTCAATTTATTTTCTATATTTTATCACCTCTTCCTTATTTTCAGGCAAGATTTTATCCTCCAATTCTTTAATAAGAATAAAAAAGTTACTTAACTCATAAAATGGCAGGTTTTGAACATTCATTGTTATCAGATGATTTGTCACTGTACTGAATATAGAAATTGAAATGACTTCACATTTTGTATCAGCGCAGCATTAGGTTGCAGCACCCTTAGCCATAAAGTGAAAACTTGTCTGTGTTAATGAGGATGTTGATTTAATACTTGTAACTACAATTCCCAGGAAACCTCATTATGGGTTGTTTTGGGATTAGTATAAAAAGGGCATTGTGGGTAAAGTCCTCCAACCGTGAGCAAGGCCATTGTGGCTGAAACGCGTTGGTGTGACTCACAGACGGGGTCCTGATGGTTTGATTAATAAAAGAAACTGACCTGTGAATCCTGAGTGCGGCGTAATCTTATTCTAAAAATAATTTGGGCCACGGATTAGGCCTCACGCAAGCACCTGCTATTGAGCGCTCTGACGAAGGATCCAATTGAGGGGGAAAAAAAAGATATATATATATATATATAGATAGATGGATAGATAGATGGATAGATAGATGGATAGATAGATGGATAGATAGATAGATGGATAGATAGTTTAGCTAGTTAGGCTGAAGTTTCTATCAAAAAGGTGATTTTCAGTTGCCTCTATCTTTCGCGCCCATTGATAAATCTTCATGAAATTTTCCAAACAAATTTGCCCAGTACTTCCCATGGGGTCTTTAAGGTTTTGGGGTGTTTTGTTTAGCGGGTCCTGAGAAAAAGGACAGGGTCCCAAAATGTGTTTTCCCCATGTTAATTCCCACAAGACTTTTAGACATGATCACAGCCCGTACCGCTGGACGGAATTACTCCAAATTTGTCAGGTAACTGGATCTTCGTACAAAGTGAGTTAGCCTTTCACAGACTCATACAAATGCTCACACACTAACTCACTGATCCACAGAACCACTTACACATCAAATGGATATGGCAGTCTTTGTGTGGCTTTATGAATGGTTGTACAAAGCAAACACAAGAAGATGATGGACGGGGCACTGAAACTTTTCAGACACTCACCCCCAGTCACAGATCTGGGTTGAATCCATCATCGTTCTTTAGCTCACTTCGCCACCCCAGTTCAGACAAAGCTATATGCAAATCAGTCTTGAACCTGTGCCTCATGGGAACAGTCCAGCCCGAACTGCCAAGCCATGTCTTCCCTGGTCTGGAAACAAGCATCCTGGGACCGGTTTCGGGCTAACAGCCCTCATCAGCCAGGCTAGCTTGAATCCAGTGGCAAAGTGAGCAAGGGACCCACGTCTGGGCATACCCTGCCAACTTAGGGTGAACAAAGCAAATACAAGGAGATGATGGACAGAGCGCTGAAACTTTTCAGACATTCACCCCCTGTCACAGATCTGGGTTGAATCCATCATCGTTCTTTAGCTCACTTCGCCCCCCCAGTTCAGACACAGCTAATGCAAATCAGTCTTGAACCTGTGCCTCATGGGAACAGTGCAGCCCGAACTGCCAAGCCATGTCTTCCCTGGGCCCGGAAACAAGCATCCTTGGACCGGTTTCGGGCTAACTGTCCTTATCAGCCAGGCTAGCTTGAATCCGGTGGCAAAGTGAGCAAGGGACCCAAGTCTGAGCATACCCTACCAACTTAGGGCGCACAAAGCAAACACAAAGAGATGATGGACGGAGCGCTGAAACTTTTCTGTGATCTGTGACTGTATGGGTTTGTGAATGGGTGTGAGAGTCTCTATTGGTATGTGAATGGGTGTATCAGTGTCTCAATGGGTATGTGAATGAGTGTGACAGAATCTGTAGTGGGGTTGTGCATGGGTGTGACAGTGACTGTATGGGTTTGTGAATTGGTGTGAAAGTCTCTGTGGGGATGTGAATGGGTGTGACAGTGTCTCTCTGGTCATGTAAATGGGTGTGACAGTGTCTGTATTGGCATAACAGTGGATGTGAGAGTTTCTGTATGGGTATGTGAGTGTGTGTTAGTTTGGTAAAGAACGGTTCCCCTGTACACAATATAAGATTGCCTTTCTACAAGAAAATACACAATTGAAAAAAGTGTTTGCCTTAGGCAAGGCGTTGAAGAATTGCTAGTGTGGGCAAAAACAAAAAACAAAATTAGTGCTATAAACATCGAATAGACAATGATATCCCAAAAACTGATAATAAATCATTTATTATATATAAATATTGATATATATTTTTGTAATTTCTTTTTGTATATTGTTAAAATACATTCATTTTTCTTTGATTATATCTATTTACAGTAGAAACGAAATTCTTTGTATACATTACAGATGTCACACAAGATGATACAGTGAACATTGTTGTAACTCATCTAGGTAATACAGTGTATAAACTAGGCTAATCTGTATTTTAATCAGTGCAGTATATGTTTAGTTTTTCTATCTTATACAGATAACTTGCATTTTGATGATTTTGTGAAACTAGCGGTAGGATGTACACACACTACGAGCGTTTCGGCATTGCCTTCCTCAGGAATCCGTCTCAGTAAACTCTGCAATAATGAAATTCAGCAACAAAAGAAAATGAGTTTCACTGCCCACACTGAAGCTTGAATGAAATAAAAACATATGGGAGATACCCCGGAAAAGATGACTGAATGGATGTACATAGAGTAGACCTTTAGAGTTGTGAACCATATAAAAAACAACCTAGTAGAAGTTTTGGATAATAGAAGATTTGGTGAATCTAGAATAGCACCAAAAGTGTGAAAGGAAAAGTGCACACTTCATTCCTAAAAGTGAGTGGAACGCAAGAGAGCTAATTTCACAGAGTGAGCTCATCATTATGTCTATTGGGTTTACCTCTATAGAACTGTATATATAGAGATCCGTTAGTTCTTTAAGGCAGGGGAGTAAACTCCAGGTGAATTTCTCGATACAGTCTATGTCTCCTGTGTGGAGATACAGAGACTTATATTACCGACTTTCCAATATGATTAATTTTAATGAAAACTTCTTTCTTGATGATATTGTTTCTGGGGGAAATGTATGTTACCTTTTTAGATGCACACAGCTTACTCACAGTTTTTTTCCCTCATTTGTACATTTCGCGTGTGATATTCACAAGATTTTATCTTTTCAGTGTGCATTCTACGGTGACACACACACCTCGTTTCATTGTGCCTTTATTAAATTGCGGAATTTACGACGCTGACACGCACAGCTTCATCCTTCGTGCGTTTCAAGCATTCAGCAACACATCTACCCTACGTCATGTATTTCAGTGTTCTTTAACACTACGCTGACATACACAGTTCTTTTTTCCAGTTATCTACATTGTATTCAAACGCTGATACGCACAGCTTATGGTGGGTGTTTGTCGTGTTTATCCATCACAACGCTGATATACACAGCTCCTCTTTCATGACTTTTACAAGTAGTTTTGCCGACTGTGTGTTTCAAACTCGTTGGGATTCTCAACTCTTAACACGCACAGCCCTTTTGATATTTTGTTTTTCTTAAATTGCATGTTTTAACTTTTTTTCGCCTTAGTACACACTCTATACATTTTAATATGTCTTTTTAATATTCCTTCCTCCATTCTAGTTCATACGTTTTAGCACAGTTTTATTTACCTTTTTGCATGGAAAGATTACAGACACATTATTTTTAATAATGTGTACTCTTCAGTCAGTCAATCCTCCGCCAGCTTTTTTGGACACTCCTGGGGAACCACCAATCAGATGGGACGTTTGGCATGATGCCTTTGAAACCTACTTAGGAGCAATAGGTGCATCCAGATTCGCTGCAGATAGAAAGAAAAGTCTACTTCTACACTCTCTAGGTTTCGAAGGGAGGTCAATTTTTAAACATCTACCAAGTCTTCCACAAGGTGATCCTGCACTGAACGACGTGTACCAAGAAACTGTAGAAAAACTCAAACTGCGCTTTGACAAGCAACCGAGTCTCTTGGCATAAGTTCTTTAAGAGAAAACAATGTGAAGGTGAAGATGTCGATTCATATATTTCAGTGTTACGAAGGTTGGCGGCTGATTGTAGGTTTGAAAACTTTACCAACGAACTGATCAGAGACCAGTTTGTGTGCCATTGTAAGGATAAAAATATAAGACAGAAACTACTTACTATGGGTGACCCTTCCTTGGATGAAACTATAAAATTAGCTAAAAGCATTGAGATCTCGATGGTCTCTCTAAATGAGTTGGAGGAGAAAGTTGTAGAATCTGTCAATGCCACTAATCTTAATTCTTCCCTTAAAACGAGTAAGAAGCCTTTCAAATATTTTGCTAACAAAGTGGTAAAGTCAACCAAGTCTTCCATGCCTGTCAGTACTGATACTGCAATTTGTATAAGGTGTGGTAACTCGCCTCATTCTATGGGATCGCGATGTCCTGCTTCTAATGTCACCTGTAATTATTGTAAAATAGTCGGACATTTTGCAAAAGTCTGCCTAAAGGTAAAGGGTCAAAAGAATTTTAAGAAACCCACTGTCTGCATGATTGATTCTGAATCTTCTTCCGACTCTGAAGTGGTTTTTGTTGTTAATGACCTTTCCGTTTGTGAAGTCATAGAAGGGGATCCTAAAGACTGTGTTGATCCAATAGTGGATATTCAGGTTGGAAGCAAATGTATCAAGCTCCTAGTTGATTCTGGTGCCAAAATAACCATGATCACCCAGAAACTCTTTGATGAAACTTGGGAAGGTACTCAACCCCTTCTTCCGCCCGACCACACACCAGTATCATATGAAGGTCGGAAAATTGATCTTTTGGGATATTTTGAAAAGGCGATGTGTTTCAAAGGAAGAAGCATTAGAGGGAAAATCTACGTTTCTGTCAAAGGACTTAATATTTTAGGTTAGTTCCACCAAGGACTTTTTAAGATGGTCCTGGAACCACAGAGCATGTCCTTGTTGTTGGGTGTTCAAATGAAGTCCAAGTCCTTCAAGACAAATTTCCCTCTGTTTTCAGTTCTGACCTAGGTAAAATTAAGGGATTCAAACACAGAGAAATAGTTAAAGAAGGATCTTTGCCTGTAAAGCACAAGCTCAGGGGTGTACCCTATAGTATCAAGGAAGATTTAGACAAGGAATTAAGACAACTGTGTGAGAAAGGAGTTATTGAGCCAGCAGAGTCCTCGCTTAGGCTTTCTCCTTTGGTTGTTGCTAGGAAGAGGTGTGGTCAACTCAGAGTGTGTGTTGACTTAAGGTCCCTAAACAAAGAGATTTGGGTGGACACGCATCCTCTTCCTAAAATCAATGATATGTTTGCATCAACCAAAGGTGCAAAGTTCTTCACTAAACTAGATCTGGCTAGCGCTTATCACCAGGTTGAATTACATCCTGAGTCGCGTCATCTTACCGCCTTCATCTCTCCTCTGGGGACGTTTCAATATCGGCGCATGCCTTTCGGGTTGGCATCGGCAGCGTCGGTATTTCAAAGGGTGATGAGCAACATCCTCAGAGGAGTTGACGGAGTATTGGTCTTCCAAGATGATGTACTCATTTTTGCAAAGGATGTTTCTTCACATGATCTTATCCTACACCAAATTTTGGGTTTATTTTAAGAGCATGGTGTTGTTTTAAAATAAGAAAAATTTAAGTTCTTTTGTACAGAAGTGGAATATTTAGGTCATATTCTCACTCAAGATGGTATCAAGCTCAGACCTGGTCTCTTAGAAGCAATCTCCAATGCTGCTACTCCTGAAGACAAAACTGTAGTCAAATCTCTTTTGGGATTATGTGAGTACTATTCGAGGTTCATTCCTCATTATGCTATGATAGTTCGTCCGATTAGCAATCTTCTTAAGAAAGGAACTAAATTTGTGTGTAGTAATGAATGTGTCTTGGCTTTCCAGGAGGTTAAGAACCGTGCTGGTTAACTGTCGATGCCAGTCAAGTAGGTTTGTTTGACATGCATTTACCTCTGACACCATTGATCACAAATATGTCTTTTCTCAGCTAGCCTATTTAATGACTGCGAGTTATAAATCAATTGTTACAATCACTTGTTTGTTTGAAACAGAAAGAACACTACTTCATTTCACAATACACGTGTCCTATACATAAAACAGTGACGAATATTTACATTTTGTACAGTGACTTCATGACATATCATACAACATGAAAAAAGTGCTTTAAACAGACAAAAAAGTTATTGCATAACAATAATAAGGTGTCCACTTTTGTGTGTCTTTGGGAACTCAAGCCAATTGGCTCCTCAAGTTTTAACTATTAATGTGGTCCTGAGCAGAGTCAGATAATTGTGACGTAATGATTCAGGGGAGCAATAGACTGATTTGCTATTTGGGCTCTCTGGGGGACACTGATGTCTGATTTGTTCTATCCCAAGCGTGTCTGGTTCTCTGCTAGCCAGCCGACGTGTTTCGACCTATATCGTATTGGACCTATATTGTGTTCATAAGGTCGTCTTCAGGGCTGTTATATGGTTCAAGTGGGACATCTATTCCTGTGGGGACAAAGATATGCCTATTTTAGTTTGTATACTAAAATGGGTTGTTCTGAAAACATGATTGTTTTGGAAACTTACGTACACTTAGTTGAGGGTTGCTGTTTCGTCCTTGCCTATAATACACAAATATAACAGATCAATGAAGTGAGAATTTACACTCACTAGTTTGAATTTTGCCTCGTTATAATCATTCTGCTTAGTTGGTACATACCCTAAATGGCGATTCTTGGAGTAAAGGACCGACGTGCGTGGTTGATCATGTCCTGCTTGCTGTAGCTAATTGCTCTATAAAAAAGGCAGAGGGTGGAGAGGAGAGTGATTTAATTGTGTAAGAAAGTCCAAGTAATGTGGTTAGTTTTTTGAGTGAAGACATGCCTTATCCGTCTGGTTTTGTGCTCTTATCTTGTTAGTTGCTGCAATGTGGGGGCGTGGCCGCGCTATCTTTGAGTTCGAAAGTCTTAACGATCCTGACCGTGCGTGGTGAAAGGCTGTGGTTACTGGTGCTCGTCCCCCTTATTGCGTGGTGTTAGGACTTTAAGTGCCAGTTCTGTCTCCCCGGATTATTATGGACTACAGGCGTGGTGTAGTTACGTCTCCAATATCATAGCGATTTCTCTAAATTGACTGATGCTTTAGGATATCGTGTGCCCCTTCGAGTCACCGCATGCTTGTGAAGGGACCGCTCGTGTAATCGCATTTCGTACCTTTCTTATGGTGGCGGACCGGCTCACTTTGTGTTCAGTGTTTTTCTTCCTCCACGTCTTCGGCGTTTCCTTCCTTCACGTCTCCGGCATTTGTGAAATGCTTCGTTTTGGTGGTGTGCATTGATTGGTTCTTGTAGAGCTTCCGGCGTGATTACGCGCGACGTCGTTATGGTAACGGGGGTGTTGCTTTGGAGCTCTGTTGTTTGAATCGGAAAGCTTTAACGCGGCGTGTCCATGTATATTATTATCGCTGTTGAGCATTTCTATCCTTTTTGCTGTCATGTTTTTATGAGAGAGGCAGAAGTTTTTAGCATATACTCGCTTCTGAGTGAGTTGATTCCATTTCTCCAGAGACCAACCTACTTAATTTCAATGTTTAGTTACCTGATATTGAATAAAGATTATAAGACGCTTGTTGCTGTCAATACAAGCTTTTTGATGTTTCTCATGTGTTTCAAATTTGTTGCTTGTTTGAATAATTCAGTTGCTTATGTTGATGGACGTATCTTCATTCTTCTTGTATTCAAGCTTCTTTGCTTCGGGAGGAGGTGACAGATGGAACCCTTCTTTTAAGTGATGTGTGATACTTCCGTCATCTCGTTTAGCCCGTTTTCGATGGTTCCCAGGAACATGATGGTTTTTGCTTCAGTTTTGGATAGTATTGCGTCGACGTTTTTGCCTATAATATGGCGCAGAACTGTCCACTTGAGGTCATTTGGACCATGGTTTTTTTCAATGCAATGTGATACCATCGGGGCATTGGGTGTTTTGCATTTGATCCTTGAGCGGTGTTGAGAAATGCGATTTTTTACAGATTGGGTAGTTTTCCCGATGTATGCCAATGGGCATGGGCAAAGAACACAGTATATAACGTTGTGTGTGTTACAATTGGTAAAGTTTTCATGAATTATATATTTCTGCCCATACACAAACTTGGTACCTTCTAATGTGCTGTCGCAAGATACACAAGTACCACATTTTCTGTGTCCTTTAATTGGAGGTAGTGAAAGCATGGTCCTCAAGGATGTTGCTGGTTGTTTGAAGATCGTATTGGCTCGCACCAATTTTTCTCGTATACTTGTGTTTTTTTTAGAGCAAATATTGGTATCTGTGTGAAAGCTGGTATGCTTTTTATTGTGTCCCAATTTTTTCGAATGATTTGTTGCATCTCAGTTGTTCAGCCTGAAAATGTCGTGACGCATACAAGGGGTGTACTTTTTTTCTCTGGTCTTGGGGTAAGGAGAGAATCTCTAGGGGTGTACCAAGCCCATTTTAGTGCCTTCTTGAGGAGTTTTTTGGGGTAATTCCTCTTTAGCAGTTTATCCATTAGTGTGAACGCATTGCTGAAATAGTCGTCTTTTTATGAGCAGTTCCGCCTTATCCTCAGGAACTGGCTGAAAGGAAGGTTTTCACGTAAATTGCGTTGATGGAAGCTTGTAAAGGGTAGGAATGTGTTTCTGTCCGTTTTTTTGGTGTAGAGTGTAGTGTATAAATGGCCCTCTTCGTGTTTGATTAAGAGGTCCAAAAAATTCATTTCTGCTTTATTGTAATTGACTGTAAATTGAATGTTTGGGTTCCTGTTGTTTAGCCAGGCCACAAAGGTTTCTAATGTTTGTTCATCGCCTCTCCATAGAAGGAAAACATCATCGATGTAACGGCGCCACATTTTGATGTGCCCATCGTAGGGGTTGTTATTGTAGACCCATTTTTCTTCGTAGAGAGCCATAAACATTATGGCCATTTCTGGGGCGAAGGGACAACCCATCGCGGTTCCCATGGTTTGTAAAAATTGTGTTTCATTGAAGGTAAAGAAGTTGTATTTCAAGCAGATTTCTGCTAGTTGAATGAGGTAGATCGTTGGTACATTGTGTGGTCGGGTGCGTTTGTCAAGGAACACTTGCAGAGCTTCTAAACCAGCCTCTTGTGGAATGTTGGAGTACAGACTGACGATGTCAAGAGTCACTAGGAATTCATTTTCTACATCAAAGGGGACGTTTTCCAGCATGGTGATTGCCTGCATGGTATCTTTGACATAGCTTGGTGTATCACAAACCAGTGGTTTTAAAAAGGTGTCCACATATTTGGCCGGTCTTTCCAGTATCGAGTTGACTCCTGAGATTATGGGTCTGCCTGGCGGATTGCTAGAGTCCTTGTGTACTTTGGGAAGGGCATACATGATGGGTGTCCTTGGATTATCGTTGATCAAGAATTGTGACTCTTTTCTTGTTAGCCAGCCTTCTTCTTTTCCAATATTTATGATAGGCAGGAGTTTTTCTTTGATTTTATTGTTCCAATCTTCATTTGTTTTTCTGTAGTATTTATTGTCCGCTAGTTGTCGCTGTACTTCCAACTCGTAGTTTTCTCTCGGCCAGATGACGATTCCTCCTCCCTTATCTGCCGGTTTTATTATGAGACTCTTGTTGTGTGATAGGTGGTCTAAAGCTTCCATTTCTTTTTTTGTAAGGTTCCATTTGGTGAATGTTTTCTTTTTTTCTAAGTTGTCCAAGTCTCTTAATACATTTTTCTCAAATGTTAGGAGTTCTATTGGCATATTGGATGCGTTGGGAAAAAAAGTCGAGGGATTTTTTAAACCTGAAAAGTTTCGGGATGTTATTTCTTCTCTTTCTTGGAAGAATATTTTGAGTCTCATCTTTCGAAATAATTGAATTATTTCCATTTTGGTTTGGGGGAGGTCTGGTCTCACAGTGGGAATGAATGATAAGCCTTTCTGGAGTACTTTGGTTTCGTCTGTTGAAAGGACATAGTTTGATAGGTTGTATATGGAGTCAATTTCTTCCATTACCAACGGTATACATTTCTCCTGGTTGTGATATCCCCTTGGTATTGATTCGGTTGGGGATTGTACCATCTGTTTGCTCGTGGTCGGCCTCTTGGTCGGCTGTTGCCTCTGTCTAAAAAAGGAGCCGGCTGGTAGAATGGTCTTTGTTGGTTGTTTCTAGTGGCCGTAGGGCCCTCACTCTCACTTGAGGTCCCAGAGGAGGATGAGGCGTCCGAGAATGTAAGGAACCTTCTTTTGCTTCTGCCTCCGTATGTGCTGAGAGCTCCGGTGTTTTGAGGCTGTCTGTAATACTGCATCAAAAAAGGGAAGAGGGGGGACCAGGAGCTGGTTCATGGTCCAGTGCCTATGCTCCGAAATGTCAATGAGAAAATCACTAGAAGGCACTGTTCCGGGGTGGGTATGGTCAACAATCAGCCAAGTCCAACCCAAAAATTAAGAGGGTGAACAAAGAAGAGATAGGGTCTAGGGTCAGGTACTAAAGATGGGGGGAGACAGCAAAGTGTCTCTTGTTGCCCTCACACACCCCGAAGGATGTCATGCTTCATCATCGGGCGTGTGCTCCTCGTCGGGCCGGCGGTGCAATGCCCTACGGGTCCCCCGAAGGGTCTCTTTGGCGGAGATCTTTTAGAGAGCTGCCGATGGGTGCATGCGGGTATGTGGAGGGAGAGTACCAGGATAAGTGGTGGGGGTAGTGTGTGCAAAGATAAAAATACCTAAGGGTTGCCTAAGGGAGTATTTTATTAAAGAGGTACCCTTGGTACAATAAAAACGTGAGTTATAAGTTACCTTTCAAGACGTAATGTGTCTATGGTAGCTGGAAAAAATGGTCGACATGTTTCGCGCCTTAAGTGGTCAGAACGATCCCTGGCGTTTCATCAGGACCAGTAAGAGTGGGTGATGTATAAGGGGTGCACAGACTAAGTGTAGTGAGAGGGGTAATAATCACCCTATCACTAGGCAACAGGGGGGAATTTAGTGTCTCCTATCCAGGTAGTGTGTGATCAAGGAGTATGTTATGCCCCCTTTGCAATAGACCTAGACCAAAAAGAAAATAATACACATAACACAAAACAGAGGTTAAAATCCATATGCGGAAGTGCCATATCATTCGGCATATGTAAGAAGCGGTGAGACAACACATACTGCTTGGAGACAGTCATACTATCACATACCAATGGCCCAAGTATTAATGAGCTTAGAGGAGCGAACAGCTCGGGTGATGTCCCATGTCAGCCATGGATGATAAGTGTCGGGGCCCGGTGGGGGTCACAGAATCCAGCAATGAAAAGGGGTGGGGGCTGGGTATCTCCTGCCTCCCATGGGCGACATCAACCTACACCAGGCTGGACAGTGGGCTCACCAAACGTGTAGCGGCTGACGAGACTTACAGAGATAGTCATATCGCTAAGGATAGTGGCTACACATACACCCCCGCACGTTACCTTGCGGGAAAATCAAGGGTGTATTCTTACCTAAGAAGGGAGTTGGGATTACTCCTTGAGTTTAAGCGGCGTAGGAGGCCCACACCATCTAGGGCTGATAACCGGTAGTTGTAGGTATCATCAAAGAGCCAGCCCAGCGGGTAGAGGAAACAATATTTAAGTGGTAAAGCATTAGAAACACTACACATATCTATGGCGCAAGGTAGAGACTTACGTTAGGATGAAGAGTGTAGTTGCCTCGAGGAATACTCACGGGTTACTCAGGTGACGGCACTGGAAACCTGTCCGATCCAGACGCCAGCTCGAAGTTAGGCAAACAACGCCCTGACTCGTGTTTTTAAAGTGTGGGGCTTAGGTACGAGGGAGGTGCCTGTTTCCGGTAATGAAAAAACGCTCGATCAGTGAACCCGGAGCTGCCCATGAGTGAGGGATTCCCGGGTCTCAGTGTTCTCTCGCGCATGCGTGTCTCGTAGTTCGCGCATGCGTGGAGGGAATAGTGTTTGTCATTCAGCGCATGCGGGACGTGAAGGGACTCCTGTATAATCGTGCCAAGGTAGAGAGATGGGGTGTCCCCAATTTCACATCGAAGGAACAACCTTACGGATGAGAGACAGGCGTGATATCAGTCATGAGCCCCAGACAAGGGGGTGATAGCCTTGAGGCGTCAAGGCATCTTGGTTGTTGTAGTGGTTCAGTGCAGTACCTCAAAGGAGGTAAAGTGGTAAATGAACATACCCATAAAGAATGTACTTGAATGTTGCCATGTTATAGTTCAGACCATGGGATATCATCATTAAGTCCCTGGGTATCCGTACGTAGGCGGTGAACCCAGCGTTGTTCCCGCCTAAAGAGGGACTCGCTGGTCCAGTTGGTATTGGCTTTCAGAATGGTCCACTGGATTGCCTCACACGGGTGACCCTTTTCCAAGAAGTGGTTTGTCAATTTAGTGGCTGAGCGAGCTCGCCTGACAGTACTTTTATGCTCACTAATCCTTATCTTGATGGGTCTGGTGGTCATTCCGACGTAGCGCAGATCGCATGGGCACGAGATCAGATATATGCAATTAGTGGTATTGCAATTTGTATGTTTTGTTGTTCCCATTTTAGATTGCCCAGCTGTAAGAATTTAGTGTGTCGTGTGGAGGCACAGGCACTGCATGTGCCGCACGGGTAGTGGCCTTTAACTGTTGGGAGGTCCCAGAGGGTGTTCTCCTTTCTCACCTGTTTCGGACGTGGTCGTGTGTTGCTCAGTTCGTCTCTGAGATTTGCAGTTCTTTTGAAGGCGAAGCGAGGTGTGGGGAATGTTCAAGGCATCGCTGTTTAAGATTTTCCAATTGCCATTGATGATCCTTTTGATTTTATTTGAGAGAGGGGTAAATGTGGTGACACAGGTGATCAAGTTATTAGTATCGGGCTCTCTTGTTTCTAGGAGGCCCTCACGAGTGTTGTTTCTGGCCCGTTTTTTGGCCTGCTTGATCACTTTTACCGGGTAGTGCCTCTCTGTCAGGTTCTCTGTTAAGGTGTTGGCTTGCATGTCAAAATCCTGTATCTTACTGCAGTTGCGTCTAATCCTTAGAAACTGGCCATATGGTAGATTTTCCCTTAAGGCTTTAGGGTGGTGGCTCTTGAAACTCAGAAGACTGTTGCAATTGGTCTCTTTCTTGTATGTGCTGGTATGTAGTATCCCGTTTTCAAGTTGGATAGATAGATCCAAGAAAGGGATTGTCTCCTTGCTAGAAGTCATAGTGAAGCGTAGGTGGGGGTCTTGATTGTTTATCCATTCGAAGAATTCCAGTGTCACAGATGCCGGACCTCTCCATAGGATCAAGACATCATCGATGTACCGTTTCCATGTGACAAGGTGTTGGTGAAATGGGTTGGTGTCTGTAAAGATATGGTTGGATTCAAAATGTGACATGTACAACCCAGCCAGGCTCGGCGCAAAGGTGCTGCCCATACTGGTACCTTGTACCTGGTGATAAATGCTGATTTTGTACATAAAATAGTTGTTGGTTAAAGCCAGAGCAATAAGCGCTGCAATAAAACAGGCCGGAGTTTGGGTGGGGAGTTCTGATTCTAGTAAGAGATTGCTTACTACCTCAATGGTAGCCTCCTGCGGTATATTTGTGTAGAGCGCTTCTACATCCAGTGTTATTAGTAAGTTAATTTCCTCGGTGTTTACTTCATTGATGGTCCGAATGAGATTGAGGACATCGCGGGTATCTTTAAGGTATGCTGGTGTTGCCTGAACCAGAGGACGTAAAAAGTAGTCACTGAACTGGCTCAAAGGTTCCAGGAGGGAGCCAATCCCAGATACGATAGGGCGACCAGGGCACGGGGTCACCCCCTTGTGGATTTTCGGAAGGAGATAAAAATAGGGCATCCTTGGTGTGAGATTAACCAGAAAAGCTGCTTCTTTCGACGTAATCCATCCTTCTGTTGCTGCTTCATTGACCATGACACGGATCTGACCCAGTAGTCTTGTGGTGGGGTCAGTCTCAAGAATCTCGTAGTACTCAGAGTTGTTGAGTTGGCGTAGACACTCCTGTTCGTAGTCCTGTGTGTTGAGGATTACCGTGGCGCCCCCTTTGTCAGCCGGTTTTATGATAATAGTTTCGTCATTTTTGAGAGTGGTTACCGCATTGCGTAGTCTTTTTGGAAAGTTGTTGTAAGAACTGGGAGGTGTCTGTAATACTCCTTGTCCAAGTATGGGTAGGCCTTGATTTCTGAAAAGTTGGTTATATCTTTTTGTAATTTTAATCTTTTGGCGTCTTCTGTTTTTTTTTTGAAGATCGTGTTTTCTTTTTCCAATTTGGACAGGAGATTTTGTGCGTTCTCTATTGCTGAATTGTTTAGTAAGGCTTCTTCCAATTCTTTGATTAATTCTAGTTCTTTGATACTCAAGCGCTCTGCAGTTTTAATTGAGTGGAACATCCAGTCTCTTGAGCATTTAGTACCGATGTGACTGAATCCTTCTAGATATTCTGGTTGATCTGTGAATATCACTGGTATGTTCTTGACTTGTAGTCCAGACGGTATTGTGCCGGCTCTTAGGTGTTCCAGTAATGCTTCACCGTGTAGGGCTGTCCGTATTTGTTTTTTCTTAAGTCTAGTTATTTTTTCCAGGTCTGATTGTTGAGCAAAACTTGTTGGGTTCTTTCCTAGATTGAATGTGGATGGGCGTTTTAAGAGTTCTTCAATGTCCTCCTCTCTGATGCTTAGAGTTTTAGGTTCTGTCATTGATATGTAGGGAGTGGGGTCTGTAGGGGGTTTCTCTGGAGTCTAATTTCACCTGATTTCTGGGTACGTAAGTTTGACTAAAACAGTGAAATTTTTAGTGATTTTGGACAAGGTTGGTGCGCAAAATGGAGGTGTTCAATTGTAATTTTTAGGCGCCTAGATTGCTTTGGTCTAGGTGGCAAGGGCTTTTATTTCCCTAAGTAGAGAAATTCTACCTATACCCTCGTGGGCCTGGTGCCCACTCTGCATAGAGATACAAAAAATGGGGGGAAGATTCAATAAGGTGTACAAAGGCTGGAATCTATACTAACTTTCTTTGACATGCATTTACCTCTGACACCATTGATCACAAATATGTCTTTTCTCGGCTTGCCTATTTAATGACTGCGAGTTATAAATCAATTGTTACAATCACTTGTTTGTTTGAAACAGAAAGAACACTACTTCATTTCACAATACACGTGTCCTATACATAAAACAGTGACGAATATTTACATTTTGTACAGTGACTTCATGACATATCATACAACATGAAAAAAGTGCTTTAAACAGACGAAAAAGTTATTGCATAACAATAATAAGGTGTCCACTTTTGTGTGTCTTTGGGAACTCAAGCCAATTGGCTCCTCAAGTTTTAACTATTAATGTGGTCCTGAGCAGAGTCAGATAATTGTGACGTAATGATTCAGGGGAGCAATAGACTGATTTGCTATTTGGGCTCTCTGGGGGACACTGATGTCTGATTTGTTCTATCCCAAGCGTGTCTGGATCTCTGCTAGCCAGCCGACGCGTTTCGACCTATATCGTATTGGACCTATATTGTGTTCATAAGGTCGTCTTCAGGGCTGTTATATGGTTCAAGTGGGACATCTATTCCTGTGGGGACAAAGATATGCCTATTTTAGTTTGTATACTAAAATGGGTTGTTCTGAAAACATGATTGTTTTGCAAACTTACGTACACTCAGTTGAGGGTTGCTGTTTCGTCTTTGCCTATAATACACAAATATAACAGATCAATGAAGTGAGAATTTACACTCACTAGTTTGAGTTTTGCCTCGTTATAATCATTCTGCTTAGTTGGTACATACCCTAAACGGCGATTCTTGGAGTAAAGGACCGACGTGCGTGGTTGATCATGTCCTGCTTGCTGTAGCTAATTGCTCTATAAAAAAGGCAGAGGGTGGAGGGGAGAGTGATTTAATTGTGTAAGAAAGTCCAAGTAATGTGGTTAGATTTTTGAGTGAAGACATGCCTTATCCGTCTGGTTTTGTGCTCTTATCTTGTTAGTTGCTGCAATGTGGGGGCGTGGCCGCGCTATCTTTGAGTTCAAAAGTCTTAACGATCCTGACCGTGCGTGGTGAAAGGCTGTGGTTACTGGTGCTCGTCCCCCTTATTTTTGCGTACCACGGTTGCGTGGTGTTAGGACTTTAAGTGCCGGTTTTGTCTCCCCGGATTATTACGGACTACAGGCGTGGTGTAGTTACGTCTCCTATATCATAGCGATTTCTCTAAATTGACCGATGCTTTAGGATATCGTGTGCCCCTTCGAGTCACCGCATGCTGGTGAAGGGACCGCTCGTGTAATCGCATTTCGTACCTTTCTTATGGTGGCGGACCGGCTCACTTTGTGTTCGGTGTTTTTCTTCCTCCACGTCTTCGGCGTTTCCTTCCTTCACGTCTCCGGCATTTGTGAAATGCTTCGTTTTGGTGGTGTGCATTGATTGGTTCTTGTAGAGCTTCCGGCGTGATTACGCGCGACGTCGTTATGGTAACGGGGGTGTTGCTTTGGAGCTCTGTTGTTTGAATCGGAAAGCTTTAACGCGGCGTGTCCATGTATATTATTATCGCTGTTGAGCATTTCTATCCTTTTTGCTGTCATGTTTTTATGAGAGAGGCAGAATTTTTTAGCTCTGCAAGTGTTCCTTGACAAACGCACCTGACCACACAATGTACCAACGATCTACCTCATTCAACTAGCAGAAATCTGCTTGAAATACAACTTCTTTACCTTCAATGAAACACAATTTTTACAAACCATGGGAACCGTGATGGGTTGTCCCTTCGCCCCAGAAATGGCCATAATGTTTATGGCTCTCTACGAAGAAAAATGGGTCTACAATAACAAGCCCTACGATGGGCACATCAAAATGTGGCGCCGTTACATCGATGATGTTTTCCTTCTATGGAGAGGCGATGAACAAACATTAGAAACCTTTGTGGCCTGGCTAAACAACAGGAACCCAAACATTCAATTTACAGTCAATTACAATTCAATTCAATTCAATAATACTTTATTTCGACCTGTTTCGGCCATAAAAGTAACAATAAAAACACAATACAATAAAATACAGAATAAAAACATCATCAGTTAATAAAAGACAAAATTTTTTCAGCTAACACCCCAGATTAGTCTAGGCACTGTTTCGAATTAAAAAACTCCTTTTTATCCAGAATGCATGGAGATACTTGGAAAGTGCAAACACAATGTGGGCTGCTGTATTAGATTTAAAGACTCTAAGTGCATCTGCATATTTACGAAAGCCCAGGTTCCTACAAACAGGTATAATCCAGTGCTTCCGAGCTCTGCTATACATGGGACAGAAGAAAAGAATGTGGCATTCATTCTCTAGATCCGAGCCACAGCCAGGGCATTTGGAAACCCCGGAGCTAGACCACTTGTTTGTGAAACATGCAAGGGGGAGGCAGCCGAACCTCCATTGGATGTATAACTTTCTGGCCAGCACAGGGTAGATTACATTTAAATAATCCTCAAAGGAGTATACAGATTTGTACTCTAAAAATGAATTTACCATAGGACCAATGTGTGAGTTATGCAGCCAAACACTAGTGCATCTAGCTCTATATGACTGGGTAAGGTGTTTTCCTGAGATCACACTACAGGCAATCGCTGGCTGGTACCACAAATCCGCAAGACCCATTAACATTAGTTCCTGTTTGACATAGGAGAGCCAGGGGATGTGCGCAGCTTTGCTCAGGTTTAATACTTCCTGCAGTTCGGTTCTATATTGTGTGAGTTCAGGAGTTAGCCATAATTTCCTCCAGAATCTAAGGGGTTTAAGAGACAATTCCTACTGGATTGGGAATAGGCCCAGGTCAAGCCGAAGAGGAATAAGGGGGGTACTCTGCGGGAGCATTAGCAGCTGCCTCAAGAATCTGTTCTCCGCTTTAGTTAATTCGGGACTCACAACATACCCCCATAGTTCACCCCCATACAGGGCCGCTGATCTAGCCCTGGTTTTATAAATTTCTAAACCTGGGCTTATGGGCCTATATGTTGAGGCATTGTTCATTTTCAATATTCCACCCGCTGTTTGAGTCAGTTTAAGCTGGGATTTTAAGAGATGGGGCACCCAGGAAAAGTTTTCGCTCAACGTGACACCTAGGTATTGAAAGGTCTGCACTCTCTCAAGCGAAACTGTGTCCAGTATAGGAGGGGGTCTGGTGCGTCGTGGGGGATTAAAAATCATGAATTTAGTTTTGTCTACATTGATTTGTAGACCATGATCAATACAGAATTCGTGGAACCCAACCAATGTACGCTGTATCCCCATGGGTGACTTAGCTAATAAGAGAGTATCGTCGGCAAACATTATTGCCGCGATTTTCTTACCTGCCAGCCTGGGTGCATCGTTGTTTAGAACTGCATCCAGGCGAGAGATCAACCCATTCACGTACAGGCAGAACAAAGTGGGTGCAAGGACACACCCTTGCCTAACTCCCTTGTCTACCGGGAACCTTGCGGACAAAACTCCTCCCCTCGCACACCTGACTTGCGCAAAATTCTGAGTGTGCAATCTCACTAATATGTTCAACAAAGCATTAGGTACTCCCATGTCCCGGAGAACAGCCCACAATTTCCCCCTAGGCACAGTGTCAAATGCTGAACGGAGATCAACGAACACCATATAGAGGCTGCCACCCTCTATAGTGACGGTCTTCCAGTATAGCATAGCTAGGCGGAATAGCTGATCCGTGGTGTATGTTTTACTCCTAAAGCCAGCCTGGTAGGGTGACAAAATATTATTCTCATTGATCCACTCTTGCAGGCGATCTAAAATAAGTCGCGCAAATATTTTTTGGGGGACATCAATGAGACTGATAGGTCTGTAATTTGCTGGGAGCAGAGGCGACCCCTTTTTGTAGATAGGTATAATCTCTGCTCCCAGCCACGACCCGGGAACTTCAGCGCCTCGCAAGATGTTATTAAATAGAGCGCACAGATAGGGTGCCCAAATCAGGGGCTGGTCCTTAAACATGTCACCTGGAAGTTTGTCTAAACCTGGGGCTTTGCCCCACATCATTTTTCCCAGGGCAATGATAGTATCCTCGTGTGTAAAGGCCAAGGTCTCAACCTCGTCAACTCCAAGTGCAAGTGGATAAAAATGCAGAACATCTAGGTCAGAAGATCCTGCATAGAGAGACTTAAAATGGGATTCCCAAACCCCGGGATCTAAATTTACTTCTATAGCCTTGCTGGGTTCTGCAGTCCCATTGTTTACAATTGCCCAGAATCTCCGCGAATCCTTACTAGTAAGTGCAGAGGCAAGATCGTGCCAGCGCTCCCAATCCCAGGCAATTTTTGCCTGTTCCATTATTTCCTTGTAGGAGCATCTGAGGGCACGAATAGTTGAACTATCCGTGCCATCCTTAATTGCATTTACCAAAAGAGTTTTTGACTTCCTGCACGCCGCGTTATACCAGGAGGAAGGGCGGGGCACCATAGGTTTATTGGAGGTTACAACTGGGTTAAAAATATCGGCTAATGAGACCACCAAGTCCTGGTGAAGAGTGAGCAAGTTCACAGAGGGAGCAGAATGCTCTTCCGCGATCAGGATATCCCGTGCTTTGGTGAGAAAGGGGAGAATAGTTGAGTATAATCTAGGGAGGGCATCCCTCTTATCTTGCAGTTTCGCCCATTTGACACGCCGCCTGTTATTAGATAGAACAAGGCCAGGGTCAGATGGCAGTTCGGGATGTCGCTTTAAAGCAAGAGGGGATAACATCTTTAGCACCAGAGCGTTATGATCGCTATCAATCCTGGGCAGTACCTCCAGATCCACGATCTTTGGCCAAAGCCTTGTCTCGACCATAACATAGTCTAGATGAGATTCGTGATCTTTTTTGTTGTACGTGCATCTAGACGGAATGTCCGAGGGTTTCCTACCGTTAACCGCCCTAACTGAATTGTGAAGGGTAAGAGACATAATCTGTGTAGCTAGTGGGGACCAGGCCTTAGCAGGAGCAGAGTTGCATGGAGGAATTCCCCAGAACTCATCCTCTTCCAACAAGGCTCCCTCGTCCATCCCTGGTAGGGGCTCATAATGGCAGTTAAAATCACCTGCAATAATAAACTGGATCTCCCGATTCAAAGAGTCGAGAAAAGCTGAAAGTTCTCTGATGGTTTGAGATTCTCTAGCCAATGCTGTGGGGCGGGAATAAACATTGATTAGGGCTAGTTTAAAAGAGGATTGCCATGTCAGTAAGACACATAAAATGTCAGCTGAATTGGTCTCTATTAGTTCTGCATTGCAACCCAGATGGATACCAACCCACGTGGACAGGCCGCCGGACGGCCTCCCAATGCCACCCCAACGTGCCATGGTATTAAAGGCTACAAACCCCAATCTATGGGCTCCCTCCCTAGCCCAAGTCTCTTTGAATAAAATCACATCGTAGGTGTCTACAAAGGAACCCCATTCAGGGCACTTAAGTTTGGTGCTTATTCCCGCCACGTTCCATGATATTATGGACATTTGCTGGACGTGGCTATTGGGTAGAGATGGAAAAACAGTTGAATGGGGTAGACTCTGCGATGGGTTGAGTTCAATGGGATCCTCGGGGGCAATGATGTCATTGGCTAGATTTTCTGTGGGGTGTTGCTCGATTAGACTACAACCAATACTCTCAAGAGAGTGACCAGAGCTGATCGCTTCAGGGGGAGAAGGTACCTCCCTACTACAGGGAAGCATATTGCCTTCATAAGTTGACTCAACCTGTGGGGAAGCCTGAGTCCCGTCTAGCGACCATATCAGTCAGTCAACCTGATCTAACTGGCTGTACCTGTTGTAGAGGGGGATAAAAGTGCGAGACACGGTATGAGCTTCTCGCCTTGGATGCCCGACACGCCCCCTTCGGGAATGGGATACAAGGGACCATTCAGTTTCTTGACTATCTGTGGATTGACTAGGATAGAAGTAAGAAAGAGGGCATGTTGCAATTTTTGTTTCAAGGTGGGAAAATCCCCCCCTGCAGATATACTCCACTGTTTCGGGGTCCCTAAAATTGACTAGGACACAATCACCCTGTATAGTTTTACGAGTATGCCCTATCCAGCCCACCCTTCTAACCATAATAATCTCACTGTTGACATGGGGGGCAAAGGCCTGTGGGTACACAGCCATTGCATCGTCTTATTCTTTAGGGAGATGTAATCTTCTGTGATGGCTTCACTTATTTCGGGGACTCCTGTGAGAACGACCACAAGGGGGCAGGATTCGGGAGGTAAATCAATTGTCACAGAAGACCCAAGTGCCTCTCCCAGATCTCCCCTTCTTGTCAAACTTCCACTGACACTGCCTTTTGCCACCAGAGCAGGTGCTGGAGTAATGGGAGCAGATGGTTGGATGTTAATGGCCCTGACTTCAGTTTGGAGGGGTGCTGGGTTGACAATATGGGCAGGAACTGCCTGATCTATAATAGGGTGATTAGACAGTTGCTGAGTGTTTGAATTAATTAGGTTGTTTAAGGGTGCAGCTGGGGTTATCCCATCCGGCCTGTTATTGTGATTGCATTTGCAGGGACGTTGCAATTGTGAGGTGTTATGGACGTTTCCCTGAGCTCCATTGATACTGATCTCAAGCTGTGCCAGGTGAGTTGTTATCCTATCTAACCTAGTAAGAATGGGATCGAGTAGGGTGTGCAGCATTGAGTTGAATTGCAGCGGTGTTACAACCCCTTCAATTTGCAGCGGGATGTTAGATGAAACGCCTGCATCGACCATATCAGTGAGGGGAACTGAGTGCGGGGAGCATAACTCAAGAACTTCACTTAACCTGATAGGGACTTCCATGGTTAGATTGTCCCGGCGATTTGGGGTTTTCTTACCCCCAGAATGAATTCTTTTCCCCCTAGGTGCTTTAGATTTATTCTTTGGGGGCGCTATCAGAGTTTTATCCTTTTTATTGCGCAGGATAGGGCCTAAGCACGGCGGTGGAGGGGGACTAATTTTCGATGAAGTTAATAGTTCATCGCAGCTCAAGGTGTCACTTTGTGGAGTGTCATCAATAAATTGGGTCAGTGGGAGTGCAGATGATTTAGCGCCTGTACAATTAGAAATACCCTCAATTGCTCGAGGAGTACAAACAGAAGCTATGGGACCCAGGGAAGACCTTCTGGCCTGGGCAAGTTCTTGCGAAACCCTTCGTTCCATAAGAACTATGCCCTGGTCTATCACTGAGTTGGCTCTGATGATGAAATTATCTAAGGTGCCCGTAAGGTTGTCGTTGCGAGCAGGAATCCTGCCCGTTTTAGAGGCCATTGCGCTAAACTGAGTATGGGGGAAACAATTGCGTTGGAACGTTAGAGTACCCACAGCTATGACAGGCAATGCCTAACACCCACTGTGCCCACTAAACTCTATCAACCCGCAAGCAATACGACAATGTGGATGTAGAGGCCAAATCAAACCTGCACCCAAGTCCGTGAATGAAAGGGACGTGGCCCGGACCGGACTCTTGCGGGCTCGAACGGGCTACAACGGGCCCGCCCTTGGCCCGGGCTTCGCCCGCGCTGCGATCCGCGCTGCGGATTCGCGTAGACGGGACTAAGTAGTGAAGGGGGCGGGGCTGCCGGAGGAGGAGCAGGTGAGCTGAATTAACGGAGCGCAATGCTCCCAGGTCCTCGCAGTCACGTTGTATTAGGCAGTTCAAGGGCCCCACAAGCAGCGTAGCGTCCTGGGCACAAAGAGCAAAAGGAAGACCCAACCTTCAGCACGCCAGCCGAGCTTTTAAGTGGTGGTGAAAGAGCCTGCGAGCGGCTCCCGCGCAGCCGGGGCCGCGAGGCGTGGCGTCGGAATGACCAGCGGGAAGAGGAACAGGTGAGCTGGATTAACGGAGCGCAATGCTCCCAGGTCCTCGCAGTCCCGTTGTATTAGGCAGTTCAAGGGCCCCACAAGCAGCGTAGCGTCCTGGGCACAAAGAGCAAAAGGAAGACCCAACCTTCAGCACGCCAGCCGAGCTTTTAAGTGGTGGTGAAAGAGCCTGCGAGCGGCACCCGCGCAGCGGGGGCCGCGAGGTGTGGCGTCGGAATGACCAGCGGGAAGAGGAACAGGTGAGCTGGATTAACGGAGCGCAATGCTCCCAGGTCCTCGCAGTCCCGTTGTATTAGGCAGTTCAAGGGCCCCACAAGCAGCGTAGCGTCCTGGGCACAAAGAGCAAAAGGAAGACCCAACCTTCAGCACGCCAGCCGAGCTTTTAAGTGGTGGTGAAAGAGCCTGCGAGCGGCTCCCGCGCAGCGGGGGCCGCGAGGCGTGGCGTCGGAATGACCAGCGGGAAGAGGAACAGGTGAGCTGGATTAACGGAGCGCAATGCTCCCAGGTCCTCGCAGTCCCGTTGTATTAGGCAGTTCAAGGGCCCCACAAGCAGCGTAGCGTCCTGGGCACAAAGAGCAAAAGGAAGACCCAACCTTCAGCACGCCAGCCGAGCTTTTAAGTGGTGGTGAAAGAGCCTGCGAGCGGCGCCCGCGCAGCGGGGGCCGCGAGGCGTGGCGTCGGAATGACCAGCGGGAAGAGGAACAGGTGAGCTGGATTAACGGAGCGCAATGCTCCCAGGTCCTCGCAGTCCCGTTGTATTAGGCAGTTCAAGGGCCCCACAAGCAGCGTAGCATCCTGGGCACAAAGAGCAAAAGGAAGACCCAACCTTCAGCACGCCAGCCGAGCTTTTAAGTGGTGGTGAAAGAGCCTGCGAGCGGCGCCCGCGCAGCGGGGGCCGCGAGGCGTGGCGTCGGAATGACCAGCGGGAAGAGGAACAGGTGAGCTGGATTAACGGAGCGCAATGCTCCCAGGTCCTCGCAGTCCCGTTGTATTAGGCAGTTCAAGGGCCCCACAAGCAGCGTAGCGTCCTGGGCACAAAGAGCAAAAGGAAGACCCAACCTTCAGCACGCCAGCCGAGCTTTTAAGTGGTGGTGAAAGAGCCTGCGAGCGGCGCCCGCGCAGCGGGGGCCGCGAGGCGTGGTGTCGGAATGACCAGCGGGAAGAGGAACAGGTGAGCTGGATTAACGGAGCGCAATGCTCCCAGGTCCTCATAAAAAGACGACTATTTCAGCAATGCGTTCACACTAATGGATAAACTGCTAAAGAGGAATTACCCCAAAAAACTCCTCAAGAAGGCACTAAAATGGGCTTGGTACACCCCTAGAGATTCTCTCCTTACCCCAAGACCAGAGAAAAAAAGTACACCCCTTGTATGCGTCACAACATTTTCAGGCCGAACAACTGAGATGCAAAAAATCATTCGAAAAAATTGGGACACAATAAAAAGCATACCAGCTTTCACACAGATACCAATATTTGCTCTAAAAAAAAACACAAGTATACGAGAAAAATTGGTGCGAGCCAATACGATCTTCAAACAACCAGCAACATCCTTGAGGACCATGCTTTCACTACCTCCAATTAAAGGACACAGAAAATGTGGTACTTGTGTATCTTGCGACAGCACATTAGAAGGTACCAAGTTTGTGTATGGGCAGAAATATATAATTCATGAAAACTTTACCAATTGTAACACACACAACGTTATATACTGTGTTCTGTAGTAGGGGATCTCTGTGTATAGTCATAATCTAGTGAATAGTCCCGCCCATGTGCGTGGACCCCGGAGCAATAAAAAATAATCTCTAAAGGTGACAAATCATGCAGACCTGCATACACCTTTAAGAGAGAATTTAATTTAAAGACAGATAATGCAGCCTATACCCACAGGCTACACTGTCCAGTACTTCAACTAGAATTCCACCAACATCCACAAACAGCACTGCCTGTCCAGCTTTTCTCCACATAGGAAAAAACCCTGCCTCTACCAGCAAAAGCCTCTGGAATGATAGAGAGGAAGGAGTGGACAGACAAGCCCCATAGGCTGCCATTATGTGGCTTAGAACAGGATACTGTGCCTTTAAGAAACCTTTCCAGATTTCCAGAACTTTCCCCAGTATCCCAGAATGCCCAGCAGGTCCCATTTACTTTCAGTTCTTTTTTATGGCTCCTGCTAGCAGGACCCTGGAGCATTGAGCTCTCCCCTTTTCAAGGGTTTATTGTAGTTTTTGTCAATTTTTGTCACTTTTTCAAGTGCTTAGTGGCTGGTACTGTCAACATGCCTGGCTTGTTCGACAAGTGCCCGGAATGTGGTAGAAAAAAGGCTGAAACAGATCCACACGAGGTGTGTATAGGTTGCCTTCCCCAGTCCCACGTGCCTGAAGACTGTGATATCTGCCACTCGTTCTCAGCCAGGACCCTGAGGGACAGAATAAAGATCAGGCTTCAAGTCCTGGAGGAGAGAAGGCTGAAGGCACCAGGTGGGTCTGGAGGGGCTGATTTGGCCCATACTGAGGCCTCTGGGGGGCTCTCCAGGGGCAGGAAGACCAGTAAGCGTCCCCACTCCCCGTCGACGTCGAGGGCGTCGACGGCGGCGTCGAGGAGGATGACTACCATCTGTTCGCCGTCTCCCCAGGGCCCTGGGGAGAAGCGGCGTCAACGGTCGACGTCAAGGGACCTGAACAGGCCGCCGTCGACTACATCGGCATCTTCGGCGACGACGCCGTCGACGTCGCCGTCCAGCAGTCGGCGTCGAGATCGGACCCGGCGTCGGCGCTCGCCGTCGAGGGGAGATCGCCGTTCGCCGTCGGTGAAGAGGAGACGGTCGACGTCGCCGTCGAAGAGACGCTCGACGTCAAGAAGATCGCCGTCGAGGCGCAGATCGCCGTCGAGGCGCATATCGCCGTCGAGACGAAGATCGCCGTCGAGGCGAAGGTCGACGTCGAGGCGAAGGTCGACGTCGAGGCGAAGATCGACGTCGAGGCGAAGATCGACGTCGAGGAAGAGAGAGTCATCGGGATCGGTGTACTCTGTGGTGTATACGCCTCCTCGGATGCCTACGTCACCGCCTCCTCTCCCACCACCTCCGACTCCGCCTCCACCACCACCGCCAACACCACCGCCACCACCACCACCACCACCTCCACCGCCACCACTGCCTCCACATTCGCAGCCACTGCCTCCGCCGCCCCCACCTCGGTCGTTACCACGCACTCCATTGGGGCTGCCGGCGGTTCCCCCGCGGTCGGTTTCCCTTCCGAGGTACCCGACTCCGCCGCAGGGGACTCCGAAGCCGCGACGCCCGCGGTCGCCGGGACCGGCTAGACCGGCGGGCAGACCAAAGCCGAAGAGGTCGCGCTCCCGCTCTCTCAGGAGGAGAAGATCACGGAGCCATGGACGGTCATCGTCGGACTCAGGACGACGCCGTAGGAGGCACAGGTCCAGGTCGCACACGCGATCCTCGACCAGAGACTTTTCCCCGACGCTGTCAGACTCGCCGGGGACTAGGGTGTCTCCGGTGGACGATTTGGTCTCTTTCCAAGAGGTGCTGTTGAGAGGGGCAGCAAAGTTGGGTATCACGGTGACGGTTCCAACACCCACGACGTCCGTGATATTCGAGACACTTCATAGGAAACATCTGTCTCGCTCTCTACTGCCCCTTGTACCAGGACTGGTGGAACCCGCGTTGGAGCTGTTCCTCACTCCCGCGGTGACAAAGGCCGCCCCCTCCAGGCTCATGAAAAAGTATAGGGCCCCGGAGTCGGACCCTACCTTTTTGAGGGTGGACCCGAAGCCGGATTCGGTCATCGTGACGGCGGCGAGGAAACAACATGCGACCGCCCCTTCATCGACGGTCCCGCCTGACAAAGAAAGCCGCTGGCTGGATTCTGTGGGCAGGAAGGCGTGTGGGACCGCCGCCACCACCATGGCCCGCATGAAGGCGGAGGCGGAAACCCTGACGGCCGTCGGGTTGGAGAAGGCCGAGAAGAAGAAGCGCCCGTTACAGAGGCGGTTCGGGTCTTCGGGCAGAGGGCGTGGGCAGGGTTCGGGACAGCAGCAGCACCAACAGCAGCAGTTCCGGAAGCCCTTCCAGAAACACCAGAGGGGTAGAGGAGGCCAGCAGGCGACTACCACTACCAAGGGCCCGGCCGGGTCTCGGCCCTGAGCGGCTACTTCCCCCTCAACCGTTACCCACTCCAGTGGGGGGAAGCATTCAACTTTTTCCGGCAGAGTGGAGAAAAATTACTCAGGACAAGTGGGTGCTGAATATTGTTTGCAATGGATACAGTCTTCGGTTTATCAGCCCGCCTCCAGCGATTCCGCCGGTCAGCTCTCAGTTCCAGCTGAGAGAGCTCCAGGCGGAGGCAGACATCTTATTGAGAAAAAAGGCGGTAGAAGAGGTACCTCTGTCTCAAAGGGGAAGAGGTCTGTACTCTCGGTTCTTCCTCGTTCGCAAGAAGGACAAGAACGAGTTCAGGCCCATTCTGGATTTGCGACAGGCAAACAAATGGATTCGCAGAGAGAAGTTTCGCATGCTATCGTTGCACCAGATTTACCCTCAGCTGCAACGGGGAGATTGGCTCTGTGCCATAGATCTACAGGATGCGTACTTCCATGTGCCCATAGCACGGAAGCACAGGAAGTTCCTGCGATTCCAAGTCGGCGCCAATCACTATCAATACACAGTACTGCCATTCGGGCTAAAGTCTGCGCCCAGGACCTTCTCGAAGTGCATGGCGGTGGTGGCGGCACATCTGCGAAGGAACAAGGTGTTTGTCTACCCGTATCTGGACGATTGGCTGATCAAGGCTTCGTCCTTCTCGGAAGCGCAAGATCACTTCCGATGGACGTGCGCTCTCTTGCACAAGCTGGGGTTACACGTCAACATGTCCAAATCGGTCCCAACTCCGGTCCAGTGCATACAGTACCTGGGAGCCTCCATCGATACGCGGTCAGCAAGCGTGTCTCCTTCGGAGGAGAGACGGTTATCACTCCCTCGGAAGGCTCAGGACCTCAGGACTGCTCCATCGACGACAGTGAGGAAGGTGTCTTCTCTACTGGGATCGATGGCCTCCTGTATCTTCCTCACGCCTCACGCACGGCTACACATGAGACCACTGCAGGAGTGCTTGGAGGATCAGTGGGATCAGAGGACAGGCTCTTGGGATGACAAGATACGACTGTCGCTGCATGCTCTTCAGTCTCTAAAGTGGTGGTGTTCGGCGGAAAACCTCCTCAAGGGGGTTCCCTTCCACAAGGACATTCCCACGACGAGTGTCGTGACGGATGCGTCTCTCCAGGGCTGGGGAGCGCATTCTGGGGACTTGCAGATTCAAGGAAAGTGGTCTCCTTTGGAATCGACGTACCACATCAATTTCCTGGAACTCAGATCTGTCTTCCTGGCACTGAAGGCCTTCCTTCCGTCCTTCCAGACCAACTCGCTGCTGATACAGACGGACAATACAACCACGATGTATTACCTCAACAAGCAGGGGGGGTCGAGATCGCGCACTCTGTCGCAGGAGGCGCAGGCGATCTGGCACTGGCTGCTGGCCCGAGGACTGACGATTACGGCCACGCATCTGCCAGGGGTGCAGAATGCTCAGGCGGACGCCTTGAGCAGGCTGATTCAGGAAAACCACGAATGGGTCATAAACGACGAAGTACTAGGAGAAGTCTTCGCAAGGTGGGGGACTCCAGACGTAGATCTGTTCGCCACCGCCGAAAACAGCAAATGCCGAGACTTCGCATCCAGGTACTACCAGCGGGGGACGCTGGGGAATGCGTTATGGATCGATTGGTCGAACAGCTTTCTGTACGCTTTTCCACCCATTCCCCTGATTCTGGCAGTGCTCATCAAGCTGTCCCAGTCCAGGGCGCGGATGATCCTGATCGCCCCGGAGTGGCCCAGGCAGTGGTGGTTTACGGACCACCTTCACCGGTCTCTCCTTCCTCACATGCGGTTGCCGTGCAGGCCGGACCTTCTCACGAAGTTCGGGGGGCGGATGGTGCACCCCAACCTCTCGTCTTTGAGTTTGGCGGCATGGCTCCTGAAATAGTGCAATATGGCCATCTGAATCTACCAGACGATTGTATGGACATACTGAAGGAGTCTAAACGACCTTCCACTAGGACATCCTATGCTTACAAGTGGAAGAGGTTCTGTATCTGGTGTAAGTCCAAGAACTTTGATCCGACGACATGTAAGGAAGATGTCATCCTTCCGTACCTTTTACATCTGGCGCAGTCTGGCCTTAATTTCCATTCCATTAAGGTTCATCTGGCTGCTTTGACTGCTTACAGGAAATGCCCTTCACAGACTTCCTTCTTTCAGATCCCTGTGGTCAAGGATTTTTTGGAAGGCTTGAAGAAAGTGTTTCCTCCCGTCAGACTTCCCTCGCCTTCCTGGGACTTGAATGTGGTGCTGTCCAGACTGATGAAGGAGCCTTTTGAACCCATTCACAAGGCTTCATTGCAGCACCTATCCTGGAAGGCGGCGTTCCTAGTGGCCATTACATCGGCCCGCAGGGTGAGTGAACTTCAGGCATTATGTTGTCAAGAACCTTATACTGTATTTCATGCTGCTAAGGTTGTGATGCGTACTCACCCTAAATTTCTTCCTAAGGTTATCTCTGACTTTCATGTCAACCAGACCATAGCTTTACCTACGTTCTTTCAGAATCCCTCTTCGCCAGCGGAAAGGTCTCAACATTCCCTGGATGTTCGGAGGGTGTTGAAATTTTATCTGGATAAGACCAAGGATATTCGTAGGTCTGACCAATTGTTTGTTAATTATGGATCAGTCAGGACTGGTCTTGCGACCTCTAAGCAGTCCATTTCTCGGTGGATTGTGTCCTGCATACAATTGTGTTATCAAAAGGCTAATAAGACCTTAGGGGGTAAACCTAAGGCTCATTCCACCAGGGGCAAAGCTGCCACGACGGCTTTGCTGCGTAATGTTCCTATTGCGGAAATCTGCAAGGCGGCCACTTGGAAGTCGGTCCATACCTTTGCTGCGCATTACTGTCTGGACTCGGATGCCAGGGCAGATGCTCAGGTTGAGCAGGCTTCGCTGTGAAATTTGTTCGCACAGTAGTGGGTTTGTCTTGTTGTTCTCCACCGCTGTTGTTGTGTGGGGATGGGCTTGCCATTCTATTCATTAGATTATGACTATACACAGAGATCCCCTACTACATAAGGAGTAGTTTCTTTTCTGTAACTCCAGTTCTGTAGTAGGGGTATCTCTGTTATAGTCATAAGCGCCCGCCCTCCTCCCCGGTGGAGAGATACTTATTCATATGTAGAATGCTACAGGTCTGGCGTGCTACACTTTCAAAAAGAACTGAAAGTAAATGGGACCTGCTGGGCATTCTGGGATACTGGGGAAAGTTCTGGAAATCTGGAAAGTTTTCTTAAAGGCAGAGTATCCTGTTCTAAGCCACATAATGGCAGCCTATGGGGCTTGTCTGTCCGCTCCTTCCTCTCTATCATTCCAGAGGCTTTTGCTGGTAGAGGCAGGGTTTTTTCCTATGTGGAGAAAAGCTGGACAGGCAGTGCTGTTTGTGGATGTTGGTGGAATTCTAGTTGAAGTACTGGACAGTGTAGCCTGTGGGTATAGGCTGCATTATCTGTCTTTAAATTAAATTCTCTCTTAAAGGTGTATGCAGGTCTGCATGATTTGTCACCTTTAGAGATTATTTTTTATTGCTCCGGGGTCCACGCACATGGGCGGGACTATTCACTAGATTATGACTATAACAGAGATACCCCTACTACAGAACTGGAGTTACAGAAAAGAAACTACTCCTTCTTTGCCCATGCCCATTGGCATACATCGGGAAAACCACCCAATCTGTAAAAAATCGCATTTCTCAACACCGCTCAAGGATCAAATGCAAAACACCCAATGCCCCGATGGTATCACATTGCATTGAAAAAAAACATGGTCCAAATGACCTCAAGTGGACAGTTCTGCGCCATATTCAAGGCAAAAACGTCGACGCAATACTATCCAAAACTGAAGCAAAAACCATCATGTTCCTGGGAACCATCGAAAACGGGCTAAACGAGATGACGGAAGTATCACACATCACTTAAAAGAAGGGTTCCATCTGTCACCTCCTCCCGAAGCAAAGAAGCTTGAATACAAGAAGAATGAAGATACGTCCATCAACATAAGCAACTGAATTATTCAAACAAGCAACAAATTTGAAACACATGAGAAACATCAAAAAGCATGTATTGACAGCAACAAGTGTCTTATAATCTTTATTCAATATCAGGTAACTAAACATTGAAATTAAGTAGGTTGGTCTCTGGAGAAATGGAATCAACTCACTCAGAAGCGAGTATATGCTAAAAAATTCTGCCTCTCTCATAAAAACATGACAGCAAAAAGGATAGAAATGCTCAACAGCGATAATAATATACATGGACACGCCGCGTTAAAGCTTTCCGATTCAAACAACAGAGCTCCAAAGCAACACCCCCGTTACCATAACGACGTCGCGCGTAATCACGCCGGAAGCTCTACAAGAACCAATCAATGCACACCACCAAAACGAAGCATTTCACAAATGCCGGAGACGTGAAGGAAGGAAACGCCGAAGACGTGGAGGAAGAAAAACACCGAACACAAAGTGAGCCGGTCCGCCACCATAAGAAAGGTACGAAATGTGATTACACGAGCGGTCCCTTCACAAGCATGCGGTGACTCGAAGGGGCACACGATATCCTAAAGCATCGGTCAATTTAGAGAAATCACTATGATATTGGAGACGTAACTACACCACGCCTATAGTCCGTAAGTCATGAAGTCACTGTACAAAATGTAAATATTCGTCACTGTTTTATGTATAGGACACGTGTATTGTGAAATGAAGTAGTGTTCTTTCTGTTTCAAACAAACAAGTGATTGTAACAATTGATTTATAACTCGCAGTCATTAAATAGGCTAGCTGAGAAAAGACATATTTGTGATCAATGGTGTCAGAGGTAAATGCATGTCAAAGAAAGTTAGTATAGATTCCAGCCTTTGTACACCTTATTGAATCTTCCCCCCATTTTTTGTATCTCTAAGTCAAGTAGGTTTGGGCGCTACCCTGACACAAGTGGAGGATGGAGTTGAAAGAACAATAGGGTTTGCTTCTAGATTCTTGAGATCACCTGAATTACAATATTCAGTCAATGAAAAAGAGTTACTAGCTTGTGCATGGGCCATTGAGAAATGTTGTTCCTATGTGTGGTGAAAACGTTTTTTGCTTCAAACTGATCATAAACCGTTAGTCAATATTTTGGGAGGAACCCTCACTAAATGTTGAACGCCCAGAATTATGAGAAAGGTCACTAAATTATTGCAATATCATTTTGATGTCAGGCATATCTCAGGAGGTAAGAATGGTAGAGCGGACTTTCTTTCTCGATTTCCCTCCATAGACTCCCATGAAGATGATGTTTCTTTTTCTGACCTCATTGATGAGGATTGTGAAGATTGCCCTGTAGCATGTGTGGACATCCCGAAATTTAAGCTTTGTTCTGAGGATGAGTGGAGGTTAGCTTTTGCCAATGACCGTATTCTTTAAGATGTTTGTAAGTTCATTAGTTGTGGGTGGCCCAGAGAAAAGGTCTTGTCTCCCTCTCTTCAACCTTTTTCAAAAATTGAAGATGAGTTATCAGTGGAGGATGATATTCTACTACGTAATGACAAACTTATTCCTCCACATTCGTTCAGGAAGGGTATTATTGTTAGAGCCCATGAAGGTCATTTGGGATCTTCGTTTACTAAGCGTCGCATCCGGGACACGTTTTGGTGGCCAGGAATGGACTCAGAAGTGGACGAGTTTGTGATGGATTGTTGTATATGAAATTCATCTGACAAGTCTCTTAAAACCTCAGTTCCTCCCCTCATTCCTGTTGAGTGTCCTGACCATCCCTGGGAGAAGGTTGGTGTAGATATCATGGGACCCTATATGACTCTCAGTGGCAGTTCTAGATTTATTTTGGTTTTGGTTGATTATGCGTCAAAATGGCCTGAATACAAGTTAGTTAGGGAAGCCGATACTAAAACCATCATCGATTTTCTAAGCGAGGTCTGGTCTAGAGAAGGTTTTCCAGAGACTCTTGTTTCTGACAATGGCAAACAATTCATCAGCAAGGATTTTGAATAATTTTTGTCCTCCTCTGGTGTAAAGCACATAAAAAGTTCTCTTTATCACCCTCAAGGAAATGGACTTGTTGAGAGAATGAATCGGGTGGTTGGGGACTGTGTAAAGTGGGCAAAAGCCAGTAATCACGATGTTGTGAAATCACTTAATAGCATGATGTGGTTTTATAGAACCACAACGTATTCCTCCACAAAAGTGTCTCCTTTCGAATTGATGAGGGGAAGAAAGCCCAATACTTCGTTCCATCCAGGGTGGATGTCCGAGTGGCTTAATACGGAGTCAGATGTGCTTAAATTGATGTCTTTTGTAAAAGGGAATGATTCCATCACCCAGGCCAAGCAGAAGCTGAACTTTGACACCAAGATGGGGTCAAAAATGGCCATCCTGAAGGTTGGGGACACGGTTAAAATAAGGAAATCTATTCATGTCAACAGAGGTGAAAGTAAATTTGGTCCACTTGTTAAAGTTGTTAAAATTGTTGGGAATGCTGTTCAAGTTGAGGGTGGTTGTTGGTGGAACTTGAGCAAAGTAGCTAAGGTTCAGTGTTCTAACCAGCAGGTATCCTCAAAGATTAATAAAAATACTTCTTCTAGTGTGGGACATGCCACTGGAATCTTCAGGAGAAGTTCTCGCACTATTAATAAACCAGAAAGGTTCAGGGAATGAAGTTCTTGTAATGTCATCTAACCTTTTTGTTTCAGATATTTAAGCTTTTGTACACTTTTGTTGCATTGAGTTTTTTTTTGTTTTTTTGATTTTGTTGTTGTTGTAGTGTAGTGTTTCTTTAAGGACATTCTTATGCTGCTTAGTTACATTACAATGCGCCTGTTTCATTCTTGAGTTGGTGTCTGTTGGAGCTGGTTATTTTTAAGCTGCCTCCTCATCCATGTAACCTACAAATAAACTACTCAAGACATCTCCTGCTTCCTGGTCAATTACTACATAAACCATGTAAGAAAAGAGAAGAAAACGATAAGAATGTGTCTGATGCATGGTATGTAGGTAGTGAGGGTAGATGAAAAATCTTACTCTTCAGCTAGCCCCACTAATTGAGCTGAGCGATGTTTAATCTTAGTCTGCATCACTATCTATAGACATTGTTTGTGGGTCTAGAACAGCTGTTTTTTGAAAATAGAACTCTGTATAGAAAAAACAGAGATGGCATGTGATGAAAAATGAGTCCCTACTCCGCTCCATTCAATCACAGTAAATGTGGGGGCTTAATGTGGGATAGATTTATAATATGCCGATCTAAAAATTATACAAATGTTCAGGGAGAGCACTCATGATAGCATTAACTTGTTTAAATAATGGAAGCGCAACTCGTAGGTTGTATACTGTGGCACTCTATAAGCTTGATCTCAGTATCTATAAGGGACCTATTAGGTCTATCTGGCGGGGCAATATTAGAAATTCACAATACATAACGAGGCAGTGACTTAAAGGTATTCTCTATTTATTTATTTATTTATTTAATGCATTTTTATAAAGCACAGACTTTACCCGAAGGTGTCGGAGCGCTGTACAATAGAACAGTTACGTTACATTAGAGAAATGTTACAAAATAGAACGTTACAAAAATAGCAGGACACAGCAGGCAAGAGGAGGTAGGGAAAAAGATAGAAGGCAAGAACACAATATCAAACACAGCAATTTACAATGACTAACGAACTTCCTGGCGGGGTTTGAGAATGAAGGAATTAGTTCTGAAAGTGTCTTTGGAATAGAAGAGATTTGAGGTTAGCTTTGAAGATCCGGATGAGGTGGTGGCACGGAGCAATGGAGGAAGCGAGTCCCAGATTCTCACCGCATTACCTGAGAACGATTGAGCCATCGATTTTTCCCTTCTGAAGGAGGGGGGCTCAAGCAGAAACTTTTCCGCATTCCGAGAAGGTCTCAAGCCTCCAGAAAATTTCAGTTTGTTCGCCAGATAGCAAGGGAAGGAAGTGTGCAAGGCTTTGTGGGTGATGCAGGCCGTTTTGTAAATAGCTCTTGCCTCGATGGGAAGCCATCGGAGAGAAGACAGGATAGGAGTGATGTGGTCACTTCGTTTGGACCCTGAAATGAAGCGAGCTGCTGAATGGAGGACGGATTTGAGGGAGGAGAGGTGAGATTTGGGTAGGCCAGTCAGAAGGGAGTTACAATAATCCAGTCTAGAGAGAACTAGCGATTGGACCAAAGTTTTTAGGTCCTTCTCCGGGAAGAACCGACTAATACCCCACAGAAGGCGCAGCTGATAACGTGCGTTCTTGCAATGGAGTTGATGTGTGAGATTAGGTTGAGTCTTTTGTCAAGTATGACACCTAGGAATTTAGCGCAGTCGACAATGATGGGTTTACAGTTGAGTAAATTCAGCTGATCCATCCAGGATTGAACAGGAGGCGGGGAGAGAGAGGTAGATAGGAGGAGGAATTCAGTTTTGGAGGGATTGAGAATGAGTTGATGAACTAACATCCAGTTGTGAATAGAGTTGAGAGGAGAGTTGAGTAGTGAGAGATCTTGTGAGGAAGACACCTTGAGGCAGATTTGGGTGTCATCCGCATAGAGATGGTAAAGGATTCCAGATTTGCTTAGGAGGTTCCCTAGTGGTACCAGATAAAGATTAAACAGAGTGGGTGCAAGGATACAACCTTGAGGGACGCCTTGACCAACCACCAGTGGAGACGAGAGACTGTTCGCAATCTTGATCATTTGGGATCTGTCCGAGAGGAATGAGGCAAACAATTTAAGCACTGTGCCTTCCACGCCCATTCTCTGTTGAAGAGTGTTAAGGAGGATGTTGTGATTAACAGTGTCGAAGGCTGCAGAGAGGTCAAGAAGAATCAGAAGTCACGATTCCCCCGAATCGAGTATATGCAGCGCATCATCGATCACTTGTAGCAGGGTTGTTTCAGTGCTGCAATTTTGAATAAAGCCAGACTGGAACTCGTCAAGGAGATTATTGTCCATAATGTGTTGGGAAAGTTGTTTTGCAACACATTTTTCAGTGATTTTTTTAAAGAAAAGGGAGATTGGTGATGGGGTGGAAGTTGTGTAGGTCGTTCGCATCTGCGGAGGTTTTGTTTTTTAGAAGAGGGGTAAACTGTCCTGTTTAGAGGACAGCTGGGAGGGATCCTTGACTGAGGAAGAGATTAACTAGCCTGGTCCAATAAGAGAGAGTATTGGTATAGAAATCGATGACACTAAGTATGGGGTCAGAAGAATGGTTAGAGGGTTTGGTTTCGAGGATGCATTTGAGGAGGTCATCTTCTGAGATGGCGGCAAAGTTCTGCCAAGTGACTAAGGCTTTTCCCTCCTCAATGGGGGTGGGGTGGGTGACCTGATCCACCAGTGATTTGACCTTTTTTATCAAAGAATATAGCAAATTCAGTTGCTTTCTTTGAATCATCCTCAGGATTGATGGTTTGGGGAGAGCAGTTTGGGTTTTTGATGAGGTCGAAAAGTTTTTTGGGTCTGTTCTCAGCAGAGTCGAGGAGGGATCTGAAATGTGATGCTTTTTTATCTACCCGCTGGGCTATTGGCAGCCAAGGAGTAAGCTATTAGAATTCCCGCAAAAAGGAACTACAGTGCCTCACTTACCTTCTCTTATATGTGGCAAACGTGTCGCTCGATCCTCTGCGTTTTTCGGCAATGTAGAGTGTCTTCTGAAATCTGAGTTTAAATCCTACCGCATACCGGACATGACGATGCGAACAGAGGGGCTTCAAGAGCAAATAAGCCGGAGCACTAGTATGGTGTCGGCCTACCGTTGCAGCCATGTTGGGTGTATTAACCATATCCAACGTTAAAATTTAATGGTATAAAATGTTTGAATGTAATTGCTGGAATACACAAGAGAATAAACAGACATTAAGAGGCACAATGAGTGATTCTCAAAGTGGAGTATTTCCCGATAGTGGAGTATTTCCCGATAGACAAAGCCACGTGCTACAGGATATAAATATTAAAACGCTAGCCTAGCGAAAAAATTTGAAGAATGTGTTGCTCGATTAGTTGAAAGAGATGAGCAGTGTAGGTGTACGGCGGCTAAACCTGTCGGTCATATTGAAAGTACTTATATAGTCCTGATCTAAATGTAGATCCAGCCATGTATCTCGTTTAAATGATTGGAGGTGGAGCATGAGGCAGTGGGACTAAGGCATAGCTAAGATGAAAAAGAAAAAAGCCTATTTATGTATTGATTGTGGACCAAATTGTAAAGGTAGTAATTATGCGAATTGAAGAGAGCTGACCTGGAGTAATGCAGAATTTACAGCTCAGTACTTCTTTCTTGAAGGCATATAGGAATCCTCGAAAATTGACCAAGTAGTGATGTTAGTCAATGAATCCAATTGCTTGGTGCCACGGGATCTCAGAATTGAGTCCATCAGTGGGCATGCAGAGCAAGAAAATCCAACAGACCTTCCTCCGTTTCCTGACAGCTTTGGTGTTGTAGCCTGGTCTAAATTGTATTTTCTCCAATATTAACCATCGTATGTCTTCTGGAGTATGCTGATTGTCAATGTAGTGTAGGACAATAGGTGCTGTTATTTTATTCGTTTTGACCGCAGATCTGTGCTCAGTCAAACAAGTATTTAGAGATCTAGATGTTTCCTCAACATAGCCTAAGTAACATGGACAAAGCAGTAGGTAAATGATGTCCTTTGTTTTGCAGTTGTAGAAACCTTTGGTTCTAATGATTTGTTTGTTGAATTCTAGTTCTGACGTTTCTATCGCCTGCGGGCATGATTCGCATGTGTTGCAGCAAAGGTTTCCTTTGACTGGATTGGGCCCATCTATAGATCTTAGTGTAAATTGGGTAGTTGTTTTCATCCTTGAGTGTACCACATGATCTTTTAAGTTGCTATTTCTGCGGTAAACAAACAAGGGTTTTGGTTATCGTTCAGAATTGTCCATAGAGTGTGGTGTAACAAATACAGTTGATGCATTGGTTTTGGTGGCGTTTGTCAACATATGCTGTCTGTCATAAAATGGTGCTCTTTTCATAGAGTCTCTGGTTAGTTTTTTGGGGTAACCACGCGTGAGAAACTTCTCTTTCATGCTAACAGCTTACGGCGAATGCGGAGAAATTGCCCAAAGGGTATGCTGTTTTGTTGTGCAGGCGGGTGGAAGCTGGTGTAATGAAGCAAGGTGTTATGTGCTGTAGGCTTAGTATACAGGTCTACGCCCAATCTTCCATCCACATGTTTGATGACAATGTCCAAGAATTCAACCTGAGTTCTGTTTATATTGGTTGTGAAGCGTATGTTGTTATTAAATAGGTATAACCATTCTAAAAACATGGTCAGTGTTTCAGAGATGTCTGTCCAACTGAAAAAGATATCATCTATGTAACGCGACCATTTGGTCACAGATTCGAAAAATGGCGCTATCTTGTTATGGATGAATCAGAAGTGGAACGCACCTTTTGGATTTAGCAGCACACCTTTCCTTGGGGCCCAGGGCGAGCTTTTTAATCGGCATTTATTTTAAGAGGCATCCATCTGAGGACTTTTACGAATGGACTACACTTCCCAGAAAACCTTCACGTACAGGCTCATCTAGAGCAGCTGAATATGCCTCTGAGGAAGTTATTCTAACGAAACGCGTAAGGCTGTGGTTGTGTGCCTTGGAAGAGTGAACTGAGGAAAGCTGCCTGCATACCAATAAAAGCTTTTACAGGAGGAAAGCTAAGCCGTGTTCGAGTGCTGCTTTAATGTGGACACCCCTAGGATCCTTTATGTAACAAGCGGCCGTCCAGCCGCGAAGCGAGCACCACCCCATACCTTAAGGGGGCCACCGGGTCTCAATGCGGACTCAGAAGTGGAACGCGCCTTTTGGATTTAGCAGCACACCTTTCCTTGGGGCTCAGGGCGAGCTTGTCACTGGATGGAGGAAATTCAATGATCCTAGTGCTGTTAGATTTATCTGCTGCCTTCGACACTGTGTCTCATGAGATACTCCTCGATCGTCTAAGGGAGAGGGGAATAGATGGTGTGGCTCTTACTTGGCTGGAAAGCTTTCTTTTGGACCGCCAACAAGAGGTAAGATTGGGCTCCCACCATTCTATCTCAAGGGAGCTCACCAAAGGAGTGCCACAGGGCTCATGCCTAAGCCCTACACTATTCAACATATACGTAGCCCCCTTGGCGGATATTGTAAGATCTCATGGATTCACCCCTGTGTCGTACGCCGACGACACTCAGCTTTTGTTCCCCTTTAAAATCCTGACGCCCGCAATACAAAAATCCTTTGCGGACGGAATGAGGGCAATATCCCACTGGATGGCTATTAATCGCCTCCAGTGTAATGTAGGCAAGACTGAGGTAATGTTGTTTGGAGAGGCCACACTTCTGTGCTCCCCGGAATGGTGGCCCCCAGATTTAGGACCAACTCCTACCCCCAAACAGACTGTCAAGAATCTTGGTGTGCGCTTGGACAAATCTCTTCTGTTTAAAGAGCACACAAACCAAGTAGCAGGCTCCTGTTTTCAGGTAATTGGACTGCTACGACGAGTCTTCCCATTTCTGTCAGACTTCTATAGGAAGACTCTTGTCCAAGCCTTGGTTATAAGTAGACTGGACTACTGTAATGGCCTGCTGGTCTCGGCAAATGAGGAACAACTACAGAGACTACAGGTGGTCCAAAATACGGCTGCGAGACTAGTTCTCAACGCTCAGCCAAGGTCTCCATCATTCCCCCTCTTGACAAAACTCCACTGGCTGCCAATTAGACAGCGTGTAAAGTTTAAAATCTGCTGCACTATCCACAGCTGTCTGTTTGGCAATGGACCTAAATATTTAAAAGAACTATTCAAATCCTACATACCCAGTCGTACCCTGCGCTCCAGCAGCCAGCAACAACTTCAGATTCCAAGGATAAAAAAAGCCAGGCAGGGAGGGCGAGCCTTGTCTTACAAAGGCCCTATCCTTTGGAACTCATTGCCCCTTGCTCTCAAAAATATTATTTATTTTCAATCTTTTAAGAAGTCCCTGAATACGTTTCTATTTGTCGCCTGTTAGGTCTCTCATCCCCTTCTTTTTTCTGATCAGTGTAGGATCTTGGCTCCTTGGTAAAACGTAAGCGCGGAGATACCCCTCCGGGGTTGACTTCCTGCGCTATACAAGAACACAAATAAATAAATAAAAAGAGGCATCCATCTGAGGACTTTTACAAATGGACTACACTTCCCAGAAAACCTTCACGTACAGGCTCATCTAGAGCAGCTGAATATCAGCGTATGATGTGGTTTAAATTAGGAGGTGTGGCCTGTAATGCTTCTTTCGACCTAGATGCCTCTGAGGAAGTTATTCTAACGAAACGCGTAAGGCTGTGGTCGTGTGCCTTGGAAGAGTGAACTGAGGAAAGCTGCCTGCATACCAATAAAAGCTTTTACAGGGGGAAAGCTAAGCCGTGTTCGAGTGCTGCTTTAATGTGGACACCCCTAGGAGCCTTTATATATATATATATATATATATATATATTCATTGAAAAAACCATAGGTTTCACACATGTTATAGTTAGCTGGACATTTTACTCGTAAAAAACCAATGAAATTCCCCCGTTATAGTTAGTTCAGCTAACTATAACTCGCGCGCCCGCAATGCACTGCTGATGACGTCACATATTACATCACTCATGACATGGTCAGTGACATCACTCATGACATCACTGATGACATCTCAAATGACATCACTGATGACATCACTGATGACATCATCCAGTGAATGTGTGTTTTTCTGAAAATTAAATATGTTTTATATATGTATATCTCAAGGTCGATGGAAGAATAAATGGGTATATTACTGTCTAAATGGATGATTTCTTTTTGAAAAATTTATTGTGTAACTGACTGATTAAGTGTATCATAGTGAATACATGGCTTAGTGAGTAATGTTTAAATATGTAAATATCTGTATCAGTCTCTCACTTTGTGTATAAGTGGCTGCATGAGTTGGTGAGTAGCTACATGGGTGTCTATATAGGTTATTAGTTGGTTTTTTGAGTATTAGTCTGAGTGTCTGCATGGTTCGGTGGGGGGTATGACGTAGTGCATAGGTGCATGAATGAGTGACTCACTGTTTGTATGTGTTGAACAGAGCATGTGTGCAGGACTGCATGGGTGGATGAGTGTGTGTATGGGTGTGTTAGTGAGTGAATGACTGTCTCAATAATGTCTTTATGAGTAACTACATATGTTTTAAACTAGTATATGTGACTATTGGTGTATATAAGTGAGTATATGTGAGAGTGAGAGATTGAAAGAGTTCCTGTATGAATAAGTATGTATTTCTATAAGTGATTGTTTAAAAGACTAAGTATGTGTAAGTTTCCGTAGAAGTAAGTGTGGTGGTGTGTGTATAACTGTATATGCAAGTAAATGTATGTTTGATTCTTTATTAGCATGAGTGACTATGTGTGTGAGTAGCTCTATGGATGAGTGGCATTGTGTAACAGGATGTATAGGTGTATGAGTACATATGATAAGTGAGTACATGTATGAGTGACTGTAGAGGGCTGTTGGTGAATGAGTGGATGTGTATGTGGATCTTAGAATTACTGAAGAGGTTGTTGTAACTGTTATTGGTATGTCCATTGTTTTGAAAATTTTAGTCTCTATTTTTGAATGTGTGTATCAAAGGTTATATTAGGGGAAGAGGAGGTCTGCCACTCTTTCACAAGGATGATGTCATCAGTGATGTCATCAGTGATGTCATTTGAGATGTCATCAGTGATGTCATGAGTGATGTCACTGACCATGTCATGAGTGATGTAATATGTGACGTCATCAGCAGTGCATTGCGGGCGCACGAGTTATAGTTAGCTGAACTAACTATAACGGGGGAATTTCATTGGTTTTTTACGAGTAAAATGTCCAGCTAACTATAACATGTGTGAAACCTATGGTTTTTTCAATGAATTTCTAAGGTTTTTTAAATGCTAATTCCTAACTATAACGTGTGTGAAACCTATGGTTTTTTCACTGAATTTCTAAGGTTTTTTAAATGCTAATTCCTAACTATAACGTGTGTGAAACCCATGGTTTTTTCAGTGAATTTGCAAGGTTTTTTAAATGCTAATTTTTTTTTTTCTTCTATTTTTTTTAAACATATTTTTTTTTTAATTTTCTTACCTTTTATAAAGACTATGGTTAAATTTTTAAAATTCTTTAATATGTTTTTTTAAAATATATTTTACAAAATAAACAGGTAAAATTTATTAGCAATACATTTTTTCCTTTTTTTTTTATTTTTTTTTTAGTACGCATACCGTAAGCTTACGGTAAGCGTACGGTTTACGCAACGCCCGTAATTTTTCTACGCTGCTTGCGTATAGTTACGCAATTTGCGTAGCCGCGCGTACTCCGCGTGGGACGCGTGCGCGCGTACGCTACACGCGCAAGTTACGCGGAAGTGTCGGGTAGTGACTGTTATGCGCATGCGCGCAAGCGCGTGTCTTTTTTACGCGCATGCGCACTTTTGCCGTAAGCGTACCGTAAGCGTACCGTAAGCGTACGGTAGGTCATGTGATCATGAAACACAACTTTTGATTGGTTGAAACTACTTTCAGTTCTAGAACTCTCCTACACCACACCCATTCCTCTCATTTCTGCTTGTGATCCCTTAGGAGAAGGAGCTGGGTTGTCTTTGTGATACGATGGCAGAACAGCAGAGCTCTTCTGAGAGTGAGGCTAGCACTAGCAGCACTACCTTGAGGCAGAGAGCGAGGAAACAAAAGCCCTCTTATGTATGGGATTATTTTACTTTTCCTGAAGGCCAGCAAAAGGTAAATGCACCTTTAGTTACTTGTAAGCTGTGTAAGCGTGTACTTTCAAGAGGTAATCCTGACAAGAAGTATTCCTTTGGGAATCATACCATGAAGAGACACCTCAAGGATGTACACAGAAGGACACATGCTCGACTTTTTGGAGGTAACTCTTCAGAAAGTCAACCAAGCACATCCACAGCAGCTCAGCCTGGACCATCATCTGCAGGGCTGACTCCTTCTTCTGCAGGTCAGGTGAGCCCTTCATCTGTGGGGGGAGCATCTCCTTTTGCTGGCCCTCTGGAAATTAACCCTCGGTTTGCGAGGGTTGATATTCGATGCGCCTCTTGTCATGATCTAATTTGTCACAGGGAGACCAGTGTTTCCCTAGTGAACAACAAAATAGATCAGCACACTTGTCGCTTTGACTAATTTTCCCAGTCTTTCTTTCCTCTGTCCCTGCATGAACACAACGGCTCTTTTAAGAGCCAACCTTATCTTTCATCTTTTTTTTACATATGTTTTTTAAAAACTTTTTTTTTTTTTTTTTTTACCGTACGCGTAATTTTTTTTTTTTTTTTTTTAAAAACACTAAAAATCAATTATCACATTACAAGGTCCTTGAGAGACTACAATTATTATTATTGACTTACCATACCCACTCAAAAAAATATTTATTCATTTGTTTTAAAAAAAAATTGCTTGAAAACAGACTGCTTTTTCAGACCACCACCATGTGTATCCTCAGTGACTGCCTACACTCCTTCAAGGGCAACCAGCCTTAGTGATGCTGAATGTATTTGCATTACAGACTGAAACCTGAAAACCCCACTCGCTTGTAAATACTGTGCATGATTATACATGGCAAGCAGCTGGGTGTGTGCTAAGAGTCTGCTTCTGCACCAAAAAATCGCTCCCCCTTTTTCCTACTAATGCAACTGTGAAATCACCAGAGCAAAACGCAATAAATCTCTGCCTGTAATTCCTATTTCCACACAGAGTCATGTTTTCACATTAGTCCCAAAACGAAATTTCTTTGCCAATTTGAATGCACACTTACTGCTCTTTTTTTTTTTAGCAAGTTAAAATCACTTTTACAGACTGACACATTATGAAACCACTTTTCAGTTTTTTTAAAAAGCCCATGTCCAAACCGCTTTTTCAAACCACCACCATGTGTAACCTGGGTGGCTGCCTACATTCCAGCATGGGCAACCAGCCTTAGTGATGCTGAATGTATTTGCATTACAGACTGAAACCTGAAAACCCCACTCGCTTGTAAATACTGTGCATGATTATACATGGCAAGCAGCTGGGTGTGTGCTAAGAGTCTGCTTCTTCCCCCAAAAAATCGCTCCCCCTTTTTCCTACTAATGCAACTGTGAAATCACCAGAGAAAAACGCAATAAATCTCTGCCTGTAATTCCTATTTCCACACAGAGTCATGTTTTCACATTAGTCCCAAAACGAAATTTCTTTGCCAATTTGAAAGCACACTTACTGCTCTTTTTTTTTTGGCAAGTGAAAATCACTTTTACAGACTGACACATTATTAATCCACTTTTTTGATTTTTTTAAATGCACATGTCCAAACTGCTTTTTCAGACCACCACCATGTGTAACCTGGGTGGCTGCCTACATTCCAGCAAGGGCAACCAGCCTTAGTGATGCTGAATGTATTTGCATTACTGAGTCCAACCTCAAACCCTTAAACTATTCTTTTTTTTTCCAGTACACCTTAATTTATCGTGAAAACATAGTCCATATTATTTTACATGTTCCTCACATTTAAATTTCTCCCAAAACAGAAAATGATAAACGCAACTTCAACAAAAGGATTTCCATTTCTATTATTCATTTCTTAATTTACCATATACATCTCCTCTCAAACTCTATCCTCACCTTTAAAATTAGTTAGTTGTGAAAGAAATGTGGCACTCAAACAGCAGATTAGCAGAGCCAGGATCTCAGAGCTATACACCTCTATCCTCTCAGCAGAACCAGATAATGGCAAACTTTCCCTCTATTTTTCCACACATATACATGTAAGTTTCAAATCTCAGTGCTTCCCCCTTTTTTTCAAATGTAATCACACATTTCTATTGGTTGAAAACCAACCCTTTTCCAAAAGTACCCTGCCCCCAACTTGACTTCTGCCTTGTACCCTTCCCCCAACTTGACTTCTGCCTGCTACCATAGCAACAGCTCATGGAACACTGCTGTGTGGAGTTAGGTCAGAAGTTCGCCACACAATGTTTCAATTCCACAGAGCAAGAGTGCTTGACTTTTCAAACCTAACTGCAAATCCATAGTACTGTTCTTTGGTAACACATTTTTTTGTACCAATACAAAACATGCTTCTATTAATTTACACATACAGCCTAGTTTTTATTCTAGAATGGTATGAAACAGCCAATCAGTTCTTTTTGTTTTGAAAAAAATATGTATGCCTCCATTTCCAAACTGTCTTTCTTTTCATATTGCCATTCTACTGAAAGACACCTCCTGAGTGCATCGAGTTCTCCTTTGAAGATGTTCACAGTGTGGATTGTAGGGCACAGCTATGTCTTCTGGAGTAAAAAGTTTGCAGAGAAAACAGGTATGGTGAGACCTTGCTTTGCCAAATGTAGACATTAAATGGATTGGTCAGAGAGGGTTAAAGTGGCACCAATTGATGCCATTGGTGAAATCCTTCATGCAAATCCAACACCCTGACCTCATAATAGTGCACTGTGGTGGCAATGACCTAGGCACTTTGACTGGGGTAGGTCTGGAAATGCTTATGAAGGACACCTTTGCACAACTGTTTTCACTTTTCCCTAAAACTGCCTTTGTGTTTTCCAACATATGCCAAAGGCAAAAATGGAACTGGTCCAATCATTTCTGTCCGCAGATTGACAAAGCAAGAAAGCACGTCAACAAATCTGTTTCTGCTTTCCTCCGTGACTATGGTATGGGTGCCATTTACCACAACAACTTGCGTTATGACATGCAAGACATTTATAGAGGAGATGGTGTGCACTTCAATGATGAAGGGAACAGAGTCTTCCTCTTGAACCTTAGACTCTGCATCGGTACTTACTTGTAGGTACCACTTAAAAATCACTTCATAAACACAACGGCTCTTTTTAGAGCCCCCTAATATCTAAACACTTAAATCTGCATTTCGTTTCTTTTTTTCTTTTTTTTTTTACCGTACGCTTACCGTAAGCTTACCGTACGCGTACCCCGTGATTTTTTTTAAAATCCATAAATGTTTTCTTTGTACTTTTCTGTCCTTCTTTGACCCCCTCACAAATGTAAGGGGGTCTGTAACTCTCCTCCTTGCCCCCTTTTCTTGTTTCACTCTTTTTTTTCTGAGTGAAACACACAAAATGGCGGCCGCCGCTTCCTGGTTTCGACCGATTCGAATGTTTACTAAGATCTAACAGCCAATCAGAATCGCGCTCGCGCACGCCACCGTACGCGTACGGTAAGCTTACGGTACGCGTACCGTAAGCTGGCTCAGATATATATATTGATTTAAAGGCTATTTTCTCAGAATCTACTGAACAGATTTTCACCAAACCTACAAAAGGCACTTCCTTGACCTAGGGACTACCTCTCTACCAAATTTCTAGTAATTCTGTTCAGCCGTTCGGGCTGTAGCCCTGTCTAAAGGTCCTATGGAAAAATGCATGGGAAAAACGCGTTTTGGGACCCCCCTTTTATCTCAGCCCCCGCTTGACGAATCCCCCCGAGACTTTCAGGGTAGGAGCGGAGCGTAGCGCCCCACCTATTTTGAGAAATTCGCGAGGATTCATCGACCGGCGCCAAAGTTATTCAAAATAGAATGTTGCGGATTTCCTATGGAAAAGGGGTCCTAACTATAACTACCTACTGGCGACCGCCAGTAGGTAGTATATATAATAGGTAATATATATATATATATATATATATATATATTCACTTAAAAAACCATAGGTTTCAAACATGTTATAGTTAGCTGGACATTTCCCTCGTAAAAAACCAATGAAATTCCCCCGTTATAGTTAGTGCAGGCAACTATAACTCACGCGACCACAATCCTCTGCTGATGACGTCAGATATTACATCACTGTATTTAGACACCTATTTACCCATGTCTTCTTCCATTAATCTTTAGCTATACATATATTACAAATATTTATTTTTCAGAAAGACACATATTTAATCAGTGATGTAATGTCTGACGTCATCAGCAGAGGATTGCGGTTGCGTGAGTTATAGTTGCCTGCACTAACTATAACGGGGGAATTTCATTGGTTTTTTACAAGGGAAATGTCCAGCTAACTATAACATGTGTGAAACCTATGGTTTTTTAAGTGAATTTGCAAGGTTTTTTAAATGCTAATTCCTAACTATAACGTGTGTGCACCCCGCGCTTTTTCGAAAATAAAAAATGTTTTTTTCATCCTTGGGGGTCCTTCAGTGACCCCCTGACAAAGGCTAGGGGGTCAGGAACTGTCCACCCTGCCCCCTTTTCACATTCTCCACCTTTGTTTTTCACTGCCTCAGACTGCGAGAGACAAAATGGCGGCCGACACTTCCTGTTTTCGACCGACTGGAATGTTTACTGTCATGTAACCACCAATCAGAATTAGGCTCGCGCACGTCAGCGTGCGCGTACGGTATGCTTACCGTATGCGCACGGTGCGCGCCTATAGATATATATGTACTTTTAACTGAAATTTTCTCAGGAACTACTGAACAGATTGACTCCAGATATTCAAAAGGCACATCCCTGACCTGAGGACTTTCTCTTTGCCAAATTTCAAATAATTCTGTTCAGCCGTTCGGGCTGTACCTTGGACTAAAGGTCCCTATGGAAAAATGCATTGGGAAAACGCGTTTTGGGACCCCCCTTTTTTCTTGGCCCCCGCTTGACTAATCACCCCGAGACTTTCAGGGTAGGAGCGGAGCGCCCCACCTATTTTGAAAAATTCGCGAGGATTCGTCAACCGGCGCCAAAGTTATTCAAAATAGAATTTTCAGATTTCCTATGGAAACACGGTCCTAACTATAACTATCTACTGGCGACCACCAGTAGATAATATATATATATATATATATATATATATATATATATATATATATATATATATATATATATATATATCTACTGTTGGGGTGCAAGAAGCCCCCATACGGACTCCTTTGGTCTGTTTATAGAAGTTACCGTTGAATTGGAAGACATTGTCTTCTAGAACTATTCGTAGGCATTCCAAAATAATAATCTTGGAGCATGGGATGTTATTATCCATCATGAACCAATTGACAGCCTCAAGGGCTCCTTCTATAGGAATGTTGCTATATTGCGCTTCTATGTCCAAAGTCACCATTATATGTGCATTGGTATAGAAGATAGTATTTTCTATCAAATTGATAATAGGTCTGGTGTCCTGGACATAGGAGGGTATTTTGGGTACATACGGGTGAAGGATAACATCAATGTATTTAGACAGAGGTTCTGCCACCGAACCAATGATTGTAACTATCAGTCTATATGGTGGATCAGTTTCATGTTTATGTATCTTTGGAACACCATAGATACTAGCCATTTTTGGGTTTTGAACATTGAGATACATGTGTTCTTTTTCGCATATATGGTTATCTTTAAGGGCCAAGTTGGTCAGCCTTTTGATCTTTTTAGTCGTGTTGTTAGTAGGGTCACGATGTATGGGTCGGTAGAAATTAGTATCGCCCAACATGATTTCCCTGTTTCTGATGTAAGTGGTGGTATCTAAAACTACTATACCCGCTCCCATGTCGCAGTTTTTGATGGTGATAGATGGCGTCTTTAGATAGCTTGATATTCTTCCTTGCTGAGGTTGTAAGGTGGTTTGGGTATGTGTTTGGTGATTGTGACAAATTTCTCATACACTACCGTTTCAAATACCGCTATTTCAGGTGGAAGTTGATCTAACTGCGGGGTAAAAATAGATTTAGGAGCTAGCCCTGAAATGTTGTTATCAGTGGCTCTGTTTTCTGCCTGCCAGAAAAAGACTTTGAGGCGGACTTTACCAAGAAAAGCCATCAAGTCAGACATTAGTTCAAATTTGTTTAAGCCTGAATGGGGAACATATGATAGACCTTTGGCTAAAAGTGTGTGAATTGCTGGCAAAATACTCATAGTACTGAGGTTGAAGATGGGGATCATATTCACTCCCTACAGTACTGTGCATTTGGTGTGACCAGATACTGGTTGTGGTCCATCTGTTGATTTCCCCTGAATCTCGGCTGGTATCGTGTCTGCCAGTTGCTGCGCCTGGAGAAGTGTCTCCCTAAAAAAGGTTGTGCAACTTGTTGGGGTCTAGTGTTATATTGTTTTCCCCTTTGATTATATTGGTCGTATTGGTTGTTGGGATTCTCATTATCCGAGTCAGACGTGTCCGAGAAGGTGGTGATTTTCTGGTTGTAGGGTCTTGAATTGTATTGTTCGTTAGAGGATTGCTCAGTTTGGGTGGAATAATTCTCCTTAAGGTACGGGTTGGTTTTCTTTGCTAAAGAGACTTATATCTTTTTTTTAGTTTATCCATTTTTCTTTTAGTCAAGTACTGAGTGTAAGAGTGGAGATCTCTGTCTGTCATCTAATTTCTTTTTGGCATCCTCTACTGCTAAGGTACTTTTGATTTTACTTTCAAGTTCAGAGATCTCTAAAGCCAATTGTTGCATAACTTCTTTGGCTGTCTCAACGATCAACATCATGAGACCGCGAGAACAGCGGTTTGCAATCAGTGACCATTTTTCAAGGAATTGCTTGATCTGGACAAATATTCCTAGTATGTTTCTGACTTTAAGCCCTTGGGGGATAACATCTGCCCTAAGGTATCCCAAAATGTATTGGCCATGCAGCTCAATACGTTTAATTTTCTTTTTTAATGCTAGTAGCTGTATTAAGTCATCATTATCAGAGTTTGTGGTTTGTTGGCTAAATACAGTTGAAGTTCCTACCATAGATGCAAAATCTTCATCTGTGAACCCGAATGTTTGAAGGTTAGCCATTATGTGTAGAAAGGAGAGAGATAAGTAAGTGCAAATTAATTAGTGGAATAGCTGTAAGGTAGAGAAAGAAGAGAGACAATAAAAGAAGGATTAAAACAAATGTGTGTTTTTAGAGAACCCTGCGTATAATATAGCCAAATATTTAACAGTCACAACTCAAGATCTCAATATGTATGATACATTGCTCCTGTGAGTGTGTGTAGCAGTATCTGTATGGGTATGTGTGTAGCTGTGAGAGAAAAGAGAGTATATACATTTTTTGTTCAGCTGTGCTAAATCCACAGATCCTCTGTGAAGTTGCACCAGGAGGGCCGCACTGAGCTTTGTGAGAAATCCGCTGAGTTTACAAATGCTAAAATAAAATTAGGGTCATTTTCATGGTCATAATACACACTCACCCCTCATTTTAAGCATTCACAAGGGGTCATGAAACCTCTCACCTGACCCCGTCACTTAATATTCACTATAGTTTTCAACGCCAGCGACCATTCCCCGGCAAACAAAATGGCACTTGCAACTTTTCTGTCATGGTGCGGCCAGGCAATCAGGAGTTTGCTAGTGCGTGTGAATCCATGGACTGCCCGCGGGTGGATCTGTGATTAATCTGCATCCCCAGATATACAAATTTGTTTTCCAGGAAATATCCCCCATATTACTGAACGGATTTACACAAAATCACAAAAAGCACAAGTTGCATACCAAGATCTAGCTTCCTGCCAAATTTCGTGTAATTCGGCCCAGCAGTACAGGCTGTAGTTGTGTCTAAAGTCCTACACAGATTTATGCATACATTGACATACTCTCGCAAAATGCCCCTGCGATTGCACTTACAACATATTAGAAACAATCCCGGGCATTCATTTCTTAGTCGAAAACCACATGATTATAACTTGTACAACATACGGGCGCATCACTTATTTTGTTCTTTTTGCTTTTTGTATAGTCCGCTTTCTTCCCAACCTTGCGGTCATCGTTTGCCTGAAGTGCATTCACCATTTTAGCAGTTCCTGTGTCTACATGACCTGATAGTTCCTTCTAGTATGCATCAGAGTTGTCAATTGCCCTAGCTATGGTGATGGCTGTAGGAAAGTGCCCCTTTTTCACATGTTCACTTCCATTTTGTGCCTGATAATTGATGCAATTGTGACTGGAAGTGCACAGGGTTCTTGCTAACCGGGTCCCCAGTTCCAGATCTCTTTCCCTAAAAGTATTCAATTGTACCCCAATTGTCAATACCTTTAGCACCCCCTGTAAGACCCTAGTAAATGGAACCCCTGGTCCCTAGGGCAGGGGGTACTAAAGAGGGTCCCTAAGGGCTGCAGCATGAATTTTGTCACCCTAGGGGACCCCTCACCAAGCACAGGCAGACTGCCATTGCAGGCTGCTTGCCTTGGTGCAGACAAAAGTGAAAACACTACATGGCACACTTCCCTGTGTGCCATGCCCACATACACTGCATGCAGCCTGGGTAAGTCACCCCTACAGCAGGCCTTACAGCCCAAATGCAGGGTGTACCACACTGCATGTGTAGACATATCTGCATAAGCAAATATGCCCCTGTGCTGGCCAGTTCAATTACTTCAGGTACAAGAGACCAGGGAAGCCATTTTTAAGTGCATGTGCTGGACAATGGTGAAAACCAGTTCCCCAGCTACACAATGGCTTTACTGGAACCCAAGATGTTTGGTGTCAAACATCTCATATTAATAAACCTACACTGATTTCAGTGATGGATTTATTAATACATGCACCCAGAGGGCACCTTAATGTTGCCCCCTGAAAACCTACCAACTACCAGTGTGCTAGCTGACTGGTCCTCGACAGCCTGCCACCACAGATGAGTTTCTGACCCCCAGGGGTGGGGGTATTTGCTCTCAGGAGGTCAGGAAAAAAGCACATTTGGGCAGACAGTGTTTACACGCCCTTCCACAGGATGACTTGCAAATTAGCATTCCAAGGTAGGGATCTTCGAAGAGCCCACAGCCTGTTTTATGCAAATCAGGCTTCCCTCACAGGAGAGGATGCCAAAACCCCTCTCCCCCCGTTTAGGGTCTGTTTGGCACCTGGACAGGCAGGAAAATTAGTAGTCAGAGAAGGAGTGTTCACCTTGAGGCTAGATCCACCCCTAAGGTGGGCTACCTGAAGTGAATACGAAAACCAGAAGTCTGCTATCTTTGTAATGGCAGACTTAGGAACTCTGGGACAGGGTTATGCCCACTTCCCACAGGAAGTGGTCAAATAGGGGGTATAGTTACCAATCGAAAAACGGTCACTTTGCAAGCTTCTTTGCCTCGTCTGTAAGACTCTGCATGGTAAAGGTCCTGTCTACCTAAAAAACTAAAACTACAGCCATACATCCCAGCTCGTCAGCTTAGATCCAGTGATCTATTACTGCTATGCCTCAAACATATCCGCACAACCAGATCTAGGAGTCGCTCCTTCTCTTTTTTGGGGCCGTATCACTGGAACCAGCTACCCATGCCTTTTGACGCCTGCCATGATCTCACTCTCTTCAAAAAACATTTGAAAACATGGCTGTTTAATCTCTAACTCCACCAGGGACTCCCGATCTGACTTCCTCTGATGGGGCACCAAGAGCTCCCTTCTGGGATGATTTGTGCGCCTAATGTGGGAAAGTAGGATCTGCTTTCATGGTTACCCCGACTTTTTGCTTGGTGCCCAGCTGTTATTGATTAGTCTGACTGGGATCCTGCTAATCAGAACCCCAGTCTATCTGCTTCCGCCCTTAAATTGTTATGTTCAGTACTTAGGTACATCCCAGATTGGATACTGGGGTACCCTTATCAGTCCCCAGTATATGGTACTAAGGTACCCAGGGCATAGGTACCCCAGAGGTCCTCCATGGGCTGGAGCATTCATTATGCCACCCATGGGAGACCATTCAAAATGGAACTACAGGCCTGCCAATGCAGCCTGTGTAAGCTGGTTTCTAACACCACTTACTAAAGATATAGATTTCCTATATCTAGGGTTACTGCACTTAAAACCTATAAGTTACCCCTATAGCAGACCTTATCAATCCTGAAGGCAGGGTGCTTGATTTAAGTGTGAGGGTGCCCCTGCATGAGCTGGACACCCCTTCAGCCTACGAAGTCCATTCTCCCGGGTTGTAAGTGAAGCAGCCATATACAATATAGAGGGGCACTGCGTAATTACGCGATGACCATCTTGAAATTGGCTGCAACAAATCCTATCATGTTTGGTATCAAATTTGTTGGAATCATACCCCACACCATAAACAGTGTGGGATGTATGATTCCAAGCACTGGAAGAGCGCTCTGTTAGGCTCTCAGTGTTCTCGGTACCAGCCTTTTAGACCTGGACAGCACAAAATGGTTGCTGCCGACCAGAGACATGATTCTTCCCTCCTGCTGCTGAGCTAAGCTCGAGCAGGGGAAGGCAGTACAATAGGCATCCTGTCACAGGGTGGTGTGACCACCTTCCAGCCAGGATTTAGTGTATTAGGGCAGGGTGGGTACGCTTGCCAGCACCACTCAGTCGGCATGAGGGGCACATCTGGTGCCCCCATGCATAGTCCAGTTCAAACCAGCTCTGGGAGCTGTTGTCTCCCGCTCTGGCGTGAAACTGGACAAAGGACATGGAAGTAACTTCCCCCCTGTCCAGACCCTCTCCTGGGAGCGTCCTTTGAATCGTCCCAACCCTATCCTTAGGGTTCTTAAGGGCTTACCTCTGGGTGGGTCTCTAGATTCGTCGTGGGACAAGATTCAGATCAGACACCACTTGTTCTTCTACCGTCTGGGCACTCTGGACTTCATTTGGGCTTGACTTTGTCTCCCCTCTAGTCTGCTGCATCGTCTGTGCCTGTGTACCATACAGGAACCTTCCAAGGCCTGTGGGCATCAAAGACACTTGAAAGAATCTCACTTGAAGGGAAGGAGTCACTTCCCTGCATCCGCAGGCACCACAACTAAGTCGACCGGTCTGCTAATCCTGAGCTCCTTTGGAGTCCAGAAGGTTCTGCATCACAGGTGGTGGTTCTCCACAGCTCTCGAGGCCTGCCCTGCCCTCTTACCAAGTTTGAGGCCAGTATACCTCGTGGGGGCTACAATAACCAAACCCCTGTGCACCGCGTCAACTTGGCTTGTTGGCTTCCTTCCAAGAAGATCTTCAGGCTCCAAGTAGCCCCAATCTCAAGCCCCTCCAGTGACCAGAATCTTCCAGCCAGACCACATTGTTTTGCATCATGAGCTTCATCTTTTGGTGAGCTGCTTGAGGTCCTCTCACGACTCCACTGCCTCCGGCCTGTGGGTCCATTTGTGGGGTCACCTTTTTTCTTTGAGCTCCCCTGATTGCTCAGGGCCTGCCCTGACTCCCCTGCCTGCGGTGAGTCTCCTGGAGCTTGCTGGTCCCAACATTGCATCTTCTTTGACTTCTGCGTTGGTTGCATTTGCCAAGGCTGGTTGGTGCTCCAGCCGGACACCGACCCCTCACCACTCGATATCCGAACTGGGATAGCTCATGCACAGCTCCTGATCTTCCTCAGCATCGCCTGGTCCTCACAGCTGCAGAGTCAAGGTCATCGTCATCTCTCCTGCAGCAACCGACACTGGAGGGCATTCGTCTTCCAAGTCTCCTGGTCACTTCTGAGTGACATAGACTCTATCCCCTCTGCTTGCAGGTAGCTCTTAACTAGAATCCACTTTCAGATTCCACCGGACACTTTCTCCTTCTCCAGCAGCGGCACTTTCCTGAAGTCCTCCGTTGGGTTCGACGGCGGTTTCCAACAGCACTTCACACCTATGCACCTGGGATCCTGGTGTAGGTAACGTGGATACTAGGGTATCCACGGGTGGGGTGGAACCTCCAACCTTCTGTCTTCCACTGGGTTTCTTCAGGGTCCACTGGGAAGGGTCCTTAATCTTTAAAATTCCAACTGTGTTCCCACACTGCTCACGTTCTCTGTGGGGTTCCTAGTCACTCACCTTGGGTGGTTCCTTGTATCCCCAGCACTTCTACGTCCTCCAGACATTGTCTTGACCCGAGTCATGGTTCTTATACCACTTTCTTAGTATATGGTTTGGTCCACCCCTAGGGCCCACTGTGAATTTTGTGCTATTTACTGTATTTCTATGCAAAGTATTGTGTGCAGTGTGTTTTTCTCCATGTAGGAGATAGCTAAACGTGTTAGAGAGTATTATATAATAAATACATATTTTTGTAAATACCTTGTATGGTTCTTTTTCACTTAATCTATGCTATAAGATTGCATTCTTGTAAAACAAGCTGCTCTGGACTAAGCCGGGAGGCTGCTCCCCACAGCTTCCACTTAGAGAGCTTGCTACGGTTGTCTAAGACCTCTTAAATCACCATTGGGCTTCTGTTGTAACTTATCCCCTCAACAATGCATAGCCCGAATTCTGTTGTATAAGTCTCCGGGGGCGCTTGGCAATTTTATCACTACGCTCAATGAAGTTATTGCCCCCCTTGCCCTCAGATACAACCAGTTCCTCCTTATGGGAGATTTTAATCTACACATGGACAAGCCACTGGCTTCTTCAGTTATCTCCCTGTCTGAAACTACGCTGGCCTGTAATCTGTCCCCATTTATCTTGGCTCCCACACATAACATGGGTCATACTCTTGACCAAATCTTTTGCTATACGGATCTGGTGGTGGACCTTCCATCCCCCATTACTTGGTCTGATCATCTTCTTATTAATTTTAAGATACCTAGTTTGCGTATAGATCCTCTTTCAAAAGAGCTTAGGATGGAATACAACTTCAGAGCACTCCACAAAATATCTCTTCCTGTGCTGGCGGAGGCTCTTGAACTTTCCGTGCCGAGGCTATCCGGGATCCTGGAGTGCGATGCCCTCACTCTTGAATTCTGGCTTAGGTCAAACATTGACTCCGCCACCCCTCTGCTCCATGGTTTAACCAGAAAAAGCATGTGTAGAGGCCATGAAAGGAAATGGCGGAGATCCTACATACCCGAAGACAGGAACACTTACAAGGCCGCCTTAAAATCCTATTAATCTCAGGTGAAAGAGGCCAAGGGAAAGGAAATCTTTAATATTGTAAAGGCCTACACTTCCCCTAAAGCAGTTAAGAAAGAATCCCCCCATTCAGCAGATAGTCCCTCAATAACAAGATTACTACAATCCAACAGTCTTTCGATAAAGTCACTGAGGAGGGCCAGGTCATATGCCAACCTCTGAACGAAAAGTCTGGTCCTTTGCAGCCTCCTGCCTTATTGGAATTCCCTGACATACAATTGAGAGAGTCACTCATTTACCTCAAGTGCTTATAGATGCCTGCCCTGTGTAACTATTAGCATCTCTAGCAATGTAACGCCCTGAACGTCTCAGGATCGTTTAACAGACACGACAATGAGGACGCAACCACTTGTGAAGGGTTAGTTCTTTTAATGAAGGCAAATAAAATACAAAGAACAAACAAAAGTTATAGTCACTGGAATCCTCCAGGCTAAGTACGTTACCAGCCCACAGCACGGATGGTCCTAACCGTCCTCTGCATATACGCCGATCCCGGCGTATGCCAACAGAGGGCAGAAATGAAATGGCCGACAATGCCAATCGGTAGGCTGTGAGGGGCACGAAGAGTGTTGGGGAGAATCGAGGAGTCAGGGAAACACCCAGCCGGGGTCTCTACCTGAAGGGAGCAGCCGCTCAACCTCTTCCTCAGACTGCACCGGGACGCGGAGTCACCTCCTGGTGATGTGTCACCGATACCCCAATCACAAGCAAGAAGACTGAACCGAGAGCAGCCGCTCGATCGATCCTGTGGACTTCCGAGTCTGTAACGCGGCAAACACCTCCTGGTGTGCGTTACAGCTGGCAGTCCCTGTGTCTCTGGTCGGGCTGGGAGTTACGACTCCAACCAGCAAAAGCGCCACTGCGCTTGGACTCAGCCGAGTCAAAAAGCGAAGCTCAATGGTTGACCGGTAGAGCTTCCGGGTCCTTCACAGGTGACGATGGGGCAAGACACGGCCCAGGGAGTAACGACTCGACCTACCTCCGTTCTTGCCTTACTGGAGCACCACTCCGGAACACTGCTCTTCACGAAGCAGGTACGTCGGTGTAAACACAATATCCGACAGCCTTGTACCTCCCGGTTCCTCCCTTTATAGGGAGTGTTTTCCTTGAGTTATGTAACAGCTCTCCTGTTTACATAAGGGCGTGTTTTCCTTGAGTTATGTAACAGCTCTCCTGTTTACATAAGGGCGTGTTTCCCTTGAGTTATGTAACAGCTCTCCTGTTTACATAAGGGCGTGTTTCCCTTGAGTTATGTAACAGCTCTCCTGTTTACATAACCTCTCAACCGCTAAGCATCCTGGGAGATGTAGTCCGTTTTCGCTGGTTACCGTTTTCCTCCCCTCGTATGACAGGAATTCTTGACAAGCAACCACCATCAATCCTACAATTAACAAGGTGCTGAATCTGTCCATCTCCACCGGCAAAGTGCAGCATACATGGAAGCAGGCCAAAATCATACCCCTCCTAAAAAAAATCCGCCGATCAGAATGACCCAGTTAATGATAGACCTATTTCCCTCCTACCAGCCCTCTCTAAAGTGTTAGAGAAACACGTTAACGAAATCATCACAGAGCATGCAGAACGTCATAATCTGCTGCACATGTCTCAATCTGGTTTAAGGGAAAGTTATAGTACTGAGTCTGCCCTGTGGGAATTCCGGAGCATATAAAGTTAAAACTGTATCAGGGAGGTAGGGCTGTCCTGATATTACTTGACCTGTCGCCGGCATTCGACACGGTCCCTCATGAAAGACTCTTTGACAGATTGAGGAACTTGGGTATGGAGGGGATGGATCTGGCCTAGTTGACTTCCTTCTTGAATGACAGATCTCAGGAAATATGGATACCTCCTTTTTCTTCCCCCATGCCTAGCATGAAGGTAGGAGTACCCCAGGACTCGATACTCAGCCCAACCCTCTTCAATTTGTATATGTCTCCTCTTGCACACTTAGTAGAGGATTACGGTGCTAAGATTATATCCTATGCAGATGATAACGCAGCTAATTTTTGCTTGTGAAAAAGGAGCCGACTTTGACGGAGACAATATTTGATCCTGCCTTAATAAGGTGTTCAACTTACTCAAAGTGAACCAGTTGAAATGTAATCCAGATAAATCTGAGATGGTCTTCTTCTTCTGTAGTGCATGGTGGCCGGAGGAGTTGTCTCCCCCCTTTTATCCCAAACTACGGTTAAAAATCTGGGCATCTCCATGAGGTTCAGGGTCCAAGCTTTAATCGGGATAGTGCACATGTTAAAATCAATTCTACCACACTTGCCATTAGATACCTGGAAGACAGTGGGCCAGGCCCTGGTAACGTCTAGACTGGATTACGCTAATAGCTTGTACCTGGGTCTACCCGGCTATCTCATCCAGCGCCTGCAAGTCGTGTAAAATGCTGCGGCTAGTACGAGCCTTAGACCCAAACCTAGTTCTCATATGGCTCCCATCCTTAAGACCCTGCACTGGCTGCGAATGAAGGAAAGGATTACGTTTAAAGCCCTAGTGATATTTTTCAAAGCCCTTCATGGCATAGGAGCCAGCTACCTTAATAAACGCATAAATCGCTACACTCCAGTGCAAACCTTAAGATCTTCCTCCTCCGATCTCAATTGCATTCCTAAAGTACACTTGGCCAGCATGAGGGGCAGGTCTTTCAGGTTTCTGGGTACTCAGGCGTGAAACAGACTTCCTGCTACGTTGACAGCCACTACTGATTTGGTAATTTTCAAGAAACATCTTAAAACCTGTCTTTCCAAAAATGTATTTGCTTCAGAGTCCTGCCATTTGCTCCGTCAGCGCCGGGACACTCTTGTTGAGTAGCTGTGCGCTAAATTAAATTTCGGTAATTCATTTATAAGGGTTGTCTGGACTGGTGCAGGGTGCCCTCTTACATTAGTGGACATCGTATACCAGGCCAACTTCTCACATCTAATAAATACATTAAAATATTGTGCTGTACTCACCTTAAGTCCTGAGGATTGGTCTAGTAAGTCGCTGCTAAGAACTTGTATGCAGTATTTGTTTTTCCTCCATACAATAACATTGCTGCCTCTCAAAATTGCAATGTGTCCATTTTTCAAACCTAAAATTATTTATATCTTAAAAATTACTCAACTGATCGTATTGATTCTGGTGCCTAAATATATATAAAGATATGTGTTATTTTTATAAATTTGTGTGGATCTCCTTATTGAGTCATGTGCATCATTTATTGACAGGGTGTGTATTAGCAGATGTCCAGCACTCCTCTCTGATAAGCCTAAGGGTGCTCGACCACGCTACCCCCTAGAGAGCACCATGGGATTGCCAGAGCAAACCCTTTCTACTCATAAGGGAATACCTGGGCTCTTTGCACAGTATACCTCTTTTTGGTATACTATATAAAGAGCCAGCTTCCTACAACTGGCATTTCTAAATCCAGGTCTTCGTTCGAGAGTATCCTTTCTTGGATCTTCTTGTTATAAGTTTTCTCAATTAAATGGTCCCAAATGATATTGTCCTTGAACTCACTGTAGTAGCATGTGACTGCTAGTTGTCTTGAAGCACACACAAAGTCATCAATTGATTCACCTTGTTGTTGCGCCCCCTGTAAAAATGTGTGTCTTTCCAACACTACATTCCTTGCAGGAGAAAATATTCTGTCCAGCGTTTTATTCACAGAGGCATACTCATCCACCACATCAACCTCAATCATTTCATCAGATGCACCTTGGTGTAATTGCACCTTCACTTACTGTAATGGTAGTGTTTTTAAAATAGATCTCCCTTTAGGACAATTTTGTATAAGGAATGATTTTTTTTCTTTTTATTAATGAAAGTTTCTCCATCGATGGCATCCAAGTATGCTTCCTTCCATTGTATCCAGCATAAAGGAGTTACCCCTGGTGCAGATAAAAAAAAAGCAGGAGATGCACTAATATTTTCCATTATTATCACTGCAGGACTGAACTATATCATTCAAGATGCTGACCAATGTCCAAAGTTTCAGGGCAACAAAGTGAGCACTATGCAGCCCTGTATTAACAAATCAGGTGCACACCACACTGAAAGCAAAATTGACCTCCTATGGTTTTAAAGATGATGTATTGCAGGCAATCCCAATCCAAAATAGCAACCATCAATTAAATTATTTCAGGCAGACCACCCAATCCAAGATGGCGGATGCAACGAGACACTCGATACGCTCGTACACGTCACCTGCGCCTGCTTTCCAGAGTGGAACGATGGCTCCTCCTGCCAATGCGCAGTAAACCAATGCACAATTGCAACCCAATCCAATATTGCCAACACGACGAGCCACTCGATATGCCTGTACGCATCGCCTGGGCTTACCTTCCAGAGTGTGATGTTGACTCCGCCTGGCATTGCTCAGAGCTGTGGATGCTGATTGTGCTCCTCACTTGCCATAGACATAAAGGCAGAGAATGGAAAATGATCTGCTGTGAGGGAATCATAGGCTCGGGCTACTCAGCTACCAAAAGAGCAAGCATATGCAATGCAATAGGTCTCGCATTACTGAACGTTTGAGCTATTGGCGTTGCTAATAATAATGCAATGCCAATAGCTCAAACTTTTCAGAAGTAAAGAAATAGACAATAACATTATTTTTTCTATTTCTTTAATTTTGGAGCAATCGCTGCACCCTCACTTTAGCTTAAGATGTTTATAGCTAAAGTGCAGGTGCCGCCATTGCTACAAAAGTAAACAAATAGAATACAAATGGCGCCCACGCGCTTATTTTCCATTCATTTACTTTTGTTACAATGGCAACACCCACACTTTACTTTTAAGCATCTTAAGCTTGGGTGACGCCATTGCTTCAAAAGTAAAGAAATAGATCAAAAGGTGTGGGGGCTCATTTTTTTTCTTAAGATGTTTAAAACAAAAGCGGGGTGTGCTGCCATTGTAATAAAAGTAAAGAAACAAAAAAAGAGGCATGTGGCTGAGTTGAGGGACCACATCTAACAAAAGAAAGGCGCAACCCCCATTATTCCAGCTGAGAACGTGCCGTGCTGGATAAATAAAAAATAAATAAAAAAGTTGCTTGAGAGCATGCCCTGCTTGCAACAGCAGTCAGGAGAAAGAGATTTAAGAAAATAGTGCTCTGAGGCTGTAATTAAAACATACTGGGTAACAACACATGTTACAGGGGCAGGCCTCATGGGAGGTTACAAGAAGAGAAAAGGCGGTACTAAGGAAGGACTACTAAGCCTATTTACCAATATAAAGCCACCATTTACAAAGGACAGTGATAAGAACCAATTAAAAAGGAAAGTGGGTGGAGCTTCATGCCCATATCCTGAATAAAAGCTCTGCCTAGGCGAGACCTAATACTGGAGGACTCAGGGAATGAAGACACAGGAAGCCGGTGGTGGTAAAATGAATCCGATACCCGCTCGTTGCCACTGAAATGATGATGATGAGAGCCGGCTTTGCAAGCTTGTAAGTAATTTATTCACCACTAACAAATAGGAGAAATACCACCAGCACATCGCACTGCGTCCATTCCTTTTCAGTCTCCTCAACCATCCCCCTCGGAATATTCCCATCCCCAACCATCTACATGCTGTTACCCCACCACGTTCCTTGTAGATGTAATCGCAACACTGGTGTAATAAATAAATAGTTCAGAGGTATTTTCCCTGAATTTATTGCACCGGCCCTGAGAAGCAGCTACCATATCGCATTCAAGCAGCAACTGCCCCACATGCTGAATGACCACAATTCTATTCCGAGCTGAACACTGTGTCATGGCTTTGTATGGAAGCCATTAACACATAATAAAAGAAACAAGCATTGGCATAGCCAATAGGTCTCGCCTTTGGGACCTTATAAGTGTTTAGCCATGCAACAGTTGCATAACTAAACACTTATAAGGTCCCAAAAGCAAGACCTATTGGCTATGCCAATGCTTGTTTTAACTGCTGCAATCTATTGACGCCTCACGGAGAACATCAAAGCGGCCGTGCGGCCACGAAAGTGATCGCGATCAAACATCAAAGCGGCCACGAAAGTGATAGTAATCGCGGTAAAGCACATGCACTGCAGCTCTAGGCTGGCCTGGTAGCACTTTTTGGAGCCCTCACAAAATGTCTCGCCAGAGCAGCGCATGCGCTGGGTCAGGCGAGACCTAAAAACGTACCACTATATTTATAACAAAGAACAAAAAGACATACACCAACCCCACAATGTTCTTGGAGTCAGCCCTGTAGGAGTGACTGTCCTCGCAGATCTTGTTATGCATGACCTATCACTTCCACTCATGCTGGGATCAGCATAGACAGTTAAGTCAAACTCCATTAATGGACAATCTCCAGTATCCAGTCCCTCGTCCTGCCCCCTTTTCAAGAGACATTGGAACAGCATCAGTGCAACAATCAGGGATATTGGAAAAAGGCAACCATCAGGTTTCCACATAGACTTACTACAACATGTTATTTTCCTCATACTATTAGAATCAGGTCCTGGATTTACAGCACCTGAGCACTTAGCTAAGCATTGCTCAGCCAGGTTCCTTTTTAACCCGCACCATTGACCCACTCCCACATGTAAATCCTCTGTACCATGCTTCCTGTCATAATACTCCTCACATGCGTCTGCAGCATGTTTTATGTTCCCTTACTCTTCAACTGGGGAACATTTCTTCTATCTTCCCAAAAACACCCAGGTCAATGTATTTGTAAATGGTTTTCTTCCCCTCAGAATGTTGAAATGACTGAAACCACTCAAAGTAGGAGTAAAATGATTTGAAGAAATTTCCTTTCCCCAGCCTTTTCTGTGTTTAATTGGCAATTGAACAATGCACATCAGCACTCGGTTGAAGTGTCGTACTGCCCCATTACTAGCCGGGTGGTAAAGAGAGGTATTCCCTTGCCCAAATTCATTGCCTCGAAAGAAATCTTTAAAAGTTTTTGCAATAAATTGAGTTTTATTGTCACTCACAATTGACCTCATTAGCCCTGCCCTTTGAAACATGTCATATAGGAGCTTAAGCACTCTTCCAGAATCATCTTTGTCTACTACACAAATTTCTAGCCAATTAGAAAAGAAATCCAAATATACTTCTTCACTTCATTCACACCCAAAATATGCCCTAGATGGTCCACACCTAGGGCTTCCCAAAGTGACTTAGGACAAGTTAGAGGATTCATAGATAAGCACAAGGTGACTTGGGATTTATCCGCACTACTACTTTTGCAATACTCGCACCATTTGTTCTGTACAAGAGACCAGGCCACCATTACTGGTCTATGATACTCTGATTATTCTTGCCAATGCCAAGATTTCCTTTTTGGTTGATTTGCAATATCCTGCCTATCTATGACACTGGGTGCGTCATGCACCCACCTTTCAAAAGGAAACCACTCATTAGTTAATTCACTTCTGACCTCCCAGAACCTCTTCACACACTCACCAATATTTTTTTCCTGACCTCCACTTTTCAAGAAATCCCACAATATTAGTAGAGTACTATTTCTGAGATATACCTCCATCCTCTCCTTGTTAGAAATGGCATCACTACCATCTGTCTTTATGCTAGCTACTTCATAGTCCTCACACTGATCGGGAACACACCCTTTTAAGGGTAAATGCACCCTGTTTAGGAAATCTGCAACTGTGTGTTTTTTTAATGTGATATCTGTTTATTGATCAGAAGCAAAAAATAGAAAATTACACATGATTAAAGAGAAAGGGCGGGGGGGGGGGGTAACAAATAGACATCAACAAAATAAACCATCAGTCTGAAGACCCGATATTAAAAAAATGAGATACAGAGTTCGAGAATTTTCAATACATATGGGAGAGGGGCATAGCGAGAGTCCAAAACTTAAAAGTCGGCCTTCAGGAGAAAGTTCTCGTCAGTTCTCAGGGAGAGACCATGTAGGGGGCCAAAAGGCAAAGGTCCAGCGAAGACGACATTGTCCAATATTGAAGGACCACAGCTGCAACCAGGGAAGCAAACGGCTGATCAAAGCTAACAAAGGCTAGGCCGAGCAGGGCCCCCCACCCAAGTGAAAGGCACAGGTCATACTGCGATATCATCAATACATTTTGGGGCAAATAACATAAGAACCATCATATAACAAGAGAAAGAAAAGGAGACAAAAAAAAGAAAGGCGAAAAAAGAGGGTAGAGGAAGCAGAAGAAGGTGAGGACAGAAAAGAAAGTGAAGAAAAAAGCTGATGCGCCAAGGGAATGAGGAGGAGCGGAGAAAGGCCAAGACCCATAGTGGAAGCCGGCGGCCCTAGAGCTCAGAGGGCCCACCCAGCAGGTATCGCGGACTACCCCGAGGAGTCTGGTCTCTTGCCTCTAGAGTAAGGCTCTAAGGGATCATTGAACATGTGGCAGAGCCCGCAATCTAGGAGGCATCAGGCGGGAATGTTCGGTTTTAGTAAGGTGGTGTATGAGTGGACGCCAGATGCGATCAAAGTGTGTGTCGGTATGAGTAAGATGGGCAGTATGCAGTTCCAGGGAAAGGACATCGTATAGTCGGAGAAACCATGCAGCAATAGTCGGGGAGGGGCCGCTTCCAGCAGGAGGCAATGGACTGTCACGCTGCACCTAGTAAGTGAAGGATGAGATGCCAGTGTGCTGAGGTCATGGCTGTTAGCGTGTTGGGCTGGATGCCCAGGAGCACCAGGGACGGGGTAGCAGGGATCGGGAAACCCATCACCTCCTTAATGTGGCTGAGAACCTCCTTCCAAAACACAGTGAGCTCCGAGCAAGACCACCAAATGTGCAGGATGTCCCCTCTATCAGTCTGGCATCTCCAGCAGATCGGAGAAGTGTTCGGGAACATCTGGTGGAGGCGAGTGGGAGTATAATACCACCTCGTCATCAATTTGTAGGCAGATTCGCGCTGAGGAATGCTACGGTATACCTTAGGAATGTCCTTCCACAGGTGGTCCCATTCCTCCGGGGAGATGTCAGCAGGCAAGTCAGATTACCAGTGAGTTTGATAGCTGTGAAGTGGAAGATGCCCAGAGTGTTGGAGGACCGAATAGGTTTTAGAGAGGAGGCCTTTAGACCTGTCAAATCTACAGGCCAGGGACTCAAAGGGGGTGAGTTGTCGAGTCACCTTCGAGAATACGCAGGAGAAGACAGCCAGTGTCGCAGTTGGCAATACTGCAGGTGCGCAGTGTCAGTAAGGTGGAAGAATTGTTTGCACTGCTCAAAAGAGCGGAGGGTAGAACCCTGAAAGAAGTCTTGGAGAACGCGTCGACCCTCTATGGTCCAAGCCTCAAAGGCCCGAGGTTGAAAAGCAGGGGGGATTGCAGAACTGTGTGTTTTTTTATACAAAGAACATATTCCACTTTATAATTGTAGTCAAACAAACGCTTTACCATCTTGGCATACCTGTTGTCAAAAATTTACTAAGTTTTTTATGGTGTTTTACGCCACATAAGCTGAGAGCCACAAATATATTATCTAAAGTAGTCCATTCCATGAACATATGCCAACATCTCCCACTTGATGACTGATCATTGTTCTTCCATGGCCCGTTGTTCTCCTTGAGAGATCATGATCCCATGTCTCTTCCTGCTGCCACCACTTTCTAATACACCTCTTACTCTGAGCTCAAGCTCTAGCAGCATTGCTGTCTTGCAACCGTCCTTTTTAATTGATGAAAAGCATTCTTGCAGATTCTTGCTCCACTCAACCTGGTATTTATTCTTAAACAATGGCCTGAACAAACAGGTTTTACCCACAGAATCAATATATACAAACCTGAAATCAAATTCTGCAAGACACAGGAAGATCTCACATTATCTTTGCAAGTTGGAGCAGGGTCACTCATGATTGCCTCTGCCTGCATTTTCTTGGACATGACACCATTCTCACTTATTTCATGTACTAAATAAGCCACAGATCGAAAATCTAACTTACACTTTTTTAAATTCCGCTGTTACCCCCTTTTCCTCTAGAATGTATATACCTCCCATTTTTTGGAAAATTATTCTTACAACCCTATTCCACTACCCACCCCTAAACCTTCAAATTACCCTACCACCCTTTACCACTACCCACCCTAAATCCTAAAATTACCCTTACCACCCTCTACCGCTACCCACCCCTCAACCCTAAAATTAATAAAGTTACCCTTACAACTACGGACGCTAAACTCTAAAATTACCTATATATATATTTTGAACCTGGGCTCAGTGGCCATCAAGGGAAACCTACCAACCACAGACATTTCTGAAAACTAGGCATCCGGAGGAGTTCAGGGAGGGGTGACTTGTGTGGATCCCCCAACATTTTCCTACCAAGAATCCCCTGCAAACCTCAAATCTAGCTGAAACAATAAAAATGTTCTCACATTTTTGTGTGGGAAAGTCGTGGGATCACTGCATTTCCTATCACTCAGTGTCCCCCCAGGTCTCTCAGCAAAAATGGTACATCACTCATATGGGTGGGCCAAGTACCCGCAACAGGCAAGGGCCCAAAACGTATTGTGGAGACATCAAAATTGTCTGTCACGAAACAACCTGGTTTTGCAGGGGTGGCACCTGCATTTCTGATGCCGGGCACGGTGGCCATCTATGGAAACCTTCCAAACCCACACATTTCTCAAACCTAGACACCCAGGGGAGTCCAGGGAGGTGTGGCTTGCGTGGATCCCTGAACGCTTTCCTACCCAGGATCCCCTGCAAACCTCAAATGTAGCTTAGAAAAATCACATTTTCCTTACATTTCTGTGTGGGATCACTGCGCCAGCACAAATGTCCTACACCCAGCGTTCCCCTTTGTCTCCCAATAAAAATCTTACCTCACTTGTGTGGGTGTCTAATCCAGAATCGCCTAAAAACATATATAACAAGAATATAGCACTTAGAGCTTGCTGTGCTATCCCCTCAATCCCCTTGTTTTTGGCCCTTCCCAGTCGCAGGCCCTTGGCCCACCCTCACAAGTGAGGTATCATTTCACTTGAGAGACCAAGGGGAACGCTGGGTGGTTGGAAATTTGTGATGGTGCAGTAATCCCAGACAAAAATGTGAGGAAAATTTGATTTTTTAGCTAAATGTGAGGTTTGCAGTGGGTTCTGGGTAAGACACTGTTGGGGGATTAATGCAAGCTCACCTCCCTTAACTCCCCCGGGTGTCTAGTTTTCAGAAATGTCTGGGTTTGGTAGGTTTCCTTAGATGTCCGCTGAGCCCAGGACCAAAAACACAGGTGACTCCCTCTCAAAACCAAGTCTTTTTGTGATAGATAATTTTGAAGTCTCAACAGTACGTTTTGGGCTGTTTCCTGTCACGGGCACTAGTCCTACCCACATAGGTGAGGTACCATTTTTATCGGGAGACTTTGGGGAAGGCTGGGTGGGTTGAAGTTTTGGCTTCCTGCAAATTCCAGAACATTCCATCAAAGAAATGTGAGGAAAATGTGTTTCTTTTTACAAGGGATTCTGGGTAACAGAACTTGGTGAGAGTCACACAAGTCACCCTCGCCTGGCTTCCCTTGGGTGTCTAGTTTGCAAAAATGTACAGGTTTACTCAGTTTCCCTAGGGGCTGGCTGAGCTAGGGTTCAAAATCCACAGCTAAGTACATTGCAAAAAAGGGTCAGCTTTCAGTGGACAAATGTGATGTGTCCATATGGTGTTTTGGGCCATTTCCTGTCGCAGGCACTAGGCCTACCCACACAAATGAGGTACCATTGTTATTGGGAGACTTGGAGGAATGCTGGGTGGGTGGAAGTCTGTTGCTCCCTGCAGATTCCAGAACTTTCCATCACAGAAATGTGAGGATAATGTGTTTTGTTTTTAGAAAGTTTGAGGTTTGCAAAGAATTCTGGGTAACAGAAACTGGTGAGCGCTACACAAGTCACCCCATCCTGGATTCCCCTGGGTGTCTAGGTTTACAAAATGTACAGGTTTCTTTGAAGAAATAAAAACCTTCTAAGGGGTTCACTGATACACCTGGTCCTTTTAAACCAACAAAGAAGAGATTGACACAGAAGCTGTAATATAAAAACAATTCATTTATTAACCTCAGATGAGGGAGACTACGTCACACAGTACCCTCAGGCAACTGTAGGAGGCATTCTAAGGAGTACAGAGAACAGGGGCCTTATATACCCACACAGGGGCTCAAAAGAAGGTGGTACAAGTACACATGAGAAGAGTTACACACATAGATGGTCCTACAGAAAATGCACAGTCAACAAGTAGGAGGAGTAATGAGTTGCTGAGATCAGTTAGAACAGCCTGACAGTTCTATACTAGGAGCAGGTGCATTCTGGCAGCTACAGGTCCCTCTGAGCATGTGCAAGGCTCTGGAAGAGGGAGAAAGCACATGGCTAACTAAAATGGCTGCCAGGAACAAAATAGCTTTCAGCTTATGCTAACAGATTCCTGCAAACTTTAACAGATAGTCCTTTAGCATGAGCTAAAGACATCCCTATGATCTAGTAGGAACATAGAAAATATTTTGCACATTTATTTTCATAAATTCATCAATATCCTAATCCATTGCTAGGTGGGCATTTCTCATTCTAAATATTGTTAGGCGGGCATATATAAGGTATAAGCAGGAGTACAAAGGGAACAGAGCATTGGGTCATACAGATAGCAGGAGAGAGTAATGACTATTATCACAAACAGAACTCCCAATATTTTGCAACCCTAAGCAGAAAGCAAATCCTAGAACCATCTAGTCCAATTCTATGTAAAAAAACATTTTCAATAGACTTTTCCAGTGTTCTTTTTATGAGGGCTAGAGTATCAATCATTATAGTCAAGGAAAGGGTAAAGTAACATTTGTCAACTGCTCAGATGAACTTTCCTCTTGCAAAATAAACATTATTCCTAATGCAAATATTAAAGCAGTCCGACATAGTATCACAAAAACAATCCTGGCTCCAGGGGTCCAGGAGGACCACACAGGGCCATGAGAATTAGGACGAGGAGCCGCAAAGGGCTGCTCCTCCTCAAAAATGGGACGTCCAAAAGGGTACATTATTAACAAACTAAAAAGTCCTTGGGAAATTGAAGCCGCTGTACAACCAGCCAGAAGGGAGTCTTCTCCCTGTGTCCGTTTGAGCCTCACAGGCAGGCTCTTGTTTTTCCCACGGTGGAGCTGCACAACTCGCAACTCAGGAATCACGGCCAATTTCAAGGGAAAAGTTTCTTCTTTCTGGATAGGGCAATCACCTTCCGGGGCAAATGCCCTCAGTGATCCTGTCCAGTGTCTCAGGCAGTGCACCAGTTTTCTTCACTTCAATCTAACAGGCACCAAAGGCACAGCACCTGTACCCTGAACTCAAGTCCTTCCCTAACTCCTGTTTTGCTCTGCTGGCACACTGCTCTTTCGTTGGGGCCACAGATTGTATCCAGTGTGCCCAGGTATCTCTTGATCAACAAACAAAGGTGCAGACTTTACAGCCAGCATTCAGGAGCGTGATGCTGAAGTGCCTGACGCAACCCTTATTTCAAAGGGGGTCACCTCAAGCAAAAACCTCCTTGCCGTTCTGGTTGGTCTGTGACTTTCAGCTGGGCATCAAAAACTTGAGCCACGATTTCTCCTTTCTGATTTGTGACCCTGTCTTTCGCCCAAGACAGTGGCAGGGGTACACACTTCACATCCCAGTGCTTCCGCCTTCACTGAGGTCCTAGTTGCCAGCAATGCCTGTGCTGGTTAACTTCACCTTGGCTTCAAGCTGGACTGGTGCTGACTCCTCAGGCTGGATCTGATGTCCGGGCCCCTCTGGCAATGGTTGTAAGGCAGCAAATATCTATTGGTGGACAGAACAGTCTTTAGACAAGGCATACAAATAATCTATCAACAGAGAGGATATTCTCAAAATTCTTCCTAGTCTTAGTGCGCCCCATATATTAGCAAGGCACCCAAGAACCACTTCACCTATCTGAGAGTAAAAAACCCTGGACCTATTACTCTATTTGAAGCAGCTAAGGAAGTCTGTGTTCATTTGCTAAATTCTGAGGAAAAGAGAAAAACAATACAGACATACTCTAAATCCTTACATTTGGGTATTCCTATATTATTCATCTGAAGACCCTCAAGAAAAAAGGAAATAGACTTTGCATTACTTGTACAGGACTGCAGACACTTCTAAAATGATTTCTCTTAATAAAAGCACCTACATTGTACGCTTAGGACCATGCTCTCATGTTATAGGTGCAGCAGGAAAATCTAAAACTGCTAATTTTAACAGGGATTCTTATTACATAAAGAACTAAAAAAAACTTCAACATAGTGGGTACATAAATTTCTCCAGCAGAACAACATGTTGTGACAAACAAACTCCTATAAAACAATATTTTCTTCAAAAATTGTTTGCTAAGGATCACATGGGTGTCTTTCCTGCATTCTACTTTTCACGATCCAAATGAGCACACAAAAACTTGCTTTTGCCAAAAAAAAGTAAGCAAAACTTCTCTTTCTCTCCCTGTGCTGCCATCTCGTCTTTCAAAACGTTTCAGAGGTCGAAGTGTCAAAGCAAACCTTGCTCTGAGCCCTGCTAGGCTTCTAAATGTAGAACTCTACCTTTAACCTTTTACCAGCTGTCCTATTTTGTGTGCTTTTCCATGCGGCTTTTCCAATTCAAAGTGACCCTGGAGACTGATGGCTGTAAAGCAGTCCTATTCCATTCCTGTTTGCCAGTAATTTAGAGGTAAGAGAATAACTTCTGCTGGGTTTTTATATTTATTTATATTTGTAAGCAGTGTGCGGTGTGCTTTTCTAGCATTATAGAGGTCAGCTATTTGTGTTATACTTAAATGTGTGCATTTACTGAAGCCTAAGAGCAGTTTGAAAGCTGCTCTGAGTTGCAGAACTGCTTTTAAATAGTGAATTTTGCCCAATTTCGACTTTGGTGTTTGGGGCACTTAAAAAGGAATATCCTAAAATTTTGGGCATATTAGTCATCCCCAGAATGTCCTCTACACATCCCAGAGATGGTGTATCAGAAATGTATAAGGTGCAACCTTATAAAAATTAGTTTTGTACGCCTGGGTAAGGTGACATTTTCCATTTTAGTTCCCCCCATTGCTGCAAAACGCTGCTTAAATTCAACTTTAATGCTAGGAGTTCACAGTATAATTATTAGGCATTATAAAGATTAAAAAACGAATTAAATGCACTTATTTTTAATAACATGTTTTTTTAATATAATCAAAATTCCCCTTATTATTTTTTTTTTTAATAACTCCAACCCTTTTGATGGTTGCACCTATGAAAAGCAAGCTTCATTCCTTTCCTATCATATTTCAACGCATTCATTTATAACCCTTAGCACAGAAGCCTTACTTGAAACATGAAAGTCTGCGCCCCTTTTTAAAGGACAGTTATTATTTAACATCAAAACCACGGATGTGCTTATGTAAAAAGGCATTAAGAAAGTAAATCCCTTCTTATCTTTTCTCTGTTATCCAAAATAATGACAATGTATTTCTAACTTTTAAAACAGCAGTCTGTAATGCAGGCCTTTATACCAGGTTTACACTAACTTAAAATCTAGGTGACTCAGCATTTTCCCCTCTGTAGCCTGCAGTCAGAAATAGCCTTGTGCTACTGACGCAGCTGTTGCTTGTGACCAGCAGGCGTCGAATTCTCACGCCTTTCAAGCCAGCAAAAATCTATCGTTCTGTAATGTGTGTTTAGTTTAACAACAACCAACTCACTCAGATAATGTGAATGCCTTTTAATATCTAATACATAAGGATAAATGCTGTGACATTTTGTATCTTAGTCCAAATTATTGTAAAGCCCACAATTTCGTTTTTTCTTCCTTTCTATGAGGCCTATTTTATTCCTATTGATTGTGAATTCTAATTTTATCTTTAGCATTGTGGCAATTTGCACACATGTATAGTGTCTTACTCTGTCAATTTTAATGATAGCGTGCAGCTATTTAGCATTTATTACATAATTCATTGCTGGATTATTTTAAAATATATTTTATTTTAATGATATTTTGCATAATAGAATGATGACAAAAAAAACACATTGAGCTCATTCCAGACCTTCTCAGACGGGGGTCATACACTCAGAACACACAATAGAGCGCGCTTAAGGCTAGCCATTCTTAAACAAAGAGCGCAATCGCTACTCACTCACACAAGTACCACCAATGACAAACCACATAGACATTTAAACACATAATTAACCCACAAATCAACACTTAGGACAGAAACAAAATACAGCACACAGACTGTACTGAAACCAAACAATTTGTAAATATTAATTGTAAGTCATATTTACAAGAAAAGCTCTCACAAGTAGTTCAAGAACAGCCCAAAAGACTGATCCATGTTCAAGAAGCCATAATACACCAAATTCTCTCGTTTTGGCTGGCAGAACACTCAAAAAGCGCTCTGCATATCACCACTTATGAATATTACTAAGTGCACAGACCAGGATCCTTTTTATGTACATATTTAATTCCTTGGGGTACTTAGTCACCAGGGAAGAAATACGTTTTTTATACCTAAACCTATTTAGGTATCCCCTCTAGGGAGCCGGCTGATTCCATACAAGTTCCATAATGGTACCTCCAAGAAAGCAACGTATTCTACGATGTGTGCTAAGAACAGGCATGCCAAGAATATTGCAGCATATACAATATTATACGCAAAGTAGCACTTAAGTTACGGTGTGCCATTTAAGTTTTATAAAAAGTAGAGAAAAGTCTCCTCATTACCTGCCTACACAAATTACAATTCATATATTTCCAAATTCCAAATATTGGCCAATTGCCATACAATTCCAAAAGCAAAAAGCGTCGCAACAAATAACCTTACCAAACACAAATCGCCAACCTCTCTGTGCCAAGTTCTGAGTGACCTAACAGTTGTTTTAGAAGACACACGCCAAAAAGGTTCTCAGTCAGGAGCGGTAAACATTTGGAGGAGTCAAATCAGGAAGACCAGAAATATACCGGGCTGCAGAGACAGAGAATCTCAGTGCGCAGGGTACCTCCTTAGTAGATTCCTGTCCTGTCCTCCTCAGTAGATTCCTGTCTCCCATCAAGACCACTCCCTTGGATAGCCACTTCTCCGATGAGGTCCACGTTTCGGGCGCCATTTGAAGAAATAAAAACCTTCTAAGGGGTTCACTGATACAAACAATGCATTTATTAACCTCAGATGAGGGCGACTACGTCACACAGTACCCTCAGGCATTCTAGGAGTACAGAGAACAGGGGCCTTATATACCAACACAGGGGCTCAAAAGAAGGCGGTAGAAGTACACATGGGAAGAGTTACACTAATAGATGGTCATACAGAAAATGCACAGTCAACAAGTAGGAGGAGTAATGAGTTGCTGACATCCGTTAGAACTGTCAGGGATCGCGGACAATGCGCCTGCCTATCCTACAATCCCCATAAGGCAATCAGAAAAGGGGCGGAGACGCGTCCATAAAAAAACGCAACGTGCACGGGAAATTTGTGCGTAATTCCGGAAAGTGAGTCCGTCGTTTTCTTCCTGTTTTCCCAGCTGGAGAAGTCTCCTGCATTTTCCTGGTGTCTCGTAAGGACGAGACGAATCGTACCCGGCGGTTTTTCCCCGCGAGGACTATTGTTGCCTTCCATGATCAGGAGACACTGCTGGCACCTCCACCTTGTCCCTCTCTTCAGCAACGAGAGAAGCCAGATAAGTACCTACGCTCCAAGGCAGGAGCGGTGGTTCGCGCTGGCGTCTCTAGGAAGCAAATATTTGTTTAGGAGCTCCGAGAACAGAGCGGCGCTCCATGCGGGCACTTCCATGGACATAACTTCATTAGAAATACTGTGAGCTCTGAGGCAGGAGCTGCGAGCATCGCTGGTGCTTCCGTGACGTTTTCAGATAGTTATCCCACTTTTGAAGCGCAGTAGAGTGGGGTGCTATTATAGTACGTCCTTAAGCGCCGAAACAGGAGCTGTTAGCCGCCATGTTTCGTTTTCTTTCTTCTTATGTCTCCAAATGCTATGATGGAACCGCATGAAGCAAAAGGCATAATATTAACCTAAGTATTGTTCTAAACAGACTTGCGCTTCTGTTGTGAGACAGTCTACACGCAGCATTTCGCCAAAGAGCATTCGCCTTTTTTTAATTTATTTTTAAGTTCATGTTCTTTTGATGGGGAACAGCAATAACTTTGGTGCAAACACTTAAAGAACATAGAACCCCTGAACAATAGAGGCATACAACTGCTTAGTGCTTCCTGTGGTGTCCTTCTGTACTACAGGCTCTAGCATACACTACAACGTTCATCACCTTCTCTCGCGCAGAGTGGTGGGTGTCTTACCAGAGAGATCTAAGGTTCTTCTAGACAGATTTGGCTGGAGTGTTAACGTCCATGTTATGTTTCTTGTAATCCATTAAAGTATGATGGAATACTGCAGTTAACAAGAGAGACGAGGAAGCCTGAAGCATAGTGTGGCAAGAATAAGGTAGTAGCCTTCCAAGCGAGAATTCATGAGAGTAGTGTTGCATGCCATTGTATTTCATTGTGGTGTGATTTCTCTTGCAGGTTCTACTCCCCGCTGTTCCCTTCCTACCCTTCCCTCACTTGATCGCTCTAATCCTCCGTGCAGTAATTGCTGGAGTTGGAGATGTCAAGGGGTGGATACCCTATTGCATCGCTCGAATCCTGAGGAGTACTGGACTGGGGATGGAAACGTAACAGAATTACGCACCCACGTATTTAGACTCCTCCCGGTTCGGGGGGTGCTATAGGGGGTGCACCATGGAAGAGGTCTTACAGGCACTAGCAGCAGTTCAACAGGAACTGGCGGCGTCTAGGGCAGAAACAGCGTCTTTAGGTGAAAAGTTAGAGAGGCTAACTAGAAACCCTTTTGATGTAGGTTCCTGAACACCTCTCATACATGTCACCGTGCCTCCTCCCATTCCGTTAGCCAAACCAGAGAGATACGCAGGGGACCCCCAGAAGATCCAGGTGTTCTTGACACAAATCTTAATGTATTTTTCTTGCAGGCCATCTTCATTCCCGAACAACCATTCCAGGGTGGCTTTTGCGATCTCTTATCTGGTAGGCGATGCAGCCAATTGGGCTGTGCCTTTGGTGCGAAATAATGACCCCGTCTTGTCCAATTGGGACGAGTTTGGGGCAGCCATGGAAGGGGTTTTTTATAGACGCACTACTACCTTCAGCGCTGACAAGGAACTCTTAGAGTTGAAACAAGGGAGGAACGAACTAGTGACCTATTTAACTTCTTTTAACCTGTTAATGGCTGAGGCAGCCTGGCCGGAAGAGAAGAGAATGTCTCTTTTTTATCAAGGCCTATGCGACAAACTAAAAGACGTCATAGCTAGAATAGACTCCCAACCCCATACGTGTACGGATCTTGTCAGTCTGGCATTAAGGCTGGATGGGCGCATAGCGGATAGAAGCGGGGAGAGGTACAGAGGAGAGAGGGCTGGTTATAGACTAGATAAAGGCCTGAGGGAGGAGGCGAACGGAAACGAAGCAGCCTCCGAACCCATGGAGGTGGGAGCCATTTGTGCTCCTCTGTCTCGATTGGAAAGAGAGAGTAGGCGTTCTCAGGGGCTTTGTATGTATTGCGGGAAAAAAGGGCATTATGTCCGGGATTGTCCCGCACGACCCAAAAGACCAGGGGGTACTTACAGGAATAGAAAGACCATAGCTTCCGTCACGAGCCCTGACCTTATCAGTGTGTCGCCGGTCACGCCAGACCCAGTACAGAGCAAGGATTGGAGAATCCCTTCTCTGGCCACGACCCAACTGAGAGACACTGAATCACACATCGTTTTGGTTATGCGTCTAGAATCCGGTCAACACCTGAATCAGGTTAAGGCCATGTTAGATTCAGGGGCCACAGGGAATTTTATAGACGGTAGTTTGGTGAAACAGCTAGCCATAAGGAAAGTACCACGAGATATCCCAGAGGAGGTGTTGGCGGTTGACGGCAAACCGCTTACCTCACGGCTGCTCATAGAACAAACAGAGAACCTATGGCTGTCCGTCAGAATAGGAGGGAGACAAGACGTAGAGACCTTGGCTCTGAACATAATCGAAGCACCACAGTACAAGGTGATTCTAGCGATGCCTTGGTTCAGCCTTCACAACCCGACCATAGACTGGAGGGATAAGACGGTACAGTTTCTGTCAGACGAATGTCAAGAGCACCTGGTTCCCGGGTGGGATTCCTGTGCGGCGCTGTTAGCCAGCCCATTTTTAGTGGCCACAGTCATGGAAAAGGAAGTATAGCTGCCTAGAGAATACTCCCAATTTGCGGATGTATTCAGCAAATCCCAGGCAGAGAAGCTACCGCCACACAGGACTTATGACTGCCAAATCGACCTGGTGGAGGGAGCGACCATACCCACTTGTAGGGTCCACGCGCTATCAGAACCAGAGACCAAACAACTGAGGGAGTACCTGGACCATTTCCTTGACATTAGTTTTATCAGGCCTTCCCGTTCCCCTGCTGCATCCCCTCTTTTTTTTATAGCCAAAGCCAATGGGGAGTTGACGGCTTGTTGTGATTATCGCATGCTGAACAAAAACACAGTTCGCAATCGATATCCTCTGCCGCTCATTCCCGTCTTGTTGGACCAGGTGCACGATGCGAAGATATTCACAATATTAGACCTTAGAGGCGCGTACCACTTAGTGCGCATACACGAGGGGGATGAGTGGAAAACAGCCTTTAAGACGCGCTATGGTCTTTACGAATATACTGCAATGCCGTTTGAGCTATGTAATGCCCCGGCGGCATTTCAATATTTTCTAAACGACGTTTTAAAGGACTATGTAGACCGATATGTGGTGGTCTACATAGACGATATATTGATTTATTCTGTGTCTGAGAACAGCCACACGGAACATGTCAGACAGGTCCTGCGATCTTTGAGGAAGCACCGCTTGTTCTGTAAACTGAGCAAGTGTGAGTTTGGGGTGTCTGAGGTTGAGGTTTTGGGGGTGATCCTCTGTCCTGAGGGTTTGAGTATGGCCGAGCGAAAGATCCAGGCAGTACAGGACTGGCCGGTTACCCATAACGTCCAGGAAGTGCAGTGCTTCCTGGGCTTTGCCAATTATTACAGGCGTTTCATAAAAGGAGTCTCACAAAAGGCTCTTCTGATCACCAGGCTACTTAGGAAGGGGGTACATATTGGATGGAACCAGGAAGCGGAAACAGGCTTTGCGTATCTGAAAAAAAGCCTTCACCACGGCCCCAGTGTTACGGCATCCCCAACTCGACACCCCTTTCATAGTGGAGGCAGACGCCTCGAACGAGACCATTGGAGCTATCCTTTTTGCAACGGGACAAACACACAGGACAGCTACATCCTGTAGCTTACCTCTCCAAGAAACTCCTCCAGGCCGAAAGGAACTACAACATCGCTGAAAAGGAACTGCTGTCCATCAAGAAGGCGTTTCAGGAGTGGCGTCCTTACTTATGGGGAGCGAGGTATCCAGTCACGGTATACTCCGATCACCGGAATCTGCAGTACGTAAAAACAGCTAGATTCCTCTCTCCACGGCAAATGAGGTGGATGCTCTTTTTTGAGGAATACAATTTTGTCATCACCTTCAGACCAGGGGCTGACAATCGTAAAGCAGATTCCCTGTCCAGGCTACTGACCATGGAAGAGGAAACAGTGGTCCCGGAAGAGGCCATCATACCTTCCTCCAAGGTGATATGTGCGCTCAAAGCAGAAAACTATCTGGACAACATAAGAAGAAACAGGAGCCCCGAAGAGTGGAGCAGGTGGGCGGAATCCAAACCAGAAAGGCACATCAGGCAGGGGTTACCGTTCCAGCTCCACAGACTGTTTGTTACCATGCAGGCCTTAAGAAAAAAGGCTTTTGCTTGGTGTCACGACTCCCCGTTAGCAGGACACCCTGGCACAAGAAAAACAACACTCCTGGTACAAAGACACTTTTGGTGGGCTTCATTGGTCCAAGACGTAAAGGACTGGGTCTCCAGATGCGATGACTGTGCAAGGGGCAAATCCGACACATCAAAAAAGAAAGGAAAACTCATTCCCCTGCCCACACCTTGTTCGCCGTGGCAACACATCAGCCTAGACTTTGTCACCGGGCTTCTGGTGGATCAGGGATATTCCGCCATTCTAGTGGTAGTGGACAGCCTAACCAATATGGGACACTTCCTTTCCATGCAAGAACCTGCCAACGGCTGGCCAAACAGCTCAACTGATACTTCAAAACATCATTAGGATCCATGGCATCCCTAACGTCATCGTCTCAGACAGGGGCCCTCAGTTTATACCAAGTTTTTGGAGGATGTGGTGTTGTTCCTTGCACATCGAGTCTGTGGTGTCCACTAGTTTCCATCCCAAGACGGATGGGCAAACTGAAAGGTTAAACCAGACTTTGAAGAAATACTTGAGATGTTACGCTGAGGAGGCCCAAGAATCCTGTGTTTCCCTGCTGTGGATGGCCGAACTGGCGTACAACAATGCTACACATAGCTCTACAGGAGTTTCCCCTTTAACAGCTAATTACGGCTTCTGTGCCAGGATCGTGCCCATCGCCCTGCCAGAAGGTTTGAATGATCAGCCATCAGTACACACCCACATTCAGTTGCTGCACGAGGGACATAAGAAGGTGAGGAAACAACTGCTGAAGGCCAAACTAGTATACAAGAGATGGGAAGACCATCACAGGTTCGAGGGCCCGCAGTACGAGACAGGGGATAGGGTGTGGTTGTCGACAAACAACATTCGATTCAAGTTGCGTAGTGTGTTCCACCCCAGATACATAGGCCCCTACCAGGTGGTGAAGAGGGTCAATCCCGTGGCTTACAAGCTGAAGCTGCCTTCGGATCCACCCAGTTTTTCATTGCAGTCTTCTGAAACCCGCGAAGGGGGCGCAGAAGAAACCACCCCCAGCGATAACCACGGAGGATGGACTGGAGTACGAAGTGAGAAACATTTTGGATTCCAAGTACCGGAGAGGAAAGCTCTGGTATTTGTTGTCCTGGAAGGGGTACACCTCAGAAGATGATTCTTGGGGACCTTGTATCAACGTGCACGCCCCGGCCATTGTTTGTGCCTTCTACCGCAAGCACCCGGACAAGCCTGGTTCTAGGAGACGCTTGGCAGAGGGACCTACTGTCAGGGATCGCGGACAACGTGCCTACCTAGCCTACAATCCCCATAAGGCGATCAGAAAAGGGGCGGAGTCGCGTCTCTAAAAGAACGCAACGTGCACGGGAAATTCGTGCATAATTCTGGAAAGCGAGTCCATCGTTTTCTTCCTGTTTTCCCAGCTGGAGAAGTCTCCTTCATTTTCCTGGTGTCTCGTAAGGACGAGACGAATTGTACCCGGCGGTTTTCCCCCGCGAGGACTATTGTTGCCTTCCATGATCAGGAGACGCTGCCGGCGCCTCCGCCTTGTCCTTCTCTTCAGCAAAGAGAGAAGCCAGATAAGTACCTACGCTCCAAGGCAGGAGCGGTGGTTCGCGCTAGCGTCTCTAGGAAGCAAATATTTGTTTAGGAGCTCCGAGAACGGAGCGGCGCTCCATGGGAGCACTTCCATGGACATAACTTCATTAGAAATACTGTGAGCTCCGAGGCAGGAGCTGCGAGCATCGCTGGCGCTTGCGTGACGTTTTCAGATAGTTATCCCACTTTTTAAGCGCAGTAGAGTGGGGTGCTATTATAGTACGTCCTTGAGCTCCGAAGCAGGAGCTGTTAGCTGCCAGGTTTCGTTTTCTTTCTTCTTATGTCTCCAAATGCTGTGATGGGACCGCATGAAGCGAAAGGCATAATATTAACCTAAGTATTGTTCTAAACAGACTTGCGCTTCTGTTGTGAGACAGTTTACACACAGCATTTCACCAAAGAGCATTCGCCTTTTTTTAAATTTATTTTTAAGTTCATGTTCTTTTGATGGGGAACAGCAATAACTTTGGAGAAAATACTTAAAGAACATAGAACCCCTGAACAATAGAGGCATACAACTGCTTAGTGCTTCCTTTGGTGTCCTTCTGTACTACAGGCTCTAGCATACACTACAACGTTCTTCATCTTCTCTCGCGCAGAGTGGTGGGTGTCTTACCAGAGAGATCTAAGGTTCTTCTAGACAGATTTGGCTGGGGTGTTAACGTCCGTGTTATGTTTCTTGTAATGCATTCAGGTATGATGGAATACTGCTTCTAACAAGAGAGACGAGGAAGCTTGAAGCATAGTGTGGCAAGAATAAGGTAGTAGCCTTCCAAGCGAGAATTCATGAGAGTAGTGTTGCATGCCATTGTATTTCATTGTGGTGTGATTTCTCTTGCAGGTTCTACTCCCCGCTGTTCCCTTCCTACCCTTCCCTCACTTGATCGCTCTAATCCTCCGTGCAGTAATTGCTGGAGTTGGAGATGTCAAGGGGTGGATACCCTATTGCATCGCTCGAATCCTGAGGAGTACTGGACTGGGGACAGAAACGTAACAAGAACAGCCTGATAGTTCTATAATAGGAGCAGGTGCATTCTGGCAGCTACAGGTCCCTCTGAGCATGTGCAAGGCTCTGGAAGAGGGAGAAAGCACATGGCTAACTAAAATGGCTGCCAAGAACAAAATGGCTTTCAGCTCATGCTAACAGATTCCTGCAATCTTTAACATCTTTAGGTTCTGGCTGTGCTAGGGCCCAAAATCCCCAGCTAGGCACATTACAAAAAAAAGGTCAGTGCCTAGTGGGCTTTCTGCCCCCAGGGGGGTGGCAGATCAGGGGATATTACCCGATGTGCCCCCATGGGGGGGCAAAAAGACTGGCCATTTTTTAGAGGGGGTGGGGGTATTGGCATGACCATTCTGGGCAGCCCCCTGCCCTACACTAAGAAACCAAACAAATAGTCCCTGGTGCCTAGTGGGCTTTCTAACCCCCCCCCCAGATCGGGGGCTATTCCTCGTATATGCCACCGGGGGGGGGCAGAAAGATTGTGCCCATTTTTATGGGTGGGTGGAGGCATTGACATGCCCATTCTGGGCAGCCTCCACTCATACACTAAGAAGAAAAAAATAGTCCCTGGTGACTAATAGGCTTTTTTCCCCCAGGGGGGATGTTCTGGGGCTATGGCCTCACCAACCCCCTAGGGGAGGCAGAAAGTCTTCGGTCACCATTTATATGGGGTGGGGAATGGCCAAGACCATTGTGGGCAGCGCCTACCCCTCTTTTATAAAAAGAAAAGAAAACAAATCCCTATTGTCTAGTGGCCTTTCTGCCCCCCTGGGGGGCAGATCGAGGGTAAGGACCCCCATCTATCCACCTCCCCCCAGGCTGGGCTTAAAGACTGTCCCATTTGTGTTTGGGGATATTGGCATGCCCATTCTGGTCAGCCCCCACCCCTACGTATAAAAAAGAAAGATCCCTGGTGCCTAGTGAGCGTTCCTTTTTCCCCAGTCGCCTCCCAAGGGGGGGTGTCAGGAAAAGCCCGGATGGGGAGCAAGTATTGCATACCCTGGTGCTCGGCCCTCACCTGTGGAGGAGAAAGGGTCCGACATCCACAAGGTTAATGAATTCTTCACACCCTCTCCTCTACAGGATGATGCGGAGATCACCTGTGGGGACGACCAATCAGGGCTGGGAGAGACGTGGACCTCCCGCGAGAGAACGGGGTGAAAGCTGAAGCAGTCGAGGACGGAGACGGTGCATCTGAAGACGCCAAGGAGGAAAAGCAGGAAGATCCCTGGACACCGAGAAACCCAGGAGAACTGGAAACAGGAGCCCCAAGGACAGACAACGCTGCCGCCGCAGAAGAACCGGAGACGTGGAGCGAGGACCGGTGGATACCCCGGGAGACACAAGTTTGCAGCCGTAACTCAGGAGAGTTACAGCATTGAAGGTGAGTAGAAGGAAACAGGGAAACCGGGGTGGGATGAAGGGGACTGAAGGGGACTGACGTTTGGGCCGGGCTGGCACCTGCTAGCTGCAGAACAGTCCAGTTTTGATTATGCTGTGCAATCTGTGCTTACTTTTGTGTCTTTTTGTTTATGGGTTTTCTTTTCTCTTTTGATCGGGCCTTGAGTTTCCTTTGTGCCGTGGAGTGGCAAAGGCCGTACACATAATTATCCTGATAGAGATAAACAGAACCAACCGTACTCCTTCCCAAATCTGATTAAAGAAACGCTGGGTTTCTTTTCATTTTCCCTCTTAACGACCCTCTTCAAAACCCTGCATGCCCCCTCACGTATCACACCGTAGTTTTCTACTGTAAAGCACTGTCTGCACCAGGAACGGTGGAGGGTACCATAGAGATAAGAGTGCTAGAGACCTGGGAACTTACCGCCACTGTGTTTCTTGTCTTCCATTTGAGTATCCTAGGGAACCACCACCGGCGAGGAACAACTTACCGCCACTTTTTTTCTTGTCTTCCCTTTGAGTATCCTGGGGAACCACTACGGGCGAGGAAGAATCCAAAACCCCGAAGGCGGAAGTTCTCTACTCTCGAACAGCGAACCAATCTTCCCATACTGTTGTCGGACTGTACATTGAACTTAAGATCCCAACGGTGTATTAACAGCTTTCATACTATCCACCATCCTATACTGAGAGTAATAATAAATCCTTAATCACCATTGCTCAACCTATACGGCCTCCCAGCTTTCATTTCCGACCCTCACTCCGACAGGGGGCAAAAAAGACTGTAGCAATTTATTTATTGGGGTGGGGGCATTGGCATGCCCATTCTGGGCAGCCCACACTAGTATGTATAAAAAAAATCCCTGGTGCCCAGTGTGCTTTCTGCTCCCATGGGGGATAGATCGAGGGTAATAAGCCCCATCTCCCCATCTGCCCCCCCCCAGGGGGGCAGAAAGATACTGTCCCATTTGTGTTTGGGGGGTGGGGGCAATGGCATGCCCATTCTGGGCAGCTCCCACCCCTATGTATTAAAAAAACATAAAATCCCTGGTGCCTAGTGGGGTCTCTGCCCTCCTGGGGGCGCAGATGAGGTGCTATTGTCCCCATCTGCCTGCCGGGGGACAGAAAGACTGTGGCAATTTTGTTTTTGGGGTGGGGGCATTGGCATGCCCATTCTGGCAGCCCCCACCGCTCCGTATAAAAAACAAAACCCTAGTGTCTAGTGGGCTTTCTACCCACCTGGGGGACATATCAGGGGCTATTGCCCCCACCACTCTCCTGGGGGGAATGAAAGACTGTGGCACCTCTGAACTATGAAAAAAATAATCCCTGGTGTCTAGCGTTGTTTCTGCCTCCCGGGAGGGGTGGGGGCAACAATACTGAATATGCCCATTTGTTTAGGGGGAGAGCAAGGAACCCTCCCTGGTGTCTAGTGGTGGATCCCTACTTGGGTATCGCCCTCCGGTGGCTATCTCCACTTGGGAGGGGTACCATTGGAAAAGGGAGATTCTCCCTGTTCCAATGATACCTCTCCCGTGTGTTTCAGTGCTCGGGGACTGAGATAACCCCATGAGTACTGAAGCACTGAAAGTGAAATGAACCGGCTCATTTCGGTTTCAGTTTCAGTGTAATGACGTCAGCACCATGCGCGCGATCATCATTACATTGAGGCAACAAAAAGGAAATCCCTCTGCTGTTTACAGCAGAGGGATTTCATGCTTGACTGCACATGACGGAATTATTCCGTCATGAGCATGGAAGGGGTTGAGCTGTACATTAATAATCAAAAGTGTAAGATGTTATTTTGATTTCACTTTGTAACCGTGGTGGCTATGGCTGAGCGTTGCATTTTTAAGATGGCCGACGCATTGGAAGTCATGCACTGTTACTTTCGTGATGTGCTGGAGGGAGGTGCAGGTACTGGGACTGCAGAAGCAAAATAACACATCATGGACGGAATGCTGAACAAATCAACCATTCACCCCAGTCACAGATCTGGATTTAATCCATTGTTTTTTTGCTCACCACGCCACCCAGCCGTTTGCAAATCAGTCTTGACTCTGCTCGCATTGGGAATAGCCGTGCCCAATCTGCCAGGCCAGTTCCTGCCTGTGTCAGAAACATGCATCCAGGCACCCATTTCAGAGTATCATTCCTCATCGACCAGGCTAGCTTGAATCCAGTGCCACAGTGAGCACGGGGCCCACGTCTGGGCATACCCTTACCACTTGGGCCAACTAAAGCAAAAAGAGCAAATGATGGACGGAAGGCTGAACAAATCAAACATTCACCCCCAGTCACAGATCTGGGTTTAATCCATTGTTTTTTTGATCACCTCGCCACCTCAGTTTGGACCCAGCCATATGCAAATCAGTCTTGATCCTACTCCTCATGGGAACAGTCTAGCCCGACCTGCCAGGCCAGGTTCTCCTTGGACTGGAAACAAGCATCCTGGGCCCGGTTTTGAGATAGACCCCTCATCAGCCAAGCTTGCTTGAATCCAGTGGCACAGTGAGCACCGGACCCACGTTTGGGCATACCCTTCCCACTGATTGCAACAAAAGCAAAAAGAACTAATGATGGACGGAATGCTGAACAAATCAAACATTCACCCCCAGTCAAAGTTCTGGGTTTAGTCCATCATTTATTGGGACTGCAAAGCAAATACAACGAGCACACTACTCAAGCAAAGACGCCATGTGGATGAAGTGCATTGGTGATAAGTGACAGACAACCTCTGAAGACCACTTCCACAGACCTTAGCAATGTTTAAATCATAGTCTCATATTTTCAGAATTGAAACATTTTGATTTCTAATAATTCACAGCAATAACAATTTGCATCTCCACGTTTATGATCCACTGACAGTCCCTGTGACTAATTCACAGGGCATTCAGCCTCAGCATCAAAGGTCTCAATAGTGCTCCATCATAAACACCTACTCAGGTCACAGTGTGCAGTACTCAAGAGTTGAGTATGAACAAAACATAGAAATACAACATATTTACAAAGCAAATACTCTTGGGCAATGCAAGATGTAGTAAACATGTAAAATATAGACAGTAAAAATTAAAAGGAATACTTATATCCGCATTGGTCTTTCTATACTTATTATTGTATACAGTAACCATGGATTATAGGTTACTGTCTTTAGGAATAGGATTTTTAAACATTTCCCTTATATGACAACTCTTTGTTACTATGATAACTTTTCAATGTGCTGGAACGTGAAATGTAATAAAAAGTAATATCCTTTTTTAAATTGAGTTTGAAATTATATCTGTCAATTTAATGTAACGTTTAGTTTGTTTGCATGTCTTTTCCCTGTGTTTCTATTTTATATTTTTTTTCAAAACACACACACACATTTTTTGAGGAGAACATAGTCGTTTTTTAGGTTGAGTCTGGGCAGCGCCTGCGCTGTGAGGCATGCTATATTGAGGTATTGCATAGAAGCTCCGCCCATCTTTTCAATTGATTCCTGTTACTGTCCTTTCAAAATCATTGCTTTTCCTTCGTGAATAGGCTTAGTAGTCCCTCCTTGGTACCACCTTGTCTGCATTTATAACCTCCCATAAGACAGGACTTTTTACCTGTGTTGTTACACAGTCTACCTTATCTTGTCGGTGAGCACTATTTTCTTTAAGGATCTTCCCTATTCCACCAACGACGTCACCGCACGGTGCCACCTTTTATATTTTTATTAGTCATGTATTTTTTCATTTCCAGCACGATACGCTTTAACTATAGCGGCCGCGCTTATTTAATTTGCGACGCGGTACGCTTGCACTTTAGCACCTTCGCTTTTTTATTTATTTAATTTACAGTGCAGGCTGATTTCACTTTAGCCGCTGCACTTATTTATTTATTTATTTAATTTATGGCATGACCGCTTTCACTTTAGCGGCTGTGCTACAAAAGCTTTCCTTTATTTATTTTTACACTTTGTGTAAAAGTGCCCCATAGACGCTTTCCCTTCAATGTTTGCCACGCCCCTTTCTTTAGACGCTGCTCACTGTAACCTGAATACGGTGAGCAGAATCTAACAAGCATTGGCATAGCCAATAGGTCTAGCCTTGGGACCTTTTAAGTGTTAAGCCAGAGGTATTGACTTTGCCAATGTCTTTAAGCTGTGCTGTAGAGAAGTGTGGCTGCTGTGCAGCATGCTGAAACGTTATAATAAAAAAGTGTGAGAAGCATGATTGTTACCTTATATATGACCGAGAAGGTTTTATGTACAACTGAAGACCATATTAAAAAAAGTATTTACAATAAAATATATCCTCAGTTTTCTTTTGTCCTTACAATGCTTGCAACTTGTTTCTGCCTGTTCCAATGGTTGTTTGTTATAGCTTTTTTGGGGGGACATAAACAACGGGAGGGTGAAGGTTGAGAAATAGTACCCGTATTACAACACTAGCAGTGGACAGATGCTAGGGGAGAATCAAAAGATGCCAGATTCCGAGAGCAGGCTGAGTTGGTAGTGGTGGTGGTGACTGGGGCAGAGGTGATGCAGAGGTGATGCTGAATGATGGTCTTGCTGAGTGATGCTGAGGTGGTGGTGTACTGGTGCAAAGGCCATTCTGTGGTGCTGAGTGATGCCGAGCTAGTGTTGCTGCACTGGTTCTCAGGGAGTGCAGAGCTGCTGAGTGATGCTGAGTTGGTGCTGTGCTGAGGTGATGCTGAGGTGGTACTGAGTTATGCTGCTCTGATGCTGTGGTGGTGCTGTGCTGATACTGAAGTGGTGCTGCGTTGGTGCTGAATTGCTGCTGACGTGGAGCTGCGCTGATGGTGGTGTACTGATGTGGAAGTGGTGTTATGCTGATGCAGTGTTATGCTGATACAGAGATAGCTCTGCGCTGGTGCTGAGGTGGTGGTGCACTGACGAGGAGGTGGTACTGAAGCTGAGATGGTGCTGTCCTGATGTTGTGCTGAGTGATGCCGAGGTGATGCAGAGTGAAGGTTTGGTGGAGCTCAGGTGATGCTGAGTTGGTGCTGCGCTGGTGCACTGAGGCTGGAGTGGTGATGTGCTGATACTGAGGTGGTGCTGTGGTGGTATTGAGTAATACTGAGGGAATGCTGCGCTGGTGCTGAGGGGGTGCTGAGTGATGCTGAGGTGGCACTCAGTAATGTTGTGGTGGCACTCAGTGATGCTGAGGTGGCGCTCGGTGATGCTGTGGTGGCGCTCAGGGATGCTGTAGTAGCGCAGAGTGATGCTGTAGTGGTGCAGCGAGATGCTGTCGTGACACAGAGTGATGCTGTGGTGGCGCTGAGGTGACGCTAAGTGATGCTGAGGTGGCACTGAGTGATGCTGTGGTGGAATTAAGTGATGCTGTGGTAGCACTGAGTGATGCTGTGGTGGCCCTGAGTGATATTTTTTTGCATTGAGGTGGTGCTGAGTGATGCTGTGGTAACACTGAGTGATGCTGTGGTGGCACAAAGTGATGCGGTTGTGGCACTGAGGTGGTTTTGAGTGATGCTGAGTTGGCGATGAGTGATGCTATGGTGGCACTGAGTGATGCTGAGGTGACGCTGTGTGATGCTGTGGTGGCCCTGAGTGATGCTTTCTGGCAGTGAGGTGGTGCTGAGTGATGCTGTGGTAGCACTGAGTAATGCTGAGGTGGCGCTGAGTGATGCTGTGGTGAAGCTGAGTGATGCTGAGGTGGCGCTGAGTGATGCTGTGGTGGTGCTGAGTGATGCTGTGGTGGTGCTGAGTGATGCTGTGGTGGCGCTGAGTGATGCTCTTCAGATGCTGAGTGATGCTGTGGTACTGCTGAATGATGCTGAGGTGGTGCTAAGGTGGTGCTGAGATGGCACTGAGTGATGGAGTGATGCTGTGGTGGAGCTGAGTGATGCTGACGAGTGATACTGAGGTGGCACTGAGTGATGCAGTGGTGGCGCAGAGTGTTGTAACTTTTTTCAGAGACCATCAGTTCACACTTAACCAATGTACTTTATATGTGTATTTTGTATTTTATTTTCGGTTATCACGAATGCTTTTGGGTGCCGTTAGTTTAGCATTCTGCACTCGATCTGCGCAGCAAGAGTTATGCAACGTGCTGTGTGACCGGAGGTCAATACTTGCAAGGAGGTCACACAGAGCAAGGCCTTGCGACTATCATCTCGCACTGAGTGATGCGGAGTTATGCTGTTGTGGCGCCGAGTGATGCTGTGGTGGTGCAGTGTTGCTGTGGTGGCGCTGAATGATGCTGTGGTGGCGCTGAATGATGCTGTGGTTGCACCCAGTGATGCTGTAGTGGAGCCGAGTGATGCTGTGGTAACGCCGTGTGATGCTGTGGTGGCGCCGAGTGATGTTGTTATGGCACTGAGTGATGCTGTTGTGGTGCTGAGTGATCCTGTGGTGGTGTTGAGTGATGCTGTGGTGGTGCTAAGTGATGGAGTGATGCTGTGGTGGCGCTGAGTGCTGCTGTTGAGACGCAGACTGATGCTGTTGTGGCCCTGAGTGATGCTGTGGTGGCGCTGAGTTATGCTGAGGTAGTGCAGAGTGGGCACTGAGGTGGCGTTGAGTGATGCTGAGGTGGCGCTGAGTGATGGAGTGATGCTGTGGTGGTGCTGAGTGATGTTGTGGTCCTGCTGAGTGATGCAGTGGTGGCACTTAGTGATGATGAGGTGGCGATGAGTGATGCTGAAGTGGCGTTGAGGTGGCGTTGAGTGATGGAGTGATGCTGTGCTGGTGCTGAGTGATGCTGACGTGGCGCTGAGTAATGCTGACGTGGCATTGAGTGATGCTGAGGTGGTGGTGAGTGATGCTGTGGTGGTGCTGAGTGATGCTGTGGTTGCACTGAGTGATGCTGTGGTCGCGCTGAGTGATGCTGTGGTGGTACTGAGTGATGCTGAGGTGGCAATGAGTGATGCTGAGGTGGCGCTGAGTGATGCTGAGGTGGCGCTGAGTGATGATGTGGTGGCGCTGAGTGAAGCTGTGGTGGTGCTGAGTGATGCTGAGGTGGCGCTTAGTGATGTTGAGGGGGCGCTGAGTGATGCTGAGGTGGCACTGAGGTGCTGCTGAGTGATGCTGAGGTGCTGCTGAGTGATGCTGAGGTGGCGCTTAGTGATGCCGAGGTGGCGCTGAGTGATGGAGTGATGCTGTGGTGATGCTGAGTGATGCTGTGCTGGTGCTAAGTAATGCTGTTGTGGCGCTGAGTGATGTTAAGGTGATGCTATGGTGGCGCTTAGTGCTGCTGTGGTGGCGCTGAGTGATGCATTGATGCTGCTATAGCGCTGACTGATGGTGTGGTGAAGCTGAGTGAATCTAAGGTGGTGTTGAGGTGGTGCTGAGTAATGCTGAATTGGCATTGAGTGATGCTGTCGTGGCGCTGAGTGATGCTGTGGCAATGCTCAGTGATGCTGAGGTTGTGCTGAGGGACGCTAAGGTGGTGCTCAGTGATGCTGTGGTGGTGCTGAGTGATGTTGTGGTGGTGCTGAGTGATTTTGTGGTGGTGCTGAGTGATGCTGTGGTGGCGCTTAGGGCTGCTGTTGTGGCGCTGAGTGATGCTGAGGTGCTGCTGAGTGATGCTGTGGTGACGCTGAGTGATGCTGTGGTCCTGCTGAGTGATGCTGAGGCAGCGCTGAGTGATGCAGTGGTGATGCTGTGTTGGCACTGAGTGATACTGTGGCGGCGCTCAGTGATACTGTGGTGGTGCTGAGTGATGCTGAGGTGGTGCTGAGTGATGCTGAGTGATGCTGTGTTGGCACTGAGTGATACTGTGGCGGCGCTCAGTGATGCTGTGGTGATGCTGAGTGATGCTGAGGTGGTGCTGAGTGATGCTGAGTGATTCTGTGGGGACGCTGAGCGATGCTGTGGTGGCGCAGAGTGATGTTGTGGTGACGCTGAGTGATGCTGTTGTGGCGCTGAGTGATGCTGAAGTGGCGCTGAGTGATGCTGCAGTGGCGCTGGGTGATGCTGAGTTGGTGCTGAGTGATGCTGAAGTGGCGTGGAGGGATGCTGTGGTAACACTTAGTGATATTGTGGTGGCACAGAGTGATGCTGTGGTGACACTGATGTGGTGCTGAGTGATGCTGATGTGGCGCTGAATGATGTTGTGGTGGCTCTGAGTGATGCTGAGGTTGCGCTGTGTAATGCTGTGGTAGCCCTGATTGATGCTTTCTGGCATTGAGGTGGTACTGAGTGATGCTGTGGTGGCGCTGACTGATGCTGAGGTGGTGTTGAGTGATGCTGTGTTGACACTGAGTGATGCTGTGTGTGAGAAGTTGGCCTGGTATATGCTGTCCACTAGTTATAGTGGGCACCTTGCACCAGTCCAAACAACCCCTTATTGGTGATAGGTTAAAGACAACCTTTATTGAAAGCTATCCTAGTGGTAGCTATGGAGAGCAGCCTTCAGGCTAAGTCTTGAAGGAATGTAAAGCAGCTTGTTTTACCAGTCTATAATCTCTAGAGTGGCTAAATGAAAGGAGACCACACCAGGTATATATATAAAATATATGTATTTATTCCTAAACACACCCCTCTAGTCTCTTTATGAGGCTAGAGGCAAAAGCACATAAGTTACACTTCAAATATTACAGTAAAATAGCACAATACACGTTAGGCCCTAGGGGCGGACCAAACCATATACTAAGAAAGTGGTATAAGAACCATGACTTTGTGGGGGGACTAGAGGGCGCCAAGCAAGATGGCCGCACCTTCGTGAGGCTCTTGCTGCTCGGGCTCCCATCCGCCCAATATCCTCTTCCTCCCGTGAGAAACCCGCTTTCTACTCACTGCGATTTGCTGCTCATGCCCCGGAGAACCTGATGTGCTGTTTGGATATGACCGGCCTCCTCTGAAAACGACAAAATCCGAGAGTGCCGCGCACCCTGCAGCGGGAACAGGATGGCGTCCTACCCTCTCCGCGGCCGGCTTGGGGCGTGGTCGGGCCTGCAGACACCGCTGCTGAAGATCGCACTGCCCGTGGCGTGCCCTGAGACCTGGACATCGTCGCCCCCGGCCTCCTGCCCGGCCTGCGGCGGGCTGCCGGATCAGCCTTGGCTGCCGGCGAGAAGCAGGGCGTAGCAACATCTAGCCCGGCCTGCGGGAGAGGGGACGGCCGGCGCGGCGGAGGTTGCCGGAGGCCCGCGCCTGGACGGCCCTGAGGCGGGGACGGGCGGCAGGAGAGTCGCCTGGCCCTGGTGCGGACTGCGAGACTGCCTGGGGGCTGACGCAGCTCCCGAGAGCCGCCCCCCCCAGCCGGCGGGGGCCTCCGAACGCTGTGGAAGATCCTAGGCGCCTGGAACGTGCAAACAGAGAAGCCGAACACCCACAGGTAGAAGAAGACTCCATAAATGCTCTGGCCGGGGCAGGCGCGAGTCTGGCCCCCCCACCCGCCCCACGGTAATAACTGTTGCATAGGCTGCACACGGCTTAGCACCGGATGGGACGGGGGATTGCGGCGACCTGCGGCACTGGCCTGACCCCGGATTTTGCATCGGGCCAGCTGGGCTTACCATCTCCCACACACTCAGGCCTAAATGACCCAATCTCAGCAATTTGGGGGGACTGCGTGCCACGACACTGCGCCCGACGCTGTTGGACTGGACCCACATATAGATAGGGGCAGATGCAACACCCGGCGGGGGGCTCGGAGGGGCTGCGTCGGCCGTAATTAACCGCCACCCCTGCACTTGTAGACACAATCGCCTGGGCCCTACAGGCCTCCCTGGATAACAATCTGGAGGGTAGGAAAACACACGCAGCTGGCACCAGGACGTGAGAGCACAGCACCGCGCCATATAACCCCTGCACCCATTCAGGGATCACCACTGCTGAGACAGACCGCCCCCCAGGAGGAACTCCACACCGGCTGGATGCATCGGTATGCGGGCATAGCCTACTCACAAGTATCTGCTGAGCTTTCCGCTCCCCTGCGCTCCCAACGCCTGGCGGCACTACTAATGCAGATGGGTACTGTTGACCCTTCGGGGCTCCCTGCACTCCCGGAGCACCCCACCGCTGGAACTTGGATAACGGACGTCCTGGAATGGGGGACAAACCTCGTGGGCGCGGCCCCGGCCCCCTCACACTGAAAACCTAGTCCCGAGAACTCGGAAACTCCGGCATGGGCCCTGCGGACATGGCTTGCCGGTCACCCACTGCGACCTGCCCCCCCAGGTCACCGCCGCCAACGCTTCAGGCCCAACCGACTGCTGCATCACCCTCCTCCATCACCTGGCAGACATGGGGAAACCGGACGGGCGACAGACGAAACTTACCTTCGATGCTCGCAAATCAACTCGCTCCCAGACGTAGCTGGACGACGAACAACAAGGAACCTCATCCACTTCCACTGCAGACCTCAAGGAAATACTCTTAGTGATGCAGTCGAGCCTAGCCTCCATAGAATCTAAAATGGACTCCATGAATGCCAGACTGGATGGCCTGACGCGTAGGGTGGAGAAGCATGATGATAGTATTGTGGAAGCAGAGCGCCGCATCTCTGATCTGGAAGACACAGCCAGCGCCACCACGACTCGCACCCTTGAAATGGAGAAGGCCCTCAATGTCAGGTCCCGCGGAGGCCTCTCAGGATCGGTTCGTTGCTCAATTGGGGTTCCCCTATTGACAACCCTAATTCCGAGTTGCGGTAAAGGCACAGAAGCTTAAGGGGGTCAATCGGGGGAAGGAAAGGAAGGGCGCAGCGGGGAGGGAGATCTGTAAAGAAAACACAAGGTCTGTTAACACTATGCCATACAGGTCAACCAATTATCCCACCAGTCTTTCTCCCCTAAACAACTAGGTCTACCTGTAAAAGAAAAGAACCAAATCTAGCTTTGCCAGAAGAAGGGCGATAATTGTTTGTCAAAGCCTCTTCAGGGCCAGCTAATTTCCGTTTGCTCAGGGTTGCCGCAGTCGGTACACACTACTCAATTGGCAGGACTGTTGGTAAACAAACAACACATAAACCCCCAGTTCACCCCGCATTAGAATATACATTCCATGAGGACATAACACAATTTCCCACCCGAAAGGGTGTGCTTGTAGGCGTCACTGGGAAAGAAGGTCTTATGCTGCAGCCTAGCGGCCAGACAAATGACGAGACAAACACACACACTTATCACTGGTAAACATATGGCATCAGGTATAACATATGGCGTTGTTTGTTACGACTTGTATGGCAGAAATATGGTTGTACAAAATATCCTTAGTATGGTATTGCAATCATACCACCTGGTAATGTCACTCTTTTCCGTGCGTCCCACGCACAATACTGGACAGATTAAGCAGTTCTCAAGAGTCTCACAACTTGGCAGTCAAATCGGAAGTTATCAGGCTGAATAGCGAAGAAAACACTAGCGTGGGCAAAAGGAATCTTGGCGGTATCACTGACACCCTTACCACACACGGGAACCACCTCTTAGGATTCTTCAACGCTGCTGGTTCAAGCTCCAGAATAATCTGCGAGCGTTTCTCCTCCGGCACCGGTTTACGAAGCCTCCCGGACCTCGCGCCGCGTCACTTCCGGTGCGCACGTGTCACCGGAAACACAGGCCGCTGGGAGCGGTAGTTGCTTGGCTCCCTCAGTAGTCCCCCAAATGTCCCGCATCTCGCGTAACAGTATCGCTGCCCGGTTCCAATGGGCGGCTTTGCATACGCGGGTCCTGAAGGGGGCAGCGGTCGGGGCCGCAAACGTGACACTCAAACTAATAGCTGCTAAGAACCAGGATTTGGAATCCCGTTCGAGAAGGAATAACCTGAGAATTCTTGGTGTATCGGAATCCACAGCCACAGGGAAGATGGAGGAGTATGTAGAGCGGGAGAAAAGCCTTCTCGCAGGTCCTGGTGGTTGAGAGGGCACATCGCTCATTGGCGAGTCAGCCGGCTTTGGGTTCCCCCCCTAGGCCCATAATAGCCAAACTACTAAACTATCGAGACCAGGACACTGCACTCCGACTCTCTAGGGAAAAAGGTCAACTGCGACATGAGAGAATGGAGATCTCGATTTATCCTGATTTCACCATGGCCATCCAGGACCAACGTCGTAAATTCTTGCAGGTGAAGAAAAAATTGCAACAGCTAAATATCTCTTATGCCATGCAATTCCTGGTCCGCCTCAAGGTTACAAATTCAGGGAAGCACCATTTCTTTACCAACCCGCAGCATGTTCACGACTTCCTGAAATCTCTGCCCAGGGCCTCTGCAGTGGGCAGTCCCCTGCCCGCCGCCCCGAGGACGGGGAAGGCACGTCAGACGTGGAATAACACAAGAATAGATGCCACTCTGCCTAGAAATGCGATATACTTGACTCCGACGGTTGCACCTGCAATGCCTCAGACATCAGAAAACTACGGATCGATACTGGCCTCCCAGCCCTCATTGTGCAGACCGAACTAGAGCAGACAACCCACTACTATGCTATAGACAATGATAGAGCAACATGCAGGAGGAAATGCTCTGGACTGAGACGGGGAGAGCCAACTGCCCGGCGTAGCTGACAGTAATCTGCTGGACAGTCTGCCCCCACCCCACCATGTACGATATGGGCCAGTATGTCAGGAGAATTCCCTCTAGCTGCTCACTGAACAGCCAGCTCACGACCGATGTAACTGCACTCAATATAATTTTGGAATGGGAGGCACTGCAGCAACATCAAAGAGTTTCTCTTTAAGTAACCTGGAGATGAAACTACAAACTACCGCCCGAGCACCCTCGCCCAAGCGAGGAGAGACTGGTCGCCTTCTAGAAGCCACCCACCAGGCAAACCCTCAGAACTTTTCACTACTACTGGGTAATTTGTTGACCTCATTGCCCACTGTTGGGGCATGGGAACGAAGACGTTGTGGGGAGGGGGGCGGGTCGGGTCACGGTGTGATTAGGTCACCACCGTGGAAGGGGGGAGGGATCGGGGAAGGTCTACACTTCAAATTTCAGACAGATACGCCTCAGCATGACATGGGAACACGATTGGGGAAGGGGGGGATGGAAATTGCTTTTCACACACCGTTATGCACAGTACCAATTTGTACATATCTGATGATGCATCCCGTTATAAGTATATACACTGCACTTTACACCACCGCAATTATTCACTTGCTCCATGGAGTCCCGACTTAAACCTCTCCAATATAACTTTCTAACGTGGAACGTCCGTGGATTGGGGAATCCCCGTAAGCGTCGCCATATATTGGCATATCTAGACCGTCACAATATACATTGCGCTATGCTCCAGGAAACGCACCTCGCCCCCGCCCCGTCCCCCACCTTTGCTACCCGATGGGCAAACAGTAGATGCTTTTCCTCCTACTCTTCATACGTACGAGGGACCCTCATCCTGGTGAAATGCACGCTTACTTACACCCCCATTGGATCTTACGGGGACCCACAAGGTCGATACAGCATCCTGTGGGGGAGACTATCCGCACAGACCATCACATTAGTGTCCTGTTACGGGCCCAGCACTGATGATCCGGAATTTTTCCGGATATTGTGGGGAAAGATACAAGACATAGGATCCACTCACTTGGCATGGGGGGGGGACTTCAACGTTACCGTTAACCCAGGATTGGACAGATCGCACCCAGTCTCATCACTACACCAACATGCAACACACCCTGAAAAACATTTCAGAATGCCATGACCTTATAGACCCCTGGAGGTATCTCCACCCACAGGAGCGGGAGGGAACCTGCTACTCCTCCACCCACTCCTCCTGGTCGCGCATAGATATCTGGCTTACTGACAGGGAACTGGCCACTTGGTCGCCACACGCATCACACCTCCCTCGTACATACTCGGACCATTCCTCGGTACTTCTCACTTTGACACCACCGCATGAAGACCCCCCCCTTTCTCTCCTGGCGACTCAACTCACAGACACTCTTAGACCCCGTCTTCAAAGACGAGCTAGAGCAAGAAATTTCGGATTTCCACGATATGGGAGGCTTTCAAGGTCACCATGCGGAGAGTCTGCATAGCCAAGAGCGGAGGTGTCTTAAAAGATATCCGCAACACACTCCGGAAGCTAGAGCTAGACATCAAGCAAACTGAGATATCCATACAGTCCGCACCCTCCCCTGCGTTGCAAACGCAACTGCGCACCCTGCTCACCGAATATCAGGAGACGGCAGAACGAGAATGTAAATTTAGAGGGAAATACCACCAGGCCCGCCGCTACGGATAGGGGGAATGACTAGGAAAGGCACTGGCCTCCTCCGTCTGACCCCTCCGCTTTGCCAACACAGTCCTCGAAATCGAGGATGAAGGCGGTTTAACACACAGAAACACCTCAGACATCTTGGATGCGTTTAAGAGATTCTATAAAAAACTGTATTCAACCCAGCGACAAGCCCCAGTAGATTTTACACCCTTCTTCGACGACACAGTGATAGCTTGGCTGGGGAATGGTCAAAGAGAGTTTCTTTTACAGCATCATGAGGATGAAGAGATCATCTGTGCTATTATGCAGTTACAATCGGGCAAGGCCCCGGGCCCAGATGGCCTCCCGGCCAAGTTCTATAAATCTTTTTGACACCTTTTAATTCCGATCTTGCGGCATGTGTTCGAGGAGGCCCGGGAGTCAGGCATCTTGCCCCAGACAATGCGCGAAGCACTCATCATCTCCCCTCCCAAACCCAGAAACCCAACCACTCAAGTTGACTTGTACAGGCCCCTATCCCTCATAAATGTGGATGCTAAAATCCTTGCTAAGTTAATTGCAAATCGAATCAGCCCTCTTATGCCAGTACTGGTACTTCCAGACCAGTCGGGATTTGTCCCAACTAGGAGTACGTCCCATAATCTACGCACACTTTTTGCGCTACTGCACGATATTGACCCCGAGGAGGATGTGGCTGCTATCTTCCTCGACGCCACTAAGGCGTTTGATTCCCTGGAGTGGGATTATTTATCCTCCGTACTCACGCGTATGGGCTTCCCTCTCCCATTTTTAGCCTGGATACAGTTACTGTACACTGGACTTCGGGCTATGGTGATGATTAATGGCAGGCTCTCCTCCGCTTTTCCACTAGCCAGAGGCACAAGACAGGTGTGCCTGCTGTCCCCCCTCCTTTTTGCCCTGGCATTGAGCCACTTGCCGCTAAGATCCGGCAACACCACCGCGAACATTCTATCATCTACCCCAGCAGACAAATACTTATTTTTCTGCATGCGGATGACCTCGCCCTCTATCTACGACAACCGAATGTCAGTCTGAACGCTATCCTCCGACTGTTTATCCTCTTTGGCCAGCTCTCAGGAGTTAACATAAATTGGAACAAGTCCCTGATATATCAACTCACTGACTCCACCCCCAAATTCACACCTGATTATCCCCTCAAATGGGGTGACGACACGCTAACTTATCTTGGCATAACTGTATCCCGCAATCGTGAGGAACTGATGAGAGCCAATTATGGTCGCGCATTAGACTCCATAACTGAGAAAATAGCGAGATGGATTGCACTGCTGCTGTCCATGGCTAGCAGGGTTGCCTTGATAAAAATGGTCATATTGCCCAAACTTTTATATCTATTTGTAAACATTCCTTATGCACCTAGCCGCTACTTCTTCTCATCCCTTAAAACACAACTCATACGACTTACCTGGGGAGGGAAACAGGCCAGATTACGTTGGGACACCCTCACGCATCCCTTCTGCGCAGGAGAGTTTGGAATACCAGATATGGAACTATACTTTAGCTGCGCACAAGCCCACTTTGCGGCCTATTGGATGAAACCCCCCCTTACATGCCCCACCTTGCAATAGAAGATGGCTACATGGCCCCCGTCCCCTGCACCGCCTACCTCAGTACCCCCGCTGTCCCCCGCCGCTTTGCTTCTACTACCGTTCAATGCACCATTAGTGCCTGGCACGACTTAACCACGGCCACACAATGCACATTAATGTACTCTCCGCTTTTACCTCTCCCCGGGAGAGTTGATGTCCCGGTCATGCAAGAAGGAGGATGCCGTTGGCTCCTTCGCAAATTGTCTATACAGACGTGGGGGCAATTCTACACAGGTGGCAAATTTCGCACAAGTGAAGATTTTTTGGGCGACACTCACCCCACCCCCCTGGAGCGATTTTACCATATTAGACTGTGCCAGGATGTGAAAGCCATCACACCTGAATTTCCGCTAGAGCCCCTCATCATGTTCCCACTGCACGCACTCTTACAGCAAACGGCCCCTGCACATGTGCTTTCGCTACTGTACCGCACGGTCCAATCCAACAGGGAGTACGACCCCCCAGGCCCGAAGTTGGTGGGAGGAGGAATTGGGACACCCCCTTACCGACGAACAGTGGATATTCTGCTGTGGGCAAACGGGAGATATATCTGCCAGCAGTAGATTTAGAATTATACACTATAAATATGTACACCGCTTCTACTACACTCCAGGGCGGCTACACCGGCTGCGGCTCCGAGATAATGATAGCTGCGACCGTTGCGGAGGGAGGGAGCGGACTTTAAACACGTAGCCTGGGACTGCCCGTCTATCCAATACTTCTGGTCAGAGATATTGAATGCACTGGACTGTATGACGGGATTACACATACCAAGAGAACCCCTGACGGCACTGTTAGGTTACACTGCACTCATTGCTGCTAAAGTGCGACACTACACTTCCCTTGCGCTTCTCCTAGCTAAGAGACGAATAGCCTGTCGGTGGGGAAGAGGGAGGGTGCCAAAATTTAAGGATTAGCTTCAGGACCTTATCTATTGCCAAGAGCAAGTACATACCTATGCTGAGCTCCAGCCCCCTTCCTCCCGACCAAGAGATATCTGGGACCCTACAGACGTACCTGCTGGAACACACCACAGACACAGATGCAACCCCACCCTAATTGAAACATGCCATGCCACAACGGGACCCCCACCCACGCCCACACATACTAGCTACTGGACACCACGGGACACCAGGAGACACCACCAACCATACTAAAGGAGCAGGATACATCTTCACCTCAGCTATATACTCACTGCATATGTTGTGCTGATGGAAATGTCAACTTCCTTTTTACTCCACAGGCTTTATTCGACACCATACGATAACATATATTTGATTACCCCTAAAATGCATTACCCCACCTAATGCAGCCGGCCCGCTGTGGTTTGTAGGCGGCTTGCTGTGTATTTTCCCACCTGTACAGTATATATTTTTCTTATTTGCTGAATCACATTGCCAGCTTGAATAAGGATGTAGGCAGTGAGCTATGTTTTTGTACCTTTTTCTCTACCTTCAATAAAGGTTTTTCAAAACTTAAAAAAAAAAAGAACCACGACTTTACTAGACACACGGCCTAGAGCCTATAGAATCGCTGGGACCCCAAGGAACCACCCAAGGTAGTGACACAGGAGAGAGCACAGTATGAGAACACAGCCGCGAGCTCTTGTTAGTTCTAGGGTCAAAACCGACGGGAGCACTGGAGTACTCGAGTTACCTCACCCAGGGATGCCGGGTGCATAGGTGTCAAATGGTGTCGGGTTGGGTCGCGTTGTCGTTTTCAATGGCCGCTGGCGAAGAAGTGCTGCTGCCGGGAAGATGCGAAGTGTCCGAAGAGACCCAAGCCTGGATCGGAGATGTGAAGAACCTGAAAGCAGAGGGGACAGAGTCTGGGTCACTTGCCAGTGACCAGGGGCACGATAGACGAATGCCCACCGATGCCGGGTGTTTCAGGTGAAGGAGGTGAAGCTTGACTCTTCAGCCACGATGACCAGAAGGCGTCAAGGACAACCAGGAGCTGGATTCGAGCTGTCCCACGAAGGATGTCGAGTGTTGCCCAGATTGGACACAACAAGCCTTGGCAACAGCAACCCACGCAGAAAGGAGAAAGATGCTTCGGTGCGGACCAGCAAGGTCCTGGGGACTCCCCAAGCGATGGAGAGTCAGGGCACGTCTGGAGCAATCAGGGAAACCCAATAAAAGTAAATGTATCCTTCTCAGGGACCTACAAGTCGACAGACAAGGGATCGCGAAGGGACCTCGCGAGGAATCACAAAATGGCAGCCCACGGGTCACTCGGAGTGGGCAGGCCAGCAATCATCAGTGGATTCACTGCTCGGGGTCTGGGCTACAAGTCATGCACAACCTCAAGGGTCGTCGAGAAGCTATTGCACTAGCAAATGAGCATGGTGTCCAGGGGTTCCGGTTCCACGGTACCCACGAGGGCTACGGGTCTCAGCTTTGCTGGAGACTCGGTTCGGCCTCTGGGAAGTCTGGAAATCCACCTCTGGTGTTGCAAAGTCTTTGGCGTCCGGCGGTAGCTTTGGAGATGCAGACCGGACAGATGCGTCTTTGGTGCCTGCCAAGCAGGGGAGTAACTCATTTACTCCAAGGGAGATTCTTCAGTCATCTGGTGTGGAACAGATCATCGAAGCTCCAGGATTCAGTTTCAGAGTTTCGTCCAGGGATATCTAAAGTTCTGGTTACAGAGGTTCCTTCTTTATACCCAAGGAAGGGGTTGGACTAACTCAGGGGACCCACCTATGGGAGGGTTTGGAAAGAGGGGTCGCTGCACCCATTTCCTTTGTCCAGTTTCGCGCCAGAGCAGGGGCTGGTAGCCCCTGCAACCAGTTTGAGCTGGACTATGCACATGGACACCAAATGTGCCCCCAATGCAGGAATTCAAATCACTCCTGGAGTGCTCCCACCCAGCTCTAATCCACTAAGGCCTGTCTGGGAGGTGGTAACACCTCCCTGTGACAGGAAACCTATTGTCCAGGCCTCCCCTGCCGGAGTTTCGGTCAGCAGCAGGAGGCCAGACTCGTGTCTGTGGCTGCAGCATCCATTTTGTGATGCCAGGGCTCTTTTAAGCTGGTACCGGGTATACCGGTTCTGTCATGTCTCTCCCTCTAGAAGGGTGGGATCATACTCCCACACCAGTTACTGGTGTGGAGGTATGATTCCAAGGTGTTTGACACCAAACACGACATGTTTCCGTGCAGCCAGCCAAAAGTTAGCATTTACCGTTTGGTTATAATGCACTTAAGAGTATATGGTCAGGCTGCATCACAGACAACCCCGGAGAAGAGATTCCGAAGGCTGCAGAGGGGCTCTGCTCATGCATGGGCACCCTCTCACACAAAACCAAGCACCCTGCCTTCAAGATTGATAAGGCCTGCCATAGGGGTGACTGATAGGTTTCTATGTGCAGTGATAGGATATCTCTGTTAGGGGTGCATGCACCACCTTACCCAGGCTGCAGTAGCAGAACTGTGGTGTCATTTTGGAGGGCTTCCCAGGGGTGGCATAATACATGCTTGAGCCCCTGGTAGGCCTCTGGGTTACCTATGGGTACATAGTATACCATATACTAGGGACTTATAAGGGCACCTCAGAATCCAATCTGTTGTATACCTAAGGTACTATAAATCAATTTAGAGAGGAAGCAGCTAAGCTGGGGTCCTGAATAGCAGGGCCCCAGCCACACTAAAGTCGAAAAACAGTGTTACAGCAGCAAAAAGTGGGGGTAACCATAAGAAGCAGATCCTACTCTCCTACACTGTGGTTGCGCTGAGTGATGCTGTGGTGACGCTGAGTAATGCTGCAGTGGTGCTGAGTGATGCCAAGGTGGCTCTGAGTGACGGAGTGATGCTGTGGTGGTGCTGAGTGATGCTGTGGTTGTGTGGAGTGATGGTGTGGTGGGGCTGAGTTTTGCTGTGGTACACTGAGTGATGCTGTGGTGACACCGAGTGATGCTGTGGTGGCGCCGAGTGATGCTGTGGTGGCGCTGAGTGATGCTGTGTTGGCGCTGAGTGATCCTGAGGTGGTGCTAAGGTGGCGCTGAGATGGCACTTAGTGATGGAGTGATGCTGTGGTGGAGCTGAGTGATGCTGAGGAGTGATGCTGAGGTGGTGCTGAGTGATGCTGTGGTAACGCTGAGTGATGCTGTGGTAACGCTGAGTGATGCTGAGGTGGCGCTGAGTGATGCTGTTGTGGTGCTGAGCATTAGAAACGCAGATTTGCATCAAAATGAAACAAAATAAAGTCGTACTTAGGGCACCGGGGGAAAAAGTAAGATATAATGATTTCATTTAGTATCTTTTCTTCAGAGACCATCAGTTCACACTTACCCAATGTACTTTATATGTGTATTTTTTATTTTATTTTCGGTTATCACGGATGCTTTTGGGTGCCATTAGTTTAGCATTCCGCACTCGATCTGCGCAGTAAGAGTTATGAAACATGATGTGTGACCGGATGCCAATACTTGCAAAGAGGTCAGACAGAGCCAGGCCTCGTGACTATCATCTGGCACTGAGTGATGCTGAGGTGGTGCTGACTGAATGAGTGATGCTGTTGTGGTGCTGAGTGATGCTGTGGTGGTGCTGAGTGATCCTGTGGTGGTGCTGAGTGATGCAGTGGTGGTGCTAAGTGATGGAGTGATGCTGTGGTGGCGCTGAGTGATGCCGTTGAGACTCTGACTGATGCTGTTGTGGCCCTGAGTGATGCTGGGGTGGCGCTGAGTGATGGTGAGGCAGCGCTGAGTGATGGAGTGATGCTGTGGTGGCGCCGAGTGATGCTGTAGTGGAGCCGAGTGATGCTGTGGTGACGCCGTGTGATACTGTGGCGGCGCCGAGTGATGTGGTGGTGCCGAGTGATGCTGTGGTGGCACAGAGTGATGCTGTTGTGGCACCGAGTGATGCTGTTGTGGCACCGAGTGATGCTGTTGTGGCACCGAGTGATGCTGTTGTGGTGCTGAGTGATCCTGTGGTAGTGCTGAGTGATGCTGTGGTGGTGCTATGTGATGGAGTGATGCTGTAGTGGTGCTGAGTGATGCCGTTGAGACGCTGCCTGATGCTGTTGTGGCCTAGAGTGATGCTGTGGTGGTGCTGAGTGATGCTGAGGTGGCGCTGAGTAATGCTGAGGTGGCACTGAGTGATGCTGAGGTGATGGTGAGATACTGTGGCGACGCTGAGTGATGCTGTGGTGACACTGAGTGATGGAGTGATGCTGTGGTAGTGCTGAGTGATGCTCTGGTAGAACTTAGTGATGCTGAGGTGGCACTGAGTGATGCTGAGGTGGTGGTGAGTGATGCTGAGGTGATGCGGTGGTTGTGCTGAGTGATGCTGTTGTGGCGCTGAGTGATGCTGTGGTGGTGCTGAGTGATGCTGTGGTGGCACTGAGTGATGTTGTGCTGGCGCTGAGTGAAGCTGTGGTGGTGCTGCGTGATGCTGAGGTGGCGCTTAGTCATGTTGAGGTGGCGCTGAGTGATGCTGAGGTACTGCTGAGTGATGCTGAGGTGGCGTTTAGTGATGCTGAGTGATGGAGTGATGCTGTGGTGATGCTGAGTGATGCTGTGCTGGCGTTGAGTGATGCTGTTGTGGCGCTGAGTGATGCTGTTGTGGTGCTGAGTGATGCTGTTGTGGCACTGAGTGATGCTGAGGTGGTGCTGAGGTGGCACTGAGTGATGCTGGGGTGATGGTGAGTGATGCTGCGGTGGCGCTGAATAATGCTAATTTTTTATATGACTATTACTACATATCGTCGGACCTGGTACCTTTAATTCAACAGAGCACTCAAAATTTCACTCAGAGCAAGGCCTCGCGACTATCATCTCGCACTGCATTAAAGACTGCGACAGCGCGCCTGGGGGCAACGGGCTGTACTTGCATCACTGTCAGCCCCTTCATTGTGAACAGCTGCTTCTTGTCTGCACTGCTTCTCACATCTGAGGCGGTGTCATAGTGCAGTCCTGCCAGCGCCATTGATTCACGCTGGTAATGGAAAGGCAGAAATAAGCACCAGATTGCAGGTAGGGACTGCTGCTGTATGTGCGCCGCTGCTCGCTCCCACGGCAGTGCTGCATGGGAGTGAACATTTCAGAAAAGGTGGGACATGCGCCCACCAGTAGCCAATTGCAGGCTACCATTGTTAAATGAAAGACACACAGGCCAATCCAAAGTGTGGAAGGAGTCAGCCCCCACACAGTACAGACAACAGATCAGCTTACAGTGCAAGCGCTGTAGGCTCGTCCTAAAAAAAGAGGCACAGCCACTGTTAAAGTGGTCTCGCATTTGCAAGTTTGAGCTACTAGCATTAGACATAACAATGCCTTTTATATATTTATTGCTTTGAAAAACACATAAATAAAAGGCATTATCATTTACAATGCCAATAGCTTAAAATCTCGGAATTGCGAGACCTATTGCATTGAAAATGCTTGTTTGTACTTGCATATACTTATCTCCGGTGTGAGAACCCATGCAATGCAGCGACTGCTGATGTAAATGTAGTAAAATTTTACCTACGAGGAACTTCTTGTGATGTCTTGACGCCCGACGTTGTTGACTTGAAGTAGTGGGAGCATACCTACTGATGCCTATTCTATACCCCTCTTTTGATTTGTTCTGCATTCCGTCCATCAATTGTGTGTCTTTTGCTATTCTATACCCTTGACTGAGACTGTGTGAGCCAAGCTATACTAAACACAGCCAGACCCGAGAACATAAAACAATGGACAGTCTATAGATCAAGACTGCCCAGTGCCATCATTAAAGGCAGATACAGACATGAACACTATCATAATATTTGCGTAATTCTGGCATCATTAAGTGCTGTGACCTTCTGGTGTTTTGAGGATATCTTTGGTTTATCAGTGCTCCCTTTTGCAGTTGTAAATAAAGACCTAAATTTTTAGGGCTAGGTCTAGACAAGACCTTTTGTTTTTCCCAAATAATTGTATTTAAAAATACATACATAGACATACATATATATATATATATGGGCTTTTCCCAACCCTTTTCATCCATTGGTCTGTTGTAGTGTCAGTCCCAATTTAGTTCCACCCATCACAGCCTTCAGCATAGGTCAATGGGACAGCCCACTTCAGCCACTAGCTTTCTTCATACAGAGACGGCATTTTTCCAGTAGACATGTGGCCATTCGCCTCCCATGTAGTGCGCTCCATCTTCACTCCTGTCCTGAATTTCATTTTCTCTTATATCAGCTGCAGTTGGGGTCTGAAAGGTGCCCTGCCCCTTCATTCCTCGCCCTCATTTGTAGGCAGTGCACTTCAAGCAGTAACATATTGAAAGACATTGGTGACAACAACAAAAAAACCAAGGAGACAGGGTTCTAGCAACCAGAAAGTATTACATTCCCCTGGGTACCCTACTAGTTTCAATGTCATCATAACTCATTCAAATCAAACCAACAGCACACACAACCATATACCATATGTAGATTTTGAAATAAATACATGGCTTTAATTATTGTCTTTTAAACTAATTAAAAATATTTTTTGTATTTTAAATATTGCATATACAAATCACACCATTAAACATACAGTACATATATACCATATAGGGAGAGATCATCATAGACTACACAATTAGTCTTTACAAATAAATACATCTACTAATTATGTCACTAGTCTTCTGTGACAGCGTTTAACTTATACATATCCCCCAGTGCATTGTAGATCATATCCTCAACACTTCGTCAACGCGTTTCAGTGAACAATACCAATGACAACCACCTTCTTCAGGACAATTTGAATATTACTTTCAAAATGTAAAGTTCCTATGACATCTAAAAGATATGATGTAAAAAACATTCATTTTTATCAAAATAACATGCATTGCTATATATCATATTTCAATATAATATTAATATTCAATAATATTCAAAGTAACAATTCCAAAAGAGAAACCAAATCAAAAATACATGCCTCCAATATAGATTAAAAAAACATGCAAATTCCCATTCTCATGTGGTATTTACACACAATTACACATAACCAATCATTGTTTCTCCAATCACGTTCACTGCAAACCTATAGGAAACCCCATCAGTCAGACAATGGACATACTTTCAGTCACATCTTCAATTTTTATGGAAGCGAAACACTCACCAATCTGAAATGTTGTGATGAATCAATTATAAGTCACCTTCTCCCATGTGCTATTCCCTGGGGAAGATGTGTACAATCATCATTGTGGAATAGTCCCCGTAGGAGAAGAGTGGCCATATCGATTGGGACATATCTATGGTACTCCTACTGACTCTGGTATAAGGTTTTACCTTCTATATTGAGGTGATCTGCCTTTCAGTTTGATTCCAATTAGATCCTTTACTATAGAGAAGATGATTAATTGATAGTCAACCATTGTTCATCTCTTTTAGAAAAGGAAACTACACCAACATAGAATGAAATGACGATTGTCCACAAGTTCCCCAGGGAATAGCAAATGTGAGAAGATGACTTATAAATAAGGCTCTCTGTTTTCCTTTTTTACAGATTTTTACAGATATACAGACAGAAAACCATTTACTTTCTTGTCTGTATTTATTTTCAAATGTGGATAAATATGGAAATTGGGTGCCTTTTGAGTGATTCTAAATACACTTTGCAATGCCTGCCAAGCCAATAACTTTGTGGATTGATAGATAAGGGGGTTAAAAAAGAAAATAATTTTAGTAAAGAGGCTTAAACAGCAGTAGATAGGCACAAGGCTGATACTGAAATGTGCATATTTCATATAAGTGCATTGATTTAACTTCAGCAGATGTTCATATCACTGAAACCTGGAAGGCATTCAAGCATGACAGAATATTTATTGGTTAAATAAATGTGGAAATATAGCAGTTTTAGCTTTATTTTTTTCACAAAAACATAATAATTATGGATAAATACAGATAAAGTTGCCAAAAAATACATATGGATAAATACAGACGGAAATGTCAAAAAAATAAATACCATAAAACCGGGAGCCCTACTTATAATTGATTCAGATTGGTGAGTGTTTCGCATCCATAACAATTGAAGATGTGACTGAGTGTATGTCCATTGTCTGAGTGAGCGGATTTCCTATATATTTGCAGTGTGTTTGATTGAAGGAACAATGATTGGTTATGTGTAATTCTGTGTATATACCACATGAAATTAGTAATATGTGTTGTTTTTGAATTTCTATTGGAGGCATGAATTATTTATTGGTTTCCTTTCTGGAATTGTGACATTTAATATTATTGAATATTAATATTTTATTGAAGTATAATATATAACAATGCAGGTTATTTTTATAAAAATGAATGTTTTGTCATTATATCTTTTAGATGTTATAGGAACTTTACATTGGGGAAATAATATTTAAAATGTCCTCAAGAAGTCGGCCGTCTTTGGTATTGTCCACCAAAACGCGTCAATGAAGTGTTGAGGAATAGATCTAGAATGCACTGTGGGATCTGTATATGTTAAATGAAGTCACCAGGTGCAAAAAAGCAGGTTTGAATCTCAGCTCCAGGGTCGGCTCAACATTCTGTGAATCTGGGCACATTACAATCTAACTAGTGCTCCTGAAAAGCATTAGAATGCATTTGGGCCGAGATTGCTTTATATAAAAACTGCAAAAAAACGAATACATAGAGGACTACTAGAGAGGCTTGTGCAACAATACTCGATTAAGCATTTCTTCACGTAAAGCATATACGCAAATTATTGCACAAAGTGCCCTACTGCGACATAGCGCAAATGCATGTCTTTGCTATATGAAGCCTGTCTCATTTCGCGGAAGTGTATATGCTCTCCAAATGAACGTGACATATGTCCTGTGGCCACTTTGTTAACGGTTGAGAATTGGGACATGTGAAAATTGGACATGGGTGGTCTTTTTCTTTGCTACCTTCATTACCTTTATCATTTAAAATGTGGTTGTGCAAGTGAGTATACAACTCCATACAATAAGCACACCTACAGAGAAACAGATGTTATCTTTTTAATCATGAAGGGAATCGAAGTTCTGTAATTGTGCTAAAACTTTTTTTTTTTTTGCGGGGACCAATTTTAAGAAGCAGCATCTCCACTAGGCCTGGGTGGTAAACTCCGCTCCGTTCGTGGAGTTTGCAGAGTTTTTTGCACTCCACGAGCTCCGCAGAGTGTGGAGTGCAGAAAACTCTGCAAACTCCACGAACGGAGCGTAGTGCTGCGGAGTTTTTCCCCGCTCGTGCTCGCCAATGATAAGTTGGCGAGCGTGAGCTGCTGCGCGGGTAGAATTTATACCCGAGCGGCAGGAAGATCAGTCCGAATGGCAGTTTGTGCCACACTCAGCCACTTGAGGAACTCCGCTGAGTTTTTATATTACTTCTCAGAGTTCCGCTACGTGGAACTCCGCAAACTACGCCCAGGCCTAACCACCCTTTATAGCAGTGACATACTAAGAGGGCACCTTGGCTTGTCCCTTTCCCCTTTGCCTCCTTTCATTAGTTTCGAAGCTGCTTTAAAAGGTTCACTGCACTGAGGCAGTGGATGGGATATTACATGATGCGCCATTGTTTCCACTGCCATCCAGAGCTGTGATGCATCGGAAGACTTTTCTGCAGTGACAAGTATCCAAGGATGAGTGTGCACAGAGCCTGAATCAACATTCAATCATTCACTCCTCGACTGGTGTCGAGTTACACTCCCACTAGTGTTAATAAACAGAAAGGAGTGAGTCACTTAGGAAACCCTACGTCAACTCAGATCTTTCCATAAATGGCTTTTCCATTGTTATTATAATGACCTGTTCGGTTATACAAGAAACATATTCAAGACAGCATCACACTACAGGCAGCACTCTCGCACCCCAAAAACTGGTAGTTTCACAGCATTGACAGCACCCTCCCAAAACAGCAGTCTTACACTAACAAAAGCTCCCAGATCATTTGCAGAGAAGAAGTCTCACACTCCCAGCTGCACTCTCACCCATAGGTCTATCAGCCACACTAGACAACAAAAGTGTGCCCCTCAAAGTGCAACAACACGCACACCCCTCAAACAATAGTAGTCACACTACAGCTATCACTCAAGCTGCACAAACAACTGACAGCACTCAAATTCTTTTTACAGAATGGCAGGCACACAGTCCCGGATGCACTCTTACACTCCTCAAAGAAAGACTAGTGCTCTTGCACTGCCATCAGTACTCTCATACCCCTCACATACAGTCATATACTTCTGGAAGCACTCTCACACCCTTCTAAGGCTAGTCATCACACAGTACTGCTAGTAGTCTCACACCCCTCACAGAGTAGCAGTTGCACACTACCAACAGCAATCTCTCACACCCCCCAGAGACAAACAGTCACTCACTTCTGGAAGCCCTCTCACACCCTTCTGAGAATAGTAGTTACACACTACTGATCGCACTCTCACACCCCTCACAGAAAGTCATACACATTTGAAAGCACTCACACTCCTCTGAAAGTAGTAGTCGCACAGTACTGATAGCACTCTCACACCCCTCACAAATTAGCAGTCACACACTAGCAACAGCACTCTCACACCCCTCACAGACAGACATACACTTCTGGAAGCACTCTCACACCCTTCTGAGACTAGTAGTCACACACTACTGATAGCACTCTCCCACCCCTCACAAATTAGCAGTCACACACTAGCAGCAACACTCTCACATCTCTTACAGACAGTCATACACACACTTTTGGAAGCACTCACACCCTTCTGAAACTAGTAGTCACACAGTACTGATAGCACTCTCACACCCCTCACACATTAGCAGTCACACTAGCAATAGCACTCTCACACCCCTCACATAAGTTCGCCGGAATACATGATTTTAGGAGATTTTAACTTCCCTCTGGAAGAACAGGGCAACCACGAAACCACTCAACTCACTGATGATCTCCTAACCTTAGGACTTCAACAATTGGTGAAGGGAACTACACACCAGGCGGGGCACATACTAGATGGTCTGTTTACCAATAACTCAGACATCTTTGTACAGGATATTCTTCCTCTCACCTGGTCAGATCACAGGGCCATTATCTTTGGGATCCATACACGGCACGCTAACCCTCCCCATTCCAGGCCACAAACTAGGTTAGGGACCCGTGCTTGGAAAAATGCGGATATCCATCAGATGGCAGATATCCTGACACTATCCTTTCCTATGGGGATAGCCAATCCTGTCTTCTCAGCCTCTGACTTCCAAGACTGGATTCGGAATGCTGCTGATCAGGTGGCGCCGGAGAAGTTTACGCGACCTAACAGATTATCCCCTTCGGCGGTTTGGTATACCGAAGAGCTTAGGCTCCACCGACAACATTGCAGGAACTTAGAAAGGCGCTGGAGGAAATTTTACTGCCCCATAGCCAAGCATTCCTACAAAGACGCCCTGACAATATACAAAAAGGCTATCATTGCCCGAAAAAGTGCATTTTTCTCGGCTCAAATCGAGAATGCCAGCAACTCTGCTAGAGAACTGTTTTCAGTGGTCACCACTCTGTCCACCCGCTCTACGGGACCTGGGGTCGAACCCTCTCAGTCTCTCTGTAATGCTCTGTCCAGCTTTTTCACCACTAAGGTAGCAGATATATACTCATCCTTTGCAGGGAACGCAGAGACAAGATCCAGAGTCTGCAGTGGTGTAGAACCTGCCACCGATCATGATCCCTTCTCTTCCTTTGCTCCCATTACGCAAGATCAAATCAGCAGACTTATCTTTACTACCAAGTCTGGTTCCCCCTTAGACCCCTGCCCTCCTTCAGTGATGGCTAACCTTAGCGAGGTGATCTCTTATCCACTTATGAAAATCTGTGACACCGCATTTCAAACTGGTCACTATCCAGATCTTTGGAAGAAGGCCGTGATCAAACCTCTCCTGAAGAAACCCTCCCTGGACCCCACAGCTCTGGCCAGCTATAGACCAATAGCGTGTCTCCCCTTTCCTGCCAAAATATGCAAATCTCTGATGAATAAACAACTCTCAGAGTTCATCGATACTCACCAACTTCTCGACGAAACTCAGTTTGGCTTTAGGAAAGGTCATGGAACTGAGACCGCTTTAATAAAAGCTTCAGATGAGATTAGAGCCATTATGGACCAGGGAGGTGCGGCTGTCCTGATTCTGCTGGATTTGTCAGCAGCCTTTGACACGGTCGACCATGATATTCTGGTCGACCGTGTCACAGCCCTGGGGATAAACGGTATGGCCAGAAATCTCATCTCATCTTTTCTTGCCTACCGTACCCAGACAGTGAAGTTGGGTAACTTCTATGCTCCTGTCTCTGCACTCCCCTGTGGAGTCCCACAGGGCTCCTCGCTAAGTCCAACGCTATTTAATATCTATGTAGCAGACTTAGAGAGGGTAATAAAGGCCCATGGGCTGCGACTTACATCCTACGCAGATGACACCCAACTGGTTCTGGCAATACACAAGGACGGCCCAGCGGTGGCAGCTAATTTCCAAAACGCAATGCTTGCTGTCAGTACCTGGATGTCCTCCAACTGTCTGAGGCTTAACTCGGACAAAACCGAGGTCATGACCTTTGGTAATCTCTCCCCGGTTTGGTCTTCTGCCTGGTGGCCTGACCAGCTGGGCTCTCCTCCTGTCCCAGTTGATAAGGCCAGAAACCTGGGAGTCATTTTTGACAGCAAGCTGTCATTCAACCTTCATGTCAACCAGGTTGTGTCATCTGCGTTCTTTATTTTAAAGAAAACTAGGAAAATACTGCCTTACCTTCCCACCTCAGCTGGGAAGACCCTGGTCTCTACCCTAGTGTTTTCCAAAATCGATTATGGGAACGCCGTCTTCCTTAATACTCAGAAACTCGTTCTATCTAAGTTGCAGTCCATACAAAATGCTGCTGCAAGAATTCTTCTTGACACCCCCCGCCGCCAGCCAACTACTCCAGCCATTCGTCACCTGCATTGGCTAAGAGTAGAGGGCCGCATTAAATTCAAGGCCCTCTGCATTGCCTATAAGGCAGTGCATGGCGTCGGTCCAAAGTTTCTGATTGAAGCATTCCAGTTGTACAGCCCCAAGAGACAGCTGAGATCCGCCAACTCCTGCCTGCTTCCGTTACCTCGCACGAGAACGGCAACCTGGGGAGACAGGCGCTTCCTGGTTGCCACACCTAAACTTTGGAACCTTTTGCCACTCACCATAAAAACTGCCCCCAATTTGATAAGCTTTCGTAGGCTCTTAAAGACATGGTTGTTCAATCAGTAATCCTGCGGTTTGGTCTCTCGTTTTTGTCACATGCGCCGAGACACCTATCGGGTATTTGTTTGCGCAATAAAAATCGCGAAATAAATAAATATACTTCTGGAAGCACTCTCACACCCTTCTAAGTCTAGTAGTCACACTATACTGCTAATACTCTCACACCCCTCACAGAGTAGCAGTCACACACTACCAACATCACTCTCACACCCCTCACACAGTAGCAGTCATATGCTACTGGAAACTCTCACGTCCAAAATAGGCTTAAAGTCACACACCCGCAGATGCACTCTTGCACCCCTCAAACACTAGCAGTCACTGCTACCAACAGCACTCCCACCCTACAGACTTGCAGCAAACCCAAGAGATCTGCCATTTAACACAAAGTGTTTTGTTATTGACTGGTGAGTTTGTGTGTAGTGTGGATGGGCAAATTGGTGAATGCAAGAATGAGTCAATGGGTTTATGAATAGATGCATGAGTGATTGAGTACATGGACAGATGGATGAGTGATTCAGAAAAATACCAGGCCTGTTGGAGTTACCAATGCGGTTTTCTTAGTTTTGGCTCTAATTGGAGAGTGACTGTATTTAAGTCTTAGTCCCCTATTCCCTCCTAAGTAAATGGTATTGTCATTTTCTAATTATCGTTTGATCACATAGTGTCTGTGCCCCAAATACTGTTTGCAAGCATTTTGGTACTGGATTTAATAATAACGCAACTGCTCCAAATGCAGCGGTATTTAGACCCATGTCAGACTCTTTTTTTAAAATGTATGCAGCGGAAACTCGACGAGGGGACGTATTGAAACGGTCTACACGAGAACCAGTTACATTACACAAAGTGACATTCATTTTTAAGGCAACAGGAGGTTAAGTAGACCAGAATTACAGGATGTTGAGCCGACGCTGAGACTCGAACCAGTGGTTCCCCGGGTCCAATGTCGGCAACTCCGGTCAGGACGCCACATCCCGTCCCTATTTTCGTTCTGGTGATTCTGACCTACATCCAATGTAAGCCTGCACCATGCGCCCTAAGAGATTCAAGGCCCAGAAAGAAACGCTTTCAGCCGGTGACTATTACTCACAGTCAAACAACAGATATCGGAGACTTGCCCAGTAATCACTGACAGCCCGAGGCGCTGGAGAAAGGGCATGGCGGAAGGAATTCCCCAGTTCAGTGACGCAGTAAGGCACGCCTCAGAAGGGATCGGAAACTATGACACAGAACTCTCCAACGATCCTGTTTCCATTGCACCCTCAGACTTGCTATCTTTCAAGATCTTTTAAGCAGGGCCAGAGGCAAGCGTAACAAGGTGGTGTAATCGAGGGATCAGGCGTTACACGCATGCCAACTTGAAGAACAATATCACTGTGTGAGGAGGGGCGGGGCCTCGTGACACTTGAGCCCCACCCCGCCACCAAACCTCCGCCCACATCCTCCCAAAAGAGCTTGCTGAGGCTGGTGCCAATGTCCTGGGGGTGTTTTCACACCCTTTAATAGTCGTCAGCAGTTCAAAGGAAAGCGAACTGGAAAAACCACTATTTACAGTCGTTTTCTGCCCGTTTTCCCTGCCACAGTGTGATAAGGGCTCCTCACCAGGTGACCATGTGATGGGAGCCGATATCGTGTGTCATGGTGGCACCGTGTGAGTTGGCAGGTATGGAGTTATGAAATAAACTACAGTGGCGGCTGGCATGTACTGACGGTGTGGGGGTACAACAAAAGTAATACAATTAACTTACCTCCCTTTCTGAGCCACGCAACGTTCTCCTCCCTCCGGTGTCTTCTAGAAGCCCTAGAAGCAGGAAACTGCACTACTGAATCCTGGTGCTGCTCTCACAGCATGAAAGCAGCGCCAGGAATGGATAGATCGGCCTCTCTCAGAGCTCCTAAGAGAACTTTAAAATGTGCATGTCTGGCTGGCCGTCCCAAGACTGCTGGCCAAAGAGACATGTGCATTTTGAAGCGCATAGCTCTCTGCGGCTGCCACTTGGCAGCGCTGGCCCTACCTCGTCCTGACACTTAGTTCAGGACAGGTTGCTGGAAAAAAAAGGAAATAAATAAACTTTATTACCGTTTTCTTTTTCAGCTCTGGGGCTTGTGGGGTGACCACGCTCCTCCACTCAAGTGATGGGGCCGCCCCTGGTAAAACTAAAGTTCAGAAGGCCAAGGCAAGCTGAGGTAAATAGCCAGAGGCTGCGCGAGAACTGTGGGGGTGTATCCGGCAAGCACCAAGGCCAGGACACCCTCAGCAGCTACACTAATCCGAGGGGCTGGTCTGATCGATCAGTGTGTGGTGTAGGAGAGTAGGATCTGCTTCACATGTTTACCCCCACTTTTTGCTGGTGTTTCGCTGTTTTTCGACTTTAGTCTGGCTGGGACCCTGCTATTCAGGGCCCCAGCCTAACTGCTTCCTCTCTAAAATGATTCCATGTACTTTAGGTACAGTTCAGATTGGATCTGAGGTGCCCTTATAAGTCCATAGTATATGGTATACTATGTACCCAGGGCATAGGTACCCCAGAGGCCTACCAGGGGCTGAAGCATGTATTATGCCACCCCTGGAAAGCCACCCAAAATGACACCACAGGTCTGCTACTGCAGCCTGGGTAAGGTGGTGCATGCACCTCTTACTGAGATATAGGTTCACTATATCTCACCATATACTGCAGATACAAACCTGTCAGTCACCCCTATGTCAGGCCTTATCAATCCTGAAGGCAGGGTGCTTGGTTATATGTGAGGGGGTGCCCAGGCATCAGCTGAGCCCCTCTGTAGCTTTCGGAATCTCTTCTCCGGGGTGGTCAGTAGTGTAGCCTGACCATATACTCTTAAGTGCATTATAACCAAACAGTAAATGCTAAGTTTGGACTGGCTGCACGGAAACATGTCTTGTTTGGTGTCAAACACCTTGGAATCATACCCCCACACCAGTAACTGGTGTGAGAGTATGATCCCACCCTTCTAGAGGGAGAGGCATGACAGCACTGGGATACCCGATAGAAACTTAATAGAGCCCTGGCATCACAAAATGGATGCTGCAACCACAGACACGGGTCTGGCCTCCTGCTGCTGACCGAAACTCTGGCAGGGGAGGCTTGGATAATAGGTTTCCTGTCACAGGGAGGTGTAACCACCCCCCAGACAGGCTTTTTTTTTTTTTTTTGTAAACAGATTTTTATTTATTTTTTTCCCCTTAAATGTGACATCATGAGAAAAACAGCCCGGAGGGCACAACAACTTATCAAGCAATTCAATTAAAGTCCAGTACAGGTGTCCCCCCCACTCTTTTGGGAAGGTCCTCCTTCCTTTCTCGGCGTCAACCCTCTCATCGGCTGGGTAACAGGTATGTTTGCACACAGGACCACCTCCCCTACCTGTGTCTGGTTGCGTGTAATTGCCCCAGAGCGCCTCCCATAATAAACATCCCAATGGCATGCCTCGTGCAAATGCCACCTGTGAGAAGTTGGCCTGGTATATGCTGGTCACTAGTTAAAGTGGCCACCTTGCACCAGTATAATTCGACTCTTATGGTAGATAGGTTTAAGACAACCTTTTAAAGAAAGCTATCCTAGTGGTAGCTGTGGAGAGCAACCTTCAGGCTAAGTCTTTAGAGGAATGTAAAGCAGCTTATTTTACCTTATAATCTCTTGAATTACTAAATGAAAGAACACCACACAGGTATATATATAAAAACTATATGTATTTATTACTAACAACTCTCTGATAATCTCTTTATGAGATTAGAAGTCAGGAACATATGCACAAATCAACATTTCACAACAAGTTAAGCACAAATATGGCTGAGGCCCTAGGGGCGTACCAGACCATATACTAAAAAAGAGACTTAAGAATAACGTCTTGAGAAGGGACAAGGCCTAGGGCCTTCAGAATCGCTGGGGCCTCACTAATCCACCCAAGGCAGGTAAGTAAAGGACCCACGGGAGACGCATGCAGTGTGAGAACACAGCCGCGGATCCCAATTGACTTCAATTGAGCAAGTCGCGATTGGAAATTTAGAGTTTTAGGATACTTCGGGAGAGTCTACAAGCAAGTCATTTCATTTCATTTAAATCTTTATTTCGACGCATTGGCATCATAAAAGATACAATATAAACATTAATTTCTCTTACAAATTGATGTTTCCTAACACAAAAAAGGGATGACAAGATCAATTAAGCTAACCTACTTCCATGTGTATTCATTGCGTCCGAGTACACAATATCTAATTACAAGATTCTTTAACAAGCACCTTTTACCTGGGCGAAAATTATACAACAATTAATAATACAATTAATAATAACTACAATTTAAGAACTATTAAAAAGAATAATTTAATCACTAACCGCTAGGACATAATTTTAAAAGGTTATACCAAATTTAAAAATAATAAAAGTTTAAAACTTTTGTGTAATCCTCCAGGTTGGATAATTAGACATGCGATTTGAGTACATGATCATCCTAATCATTTTGAGATATTTGATGAACAATAGTTGTGCATTTATATTAAAAATGTAGGCCCAACTTTATTCTAATGAAGTTAACAGCAAGAAGAAATCTACTGACTCCAAAAACTATCACCTGGCTGGTGTCAGTCTTTAGAATTCTGCCAGCCTCCTTATAGGATCTCGAACCAATTTTAAGACAAAGCGGCACTATCCACTTTGTCCTTGGTGTTACATAGCTGGAGCAAAAGAGAAGTATATGTAAATCATCTTCCTTTGTATCATGAGTGCATGAAGTACAAAGATCACTACTTGACTTCGCCCAGCTTTTTTCAAGCGCCTTGGTTCTAAGTGTACCATATCTAAATTTTAGGTACAGAGTTTTTGATAACGGCGGATGGATTTCATCTAAAAAGGGTTCAATAAGTGCTACATCTTTAAACAATAAAAAATTATCAGTCAATGGACCATGGGTTTTTATGTACACTGACTCGTAGCTCACGTATGACCAAAATGATAGTTTAACAATTTTCCTAGAGCACGAGTTCATAGCCTCAGGATCATTCCAAAAATGGGCTAATCCAATCATGCCCAGCCAAGTTCTAACGTGCTTGAACCAATAAACTTTATTACAGCAATCGAGATCCATAACTTCTTTCAAGCCTTTCTTGTAGTGAAGTAATTCTGGAATCGTCCACAGTCTGACCCACAGCAATAATGGTCTTAATATTGCGTGTTGATCTGTTCGTTTCATGTTTAGATCCAGGAGGAGGGATGTCAATGGGGTATTAGTAGATAGTTTTAACAACCCCCTAAGGAACTTGTTCTCAAGGCTTTCAAATGTACTTCTACATGCGGGTCCCCATAGTTCTGCCCCATATAGTACCGCTAATTGTACCTTGTACTTGAAGATCTCTAGGGCAGGGTTTACTGCCTTGTTCAAGCATTTATTATGTCTTTTAAGGATTGGGAGGCAGTTTTGTTTAAAGACTATCTTAGTCCTTTCTAGCTGTGATCTCCATGCTAAGGATGAATCTATAGATACACCTAAGTAAATAAAAGTCTGCACATAATCAAGCTTCTGTCCATTTAACATTGAATTTGTCCTAAAATGTTTATGCGGGCTCAGGGCCATGTATTTCGTTTTTTTAGTATTAATTTCTAAACCTTTCGAGATACAATAGGACTGAAACCTTTCCAATAGGTTTTGAAGGCCCCGTGGTGTTTGGGAAATAAGGATGTTATCGTCCGCAAAAAGGAGGGACGAGACCCGTTCGCCCCCCAATCTTGGTGAATCATTATCACTACTCTCCATGTAAGACGGAATATCGTTAACAAACAGGGAGAATAAAGTCGGGGCCAGTACACACCCCTGGCGTACTCCCCTCTTAATCGGAATAGCTTTTGTAAGTTCCCCAGTTGGACCCCACCTAACCTTGGCATAGTTGTCCATATGTAGCCCCATGACCAATTTTAATAAATCTACTGGAAGTCCTTGAGTTTTCAATGATTCCCACAAAAGTTCTCGGGGGATAAGGCCAAATGCCGCCCGTAAATCAACAAATGCCACATACAGGTGGCCTTTGCGAAGGGTGACATATTTCCAATACAAACAACAAAACCTTAGGACTTGGTCAATGGTTCCTGTTTTTGCTCTGAACCCGGCTTGGTATTTTGTTAAAATTGATTCATCTTCCAACCATGTATTAATGCGATTTATTATATGCCTAGCATAGATTTTTTGGGTTATATCTAAAAGGCTTATAGGGCGGTAGTTGGCAGGATTGCTTCTGTCGCCCTTTTTAAAAATAGTAATAATTTCCGCTCCATTCCATGTGTCCGGAATTGCTTCCCCAGCCGCAACAGTATTACACAAGTGATTAAGGTATGCTACCCAGACGTCCAATTCATGCTTGAATAGGTCACCTGGTACTTTGTCGAGCCCTGGAGCCTTCCCGTATTTGACTAAGTTAATAGCTAATTCTGTTTCCTGTAAGTCAAAAACTATTTGTGTGGGTTTGGCATCTACAAGCGACAAAGCATACTCTTCCTGCACTGCACCTTCGGCCCCTTGAGCAGCATACAAATTCGTGAAATGGTCAGTCCAAGTTGCCTCATCAAGAAAAACCTCTCTTGAGCCCTTCTCCCTTTTGTTACCCTTGGCCACTGTTTCCCAAAATAACTTTTGGTCCTTCATTTTAGCTGCCGTCAGCATACAGGACCATAATTCCTCGTCCCATAAAGACTTGGCGTTGGCCAGCACCTTATTGTATAATTTCCTACTTTCCTTAACTGCCAGTGGGTTTTTGGTTTAACCGATTCAATCAAAGCAGATTTTACTATTCGACATTCTTTATTGAACCATAATTTACCTACAGGCTGTAAGTTCACAACATCCGTCCCTTTTTTTGGTCTTTTAGTCAGAAGTTCTAATAGTTCATTAAAGAACGCTTTGTGTAATTTAAGAAATTGACCAGGTTCACTTTTAAAGCGATCATAGGTATCGAATATGTTGGTAAGGCAGCTATAAATATTTGCCACTAACTCCTCTTGTTCTAAGATATATGCCCATTTAACAGACCGTCGATTGTTGCTTAATATAACATTATCTGGGGCTGCTTGGTATCCTCCCTCTTTAACTTCCAACCCCATTATTAAACTCTTTACAAAACTAATTTCAAGGGGACGATGATCACTGTCAGTCCTTACTTTGACCGTCAGGTCATTGTATATGGGCACAAGTCCGAGGAAACGATAACATAGTCAATTATACTTTGACAATTGCATCTCCAAAAAGTAGGTGCCTTGGGGCTATCAGATGGTAAACACCCATTGCATGCCCTCAGTCCATGACTTGCCAATACCCTTGTGATTTGAAAAGCTAGGGTAGTACCAGCAACCACCCCATTACTAGATCAGGATGGTATACCATTAGCATTATCTTCCTCCTCATACAAATTGTTCATTCCTACAATGGGCTCAAAATTGCAATTCATGTCCCCACATATAATCGTGCTTGTTTCCGGGTCCAGAGTATCCAGTATTGACTCTAATTTGTCAATACATAGTGACTCCTTATAAGATGGGCACGGTCTATTGTATACGTTAAAAAGATGGACCACCCGTTTATCAACGGTAACCATTTCCAGTCCAAGTATATCTAATGAGTCAATTCTTAGTTGCTGGATGGCTATATTAATAGACACACTAACCCATATTATCAACCCTCCTGAAGGACGGCCTCTTACTGATGGAACTGCATCCAACTGATAAGTTCTATACCCAACTCTGTGCATAGATTTCGTAGCCCATGTTTCTTGTAGAACACAGATATCAAAAGAATTTATATAATGGTTCCAATCAGGGTCACTTATTTTTGAGCCCACTGCTGCAACATTCCATGAAACAACCTTAGCTAAAGAGGGGCCATGATTTAAACTGCTGCTAACGGCTGGTGAGGTTTTACTTGGCCTCCTAAATACTCCTGGCCTGGTACAGTTCTGTTCACTCAGCTCTAGTTGGTCTATACGGTCGACTCCTAATATTGGCCCTGAAACTTCCTTAAGTTCTTTTATAAATGTGGTATTTTCCCCCTGTATACCAGGCGACAGCAATCGAGGCAAGCTATCATGATGATCAGATGACCTGGGTTGACTGGTAACAGACGTGACAGAAATGACCGGTGAGACGGATGGGCAGAAAATAAATTTATGTTCCTCCCCATGTACTGTGAGTCAATCAACGGCCTCCAATCCACTGAACCTATTGTAACAGGGGATGAAGGGTTGAACAAACTGCGGGCCCATCCATTCTCCACGGTGTTGCATACTACCGTATTGAGGCCTCCCGGTCCTACGTTGTATTACAGTCCAGCCGTCATCCCCCTCACTTCCCAACTATTAGAATTGAAGTCCCTATACAACTCCCGCCCAATTCCACCCCTAACTTGATTTGTGTCCCTGGTCCAGCTCCATCGTCACTTAGAGGGTAAGTAGTTCTAGAGCCAACACACACAGGAGCACCGTAGTGCTGGAGTTACCTCACCCAGGGAAGCCGGGTGCATAGGTGTCTTTTGGTGTCGGGTCACGGCGTAGTTTTCAATGGGAGCCAAAGAAGACTTGCTGCTTGTGAAGACAGGAGAAGTGTCCGGTGGAATCCAAGGCTGGATTCAGAGGAAGGAAGACCTGAAAGCAGAAGGGACAGTGTTCAAAGTCACTTGGCAGTGACCCGGGGCAAGGAAGATGGATGCCCACAGTCATCGGGTGATTTCAGGTGATCACAGGTGTCTTGACTCTTCAGCCACGAGGTCCAGGAGGTGTTGACGACAACCAGGAGCTGGAATCCGTGTGTTCCACGAAGTCTGCAGCTTACTGCGGTGTCGGCGACCAGATTGGAGCCAACAAGCCTTGGCAACAGCAAGTCTCATGGAAAGTGTAAAAAGTCAGCGGTGCAGACCAGGAAGGTCTGAGGGACTCACCCAGCGAGGCCAAATCAGGGCAGGCCTGAAGCAACCAGGGGAGCCCTTTGGAATTGTAGAAAAGTCTTCTGGGGACCCACAAGCCAGCTTGGAAGGGATCGCAAAGACGCCTCGGGAGGATTCACTCACCAGGAGCCCACGGTCACTCGGGATGAGGTCAGCCTCTGATCTTCTGAGGAAATCCTGCTGGAGGCTTGGACCACATGTGGTCCAATGCACAAGTTCGTAGAACGTTGTGAAGGGGTTGCACTCAAAAATAGTGCCCGGTACCCAGGTATTGCGGTTCCTCGTCACTGGTGGGGTCCACTTGCCTCAGCGTCGCTGGGGACTCACGATGGCCTTGGAGAAGTCAGGAAATCCACTTCCGGGGCTGCAGGGACTTCGGACTCCGGTGGGAGTGGGAAAGTTTTCGACCGTTGATTCAAAGTTTTGGTGCCTGCCAAGCAGGGGAGTCACTCCTTGACTCCAAGGGAGATTCTTCCGTCTTCCAGAGGTAGTGGAACGTCGAAGGTCCAGGATTCTTCTTCAGAGCGTCGTCCAGGGATATTTAGTTTGCAATGGCAAGGGTTCCCTAACTTATACTACAAAGAAGGGAGGGACTAGCTCTATGACCCCTTCTATGGGAAGGCCAGGGGAGTGCGTGGCTACACCCACTTCCCTTTGTCCAGTTTCGCGCCAGAGCAGGGGCAGGTAGCCCCTGAACAGGTTTGAGCTGGCATATGCACAGAGGAGCCTACTGCTCCCCCAGTGCAGGACTTCAAAGCACTCTAGGAGTGCACCCACCCAGCCCCAATACACTAAACCCTGCCTGGGAGGTGGTTACATCTCCCTGTGACAGGATGCCTATTGTTGGGCCTCCTCCACTGCGAGTTTCGGTCAGCAGCAGGAGGGCAGCCCTGTGTCTGTGACTGGTGGCATCCATTTTGTGATGCCAGGGCTCCGCAGGATTCTACTGTGTTTCCACAATGGGTACATGTCTATCCCTCTAGAAGGGTGGGATCATACTCCCACACCAGTTACTGGTGTGGGGGTATGATTCCAAAGCGTTTGACACCAAACACGACATGTTTTGATGCAGCCATCCCAGAGTTAGCATTTACCGCGAGGTTATAATGCACTTAAGAGCATATGGTTTAACCGCATCCACAAACAGCCACAGAGAATGGACTCATGCAGAGGCACCCCCTCACATGGAAACCAAGCACCCTGCCCTCACGATTGATAGGGCCTGCCTTAGGGGTGACTGATAGGTTTATATGTGTGTGCAGGTAGAGATATACCTATATCTCAGTGAGGAGTGCTAACACTACCTCACCCAGGCTGCAGTAGCAGGCCTGTGGTGTCAGATTTAGTCTGCTTCCCAGGGGTGGCATAATACATGCTGCAGCCCCTGGTAGGCCTGTGAAGTACCTATGCCCTTGGTACCTAAGGTACCATATTCTAGGGGCTCATAAGGTACCACAGTATCCAATCACTAGTGCATCTAATATGCACTCCATGTTGTTTAGAGAGAACAGAGAGGCTGGGGCCCTGATTAGCAGGGTCCCAGCCAGACTATAGCCAGAAACCAGTGTTAACATCAGAAAAAAAGTGGGGGCAACATAAGGTGCAGATCCTACCCTCTTACACGACCCCCCCCAACACAGGGACACTAAGCTAACCGTGACCAGTTGAGTCTTCGTGTTCTAAGTGGAAATACCTTGAGAGTCCATCTGCATTGGCATTTTGGGTCCCAGGTCTATGTTCCACTGTATAGTCCATCCCCTTTAGGGAAATGGACCACCTGAAAAGTTTTGGGTTTTCACCTTTCATCTGTTTGAGCCATAGGAGGGGCTTGTGGTCAGTCTGAACTATGAAGTGAGTGCCAAACAAGTATGACCTCAGCTTCTTCAGGGCCCACACCACAGCAAAGGCCTCCCTCTCTATAGCTGACCAACGTTTCTCTTTAGGGGTCAGCTTTCTGCTTATAAAAGCTACTGGCTGGTCTTGACCTTCATCATTCAGTTGAGACAGTACAGCTCCCACACCCAGCTCAGAAGCATCTGTTTGGACAATGAACTTGTTGGTGTAGTCTGGACTCTGTAAGATGGGGGCAGTGCACATGGCCTGCTTTAGGTCTTCAAATGCTTTCTGACAGCTAGCTGTCCACTGAACCTTTTTTGGCATTTTCTTTGAGGTAAGATCATTCAAGGGGGTCACTATAGATCCATATCCCTTGACAAACCTCCTATAATACCCAGTCAGGCCTAAAAAGGCTCTCACCTGTGTCTGGGTGGTTGGAGCTACCCATTCCGTGATGGTTTGGATTTTGCTCTGTAAAGGCTGAACCTTGCCCCCACCTACAAGGTGGCCCAGGTACACACCTGACTCTGCCCTATCTGGCACTTAGTGGCCTTGATAGTGAGGCCTGCTTTTTGCAGGGACTCCAAAACATTTCTGAGGTGGACCAGGTGATCCTGCCAGGAGGAACTAAAGACAGCAATATCATCTAGATAAGCTGAGCAATAAGTTTCCATCCCTGCCAGAACTTTGTTCACCAACCTCTGAAAAGTGGCAGGTGCATTTTTCAATCCAAAGGGCATCACCACAAAGTGGTAGTGCCCACTAGGGGTCGAAAATGCTGTTTTGGCCTTGGCATCATAAGCTAACCTGATCTGCCAGTAGCCAGCTGTTAGGTCAAATGTACTCAGATACTTGGCTGAGGCCAAAGTATCAATCAGTTCATCTGCCCTTGGAATTGGATAGGCATCAGTCCTGGTGACTGCATTGGGGCCTCTGTAGTCTACACAAAACCTAATTTCTTTCTTACCACCCTGGGTATGAGGTTTGGGTACTAGGACTACTGGGCTAGCCCAAGGGCTATCTGAAGGCTAAATCACACCCAATTCCAACATTTTCTGGACTTGAGTCCTGATACGGTCCCTGACATGGTCAGGTTGCCTGTAGATTTTACCCTTGACAGGCAGACTGTCCCCAGTGTCCACCTCATGGGTGCACCAGGTAGTCTGACTAGGGGTCAGGCTAAACATATGTCTGTACTGTTGCAAAATTTGTCTGCACTCAGTTTGCTGATGGTCAGTGAGGCTGCTTGCCAAAGCAACACCATCTACTGACCCATCATCAGGGTTCTGTGAGAGCAGGTCAGGGAAAGGGTCACTCTCCTCCTCCTGTTCCTCATCAGTTGCCATGAGCAAGCCCATGCCAGCCCTGTCAACATATGGTTTCAATCTGTTGACATGGGGCTCCTGGGAGTTCCAAGATTCATCAGATAGGTGACTTCTCCCTTTTGCTCAACAATGGTATGGGGGCCACTTCATTTGTCTTGGAGGGCTGCTGGGGCCACAGGCTCCAACACCCACACTTTCTGTCCTGGCTGGTACACAGTCAGCACAGCCTTTTGGTCATGCCAAGTTTTTTGTAATTCTTGGCTGGCCTCCAGGTTTTTAGTTGCCTTCTTCATGTATTCGGCCATCCTGGAGCGGAGATCAAGTACATAGTCCATCACATCCTGTTTGGGAGGTTTGAGAGGTAAATCCCAGCCCTCCTTCACCAAACATAATGGGCCTCTTACAGGGTGCCCAAACAGAAGTTCAAATGGGCTGTAACCAACCCCCTTCTGTTGAACGTCTCTGTAAGCAAACAAAAGGCAGGGAAGAAGAAGGTCCCATTTTCGCCTAAGCTTTTCTGGGAGGCCTTTAATCATTCCCTTTAGGGTTTTGTTTAAGCGTTCAACCAACCCATTACATTGTGGGTGATAGGGAGTAGTGAATTTATAAGTTACACCACACTCCTTCCACATTGCTTTTAGATATCCTGACATGAAGTTGGTACCTCTGTCAGATATGACCTCCTTTGGGAAACCCACTCTGGAGAAAACTCCAATGAGGGCTCTTGCCACCACAGGGGCTGTGGTGGTCCTCAGGGGGATTGCTTCTGGGTACCTGGTGGCATGATCCACTGCCACCAGGATAAATCTGTGCCCAGATGCCATTGGAGGGTCAAGGGGACCAACAATGTCAATCCCTACCCTTTCAAAGGGTACTCCCACCACAGGTAGTGGTATCAGGGGGGCCTTTGTTGTGCCACCTGACTTGCTACTGGCTTGGCAAGTGACACAGGAGTGACAAAACTCCTTGGTGTCCTCTGACATATGTGGCCAATGAAAATGTGGAACAAGCCTATCCCATGTCTTGTTTTGGCCCAAGTGATCTGCTAAAGTGATGTCATGTGCTAGGGTCAAGAGGAACCCCCTAAACTTCAGAGGTATTACCAACCTCCTAGTGGCTCCAGGGGTTGGATCTCTACCCTCAGAATATAGGAGTACCTCATCCCAATAAACTTTATGGGACCCACTAGCACTCCAAGCAGCCTCAGCAGCAGCCTGCTGTCTGAGGGGTTCAAGAGAGGGGCAGCACTGTTGCTCCTTACTCATATCTTCCCTAGAAGGGCCCCCTGCCCCCAAGAACTCAACCTGATCAGGCTCAAGTCCCTCTGGGGCAGTTCCTTCTTCAGGATCTGCTTCTCCTCCCTCAAGAGGTGAATCTGTGATCTGAGACAGAGGGGAAGGCACTTCCTTAACCCTACTGCTCCTCTTCTTGGGAAGCACCTGGTCCATATTTTCAGGATCCAGAGCTGGTTCAGTGTTATGCATTTTGGCCTGTGACCTGGTCACAGCAAATACCTCTGCAGGGATGCCCAACATCTCAGCATGAGTCCATAACTCTACTTCAGACCAGGCTGAAGTCTCTAGATCATTGCCCAATAGACCTTCGACAGGGAGGTCTGCACAGACCACTACCTTCTTGAGGCCAGTTACCCCTCCCCAGGAAAAATTCACAACTGCCAGACTATGGTTTGTCCTGACATTGTTTGCATTGGTAACCTGGTACATTTCGCCCAGGATGATCTGTCCCGGGTCCACAAGATCCTCTGCCACCATGGTGATACTAGCACCTGTGTCCCTAAATGCCAAAGCCTGTTTGTCATTTATTACAGGCTGCTGTTTGTATTTGCCCAGATTACTGGGGCTCACTAGGAAGGACATCAATGTCTCCATCAACAATCAGCAATGCCTGTGTGGGTACTCTGACTAGGCCAGAGTCCACTTCAGAACCCAGGGTCAACCCTACTACACCCTTATTCTGAGTACCACCTCCACCAGTAGCTGCACTAGGGGGAACAGTTGCCTTAGGGGCAGGAGAGGTGGTGGTTTGGTCTTTGGACTTGTTACAGTCAGAAGTCCAGTGCCCTTTCTGTTGACAGAATTTGCACCAGGGCTTCTTTTGGCCTCTTCCCTTGTTAGACTGTGAATCCCCACCAGATGTAGATTTTTGGGGCCCTTGTGAAGACTTCTAGTCTTTTGACTTATCCCCCCCCTTTCTCAGAACCCTTAGAATCCTGCTTCTTGGTGTCACCCCCTTGGTTCTGGGTTTTCTGCCTCACCCTGGTTCTGACCCATTTGTCTGCCTTCTTTACCAATTCTTGGGGAGAGGTCAGATCAGAGTCCACCAGGTACTGATGCAACAACTGGTTCTGGCAATTATTAAAGATCTGTTCTCTCATCATAAGATTATACAATCCATTAAAATCAGTAACTCTACTACCAACCAGCCAACCCTCCAGAGCCTTGGTTGCACAGTCTACAAAGTCAGTCCAGTCCTGAGGCTGTGCTTTCTGGGTGTCTCTGAACTTCAACCTGTACTGCTCAGTGGTTAAGCCAAACCCATCTATTAATGCACGCTTCAGGACTTCATAGTCATCAGCATCCTCTTCTCTAACAGTGAGGAGCTTGTCTCTACCTTTATCTGAAAAGGAGAGCCACAAGATTGCTGCCCACTGCTTTTGGGGGACCTGTTATACTCTACAGCCCCTTTCCATAGCAGTTATCCATTTATGGATATCATCCCCACTCTGGCAGGGAGGAACAACCTTGGACAGGTTCCTATGGTCTGGAATATATTCTCTAACTCTAGGGACACTGTTGCTGCCACCAGGGGTTTCTAACCCCTCTCTTCTAGAAGCTCTCTGGAGCTCAAAGGCTTCCTATCTAATGCCAACTGCTTGGTTTTGAGGGCACATCTTGCTTCCTCATACTGCAGCAGTTTGTACATTCTTTCAGAGGAGGACTCTCTTCTAGGAAAGTATGAGTTCCTTTGTTGGACAGATTCTCTGCCAGAGTGATAGGAGTGGTCAGATTCCCTAGAAGGGGACCTAGGCCTTTCCTCCACTCTGTCAGTTCTCTTAGGGAACATTCCTCTGTCCTTTTCAGATCCTTGTGGATCTGGCCCTTCAACCACAGAGTCCAGGTCATCTTGATTTTCATCATCTGACCCAGAGACTGTAATTGACCCACCCCCTGATTCAGACCTATTAGCTCCTAGAGCTAATCTAAGATCATCTGCTGTCAGCAGATCTATCAGGTGTAGTGTGGAGGGACTCTGTTCTAGCTTCAGGTGCCTTGCAGCACACATGGCTTTCAAGTCAAAGAAAGTCATGTCCTTATACTGAGGCTGAGTGGACCCACTGGCTCCACCCCTTAAGGACATTCTAGTGTTGCGCAGTGTTGTACTACCTACACTAGTTTGTGGTCTACTGATCCTAGCTTGAGCTGTAGAAAGGGTGTGCTATCCCTTGACACACAGCTCTAAGTTCAGTAGAACTTATTGATACTAAACTTGACATTATATGTACCTTGAGTACCTATAGTGGTTTTCAGTTAGTAATTCAAATAGAGATTTTCTGGTAAAACAATGGCAAGCTGTAATCCCACACGCTGCCCACCAATGTGAGAAGTTTACCTGGTATATGCTGGTGACTAGTTAAAGTGGCCACCTTCCACCAGTACAATTCGACTCTTATGGTAGATAGGTTTTAGACAACCTTTTAAAGAAAGCTATCCTGGTGGTAGCTGTGGAGAGCAGCCTTCAGGCTAAGTCTTTAGAGGAATGTAAAGCAGCTTGTTTTACCTTATAATCTCTTGAATTACTAAATGAAAGGACACTACACAGGTATATATATAAAATATATATGTATTTATTACTAACAACTCTCTGCTAATCTCTTTATGAGATTAGAAGTCAAGAACATATGCACAAATCAACATTTCACAACAAGTTAAGCACAAATATGGCTGGGGCCCTAGGGTTGTACCAGACCATATTCTAAAACAGAGACTTAAGAATAACGTCTTGAGAAGGGACAAGGCCTAGTGCCTTCAAAAGCGCTGGGGCCTCACTAATCCACCCAAGGCAGGTAAGTAAAGGACCCACGGGAGACGCATGCAGTATGAGAACACAGCCGCGGATCCCAATTGACTTCAATGGAGAAAGTCGTGATTGGAAATTCGAGTTTTAGGATACTTCGGGAGAGTCTACAAGCAAGTCACTTACAGGGTAAGTAGTTCTAGAGCCAACACACACAGGAGCACCGTAGTGCTGGAGTTACCTCACCCAGGGAAGCCGGGTGCATAGGTGTCTTTTGGTGTCGGGTCGCGGCGTCGTTTTCAATGGGAGCCAAAGAAGACTTGCTGCTTGTGAAGACAGGAGAAGTGTCCGGTGGAATCCAAGGCTGGATTCAGAAGAAGGAAGACCTGAAAGCAGAAGGGACAGTGTTCAAAGTCACTTGGCAGTGACCCGGGGCAAGGAAGATGGATGCTCACAGTCGTCAGGTGATTTCAGGTGATCATGGGTGTCTTGACTCTTCAGCCACGAGGTTCAGGAGGTGTCGACGACAACCAGGAGCTGGATTCGCTGTGTTCCACGAAGTCTGCAGCTTACTGCGGTGTCGGCGACCAGATTGGAGCCAACAAGCCTCGGCAACAGCAAGTCTCGTGGAAAGTGTAAAAAGTCAGCGGTCAGACCCACAAGCCAGCCGGCAAGGGATCGCAAAGACGCCTCGGGAGGATTCACTCACCAGGAGCCCACGGTCACTCGGGACGAGGTAGGCCTCTGATCTTCGGAGGAAATCCTGCTGGAGGCTTGGACCACACGTGGTCCAATGCACAAGTTCGTAGAACGTCGTGAAGGGGTTGCACTCGAAAATAGAACCCGTTATCCAGGTATTGCGGTTCGTCATCACTCGTGGGGTCCACTTGCCTCAGCGTCACTGGGGACTCACGATGGCCTTGGAGAAGTCAGGAAATCCACTTTCGGGGCTGCAGGGACTTCGAACTCCGGCGGGAGCGGGAAAGTTTGTGACCGTTGATTCAACGTTTTGGTGCCTGCCAAGCATGGGAGTCACTCCTTGACTCCAAGGGAGATGCTTCCGTCTTCCAGAGGTAGTGGAACATCGAAGGGTCCAGGATTCTTCTTCAGAGCGTCGTCCAGGGATATCTAGTTTGCAATGGCAAGGGTTCCCTAACTTATACTACAAGGAAGGGAGGGACTAGCTCTATGACCACTCCTATGAGAGGGTCAGGGGAGTGGGTGGTTACACCCACTTCCCTTTGTCCAGTTTCATGCCAGAGCAGGGGCAGGTAGCCCCTGAACTGGTTTGAGCTGGCATATGCACAGAGGAGCCTACTACTCCCCCAGTGCAGGACTTCAAAGCACTCTAGGAGAGCACCCACCCAGCCCCAATACACTAAACCCTGTCTGGGAGGTGGTTACACCTCCCTGTGACAGGATGCCTATTGTTGGGCCTCCTCCACTGCGAGTTTCGGTCAGCAGCAGGAGGGCAGCCCAGTGTCTGTGCTGGTGGCATCCATTTTGTGATGCCAGGGCTCTTCAGGATTCTACTGTGTTTCCACAGTGGGTACATCTATCCTTCTAGAAGGGTGGGATCATACTCTCACACCAGTTACTGGTGTGGGGGTATGATTCCAAAGCATTTGACACCAAACACGACATGTTTTGATGCAGCCATCCCAGAGTTAGCATTTACTGCGAGGTTATAATGCACTTAAGAGTATATGGTTTAACCGCATCCACAAACAGCCACAGAGAATGGACTCTGAGAGTTGCAGAGGGGCTCTGCTCAGGCAGAGGCACCCCCTCACATGGAAACCAAGCACGCTGCCCTCAGGATTGATAGGGCCTGCCTTAGGGATGACTGATAGGTTTATATGTGTGTGCAGGTAGAGATATAGTGTACCTATATCTCAGTGAGGAGTGCTAACACTACTTCACCCAGGCTGCAGTAGCAGGCCTGTGGTGTCAGATTTAGTCTGCTTCCCAGGGATGGCATAATACATGCTTCAGCTCCTGGTAGGCCTGTGAAGTACCTATGCCCTTGGTACCTAAGGTACCATATACTAGGGGCTCATAAGGTACCACAGTATCCAATCACTAGTGCATCTAATATGCACTCCATGTTGTTTAGAGAGAACAGAAAGGCTGGGGCCCTGATTAGCAGGGTCCCAGCCAGACTATAGCCAGAAACCAGTGTTAACATCAGAAAAAAAGTGGGGGCAACATAAGGTGCAGATCCTACTCTCCTACACCACCCTTTAAATCGGAGTAGGTACAAATGAAATTGATTCCTAAAGACATATTATTACACCACCCACCATCATGCTTTGCCCCCCCTCCCCTCGCTTCCCAAACCCCCTCAGGCATGCCGCTCACTCAAGAAAATATCCATTTGTGGCCTTCTAGTGCATCCACCATGTCCTATGTCCCTAACATCCCAGAGCTCAGGGATCAATATCATGGAGAGGATGAATGGGTGCCCTCAACCGTACCGTCCCAGGCCCCACACTATATACAAGTATACATGGAATCGCTGGTACCAGTGCTGCACCCCTCTCCCCCACCGCGTCATCTGCATCCTGGGGCGGGTGCTTCATCAGGTCCACCAATGCCATCCAGGCACGTGCCATTTCCATCGACCTTTCATTCCCTGTGTGCATAGCCATTTGTAGCCTGCAGGTCCCCTCACTCTCCGCCCATTTCACTAATACCCTATTCCATCTCAGAAGGTTGGGGGTGTTCTTTGACTGCAATGGGTGGTACGCTCTCTCTTTGCTAGTACTAACCCCAAGTTGATAAATTTACTAGTAATTTTTGTCTTAGCAGTATGTGGGAACCAATGCAACAGACAACACCCAGGTGTCAATGCTACTTCTCTCTCCGTCACTGTGGTCAGTTCAGTCATCACCCCCTCTCCAGTATTCTCCCAGGCATGGGATCTCCCAAAACATATGGAAGAACCCTGCCCCCTCCAGGTTACATCTTGGACAGGTGGACGATACCCCAAAGTACTCGTTAATTTTCCCGGGTGTAAGGTAGGCCCTGTGCAGTACCTAGAAGTGAATTAACTGAAGGCGCGCGTTCCTAGTGCCCTTCCAGGCCCGTTCTCGTATCTCTCCCAATTGCTTCTCTTCAATAGCCTCCCCCAAGTATGCTTCCCATTTACAGCGTAAGTCTACCAACGGCTGTCGCAAGTCATGTGTAATCCTCCTATAGAGACATGTAACCGCCTTGATAGTCCCTGCTGCCATCACCACGTACTGACAGGCCAGGAGCATCTTAGGCTCTACTAACCCTTCTCGCCAGTGCTTTATAATGGCTGCTGTCAGTGCCGCATGGAAGAGAAAGTCCCCTCGTGGGAGATCGTGGCGCTCTGACAGGTCATCGAAGGGGAGGAGGTTACCCTCTTCAAACAAGTCTCCTATAGTGATGACCCCTGTATCTTCCCATTGGCGCAGTTTGCTCCAGTCACCACCATGAGGTAGTGCCTCACATATCCGCAATGGAATCTCTGGCGCATACGGGATCCGTACTCGAGACCTCCGAGCCAAGCGATTCCAACATTGCCTCACCGTTCGTAAGTCTGGGGGAATCGTTCTATCACTCACTGGCAACCGCAGCAGCACCCGAGAGAGCTGGTCCAAACTGGGATCCTGCCCACCCGAATCCTCCGTATCCCGGATTCGTTGCGCCGCCCATTTCGTGAACCACTGGAGCTGCGCTGGGTGATAGTAGGCCTCAAGGTCCGGCAAGGCAAAACCCCCTCCGCCCTAGGCCGCTGAATAGTGACAAGTGCCACTCTGCGCCTCCCGCTGCCACATAGAAACCCCGTGAGCAAGGAGGTGAGCTGCGCAAAGATCTTATGCGGGATCCAGATGGGGAGTGTCCCAAAGAGATAAAGAAGCCTGGGTAAAGTGACCATCTTCACAAGTGCAATCCTACCCGCCACAGACAGCGGGAGTGTCCCCCAGAATTCAAAACAGCTCTTAACGCTGCGCACCGCGCACCCTATATTACCCTCCAGGAGATTCACGAGGTCGTGGTAGATCAGAGTTCCCAGGTACGGCAAACAATTGGGCTCCCATAAAACCCCCTCCGCACTCTGCGTTTCAGCTCTGCCAGGACTGGCGGGGAACAGACACGACTTGATCCAATTGACCCGGAGCCCCGCAATCCTCCCCAACGTACTTAACAAATCTTTAGCGCCCTGAAGCGCTTCACCCGAGTTGGCTAGGAACAAAAGCAGATCATCCGCATAAAGCATTATATGTTGCACCTGGCCGTCTACTAGCAGCCCCTATAATGTCTACCCGTCCTGGCATGGACAGCCTTGGGTTCCATTGCCAAGGCAAATAACAGGGGGGACAGCGGGCACCCCTGTCTCGTGCCCCTTCCCACTGAACAGGTAGCAGAGATCAGTCCCCCCATCTTGACCCTAGCAGTGGAATTATTGTACAGTATCGCCGCCCACTCCACAAATCGGTCCCCCAAACCGAACGCCCTCAGGACATTAAAAAGATACGGCCATTCCAGGCTGTCAAAAGCCTTCTCAATGTCGACCGTGAAAATACAGGCCTCTTCCTTGCAATAAGTATTGGCCCCTAAAATGCGTAAGAGTTTCCAAACATTCATCGCTGTGTTCCGAGCCGGGATAAACCCTGCCTGGTCTACGTGTATTAAGGTCGGCATATGAGTCAGCAATCTACTAGCCAGCACACAGCTCAGTATCTTGTACTCCAAGTTGAGCATGGCTAGTGGCCTGTAAGAAGTCAGATCCCAAGACGGTTTACCCGGCTTCAGAAGGGGGACAATTATTGCTTCTCGCGTAGAGGCCGGGAGGACACCTTCCTGTCTCGCTCTATTGTACAGTGCTACCAAGCGCGGGGCCAGCGCATCGATGTATGTAGAGTAGAATTCCACGGGAAGCCCATCGGTCCCCGGCATCTTGTTCTTAGCCATGTGCTTGATGGTGCTACGAACCTCTCCCACCTCTATATCCCTGCCTAGCGCTTCCGCCTCCTCCTCCTCAATCCTGGGGAGTTCCACTGCAGTCAGGAAATCCCCGTCACCCGGGAGCTCTGGGGCAACGTTACTCTGGTATAGCCCCGTGTAATACCGCAGGAACTGCTCATTAATAGCACGCTGAGTATACACCGCGTCACCACCGGGGTCCCTCAACTCCATTATCGACGACCCCCTCCTCGCTGGGTTGGCCAGCCATGCCAGTAGTGCACCTGACTTGTCTCGGTCAGCATGAGCCCGAGCAGTATAAGCCTTGTAGTCAAAGCATCTCAATCGTTCTATGTGCACCGCTAGAGCCTCGCGAGCTTCAATGAGACCCTCCTGTTTGTCAGGTCGTTCCGGTCTCTCTTTCTCCACATTCCTAAGGTTACGTTCTGCACTTTGGACCTCCCTTAACAGTACCCTCCGCACTCCCACCACTTCCCCTATGCAGCGTTCCCTGATCACAGCCTTAAAGGCGTCTCATTCCGTTAGTGGGCTCGCCGCCGACCCAGCACTGACCTCGAAATAGTCCTCTATCGCTGCGCCTATTGTGCCCCGGAACACTGGATCCTCCAATGCTTCCGGCCGCAGCCGCCAAGTTGGGATAGCGGGGCGACTCCTCACCCAATCCAGCGATATCAACAGTGGGTTGTGGTCTGAAAGTGTTCTAGCTAAGTATTCACTGTAGGCAATCCCTCCGTGGACGTCAGGCGAGCAAAGTATGGAATCAAGGCGAACATGTAAGTCATGCAAAGAAGAGAAATAAGAGTAGTCCCTATCCCCTGGGTGTGATGCCCTCCAAGTGTCAGTCAGTTCCCACTGGTGTTGCCATGCTCGTCTCACCGCTGCTAGTCTGGTCACTGGGGCATCTGCTAGAGGGGGACGTGAGCGGTCCAGGTCAACATCTTCAGTACAATTGAAATCCCCCCCCCCCCACCTCCCCCCAGTAATACGGACCCCGTTAGCATGGTCGCCAGATGGCCTGAGAGACGCGCAAAAAATGCAGCCTGATCTATGTTAGGGGCATATAGGCTGCCCAACACAATGCCCCTGCCGTAAAGACGCCCCGCAACCACCGCGTACCTACCGTCTGGGTCAATCAGCTGTCTAGTACTCTGGAATGGGACCCCTGCGCGAACCCAAATTAAGGTGCCCCTGGCAAAGGCCGAATAAGCTGTGCAGAACACCTGCTCCCGCCATCTATGCTGCAGAGCCTCCTCCTCTTGTTTCGTGAGGTGCGTCTCCTGCAGTAGTGCAATCTGCACCCCTCCCCGCACTAGGTAAGCGTGTATTTTATGGCGTCGTGACATAGTATGCATTCCCCTGACTTTCCAGGTCACTCATTTAATACCTACGGTGGATCCCATGGCACTTTCTTCAGCGTCTTCCCATTCTGTCCCCACCCAGCGGCATGCCTGACCCCGATAAGAACCCCATCAACCCCTTGAACTCCCCAACTCCCACTCCCCAGGACAGGTACATTCGCACTAGCTCTCATCCAAACTAGTGCAACAATCAAGTGTTCGCTAAATGTGGTGAGGGGTGTGCTGACCCAATAGGACCCAAAGCCCCCCCCCCGGCCACCCCCCTCTCATACCAGACAGGGGAGCCGCCAGTTACAGTTCATGTCCGGTGCCATCTTCCCGCCCCTCCCGGAGAACTGCGTGATCTATAGCCAGTCCCTGGCGACATCAGAGCCCTCCCTCATCCAACTTCATACCCCCATCTTACATGAGTAGGTCCGCCGTCTGGGGTGTAATCTTGGGAAGATCAGTCTCAATGTCCCCAGCCGTGCTGCTGGTAGAGGAAGTCTCGAGGCTGCCCATACCAGGGCTAGTAGCAGTGGAGATAGGGCTAGTTCCACCGTGGCTGATCTCTGTAACCGCCTGCACAGCCCTGTTCCTCTCAAGTCGAAGATCCAGCGGCGTTATGGGCTTCTGTGTACCCGGGCGTGCAGGTGATCCGCGAACCACAGTGCTCGGCGGAGAAGCAGGTCGTGTTCTTGGTCTGTGCACCTCCAGCCATTGCCATGAGTCCTGCGGGGTGGTGAAGAAGTGTGTGGTGGGTCCATCTACCACCCTGAGGCGTGCTGGGAACAGCATGGTGTATGGTAGCTGCAGCTGCCGGAGTCTCCGCTTCAGGGCAAGGAAGGAAGCTCGTTGTTTCTGCACTTCCCTGGTGAAGTCCGGGAAGATCATCACCCTTGCATTCTCAATGTGGAGATTCTGTTTCCCACGCGCTTGCTGTAGTATGTGGTCCCTGTCGCGGTAGTGGAGCAAGCGCACAACCATCGGTCGTGGAGATGCACCCGGGTTAGGAGGCCTGGCCGGGACTCTATGTGCACGCTCAAGGGCGAAGAAGGGGGAGAGACCCTCCGGGGCCACCGCAGTCCGGAGCCAGTTCTCCATATACTGAACAGCGTCTTCTCCCTCCTCCCGTTCCGGAATCCCCACTATGCGCAGGTTGTTCCTGCGAGAGCGCCCTTCACTGTCCTCCGCTCTCACCTCTAATATCCTGACCTTGTCCTCCACCAGTTTTAGGGAGTGCTGCAAGGTAGAGAGCGCGTCCGGTACCTCCTCTTAGGTCTTCTCAGTGGCTTTAACTCGCTCCTTAAGCTTGCGGTGATCATCCTTCAGCAGGTTGAGATCTACCCCTATGGCGTCTATTTTGGTCTCCAAGGCTTCCCTCGAGGAGGTGATTGCTTGCATTATGTCCACCAGCGTGGGACCCATTGCTGCCTCGTTTCTCCGAGTGTCTGCCCCTTTCTCCTCATCATCAGTTAAGTGCTCCGTTGACTCCACATGTAAGGCCGCAAAGCCCTTCCGGCGAGACACTCGGCTCATTTTGATCAATAGTGCTGGATCACGCCAGTCCTCTAATTAGTAAGCACAGGGAAGTGCAGCGCGGGCAGTGATCACCTGGAGCGTCAGGGGACGCACATCGGCGCAGTACTCTGTTCTCCTTACATGTCACAGTGGGGAGTAAGCGCCTCCCAGGAGCGCCAGGTCAGCGGGGAAACAGGGTAGCCATCCCGTCTGCAGAGAGTTCAGCCCGCACTCATCGAAGCCCTGCTATCCACCGAGGCCTCCGCAACTCGCCACTAACACAGCGATCCAATCCTCAGGCCTGGCCTCTCTCAGTCAGCGCCCGCGCTCCGATGAGGGCACCCACTGCCCCACTTTTGGCAATCAGTGCTCCAGTACAATTGACACCATCATTTGCCCTTGATGTGGAGCGGTCTGTAACATCCGGTGACCCCACTCAGGACCAAACCTGTAGGCAGCACATGAACTTCAGGCCCTCCAGCGCATCCCAGCCACACTAACAGTGTCCTCGTGTCTTCCAGGTGGCTCTGTTACGGCTAGCAGGGGACTAACCTCATGTGTGCAGGAACAGCCCCCCCGTGGCAGACCCCGCAGCTGCTGGTCTCCAGCACCAGCCTCTCGCGGCGCCCCTTTCACTGAAGGTGTCATGTTCTTCCGCAGCAGCAGCGCGCTGCGCAATTGGGCCCAAAGAAACGACCTGAGTGTGCAGATTCCGGCTTTTCACTCCCAGGCTTCATCTCTCCTGCAGACGGGTGTCAATTGTAGCACGGCTCCCCACTATGCACCCATGTGCGTCACCCAGCTCCGGACGCCGTTTCGGAAGCTCCGGCGTCCGCTGCCAATCCGGTAAAGCACCTCAGGTCACCACCAATCCACTTCCCCGCTCACCTCAGCGATGCTCAAGGCTGTGGGAGAGCAGCTCCCCAGCGGTACAGAGTCTCCAGCCCTCAATGGCACTCCCCACGTGCGCACCAGCACCGACTGTCACCCCCGAGGGTCCCGCGTCCGCACCAGTCCAGGTACCCGAGGTGCACCCCACACTCGGCAGTACTCACTGCGGTCCCAGGAGCACCCCGCTCGGCTCACAAATAGCTGCCTCATCGGCATGTGGCCGCCATCTTCTCTCCGCGGTGCTTGGCTCCCGGGAACAAAGCCGGCTCTACACTGTTTACGAGGCGCTGCCACTGGTCAACAACCACTCTACCGCCCAGCACCCAGGGCTCTCCTGGCTCCACTTGATGCTTGCCAGCTTAGGCAGATCAGGCCCCAATCGCCACCTCCACAGTACGGGTACCCAGGCCTCCACTCATATATGCAGACTGCAATGGCCGGCTGCTGCCATCTTGCGAGGATAGTGTTCTTCACCAGCTAGAAGCACTACCGCGGCCTGCAGGGCACTTCTCTCCCCAATACTGGCGCTGCAATCTCCGAGGCGCGCCTCACATCCGGCAGTACTCACTGCAGTCCCGGGGGCACCTCGTTCAGGGTCAAAGGTAGCTGCCGCATCGGCTCGCGGCCGCCATCTTGTCCTCGCGGCGTTCAGTTCCCGGGAACAAAGTCAGCCCTGCGCCGCCTGCGAGGCACCGCCACTGGTCCACAAGTGCTCCCCACCGGTACCGGCAGGTCCGACACCTATTCCGCAACAAAGGGCACTGCAATGTCGGCAGGATCTTTGCTATTGGAGGGAAGCCGCGGACGGAGCCCCGGAGTCCGCTTCCCTCTACATCGGCACCTAGCCACGCCCCCCTCTCAGACTGGCTTATGTGTATTGGGGCTGGATGGGAGCACTCTCTGGGTGCTTTGAAGTCCTGCACTGGGGGCACATTTGGTGTCCCTGTGCATAGTCCAGCTCAACCCGGTTCAAGGGCTTCCAGCCCCTGCTCTGGCGCAAAACTGGACAAAGGAAATGGGTGTAGCCACCCCTCTTTCCAACCCTCCCATAGGTGGGTCCTCAGAGTATGTCCAACCCCCTACCTTAGTATAAGTATTGGACCCCAGTCCTTAGGACTTTAGATTACCCTTGACGAAACTCTGAAGCTGAATCCTGGACCTTCGACGCTCTGCTCAAGACCAGAGGACTGAAGAAATCTCCCTTGGGGTCAAGGAGTGACTCCCCTGCTTGGCAGACACCAACGAAGCAATTTGCTGGTCTGCATTATCGAAGCTCCCACTGGACTCCGAAGTATTTGCAGCCCAGGAAGAGGATTTCCAGAAATCCTCAGAGGCCGACCCGAGTCCCCAGCAAAGCTGAGACCCGCAGCCCTTGTGAGTAGCGTGGAACTGGAACTCCTGGTCACCGTGCATTTCTGCAAGTGCATTGACTTCTCGACGTCTCTTGAAGTCGTGCCTGGGCTGACTTGTAGCCCCCACCTCGAGCACTGAATCCACCGAAGATTGTCGGCCTGGTCATTCCGAGTTACCCGTGGGCCGCCATTTTGTGTTTCGTCTCGAGGTCCCTTCGCGATCCCTGGTCCATTGACTGGTGGGTCCCTGAGGGGGGAACTTTGTATTTCCTTGGGCTTTCCTGGGTGCTCCAGATGTGCCCCGACTCCCTACCAAGTGGTGAGTCCCACAGACCTTGCTGGTCTGCACCGAAGCATCCTGGTTGTCCTCGACGCCTCCTGGTCCTCGTGGCTGAAGAGTCAAGCTTCACCTCTTTCACCTGAAATCACCCGACATCGATGGGCATCTGCTCATCGCTTTCCTGGTCACTGGCTAGTGACCCAGACTCTGTCCCCTCTGCTTTCAGGTTCTTCTCATCTTCGATCCAGGCTTGGATCTCTTTGGACACTTCGCATCTTCACGGCAGCAGCACTTCTTCGCCAGCTTCCATTGAAATCGATGACACGACCTGACACCAAAAGACACCTATGCACCAGGCTTCCCTGGGTGAGGTAACACGAGTACTCCAATGCTCCCGTAGGCGCTAGCCCTAGAACTTCCTAAGTCTAAAAGGGTTTGGTCCTGGCTCATTTCTAAGTGTCCCTAATCTTTAAAAATCTAACCACGACTTTCCCCATAGAAGCTAACGGGAGCTCGCGGCTGTGTTCACACACTGCACACGGCCCCGTGGGTCCCCTGTGTCATTACCTTGGGTGGTTCCTTTGGGTCCCAGCGATTCTACAGGCTCTAGGCCTTGTGTCTAGTTAAGTCGTGGTTCTTATACCACTATTTTAGTATATGGTTTGGCTCGCCCCTAGGGCCTGACGTGTATTTGTGCTATTTTACTGTGATTATTGAAGTGTAACTTATGTGTTTTGACCTCTAGTCTCATAAAGAGACTAGGAGGGTGTGTTTAGTAATAAATACATATATTTTATATATATACCTGGTGTGGATATCTTTCATTTAGTGACTCAAAAGATTATAGACTGGTAAAACAAGCTGCTTTACATTCCTTCAAGACTTAGCCTGAAGGCTGCTCTCCATAGCTATCACTAGGATAGCTTTCAATAAAGGTTTCTCTTTAATCTATAACCAATAAGGGTTTGTTTGGACTGATACAAGGTGCCCGCTATAACTTTTTTTTTTTTCTTTCAAAAAAAACCTTTATTAAGATATAGGAAATGGACAGGTCAGATCGTCGTGGAATCACATAGCAATGGGATGACCCTACTGACCAGCAGGGCAGTTTAGTTGTCTCTTACACGGCCATTTAGCCAACATCCCGGAGGACCGGCGGCATTTCAATAAAAACATCACATACAATAGTCCAGTCATGTTTGCTTCTAAGAATGGCGGCTGCCTTAGTCCCCAGTCCACACTAAGGTGCCCGCTATAACTAGTGGACAGCATATATCAGGCCAACTTCTCACATGTGGGACCGGTTTGTGAGGGTTGTGGGCATGTTTTATGGTCTATGGGCCGGTTTTTACTGTTAATTTCCCTGATATTACCCTGATATCACACAAACATTGCCTGTAGCAAGTTCAAGTGTGTGTATTAGTCTCCCATACTTTGCAAAATACCTATACAGCATGTCTTTTTAACTTCAAAACTGCCCTGTTTTCAAATGAGGGAGAAGTTTTAGCTCTCTGATTGGCAAATGGGGGGCACTTTTATTCCTGTGCCCGGGACTATTTTCTGTCTCAGTCCAACTCTGTAGATTAATCAACTCAGGAGAGAGCAACATATTGCTTAATTAACAGCAAAGACTTTTGTGTGTGATTTAAGCATGGGGCAATCACTTTAAAGCTGTCCGGAAAAAAAGCTAAGCTGCAGGAGTTTTTAGGAAAATGATCCAGATTTTATTTTTTTAAACATACCGATGCTTTGTTGCCTTTCTAAAATTTCTGGGCAGTAGAACCACTTTGAATTAAGCATGGATATGCAGAAAGCTTCGTTTTGTGAAGAACTTGTTAGCAGTAATTAACAAAATTGTCGGCTATTTGGATAAAAACTAATCTCTGTCCCCTGTTCTGTATTCATGATCTTCATTCACATTGGAGGAGTAAAATATGCAAGGAGTAGGTTTAGACAGGTGGGAGTAGAAACCTACATGTTCTGCTTTCATACAAGGAAGGTGAAGGCGCGCTGGTGGGCTATTAAGAGAATACATTTGTTTTTTTGAATGTGATGAATTGTTAAATGTTGTGTACATTTGTTACTTTGGAAAAAAGTTGCAGCTAACAAAGATGTCTCATCTTTTATAACTTTCACTTTTTGAAGATGATTGTTTGGGATGATGTGATTTCTATATTATGTTATCTAATGTTATCTGTATTTGTACCGTATTCAGTCACCCGTGAGAGTATCCTGGTGCTTTGCAGATGTGTGAGGCTAGCCCCGGGGTGGGGACGCTTACTCGAAAGAGCCAAGTTTTCAGCTTTTGCAGAATTCAATAAGAGAGGAGGAGGCTGTAATATGTAGTAGGAGGTCCTTCCAAGCTTTAGGAGCAATGTTTGATCGAGATCGTCCTCCAGACCTGCTTTTGTGAATGCATTGGACGCTTGCTGGTAAGAGTCCAGCTCAGGAGATGGTTGAAATGTATGCAACTTTTCAGGTAGGCTGGGTCTGTGTTGTGTAGCACTTTGTATGTGTGGGTGAGGAGTTTGAACTGTTCCAGCTTGTGTATCGTGAGCCAGTGGAGCTTCCTCAGGTGTGGTGTGATGTGAGACTGGCGTGGGAGGTCTCACGAGGACGAGTCTGTCAGCAGTGTTCAGGATGGTCTGCAGTCTCTTTGTGATTTGCTTGGTGATTCCTGCATAGTGGAAGTTCCCATAGTCCAGTCTGCTGGTGATGAGGGCTTGGGTGAAGATCTTTCTGGTGTTGTCTGGTAGCCATTGGTAGATCTTTCTTAGCATCACTAGAGTGTGGAAGCAGGATGTGGTTACGGCGCTGACCTGGGCGGCATGTCCAGTTTTTTGTCCATGATGATCCTGAGGTTTCTTCCTTCTGGGCTGTGGGTGGGTCAGAGATCTATCAGCCACCAGGTGGAGTCCTAAGGTAAGGCACCCTTTCTGAAGATCATCACTTCTGTCTTGTCGCTATTCAGCTGAAGACCGTTGGACTTCGCCCATGTGGCCACTTTGGTCATGCATGTAGTGACATTGTTAGTTGTGCTAAGAGATGTGTCTAGTAGGGACAGTCTCAATTGCATGTCATCAATGTAGAAGAGGATGTTGATGTTGTGTGCATAGATGACATCAGCCATTGGGATTCATGTAGGTGTTGAACAGGGTGAGGCTGACAGAGAATCCTTGAGATACACTGCAGATTAGTTTCCTGGTACTGAGGAGTAAGGCGTCATGATGACTATTTGTTTTCAGATAAATGTGCAAAAACAATGGGGGGGCTGGTCCTTGATTACCAGTCTAGTGTAATCATTTGATCAGGAAGGAGTGGGAGACTGTTTTGAAGGCCGCTGAGAGTTCCTCTACGTTGAGGGCCATGCTTTCTGCCCTGTCTAGGATAATCCGGATGTCCTATGTTTCTGCAATGAGGACTGTCTTTGTGCTGTGGTTGAGTTTGAATCCTGATTGTGTGGTGTCATGGAGTTGGTGGTTGGAAAGTGGTCCACGTGGCATCTATGATTACTTTTTCTGGGGACCTGGGAGAGGGATGTTGGTCGCTAGTTCAAAAGCTGGGACAGGCCTACTGAGGGTTTTGCCAGAAGGGCGTTGATGGCTGCTTGCTTCCAAGCTTGAGGGGAATATGACACTGTTTAGTATTCATTTAGTGACACATGAGAAGGTGAATTTACAGCAGCCGGGCTGAGAAGGGGCAAGACTACTCTGCATAGATATGGCACCTGCTGAAAAGGGCCAGTACTGACACTTCTAAGTGCAGCTGCCTCAGGGCAACCTGCTGAGACAATCGAGGGCTGCAACTACTGAAGTAAAGCCGCCCCTAGTAGTACCCTTAGTAAATATGGCAACCTGCTGAGAAGGGCTAGTACAGCCACATCTCAGTACAGCAGCCACATATATGCCCTATTTAATTAAACCAGTCCCCTGAGAAGGGCCAGTAATACTCTATTTCAGGTCAGAAGCCCAAACTCTGCCATTTTTAATTGCTGTAGTATGCTGAAAGTAGCCATAACTGCCCCATTTAAGCAGAGGAGCCCCTCCAAGAAGATATTTGTACCTATAGCAGTGATCGTAAGGCATGGTAAAGGAAACGAGAAATTCTCCAAAACACTGTATATAACATATGCAGTACATCAACAATATATACGGAGCCAGGAATCAGACTGGTATTTTTTATAGTTTATTCATCTCATACAAAAAAAAAATATATATTTTTTATAATTTATAGTGCAAAGAACCTTTTTTCTTTAAAAGAACTGTATATATATATATATATATATATTCTTTTTTGCATATAAACTAGAACAAAGGTACATACAATAATGTAGTTGTGAGCACCCACAAGTACGGTTGATCAATACTTATTAGAAATATAATACTGCACAAACAAAGAAAAAACACACATAATAAATCACAAAACACTAATAACAACAATCACAATAATCAGAAAAACAATATGAAACACTGGACAAAACAATATTTACGTTACAAACAATAGGACACATCACAATACAAAGGAGCAAATGCTCAATGTGTAGATGGTGATGACATTATGGAATGTAAACTCAAACTAACAGAAAGACGCCGTAGATGTAAGCAGCCTTCATCAGGGCGCTGTCTGTGCAAATAACTCCTGTGACAGGAGGCCATCCAAATTGCTTAGGATCATACAATAATCAAGCACTAAAAAAAGGGGGGCCATATTAAGAAAAGCAGTCCTTTTCAGAAGAATAAGTACTGCCATATTTATGAACACAAGCATTACGGACATGTGGCAGTACATACTCCCTAACTAGTACTGCCTAATTAAGTACAACAGCTGTACTGAAAAGTTTAAATACAGCGGTTGTATGACGGAACCCTGCATGCATTTACCCTGCATGCCTTTACAATGCAGTCACTACCCCAACTGCAACGTTACCATGCGTTACTTTAGCACGCAAGTCGTTACAACGACTTGCTTCAGGGGCCGCTGGACTTTTGAACAGCATAGAATACTATTCCAACTCCAGTCTATGCAACAGTAGGGAAGGTGTTGGGACTTAAAATCCAACACCAGTCCAACAACGCGCCCCTTAAAGCAAGCCATTGTAACGGCTTGCCTCGTAAAATAATGTGTGGTAACAAAGCAGCCGGGGTAGTGACTGCATTGTAAAGGCAGGTCGTTGTGCAGACTGCAGGATAAAGGATTGTTCCCAATAAAGCAGCCATTATGAAATGTGCCGGTCCTATCATGTCTTGTACTACCCTATAAAAATACACACCTCTAGCTGAGAAGTTCTAATGCTACTGAATTTAAGTATAGCTGTCTGCTGAAAAGCTCTACTGGTGCCCCATTTGATCACAGAAGCCCCTCTGTGAAGCACCTTTACTACACGACTGCAGACAGCAGACTGCTGAGAAGTGCAAGTACAGCAGCCCTTCTAAGGAGTGTTATTATGGCCATAACCAGCACTGTCCTGTTTAAATGGGGTGGTGTTGGACCTGGCCTTTCTGCAGTGTTGCCCTAGACTTGTTTGCCTTCCCTCCACTATTTTTACTGAATTCCTTTTTGTTGGCATTAGGGCTTTACCCATGCAAACCAGTGGTAAAGTGCTTGTGCTCTTCCTTTTAAACATGGTACAACTTGTATACACCTAGTTGGTACAATTAATTTACTTATAAGTCCCTAGCATATGGTACTGCATGTACCCTGGGCATGTAAATCTAGTGGGCTGTAGCACTCATTGTGCCATCCACTAAAATAGCCTTGTAAAACATGTCTCAGGTCTCTCATTGCAGCCAGTAATGCGGATTTAAATTGCCATTTTGACCTGGCAAAATAAACCTTTTTCCAGACCTACACCTGCCTTTTCAATACTTATAAATGACCCCTAAGATAGGCCATAACAGCTCATAGGGCAGGGTGTGTGATACTTAAAAGGTGGGACATGTGTACTTATGTTTTACATGTCCTAACAGTGAAAAACTTCTCAAGTTGTTGTTTCCCCGTAGCAAGGCTATCTGTGCCATAGACTAACACTGGGTTACCTTATTACGCATGGTGCAACAAAGTCATCATTACTAGCTAGGGACACGCTGGAAGAAGCCATTTGCTTTTAGCACGTCGGAGGAGGGATATTTCTGGTAAGTCCTTTCACCATTCGAGGTGGAAGGGATTGGGCCAGAAGAGAGAAACCGGGGGAAAGGAAAAGGTTTTTCCTTTCCCCTATTATCTCTCTTCAGTGCATTCCTGCATGCAATCAGGGCCTGAGGCCTCCCTGCAACGGACCAGCACCACCTGGACCTGCCTGAGACCCTGCTGCTGGGCTCTGATGGAGTGAGTCCTGATCTCCAAGAGGTACTCGCTAGCTCTTGTACCCTTGGTTGGCATCAGGGTGTACCCACCCTGCCTCAAATCTACAGAGAGCACTCTGAAAATCCAGAAGGTTGGGCCTTTTCTCAACTACAAGTAGGATTCTTGCATCAGCATCCGTTACCGAGTCTCCTGACAACATGAATTTCTGACGAATACATGTCGTTACTACGCATTCCGTTGCAACGCATGCCTTTACCACGCATGCGTTACAACGGAATGTTTTTTCTATGCATTGCCTTTACCTCGATTTTTCCTTTACCCCGCTTTTTCTTTTTTGGGGGGGAGACCCCCCCCAAGCCCCCTTTCTTCTTTTTTTTGCCTTTTTCTTAGATCTTCGCCGACACTAAAAAAGGACTGACTCATTTTTTCGGATGAGGAAGACGTTGTTCCGTGATGACGTTGCTTGCGTGGTAAAGACGGTCGTTGAAGCATTACGCGTTGTGAAGACGTTTACGAGGTAAGTGTACCGTTGTAAACGTAACGCGTAGAAAATGCTTTGTGGTAAAGGCTGTTTCCCGTTCTGACACAACCTGCTCTGGAAGCCAAAGAGCGACCACCTGCATCAACTACCATTGTGAAGTTCCAGCGAAGAGCGCTCCTCGTGCCGACATCAACCTCCTTGCGGCACCCACCAAAGGGAAGCTCCAGCTTAGGCTCCTCATTTAGACTTTGAAGAGGTAAACTCTTCACTGCGACAAACCTGGTCCCCTCATCCGACCCGTGGTCCACTGCAGCGTCAGCGTAAATGTGTGAGTTTGACCCAGTCCAGTGTAACCAAATAATTGCGAGTGGCGCTTTGTGCTACTTGGTGCCATTTTTTTCTGAAAGGTTACAAATTCATAAGTCTGGTTGTACTGATTGGATTTTTATCATGTTGGTGTCATTTCATTTATTACATTTTAGGTTATTATTCTAAATTGGTTTAGGGTTTTTCTTGTGTTGTGTTTTGACTTTATTTCTGTTTCAGTGCTGCATAAATACTTTAAACATGGCGTCTAAATTGAGCTTGACTGTTTATATGCCAGACTACCTGAGGGTTAAGCACAGGTTTATTTAGTAACTTTTGTGGTTCCCCCTGACAAGGATTGTGTTTATTGATTGAATGGGGTTCTCACACCCTCAGCTAATTGCCCAGTATCTTACAGGCTTCCTTGCCAGTGTTGCCGGATTTACGCACAGGTCTCTGCTGTGAAGCGTCACTAGTAGTGCCCCATTAGAGCACAGAAACCTATGTGAGAAATAGTGGTGCTACCTCAGGGCAGCTACAAAGAAGTGCCAGTGCTGACTTGAAGTGCTACTAAGTGTCAGCACTTCCATACAGTAGCCCTGAAGAGGGGTGGTGCCCTACTTAATACAGACCAATTGAGAAGTGCCAGTACTGTCCACTAACAGCACGTCTAAGAAGAGCGAGTTTTGCCATATAGTAGCTCTGTGATAAATGCTAGTACTGCTACAAAGCAGCCCTGCTGAGAAACACCAGTGCTGTCTTGTTGCAGTGTTTTTGAAATGAGCCAGTCCCATTGAAAGAAGCGTTACTGACAAGTCTCTATATACTGCCTTTTGTAGTGCTGTGTAGAAATGCCTCTCTGCTGAGAAGTGGAGTACTTTTTTATTTCAGCCCAGTAAGAAGTGTCAGTACTGCCCTCTTGCACTGCTACTGAGCAGTGGCAGTACTGCCCAACATCAGTCTTGCTGAGAAGTGCCTGTACCACTCTACAGCAGTGCTGCCTAAAAGTGTCAGTACTGTCCTGTTGCTGTGATCTGCTCAAATATTTCCTACTGCGAAGTACTAATGCGGCTCTGTAACAGGGCTGCTGTTGGAAAGGACATGTACTGCTCTATAGCAACGCAGCTGTGAAATCCCGTACGGTCCTATTGCAGTGCTGCTGAGAAGTGTCAGTGGTGTTTTGTGGCAGACCTGCTTAGAAGTCCCAGTACTGCACTTTTGCAGCACGGTAAAGAAGTTCCACAGCTGCTCTATAGTAGCACGGGAGAGAAGTGGCAGTACTGCCTTGCATCAGCCCTGCTAAGAAGCCCAGTTACAGTACTTCGCTATGGCAGTGCCCTTGAGCAGTGCCAGTGCTGCTCTACTATAGCAGTGCTGCTGAGAAGTCCCAGTACTGCGCTATGGCAGTGCCCTTGAGAAGTGCCATTGCTGCTCTATAGCAGTGCTGCTGAGAAGTCCCAGTACTGCGCTATGGCACTGTCCTTGAGAAGTGCAAGTTCTGCTCTATAGCACTGCTGCTGAGAAGTCCCATTACTACGATAAGGAAGTGCCCTTGAGAAGTGCCAGTACTGCTTTGCATAAGCCCTGCTAAGAAGCCCTAGTACTGCGCTATGGCAGTGCCCTTAAGAAGTGCCAGTGCTGCTCTACAGTAGCCCTGTAGAGAAGTGCCAGTACTGTAGTGCTACCCTGCTGAGAGGTCCCAGTACTGCATCGCCGCAGCACTGTAGAGAAGTGCCAGTGCGCTCTAGAGTAGATTTGCTGAGAGGGGCAGCGCTGCCACCAGTGGAATTAAAGGAGTGCGGCTACGCTCTTGTGAAGTGAGGGCACGCGTACAGCACGTGCAGCGTGAAGGGCTGCCCCGCCGTGACGCGCCGCAGCGTGAAGGCGGAAGCCCCTCCACGACATGAGCACGTGACAGGTCGCGAGGGATGACCGGTAAACACTACTATGCAAACACTGTATTGCTACAGGCGCCGCCGAGCCCCAGATCGATTCCTAGAAGGAGGAGGCACGGGGTGGGAGGGGCAGGGCGGCTGCACCTCTCCAGACCCCACCCCCACTGGAAACACCGCACCCTCACCTGTGGCAGCCCTGCACGCACCTCACCGCATAAATATACCGAGCTGTGAACCACCGGCCCACGCGAACCTCTGGAAACACCCTGGAAGCCATAATGAGAGCTGAGCCTCTTCTCACCTGTATCCTGGCGGCCCTCCTTGTGGAAGGTAAGGACCCTTACCTCTCCTCGAGGCGCGTTATCTCTGATGGCTGAAGCTGAGGTTCCCTCTCTCTCTCTAGAGCCTGTATCCGCGCTGCTCCACAGGCTGAAGCTGAGGTTCCCTCTCTCTCTCTAGAGCCTGTATCCGCGCTGCTCCACAGGCTGAAGCTGAGGTTCCCTCTCTCTAGAGCCTGTATCCGCGCTGCTCCACAGGCTGAAGCTGAGGTTCCCTCTCTCTAGAGCCTGTATCCGCGCTGCTCCACAGGCTGAAGCTGAGGTTCCCTCTCTCTAGCCTCTATCCGCGCTGCTCCACAGGCTGAAGCCGAGGTTCCCTCTCTCTCTAGAGCCTGTATCCGCGCTGCTCCACAGGCTGAAGCTGAGGTTCCCTCTCTCTAGAGCCTGTATCCGCGCTGCTCCACAGGCTGAAGCTGAGGTTCCCTCTCTCTAGAGCCTGTATCCGCGCTGCTCCACAGGCTGAAGCTGAGGTTCCCTCTCTCTCTAGAGCCAGTATCCGCGCTGCTCCACAGGCTGAAGCCGAGGTTCCCTCTCTCTAGAGCCTGTATCCGCGCTGCTCCACAGGCTGAAGCCGAGGTTCCCTCTCTCTCTAGAGCCAGTATTCGCGCTGCTCCACAGGTGAAGCCGGGGTTCCCTCTCTCTCTAGAGCCAGTATTCGCGCTGCTCCACAGGTGAAGCCGGGGTTCCCTCTCTCTCTAGAGCCTGTATCCGCGCTGCTCCACAGGCTGAAGCCGGGGTTCCCTCTCTCTCTAGAGCCTGTATCCGCGCAGCTCCACAGGCTGAAGCCGAGGTTCCCTCTCTCTAGCCTCTATCCGCGCTGCTCCACAGGCTACAAGCCGAGGTTCCCTCTTTCTCTAGAGCCAGTATCCGCGCTGCTCCACAGGCTGAAGCCGGGGTTCCCTCTCTCTCTAGAGCCTGTATCCGCGCTGCTCTACAGGCTGAAGGTGAGGTTCCCTCTCTCTAGAGCCTGTATCCGCGCTGCTCTACAAGCTGAAGGTGAGGTTCCCTCTCTCTCTAGAGCCTCTATCCGCGCTGCTCCACAGGCTGAAGCAGAGGTTCCCTCTCTCTCTAGAGCCTGTATCCGTGCTGCTCCACAGGCTGAAGCCGGGGTTCCCTCTCTCTCTAGAGCCTGTATCCGCGCTGCTCTACAGGCTGAAGGTGAGGTTCCCTCTCTCTAGAGCCTGTATCCGCGCTGCTCTACAGGCTGAAGGTGAGGTTCCCTCTCTCTACAACCTCTATCCGCGCTGCTCCACAGGCTGAAGCCGAGGTTCCCTCTCTCTCTAGAGCCAGTATCCGCGCTGCTCCACAGGCTGAAGCCGAGGTTCCCTCTCTCTCTAGAGCCGGTATCCGCGCTGCTCCACAGGCTGAAGCTGAGGTTCCCCCCTCTCTAGCCTGTATCCGTGCTGCTCCACAGGCGGAAGGGGAGGTTCCCGCTCTCTCTAGAGCCTGTATCCGCGCTGCTCCACAGGTGAAGCCGGGGTTCCCTCTCTCTCTAGAGCCTGTATCCGCGCTGCTCCACAGGCTGAAGCCGGGGTTCCCTCTCTCTCTAAAGCCTGTATCCGCGCTGCTCCACAGGCTGAAGCCGAGGTTCCCTCTCTCTAGCCTCTATCCGCGCTGCTCCACAGGCTGAAGCCGAGGTTCCCTCTTTCTCTAGAGCCAGTATCCGCGCTGCTCCACAGGCTGAAGCCGAGGTTCCCTCTCTCTCTAGAGCCAGTAGCCGCGCTGCTCCACAGGCAGAAGCCGAGGTTCTCTCTCTCTCTAGAGCCAGTATCCGCGCTGCTCCACAGGCTGAAGCCGAGGTTCCCTCTCTCTTTAGAGCCAGTATCCGCGGTGCTCCACAGGCTGAAGCCGAGGTTCCCTCTCTCTCTAGAGCCTGTATCCGCGCTGCTCCACAGGCTGAAGCCGAGGTTCCCTCTCTCTCTAGAGCCTGTATCCGCGCTGCTCCACAGGCTGAAGGTGAGGTTCCCTCTCTCTCTAGAGCCTGTATCCGCGCTGCCCTACAAGCTGAAGGTGAGGTTCCCTCTCTCTCTAGAGCCTCTATCCGCGCTGCTCCACAGGCTGAAGCCGAGGTTCCCTCTCTCTCTAGAGCCTGTATCCGTGCTGCTCCACAGGCTGAAGCCGGGGTTCCCTCTCTCTCTAGAGCCTGTATCCGCGCTGCTCCACAGGCTGAAGCCGGGGTTCCCTCTCTCTCTAGAGCCTGTATCCGTGCTGCTCCACAGGCTGAAGCCGGGGTTCCCTCTCTCTCTAGAGCCTGTATCCGCGCTGCTCTACAGGCTGAAGGTGAGGTTCCCTCTCTCTAGAGCCTGTATCCGCGCTGCTCTACAGGCTGAAGGTGAGGTTCCCTCTCTCTACAACCTCTATCCGCGCTGCTCCACAGGCTGAAGCCGAGGTTCCCTCTCTCTCTAGAGCCAGTATCCGCGCTGCTCCACAGGCTGAAGCCGAGGTTCCCTCTCTCTAGAGCCAGTATCCGCGCTGCTCCTCAGGCTGAAGCCGAGGTTCCCTCTCTCTAGAGCCAGTATCCGCGCTGCTCCACAGGCTGAAGCCGAGGTTCCCTCTCTCTAGAGCCAGTATCCACGCTGCTCCACAGGCTGAAGCCGAGGTTTCCTCTCTCTCTAGAGCCTGTATCCGTGCTGAAGCCGGGGTTCCCTCTCTCTCTAGAGCCTGTATCCGCGCTGCTCTACAGGCTGAAGGTGAGGTTCCCTCTCTCTCTAGAGCCTGTATCCGCGCTGCTCTACAGGATGAAGGTGAGGTTCCCTCTCTCTCTAGAGCCTCTATCCGTGCTGCTCCACAGGCTGAAGCCGAGGTTCCCTCTCTCTAGAGCCTCTATCCGCGCTGCTCCACAGGCTGAAGCCGAGGTTCCCTCTCTCTAGAGCCTCTATCCGCGCTGCTCCACAGGCTGAAGCCGAGGTTCCCTCTCTCTAGAGCCTCTATCCGCGCTGCTCCACAGGCTGAAGCCGAGGTTCCCTCTCTCTCTAGAGCCAGTATCCACGCTGCTCCACAGGCTGAAGCCGAGGTTCCCTCTCTCTCTAGAGCCAGTATCCGCGCTGCTCCACAGGCTGAAGCCGAGGTTCCCTCTCTCTCTAGAGCCTGTATCCGTGCTGCTCCACAGGCTGAAGCCGGGGTTCCCTCTCTCTAGAGCCTGTATCTGTGCTGCTCTACAGGCTGAAGGTGAGGTTCCCTCTCTCTCTAGAGCCTGTATCCGCGCTGCTCTAGAGGCTGATGCTGAGGTTCCCTCTCTACAGGCTGAAGGTGAGGTTCCCTCTCTCTCTCTCTAGAGCCTGTATCAGTGCTGCTCTACAGGCTGAAGCCGAGGTTCCCTCTCTCTCTAGAGCCTGTATCCGCGCTGCTCCACAGGCTGAAGCAGAGGTTCCCTCCCTCTCTAGAGCCTGTATCCGCGCTGCTCTACAGGCTGAAGGTGAGGTTCCCTCTCTCTCTAGAGCCTGTATCCGCGCTGCTCTAGAGGCTGATGCTCCCTCTCTCTCTAGAGCCTGTATTCGTGCTGCTTTACAGGCTGAAGCTGAGTTTCCCATTCTCTCTAGCCTCTATTTGCGCTGCTCTATTGGCTGATGCTGAGGTTCCTTCTCTCTAGCCTCTATTTGCGCTGCTCTACAGGCTGATGCTGAGGTTCCCTCTCTCTCTAGCCTCTATCCGCGCTGCTCTACAGGCTAAATCCGAGGTTCCCTCTCTAGAGCCTGTATCCGCGCTGCTTTACAGGCTGATAATGAGGTTCCCTCTCTCTCTAGCCTCTATCCGCGCTGCTCTACAGGCTGAAGGTGAGGTTCCCTCTCTCTAGAGCCTGTATCAGTGCTGCTCTACAGGCTGAAGGTGAGGTTACCTCTCTCTAGAGCCTGTATCCGCGCTGCTCTACAGGCTGATGCTGAGGTTCCCTCTCTCTAGCCTGTATCCGCGCTGCTCTACAGGCTGAAGGTGAGGTTCCCTCTCTACAGGCTGAAGGTGAGGTTCCCTCTCTCTCTAGAGCCTGTATCTGCGCTGCTCTACAGGCTAATGCTGAGGTTCCCTCTCTCTAGCCTGTATCCGCGCTGCTCTACAGGCTGAAGGTGAGGTTCCCTCTCTACAGGCTGAAGGTGAGGTTCCCTCTCTCTCTAGAGCCTGTATCTGCGCTGCTCTACAGGCTGAAGCTGAGGTTCCCTCTCTCTCTAGAGCCTGTATCCGCGCTGCTCTACAGGCTGAATGTCGAGTTCCCTCTGTATGTAACCTGTGTCGCCTGGGCTCTACAGGCTGAAGGTGAGGTTCCCTCTCTCTGTAGCCTGTATCTGCGCTTCTCTACAGGCTGAAGGTGAGATTCCCTCGGTATGTAACCTGTGTCGCCTGGGCTCTACAGGCTGAAGGTGAGGTTCCCTCTCTGTAGCCTATATCTGCTTTGCTCTAAAGGCTGAAGATGAGCTCCCATCATAGTCCACCCTGTAGCCTCTGTACTACCTTGGCTGATGGACACGTTTTCTCTCTCTGACACCCGGATGCTCCCTGCATCCTTGCTGAAGGTGATGTTCCCATTCCACAGCCAGTATCCTGTCTGCTCTCTTGACTGATGGTGAGCCCATCCCACCCCTACCTCTCTCCACACATAGCTGTCAAGTGGTACCATGTGGTGTGTGACACCATGTGTTTTTGTTTTTTTCTTCTCGTTATTAACATTGTACATGCTGGGATTTTTTAGCCCATTCTTACAATGTTAAAAAAAAGCAAAACTACAATGTGATGTTGGCTTAAAAATGCAAAGACCGGAATAAGGGAGCACACATGAAATAGGTTCACAAGACAGTATGATGAGGGTATTTTGGAGCTCCGGGCGTGGTGCATTTTTGTAGCCCCCCCCCTTTCTTTTTGCATCAGCATGAAGAGGTCATCACTCTCCCTGATAGCATGACCTGTAATGTGTCGATCAAAAGCCAGTTAATTCTTTGTATTAATATCTTGGTTTTATGTTGTTGATTAAAATGTGATACAACCATTTAAATCTGATCCAGTACATGCCCAGGTGATGTGGGCAAGAGGGAGGCACTTCAGATTGTGGTGGGCACTATGTGAGTAATAATAACAGTTTTGATGCTCAATAATAATTATTATGAATATTAAGACTGAGCCTGCAGGCATACCTAGACATCCCACTTCTGTGTGCCCACAAAACTAACGTTTCACGTCTTTGAAAAGTCTTGGCATGTGACCATCAGTGTACCTCACTCAAGGGTATCTGTCTAAATCTCCTTTAAACAGGCTTGGCCTTCTCCATTCTTAAAAAGTCAGTCCTGGTCCTGGCTGCCTGATATCCAGTGCAGGCCGTAGGGCCTCCCTAATGGGGGGCTCTATAGAAAACTTTACCTGGCCTTTGCCCCCTGTCAGATTGGTGAAACGGAAAGTTGTGTAAAGCCAAAATCCCTGGTAAGCTGACATGCTTACTCAGCCTTTGGTCGCTGTAGCACAGGCATTGGCAACTCATTCCCATGTGAAGAATGACATTAAGGTGCTCATTTGCGACTGCTTTCCAAATTAAACTGAACAGAATGTGTATGGTCAAGCAGAACCAGCAGGGGGCTATGGCCCCTCCTCTCCATCGTGAGCGCGTGCCCTCAGAGTGTCTCAGAGTACAGGTCCCTCCCACCCTCTCGCTGCACCCTGTGTGTGCCCTGCTCACCTGGAGAGCTTGCTCGTCTGCCAAACCGGGGCTGCTGCTCGCCTTCCACGATGGCACTCTCGCATGCCAGGCTCGGGCTGTTTCACTGCCTGGGTGGGGGCCTACCAGGCTGATAGGCTCTCCATATACCTCAGCGTTTGGTGCTTTTCAGGCTCCAGAGCTGCATAAGTGCAATGAATATGAGGAAAACAAGCAAACAGTGGATTCATCTTAAAGTGAAAATCTAGAAAAACACAAATACTACAAAACGGGAGCCCTCATTATGACTACAGATGCGTTTTTGCTGCTTTTCTTTTATGTATCTAATGAATATATTTGTATTTTTTCTCAACGGTGTGTGTGAGACATTATATATGCATATGTGTGTGTAATTTTTATTTAAAACTTCTTATATTTGAATCTATTTCATTTTCTCCTCTTATCTGCCTTTCTCTTTTTCCTCTCCTATTACTTTTTTTTTCCACTGCCTCTTTTTTCTATTAATATTATATACTTTTCATACTGAATATTTCAATTATCATATTTTAGAAACATTTTGTGAATCTTTTCTGATATAAATATTTAATCTTTATCAATATGTAAATACCAGGTCTGATGAGCCTCTCAGGTTATTCTTGAGGTCTAATAATTATATGGACTTCTTTCATGCTGCTAATGCATTCGTAAACTTTTAAGTTGTTAAACATCAATAAATATATATGAAATAAGCAATTTGTAGCACTAAGACATTTTATTAAAATTGGTGTTTTCCATTCACAGCACACTTCATTCTAGTGCCCATTGTCAGGCTAATGGCAAACAACTTGTGGCAATAAGAATCAGTCTCTTTCGAAGACATTGAAGATGCATATACACGTAGTAAGGTTTAAATACATTCCTGGCCATGCTTCTCGGGGTCTCTAAGCTCCGATGGGATCACAGGGGTCCACAGGTGAACTACAGACATGCGATCAGCAGACATATTCACCTGGAATGAGTAAAGCTGTAGCAGAGCTGGGCGTCATGGGTTGTTGCTCCAGCTGCCATCTTGCCCATACAGAGGAAGACCATCCAAGGTATTTATAACCGCCAAGTGGGATGTCTTTCTTGCACGTCTGGAGATGCAAGCCGCAAGATTCTGCACCTGAAGTGGTAGTTGAAGCTCTAGAGATTGGAACTTGGAATCCGTCGCTTTTAAGTTTATTTCTACAGGCGCCACGTAATGATCATTCCACGTTATCTCTGTATTACCCACACATTTTTATCCCTCTACATTTCGGTAGATTAAACCTGCTGGAATTCACCTGGGGAAAACTACAGGGGTGTGATATTTACCACACCCAGTGCTTTAAATTCAGATCCCTGCAAAAGCGAGTTTGCATAGGGATTGGAAATGTTATGCCAGGACCACTGTTGCACACAATGCTCATCATGGTGTGCAGTGGGCCTGCATGCAGATGCCTTGGTCTCATGGTGTGTAATGGGCCTGCATGCAGACACCTTGGTTCACACCTCATGGTGTGCAATGGGCCTGCATGCAGACACCTTGGTTCACACCTCATGGTGTGCAATGGGCCTGCATGCAGACACCTTGGTTCACACCTCATGGTGTGCAATGGGCCTGCATGCAGACGCCTTGGTTCACACCTCATGGTGTGCAATGGGCCTGCTGTAGGAGAGTAGGATCTGCACTTATGTTGCCCCCACTTTTTAGGTCTCGGCTGAGACAGCGCTTTAGCGCTGCTCTGGCGAGACATATAGTAAGCGAGTTTTGGAAGTGCAAACAGTGCTTTTCAGGCCTCCAAATACAGTGCATGTGCCCCGGGCGCGCGCACCATTTGGCAGCCTGAAAAGCACTGCCTGATCACTTGCTTTAATGTCCTCAGTGAGCCCCGCGGGCACTGAGGACATCAAAGTGCACACCATTTGCACTGTGCCCGCCACCACTCCCCCCTCCCACTCCCTCCTCGTCAACTTCAGTGCGCAGCCCCCATTCCATCTTTGTCCTCTCTGCTGAAACTGCTGTCTGAAGTGTCAAATTTTATTAATAGTAAACAAAAATCGCACTACCGTGCCAGGGCCAGACTTGGCGTTGATAATGATTGTTTGAAAAGGGAACTTTGAAAGGATACGAACTTGACCAATTCTGGTTTCAAAATATAAGAGAACACTGTAGAGGCATGCGTCTACCGACTGTTATATATAAATTGGGATATATTTCTTAATCTGTCGAGTTCAGCCACTGCATGATTATATTGTTGTCTCTTTTTGAAACTCAGGAGCAGTAACGTTGTCGTGGTGTCACTAGGGCTTCAAGTGGATGCTTTTTCAATATTATATACAAGCCACAGTTACTGCTAATTTATCTTATGCAACTAACAACGATTGACAAAGCCAATAGTCCTAACTTGTTGTAGGTATCATGTTACTTGTTGTATCATTATGCCTGGATGCAATGACAAAAGAGAAAGCAAAATACAAGTCGTATAGACCCCGCGCAACACCGCCCCCCACCCCCACCCATTTTTTTTGTATCCCACTTAAAGCCCTGGGTAGGATACTCAACAACAGGGCCGAACTGGAACCCCAAAGTAGGCCTGGCAATTATGTCGGACCAGCTGGAGGGTCATGGGGGAGGTTAACTGTGAAGCACTTTTGCTACAGGAAACGCCCAATGCCCGGGCAAGCCAGCCCGGCCCTGCTCAACAACCCCGTTCTCTCCCGCATTTACCTGTGATCAGGCGCGCAACACCCATTGAACTCAAAGGGCTTCAGCCCCCCCCCCCCCTCGTAGTGTGTGGCAGCCCGGGATGAGACCGCTTTCCGGGCAGACACAAAGCCGCGCCTGAGCACTTCACAGGTCTTTAAAAAGACCATTTGCATGTTAATGAGGCCTCGCTGTTGCTTCACCCCTTCTAAGAACCCCCGCAGCTCCACTCTGCCTAGATTCAGCCCCCCCACCCCCGAAATCAGCGCCACTCTGCCTACTGTTTAAAGATTCAGCCCCCCCCCCCCCCCCCCCGAACATTAACTAGCAAGTGATTTCGCTGGTCGCTTTTTCACAAGCTCTGAACTTTGGCAGTGATGTTTCCCCTTGATAGAGAAGTTTCAGTTTCTGTATTTGGATTCCATGCCCTTTCCTTCTTTGTCCTCTCTGCTGAAACTGCTGTCTGAAGTGTCACATTTTATTAATACTAAACAAAAATCGCACTACCGTGCCAGGGCCAGACTTGGCGTTGATAATGATTGTTTGAAAAGGGAACTTTGAAAGGATACGAACTTGACCAATTCTGGTTTCAAAATATAAGAGAACACTGTAGAGGCATGCGTCTACCGACTGTTATATATAATTTGGGATATATTTCTTAATCTGTCGAGTTGGAGTGGTGAATGTTCCATGCCACATTTTGCCATCAAAATTCATTTCGACGCAAAACTAGAACCGGAAATGAGGCAAGACGCCGAGTTGTAGCACCACAACATAAAAGGAAGTTAAGGAGGTCGAAGTACTGTTTGCCAGAGCGGAGACCTTAGTCCAAGAACGGTTCATTGTGGCAGAGCAACCAGAGTTCTATAAAATAAATGTTTGTGAGGGAGGAGGTGGTTTTCGTAAAACGTGCCTGGCGCTCGGTAAAACAGCTTGAATTGTGTAACGATGACCCGCGAGCCGAGAGAGCGTGCACAAATGTTGATGTGAGAGACTGAAGACATTGAGAGTTAAAATCTGCAAGCGACAATTACTTTTATTTTCTTTGCTACATAAATGATCGAATTTAATGGTTGAGTGGCACACACAAATCTGACGTTTAAAATTGCTGATGAAGTAGAAAGCCTCCCAGCGACCCGTCCAGCCCTGTCAGCGGCCTCATATCTTTCTGCCATGTCCTATATCTCCAGAGCTTGGCCTTATCCGGGTTAATTGTGAGGGCGTCTTACTTGAAAGGGATAGCGGCTCCTGGGCATAATTTCATCCAGTCCCCGGATCCGATTTCCAAGGGATCTTAAGTTATTACAGGGAAATCAGGGGGCTGATTACCTGGCCTGCTGCTATGCAATCACACCTTTCAGTACTCATTACCCGCACCCTGAGGAAGAGGATGTCAAGAAGCGGCCCTGCCGCTCTGTGCCGTGCGGCTGGGTGGTTTTCATCATGAGGCCTTGATTTAGGGGGACACCAGGCCTCCCCTCGGCGCCTTCCCATGTAGGGAATGGATGCTGGTTCCATGTCCGGTTGGGGAACCCGACCGCCACCCTGATGTGCACTGATAATCTTTGTTTACGATTAAAAACCAAACCACAAGGGGGCATAATTTCCGAAACTGACTAACCATGTGAACAAAACACTGGCACATCAGACCCGTTTCTCGAGGTCCGCTCGAATGGCACCTTTAGACACGGCTGGATTTCTAAACACAAGCATTTTGCATTCTGGGACTTGCACCCATAGTTATGACGAGAAAAGAAAAATGACAAGTGTCAGAAGTCAAAGTGCTGCAGGATAAAAAAAAAATAGGAATAGTTAGAGATGCCACACACGACGTTTACCAGATGCATTAAGTGGATAGGGCCATCAGAAGCTATGCTGTGGTAGGGATCTCAATTTAGAATAGGTCTCCACTACCCTCACTACCAACTTTCCTTCTGCTCTCTAGACCACTCTGCCCAGGTCCCACTCCGAAGCGGCCCTAGCAGTGCGCCTTTCTCCGAGGCACAGCAGAAATGCCTCGGAGAAAGGCAGCGTCGTTTTCGGATTCGGGGGCGTGTTTTGCTGTTGTCTCCTCCTTGAGACTTCTTGCAAAAAACACGCCCCCCAATCCGAAAAGGACGGGGCCTAATCTGAATGACTGACCTCTTCTCCAATGGCTGGCCAGCATTCAAGAGGCCAGCCAATGGAGAACAGGGGCGGGTTCAAGCCCCTCTTCTCCAAGTCATTAAATCTCCGACTTCCGGTTCTGCCTTTCGGCAGACCGGACGTCCTCGACCTAAAAAAGGGGCGCTGCATTCCTACACTGCCCCAGCTTTTCACTGCCTCTCCTTGTCCGTGTCTTTACGCCCGGCACATAAACAACCAGCCCGCGGGAGTGTCCCCAGACAGCTTGCAGGACACAAATCTCCTATTTCTTTGTTCGTGTGCTTGATTGTCATGTGGCACATTACGTAAACTTTGCACCAGTGCAAAAGAATTGCACATTGATTTTACACGATATTTGTTCCTTGCTTCACTCGGAATTAAACAAAGAGGTTTTCCTGCAATCATGTTTTTGGAAAGATGTTTGCATTGGGCCAAAAATGGAGTAAAGTGTTTTGCTCTATTTTTGTTACTTGTAAGATGGAAATGTGGAAACATGAGGCTAGCCATCACTGGTGCAGACACAATTTTGACCCAGTCATTTCCAGATAACATAGACTGCAGGGGTGAAATGTAGCCATTTACACTTGCACCTGGACACACGCTAACTGTATAATCTGTAAATATCGGTGAAAAATTGAACCAGAACCATTAAACCAACATCACTGTAATTCGACCTAGGTTTTACGCCATATATTTTGCTTGTTTTTATATGCATATTTCCACCAGGACAAAAAGCAAATGAAATAAATAGAATGTTCTCATTTTTTTGATTTTTAAATAAAGAAGAAGATAAATGCATTTTGCTCCCATTTTGAACTGTAAAAGATGAGACGATGTTTGAGGGAAAAACAGTTTGCATTATCTCAGATTGCATAAACTCCTTTTTGTCTTAAGCAAAAAGATTTAATGAAATAACATTTGGAGTCAAATCTGCTTTTCTCCAGTCCCTGCTATACAAGAAGGAAAACGGTGTAAGTTGCTTGCCATACACTGCTGCACGCCGCACAATGCTACACGAAACAGTGCTGCACGCCTCACACTGCTGCACGCCTCACACTGCTGCACGCCTCACACTGCTGCACGCCTCACACTGCTGCACGCCTCACACTGCTGCACGTCGCACACTGCTGCACGTCGCACACTGCTGCACGTCGCACACTGCTGCACGTCACACACTGCTGCACGCCGCACACTGCTGCACGCCACACACTGCTGCACACTGCTGCATTACTCACTGCTGCATGCTGCACGACACTGCTGCACGCAGCACACTGCTGCACGCCGCTGCATGCCTCACACTGCTGCATGCCTCACACTGCTGCATGCCTCACACTGCTGCACGCCGCACTCTGCTGCACGCCGCACACTGCTGCACGCCGCACACTGCTGCACGCCGCACACTGCTGCACGCCGCACACTGCGGCACGCCGCACACTGCTGCATGCCGCACACTGCTGCACGCCGCACACTGCTGCACGCCGCACACTGCTGTACTCCACACACTGCTTTTATGCGAGTTTATGCTACTGACATTGTAAATGACAATTGTATCAACAAGAGATGTGTAGTTCCTACAGGATGAGAAGTCAAAGGGGAATAAAGTATTCCATACCCAGACTTTAACCTAGTGAATGTAGGTGCACAAGGGAAGGGAATCCCTTAAGGGTGGAACTAAAACCCTCACACACCCAGCAAGCTAGGTGTCATGCTTCATCATCTGGGTTCTGGTCCTCGTCGGGTCGGCGGTGCAATACCCGACGGGCACCCATACAGGGGCTCTTTGTCGGAGATCTTTTGTTCCCTGCCGTATGGTGCATGCGTGTGAGGGCCCGGGAGTGTAGATGTAAGTGATTTAAAAGAGGTTGGTTAATCTGAAAGAAAAGTTTATTGGCTCAGTCAACCACCTAATTAAAAAGGGGGTGAGTGGCGTAAAAGCTATATATGCTCACAACGGAGGAGTGGCTAGCTACGCTCGACTCTTCTGGTTAACATGTTTCGCGCCCAGTTAGTCAGAAGGATCTCGTGGCGCTTCGTCAGGACCTATAATACTAAAGTGAAGTGTGCTCAAAAAAACTATCTACAGTGTGGTGAGAAAAACAAGGGTGAGAACTAATATGTTCGTCAACCCTTAATAGGCGCCCCTACCTTATGTATTCGCTTAAAAGAGGGTCACCTAGGGAAAGAAAAATTGGGAGAAATATGAACCAAAAAGCCACCCTTGGCAACTGTAAGGCATTATATCACACAGGTTAGTCGATCACCACTAGTTAAGTAAAGTAGTGATCCATTTAATATACTCCAGATTGTAAATTGTACTGGATTCCTATCAGTTTCCTAGTCAATTAATAAATACATGACGTAAGACAAGGTAGGGCAAGGTAAAAAACGGTTAAAACAAGCAGTGTAGCAAGGTTCTGGTTGGAAGCACAACCATTGTTACAATTATAGACAAAAAGTCATGGATACGCATGGACTCACCATTTCATATTATAAAAAACTCATCATCAGGTGCATGGCGCGTCAACAGGGGGAGAAACACATTCGTTCCCTATGGTATAATGGTGTTATGGAGAAAGGTAGAGGCATAGACAGATATCACATCCACAAAGTCACAAGAGAGAGATCTCCATCTTAAGTATCTCAAAAACATATTATTTGAGCGTGTGACACCTCTCGTGTGCAATAGTACTCTGATCTGTAATGTGGTTGACCAGGTGCAGTTAACCGGGGGTGGGGCAGAGATGTGCAAGTCCCGATTGGTTCATAACAAGGCTATGATCAATGGTAGTGAATCGAAGTGGACGATTCTAACTCAGTGTGTGCCTGAATTTAGACTTAGCATTTCTTCGCAAAATAACCCTGTGTAAATGTGCGTGTCGAAGTGGTCACATGCGAGCAATTCAGACGTGTCCCGATGGTGGACAGTGATCCGAAAATAGGTTCGAAAATACTAGGTGTGTCTAGAACGCCCCAAAGAGACTCGGGTATTAGAAACCCACCCTCCAAACCGAGCATCGAGGCACCCATGGTGTACTTACTTAGCAAACATCCCCTGGAGGCGAGTAAACCTGCCCGCGTCGCCGAACCCGGAAGCTGGATAGTGGGTCGGTGACGCTATTATTTATTCAGGCCAGGATAGGTTGTGAGCCTAACACGTGATTGGTAGTTTTTGAAATTCACAAGTCATATCTCTGACTCAGATATCCCTTTCCTGGATTTAAACATCAGATTGACACCCACAGGGTTAAGCACTACTCTCTACAGAAAACCCACTGATAAGAACAGTTTACTCCTCTATAACAGTCATCACCCCAAAGCCCTGCGCGATAACTTGCCTTTTGGCCAATTCCTTCGACTCAGGAGAAATTGTAGTTCTGTCACAGACTACAAAATTGAGGCCAACATTCTCTCAGGGAACTTGACTCAAAGAGGCTACCCTCCCCGAGTGATTTACAACTCAATGAAGAGAGCCAGAAATAACAACCGTGAGGCGCTCTTGGAAGTAAGACCAAAAGACACTAGAGAGATCATCACATGTGTCACATCCTTCACACCAGAGTCCAACAACCTCAAAAAAGTGATAAAGAAACATTGGGGAATACTATCCGCAGGTACACTTATGATTCCCCCACCACGGTTCGCTTTTAAAAGGACCAACAATTTGAAGGACACCCTGATACACACGAGACCGAAAAAACAAATAAGTTCAGCACATAACACCCTCTGGAATCTTCCCCCTGTACAGGGGCATTACACTTGCGGAGGGTGCTCCTGCTGCGGGCAAACCATTGTGGCAAAATCTATTCGCCTCACTGACTCTTTCGAATGGGCCCTCAAAAGACATACAAATTGTAATTCCACGAACTGTATCTATTTACTAATTTGCCCTTGTGGTCTCCACTATATAGGGATGACGACACGAACTGTGAAAACACGCATCACCGAACATAAAAGCAACATTAGATGTGGTAAAACCAACACGAAACTTTACAGTCATTACCTTGCATGCAAACACAGCCCGACTGATCTACGTTGGATTGTCCTTGAGAGCCAGCCTGTCATGTCTCAACATTCCCTTTTCAGGCTAGAACAACGCTGGGTACATCGCCTCTCGTTGGATAGACTTGGCCTCAACGATGATATACCTTGGTCAACGATATCTAATCGATAGGAGTCTTTTCCTGCCGATAATGTTGAGAGGGCAGGTTAGCACATGTACCACCTTATGTTCCTACTGATACTTTGTCTTCAACATTGACCCACCTCTGTACGACAAACCATGGGTCTAAGATCCAGTGACCATATTACAGATTGATGCGGGCATCACTATATATTCAATATATATATTTCTTATTTTTGCTCATGACTGTATCAGTTTAACAACCTGCTTGGTATTACAGACCAACACCATTATATCATGGCCCCCGTTTTTGGTCTCCTTACTCACTAGGTCGGGTATGAACCACCTACAAAAAACAGTATCTGTGGGGTTCTTGTTTGAGAGATATTCGTCATTAACAGCATACACACATGACTAGCGTCGCTCGCTAGAGGGGCATTTATTTCAGTCCCATTACGTGGTATGCACCACATTTTGCCCATTACAACATGGCGCCCATGAAAAATGACTTTCTTTATTCCAGCATGATATACATTTATTTACTTCTCATTGCTACAGACGCATTTACACCACGGGCAATTACATCAGTCCCTCTACGTGGTATGCACCACATTTTGCCCGGTACAACATGGCGCCCACGATAAATGACCTTCACAAACCCGGCATGATACACATTCATTTACCTTCCATTGCCATAGACGTATCTACGTCACACAGCTCCAACCATTGGCCAATCAAAAAATTTTTTTTCAAGACAGTGATTGGTTCGCTACCAATCACGTGTTAGGCTCACAACCTATCCTGGCCTGAATAAATAATAGCGTCACCGACCCACTATCCAGCTTCCGGGTTCGGCGACGCGGGCAGGTTTACTCGCCTCCAGGGGATGTTTGCTAAGTAAGTACACCATGGGTGCCTCGATGCTCGGTTTGGAGGGTGGGTTTCTAATACCCGAGTCTCTTTGGGGCGTTCTAGACACACCTAGTATTTTCGAACCTATTTTCGGATCACTGTCCACCATCGGGACACGTCTGAATTGCTCGCATGTGACCACTTCGACACGCACATTTACACAGGGTTATTTTGCGAAGAAATGCTAAGTCTAAATTCAGGCACACACTGAGTTAGAATCGTCCACTTCGATTCACTACCATTGATCATAGCCTTGTTATGAACCAATCGGGACTTGCACATCTCTGCCCCACCCCCGGTTAACTGCACCTGGTCAACCACATTACAGATCAGAGTACTATTGCACACGAGAGGTGTCACACGCTCAAATAATATGTTTTTGAGATACTTAAGATGGAGATCTCTCTCTTGTGACTTTGTGGATGTGATATCTGTCTATGCCTCTACCTTTCTCCATAACACCATTATACCATAGGGAACGAATGTGTTTCTCCCCCTGTTGACGCGCCATGCACCTGATGATGAGTTTTTTATAATATGAAATGGTGAGTCCATGCGTATCCATGACTTTTTGTCTATAATTGTAACAATGGTTGTGCTTCCAACCAGAACCTTGCTACACTGCTTGTTTTAACCGTTTTTTACCTTGCCCTACCTTGTCTTACGTCATGTATTTATTAATTGACTAGGAAACTGATAGGAATCCAGTACAATTTACAATCTGGAGTATATTAAATGGATCACTACTTTACTTAACTAGTGGTGATCGACTAACCTGTGTGATATAATGCCTTACAGTTGCCAAGGGTGGCTTTTTGGTTCATATTTCTCCCAATTTTTCTTTCCCTAGGTGACCCCCTTTTAAGCGAATACATAAGGTAGGGGCGCCTATTAAGGGTTGACGAACATATTAGTTCTCACCCTTGTTTTTCTCACCACACTGTAGATAGTTTTTTTGAGCACACTTCACTTTAGTATTATAGGTCCTGACGAAGCGCCACGAGAGCCTTCTGACTAACTGGGCGCGAAACATGTTGACCAGAAGAGTCGAGCGTAGCTAGCCACTCCTCCGTTGTGAGCATATATAGCTTTTACGCCACTCACCCCCTTTTTAATTAGGTGGTTGACTGAGCCAATAAACTTTTCTTTCAGATTAACCAACCTCTTTTAAATCACTTACATCTACACTCCCGGGCCCTCACACGCATGCACCATACGGCAGGGAACAAAAGATCTCCGACAAAGAGCCCCTGTATGGGTGCCCGTCGGGTATTGCACCGCCGACCCGACGAGGAGCAGAACCCAGATGATGAAGCATGACACCTAGCTTGCTGGGTGTGTGAGGGTTTTAGTTCCACCCTTAAGGGATTCCCTTCCCTTGTGCACCTACATTCACTAGGTTAAAGTCTGGGTATGGAATACTTTATTCCCCTTTGACTTCTCATCCTGTAGGAACTACACATCTCTTGTTGATACAGTTACTTAGGGCCTATGTGTAGGACCTCTATAAAAATAGCCCACCTTTCACTCTCCTTCCCTTTGTTGAACATTGTAAATGACAATGCCTTTTATTTGTTTTAAAACCAAAACATAAATAAAAGGCATTGTAATTTTACAATGCCAATAGCTCAAACTCTTATAAATGCGAGACCTATTGCATTGCAAATGCTTGTTTTCTGATGTATACACTGGTTTCTGACTATAGTCTGGCTGGGTCCCTGCTAATCAGGGCTCCAGTCTCACTGATCTCTCTAAACCACTTGGTGTGCATATTAGATGCACTAGTGATTGGATACTGTGGTACCTTATGAGCCCCTAGTATATGGTACCTTAGGTACCTAGGGCATTGGTACTCCACAGGCCTACCAGGGGCTGCAGCATGTATTATGCCACCCCTGGGAAGCATTCACAATCTGACACCACAGGCCTGCTACTGCAGCCTGTGTGAGGTAGTGTTAGCACTCCTCACAGAGGTATAGGTTCCTATATCTCACCATACACACATATAAACCTATTAGTCACCCCTCTTGCAGGCCCTAACAATCCTGAGGGCAGGGTGCTTGGTTTACTATGTGAGGGGGTGCTTCTGCATGAGCAGGACTCCTCTGCAGCTGGCAGTCTATTCTCTGCTGCTGTTTGTGGATGCGGTTAAACCATATACTCTAAGTGCATTATAACCTCGCGGTAAATGCTAACTTTTGAATGACTGCATCAAAACATGTCGTGTTTGGTGTCAAACAACTTGGAATCATACCCCCACACCAGTAACTGGTGTGGGAGTATGATCCCACCCTTCTAGAGGGGACGACATGTACCCACTGTACTAAACGGTAGAAATCTTCTAGAGCCCTGGCATCAACAAAATGGATGCCACCAGCACAGACACTGGGCTGCCCTCCTGCTGCTGACCGAAACTCGCAGTGGAGGAGGCCCAACAAAGGGTATCCTGTCACAGGGAGGTGTCACCACCTCCCAGACAGGATTTAGTGTATTGGAGCTGGGTGGGTGCACTCTTAGAGTGCCTTTGAAGTCCTGCACTGGGGGAGCAGTAGGCTCCTCTGTGCATATGCCAGCTCAAACCGGTTCAGGGGCTACCTGCCCCTGCTCTGGCGCGAAACTGGACAAAGGGAAGTGGGTGTAACCACCCACTACCCTGACCCTCCTAGAGGAGTGGTCATAGAGCTAGTCCCTCCCCTATCTTCACTATAAGATACCAAGCATTGCCAATGCAATTCAGATTATACCTGGACGACGCTCTACAAAGAAGAATCCTGGCCCTTCGACGTTCCACTATCTCTGGAAGACTGAAGAATCTACCTTGGAGTCAAGGAGTGACTCCCCTGCTTGGCAGGCACCAGTAACTTGATCAACGGTTGCAAACTTCACCGCTCCCGCCGGAGTCCGAAGTCCCTGCGGCCCCTGAAGCGGATTTCCTGACCTCTTGACGGCCATTTTGAGTCCCCAGCGAAGCTGTGGCGTCTGGACCCCACGAGTGACGAGGAACAGTAATACCAGGGAACCGTGCACTGATTTCGAGTGCAAACCCTAAACCACGTTCTACGAACTTGTGCTTTTGGACCATCTGTAGTCCAAGTCCCTAGCAGGTCTGGTACCGAAATCAGCGGCCTACCCCGTCCAGAGTGACCGTGGGCTCCTGTGGAACTTTTCCTGCAAAGGTGTCTTCGCGGTTGCTTGCCCATTGGCTAGTGACTCACCCGAAGACTCTCATCGACTTCAAGGGCTCTCCTGGTTGCTCCGGGCCTGCCCTCACTTACCCTCGCTGGGTAAGTCCATCAGACCTTGCTGGTCTGCACCATCTTCAATCTTCACTCCACACAAGACTTGCAGTTGCCAAGGTTTGTTGGCTCCAATCTGGTTGCCGACACCGTCATCAGCTGCAGACGTCGTGGGACCCTCCGAATCCAGCTGCTGGTCATCGTCGATCTCTCCTGGACCTCGTGAGCGAAGAGACAAATCACCATCGACGACCTGAAGCGACGCGACATCAGTGGTCATCCATCCTGCTGGCCACCGGTCACTGGCAAGTGACTTTGAACTCTGTCCCCTCAATTTTCAGGTCCTCTTCAACTCCAATCCATCTTTGGATTCCAGCGGACACCTCTCCAGTCGTCACAAGCAGCAAGTCTTCAGTGATCTCCATTGAAAACAGCATCGCGACCTGACACCAAAAGACACCTATGCACCCGGCTTCCGTGGGTGAGGTAACTCGTGCACTCCGGTGCCCAAGTGTGTGTTGGCCCTCGAAATACTTACCCTGTAAGTGGCTTGCTTGTTGACTTCTCCGAAGTGCCCTAAAACTTTAAATTACAAACCGCGACTTGTGCCATTGAAACCAATAGGAAACCCACGGCTGTGTTTAGACACTGCACGCGTCTCCCGTGGGCTGATTACTTACCTGCTAACACTGCAGAAGTAAAGCCCCAGCGATTCCCAAGGCCCTAGGGCTTTTCATTTTGCAAGTCGAGTTTGTTAAACCATTTTCTTAGTATATGGTCTGGTACGCCCCTAGGGCTACAGCCATATTTGTGCTTAATTTATTGAGAAGTGTTGACATTTGAATGTGTATCTGGGTTCTAATCTCATAAAGAGATTAGTAGAGTGTATCTAAGAATAAATACATATATATTTGATATATATACCTGTGTGGTGTCCTTTTCATTTGGTAATTCAAGAGATTATAAGGTAAAACAAGCTGCTTTACATTCCTCAGAGACTTAGCCTGAAGGCTGCTCTCCACAGCTACCACTAGGATAGCTTTCTTTAAAAGGTTGTCTTAAACCTATCTACCATAAGAGTCGAATTGGACTGGTGCAAGGTGGCCACTATAACTAGTGACCAGCATATGCCAGGCCAACTTCTCACACCTGCATGCAGACGCCTTGGTTCACACCTCATGGTGTGCAATGGGCCTGCATGCATCTCACGGTGTGCAATGGGCCTGCATGCAGACGCCTTGGTTCACAGCTCATGGTATGCAATGGGCCTGCATGCAGACGCCTTGGTTCACACACCATGGTGTGCTATGGGCCTGCATGCAGACGCCTTGGTTCACACACCATGGTGTGCAATGGGCCTGCATGCAGATGCATTGGTTCACACCCCATGGTGTGCAATGGGCCTGCATGCAGACGCCTTGGTTCACACCTCATGGTGTGCAATGGGCCTGCATGCAGACGCCTTGGTTCACCTCATGGTGTGCAATGGGCCTGCATGCAGACGCCTTGGTTCACCTCATGGTGTGCAATGGGCCTGCATGCAGACGCCTTGGTTCACACCCCATGGTGTACAATGGACCTGCATGCAGACGCCTTGGTTCACACACCATGGTGTGCAATGGGCCTGCATGCAGATGCCTTGGTTCACACCCCATGGTGTGCAATGGACCTGCATGCAGACGCCTTGGTTCACACACCATGTTGTGCAATGGACCTTCATGCAGATGCCTTGGTTCACCTCATGGTATGCAATGGGCCTGCATGCAGACGCCTTGGTTCACACCCCATGGTGTACAATGGACCTGCATGCAGACGCCTTGGTTCACACACCATGTTGTGCAATGGACCTTCATGCAGACGCCTTGGTTCACACCTCAGGGTGTGCAATGGACCTGCATGCAGACGCTTGGTTCACACACCATGGTGTGCAATGGGCCTGCATGCAGACGCCTTGGTTCACACCTCATGGTGTGCAATGGGCTTGCATGCAGACGCCTTGGTTCACACACCATGGTGTGCAATGGGCTTGCATGCAGACGCCTTGGTTCACACCTCATGGTGTGCAATGGGCTTGCATGCAGACGCCTTGGTTCACACACCATGGTTTGCAAAGGGCCTGCATGCCGACGCCTTGGTTCACACCCCATGGTGTGCAATGGGCCTGCATGCAGACGCCTTGGTTCAGAGGGAATCTTCAGATTGTAGAAGGTATGGACCATCCGTACAAGGGGTGTACATGCCACCATCTTTGCATAAAAGTCAGGCTCATGGCTGATACTAAAGCCCTAATTTAGAGCCTAGAGACAAATACTGATCCATGTGCAAACAGATCTTTGCACAACAATCGGAATTCTGAGTTGTGCAATTACTGTTACACCCATCGCATTTTACCATAGATCGACTTCTGCAGGTCAGACCTAGAAAAATTAACCAATGGGGGGAAAAAAATGCTTGGAAAAAAAGAGAAATGCACACTTTGTTGTGTTCAATACCAATTCTGCATGTTATTACTTATTTTAAGTGAAATTTGAGTTAAATATCGGGGTATTGGTATTAATCGAGTGTGAAATACCTCACAATACCCTGACCTATTGGGAGTCAGGGCCTTGGTTATCCATCTGCACCATCACCCTTGTTTATCGCGGTAGAGAGGCAACCTGGGGTCAATAACCTCTCTGCTTTACCCCAGGTGGGTGATGTCATGGATTTTTACAGGATGGGATTCACCTCTGAAAGCACATTTCCAACACAGGCAGTGAACCAGGCAAAAAGCTTGACTTGGCTCCTGCAGCACGTGGGGACTCCACAAGAGACCAGGATCAGAAGCTGTGCCCCATCTGCCTTGCATATTCCTCTGTACCTGGCTTGCGCTATACAAAGGGGGGTAAAGGGGAAGGAGGGCCACGTGGTAATTTTACCTGCATCCCTTTCTGAATTACGGACAAGCTCCTAAATATGGGAGGCCCTCCTGGCTGACCCCTTCCAAAGCCAATGAGAAAGTCCTAAGCTATGCACACCTACGTGTGCGCAATGCATCTGCACTCATTTGGGTGGAGTTTGCTGAATTGGGTTACCACACCGTTTTTTTTTTTTTTGTTTTTTTTACTTGCTTCCCAAATGGGGAAAAAAAGCTTTTGCGAATCAGGCCTTTAACCTTGAATAAATTTGTGTTTGCCATTAATTATTTCACTCATAATAGTGGAGACAGAGGGAGATTATAATGTGTATGTGAGATTAACACAAAGTTTCTCCATTTTTATCTTCCAGGCGAAGCCCTCTCCTGTGTGGAATGTACCAGCAACATAGACTGCACGACCCCTAATGTTACCTGCCCCAGCCCCTCTGATATTTGTTATACTAAATACACCGAAACTACCTCTGGTAAGTAGGAAGTTTCAAGTAAATGGGGTCCCAGGCAGTAGGTACACAACGGCTGCTAAAATGTACTATTAAGTCTATATATGTTTCTGCTTAAGACTTTTGTAATCTAGAGCCATTTTCAGGACTAAAACAGATTTTCAAACATTTACATTTATCCATCTGGCTAATGGGATTTATATTTCAGCGGACAGGATATCCGTCGCCATTGTTACGGAGTAACCAGTCTGCCAAGATCTAAATCAGACCCTTTGTAACTTGGAAACATAGAAACTGCCTCATTATAGAAGAGGAATCTTATAGGAGCTATGCCAAATGTTTTAACTTCTTACTTAAGCAGAAAATGCACAAGGATGAGCCTGTAAACCTAGTGCATTTCTTGAGATTCACAAAGAATTGCATTTTTAAATTATAAACTGTAGAATTAGACTTTTAATGGGCACACTCAAAACTAGGGGAAATCAGAGGAGAATGCATCACAGATACTGTTAATACCAGGGTCTAGGGTTCTGGGATATCAAAGACCCTCATTCACATGCGACAAATGGTGCGGTATATCTTGGTTCTCCGCCCTGTCGGCTACGTGAGTAGCCTCATCATAGGGTCTTTTATCACTCAAACACTGGGTTCTCCAAGTGATCTCCTTTTTTTACCTGGAGGTGGACCGTCTGGTTTTATGACAGTTGGGATAAAAAGTGTGAAAATGTTCTAGCAAAGTGTGAGTTAAAAATACCTCTTGTCCTCAGTTTGAAACTTTAATTACTGAGGATGGGGTAAGATTAAGAGTGGGGTGGTGCTGTGGTGGAAGTGCTACTGTTCCACTGTACCTGATGATAGATTGTGAAAGGTCGACATGTTTCGGCCCTAGGTAGCCCTCACGGGTCTGTGGGTCTTCTTCAGGACCAGATCGAGGATGGCTATTGTCAGGAATAGCCTGTGACAGGTAAGGACGTTACTCACCAATCTTCATCGAGCTCATTCGCTTGTCTTCGTTTTAGAGTCACAGTTGCTGATTTAGTCTGACTCTGAAGAGATAAAAGACAGTACAGATAGAAATATTCATAGGTGCATTTCATAAAATATGATGTAGGTATCATCATGTTCTGTTTTAATAAAATCAATTTACTTAACTTGGTACAGCTGGAACCAGGAACGTTTTGTGATGCTATGGTTAGTGTTCTAAAATAACTAGTTTGGCTTGTGAATACATTATGAAGTTCTATAGTACTGCTGTAGTGTGAGGAAATTCCTCTATTGTGATGAGGATGGCGGAGCGCTATCCATAATGCTGCTCGGAGTCCATTTTATTCATAGGGTTTAAGGTCATAGTTATCTCGCTCACAATACTGTCTGAAGCATTTTTAAGATTAAAGTCAATGTAATGTGGCAGCACTTGGTATGGCTTGTGATGGTCAGCGTGTTACCAGTTACTGCAGGGAGATTCGGCAAGCAAAATATGAATGAAAATATTCTTCTGGATACCTGTTACAGTGTGCTAAATGTGCGAATGACGCGAAGTTCTGAAAAGGGTTTAAAATATGAGATTATATTTTAGGAAATGAAGCCTGGTTAGATATTAGACATTGGGCAGGGCAACTGAATTACAAACCGTAGCACATAAATGTGTCTTAGAAGCACGTTTTTATGTCACGTAAATTGTGACTCGATGACGGTCTCCTGTGTTTAATGGGCGACACGCGCAGAAATTATGAATGTGTGGCCTAAAGGTTCGCCATAGAAGTAGAGTGAGACGTAAGAATTACAGTGGGCAACCCAAGATATTTAAGTGTTGCTTGTTTGTAGCTCATGTGAACAGGATGCATTTTCTGCTACTCTGGGCTGTGTCTCCACGGTTCGTTAAAAACTGTGTTGTGTCATTACTTGATGGCAAGTTCAAGTGCTTAAAATTTCAGATGGCAAATGTATACTGGTTGCGTAATGGCGCACAGGTGGTTGAAAGCGTTGACAAAGTGTTGCTGTTGTGTTAAAATAAGGAATACTATGGAACAATTACCTTATAAAGGAGAGCAATTTTGCTCCTTCGGGGTCGCAAGGGAATCTCGCTCGGGGAAAACAAATTGTTGTCTATGTTATGTTAGCAAGATTTATAAAGCGCGCTGTTACCCTGAGGTGTCCTGGCGCTATGCGCTGTCTGCCAAAGCGAGCCGATTAAAATATTAGGAGGAAAAGGTTCTTCAGGAGAAAAGCCAATCAGACCACTGGGGGGCACGAGCTGCCGGGGCCGCTCGTCCTTCGCTCTGCTGGGTAGGGTGAAGGACCTCCCGCCAGGCGGCAGGCCCTCGTCGAGTCGGACGGTCCATGCGGGGAGGAAGCTAATTGCTTGAAACAACAGCCGAGGCTGGCCAAGCAGTCCATCCCTACACGGACCGAGAGTGCCCAATCGATCAGAGTCTATGAGGACATGTCAAGGGGAGTGCCGCTGGTGAGAGACACAGGGAGACGAAAGTTACCTTGTTGAGCTCCTGACGCACTTGTGCTGACTCTGTCCTAGACGCCCCGGAAATGGTTGCTGTGGGCGGGAAGTCAGTGCTTATTTAACCTCACAAATGTAGTAGAGATGGAAAAAATATGGCTATTAAGTGATATGTTATGAAAAAAGACTAGCATCTTAAAAATCATAGAAAAAATTATTTTCTCCCGGAAGGAATCTGTGTTGATGATTCCAGATAGCACTTCATAAAAAAACTTCTTTCATATGCGGATTTGCCAAGGTCCAAACCAGGGGGGAAGACACCTGTCTTTATTTTGAAAGTGGTCACCTTGACAGGGTGGTTCAGTGACGATAATGATTGCACCGTATGTTATGCTGTGTTATATGGTGCGTCTGCTGACGTTCCTCAGAGGTAGTGTACCTCTTATAAGTATAAAGCTTGGTCTAACCTTTGGGGATGACGTGGTTTAATGCTGTGTTATGCATCGTTTTATTATTCTGATTTGTGCTCTAGTTATGTTGGAACTGGGACTTTCAGTGTATTACAGAGAGCCAGGTTATATTATCATTTAAACCACGGTCATAGGTCTTCAGGCGGTACACCCACCGCTGTTCCCTTTTCAAATAGGATGCACTCTGCATTGTAGTGTATATTCCTGGTTCTTTTGTTGGCAAACCTTGGTTTCGGCCAGTTAAATGTTCCTGATGTTAAAATAAGACCGTGTATATTGACTGCTTTTTAGGTTGAGCCTAGAGCAGCGCATGCACTGCTTGCTCAACTTTTAGTAAGGGGTAAAAAAAGTGCTACCAGATGCTGCCATGGCCGGCCTAGAGCTTGAGTGCATGTGCGCGGGCGCGCGCTTTGCGTGCCTCTCTCCGCGCTTCAATTTCCTTCCCCCCTTGCGTGCCTCTCTCTGTGCTTCAATCCCTCCCCCCTCTCCACAGATCGCGTCACTCTGCTGGCCTCCACTCACCCTCCCCGCCTCTCTATACTGCAGCAGGCCGCGCAATAACTTTAATCAGTTTCACTTTTGTGGCCAATGCTTGTTTCCCGCGCGGCCAATGCTTGTTTTTCTTTCCTGACAGTCAAAGTTCTAGGATAAACTCTGGAATAGTCGGTTCTCACGTCATACACATTCCTTCCGAAGAATCGTTTGGTTTGGTTTACCAAGACACAATGCTTTACATTTTTTGCATGCACTCCTTTCTCCTAACTGAAAACATGTCAAAGCTACAGGAGCGTGCAATTAATTTTTTAGCTTTTCAGACGATCAACTATTTTGAACCTCACCTAAAAGTTAGATTTGAATGGCTTCGTTCTGGATGCCCTGGTGTCGGGCCAAGAATCTCGGCTGGGTTGGTTGCATAGGGAAGGGTAGAGTTAGCCTGTTTTGCGAGGTGCATCATTAGAAGTTAGATTTCACTTAAGTAGACTTTTTAGGTCTCGGCTCGAAGGCTGCGCTTGCGCAGTCTCGCTCCGAGATTTAATGTTTCAGAGTGGGGCTTTAACCCGCCCCTTTTTTTTTTTACCTCTTCTCCATTAGCTGGCCTCTGAAATACTGGTCAGCCATTGGAGAAGAGCATTGTCTCTCCAAACAAGCCCCGTCTTTTTCGGATTCGGGGGCGTGTTTTTTCGATTCTTTCTCTCCTCTGGAATGTAAACATTCCAGCCAATGGCAAGAGGAGAGAAAGAAAAACGCGCCCCCGAATCCGAAAACGCCACTGCGTTTCTCCGAGGCATTTCTGCTTGACCTCGGAGAAAGGCGGTGGTGTGCTCGTCCTCTCCCCCCCTGCTCTCGGCTCCCTCTGCCGCCCACCTGATAGATTTCCTGACCGATCGGTAAGAGCTTTTTTATCTAAATGGGCAACTGATGTAGACACTTCGTAACTATTCTGCTTCTAACAGACAATGTGAACATTGTTAGGCCAAACTTCACATAAGTATACTATCACGTCAATGCCAAACTGCAGAAAGCTGGCAGCATGGATCAATGAACTGATGCTAGCTAGCTGCTCATGTTTCCTGTCAACGTGCGAATCCGGAAATGCCAGCTCAAACTTTCATCTGTTGACTTCGGCAAATTGAGCATAATTAAATTAGATAATATTATAACTGATATACAGCGCAGCGCTTAGAAGCGGCAGAAGTGGAGAGCGTGCACTATGTGTGTGTGTGTGTGTATATATATATATATATATATATATATGTATAAATTCCTGTACATAAATGTCTTTATCATGTTATTTGCTTTGGGGTCGAGGGGCTAATTCCGGTGAGGAGAACAGCGGCGCCCAGTGTGTGTTCGTCTTCCCTCCACCGGTCACGAGGCGCCCAGCGGTGACCTGGGCTGATGCCCCTGGAATGGAGCGCGCAGAGCAGGAAGCAGCGGACACGCGTCCACCCACCACAGACCCCGTCACCTCTCCTGCACCATCCCAGAGGTCCTGCCCGCCCCCTGCCTCCCTTATCTATTGGGGTCGAAGGAGCGGTCTTTTTTTCAAACATTTGATCCATGACAAGCGTGGCCTATAATCGTGGGAAAAGAGTCAATAATGTTCAGGTGGCAGAGTTCCAAAGAGGACTTCCTCCCACCCCAGCCGTGGCTCCCCACCCACCCCCTGAAACATGGACAGAAAAAACAACTTTTCCTCTCAATAAACTCTTCGCCTTTCCTCCCACTTTCCCGATGGGCCGCCAGCTGCAGAGGTCTTGAAAGGGGAGCTTAATTGCTCTTTGTCATGCAGAGTGTGGGAGTTTCTATAGCCAGTCACAAAGGGGCATTTGAAGATCGGGAGTATTTATTTCCTTGCTAATGCCCGCCATTTGCATAGCTCACCTCTTCATCTGCAGACAAAGGTAGACGCCCCCTCTAAGCCACCGTGTCCCCCTCTCCCACCCACTTACCCAGTGCTGTTTGGGACTCTTGTTCAACATGTCAATCCGGCCAAAACGTCCAACTCCTCCGAACAGGCTGACTGGGCTGCCTCCTTCCCCTCCTGGGACGTTTAGTTAGCTATAATTTCTACAGATCCAGATTTTTTATTTTTTTATTTCTTGCAGTTTTCTATAGCAAGAACTCGACCCGAAGGCATAGGGAGCGCTTAACATGAGCACCGTTACACTACACAAGGAGACACTCATTTTTGATAAGCAAGGAGAGATTAGTGATTTGCCCACAATCACAGGGTGTTGAGACGATGCCGAGACTCGAACCTGGTTCCCAAGTTCCAAAGTCGGCAGTCTTTTGCATTTTGGATTGGGTGTCTCCTCCGGGCACTTCAATGTTGCACTTAATAAGAAAAAAACTACAACTTCTTTCCGTAGTTTCTTAGGGAATGCAGTTCTTCACAGTTTATGCTTTTACTCAGGTGCTGCATTCTCCGTGGGCGTTCATCTCCACGTTCTTAAAGTGGCCAGATTGGTTACATTCAAACCCCAAAAACATTAGCGTCACTTTACTGAGTTTGCAGTGAAGCGCTAGTTTTCCCTGGTGGGGAAGTGCTCCAAACCTGGAGGTACTGCAATACCTGGTTGATGGGTGGATTGGAAAACAAAATGTATACGGCGGGTTTGTGTTCACGAATGTGGTCTTTTTAAACCATACTGCTTACGTTTTGTAAGCATATAAGCAGTGGACATTGAAATGGGTCCTTTCTGGGCCCTGTAGTTTTCAGGCAAAAATACTCGTTGATTTCTGCATTATGACTGTAAAAGCGTTAAGTTCACCATGTTTCTGCTTACATTTTACATGCTTTATTTAATCATTCATTCCCTAGGAGTGTTTGCTTTTTCCAGGATGTTGTTTCTTTTTCTTTTAGACAGCATATTGCTCTTGCCTAGTGTGTAATTTGAATTGAGTCGCATCCAGTTGTTTATAGCAGGTCAAATTTTGCCCAAAATAAACATTTCTGCTAATTCGACCGGAATACTTCCACGTTAGAATACTGATAGCGGCCATCTTGGATTGGAGCATTTTTATGGTTAAGGCCGTAGTTGCACGCATTTTTTTGAATTGTAACATTTTCTCAATTAGTTTGACATCTCTTTCTATGCTGTCAGTATCGCATAGAGGTTGATGGACAATATCTCAAGCTGAGAATGACCACACAACGCGTGCTTGCTTCCCTGATGGCCAGACTCAGTCTTACCAATGTGCTTTGCTGTTAGCTGCTTTGGCTGCTCTGCCCTATGGCAAACGAAAAGGGCAGGAATGCACTATATCTATCAGATACGACGCATTCCTGTCCTCTTCCCCTGCACTGGCGCATGATGGGCTGCCGTGTGCCAACACAGGTACCTTTGTACCATGGTGCAAGGGTGCCTGCGTTGAGGGGATGATTATTTTTGTGCAGGAAGGAAACCTGCACAAAAATAGGTCTCGCATTTGAGAGAGATTAAGATATTGACATTGTAAATAACAATGCCGTTTCTTTAAATGTTTTAAAAACAAAAACATAAACAAAAATAATGTCATGAGCAATGCCAATAGCTCTAACTTTAACAATGCCGAGACCATTGCATTGTAAATGCTTTTTAAAGGCATTCACTTTTGGGAGTCTTTTGTGATGGTCATTAGTCTTCTGACATGTATGATAACGACAAGGTAAACCCTTAGTGGGGAACCTAGGAAGATGATACAATTTGCGTTCTGCTAGTACATTTTTGTGATAATCTTGCCATTGCAGCTGATAATCCCATCCGTTCTGTCATATTGGGCTTTAAGAAAATCTGTGAAGGGCACTTATTGAGTAAGATGGCTGTGTCTTTGGGACCAGTGATTAGAAAATGTGAAGTGTAGCTTAATCATTGGACTCGGAAAACCACAGCCTTTTTTGCTGAAATAAGTTTTGATTGAATCTGGACCAGTTCAGACATGCTGGGAGGCTTATTTACCTGGTACCCCCACTCCCTCTTTACACATTGTAGGAAGGTGGATATCTGACTATGGTTACCCCCAAATTTTTGCCTAGTGTCTAGCTGGTTTTTCGACTTAGTTGGCCTGAGATCCTGCTATTCAGGATCTCAGCCTGGCTGTTCTCTCTTTAAAATGGACTCCATGTACCCTAGGTACATACCCAATTGGTTGGATCACCCTGTCAGCCCCTGTACCAGTGTACACTAGGTACCCAGGGCATTGGTGTACCCAAGGCCTGCCAAGGGCTGCAGCATGTATTATGCCACCCCAGGCTTGGCCTAACAATTTGACACAACTGGCTGATCACTCAGCTGGGGTAAGTTGGTGTAATCACCTCTTACTTAGGTGTAGTATACCTATACCTAACCTTAAATGGGACACCTGGTAACCTATAAGTCACTCCTATGGCAGGCCTTAACAATCCTGAAGGCAGAGTGCTTGGTTCCATGTGAGATGGTGCTCTGGCATGAGCTGAGCCTGTCTGCAGTGGTCGGAACAACTTCCTTCTACTGTTTCCAGATATCGTCATACCATATACTCTTAAGTGCATTATGAACCTCGCGGTTAAATGCTATCTTTGGTTTGGCTTTATCAAAACATGTCGAGTAAGGTGTCATACGAATTGGAATACTAACCCCTCGCCAATTCTGGCGACGGGGTTAGCATTCCACCCTTCTAGAGGGACACGACATGTACAGTACCTGAAACCCGGGTAAAATCAGACATAGCCTCAGCTCCACAAAATGGATGCTGCCACCACAGACACAAGTCTGCCCTCCTGCTGCTGGGAGTCCTTCCAGCTTGGGAGGTGTGGACAAAGGGTTTCCTGCCAGGGGAGGTGCGTGCACCACCCCAGACAGGATTTTGTGTATTGGTCAGGTAGGGCTTGAAAGAAACCAGACATGCCTGTGGCTCACAAGGAGCCTCGGTGCATATGCCAGTTCAAACCGGTCCTGGGGCACACCAGTCCCGGGCCTGGGGCGAGCTGGACAAGGGATTGGGGGTGTAACCACCCCCCTTCCTGGTCCCACCCATAGGGAGGGACCTAGCAGGTAGTCCGGCCCCTAGAATCCGCTTAAAGGTAGGAGCTGTGTCCTAAGACTTCAGACATCCTGGAATCAACTTGAAACTAAGAAGAAGACGGGAACTTCGACATTCTGCTGCACAGAAGACTGAAGGAAATCTCCCCTGTGGTCAGGGAGTGACCACCTTGCTAACGCAAGCACCATCCAGCGAATCAACGTCTGCTTTGCCGCCGCCTCCCGCCCGAGCCCAGAGACTGACAAGACCTGGACCTCCAGACCTCTCACCGCCCGATCCACAGTCCCTGCAAAGAGGAGACCCGTGGAGGCACCGAGACACGTGGAGCCAGCCATCTTGAAACGACTACGACAAGCTGACCAGTGCAACAACCGAGGCTCCCTCCAAGTTGTGCTTTGGGTCCTGAGAAGCCCAACCCTCGAGCAGCATCTGCACCAAAGGTGAGCCCTCCAGCATCTCCACGATCTGCGTGGGGCCCTTCTGCATTTTGCCACTCGACGCGCCTAACCGGTTGCTGGCCCGCTGGCTAGTGGCCATCTTGGCGACGAAATCTACGACAAACACCGCTGGTCTGGTTGCTCCAGACTGGCCCTTGCTCCCCTCCAAAGGAGCAATCCCTCTGACCTTGCTGGTCAGAACCAACAGCTGATTTCCGAATCCTTCTACAATTGCTTTTGCCAAGGCTTGTTTGCTTCGATCAAGTCGCCGACACCGCCGACAGCGAGAGCCTGCGTGGGACAGCTCGTGAGCCGACTCCTGGACGTCGTCGACCTTCAGGGACCACGTGGCTGCGGAGACAAGCTACCCCTCACCACCTGTTTGCACCCGACATCGCCTGGTACCCACCTGGTGCCACGCTGGTCACTGGCTAGTGACTGTGAACACTGTCCCCTCTGCTTACAGGTCTTCAACATCTCCGATCCACTCTTGGATCCACCGCATCTCTCCCGGACCGACCGCCTGCAGCATCTTTGTCCCAGGCTCAACGGAACAGATAGAAGAAACCCGACGCACTTTGAGGCCTATGCACCCGCTTCCTGTGGGTGAGGTAAAGCTGGTACTCCGGTGCCCATGTGTAGTAATACATCTCTAGTGCTTGTGTTCCAAATCTTAAGTTCCTAGTCAACCCGGAAGATCTCCTTTGCAGTAACTTTGTACTTTTTACGCACCCATTGAAACCCATGGGAGCACGCGTGTGACTATTTGCTCTGCACACGCCACCCGTGGACCTCCTGGTCACTAACTGACGTTAGCTCCTTGTAGGCCCAGCGATTCTAGAGGCCCTAGGCCTTTTCCCTTTTCTGTTCGTGGTACTTATACCACTATTTTAGTATATGGTTCGAGTGGCCACCAGGGCCTATCCATATAAAGTGCAACTTCTGTGTATTCTGTGATAATCTTGTTTGACGATTTGTGCTCCTGTGCTCATAAAGAGACTAGGGGTTACTTTGAGAAATAAATACATATATATTTTGAATATATATCTGTGTGGTGTCCTTTCATTGGTATAAAAGGGGGTTACTATTGGTAAAACAGCTTGCTTAACACGCTTCACGAGTTTAGCCTCAAAGACTGCTTAGCCTACGCTACCACTAGGGCAGCTAGTCCAAAAAGGTTGACTTACAACCACACCATAAGGGTTGCTTGGCATGGTACAAGGTGGTCACTAGAACTAGTGAACAGCATATACCAGGCCAACTTCTCACATTGGTGGCAGCGGTGGGATTTGAGCTTGCTGTGTTTTACCATTGTAATCTCTTGGTTACCAATTGAAAGATCACATAGGTACCTGTAGGTACATATAAAACAAGATTAGATATACTTAAGTTCTACTGAACTTAGTTGTTGTAGAGCAAAGGGAGTAGCACACCCTGACTACAACTACTAGATAGGTTTAGTAGGTAAACCCAAGTGTAGGTAGATTGCAACACATCCACCCACACTTAAGAGCAATGGCCGGGGCAGAGGGGTCCACTGTACCCATCTCTGTTGAGAGTGACCCCCAGAGGGCACCATCCAGCTTTGCTACCCTTAATCAGAATGAGCTCAGGCATTTGGCAACTCTTAGAGGCCTTCAACAGCCCAAGAACCCAAACTCTGCTGAGCTCAGAGAGCTCTTACAGAATGATGAGAATCAGAGAGCACTCAAGAAAGCTTCCCAGTTAGCCCCCTCAGGGTCAGGAACAGGAGGCCCCCCTTCTGAAGATACTACAGAGGTACCCAGTTCCAATAGCCATCCCTTAGATGAGAATCATACTACAGGGGAGGAAAGTGGTGAGGATACAGAAAGTAGTGATGATGAAGGGAGAACTAGCCCAGTGCCAAGTATTATACTTGGCCCAGCTAAACCAAGGCTATTGGGGACTGACAGTGGGTTCACCCCACTGGATCTCCCCAGTGGACTTAACACAGGGCTTGGGAGGCAAAGGAATCACTCAGGTGAATCCAATGCTTCCCATGGCTCTAGAGGCTCTCAAGGTCACTCCAGAAGGAGACTGACCACCCCTCAGAGGAGGGAACATGAGGCCAGAATGCAAGAAGCCCAGCTGAGGATCAGGAAGCAGGAGCTAGAAGTAGCCCTGATGGAAGAGAAACTGAGCAAGGCTAGGCAGCATAGAGAGAGTGGGTCTATACCCACTGGTGGCAGCAATGTCCCTAGGGACAAAGATAGGGTCTTTGACAATAGGAACCTGTCCAAGATTGTGCCCCCCTACAAAAGTGGGGATGACATCCACAAATGGATGACTGCTCTTGAGAGAGCCTGCAAAGTGCAGCAGGTTCCTGAAGACCAGTGGGCAGCAATCTTATGGCTCTCCTTTGAGGGGAGAGGCAGAGATAGACTCCTCACTGTTAGAGAAGAGGATGTCAGAAATTACAGAGTCCTGAAGAGTGTCCTAGTTGATGGGTTAGGCTTAACCACTGAACAGTACAGGTTAATGTTCAGAGACACCCAGAAGACACAGACTCAGGACTGGTCTGAATATGTGGAATGTGCCACTAAGGCTTTGGAGGGTTGGTTGCTGGGAAGTAAGGTGTCTGATTATACAGGATTGTACAATTTGATGATGAGAGAGCAGATTTTAAGTAATTGTCAAAACCAGCTTCTCCATCAACACCTGGTAGACTCAGATTTGACCTCTCCCCAAGAATTGGGAAAGAGGGCAGATAAATGGGTCAGGACCAGGATCAGGCCTAAAAACCAGGGTGGTGACCAAAAGAAAGATACCACCAAGCCTCAAGAGAAGGGTGGGGATAAAGAAAAAGAGAAACCTTCCTCAGGGCCCCAAAACTCCACACAGGGTGGTGGGTCCCAAGCTCCCTCCTCTACCACAGCTAAAAAGCCCTACTGCCATGAGTGTAAAACTCCTGGGCATTGGAAAACTGACAGCGGTTGCCCAAGGGCTAAAAACAAAACTGTTCCTCCAATTACTCCTGTCACACCACCTATTACTGGCAGCAGTAATCCCCCAGGTGGTGGGAGTGCCCCCAGAAATCTGGGTGGGTTTACTTGGGGAACACAGGGGGACCCTGGCTTAGCCAATTCCCCTGCAGCAGATACTCTTGTCTGTGATGGTGGCATGGGGTTTGCCAACTTCACTGCCTGTCCCAACACTTTGGGTAGGTACAGACAGGAGCCCTACATCAATGGTACAAAAGCTGAGGCCTACAGAGACACTGGAGCTAGCATCACAATGGTGGCCCATTGGCTAGTTCCCTCTGAGCAGCTTTTGCCTGGTTTCTCCTACCAGGTGACCAACATTGATGGCAAACAGAACAGTCATCCCATGGCAGAGGTATGTCTCAGCTGGGGAGGTGTCACTGGCCCTAAAAGGGTGGCAGTGTCCCCAACCTTGCCTGTAGACTGCTTACTGGGGAATGACTTAGAACTCTCAGCTTGGGCTGGAGTTGAACAAGACACCCATTCTAAAATGGTAGGCCTGTCACAAAAGGGTAGGGGGGTTGTGCCATTCACAACCCCTGTCCAAATAGATTTCCTCCCTGAAAAGGTTGGAAGGGCAGTGGTAGCCACAGCCCAGGCACAGACAGACTTCCCTGTAGAGACTGGCAGAGCTGTGACAGTCACAGCTCAAACACAAACTGAGTGCCCCCCTGAAAAGGTTGGCAAGGCTGTAATGGTCTCAGCCTATACTCAGACTGACATAGGTGTAGTGAAGCCTGAAACAATGGATCACTCCACACAAACTGAGAGTAGTGGGGAGGAAGAAAAGTCTCCCTCTCCCCAGACATTAGGAAAAGGTCAGCCTCCTCAGGGATCTGACCTCACCCCTTGTGAAGGAACTGCCCCAGAGGTAGCCAGGCCTGGCCTGGCAGAGCCTCTGATGTCAGTGGCCCCTTCCAAGGTGGGACCCAGTCTGGTGCAGGTAGCCTGCCTCTCTCTACCCTGCCTCAGTCAGCCCAGGGCTGCAGAGGTCAGGGAGGCCAGTGGACCTCCAGAGGGCCCCTGTCCACAAGAACCCCCCCATCAAAAGAATGAGGATTGCCTGGCTAGTAGCCCTAGTCAGGTGATGGGTAAAAACATTCCTGAGGGATCTCCTTTACAGGTAGTTAGGGACCTCCCCCAGAGGGATTCTGTTGGGCACAGGCAAACCTGGGACCTTAGGGCCCCAAACCTGACCTGTCCCTCCAGTAAGCCCACAAAAGGGACCCAGCCTCCAGCTTTAGGTAGCCAGAGGCTGACCCTGAGAGCACAGTGCAACTCAGTTAAGGAAAGAAAGGCATCCATGGTGGAGGGGGATTGGAGGAAGCTGAGGCCTCACTTTGAGGACACTCACTTCAGTACTCCATCTCAACACCAGCCTTTTACTTTGCCAAGACACACCAAAGGTAGAGATTCCCTATGGTGGAGACCCTCTGATACCCTTAGGGTGAGGGATTGCTTAGTGGACCATGAGACAGGGGGTAACCATGCCAGTGCTGGTTCCTCCTTATATGGCCACTTGGGCAATATAGGCTTACCTGGTCAAGGTCAGCCTTATCTCCCTTCGTTTGGGGGGGGGTTGTGTAGGAAGGTGGATATCTGACTATGGTTACCCCCAAATTTTTGCCTAGTGTCTAGCTGGTTTTTCGACTTAGTTGGCCTGAGATCCTGCTATTCAGGATCTCAGCCTGGCTGTTCTCTCTTTAAAATGGACTCCATGTACCCTAGGTACATACCCAATTGGTTGGATCACCCTGTCAGCCCCTGTACCAGTGTACACTAGGTACCCAGGGCATTGGTGTACCCAAGGCCTGCCAAGGGCTGCAGCATGTATTATGCCACCCCAGGCTTGGCCTAACAATTTGACACAACTGGCTGATCACTCAGCTGGGGTAAGTTGGTGTAATCACCTCTTACTTAGGTGTAGTATACCTATACCTAACCTTAAATGGGACACCTGGTAACCTATAAGTCACTCCTATGGCAGGCCTTAACAATCCTGAAGGCAGAGTGCTTGGTTCCATGTGAGATGGTGCTCTGGCATGAGCTGAGCCTGTCTGCAGTGGTCGGAACAACTTCCTTCTACTGTTTCCAGATATCGTCATACCATATACTCTTAAGTGCATTATGAACCTCGCGGTTAAATGCTATCTTTGGTTTGGCTTTATCAAAACATGTCGAGTAAGGTGTCATACGAATTGGAATACTAACCCCTCGCCAATTCTGGCGACGGGGTTAGCATTCCACCCTTCTAGAGGGACACGACATGTACAGTACCTGAAACCCGGGTAAAATCAGACATAGCCTCAGCTCCACAAAATGGATGCTGCCACCACAGACACAAGTCTGCCCTCCTGCTGCTGGGAGTCCTTCCAGCTTGGGAGGTGTGGACAAAGGGTTTCCTGCCAGGGGAGGTGCGTGCACCACCCCAGACAGGATTTTGTGTATTGGTCAGGTAGGGCTTGAAAGAAACCAGACATGCCTGTGGCTCACAAGGAGCCTCGGTTCATATGCCAGTTCAAACCGGTCCTGGGGCACACCAGTCCCGGGCCTGGGGCGAGCTGGACAAGGGATTGGGGGTGTAACCACCCCCCTTCCTGGTCCCACCCATAGGGAGGGACCTAGCAGGTAGTCCGGCCCCTAGAATCCGCTTAAAGGTAGGAGCTGTGTCCTAAGACTTCAGACATCCTGGAATCAACTTGAAACTAAGAAGAAGACGGGAACTTCGACATTCTGCTGCACAGAAGACTGAAGGAAATCTCCCCTGTGGTCAGGGAGTGACCACCTTGCTAACGCAAGCACCATCCAGCGAATCAACGTCTGCTTTGCCGCCGCCTCCCGCCGGAGCCCGAGCCCAGAGACTGACAAGACCTGGACCTCCAGACCTCTCACCGCCCGATCCACAGTCCCTGCAAAGAGGAGACCCGTGGAGGCACCGAGACACGTGGAGCCAGCCATCTTGAAACGACTACGACAAGCTGACCAGTGCAACAACCGAGGCTCCCTCCAAGTTGTGCTTTGGGTCCTGAGAAGCCCAACCCTCGAGCAGCATCTGCACCAAAGGTGAGCCCTCCAGCATCTCCACGATCTGCGTGGGGCCCTTCTGCATTTTGCCACTCGACGCGCCTAACCGGTTGCTGGCCCGCTGGCTAGTGGCCATCTTGGCGACGAAATCTACGACAAACACCGCTGGTCTGGTTGCTCCAGACTGGCCCTTGCTCCCCTCCAAAGGAGCAATCCCTCTGACCTTGCTGGTCAGAACCAACAGCTGATTTCCAAATCCTTCTACAATTGCTTTTGCCAAGGCTTGTTTGCTTCGATCAAGTCGCCGACACCGCCGACAGCGAGAGCCTGCGTGGGACAGCTCGTGAGCCGACTCCTGGACGTCGTCGACCTTCAGGGACCACGTGGCTGCGGAGACAAGCTACCCCTCACCACCTGTTTGCACCCGACATCGCCTGGTACCCACCTGGTGCCACGCTGGTCACTGGCTAGTGACTGTGAACACTGTCCCCTCTGCTTACAGGTCTTCAACATCTCCGATCCACTCTTGGATCCACCGCATCTCTCCCGGACCGACCGCCTGCAGCATCTTTGTCCCAGGCTCAACGGAACAGATAGAAGAAACCCGACGCACTTTGAGGCCTATGCACCCGCTTCCTGTGGGTGAGGTAAAGCTGGTACTCCGGTGCCCATGTGTAGTAATACATCTCTAGTGCTTGTGTTCCAAATCTTAAGTTCCTAGTCAACCCGGAAGATCTCCTTTGCAGTAACTTTGTACTTTTTACGCACCCATTGAAACCTATGGGAGCACGCGTGTGACTATTTGCTCTGCACACGCCACCCGTGGACCTCCTGGTCACTAACTGACGTTAGCTCCTTGTAGGCCCAGCGATTCTAGAGGCCCTAGGCCTTTTCCCTTTTCTGTTCGTGGTACTTATACCACTATTTTAGTATATGGTTCGAGTGGCCACCAGGGCCTATCCATATAAAGTGCAACTTCTGTGTATTCTGTGATAATCTTGTTTGACGATTTGTGCTCCTGTGCTCATAAAGAGACTAGGGGTTACTTTGAGAAATAAATACATATATATTTTGAATATATATCTGTGTGGTGTCCTTTCATTGGTATAAAAGGGGGTTACTATTGGTAAAACAGCTTGCTTCACGAGTTTAGCCTCAAAGACTGCTTAGCCTACGCTACCACTAGGGCAGCTAGTCCAAAAAGGTTGACTTACAACCACACCATAAGGGTTGCTTGGCATGGTACAAGGTGGTCACTAGAACTAGTGAACAGCATATACCAGGCCAACTTCTCACACACATGCTCTCAGAAAACCCTCCATTGCAAAAGTTTGTTTCTCAGGTTGGGCTTCTTTCATCTCTGATTTTACTCGTTACTGCCAGTCTAAGTAAATCTTGAGCTGAACAAGTGGAATGTTACCTAAGACTAGCAAGAAAGCCTCTTTATCTCAAACCAAGCGCCCCACTCCGTATCGGCATCAGAAATAATACTCCCATTATGAAAACGTCCACAGCATGTCCAGTGCCTCACACTGATGAGCACCTAAAGGGCAAAACATGACTGATTGTCAAACATCTCTGAGCTAAATCTACGGATAGCAACGCCGTGTCTTAACATCAATTTAAGAATGCAAAACGCTTAAACTCATCCCTTCTGATTTTTATTGAACTAAATGTTCTCCCCAGGTGGTTAACGGGTATACAAAACGTTGTTTCGATTCCGCGAGGCTCCTCTGAAGCTCATTGATACCTGCGCGCTATTCTAGACTCGTTCATGTAGTTGGATGTTTTGCTATACATTTAATGCAGCGTTATGAATATGCATTGCATGCAAGTGGCCTTAATACTTAGTGATGCAGGAACGCTACACAAGTCTGAATAATGGATCAATAATAAAAGCGCTCAGGGCGCTATACTGACCTAGAACTTGCCATTACACTCAGCGGATCAGTGTGAATGGCTCCGGCCGTGTTCTGCTTTCATGCGCAGACGATATATTTAAACAGACGAGGGGTTAAGCCACGTAGGTGGATAAAAACTCATTAAAAAGCCTTATGGTTAGAGGCCCATTCTTCCTTCTGTAAAATGATTGTAACGTGAAATCTGCAAGACAGTAAGCAGTGAATTCAAAAGGAAGCAAAACGGGATTCTGGCAGCATAAACTGTCTCCTTTGCACTCTGGTACCAAATGTGCAATCGTTAGGAGACTTTTCAACTGACAAGTTAAAATGGGCCACATTCGTCTTCACTTTCGTGCACGCTCTACCCAGGAGCACACAGTTGCATCAAACAGTATATTGGCATTTGAGCCGAAGCATTGCTCCTCCTTGACAACAACAAATGCATGAGCTGTGTTAGATATATTTGGCTTTAAATATTAAAATGTGTTACTCACCTGGTTGCAAGACTCAGCCGGTCAGACGATTTCAGCGTGCATGTGTTTGTCCTTCCTGTAAACTCAGCGGTCAGATGCACTTTTCACTCCATCCCCTGGCGGGAAGCAAGCAGACTGTGTCCATAATTAATGAAAACAAGCATTGGCATAGCCAATAGGTCTCGCCTTTGGGACCTTATAAGTGTTGAGCCATGCAACAGTTGATGTTGTTGCACCAAGGATATTGTGCTGCATTACTAAATACTTATAAGGTCCCAAAAGCGAGACCTATTGGCTATGCCAATGCTTGTTTCACTAGGTTAGTGGCTGTACTGTATGTTGTGACACACATCAGGACATCTGGGTTATCATCTTTGATACTCGTTTCTAGGAGATCGTCCCTATATTTGTGTCGTGCTCTTTTCTGGCATTTTCTAAACCCTAAAGCTGAACTGAAATAAACTTCTGGAAAGAAAAATATCTTCATTTTCTGCGTGACAGTTTATCAGTGTTTTAACCGTATTTCCACTGCACTGTCTGTAAATAATCTCACTGGACCCTTCTCCTTGCTTTGCACCTGCAGACCTTGGCGAGCAAAGCAGAGAGGAGGGGAAAACAGGTAGTCCTACAGATGTTGTGCACTGGACTCTGGTTGTGCCACTGGCAAGGTCGCAACCTGACACAGGAAGTAGTCCGCTTTCTCTTTCTCTGGCGCTGTGGATGGGCGTGGCGTGTTATCACCTGGCACTCCTAATGATTCTGATGGGTACTCTCTGGGCGTAATTTCTTTGCCAAGACACCTGCATGGCATTCATGGGCCTATCTTGAAGTGCAGCATGTCACATTAAGTGGAGTGAACAGACAATTATTGGACCGGGCGTGAGCTGTCGTAGAGTAGCAGTCCGTGCTAGTCTGTGTGCATTGTGAATAGGCTGTTTTGTAATTGTAAATTGGCAGTGTGCTCATAGAACGTAGTGCAGGGGGTGAGCCTTCGGACCAGGATTGCACGCATTGACATAGGCATCGCTGCAGGGTTCAAGAACCCTGAGATTGATGACCCGACTGGTGCCCTAGTTCTCCCACATCACCGGAGGTGACCGAAGGGCCTGGGGAATCCACCAGTGCAGGAAGCGAGCCACTTGAACACATCGGTAACTGGGACCGAAATGCGGAGAATGACGTCGCGCCCTCTAGTCAGCTTCTTCCACGGCATCTGAGGCAGCTCTGAGACCCCCGGGTCATTCATGCCGAAAGCTAAAAACTGCTAAATCCAATCTCACAAAATGGCGATTTTTCGTCCACTGCTTACACCGAGGTTATTAAAGGTGCATTAATGACCCTACTTACTCCATCAAACGTCCGATCCTCGACACCTCGACTGGACTCTCCTTCATTCAGGTATTTGCACCTCGTTTGCCAGCTCTTGACTGTTATGATGTTTGTGAGCTGAAATATGCCTGTACCTAAAATGGCGGCTCCATCAGTAATGTGGGGCACATTTTACTGGCCTTGTTGTGAAGCATACGGCATGCAAGGAGATATGCAAGCGTTATGGAGGCAGTGCATTCAGCCTTTGAGGAGAGCTCAATAACGGGGACAGCTACAGCTTCCCGATGATTTACAAGCTGAACAGTGCCTGACTTTAAAATGGTGGCAGTATGAAGACATCATAATCGCTTTATCTTCTCTAGTTCTATCGAGCATGGTTATCCAAGCCTGTAAACATGGGTCTTGGTGCAGCGCCTGCATTTCATGAGGAGCGCTCCATTAACCAACCGATTTATTGACTATGGTGAACCTCTATCAAGCCCACAATGGTTGTTAAAGCCCTAGGTCCCGACTGCCTGACTTCAAATTGGCGTTGCTCGGGTGCTTTCAGGCATAGATTTAGTTGTAAACAGTGACCCGTCGGCATTTCAGGAGGAGCGCACCATTGCACATCCTATTTCATTACTATGGTGATCCTTTGTTAAACCCACAGCGGTTGCAGAATCCTTGGGACCCCAATGCCTGTCCCTAAGATGACATCAATCGGGTGCCTTCAGTTTTAGGCGGGCAGCCTTGGGCCCAGGTTGCAGAGTAGGCATCCTTCTGCTCCCCATATGCCCCAGTCACTGGCACTGCACAGCAAGTTCTCGGCGCCTCTCAACGTGCTGTCGCTACGCCCCCTCATCTTTCCACAGTGAGGCCCTGGACTGATGCCGTATTCTCTCACCACCTAATTGAGCTCCCATCCCCACTAGGACTCTTTCTCACAATGGAGATAAGTCCCCACCCCACTGGTGCCAATGCCTTCATCAACTACCCAACTAACCTCTCCAAAAATGTGGCAAAAAAACTCAAATATCGCATACTCCAAGCTAGACCCGAAACCTTAATCTCAGACTCCTACTACTGTACAAAAAAAGGCTCTCTTGTTCATGACCTCATCTTCTATACCAGAAAACGAGCTTGCCGGCAATCTGTGTTTTACTCCATGCTTCGAATAACAGGTTCTAAGAAAACACCTCATGGTCTCAAACTCACAACATCTCCCTCATCCAACCGTAAAGCCACCATCACCCTCTATAATAATGGTATCATCTTAATCCAAGCCTCTAGTATCAACCTAGCCATGATGGCCACTATTTACCCCACACTCAGAATAACGGTGAACGCCAACTCCACAGGCCCGACTCATCCACTACATCTTCGCTGGACCTAACCAGTACTCCCACTTTAACAGCTGAGAGTATCCCTCTCTCTAAACCCCTCACCTCCTTTAGTTGATCCCAGAGCCTCCACATTCCCAGTCGGATTATATCAACCCACTAGAACATCTCCTCAACCGGTTGGCAGACCTATGGGCTCAATCCCCTCAACGACCGTCAGTCTGATACAGGATGACTCTCGAGCTGAGATGCTCCCTCATGCCCTACCGTCTTTTCTATTAACAGAAGATGCCCCTTCCTTCATCCCTATATCTTTGCCTCCTGCTAGGCTGGAGACTGGGCAACGGTCCTCCTCGGTTCAAGATCAACCAAACTCACTTTCCCTGCCAACCACTTGTCCGATACAAGGTGACTCTCGCGTTGTTAGACTCCCTCATGCCTTCTTGTCCTTACTTCGGACAGGTGATTCTCCCTCCTTCATCCCTACAACCACCTCACCCGCCAGGCTTGAGACCTGGCATATGTCCTCCTCAGATCCTGCACAGTCAAACCCTTCCTACCCTCATTTGATCACCCCTGACATACAGGCAACTAGCCCGTCTGCCCTTACACATTTCCCTGCCCCTCTTTCCGAGCTTTCAGAATCATTCCAAATTCGTAATGACCAACTCCCTCCCTCTCCCCCCCCCCCCCCCCCCCCCCCCCCCCCCTGGAATCTTAGTAGTACCACCTTAGACCTCTCGGGCTCTACTCTTGGACTCACCCCTCTATCTGATTCTCCCCCCCCTACACATCCATTAACCCTCACCCGACCTTAAGACCTAGTGGCGCGCCTTGATGATCTATCTCTCCAGCTGTACCTTCTTACTGCCGAACTTCAGGTCTTGAAGGTCCTGACAATCAAGCATCTCCCCTTGATCAGCTCCCTCCTCTCCCTCCGAAATTTTCCCGTAGGCCCCTCTAGTGTGATACCCCGCCCTGTCCAATATCCTCTCCTCCACACATTTAATACCTTACCTCTGCCTAACATAGACTCACGGCCTAGAAGGACGAAGACCGATCTTGCATATAAAGACATCAAGGATCTACTCTCCTTTTACTCCCTTAATCTAGTCACCAACAAGACTACTCTCGGTCGAATTCAGGCCATTCACCCTAACCTGAGCAGAGAACCCCTACTCAACCTCAGAGTCCTAAATAACGACAACCTCAAAAGAGTGAACATCACACAGATGCCTCCCCCCCCCCCCCCCCCCCCACACAGGGACGACTCAAATGCACACTTCTCAACTGCAGATCAGCCAGTAAACACGCCTCGGATATCTTCGACCTCATTCAATACCAGGAGATAGACATCATCATCATCATCCTTTCTGAAGCTTGGTTGAATTCCGCCTCCTCTCCTACACCTCCTAGTGCCTCCTCCCCATGACAAAATAGGTCTCGACAGAGCGAAAAAGCAGGGCGGTGGCCTAGCTTGTATTCATCGGAGCACTCTCTCGATCTCTCACTCCGAGACCTCTGCACCCTCCTCCAGTGAATACCTCTGTCCCAACATTTTAAGTAATCACATCCCGATATGCAAACTCCATACTTTCTATCCCCCCCTGGGGGACAATCTCTCCTTCATCGAACAATTACTGGAAATCTCTCCGGTAATGTTGAATCCGCAGTTGCCCAAATCTTCCTCTGTGATTTCAACCTTCATTGGTCTAACCCCAATGATCAAGCTGCTACATGCCTTAAATTATTCTTAGATGATCACAAGCTGACCTAATACTGTGACAGGCCAACGCATAATAAAGGAGAAATCCTGGATCTCATCATCTCCAAAGGAAACACAATATCTCTGGATGACATCTCCCCTTGCGACTGGTCTGACCATCACATCATCCTCTTCTACATTAACCGGGAGGTGTCTGCGAGGGAGCCTCTATCGAAGAAGCAAAAGGTTTGGGAAAAGAGACCGTAGACATATCAATACAGCTGAACTAGCAATCCAATGTAAACTTGCCCTTTCCGTGTAAGCTGTCAAGCCAGAGGTTCACTTACTTACGGACTTTTACAACTATACTATCTCAAGTATCATGGACTCCGTTGCACTGATCCAACAAAAAAATGTATCGACAAAAATCTCGAAACCGTAGTTTAACGACAACCTAAACTCTGAAAGACGCAACATAAGGGCAACTGAACGATCTTGGAAATCCAATCCTTCCTCAGATCAGCTAAAAGTCCTCAGAACGGTAAGGAGCTCCTATAACAAACAAGTCTAGAGCACCAAGGCCGAGTACCTCAGATCTCACTTAACCAAGCCTCTAATCGTCCTAGAAAACATTTTGAAATTGTTAAACAATCGTGTGACGCACCCACTCGGTCTGACCCAGGACACAGCCCACCCTCTTGCGACGCTTTGGCTATGTTTTTCTTCGAGAAATCGAGACTCGTCAATATCGAACTGGAATCTAAAAAGGCCTCTCTACCATCCTATTGGCTTGCGCACCGCCCATCCCCTGCTGAACAGCCCGAACGAGCTAGTCTGAGAACCAAAAACAATGCCTCTTGGGACACCTTCACCCCTTTTAGCGAAAGAGACATTAACAAAATTCTTCAGAGTATCAACCCATCCAATCACTTTAATGACCCGCTACCACCCTCTGTCTTCAAAGAAATCAAGGAAGTCATCACCCCTCTCTGGACAAAGATTGTTCAATGCCTCACTGTCTCAAGGTATGATCCCTGACTGCCTAAAAGCAGCTCAGGTTTCCCCTACCTTAAAAAACCGAATGCTGATAGTGCAGACCGTAACAACTTCTGCAGACCGTAACAACTTCTGCCCTATCTCCAACATCACTACTCTGGCCAAACTCCTTGAAAAATATGTCCAGCTTTGTGCTCACATTGAAAATTTCCATCTCCTAGACCATCACCAATCTGGCTTTTGGAGCGGACACGGCACTGAATCGGCTCTCATTCATGTTTTCGATGACCTTCTAAAAATGCTCGACCACAACGAATCCTGCCTCCTAATCCTCCTTGACCTTTCCTCTGCATTTGACACTGTAAATCACGGCAACCTATTATCAGTTCTGGAACACAGGAAGGGCCTCTCTGTTCTGGTGCGGCAATGGTTCTTGTCCTTCCTCCACCACAGATCCCAAAGAATAAAGGTGAACCACTCCCTATCCCAGCCCATGCCTGTATCCATGGGTGTCCCAAAAGGGTCCGCCTTATCCCCCATACTATTCAACCTATTCTTGGAACCACTTGCAAATGCACTAAACTCAATGAACATTCTCGTCCAGATGTACACAGATGACACGCAACTTTACCTGAAAATCTCCTCCCCTGACAATCTCACATCACTCAACACTACCCTCATGAACACTCAACTGGCTATCGGAGAACCACCTCCTACTCAACACTTCCAAAACCAAATTCTTGCTTATTTCTCCTCTGAATCATACCCCCAAAGTAGACCTCTGGATGAACCATCCCACTGCCTTCAACTGCCCCCCCCCCCCCCCCCCCCCCCATCATTATTGATTCAGCCAAATCGCTCGGAATCACCCTGGACAAACACTTACATTTGAAGAGCCACATTAGTAAGGTTTGCAAGGGAGCGAATCACCAGATGAGACTACTCAGGCATCTCAAATCTTTCCTCCCACAAGCTGACTTCAAACAGGTGGTTCAAGCGCTGGTTTTGCAGAGGCTAGACTATGGCAGTGCTACACTGTGTGGCCTCCCGAAATATACCTTGGCCCCACTTAAGGCTGTATTGAATGCGGCAGCCAGACTGACCACGGGCACAAAGATTTGCACACATTTCCCCAGTCCTAAAATCTCTAAATTGGCTGCCTTTTGAAGCAAGAATACAGCTAACGATCGCCTGTCTGACTCACAAAGCTCTCCATCTCAAAACCCCCAAGTACCTATGCCAAAAGCTAGAACTATCTGGAGGTGGTAGACCCCTAAGAAGTGCCAACACCTTCCTTCTGAAACCACAGATATTGCGCAAAAAGAGAACTTGCCAAAGAGCTTTCTCCGTTCCCGCTCCACAGATCTGAACTCTCTCCCGCCTGAAATTTGCAGACTCACCTCCACGGTTGTCTTCAAAATGGAAGTAAAACGATTCCTTATGGGCAAGTTTTTACCCTAATTGGGCTCCGATCATTTGATTGAAGATACTGGACTTACACCCACATCCCTTGTACTGATGTATTATATCCCCTTACCTAATCTTTTCTTCCCCTCCTAGTCCTGCAATTTTTTTTCCAACTAGTGTGATGCTGTGTTGCACCCTTTGTAACTGTCTCCTTTGATATGTATTTGACGCCTGCCTAACCCTGACCATCCGTAATTGTGAAGCGCTCCGATATCCAATGGTGTCCTCCTGTTTATTATTTAATGGTAAAATCAATTGAGTATCATCTGCATGATTAATTAATTTGATATTGTGGGTTTTTATAAGTGAAATCAGAGGCTTAATATAAACATTAAACAGGATAGGGCTAAGGGAGGAGCCCTGTGGGACACCATGAGTCGTCTTTCTGAATGTAGAGAGAAACGGGGGAGAGATATGGCTTGACAGCGGTTAGACAGGTATGACTTTAGCCAGTTTAACATTGGTCCCCCCCCCCTACACCCACTGCTGAAAGCCTGGACACAAGAATATGATGATTCACTGTGTCAAACGCGGCCGATAAATCTAGAAGGACAAGGACAACCGATTGCCCGTTGTTGGTAATCGTCCGTAGTTCATTGGCAGCGCAGGCAAGAGCAGTCTCTATTCCATTGCCAGGACGGAATCCAAACTGCTGTTCCTCAAGCCATACAGTCTCTTCTAGGTGTTTTGACACTAGTGAGCTTATGTAGCTTTCCAGGATTTTTATAGGGAAAGGTAGAAGGGAAATAGGTCTAAAATTAGACAAATCGGCAGGATCTGAGAGCGTTTTCTATTCATGATTTATGGTTTAAATCTCTTTATTGATTTCAAGCAAACATTGAACAACAACCACCCTCGATTCTAGAGGCACAATACCATTGAGGCAACTGGGTTGGCAGACGTAGCTAAACTACGGGTGGTAAACATAAACAGAGGACAGAAAATTATAAAAATAATAATAAAATCATACAAAACCTCAATGCTACCTCCCCCCTCCCGTTCCCTCGTCCGCTACAACTGGTCAAGTGAGGGGCAGCCTCTAAAGGATCAACGCCGCCGCTTGCGGCGATTCTGGGAAGTATCCTTCGGAATCTGGGTGTCTGCTAGGCATAGTAACCGCAGATAGCGGGGACAGGTCAGCTCACGGAATTCAGACACCAGTAGGGTGAGGAAGGGCCTCCACAACTCTGGGAATTCGGATCCTCTGCCCGCTAAAGTGAGTGTTAGTTTCTCCATACCCAGCACCCCCCAGAGTCTCTGGAGCCATCCAGAGTGTGTCGGGAGCTGGGCTGAGCGCCAGTGTATCAATATGTTTTGTGTCGCTGCGCCTAAGGCGATGGCCATCAGCCTACCCCTCCGGGATTTGAGTGGGTACGTCAATGGGTTGGGTAAGCCCAAAAGGATGTACGCGGGGAAGCGCGGTAGCTCTGTCTCAAAGTGCAGGTCAATGTCATCCAGAACCTGGGACCAGTATGGTTGTATACAGGCACAGCTCCATAGAACGTGCACTAGGGTGCCCACCTCTCCACAGTTCCTCCAACACAGCGCGCTCCGGCGAGGGTCAAAGCGATGCAAGCGTTCTGGCGTATAATACCAGTAAGTGGCAATTTTGGTTAGAGTCTCCGTGAGACCCATGTGGTAGGCAGAGTGCCGCGCCCTATGGTAGATACCGTCCCATTCCTTGTGGCTTAAGGATCTGCCCAGGTCCCTTTCCCACCGAGCCCGGCCTGCGTTATGTGTGTGCGGTGGAGTCCAGAAGCATTTTGTAGAGGTCAGAGATTATTTTCTTATTGGACGTGCGCGTCATCAGCCATTTTTCATAAGGGGTCAGGAGACGCTGCGCCTGGGGCCTAACCTGTTGGTGGAGTGCCCAGTGTCGGACTTGTAGATAAGGCATGCGCTCTGATTCCGGGAGGCCATAATGCTCCTTGAGTTGCTGGAACGTGATTATGCCTTCAAAATCGAAAAGATAGCCCAGGGACCTACAAGAGGAGGAGCGCCAGGCGCGAAAGGCCTGGGCATCCGCACCAGGGCGGAACTCTGGATTGTCGAATATTGGGGTAAGCGGTGACGGAAAGGAGGTCAGTCGGTGGGCAAGGTTAGTGCGATCCCAGGATTCCAGCACCGTGCCCGTGATGTAGGAGGCATAGAGATTGGGCGGCCTATGCTGCTTGCGGAGGAAGGGGATGCCCTGCAGCGGTCTGGCCGCTACCGCTTGGTCTTGAAACAGCCAGTGTTTCTCTGATTCCAATTGGTGCCATTCCACCAAGTATCTAAGCTGAGCAGCATGGTAGTATAGTTGGAGGTCGGGCACCCCCACCCCCCCCCCGTTCCGGCGGGAGAGTCGCCACTGCATGTCGGAATCGGGGCTTACGGCCATGCCAGATAAAGCGCGCCAGGTCCGTCTGGGTCTGTTGGAGCCAGCCGGGCGGTGGGCGGAGGGGAAGAGTCTGGAAGAGGTACAAGACCTGCGGGAGGACCGTCATCTTGATGGCCGCAATCCTGCCTAGCCAGGAGAGCGTATAAGTTTTCCATCTGCGCAGTTCCGATCGAATACGGGAGCGGAGATCAGAGTAGTTAAGGTCCGCGGTGGCCTGAAGGGTCGGAGCCAGGTGAATGCCTAAATAGGGGATCGAGGCGGCTGCCCAGCTCAGAGTATGCTCTGCCTGAATATGGGCCAGGGTGTGGGAGGAGAGCAAAACGTCAAGTGCCATGGATTTCTCCAAGTTGATTTTGAACCCTGATCCCCGCGCAAAGCCGTACAGTTCGATGAAAAGAGCGCGAAGAGCTGAGATTGGATTGGATAGGGAAAGCAGTATATCATCCGCGTAGAGACTAATGGTATGGGTGTCGCCTCCAAATTTAATCCCGGTGATGAGGGGGTGCCTCCGCACCCTTGAAGCCAGGGGTTCCATATAGAGCGCGAACAGGAGGGGTGACAAGGGGCACCCCTGCCTGGTACCCCTCCCAATGGGGAAGCGGGAGGAGGTATAGCCATTCACCCGGACCGTCGCCATAGGGGAGCGGTAGCAGTTTAAAATCCTGGTGCGTAGCTTCTCCCCAAGCCCGGCGCTCTCCAGAACCATCTCGAGGTATGGCCAGTGCACCCTGTCGAAGGCCTTCTCCGCGTCAATGGCCAAGAGCATGTATTCCCCTTGCGTACGGGACGCCTTCTCAATCAGATGCAGGATGCGCTTAGTGTTGTCGCTTGTCTGCCGCTGTGGAATGAAGCCCGCCTGATCCGGTTCAACCAGGTAGGCCATGTGCGGTGCCAGCCGGGCCGCGAGTATGCCAGTGTACAGTTTAATGTCTATGTTCAACAGGGAGATGGGCCTGTAGGCGCTGCAAGCCGTCCGATCCTTCCCAGGTTTGGGGATAACGACTATCGCGGCCTCTAGCATTTCGCTCGGGATGGCTCCCGCTTGATCGAAGGTGTTGAATAAACTCGTCAGGAGAGGGGCTACTTGATTGCAAAAGGTCTTATAAAAGGCAGCTGTGTAGCCGTCTGGGCCCGGCGATTTACCCAACTTAAGGCGGGAGATCGCCGAGACAACCTCCTCCACTCGAATATCCTTCTCCAGGAGATCCACCTGCACAGAAGGCAGGGACGGCATGTGGGCCCCCGCAATATAATCAGCGCAGGCCTGAGTCTCGAGGGGCTCTCCGGAATAGAGGCCCGCGTAGAAGTCGCGGAATGCCTCCGCTATATCGGCGTAGTCAGTTACGGGTTCCCCCCCTAATGTCCGGATCTCGCGGACTCCCTGCCTTTGTCTGGTCTCCCGCAGTTTGTTTGCCAGCAGGCGGCCGCACCTATCCCCTCCCGTGTAGTATGCGCGTCGAAGCCTGATCGCGGTGAACTCAGCCCTGTCCTGATCCAAGGCAGCGAGTTGCTTTCTTTCTATGCAGAGCTGCCGCCAGGCCCGGGAAGCACCGGTCCTCTGGTGCATTTGTTCAAGCTCTGAGACGCGCTGGGAAAGTTCCGCCCGCTTGCGGCTGCGCTCGCGGTTCTGGGCAGAGGCGATGGCTATAAATTCCCCCCTCAGGACAGCCTTCAGCGCCAACCACTGTGTCGCTAGAGTCGTATCCGGGTTAGCATTGAGAGTGAGGAAGTTTGAGATGGCTTTCTGGAGCTGTTCAATGGTCGAGGGGTGGTGTAGCAGTGTATCGCGCAGGCGCCAATGTCGGAGAGGTTGCAGGGATGGCGGGAGCTGGAAGGTGGCCAGAACAGGGGAGTGATCGGAGAGGGAGGCCGGTAGGATGTCAGTGCTCAGTGCGTGGGCCTGAAGTGATGAGGAGCTGAGGAAGTAGTCTAAGCGTGCATATGTTTTGTGTGCCCCCGAGTAGAAGGAGTAGCCCCGACTAGATGGATGAAAGTGGCGCCACAGGTCCGACAGTCCCAGATCACGGAGACGAGCGCGCCCGGCAGCCGAGAGGACACCCGCCTGACCAGTTCTCTGACCGGACCGGTCCAATGCGTTGTCAAAGACAATATTAAGATCACCGCCCAGCAGCAGACAGCGGCCCGAAGCGGCGGCCGCTTCGTCAAGAGCGTTGAGGAGGAATGCAATCTGCCCTTCATTAGGTGCATAGATGGAGCCAACATCCAGAGTCACCCCCCCCCAGTGAGAATTGATAGGTGAGGAGTCGACCCCTGACCTCCGCCCCCTTGTGTAGGACCCTGCCTGTGAAGGAGCTGGAAACCAAAATGGCCACCCCAGCTGTCTTGGAGTTGGCAGAGGAGAACATCTGTGTTGGGAAGGCTCGGGATTTCAATCTGTGGTGGTCCTTTGCCAGTAGATGAGTTTCCTGTAGAAGGCAGATGTCCGCTTTCGAGTGTTCCAGGTAACTAAGGACTGCCTTTCGTTTGACGGGATTATTCAGCCCCCGCACGTTGAGCGTAAGAACCTTAAGGGGGGTGTGTGGCATCTACGGTCCGGTGAGCAAGGCGGAATCGCTGAAGGGCGCTAACTATCCTAAGCAAGTGTGGGGGGCCACTCAAACCCTCTAAGACCTTGTGCAGCATCTGGAGGGGTGCAACAGGGGAGAGCGGACGAGGGATCCCATATCGAAAGAAAAACCCCAAAACCCCTTGCAGAACAAATATATCAATAATAACAAAAACAAAACCCAACAACAAAGTCATCATCTGGTAAGATTGTTCGTCACCTAGGCAGAGCCAGGAGGGCGTCAATGTGGGGCCCATAGTGTGACCAAGAGGGGGAGTATCGGTGCCCCCCGCCGCCCGCCTCCGGTCGGAGACCCCTGGGTCAAGTGCATGTAGCTACAAGTGGCTAGAGCTCACTCAGCCCCCGCCGGTAGCCCGGCCAGCGCGTCCGTCGCCGAGGCCAGAGCGTCCCGCTGATTCTTAGCTATGTCTGTTTTGTTAGGCTTCCAGCCCCGTCTGCGCCCTCCTTGCCGCCGCCATCCCGACGCCGAGGGCCCCGGCTCCGGGTCCGCAGCTCGACTGACCTCCTCCACGTCCGGTGGCACCAAGTCCAGCACTCCGCAGGCCTCGGAGAGCGAACGTAGCTGGTGAAGTTTGCCATCGAGACGGAAGATGATGCGGAATGGGTGTCCCCACGAGTATGGAATGCCCCGCTGCCGGAGACGATCCGTGACAGGGCGGAACTGCCGTCGGCGTTGCAGAGTGATCAGGGCTAGGTCCTGGTAGAGCACCGGAGAGTGCCCCTTGTAGGAGACGGGGTGGAGGGTCCTTGCTTTCGCGAGGATAGCTTCTTTGGTTCTAAAGTCTTGGACGCACACCAGTATGTCCGCTGGGGGGTTGTTGGGCGCTCGGGGCGGACCGACCCTGTGTGCCCTGTCCAGGACGATCTCCGTGTCATCCGGCACTGCCAGGATGTGGCGGAAGAGGCCCACGACTAAGTCATGGAGGTCCGCGTTGTCGTCCGTGGGTTTCACTCCGCGAATTCGGATGTTATGCCTGCGGGACCTATTCTCCAGATCCTCGAGGTGGGTCTGAACATCAAGCTGCTGGTCTCGCAGGCGGAGGAGTTCTTGTTGGATCGTGCTCATGTCTGACACAGTGGCGTCGCTCCTCTTTCAACGCCGCCACTCGCTCCCCCACCTCCTCCACATCCCTGCGAATGTCTTTTATCTCTGCAGTGAGGTCAGCCTTCACTGTCTGTAAATCAGCCCGCAGAGTCTGGAAGAGTGATTCCATGAACGCCTTGGTGACCGGCTCCTCCCCAGCGCCGGGAGAACGCTGCAGGGTCGCCATCTGGGAATCCGCGCTTTGAGTGCTGGGGACAGGCTGAGGGCGCCCAAATATGTCCTTTAGAGGCTTTGATTTCCTCGCCTTGGAGACTGGCATAGCGTAGTGTCCCACAAAGTGACCAGCGCCGAGGGGGCGCGTCGGTGTCGCCGCCGGGGATCAGGGAGCGCAGGGAGGCGGAGACCAGTAACGGCAGGTAGGTTCCCAAACCAGTCACAGGCTATCTCCCGCTGTCGCCCCTCGGGTCTGGTGGCAGTGTCTCGGAGGGGGCGTCGACCAGGTAGGCACGTCTCCCAGCAAAGGCCACGGGGGGGGAGGGGAGCCACGTGCGCCCGCAGGCCAGTGCCCGAACGGGGCCCGCTGTCTATGCCACTGGCCGATTCCGGCGGTACCCTCAGCCCCCGGGGCGCACCTCCGCCGTCGCCCCCAAAGTTCCAAGTCCGGGCACCCACCGGGCCCCCTGGCTCTCACCTTGCTCCTGCCGCGACGCTCCTGTGACTCACCGCCCTCCGAGCTGCCTCCGCGAGCCCACGCGCACAGGGCGAACAGTCAGGCCTCCACACTCCCCGGGCGTCGCAGCCAGTCTCTCCGTGCAGGTCCAGGAAGGGGAACAGATACTCGGGTCCGGATCCCGCAGAGCACCCCAGCCGGTCTCGGTCCGCGTCCAGCCGCCGGCGCTCCAGTCGCAGCTCTCCCCAGCGCCGGGCAGCCTCCAGCACCGGTCCGCCCGTCGACCCCTCGGGACAGAGAGGGGTCCCGCTCCAGCGCCAGCAAGATTCCGGGCACAGGCCTCGGTGAGTCTCAGAAGCCGCTCCGCCGTCCAGGGCCACCCCTCCTCGCCACCCGGGCCTCCGCAGTCTCCGACGCTCGGTGGGGGCGGCCCGCGATCAGGCCCCCAGGCAAAGGCCGGGATTGGGGTAGCTGGCCTCGGCAGGCCTCACTCGGGCCTCCGCGTTGGTGAAGCCTCCGCCGGGGACCGACCACCGCAGGCCGCGTCGCCTCTCAGGGCTCCTCCTCCCGCCGTCGCCAACTGTGGTCGCCTCCCGCTCTAGTCGGAGCCAGCGGGCCCCCTGGGCAGCCCCTCGCCGTGATCTGCAGACGGCCACGGGTCTCCCTGAAGCTCTCAGATGCTAGTTTCGGCGGGCGGCGGGCAGGAGCTCCGAATCCTGCGTCCTACCTCGCCGCCATCTTGGCCACGCCCCCTCTATTCATGATTTAGAGGTTTTTTCACTCTTGATAATTTGAAATGTTGTTTCAGAAAAAAACTTCTTTTGTATCTTTCCCAGCCCTGAAGAGTCGTGGGTTTATCTTTTCCCCGACGAAACACGTGTCAGCTGGTCATGCTGCTTGGATGATTAAAAACCACGTGTTCATATCAGAATTACCTGTCTTCATCTCTGTACTTACTTTTGTCAACATTGTCTTTATGATCATATGTGTGCACAGGATTGTTTAGATTGTTGTGTTGTGGGGCTTTGTCCTACGCATATTAAGGGGTTTTAAGGGTTTTCCCCTTCCTGTTTTGTACCATAACACTCATGAGCTTGTACCCTACATGTTTTACTTGCAGAGCGCCTTTTCTTCCTAATTGTCAATACCCTTGTCGAGTTTTTTTTGCGTTTTAACTGTGGCTTGACTACTGCTTTCTTCCAGCAACCGGGTACCGTCTGGGTTTCAAGAGAATGATTGCAGAGTTGTCGGAGGGGACCTGCAAACTCTTCTTCCCAAAATAGCCACTGCTTTGGGGGCATGGGGTCCAGCGGGGATCCCGATTTAATAGCACTATACAGGGTTTGTAGGAGAGTAGGGTCTGCTATCCTATGGTCACCCCAAATTTTTGCTTTTTGCTTCACTGGTTTTTGACATATTGAGGCTGTGGGCCTGCCAATCAGACCCCCAGCCTGCTGTTCTCTCTACTAAATTAAAACTATGCACCCTAGGTGCATAACCAATTGGAAGTGGATCACCCTGTCAGCCCCTGTACCAGTGTACACTAGGTACCCAGGGCATTGGTGTACCCAAGGCCTGCCAAGGGCTGCAGCATGTATTATGCCACCCCAGGCTTGGCCTAACAATCTGACACAACTGGCTGATCACTCAGCTGGGGTAAGTTGGTGTAATCACCTCTTACTTAGGTGTAGTATACCTATACCTAACCTTAAATGGGACACCTGGTAACCTATGAGTCACTCCTATGGCAGGCCTTAACAATCCTGAAGGCAGAGTGCTTGGTTCCATGTGAGATGGTGCTCTGGCATGAGCTGAGCCTGTCTGCAGTGGTCGGAACAACTTCCTTCTACTGTTTCCAGATATCGTCATACCATATACTCTTAAGTGCATTATGAACCTCGCGGTTAAATGCTATCTTTGGTTTGGCTTTATCAAAACATGTCGAGTAAGGTGTCATACGAATTGGAATACTAACCCCTCGCCAATTCTGGCGACGGGGTTAGCATTCCACCCTTCTAGAGGGACACGACATGTACAGTACCTGAAACCCGGGTAAAATCAGACATAGCCTCAGCTCCACAAAATGGATGCTGCCACCACAGACACAAGTCTGCCCTCCTGCTGCTGGGAGTCCTTCCAGCTTGGGAGGTGTGGACAAAGGGTTTCCTGCCAGGGGAGGTGCGTGCACCACCCCAGACAGGATTTTGTGTATTGGTCAGGTAGGGCTTGGAAGAAACCAGACATGCCTGTGGCTCACAAGGAGCCTCGGTGCATATGCCAGTTCAAACCGGTCCTGGGGCACACCAGTCCCGGGCCTGGGGCGAGCTGGACAAAGGATTGGGGGTGTAACCACCCCCCTTCCTGGTCCCACCCATAGGGAGGGACCTAGCAGGTAGTCCGGCCCCTAGAATCCGAATAAAGGTAGGAGCTGTGTCCTAAGACTTCAGACATCCTGGAATCAACTTGAAACTAAGAAGAAGACGGGAACTTCGACATTCTGCTGCACAGAAGACTGAAGAAAATCTCCCCTGTGGTCAGGGAGTGACCACCTTGCTAACGCAAGCACCATCCAGCGAATCACCGTCTGCTTTGCCGCCGCCTCCCGCCGGAGCCCGAGCCCAGAGACTGACAAGACCTGGACCTCCAGACCTCTCACCGCCCGATCCACAGTCCCTGCAAAGAGGAGACCCGTGGAGGCACCGAGACACGTGGAGCCAGCCATCTTGAAACGACTACGACAAGCTGACCAGTGCAACAACCGAGGCTCCCTCCAAGTTGTGCTTTGGGTCCTGAGAAGCCCAACCCTCGAGCAGCATCTGCACCAAAGGTGAGCCCTCCAGCATCTCCACGATCTGCGTGGGGCCCTTCTGCATTTTGCCACTCGACGCGCCTAACCGGTTGCTGGCCCGCTGGCTAGTGGCCATCTTGGCGACGAAATCTACGACAAACACCGCTGGTCTGGTTGCTCCAGACTGGCCCTTGCTCCCCTCCAAAGGAGCAATCCCTCTGACCTTGCTGGTCAGAACCAACAGCTGATTTCCGAATCCTCCTGCAATTGCTTTTGCCAAGGCTTGTTTGCTTCGATCAAGTCGCCGACACCGCCGACAGCGAGAGCCTGCGTGGGACAGCTCGTGAGCCGACTCCTGGACGTCGTCGACCTTCAGGGACCACGTGGCTGCGGAGACAAGCTACCCCTCATCACCTGTTTGCACCCGACATCGCCTGGTACCCACCTGGTGCCACGCTGGTCACTGGCTAGTGACTGTGAACACTGTCCCCTCTGCTTACAGGTCTTCAACATCTCCGATCCACTCTTGGATCCACTGCATCTCTTCCCGACCGACCGCCTGCAGCATCTTTGTCCCAGGCTCAACGGAACAGATAGAAGAAACCCGACGCACTTTGAGGCCTATGCACCCGCTTCCTGTGGGTGAGGTAAAGCTGGTACTCCGGTGCCCATGTGTAGTAATACATCTCTAGTGCCTGTGTTCCAAATCTTAAGTTCCTAGGTCATCCGGAAGATTCCTTTTGCAGTAACTTTGTACTTTTTACGCACCCATTGAAACCTATGGGAGCACGCGTGTGACTATTTGCTCTGCACACGCCACCCGTGGACCTCCTGGTCACTAACTGACGTTAGCTCCTTGTAGGCCCAGCGATTCTAGAGGCCCTAGGCCTTTTCCCTTTTCTGTTCGTGGTACTTATACCACTATTTTAGTATATGGTTCGAGTGGCCACCAGGGCCTATCCATATAAAGTGCAACTTCTGTGTATTCTGTGATAATCTTGTTTGACGATTTGTGCTCCTGTGCTCATAAAGAGACTAGGGGTTACTTTGAGAAATAAATACATATATATTTTGAATATATATCTGTGTGGTGTCCTTTCATTGGTATAAAAGGGGGTTACATTTGGTAAAACAGCTGGCTTAACACGCATCACGAGTTTAGCCTCAAAGACTGCTTAGCCTACGCTACCACTAGGGCAGCTGGTCCGAAAAGGTTGACTTACAACCACACCATAAGGGTTGCTTGGCATGGTACAAGGTGATCACTTTAACTAGTGAGCATCATATACCAGGCCAACTTCTCACATTGGTGAGCAGCGGTTGGATTTGAGCTTGCTGTGTTTTACCATTGTAATCTCTTGGTTACCAATTGAAAGATCACATAGGTACCTGTAGGTACATATAAAACAAGATTAGATATACTTAAGTTCTACTGAACTTAGTTGTTGTAGAGCAAAGGGAGTAGCACACCCTGACTACAACTACTAGATAGGTTTAGTAGGTAAACCCAAGTGTAGGTAGATTGCAACACATCCACCCACACTTAAGAGCAATGGCCGGGGCAGAGGGGTCCACTGTACCCATCTCTGTTGAGAGTGACCCCCAGAGGGCACCATCCAGCTTTGCTACCCTTAATCAGAATGAGCTCAGGCATTTGGCAACTCTTAGAGGCCTTAAACAGCCCAAGAACCCAAACTCTGCTGAGCTCAGAGAGCTCTTACAGAATGATGAGAATCAGAGAGCACTCAAGAAAGCTTCCCAGTTAGCCCCCTTAGGGACAGGAACAGGAGGCCCCCCTTCTAAAGATGCCACTGAAGTACCCCTTCCCAATAGTCACCCCTTAGATGGGATGCCTACCACAGAGGATGAGAGTGAAAAGGATACTGACAGTAGTGAGGATGAAGGGAGAACTAGCCCAGTGCCAAGTGTTATACTTGGCCCAGCTAAACCAAGGCTATTGGGGACTGACAGTGGGTTCAACCCACTGGATCTCCCCAGTGGACTTAACACAGGGCTGGGAAGGCAAAGGAATCGCTCAGGTGACTCCAATGCTTCCCATGGCTCTAGAGGCTCTCAAGGTCACTCCAGGAGAAGGATGACCACCCCTCAGAGGAGGGAACATGAGGCCAAGATGCAAGAGGCCCAGCTGAGGATCAGGAAGCAGGAGCTAGAAGTAGCCCTGATGGAAGAGAAACTTAGCAAGGCTAGACAGCATAAAGAGAGTGGGTCTATACCCACTGGTGGCAGCATTGTCCCTAAGGACAAAGATAGGGTTTTCGACAATAGAAACCTGTCTAAGGTTGTGCCCCCCTACAAAAGTGGGGATGACATCCACAAGTGGATAACTGCTCTTGAGAGAGCCTGCAAAGTACAGCAGGTTCCTGAAGATCAGTGGGCAGCAATCCTCTGGCTCTCCTTTGAAGGAAGAGGCAGAGACAGACTCCTCACTGTTAGAGAAGAGGATGTCAGAAACTACAGAGTCCTGAAGAGTGTTCTAGTTGATGGGTTAGGCTTAACCACTGAGCAGTACAGGTTAATGTTCAGAGACACCCAAAAGACACAGACTCAGGACTGGTCTGAATACATTGAATGTGCCACTAAGGCTTTGGAGGGTTGGTTGCTGGGAAGTAAGGTATCTGATTTTACAGGATTGTATAATTTGATGATGAGAGAACAGATTTTAAATAACTGTCAAAACCAGCAACTGCATCAACACTTGGTTGACTCTGATCTGACCTCTCCCCAAGAATTGGGAAAGAAGGCAGACAAATGGGTCAGAACCAGGGTTAAGCAAAAGAACCAGAACCAGGGCCAAGGGGGTGATCAGAAGAAAACAGACCAAAAGGGTGGAGATCAGAAACCTAAAGACCAGAAGTCTTCAACAGGGCCCCAAACTACTGCTAAGGAGGGTGGGTCCCAACAGTCCAAGAAGAAGAAAGAAGGTCAGAAGAAACCCTGGTGCAATCATTGTAAAAATACAACTCACTGGACTAGTGATTGCAAAAAGGGTGGAGCCCCCAACACTGTTGCCCCTAAGGCACCTGCTCCCAGTACTACTGTTAGCAGTGTTGGTCCCCAGACAAAGGGTGTAGTGGGAATCACTATGGGAACTGAAGGAGATTCTGACTTAGACAGAACCCTTACACAGGCAGTCTTGATCTGTGATGGGGACATTGATTTGTCCCTGACTGTGAGCCCCAGTAACCTGGGCAAGTACAGACAGACTCCTTTAATTAATGACAAAGTGGCTCAAGCCTACAGGGACACATGTGCCAGTGTCACTATGGTGACACCAGGCTTTGTGGATCCTGGACAGTACATACCAGGTGAGAACTACCTGGTGACCAATGCCAGCAATGCCACTACTTCACATAGTGTGGCAGTTGTTAACTTCTCATGGGGAGGGGTAACTGGCCTCAAAAGGGTTGTGGTTAGTGCAGACCTCCCAGTAGAATGTTTGTTGGGCAATGACCTAGAGAGTTCTCTATGGTCAGAAGTGGAGTACAGGACTCATGCAGAGATGTTAGGTATATCATCACATGTCCTTGCTGTGACCAGGTCACAGGCCAAAAAGTGCCTCACTGAACCTCAGGTCTTGGATCCTGGAACAATGGACCAAGTACCTACCAAGAAGAAGAACAGGAGGGTCAAGGCTGTGCCTTCCCCCCTGCCTCAGAGTGATGATCAGCCTTCCCAGGAAGCTGATCTAGAGGACCCTGAAGGAACTGTCCCTGAAGAGCTTGAACCTGATCAGGTTGAGTTTCTGGGGACAGGGGGACCTTCAAGGGCTGACTTGAGGCAGGCTCAGTTATCCTGTCCCTCTCTTGAACCCCTCAGACAGCTGGCTGCTGCTGAGGCTGCTGGGAATGCTCAAGGTACCCATAAAGTGTATTGGGATGAAGGGCTCCTTTATTCAGAGGCTAGAGACCCCAAGCCTGGTGCAACCAGGAGGTTGGTCATACCTCTGCAATTTAGGGGCTTCCTTCTTACCTTGGCCCATGATATTCCTTTAGCAGGACACCTAGGCCAGAACAAGACCTGGGACAGACTTGTCCCTCACTTTCACTGGCCTCATATGAATGAAGATACAAAGGAGTTTTGTCGCTCCTGTGTTACCTGCCAAGCCAGTGGCAAATCAGGTGGCACAACAAAGGCCCCCCTGATACCACTACCTGTGGTGGGGGTTCCCTTTGAAAGAGTGGGAATAGACATAGTGGGTCCCATGGATCCTCCCACTGCATCTGGGCACAGATTTATACTGGTGGTAGTGGATCATGCCACCAGGTATCCAGAGGCAATTCCCCTTAGGACCACTACAGCTCCTGTTGTGGCCAGGGCCCTGCTGGGAGTATTCTCCAGAGTGGGGTTTCCTAAGGAGGTAGTATCTGACAGAGGTACCAACTTTATGTCAGGATACTTAACAGCTATGTGGAAGGAATGTGGTGTCAACTACAAGTTCACCACCCCTTATCACCCACAATGCAATGGGCTTGTTGAGAGATTCAACAAGACCCTAAAGGGTATGATCAAAGGATTACCTGAAAAGCTCAGGCGAAGATGGGACATCCTTCTACCCTGCCTTCTGTTTGCTTACAGAGAGGTCCCACAAAAAGGAGTTGGCTACAGCCCCTTTGAATTGTTGTTTGGGCACCCTGTGAGAGGCCCACTGTGTTTGGTGAAGGAAGGATGGGAGTTACCTCTCAAAAAGCCTAAGCTAGACATAGTGGACTATGTACTTGGTCTCCGCTCCAGGATGGCTGAGTATATGGAGAAGGCATCTAAAAACCTTGAGGCAAGCCAGGCCTTACAGAAAGCTTGGCATGACCAAAAGGCTGTCTTGGTTGAGTATCAGCCAGGACAGAAGGTATGGGTGTTGGAGCCAGTGGCCCCAGCAGCACTCCAAGACAAATGGTCTGGACCCCATACAATCCTGGAAAAGAAGGGAGAGGTCACCTACTTGGTGGACCTAGGAACTCCCAGGAGTCCCCACAGGGTACTCCATGTTAACAGGCTTAAAGCATATGTTGACAGGGCAGACATGGGCTTGCTCATGGCTACAGATGAGGGACAGGAGGAAGAGAGTGACCCTCTCCCAGACCTGTTGTCTCAGAACCCTGAAGATGGCTCAGTTGAAGGAGTGACCCTTGGAGGCAACCTCACTGCCCATCAGCAGACTGAATGTAGACAGGTTCTACAATCATTTTCACATATGTTTTCCTTGATACCTAGTCAAACTGACTGGTGTACCCATGTTGTGGACACTGGTGACAGTCTGCCTGTAAAGAACAAACTTTACAGACAACCTGACCACGTCAGGGACTGTATAAAGGCTGAGGTACATAAAATGCTGGAATTAGGTGTCATTGAACCCTCAGAGAGCCCCTGGGCTAGCCCAGTGGTTCTGGTCCCCAAACCTCACACCAAAGATGGCAAGAGAGAGATGAGGTTCTGTGTGGACTACAGAGGACTCAATGCTGTCACCAGGACAGATGCACACCCTATTCCAAGGGCAGATGAGCTCATAGACAAACTAGCTTCTGCAAAGTTTTTGAGCACATTTGACTTGACAGCTGGCTATTGGCAAATCAGGTTAGCTGAGGAGTCTAAGGCCAAAACAGCATTCTCAACCCCAGGTGGGCATTATCAGTTTGTGGTGATGCCCTTTGGTCTGAAGAATGCACCTGCCACCTTCCAAAGGCTGGTGAACCAAGTCCTTACTGGGTTGGATGACTTTTGCGCAGCATATCTTGATGACATTGCTGTCTTTAGTTCCACCTGGGAGGATCACCTGATCCACCTGAAGAAGGCTCTTGAGGCTCTGCAAAGGGCAGGCCTCACTATCAAGGCTACTAAGTGCCAGATAGGGCAGAGTAAGGTTGTGTATTTGGGCCACCTTGTAGGTGGAGGCCAAGTTCAACCACTGGAGAGTAAGATACAATCCATCAAGGACTGGTCCCCTCCAACCACCCAGACTCAAGTTCGAGCTTTCTTGGGCTTGACTGGGTATTACAGGAAGTTTGTTAAGAACTATGGGTCCATTGTGACTCCTCTTAATGATCTGACATCCAAGAAGATGCCCAAAAAGGTTCAGTGGACAGTAAGCTGTCAAAAGGCATTTGATGACCTGAAGGAGGCCATGTGCTCTGCACCTATCCTGAAAAGTCCTGACTACTCCAAAGAGTTTATTGTCCAAACAGATGCTTCTGAGTTGGGTGTGGGAGCTGTGCTGTCACAACTTAATGTAGATGGTCAAGACCAACCCATTGCTTTTATTAGCAGAAGGTTGACCCCCAGAGAGAAGAATTGGTCAGCTATTGAGAGGGAGGCCTTTGCTGTGGTGTGGGCCCTGAAGAAGCTGAGGCCATACTTGTTTGGCACTCACTTCAAGATTCAGACCGACCATAAGCCCCTCTTGTGGCTAAATCAGATGAAGGGTGAAAACCCCAAACTGCTTAGGTGGTCCATTTCCCTACAGGGGATGGACTTTACAGTGGAGCACCGGCCAGGTACTGACCATGGGAATGCAGATGGTCTCTCCAGGTACTTCCACTTAGGACATGAAGACGAGACTGGTCAAGGCTAGTTTAATGTCCCAGCGTTTGGGGGGGGGGTTGTGTAGGAGAGTAGGGTCTGCTATCCTATGGTCACCCCAAATTTTTGCTTTTTGCTTCACTGGTTTTTGACATATTGAGGCTGTGGGCCTGCCAATCAGACCCCCAGCCTGCTGTTCTCTCTACTAAATTAAAACTATGCACCCTAGGTGCATAACCAATTGGAAGTGGATCACCCTGTCAGCCCCTGTACCAGTGTACACTAGGTACCCAGGGCATTGGTGTACCCAAGGCCTGCCAAGGGCTGCAGCATGTATTATGCCACCCCAGGCTTGGCCTAACAATCTGACACAACTGGCTGATCACTCAGCTGGGGTAAGTTGGTGTAATCACCTCTTACTTAGGTGTAGTATACCTATACCTAACCTTAAATGGGACACCTGGTAACCTATGAGTCACTCCTATGGCAGGCCTTAACAATCCTGAAGGCAGAGTGCTTGGTTCCATGTGAGATGGTGCTCTGGCATGAGCTGAGCCTGTCTGCAGTGGTCGGAACAACTTCCTTCTACTGTTTCCAGATATCGTCATACCATATACTCTTAAGTGCATTATGAACCTCGCGGTTAAATGCTATCTTTGGTTTGGCTTTATCAAAACATGTCGAGTAAGGTGTCATACGAATTGGAATACTAACCCCTCGCCAATTCTGGCGACGGGGTTAGCATTCCACCCTTCTAGAGGGACACGACATGTACAGTACCTGAAACCCGGGTAAAATCAGACATAGCCTCAGCTCCACAAAATGGATGCTGCCACCACAGACACAAGTCTGCCCTCCTGCTGCTGGGAGTCCTTCCAGCTTGGGAGGTGTGGACAAAGGGTTTCCTGCCAGGGGAGGTGCGTGCACCACCCCAGACAGGATTTTGTGTATTGGTCAGGTAGGGCTTGGAAGAAACCAGACATGCCTGTGGCTCACAAGGAGCCTCGGTGCATATGCCAGTTCAAACCGGTCCTGGGGCACACCAGTCCCGGGCCTGGGGCGAGCTGGACAAAGGATTGGGGGTGTAACCACCCCCCTTCCTGGTCCCACCCATAGGGAGGGACCTAGCAGGTAGTCCGGCCCCTAGAATCCGAATAAAGGTAGGAGCTGTGTCCTAAGACTTCAGACATCCTGGAATCAACTTGAAACTAAGAAGAAGACGGGAACTTCGACATTCTGCTGCACAGAAGACTGAAGAAAATCTCCCCTGTGGTCAGGGAGTGACCACCTTGCTAACGCAAGCACCATCCAGCGAATCACCGTCTGCTTTGCCGCCGCCTCCCGCCGGAGCCCGAGCCCAGAGACTGACAAGACCTGGACCTCCAGACCTCTCACCGCCCGATCCACAGTCCCTGCAAAGAGGAGACCCGTGGAGGCACCGAGACACGTGGAGCCAGCCATCTTGAAACGACTACGACAAGCTGACCAGTGCAACAACCGAGGCTCCCTCCAAGTTGTGCTTTGGGTCCTGAGAAGCCCAACCCTCGAGCAGCATCTGCACCAAAGGTGAGCCCTCCAGCATCTCCACGATCTGCGTGGGGCCCTTCTGCATTTTGCCACTCGACGCGCCTAACCGGTTGCTGGCCCGCTGGCTAGTGGCCATCTTGGCGACGAAATCTACGACAAACACCGCTGGTCTGGTTGCTCCAGACTGGCCCTTGCTCCCCTCCAAAGGAGCAATCCCTCTGACCTTGCTGGTCAGAACCAACAGCTGATTTCCGAATCCTCCTGCAATTGCTTTTGCCAAGGCTTGTTTGCTTCGATCAAGTCGCCGACACCGCCGACAGCGAGAGCCTGCGTGGGACAGCTCGTGAGCCGACTCCTGGACGTCGTCGACCTTCAGGGACCACGTGGCTGCGGAGACAAGCTACCCCTCATCACCTGTTTGCACCCGACATCGCCTGGTACCCACCTGGTGCCACGCTGGTCACTGGCTAGTGACTGTGAACACTGTCCCCTCTGCTTACAGGTCTTCAACATCTCCGATCCACTCTTGGATCCACTGCATCTCTTCCCGACCGACCGCCTGCAGCATCTTTGTCCCAGGCTCAACGGAACAGATAGAAGAAACCCGACGCACTTTGAGGCCTATGCACCCGCTTCCTGTGGGTGAGGTAAAGCTGGTACTCCGGTGCCCATGTGTAGTAATACATCTCTAGTGCCTGTGTTCCAAATCTTAAGTTCCTAGGTCATCCGGAAGATTCCTTTTGCAGTAACTTTGTACTTTTTACGCACCCATTGAAACCTATGGGAGCACGCGTGTGACTATTTGCTCTGCACACGCCACCCGTGGACCTCCTGGTCACTAACTGACGTTAGCTCCTTGTAGGCCCAGCGATTCTAGAGGCCCTAGGCCTTTTCCCTTTTCTGTTCGTGGTACTTATACCACTATTTTAGTATATGGTTCGAGTGGCCACCAGGGCCTATCCATATAAAGTGCAACTTCTGTGTATTCTGTGATAATCTTGTTTGACGATTTGTGCTCCTGTGCTCATAAAGAGACTAGGGGTTACTTTGAGAAATAAATACATATATATTTTGAATATATATCTGTGTGGTGTCCTTTCATTGGTATAAAAGGGGGTTACATTTGGTAAAACAGCTGGCTTAACACGCATCACGAGTTTAGCCTCAAAGACTGCTTAGCCTACGCTACCACTAGGGCAGCTGGTCCAAAAAGGTTGACTTACAACCACACCATAAGGGTTGCTTGGCATGGTACAAGGTGATCACTTTAACTAGTGAGCATCATATACCAGGCCAACTTCTCACAGGGTTTTAAAAATATCGCTGGAGATGGGATCCAATCTATTGAGTGTCAGACGGCACCTCAACAGGAAAAGGATCTGAGGAGGGGGGGGGGGAACTGAATGCAACTTCAATTAAACAGGGCTTTGAAAGTGTGCACTAGGGTGTTTGACTGTTGGTGATTTATTAATCCCTTCCAGAATAGCTGTGATTTTATTGTTGAAGTATTCCGACAGATTATCACATAATATCTGTGAGGGTTTGATCACTTGCTTAAAGCGGGATGGGGCGGTGAATTCTTTAAGGATTTCAAAGGTTTTCCTTGCTTTATTAGGGGCTGTGGTTATCTGCTCATAGAAATAGTTTGCCCTCACCTTCCTTAGTTTGTTTTTAGATACACCCAGTTCTTAAAATAAGCTCATCTCCCTCAAGATAGTAACGCTTCCATTTTCTTTCCAGTTGCCTGCATTTAAGTTTGGCGTTTTTCAGCGTAAGGTTGTACCAGCGGGCTGAGATATTTTTCGATTCTTTAGGGTGATCAGGGGTATGATTTCATCTAGACTTTTTATGATTTCCCTTTCGAATCTATGATAGTTGGCCTCCGTGGAGCCGGTTGGTGAGAAATATAGGTTCTTAATAAAGGGTTTAGTTTTAATTTCGGGGAGCTTATTCCATGCTCTACCTTCTACTGGAATTGCTACTGGCTTGGTGAGAGAGCAGCTTTTAGCCAATTGCAGGTGAAAAGTAATCAGTGAGTGGTCGGTCCAGCAGAGAGTAATTATATGCACTATTGAAGTGAGATTTTCAGGAGAAAATATAAGGTCCAGGGTGTGGCCCGCTAAATATGTGGGGTCCGCAACCTGTTGTTTAAGACCGATTATTTCGCAGGTACTACGCAATTCCTTATATATTGCCAACAGGTTTTCTTCTGCCCAGAAGTTAAAATCTCCCAGCAGAAAAAAGTTATTATGCGTGATCCATAGGTTAGAAATGTTGTGTAAGAGGGAGGGAAGGGCAGAGGTTACAGCCGTGGGTGGTCTGTAACAGAGGACTCCTGTGGCCAGAATTTCTTTCCTAGCCTTTATCAGAAATCCAAGCTGTTCTATTCCCTCTACTTCATCTATGAGAAAGGTGTCAAAATCCAAGTTGTCCCTGTGGAGAATGCCTAGTCCCCTGCCCTTTTTACCAACGCAAGGGTTGAGGAACCCGTTCAACCCGTCTGGGCATGCTTTATCTAAATCAGAAAGCGAGTCCCCTGTGGACCAAGTTTCCATAATAAACAGTTTATCGAACTTCCCCGTATCTAGCAGTGTATTGACTTCTAGCGCATGTTTAGTGTGAGATCTAGCATTCAGCAGACCACAAATTAGTCAAGCCTTTGAACCATGTTTATTGTAATGGTTTTCACTAGGGATTTCCAGCCTGGGAATAGTCTGCTTACCTATAAGCAGTAGTTTGTCATGTGTATAGTGAAGTCTTTTTAGGTCTCGCTGAGACAGCGCAAGCTGTCTCTTTGAGACATTTTGTAAGTGGGTTTCAAAAGGGCTACCCACATGATTTGGCAGGCCTAAAGCTTGAGTGCACGATGGCGTGCACGTGCACAGCTGCTGCTCGCACTCCCTCCTCCCTTCTCCCCCTCCCTTTTCATCAGCTTTAATCAGGCTCCTCTGATGCTGGCATTCCCCCCTTCCTTCTCGCCCAGCCCTTCTTGTCACCTCGGCTTGTTTATTCGCACGGTCGTGTCACTTTCACGGCCAATGCTTGTTTTCAATGGGGTTGTGGTTGTCACCCTCCCACTATGCACCCGTACTTAACCCCTTCCTTCCTTTGTGTCCCTGAACGCATGGGACGAGCGTTCCCTGTATTACACAGAAGTGTGCAGTTAGGGGGTGTGCTCTGGCGAAGTGGATAGCGCTTTTTATAAATGCAAATTACATTGCAGGTAAAATTCACTTTTATATCCACTCTGAAAGCCATAGGTTTTCAGATTGTACACAGGTTAGGATTTAGGTTAGGTCACTAATACGGCTGTAATTCTTGTTTAACTTGAAAACTGAGCACGGCGCTGCTTCACGGACACCGCGCTCGGTTTATTCATATATTTTTTAACTTTAACACTGAGCACAGCACCCGTTTCAAGGACACCGCGCTCAGTGTTAAAGTTAACAAATATATAAAGAAACCGAGCGCTGTGTCCATGAAGCGGCGCCGCGCTCAGTTTTACACTTAAGCATTTGCAATGCAATCAAACCTATTGCAGTGCAAATGCTTGTTTGTGTACTCTTCGTTCTAGGGTGGTTTGAAGTTCAGCTGGGGAATGGGGATAACATCCGGCTCCCCTGGTGGTGACTTCTCTGATATGGCCGCCCTCAGTGTGAGCACATTCACACCACAGGGTGTAGCGTTGGGAACACAATTTATTGCCTGGTCACCAGCAGGGCACAGGCAAACAGGCGGATGGACTGTGCAGAGGGGCCTGGGGGGGTGGGGGGGGGGGGGGTGACTGGTGGCGGTGAGCGTGGGCTGCTCTGTGGGCCTGTACCCCAGGGGAGTGTGGCAGGTGTGACTTCAAAATACACCGCTCTGCAGCAGCTGCCTGTCCTGCCTACTGGGGCGGAAGCTCTTGAGGTTCACACAGAGCTCCGTACGATAAAACCTACGACGTGCAGGTTACACGCATATCTCTGCTGCTGACATGTCAACCGACTGAACTATGCCACCGACTGAACTATATATAATATAAATATAATACTATAGTATTGAATGTGCCACTCCGAACAGAAAGTGATCGAAACATTGCTAAGACAGCCTTTGGAAACAGTACTGAAATCCCTTTTAAAACATTATTAAAACACGTACAACAATTTAATAAATATTTCCTTAAGTGGTGTTTCAAAAGTTCCATTTTATTTATTCTAATTTTCTCAGCTCTAGCATTAAAATATCACAGTGGACAGCTGAATAATGTTATACCCTAGACTGACTCGTGCCTGCATCCCACGTTCCAAATAGTGACCGATGTGATGGTGAAAGTCTGCACTGTTCCTATGCCAGACCTTTAAACCATGCAAGGTTCCCCTACAGTGTCCTCGGAGCTGCTGATTTACATCAGTCTAAAGTCAACAAAGTAGGACCGCGTCCATCCCACAAATCTCTGACCGTTTATCCCACACAAAAGGAGAGCTATTTAACTAAGCACTAGATAAACTCGGAGGATCGCTACCGCTGCGCCTAAAATAAACACGAATCGGGGATGAGGGAAGCGGCAGAAAATGCTGCCCACGCTCAACAATCAATTGACGGATTGGAGAAACACAAAGAACACAATTCCTGAACAACTTTGCTAACACCTTGTTTAATGTAACTGGTCTCCATTCAAAGCGCTCCAATACCTTTCGGGTAGAGTTGGCGCTATGCAAAAACAAACAATAAACCTGAATAATTTAATAGCAGTAACGACGAGTGCAGCACAGGAAAATCACCCTTTATGTCAGTAGGAAACAAGTTAGACCATTCATTTCACTATTCGGCAAAAGGATATTAGTGACTTAGGGCGCCTAAAGGTAAAAAGAGCTCAGTTTTATGAATGATTGTGTCATACATTCACTCACACCAGTGTAACTCTCGCTCATTTGTTTTCCTAAACCACAGACTAATATATATGTATGGAAAGCAGCAACTAACCTCATCGAGTGTAGAAAAAAGAAAATGTCAGCATGCTCCTGTCATGCTAATGCAACTCTAGAAATCAACAAATCTTAGCTCTTTATTAATAAATTACTAGTTGGCAAAACAATATGTGATTATGTAAAGTGTCCAGCACATAATAGGAGTAAAATGCTTTTGTTCAGGTCTGAAATAATAAATATATGTTTCCTGTGGCAAAGGGTCAAGCCCTCTGACATGAGAGGGCGCCATGTCTGTGCTGTACCGCTGTCAGAGAGGGCCACCGAGGCGAGACGCCATGATTGCGGCCCACACCAGCTCGTCTAATGAAAACCAAACAACCTTGTGAATATGTGCGAACACAAAGCTGCGTCACCCGGCTGTTCCTCCTAGGCGTCGGCGCATCATTTATTATATAAATCACCATTTAGATTGACTGAACCCTGCGTTAAAAATAAGAAATGTTTAAATATCTATTCACTGCAGTTCTGAAGGCAACCGTCTGTCTCACAGTTAAAGCAACAACACAAAATTTTACTTATCGGTGGCATATTCGCCTACAAATACAATGCGGGTGGTGGGTGAGTGAGCCGCTCTGATTTATGAGGGTGGGCCGCATTTTTTCCATGATCTACCACTTTAATTACCATCTGTGGTTCGAGTGAAATTGATCAATGTAGAATCCAGGGAAAACTGAGCATCCGCTGCTTGCCCTCATCTGCAGCGAAATATATTTTTTTTAAAGTGCAGCGATATATTGTGCGTTACGGAAAAACGAAAACCCAGTTTACTCCGGACCATTAATAAATCGTCTGGGCCGGTTTTACGGCAGAATGTATCATTTTTTAATTTTTTTTAAAGACAAAAACCCCGGATCGCCTGGTGGGAGTAGAAAACACTGCTATAAAATGAGCCAAAGCAGCATTTGACTAAACCCTGAAATTGTAACTAAAGAGCTTGCCTATGAATATGCCTTGCCTATGTGCTTGTATGATACATTCGCTTCGTTTCCGTAGTAACTGTAATTTACATTGGAGCATAAAACTTCCAGTGTCCTCCACAAAAGGCTCCTCGTTTACTTTCAAACAGGCACGGGTGACAGTCTGAAGAACAAGAGGATAAGCAGGGGCACGGTTTGCATTACAGCTCTATCACAGGCGTGAACAGGGCACTTTTTTTTATCCCCCTTTCCCTTTAGGGTGTGACTGTAAATGTTATCAGTCATTACAGAACCAGGAGCATCATCTACCTCTCATTCTATCCCCCAAACCACCATCACAACAAGCTCTGCACTTCAGCAGGGAGGCCAAGCAGTGGATGCTCATGCATGACCTCTGAGCGCCCAGGCTGGGCAGCTCGGTAGTCCATCCGTCAGAATCCTGCAGGTCCTTCGGGCTCTTGTTCTACAAACCTGGCACCTTTTACAGCAGCAGAATCCAGATTTGCACTAAGTTGCAATATAGTGCGCTAATCACCTGTTGTACGCTGTACGTGGAAACATACTCGCCTGTCCAAGCTCCGCACGAGTCTGGTTTCATTTATGTACAAAGCAATCTGTGGCATGAGAGCATACAGATATAGTTACTATATCACAGCAACACGGATGGCGCCTAACTCCGCCTTAGCCATGCCTTTGTGGCATAGCCAATAGGTCTCGCTTTTGGGACCTTATAAGTATTTAGTTATGCAGCACAATATCCTTGGTGCAACAATATCAACTGTTGCATGGCTAAACACTTATAAGGTCCCAAATGCGAGACCTATTGGCTATGCCAATGCTTGTTTTTGGATGATTCTACAACTGGCAGTATGGCTGGTGCTGAGCGAGGACGGAGCGCGGAAGGGCAGACTGGCTTGCCTTTGGCGCACCCGCTGCACGCGTCCGCTGCGCTCATGCCCCAGCCTGCTCCTAAGTAGCGTCTGAGTGACGCTGATCGACGCTGTGGGCGTGGTGTAGTGGCCCCTGTGAAGTACGGGTGCCGTTACTGGTCAAAATTAAAAAATGCGTGATTAACTTTATTTGCTTGCTCCAAGTGTGGTGTAGCGGTCTAGTCTGCGACGCACACTGCGTGTGACGTCAGCGGACATCCCGTAGCAGCCATGATTCTAGAGATCGGCATTAGCGCGCCGAATTCAACCTGTAAGGAGCTCCGCTCCGGCGCTCCCGATAAGTGATTCAAATAAACGGAGTTACTCCTCCTAGCCTGTGTGAGTGTGCTGCTTACCAAACCCTGAGAAAATCCACGATTTTACACCAAGTAGCATGGTTAATTAAGGGGAAAGGTTCCCTGGCTCAGTGCCAAAATCTATGTGAACAGGTTCCCAAATTCAGTGCAGAGATCTATTTAAAACAGGTTCCCTAACTCAGTGCCAATGTTGATTTAAAAACAGGTTACCTAATTCGATGCTGTAGCGGTCTAGTTGCCGAGAGAGGTTTGGACTACAGGAAGCACCTACACACATTGTAACACTCTCTGGCCAGGCGTGGCCAGAGAGACTATAAATAAACGGGCGGAGGTCGCTCGTGACTTCCGGCCCAGACCTATACCACCAGTGTTGTGTCCCCTCATTGCCTGCTCCATGTGTCCCACGTGGCCCACTAGCAACTAAGCCTGTCGGACCTCCAGCGCTGCACACTACACTGGGAGGTCCCCACACTGGCGACGAGGGTGGGCACCGCCTGTCCGGCGTGGCCCCGTGACGGTGTGGCCCGTTGTGGGAGTCGATCGTTGGCCGTAGCGATCGCTGCCCTGGTGATGCGGGTGCTGCCCCGCGACTGACCTGACCTGCTGTCCTGGGCCTGTGAGCTGCCTGCCTGCTGCTACGGAGCGACTGCATGCTGAAGGTCCCGCGCCTCCTTTGATGCCGGCAGCGCGTGTCACGCGCAACGAGAGCGGCGCCTGCCTGACGGTGAGCTCCACAGCTGGAACGTGATCTGAGGCCGGTATGTGCGCGCACGCATTCCTGCTTGTGCCGATCCCCGCGCATCCCGCGTGTGCTCCTCCCAGCATCCTGAGCGTCTGTGTGCCTCCCCCGAGCGCGAGAGACACAATCATGAAGCATTGGCTAATGCAAGTGAGATGTGGCCTTTGAAGATAATCAAGCATTGGCCCATGCAAGAGTGACTTGGCCTTTGAGGACGTGTCTCTGCACCCAGTTGACTCTCATTATCGTGCATATTCCTTCTTTGGAGAGGGTGATTTTGGGCACGGGTGTGGCAGCACGGTGGAGTGAGGCTGGCCTGTCTCGCCGCAGCGTAGCACGTGGCGTACCCGCTTGCGTTGGAGCACACCCATACGCAGGCCGTGAGGAGCAGTTCATCGCATAGCTACAATGGGGGATCAGGCGGCAAGCACGAGCAGACAGCAAGTGGCAACTGCGCCTGTCATGACACCTACGCATTCACAAGTAAGCGCCCTGCCTCCGTTCAGCGAGCTGATTGACCCTGCGACGGCGTCCCCGAGATGGAAGGTATGGCTGGGCCGCCTCGACAACTATTTCATCGCCACTGGAGAAACGGATGACAAGGTAAAACGCTTGTTGCTGCTACACTTTGCAGGGGACGAGATTTACAAGCTGTTTGCGCACTTGCCAAATACAGGGCCTGCAACAGACTACGACGCGGCAGTCAGAGCTTTGAACGCACATTTCGATCCCCAGCTAAACCCCGACTATGAGAGGTTCAAGCTGCGACAGGCGAAGCAGAGGGAAGGGGAGTCGATGGATGCGTTTCATGCCCGCCTTAGGGAATTGGCCAGCACGTGCACCGAGGATGACCCCGTGAAGGAAGCCAGGGCTCAACTGATCCAAGGGTGTCGCAACAAGACGCTAAGGACACTCATACTCCGTCAACCGCGCATCGCGCTAGAAGACATACTCATCCTGGCCAGATCACATGAGCTGTCTGATGTCCGCGCGTCTGCGATGGAGGCGGCCCTTCACACTGCTGCGGAACCAACGGTCACCGTTAAGACGGAGAGAGCTGACGCACTTCGAACGGTGGCATGCGGAACTCGAGGGAGATGGCCCACCCGAACACCTCCGTGTGGGTTCTGTGGGAAGGAAGAGCACCCTCCAGAGAGCTGTCCAGCGAGGGGGAAGTCGTGCACCAAATGTGGCACTCTGAACCATTTTGCAAGCGTATGCAGAGGAGGGACACGTGTGAGAAGTTCAACAGGAAGAAAGGCGCCATACAAGCAAGTGAAGCAGCTAACACTAGACGAACCGGCGCAGGTAGCGTCCCAACGAGGCGGATCAGGATATCTACGATATGTCGAACTCCTCGTCCGAGGAGGAGGAGGAAGAGTGCCATTTTGTGTCGTTCGTGTGTGACCTGAAGAGTCAGCGTCGCCCTCAACCAACATGCGAAGTTTCGATCGCAGGGACACAAGTCACCGCCCTAATAGACACCGGGGCCTCTGTGAATGTTATGGGGTCTCAACACTACAGAGCGCTCAAGCTGAAACCTCCGCTAATGCCGTCCAAAGTAAGAATCCTCACGTACGGAAGTCAGGTGCCACTTCCGCTAAAAGGGAAAATAACAGCGACTGTGCAGTCGGAAGGCCAGGAAGTCACTACCACGTTCCACGTGGTAGACAAAGAGGCGGACATCTTGATTGGAAGTCACACGGCAGAAGACCTGTCGTTAGTCACGTTCGCCAACGCCGTCAAGACAACGCAAACGGAAGAAATCCTAGCACAGTTCCCACAGTTGTTCCAAGGTCTAGGTACGATCAAAAGGCCTCCTGTCAAGTTAAATATTGACACAGCTGTAAAACCAATAGCCCTACGTCACAGAAGAATACCGTTTCACCTGCGCCCACTGGTCGAGCAAGAGCTGGAAAAGCTAGAACAGCAAGGGGTAATTGAGAAGGTGTCCGGTCCGACCCCATGGGTGTCCCCGATGGTAATCGCGGAGAAACCTCGCCAACCAGGGAAGATCCGCATATGCATTGATATGAGAATGCCTAACCGAGCTATTAAGAGGGAACGACACTTGACACCCACAGTTGATGACATTCTAGCCGATCTCAACGGTGCACAGTGGTTTTCAAAACTGGATTTGAATGCTGGGTATCATCAGCTAAAACTGGACAAGGACAGTCGGTACATCACCACATTCTCGACACATCTAGGATTAAGAAGATACCGGAGGTTGAATTTTGGAATCTCATCCGCCGCAGAAATATTCCAAAATGCAGTAAAAGAAGTACTAACAGGTCTTCAAGGAGTCATGAATGTGAGTGACGATATTCTAATACACTCTACCACACTCGAGGAACATCACCGACGACTAAAGGCAACGTTGAAGCGGTTAGCAGAACATGGCGTGACCCTGCATAAGGAGAAGTGCCAGTTTTTCCAGCGGTCCATTGAGTTCTTCGGGTACGTGTTTGGTCCAGAAGGGGTAAAAGTCGACCCGAAAAAATCAAAAGCGATCCAACTAGCACCAGCACCGACCACGGCATCAGAAGTACGGAGTTTCATGGGCATGGCCACGTACTGTGGGAGGTTTATCCCGAATCTGGCAACAATAGCTGAGCCGCTGCGCCAGCTAACGAAGAAGGATGCCGGGTGGCAATGGTCCAGGAGAGAGGAGGAAGCCTTCCAGAAAATCAAGACAGCGTTGCTAGCCAGCACGACGATGGCGTACTTCGACACCAATCGGCAGTCAGAATTGCTCGTAGATGCTAGCCCGGTAGGACTGGGGGCAGTCCTAACCCAAGAGACCGAGCCAGGAACGTGGGTGCCGCTGGCATTTGCCAGCAAGGCCTTAACCGCAACAGAAGCCAGATATTCACAAATTGAGAGGGAGGCCCTCGCCATTAAGTGGGCATGCAACCACTTTCACTTGTACATCAGTGGGCACCCGTTCCGGGTAGTGACAGACCACCAACCACTCCTTCCCCTGTTTCGAGGAACTGCCCCACACCCCCCACCGAGGATTGAAAGGTGGGCGATACAACTTCAACAATACCAGATGGAGTTGGTATATCGACCGGGTGCCAAAAACCCAGCAGACTTCCTGTCGCGCCACCCAAGACAGCAAGAAGGGGCGGACATGTCACAGGAACGGAAAACCGAAGACTTAGTGAACATGGTGTCCCAGTGGGCATGTCCACAAGCAGTGTCTTGCGAGGAAGTGAGTGCAAACATGGCCTCCGACATGGTCCTCAAGAAGACGATAGACACCATAAGGACAGGAGCGTGGGACGGTTTTCTCAACAATGTGCAAGGCTGGAACGAGGCGGAAAGAACGCGTCTCGGGAAGATATGGAGAGTGCGAGACGAACTCAGTGCAACCGAGAGCGGCATCTTACTGCGAGGATCAAAAATCATCATCCCGCAAAGCTTGCAAGACAGAATCACCAACCTGGCCCACGAAGGCCACCAAGGAGCCAACAGAATGAAGTCCCGACTGCGAGAAAAGCTGTGGTTCCCCGGGCTGGAAGAAGCCGTGGACCGAGTAGTCAGGAACTGCCGAGCGTGCCAACTGACTGGAACTGCCGAGGCACCGGCCCCAGTAATCACAGAAGACCCCGCACCTGCCCCGTGGGCAAATGTGAGCTTAGACTTTGGAAGCTTCCCGGACGGGAGAGTCACCGCGGTGCTGGTGGATAGCTACTCGAAATACCCGTGTGTGGAAGTACTACCATCCACGGCATTCAATCACCTTGCCCCAGCGCTCCTAAAAATATTTGCACTCTTTGGTCTGCCTGAATCAATCAAGACTGACAATGGACCCCCCTTTCAAGGGAGTGATTTCAAGGAATTCCTGGCAAGATTTGGAATAAAACACCATCGCATAACCCCCCAATGGCCACAAGCCAATGGCGCGGCAGAGCGGTTCATGAGGACACTAAATAAGATTCTGCGCATAGCCATGGCGGAACAAGCCGACCCCGATGTAGTGCTACAGAAATTCCTGTGGGAGTATCGCAGCACACCACATTGCACGACTCAGAGGACCCCGTGGTCGTTGATGTTGGCCGGACCTCGGCGAGATAGTTTTCCGGTGTCTGAAACGTGGGAGCAAGAACCATACGATGAGTCTGCAACTTCGCGCCGAAGAACCATGACCAATGTCAGAGCCAGCCAACGGAGAGGAGCGTAGAGTCGAACTCTGAGGCCAGGGTGCCGTGTGCTAATAAGAAATCGCAGACCAGGGGGGAAGTTCCGAACACCCTATGAGGCAGGGTCATGGCTGGTGCAAGAGGTCAGAGGGACCGCTGTGACGGTGGAACGGAACGGCGAGGTAGTAACCAGAAATATTTCATGGTTCAAGGAAGTTCCGGAAGCAGAGGAAGATCGCCGGAGGGTGGAAGGAACTCCCGTGTACTGACATGGCTAACATGGACTCGAGCGTTGATCACCCTGTAAGTCCGCGACCGAGGTCCCCGCCCACGATGAGCACGGAGGAAAGCAACCTAACAGAAACACCATGTGAGTCCGGAGCTGGTAGCCCGACCAGGGGCACGGGGACAGTGCGACACAGATACCATCTACGTCCCAACCCACAGCCGAACAGTCAGCTATCTGAGTTTGCATGGAGTGTGCAGTTGGGTCGGAAAGAAAAGAACTGATTTGGGATGGGATGTAGCCGTCTAGTTGCCGAGAGAGGTTTGGACTACAGGAAGCACCTACACACATTGTAACACTCTATGGCCAGGCGTGGCCAGAGAGACTATAAATAAACGGGCGGAGGTCGCTCGTGACTTCCGGCCCAGACCTATACCACCAGTGTCGTGTCCCCTCATTGCCTGCTCCATGTGTCCCACGTGGCCCACTAGCAACTAGACCTGTCGGACCTCCAGCGCTGCACACTACGCTGGGAGGTCCCCACAGATGCCAAGGTTGATTTTTAAACCCTGCTACTATGGCGACGAAGGTTGACGAACTCCCGCCCTTCCACCGATAGCCTCAGTGCCTCACTCACCTCTTGCGCTGAGCGGCGAGCCTGCCACCCACACCGCAAGACTAGTGTGGTGACGTGTGTGGAGACGTCATGACGGGTATTGTTTTTGCTGCCTAAAACAATAATCGCCTCCGCTCACTGCCGTGTATCCCACTATGGCAGTGCAGCCTGAACATACCGAAGTCAACCCAGCCTACGGCTGTGATTAAGAGAGTGTGGAGCTCAGACGCACACAGACGTCTGCGAGAGGGCTAATTCAGTCAGGGAGGCCAGTGAAGGAAAAAAACACAGCGGGCATGGTTTCCTGCCTGCCTCCTCATCGTGTATAAGCAAGACCTGCAACGAACGAAGAGGAGTGAGTGCCCCACCCTGCAGAGAGGGGAAAAGGTCACACCGGGAGCCTGAAAAGAGGCATTTCAAAGCACATTCCTCCCCTCCCATACACAACGGCCTAAAGACTTGCTCTCAGCAGCTGGATACCCAGCAATAGCACCACACAAGCCTGCAAGCAGTCACCTGCACATTACTGCCTGAAGCACAATGTGTAGGCGAGCACGCCCATAATCACTAAAAGGGGAAAGGCGAGCCAGACACAAGAACAAAGAAGGTCAATTGCAGTCTGTGAAAATAATAGTGCCACAACAGCACCTCACCCACCTCTAGCAGCACTACCTCAACAACATACAAGGACCACCATCTAATAACAATGAGAGATCCACCGTCACCACAACCGCCCGCGCAGACACCACCAGCACCATTCTCACACGCATCAGTGATGCCCGGCTCGCCGACCCCGCCACGGCCACGCCCAGGTGGAAGCTCTGGTTGGGTTGCTTCATATAAGAAGCTTCCTTGGCATGGTGACATACTGCGGAAGGTTAATTCCTGCCCTGGCCACGCTCTCTGAACACCTTTGCCAACTTACGAAGTCCAGTGTACCGTGGGGGTGGTGCCCCAGAGAAGAGACGGCATTCAACAATATTAAAAAGGCGCTGCTGGACCAGTCGATCATTGCGTATTTCCACCCCAAGAAGAAAACAGAGCTAGCAGTTGACACCACCCCCGTAGGGTTCAGGGCACTCCGCCTGCTAGAAACCGAGAGAGGAACCTGTGTCCCCGTCGCATACGCTAGTCGGTCGTTGATGCAGACTGAAAACTGCTACGGTCAAATAGAGCGGGAAGCCTTGGCAATCCGTTGAGTGTGCAAACATTTCCACCAATACCTCTGCGGCCACCGGTTCCGTGTAGTCACGGACCACAAGCCTCTACTACCTCTGTTCAATAAGTCACCTCACCTAGCACCACCAAGGATAGAAAAATGGGCCATCCAGCTCCAAGCCTACTCCTTCTAGCTGATCTAGAGACCAGAGGCGGACTACCCGACAGACTTCCTGTCAAGACACCTACCACCTGGCAGCATAGGGGAAAACAAAGCGGAGGGCGAACATACCGAATGCTTCATAAACATGGTGGAAGCCAATGCCTGCCCGATCGCCATAATGCGAAAAGACCTCCGGAGTGCCACAGGAGCAGATGACACACCCAAAGGTGAAGGAGACTCTGGCTAGCGGACAGTGGCATCAATGTCTTGACGGTTCAAAATCACTCATGCCAGAGGAACAGAATGTCGTGGTGTCACCAGGGCTTTAAGTGGAAGCTTTTTCAATATTATATACAAGCCATAGTTGCGGCTTATTTATCTTATGCAACTAACAACCATTGGCAAAGCCAATAGTCCTGACTTGTTGTAGGTATGAGGTTACTTGTATCATATATCTGGATGCAATGACAGAAACAGCAAAATACAAGTCAGGCGGCACACTGTGCTAAGATTTTTAGCTTACATGTTTTAAGCCATGCCCTTAATTACATTCGTTTTTCATCCCACTTAAAGCCCTGAGAGCTAGTGTATCTGCCATGAAGGTATTTACAGCAGGAGACTTTCCTTCCTTTGCATTCCAACCTTCAAGAGTTCTTCGCTTAGCCACACAAAGATTGATGGTCATTCTGAAATCAGTGGGTGAGAGCAGGCAGTATATCCCCTCCATGCTCTGCTGCTAATGTGTGGAACTCGCTTCCCTGGTCTCTGCAATGAACATCATTTCTTCTTACATCTAGGAAGCTGCGGAAGATGTACTTGTTCTTTATCGTTCTGCTGACATTGACTGTGGTGTTAGTGTCAGAATGCCCCTGAGGGTGATATCCTGCTTAACAGAACTATACATTAAATAGATAAATATACAAGATCTCTTAAAGCTGCTTAGATTTAGTCATTGACTATTACTTAGTTCTACTCCCTGGTTGGTCCAGCAGCACAATATTAATGCATGATATACAGCAAGTAATACATCTGTATTCTCCCATACCCATCTGGAATAGCTGGATTAACATATAACTACTGCTCACTTACTCTGAGAGCACAGCACATACACTCTCCTCATTTCTGCACTGCATCTCACGTGTGCACAGTATTAACGAATCCTGCTGCATATACATCTCCTTTGTAGGGCTTGGGAGCCACTATTTTTCTTAGGGTAGCCCAGGTAAGCTCTACATCTGCTTTGGGGCAGGAGGCAATCAGCAGGGAGGAGACCTGGAGCTGGTGAGTCTATGTACGGTGTATTTCTTCCTAAGTCACCAACTTGTTTTGGGTTGTTTTGATCCCAGCACCAGAAACCTAGTGTGTACCCTGCTGAGGGCTAATTATCAGGTAGAGCTCAACCCAGATCTGAGGTTCAATGTCCCTATATCACCCACTGGGGTTAGTATCTATATTCGTGGCTACTCACTGTGGATCTCACACTGCCTGAAGGAGTCCTCAGGGGTGAGACCCTACTCTCGGGCAACACTCTAGTTTTAGGAGCATACACAAAGTAGGAGCATAAAAGCCCGTCTGCGCCCCTCCGCGACCCGACCACAGCGTGCGTGAGTCACTCTGCTGGTGCCCGCAGAAGAGGTAAGTCCCCATATCGCCTACTCCTTTGCCAAATAATGTGTGCTCACTCTCTAAACGCACACCCAATATGTGCAATATTTTTTAGCAGGACCATGGAGACGTCCTCTTCATGACAGACTTCGCTCACTGAGGACTCTTACCCTGACCTTCATCTGGCGCTACCCCCAGATTTTGCATGTCTACACTTAGATCGGTTGGGCAAAGGGGATGTGGGGTGACCGTAGCATTCAGGAAGAGACTCAACTGTAGCACCTTCATGGTTGATATCCTAGTGGGTGTAGAGACGCTGGGGTTTGTTAACTCCCCGTCTGCTAAAAGCTCCTTTGCAGGAGTCTTGATCGACCGCCCCACTGGGCCTGCTGGAGAGTTCCTCAATTCCTTCTCCCAAGTACTAGGACTCAAAGCTTTTAACTATACGAATTTCTCGGTCCTAGGGGACTTCAATATTCAGCTAGATAATGACACTGACAGCCTATCCATAAAATTATGCGACTCATTTGCCCATATTGATCTACCCACCTCCCTAAAGCACCCTCACCCAAGGCAGGTCACAGTATAGATGCCATCTTCTCTACCACCATGCTCGAAATTGCCACCACTAAGGAAGTCCTTTGGTCTGATCACTTTTTAATATCGTTTTCATGGACCTGGTCTGTGCCAAAAAAGTAAAAAGATAATGCCCAACAAAAAACGAACCTCGCATGGAACGAAGTGAACATAGTCCAATTGAAAAACACTTTAGGTCGCACTAAGCCAAATGTGACGGGCAATGTAATACCAGATGAAACCATGGTGAATAACTGGCTAACGGCAGCCGCATCTATAGCAGTTCCACTGGCTAAAACTGAAACTACTAGACCCACAATATCTGCTCGCTGGTTTGCAAAAGACTTAGTGGACGAAAGAAAGTGCTGCAAAGCTCAAACTCCTCTGGAGGAAAAAATACGATATAGCAGACAAAAGCCGTTATAAAGTGGCCTAAAGCATATATCACACTAATTTGAAAATAGCATGGTGCACCCACTATGCACAGTCACTATGCCGACCCACTTCCGGGTTGGGCAGGGGCCTGCCCCACCTGCTGTTCTGCTCCCCCACCCCCTACGGATGTGGCTAGGAACCATGGGGTGCTTATTGACTCACTCTATCCTCCCAGCACTAGACTGCAGCCGTGGTCAAGTCCGCCTGCTGGATACTAAGAATGCTTAGGCGGTTCCTTAAACTCCTACCTTGGGAAGCCCAGAAATCGGTAGTACAGGCTCCGACTGTCCAGATTGGACTACGGACCCCTTGTTGTGGCAGGAGCAGTTGGCTACTCCTCCTTTAATTTTGCCTGGAGGTCTAGTTGTGTTAGTCCCTTCCCTACTGCAATGATCCCCAAACAGGGATACACTAGGAGAAGGTACCTCTGGAAAGGGGAATGTCTCCTCTCCTCCCCAGTCTGGCTGAGTTGTGCCTTAGAGCACCAATCAAATTGAAGAACTCTAGAACTTTTAGCTGCTTTCAGTTTCACATGTAATGACTTGGCATGGCATACTGATTGCCCCCCCCAAAAAAGTGAGAAAGCCTTGGGTTGCAAGGGAAGCTCTCCCATTACAGTCCGATGCGGGGACATCCAAAATGAATCCTCCTAGTGCAAGCACCAGATCGATTCCCAGCCCTAGATGCTTTGACATCACCTCTCTATCCACACCAGCAGATGTGTTGCACTATGGGCAGTGAGTGCATGCCCATAGCGCCCAAGAGATTAATCTGCTAGCACATTGAGATCTAATTTCTGCATGCCAGTGTTTGCATGTATCGTCTCATCCAATTCAGACCTATTAACTTTGTCAATACTTCTTAGTTAGAAAGTTCCCAAAACAAACACAAAGTTGTGCTGGAAATGTGTGCCATAAGAATAGAGAAGAAGCTGCAGTTTGGGAATAGAGTAAAAGCTACAGTTTAAAAATGGAGAAGGTGGCGCAATTTCCGACTATAGAAGAAGTGAACTGCATTTGTGCGAACCAAGGGACTACCTGTCCCAGTGAGCATCAGGGCTAGAGGAGGAGCCCTGCAACAATCTTCACCTGCAGCTGGGCTCATAAGCACTACCTTCGCGCATTTTGAGCCCTGCAGTGCGGGACGTGCGCAGGCCTTGCTAGGGCAAAGCTAGGGATGGGACCAGAGGAAACTGGGCAACCCCCCTTGGTTCTGCATCTTGAGGTACTGTGAAGTTCTCTTTTTAGGTCGATCCTAGCGCAGCGCGCATGTGTTGCTCTATGGGGGGCTTCTTGTGAGCACTCCCAACTTTTTCGTGTGGATTTGTTTACACCCACACATTTAATTGGCCATTGCATCTGGGTGTCTCAAATGAAAGCATACAAATGCCCAAAGGCGTGGGAATGTCCCGCCTTTTCTTTAAAGGTTTACTCCCCTAGCCTATGTGTCTCGGGAGCGAGCGGAGTGAGCAGGGGCGCGCAGTGTGCCACTTGCATTCCAGGCTGTATTCCAGGATCACGATACAGGTTTTGTGTTTACCCAGCTTTAGCGCTTTCACTTTCGCGCCCGCATGTTTTAGATTGCCAGCAGACAGACACAGCACAACATCGTAGAAAAAAATGATACTTTTCTCCCTCCAACTTTCATAACACCGGGAGACTTAAACATTAACAAAGTTTAAAACAATTACCAGATGGTGCAAATGTGCTACGAGGTCTGTTAACAAACTGTCACATTTCATAGTGCCACATAATAGGGTTAGGCGACTGCATCGCGCTTATTGTCTATGTGACAGGCACGGAGTTCAAGGTGAGTTGTGCCCCATGGCATTCACACTGGGTTCACTGACTGCAAGTGGTGGGTCGTTCGCAACTTTGAACAACAGTTTTCTTTTTTCCCAAAACGAGCGTCGGATAGATGGCTGGACTTGTTGCATCTATATGTCTCAGTGTATTGATCTATAGGCTCTATGGCAATTGGATCGACCATGTGTCTGGCGACCAAACTGGTATCCCAACCCCTGGGCCTTTAGGTGTCCTAAAATTTGCATCAAAAGCAATTCCGATGTCTGGATACATATGCCCTAGTGGCTGTATATATATACATGTTTTGTTGACGTTCTGTTTCCCGTTACTACTTGGTCTGACATCTGTATCTATGCGTTTCCTAGTGTTCTGTTCTGTAGGGATTTTGACTGAGCGCTTGGATCAGTAAGATGCCTTAATGACTAGCTGTATTGGTGTTCGTGTGTATCAGTCTATAGGTTTCTTGAAGTCAGTCAGTGAGAGTGAGTGAGTCAGTCAGTGAGAGTGAGTGAGTCAGTCAGAGAGAGTGAGTGAGTCAGTCAGAGAGAGTGAGTGAGTCAGTCAGTCAGAGGGAGTGAGTCAGTCAGCCAGAGAGAGTGAGTCAGTCAGCCAGAGAGAGTGAGTGAGTCAGCCAGAGAGAGAGAGTGAGTCAGCCAGAGAGAGTGAGTCAGCCAGAGAGAGTGAGTCAGTGAGAGTCAGTGAGTCAGCGAGGGTGAGTCAGTGAGTCAGCGAGGGTGAGTGAGTGAGTCAGCGAGGGTGAGTGAGTCAGCCAGTGAGAGTGAGTCAGCCAGTGAGAGTGAGTCAGCCAGTGAGAGTGAGTCAGCCAGTGAGAGTGAGTCAGCCAGTGAGAGTGAGTCAGCCAGTGAGAGTGAGTCAGCCAATGAGAGTGAGTCAGCCAATGAGAGTGAGTCAGTCGGTGAGAGTGAGTCAGTCGGTGAGAGTGAGTCAGTCGGTGAGAGTGAGTCAGTCGGTGAGAGTGAGTCTGTCGGTGAGAGTGAGTGTGTCGGTGAGAGTGAGTGTGTCAGTGAGTGTGTCAGTCGGTGAGAGTGAGTGTGTCAGTCGGTGAGAGTGAGTGTGTCAGTCGGTGAGAGTGAGTCAGAGAGAGTTTTGAGAGTCAGTAAGAGAGAGTCATTGAGAGTGAGTCATTGAGAGTGAGTCATTGAGAGTGAGTCATTGAGAGTGAGTCATTGAGAGTGAGTCATTGAGAGTGAGTCATTGAGAGTGAGTCATTGAGAGTGAGTCATTGAGAGTGAGTCATTGAGAGTCTGTCATTGAGAGGGAGTGGGTCAGTGAGTGTGAGAGGGGGAGAGTGAGTCAGAGTCTGTCAGTGAGAGTCAATCAGTGAGAGTGAGTCAGTGAGAGAGTGAGTCAGTCAGTGAGTGAGAGTGAGAGAGTGGGGGAGCAGTCAGTGAGTGAGAATGAGTGAGAGAGTGGGGGAGCAGTCAGTGAGTGAGAGTGGGAGAGTCTGTCAGTGAGAGTATCAGTGATAGTCTGTCAGTGAGAGTGAGTGAGTCAGTCTGTCAGTGAGTCTGTCAGTGAGAGTGAGTGAGTCTGTGAGAGTGAGTCTGTGAGAGTGTCTGTGAGAGTCCGTGAGAGTGAGTCCGTGAGAGTGAGTCCATGAGAGTGAGTCCATGAGAATGAGTCCGTGAGAATGAGTCCGTGAGAGTGTCTGTGAGAATGAGTCCGTGAGAGTGTCTGTGAGAATGAGTCTGTGAGAGTGTGATAGTCAGTGAGAGTGAGTCAGCCATTAATGCAAGGCATTTGCAGTTAGGGTGAGTACTCTGGTGCGAATAAAAAACCCGTACATTATTTACAAGTGGCAGTGGTGGTTTGATTAGTAGCACATCTATTCTCATTGTGCTTTAAATGTATACATCCAGGTATTGGTGCCCCTCAAGGTTAAAGTGACTACACCCCACTACCTAAGGTGCCACACAACTGGAGCCCAATAGGACCCAGTGAAAATACAAAATGAAAATATAAACCTCGGCACTCTAATTTAATTATTGCATTAATTCATATAGTTAATTAGCACAGATCAGTTCAAAGTACCAGCAGGGCATCAGTTTCGTTCTTGCTGCATAGATTTAATATGAATATTTCACAAAGAATCTTAAATCATAACATTCAAATTTAAAACACAATAACAATTTGATTGGAGATACACAGCTTGGTGTGACAATCTTCCTTTTGAGCGTTGAACCGGCAGCCGACACGTGTTTAGTTTCTTAGAAACTTTTTCAAGGCTGCAAACAATGCCATGAGAAAAAAAGGAATTTTCATTTTTTATGTCCACAAAGTATCGAAATCCATAGGAAACAGGAAAAACCATATTTGACAAATATATAGTAAAACCCCAGCATGGAGATCATCAGATAGACCATGTCTATTATTTGTGAATTGTTTTGAGGACAAGAAAATTTGTGCAGATAGGTCGAAGGTAACCCATAGTGCAAAATTAGTAAAAAAAGAAATTGGGAAAAGTTTGTGGTAGAATCATGCAGTGCTCATAGGCCAAGATGATGCCATTCTATCTAATAAAGATCTATTTAAGGAAAGCCCACCACAAGAAACTATGGAACTATTCCAAACAGATACCTTCAGTTGTTGTATTATACGAATGACACACAATATTAGTGCCAAAAGAATATCCAAGTTTCTTATATGGTACTCATCTTTCTCCATGCTGGGGTTTTACTATATATTTTTCAAATTTGGTTTTTCCTGTTTCCTATGGATTTCGATACTTTGTGGACATAAAAAATGAAAATTCCTTTTTTTCTCATGGCATTGTTTGCAGCCTTGAAAAAGTTTCTAAGAAACGAAACACGTGTCGGTTGCCGGTTCAACGCTCAAAAGGAAGATTGCCACACCAAGCTGTCTATCTCCAATCACATTGTTATCGTGTTTTAAATTTGAATTTTATGATTTAAGATTCTTTGTGAAATATTCGTATTAAATCTATGCAGCAAGAACGAAATTGATGTCCTGCTGGTACTTTGAACTGATCTGTGCTAATTAACTATATGAATTAATGCAATAATTAAATTAGAGTGGCGAGGTTTATATTTCCATTTTATAAAACCCGTACATGTTTGCAGAGTTTAACGATTTGTGGCTATTCCTAATACTCTGAGGATACTACATTATTATATGCAAATAAATAAATGCAGAAAAAATAAAATAAACAATTATAGTGAAGACTTGAATCCGCATGTTTTGAAAACCTGTATTTTCCCATCTTTCAAAAGAGCGCAAGCAGCAGCTATTTTAAAGTGCTCGTGCTTGTGCTCCTCATTGCTAATTTATATTAATCGATTTCATTTTAAAGTAATTCAATTAAGATAGAGAGACAACACATCGGGTAAGGATTACAACACACCTGTGAAAACAGGTTAAACTCTTATCTTATCAAGCCCGGGAGTGGTGCGTGCGTGTGTGTGCGCAGTCTGCTCTTTTTTGAAGCACATACTCTTGTTTGTGGCACGCCCCTGCGCGCTCCCGCAAGGTGTTTGCCGCCACAAGCACGAGTATGTGCTTCGAAAAAAGAGCTGAACGACGGCTAAAGGTTTCCTAATCTGCGCATGTGCGCTGCGTAGGCGAGACCTAAACATTGGAAATATCTGTGACTCAACACTTATAAGGTCCCAAAGGCGAGACCTATTGGCTATGCCAATGCTTGTTTGGAATGTTGCAGGCTTAGCCAGAAAATTGGTCTATGAAGACTGGGGACTCTAAATAGGTAAGCATGATATTTTCCTATTGCAGGAGACCTGGGCTATTGAGGAAATTGTTTTGGATGGTTACAATTCGTACTCTGTCCCTGCAGCTCGCTCTGCTGCATGCCGGGCCAAGCCAGGCTAAACGTCTTGGTTCAAAGACACCCTGGATTACACCGTCACACTAATCTCTTCTTATAGTCTCTTAATGCAAGCTTTTCTAACTACTGTGCCAAATGGTAATGGTTGTCCTAATTGCTTTCTAAAATGGCTATTTTAACTCCGACCATAGTGCAAACTTTAAAGAGCTGCCAGATTTTATATTAGGTCTTGAACTTTTAGCATCCTTCTGCAATGGATTTAATTTTATTTTACGCGGTGATGTCCTTGAAGTGCAAAATGCACAAACTACGTTTGATAGCCTTACCATTGGGAGTGACAGACCACCCCGGGATAAGGGGGGGGGGGGGGGGAGAGGGGTCAGGCCCTTCACCAACTTACCAAACTGTGTAATCTCCTGAATGCAACCGAAGTTTATGATCCTTTGTACCCAACCAAAGTAACTTTTGATAGAGTGGATTGCTCCTCCGTGATGGACTTCATTTTTGCAAATCAGGAACTTTGTGCCTAGGTCACGGAAGCCAAAATAGATGAAAGACCTCATAGTGACCATAACCTCCTCTGTTTGGAATTATGGATCCTGAGTAGAGGGGGAGGCCGATGATCTTAACCTCACAATCCCTGGTAACCAAGACTCAAGGGCAGCAGTTGTTTTGGAGAAGTGTGGATATGGCCAGCCTCCTAGAGGAAGTATGCTCCAACCATCTCCCCTTGGTATTGCTTGTCGTGAGTCACAGCTTTCACACAGTGTTTATCCACCTTGTAGAACTAGGTTTAGTGGTCAGTGGTCTATTTATGAATCCCAGCAGACCAAGTCCTGATAGAGCCAAATGGTTCAACCATGTAGCCTTAAAGGTTAAGCCAAGGGATGTGCAGAAAGTGTGCAATTGCAGACAGGTTTACAGGGATGTGTAAAGGGCTAGTTGGAAAGAATTGCAAGAGAAGACTTGGGGAGAGTTGGTGAAGGCCTGCGGACTGAAAGATACTAGAGCCTTTTGGGCTGCCATAGGAAACATCAAGTCAGTGGGGGTAAAATCAAACACTGTTATCATGACTAGCCATGCAGCCTTGGTCGAATGTTTAAAAAAAGTTTATGGCTATTCAATGGATTTGGGGGCAATTGTGGAGGAGTTAGTGATTCCCTTGCCAGTGGAATTTTCTGTAGAAGTAAGAAATGCAATCAACAAAAGCCCATGCACAAAGGCCCTATGTCCAGATGGGGAGCCAATGCACTTATATAAAACTGCCCCAGACCTTTGGGCCCCTTTACTCTGTAATTGTTTGACTGCGCTCTGTAAGACGGGCATACCACAATTCTGACGCTCAGCCCTAATTGTCCCTGTTTAAAAAAAGGCAATCCTCAGAATGCTATTGCCCAATTTCGTTACTGGATTCTGCTGTCAAGTTAGTGGGTAGAATGGTTCTGGTCCACCTTTTGGACTGGGTTGGGTTAACCGGTATCCTGTCAGAGGCACAATACGGATTCCTTGAGGGGCAAGGGACAATGGATCAATGTTTAAACCTGTAACTACTGAAAAGTAAATATACCATTGTCGTGCAGGGCTCCGTTTGTCTGTCCTTCATGGATCTGTCCTGTGCCTTTGACACCATGGCGAGGGCCAAGCTTTGAGAGATACTAAGTGATATGGGCTTTGATGGTGACCTGTTCCTGAGAGCTCCCCATTATGACCTCTCTGCCTCATTCCGGTTTGGCTCCTCAGGTGAGAGGATCAAGGGATTTAAGATTGGACATGGGGTACACTAGGGGTGCATTTTATCCGCCCCTGCTATATATAAATTACCTATGTCCTGCCCTATCTTGGATGATCGCTCCATAGGAGACATAAAGGTCCCCGTATTACTATACGTGGATGATGCCATTTTGCTATCTAGAACTCCCAATGGCATAAAGATATCATTCCATGAATTTGTTACCGTTATGGGTTCTTCCACCAATCGCTCCAAAACTTTTATTATGAAATGTAACCTAAAGCAAACTAAAATGCTGGGTATCAAGTTGCAAGGTCATTCCGTGGCATTTACCCAGGATTTCCCCTAGCTGGGCATAGTTTTTGATTCTCAGGGGATGTGGGGACCCTGTACCTCAGTAGTGCTGTGTAAATTCTCAGGTTCGGTCTATTTATGTTTTTGGCCTGGCCAGATGCATTGGGGAAAAAACCTGTGGTGCCCCTATTGGAGGTATACAGAAGTATCTTCTCATTTTAATGTATGGCACAGGCATATGGTGGTTATAGTAACCCCAGGTCACTCCACGGGGTACAAAATAGAGTATTGAGGAGACTCCTGGGTGTCCCACCTATCTGTTCGACTTTTATTTTGCGCTAGGGGTGGAATATGTAGATGACTCCATTAATCTACCCCCACTGCTGCTGTGGTGCTTAATCCGCATGAGGCCTTCAACGAGGAAATCGTAGTAGACTGTTTGTCGTTTGATAGAGGGCTGAATATCCCTTGGATTCACTATGTGAAATCTGTGTTATGGGACCTAGAGGAGTCAGTTTTTCTACCACCCTGAAACTGTGCAAGCAAGATATGGCTCTGGTAAAAATCCATGTTTAAAATGAATAGACATTATCTGAGGGTCGCAAATGAGGCCTCCAAAACCACTGTTAGAGAATATTAGCTCTGCACAACACTTTGAATATGCCAATGTGCCGTGGGGGTGCGAGGGGGTAGACTTCTCATGGGATAAAATGTTACTTGCGCGTTTCCGCCTAGGTTTTGTAAGATGGCCCCTGAGTTTTTCTCTGTGGCAGTATGATGTGGCCTGTATTGTGACGTGCCCATGTGATGAACTTTTTTCTGTAAATTTTATCAGGATTTTGGCAAACTGTACTTACTCCCCATCATCAGGGAGAGGGGCATTCACACTTCCTTGGCACCCCTGGAGTACCTTCAAACTGGAGTCTCCAACGAACTGTGTCAATATCTGCTCCTTGTTAAGATGTGCTATCAAAAGGAGGAACTCAATGCTGTTTTAATCTGTTTCTATTTCTCTTGCATTTGAGTAGCTTTTCAGTATAGAAAGCAATGATGCGATGTTACTTATTCTGTAATAAATTGGCACTTGCATTTTGTCAGGCCATCCGTGCAGGCAACTATCAAGTGTGGTGACCCCTCTTAATACAGATTTCTGCTAATACCCCAATATCCTACCCACAAATTGTACCTTTGTGCCTATCCAGGAGGTATGCACTTTAAAGTAATCAAGGCCAATGTTGAGTTTTTACTTTGATACACTTTTTTCTTGCTATGTGATGTACTCTTTTCTTGTAATGGGATATATATTTATCTGCTGCAATTTTATGGCCATGTTCGTGGTCGAGATAGAGGTTTTAAACAAATAATATAGAAGGAAGTGCTGTTTAGGGGTTAAGTTAAAGTTGTTGTCTCTGTTAGAACAACTGCTCTTTGTATGGCTACCTTGTTTATCGGTGTTGTTTTCCCTAACAGATGGAGTCCTCAAAAAGGAATATGTTAGAGGTTGTGGACAGTACAGTGCAAAATGTAACAAGGTTCAAAGTATGACTGCTCCCTACATTGAAATCAGAGGAAACTCTACCTGCTGCACCACCGACAACTGCCACCCTGACCAGCCCACAGGTGTGTATCGGTGTTATCACATCTTGAGTATGTTTAGGAGCTTACGCCTCCAAACACAGGTTCGGTTCCTTTCTCTACCTCTGCTGTTCTGTGTAAATATGTGTGCTAGAAATTGGGTGACTGGTTGACTGGGGTGTGAGCCGTGGTCAAGTAGCAACCACAATTCTAGTTAGGGTAAAGCACAAGCAGACTTCAACTTAATCTCTGCTCACTCGCTGGTAGCTTGGCACAGAGCAGTCAGGCTTAACTTAGAGACAATGTGTAAAGTATTTGTGCAGTACTTCAAACAGCAAAGCAGTGACAACACCACACAAAAAGATCCCATACATGGTTTGAAAAGTAGAGCAAAATGTAATCAATAAAAAAAGACCAAATCAACAAAAATCCAATCAATAGAACCGGAGTTTTTTTTTTTTTTTTTAAAGAATAAACTGTAATATAGTGCCTAAAAACATAAAGGTTCAACCATAGCTACCTAGTCACGCAAGACCGGATCAAGGTCAAAAGTCTTGCTGACCGCGATGATGCACGGGTCGGACACATTCCCAGATTAGTCCCACAGAAGTTTTACCTTCTCAAGTTTTGTACCAAGAGTCCCACTCGTGTTGCAGAGGTTTGCTGGGAGCAAGGAGATCATTTCGGACAGTGGTTGGCGTGGCATGAAGAGCAGACCGGGCGTTGTAGACGGGCAGGCTGGAACTTTGCGTTGGTGGCCCCACACAGGCTGTCTGCTGCTGTGCGCAGAGATGGGCTGGCGGCAGCTTGTGCTGGATTTCAGTGCAAGCTGCATGTTTCTATTGCGAACAGGCCCATTTAAGGTTGCGACCAGCCCAAAAGTTTGATTTACGAGTCTGAGGAGCCGCACCAAGGGTCCAGTACATGAAGGGGCACCACTTGGGGGGTCAGGAACTTGAAACAGGTCCAGGAGCTGTTGGAGAGCCTTTTATGATTCTGAGGCTCCGCTCAGGAGGCCAGCAGACTAGCCCTGTGAGTCTGTTTGGGTTCCTGGGTTCAAGATGAAGTTGCAGGTCCAGGTTTTCTTCCCCAGACAAGAAGTCTGAAAGCAGCAGGTCAGCACAGCAGGGCAGTAGTTCCTTTAGAGCAGCAGTCAAGTGGAGTTGCAGTCCTTGTAGCAGCACAGCAGTTCTTACTCCTGGCAGAGCATCCACAGGTCCAGAAGTGTACTGAAGATTTGGAGTTTGACGTCTTTTTTTTGTGCACAGTTGTGCCTTCTAAGTGGGGAGAAGCTTCTAGAGGCATGCCTTTGAAGTGCACAGATGCCCTGATATCCTGGCACTGACTCCAGACTAACTACAAAGAGTATGCAGCCCTTTTTTGTGACGGCAGGACACAGCCCATTTAAATGTAAGTGGGGCTGTGCCCAGCTCCTCCCTCAAATCCTGTCAGTGATGGCCCATCCAGTCACACCTAAGCTCCCATTGTGTGTTGCTCTCTAGGGGGAGTACACGAAGCCCAAGTGTCACTCCTACCCAGTCATGTGTCCCAGAGACATCCTGCAGGCATCAAATGGCATCAAATGGCTAAGGTGAGAACATTCCAACTTTCTAAAAGTGGCATTTTCAGAATTGTAATTTAACATCCAACTTCACCATAAGTTAAGATTTTAAGTTGTGGTTCCAGAGACACCAAACATGAACTAGTTATCTCTTCCCACCTGGAAACTAAACTTGTATCAAATGTGATAAGGCATCTCCATTGTTATCCTATGGGAGAGATAGGCCTTGCAGTACTGAAAAGCAAATGTAAGAGTTTTTCACTTCCAGGACATGTAAAACTTAAATGTACATGTCCTACCTTTTTAAATACATTGTACCCTGCCCTCTGGGCTGTCCAGGGCCTAATCTAGATGTAGCTTTGATAAATTAAAAAGGAAGGTTTTGGTCTGGGAAAGGTTTATCTTGTCAGGTTGACATGGCAGTTTATACCGCACACGCAGGCTCTGCAGTGGCATGCCTAAGACATGTTTAAAGGGCTACTTAAATAGGTGACACAATCATTGCCGCAGACACACTAGTAGCATTTAATTTACAGGCCCTAGGTACATGTATCACTACTTTACTAGGGACGTATAGGTAAATTAAACCTGCCAATTGAGCTTAAGCCAATTTTACCATGTTTTAAGAAAAGAGCACAAGCACTCTGTGCACTTTACCACTCCTTTTGAGTACTAGAGGCCTAAAACCAATAAAACTGAATTCAGCAAAAAGGTGGAGGGTAAAGGCAAAAAGTCTGGGACTGACCCTGCAGAAAGGGCCAAGTCCAACAATGTGAAACAAGTTTGGTCATCTCAACTTGTCTCCTAGAGAGACTGCAAGGCCACCAGACTAATAATAGTACATCCCTCGTCAAGCTCCCCCTGTTGCCAAATGGCATATATGTACAGAAAAGGCTTAAGGCTGCAAGGAGAGACCAAAGAATACTGGTGTTGGTTGAAACATACAGTCACTGTATCCCGCTTTTCCCTCCCTCTCCTTATAAAGGGGTTTCTGCACTGTCAGTATCCATCAGTCTGCAAATGCATATTTCAAAATGTAGGTCATTTGTGATGGCTTCGCTCAAAGTGGAGAAACAGTTACTCAGTTCTCACCATCATGGTCCTTACTATAGGACACAAAACTAATAAAAGGCAGAATGGTCAAGCTTCTGCAAGTAGTATAAAGGTTATTTGTCCAATTTTTTATTGCAGGCATCTATGCCACAAAAACAAAACAACAAAACTTGCTATTTCCTAGACATGGCGTTCATATAGTTCCAATAAAAAAAATGTAAACTTTAAAAAAAATACCCATCAGTTAACATTTTTATTAAGCCCTGAGTGTTTCCTAGCAGGCAGTTATACTTATAACGAGTAGAGAAACCATTTTTAGGTTTAACGAACATCTCAGGAATATATGATTCTTAATCACACAAAGAACAGGCGCTTAAAACCTGGAGAGGGAGGGGGGTGGGGTGGGGGGACAATGTGATGTATTAGAAAACTAATAAAAAAACATTTTAAAAAAAAAACCTTGAATTACTGTCAACTGAAAACAAAGTTTAAAAGTACAAGGATGACTGAAAAAAGGTAAACTGGATAAAGAATGGAAAAGAAAACAAAGTTAATTATGGTCATACCATCTGTGGCACTAATGTGCTTTTTAGTTGGCGGAGTTCCACATGTGAGCAGGAAAAATGCTGTCACTCACTGCACTGTGCAAAAGAGCTAGTGGCTGAAGTGGGCTGACCCATTGCACCATGCACTGTGCTACGGTAGGTGGAAGCAAAATGTGAATCAGAATTGAACAAATTAATAGATGAGTGGGGGAGCTGACCCAAAAACTCACTAAAAGGCAAATACTACATAAATGTTAATGCTGAACATTGGAAACTATACATTATTGGAAACTGAGGTAAGTCTGTTTTGGAAAATACTTCAAACACAGAGAAAGATGCCTGGCTCCTAGAGAGTGCGCGCAAACCAGGCCACCACAAGAGCCTGGTTTTGAAACCAAGCTTGATCTCAAAAACATGAGCCATGTGACAAAAGCATGAGGAGGGTGTATGGTGATAAGAATATCAAAACCCAGAATGGACAGGGGACAGGAAGGCTACAATAGCTGCCTGTCCACAACTTCAAGTTTAAACTAGCACAATGAATCAGTGTGAGCTCTAAAGTGGTCCCTTATCATTAAGGATTAGGTCATTCTGACTTCCTGTTGTGCTGCATGAGAAAGGCAAGGTGGCCTGGCAGTCAAATCTTTAAATCAGTGTCTTCTGACCACGTCGTGATAGAGAGAGCTGGTAAAAATGTAAACATGGACCCCATGGGCACCCCACACTGAACCGGAGTTGTACCCTGCAGTGTTAGGTTCTGATTCACTGAGCCTGGTATTAAGCCATTTAGTGGTATGGATGGTATTAAAAACTGAAACTACGCTGATTTTTATATATTTTTTGCAGTTATAAATTTGATTAAGTTTTATGCAGGGTTGGATTAGGGCAGAAAATTGGTCCAGACATCAAAATAAGGGGCCCCACTGGAATATCAAATAGCTAAAAAAGTGGCCCACATTTGCAAATTGGGTTAATTTTTAACTTGACATGCTGTATACATGTTTTGCAAGGTAGCAGAGACTGAATGCATTTTTGCCAGCTGCAAATCGGTCTTGACCCTGTCCCTTATGGGAACAGTCTTCCCGAAATGCCAAGCCAGGTCTTCCCTGGACCGGAAACAAGCATCCTGGGACCGGTTTGGGGGAAAATACCTCATCAGCGAGGCCATCTTCAATCCGGTGGCAAACTGAGCAAGGAACCACGCCTGGGCATACCCTGCCAACTTGGGCGAACAAACCAAACACAAGGAGATGATGGATGGAGTGCTGAAACTTTTCAGACACCGACCGCCAGTCACAGATCTAGGTTAAATCCATTGTTCTTTAGGTCACTTTGCCACCTCAGTTCAGACCTGGCTATATGCAAATCAGTCTTGACCCTGTGCCTCATGCGACATTTAACCCAGAACAGAAAAGCACTATTGAGAAGTTGTGGCCATCAGCGTGACAGGCTTAATGCACAAGCTGTGCCTGTCCGTGTGGCGGTGCTGCCATCACCCCATAGCCCTCCAATGGATAAGCAGTGCATGACCGGCTCAAAACATAAGCTGTGCCTGTCAGTGTGGCGGTGCTACACCTCTGCCGTAGCACAACAAAGAAGCCAAAAGCGCAACCAGTACGCGCTTTTAAAAGAGCTGTGCCTGTCGGCGTGAGAGGCCCGATGAACGCAGCCTCACTGGAATCCGCCAGCACCCCGCGAGATCTCCCTGTAACGCCTCCAGCCTTGCACCTACCAACCATGCTCTTCCTGGTGACACAGCGGCAGAGAGCACGGCGGTGCCAGTAGGCTGAAAAGATCCTTTGTCAAAACTGCGCAGACTCTCAGCCGCATTAATATGAATCCCCTTCAGCAGAAGTGCGTTGGTATTTATTTATAACTGATACTTTAGCAGAAAGGTTAGTCATAAACCCTGGAACCGGCAATAAAGTTGACGAATTCCCCAAACAGAGCCTGACCGCGTGAGAAGCGAGCGGTCAAATGAATCTGTCTCACTGGACAGAGAATAATAATATCCCATATGGAAAATGTCCTGTGGCAATTACCCAACCCCCCCAGTCCCCCCCCACCCTCCCCTCTGGATCTCCTCACCTCTGTCTTGTGGGCCACAGGATAATTACATACAAACTTTGTGATATCAAGTACTTGACAAGGGTGACGCCATCGTCGCTGCCCCCAGTGCAGCTGTTGTCGCCAATATTAAAGGAAGATAAAAGCTGCTTGTGACTTATATTCAGGATGAAGTGCGACAGCTGCCTCTGGAATGTGGGTGAATTCAAGCCACTGGAAGGGAAGGGGGAGGAAGGAGTGAGGGAATGGAACCATTGGCGTCCACAGAAATTTTTCCAGCGGGGGGGTGCAAAATGTTAACGTCATCATCATCCTCCGACATGATGTGGGGCACAAGAAACACTGGGGCGCAGGAGGAGCCATGGTGAGGCAGGAAGCAGACCGCATATGATCTCATACACCATAGGGTTGTTGTGTCTCAGCCTTTTTTTTATTTTTTTTTTATGAAGTTTTATTAAGCATTTCACAACAGATCAACAACACAATGAGGTACATCATACAGTACAAGGCCAGGTATCAATGCATGTCACAATAGTACAGAGTACGTTGAGATCAGGCTAGGAGCCTACATGGAAACATAAATGAGCCAGCAACCAGAACACAAGGGAGAGAGACAGGGAGACGGGGGGCTTCATAGTAATGCACGAACATGTCCATAGCATTGTCCAAAAGAGCAACAAATTAGATCTCAGGCATAGATCCGTCTCTTTCTTTTGTGGCACCCCAAAATCCATACCCGCCCTGGTCCCTAAAATTACCCCCTAGCACCCCAAAACCCATACTGAACCCTAAAATTACACCCCTGGCACCCCAAAACTCATACCTGCCCTGAACCCTAAAATGACCCCCCTGGCACCCATACCCGCCCTGACCCCATAAATTGTCCCCCTGGCACCCCAAAACCCATACCCACCCTGAACCCTAAAATTTCCCCCCTTGCACACCAAAACCCCTACCCGCCCCTGAACCCTATAATTACCGCCTGGTACCCCAAAACCCATACCCACCCTGAACCCTAAAATTATCCCCCTGTCACCCCAATCCCTAACCCACCCTGAACCTTAAAATTACTCCCTGGCACCCCAAAAGCTGAACATTACATTCTGATTGTGTATCGCGCCGTCTCCCTGCTCAGGAGGATCTGCTCGCCCTGGTCCGGTTCTGCTCGCCCTTCTCTGGAGCTGTTCTGCCTGCCCTGTCCCTCTTCCGGACCCACCGAGCCGGCCTCCGTGCACACTGCCTGGACCTACTCTGTCTGGCCTGGTTCTTTCTCCTTTGGACCCGCTGTCTTCACTGGCGGAGTTAGGACACAGGTCTCACTTCTCTGAAGCTGCTCTCCCTCACCCAGTTACCCCCCACCCCCCCGTCCACTTGCTCTCTCATCTTCCTTCCTCCCTACTTCTCGGTCTCTCTTTCCCCACTGCTTCTCTCTCTTTCTCTCCCCCCCCCCCTCTTCGTTCACTCTCACCCCCCACCGTATCCGTCTCCCCGACCCCACCAAGTCTTCCACTGTCACCCCCCTCTCTTCCTCTTCCGCATGCCGATGATCGGGAGCCCGGGGCCCTCTCTGAAAATGCCAGCTGGAGATGACGTTAAGTGTGAACCGGGAGAAGAGGTGGGGGAGGGGGTGGGCGGCAGGTAGAGGGTCAAGTGGGCACTGGCTCTCGGTGACAAGGGGCGGGGAGCAGCCTGAGGACGAACACCATACCAGAGCTAGAGGCAGACGCTCCGCGGGGAGCCTGGTTTTGTGAAATGAAGAAACGCACACTTCTTAGCACAACAAAGCAGCCGAAGGGCACCTTTCACTAGAGCCAAGAACCAGACCCATTACGGACAAACAGCAGCCACCTGAGAAACCAGCGGTGTCATGAAAACAACAAAGGACAGAGCCAGACGACTGCCGCCGAAACCTGGAAGTACAACTTACACCTTTAACAAAAGGCAATTCCTGATGCAAGCACCACACGCCAGAACACTATAAATATATAAATCTCCCATCAATGCACACCTGAGAGAGAATAAAAGGATGAGCAGCAAACTAAGGCAGTGACTGACAGACACTAAGCATGGGTGTCCACAGGGGGGGGGGCAAGGAGGGGCGCTCGCCCACTGCAGACACCCATGAAAGGAACATGACCAGGGTAGGGCGAGGATGGTATAGCATGACCACAGCAGAGAGCCAACCCAGGCAGTGTGTCTCCCTTCACTCTGAATGCTGGTAACTTTTCCCACTTGAATGGGTGTCTGTAAGTACTGGGAGGCAATGAGGTACAAGCAAGCCAGAGCTCGGTGACCATTTACTACAACTATTGTAGAATTCTGGTGCCTTGCCTTGGTGCCTCCTGGCAGATCATGTTCTGTTTGCCGCCAGAGCTGGGTATGGAGGGCTGACCCCTTCTCCTTCTGTTTTTTTTTTTTTAGTGCCAACCACTGGGACTACTCTGAACGGAGTGACGTGCCGAACCTGCCTATCAATAACCAGCACCTACTGTTACACCACAGATACCATGAAGTGCTCGGGGATACAGACCATGTGTGCCTTCTATGGCATCCGAACCAGAGGTAAGCAGGCAGAGCTGTCTCTGGGTCTGTGCTTGCCCCACGGTCCAGGGGCATCTCACAACAATCCTCATCTGATCTGTTTTATGTTATGAGCATTTGTACAGGGCACAACTCATCTAGCAGAGTGTCCAGGGGCTGGCAGACAACATATCACAAGTGGGATGATAGTCGGGTCAGCAGTAGAATCAAATGGTACTGATTACAGAATCACTAGAGATGTAGGTAAAAAGATCACGTGGAGTGCAGATAACATGATTTACCTGGATGATTGTTTATCAGATCATCGTCTACAGAAATATAGTCTTACATAAACCGCGCATGCAAAATTATTTAGCACAAATATAAGCCCTTTGGTTCAATTTTGTATTTACTCCAATGGGGCAATATTTTTGTGAGCGATACTTAGGCCACCATTTGTATGTGAGGCAATATTCTGACAATGCTGTGCTGCTCCCATACCATTGTAGGGTCACTCGGGATGAAGTAATAGGATCATGCCGGGTGTAGGTTACAGGACTGTGTGGAATGCTGGATAGCGTTGATAACGTTTTTTTTTTTTTTTGCAGGTGTTAAGAATTCTGACATTGCATTCCGGGGCTGTGCAAGTCCAGACTTTTGTTTCATTGGTACTTTCACCTCTACTCTCAACGGCTCAACCTCGGATGGTGTCATGGGCTGCAGTAATGGCGCTATCCGCCCAGAGCACGGCCTCTTCTTCACAGCCTTCACACTCCTGCTCCTGAAACTACTGCACTAGGTTCCTGAGATGGAACCAGAACTCCCTGGTGCAGCTGATCCTGAGCATAGGAAACTGCTTGAATATGCCATCTACAAGGCACCACAACTTCCTGCACCAGGCGTTCGATTTACAGCAGCGGGGTAGAGACCAGGCATTGCCAAGTGTCCATCTCCTGACTTGTACCTCATCTCAAGACCTTTCTTTGTACTTTTACTCAACACCGTAAGGACTCAACAATGTTTCATTGCAATACTGGTCTTTAGTTGGTGTCTTTAAAAACTCACAAACATATTTTCCATAGCCTCGTACGAGCGGACGTGAGGCTTGAGGCACAAAATCTCATTGCCAGAAGATATTTTTTTGTTTTAGAGAATTCAACATCTGGTCCATTTTGCTCTCCCGTGGCAATAGCAGAAATTCCCCTCTCATTCCCATCCAGCTCCATTACGTCCGACAGATCCCAGATGTATTGTGATATTGAATGACATTTTACCGTTGGACCCAATCTCAGGTGGTCTTAGGGAAGGAAGTGGAACAGAACAGCATAGTGTAGCTGGAGCCCGATGATGACACCACCCCCTTACTCTTCAATAGGGAGTCTACCTCACCCTCTAGGCACTATGGAAGTGACAAGAACACTGTCTAAGGCTACTTTCTATATTTGGAAAACTGCTACCAAAAAATGTGTGATGTCGGATCATGCCAGGAATTTCTTTGAGCGTGCCAGGATTAAATAAACCAACTTTGTTCTTCTATCTCGATTTGAAAAACAAAATGCATATAATAAAGTGAATCAAAATCATTAAACTAAATTCCAAGTTTGGACAATAAATTCACAGGCTTTGGTGCGCTCCTAATATTCCCCTGAATCGCCCATACACGTTCTATGATACTGTTGGGTTATTCTTATTAGATTATATTTCTATTTTAAAGGCACTTTAATTGGTCTACTTCTTTAAATTTGAGCCTGCTGCTTACTTGTTCAGTATGTCCTCTATTTTGTTAATTGTCTTCAGTTGCATAAAAGAGGAAGTGACGTCCGAGCCAGAGAAGAAGGGCAGCCTGCAGACCCATCACAGCAGCAACATTTCTAAGTATTGTGTTATATTGTTTTAAATTTTCCAAGGAGACATTACAAGCATGGGAACCCTCGACTCCCCCCACCTTCAGCTTATAAAGAAAATATGTAAGTTTTTTTTTTTACTGCTTTTTATAAGCCTGTTCCACTCTCTGGCATAGGAACAGTTGATAGGTTAAAGCTTCAGCCTGTCCCGTTGGTCCATTGTCGAACGACGAGGTAGTATCTGAGCCTGAGAGATTGGGCACGTGTACCGCATCATGCGGCATGTGCCTCTGAAGACCATCTTGCTATTAAGGGCGCACTAAGTAGTATTCTCAGTTAGTTTCTCCCAAAGGGCTCGGACGTCTGTTTTTGTTAGAGGTCCATCGGTGGCTCTTTTTCCCGGGGTCTTCTTTAGATGTAGTTACCACCAAAGACCTTGGAGAGGTTCAATAAAAAACTGCATCCAACTATCAGTAATTGACGATTTCCAGGTTTTTGGCAGGCCCATAATGCTGGGACTGTTTGGCCAGTGTTCTGCTTTCCCTGTCTCTCTCTGTTTCTTGTTTAGGTGTCTGAAGCACTTGCTGATGGCGATCTCTTTTACATCGGTGTGTCGAGTGAGGACATGAGGTTTAGGTCTCGGGTGGGTCTTGCGTCCGATATTTCAAGGCGTGTTGATTCCTCTCTGTCTTCAAATGTGTTAGCATTAAGCTTCGGTCCTGGCCATCTTCAGCGACCACAGTCGGCCATTTTACACCTCTGCTTCTGGATCCTAGATCCAAGTCTGGACTTGGGTAAGCAGTTTCACTACATTGCTCTGGGTCAGGCTTTTCTTTACACCTATTGAAAATACTGTCTCAGGGTCTTTGTTTTGAAAGAGTCAGATACGTCTCCATGCAGTTAAGAGGAGCTAGGTAAAGTTCCAATGTATTTTTTCACGCTACGTGATTAGGCAACATGCATGCACTAACTTCAGCTTTTTTTCTTCTCCGAATTATGGATTCTATTGCTGTTATTGAATATTCCTAGCATTTTCAGTATCCTGTAATCTGTTTAACCCTGTTGGGCCACACCTCCTGCGTTATGTTTACATTTATTCTTTGTTGGCAAAAACATTGCAGAGAATGTAAAGTTAATGTACATCAGTGATCAATTTCTGTAGAATTTCAAAAAAAAAATCTATTGTAATACTCGTTATTGTAAAAGGCTGTATTTTTCAAGATTTTTATTCTTATACAAATAAATGATTGAAATCTGAGATTTTATTTTTTTAACTCCAAATTGAAGAGGTGTGATTCATGGGAAAAACTTATCATATGCGGAAAACGATTTGGGATAAAACGGGAGGCTGGAGACATGAGCATGTTGCTAACTTGCACATATGGTAATACACAACACAGGCTGTATTGCAATTATATCTTTCTTCCATGAATTGCATGTAAGATTTGTGTCTGCAAAAAAGTGAAACTTGATGAAACGAGTTCCGGGAGGACCACCGAGTTGTGTCTTACCTTTAAACCCAGGTTCCCTCTGGCGCAGGGGCAGCTCCTGTGTTATTAAACTTACACACATGGGTCATCCTTGTGAGTGACTAACATACATCAGGCTGCAGTTCCTTCCTATTTAAAGGTTTGCTATACCTCATGATTATCACAGGATAAGCAAATTTAGCGTCCTACTTACAAAGGCATGCGGATTACATAAATTAGGACTCCTGTAGTATTTTTATTTTGTACTCGTACATGCCTTTTTTTGAATTGACCCCACAATGGGGTAGGGCATTTTCAAAAACCATGAGTAAAATAGCAAGGACTGTGCCCTCGTGGTACTTCCACTAATAGGGAGTTGGACATTTCTCGGCCAATTCACAAAGACCGTATGTGGGAGAGTACCTCAAAAGTACCACTATGTACTCCTTACAGGCCCTGTTGATATGTATGCAATTGTAAAGGTCCACACACTTCGTGGATGTGTGACATCTGACAAGTGCACCACGTCAAAGAAAAACATGTTTGACACAAAAGAGTTACGAATTGTGCCCTCCGACTGCTAATGGCAGCTGCACGTCTTATTGCTTCTAGACATCTCCTCTCTGTTTATGAACTTCGGGTAATAGACAGATGCAAGATCTCTTGAAAAATATTAGAGTTGCGCTCAAGACATCGCACTACCACCTGAAGGCTAGCTACATTGCAGTGTTAAGATGTAGGGAGTGGTGCTGTTTTAGGTATATTTGATAGATCCATGGTCCCTAAAATCTGATTTTCGCTTTTGGATTAGTAATCTCAATGCGGATTGCAGCATTGAAACATCACATGGATTACACGGCTATGAGATCTCAGAGGTACGTGCCCTGGGGGCTGCTCCTCGGACAGGGAAACCCCAAAAGCCCAAAAACTGACGCATAAAGGATTCTTTGAGACATACAACGTGTCCTACTGCTTGCATAACCTTCCTTTGGACATAGATCTTGCTCTTGGTGAGTCAGAGGGGAGAAATAAGAATTCCGAAAAAATGTTTAGTGATCAACAAAAATGGAACCATTAATCCTTTTGCTGCCCTTATGACATGTATAATATATCTGCAGAGCGCAGTGTGCGATATATTGCCATTGTTGACCACAGCGCAGGTCTTTGACTCGCGAAAGGCTATGCTTTGAGTTTGTTATGCTGCTTCTTCCCTTCCTCACCAAAGGAAATAGATAGTGTATTACACTTTACTCATCAGCATGTACAGATTGTGGCGTGGCGTTTTTTCTTGTGTGTTTGTTTTTTTATTACCATGAATTCTTTGTTTTTTCAAAAGGGGTAAACTTTTAACAGAAGGAAACTATATAAACCCATATTTATGGTGTGCAAAACATACAAAGGCTGGATTAAAACATGAAAAAGGGTATAAAGTAAGAGATTAATGGTGGTCAACTACCCTTAATCTCTACCGTATACCCTTTTTCGTAAGTGTTCTCTGAACTGTCAATATGTGAGATCTCAAACAACCAAACCATAGACTTTCACAACTTGAGCTACATTGTGCCAACATTATACAACATGAGTAAAAAAGAGAGCAAGAACAAGAGAGGGAAAAATAAGAGTGAAGATTTAAGGTGATTCCAATTATCCAAGGTTTTAGTTCAATTAACCCTGGAAAGTTCTGCTCACCCCACGTCTATCAGGACAAAAGGGTAGTCTACTTGCTAAAAGTTCCACCTGAAGCACAAACATGAACTATGCTCAGTTCAGCTCATAGGTTGTAATGTCACAGCAGACTCTCACCTCTTCGCTTATCCTGGAATCTTGTCTGTCAAAAAGAGGTGATACATTTTTTTTTCATATGATACTGCTGTTGCCAAATCATCTATCCATTCCGCATGTGTAGGTGGGTTACATTGCCTCCAAATACACATTTTTGCTCCTGCAAGTGCTGTATCGTACCATCGCTTCATATGGCGGGTCATTCCAGATATTTCAGCAGTTACATGCAGAAAAACTAATCCTGGGGAAAAGTTTAGGATTACATTAATTTGCCAAAATGTTTGTAGCAATAAACAGGACCAGATTAAGGTGCCCATTAGGATGTAGGGCGGACTTTCGTCTGCCCTCCACCCTAGCGGTGCTGGGACCGGCCACCAGACGTGTGGTGGTCCCGCACCACTGATTAGGATGCATTCCGCAGTCTTGACATTGTGGCGGGTGCTGCTGTAAGCCAAAATGCACAACATGGCAGGCACCACGCGGTGCCTGCCACCTTGTGCATGGCAATGTTAGGTGGTACCATAGGATCCCCCAAGTGCAGCCCCCCACAACCCTGGGGGCCCGCAACGGGCCCCCAAAGCAATTCCCCGCCAGCCGATGCTGTCATGGAAAGGCCTTTGAAAACACCCATCCTAATATGGATGGTGGTGCCTGGTAGGCACCGCTACCATATTAGTGCCCAAGTCTGCCTGGCCAGCACTCGTAACGATTTGCGTCTGCCACTATACCTCCCGCCATGGTATTATGGCGGGGGGAAAATCAGGTTGTGATGGCGGGCGGATTGCCACCGCCGGCCGGGCAGTGGCGATCCGCCCGCCATCATAATCACCCCCTAAGTGTATTATGCCTCCATCTTGATTGCAATGGCATACAATAATGTCTCAACAGGTAGTATTCTAAAGACAAATTATCACACAGTAAAATTAATTACAAGGGAATGAGGAGAAATGCGAGAAACGCCAAGGTTGACTATCGCAGTCTGTATTTAATCATCGGTACAGAAATGCATTTCAGACCGCAATTTCATTGTTAAGTATATGTAAGTGTAATCAGCAAACAAAGTGCACACATGGTGCTCGTGAAAAAGTGAACGGCGCATGTGAGGCATGTGATACGGTGAAAGTAAACGGAGAAAAGTTGTGACTTTTAAAATGGTACCTAACATACGAAAGCTGAGGGAAACTGATACAGAGACAGTTTTTTGTTGACTCCATTTCGACCTGTGTGATTTCAGGTCATCTCCAGGACAAGGATTACACAAATAACTTGTAATTGCTGTTAGAAAGAGGAAAATAATTTAGGAGAGGTCAAAGAAATTAATCGGACAAAATGAAATTCTTGACAAATAGCTACCTGAGTGTGATATCTGTGGGTCAGAAGAGGGCGTGGAATTTCACCAAGAGGTAGGAGATGCGCCAGTAAGTAGGGGTGCCACTCAGGGTCACCCTGGTAGTTGCTCTGAAGGACGACGGGAAAATAGGGGAATTTGCAAGTAAGGGGCATGGAGTAAGAATCGCTGCTTGTGCTAGTTATTACACAAGAGGCAGTGCCATTGATGGTTGAAAAGGTGGGAGGACAAATGAAAAGAGCAAAAAATTGAACTAATCCCTATGTCACTATGGAACACAGTGGTGCGGAAAACCCAGAATAGAAAGGATCACTATGGGTGGCGCAGCAGAAGTGTATAATTATATACAGTCATCCAGACATTGTCACCCTATGGAAAGAAACCTACCTGCCCGGCGAGGCGAACATAGGTAGTAAGCAGAGTACAGATATATACCCGAGTCACAGTAAGCCCAGTTGTAATATAACTAGATATATATATTACAACTGGGCTTACTACCTATGCTCGCCTCGTCGGGCATTTTGAGTACATTCCATGAGATGACATCAACTGGGTGATTGATCACCAGTATATTATGATACATTCCCTTTCCCCACCTATTTGGCCCACATTTACATATGACCCTGGTATATATCGTCCAATTGGGCGATGTATACATAGCTATGTGGTAGTATCACAGTTCAAGTTAGGTTTAAATTAACTGGTTAGTTGATATGTATCATTTTATAGATCTTAAAATAAATGTTTCTCATGTAACTTGCTAATCATTATATTGACTTAATGAATATGTACACTCCTGAATGAAGTATTACTAGGTAACATGCCGAGGATTATGATAGTATGAATTCTAACTATATGTTTATGGTTTTGTAACGCACACGGCTACTCAAGAGTGTGCCGGCGCTAGCCCAAGAGACAGCAGAGGGAAAGAGAAAAAATAAGAGCCAATAACACAAAACCAGATGATTGAAAAGGGAAGGTTTTTAGTTTCTTCCTAAATTGGGTAGAATTCTGCAGATTACGCAGATCAAGAGGGAGCGTGTTCCAAGCCATGGCCGCCAAGTAGGCCAAAAAGCTACTGCCCTTTATCTTCAAGCGTAATCTGGGAACAGAAGCCAGTAGCATGTTAGAGGAACGCAAATGTCTGCTGGGGGAGTAGAACGAAAAGCGCTTCCTGAGGTCGAGGGGGTCGTATTCGTAAAGTGTGGCATGAATAGTTACCAGGGCTTTATACATAACCCTTGCCTTCACCGGTAACCATTGCAGGTTGTGCAGGTGTTGCCTGACGCTGGTGCGTTTAGGGAGGTCAAGAAGCAGATGAGCAGAGGCATTTTGGACCACCTGAAGTTTATCAATAAGATGGGCGGGTAGGCCCACGTATAGTGCATTAGCATAATCAATGCAGGAGGTAACAAGAGCTTGAACAAACCGTTTCCTTAGCTGTTAAGGGCAGAAGGGGCAGAAATATCCTGAGAAGTTTCAAAATGCCGAAGCAAGTACAAGTCAGTTTATTAATCTGATTACAGAAATTCAGCTTTTCATCAAACCAAATCCCGAGGTTTTTTACAGGGAGTCCAGTAGGAGAGGGCCTGGGAGACTCATCAGGCCAGATGGTGTGACAAACCTTTACAAGAGAGCAGCGTCATCCCAGGACTCACGCCTGGCTTCGCATTTCGAATTAGAATATTCCTAGCGTTTTCACATAGAATTGCCACAGAATTCCCACACCGGCGGCAAGATCACGTGGGATCGAACCCCTTGGATTGTTCGTTCTCATGAGGCGGACACTCCTTAGCTCGGCGGGACACAGGCACCTCCGGTTATTTTCTTAAGCCTCTCTGCTCTATCAAGCACACTGTTTGATGAAAGCATCTTACTTATTCCGAATATATTTGAACTATGGTTCAAAATAATATCCCTTTATATGAACTGGTAAACTGCACTTTGCATAGGCACCAGTGTCTGTCCTTCTAGATGTTTTTTATTACATGCAAGGTACTTCAGGCGTTCTCTGTGTGCTTCCAATAGTCTCTCTCAGTGTGCCAGGATATGCTGTTTGTTTTTCATATATGAGGGGCACCCCGGAGGCATCTCGCTCCATAAATTCAATAGATTGCGTAAGCGGCCAGATGTTGGTGCGGATATAGTTGGGGTTGTACGGGTTTCCCTCAGTTCAGGTGGTGCGGTTGCTTGCTCCCTCGATAACCCTGCTTTTTTAAGGGCCAAACAGCCAGGTGCACAGAGTCAGTAGTCAGACAGTAAATATATACACAGAAAAGAGAATCACCTGGGGATGCTGGGGTCCACGCTTACCCTCAGGCTGCCAGTCTGATGCCAGCCTTCCAGAAATCTATGGTTTGGGTGAGCACTGATTTAAAGTAACTTCCTAAATATTTGAAGATTTCAGATCCTATATTCATATTAATGATGCCCCCACCTAAAGAAAGCCATTTGCATCACATTACTTTCTTTTTATGATTATCATTTGGCTAAAATATCTGTTGGGTTGACCAGACTCTGAGCCTAAACCAGCCACAGTCAACCCCCATGGCACATGGTTGTAGGAGAGTAGGATCTGCTTCACATGGGTACCCACACTTTTTGCTGGTGTTTCACTGTTTTTTGACCTTAGTCTGGCTGTGGCCCTACTAATCAGGACTCCAGTCTAGCTGCTTCCTCTCTAAAATAGTTTCCATGTACATTAGGTACATTTCTAATTGGATTCTGGAGTGCCTTATAAGCCCCTAGTATATGGTATACTATGTACCTAGGGCATAGGTACCTCAGAGGCCTACCAGGGGCTGAAGCATGTATTATGCCACCCCTGGGAAGCACTCCAAAATAACAACACAGGTTTGCTACTGCAGCCTGGGTAAGGTGGTGCTTGCACCCCTTACTGTGGTATAGGCTACCTATATCACTACCATTGCACACACTTATAAAACCTATAAGTCACTCCTATGGCAGGCCTTGACAATCCTGAAGGCAGAGTGCTTGGTTTTTATGTGAGAGGGTGCCCCTGCATGAGCAGAGACCCTCTGCAGCGTTCGGAGTACCTCCTCTGATGCTGTTTGTGGTGCAGCCTGACCATATACTCTTAAGTGCATTATAACCTTGCAGTAAATGCTAACTTGGGGATGGCTGCACGGAAACATGTCGTGCTTGGTGTCAAACGCTTTGGAATACTACCCCCTGCCAGTTCTGGCAGCGGGGGTAGCATTCCACCCTTCTAGAGGGAGAGACATGTTCACATTGGTCTAACCGGGTAGGACTTTCTACAGCCCTGGCATCACAAAATGGATGCCTCTGCCACAGACACGGGTCTGGCCTCCTGCTGCGGACCGAAACTCCGGCAGGAGAGGCCTGGACAATAGGTTTCCTGTCCCAGGGAGGTGTAACCACCTCCCCAGACAGGCAGATGTTTATTGGGGCTGAGCGGGAGCACTCTCTGGTGCTTTGAAGTCCTGCACTAGGGGCACCCTTGGTGTCCCTGTGCATAGTCCAGTTCAAACCGGTTGCAGGGGCTACCTGCCCCTGCTCTGGCGCGAAACTGAACAAAGGAAATGGGTGCAACCACCCCTCTTTCCAAACCCTCCCATAGGTGGGTCCCTAGAGTATGTCCAACCCCCAAACTTTGTATAAGTATGGGAACCCAGTCCTTGTGACTTTAGATTACCCTGGACGAAACTCTGAAATATATATCCTGGACTTTCGACGTTCTACTTTGACTAGAAGACTGAAGAAATCTCCCTTGTGGTCAAGGAGTGACTCCCCTGCTTGGCAGGCACCAAAGAAGCAACTGACCGGTCTGCATCACTGAAGCTGCCGCCGGACGCCGAAGTCTTTGCCTCACCAGAGGTGGATTTCCAGACTTCCCCGAGGCTACCCTGAGTCCACAGCAAAGCTGAGGCCCGTGGCTATCGTGGGCGACGTGGAACCGTGACCCCTGGACACCGTGATCTTTTGCAGCAACAGCATCTTCCTGGTCTTCCTCGAAGTTGTACTTTGGGCTGCGAGTAGCCCCAGCCTTGAGCACCTCCTGCACCGAAGATTGTTGGCCTCCACTCCACGAGTGACCCGTGGGCCAGTTTCAAGTTCGACAGCTCGAGGCTCCTTCGCGATCGCTAACCCGTTGGCTAGTAGGTGCCCACGAAGGCAACTCCTCTTCTGATTGGGCTCACTGGGTGAGTCCTTCAGACCTTGCTGGTCTGCACCGCAGTCCTTTCTCTGATTCCAAGAGACTTGCCATTACCGCAGCACTCAACAGACTTCGTGGGACAGCTCAAATCCAACTCCTGGTTGTCATTGGCGCCTCCTGGACCTCGTGGCTAAGAGTCAAGATACCCTTCAACTCACCTGAAGCACCCGACATCTGTGGGCATTGGTCAAACGTGCCCTTGGTCACTGGCAAGTGACCCAGACTCTGTCCCCTCTGCTTTCAGGTTCCTTCCACCCTAAATCCAGGCTTGGATCACTTCGGACACGTCTCCTCTTCACGGCAGCAGCACTTCCTCGCCAGCTTCCATTGAAATCGACGATGCGACCCGACTCCAAAAGACACCTATGCACCCAGCTTCCCTGGGTAAGGTAACACGAGTACTCCGGTGCTCTAGTGGGTGTTAGCCCTTGAACTTCCTAAGTCCAAAAGGGTTTGGTCCTGACTCATTTCTAAGTGTCCCTAATCTTTAAATTTCCAACCGCGACATTCCCCATAGAAGCTAACGGGAACCCGCGGCTGTGTTCACACACTGCACACAGCCCCCGTGAGTCCCCTGTGTTACTACCTTGGGTGGTTCCTTGGGGTCCCAGCGATTCTACAGGCTCTAGGCCTTGTGTCTAGTTCAGTCGTGGTTCTTATACCACTTTATTGGTATATGGTTTGGTATGCCCCTTGGGCCCAAACGTGTATTTGTGCTATTACTGTTGATTGCTAAATTGTAACTTAAGTACTTCGAACTCCAGTCTCATAAGGAGACTAAAGGGGTGTGTTTTATCTTAAATACATATATTTTAAATATATACCTGGTGTGGGGTTGTCCTTTCATTTGGTCATTCAAGAGATTATAGACTGGTAAAACAAGCTGCTGTACATTCCTTCAAGACTTAGCCTGAAGGCTGCTCTCCATAGCTACCACTAGGATAGCTTTCAATAAAGGTTGTCTTTAACCTATTCATCATAAGAGGTTGTTTGGACTGATACAAGGTGCCCACTATAATTAGTGGGCAGCATATATCAGGCCAACTTCTCACAAGGGTCTTTCGCTGTGCACATCGGGGTAGCAGCAGGCCCTCTGCCATTCCTGATGAGCCTCCCACTGTGCATGGCTTTCCTCCGTGCACTGTGTGAGTTGGCTGTCCATTATTAAATGAAAACGTTTGCTAACTCTGACGCGCGAGTTATAGTTATCTGAACTAACTATAACTGGGGAATTTCATTGGTTTTTTACGAGTGAAATATCCACCTAACTATAACATGTATGAAACCTATGGTTTTTTAAGTGAATATATATATATATATATATATATATATATGCATGCAGCAAATCGAACTCCTCGAACCTCCACAGCAGCGCACAAGCAGCAGCAGCAGCGGCGAACAGAGGGAAACAGACCCGGATAAATTGGCAGGTAGATCTTTATTCCTTCACTCTGTGACGCCTTTCGAGCACAGCCGTGTCTTTGTTCACACACCGAGGACCATTCCGCCATTACATTTTTGAATATGCTGGGTGAGTTACTTCCTGTGTCACGTGATCATAGACACAGAAGACAGATTTCGTGAAAATGCTAGATGAAGGCCATGATTTTTTACACACGGTTTGTAAATCTGGAAAAATGTGCAAAATATTGCTGTATAAATACATATGCACATTAAAAAACAGATATCTACAGTGCAAATAAGAAACTTATTGTATATATAGGACAAAAATACGAACATGAATATATACACTGGAATGGATTAAAAACAACATAATAAATAAGCTGTCAATTAATAGGATATAAAATATCTCTAATAAAAAACAGTATAAATACAATTAAAAAAATCCAAACATTATCCAGCATAAGTCTTCCTTATAGGGACAAATTGATGATATCAGCCTAAATGCCGCTTAATTGTAGTATTGTTTTCCTAGTCCCAAATGCACATGAATAAACGGGACAAACGTCATGCTCCTATAGACCTTCACTAGGCAAAAGTGCAAAAAAAAGAAACTTGATTTATATACATATATTGTCATACACGTCTATAATATCATGTATAGTGAATCAGAAAGTGCCATATAATAAGTGCAAGTGTTTCCTGATGATACATACATAGTGCTAAAATATCCTTTCAATTTAAAAAATATTTTAGTATAAATAAACCCTTTAAAAATGTAATAAAACCAGATATAAAGAGTGTTGGAAGCAGCTAAGGTTCCATAAAATATAATTAGTCCAGACAAAAAACAAAGTATTGTATCTAGTGTCCTAGAAAAGAGCAAGTATGTAAGCAATATCTGAGTAGCTGGAAAAAACACAGATAATGGATAAAAGAGGATATTTGGTGTTCAGGGGAGACAACTTCCACTTTTTCTTAAAGAAAATTGTGCAAATCCTCAGTTGTATTAAGTCCATGTGGGACTTTACTATCTAGCTCCAGAATGGTACGGGATTCAAGTTGTCTTAACATTTTTTCTTTGTTGCCCCTCCTTCTTAGGGGTGAAATGGCATTAATCACAAAATATGAAAGGCAACTCAAATCATTGTCATGTGTGCTTTTAAAATGTCTTGCCACAGGATAAGATGTATCGTTGTTCACTATGGCCCTTATATGCTTCAAAATTCTGACGTACACCTGCAGCTTAGTACTACCCACATAACGTAAACCACACGTGCACGTCAGAACATATACGGCATATTCAGTGCGGCAGTTGTAGTTGCCTTGAATGTCGTAGTTCTTATCCGAAAATGGGGTTGTGTATTGAGTGATATTGGTACCAAACTTACACGCCCGGCAGGAAGAACATTTGAAAAAGCCTCTCCTTGGTTTAAGCAATGTACCCGTACCTCCTACCTCTGGACTGTTCTTAACTAGCTGGCTCCGCATTGACTTGGCTTTCCTATAAGTAATGATTGGAAAGTTGGGAAGGCGGGGTCCCAGTACCCCATCTGTTAATACAATGGGCCAATTTTTTCTTATGATGGTTTTAATTTTTCTTTCTTGTCTGCTGTATGTTGTAATCAGTCTGGGACCAGTTTCAGTTTCTAACTCACTTACCACCTTTACTTTATTTTCTAATAAGGTGTCTCTTGATCTATCTTGTGATTTAGAAAGGGCACGTGTCAAAGCCATATCACTGTATCCTCTTAACTTTAGTCTCTCCATGGCATTATGTGTGCACTTATCCAATTCTTCAGTCGTGCTGCAAATGCGCTTTATCCGCAGCATTTCACCAAATGGAATACTATCAATCAAATGCTTTGGATGGCTACTACTGGCATGCACAGTACTGTTTCCTGCTGTGGGCTTTCTAAACAATGTCGTTTCTAGTTTGTTGTTAGATACCAGAACTCTTACATCTAGAAATTCTATTGTTGTGGCACTCATTTGGGAGGTAAAAAGTTCATAGAGTTTTGATTAAGGGTGAAAAAAAAATTAGTTGCACTCTCCTCATCCCCCTTCCAAATCAAAAAAACATTGTCAATGTAGCGTAACCAATACAGTACATGGTGATTATACATTTCTTGATGTTCCTTCTTTAGGACCTGTTCCTCCCACCAGCCAACATGTAAACAGGCATAGCTGGGGGAGAAACAGGATCCCATAGCCACGCCTCTTAATTGTTTTAGGATGTCTTGCCCAAAAAGAAAAAAGTATTTGTGTAGACACCATGATATCAAGTTTGCCAGCATTTTGTTATGTTCGTAAAATTCACAACCCCTGGTTCCCAGGAAATGATTCACTGCATTCAGGCCTGTTGTGTGATCGATGCTCGTGTAAAGGGATTCAATATCTAGGACAATCAGTAAGAGGCCCTCTACCCAAGTAATATGTATATATGTATAAAAAACAAAGGTTACAGGGAAGTTCTAGTTAGGTTCTGAATTGAGTCACACAAAACCATAGAAATTCAGCAGTTATAGTTTTACTTATTGTTAGGCTTGTGTTAACAAACAATGACTCGTTGCCTTAAGTCACTTAATGGCACGAGTTATAGTTTCTTCAGATAAGTCTAACTATAAGTATAACTATAACTGCTGAATTTCTATGGCTTTGTACACTAAATTCATAACCTAAGTATAACGTCCCTGTAACCTTTGTTTTTTCAGTGAATTGCTGTAATTTTTTTAGCATGCACATTAATAAACCCTGCACCATGCACAGCTTTTGACCATGTGTGGTGGGGCTTTGGCCGCCGGGGTTGTCCTTGCTGGCAATCTTACCACATGCACAGAAAACCAAGCATGGGGTTGAATGCAGTGGGGTTTTCGTTTTGTCATTTTTATCTGGATTTGCGGATCCTTTGTGATTTTACAAAGGAAGCCACAGTAAACCCTGCGGGGCATCTACGAATCAGACATTTAGAAAAAAGTGGACAATGTTTTGCCCATAAGGGCTCCCTAATGGTTTCTTCTATGGGTCCTATGGGGTCAGGATACATGTGTACTGACCCCTTATCTGTTTTTGCATCCTTCTTTTCCCACCCCCAGCCATGCAACAAACAAAATGGTGGCTGCAACTTTTCTGTGAAGGTATGGCCAGCCAATCAAGACCTTGCTTTCATGCAGGGGTTAATGGATCTTCCACTGGTGGATCTGTGGAGGAACTGCATCCCTATACATACAATGTTTCCCGATTAAAATCTAAAAAACTACTGAACAGAGTTACACTAAATCACAAAAAACACGATCTGCGGACCAAAAGCTAGCTTTCTGCCAAATTCAAATCCATCCAGCAGTTTGAGCTGCAGGCACGGCTAAAGAGTCTATGGGAATTAACCTGGGGATAAAGCATTTTGGGACCCTCCCTTTTTCCCAGCCCCAGCTTCTCAGACCACCCAAAACGTTCCAGACAGCAACTCAAGTGAGCAGCGTACTAGTTTGGGAAAATTTCGTAAAGAGTCATTCTCGGGCACCAAAGATATAAGCAATTCAAAAACAGCTTTTTAATAGAAATTAGGTCCTAACTATAACCACCCACTGGCTACTGCCAGTAGGTAATATATATTTATCTATATATATATATATATATATATATATATTATATATATATATATATATATATATAAATTCACTGAAAAAACCATAGGTTTCAGGGGCATTATAGTTAGCTGGACTTTTCACTCGTACAAAACCATAGAAATTCCCCCGTTATAGTTAGTTCAGCTAACTATAACTCGCGCGCCCGCAATGCACTGCTGATGACGTCACATATTACATGCAAAAACAACAATTGATGGACAGAATGCAGAACAATGTCATACATTCACCCCAGTACAGAGATCTGGGCCTAATTCCATCGTTTTTTTGCTCACCATGCCATTCCAGTTTGAACCCAGCCATATGCAAATCAGTCTTGACCCTGTGCCCCATGGGAACAGTCCAGCCCGAACTGCCAAGCCAGGTCCTCCCTGGACTGGAAACAAGCATCCTAGGACCGGTTTCAGGCTTTCAGCCCTCGTCAGCCAGGATAGCCTGATTCCAGTGGCATGGAGAGCAAGGGACTCACGTCTGAGCATACCCTTCCCACTCGGGGTGACAAATGCAAAAACAACAATTGATGGACAGAATGCAGAACAATGTCATACATTCACCCCAGTACAGAGATCTGGGCCTAATACCATCGTTTTTTTGCTCACCATGCCATTCCAGTTTGAACCCAGCCATATGCAAATCAGTCTTGACCCTGTGCCCCATGGGAACAGTCCAGCCCGAACTGCCAAGCCAGGTCCTCCCTGGACTGGAAACAAGCATCCTAGGACCGGTTTCGGGCTTTCAGCCCTCGTCAGCCAGGATAGCCTGATTCCAGTGACATGGAGAGCAAGGGACTCACGTCTGAGCATACCCTTCCCACTCGGGGTGACAAATGCAAAAACAACAATTGATGGACAGAATGCAGAACAATGTCATACATTCACCCCAGTACAGAGATCTGGGCCTAATTCCATCGTTTTTTTGCTCACCATGCCATTCCAGTTTGAACCCAGCCATATGCAAATCAGTCTTGACCCTGTGCCCCATGGGAACAGTCCAGCCCGAACTGCCAAGCCAGGTCCTCCCTGGACTGGAAACAAGCATCCTAGGACCGGTTTCGGGCTTTCAGCCCTCGTCAGCCAGGATAGCCTGATTCCAGTGGCACGGAGAGCAAGGGACTCACGTCTGAGCATACCCTTCCCACTCGGGGTGACAAATGCAAAAACAACAATTGATGGACAGAATGCAGAACAATGTCATACATTCACCCCAGTACAGAGATCTGGGCCTAAATCCATCGTTTTTTTGCTCACCATGCCATTCCAGTTTGAACCCAGCCATATGCAAATCAGTCTTGACCCTGTGCCCCATGGAAACAGTCCAGCCCGAACTGCCAAGCCAGGTCCTCCCTGGACTGGAAACAAGCATCCTAGGACCGGTTTCGGGCTTTCAGCCCTCGTCAGCCAGGATAGCCTGATTCCAGTGGCATGGAGAGCAAGGGACTCACGTCTGAGCATACCCTTCCCACTCGGGGTGACAAATGCAAAAACAACAATTGATGGACAGAATGCAGAACAATGTCATACATTCACCCCAGTACAGAGATCTGGGCCTAAATCCATCGTTTTTTTGCTCACCATGCCATTCCAGTTTGAACCCAGCCATATGCAAATCAGTCTTGACCCTGTGCCCCATGGGAACAGTCCAGCCCGAACTGCCAAGCCAGGTCCTCCCTGGACTGGAAACAAGCATCCTAGGACCGGTTTCGGGCTTTCAGCCCTCGTCAGCCAGGATAGCCTGATTCCAGTGGCATGGAGAGCAAGGGACTCACGTCTGAGCATACCCTTCCCACTCGGGGTGACAAATGCAAAAACAACAATTGATGGACAGAATGCAGAACAATGTCATACATTCACCCCAGTACAGAGATCTGGGCCTAAATCCATCGTTTTTTTGCTCACCATGCCATTCCAGTTTGAACCCAGCCATATGCAAATCAGTCTTGACCCTGTGCCCCATGGGAACAGTCCAGCCCGAACTGCCAAGCCAGGTCCTCCCTGGACTGGAAACAAGCATCCTAGGACCGGTTTAGGGCTTTCAGCCCTCGTCAGACAGGATAGCCTGATTCCAGTGGCATGGAGAGCAAGGGACTCACGTCTGAGCATACCCTTCCCACTCGGGGTGACAAATGCAAAAACAACAATTGATGGACAGAATGCAGAACAATGTCATACATTCACCCCAGTACAGAGATCTGGGCCTAAATCCATCGTTTTTTTGCTCACCATGCCATTCCAGTTTGGGACCCGTGCTCACTACGCCACTGGAGTCAAGCTATCCTGGCTGATGACGGCTGATAGCCAGAAACCGGTCCTAGGATGCTTGATTCCGGTCCAGGGAAGACATGGCTTGGCAGTTCGGGCTGGACTGTTCCCATGAGGCACAGGGTCAAGACTGATTTGCATATGGCCATGTCTGAACTGGGGTGGCGTAGTGGGCAAAAGAACGATGGATTTAACCCAGATCTCTTGACTGGGGGAGAATGTCTGCATTGTCAGCATTCCATCCATCAATTGTTTGTTGTAACGCAAGTCACATATTACATCACTCATTACATGGTCAGTGACATCACTCATGACATCACTGATGAGATCACTGATGACATCATCCTTGTGATAGAGTGGCAGACCTCCTCTCCCCCTAATATAACCTTTGATACACACATTCAAAAATAGAAATTAAAATTTTAAAAACAATGGACATACCAATACCAGTTACAACAACCTATTCAGTAATTGTTAGATCCACATCAACATCCACTCATTCACCAACAGTCCTATACAGTCACTCATACATGTACTCACTCATCATATGTACTCATACACCTATACAATTTCAAAGGTTTTTTAAATGCTAATTTCTAGCTATGCCTACAGAGATAGGACATGTGAAGAAAGAAGGAAAAACGCACAGAAAGAAAAAAAAGAAATGCAGAAAGAAGCAACAGAAGTCCTCAAAGACGAAGAAAAGTGCAGGAAGAAGTATAACGTGCAGAAAGAACAAACAGAAGAGCAGAAACAAGCCTTGTTGCAAAATCATCCTGTACCCTCAACTTTTTCAGACGGATACTGGTGGTAACTGAGTCTGACTAACCAATCCTAGAGCCAGTGCTATGTTAAAAGACACTCAGAATACAGTGAAAACACCTACATACACTAGGGCACACTATGTGTTGGGGTCCCCCTGTGATTAGCATGACCTCCTCTGTAAGCCCCTAGTATATAATAGGGCAGGGGATTAAAACTACCTTTTAAAACGCACCACAGGGCGTGTTTGAACACGTCACCTCATGCCCCGTCCCCTCCCTTCCCCACTGTTTAAACACGCCCTGTAGCCGTTTTAAGTTGGGAGATTAAGTCCCCTTGAATCCTGAGGGTCCCTAGGGTCCAACTAGACCACTAGGTACCTCCAGTAAGCGCCACAGAGCTGCGGTGCAGAGAGGTGTAAAAAGTGGCACGGCCTGCACCACCTCTGTGCAACGCAGAGCAGTGGTGCTTACTGGAAGCACCTGATGGGCTAGTTGGACCCCAGGGTCCCTCAGGATTGAAAGGGAATTATTTCCCCAACTTAAAAACGCGCCACAGGGCCTGTGGGCATTCTGAGTTGAGATATTAAGTCCCCTTGAATCCTAAGGGTCCCTAGGGTCAAACTAGCCCACTAGGTACCTCCAGTAAGCTCCACAGAGCTGCATTGCATGGAGGTGTAAAAAGGGGCATGGCCTCAGAACACCTGTCTGCAACGCAGCTCCCTGGCGCATACTGGAGATACCTGTTGGGCTAGTTGGCCCTCAGGGACCCTCAGTATTGAAGGAGAATTAATTCCTCAACTTACAACTGGCCAGGGGGCGCGTTTGCAGAGTGCTGCAAGGAGGGGGCGTGGCCTCCGGCGCGATGCCGGTCTTTTATTTATTTATTTTTAAGAAGGAGGGCTGTGTGGCCCCCTTTCTTTTTCTAATTTATTAGCCCTGGGGACCCCATCCGCCAGGGCCTGCACCCTAATTTTTTTTGTTGAAAAAAATTTATTTGGCCCTCCCAAGGCCTTAATCGGCCCCGGGGACCCCAACCCCCAGGTCATGGCCTTTTTAAAAAAAAATTATTCTTTAGGAGGGGGGCTGTGTTGCCCCCCTCCTCAGGCCACTTATGGCCCCGGGGACCCCATCCCCCGGGGCCGGCCTTTGTTTTTTATTTAAAAAATATATATATATTTATAGAAACACCTAGGACATGCTGGACAAACCGTATGTACCTATCACCATGACGATTTGCGTGATATTCATTAAAAGGCGACTATGCATACAATGAATCCACGTAGAATGTATTCACACCGCTAGTGAAGCTCTGACATGTCTGACACCCTACCGTGCCTAATCCCGGCGCCCCCGCTGGTGGGTACTCTCCAAGTAGACACCCTTGTCGTTTATATATACAAACATGGGTAGCTATTGACGGGCACATTTAATACACATGCACACCAAGCCATTCAAAGGGGATTCAACAAAAATTCGACCAAACTATGCAAGAAACCCCCTCACGGTTAATAAAACACACATCCACATCCGGCGGATGTGTAATACTTTCTATGGATTGTTGTGCTGCACTCCCGTCCCGCATGCCCGTTGTGGTGTATTATGCTGCTGCAAACCCTGATGCCTGCCCTGTAGGTTCAGTTTGGTGCACCTCTCAATGTCCCTCCTGTCCTCTGTTATCCGAGTCCATGTCCCTACCCCAATTCCTCCTGCCTACCATGATCCAATGTACCATACTTGCGAACATTTTGAACTTGGTAAGAGGGAGATTTTGAAATAAAACTGGGGTATTGATTTTCCCCTTTGAGTTACATTGAAAAAGAGAAGATTTTAGACAGGAAACAGATCAAGTAAAGCCCATTTGAGCTTAAAAACATTGGACGTTTCCTGGCTGAAACGGGTCTGTTGACATGTATGGTTGTATGACCACTGCCTCTTCCTTCTGCCCACAATGGTCTATTATATTGCCACAGCCTCTCTTGCCAGTCCTGTATTGTTGGTTTGTTGCCCCTGCCCCCCTTTCCACTGCCCTCCATAGTCTGTTGTGCTGCCACTGCCCTTCCTGCCTGCCTAGTGTGGTCAAATTGTTGCCTCTGCACTCTCCTACCTGCCTTCAATTTTCAGAGTCCGTGCCCCTGGCCTCTGCCTCTCAACAGTATCCCAATGAACAACTAGATTGCTAACATTCTATATTTATTACAAAAGTGTGGAATGCCTGACGTCATCTTGATGTAATCAAAACTGTAATGCCTAGAGCATTTCCTTTAGAAATTACATATATGAGAGGGTCTTATTTGCATCAAATGTATGGTTAGTGCTCTAAAAAACTAAAATGAGGACATATTTTCTGAGTTTTCAAATAGCGACAAAGAACTTTTAAATTATTTGTAATCTTAGTTTTTTTATCCAGTTGACCACTTGATTAAATGTTGCATCCAAGGGGAGAGGGTGTGGTGTTACTTCCAGAGCTGCAGACTTTGCAACTGGGGAACCAGGTTGGAGTTTCTGCTTCAGCTCAACATTCTGTGATTCTGGTCAAACCACTTAATCTCCCCATGTCTACAACCAAAATGAATTTGATCTTGTGTGATGTAACCAACGTTCATGTAAAGCACTCCAATACCTGACAAGTCTGCACTATATAAAACTGCAAATACACAAAAAATAGGTGTTTTGCACACTTCTGTTATTGGGCTACATTTGGGCTACATCTGGGTGATATTTGGGCTACATTTGGGCTCTTTTGTCTCTGGTGGCCATTTTAGGAGATTTATTTGTTATGAAGTTTCCTAATTTCCTCATTTACCGCAGTCTCCTCAGTAGGAAATGCTTTCAGTTTTTTACTTTGATTCCATCAAGAAGGTATTGAGATATGTCACACATTTGCCATAAATTCTGAATGTTAGCACTCTAGTTGCTCATTAGATCACTGTAGTAAAGCTACTGCTCACCACAAAAGTCTGCTGCTGGTATTAAAAGTGCATGTTTCAGTCTGCATGTCAGAATGTTTTTATGAAATAAAAGAGGATTTCAGAAGTCAAAATGTGCCCTAGTTTTTCTTTCTGCAGCACTAATCATAATTTATATGGCAAAATGAACCCCCTCATTTTGTTCCTTTGTAAATTAAATGTTTTAAGTGTTACCACTTTATTCCAATCAAGATGGCTTCAGGTGTGCCATACCTTTGTCATAAGTAAGACTGTTAGCACTCTAGTTGTTCTTAAGAACACTCTGGGACATTCTGTCATTGGGCTATACTTGGGCTACATCTGGGTGATATTTGGGCTACATTTGGGCTCTTTTGTCTCTGGTGGCCATCTTGGGAGATTTATTTGTTATGAAGTTTCCTAATTTCCTCATTTACTGCAGTCTCCTCAGTAGGAAATACTTTCAGTTTTTTACTTTGATTCCATCAAGAAGGCATTCAGATGTGTCACACATTTTCCATAAATTCTGAATGTTAGCACTCTAGTTGCTCATTAGATCACTGTAGTAAAGCTACTGCTCACCAGGCAAGTCTGCTGCTGGTATTAAAAGTGCATGTTTCAGTCTGCATGTCAGAATGTTTTTATGAAATAAAAGAGGATTTCAGAAGTCAAAATGTGCCCTAGTTTTTCTTTCTGCAGCACTAATCATAATTTATCTGGCAAAATGAACCCCCTCATTTTGTTCCTTTGTAAATTAAATGTTTTAAGTGTTACCACTTTATTCCAATCAAGATGGCTTCAGGTGTGCCATACTTTTGTCATAAGTAGGACTGTTAGCGCTCTAGTTGTTCTTTAGAGCACTCTGGGAAGCTGCAGTAGAACATAAAGGAATCAACTGACAGTCTCTGCCCTTGTTGGATGTACATGTTTTACTGAGAATGCCAGACTTCATTCTTACATGACTGAGAAAGATAATGTGAATTTACAGAAAATATGCTCTCAGTTTAGCTTATAGATCACCTTCCAAACCTCTGTGGGAAAAGTATGAGAAAATAGTTTTCTCTCAAACATGGTTCGTGATATCACAGCAGAAGGCTTTTTCACATGGTAAAATCACCTTAGAACACACCACAATTCCTAAAATGAGTATGGTACCATCAACAAATGATTTATAATGTAACTAAAGTCTTAAAACCTTCTATTAACTGCAATGCTTTTTAATGAGGTGCTATCATGTATATTGGTCCCAAGATGGCTGCCAACACTTCTTGGATGAAGTACTGACAGCCAATCAGATCTCATGATGAGATGTGTGGTTAGGCTCCGCCCAGATATGTATGTGATTTTACTTTTGATTTTCTCAGGAACTACTGAACAGATTGACACCATATATGCAAAAGGCACATGCCTGACCTGAGGACTACCTCTTTGCCAAATTTCAAGTAATTCTGTTCAGCCGTTCGGGCTGTACCTTGGACTAAAGGTCCCTATGGAAAATTGCATGGGGAAAACGCGTTTTGGGACCCCCCTTTTTTCTCAGCCCCCGCTTTACGAATCCCCCCAAGACTTTCAGGGTAGGAGCGGAGCGGAGCGCCCCACCTATTTTGAAAATTGCGCGAGGATTCGTCAACCGGCGCCAAAGTTATTCCAAATAGAATGTTGCGGATTTCCTATGGAAACACGGTCCTAACTATAACTATCTACTGGCGACCGCCAGTAGATAATATATATATATATATATATATATATATATATATATATATATATATATATATATATATATACACACACACATATTCACACACACCTCCGAAACCTGATCAAGGCCTAAATGAGTACAATATGAGCAGTGTTCCAGATAAGCATCATCACTAAAGCTAGGGTGAACTTCTGCCTCACGCTAGCTTTATTGATGACGCACACTGGAAACACTGCTCAAATTGTACTAATTTAGGCCTTAATCAGGTTTCAGAGGTGTATTTATATATATATAGAGGATACATTGTACACATTAGTTGTGGATTTAGTATAAGGAAACAATGCACTTCCAAATTGGCAATTTATACGTAAATATGTGGCAGTATTGGTTTTCCAGTTCGTTTTAAAATAACTGGTTAGCTGATGTGTATCATTTTATAGACCTTAAAATGTTTCTGATCTAACTTCATTAGGTATTACTTGGTGACATTCCGAGGATTATGATAGTATGAATTCTAACACCATTCTAAGATGACAGATCCTTTTGACTATGACTGTTGTTGTCTGTTTTCTATGTCTAGACACTTCAATTTGTAATGTAATTATATGGGAGAACCACAACATACATTACTTGACAAAGACCACTCACTGCCGAAACATGTTGTGTGCAGTGTCACGGCTGGTGCAGCAAATAAATGGATAAACCAAAGGAGCTGGAGTGTGTGTTTTGTGTCTGCAAGTGTGCACAATGAGGAAAAAGAAGTTCTGATTACAGTACAGAGTTTGCTAGTCAACAAGCCCTGCCCCTGAGAGGGTTCACTGACAAAATATCGACCATCAAAATATCCCCATACCAAAATATCATGTCCAAAATATCAATGTAAAAAATATCGACATCCTATACTTATAATGATGAGTCCAAAAATATCTGGAAAAAATACTGATGTCAATAATATAGTTGTACTAAATATCGATTTTTAAATATATTTAAATTAAAATAATACATATTAAATAGTAACATTAATTTATAAAAAGTAAAACATATTTAGTATATATCTTAAATATAACAAATAAACTTAATTTAAAAAAGTTAAACATAATAATTATATATATTTACATATACGTACTTACAAAAAAAGTTACTAAACTAATAATTTTAATTCATATTATAATTTAAAAATAATATTAAAACAAATAAATATACATATACATATACCATTAAAAAATAAAATCTTTAAAAAACAAACCGGTATAATTAATTAAAAAAAGTTAAACAACTTAAAATTCTTTAAATGTAGCAAACATTATTTTACACATTTAAAATATTAATAATTAAAAGGAATATGCTACTTACCAATATGCATCTGCTCTTGGCATGTAGAGCTGCAGATCTACACACTATGCATAGATCGCCATCTGGCGTTGGGTCCGGATGTTTGCACTTGTTTTTGTCCTGGCAAGTCTTTGGAAGTCACGAGGTATGTGACTCCTCTTTAGGATCATAGTGGGCATGGGCAGTGGCTCCATCCTCAGATTGTTTTTCGCCAGCAGGGAAATGATGGAGCTTTGTAAGAAACAGGAAGATGCCCTTGTATACAGTATCTAAATAAGATAATACTGGAACTGATAAAGGAAGCCGGGGAGGCGGGTCGGAGTGTGTAGATCTGCAGCTCTACATGCCAAGAACAGATGCATACTGATAAGTAGCATATTCCGTTCGAGGCATATGAGCTGCAGATTACACACTATGCATAGATTGTATAGCAGTCCCACTCCTTAGCGGCGGCCACCAGTATCTTTTGCAGTAGTCTGAAATAGGGTTTTGAGTACAGCTTGGCCCACATTGGCTTGTTGTTTCAATTGCACATCTACACAATAGTGTTTTGTGAATGTATGTGGTGTAGACCATGTAGCTGCTTTGCAGATGTCATCTAATGGAATGTTGCCTAAGAATGCCATAGAGGCCCCTATTTTTCTTGTAGAGTGGGCTCTAGGGGGAACAGTTAAAGTGCGTTTTGCTTTGTGGTAGCAAATTTGTATGCATTTAACAATCCATCTGGCTATCCCGGACTTAGATATGGGATTGCCCTTATGTGGTGGTGAGAAAGAAACAAAAAGTTGTTTGGTTTTTCGAAAAGGTTGTGTTCTTTCAATGTAATAGAGCAATGCTCTTTTAACATCTAAAGTATGAAGAGCTCTTTCTGCGACTGTGTGTGGTTGCGAGAAGAAGACAGGCAACTCCACAGACTGATTAAGGTGGAAGGGGGAAATGACTTTAGGGAGGAATTTAGGATTAGTGCGGAGAACCTCCTTATTGTGATGCATTTGTAAGAATGGTTCCTGAATAGTTAGGGCTTCTAGCTCACTAACTCTTCTTAGAGAAGTTATGGCCACTAGGAAAGCAACCTTCCATGTTAAGAATTGTTGCTCACATTTATGTAGAGGTTCAAAAGGAGTGTGAGCACGATATTCAAATTCCACACAGGTGAGGGTAAAACTCTGGGAGGAATGATCCTTTTGAGTCCTTCCATAAAGGCTTTGATGGCGGGTACTCTAAATAGTGATAAATGCTGTCTGTTTTGTAGATATGCTGCTATAGCAGCAAGGTGTAGCCGAATAGACGTATAGGCTAAATTACACCTTTGTAGGTGTAGTAGGTAGGTTATGATGTGTTGGATAGACACATCTAGGGGATTGATGGTATTGTTATGGCAATATATCACAAATCGTTTCCACTTGGCTGCATAGCAGGCTCTAGTGGTAGGGCGTCTAGCCTCCTTAATGATGTTCATACAATCAGGAGGAAGGTTATGGTAACCGAATTCTAAGATTTCAGGAGCCAGATCGCAAGGTTGAGCTGAGCTGGGTCCGGGTGTCTGATCTCTCCATGGTTCTGGGTTAAGAGGCGTGGTGAGAGGTGTAATCTTTGGTGCGGGACTACTGACAGTTCCAGAAATGTGGTGTACCATGGTTGTCTAACCCAAGTTGGAGCAACTAGAATTACAGTCAGTGAGTGCCGCCGTAGTTTGCGCACCACCAGTGGTATGAGTGGGAGAGGCAGAAAAGCATACGCAAATCTTCCTGACCAGTTCATCCATATCGCTTTGCCTTTAGACAATGGGTGTGGGTATCTGGCGGCGAAGCTTGGGCATGTGGCATTTTCGTGGGTGGCGAAGAGGTCTATCTGTGGTTGCCCCCACATTTGAAAGTATGGTTGAAGAACTTGTGGATGGAGTTCCCACTCATGGATCTGTTGTGTTTGGCGACTTAACAGATCTGCTATGGTGTTCTGGACTCCTGGGACGTGTTGGGCTAGGAGAAATATGTTCTGAGGTATATCCCACCTCCATATGTTTTGTGCTAACTGGGAGAGCTGCTGAGAGTGTGTCCCGCCTTGTTTTGGGATGTAGTACATGGCTGTCATGTTGTCAGTGTGGACTAAGACAGCCTAGCCCGATATTTGTTTTTGAAATGCTTGTAAGGCTAGGAATATGGCCAGTTATTCTAGGTAATTGATGTGGAATAACCTTTGTCGAGGTGCCTTGCATGGTGTGATGTAATAGGTGAGCTCCCCAGTCGGAAAGCGATGCGTCCATTGTCATGACAATCTGATTAACTGGCTCTAGGAACGGGCGCCCTTTGGAAAGGTTTTTGGTGTTCCACCACTGCAGAGAGCGATGAGTACGACCGTCTACCAACACCAGATCTGTTAGCTGACCTTGAGCCTGGTTCCATTGTCGTGCTAAGCACTCTTGTATGGGACGCATCTGGAGTCTTACGTGAGGCACTATGAATATGCAAGAGGCCATCATCCCTATGAGCTGCATGAACACTCGAGCTGGAAGAGAGTGATGCGGCTGAAATTTGAGGAGGAGAGCGAGAATGCTTGCTATACTTGCTGGACTGGGATAGGCTAGCCCTTTTGAGGCGTATATTGTGGCGCCGAGGTACTGTTGTGTGTGAGAGGGTTGCAGATGAGACTTGGTGTGGTTTACTGTAAACCCCAGGTTGTGGAGTAATTGGATAGTCGTGTGAGTGTGATGAACACACTGGTTGTATGAGCTGACTTTTATGAACCAGTTGTCGAGGTATGGGAAGATGTGAATGTGTTGTCTTCTTAGATGGGCTGCGACTACTGCTAGGCACTTTGTGAATATCCATGGTGCTGTTGTGACTTCGAAAGGGAGTACTTTGAATGATAGTGCTGTCCGTCCACTACAAACCTGAGATATTTTCTGGGAGCAGTGTGTATGGAAATATGGAAATAGGCGTCCTTGAGATCTAAGGTGGCCAGGAAGTCACCCTGTGAAAGTAGTGGGAGGACTTGCTGAAGTGTGACCATGTGGAAGTGGTCTGATTGTATGTACAGGTTTAGTGGCCTGAGGTCTAGAATAGGTCTCAGGGAGCCATCCTGCTTTGGTATGAGAAAATACAGGGAGTAAACTCCCGTGTTTTGTTGGTGCAGGGGAACTAGTTCTATTGCACTTTTTTGTAGTAAGGAAATTACCTCTTGCTTGAGGAGTGATAAATGTTCTGCTGACATTGGACGCTGTCTGGGTGGAATATTTTGGGGGTAGAGGTTAGTTCGAGACAGTAACCTGATTGCACTATTTGTCGCACCCACCTGTCTGTGGTGATGTTGGTCCAGATAGGAAGGAACTGCTGTAGTCTTCCCCCGGCAGGAGTGGAATGGTCTGGGAGAAGCGGAGGGAAGTCATTGGGCATGGGTGGAGGCAGAGCGGGTGTTGTTATTCTTGCCTCTGCCCTTGTTATTGTTGCCTCAGTATCCTTCTCTGTGGTAACCTCTGGTGAAGGTGGATTGGGTGGCAGACTTGTAGGAGGTGCATGGGGTATCAGACGAGTATCCCCTGGAATTGCCCCTGTAGGATAAGCGACGAAAAGAACGCCTGGGAGCTTGCGATTGCAAGGCTCCCATTGATTTGGCTGTGTCTGTGTCCTTTTTCATCTTCGCAAGGGACGCATCAACATTAGGGCCAAAAGGTGTTGTTGGTCGAATGGTTGATTGAGGATAGAGCTTTGCACCTCAGGTTTAAACCCGGAAATACGTAGCCACGCGTGCCTGCGAAGAAGGACGCTGGTGTTTACTGCTCTGGATGCGGTATCTGCTACATCAAGAGCACACGGATAGAGGTGTTGGTGATAATTTTACCATCTTGTATTAGGTTGTTGGCCTTATGGTTGTATTTGTCCGGGAGGTGTTGGAGTAGGGACTCTAACTCATCATAGTGAGCCCTATTGTATCTGGCTAACAGGGCTTGAGTATTTGCGATGCGCCAAATATTAGCTGCCTGGGATGCTGTTCTTTTGCCAGAGGCGTCCAGGAGTTTAGACTCCTTGGGGCAAAATTATCAAGCACGGCGTTAAAATTATCGCCGCTTTAGCGGCAGAAAACTGGCGCTACAGCGGCGATAATGGGCTTGATGATATGCCGCAGAGAATTCCCATAGAAGCCCATGTTGACACCAGAACATGGGCTTCTATGGGAATTCTCTCCGGCATATTATCAAGCCTATTATCGCCGCTTTATCAGCAGTTTTCTGCCGCTAAAGCGGCGATAATTGTAATGCCGTTTCTTGGTAATATGCGCCTTAGTCAGGCGGAGCTGCATCACCTGTTGTTTGCGAATTAGCCCTTTTCCTAGCATTTGATACCACCATGGAGTCTAATGGAACAGGGCCCTTGATGTAAGCTGGGTCTGTAGGGGCAGCTTTGTATTTTTTCTCGATTCTAGGATTGATGATTCTAGTCCTGACAGGGTCTTTAAATACTTCTGTAGCGTGTTTAATCACCCCTTTGAGCATGGGTAAAGTGGATGTGGACCTTTGGGTGGTGTGGAAAGTGTCCATTAAAAAATCGTTTTCGACCGGTTCTGTATGTAGGTCGACCCCGTGGTACTGGGCAGCCCGGTGTATTAGCTGATTAAACCCCATGGTATCTTCTGGTGGGGAAGGCCTAGAGGGGTAGATGTCCTCTTGTGGGACATTAGGGACATCAGGCGTATTATAGTCACCCCAGGGGTCAGGGGAGCCTGGTGGACTGGGGTCATCTAGTGGCATGTTGTTGTCACCGTCCCCTGTGTCATCATATGTGTCATCGTCTTCTACTGGTGTAGGGGATGGCGTAGGAGAACGAGGTTGGGGAGGCGGAGGAGGAGGTGGAGGAGGTGGGGGTGGAGGTGGAGAAGGTATTCTAAGAGGTGATGTGGCTATATCCCTCTTTTTAGGTGGTGGAGCTGGTGCCGGCATGTCCAGTGGTCTTTTGCTGGAGCTGAGAGTCAATTGACCCGTTTTAGGGTGTTTAGTTTAAGTTTTCTGTTGAGGGTCAGGTTGAAAAAGCTCTTCTGAAGACGTTTGGGTGTTCGATGTCGAGGGCTTCTGCATCGAGGGCTTTTTCGGCGCTGGCTGCGGAGCGGTTTTGGGCTTCGAGCCATGCGATTTGTCAGTCTCTGTGTACTTCTTCGGTGTCAATGCTTTTTCGGCTCCAAAGAGTGTGAATCCGAACTTTTGGGAAGTGGCTTCTTCGTCGGCTCCCAGTGTTTTTTATGTGCTGGGGAGTCACTGGTTGGAGTCTTCGGTGCCGAGGGCTTCGGGGTGGAAGTAGCGGTCGGCCCCGAGGATGGGTGCGGCTTTTTTTTCGGTGCCGATGATTGGGTTTGGGCATGAGTGGCAGGCAGACTCGAGCCCGAGTCGCCGGAAAGGCTTGGTAGGCTTCTTTGCCGGGCCCAAGGGCGGGGCATGGAAAGCAGTGTGTCTGTGTGCACCTGAGCCCGAGGGCGAAGGTGTGACCGAAGCCTTTGTTGTTGAAGGGAGTGGGTCGGGGTTGACGTCTTTATTTACGACCCGTTGAGTTGGAGTCACTTATTCGACGTCGGAGTCATCGGCTTCAGAGGCGCTGATGAGCTCTTCTTTAACCCACTCCTCTGGCACATCGACGCCCTCCTGGAAGATGTCATCGGGGATCGAACTCGACGAGTGAGCCATGGTTCTTCGAGCTCGTCGATCCCGGATGGTCTTCTTCGAGCGGAAGGAGGCACAAGCGTGACAGTCTCTGGCCTCGTGCTCGGGAGAGAGGCAGAGGTTACACACCTCATGCAGATCGGTGTGGGAAAACTTCGACCCACATCGAGGACACTTTTTGAAAGGCGTCCTTTCCATGAGCTGGATGCCAAGGCTCGGGTCGGCCCGAAGGCCTTCTTCGACGACTGGAATCGAAGACTGTTAGAGATGTGCGCCGATTAGGGTTCGCGTTCGAGACAATACCGTCGAATGGGTGAAGGATTGCGCGTCGAAACAGGAATCGGTAACAGTTCCGAACTGGAGCGCGAGAAACACATCCGAACCCGATGGCGGAAAAAAACAATCTGAGGATGGAGCCGATGCCCATGCGCACTATGATCCTAAGGAGGAGTCACATACCTCGTGACTTCCAAAGACTTTCCAGGACAAAAACAAGTGCAAACATCCGGACCCAACACCAGATGGCGATCTATACATAGTGTGTAATCTGCAGCTCATATGCCTCGAACATATAATTTTAAATAAACAATATAATATAAATTATAAAATACATTTGAATATATAATTTAATACACATACTGTTACCACTACAATATATACTAAACTATGCAAACTATTAAAAGAAATATATAAGAAAGGTACTACTCCCATGTCACACAATGCAAAAATAATAAAACTGTTTAAAATGTACTATTCCCACTGCAATAAGTGCAACAGTAGAGAAAGTGTTGGATTGCGGTGGGGTAAAATGTACTATTCCCACTCCAGTCAATACAACAGTAGGGAAAGTGTTGGATTGCGGAGGGATAAAATTTACTATTCCCACTCCAGTCAGTTCAACATTAAAAACATACAAAATATCTTCAACAAAATTACATTATTTTAAAAACAAAGTAAATAAAATAATATATAAATATGTTGAAAAATAGAATAGATATATATTAAATATAAGGAATTGTAAAAATTAAAAGTATATTACAATGTTAAATACATATCACAAATACATACAAATATTATGAATAGAATACAAAAAGAATTTTCATACAAATAAATATTTTTAATTAGAAATTATTAATTAACACAAATAATATTTATTACATAAATTTAGTTTTGTTACTTCCCACCCTATAACACTACAAAACTCACAACCTGCACCCAAAAAAGAATTTACACTACTAATATAAATATTCATCAACAAACTAATCTTCATTAATTAAATATTAATTAATTATAATTAATGTACCTCCCACATTATACCCCAACAAAACACACAACACACTCATAAAATTTACCAAAAATGTATTTACACAGTTAACATAATTAATAATTAATTGCTTAAAATGAATTTACTTCCCACCCCATGCCCCTAAAAAACCCACAACCCACATATAAAATCTAAAAATATATATATATTTGCACAATTAACATAATTAATTTATGCAGAATGCAGCACATGTAGAAACTGCAAAAACGAGGATAAATTAATAATTTCTCCTCGTTTCACCAGATTAAGACCAGGTTTTCCCTGGTCTTATTTTTGGCGCTGCTTCCTATTTATGCCACCCTTGTAAATAGAGGACAGCGTCAAAAAGCAATGGGTGTTGCGGCGAAACTAACACCGCAACACCCATTGCCTGCCCCTTTGATGCTAAGTCCTGCGTGAAAGGGGGCCTTATGCACAAGACAGCATTAAGCCACATTAAGTGGCCTAAAGCTGCCTTGTAAATAAGGCAACAGGCTTATCGCCACAAGAACGTCACAAAAGGTGACGATCTGGTGGTGATAAGCTCTTGTAAATATGCCCCTACGTATCCTTGATATTCGGCGCAGCACCTTTAATGGAATTGGCTGCGTTGTTCTAAGCAGAGCTTTGGGCAGAGGTTCGCGTTCTTTTACAAATTAAACACTGGTAAAGCTCCAAGCATGTCATTCAACTCAGGACTGCAAGAATAGAAAGAAATGACCTATATTGCTTGTAGTCGCTATTAACATTCATGGTGTCTGGTAGGCATCTGTTTAGATCTATAAAAGGTTCACAACAGGCAGAACTCACAATTAATCATAATTTTTTAATACATATTAATACATGCACTGCCCATGTGAGGGGTGTGTCTCTGTCTTGAAGGGACCCGTGTCTGCACTCCTGCATTTATTGGAGGCATGAGGTTGAACTGGGTCAGCTCATATCGTTCAACTGAAACCGCTTTCCACTGCCCAGAGTAAGTCTCTCAAGTAAAGAAGTGAGCCACAACATCACACTGGACAGCCATGCCTCCTGGCCTCACTCTGCTGTTTACAATGGATCTCATCTCTGAGCTGGGTCACTTGGCTTCATAGAAAGATTTACTTTAGGCAGGCATCCTCTCTGTTATTCTTCCTTCTTCTTACGGGCAGTCTAATAGAGCCTCATCTCATCTGCATTTCACAGTGGCAAGAAGTTAAGTTACCTCTTTGTCCCCTTCCTTTTTCCTCTCATTATATGTGAGTCGTTCTGCCTCCCAAGACAGGTTTAGCAAGTTCAACAATCCACAACAGGCCCCTGCCTCATCAGGTGGATAGACTCACCTCCTCTATCTGTTGTTTAAGTGGTTTTCTGATTGGAATCATATGTGCATAATAACATGAATCTATTCCAGTCGAAACTAAAACAATAAGATGTTTAGAAATGCATTTTTCTAGTCTATGAATAACTTGGCCCCAACTAGGCTACGTCTCCATCTTGAAAAAGATGGGTGCTGTTGTCTCATAATGATCATCATGGGCTTGATTCAAAAAGGGTTCACTTACACATTTGTGTAAGCCTAAGATGTTTTGCAATTCACTATGGAATTTTACGACAGTTATCTTTTTAATTTCGGAGCCTTCGCATATAAAAAAGATAGGCAGTCATAAAGATACCCTAGTAAATTGCTTTGTGAATTGCAAAATGTCAGAAACTTACACAGTAGTGTAAGTTTACTGATGAAATGAGAAACATACACAGGTAAGCGTGGAACTCTTCTTTATTCACCTTTCCCCACCACAGTTCCAGTCAGCTGGAGTCAGGTGTGGAATGTTCATAACAAGGCAAGGCATAATCCAGTAGGAGCGAAAGGTGGGGGGAGGAGATGGAGTGAACCAAGCCGTAGATTATAACACACGTTTTATGCAAGGTAAAGGAAAGAAACAGGAGATGAAGGTAGGGGGAAAGTGGAGAGGGAAGGGAGAGGAATAGAAGTGCACCGAGCCAGAACAACAGGAGTACAATTGCGTAGGTAAAATCTGCATAAGGCAAACAGGAACCCCTCAGGGTAGAATGAACGCAGCTGTGCTACAAGTGCAAGAGAGGGGTTGCCAAAATCAGAAACTCATGTTAAGCTGTAGTCTTTGACCCACACAGGAAATGTCTTGGTTCTCTGGGAAACCCTGTGAACAAGAGGTACATCATCTCCCTTAGCTCCACCTTGATTCGGAATGGCCCGGAACCTTTCCCCTGCCCGTGGGGAATGATTCTGTCCATACACCAGGTTTGGCCATTCTCAAGATGGACCACATTCTTGCCCCCTTTGATAATTTTGATAGGTTCTGAAAATCTGGAGACTTCCGTCCTATGGGTTTAGGGAGGTGAACACCAACCAAATCTCCTTCCTGAAACAGACAAGATCTGACAAGCTTAGTCTGATCATATATGTTATTATATTTGACCTGGTGTTCACTCAATCTCCTGGAAATCTTGTTACGGTCCACCACATACTGACTTTTATTTTTCAAACTTGGAGGGCATAGTCTGGCCTTTATTGCTCTGCCATTTAAAGACATTAATGGAGAGATTCCTGTGATGCTATTAGGAGTAGAGCGATATGCCCAAATGGTTTCTTGTAAGGCGGATAAAGCAGAGGTGCGAAGAGACTCAGCTCTTTGTAAACATTCCTTAAACATCCGGTTCATCCGCTCTACCAGTCCATTTGTGCGGGGACAATACAATGCCGTTTTATGGTGAACTATGCCTAGATCACCCAAGAATCCTTTCATGTATTCAGACGTGAATTGCACTACATTGTCCGTGACTAAAACATCAGGGATACCTTCCTCAAAAAATGTCCCCTTTAAGAATGCTATAATGGCTTCTGTGTCAATTTGGTGCACAAACTTGAAAACTCCCCATCGAAAGGGATAAACTACTAACACCAAAATAAAGCATTATCTGAGCATTTTGAGATTAAGTGGTGCTATAATGTCCAGTGCCAATTCGGACCATGATTTATTGGGAACCTCTACAGGGGAAAGAGGAGGTTTGCGTGTCTGGTGAATTTTATCACTCTTACCACACTCAAAACAATCTCTCACAATGTTTTCTTTAATGGAATCCATGCCTGGCCACCTATAATCCAGGCGTAACTTGTTCTTGGTGAGGCTGCATCCTAGATTACCAAATGGACTAATTCAACAATGTTCTCTCTTAACTTATCAGGAGGGATGATTTTCTCCCCTCTACAAACCGTCCCTTCCTGTATATTCAGTTCAAGCCTCACCTACCAGTATTTGCATAGCGCATCAGAACCTCGCTTTTGGCTGTGGGTCAGACCTCCCTTATGTATTCTTTAGGGGACTTCATCGCCATGCCTGCTTCTACACAAGCTTCTCATTCCTCCTTATTAAGACTTGTTAACTGTAAAATGATATCCCCACACTCTCCATTGTCAGATTCCTCCTCCACATCAATAGGAAGATGGGATGAATAGTATGCTACAACATTTTGCGTACTAGGTACATATTTGACCTTAAAGTTGTAGCCTTCCAATCCCAACACCCATCTTGCAATCCTAGGAGTGGTCCTGTTCGACCCTTTCGTGGTGAAAACAAACATAAGGGGTTTGTGATCCGTTCTTACAGTAAATGGTATCCCCCATAAGAAGAATCAGAAATGTTTAATGGCCCAAAAACAAGCAAGCACCTCTTTCTCCACTACCGAATAATTCCTTTCTGCCCCTTTGAGAGCACCAGAGGCGAATGCCATTAATTGAGTAAGGCTGGCTCCCAATCCTTGATTGCTGACATCTGTACACAGAACAGTGGATTTGGTGGGGTCACATCTACCAAGCGATGGTGCAGCCACAATTTCTTCTTTCAGCGTCATTACATTCCTTACTCCAAACATATGGGACACTGGACTTTAGCAAACTCTGTAATTGTTCTACAATGCTGGCATAGTTACGAACAATTTTGGAGTAATACTCCAATAGGCCTAGAACAGACTTGAGATCCTCTACACATGATGGGGCGTCAGTATTTTGAATAGCTTCTACCCGATCTAATTTGGGTCTGATGCCATCATGTGAAATAGTGTGGCCAAGGAACTCTACCGATCCTACCCCAATGCACCACTTCTCATTTTTAAAGTTAGTCCTGCTTTTTCTAAATTGAATAACACACTTCTCAGACTGACATTATGCTCCCCTACATCCTTTCTATAGATGAGGATGTCATCTTCAAAGCATTATGTCCCAGGAATCTCCCTCAGCACATGCTGCATGATTCTTTGGAAGGCTGCCGAGGCCAATCCAAATGGCATGCGTTGGATCTGATATGCACCAAGCAGGGTTATAAAAGGTGTAAGGTGGTGAGAATCCGAATAGGGCTCTACCTGGTGGTATGCTGCTATTAGGTCTAGGACACTGAAACAACTGGCTCCATTAATCAATGTGAGGACCTCATGAATCCGTGGCAGTGGGTGTCTATCCACGCAGATATTTTCATTTAGATCCCTGAGGTTCACACATAGGGTATCATTAGGCCTGACGGAAAATGGGACCGCCCGCCAAAAGTGCGGCGGTCCCGTGGGGGAGATTAGGATGCGCCCGCCACACTGGCCGGTGCATCACTCATTTTTAACATTGGGGCGGGCGGTGCTTTCAGCAGCACACACCGCAATGGCAAAAATGCATGTTGTGATTTGCATGTGCACCTCCCATCTTCCTGGGGGCCCGCAACGGGCCCCCAAATGTGAATCCCGCATGCCTTTCCGTGGCGGCATTGAAGGCTGCTCCTCGCCTGCATACAAATATGGATGGCGGTCGGGCGGAAAAGCGGCGAATGGTCTTTCCGTCCGCCACGGTAACCCCCGCCATACTGATATGGTGGGGGGTGAAATGGGAAGCGGGCGGGGGATTATGTCGGGCGAATTTCCACTGCCATGCGGGCGGTGGCGATCCGCCCGACATACTAATGGACTCCCTAGTCTTATGTCCTTGCCCGAAGCTTTAGTGGTGAGAACCTGGGAATTTTCAATGTGACCAATAACCCCTAAAGCTAGTAAGCTGTCCAGTCGCCAATGATGAAATGAGAAACGTACACAGGTAAGCGTGGAACTCTTCTTTATTCACCTATCACCACCACAGTTCCAGTCAGCTGTGGAATGTTCATAACAAGGCATGGCATAATCCAATAGGAGCAAAAGGTTGGGGGGGGGACGGAGTGAACCAAGCCGTAGATTATCACATTTACCTTTGTGAGTCAGGCCCTGTGTGTTTATTTTCTCATTCTGACACTGAATGCAGCAAAATGTGCACTGTTTGTTTTGTAATGATGTGCCGTTCTTGAACAACAGCGGAGGAAGCCAATGCTACTTCCAAGGCTCTTTCTGTTTACACACTATAGACGACCATCCATGAGTCATTCCATTATTTCTTGTCACGCATTTGCTTTGTCACCTCCTATGATATTAGGTGAGAAAGAGTTTAATATATTCATATCTGGGGAAAGTAGTAGCATTTTCTAATAATGGACTGTGATTTGTTAATGAATAGATACATCTGCTCATCCGAATCCAACTGTGCAAATATTCATTGCTTTCTATGCTAGAAAATACTATAAAAGCCGTGAAACTTGTGGGTGAGCCGGACACTTTTGAGTTTCTACCAGGGATGCCGCCCGTTTCTTTGATTTGCTCTGTGTTTAAGACTTAGTCTGTTTTTCTGATTCTTCTGGTTATTGCATTTGCTGCTATTACTGACAGCCTTCATGGCAATTGATTTTTAAGTGTTCTATCTATGATTTATTTATATAACTGAGCTATATTTTTGCCTTTTGTATTCTACTTTAATATTTTAGTTAAACCGTCAAGGTGTTCTTAAAATTATTGCTCTCCAACTCCCTTTATGACTAGTTTTCCAATGCTGTTTTGAATTTCAGTCTTTAGTTAAACATTGCCTAATCTATTCTTGATGTTGACACCGCCCGGCCCCGTACCCTGGGTGCCACTATAATGCAGATTATCTAAGTTATCGTGCCAGTGAGCCCACACTGTATAAACAAGCTTAGAAGGTTGTTTGTTCAACCTCCACCAGAACAATTTAGATCATATGGGGAGATGTTATGATCAGAACAAGAAGTAATGGAATTCCCAGTAAGTAATTTAAGCATTACCTATAGTGCCTTTCCTTGTTTTTAGGTCGCGTCTAGGCAGCGCGCACGCTCTGTCTCTCCGAGACCTATAGTAATCTATACCATGGGTGAAACTCGCCATTGCCGGGTAATTTGTACTGCCGCTTGGCATTAGTTAACTCAGGCAGTTCTTTTGTTAGCCTGCTTATTATTGGCTGTGGTTCCGGTGCTTCAATTCCGTTTATTCAGAAAGCACCTGGGCCTAACTTCAGTGTCCTTACGTTTACACAGCATAATTTTTTAATTTTTTTATACTGCGCATTAACATGCAGGGTAGCATTGAAACACAATCCATGTGTTTTTGTGTTACCCTACTGCAGAGAATGCCCACAATACACCAACAGCTTTAATTCCTGCCATGAAATTGCCACGGCCGCTTCCAGCAGCACATGAAGTGGCCATGGCGATTTTTCATGGCAGGAATTAAAGTAAATAGTGCGCATTAACATGCGTGCGCAACCTCCCCCTTTCCAGCAGTGCTTGAAGCGGCCGTGGCGATTTCATGGATGGAATTAAAGCTGTCGGTGCATTGTGGGCATTCTCTGCAGCAGGGTGACACAAAAACACATGGATTTGTAGCATCGCGTTCTAGTTTTCACGTACCACGTGATGACGTAGAGCGCGGCGGACATTTTGGGTGCTGGCAGAGAGCGCGGAGTCCGCGAGCGGAGCAGACGTCTCCCGGCGCTCTCCCGATAAGTGTGCTATAATAATGTTCAATAAACCTGTACTTACCTCCAACAATCTGTGGCATGAGCTGTTCTTCTAACCTTTGACCCATACACCACAAATGATGACGAGAGTCTGGGATCAACACGGAAAAGGACTAAGAAGTAACTGAACCGGGTGCAACACGTGGCCAGGTGCTCCGGGACTACAGCTATCGACCATCTACAGGTATGCACTAAGGGAGAGCGCGGCAGAGGGGACGCCAGGCACCAGAAGCTGCCAACCTCGCAGATACACATATCGCACTCGGCAGTGGCATCCAAGCCCACCATAGCATGAGGGTCTGACCACGGGGCAAGGAGGGTCGGCAACATAGACCACATCCAGCCCCAGAAGCGCGCTAAGACGCAGAAAGTAGTTAGCGTGGCAGATACTCTTCTGCCCACTAAGGCGGAGAGTAGAGGAGCCCATAAAAAAAGCACCAAGGCGCAGAAACAAGGCTCCCCACATCATAAAAGAGAGAAGGAACGTGTGAGGCCCTGGCGGAGCAGGCAGAGCACAGCAGAGGGGGTGGAGCGGTGTCACAACAGAGCCCCCCACGCCCGCACAGACAAAGCGCGCCAGGCAGTCAGAGGGGAGAAGAAGAGTCACCAGGGAGCAGAGCAGAAATGTGCGCCCAAACGTCCTCGCTCACAACACCGATCCCCTTCTTACTCAAACTGAGGGATCCCTTGATGAAATGGGAGGATTGGAGGGAATACTTTATGAACTATCTAGAAGCCCTAGAGGACGAGAATGGAGAAGCATTTCCCAGCAAAAGGAGGAAGAGGATATTGCTTCATAACCTAGGACCGGAAGGCATCAGAGTATTCCAGAACAAAGTTCCCACTCCAAGGCAGGCAGCGGATGATGACGTGTTCCAGCACGCGATAGATGATTTGAATAAACACTACAGGCCAGCGGTGTGAACGTCTATAGACAGATACAACTTCCAACAACGGAAACAAGCAGTGGGAGAGTACATAGGTGAATACGTAGCAGCGTTGAAGAAATTGGCCGTCACGTGTAAGTTCGGGACATTACATGATGAATTCATCAAAGATCAAATAGTCATGCACACCACTAACTCGACGATACAGGACAAGCTATGGGTTAATGGAGAGGCGACCCTGAAGGAAGTTATAGCCATGGTGAAAAAAGCAGAGCTATCGAAATGATGTGCGGAAGCGGCGAAAAAAGAGACGGCCCCTAGGCCCATGGTGAACAAAGTCACGGAAGCAGAACCACCAGAGAGAGGCAAGGGAGCAACAGGGGACATGAGGACACAGACCAAATGGTCGTCCAGACCAGCACTGGCGAAGAAACCGGGCAACGAAAGCAAGAACACGTGCTACAGGTGCGGCAGTCTGTCTCACCCAGCGTATGATAAGCGGTGTCCAGTCTTCAAGGCCAAATGCATGTTTTGTGGGATAGTTGGGCATTACGAAAAAGTATGTCGCCGCAAGCAAAAAAGAATGGCAGTCAAGTATGTCGCACAAGAGGCAGAAGAGGAAGGAGAAAGTGAAGAAGATGAAGACAGTGTGCTGTGCATAGACGAACACATACTAGGGATCAACTGGAACCGCTCCAAGAAACCCCAATGAGACCTAGTGATAGGAGGAATACCTATACAGATGGTAGCAGATTCCGGATCCCCCTACACCATAATACAACGAACCGTGTGAGACGAACACTTCAAGGACCACCTGGGGCACCACCTGGAACCCCCGGACATTCGACCAGTCACATTCACGGGAGACCCCATTCCCATGGTAGTATACCGCAGTCTGAAATTCGAATTCAAGGAACGAAGTGCTAGGTGCAAACTATACGTGGCAGAGAAGGGTCCTTCGGTCCTAGGGTGGATCGACCAAGGAGACCTGGGAATACAGTTGATCCCTGGTGGCACCACACAAGTCCTGATGACCAACGGCCGGACGTAGGAAAACTGAAGGAAGAGTTTCCTACCATGTTCGGAGGCAAGGTTGGCAAATTAACTAAATTCACGCACAAGATCGATCTTAAGGCAGATGCAAAACCGGTGTGCCACAAAGTGAGAAATATCCCACTGGCGATCAGAGAAAAGGTACAACAAGAATTACACAGACTAGAAGAAAACGGCATCATAGAACCGAAAACAAGTGCTGAGTGGTTGGCACCGTTGGTGGTAGCAATGAAGCCAAACGGCAAAATACGCCTGTGTGTGGACCTGAGGGAGTTGAACAAAAACCTAATTGTAGAAAAGTTCCCACTACCAAGGATAGACGAGATGCTGGCAAAAACCAAGGGTGTGAAATGGTTCTAGACCATCGATCTCACCCCAGCCTACCACCAGATAGCCCTACACCATACCTGCCGGAAGCTGACATAATTCATAACCCCCTTCGGGTGCTATCAGTTTCGCAGGATGCCGTTTGGACTGGCCTCAACAGCAGCCGTATTTCAGAAAATTATGCACAAGTTGTTTCGAGAAGTAGAAGGAGTGCAGTACTTCCAAGACGACATCCTGGTAATGGGCATGAACAAAGCAGACCACAATGCCAAGTTATCTAAAGTCCTACAAGTCTTGGAACGCAATGGACTCACGGCAGAATGGGACAAGTGCCGGTTCGGTATGACTTCGGTCACATACTTAGGTCATGTGATCAGCGACCAAGGCATCACACCCAAACAGTCCAACGTCAAAGCGATATGTGAAGCACCACCCCCGAGGACCAAGGAAGAAGTCAGGTCATTCCTTGGCATGGCCGAGTTTTACAGCAAATTCGCCACCAAGACACACCACTTGCGACAACTCCTATGGGACAAGACACACTTCGAATGGACGAAGGAAACACAAGAAGAGTTCCAAAGGATTAAAGCGGACATCAGCACAGCGGTACCGCTGTGTGGTTATGGTCAGCAAGCCAGATCCGTATTGAGGACGGACGCGAGCGAGAGGGGCCTAGGAGCGGTCCTAATGCAGGAGACGAAGGGAGGAGAACTGGCCACCCTCAGCTTTGTATCCAGATCATTGTCGCCCACGGAACAGAAGTACAGTGTGATAGAAAAGGAAATGTTGGCGGTAGTCTGGGCTATGGAAAGGTTCCGCCAGTTCCTATGGGGCACGAGATTTAGGCTGAGAACTGACCATAAGCCTCTGGTCAAAGTCCTCACGTTATTCGGACATGCGAATGCGACCCCCGCATCGCGAAGATGACATTGAAATTAATAGACTATAGGCATGATGTGGAACACATCCCAGGACAAAAGAATAAGGTAGCTGACTATCTCAGTCGAGCATCAGCCATGGAGGAAGCTCCGTGCACTTCCGAGGAGGAGGATACCAAAGTGGCATTCATGGAAGATCGCGAACAAGAGTGGAAGGAAGCGTACAAGACTGACGCAGACATAGGAGCAGTTAAGCAATTCATACTAAGAGGATGGCCGAAGAAGAGGCATGTGGAGGCAGCGCTCAAGAAATTCTTCGAAGTAAGAGAGGAATTATCAGTTTGTGACCGAGGGATCTTCCTGCGGAGAGGAGAAAAGGTAGTTCCCCCCAACAATTTGGTCCCGCATTTAATTGTTCTCATTCACGATGGTCACCTGGGCATTGTAAAGACAAAACTCAGAGCGAAACAGATGTACTGGTGTCCGGCGATGGATAACCAGATAGAAAGACATGTGCGGATGTGCGACCAATGCCAAAAAGCGGACAAGTCCCAAAGCCTTATGCGACCACCCTTAGGAAAGTTCGACAACCCTGATAACCCATGGGAGGATCTGTCGATAGACATTCTGGGTCCGATATTGGATGGTCAGGGAATCCAGAAATATGTGGTAGTACTCGTAGACCGGTACTCCCAGTGGCCAGAGGTGGACATACAGGATGACATGGACACAGACAAAATATTAAAGTTTCTAAGGGCTGTTTTCCTTAGGGAAGGTATTCCACGCTCCCTTCTCAGTGACAATGGGCCTCAGTTCGTATCGGACAAGTGGAACGCATACATGGGAAGGAATGGTATAAAGGTCAAACACACATCCATATACCATCCAGCAGGAAACGGACTAGCCGAGAGGTTCAACAGAGTCATCATGGGATCGGTACAGTCGGCGATAGGAGCCGGGAAGGACTGGGAGAAGGAATTAAAGAGCATGTTATGGGCATACAGGATTACCCCGACCAGCACAGGATACAGCCCTTTCCAGATCCTAAGAGGTCGAGACCCATTCACGAAAGACAACGTAGCATGGAAGGAGCGCACTATCATGAGCAAGTGGTCTCCAGCAGTAGTGCACCACAATCTAGAAAAAGCGCAAAGAATATACACGGAACACTTCAACAAAAGAAGAAATGTCAAGGAGAGGAGAGTGGGTTCGAGTCAAACTAGCCCAGTTAAGAAGGAAGGGTGACAGCAAGTTCAGCGCAACCTTGCAAGGGGAAGAGGTCTACAACCGAGCAGCCCTACTGAGCGATGGGAAAGTTTGGTCTCAGGACAGGATGTCTAAATGCAACAAGATTCTGCGATGGAACGGAAGAGATGGAGGACAGACGGTACCTTCCCTGACTCAAGATACTGAAGCCAATCCGGTGGGAGAAAGCACAGGAAACCCCAGAGAAAGAAAGAGGGAGGAAGAAGTAGAGATTGGGAGTGACCCCTGTGCCTTGGAACTCTCGGAAAACAACAGTGGATCACCTAGCGGAGGAGTTCCCCCGAGTACAGAACGTAGTGAAGCGAGAGATTCCCAAGAGGTTGCCGTGTACACTTCCAGTACCTCGGTGAGACGCACCCGCACCGGAAGAGAAGTGGTAAGACCGTCAAAGTACAGAGACTTTGAGATGAGAGACGGGGATGAGTCCACCCGCAGGTAGACTGTTAGACTTTATCTTAATTGTGCAATGTATATCCATAAAGAAGGGAGATATGTAGCGTCGCGCTCTAGTCTTCACGTACCATGTGATGACATAGAGCGCGGCAGTCATTTTGGGTGTCGGCAGAGAGCGCGGAGTCTGCGAGCGGAGCAGACGTCTCCTGGCGCTCTCCCGATAAGTGTGCTATAATAATGTTCAATAAACCTGTACTTACCTGCAACAATCTGTGGCATGAGCTGTTCTTCTAACCTTTGACCCATAAACCACAGGATTGTGTTTGGATGCCACCCTGCATTTATTAGCGGTTCAATCCCGTCCTTTTTCCCATGCATTTTTATGCCGAGGGAAATGGCATTTTTTTGGGACCAGCGCTCAGTATTTTCACACGACTACCTCAGCCAGTCAGGTTTCTAACGTCTGTTCACGCCACTGCAGCCTGGCCTCCAGATAACTGCGTGGCTCAGGGGAGAGGGATGCGACCACATTCCAGCCCTCGATATTTTATTTGTTGGCCTTTGGGCTATCTTTGCACTTACAACTGGGGCATTTAAGTGCCAGCAAAGCCTGAGACATTTCCGGGTACTGCACCCGCTCCAGACGCACAGGAGTGTTTAGACCTCTTGTGTGTCATAATCTTGTCACAACTGTACACAGCTGCCATCTGTGCCAACGCAGTTCTTTCTCACAAAACGACAATGATTTTTTCAAAGTGTAGAATGTCTCCTTATCTGACTCACGATGCTTTCCACTTTTGACTCGCTCCTTACTCTGCCACTCCATTCTCACTCCTCTTCCTAGTCGCCATCCCTTCCTTCCTTTGCTATTTCCTCTCTCCTCCTTTCTCCACTATTCCATTTGTCTCTTTTTCACTTCACTGTCATACGCACCCATATAGCGCCTTCCTTCACTTTCTCCCTCTTCCTAATGCATTATGCATACCACGTCTACACTCTCTTTCATTCACCATCCATCCCTCCGTCCTTTCTCCTCCTACTTTCACTCAGTCATTCCATTCTTACCGCACCTTCAATCCCCTCCTTCGTTTACTTTCGGTCCCGAGAGACTGTACTCTCCTCCCCGCCCTTCCATCATCCATGTGTTCTCCCTTCCTCTAGTCTCCCCCTTCTCTCTTTGTCATCTTACCCTTTCCTCTTACTTGTTTTGGAGTAAATGTAGTTAGTAGTATTTGAGAGATTGTTGTTACAATAAAATGTTGGGCCACCTTCAAACTGTTAAACTTTAGAGTTATCTTGATAGATTGATAGATATAATTACAAAAAAAAACAACAAAGTTTTAAAATGTCTCGCGATTTTGCCAACCTGTGTTACTGGTATTAATTAGTAAATGAGCACTTTTCTGACTTTCTGACACCCCTTTAAATGTGACTTCTCTTGGTGGATCTACACAAAGGTGAAAATGGCAACAGCAACCTAAACATGCAAACTGTCTCCCAACTTTAATGTTATCTTTATAAATGCAGTCCAAATTAAAGGTACGTTAGAATAAATCTGTGCGTGCGGCCTGCACACGTTCCTGGGTGTGGTCTGACGAAGATGTGCACTGCAGAACTTCGTACAAAATCACACAACACTGTACAATACTGGGTAATACAATCCAGAACTCTATGGTAACGTACCCAGCCCATCTGCGGATTGACCCAATATTATGCCCTACTCGCAGGATGTAAACAGAGGCCCATAGGTCTCCCATATCCAGAGCACCTGGGATTAGGAGGGAGGAGAAGAGGAATAATCCAAATTATACAGCAAGGTTGGATTAATTATGTGGCAACAAAAACCAAATTATGCGGCATCATGCAGCACTCCATAGCCGTCAGTACCGGAAGAAGGCATCTGCTCACAGCTGCTGCTTGACACGGAGTCAGATTTCACTTTAATGGGTAAATAGAAATGCTTGTTGTACAATACAATAGGTCTTGCATTTACGCAACTTTCAGCTATTGGCATTGTAAATGACAACGCCTTTTTATGTTTTGGTTTTTAAAACAGAAATAAAAGGCACTGTCATTTACAATGCCAATAGCTTAAAGTTGCGTAAATGCGAGACCTATTGCATTGCAAATGCTTGTTTTTTTTTACACTCGAGTTATAATTTAAAATGATTATAGTGGGACAAATATGAAACTTTCCCAGACTATTATGCCAAAAAGAAAAAATGTCATCCACTATTTACTTGATAGCAGTTAAAACCTTTACATCAAACATATGCTCCTGTTGGATAACCTTAACAATTCTATAACGATTGACTAAAGTCCCTTGATATTCTCCCCACAGTGAAGCCACGCTCCTAGCTGGCCTACCCTGCTGTCCTAAAGGAGATGGAACTCCTTGAATCTGGTAGGTTAAAACTGTTATAGATTTCAACCACTTGCTCAAAGTCTGAAGGGATGGTTTACCTTCCCGTTTGCTGGACCGAATTTAACAATGTGTCTATCTGTCCGAATGATGCAACTATATCAATGTAGATAGGAATTACTCTCTTAATATCCGATTTGTGCAATACTACTTCTTCCTGACAATTAGGGGTCTATCACGATGGCGGGCGTCTGTAACGGTATGCGGGACCGTTCTCCAGAGGCGCGGCGGTCCCGCTGTGGCCATTAGGATGCCACCGTGGCGGTGGCATCCCTCATCCAGAACATTGTGGCTCACAGCACCGGCCGCCACAATGCTGTGGATGCACGTTGTCCATTGGCATGCACAAGGTGACAGGCACCGCGCGGTGCCTGCCACCTTCTCCATATCAATGTAGGAGGGTACCATGCCCCATGTGCACTCCCTCCCCCCAACACTCTGGGGGGCCCGCAATGGTCCGTTGCGGTCCGTGAGGTTTTGGCCCCAGTAGGTGTTCATGAGTGTGGTTGTCCACGTACAAGTGTACGAGATCACCACACCCCCTCCGTTGACCATGAGGCACATTGTTGCTTCTTAAAATATATTGCCTGACGTGCATTACGTATGTATTAATTGTAATGCATGGCTTACAGTTGCTGCGTCTCACTTTTGCACCTTAATTAGGTTAACTAGGAGTGGTGCTTTCACACTGGGCTGGTCCCGGTGGAGTTCTGAAGAAGAGCTGGGGAAGCTCGAAACTAGTTGACCATATGCTAGGTACACCTATCCATTATAGTTAGGGCCTTTAGCATATCACCCCGTTTTTAAGTCAATTAGCTAGGGGCATTAATAAAATATATTTGGCCCACTAGCTGATTATTTTAATTTACCTTATCCCACTCCACCACACTTTCACTTGCACTACACATAATCTGATTTTTAGTGCTCCTACGTAATTCGCAAGTCGCAGCACGCCTCAGTCCGTAGAGGACTGGGAGGACCCCAATGATGAAGCATGTCACCGTGGGGAAACCCTGGTGAGTGAGGGGACTCAAGAAAGAGATAATTTTTTCCTTTCTCTCTATTTGGTGGACTTCAGAATCCTATAGATTTCTGACACCTTCCTCTCCCTTAGGTTAGGTTCTTTGACTTGACTAGTTCAGGTTGTTTTTGATACATGTACTGTTGGAGGGTGAACCTAACCGTTAACCTCTAATTAACCCCTATTTTTTGATAACCTGCTAAGATGTCATTAATATGTAGTCATTTTTTTAGGAGCCTTAAATCTAAAGTGGGGGGGGGGGGCAACTAAGTAGGATGTAGCCAATGTCTAAGAGAATTGGTGATTGATTTTACAGAGCCGAAATCATAACAACTTACAGCACACTGGAATGATTTCACAAAAATGATAGCACAGTTTAACTGGTCCCAAAATGAGAGTTCCAGTGTCCTGTTAATGAGCCCACCAGAACGAAAGCAAATCACAGAATCCTCCACGGGTCTCGAAAGGGGGGGCAAAACGCCAGGATATCATCGTCAAATCCCCATAAAGGACTTTAAACCACACACTGCCCTCCCGCTTGTACAATGCTCCAGCCTCTTTTCCACTGTGTTGAGGCACTTTAAAAACAGATGGATAATGGGCAGAGGTCGAAGTAGGTGGAACTATCGAGATCAGCGCTCCATACTTTCTTCATTACTTGAAATCTGTTCCCATGCTTCATACAAATGGAGGACTCTGCAGCTGCAGCCCATGGTTTCCCTCCAAAGCCTGTGCTCGGTCAGGAAAAGAGGCTTCAGCATAAAGGTGAAGACATTATCATGGGGGGAAGGTGTATTCCAGGGGGTCGCATCGTGTGGCACAATAAGACTTTTTAGCAAGACACAGCACAATCGGAGCTGCACCACAAAAAAGCACACATGGAAATGAATAGACGCCAAAGTTTCACAATCCAATGTGACTCTTATTTTTAAATGACAGTCTCTATACGGTCCATATGTTTTTCTCTTCCTTTATTATAGTATTTAACACATGATTCTAATCAGGTTTTTACTTTTTTGTCGCATTTACACATTTTCCCTTTGTGTGTTTGTGTATCATGTCTACCCTGCAAGGTGTTTTTAAATCTGTGAAGTTTATGAGATGCTTGTGATGGCCTAAACATGTTATGGCTTTTTAATTTACATAAATGAGATGTATTGGGTTCGTCTTTTTATACCTTAATTGACATTTAAGTGTCATTGATCTCTGCTGTATATAGGTGTATATATGTATGTTTTGTTAGTATTGTACAGTCTGTTTACAATATATGTGTATCTTATTTTAACTTACAGCCTTGAAGAAGTCCAGTGTTTAATGGACAAAACGCGTTGCCAGATGGTTTTTTGGAATATACAATAATAAAGGAAGAGGAAAACATATGGACCGTATAGAGACTGTCATTACAAATAAGAGTCATATTGGAGGAGGGAAACTTTGATGCTCTTTTCATTTACATGTGTGCTTTTTTGTGGTGCACCGTGCAGCTCCGATTGTGCCGTGTTGTACTATATTCCCTTGGGAAGGGAGGCACCCTTGGCCAGGGGGGTGCATAGGGGACGTGCACACAGAGATACATAATATTATCTGCCCAAAAAAATTATAGGTGATTAGGGGTGTGGTTGCTGCATTTGCTCTTTGGTCTACAGTCCAAAGTTAAACTTTTTTGCAAGACTCTTTGCTCCAGATAAGTGTAAACCTTTGAGCATTGGCATTTTGCTGCTCATGACTGCCCTTGAAATGGCATCTCTGCTATCTTCTCACTTTCCTGAATCACCCTATAGTGAGTGGCGGCTCCTGCCATTAAAGTGGGGGTGCTACTGGGGGAATAATAAAAATAAATAAAAAAGACTTACCTGACTCTGCCAACTGTCTCGTACTCCTCTGCCACGAAGCACACAGAACAGGTACCCAGACTCCCCCACTCACCCACCCAATCCCGACACTGCTCTTGTGCTATACGAAGCATGAGAGAAACGCCAGTATTGGCTTGAGCGGTCTTGTGTGACGCTCGCTCAGGCACAGGGAGTCTGTGCCGTATCTCCACCCGGCTGTGGAATAGAGCTGGGTTGGAGGAACCTAAGTGCGTATGCCAGTTTGGCCGTCCTAAGACACCCGCAGGGCTTCAAGTGGGATGAAAAAACTGGGATGTCTCTCAAAGGGGCGTGGCCAATGTAATTAAGGGCATGGCGTAAAAAAAAATAAGGTAAAACTCTGTGCCATCTGACTTGTATTTAGCTGTTACTGTCATTGCCTCCAGATATATGATACAACAAGTAACATCATACCTACAACGGGGAGGATGTAGCTTTACGGCTAGATTGGCCGACCTCGAAGCTGGGGAATTGAGTCTCGCCAGGGACGCTCAACATCCAGTGATTCTGGGCAAATCGCTTAATCTCCCCGTGCCTAACAAAAAAAATGAATGTGTCCTCATGTAACGAAACTGGTACTCATGTAAAGTGCTCTGATACCCGATCTCTAGGGTCTAGTTCGCGCTATATAAAACTCACAAAAAAAATACAAAAAAATAAAAACAAGCCATGACTACTGGCTTTGTCAATGGTTGTTAGTTGCATATGATAAATAAGCAGCAACTATGGCCTGTTGTATATAATATTGAAAAAGCTTCCACTTAAAGCCCTGGTGACACCACCATGATGTTGCTGCTCCTGCGTTTCAAAAAGAGAAGGGAAATCCAGAGAGAAAATGACTCTCTTTAAAGGATTTCCCTTCACCCTGCAAGGCTCACCTGGCATGACGTCATGCCGTAACTTCTCCACAAGTGAGCAGTGTGAGCACGCCGTGCACATGGATGTGCCTGTTGTCACTGCAGACCCTCTGAGCATGGCAGGGCACAAAACAGAGCCAGAGAGGGACCCGTTTCGAAAACTGCTGGTGCTCAGCACCGGCAGGACCCGGCCCACTTAAAGCCCAGCCACCCCGCTCTGTGAAAAATAGTGTTTCATTTTTGGAATCATGGGAAGGGAGTGCTCAAGATCACACATTCCCATTAAGTGAGCATGGCTGCACACTTTACCTTCCTATGCTATGTATTTATCGGTTTTATTTAGTACTCGCGGTGGTAAAACACTTTAGAAAAGTGTAACCCGTGTAGTGGGGGAGGAAAGTAGTTGGAAGGGGGTGAAGGTGACGTGTCATGGCGCCATCGAGCTCTGTCAGAATACACGCTTGGCTCGTACTTCAGGCTGAGGGAGGACGTGACGTAGGACTATTCCTTGAAGTGTTGTTCAGACGCCTTTCAGGAAGTCTTGCATCATGTGTTTATCAGGCAGCGATTCATGCCCTCTGCAGCTGGAGGAGCCTGGCACAGCTGGTCTCCTGGTAACGCGCGGATACGCTCGGGGTGGCTCTCACATATCCGCTGCTGGGAGCACGCGCTCCCGCCCACACTAAGAGGATTTCCCATTCCAAATAATAAAGAACCTGAGTAAACTTGACTCCAACTCCCAGCATGCACTCTTGTAAATGAAAGCCCACGAGCCGAGGCGTATCGGGCAACTTTAAAAACATGCATTTGCAATGCAATAGGTCTGGCATTACTGAGAGTTTGAGCTATTGGCGTTGCTAATAATAACGCCAGGGCAATAGCTCAAACTTTCAGTAATGCGATGGCTATTACATTGCAGGTGTTTTTATTTCCATGTATTTATTTTTGGAGCAATCGCGGCACCTGTGCTTCATGCCTAAAAAATACTTAGGGTGTGATTACTCATAGCACTAGGTTAATTAACGCTCTCCTACTAATGCACATTTTGGATTTGCTTACTGAGATATCCTCTGTCTCACTGAACTCTAAGAGAAGGGATTTGAGAGGATTGGCAGAAAATCCTTGCAGTCGACATAAACCAAGATATGCAGACCTCATAGTAGGAACATCTTTTAGATGGTGAAGAGACAGCAGAAGAATAAGTCATAGAAATGGAAAAACAAAATACGTTTTCGAAGGTTGCCATATGCGAAAATTCCTTTACCTAAAACCATCTGTTCTTCCTCTGGGACCCCTCAAATGGGCCTAACGCATCAGAACTTACCTCACATGGGCCTCACTCATCAGAACTTACCTTACACGGGTAGAACTTACCTTACACGGGCGTCACTCATCAGAACTTACCTTACACCGACCTAACTCATCAGAACTTACCTTACACGGACCTAACGCATCAGAACTTACCTCACACGGGCCTAACGCATCAGAACTTACCTTACACAGGCCTAACTCATCAGAACTTACCTTACCTTACACGGGCCTAACTCATCAGAACTTACCTTACACGGGCCTCACTCATCAGAACTTATCTTACACGGGCCTAACTCATCAGAACTTACCTTACACGGACCTAATGCATCAGAACTTACCTCACACGGGCCTAACGCATCAGAACTTACCGTACACGGACCTAACGCATCAGAACTTACCTCACACGGGCCTAACTCATCAGAACTTCTCTTACACGGGCCTAACTCATCAGAACTTACCTTACACGGGCCTAACTCATCAGAACTTACCTTACCTTACACGGGCCTAACGCATCAGAACTTACCTTACCTTACACGGGCCTAACTCATCAGAACTTACCTTACCTTACATGGGCCTAACGCATCAGAACTTTCCTCATACGGGCCTAACGCATCAGAACTTAAAATGGACGTGGGAGACCAATTGTATTTGGGTTCGCAGTCATTGGCAACTGAAATTTAGACTCAATGCTTGGGTAGGCTAAAAAGAAAAAAAACATTTCAAACTGTTACACTAAAACAAGTTTAGATAAGTCAGCTAGAACAAGGATGCAAACCTATAGAAAACCCAATGCTAGAGAATCATTTGCTTTAAACTGATAAAAAAACCACAATCGACAAGCACGTTAAAATGACTGCCAAGTATTGGTAAACTTATTCAACAGAAATATATCCGAGTAGAAGTAGAAAACAGCAAGTTCAAAATAATGCACATTTAGGTAAGACACTGCTCTACACAAAATGCATCGCTAGTTCAAATTTACAACGTTCTAAACTTGCTGACACATCATTTGGGAAAGCCTGTAAAGCCAGCTTTCAACCCCAGCATCACCTCTCAATGCCTAAGCGTGATCGACAGGTTTGCTTCCCTTTCACGCTGGAGGAAAGAGGCGTCCAGATCTGTGAAACAACTGAATAGAGCCAATCTGTAGCTAATTGTGGTCGCAGCCCGGCACGTTGTTAGAAATGCTGATTTACTACAGAAGGAAGATTACTCACCAGTACTCCAGACAAGGAGAGGTATTCGGCAGTCCCTAGATAGTTGACACATACATCCTGGAACTTGGCAGACCTGTATCGGTGTCGAGGAATTCTTGCCCAGACTTTAAAGGGGAATATTTTAATTACTGCCACACAATTTTTCATAACACGTATTACATGTAATTTCTACAATTTCTGTCAATGGGTCATAAATATACGAAAGTGGAACACAATGCTTTACGCATCCACTAAATTAGGAACTTTACCCAAACTGTCAATTCACACTTTGCATACTGTAAGACTATCATAGTAAGCAGAGTTGCTAGGGGTAGTCACTTTCCTTGAGTTGCACACATTCACTGCTGGCAAACTAAATTAAACAGAGGGAGGGAAGCTACTTATACCGTGTTCATCAACCAGGTATTCAAAGAGCATCTTTCCATCCCTACAAATAAAAAGCGGTTTCAATTCTACAATAAATAAAGTATATAATGACCTCAATGTTTGAATTTTCCAATAAACTTGCCTTCAGTCTGATCTAGACTACAGGATAAGCACTTCACTAAATTATTGAAGTGAACTTGTTTCAAAGTAGAGCAGGGTCATTTTATGTTTTGTTCGATTTAATCACGTTTTAATTTCTTTAGGCATTTGGTAATGCAACATGGACTTGGCTCTAAGAATTAGCAGAGCCTTTTACTTTCAACACTTTTTAGGTCGAGCCTAGAGCCAGTGCACATGCACTGCTCTGTGAGACTTACTGTAGAGGAGTAGGGAATAGAAGCCCCGCCCCCTCTCTGCCCATATTTGCCATTGGCTTCAGTAACTGCCCGTCTTAAATGCTGGCTTCTGATTCGTCAATAGGCTTGTTAGTCTCTCCTTAGTACCGCATCCTCTTCATTTCTCACCTCTCATGGCGACTGGCCCCTTTACTTTGGTTGTTACACGGTACATGTTATTTAGACTGTGAGCACAATTTTCTTTAATGAGGTTCTCCTACTGCAGGCACAACATGCTTTGGTACCTTCTTAACTCCCCCCTCTCTCCCTTTGTTGTGCCTTCTTTCCCCAGTCCCCGCCCTCCCTCCCGTTGTCTGTGCCTTCCCACCCGCTCACCCTCCCGTTGTCTGAGATTTCTCGCCCCCCTGCCCACCCTTTCATTGTCCGTGTCTTTCCTCCCGCCTGCCCTCTCGTTGTCCGTAATGCCTACCATTTGCAATGCAATAGGTCTTATGTAAATGCGAGACCTATTGCATTGCAAATACTTGTTTGTATTATGATCATCCAGAACAAAAGGCGCTGCATGTAGAAAGTAGTAAATATGGGGTCCCAGAGCAGGGGCGTAGCTAGGGGGGAACTGGGGGGCCGTCCGCCCCAGGTGGCACTATTTTTGGGGCGGCGGCCTTTATAATTTATTTGGGGACACTCACTGACTGACACTGCAGTACTAATATGGTAAAAGGTGAACACCGGGCTCAGTGTAAGGTGCACAATAGTTGCGAATCAGCTCCCAATTAGATCAGGATATCACAAAATTTCATAAACTTTCAACATGCATGCCTGACAACCATGTGTATACATATAGTAAGACAAACAAACTGATATGTCTATGATATATATTTTTTAATCAATATAAAATATTTTCGTAGATTTCATTTTCACTCTTTTTTTCTTTTTGTGAATTTTTTCTTTCCATAAACATGTACAATCACAGGTAACAATATTTCACTATATTATTATATTAATCATATGCATATAAATCAATGACAATATGTTAAATATGAATTCTATTCAAAACATGATTGACTTTTCCTACTAAATTTACAGTGCATGGTTATACTACCATAATGATTCCTCACTTCTTTTGCTATAGTTTTGCTTCAATAATCATTTAAAAACAATGACAATTTACAGAAAACAGTGCAAGAGTATTGGTTCCTAATTTTATACACTATGAACAAATAATGAACATATAGGTAATTGATTGACACTTAGTTTTATGGGCGATGGATGTACACATAGGCGGTCGGTTGACAACAACGCGTTTCGGCTAGGCCTTCGTCAGGAGCCCGCTCTGATTTTACATTATATGTAAAAATAATAGCAAAAGAAACATATACTCATTAAAACCAATCTAAAAAATTGGGAATCAATATAGCAATCATTTTTCATTTACAAAACCGTGAAGGTATTAACATATAACAAATTAACAAATCCAATCCATAGCCTCTAAACTCAACTGAGATTCACACTCTTATGATAGAATCAAAAATCTACCATTGTATCTGGCAAGAAGATATTTCAGCAAAGTAAGTGCCTGCAATTGCTTAGATCCCTTAGTTCCAATGGTTATAAGCTAATATCTAAAGTCAATGGTTTCCTAGATAGTGACAAGTCTACATATGTCTATTATATCCTTAGGGAGAAAAGTCTGATATTCTCGGTTTATCCGTACAAAACGAAATTATACTAACCCTTTTGTATGTTGATGTTCACGCTCTAAATTTCGGATAATAAGTGGAGTTCAAATTATGTTCTTCCACTTTTCAATGATGTATACCAAAACTGATTTAAAAACAAGAAAGATACATATATGTATCACGATTAGAATGCCGATTAATTGGTATTTCTCGTAGCCTAACTTTCGCTCTATCTTGGGTCACTCACTTGTTATTAGGTGATGATCTGAACATCAATGTTGCTTCCAATACTAGAATGTATATGGCACAGAGTTACCGTTTCTATCGTGTCTTCAGGGAGGTAGTGGAATCTAAAGGTTTAAATATATACGTATATGTATTATACTCTCACAGCTTATTTTAAATCTATATTAGAGACGTGTCTTCACTAAAGAGATATATAATTTACCCACTGATTTCCATATTTGCTCTATCATGTTTGGTAGGTAGTATTCTTAAAAACGGTGCAAGATATTTGATTTCTATATCTTTACTGACTGTTAATTAAATCTATTTTCATTTAATATAAATTCCTAACAGTAACCATCTTAATTTACCAGTACGATTTAAAACACACATACCTTAATCCATTTCCCGTTATCTTGTATCCATGATAGCTCTTTTTCAATTTATAGCTTGTATCGACAATATCTTTTCTCCTTCTAAGGCTAAGTTCAGTCCTCCTAGTTAACAAAATATAGACATATAATTCAATTTCTGTCTAGTATTGTCCCGCAAACATAAGCTTACATCTGTATATTATTCACCATAGTCCATTTTAAGAGACACTCGGTGACCAACCTCGCTTTATTAGTTTTAAAGATTCAAACTTATAGCCGCATAACAAACTTAATATTACTTGAATTTATAGTTTACTTGACGCCATATAACAGACTTGATATTACTCGAATTCCCGATTTTCCTGACGCCCGTCGATACAGGTAAAGTTTCAGTCTGAATTTAACTTGGAAAATCCCCAGTTATGAGGCTCCACGTTATGTCTATTAGTCCCTTAGTTTAAGACCTAGTTTCCACATACCTCTTTTTTTATATGCTCCGCGTCCTGGTTTCATTCGACGGTATTCAGACTTGCAACATAGTTGCTCTTTATATACGAGTTGTTTAAACGCGTGATTGTTTTACGTAACTCGTCATTGGTATGGAAATAGGACTATGCACGTATTGGATGTTAACCTCAGAGTGTGCGTGACTCTGGCTTACCTGGTCACTCACAGGGAAACAGGACTTATAATATGCCGGAAAGAGTGTGCTAAGATCGCGCCATTATGAAATTACCACTCTGTCTTGCTGTAATTCTAAACTATTTATAAACAATAAGAAAGATTGGAGAGTTCGATGTAAGTTTAGTACTAATTGTCAATGTTACCGATTAGTTTAAATCTGAACTATTTATTTTAAACGGGTCAATGAGCAACCATGCTTTCTATCTGTCGATTTACCTCGCACGGTATAAAGTGTAGAATAGATTTATCCAGGGCTGCCTTACAAAATAGGGGTTAGCCATTATTTTTGATGGCCTGATCCCATGGTATTTCGAGGTTCAGCTCAGAAGTTACTGTGTTAAGAATGAATATCCAGTAAACTTCCCTCATTTTTCTGATCTTATCTGTCTGTATACCTGCTCGCGGTTGAATTTTTTCCAAAATAAACCATTGGATATCTTCTGGTGTATGTCCCACATCTAAAAAATGCTGCACCATAGGTGCCGATGTCTTTTGCGTTCTAATTGCAGATCTGTGTTCTGTTAGTCTGACATTAAATGCTCTCCCTGTTTCTCCCACATATCCCTTATGGCATGGGCATATAATCAAGTAGACCACATTAGTAGATTTGCAATTATTCAATGTATTAGGGACAATATTGATGCCATTAAATGTAAACGTCGATGCTTCAATAGCCATTGAGCATGATTTACATGATGTACATTTAAAGTTTCCCACCACTTTTTTTGAGCCCTCCAGTGTAATCTGATTAACAAGGATTTCATTTTTCATTCTGGAGTGGACTATGTGATCCTTCAGGCTTTTGTTGCGCCTGTACGCAAATAGTGGTTTAGGTATTACATCTCTGTCTTTGGATTTATCCACATTTAGTATGTGCCAGCTGCTGCATACGGCTTGACGAACTCTAGCATTCAACATGGAATGGCGTGTTACAAAAACCAGCGGTGGATTTATTTTGATTTTTGTGTTCATTAACAAGTGTTGCCTATCATAGTATCGTGCCCGTTTATAGGCATCACGTACAATTTTATTCGGATAGCCTCTCACTTGAAATTTTTTCTTCATGACCTCTGATTTCTCATCGAAATCATTGATGCTAGTACAATTACGCCGAAGGCGTAAGAATTCGCCAAACGGTATGTTGTCCTTTTGTGCCAGTAGTGTCAGTGTCCCCAAATAAATTATAAAGGCCGCCACCAGTGCAGCGCGGCCCCCGTGTGAAGAGCAAGCCCACCATGTAAATGCTTTCTGCAGTGCAGCCAGCATGCGCGTCTTACCTCATTTGTGGTTGTAAGTGGATCCTGTCCCAGGGCCGTCAATCTTGTAGCGCGCGAAAGCGCTACCAACGACGACCCTGGGAACAATGTTTGGCCAGCCCTCGCGCGACTCACGCGCTCCACCACCACGCACGCGCTCGCCTCTCGTGAGCGGCCGCCAGCACGACTATCACTGGAGGTGGCCCGGACCCGGGCGGCAAAATCAAATTGCCGTGGCTGGGGCCCGCTGTAACTCACGGCCTGAACCTGCCTGCAGCCAGCCTTGCGTGCACCTCTGCACAGTGCAGACCGGAGTCGATGTCTTCAAATATATAGAACGCTGAATTTAAGTGCAAGGCCAGAATTGGTTGAGACTTGGTTAACCTGCTGCCTCTGAGTTAGCGCGGCTCTGCAAATGTATTCAAATATGGTGCTAGCAGCGTCGCGCCTGCTGCATGCCGCTCGCACCGGCCCCACCGGGTCCTATCACCAGCCGTTTTCCTTAAACCCCCTCAATTTAATAATGTCAGACCCGAGGGAGTCTAAGAGAAATCAAGTGAGTGACCTGGGGGCAGCGGCCGCCAGGACATATTCTGGGTGTCACTAGATGGCCCCGCCCGCCCAGAGACTCACCGGCCTGCCAGCCTGGAGGGGGACTGTTAAATGAGACGTCCAGGAAACCCGAATAACCACAGCGCGCAGTAGCGGCCTAATTGAGCCTGCAGCCACTGCCTTGAGAGACGGTGTGTCATCAAGCAATTCTTGGAGCGCCAGCGCCACACTCCTCCGGACTCTGTGACCACTGTCCAAGTAAGTGCCACCAGCCTCTCTGTCATTTACACAATAAATGGCAGCACGCGGCGCCGTCAGGCAGCGAGATCATTGTGAGGCGATTATGTTTGAACTCCTTCTCAGTCAGTGTACAATGATATCTGGCGCCCTTTTCTCTTTGTCACTTTTAAAATTTCCAACATCCTGTGGCCAAAATAGAAAGGCTTTTTGAAGTTTTAATAATGGTCATTAGGATACTGATGATATCATTTGAATTGACCTTTGTACATTACAAGCGCATAACCACAACGACACAACACACACATCTCTTCAATCAGCCTTAAGCCTCACGCCATATAAGCATCTAGATTTAGACAAATAAAAAATAGTATGGGTGCGAGAGCTCGGTGGGTTAAAGCCTGTGCGTGCCTGCCTGTGTTAGTACTAAGGTGACACTGCGGGATATTTTCAGTTTCAAATATCCTGCTGGCTTGGGCTCCCAGTTACTATTTTCATATGTGTGCTCTATTACTTGCAGTACACCAGGCAAAATGCTTGTGAACACTGCAAATCACTCCAGTTTCATAACTACCTATGAAACCACTTCAGCTGTTGTCAGGGGAGATGTGCTACAAATAACAATTTGCTAGACTGGACTACCCACGAAAGAGTCATTGTGTGGTACAATGTTTGTCTGGTGTAAAGTGCTCTGGCACCCTACATTGGTAGGAGCAGCACGAGAAAACAAATGAACAGTTTGTGAGAGAGGGCTGAAAGATGTTAGAGTGCTTTACAAATAAAGATATAAGGCATATACATGATACCACACAATGGCGTTGGGCCATATATGATAGACAAAGAGCATAAACATAGACATTACAGCACTCACAAATATTGAGTAAAGCAAAGGACAGGTCATTTGCAGCAGTTTTCAGATCTTCTTAGAGTTTCTTCTTGCTCAAATGGGTGCAATTTCCTATATTTATATGCTTCAGTCGTCTTCATTACCTGATTTTGCTCGCGCAGAAGTGTCACTCATAGTCATTGAAATGTCACTCATATTTACATTGAAATTATGAAAATGTCACCCATAAGCAATCTGAAACCTTGGCAGCTATGGAAGGTGTTTAGGGTCTCGTCAGCAGGCACTTGACGTGTATACTTCATGACACTGTGACTTACATACTGAGAGGTGATAACCTCGAGCTTTGGGAGGGAAAGGTTTGTGTTTTTCCTGAATAGATGTCCCATACAGTGACTGCTTCCTAAATTAATTTAAAGCACAACCTGTATTATGTTTTATTAGCTCTTCTGCTTTTGCATTCACCGTCCTGTAGCACTGAAAATCGCAACATACACTAGTGTAGTTGAGCAACATAATTCAGAAAGTTATTCTTGTCAAATACATGCTCAGAAAGCGATTTAAAACAGTGCACGTTATATTTTATCACCTAAGGCAACTGATGCAGCCCAGCATCAGTCCACAGACACTGGGTACCTGAACTCACTGTCTCTCCAGTGCAGCTCTTTTATTCCCTCTCTGTTTGGCTGAAGGCGCTTACCTGTTTATGTGCCGCAGTACATTTATATATAGCTTTCTGAGTGCTTATGACGTGACGTCTCTTCAAGGTTACAAATGGGGAATGTCATTTTCTGAATGGCCATTAGTCTAGACATTTTCCACATTATTACCATTAGTCTTTCTGACTTTAATAGTTGTTCCAGGCTTTTGTGTTTAACATTAATGGGACATCCGTCGTCAGCTGGGAAACTGATAAAGAAGTGCTCCTCCTGCCAAAACGTATGGTGGATTAATAAAAAAAAATGAAACTGCACACCCCTTTTGTTGCCTATGTCAAACATTTACCCCTCCTCTTTTGGTGTGTCAGCGTCTGCCATGTTTGGATTTTCTCATAACGGACGTACCATTTTACACACAACACCGCCCTGGCTGGCTGTAACTTATGTCTGCCTCACCCTCACTCCCCTGAGCCTTGCCTGATGCAGAGTGTCTGAGGCGAGTGTCTGAAGCCACTGTCCAATCAGGTTACATGGGCACTAGGGCAGTTCCTTTTCATTTCTGGTGCTTTGCAGCTGTTGGAGTTTCTCTTTGCTCAAATGGGAGTAATTTCTGATATGTATATGTTTCCCTCGTCTTCATTGCTTGATTTTGCTCAGGAGAAAGTGTCACTCATAGTCATTGAAATGTAACTCATAATTAGGGCTCCCGGTTTTATGGTATTTATTTTTTTGCCATTTCCGTCTGTATTTATCCATATTTATTTTTTGGGCATTTTTTCTGTATTTATCCGCATTTATTTTTGCCACAAGCAAAAGACGACGCTACAGCTAGTATTTTTCCACATTTATTTCAGTTAAAAAAAAATACATGTGCAACTGCTTGTACACGGACACAAGAGCTGAGGGAACAACAAACTAAATGGCAACGAACGCAAAGCACACCGATCACAATGCAAAAGGGCCACCACAAGCCCCCCCCCCCACCCACATGAGGAATCGTATGCAATTCACACACCCATGCATCAAAATAGGCTTACAAACAACCACACACGAGTAAGGGTGCAAAATCCAGCGGTTTAAAACAAAATAGAAACCAACGGTCTTTAATTTGATAGCGCATGGAGGCAAAGGAAAGCACAAATGCAGTGTGCCTGAATCAGCACACTGAAGCCTAACCTGCTGATATGCCAGTTCTCTGTTCAGAGCCCAGCACTGTTGCTGTAATGCCATTCTATCAGATGGCTCAGCAAGTTTAGTGGTGGTTTCTGACATATCGTAAGCTCAAATGTCAGCAGTCACCTTAGTCTTTCATCTATCAAAGGATGGTAAAATTAAAGCCATAACGCTGGTTTGTTTTGCATTTGTTTTTTCAGAGGGGCTGCTAATTTTTACAATGAGTACAATGTCCAACATGTCTCTTTATCGCGTTTTAATATTTTATTAACCCGACTGCGTGCGGGCTTTCAGCAGGGTCTCAATAGCTGAGGTGCTGTCATCACCTCACTTCAGGAAAGTATCGTTTTAAGGTCATAGTCGTACAGAGTTTTCAACATGCTAACACAACTATTTAAAAGCACAGCTCGCAGAATACAATGGACACTCCCTGAGCTGCAGTTATCCTAATCCTTCGGCTCAATGAAGGTTAATTGCCGATTCAAAACCCCCTGGTGCTGCCTGTTCATACGTGGTGGGGGGGGGGGGGGGGGTCGGATCCAGAGCCCGAGGCTGCAGCAGGACAGACAGTGTCAAAAGCAGCAATCAAGGGGTCGCCATTAATCTACCCCCTGACTTCACAGAAGTACATTTATCTTGTGAAATGGTGACGGCCTGGCGCAGAGCTCACTGGAGCGACAGAGCCCTGGAGATGCCCAATTCAAAAGAAGGGCTGGGGCAGCAACAAAAGAAACAGAGGTGTGGCAAATCTGGGCTAAGCACGGCAGCGTGGCAAACTTTACTAGTATTTAGCCGTTTCTAAATATAAATACAGACAAAGGAAACCTAGTTTCCCGTCTGTATTTATATGTAAAAATCCGTATAAACGGAAAACTGGGAGCCCTACTCATAATTACACTAAAATTATGAAAACGTCACACATAGCAATCTGAAACCTTGGCAGTTATGAGTAGAGTCTGGGGCCGTGGCAGTGGCAGTGCTGGGTGACAGGCTGCAGCAGAATCAACCCCTATGGTAGAGACCCTGCCACCCTTGTGGAGTACTGGAGCCTGAGGAAGGTAAGAGCGAAACGGTTGTCACGAAGGGAGGAAAGGATCTTTGGTGAGTGGCAGGGCAGTGGGCACAAGTCCTATAAAAAGCAGTGGGGGGGATTAACCAAGTTAGGCAGTCAGCAAATGACATCATGACACGTGCCATCCATAGCTGCCAAGGTTTCAGATTGCTATGTGTGACATGTTCAAAATTTCAGTGTGGTTATGAGTGACATTTGACACTTTCTTGAGAGCAAAAATCAAGCAATAAAGATGAGGAAACATAAATATCAGAAATTAGACCCATTTGAGCAACGAGAAACTCTCAGAAGACCTAAAACTGCTGCAAACGCCTGCTGCAGCTGACTATAATTAAAAGGACAGCTATGGACATCTAGAAAGCAGGTCACATGGCTCCACTAAGAATTAACACCAAAAAGAGCAAGGACCTGCGGTTAGGCTGTAGAACCACTTTAGTGAAGCTTTGCAATAAGAGCCTCTGACAATACAAGGCAACTGTTTAGTAGAGATCACAGATCTTTACTGGACCCCACCCATGTAGAAGGGGTATTGCTGGGTGCACATGAGGCATTCAGAGTTGTAGTGGCATGAGCATCACCAGAGCCTGCCCTGATGTCCTGGCATAAATATCTCTAGTGTCGCACAGCGAGTGACAAGTTACACACCAAGTGTAAATACACCAGACGACACTCCAAGCAAAGATTGACGTTTTGTTTTCTGCCCGTGGCAAAGAAGCAACTTGGTCTTCAGTTCAGTCCACCCTGCATTGCTGATTAAAGCCTACAGCACAGCAAGTGTCGAAAGACCCCTAAATCCATCACCCCACCTTTAGATCCAGATTCACGCAGGTAAGTGCAAAAGTAGTCATCAAGTGGGGCAGGGGAGGGTCCCCAGATAGACCAACAAATCATGTTTCACAAGATGACTGGGTAAACTATTTTAGGCCCCAATATGCATGTGACCCCCAGCCAAACCCCACAGGGGAAATATCCCTTGTTTTTTTCCCTAATGGCCCTTTTTGCACCAAAGACACTCTATTGGCCCTGGGATCTGTAGCAGCCGGGCGCGCTCCAGGTCTCGATGGGATACCATCTGATCTTTTCCTTGGTAACAAAAAACCCTGGAGCGAATACATTACCCTTTTGGCAAATGCAATTGCTGTTGGTGCGCCAGTTCCTAAATCCTGGGGGGGGGGGCTGTCATAATTCCTGTGTTTAAAAAGGGTGACAGAACCCTCCCTGGAAACTACAGACCAATCAGTCTAATTGACACAATCCAGAAGGTTATTGGGAGGATGTTATTGAACCAGGTGTTAGCATGGGCTGACGATAATATGGTTCTCTCTGACCTTCAAGCTGGTTTTCGTAAGGCAACCAGCACACTGGATCAGGTCTTTAGATTTGTGCAACTCCACTGGAAAGTGGTCACCCTGGGGAAAGGCAGTCTCTATGTAGCATTTGTGGATCTGAGAGCTGCCTTTGACCTTGTCCCCCGTCATCGGCTATGGGCTGTGCTCAATAAATTAGGACTCCCGGTAGAAATTTTGACAATGATAAGGAGGCTCCATGAGTCTAATTTTGCAAGGATCCAGTGGGGTGGAGCAGGTGAAGTCACTCCAGAGTTTCCGGTCGAGCGGGGTGTGAGGCAAGGCTGCACCATGGCTCCAACCCTCTTTTCCTTGTATATTAATGGGATTGCCCAAGCTATGCTTAACGCCACTACTGATGCCCCAAAACTTGCTGGAGTTACTACTCCGATATTAATGTTTGCGGATGATACGCTAATCGTATCAAAAACTCCAAGTGGCTTGCAAAGAGCATTAAAAGTCTTTGAGGAGTTTTGTCTTGGCCATGGTTTGGAGGTAAACGTGACCAAGACCAAACTCATGGCCTTTAATCCGCATCCAAATCGTAGAGTGAGTAAGTTTTTTTTGGATGTGCAACAAATAGAAATGGTTTCCAACTTTGTCTACTTGGGTATACACATAACTAGTACCGGCAAGTGGGATAAGCACATTGAGGTCGCTGCCCTGAAGCTTAGACAAATCTCGGGAACCCTGATAAAAGAACACAAGAAGTCTTTCACCAAGCCCGTTAAACCTGTACTCCAAGTTTATGAGGCAAAGGCACTGGGTTCAGCTTTGTACGGGGCAGAATTATGGGGGTTTAGTCGGCTGGCTCCCCTAACAACAGCAGAAAATTCCTTTCTCCGTAGCGTAACAAGCCTCCCGCAGAGTTCACCAATGGTCCCTGTAAGGTACGAGCTTGGCAGGAATGCCGTTGCAGATATCGCCAGATTACGTCCAATTTTATACTGGCGAAGGCTTTGGACTACTCCCGATCTCTCTTCGTATGCCAAAGGGATTATTGATGTCATAGAACTAGATGTCTTTCATAAAATCGAATGGCTGAAACAGCTCCGTCAGACCTTAACAGCCCTGGGCATGGCGGGACCATGGAGTGAACCAACAACTGTGCAGTTCCCCCCAAAGAAAGTTATGAAAGCTATTTATTGGGAGTGGGTTAACCACCAGGTGTGGAACCGGATAAATCCCAATGGGATGGCTGGTCGTTATCTGGAGGCGAAGTTTACACCCGCCTTTGAACCCTATTGGGACCTGATCACAAAGCCTAGAGACAGGAAGCTGTATTTTCAGTTGCGAGCAGGTTCTCTTCCAATTAAGTCTCTTACAGGCAGATGGTCTAGTGCAAACGAAGAGATTTGTCCAGCTTGTGGGGTGCATGTTGAATCTATCGCCCATCTACTGTTTGTCTGTCCAGCACTTGCTGCTCCAAGGCGAGTGTGGTTGTCACCATTATGTAGGAATTTGGGTACCACGAGCAGTACCATTGCTTTAAGAATTTTATGTACCAGCACTTCCCCAACCATTTCTATCCCATTAGCAAAATTTCTGGGTTGGGCGTGGAACCTAAGGGCGAAAGCCTCTAGCAAATCACAGATAATTCCCTCTCAAGCTATCACCATCGCTGTTGCCTAGTGCCAAATTCTGTAAAATGTTTTACAATGCTGCAGCCCAGGGTTTTTTTTTAACCATACATTGTTAGAATTGCTGTTAGTCTGATTAGTTTAATGCTCTTTTAGAATTCATTTTTTAGCTTATTTATTGATGAACTTAACGATTTTAATGTGTTTTTATATGTAATGTTTTTTGATTTGTGTTAGTGTCTTTCATGATTTTGTTAAATCGAATAAAGACTAATGGTAATGGTAATGGCAAAAGTAGTCTGTCTCGAGTGATAGTCACGACGCACGCTGATGAGAGTACCTGTCTGTGAACATGTGGCATTGCGGCTGTTTATAGCTCAAACAATAAACCAGGAGGGAAGAATCACTAAACTGCGTGCTGCTCTCTCTGTCCCACATGGGACCTGGGCCCAGACTATAACGGGGTGTGAGAGGCCCTAACACAAATCTCAATTGCCTCAGGCCTATACCATAAATTCATTAGAGTCAGCTGACTCACGGACTCTGGCCGCCGCAGTGAGCATGTGCGTGATAGCATGATTGCTGGGCAAGCCTCGGGAGAGGCTGTGAGACACACATAGCGGTCACAGTCAGGCAGGATGACAAATATGTTTAAAAGTATTTTAAAAAATCACACCAGTATAATTAAGCAGCCTTCTACAATTGCGAGTTCAGATAGTTAACACTTACTTGCACTAGTTCATAGACCAATGTAAAACTAACATTCCAATGATTCATGTGAGAAATATTTGTGCCCGAAATTTGACAGTGAGGTGAGATGAAAAATTCGAGTCTGAGACTTAAGCTCACACAATCACAGGGCTGCGGATGCCATGGGCGGCAACCTGAGGGATAGCCCCGGGCGCCACAAGCTCTCGCTACGCCGCTGTCCCAGGGAAAGTAGATTACAGAAACCACAATGTGGAGAAAGCGATTGGACCATGTAAATGGACAGTAGCGTACATTTGTGATCAGATGTACTTCCAGTACATAAACATGTAATTTGAGACACAAAAAGATAATGATTTTGCCCAGTCTCAGGTATATGGGAATAGAACCCACTTCTTCAGGTTAACAATACAGACATTAAAAGAGACCAAAATAATCTAAATAGTAAAGTGAAATCGAAACTTGAAATTCAACAACTTCCCACACATTGGGGCATAGGTACAAGCCCCTATCGCCACGGAAACGTCACTTTTTGTGATGTTTCCGTGGCGATAGGGACTTTGCCTTATTTACAAGGCAGCGTTAAGCCACTTAACTTGGCTTAACGCTGCCTTGTAAATAAGGCCCCCTTTCATGCTATGCTTAGGGTGAAAGGGGTGGGCAGTGGGTGTTGCGGTAGGCGTTCCACCGCAACACCCATCGAGTTTGACGCTGCCCCCTATTTACAAGGGCAGCGTAAATAGGAGGCAGCGCCACAAATTAAGACCGGGGAAAAACTGATCTTAACTTGGTGAAACGAGGAGAAATGCTTTATTTCTCCACGTTTTTTTTTTCCTATGTGTGCTGCCTTGTGGGCAGCACACATGGAAAAAGCAAAATGCCTTGGCTTGTTTATGTGTATGAATGTGACCCTTCCTGCACATAAAAATCCTTTAAAAAATGACATTTTGTAACTTCCATGTGTGCTACATTAAGCAGCACACATAGAAGTGATAAATGGCATTTCAGGATTGTTTATGTGCATGAAGGGTCACGTTCCTGCACATAAACAATCCTCCCTTGCACTCAGACAACCTTGCACTATGATGCAAGGGCGCCTGCATTGGCGCTACACTGCTAAGTGTAGCGTCAGCCAAGGGGGAAACGCAAGGCTGCACCATATCCTTGTAAAGATGGTTCAGCCTTGAGTTTCTGAAGTGGTGGAGTGAGGCGTTAAGCCATGACGGCTAAGGCCTCACTCCGCCACTTATTTGTAAATATTCCTTATTGTTTGATTAGATCGGAAATAATAGAAGTTTTCTATTAATATTTACTGATGGTGTAGGAGGGGAAAGGTGGCCTGGTAAAGATGTTGCTGTCCATGAATCCCGAAACTTAAATAGGAGGAGTTTACTAAACCTCACTTCAGCATCCCATAAACAACTTTATTATTCTGCAACATGACCACCTGCCAGTGTCTAATTGTAAATGTATAATTGCGTAATATAAATAAGGGTTTATCAGGCACATGCATCAAAGCTATTTGCGATCGCAAACGGCGCGAATCGCAAAAATCGTCCGTTTGCGATCGCAAAAATAGCTTTTGCGATGCATGAAACAACTTGCCACTCGCAATTTAAGAAATCGCAAAATATTGTGATTTCTTAAATAGCGATTGCATTTAAGGAATCCCTAATTGAGATTCCTTAAATGCAATGCATTACAGTTTCCAAAATAGCGATTTCGCTATTAGCGTGAGCAAATTACCATGAGGCTGGACCTCATGGTAATTTGCGAAAACTTAGAAAAATGCACTTATTTGCATTTTAATAAGTTTCATGTTGCCCACACACATGCCCTTAGAGCATGTGTGTATGCAACATTTGTGCAGAGTGAACATACATGGGTGCAACAGGGTGTCATTTTGACACCCTTGCACCATGGAAATTGCGGGAGCAATTTGCGAGTACCTACTGGTACTCGCAAATTGCTCCAGCAATCTCTAATTCATTCCTATGGGCCTGGAGGCCCATGGGAATGCATGGGAAGACATTCCTTAATTGCGACTCGCAATTTGCTAGTCGCAATTAAGGAATTTGTGGGAATCGCTATTTCTTTAGCAATTCCTACATGCATAGGGTTTTGCTATTCCTTAATTGCGATTCCTTAATAATCGCTATTAAGGAATCGCAAAACCCTATGATGATGCATGTGCCTGTAAATGTATACCGGATTGGTAGTGCTACAGCACTTTATTACCTCCAGCAAGGACAGAAGCACTTTTTGTGGAGGTTGAGTAACAAAATGCATTGCACAAAATCTGAATTTTATAATGTGGAACACAAAACGATCATATGGAGCTCTTAGATTTTGCCTTCGACTCCTGAACGCCTTTCGGAATGCATGGGGATGGTTGATGTGCGGTCTATCAACTGGGTGTTAGGAGAGGTGTCAGAAACTTGGAGAATGCTGAGTTCTGCTTCACCGTTAGGCAAACTGCATCATACCAGGACTAGATAAAATCAGTGGTGCTATTGTGTGGTCTCAATGTACCTAGATAGCTGTTATGAATGTGAGGTCAACATGATTGGTGCCTAGAAAGCCTGAAGGATCAAGCAGCATTTCATCGGGACCAAAATTAGTGAATTGGTGCCCCTTTAGGGGCATGAGACCTCCTTTCTAATAAAGCTATCCAGGTACATTGGGACCGCACAATAGCACCACTGTTTTTTTCAGTCATGGTACCCTTACCAAATAAACATTGTTTAGAGGATACCAGAGTCTATTTTAGACACCTCTTACTTTTCACTCGACACACTCTCGCATAGCCCTCTCACATGCATTCACCCAAAAGACGTTTTTGGATCAAAAGATCTCTGACAAAGAACCCCCAGGCCCGTCAGGCATTGCAGCGCCGGCCAGACTAGGAGCACCCAATGATGAAGCATGACACCCCAACAGGTGTGTGAGGGCGTCAAATTCTGACTTTGAGGTCCCCCCGCGACAGCAGTAATAGCCACGTGGTACCACCCTTTGCGACCACCCGGCCTATGAGGAACTACCCCTACCAGGATAACTATTGATCTGTAACAGATACATTGATCTTGCTGCAACCAGGAGGTTGTCTTCCAGATTCTGGCTTTTCCTCCTTGGCCACTGGCGACAGGTGCACATTCATTTGCCTTCGAGTTCCCTGAGCTGGTAAAGCTGGGAGTACTTAGAAACAAGCTAGGTGGTTCTAAAAGCTACATAGGAAGTAAACTTGTATGTCTAGTTCCTTGCATTACTCCTGCTTCCTGGCCCACAGCTTCGTACTTAGAACCCCATTTCGAGTTTGGTGGAAAGGGTACTCCGTCACGACGACAAAGACTACATTGAGCTCTTTCTAAAGTAAGGCAGACCTTCTGAGAAGTGCTGTTACGGCCCCAATTACTGTATTCTTAGAAGGTCTAGTACATCCCACAGCCTACAAAGTTTTTCAGGTCCATACGTGATGTGCTGCTTCAGTACAGGTTTTTTACTTTAAATTCTGGGACTTGTAATCCTGTTTTATAATGGAATGAATAAATAAGACTAAAAGTCCCAGAATTCAAAGAAAAAAACTGGGTCTCTACCAGCACATCATGCATGGACCTCGGCAACTTAGCTGCATGGGGCCAATTAAGAGTAAGCCTGGGCAAAGCACTACGCTACGCTCGCGTAGTTTGCGAAGTTCGCGCTACTTCGCACTACGCGAACTGCACGTAGCACAGTGCGAACACGCGTAGCGTAGTGCTGCGGTCATTTTTTGCTTGCATGGAAAATAAACCTCCCGGTGAGATTCCCAAAGCGAGGAGGTCAGGTTTCTCATTGCGAGTGGTCGCGTATGCTTGCGACCGCTCGCGATGAGAAACTACCAGTTCGCGTTGAGAAAGCTGAAGCTCGAGTAAAAATCTACTCGAACAGCAGAAAACTACAGCTCGCACTGTGCAAGATGCCATTTTCAATGATTGCACAGTGCCGGTTGCTTGTCCGCACTGTGCAATCATTGAAAACGACATCTGGCACAGTGCGAACAAGGTACTACGCAGTTCGCGAAGTGCTACGCGTAGCTCGCGTAGTGCGAACTTCACTTTGCGTAGCTTCGCGAAGTGCTACTTCGCGAACTACGCCCAGCCTTAATTAAGAGATAGCTGTGCTGCCGAGAAATTCTGGCATTCAGTGGTGCTGGAACAATTTTCAGAGTAGGGGTGTTGCCATCAATGTGACATTCCTAAAGTCATAGGGATTGTGAAAAATTCAAGCATCACACAAAGAACTAGTGTAGCAAAGGAGCCACGTGCATTCAGCAGGAGCTTGGTAATGGTGTGGTTATTCACTAGTGGGGCATTCTAGAGCACACAGTTGCAAATATATTACTAAAGGATGCCATAATTAGGCAGCTCGTCTTCCATCAAAATGGCTGCTAAATTTGCACAGATGTACATTTTCGCAAATGAAACTATATAGCATACAAATGATAATGAGTAGATATTGGAGTTAAACCATTTATTATTTGCACATCACTAAGTGAAGCGTTTTAATCCTTTTATAATCGTTGTTTTTATCACACTTCAGAAATACAAAAAAGTGCTTTATTTGTGCTTTCCCAACTGCTATGCTTTTAAATACTGTACAGCTCATTTACTGGCATATACATCTTTCTGTGTTTTGGAAAATACTGCCATCCTAAAGCCTTTTCTTTCACACTCCCTGTATCCCAGCAAGACTGTCAAATATTCAAATTAATGAATGTGTCACACCCTAGCATGTGGAATTTAAGTTGTCTCATGTAAGGAGTAATTTGACACAATTCTCCAGATGAGGACAGGTAGGACTACTGAATATTTTTGAATATCATTGTGTTTTTTTTACCTAACATGAGTACAGGCATACAAACTACATTTTGTGCTTTGCCTGTAGAAAAATCTTGAAGTTAGGAGATGTTTTTTGCACCGTCCAAAAAATCATACCTATCAAAGTATTTAGTCCCGAGAGCGGGGCACCCATGCTGTTGGAAGGACATTTCATGTGGTGACATTAAGCACAACCATTCAAAACAGCAGCTTCAAGAAGACTGTCAAATAATTCACTTAAAAAAATCTTCTAAGTTTGCAGTGAGAGAAAGACACGAAAACACCAGTCTCCATGTTAAAAAAAATAAACAGAAATGTGGAAGAAGTCCTAGCTTGACACTTGACCTCTGTCTTTGCATTCATAGCAAATGTGACAAGATAAAAACCAAATCTTCATAGATCTCATGGGCCCACCGCTGCCTCTTTGGAATCTATTGCCATATGTTAACAGATGGCTGACTGCTCATCACCATGCAAATGATACTCAGACTAAGAAGGTAAATCCTACTGCCCATCACATCAAAAAACACACCGATGTGTGGGATCTTTTTAAAGGGATTTTGGGCCATATGTAGAAAGCAAAATTGCGATCGCAAACGCCGAAATTCGCCGAATTTCAGCGTTTGCGATCGCAATTTTGCTAAGTGGGATGTAGGAAGGCAAATCTGCATGCAAAATAAGGAATCGCAAAATTTGCGATTCCTTATTTTGCAAATGCATTTAAGGAATCCCAAATAGCGATTCCTTAAATGCAATGTAGAAAGCACCCAAGTTGTGCTATTTTGGCTTAAGGAATCGCAAATTACCACCAACTTCAGGTTGATGGTAATTTGCGATTTCTTTCACTAATGCAGTTTTTTGCATTATTCAAAGTGCCATGTGGCACACATACATGCCCCTAGGGCATGTATGTGCACCACATGTGCACCCATGCTCATTACAGGGGTGCAAAAGGGTGTCATGTTGACACCCTTGCAAGCTTGAAATTGCATTCTCAATTTGCGATTCTCTAATTGAGAATCGCAAATTGAGAATGTCTTCCTATTCATTCCTATGGGCCTTTTAGCCCATAGGAATGAATGGCAAGGTATTCCTTATTTGCGATTCTCAATTAGAGAATCGCAAATAAGGAATAGGTGGGATTCGCAAACAAAATTGCTAATCCTACCTACATAGCGTTTTGCTATTCTCTAATTGCGATTCCCTAAAAATTGCAATTAGAGAATCGCAAAACACAGCCTACCTCCATATGGCCCTTTGTCATCCACATGTTAGGGATTCAATGATGTAAAAGGTCTCACCAATTACTCATTTCTTAAGGTTAAACATCCTGTGGCAATATAGCATGGTTCAAAATGTCGTAATTCAAATATGTGCAGACTATCCAGTTATATCCATATATATAACTATATATTTCATAGGAAATATTGTTTGTCATGCTCAGAATACCAAAGGCAGCGTGCAACGTACATTTTTCTGATAATGGTCGAAGTGGGCTAATATTTTCAGTGTATACAATGGTGATGTGCTAGGTAGGTTAAATAATTTGAATAGTTTTGATATTTACATTTACAGTTTCTAGCATTTGTAATGCAAAACATGAACTTTGCTTTGTTCTTGCTGCCAGGTTTAGTATGCCTAGCTTGCAGCACTTAGTGGCTTGCTTACTGCAACCAGTCAAACACCAAGCCTCATCCACCCTTGAGCTGTAAATGTCTTCAGGCACTGAACTGAAATCACAGGCGTAAGAACTGACCAGCTTTCTTTGTTAAATCTTGTAATGTGCCTAATCGTACTCATAATAGACATGCTGAACATATGTGTGAGGTCTTATGATCTGATGTAACTTCCTGTGAGTTCATGCGCCGTGATACCACTTTCTGTGATGTCCCTTCCTGGGATATCACCCGTGATGTCATGCACCATTGTGTCACTAGCATACTGCCTAACTTGGGGGCATATTATCAAGAAATGGCGTTAAAATTATCGCCCCTATAGCGGCAGAAAACTGCCGCTAAAGCGGCGATAATAGGCTTGATAATATGCCTTTGAGTATTCCAATAGAAGCCCATGTTCTGGTGTCAACCTGGGCTTCTGTTGGAATTCTCAAGGGCATATTATGAAGCCCACTAAAGCGGCGATAATTTTAACGCCGTGCTTGATAATATGCCCCTTGGATAGTCCCCCCCTCTTCTTTTTTTAGGGCTTGTGCCCTGCTTATTACTGCACCTGATTCTGCGGTGGTGTTACCCAATTATCCATAAATTGCAAACACTTATTCTGACAGTAACCTAGCTATGATTAATGCAACTAGTGATGTGGCACGAGAAGCCCAAGGGTGTGTAAGGCATCTGCACCCCAATTATTCTTTAGTTTTCCTCAATATAAACTTTGATCCAAAGCAAAAGAGAGAAAACCACAAAAGAGAGAAAGAAGGAGGAAAAGAGATGAAAAACAGCAACAAAGATAGAAAGCAAGGATGACTGAGAACCTGGAAAAGTGACATAAAGTGTGTGTCGGTTTAAAGAGGCTATAGGTGGAGTCAGGATTTTGCAACCTTGGTATCCTCTGATTGTGCTGGCTGCAGGCGTCTGAGCAAAAATATGGGCGCAGCATTTCATCTTCTATAAATTAAGAACTGATTATTCTCCATTAGGGGGAAAATACTCAGAATATATCACTCAAGATAAATTTCCAGATAGATTCCAAACTCAGAATTTTATCAGGTGTAATACATTTCATATTCCTCTCCAGGGCTCCAGCAATTGCACCCTATTTTGGAAAATAGAAATATAACAACAGCCTTGCTGGGTTTTACTTCAGGCTGGTTTTGCGCCTTATTATTTTGTACAAACTGTAAAATAGGGGTGGGAAAAGATTTTATGAAGTAAGCCAAGTCTTACATAGGTAAAAATGATTTCTGGGTTTCCCTGCTCATACGGCCTTTCCCTACACGCCTACAAATACTTCCTGGCTAAGTTTTTTCTGCAAACCGGTAATATTTCCTCCAGAGTACAAGCTGGTGCTAAACATGGAGGTGCCATTTTTCCACCACTTAATGTTAAATCTAGTTTAATCATGACTTTGAATTTGGATGGTTATGGGTGATTTTTTTATTTTCTCGGCACAAGGTAAAGCGTGTGTGATGCCACTATTTTCACATGAAAATCACAATGCAACCAAAGGGTAGTAAGTATAGTATTTGTAAGAAAAAAAGCATTGGCAAAGCCAAGGTCTAGCACCTTTCTGAAAGTGCAAATATACTTATGTTCAAGCAGTCTCTCATCCATCCCTCTGTGCACTAAATCAGTCACACATCTATTCATAAACCCTTGGACTCATTATTGCACACACCCCCCTCAGACATCCACCCTACACACATACTTACCAGTCAATGACAAGACACGTTTGGGGTATATTTACTAAGATTGTGTGCCCTGTTTGCATCTAAAGAAGTGACGCACATCAACGCAGTCTTTTTTTTTCTCAATTTACTTTCCAGTGCAAAACTTGTTCCCATGCAACTACCCAGTTTTTTTAAATGCAAATCCATATTTACCCCACAATAAATAGACAGGGTTTTGTGTAAAAAAAAATAACACCCATTTCAAATGGGTACTTTCTTTTCCGAATTTGCATGTGTACTGCACTGTACAGCACACATACTAGGTGGAAAAAGTTTTGAAGGTAGCCTAACCATAGTGTTTTGTACCTCCAGTACAAAATCTATGCTAGACTGACGCAGACACCCTTGCACTATGGTGCAAAGGTGTGTGGGTAGCAATTGGCTACCTGACTGTGTGCCAGCACTAGGGAGAGGGGAGGAGAGTACCTGTAGGAAAATGCCCTTTTCGACATGGTCACTCCCACGTAAACCTGGTATTTGATGTGTTTTGGACCATAAGTGCACTGGGTTCCTGATAATCAGGAGCCTCAATGCCAAATCTCTTTCTCAAAACTGTGCTATTGTTTCCCCAAGTAGCAATACCTTTAGTACACTCTAAAAGTCACTAATAAATAGTACCCCTGTGGCCCAAGGTACTAAAGAGGTATCCCTAAGGGTGGCAGCACAAATGTTCCAACCTAACCTTACCAAGCTCTTGCAATCTGCCGCTGCATGCTGTGTGTCATGGTGTGGCACCCAGCCTGTGTGCCATGCCTGCCGACACTGCATGCAGTATAAGTAAGGCACCACTACTGCTGGCCTTACCGCCCAAAGTCAGGGTGCATTATACTACATCTAAGGGCATAGCTGCATTGATATGCCCCTGTACTGGTCAGTTCCATAACTGCCAGTGCACGTGATCAGGGAAGCCATTTTAAAAGCATGTGCTGGACACTGTTGAAAATGAGTTTCTCAGCTACGTGATGGCTTCACTGAAAATAGGGATGTTTGCTATCAAACATCTTGTATTAGACTGCTTTGGGGAAAGAACTAACCCTTACACCGAGACTAGGCCTGCTCAACATCTGGACACCTACTGACCTCACAGAGGTGGAACGACAACTGGCCGCATTAGGTTATACCCTAGTCAAGCGTGAAATAGCGAGGGGATGGGGGGCGGCAGACTCGGCGTCTCTCCATCTGTGGATGAAAGAGTTAGACAAGTGTAGGATTGCGGAAAAGGAAGTATTTACAACACGAGGATGTCACAAAAAATGGGATAAGAAATGGGGCAAGTGGAATATCTATCGTGGAAACTTGTGTATATCCCCATCGGTGGAACATGAAATGCAGCGTAGTGGTGAGCGAGATGTCGTCATATTGTAACTGTTGCTTTTCTCCCCCTAGATATTGTAACGATGCAGTATGTGATTGTTGGAAATTCTGAAGGACATATGTATGTACATATACTGTTGAAACTAATAAAAAGATATATATTTTTTTTTAAACATCTCGTATTAATGAACCCAGTGTCGGATTTTGTAATACATGCACCCAGAGGGCACCTTAGAGGTGCCCCCTGCAAACCTACTGGCCACTGGGGTGATGAATGACTGGTTGTCGCCAGCCTGCCATCAGAGATTAGTTTCTGACCCCCAAAGGTGATGGCCTTTGTTCTCAAAAACCGATCCTGCTTGTGTTTTCAACTCCTCCCACAAGATGACCTGCAGATTAGAATTCCACAGCAGAGGAGCTTCAAAGGGCCTACCGCCTTTGTTATGCAAATCTGGTTTCTCTTCCCTTTGTCCAGAGCCATCATCATTATCATATAATAGCCTTTTATGGCCTTATTTGATCCGAAATAAAGGAATATGACATCAGTCAGTCAGTCAAAAAATAAAGTTTTTGACTGATTGACTGATGTCATATTCCTTTATTTCGGATCAAATGAGGCCATAAAAGGCATCAAGCATAAATTCATGACAAACTCTGGTACATACAATCAATCATTAAGATAATATCTAAAACTTTTACCCAAAATTTTAAAGGTTTGAAAGCAGATCAAAATCTGATAGCCCGTATAACAGAGAAAAAAATGACAGAGACATAAACACAGTTTTACAGAGCCTTAAATCGTGCATTTCAACCTAAATGCGCATCACAGGGGCGGCAGTCTTCATCTCTGGATAAGGACTGTTAGCCTAATGTGCCATATGGCCAATAAAAAATCTCAATTGAGAATACAGCTGGCCACTGGTGTAAGTTTTGCATACCATCAACGCTGAATGACGATCCCTAAGGCTGATAACTTTAAAAAGGGGTTTAATCCAACGTGATCATTGCCTTTTATAGGCCTTGCAGAAGAATAAAACATGTTAAATAGACTCAATAGCCTTGCATTCCATCGGGCATGTATTTGCCATGTTTCTGTTTTTGGTCCACAAGCAAGTAAAGGCCGCTAACTGTAAAATCCCCAGTCTAATTTTGATATAAAGTGCACATGCAAAGGGTTTAGACACCATGTCTTAATAAGGGACAAATTCTAATGAACATTTAAATGACAAAAAAGAGTTTGTCAGACTAGCCAAGACAACCCTTGAGATTTGGCCTCCCAGGACAAAGTTCCAGAAGGACAATTTTAACTTTTAATTTGCTCCGAGGGATGAAGTCAGAAATCCTCCAGACCAAGCTTAAATAGCCAGCTCTTTATGTGGGTCAACCAAGGAATCTTATTAGGATACGAGCCATCCAATAAACCTAGGGTCCATTCCCTGTAGGATTCTAGATCTTCTCTGGACCACAGTCTTATCCAGTATAGGATTGGCCTTGATACAGATATATCGAAGATAGATCTAAGGTTTAGATCCAAACTTATTGCAAATGTTTGGGCACAGTAGGGATTTCATAAATGTGTTCTCTGGTTTCTCCAGAGTGTCTAAATTGTAATGTCCTCAAACATCCTCTCCATATAGGTTGGCCCCACATGCTTTAATCTTGTATATTTCCAGGGAGGTGAGATGGAAAAGGTAGACACCCTATTTGCGAACCTTACAATAGGCCCAGCTCTCTGCTTTAGAATCAAGCCCATCTCTGTGATTCCTCTAATCTAACTCCCCAATATCGAACTTATGGATCCTTTCTTGCACCTCACCCCCTAGGGATATGCCTCTTTTTTTTTATGGGCAAGAAACACCATATATTTTGTTTTACTACTGTTAATTTCAAAACCGTAGTCCTTGCAAAAAAAGAGAAAACCTTTCTAAAAGAATAGCTAAACCTCTAGGACTTTTCGATACCAACAAAGTTGACTTAAGAATCTTGGAGTGACCGGCACGGCATTGACCTGGTTCCAGTCCTTCCTCAGCGATCGCTTTTTCCAGGTGTTTGAAGGAGATGCGGTGTCCAACCTGTTGCCTCTTAGCTATGGGGTCCCCCAGGGTTCTTCCCTGAGCCCCACACTATTTAATATCTATATGAGACCCTTGGCGGAGATTGTCCATCCTTTCGGCATAAAGATCATCACCTACGCAGATGACACGCAGCTAGTGGTGGCATTAAACCACCCGACAGGTCATCTAGCACCTTAGGTCCTTAATAATACAATAATAATAATACAGAAGCTTATAAAGCGTGACAGCGTCCCGGCGCTAAAACATCAGGCACTAGCAACAACAGAGAGGTAAGAAGAGCCACCTCAAGTGGGATTAGTCTGCCTTGAACTGCCAGGTCTTCAATGCCTTCCGGAAGCCAAGTTCTGTGTTAGCCTGACGAAGGAAGCCTGGCAGGGAGTTCCACAGTGTGGCTGCTCTAGCCGTGAAAGTTCTGCCCCCCAGTTGCGATTTCCTAAAGTGACAGGAATGTAGCAGGTTTTGGGAGTTTGAGCGCAGCGCGCGGGTCTGTTTGTAGGGGCGTAGACTATATTCCAGATAGCTCGGACATCTTCCACTTAGAGCCCGGTAGGCCAGGGTCATCGCCTTAAATACGATTCTCTTCTCCACTGGAAGCCAGTGGAGTTTCAGAAGGTGCGGAGAGACGTGGTCTCGAAAAGGCAAGCGACAGACCAGTCTCGCAGCCGCATTCTGTACCATCTGGAGTAGATGAATCGCGTATTTGGGAAGACCTAGGTACAGGGCATTTGCGTAGTCCAGCCTCGAGGTGACTGTTGCATGGACTACTGTTTTACGACAGTCTTCAGGTAAGCAGTGCAAAACTTTTCGTAGGTTTTTTAGTTTGCTGAAGCAAGTTGCTGAGACTTGCTGTATTTGAGCTAAGAAGGAGAGATCAGACTCCCAGCATTGCCGAATCGCTTGAATCCAGTGCCCATCTGACTGACTCTGCAACCTCGAGGAGTGCGGTCTCGGTGCTAAAGCCGGCCCTGAAGCCTGATTGTGTGTCATGCAGGGCCCCTCTAAGCTCGATGAAAGAGGTCAACTGATATTGCACCAATTTCTCCAACATTTTTCCTGGGGCGGAGAGCAGGGAAATAGGTCGGAGATTGCTGAGGTCTCCCGGGTCACCATTAGGTTTCTTTCTTAATGGTAGAAGAGTTGCATGTTTCCAGGAATCCGGAAAGACGCTCATCTCTAGCGAAGAGTTCCATACCTGCAATAAAGAATCCGCCAGGGGGGCAGATATTATTTTCCAGAGTTTGGGTGGGCAAGGATCGTCAGGAGCGCCTGAGCGGCATCTCTGGTTGACGGTCAAAGCCTCCAGAGATTGTATCGGCGTGAAATTGATAAGCACTGGGGCCCCTAGAGCGATTGGGGATTTGTCTGACACCGTAGTGGGTACCGCGGGTACAAAGGAGTCGTAAACCTTTAAAATTTTGTTATCAAAGTGATTTGCTATTTTGCCACATAAAGCAGGGGTGAGACTTACTTTGGTCTCCAATGCCTTGGGGTTAAAAAAGGATTGAACTACTTTAAAAACCTCACGCCCTGAGTGGTCTGCATTCTGGATGCGGTTGATAAAGTGATCTCTCATGGCAGTTTTTATGTCCCTGTGGTAGTCTTTTAGTGCTTTTTTGTGGGAAGCCTTAGTAGAGTCGCTATAGCTCACTCTCCATTGGCGTTCCAGTCTTTTGCACTTGCTTTTAGTGGCTTTAAGGGCACATGAGAACCACGCGGCAGTCGGGGACAGTCTCGTAGATTTGGCTACTGTATCCTTGCCTAGAGGCAGTGTCCGAGTGAATGGAACTCTCGTACCTCAAGCTCAATGGGGACAAGACCGAGCTCATGCTCCTCGGCAGCTCACCCTCCTTCAACCCTGCCCTCCTCTGGCTGGACTGCCTTGGCCCTGCCTCAGTCCCAAAAGCCCAGACCAAGAGCCTTGGTATATGGCTCGATTGCTCTCTAAGCTTCAACTATCAGGCCACCAAGCTCTCAGCCACTTGCTATGGTCTGATGAGGATGTTGCGGAAGATGCTCTCCCTCTTTCCCTTCCAGGCGAGAAGGATCATGGTTCAAGCTCTTATTCTTTCTCACCTGGATTACGGGAATGCCCTCCATTTGGGAGCTCCTCAATTCACTATTCATAAACTCCAGATGATTCAGAACTGTGCTGCTCGCCTGCTCCTTCAGATTCCTCACAGGCAATCTGCGAAACCAGCATTAAGGAGCCTGCACTGGCTCCCTATTATGGCAAGGATACAATTTAAGGCCATGTGCTTGGCTCACAGGGCCTTCTGGAAGAACGGCCCAGTTATCACCCAGTCTCTCATTACCCCCTACCATCCTCCCAGAAATCTCCGCTCCAGCTCCTCTTATCTTGCCGTCCCCAAAAAAATATGGAGAACTAGGTGGGGCGGGCACTCCTTTTCTTTCAACGCCACCCATCTCTGGAACACCCTTCCTCCAAATCTGCGGAAAGAGCCTAACCTGCTAGCGTTTCGAAAACTCCTGAAAACCTGCCTCTTCAAGGACATGCTCTAACTCTCTGCTTGTTGTCCATCTGCGTCGTTCCTCAGCGCTGGGAGGCCCCAGGGTAGCCATGCGCTATATAAATATAAATTCACAAAGTGTCATCAGCAAAGTGTAAGCAAGGTGTTTTCGAGTCCTGTATCTTGGGTGTAGGAAAGTAGGATCTTTCCGGCATAGAAACCCCCAATTTTTACCTGGTGCCAGTGTGTTTTTACTGTACTTCACTGGGATCCTGCTAACTAGGACCCCAGTGGTAGTGTTCTCTCCCCTAAAAGTACTTTGTACACCCCACAATTGGCACACTTGGGTACCATTATAAGTCCCTAGTATATTGTACTGAGGTACCCAGGGCATTGGTACACCAGGGGTCTCTTGTGGGCTGCAGCATGTATTATGCAACCCATAGGAGCCCATGCAAACTGTGTCTGCAGTGCTGCCACTGTAGTTTGTGTGAAATGGTGCTTGCGTCTTTCACTTTGGATATAAAGTTTCCTTTATATCCCGGTCACTGTACTTTTAACCTATAAGTCACCCCTAAGTTAGGCCCTTCAGTCCAAGGGTAGGGTGCATGGTTCTAAGTGTGTGGGTACCCCTGCATCAGCAGAAGTACCCCTGCAAACTCCAGACTCCATTTTTTGGACTTTGTAAGTGTGGGACTGCCCTTATAAGGTACGTAGTGGACACTGTGAAGTCGAGATGTCCGGCTACATAATGGATGCCCGAACCTGGTCATGTTTGGTATAAAACATGTTGGAATCATGCAACTAAACAGATTCCAGTGTTAGTTGCATGATACATATCCTGGGGGGCTCCTTAGAGCACCCCACAATGCCTACCTGAGTAGCCTTGCAGGGTCTGACTGCCAGCCTGCGCTGCTGTCGACCCTAGACAGTGTTCTACCCCCCTGCTGATAAGCTTTGCTTGGGCAGGGGAAGCTGAACAAAGGATTTGGCTCACACTTCCGTGTTCAAACGGACCAGAGTCCTTTCAGATGGCTAATGCAAATGAAAGGTGAAAATCCCAAACTATTGAGGTGGTCCATCACCCTAAATGTTTTGGACTTTACCATGGGACACCGACCTGAGACTGACCATGCTAGAACTAGTCCTTCTTGTGGTGTGAGCTTAACTGACCATGCCAGTGCAAATGGCCTTTCTAGGTTTTTCCACTTAGAGAATGAAGACTCTTTTGGGAAAGGTTAGTCTCATCCTCTTTTGATTAGGAGGGGATTATATAGGAAAGTGGTCTTTTCGACATGGTCACCCCCACTTTTTGCCTGGTATTTGACGTGATTTTGACTGGCAGTGCACTGGGTTCCTGCAATCAAGGCTCCCAATGCTAGATCTTTTTCCCAAAACTGTGCTTTTGTTTCCCCAATTGGCAATACCTTTAGTACACTCTGAAACCACCTAGTAAATGGTCCCACTGGTACAAAAGAGATCCCTAAGGGCAGCCACACAAATTGTGCCACCGTAAGGTCCCACTCACCGAGCTCAGACTAACTGCCACTGCAGGCTGCGTGTCTTTGTGTGGACAAAAATGAAAACACAGCATGGCACCCAGCTTGCGTATCAGGGCTGCCGATGCTGCATGCAGTATAAGTGATACAAAAGGGGGTGGTGATGGACAGAGTGTCAGAACCAATCAAACACTCACACCCAGTCAACAGATCTGGGTTTGATCCATCACCATTCTTTAGCCCACTCTGCCACCCCAGTTCAGACATGGCCATATGCAAATCAGCCTGACCCTGTGCCTCATGGGAACAGTCCAGCCCGAACTGCCAGGCCATGCCTTCCCTGGACCGGAAACAAGCTTCTTAGGACCGGTTTCTGGCATTTCAGCCGTCTTCAGCCAGGCTTGCTTGAATCCAGTGGCAAAGTGAGCAAGGGACTCACGTCTGAGCATACCCTGCCAACTTATGGCGAACAAAGCGGTACAAAAGGGGGTGGTGATGGACAGAGTGTCAGAACCAATCAAACACTCACACCCAGTCAACAGATCTGGGTTTGATCCATCACCATTCTTTAGCCCACTCCGCCACCCCAGTTCAGACATGGCCATATGCAAATCAGTCTGACCCTGTGTCTCATGGGAACAGTCCAGCCCGAACTGCCAGGCCATGCCTTCCCTGGACCGGAAATAAGCTTCCTAGGACCGGTTTCTGGCATTTCATCCGTCTTCAGCCAGGCTTACTTGAATCCAGTGGCAAAGTGAGCAAGGGACTCACGTCTGAACATACCCTGCCATCTTATGGCGAACAAAGCGGTACAAAAGGGGGTGGTGATGGACAGAGTGTCAGAACCAATCAAACACTCACACCCAGTCAACAGATCTGGGTTTGATCCATCACCATTCTTTAGCCCACTCTGCCACCCCAGTTCAGACATGGCCATATGCAAATCAGTCTGACCCTGTGCCTTATGGGAACAGTCCAGCCCGAACTGCCAGGCCATGCCTTCCCTGGACCGGAAACAAGCTTCCTAGGACCGGTTTCTGGCATTTCAGCCGTCTTCAGGCAGGCTTGCTTGAATCCAGTGGCAAAGTGAGCAAGGGACTCACGTCTGAACATACCCTGCCAACTTATGGCGAACAAAGCGGTACAAAAGGGGGTGGTGATGGACAGAGTGTCAGAACCAATCAAACACTCACACCCAGTCAACAGATCTGGGTTTGATCCATCACTATTCTTTAGCCCACTCTGCCACCCCAGTTCAGACATGGCCATATGCAAATCAGTCTGACCCTGTGCCTCATGGGAACAGTCCAGCCCGAAATGCCAGGCCATGCATTCCCTGGACCGGAAACAAGCTTCCTAGGACCGGTTTCTGACATTTCAGCCGTCTTCAGCCAGGCTTGCTTGAATCCAGTGGCAAAGTGAGCAAGGGACTCGCGTCTGAGCATACCCTGCCAACTTATGGCGAACAAAGCGGTACAAAAGGGGGTGGTGATGGACAGAGTGTCAGAACCAATCAAACACTCACATCCAGTCAACAGATCTGGGTTTGATCCATCACCATTCTTTAGCCCACTCTGCCACCCCAGTTCAGACATGGCCATATGCAAATCAGTCTGACCCTGTGCCTCATGGGAACAGTCCAGCCCGAACTGCCAGGCCATGCCTTCCCTGGACCGGAAACAAGCTTCCTAGGACCAGTTTCTGGCATTTCAGCCGTCTTCAGCCAGGCTTGCTTAAATCCAGTGGCAAAGTGAGCAAGGGACTCACGTCTGAGCATACCCTGCCAACTTATGGCGAACAAAGCGGTACAAAAGGGGGTGGTGATGGACAGAGTGTCAGAACCAATCAAACACTCACACCCAGTCAACAGATCTGGGTTTGATCCATCACCATTCTTTAGCCCACTCTGCCACCCCGGTTCAGACATGGTGTGGTAAATATTTCATTACCGGTACTATTTTTTATGCGGTAAAGTCTATTAAGAATAACTCAGCAAATATAAGAGGCAGAATCCGTGGTATTAGAGGTTTTAAAAGGCTTTATTCCTATACAAAGGAATACAATTCGAATTGCAGGCTTTCTATTCCATCACCACGAAAGTTCAGGAAGGAAGGGCATACATTATTGACAGATAAGCAGTTTTATAGAAAATACATTACAGTGAAACAGATGCAAGAGGCGTAACAGCTGATAGTACAGATAAAAGGTGCATACGTAACTAATAGAGGCGGATATATGGGCGTAATTTAATAAACGTCATCATACATGATGTCACAAGTGGGTGGATCCATAAGAGAATCCTGCAATGTCAGCAGAAAGATTTGGCAGAGATGCGCGCGCAGCCGCATGACGTGTGATTGACGTGCAACTAGAGGGTGAAGGGGACTTGACATTTAGCCCTACATGTGGAGACAGAAGTCTGGAGGTTATGTCAACCTAATCCCAAATCATATCTAATATCCTATGTTTAAAGAACTGTGTTATCCAAAAGGAGAGGTCTCTAGGATAGAATCTATTCTATACTGACTGTTAGTGCGTGTACAAGCGTCTAAGTGTCTACACTAGATGCGAGGGGGTAGGAATATTCCATGGTAACGGGGCTATGAATTACTTGCATGAGGACAGCGAGGCCTGGCCCTTTGCACGGTAGCTGGAGGAGTGTTTACCTAAACTACTAGACAGGAATGCATCGGATGAGGAGCGGAGCAGATAATCTTGAAGGTGAAATACAGTTTTTGGCAGGCGACAGGCTGGATCAGGCACCGTTAGCCGCGTAGGGAGTAGGACAAAGTTCATGGATACAGATGCAGGCTCAGACTGGAGCTTTCAGAGGCAGAAGGCAGGAAAAGGCTTGATGACAGAATTCTAGGCCTACTCGCCTGAATCTGTAAAATGTGGAAAGTGAACCACATAAAGTCGGTGGCCTTTCATACTTAGGAATGGAATATCTGACCCATTCATGGCGGATCTGAAAGAGGACAAGTTGACGGTGGACACACATATATTTGCGTCTTCAAAACTGGAGCAGGAGGGAACATACATGTACTTATAGCATGCACATGGAGCCGTTGGGGTCTACGATAGGGGACATAACTGATCACAAAATTCATATTTCCTCATTCCCTCCTTGTCCCCTACGGACCCTCAGGAGATATCGATCTTCATCAATCCATCGATCTGTTCATATAGCATCATTTGTTCTTCTTTCTTCTTCCGGGATCTCGAACGAAAACTTGGATGTGGGATACACGATGTGGCACACAGACCACAAATCGCTGGCCCACATTGTAGACATAAGCAGCAACTGAATAGTATGAGAAAGCCAATACCTAGGAAGGATAGGATTCTCCATCCCCAGGCTGACAACACGCCCCAGAACCAACCGGACCAAGTCCAGGTGCCTGGACTCTGGTGTATCTGGCTTACAATCTTATGAAGGCGAGTTATGGCTTTATATACTGACGGCGAATTTTCTGGTATGAAAATGCAGCAGCTTGATCCGATGACCCTACAAGCTCCGCCCCTATCGGCCAGGATGACGTCAAGGACAAGACGATTTTGAAGCACAACAATCCGCATAGCAGACTGCTCTTCTGTTAAATTGCCTAAGGCGGAAATAGTTTCGTTCACTACTGCTTCAAGGGTTCTGGTTAATCTACGTATCAGCTTACTATTAGTGACTGTACCTATATAGGGAAAGAAACCTTTATTGAAATCTGTGTATTTTTCCCATGCTGTTTCAGTGTAATCGACAATTGGGAGATCTCTCTGCTGTCTATTGTGTACTAAATGGGTATTTCTATGATAATCAGGAGGAGCTAGGAAAACAGGTGGAAGAAGGAATGCTATGTAACAGGTACCGTCCCAATCTAGAGGTAGACGTATATATGCGGTCTGGCCACATATAAAGTAGGAATGACGGGAAGCTCTAAATGTAGACTTGCCTTGATCACTGAATTTTATTACAGTGGTGCATTTACTATGGCCCATGTGTATGGAACCATTCTTTCTTACACATAATTCCCCTTTTACTGGGAATACTGACATGGCGGGCAAGATTGGTGTAGCTTCGGATTCAACGTTCAGGATTATGAGGTTAAGTGTAAAATTACCTAATCCATATACTTCATTTTCTAGATCAGTTCCTGTTCTTTTGGGAAGTCCCTCCTTGTTAGGGTAGCAGACTTTAAGCAAAACTAGGTTCAGGTTTCCCCATACCCAGTTGTCTTGATAAACTGCGGAATTTGAATCTAGGGAATTAATCAAACTAAACCATGCTCCACAGGAGCCATTGTGTGTGAACGGATAGGGAAAGAGGGGCAAAACTCCCTTATAGTTCTGATAGGGAGGGAGTCGGCCACATATCCAACAATTTGTGGCATTGCTGGTCTGATGGGAATGATGTAACATACTAATGAATGTGTTGTTGCGCAGCGCAAATCTATAGGACAATTCATGCGGAGGTAATTCGCTAAAAGAATGTTCTGCAGTTACATTGTAAGCACGCTTAAGAATAGGGTAATACATGTGCAATAGTATGCTGACAATGATGATCAGAAGACTTAGAAAAAACAAAATTAATAATGTTACTGTGCAGTGACTACGAAGTGATTTACAATACGCATGCTTCTTAAGCTGCATCTGTCGATTTCTTTCTCTATTCCGGTCTAGAGGGTACATGTCAGAGACAAATTCAACCGATTCACCTTGGAGAGGACTTAAACAATCAAATTGTCTGACTTACTAGACCTTAATTTTAGTTTGTAAAGTTCAGAGTTTGTTAATTCAGCCAAGGGGAGCTTTGAGTCTGTCCGTGAGGGAATGCAGGGCTGAACGTTCACGCTAGATGGTAGTCCATAAAATTTCTTGATATGACTCGAGTGCAACCACCCTTTGCGTCCTTCAATCTTCACGGCTGTCCTTGTAGTTAGTAGAACCAACTTTGGCGATGTCCATCTAGGCTCTAGTTGGGTCTTTCGGTCAAAATTCCTGACCAAAACCAGGTCGCCAGGAACCACGTCATGGGGCTTCACCTCAGTATTGTCGGGAAAAGCTGCGGCTACCTGTGAACGACAAGATTGTAGTGCAGACATCAAGGAAGCCAGGTAATCTGTCAGCATATTACAGTCAACATCAGTGATTTTGCGAGGTATAGGCGTCCCCCACATATTTGGTGGTCTACCGAAGATCACCTCGTACGGGGATAGCCCTGTTCGAGAATGTGCTACCATTCTCATGTAAAAGAGCGCAACTGGTAAGGCTACTATCCAATCGACACCTTTTTCCCTACATATTTTGGACAATCTAATTTTCAAAGTTTGATTATGACGTTCCACGAGACCTGCTGCCTCGGGATGTCGGACACAGTGGAATTTCCATTGGTAGCCTAACAATAGGGAAACGTGTTTCATTAGTTCGGATGAGAACGGCTGGCCGTTATCTGAGTAGACAACACGTGGTAAACCGTACCGTGGGAAGAATTCTCGAACTAACTGTTTGGCAGTAGTCGGGGCAGTGTAATCTGAAACCGGGTATGCTTCTGTCCAACGGGAAAGAGCACAGACAACTACGAGAACATATTTGAATCCTCGACATCGTTCCATCTGGATATAATCCATCTGGAGGACTTCAAAAGCATGATCGGGAGTTTGAAATCCACCCTGCTCTACGGGGATACTTTTACCTGGATTAAACTGACAACATATCATACAGGTACGAACTTTTTGTTTAGCTGCGGCTCGTAAGTGTTTGTTGAACCAAATGTGTTGAATGCTGTCTAGCATGGCTTTTTCTCCTAGGTGTGCTGGACTATGTATTGTGTTAATGATAACTTGAACCATGGAGTCGGGAAGAAACCATATAGATTTTTCCTTCGTCATCCATCCTTGATCTGTTTGAATCCCTCCTAATTCAGTCCATTTCTTTATTTCTTCTGGTGTAGCATGTGTCTGTATGTCAATTACATCAAGGGCGGGATCCTTAACTGTCATGCAATGTGTTGGTGTCGGAACTATTGTCTTTGTCATGTCAGTTGTGTGAGTCTGATTCTGAGCAGTCTGTTTAGCTGTTCTGTCAGCTAGGTCATTACCCTGAGAAATGATATCGGTAACCTTTGTGTAGGCTTTGCATTTCATAATCGATATTGCAGTAGGTAGATGAATCGCGTCTAATAGGGCTTGAATGAGGGGCCCGTGTTGGATGTGGGCACCGTGAGAAGTTAAGTAACCTCTCTCTCGCCACAGTACGCCGAAGTCATGGACGACTCCGAATGCATAACGTGAATCGGTGTATATGTTGACTTTCTTATTTTTGGCTTGAGTACAGGCTTGTGTCAGAGCGATGAGCTCTGCTGCTTGAGCTGACAAAGTGTTAATACAGTTTGTTTCAATGACTTCAGTGTCTGTTGTGACTGCGTAAGCGGCCACCAACTCTCCTGTACTTGTTCTCATACATGACCCATCTACATACAATGTCAAGTCTGGATCTGACAAAGGGATATCTGTCAAGTCTTGTCTGGGTGTTGTCGTGATAGTAATGACTTCGACACAATCATGTGCCAATGGATCTGTTCCGCCTACTGGTAACAGTGTGGCAGGATTTAGCGTATTACAACGTCTGATTTCTATGTGTGGCTGAAACAATGTCAATTCGTAACCGGTGAGTCTCGCTATAGTCAAGTGTTGTGTTTGTGTGCGGTTCAAGAGAACCTCTACTGCGTGTGGAACTTGTACTGTCAATTGGTGTCCTAACACTATGGCATCGCTTTGTCTGATTGCTAAAGCTGTTGCTGCCACTGATTTCAGGCACGCAGGAAGAGCCTGAGCTACTGGATCTAATGTACTAGAGAAATAAGCACATGGTTTGTGTGATCCTGCTTGTTCCTGAGTGAGTACTGACAAGGCAGTACCTTCGCGTTCTGTAACAAAGAGTGTAAACTGTTTACTGTAACATGGTGTTGCTAGGACAGGTGCTTGGCATAAAGCTTTCTTTAAGCTTTCAAAGGCGTGTGTATGTTCTTGAGTCCAAGGGAGGACAGTCGATGTGGCTGCCTCCTGTGTTGTCAACTGGATGAGTGGTTTTTCTAGAAATGCATATTGAGGGATCCACTGCCTACAGTATGAAGTGAGGCCTATAAAAGCCCGCACCTCCTTTTGTGTCTTGGGTGGTGGCATGTTAGCAATTAACTGGATGCGGTCGGGTGTAAGCTGCCTTCCCTCCTTGGACAGCGAGTGCCCAAGGTAAACAACTCGCTGGACACAGAATTGCAGCTTAGAAGGGGACACCTTGTGCCCCTTGTCAGCCAGAAATTTTAAAACCGTCAGTGACGCTGTTTCACATTCAGGTTCGCTTCGGGCGGTGATCAGCAGATCATCGACATATTGAAGCAAGGCAGTGTTAACTGGCATGTGGATACTGTCAAGTTCTCGTTTCAGTGCTTGGCTATAGATGCTGGGGCTTTCTGTAAATCCTTGAGGTGCGCGTGTGAATTTAAAACTTCGTCCATTTAAACTGAATCCGAACAGATATTGACTTTCCGGATCTATTGGGACACTAAAGAAAGCATTCTTGAGATCAATTACAGTGAAGAACGTTGCTTCTGAGTCAATAGCTGTGAGTAATGAAGAGATATCTGGGACCACAGGGTATTGTGGTACAATGCATTTATTTAATTCGCGCAGATCAATAACTAATCGATATACTGGTGGTGCTTTTGGGTCCGTTCTTTTAAGAATCGGAATTATCGGGGAATTACATACATTGGAGTCCGTTTCGACAACCACTCCTTGTGCAATGAGCTCGTCAATGATTTGCAGCAAAGCCACTACAGCATCTGGTGGTAACTTGTATTGTCGCATTCGTGGTAGTACTACTCCTGTTTTCAGTGTAACTCGATATGGTGTAATGTTCATGCAACCAACATCAGTGGGGCCTTGTGCCCATAAATGTGTAGGTAAATTCTGCAGTCGGTGATCCATGTCCCTGGACACGTAGTGACCTTTGAAGTCACGTAAAAATAGTCGTACTCCTTCCGGAGAACAACATATTATGGCTCCTAGAGCTTTCAATGTTTTTATACCTAACAAGTTTTCTGGACATGATTTAGTAAGCAATAAATCTGTAGTACGTGTCAATGGACCAACTGTAAGTGGAAGAGGTTGTGTTACGTCATTAATTATAGGTTTTCCTGAGAATCCAAGGGAAATATTTTGTGAGCCTGAGAGGGGTGCCCCTGGAACTTCACTTCGTCTTATAGTTGTTCTGCTTGCCCCTGTATCAAGTAAAAACTTTCTGTCTTCCCCTAATAGTTCACTATGTACATAAGGTCCCTCTTGGTCTATAGGAACCTCAATAAGGGGTAAGCCAACTTCCCTCTCTAGGCTATTTCATGTGAATCGCTGATAATCGGGATAATCTGTTTGTGCATACTGATACATCTGTTGTGTAGTTGCTTGTGTTGCAGCAATAGGCTGCGCTTGTGGTGGTGCTACGATCTGTTGTGGAGCTGCCTGTTGCGGAGCTAATTGTTGCGGAGCTAACCTAGGTTGTGCATACTGAGGGATTTGTTGTTGGTTCTGATCCTGTCTAGGTGGACGTGGTCTCTCCTGGGTTCTACCTGTGGCAAGATTATGTTTCAGGACTGGACAATCGTGTATATAATGACCTTGTTGTTTACAATAGTTGCATGTCCCTTTCGTAGGACCTGCGGAATCACCCTTTTGATGACTATCGGCTGGGACTGACTGGGCAACAAGCATTTTCATTTTTGTATCTTTCATACGTCTTTGTTCGTGTTCTTGTTCTTCTCTAATTCTATTGTGGTGATATTGTAACATCTGTAACATCTGTGATGGGGTATTACCTTGCCAAGTACTTTCGAACTTCAATACTCTATTCTTGACTTGTAGTAGAGAATTTTCAACTAATTTTGTCACAAACAGATGTGGATATGACTCACTACTGGCTTTTATGCCACTATTTATACTAAAACATTTTTCAAATCGGGAATAGAAATCACTAGTGTCTTCATCTGGTTTTTGTTTACAGGCTGATATTGCACCCCAGTCTTCCTTTTTCGTAGTTAATAAACGTGGCAATACCTGTATTAGTAATCCTGCTAGTGCTGTAGTCTTTTCCCCAAGCCCTGCTCCTGCAGCTCGGGCCCTTTCTTCGTTTTCTAATGCTATCCAATCTATCTTTTGGTCTCCCACCTCCCATTCCTTTTCTTTGAGTTTCTCATAAACACCGGCGGGTAATAGGACTTTTAATATTTTCATAATGTCGGGGTAGGTATACTCTCCCATGAGTAACATGTCTTTTATTTCACGGTGGAAACCTGCTGGGTCCTTGTCATGGCTGGGTACTACTTTCTTCATTTCTAATAATTCCAGTTTAGTTATAGGCGTGTACACAAACACGCGTGTAAAGTTATTACCGTCACCTCTAATTGGGTGCACTTCGCGTAACGGGTTCTGTCTATCTATGTGATACATTTTTCTTCCCATGATGGGAACTGGAACGTGTTCTGGGCATACGAAAGTTAAATATTGGTTTCGAAATTCTAGAATTTCTTTAATCAAATCAGTACCTGACCCTCTCCATATATTCGTGAGTAGTTCTGTCAATATGTCAGGTAAGGGTCCTGGATCGGAGTGTTGGCTTTTATATAATATAAGGAGGTGTTGAATCATGTATATACTAGCTAAACGCTGTTCGTATGGGTCAAGATTCAGAAACGTGTGTGCAAGTACATCATCATTGTATTCACCGGGACTGTCAGCCCATTGTACTGCTGACCTGGCTAATTCTTGTTCGTCCATGGAATCGAGCATGTGGTACCCCCTTCGATCTCGGAGTAATTTATCAGCGGCTTGGAATAGGTGTTCAGGGGATTTTGTATTTAACATAGGGTTTGGAAAATGTCTATTATATTCTGGACGTATCGCACGTATCGGATCATTAAAGCCTTTGGTATTATTATGGGGTTTTCCTCTACCTACATAAGCTATCGTTTCTAATTGTTCTGATTCTTGCTCCTCCTCTTCTTCTGATTCTACTCTGTCTGTTTCTCGTCTTTCTTTATGTATTCGTTCTACTTCCTTGCGGATCTTTCGACACATGGCGATTATACACGCCTGTCTATCATGTTTCTCTTCTGATATGTTCTGACCCCATTTGGCAAGTCTTTGCATGGTATCGTGATCTGCCCCAGGCCTGTCTTGATTCCTAATTACGCAATTTATGAAAAAACGTAGTAGTTGTATTTGGACATCCACTTTCTGATATTCCATAGCTTCGTTAATACTTTCTGGACCTCGCCCTGTTTGGACAAAGCGATATATTTCGTCTAGGTGTTCACCCATTCCTGGTATCGTCATTAAATATAATGTAGCTCGTCGTATACGTAGTGATGATATGAGCAATTTGTCCTGTCTACCTGGTACTGGGTCGTATCTACAATCCACAAGCTGTTCTTTAAACATGTCGGATGTCGCTAGTTGGGGTGTACGTTGGAGTGCTAAATCTCTAAGGGTCTGTTTATTTCGCGGCGGGGTGGCAAACATATCTGTCGTACCTCCTGTAGCACCATCTGAGGTGCTAGGCACGAAAGGATTCGTTGGACGTAGGATAGAGATTGTAGATGCGGGAAAAACTGTAGAAACGGACGGACCTGTTGGGACTTGCGTAGGAGTTTGTTGTTGCGGGGGTACAGACGGATGCTCTTGGTGTTGAACACCATCGGCAAGCGGTGTGTATGGTATGGCATTAGCATACTCGGGAGCTACGTCATCTAAATAGGAGGAAAGGAAAACGTCCTTTGCTGTTTTGGGATGTGTTTTGGGATGTGCTTTTATCGGGAGCAATGGAGGAGTCAAGTCTTTTGGTATTTCCGGGGTAGCCTTAGGTAACCCTTCGGCCAGAAGAGGATACATACCATTCATAAGAGTGTTTCTTTGTCTATCTACTTGTTCTGATTTTACTCGGGTACCTTCCTCAAGTAATAGATTTTCTTGGGTTTTATTTGAATTCTCTCTACCTTTCTCTTCCTGTCTGAGTGCTTTTTCTGTACATCTATATGATTCTTTACGCCATAATTCAATGGCATCTTTCTGTGACTGTCTGGCTTTCTTTTTCCATAATTCTTCTTCTACTCTCATGATGCAATCTGCATCCCAGGTCCCCGCTGCGGGCCATCTCTGACTCTCTGGTAACTCTTTGGTGTAGTCCACCCATAAATCAAGAAATAATACGGCGTCTAGGCCATGTTTATGATACATAAAGTACCCTGGAGTGTCCCTAGGTGGGATGGGAACAGCTTCTTCGAGTACACCTTTTCTAGTTTTGATCTGTCTTAGTTTCGAAAAGAGCGGCATTTTTAGACCTTATTACTAGAACACACTTTATACAATAAACACAATAATGAACAGTCATTCACACCACAATATATAGAACGTGTTTAAAACAGTTAACACTTAACAGTTTTACGAACGATGATAACTAATAGAAAACTAGTTACTGACATAATACTGACATTAGATAATACTTATTTATATGCAAGACATACTATATATACTGCTAAACAGTACAGATACACTGCTAAAACAGTGCAGACCGGATTTGTGTACCCAAACCCGTCTTGACCGGCACAGACTATGTGCACGTTAAATGCCTCCCCGGTAATGGTACTCACCGGGTAGCTCGGAACGGAAGGCCTCGGAACGGAACTGAAACTGGACCGGACTGGACTCGACTCGACTGGACTCGGGACTTCGGAACCTGGCGGGCCTCTGTATACCTCGGATCTTGCTCTCTCAGCTAGGCTCTGGTCGGGATACTTCGCACTTCTCACCGCCTCGTCTGGGTGTTGATCGCAGCCTCAGTCGTCCCCGCTTGGCCGGAGGGAGATACAGGAAATCCTGCAGGTACGCGTTTTTGTCCGTTCAGCTGTGGCAGGAGACCGGGCCTGCAACGCGCCGCCGGCGCGTGAGATGAGAAAGTGTCCCTGTTCGGGCGCCAATTTATGTGGTAAATATTTCATTACCGGTACTATTTTTTATGCGGTAAAGTCTATTAAGAATAACTCAGCAAATATAAGAGGCAGAATCCGTGGTATTAGAGGTTTTAAAAGGCTTTATTCCTATACAAAGGAATACAATTCGAATTGCAGGCTTTCTATTCCATCACCACGAAAGTTCAGGAAGGAAGGGCATACATTATTGACAGATAAGCAGTTTTATAGAAAATACATTACAGTGAAACAGATGCAAGAGGCGTAACAGCTGATAGTACAGATAAAAGGTGCATACGTAACTAATAGAGGCGGATATATGGGCGTAATTTAATAAACGTCATCATACATGATGTCACAAGTGGGTGGATCCATAAGAGAATCCTGCAATGTCAGCAGAAAGATTTGGCAGAGATGCGCGCGCAGCCGCATGACGTGTGATTGACGTGCAACTAGAGGGTGAAGGGGACTTGACATTTAGCCCTACATGTGGAGACAGAAGTCTGGAGGTTATGTCAACCTAATCCCAAATCATATCTAATATCCTATGTTTAAAGAACTGTGTTATCCAAAAGGAGAGGTCTCTAGGATAGAATCTATTCTATACTGACTGTTAGTGCGTGTACAAGCGTCTAAGTGTCTACACTAGATGCGAGGGGGTAGGAATATTCCATGGTAACGGGGCTATGAATTACTTGCATGAGGACAGCGAGGCCTGGTCCTTTGCACGGTAGCTGGAGGAGTGTTTACCTAAACTACTAGACAGGAATGCATCGGATGAGGAGCGGAGCAGATAATCTTGAAGGTGAAATACAGTTTTTGGCAGGCGACAGGCTGGATCAGGCACCGTTAGCCGCGCAGGGAGTAGGACAAAGTTCATGGATACAGATGCAGGCTCAGACTGGAGCTTTCAGAGGCAGAAGGCAGGAAAAGGCTTGATGACAGAATTCTGGGCCTACTCGCCTGAATCTGTAAAATGTGGAAAGTGAACCACATAAAGTCGGTGGCCTTTCATACTTAGGAATGGAATATCTGACCCATTCATGGCGGATCTGAAAGAGGACATGTTGACGGTGGACACACATATATTTGCGTCTTCAAAACTGGAGCAGGAGGGAACATACATGTACTTATAGCATGCACATGGAGCCGTTGGGGTCTACGATAGGGGACATAACTGATCACAAAATTCATATTTCCTCAATGGCCATATGCAAATCAGTCTGACCCTGTGCCTTATGGGAACAGTCCAGCCCGAACTGCCAGGCCATGCCTTCCCTGGACCGGAAACAAGCTTCCTAGGACCAGTTTCTGGCATTTCAGCCGTCTTCAGGCAGGCTTGCTTGAATCCAGTGGCAAAGTGAGCAAGGGACTCACGTCTGAACATACCCTGCCAACTTATGGCGAACAAAGCGGTACAAAAGGGGGTGGTGATGGACAGAGTGTATGAACCAATCAAACACTCACACCCAGTCAACAGATCTGGGTTTGGTCCATCACCATTCTTTAGCCCACTCTGCCACCCCAGTTCAGACATGGCCATATGCAAATCAGTCTGACCCTGTGCCTCATGGGAACAGTCTAGCCCGAACTGCCAGGCCATGCCTTCCCTGGACCGGAAACAAGCTTCCTAGGATCAGTTTCTCGCATTTCAGACGTCTTCAGCCAGGCTTGCTTGAATCCAGTGGCAAAGTGAGCAAGGGACTCACGTCTGAGCATACCCTGCCAACTTAAGGCGAACAAAGCGGTACAAAAGGAGGTGGTGATGGACAGAGTGTCAGAACCAATCAAACACTCACACCCAGTCAACAGATCTGGGTTTGATCCATCACCATTCTTTAGCCCAATCTGCCACCCCAGTTCAGACATGGCCATATGCAAATCAGTCTGACCCTGTGCCTCATGGGAACAGTCCAGCCCGAACTGCCAGGCCATGCCTTCCCTGGACCGGAAACAAGCTTCCTAGGACCAGTTTCAGGCATTTCAGCCGTCTTCAGCCAGGCTTGCTTAAATCCAGTGGCAAAGTGAGCAAGGGACTCACGTCTGAGCATACCCTGCCAACTTATCGCGAACAAAGCGGTACAAAAGGGGGTGGTGATGGATAGAGTGTCAGAACCAATCAAACACTCACACCCAGTCAACAGATCTGGGTTTGATCCATCACCATTCTTTAGCCCACTCTGCCACCCCAGTTCAGACATGGCCGTATAAGTGAGGCATCCTTACCGCAGGCCTTACTGCCCTAAGGCCGGGGGCACTATACTACATGTGAGGGCATAATTTGTACAAATGGATATCCCCCTGGGCTGGTCAGTTACATTACTGCCAGTACAAGTGATCAGGGAAGCCATTTTTAGAGCATGTGCTGGACACTGGTGAAAACGAGTTCCCTAGCTAGCTTCACTGAAAATAGGGATGTTTGGTATCAAACATCTCATATTGATAAACCCACACTGATGCTATTGTCAGATTTAGAAATCGAGCCTGCTTAGAAAGGGGTTGTTTTCACCTCCTCCTACAGGATGACCTGCAGATTAGCATTCCAAGGCAGGGGGCTTCATAGGTCCTACCACCTTAGGTATGCTAATCTGGTTTCTCTCACAGGAGAAGAAGCCGACCCCCTTTGTCCAGAGCCATTTGGCACCTAATCAGGTGGGAAAAAGACCGCAAAAACCTGACAACGGGAAGCAACACTACACCCGAGTCGCCTGCCCGAGCTGAAGTGAGCCAACGGTGCCTACGTTGTCCCGCAAATCTCCAGACTCTAAACCCATATGGGATATCCCCACTGTGGACTACCCGAGGCAGCCTGCAACCTCTGTTTGCAGGCCCTATCTATTGCGACTGCTCCCGGTAAGGAAAATCCAACGCCTAAAGACACGTCTTCCCCCGTCGCCCCTGGGCCATGGAGAAGAGGACCAAAGATGTCCCCACATACCCAAGCATCATGAAGCCTGAGCCCCCGGTTGGTTCAGCCCAACTGGCCTCCCAGTCCGACACTGCAGCATCTGTTCATGAAGACCAATCCCCATAGACTTGCCTTTGGCACCCAACGCTGTTTTGCACCACTTTCCCGGTTGGCCTCGTGCCGCTGGAGGTGACTTGCTGGTGCTGACTTGGACCTTGCCCGATACTCCTTTTGAATCCCAGAGGTTGGTCTTGTAAGTTCCTGCGAAGAACTCATATGCTGTATTTGTTTTTCCTTCCATAGGATAACATAACAGCCTCTAAAAAATGCACAGTGTCAACTTTTTAAAAGCAAAAGTATTTCTCAAGAAAAATGTACTTACCTGATCGTATTAATCCTGCTGCCTATACATATATAAAGATATGTGTTTTTTAATAATTTGGTGTCGATCTCCTTATTGAGTCATGTGAACCATTTATTGACTATAGTGTGTATTTGTGGATGTTTCACACTCCGCTTTGACCACACTACCACCCTCAAAGAACACCTTGGGATTGGTACAGCAAGCCCCTATTCACGCGTAAGAAAACACCCGTACTATTTGCACAGCATATCTCCTGATATACTACATAAAGAGCTGGCTCCCTTCAGTGCCATATTGCTGTAGATATGGCGTTATCCTGCACTCTCCTTCTCACCCAGCATAGCATTGTTTTCCACTGCCAGCATGAGAATTTGGTAAATAAACGCCTTCGAGTTGATAGAGCGCCATGTCATTCTGAAATTTGTAGGGGTGGACCATAATCACTGTTAGTCCGCACACATATATTTAATGGAAATTGTATTAACGTGTGACTTAGAAATGTATTACTAAAATCTGCTTATAATAGTGCAATTAGAAGTGTGATTATGTCATTTATGAAACTCAATGTCGTGGTTAATTGAAAATGTATTTTAGGCAATGCATAATGATTGGTTTTTGTGTAATGTGATGCATTAGGTTTAAACGTGCACCATATTAATGTCTGCACTTGTAGGTTGCTTATTCATATATGTAGAGTAATGAAATCAATACTTATAATGTGGAATTAGAAATGTGTGTTTAATTTGTGTAAAGGCCTGATCGCATATACGTTAAGAGAATGGCCTGTTCATTTCTTATGTTAGCTAAAGGCCAAAAATGGTTTCCCTTGGTAAGGCTTTGAGTTTCAGAGACGTTAGAAAATCTCAGAGAAGTGTAAAGTTTCTCGTTCCCATGTTTCTGTTGCAGGTGCAAGGACACCTAGCTCGTTAGAGAAACTAACCCTTTGTTTCAGGAGTTAGGATGGCATGAGAAGCCAATATGGGAGTATACTGGAATGCAGGGATGATACTTTCGGCGGAGAAGGTGCCTGGGACCCAAGGACAAGTAAACCGTCGTTGGAAGGGAGACAAGTTTCACTGGAATATTACTGGGAGAAGACCTGGCTGAAGAGATGTGCCGGAGGGCGTGTTCTACGCTTTTGGGATTTTGAATTAGGGACAGTGCCCCGTGGGTTGAGCAGTTGAGGTTTAGATGGGAAGCTAGAAAGAGCATCTTAGAACGAGATCTGACTAAGTGAGTGTACTTCTGAGGAAGTTTTCCCTTCTTATACCTTTTACTCTCTTGCCTGGGGAAAATGCTAAGTAGGGATGTCACTTTAGAAATAGAGTAGGGATAGACTAACTCATTTTCTTTTTAGGTTAATGACTTCTAATATCGAGATTGGAGTTGTTATTGCCTGCCTGATGCTTCTAGAACTGACTATTTTTCTTATTCTGCTTTGGATGAGACTCCTGCGTAGGATCTTTTTTGTATTAGTGCCCATTTATTTCCTTAACCTCGTGCTGAGATGCTTGTATGTGCAGTTATTTTTGGCTTTGTAATAAATCCCTAAAATTGAGATTCGAAGTCAGTGGTCCTTCAGAGTTCAAATTTGATTCTGCTGATTATGTACTAAAGATTGGATTTCCTCCCCTCTACACTATTTAGTAGATAAAAAGATCCTGGTGACCTGAGAGGATTATTGGTGATGGTAAGGTAGAAAAGAATCCGGCTTTATCAGAGTTAGGAAGCAGATCTATTTGGTTTCCTGCAAGTTTGTTTGGGGCCGGGGGGCACTGTTTTTAGCAGTGACTGCTAGTCTTTGAGGGGTGCAGGAGTGCATTTGGAGGTGTGTGACTGCTAGCCTATTTTGGGTGTGAGAGAGTTTCCATTAGCACGTGATTGCTTCTGTCTGATAGGGTGTGAGAATGCTGTTGATAGTGTGTGACTGCTACTCTGTGAGGGGTGTGAGAGTGCTATCAGTAGTGTGTGACTACTATTCTTAGGAGGGTGTAAGAAAGCTTCCAGAAATGTATGACTGCCTGTGAGGGGTGTGAGAGTGCATTTGGCAGTGTGTGACTGCCTCTCTGTGAGGGGTGTGAGAGTACTAGCATTAGTCTGTGAGACTACTAGTCTTAGAAGGGTGTGAGAGTGCTTCCAGACGTGTATGTCTGTGAGGGGTGTGAGAGTGCTGTTGGTAGTGTGTGACTGCTACTCTGTGCGGGGTGTGAGAATACTAGCAGTAGTGTGTGAATACTAGTCCTAGAAGGGCGTGAGAGTGCTTCCAGACGTGTATGACTGTCTGTGAGGGGTGTGAGAGTGCTGTTGGTAGTGCGTGAGTACTAGTCTTAGAAGGGTGTGAGAGTGCTTCCAGAAGTGTACAACTGTCTGTTAGGGGTGAGAGAGTGCTGTTGCCAGTGTGTGGCTGCTAGTTTGTGAGGGGTGTGAGAATACTAGCAGTAGTGTGTGAATACTAGTCTTAGAAGGGCGTGAGAGTGCTTCCAGAGGTGTACGACTGTCTGTTAGGGGCCTGTGGGTTATGTTGTCAGTGGAAGACCACTAGTCTTCTAGGAGTGTGCTTGTGGTACAGTGTGACTGCCAGTCTGTAAAGAGTATGAGAGTGTTGAGAGATGTGGAGTGCTCTCAGTAGTTTGTGCAGCATAAGTGAGATCTGTATTGTGACTCCTATTCTTTGAGGCATGTGAGTGTTGTTACACTGTGAGAGGTACACTAGTGTTGTCTAGTGTGGCTGAGTGCTGCTGGGAGTGTGAGACTGCTTCTCTGCAAAGGATCTGGGAGCTTTTGTTAGTGTAAGACTTCTGCTTTGGGAGAGTGCTGTCAATGCTATGAGACTACCAAGTTGCATCTCCTAATTAGGATATGTCCCCCTGTGCACAGCTTTTATTCCCAATAAATGGGTAAGAAACTTTTTACTCCAAAGTAAATAATTCTCCAATTAGATTGGTTGATTTTGGTTGTGATGTTTATACACATCAATCCATGATATTGCTGCATATCAAATGTTTCAGTTTCGTTTTCCAGCCTTTACTAATCTTTCTTCATACGATGGAGATAAGGTTTCTTTATACCTTACCTGCACAATACAAACATGTTGGAGTGCTTTCTCCGAGTTAAAGCTTGTATTTGTTGATTCACAGATGCTTTTCCCTGATGAAGGGCACCGGGCTGCCCGAAATGCATCGGGATTGATGTATTGAATTTATATTCATGGCTTTCCACCTTCAAATAAGCATGATACATGACATTTGATATGAAGCAATATCTTGGATTGATGTGAATAAACATCACAACCAAAATCAACCAATCTAATTGGAGAATTATTTACTTTGGAGTAAAAAATGTCTTACCCATTTATTGGGAATAAAAGCTGTGCATAGGGGGACATTTCCTAATTAGGAGATGCAACTTGGTTGATCAATATACTTCACACTTTTTGGATTAGAAAGTAATTCCCCAATAGCACCCTTCAATTATCAAACCTGAAACACACTAGTAGTGCGTGTCTTCAACTCCATTGCTAATGCTATGAGACTACCAGTATTTAGGTCTCGCCTAGCGACGCAGCGCAGGCGTTGCTCGCTTGCAAGACTATTGTCGTCGGTTTTGCTTTGGAGACAGGGTGGAAGCTCCACCCATGCTTTTTATTGGCACGCGTCAAAAACGCTCGCTTTTGATAGAAAGGGAGGCATGTTTGTTCCCTCCCTGTCTCCTGTTTGCCGTGCCTGCCCAGACAACAGATGTGCACGCACGCCGCGTCGCTCCGTGTGAAGTAAACAGCTCCTTCAAACAAGTAGCTTGGAACGTGAGTGGCCATGTGTAAGTAAAACATAAGATAAGTACTCTGCACGCCCGCCGTGCCCTCCTGCCCCGGCCAACAGCCTCCGGGAGCCATGGAGCAGGAATTCCATGACATCGACTCGGACAACCGCTGGAACCCGGTATATGGGGTAAATGTGTGCACTGGACTTGCTGAACCTCATCTTCCTCTTCTCCCTGCGTGTTTCTTATTCCTCATACCCACTTAGTGTGGGAATCTCTTCCTCCTGCCGGATGAGAGCTGTTGTGCTCCCGCAGTGTGAACTGACAGGTGTAGGATCCTGTAGTCCAAATGTCTCACTCCCAGCTCCTTCTCAGTCATAGACCCCCATCATAGTCTGCGCGGTCCCTGTGTAGTGCAATAGTTGTGAGGGGCCATGTGTAAGTAAAACATAAGATAAATTCTCTGCATGCCCGCCGTGCCCTCCTGCCCCGGCCTACAGCCTCCGGGAGCCATGGAGCGGGAATTCCACGACATCGACTCGGACAACCGCTGGAACCCGGTTTATGTGGTAAATGTGTGCACTGGACTTGCTGAACGTCATGTTCCTCTTCTCTCTGCGTGTTACTTATTCCTCATACCCACTTAGTGCGGGAATCTCTTCCTCCTGCCAAACGAGAGATGTTGTGCTCCCGCAGCATGAACTGACGGGTGTAGGATCCCGTAGTCCTAGTGTCCCACTCCCAGCTCCTTCTCAGTTGTGCACACACACGCATCATAGTCTGCGCATGCGCGGTCCCTGTGTAGTGCGATAGTTGTAAAAAGTAAATAAAGTGCTTGTGGTGCTCGTGCTTCGACGATTGGGGCCGCAACTGGATCCATCGTCGGGACAGTGGAGTCCAAAGATAGCTTTCAGAACAACTATTACCACAGTTCCTCCCATAGGCATCTCCCACAGCATCTCAAACTTGCTTATTAGGCCCTCGACCTTCATTTTGCTCTCGTTTTACTATTAATTTCCATAAAATGTCAAACTTTTCCTTTTGCCCGTCTAAATGAATGATTTTGTATTCTGTGCTGCAAAGAAAAAAAGATGATATGCCAGCATTTTAACGAGAATATTAAAGCTTTTAAAAGTTTGCCTCTTGGCAACTGTACAAGTTCATCCTGCTTCTTAACCCAGTAGCTGCCCATTGCACTCGCTGCCTCCCGTGTTTCTCTCTCCCTGTCTCCCATGCTCTCTCACTGTGGGGGAACAACCTTTACAACGCAACTGTTACAACGCACTACACTTACAACGCATTTTTTACAACGCATAATCCATTACAACGCACTACACTTACAACGCATGACACTACAACGCATTTTTAAAAACTACCTTTACAACGCATACCATTACAACGCCTACCATTACAACGCATAATATTACACTACACTATCCAACACTTACCCTACTGTTGCACCCCCTGGAGTTAGAATAGTAATTTTTACCCCTATACTATCCAACACTTATCCTACTGTTGCACCCCCTGGAGTTAGAATAGTAATTTTTACCCCTATACTATCCAACACTTACCATACTGTTGCACCCCCTGGAGTTAGAATAGTAATTTTTACCCCTATACTATCCAACACTTACCCTACTGTTGCACCCCCTGGAGTTAGAATAGTAATTTTTACCCCTATACTATCCAACACTTACCCTACTGTTGCACCCCCTGGAGTTAGAATAGTAATTTTTACCCCTATACTATCCAACACTTACCCTACTGTTGCACCCCCTGGAGTTAGAATAATAATTTTTACCCCTATACTATCCAACACTTACCCTACTGTTGCACCCCCTGGAGTTAGAATAGTAACTTTTACCCTTATACTATCCAACACTTACCCTACTGTTGCACCCCCTGGAGTTAGAATAGTAATTTTTACCCCAATACTATCCAACACTTACCCTACTGTTGCACCCCCTGGAGTTAGAATAGTAATTTTTTCCCCTATGCTATCCAACACTTACCCTACTGTTGCACCCCCTGGAGTTTGAAAAGTAATTTTTACCCCTATACTATCTAATACTTACCTTAAATGCAATTAAATATTATGCGTTGTAATGGTATGCGTTGTAATGGTAGTTTTTAAAAATGCGTTGTAGTGTCATGCGTTGTAAGTGTAGTGCGTTGTAATGGATTATGCGTTGTAAAAAATGCGTTGTAAGTGCATGCGTTGTAAAAGTGTGCGTTGTAACGTCATACATCCCTCACTGTGTCCCTTGCGTACTCACTATCTGATTTATACTCTTCCTGCCTCTTACTCCCCCTCCGGCTTGGTAGTTATTGCGCAAGTACCTTTTTAATGGCCTGACAACTGCTGTCAAAAGATCCCCCTGGTAATGCTCGCCGGACACGGTTCCCTGTTTTATGGTTAAGCCAACTGTGGTGCCCCTTCACCTCCTTGCCCACTGATTGCAACTCGTTGTTCTGTTTTAATCACTCCATAGCCCTGATTGATCTTTTGAACCATGCATTCCCACTCGTACTACCACATTCACATAGTTTCGCGCTCAACAGTGAGTCTTTTCCCACCACTACGCATCTATCACAAGCCCGTAATCTTCACATTTCCGCATATATGCCCACGCACCCGACTTAAAAGGTTTACCAATCTGTTTACCCAAACCTTTCACTACGGCTTGTTTTTTTAGGTCTCCACTATGCAGTGCGCATGTGCTGCATAGGAGGGGACCTTTTGGAATCGATCAGCATTTTGGCCAAAAACGTGCACGTTTTACATTACTTTGTATTGCCACGCGTGCAGGTTTGGGGTTTCGCTTGCGGGAGCGAGCTTTGGCGTCATCTGTTTGTAATTATCTTACTAACAGATGGTGCCCCTACTCGCTTCCGCAAGGGAAACGCTGTGTGTGTCTGGGATGCAGGCCGTGTCAGTTGCCTTTCAATTTGAGGCCAACCAGCACGCTCCCTGCGAGGAGGCGCTCATGTTGAAAAATCTGATTGCCTTTTAAATTGCCTGCTCTTCGGAATGATGGACGTCCCGCCCACCGCGTGCAACAGACCATCAATCCAATAGAAAACAGCAATAAAAGACGAAGACAATAAAAGTCACTGTGCAGCTGGCCATTTGTGAAAAAGTTAAACATGTTGACTCGGAAACGTTTTTATGCAATTTGTCGCTATGTACTAAGAAACCATGTGTAGCATAGACATTGTATTAGTAATACAAAGTCTACTTATAACAGTTTATTTAATGTACATGGTAAATAACTCTACAAGACAAACAAACATTTCTATTCGATTTAGACTAGTTTTGTTGTTTTGGACGGACCGGTTGCCCAGTAATTAACGGTTCATCTTTGCGCTACAAGATGGCCGCCGCGTTTGATGCTGCCTTTATGATTGAAGGTCGGCGATGGTGTTTCCGTAAGACCTGCCCTCCTGTCTCTGGTGTTAACAGTAGTGCCGGTGGTATCCCTCCGCCTGCCTGTGGGAGGCGGCCTCCTGCCTCATCTCATTGCGATGGTGGCAGCAGCGGGAGGAACAGCAGCATAATACACGCACACCAGGCAGCTCTGCCAGAAACCTCTGTGCTGGTCTCCAGGACTGTGTTCAGTTTAAATTCGTTCCCTGTGATGATTTTACTCTCAAGTTGTTCCTATCGTTTTCCCCTGCATTTACTTACACCTTACAATTAAACCGAGTATTGAAAGTTGTTTTAGACCCGCTTGGTTGGTCGAATGCAAACTTTTTATTTTTGTGAGGGGAACTGTAATGTTGGGCCTCAGGCCCACATTGGAGAAGGAACAGAGACGAACACCCAGTGAAGGTAGATCAGTAACAGGCCAGAGCACGTGCACCCGGGCCTTTTTATTGACGGGGCCACGTCACTCGTGGCACCCGTGATGGATGGGTGTGGGGGTGCCGTGTGTCCAGCCCTCAAGGGAGTGGCCGGAGTTACAACTTCCTGCGGAACACTAGAACGTGTTCTGCAGGACATTACATTCCTCCCCAACTTTATTGAAGAACAAACAAAACGTTAGTCCAACCTGTGGGGACAAAGCAAACAGTTAACCAAATACCACAGGGTCCATCAGTCTTCTGAGTCAGGTGGCAGGACGACGTCAGACAGGAGCTGGTGACTTGGCTTGCAGCAGGACCTTCTCGGCGGGCACCCGTAATTTAACCTGAGGGGTTCAGGACACGACCGCTGGCTTAGAGACGTCCGCTGCATACAGTCAGTTCCTTGATAATGACATGTCACACAGACTTGCATGGCTCCTACCTTGCTGACATCGGTGATGGTCCATGGTAAGTTCTAACAGTTCTTTACAGTGGGTTGCATCATGAGCATGGATGGAGTCCACGGTGAGAGTTCACAGAGGTGTTGCTGGACTGACTGTCCCTGTTGAACTGCTTGGACGTGACCAATAACCTGTCGGTGGGGCAATGTCTCTTCCCGCTCTCCCGTCTGGGGAGGCCCATCGTCGGGGTTGCTGCGGGACTGTAGGAGGGCTGCGCTGGGGGCCGCTTGTGTGCCGTCTGGGGGCATCTGCAGGACCACCGAGGAGCTGTTACTTAGTCGCATGCACAACTCTCACGGGTAGATGAGTCTTGGCCAAGACTTGCACTCGCTGCCGCGGTTCCGGTGTAGGCCAGGTTCACAGGTAGCTTCTGATCTCTTTAGTCGGCTGGTGTGGCAACGGTGTAGGACTCCAGTCCACTTGTGCTCTGGTCGTGGTGTTTGACGCAGGTGCTGAGGGCTTGCGTGATGGCGGCTGCCAGCCCTGTGGTGAGTCGGAATGACAGGTGGTGGTGACTTGCTGGGAGAGTTGGATGTCAGGAGGGACTAAGCAGCCAGGTGTCTCCGCCTTGTTGAGGTTGATCTCCAGTGGCGGCTTGACACGTAGAGTGTACGGATCCTCTCTTGCCTGTTTTGGGGCCACTGCCGACTCCATCTTGAGGCGGTGTGAGGGCAGGCACTCAGAGCTGATCTTCACCCGTGGCATCTGCGGACAGGAGCAGGGATGCCGATTGACTTTAGACTGCCGACGCTCGGGGATGGACGGTCGCCTGGGGAAGTATTGGGACGAGACGCGGTCTGCGCTTGCTGCTGCTTATGTTCGGTTCATCTGTGAGGCTGTGCCCTGGGACGTCGGTCCGCCTTGGTGGCTGTCTGTTGTGTCAGTGTGTGCTCTTGGCTTGCTGTGAGTCCTCGGCCTTCTCCCTTTGTTGGTCTGTTCAGCCCACCTGTGTTCCGATTTTCGGGGTGACAGGGCGGTCACTCTTCTTCCTTCGAGGGAGTTGTGCATGGACATCGAGGCGGCGCTGTCATGGCGCCGGCTTCTGCCTTCGCTCTGGCATGCTTGTCTGGACTGGTCATTTTGTGACCTGCTCCTTGCTTGCTGGGCGACGTGGCGTCTGGTCGCGTGTCGCTGGTTGTTGGAGCGCGTGTAGCTGCGGCGACTTGCCACGTGGGGTGTGCGACACCTCTCTTGCCTGTCTTGGGTCGCGGCCGACTCTGTCTTGAGGCAGTGTGAGGGAGGACACTGGGTGTGGTCTCCGGCCCACTGCGTGGCTCCACTTGCGCAATAGAGATGTGGTTGCTCTCTGTGCTGCGTTCAGCAGTGCTTCCTTGTGGAGATGTCTCTATCTCTCGGGCGCCTGCTCGTGCTGCCAGGCTCACTGGCGCAGCCTTCTGCGCGCCTCTGACTTTGCGTGCTCCTGGCGTGTTCTGTCTTCTTCTTGGACGCTCTCTTCTGGCACTTGGGGTGCCTGTGGTGTGGTTGGCGGTTGGGCCTGTTTACCAGTAGGGCCGGGTGATGCGACCTCTTCACTGGCGGTGGCATTGGGCAGCCACGTGTGGTGCGTGCTCTGCACCAGTCTTTCTTGTGCTATTGCTGGGGGCAGCTTCCCCATAGACGTTGCTGTCTGGCCGGTAGTCCACTCTTGCTGGTGGGGGCTGTCTTTGGTGTTACTGCGTGTGTTTGGTCAGCGCCTGCCTGGGCTGGACAAACATCGGGCGCCCTGGGGCCCTTGGTGACGTGCAGCAGTCTTTCTCTTCTGAACAGTCTAGGCAGCACTTTGGGGTGGCATGCCAGGCACCTCGTCTTCATGTGCTCCTCTTGGGGCTTGTCGTTTTGCAGGGTGCCGTTGCCTTTGCTTCTTGGCACGTTCCTGTGCTGGGTTCGTCCTGGGCCCCTGGTTAAATTTCTGGCACCCGCTGGCTGCATATGCCGGCAGACCTCAGCAAACGGTCTCAGCAGACGTTTTGCTACTTCCTCATCGACATGCCGAGAGTGGCTGATGTGTCCTGAGGCTTGATACTTCTGTGATGGGGCAGCACTATCTTCCACACTGCAATGCCTTGTCTTACTGCCTGGGGCGGAGCCACTGCAGGTATCTCTTCCTTCACCTTGAGACTCCCAGGGCCTTGCGGTGTCCCTGTGGGTGTGGCGCAGGTAGGTGCAGGGGCGATGCTCTCCGACGACAGCCGCAGGATGTGCTTGGCAGTGTGGGTGGTGACCCGGACTGGGGTCTCTTGTCTAGGCCTCTCTTGTCTCTGCCGATCTGGAAGGTGCCGTACCAGGGCTTGGCGTGTTGATTTGGTGCCGGACTTCAGCCGGCCGTGGTGTGCAGCGCTGATGATTGCAGACCGGGCAGTCGTGTTCAAGCTTAGGCGTCAATCCCTCTTATGAGGAACTGTGGCCCAGAAGAGGTGAGGGCCTGAGTGGGTGGGGGCCGCCTTCCACCGTCTCGCTCTTCTGCGCAGTGCGGAGCGGGTGAACCAGGCCGTTATCTTCACAGTGGCGCTGCGTTTTGCTCTGGATGGTTGCCGGAGGGGCTGGGGGCGTCGAACTCCTGGGTTCTGGACCGGGCCGATTCGCGCAGCACTCTCGCTGGACAGGGATGCTGGTGCGGCGTGTGACCACCAGGTGGCACTGTGATTTTCAGGTGCGGTGCAGGCATGCAACTGCTGTGTGGCTCCGTACCTGAGTCTGCTCTCCTAAGGCCACAGCAGTCCCTGGAGGGGCTCCTCTGTGCTTCTTGTGGCAGTTGCAGTTCCGCCACTGGCAGCCAGGTGGCGCTGGCACTCTCTTCTCTGAAGCTACACTTTCGGTGAGGCTGATCATGCGGGTGAGAGACGCAGTGCTGGGGAGCTCATTGCCGTAGCCCTGGTCGGGGCGGCCGCATGGAGGGCCTCTGGTAAGTTTTGGCCTTCCCTTACTTCACGTTACCGCGTAGCATGCTGACAGCTTCTGCCTGGATGGCGGGTGTGCCTGTGAGGAGCGTGGGGCTGTTCTCTACCGTGAAAGAGACCACTTTTTCTATGGCAGCATTGCGGCTTTTGTTGTACAATGCCCTGCCTGTGTGGTGACGGAGGACAATGCTGTGCTCTCTGGCAACTGCTAGGTGACGCTGTGCTCTTTTCTCCGGCCGTCGCAGTCCTCCTTCGCGTCAACGGGCCTTTTCACTGACAGGCCGCATTTGGGTGCGCGAATCGGGAGCACTCACTGGGGCGGCTCCCGCTGGCCGGTGGAACTTTTGCTAATTTCCAGGCTAGGTGATCACTGCTTGAGCCAGGCTTGACAACCTGGAAGGCCATGTTTCCGTTACGGCACCTCCGCGCTGGGGCAGCTGGCGGTGGAGGTGGGTGAAACAGGCACTAGGCACCTTAGCAGGTGAGGGGCTGTAGATCTGAGCACAGTGCTATTGCTTCGCCCTAGCTTCCTCTCTGGCTGGGCTACCCGCTTCCCCACTATGTGGTCAGTGTTGGCTCCTAATCCGGTGCCGCATCGCTCGCAGTATCGAGCTGGTGGGTGGGAGCAGACTGTTGGCGGGAGGGGCTTGCTGCTGCAGCTATGACTTTCCTCCTTCCCCCCCTACCAGGGTTGAGGCCGCCACCTGGTGTGGGACCGAGCTGGTGCTTACTGCGGTAGTTGCAGGTCGGGCTCGTCGTGCATGTCCCGTCTACTGCTGCCCTCTTTGGTTGTTCCCAGCATTGGTGATTCCGTGGCATATGGGCGTGTAAGCAGTGGCTGTGGGGGAGTCACTCCACTATCCCTCAGCGTGTCTCCCAGGTCATGCGTGTGCAGATCAGAGGTCGCAGTGGCAAACCGTACAGGTGTGTCGGTGCGGGGGTGACCCAGTCTACGTTTCTCCTCGGGGCTCACCGGGGAGCCAAACGGTGTACACGCGGGGACAAACCCGCTCGTCACCAGTGTAATGTTGGGCCTCAGGCCCACATTGGAGAAGAAACAGACACGGACACCCAGTGAAGGTAGATCAGTAACAGGCCCGAGCACGTGCACCCGGGCATTTTTATTGACGGGGCCACGTCACTCGTGGCACCCATGATAGATGGGTGTGGGGGTGCAGTGTGTCCAGTCCTCAAGGGAGTGGCCGGAGTTACAACCTCCTGCGGAACACTAGAACGTGTTCCGCAGGACATTACAGGAACGTTGTTATGAAAGAACCGTGGCTTACTGAGGACGCTCCACTGTTTATCTTTGCTTGGTCCAATTTTGCATGGCTCTCGTCTTTACGTACCATGAGTCTCTTATAGATTAAGAGTATCACACCTTGCAGAAGCAGTGTGTCAATGTCTTAATTGACTTTCGCACCGGGGAATCATGATGTTTCTTTGAAAACATCAACTTTTCATCCTGACCCCCGCGCATCGCACCCCAGTGTACTCTTGGACCCGCAGATCTCTGCTGTTCGTAAACACAATGGATTTTTGCATTTGGAAAGAATGCCCCAACCCCCCTGGAGCTCATCTGCCCAAAAAGTGGGATGCACAAAAATGAAGCCAAAACTTCAGGATAAACACATATGGTCCCAAAAGCGAGACCAATTGGCTATGCCAATGCTTGTTTTACTTTTCGATGTTTGATTCGTATGTTCACGGCACACTCAAGCTCCTTACAATTTCTGTGATTGAAAACGCGTCTTATATAGCATGTTTCTCATTTGCATTTGGGCTCGTGTTGAATAACTGATCTGTATTACATCTCATGATATTCTAGTCTTTTTTCCATTATCTTATATTTATTATTTACCTTTGACAGTGGCCGCCCAACTCTTTTTAGGTCTCGCCTGAGACAGCGCTTTAGCGCTGCTCTGGCGAGACTTATAGTAAGCGAGTTTTGGAAGTGCAAACAAGTGCTTTCAGGCCTCCGAATACAGTGCATGTGCACCGGGCGCGCGCACCATTTGGCAGCCTGAAAGCACTCGTTTTCTTTCACTTTCGCGGCCGCTTTGATGTTTGATCGCTCGCGATCGCGATAACTTTCACATTTGCGGCCGCACGGCCGCCTCCCTTCCTCCCTCCATGAATGGACAGGTTGCGTAAATAATAACATGTGTCACCCCGAGTGCCACCCGCCCACCGCTCCTTATTATTTTTTCCTGCTTGTGTCTTTAGTGCTTGTTGTACTATTTCTTGTACCCCCTCCTCCCATTCCCCATGCTGTATTCGCCTAACCCGTTCCTGTTTTCATTGTTTAACGCCCGCTGCTGTCTTAATGGATTGCTTCCCTCTGTCGCGTTATCAGCCCTCCGCCACCCTCCGAGCACAAACGCAGCAGAAACAGTCCTCCTTCATATCGCTGCATTGTGAGACACATTTAGAGTGCGTTGAATAATTAATTTAGGTTGCATCTCCCTATAGTCTTCACATCATTCCTGGGCTCTACCACAGCAGATTGTGTGGTGCAGGCGGGGCCATGGCTTGTAGAAGCTGCAGTGATATGCGACCGATCCCACTCAGTTGTTTGCTTGCCCCCCAGTTGCGAGGATTGCATGCTCGTTTCCTGATGGTTATGCTAATGAATTTCGCCTGCGGACACCCGAGACCTACAACGCTGACTTTGTGCAGGGGTTTAGGCCTCCGGTTTCATACTGTGCTTGTCCTCCGATCGTTCCCATGCATCACATGTCATGCAGCCGGCCCTTGCATTTACTATGGAAACGGTGCAGCTGTGGCGATTTCAAATGTACACAGGATTGCCTACCTTATGTGCTTACTAAAATAGCATTTTAGGTTGCAGCCTCCAAAGCAAAAACAAGCCTGGATTTATCAAATTAAAATCTGTTAATTAAATACATAATATAAAACTTCATATATCAGTTGTATTTGAGCTTTCCTGTTTGCTGGTCACTCTTGCCACTTCCCCTCCCACCCAGCGTTGTTTGTTTGTTTTTGCTTTTTAAAGAAGAACACTATGAGGCGGTGAACACTGGCACATTTTTTTTCATTGTTCACTGGCCTATTTTGGATGCCATCCAGAGAGGCGAATATTTTTCCTGCGCAGCGATAGTGTTGGCAATTTTTATGTTCCCTGCTTCTTTTCTCCATTTGTCTGAGTAAGAAACAAACCAGCAGCATCTGTGCTGAGCAGGGCCATTCTAGCTCCGGCTACCTCCAGGCCTGGGCTTCTGGTGGCATCTGTGCGGGCACAGGGCAGCCGCCTGCAGCTGCGCAGCTGCGGAAACCACCTGTTCTTCTGCCTGTGGTACACTGCTTGGCAGGCACCCTGCTTTCCTTTGTGGGTCACCGCCTGCACCATAATGCGTGGTGCTACAGGAACTTTATATTTGCCCAGTACAATAGTATCTACTGTATCACCCTCTGAAGGATGAATGTCTCTGTGGACCCTGCTGCACAATACAACAATCACCTTCGAGGTTCATTGATATCTGTGTAACAGGCTGTAGAGGAAGTGTGCGATCTTCCCCATACTGATTCAGCTCTTCATACCTGCAAATGACGTTTTAATCGACTCTGCAGACTAATTAAACACCAATTTGTGTCTATGCAGGCAAGCTGTGAGTCTAACGTGTACAGTGTATGCGGTCTATTTCTCAATTAGAGCCTTTTGTTTGGAAGCAAAATATTTAATTATATGTTTGCTGAGGTCACGGGGTTTTATTTTAGCAGCGCAGCATCCGTGGGCCCACTTTCTTGCAAGGATCATCATTTGGCATCCAGCTCACTTTCCATAATCCAACAAGATAATGTAATTTTGGATAGAATTATAACAAAGTGAAGAACTACATACAATCCAGATTATCTCCGGGGGTCAACGTCCACTGAGCTCGGTTCTTTCATCCCAGCAGGGGTGTGATTCCCATCTCAGTGCACTACCTGCCGGGGTTAGGCCGCGCGCCAGCTGCCCTTTTCAAGTGATAATAGGGCTTCCCGTGCGGCGGGGCGGGGGAGTCACACATTGCAGGCATTCCTTCTTTGGTTCAGGGACCGGCTTCATGAAACCAAATGGAAGTTACCCGCGCATTCAATTTATGTGAACAAAAAATTCTCACAGGCCTGGCTTTTACTGTTAATACTGATGTTCAGCCTTTTTACAAAACTCCCATCCTTGGTAGAGACGAGAATAGAGAAATAGGTATAAAAGCGATTTATAGAGCATCGCACAATTTGGAGAACTGGCGTAAATTCCGTGCATCATGCCTCACAGGTCAACAATTTAGCGAACAGGCCGTATCTGCGCTCTCTATATCCTTTGGGCGAGACTGCAAGTCAACATGGGCAGAAACTATCATTTGATCGTTATACAAATCATAATAAATCTACATAATTTGTAAATAATTATGCACTGCGCTGATGTAGTATTAAACCGGTTTCAGTGGCATCTTGTTGTAGACACTGGGGATAGCCTGAAACTGGTAGCCTTGGCGGGGGACGGGCAATGATCGTGATACTCACTCGTGAATGACTCCTCCTCTACCAACAGGTCATCATTTATTTTATTTATTTATTTTAAAAGTTTTATATAGCGCTAGCTTGACCCGTAGGTATCAGAGCGCTTTACATACATACTGTAAAGAACAAGCATTTGCAATGCAATAGGTCTGGCATTTACGTGAGGATATTTTTGTACCAATATAAAAGTCTAAAAAAACACTATAATTTGCAAAGCCAATAGGTCTAAATATTTACTAATAATGCCTTTTTAATCTATTTTATAAAACAAACACATAAATAAATGGCATTATCATTTACAATGCCAATAGCTAGTGTTGCATTATTATTAACAATGCCAACTGCTCACACTTTTATAATGCGAGACCTATTGCATTGCAAATGCTTGTTTAAAAATGTTATTTCATTAATAATAGCAGCTGCACGTCTTGTGCGAGAGTCTCCACATCAGATGCAAAGTATGGGAGTTGGGGGGCATTTGCGATAGTTTGAGCTACTGGCATTGTAAATGTCTTTTATTTAAATGTTGCTTCTTAAAACACAAATATAAAAGGCATTCTTATTTACAATGCCAATAGCTTAAACACTCGCAAATGCGAGACCTATTGCAAATGCTTGTTTGGGGTGCGAGAGTGCTGCCGGTGGTGTGATGCTGTCTTGAGTAAGTTTCTTGTATAACCGAACAGGTCATTATAATAACAATGGACAAGCCATTTATGGAAAGATCTGAGAGTTGACGTAGGGTTTCCTAAGTGACTCACTCCTTTCTGTTTATTAACACTAGTGGAAGTGTAACTCGACACCAGTCGAGGAGTGAATGATTGAATGTTGATTCAGGCTCTGTGCACACTCATCCTTGGACACTTGTCACTGCATGTGGCACAGGGCTTTACACCGTGACGCATCTCCATAGATGCGTCACGATGTAAATGGGGCGCAACATGGCGCAGGGTTTACGCCACAAAAAAGTGACGCAACGGCGGCGTAAAAGTGGCGCAAGTCTGATATAAATCTGCCCCTATGTATTTTTTTTGTACAGCGTGAACTCAGCCCGAGGGCAGTGGAACACCAGCGACATTACACAAGGTCACATTGACTTTTTAGGCGCCAGGAGCTCGTGATGTGCCCAGAATCACAGGAGGATGAGCAGGGCCGGATTGGGAACACAAACCAACCCTGGCAATGCTGATGGCCTTGCCGGGAGGGGGGGGGGGGGTTGGGGCTGGGGGATGGTGCTAGTGAGAAGCAGCACTGCTGTTGCTTTAGCACTGCTGCCGCTTTAGCACTGCTGCCGCTTTTGCTACAGGGGCCTGATATTGCAGCACTATTGCAAAACCGGCCCCCACTCTACCGGTCCACCAGGTAAACGCCCGGTGCCCGCAACGGCGAGTCCAGCACTAATGTTGAGGCGTTGCCAGGACTCAAACCGGGTTCCCCAATTCCAAAGCCAGAAGCCGCATTCTCTGCTCTTTAATCATCTTTCACCACCTGCTGTTCCATCTTCTAATGCTATTGACATGAATCCTGTAACTATGCAGACCATAACTTTGGGCTGCCCATTTGTTTACCTTAGAGTCGTACATACTCATGCCCTCTGGTGAGACTGACCTGAGGATAAAGTTTCCGTTTCAGCACTTATTCTGTCTGTCTTTTTAAGTGACTGTATTCAAGTTTCTACTTGCGATACTGATTTTTAAGTCGAGCCTCAACCTATTGTATCTCTCTATGGGCTTTTAGCACACCTACCAATTGTTATTTGTTGATAAGTGTGGTATTTAAAAATGCTGGCTTATTATTGGTGCATTTGTGGAAATGCCCCTCCTTTGTGTGCTGAATTCTCTCCCTGGCGATTTCACTCAGAGAATGTTTTTGTTGGCCATCACACAGTAGAGTGTGTGATGGCCTCTCCTCCCTCCTTTCGCGTGGTTTATTTATAGCTTGTTCTTGCCTGCACTCAACGTGGTCGCCTGAATTCCTGAAATAACAGCAACAACTGGGAAGGCTGGTGCACATGAGTGCTCTGCTTGTTTCTTGAGAGTCTGGCTTTTTTTAAAATTCTTTCCTGCTTGTTTAATTTTCTTTCTTATGCTGTTTCCGTGGAGGCATCTCATCCCCAACCACTTTTTCCTTCTCCGTTGCGATACCTTTAAGAAACATATAAACAAAACTGCTTAATTTACTTTACAATGTGGTTTCCGTGGCAGCATTGCAGCCCCACCCACTTTTTCCCTTTCCATTGGGATCCCTTTAAGAAACATGTAAGCAAAGCTGCACAGGGCGGGTGCTCCCAAGTAACCAGTCTGTGCCCGTTTCCCCACCACCCAGCCCAGGGGGAGGCGCTGCCAGCTTTGAGCAGAGCTGCCGTGCTGTTCCTTTCAAAGAGCAGCAGTTCTTTCAACAAGCGAGGGGGGAGCCCATTTCAATGCATTGGAGTACTGCAGGGCTCCTGTACCTTTACAGCACACGTCAAGTCTGCCTCGCCACTGTAAATGTATAGATTTTGAGTTTCCCACCACAGCGGGTGCACTGTAAATGTAGGAGGAAGTTCCTGGGGCTGCGGGGGGCCGCGTGGCCCCCCGTATTTCAGTGATTCCGGCCCACGGAAGTGGCAGTCCCCGAGGTTGTATGGGTGTGTGAGAGGTTCTGTGGATGTGGTTCTGTGGATGATGCCATCAGTGATGTCATTTAAGATGTCATCAGTGATGTCACAAGTGGTGTCCCTGACCATGTCATGAGTGATGTAATATGTGAGGTCATAAGCAGTGCATTGCGTGGGTGTAAGTTATAGTCAGCTCAGGTAACTATAACAGCCAAATTTAACTGGTTTTGTACAAGTGAAATCTGAGCCTAACTACAATGCTTCTGTAACATTTGCTTTTTAAGTGACAATATATATATATATATAATATATATATATATATATATATATATATATATATTTGTGTGTGTATATATATATATATATATATATATATTCACTGAAAAAACCATAGGTTTCACACACGTTATAGTTAGGAATTAGCATTTAAAAAACCTTGCAAATTCACTTAAAAAACCATAGGTTTCACACATGTTATAGTTAGCTGTACATTTCACTCGTAAAAAAACAATGAAATTCCACGTTATAGTTAGATCAGGTAACTATAACTTGCGCGCCCACAATAAACTGCTGATGACGTCACATATTACATCACTCATGACATGGTCAGTGACATCACTCTTCACATCAATGATGACATCTGAAATGACACATTGTGGATTGCGGTCGCGCAAGTTATAGTTACCTGATCTAACTATAACGTGGAATTTCATTGTTTTTTTACGAGTGAAATGTACAGCTAACTATAACATGTGTGAAACCTATGGTTTTTGAAGTGAATTTCCAAGGTTTTTTAAATGCTAATTCCTAACTATAACGTGTGTGAAACCTATGGTTTTTTCAGTGAATTTCTACGGTTTTTTAAATGCTAAGTTCTGTATTTATTTTTTATTTTTTTTTCTGGTTTTTCACCGTGCGCACACCCTGCGCGCACGGTGAGCTTCGCGCACTGTGCGCGCGCTGTGGGCACTCGGTGCGCTTCGCGCACCGAACGCCCACATTGCGCAGTCCATACCGTGCGCGCCTCGCCTTTTTTTACACAGTAACAATTTTTTTTTCTCCTTTGCGGGTCCTTCAATTTATTTAATAAATGTGATTGTTATTTCTTTTTTTTTTTTTTTTGCCGTGCGCGTACGGTAAGCTTACCGTACGCGCACTCGGCGATTTTTTTTTTTAAATTAATAAATGTATTTTTCGTACTTTTGTGTCCTTCTTTGACCCCCTTTCAAATGTTATGGGGTCTATAACTCTCTTCCTTGCCCCCTTTTCACGTTATCTCCCTTTTTTTTTTCTGTGTGAAACACACAAAATGGCGGCCGACACTTCCTGATTTCGTCCGATTCGAATGTTTACAGTCATGTGACAACCAATCAGATTTGAGCTCGCGCACGGCACCGTATGCGTACGGTAAGCTTACCGTAAGCGCACGGAGCGCGCTTACAGATATATATATTGCTTTAAATGCTTTTTTCTCAGGAACTACTGAACAAATTTACACCAGACCTACAAAAGGCACTTCCTTGACCTTATGGCTACCTCTCTGCCAAATTTCAAGTAATTCTGTTCAGCCGTTCGGGCTGTAGCTGTGTCTAAAGGTCCTATGGAAAAATGCATGGGGAAAACACGTTTTGGGACCCCCCTTTTTTCTCGGCCCCCGCTTGACGAATCACCCCGAGACTTTCAGGGTAGGAGCTGAACGGAGCGCCCCATTAGTTTTGAAAATTTCGCGAGGATTCGTCAACCGGCGCCAAAGTTATTCAAAATAGAATTTTGAGATTTCCTATGGAAACACGGTCCTAACTATAACTATCTACTGGCGACCGCCAGTAGATAATATATATTCTTTTTATAAAGAATTATTTTATTTGGAAAAAAAACACCCATTACTAATCTGCTAGCTATTTAACTCTAATCTTGGGTTCTAGCGCAGTGTGCCTCTACTTAAATTCAATTTACAATTAACACAGAAGGAAGTACACAAGAGAAAAATGTCACAGCCTGTCAGACCCCTAGAATAGAGTGCACTTGAGCACAATCAAGCAGCTATCACATGTCCTGGTAGCAGCCAAGAAACACCATAAATGAGCCCGCTCGCAGCTTCCTCGACAATAATCTGTAATGCAAAGAGCCAGCTATTGAAAGGGGACGAATCTTCGACTCTCTCAGGTACCTTCATGCCACTCCTCTGTGCCAATGTAAGTATATAACCCTGGAGAGTCAGCAGCCACGAGCCAGATGCCCGCGCCCTGCAGCTGAGATCAGCATGCACCGGCTCATCACCATGAGGACAGCTCTTGCTGCTGCCTGCATCCTCTCCGCTCTCCTGGCTCAAGGTGAGTCCCTCCCCCCTCTCATCCTCTCTGCTCTCGTGACAGGAAAGGTTCTCTCTCTGTACCTTGTAGCCTCTCTGCTCTACAGGCTGAAGGCGAGGCTCCCCCTTTACCCTGTAGCCTCACTGCTCTACAGGTTGGAGGTGAGGCTCCCTCTGTCTGGAACCTGTCTTCTCTATGCTCCCCTGGCAGAAGGAGAGCTCCTCCCTCCTCTATTGACAGGTCAGGTTCTCTCTATGTACCTTATAGCCTCTCTGCTCTACAGGCTGAAGACGGGGATCCTTCTGTACCCTGTAGCCTCACTGCTCTAAAGGCTGAAGGTGAGTCCCCCTCTGTACCCTGTAGCCTCACTACTCTACAGGCTGCAGGTGAGTCTCCCTCTGTACCCTGTAGCCTCACTGCTCTACAGGCTGGAGGTGAGTCTCCCTCTGTACCCTGTAGCCTCGCCCTTCTCCTGGCTGAAGGTGAGTCTCCCTCTGTACCCTGTAGTCTCACTGTTCTACAGGCTGAAGGTGAGTCTCCCTCTGTACCCTGTAGCGTCACTGCTCTATAGGCTGAAGGTGAGTCTCCCTCTGTATCCTGTAGCCTCACTGCTCTACAGGCTGAAGGTGAGTCTCCCTCTGTACCCTGTAGCCTCACCCTTCTCCTGGCTGAAGGTGAGCCCCTCCTTCCTCTAATGACAGATCAGGTTCTCTCTCTGTACCTTATAGCCTCTCTGCTCTACAGGCTGAAGGCGAGGCTCCCTCTCTCTGTACCCTCTCTGCTCTACAGGCTGATGGTGAGGCACCCTCTGTAGCCTGTATTCTCTCTGCTCTCCTGGCTGTTGGTGAGCGCCATCGCCCACCCTGTAGCAGGTATCCCCTCGCTTCTAATTACTGATGTGAGATCTCTCTCCCTCTCCCTCTCCCTCTCCCTCTCCCTCTCCCTCTCCCTCTCCTCCTCCCCCCGCCCCCCCCAGCATGGCTTACAGCCTGTGAGACACTGTCAAGCACCCGTTAGTTTGAAACCGAGACATGCTGTTGCAGAACACAGTGCCCATCTCTAACTATGTACTGTGGGGGTCACCCCAGGACACAAGTGCTGGGCACTTAATGGCACTGATGGATTGCTCTATGTTGGAGTGTTGTCATTAGAACATCTGGAGTGAGTGATAGAAGGGAGGTCAGTGCTTCCTTATTCTGACATTTCATGGCAGGAAAACTTAAATATTTGTACCCTGTGTGTTTTACCAAACCCAGGAGCATATGTACGAGGAAGTGGCAGAGTGAGCCGTTAGCCATCATTGCTTTACGCCTCACCCGGCCACTTCAGAAACGCAAGGCTGCACTATATTTACAAGCATATGGTGCAGTCTTGCGTTTCCCCAGCGCTGGTGCCAAAGCAGGCACAAGGCAGCACACATGGAAAAAGCAAAAACGAGGAGAAATTAGGCATTTCTCCTTGTTTCGCCAACTTAAGACCAGGTTTTCCCTGCTCATAACTTTGGCGCTGCCTCCTAGTTACGCTGCCCTTTTAAATAGGGGGAAGCGTCAAAATCAATGGGTGTTGCGGTGGAACCCCCATCGCAAAACCCTCTGCCCGCCCCTTTCATTCTATTGATAGCGTGAAAGGGGGCCTTATTTACAAGGAAGTGCTAAGCCACGTTATGTAGCTTAACGCTGCCTTGTAAATAAGGCAAAGCCCCTATCGCCACAGGAACATCCTAAAAAGTGACGTTTCCGTGGTGACAGGGACTTGTGCATTTGCCCCCTGATGCAGGTTTCATGTGGGCGTTTTGGCGCAGGGGGGCGTTCCGGCGCAGGAACGCCTCGGAAAAGTGGCTGAGTGAAATCTACAAGATTTCACTCAGTCACTTTTCCGGCGCCGCTCCGTCAAAACCTTGCGCCTGCTTGAAGCAGGCGTAAGGCTTGACGCACTATGTTAGACATAGGCAGGGTTGGCACAGTGCTGGAGTTGCGTCGCGCCCGCAACACAACTCCAGCACTGCGCCAACCTTACGGCAGCAGATGCGACACGCATCTGCATTTCCCTGCGCCGTGATGCGCTGCATTGTAAATGCGGCGCATCCGTGGTGGCGCAAAGATTGAGATGCGTGTCGCAAGTTTCCTGACGCATCCCTGCTGATTTGCAGGGATGCGCCAGGAAACATAAATCTGCCCCTCAGTGACCATTGTTAGTGAAGCACCTGAGAAGCTATGGTCCTGTACTAATAAAATGATAGTGACCCTTTTAAAAGGGATTGCCACTCTCTGGCAGAGGTACTGGAACAATTTTAACAGCGGGGTCCCACCATCTATGCAGCATCACTGAAGTCCTATGGATTGTGAACAATCCAAGCATCACACAAAAACAAGTGCAGCATCACACAAAAACAAGTGCAGCATCACACAAGCATCACACAAAAACAAGTGCAGCATCACACAAAAAGCATCACACAAAAACAAGTGCAGCATCACACAAGCATCACACAAAAACAAGTGCAGCATCACACAAAAAGCATCACACAAAAACAAGTGCAGCATCACACAAAAGCAAGTGCAGCATCACACAAGCTTCACACAAAAACAAGTGCAGCATCACACAAAAACAAGTGCAGCATCACACAAGCATCACACAAAAACAAGTGCAGCATCACACAAAAACAAGTGCAGCATCACACAAGCATCACACAAAAACAAGTGCAGCATCACACAAAAAGCATCACACAAAAACAAGTGCAGCATCACACAAAAGCAAGTGCAGCGTCACGCAAGCATCACACAAAAACAAGTGCAGCATCACACAAAAAGCATCACACAAAAACAAGTGCAGCATCACACAAAAGCAAGTGCAGCATCACACAAGAACAAGTGCAGCGATGAGCCCCGCCCGGTCAGCAGGAGAGCCCTAGGGGTGAGGGTGAGGGGTGCAGCTGGGGTGCATTAGAAGCACTGGCGAGGGAGCGGATTGTCATAAACAGACCGCACATTTTCCGCTTAAATGGCCGCAAAATGTGCACAGACATGCAGTGCTACGGGTAAAAAACTATGTAGCGCACAAACGATAATGTGTGGACATCGTGTTTGTGTGAATAGTTGTAGTTTGCGCGTCACCAAGTAAAGTGTCTTGATTACATTTGCTCATCACACTTCAGAAGTACAAAAAGGTGCTCCATTTGTGCTTTCCTAAATGCTGATCTCTATGAAATGTGTAGAGTTCATTTACCGATATTGAAATGTTGTGTGTTCTACAAAAACAACATCCTTTCTGTTCGTTTCCTGTACCCCAGCAATATTGTCATCCCACTTACTTTGACAAAACCCTCCCCCTTTGCCATCAGAGAAATGAAAGTTCACTCCAGTTTCGGAATAAGCAGCAATGTGACAGAAGACCCAACATTTGACATTTGTGGTCAGCAGATGTGATAAGATAAACACGAAATGTAAAAGTATCTTTAATGCTCATTTACCTATGAACTCCAGCAGCATTATTTCTGGGGGTGCTGCAGCACCCTTCCTTCCAGCGCCTATACCCTCTGGGCATGAATAGCAGCCGTGTGATGAAGTGCAGCTACTCTGTACTACTAGTGTGGAAGCACCAGTGAGACATGCCGCTACCGCCCATCGCATGCACAGATGTAGTGATAAGAAGCCCTGGTACTGCTGCAAAGTGCTGGGACACTAGGAGCAGCACTGACAAGAAGTGCTGGTCCCGTCCTGCCCTTTACACGTATAGGAGCCCTGTTTAGAAGTGCTGGTATGGGCCCAGTACAGAAGTGAACCAAGAAATGGAGAGACTTCTTGATTAAAAGAGTAGAAGCCGTATTAAAGTGCCATTGCTAACACATCAAAGGAAAAGCAATCATATCAAAGTGCTGGCATTATCAATATAGGAGGCCTGCCGAGAAGTGCAGGTACTACCTGTTCCATATATAGAAGCCATAATAAGAAGTGCTGAAACCGTCCATTAGCTGTTTAACAGTCCTGCAGTGAAGTGCTTGGTCGGACCTATTACTAGCAACCGCTTCTAGAAGTGCTGGTAGAGCCCTTTGCCTTTACAGCAACTCAGCCGTGAACTGCTGGGACTCTTTTTTACACGTATGGACTCCCTGTTAAGAAGTGCTTGTGCTGTTTAGTAAAAGTATAGCACTCCTGCCAAGAAGTACTGATCCTGTATATTACATGCATAGAAGCCCTGTTAAGAAGTGCTGGTACTGTTTAATAATAGTATAGCACTCCTGCCAAGAAGTGCTGATCCAGTATATTACATGCATAGAAGCCCTGTTAAGAAGTGCTGGTTCTTTCTGCCTGAAGTATAACAGCTTCAGAACAGCTGTGCTGTGAAGTATATGTACTGCTCATTATTAGAAGGGCAGTACTAGTGAAAAGAGTTGGGGGCATATCAGCAAGCCCCAGAGATAAAATTATCACCGCCTTAGCGTCCGTTTTCGGACGGAAAGCGGCGATAATTTCATCGCCTAATCAGCAAGGTCACGCTATCGTGTGAATCCTTGCATTATCGCCCTTTCCCCAACGCACATCTTTGCATCTCTAATGAGATGCACAGTGGGCGTTCCTGCCCTGACATAACTGGAGAAATGTCGCTAAGCGACATTTCTCCAATTATCAATGGGCACGCTAACCTGCAGAGCGACAAGAAAAGTAGCGATAACCTCTGTTATCACTACTTTCCTCACGCCTGCTTCAAGACTGACTTAGCCATGATATCCTATGTAAGGTGGATATCATGGCGAAGTATGCCTTGCCCTATCAGCAAGCTGTCGCCAAACCTTGTGCGATTATCGCTGTATTTCCAGCGATTAATCGCACAATTGGCAGCTTGCGCTCTGAATTTTATCGCTTTGGAGATAAGCGTTGCTCATAGCACGCTATCTCCGCGATAAAATTCAGAGTTGGCCGGCGATAATTATCCTCGCGCTAAGAACGCTGAGCGATAATTATCGCATGGCCTTGATGATATGCCCCTTGGTGCGGTAATGTTTAACATATGGAAGCCATATTAAGATATGCCAGCACTAACTCAGAGTTGCCACCATCGGCCTATTCTTGAATTGCATAATGTAGGGCAACAATAGTACTACTCACATAATACAAAACACAATTTACACACCTATTGCCGAACATATCCAACTTTCCTAATTTTTCTTCACAGACGTCTCTGCCACAGTGGCAGAGATCTTAACACATGTATGTGTGTGTGTGTTTGTGGTCAATTTGGGACGAGTTAGGGAGTGGTGAGCAAACAGGAAGTAGTTACACAAAAAATAGGTGTCATAGAACATGTAATGCGGGATGTAATTTTGGCGGTAATAAGCAGTGCACGGAGAGGGTTCGAGTTATAGTTACTTTAGAGCATGAGTTACATGGCTGCCTAGCTTTCAGATTGCTTCTGTGTGACATTTTCATAATTTCAGTGTAATTATGAGTGACATTCAATGACTATGAGTGACACTTTCTCGTGAGCAAAATCCAATAAACCAATAAAATAATTATTTCATAAACTTGCAATTCAGGACAGCAAGACATCCGCGCTCTAGGCTCCTCCATGCCCACTCTTGACCACAAGTTTGTCCTTAATCCCTCTGGCACCGGGAGGCAGCGGAACTCCTGGGGGCCAGGAGGGCAGGAATTGATATCAAACATCCTGCCACAGCCTGCACTGACCGGACCCTCCTGAAGCGTGATGTCTTATTCCACGTGGCACCCGTGGCACCCGACTAGAAAGTGAGGGTTGCAGGCACCTGGGCAGTGGCGTAACGAACCTTGAGGGGACCCCCTGCATTGTACACGGAAGGGCCCCCGCTCCAGATTTAATCCGGAGTGCTCAGGTCTGAGTACTGTGCTGAGGGGGCCCACTGCAGCTCAGGGGCCCTCCCACACCCCGGGGGATGCGAGGGCCTGTGTTACAGCCCTGCGCCTGGGCCATTCATCCTTCTCTAGCGGTCCCGACATTCATCAGAATGTGGAAGCTGCCAAATTAAAGGAAAGATCACTGGGAATTCCCCAACAACCAGAAGGTCTCATCATGTGTCAAGCACTGCGGCAGTCTGAGTGACAGTGATATTAAAAAAAAAAACAGTGCTGCAGACCTGGCTGCCAGTAGCACACCGTCTCTGCACAGCACAGTGAGACAGACATACACAACAGGGCCGGAGAGGTAGGTCAGCTGTAGCACCACAGTCCAGCTTCGGGGCTGACTCCCGGCTCACAACACTGCTCCTGTCATACCTTCAGACACGCCCTGCCGTAGGAGCCGGCTGTCCCACTCGGACGAAGCGCTGCTGAAATAAAGTGCAGCTCTGGCGGTCGTGGCCAACATGCTTCACCACTAACAGCGCGCAGGTGTTCAAGGTACTAAAAACGCGTGATTAATGCATTTTAAAACGGTGATGCAGAACATCACATTAAAAAGTGTTAGTCTAACACCTGATGTGTGGTACTTGGCAGGACTGGAGTTGTAGTTAGGTGAATTTGAGTGGTTTTGTTAATTTAAAATGTTATGGGGCATATTATCTAGGAAGTGGCGGTGAGAGGCGTTAGCCTCCTTGGCTTAACGCCTCTCATCACCACTTTGAAAGCTCCAGGCTGCACCATTTTACCAGGGATAAGGTGCAGCCTGGCGTTTCCCCCTGCGATGGCGCTAAGTCTAACGACTTAACTCCAACGCAGGCACCCTTGCACCAGAGTGCAAGGGTGTCTGCGAGCAGGGAGGTTTGTTTATGTACAGGAAGGTGTCCCTTCCTGTACATGAACAAACCTAAAATGCCATTTTGCAACTTACATGTGTGCTACTTCATGCAGCACACATGTAAGTTACAAAATGGCATTTAAAAAAAAGGTTTGTTTATGTAGAGGAACGGACACCTTCCTGTACATAAATAAACCTTGGCATTTTGCTTTTTCCATGTGTTATGCACGTCTTGCACACATGGAAAAAGCAAAAACGAGGAGAAATGAAGCATTTCTCCTCGTTTTGCCACCTTAAGACCAGGATTTTCCTGGTCTTAAGTTCGGCGCTGCCACCTATTATTGCCTCTTTTGATAATAGGTGGCAGCACCGAAGTGAATGGGTGTTGTGGTGGAACACCCACTGCACACCCCTTTCACGCTAATTTTAGTGTGAAAGGGGCCCTATTACCAAGGCAACGTTAAGCCACTTAACGTGGCTTTTATCATCGTTATGTGGTTTAACGCTGCCTTGGTTGTGTGTGGTTGTGTGTGTGTGTATGGTTGTGTGTGTGGTTTGGTGTGGTTGTGTGTGGTTGTGTGTGTGGTTGTGTGGATGGGTGTGGTTGTGTGTGTGTGGTTGTGTGTGTGTGTGTGGTGGTGTGTGTGGTTGTGTGTGGTTGTGTGTGTGGTTGTGTGTGTGTGTGGTTGTGTTTGTGGTTATGTGTGTGGTTGTGCATATGTGTGTGGTTATGTGTGTGTGGTTGTGTGTGTGGTTGTGTGTGTGTGTGGTTGTATGTGTGGGTTTGTGTATGGTTGTGTGTGGTTGTGGTTGTGTGTGTGTGTGTGTTTGTGTGTGTGGTTGTGCGTGTTGTGGTTGTGTGTGTGGTTGTGGTTGTGTGTATGACAGTAATACTAAAAGCATCGAAAAATAAAGGAACACAAACATCAAGTTTGTAGAAAGAGAAAGCACGTTGTAAGTCAAACGGGTGCAGCAAAGCATTAACACAACAACAAAACAAATAAGATCACTTAGTGAAGACTGAGTGCTGATAATGGATACACACTGCCCATCATCTTAAGAGTTTGATTGCAGCCAATGTGCACTCAAACCTGCCCCCTCCTTCTGAGTTGCACCCCATATTTCATGAGTTGTAACTGCTGCACCCACCATAGCGCTTTGAGATCTAAAGCTCTACATAGGTCTAATCGATTAACCAGTCGCCAACATGCTGTGCTTTTAAAGAGAATGTGCCAAAAGATTCCAGCTTCCTCATCATGTCCTCATGAAAGCGCCAACAAAAGGACTCCCTGAATGGTGCAACGGACATGAAGCAGCCACTGCGATCAGAAATAAACACTGTGAACATTGTCCAGTTTCACAGTAACATTTCCTTAATGTTCTTTAAGTCACAAAACAGTAATACTAAAAGCATCTCAAAATAAAGGAACACAAACATCGAGTTTGTGGAAAGAGAAAGCACATTGTAAGTCAAACGGGCGCAGCAAAGCATTAACACAACATGTTCTTTGATGTTTGATGCTCTTTGAACGAGAACATCAAAGGGGCACCGCGAAAGTGATCGCGGGCAAAAGTGAAAGTGGCGCTTAATGAGCATGACGAGGTTTGCCAGCCTCTGCTCCTAAGCGCGCGCCCGCGCACCTGCATTGTAGCTCTAGGCTGGCCATAGTAGCATTTTTTTGAGCCCTCACAAAAAGTCTCGCCAGACCAGCGCATGCGCTGGGTCAGGCGAGACCTAAAAAGGGCATAAAGGGGCATGGTGACCCCACTTTGACTCACAGTTCCATATGGGTGGGGGGCCCAGTAAAAATGTGTTTTATTACAGAATTCTCAAATCCTATCCTGCATGACCGTCTAGGTGCTCTCGATTTGCAAATCGTAACATCATAATATTTATACCAATAAACAGCAACACCTGAGTGTAAAATGGAACTAAACAACGACGCATAATGAAATCTTTAAATGGTACTACTGCCCAGATTTATAGATATTTTGCACTGGGTTTGCGTCACTTTTTAAACTCAAACCTGATGCAAAAATGTCAGGTCTGATTTACTATCCAACGCAAATTAGGATTTGAGATGGCTAGTAAACCAAACTAACCCACGGTTGCGCAATGTGCTGCTTTGAGTTACTTTGTGTGAAGGGGGGATTCCGTGGGTGGTGCATGGGTCCTTATCCAACCGCCCTTAGATTTAGACTCAATCGCTCTGTACAAATAATTGTAAATAGGGATTCGCGCCACAGTCCTGCACCCTTGAGGAAAGCATAACGAGGAAAAATGCTTTCATTTCTCACGGTTTTTTGCACTTTGCATGTGTGCTGCAATGTACAAAACACATATAAAAGTGAATAGAACATTAAATGTCAGGTTTTAAACTGGAAGGGGCCCAGCAAGAGAAAAAAGCGCCTCATCTTAGTGGGTATGGCGCTGTTCCGATCACTCCCTTTCAGGCAGCACAGCAACTTGACTTGCTGCTCTGCATGTTGTTAGTTCTCTGCAAATCTGGGCCTTCATTCATGGAAACCTCTGTCTCAGTGGTAATGGTAATGTGACATGCAATCCCATCAGGGAGATGATTTACAACATTTGTAATTGCATCAGTTTCATTAAGGGTGACGTCATAAGCTTTGCATTTGATGTGTGAGTGCCAGTTTGCATTGCTGTTGTGCAAGCAAAGGACTGTGCTCCTAAATTGAGAATTGTAAACATATTCAAAGTTTAACTATATTTTTTTATATTATTTTTTGAGGATTTCCAAAACATACGCTGAGGTGTTATAGCCAAAGGAAACCATCAAAGTTTTAAAAGTATTTACATTAATTATACGTTCACTACAAATTAAATAAAGATGTTAGTGAGGACTTTTTTTATTTATTGCATAGAAAATGGAAGTAATATTTATTTTTTATGAAATCAATATAATTAAATGATTCAATACACAGAGTGAATGTACTGTACACTTCTATTTTATTAGATTCTGCTATTTTACACTATTTTATATTTATATTTACACAACAGGTCAAAATATTTTTTAATTAATACATTTCATTACATTTTTCCATACTTTTCATTGGGGAATGTATGAAATTACAACGCATACATTCACAACGCGGTATTTTACATTGCGTTCGTTACAACGCAAGTTGGTACAACGACTTGCGCTGGAGGGCGCTGGACTAAGGAACAGTGGGCCATATGTATCATGCAAAATTGCGATAGCTAATGCCGAAATTCGCAGAATTTCGGCGTTTGTGATCGCAATTAGGCTTAATGGTATGTATAAAAGAAAAACTGCCTCGCAAAATAAGGAATCGCAAAATTTGCGGTTCCTTATTTTGCGAATGCATTTAAGGAATCGCAAATTGCGATTCCTTAAATGGAATGTATGAGGCACCCAAGTTGTGCGAATATGGCATAAGGAATCGCAAATTACCACCAACTACAGGTTGGTGGTAATTTGTGATTTCTTTCAAAAATGCACATTTTTGCATTTTTCAAAGTTGCATGTGGCGCACACACATGCCCTTAGGGCATGTGTGTGCGCCACATGTGCACCCATGCTCATTTCAGGGGTGCAACAGGGTGTCCTTTTGACACCCTGGCACACTTGAAATTGCATTTTCAATTTGCGATTCTCTAATTGAGAATCGCAAATTGAGAATGTCTTCCCATTCATTCCTATGAGCCTCTAGGCCCATAGGAATGAATGAATAGGGAGGTATTCCTTAATTGCGAATTGCAATTTGCAATTCGCAATTAAGGAATATGTAGGATTCGCAAAATGTATTGCAAATCCTGCATACTTAGTGTTTTGCGATTCACAATTAGCGATTCCCCAAAATACGCTATTTGAGAATCGCAAAACCTAACATTGATACATATGGCCCAGTATGATTTACTATTCCAACTCCAACCCACGTTACAGTAGGGAAGGTGTTGGAATAGTAAATCATACTATTCCTTAGCTTAGAGCGCCATCCAGCGCAAGTCGTTGTAACGACTTGCGTTGTAATGCCCGCAATCTAAATATACCGCGGTGTAACGACCGTGTTTTGAAGGTTGTTTCCCTTCATTGGGAGTCTCCACCCCGGTGACTGATATTGGTACCAATTGAGGAAACGTTTCTAGTAGTTCACTTATAAATTCTGTTGTACGAGGCTAAGTGCAAATCTCCACTCGTAAATTGTGAACAGCACCAAGGTGGAGCGTGACACCTAGGTGTAGGAACAAATATATTGGAGTAAATATACACATGAAAATCTACCTTTGTGAATCGAGCCCCAGTAACTTCCTGGTTGTCCCCTGACCCTCATCCACACCAGTGGGCCCACTTACCGAGCTCCCCTCAGACCTGCTGGCCCTCCTTACTTTCCTAAAGACAGTTGAACAGATAGGACAAGCATTGACAGAGCCAATAGGTCTCGCCTTTGGGATCTTACAAGAGAGCAATCGCACTTGACAACTCCGTGAGGATTGTGTGAGACAGCCTGTGGATTTTGGGTGAGTCAAACCTAGCGTCTCAGAAAATGGATGTGGAGTGTAGCTGAAAGCACAAAGACCAAGCGCTACATGCTGGAAAGTGAAAGAGACAGCCTGGTTAAGTGTGGCAGGAGGCTTGTTTTTTTATTTATTAAATAGGCCGAATGACAGCGCACAGTCTTTTCAGAGCGGGGGCAATAAAGCGAGGGGTGACAGGACTTCTCTGAGCCGCCAAACTCTCCCTCACTGCATCTGCTAGCAATAATCAACGGCCACGGCTGTGCACCTACTGCAAATAGTTTTTAAAAACGCATTTTACCACATTTCCTTCACACACAAGTAACATTTTTATTCACGTTCGGATGCCGTTCCTTAGAACTTCCGACTTTAGCAGATAATGGAATCAAGGCAGGTGTAAACGAGGGAATGTGCCGAGGATCACACAGTTTTCTTTTTAAACTGGAATGGGAGCGTAGGTTTCTGGTTGTGTTGAAAGTCAACCTTCAGCAGCCTGCACAGCCGGCAGAGGAGTCAGGGAAGGACAGACACTGGGGGTTACGCTGTCATTCATGCCCTCTCATCCACACCGGTTTGTTTTGACAGCAAAGTGAAGCAATGTATTTATCTGTAACATGGCTTCAAACAGGTGCGACCGGTTAGGTGCAGAGATGAATGCGCACACGGATCCGCATCATGGGTTTTGGAATACGTGACGCTGGGCGTGCTCTACTTGGAGGGATGGTAATAATGTGTCATGAGTTCCGCACGGGGGTTGCATGGCGCTCTGCGGCTGCTAATACCCACTGCTGCCCTTCATGATTTTACCAAAAGCAAAGTGGTGGCATCGCTCCCAGCAACATCGTGAAAAAACATCACATGGTTATTTTACGATGTTCCCGGGAGCAATGCCGCCGATACTTTGCGTTGGGTGAGATCATGGACCGGAGACAGGTGTGTGGCCGCCATCATTTTATAAAACGGAGAGGGGGAAATCGGGGGGATATTGGAGGCACAGTCATCGAGGAGGGAGGGCTGGATATTGACGGCACGGACAACGGGGAGGGAGGGTGGGGGGATATTGAAGGCACGGTCAACGGGGAGGGAGGGTGGGGGGATATTGAAAGCACGGACAACGAGGAGGGAGGGCGGGATATTGAAGGCACGGACAACATGGAGGGAGGGGGTATTGAAGGCACGGTCAACGAGCAAGAAGGGTGGGGGTTAGACGGCACGGACAACCGGAGGGAGTGTGGGCGGTGGGAACAAGACACCAAACCACGTCCGCTCACTCCCGCAGGCAAAACGCCATAGGAGTGACCCACGAGGACGAGGAATGCAGCTGCCACCCTGTTCGCTGCTGCTTGCTCCCGCAGACAAAACGTAGTGAGAGTGAACATTACAAAAGAGGTGGGCATGCACCTGCCTCTAACCATTTGCGGGCTTTTATTATTGAAAGACACACGCAAAATGTGTGGGGGGAGTCAGACCCACACAGAGTAGTTTAGAGTACTTAGAAGAAGCCTCGCAGAGCAGCGCCTGCGTGCTGCGCTAGGCTCAACCTACAAAGGAGAAAGAAAGAGTGAGAGAGACAGAGTGAGAGAATGGGGAAGGAGAGGGAGAGATCAAGACCAAGCATGTGTGCGTGTGTGTGTGTTGCACTACTGTAACTCTGAGGTTACAGCTAACACAGATCACCTATGTCCATGGTTACTAATGAGCACCCCAAAGCATCTTGTTATCCATCCTTTTTTCACAATGTAGCTTGTGACCCTGGATAGATCACGCCTGGAAACCTCCCTGTATGTGCACTCCTTTCATCTTCTCGTAATTCCACAAGTGTCTGCAGGCACCACAAGGAAGGAAGTTTCAAGGCTCAAAGTCGTAAAACACTTCCATTCCAGGGCTTTTGGTAACTCCACTTGCGCATTTCACTTGCAGTTTTGGGTCACTTCAGTTAAAACCCATTGGGCTATTAATCGGAAAACAATGACCTGTAAAAGGAAAATCCAGGGCTGAAAGTGTCGTATTCTTATAGTAATAGGGCAGCTCTGCTCGGTTATGGTGAAGGCACTGACACATGCACACCGACATGAAGACACTGCGGCACGTGCATGAATTCAACAACACTGACTCAGGTACACACACAGGAGGACTTTGGACCCTGGCACACTCTTCCCAGGACACCAACTTGGAGACTCTTCTATAGGGATGCAGACAGAGGGATATACAAATACACAGTGACACAGGGAGCTTGAAAATGGGGCACCGAAGCTGATGATATGACCCTCAGAAAATGACACAAGAAGCAGGCACAGGGCAGTTGACAAGGGGGCTCTTACAGTGGTAATGAGAAGGGCTTAGGGCACCAGGCATGACAAAGGGATACTGTAATTGACAATGAGATATAGACACTGACTGGTTGACATTGACCGAGAACACTGTCAAGGGGCCATTGCTATGGTGACAATTATATGTGGAACGGGGACGCACCGGCACTAGGATTCATTAAGCGATATTGGCGCTATCTCTTAGATAAGCTGTATGATTGAAGCACCCATCAGGGACGGCGATGCCCTCAAGAATAGATGAGGCAATGTGTCCCTAAAGAAAAGACTCAAAACAGCATTTCAAAATACATTCAATAAATAAGACTGACTCAAAAAGAGAGTCCGCGTTCACTAAATTAGGAAAACCATGAAGGTTTATTCAAATAAAGTGTAATTTAAATAAATTAGTCATAGGCTATATGAACCAATTTCCATAAAGGCTCTTTAGCAATTGAAATAGATGCAGATGCAGCAGTGTGCAAGTCTGAAAAATAGACTAAGTCCGGAATGTGCAGCAAATCGATAGGAAATCTGACAGCTTCAATGAATAATGAACTCCCATGACGTAATGTCATTGGAGGTGTCAGAACAAATCTGGTTACATAAACATCGGAGAGACTCCTAGAATAGCCCACAGTGAGCGAGCAGGAAAAGGCTTGTAAAGCATGCACAGGCTTCCTCATGAATTATTCTAGAACAACATGTCACTACAAAACAAACAGTGCACATTTTGCTGCGTGCGGTATCAGTGAGAAATACAAACACATGTTGATTTTGGAAGCAGTAGCCATATTAATACAACACAGTGTTGAGGCCCAGTTTAGCATCAATCAGAGAAACAGGGGCATATTTCCAACAGAATGGCGATGCACTGTGCTACGCCACAATTGGTAGCGCCGTGCTCCAACATTCTGAAAACGCAGAGGTGCACCATATTTACAATAATACGGTGCACCCCAGAATGCAGCACACAACGAAGCAGCAAAAACAAGGAGAAATTTATAATTTCTCCTCGCTGCTCCAGGTGTTCCCAGGTCTTATTGTTGGGGTTGCCCATAATTACACCAGCCTTGTAACTAGGGGGCAGCGTAAAAAGCAATGAGTTTTACAGCAGAATGCACACTGCAACACCCATTTCATGCCCCTTTCGAGCTAAGTGGTGCTTGAAAGGGGCATTATTTACAAGACGGTATTACCAATGACCTGGTGGATCATTGGGCCTCGCCTTGCTCATTACTTACATCCCGAAGTTGAAACTTCAAGTCCAACGGTATGATTTTATGTGCATTTTTCTAATCCCTCCCATTGACTACAGTGGTGCATAACTGTGCACAAAAGTAATTCAGTTTTGCGAAATTTGAAAATGCATATCCTAAAACGTACCTACTGTAGAACAAAGTTCTTGGTCTGAAAATGTACATGAAAAGCGGTGTTGTTCTTAGGTCTTGCGCCTAGCGATGCAGTGCGCAGATCTGCTCGCGCAGCGAGAGTCCTTTTGCACGGGGTTCAGAAATGGAGCCTGGAATCGCACATGCTTGTGCGTGTGGTTTTTCTTTGGTGGCCCGCTATTGGCCTTTGCGTGCGTGTTTTTTACTAAGACAGCACGCAATAGGCCAAAGGCGGGCGCATTGCTCCGCCCATGGCCTATTGGTGCCTGTTACGCGCACCAAAGGCCATGTGGTTTCAATTATCGTGCCCAGACACGGGCGCGATAAGTGTAACGACATGTTTCGCTATGGCGCGTGCGCGCGCACCACTGGTTTTCTTTGTCCCGAGAGCATAACTTTCTTATAGGATTTGTTTCTTCCTCTTCTTTTGTTGTATATTTTTTCACAGCCACTCTCTCTAACTCTTTATGATGAATGAGGAACAGTGTCGCCTTGATGCCATATGTGGGCTGGTTTCTTCATGGCAATACCGCCATCCCTCAGGTGCTGAGCTGTTGCAATGAGCCATAATGATGCTCTCTGCATTACGCAGGTCTCTCTCCCACTCCGTCCCCACCATGCCATGGCGTCACTCTCAGTGGCACTTTTCAGTGCCTTCCATTTCAGGGGGATTATTCGACTGCTGCATAATCCTAGATTTTGAGCAGTTCCAGCCTCAGTTGCCATGGAGACGGGGGAGCAGATGCCACAGGTTTTAATTAGCACCTGATTCGGATAGAAACGTGCTCGAAGGAAGCCAAATCTGGCAGGTTTCGTGCTCTATTTCTGCGGGCTAGTACAGCGCTGGAGGCAACAATTTACAAGGATGTGCATAAATCAGACGGTGCCCTTCATGGGGAAGGGCGGCAAATGACAGCATATGATGTTCTACGGGCACCGAGAGCTCCAGTAAACGTCAGCCGCTCCAGCCATGACGTATGACGTACAATGATATGGCTTTGCATGCGCCTGTCTAAAAATGACCATCATGCCAAGCGTCGAAATTTGTCATTGTGACGGGTACCACAGAAAAGCGCACTGTAAAAAAACTCATGCAACTCAGAGAGCAGACAAAGGTGAGGACGGAGATTTCTAAATGAGTTCCTTTCGTGCTGCAGTATAATGTGAATCCAGCTGGCCCGGGCATGGTGGTAAACACGATGTCAGTGTCCAACCTCGTTAGGAAACCAGTTGGCAATGGGCATGGTTGTAAACAATCATTAGCTGCGACAGTATGTTTGGAAATTATCTGGCACTGTGTATAGTGGACACGTGCTGCTGCCTTTTTAAATATATCTTTTTATAAATCGATGGGCCTCTAAAATCCATGCCATCAGCTATTCATAAGTTTAACATGCTTGGATGCATGAATAATATTTCCTAATTGCCATTAGGTCTCGCATTTGAGAGAGTTTAACCTATTGGCATTGTAAATGGCAATGGCTTTTATTTATGTTTTAAAAACCAACACGTAAATAAAAGGCATTGCCATTTACAGTGCCAATGGCTCAAACTCTCACAACTGCGAGACCTATTGCCAGCGACGGCCCGTATAGGGTGTGTTACCGGGGTGGTGACGTGGGGCAGAGGAGAGGCAGGGTGGGGGGTTGCAAAATGCGGCATACCGCCGATTGCAGGTAAGTTACTAAAAAAAAAACCGAATTTCGTTGCGCGCGCAGCATCGCCAAATGCGATGCAGCGCGCGCCACAAAATTTTTTTTTTTTTTTTTTCCGTAACTTACCTGCAATCGGCCGTATGCCGCATTTTGCAACCCCCCACCCTGCCTCTCCTCTGCCCCACGTCACCGCCCCGGTAACACACCCTATATGGGCCGTCGCTGCCTATTGCATTGCAAATGCTTTTTTTCACAGATGTCCCTCTATTGTCCGTGGAATGCCATGTCACGGCTTCTAGCTTTTCAACCACATTATTTTCAGAGATGGCTTCAATTTCCTCCTCTTCCCAGTGTGTTACAAGGAAGAGTGACAAGCCCCACGTTTGGATCTCGTCACCCTAGTTAAGGAGCATTGGCGTGCCGCATTGTAGTTGTCTCGCTATATGTGCTGGTTTGTTTTCATTTAGTAAAGTTCTATCTTTGCTCCTTTTGTTCAACAGTCCATCCAGTACAAACAATGTTCATAGCTACGAGTCAGCAAATTAAATCATAACTGGATAATAAAAAAAGAGTGGTCGCGATAATGAATGGGACATTATACTGATATGGTAATACATAGTTTATTTCACTTTACATCACTAAATTAACAACTTCAGGTAGATGAAATAATTTGCCCAAAATCCCACAATGTTGCGCCACGGGTCACGATTGGAATCCCATATCCAGGTTTCAGGCAGTACAGCTTTTAGGCCACATCTCCAATCAGGTTAGTAGAAGAGGGTGTAAGGCCACCAGAAGCCCTGATGCCTGCTGGGGCAAAGAAAAATCAAACATGCACTTACAGCATGTATCTATGACTGCCTTAGGTTATGTGATTCGCCCCATATCTTTAAAATACACTTTTATCCTTATGTTTGCAGCTGGGCAGAGAGCGTTTGGCAACCTTCAGAACTGCACTTCATACTTGGAAATGCATAAAATAAGAGAATAAATCGATATATTTTCCTGATTTGGGCTTGATTACAGGTATATAGCTTGTATGGACAAAACATTTATTCTCACCCACTCACTAAAAAAATAGAGCAGGCGCGCTCCAAATTCAAAAAGTTTAGATTGTTCCTGTTTCCTAAAATAGTTTTACATTTTGATTTATATGGGGAAAAGGGAGTGGTTATTTAGTCTTGAGTGCTTCTCAGCAGCTCCTGAAAATTGTTTAGAAATCGAAAGGATGCGAAATCAAAGCAACACCCAGCACAAGAACACAGTAAAGTGAACTGTGATAACATGTGATTTGCTGTTACACTTCCGGCATTGCTAGAATCCTGGGGGCATATCAACAACAACCGGCGATAATTATCTCTAAGCGCACTTAGCGCTCGGATAATTATCGCCGGCTAGCGTTGATTTTTATCGCTGAGATAGCGTGCTATTCGCAACGCTTATCTCAATAGCGATAAAAATTCCCACGCTAACAGGCTAACGTGAGATTATCGCTGGAAACCCAGCGATAATCTCACGTTAGCTTGTTGATAGGGACTCACAAACTTAGCCATGATATCCTCCTTCCATAGGATATCATGGCTAACAGTCAGAAAAATACCAGACGTAAAAAGCAGCGTTAACCGCGGTTAGCGCTGCTTTTTTTGTCTCTAACAGGGTTAGCGACATTATTGATAATAGGAGAAATGCCGCTTAGCGACATTTCTCCTATTATTTTACTCTGGAACGCCCTCTTTGCATCTCTTTAGAGATGCAAGGGGAAGCGTAGAGTAAAAGGGTGCTAACATGCAAATTTGCATGTTAGCACCCTGTTGTTGATGGGGCGCTAGTTTTATCTCTCCTTTTTTGGCTTTTAAAGCCAAAAAAGCAGAGATAAAGCCCTTGTTGATATGCCCCCTGATTCTTTGTGTCCCACTGCGAGTTAACTAGTGTCTGTTTCATTACACAACTTACCTCTCCAAGGACACCTACTGATAGTATCTTCTGAGAGAAAGTTCACGTTTCTAAATGAGAGACAGCCAGAATTAAAGTTATTTATAACTACCTATGCTTTTAACATGGGCGTGTGCCAATGCCTAATCCCCCTCTCTCACCTTCATATCCCCCCCAGACCATCTGTTTTGCTCTCTATAATCGGACAAATATAATCGGACGGACGTATATCCAAACCTCTACTTGCAGTTCCCTGAAGAAATCTATCTTCTTTCCATAAATAATACATTGTTTTCAACATAGAATGTAAATCAGGCATGCTCAACATAGGTTCTTGAGAGCGGGTCACTATTTAGGGCAGTCATTATATGTTATTTAATTTTCATTCCTAGTATGTAAATGTATGCTATTTTAGGGGGATTTGTATAACTCCTTGTCCTGGTACCTTCAAAGCATTATCTCCAAGATTCCATCTCATATCGGAGTCTCACTTTTAGGTCTTGGCTAGACAGCGCATGCGCTATGCTATCTCTACGAGACATGTTGTTTACAATCAGTGGGCTTACAGCCAGCCCTTAGCTTACCGTTTGCTTGCTTCAACGTCACTCTCGTGTCCTTCGTTCTCCTTTGTCATGGCATGCATGCATCGTGCTTCTTCTTGAGTTTAGCCCTCCCCTTGAGCACAGACTAAGTACTTGTGTCCATGTACTGCTCCTGTTTTGGAGATACTTTTTTATTTGTGTTTAAGCACGCCATGTGAGTGTTTGTGTTTTCAGTGTCTTCTTTTCCCACCCACCCATCCCATCACTGTTGCTTCTTATCCCTCTAGAGCCCGATAGCAATTTAATGCAGAGAGGATGTGGCGTAATGGCCAGAGCAGCCAACTTTGGAGTTGGGGAACCAGGTATCAAGTCTCGGCGTCAGCTCGACATCCTGTGATCCTGGGAAAAACACTGAATTTCCCAGTGCCTACAAAAACAAACATCTGCAATGCAATAGGCCTCGCATTACTGAAAGTTTGAGTATTGGTGTTGCAAATATTAATGCAACGCCAATAGCTCAAACTTTATGTAATGCAAGACCTATTGCATTGCAAATGCTTGTTATAAATTGGTCTCGGATTTAGAGTAGAGTATGTGTATCATTTATTGCCTCTTTGAGTTCAACAAATGCTTAGCACTACCCACTGATAGGCCTAACTGCTTGCCCATACTACTACAAATAGTGTTATCTACTTTTGCCTCTGTACACCAATCTGTGTCGGGTCTCATTGGACTCTCTGCACAGTATACTTCATTTTAGTGCAGTATAGAGAGAGCCAGCTTCCTACAGTATGTGACGTTTATAAAGAAGCTTTTGTTCATAATGTGTGGAAACATGCACAGAGATTTGTTCTGCCCAGTAATGACCTCTAGCTGTACAAAACACCAAACGTTCCCCTCATAAATGTCTCCTTTCTTCTTAATTTCAGTAAAACATTTCAGAAATGCTGAAAGGCAAGTTCTGGTTTCGTTGTTTAAACATCAGTTGTAGATCTGCTCATCGACCTCCTTTTAACATTGCTGGCTCTAGCTGCAGGCTTTGTGGCCTTACAATTCAGCTGTAAGAAGTTATTGCAGTTACCCAGCTAGCTCATTTTCTAACTAGTGGTGACAAGCATACATGCCAACCCTCCCGATACAGGTGGGAGACTACCAATTTCAAGGCTAGTATCCCGCCTTCCGATTCCTGCATTCAGAAAACCGATTCCTCTGCAGGCTTCTACCGACTGGGACTGGCCTAGTGAGACTTGTAGTATTCACTGCCGGTCACCTGCTCCTAGAGGCCAGTGCACAGCATTTTTGTCACACGCTCTCTGTCTGCCTTACCACATTCTCCGCGCTCCTGACAGGTAAGGGTAAAAAACATGTATCTGCATTTCTGATATCCGGTCCTGCTGCAGCACACTTTCAAGTCCCATACATTACAACAGACCCAAATCAAGCCTTGATATAGTCAATGGGAGAAATACATTCTCCCGATTATTTTTCTAACATCGCCCACTTTCCTCTTCTAAAATGTTGGCATGTATGGACTAGCCAGGTCACAACTAGCATGAATAACTTGGAATAACAAAATTAGAGACGGCCATTTAGACAGGGTTTCAGGCACCCGTGTATTTTATTAAGATATCAACATGTGCAATCAGAAACATTGATGTCTACTTGTAGAAGTAATCAGTTTTGGTCCTCGAGAACTCATATATCCTCATCATAGTGGACAACCTGTAGAGCTAGACCGATTTTATTTCGGAATTTTTGCATGATAATGCAATTGTAGTACCTGCTGAGCTAGAATTCATGACTTTGAAGAAAGTCAACATTCAAGAGGCTCATAGGTGGCTCGTCTGGGCGGGGTCTTGCCTCCTAACGTCTACCTCCATAGTAGTGAATTAGGCAAAATGGAGAAAACCTAGGGGCATATTAACAATGGCCAGTGATGATTATCGCTGGCCGTGCTTAGCGATAATTATATTATCGCAGGCTATCTCTGGTATTTATCGCCCTGGTAGCGCGTTATTAACAACGTGTTACTCCAGGGTGATAAAAATTCCAGAGATAGCGAGGTTATCGCCCTTTTGCAGGGAACATCGCTGGTTTTCCAGCGATGTTCCCTGCAAAAGGGTGATAACCTTGCTGATATGACCCACAGGGTCGTATCAGCATAATCCACCCCCTATGTTAGGGATGGCTAAGTCAGGATTTTAGCAGACGTTAGGTAATGTGTGCTAAAATCATGTGGCCACCTTGTAAATATCGCGATGTAAATATCAGCGATATTTGCAAGGTAGTCCATCTTGGGTACGCCCAGTAACGCCCACTTTGCATCTCATTGGAGATACAAAGTGAGGCGTTGGGAAAAAGGGCGCTAACATGCGATTATGCATGTTAGCACCCTCTTGTAAATAGGGCGCTGGTTTTATCTCCGCTTTTTTGGCTTTGTAAGCCAAAAAAGCGGAGATAAAGCCCTAGTAAATATGGCCCCTAGTTATATAAGTACTGATATTACACAAGTTAACTTCTTTGGTGGCTCTAAGAAAGTTGTGAGAAAGTTCACGTCAGTGTACCAAATAGGACATTAAAGGTACCAAAAAATACATTGGCTTGGTCTTTAAATCAATACCAAAACAACCAGACCGCCGTCCCCATAACAAGAACAAACAGAAGAGATGTTAAGGTGGGAATTTATGTCTCTGGAACACACCTTGCAGTACAGCCCAGTTCATAAGCACCCCCACCAAATGGCTACACATGTAACAAGAACACTCTGCTGACAAAACAGTAACTAAGCTAGATTTTCTAAAAGCACTTTTGACAAAACACCGCCAGTCAATGAGTTTCAAGCCTTCTGCCTGTCAAGACTGGAAGCAGCATGGAGTAGGTCAGAACTATGCTCATTCATCAACAGAAGCAATTGTCTCAAGTTTGTCACTCTGGGCATATTCGCAAGGCGATATCGCCGCGTTAGCGCCACTTTTCTGTCGCTAAAGCGGCGATATCTTTATCGCCTTATTCTCAAGCTGTCGCTAACAGTTTTTAGGCAAAAGCGTCCGTTTTACAAATCGCTACTTCTGTTAGCGATAATTATATGCAGGAGAGGCGTTCCTGTGCAAAGACGCACGCAAACACCACTACTACATATTCACAAGGGGATCCTTGAACTTCTGAAGACCAAATAAACTGGCTCTAACTGGAGTTAGAGCCGGTAACTTAAGACCAGAAAATAGCTGGTCTTAAAAAAGGGGATAACACTTGAGGCCACATCTCAGCTGGTTTTGGTGCAGGACAGTGCTGCAAGCAATGTTGCAGCGCTGCCCTGCGACAAAACTACAGTGTAGGAATGCGCACCATCAATAAGAAAGTGCGCATTTCTGGTCCCCAGTAATAAAAAGTGTTGTAGCGCTACGACAAGACAGCGTTGCAACACTTCTCAGTACGTCCTTCTTGCGACAGCATGGATGCGGTGTATTCACTGGACAGTGCGCCATGACGCAAGTAATGACAGATACGTCAGGAATCCTGACGTATCTGTCTGCGCTAAAGTCATGCATTGCTGCAGTCGTGTCACAACCATGACACAACTCCAGCAATGCATGAGGTCACCCTATCCATGTGGCACTGCGTCACCCTCATGCCTGTTATCAGTCTGGTACTGACGCAGTGCCGTTCATCAGGGGTGCTGAATGTCAGCGCTGTTGGAGATCCTTCGGTGGTGGTTGCGCGCTGCGGTGTCATTATTTAGAAGCAATGGTGGAGTGTTGGTGCGTAGGGAGTTGACGAGATGTTCTTCGGTGGCCTTGATCCAGCTGTGAGGGGGTGCAATGATGGCGGTGGCATCCGGTGGCCAAGGTGACGACGTGATGTTACCAATGATGGTCGGTCCAGGAGAGTCTACTATTGTGGCTGAAATTGAAGTTCCTGCTGGCGGTGGTGACGTGCTCGACCGTGCGTCCTGCTATGTGGCTTGTTGAGGTGACCTACTGCTTGCGTCTGATGTAGGGGACCTTCCCCAGGAGGGGGTGGTGTCCTGGTCACAGGGGTTGTCCAGGTGGAACTTGAGTTTACCAAGTAGGATGTTGTTTGGTGGATGGGAGACCCTAAGTGCAATGAGGTCTACAATGGTATTGGAGAATGGGGGGCCCTGCCCGAGCGGCCTGCATATTAGGGTGCCACCGAGGATGTGCTTGGGCTTGGTCCGTAGTTGGGAGTTGAGGTGGTCCATGGTCACCCTTGGGTCATTAGAGTGCGTGGTCAGTCAGAGTGTGCTGCTGTAGGTGATTGCAATGCCTCCTTCTTGATGGTTGGGGTTCTCCTTGCGGGTGGTACTGCAGCCGTCAGTGATGGTGATGTCCAGTCCGGAGCAGAGGTTGGTCCTGGCAGGCGATTGGGCGTCCAGGGTTGATGGCGAGGAGGGTGCTGTTGTCGTAGTGATGGAGTGTCAAAGAGGAAGGCTTCTTGGTGCTGAGCGCGGTCCAGGGGCAGGCAGACGCAAACGGCGTAGCCTATGGGTTGCCTTTGGCACGGGAGAGGACTAGTGCAATGCAGGCAGTACATCATTAACAATGCAACTCCGACAACGCAGGTGCCTTTACATCGCATTTGATTACAACGCCTTGTGATGTCAGCAATGGGGTAATTTAAAGTTTTTCGGGCGGTGATGGGTTTCGGGGGTAAAATATGAAAATTGGGGTGTGTTATGGGGTAAAATATGAAAATTGGGGTGTGTTATAGGGTCAAATATGGAATTTCGGGTGTGCATTTGGGTCAAATTTGATTTTTGGGTGTGTTATGGGGCCTCAAAAAGGAATTCCATGGTTCACGGTTTTGTTTGGGGTGCAAAGGTAAGTTTTGGGTTGCACTCACTGATGTGGGAATAGTGATATTGATGTCTCCGCCATGCAACACCTACTCTACTGTTGCAATGTGCCTAGTATTAGTATGCATGGGAATGGAATGCAATGTTATGGCATGCGTAGCAACCACGTATGTGCATTTGGCACACGGGTGGTACGCCCGCTGTGCATGGGCACACAGCGGCTGCCATTGAGAAGTGCTGGGGGGCTGGACAGCTGTGAGGTGGTAAACGTTGGAAAGAACACTGGATGGGGCGTGGATGCGGGGATGTGTGTGTGAGGGGGTGTTGTGAAAATTTAATTAGGAAAGATTTACCTCGAAGCCGGGTCACGTTTCTTCGTTGATCCTGCTCTCCTGCATCTGCTTCCAGGAACAGGAAATAGGCAGCCAGGCTCCCTCCCCTGAACCAATCACAATGCTGCGATGGGGCGGTGGGATTGTTAATTGGCAATGGGCCAAGCCACGCAGCCAGGGGCTGGAGGGGTGGGTATGTTCTCCATGTTACGAACAGGGAAGTGCGCATGACTGCTTTGGGAGTCCTGAGTGGTCTGACCAAACAGTCATTACGCACTTGAGTGGGCATGCCTTGCCCCGTGCTTGGAGCAGTCCTACCCACCCTCCCACCCACAAGGGAAACAGCATGGTTACATCAGTAAGTTATCATCATGTGAAGATTGTTCCTCCTCTGCACTGCTTGAAAGCAGTGGGGCAACGCTCTTCCACCATAGTGGATGAGCCGACACTAGGGGTGGGTCATCTACGTGTGCTAGGCCTGGGGGACTTGACCCCCACGCGTCCTGAGCTACGAGTGTCACCTTCTCCTTACATGGACATTGACACCATGGTGCAATCCACTGCACTCTCTCCAAATCTGTGACTCAGCCAGCAGGAGCCTCAGCCTTTTGTGATTTCACTCGGCTGGGTACAGCAGTCGCCGCCTTGTACGCTGGTAGACCTCCCGATGCAGTTGATGCAGCAGGGGCCCCTTAGCCGTGAAGGTGCAGCACTCATGCCACACAAGTTAACTGTAGCACAGGGCCCCCAGACTCCACAGCGTACAACCAGCCCAACATCATCCGGCCTGTGATGTAGGGAGATGGCACACACCGTTGGTAATCCCCTCCGTGCACCCCGGTGTAGTGGTGGATTATAGTATTCGATGCGGACCTCACTACGTTGGTGCGCAGGAGTGCCTCTACCAATAACAACTCCAAGGGTCGCAAGGCGGTCTTCTCACACAGGTCAGCAACGTGTCTCCATGCAACCTGCCAGACTTCACCACAGGCGATCATCAAGCCTCAATGTCTCCCGCCACGGCTCATTGACTCCACAGCTCCTCCACATCCCACTCCAGGCTCCAGACGCAGGTCCAGCAAGGCATCCAGGTTCCAGACGCAGGCCCAGCGAGGCATCCAGGCTCCAGACAAAGGTCCAGCGGGGCATCCAGGCTCTCATCCTGATTATACTGGATGTTGGGTGGCTTGACGGCACTGTTCCCACTAATGTGCGCGCGCGCACTTCTCTACCTTCGAGCGCGCAGTGCCGGATGTGCAGCGCGCACAGATAGCACTTCCCACGAGAGAATTCGCGCGCCGCCACTTTTAAATGGCGCGCGGCGCGAAAAACGGGCATTTTCAGACTGAGGACGGCGGCGGCGGAAGTGACCACTTTGCAGTGGAACACTCGGGAGCGGAGGTAAGCTTAATGCGGCCAATTCCTTTTGTTGGGGCTTCTGTATTGCCCTGATCGCTGTATTCTTTGATCAGTAGAGCGAGGCTGCGGGGGAGATTGTGTGCCCTTATTTAAGTATTTATGTTAATTGCAGCCCCTTCACGAGCTGCGATTAACATGAATACTTAAATGAAATCAACGCAATCTCCCCCGCAGCCTCGCTTTACTATCAGAACAATACAGCAAGTTTAAAACGACGGCGTGTGCTTTGTAGGGTAATCGGCCTTGTTTTCAAACTTCCTGTATTGTTTTGATAGTAAAGAGAGGCTGCGGGCAGCTTGAATGCTTTTGTTTAAGTGTCCATGTTAATCGCAGCTAGTGAAGGGGCTGCGATTAACATGGATACTTAAATAAAAGCATTCAATCTGCCCGCAGCCTCGCTTTACTATCAAAACAATACAACAAGTCTGCAAACCAGGCCGATTACCCTACAAAGCACACGCCGTGGTTTTAAACTTGCTGTATTGTTTTGGAGCATAGGGTGACCAACCGTACGTAATTTCGGCCGTCTGCCCGTTGTCCGTAAAGGATTCTTTAACGGACGCCATTTGTCAGTAACCATGCACCCTCGCACCACCATAAACCCGGCACAGCTTCCACCCACCTGAGAATCCTCTTCATGTTTAGGCACCATCACCTTTGCATTTCTTTGCGTGTGTTTGTGGTGGATATCTGCGATAATGTCCCTGCTAACATTTGTACTTGCTCACTCGGGGACAGTGGTGGCTAGCGTTAACCCTAATGACCCTTAGACTATTGTAGCTACCTGGATGCTGCGCTTGTGGCAGAACCAATGTTGGTGTGTTTAGCACCAGGAGGGTTTTGCAGCTGGTGGCTACCATCTCTGCAGGGGGAGATGTAGATGGACAGCTATTTACCTGCATTAAGATTGTTTTCATTTATAGAGAGAGCATCTGGTTGATTTTTCAGGAGGAGGGTAAGGTGCCTGTGGGAGCACTGATGATGGTGAGTGATGGTGAGAGTGTAAGGAGAGAAGGGCTTCGTTTTGGAGAAAGGAATCGTGTCATCGTAGTCAGTGGCTTTTAGTAATGGAGGGATCTTATAAGGCAAGAGGGCGTGGAATCAAAGTTTTGGTGGTGTCTTTTACAGAATTGATAGAGCTAACTGATACCCGTTTTTGCAGTCACGAGGCTCAGAGGTTTGAGGGAGTGCGGCGAATAAATGAAGCCGGTGCAGAAAACACAAGTGCGAAGGAGCACAACTTTATTTTAAAATGTCTTGCCCATGTGTGAAGAAGGTTCAGTGCCGTTTGCAGCTTATTCGACGTAAACTTGCCTTTTAAGTGCTCTGGTTGCAATACACTGGAAGGACTGAAGTACCCGATCCAGATGGATTGTAAATTGTCTGCAGAACATATATATCCCTTGTGATGATCCTGTGACAGGGCCACACTCCTTGGCGCAAGGTCACTGCGCTGCAGTGTGTGAATGAATGAAAACATTTATACTGTGCCAGCTGCTCAAACCCACGTGGCTTTCTGTTCTTCTGGTGGCACCAGCGTGCCAGGGCACCTCTTCGTCCATCTACAGTCCGAGGCAGGGTTGGATTGGGATCAAAAATCGGCCCAGGCACACCAAAAAAAGTGGCCCACATTCGTGTATTGCCTTCTGCAAAACACGTGAACTTTTATGAAAAGAAAGGGGGTGGAGGCATGTTTTATTAACTTCACTTAGATGCACAGATTAGTTCACACTGCTGAGCCACACATGAATGCAAGTGAGACCCCCTTCTGCTCAGGCCCTCTGCCCCCCGCTCAATCAGCATACGTTTATGGGCTGGCCCAGCAAGAAAAAGGGAGTGATACCTTCGCCCATCTGCCTCTAGAAAGGTCACTCAGGCACCCACTGGGGCATCCTAACAGCACAGACAGCCCCCAGGCTGCCCAAAAAAGCAGCCCACAGTTGAACTCGGTTACCGGCCCTTCAGCCATTTCCCGAGTGCCTGTGTTACCAATCCGACCCTGGGCCGAGGCCAGCCTGTGTCTGCAGCTTCCATGTCTGCCCCAGCTCCCTGGAGCTGCTGCGTCTCGAGACCGGCCTCCCTATATGGCCACACGGCTCCGTTCTTGTGGGACTTTGCTGGTTATCTCCACTCATCTCTGGAGATCTGGCGCAGGAATGCTGCCTTTAACTTTTAAAGTGCTGCTATTCCGAGAGACTCAAGGTAAGGCGGGCTTTGGTGCTTGGGAGCTTGGGGGCTTACGCCTTTTGGCACTTGCGGGCTTTTGTTTAAGTATTCATGTTAATCACAGCCCCTTCACGAGCTGTGATTAACATAAATACTTAAACAAAAGCCCACACTCTTCCCCACCAGGCCCGGTTCTAGCCAAACAGGAGCCTTGGCCCTTGCAGTGAGGGCTTGAAGGTAGGCGCGCAACGCCATTGGGCTCAAAGTGCTGCAACCCCCCCCTCGTGTGTGTCAGCCCGGGACGAGACAGCTTCCCGGGCGCACACAGACAGTTTTAGAGATTATCGTGGCCGCACCGGAGTACTTCACAGGTCTTTAAAATACCATTTACATGTTAACCTGGCTTTATTTATTTTTTCACCCCTTCATCTCCACATGGCGAAAGGTGACAAATCCTTTCTTTGACAATGGTAACCTTTGCCTACTGTTCTGCTGCGTGGATTTTTCTTTTTCTATGCAGCGCAGGAGAGAAGAGGTTTATTTATTCCTATTTACCTTTCCTGACCCCTGCAGCGGCTTATCACATCAGGCTGTGACACAAAGTTTGACTAATGGAGTAGGTACGAGCATGTGTTACTACATTTTTTTTCTTTTTAAAATCTGCACAGTGTGTGCTTCCTTTAAACAGTTTTTATCATTATCATGGCCGATGCAGGACAACAGTAAGACAGTACAAAAGGCCCAGATAATACTGGTGATCCTGCTGGAGAGCAATCATTTGTCTGTCAGATGAACTGTATTTTATGTGGATAGCTCAGTGGGTTACTGCCTTTGTCACAGAGATCCTTGTGTTACTTGCAGTTCAGAAGTTACAATCCTAACATAGGACAGTGACCAATGAACTGTCATCAAAGAGCTGCAGACAAACATGAATGGTATAGTTAGAACTTGGCTTTTTTTGTTTTGTGATATAGTTAGTACTTCCCCAGTCTTTCATTATTCAAATGTTGCTAAAATGAGTATGTTTCGGCAGATATACATTTTTATCAGTAAAGCTGATCCCCATGGAATACTCTTTAAATCCTAAGGTTGTGTTTCCCCAGACCAAACCCTCTTAAAATATACTGCCCACCAGTATGGATGACATGTGATTCCTACACCTTGTAATCCTCATTGGCTTATGTGACATTCCCTGTAGACTGATTTACATACTTGTATGATTCATTGTCTCTGTGTAATGTGTGCGTGGTGTAAAGTACTGACACACACTACACTGATCTGAGTAGCGCTATACAACAAATGAAATGCATATGAGAGAGGTGCTAAGTAAAGATGAGGGGCACTGTTGGAGGGTGGCAGTGAGGGAATCTGAGGAAGAGGTCATGGGAAGGGGCTAGGGAGAGATGAGGGGCACTGGTGGAGGGTGGTAGTGAGGGAGTCTGAGGAGGAGGTCATGAGGGGGAGGGGCTACAGAGAGAGGAGGGGCACTGGGGGAGGGTGGCAGTGAGGGAATCCGAGGAGGAGGTCAATAAAGGGGGCCATGGGGGGATGAGGGGCACTGTTGGAAGGTGGTAGTAAAGGTATTCACGGAGAAAGAGGTTATTGGTGTGGCACCACAAAATACTTTCGCATCAGCGCTGAAGCCGGCCCTGTCATGGCCTTTCTGTTTTTGTTTATTTAATTAGCATTCGGGTCATAAGGGCTACTGTGGAACATACTTACTGGCACATGCACTCTCACTAACTGTATTAAATGTAGTTACTCTGCGAGGCTGCAGTGCGTGTGGTGCAAACTGCGGCCCCTCTCCCTTGTGGTACCTACAGCATAGCAGGAGGTATGGGGTCAAAAATGCAGAGCTTGAATTCTAGCTAGTCACTTTGTGGTTTGAGACGTATAGAGGTTGGCTGTTATTTAGGCATCTATTTTAGTATTTGAGGAACTCCCTTGAATCGGCTGCCCTACTGTGCCTTGTTCTGTGTTTTGTTTAAACTTATCTGCAAGTAAAACATGATTGAAGGTTACTCCTCTTGATGCTGATTTTTAAATTTCAGGCTGCATTTTTCTATTTACTGTTCAAAAACCCCCTTACGTTCTTACAATCAAAAGCTATATTACTCTTCTGCTCGGGTGGTCTGTCGCTGGTTTTCTGCCATTGCAATGAATGGAAATGCAGCTCTCTGATAGTTAATAGCTTACTGTTCTATATTAGAATTTATACTGCAAGTAACAAAAGGGGCAACATTTCCCCACCCAATGAACAGTGCGCCAGTTAAGAATCTTTAGTAAAATCTTATGATGGTACCACCGTTGGGGGCATATTATCAAGAATGGCGTTAAAATTATCGCCGCTTTGCAGTAGGAAACTGCCGCTAAAGCGGCGATAATGGGCTTGATATTATGCCCTTGAGCGTTCCAATAGAAGCCCAGGTTCACACCAGAACATGGGCTTCTATTGGAATTCTCAAGGGCATATTATCAAGCCCATTATCGCCGCTTTAGCTGCAGTTTCCTGCCGCTAAAGCGGCGATAATTTTAACGCCGTTCTTGATAATATGCCCCTTGGAGTCTTGTGCTTTTCTAAACCTGAAGTGTACTTGCCTGTGTAACCAATTCATATCATGGAGTGTTTATCCAATTTGCAAACCGACCTTAAGACCCTTAACGTGGCGCTGTATGTGTAAAAGTGCACCATCTTTTCACTTTTTAAAGTAAACGTTTGGAGTGACATTTGGCGCTGCACACGCGCGCGGTCTGGTTCCTGGCGCACATGGCCAAGGTTGCAGCGCACAGAGACCCTCCACTGCCGCACACAGAGGAAATGAATTAGAGGGAACATTGCTTGACGGGGTTGTTGATGTGTGCTGCACTTGGCCCTGGCTGTACAGTCTGCATTAAACTTTTTTTTGGGCATCTTTTCTATGGGAGGTGGACTGATAGGCTATTTTTTCTAAGTCCTCACTTGCTGCCTAGCGTGCCCTTTTTCATCCCATATGGGCTTATCGCTAGGTAGGATTCATCCACTAACGCAGGAATTTTTCTCGACGTCTAGTTAATTTTATCACCGGATATTTGAGCCAGTGAGGGAAGTTATCGCTAACACGGGATAGTTTCCCGCAGTAGACAGCGATAAGGAAAGGTGCGCTAACTGCGGTTAGCGATAATTATCGCCTTTTCTTGCTAATATCCCCGAAGACTTTGGTCACATCACAGTACTCAATCGTTACCGTCTTCCAACAACCACCAAAACCATTAACAACCTTGCATGGCCTGGGTTTAGGATAAGAGTTTAGGATCATTCCCTCGACCTCTGGGACCTTACACACTATACTTTCTCGGATCGAGACAAGACTATGCTTCCAACCTTCTGAGTGCTTTACAAACATACACTGTGAGCTTGTCCCCATGCCATAGGTTACAGAGAGCACCTTTACCCAATGTCACAACAGTGCCACTAAGCCAAGAAATAGACGAATGGATGAATGCTTTGCTACTCATAATTAATGTACTATAAAATTAAACTAAGGTTGTTTACCTAAATGAACATACTGCCTTTTTGCAATCGTAACAGAATGATTTCTGTTTCTTAATTGCAAAAGGATAATGCAAAGACTGGACTTAGATTTAGCAATTTTCTATCAGCAATGGAAATTATTAACCATATGAGCTAGCTAAAAGTTCAAAATGTCTCTATACTTGAGATGGAGGAGCTAAGGGTACAAAGTGTGATTGTTATTTATCTGTTGAGCATCTAGCTACCATTTTAATATGGGAAGCAGCTTTAGAATAGTTGTTTTGAAGATATGCCCTCTCTGACAGTGGTGTAAGGCAAGCTGATGCCCCCTCCCCTGAAGAATTTGATGAGAGGCATTTGAGACTCCCATATCACACAGACATTCATTGGTCTTGGGCTCGAAGGGTTCCCCGGGCGGGGTGGGGCAGCTGAAGGGTTGTGGGCCCTCTGTGCCACACAGGTGCTGTCCCCTGCTGCACTTGGACACTCATAGGAACATAAGGAATGCATGCATACACTGGTCAATGCTTACACTCACATGTGTACACATACCCAATCGCGTGCCTTCCATCATAGTTCTAGATTCGGGGCTCTTAGTCTACTCCACCCTCTTAGGGGCATATTTACAAGCTGGTGATAAAAAATTAATGCCGCTTTTGCAATAATTTTATCGCCTAATTAGCAAGGCCACGCTAACGCGTGAAACCTTGCTTTAGCTTCGGGATTCCTAACGCCCAGCTTTGCATCTCTAATGAGATGCAAAGTGGGCGTTTCTGACCTAACATGACAGGAGAAATGTTCTATCATCAAGCCCCACGCTATGAAGCATAGCGGCAGGAAAAGTAGCGATAACCCCTGTTATCGCTACTTTCCTTACGCCTGCTTCAGGACTGATTTAGCCATGATGTCCTATGGAGGGTGGATATCATGGCTAAGTTTGTGAGTCCCTATCAGCAAGCTAACGCCACACTACGTGAGATTATCGCTGGGTTTCCAGCGATAATCTCACGTTAGGCAGTTAGCGCTAGGATTTTTATCGCTAATGAGATAAGCGTTGCTAATAGCACGCTATCTCAGCGATAAAAATCCACGCTAGCCGGCGATAATTATCCTAGCGCTAATTATCGCTGGTTGTTGCTGATATGCCCCCAAGTTCTGTTGTGAGATTCTTTTTATAAACAGCAGGTGGGTCTGGCAGCAGCATCCCAGAAGCCATGGGTACCACACGGGCATCTTTATCACTCATTCCATGTGTATGTCTGCGGGGCTGTGCTTGACTTTGACTTGACTTTGCGTCCACATATGAGGCTGAAATCCACAGCAGTGTCAAGCAGCATTTACCAGGTCATTGAAATGGTGACACGTCAAAGTTGTACAGGGGAAGACTGGGCTATAGGGCAACTAGGCAGCGCCCGACGGACTGGTCTGGCAGGTGTGCACCGGTGTTATGACTGTTTTGGGCCTGTTTTGCGGTCTGCTGGGCCGGTTTTTTATGATGATGTTACTGATGTTAAAACAAACTTTGCCTGCAGCAAGCACAAACCCATGCCTTGCACAAAGCTGATGCAGCTTGTTTTTACAAGCTCGAATCTGTTCTACTTGTTAAACACGGGTCACGTTTTTAGTTCACCAATATGGGCCACTTTTATTTTAGTGCCTGGGCCTATGTTCGATCTCACTTCGAACCTGAAGCTATCAGCTTGAGGTTGTGTGTGGGAGGCTTAGTAGGTACTGCGTGCTGTGCAACGTATTCCAACTCATGTCAGACATTGGTATGGGAATGCTTTGACAAATGATGCGCTGTCCCTCATCGCCATGCTGTCCACAGGCTTACAAACTCCTCGAAGAAGCTCTGGCTTGTGGCTCTCACCTTCTCACTCAAGTGAACATGTGTTCATTCAAGGCAACATCTCAGTACAGACGTCCAGCATCCAACATTAAAGGCAGTTCCAGTCTCACACAAGTAATGCAAAGACGTGTTCTGCAACTTGCCCCTACCACGTGTGCCCTGTCACTCAGCACGCCCCCCATCTCTGTTAAACTGCCTTGTTTTGATACATGTCTCATATTTCTTCTGGGAGAACTGAAATACAATCGAGTCTTACAGCACTAATATTTTGTCAATATGCCTGTCTTAATTCAGTCTTCTCTCGCCCCGCCACTGTCAGCTGCGTCAGGATGTGGATTCTGTTTGAAGGAAGATGGACTATGTCAAGTCGAATGATGTTGTGGCTGGGGGTAGATCAACGATAGGGGTAGAGGAGCTGTTTAGCCAGGTTTCTGTGAGGATCATGCTATCAGGCTCATTTGTGAGGATGAGATCGTAGATATCAGGTGCATGTTTACTAGTTGATCTGCAGTTAAGAAGTATGCACTTCTGCTGGCTAGTAGAAAGCTGAAGGGGCTCTCGGGGATGTCAATGCACTTGAGGTTGTCACTATTTATACCTGTGTGGTAATATGGGGATTCTCTGGTGGGGTTAGCTTGAATGGCTTGGATTTGACCCAGGAAGGTCTTGTTGTAGGCTATTGTACTGGTAAATAAGATGAGTAGGTCGCTGATGTCACTGTTAGATAGATTGGCCTTCGTCTTCTGGGGCGAGATGCGCCATTTGGGAGGGGTAAAGTATTGGGTTTAGGATGCACAGTGAAGGGGTCTAGGGAAAGAGATGAGCCTGTTTGGGAATTAGACGATGACCCTAGTGTGTCTGAGCATGGGAAGATGCTCGATAGTGTGGGGTGTCAGTTTCTGGAGGATATCCCTGAGGAGGTGCAGATAGGTCGAGATCTCATTGAGGCGAGCTTCCAAATCAGTGTGGTGACAGTTGGATAAGGTTTGCGGTGAGAGTTCCTGTCAGGGGAAGAGTTCTCGAGGGAGAGCCGGTTAATCCGATACAGTGTTATTATGGTCCCTGAGAGTGATTGAGACAAGGTGGTCTTGAGGGGGGCTAATCTGAGGGGAGAAGGGAGTCAAGGTTGGGACGAGGGTAGGGGGGTGTGAAGGCTGCGCTTAGGTTGAGGACGATGAGAGTATGCTTGAGTTGTGTGGTATAGGATCCAAGGATGGTGGATTCTTGAACTCGGTATCAGCTGATGGCCAGCTTGGATGAGGCTTACAGGGTAATGATTTGGGAGGGGGATAGAGCGGGTGGGCGGGAGAGGTTACAGCGGTGATGGATCCCTGGTGTAACAGAGTGGGGCCGGGGGAGAGTGGGCAACTAACCATTTGGTTTGAAGGACCTGTTGTGGGTGAAGGTTCTGGTGATGATAGGACAGGGGACTGGTCGGGGTAGATATCATATAAGGTCTGGGGAGGGTTATGTGGTGTTGGAGACACCTAGGAGATAAATTGAGGTGTGAGAGTGAGATCAAAACGATTAGGGTGAAATGAAGGGGGATGAGAGCTCTTATTATTCACAGCTTTCCTGAGAATAGGGAAGATCTTGTTATGTTATGTATATTTGTAGAGCGCATGGCTACTCGAAGGTGTCCCAGCGCTAGCCGAAAGAGAGGCAGGTGACAGCAGATTAGTAGGAGGGGTTTGAAAAAAACAAGTTTTCAGAAGCTTACGGAAGGGAAGGAGATTTGGTTCCGATCGTAGGCGTGGAGGGAGCGTGTTCTAGAGCTTGGCGGAAGTAAAGCAGAAGAAACGACCACCACTTCTCATCCTGATGATTTTTGGGACCGCAGCTAGGTAGGGACTGGATGAACGAAGGAGTCTATTAGGGTGGTAAGGGGAGATGATGGCTTGGAGGATGGGGGGGCCTTTCTTCCAGAAATATTTTTGGGCGATACATAAAGACTTGAAATTTATTCTGGCCGCAACCGGGAGCCAGTGCAGGGTTTTCAGAGCAGGCCTTGCGGAGTGGCTGTTGGGAGTCATGCATCTGTGCTGCACAATTCTGGATGACTTGCAGTTTATTTGTGGTGGCCCTAGCAGCTCCTGAATACAGAGCATTTCCATAGTCGAGGCGAGAGAGGATTAAAGCCTGGACCATGAGTCTTCTTGCTGAAAAAGGGAGGAGCGGAAGGACTTTACCGAGCATCCGCAGGATGCCATAGCAGGATTCTGCTAGTTTACTTGCCTGATGATCAAAAGTGAGTGACTGATCTAGCACATGCATAGACTTTTGATGTGATTTTTGGGTGTGGGTGGAGGGCCGAGAAAGCTTGGCTTAGCTAGGCCGATGCCAGAGATGGGTGAGTTGCCCAGCATCATAAGCTCTGTTTTATCTCCATTTAGTTTGACGAAGGAGAGTTCCATCCATTTGGCGACTCTCTCCAGGCAGGGGCCTAGACTGGACGAGGTGGATCCCGGGTGGTTTAGGGCCACCGCTAACTGGGTGTCATCGGATGAGCCCTGAGGGACGCTGCAGCCAAGTGGGATTTGATCTGACGGGTTTTCCCCTTCAAATACTTGAAAGCTCCTGTCCTTGAGGAAGGACTGTAGCCAGGTGATGACACTACCTGATAGACCAACATTCCTCAATCTGTGGATCAGGATGTCGTAGTTAATAGTGTCGAAGGCCGAACTGAAGTCCAAGAGCATGATGGTCGTCGATCCTCCTTTGTCTAGGATCATTATGGCCTTTTCAACCACTGTGAGTAATGTGGTTTCAGTTCCGAGTTGGGGGCGAAATCCAGTTTGAGACGGGTGGAGTATATTATTAGATCCAAGAAAAGCAGAGATAACGGAGTTAACGTGCTTTTTTTTTAGCATTTTGCTGATCCCGGGGAGAAGGAAAATAGAGCGATAATTTCCAAGTGTATCAGGGTCAAGACTGGGTTTCTTCAATGGTGCCCTCACTATGGCATGTTTCCAGGGTGGGGGTACTAATCCAGTTGAAATGGAGGAGTTTATCAGCTTCAGCAACACTGGGAAGATTATATCCCCAGCTTTACTAAAAAATTGGGGCGGTGTTGGGTCATTGGGAGAGCCAGATTTTACTGAGGCACATATATTCACTAGGGTGTCCATGTCTATCAGGGGAATTTCACTGAGAGAGTGCTCACCGGATATGGAGTGCTCCGTAAGCCGCTGATTGATGGAAGGAATTGTAGATATCCTTGATCTTATTAGAGAAAAACTCTGCAAGTTCGTCACAGCGTACATTTGATCTGTCTGGTAGAACATCCCTGACTGTTAGTTTTAGAAGGTGCTTGGCGATCTTAAAAATTTCACGTGGGGCGTTTGAGGCAGAGTTGATTCTTTCCTCATAGTATAGCGCTTGTGCCTCCTTCCTTTTGGATTGGTAAATTTTAATAGAGTCCCTGTAGATCTGTTTGCTTGTTGTATCGTACTTTCTTCTCCATTTCCTCTCGAGTTTTTTGCAGATTTGTATATACTCATGCAGTTGAGAGGAGTACCATGGAGAGGGGTTGTTCCTAGTTTTTTTATGGATAAGTTTCTTACGTATAACTAGGTCAAGGGAGGATTTAATCCATTGGCTAAATTGGTAATTTGCGACCGTGGGGCAGGGATCTAGAGTAGGTATGTAATTTATCAGAGCTGCATTCCAGGAGTCCAACGGGACGTTGGACCAGGAATGTTTCCAGCTACTGGTTGTGCCAGTATTAATGGGGGGTTTTGATATTTCCCAAGAGAAGGGGACCAGGAAGTGGTCCGACCATGGTAATGAGACTGGGTCTCTGTCTGAAAGTTCATTGCAGTTGGAGACAATGGGATCTAGAAGATGCCCTTTTTCATGGGTGGCGCTCGTAACATTTTGCTTTATCCGGAGAGCCAAAAGATTTTGGGTTAGTTCGGTCGCTACTAGGTCTGAGGGGTCATCGAAATGCAAATTGACATCCCCCAGTATAGTAAAGTTAGAAGGGGAGCTTGGCAAGTTAGCAACAGCTTCTGGCAGGATTCTAAACAGTTGTCCATGGGGACCGGGGGGATGGTATATAAGGATACCTGAAAAGATATGAGTTGAAGAAAGTGAGATGGAGAAGGAGAAGTTCTCACAGTCAGGAAGGATATTGGGGATAATGTGGCATTTATAACCTTCTTTTAGAATAATGGCAATGCCTCTTCCCCTCCCCTGTTCCCGATCTTTCCTCTGGATATGATAACTCGGTAGGAGACATTGGACTAGGTCAGGTTTCCGTGAGAAATAGCGCGTCAGGGCTAGGGCAAGATAGAGATTTGCATGGCATGTTTGGATAAGGATCTGCAGTTAATAGACATCATTTTGTAGACTGTGGAGAAGGCAGTGACCCAGCAGGGTTGAGGTGGAGGAGGTAAAGTATAAGAACATTGAGGACAAATCAAAATGTCCATAAGTGGACAAATGGAGTGAAGGCAATTCTTACTGGGAGACATCCTCAATCTCAAGAGTAACTCTGAGGAGTATATGGGGCGGTGAGGACTGAAACCGGCAGGGGGGGTGGCCCCTGGCCCCGGCTGGATGCAGAAGGGTGCAGATGGGCTTGCATTGGTCACGCCGCTGGCGTGCTCCTTGCGCGCGTCCACTGTGCGTCAGCGCCATCAGCTAAGTTTATACCCAGAAGCCCTGATGGGAGTTGGAGTAAGACTAGAGCGTCTCACCTCCAAAATGGCTGCTGTGTAGTGGCCCAAGGGAAGAGGGAGAAGCCCACTTTCTGGAAAGAAAGAGAGAACAACTCCCTCCACTCACACAGCAGCCTAGCTGCTGTGGTGGACCGTGGGGCGGAGCAACAGGGGACCGATGAAAGAAATGAGGAGGTTAAAGTGCATGCGGCAGGGAAACAAACAGATGAAATTTAGACAAAGCTAAAAGTTATGTTATGTTATGTTATGTTATAACAATTTATAAAGCGCAACAGCTGCCCCAACAAAGGGGCGTCCCGGCGCTCCTGACAAGGACTAAGCCCTCAAGACACCTTCCAACACAGATTAAACTTTGGGGAAGAGATGGGTCTTAAGGGCCTTCCTGAAAGGCAGATAATCCCTTAGACTGCGAATAAATGCTGGTAGAGAATTCCACAGCCTGGCTGCCTTATACCTAAAATATCTACCTCCTGCCCTGGTTTTCTTAACCCGTGGCACCTTCAACAGGTTTTGACTAGAAGATCGAAGTTGGCGCGTGGGCTCATAAGGCTGGATCAGGTCTGTTAATATCTGTGGGGAAGCCAGCTTCCATGCCTTGAAGACCACACAAAGTGCCTTGAACTCTACACGTCTTTCCATAGGCAACCAGTGTAGTCTTTGAATTGCATCCGAGGCAGAGCTAGATCTACGTAGACCTAGCAACATTCTAGCCGCAGCGGTCTGGACTCTCTGTAAACTGTGGACCTCAACCTTATTGGCCCCCAAATAGAGAGTCGAAGCATAGTCCAGCCGTGACAGGATTGTGGCTTGAATAATCAGCTGTCTAGTAGGGGCATCAAAGAACTTAAAAATAGACTTAAAGCTCCTAAGCAGCCCAAAACATGTGCCAGCCCCCTTCTTAGTCTGGGTTTGGTAGTTAAGATTGCTATCTACCCAAACACCGAGGTTTTTCACCACTGTCTTTGGAGGGGGTGCATGTCCAAGGCTCTGGGGCCACCAATCATTACTCCAAAGACCCTGGTCTTTCCCCGTCAGCAGAATTTCCGTTTTCTCAGCGTTTAGCTGTAAGCAGTTGGTGGTAAGCCAATCCGCCACTGCTGCCAAATTGGTGCAGAAGCGGGCGGCGTCTAGGCTATTACCCCTAACGGTATTGCTAGACAGGGCTACCACCAACTGTGTATCGTCAGCATAAGAGACAAGGGTCAAACCACGGCTCTTTGCGAGAAGAGCCAGTGGCAGCACGTAGATATTAAAAAGCAAAGGGCTCAAAGATGAGCCCTGAGGTACACCTTGTCTCACCTTGAAAGTCCCTGAGGAGAACGGGGGCACAGAGACCTCGAAATTCCTATCCTCTAGGAAGGATGCCAGCCAGCGTAAGGCCAAGCCATTGATCCCAACCTCCTCTAATCGTCTCAGCAAAATGGCATGGGACACGGTGTCAAATGCGGCACTCAAGTCTAGCAGGATTAATGCCGCAGTGTGCCCATTATCCAAAGATGCCCAAAGATGTTCTGTCACGGCCAACAGTGCTGACTCAGTGCTGTGACCGGGGCGAAAGCCATTTTGCGAGGGATCCAAGATGTTATTAGAGGACAGGAAGTTGGAGAGCGTGGCATTGACATATGTCTCCAGAATCTTTGATGCCCAAGGTAGGCATTCTTTATTAAAGGCAGGACTTTGGCTATCTTCCAAGCAGTGGGCACGATTCCTGTGGTCAATGAAGCATTTAAGATGTCACACAGAGGGCCCTGAATTGTAGGAAGAAGCTTAAGAAAATGACCCGGCCTAAGCGGATCAAGGGGAGAACCAGATTCTATTTTAAAATAGAGTGCCTCCAGCTGGGCAGGCACGATCAGCGGGAACTTATCCAATGAGCAGGCCGTTGCCTCTACCGAATCAGTGGATTGTATTGACGCAGGAAATTGTTTATAAATCTTTCCACTTTGGAAATGAAATATGCCGCTAAATCATCGCATTGCTTATTGGATGAAATAAAAGGCTCCGTAGGAGCTGTCGTTAATGAGGCAACTAAGGAAAATATACATTTAGCCTTATTCCCACTGCCTGCAAGTTGTGACGCATAGAAAGTGGCTCGGACCACCTGGATCCTTTTTTGGTAGTTCTTAATAGCCAAACGATATTTTTCTTTAGCCATCGGAAGTCGGAATCCCTTCTCCAAGTGCGTTCAAGTTTTTTGCAGTCCTTTCGCAATACGGCAAGTTCTTCGTTATACCAGGGGCTGTAGCTAGATTTGCGGAATGGTTGCCATTTTTCCGGGACTAGCTCGTCCAAGGGCTGTCTGATCCAGGTAGAAAAGGCAGTATATGCCGTATTAGGGTCCGCATTAGACATGGGGCAGGAGGTCCCCAATTTTTCAGCGTAATTAGCCCAGTCGAGCTTATGCCATGCTCTCTTGCATGTGAGGTGGCAGCAATCCTTAATTCTAGCCCCTTTGATTGACAGATACATCATGATCAAATAATGATCAGTCCAAAGCAATTTTAATGGGGCCGCTACAGACAAGAAGTTCAAGTTGGTAAACACTGGGTCTAGAAGATGACCCGCCGTGTGAGTAGAACCTTGCACCAACTGAACCAATTGACAGGCCCAAAGGTCTGCTATAAAATTAGCTATATCGGGATCTTCTATATTATCTAGGTGGAGATTTAAGTCACCCACAATAGTAAAATTGGCCCACCCAAGTGCCAATCTGTTCACGAGCTCTACACAGGCTGCTCTAAATACGCTCGAGCTCCCTGGTGGTCTATAGATCAAGAGCCCCGCTAACGTATAATTTTGCGAGATAGTGATTTTGAAACTTGCACATTCACTACCCGCCAGAATTTGTTTCTCCAAATTACAAGTAAGGTAAGATTTAAAAACAACCGCTATACCCCCACCCCTGGTCTCTCTATTCACGGTCCTAATACTGTAACCAGCGGGGAGCGCTAAGAGAGTTTCAGGCATGGTACTATCGGTAAGCCATGTTTCTGTAAGAAAGCAAATATCGGGGGAATAGTTCTCCAAAAGGACAAAAATTTCCTCGTGGTGCTTAACCAGCGAACGACAATTAAGGGAAAGAATCGCTATCTTCCTCATCTTTTCAGCATGTCTGATATTAGTAGGACAAAAAATGGCAGTAGAATGTCTGTTTAGTGAAGTATACCGACAGGCCCCGCAACTAAAAGGACCCTCATGAGCCTCTTGCCCAGAGTGAGTGCACTTGTCACCGATATCTCTTAGTGCTAAAATAGATTTGCGCCCCAAACGTTTCCTTACCGTAGTAGCTTCTACAGCATCTCTGGCACCTGGCAGCGGTCTGGCGCGGACAGGCGCAGACGGGCTTGCTTCTGGCGCGCCTCCAGCGCGCCGGTGGCGCGCCCGCTGCGCGCGCGCATCTGTCTCAATAAATATCTGAGGCCGAAGAAACACTAGTGCGCCAACAGCCCAAAATGGCGGCCCCCGGTGTCTTAAGGAACACAGAAGAAGGACACCAGGTCAGTAAGGAAATGCTAAATAAAACTTTAAAAACCGAATGAAAGCAGCCAGACTAAACTAATGTAAAATAAGGGACCAAATGTACCCTTTGTTAAATCGTTTTTAAAGTGCAAGTGTGCCTCATAAAATGCAGCAGCAGCAGTAACAGAACTTAGCAGCAAAAATCGTGGTCTAGAACAGGAAACAACCTTCTGTCAGTTACCCCCAGTAATTGCTAAAAAGGCAAGAAAAAAACTGGATAAAACAAGTTTTGAGCCCGTTTTAAATCGGAGCAACTGACACCAGCAGCGCTTTGTGCACTACCTGCTCCAAGCTTATTCTGAGCGCATCAGCGCCATTGGCTAATTCATTATAGTTAAATTGTCATTCGAAGCTTGGATTAAGATAATACCATTGTTGTAGAGGGTTATGGTGGCAGACGCATTGAAGAAGGGCGAAGCCGAAGCAGAAAGTTTTAGGCCGTATGGAATTTTCTTGGTGCCAGTGATACGAAGCGTGGAGTGAATGTCCTAGCAACTCCATTCCTAGGGAAAGGCAATAAATTGAACTGCGTCCAGAACGGCTCAAATGAAAGGGAGGGTCTGAGAAAGAGTTACGTTGCTAATGAACCCCGAGGATGATAGGAGGTTCACTATCATCTGGAGGTTGTTGATGACTGTCTGGGGCAAGCCCACTTTTAACAGTCAGCTGTTGAGGTTGGGGAAGACTGGAACCCCTGACCTCCGCTGGTGAGACCAAAGGTGAGCACAGCAAACTGGCAATTCCACAAGTAGCACTGATGGGTCTGCTGGATGGTTGAATGGAAATTAGCATCCTGCAGGACCAACATCACCATTCAGTCTCCAGAGTCCAGGGCAGACAAAACCTGGGCCAGCGTGAGCATCTTAAATTTTTGGGAATGACAATCATGACCTACTTCTGGCACACACCCTCTCAATAGCCCATTTGCTCAAAAGGGCTTGCACTTCCTGCCACAAAACGAGCAGATGGTACTACGTCAGACTTTGGGGGGAGGGGAGTTGAATGTGCTGCGGAATTTAAAGGAAGGGTAGGGCATACCCCTTCCTAACAATCTGCAGGCCTGCCAACCCAGCAAAAATGTCCAGCTCCTGCATTCCTGCATCCCGTCATGTGGCTTTGCTTCACTAAGGTCATGCTAAAGAGGTTCAACAAGTGGGGCAGCAGGTGGGAAGTAGACTAGGTGGCCTGATGACCTTGACCGTGGGGGCGGTGGCACCACAGCCTCAACTGTGAAACTGCTGGGCACCTGGTTGAGGTTGGATTGGCTGATGATACTGAATGCCTGTGCCAAAGCTGCTAAAGGAGCGACAGGGCTGATGCGGATAGCACAGATAAGCCCCAGGAGTGTGCCATGGACCTATGCTCCTAGAGTGGAATCTGCCTTGTCCTAAAACAGACAAGCCCTGTCAAAGCGCATGTCCATGGGGGACGACTAGACATCACCTGAAAAAACGGTAGACTGCAAGCAAGTGTGGCCGCGAATGGCCACTCTTGTGCCACTGGCCCGCCTAATGGATTTGGTGGTGCCCAAGCCACAATTAATTATGAACATGGCTGCATCACAACCGTCCTGTATACTCAAAGAAAGTGATTGACTCCTTTAAGAATTCCCACAAGGCCGGGTATAGGGTCAATCTGCTGTCAGGTAGCCATTGCAGCACTCTCCGTAGCCACTGGTGGGACTCGGCCAATGAGGAGGCATAGATTAAGATTTCACCACTCACATTTTGGATGTCAACGTGCCCTGACAGAACCTCTCTCACCACATTCCACAACACCTCTGCAGCACCAGAGATGCTGAAGTTCAGATACTTGCATCTATGGAGCCTTAAGTGAGTCAAAAAAGAGGCAATGTACCATGACTTTAGTGCAACTATGATCTTGTGGTAGCTTGAGCGTAAGTCAACTTTCTAAAACCACCTAGCCTTACTAAGCTCTCCTAAGATGTTATCAATAGTGGATGTAATTCACCGATCTTGCTTAATGACCATGTTGGTAGGACGTAGGTCTACACACATGCAAACTTCTCCAGACTCGTTGGGCTTTCAGGTGACCACTTTGGGGGACATCCATGGTGTGGGTCCCTCAATCGGCTCAATGATGTATGATCCTTCTAGCTTCCTCAGCTCTTCCTCTACTTTTGGCCAGAGATGGAATGCAACGCATCGGTGGCACAGACAAGTACGCTGCATGGTGGTGTGTATGTGCAGCCATACTTGCTTTCCCTTAAAGCAACTTATTGATTGAAAGAGGCCTTCAAGTTTTTTCATGAATATATTGAATGCAAACTTTAACAGCTGCAGTTTTTGTGCTATATGGTAGCTCAGGAACGTCCCACTGCCATTTTAAGTCACATACTGCTTTGCACCAACATCCCTGCCAGAGGCAATGGTTTCTGGTGGCTGAATGCACTGACTTTCACCTTTGTTAGCTGTAGGGCAGACAGTTCTTCGAATGTGTCGAATTGCTGTATGGACATCACGTTGATGGATCGCCCAGTGTCGATAATTACAACCAGGGGTCTCTTTTCCATGGTTACTTGGCATTTTGGAGTTGTCTGAGCTTTCTGTTGGCTCTGCCCCAAAGACAGGCAGTACAGTGCCATCGGCCACTTCCATCCTTGGTGTATCTGTCAGATGCTGCATGTCTTGCGAGTGCCCAGCCCCAGCTCCGATGCATCAGCAGCACCAAATCACCCCACCTGACGGAACTGTTGCGGGAGGCTGCATGGCTCCTGTGTATGCTGGGAGGTACCTCCTGCAATTTCAGCAGCGCTCTGGACATTGCCAGGTTTACAAGTACCCTTCATCACCAGTTATAATATCCATCCCAGGTCACCCATTGTGGACAAATAACCACAGTACACTGTTGGCTTGCAGTAATGTAGTCACTATTTTAAATACCCTCAAACGCATGCAGAAAGACTATAAATAGGAAGAAGCCACATCATTAGTCATACCACATACTATCACACCCATAAACCTGGCCTAATATGAGTAGTGGAAACATACTAGGATGCCACTCAACACTCTGCTCTGCCTGTGTGAGTAACACTTGCACTGATGCTATGTTTTGTGCGTGTGATATTGAAGCTTGCACTTGTGCTATGTGCACTGTACCTTTGTACTGTGAGGGAAGCTTGAAATAATGCTGTCTTTACTGTACCAGTTCATGTGTGTGAAGACAGCTGCGCTGACTGGATACCTAAGAGTATGTCACTGTCATCAAAGCCGGGGGTTTACATAAGGCACACAGGTGAATGCAAACCCCACCTGTATGCGTTGGCTGCGGGCTGACCCACTGCAATGGCTTAGCAGTGTGCTATCTCCATTATGCAGGGAAGGAGAAAATAGAGTGCAGTGGGTCCCCAAACACTATGGCCCTTGCATCCCAAATGGACTACAATTAGGGTGCAAAAATAGAGTGCAGTGGGTCCCCAAACTCTATGGCCCTTGCATCCCAAATGGACTACAATTAGGGCGCAAAAATAGAGAGCAGTGGGTCCCCCGCACCCCTGGCAGCCAGTGCTACTCCACTTGCTGCACTTGAGCTGATTATGCTCCTGCTCACTAGTTGCTTTGTGTTGAGATAAAGGTGGCAAAGCGGAGCACGTTAGTGGGTGGTGGGTCAGTCTCTCTGCACTATAGCTCCAAACGTGGGATTTCAAACTCTTGCAGAATCCTTTTAAAGCTGGGAGCATTGGTGTAGAGTCAGCCACATAATGAACTGGTGTCGTCCAAGATGTGCTTATTTCACAGAAACATAGGCTGGAGTGACTCAGTCCAATGCCAACGCTGCCAGCCTCACAGAGGTTCAACCCTGGAAAATATTATTTCAATTGCCGTCTAGACCAGTCAGGATATCTGATGAATACAAGTGACAACAAAACCCCTTGCAGTGCTGTACTGGCTGCTAAACGGGACAAATACCCCTCAAGCTCCTCAGCGGCACACTTGGTAGCTCAGTGAATTCAATGATGACATCATCAGTGCTAATATTGATGAAATTGTGACAAAGATACTGCCCCTAGTGATCTATAACAGTATTGCAAAAAGCCAGTAACAGCCTCAGTGTTCACATAACCTCGTCTAGTACTATTCACAGTTTTTTGCCATTCATTGCACCTTGCATTGGTGACAGGCTTAATTTAGATCTTTTGGCTGAGGTGAGGCAGTTTTCGCCGACTCTCCATTCTTTTTGGCAGCCGACCCTTGCACTCTGTCGCCCCAACTGTAAGAAATTGGCTTGCTGAAAATCCTACTCAAGCAACAACCACATTCTTTGTTGGGGTGGCCGGTAAAAGTCACTAAATTGACCTGTGCTTAACCTGCTGGTTGCTTGGCACAAACTCTGTCAGGCCTATTAACCTAGAGGACCTGTATGCAATGAAAAGCCCTGTCGGGGCGAATGATATATGCGCCTAAGTCTCACCGCACTACGTGAGCACAGTGATAGCTCAGAGACCTCTGGGACTCGAACCGGGCCACATACCTGGCGTTTGCCGTTAGCTGGTCTGCATGTCAGATATATTCCTGATGTTGCTAAAAAGTGTGTTTTTCCAACTATTTCCATAGAGTTGTATATGTGCTCTGTCATATTCACATTGACTTTAATGTATGTCTTTTTTCACCCCTTCACTGAAATAAATAGGTAAACTCTGTATTAGTGCAGATTAACTGTTGCCTTTCAGAAGAACTATGATTAGCCGTTGTAAATATATGTTTTTAAATTGTATTTCTTTGTAATTAATAATTGACCAAACTTGCCAGGTGTATGTATGTATATATTTAACTATTTGGTTGAAAACGTAACAAGAGATATGATTTGTTGATTTTATTTACTTATATTCTTTCCTATATCATTTTATGCCTCTTACAGTTATTATGCAATAGACGGTCCCCTGATGAAGGCAGCTTTGCCGAAACGCGCGTAGCCTCCATCCGCCGCTTTGCTTCCATCGACTACCTTATTGACCGTATTATCATTTTCTTAGGATATGAATCTTTATTAAATTCAGAATCACTGTTCATTATTTTGAAATTATCACTGTTCCTGTATATAGCTACTTTATCTTTTTTGTAAAATAAAAACAAATAAATGATCATAAAACACCTAAATATGCCTTTCTGGATCTATATTTGGAACTGTATTGATTAACTACGTATAGATATATACCTGGTAATTATTGGCAGTTTTAGTTAAATTTGCTATTGTCCTTTATCTAATACTGCATGTCAGACTATGCAGAGCTGACGCGCTGGTCCCGAGACCTTTCCTTCGCTAGACATCCTCCTCTCTGTTTTCAAACCCGCAAGCCTCGGTTTATATGATAAGAAATGCCTTACTAGAAAACAGCAGCTGGGTCTCCCTGTTATGTCTATGTGTTAGAATGTGTTAGTGACTGACCACAGAGAGAAACGGGGCACAATGCTGTTCACCTTGTACGAAATGTCCAGAATGAGTCCCAGGAAGAAGCGCCGAATAACAAAAAACATGTGCAGCCCATTTCTAAAATATTAGTGTGGCACAAAGACAAAGGCGTTACTTCGCTAAATGTGTGAAAAGCAAAAGCAGCCTACAGGTCGGCCAACCGAGGGGAGAAGCACAGTGGGCCCCAGGGAACTCGCGACAATCGCAGCCGCGCCAGTGTTTGTCCTTTCGGCTCCTAACAAACACTCCATGCGTGTGAGATGCTTCAGGTGTCAGCCGTGCTTGTCGTGGTGATTTCTAAGAAACCTGGATTGCATTTCTGCTGCTGTAGCGCCTCGATACTCCAGAGGATTGTGCCTCAGCTGCTGTTCCCCTGGCAAGCACTAATTGGATAACTTGACCGGTTTTGTTCCTCTTTGTCGTCAACACAAAGGGGAAGCAGGGAGTGGAATCTTGACAATACAGCGAAGGTGTGTATACAGCACCCACAACAACAGGTTGTGTTTCTGGTCATGTAAAGTGACCTTTGAGGGCCTATGGCAACAGAGGGTGGCACTGTGTCTCTACAGGGACCACGTGGATCCCATCCCTCCGCAGAGATATTTCCACATGCGTGTGTTTGCTTTGGAAACCTCCAGGCAGGCATCTGTGGTCTAACAGGGATGCCCCATGCTTTCAGAACCAGACAGCAGCAGCGCCTTGAAGCTCTGCATCTGTTCAGGTCAGCTGGTGCTAGAACAGCTTTTCGATACAAATATTCCAGCTCAAATTCACTTTCTTGCAGTACTAAAGGCAGTATTAATCGGATACTCTGTGCCGGAGCGAGCCTCTTACACACCAGGGAGTTGTGTAGCACCAGATCCATTCATGCATAAACACACAAGCCTCATGCCCACCTCACCGAACTCTGCTTCCGGTCTGGTGAAAAGTCTGAGTCTGAGAAAGGCGGGAGACGAGCGAAACGCGTCGGTGTCTTTGTAAGGGCTTTCAGGAGTCCAGCTTCTCCAGAGCTCGGAGGGCAGCTCTCTGCGGTCTGCAATGTTTGTTGGCGCCCACCATGGGTGCCCCCCACAGATTCCCTCACTACCACCCTTTAATAGTGCCCCCTCAAGTCTCCATAACCACAATCTCTCAGATATACTTAATTAGTTATATAGTGCCACCTATACCAGTGTAGGGTGTCAGGGCACTTAACATCACACACACACATACATTACACATATACAATCAATCATATGTGTGTAAATCAGTGTATAGGAAATGTTACATAAGCCAGAGGACTACAAGGTGAGTCACATGTCATCCATACTGGTAGGCAGTATGGTTTAAGAGTACTTGGTCTGGGGAGGCACAGACTCAGAATTTAAAACATAACCCCAGGGTTGGAAGTTACATTTAATAATTAGGATTTTTTTTTTAACCGAATTGAACCATTTTTGAAACATTAAAATAATGAAAGACTCAGGATAACATCATAGTGCTCCAATCTATACCTTGACCGTTTGCATGCAGCTCTTTGATGACAGTTATTAGCTAACTGTTCCATGTCAGGATTTTAACATCCACACTGCTAGTAACCAAATGATCTCTCTGACAAAAGCACTGACCTATTTAAACTATTTGCACTTTGTGATTGGCATGGTATGCATTCTTTGCAGCAGGCACATTAACACTCTGTGCTACTATAAAGTGAGATAAAACTTCCACAAGACAAAAGTCATTCTCTCTCCAGGAAGAACATTAATCACCGGAGTTACCCTGACATTTTTATTGTTGTATGAAAATTGCAGGCGGCCAGCAATGCAGCAACGGGTGCTTTTTAAACCATCAAATCCTTCCAAACACGGCGCCTCCTCGAAGAGTCAGCACCCGGTGCGGTGGCACCGGTCGCACCGCCCTAGAGCCGGGCCTGTCTGCATGTATGTGAATACTAGAGAAAAAGTATGTGTGTGTCAGGGATTGTGTGTGTGTCATAGAAGCCGTGTGTGAGTGGCCAAAGGCAGAAGGTATGTGTGTGTGTCAGGGATTGTGTGTGTGTCATAGAAGCCGTGTGTGAGTGGGCAAAGGCAGAAGGTATGTGTGTGTGTCAGGGAGTGTGTGTGTGTCATAGAAGCCGTGTGTGAGTGGGCAAAGGCAGAAGGTATGTGTGTGTGTCAGGGATTGTGTGTGTGTCATAGAAGCCGTGTGTGAGTGTGCAAAGGCCGGAGGTATGTGTGTGTGTCAGGGAGTGTGTGTGTGTCATAGAAGCCGTGTGTGAGTGGGCAAAGGCAGAAGGTATGTGTGTGTGTCAGGGAGTGTGTGTGTGTCATAGAAGCCGTGTGTGAGTGGGCAAAGGCAGAAGGTATGTGTGTGTGTCAGGGATTGTGTGTGTGTCATAGAAGCCGTGTGTGAGTGGGCAAAGGCAGAAGGTATGTGTGTGTGTCAGGGATTGTGTGTGTGTCATAGAAGCCGTGTGTGAGTGGGCAAAGGCAGAAGGTATGTGTTTGTGTCAGGGAGTGTGTGTGTGTCATAGAAGCCGTGTGTGAGTGGCCAATGGCCGGAGGTACTGAGACCCTCGATAGAACCAGCGAAGAGATACATGGTAAAATGATTCTCTGTGCGAGCTCCCGTCATTCTCTGGCTGCATGAGCGCGGGCTGAAGTCAATGCTGTATGACCATCCGTGAAGAAGCCCCACTGATGCCCACCCCAGACGAGCCCAGCAGCAGGTGCCAGGATCGCCTCCTGATGCAGTGAACACTCAGAGGACCTGACTCGGCCACTTTCAAAAGTCAAGGCCCCGGGTCTACGCTGTGCTCACAAGCTTCAGTGGGAACCTGCAGTGTGCAATGTGCAGTAACAGAATGATCGTTCATTTAAAACATACATTAATGTATCATAATGCTGAGGCCTCATTTACAATATTCTGCCATCGGACAGCGCGCCAAGCCATCCTGCTGCACTGCCCTGTGGCAGAAGAAAAGGGCAGGAATGCGGCCGGATCTATCCTTACAGCACACCCCTGCCCTCTTGCCCTGTGCTGGGGCTCAGTTGCCCGCCATGCGCCAAAGCAGGCACCGTTGCACCATGGTGAAGGGTGCCTGCATTGTAGGGATGATTCTTTTCGTGCAGGAAGGGACACCTTCCTGCACGAAACCAATCAATAGAGGCAATTTCCTCTTTCTGTGTGTGCTGTAGAATGCTGCAGAGGAAAACAACTGGGAGAAGTAATGTTAGTTCTCCTCCTTGCGCCTGCCCTATGCCACGCGGGGGCGGTGTAGGCTTTTGATACATTTCCAGGTTTAAATGCTTGTTGTAAATCTGGGAATGTGTCAAATGCCATGGGTGTTGCATAGGAACACCCACCGTAACGTCCATGGCACGCCTCCCCACCGTAGTGCGAGGCAACGCAGCGGCTTGCGCTGCGTTGTGCCTCACTCCCCAGCTACAAGGCCATGAAAAGCCACGCAGGGTGGCTTTATGTGGCCTTGTAGATATGGCTAAGCCTGTGTGTCACTGGAACGTCACAAAAAGTGAGCTTCCGGCGGGTCACAGGGCTTGTAAATGACCCCCTTAGGCTTTACTGGTCTTCAAGCTGGTAGAAAAACGCCGATGCAATTGATTATTAAAATGTAACCGCACACGTTAAGGCACACATGAGCATTATCATTTTCATGGTAAACATATATACATTAAGGCACATATACCGCTAAGTCCACAGACCTATCATACCCTGGCTGCCAGGCTGACTTTGGAACTGACATGCAACGACTCTGCCATCATCTTTTAGCTCTACATTGGTTTCCATTGGTATGTTCCTGTGCGACCAAGGGGTAAAACTTTAGAACACGGTGCCACTATGCCTCTACGACCAACTCCATCACTCCATCTTTCATACACCTGCATACCTAAGGCCTGATTTAGAGTTTGGCGTATAGGTTATTCTGTCATAAATGTGATGCATATCCCGTCTGCTTTATTAGAAGAGCCTTATGTCCTATGGCAGTTATGATAAGATGGATGTGATTACTGGACTTTGAGACCTTTTTAAATGAAGAGTGACATTTGTTTTTCTGCTGGGAAGCTGCAAATTAAGTACTAGATAGATTCCCAGCTCCAGATTTGCTCAAAGTTGTGTGATCAATAAACAAAGCCTGTTTAATTCAGCAAAAGTGAACAAAGACTACAACTCCCAGGATGCATTAGGCTGTTAAATGTGTATTGAGTATGGCATGGGAGCACGGGCATGCAGTGATTTGTCAACTGGCTGTGGATGTCACCTTCAGGAGAGTTTGTGCTCTGCACGCTCCTGTTCACCCCCTTAGATGAAGGCTAGTATGTTTTTGGTCACTCCAGATTCCAATGCTTTGGCTCTGTTCTGACCTGAGTATGTATTATGTATGTGGGGGACTTATATAGTGCAGACCTAGTTTCGGAAAACTGGTGTGAGGTACAATTCAGGTAACTTTAAATTTCATTTTATTGTATTGTAATTGAATTTATATAATGCTTTATCTCCCTGATGAGGTACCGAATCATTCCTATGGCTAACTAATGTGCAGCAATAAAAATTATTTGTTTGAAATTGTGGAGCAAGCGACTTTGCAGCAGCAAATTCTTTTGCTCCTCCTTTCTTAAGAAAATGTATTGCCCCCTCTAAGAAATTGGTGTTTTAGTTTAGGGGGTGAGGATCCGCTTCATGTAATAATGACAATCCTTGTCAGGGTGAACCACTAAATAAACCTGTGCTTCAACTTCTGGGGGCAAATTTAGAAGCCCCTTGCGACACTTTTGCACCGCTGTTGCAACACTTTTGTGATGCAGCGGAGTTGTAAACAATGCAGCAAATTTACAACGTTACGCATCTAGGGAGATGCATCACCTTGTAAAGCCCTGCGTCACATTATACCTGCGTCAGGTATAATGTATGCAGGGTGGGCGTTCCCATGCAGGAAAGCCTTGCAGTAGTGGTGCAGTAAAATCTACAAGATTTCACTGCGCCACTTCTAGGACGCCACTGCGTCAAAACCCTATGCCTTCTTGAAGCAGGCGTAAGGAGTGACGTAGTGTATTCACTATAGGCCTCACCCAAGCATTGCTGGAGTTGCGTTGTGCTTGCGACACGACTCCAGCCATGCTTGACTTTTGCGGCTACAGATGCGTCAGAAGTTCTGACGCATCTGTCAATACTTTTGCCATAGTCTATGGAGGCGCAAGGCTTTCGCAGGCTGGTGCTGGGAAACTGACACATCTCCTACCTCCCCATTTCTTTCTTCTGATTTTACAGGCAACAAATGTCCTGGAATTGGTTGAGCGAGAAGTTCTACTGTGGTTACACCAAGAAAGATTTTTTTTTCAAGTATGCTGGGCCATCCACATCGAGGGCAGATTTACAAGCCCCTTGCTAAACATTTGCGACGCAGTTGCGTCACTTCTGTGACGCAGCGGCATCGAAAACAATGCGCAACGTTGGGACAAATTTGCAACGTGACGCATCTAGGGAGATGGATCACATTGTAAAGCCCTGCGTCACATTATACCTGTGCAAGGTATAATATTTTTGAAGGTTGGGCGTTCCCACGCAAGAAAGCCTTGTAAAAGTAACACAGTGAAATCTACAAGATTTCACTGAGTCACTTTTATGACGCCGCTGTGTCAAAACCTTACGCCTGCTTGAAGCAGGTGTAAGGAGTGACGCAGCACAGCAATTATGGGCCGCCCCTGAGCAGTGCTGGAGTTGCGTCGCGATTGTGACATGACTCCAGCACTGCGTCACCTTTACACCGACACATGCGTCACGCATCTGTCAATCCTTGCACCATGGTGCGCCGCATTGTAAATGCGACGCATCCATGGTGGCGCTAGTTTTTTTTTAACGTGACGCATCTTAACTGACGCATCTCTGCTGATATGCAGAGATGCGTCAGTTCTTGTAGATCTGCCCCACAGATTATTATGTGCCAGACATAAGGCCTTGAACCTAACTCTTTTCTTCACAGAGAGCCAATTAAGCTTTCGTAATGCCTCAGACACTGGCTTGACTTTAGGGATTTTCTTTAAAAGTCGAGCCACTGCATTCTGCAGGCATTGATTTTTTTTTCCCAGAGAGCTTTTGTGAGTGCCTAGATATAAGGTATTATAAAAGTCCAGCCTTCACGGCACTAAGGCAGTGACCACTGATTTTTGAAGTTCGTTTGGTATGAAAGGGAGAATCTTCCCCATCATTCGCAACAGGAAAAAGCAGGAAGAGGTGTGTTTGTTAATCTGCGCGTTGAAGGACAAATTGGGGTCAAAGATTATTCGCAGATTCCTAACAGGATATACTGCAGTGAGAAGAGACCCAAGCATCTGAGACCATCAGGCTTGATCACAGAAAACAGAGTCCTTGCCAAAGAGGAGAACTTGGGTTTAGCCAAGTTCATCCATTCTTCCGTTGTTTCGGTGCAGCTATTAAAATGATGTGCAGTTTCATCAACATCATTCGAGATGAAAATGACTATTTGTGTGTCATCTGCATACGTCACTGGGGCAAAACCAAAAGAACGGATCAATCTTGTCAAGGGCGCCACATAAATATTACTTTTGATAAGTGTGAAATTCAACTTGAGAGCAGCTAGAAAATTTGTTTAGGGACTCATTTTAATAGTAATTGAAAATACAGCTTAATCATCAAGTTGGATTTTATATTACTATTTGGGGAATTACACGTTGAGAAAGTTGCCCTTTTCTTCCCTAAAGTCCAAAGACGAAATGGTCATTGCCCAACTGTCCCCTTTCCCCTGCTGGCTGCCCTGTGGTGAGATGTGTACTGTTCCCAGACAGTGGACAAAGGACCCTGGGAGTGGGGGGTTGAGGGGAGATGAGGGGGGCTCCTCCCTTGACAAGATGGCCTGTGTGGACTGTGCCCAGCCCCTGCCTGAGCTTCAAAAGGCACAGACCTTGTCAGTAGCAGATGAAGCTGACACATAGCTCTACCTCCCCTTTGACTCTCAAGTCAGGATGACACAAAACCTAGAGGGGGTAGAGGAACTGACAAGAGCTGTTTAGAGAGCACACAGATTTGTCCTCCGCCCACAGGCTGGCGCAAGGCATAAACGTGGACCTCCACAGACCCCTCCTCAGAACACTCCTGGTCCTGTGAAGATTCAGAAGAAGAAGGACTGCTCTACTGTCTGAAAGAACCTTGTTAGAAATTGGATTTTTGGCAGGTTAGGGCATGTGCCAAAGCCAGACAGAAACTGCCACTTAACTCAGGATAAGGGAGTTACACTCCTAAAATAACCCCTACTCACCCCCTTAGTAGCTTCGCACGAGCAGTCAGGCTTATCTTAAAGGCAGTGTGTAAAGCATTTGCACATAACCAACAGTAATACTGTGTAAGCACCACAAAAGGACACCACACCAGTTTAGAAAAATATCCAATATTTTTATATACTTAATGCAAGACCAAAAACGATAAACATCTACAATACAGTACTTAAAAATCCACCGTTATCAAAAACCGCTTCAAAAACAGTTCCTTGATGTCAATAGCTCCGTCCGGGGCTATCACGGTGTTGTGAGCAAACAAATCCAAACAGTTCTGACTGACCACGGCATCGTGGGCCAGCTACGGTGCTGGGAAGACCCGCAAACAGTACCTTTTAGAAATGCAGGGCGTCGGCGACCTCTCATTGAGCTTCCAAAAACAGGGCGTCCGCAGGGACCTCGAAGTCACACGCGTTGCAGGTCGATGTCCTCTCTGTTGGAGTCAGGAGCTCTGACATCGGCAGGCGTTGGGTGCTGTGGTGCGAAGTGCAGTGGTGCGGTGTGTGGTGCTCTCAGGACGCGGTGCGAGCAGCGGCTCGGTGGAGGCGTCAGATGGCATCGTCGGTGAGACCAGGGTCGCGGTGTGAGATGAAGGCAGTGCTCGTCACGGTGCTGGCAGGCCACGGTGCAAGCAGCGTCGTCGTTGTTTCTGAAGCGCTGTCGTCGGCTGACGAACTGGAGTCAATGGCACCGGCGTCGGTAGGCCAAGGCTGCGGTGTGGGATGAGGGCAGTGCGTCGTGTAACTTTACGAGCGGTGCCATTGAACCACGGTGGAAGTAGCGGCGTCGATTTTGGCGGAGAGCGGCGTCATCTGGGAGGCCAAGGCATCGTCGTGAAGCGAGGCGGTGCGGAGTGCGGTGCCCACAGGTCGCAATGGGAGCAGCAGCTCGGTGGCGGCATCAGCAGGCATCGTCGGTGAGAACTGACCAATCTGAGCAAGAAACCGTCTATCAGCTTCTCAATTTCTACTCTAGGCCAAGACATTGTATTTCCATATTTGAGGCAGTTACCAGACCCCCTCTTATGGAATGAAATCTTAAGGGCTAGAGTGGGATGTAATCCATTTAATACATCCTGCCCGTGTTGGGCCAGGCTCCAGGATAACAGCGGTCTCTACCCCAGCCCCCTGAATGTAAAATTCAGTCTACTGCTTATAATTATGGGCTGCATTTTTAATTTTTCAAACTGTATTACATTTTTAAGAACCTTATTTTTTAAATATGAAACTGTCCAAATGGGGAAAATTGTTGAGTTGTTATCAGTAATGCGTTATCTAAATGTGGCAGTAGGAATTTCTAGTTTTTTACAGTCCGTTAAACAGTGTTTTAATGATAAACTGTAGTGAAAGGGGGTTTCTGAACAGTTATATGGGGTTAAATCATTTATTTTAACTGTTTTATGTGTTTAGACAACTGTCTATATAAACTTGTTTCCTACCTACCTACCCGACCTGTCTCCTGTTCGTTGCGACTGTCTATAGGCCCTTCTGTAGTAATCCTTCTTACAAGTTCGATTTGCTCTCCATCTCAGTAAAGTAGATATCAACGGCAAGAGGCCTACGGCATTCGCGTGCAGTAAAAATCAATATCCAAATAATGTAGCCCAGTGTTAACCTAAAGGAGACCACAGTGAAAAGGGACTTTGTATGTTTTTCCACTGCCAGGACATGTCAAACATTAAATACACATATCTTAATTTTTAAGTACCATACACTGTGCACTATTGGAATTCAGGGGGTACCTAGGGGTGATTTAATTATTAAGCATTCAAAATGAATGTTTATGCCTGGCAAACGGTTTATTTTGTGGGTTGCACAATGTGTACTGCAGCCTACTGGCAGCATTTAATTTTCAGGCCCTGAGTATGTGGTAGCATAAACTAGGGATTTGGCTCACAGATTTGGCAGGGCATTTCTCCACTGTTAAAAGCCCAGTGGCCGTATTAAAGAAATGTCACACTTATGCAAAAAAACTCGACTTGTTTTGCTCTATTCTGCTGTGTGTGTGATACAAAATATAGCATGCAAGGTTTGTCCCACTACTTATTACTGAAAAGATTTTGCTTAAGGAAAAACACAAGAAAATAGATCATGGCGCTCTTACTAAACGTGCATAATATATTTTACTGCTTATAAATAATTTGAAATGTTAATTAAGAATGACAAAATGCAGCGTTTTTAGGTCTCGGCTCAATCAATTCAGATTCCGAAGCTCTCGGAGGCGAAGTTGAAGCCCCGCCCATATTTTTGATTGGCTAGCGTCATCTTTAATGGAAAATGCTGGCTTGTGATTGCAAAGGAGGCTTCTTAGTCCCTCCTTGTTGCCGCCTTGTCTCCTTTTGGCCACACCCACTGGGATTTGATCTTTTACCAGTGGCGTGACACTCTCCCCTTTATTTGTCCCCACGCACTTTTTATTGCTCACTCTGCTTTGGCAAAGTCAGCCACGTGTTTACTTTCTCATCGTGCTTTCACTTAAAGTGAAAGCGCGATGCGAAAGTAAACACGCGGCTGACTTTGCAGTACCGCGCTTGTTGTCATTGAAGGGAATAGCATTGTGTTCTCTGTGCTTGTGTTCTTCATGTATCGTGCGTGGATGGGACAGGCAGGCTCCTGCAGAGATGGGGTGGGGGTTGCTCCACCCTCCATGGACGTCTTGAAAATAAGTCCTAAGTCATCTCCCCGTCAAGATCCTCAGCTACAAAAATACTGTCAAAGGGCAGAGGTTGCCACCTCCTGGTCCTTCCTGCCGTATCACCGGACATTGTGCGGAAGAGGAAGTGCCGCCCTGCACGACCCTCGACGCACGAGCACCGTCTTCCTCCCTGGACGATCCTCTGAAGCGCTGCTGCCGGGCTGGCGCCTCGGGTAACGGCCCCCTCTTCTTGGCGCACGTTGCCCTTTCGAGGCCTGCAGTGGTGGTGGCTTCTGTGTGTGTGATGAGTGCGTGTAGCCTGCAGTGGTGTCTGTCCTTGTGTGTGTGGCTGTGTGTCTGTGATTAGTGTGTGCAGCCTGCAGCGGTGTCTGCCCACGGATGTGCATGTATGTGTGTATATAATGGGTGTTTGTGGCCTGCAGTGGTGTCTGTCCCTGTGTGGGTGATGAGTGCGTGTTCCTGCAGCAGTGTCTGCCCCTGTATACATGTGTCTTTGTGTGTGTGTGTGGCCTGTAGTGGTGACTGTGTGGGTCTGTTTGTGTATGTTAGTGTTTGTGTATATAATGAGTGTGTGTGGGTCCTGCATTGGGGTATGTGTCTGTGTGTTTATGCGTGCGTTTATGCACGTGTGTGTGTGTGAGACAGTGTGACCGGTTGTTTACTGTGACTATGCATGGTTGTTTATATGTGCGTGCGGGTAGTAACTGGTGTGTGTTCCTGTGTGTGTGTGTGTGCAGTTGTTTATGTGTGGTTGCTCATGTGTGCACTGGTCGTAAGTCGTGTGTTTGTTTTTCAGGGCTGTTTGTAAGCATGTGTGTGGTGGTGAGTGTGTGTTTATATGCAGGTAGCGTGTGCGTTTCGAACCCGCGTCTCATTTTTGTCACGTGGACACAGTTTGTCAGTGGCTGGCGTCTCTGGTATGCTGGCTTCAGAAAACAACTTTCTGTACCAAAGAGCGGTGGAAACCAAAAATATCAAATTTTAAAAAGTGTGGCACGAGTGAGTGACCGGTGTTGCACAAGCAACTTCATAAAACACAGTTGAAACAAACGCGACGTGAAAGCGTGAGCAGTGAAAGGTGCTGTGCATGACTGCTGTTACCGTGGTGGCGCCGGTCTGCTTACTTGAAAGTGTAGTTAAAGGAGTGTTTGTATGTAACTATGAAGAAGTATCCGAGGAGGTGTTAACAGGGGCATCTTAAGGATTTTGGGGGCCCTGGGCCAAACATATTTTGGGGGCCCCTGTTCAGAACAGGTTTGAATTTATGATCCAATTTGAGCCCCTGTTTCCCACACCGTTTCCACTTCCTCAGCTGCTTTAGTGATCCAGTTTACATCCTAGGCATTAGCCTATATATTCCCGATGTAAACGGACGTGCGCAGCTGACAGTGGTAGAATTTAGTGTTTCTTACCCTGCTACTAGGTTTTTGATACTTTTTAAATTGTATATGTGTGGCTGAATTACTCTGTGCTTTTTAACAATTTCTCCTACCTACGCGCACTTGCACTTTACTTGAATCTGCTTGCCTACACCTCCTTAGTTTCTCCGATTTGCATCTCGCTTTTCCTCCAGTCCTGGTCCGCCGCAGCTGATACGCCGATTGTGTGGAGGGCTGGGGCTACTATCTGGCTCCTCACTTCCGCCCGTCAGCATCCTGGAGCCGTCCGGCGCTAGCCATGCTGCCCAGTTCCCCTCCGGTGAGTTTCTTCCACTATATTACAATAGGGAAAAACTGCTTAGCCTTAGGCGGCTACCGTTATGTCAGTGTACAGCGGCTAATCCGAGCTTGGAGGTAGACTTTCGATGCAATAAGTGCAACTTGTCTCTCCTCCAGCCCAGGAAACTCGCACCCAAGATCCTCCCACGCAACAATAAGTGTAAAAACAATAAGAAAACAGAGGACTTTTAAAGGCCACCCTTTTAAATTGTTGCTCTATGCAAAAGCATGAACCACACATTTATGACCTACTTTTAGACGAACAGCCTGATCTTTTATTTCTCACTGAGACCTGGCTGTCTGAAGCCTCCAACCCTACTATCACCTCGGCCATCCCTACGGGTTATAAAAGCCTTAGGAAGTGTAGTGTAGTTCCTATTTCCCTAATAGGCTCTGTGCATTGGAATAATATACCTTATAGCTTTGGCATAGGACTGAGGTCAGTATGCCCCTATCGAGTATATTAAACTTAATTAATTTGTACCAGCTAACTCAGAGGCCACTAGAAACTCCTTGTAAACAAGAAGGGATTCGTTTCTGGCAATCGCATAAACATGACAACTTTGTTTCCCTTTAGAATCGGAACACTATCAGAATCGTGGAAACAACAGATAACAGTTTCAATCAGCTAATCGTGCATGCTTAGTGTCTTCAAAGTTACACAGAAAGATTAGACGAACGTTTCAATAAAAGGATTTATTGAACAGTCTTGTTTCTCGTGTAAGAGATATGAGCTGTTACAATCACAAGACAGTATGCGAGATATATTATGTACAGCCTAAGCAGTAGGAAGAAATAATACTGCGCTAGCATTATCTTTTAGCTATGACACATATATTCATATACATAAATAACATAAACTAAAAATGTGACTACTCATGAGATGCTTCTCTAACTAATTCTACCCCAGTGTACCTTACCTAAGTGTAGTACAAGGTAAGACGTAGGTGCTGTATGCTATAGTCTGATATGCCATAGAATGGTATGCTAAGTCTGATATGCCAAGAGTCCCTCTAGGTTCTAGTCAGCTCCATACCTTGAGAATGAGAGAGGTGGGAATCTCCTTCCGGATCCGAACTTTAACACAGAACACTGGAAGCTGGATTCTCTGCGAGCAGGGATGACAGCGTCTCTTGTCAGTGCGTCAGGCCGGGACACGGTCTCCTCCAAAGTCGAGGTCTCCTCCTTCTTGCTTGGGCAAGAGAAGGTATATTTATACCCGGTAGGTGCCTTGGAATGTTAGCATTGACGTAAAGTCGGGCAGAGGAAGACGTCAGGAATGAACCCTTAAGGAATAGCGGTTCATGCATAATAAATGAGTTCTTGGAGAAATCAATAATCCTGTGCTAGGGGAACTCCCAAGAGCTTAAGGGTATGGTTTCTAAGAACTCGTTGTGATGTTGGGGTGGACGGATGTAGGTGACCATGCCTGTATTGGATAGCATGGCTAATGCGTAAATAAGGACTGGGATCTTATGCCTATATAAGGGCAATGTGAATTGTGCCTATATAAGGACATGTATCAGGAAAACCTATATACGGACACCTAAAGAGGAATATAACGGAGGGACCGACCGAGTAGGAAGGGGGGCGTGTTATGGCAGGGTTTTTGGCTTTATTTAGCAGTGATAATAGATCATTATTCTTGCTCGCATCTAGTATAGGCATTCTTAGCCTGTGTTGGCCCTTTTAAGCCCTTTTTCCAGACCTAGAAGAGGATAGCTGCTTAATATGCCTTTATTCTTGACTTTAACCTGTCTATTGCCTATTTGGCTTTGACATATTAGACATATTGGTATGGTTCATGTAGGTATTCTGACAGAGCTAAGGAGCATTTCACCCCTTTCAGGCCTAAAGCTAGAGAGACTCCATCTTGATGGAAGCAGAGAGGTTTTTTAGGGCAAAAGCAATGTTTATAGTTATAACTGTTGTTCGCCCTAAGCGGACCGGAGAGAACCGGCCAGAGCTGAATCTAATCAGGAATTGTTCCCGGGCTCAGGTCTCTAGACGAAACAAGCAGACTGGTCACTGTGGGAGCGTCTAGCGCAAGAAGCCTGGTGCATGGGATTGGTGGGAAGAAGCTGCTGGCTGGAACTTTCCATGAGGAAACAGCATTCTATATTTGTGAAGTGCAGAGGCGGAGTCAGTCAGTCAGTCAGAGGGCAGTCGAGGAGAGAGTCCAGCAGAGAGGAGAGCAGTGGAGTGGAGTTGGCAGAGAGAGAGAGAGAGAGGGTTCAATCTGGAGAAGAGCTGAGTTGAATAGTGAGCTGGAACTGAAGGAAGCAGTCAGAAGCAGTTGCTTATCAGGAGGAGGTGTGAATAGCTGGAGTCTGAAGTAATGCCTTTTAGAAGAGATAGAGGAGAGCTTGTGGATTAACCTATGGGAGCAGATGGAATTGGACATTGGCGCAGAGACAAAGCGAATAAGATAGTAGAATGAATGGTGATCAGAGCGGCAGGAACCATTAAGAGTGAAGACGCAAGGTGGAGAGACAGTTCGTGTGGGGGAGAGGAGTCCAGAGACAGAGCGATCAGCGCAGAGGTGTATCCAAGAGTGCAGGAGAGAGAGAGAGCATGAGATGAGCCAAGGCACAGACGAGAGAGGAACCCAGATGACAGCTAGAACAAGACTTCACACTAATCAGGTGATATTGTTTTCATCACATTAGCTACACTTAATCTTTTCCCTTTCAGCGGAGTGTTCCTGTTATGTGTAATCCTTCTCTTTTAAGTAGTGTGTTCTACCTATAGCCTTTGTTAGATTTGTATTAATGTTTATATTACTGTAATAAATGACCCCCAGTTTATAACAAACTGGTGTGTAGCCCCTATTCTTGTTCACTGAAGGTAAATGAAGCTCCTAGGTGAGCACTAGGCGCGTGAATGGATGAGTAATCCCAATCAGGTAAGTGGTGATCACATAAATAGGGAGTGAGTGGACCTTTGATGCCAAGAGCAGGTAATACACAATAATCTGGACCCACATTCAAAGTTATTATTGTAGTTTCATCCCGAGTAGACAGCTGAGATAATATCCCAATATATATATATATATGTATAGGTGTTCATAGGAATGTGGTCGTCGTTGATATGCGGCGTTAATGAGAGCACTGGGGGGTCGAACCAGTGTGGATACCCACAAGATTGTGGCTTGAGTAAATGAGAGCACTAGGTAGTGGAACTAGTGTGTAAGTTTCGCAGGATCGCGAACGGTTTGGAAAAGGGAGCATTGGGTTCTGCAGGCCCGTGTGTAGACGCACCAGATTGTGTGTCAGATCTGCCCTAGGGTAGAACGGTCTGGGTCAGAGTGGCCGCGAGACCAACTGATGTAAATAAGTGTGGTGTAGGGTATGGATATCCCTAGTAATCAGTGAGTATTCTTAGTATCCCTATAGATTTAGTGGTGTTCTTAATAATATGAGCTTGTATATTGCGAGTTCCCTATCCTCAGGTAGGTACCAGGTGCCTGGATATAGAGGAGTCCTGAGGACGGAAGGTGAGTACGTTTTGGCTGGGTCACAGGGGCCCCTGGGGGCTGATCCCATCTAAACAGAAAATCCAGCCATTACAGGGCGGTGTCACCATAATTTACAATCAAAAACAAGACTGCTCTCCCATCCCGATGGAAAACATCGAGGGTGCAGTGTCCTTAGGCTTCCGCTGTACCTTATCTCCCATCATAGCATAGCTGTTTTTCCGATTTGCAGACCTCCCGGTGCAATTGGAAATTTTATTACTACGCTTAAACAGACACCACCTCCCAGGACTTGAAATACAATAACTGCCTTATTCTGGGAGATTTCAATATACATATGGAAAATGGAAAAGACCCTCAAACAATTCCCTTGTTGGAGACACTGCAGGCCTGCAACATGTTTCCATCTATTTCTTCTGCCACCCATGAGAAGGACCAAATCTTTCACAACTTTGACATATCAGTAAGCCTACCTCTTCCCATTACCTAGTCTGACCACCTCCTATTAAAATTCGTCATTCCCAACTCTGCCACAGCCCCTCGGGCTAACGCAGGGCAGAGAGTCCCTAATTACAGGACGTTCCATAAAATATCCATCCCGATTTTAGCAGATGCCCTTGGTCATTCCACACTGGAGCTGTCTAGCTGCCCCGACTCGGACGCCCTCTCAATAGATTCATGGCTCCGAACCAACATTGGTGCAGCGGTACCGGTTGTTTCCCGCTTCTCAAAGAGGTCAGCCCCACCAGTTCCATGGTTTAACTATTCACTCAGATCTAGCAAAAGAAATTGTAGAAAAATGGAACGGAAATGGTGTGAATCCTATCTACCTGAGGACAGGAAGGTGTATAAAGACACCTTAAAAGCTCATTATATTCTCGTGAAGGCAGCCAAGAAAAATTTCTTTCAATCCAAGATAGACAATGCCCAAAATAAGAGAGGAAATCTTTAGCATAGTTAAATCCTTTACCGCACCAAAAGCCAACAAAGGAAGGGCCATTCACTGAAGAATTGTCTAAGTAAATAGCTCAATTCTTCCACAAAAAGATCTCCTTGATCCAACAAGCCTTCACTAACATCTCAGAATAAGAACTGACCTTCTACCTTAGTTCTAATAGCAAATTTCAACTGAGTTTCAGCTTGAAGAGTCACTGATCCTTCTCCAAAGCAATAAGTCTGGCTCTCCTACCGACCCATGTCCAGCGAATATCCTGAACCTATTAGCTCCCACCATAAACCCCACGGTAAACCAGCCCTTTAATGCTTCCCTCTCCCCAGGCAACATGCCGAAATTATGGAATAATGCTAAGATTCTTCCACTGATAAAAAAGGCTAACACCAAACCGACTGACCCTACCAACTACAGGCCAATCTCCCTTCTTCCGGCCCTCTCCAAAGTATTAGAGAAGCATGTAAACAAGGCCCTCCTAAAACACATTGAAGATGGGAAGCTCCTTCATGAGTCCCAATCCGGTTTTAGGGCTAACTACAGTACGGAGTCTGTTCTGCTGGAAGTGACTGAATTTCTCAAGGGTAAGCTGGACCAGGGAGGCAAGGCTGTTCTGATTCTGCTCGATCTGTCGGCGGCCTTCGATACGGTCCCACATGAGAGGCTCCTGAAGAGACTTGCTAACATTGGCCTGGGGGGACCACCTTAACATGGATGTCATCCTTCTTGGCAAATAGATCTCAGGACATCTGGCCCCCCCTTTCTCATCCCCGGTTCCGTCCATGAATGCAGGTGTCCCTCAGGGCTCCATTCTCAGTCCTACCCTTTTTAATATATATCTATCCCTCTTGCATTTCTTGTAGAGGAAGAGGGTGACAAAAATGTTTCCTATGCTGATGACACTCAGCTGATTTTTACATGTGAAAAAGGAACCGATGGGGCAATGATTAGGTCTTGCCTCACAAAGGTTTTTAACTGGCTAAAGATCAATCAGCTGATGTGCAATCCTGACAAAACGGAAGTTGTTTTCTTTGGTAATCCAGAAACGCCTGGCTGGAGCTCTTGATGGTCAAAAGATCTGCCGCCCCCACCCGCGGAAAAGGAGAAAGTCAAAAACGTAGAAATTGTCATAGACAAGACACTCTCCATGTGCCTTCAAATCCAAAATATGACTGGCGCTTGCTTTGGCATACTCCGGATGCAAAAAAAATCCCTGCCACTGTTACCGCTTGAGAGCAGAAAGATCGTGGTGCAGGCTCTGGTGACATCAAAGCTTGACTATGTCAACAGCTTGTACCTCAGTCTTCCCAAATCCCTTATCCAGTGCCTACAAGTGGTACAAAATGCGGTGGCCAGAGTCGTCCTGAGACTTAAACCCAGATCCAGTATGACCCCTATTCTTAAGTCTCTACACTGGCTCCGCATAAAAGAACAAATCGACTTCAAAGCGATGACCATCTTCCTTAAAGTTTTCCACAGCTTAGGAGCCAGCTACCTATATAAGCGCGTTAATCGCTACACAACATCTAGACCCCTAAGATCTTCCAATGCCAACCTGGCCATTGTGCCTAAAATATGCCGTGCCCACACTGGAGGCAAATTCCTCAGCTTTCTAGGCGCAAAATTGTCGAATAGACTCCCTGAGTCTCTGAGACTAACCACAGACCTACTCTCTTTCAGGAAGAACTTAAAAACCTGTCTTTTTAATAACTGATGGGTCTTTTACTCACGTTTTCCTCCCTCGGTCCGCGCCAGGACACTCTAGTCTGAGTAGCTGCATGCTTTTTTAAATACACTTTCATTTCATTTCATTTCATTAGGTCCCTGACAGTGCAAGGGAACACTCGTCCATATTCTAAGGGCTTCATTTATGAGGCCTTGCTTCACTTTTATGCCGCCGGTGTGTCACTTTTTCTGACACACCGGCAGCATAAAAAATGTGCCATGTTGCGCCCTATTTACAAAGTGACGCATCTATGCAGATGCGTAACTTTGTAAACCCCTGCACCACATTATACCTGAGCCAGGTATAATGCATGCAGGGTGGGTGTGCCTCTGCAGAAAGCCTCGTAGAAGTGGTGCATTGAATTCTATGAGAACTCAGTGCGCCACTTCTAGGACACCAATGCGTAAATATCTTACACCTGCCTCACAGCAGGCGTAAGACTGATGCAGGCCTTGCTGGACACATTGCTGGACTTGCGTCTATTTTCAGACACACCCCAGCAATGCATCAATTTTGTGCCTAAGGATACGTCAGAAATACTGACGTATCTGTAACTTCTTGCGACATGATGCGTCATACAGTAAATATGACGCATCCCTCATGTTGCAAGGAGGGCGCACTAAGAAGTGACGCATCCCTGTTTTCACACAGCGATGCATCACTTCTCATAAATAAGGCCCTAAATCTGTTTACATCTCATATTCAGGAATAGTTGTGTGTTTTCAATATTGTAACACAGCAGCAGCTCATCAATATTACTGCAACTAATCTCCGTGAGGACCTCCCATTTCTGATATGTTAGGCCTTGTTTTGATCTAAAAGAAAAGAAACTTTTTTTTATGTATATTGCATGAAACATAAACACAACATTTCTTTGAAAAATGGCTGTACTAGACTATCGCACATCAGGTACATCAAAAATAAATTAAAGGAAAACAGTATTTAAAACAATCCGTTTAAGAAATATTAAAGATCATTAGGGTAAAACTCTGGAGAACCGAGTTGACTCTGTCAGGGGGGGGCCCTGAAAGGCTGGGGCCCTGGGCCAGAGCCCACTTTGCCCATGCATTAAAACGTCTCTGCGGACGCCTTTTGTCCGTAATTTCAGACATTGGCGTGAGCTGCCCCCTGCAAGCAGCCTGTAACTCTCACTGCAGGGGCCAGCTCACGCTCCTGCTGTGATCAGTGGCCTGCAGCAACCCCTCCCCAGGCCTGGCACAGGCTGCTTTGGGCCCATTACCATTCTGTATGTTGGCCTAATTATCACATACAGAATGATAATAGGCCTCTCTGCCCAGTGACTGCGTTTCGGATCAGGTGTTTTTTTTCAGTGGGGGAGAGGGGGCATGTAAGATCTGAGAAGCTTTCAGCTTTGATCTTTTTCTTCACTTTTTGTTTTAAAATGCAAACGCAGGTGTGCTTCACTCGCATACACAACAGATGCAGTGAGTGCAAGGCTCTCTCAACCTAAAATAAACTTATTTTTACTTGTGCTTGTGTTGGTTGTCTATTTACTTCTGCACTATTGCTCATCTTCCTCTGATGGCCTGAAGAGAACCCCAACAACTATATAGGGGCTCGAAACTCGTCAGCACCATTCAGAGGTGGCAACCGCGAACTCAGACTCAGACGCCTGGAAGCAACCTGGATCATGCGTCTCCACACCGTGAAACATGGATTAAACTTTGACCATGAACTACAATACTTCTTGGGTACCTGATGCCTTGCACTGAGAACTCAAATGCTCTATGAACTGCCAATTTTCTCCACATTGACTATGAACTATAAGATGTCCAACTACCAGACGTACTAAGTCATCCGACTTTTAAGAACTTTCTATTTACTGTTTATAAAGACAATTAACCATAGCCTTTAGTCTCACTTGGAACTTTAAACACTGCATTCCTCATTCTTTTTCAAATATGTTTCGTCTATTCGTTTGTTTGCTTGCCATTATATCTGCTTGATCTATACAACTCTTGTTGATACCATGCAACTGTTTCTATGGTCCACTTCTCCTTGGCTTTCCCCTTTTTCCTACTTTAACTCTCGTCTCTATCCCCCTCCTTGCCTTTATTTATGCAGAATTTATTTTACAGCCATTGCATACACTGCCATTAGACAGACCGCTTTGCACCCTTTCTTCACTCCTACACCCCACTTTTCTTTCCTCAGATATCGCACGCTCAACATACTTACGTTTCAGGTAGCTTTCTGTTTTTCTAAATTGTGCTTTTTAACCCTGGCCGCTGATGCGACTCCGCATATGCTTTAAATTTTCGTTTTCAGTACGTTTACAGCTTTCTGAAGTCTGCCATTACTACCATTGCTTGCGAGCCTTTCTCCCATGTTTTCCTTTTCCGCTTTTGATCCTTTTTTTAAATACCATTTTCTGAGACACTCTGACTCCTCCTTCCTTCTTCATTTCTGACATACCTGGATGAGTACAGTACTAGTCATGTAATTAACGTGAATACTCTTTACACATTCTGCAAATATGTTTCAATCCTGACCGTATTCACTAATTCTCTAAGTCACCATGTTTCACTCACCTACACACTGCTGCACTCACTTTATTATGTTCAGAATTGTGTAAATACATCTATGACCTTGTTTATTGTAGCTGCTAGACTCACATTGTTTCCCCACCGGTCTTTTTCTCTCTTGTTTGCTGTGATGTCACTTACATTGCCCTTTTCACTATTCTCATAGGGTTTCCACGCATTAAGATTTTTTCTAGAACACGTCACTACACATATGTCTATCTTAAATGCTCTAAAGACTATGTGCGTAGTTCATTGCATTATACTATATTTCTTATGCCTTTCCCAGCCCTGAAGAGTCATGGGATAACTTTCCCAGGTGACGAAACACGTGTCGGCTGGTTGTTTTTCTATCTATTCTAAGAATAATATATATAAAACTCAACACAACGAACTGGTGTCGACCTTAACTTACTTCACTTCAGGAAGAATTTTATACTGTATATTTATAATCTGAACCTGTGCCCGGGACTCTGTTCTAACTCCGATTTATCTCCACCTTAACGCAGCAAAAGTGGAGACAGATTTAACACCCCATTCACAAGGTGGTGCAAACTGCAGACAACACCAGTATTCCCGAGATAACTGCCCCCGGAATTTATCTCCACGGTGGACACCACCAACTAACACTAAAGAGATGCAGAGTAGGCGTTCCCGTGCAAAAACACGCAAGAAAACCACAACACCACATTCAGAACGAACTGCCAGATCTGCAAAGCGAAGCAAAAACAGGGGATAAACCGCAGTAGCACCAGGGATTTTACACCTGCCTTTTGCTGGTGCTAAGCAGGACGACTACCCACAGCATGGAAGGGAGCCCAGCCAAGAGCCACACCTGAAGACCCACAGATGCCATGGAGGCAAGGATCATGCTGCTCCGATACCCATGAGGGCCACAACACCCACCGCCACCAACCCCAGCCCCCGCCATATTTTTTTAATTACCTGCCAACCCCTCAGCATTCACCCGTGAATGCATTTCCATCTATCACTTGTAGGTGCTGGCTGGCAGGGTCTTTCAATAGAGCAGGGGTACAGAGGTCGGGGAAAGGGCCTCTGTTGACACAGCAGTCTTTCAGGCTGCATGCCAAAAGTTAAAAGAACCAGAGAATGTCTCCTGCATTTGTTATTCACTTGACATCCTGACCCTCATATCCTAATATTTGTAGGGCCATGTTCGCAATGTGATATCGCCTGGGTTGAGAAAGGTGAGTTATCTGGCTGTGATGTGCCGATACACAGTTATCGCCTGCTAACGCAGGAATAACTATCGCCATTGTGATGTTGTTGTCGCCTGTTTTCTCTGCCGTTCACTGTAATTATCGCCATGTAGCGCGGGCTTGTGAATTCCACGATGTCACGGCGAAAAAAATCGGGGTTAAGCAGCGCTAACGTTTTGTCGATAATTTACTTTGGCAATAGTTATCGCACGTTCTTGTGAATATGGCCCTTGCTTATTTAATTTTGCCCAGTGTAGGGAATAGTACTAAAGGTCTATCACCTACCAGGTCCAACAATATTGTTCCCTGTGGTTAAGCAGCTTCGTTATCTCGATAAAGAAATTGTTTGTATAATCAGCTCATTCATTGCTGCTTGTTAATAAAAGGAAGACTAGTTCAAATATGTGTGTAATATGTTTATATTGTTCTAATTGTTTTTTTGTGTAGAACGTAGTCGCTTTTGTTTGTTTTGTAATAATTTAGTTTCAATGTATGTTGAATGCCGAGAAATATGAGGCCTTTCCCATGCTCTGAATGAGGTATATCCTAAAAAAAAAAAATGAATACTAAATAAATACTTCAGGCCATATGATTCAATGAATTGCCTGAGTCTGTTAAAATTGAAAGCAGCAATATATGACGGTTAGTTAAATTCTGTTGTTGAATATTGTGAGGTCCTTTCTAGACGTCTTGGGCCTAACTCCTTTAGCAGTCACTTTTAGAAAGTGAACATTTTCTTTCTTTACCGTTATGTGCCTCTGCATGTCTATAGAATAATCGTCTTGGTTAGACTGACTGTTGGGCTCTAGTGCATTCACTCTAGACAGTCACACAAAAGGATCCGAGGTGTGCCTGGCATATGCTGATGGGCCATCGCCAGGCTGATGGGTCTTTCTGAGCTAGAGTGGTGGGAGAAAAGCTGCAAGTGACACCTGTCCTCACACATAGCTGCCTCCACCCCCCTGTAGTATCTGGAGGCAGGTAAAGAAAAGGCAGGGTCTTGTACCCTATAAAGACGTTCCTTTGAAGTTTGCCTACTTCAAAGGCAGAAACTGGTATAAGTACTTGACAGCATAACTTCAGGACACTTCTGGATTGAGGACATTCTGCCAGGAAGAAGAGCTGTCTTCCTGTCAGGAGGTGCTGCCACTTTGCTGCTTGCTTTGCTGTGTTGGCCTGCTGCTACTGCTTCTGCCTTGGGCATTGAAAGAACTGTACTTTGCTTTCTGTGTCCTGCCTTCCAAGATTCTCCAAGGGCTTGAGGTGACGTTGCCTCCTGTTGCTGAAGTCTCAGGGACACCAAAGGCTTCATTCACACTTGTGACCAGCACTTGGACTCTTCTGCTGTGAGTCCTAAATTGTCAAGTGGTGCCAAAACCAGTCCTGGGCCCTTGGAACTAATTAGCTGTGCTGTGATGCTGTAATTCCAAGAAAATGTTTCCCGCCGCCATCCTTAATGCCGCTGCCTGCACCAAAGCCATGGTCCCCGCTCGTGAAGAGCATGATGAATCGACTGTTATGACATTGCAGCCCCTGGTTTGACGATGACCTCCATCAACTCCGACATTGTCAACCGGTGCCGCTGCCTGCACCGTGGCTGGGGGCACTGCTTTTGAAGAGAACAACGCATCACCCTGTCTCACATTGCAGCCGTGGGTCTGCCGAAGATCGCGCTCAGCACCGATGCCGCGCCATTGCCTGCACCAAAGTCGAGGTCACCTCTGGTGAATAGCACAATGCATCGACCGCGATGATACTGCAGCCCCGGCCCCACCGACGCCAGCGCTCCTGACCTCGACATTGCAGAGTTCGATCCCCAGCACGTGAGATTCCAAGGCCTCGCCGACTTCTACCCAACATTAATAACCGACGCCTGCCGACACCGGCAATGCCTTATCTTTGAATTTCATCACACAGTCCCTGAGGCCTCTTCACTTCCAAAAGTAGTGTTTTGCCGGTCTGTCCGAAGCCGTATCACTGAACTGTTGGACACTGCAATTGCCCCGGTTGTCGCTATTATCTTTAAACAAGCATTTGCAATGCAATAGGTCTCGCATTTATAAGAGTTTGAGCTATTGGCATTGGAAAATTACAATGCCTTTTATTTATGTTTTGGTTTTAAAACAAATAAAAGGGATTGTCATTTACAATGTCAGAAGCATAAACTCGCATAAAAGCAGTGTGTGGAGTGCAGCAGTGTGCGGCGTGCAGCAGTGTGCGGCATGCATCAGTGTGCGGCGTGCAGCAGTGTGCGGCGTGCAGCAGTGTGAGGCTTTCAGCAGTGTGCGGCGTGCAGCAGTGTGCGGCGTGCAGCAGTGTGTGGCGTGCAGCAGTGTGTGGCGTGCAGCAGTGTGCAGCGTGCAGTAGTGTGTGGCGTGCAGCAGTGTTACGTGTTGCAGTGTGAGGCATGCAGCAGCGTGTGGCATGCAGCAGTGTGCGGTGTGCAGCAGTGTGCGGCGTGCAGCAGTGTGCTGCGTGCAGCGGTGTCGTGCAGCATGCAGCAGTGAGTAATGCAGCAGTGTGCAGCAGTGTGCGGCATGCAGCAGTGTGCGGCGTGCAGCTGTGTGCCATGCAGCAGTGTGTGGCATGCAGCAGTGTTTCGTGTAGCATTGTGTGGCATGCAGCAGTGTGTGGCGTGCAGCAGTGTGTGGCATGCAGCAGTGTGTGGCATGCAGCAGTGTGTGGCATGCAGCAGTGTGCGGCGTGCAGCAGTGTGCGGCGTGCAGCAGTGTGCGGCGTGCAGCAATGTGCGGCGTGCAGCAGTGTGCTGCATGCAGCAGTGTGTGCCGTGCAGCAGTGTGTGCCGTGCAGCAGTGTGTGCCGTGCAGCAGTGTGTGGCGTGCAGCGGCATGCAGCAGTGTGTGGCGTGCAGCAGTGTGTGGCGTGCAGCAGTGTGTGGCGTACAGCAGTGTGTGGCATGCAGCAGTGTGCGGCGTGCAGCAGTGTGCGGCATGCAGCAGTGTGAGGCGTGCAGCAGTGTGAGGCGTGCAGCAGTGTGTGGCGTGCAGCAGTGTGTGGCGTGCAGCAGTGTGGCGTGCAGCAGTGTGTGGCGTGCAGCAGTGTGAGGCATGCAGCAGTGTGAGGCGTGCAGCAGTGTTTCGTGTAGCAGTGTGAGGCGTGCAGCAGTGTGTGGCGTGCAGCAGTGTTTCGTGTAGCAGTGTGAGGCATGCAGCACTGTGCGGCGTGCTGCAGTGCGGCGTGCAGCAGTGTCGTGCAGCATCCAGCAGTGAGTAATGCAGCAGTGTGTGGCGTGCAGCAGTGTGCGGCGTGCAGCAGTGTGTGACGTGCAGCAGTGTGTGGCGTGCAGCAGTGTTTCGTGTAGCATTGTGCGGCGTGCAGCAGTGTGTGGCGTGCAGCAGTGTGTGGCGTGCAGCAGTGTGTGGCGTGCAGCAGTGTTTCGTGTAGCAGTGTGCGGCGTGCAGCAGTGTGCGGTGTGCAGCAGTGTGCGGTGTGCAGCAGTGTGTGGCATGCAGCAGTGTGCGGCATGCAGCAGTGTGTAGCGTGCAGCAGTGTGTGGCGTGCAGCAGCATGCAGCAGTGTGTGGCGTGCAGCAGTGTGTGGCGTGCAGCAGTGTGTGGCATGTAGCAGTGTGAGGCGTGCAGCAGTGTGAGGCGTGCAGCGTGTGTTGCGTGCAGCAGTGTGTGGCATGCAGCAGTGTGAGGCATGTAGCAGTGTGAGGCGTGCAGCAGTGTCATGCAGCATGCAGCAGTGAGTAATGCAGCAGTGTGCAGCAGTGTGTGGCGTGCAGCAGTGTGCAGCGTGCAGCAGTGTGTGCCGTGCAGCAGTGTGTGGCGTGCAGCAGTGTTTCGTGTAGCATTGTGCGGCGTGCAGCAGTGTGGCGTGCACCAGTGTGAGGCGTGCAGCAGTGTGTGCCGTGCGCAGTGTGTGCCACGCAGCAGTGTTTCGTGTAGCATTGTGCGGCGTGCAGCAGTGTGTGGCCTGCAGCAGTGTGTGGCGTGCAGCACTGTGTGGCGTGCAGCAGTGTGTGGCGTGCAGCAGTGTTTCGTGTAGCAGTGTGCGGTGTGCAGTAGTGTGAGGCATGCAGCAGTGTGTGGCGTGCAGCAGTGTGTGGCATGCAGCAGTGTGCGGCGTGCAGCAGTGTGTGCTGTGCAGCAGTGTGTGGCGTGCAGCAGTGTTTCGTGTAGCATTGTGCGGCGTGCAGCAGTGTGTGGCGTGCAGCAGTGTGTGGCGTGCAGCAGTGTGTGGCGTGCAGCAGTGTTTCGTGTATCAGTGTGCGGCGTGCAGCAGTGTGCGGCATGCAGCATTGAGGCGTGCAGCAGTGTGAGGTGTGCAGCAGTGTGAGGCATGCAGCAGTGTGAGGCATGCAGCAGTGTTTCGTGTGCGGTGTGCAGCAGTGTGCGGCGTGCAGCAGTGTGCTGCGTGCAGCAGTGTGTGGCATGCAGCATTGTGTAGCGTGCAGCAGTGTGTGGCGTGCAGCGGCATGCAGCAGTGTGTGGCGTGCAGCAGTGTGTGGCGTGCAGCAGTGTGTGGCATGTAGCAGTGTGTGGCGTGCAGCAGTGTGCGGCGTGCAGCAGTGTGAGGCGTGCAGCAGGGTGAGGCGTGCAGCAGTGTGTGGCGTGCAGCAGTGTGTGGCATGCAGCAGTGTTTTGTGTAGCAGTGTGAGGCATGCAGCACTGTGTGGCGTGCAGCGGCGTGCAGCGTGCAGCAGTGTGCTGCGTGCAGCAGTGTCATGCAGCATGCAGCAGTGAGTAATGCAGCAGCGTGCAGCAGTGTGTGGCGGGCAGCAGTGTGCGGCATGCAGCAGTGTGTGCTGTACAGCAGTGTGTGGTGTGCTGCAGTGTTTCGTGTAGCATTGTGCAGCGTGCAGCAGTGTGCGGCATGCAGCATTGTGTCCCGTGCAGCAGTGTGTGCCGTGCAGCAGTGTTTTGTGTAGCATTGTGCGGCGTGCAGCAGTGTGTGGCATGCAGCAGTGTGTGGCGTGCAGCAGTGTGTGGCGTGCAGCAGTGTGTGGCGTGCAGCAGTGTTTCGTGTAGCAGTGTGCGGCGTGGAGCAGTGTGCGGCGTGCAGCAGTGTGAGGCGTGCAGCAGTGTGAGGCGTGCAGCAGTGTTTCGTGTAGCAGTGTGAGGCATGCAGCAGTGTGTGGCGTGCAGCAGTGTTTTGTGTAGCATTGTGCAGCGTGCAGCAGTGTGTGGCGTGCAGCAGTGTGTGGCGTGCAGCAGTGTGTGGCGTGTAGCAGTGTGTGGCGTGCAGCAGTGTGAGGTGTGCAGCAGTGTGAGGCGTGCAGCAGTGTTTCGCGTAGCAGTGTGAGGCATGCAGCACTGTGTGGCATGCAGCGGTGTGCAGCAGTGTGCGGCGTGCAGCAGTGTGCTGCGTGCAGCAGTGTCGTACAGCATGCAGCAGTGAGTAATGCAGTGTTTCGTGTAGCATTGTGTGGCGTGCAGCATTGTGTGGCGTGCAGCAGTGTGTGGTGTGCAGCAGTGTGTGGCATGCAGCAGTGTGTGGCATGCAGCAGTGTGTGGCATGCAGTAGTGTGTGGTGTGCAGCAGTGTTTTGTGTAGCAGTGTGCGGCGTTTAGCATTGAGGCGTGCAGCAGTGTGAGGCATGCAGCAGTTTGAGGCATGCAGCAGTGTGTGGCGTGCAGCAGTGTGTGGCGTGCAGCAGTGTGTGGCGTGCAGCAGTGTGTGGCGTGCAGCAGTGTGTGGCGTGCAGCAGTGTGAGGCGTGCAGCAGTGTGAGGCGTGCAGCAGTGTTTCGTGTAGCAATGTGAAGCGTGCAGCAGTGTGCGGCGTGCAGCAGTGTGTGGCATGCAGCAGTGTGTGGCATGGTTTGTAAACAACAAGAAAAGCGGACATCAAAGGAAGGGTGGGAGGGAACGAGCATATGGGGTGTGAGTAATAACAAAAGTTAAATGTTGTAAGAGGGGATGCAGGAAGTGAGGCCGAGTGCGCGCTGTCGAAAGCAGTATGCTGCTTTCAAGTCCGATGCCAGATGCCAGCTTTGCATTTGAATGCCTCACATGCACTGGCCATAAACCGCATTCCTAAGGTCTTGTGCCCCTTACTAAATCTCTCTGAATGCGTGAGGCGGCGCACGCGCAGGAAGTAGCTAGTGGCAAATGGAATGCGCGTGGTTGTGCGCGTAACCGCCACCCGATCCGCCAAGGGAAGCCTTTGGGAGCATTTTCTGAAGCCCCTACAGAAGTCTCGCCTGGCGATCGCTTACGCGATAGCCAGGCGAGACCTAAAAACTGTGGGCCTCATTAACGAGAAGTGGCGCATCGCTGCGTGAAAGCAGCGATGCGCCACTTCTCAGTGCGCCCTCCTTGCGACACCAATGATGCATCATATTTACAATATGACGCATCATGTTACAAGGAAGGACAGATACGTCAGTATAACTGACGTATCTGTCAGCGCAAAAAGTAGTGGATTGCTGGAGTTATGCCGGAAGCCCGACACAACTCCAGCAATGTTCCTTTCACATGGGGCATGCCCCATGTGAAAGGGCTTGCGTCACCCTTACGCCTGCCACGAGGCAGGCGTAAGGTTGTGACGCACTGGCGTCCTAGAAGTGGGGCAGTGAAATCTCATAGATTTTGCTGTGCCACTCCTACGACCCTTTCTTGCAGGGGAACGCCCACCCTGCATACATTATATCTGACGCAGGTATAATGTAGCGCAGGGGCTTACGAAGTGACGCATCTGCCTAGACTCGTCACTTCGTAAGTATGGCGCAACATGGCGCATTATTTACGCCACCGCTGCATCACTAAAAGGGACACAATGGTGGCGCAAAACGGGCGCAAGGGGCTCATAAATAAACCCCTGTATTTTTACGTTAATTCTTGGAAAATTCATATCTTTACTTGTGTATGTTGGATTTTTATCATTTTGGTCTTGTTTTACTCAGATAAATATTGCCTGTTTTTCTAAACTGGTGTGAAGTCTTTTTGTAGTGTTTTCACTGTATTACTGTGTGTGTATACAAATGCTTTACACTTTGCCTCTGAGATAAGCCTGGCTGCTCGTGCCAAGCTACAAAGGGGGTTTTCTTAGCAGGGGTTTTCTTAACTGTGTAACCTACTTACCCTGACTAGAGTGAGGGTCCCTTGGACATGGTGCATGCCGATGCCAACTAGAGACCCCATTTCTAACATATACATACATATATACATACATGCATGTATGAATACATACATACCTACATACATACATACATGCTTGCATGCATACATACATAGATACATGCATACATACATACACAGATACATGCATACATGCATATACATAACTCCGGATAAAGCACACAAACACCAGAGGTACTGAGCTCTTGATGATAATAAAATGTATTCAACTCTGGGTAAAGCACCAACACACAAAGGCGATCTCTGGATGACGCTTGGACATTTTCAGAGCAGATTTTATAATCTGCAGGAGTAAATAATGATTAATATTCACGATTAGTGAAATACCTATTCCAGAGCACAGTGAAAAAATGGCAACGTTTCAATGGTTTCGGAAATAACAAAAGGAAAATGCACTTTAAGGCTGAACACGGTGCTGAAGCTGACTAATGTACACAGCAGCTGAGGTGGGACCAAGCAGCAGCGGCCTCATCGCACTGCGACTTGCCCTCCTGGCAACCCACACTCCCTTAGAACCAGTAGAAATTGGCAAAGACTTAACCTGGAGCAACTTAATAATTCCCTAGAAAAGACCTTGCCTCCTCTTTCTAATATTTCTACGGATGATGTGGGGACGATTAGTACTTGGCTTACCTCTGCAATTGATCTTTGCATCCCGGCACGTAAATGTAAGCAACATTTTCTGCACCCCCCTGCCCCTTGGTTCAATGAACAACTAAAAATGGAGAAGTCCCGCTGCAAAAGACTGGAGCGTATTTGGAGGTCAAACTACTCTCCTGCAGATAAGAAAACTACAAACTCGCATTACATAAATATCACGCTCTATGTAATACTGCCAGGGCCAATCACGCTAACAACACGATACTGAAAGCTCAGAATCGTCCCAAAGCTCTTTTTAAGGCAGTTCAGGAACTATCCGGTATGTCATGTGCCCCCAAAGCCCCCTGTCTGGATAGCACTCAATGCAATTCCTTGGCGGACTTCTTTACGGAGAAAATTGACAGCATCTACGCGGGTTTTGGAGTTTTACCATCTGTTTCATCCAGTTCATCCATACAGAACCATGACCAACCATCCATTCAGGACGACCCTGCACGGTCCCCATCTCCTCTATTAGATAAGTGGGAACTCATTTATATGCCCGCCTTCCAGAAACTGCTGGCAGAGATCAAATCCGGCTCTCCCTTGGATCCCATGCCCCCTCAGATTCTTTGTACCCTAGCCTCTGTCTCACTTGACTGTATCTTGGCTCTCTTGAATGCTTCTCTCATTGAGGCAACTGTCCCTAACGTCTGGAAGCATGCGATGGTGGTCCCGCTCCTGAAGAAAGCTAATGCTGATCCCAGCAACCCAGCCAATTTTCGACCCATCTCCTTGCTTCCCTGCCTCTCGAAGGTGCTGGAGAAGCATGTCAACCGTCACCTAACCACTCACAGTGAATCAGCGAACGTTCTTCATCCTTCCCAGTCAGGTTTTCGGGCGGGCTTTTCTACGGAGTCCACCCTTCTGGGGGTCGCAGAGACAGTCAGACGTCAGGTAGATAGAGGGGAGACGGTGGCACTCATCCTTTTGGATTTGAGTGCCGCTTTTGACACCGTCTCCCACACCATCCTTCTTTCTGCCTTGAGGTCTGTTGGGATCTGTGGCTCCGCACTTGCTTGGATTTCCAATTTTCTTTCTGATCGCACCTTCCAGGTCTTCTCCCCCTCTTCGGTGTCCACTGTTCATAATGCCCTGTATGGTGTCCCCCAAGGTTCTATTCTCAGTCCTTTGTTCTTTAACCTTTATGTTAGGCCCCTTGCTTTTCTTGCCGAACAGTCTGGACTATCTATTTTTTCGTACGCTGATGACACTCAAATCATTTTCTCTCTTTCTTCTAATCAGCACTCCCCCTCCTCTTCTCTTCGTTCTGGGCTTACTGACATCGCCAATTGGATGCTGACTAACAAACTGAAGCTGAATGGCGATAAAACGGAGCTGCTCCTGTTCGGGCCGGACTCCGCTCTCTGGGGCCCGCAACATTGGCCTCAGCAAATGGGACCATTGCCGGTCCCAGCAACAACAGCACGCAATCTCGGGGTCCTCTTTGACAATCAGTTATCCATGAGGCAACATGTGGTTAAAGTCTCAGCCACCTGTACTACCATCATCAGGTGGCTGAGGAAGATCACATGGATGCTTCCTCCAGACACCCAGAAGTCAGTGGTCCAAGCCTTAGTGACATCGCGGCTGGACTACGGTAATGTACTTCTTCTGGGTGCCTGCAAGGAGGTTTCCCGTAAGTTTCAAGTGGTCCAGAACATGGCTGCCCGTTTACTTTGCAATCTGCCTAGAACCACTTCTGTTTCCTCTTCCCTGCGCAGCCTACATTGGCTGCGCATAGAATCTAGGTCCAAATTCAAAGCTCTATGCTTTATGCACCGTATCAATGCTGGAAAATCCCCTCACTATCTATCCACCTTAGTCCATCAATATTGTCCCTCCCGCACTCTCAGATCCTCCACTCAATGCAGATTCTCTGTCCCCCGTTTTAAGCTTGCTAGAGTTGGTGGGCGCTCTTTTTCCTACTTGGCGCCCTCGCTCTGGAACTCGCTTCCCATCCCTTTGCGGTCTGAAACATGTTATCTTAAGTTCCGCAAAGGAGTGAAAACCTGGCTGTTCTCTTTGTAACCTGTTCCTTGCACTCCTGTTTGCCCTCTTTTACTTCTGTGCTCCTAGCGCCGGGAAACCCTCGGGTAGCTGCGCGCTTAATAAATTCATATATATAATAATAATAAAGAGCTCACGGTCAGATCCTGTGTCAGTGTCACTCCCCAGGGTGTCCAGAAAGCTCGAGTAACAGCGTTCTTTGGTCTGATACCAAACACAGACTGTCAGGGAAGTCACAGACCTTCCAGGGCCGTTCACACTTTGGAATGTCTTCATTATTCTGCACAGGAAGTCACAAACACCTTTCCTCATCCCAAGGAGAAAACACCGACACTTAAGGACACCCCTCATTATCTAAGGTCCATGGACAAAGAACACACAAAAGAACAACGCGTCCTACCCCGTCATAACCACAGGCTCAACTGTGCTGCGGATCACACAAGTTTACATCACAAACATGAATGAGAAGGACCCGCTGAAGCCCCAAATTCTTGCCCTGGCAGCTGAACAAAGATATCGACAAACACGCGCGCATGTCTATGCAGCATCCACGAGCTCGCCACATCTCACTGTGGTGGCCATTGTCAGTGAGATGGTCACACTGACACACAACTCATGTTCACTGCTCAGACTCACACTGGCACATAAGCCAAGATAAAGTTATGGTCCAGACCACCTCCAGTCACGTGAGCACAGGCACCCACCCTCACACCGAAACAACCGAGGGTCAGTGACTACTGTCACAATGACGCTGTTGTGATCACTCTTCAGGACACATCAGACTGCACAGGTTGTAATCATTGTCATCCTGCCTCATGGAGACAAGGTACAATCACTCTGCAACGTCACACTGGCACACTGATCATGGTCACAAAGACCCTCGAAATGATACGAATCACAAACATTCTCTCGCCGCATAACTATGTAAGATCAGAGTCTAAACTCTCGGTGCCACCTAAGAACTGATCACATCCACCCTCACACACAACTTATGATCACTGCACGGTCACACTCGCACTTTGGCACTCAGTTCACAATCACTTCACAGGCAACCTCACACCAACACATACATCTGGACTCACTCAGCTGGACTGTGCTCCTGTGGACACCTCCAGTTCTTGGATTTGTCAGGCGTTGGTATATTGTATCTGTGTAGACTGTACTTGTTTGGTTCCTTGCTTATTAGTTCTTGCCATTATGTGTGACTTGACTGCTATATGTACAGCGCCCTGTTACCCTGAAAACTCCTTAAATAAATAAATATACAAAGGTGATGGTTGGAAGGCTTGCATTAATATCAGCCGCTGGTTATTACTCGGGCCACGTCCCAGTCCATTATATTTTGCACATCATGCCACCTCGGAGCTCCGGGAATGCACGGGATGCCATTAGAACTTACGTCTACTCAGACTTGGGGCACAGACGCCATTTGTGGCCCCCTAAAACCGTGCTCTGGCACAAGCCACGAGAGGGCACAGTGATCTGCCGGAACAGCCTATCGGGCACTTCCTGATTGCCCGGGAAACAGCCTTTACACTACAACCGTTACAATGCATGCATTTACCCCGCATGCCGTTGCAAATAAAAAGGTTTGTAGCAGTGGGTAGAAGGTGTTGGATTTAACTCCAACACCTTCCCTACTGTTGCACACACTGGAGTTGGAATAGAAAATGAATCTATTCCGACTTCCAACGCTCCCCCGACAGCAAGTCGGGGTAACGTTTGGTGTTGCAATGGCATGTGGGGTAATGGCATGCATTGTAACGTCACATTACCTGATTGCCCTATAGGCCAATTTGATCACGCTTCTAATGCCTAAGATGTACTACTTAAGTGTGTACGGATGTTTGCTTTTATGTATAGTTTGCTTTGTTGCTGCCACTGCTCAATCTATTTTGCATGTGTGTAAAGATTGGACTGATGCTGTTGTACCTCTAATGTTTTTGAGAGTGGCACTTATTTATTTATTTATTTGAGAGTTTTATATAGCGCTGGCCAGATCTGAGGGTATCGGAGCGCTTTACAACAATAGTAGCAAAGACATCACACAATATGACAGTAGTATACACATTGACTCAGGATGAGTCGGAAGTAGCAGAGCGCTGTACAATGTTAATAGCAAAGAATCACACAATATAGCAGTAATAAACACAATGACTCGTGACACGATCCATTCAGGGAGGGGAGGGGCAAAGGAACAATTTGGGAGGAGGGTGAGGTAGGAATCTTCGTGTCAAAGTGGTTGTGTGCTGCAATGGGCAAGATTCTGCGATTGGGCTGTAGCTATCCATTCGGAAGAGATCGGTTGAGAAAGAGGTTGTTGGAAAGGCGTTCTCCGGGGGGCTTCGGAATACGTTCCGGACCACCCTTTGACCCACCTCTCCCAGAGTTAGGCCGAGCAAGGGCGGGGAGGCCCTTCCTGGAAGGGTCTCGTTCCTAGGATCGCACACGCTGAGCTTGCACTATCTGATAGAAGGACACCACACAGTAGTTCTTCGTAAGACAGTATACTTTATCGATAGTTTCAAGGGATCATTATGATCCGAAATGCAGGTATTAAATCAGTGCCAAAAGCGGCGGCGGACTCGTGATGGGGGTATGGGGGTAGCGGGACAGTCTTTGAGTTCAGTGTCTCTGCGGAGTATCCTTCACACATCTCTCAATCCTCGAGCTGGGGGATGTTGTTTCTCTCGGCAATCTCTGCCGATTCTTCTAGAGGAGAGTGCCGCGAGTCACTCAGCAGGCACAGGTGGTTTCGGAGTCGGGGAGCCGCGACAGCGTCAGCAGGGCTCAGATGGTTCAGAGTTCGGGGAGCCGCGACAGCGTCAGCAGGGCTCAGATGGTTCAGAGTTCAGGGAGCCGCGACAGCGTCAGCAGGGCTCAGATGGTTCAGAGTTCGGGGAGCCACGACAGCGTCAGCAGGGCTCAGATGGTTCAGAGTTCGGGTAGCGTTCTTCGGTTCAGGGGTCGATGGAGCAGCGACCAGGTCAGCAGGGCTCTCGTAGGTCCAAGTCTTCGCTGCCTCCCGTCCCTTCAGCACCCCTTGTTATACTCCCCCTCCTCTTTGAAGTCCGGAGTCCTCGCTGAGAGGGGTCTTGGTGCCTGGGGCCGGGGTGTGGGGATTTCCTGTCGCTCGGCACTTTGATCTGTTCAGGTGGGTCTGGGAGGGACTCCAGACGCCCAGCAGGCGAGGCGCCTGCTCACCGGGGGCCTGGTGGACGATCGAAACCTTCCTTGGGGAGGAGACCAGAGGTGTGACAGGGACGGCGTCTCCTGGTCTGGCTTGGGGGCTTCTCGCTCTCTCGGCCGGGCATGCGTGGTAGGGTCTAGGGTGTTGCTGGGGCCTTGGCCGGCCATCGGGTTGTTGGGCCATGGTGGCCGGAAGTCTGTGACATCGGGGATCGGTGCGGTTGCAGGGTGGCTGGCTGGTCGGGAGGGCCCACGCCACGAGGCTGGTCTCACACGTGCCCCCCCCAGCTGAAAGGCGGGGAGAACTACCCATCCACTTGGGGGTTCTCCTCGCGGAAGCGGAAGAATCGGGACAGGCCGTCCGCGTTGGCGTGGTCAGTCCCGGGGCGATGCTCCACAGTGAAGTCCATCCCCTGGAGGGAGATTGACCATCGTAGCAGCTTGGGGTTTTCTCCTCTCATTTGCATCAGCCACCGCAAGGGTCGATGATCCGTTTGAACCCGGAAGTGGGTTCCGAACAGGTAGGGCCGTAGTTTTTTGAGGGCCCAGACTACTGCGAAGGTCTCTCTTTCAATGGTGCTCCACCGCTGTTCTCGAGGTAGCAACCTTCGGCTGATGAAGGCTATGGGCTGATGTATGCCCTCGTCGTTGAACTGTGAGAGGACTGCCCCGATGCCGTGCTCCGAGGTATCTGTCTGGACCACAAACTCCTGAGAGTAGTCGGGGGCTTTGAGTACCGGAGCGGTACATATAGCGGCTTTCAAGGCGTCGAATGCTTTTTGGCACGGGGGAGTCCATTGTATTTTCTTCGGGTGTTTTTTGGAGGTTAACTCTGTGAGAGGGCCTGTGATGCTGCCATAGTTCTTAATAAACCTCCGGTAGTAACCGGTGAGGCCCAGGAAGGCCCGGACTTCCGTTTGGGTTGTTGGGGGTTCCCAGGACAGGATGGCGTCGATCTTCGGCTGGAGGGGGGCGACCTGCCCGCTTCCCACCTGGTGCCCCAGATAGATCACTGAGCCTTGTCCAATTTGACATTTACTGGCTTTGATGGTTAGGCCGGCCTGGCGCAGGGCCAGCAGTACTTGCCGGAGGTGCTGGAGGTGTTCGGTCCATTGGGAGCTGAATACTGCTATGTCGTCTAGGTACGCTGCGCTGAACCCCTCCAGTCCGGCCAGGACCCTGTTCACCAGCCGCTGGAAGGTGGCCGGGGCATTCTTCATTCCAAACGGCATCACCCTGAAGCGGTATTGCCCATCCTGGGTGGAGAAGGCGGAGCGCTTCTTGGCTCCCTCAGTGAGCGCAATCTGCCAGTATCCGCAGGTTAGGTCGAAGGTGCTGAGGTAGCGAGCGGCCTCGAGGCGGTCGATGAGCTCGTCTGCGCTGGGGATAGGGTGAGCGTCCTCTCGGGTGACCGCATTGAGTCCCCGGTAGTCCACACAGAACCTCAGCTCGGGGGCAACACCAGGGGCCACCGCTTTCGGGACCAGGACTACCGGGCTGGCCCAGGGGTTGTCTGAGGGTTCAATCACCCCGAGGGCCAACATCTTGGTTACTTCGGTCTGGATGCAGGTTCGGACCCGATCAGGGACCCGGAAGGCTCGGTGTCTTACTGGCGGGCTGTCGCCGGTGTCTACGTCGTGGACCCACCAGTCGGTGACCCTAGGGGTTAGGGAGAAGAGGTCGGTGAATTGTCTTAGTAGCCGGCGACAGTCGTCGGACGGTTGGGGGGTGAGGGTGGTTGACAGTCTCACCCCCTCTACGGAGCCATCTGTCTCTTTAGCACACAGGGGGTCTGGAAGGGGCTCTGTGTCTTCTTCAGTTCCATCGTCGGTGGCCAGGAGCAAACTCAACTCCGTCCTCACAGAGTGGGGTTTGAGGCGATTCACGTGGAGGACCCGGAGGGGGTTCCGCGGGGACTGCACATCAACTAGATATGTGACTTGACTGTTCCGCTCGACCACCTTGAAGGGACCAGTCCATTTGTCTTGGAGGGCACAGGGTTTCACCGGGGCCATGACCCAAACTTGTTGGCCCGGCTGAAACTCGACCAGCGTGGCATTCTGGTCATACCAGCGCTTCATCTCTTCTTGGCTGGCCTCGAGGTTTGCCTCGGCGAGTTCCCGGAATTTCCGGGTCTGGTTGCGAAGCGCCTGGATATAGCGGAACACGTCAGGAGGGGTCCCCCGGAGAGTCGTTTCCCAGCCCTCCTTGACCAGGCTCAGGGGCCCCCGGACGGGGTGTCTGTACAGTAATTCGAACGGGCTGAACCCCAGAGATTTTTGGGGAACCTCTCGGTAGGCGAACAGGAGGCACGGGAGGAGGACGTCCCATCTCCGGCGTAGGGGTTCTTCGAGGCCCATGATCATCCCCTTCAGGGTCCTGTTAAATCGCTCGACTAGGCCATTCCCTTGGGGGTGGTATGGGGTGGTGGACTTGTATGATACCCCGCACTGCTGCCATAGGGACCTCATGTATTTGGAGATAAAGTTTGTGTCACGATCACTCACGACTTCGCGAGGGAACCCCACGCGGTAGAAGATCCCCATCAAGGCCCGGCCTACCACAGGGGCCGTCACGGTGCGGAGGGGAATGGCCTCGGGGTAGCGGGTGGCATGGTCCACCAGGACGAGGATGAATCGGTGGCCCTGGGCGGTCTTGGGATCCAGGGGTCCCACGATGTCGATTCCCACCCGCTCAAAAGGGGTACTAACAACGGGGAAGGGTTGTAGCGGAGCCTTGCGCTTCCCCCCACTCTTTCCGCTGGCCTGGCACGTGAGGCATGACTTGCAGTGGGTCTCCACATTCGCTCGCATCTTGGGCCAATAGAAGTGGGTAACTAGTCGCTGGTAGGTCTTGTCTTGGCCTAAGTGTCCTGCCAGGGGTACATCATGGGCTAGGCCCAGGAGGAGACTTCGGAAGCGCAGGGGTACCACCAGTACTCGGGCCGATCCCAGCTCGGCCGACTTCTGTTCGCTGTACAGGAGGCCGTTTTCCCAATATATCCAGTGTGTTCCGGACTGGTCGCCTGCTGCCTGGGCTTCGGCCTGCTGTCGGGGTCCAATGAGGGAGGGGCAGGTGGCCTGTTCCTGGCAGAATTCTTCTTGGGAGGGACCTCCCTCGCAGTGCCACTGGGCCATCTCGGGCAGGTCCCCGAGCTCGGTCAGGGGCTTGGGATCTGGATGCACTGACCCGTTATCGTGAACGGTTTCTTCTACCGGAAGAGGGTCGTCGGGCTCGGGTAGCGCGTCCCGGACCTCGGGGACGGCGACTGTGTTCAGCGGCATGGCCTCAACTCCCTCGGAGGAAGGCAATCGGGCAGTCATAGAGCGCGTGATGGCGCATACCCATTTGGGTAGGCCCATCATCTCTAGATGGGCTCCTCGTTCCACTTGTCCCCACGGGGAACTCTCGAGGTCGTTGCCCAGGAGGCAGTCTACGGGTTGGGAGGTTCGGACTGCCACCCTCAATTTACCGGTGACTCCCCCCCATTCGAAGGGTACCAGGGCCATCCGGCATAGGCTCTCGGAATTGTCCGAAGATATGACTGGACAGAAGGCGTTGGGCAGGATCTGGTCTTCGGAGACCGGGTGGCAGTGGACTGCTGTGACACTCGCCCCGGTGTCGCGGAGGCCCTCGACGCGGTGACCGTTGACCGTCACCTGCTGTCGGTACTTCTTAGTGTTGGCGGGTAGGGGTGTTCCGGGGACCATCTCTCGGTCCCCTAGGGAGACCAGGGCCATGGCGGCTGGTTCCCACTCTTCGGAGTCTTCTATCTCTTCTCCTAGGGCTACGGAGGCCATTTGTCGAGCCGGAGGGGTTGTCGTTGCGGGTCGTTGGTACATGGGACACTGGGGGTCACTGGCATAGTGTCCGGTCTGTTGGCAGCGGAAACAGGTGATCTTGACTCGGGGTCCCGACCTCCCCGGTGGCCCGGTGCTGGCTGGAGGTGGGGCTGGAAAGTGCGGAGGTTGGCCTCTGGGGGGACTGTGCTGGGAGCCCCCCGGGAATTCCCTCGGTCGGCCTTGGTTCCCTCCGCCCCTCTGGCGGGGGGGTCCCTGACTGTGGCGACCGTAGTCTCCCACAGGACCCCGGGAGGCCCGGGTGTTCACCCATCGGTCAGCTGCGACGGCCAGTTTTCGCGGGTCAGTGAGCTTGCTGTCCAGGAGGTGCTGGCGTAACTCCACAAAGCAATTGGCGGACAAGTGTTCCCACGCGATTAGATCGAACAACTCCTCAAAGGTGGAGACCTTGCTGCCCTTGATCCACCCGTCCAAGGCCCGGATGTAAAAGTTCACGTACTCTACCCATGTGGTACCGGGTATCTTCTTGCAGTCTCGAAACCGTTGCCGGTACATCTCGGGGGTGAGCCCATATCTGGCTACTAGGGCCTCTTTCATGTGGCTGTAGGAGTTCAGCACCGTGGAGGGCAGGTCCAGCAGGGTATCTCTCCCCTCGCTCAGGAACCGGCCCCACAAACCAGCCCCCCAGTCTTTCTGCGGAACTCGGTGGGAGGTCATGGCAACTTCGTAGGCCTTGAACCATTGCTGGATGTCGTCTTTTTTGTAATATTCCTTCACCACATCCTTGGGGATATGGACCTTTGGTTCCACGGTGGAGGAGGGTGGTAGATTTCCCGAGGGTCTGGACTCCTCACTTTTAGCCTTGAGCTCGATCTCCTTCAGGCTGCGTTCGTGTTCTAGTTGGAGTTTTCTTTCTTCGTGTTCTCTCTGGCGTTTTTTTTCCTCAAGTTCTCCTTGTAGGCGTAATTGTTCTACCGCCAACTTTTTCTCTGCCAGTTTTAGCTCTCCCTCGATTTTCAGTTTTTCTAGTTCTAGTTCGTGGTTGCGGGCCCTTTCTCGGTCTGCTAGTTCCTCCGGGGATAGGCCCCCTTCTGGGGCGCTGCTCCTTACCGGGATGCTTCGTGGTTCGTTTGGCGGCTCTCCTTCTGTTTGGGCCCGGGAAGCTCCTGCCTCGACCCAGGTCTTCAATGCTCCCTGGAAATCCTCTTTCGTGCTTAATCCGGTGGTAGCGATTCCAAGGTCTTTGCAGAATTGTTTTAATTCTCGATGCGTATAATATTCCAACTGGTCCTCTTGGAATGTCGGGCTTGTGTTGGTACCTGCGGCACCTAGGGAGGTTTCTCCTTCCATCTCTTTTCGGTAGTGCGTCAGCCGTTTACTGCACGATCTCTAGGTGTCGGCTCGGATCCCGTCGTCTGCCACCAAATGTTGGAAAGGCGTTCTCCGGGGGGCTTCGGAATACGTTCCGGACCACCCTTTGACCCACCTCTCCCAGAGTTAGGCCGAGCAAGGGCGGGGAGGCCCTTCCTGGAAGGGTCTCGTTCCTAGGATCGCACACGCTGAGCTTGCACTATCTGATAGAGGGACACCACACAGTAGTTCTTCGTAAGACAGTATACTTTATCGATAGTTTCAAGGGATCCTTATGATCCGAAATGCAGGTATTAAATCAGTGCCACAAGCGGCGGCGGACTCGTGATGGGGGTATGGGGGTAGCGGGACAGTCTTTGAGTTCAGTGTCAATCAATTCAATCAATTAAAACTTTATTCGGATACAAATTTTGTGTCCATAAAAGTATACAAAAAATTTTAAACAGATTTTTTTTTTTTTAAAAGCTTAAAAAGAATTAATATAAATCACAGTAAATCTTATATGTGAATAATAGGAAAAACAAATTTTTACACATTATTTCTTACAGTTTGGATCCCAATCCCACTCAAACATTTTATAGTTAATCATAGTTTGCACGGTATTTAACACAAACCTTTAAAAAACGGGCTATTGGCAAAATGCTACACTCAGTGTCCAAACATTGTAAAGCAAGAAGGGCCGGGCGACACTGGCGTAAACCTATGAGTTTTAATAAGGGAATGATCCACTTCTTACGTGGGAATTTATAATAGCTACAAAAAAAGATTACGTGCAATGGAGATTGTTCTGATTGTCCATTACAAGGACAAAGGGTTAGGTTACTAGACCAATCTTTTGTCTTTGGGAATGTTATCAGCCGATAGAAAGTATTAAACCGAAATCGTGTTAGGAGATATTTTTCATAAGAGTTAACACTAGATAGTAAATACGGTTGGATCCCAAATGAGACTTGTACTGAAACAAGATGGAGGTTTGTGGGTTTGAGAATCTCAGTTGTTAAACGAAGCTCACGTAAATGTGATAAGCACACATTTTTCAGTTTTTCACGTGACATTTCAATTATAGTCTCAGGGAACTTGAAAAAAGACTCCAGGTTTACGTCTCTCAAAAGATTATGGACATAAAGCAACCATGGAACGTTTTTCCACTTTTCCAGAGTAAGACAATCAGAGATAAGCAAACGGGTCATTTTACACTCTTTAGTTTCCCAAATGCGATGCCATAGGAGAATTGGTTGGATAGCAATAAGGTCGGAAATGTAATCCTCCCCCAACTCCATATGGCAACCATAGGTTGGCGAACTTTTGGGAGTAGCCAAAAGATACCGGAAAATGCCATTTTCTACTTTTTGGATAATTTCCGTGTTAACGTAGCCCCAAACCCCGGCCCCATACATTGCCACTGAGCGGCACTTAGCCCTATAGATCTGAATCAACTCCCGCGGGGGACCCTGGCCTAGTTTTTGCGCAAATGTGACCAAGGCTGTTGTAGTTCTAAGAAACCCCATCTTTCTGGCCAGAAGGGCTGGACCCCAACTAGAGGAATTGTCTATCAAAATACCTAAATAGGGATAGGAAGTTGCAGTCTCCAGGATGGTATTATTTATCTGGATACCGCCGGAATATTTGAGACGTTTCCCCAGATGCATGACAAACGTTTTCTTTATATTTACTTTTAGATCTAGGCTTGCCATGAAGTCACAGTATCTATCAAGAAGTAGTTGGAGTTGACGCGGGGTCCTGGCCATGATCACCGCGTCATCTGCATAAAGCAGCGCGGGTATTGGACGATGATCAATCATGGGCAAATCCTGGCTTCCTACCAACATCGCAGCCTCCAAACCGTTCGTATATAGGTTAAAAAGAAAGTGTGCCAGTACGCATCCCTGTCTGACACCCTTAGCTACTGGAAATGATGTTGTGACTTCCCCCCCAAACCGTACCGTACTTTTGCTGAGGCCCCTGTATAGAGACTCTGAATGAAACCCACCAAAGGGGGATCAACCCCCATAGTTAGAAGGAGTTTCCAAAGTTTGGTATGGGAGACACAATCAAAGGCCGCCGAAAGATCGACGTAGGCTAAATGCAACCTCCCCTTTTTAGCCCGTACATATTTACCTATCAATAATGAAAGGTTTAGTGCCTGATCCACTGTCCCTAGTCCTTCTCGAAAGCCATACTGAAGGTCAGAGACCACTTGATTGCTTTCAGCCCAGTCTTGGAGTCTTTCAAGAAGTAACCGACCCATCACCTTTCCTGTAGAGTCCAAAAGGGAAATTGGACGGTAACAGGCGGGGCTATTACGGTCGCCCTTCTTAAAAATAGGAAGAAGAATGGAAGTTGTCCAAGACTCTGGTGGGCCAATTTTGATTGATGCTTCGAAAACCTTTGTAAGAATGGGGGACCATAATTCTAAGTTGTTTTTAAATAGGTCCACGGGGACCCCGTCAGGGCCTGGGGCTTTGCCACATTTAGAGGCTTGCAATGCCGCGAGTACCTCGGTATGGTCAAAATGAAGGTTAAGGTTAGAGGAGAGGGAGGGTCTTCTATGATTTTGAGTGGCCAGCATCTCCAAACTTTCTGGGGGGGTTCTGTCGAAGGATCCTCCAGGATACCAAAAATCCTAGAATAATGATCAACCCAAGCTGCCTCACCCACTGCTACCTCAATCCGTGGGATCTCTTGTTGGTCGGATAAAAAGGGTGTTCTTACTGTTTTCCAGAAGGTGGCTGAGTCCTTAAGTGAACAGCTCTGATGTAGCTTAGCCCATAGTTCCTTCTTGATATCCACCTTACAGGACTTGAGTGCTTGCTTATAGCATTTTCTTAGTCTTATCACTTCCCCTTTGTCCCTTACGGAATTGGTCAGAGCTTTCTTTAGTGAGAGGTAGGCGCTCCTTGTTGTGGGATTAAACCAGCCTTTTTTTGTTTGACTAACACCCTTAGTTTTACGGAACGACTCTCTCTTAATTTCGGATGTAATGACAGAAAAGCTGGCCAATACCTGTTCGGGGACAGATTGTAAGTTTAAACATACTTCGATATGTGGGAGTGTACGACTCAGCACTGCTGAGGAAATCTTTTCGGCATCCACTTTATCCCATTTAATTGCGTAGCCATTTAGTTTATTTACCCTTAGTGTTTCTTGTGTTAAAAGGGTACGCTTACTGGGGAGTTCTGACAAATCAGGAGTGGTGATCATGAGGATGTTGGGGAAATGATCAGTACTAGGATCGGTACCTGTTCGAAAGCTACGTAGCTGCTCCTTAGAAGATTGCGAAACCCAAACAAAGTCAATCAGACTGAATAGTCCCCTGCCGTTAAACGTGGGAGTAAAAGGAACTGGGGGTGAGACAAGATCGTTTGCAAAACCGAGATCAAGGTTAAATATTATCTCAGTCAAAGTGTTCCCTAGTTCAGTGTCTCTGCAGAGTATCCTTCGCACAGCTCTCAATCCTCGAGCTGGGGGATGTTGTTTCTCTCGGCAATCTCTGCCGATTCTTCTAGAGGAGAGTGCCGCGAGTCACTCAGCAGGCACAGGTGGTTTCGGAGTCGGGGAGCCGCGACAGCGTCAGCAGGGCTCAGATGGTTCAGAGTTCGGGGAGCCGCGACAGTGTCAGCAGGGTTTAGATGGTTCAGAGTTCGGTGAGCCGCGACAGCGTCAGCAGGGCTCAGATGGTTCAGAGTTCGGGGAGCCGCGACAGCGTCAGCAGGGCTCAGATGGTTCAGAGTTCGGGGAGCCGCGACAGCGTCAGCAGGGCTCAGATGGTTCAGAGTTCGGGTAGCGTTCTTCGGTTCAGGGGTCGATGGAGCCGCGACCAGGTCAGCAGGGCTCTCGTAGGTCCAGGTCTTCTCTGCCTCCCGTCCCTTCAGCACCCCTTGTTATACTCCCCCTCCTCTTTGAAGTCCGGAGTCCTCGCTGAGAGGGGTCTTCGTGCCTGGGGCCGGGGTGTCGGGATTTCCTGTCGCTCGGCCCTTTGATCTGTTCAGGTGGGTCTGGGAGGGACTCCAGACGCCCAGTAGGCGAGGCGCCCGCTCACCGGGGGCCTGGTGGGCGATCGAAACCCTCCTTGGGGAGGAGACCAGAGGTGTGACAGGGACGGCGTCTCCTGGTCTGGCTTGGGGGCTTCTCGCTCTCTCGGCCGGGCATGCGTGGTAGGGTCTAGGGTGTTGCTGGGGCCTTGGCCGGCCATCGGCTTGTTGGGCCATGGGGGCCGGAAGTCTGTGACATCGGGGATCGGTGCGGTTGCAGGGTGGCTGGCTGGTCAGGAGGGCCCACGCCACGAGGCCGGTCTCACAGAGGTCTTTGAGCTGCCTTTTGAATTTTAAAAAGGAGGAGGTAGTCCTGATATGGACTGGGTTGGAGTTCCAGATTTTGGGCGTATTTCCAGAGAAGGATCGCGATAACGTTTTTTGTTTGCGAATTTTCAGAGGGATGACAATGAGAGTGCTGGTACTCCTGAGGTTCCTTGTCTGACCAGCCTTCTTGAGTTTGGAGGCCAGGTAGGCGGGTTTCCCAGTGTGTAGAGCTTTGTGCGTGAGACAGGCAGTTCTGAAGTTGGCACGCAATTCGATTGGGAGTCATTTTATTTCTCTGAGTACAGGCGAGATGTGTTCATATTTCTTTACGCCTGTGACCATTCTGGCTGCTGCATTAAGAGTAGATCTGAGGGGAACTAAGTGAGATTTTGCGGTTCCTGTTAGGATTCCATTCCCATAGTCCAGTCTGGACAGCACCAGGGATTGAGTAACTTGTTTGAGGTTGTTGGTATGGATGAAGGGTTTTATTTTATTGAGTAGTTTCAGGTTGAAGAAGGCGCTCTTTGCGGTGTTCTTGATGTGTTTGGCGATGTCTAGTTTTGGGTCCAGAGTGATTCCCAGCGATTTAACGGAATTGGCTAGGGTGAGCTTGCAGTTGAGATCATCAATAGCTTTTAGCCATTCTGTGATTTGGGGATTCTGCTCCTTGTTGGAGATTAGGAGGATTTCCGTCTTGTCTTTGTTGATTATCAGGTGGTTGAGGGATAGCCAGTGTTGGACTTCTCTTAGAGTGTCATTTAGTCTCTGAATGTCATCAATGGAGGAGGGTTCAAGATAGATCTGGGTATCGTCCACATGGAGGTGGAAAGGGATGTTGTATTTTTTTTAGTATGGTGGTGAGGGGTTCCAAGTAGATGTTGAATAGTTGTGGGGAGAGAACTGATCCTTGGGGGCACCCCTGCTGACGGGGAGTACGTCAGACGAGATGTTTTTGATTTTTATTCTTTGGGTGTGGTTCTGTAGAAAGGAGGTGAACCACTGTAAGACCACCTCTTCCGCTCCTACTCTTTCTTGAAGTACATTAATGAGTAGTTTGTGGTCAACCGTGTCGAAGGCTGCTGATAGGTCCAGGAGTATGAGTAGACAGATTTGGTCCGAATCGAGTGATTTGTGGACATCATCTATAGCATTCAGGATCTCTGTCTCTGTGCTGCAACCTTTTCTGAAGCCCGATTGGTGAGGGTCTAGAAGGTTGGTGCTGTCCATGTGTTGAGTAAGTTGGGGGAGAACACATCTCTCCAGGATTTTAGCTAGGAGTGGGAGATTAGAGTTGGGTCTGAAGTTAATAAAATCGTTTGTGACAGAGCCCTTTTTTTAGTAATGGCGTGACTTGGCCGATTTTGAGACAATCAGGCATGACTCAGGGAGCTGTTTATTATCTTGGTCCAGAGCAGGGCTAGGGTGAGTTTGAGCTTTATGGCCAGTTGGACCGGAATGGGGTCCGAGAAATATGATGAAGGTTTGGAGCTGGAAATCATTTTGACGGTCTCTGCTTCGGAGATGGGGTTGAAGGATTTCCAGTTGTTTGGGGGGTGCTTGGATGTGAAATCATCTGTCCCTGGGGGCGAGCTTCTGTTGGGGGTACTGCAGTGATCATCCAGGGAGAGCGCAATCTTGGTGATTTTGTCATTAAAGAAATTGGCAAAGTTATCACAGAGGTCTTTGGAGGCCTGAACTGAGGATGAAGGGTGCTTGGAAGTTTGTTGTTTTATGAGATTGAAGAGTTCTCTGGGCCTATTTTTTGCATTGTCTAGAGTATTATAGAAAAAGGAAGTTTTTTTGTTCTTGATGGGTTTTTTATATTTCCTGCGTGTTGTTTTGAGTTGATCAAGGAGGATTGTGGACTGGACCGCCAGAGTCTTTCTGCAGCTCTTAGTTGTCTTCTTTCGGAGTTTATTTCTGTGTTGAACCAAGATCTAGCTGGAGTGTTCCTGACTCTTTTTCGTTTCAAGGGGGCTATTTGGTTCAGAATGGAAGTCATTCTTGTATTGTAGCGTGAGGTGAGTTCTGTTGTGGAGAGGTCGCCTGTGGTGATGGGAAGGAGTGAGCTTACCCTTTCTTCCAGGTCAGCAAGGGGAATCTGACTTGTTTCTTCAGTTTTGAACGTAAGTGGCCAACAGCTCTATATATTACAGCCACATTTTAGGAGAGATTTCATTGCCACACATCACATAATTACAATTCCCTCTCAAATTTGCATAGGAATCAGAATGCCAACACCGTCAAAGGACTTTATTAATGCCTGGTAGTAATAGGGCCAGTGTATCATGGATGATTTACCACAAACTTTGATGTATTTCATGGCTAATGTAATCTAATGGATAATGTACTGCATGGCTAAACACTTATAAGGTCCCAAAGGCGAGACCTATTGGCTATGCCAATGCTTTTTTTTTGCCTTCCCCTGTCGTCTGCGTCCTTGACATTTCCTGTCCTCGGTTTACTTCATCCCAGCAACCCTGCCCAGCACCGCTCTGTCAGGTCACATAACATCAGGGATATTGTGTTTTTAGAAATATCCGGGGTTAAAGAGCTGCTGTGTGAGTCGGAAAGTGAATGGGTGGAAATAACACACTGTGACACTGACACATCTCCTCCGAATTCTACACACTGCATAGTTGCAGGTATTGATGAAAAACATTCTGAAACTTGTCTACGCATTTTGCTTCGCATTTTTAATTTGAGGCAGAGGCACTAAAAGTCAGGGACTCTGGAGATGACATGTCCATGTCTACTTACACACACATGCACATGAGAAGCATGGTGCCAGCTATATGAACACTGGATCGGTGCTCTCCTCGAGGGTAACTTTGAGTACAGTGTGTGGTCTCCTAATAGAAACTGCACATGCCGTTTTATTGCATTTTTAAATAACATATCACATGTTTCTAGTGTGAAAGGTTGGAACAGAATGAAAACGAGAAGTGAATGGTTTAGGAGTTATGACGTTTTAGTGCGGGCACAGCCATCTTTGCTGTTTTAGTTACTTCAAGGTGCATGGATTCAGAGGAGAGCCGTCTCCTCGCCCTTCTTGCTTGGTATTGGATGCCCCGCCACTTTCCTCCTCCTCGGGGGGCCTGGAATAGAACTGAGAGGGCTTGTGTACCGGCCGCCTTGAAGGATGATGAGCGAGGCTGTCTGGGTTGTGGTCTTAGGACAGAGGGCTCGTGTGTTTGCTGGTTTTACACTGATTTGTCTACTTTTTATTTATTTTTGTTTATTGATTTTCAAACATGGTTAAGCAGTATCGCTACCACGCAGGGCAGCTGATGCTGAAAATCTGTCAACATAAAAACCCCATGTGATTGATCAACACCGGGGGAAGAAGGCGGTACATGTCAGATCTCAGTCTCCGTTGTACATCTGGACAGCCAAACGCTCCCATGGAGAGACAGTGCCAGCATAGCATCAACTTACGATTGATCAGCACCGGGGGACACAAGCAATACATATCTTATCACGGGCGCTATTACACATCAGAACCGACAAAACGCTCCTGTTTAATAAACTAATCTGCTTCAGCGTGAGGTTCAGCTGTGGCCAGTTGTTGCAAACATTGACGCAGGGGCTCCCAAAGGTCTTCTGTCTTAGACGACGTCGGGAATCCTTCTGCATATAGTTCCATATTTTCGTTACAGTATATCAGATCTTTAAGCCAATGATCAATTCTTGGTGCCTGTACTACTCCCCATTTAATAGCTACTTGACGTTTGGCCATTAATAACGCAATACGTATGAATTTCCCCATTACCCCTTTCACATGAGGAACGTAACACAATAGACCCATCAGTGGTGTACATTGCAAGTCCGACCCAGACATGTCCCGTATTCGTTGTACCACTTGCCTCCAAAATTGCGCCACCCTCACACATTCCCAGGCGAGATGAATAAAGTCAGCCGCTAATTGTCCTCATCGTTGACAGTTACTGGAATCTCGCAAACCATATTTGTGTAAACGATAAGGTGTATGATATGTCTGATGTAAATATTTAAAATGTAGGATTCTGAGATTTCCATTTGGTGTAAGCTTACTGGTAAGATTGCAAACATGTTCCCACGCCACGATCCTTATAGGGGGGGGGGTCAGTGTATCATTCCATCTAGCAAGACTTGTATCTAGCCCAGTAGTTCTCTCTGCTCGTATTGCCCTGTACAACTTTGTAATTAACTTTCTCCTCGTGACTGATTTGTCTACTTAGAGACCGTTAACACATTCGGTACAGCCCTTTTGCTGTTTCTTACTCACACTCACCCCGCACCATTTTCATGCACAAAAACTATTAATTCTTTCTTTCACACCCAGTGTGTAGTAATTGTATAGCTCTTCAATACCTGGCGGCACAGCACCCAGGATAATATGCTGCATGGCTAAACACTTATGATGTCCAAAAGGCGAGACCTATTGACTATGCCAATGCTTCTTTATTTACTGATCCATTGCCTACAAGATGATGTATTTGTCTCACAGGGATGCTGTAGAGCATGGCTAAAAACCATTGGAAAAGTCAGTAGTTCTCAAATGCAAGAGTTATTGGTTTTATCAATGCTTGTTTTAATTGTGTTCATCTATGACCACCTCATCCGCGCCCGCTGAATAGTAGGTTGAATGGACGGCCACCTAATTATGACCACAAGAAAAGTGCAGTCTGTAAACCAACGGTAAGGATAACTGACTACAGAAGCCTCTACTATGTTTTTTTTTCTTTTGTTTTTTTCAGTTTTTGTTTTTGCAGTTTGATACAGCGCAAAGATGGGTTTTCAAGCACTGTACACCTGTACAAATTCCATTACACATATTCTTTAGGTATGGAGAGGTAAAGTGATTTGTCCAGAATCGCACTGGGGCTCGACTCTGGTTTCCTCAGTTTCAAAGGTGGCAGCTCTGGCCGTTTGGCCACGTCGCCTCATTTCAAGACCTAAAATGAGCACAAGATTCACATCCTGCTGATGAAATCTCAGCACTGGCAGAAGAGTATTTGTCATTTTGGAGCATATTTGAGACACATAGGAGCATATTTACAATAAATTGGAGGAGCGCTCAGTCACTTTAGGATCGCAGGGATGCACCATATTTGCAAAAATACAGTACACCCCTGCATTTCTGCTGGTGCTAAATTAAGCTGCCTAGCACCAACTCAGGCATCATTGCACCATGGTGCAAGGGTGCCTGCGTTGAGGGCATGATTGAGGGTCCCTTACTGCACATAAACGATCCAGAATGGTGATTTGTAGTTGCAAATTGTCATTTTTTTTAATGATTGTTTATGTGCAGATAGGAACACCTTCTTTCACATAAACAATCATTCATGGCATTTTGCAGCACACATAGAAACATCAAAAATGAGGAAAAATAAAGCATTTCTCCTCGTTTCACCATGTTAAGACCAGGTTTTCCCTGGTTTTAATTTTGGCTCTGCCTCCTATTTACCCCACCCTTGTAAATAGGGGTCAGCGTCAAAATCAATGGGTGTTGCGGTGGAACTCCCAGTGCAACATCCATTGACCATCCCTTTCACCCTAAGTATTGCGGGAACGGGGGCCTTATTTACAAGGCAGCGTTAAACCACGTTAAGTGGCTTAACGCCACCTTGTAAACAAGGCAAAGCCCATATCACCACAGGAACGTCATTAAAAGTGGCGATAGGAGCATGTAAATATGCCCCATAAATCATTAGCTACAGTATCATGGATCTCAATTCACCGAAATGCCAGGGGTAGCGTAAGTGACATTGAATGCCATTTGACCTCCACTTCCAGTCACACACACATACAGTCATAGTAGTATCTATAAAAAGTGCCAATCTTCAACTATGAAATTTATGACAGCCATGCTGAAGTCTACCAGTACCATCCCATTAAATTTATTGCAAAAATACTGTCAGCCGTAATGACCTGTTCTAATGCTGTCCCATACAAATTAGAGCCGCTCTGCTGAGAGTACGCACTCATGAGAATGCAAACACACATTCGTAATTATGAAGCCAAGAATACCCAAAATAGAAGAATTTGGGGGCATATTTACAAGGGCTTTATCTCCGCTTTTTTGGCTTCAAAAGCCAAAAAAGCAGAGATAAAACCAGCGCCCTATTTACAAGAGGGTGCTAACATGCATAATCGCATGTTAGCACCCTTTTTCCCAACCCCTCCCTTTGCATCTCCAATGAGATGCAAAGTGGACGTTACTGGGCGTACCCCGGATGGACTACCTTGCAAATATCGCTGATGTTTACATCACGATATTTACAGGGCAGCCCACATGATTTTAGCAGACGTTTGATTTTGGCGAAAACAGCAGTTTTCGCCAAAATCTAACGTCTGCTAAAATCCTGACTTAGCCATCCCTAACATAGGGGGTGGATTATGCGGATACGACCCTGTGGGTCGTATCAGCAAGGTTATCGCCGTTTTGCAAGGAACATAGCTGGAAAACCAGCGATGTTCCCGGCAAAAGAGCGATAACCTCGCTATCTCTGGAATTTTTATCGCCCTGGAGAAACGCGTTGTTAATAACACGCTACCAGGGCGCTATATTTCAGAGATAGCCTGCGATAATATTATTATGGCTAAGCACGGCCAGCGATAATTATTGCTGGCCGTTGATAATATGCCCCTTAGTAACATGATGGTTAAGTAAGTTAGGTTACAGAACGTTACTGGAGAAGTCCAGGTACTCCTTGCTTTGTGTTGCTAATGCACAAAAAGTCTGCTTTGTGGGCACTGATATGCAAAGATAAGCAGGGAATACTTCTGTTGCTATTTTGATTGATGGGTTTAGGTTTACCTCACCTGGGAACAGCCTCAGCACACATTACTATAAATAAGCGGCTTTGGGTCAGCCGCTCATAAATCAATAGAATTGGAGAGAAGGCCCCGACTTCCTCTTTCTACTGGGCAGGATTATAAATAAAGTTCTGAGTTCTTGGAAAAAGACAGATTATTGTTGTTGGACCCGGCCTCGTGGCGTGGTCTTAACCCTCTTGGATTGTGCTCGTCCCCCGCACCGGCCTACACAGGCAGCCCTTTCAGGCCGCCAGGGACCCCTCCTCCCTTCGAGGCCCCCTTTGGATTGTACCCGTTTTCCTACACCCGCCTCAGCGGCCCCCTTTTCCGGGCCGCACAGGGACCCCTCATCCCTTCGGGGTCCCCCCCCCCATGCTTGCTCTACGCACCGGCCCCCGCAGCCCGGCTCCCTCCGGCCTCGGCCCCAGCGAAGCCCCGACATCGAGGCACCAGGATCTGGCCAGGGGGCACCGCATGGCCACTTCACCACTCCCGGAGGAGGAGAGTTTCGATGGGACCCCCCCACCGTCCCTCAACACCTAGGTGCGATCGTCCTCCGGCCTCCCCGGGCCTGGCGCCTCTCCCGCTGGGCGTCTGGCCTCTCCGCCCCCCAAGCGCAAGGGTCCGGACATCAAAGGGCTCCAGACCTATATCTGGGGCAACCCCGCAATGGGACAGTAGTTGTATCCCGGAGTCAAGAGCCCTGCTGATGGAATCGCGGCTGACCCTACGGAGAAGAACTCTTGCTTGAGACTATACCACGAGCCCTGCTGACTGCGTCGCGGCTCCACCTTATTGAGACAAGGAACCTCACGGAACATCGGGGCCCTGCTGACGCTGTCGCGGCCCAACCTCGCTGAAACCTCCCTCGGAGCCCTGCTGACATCGTCGCGGCTCGAGCTGAACTGAAACACCTTAAGAGCCCTGCTGACGTCGTCGCGGCTCGAGCTGAACTGAAACACCTTAAGAGCCCTGCTGACCTGGTCGCGGCTCGAACTCCACGAACTGATCGCCAGAGCCCTGCTGATGCCGTCGCGGCTCGACCACTCCGAGACCCGGAGTCCCTCCAGCTGGAGGATCAAGAACTGGGCCCAGGGTACTCTCGTACCAAGCTGCTACTAAAGACTGCCCCGCTACCCCGTCCCTACCCGAGACTTTGAGACTCTTGTGGATCCCTCGATCCCCCCTGTACATATCGATAACCGTAACTTCTTAGATGCTGATAAAGAACTGCTCATCTTGATAAACCTCCTCGAGTCCTGTGTGGTGGTGTTACTGTGCTAGTACGTTATAGGAGAAGGACCTCTCCTAGGAGGCTTCTCAGCAGCGCTCGGCTACTTCGTGCAGTGTGGGGGCCCCTCTGGGTGGTCTCTCCGACTCCCCCGAGGTCCGCCTTCCAACATTTGGTGGCCAGCGACGGGATCCGAGCCGAACGCAGATCGTACAAGCAAGTAACCCACTCGCTATCCATCCAGACGAACAGAGACCATGGAGTTCCAACCAGAACGATTGGAAGAGTACACGCACAAGGAGTTAAAACAGTTCTGCAAGGACAAGGGCATTACGACCACCGGCCTAGGTACCAAGGAAGAGATGCAGAAAGCCCTGAGAACCTGGATAGAGTCCGAGGCGGGTCCCTCCCAGGGTGAAGGTCCCCTGCCCCTGAATGCAGCCACGCCACCAGCACCGACCCCAGCGAACGAAGGGGGAAACAGCCTGGAAACCGGCCTCTCCGCGGAAGAAATACGAGAGCGGGAGAAGGTCCGGACCCATGAGCTAGAGCTCGCACGACTTCGGCTGGACGGCGAACTCCGGCTGGCCGAAAAGAAATGGGCCATGGAACAGCTACGGCTACAAGAGGAGATAGAGGAGAAGAAACGGCATAGAGAACTAGAAGAGAAACGGCTGCAGGAGGAAATCGAAGAAAAGAAACGGCATCGAGAACTAGAAGAGAAACGGCTGCAGGAAGAAATCGAAGAAAAGAAACGGCATCGAGAACTAGAAGAGAAAAGGCTGACCCTCGAACACGAGCGGGGCCTCAAAGAACTCGAACTCAAGGCCCAGAAGGGGGAGACCGGCACCCCCAGCAATAGAGACGCTCTGCCGCCCACCGAAGCCAAGGTCCATATTCCCAAGGATGTCGTCAAGGAGTACTATAAAAACGACGACATCCAGCAGTGGTTCAAGGCGTACGAGGTGGCCATGACCACCCATCGGGTACCCCGGAAGGATTGGGGTGCCGGCCTATGGGGTCGGTTCCTTAGCGTGGGCTGAGACACCCTGCTCCAGCTCCCGGAAGAGGTGATGACCTCGTACGACCATATGAAGGAGGCCCTGCTCACCCGCTACGGACTAACCGCGGAAATGTACCGCCAGCGTTTCAGAGACTGCAAGAAAATCCCCGGTACCACGTGGGTAGAGTATGTTGACTTCTTCAGCAGGGCCCTAGAAGGTTGGATCAAGGGTAGCAAGGTCACCACCTACGGGCAGCTGGTCGACCTCATTATTTGGGAACACCTCTCCAACAACTGCTTCGTGGAGCTAAGACAACACCTCCTCGACAGCAAGCTGACCGAGCCGCGGAAGCTCGCCGCCGAGGCCGATCGATGGGTCAACACCCGAGTCCCCCGGAACCCGATGGGGGAGTACCAGCGAAACCTCACCGGACCCCCCCGCCAGCGCGGCGGAGGAGGAGGGTCGAACCGGAATCGGGACATCCCAGCCGGGCCGCCCCGGAGTCCGCCTCGGGGGCCGCCTCAGCAACACCCCTCCCCGAGCCTAGCCCGAAGAGGGACGACGCCAGCCAAAACCGGCCCCCGGCCCCCCGATAACCTGCTACGGCTGCCAACAAACAGGACACTATGCCAGCGACCCTGCCTGCCCCATGAACCGACGAGGTGGGACCAGCGGGCCCCCGCCCCGACAACTGGCGGCTGCCGCCCTGGGAGAAGGGGAGGAAGAGGAAGAACCCCTCGACGGGGGGTCCACTGAGTGGGAGCCGGCGGCCATGTCCCTGGTCTGCCTGGGCAGCCGAGAAATGGTGCCCCGAACACCCATCCCGAGCAACACCCAGAAGTACCAACAGTGGGTCACTATCAATGGACGACGGGCCGAAGCCCTCCGTGACACCGGAGCCAGTGTCACCGCTGTCCGCTGCCACCTGGTGACCCCCGAACAGATCCTGCCAAATGTGCTATGCCCCGTCCGGACGGCCGACAACAGCGAAAGCATGTGCCAGATGGCCCAGATCCCCTTCGAATGGGGAGGGGTGACGGGCATGCTGAAGGTGACTGTCCGCGACGATGCTCCAGTGGACTGCCTCCTGGGGAACGACCTAGAGAGTTCCCCCTGGGCTCAAGTGGAGCGGCGAGAGCATCTCCGAATGTTGGGACTACCCGAATGGGCCTGCGCCACCACCCGGTCCATGGCCGCCCAGGCCCCCCGCTCGTCCATGAAAACCGACACCGTCGAGCCCGAGGGGCCCGTGCCACCACCTGCCTCCAGCGAGGAAGAAGCGGGCACCGATGCCAGGCCCACGGAACCCTCCCCGGGCAAGATCGCCTCTCTCGGCGCCCTCCCGGAGCTTGCCCAATGGCGCCACGACGGGGGCCCCACCAGAGAACAGTTCCAGCAGGAACAGAAGACCTGCCCCTCCCTTGAAGGAGTCCGGCAGCAAGCGGCCTCGCAGGCCAACGGTGACCAGACCGGAACACACTGGGTCTATTGGGCCGAAGGACTACTGTACAGCGAGCAGAAGATTGCAGAACTGGGGGCCAGTCGCGTGCTGGTGGTCCCCCTCCGATTCCGGGAGTTCCTCCTCAACCTGGCACATGATGTGCCCCTCGCCGGGCACCTGGGGCAGGACAAAACCTACAGCCGCCTGGTGACCCACTTCTACTGGCCCCAGATGCGGAGGGACGTGGACAACCACTGCCGGTCCTGCCAGACCTGCCAAGCCAGCGGCAAGACGGGGGGACGGGTCAAAGCCCCTCTCCAGCCCTTCCCAGCAGTCAACACCCCGTTCGAACGGGTCGGAATAGACATCGTAGGGCCCCTGGACCCCCAGACCGCCCTGGGTCACCGCTTCATCCTGGTCCTCGTAGACCACGCAACCAGGTACCCTGAGGCCATCCCGCTTCGAACTGTGACAGCCCCCGTAGTGGGCCGGGCCTTAATGGGGATCTTCTCGAGAGTAGGGTTCTCCCGAGAAGTGGTGAGCGACCGAGGTACGAACTTCATCTCTAAATACATGCGGTCCCTGTGGCAGCAGTGCGGGGTCACGTACAAGTTAACAACCCCATACCACCCTCAGGGGAACGGACTGGTCGAGCGGTTCAACAGAACCTTAAAAGGCATGATCAAGGGCCTGGAAGAACCCCTACGGCGGAGATGGGATGTCCTGCTGCCGTGCCTCCTGTTTGCCTATCGGGAGGTACCGCAGAAGTCCCTGGGGTTCAGCCCTTTCGAATTGTTGTACGGGCATCCGGTCCGAGGACCCCTCAGCCTGGTCAAGGAGGGCTGGGAGACGAAGCCCCGAGATGCCCCTCCCGACGTCTACAGATACCTCCTGACCCTAAGAAACCAGACACGAAGGTTCCGAGCCCTGGCCGAAGCCAACCTCGAAGCCAGCCAAGAGGACATGAAAAGATGTTACGATCAAAACACCTCTACCATCGAGTTTGAGCCGGGCCAGCAAGTCTGGGTCATGTCACCGGTTGACCCCTGCACCCTCCAGGACAAATGGACCGGGCCCTTCAAGGTGGTGGAGAAGAAGAGCCCTGTCACCTACCTGATCGACATGGAGTCTCCCCGGAACCCCCTCCGGGTTCTACACGCTAACCGGCTCAAACCCCACTTTGCCCGGACCGAACTAAGCCTACTGCTAGCGACCGACGACGGGGGCGAAGGCGACTCCGAGCCCCTACCCGACCTCCTGCAGACCAGCGACCACGACGGGACCATCGAAGGCGTCCGACTCGCCTCCTCCCTGACCCCGGAACAGCACCACGACTGTCAGCAACTGTTGCGGCCCTTTGCGGCCCTCTTCTCCCTCACTCCGGGGGTGACTCCATGGTGTGTCCACGACGTCGACACTGGGAACAGTCCCCCCGTGCGACACAGAGCCTACCGAGTACCCGACCGGGTGCGGGCCTGCATCCAGGCTGAGGTGGCGAAGATGCTGGCCCTCGGGGTCATCGAGCCCTCCGACAGCCCGTGGGCCAGTCCCGTCGTCCTGGTGCCAAAGGCCGCCGCCCCAGGCACCCCCCCGGAGCTACGATTTTGTGTGGACTACCGGGCCCTGAACGCTGTTACCAAGACCGATGCCCATCCTCTTCCCCGGGCCGACGAGCTCATCGACCGCTTAGGAGCAGCCCGCTACCTGAGCACTTTTGACCTCTCCGCCGGGTACTGGCAGATCCAGCTCACCCCCGGTGCCCAAGAGAGATCCGCTTTCTCCACCCCTGATGGGCACTACCACTTTCGGGTGATGCCCTTCGGCATGAAGAACGCCCCGGCCACCTTCCAGAGACTAGTGAACAAGGTCCTGGCCGGGCTAGAGGCCTTCAGCGCGGCTTATTTAGATGACATTGCCGTATACAGCAACCACTGGGCTGAGCACCTGGGGTACCTCAAAGCAGTCCTGGCCGCCCTCCAAAGGGCCGGGCTCACGATCAAGGCCAGCAAATGCCAGATAGGCCAAGGGTCGGTGACCTATCTGGGCCATCAAGTAGGGAGCGGTCAGGTGGCTCCCCTCCAACCGAAAGTTGATGCCATCCAGGCGTGGGAACCCCCAACCACCCAGACAGCTGTCCGGGCCTTCCTGGGCCTCACCGGGTACTACCGGCGATTCATCAGAGACTATGGGAGCATTGTCGGCCCCCTCACAGAGCTCACGTCAAAAAAGCAGCCCAATAAGGTACACTGGACCCCCCGCTGCCAGACGGCCTTCGAGACTCTCAAAACGGCGATGTGCACTGCCCCCGTGCTACAGGCCCCTGACTACAGCAAGGAGTTCGTGGTGCAGACGGACGCCTCCGACTATGGAATTGGGGCCGTCCTGTCCCAGGTAGATTCGGAGGGACTCGACAGACCCGTGGCCTTCATCAGCCGACGGCTGCTGCCCCGGGAGCAGCGGTGGAGCACCATCGAGCGGGAGGCCTTCGCTGTAGTGTGGGCCCTCAAAAAGCTCCGGCCCTATCTCTTCGGCACCCACTTCCGGGTCCAGACCGACCACCGGCCCTTGCGGTGGTTAATGCAAATGAGGGGCGAGAACCCCAAGCTGCTGCGATGGTCCATCTCGCTGCAAGGGATGGACTTCTCTGTTGAACACCGGCCCGGCAATGACCACGCCAACGCCGACGGCCTGTCCCGCTTCTTCCGCCTCGACGAGGAGAACCCCCAAGGAAATGGGTGACTCTCCCTGCCTTCGGCTGGGGGGGGACGCCTGTTGGACCCGGCCTCGTGGCGTGGTCTTAACTCTCTTGGATTGTGCTCGTCCCCCGCACCGGCCTACACGGGCCGCCCTTTCAGGCCGCCAGGGACCCCTCCTCCCTTCGAGGCCCCCTTTGGATTGTACCCGTTTTGCTACACCCGCCTCAGCGACCCCCTTTTCCGGCCCGCACAGGGACCCCTCATCCCTTCGGGGTCCCCCCCATGCTTGCTCCACGCACCGGCCCCCGCAGCCCGGCTCCCTCCGGCCTCGGCCCCAGCGAAGCCCCGACATCGAGGCACCAAGATCTGGCCAGGGGGCACCGCATGGCCACTTCACCACTCCCGGAGGAGGAGAGTTTCGATGGGACCCCCCACCGTCCCTCAACACCTAGGTGCGATCATCCTCCGGCCTCCCCGGGCCTGGCGCCTCTCCCGCTGGGCGTCTGGCCTCTCCCAGCCCGGCCTCTCTGCCCCCCAAGCGCAAGGGTCCGGACATCAAAGGGCTCCAGACCTATATCTGGGGCAACCCCGCAATGGGACAGTAGTTGTATCCCGGAGTCAAGAGCCCTGCTGATGGAATCGCGGCTGACCCTACGGAGAAGAACTCTTGCTTGAGACTATACCACGAGCCCTGCTGACTGCGTCGCGGCTCCACCTTATTGAGACAAGGAACCTCACGGAACATCGGGGCCCTGCTGACGCTGTCGCGGCCCAACCTCGCTGAAACCTCCCTCGGAGACCTGCTGACGTCGTCGCGGCTCGAGCTGAACTGAAACATCTTAAGAGCCCTGCTGACGTCGTCGCGGCTCGAGCTGAACTGAAACACCTTAAGAGCCCTGCTGACCTGGTCGCGGCTCGAACTCCACGAACTGATCGCCAGAGCCCTGCTGACGCCGTCGCGGCTCGACCACTCCGAGACCCGGAGTCCCTCCAGCTTGAGGATCAAGAACTGGGCCCAGGGTACTCTCTTACCAAGCTGCTACTAAAGACTGTCCCGCTACCCCGTCCCTACCCGAGACTTTGAGACTCTTGTGGATCCCTCGATCCCCCCTGTACATATCGATAACCGTAACTTCTTAGATGCTGATAAAGAACTGCTCGTCTTGATAAACCTCCTCGAGTCTTGTGTGGTGGTGTTACTGTGCTAGTACGTTATAGGAGAAGGACCTCTCCTAGGAGGCTTCTCAGCAGCGCTCGGCTACTTCGTGCAGTGTGGGGGCCCCTCTGGGTGGTCTCTCCGACTCCCCCGAGGTCCGCCTTCCAACAATCGTGAAAACATTACTCATTTATGGTGTGGTGCCGCTCGCAGGCTTTGGCATTGTTCTTCACCGGCTGGGCTTTTAATTGAGGACCTGATCGGCGGCTGCGGATGACGACAAGCTGCTCTCAGAGGAAACGGTGATTTTAATTTGAACATTTCACATTCGGGACTGCGAGGACCAGGGCGCCTTGCGTACCACTCACCTGCTGCACCTGGTTCCTCTTCCCGACTCCTCCCCTGTCATCTATTTCACGCCTCGCGTCCCCCGCTTCGCGGGGGCCGCTCGCAGGCTTTGGCATTGTTTTTCACCGGCTGGGCTTTTAATTGAGGACCTGATCGGCGGCTGTGGACGACGACACGCTGCTCTCAGAGGCAACGGTGATTTTAATTTGAACATTTCACATTCGGGACTGCGAGGACCAGGGCGCCTTGCGTACCACTCACCTGCTGCACCTGGTTCCTCTTCCCGACTCCTCCCCTGTCATCTATTTCACGCCTCGCGGCCCCCGCTTCGCGGGAGCCGCTCGCAGGCTTTGGGATTGTTCTTCACCGGCTGGGCTTTTAATTGAGGACCTGATCGGTGGCTGCGGACGACGACACACTGCTCTCAGAGGAAACGGTGATTTTAATTTGAACATTTCACATTCGGGACTGCGAGGACCAGGGCGCCTTGCGTACCACTCACCTGCTGCACCTGGTTCCTCTTGCCGACTCCTCCCCTGTCATCTATTTCACGCCTCGCGGCCCCCGCTTCGCGGGAGCCGCTCGCAGGCTTTGGCATTGTTCTTCACCGGCTGGGCTTTTAATTGAGGACCTGATTGGCGGCTGCGGACGACGACACGCTGCTCTCAGAGGAAACGGTGATTTTAATTTGAACATTTAACATTCGGGACTGCGAGGACCAGGGCGCCTTGCGTACCACTCACCTGCTGCACCTGGTTCCTCTTCCCGACTCCTCCCTCTGCCTATTTTACCCACACTTAGTCTCGCGTGAGCGGGACGCGTGCGGGGCGCAGACCGGGGCGAAGCCCGGGCAAAGGGCGGGCCCGTTTAAGCCCGTTCATGCACGGTTAAGACCAGACCGGGCCCCCCCTCTTGGCTGCCGTCGACACTCCGGGCCCGATTCACAGAACTAACTTAAGACAAAATCCTAAACTTACTACTTTTGGTATTCACAGAAGTTAGGATTTTGTCTTAAGTTTGTCTTAAGACAAACTTAAGACAAACTTAAGACAAACTTAAGACAGACTTAAGACAGACTTAGGACAGACTTAAGACAGACTTAAGACAGACTTAAGACAAACTTAAGACAGACTTAAGTTAGGATTTTGTCTTAAGTTTGTCTTAAGTCTGTCTTAAGTCTGTCTTAAGTTTGTCTTAAGTTTGTCTTAAGTCTGTCTTAAGTTTGTCTTAAGTCTGTCTTAAGATTGTCTTAAGTCTGTCTTAAGTTTGTCTTAAGTCAAACTTAGGACAAAATCCTAACTTCTGTGAATACCAAAAGTAGTAAGTTTAGGATTTTGTCTTAAGTTAGTTCTGTGAATCGGGCCCCTAGTTATTAGGACGTGCTAATGTCAACCAAAAGTATGTGGAAGAAAACTGTGCCCCAAACCCCACTGGTGTCAGGTACTCTGGATAGTTTTCTTATGAGGGCTAACTCAGTAATGAATAATGAGCTAAATATTCTAGAAAGACGTCTTTCTGAGGGTATTGAAAGTACTAGAAGATCCTCCCTCGGTTTGCTTGCAACTGTTAGATCCCCGGGTGGTATGGATGATTCACATACTGCCCTAATGGACAGCATTGACCAGACGATCGAATCAGTTTTGCAGGAACGTAGAACTAGTACAACATCACGACGAGACTCACATCAACCGATTCTCGAGAGTGCAATTGTCCCTTTGGCTGAAGTTGTTCCAATCGTGGAGAGTGAATTCAATTTAGTATCTGCACGAGGGACTCGGGAGGGAGCTGTATCTAAAAGGAAATGTGAAAGGAAGCTTAAGGGGGGGAAAAAGCTTAGAATAGATTGTACTTCTGACGCCTCATTGTTAATTCCATCCTCAGTGGATACAAGAGTGATTGAAAATTCAATTGTAATACCTACCCCAACTCCTGTGCAAACCCTTTATCAATTGCAGCCTCCCTCTCCTTTATTGGGAACGGGAAGTGGTGTAGTTGAGGACCATATAATTAATGCTCTCACAAATGCCCTGAAACCCCTTTTAGACCCTCTAATCTCTAGACTAGCTACTATTGAGGTCAGATTGAAAGAAGTTGCAAAGGCACTAGGGGTTACTGATAACTGCCCAAGGGACAATGGTACACGTAGCGTCCCACAAGCGAACATGGCTGAACCTTTCTTCCCTACTGCTACCAATTCTTTAGGGCTGTCAAAACCCACAATAGCTACCCAAATCATCCCAATAGATGTACCCCTATCCTCCTCAAATGAACCATCCACAACTGTTGTCATGCCGCCACTCCCACATAAACAATTAATATCTACTGCAAGGTCCTCTATTTCTTTACCCAAATTAAATTTAGATGAACCAGGGAAAGTCTCTAATGAGAATTATGGCATCACCAACCAAGATTTTGGCAGAATAACTTGGAAAAATGTTGTGAACCTCCCCCCGGAGGCAGCCCCCTATGTAATAGTCCTGAGTGGTGTTCCTGAGATTGCTAAACCGGATCTAGAAACCCATGATTCACTTAAAAACAAAGTGACCAGTTGGCTGAACATTCATAGACCACTCCCTCCGACTATGAGAGCTGATGTCCTGATGGTTAGGAGGATTACCTGGCTGGGAAATACCCCGAAGAAGATCAAGGGTGACTGTGTCCTGGTGAATTTCAGAAATCCACAGATTGTGTCATATATTTTTAATTGGGTGGGGAATATAGGAGCCTCAGTTATCCAACCTCTCCCGCTATCGTTCTTTTATCCACCACAAAATACAGGTGCCCACTCAGGGAATATCGAAGAATGGACAAGGGTGGGATCCACTTCCCAAATTAGAAGGCATAGGCATACTAGGTACAATGTCCCCACTTGGGATGACCTTTCTGGTTATAACAGGTTTAGTTGCCTTGAGGAGGTTGATTGACTTCAGTTGGAGAACGGGAGTGGGAGAGTTGACCTTTATGGTATAAAATTGCACCCGGTGGCCTCACCTCTTGATACGAGGGATTATAGACTAACCCCGAACCCAACTATTGAAGTTCCCTCTGAAAAGTCCCCTGCTATTCATAGTTGCCCACCTCCATTAAAAATCCTTTCCTGGAATATAGCTGGTCTCTCTAACAAGCTTAATTGCCCCGATTGGGGGTCATTTATAGACCTCCAAGACATATGCTGTTTCCAGGAAACATGGGCAAGGGAAGAGCACCATCGTTTGGGGTTTGCTTCATTCTCAGTTCCAGGTAGGTGGGGAGGAAGGGGCCGACCATATGGGGGTTTAACAATTTGAGTCGCTACCCATCTGGGTTGTAGTCCTACGGTTCTAAATACAGGGTCTGAGGACGTCCAGTGTGTATTCTTGGACTGGCGTTCCGGCCTTCGAATGGCCCTGATTAATGTTTATTCAAGACCGGTCAGTTTTTCTGCAGAATCAAGGACCATTGAAGGGTTATCTACGGTATTGACTAATATTCCGGATGATACTCTGATAGTGGTGGGTGGAGACTTTAACTCTCACTTTGAACCACTCGAAGGCTTGTTGGACGCCATAAACCAGGACGAGGATGATCTATGGAAAATTCCATCTGTCTCAGGCCCCACAGTACGAGTTTGGGCACCTTTGGCTGTCCAAGTTACTTCTCTAGCACTGGCTCATTCGATCAGAGCATGTAATAGACGAACAAAATCTGATAATCCCTCCAGGCCCACCTTTAATAAATTTGGTAGGTAGGCTCGTCTTGATTACATTTTTGTTCAATGCAAGGAGTGGAGTCGAGTCCAGGACTTTAGGGTGCTCCCCAGAGGAGAGAGCGATCACAACCCCCTAATCTTGGACTTTCTACTACCAGTAGACGTAGGGTAAGATGGGAAAAATTGGAGAGTAACCGAGATGACTTGGCAAAAATATATGCTAGGGTTAGTTTAGCTCTGGAAGATATGGTGGCTCTCATGGAGGAACAACCCCAGTCTGATTTCTTTCGAAAACTGGGTGAACTTAACAAGGCACTATTTCTTACCCTAATACATATTTTAAATCCCGTAGTTCCCAGTAGAAGAATTGTTCGAAGAAAGCACTCCTGGTATAACCAGGCATGCAGATTAGCGAAGAGTGAATTGTTGGAGGCTCTAAAAGAAAACTCAAAAAGGAAGTCATCCAACTTAAGAGACGTGCTTATCGATATCGAATTCACCACGCCAAGCTTGAATGGGGTAATGAGAACAAGGCTGCTCTTACAACTGCCTTAGCTAATAGGGACTCAAGGAGGTTTTGGCAAATCGTGACTACTGGTTCAGTTGAACCCGATCCAGCAATTAACCCAAATATTGCTCCAGAAGTACGGGAAGATCACTTTAGCATGCTTTATAGGGGGGACCGTTCCTGTGGGGCGGTTTTATCGGCACGATTGTTGACGACTGATGTTGCCGACACTCCAGTGATTACCTTTACCTTGGATGAGGTTTTGACCGTTATAGCTAGGCTTCCTGCTGGCAAAGCTCCAGGGCTGGATAGGGTCCCTGGAGACCTCTATAAACACCAGCCCAGGGTATGGGCGCCGTATCTTTTAGCAATGTTCAACGCAATTGCTGAGGGTATGTCGATCCCCTTTACTTGGCTTGGAGCTGAGGTAGTCCCTATCTTTAAGAAGGGGTCGCCTCTGCTCCCGGTAAATTATAGGCCCATCAGCTTAATAGATGTCGGCCAGAAGCTTTTTGCGAGGTTGATTTTAGATCGTCTCCTGGATTGGGTCGAGGAATTTGAGATTCTCAGCCACTATCAGGCGGGTTTTAGAAAATGTGTCTCAACTACTGACCAAATCTTTAGATTAATGATGCTTTTTTGGAAGGCGGTTAAGGTTGAGGGTGGTTCCCTATATACCGTCTTTGTAGATCTTCGTGCGGCCTTTGACTTGGTCCCACGTATGAAGCTCTGGATTGTACTACGGGACCTAGGCATCCCACCACAACTCTTGGATATTATAATACGACTTCATACTAATAACTTTGCAAGGGTCAGATGTGGAAGAGATGGAAATTTATCATCTAGTTTCCCCGTTCAAAGGGGTGTCAGACAGGGTTGTGTCCTGGCGCCAACCCTGTTTTGTCTCTATGTAAATGGGGTTATCTCCCATTTGAATAAGGTTACCAACAGAGACGCACCAAGACTCGCTGGCACAGGGATCTCAGCGATCATGTTTGCTGATGATACCCTCCTACTTGCTAAGTCACCTATGGGCATACAGCGAGTCTTGGATGGTTTTGTCTCATTCTGTCATGAACGGGGGCTGGAAATAAATACAGCCAAAACAAAGTTTATGGTTTTTAATCCTCCCAAGACCTCTCGCCCAAATCCGACTATAGATGGTGTAACCCTGGAAACAGTCCAGATGTTTGAGTATCTGGGATTGATCCTAAATGAAAATTTGGCCTGGACTCAACAGCAGATTAAATCTCATTTAAAGTTATCTCAAAAGGTTGGGGGAATTATTAAACTCTGGAATCAATTCCAGATAAAACCTATTGGTCCCCCACTTGAGATTTATAAAATCCAGGCTCGTGGGGCAGTAACCTATGGCGGCGAGTTGTGGGGACACGACTGTGCTCCTGCAATTGTTGCAACGGAAAACAAGTTCCTTAGGAATTTACTGTCCCTTCCTACCAGTTCCCCCCTTTTGCCTCTCAGGCTTCACTTGGGAATTAGATCGATAAAGGAGGAACTAGGCTTAAAACCCCTATCTTTTTGGAGGCGATTATGGGTAACCCCAGAACTCACCGTATATCGGCAAGAATTTGCGGAAATATTAAAATATCCAATTATTCAGAAACTCCCTTGGATAAATTACATAAAGAATGAGTTTCAGAGATTGGGTTGTCCTTTATTATGGTCCAATCCGGAAGAGGCTTGTATGAATATTTCTCGTAAGAACTTGGCCAGCATCTATTATGAATGTAATCTGTCTGTTTGGGGTGTCAGTATATTACCATGGCGGCGGGTACGTTCAAGGCTATCACCTGTCTGTACAGGCGGCTATCCACGGAGACGGTGCCACCTATGGATGCCCTGAGGGGCAAATGGGAAGGGGATCTGGGCAGGCCCATTCCGGAGACGACGTGGGTGCAGATAGTGCGGCGGGCATGGAAGGGCATGCGCAATGCCAGATTCCAACTGGTCCAATTCTACACCTTACACAGGGCTTACCTAACCCCGGTCAAACTCCTTCAGTACTTTGGAGGCTCCCAGTCACCGTGCCCTCGGTGTGGAGAGTAGGGGGCTGATTTTGGCCATATGTTTTGGTCTTGTGTGGGACTGAGCTCTTATTGGGCGGATGTGGTAGAGTGCCTGAACCAAGTGACGGAGCGAGAGCTAGAGGTGGAGATGGGGACTTGCCTGTTGTTGTGGTTTCCGCACACATCCAAAACCAAGATTACAAGCAAGTTTTGCGATCTAGGATTGATAATGGCAAAAAGGGAGCTCACTATGCATTGGAAAGCTAGATCTGGGCCGAGTTTTAGGAGATGGAAGGCGAGCTTCCTGTCCTGGGCGGGGAGCGAGGGGACGCTGCGCTTGCAGATGGCCAGACGCGCGTCTAATGACAAAGCGCTGGAGGCGGCACGGGCTTGGGGGGCTCTGGTGGAAGGGCTTAAAGCCTCGGAGGAGTCATGTGTGGAGGATAGGGATCCTGGGGACGGGGATAGGCATGTGGCGCCCGGGGTGGGGCCCTCTGGGACGACTGGGGAGCCCTCACTGACTGGAGTCACTTAGGTACGCTTGGGGAGGTCTCGGCGTTTGCACAATGTATGGGTAACTGTTGAATAGTCGTGGTGGCTGGAGGGGGTCTGGATGGATGGCGGGGAGGGGGGGTTTCCAGTATCTTGAGAATAGTGGCCATGCCCTCGGGGTTACCTTGGGCTCGGACTTCTCGGACCCCGGTCCCTCCCAGCGGAAGAGAAGAGGGGGTTGATGCGGGCACACTGACAGGGGGGGGGGTGGGGGTAGAGAGGGTGGAGGGTTGGGGGTTTAGGGGGGAAGCGAGGGAAGAACGGATTTCTCCTGATGTGTCCACTGAGGATTGGATCCTTTTGGTTTTCTCTGTAGTTGGCTTCATTGCGTTGTTTGAAAAACTTTAATAAAAATATTTTTTTTAAAAATGAATGTAATCTGTCTGTTCATCTATCAAGTGGTAAAGCGGGCTCAATGACAAACTCATTTTTATTGATGAAAGATTACTATAAGTTGGAGACAGTGTTAGATGACATTAACCCTATCGGTCTCAGGAAACTGTTCCTTCAATGGAGATACAATTCCCTACCAATCAGAGCTCTTACGAGTAGATGGCACCCACCAACTACCTTAAATTTTCCTGCCTGTTCAGAAAAATTGGAGAACGATATCCATGTAATGTTTTTCTGTCCCTCTTATATGAGGCCCAGGAAAAAGTGGATTGTTCCCATTTGCAGAAAATGGGGGTTCAGGAAACATCTGGATGCATATCGTATTCTAAAATCAGATTTATCTCCATTGACCGTTTTTGTTGTCAGTAAATTTTTAGCTGCAATGTGGAACATTAGAAGAAGTTTAATCTCCTAATGATATTTTCATTGCATATGATAACAATGATGGAGTAGTATCTCTCACAGGCAATGATGATGATTTTACTATTGTGGTCAATTATGTTATTTAATGTCTATCACATTGCGAATTTGTTAATGATTACTGTTAGATTGTATTTAATTCTTTTATGACATATGTATGTCGAAATAAAGATAATATGATGATGATAATAGAATTCTAGTCTGTCTCAGTTCCCCAACCCTAAGTGTATAACTTTCCTCCATATTCTTTTGTAAGTCCCTGCCTTGGAGCATTTCTTATTTATCCTCACTTTTGATTGGATGGGTTGTATCCTTCCACTTCTGACATTATGGACCTAGTTTTGCTTTCCTGATTTGGAACTCTATTGGAGTGCATGTGATACCCTTTGCTCCTGCCTCTTGCCATCTGTAAACACGGCGTGTTTGTGTTCCTTCCCTCGCACCACAAGGTCTCCTCTTTCCCTCCGCCCACCCTTTTTCCAAGTCTCTGATACTGAGCACTGCGGAGTCTTAGTGCTGCACTCTCTTTCTCCCATCCACCAACTCTCGCTCCCCCCTGTCTCAATAGTTCACTCCACCCCCAGCTTTCTATCTTTCCCCCCAATTATCCACCACCCCTCTCCTGCCCGACATTGGCCTCCCCTATTGGCTTTGTCAGTGCCAGATGCTTTGTAAATTAGGCCAATAGCAATGACTGGCCATCTTGAGAGCGTATTATGTATTCTTTAAAGATGGCTTCCACATTGTGTCACGCAAGAACGTGATGCAACGATACGACTGTCTTGAAAGTATCGATTTTTTAAAAATATTTTCAAGACAGTTGCCTTGTTTCATCGTAGAATGTTATATCATGCAACTTGGCAGATGTCTTGACATTATTCAATATACACTTTCAAGATGGTGGTTCCTTATTATACTGGAGCAATTATAAAAGCATTGCCAAAACCACAAATGGGCACTAAAATGCATTGGCAAAGCAAGATTGATTTGCTTAGCCTATGCCTTTGTGCATTATACACTATTTTATTTTAATGTAATGTTATGAGATGCTATCAATGTTTTTATAGTGCTCTAATCACTTATGAGGGTACTCAGGCTTTCTGTAGCAGGTGTGTGAGGCTAGTCCTGGGACCTTACACAAAAAGCCAGGTCTTCACTTCTTGCGAAAGTCAAGAAGAAAGAAGGAGGCCCTGATCTGTTGTGGAAAGTCATTGGAAGGTTTGGGGGCCAGGTACGAGAAGGCGCAGCCCCTGCTCTGCTTTTGTGGATGCGTGGGGTTTGTGCTAGTGAGAGACTAGCGAGCGGAAGTGTCTAGAAGGTTAGTGGAAGTGAATGTGTCTGTTCAGGTATGTGTATCGTGGGCCAGTGGAGATCCCCATGATGTGATGGAATGTGAGCTCGGCATGGGAGGTTGAGGACTAGTCTAGCTGATGCATTTCGGATGGTCTGCACTCTTCTTGTGAGCTGTCATCCCTGTGGTAGGACGCTGACTCTTAACATACTATACCAGAAAGGGGTATAATGTGCAGAGAGTCCAGTGGATCCCTAGAGGCTTTACAGGGGCTAAAGTAGACAATACTAATGCTCTCTTTTGTGGTAGAGTGGGGCAGCAGTTAGGCTTATCAGAGGGGAGTGTTAAGCATTTGTTGTACACACATTGGCAATAAATGTGACACACACTCAATGGATAAATCCAAGACCAATTGATAAAAATAATACTTGGTTATATTTATTTGTTAGAACCACAGAACTCCCTCTTCGGTAAATACGTTTTGCGAATGAAATACTTTTCAATCTCGAAAGTGGACACAGTTCAATTTTCATTCTTTGCAATGGTAACCTGTGGGAGGAAGGAAGCATTCAGCATACCTATAGGTAACATTGACTTAGGAAACTAGTCTTTGAGAGTTAAGATCAGTATTGGGCAAGGTTCAGTTCATCACCAACACTACACCATCAGTGGCACAGGGACAGGCAGGGTGCAGGGTGAAAATACGGTGTCGGAAACACAATACAACTCAATGAAGAATGGGGTAATTGGACGGACGCTGCTTACAGGTAAGTACTGGTGGCTCCGGGGGCAAGCACTGGGCAGGGTCCAAAGCAGCGCCAACACTACACCACCAGCGGCACAGGGGCATCCGGGTGCAGGGTGCCAACACAGCTTTGGGTGCCCAATGTAAAGCAATGGAGAAAGACAAAATCGGAAAAGGGCTGCAGGCTCAGGCCTGAAGACTGATTGAAGTAAAACAATAGCTGCAGAGGTAAGTTGTGATGCTAGTGGATGTAGGGGCACCTGCTTCATCAAGGCCCAGGGCCGGCGGGTGCAGGGGTGTCTTTTAATGTTGGAAACGGCTAACTGGAGCAGGTCGCAGTTGAGGGGTTCTCTGTGTAGAGGCTGCAGGTGAAGTCAATGAGTCTGGGAGAGGTCAACTCACGGTGGACTCAGGCTCTGGGGCACTGAGGAACCTTGCTGGAACTGGTGAGTCACTTGGACTCGGGCTGTAGGCGTTGGATACAGAAAAGACACCAGGGTCAGGATTCACGGTTCTTCAGGTCACAGAGTCTTTGCTTGAAGATTGTTGCTTTTGAATAGGTCCACTGTTCTCGGCAGATCTTGTTTTTATATTGAAGGCAGGCAGTCCTCCCAGGGTTCTGGAAGTTGCTGGGCTGCAGGACGAGCCACCTCTTGGTGCAGGATCAGCAAGTGCTGCGGATAGGTCGGTGGGGCTGGAGCAAAGCCAGTAATTCCCTGCATTTTTCTCTGCTGGTGCTGCTCTGTGGTGTCTTCTTAGGTTATCAGGAACTGAAGTTCAGGGTCTGTGGATGCCACCTAAATACTAGATTTAGGGGCACCCCTGGTGTGTCTACACCTTCTATTACACCCGCTTCCTGAGGGAGGGGAACATAGTCCTATCCCTCATTGGATAAGTTCCACCATCTGCAGGATGGTGGGCACTGAAAAGTTTACTTCACCTCACCTCCAGCACCTGAGGGGTGGAGCTGACAAAGGGGGACACACCTCCTATACTTTCTAAGTTTTCCCACCTGTCTTCTCACCAAAAGGGTGGCGAGGACAGGAAAGGGGCATGGTCCTTCTAACAGGAGAGGCTGGAGTTGCATTACATAGGTGGCAAGGCCCTTGAAGCTTCCCACCACAGATTGCTATTCCTGACCAGGTGGAACACCTCCTCCCAGGACAGGCATTGTTCTCGGCCTCTGAGCATGAAGACGCTCACCCCATGAGGTCAGAACACTGTATGGTGGTAGCAAGCTGGCTTTGGCCAGTCAGTGACCACACTAACAATTAGTAGGTTTCAGGGGACCCATCTAAGGGGTCCTCTGTGTGCAATTGTTAATAAATCAGACATTGGAATCACTGCAGGTTTATTGTGACGAGATGTTTGATACCAAACATTCCATACTTCAGTGATGCTATCCTGGAGCTGGGGAACTCGTAATGACGAGTGTCCAGCCCATGTACTTACTATTGCTTCCCTGGTCACTTACAATATCCAAGAATCAACATGGGTATTGTGGGGCATATCTGCTCGTGCAGATATGCCCTCACTGATGATATAGTGCGCCCTGCATTAGGGCCAAGGCCTTCTAGAGGGGTGTCTTAACTATATCCCACCAGTGTCGGTGGGTATGGCACACAGGGAGGTGTGCCATGTTGACTATTTAGTTTTGCCTGCATCAAGGCACACAGTCTGCAATGGCAGAATGTGCTGTTACCCTTGGGGTCCCTCTTTAGTGCCAATGCCCTAGGTACCAGGGGTACCATTTACAAAGTACCTACAAGGAGTACTGAAGTGGTGCCAATTGGGAAACAAAAGGTACAGTTTACTGAAGGTGCCAGTCGCAATTACATAATTTTCAAGGCAAAAAGTTGGGGGCTAACCATATCCAAAATAGGAACTTTGGTACACCTGCATACACTGTGTTTCCATTGTCCAGTTTGCTATGTTCCCTGCTAAACGGCGATTTCCCCGCTATCACTGGTAATTATATCGCCCTGGGGAAACGCGTTGTAAATAACGCGCTAACAGGGCGATATAATCAAGCGATAGATGGCGATAAATAGAAAAGCGCGCTTTGCGTCTATTTATCGCTGTCCTTGTAGATATGCCCCCTGGTGTTTTGCAAAGTGGTAGAAGAAGCACTTGTTGATGGCTTTTCCAGGACTTTGGCTGGGAAGGGAAGGAGAAATATCGGTCCGTAATTAACAAATTTTCGCAGATCAGCCCAGGGTCTCACAACGAGAGTGTTGACATCTGAGTGGTTCTGTAGTTCCTGGAGGTGACTGGACTGATGGAGGTGTTGAGGATGGGGGTGAGGGCCTTGCTGATAGGGATTGCTCCTTTGAGAAAGGCATAGTGGGGACAGAGGTCTGCCGGGTCCTGAAGTAAATGGTCTTCATGATTGTTATGGTTTCCTCTGTGCTAATGGTGTCTTATGTGGTGATTGTGTTGACTTACTTTGTCAGTGGTAGACTTCTGAAGAGGGCAAGGTGGTCTAATCGCTGGAGAAAGTTGCCATTTACGATTGTAATTTTGCTGCAAAAGAAGTTTGAGAAGTCGTTACACAGATTGTGTGATGAGTTGATGTTTCCAGTATAAACTGTGGGTGTGGTGAAGTCTTTGGCAATTGCAAACATTTCTTTGCTGCTGTTGCGGCTTGTTAGAGTTGACATGCTTGAGGTAGTGTTTCCCTAAATGTTTTGGTTTTTCCTCATAGGTTTGGCTAATTCTCTTTTAGTGGCCTTAGGGCTCTGGTCACTTTCCTATTGTAAATGCATTGTGAAAATGCATGCGCCCTTCCTACACATGTTAGGAAGAGGTGCGTACCTGATGTTTTTAAATATATCACCAGCCTGCCATTGCAGGCCTGGCTGTGCGCACTTGCACCTATGGTGTTTTTAAACATGTATCAACCCTGCCATTGCAGGCCTCTATGTGTACGATTGCATTGTGCCCAGGTTGGCCTTTTCTATATCATTGGCCAATCCTGAGGGTACCTTTCACTAACACTAGAGCACCCATAGGGTAAGCATTAAAGGGGTGAAGGAAGTTGTAGGTTAAAGGCAGGGCAGATAAAAATGTGTGTTTCCTGCCCAGGTATTTAAGAATACCCATGAGTGTTTTTCACTACCTATGAGGTTTGCTATTCCCATTGGTTAACATAGGGGAATCGTTGAAATTACTTCAAGCTTCCATTGTGGATTACAGTGGAGCAGCCTCATAATGTTTCCTATCATTTGATTCACAATGACAAACCCTTTCCTGTGGCAAAGAGGTGTATGCCTTTTAGTTTGACTTCAGTCCACATCTTCTGGATGGGGGAGCACATCTGTGCATTCCTCAGAGACAGCTATAAACAATGGGCATGCAACTGGAATGACCACTGTAATTGGAGGGCTTAGCTGGTTAGATTGGAGGAAGAGGTTTTGACACTTGGCCTCTGGGAGCCATAGCATGGCCCCACTCAATATTAAGATCTACATTCCACTGCCCTATTGCAGACAAGACTGAAATTTACGGGAGAGATCTGTGGTACAAAGGGAAACCCTCTGAACCACCCGCCACTTCAAAGGCACACTACAGTATAACATTGGTGCCATACTTCAGCAGGGTAGAGATACACTTTTGGGGAAGTGAGACCAGAGATCCTGGAACTGTGTGGTGCACACGACCAGAGGAACCAGTGGTGCACAAGGAGGACTACTGCAATTGAAATCGACCGTGCACCCTTCCTTAATAGTGGTTGGCCTGGGCTGACTACCTACTGCTGTGTGGCACTCTGAAGTGTGCTCTCCAAGGGATTGTTGGCTTGCCCCCTGTTCTCTTGTGGAGGTCTCAGGCACATCAAGGACCTACCGCGAGAGAGCCAGACCATCTTCCTGTGACACCTGGAGAGCCATGCCCTCTTAAGTGCCCACATCGTCTGCTGGATTCGCACTGGTAGCGCAGTGTGAGCATGGAGTTAAGTATTGTACCTGGAGACTGGATTGCCTGGTGCCGAGCCCCAAAAGCACTGCCTGCATCTCAGGAGTGTGTACCCTGCATCGTGGGGCCCCAACACGGATGTGCATCTTGTCGGTGGTGAGCGGATTGACCGGTTGCAGGACCCCGCGTGGACCGCTTTGTTGATTGTGCTGCATCTCTCTCATGCGACACGCCGACTGCATGATCATTGTGTGTGGTGTCTGATTCACAGGTTGTGATCCTTGCAGGTGGAGGCGCACCCGTAGAGTGTCTCATTCTACCCTGTGTGGCACAGCTGAACTTGAGCCTGAGTGTAGGACCGGAATTGTCTGGTGAAACTCAGATCAACGCGCCCCAGACGTTGTGCATCATTTCCAGCGAGAGAAAGCAAAACACACACAGATGATGGATGGAATGAAGAGCAAATCAAATATTCACCCCCAATCAACAGATCTGGGTTAAAACCATTGTTCTTTTGCTCACCACGCAACCCCAGTTTAGACCCAGCAATATGCACATCAGTCTTGACCAAGTGCCTCATGGGAACAGTCCAACCCGAACTGCCAAGCCAGGTCCTCCCTGGACCGGAAACAAGCATCCTGGGACCGATTTTGGGACATCACCCCTCATCAGCTAGGCTTGCTTGAATCCAGTGGCACAGTGAGCCCCGGACCCACATCTGGGCATACCCTGCGCACTTAGGGAGAGAAAGCAAAAGATACAGATGATGGACGGAATGCAGACCAAATCAAACATTCACCCCCAGTCAAGAGATCTGGGTTAAATCCATTGTTCTTTTGCACACCATCCCACCCCAGTTTAGACCTAGCTATATGAAATCAGTCTTGACCCTGTGCTTCATGGGTACAGTCCAGCCCGAACTGCCAAGCCAGGTCCTCCCTGGACCGGAAACAAGTCTCCTGGGTCCGGTTTCAGGGCATCAACCCTCATCAGCCAGGCTAACTTGCATCCAGAAAAGTCATAGTAGGAGTTAAAAAAGGTACAAAGAGAGTAAAGGCACAAAGAGTGAGAAATGGCAGAAAGGGCCAGTAAAAAAAGGCTTACAACGTTGCAGTAACAGTCAGACAAAAAGGCAGAAAGAGTGCTAGAAGTGGCACAAAAGTCAAAGACAGAAAGAGAGAGAGAGAAGGAGAGAGAGAGAGAGGAAGAGAGAACAAGGTGAGGGGAAGAGAGGCAAAGAGGGGGCCGAGGTGCCAGAGATGGATCCGCAAGGCCTTTGACCGTTTGGAGGACTGGTCGCAAACCAGTCCAGGGGGGGTGGGCCTATGCACCTGCTTAATGGCTAGTCTCGGCAAGGTCACCGTTATGCAGGTTCTGGGATGGGGAGGAGCGCAGTAGGAGATTTGTGGGGCTGAGGAGGAGCGCAACTGCGGTGAAAGAGAGAGGCATGAAGGAACAGGCAAGGGGGGATGGGAGAGCAGAGATGGTGGGAAAGGAGTGCAGAGTAGCTGGAGAAATGGCAAAGGTCAGAAAAGGAGTACAAGAAAAGAAACAAAGAGGCAAAAACAGCAAGAGAAATGGCACAGAAAAGCCATTGAAATAATGAGAAAAGAGTGAAACTCCAAAACGTGGCAAAATGAATAGGAGAAATGGCACAGAAAAGATGTAGCAAGAGTGAGAGAATAGGCACAAAGAGAAAGGCACAAGGAGTGAGAAATCAGGTACAAAGAGCAAGTAAAAAAGGCAGAAAGCATTGGAGTAATAGTGAGAGAAAAGGCAGAAAAAGTGAGAAAAATGGCACAAAAGTAATAAAGTAACAAAGGAAGAGAGAGAGAGAGAGAGTGTGAGAGAGAGAAAGAGAACGAGGTGAGAGAGAGCAAGCGGGAGAAAGGTGAGGTGGGTGCCTTGAGGCACAGGAGCCGAGTCGACAACGGCTTGACAGATCAGAGGTCTGGTCACAGGTAAGTCTGGGGGGTGGGGCGGGGACTTGAATTGTGTAGTTGTGTCTTTGCAATTGGTTTTCCCTTGTATGGAGTTGTTTGTGCTACTTTTACTTGCATGGCTTATTTCTTGTATCCTGCTGATGGCAGTTTGTCAATGCTACTCAGCCTTATAACTAGTTAGTAGAGTGATCTGGTGCCATTTCCTTCTTTTTTATATGCCAGGACTTTACATTCATGGTTCATCTGTAGTACTTTATTTTCATATTAATGTGGCTAGGTACTAAGGCTCAGGTCATATGACCTAAACCCAATATCTAATTTTGAAAATCAAGTCTTCAGACTGCTACAGGATACCCCATAATCAATAGCTCTCTAATTGTTGGAAGATTATCCCATATCAGTTTTGCCTGCTCTGAAAAGCAGATGCATGCTCATGTTAGTGAAGTGGAATAAGATCTTAAAAGGACAACCCAACCCCCCGAATCCGACCCCAATGCCTCGATCACTGCCTGTGCAGACACTTTGGCTCGTCTCAAAGCCAACAAAGCCATGAGAACCAGAACGAAAGCAATCTGGTACATGGAAGAGGTCAGACTCACCAAACACCTCTACAAGCAACAAAGTCAGTACAACATCAACAAGAGCACCAGCAAATCCACTGTCAGACACTACCATCAACAAATCAGAGCTATCATGTGATCCGTGATCACTAACACATAAAAGCAGCACCAGCAGTGGCAAAGGAAATCTTTTTCATAGTCAAAGACTTCACCACTCTGGGAGCAAGCTTCACCAGTTTAACACTATCTCAGGACTTCTGCAACCAACAGTCCCTATTCTTCAGATACAAGATCACCAGCATCTGTGACACCTTCAAGCCCCAACCAGATTCTTCCACCCTCGCAGCCCTCGTGCCCATCTCAGCAAACACCCAGAGAACCACCCTGACCACCTGGCCCACGATCACCACTCAAGAGACCACAACAACCATGCAGTCCATACACTCCAGAGCACCCCTCGGCCTCTGATCTCACTACGTCTTCATCAAAGGACTGAACCTCATCACTGCAGCTCTCACCCTGACCTTGAATGTCTTAATCATCACATCCACTTATCTGTATGCCTGGAAACACGCCACCTAGAGACATTCTTGGAACCAGAACACGCTAGCGGACTACCGACTATTACCCGTCAAATGTCACAGAAAAGGTGAAAAACAAACACCCAGTCACCCACTCCAACAACAGCCACCTTCTTGATACTTCTATATCTGGATTCAGACACTACCACAGTAGAGAGACCATTCTCATTGCCATCACTGACAACATCCGCTTGATAATGGACAGAGGTGAAACCACAGCCCTCCTCCTCCTGGACCCAATGTTAAACCTGGTAGCTTTAGGGTGGTCTTCTCCCAAACCTTTTGCCTTCTCCCCTCTTGTTTTGCTGAATTTGTTTTTGTTGGCCTAAAGATTCTGTGCACTGTGCCACTACTAACCAGCGCTAATGTGCTAATAAAAACATGGTAAAATTGGCTTACAGCTGACTGGCTTAATTAATTTACGTATAAGTGCTTAGTAAAGTTGTATACATTTACCCAGGGCCTGAAAATTAAATGCTACTAGTGGGCCTCCAGCACTTATTGTGCCACCTACTTAAGTACCCCATTAAAACCTGTCTCAGATCTGCCATTGCAGCTGGTGTGCAATTTTAAACATACAATGTGACCTTGTAAAATAAACCCCTCGAAGGCCTAAAACTCCCCTTTAATACATATGTTGCACCTAGAGTAGGCACAACATAGCCCATTGGGTACAGTGCATTGTATTTAAAAAGGTGGACATATACTTTTAAGTTTTGCATGTCCTGGTAGTAAAAATCTCACAAATACGTTTTTCACTACTAAGAGGCATACTTTTCCCTGAAGATAACATTGGGATACCTTATTACATTTAATAAGTGATAACATTTATTTGGGAACAGGTAGAAGTCTCATGTTTGGTGTCTAAGGAATTGTAACCTAAAATCCCATTCAATGGTAAATTTATGAAAATGCCACTTTTAGAAAGTTGGAATTTACTTGTCCTAACCATTTGGTGCCTTTAGCCTGTTGCCAGGGGAATGACTATATGTAGTTAGGGTTGTTGGCCTTTGTGTATTCTTCCCAGACAGCCACACAATTAGGGGATTGGGTGTTGGCAGGGTGGGCCATCAGGGCAGGATGGGGCTAGAGCTGTGCACAGCCCCACTTGCCCTTCAGAGCAGTTGCCTCAGCACACACACAAGGAACTTCACACCTAGCCTTTTGTGGCCAATTGAAACATGTGCATGGAGGCAGGTAACTCCAGTACAATCTGTGGGGGGTGAGGGGGGGGGCTCTAGAAGTTTGTTCCACTTAAAGTCTGGCATCAAGTATAACATTAGGACCTCAGACCCAACTTCACTTCACTTCTGAGCCTGCTGAGGACTCTCAGTAGACTGCCTTGTTGCCTGTGGCCTGCTGTGTACTTCAGAGGACTGCCCTGCTGCACCAAGAGGGCTGTGTTACTACCTGAAGCTTGGCCTGTGCCCTAGGAGGAATACCCTGCTGCTTGACACCTGCTTTTCTGCTTGAACCCAGGACTGCCAAAGTTACTCCAAGGTAAGTTGGATGACCTCCTGATAAGAGCATCAGGGGCAGAAAAGGCTCTAGCCATCTTGCACCTGCACCTGGACCCTGCCTCAGTGAGTGCTGACCTTCCAAGTGGTGTCTCTCCAGTCATGGGCAATTGAACCCCTGGAAGTGGTGCTAAAAGTGTGCAGATAGTCAATATCCTAAACCTGGGAATTTTTAGCCAAAAAAGTGCCCTGAGGACACTGGGACCTACCTGTTCCCTGATCTGCCCAAAGTGCATCGCCGGCCAACCTGTCTTCGCTGTAGCTCCTGCTACGTTCTTCTCTACAGCAGTACATTTTGTACAGCTGCTCCTCGTAGAAGGGGTATCTGGCCTTGTGGAGCTCCTGTCAGCTACAGACTGCAGCTTTGTCCTGCTGGAATTTTTCAACTTCAAAAAAAGAGACTAAGCACCTAATTAGGAGTTCGGTGATCCATAGGACCGCCAAAATCGAGGTGACTGTCTCTGGACCTCCAGACTGGCAGTCTACCTGCCATATAACAACTATGGCTGTGGGACCACCACAGAACTGCCGCAACTGCTGAGGATCCCCGATCCCGCGGCAGTGGCGCAGAGGTGTGAGGCTGTGATATTCTAGTGGTGTCGCTATGTACTACAAGCATATTACAAGTTTCCTCACTGCGACCCTTTTTGTGGAAGGGAGCCCGCCATGAAAAGGGTGGTAGTGAGGAACCTAGGGCCCCCTGTTGCCTCTGTACACCGGGTTGTATGCAGGGGGCACATGTTGTACCCCTAGATATTTTTGCACCCCCTGTTTCTGCACAGACAGAAATGCACAACATTGTGCATTTCTGTCCGTGCAGGAACGGACTGTGGTTCTCCTATGGTCGTGCCTTTCTAAGGCTCTCCTTTGAGTGGGACTGCCCCGCAGGACCGCCCGCCAGGATTACAACTCGTAATGCAGCAGGCAGACTGATTACGGGTTTGGCGGTCTTCGAGCGGGGCACTAAAGTGGCGGCCGCTCCAAGACCGCCAAACTCATAATCAGGCCCTTAGTCTGACCAAAGAAATCTTCACTGTGACTTCATCTAGCGGCTTCCTGTCAGCTGCCTTGCCCCAATGAACTTTACTATCTCAATAAATTTTTTCTCAAAATGTCTTCTAAGTCTGGACACCTAGCCCGATCCACTTCATGTATCTGAACCATCCTCCATCGCTGTCAGCCACAAAGTTTGACTTTGTTCCTGGTCTCACGTGACTACATGTCAAAGGATAGCACTTTGATTATTTAGACACTATTTTGTATGTTACACTGTAAAGATTCCCTGCCTCAGTGAGTACTGATATTCCAAGAGAACTTTTTTACTGATTGGATGGTTCTAGATTTGGTGTCAATAAATGTATTAAATGTAACTTTCTTTTTATTGACTTTCTCGCTCTAAGAGCACTGGGTATGCCCAGACGTGGGTCCCGGACTCACTGTGCCACTGGATTCAAGCTATCCTGGCTGATGAGTGGTAAAACCCCAAAACCGGTCCTAGGATGCTTGTTTCCGGTCCAGGGAGGACCTGGCTTGGCAGTTTGGGCTGGACTGTTTCCATGAGGTACAGGGTCAAGACTGATTTGCATATGGCCAGGTCTAAACTGGGGTGGTATAGTGAGCAAAAGAATTATCGATGTAAGAGATCCCTTAATGTCCTCCTGGACATCCTTGACATCTTTGGGAGATTCTCGGGCTTCCGAGTTAACTAGCAGAAGTCCCTCATATATGTCCTCAGCGGTGACACCCCGCAATTGCCTTGACACTGCCCAATATCGATAGCCACTGACGGATTCAAATACCTAGGCATATTTATCTCGCTGGATCAGACGCTTCGGTACACACGTAACCTGACCCCACCCCTGCAACGCCTTAAAAGCGTCATTCTGCACTGGAAATCGCTCCCCATCTCCTTACTGGGTAGGGCGGCATTATTCAAAATGATGTCACTGCCGCGCTTTCTCTATGCCTTGCAAAATGCCGCAGATCCCGTTCCTAATTCATACTTTGGGGAAATAGAGAGCCTCCAGAGGACTCTCCTCTGGGAAGGCAGGCCACGCATTGCACTATCGAAGCTCACGCTTGGCTGGCACGATGGTGGAATTGGACTCCCTGACATTAAAAGATACTATGGGGCAGCTCACCTAATCGCGATCAATCATGGCACCTATGGCCCCCCTGATGCCCCGGGATTCCGTATGGACCACTGGCTTCTGCCCAGCGGGATGTACGGTCGAGCATTGTACTCCACTCCAGGAAAGTTCCCCCTGACAGGACCTACCAAGCACACGACCAAGATATGGCACACTGCGACACAGTCCTTGGGCTGGGCTAACAGGTTAACACGTGCTACCCCACTTTGGGATTCACAAAAACTAGGATACCTGGGAGATTCAAAGGGGTTCGACAAGTGGGATTTGATCGGTATCTCCACAATTGGTGATCTTTGGGAGGCGGGGGGAATAAAACCGTTTAGTGCTTTGCAGACCCAATACTCACTGGCCGACTCCGAGCTATTCAGATACATCCAGGTCCGGCACGCGCTGCGGACCGCACTGCCAGGAGACGCCTCACTACTTGCTAGCACCCCCCTGGAGGACAGACTCCTTGATGGATACCTGCCCAAGCGGGCCATATCTCTGACATACAGAAAGCTGATCAATAGCATGCATGACCCCCTTACCCTGCTGAGAGAGAGATGGGCGGGGGACGGTATAGAATTAGATGATGAGGGGTGGCAGACAGCTATCTCATCCACTAAAACAGTTGCAATATCAGCGAGGCTCCGCCTAGTGCAACTTAAAATACTACACAGAACATATCTAACAGGGCCGCAACTGGTGCACATGGGGAAGAAAACTGATGGCTCCTGCAGACGGGGATGCACCCAACCGGGTATATTTATACCTATCATATGGCATTGTGGGATAATTCAAGAATACTGGCAGAAGATACATTCGATTCTTAGTGAAGTCCTGGAGGTTGAACTCCGGCCGGAGGCTCCCAGGTGTCTCCTTAATATCTGGGAGCCCACGGACCTCAACGCCTATGCCATGCAATGGGTCACACTTGCATGTATGATAGCGAAAAGAAATATTGCACAGCACTGGGGGGCCCCTCAAGCACCCAAAATCACGGAATGGAAAAAGGACCTTGATTGGTGCATGCAACGTGAAAAATCTGTATACATAGCAAGGGGGTGCCCCCGGAAGTGGTCTAAGATTTGGACCCCATGGAACTTGTACCGAGGTGAAATATGTACCCCCCCCAGACTGAGCGATTCAGATGTTTCCCCTTCCCCGTAACTCCAACGGTAAATGTATACTGTGTACTGATGAACCCTTGTATATGCCATTACCTGTGTTGTGCCTCTATGAACCTATGCCTTGTTGTCAAAGTTTTTACAATAAAAAAAGTAAAAAAAAAAAAAAAGAATGATCGATGTAACCCAGTTCTCTTGACTGGGAGTGAATGTTTTGATTTGTTCTGCATTCCGTCCATCAATTGTGTGTCTTTTGCTACAAAATCAAGACAACATTGTGGAACCTGACATAACACACTAGTTATGTAAGTCTCAGCTGACAGATTCCCTGCTTACAGGTGCAGGGAAGACTGTCCTTCAGTTTGCAGTGTTAGGCATTGTTAAATAAACGTCTGTGATGATGCAGTACTTTGCATTCCACTTAGGTCAAGTTACAACTTACCAATAGGATTTTGTTGCAAACGCTGGAGGCAAAGCGTTTCTTCAAGTATGTTTTTTTCCTTAGGCTACAGCAGTGGTCTTCAAAGTTTTAATGCCCCCCACCCCCAGTGGAAAAAAATCATCAGCCCCTCTCAGAATTTTTCATCATTATTCTATGAAATTGTATCTACTGAAAGTATCCACCGTGAGTGGCGGGGGGTTTGAAGAATATTTGGAGTCCCTTCCTGTTTGACACATACTCCCAGATAGGATATAAATGACAAAAGATATTAGTGATGGCCCATTACAGAGCATAATGCTTCAATTGGCCAGAGCCTAGAGCCCCACCTGGGAACACCTGAGGCCCCACTAGTGGGGCCCGCCCCCCTGTTTGAAGAACCCTGGGCTACAGGTTTGTGTAGACACGCAGCTAACGCTACCTCCACCAGCGACAGCTCAAGACTGACAGTAGTAATTCAAATGACAACATTCACAGAATACTATGCATTCCATGGGCACACCCAGTAACAGGAGAATGCTGTTCACTCTATATTCTGCCAGAGCAGTAGAATATAAGGTTGCATGTACAAAACATGTATCCCACACTTTACCATACTACTATACATTAGCATTGTGAGATATTCAGCACAGTGAGGGAAGTTGTATTTGTGCCTGCGCTCCACTATCAATGCACACTTGTTTAAGCAAAGCTGCAACTTTATTATAACTGAAAAACTTTTTAAATGACAAATAAGCTGGTTGTGGCAGTTTCATTCTTTTCATCTGTCCATTGAAGCCAAATAAAACAAATATCATAGAAGTAAGTGGACATTGGTGTATGCCAAACTACGCAACTTCCAGTAGTAAACCTCTACAAGCACTACCTTTTCATGCAATTTAATTAAATCATGTCCTAAGGTTCATAAGATATGTCAATTATGCAGCTACGCAATTATGTACTATCTTGTATGTATAATGTTTTGGAAGTTGCACAGGGTTGTGCTTTATGACTTGATACTGGAGTTTTTGAGTACTTCACAATCTCCTATGAAGGGGAGATATGTCTTCTGAGTACTTATGTAATAAGTCCAAAATCGTCCAAAATTGATCCAACAGCTTTATAGAAGGTTATCTGGTCCTGGTAATGGAGGTGTTACCTCTTTTTTCAGTCCCCCTAAAGAGCAAAAACTGGAGAGACAGAGGACAGAGGCAAGTAAAAATTAACACCAGAAGCAAACCAGTGTTGGAATAGTCAATAGCCCTGGCTTTAATGTGCTAACAAAGGCAAACAACATTTATACCATAATTTGTTTACATGCTGTGTTTGCATACATTAGCATAGAAGTTCTTAACCTTTTGACGTGTGGACCCCCACTGAATCATTATTGGAAGCTGTGGACCCCCACTGAGTCATTATTGGAAGCCGGAGACCCCTGGCTTAGGCAATTTCTGTGATTTTAACCTCAAAACAAAAATTAAAAATGCAAACACAAGTATACTCCAAACAAATGCTCAAATATTGAAATATCGTATTTAATCCACAAGCAAATATAGAAAATGTTTTCCCTTTTTCAATATTGCCATTTTATTTGTATATACTTTGTTAATTTTAATATTATTTAATTTTGTAAAACAGTGGCGGACACCTTCAGTAGGCCTCATGGACCCCAGGGGTCCTCGGACTACAGGTTAACAAATGAAACCCCAGCAGGTGGCTTTGCCAGCGGTTGCCTCCAATGCAATCCACCACTAGAGGTCCCTCTTGAGTCAGGCACATGGCTCGAAGATTCTTTCAAAAAGATTCAGTATTGCAGCCTTTAACAAGAAGTTACCAAAAAAACAGTAATGTAAAGGGGAGCCGCGGACAACAGCAAAGGGACAAGGGGGCCGCGGGTCAGAAAAGTTTGGGAACCACTGGTCAAAGGACTCAGTGAGAGGTGAGGGAGAGCTGGCAGTGTCTAGGGGCCGTGAGAGCTGCTGGACAACTGAGAGTGACCAGTGGCAAAACACTAAATGAGACCGAGGACAGAGGCAAGTACAAATTAACACCAGAACCAAACCAGTGTTGGAATAGTCAATAGCCTTGGCTTTAATGTGCTAACAAAGGCAAACAACATTTATACCATCATTTGTTTACATGCTGTGTTTGCATGCATTAGCATAGCGGTTCTTAACCTTTTGACGTGTGGATCCCACTGAATCATTATTGGAAGCTGGGGACCCCCACTGAGTCATTATTGGAAGCCGGGGACCCCCACTGAGTCATTATTGGAAGCCGGGACCCCCACTGAGTCATTGGAACCTGGGGACCCCCACTGAGTCATTATTGGAAGCCGGGGACCCCCACTGAGTCATTATCGGAAGCTGGAGACTCCCACTGAGTCATTATTGGAAGCCGGGACCCCCACTGAGTCATTGGAACCTGGGGACCCCCACTGAGTCATTATTGGAAGTTGGGGACCCCCATTGAATCCTTATTGGAGGCCGAGATACACACTGATTCTTTATTGGAAGCTGGGGACCCCCACTGAGTAATTTTTGGAAGCCAGGGACCCCTGGCTTAGGCAATTGATGTGATTTGAACCTCAAAACTTAAATTAAATATGCAAAAACAAGTATACTCCAAACAAATGCTCAAATATTGAAATATCGTATTTAATCCACAAGCAAATATAGAAAATGTTTTCAGTTTTTCAATATTGCCCTTTTATTTGTATATACTTTGTTAATTTTAATATTATTTAATTTTGTAAAACAGTGGCGGACACCTTCAGTAGGCCTCATGGACCCCAGGGGTCCTCGGATTACAGGTTAATAAATGAAACCCCAGCAGGTGGCTTTGCCAGCGGTTGCCTCCAATGCAATCCGCCACTAGAGGTCCCTCTTGAGTCAGGCACATGGCTCGAAGATTCTTTCAAAAAGATTCAGTATTGCAGCCTTTAACAAGAAGTTACCAAAAAAACAGTAATGTAAAGGGGAGCCGCGGACAACAGCAAAGGGACAAGGGGGCCGTGGGTCAGAAAAGTTTGGGAACCACTGGTCAAAGGACTCAGTGAGAGGTGAGGGAGAGCTAGCAGTGTCTAGGGGCCCGTGGGAGCCGCTGGACAACTGGGGGTGACCAGTGGCAAAACACTAAATGAAACCTCTCCCCGCTTGCCCCTCCCACCCCCTGCTTGTAGTAGAATATAGTGAGGGGCCCATATTCATAAGCCTGGGGCTGAATCAGGCGCGCAAAACCCATTGGACTCAAAGGGCTTCAGCTACCCCCCCCCCCGTCGTGTGTGGCAGCCCGGGATGAGACAGCTTCCTGGGCACGCACACAGCCGCACCCGAGCACTTCACAGGTCTTTAAAAGACCATTTGAATGTTAATGAGGCCTCGCTGTTGTTTCACCCCTTCTAAGAGCCCCTGCAGCTCCACTCCGCCTATTGCTTAAAGATTCAGCCCCCCCCCCCGAAAAATTTTCTTAGCCCCCCCAAATGTTGGCTCTTGTTGCGCCTTTGGGCTGAATTGATGTCGGATGGGGGCGGGGCTGCACAGGATTGTGTTAAGAATCCCCTTTGAGTGACCTCACCTACGTCAAACCTATTGACCTGGGAAGATTAGAGGTTTGGGCTGTAATGTTGTATGTAGCCCACTGGAAGCAGGACACAAAGCAAGGAGGTGTGAACCAATATTTCTTTATTTAAGCCTTACACACGCAGGAGCGCCGGGCAACACACCCTACTCGGTCCGCGGCTCCGCGATCTCTCCCCTCGCGCTTCTCGCGCATGTGCATTTCCCTTTAGCGCATTCTGCTCTCGCGCGCTGCGTAGCCACGCAGCGTGCGAGAAATAGAACGCACACTACATATCTCCCTCCTTTTCCATGGCCCTGATACAGGCAGTCCTCACAGTCTCTAGGGTATACACCCTCCATCTAGTTCATAGTCTTTGAAGCGGCTAGGCCTCACAATCACTCTGCCAGCTCGGGTACGTCTTACCAGTGTGCTGGGGTTCCCAGGATCATTGCTTACAACTGGACTCCCCTCCATGCCTCGGGGATCGCCCTCCGGGCTGTGGCCTTCCTCCGTCGGTAGCTCTTCCACTTCCATCGTCCCCTGGTCTCCCTGCTCCCCATCGTACTCTTTCTCTGGCATGCCTCTTCCTTCAGGGAGTTTTCTCCCTTCAATGTCCTTAGTGTAGGTCTCATGGGCTGACTTCTCGTTCTCTTCCTCTGGCCATTTTAAGATCTTGTTGCATTTCGCCATGCGGTCGTGGGACCACACATTCCCATCGCTGAGTAGGGCGGCTCTTTCATAAACCTCCTCCACTTGTAGAGGTGGACTGTACTTGCTGTCTCCCTTCTTCCTTCGAACCGCTAACTTAACTCTCACCCACTCCCCTTTCTCCAGGGTGGCATTTTTTACCTTCCATCTCTGGTTGTAGTACTCTGTGTACACTCTCTGGGCCTTCTCCAGATTGTGTTGTACTACCGCTGGGGACCATTTGCTTGTTATAGTCTTTTCCCTCCACATGACGTTGTCCTTGGTGAAAGGGTGTCTGCCCCGTAGTATTTGGAAGGGGCTGTATCCCGTCCCCGTGGGGGTGATGCGGTAGGCCCACACCGTTTTCTGTATCTCTTTCTCCCAGTCTTTCTCCATCATGATTGCTGCTTGGATAGAGCCCATTAGCACTCTATTGAAGCGTTCCACCTGTCCATTGCTCGACGGGTGGTACACCGCCGCGTGCAGCAATTTTATCCCATTGCGCTCCGCGTATTTGTTCCATTTTTCCGATCTAAATTGGGGTCCATTGTCACTCAATAGCGTTCTGGGGATGCCTTCCCTTAGAAAAACTGAGGTGAGAAATTTTATCACAGTTTCTGCTTCCATTTCTTCCTGTATGTGAATCTCCGGCCATTTGGAATACTTGTCGACCAGGACACAGAGGTATTGGGGCGTTCCGTGGATGTCCAGCACCGGTCCCAGGATGTCCACCGCCAAGTCTTCCCATGGCCCACTTGGTAAGGGGAATTTCCCCAGTGCCGGCCGTAGGGGAACCAGCGTCTTGTCTGCTCCTTGGCACTGGCTGCACTCTCTCACTTGCCTTTCCACCTGAGCGTCCATTCCTGGCCACCAGTACATGTGCTTCGCCCTCGCCTTAGATTTTACTATTCCTAAGTGCCCTTCGTGTAGCATTGTGAGTAATCGGGGGACCACTGCCGCTGGAGGAACCACTTTGTCTCTCCTGTACAGGAATATTCCTTCGTTCCCCACCGATAACTCTTCTCGTACTTCGAAATATCATCGGAGAGCCTCTCCTAGCCGTTTCTTCTCTGGCCATCCCTTTATTATGTGTTCCTTGACCTTGCAAATTTCCTCATCTTCTCCATACGCTTGTATCCAGTCTTGTTTGCTTATCACCCTTTCGGGATCATCCATTATTGCCACCATCTCGTCTTCTTCGGGCGTCGTATCTGGGGCACCTTCCATGGCTGCTGCTCGGCTGAGATAGTCTGCCACCTTATTCCTCGTCCCCGGAATATATTCCACGTCGTATCTGTACTCCAGCAGTTTGAGCGTCATTTTCGCTATGCGGGGTGTGGCGCCTGCATGCCCGCTTGAGGTGAGCACCTTGACCAAGGGCTTGTGGTCCGTCTTCAGCAAGAATCTTGTGCCCCATAAGAATTGGCGATATTTTCCCATCGCCCACACCACAGCTAGCATCTCTTTCTCAATCACACTGTATTTCTGTTCCGTGGGTGATAGTGTCCTGGACGCGAAGCTGAGTGTTTCCACCTGTCCATCACTCCTTTCCTGCATGAGTACTGCCCCTAGTCCTTTTTCGCTGGCATCTGTCGTCAGAATCGACCGGCCGAGTGGATCATACCCTTGCAAGGGCACCGCAAGACTGATGTCTTTCTTCAGGGCCTCAAATTCCTTTTGTGTGTCATCCGTCCATTGGTAGGTCGTTTTGTCCCTTGTTAGTTGTCGGAGGTGATGGGTCTTGGTGGCGAAGTGTGGTACGAATTTGCTGTAGTACTCGGCCATCCCTAAGAAGGACCTTACTTCCTCTTTGTTGTTGGGTGCAGTCGCCTTGCATATCGCCTCCACATTCGCTCTTTTGGGGGTGATGCCGTGTCCTCCTATCTCGTGCCCAAGGTAGGTGACTGATGTCATTCCCAGCCTGCACTTTTCCCATTCCGCCGTCAGGCCCTTGTCCTCTAGTACTCTGAGTACCTTCTCCAGTCTCTCATCGTGGTCTCTTCTATCTGTCCCCATCACGAGTATATCATCCTGAAAATACTGGACGCCTTCAATGTCCTGAAACAGCCAGTGCATCAGCTTTTGGAACACTGCCGCTGCGGAGGCGAGGCCAAATGGCATTCTCCGGAACTGGTAGCACCCGAAGGGTGTGATAAACGATGTCAACTTCCGGCTTGACGGGTGTAGGTCTATCTGGTGATAGGCGGACGTTAGGTCGATGGTGGAGAACCACTTTACCCCTTTGGTCTTGGCTAGCATTTCCTCGATGCGAGGTAATGGGAATTTCTCTACTATGAGACACTTGTTTAGTTCCCGAAGGTCCACACAGAGACGGACTTTCCCATTGGGTTTCATCGCCACTACCAGGGGGGCGAGCCATTCCGCACTGTCGATCGGCTCTATTATTCCCTCCTTTTCCAATCTGTGTAGTTCCGTCTGCACCGCATCTTTCACCGCTAAGGGTATGTTCCTGACTTAGTGGGACACCGGACTGGAGTTTTCTTTAAGTACTATCCTGTGTGTAAATTTCTCCAGTTTCCCCACCTTTCCTCCAAACACTTTCGGGAATTTATGCTTCATCGTTTCCAGTACCGGCCAGCTCCCTGGCGCTGTCATGAGGACATGTGTATCGCCTCCCGGGTCTAGTTTGATCCCTAGATCCCCTTGGTCCATCCATCCCAGTACGGAGGGGCCTTTCTCCGCTATGTACAGTTTGCACTCGGCTTGTCTTCCCCGGAATTCAAAGGTCAGTTTCCGGTACCCTACCATGGGTATCGGTTCCCCTGTATACGATACCGGCCGAATGTCTGGGGGTTCCAGCCTTGTTCCCAACGTAGGTTCAAACTGCTCCTTTCATACCGCTTTCTGGATGATGGTGTACGGAGATCCCGAGTCTATTACTATTTGGATGTTCACCCATCCAATCTTCATGTCGCATTGGGGTTTGCAGGTTCTCTTCCCGCCTATCCCCAGCACCTGATCCTCAATACACAGGACCTCCATGTCTTCCTCCTGCTCTTCTTCCTCTTCCCGTTGCTCCTGTTCCACATACTTCACCACGGGTCTCTTCGTCTTCCTTCGGCAGACTTTCTCATAGTGACCCATTATGCCGCAGAACATGCACTTCGCCCGGAACGCTGGGCATCTCTTGTCCTGAGCTGTGTGTGCAGGGCTGCCGCATCTGTAGCAAGCTCCGTTGTTGTCTCTTGTCTGCTTCCACGTTTGTCCCGTCTTCCCTTTCCACTTCGGGGGTCCTCTGCTCTCCTGAGCTGGTTGCTTACTTCTTCCCTGTGCTTCTGCTTCATCCACTTTGTTCACCATGACTTTGGGGACCACCTCTCGTTTTGCTGCCTCCGCACACCGTTTCGTCAACTCCGCTTTCTTCACCATCGCTATCACTTCTTTTAGAGGCGCCTCACTGTTCGCCCACAGTTTATCTTGCACGCTTTTGTTCGTGGTATGCATGACGATTTGGTCCTTGATGAACTCATCGTGCAGAGCTCCGTATTTGCATGTCACTGCCAGTTTCTTCAAGGCCGCCACGCATTCATCGATGGTTTCTCCCGGCTCTTGTCTCCTCTGTTGGAAGTTGTACCTATCTATCGAGACACTCACCGCCGGGCGCTAGTGGGCATCAAGGTCCTCCATGGCTTGCTTAAATACGTCATCGTCCGCGTTTTGCCTGAGTTGCGGCACTAGATTCTGGTAGACCCTTATGCCTTCCGGGCCTAAATTGTGCAGGAGTATTCTTTTCTTCCTCGCGCTGGGGAACTCTTCTCCGTTCTCATCTTCGAGGGCCGCTAGGTAGTTCTTAAAATATTTCCGCCAATCCTCCCACTTCATTTGGGGTTCTCCTGGTCTTGGCAGAAACGGTATTAGCACCGTCAGTGAGGATCCTTGGGTTCTCATCTCTCCTCTCCTTCCTGGCGCCGCTCCTGAGCCTCTTGGACTACCTGGCGTGTCTCCTCTCTCTGGTTGCACCTGCTCCTGTTGTTGCTCCTCTTCCAACCCCCCGTCGCTGCGTGCTGCTGCCTCCGCCAGTTTCACTGTGACTAGGCCTCTCACGTGCTTCTTGCGGTTGCGCGCCGTCTATCGGCCTCTGCTCGTGGCCTGTACCTTCTATCTGCTGCCTCTGCCACGCTCCTCGTGTGTTTTCCTCTGGGGTAGTTCTTCTTCCTGTCTTCCCCCTTGGCAGGCCAATGTTGCACGTGCCTGCTCTCCTGGTCCTTGGGTCTGGGTCCTTCTGCTGTCTGATAGCAGAATCCCACGCTCGTCGCCACTGTAATGTTGTATGTAGCCCACTGGAAGCAGGACACAAGGCAAGGAGGTGTGAACCAATATTTCTTTATTTAAGCCTTACACACGCAGGAGTGCCGGGCAACACACCCTACTCGGTCCGCGGCTCCGCGATCTCTCCCCTCGCGCTACTCGCGCATGCGCATTTCCCTTTAGCGCGTTCTGCTCTCGCGCGCTGCGTAGCCACGCAGCGTGCAAGAACTAGAACCCACACTACATGGGCCATGTTACGTCATTGAGAGAGGTCACCTGAGCTAACTCGCACGCTGATCCCGCTTTGAGTTTCAGATGAGAGACAGGAGTTGTTTCTTGACAGCCGGTGCCCCCAGGCCACGGGGGAGGGAGCGTGAATGCAGTGAGGCGAGTTGCACAATACACAGCAACGTGTTGTACAGGGGAAAGGGCAGTCAGCAGCCTAGAAAGAGGGAAGAGTGTAAAACCTCACAAAACATTCCTTGCATGAAATAATCTTTGCCCCTCGAAGCCCCCTCCCTTCGCCCGCCACACCTACTCTGTCACGTAGCCTACAACTCAACTCCTAGAATGAGCCCGATGCTAACGACGAAACCTTTGTCTTTCCTAATCCTCCTGAGTCGGACAGACAGACAGGCAGCGCCACCGGAGCACAAGGGGACCTTCCTGACCCCCAGATGCCCTCCAGGGAACCTGACAGGTTCAGCTTGTTCGCCTCAACACTTGTTGTGCAAACCCACAACCCACATTGCAAGGTAAAGTTCACTCTAATGAAAAGCCGCGAAAATGCAAAATGCAAAATGTATGCGGAAGTTTCCTCTGGAGTTTGCCTTTGACAAACAGCCTCTGTGAGCGATGGTGAATGTAAGAGGAATGTGAGAACAAGCATTTGCAATGCAATCGGTCTCGCCTTTGGGGGCCTAAGTATTTAGCCATGCAGCAAACTGTCGCACTTTTCAGTTGAAGTGTTAGGCTGCAACCCCCTGCTAGAATACACCACTACTGTCTGTGAGATAGTGCTCGATAAGCTACTCATGCTGGACATGCAGACACTGGAGAGCCCTAAAAAATGCAACCGCATCACTTATGTTCATTAAGAGAGGAGGAGTTTCTACAATACTTGAGAAGCAGAAAAGAAATATCTCACTCAAACTGAAAAGGTATCAATGAATACCTGGCGCAGACTAATTAACTATAAATGTCTTCATCAAATTGATCACCCCTAAAAGTCCACGGGGCATATCATCAAGGAGGCGATATAAAATTATCGCCGCTTTTGCGTCCGTTTTCGGACGAAAAGCGGCGATAATTTTATCGACTTATCAGCAAGGTCACGCTATCTCGTGAATCCTTGCATTAGTTCCCTTTCTCGTAACGCCCACTTTGCATCTCTAATGAGATGCAAAGTGGGCGTTCCGTCCCAAAATAACTGGAGAAATGTCGCTAACCGACATTTCTCCAATTATCAAGGGAATCGCTAACAGGCATGGCGAGAAGAAAAGTAGCGCTAACTACAGTTAACGCTACTTTCTTTACGCCTGCTTTTAGTTTGACTTAGCCATTATATCCAATGTAAGGTGGATATCATGGCTAAATCTGCCCTGCTCTATCAACAAGCTATCACCAAACTTTGGATTTCCAGCGATAATCTCACATTTGGCAGTTAGCGCTTGGAATTTTATCGCTTTTGAGATAAGCGTTGCTAATAGCACGCTATCTCAGCGATATAATTCCACGTTACACGGCGATAATTATCCTAGCGCTAAGTGCGCTTAGCGATAATTATCGCAGGTCCTTGATGATATGCCCCCACATGAATGCCGGCTGTGGGAGATGACCTCAATCGCAGGTGCTGCCATCATCTTGACGCGATTTCATGCACCATGCCTGGGGCTGCCTCGAGCTAGAAAGCACTTATGCTGTTGGGCAGGGACTATTGGTAACGTAGCCATGGTGGCTGCAGTAACTTTCTACACAATGCCTCTACTCGTGTTTTTGGTCTTTGTGGCGAAACACCAGTGAAGGTAAGAGGGTTTGGGGGTATTGCTCTGTGCTGGACAGAGGCGGATGGCGATACATTTGGGGCGAGGGCTGGGCTACAAGGCACCTGACAGAATGAGGGCGCTCATTGTGTTTAATTATGCAGTAGAAGTATAGGGGGGTTGCTGCCACTCTCCCCCAGGCAAAAAATAACTGGGACCACATGAGTGCTGCACGTGCTGCTGCAAACACGCCCATGGGGTGTGCGAAGGCTGCAGGGGGCACTGTAACTGTCATCTGCCTATTAAAAAGAAATTGTTGGAGAACACTTCCGTAGCGCCTTTGTTGTGTCTTTCTGTGTACTTGACAAATGTAATAGAAGTTAAACAAACATAACCACATGTTCACAATCCCTTCTCGCTAGTGTGTCACAATCAATGCCTAACGATATGTGGCATTTTATTTCTCCACATGGCTAAAGACAGAGCTAAACAAGCATTGGCATAGCCAATAGGTCTCGCCTTTGGGACCTTATAAGTGTTTAGCCATGCAACACTTGATGTTGTTGCAGCAAGGAAATTGTGCTGCATAACTCAAAACTTATACGGTCCCAAAGGCGAGACCTATTGGCTATGCCAATGCTTGTTAAAGAGAGCCTCGAAATGGGTCTCTATCAGGCTCTGTCTTGTGCCCTGGCACGGGCGGTCGTTTTTTTCCAGACTGCAGTGACAGCAGGCACATAGATGTGCGGTGCTCACACTGCTCACTCCTCACTAGTGGAGAAGACACGCATGACCTCATGCCAGGTGAGTGTTGTGGGGGAAGGGAAATCCTTTCAAGAGAGTCACTTTCTCTCTGGATTTCCATTCTCTTTTTGAGACTCAGGAGCGGCAATGTCGCTGTGGTGTCACCAGGGCTTTAAGTGGAAGCTTTTTCAATATTACATACAAGCCATAGATACTGCTTATTTATCCTATGCAACTAACAACCACTGACAAAGCCAATAGTCCTGACTTGTAGTAGGTATGATGTTACTTGTTGTATCATATATCTGGATGCAATGACAGAAACAACAAAATATAAGCCTAGCGGCACACTATGGTAAGCACAGATTTTTGGCTTAGGGGTGGTTTGAAGCCACGCCCATAATTACATTGGCCACGCCCTCTTGACAGACTCCCCCCCGCCATTTTTTTATCCCGCTTAAAGATCTGGGTGGGGGGGGCAGTTTTGCTGTGGCGGGGGCCGGTTTTGCATCCCCCGATAACAAAAACAACAGTGCGTCATAATGGCGCCTCCATGCCACAAAACTGCCAGAGACGCTTTGGGTTCCCAGCCCGGCCCTGGCTTCTGGGTGCGCTACATGTCCAATTTAAGTGTTACATTTCAGTATCAAACCAGCTAGGAATCGGAGAATGAATGATCGCACCACATGGAGGGTAGTTGAGGGGGCGATCCCACTTTACTGCGGATTTGAAATGCTCTCAGTTGTTGTTGACCAGGGAAATGGAATCCAGCCTCTGCACAAATGAAAAATCTAAACATGCTCAGACCCCAGAGTGTGAAAATAGTTAACCGATTTAAATTGTTGAGGCTGGTGATAATTGAGTTGCTTCCGGATAATGGCTGCTTTTATAGCGACAGAAGTGTTTTTCTGCAGTGCATAACTATTGATGGGGGGATTTTTATTACTGAATATTTAAAGAGCTCAATCCCAAAACATATGAATATCATAGAAATGACAGCGGTTTACGGTTTTCTGTAGCTGTGTGTGGGTTTTTTAAAGGATTCTAATTAAAATCTGCTGCATTGGGTACCCACAAGCTGAGATGGTCAATATATTCAGACATGTTTTAAAATGTCCTCAGTTAAGTGGAACGTGAGAGATGCACCCTGCAGCTAAATGAGCTCCCTGTAGTTCGGCTCTTCCCGATGATGTAGGGTTGTTATTTGGCACACAGCAAAAATATAACAAGCGGCCGTGTGGCCGCGAAAGTGATCGCGATCGTGATCTAACATCAAAGCGGCCGCGAAAGTGAAAGTAATTGCGCACATGCCCTGTAGCTCTAGGCTGGCCTGGTAGCACTTTTTGGAGCCCTCTCAATAAGTCTAGCCAAACCAGCGCATGCGCTGGGTCAGGCGAGACCTAAAAAACTGTTCTGCCCATGCTGCTTCCCTTCCTTCGCCAGCTCAGGAACGCTGCGTGGGGTTGGAAGTGTCAGTACCCTGAGCTCCGACCTGAGCTGTACAGTGCCCTTTGGAATGCTGTCCGAAGACCAGCATACGTGGCTGCCACAGACACCCGAAAACCCTTTCTACCTAGGGGCAGTGCCAAGATTTCAGATATCACACTTGCAAAGAAATGCTGGCTGCCCGTTTACCTGAGCCCTCCTTCACCCTGCATGCACCCCGTTTAACATATGAATCTTCGACCCCCCTCTCTCCCTATGTACCCGACTGCTTTTGTCTTTCCCCTCAAATCTCTGCCATTTCCCGTGGTTTGCCTGCCTCGCTTCGTCACCCAGCCCATCATCTTTGCTCTGGCTCTCTTATGTGGCGCTACGACCAGGGGCGGTGGGTGAGATTTTAAAGTGGTGAGGCCCAAACGCATACAGCACCGTAGCGAGCGAGCGCAGCGAGCGAGCCCGAACCCCAAAATGGGGGTTTGGGGGGTTTCCCCCCCCAAGAAAATTTTGAAAAAAAAGAAGAAAAATCGTGCATTTTCAAGCAAATTTGAGAAAGCAGGAAGGTTAATAAAGCAATTGTGAAAGTGCAGTTATTACATTAATAGATGGCATAACATAGGTAGCTGCTTATTCAGTATTACCACAGAGCTTCATACATCCTGTCCTATTATGCTCAGGTGCTGAATTCAGACTATAAGACTCATGGAAATCTCAGCTCTAAGAGTAGAAGAAGTTGCACAGCAATGTAATGGTTGCCAGGCTCGTTCCGCAGGAGCGTCAGGAACTTGAAGAAAAGTCCACAGTCTTCCCCTACGGCCTTCCGACTCTATTAGACTCTAGAGTAACGAATGGCACGCAAGGGGAAAACAGGGAAACAAAACAAGGAAAGGCGGGGGAAGAAAAACAGTTTTACAACATACTGAATATTCGACTCTAGAGTAACGAATGGCAAGCAAGGGGAAAAGAGGGAAACAAAACAAGGAAAGGCGGGGGAAGAAAAACAGTCTTACAACATACTGAATATTAGACTCTAGAGTAACGAATGGCAAGCAAGGGGAAAACAGGGAAACAAAACAAGGAAAGGCGGGGGAAGAAAAACAGTCTTACAATATACTGAATATAAAAGAGGCAGCGCAATGCGCTGTTACCGTGATTCTGGTTGAGCTGAGCTTTGTACACACACTTCACATAGGTCCACGCAAGTACCCCAAATATAAATGGTATAAAGGTTTTCGCAATTTGCCAAGGGGAAAGGTTTGATAGGCAACACAAGCAACGAATCGTTCACCCTGCGGGAGACAGGTCCGGCCAGTGAACAAAGGTGAGCAAATCTGTGTAGTCTCCAAATAGAACAAACACTACAAAACTTTTAAAAACAGAGATAACAATGCATTTCTTACCTCAATCAGAATTTTTTGTATTCAAACAAGTAGCAGCATTCACTTTTTGTATATGAAATCCGCACGTCTGTCTTTCAGTGTAGCAAACTTGTCAATTACTTTCATGTTGAAGTCCGGTATCTTTTGGACTAGCTTGCTCTCTACAGATAGCATCGCCAAAGCATTTAGTCTTTCCTCTAGCATGGTGTTCCTGAGGAATGTCTTTATGCGCTTTAAGGCTGAAAAACATCGTTCAGCTTCTACTGTTGTCATTGGAGTCGTAATCACAATTTTTAGTAAAGTCACTGTCTCTGTAAGTGAGTTTTCCATATGCAGTTTATGAATTAAACTCAGCAAAGTCAAGGCGCTTGTGGCCTTCCGGTACACAGGCATTCCGTAGAGTACAGTTAACTCAGTTCTCAGCTGCTCTTTTTTGAGCATAGGATATGCTTCCACAGCCTGATTCAGAGCACGCTCAGGGAAGGATTCATCATATTGTGCAAACTCTTTACTTTGCAATAAAGTCGAACTCACCAAATGTTTTGTGAATGAAAAACGTTCTTTCGCTTGCACAATTACAATGTCACATATCTCCTTTCCAATTCGAACCAGAGAGGTGATGTTTTGTCTGCGGTTTGCAAAAACAGAATGCTCCGGCAGTTTGCTCTCTAAATCTTCAACCCCATCTCTCACTTTCATAATCTGTTGTACAAATGCAGATGTATTGGCTTTCACAGAGACAGTATCTAGGTCTTTTCTTTGCAACTGATCGTATAACACATCAACAGGAATCATTATGTCATGAAATAAAAACAGTAAGAACTGAAACTCTTTGTCTTGTAGTGTTCTAATAAAGCCATTGGCTTCATTCTGACTTGTGTGATCAAAGTCTGCTCTGGATGCTATGGCGACAAAACATTTCTCAAGGCCCTCCCTCTGTTCAAAGATTAAGTTGACTGTACGAATGTGAAAGTTCCAACGAGTTGAGGATCCCCTTGGTACGCTTTTGTCCACAATCTCATGAAGGGCTTCTGTTCTTTTGGGGGAACGTGTGAAGAATGCTGCTATGCCTCCGATATCCTGAAAGAAAACTCGTGTCTCTCTGATCTTTGATACCGCCTGTTGCATAATAAGATTGAGTTGGTGGGCGTAACAGTGCACAAAATGAGCATTAGGGTACACATCTCGAATTCTCTTCTGAACTCCAATAAGGCTCCCACTCATTACGGATGCACCGTCATAGCTTTGTGCGATAAGTTTTTGTTTTTGAGGCAGGTCCGGGAAAATTAAGTCCAGTTGACACAGTATTGCTTCAGTGATGGTTGCTGCACTAGAGTCACTTAAATGCGTGAAGCCATAAAATCTTTCCACAATGTTTCTGTCACTGTCAAGGTACCGAAACACTAACACGGACTGTGTTTGAGTGGACACATCAGTGGTGTCATCAGCCTGAATAGCCACAAAGTCTGTGTTTCGCAACTCTTGCACAATATGGCTTCTTATAATTTCGAGCATACAGTCAAGGAGTTCATTTTGTATTGTATTAGAGGTGCCCGTAAAGACTGTAGCGTGTGCTAAATGTCTTTCCAAATCCACTAGGCCTCGGAAGATCCTGGGTTTTGAGGAAGTTTCTGATTCGTCATGGCCTCGCAATGCCAGTTCGAAAGCACCACAGAAACGAATGCAATCAATGATCTTGGATAGATTTTGTCTGTTCTTATCAACAGCTTCATTGTGTTTTTGAATGGATTTGCGATACGCATCATTTATCTGCTGCTCGATTGGTGCGTCTTCCCCCAACATTCCCAGTCTTGTCAGGTTTTCCAGATGATTTCTTGTGAGCGCATGCTTCTTTATTTTTTCAGCGATGTGCTTCAGGTCGACCATTCCTTGCCGTGTCCAAGAAAAGTCACCGCCAAACAGCAAGCAGGGGAAGCAGAACAGAGAATTTTTTATAGGGCACCCTGTAAGCCAATCAGCTTTTGTGTACCAGGCATTTGAGAATGTACGTTTTGACATTTTTCCTCTGTCCTGGGTAGTTTGCTGTAGGTTTATTTCAGGCTGATGAGGTCCCAATTCTTTTAACTTCAGTTTTTGTTCAAGTGGCCGTGACTGGAATGACTTTGTAATCAGCTCTTGTACTGTATTCATGATGGGGTGTCGGGTGTTGCTGGCCTTACCAATATATATATATATATATATATTAAAGAAACCTGTCAATAATCAAAGTACAACGTAAAAGGTGCAGTGCAATAATATCAAATTTCAGTATAAATACATTATACATATATCGTGTGCATTATCCTAATACATCTCAAATGACTGCTAAAAATAGAGCCGTACTGCCTCCTGCCTCTCTGTGCCATAGTGGTTGCTGGAGGCACTGAAAGACACTGCTTGAGGGCCTTGAGAGTGACCACATGACATACATGCTCTAACTACGATGTAAAAAAATATATAGCATCAGTTGCCTTACCTTTAACACTGGTGTTTGCTGGGTTGTAGCCGGGGTCGGGTGAGAGAGCAGCAAAGGAGGTTGGGGTCCTCTTGTTGTTTGCTGGAAAATTGCCCCAAAATGCGGTAATGTTTCAGGTTGTCAGGTGCTGAAAATGAAAAGATAACAATTTATTTTTGAAACAGTAGGGTAATGAAACAAAGACTGTGGGGAAAAAACATAACGCTCCAATTTTTTCCTAGACATCAGATTAATCTATTGGAGGCTTTGAAAATAAGGAGAAAGTGACTGCCAGGGAAAGAGGTCCCATCACTGCCCTAGAAACAGTTACCAGATTAGAAGGAATGAATTGAGTGCAAAAACCTGCATCCTCTGAGGTCCAGACATCATTCTCATTGTAAGGTCCCTGAAGAGGCAAGTCTGAGTCTGACCCCTAGGTACCAAATATTTAACCTTTGCAGCGGGTGTCATAACTCTGCAGGACGGTCTGTTCTGTGACCTCATCACTACTCTAGAAAAGTGGCTAGGGATAATGGGGAGAGACCCAATCTAGTTAGTAGAGCAAACAAACACACAGAGGAAACAGACAGGGCAACCCTAGTCTTTGTGCTTCTGAAAAGCTGTGTTCTCAGTGTCAATGGGAAATAGGCACATTTTGATTGGTGTCTTGTTTTTTACACCACTTTTTCCCATACATCAAAAGTGTTCCACCAGAATCAGTAACAAAGCAGGCAATTGGACACTGAAAGAGAATGCAGATCCAGGGAGGCTCCAACACAGAAGGGTGTAGAGTCTGGGACATCTAACGTAGTGCAGTTGAAGTGAGTGATGTGTGTTCTGACAGCAGTGAGTGATGTGGACAGTGAGCCTGATGTCTGGGATGTGCCTTCCGTGACTGATATGAGCACCGTGAGCGATGTCAATGGAGTGCGGGATGTGATGATGTCATTGATGCATGTGAGGGGTGTGAATGTTGTGAGTACTGTGAGTGATGTGAAATAAGTGAGCGTTGTGAACTATGTGTGTAATTTGAGTGATATAACTTATGAGACTAATGATACTGGAGTGATCGGTGCTGTTGTTGTGACTGATGAGAGCTGTGTGGGAGCTGTGGTGTAAGATATGCCAGTGGTATGCGTGACACGGCTGATGCGAGTGGTGTGAGTACCGGATATGAGAAGGGAGATATGTGAATGCTATATTATGTTGGTATAAAAAAAATGAGGACACCCCAATAACCCCTTAAAGAGCTTGGGCAGCAGCACCTACTGAGTGTAATGGTCCCTCCCCTCCCTATAGCAACAAGATTCAACATTCCAGCACTTAGTCAGTCATGTGCACTTCTCCCCAGCTCCAGCTCGGACCTGCCGAGACAGTGTCCAGCCTCCGAGGCTGCCACACAGGTCTGGCCACAAGATCGCACAGAGGTTTTCGATGACTAAGTCCGCCTGGGGACTTGTCAGTCCTGGTGGATGAAAGTTCTCTGTCGTAAATTGTCACCCCAGGCCTGCACCTCTAGCTTGGACTGCAGAGAGTTTCCAATGGGCGTGTCAATGAATGACCTCTCACCTCAAGGTAAACTGGCCCCTGCTCAGGCCCGGCCACCAAGGACATGTTTGGTATTCGCTTTCTACGGCTGCATGTACCATTACAAATGGAAATGTTGGTAAAGTGCCTCTGTGGTGCAGTGCAAAACATCGAGTTGTGACGGCTCATGGTTTGCAAATGGTTAAACGCAAACAGCCCGGGGTCGCTTTTAAACTCTCAGGAATCATGTACGCCTGATTGTAGTAGTGTGATATGAAAAAATACACCACACACAAAATACCACAAGAGATCTGTTTACTGGCCTCAGCCTTTGTTAGCTCTTCTCCACAACTATCACAGAGAGAACCTCCAACCCTCCTTCATTCTACCACATTCCACAAACCTCTGAATGTGAAATGTAGGTAGATGAGTACATCACCACAGAGTGCCACAGTTCCATTCTACCATTGTAACAACTCAGCAGTCTAATACTCTAATCTCGTGGTTTTCCTTGCTCAATGCACAGTCCTCCTAATCCTCCCAGTCGTAGCAAGCCAATCCCAATGTCTAGTCTCCAAACCCCAAGTTTATCAATTCCAGCCTCCACATCTAACATCCTTCTTCTCAGACACACTCTTGCAAATGCTGCGATATGTCATGATCAGGAGCATAGATGTCAACAGTGGAGTGGGTGCAGTGGAACCATGGCCCAGGGGTATGAAGGTCCCACTGCACAACAATTATGACTATCTTTACTACTAGAACAGAGGTAAGGTGGTGCCGATGTACTTGTTTGCTGTAGGGCCCATTTAACACATGCTATGCCACTGTTCATGATTTAATTGGTGGGCCTTCAGCATTCATCTGTCTAAGCAACCCTGATCCTGCTGTATTCTAATGACACTACCCTTTACGCCCTGGGCACTCACAGCTGGCCCCAACATAAATGCCCAAGCAGAGTGGCTTTAATTCCCCACAGCTTTCTAGACCCTAAAGAAGACACGCCCCCTTCTACTGCATCCACTTTAGCCAGAGCCCTGCTTAATGCAAGAACGACCATCAAAAATGTTGCAATAGAGACAAACTCACAAATGAAAACCCAATCCATCGTCTTGCTATCACCGAACCCTGCTTCTTAGACTCCATGCTTCCCACTCTTCTTCTCAATGCTTTCACCAGCAAATCATCTTCCAAATGTAGTGCCTTCTCCAGATACTATGGGGGCTTCTTCTGACACCTGACAGTGAACCAGACCCATGAACTCTGAGGAATGGATATCACAAAACATTCACAGACCCCAGAGAATATCCGTGACATTTAAATACATCTACTCTCAAAAACAGTAGTCACAAGATCTGGATTCTCTTCATGAGCTCACAAAGCCACTCATAAAGTTGACTGTCAATCAAAATGACAGAGCGAGCTGTCAGCAATAAGCATTAATAACAATACCCATTACAATTCACAAAACAATAAAGGCAGGCTCGCAACGCACTGGGAAATTCACAGGTTTCATTTGAATCAGATTAAATGAGCTCTCCTGCAGTATTTACCAGCATAGTCAGTTGGTAAGTGGGCAGTGGAACGAAGCCTTACTAATCACTGGGCGATCTGTGGCAGTGGGTGGCTAGGCTGAGTGTCGGATGACATCGGGACTGTGCAATGGCTCTGGGTGATATTTCTAATACTGGCAGGGGACTAGAGTTCATTGATTCTGCTCACGAGAAAGTGCCACTCTTAGCCGTAGAAATGTCACTCATAATTAATTAATCACACTGAAATTGTGAAACTGTCACACATTGCCGCCATCTGTAACGTTGGAAGCTGTGAAACACCCTTGCATGTTTTTAAATATGCCCGAATTTCGAAATCACTCCAACATTCAACGGCGCTGGGCAATTAGGACCGACTTTCCGCCTTCAGTGTCTACTCTGTAAATGGCCCCCTTTGTCTCTGGTCTGTGTTTCAACTCAACACGTATAACTCCCACCTGTGCACTTCGTAATTCACGACTGGCCTGGGGACGCGAAAAGAGGTGAGATTCAGAGAGATTACGGACGGACGTAATAAGAAAAGCGGGGTACTTTAGTCTTTTCCTTCAGATTTAATAGTGATGGCCAACTTTTAACGTTTTGCGGACATACTTCCCAACACTGTACCTGGAAACACACAGATTCAATGACGTGTCTCCAGAAACAAGCACAAAACTCCGAAGCTTATCAGCCGGCCCAGCATTTCCCCATGTTTCCCCAACCGATCCTACCTGTGTGTCCTCAGCCACCGTCCAGTCCACGAGTCACGACCACGAGGCTCAGGCGACGCGCACGAAGTGAACCCGACCGTTACCGGATCCGAGCAGCACGCTTACCTTACGTCAGTGTTTCCCAAACTGTGGTCCGGGGACCCCCAGGGGTCCCTGACACTTTCCCAGGGGGTCCGCAGGCAGCAGTTTAAAAGGCACTGCACTTGTATAATTAGCAGTTTTCCAGCAACAATAAAAGTGTCAAGATAACACCAGTGATTAATGTACCTGCCGGAGAGAGATGAGAGTGTTGTCCTGCGGCAGCTTTGAGTTATCTAATGTAGCACAGGGTGTTAATATACCTATTGCAAAGAACGTGTACTGTGCATTTTAAATAACAGTATTTTATGTGCATAGGCGAGTGGGTTACTGCTTTTGTCACAAAGATTATTTTGTTACTGTGCAGTACATAAGTGACAACCGTAATCTAGCACAGTGACCTATAAACTGTCAAAGAGCTACTTGAAAACTGCATGGTACAAGTTAGTAACTTATGTTTTTTCCCTGTCTTTCATTATCCCGATGCTGCTAAAAAGGTTTGTTAGGGTGGAAATACATTTTTATTGTTAGTCAATGCTAACCACTGTCTTATGTTCTGAATCCCGAGTTGTTTGTGCTTCTCCAGACCAAGCACTCTTGAAAAATGCCTATCAGTATAAATGACATGTGAATCCTACACCTTGTAGTCCCCTTTGCCTTATGTAACATTTTCTATACACTGATTTACACTTATGATTAATTGTCTCTATATGTGTGTGATGTAAAGTGATAAACGTGTTGTAGACTGCACCATTGTTTCTTAAATTTCTTTGGGGGGAGAGCCTCCTAAAGCCCCCTTTGTAGTGGTCAGGCACACTCCATGCACTTGGTGTAAACCGTATGGGGACTGGTCTGAAAACATTTGCCAGGGCTGCTTCGGGTTTCCAGTCTGGCCCTGGCAGGAGTAGGAGCCTCGTACTGCGAAATAAAACCAACCATTTAAAAGTTAGTCACAGAGATGCAACACCAACCTTCGCATTAAAATTTTAGTTTTTTGCAAATTCTTTCAATATAAAATACTAAGGGGGATATTTACAAAAGAAGTGGTGGAGCGTGTTGTTAGCCTCTGTGGCTTAACGAAACGCACCGCCACTTCAGAAACGCAGGGCTGCACCATATTTACAAGAATATGGTGCAGCCCTACATTTTGCCCTGTGCTGGTGCTACACTTAGCAGTGTAGCGCCAACGCAGGCACCCTTGCAACACAGTGTAAGGGTGTCTGTGTGCAGGGGAAGATTGCTTATGTAAAGGAAGGTCCCCCCTTCCTGCACATAAACAATCTTAAAATGGGGTTTTGTCACTTGTGTGTGTGCTGCGTAATACAGCACACATGGAAGTTCCAAAATGCCATTTATTTAATGATTGTTTATGTGCAGGAAGGGTCACCTTCCTGAACATAAACAATCCAATGCGTTTTGCTTTTTCCATGTGTGCTGCACAAGGCAGCACACATGGAAAAAGCAAAAATGATGAAAAATAAAGCATTCCTCCTCGTTTAGCTAACTTAAGACCTGGTTTTCCCTGGTGTTAATTTTGGCGCTGCCTCCTATTTACGCTGCCCCTGTGAATAGGGGGCAGCATCAAAATCAATGGGTTTTGCGGTGGAATGCCCACTGCAAAACCCACTACCCACCCCTTTCACGCTAAGCATTGCACGAAAGGGGTCCTTATTTACAAGGCAGCATTAAGCCATATTAAGTGGCTTACCGGTGCCTTGTAAATAAGGCGAAACCCCTATCAACATGCGAACATTACAAAAAGTGATGTTTCCATGGTGGTAGGGGTTTGTAAATATGCGCCTAAAATCCTTAGTATTTCGAGTATTTGTTTTGTGTGCACACGTGTTTATTTTTTTCGAATTACTGTTTTAACGTTTGAAATTGAATTCATACAAATTGCTTGGGGTCCCCGAGTTCCAGTGGTGACTCAGTGGGGTCCTCAGGAGTCAAAAGTTTGGGAACCACTGCCTTACGTCACGCTCGGCATCCAATATGGATTGCCCCTGCTCATGCTGCGCGGTGACCGGCCAATCCTGGCGCAGTGGCGCTGCATGCAGCGCCAGGATTGGCTTGGAGGGCACAGTGACTGCTCGCCCTGTCGCCCTTTTGCTGCCAGTGCTGCCGCCAGCAGGTCCTGCACCCCCCCCCCCACTAGCTAATGGGGCCGGCCTGGGTGCGCATGCTCGGGCAAGTTGCTGCCCGAAGCATACATGCGGGGAAAAAAAAACATTTTTTAGACCTGTCAATCATCCTTCAAATCAATCACCACACCAGCCAGCCCACCCCCTACCCCCTGCACACTCCTGATAAAGTCTGGTGCTGCCCGGCGCCGCCGGAATAATTTTGGTGCTGCGCAGTAAATGGTAATTTGGCAAATGGTAAAAGTTTAAAACATTATATTTTAATTATTTAACGCGGGTCCAAGCAGCAGGGCTGGTGGGGCTACGCCCCAACGCCCCAATGGACGCACCGCGGCTGGCTACGACCAGAGCCGCCGACTTAGGAACTGCGGAACCAGCTTCGAATATCGGCATCAGCAAAACATCCCGTCACTGTAGACTGATGATTTACTCTCCTCGTGCATAAAAAAACAAATAAGGCTTCGTATAAAGTAATCGGTGCTCACGTAAAGCACTCCAGTACAAGCAGGTCGAGTTCGCGCTGTATAAAACTGCCAGCTTCACACTTGATCTCAGGTGGATTCCATGCGGATCACTGCTGCTTGTCAGGCTATGAACTGGCCTTTGAGGTGCTCGAGTGCGGCTTTCCCACAGAACCACAGTGAAACTAGTGATCTTGGGCCAACCTACTGAATATTTGTACTGGTGCAAAAATAACAGAGAATATACATTTCATCGTTTTTGCGTCCAATGTAAAACCATATTTACACTACGCTTAACACGTCAATGGATGGCTTTCATATCCGCACACAGAAAATAAACAAAATGCATTTCTTAACTTCTTGAATTGTAGAAGACTGGACTCTTTTTGAAGCAAAATCAGTAGCAACAAGCATTAAAAATGCAATAGGTCTCGCCTTTCATTAAGTTAAAGCCCTTTGCTTTGCTATACAATACCATTAGCAAAGCAAATGGCTTTAACTTAATCAAAGGCGAGACCTATTGCATTTTCAATGCTTGTTTTACCTCACCTACTGTAACAACACCTAATGGTAAAACACTAACTGGCAAAACAGTTCGTGGCAGGAAAAAAAGGCCCATCAAAATGAACAATAAAAAAAGCCTTAATAAGGTCGATAGTAAAATTCCAGTTTTTCGAAACTTGAGCCCCACATCTGGAATACCCTACCTTCCAACACCAGTTTCCCCTCAAATTTAGGAAACTCCTGAAGACCTGGCTTTTTAGGATGGCTTACGATTAATTATAGTATTGCTTCTGTAGCTCTAGCGCCGAGAGGCCTTTCGGAGGATGTGCGCTTTACAGAATCTGGTAACATAACATTGGCAGATCTGGTGTCACCTACAGTTCTTGCGCCACTGAAAAACCACTAGACGTTCACATCTCTAAAATGTAAGTTAATGAATGTTAGTTTACATAGAACTAGAACAGGCCCAACCACAACCCCACCCTTGCCAAAGAAATATTATTGGTGCAGTTCAGAACACAAAATCTCCCCCTGCTTCCACGGACGGAATGATTTCTCAGTCACACGCACATACACACATCACACGCTGGTGGGGCCCATAACACCAACATTCATTCTCTCAAACTATCCGTGCCTACAGAGGGATCTCAAATCCCGAACTACAGCTGTTCAATTGGATAGAGGAAACCACTTGACTGAATTACCCTAACAGTTCCTCCATCCGGAGGCCAATTAGATCATTTAGTTGTGATAGAATTTGATGACTCTTTAATTCTCAAATTAATCATTAAACATTTCAAGAAATAATCGCCCGATACAGTTCTTCAAATAATGATTTTTCTTTATCTAATTAAAATGCAGGTTAAATCCTAACAATGCCATATTATCTTTTGTCATATTTACCTATTCTGGCTAATTGTCGTTTTCTAAGTCAGAACTGGTCCTCAGAAAGTTCATCAGAGTCCTAAAGTCCCGTCCTCTTCCGTCAGCATAAGGATCTTTAGCGAAGAGCAGCATGGAGTGTCGCATAGAGTAGCATCGATCAGCTAGGGGTCTTGCAAAATTCCCTCTCTAGTCTACTAATATTTATACTAAAATTTACATATAACAGTAACATTTTCTTTATTCCCAGGTCACTGATTGGCTGAATTCAACTACGTCTCAATACATTAAGAAACATTCTCAAATTTTCACATGTGGACGAAGATCAATTTTAGGCGTATGGGAAAGGCTTTTCCCAGGTCAAGAAAGTATCAGTCTATTGTAAATAGGTGGCTTTTGGTAGTTCATTTTTTCACATTGGCAACAATTGCTTCACGTTCAAGGTCATTGGCACCTCGCCCAGGGTAGTCTTCATGGGCCTGGTCTCACGGGTCATGGAAAGGACATGAACGAAGTCAGTGCAGGCACCTTTCTCCATTGCTTAATTTATGAAGTCATGTACTTTAGTTAGGATTCAGTCGGCAGCCATCTTTTGGTAGGCCAGAATAGTCAACTTTAAGCAAAGAAACACAAAATCGTAATTAATACATAAAAATGATTAAAACAGTGTTATTCCCTTGCTAATACCCTTATGTGTATGCATTTATCTAGCCATATGCAACATTTTAAGCCGTTAATGCTGGTTTATTTAAGCGCAAATCACATTAACACTGTCTAAGCAACACTTATCGTTTTAATATGCATACAACTTAGTTCACTTATTCATTTTAGCCATGCAAATGCATTCCCACGTGTATTTTCTTGGTTAATAAGGTTGGTTTAGTATCATCACATCACTCTATTATTCATTAGAATTAATTATTATTCGTTTTAATATAAACTTATATAAATGGATTGGGTATATAAAAAAACATTTTACCCGCTCCATCATTATCACTTTCGAAGGGGATAATGGATTGGTCTAATCAGAGGTGGCAAGGTTGTCCACTTGAAACCCCTCTAAACTGATGTGAACCCCTAAGACTCAGTCATTCAACCTGCCTAGTGACAAACAAGTAAATTATTATCTGGCAAGCGAAAAATATATTTACCAATAACTTAATGTATACTCTTTTGGAGAAGTTATGAACTCCCATTGCTGCCATGGAAAGCTTGTTATGTGAGCCTATCCTGGCTTTATTTTCCACAGCATGCTGCATTCTGGTACATGTAGTCTTACTTTATTCCTTGCAAAAATTGGCTCTAAAATCTGAGAATAAAAAGTGCTGTTTGCTAAAAAATATCCCACATGATGTAAGTCCACACTACCTATGAAAAAAACTATATAAAACTTAACTGTGCCTACAATATGTTGTTCGAGATTAGCAATCAAACAGCAGAACGATATTCACATTTATGGCACGTGTGGTAATCTTCATTCAGCCTGCCCACCATGTGTGACACCGAGCCTTCCCTTGATCAAAGCCATAGACATCTGTCAGAAAACTGCCGCTAAAGCGGCAATAATGGGCTTGATAATATGCCGCAGAGAATTCCAATAGAAGCCTATGTTAAATGTGAAGGACATCTAACCTGAGCTTCAATTGGAATTCCATAGAGCATATTATCAAGCCCATTATCGCCGTTTTAGTGGCAGTTTTCTGCCGCTAAAGCGGCGATAATTTTATCGCCTGGCTTGATAATATGTCCCCAACATCGGCAATTTTACATTACACATGGTTTGGAGCATACGAAAAAAAAGAAACTAAAATAAAAATATCCGAGGTTCGGGCGTGGAAATATTTATACCTTTCCGCACAAAGATTTTCATTTTAAACACTTACATTACCAAAACCCTTTCTTTTGCTTAGCTCACTCCTCCTTGATCTCCCCTACTCACCCCCACCCCCCAAAAAAGAAAAATTACCCAACCGTCACTTTAAATCTACATGCTTTTAACGCGTCCGTGGAAGAAACCTTTACGGACAACGGACAAGAATTCCAAATTACGGGCAGTCCGTGAAATTAAACGGTTGGTCACCCTAGTTTGACACAGTCGTTTACGGACTTACTTTCAAGAGCGCTTATACTGAATTGCTTCCGATCTTTGCTGCCAACCCTTGTTACAGTGACTTCCGGGTCATGAGTAGTTTTGTACTTGATGTTGGTGATGTTGCATTCTGGGCCTTCGAGTCCAAAACGCGTGGAAATGTCTTTCAATTGCATTCTTTAACTAGTCTGCGTTCTGCCTATTTTAGACATCTCATTCAAGCCATTAATAGTGCTTTTAATCTTGCAATTAAATAAGCCTCTTTTCGTAACAACCCCGCCTCTGTGTCTCCTCCTCTGGGGCTTGGTTTAATTACACATAGGACAGTCCACTTGAAATCTTTCTTGCAATGATTGTTTTCAACAAAATGACTCACCATTCGGGCATTCTGGGCCTTCGAGTCCAAAACATGTGGAAATGTCTTTCAATTGCATTCTTTAACTAGTCTGCGTTCTGCCTATTTCAGACATCTCATTCAAGCCATTAATAGTGCTTTTAATCTTGCAATTAAGCCTCTTTTCGTAACAACGCCGCCTCTGTGTCTCCTCCTCTGGGGCTTGGTTTAATTACACATAGGACAGTCCACTTGAAATCTTTCTTGCAATGATTGTTTTCAACAAAATGACTCACCATTCGGGCAGTTAGTACTTTAGTTTTCATTCTGGAAAGGTGTTGCAAGCACAATTCGTTGTTTAATTTCTTGGTTTTTCTTACCAATGTAAATTTTTTCAAACGGACAAATGATGGCGTATATCACGTTTTTAGGTCGAGGACCGCCGGTCTGCCGAAGGCAGAACCGGAAGTCGGAGATTTAATGACTTGGAGAAGAGGGGCTTGAACCCGCCCCTCTTCTCCCCTGTTCTCCATTGGCTGGCCTCTTCAATGCTGGCCAGCCATTGGAGAAGAGGTCCCGTCACTCCGATCAGGCCCCGTCCTTTTCGGATCGGGGGCGTGTTTTTTGCAGAAAGTCTAATTATCTCCTCCAGCCAATGGCTGGAGGAGATAACAGCAAAACACGCCCCCGAATCCGAAAACGACGCTGCGTTTCTCCGAGGCATTTCTGCTCCGCCTCGGAGAAAGGCGGCGGTGTTCTAATTTGGGATATATTTCTTAATCTGTCGAGTTCAGCCACTGCATGATTATATTGTTGTCTCTTTTTGAAACTCAGGAGCAGTAACATTGTCGTGGTGTCACTAGGGCTTCAAGTGGATGTTTTTTCAATATTATATACAAGCCACAGTTACTGCTAATTTATCTTATGCAACTAACAACGATTGACAAAGCCAATAGTCCTAACTTCTTGTAGGTATCATGTTACTTGTTGTATCATTATGCCTGGATGCAATGACAAAAGAGACAGCAAAATACAAGTCGTATAGACCCCGCGCAACACCGCCCCCCACCCCCACCCATTTTTTTTTATCCCACTTAAAGCCCTGGGTAGGATACTGAACAACAGGGCCGAACTGGAACCCCAAAGTAGGCCTGGCAATTATGTCGGACCAGCTGGAGGGTCATGGGGGAGGTTAACTGTGAAGCACTTTTGCTACAGGAAACGCCCGAGGCCCGGGCAAGCCAGCCCGGCCCTGCTCCCCGTTGCCCAGGTGATCCCCCTTGCGAAACCAGGTCGTTTTGAGGTAGGCAATTTTCATGTCGCCTCAATATGTTTTGGGGCCTTGCCAGTCGCGGGTACTTGGGCCTCCCACACGAGTGATGCACCGTTTTTATCGGGAGACCCGGGGCAACTCTGGGTGGTAGGAAATTTGTGATGCCTCAACTTTCCCACACAAAAATGTATGAAAAAGGTGATTTTTTCAGCTAAATTTGAGGTTTGCAGGGCATTCTGGGTAAGGAAACTTTGGGGGATCCACGCAAGCCATACCTCCCTGGAATCCCCCGGGTGTTTAGATTTCAGAAATGTGTGGGTTTGGTAGGTTCCCCTAGGTGGCCGCTGAGCACCGGGCCAAATACCCAGGTGACCCCCCTTGCAAAACCAGGTCGTTTTGAGGTAGGCAATTTTCATGTCGCCTCAATACGTTTTGGGCCCTTGCCTGTCGCGGGTACTTGGGCCTCCCACACGAGTGAGGCACCGTTTTTATCGGGAGACCCGGGGGAACGCTGGGTGGTAGGAAATTTGTGTCAGCCCAGTGATGCCTCAACTTTCCCACACAAAAATCTGTGAAAAAGGTGATTTTTTCAGCTAGATTTGAGGTTTGCAGGGCATTCTGGGTAAGGAAACATGGGGGGATCCACACAAGCCATACCTCCCTGGAATCCCCCGGGTGTCTAGTTTTCAGAAATGTGTGAGTTTGGTAGGTTCCCCTAGGTGGCCGCTGAGCACCGGGCCAAAAACCCAGGTGACTCCCTTGCAAAACCAGGTCGTTTTGAGGTAGCCAATATTCATGTCGCCTCAATACGTTTTGGGCACTTGCCTGTCGCGGGTACTTGGGCCTCCCATACGAGTGAGGCACCGTTTTTATCGGGAGACCCGGGGGAACGCTGGGTGGTAGGAAATTTGTGTCAGCCCGGTGATGCCTCAACTTTCCCACACAAAAATGTGTGAAAAAGGTGATTTTTTTAGCTAAATTTGAGGTTTGCAGGGCATTCTGGGTAAGGAAACGTGGGGGGATCCACGGAAGCCATACCTCCCTGGAATCCCCCGGGTGTCTAGTTTTCAGAAATGTGTGGGTTTGGTAGGTTCCCCTAGGTGGCCGCTGAGCACCGGGCCAAAAACCCAGGTGACCCCCCTTGCAAAACCAGGTCGTTTTGAGGTAGGCAATTTTCATGTCGCCTCAATACGTTTTGGGGCCTTGCCTGTCGCGGGTACTTGGGCCTCCCACACGGATGAGGCACCGTTTTTATCGGGAGATCCTGGGGAACGCTGGGTGGTAGGAAATTTGAGTCAGCCCGGTGATGCCTCAACTTTCCCACACAAAAATATGTGAAAAAGGTGATGTGTTCAGCTAAATTTGAGGTTTGCAGGGCATTCTGGGTAAGGAAACGTTGGGGGATTTACGCAAGCCATACCTCCCTGGAATCCCCTGGGTGTCTAGTTTTCAGAAATGTGTGGGTTTGGGAGGTTCCCCTAGGTGGCTGCCGAGCACCGGGCCAAAAACCCAGGTGACCCCCCTTGCAAAACCAGGTCGTTTTGAGGTAGGCAATTTTCATGTCGCCTCAATACGTTTTGGGCCCTTGCCTGTCGCGGGTACTTGGGCCTCCCACACGAGTGAGGCACCGTTTTTATCGGGAGACCCGGGGGAACACTGGGTGATAGGAAATTTGTGTCAGCCCGATGATGCCTCAACTTTCCCACACAAAAATGTGTGAAAAAGGTGATGTTTTCAGCTAAATTTGAGGTTTGCAGGGCATTCTGGGTAAGGAAACGTTGGGGGATCCACGCAAGCCATACCTCCCTGGAATCCCCTGGGTGTCTAGTTTTCAGAAATGTGTGGGTTTGGTAGGTTCCCCTAGGTGGCCGCCGAGCACCGGGCCAAAAACCCAGGTGACCCCCCTTGCAAAACCAGGTCGTTTTGAGGTAGGCAATTTCCATGTCGCCTCAATATGTTTTGGGGCCTTGCCTGCCGCGGGTACCTGGGCCTCCCACACGAGTGAGGCACCGTTTTTATCGGGAGACCCGGGGGAACGCTGGGTGGTAGGAAATTTGTGTCAGCCCGGTGATGCCACAACTTTCCCACACAAAAATGTGTGAAAAAGGTGATTTTTTCAGCTAAATTTGAGGTTTGCAGGGCATTCTGGGTAAGAAAACGTTGGGGGATCCACGCAAGCCATACCTCCCTGGAATCCCCCGGGTGTCTAGTTTTCAGAAATGTGTGGATTGGTAGGTTCCCCTAGGTGGCCGCCGAGCACCGGGCCAAAAACCCAGGTGACCCCCCTTGCAAAACCAGGTCGTTTTGAGGTAGGCAATTTTCATGTCGCCTCAATACGTTTTGGGACCTTGCCTGTCGCGGGTACTTGGGCCTCCCACACGAGTGAGGTACCGTTTTTTATCGGGAGACCCGGGGGAATGATGGGTGGTAGGAAATTTGTGTCAGCCCGGTGATGCCACAACTTTCCCACACAAAAATGTGTGAAAAAGGTGATTTATTTAGCCAAATTTGAGGTTTGCTGGACATTCTGGGTAAGGAAACGTTGGGGGATCCACGCAAACCATACCTCCCTGGAATCCCCCGGGTGTCTAGTTTTCAGAAATGTGTGGGTTTGGTGGGTTTCCCTAGGTGGCCGCCAAGCCCGGGGCCAAAAACTCATAGGACCCCCTTTGCAAAACCAGGTTGTTTTGTGATAGGTAATTTTGATGTTTCCTCAATAGGTTTTGGGCCCTTGCCTGACGCGGGCACTATGCCTACCCACGCAAGTGATGTACCATTTTTCTCTGAAGACTTTGGGGAACGCAGGGTGGGTGGAATTTTGTGGACCCACGCGGATTCCAGAACTTTCCGACAAAGAAATGTGAGGAAAAAGTGTTATTTTGAACACATTTTTAGGTTTGCAATGGATTCAGGGTAACAGAACCTGGTGAGAGCCAGTGAAGTCACCCCATCCAGGATTCCCCTCGGTGTCTAGTTTTAAAGAATGTACAGTTTTGCTAGGTTTGCCTATGTGCCAACTGCGCTAGGGCCCAAAATCCACAGGTATGCACATTGCCAAAAAAAAAAATCGGAGCCCAGTGGGCTTTCGGGGAAGGGGGCTTCATCCTGATATGCCCCTAAAGGGGCAGAAAGACTGTGGCTATTTTTTGTGGGGGTGGGGGCATTGGTATGACCATTTTGGGTAGCCCCCACCCCCACGCATAAAAAAAGCCTGCATACTCGCTGGTGCCTACTGGGCTTTCTGCCCCCCCAGGGGGCAGATCAGGGGCCACTGCCACCATCTGCCCTCCCGGGGGGGGAAGATAGACTGGAATTTCTCTGGGGGTGGGGTGGGGTATTGTCATGCCCATTTTGGGGAGCCCCTACCCCTACACTAATAAAACAAAAAAATCCATGGTTTCTAGTCGGCATTCTGCGCCCCCAGGGGGGGCCAGATTGGGGGCTACAGCTCCCATCTGCCTCCTGGGGGGCAGAAAGACTGACATTTTTGTGGGGGGGAGAGTGGCGGCATTGGCGTGCCCATTTCAGGCAGCCCACACCCTAAAAACAATTGCGCCAAAAAAATCCCTGGTGTTTAGTGGGCTTTCTGCCCCCCCGAAGGGGCAGATTAGGGGCCAATGCCCCATCTGCCCCCCGGGGGGGCAGAAAGACTGTAGTAATTGGGGGGGTGGGGGCATGGGCCTGCCGTTTTGGGCAGCCCCCACCCCTATTTTTTCTTTTTACAATTCCCTGGTGTCTAGTGGGCTTTTTGCCCCCCCAAGGGGGCAGATTGGGGGCCGATGCCCCATCTGCCCCCCGGGGGCGGGCAGAAAGGCTGTAATGGTGGTGGGTGGGGGCATTGGCTTGCCCGTTGCGGGCAGCCCCCACCCTAAAAATAAAACTGCAAACTAATCCCTGGTGTTTAGTGGGCTTTCTGCCCCCCCCCCCGGAGGGGCAGATTAGGGTCCAATGCCCCATCTGCCCCCCGGGGGGGCAGAAAGACTGTAGTAATTGGGGAGGGTGGGTGGGGGCATGGGCCTGCCCTTTTGGGCAGCCCCCACCCCTATATATTTATTTATGAAACTTCCCTGGTGTCTAGTGGGCTTTTTACCCCCCCGGGGGGCAGATTGGGGGCTAATGCCCCCATATGCCCCCAGGGGGGGCAAAAAGACTAATATGGCCAAAATATATAGGGGGAGCAAAGGCCCTTGCCCAAGGGGCCGCTCCCCCCTGCCTGGTGTCTAGTGGGTGGATCCCTGCTTGGGGATCGCCCTCCTGTGGCGATCCCCACGCAGGGATCCACTGGGGAGGAGTACCATTGGAAAGGGGAGATTCTCCCCTTTCCAACGATACCTCTCCCGTGTTTGTACGTGCTCAGGGGGCTGAGATAGCCCCCTGAGCACGTACAAAGTGAAACCTGAAATGAGCCTCTTGGCTCATTTCAGTTTCACTTTCACTGTAATGACGTCGGCGCGACGTGCGCGCCAATCGTCATTGCAGTGAAAGGGGGGGGGGGGGCCTCGGGTGCTGGGGAAGCTCTTCCCCAGCTCCCGAGGCTATTTTGCACGAAAGGGAATCCCTCTGGTGCCCGCACCAGAGGGATTCCCTAGGGTATGCCTCATGACGAGCTGGACTCGTCATGGGCACAGCGCGACTGTGCTCCATGACGAGTCCAGCTCGTCATGGGCATACAAGGGGTTAAATAGGGGTTGTTATATCGTTTTTTTATTTGGCTCTGTGTCTCGCTCTCTCTACTACAGGGGTCTCCAACCTATTCTGTAGTGAGATCTACTTCTGCTCAAGGAAAGTCTTCCCGAGCTACTAGCACATTCTATACCTGTAAAATAGTGACTACACTATGACCACCCACAGCAACATTTTCAGTAGTTACCATGTATACCAAGTGCGGATAACAGCAGAAATGCTGGGAAACAGTTCTTCAATATTAAATTCCTCCCCTTGACTTATGAATTAACATTCAAATCTTGACATGCCCAGTGGCACAAAGGATACAAGCACAGCAGTTCGTCTCCCCAGCTCAGCTTGAATTCTCATTCATCAGTTTCTGAAAATGCCCTTTTTTTCTATCTAATACTACTTTCCACTGTGGGCAAACAAACTCAATTTTCCAGAAGAAACCCCATATTTGAAAACTAAAACTGCCTTTAAAATATCAGTTTTCAGTTTTTGAGAAATGTACAGTCTCAAAACATCAGCTTGTCATTATCATCATGTACTTCCATGTACAAATGCCTCATATGGACAGACTACTTTGAATTCCCAGGTATTAGTCATATGCCATGGATGCTCACCATGGGTATAGGAAACAATGGTCCTAGACTTCTTTAAAGCTACAATTCAGTTATGAAAAACATTAATTAGTCAAAGGGCATCCAGTACATATAGAATTAGCATTGTATCATTAATGTACCACCATTTTCTTTACAATGCAAACAAGTATATCCTCAAAAGACACAAAGGCACAAAATATCGCTCCAATAGTGACTGTTTATTATTTAGTTACTTTCCTAACAGATCACCATATTCAATGCTCCAAATAGAGAAAGAGGTTGATCCAAGGGGAGTGTAAAAAAGGAAAGTGCTCGTGAGGGAGGGCAGATATAAAGGAGGGGAATACAAAAGGCAAATTCAATCTCTTTCTCTATTTAGAGCATTGAATATGGTGATCTGTTATAAAAGTAACTAAGTAATGAATGTCTTTCAGAACTGAATTGTAGCTTTAAACAAGTCTAGAACTGTTGTTTCCTATACCAATCGTTACCCAGGTCCGTGGACAATTGTGGGTTACCCCATTATATTATAATGGATGCTCACCATAGCACCACGGATGCCTGGATTATGCCAGCAAGGCCCACCATTATACTAGGGCCACAGTTATGCCAAGGCTGGAAACCAGAAGGATCAGAGATAAGACCACATATCAATCATGACCATTAATATGCCAGAAATAGGTGCATATAGGCCAGTCATGCTCAGAGTAGGTCTGTGATGGCTGCCAGCATACCACAACTAGACCAAAAATACTAAAATAGTCAAGGATGACCATTATTATGCCAGTGGCACTATTTATCCGGAATGGACACAATTATGCCAAATATAACACTCTTATGATGGGGCTAGCTGCATATATATTTGGTGGTTCTTGGCACCAGGCTCAGTTTCAGGAAGCAATAGTGTTTATTATGGGCACACTTTAATGTTGATGAATCTCTTCATTTTCTCTGGTCTGGATCATACCCTGTTTTTCCTCAGGTCTTGAGCTGATCATGCATCTAACTGACACATTTTCACTCTGACTCCTGCAGTCCCGCACTTTGGTGGGTCAGCACTGATTACAGCTCAGGCTACAGCTGCCGTTCTTTTTTGATGGTGCACTGTTCACACACATGTTGTGACTGAAAAAGGAGGGACTATTACATGGACAATATCCTTGTGGCTTAATTATATTGAGATTGGATACAGACTGTCGTGTAGCAGGTCCTATAAGCCGGCACAGTGTGTGTTTGAGTGTTAGTATGAGTTACTGTGATACGTTTGGCTGGCTGTCACTCTTGGGGTCTTGAGATGATCAGTGCTGCCTTCTTTAATAGGCACCTACTCTGAAATTGTTACTGGGCTTGACTTCACCTCAGAGAGCTACTTTGAAGGTACTGGCGAGCTACCAGTAGCTCCCGAGCTACTCGTTGGAGACCCCTGCTCTACTACCTTCAGGCTCTATCCCCTGTGCAAAAATCTCTACGCTAAGTCATCCTAGGCTTGCTTTAACTGCTGCACATTACTGCAATTTCCTCGCAAGCTTAAGTTTTCCACACATGATATACTCAATTTGAGTTTGTTGGGCAGGAAACTATGGGCATGCAATATCTTATTCCCAACCGAGGGCTTCCTAAAGGTCTTAGTAAACAATTTACCATATTCTACATATACAGTGAGATCTAGAAACTGCACTTAATGTTTAATGATACTTGAGGTAAGGTGTAAGTTTAAATCATTAATGTACAGCTATCACAAACATTTGTGCTGACTGTTCAGAGCCATGCCATAAGACGAACACGTCGTCTGTGAAACATGTCCACAGATCAATATTGTCAGCCTGTTCCTGTCTAAAGTCTTGCGCCAACATCTGCTCCTCCCACCAGCCCATATGCAAATTTGCATAGATTTGGGTGAAGAAAATGCTCATGGCTGTTACTCTCAATTGCCTAAATGTATCCTTAATGAACAGGAACAAATTGAAGTTCTAGGGTCAACACCCACAGGAGCACTGGAGTACTCATGTTACCTCACCCAGGGAAGCCGGGTGCATAGGCGTCAAATGGTGTCGGGTCGCGTCGTCGATTTCAATGGGAGCTGGCGAAGAAGTGCTGCTGCCAGGAAGATGTGAAGTGTCCGAAGTGATCCAAGCCTGGATCGAAGTCAAAAAGAACCTGAAAGGAGAGGGGACAGAGTCTGGGTCACTTCCCAGTGACCAGGGGCACGATAGACGAATTCCCACCGATGTCGGGTGTTTTAGGTGAAGAAGGTGAAGCTTGAACATCAGCCACGAGGACCAGGAGGCGTCGAGGACAGCCAGGAGCTGGATTCTAGCTGTCCCATGAAGGATGTCGAGTGCTGCAGCATCGTGGTCCGGATTGGACTCACAAAGCCTTGGCAACGGCAACCCACGCAGAAAGGAGAAAGATGCTTTGGTGCAGACCAGCAAGGTATGAGGAACTCACCACTTGGTAGGGAGTCAGGGCACATCTGGAGTAACCAGTGAAGCCCAAGGAAAATGAAAGTTACCTTCACAGGGACCCACCAGTTGACAGAGCAGGGATCACGAAGGAGCCTCAAGAGGAAACACAAAATGGTGGCCCACGGGTCACTCGGGGTGACTAGGCCAACAATCTTTGGTGGATTCTCTGCTCGAGGTGGGGGCTACAAGTAACCCCAAGCGCGACTTCAAGAGACGTTGAGAAGTCAATGCACTTGCAAAAGTGCCTGGTGGCCAGGAGTTCCGGTTCCACGCTACTCACGAGGGCTGCGGGTCTCAGCTTTGCTGGGGACTCGGGTCTGCCTGTGAGATGTCTGGAAATCCTCTTCCTGGGCTGCAAATACTTCGGAGTCCGGCGGGAGCTTCGGAGATGCAGACTGGCCAAATGCTTTGTTGGTGCCTGCCAAGCAGGGGAGTCAATCCTTGACCCCAAGGGAGATTTCTTCAGTCCTCTAGTCTTTAGTAGAGCGTCGAAGTTCCAGGATTCAGCTTCAGAGTTTCGTCCAGGGATATCTAAAGTTCTGGTTACAGAGGTTCCTTACTTATTCCTAGTAAGGGGTTGGACTAGCTCCGGGGACCCTCCTATGGGATGGTTTGGAAAGAGGGGTGGCTACACTCATTTCCTTTGTCCAGTTTCGCACGAGAGCAGGGGCTGGAAGCCTTTGAACCGGTTTGATCTGGACTATGCACAGGGACACCAAATGTGCCCCCAGTGCAGGACTTCAAAGCACTCTGAGAGTGCTCCCACCCAGCCCCAATACACATAAGCCTGTCTGGGAGGTGGTTACACCTCCCTGTGACAGGAAACCTACTGTCCAGGCCTCCCCTGCCGGAGTTTCGGTCAGCAGCAGGTGGCCAAACCCATGTCTGTGGCTGCAGCATCCATTTTGTGATGGCAGGGCTCTGTTAAGTTTCTACTGGGTATACCAGTACTACCATGTCTCTCCCTCTAGAAGGGTGGGATCATATTCTCACATCAGGAATTAAAGTGGGGGTATGATTTCAAGGTGTTTGACACCAACCACGACATGTTTCTGTGCAGCCAGTCCAAAGTTAGCATTAACCGTTTAAGATATAAAGCACTTAAGAGTATATGGTCAGGCTGCACCACTGACAACCCCGGCGAAGAGATTCCAAAGGCTGCAGAGGGGCTCAGCTCATGCCTGAGCACCCTCTCACATATACCCAAGCACCCTGCCTTCAGGATTGATAAGGCCTGCCATAGGGGTGACTGATAGGTTACTATGTGCAGTGATAGGTGAGGTATAGTGAACCTATACCACAGTAAGGGTTGCATGCACCACCTTATCCAGGCTGCAGTAGCAGACCTGTGGTGTCATTTTGGAGGGCTTTCCAGGGGTGTCACAATACATGCTTCAGCCCCTGGTAGGCCCCTGGGGTACCTATGCCCTGGGTACATAGTATACCATATACTAGGGACTCAAAAGTGTACCCCAGAATCCAATCTGGAGTGTACCTAAAGTACATGCAATCAATTTAGAGAGGAAGCAGCTAGGCTGGGGCCCTGAATAACAGCTAGACTAAAGTTGAAAAACAGTGAAACACCAGCAAAAAGTGGGGGTAAACATGTGAAGCAGATCCTACTCTCCTACAGCCTTGCTGCTCTGTTTGCCACTTCTTGGTTCTGTGTCTCCTGTTTTTCCCTTTTCTTCTGCCTCCTCCTCTGGGATTTCTTTACCTGCTTGACAGAAGTCTGAGATTGAGTGTCCGGTCCCATTGTAAACAAGCAGTTGCAATGCAATAGGTCTCGCATTTGCAAGAGTTTGAGCTATTGGCATTGTAAATGACAATGCCTTTTACTTATGTGTTTTGAAAGCTGCAAGCGGTGCATAACAACGCACATTTCTTATTTATAGTACTTGCTTACGAAAAGCACGGCTGGCAGTAAAAGAGGCGTAGTTACTGCCAGCATTGCTTCTTGTAAGGGATCTACATTAATTTACACTGTGTATACTTACTACGAACGTGCATTTTCAATGTACTGTCCAAATCTGTTAATGATATAGCTGATCAAAGAAGGTGACTCCTCCCTTGCCAATAATTAACACACGTATGTGCACAATCAACGATGAACTCAACCCTGCCTCACGAATTATCGGGCACACGCCTGAAAACTCACAAAGAGCGTGAATGCTTCTGCACGTGCACCAGTGATGTTGAAACTCCTACATGCACTGCATACACTCCAGTCCTGTGCAGACTTAAACACGCTGTTCACTGGGCTAACAGTTTGCACTCAGACATTTGATGCACACTTGGCAGTGATGCCAATCGTGCCACGCACACCCAGTGATAATGTGCATAAGTGTTGATTTTGCACATAAGTGCCAGTGATGTACAAGGTCGTGAAGCTACTCACTGTAAACAACAACCTAGTGCACATTCCTTCCGATTGTGAACCGACCAACAACGTGCACCCTTGCCAATAACGTGTGCAGACCTGCATGAGGCACATACTTAGCAAAGACGTGCACACACAAATTAGGTGCCCTATACAGCACCCACTGAGTAGTGCACATTCCTCTGTGCTGTCAACACGTCAGTGATGTGCACGTGCATAACACTGGATAGTGCTGTGCATTCACCAGCCAATGAGTGCCAATCAAACAAGCTGTTCACATTATTGTCGCAGTGCACAGGCACGTGCATACATTGTGCAGCTCTTACTAAACACAGCCACATTTCACGTGTGTGTTCTGGGAAGTAAAGCTAGTGGATGCACACCGAGACGCATTCGTGTGCACACATACATGGTAAAAAGCAAAGGCACGCACTCTGACATTAGAGAAAATACAGTTGCATGTAGAGAATAGGTGGTAAATCACTGCACAAATTTTGCGTGATTTGAGACAAGTGTGCACAAAACCCATACTTAAGATACACGTACACGCTTGAAACTGAAATGCAAGTAGAGAAGGGCGAAAAGTGATGGACGGGTGAGAGGCCAGGGAAGGGGTGGAACAAATGGCCGTGAGTTTAGCGAGGTGGAAGGGAACGAAACACACGGAAAACAAGTAGCGTGACACAAGAATAAAAGTTAAGCAAAGCATGATGAAAGGCGCAGCCGCCATAATTACAGACAAGGATAAAAGTTAAGCAAAGCATGATAAAAGGCGCAGCCACCATAATTACAGATAAAGCTCCGTTTGTTGGAAAGGCACAGATCCTGCTCTGCGACCAACCCGAACCTTTCTACGATGTTTCTCAGCGACATGTTGGGTGCAGGTTGGCTCCTCGAGATACTGTCCGCCACAGGGGGCAGGAGTGGTCCGGAGCACCGAGTGATGCGCGAGCGGTAGAAGTTGTCTCACAGTCACTAATACACCGGCTGCTCGGACGGTCCGTGGAGGGAGCAAAGCTGAAAAAAGACCTACTGTGGGCCCGAGTGCGTCCTGGTCCTGTCCGGGCGTGAGAGGAGGCACCAGGCATCAACAAAGTAGTCCCTACAATTGAAAGATACTGCCCTGCAGCGTCAGGGAACTGTAGTTGGTCGATGCTGCTTCCTCCGAAAACGGAAGTGACGCACCGGCCCACCAGCCAATAATGAGAGAGTTTAAAAGAGCAATGCCAGATTTAAACCAATGGTAAGGGACAACACAAAAAAAACGCAATGGGTGGAGTTTCACCCTTAATACTAATTACTTGATGCCTCTTAGAGGCAGCGTATGCGCTGCCCTATGCGAGACCTAAAAACGTAACTCATATTCCACCGATGGTATCTTCTGACCTTGTTTACTTTCCTCCGTGTCTGTTTTCACTTTTGAGCTAAGCTCAGAACTTTTCTTTGTTTTTTGATTGTGCCCACCTCTTCTATCTTTTTCAGAAGAGTCTTTCGATCAATGTCAGCATATTTAATGAATATAGCCATCATTCTTTTTGAAGACTGCATTGTTTTCTGCCCCCTCGCAGAGCATGTGCGGGTTCGGGGTTTTGTACGTAGGGGATGTAAGTATGGGTAATCCCTTCGGAACTCGCCCGACCTCCAAATATTGTTGGAGAGTTTTGCCCCACAATTTAGATATTTTGCTTTTTGCAGTTTCTCTCATCTGTGCATCAAATCTTGTAGCTCCATGGGTGGGTCACTTCTTTTCTGTGACCCCTGAGTATCATGGCACCCCGACACCTCCTCCTCAATACATCCTCTAAGTGGCACTCTCTCTTTCCCTTAGCCAGTCCATGGCTGTCTTCGCTGGCAATATGTTCAATGTTATCAGTGTCCCGATCTGCAGTTCAATGCTGCTCTTGTCTCTCCCTAATGCCTGCTAAGGTTGTACGGCTCAGCTTACCGTAACCCTGTTGTCCTCCGACACCAGGCAACATTCACCGAGGGGCATATTTACAAGCTGGCGCTAAAAAATTATCGCCGCTTTTGCGGCCGTTTTCGGCCAAAAAGCGGCGATAATTTTATCGCCTAATTAGCAAGGCCACGCTAACGCGTGAAACCTTGCTTTAGCGTTGGGATTCCTAACGCCCAGCTTTGCATCTCTAATGAGATGCAAAGTGGGCGTTCCTGACCTAACATGACAGGAGTAATGTCGCTAAGCGACATTTCTCCTATCATCAAGCCCCACGCTATGAAGCATAGCGTCAGGAAAAGTAGTGATAACCCCTGTTATCGCTACTTTCCTTACGCCTGCTTCAGGACTGACTTAGCCATGATATCCTATGGAAGGTGGAAATCATGGCTAAGTTTGTGAGTCCCTATCAGCAAGCTAACGCCACACTACGTGAGATTATCACTGGGTTTCCAGCGATAATCTCACTTTAGGCAGTTAGCGTGAGGATTTTTATCGCTGAGGAGATAAGCATTGCTTATAGAACGCTATCTCAGCGATAAAAATCCACATTACCCGGCGATAATTATCCTCATGCTAAGACCGCTGAGAGATAATTATCGCCGGTTGTTGCTGATATGGCCCCAAGTCCGTCTTTCGTTCTCTGGCTGGGTGGGGGGTGCTACGCAGCGTGCAACTCCGTACACACATTTATGAAATGGTGGTTAATGCACAAGTTGTTTGGTAAAGAAGAAGGGGTGAGATTCTAATTTTTGGGGACCATAAGGGCATGCATGATGGGAGAATGAAGAAAGGTTTGAGTGTTCTGGAAGACAAAGGGTGCACTGTGGAATTTGCCAAATGCACGCTTGCTGAAAGAAGTGTTTGGTGTAATTAGTGAGGGTGGAGTAAAACCTAAAGTGTCATTAATGAATGCCATTGTGGGAGCCCAGCACCTGTCAGTAAGGATCAAGTAAGGTCCTTCATGGGTAGGACACAGTATTGTGCTAAATATAGTTCTCATTTCACGGAGAAGATGTACAACATTAGGCACTTTTTGAAAAAGAATGTATGGTTTCTATGGGATTCGCAGTGTGAGGAGGAATTCTGTGAAATCAATACTTCTTAACCTTGGGGCAAACACTAGAACTGTGCCATCAAACAGCGGAGCCCTCCCTACCTGAACGTACTTGTTGCTGGCCAGGTCTCCCTCCCGCCGCCGCCACCGTCACCTTTGCGGCCGCTGTGTGGAGGAGGGACCACAATTCCCAGACTCCTCCGCCCCTCACTCCGGAAGCTGTCACCCCGACAGTTGCGCCTGGAGGCACTATTAAACCAACTGCACTCCCGGTGGAGTGGGCGCTCTAATACTTCTGAACCTTGGGGCAAACACTAGAACTGTGCCATCAAACAGCGGAGCCCTCCCTACCTGAACGTACTTGTTGCTGGCCAGGTCTCCCTCCCGCCGCCTCCACCATTCCTTCGCGGCCGCTGTGTGGAGGGGGGACCACAATTCCCAGACTCCTCCGCCCCTCACTCCGGAAGCTGTCATCCCGACAGTTGCGCCTGGAGGCGCTATTAAACCAACTGCACTCCCGGTGGACCGGGCGCTCTAATACTTCTGAACCTTGGGGCAAACACTAGAACTGTGCCATCAAACAGCGGAGCCCTCCCTACCTGAACGTACTTGTTGCTGGCCAGGTCTCCCTCCCGCCGCCTCCACCATTCCTTCGCGGCCGCTGTGTGGAGGGGGGACCACAATTCCCAGACTCCTCCGCCCCTCACTCCGGAAGCTGTCATCCCGACAGTTGCGCCTGGAGGCGCTATTAAACCAACTGCACTCCCGGTGGACCGGGCGCTCTAATACTTCTGAACCTTAGGGCAAACACTAGAACTGTGCCATCAAACAGCGGAGCCCTCCCTACCTGAACGTACTTGTTGCTGACCAGGTCTCCCTCCCGCCGCCGCCGCCGTCACCTTCGCGGCCGCTGTGTGGAGGAGGGACCACAATTCCCAGACTCCTCCGCCCCTCACTCCGGAAGCTGTCATCCCGACAGTTGCGCCTGGAGGCGCTATTAAACCAACTGCACTCCCCGCGTCGCGGGACCGCGCGCGTGCTAAGCCCGGGCAAAGGGCGGGCCGTCTGTGGCCGTCCGGGGCAGGAGGAGGCAGGGCTGGGCCCTGTCTCATCGATTTGCCATTCGGGACGATTAACGTAAGACTTTTTGGTAATTACTGTGTCCCTTTTAAGCATTTATCACTTGTGAGTCTGTACTACGGTTTAACTCTTCTTGTATGAGCCTTGCATTTAGATTTATGGTACCTTGAGCAGCCCAACCATATATTATCTGAACTATGCTGTCCCGTACTTCCCAAAGCAGACCCTCACAATTAGGAGGGTCAGTTCGAGGAACCCTGGATAACTTTATCAGAAGGGCTGCTTCAGTTCTTGAGAAAGAAATTGCCCTGGTGGAGCGACGTCTTTCGGCTGAACATTTACTGAATAAACGCTCCTCGATCGGATCAATTCAGTTGGCCATCTCCCCGGAGATTGTACCTCCTCTGTCTTGTCTGGTGAACAATTAATCGAGCGAAGCCAGTATTTCCTTATCCTTGCAAACTAGTAACCTTTTGGAAAAAACCCATACTCACTTAATAGGGCCTGTTTCTAACCTACATTCAGATACTTCCTCGGACCTTATCACCTTAGAGTCACAGATACCTAGTGATGACGTCGTAAATGCTCAGGTGAAGAAGGGTAACGAAACTACCACCTCAGGCCCGCCATTAAAAAAAAAGGAAGAGGGGAGGGAAAAAACATAACAAAAACAATATAATCAGTAATAATAAAAGTAAATCAGTGAAAGTTACTATATTGCTTGTTCCCCCGGACGCCCCAAAGCCCCAGGGTTCTGAAACTCATTTGGATCTTCATTACTTTGATCCTTTAATTAATGAGCTAACGGGATGTCTGGAGACACTTGTTAGATCACTTTTACTCCCACTTCTTGAAAGAATGAAGGGAATGTCTAATCAACTTGGGTCACTGGAGGAGTCGATCCTAACTAATATCGATCAAATAAAAGATCCATCAATTAATAGAGCCATACATCTAAATAGTGCCACAAAAAAAAGATTCTTTATTGATAGACGATAGACAGACTAAGTCAGTGGCTTCTAAAAATCAACCCTCCCCATTGAGTCCAAAAAACCCGATACCCCAACCGAAGGACAACACAGAGTTAGGAACTGGGCAGACAAATTCCAGCGCGCATACCCATGGTTCTGATTCACATAAACTAAACAAAATTGTATCTATTGTGCCGGGAAAGCATCACGGCGCAAATAGGCAATATATAGATTTGCCCCCGGAGGCGGTACCATATGTTGTGGTCCTAGCAGGAGTCCCAATATTAGAAAAAGGGAAAAAAGAAGGATACTACGATCTAAAGAATAACATTGGTTAGGACAGAATAGACCTTTACCCCCTAATATTGACGGTGAAATTTTAAATGTACGTAGACTCGGCTGGGTTGGACCCCGGCCGAAGGAAATTAAAGGGGATCTGATTATTGTTAACTTTAGAGATCGCAGGGCAACAACGCACATAACAAATTGGTTCCAAGGGCAAGACCAGAGCGTCATTAAAACTTATGATTTGACTTACTTTTATCCCCAGACTCTACTGAGGAACCCAATACAGCCTAGAGCTCATCCTCGGTACCAATTTGGGGGCCTAAATTTTAACATTCCCATTTCCAATCGCTTTTCATCTCTTCGAAGGCTGGAGGACGTAGATTGACTTCCTATGGTGGGAAATAATCAGGATCCTCTAGAGTGTCCAGACAGGGTACTAGTGAATAGTGAGTCCCTCTTCCCCTGTCCAAATCCCACCATAGTACAAAATAAGTACCTACCACAATTGGACCAAATCCCCGGCCCTCTATCGGTGGAAGAAGTGCTGGAATTTCCGCTTCCATTATTAAACACTATAACTAGCCATAGTCGGGAGACTATTAAGCTAAAAATGGATGTTGTGTTTTGGAACGTAGCTGGACAACGCTCCAAACTGGGAAACGATGTCTGGATTAATTTTATTTTAAATTTTAATATTCTGTGTTTACAGGAGACATGGCTGACTACAGCGATCCACGTTGATGGCTACAAAACCTACTTTTCACCTGCCCAACCCTCCAAGTCTGGTAGGGCTAAGGGAGGATTAACTACCTACATATCAAACTTAATTAATATAGACGCGATGAGGGTAATAAAACTCGACAAATTTCAAACAACAAGAGAGAGAGGGTCAAGACACACTCTTAGTCCCCCTAGGTTAATCAGAAGAAAACAACAAAAGAGTGTGATAATAATAGGACTAGTGATTCCTAATAACAAAACTCTTGTGACACTGCAAGTCAATCTGAAGTTGTTAGTGAACCCTCACTCACCAACATAGTTGGTGACATGCTTCATCATCAGAAATCAACCACGTGAGAATTTACTTTGTGATTATCCCAAACCATCTCAAACTGTTCCACTTACTTGTGTGACAACTTATAATGTTGCCTCCAATGCTATTTCCAAGTCCATCAAGAAACATTGGCGTATTTTGGAGAGCAACAACATCAAATGGGATAAACCTCTATTTGCGTACAAAAAGGCCACTAGTTTAAAGGACTCCCTTATCCACACCAGACCACGGAATTCCGATACACCCACGGACAGGTCTATCCTTAATGCGTGGGGTCTCCCACCGGTGCTTGGCCATTTTCCCTGCGGGTCGTGTAGCATTTGTTATCTTACCTCTACAACTAAAATCCTAACCCTGGAAGCAGGGAAAATCTGGACGCAAAGGAGTCACACCAACTGTAATACTGCTGATGTAGTATATTTAATTACATGTCCTTGCGACCTAAGATATGTGGGAATGACGACACGTAAAGTGGAGTTACGGATTGGTGAGCATCGGAGCAACATTCAATGTAAAAAAAGTACTACGAAACTCACTGAACACTTTTTACGCTTTAACCACACAGTGGATGATCTGCATTGGACCATTATTGAACGGGCGAATCCAGCGATCTTGTTCGAAAAGGAGCAACGCTGGATTTACCGCCTTTCTACACATGTAACTGGTCTTAACGATAATATCCCGTGGGGCACCGTTTTAAGACGCAAATGAGTGGTCCTGATTTTTCACATAGACCGATACTATTCTTGGGCTTAACAATGATTACAGTTTATATGCTACTTTTAATCACCCAGGTGCTGATTAGGGTGTCAAACAGATGTGCACTGCACAATATCAGTTTACTTGGGGTTTAGCATAGAAGTAACACATTATACATCATCATGTCTGATGCTAACAAGATATTTGGTTGTCGTTTGCAACACTGACTACTCACCAAAATCATATGATCAGTGATTGTCCCGAGTCTGTGATGTGTTTTGTTTGTCTACTTCCTATCGACGTTACAGAAAACACTCAGCGCTCTAGTCTATCTATGAGTCCGTTGTTTGTTTCCTTTCTTTTTACACAAACCGGATATCCGGTTAATGTGGAGATTCCTCCTATTTTAACCGCGAAGACCGTATTGACACTGACTCCAGGCGAGGTGGTTTCGTTTAGGTTTACGAGCCAGGCAGGTGACTTGGAAGATGTGAGTACCGAAGATGGGTCTCTTTTCTTTTTCTTATGGCTCGTTGCTTAAACTGACTTGACGGACTAATCTGGGGTCTTCGGGTTAATTACGTTCTTCCCGTTTATCCCCGACAGTTGTCCTGTAGTCCCGCCACCCACCGTCTGCCTAAGGAGTACAGCCTTTTCTTTATACATGTGAGTGCCTTATTTTCGTTTGGTCACGAGTGCCTTTAATTGCAATTACACTGGTTTGGTATTTTTCTGTTAACTCGTTGGTCACTGCATCCAATTGAGTAGTTTCCCAAAGTAGGGTGTATATGCATTTAGCATTTATTTCTCAGTCATATATGATGTTAGAGTACAGTCTGTGGGAACAACATAATCCAATGGACCCTTATGTTCCACATTTGACATTGCTTCAATCTGTTTTTAACACACAGTATCACATAGTTAAGAGTCATTTATTGATGTGTTGCACTCTGTGTGATTATTTCCATACAGGTATCCTTTCGAGATCACGGAAGGCACATAACGAGAACCGTGAGTGTATCGGTTTCCAACACCTGAGGTTAGGGTGGGCTTTAGTAAGCCTATACCGCCCTGGTGTATTCTTTGTTCTGGTTAGGTCCTGATGAAAGCTCTGTAAATTATACATAAGAAGCTGAAACATGTCGACCAATATGACCACCACTGGATGTATCTGACTCACTAACAGTCGTGATTAGACATCCGTCACTGTTTTTAACTTTTAAGCTTCATCTTAATTAAATTGAATGGTGGATGAATCTTGACATTTAAAAAAAAAAATGTTCCCCTTATTTTCACTGATAATCATGAACTTTTTAGTTTTTCTTTGCTGCTCCGCCTTAACATAGCGTCGTAGCACACTGGTGGTACACAAGGTACCCCCAGGAGAACCCCATGATGAAGCATGTCACCAACTATGTTGGTGAGTGAGGGTTCACTAACAACTTCAGATTGACTTGCAGTGTCACAAGAGTTTTGTTATTAGGAATCACTAGTCCTATTATTATCACACTCTTTTGTTGTTTTCTTCTAATAAAACTCGACCCCAATTTCCAGATTCTTACCTTTCGTATAAATACGAAGGACACTTTCCTGTTGGTAAATTACTACAACAATCTTCCCGAGACGGAAGCAGTGTTATGTTATGTTATAAACGCTTATATAGCGCACAGCTACCTCCAACGGAAGTGTCCCGGCGCTGTTGACAGTGGAATTAGTAAACTCCATCTGCTCCCTAATATCTTCTATCACAAAGAAACTAGCTAGGGAGGTAATTACCATATGGGGTGGTGATTTTAATCAGACTCCTTGTCAAATGACGAATCAATTTTTATGTGGCCTAAATGACGAGAGTGATAATCCTATCCCTCATTTTAGCCACACGAGTTTAGGTAGCTCTCTAAATGAAAACATGTTTAAGTTAGATTTAGGAATCGCCAATAACTTGGCCAATCTGAACATGGTGATGGCCCCTACCTTTCATGGGAGAGGTTTTCATTCTACCATCGATTTCATCTTGATATCAAATGGAGTAATAAAAAGAGATAGTTTTTTCCACTTACACCAGATTGTTATGAGTGATCATTATCCTCTGAGCGTCACCATTCAACTCTCTCATAAGTCGAACCCTAATATCCATAGTCTATTGGATCAAAATAATCTAGTACTAGACAGATCTAATGGCTACTCTCTCAAGTGGGCCCTTGTCGACCCCACTGAAATTATTAAAACTGTGGTAACCAATGTACACTCGTCCATTCAGAAATGTTTGGATTTGGCTACCACAGATGTCGATGTCACCATCAATGTTGGCACTGTGATTAAGGCCATAAACAAAGCCTTAATGGTGAAAAGGAATAATTCCTCAAGGAAAAGACGGGGCTGGTTTAATCACAGTTGCACAGTAGCATATTCAAACCTAAAATCTGCGTTACACTTACAGTCAGAGTTCCCGCTAAGATTTCTAAATTGAGGAGGGCATATAACTCTTAGTCAAAAAAAGAAGAGGGGGACCAGGAGCTAGTTATGGTCCAATGTCCGTGCTCCACTCATGACAGTTAAATCAATGAGGACATTGTTCCCTGTTGGCGGTGAAACAAAAATAACGATCACCTGCTCAACAAAGGTAGAGATAGAAGAAAGAGTGTGAAGGGGGGGGGGGGAGAGGAGGAGAGGGGGGTAGAGGGAAGATGAAAAGAGGCAGAGAGAAATTTCCCCGGTCTCAAGGATCCAATCCCGAAGGGGAGGACTCTATGTAGCCTCTCGTTAGCCCTCACACACCCCGAGGGATGTCTTGCTTCATCATTGGGCTTGTTGTTGCTCCTCGTCGGGCCGGCGCTGCAATGCCCGACGGTCCCCCGAAGGGTCTCTTTATCGGAGGTCTTTTAAAGAGAAAAGCCGTAAGGTGAATGCGGGTATGTGGGCTAACAAGTAGTGAGGTGGATCCGAGAGGTAGGTGGTTGCGTGCGTGCAAGGTGTGTGAAATAAAAATGCCTAGGGGTGTCCAAAAAGTGAACTTTAATATTATGGAGCCTCTGGCAAAGTAAAAAGACCAGAAGGTCACGGGGTCACTAATCAGCGCAAGGTGCTAGTGTGACTTTAGTAAAAGGTCGACATGTTTCACGCCTAAAAATGCCCGAGCGGGTCAGTGGCGTTTCATCAGGACCAAAGAAGAGTGAAAGGTTGTACACGGTGAAGACGGGGGTGCCAGGGATTGGAAGGGTAACCCACGTCTAGAAAGAGGTTAAAAGTGGTACGAGGCTGCGGGGTGCAATGACCTAGTCAGCAAGGACAGAAAGAGCGTACCAAACTAGTGTAACCTGTAGGGGAAATAAACGGGAGGGGAAAGAAAGGGGGGGGTTGTTGTGGAGAAGGGGTAGGTAGGGATTGGGAAAGAAAGGGAGTCGAGGAAGGAGGGAGGGGTGACAAACACACATGAATGGTTTAGACAGAACTGGTACATATAATCAGTCACAGTTTCGCGAGAGAACATAGCGAGGATCTGTCTATGACCTCGAATACCATTCGCTTAGTGATAGTGAGGTCACCCCGGTGACCATGTCAACAAGAACGTACATAGGTGACGTGTCAGGCGTCCAACAGCAGTGTCAGACACATTCAGCTAATTCAATGGTAGAGTGTTGCCCATGGGTTGAGGAGCAGTGCAGGGCGGGATCCAAACAGTTATAGAAAGAAATATGTAGACTTGTATATCTCAACATACATGCTGGAGTTGAAGAGAGAATATAAGTGAGGTGGCAGTAGTAGCGCAAAAATGAGCGGCACACTGTGCGTGAATAGAACCCAGACATAGACAATCTAAGTAAGAGATCTTAGTACAGTGGTCGAACAGTACAAACACACCCCAGAGCAAGGTAGCGGATCCACTGAACTCATGGGGAATGGGTCAGGGCAGGGCCTGACAGCTCAGACAGCGAGCGAACACTCTGTTAACGTATCACTAGATAAATATACAATGGGTATGCCAAATAACATAAAGACATGAAAACACATACAACTGGTATAACGAAGAGCAAGGGGCTTCCCCATCCTTACCCTCGTGTTTCTGACAAGGGCTTCCTAGGTTCCGCCGAGTCTGCCAGCGCCCTATTTGCTGGAGGGACCAACCAGAGTGTAAAGAGGTTAAGGGCGGGGACCCTACGTGAGGGTGGGTTGAGCATACACGATAGTCCAGCATCTCCCTAGCGGTTCCTGCCTGGTAGTACTTACGGTTGCGTCGGGGGCCGGCTCAGTCAGCACCTACCCTCTGCCAGCGGCTGCCTGGAGATAGTGTTGGTAGCAAGTAGGTTTCCATTTAAGGCGTCGGAAAAGGGAGTGAACCACTTCCTGCTCGAGGGCCGGGGGAGGTGCGCGTGCAGTTTCTAGCGCATGCGTGGGCGAGTGTGTCCTGAGGTGTGCGCATGCGCAGAGTGAAGATTATGAGCAAACGGAGTGCGCATGCGATATTGATTCCACATAGTGCCCCGCTCGTAGGTGGTTTGCGCAAATGTGATTCTAAAGGGCTCGTGAGCCCTAGCGGTGCCCCGGGTTAAGCCACAGATGGATAGAGTGGCGTGTACGGATACCCCGGACAGGAAGTGTCCTGGGATGAGGTGCACAATCCATCCTTGATACCCACAAAAAAAGCGGTCTATGTCGCGGATAAAGGAGGAGGGTGAGGGGCGGGGAAGAAAAAATATAAAACATATAAAACCACCGAGGGGACCACGGGCTCCTACTCCTGGGTAGCTCCTCAATAAAGAGCCAGAGGGATCATACAGATACAAGGTGTAGGGCAAAAGTGCCCACCCGGCCAAAAGGTTGTATAGGTGCTTGGTTTCAGTTCCTCCCAGTGTATCTCATCACTTGCTCAGGTGTATGGGAATGAGCCCGCCGGAGCGAGGGTGTGTGTAAGTTGTTAGTTACAGTTCCACCCAGGGTATCTCATCATTGAGTCCTTGCGTGTTAGTGCGGAGACGGAACACCCAACGTTGTTCCTGGCGTAATAAGGCTTGAGCATTCCAGAAGGGTCTGGACTCTAATATGGTCCATGTAAGTTGTTCGCTGGTATGCCCATGGTCAAGGAAGTGGTTGGTGAGTTTCGTGGCTGTCCGTCCTCGACGGATAGTACTCTTGTGTTCGCTGATGCGAATTTTAATAGGACGTGTGGTCATGCCGACATACCTAAGACCACATGGGCATGTAATGAGGTAGACGCAGTTCTTGGTGTTGCAATTAGTGTGTCCTCGTTGTTCCCATGTAAAGTTCTCCAGAGTGAGCTGCTTACTGTGCGTAGTCGTAGAACAAGCGTGGCAGTTCCCACATGGATAGTGGCCTGACACAGGGGTCAAGTTCCACAATGTGTTGTTGGGTTGGTCCTGTCTACGTTGTAGTGGTCGTGTGTTGACCAGTCTGTCACGTAGGTTAGCTGTTCTTTTAAATGCGAAACGTGGTAGTTCTAGATCCAGTGTGTCGGTGTTCAAAATCTTCCAATTCCGTTTTATGATTTGTTTGATTTTGTTGGACTGGGGTGTAAAAGTGGTCACGCATGTGATGGACTCACTGGGTGTCTTGGTTCTGGTTTCCAAAAGTGTGTCCCTATGGTTATTTCGGGCTCTTTTTCTTGCGTGTCTGACTACCCTCTTGGGGTAGTGTCTGTCCAGGAGGTTTCTCTCAAGGTTATTTGCTTCGTTCTCATAATCCTGACTGGTTGAGCAATTCCGTCGTATGTGCAGGAATTGTCCGTACGGGAGATTCTCCCGGAGGGCTTTGGGGTGGTGACTGTTAAAGTCAAGGAGGCTGTTACGGTCCGTCGGTTTTTTGTGCAGTGTGGTCCTCAGGGTGCCGTCCTCGAGGATGATCAAGAGATCCAGAAAGGGGATAGAGGTGTCACTCATAGTCCCCGTGAATCGAAGGTGTGGGTTCAGTCCATTCACCCATTCCAGGAAGGTCTCGCAGGATGTTCTGGTACCCTTCCAGAAGATCAAGATGTCATCTATGTATCGCTTCCATGTGATGATATTGTGCTTGTATGGGTTTGTATCTGGAAAGATGTGGCTATTCTCGAAAGAGGCCATATATAGACCCGCCAGACTCAGCGCGAAGGTACTCCCCATGCTGGTACCTTGTACCTGATGGAAAATTGTGGTTTTGTACATAAAAAAGTTCTCTTTCAGGGCTAGTGTGATCAGCTCCATGATGAAAGCCATTGGTGTGTTGGTAAGAGGTTCCATCCTCTGGAGTAGGTCGTTGACAACCTCGATGGTGGCGTCTTGTGGGATGTTGGTATATAACGCCTCTACGTCCATGGTTAGGAGGAGGTCAATAGGTTCCATATTTTCTTGGTTGATGTTTTCTATGAGATTGAGAACGTCTCGTGTGTCCTTAAGGTACGCAGTGGTGTTCTGCACCAAAGGACGAAGGAAATAGTCGCTGAATTGGCTCAGTGGTTCTAGGAGGGAGTTGATGCCCGAGACAATGGGTCTACCTGGAGGTGGGGTGACCCCTTTGTGTATTTTGGGGAGGATGTAGAAGTATGGTGTTCTGGGGTCCTCATTGATCAAAAACGCAGCTTCCTGGGGGGAAATCCACCCCTCCGTGTTAGCCTCGTGGACCAATATCTTGATCTTTTTAGACAGATCTTCTGTAGGGTCTTTGTTCAATCTGCGATAATATTTGGTGTTCCTGAGTTGTTTCTCACATTCAGCTTCGTAGTCAATGATGTCCAAGAGGACAGTAGCACCCCCTTTGTCTGCCGGCTTTATGATGATCGTCTCATCTCTTCTGAGTGACTCCAAAGCCTGGCGATTCTTGTTAGGGAGGTTGTTGTACGATGGCCCTCTGGTAAGTTGAGTCGTCTCTTTCAGTACGGCCTTCTCAAAGGTAAGTACCTCTGGTGGTACCATGGAGGAAGTAGGTGTAAACTTAGATGGGGGTCTAAGACCGGTGTCATCTCTGTCCTGAGGTGGTTTTCCCCGGAAGAATGCCTGCAGTCGAATTTTCCTGAATAATTGGTGTAGTTCCTGGTTCGTCCTGAAGTCGTCTTCCTTTGGGGTAGGAACGAAACCGAGTCCTAATTCGAGAGTCGTGGTTTCCTCTGCATTCAGCTGTCTCTTGGAGAGGTTGACAATCAGGGTCTTTGATTTTTCATGCTCCTGGTTTGTCGCTGCTGTTGTTGGTGTTGGGGTTGTCCGGCGTCTTGCCACTGAACCTGCTTCTGACCTCTTCTTCTCCCTCTGCCTCGCCCCCTGCCTCTGTACTGAAAAGGAGGAGGTGGGTTGGGGAAGAATGGTTGGGGGTAGCCAGGCTGTACATAGCCTGGTTGTGGTCCGTTAAAGGCAGGGTACCACATAGGGCCTTGAGGTGGATAAGGGGGATGATGGAAGCCATATGGGTTGGGTGGCATATGTTGGGGCGGTGGGAAAAGTCCCTGTTGTTTCATGGCTCTTCCCCAGCTTCTATCACTTGAGTTACTGTAGGACGACTGTCCCGAGTGATTAGATGAAGTCGAGCCATCTTCTGAGAGGGCATCGTTGTCTGTGGTTTGATAGTCCTCTGTGATATACGGGTAAACTTTTTCCCTGTCAAATTTCTTGACATCTTTCTGGAGTTTCGTGATCTTTTGTTGTAACAGGTAGTCACGGTGTTCATTCATCTCGCTATTGATCTCTGCGAGACGTGATTTGAACGATGATATGTTGATCCCTGTTTTCAACCCATCTTCAGAGATTTAGATTTTGATGATCAGGGCTTCTGACAAGCGTTTGGCTGTGCTAATGATCAGAATAAGCCAATCACGAGTGCACTTCCAAGCAATCTGACTCCATTCCCTTTTGAATACCGGGTCGTCTAGAAAGATGCGAGGAGCTGTCCGTACAATGAGGCCATTGGGGGCCGCATTCGCCCTGAGATATTCGGTCATAATTTGGCCATGGAGAGTAACCTTGACCAGTGTTTTCTTAAGAGTGGTTAGTGAATTCCAGTCTCCTTGGGAGCTGGAACAGGCCATATTCCCGTCTGTGTCGAGTATAGACGGTGTTCTCAGGATTTCAGAGACCATGTCTTCGCCAAACGCGAGACCTAGGGTGTCCCCTATGTTAGGTGTTGACATGTTCACAGTGATGTGGTGTGGGGCCTAAAGAAGGGGGGAGAAGTGTGAAAAGAAGAAAGAAAAACAAGAGATAATAGATAGAGAGGTCCCTCGGCTGGGCCGCCGTGCAAATACTTAGTCAAAAAAAGAAGAGGGGGACCAGGAGCTAGTTATGGTCCAATGTCCGTGCTCCACTCATGACAGTTAAATCAATGAGGACATTGTTCCCTGTTGGCGGTGAAACAAAAATAACGATCACCTGCTCAACAAAGGTAGAGATAGAAGAAAGAGTGTGAAGGGGGGGAGGGGGGGGGGAGAGAGGAGGAGAGGGGGGTAGAGGGAAGATGAAAAGAGGCAGAGAGAAATTTCCCCGGTCTCAAGGATCCAATCCCGAAGGGGAGGACTCTATGTAGCCTCTCGTTAGCCCTCACACACCCCGAGGGATGTCTTGCTTCATCATTGGGCTTGTTGTTGCTCCTCGTCGGGCCGGTGCTGCAATGCCCGACGGTCCCCCGAAGGGTCTCTTTATCGGAGGTCTTTTAAAGAGAAAAGCCGTAAGGTGAATGCGGGTATGTGGGCTAAAAAGTAGTGAGGTGGATCCGAGAGGTAGGTGGTTGCGTGCGTGCAAGGTGTGTGAAATAGAAATGCCTAGGGGTGTCCAAAAAGTGAACTTTAATATTATGGAGCCTCTGGCAAAGTAAAAAGACCAGAAGGTCACGGGGTCACTAATCAGCGCAAGGTGCTAGTGTGACTTTAGTAAAAGGTCGACATGTTTCACGCCTAAAAATGCCCGAGCGGGTCAGTGGCGTTTCATCAGGACCAAAGAAGAGTGAAAGGTTGTGCACAGTGAAGACGGGGGTGCCAGGGATTGGAAGGGTAACCCACGTCTAGAAAGAGGTTAAAAGTGGTACGAGGCTGCGGGGTGCAATGACCTAGTCAGCAAGGACAGAAAGAGCGTACCAAACTAGTGTAACCTGTAGGGGAAATAAACGGGAGGGGAAAGAAAGGGGGGGGGGTTGTTGTGGAGAAGGGGTAGGTAGGGATTGGGAAAGAAAGGGAGTCGAGGAAGGAGGGACCGTAAGTACTACCAGGCAGGAACCGCTAGGGAGATGCTGGACTATCGTGTATGCTCAACCCACCCTCACGTAGGGTCCCCGCCCTTAACCTCTTTACACTCTGTTTGGTCCCTTCAGCAAATAGGGCGCTGGCAGCCTCGGCGGAACCTAGGAAGCCCTTGTCAGAAACACGAGGGTAAGGATGGGGAAGCCCCTTGCTCTTCGTTATACCAGTTGTATGTGTTTTCATGTCTTTATGTTATTTGGCATACCCATTGTATATTTATCTAGTGATACGTTAACAGAGTGTTCGCTCGCTGTCTGAGCTGTCAGGCCCTGCCCTGACCCATTCCCCATGAGTTCAGTGGATCCGCTACCTTGCTCTGGGGTGTGTTTGTACTGTTCGACCACTGTACTAAGATCTCTTACTTAGATTGTCTATGTCTGGGTTCTATTCACGCACAGTGTGCCGCTCATTTTTGCGCTACTACTGCCACCTCACTTATATTCTCTCTTCAACTCCAGCATGTATGTTGAGATATACAAGTCTACATATTTCTTTCTATAACTGTTTGGATTCCGCCCTGCACTGCTCCTCAACCCATGGGCAACACTCTACCATTGAATTAGCTGAATGTGTCTGACACTGCTGTTGGACGCCTGACACGTCACCTATGTACGTTCTTGTTGACATGGTCACCGGGGTGACCTCACTATCACTAAGCGAATGGTATTCGAGGTCATAGACAGATCCTCGCTATGTTCTCTCGCGAAACTGTGACTGATTATATGTACCAGTTCTGTCTAAACCATTCATGTGTGTTTGTCACCCCTCCCTCCTTCCTCGACTCCCTTTCTTTCCCAATCCCTACCTAGCCCTTCTCCACAACAACCCCCCCCCCCCTTTCTTTCCCCTCCCGTTTATTTCCCCTACAGGTTACACTAGTTTGGTACGCTCTTTCTGTCCTTGCTGACTAGGTCATTGCACCCCGCAGCCTCGTACCACTTTTAACCTCTTTCTAGACGTGGGTTACCCTTCCAATCCCTGGCACCCCCGTCTTCACCGTGTACAACCTTTCACTCTTCTTTGGTCCTGATGAAACGCCACTGACCCGCTCGGGCATTTTTAGGCGTGAAACATGTCGACCTTTTACTAAAGTCACACTAGCACCTTGCGCTGATTAGTGACCCCGTAACCTTCTGGTCTTTTTACTTTGCCAGAGGCTCCATAATATTAAAGTTCACTTTTTGGACACCCCTAGGCATTTTTATTTCACACACCTTGCACGCACGCAACCACCTACCTCTCGGATCCACCTCACTACTTTTTAGCCCACATACCCGCATTCACCTTACGGCTTTTCTCTTTAAAAGACCTCCGATAAAGAGACCCTTCGGGGGACCGTCGGGCATTGCAGCGCCGGCCCGACGAGGAGCAACAACAAGCCCAATGATGAAGCAAGACATCCCTCGGGGTGTGTGAGGGCTAACGAGAGGCTACATAGAGTCCTCCCCTTCGGGATTGGATCCTTGAGACCGGGGAAATTTCTCTCTGCCTCTTTTCATCTTCCCTCTACCCCCCTCTCCTCCTCTCTCCCCCCCCCCCTTCACACTCTTTCTTCTATCTCTACCTTTGTTGAGCAGGTGATCGTTATTTTTGTTTCACCGCCAACAGGGAACAATGTCCTCATTGATTTAACGGGCATATAACTCTGCCATAACAGAAAGAAAATTGGAGTTAAAACAACAACTTTGGGACCAATTGCACGAGAGTTGTTTATATAAAGACAGTTCTGCATTCTGGAAAGTGGTAAAATCACCTTTTTTCAGTGATAACGGTGGCTCTCCCAGATTAGAGGTCGCCATTGATGAAAAAGACTGGGTAAAGCATTTCTCAAAAATTTTTATGGACAACCCATCATCTTTTAACAATATTGAAAAAGACTCTTGCTATCAACGGTCTTCCCTGTTTCCTATTGACCTGGCTATCTCATCAGACCAGGTCACTCTGGCTCTAAGCGCATGTAAGACAGGGAAGGCCCCGGGCCCCGATGGGGTCCCAATAGACTTTTTTAAAATTCATACTGATCTTTGGATCCCTCTTTTGACCAGGGTCCTTAATGCACTGTGCATTGTGGGACTTCCGGAATCCTGGAAAAAATCCATACTGGTCCCGATTTTTAAGAAAGGGGATCGAAGCTCAGTGTCCTGTTACCGCCCTATTTCCCTATTGGATTCCCTGGGGAAAATGATGGGTCGGATAATTCTTGCCCGTTTGCAGGAGTGGGCGGAGGATAATAATATCCTATCCGATTTACAAGATGGGTTTCGTGAGGGTCTGGGGACCATTGACCAAGCCCTAAACCTATCACTTTTGATGGATAAATACGTAAACATCAAGGACGGAGCCCTCTATATGGTCTACGTCGACCTATCAGCCGCATTTGATTGTGTCAGCCATGCTAAGCTCTGGTCCATCTTGTTAAAGATGGGGGTGGAGCACAGCGTAGTTACCCTTGTGAGGGAGCTATACACTAATGCGACTGCCACGGTGAGGTTTGGGACCAGCGGAGAACTTACCGCGCCGTTTGGAGTGGAGAGGGGCGTCAGGCAAGGTTGTGTCTTGGCTCCCACCTCTTCTCCCTTTACACCAATGGTTTGGAGAGGGAGATGTTGAAGGGGGCTCAGGACCTCCCTATGGTAGGCAATCGTCTAATACCGGCTCTTCTTTACGCGGACGACGCGGTGTTACTGGCCCGCACTCCAAACGAACTACAGAGGGCCCTAACCAGGTATTCATCCTTCATGACCAATCTGGATCTTAAGGTTAATATTGGAAAAACCTTCTTTATGAAGGCGGGGGTTGGTATAAAAAATAAAACTAGACCTATTTTCTTGAATAAACGAAAAACTGGCGACCACAGATAAATACCCCTATTTAGGTGTTATGATTGACCAAAAATTAAGCTGGAAAGCGGCAGTTGACGTGAGAAAACTTCAATTCATGAGAACCACCACTGCCCTTGTAAACTTCTCCAGGAAACTAGGTAAAAAAGCTCCCTTGGGAATGGTTAAAATTTATAATGCTAAATGTATTACAGTGGCTCTATATGGAGCGGGTCTGTGGGGCCACGCAGCCGTGGATCCCATCCAGGGGGTAGAGAACTCTTTTTTGAAGTACCTTCTCGCATTACCCAGTAGTTCTGCAAATTTCTCTTGCCATTTGGAACTGGGTCTTCCCTATGTGGCAGATCTGGCGAGAATAGAGCCACTTTTATTATGGCACCGAATTTGGTCATCGGAAAAAACAGTATTCTCACAAACAATTATTCAAGATTGTAAAATTCTGGAAAACGCACCCAGATCTAGGTGGCTAGCCTATGTCAAAAGTTTTTTAATTGACTTGGGGTTAGTAAAATATTACTATGATCCCTCCTCGATTCGGGAGATGTCGAGGAAGGCTTTTCATAAAATTTGTTTAAACCACCTCAAAGAATTGCGTTTGACCTTAGAGCTCACGAAACAATCAGCTAGACATAGTTTGACTGTTCAGACGGTATTTGGGATGCAGCCTTACCTAACTTATAGTATTTCTTCCTATGAATTGTTTCTTTTGCTTAGGTTTAGGCTAAACTTTTTCCACCGTTTAGTTGTTTTTCCGTTGAGAAATAATTGGGCCAAAAAACTACCTCCTTGTCCTTGCGATGGGATTTCTACCCAATCTACAATGCATACCATCCTTTTTTGTAATTATTACACGGATCAACGAAAAATTCTACTTATCCCATTGTTAAAACGAATGGGCTTTCGAACTTGTCATCCAGCTTTGCTTTTCTTACAGCTATTGGAAGGGATGGGGCTGGTCTATATTGTTTCCAATTTCCTGCAGTACATTATGCGCCATAGAACGAATTTAGGATGATTTTAAGGGGGTTTTAAATGCTTAGGTCATGCTGATGATGGGATCTGAGTGTTTTTTTAACCTATTTTTATAAATTTAATTGTATTATTCACCAATTGTAATAATTATATTGATGCTCTGTACCCAGAGACTTTATACGCACTGTCACTTTAATCGCAACCAACTTCCTGTTTTTTTTATGAGAATGTATTTTTATCTGTACCTTTTATGACCTGTCTTATGAAGGTCGAATGAAGAAGTTTTGATTTGATTTGATTTGACTAATGTGCCTGCGTTGAATAGGTTTGATCTGGAATCGGAGTGTTTCATAACTACGGATGCTGGTAATAAAGGGTTGGGAGCGTTGTTGGCCCAGAGGGGTGCTAAAGAAAATGAAATTATAATTTTGTTTGCCTCAAGATCGCTCTCACCTGCTGAAGAAAAGTATCCAATTTATTTAGAAGGAGGCGTTTGGATGGGCATGTGTGATGGGTAGGTTAGGAAAGAACCCTCAAGGAGCCCTTCAGACAGTTTTGGAAGGTCAGATCAGAGAATTCTTTAAAGGGGGATTTAGCTCTCAGTGGAAGCAAGATAATTCCTTCGAAGGGGTTATGTGACCTAATCATGGAAGGGCATTTTGGTGTGGTGAAAACCAAGGCGGTGGTGAAGGAACTATTTTGGTGGCCTGGAGTGGACGTGGAAGTTGAAAGGTTTGTTAGGGTGTGTGTTGGTTGTTCATCAGCAGATAAGTCACTGCACACATTGCGTCCACCCATGAGTGAATGTTTAATTCCCAAGTAGCGTGGGAATGTATGGCCGTGGATTTGTTAGGCCCTAATGACGAGTTGTAGGAGTATGTAATTGTATTGACTGATTTATTCTTCAGAAGGCCTATTGTGGGGATAGTGGAGAGAGTAGATAATAATACAGTTTTGAGAATCTTGGATGAAAACTTTCACTCTGAAGGGATTCCGAGTGCAGTTAGTCTCCAGTGTTGCCAAAACTTACTTTCAGAGAGTAGGTGTTCAACAGAAGACCACTTCCCTTTGCAATCCTAGTGGGAATGGTATGGCAGAAAGAGTTAACCTTGTGGTTAAAAGTATGATACAGTCTGCGGTTGGAAGGCAGTGTCATTGGCAGAATGAATTAAGGAAAGCTGTGTGGACTTACAGAGTGACTACCAATGGGTCTACTAGACTGTCACCATTTGTGGTAATTAGAGTCAGGATTCCGAGGAGTAATACAAATTGGCATGGTTGTGTGACAGTCAAGTGGAGAACTGATCACGGGATCTGGTGGGCAAGAGGTTGAAAGAGATGCATTAGAGGAGTAAGGCATACTATGTTGAAAAACAGAACTAGACTTGTTCAGATAAGGATTGGGTATTGGCTGCTGGCAAAACAATTAAGGTGGTTGGATATGGAAGACACATACCCGGCTGCGACTGGAGGTGCCGTTCTGCACTGGATGATGGTGTTAGAGAGGATACTATGACAAATTCTAGCGAGTTACATAAAGTAGCAGCTGTAGCCATGCAGGATACCAGTGAGTACGTAGAACAGCTATCTGATGCTCGCCTCGAGGATGTGGGCGTACAGGGCGGTAAAAGAAGAAGAGAGTTGCGTGGATGGTTGAAGGATTATGTTGTGGGTCAGGTATTATAAAAAAAGTGTCTATGGGTTTTATTAGGTGTTTAGTTTAATGTTTTTATGTGTGTGTTGACTCTCCTGCCTCCCTGTTTTCTTTTTGTCTCCTGTTTCTTTTCTCTTTGGGGCATATTTACAAGCAGGCCGAAAAGCGGCGATAATTTTATCGCCTAATTAGCAAGGCCACGCTAACGTGTGAAACCTTGCTGTAACGTGGGGATTCCTAACGCCCAGCTTTGCATCTCTAATGAGATGCAAAGTGGGCGTTCCTGACCTAACATGACAGGAGAAATGTCGCTAAGCGACATTTCTCCTATCATCAAGCCCCACGCTATGAAGCATAGCGGCAGGAAAAGTAGCGATAACCCCTGTTATCGCTCCTTTCCTTACGCCTGCTTCAGGACTGACTTAGCCATGATATCCTATGGAAGGTGGATATCATGGCTAAGTTTGTGAGTCCCTATCAGCAAGCTAACGCCACATTGCGTGAGATTATCGCTGGGTTTCCAGAGATAATCTCACGTTAGGCAGTTAGCGTGAGGATTTTTATCGCTGAGGAGATAAGCGTTGCTAATAGCACGGTATCTCAGCGATAAAAATCCATGTTACCCTGCGATAATTATCCTCATGCTAAGAGCGCTGACCGATAATTATCACCGGGTGTTGCTGATATGCCCCTTTGTTGGTATAATGGAGGAGATTGGGTGGGATTTTGTTGTGTATTAAAAGAGGGGGAAGTGTTATGATATGTATTTCTGCTGTTCCATTGGAATGGAACTGTATTGGGATTCTAATGCCTTGAGCATTTGGTGCAGATCGAAGCTTCCAAATCCCCTCTACTTCCACGGACGGAGTGATTTCACAGTCACACGCACATACATTCATCACACGCTGGTGGGGCCCTTTACACCAACATTCATCCTACCACTCTATCCGTGCCATGTATAAGGAGAAACACTTTTCTAAATACCTAACCAATCTGCTTATACCCTGAGGTCAATGCGATCAACTGATTGCTATAAATCTGGTGAAACAATTTAAACACTCTGAATTTTCAATAAAACATAACAATGAAATAACCACCCGACACAGTAATTCAAACAAAGTATTGTTTATCTAAATCAATTTGTAAGAAAAGCCAATTAGATGCAAGATCAACATTTTCCATATTTACCTATTCTGGCTAAAAGTTGTTTTCTAAGTCAGAACTGGTCCTTCAGCAAAAAGTTAAAGTTTCTAGCCGTCATGTAGAGTCACCGTCCTCTCCGTCAGCGTCGGGACCTCTGATCACTGATCATTGGTTCAGGAAGAAGTGACACTAGACCTCTCTAGTCTACCAATATTTATACTAAAATTCACATTCTAAAAGTTACAAACAGAGCTTTCAAACATCCGTTAGGAAGGAAAAGATGTCGTCTTGATACATTAAGGAATTTTCTCATGTATTGATAACTCCAAATTCTGAATAGGAAATTAGAAGTCCATAACTAATTTGTTACTTCTACGGATGTCTCTTTTTATTAAAAGTATCTTTTCTATGCGACCACTATAAGTTCGTCTAATCGGATTGTTCATTTGCAACAAAAGTTCACTTCCAGGGGTAATTGGCAGTTGTCCTGGATTTGTCGTCATATTCATGGCTTTTCGGTTCATGCAGAGGCCAGGGTCACAGTCAGCGCGAAACCTCTTTTCATATTACATCTATTCAAATGCAGGCTGTAGATGGTGGCCATCTTTCAGCAGGCCACAATGGTCAACTTAATTAAAAGAAACACAAAACAATTATTACTTCATTGAAATGACTATACAGTGTTATTCCCCTGCTAATACCCGTATGTGTGTGTATTTATCTAGCCATTTGCGACATCAAAAGCCATTAATGCATATTAATTTAAAGCGCAAAAACATAATAACATCACATAAGCAACATTTATTCAATTAATTTGCTCACCAACTTAATTCACTTATTACTTTTGCCATGCAATTGCACTCCCACGTGTAATTCTTTTATTAATAAGGTTGGTTAATCAAGACTCGACAAATTTCTTAGTAATTAATAATTAATCAATAGTAATTTTAATAATGACATACAAAAATGAAACTAGTATTTGGGTTTAAAAAGGAAACCCTGCTCCAGCAATCCCCCCTTTGGTGATATATCATCACCACAAAAATCCAAACCCCAAAATGTAATTCCCCTTTTAGAAGAAATTCAAATGTCTTCTTGTTCATTTTCTAAACTCTTGTTTCTCTTTCATCATCTCTTTTTGTTTCTATATACATGCTTTCCCTAAGTTCTTCTAATTCTATTTCTTGTGGATCTCTTTCTGGTTTCTTTTGTCTCTTTTTAACATTTTCTCTTGTTATTTTCTTTTTATTTCTACTATATCTACAACACAGGCACCCTAATCTAAGGATCAATAATGCAACAATTACACACGTTAATGGAAATAATACCTTACCAAATATGGTACTACCTATTTTAGCTATAAAATTCTTAATAGCAATCATCTTATTAGCCATTTTAGTCCAGATACTTTCAGCTTCCAGTGGTACTAGTTCTTCATGCAAATCAGTAATATTTTTTATATAGACTTTTAGATCTTTGCTTTCATCAGGAATGTAAGTGCAACAATGTTGAACTTTCAGCATTCCACAGACTCCACCCTCTTTAGCCAAAGAATGTCAAGGGCAAGTCGATTTTGCATCGCCATAGCGGCTAAAGCAACCATTTCAGTATTCACCAATAGAAAACCTCCAGCGGTGCTTGTTGACAAGCGATCCACTACTGTTGACAGCTTCCGAATACCATATGCATTTAGTGAAATTCCCACTGCTGGTATTAAAGCTCCAAAAATATCTCCTACAATTTTTGTCCATGTTTCTCTTCTATAGCGTGTTAATGGATTAGTTTGTACAACATCTTCTACTCTATCCATGTGAAAAATCTTTGGAAAAACCAGGCCAACATAACATGTGCCATACCAATGGTCAGGCAACCTGTAATAAGCCTTGTTCCCACAAATATAATACACTCCCGGAAAGACTGGATCTTCTCCTCCTCTAAATCCCCATCCAGTTGCAATGAAATATGTATCATGGCACTCACTAGTCCCAATAAAATAATAATCATACTGGGATTTCCTCCTGGTAATGCATAATTTGCCTTTCTGTGATGCATCTATAGCCATAGTTGGACTGGCTCCATTTTTTAACTCCTTTTCCATCTCAATGTAACACATTGATTCACTTATTTTATGTCCTTCTGCCTTTTTATGCATATTCAATCTTCTTTTCTCAACCATGTCTAGGAAAGTTTTCTCCTCTTCCTTCAAACTGCAGGTTAAATTATTTCCAAAAATATAATCTAATGTTAATTCTTTAGTTTCAATAAAAATCTCACCTAAAGTGTTAGCTTCTTTAGCAGGATTCAGTTCCTTATTCATAGGCAACTGCCAAAGAATTTTATCCTTATTAGACATCTCATAATCTAATTTCCCTAATAAATAAAATATACTAATCAACACACTACATGAAATTCCATACGTAGCCGGAAGGTGATGATAAGTTACTCCCTCTGAAACAGATGCATGCAATTGCATGCAGACGAAGCAATCCCTTACTTCCATTGTCTTTACGTATTCATACAATAATTTTGAAAATACATTGCTAGAAAAATCATTAGTAGACCTATCCTTGTGTATATGTATATTGCTAATTCTAGTTGGTACTACTTTCTGTGAACTCTTCCTTATGTTAGTCATATTGTCAGTATGTCCTCCTAAAGTGTCTATCGTAACTCTAAAAGAAATTAGTAGAGCAAGCACGCGCCACAGTAGCATTAATAGTCCTGTACAGCAGCAGCACATTTTGCACCATCTTTTCATGAAAGTACATCTACTTTGATTATTCTCAGTGTTAGCCATCTTATTACTTTGAGTGTGTCTTTTGACTTAGCCTCTTCTACTCCACTACTGAACTTTTAGGGCAGCAAGTACCCACTAGATTATTACAATCTGTTAGTTCTTAATTTTTTTTTTTTCCTTCTTCACTTTCTTCTTCAAGTAACTTCTTTGGATTTACTCAATTTGGATTTTCATCATTCTTTACTCTTTCTTCATCATCATCAAATTGTATTAGATCCTGAACATCCGTTTCTTCTCCAATGTCAGACAAGATAACTCTCAGGATTCCAACGGTTTCTTCTTCCTCAACCACTTTCAGCAAAGTCTCCTCTGGATTTCTTTGACTATCTGCCTCTTCTTCTTCAGGCAGTGCCACATACGTCCATTCCGGTGACTTATACTTCTGGTTGGGCTTTCTGATTCTTTTGGTTTCCTCTTCTTTCGTTTGGTTTTGACTTGACACTTCGTTCACCTGTTCAGCTTTCGATGGGTTAACTTGTGTCAGTCGATATCTTAGCCTCTTTATCTTGTTGGGCCAAAGATCTCCTTTCGCATTTCTTTTCTGTTTTCCCTCTTTATTGTTTCTTTCTCCAATCCAAGTTCTTTTCCTCAGAACTCGACCTTCAGGTGTCTCATTCTCACTTTCATCAGATTCTGTCTCATTTGCCTCTTGTGCATCAGCAATTTCTCCTTCTTCCACAGTTTCTTTTTCCACCAATTGAGATTTTCCTACTTCTGTCCCTCCTCGAGTCTCCGACACGCAATCTTCTTGCTGTCTACTTGTCCCTTCACCTAGCTTGTTGTGGATGTTCCCTACACCTCCTCGGGGTTTTTCCGCAATCTGTCCCTCCCTATCTTTTTCTGTCCCTTCTTCTTCAAAAATTATCTCAGGTGGATCTTTCTCAACTTCCTCACTTAACTCAGGTGTTATCTCTGTGGAAATGTTCTTTTCTTTCTTTCTTTCTTTCTGTTTTCCTCACTGTTAGTTGGAACTTCAGGCACTTTTTCAGAATCTGGACTCTTTTCTGAGGTTTGCAATGTTCTTTTTAGAACTTCTTCTGGTGAGAAAAAAGAAACTTCTGACTCTCTCTCCCCCCTTTCAGGATTCTTTTTTCTTTTTACTGTTTTTACTGTTTCATTGTCTGCATCATCACTGGAATCCAAGTATTCTTTTCCAGTACCACTTTTTGGATTTGGAACTCTCAGATTGTGACTTGCATGTATCCAGTTCTTCACTCCAGCACACTTTACAGCAGTTGTTGTAGTCAGAATGACTTGTCTTGGCCTTCCCCACCTTGAAATCAGGCAATTTCTTCTTCTGTGGACTTTTATTCTTACCCAGTCCCCTGGGCTCAGATCATGGGCTGCTTTCTTTTCAAGTGTGGTGGCGTCTTCTCCAACCTGGTGAAACACAGAATGGACTGCGTCAGCCAGGCCTTTACAGTAATCCAAAATCATGTCATCAGTTATAGTCATCAGCTTGTTGACTGGTACAAACGCATGTCTCATTGCACGGCCCATGATTATTTCATGTGGACTCAACCCTGTTGTTCTATCTGGAGTAGACCTAATGGTCATCAGGACTAGAGGCAAGACATCAGGCCATTTCATTCCAGTGGCTAGGCACATTTTGCCAATTCTATTTTTGATGGTACCATTCATTTGTTCAACCACACCAGAAGCCTCTGGTCGGTAAGCACAATGTAGCTTCTGCTGTATACTTAAGGCTTCACAGATTAAACCCATGATTTCATTATAGAAGTGTCCTCCTCTGTCTGATTCAATTGTCACTGGGAACCTATACCTTGGGATGAATTCTCTTAACAGTAGCTTGGCCACTGTTATTCCATCATTTCTTCTGGTTGGATATGCTTCCATCCACCTTGAGAACAAACAGACCACCACTAGTACATACCTCAATCTATTGACTTGGGGCATCTCAATGAAGTCTACCTGCATTCTGGTGAAGGGTCCTCCCTCCCTGCCTATGTACCTAGGCTCACCACTGTCTTCTTTCCAGGATTGAATTGCTGACATATCAGGCATCTTTGGCAGATGCTTTCTGCTATCAGCCTGATGTTTGCATTGTACCAAGTCTGCTTAAAGGCTCTTATCATAGCATCTCTTCCCAGGTGTCCCTGGCCATGATACATCCTTGCCATTGTTGACAACATGGCATTTGGCATGACTGGTCTTCCATCCCTATAGACCCATACATGGTCTTTTTCTCTTGGTGCACAGCCTGCTTTTATCCAATCCTTCATTTCCTCATCTCCTGCTTCATCCTGCAACTGCCTCACTTCCTCCCATGTTCCCATCACATTAGTAAACATCAAAGAACAAGAAGACATTTCCTTCTCTTTTCCCCTGTTAATGGAATAATTATTCCTTGCACAATACTGTGCTATGTCATTGGCAAATTTATTCCCAAGGGTGACAAAATCATCACCTTGACCATGAGCAGCACATTTTACAACTGCTAACTCCTTAGGCAGCTGTATCGCCTCAAGCAATTTTCCAATCACTTCAGCATTCTTTATGGGAGTTCCACTTGAGGTCAGGAAACCTCTTTGTAGCCATAACTGGCCAAAATCATGGACAACTCCGATGCCATACTGGCTGTCAGTCATTACAGTCACTCTCACATTTCTTCCAATCTTGCAAGCTTTCGTCAGTGCCACCAATTCTGCCACTTGAGCGGATTTAACTCCTTTCAAAGGTGATGCTTCCACAACTTCTGAAACTTTACACACAGCATATGCAGCATTCAGCATTCCTTCCTCTGTTCTCAGACAAGATCCATCCACAAACAACACATGATCACTCTCAGGCAGTGGCAGATCTCTTATGTCTGGTCTTGGTTTTGTACAATTATCAAGCACATCCAGGCAGTCATGATCAACATCATCTCTCACACTTACATTCTCAGCATCTGGCAACAGTGTTGCGGGGTTCACATTCACACATCTCTCAAGAGTCACATTTGATGCTCCAAGAATGACTTTCTCATATTTAGTCAACCGACTATGAGACATAAATTGTGTCCGGCTCCTTGTTAAAAGGATTGCCACATCATGAGGTACGAATACCCGTACAGGATATCCCATTATGATGCCCTCACTTTGTTCCAGACTTCTGCATGTTGCAGCTACTGCTTTCAGACAACCTGGTAAACCCACAGCTACCGGGTCAAGTGTTGATGAAAAGTACGCAATTGGTCTCCTCAGACGTCCATGTTTCTGGATTAACACTGAAAGTGCACATCCATTCCTCTCACTACAGTACAGCTCAAATTCTTTTTCATAATCTGGCATTCCTAGGGCAGGGGCTTCACATAATCTGTTCTTTAATTCTTTGAATGCTGCCATTTCTTCTGCATTCAATTCCAATGGGTCTTTCACCTCACTCTTAGTCAATTTAATCAGTGGTTTTGCTATCAAGGAAAAATTACTTATCCACTGACGACAATAACCTACCATTCCCAGAAACATTCTTACTTCTCTTTGTGTCATTGGGGCTCTCATTCCTCTGATAATTTTGATCCTGTCAATGGTCACTTTCCTTAGACCTTTCTCAATATTATGTCCCAGATAATGGACTTCTTTCTTGCAGAATTGCAATTTGGCTGGAGACACCTTTAATCCTCCATCAGCCAAGTGATTCAGTAAAGCAATGGTATCTACTTCACAAGCTTCACGTGTTTTTGATGCCACAAGCAGGTCATCAATATACTGGACCAAAACTGAATTTTCAGGCATTGTCAAACTTTCCAGAGATTTCTTCAGCAATTGATTAAATATCGAAGGGCTCTCTGTATACCCCTGTGGAATTCGGCACTATGCCAAAATTCGCTGTCCAAACCGAAATGCAAAAATCGGCTGGCTGTCATGATGCAACGGAATTGAAAAGAAAGCATGGCACAAATCAATTACTGTGTACCATTCTGCATCATGAGGAATCTGATACAAAATCACTGATGGATTTGGCACAATAGGACAGCATGATACAACAATTTTGTTAACCTTTCTCAAATCCTGTACTATTCTGAACATCCCATTAGGTTTCTTCAGTCCCATTATAGGTGAATTACATGGGCTGCTCAGTATCTCCCTTAACAACCCCTGCTGAATCATTTTGTCAATTATAGACGTTATTCCTTCAATTATTTCTGGTGTCAGTCTGTATTGTGGGATGTTAGGATAAAGTATTCCTTCTTTTACAGTAATCTTTACTGGATCTACATTTCTCATCAGACCTACATCTTCCCCAGTAAAATCCCAAACTGCTGCTTTTACTGTCTGTTTTAATTCTGGGGGTAATTCATCTGGATTGAACACAGCATATGTTCCAATAGCCTCACTTTCCCTATTATCTAGGGTCATTCTGAACAGGACATCCTCATGTGATGTCTCAAAGGCTATTCCAGCTGGAGTACAAAAGATTGTGCAATTCATTTTGCACAGCAAATCCCTTCCTAACAAGTTTACTGGACTGGTGTCACACACCACGAACCTGTGCATGTCTGAAAATTTCCCTATCCTCACCCTTACTGGTTCAGTAAGATGGGTCTTAATCTGTGTGTTGGATACCCCAACCACTTGGATTGCTTCATCCGAGAGAGGAAGATTCTTTATATCAGCTGACCTGACAGTCGATCTCGTAGCTCCTGTGTCAACTAAAAAAGTAACACTTTCACCATTTATTTTCCCATCTACAAATGGTCCTGCCTGATCTATTTCTAGAGTTGCTCCAAGTATGCACTCTTCCCCCTCTCTTCGGCACCATCAGAAGTCCCCTTCAGAATCACTTCCTTCATTCCTTAGCCAATATTGCGACACAGCATTTGCACGTTTTGGCTTGTTTACCTGTTCATCATTGTAGAATCCCGAATCCTGGCTGTATTTTTGGGATCCTCTGTTTTGCGGCAAGGGCGGTTTTGGCTCCTGATTCTGCTGCTTAACAGCTTTCTGCTGTTGCTGCTGATGATTACACCCCTCGTTCTGCACCTGTGAATTCAAGGATGAATTGTCATTATTAACAGACGGTGGATTCTTACACTCGGATTTCCAGTGCCCCAATTTTCCGCAGTTGTGGCACGGAAATTTCTTCTTTGTTTCTTCAATATTGCCCTTCCCTTTTCCTGAACCATATCTGGGTTTATTTCCTGAATTATTTGCTTGTTCAACCAACTGTGCTTCCTGTCTTTCTGCAACCTTCACCTGTGCCCACATTGCCTTTTCCTTCAGTTTTCTTTGCTTTGCCTCAATTTCATCACTGAAGTATTTTGCATGTCTCAAGATCTCATCAATCTTTTTACTCTGCCAATCTACGGTATGCTCCCTGATCATTTCACTGATTTCAGGTCGCAAACCATACACAAATCTATATACAAAATGGCTCAGATCCTTGTCACCCAGATGTTCATCCCCACTGAACTGTTTGAAAGCCAGTATTAGTCTTTCATAATAAGCATGGACTGATTCTTTCGCTTGTTGATGTGTTCGATCTATCTTAACCCAATCTGTCTCTTTAGGAGGTACTTTGTTCTTCAAGAACACCATGACCTTTTCGTACTTTTTCATTACCTCCGGATCTGGAGCTCCTGTCTTGGGATCTCTCGGGTATTCTTTAGTGGGCCAGTCTATGACTATCTTACATTCTGCCCACAAGTCTGCAGGTACAATTATATCAAACAGACTATTCAGGTCAATCCACAGCACTTTTGACAATTTCACAAATCTGTCAACCTGCCTATACCACTCGACAGGCTTCTCTCTCAGTCGAGGGAAATCATTTGTAAATGACAAAATATCCTGTCTGGTCCATGGGACATGTACATATCCTCCTCCTGGAATCTCTCTCATGGGATAAGCTGCCACAGTTTTCTCTTTTTCTCTCATGGGGAATGTCGAATAATTCCTGTCCACTGCATCTTCCTTTTTTTTATACCATCTATCTTTCCATTTTTCTACATCTCCCCATTTTCGCAGTAATCCAATCATTTCTTTAATCTGCCCTGTTCGGCCAACATCATTCAGATTCTCAATGTCCTTATCTGTAAAATCCACTCGGTAAGGCTTTTGTAAAGCTTTTACATTGTCCATGTCAATTCCCATTTCACTCGCTATTCCCTTCAACCTGTCATGTGTGTTCTTTGCCCTCCATGTGATACTTTTACACATGAATAACAGTTCCCCATCATGATGATCTTTCAGTGTTTCTGTAGGAATTGTTCCCATTATAAGCTCTTCCAATTCTATACGTAGTTTAGCTACATCAATTGCCTGGGAATCCTTTTCTTTCCTTTGCAAAACTCTCAGCCAGTCATTCAAATCCTCAGCCGTTCTTCCTGTAGATTTTTCTGTACACACTGGTTCTGCCATTCTTTGTGGTTCTAGGATTGATCCTCCAATCATACTGGTCCCTTCCACACAACCAGAATTCAAACCTGAGTTAGACTGCACATTCAATTCTCCACCACATTTGGTATGTCTCCACTGATTGTCTCCGGATTTCCACTGATTCCCTCCCGTTCTCATTTCCGACTGTTCAGGAGGAATAACCAATCTGTTACCCACATACGGAACCGTTAAACCACTTTCACCCGTCCTCTGCTTATTAAAAATAGGCATAACTGGACCTATGGTTACAGGCACCGTAACAGCTTCTAAATTCTTAGTCAGTTCTCTGATTTTCTCTGTCAATTAAAATATAGTTCTCGCTAATTCTCTTGTCTTTTCATCCTCAATTTCGTTCTCCCTTTCTCTCTCTCGCTCTCTCTCTCTTTCTCTCTCTGCGAAAGAGCTACTGCTTTTTAATTCAGGGGTCATATCTTCTGTCTTTATGATCCGCAGGGTATCTCTCACTGGGGAAACTGTTGTTCCTACTTCCGGTTCTCGTCTATATGGGGGTGGTCTTTTATAGAACATGTCATCTAAGACTTCGTCCTCAGACTCATTTGCCCCATACCTCCTTGTTTCCACATTATGTACTTTTCCTGTACATTTCCTCCCTTCTGTTTCCTCGACAGTTCTTACAGGATATAATCCCTCAGTCACACTGGCATCTCGCCATCTTCTCATTCGATCATGATGAGTTTCACGATCATACTTTCTCCCGAACATATATCGGTAGTTACCTCCACTCCTCTGCTTTTCTCGTCCATGTACCTCATCTTCCCATTCCACCAATGCCTCGAACTGCGTCGGCCTAGGCCGAGGCTCTAGATTCATCATCTTTTCCCGTAAATTTCTTAACACGGCCAGATTAAATGAACCATGTTCCGGGAAAGCTAAGACTCCATCTTCCTTAGTGTACTTTGCCCAATTGTCTAACCAAATACAGGTATGATACCCTTATTTCGCAACCATGAAAGATGCGGGGGTTTTTGTCGGAGGAAGTAACTCTCCTTCTCTAGTTACTATATCCTTATCCTTGTCAAACCAGGTCTTTACTTTACTGAACAAGGATTTCTTTTTCTGTTCTCCGTTGTGATAATACATTTTCTTATTTTCCACAACCTTTATTCCTTTCTACAACTGTACGATCTTTTGTCCAATAACAGCGCGACTCACACCAACGCACCAATCCGGAACGTCTACGTCACTGTCTCAGTCCACGAATCTCAGCGCGACTCACACCAACCCACCAATCCTGGAGCGTCTACGTCACCCTGTACTTCTCCAATCCCTGCGCGGCGCACACCAACGCACCAATCACAGCGCTTTCACTGTTCTAACCCACTGTCCAATCACAGTGCGGTCTTTCTGACGTCAGCAGTCGCTGCAGCAGCTCCTGCTCCTGACTCCTGTCACTCGTCTACCCCTCCTTTACAAAACTTCTCGGTAGTCTTTGTTTCAGATTCTACGAGTCTATTAGTTACAACATATAAACATCTCCATTGTCTGCTCCGCTAACCACAGAATAGTAAAAGACCTTTCCCACGAGAATCCCGCCTTTCCCTGAAACAGCGCTTACCTCTGCTCCACTACAGAATTGTTACTTTCGTTGACACAGTAGCACATCCCTCTACTCTGCCCTTCTAGCAAGCATCCATTAACTATTTTCTCCCGGAATGCTCCTAGGAGTTTCACAATTAACCAAAATGCCTATACATTCACGCACTTTCACACCAGAAAATGTAGCACATTCACACAGAATCCTGCCTTTCCGAGAACAGTGAACAGTCTGTCCTACTACAGAATTATTACACACGTTAACAAAGCAGCGCTTACCTCTACCCTGTCCTTCTAACAAGCTCAGAGAATACCTATTACCCTTCTAGTGAAAAGCGTTATTGGAATGCTAAAAGGATCCCTGGTACTTAAGACCAGAACTTCACAGGTAACCTTCGCTATCATACACACCTCTCATATACAGAAAATACGTCTCTAATAGCAACACACGGCGGTGCCACCAAATCGAAGACAGACAATGCGACGCGCAACTTCAATTGTTACACGTTTTTCCCTGCATGCGTACAGGGCCAACAATTCCGCCTTTCCCGAGAGCAGCGCTTCCCTCTGCCCTACTACAGAACTGTCACCGACTCCCTACGTCCCAGAAGCTGTACACACTACATAAAACTCAATACGACGTCAACATATAGTGTTAGTACATATATCAATATCAGTCAATAATCAATAAGCTTATGTACACGCAAATTCACCAGATCAAGGCAATAGTTAACCATCATTCTGCTACCAAGAAACTGGTGCAGATCGAAGCTTCCAAATCCCCTCTACTTCCACGGACGGAGTGATTTCACAGTCACACGCACATACATTCATCACACGCTGGTGGGGCCCTTTACACCAACATTCATCCTACCACTCTATCCGTGCCATGTATAAGGAGAAACACTTTTCTAAATACCTAACCAATCTGCATATACCCTGAGGTCAATGCGATCAACTGATTGCTATAAATCTGGTGAAACAATTTAAACACTCTGAATTTTCAATAAAACATAACAATGAAATAACCACCCGACACAGTAATTCAAACAAAGTATTGTTTATCTAAATCAATTTGTAAGAAAAGCCAATTAGATGCAAGATCAACATTTTCCATATTTACCTATTCTGGCTAAAAGTCGTTTTCTAAGTCAGAAATGGTCCTTCAGCAAAAAGTTAAAGTTTCTAGCCGTCATGTAGAGTCACCGTCCTCTCCGTCAGCGTCGGGACCTCTGATCATTGGTTCAGGAAGAAGTGACACTAGACCTCTCTAGTCTACCAATATTTATACTAAAATTCACATTCTAAAAGTTACAAACAGAGCTTTCACCGACTGGAGTGGCACTTTCTAATACGTTAGGTGAGCATTACCGCACTTAACGTAAGATTCTGAGTGTTTTTAAGTTTAAATTTTTAGATTTGATCACCTGACACGTTCCTGCACCATGCATCCACCTGTGCATGATCACCAGTATGTAACGTAAATTGTTTTTCCAGTGAAGATGCTTAGGAGGAGTCTCTGGCTCCCTTTCTTCTTTTTAATGTATAATATTGACTAAGTGTGCGTCTTAATGTACGCTGGTGCCTGTTTTGTTTCCTTTTTCCCTTTTCTATAGGCCGGTCCAGCATGTAAGAGTCTAGTTTCTCCGACACTTACTTAGGGTAGTTTTATACATCACTGTAAATAATTAGTACCACACCCTCACAATTTTGTAGATAGTTGTAATCACTGGTCCTGATGAATTGCCGCTGGATCCCCCTGACCTTGTAGGCATGAAACATGTTGACCACTGGAGCAGAGTAGAGTAGTCCCTGACCCATTTAGTCAAGACTACCGCCTCTCATTTCATTTTTAACAGGGTGGTTTACTGACCGAATAAAATCAATTATCCAGACTAACCAACCCCTTTTTAACCACACTCACAAACATCTACACCTTCCTGGCCCTCACTTGCACTCACCCTCGGCAAGGAACAAAAGATCTCCGCCAAAGAGCCCCATCCCTGGGTGCCCGTCGGGAATTGCAGCGCCGACCCGACGAGGAGCAAAACCCAGATGATGAAGCATGACACCTAGCTTGCTGGGTGTGTGAGGGTTTTAGTTCCACCAATGTGGGTTCCCCCACCCCACACAGTCCTATACCCTTCAGGCTTACTGAATATTACCCCCCACTTAGTCTAATTCCAGGGAGAGTGTGCTCTACACTCTCCTTTACAAATAGAGGAACTGTATACCCTTTCCGTTTAACTATTTCAGGGCTTGTATACTGGACCTCATTAAATATAGCCCATTTTTCTTCCTTTTTTTGATTGCGATCCCTTGCGCGGTTGGAAAACCGTAGGATAAGACTGAGGTTACCTACAGTGTCAATCTACACTGGTAGGCCCACCCCACAACCAACTAACCCCCCACGTTGGGTTAGTGGCCATTGCTTCCCGTCTTCCACACAATGGAGGGAGAATTAGGGATTAGCTATGGCGAGGATGCAGTCTCAGACATCCTCAGAACACCATCACTCCTAGGAGTAGAAGGTGCAACAGCAAACGTGTCTCACTCAGATGACTGGTCTAATCTGGTATCCCTCAAAAAAGAATGGCTCAGAATAACAATGCATGGTGCTGTTATGACTGAGTATTTAAGGGCGAACATTGCCCCTAATGGACTGATCGTGAACATTCTTCCCCGTCTATTTCTGGAGGATCCCCCATTCAAGAAAGATTGGTCTTCAGTCTCTTGGAAATGTACTCGTGACCTCCTAGTTCTTATAATTAACACTGCAAAAAGACTCGCTGATGCCTTGTTACTACGGATACAAACTGCTGAGTCCAATATGAAATCTGCAGTACCTAACAGCACATACAAAACGAAGTTAGCTGAAATCAACTCAGAAATAACGGAGAATAGGGAGTATCTTCTTAAACAGAAGATTACTAAACTACAGAAGGACATCTCTAGGTTTGATAAAGAAAAAATCTTCCCCTACCTTAAACCAGACTTCACACCTAACAGGAACAATTATTCGAGCGATGAAGAATCTAGCAACAATAGCAGGAGGGGCTCCAACAACAGTAACTCAAGCTCTGGTAGCTGGGATTCCTCAAACCAGAGAAGAAAGAACAACCGTTCCTTCTATAATCAAGGGGCACCGATATTCCCTGGTCCACCACCACAAACTCAATTTTGGCAATACCCCACGTTTCCCCCGTGTCCTCCCCAATTCTACCCAGGAACCAATCCCCAACCTTTTTTAGGCAGAGGCTGGGGCAGAGGAAGAGGGCGAAGGCGAGGAACACAACATGTTCAGTGGCAAGATCAAGTTCAGCCACCAATGGAAACCCGGAGCCAACGCAGGGGCAGAAGGACCTAGTGATCAACCTCTCTGAAAGATCACTCGACAACATTGAATTACGAGTGATGCGCAAAGGATTAGGCTTTGTACCAACTCCTAAGGTTGATAAATTCAGGGAAGCTTGCGAATTGCACAGTTTCTTCAGAAAGATTCGCCTCAAAGCCTTTTTTCACAACAAATCTAATGACGATACTGAATATACAGACACTGGGCTGCACAATCCCTCAACCTTTACTCCCAACGCTGGCATGGTCCCCCCAGAAGTCCTAACCTTTGAAAAAGCAATACTAAAGGATTTAGCCATGACACGAGATAGGTCTAACACCTTCTATAATCTCTCAAAGGAGGAAATGAATGCAGCCAGGGCCCTGGCAGATGACCCCTCAATCACCATCAAACAAGCAGATAAGGGTGGGGCTACAGTCATCCAGTCCACCCTTGACTATGAGAGAGAATGTCGGAGACAACTAAGTGATCGGAAATACTACACCCCGATCACTTTAGACCCTACTCCTAGGCTGAAGGACACCATCAACAGCCTCACGCTGGAGGCTGAGACAAATGGATGGATCTCAAAGAAAGAGGCTGACTTCCTCAACACACTGAATCCCGTAACACCATATTTCTACACCTTGCCTAAAGTCCATAAGGGAACCTTTCCCACCCCAGGTAGGCCCATTGTGTCCGGAATTGGCTCGGTCCTGGAGCCTCTATCCAGATTTGTGGATCACTACCTGCAACCCCTGGTCCAAAGGATACCATCTTATATCAAAGATACTAGTGATATCTTAAGAACAATTGAAGGGTTGGCACCTAATGGGGATATCAGCCTCCTCGTCACTCTAGACGTGGAGGCACTCTACACTAATATCCCACAACAAGCCACCCTAACTGTGATCGAAGAGGTTCTACGTAAGGAAGAATGGACATCACCCACTCCGGTGTCTTTTATTATGGACCTAGCTTCCTTGGCATTAACTGAGAACTTTTTCGAATTCAGGAATGAACTGTTCCATCAATGCCAAGGGACTTCTATGGGCAGTACTTTTGCCCCTAGCTTAGCCTGCCTTTATATGGCAGCCTTCGAGGAGGAAATCATTCAGAGCCCAAGCAACCCCTTTAATGAGAGTCTGATTTTGTGGAGGCGATTCATTGACGACATCCTTATCCTTTGGAAGGGTTCTATGAGCAGATGTGAAGAGTTCTGCCAATGGATTAATATCCAGAATCCTTACCTGAGATTTACCAACCACATCTCCCCTTCACACATTGCCTTCCTGGACCTAGATATCAGACTGGAGTCAGGAGTCTTAACCACTAGTCTCTATAAAAAACCAACGGACAGAAACAGCCTGCTGTTGTATAGCAGTCACCACCCCAAAGCACTGAGGGACAGCCTTCCGTTTGGCCAGTTTCTCCGATTAAGGAGAAATTGTAGTTCTGTGTTGGACTACAAGAAAGAGGCAGATACCCTGGCCAATAATTTACAAGAGAGAGGGTACCCCCCCGCAACTATTAATAACGCCATGAAACGGGCAAGGAATAACCCTAGAGAGGTTTTACTAGAGACTAGGACCCGTGAACAAACCAAAATCTTGACGTGTGTGACTTCTTTTACCCCATCTTCCAACAACATAAAAAAAGTCATTAAGAAACACTGGGGGATTCTGGCGGCTGGGGATCTAACTCTACCACAACCAAGGTTTGCCTTTAAGAGAACGCAAAACCTTAAAGATATTCTGATCCATACTAGACCCAAAAAAACAGCGCAGAACACCCAGGCGACCCTTTGGGGCCTTCCACCAGTCACAGGACATTTCCCGTGTGGCAATTGCACATCTTGTTATCAGACGATGACCGTAAAGGAATTGGTCTTATCTGATAATTTGACCTGGAAATTGGGACGCCACACAAATTGCAATTCTAAGAATTGCATCTATCTATTACAATGCCCTTGCGCTTTGTATTACATAGGGATGACGACACGACCAATTAAGACACGCATCACAGAGCACAAAAGTAACATCAGATGCTCTAAGGAGACCACAAAATTGTATTGTCATTTCAAAAATCTCCACCACACAGCAGACTCCTTAAGATGGGTTGTTCTTGAATCACATCCAGGCATGCCACCACAATCTTTGTTCAGACTGGAACAAAGATGGGTCCACAAACTGGCTTCAGATACACGGGGTCTTAATGATGACATACCATGGGTCTCTTTAACTCACTGAAACCTAGATGATACCTACATTTCATTTTAGTCCCCATTAGCAAGTTTGACCCAAGCAAGGGAGGAACATCATCCCATAATGCTGATAGTGATAGGGCATATCCCTAGACTCTTATGATACCTATACTTCACTGTAATCCCGTCAGCGAGTAATACCAAAGCAAGGGAGGGGCACCATCTCCTAATTAGTGACAGTAACTGGGCATATCTAGCAACCCTTACCATACTTCTCTGGCATACACCGCCTCGTCGGAGTCTCCTCACATATATATTTTTCCAAGCGCGTTTCTCCCATGACATTAATACACTAGTCGTGAGTTTTACATCGGAGAACGACGTCCTGCAGCGCCTTGCTACTTGTCAGGAATATCACATCACGCATCTTCCCATCCCAATATGGCGCCTATAATCATCCTCTATGACGAGACTGCCGTTGGCAGCATTATGTCAGTCCCTAATACACTTATCATGACTTACAAATCTGACGTTATTGGCATCCAGATGACAAGTGGTAAAATTAACCCGCCACACCTCCTACAATACTTTGTTATAAGACGTGTTCTCGTATATGTGTCTGAGTCTCTTCCATACGACCATACATACGAGCATGACTATTCAATACTGTGGAGATGGATTAATTAGATGATTATATTTTGTCAGTACCTTGTTATCTTTAAAGGACCACTTGACCCCCTCATGCCCCATACACTATCCACTACATAGTGACATACCCCTCTCCAAGATGGCACCCATGTTTACTCTGGAAACTAGACTACCTGTTTATTCTTCCCCGCGATGTCCGGTGACCAATCAGTACCCACCTAGCCTCACAGGATTCACTCTTAACTGAGCAGCGGGAAACAGACTTCACTTCCCGGTTTCGGCGGAGCGGGGTAGGTCTACAAACCACCCTTGGGCGACAAAACTGTGAGTAGTTGCTTCCCGTTCTTTAAGACTCCACTTCTTGAGCTGAGACTCTCTCGGTCTCGGTGATCGGCGTACCGCGGCTGTGGAAGCGACCCGGTCCCTAGTCTCCTTCCTGTCTCTCCCGTGAGACGCTTGGGACGGGGGGACGGGGCATTCCACGGTCGTTGGTTCTCCTGCCACGGGCCCCAAGGGGTAATTTGCCACCTTTTGTCCTGATTGGACACAGCGATTAGGCAGTATGCACCTTATTCAAGCATGAGCCTCTCGCTTGTCACGGGACCTGAGGGTTATCTTGCTACCCCTTTTTGTACATAGCGAATAGGGAGTATGCATCTCCCTCTAGCATGAGCCTCTCGCCTCTTTACTCTGTACCATTATTTACAGTAGGCAATCTCGCATCCCCAAGAGGCTCGCCAAGTACCGACTGGAGTGGCACTTTCTAATACGTTAGGTGAGCATTACCGCACTTAACGTAAGATTCTGAGTGTTTTTAAGTTTAAATTTTTAGATTTGATCACCTGACACGTTCCTGCACCATGCATCCACCTGTGCATGATCACCAGTATGTAACGTAAATTGTTTTTCCAGTGAAGATGCTTAGGAGGAGTCTCTGGCTCCCTTTCTTCTTTTTAATGTATAATATTGACTAAGTGTGCGTCTTAATGTACGCTGGTGCCTGTTTTGTTTCCTTTTTCCCTTTTCTATAGGCCGGTCCAGCATGTAAGAGTCTAGTTTCTCCGACACTTACTTAGGGTAGTTTTATACATCACTGTAAATAATTAGTACCACACCCTCACAATTTTGTAGATAGTTGTAATCACTGGTCCTGATGAATTGCCGCTGGATCCCCCTGACCTTGTAGGCATGAAACATGTTGACCACCGGAGCAGAGTAGAGTAGTCCCTGACCCATTTAGTCAAGACTACCGCCTCTCATTTCATTTTTAACAGGGTGGTTTACTGACCGAATAAAATCAATTATCCAGACTAACCAACCCCTTTTTAACCACACTCACAAACATCTACACCTTCCTGGCCCTCACTTGCACTCACCCTCGGCAAGGAACAAAAGATCTCCGCCAAAGAGCCCCATCCCTGGGTGCCCGTCGGGAATTGCAGCGCCGACCCGACGAGGAGCAAAACCCAGATGATGAAGCATGACACCTAGCTTGCTGGGTGTGTGAGGGTTTTAGTTCCACCAATGTGGGTTCCCCCACCCCACACAGTCCTATACCCTTCAGGCTTACTGAATATTACCCCCCACTTAGTCTAATTCCAGGGAGAGTGTGCTCTACACTCTCCTTTACAAATAGAGGAACTGTATACCCTTTCCGTTTAAACAGAGCTTTCAAACATCCGTTAGGAAGGAAAAGATGTCGTCTTGATACATTAAGGAATTTTCTCATGTATTGATAACTCCAAATTCTGAATAGGAAATTAGAAGTCCATAACTAATTTGTTACTTCTACGGATGTCTCTTTTTATTAAAAGTATCTTTTCTATGCGACCACTATAAGTTCGTCTAATAGGATTGTTCATTTGCAACAAAAGTTCACTTCCAGGGGTAATTGGCAGTTGTCCTGGATTTGTCGTCATATTCATGGCTTTTCGGTTCATGCAGAGGCCAGGGTCACAGTCAGCGCGAAACCTCTTTTCATATTACATCTATTCAAATGCAGGCTGTAGATGGTGGCCATCTTTCAGCAGGCCACAATGGTCAACTTAATTAAAAGAAACACAAAACAATTATTACTACATTGAAATGACTATACAGTGTTATTCCCCTGCTAATACCCTTATGTGTGTGGTATTTATCTAGCCATTTGCGACATCAAAAGGCATTAATGCATATTAATTTAAAGCGCAAAAACATAATAACATCACATAAGCAACATTTATTCAATTAATTTGCTCACCAACTTAATTCACTTATTACTTTTGCCATGCAATTGCACTCCCACGTGTAATTCTTTTATTAATAAGGTTGGTTAATCAAGACTCGCCAAATTTCTTAGTAATTAATAATTAATCAATAGTAATTTTAATAATGACATACAAAAATGAAACTAGTATTTGGGTTTAAAAAGGAAATCCTGCTCCAGCACATTCTATGGAGACACAGTTGGCGGGGGCAGTAGAACTGTACAGATCTGCTTCCTGTGTAGCCTACAAGGCTGTCTACGCGTTATTCATTGTGTGTGTCATGAGGGGCACACGCAACAGTAGACCAGGTCAGGCTGACAGAGAGAAAATACCAGCATTGAAAAATCAATATTTAGAAGTTTACTTGCATAATATATTATGATGCTAAACTGTACAGTTTTTGATCTAATTGGGCTAGATGACGATGATTTGTAAACGGGACAACCAGACTGGAATATGGTCCTGCCCATGAAAGGAGCCACTGAAAAGCCTTCCATATGATGGGACCAGAGATGGGCCTGGAGTGGTATCTCAGATTAACAGAAATGTTTCTTCTTTCCTTCTAGGCGATGCCCTCTCCTGTGTGAATTGCTTCAGTTCTGTGGCCTCCAACTGCACGGGTTCTTCAGTTGTCTGTCCTAGCAAATCTGATGCTTGTGTTTCCAAATATACTGAGACGTCAACAGGTAAGCTGAGACAAGTGAAAAGGGGGCTCCCAGGAACTATATCTGTGAGTATATTTGTGAGGCCTTCCTCAGGGGATAAAAACTGAAATAACCATAGATACAGGGTCAGACTGGAACAAAAAATAGGCCTGGGCAAGGAAATAAAAGTAGCCCCCATTAGCGAAATAGATAGCTAAAAAAGTAGCTCACATTTGGAAACCAGGCAAATTTTGAACTTGGAAAGACATGCCTATTTTGCAAACTATGGATGACTGCATGCATTTGTGTTTGGCGCAGGCAATGTTTTTTTTACATCGGAGAAATCAAAAGTAAATACGAGCTCACTTGGCCATAAAACAGACCCATACAGAGATTTGTGAGGCCAGCCCATCGGGCACTGCCTGATTGTGTTATAGGTCAGTTCAACCCTGCAATGAAATGCACCCTAGCCATTTCTCAGCCACTAGTTGTTGCCCCAATGGTTGCCTTTTTTGGTGTCTTGGATCAGGAGGGCAGCAATGAACCAAAGTCATGTCTGCTGGCCACTCCTACATTCCACTATGGGCAGCAGTCTAGGGGGCTCTTTTGATAGCTGGATTGGAATTAGTGGTCCAAACGCTCTTGGCCACAATCTAGTTGAAGCCTTGTTTCAGTCCCTCCAGACTGGAGTTGGAATAATAAATGTTACCTCTCGGGAGTCCAACGGTTTCCCTACTGTTGTACAGAGTGGTGTGGGAATAATACAGTTTACCCCTCCGGAGTCCAACGCTTTCCCTATTGTTGAATAGACTGGAGTGGGAATAGTCTATCAAGGGGGAGTGTTGGACTCTGGAGGGGTAAAATGTACTATGCACATTCTAGTCTGTGCAATATTAGGGAAATGGTTATACTCTGGAAGTAAAAAATTACTATTCCCACACCAATCTGTAAAACAGTAGGGAAAGTGTTGGACTCCAGAGGGGTAACATTTACTATTCCCACTCTAGTCAGTGCAACAGTAGGGAAAGTGTTGGACTCCAGAGAGGTAACATTTACTATTCCCACTCCAGTCTGTGCAACAGTAGGGAAAGTGTTGGACTCCAGAGAGGTAACATTTACTATTCACACTCCAGTCTGTGCAACAGTAGGGAAAGTGTTGGAATTCGGAGGGGTAAAATTTGCTATTTCCACTCCAGTTTATGCAACAGTAGAGAAAATATTTAACTTCAAACACATAACATATGTGAAACATAACCCTATTAATATGATAAACATATACAACTCTTCTTATAAATGTATTAATTAACCCAAAAAAATAATCTATCAAAAAATTAAACAATTAACATAATTCAAATTAAATAATTCAATACTATTTAATTATTACTTAATCAATTATTAGTGAATTCCTCGATAATAATAATTTATTAAATAATGCAATAATTATAATAACTTTACCACCATATCCCCTACAAACACCCCAAAAAGCATCTAATAAATAACTTCAAAATATAGACCTTCATTATGATGGCGGTCAGTCAGACCACTGTTCGCTGTTGCGGCATTCAGGATACTGCCCGACAAGCATGCAGAGGTCCAACCTTGCTTGTGGTCGGAAAGTGCTGCGTACCAGGGTGCCGTGTACTGTGGCCAAGGAAAAGGGCCACAGCACTAGCCACCGTGGGATGGAGCACCTCCTGCGCGCCCATGGGCCGTGTGCCATGCACCCAGTTGTGCATAAGCAAAGAGTGCATAGAGGTGAGTGGGGGCATTACATGTGCCCCCAGGGTCATTTTAGAGTGGCTCACGACAGACTGGGGCCCTGTTTGGGGCCCCCTAAGTCCTTTTCCCAACAGTTTTGTGAAGAAGGTCCTCATGCCATGACAAAGCTGTTGCAAAGGGCTATCGTAATCCCGACAGCAGTGGCTGCCTCCTCCCCGCCGCCATTCTGGGATATGATTCCGACCACCGCCCTGTCAGGATCACTGAGCCTGCCGGAGGCATCGGTCTTGCCTCTGACAGAAGTGGGCCTGACTGCCGGAAATGTCGGTCGGACTGAAATGCTGTTGGCAGTCGAACTGCCACAAACGGCCTATCGTTGTGTGGTCTGACCGCCATCGTAACCAGCCCCATAATTATTTCAAAATGTGCTTAATTATTCATCAAGTAAATATTTATTAAGAAATTGTTAATTATTATTCAATTAACTTCCCCCTCTATGCACAATTTATATAATTAATAATACATTAAACATTCAATAATAAACTATTAATTAATTATTGATTAATTATACTTGGATACCTTTCCACCCTACACCTCTTTATACATAGCAACCTGTTACAACAATATACATTACTATTGCAACTAAATAAAAAATTATAAATCACTTAACATTGCAAACTATATTTAAAAACATTATCAACAATTATGCAAACAGTATTAACCCCAAAAATGTAAATGTAAACTAACACACATAAAGATAATTCCAAAATGTTATTTTTTACAACTATTTAATTGACAACAATATTTACAACAAAGATATTCTTGAAAACGATGTAACTTCCCCCAAAAAGTTATATTTCTGCATCACGGTATTGTGTGTCATGATATTTTTTCCGTTATTTCTCCATCTGATATTTCTAACTCAATATTTTCATCAAACACCAATTCAGACTACATTATTTTGGTTATTTGTCTGTATGTGTTCTTAACAAAACCTAACTTTGGGCCTCATGTAGGTAGCCAAATACCGGTCGGTAACGGCCGATTTTCGGTAAATATGCCGTTACCGACCGGTATTCAGACAAGTGAGATGTAGGAGTCCAAAAACGACTATTCGGTAAATATGAGGCGGTAAATACCGAATCATATTTACCGAATTCTAAAATACCGAATCAGATTTACCGAATACATACTTAACGAATCGGTAAATATGAAGTGGTAAATATGAAGTGGTAAAAATTAAAATGACATGTAGGAGCACTCGGTAATTAAGAAATCCAAGAAAATCGGTAAATAAGAGTCGGTAATTAACACGGATTGAAAGCAGGTGGTAACCATCAACAGTGCATATAAGCAATCCCAAAATGCAACAGCGTGGACAACATGGCCGCTATGTATGTCATTGCAAGGCGCCTACGTCTACAGGCAGCAGGACTGAGGGTTTGGCGACGGGAGGAACGCATCTACAGACAGAAAGTTGTCTGCTGCAATAATGTTCTTTTTCCACCCCCGCATGGGCGGCTGGATGTTTCCATCTGGCCGTCGATTCCAACCTTGAAAGCAGAGTTCAACAAGTTGTGCAGAATAAGAGCGCTATTGTCCCAAAAAGAGGTGCCTTTGACTTCCTCTCGTGAAACATTTGTCCTTCACGTTGCTAATTCGCGCACTGAGGTACAGGCGCTTCTGAATACTGACCTCCCCCTGCATTTCGGCTCTTTGATCCATACTATTTTCAATGCCTCGTCCACGACCGGCCTGGCTCATTTTTTTAAACTTGTGGGCTCGGGTCTCGTGACCTCTTTCCAAACTATTTTTTGTGTGATTCCGGCATTTCTTCATTCACTTTTCTCGAGCATCTTTGGAGGTGTCCCGCTGCTTCTGGCGCTAGTGGCAGGTGTGCTGCTTTTCCTTTTTGTACTCCGGAATGGCTGCTCCTTCTGTGCCACACGAGCACCTGTCCCGTCTGCATCTTCTTCGTGATAGGATGCTTGACTTTTATGGTACTTTGCCATTGGCGACTTTGAGCCTGGCTTATGGATTATCCTTCAGGTATTCCTACTTCACCTGCGTACAACCTGTATTTCACTGCCTGGATTGTCCCTTTGAATGGGCTCTGGATTTGTGCTTGACCAACATGGTGTCTCCGGTGCCGGATTTCGATCGACTGATGAGGCCCTTAGTGTCTCACGAGTTGGTCTGTTCTGGTGTCCGGATTATGGCCTGTGGTGCGGCGCATGGTATCCTGGGTAATTGGGACATCTCAGCGGCCGCCAACGACTTCTTGGCTATGAGCTATTTGGATGAACATTCCGGGTGCCCTCTGATTGTGCTAGAGGCACCGATGGTTGGAGAACACGTATGTTCCTTTTCTTTACTTAATTGGATGGCTGAGACTTTCAGTGGCCCTGCAAACGATTTTTTGTTGGAAGCAGTGGCCACATATGCTGCCTATACATTCATGGATTAACTGGACTGTCGTCCATTGCGCCTGTGCTACTGGACAGCACCCTGGCGCAACATTTATTTCTTTTATTTCTCATTTTTCTCTTCCTGATGGTCGGTTTGAGGTTTATTATATACTTGCATTTTTTAAGAATTCTATGCTGCTATTTTTTGTAGTTTCGGACTTTGGCGCAGCATTGTTTACGCCTTGTTCTGCTCTGACGAAACTGAACTCTGCGTTCTCTCTTTTCTTGCCTATTGAATGGTGCTTCGATCAAGGGGGCGTGTAGTGAGTTCTCCCTGAATACGTACATACATTGTTAAGTTAGCATAACCACGTTAAATGTTAGAAAGCCATCTTTTGGTAGTTGCACACGACACTGCGTTTACATGTTATTTCTTAAATAAACTGCTGACTCGAGACTTGCTTCACACGAGAGCAATCTGTTGTTACCATCCCAAGCTCTGCGCAGCGACCTTGGTCTGTACATGGTGTGACGAACAGTCTGGAATATTACACAATGCATGTTTTCCACTCTAGGTTGATCGACCCACTATTTAGTCATAACACACGAGCAGCTGCACATACCTGAAAGTTGGTGCTTTTAATATCACGGACATCATGTTTATTGTTCAGACCGAAGACGAGCCTTCCTGCGAGAAGACTCCTGATGCTCCTGTGATGTGATTTCACTAAGCTGATCTTTGAGGTATGGGGTCCCCTATTCAAGCCTAGGAGACCTTCTATTAGCATGATAATAATATTAGCTTCTTAGTAAAGGGAAGGTGGTAGTATCCTCGGTATTTTCCGATTCGGTAAATACCACCTCGGTATTTTCCGATTCGGTAAATACCACCTCGGTATTTACCGATTCGGTGAATTCCGATTCGTGATTACCGAATGTTACCGAATCGGTAACTGTTACCGACTTTTTACCTACATATAACTTACCGATTCTAATTTACCGATTCGGTACGGCTCGGTATTTAAGAAACGGTAAAATGTATTTACCTACATGAGGCCCATAGTGAGGAAGAGACATTTGACCTAGAAGAGTGTCGCAGTAGATGTTGTAATTGTGTTAATAATGGAAGAGCTTGACAATATCACAGTTGTTAGAAAGGTAAGGTGTGGCGACATCTACGTTAAAAGCAAGACATGACAATTATTCTGCATAAATCTGGCAATATGGCTGTGTCCATTCTCTAAGTTGAGGAAGATGGTGACTTCCATGGACTAAGATGGAGTTGGGGCCTACATAAGATGGAGTTGGGACTTTACGTCAGTACAAGTAGTTGTCCATGTGAGCTGCAGGAAATACTTCAGGTGTGAGTTGGAGTACATTTACTACAGTTATGGGTACCTTTCGGCTGTAGCAACTTTACTCTCATGAATTTGGTAAGTCTACACTTTGTGGTAAATTTACAATCGGAAATAGTGAAAAGCCAAAAGTAGTAGATTTACTACAAAGTGTAAGAGTAACTTTAGAGGTGTAGATTTACTCATGTGTAAATTTACCTTTGTGTCAGAATAGGTCACATAGTAAAGGAGAGAGTTAGGAGAGGTTGTATGAGCTGGGTGTCCCAGTAAATAAAAGAGGCTAACTTTAGGTTACTTAAAGAAAAATAACCTGGAAAAACTGAATAAAAAGGATGTGGCTCTGGAAAAACTCAATGGCATTCAAAGAACCTCATGTACCAAACCCTTTTGTAAATTGTAAAGCTAGGGAATCACAAAAAACAGGCTTTGTGAAACGGTATCTACAAAGCCTCTTTTATGTGGTGGAAAAGTCTTTCGACTTGTTCAAGGGGAATTAGGACTTCTTACTTATCACTATTGGGAGGGTGCATGAAATGGACAACCCTCTCCTATTGTGCAGTTGCTACGGAATGTAGCAATTGCTTGAGACTCTAATGGCGGTCACAAATGATTGATTGGATATGACCGCGTCTCCTTTGGGATTTGAGATTGAGGATGAGATGGGATACCCAAATGGGAAACATTTTTAAAAAAGTAGAACCTGTCCTTTTAATGTACATGGACTGTTGCAAAAATCAAAATCCAAAAGTTTCAGATTTGGGAAAACAAATGCAAGGAGGGTGGTCTGGTGCCCCTTGAAGTCCGCCAACCCTGCATTGGCAGAAAGTTGCAGCATGCCTTATTAATATTCATGAGGCAGGTCGTTTTGCAGCCCTTGTAAAAATATAATTTGCAATGATACCTATTAGCACATAAGCCACATCAAAAATTGTATGCCAATTTGTAAACAGCCAGTGTGCAAAATGCACCTTCTGGTTTGTGAATGGGTCTGTGTATATCCTATCCAAAGGTTTTAATTGTGCCAGATTACCTGCATCTGATATATGAAGGCTCAATGTGTTTTTTGTAACTAGTGTCTCAAACCTCTCCAGACTCGGAGGGCCTTATTTTGATTTAACGCTGACTCAGTCTTGGGACCGACCGACACCCGGTTGGCGGTCCCGACCGCCTCATTAGGATGCGATGGAACACTGTTCAGTTGCATTCCTACATTTCACTATGGTAGCATGTATTAAGGCCATAAACTGGCCGTAATGCATACTCCCATAGTGAAATGGGAGGTGTGGTTCATCCCTGCACACCGTGGCAGGCACCTCAAGGTGCATACCACAAGGTGCAGGGATCAACAGTGGGGCACCATAAGTGCCCCCTCAGCCCCCAACCTGAGGCCGTGCACCAAAGGGGGTGCTGCTGGGGGCCCCAAACATGCTTTTTGACATGGTTTTCATGTTAGACAGGCCGGCATGGAAACCATGTCGGAAACCGTGCATTGTAATCTCAAGGGCGGAAAGGCCCACCCTTGAGATTACTGGCCGGACTCCGACTGGCGACAGGCTCTAATAGCCATTCAGAAGCCAGCTGGAATGATCGCACGGTTTACTTTCCGACTGTTTATATCTTAATTAGGGGGTCAGAAAGTAAACTGAGAAGCCCATTACGATGCGTCTCGGAAGGCTCGCGCGTCTGTCAGAGCCTTCCAAACCGCATTGTAATCGGCCCCTAAGTTGTAAATCAAAAGATATCTTTTTTCCATACTTTATCTCCCTCTAACGGGACAAGTCAGAAGTATGATGCTAGCACTGAAGGCAGTTGCTGGCACTGGCTATGAAGAAGAATGAGCTGTGCCAATGAAGTATGCCATAACCTGCTAAGAAAGGCCTTTTACATTTTACAGCTGCCTCGAAACAGCAGGAAAGGAAAAATAAAACAATAATAAACATGTTTTATAATCGTTTAATTTTTCCTTTCCTGATGAGTCTTTAGGGGTGGTGATGGGGGGGCAACAGGAGCAGGAGGAGTGGTAGTGCACTGTTGTCAGTACGCATGATAGCTTGGCCTGCCATCTCAGGCTGGCCATACCGTCATGCGCACTGAAGCTGTCTCCAACCGAGCTCAGTCGCTGGTTTGGAGACAGCAGGCACAGGCTCCCAGTCTCCCTGGGAGTGCCGCATTCTCAGCACTCAGGCCAATCCTGATGCTGCTCTCATGACTTGAAAGCAGCATCCGGATTGGTTACAGGGGAGACTGGGAGCCTGTGCCTGCGAGCAGATGAGCCGAAGAGCACAACACGGCCGGCTGCAGGTACGTTTTTTATTTATTTATTTTATTATTTTGTTCCCTCGACCCCTCCCCTCGCCACGGCACTCTTCCACAGCAGCAGCTGCTACTGAGCTAAACACTGATCATTCCCTCCAGAGGTTACACCACCATTGAACATGAAATAAAGCTGGCCTCTGAGGGTATACGAGATTGTGGTGAACTTTAGACGTCCACAAATGTACTGTCTGGAATATCTACAAAACAAATTCAGAAAAACCATCGAGCATGCCATGTTACTATTGGTGCTGGTGTTGCTGAGTGAATGCTGACCCTCTGCTTTGTTTCCTCTCACTCTAGATGGAAACATGAAGAAGGAGTTCTTTAGGTCTTGTGGAACGTTAAGCGATAACTGCAATCGGATCGAAAGTCTGACTGCCCAGCACCTCGAAATAAGGGGCAACTCCACGTGCTGCACCGCAAACGACTGCCTACCACCGAGGCCTACTGGTATATATGCATATGCTGGCACCTATAGAACATAATGTCCATTGAAGTGCACACCAAGAGAGGAGAGGAGGGAGAGAGAATGGATGAATGGAAAGTGAGAGAAACCACTAGGAGACGAAGAGTGTGGGGCTAATTTGAGCATTTGTTCCAGGGCCTAGTTTTGGTTACTCAGTCCTACCCTATAAGTGATTCGGTGTATAAATCATTAATTGAACACATTGGGCCTCATTACGATGTTGGCGGACACCGCTGAGGTTTTCAACTGCCCGACTTTAGGACAGCGGTTCCAACCACAGGATTAGGATGCGACTGCCCATAGGGTGGTCAAAAGCATCCATTTTTAAATGGAAGCTTGTGCGGGGGCAGAAAAGGCCCACAGCACAAGCTTCCATTGAAAATCTCATGTTTGTACACATACCTGCACCGTGTGGCAGGCACCATGCGGTGCCTGCCACACACACGGTGCAGTGATGTTTAGAGGGACATCATAGGTGCCCCCCAGATCTCAAAGGGGAGGGCCAGGGGAGAAGGGGGCCGGCTAGGGGCCCCCAAAGTCTTTTCGGACAGCATTTCTAAAGGCTGTTTGAAACCAACATCGTAATCCTGATGGAGCCAACATTCAAGGGATTACAATTCCGCTCCTCTCCCGACTAGCTCACAGAGTCCATAGGAAGAGTAGCAGAATCCCCCCCGGGTTTCCCTCCGACCATCTTCATTATATAACGGTGGCTGGAGGGAAACCCTGGATGTCGGGCGGACAGTCTCCGACAGACGGTCGGCTGGTTTTCCGCCCGACATCCAGATCGGGTCCATTATTATCTTTATAAAACAAAGGTGCATATTCCACTTGCTTAGAGAGTCTCTGTCGGATGGACCCCAATGCCAGGATCAATCATAGGGGCCCATTCCACAATCTGCTCCTCTTGTAGGACTGATGCTCCCTTCCCTCGCTCACAGGTAGGATGTTTTGGTACCCAGGGCAGTCCAGCAATTCCCCCTTCAGATCTGACTCCAGTTGCTGTTCCCTCACCTCTGGGGAGTTGGCTGGCTGAGTGACACCAACTATTGCCTCTATAGTAGTCCCTGAGTACTCTGCTGAGAGCCCCCTCCTTAAGAGAACGATTATGGATCTTGGACTCCCATCTTTATACCTGTCTCATAGATGCTGGATGTGTATTCCTGATCTGCTTCATTGGAACCAGTTTGGGTTTGTTCCCCGTTCATGATGATTGTTAGAAATTGGGTCTCTAGTTGGCAGATGGTTGCACCCTGTCCGAGTAGGGACCATAATCTTAGTCAGGGGAAGTCAGATACGCAACCTAAATTGACCTGTGCTCACCCTCTGATAGCTTGGCACGGAGCAGTCCGGCTTAACTTAAAAAGAAATGTGGAAAGTATTTTTGCAACACTTAAACTACAGTAACACAGTGAAAACCCCACAATTGACTTCAAACTAGTTTAGCAAAATCGAGAGTATTTATCAAAGTTACACAAGACCAAAATGATAAAAATCTAATCAGTAGAACTTGAGATATGATTTTTTGTCAGTACATCATGGCCCGGGGGTCCCTGTGCATGCATCCAATTAGAAAATATTACATAATTGTAGCGCGATTGCAATACATCAACAAAGGCACACAGGAATAATAAAACTATTAAAACCAACTCTGGCACAGGTGGTGCACCCCACCCAACCCATAAAGATTACCCGTCTAGTTCATCCGAGTGGTCAGGTCTGCTAATCAAGGAAGGGTCCATGACTATGTGGGTGTGTGGAAGAATATAGGGATTGTGCGGGGTAGGTCTATACCCCTGTATTCATCCCAGCGAGACCAAATCTTATTATGCTTTTTTGGGCAGACCCACGCCCTTAAAAACGCTATCTACATCCCCATGCATTTATTCATGGTGCGTTTCCACCCACCCACAGATGGCGGAGCGGTCTCCTTCCATTGTTGGGCTATGTCCCGCTTGGCTAGTGTAATCTCCAGAAATAAAAGGTGTTGCTTATATCGGTTTCCCCCTATTCCGTCTGTGCTGTGTAGTAGGAACAATTTGGGATGTAGAGCAACTCGTCAGGATAAGACCTGTTCTAGACACAAGCCAGAATGGCTCAAGTTCCCTGCAACTCCATCCTGTATGCAAGAAGATCATCTCTTCGTCTCTGCAACTGAGGCAGGTGAGGGCGGAATAGCTCCCATACGCCAGACACGGGACCTCATGTAGTATGCTCTATGCATATATTCAAATTGGATTAAGTGGTACCGTGTTGCGATAGCGCTCCAGAGGGACTTGCTAGGGCCTCAGTCCAGTCATCATCTGTGAGGTCTGGAATGTCCACTTCCCATGTTGTGTGTAATGTGTCTAGTGTGGTGTGATTATGGGTGATTAGTGTTTGGTAAATTTGCCTGATTTTGTGGGCACCTAGGTCTCCCATCAACAAGCTCCCCCCAGTCAATGGAATTCTGGTAGGCCCACCAGGGATCAGATATGTGGTGTCAGTGCATGCCTAAGCTGAAAATAGCCATAGAATTGACTGCGGGCTAGCTGATATTCTGTTTGCAACTGCTGGAAGGACTTAAGATCCGTCCCTTGCATTATGTCACCCAGTGTTGAGATCCCAATAGAGTCCCATGCCAGGAATCCTGGTAATGTGGCAACGTGGTGGAGGTAGGTACCGTGCCAGAGGTGGGGGGAGTAGTCTGTGTCAGTCGCCCTTTCCAGCCCATCCTCTTAACTGTGCACTGACATGTTAATATTACCACCTTACATGCGGGTGGTTGGTGATCTAGGTTCGTCTGGCCATATTGAAGATCTAGTAAAGTCTGACCGTTCATCGCTCGTCTTTCGACTGCGAATGCTGGATAGAGATAGGAGTAGAGGCCGACAACACCTTTGTCTCCTCTCTGAGAAGCGGTAATATTGGATGAATATTGTGTGACTATGAGATAATCGGACATGGCCAAATGAATATCCCTAGGTATTGGAACTTTCCCGTTGCATGGGTTAGTTGAGTCGACTAGGAGCCCCTCCTATGGTTTCCACAGACCAGGAACAACACTGACTTCACTGGGTTGGGTCTTAGCCCAGTTGTTTTGCCAAATATGCAAAGTATTTGCAAGGCACGCAGGCCGGAGAACCCGGGGTCCGTAAGAAAGAACAAGACATCATCGTCATATAATGCAATTCTGTTGGACGTTTCTATGGACCATTCGTATCCCCAAATCTGGGGGTCCCGCCTCAACTATATGGCAAGGGGCTCGATCGCCAGAGCAAATAATAGCGAGGAATTGCTTCAAATGTGACCCCGGCGCACATACTTAGGCGGAGAGATCTGTGTATAGGAGACGGACATATGAGAGAAAACAAGGGCCTAAATTAAGTGCTTGCAAGAGGAGAAATAAATAGCCCCAACTGAGTGTGTCAAATGCCTTGTCAGTCAGTCAAAAAGCTTTATTTCGATAAAAGTTATCATAAAAGCATGTACAAAAGAATCATGGTAAAAATAGAAGTTCATTAGGGAACATATTTTACAAGAGATCATAATGTAGCTTGATGGCTGATTTTAAAAAAACATTGTAAAAGTACAATTTAAAATAGGGTTATAAATGCAGTTTTTAAAAAAAAAAACATATATAAAAGCAGTTCATTAGCTCATCTGGTACAGCTATTAGGTTTATTTCTAATAATCCAGGACCAGGCCAGAAATTTGGCCACAGCACAGACTAGCACCAAACTTGTGTCGGTACGCAAAATACGTAAGGCGACACGATAGTTCGAAATGCCCAGGAGACGGCAAGCAGGAGCTAGCCATCTTTTTCTCGGGTTACTGTACACTGGGCATTCGAACATAATATGGGCTATGCTTTCTACTTTTTCGGGGCATGTTAAGCAAGTGGCAGGGGTCTGATAAGGAGGCTTCCATTTACTGGTAAATTCACGAGTAGGGAGGGTCTCGAGTCTGAATTGAAAATACAGTGATCTGTCTCTAGGTTTTTGGATAAACTCGAGAAAAGGATCAAAGTTAACTGTCTGCTTAAAAGTAAAAAAATCTTCAGTTAATCTACCATAACTTGAGCTACCAAGATCTCGATTATCGATCCAGGCCCAATATGCTTTTTTGAGATCCATCTTACTAATCGAGGCTCCATGCTCCCAAAGATCAATTAGACCAAGCTGGATGAGAGATTTTTTAATATTGCGAAGCCAGCTTATTTTTTGGGAGCCGGCTATATTCATGATTTCTCTCAAACCCTCTGTGAATTTGGCTAGCTCCGGGGTGCGCCATAGACGAACCCAAAATAACAAGGGGTGTAGCCTAATAATATCTTTAAGTGAACGCCTACCCAGGTCACTAAAGAGAGGTTTCAAGGGAGTACCTCTTGGCATTGTAACTAATTCTCTTAAGAATTTATTCTCGGACAGGGTGAGCTCTTCTATGTTTTCGAAGCCCCAGAGTTCGGCTCCATAGATGGCCGAACCTACTGCTTTGGCCTGATAGATCGTTAATGCGGGGGTAATTGGCTTGCTCCTCGAGGAGCGGTGTTCTTTGGCTATTACCCCCGTGGCTCGTTTGTGGTTGAGCAGCATTTTTTGGATGTGGGGCTTCCAGGTCATAGTGTCGGAGATCCAAATGCCTAGGTAGTCAAATAATTTGATGTATTCCAGGGGAATACCATCAGACATGATGGGTACACTGGGTGATTTCCGAGATTTAAAAGAGAGGAGCTTAGTTTTTGAAGTATTAATGACCAGTCCTCTCATTGAGCAGAACAAGTGAAATCTGTCTATCAGCTTCTGGAGCCCTGCAGGTGTTTTAGAAATCAGCAGGGTATCGTCCGCAAATAAAAGAGTGGGAACTTTTTCCCCAGCCAGAACAGGTGCGTCCGCCGGGACTTCAAGCAAAAATTTCACCACTCCATTGACGAAAAGGGAAAAAAGAGTGGGCGCAAGTACGCAGCCCTGGCGGACTCCTCTGTTGACTGGGATCTTGTCAGTTCTCTGGGCCTGACTGCCCCATCTCACCCTGGCAAAGTTCCCCTCATGGAGGCGTACCAGGAGATCAAGGATGTAAGGCGGAAGACCTAAGTCTTGGATCACAGACCATAGGCGATCACGGGGGACCAGGTCAAAGGCCGATTTTAGATCGATAAAGGGTAGATGGAGATTGCCCCTACCAATCGATACAGTTTTCCAATATAGCAGTAGGAGCCTAAAGACCTGGTCGATCGTGCTCGTAAATGGCCTGAACCCAGCTTGGTAGTGTGACAGAATATCATTGTCAGTAACCCACAGTAGAATTCGCTCTAGCAGAACCCTGCCAACCACCTTCTGACTAACGTCAATAAGGCTTATAGGTCGGTAGTTAGCAGGGTCCTCCCTATGGCCCTTCTTGAATATTGGTATGACCTCCGCCCCCCTCCATGACTCGGGGATGGGAAGCCCTTTGAGGAAGGCATTAAGTAAGATGGTAAAATACTCAGCCCAAGATTTGGGGTCTTAGCGGAACAAGTCTCCCGGCAGGTCGTCTGGACCTGCAGCTTTAGCTGGGACCAATCTGTTAATAGCCGCCATAACTTCCATTTCAGTAAAGGGATCAATGTTAGGCGGGGTAAGATCTGTGGGGATGAGAGGAAAAGAAACACCAATACATTGCGTGCTGTCGTCCGAGTACAATTTCGAGAAATGGGTAAACCATTCGTGATTGGTAATGTGATTAGGAATTAAATCAGGATCTTGGCCTTGGGAGTATCTACAAAGGTTCCAAAATGTGGTCCCGTCCCTTGCTAGGCTAGCATTTTTTAAAGCCAGCCACTGAGATTCTTCCCATGTACGTTTTGCGTTGACTACAGCCCTCTTATAGGCAGACCTAGCATTTTTAATTGAAGTGCAATCCTTAGATTTAATAGCGATTGCAAGCATTTTCCTGCTGGACCTGCACTCAGAATTAAACCAAGAACCGGGTGCTTTCTGTTTATAAGGGTTGTTAGCAGAGAGAGATATAAAAAAAGACCCAATTGACTCAATGGTGTCTGCGTGGATAGACACGGCCCTTAATTTCTCGTTAGCATCTGCACATGCTTGCCTAAGTTCACCAGTTTTTATTAGCAATATTTCTTTAATGGAGGACAGTTTTTGTTTGTCTACTACAATTTTAGGCCATTTGAGATGTCTTTTACAATTGGATGGAATGACATCCCTTGTAAGCATTATCGGGCGTTAGTCAGGGGTTAGTTGGTCTAAGGTCCATAAGCTCTTTATAGTCAGGCACAAGGGATTGTGGTCACTATCGACAGTTGGAAGAATAACCATATCCTCAGCATAATGCCAGAGTCTACGGTCAATTAAGATGTAGTCGATACGTGATGGGCTAGAGATTCTATTGAAAATAGATGCTGCGTGGAGGGATCTCTGACATATTATCGACAGACACATTATCGAACTACACAAATATCGCATCAAATATATCGACATCAAAAATATCGACATTGTATACTTATTTAAAAAACTACACTAATATCGACACTACAATATCGTAATACAATTATATCGATCACACAAATATCGCACACATTAATATCGCAATACTAAATATCGACATGAGTTAATAAATATGACACGTCACAAATATCGATAACCAAAATATAGACATCAATAATATCGGTTTTTTTAAATATATCGACAATTCTAATACTAATAAAACCAATACTTTCAACAACATAAAGACAATATTTTCCCAAAACATACATTTTCTAATGAGATTCTACTTAAACATAAATATAACATTTATAGCGATCTCAATATTTAACAACATAATAAAAAAACACTGAAATAATTATCACATTGGCATTTCGAACACATTTAAATAAAATTACTACACATTATAAACAATCTTTTTATATATAATGATTTAAAACTCTCCTCCTTTAAAACTAAATATACTCTTACTTAGCATTTTCCATAAAAGGAAACCAATTAACTTAAAAAAATTCAAACCATCCAATAGAAAGGCCACATACAGAAAACAACCAATAACATTCAAGAAACAAATTGAAACCACTATATAAACCAATTAAAACAAGTCTTCTACTGTGCCTTAAACCAAAGCATTGAACGAAGAAGAAACTCTACTAAACAGAAGAAACCTACATCCTACTACTATTCTAAAAACGTAAGTAAATATTCTTTTCTAACTAAACTGCCAAATTAAACTAACACTAATTTATCTTTACTCAAATAAATAACTAACTTATATATTCCATCTCTTTATGTTTCCACTACAGATATTACTCCAAACAGCTAAAGAAAATATTGAAGATTCCCAGAAAAGACTCACTAAAAAGTAAGTATACTATCAAAATACTTTATAAAATATTAATTAAATCCTACTCAAACCCCAAAACATCCTAAACCCCTAAACAAATCCATGTTCTCTTTTTTAAATTTTTAAAAACCTGTATAAATTAACACCTATAGTCTATACCACTGGGCATGAGGGTAGCCTCTGTTTGCTTAGGGAGAGGTTAGGCTACTGCATCTTATTTATTAGGCAGGAGGGGCACATAGTAATAGGGGTAGGGGACGGGGGTACATTGACATGTGGTGTGGGAGGGGGGGGGGTAGAGAACTGGGTGGAAAGGTTGTTCATTCTCCTGAATAATTGGTCTAGATGATAAATGTGTGGTACTTCCGGGACAGGTGAAGGCGGGGGAATGTTTTTTGAGTTGTTAATTTGTAAAACAATAAAATACGTTTCTACAATAAAAATATAGTCTATACCAAACTAAACCAACCACAACAATAAATGTTCTTTAACTTTCAGAGACTACATCAACTAAACAACATTTTGTCTACAAACAACATCTTCATTCAAATACAACCAAAAACACTTGGTAAGTATATATAAAAAAAATGCTTTTTTGCTATTTTCATTTAAATATATAAAGTACTATTGCATATATTGTCATATACATTTTTTCCAGATTTGTAACACATCACGATGACAGAAGAATCCCAATTTATAACTTCGCAGAAAGGAAAATTCCTATTGTGTTACATGGGTTACACATACACCCAAGAAAAGCAGACGGACCGAAAAGTGAACTGGAAGTGTACTAAATATTATTCTAACAAATGCTACGGACGAGCAACAACAAGAGAAACAACTGTACTATATACAAGAGAGCATAACCATCCACCCAATCTCTCTGAAATAGAAGTCAGATCAACTCTTGAAAATATCAAAGAATTAAGCACAGGTTCACAAACTGCTACAAGTGTAATCCTAAAAGAACTATTACCTAGAGTGCCCAAAGAAGCAAGAGGCCAATTACCATCAATTGCTTCTATAAAAAGAACTATTGCTAGGACCAAAAAAGCAACCACGACAACTATACCATCCCCTAAAACTTTTCAAGAGATCATCATTCCACCAGAATTAAGTATCACCCACAATAATGAACCTTTTATTTTTTATGATAACAAAAGCCCAGAAAAAAGAATCATAATGTTTGTATAACTAAACTGCAACAATGCCAAACATGGATGATGGATGGCACCTTTACAATATGCCCAAAACCATTCTACCAGCTTTACACAATACACGGTCAATATCACAACACTTCCATACCTTTAATTTATGCACTATTACCTAACAAACAAAACACAACATATAATGAAATGCTAGGAAAACTAAAACAAGAATCAAATGATTTTTACCCTCAAAGAATTATCATAGACTTTGAGCAAGCCATGATAAATTCCATTCTAAAACTGTACCCCCATACAGCTATCCAAGGATGTTACTTCCATCTAAACCAATGTATATGGAGACATTTACAAAAATCTTCACTAAGTGTAGAATATGCCACTAACATAAGTTTTGCACATCAAATACAACTTCTAACAGCCCTAGCTTATGTACCAACCACAGATGTTGCAGAACATTACAATCTTTTATTAGAAAGTCCATTCTACAAACAAAATGAAGTAAAGTTATCTCCCCTCTTAGATTATTTTGAGGATACCTGGGTGGGGAGACTACACAGATCAGGCCATAGACGTCAGCCCAAGTTCCAAATACCTTGGTGGAATGTATATGTAAGTACACTCAACCAACAAGCCAAAACTAACAACGCCGTAGAGGGCTGGCATAATGCATTCCTAACTTCTACTGGGAGAACAACTCCAACACTACAAAAACTACTAATTGCCATACAAAAGGAACAACGTTTCCAAGAATTAAGAATGCAACAATCTGTCCTACAATTAAAACCAAAACAGTCTAGACAAACTACTCAAATGTATAATTACCTACAACAACAGGTACAGCTATACCCATCCACAAGAGGACTTGAGTACTTAAATATAATAGCTCAAACTCTCTTCTAAACCCTTTCCTAAATATTAACCCACAATTCTACTAAAACAACTATCACAACATAAATAAACCACTTTATTATATCACATATTTAATTATGTGGTCTAAAATATATACATCAATTATATGGACATATATTTAGACAACATAATTAAACAAACCAAGTACACAACAACAATATTAAATATATAAGGTTTGGCCACCAACAATAAAAATATTTAAATGAACTTACCTGTGTAGTTGTTCCAATGGGATAATAACATTCCTTCCAAATAAATCCAGGGAGTTCAAAATCCATAGGTATCCAAAAAATAAATCCCAATAAAATGTAAAAATACAACTGTTTATCGAAAACAACGTCTACGGAAAAAAACGACTATCCATTAACCATAAAAATTCCGAAAAATATTAAAAAGGTAAATAACCGCTCCTGGAAACCCGAACAATAAAAGTTTTATAATTTACGTTGGGTTCCGTGTTTGTGGCTTTGTTAGTGTTTTGTTATTTAGGTGAGTTAAAGTTTTATAGTGTTTGAATAACGTTTGTAGTGATGTTTTTAGGTGCGTTTTGTGTGTTTGTGGGTGGGTGGGAATGTTAGTTTCTCTTTTGTAGGTTTTACGGCTCGAGTCGGGGTACCACGCGGGTGGACGGCGTCCCCCCACTTATTTTACTGGGTTGTTACCGGGTGGACGCCGTCCCCCCTGCCCAAAAGATGTAGCCGGTATCCGAGTCTGCACCTACGTGCGAATGAATGCCTTTCAAATGCACCCGAGGCTCAGAATAATCTCCCCTTCCACCTCGCGCCCTCCCCTTGCCAGCCTTTCTCAGAGCCAAGCCGAGGCGCCAAGGCTTCAAGGAGCTGCGCTATCAACACGCCGAGCATGTCACTTCTAGGGACCCCGACAGATGCCCGTACTGCCTACGGCCCGAGTCTGTAATAACCGTGTAATCCGAGGAATGGGTCCTGTGTATAGTGTGTTCTTGTGTTTTGAGTGACTGCCACTTATTAAAGTATTATACTTCTACTTGTATCTTGTATGTATTCACGCATTTCAGACGGAGACCAGCAAATTTCGTGACAATTCCTGTTGTGACGTGACTTCCGTTGACACAACCTAACTCGAGCGTCCCCCCACTTCTTTTTTAGGACTTAAAACCGTATACAAACTATTACTAACACCCTAACTTCTAAAACATCAATTAATACACACTTATTACAACATTACTACTTCCACAAAACACTTAAAACTATTTAATAATAAAGAAAATAACTCTTACCTTCTCAAACGCGAAACAGCTCCGGACCGCGACCTGGATTCGACCAAAATAACCCAAAACAACAGCGAGCGGTTACAAAATAAAAGACCCAAACAAACATAACAACTAAAAAATACCAATAAATGGCCTAACTATTTATTTAACATTACACATTACTTTAAAAATTAGTAAAACATTAGAATACAATACTCAAAAATAATACCTAATTTTTGTCTCTACGTGAAAATTCTTATACGTATAAAAATAAATATAATAAATAAAATAATTTTATTAATATATCAATAAAACAGTATATATTAACAAAATAAATAGATGAACATGATATAATTAATATATTGTATCTACAACATACCAAAAAAATAATTAAAAAAATACATATTCTAAAATGTTAACAATTTCAATATTAAATATATAATATAAATATTAATAATTAAAATATATTAGTCATATATTTCAAAACATACAATTTCTTATAAATCCAAATAAAATCTAAAAAATTTCAGAGTACACAATATAAATTTATAAATATTATACAGCTATAAAAATCTGATTTTTTTATTTTTTTTTATTTTGTGCATTCATATATTCATGTCCAAAATATACATTAAACAAATATATATCCATTATAAAAAAATGATAACTATAATACAAATGTTAAATATTAATTATTTTATTACATGTTTATTTCAATGATTTAATTATTAGAATATGCGTAATAATAAACAAAATTTTCTCTCTAATGAATATACATTCCAACAACTATAAAATAAATATTATTTTCCTTTCTACTATTTAATAAAAAAAAATTGTATTTGCATTCTGATATAACTTCTATCTTGTATCCAACCAAAACAAAAATCTACAGTTTTTTTGTAAATTATATCCAATTAACCCCTTCGCTGCTAGGCCTTTTCCCCTCCTGTGCTAAGCCTTTTTTGGGCTATTTGGGGTAGTGCGCGCTTAGGCCTCTGTAACTTTTTGACCACATTAGGTATCCACGCCAAATTTGCGTCCTTTTCTTCCAACATCTTGGGGATTCTAAAGGTACCCAGGGTTTGTGGATTCTCCTAGAGGGTTCCCAGAAATTAGTCAAAATACAGCAATTTTTTTTTTTTTTGTGAAAAATGGGAAAAACGGGCTGCAAATGAAAGCTTCTGGGTTTTTCTCTGCAAATGGTATCAAAAAAGGGTTTGTGGGGCTGAAATCACCATTTCTCCAGCTTTTAGGGAATGACAGAATTTTGTTAGAAAACCAACATTTTTTACACAGTTTTGGCATTTTTCTGGGACATACCCTATTTTTGCTATTTTTTGTGCTTTCAACCTCCTTCCAGTTAACGGTAGAAATGGGTACAAAAACAATAATGGATCCTGGAAAGCTATACATTTTTGAAAAGTAGACAAAATTCTGAATTCAGCAAGGGGTCATTTGTGTAGATCCATCAAGGTTTCTTTATAGAAATTTACAGGTAAATATAGGAAAAATTAAAAATTTGTTGAAAAAAGCAGCCTTTTGAGTCAACGTTTTTTTTGGTCCGGGTATATAGCAATTATTGTGGGAAAATGTATACATGAAAAAATCGGTATGAAAGTCACCTATGTATTTATGAAATGGGAACAAATTACAGACTTTAGAAACAGTGCATATTTGCAAATTTTCGAAATTGGGAATACTCATATTTGCATGACAATTATTGGTCATTTTTCAAAATGACTTTTTTTTTACACAATGTCTTTCATTTGGAAGGGAGAAATGCATCAAAAATCAATAGGTAATAACAGTTGCTTTACAAATTTGAACTACCCTAAGTCTCCCGATAAAAATGGTACCTCACTTGTGTGGGTAGGCATAGTGCCCACGACAGGAAGTGGCTCAAAACCTAAGGTGAACGCACCACATTTTCACACTGAAAATTTACACTTTATTTGCGAAGAGTCTAGCTGTAGTTTTTGAACCCTAGCCCTGCCGGCACCTAGGGAAACCTAGCAAACCTATACATTTTTGAAAACTAGACACCCAGGGGAATCCAGGATGGGGTGACTTGACTGCCTCCCACCATGGTCTGTTACCCAGAATCCCTTGCAAACGTAAAAAATTGACAAAAAACAACACATTTTCCCCACATTTCTGTGATGGAAAGTTCTGGAATCTGCGTGGATCCACAAACTCCCACCCACCCCGCGTTCCCCAAAGTCCTACGAGAAAAATGGTACCTCACTTGTGCGGGTCGGCCTAGTGCCCGCGGCAGGAAACGGCGCAAAACGCAACGTGGTTTTGCAGTGAAAAATGACCCTTTTTTTGGCAAAGTGACTAGCTGTAGTTTTTGAACCCTAGCCCTGCCAGCACCTAGGGAAAACTAGCAAACCTATACATTTTTGAAAACTAGACACCCAGGGGAATCCAGGATGGGGTGACTTGACTGCCTCCCACCATGGTCTGTTACCCAGAATCCCTTGCAAACGTAAAAAATTGACAAAACAAACACATTTTCCCCACATTTCTGTGATGCAAAGTTCTGGAATCTGCGTGGATCCACAAATTTCCACCCACCCCGCGTTCCCCAAAGTCCTACGAGAAAAATGGTACCTCACTTGTGCTGGTCGGCATAGTGCCCGCGACAGGAAACGGTGCAAAACGCAACGTGGTTTTGCAGTGAAAAATGACCCTTTTTTTGGCAAAGTAACTAGCTGTAGATTTTGAACCCTAGCCCTGCCGGCACCTAGGGAAACCTAGCAAACCTATACATTTTTGAAAACTAGACACCCAGGGGAATCCAGGATGGGGTGACTTGACTGCCTCCCACCATGGTCTGTTACCCAGAATCCCTTGCAAACGTAAAAAATTGACAAAAAAAACACATTTTCCCCACATTTCTGTGATGGAAAGTTCTGGAATCTGCGTGGATCCACAAATTTCCACCCACTCCGCGTTTCCCAAAGTCCTACGAGAAAAATGGTACCTCACTTGTGCGGGTCGGCCTAGTGCCCGCGACAGGAAACGGCGCAAAACGCAACGTGGTTTTGCAGTGAAAAATGACCCTTTTTTTGGCAAAGTGACTAGCTGTAGATTTTGAACCCTAGCCCTGCCGGCACCTAGGAAAACCTAGCAAACCTATACATTTTTGAAAACTAGACACCCAGGGGAATCCAGGATGGGGTGACTTGACTGCCTCCCACCATGGTCTGTTACCCAGAATCCCTTGCAAACGTAAAAAATTGACAAAAAAAACACATTTTCCCCACATTTCTGTGATGGAAAGTTCTGGAATCTGCGTGGATCCACAAATTTCCACCCACCCCGCGTTCCCCAAAGTCCTACGAGAAAAATGGTACCTCACTTGTGCGGGTCGGCCTAGTGCCCGCGACAGGAAACGGCGCAAAACGCAACGTGGTTTTGCAGTGAAAAATGACCCTTTTTTTGGCAAAGTGAAAAGTTGTAGATTTTGAACCCTAGCCCTGCCGGCACCTAGGGAAACCTAGCAAACCTATACATTTTTGAAAACTAGACACCCAGGGGAATCCAGGATGGGGTGACTTGACTGCCTCCCACCATGGTCTGTTACCCAGAATCCCTTGCAAACGTAAAAAATTGACAAAAAAACACATTTTCCCCACATTTCTGTGATGGAAAGTTCTGGAATCTGCGTGGATCCACAAATTTCCACCCACCCCGCCTTCCCCAAAGTCCTACGAGAAAAATGGTACCTCACTTGTGCGGGTCGGCATAGTGCCCGCGACAGGAAACGGCGCAAAACGCAACGTGGTTTTGCAGTGAAAAATGACCCTTTTTTTGGCAAAGTGACTAGCTGTAGATTTTGAGCCCTAGCCCTGCCGGCACCTAGGGAAACCTAGCAAACCTATACATTTTTGAAAACTAGACACCCAGGGGAATCCAGGATGGGGTGACTTGACAGCCTCCCACCATGGTCTGTTACCCAGAATCCCTTGCAAACGTAAAAAATTGACAAAAAAACACATTTTCCCCACATTTCTGTGATGGAAAGTTCTGGAATCTGCGTGGATCCACAAATTTCCACCCACCCCGCGTTCCCCAAAGTCCTACGAGAAAAATGATACCTCACTTGTGCGGGTCGGCCTAGTGCCCGCGACAGGAAACGGCGCAAAACGCAACGTGGTTTTGCAGTGAAAAATGACCCTTTTTTTGGCAAAGTGACTAGCTGTAGATTTTGAACCCTAGCCCTGCCGGCACCTAGGGAAACCTAGCAAACCTATACATTTTTGAAAACTAGACACCCAGGGGAATCCAGGATGGGGTGACTTGACTGCCTCCCACCATGGTCTGTTACCCAGAATCCCTTGCAAACGTAAAAAATTGACAAAAAAAACACATTTTCCCCACATTTCTGTGATGGAAAGTTCTGGAATCTGCGTGGATCCACAAATTTCCACCCACCCCGCGTTCCCCAAAGTCCTACGAGAAAAATGGTACCTCACTTGTGCGGGTCGGCCTAGTGCCCGCGACAGGAAACGGCGCAAAACGCAACGTGGTTTTGCAGTGAAAAATGACCCTTTTTTTGGCAAAGTGACTAGCTGTAGATTTTGAACCCTAGCCCTGCCGGCACCTAGGGAAACCTAGCAAACCTATACATTTTTGAAAACTAGATACCCAGGGGAATCCAGGATGGGGTGACTTGACTGCCTCCCACCATGGTCTGTTACCCAGAATCCCTTGCAAACGTAAAAAATTGACAAAAAAAACACATTTTCCCCACATTTCTGTGATGGAAAGTTCTGGAATCTGCGTGGATCCACAAATTTCCACCCACCCCGCGTTCCCCAAAGTCCTACGAGAAAAATGGTACCTCACTTGTGCGGGTCGGCCTAGTGCCCGCGACAGGAAACGGCGCAAAACGCAACGTGGTTTTGCAGTGAAAAATGACCCTTTTTTTGGCAAAGTGACTAGCTGTAGATTTTGAACCCTAGCCCTGCCGGCACCTAGGGAAACCTAGCAAACCTATACATTTTTGAAAACTAGACACCCAGGGGAATCCAGGATGGGGTGACTTGACTGCCTCCCACCATGGTCTGTTACCCAGAATCCCTTGCAAACGTAAAAAATTGACAAAAAAAACACATTTTCCCCACATTTCTGTGATGGAAAGTTCTGAAATCTGCGTGGATCCACAAATTTTCACCCACCCCGCCTTCCCCAAAGTCCTACGAGAAAAATGGTACCTCACTTGTGCGGGTCTGCATAGTGCCCGCGACAGGAAACGGCGCAAAACGCAACGTGGTTTTGCAGTGAAAAATGACCCTTTTTTTGGCAAAGTGACTAGCTGTAGATTTTGAACCCTAGCCCTGCCGGCACCTAGGGAAACCTAGCAAACCTATACATTTTTGAAAACAAGACACCCAGGGGAATCCAGGATGGGGTGACTTGACTGCCTCCCACCATGGTCTGTTACCCAGAATCCCTTGCAAACGTAAAAAATTGACAAAAAAAACACATTTTCCCCACATTTCTGTGATGGAAAGTTCTGGAATCTGCGTGGATCCACAAATTTCCACCCACCCCGCGTTCCCCAAAGTCCTACGAGAACAATGATACCTCACTTGTGCGGGTCGGCCTAGTGCCCGCGACAGGAAACGGCGCAAAACGCAACGTGGTTTTGCAGTGAAAAATGACCCTTTTTTTGGCAAAGTGACTAGCTGTAGATTTTGAACCCTAGCCCTGCCGGCACCTAGGGAAACCTAGCAAACCTATACATTTTTGAAAGCTAGACACCCAGGGGAATCCAGGATGGGGTGACTTGACTGCCTCCCACCATGGTCTGTTACCCAGAATCCCTTGCAAACGTAAAAAATTGACAAAAAAAACACATTTTCCCCACATTTCTGTGATGGAAAGTTCTAGAATCTGCGTGGATCCACAAATTTCCACCCACCCCGCGTTCCCCAAAGTCCTACGAGAAAAATGGTACCTCACTTGTGCGGGTCGGCCTAGTGCCCGCGACAGGAAACGGCGCAAAACGCAACGTGGTTTTGCAGTGAAAAATGACCCTTTTTTTGGCAAAGTGACTAGCTGTAGATTTTGAACCCTAGCCCTGCCGGCACCTAGGGAAACCTAGCAAACCTATACATTTTTGAAAACTAGACACCCAGGGGAATCCAGGATGGGGTGACTTGACTGCCTCCAACCATGGTCTGTTACCCAGAATCCCTTACAAACGTAAAAAATTGACAAAAAAAAACACATTTTCCTCACATTTCTGTGATGGAAAGTTCTGGAATCTGCGTGGATCCACAAATTTCCACCCACCCCGCGTTCCCCAAAGTCCTACGAGAAAAATGGTACCTCACTTGTGCGGGTCGGCCTAGTGCCCGCGACAGGAAACGGCGCAAAACGCAACGTGGTTTTGCAGCGAAAAATGACCCTTTTTTTGGCAAAGTGACTAGCTGTAGATTTTGAACCCTAGCCCTGCCGGCACCTAGGGAAACCTAGCAAACCTATACATTTTTGAAAACTAGACACCCAGGGGAATCCAGGATGGGGTGACTTGACTGCCTCCCACCATGGTCTGTTACCCAGAATCCCTTGCAAACGTAAAAAATTGACAAAAAAAACACATTTTCCCCACATTTCTGTGATGGAAAGTTCTGGAATCTGCGTGGATCCACAAATTTCCACCCACCCCGCGTTCCCCAAAGTCCTACAAGAAAAATGGTACCTCACTTGTGCGGGTCGGCCTAGTGCCCGCGACAGGAAACGGCGCAAAACGCAACGTGGTTTTGCAGCGAAAAATGACCCTTTTTTGGCAAAGTGACTAGCTGTAGATTTTGAACCCTAGCCCTGCCGGCACCTAGGGAAACCTAGCAAACCTATACATTTTTGAAAACTAGACACCCAGGGGAATCCAGGATGGGGTGACTTGACTGCCTCCCACCATGGTCTGTTACCCAGAATCCCTTGCAAACATAAAAAATTGACAAAAAAAACACATTTTCCCCACATTTCTGTGATGGAAAGTTCTGGAATCTGCGTGGATCCACAAATTTCCACCCACCCCGCGTTCCCCAAAGTCCTACGAGAAAAATGGTACCTCACTTGTGCGGGTCGGCCTAGTGCCCGCGACAGGAAACGGCGCAAAACACAACGTGGTTTTGCAGTGAAAAATGACCCTTTTTTTGGCAAAGTGACTAGCTGTAGATTTTGAACCCTAGCCCTGCCGGCACCTAGGGAAACCTAGCAAACCTATACATTTTTGAAAACTAGACACCCAGGGGAATCCAGGATGGGGTGACTTGACTGCCTCCCACCATGGTCTGTTACCCAGAATCCCTTGCAAACGTAAAAAATTGACAAAAAAAACACATTTTCCCCACATTTCTGTGATGGAAAGTTCTGAAATCTGCGTGGATCCACAAATTTCCACCAACCCCGCCTTCCCCAAAGTCCTACGAGAAAAATGGTACCTCACTTGTGCGGGTCGGCATAGTGCCCGCGACAGGAAACGGCGCAAAACGCAACGTGGTTTTGCAGTGAAAAATGACCCTTTTTTTGGCAAAGTGACTAGCTGTAGATTTTGAACCCTAGCCCTGCCGGCACCTAGGGAAACCTAGCAAACCTATACATTTTTGAAAACTAGACACCCAGGGGAATCCAGGATGGGGTGACTTGACTGCCTCCCACCATGGTCTGTTACCCAGAATCCCTTGCAAACGTAAAAAATTGACAAAAAAAACACATTTTCCCCACATTTCTGTGATGGAAAGTTCTGGAATCTGCGTGGATCCACAAATTTCCACCCACCCCGCGTTCCCCAAAGTCCTACGAGAACAATGATACCTCACTTGTGCGGGTCGGCCTAGTGCCCGCGACAGGAAACGGCGCAAAACGCAACGTGGTTTTGCAGTGAAAAATGACCCTTTTTTTGGCAAAGTGACTAGCTGTAGATTTTGAACCCTAGCCCTGCCGGCACCTAGGGAAACCTAGCAAACCTATACATTTTTGAAAGCTAGACACCCAGGGGAATCCAGGATGGGGTGACTTGACTGCCTCCCACCATGGTCTGTTACCCAGAATCCCTTGCAAACGTAAAAAATTGACAAAAAAAACACATTTTCCCCACATTTCTGTGATGGAAAGTTCTGGAATCTGCGTGGATCCACAAATTTCCACCCACCCCGCGTTCCCCAAAGTCCTACGAGAAAAATGGTACCTCACTTGTGCGGGTCGGCCTAGTGCCCGCGACAGGAAACGGCGCAAAACGCAACGTGGTTTTGCAGTGAAAAATGACCCTTTTTTTGGCAAAGTGACTAGCTGTAGATTTTGAACCCTAGCCCTGCCGGCACCTAGGGAAACCTAGCAAACCTATACATTTTTGAAAACTAGACACCCATGGGAATCCAGGATGGGGTGACTTGACTGCCTCCCACCATGGTCTGTTACCCAGAATCCCTTGCAAACGTAAAAAATTGACAAAAAAAAACACATTTAACCCACATTTCTGTGATGGAAAGTTCTGGAATCTGCGTGGATCCACAAATTTCCACCCACCCCGCGTTCCCCAAAGTCCTACGAGAAAAATGGTACCTCACTTGTGCGGGTCGGCCTAGTGCCCGCGACAGGAAACGGCGCAAAACGCAACGTGGTTTTGCAGCGAAAAATGACCCTTTTTTTGGCAAAGTGACTAGCTGTAGATTTTGAACCCTAGCCCTGCCGGCACCTAGGGAAACCTAGCAAACCTATACATTTTTGAAAACTAGACACCCAGGGGAATCCAGGATGGGGTGACTTGACTGCCTCCCACCATGGTCTGTTACCCAGAATCCCTTGCAAACGTAAAAAATTGACAAAAAAAACACATTTTCCCCACATTTCTGTGATGGAAAGTTCTGGAATCTGCGTGGATCCACAAATTTCCACCCACCCCGCGTTCCCCAAAGTCCTACAAGAAAAATGGTACCTCACTTGTGCGGGTCGGCCTAGTGCCCGCGACAGGAAACGGCGCAAAACGCAACGTGGTTTTGCAGCGAAAAATGACCCTTTTTTGGCAAAGTGACTAGCTGTAGATTTTGAACCCTAGCCCTGCCGGCACCTAGGGAAACCTAGCAAACCTATACATTTTTGAAAACTAGACACCCAGGGGAATCCAGGATGGGGTGACTTGACTGCCTCCCACCATGGTCTGTTACCCAGAATCCCTTGCAAACATAAAAAATTGACAAAAAAAACACATTTTCCCCACATTTCTGTGATGGAAAGTTCTGGAATCTGCGTGGATCCACAAATTTCCACCCACCCCGCGTTCCCCAAAGTCCTACGAGAAAAATGGTACCTCACTTGTGCGGGTCAGCATAGTGCCCGCGACAGGAAACGGCGCAAAACGCAACGTGGTTTTGCAGTGAAAAATGACCCTTTTTTTGGCAAAGTGACTAGCTGTAGATTTTGAACCCTAGCCCTGCCGGCACCTAGGGAAACCTAGCAAACCTATACATTTTTGAAAACTAGACACCCAGGGGAATCCAGGATGGGGTGACTTGACTGCCTCCCACCATGGTCTGTTACCCAGAATCCCTTGCAAACGTAAAAAATTGACAAAAAAAACACATTTTCCCCACATTTCTGTGATGGAAAGTTCTGGAATCTGCGTGGATCCACAAATTTCCACCCACCCCGCGTTCCCCAAAGTCCTACGAGAAAAATGGTACCTCACTTGTGCGGGTCGGCCTAGTGCCCGTGACAGGAAACGGCGCAAAACGCAACGTGGTTTTGCAGCGAAAAATGACCCTTTTTTTGGCAAAGTGACTAGTTGTAGATTTTGAACCCTAGCCCTGCCGGCACCTAGGGAAACCTAGCAAACCTATACATTTTTGAAAACTAGACACCCAGGGGAATCCAGGATGGGGTGACTTGACTGCCTCCCACCATGGTCTGTTACCCAGAATCCCTTGCAAAGGTAAAAAATTGACAAAAAAAACACATTTTCCCCACATTTCTGTGATGGGAAGTTCTGGAATCTGCGTGGATCCACAAATTTCCACCCACCCCGCCTTCCCCAAAGTCCTACGAGAAAAATGGTACCTCACTTGTGCGGGTCGGCATAGTGCCCGCGACAGGAAACGGCGCAAAACGCAACGTGGTTTTGCAGTGAAAAATGACCCTTTTTTTGGCAAAGTGACTAGCTGTAGATTTTGAACCCTAGCCCTGCCGGCACCTAGGGAAACCTAGCAAACCTATACATTTTTGAAAACTAGACACCCAGGGGAATCCAGGATGGGGTGACTTGACTGCCTCCCACCATGGTCTGTTACCCAGAATCCCTTGCAAACGTAAAAAATTGACAAAAAAACCACATTTTCCCACATTTCTGTGATGGAAAGTTCTGGAATCTGCGTGGATCCACAAATTTCCACCCACCCCGCGTTCCCCAAAGTCCTACGAGAAAAATGATACCTCACTTGTGCGGGTCGGCCTAGTGCCCGCGACAGGAAACGGCGCAAAACGCAACGTGGTTTTGCAGTGAAAAATGACCCTTTTTTTGGCAAAGTGACTAGCTGTAGATTTTGAACCCTAGCCCTGCCGGCACCTAGGGAAACCTAGCAAACCTATACATTTTTGAAAGCTAGACACCCAGGGGAATCCAGGATGGGGTGACTTGACTGCCTCCCACCATGGTCTGTTACCCAGAATCCCTTGCAAAGGTAAAAAATTGACAAAAAAAACACATTTTCCCCACATTTCTGTGATGGGAAGTTCTGGAATCTGCGTGGATCCACAAATTTCCACCCACCCTGCGTTCCCCAAAGTCCTACGAAAAAAATGGTACCTCACTTCTGCGGGTCGGCCTAGTGCCCACGACAGGAAACGGCGCAAAACGCAACGTGGTTTTGCAGTGAAAAATGACCCTTTTTTTGGCAAAGTGACTAGCTGTAGATTTTGAACCCTAGCCCTGCCGGCACCTAGGGAAACCTAGCAAACCTATACATTTTTGAAAACTAGACACCCAGGGGAATCCAGGATGGGGTGACTTGACTGCCTCCCACCATGGTCTGTTACCCAGAATCCCTTGCAAACGTAAAAAATTGACAAAAAAAAACACATTTTCCCCACATTTCTGTGATGGAAAGTTCTGGAATCTGCGTGGATCCACAAATTTCCACCCACCCCGCGTTCCCCAAAGTCCTACGAGAAAAATGGTACCTCACTTGTGCGGGTCGGCCTAGTGCCCGCGACAGGAAACGGCGCAAAACGCAACGTGGTTTTGCAGCGAAAAATGACCCTTTTTTTGGCAAAGTGACTAGCTGTAGATTTTGAACCCTAGCCCTGCCGGCACCTAGGGAAACCTAGCAAACCTATACATTTTTGAAAACTAGACACCCAGGGGAATCCAGGATGGGGTGATTTGACTGCCTCCCACCATGGTCTGTTACCCAGAATCCCTTGCAAACGTAAAAAATTGACAAAAAAACACATTTTCCCCACATTTCTGTGATGGAAAGTTCTGGAATCTGTGTGGATCCACAAATTTCCACCCACCCCGCGTTCCCCAAAGTCCTACAAGAAAAATGGTACCTCACTTGTGCGGGTCGGCCTAGTGCCCGCGTCAGGAAACGGCGCAAAACGCAACGTGGTTTTGCAGCGAAAAATGACCCTTTTTTTGGCAAAGTGACTAGCTGTAGATTTTGAACCCTAGCCCTGCCGGCACCTAGGGAAACCTAGCAAACCTATACATTTTTGAAAACTAGACACCCAGGGGAATCCAGGATGGGGTGACTTGACTGCCTCCCACCATGGTCTGTTACCCAGAATCCCTTGCAAACATAAAAAATTGACAAAAAAAACACATTTTCCCCACATTTCTGTGATGGAAAGTTCTGGAATCTGCGTGGATCCACAAATTTCCACCCACCCCGCGTTCCCCAAAGTCCTACGAGAAAAATGGTACCTCACTTGTGCGGGTCGGCATAGTGCCCGCGACAGGAAACGGCGCAAAACGCAACGTGGTTTTGCAGTGAAAAATGACCCTTTTTTTGGCAAAGTGACTAGCTGTAGATTTTGAACCCTAGCCCTGCCGGCACCTAGGGAAACCTAGCAAACCTATACATTTTTGAAAACTAGACACCCAGGGGAATCCAGGATGGGGTGACTTGACTGCCTCCCACCATGGTCTGTTACCCAGAATCCCTTGCAAACGTAAAAAATTGACAAAAAAAACACATTTTCCCCACATTTCTGTGATGGAACGTTCTGGAATCTGCGTGTATCCACAAATTTCCACCCACCCCGCGTTCCCCAAAGTCCTACGAGAAAAATGGTACCTCACTTGTGCGGGTCGGCCTAGTGCCCGCGACAGGAAACGGCGCAAAACGCAACGTGGTTTTGCAGCGAAAAATGACCCTTTTTTTGGCAAAGTGACTAGTTGTAGATTTTGAACCCTAGCCCTGCCGGCACCTAGGGAAACCTAGCAAACCTATACATTTTTGAAAACTAGACACCCAGGGGAATCCAGGATGGGGTGACTTGACTGCCTCCCACCATGGTCTGTTACCCAGAATCCCTTGCAAACGTAAAAAATTGACAAAAAACAACACATTTTCCCCACATTTCTGTGATGGAAAGTTCTGGAATCTGCGTGGATCCACAAACTCCCACCCACCCCGCGTTCCCCAAAGTCCTACGAGAAAAATGGTACCTCACTTGTGCGGGTCGGCCTAGTGCCCGCGGCAGGAAACGGAGCAAAACGCAACGTGGTTTTGCAGTGAAAAATGACCCTTTTTTTGGCAAAGTGACTAGCTGTAGATTTTGAACCCTAGCCCTGCCAGCACCTAGGGAAAACTAGCAAACCTATACATTTGTGAAAACTAGACACCCAGGGGAATCCAGGATGGGGTGACTTGACTGCCTCCCACCATGGTCTGTTACCCAGAATCCCTTGCAAACGTAAAAAATTGACAAAAAAAACACATTTTCCCCACATTTCTGTGATGGAAAGTTCTGGAATCTGCGTGGATCCACAAATTTCCACCCACCCCGCGTTCCCCAAAGTCCTACGAGAAAAATGGTACCTCACTTGTGTGGGTCGGCCTAGTGCCCGCGACAGGAAACAGCGCAAAATGCAACGTGGTTTTGCAGTGAAAAATGACCCTTTTTTTGGCAAAGTGACTAGCTGTAGATTTTGAACCCTAGCCCTGCCGGCACCTAGGGAAACCTAGCAAACCTATCCATTTTTGAAAACTAGACACCCAGGGGAATCCAGGATGGGGTGACTTGACTGCCTCCCACCATGGTCTGTTACCCAGAATCCCTTGCAAACGTAAAAAATTGACAAAAAAACCACATTTTCCCCACATTTCTGTGATGGAAAGTTCTGGAATCTGCGTGGATCCACAAATTTCCACCCACCCCGCGTTCCCCAAAGTCCTACGAGAAAAATGGTACCTCACTTGTGCGGGTCGGCCTAGTGCCCGCGACAGGAAACGGCGCAAAACGCAACGTGGTTTTGCAGTGAAAAATGACCCTTTTTTTGGCAAAGTGACTAGCTGTAGATTTTGAACCTTAGCCCTGCCGGCACCTAGGGAAACCTAGCAAACCTATACATTTTTGAAAACTAGACACCCAGGGGAATCCAGGATGGGGTGACTTGACTGCCTCCCACCATGGTCTGTTACCCAGAATCCCTTGCAAACATAAAAAATTGACAAAAAAAACACATTTTCCCCACATTTCTGTGATGGAAAGTTCTGAAATCTGCGTGGATCCACAAATTTCCACCCACCCCGCCTTCCCCAAAGTCCTACGAGAAAAATGGTACCTCACTTGTGCGGGTCGGCATAGTGCCCGCGACAGGAAACGGCGCAAAACGCAACGTGGTTTTGCAGTGAAAAATGACCCTTTTTTTGGCAAAGTGACTAGCTGTAGATTTTGAACCCTAGCCCTGCCGGCACCTAGGGAAACCTAGCAAACCTATACATTTTTGAAAACTAGACACCCAGGGGAATCCAGGATGGGGTGACTTGACTGCCTCCCACCATGGTCTGTTACCCAGAATCCCTTGCAAACGTAAATAATTGACAAAAAAAACACATTTTCCCCACATTTCTGTGATGGAAAGTTCTGGAATCTGCGTGGATCCACAAATTTCCACCCACCCCGCGTTCCCCAAAGTCCTACGAGAAAAATGGTACCTCACTTGTGCGGGTCGGCCTAGTGCCCGCGACAGGAAACGGCGCAAAATGCAACGTGGTTTTGCAGCGAAAAATGACCCTTTTTTTGGCAAAGTGACTAGCTGTAGATTTTGAACCCTAGCCCTGCCGGCACCTAGGGAAACCTAGCAAACCTATACATTTTTGAAAACTAGACACCCAGGGGAATCCAGGATGGGGTGATTTGACTGCCTCCCACCATGGTCTGTTACCCAGAATCCCTTGCAAACGTAAAAAATTGACAAAAAAAACACATTTTCCCCACATTTCTGTGATGGAAAGTTCTGGAATCTGTGTGGATCCACAAATTTCCACCCACCCCGCGTTCCCCAAAGTCCTACAAGAAAAATGGTACCTCACTTGTGCGGGTCGGCCTAGTGCCCGCGTCAGGAAACGGCGCAAAACGCAACGTGGTTTTGCAGCGAAAAATGACCCTTTTTTTGGCAAAGTGACTAGCTGTAGATTTTGAACCCTAGCCCTGCCGGCACCTAGGGAAACCTAGCAAACCTATACATTTTTGAAAACTAGACACCCAGGGGAATCCAGGATGGGGTGACTTGACTGCCTCCCACCATGGTCTGTTACCCAGAATCCCTTGCAAACATAAAAAAATGACAAAAAAAACACATTTTCCCCACATTTCTGTGATGGAAAGTTCTGGAATCTGCGTGGATCCACAAATTTCCACCCACCCCGCGTTCCCCAAAGTCCTACGAGAAAAATGGTACCTCACTTGTGCGGGTCGGCATAGTGCCCGCGACAGGAAACGGCGCAAAACGCAACGTGGTTTTGCAGTGAAAAATGACCCTTTTTTTGGCAAAGTGACTAGCTGTAGATTTTGAACCCTAGCCCTGCCGGCACCTAGGGAAACCTAGCAAACCTATACAATTTTGAAAACTAGACACCCAGGGGAATCCAGGATGGGGTGACTTGACTGCCTCCCACCATGGTCTGTTACCCAGAATCCCTTGCAAACGTAAAAAATTGACAAAAAAAACACATTTTCCCCACATTTCTGTGATGGAACGTTCTGGAATCTGCGTGTATCCACAAATTTCCACCCACCCCGCGTTCCCCAAAGTCCTACGAGAAAAATGGTACCTCACTTGTGCGGGTCGGCCTAGTGCCCGCGACAGGAAACGGCGCAAAACGCAACGTGGTTTTGCAGCGAAAAATGACCCTTTTTTTGGCAAAGTGACTAGTTGTAGATTTTGAACCCTAGCCCTGCCGGCACCTAGGGAAACCTAGCAAACCTATACATTTTTGAAAACTAGACACCCAGGGGAATCCAGGATGGGGTGACTTGACTGCCTCCCACCATGGTCTGTTACCCAGAATCCCTTGCAAACGTAAAAAATTGACAAAAAACAACACATTTTCCCCACATTTCTGTGATGGAAAGTTCTGGAATCTGCGTGGATCCACAAACTCCCACCCACCCCGCGTTCCCCAAAGTCCTACGAGAAAAATGGTACCTCACTTGTGCGGGTCGGCCTAGTGCCCGCGGCAGGAAACGGAGCAAAACGCAACGTGGTTTTGCAGTGAAAAATGACCCTTTTTTTGGCAAAGTGACTAGCTGTAGATTTTGAACCCTAGCCCTGCCAGCACCTAGGGAAAACTAGCAAACCTATACATTTGTGAAAACTAGACACCCAGGGGAATCCAGGATGGGGTGACTTGACTGCCTCCCACCATGGTCTGTTACCCAGAATCCCTTGCAAACGTAAAAAATTGACAAAAAAAACACATTTTCCCCACATTTCTGTGATGGAAAGTTCTGGAATCTGCGTGGATCCACAAATTTCCACCCACCCCGCGTTCCCCAAAGTCCTACGAGAAAAATGGTACCTCACTTGTGTGGGTCGGCCTAGTGCCCGCGACAGGAAACAGCGCAAAATGCAACGTGGTTTTGCAGTGAAAAATGACCCTTTTTTTGGCAAAGTGACTAGCTGTAGATTTTGAACCCTAGCCCTGCCGGCACCTAGGGAAACCTAGCAAACCTATCCATTTTTGAAAACTAGACACCCAGGGGAATCCAGGATGGGGTGACTTGACTGCCTCCCACCATGGTCTGTTACCCAGAATCCCTTGCAAACGTAAAAAATTGACAAAAAAACCACATTTTCCCCACATTTCTGTGATGGAAAGTTCTGGAATCTGCGTGGATCCACAAATTTCCACCCACCCCGCGTTCCCCAAAGTCCTACGAGAAAAATGGTACCTCACTTGTGCGGGTCGGCCTAGTGCCCGCGACAGGAAACGGCGCAAAACGCAACGTGGTTTTGCAGTGAAAAATGACCCTTTTTTTGGCAAAGTGACTAGCTGTAGATTTTGAACCCTAGCCCTGCCGGCACCTAGGGAAACCTAGCAAACCTATACATTTTTGAAAACTAGACACCCAGGGGAATCCAGGATGGGGTGACTTGACTGCCTCCCACCATGGTCTGTTACCCAGAATCCCTTGCAAACATAAAAAATTGACAAAAAAAACACATTTTCCCCACATTTCTGTGATGGAAAGTTCTGAAATCTGCGTGGATCCACAAATTTCCACCCACCCCGCCTTCCCCAAAGTCCTACGAGAAAAATGGTACCTCACTTGTGCGGGTCGGCATAGTGCCCGCGACAGGAAACGGCGCAAAACGCAACGTGGTTTTGCAGTGAAAAATGACCCTTTTTTTGGCAAAGTGACTAGCTGTAGATTTTGAACCCTAGCCCTGCCGGCACCTAGGGAAACCTAGCAAACCTATACATTTTTAAAAACTAGACACCCAGGGGAATCCAGGATGGGGTGACTTGACTGCCTCCCACCATGGTCTGTTACCCAGAATCCCTTGCAAACGTAAAAAATTGACAAAAAAACCACATTTTCCCACATTTCTGTGATGGAAAGTTCTGGAATCTGCGTGGATCCACAAATTTTCACCCACCCCGCGTTCCCCAAAGTCCTACGAGAAAAATGATACCTCACTTGTGCGGGTCGGCCTAGTGCCCGCGACAGGAAACGGCGCAAAACGCAACGTGGTTTTGCAGTGAAAAATGACCCTTTTTTTGGCAAAGTGACTAGCTGTAGATTTTGAACCCTAGCCCTGCCGGCACCTAGGGAAACCTAGCAAACCTATACATTTTTGAAAGCTAGACACCCAGGGGAATCCAGGATGGGGTGACTTGACTGCCTCCCACCATGGTCTTTTACCCAGAATCCCTTGCAAACGTAAAAAATTGACAAAAAAAACACATTTTCCCCACATTTCTGTGATGGAAAGTTCTGGAATCTGCGTGGATCCACAAATTTCCACCCACCCCGCGTTCCCCAAAGTCCTACGAAAACAATTGGTACCTCACTTGTGCGGGTCGGCCTAGTGCCCGCGACAGGAAACGGCGCAAAACGCAACGTGGTTTTGCAGTGAAAAATGACCCTTTTTTTGGCAAAGTGACTAGCTGTAGATTTTGAACCCTAGCCCTGCCGGCACCTAGGGAAACCTAGCAAACCTATACATTTTTGAAAACTAGACACCCAGGGGAATCCAGGATGGGGTGACTTGACTGCCTCCCACCATGGTCTGTTACCCAGAATCCCTTGCAAACGTAAAAAATTGACAAAAAAAAACACATTTTCCCCACATTTCTGTGATGGAAAGTTCTGGAATCTGCGTGGATCCACAAATTTCCACCCACCCGCGTTCCCCAAAGTCCTACGAGAAAAATGGTACCTCACTTGTGCGGGTCGGCCTAGTGCCCGCGACAGGAAACGGCGCAAAACGCAACGTGGTTTTGCAGCGAAAAATGACCCTTTTTTTGGCAAAGTGACTAGCTGTAGATTTTGAACCCTAGCCCTGCCGGCACCTAGGGAAACCTAGCAAACCTATACATTTTTGAAAACTAGACACCCAGGGGAATCCAGGATGGGGTGATTTGACTGCCTCCCACCATGGTCTGTTACCCAGAATCCCTTGCAAACGTAAAAAATTGACAAAAAAAACACATTTTCCCCACATTTCTGTGATGGAAAGTTCTGGAATCTGCGTGGATCCACAAATTTCCACCCACCCCGTGTTCCCCAAAGTCCTACAAGAAAAATGGTACCTCACTTGTGCGGGTCGGCCTAGTGCCCGCGACAGGAAACGGCGCAAAACGCAACGTGGTTTTGCAGCGAAAAATGACCCTTTTTTTGGCAAAGTGACTAGCTGTAGATTTTGAACCCTAGCCCTGCCGGCACCTAGGGAAACCTAGCAAACCTATACATTTTTGAAAACTAGACACCCAGGGGAATCCAGGATGGGGTGACTTGACTGCCTCCCACCATGGTCTGTTACCCAGAATCCCTTGCAAACATAAAAAATTGACAAAAAAAACACATTTTCCCCACATTTCTGTGATGGAAAGTTCTGGAATCTGCGTGGATCCACAAATTTCCACCCACCCCGCGTTCCCCAAAGTCCTACGAGAAAAATGGTACCTCACTTGTGCGGGTCGGCATAGTGCCCGCGACAGGAAACGGCGCAAAACGCAACGTGGTTTTGCAGTGAAAAATGACCCTTTTTTTGGCAAAGTGACTAGCTGTAGATTTTGAACCCTAGCCCTGCCGGCACCTAGGGAAACCTAGCAAACCTATACATTTTTGAAAACTAGACACCCAGGGGAATCCAGGATGGGGTGACTTGACTGCCTCCCACCATGGTCTGTTACCCAGAATCCCTTGCAAACGTAAAAAATTGACAAAAAAAACACATTTTCCCCACATTTCTGTGATGGAAAGTTCTGGAATCTGCGTGGATCCACAAATTTCCACCCACCCCGCGTTCCCCAAAGTCCTACAAGAAAAATGGTACCTCACTTGTGCGGGTCGGCCTAGTGCCCGCGACAGGAAACGGCGCAAAACGCAACGTGGTTTTGCAGCGAAAAATGACCCATTTTTTGGCAAAGTGACTAGCTGTAGATTTTGAACCCTAGCCCTGCCGGCACCTAGGGAAACCTAGCAAACCTATACATTTTTGAAAACTAGACACCCAGGGGAATCCAGGATGGGGTGACTTGACTGCCTCCCACCATGGTCTGTTACCCAGAATCCCTTGCAAACGTAAATAATTGACAAAAAAAACACATTTTCCCCACATTTCTGTGATGGAAAGTTCTGGAATCTGCGTGGATCCACAAATTTCCACCCACCCCGCGTTCCCCAAAGTCCTACGAGAAAAATAGTACCTCACTTGTGCGGGTCGGCCTAGTGCCCGCGACAGGAAACGGCGCAAAACGCAACATGGTTTTACAGTGAAAAATGACCCTTTTTTTGGCAAAGTGACTAGCTGTAGATTTTGAACCCTAGCCCTGCCGGCACCTAGGGAAACCTACCAAACCCACGCATTTCTGAAAACTAGACACCAGGCGGCTTCCAGGGAGGTATGGCTTGCATGGATCCCCCAACGTTTCCTTACCCAGAATCCCCTGCAAACCTCAGTTTTTGCTCAAAAAATCACTTTTTTCACACATTTTGGGGTGGGAAAGTAGTGGCATCACCGGGCTCACACAAATTTACCACCACCCAGCGTTCCCCCAGGTCTCCCGGTAAAAATGGTGCCTCAGTTGTGTGGGAGGCCCAAGTACCCGCGGCAGGCAAGGGCCCAAAACGTAGTGAGGTGACATCAAAATGGCTTATCGCAAAACCACCTGGTTTTGCAAGGGGGGTCACTTTGGTTTTTGGCCCGGTGCGCGGCGGCCATCTAGGGAAACCTACCAAACCCACGCATTTCTGAAAACTAGACACCCGGTGGCTTCCAGGGAGGTATGGCTTGCGTGGATCCCCCAACGTTTCCTTACCCAGAATCCCCTGCAAACCTCAATTTTTGCTCAAAAAATCCCTTTTTTCACACATTTTGGGGTGGGAAAGTAGTGGCATCACCGGGCTCACACAAATTTACCACCACCCAGCGTTCCCCCAGGTCTCCCGGTAAAAATGGTGCCTCAATTGTGTGGGAGGCCCAAGTACCCGCGGCAGGCAAGGGCCCAAAACGTAGTGAGGCGACATCAAAATGGCCTATCGCCAAACCACCTGGTTTTGCAAGGGGGGTCACTTTGGTTTTTGGCCCGGTGCGCGGCGGCCATCTAGGGAAACCTACCAAACCCACGCATTTCTGAAAACTAGACACCCGGCGGCTTCCAGGGAGGTATGGCTTGCGTGGATCCCCAACGTTTCCTTACCCAGAATCCCCTGCAAACCTCAATTTTTGCTCAACAAATCACTTTTTTCACACATTTTGGGGTGGGAAAGTAGTGGCATCACCGGGCTCACACACATTTACCACCACCCAGCGTTCCCCCAGGTCTCCCGGTAAAAATGGTGCCTCACTTGTGTGGGAGGCCCAAGTACCCGCGGCAGGCAAGGGCCCAAAACGTAGTGAGGCGACATCAAAATGGCCTATCGCCAAACCACCTGGTTTTGCAAGGGGGGTCACTTTGGTTTTTGGCCCGGTGCGCGGCGGCCATCTAGGGAAACCTACCAAACCCATGCATTTCTGAAAACTAGACACCCGGCGGCTTCCAGGGAGGTATGGCTTGCGTGGATCCCCCAACGTTTCCTTACCCAGAATCCCCTGCAAACCTCAATTTTTGCTCAAAAAATCACTTTTTTCACACATTTTGGGGTGGGAAAGTAGTGGCATCACCGGGCTCACACAAATTTACCACCACCCAGCGTTCCCCCAGGTCTCCCGGTAAAAATGGTGCCTCACTTGTGTGGGAGGCCCAAGTACCCGCGGCAGGCAAGGGCCCAAAACGTAGTGAGGCGACATCAAAATGGCCTATCGCCAAACCACCTGGTTTTGCAAGGGGGGTCACTTTGGTTTTTGGCCCGGTGTGCGGCGGCCATCTAGGGAAACCTACCAAACCCACGCATTTCTGAAAACTAGACACCCGGCGGCTTCCAGGGAGGTATGGCTTGTGTGGATCCCCCAACGTTTCCTTACCCAGAATCCCCTGCAAACCTCAATTTTTGCTCAAAAAATCACTTTTTTCACACATTTTGGGGTGGGAAAGTAGTGGCATCACCGGGCTCACACACATTTACCACCACCCAGCGTTCCCCCAGGTCTCCCGGTAAAAATGGTGCCTCACTTGTGTGGGAGGCCCAAGTACCCGCGGCAGGCAAGGGCCCAAAACGTAGTGAGGCGACATCAAAATGGCCTATCGCCAAACCACCTGGTTTTGCAAGGGGGGTCACTTTGGTTTTTGGCCCGGTGCGCGGCGGCCATCTAGGGAAACCTACCAAACCCACGCATTTCTGAAAACTAGACACCCGGCGGCTTCCAGGGAGGTATGGCTTGCGTGGATCCCCCAACGTTTCCTTACCCAGAATCCCCTGCAAACCTCAATTTTTGCTCAAAAAATCACTTTTTTCACACATTTTGGGGTGGGAAAGTAGTGGCATCACCGGGCTCACACAAATTTACCACCACCCAGCGTTCCCCCAGGTCTCCCGGTAAAAATGGTGCCTCACTTGTGTGGGAGGCCCAAGTACCCGCGGCAGGCAAGGGCCCAAAACGTAGTGAGGCGACATCAAAATGGCCTATCGCCAAACCACCTGGTTTTGCAAGGGGGGTCACTTTGGTTTTTGGCCCGGTGTGCGGCGGCCATCTAGGGAAACCTACCAAACCCACGCATTTCTGAAAACTAGACACCCGGCGGCTTCCAGGGAGGTATGGCTTGCGTGGATCCCCCAACGTTTCCTTACCCAGAATCCCCTGCAAACCTCAATTTTTGCTCAAAAAATCACTTTTTTCACACATTTTGGGGTGGGAAAGTAGTGGCATCACCGGGCTCACACACATTTACCACCACCCAGCGTTCCCCCAGGTCTCCCGGTAAAAATGGTGCCTCACTTGTGTGGGAGGCCCAAGTACCCGCGGCAGGCAAGGGCCCAAAACGTAGTGAGGCGACATCAAAATGGCCTATCGCCAAACCACCTGGTTTTGCAAGGGGGGTCACTTTGGTTTTTGGCCCGGTGCGCGGCGGCCATCTAGGGAAACCTACCAAACCCACGCATTTCTGAAAACTAGACACCCGGCGGCTTCCAGGGAGGTATGGCTTGCGTGGATCCCCCAACGTTTCCTTACCCAGAATCCCCTGCAAACCTCAATTTTTGCTCAAAAAATCACTTTTTTCACACATTTTGGGGTGGGAAAGTAGTGGCATCACCGGGCTCACACAAATTTACCACCACCCAGCGTTCCCCCAGGTCTCCCGGTAAAAATGGTGCCTCACTTGTGTGGGAGGCCCAAGTACCCGCGGCAGGCAAGGGCCCAAAACGTAGTGAGGCGACATCAAAATGGCCTATCGCCAAACCACCTGGTTTTGCAAGGGGGGTCACTTTGGTTTTTGGCCCGGTGTGCGGCGGCCATCTAGGGAAACCTACCAAACCCACGCATTTCTGAAAACTAGACACCCGGCGGCTTCCAGGGAGGTATGGCTTGCGTGGATCCCCCAACGTTTCCTTACCCAGAATCCCCTGCAAACCTCAATTTTTGCTCAAAAAATCACTTTTTTCACACATTTTGGGGTGGGAAAGTAGTGGCATCACCGGGCTCACACAAATTTACCACCACCCAGCGTTCCCCCAGGTCTCCCGGTAAAAATGGTGCCTCACTTGTGTGGGAGGCCCAAGTACCCGCGGCAGGCAAGGGCCCAAAACGTAGTGAGGTGACATCAAAATGGCTTATCGCAAAACCACCTGGTTTTGCAAGGGGGGTCACTTTGGTTTTTGGCCCGGTGCGCGGCGGCCATCTAGGGAAACCTACCAAACCCATGCATTTCTGAAAACTAGACACCCGGCGGCTTCCAGGGAGGTATGGCTTGCGTGGATCCCCCAACGTTTCCTTACCCAGAATCCCCTGCAAACCTCAATTTTTGCTCAAAAAATCACTTTTTTCACACATTTTGGGGTGGGAAAGTAGTGGCATCACCGGGCTCACACAAATTTACCACCACCCAGCGTTCCCCCAGGTCTCCCGGTAAAAATGGTGCCTCACTTGTGTGGGAGGCCCAAGTACCCGCGGCAGGCAAGGGCCCAAAACGTAGTGAGGCGACATCAAAATGGCCTATCGCCAAACCACCTGGTTTTGCAAGGGGGGTCACTTTGGTTTTTGGCCCGGTGTGCGGCGGCCATCTAGGGAAACCTACCAAACCCACGCATTTCTGAAAACTAGACACCCGGCGGCTTCCAGGGAGGTATGGCTTGCGTGGATCCCCCAACGTTTCCTTACCCAGAATCCCCTGCAAACCTCAATTTTTGCTCAAAAAATCACTTTTTTCACACATTTTGGGGTGGGAAAGTAGTGGCATCACCGGGCTCACACAAATTTACCACCACCCAGCGTTCCCCCAGGTCTCCCGGTAAAAATGGTGCCTCACTTGTGTGGGAGGCCCAAGTACCCGCGGCAGGCAAGGGCCCAAAACGTAGTGAGGCGACATCAAAATGGCCTATCGCCAAACCACCTGGTTTTGCAAGGGGGGTCACTTTGGTTTTTGGCCCGGTGCGCGGCGGCCATCTAGGGAAACCTAGCAAACCCACGCATTTCTGAAAACTAGACACCCGGCGGCTTCCAGGGAGGTATGGCTTGCGTGGATCCCCCAACGTTTCCTTACCCAGAATCCCCTGCAAACCTCAATTTTTGCTCAAAAAATCACTTTTTCACACATTTTGGGGTGGGAAAGTAGTGGCATCACCGGGCTCACACAAATTTACCACCACCCAGCGTTCCCCCAGGTCTCCCGGTAAAAATGGTGCCTCACTTGTGTGGGAGGCCCAAGTACCCGCGGCAGGCAAGGGCCCAAAACGTAGTGAGGCGACATCAAAATGGCCTATCGCCAAACCACCTGGTTTTGCAAGGGGGGTCACTTTCGTTTTTGGCCCGGTGCGCGGCGGCCATTTAGGGAAACCTAGCAAACCCACGCATTTCTGAAAACTAGACACCCGGCGGCTTCCAGGGAGGTATGGCTTGCGTGGATCCCCCAACGTTTCCTTACCCAGAATCCCCTGCAAACCTCAATTTTTGCTCAAAAAATCACTTTTTTCACACATTTTGGGGTGGGAAAGTAGTGGCATCACCGGGCTCACACAAATTTACCACCACCCAGCGTTCCCCCAGGTCTCCCGGTAAAAATGGTGCCTCACTTGTGTGGGAGGCCCAAGTACCCGCGGCAGGCAAGGACAACAAACGTAGTGAGGCGACATCAAAATGGCCTATCGCCAAACCACCTGGTTTTGCAAGGGGGGGTCACTTTGGTTTTTGGCCCGGTGCGCGGCGGCCATCTAAGGAAACCTAGCAAACCCATGCATTTCTGAAAACTAGACACCCGGCCGCTTCCAGGGAGGTATGGCTTGCGTGGATCCCCCAACGTTTCCTTACCCAGAATCCCCTGCAAACCTCAATTTTTGCTCAAAAAATCACTTTTTTCACACATTTTGGGGTGGGAAAGTAGTGGCATCACCGGGCTCACACAAATTTACCACCACCCAGCGTTCCCCCAGGTCTCCCGGTAAAAATGGTGCCTCACTTGTGTGGGAGGCCCAAGTACCCGCGGCAGGCAAGGACAACAAACGTAATGAGGCGACATCAACATTGCCTATCCCAAATGTCGCCTCACTACGTTTGTTGTCCTTGCCTGCCGCGGGTACTTGGGCCTCCCACACAAGTGAGGCACCATTTTTACCGGGAGACCTGGGGGAACGCTGGGTGGTGGTAAATTTGTGTGAGCCCGGTGATGCCACTACTTTCCCACCCCAAAATGTGTGAAAAAAGTGATTTTTTGAGCAAAAATTGAGGTTTGCAGGGGATTCTGGGTAAGGAAACGTTGGGGGATCCACGCAACCATACCTCCCTGGAAGCCGCCGGGTGTCTAGTTTTCAGAAATGCGTGGGTTTGCTAGGTTTCCCTAGATGGCCGCCACGCACCGGGCCAAAAACCAAAGTGACCCCCCTTGCAAAACCAGGTGGTTTGGCGATAGGCCATTTTGATGTCGCCTCACTACGTTTGTTGTCCTTGCCTGCCGCTGGTACTTGGGCCTCCCACACAAGTGAGGCACCATTTTTACCGGGAGACCTGGGGGAACGCTGGGTGGTGGTAAATTTGTGTGAGCCCTGTGAAGCCACTACTTTCCCACCCCAAAATGTGTGAAAAAAGTGATTTTTTGGGCAAAAATTGAGGTTTGCAGGGGATTCTGGGTAAGGAAACGTTGGGGGATCCACGCAAGCCATACCTCCCTGGAAGCCACCGGGTGTCTAGTTTTCAGAAATGCATGGGTTTGGTAGGTTTCCCTAGATGGCCGCCGCGCACCGGGCCAAAAACCAAAGTGACCCCCCTTGCAAAACCAGGTGGTTTGGCGATAGGCCATTTTGATGTCGCCTCACTACGTTTTGGGCCCTTGTCTGCCGCGGGTACTTGGGCCTCCCACACAAGTGAGGCACCATTTTTACCGGGAGACCTGGGGGAACGCTGGGTGGTGGTAAATTTGTGTGAGCTCGGTGATGCCACTACTTTCCCACCCCAAAATGTGTGAAAAAAGTGATTTTTTAAGCAAAAATTGAGGTTTGCAGGGGATTCTGGGTAAGGAAACGTTGGGGGATCCATGCAAGCCATACCTCCCTGGAAGCCGCCGGGTGTCTAGTTTTCAGAAATGCATGGGTTTGGTAGGTTTCCCTAGATGACCGCCACGCACCGGGCCAAAAACCAAAGTGACCCCCCTTGCAAAACCAGGTGGTTTTGCGATAGGCCATTTTGATGTCGCCTCACTACGTTTTGGGCCCTTGCCTGCCGCGGGTACTTGGGCCTCCCACACAAGTGAGGCACCATTTTTACCGGGAGACCTGGGGGAACGCTGGGTGGTGGTAAATTTGTGTGAGCCCGGTGATGCCACTACTTTCCCACCCCAAAATGTGTGAAAAAAGTGATTTTTTGAGCAAAAATTGAGGTTTGCAGGGGATTCTGGGTAAGGAAACGTTGGGGGATCCACGCAAGCCATACCTCCCTGGAAGCCGCCGGGTGTCTAGTTTTCAGAAATGCATGGGTTTGCTAGGTTTCCCTAGATGGCCGCCGCGCACCGGGCCAAAAACCAAAGTGACCCCCCTTGCAAAACCAGGTGGTTTGGCGATAGGCCATTTTGATGTCGCCTCACTACGTTTTGGGCCCTTGCCTGCCACGGGTACTTGAGCCTCCCACACAAGTGAGGCACCATTTTTACCGGGAGACCTGGGGGAACACTGGGTGGTGGTAAATTTGTGTGAGCCTGGTGATGCCACTACTTTCCCACCCCAAAATGTGTGAAAAAAGTGATTTTTTGAGCAAAAATTGAGGTTTGCAGGGGATTCTGGGTAAGGAAACGTTGGGGGATCCACGCAAGCCATACCTCCCTGGAAGCCGCCGGGTGTCTAGTTTTCAGAAATGCGTGGGTTTGGTAGGTTTCCCTAGATGGCCGCCACGCACCGGGCCAAAAACCAAAGTGACCCCCCTTGCAAAACCAGGTGGTTTTGCGATAGGCCATTTTGATGTCGCCTCACTACGTTTTGGGCCCTTGCCTGCCGCGGGTACTTGGGCCTCCCACACAAGTGAGGCACCATTTTTACCGGGAGACCTGGGGGAACGCTGGGTGGTGGTAAATTTGTGTGAGCCCGGTGATGCCACTACTTTCCCACCCCAAAATGTGTGAAAAAAGTGATTTTTTGAGCAAAAATTGAGGTTTGCAGGGGATTCTGGGTAAGGAAACGTTGGGGGATCCACGCAAGCCATACCTCCCTGGAAGCCGCCGGGTGTCTAGTTTTCAGAAATGCATGGGTTTGCTAGGTTTCCCTAGATGGCCGCCGCGCACCGGGCCAAAAACCAAAGTGACCCCCCTTGCAAAACCAGGTGGTTTGGCGATAGGCCATTTTGATGTCGCCTCACTACGTTTTGGGCCCTTGCCTGCCGCGGGTACTTGAGCCTCCCACACAAGTGAGGCACCATTTTTACCGGGAGACCTGGGGGAACGCTGGGTGGTGGTAAATTTGTGTGAGCCCGGTGATGCCACTACTTTCCCACCCCAAAATGTGTGAAAAAAGTGATTTTTTGAGCAAAAATTGAGGTTTGCAGGGGATTCTGGGTAAGGAAACGTTGGGGGATCCACGCAAGCCATACCTCCCTGGAAGCCGCCGGGTGTCTAGTCTTCAGAAATGCGTGGGTTTGCTAGGTTTCCCTAGATGGCCGCCGCGCACCGGGCCAAAAACCAAAGTGACCCCCTTTGCAAAACCAGGTGGTTTGGCGATAGGCCATTTTGATGTCGCCTCACTACGTTTTGGGCCCTTGCCTGCCGCGGGTACTTGGGCCTCCCACACAAGTGAGGCACCATTTTTACCGGGAGACCTGGGGGAACGCTGGGTGGTGGTAAATTTGTGTGAGCCCGGTGATGCCACTACTTTCCCACCCCAAAATGTGTGAAAAAAGTGATTTTTTGAGCAAAAATTGAGGTTTGCAGGGGATTCTGGGTAAGGAAACGTTGGGGGATCCACGCAAGCCATACCTCCCTGGAAGCCGCCGGGTGTCTAGTTTTCAGAAATGCATGGGTTTGGTAGGTTTCCCTAGATGGCCGCCACGCACCGGGCCAAAAACCAAAGTGACCCCCCTTGCAAAACCAGGTGGTTTTGCGATAGGCCATTTTGATGTCGCCTCACTACGTTTTGGGCCCTTGCCTGCCGCGGGTACTTGGGCCTCCCACACAAGTGAGGCACCATTTTTACCGGGAGACCTGGGGGAACGCTGGGTGGTGGTAAATTTGTGTGAGCCCGGTGATGCCACTACTTTCCCACCCCAAAATGTGTGAAAAAAGTGATTTTTTGAGCAAAAATTGAGGTTTGCAGGGGATTCTGGGTAAGGAAACGTTGGGGGATCCACGCAAGCCATACCTCCCTGGAAGCCACCGGGTTTCTAGTTTTCAGAAATGCATGGGTTTGGTAGGTTTCCCTAGATGGCCGCCGCGCACCGGGCCAAAATCCAAAGTGACCCCCCTTGCAAAACCAGGTGGTTTGGCGATAGGCCATTTTGATGTCGCCTCACTACGTTTTGGGCCCTTGCCTGCCGCGGGTACTTGGGCCTCCCACACAAGTGAGGCACCATTTTTACCAGGAGACCTGGGGGAATGCTGGGTGGTGGTAAATTTGTGTGAGCCCGGTGATGCCACTACTTTCCCACCCCAAAATGTGTGAAAAAAGTGATTTTTTGAGCAAAAATTGAGGTTTGCAGGGGATTCTGGGTAAGGAAACGTTGGGGGATCCACGCAAGCCATACCTCCCTGGAAGCCGCCGGGTGTCTAGTTTTCAGAAATGCGTGGGTTTGGTAGGTTTCCCTAGATGGCCGCCGCGCACCGGGCCAAAAACCAAAGTGACCCCCCTTGCAAAACCAGGTGGTTTGGCGATAGGCCATTTTGATGTCGCCTCACTACGTTTTGGGCCCTTGTCTGCCGCGGGTACTTGGGCCTCCCACACAAGTGAGGCACCATTTTTACCGGGAGACCTGGGGGAACGCTGGGTGGTGGTAAATTTGTGTGAGCTCGGTGATGCCACTACTTTCCCACCCCAAAATGTGTGAAAAAAGTGATTTTTTAAGCAAAAATTGAGGTTTGCAGGGGATTCTGGGTAAGGAAACGTTGGGGGATCCACGCAAGCCATACCTCCCTGGAAGCCGCCGGGTGTCTAGTTTTCAGAAATGCATGGGTTTGGTAGGTTTCCCTAGATGGCCGCCACGCACCGGGCCAAAAACCAAAGTGACCCCCCTTGCAAAACCAGGTGGTTTTGCGATTGGCCATTTTGATGTCGCCTCACTACGTTTTGGGCCCTTGCCTGCCGCGGGTACTTGGGCCTCCCACACAAGTGAGGCACCATTTTTACCGGGAGACCTGGGGGAACGCTGGGTGGTGGTAAATTTGTGTGAGCCCGGTGATGCCACTACTTTCCCACCCCAAAATGTGTGAAAAAAGTGATTTTTTGAGCAAAAATTGAGGTTTGCAGGGGATTCTGGGTAAGGAAACGTTGGGGGATCCACGCAAGCCATACCTCCCTGGAAGCCGCCGGGTGTCTAGTTTTCAGAAATGCATGGGTTTGCTAGGTTTCCCTAGATGGCCGCCGCGCACCGGGCCAAAAACCAAAGTGACCCCCCTTGCAAAACCAGGTGGTTTGGCGATAGGCCATTTTGATGTCGCCTCACTACGTTTTGGGCCCTTGCCTGCCGCGGGTACTTGAGCCTCCCACACAAGTGAGGCACCATTTTTACCGGGAGACCTGGGGGAACGCTGGGTGGTGGTAAATTTGTGTGAGCCCGGTGATGCCACTACTTTCCCACCCCAAAATGTGTGAAAAAAGTGATTTTTTGAGCAAAAATTGAGGTTTGCAGGGGATTCTGGGTAAGGAAACGTTGGGGGATCCACGCAAGCCATACCTCCCTGGAAGCCGCCGGGTGTCTAGTTTTCAGAAATGCATGGGTTTGCTAGGTTTCCCTAGATGGCCGCCGCGCACCGGGCCAAAAACCAAAGTGACCCCCCTTGCAAAACCAGGTGGTTTGGCGATAGGCCATTTTGATGTCGCCTCACTACGTTTTGGGCCCTTGCCTGCCGCGGGTACTTGAGCCTCCCACACAAGTGAGGCACCATTTTTACCAGGAGACCTGGGGGAACGCTGGGTGGTGGTAAATTTGTGTGAGCCCGGTGATGCCACTACTTTCCCACCCCAAAATGTGTGAAAAAAGTGATTTTTTGAGCAAAAATTGAGGTTTGCAGGGGATTCTGGGTAAGGAAACGTTGGGGGATCCACGCAAGCCATACCTCCCTGGAAGCCGCCGGGTGTCTAGTTTTCAGAAATGCGTGGGTTTGGTAGGTTTCCCTAGATGGCCGCCGCGCACCGGGCCAAAAACCAAAGTGACCCCCGTTGCAAAACCAGGTGGTTTGGCGATAGGCCATTTTGATGTCGCCTCACTACGTTTTGGGCCCTTGTCTGCCGCGGGTACTTGGGCCTCCCACACAAGTGAGGCACCATTTTTACCGGGAGACCTGGGGGAACGCTGGGTGGTGGTAAATTTGTGTGAGCTCGGTGATGCCACTACTTTCCCACCCCAAAATGTGTGAAAAAAGTGATTTTTTAAGCAAAAATTGAGGTTTGCAGGGGATTCTGGGTAAGGAAACGTTGGGGGATCCACGCAAGCCATACCTCCCTGGAAGCCGCCGGGTGTCTAGTTTTCAGAAATGCATGGGTTTGGTAGGTTTCCCTAGATGGCCGCCACGCACCGGGCCAAAAACCAAAGTGACCCCCCTTGCAAAACCAGGTGGTTTTGCGATAGGCCATTTTGATGTCGCCTCACTACGTTTTGGGCCCTTGCCTGCCGCGGGTACTTGGGCCTCCCACACAAGTGAGCCACCATTTTTACCGGGAGACCTGGGGGAACGCTGGGTGGTGGTAAATTTGTGTGAGCCCGGTGATGCCACTACTTTCCCACCCCAAAATGTGTGAAAAAAGTGATTTTTTGAGCAAAAATTGAGGTTTGCAGGGGATTCTGGGTAAGGAAACGTTGGGGGATCCACGCAAGCCATACCTCCCTGGAAGCCGCCGGGTGTCTAGTTTTCAGAAATGCATGGGTTTGCTAGGTTTCCCTAGATGGCCGCCGCGCACCGGGCCAAAAACCAAAGTGACCCCCCTTGCAAAACCAGGTGGTTTGGTGATAGGCCATTTTGATGTCGCCTCACTACGTTTTGGGCCCTTGCCTGCCGCGGGTACTTGAGCCTCCCACACAAGTGAGGCACCATTTTTACCGGGAGACCTGGGGGAACGCTGGGTGGTGGTAAATTTGTGTGAGCCTGGTGATGCCACTACTTTCCCACCCCAAAATGTGTGAAAAAAGTGATTTTTTGAGCAAAAATTGAGGTTTGCAGGGGATTCTGGGTAAGGAAACGTTGGGGGATCCACGCAAGCCATACCTCCCTGGAAGCCGCCGGGTGTCTAGTTTTCAGAAATGCGTGGGTTTGGTAGGTTTCCCTAGATGGCCGCCACGCACCGGGCCAAAAACCAAAGTGACCCCCCTTGCAAAACCAGGTGGTTTTGCGATAGGCCATTTTGATGTCGCCTCACTACGTTTTGGGCCCTTGCCTGCCGCGGGTACTTGGGCCTCCCACACAAGTGAGGCACCATTTTTACCGGGAGACCTGGGGGAACGCTGGGTGGTGGTAAATTTGTGTGAGCCCGGTGATGCCACTACTTTCCCACCCCAAAATGTGTGAAAAAAGTGATTTTTTGAGCAAAAATTGAGGTTTGCAGGGGATTCTGGGTAAGGAAACGTTGGGGGATCCACGCAAGCCATACCTCCCTGGAAGCCGCCGGGTGTCTAGTTTTCAGAAATGCGTGGGTTTGCTAGGTTTCCCTAGATGGCCGCCGCGCACCGGGCCAAAAACCAAAGTGACCCCCCTTGCAAAACCAGGTGGTTTGGCGATAGGCCATTTTGATGTCGCCTCACTACGTTTTGGGCCCTTGCCTGCCGCGGGTACTTGAGCCTCCCACACAAGTGAGGCACCATTTTTACCGGGAGACCTGGGGGAACGCTGGGTGGTGGTAAATTTGTGTGAGCCCGGTGATGCCACTACTTTCCCACCCCAAAATGTGTGAAAAAAGTGATTTTTTGAGCAAAAATTGAGGTTTGCAGGGGATTCTGGGTAAGGAAACGTTGGGGGATCCACGCAAGCCATACCTCCCTGGAAGCCGCCGGGTGTCTAGTTTTCAGAAATGCGTGGGTTTGCTAGGTTTCCCTAGATGGCCGCCGCGCACCGGGCCAAAAACCAAAGTGACCCCCCTTGCAAAACCAGGTGGTTTGGCGATAGGCCATTTTGATGTCGCCTCACTACGTTTTGGGCCCTTGCCTGCCGCGGGTACTTGGGCCTCCCACACAAGTGAGGCACCATTTTTACCGGGAGACCTGGGGGAACGCTGGGTGGTGGTAAATTTGTGTGAGCCCGGTGATGCCACTACTTTCCCACCCCAAAATGTGTGAAAAAAGTGATTTTTTGAGCAAAAATTGAGGTTTGCAGGGGATTCTGGGTAAGGAAACGTTGGGGGATCCACGCAAGCCATACCTCCCTGGAAGCCACCGGGTTTCTAGTTTTCAGAAATGCGTGGGTTTGGTAGGTTTCCCTAGATGGCCGCCGCGCACCGGGCCAAAATCCAAAGTGACCCCCCTTGCAAAACCAGGTGGTTTGGCGATAGGCCATTTTGATGTCGCCTCACTACGTTTTGGGCCCTTGCCTGCCGCGGGTACTTGGGCCTCCCACACAAGTGAGGCACCATTTTTACCAGGAGACCTGGGGGAATGCTGGGTGGTGGTAAATTTGTGTGAGCCCGGTGATGCCACTACTTTCCCACCCCAAAATGTGTGAAAAAAGTGATTTTTTGAGCAAAAATTGAGGTTTGCAGGGGATTCTGGGTAAGGAAACGTTGGGGGATCCACGCAAGCCATACCTCCCTGGAAGCCGCCGGGTGTCTAGTTTTCAGAAATGCGTGGGTTTGGTAGGTTTCCCTAGATGGCCGCCGCGCACCGGGCCAAAAACCAAAGTGACCCCCCTTGCAAAACCAGGTGGTTTGGCGATAGGCCATTTTGATGTCGCCTCACTACGTTTTGGGCCCTTGCCTGCCACGGGTACTTGGGCCTCCCACAGAAGTGAGGCACCATTTTTACCAGGAGACCTGGGGGAACGCTGGGTGGTGGTAAATTTGTGTGAGCCCGGTGATGCCACTACTTTCCCACCCCAAAATGTGTGAAAAAAGTGATTTTTTGAGCAAAAATTGAGGTTTGCAGGGGATTCTGGGTAAGGAAACGTTGGGGGATCCACGCAAGCCATACCTCCCTGGAAGCCGCCGGGTGTCTAGTTTTCAGAAATGCATGGGTTTGGTAGGTTTCCCTAGATGGCCGCCGAGCCCTGGGCAAAAAACCAAAGTAACCCCCCTTGCAAAACCAGATTAACTATTGTTACTACAGCGTGAGAATTTAGGAATAATACTGCAAAGAAAATGTGGCAGACAGTTTGAGGTTTACAGGACAATGGGGATAAAAAATATTTTTCAATTCACTAGAGAGACATCACCATGAACTCCCAAGGGTTTTCGACAATATCTACAGTTGGTGGGTTATTCTTACATGGAAAGTGTACCTTGGCAGAGAAACTAAAGACAAAGATTCCTGCACAACCATCTATTCCTCAAACACACACACATACTGGTTGGATTTGGCACGAGGGCGAGTCATGGTTCAGTGTATTAAATTTTATTAACAAGAGATTTCACAAAAATGAAATGCACTGTCAATAATTAAATTCACAAAAAACCAAACCAATGACTCGCAGCTCGTGAGCTGTAAAGCCACGTCAAGGCACCAACCACTTTACAGGCCATTCACACACCTTTCATACGTGATACAAACAAGACCATTCGCACCACCAGGTACAAAAGCAACACAGTACAAAAATCACCAAAAAGGGACAAGGTACACCCTGCTTCAGAAAGACAAATATTACTGCACAGCCATCTAACCCGCAAGCACACACACATACTGGTTGGATTTGGCACGAGGGTGAGTGATGGTTCAGTAGATAAAATTGTATTAGCAAGTGATTTCACAAAACATGAAATGCACTGGTAATAATTGAAAGGGCGAGAAACTGAACCATTGACTCACAGCTCGTGAGCTGTAAAGCCACGACAAGGCACCAACCTCTTTACAGGCCATTCATACACCTTTCATACGTGTGAGACATACAAAACCATTCACACCGCCAGCCGCGGGCCCATCACATATGAAACTCACACCAGCACACAGCGCCATTCAAGGGCCCATCACTTTCACACGCCCACAATCCAGACACAGCAACTACACAGGCTGAAGGATTGCGTGGAGTGGCACTCAGCTAGCAGTGTGTGTAGTGACCAGCAGAAAGTCACTACTCACACACAGCCAGCCAAGCACCAGTCGACACACACCGCTAGCCAAACGCCAGTCCACGCACACCGCTAGCCAAGCGCCAATCCAGGCACACCGCCATCCAATCGCCAGTCCAGGCACACCGGCAGCCAATCGCCAATCCACCTACACCGCCAGCCAAGCTCCAGTCCACGGACACCACCAGCCAAGCACCAGTCCGCACACACCACCAGTCCACGCACACCGCCAGCCAAGTACCAGTCCACGCACACCGCCAGCCAAGCACCATTCCACGCACACCGCCAGCCAAGCTCCAGTCCACGCACACCACCAGACAAGCTCCAGTCCACGGACACCACCAGCCAAGCTCCAGTCCACGGACACCACCAGCCAAACACTAGTCCGCACACACCACCAGTCCACACACACCGCCAGCCAAGTACCAGTCCACGCACACCGCCAGCCAAGCACCATTCCACGCACACCGCCAGCCAAGCACCATTCCACGCACACCGCCAGCCAAGCACCATTCCACGCACACCACCAGCCACGCACCAGTCCACGCACACCGCCAGTCCATGCACACCGCCAGTCCACGCACACCGTCAGCCAAGCACCATTCCACGCACACCACCAACCAAGTGCCAGTCCACACACACCAACAGCCAAGCGCAAGCCTACACACACCGCCATCACATTTTGGATTTTTTTAGAAAAAAATAAAAACACAAACAAATTGCAAATAGGTACAAATCTTCTAACAGAAAATCAGCAACTAAATACATTGCACTAACACCAACCTTGAAACAGAATCATATTTTCCAAAGAATACAGACCAGGCAGTTCACTTTACCACTCATGAATGTTCCCAGAAATTTTTACGCGTGTGGTACGCTCTGAAACAAGCAGAGAGACACAGTGCAGGATGAGAGGGACAATCGGGGCAGTACATACGACTCTCCTTCCGCAAACCTCTTCGCCAACAGACTCTACATCTCCTACTGGGAAAATCTTTTGCGGGTGTGGGAGGAATGTGATCTGGAAAGTGGCGTTCTTTCAATCTAGCAACATCCTCCACCAGTCCAACTCTAGGAACACTTGCCTGTTCCACTACAACAAGGCTGCCTATTACAGACTCCTGAAACTTAGCAAAAGTCATCTTTGACTCAGGGCAAGAATCCTGGAACACAACAAAAGCATTAAACATTGCCAAGTGGAAAAGATGGATAGCCAACTTCTTGTACCAAATGTAAGCCTTACGAAGAGCAGTGTAAGGTTCCAACCTCTGATCTACTCTGTCAACACCACCCATGTGCCTATTATAGTCTAAAATGCACACAGGTTTGCGCGCTTCAGCGACCTGACCCCAAACAGTCACAGGTGCAGTGCTTTCATCATGGATGGAAGTCAGCATGTAGACATCTCTCCTGTCTGTAAACTTCACAGCAAGAAGCTCCTGGCAACGCAACGCACTGCACTGTCCCCGCACAAGCTTTTGACAAACAAGTTCTTTCGGAAAACCTTTACGGTTACAGCGGATTGTGCCACAAGCAAAAGTGTCCACTTTGGCCAATTCCCTGAACAACCGCACACCAGTGTAGAAGTTATCTACATATAAATGTGGCCTTTGTTAAAAAATCCTCTACCAAGTTCCCAAACAATTTTCTCAGGAGCAGAAACGGACAGAAAGACGACCAATCTGCCCCCAGGGGGGGCAGAAAAGTCTTCTAAATAATTAGGCCGCAAAGGAAGCGACCCTTGCCCAAGGGGTCGCTTCCTACATAAAGAAAAAGACATCCCTGGTGTCTAGTGGGCTTTTCTGCCCCCCCTGGGGGCAGAAACGGGCAGAAAGACGACCGATCTGCCCCAGGGGGGGCAGAAAAGTCTTCTAATTATTTTGCCACCCTAGGAAGCGACCCTTGCCCAAGGGGTCACTTCCTACATAACATAAAAGACATCCCTGGTGTCTAATGGGCTTTTCTGCCCCCCCTGGGGGCATAAACGGGCAGAAAGAAGACCGATCTGCCCCCAGGGGGGGCAGAAAAGTCTTCGAATTATTTTGCCCCCCAAGGAAGCGACCCTTGCCCAAGGGGTCGCTTCCTACATAACGAAATAGACATCCCTGGTGTCTAGTGGGCTTTTCTGCCCCCCCTGGGGGCAGAAACGGGCAGAAAGAAGACCGATCTGCCCCCAGGGGGGGCAGAAAAGTCTTCGAATTATTTGGCCCCCCAAGGAAGTGACCCTTGCCTAAGGGGTCGCTTCCTACATAACATAAACGACATCCCTGGTGTCTAGTGGGCTTTTCTGCCCCCCCTGGGGGCAGAAACGGGCAGAAAGCGGACCGATCTGCCCCCAGGGGGGGCAGAAAAGACTTCGAAAAATTTTGCCACCCTAGGAAGCGACCCTTGCCCAAGGGGTCACTTCCTACATAACATAAAAGACATCCCTGGTGTCTAGTGGGCTTTTCTGCCCCCCCTGGGGGCATAAACGGGCAGAAAGAAGACCGATCTGCCCCCAGGGGGGGCAGAAAAGTCTTCGAATTATTTTGCCCCCCAAGGAAGCGGCCCTTGCCCAAGGGGTCGCTTCCTACATAACGAAAAAGACATCCCTGGTGTCTAGTGGGCTTTTCTGCCCCCCCTGGGGGCAGAAACGGGCAGAAAGACGACCGATCTGCCCCCAGGGGGGGCAGAAAAGTCTTCTAATTATTTTGCCACCCTAGGAAGCGACCCTTGCCCAAGGGGTCACTTCCTACATAACATAAAAGACATCCCTGGTGTCTAGTGGGCTTTTCTGCCCCCCCTGGGCAGAAACGGGCAGAAAGAAGACCGATCTGCCCCCAGGGGGGGCAGAAAAGTCTTCGAATTATTTTGCCCCCCAAGGAAGCGACCCTTGCCCAAGGGGTCGCTTCCTACATAACGAAATAGACATTCCTGGTGTCTAGTGGGCTTTTCTGCCCCCCCTGGGGGCAGAAACGGGCAGAAAGAAGACCGATCTGCCCCCAGGGGGGGGGCAGAAAAGTCTTCGAATTATTTGGCCCCCCAAGGAAGCGACCCTTGCCTAAGGGGTCGCTTCCTACATAACATAAACGACATCCCTGGTGTCTAGTGGGCTTTTCTGCCCCCCCTGGGGGCAGAAACGGGCAGAAAGCGGACCGATCTGCCCCCAGGGGGGGCAGAAAAGACTTCGAAAAATGTTGCACCCCAAGGAAGCGACCCTTGCCTAAGGGGTCGCTTCCCAAATTCCAAGAAACAAATCCCTGGTGTCTAGTGGGGCATCCCTACTGCACGATCGCGACGCTGTGCGCGATCGTGGAGCAGGAATGCCCTGTATTGAGACATCAGGGGAGAGGAAATACTCTTTCCTCTCCCCCGATGCCTCAATACAAAATAAATCACCCCCGCGGCCCTACCGGACAAGGGAACCTACCTGCTGCTGCCTTGGACGCGCTGGAAGAAATGGATTCCAGCGCGTCCAACGCTTCCTGATGACGCCGGCGCGCGCTGTGCGCGCTGACGTCATCAGAAAGCGTGGGGGGGCTCGGGGGTGGCAGCGGAAGCTCTTCCGCTGCCACCCCCATAAGTGGGGGCACGATCGATGCACAAGGGGGGGAGCGCCAGCGCTTCCCCCAGGGGCTGTCCTCATGACGGAACGGTTCCGTCATGAGCACAGCCCAACCGATGCTCATGACGGAACCGTTCCGTCATGAGCATCGAAGGGGTTAATTTAACTATTCCTATTCAACTCTATAATTATTTCTAATATTTGCTATTTACCAAACTTAATTAACATACTACTCCCACTACATACTGAACTTAATTAATTTACTATTCTCAGTCCAATCTATATTTAATTAGGGTAGATGCTGGACACTGAACTTAAATAATTTACTATTCCCACTCTAGTCTATATTTAATTAAGATAAGTGCTGGACACTGAACATAATTAATTTACTATCCTCACTCCAACCTATATTTAATTAGAGTATGTGCTGGACACTGAACTTAATTAATTTACTATTCTCACTCCAACCTATATTTAATTAGAGTATGTGCTGGACACTGAACAGAATTAATTTACTATTCCCACTACAATCTATATTTAATTAAGATAAGTGCTGGACACTGAACTTAATTAATTTACTATTCTCACTCCAAACTATATTAAATTACAGTACGTGCTGGACAATGAACTGAATTAATTTACTATTCCCACTCCACTCTATATTTAATTAAGATAAGTGCTGGACACAGAACTTAATTAATTTACTATTCTCACTCCAACCTATATTAAATTAGGGTAGGTGCTGGACACTGAACTAAATTAATTTACTATTCCCACTCCATTCTATATTAAATTAAAATAAGTGCTGGACACTGAGCTTAATTAATTTACTATTCTCACTCCAAACTATATTAAATTACAGTAGGTGCTGGACAATGAACTTAATTAATTTACTATTCCCACTCCACTCTATATTTAATTAAGATAAGTGCTGGACACTGAACTTAATTAATTTACTATTCTCACTCCAACCTATATTAAATTAGGGTAGGTGCTGGACACTGAACTAAATTAATTTACTATTCCCACTCCAGTCTATATTAAATTAAAATAAGTGCTGGACACTGAACTTAATTAATTTACTATTCTCACTCCAACCTATATTTAATTAGAGTATGTGCTGGACACTGAACTGAATTAATTTACTATTCCCACTCCAATCTATATTTAATAAAGATAAGTGCTGGACACAGAACTTAATTAATTTACTATTCTCACTCCAAACTATATTAAATTACAGTAGGTGCTGGACAATGAACTTAATTAATTTACTATTCCCACTCCACTCTATATTTAATTAAGATAAGTGCTGGACACTGAACTTAATTAATTTACTATTCTCACTCCAACCTATATTAAATTAGGGTAGGTGCTGGACACTGAACTAAATTAATTTACTATTCCCACTCCAGTCTATATAAAATTAAAATAAGTGCTGGACACTGAACTTAAATAATTTCCTATTCTCACTCCAACCTATATTTAATTATAGTATGTGCTGGACACTGAACTGAATTAATTTACTATTCCCACTCCAATCTATATTTAATTAAGATAAGTGCTGGACACTGAACTTAATTAATTTACTATTCTCACTCCAAACCATATTAAATTACAGTAGGTGCTGGACAATGAACTTAATTAATTTACTATTCCCACTCCACTCTATATTTAATTAAGGTAAGTGCTGGACACTGAACTTAATTAATTTACTAATCTCACTCCAACCTATATTAAATTAGGGTAGGTGCTGGACACTGAACTAAATTAATTTACTATTCCCACTCCAGTCTATATAAAATTAAAATAAGTGCTGGACACTGAACTTAATTAATTTCCTATTCTCACTCCAACCTATATTTAATTATAGTATGTGCTGGACACTGAACTGAATTAATTTACTATTCCCACTCTAATATATATTTAATTAAGATAAGTGCTGGACACTGAACTTAATTAATTTACTATTCTCGCTCCAAACTATATTAAATTACAGTAGGTGCTGGACAATGAACTTAATTAATTTACTATTCCCACTCCAGTCTATATTTAACTAAGATAAGTGCTGGACACTGAACTTAATTAATTTACTATTCTCACTCCAACCTATATTAAATTAGGGTAGGTGCTGGACACTGAACTAAAATAATTTACTATTCCCACTCCAGTCTATATTAAATTAAGATAAGTGCTGGACACTAAACTTAATAAATTTAGTATTCTCACTCCAACATATATTTAATTAGAGTATGTGCTGGACACTGAACTGAATTAATTTACTATTCCCACTCCAGTCTATATTTAATTAAGATAAATGCTGGACACTGAACTTAATTAATTTACTATTCTCACTCCAACCTATATTACATTAGAGTAGATGCTGGACAGTTAACTTAATTTATTTACTATTCCCACTCCAATCTATATTTAATTAAGATAAGTGCTGGACACTGAACAAAATTAATTTACTATTCTCACTCCAAACTATATTAAATTACAGTAAGTGCTGGACAATGAAATTAATTAATTTACTATTCCTACTCCAGTCTATATTTCATTAAGATAAGTGCTGGACAGTGAACTTAATTAATTTAATATTCTGACTGAAATGAATATTTAATTATGGGATTTGTTAAAATCTAAAATATATTTAAAATTTCTAAATATTTTTATTTTTTAATTAAAAAATATATAAACATTTTAAAATAACTTCCCACCCTTATCCCCTATAACCCAACATTCCGCTTCTAAAATTATTTGTAACATTCTAAATTAAAGTTACAATTTATAAAAAAAATTTTTTTTTAAATTAACAAATATATAAACATTTTTAAAACACTTCCCACCCTTATCCCCTATTAACCAACATCCCACTCCTAAAATTATTAGTAAAATTCGTAATTTATTTTACATTTTCTAAAAAATTTTTTTTTTTTAAATTAACAAATTTATAAACATTTTTAAAAAACTTCCCACCCTTATTCCCTATAAACCAACATCCCGCTCCTAACAATTTTCCTAAAATTCTAAATTTAATTTACAATTTCTAAATAAATTTTAAAATTTTTTAAACAATATATAAACATTTTTAAAACACTTCCCACCCTTATCCCCTATAAACCAACATCCCGCTCCTAAAATTTTATTTAAAATTCTACATTTAATTTACAATTTCTAAATTAATTTTTTTTTTAAATTAAACAATATATAAACATTTTTAAAACACTTCCCACCCTTATCCCCTATAAACCAACATCCCGCTCCTAAAATTATTTCTAAAATTCTAAATTTAATTTACAATTTCTAAATAAATTATTAAAAAATTCAAACAATATATAAACATTTTTAATACACTTCCCACCCTTATCCCCTATAAACCAACATCCCGCACCTAAAAGTTTTTTTATAATTCTAAATTTAATTTACAATTTCTAAAAATTTAGTTTTAAAAATGTACAAATATATAAACATTTTTAAAACACTTCCCACCCTTATCCCCTATAAACCAACATCCCGCTCTTAAAATTATTTTTAAAATTCTAATTGTAATTTACAATTTCTAAATAATTTTAAAAATAATTCAAACAATATATAAACATTTTTAATACACTTCCCACCCTTATCCCCTATAAACCAACATCCCGCTCCTAAAATTTTTTTTTAAATTCTAAATTTAATTTACAATTTCTAAATATTTATTTTTTTAAATTTACAAATATCTAAACATTTTTAAAACACTTCCCACCCTTATCCCCTATAAACCAACATCCCGCTCCTAAAATAAATTTTAAAATTCTACATTTAATTTACAATTTCTAAATTATTATTTTTTTAAATTAAATAATATATAAACATTTTTAATACACTTCCCACCCTTATCCCCTATAAACCAACATCCCGCTCCTAAAATTAAATATACATTTCACATTTTAAATAAAATTTACTAATTAATTTTTACAATATATTAAAAAAATAAATTAACTTTTTTAAAACACTCCCCACCCTTATCCCCTATAATCCAACATCCCGCCCCTAAAACAATATAAATATTTCTCATATTATATACATTTTAACTATTTATACAAACAACTTCAAAATATTTACTAAACACACAATGACGATATTTTCACATGTCGATATTATTACTAACGATATTACTTACATCGACATATAAGTAAAAAAAAAAAAACGATATTTTTCACATCGATATTAGCTATTTCGATATTTTGGACATTCGATATTTTTGACTCGATATTTATGTCCCTCGATATTAAAAAGTCGATATATAGACTGCTCACCGCGTGGAGGTCGGAAGGAAATCGACCGTTAGCAGCTCTCAGCCCAAATTCCATGACCAGAGCATTAAGTTGGATTATCACTGGTGTCCACCTTGTTACTGGGGGGACAGTGAGGGATGGTATGCCCCATCTGGTATCTTCATCTGCAACTTCCAGAATATCATCAGAAGCAAGAGGTTCAAAGGTGCAATTCAGATCTCCGGCGACCAGTATGAGTGAGTTCGGGGGGCAGGAGGAAAGTTCCTCTTCTAAGATGGTAACAGTAGGGGACTTAGAACCTCCTGGGGTACCCCTAACATAGACGTTAAAAAGTTCAAGAGTAGGTCCCCCGTTTAACCCACTCAAGGTTAAATGCAGCACGTCCGGAGATGGACTGCGTACATGTCTAACTCTGCAGGGAAGGGCAACATTGATCCATATTATGAGGCCCCCCGAGGGGCGGCCGCGGCCAATAGTGACCGCGGGGATACAATGGCATGTGAAACCCGATTTAAATAAAGGTGTAGTGCTCCAGGTCTCTTGGAATATGCAAAGGTCGAAGGTGGCAATAAAATTATTCCAATCTGGAAGTGAGAGTTTAGTTTTCAGACCCGCAATGTTCCATGAAATGATTTTATGGGTCGTATTTAATACTGGGGTAGAGGGAGTAACTGAATCCGATGTATTTGGCAACGGGACAGCCCATGATGGAGCACCATCACCCCTAGGCCCGTAGGAAATAATAGAGGGCGATGTTTGGGGGGTCAATCTACCGTTAAAAAAGGGAACAACTTGGGTTCCAGCGGTAGAAATTGGTGATATATGGGGGACAGACGTTAGTCAGTCAATTAGTCCCAGTGTTGATTTGCCCTCGAGCCTTTGATAGGACGACCCACCTCTCCACCCCTCCGGGACATGTCTTGGAGTAGGCGGGTGTCTAAACTGGATGGAAGACGAGTCGGGGGAGGAGGATCTGTACTCAAGAGCAATGAGACCATCAGCTAGATAGTGATTAGCTAGAGTCAGCTCAATCGTGTCCGTTGGAAGATTATTAATCCTTAGTCTACGAGCCCTTAAGAGGTCATCTCTAATAAGGGATCGACAACCTCTGGAGTAACGAATCCAATGGGTGACTTTATTCTTTAGTGAGTCTTCACACTCATACCTATCATTCTTGGGAACACCCACCATATGAACAATAGGCTGGTGGTTAACCCTTGGTTTTTGCGCTACAGAAGGTTGATGGAACGAGTCAAGGGCTGGAGATTTTAGAGGACGAAGAGCCGAATTAGATGTTACATTTTGATTCAACATTGGGCACATTCTTTTATTAGGAGTAGGTGGGTTAGTTCCATCTCTATTGGATAGTGATGAGTTTGATCTGGTTTGTAAGGGTAGTACTGACGGTTGGGAAAGTGTGGGTACAATGAAGTCGGTGGTGGTAATAGAAGAGGTTATTGATGGATGTGGGTGATGAGCGTTATTACTTGGAACATTAGGTGGTTGCAAGATCTGCATGTGGGGTCTATTTACTATTGATAATAATTCCTTAACTAGCACTTTGAGATCACTGATTTCAAGCTTCAGTGCATTTATGGAGTCCATGATTATGCTTGACGCTGAATCTGTATCTGCCACTACCTCCCGTGGGTGACTATCCGATTGCAGGGGTGGACCAAGAACAGGATCTCCATCATTGGACAGATCTACAACAGCTGGTACAAATAAACTAGGAGTAGTGTCAAAAGATTCTACAGGATCATTACCCAAGTCAGATAATACCTCGAAACGATTTTTACAAATGATTACAGTAGGTTCAAGAGGTACCAGGTTGACCACAGGGGTGCAGGAACTTAAAACATCAGTAGTAGCTCCAGAAATAACAGAATGGCTCTGATCACAGTCCTGGACTGTTAGGTGCCGATCACGATCCGGCAAAAAATTCCCCCGTGCGACTCGTATCGGGTCCTTTTACCGTACGAATCGTACAAGTGCCGTACGAACTGGCAATCACGATTCGCATGGTAAAAAGTCCATACGAACCGCACTGGGAATCATTCCCCACACGTCCTCGGGTCGGAAAATGTGTCCGACACGTCCTCGGACGATTTACCTTACAAACGTGAAAAGCCAAGTCCGACCGAGGAATCACGATCCATCCCGTGCGTCCGAGCGTACAACCGTATGGAAAAAACACCGTCCGCACCGAACACCTATAGCAACCATGGAGACATGTGCCCGCATACGCGCCCAACACTCCCCCCAGCCCCCGTACGTCCGACACGTACCCCCCGTATATGTATACCCCCACCCGTCTAGGTACACCCCAGTACGTTCCAGTCGTACCCCCACCCCAGTACGTGTCGTACCACCGTCAATGTACACCCCCCCACCCCTGTACGTGTCGTACCACCGTCTATGTACACCCCAGTACATTCCAGTCGTACCCCCACCCCAGTACGTGTCATACCCCCGTGTACCTACACCCCAGTACGTTCCAGTCGTACCCCCACCCCAGTACGTGTCATAGCCCCGTCTACCTACACCCCAGTACGTTCCAGTCGTACCCCCACCCCAGTACGTGTCGTACCCCCCGTGTACCTACACCCCAGTACGTTCCAGTCGTACCCCCACCCCAGTACGTGTCGTACCCCCCGTGTACCTACACCCCAGTACGTTCGAGCCCCACCCCCACCCCAGTACGTGTCATAGCCCCGTCTACCTACACCCCAGTACGTTCCAGTCGTACCCCCACCCCAGTACGTGTCATACCCCCCCGTGTACCTACACCCCAGTACGTTCCAGTCGTACCCCCACCCCAGTACGTGTCATACCCCCCGTGTACCTACACCCCAGTACGTTCCAGTCGTACCCCCACCCCAGTACGTGTCGTACCACCGTCAATGTACACCCCCCCACCCCTGTACGTGTCGTACCACCGTCTATGTACACCCCAGTACGTTCCAGTCGTACCCCCACCCCAGTACGTGTCATACCCCCGTGTACCTACACCCCAGTACGTTCCAGTCGTACCCCCACCCCAGTACGTGTCATACCCCCCGTGTACCTACACCCCAGTACGTTCGAGTCCCACCCCCACCCCTGTACGTGTCGTACCACCGTGAACCTACACCCCAGTACGTTCCAGTCGTACCCCCACCCCAGTACGTGTCGTACCCCCCGTGTACCTACACCCCAGTACGTTCCAGTCGTACCCCCACCCCAGTACGTGTCATACCCCCCGTGTACCTACACCCCAGTACGTTCCAGTCGTACCCCCACCCCAGTACGTGTCATACCCCCTGTGTACCTACACCCCAGTACGTTCCAGTCGTACCCCCACCCCAGTACGTGTCGTACCACCGTCAATGTACACCCCCCCACCCCTGTACGTGTCGTACCACCGTCTATGTACACCCCAGTACGTTCCAGTCGTACCCCCACCCCAGTACGTGTCATACCCCCCGTGTACCTACACCCCAGTACGTTCCAGTCGTACCCCCACCCCAGTACGTGTCATACCCCCCGTGTACCTACACCCCAGTACGTTCCAGTCGTACCCCCACCCCAGTACGTGTCGTACCACCGTCAATGTACACCCCCCCACCCCTGTACGTGTCGTACCACCGTCTATGTACACCCCAGTACGTTCCAGTCGTACCCCCACTCCAGTACGTGTCGTACCACCGTGAACCTACACCCCAGTACGTTCGAGCCCCACCCCCACCCCAGTACGTGTCATACCCCCCGTGTACCTACACCCCAGTACGTTCCAGTCGTACCCCCACCCCAGTACGTGTCATAGCCCCGTCTACCTACACCCCAGTACGTTCGAGTCCTACCCCCACCCCTGTACGTGTCGTACCACCGTGAACCTACACCCCAGTACGTTCGAGTCCTACCCCCACCCCTGGACGTGTCGTACCACCGTCTATGTACACCCCAGTACGTTCCAGTCGTACCCCCACCCCTGGACGTGTCGTACCACCGTCTATGTACACCCCAGTAGTTCCTGGCGCACCCCCAACACAACCTCCTAAGTACGGAGCGCACCCCATGCCCCAACATCACAACCGCATGTACGAGTCGTACAAAGCCACACACAAGGACATAATCGTACAACCAAATGGCCCATGTACACACCGTACACACGCTCAAAACGCACGTACACAACCAGGACAAAACAAAACAACACAAGAATACACCATTCGAAAGGCACAAAGCCACTAAACATGGCCAACAACCACTAAAATAACACAATCACTGACCTGCAACTGCCAAAAACAAACAGAGGCCCAATACACCACCACTCCTTATAACACACCCACCCAAACTTCAAACACTGCCACACCCACCCATGGACCAATAAAAAGGGCCCACACACACAAACCATGAGCCTTTGCAACAGACTCACTGCTGCCAGACACCACAGAACCAGACTACAAGCTACACCACACCTTACACTTGCACACCTTCACACGACCACCCTCACAAACACCCTCTCATCACATTCACACACACACACAACCATCCACACCCCCCCCAACATCCACACACCCCCCACACCCACACCATCCCCACCCACACCCCTCACCATGCCCACTACCAAGAATCCAAAGTTCAGTCACCGAGAGTTGGAGGTCCTTGTTGATCAAATCCTCAGAGTCGAGCCACAGATCTTTGGAACATTGGTCAGAAGCACCAGCCAGGCAGCCAAAACAGCCATGTGGCAGACCATCGTCGATGCTGTGAATGCCGTTGCGGACACCAGGAGGACCAAGCAGGATTGCCAGAACAGGTGGTACGATCTGCGGAGGAGGGTCAGAGCCAAGAGGCAGGAGGAACACGACCAGGCCAACGCCACCGGAGGAGGGCCCTCCCGCAGAGCCGTAGAGTACCATCCCTGGGAGGAGAGGGTGATGGCCATACTGCCGGTGGAGGCAGTTGAAGGATTAGAAGGACTCCGAGACCCGGGTGAGTACACAAACAACGCACCTCACATGGGGGGAACTGCAACCACAACCAAAATTACTAACAGGCACGCAACCACCACAAGCCATCGCATGACTCAACCACACTCCATGAGCAGGCACATGCCACTGCTGCCACCATGCCCCATGCACCCAGCTGGACAATGTCAAGTCACAGGCCACAGAAGACAACAACACATGACACGGTAACCCGGATGGCGGGAGGCTGGGCACCAAAAATCACATAGTGCGACTCCAAAGCAGACAACAATGCCCTCTGCCCATATGGCCTAGGTCACAGCCAGACAAACACTGTGTCCCAACACAGGAATGACTTGCCAGCAAATGGCGGACGCCTTGCATCAACACATGGGGGTGAAGGCACTGTTTTGCACATGACAGCAGCTAATGAACAGCCAACATTGTGAAAGAGTGGCAGCACACACCACCACAGCAGCAGCGCACAGACACACATCACACCAAATGGGTGCCTGGAGATCAGAAACAAACTCACATCAACAGGCCAAGGGCCACTCAAAGATCTGCTAACAGTGTGTGCCCAGGAAGCTGGGCCAAGGTGACAGAGGGTGACACACGGAGGGAGGGAGAGGGGGACACAGAGGGAGGGAGAGGGGGACTGAGAGGGAGGGAGACGGACAGAGGGAGGAGGCTGACACACGGAGGGAGGGAGAGGGGGACAGAGAGGGAGGGAGAGGGGGACAGAGAGGGAGGGAGAGGGGGACAGAGAGGGAGGGAGACACAGGAAGACGGACAGAGGGAGGAGGCTGACACACAGAGGGAGGGAGAGGGGGACAGAGAGGGAGGGAGAGGGGGACAGAGAGGGAGGGAGACACAGGAAGACGGACAGAGGGAGGAGGCTGACACACAGAGGGAGGGAGAGGGGGACAGAGAGGGAGGGAGAGGGGGACAGAGAGGGAGGGAGACACAGGAAGACGGACAGAGGGAGGAGGCTGACACACAGAGGGAGGGAGAGGGGGACAGAGAGGGAGGGAGACACAGGAAGACGGACAGAGGGAGGAGGCTGACACACAGAGGGAGGGAGAGGGGGACAGAGAGGGAGGGAGAGGGGGACAGAGAGGGAGGGAGAGGGGGACAGAGAAGGAGGGAGACACAGGGAGAGCAAATCAGTCCTTTGGTGTGTGGGAATGTCTGCTCGTCAGCAGGTGGACTGCGTGCATGTAGACAAGGGTGGCCAGTGCCAGAACCCCCCCTCTTCATCATGGCAAAACGCAGGGCCATGTCACAACCTGTACACGAGCACAAGGACAGCTACCTGCATCATATAAGTGTGTGGATCCACTCCATGTGCACATGTACAGTGCTACAAGGAAGGCGCAAATGCATGGCTCGCCACACCTGCACACTCCACTGTTGACTGCAGTCACACTTGACGCAGCAAGTAAGACTGTGCCACACATAGTTAAAGGGGCCAAATTGGTGCCCAAGGGACACACCCATGCACAAGTGCACTGTGAGTGGAATGCGAGACAGATCCTAATTCCAAGAGGAAATGTGCCAACTTTGAAACGGATGAAACATGGATGTTGCATGGACCAAAATTAACATTGTCTCTCTCACACACAGGTCAACGTCGTGCTGCACCCCCCAACACTGGGGGGGAACACTCACAGGACCCGGATCTGCAGGAGACCGATCCCACCGGCAGCGACCACTCTCACCACTCTGCGGACGACCCCGACCGACCTGGCCCCTCTGGTGTCCAACCACCTGCAGCACCTGCGTCAGGTACAACCGTGCCAACCACCACCCCCACTCCTGCCACATCCCAGGAGACACCCAGGATCCCTGCCCCAACACCACAATGCAGCCAGGCTCGCCAGGAGGGACACGGTGTCCCGGGCACCCAGGAGGAGGCAGGCGACAACGCCAATGCCACCCCTCAGGGGTCCCGGAGACCCGATGTGCCCACAAGTGCAGGCCAGGCGCAAGTGGGCAGGGGTGATGGGAGTGGAGGACGGCGGAGGCGCGAGCCTGACCAGTTGGCTGGGGATCCGGTATTTTCCCATGTCCGTAACATCCTGGACTCATACCGGCAGGACACCACGGGCATGGCCCAGGTTGTGTCCGTCCTCGAGGGGATCAAGGTCCAGCAGGCCCAGCAACATGCGGAGCTAATAGCCTGTCTACTGGTACACCAACGGAGGATGGAGGACAGACAGGCTGAGCAAGTGACGGCGTTCCAGGGGATTCACGCTACACTCCGTCGGATGGCCGACACCATGGCCGACCCTCCCTGTGCCAGAAGGCGGAGAACATCACCACCCACAGGGAGGGATCAGGAGGAGGAGGAGGAAACATCCGACGGAGCATCCCAGACGTCGTCATGGCCTGCTGCTGAGGTTCCCCGCAGGAAGCCGGGTCGTCCACGGAAAGGACCGTGAGGGTGGCTGCTACATCAACATCTCCCAGGACACCTGGCCTGGCACCTGGCCCACTGGAGCAACAGCATCACAGCATCAAGAGACATTCTCTGCCACATGGCCCTGCTGGTCACTGGCTGACCAATGTTGACAAAGACTGTGGCATGGACTCTGAGGATTTCCAATGGCAAGGACACCAACTCCCCTACTGAACTTTGAATTCCCTAATCCCGGAAAGCCCCTCACTTTGTCCCCCCCCCCAATAATAAATCACACTATTAAGAGTAGATGCCTGCTGGTAGCATTATTACCTAACATGTGTCTTGTACAGTCTAAACATGCCTGAGTCATCTGTTCTCTTCAACCATCCACACCCTGGGGCCTGAGTCTGGCACAGGACACATGGGTCACAGTTTATTAGGCAAGACAGACATGGAGCACCATACACACCCGTGATGGGCACAACCAGCTGAGGGGGTGGCCGAACAACCGTGCTGACAGACACATTGAGTACAGCAACAGTCATGTGCAGAGGTCAGGGATCCTGGCCAGTGTCCTGGGGGGCACCCAGGTATGTGTAGACAGGTGGCAGAACCATGTCCTGCAAGCTTGAGTCCGGTGGATGCAGAGAATGGGGTCATGGACAACGTTGGATGCATGGGGATGGCACATGTCACAATACCCACACAGTCATGGACATCATGCCCAATACACAGTCTCAGCACACACACACAGCTTGCATCTTGCCACTCGACACATTGACACATAGCCACAATCAGGGAATACCATGCCAGACATGCAGGATGCACCGTGCCAACACACCAGCATTGACAGAGAAGAGGCACCTTGGAGGCATAGGGACACCTTTATTAGTCATGTTTTTGGGATTGCAGAGGCAACTTGAAGTACACATGAACACATCATGTGGAGTGACATGTGGGTCCAACACTGGCACCCCCCTTCTGCAGCACAAATGCGTGATAGCCATGGTACTGGCACACAAGCGTCGGCTAACAGCTAAATACCCACAGCTGCACACGGAGAGCCTGCCATACACCATAGATCCGCTGATGTGGAAGTCCCACACCATGTCAAGCCAATGCTAACCGTATGTGTCCGAGGGCAGTGTCACACACATTGATGCCATCATCACAATCCACTATCCCATCACTGATGACTGTCAACCAGGCAGACCATCTATTCAGGTGTACACAGCTGCATGTCGTGTCCCATGGGGATGCGACATGGCTGCAGAGGAACCAAACCCCGACAGGGGCAGTGTGCACACATCGTGAACAACTGCCACACCCAATACACCCCAGATGCATCCCTTACCCCATGGAGACTTCCAAACGTGTCCGTGCCTGTAACGCTGAGTCAGCCCACGATGTCATGTCCATGAGGAATAGCAGTGCCACAACAATGCAACCAGCAAACGGCATGCGCAGGTACCTGGGGAAGAGAGACACACAAGAAGTCAGCCACAAAAAGCACAGCCACTTGCATGTGCATTTACTCGACACATGTATGGATGACAACATGCTAGGTCACAATTATGACTGGGGAAATACTACCATCACTGCCACCATCACTCCAGTGACACACCCACACACACCTCTGACCCACGTGCCATACATGCAGGTGGAGACACACATCACAACGCATGCCACACGGCGACCAATGCGTGCACACTCAGACACTGGTACTCACCACTAAGCAAAGAAGTCGCGTATGAGCCGAGTCCGGATGTCCTCTTGCGGCTCCACATCCTCCACATCACTAGCCCCATTGCCAAGCCCTTCGTCCTCCACGGGTGGATGGTCCTCGTCATGTTGATTCAGGATGAGTGGCACAGCTCTTTCAACTGCCATGTTGTGCAGCATGCAGCAGACCATGAAGATCTTGCAGACCTTCGCCGGGGCATAAGGGAGTGCACCGCCGGTCTTGTGGAGGCACCGGAATCGGCTCTTCAGCATGCCAAACGTCCTCTCTATCACTCGCCTTGTCCGGCCATGGGCGGTGTTATAGCGGAGCTGGGCCGGCGTGATGGGGTTGCGGAGAGGTGTCAGCAGCCAAGGCATGTTGGGATAGCCAGCGTCCCCTACATGGGAAGCACATGGACATCGTTAGAACTGGTGAAGCGGTCGTGCTGGTCGGCTATACAGAATACAGGACAGACAGACTGTACCCACCAACAACACATGCCCGTTCGTTGCGCAGCTGCATCATCATATCAGGCATCCCGCTACGCCTCATGATGTAGGCATCGTGTGCTGATCCTGGGAAACGAGCACAGACATGTGAAATCACCATATTGGACAGACACACCACAAGGGCATTGATGGAGTGGTAGTGCTTCCGATTGCGGTACGCCACCTCCCGTGCGTGTGGTGGTACCAAACCTACATGTGTCCCATCTATGGACCCAATGACATGGGGCATCCCTCCCAGGGCATAGAATCCACGCTTGACCTCAGTCATCTGTTCAGGGGTTGGGAACTTGATGAAGTCATCCAGGTGAATCAACATGGCCTCCAAGAAATCATGCAGCACATCGCTGAACATGCTCTGGGACATGCCACCAACATGAGCTATGGTATTTTGGAAGGTACCCGTGGCAAGAAAATGTAGGGCAGCCATTACCTTCAGCTGGGGTGTCAGTGCCGTAGGATACCTGTGCTGCGGTTGCAGGTGTGGTGCCAGTCTCGCCGTCAGCTCCAGGATCAACGGTTGGGTGAAGCGGTAGAGCCGGATCCTGTCATTCTCCTGCATGGCAGCCAAGTCTGGAATTCTTCGGGCAAGAGGCGGCGCTCTGCAGTAATTTGGAAGTGACAAGGAAGAGTGAGTGCACTACGACAACAACTCATGTCTACTGAGCACATGTAAATCTGGCAATACACACATGCTACATAGGGAGTCAGGTATGTGCTACATGTCCAGGACACGTATGGATGCAAGGTGACACTCCTTCCAAGACCCAGCTACACACGGAGATTGAGAACCTCCCCATGCCACGCCATGGGAATAGCTGTGTCCCAGTGCAAGTGAACAGCCCGACGCAAGACAGGAGTGACATACACCCACACATCAGCAGAAGTGGGATGCCGATTGCAGAGACTGGTTGCGGAACACCGGAGCCACAGGTCACATGACATTACACTAGGCCTGCCCACACACCTTGCCATGAAGGTGCACATGTCATGACTCACCACACATTCCTTGTGAGGATGCTGACATGGCCTTGTCACGCTACTCCGTGTCCCATGCATACATGTGCACCTCACATCCGATACCACATGTGGCATGGTGTGCGGAACAGTGTGCAATGACAATCTACACACAGACACATGTTGGTTGCTGCAACGGCTGCAGCTTTTGAGGGTGCTACAACATCAACCTGATGAAAATCCCGGACACATAAATGACATAGTCACATTGTGCACTGTGGGTAGTGACAAGTCATGTGTCATGACCCCTGTACCGGGCATCATGGGACACTTCCGTGTGTTGGTGTCCGTGCCATGCCAGTGACGCTCACCCCAAGTGCGCAGTACGACATGCACACATGTCAAAGGAGTCAAGGGCATGCCTGGCACACATTGCACCGTCACACAGTACACCTATGCACATCTCATCATACATCTGGTGCCTTCTCCACTCAGGAGGCATGTTCCACATCACAGCCTGTCACACCTGTGCCCCACACATGTAGTAATGCACAGACGATGCCTTGATGTCCATTCCTGGACAAGTATGTCCATCCATGCACAAGTATGTCCATCCATGGACAAGTATGTCCATCCATGGACAAGTATGTCCATCCATGGACAAGTATGTCCGCCCTATTCCTACCTGTGTGTCGCCTATCACCACTGTGATGTGTAAAAACCGCCGTACTGCTGCTAAGAGGGCCTGTGTATGTTCCCAAATCACTGTGGGAGTGCTGCCGTATGTGTACCCATCGTGATGGCGAGCGTACAGGCATTTGTACGGTCCGTACCACTACGGGTACGCATACGCGTGCAGACCCATAGTGATAGTGAGCGTAGATGCGTGTGTACGGTCCGTACCACTACGAGTACGCATACGCGTGCAGACCCATAGTGATAGTGAGCGTAGATGCGTGTGTACGGTCCGTACCACTACGAGTACGCATACGCGTGCAGACCCATAGTGATAGTGAGCGTAGATGCGTGTGTACGGTCCGTACCACTACGAGTACGCATACGCGTGCAGACCCATAGTGATAGTGAGCGTAGATGCGTGTGTACGGCCCTATCACTATGGGTCTGCACGCGTATACGTACCCGTAGTGGTACGGACCGTACACACGCATCTACGCTCACTATCACTATGGGTCTGCACGCGTATGCGTACCCGTAGTGGTACGGACCGTACACACGCATCTACGCTCACTATCACTATGGGTCTGCACGCGTATGCGTACCCGTAGTGGTACGGACCGTACACACGCATCTACGCTCACTATCACTATGGGTCTGCACGCGTATGCGTACCCGTAGTGGTACGGACCGTACACACGCATCTACGCTCACTATCACTATGGGTCTGCACGCGTATGCGTACTCGTAGTGATAGTGAGCGTACATGCGAGTGTACGGCCCGTACCACTACGAGTACGCATACGCGTGCAGACCCATAGTGATAGTGAACGTAGGCATGCATGTACGGGCCGTTGCCATGCATTTGGGGTGCCCTAGGGCCCCGAAACGCACCGTACCTGTGTGTGATGCTCCAAATTACATAGGGGACAAGTATTAAGGCCTACATGCATGCTGGTTGTCATGGAGACCAAGTTCAAATTTCGAAATTGTTCTGGAAGGTGCACAGCAGAAGTCAGTTGGAATTATTCTACTTTGTTGCAATGTGTTTGTGGGCTGACATCATGCAGGAGAATGAAACCGATAGAGAACCCACAGACTGCTAGGTTTGAAGGGATTGGTGGAAACATAGGATGCAAATGTGAGTGACCAATCACTCTGTACTCCTGTGCATGAGACTGGGCAGAAGGGCACATATAAGGCAGCCAGGTCCCATGAGGGAGTACTTGCCTGCACATCTTTGCATTCGTCGACCCAGCTGCTGCTACTGATTCCCTGGAACCATGTCAAGGGCTGTGGAGAGGACACAGCCATTCACCCTGGAGGAGAACATGGCTCTGCTGGATGTGATCCTCCCACAGTACTCCATGCTGTATGGGCGACCAGGGTATCAGGTGAGTGCATAGGCCACTGCCACAGACTGTCCCTATGTTGTGACTGTGACTTCTGCCATTGTGTCCAGGTGTAACACACATGCCATGTACTGTCGGGGGGGTCCCAGGGGGGGGGTGCCTGATGTCTCCCAGCAGTGCCCTGAGACAGGAGGGGTGGGTGTGGAGTCCTCCCAGCAGTGCCCTGAGACAGGAGGGGTGGGGGCCTATCACTCACAGCAGTGCCCTGAGCCAGGAGGGGTGTGTGCAGAGTCCTCCCAGCAGTGCCCTGAGACAGGAGGGGTGGGGGCCTATCACTCACAGCAGTGCCCTGAGCCAGGAGGGGTGTGTGCAGAGTCCTCCCAGCAGTGCCCTGAGACAGGAGGGGTGTGTGCAGAGTCCTCCCAGCAGTGCCCTGAGACAGGAGGGGTGGGGGCCTATCACTCACAGCAGTGCCCTGAGACAGGAGGGGTGTGTGCAGAGTCCTCCCAGCAGTGCCCTGAGACAGGAGGGGTGGGGGCCTATCACTCACAGCAGTGCCCTGAGACAGGAGGGGTGGGTGTGATGCACAGTGTGAGCCTTGATCATTGATTGTGACATTGCCATCATTCCACCTGTGTACCCACTGTGGCACGTACTGCTTTTTCCCTCACCAGGGGATGATGTCCCTATGACAAAGGTGCAATGCGTTGGCTGCATGACATGCCTTGTTGTAACCAGCTAATTTGTACCCATATGTCTCTCTGTGACATGTGGCTGGTGTATTGATGTGGTGTCACTTGTTCCTCCTCACAGGTAGGCGCCACTGCCAAGGAGCAGATCTGGCTGACCGCCGTCAGTGCCGTGAGGGGTGTGGATGGTCGGAGGCGGAGCCTGCCCCAGGTGAGGAAACGCTGGCAGGATATCCGGTGCTGGACGCGGAGGATTGCACGGCTCCTGCTGGGGGACTCACCTGAGAGCCACAAGAACCGCGGCCGCCGCCGTCTGAGCCACCTCCACAGGCGTGTGCTGCCGGTGGTCTTTCCAGACCTGGAGAGGCGCTTACAGGTGATGCAGCAGCCGGAAGGGGGTAGGTACATGTGTGTTTGTTGTGTGTCACCGGCATTTGTAAGGGCACAGTAGCATGAATTCACTGGCAGGGTTTAAAGGTGCTGTGCAGATCCTGTTTGCCCCAGTATAGCGCTGCGCCCCTGCCACCCTTCCCCTCCTTGCAATGTGTTCCCTGGTCTGTGTGTAGTCACTCCTTCACAAGGTAATGTAGGCTGGCGCTTTGTCCACGAGAACAATGACTGTAGCATCATGTGTGGGGGTGGTGTGTAACAGGTTGTGGGACCTTGCCTGTGCACTGTCAAGTTCACTGCATGTGGGTTCCATGTCAGTTGGCACTGATGCTGACTCCAGACATGGGAGTTGGTCTCTCATGTGTCATGCCTTACAGCGCGCATGTCCTATGTAGTGGCCTGTGACATGATGTGCATGAGTGTGCGATACACATAGTGCAGGGATGGTGATGTGTGTTGCAGTCATTACCATTCAGTAGCATGTAGTTGCGTGCCCACTACTGTCCCTTGGGGCACCTTTTCCTCAGTGGTGTATGTGTCATCATAAACGTGGACAATCTCAGTGTCTACAGCGTAGGTTGTGCTCTGTGCCATTGTCCCCTGTCACCATGTATATAGACGTGCTATTTTGTACAGGTGTCCACTGTGCAGCCTGACCTGATTGTCCTTCTTCATACTCACAGTTGCCAGTGCCTGTGTGTCTTGTTATACTCATCTGAGGATGGGCACTGGTACCTCATTATTTGTACAGGCGCACCTTGGCTGTTTGGCGTCCAATCTTGCTTTTTGCCTGCCCCTGTGTGTATCACCCAGACTATGAGATGTTGGTGCCACCTGTGTCTCAACAATTTGCCTCGTGTAGGGTCTTGTTGGGGCGGGCAATGCCTATGTGTCAAATCCTGATTTCTACTTGCTGGGTCTGGGCAGTGTGTGATGTGTCTGGACACACACGCAATGTGCAGTGACCGAGTCATGTTGGGCATGTTTTCAGCATTACTTATGCAGCATGTGTCTCAAGTTCATGGATATGGTCCCTGGTCATCGGTATTTTCGCCAACGCTGTGTGGTGCAGATGCAGTGCTGGATTGTCCCCAGGGCCTGGGTGCTATGTCAGACTCCGTTTCCTGTGTTTAGCTATTGTCTCATGCTCTCCATGGTATTTCAGTGGCATGGTGGCTCAACCAACTGTGTGTTTCATGCCCTACATCGGTACCTTGTTTAGTAGATGTTAGGGATCTTCCTTTTCAGGCTATGCAGTGTTACCTATGTCGATTGGACTCATGTGACTGATGTGTACAGCTGTCTGATTAATTTCTGTCTCTCCACCCTGCCCACAGCATCGTCGGGGGACACAGAGGGAGACATGGACACAGGCAAGGCGGAGGGACCGAGCACCAGTGCCAGCCGTGACATCGGGGCTGGCACATCGAGTGGGACAGAGGTGGAGGATAGTGCGGCCGAGGACCTGTCGACTGGCACGTCAGAATACGAAGCTGACAGGTCCGAGGAGGATGTCTCCGAGTGGGCGGTGGCTGCACCAGCAGCTGACAGCGGAACAACACCTCGCACCGCCCCCTCAGTTCCCACCAGCCGCCTCCCACTTGCTCGTGTCCCTTCCCAGCGTGCCCGGTCACAGCATGTCTCCTTCCTGCCAGGCACCGCACCCCCTGCCCCTGTCTCCACTGCTGCCGCCAATGCAGAGTCTGTGGACATCCAGCGGCAACTGCAGGTTGGTCAGGCTGCGATCCTTAATGTCCTCCATGCCCACGGCAAAACCCTCACCAACATCGAGGCTTTCTTGGAGGGCATTCATTCATCGCAGGCTGACCAACGCAACTTGCTGAGGTCCATAGACTCCACACTGACTGCAGCAGTGGGTCTCCTGCAGCGCGACCTCCCCCCACCTACCCCTGCCCCATCCACACTTCCCACTCCCATGCCTGTCCCACGTACACCCAGACGTCGGCATGCACCCACATCAACGGACACGGGCACCACACCAGCAGGGAAGGTCCACCGCACTCCTCCTGACACGCACACACAGGGTGAGGTAGGCACACCCACTGGGTCGGGGGGCAAACGTGTGACACGCAGCCATAGTGGGAGTCCGCATTCCACCCAGTCCACTCCCTCCAAATCCCCTCCCCTCAGCTCTCCTGGCCACATCTCCCCCAAGGACTCCTTCATGGCCGCTCTGTCCCTGAGCCCCACAGTTACACCACCACGCAAGCGGTCAAGGAGGTCCCCGGTCAGGGTGGTTGAGTCTCCCCCCCTGTCTCCACCCTCCCCCGGTGGCGCTGCGACCCATCCCTCTGACCCCCCCCCCTCCTTGGGGCCTGAGGTCCCTTCGGGTGCAGGGGACTCCCTGGAGGACCTTGCAAAGGTGTGTAGTGCCATCCTGGCCTCCGCCTTTGGCACTGACCCACCCCCTGTGGTGGAGTCCTCCATCCCTGCACCCACAACGCCGCCCCTTTGCCCTGATGTCCCTGCGGTGCCTGTTGCTTCCCCCCCCCCTGATGCCCTCACCAGTGTGGAAGACGATGCCATTTGACTGTGCAGGCAAGGTAGGGGACACGCATCCCACTGTGTCCCCCATCCAGCTGAGAATCATTGACTGCCCTATGGGCTTTGTGAAGATTGAACTGCCTGCGATCCACGGACATTGTGCTCATGCTGAATAAAGCTTAATTTTGTTTTCATTATCACACTACTGCTATGCTGGTATTGGTGTTGGTGGGGCTGCTACATGGTTTTGGGTGGTGTGTAAGGGTTTGGGTGTGTGGGATATGTAGTAGTGTACTGCTCATTGGTGGGACCCTGGGATCTGTGTGCCATCACAAGGTGTTGGCTAACTTTCTTTGTTCATGTAAGCAGTTACTGCATGGTGCACTTGTCCCAGGGTGTATTCCTTCCTCTGTGTACCCAGCTTTCTTCCCTGCAGGGTGTTCCCAATGTTTAGCGCAGAGCTGTGTCTACATGAGCTGTGTGTGTGACGGAGCCCTTCTACTTTGGCCATGCATGCAGGGCCATGTCTCCACCTGCAACAATCGTGGCATCCTTGGTGATCACTGTACTTGTGTGTGGAGTCTGTTGACATGAGTTCATGGGGACATGTTCCCTTGTAGCCAGTATGCATGTGGATAATTCTTGCCTCACACACATGTGTTACACCCCTCCTGTCTCAGGGCACTGCTGGGAGTGATAGGCACCCACCCCTCCTGTCTCAGGGCACTGCTGGGAGGACTCTGCACACACCCCTCCTATCTCAGGGCACTGCTGGGAGGACTCCACACCCACCCCTCCTGTCTCAGGGCACTGCTGGGAGGACTCCACACCCACCCCTCCTGTCTCAGGGCACTGCTGGGAGTGATAGGCACCCACCCCTCCTGTCTCAGGGCACTGCTGGGAGGACTCTGCACACACCCCTCCTGTCTCAGGGCACTGCTGGGAGGACTCCACACCCACCCCTCCTGTCTCAGGGCACTGCTGGGAGGACTCCACACCCACCCCTCCTGTCTCAGGGCACTGCTGGGAGTGATAGGCACCCACCCCTCCTGTCTCAGGGCACTGCTGTTAGTGATAGACACCCACCCCTCCTGTCTCAGGGCACTGCTGGGAGGACTCTGCACACACCCCTCCTGTCTCAGGGCACTGCTGGGAGGACTCTGCACACACCCCTCCTGTCTCAGGGCACTGCTGGGAGGACTCCACACCCACCCCTCCTGTCTCAGGGCACTGCTGGGAGGACTCCACACCCACCCCTCCTGTCTCAGGGCACTGCTGGGAGTGATAGGCACCCACCCCTCCTGTCTCAGGGCACTGCTGGGAGGACTCTGCACACACCCCTCCTGTCTCAGGGCACTGCTGGGAGGACTCCACACCCACCACTCCTGTCTCAGGGCACTGCTGGGAGGACTCCACACCCACCCCTCCTGTCTCAGGGCACTGCTGGGAGTGATAGGCACCCACCCCTCCTGTCTCAGGGCACTGCTGTTAGTGATAGACACCCACCCCTCCTGTCTCAGGGCACTGCTGGGAGGACTCTGCACACACCCCTCCTGTCTCAGGGCACTGCTGGGAGGACTCCACACCCACCCCTCCTGTCTCAGGGCACTGCTGGGAGTGATAGGCACCCACCCCTCCTGTCTCAGGGCACTGCTGGGAGGACTCTGCACACACCCCTCCTGTCTCAGGGCACTGCTGGGAGGACTCCACACCCACCCCTCCTGTCTCAGGGCACTGCTGGGAGGACTCCACACCCACCCCTCCTGGGTCAGGGCACTGCTGGGAGTGATAGGCACCCACCCCTCCTGTCTCAGGGCACTGCTGTTAGTGATAGGCACCCACCCCTCCTGTCTCAGGGCACTGCTGGGAGGACTCTGCACACACCCCTCCTGTCTCAGGGCACTGCTGGGAGGACTCCACACCCACCCCTCCTGTCTCAGGGCACTGCTGTTAGTGATAGGCACCCACCCCTCCTGCCTCAGGGCACTGCTGGGAGGACTCTGCACACACCCCTCCTGTCTCAGGGCACTGCTGGGAGGACTCCACACCCACCCCTCCTGTCTCAGGGCACTGCTGGGTGGACTCTGCACACACACCTCCGATTTCAGGATATGTACGCTTGGAACATACACGGTGGGGGTATGCTCAATGCATTCGAGGTGAGGGTACGAGTCTACTTACACTGGTGTGGTGGGGGTACGCTCCATGCATACGCGGGTGAGGGTACGGGTCGTACTTACACTGTTGGGCTGGGGGGTACGCTCCTTGCATACGCGGGTGGGGGTACGGGTCGTACTTACACTGTTGGGGTGGGGGTACGGTCCGTGAGTCCGCGGGTGGGGGTAGGAGTCGTACTTACACTGGTGGGGGTGGGGGTACGGTCCGTACGTCCGCGGGTGAGGGTTCGAGTCGTACTTACACTGTTGGCATGGAGGGTACGCTCCATGCATACGCGGGTGAGGGTTCGAGTCGTACTTACACTGTTGGCATGGGGGGTACGCTCCATGCATACGCGGGTGGGGGTACGGGTCGTACTTACACTGTTGGGCTGGGGGGTACGCTCCATGCATACGCGGGTGGGGGTACGGGTCGTACTTACACTGTTGGGCTGGGGGGTACGCTCCATGCATACGCGGGTGGGGGTACGGGTCGTACTTACACTGTTGGGCTGGGGGGTACGCTCCTTGCATACGCGGGTGAGGGTACGGGTCGTACTTACACTGTTGGGCTGGGGGGTACGCTCCATGCATACGCGGGTGGGGGTACGGGTCGTACTTACACTGTTGGGGTGGGGGTACGGTCCGTGAGTCCGCGGTTGGGGGTAGGAGTTGTACTTACACTGGTGGGGGTGGGGGTACGGTCCGTACGTCCGCGGGTGAGGGTTCGAGTCGTACTTACACTGTTGGCATGGAGGGTACGCTCCATGCATACGCGGGTGGGGGTACGGGTCGTACTTACACTGTTGGGGTGGGGGGTACGCTCCTTGCATGTGCGGGTGAGGGTACGGGTCGTACTTACACTGTTGGGGTGGGGGGTACGCTCCATGCATACGCGGGTGAGGGTACGGGTCGTACTTACACTGTTGGGGTGGGGGTACGCTCCATGCATACGCGGGTGGGGGTACGGGTCGTACTTTCACTGTTGGGGTGGGGGGTGCGCTCCTTGCATACGGGGTGGGGGTAGGGTCCGTACATATCCGTCCCCACGCTATGTGATGTTTGTGCGGCCCGTACCCAGGCCTTTGCCACGTGGGTGCGATCCGTCCCGCCATTGTTGGGGTGACGTGTGTGGGCGTGGTCCGACTCGTACCCACGCTCTTCAGGCGTGGGTACGGGACGTACCTGTCTGGTTGTGTTGCCGGTTCGCGTGGTGACGGACTTCCGTTGTGGCGGTCGCAGGCTTATCAGGACACGCCCCCACCCCCTCGTGGTGACCAGGGCATGGGAGTCAGGTATGTCCAGGCCATGTGTGGTGTGTGACTTATGTGGTTGTTTTGTGGCCTGCCCTGGTCCTGCCACCCCCACCCCACCCCACTTTCCCCCCTCCCTTAGTTATTCTGACCTTCTGCGGCGTCTGCGTCGTAACCTGTAGAGGAGGTGGACTGCTATGAGGGCAGGGATGGCTCGTAGGTTCGGGTCCATGTCTGTCCGTCGCGTACTGGTACTCCTTGATCGCGTCGTCCTGTCGCGTACGGGTCCTCCTTGATCGCGTCGTCCTGTCGCGTACGGGTCCTCCTTGGTGGCGTCGTCCTGTGTGTCCGTCACGTACTGGTCCTCCTTGTTCGCGTCGTCGTCTGTCCGTCGCGTACTGGTGGTCCTTGTTCGCGTCGTCCTGATTTCCCGGCAGTTTTTGGCTGCCGCAAAATATTCACCGTGCGGGGTGACGTCGGTGCGAATCGTGATTCCTGGGTCGTGAATGGCTGGCTGCGAGCGTCCCGACGTCAGGTCGGCGCTTTCCCGGATCGCATTGGTAGGTGTTTTTTTGTTCGGTCGGCCTTTTTTACGATTCGTACGGTAATGGTGTACCCGTGCGAATCGTAATTCCTTGTTTGTAAAAATTGACGACCGGGTACGCGTCGGGCGGAGATTGTGCTCCGTCCGACGGTTCGTACCCGGTTTTTGCCGGATCGTGATCGGCACCTTAGTGATAATGAGGTTAGGGCAGTTTTTTTGCTAAACATTTGGGGGATAGTAACAGGACCTGGGCGAAGATTACTTGGGGACAGCGTGGTAGGTAGGTCAGGGTCTAAAATCGTGGTGCAATCATCAACTAGGGATTCAATGCGTTGTAAAACAGAAGTAGACGTCTGTTTTTTACTTGCTTTTCGGGTCTTATTTCTTTTGGCCACGCTGCCGTTAGGATCCGTCGATTTCCGTTTGCTCATTATGTCCCTAGGGCACAAACACTAGATGACAAACAGAGTCAGAGCACTGCGGGCGTGGCAGAATGGTTCATAGGGACAGCACAGTACCTGTAGACTCTGGATGTAGAGGAGGGGACGCACAGAACCCAGGACGTAGATGACAGGGACGTGGCCCTGCCCTGCCTCCTCCTGCCCCGGACGGCCACAGACGGCCCGCCCTCTGCCCGGGCTCAGCCCGGCGCCGCCCGCGCGCTTCCCGCGACGCGGAGGGAGCCTCTGTTTAAGTAGCGCCTCCGGGCGCGCTGGTGACCGGCAGGAAGTCCGGTGTAGAGCAGAGGATGGCGGGTGCTGTAGTTCCCCCCAGCTGCGGCCAACGGTGGAGAGTGGCGGCGAGGGGAACAAGCAGCGTAGGTGTCCCGCGTGTGGTGCTGCCTGCGTGTAAGTTCACCGTCCTTTTCGCCAAATGGAATGCCCCCCGCTCCACCGAGGGAGCCTCTGTTTAAGTAGGGCCTCCGGGTGCGCTGGTGACCGGCAGGAAGTCCGGTGTAGAGCAGAGGATGGCGGGTGCTGTAGTTCCCCCCAGCTGCGGCCAACGGTGGAGAGTGGCGGCGAGGGGAACAAGCAGCGTAGGTGTCCCGCGTGTGGTGCTACCTGCGGGTAAGTTCGCCGTCCTTTTCGCCAAATGGAATGCCCCCCGCTCCACCGAGGGAGCCTCTGTTTAAGTAGCGCCTCCGGGCGCGCTGGTGACCGGCAGGAAGTCCGGTGTAGAGCAGAGGATGGCGGGTGCTGTAGTTCCCCCCAGCTGCGGCCAACGGTGGAGAGTGGCGGCGAGGGGAACAAGCAGCGTAGGTGTCCCGCGTGTGGTGCTGCCTGCGGGTAAGTTCGCCGTCCTTTTCGCCAAATGGAATGCCTTGTCAATGTCGGCGAGTAGGAGGGCTGCGGGCGATCAAGGTCTGGGGCCTTTGTGATGGCATTGTGGACTCGCATGATATTGTTTCGTGTGGATCTGTGTGGCATGAAACCTGCCTGGTCTGGATGTACGAGCTTGCGGATTTGTGGGCGTAGACAGTCAGAAAGAACCCTGCCAAGAAGTTTAGATTCAATGTTCAGGATGGAGATAGAGCGGTATGAGGAAGGTTTCTCAGGTGGGTGTCCCGGCTTGAGAAACACCACAATTTTGGTGTGTTGCCAGTCCGGGGGGAGGATTCGCTGTTCTAGGGCTTCATGGAGCGACTTAAGGAGGTGTGGGCCCGAAAGGGTCATTGTAGATCATAGGAACTCACTTGGAAATCCATTAGGGCCTGGTGCCTTGCCAGGACGCAGGCCTGATAGTGCATTATTGAATTCTTGTACCGTGATTGGCTCTTCGAGTTGCTCACTGATACGGTCGGGCAGTGATTTTGGTGGTATATCTCTTAGAAATTCACCAATTTGGTCTTGGGATATGGTTTCTTGTTTTGTGTACAGTGTTGAGTAGTATGATGCGAACACCTGAGCGAGCGCAGTGGGCGTGGTGCATAAAGACCCTTCTGTGTTTCGCAATGCTGGCACTGGAGTGGACAACAGTGCCGCCTGACAGAGACGGTGCAACATTTTGCTTGACTTGTCACCCAATGGGTATATTCTGGATTGGGTCGCTTGCCATACGTGTTGAGCTTCGTTTGTATGCAACTGATACACTTGCTGTTGCGTGAGGAGGATATCTCATTTGGCATTGGCTCTTGTGCCCTCCCCTACTTCAGTCTCTAGAGCGCTCTGTTGTGTCTCAAGGTCCACCACCTATGCTTGGCGGCAGCGTTTCTCTCCTGCTTGGTGGCTGATATACACCCCGTATTGTGGGTTTAAGTGCTTCCCATAATGTCGTACAAGAAGGGGCCTTGTCCGTATTGGATTCTAGGTAGTCTGTGATTGCTCTTCTGTGGGTTGCTTGATAGGACGGGTCTCGCAGATGCCAGGGCATCATGAGCCATCTGAAGGGAGATGCATGGGGTCCTATGTGCCGCCTAAGTGTTACTGGGGAATGATCTGATAAACCCCTAGGCAGGATAGAGACTCCTGTGACCCTATGAATGAGTACACCTGGGAGGAAAAAGTAGTCTATTCTAGAGAATGACCCGTGTACCACTGAGGGATAGGTGAAGTGCTGGATGGTAGGCACACCATGTATCAGACCACTCCAGTGCAGTGGCCAATCACTGCAGTTTAAATTCCCCTGCACAGTGTGCTGGGCCTGCCTCTTGCCACTGGTCAATAGGTGTCATAATGTCATCTGGGAGCTTTCCCCATAAGTGTACAATATTGTCTACAAGGGTTTGTCCCAAAGGTGGGGGGTGGGCATAGAAACTTCCAAGTGCAGGGATTCCCCATGTAGTGTTCCCGTGATAATGGTGTAACTTCCACCCGGGTCGGACCATATTTTGGAAAGGCTGTATGGGACCCTATGGTGAATTACTGTTGCTTTACCCCATGCCTCATGGACGAATGTGGAGTGGAAATCCTGGTTAAATCCATAGTGGGCTTGGCATGGTGCCTTAGTTCCCATCATATGGGTTTCCTGCATAAGGAGTATGTCAACTTCTAATCTTTTTGATTCCATGTCATGATATTGAGCTGACCGGACTCAGTATTTGCGGTTTGTGCAGTCATACATTCCTCGGAGGTTTCCGGGTGTGAGGTACGTGTATGAGGTCTATGGTGCAGCCATGCCTGTGCCTATACTGAACTGAACTCTGCATAACTGAATATAACTCTCCCCCCGCATCTCCCCCATCCCAATACCTCAGCCAACATGAAGAATCTGTAGCAGTCGGGATGACCCTGGAGCCAAAATGGGGGGCCCCAGGAACCTCACGTCTTATGTTCCCCAACATCCCAATACACTCAACCATAATGTCTCAGGGCAAGCAGTTAACACCTGTTGGGGTCCCCCAAGCCAAGTAATATTCCAAGGGCGGACCACCCAAACCAAGTCTATGTATAATCAGCCTGGGAGCTTATAACTGGGCACTCTGCGGTTTTCCATTGTAGTCAGGAGTCTTAGCTCTGTGCCTGGTACCGCCAGTTGGACCTGGACCTGTGCCGTTGGTTGGAGGTGGACTTCTTCTGCCGATTCCTTCTGTTGCCTTGGGAAGAGTCTGAATCAAGTGGAGGTGGAGTATGTGGCCTGAGGTGAATGGTTTCATCAACCCATGTGAAGATAGCCTCTGGAGTGTCAAAGAATAAGGATTTGTTCTTGTAGATCATACGCATCCGTGGCGGGTACAATAACATATATTGAATGTTCAGTTCTCGAAGTCTGTTTGGCCCAGCGAACGACTGGTGTGGCTGTTGAACAAGCCGGGGATTGCTGGGAAAGATCATGATTTTATGGGAGTCATATACCAGTTCGTCTCTGTGACCTCAGGAAAATTGAAGGATGGTGTCATGGTCCATGTAGTTTAACAGTTTAACTGTGATAGGTCGGGCCACTCCCCTGGGGAGCTTTCTTATGAGTACTTTATGGGCTCGTTCCACTACAAAACAGGAGGAAAGGGAGCCCTCTGGCAGAAGAGACCCCAACCATTGCATCAGAAAACCCTCCATTTTGATGCGCCGTCGCATCCCTCCTAGAATTCGATAAGTCATAGGTTGTTTAGTCTAGCTTGACCTTCTGCATCTTCCACCTGTGCAGCAAGTTCCTGGGTCACCAGTGTGAGCTTATTGACATTTTGTTGTAGGGGTGCAACCATATCTTCCACAGATGACATTCTGGTTTCTGCCTCGGTGATGTGGTCCACGGCCTTCCTGAGGTCCTGAAGGAGAAAGGAAACTTCTGAACCAACTGCACTGATCTTGGCATCTAACATGACACAGGACTGCTTTATTGTGGCAAGTAGGGTGGCGTTGTCTGGAAAGGTGCCCCGGCCATGGAATCCCCCTGCCCCGGTGAACATTGTTTTGATGTAGGGCCCAAGAACTTGTCTTTTGTCATGATGAGAGGAAGGAAGGACCACAGGCTGAGCCCTACCTCTCCTGTCACTTCACTTAGGGAGCGACTACCTTGTGGCACTGCTGTCTTCTCTTTTGGGGGGTATCAGGGAAGATCACTGCAGGGAGGGCCTCACAGAAACAGTTCCCCCCCGGCCGCAAACCACACTGGCCCTAGCTAGACTGTTTCCGCAGCCCTGGAACAGACCGCAAGCTGGACCCCCAGCTCCCAACCCTCAGCCCACATTTCTGTTGCACTGCCACCTGGTTTACCCCTCAGTCTGACCAAAATGGTGTGGGCCCAGACTGCGCTCCTGTAAAAGGCCCTGGCTTCAGGCTGTGCTGCGGGGAGGGGAGGAGAGGCACAAAGTCACCGCCGCCCTGTGGGCTGTTGTGTATGGTCCACGCTGTGCGTCTAACTTGTTTCGGGCCAGGAGCCCAGAAGGGCTGATGATTCTCGGCTACAGTTTGAGCCCCTGGAGTGCATGGCCTCCTTCTCGGCCCTGTGGCCGGTATCTCGCCGGAGTCCTCCGTGCTCCCAGGTTGTCGTACTGCGGGGGAAAGCATATGTACAGGGTTGCACCCTGTCCTGTGCGTGGTGACGAGTGGTCCCGCACTGCGGGCTTACCTTGTAGTTTCATGATTCTGGCCCACAGGTTAGACCCCTAAGGCTCAGGTTCTTCCACTCAGCCCTGTGGGCCACCCATGCCGCTCAGACACGGCGAACAGGAGTGCCATGCCGTAGCCCTTTGTGCTCTGTTTCTGAGCCGGCCCTCCGAGGGAAGAACCGACTCACCTCATCACTACTGCCTTGGGGTTGAATCGCCAAGTGCATACGGCCTCTCCCCATCACCGCCCCAGCTGGGCAAACCCACTGGTATAGGCCTCACCTTACCGCTGCTCTGATCTCCTCCATGTACCGCCTGGCCTGGGGGGCCTTTGCTGTGGGGTCGAGCCACGCTTGAGTGACATGTGCAAATGCCGTCACCCCTCTCCTGACCTTGTCCCGGGTCAGCCGGGGCAGACAGCGGAGTGCCACGAGTTGCGGAGGCCGAGCCCGGACGACCTCACTTCAGGGCTGATCCCTCATGCCCAGGGGCATCTCCCCCTTAGTTCTAGGGCCCCCCACTAGTGAGAGTGTCGCTGGGTCAACCCGAGGTGTGGTTGTTGTGGATGGTGCCGGATTACAGGCTTGATGAGATGGAGCTCTTTCAAATGGAGTCCACCATGATGGCTTCCCAAGTCATGCCCGAAATATGAATTTTCAAAGAATAAACTGAAATATAGTGCTTAGAGGTCAATAGTGCTTAAGGAATACATGATTATTGGTGGCAGGGTACATAGACTGCCGCACCACTACCTATGTTTTTCAGTTTGCTAGAAACGACAACTGGTTTCCTGTTAGGTCTCCGAATAATGCCCACCTCTAAGAACCAGCCACTGTTAATGGTCCTTAATAGACCAACATATAAACACAGATAAGAGAGGCACATAAATGAAGATATTCAAACAAAATCTTTGGGATAGTCCACAAGACAGCTAATTCACAATGACAGAGGCATTCGTTCTTTATGTGTCCTTAATTTTTTTTGTTCGTTTCTTGGCACTGCACATGCACTTTTTGCAAAACAGCCAATGCATTTTACCCACAATCGGGGCTTCTTCAGGGCATAGTCTGACTGGGTAATCCACCACTGGGGGTATCCTACTGTCGAAATGAAAATCCTCTTCAGAGTTTGGTCCAAGTCTTACAAACGTATTATCAATTGCTTAGTTAATATCTCCATAGTATATGGGACCAAATCAAAAGCGCATCTGCGTTATGCTATGTTTAGGAAGGCCGTGTACGGCCATTAAAGATTATGCTGTAACCCTATTACATCAAAAAAGAGGATACAACAGGATTACAGCAGAATCTTTGATTCTCACGTTTGTGAGACTTGGACCAAACTCTAAAGAGGATTTTCATTTCAACACTAGGATACCCCCAGCGGAGGTATCCTAGTGTTGCATATAAGTCACCCATACCTTATGGGTGACTTATATGAAATTAAGAATCTGAGGTTTTGGCCTGCCAAGTAGGTTAACTTGTCAGGCCGAGATGGCAGTTCACACTGTACACACATACTCTGCAGTGGCAGGCCTGAGCCATTTTTAAAGAGCTACTGAAGTGGGTGGCACAATTAGTGCTGCAGGCCTACTAATAGCATTCAACTTACATGCCCTGGATACATGTAGTGCACTTTACTGGAGATAGATTAGAAAACAAAATAAGCCGATGTTACCATATTTTGAGTACAGAGTATTTCCACATTAGCACTGGTCAGCAGTGGTAGAGTGCCCGGAATACTAAAGCAAGCAAACATAAAGTCAGCAAAACAGGAGGTCAGAAGGCAAAATCCCTGGGAGTCTCCAACAGCAGACTAAACATAAAATGACCTAAGGAGGGAACTGCAACACATGATGGATAGCCAGGCAAGGCGTGTATCAGTTAAACACTGTTTCAACAACAATGATTGCAGACAAACTTTCAATTAAAGTGTCATGATCAATTAAGTTGAAGATGAACAAGAGGTCCAACATACACAAAGACACTGTTCTTGGTCTCCTTCTGTTCCCACCTCCTCAAGGACTGAAGTTAGTGCTGCTGTGCTTTCTGAGGGCAAAGAATAGCATTATAGATCCAACATTCTACTTTAAATGTTGTATGGCTACTCACTCAACCATGTTGTTCAGGTGAGGCAGGTTAGATACTAATTTGAAATTAGACATTGCTGATGGGTCCTATAGTGCTTTAGTAGCACCCGGACAGAGGTCAGAAAGAGCAGGGCTAGAGGCAAATGACTCATTACTGATTCTGTGGAGCTGAGTGGCTCTCAAGCACCGTGAAGTTAATTTAGTTACTGTTCAATACTGAACAGCAGCATTTACAATCTATAAGTCCATTGTGAAGGCACTATGGTGAAGGAGGTTTACTGAAACTGAGTGAAGGTGAGGGAGATGGAAAAGAAGCTTGGGCTCTGATTCACAAATAGCCTATGCACTCGTGGCAGAGGCTTCTCAGACATAGTGAATCTCCACACTCATGGCGCGATCACCGCAATGGGAAACTGTAGTGCAGAGATCTCAACATGAGAGCGGAGATCCTGCCACAACTGAAAAGCCTCCTCCATGAGTGTGGAGGCTCTTTGTGATCGGGGCCTTGGAGTTTGAATCCTTAAAATCACAACCACTTGGTCCATGCTTGTAGCCTGTCTCGATACCCAAGGTGGGCACAACTTTCTGACCCTTGTCTGCTTATCTTTTTTTAAAAGTGCCAGCAACGGGCACCACGCTGAATGGAGTGACATGCCGTACCTGCATTACAGGAGACTCTACGTACTGTTATACGCGGGACACCATCGAGTGCAAGGGCATGCAGAATAAGTGCGTCCATCTTGGAATTAAAACTACAGGTAAAGCTGAGGGATTGATGGTTGGACGTCATACTTACTTTCCGTCCTTGGCATTCTGAGGATTTATGGTGTATAATAATTTGTTGCTAAATGTTAGAACTCCAAACCATTATTAGTCGATGATGAGAAGATATTTAAGCAAATAAAATAAGACTATTGTCCCGGGAGCACTGAGAGCAGTATCTTCTCCCCACCCCTTTCTTCTGTCTCCACTTGCCCCCACCACTTTCTAAAACATACCCATCATCAAGCATCTCAAAAACAAAAACAAGTGGTGTTGGTGCTGGTAACACAATCAAATGTGGTGCAGCTAGCATGATCACCAGGGGTGCAGATAACAGGATCACATAGAGGGTAGATAATGTTCACATGGAATGCTGAATTCAGGATCACATATGGTACAGGTAACAGAATCAAAGTAGGAGCAGATGAGTGGGTCATGTGGGGTGCAAATTACAGGATCATTTTGAGGACAAATGAGAGGGTTGCATGGGATGCATAAAATGGGATCATGAGGGGTTCAGATAATATAACCTAATAGATCAGATAACAGTATCACACAGAGTGCAGACACAAGGTCTTATGGGATGCAGAAGAGAGGATCACTTAGGTTGCATCTGACAGGATCATAGTGGGTGCACATAGTGAGATAACATGGGAAGCAACTAACAGTCAAATGGTATGCAGATAATAGTTGTTAATATGGCAGATACATTGATCTTATGGGGTAGGGTGCGGATACCAGGCTCATATTGAGTGCACAGAACAGTATCACAAATGGAGCTGATAACAGGATCACCTCGCGTTGGCATACAGGATCACTGGGAGGAAATTTATAAGATCACCTGGGGTGCAGGTACCAGGATCATATGGAGTGGATATAAAGAGGCATGTAAAATGATTATGTGAAATGCAGGATCATGTGGGAGCAGGCAACAGGGTCACCCGTGGTGTAGATACAATAAGATAACAGGATCACAGGCAGTACAGAGCCCAGGATCACATGGGAGCAGATAACAGGACCATATAGGGCGCAGATATTAGGAGTACACGGGCTCCCATTTATTGGATCACTTGGAATGCTGCTAACAGGATCACTTGGCATGCGGATAAAAGGATCATATGGGGTGCAGAAGAAGGTGTCATGCTTGTTTATTTTTGAGGTTTAATTGAATGCTGCAGGTCACCATATGGCTACTATAGAGAATCACATCACATTTGTTTGGGCTTACAGACTTTGAAACTGTAAGGTGAGTTAAGACATTAAGGTGGCAATTCCGATCCGGTAAAAAAATTCCCCGTCCGACTCGTATCCGGATTTTTTTCCGTCCGAATCGTCAAAGTAGCGTACAAACTGCCAAGTACGATTCGAACGGAAAAAAGTCCATACGAATCGCATTGGGAAGATTTCCCCACACGTCCTCGGGTCGGGAAAAGTCACCGACACGTCCCCGGTCGAAAAACCCACCGTGCGGAAAAATAAAGTCCGACAGCGCAAGTACGATCCCTCCCGTCCTCCCCATTTCACAACCGTACGCAAAAAACACCGTCCGAACCGAACTCCCATAGCAACCATGGAGACATGTGCCCGCATACGCGCCGAACACCCCAGCACCCCCCCGCCCGCGTATGTACGCACCGAACCCCCACCCCAGCAGTGCATGTACGCCCCGAACCCCCACCCGTGTATGTACGCCCCGAACCCCCACCCATGTATGTACGGACCGTACCCACACCCGTGGAAGTACGGCCCGTACCCCCACCCCAGCAGTGTATGTATGCCCCGAACCCCCACCCTTGTATGTACGCACCGAACCACCACCCGTGTATGTACGCCCCGAACCCCCCCCAGCCGTGTGTGTACGCCCCGAACCCCCACCCGTGTATGTACGCACCTAACCCCCACCCGTGTATGTACGCACCGAACCCCCACCCCAGCAGTGTATGTACGCACCGAACCCCCACCCGTGTATGTACGCACCGAACCCCCACCCCAGCAGTGTATGTACGCACCGAACCACCACCCGTGTATGTACGCACCGAACCCCCACCCCAGCAGTGTATGTACGCCCCGAACCCCCACCCGTGTATGTACTCACCTAACCCCCACCCGTGTATGTACGCACCGAACCCCGACCCCAGCAGTGTATGTACGCCCCGACCCCCCACCCGTGTATGTACGCACCGAACCACCACCCGTGTATGTACGCACCGAACCCCCACCCCAGCAGTGTATGTACGCACCGAACCACCACCCGTGTATGTACGCCCCGACCCCCCACCCGTGTATGTATGCACCGAACCACCACCCGTGTATGTACGCACCGAACCCCCACCCCAGCAGTGTATGTACGCACCGAACCACCACCCGTGCATGTACGCACCTAACCCCCACCCATGTATGTACGCACCGAACCCCCACCCCACCCGTGTATGTACGCAACGAACCACCACCCGTGGAAGTACGGCCGTACCCACACCCCACCAGGGAATGTACGGACCGTACCCCCACCAGTGCATGTACGGACCGTACTGACGCCAAAAACACACGTACTGAACCAGGACAAACCATATTTACACAAGGAGAGTCAATTAGAGTATCCCCACACCACCAAACATGCCCAACAACCCCACAAACATCACATACACTGACCTGCAACTGCCAAACTGCCAAACAGAGGCCCAAAACTCAATCACTCCTCATAACACACCCACACAAATTTCAAACACAGCCACACCCACAAATGGACCAATAAAAATGGACCACACACACAAACCATGAGCCTTTGCAACAGACCCACTGCTGCCAGAGCCCACAGACGACCCACACCACCATACTTGAACCTCACACTTGCATACCTTCACACAACCACCTACACAAACACCCCCTCATCACATTCACACACACACCTCCACTACCACACCCACACACCCACAACCATCCACACCCACACCCCCACAACCATCCACACCCACACCCCACGCCATGTCCACCACCAAGAATCCAAAGTTCACAAAGGAGGAGCTGGAGATCCTTGTCGACGAAATCCTCAGAGTCGAGCCACAGCTCTTTGGAACATTGGTCAGACAGACCAGCATATCCGAAAAAACGGCCATGTGGCAGAGGATTGTCGATTCTGTGAATGCTGTTGGGACCACCAGAAGGACCAGGCACGAGTGCCAATCCAGGTGGTACGATCTGCGGAGGACGGTCAAGAGGAAGATGACTGACAATCACAACCAGGGGAACATCACTGGAGGAGGGCCGCTCCCCAGACCGGTACAATACCATCCCTGGGAGGAGAAGGTGATGTCCACGCTGGCGGTGGAGGGACTACACGGACTACCAGGACTCCCAGACCCTGGTGAGTACACAAACAACTCACCTCACATGGGGGGGATGCCATACACAATCAATCATGCATGCCACCCCCCCAAGCCACCACCGGACACAACAACACTCCACAAACACACACATGCCACTAGCGCCTCCATGCCCCATGCATCAATCAGGGCCATGCCAAGTCACAGGCCACACAAAACACCAACACAACACAGGATTTGGCCGATGCTGGGAGTGGGGGCATCAAAACTAACATTGAGCAACTCACAAGCACACAACAATGCCCTCAGCCCATATGGCCCAGGGCACAGCCATACAAACTGTGTGTACCCACACAGTACTGTCTTGCCTGCAAATGGTGGCTGCCATGCAGGATGACATGGGTCTGAAGGCACAATTTGCACATAACAGCAGACAATGAAGATGCATCGCTCTGATAGAGTCTCAGCACACACCGCCACAGCAGCAGCCTACACTCAGACACACTGCCCAATGGGTGCCCGGAGAACAGGAACTAACTCACATGAACAAGCCAATGGCCATTCAAAGACCGGCTAACTGTGTGTGCCCAGGAAGCTGGCCTGAGGTGACAGAGGGTGACAAATAGAGGGAGTGAGAGGGGGAATGAGAGGGAAGGAGACAGAGGGGGACACAGGGAGACAGACAGAGGGAGGGAGTAGGGTGACAGAGGGAGACCGACAGAGGGAGGAGGGTGACAGAGGGAGGGAGGAAGGGAGACACAGGGAGACTAAATCACCCTTGGGTGGTGTGGCCATGTCCACTCGTCAGCCGGTGGACTGTGTGCATGCAGACAAGGTCTGGCAGTGCCTCAACCCCCCCCTACCGTAGATGAAGACCGGTCCATGTGTCAATCTGTGCACGAGTCCATCCGTGCTGCAGGCACAGACCTAACCACACACCCAGTATACCCACCCACTGTGTCGGTAAGAACCCTGTCACAAATGCTTCAGTCACCTACCTGCAACATCAAATTGCCTTGGCAAAACACCATTTGGCCACGTACAGTGCAACACGTAAGGCGCCTCTGCATGGCTCGCTACGCCCGCACACCACACTGCTGACTGTGTACCCAAATAGATGCATCAACTAAGATTGTGTCACACATGCGTAAAGCCCTGACAGCTGTGGCCAAGGGACATACCCATGCACAAGTGCACTGTGAGAGGAATGCAAGACAGATCCAACTACCCAGAGGAAGAGTGCCAAATCAGAAATGCATGAAACATGGATGCCACATGTAACACTGTTAACATTGTCTCTCTCACACACAGGTCAACGTCGACGATCACCCCCCAACACTGGGGGGGAAGTCTCACAGGACCAGGCTCCGCGGGATGAGGACCCCACCGCCAGCGACGACTCTCACCACTCCGTGGATGACCCAGACCAACCTGGCCCCTCTGGTGTCCAACCACCTGCAGCACCTGCGTCAGGTACAACTGTGCCAACCACCACCCCCATTCCTGCCACATCCCAGGAGACGTCCAGGAGCCCTGCCCGCACACGACCACCCAGCCAGTCTGCCCAGGAGGGACACGGTCCTCCGGGCACCCAGGAGGAGGCAGGCGGCAACGCAGATGCCATCCCTCAGGGGTCCCGGAGACCCGATGCGCCCACAACGGCAGGCCAGGTGCACGTGGGCAGGGGTGGCGGGAGTGGAGGACGGCGGAGGCGCGGACCTGACCAGGGAGCTCAGGACCCGGTAGTGTCCCAGGTCAGCAACATCCTGGATACATACCGGCGCGACACCAGGGGCATGGACCAGATTGCGTCCACCCTCAATGACATCAAGGGTACCCTCGAGGAGATGAAGACCCTGCAGGCCCAGCAACATGCCTGTCAACTGCAACACCAAGGAAGGATGGAGGATAGACAGGCTGAGCTCGTGGCGGTGCAAACCCAAATGACCGGTGTACTCCGTCGGATTGCCGACAACATGGGCAACCCTCCCTGTGGCACCAGGCGAAGGCCCTTACCAGACACAGGGAGGGATCAGGAGGAGGAGGATTCATCCGACGGAGCGTCACAGACATCGTCACGGCCTGCTTCCGAGGGTCCCCGCAGGAAGGTGGGTCGTCCACGAAAAAGACTGTGAGAGTCAGCAGAACATCACCATCTCCCAGGTCACCTGGCCTGGCACCTGGCCCTCTGGCCCAATAGCAGCACATGACATTCTCTGCCACATGGACTTGCTGGTCACTGTCTGACCTATGTTGACGAAGACTGTGGCATGGACTCTGACATTTTGCTACGGCAAGGATACCAACTCCCCCAGTGAACTTTGGATTCTACACTCCCGCTGTGCACCTCTTGTCATCCCCACAAACCCGTACCCCACCACAAATAAATTAATCACACTTACAAGGTGATGCCGTGATTCTGCATTATTACAATACATGTGTGTGTCGTAAAGTCAAAGCATGCCTGATCTCAGAATTAACTCCAACCATCCAAACCGTGGGGTCTCAGTCTTGCCCAGGACACACATGGGTCCCAATGTATCATCTGATACAGACATGGAGTACCATACTCACCTGTGCTGGGCCCAACCAGCTGAGTGGTTCCCGCACAACTGTGGCTACAGACACATTCAGGGGAGCAACAGTCATGCGCAGAGGTCAGGGATCATGTGGAGTGACCTGGCTTGCCGCTCCCAGGTATGTCTAGACATGTGTCCCTACCATGTCCTGCATGCTAGCGTCAGGCGGATGTTGAGAATGGTGGCTAGGCCAAGGTTGGATGCATGGAGATGCCAGAATGCAGTTTTGGATCACAGTGCCACATGGTTGTGGGCTGCATCATGAGTGTGGGCGTGGATCGAGAAGGTCATCCTGCAGCTGGCTGTGAATCATTCCCCCCATCCCGTTTGGACGTTGATGTGGCCTGGTTGCCCGATGCAGTAGCAGAGCTGTGCAGATGCACTCCGGATATGGACAAGTATCATGGGAGTCGTAAGGCACATGTCCGTAGACTGCAGGGTAGGATTCGACACGGATGTTGTAGTTGCCCTGGGGGATGGTCTCTCTTGCCTTGAGGTGGATGGAACTGTGCATCTTGTGCATAATACAGTTTCCACTCCCTGACAAACCGCTAGCATCTTGTCACTCTACACATAGACACATATGCACCACCTCTGAAAACTATGCCAGACATGCCGCACGCACAGTGGCAACAGGCCACCATTGACAGGGAAGAGGCACCTTGGAGACAGAGGGACAAATTTATTAGTCATGTGTGTTGGAATGACAATGATACTCTGTCAACACATACACAGGTCATGTGGATGAACATGTGGGAGCAACACTGGCACCCCCCATTGCAACACAGATGCTGGTATTCCATTGAACTGGCACACAAGTGACGGATAACAGCTAAACACCCCCTGCTGCCACGGAGAGGCTGCTATACACCATTGAGGCCCTGATGGGGCAATCACACACCATGTCAACCCGGTGCAACCTGTATGTTTCCAAGGCCAGTGTTACACACATTGATGGCCTCATCACAATCCCCAATCCCCTGACACATGACAGTCACCAAGTCTGACCATGGCTCCAGGTGAAGCCTGCCCCATGTCATGTTCCCCATGTAGGATCCACATGTATGCAAATTAACAACACATGAACCGGAGAAGTGCACACAGACTACAAACAATTTACACACCCAAAACGCCGTGAGGCATCCCTTACCCTAAGGAGATTTCCAAACTTGCCCGTGCATGTGACGCAGAATCAGCACATGTTGCTGTGTTCATGAGGAGTAGCAGGAGCACAACAATGCCACCAGCAGACAGCATGCCCATGGACCTGTGGAAGAGAGACACACAAGGAGTCAGCCCAAAGGAGCACATCCGCAAGCATGTACTCAACACGTATCATGTTGTCAACATGACAGGTGACAATGATGACTCTCTGACAACATCCTTCCATTGTGCCATCACTCGAGTGACACTTCAATACACACCACTGACTCACTTGGCAGACATGCAGATGGACACACACATTGCAACACATGCCACACACGGCCCAATGCGTGCACACTCAGACACTGGAACTCACCACTAAGCAAAGAAGTTGCGTATGAGCCGACTCCGCATGTCCTCCACAGCCTCCTCCTCCTCCACATCACTTGCCCCGTCACCAAGGCCTTCATCCTCCACGGGTGGATGGTCCTGGTCATCTTGATCCAGTATGAGTGGAACAGCTTCCTCCACTGCCATGTTGTGCAGCATGCAGCAGACGATGATGATCTTGCACACCTTCACCGGGGCATATGGGAGTGCTCCGCCGGTCTTGTGGAGGCACCGGAATCGGCTCTTCAGAAGTCCAAACGTCCTCTCAATGACTCTCCTGGTCCGCCCATGGGCGTTGTTGTAGCGGTGCTCGGCAGCCGTGCTGGGGTTGCGGACAGGCGTCATCAGCCATGGCATGTTGGGATAGCCAGCGTCCCCTACAAGGAAACATCATGGACAGAAGTGTGTCAGCACAGGCAGTGAGATTGGAAGATGACGGCAAACACTGAACTGCCAGAGTCTACCCACCAACAATACATGCTCGCTCGTTCCGCAGCTGCAGCATCATTTCAGGCAGCCTGCTACGCCTCATGATGAAGGCATCGTGTGCTGATCCTGGAAAGCGAACACAGACATGTGAAATCACCATGTTGGACAGACACACCACAAGGGCATTAATGGAGTGATAATGTTTGCGATTCCTATACACCACCTCCTGTGCCTGTGGTGGTACCAACGCAACATGTGTCCCATCTATGGACCCAATGACATGGGGCATCCCTCCCAGGGCATAGAACTCACGCTTGACATCTGTCAACTGCTCACGAATTGGGAATTTAATGTACTCATCCAGGTGAACCAACATGGCCTCTAAGAAATCATGCAGAACACGGCTGAACATCGTCTGGGACATGCCCCCGATGTCAGCAATGGTATGTTGGAACGTACCAGTGGCAAGGAAATGTAGAGCTGCCATCACCTTCAACTTGGGTGTCAGTGCACTGGGATACCTGTGGCGCGGGAGGAGTTGTGCTTCCAGCCGGCCAGTCAACTCATCAATCAACCGTTGGCTGAATCTGTAGCAGCGTATACAGTCCCGTTCATGCAGGGCAGCCATGTCTGGCATACGTCGAGGGAGAGGCGGAGCCCTGCAGTGAAATGGAAGGAACACCGAAGAGTGAGCACTGTACAACGACATTGTCAATGCACTGAGCACATGTTACACAGCCAATACACAAATGCCACGTTCTGAGTCAGGTCTGTGCCACATTTCCTGGACACGTACGCCAGTCAGGTGACACTCCTACCAAGGGACAGCCACTAACGGAGTGGGGCAAGCTCACGATGACATGGCATGAGACTAGCTGTGGGCCAGTGTAAGTGAACATGCACACGCATCACAGGATTCACAGACATCCACACATGTGCAGAAGTAGTATGCGTATGGTACAAACAGGTTGGTGGATGCGATATGCACTGGTCACATGTCATAGGAAAAGGACAGGCCACACACATTGCCTTGGAGGAGTACATGTCGAGACAGAACATACATAGAGAGCATGTGGATATGTACTTGTTTTGATACTCCGTGTAGTTGCATACATACACACCTCATGGCAGATCACATATGTGGGCTGGTGTGCGGAACAGTGTGCCATGGCCATCTACACACAGACACATGTTGGCAGCAGCAACTGCTGATGCATTGGACCACACACCTACAGCAAAATCATGGAAACACATGCCACACACATGACATGGTTGCAGCGTGCAACGCAGCCATACACATGTCATGTGTAATATTGCGTGTACCTGGCATCAGGGGACAGGTGCGGGTGTCCGTGACAGGGACATGCAAGTGACTCATGGCTCCACTAGTGTGTACGACATGCACACATGTCAAAGGAGTGCAGGGGATGTGTGGTACAATGCGCACCATCACACACGACATGTGTACACAGCTCATCGTACATATGCTTTGCCCACACCTCAGGGGTAAAGTGCCACATCACATCCTGACACACCTGTGTCACACACATGTGGTATTGCACAGACAATGCATTGGTGTCCACCCTTGGCAAAATCTGACCGCTCCATTCCTGTCTGTGTGCCGCCTGTCACCACTGACAGGTGTGAAACGCACCGTACATACGCTCTGAGTGCGTGTATAGGGTCCCTGGGCCAATATGGGCGCTGGCGTATGCGTACGCCACAGTAGTATGGACTGTACACGCGCTTGTACGGTCCGGATCACAATATGGGCGCTGGCGTATGCGTACGCCACAGTAGTACGGACTGTACACGCGCTTGTACGGTCCGGATCACAATATGGGCGCTGGCGTATGCGTACGCCACAGTAGTACGGACTGTACACGCGCTTGTACGGTCCAGATCACAATATGGGCGCTGGCGTATGGAGGAGTGTGGGCACTACTGTGCCCTGGGGCACCTCTTCCTAGGTATCATGTGCGTCATCCAACAATATGGACATTCACTGTGTCTTCGCCAGGGGTTGGGTAGGGTGGCATTGTACCCTGGGCTCAACTGTTATGACCTACAGGTTGCTACATGTGTCCACTGTACAGGGGGACCCATTTTGCTTGTGCATACTCACAGTGGGCATTACCTGTGTGTGTTGTTAAGACAATCTGATGATGTTTGCTTGTCAATGATGTGTGGACAGGCGCACCAGGGGCAGTGTGTGTACAGTCATGAATTAGTGGAGGCCATGTGTTTTCATCCCAGAGTAAGAGGTGTACATACTTTCTCCGTCTCAATGAGATTGTCTCAGGTGTGGGTGGTTTGTGCGTACAAGGCCTACATGTCAAGAGCTCCATCCTCCTTGCTGTGTTTGGCCTGTGTGTGATGTTTGACTGGACATACGCTCAAGGTGCAGTGACCCAGTCATGTTTGGCATGGTTTCATGTATTGCCTTTGCAGCATGTGCCAAGAGTAAATGGATATGATTCCTGCTCATCCCTTTTTGACGACGCAGTGTGGTGCAGATGCTGTGCACATTTGTCCCCAGAGGCTGGCTCCTTTGGTGGGTCGACAAACTGTGTGTTCCATGGCCTACATGTGTACATTGTTTTGTAGGTGTAACTCCAGTTGCTTTTCAGGCTATGCAATGTGACCTATGTATATTTGACTCATGTGACATATGTGTACAGGTGTCTGATTATCTCCTGTCTCTTCACCTTGCCCACAGCATCGCCGGGGGACACGGAAGGAGACACTAGCACGGACCGGGAGGAGGGATTGAGCACCAGTGCCAGCAGTGCTGTCCTGTCTGGCACATGGAGTGGCACGGAGGCCGAGGGGAGTGAGGCAGAGGACCTGTTGACTGCCAACACAGACTATGACGCAGACGGGTCCGAGGCTGAGCTCCCAGAGGTGGCGGAGTCTGCCCACCCAGCTGAAGGCAGCCCTCCACATCCCCCCGCCACCTCAGTTTCCATCACCGGCCTCCCACCTGCTCGTGGCCCTTCCCTCCGTGCTCGGTCCCCACATGTCTCCTTCCTGCCAGGCACCGCACCCCCTGCCCCTGTCACCACTGCTGCGGTGAGTGCGGAGTCTGTGGACATCCTGAGGCAGTTGCAGGTTGGTCAGACTGCGATGCTAAATGTCCTCCATGCCCACACCCAGGTGCTGACCCAGATGGAGGCATACATGGAGGGCATGTCGGCTGCGCAGTCTGACCAACGGCAGTTGCTGAGGTCCATAGACTCCACACTCACTGCAGGACTGGATCTCCTGCAGCGCTGCCTACCCCCCCTACCCCTGCCCCATCCACAATTCCCACTCCCGTGCCTGTCCCACGCACATCCAGACGTCAGCGTGCACGCACCCCAACAGACACAGGCACCACACCACCAGGGAAGTCGAAGCGCACACCTCCTGTCACGCACACACAGGGTGAGGAAGGCACACCCACTGGGTCGGGGGGGGGAAACGTACAACACGCAGCCACAGTGGGAGTCCGCAGTCCACACAACCCACTCCCTCCAAATCCACTCCCCTTAGCTCTCCTGGCCAACAGTCGGTGACAGCATCATCCACTGCAAGTGTGCCCCCCAGCCCCAGGATGACACCACCCCGCAAGCGGTGGAGGCGGGACCCGGCCAGGGGAGTTGAGTCCCCCACCCTGTCCACACCCTCCCCCAGTGGTGCTGCGACCCATACCTCTGCCCCCCCCTCCTTGGGGCCTGTGGTTCGATTGGGTGCGGGGGAGTCGCTGGGGGAACTTGCCGACGTGTGCAGCGCCATTCTGTCCTCCACCTTTGGCGCTGGCACCCCCCCGTGGCAGAATCATCCCTCCCTGCACCCACAACACCTACCCTTGCCCCTCCTGTCCCTGCGGTGCCTGTTTCCACCCTCCCCCCTGATGCCCCCTCTTCTGTGGATGAAATGGACATGTGAACTGTGCAGGCAAGCTAGGGGACACACGTCCCGATGTGTACCCCCCCCAGACTTTGCTGCTGGCCTGGCCCATGGCCCTTGTACATAGTGGACATTTTCTCAGAGATATTTTCCTGCTGAATAAAGCCTTTTCTTTTGGTTTTGCACACTGATGCTTTCCTGGACTTGCTGTTGGTGCTGGTGCTCCCTGAGTTGGGGTGGTGATAATGTGTTAGGGGTCTGTGAAATGTTGGAGTGTGCTGCTCATGGGGTGTACCCTGCCATCTGCGTGCCATCACAAAGGTCTCTGCCAATGGTATTTGGTCATGTTTGCTCTCACTGTATGGTGACATTGTCCCAAGGTGTGTTCCATCCTCTGTGGAGCAGGCCATTTTCCCTGCAGGGTGTCTCCCAAATGCTGTGCTGTGTCTACATTTCCTGGATGTGTGAGGGTTGCCTTTCAATATAGCCATGCTGGCTCAGCGATGGCTCCACCTGCATCTGGGGTATCACCCTTGTTGGTCACTGAACTTGTTGATGGGGTATATTGTCCTATGTCTGGGCACTGCTGGGAGGACTCTGCACCCACCCCTCCTGTCTCTGGGCACTGCTGGGGGGACTCTGCACCCACCCCTCCTGTCTCAGGGCACTGCTGGGAGGACTCTGCACCCACCCCTCCTATCTCTGGGCACTGCTGGGGGGACTCTGCACCCACCCCTCCTGTGTCTGGGCACTGCTGGGAGGACTCTGCACCCACCCCTCCTGTCTCAGGGCACTGCTGGGAGGACTCTGCACCCACCCCTCCTGTGTCTGGGCACTGCTGGGAGGACTCTGCACCCACCCCTCCTGTCTCTGGGCACTGCTGGGGGGACTCTGCACCCACCCCTCCTGTCTCAGGGCACTGCTGGGAGGACTCTGCACCCACCCCTCCTGTGTCTGGGCCTACCCCCCCTACCCCTGCCCCATCCACAATTCCCACTCCCGTGCCTGTCCCACGCACATCCAGACGTCAGCGTGCACGCACCCCAACAGACACAGGCACCACACCACCAGGGAAGTCGAAGCGCACACCTCCTGTCACGCACACACAGGGTGAGGAAGGCACACCCACTGGGTCGGGGGGGAAACGTACAACACGCAGCCACAGTGGGAGTCCGCAGTCCACACAACCCACTCCCTCCAAATCCACTCCCCTTAGCTCTCCTGGCCAACAGTCGGTGACAGCATCATCCACTGCAAGTGTGCCCCCCAGCCCCAGGATGACACCACCCCGCAAGCGGTGGAGGCGGGACCCGGCCAGGGGAGTTGAGTCCCCCACCCTGTCCACACCCTCCCCCAGTGGCGCTGCGACCCATCCCTCTGCCCCCCCCCTCCTTGGGGCCTGTGGTTCGATTGGGTGCGGGGGAGTCGCTGGGGGAACTTGCCGACGTGTGCAGCGCCATTCTGTCCTCCACCTTTGGTGCTGGCACCCCCCCTGTGGCAGAATCATCCCTCCCTGCACCCACAACACCTACCCTTGCCCCTCCTGTCCCTGCGGTGCCTGTTTCCACCCTCCCCCCTGATGCCCCCTCTTCTGTGGATGAAATGGACATGTAAACTGTGCAGGCAAGCTAGGGGACACACGTCCCGATGTGTACCCCCCCCAGACTTTGCTGCTGGCCTGGCCCATGGCCCTTGTACATAGTGGACATTTTCTCAGAGATATTTTCCTGCTGAATAAAGCCTTTTCTTTTGGTTTTGCACACTGATGCTTTCCTGGACTTGCTGTTGGTGCTGGTGCTCCCTGAGTTGGGGTGGTGATAATGTGTTAGGGGTCTGTGAAATGTTGGAGTGTGCTGCTCATGGGGTGTACCCTGCCATCTGCGTGCCATCACAAAGGTCTCTGCCAATGGTATTTGGTCATGTTTGCTTTCACTGTATGGTGACATTGTCCCAAGGTGTGTTCCATCCTCTGTGGAGCAGGCCATTTTCCCTGCAGGGTGTCTCCCAAATGCTGTGCTGTGCTGTGTCTACATTTCCTGGATGTGTGAGGGTTGCCTTTCAATATAGCCATGCTGGCTCAGCGATGGCTCCACCTGCATCTGGGGTATCACCCTTGTTGGTCACTGAACTTGTTGATGGGGTATATTGTCCTATGTCTGGGCACTGCTGGGAGGACTCTGCACCCACCCCTCCTGTCTCTGGGCACTGCTGGGGGGACTCTGCACCCACCCCTCCTGTCTCAGGGCACTGCTGGGAGGACTCTGCACCCACCCCTCCTATCTCTGGGCACTGCTGGGGGGACTCTGCACCCACCCCTCCTGTGTCTGGGCACTGCTGGGAGGACTCTGCACCCACCCCTCCTGTCTCAGGGCACTGCTGGGAGGACTCTGCACCCACCCCTCCTGTGTCTGGGCACTGCTGGGAGGACTCTGCACCCACCCCTCCTGTCTCTGGGCACTGCTGGGGGGACTCTGCACCCACCCCTCGTGTCTCAGGGCACTACTGGGAGGACTCTGCACCCACCCCTCCTGTGTCTGGGCCTACCCCCCCTACCCCTGCCCCATCCACAATTCCCACTCCCGTGCCTGTCCCACGCACATCCAGACGTCAGCGTGCACGCACCCCAACAGACACAAGCACCACACCACCAGGGAAGTCGAAGCGCACACCTCCTGTCACGCACACACAGGGTGAGGAAGGCACACCCACTGGGTCGGGGGGAAACGTACAACACGCAGCCACAGTGGGAGTCCGCAGTCCACACAACCCACTCCCTCCAAATCCACTCCCCTTAGCTCTCCTGGCCAACAGTCGGTGACAGCATCATCCACTGCAAGTGTGCCCCCCAGCCCCAGGATGACACCACCCCGCAAGCGGTGGAGGCGGGACCCGGCCAGGGGAGTTGAGTCCCCCACCCTGTCCACACCCTCCCCCAGTGGCGCTGCGACCCATCCCTCTGCCCCCCCCCTCCTTGGGGCCTGTGGTTCGATTGGGTGCGGGGGAGTCGCTGGGGGAACTTGCCGACGTGTGCAGCGCCATTCTGTCCTCCACCTTTGGCGCTGGCACCCCCCCTGTGGCAGAATCATCCCTCCCTGCACCCACAACACCTACCCTTGCCCCTCCTGTCCCTGCGGTGCCTGTTTCCACCCTCCCCCCTGATGCCCCCTCTTCTGTGGATGAAATGGACATGTGAACTGTGCAGGCAAGCTAGGGGACACACGTCCCGATGTGTACCCCCCCCCAGACTTTGCTGCTGGCCTGGCCCATGGCCCTTGTACATAGTGGACATTTTCTCAGAGATATTTTCCTGCTGAATAAAGCCTTTTCTTTTGGTTTTGCACACTGATGCTTTCCTGGACTTGCTGTTGGTGCTGGTGCTCCCTGAGTTGGGGTGGTGATAATGTGTTAGGGGTCTGTGAAATGTTGGAGTGTGCTGCTCATGGGGTGTACCCTGCCATCTGCGTGCCATCACAAAGGTCTCTGCCAATGGTATTTGGTCATGTTTGCTCTCACTGTATGGTGACATTGTCCCAAGGTGTGTTCCATCCTCTGTGGAGCAGGCCATTTTCCTTGCAGGGTGTCTCCCAAATGCTGTGCTGTGCTGTGTCTACATTTCCTGGATGTGTGAGGGTTGCCTTTCAATATAGCCATGCTGGCTCAGCGATGGCTCCACCTGCATCTGGGGTATCACCCTTGTTGGTCACTGAACTTGTTGATGGGGTATATTGTCCTATGTCTGGGCACTGCTGGGAGGACTCTGCACCCACCCCTCCTGTCTCTGGGCACTGCTGGGGGGACTCTGCACCCACCCCTCCTGTCTCAGGGCACTGCTGGGAGGACTCTGCACCCACCCCTCCTATCTCTGGGCACTGCTGGGGGGACTCTGCACCCACCCCTCCTGTGTCTGGGCACTGCTGGGAGGACTCTGCACCCACCCCTCCTGTCTCAGGGCACTGCTGGGAGGACTCTGCACCCACCCCTCCTGTGTCTGGGCACTGCTGGGAGGACTCTGCACCCACCCCTCCTGTCTCTGGGCACTGCTGGGGGGACTCTGCACCCACCCCTCCTGTCTCAGGGCACTGCTGGGAGGACTCTGCACCCACCCCTCCTGTGTCTGGGCACTGCTGGGAGGACTCTGCACACACCCCTCCTGTCTCTGGGCACTGCTGGGGGTGTTAGGCACACACCATTCTTATTGCAGGTTAGGTGCGTACTTACACGAGTGGGGGTTTGGTGCGTACATACACGGGTGGGGGGTCGGGGCGTACATACACTGCTGGGGTGGGAGTTCGGTGCGTACATACACGGGTGGGGGTTCGGTGCGTACATACACGGGTGGGGGGTCGGGGCGTACATACACTGCTGGGGTGGGGGTTCGGTGCGTACATACACGGGTGGGGGTTCGGGGCGTACATACACTGCTGGGGTGGGGATTCGGTGCGTACATACACGGGTGGGGGTTCGGGGCGTACACACACTGCTGGGGTGGGGATTTGGTGAGTACATACACGGGTGGGGGTTCGGGGCGTACTTACACGAGTGGGGGTTCGGTGCGTACATACACGGGTGGGGGGTCGGGGCGTACATACACGGCTGGGGGGGGTTCGGGGCGTACATACACGGGTGGTGGTTCGGTGCATACATACACTGCTGGGGTGGGGGTTCGGTGCGTACATACACGGGTGGGGGTTCGGTGCGTACATACAAGGGTGGGGGTTCGGTGCGTACATACACTGCTGGGGTGGGGGTTCGGTGCGTACATACACGGGTGGGGGTTCGGTGCGTACATACACGGGTGGGGGGTCGGGGCGTACATACACTGCTGGGGTGGGGGTTCGGTGCGTACATACACGGGTGGGGGTTCGGGGCGTACATACACTGCTGGGGTGGGGATTCGGTGCGTACATACACGGGTGGGGGTTCGGTGCGTACATACACGGGTGGGGGGTCGGGGCGTACATACACTGCTGGGGTGGGGGTCGGGGCATACATACACTGCTGGGGTGGGGGTTCGGTGCGTACATACACGGGTGGGGGTACGGGCCGTACTTCCACGGGTGGGGGTACGGTCCGTACATACCCCTACCCACGCTCTGCGTGCCTGGGTACGGCCCGTACCCATGCCTTTGGTGGGTGGGTACGGTGCGTCCCCCCATTGTTGCGGTGCCGTGGGGTCCGCACCGTACACAGGCCTTGGGGGCGTGGCTACGGGTCGTACCACGCGTACCCCTACATGACCCCAGCAATGCTGTTACGAGCCGTACCAAGGCCTTTCTGACGTGGGTACGGGCCGTACCGCCATTGTTGGAGTGACGTAGGGGGACGCGTGGTACGTTCCGTACCCACGCTCTTGCGGCCTGGGTAGGGTACGTACCGGTTCGCGTGACCATCCACTTCCGTTGTGGCGGACGCTTGCGTTGCTGGCCTCGCCCCCACCCCCTGGAAGTGACCAGGCCCTGATGGTCAGGTATGTCCAGGCCATGTGTGATTTGGTACCATGTGTTGGTGTTGTGTGTCCTGCCCCTGTCCCCCCCTTTGCCCCTGGTTGTTGTGCTGACCTTCTGCGGCGTCTGCGTCGGTTCCTGTACGCCAGGTGGACTGCTAGGAGGGCAGGGATGGCACGTAGGTTCGGGTCCATGTCTGTTCGTCGCGTCCAGCTGCTCCTTGCGTGTGTCGTCCTGATTTCCCGGCAGTTTTTGGCAGCCGGTAAATATTTTCCGTGCGGGATGACGTCGGTTCGATTCGTACTTCCTGGTTCGTGAAACGTAGGCTGGATGCGTACCGACGTCAGGTCGGCGCTTTTCAGGATCGGAATTGTGTTTCGATTCTGTTCGGTCGGTGTTTTGTTCGATTCGTACGGAAATGGTGTTTCCGTACGAATCGTACTTGCATTTTCGGATGGATTTCGCACCGGGTACGAGTCGGACGGAGAAAAGGCTCCGTCCGACGGTTCGTACCCGGTTTTTACCGGATCGGAATTGGCACCTATGGGTTATATTTACTAAGAATTAATGCCATGTTTGCGTCAAAAAAGGGACTCAAAAAGATGCGAAATAATTTTCACCAATTTACTTTCCAGCGTAAAACCTGTTTTACACTGGAAAATAGCTTGAAAGTAATGCAAAGCAGCACATAGAACTGCTTGCCTTTACTTAGCGCCAAGGGGGTGTACCATGGGTGGTCATGGCCGTTCTCATGCAACCACCCAAGGTTTCTGTCGGTATACCCTATTTACTTTACTAAAAACTTAGACAAGGTTTAGCATCTGAAAATAGCCCCTATTTCAGATAGGTGCTATGAAGGAGAAATGCTCATTTTCTCCTTTATTTTCCGACTTTGTTTGTGTGCTGCACTGTACAGCACACGCACAGAGTGGGAAAATGTTTAAAGGTAGCCTAAGCATAGTATTTTGTACTGGAAGAGTATCCTTTCAGTACAAAGCCTATGCTAGATTCACAGAGACACCATTGCACTATGGTGCAAATATGAGTCCATGACGTACGGCCCCAGGTTTGTGTGCAGGGGTTAGGTAGAGGGAAGGAGCGTGCCATATTTCTGTGAATATGGCGTTCTCCTATTCTCTCCTTCTCACGCAGGGCAACATTTGCGGCTGCTGCACTACTCTGTGTGTCAACATGGTAAATCTTGCCCAAAGTATGAAAGGTAGATAAAGGCTGAGATAAGAAAGTAAATTGAGATGCAGGGAATAGACTCACACAGACAGGGTCCCCATAAAATCACATACTGCAGATAACAGCATGAGTGCATGTAACAGGATCCATTGGAGTGGAGATAGCACAAATGCTGTGGGTGCAAATAACAGTAGTCATTGTAGATAACATCGGATGGGGCTAACAGGATCACAGGGATTGCAGATTAGATTACAGTTTCACACAGGGTCATATATCTGTCACAGGGCGGAGAGGCTGCTAACAGAATCTCAAATGGTAAAGCTTACAGGATCAAACTGAATGCAGATAACAGATTCACAAACGGGTGCAGATAAAAGATAAAAAGAGGTATAAAATAACACGATCAGCGAGGGCACCGATAGCAGATTTATAGGAGGAGACGAGACAGTCATAAGGAGTGCAGATATCAAAGTCACAAGAAAGGCAGATATCAAAGCAAAAATGCAGAAAATAGGATCACAGAAATTACAGTACCAAAATACAGAGTGTTGATAACAAAATCAGATGGATGTTGATAACAGGATATGGAAAGCAGATAAAAGAGCCTAAAGGGTTGCAGATAACAATAGAGAGTGCAAATAACAGAATGGCATGTAGTGCAGATACCACGATAGAGAGAGCAGATCACAGAATCACAAGTGGTGCAGATAACAGTACCAAATGGGATGCTGATAACAGAATCACAGGAGGCGCTGACAACAAAATCACTTGGGGCCAGATAACTCCCTAGGTCACTCGCTAGTGGTGAGGATTTCTCTGCACACTTCATTGAAAAGACAAGAAAAATTGAATTAGAAATGCAACTCGCATCACCAAATGCACGGTATCAGACCCAGCCCTCACCATCATCTTGGCTTACCTCAGCGAGTGCCCCTACTTCCTGATCGATAGATTATACTCCAAAAAACAATGCACTGAGGGACACCTTTTTACTACCAGATGTTGCCAAGCTGCTCAAATCTATGACTTCATTAAAACTCTGTTATCATTTCAACGATCAGCTACCCACCAAGTTCTTCAAAGAGCTCAAATCTGCCATTCTCCCACTCTGGTCTATGATTCTCCATGAATGCAGGGTAGGATTCCTGATTGCCTCAAGATTCGACAAATCACCCTCTATACAAAAAGGCCAAATGCTGACTTAGCGGATCCCAACAACTTCTGTCCAATTACTAATATCATGACTTAGGCCAAACTGCTAGAAAAATGCGTACACACATAGCTATGCAACCACACAAAGGGGTTTCAGCTCCTTGACCAATTCCAGTCAGGTTTCAGAGCAGAACATAGTAGTGAAACGGCTCTAACACACATTGTTGATGACGCCTTGAGATCACTTGATCAGAATTGATCCTGCCTACTTATCCTTCTAGATCTGTCCTTGGAGTTTGACACAGTCAAACATGAAAACCTAACTGATCTTCTTTAAAAAAGGATGGGCTTATCGGGTCCTGTCTTAAATTGGTTTGCCTCGTTCTTACAAAATAGAACGCAAACGCAAAAAATGTAAGTTAACCACTCCTTCGCAACTAGTACCCCAGTCTCAATTGGAGTGCCTTAAGGTTCCACTTGTTCATGGAACCACTCTCGGATATTCTGAACTGCTCTAACATTCAATACCACATGTACGCTGATGACACTCAATTGTACATGAAAATGGCTTCATCAGATGACATAAAAACTCTTAACTGTGTGCTTCTGAAAACTCAATAATGGTTTACTCGCAATCACCTTTTGCTAAATACACCCAAGACAGAATTTTTCTTGGTTGCCCCCCACAATAATTCTACACCCATTCAAGACTGGCAAAAACAACTTACAGCTCTAAATTGTGCTCCAAATGTTGTTGACTCTGCAAGGCCTTTAGGCAGAACTCTGGACAAATACCTGAATATGCAAGACTACATCAGTGCAACAACAAGGGGAGCCAATCATCATCACAACACATTAAGGAAAATCAAGCCATTCCTACCTTCTGAGGACATGCAGTTAGCAGTTCAATCCCTAGTTATCTGCTGCTTAGGCTATAGAATTGTGACCCTGGCAGGGTTACCCAAAGCTAGACTGGCACCTCTAATATCCACTCTGAACTCTGCTGCCAGACTCATCACTGGATCTAGAAAACATGATGACATCACACCAGACCTAGATCAACTCAATTGGCTGTCCATTGAAGCAAGGATTCGGTTCAAGATAGCCTGCCTGATGCACAAAGCTCTTCATTATAACACCCCCGTTTATCTGGCTAAATCAGACCCTAAGAAGCTCTAACTAGCTCCTGCTGAAACCTCCAAAATTTAAAAAGAGAAGCCTACAAACGTGCTTTCGCTGGTTTCGCACCAAGATTATGGAAAGCTCTTCCACTTGAGATCAGATCTAACCCCTCGACCTGCTCATTCAAAAAACAAGTCAAATTATTACTGCTGAATAACCACTTACAGCAGTAGTCCTGAAGCCACCATAACTCACTTTTACTTGTTGTTGACATCTTTGATCTCTCATTCAGTGATGCAATTTTATTTACTCTACATGCACCACAAGATTGGTTGCTCTTTTCGGTACTTTACATGTACCACAAGGTTGGTTGCTCTTCTTTAGTATTTGTGCCTGTTAAGTTCCTTTATGTTGTTGTATTTATGCCTTTACCTTCTTATCGCTACTGCTCCTTTGTACAGTGCTCTGATACCCTTACAGGTCATGTTTGCACTATATAAAAAAATTCAAATAAATAACAGAATCACAAGAGGTAGTGATAAAGTCACAGGGGAGGATGTAACAGAATCACAAGAGGTAGAGATAAAGTCACAGGGGAGGATGTAACAGAATCACAAGAGCAAGTGATAAAATCATAGGAAGGGTAGATAACAGAATTACTGCCAGTGAAGATATAAGAACACCAGTGATGCAGATAACATGATTAAATGGCGTAGAGATAAGAGTATTACAGATGGTGCAGATAACAAAATCACAGGTGTGAAGATAAGAGGATACAGAGAGCAGATAAGAGAATCGCAGTCGGTGCTAATCATAAGAGACCGAGAATAGATAACAAAAACACAGAGGTTACAAATACCAAGGCAAAATATGACGATAGCAGAATCAGAAAAATTTAGATAACAGGGTGCAGAATACACACAACGGAATCAGAGTGGTGAAGCCAGGCAGTCAGAGGGAAGGGGGGATTATTCTCCAGGCTCACAGTTTAACAGTGCCCCATGCTCGTCTGCAACTTTATTCATGGTTTTTTCAACATGCTGCTTCATTTATGAAAGAAAAAGCATTGAGCATCACAGAAACCATTTCAAGGTGCCAGATGCTGTTGTCTTGCTGTCCAGGTCCTGGAATATCTTCTAAAATTCCTCAACACATAAAAACTGGATAAAGTTGCAGATAACAGATTCACAGGGGTTGTAGACAAATGATTCACAGGAGGTGCAGATAACAGATTCACAGGATTTGCAGATAACAGATTCATAAGGGTTGCAGATAATAGATTCACAGGATTTGCAGATAACAGATTCATAAGGGTTGCAGATAATAGATTCACATGATTTGCAGATAACAGATTCACAGGGGTTGTAGACAAAAGATTCACAGGAGGTGCAGATAACAGATTCACATGATTTGCAGATAACAGATTCACAGGGGTTGCAGATAATAGATTCACAGGATTTGCAGATATCAGATTCACAGGGATTGCAGATAACAGATTCACAGGGATTGCAGATAACAGATTCACTGGGGTTGCAGATAACAGATTCACAGGAGTTGCAGATAACAGATTCACAGGATTTGCAGATAACAGATTCACAGGGGTTGTAGACAAAAGATTGACAGGAGGTGCAGATTCACAGGGGTTGCAGATAACAGAATGATATTGGATGCCGAACATGCAAGCAACAGAATTACGTGGACTTTAGATAATAACACAAACAAACTGGAGATAACAGGGCAGCTTAGGCTGTAGGAAAGAGGACCATATTTGTGGCCATAGTAACACACTTCTTTTGCAGGTAAAGTGCACTCCACTGTTGCTTTTCGCGGGTGTGGGAGTTCTCACCTGTGTGCTACTGGTACCTTCGTATCCACGTCTGAGGATGTGACCACAGAACTGACCATGCAGTGCAGTGACAGCGCCATCCGCCCAGAGCATGGGCTCTTCCTCACAGTCATCACCTTCCTGCTGCTGAAGCTTCTCCACTAAACTCCTCGGATGAGGTCAGAGCTCCCTCGGACAGCTCATCCTGGAGAGCGGGTCTCCGTGGTCGCACCATCTACCTTCTGAAGAAGAGTCTACGGCACCAGTCATTCTATCAACAGTCATGGATCGAGAACTGTCTGTAGATTCCACCTTCATCCTTGTACCTCTAATCTGACATTTCTTTGTACTTTTGTGATATAACAAGTCATTGTTCTGGTGATGGTGACACATACTATCAGGCTCCAATAATGGTTTTTAGCTACTTTTGTAAAGAAATGTTAATGCGATAGTTTCATATACTATGAACTCACAGTAGTATCAGAAGCACAAGTAAGGCACCAATAAACCATGTCCCAAAACTACGTCCTGGTGAAGTTTATATTGCTTGAAGGATGTAATCTTGAGGAATTCCCAAATATCACTTTCCGAATATTTTGCATTCAAATTCGAGTTGAAGTGGCCGAATTACTTGTTTTGCTCAAGCAGTCTGCTGCTGGTATGTCGTGTGAATTTTGAATGTCTGCTATGATATTGTGTTGAATTATCTTGTGAGATTCAAAGCAAAAATTACACTTATTGCATAAAAGACATAGGGGTATATTTACTAGGAAATGGCGCAGCGCTGTGCTGCGAGCAATTTTGCAGCACTGTTCTGCATCATTCCAAAAAATGCAGGGATGCGCCGTATTCACAAGACACAAGAACAAGGCGCACCCCTGTGTTTTCCCTTGCGCCAGCGCTATTCCGGCACATAAACATTCAATAACGATGATTCGCTACTTTATATGTGCTGCATTCTGCAGTAGAAAATCAGCATCGGTCAATGATTGTTTTTGTGCAGGAAGGCACACCTTCCCCAGGAAAACAATCATTAACAACGTTTGCTCCTTCTATGTGTGCTGCAGAATGCAGTAGAAAATCAGCATCGGCCAATGATTGTTTTTGTGCAGGAAGGCACACCTCCCCCAGGAAAACAATCATTAACAACGTTTGCTCCTTCTATGTGTGCTGCAGAATGCAGTAGAAAATCAGCATCGGCCAATGATTGTTTTTGTGCAGGAAGGCACACCTCCCCCAGGAAAACAATCATGAACAACGTTTGCTCCTTCTCTGTGTGCTGCAGAATGCAGCACACAGAGACACAGCAAACAACGAGGAGAAACACAAGTATTTCTCCTCGTTGCGCCATTCTAAGTCCTGCTTTTCACTGGTGTTAGTTTTTGGGGCGCAGGGCCTCTTTGTAAATATGGAGCAGGCTTTGTAAAGCTGGGTCTGGTGGCTCAGTGGACACATGGGTCCTCTGCAGGGGCCTGTGTTCAACCTCATGGTCACAGGTTCAACTCTTGGCAGGTCCACTCAGCCTTTCATCCATCTGAGATCAATCAAATGAGTTTCTCACACACAAGAAGGAGGAGAGGCACAAAGCAACCACTACTCCAGCCTCCCCAAATACAACTGTAAACACACCAAGGGGAGCAGTGTGTGTGGATGTGGAGCAAGTGGGTGGATGTAGGAATACAATTATTTGCTACAGATACCACAGAACTAGTTTTAACTCTCGCTGCACTTTTTCTTTTTGAGATCCCTGGATCCTTTACGCATATTATCATTTATATCTGTATGCATTGTCTTCCCCTCCCTTTTACTCCACCCCAGGTGTTGGTCTGCGCAAGGTTGTGTACTAAAGCAAGCCCGATGATGAAGAATTTCACAATTTTGTGAGTGAAAGCAGTATTTTTCCACTGAGCATGTGCCACCTCTAATCCAGACATCCATACACACTTCTCCCCTTGGTGTGTTTACAGTCAATGAAATGAGTACCATTGAGTTGGGTAACAATAAACATCTGTTAATCAGCGCTAAAAATCCTCTGGCTGAACGTGCTCTTTCCAAATACACATGTTATGTTAAATATGCCCCATAATTTTCAATTTTGCTTACTGCTACCCAAATAGCCACGAGGCAGCAAGATTTGGAGAAACTGTTTATTTTATGACAATACAGTCTCTGTGCAGACACACACTGTCTGGAACTGGTATGAAAGTGACTAACCTAAGGCTGAGGCTATTTATACACACACACATTGGAGATGGAGAGTGGGCTGCAGCAGAGCAAAGGGAAGCATTGAAACAGAATGTAGTGGGCGTGGCCAACCGTCGAGAGACATGGCCGCTTTCTGAGGCGGCTCCAACCGAGTGCGCCCGTTCCCAGATAAATCCGATCACTGATCTGCTACAAAACTGGGCGAAATGATAATGCGTGGTCTCAGAGCACACCACGAATAGACTGAGCTGTGAAACCGCTGATTCCAGCTAGCGGTTCCAGCTCTTGGTCCGAAGACGCACTCCGTGGCCTGGCAGATGAGCTGCAGAGACCGCGCATCGGGAGAATCTGAGCCGCTGACTGGGGCTCAACTCCGGAGAGATAGAGTCTGGCGGGGACAGTAGCATCTCCGCCTCCTTGCGGTTCCGAAGGCTGATTGAGGGCCGGGCGGCTGCCAAGGCGAAGTTGAGCGACGACCGGCAGTGGTAAGAGCCGCACCACTGCCGCATGGATCATCGCAAGGCCCCCCGGAGCTCGCGTCCCCTAGCTCACTCGGCGCTGGATATCGCGGCACCTGCTGCGGCGCTGGGAGCATCAGCCACCAGGAAGCAGGGGATGCTCACCTGCATCAGTCTGGCACAGAAGTGCACCACCTCGAGGGATTGGCCCTGGGCCCGGCTAGTGGGCCCCAAAGTGGAAAAATGTGTTGAGCACCCTGGGACTGGTTGTGTGAATCCTGGGTGCTGCCGGCCCTGGGCAGTGGAGGACGGAGGGAAGGTTGTTGCTTCAGAACTCCCTCAGTGCCAGGGCCCCGCTCGCTACCTCCCTCAATGAGTGCAGCCTCTGTCTGGGGCCACCACGAGATGTAGAGGCAGCCACACGCATAAGCTGCGTGGAGAAGGAGTTCACCCCTCCCCCGGCGGTGAAGAGGTAGGCCGCAGTGAGGCCTAGTGGGCAGATTGCGCTCTGAGCGGGAGAGGGGAGCTGCATTAAGCGTACTTGGAAGACACTGCCCAGCCACCACCATCACCTTTGTGTAGTTACCGTGCTGGGTGACTCCCGCAGCTGAGGTGTGAGCCTGCGACCTGGGCAGAGGGTTTGCGACCTTGTCCCCGTGAGTGTACCATATCGGCCTGCTGCTGCTACCTGTTCCCTGGTGACCCTTGGCCCATAGCGCCATACAGAGTCTGCAGTACACAATACATTGGCAACTGTTTTTGATCACTGACTGCGCAGCATTGATCCGCTCCCCTCCCCCGGAACACATACGGCTCAGGTCAGCTTCGTTATGGCTGGAGGTCACGGCACTAAGGCGGCGGTCCAGGCCAAACTGAATAAATACGCATTGGACAAGGTCCCGGGAGCAAGCATGAAAGCGGGATCGACCGCATCGGAGAAGCAACAGTGCAAAGAGGGGGCGAGGGAACCGACGCTGCAAGACATTCTCACAGCCATCACAATGGTTCGTACATTGTTGGAGGCGTGAATTGACACGGTGTCCACAGAGGTATCCCTCATTTGGGCAGACATGCGCTCCATGAATATGTGTCTGAAGGATTTGGAAATTAAAGCAAGCTTCTTGGTCGAGGACACTTCTGAACTGCAGCGCAGTATGGATGATCTTCAGGCCCACTCTAACAAACTGGAAGTGCAACTGTATGATTATGAAGGGCGCTCGCGATGCAACAACGTCCGCATACTAGGGGTTCCTGAAAGAGCGGAGGGGCCGGCAGCGGATTTTTTTGAGGAAAATCTGGTCACCACTCACCTCAAACCACGTGGACTCTCTAATTTCTTCTCCGTAGAAAGAGCGCACCGAGTGCCGGGCAGCAGACCAAAGCCGGGCCTTACTGGCTAAGATTTTTAATTTCAGGAACAGACGTGATCCTACAGACCGCTAGATTTGCGCCCCCACTGGAGTTCTAGAACAGTCAAATCCCCTTTTTTCCGGACTTCACCCTTAGGGTACAGCGACAGCAATGCAGCTTCCTAGACGTTAAAAAGGCTCTCTGTGAGAAGGATCTAAAGTACACCATGCTCTTCCCTTAGCTTAGGGTGGAATCGGATGGGAAAGCATGGTTCTTCATCACCCCTGAGAAGGACTGGGACTGGCTAGACGGCTGGCGCACTGGAGGCCGGAAAAACAACCGCGCCCGGGGAACGAGGGGCGAAAAGAGTGCGGACGATTCCGGTGGAGGCACACAGCCAGACGAGCAGGAGGCGGCAATGGGAGGGTCCAAATAACTGATCTGTATGATCTTCTGTTTGGGGGTGGTGACCTATTTACTTGCCGCTTGACTGAGTTGCGGTTCGGGCCCTATTCAGGGTCGAACAGTTATTGATCTGTGACTCCGGGACTCCTTCATGATGGACATATTGTATTTTGCATATTGAACTCTAGTTTAATGCTTTTCCTTTTTTGTTTTATGAAAGTATAAATTTACCAGTTGCTAAAGTCTCTGGGACGGGTGCCTGGCTGGTCACACGCACCCGCAAGTTTAAGGGGTGGGCGATAGGCACTCTGCAAGTTCGGGTGGGTGGGTGGTTCTGACACCGCCATTCAGTGAGGCAGGGAGGGGGGTTCAGTTTCATGTTTTTTTTTTGCGAGAGTAGGGGTAGAAGGGTCTGTTTTTGTTGGTGTTGTTTTTATTGTTTCACAGGTATGCCACATATGATTGGCTCCGTGCAAAGGCAACTGCCGGTTACACGTTTTTTGTATCTCAGTCTATGATGGTTGAACGATCTGCTGAGGTGTATCCACCGGTGGGCGTGCTGGAGCAGGTATAATTATCTAAAACGAAACCCCTGTTCCATTTTCGTATGTCCATATTAAAACTACTAGTTAGTAATTATAATAATTAATTGTGTGAAGTCGTTTTACTAAATCAACCTTATTAACAGGAAGAATACACGTGGGAATGCATCTGCATGGCTAAAATAATAAGTAAACTAAGTTTGTACGCATACTGACAAAATACGTGTTGCTTATGTGATGTTATTGTGATTTGCGCTTAAATAAACATGCACTAATGGCTTTAAGTGTCGCCTATGGCTAGATAAATGCACACACATATGGGTATTAGTTGGGGAATAACACTGTTTAATTATTTCCATGTATTAATTACGATTTTTTATGTTCCGTTACTTAAGTTGACAATTGTGGCCTGCTATAAAATGGCCACCAACCGCAGCCTATTCTCGAGTAGACGAATTATGAGAACGATGCTTTTGCACTGACTGCAACTCTGCCCTGAAGAGATATGTCATGGTGACTGTCCGGGATGTATGCCAAAGACGACCCTGAACATGCAGAAATTGCAAAGATAAAGAACATTTAAAGATGTTAAACCGGACCTGAGCAGGGGAGAAGATACAAGTAACCGGGTCATGTCCCTTTTGTTTGCAACAAATGTCGAAACATTTTTTACAGTGTCAATCAAGACTTTGCGGGAGAATGCGCCTGGGAAAAGTTGCACATGTTGCAGTGAAATCCGGTCTTCCAATTTGAACTGGCCAATAGGATTCACGGGAATTTGGAAATGTAACTTTAATATTGTAATTTTTGGTATAAATATGAGTAGTCTAGAGAGGTTAGCGCCAATCCCTTCCTGAACTTATGACCCGTGGTCCCAACGCTGACAGAGAGGACGGTGACGCCTATGATTGAGCCAGAAACTCTGACTGATGTACTGAGGACCAGTTCTGACTTAGAAAACGACAAATAGCCAGAATAGGTAATTATGACAAAGATGATGCTGCATTTTGCTAAGTTTTAACCTGCATTTAATTTACATAAAGAGAAAGCATTATTTTAATAAATGTGTCGGGTGATTATTTTAGTGAATGATTTATTTGAACATATTTGAGTGTTTATATTTAATTGTCAAACCAGCAACTAGATGGTCCAGGCGACCCATCTGAGGGAGGGACTGTTAGGGTGATTTTAAAGAAAGTGGTTATTCCTTCAGAGAGAAATGCAGATTGGTTAGGACAAAAATTAGATGTGTTTTAATTCCCTTTACAGGCACGGATAGTTTGATTAGAATGAATGTTGGTGTTATGGGCCCCACCAGCATATGATGTGTGAGTGTGCGTGTGACTGTGAAATCATTCCCTCCCTGGAAGTAGAGGGGATTTGGAAGCTCTGATCTGCGTCAGTTTCTTGGTAGCAGAGTAATGGTTATCTATTGTCTTGGTTTGATGATTTGCATGTAAATAGGCTTATTGATTATTGATTTATATTGATATGTGTACTAACACTATATGTTGAAGTCGTATTGAGTTCTATGTAGTGTGTACGGCTTCTGGGATGTAGGAAGTCGGTGACAGTTCCGTAGTAGAGCAGAGGTAAGCGCTGCTCTCGGGAAAGGCGGAATTGTTGGCCCTGTACGCATGCAGGGGAAAACGTGTGACAATTTAAGTTGCGCGTCGCATTGTCTGGGTTCGATTCGGTGAAATCGTCGTGTGTTGCCATTAGAGATATATTTCTGTGTAAAAGAAGTGTGTATGATAGCGAAGGTTACCTGTGAAGTTCTGGTCTTAAGTACCAGGGATCCTTTTGGCATTCCGATAACGCTTTTCACTAGAAAGGTAATAGGTATTCTCTGAGCTTGTTAGAAGGACAGGGCAGAGGTAAGCGCTGCTTTGTTAACGTGTGTAATAATTCTGTAGTAGGACAGACTGTTCGCTGTTCTCAGAAAGGCAGGATTCTGTGTGAATGTGCTACATTTTCTGGTGTGAAAGTGCGTGAATGTAAGGCATTTTGGTTAATTGTAAAACTCTTAGGAGCATTCCGGGAGGAAACAGTTAATGGATGCTTGCTAGAAGGGCAGAGTAGAGGGATGTGCTGCTTTGTCAACGAAAGTAACGATTCCGTAGTGGAGCAGAGGTAAGCGCTGTTCCCGGGAAAGGCGGGATTCTCGTGAGAAAGGTCTTTTACTATTCTGTGGTTAGCGGAGCAGACAATGGAGATGTTTATATGTTGTAACTAACGGACTCGTAGAATCTGAAACAAAGTCTACCGAGTAGTTTGTAAAGGAGGGGTAGACGAGAGACAGGAGACAGGAGCAGGAGCTGCTGCAGCGACTGCTGACGTCAGGAAGACCGCGCTGTGATTGGACAGTGGGTTAGAACAGTGGAAGCGCTGTGATTGGTGCGTTAGTGTGCGCCGAGCAGGGATTGGAAGAAGTACAGGGTGACGTAGACGCTCCAGGATTGGTGCGTTGGTGTGAGTCGCGCTGAGATTTGTGGACTGAGACGGTGACGTAGACGCTCCGGATTGGTGCGTTGGTGTGAGTCGCGCTGTTATTGGACAAAAGATCGTACAGTTGTAGAAAGGACTAGGGAGTTGTGGTAAACGAGAAAATGTATTATCACGCTGAAGAAAAGAAGAAGAAATCTTTGTTTAATAAAATGAGAACCTGGTTTGATAAAGACAAGGAGATTGTGACAAGGGAGGGCAGTTATTGCCTCCGACAAGAACCCCCGCATCCTTCATGGTTGCAAAATATGGGTATCATACCTGTATATGGTTGGACAATTGGGTGAAATATACAAAGGAAGACGGAGTTTTAGCTTTCCCGGAACATGGCTCATTTAATCTGGCCACGTTGAGAAATTTGAGGGAAAGGATGATGTGCTTAGAGCCTCGGCCTAGGCCGACGCAGTTCGAGGCATTGGCTGAGTGGGAAGATGAAATGCATGAACGGGAAAGACAGAGGAGTGGGAGCAGATACAAGCATATGTTTGGACGGACTAGTGATCGCAAAACTCATCATGATCGGATGAGAAGGTGGCGAGACGCTAGCATGACTGAAGGACTGTTTCCTGTAAGAACAGAAGGGGAGACAGAAGGGGTAAAATGCACAGAGAAAAGAAATAATGCAGAAATTAGGAGATATGGAGCGAATGAGTCTGCTGACGATGTCTTAGATGACATGTTTTTCAAAAGACGACCTCCGTATAGACGAGAGCCAGAGATAGGGACATCAGTTACCCCAATGAGAGATACCCTACGGGTTGTAAAAACAGAGGTTATGACACCTGAGTTGAAAAGCAGTAGTTCCTTTATGGAGAAAGAGAGAGAGATGGAAAATGAGGCTGAGGATGAGAAGACAAGGGAACTAGCAAGAACTACATTTGAACTGACAGAGAAAATAAGGGAATTAACCAAAAATCTTGAAGCGGTTACAGTGCCTGTAACAATAGGTCCTGTTATGCCTATTTATAAGAAGCAGAGAAACAGTGAACATGGATTAACAGTTCCGTATGTGAACAATAGGCAAGTTGTTCAGCCAGAGCAGACCCCACTGAGAACAGGAGAGAATCTGTGGAGACATACAATGTGTGAAAGCGGAGTAAAGGTGCAGAATAACCAAGTTTTGAGTCCCGATTGTATGGACAAGGACAGGATGATTGGAGGATCAATACTAGAACCCCAAAGAGTGACAGAACCAGTGAGTGTAGAAAAATCCATGGGGATAACCACAGAAGATTTGAGCGAATGGCTGAAAGGTTTGCAGGAGAAAGAAAAGGAATCCCAAACAATTGATGTAGCTAAATTACGCATGGTACTAGAAGAGCTAATAGTAGGGACGATCCCTATAGACAAGCTGAAAAATTACCAGGATGAGGAATTATTATTCCTCTGCAAGAGCATTACATGGAGAGCAAAGAACACACATGACAGACTGGTGGAAATAGCGAGTGAAATGGGAATTGACATGGACCAGGTAAAGGGTTTACAGAAGCCTTACCGGGTGGATTTCACGGATAAGGATATTGAGAACCTGAATATTACAGGCCGAATAGGGCAGATTAAGGACATAATTACTTTGCTGAAAAAATGGGGAGATGTTGAGAAATGGAAAAGTAGGTGGTATAAGAAACAAGAAGAAGCGTCAGGCAGAGCTTTTCCAGCATTTCCTATGAGAGAGAAGGAGAAATCAGTGACAGCATTTCCCATGAGAGAGATTCCAGGAGGAGGATATGTACATGTCCCATGGACCAGACAGGATATTTTGTCATTTACAAATGACTTCCCTCGATTGAGAGAAAAGCCCGTCGAGTGGTACAGACAGGTAGACAGATTTGTGAAGCTGTTAAAGGTGTTGTGGATTGACCTGAATAGTCTGTTAGATATAATTGTACCAGCAGACTTGTGGGCAGAATGTAAGATAGTCATAGATTGGCCAACAAAAGAATACCCAAGAGATCCCAAAACGGGAGCACCAGATCCCGAGGTAATGAAGAAATATGAGCAGGTTATGGTTTTCCTGAAGAACAAAGTACCTCCTAAAGAAACAGACTGGGTTAAGATAGACCGAACACAGCAGGAAGTGAAAGAATCAGTTCATGCCTACTATGAAAGACTAATACTGGCTTTATGCAGTTTAGTGGAGACGAACATCTGGGTGAGAAGGACCTGACCCATTTTGTATATAGATTCGTATATGGCTTGCGACCTGAAATTGGCGAGATGATTAGGCAGCATACAGTGGACTGGCAGAGTAAAAAGATTGATGAAATCCTGAGACATGCCAAATATTTCAGTGATGAAATTGAGACAAAGCAGAGAAAGCTGAAAGAAAAGGCAATGTGGGCATAAGTGAAGGTTGCAGAAAGGCAGGAAGCCCAGTTAGTTGAACAAGCAAACAACCCAGGAAATAGACAAAGATTTGGCCCGGGAAAAGGAAAGGGTAATATTGAGGAAGCAAAGAAGAGGTTCCCATGCCACAACTGCGGAGAATTAGGGCATTGGAAATCCGAGTGTAAGAATCCTCCGTGTGCTAACACTGGAAATCAATAATTAAATCCACAGGTGCAGAGTGAGGGGAGTGGCCAGCAGCAGCAACAGCAGAAGGCTGTTAAGCAGCAGAATCAGGAGCCAAAGCCGCCCTTGCCGCACAACAAAGGTCCTCAGAAATACAATCAGGAGACGGGATTTTACAACGAAGGACAGGTAAATAAACCAAAACGCGCGAGGGCTGTGTCACAATATTGGCTGAGGAATGAGGGAAGTGACACTGAGGAGGAAGTCTGACGGTGCCGAGGGGAGGAAGAAGAGTGCGTGCTTGGCGCATCTCTAGAAATAGACCAGACAGGACCTTTTGTAGATGGGAAAATTAATGATGAAAGCATCACTTTTCTAGTCGATACTGGTGCTACCCGTTCTACTGTCAGGTCAGCTTATGTTAAGAATCTTCCTCTCTCGGATGAAACAATCCAAGTAGTTGGTGTGTCCAACACACAGATTAAGACGTATCTTACTGAACCAGTAAGGGTTAGAATAGGGAAATTTTCAGACATGCACCGATTTGTGGTGTGTGACACAAGTCCTGTGAATCTGTTAGGTAGAGATTTACTATGTAAAATTAATTGCACCATTTTCTGTACTCCAGATGGAATAGCCTTTGAGACACCAGATGAGGATGTCCTATACAGAATGACCATAGACAACAGAGAAGGTGAGGCTGTTGGAACCTATGCAGTATTCAATCCTGATGAGTTGCCCCCAGAATTAAAGCAGACAGTGAAAGCAGCAGTCTGGGATTTCACAGGAGAAGATGTAGGTCTGATGAGAAATGTGGATCCAGTAAAAATTTCTGTGAAAGATGGAATAGTTTACCCAAACATCCCACAATACAGATTTACACCTGAAATAATTGAAGGGATAACCCCTATAATTGAAAAAATGATTCAGCAGGGGGTGTTGAGAGAAATATTGAGTAGTCCATGTAATTCACCAATAATGGGACTGAAGAAACCTAATGGGAAGTTCAGAATAGTGCAGGATTTGAGAAAAAATAACAAAATTGTTGTGCCATGTTGTCCCATTGTGCCAAATCCATCAGTGATTTTGTATCAGATTCCCCATGATGCTGAATGGTACACAGTAATTGATTTGTGCCATGCTTTCTTTTCAATTCCGTTGCATCATGACAGCCAGCCGATATTTGCATTTCGGTTTGGACAGCGTATTTTGGCATGGTGCCGAATTCCACAGGGGTACACAGAGAGCCCCTCAATATTTAATCAGTTGCTAAAGAAATCTTTGGAAAGTCTGACAATGCCTGAAAATTCAGTATTGGTTCAGTACATCGATGACCTGCTTGTGGCATCGAAAACACGTGAAGCTTGCGAAGTAGACACTATTGCTTTGCTGAATCACTTGGCAGATGGAGGATTAAAGGTATCTCCAGCCAAATTGCAATTCTGTAAGAAAGAAGTTTACTACCTAGGACATAACATTGAGAAAGGCCTGAGGAAAGTGACAATTGACAGAATCAGAATTATCAAAGGAATGAGAGCCCCAATGACACAAAGAAAAGTGAGAATGTTTTTGGGAATGGTGGGCTATTGTCGTCAGTGGATAAGTAATTTTTCCCTGATTGCCAAGCCATTAATAAAATTGACCAAAAGTGAAGTAAAAGGCCCTTTGGAATTAAACAAAGAACAAATGGCAGCGTTCAGAGAATTAAAGAACAGGCTTTGTGAAGCACCTGCCCTGGGTATGCCAGATTATGAAAAGGAATTTGAGTTGTACTGCAGTGAGAGAAATGGTTGTGCACTCTCAGTGGTAATTCAGAAACACGGACATCTGAGGAGACCAGTTGCGTACTTCTCATCAACACTTGACCCAGTAGCTGTGGGTTTACCAGGTTGCCTAAAAGCAGTAGCTGCTACATGCAAAAGTCTGGAACAAAGTGAGGGAATCATAATGGGATATCCTGTACGGGTATTCGTACCTCACGATGTGGCAATCCTTTTAACAAGGAGCCGGACACAGTTCATGTCACATAGTCGGCTGACTAAATATGAGAAAGTCATTCTAGGAGCATCAAATGTGAGTCTGGAGAGATGTGTGAATGTGTATCCAGCAACGCTGTTGCCAGATGCTGAAAGTGTGCAAGTAAGAGATGAAATTGATCATGATTGCCTGGATGTGCTTGATTACTGTACTAAACCCAGGCCAGACATAAAAGATCTGCCACTGCCTGAAAGTGATCATGTGTTTTTTGTGGATGGATCTTGTTTGAGAACGGATGAAGGTGTGTTGAGTGCAGCATATGCAGTTTGCACAGTTGCAGGAGTGGTGGAAGCATCACCTTTGAAAGGAGTTAAATCCGCTCAAGTGGCAGAATTGGTGGCACTGACAAAAGCCTGTAAAATTGGAAAGAATATGAGAGTGACTATAATGACTGACAGCCAGTACGGCTTCGGGGTTGTCCACGATTTCGGCCAGTTATGGCTGCAAAGAGGTTTCCTGACCTCAAGTGGAACTCCCATTAAGAATGCAGAAGTGGTTGGAAGATTGCTTGAGGCGATACAGCTGCCTAAAGAACTGGCTGTTGTAAAATGTGCTGTTCACAGCCAAGGGGAAGATTTCATTACCACCGGAAATAGGTTTGCCAATGATATGGCTCAGTATTGTGCGAGGAACAATTACTCAATCAATTGGGGAAACAGAGAGAAATGTCTTCTTGCTCCTTAATGTTTACTTACGTTGTAGAAACATGGGAAGAAGTGAAGCAGTTGCAGGATGAGGCAGGAGATGAGGAAATGAAGCAATGGGTAAAAGCAGGTTGTGCACCAAGGGAAAAAGACCATGTGTGGGTCTATAGAGATGGAAGACCAGTGATGCCAGATAGTATGATGTCAACCATGGCAAGGATGTATCATGGCCAGGGACACCTGGGGAGGGATGCTATGATAAGAGCATTTAAGCAGACTTGGTACAATCCAAAATTCAGGTTAATAGCAGAGAGTCTTTGTCAAAGATGCCTGATATGTCAGCAGTACAATCCTGGAAAGAAAACCGTGGTGAACCTAGGAACAATAGGCAGGGAAGGAGGACTCTTCACCAGAATGCAGGTAGATTTCATTGAAATGCCCCAAGTCAACAGGTTGAGGTATGTCCTGGTGGTAGTTTGTCTGTTTTCCAGATGGGTGGAGGTTTTCCCCACAAGAAGGAATGATGGGATAACAGTAGCTAAGCTATTGTTGAGAGAATTAATCCCAAGGTACGGGTTCCCAGTGACCATTGAATCAGACAGAGGGGGGCACTTCTATAATGAGATCATGGGTTTGATCTGTGAAGCATTGAGCATACAGCAGAAGTTACATTGTGCCTACCGACCAGAGGCTTCTGGTGTGGTTGAACAAATGAAGGGGAACAACATTTACAACGCAACTTTTACAACGCACTACACTTACAACGCATTTTTTACAACGCAACATCCATTACAACGCATTCCATTACATAGCATGACACTACAACGCATTTTTAAAAACTACCTTTACAACGCATTCCATTACAACGCATAATATTACACTACACTATCCAACACTTACCCTACTGTTGCACCTCCTGGAGTTAGAATAGTAATTTTTACCCCTATACTATCCAACACTTTCCCTACTGTTGCACCCCCTGGAGTTAGAATAGTAATTTTTACCCCTATACTATCCAACACTTACCCTACTGTTGCACCCCCTGGAGTTAGAATAGCAATTTTTACCCCTATACTATCCAACACTTACCCTACTGTTGCACCCCCTGGAGTTAGAATAGTAATTTTTACCCCTATACTATCCAACACTTACCCTACTGTTGCACCCCCTGGAGTTAGAATAGCAATTTTTACCCCTATACTATCCAACACTTTCCCTACTGTTGCACCCCCTGGAGTTAGAATAGTAATTTTTACCCCTATACTATCCAACACTTACCCTACTAGAAAAGTAATTTTTACCCCTATACTATCTAATACTTACCTTAAATGCAATTTAATATTATGCGTTGTAATGGTATGCGTTGTAAAGGTAGTATGCGATGTAATGGAATGCGTTGTGAAGGTAGTTTTTAAAAATGCATTGTAGTGTCATGCTATGTAATGGAATGCGTTGTAATGGATGTTGCGTTGTAAAAAATGCGTTGTAAGTGCATCGCATACTACCTTTACAACGCATACCATTACAACGCATAATATTACACTACACTATCCAACACTTACCCTACTGTTGCACCCCCTGGAGTTAGAATAGTAATTTTTACCCCTATACTATCCAACACTTTCCCTACTGTTGCACCCCCTGGAGTTAGAATAGTAATTTTACCCCTATACTATCCAACACTTACCCTACTGTTGCACCCCCTGGAGTTAGAATAGCAATTTTTACCCCTATACTATCCAACACTTACCCTACTGTTGCACCTCCTGGAGTTAGAATAGTAATTTTTACCCCTATACTATCCAACACTTACCCTACTGTTGCACCCCCTGGAGTTAGAATAGTAATTTTTACCCCTATACTATCCAACACTTTCCCTACTGTTGCACCCCCTGGAGTTAGAATAGTAATTGTTACCCCTATACTATCCAACACTTACCCTACTGTTGCACCCCCTGGAGTTAGAATAGCAATTTTTACCCCTATACTATCCAACACTTACCCTACTGTTGCACCCCCTGGAGTTAGAATAGTAATTTGTACCCCTATACTATCCAACACTTTCCCTACTGTTGCACCCCCTGGAGTTAGAATAGTAATTTTTACCCCTATACTATCCAACACTTACCCTACTAGAAAAGTAATTTTTACCCCTATACTATCTAATACTTACCTTAAATGCAATTTAATATTATGCGTTGTAATGGTATGCGTTGTAAAGGTAGTATGCGATGTAATGGAATGCGTTGTAAAGGTAGTTTTTAAAAATGCGTTGTAGTGTCATGCTATGTAATGGAATGCGTTGTAATGGATGTTGCGTTGTAAAAAATGCGTTGTAAGTGCATGCGTTGTAAAAGTGTGCATTGTAACGACATACATCCACAAATGAATGGTACCATCAAAAACAGAATTGGTAAAATGTGTTTAGCCACTGGAATGAAATGGCCTGATGTCTTGCCTCTAGTCTTGATGACAATAAGGTCTACTCCAGACAGAACAACAGGTTTGAGTCCACATGAAATCATCATGGGACGTGCCATGAGGCATGCATTTGTACCTGTCAACAAGCTGATGACAATAACTGATGACATGATTTTGGATTACTGTAAAGGCCTGGCTGACGCAGTCCATTCTGTGTTTCACCAGGTTGGAGAAGACGCCACCACACTTGAAAAGAAACCAGCCCATGATTTGAGCCTAGGGGATTGGGTGAGAATAAAGGTCCACAGAAGAAAAAATTGCTTGGTTCCAAGGTGGGGAAGACCAAGGCAAGTCGTCCTAACCACAACGACTTTGAGAGTTCCAAGTCCAGGAGAAGGCACTGGAAGAGAGTATTTTGAAGAATCAGAATCAAGTGACGATTCAGATAGTGAAACTACAAGAAGAAAAAGAAATCCTGAAAGGGGGGAAAGAGGGCCACGACTGGCTTTACACCCACAAAAAGGAATTCTGAAGAGAACATTGCACGTTCCAGAAACTAGACCAGATTCTGAGGAATTGCCTGAAATCCCAACTACCAGTAGTGAACACAAAAAGAAAGAAAGAAAAGAAAAGAACATTACAACAGAAGTAACCCTTGAAGCAAACAAAGAAACTGGAGAAGTCTCACCTGAGATAATCATTGTAGATGAAGAAGGGACAGAAATAGAAAGAGAGGGACAGATTTCTGCGGAAAACCCCCGAGGAGGTGTAGGGAACATCAACACTGAGCTAGGTGAAGGGACAAGTAGTCAGAAAGAAGATTGCGTGCCGGAGACCCGAGGAGGGACAGAAGTAGGGCAATCTCAGGTTGGTGAAAAAGAGACTGTTGCTGAGAAAGAAACAGTGGTTGAAAAGAAGACTGCTGTTGAAAAGGAAGCTGTTGGTGAAAAGGAGGCAATCGAGACAGAATCTGAAGAAAGTGAAAATGAGACACCTGAAGGTCGAGTTCTGAGAAAGAGAACTTGGATCAAGGAGAAAAACATCAAAGAAGGAAAGTCAAAGAGAAATGCTAAAGGAGACCTTTGGCCCAACAAAATAAAGAGACTGATATATCGATTGACACGAGTTGACCCATCAAAAGCTGAACAGGTGAATGAAGTGTCAAGTCAGAACCAAGCCAAAGAAGGAGAAACAGAGAAATCTGAAGAAAATAAAAGAGTGAGAAAACCCAACCAGAAGTACAAGTCACCAGAATGGACGTATGTGGCACTGCCTGAACAAAGAGAAGAGGCAGACAGTCAAGAAAATCCAGAGGAGACATTGCTAAGAGTGGTTGAGGAGGAAGAAACTGTGGGAATCCTGAGAGTTATCTTGTCCGATATTGGAGAAGAGGCGGAGGTTCAGGACTTTCTGCATTTTGATGATAATGGTGAAGGAGTGAAAAGTGACGAGAGACCAGACTGAGCAAATCCAAAGAAGTCTGCTGGAAAAGAAAGTAAAAAAAGTAAAATAGAAACTAACAGATTGTAATAACCTGTTGGGTACTTGCTGCCTTAGAAGTACAGTAGTGGAGTAGAAGAGGCTAAGTCAAAAGACACGGTCAGATTGACCAGATGGCTAACACAGAGAATAACCAGAATAGATGTACCTTCATGAAAAGGTGGTGCAAGATGTGCTGCTGTTGTACAGGATTATTGATGCTTTCGTGGAGCGTGCTTGCTCTACTGATCTCTTTCAAAGTAACTATAGACACTTTAGGAGGACACAATGAGAACACGACTAACATAGGGAGAGGTTTCTAGAAGGTAGTTCCAACTAGAATAAGTAACATACATGTACATAAGGATAGGTCTATTAATGATTTTTCTAGCAATGTGTTTTCAAAATTGCTGTACGAATACGTCAAGACAATGGATGTAAGGGATTGCTACGTCTGTATGCAATTACCTGCCTCTGTTTCAGAAGGAGTGACTTATCATCACCTCCCAGCTACGTATGGAATTTCATGTAGTGTGTTACTTAGTATATTTTACCAATTAGGGAGATTAGATTACAATTTATCTAACGTAGATAACATTTTAGGGCAATTGCTAATGAACAAAGAATTGAATCCTGCTAAGGAAGCTAACATTTTAGGTGAGACTTTTATAGAAACTAAAGAATTAACATTAGAATACATTTACAGAAACAATTTAACTTGCAGTTTGAAGGGAGAAGAGAAAACATTCCTAGACATGGTTGAAGAAAGGAGAATAGGGATACACAAGAATGCTGATGGGAAAAGAATAAGTGATCCAATGTGGGATGCAGAAAAGGAGAAAGAATTAAAAAATGGAGCCAGTCCAACAATAGCTATAGATGCGTCACAGAAAGGCAAACTATGTATCACAAGAAGGAAATCCCAATATGATTATTATTATATAGGGTCTAGTGAGTGCTATGATACATACTTTATTGCAACCGGTTGGGGATTTAGAGGAGGAGAAGATCCAGTCTTTCCTGGATTGTATTATATTTGTGGGAATAAGGCTTATTACAGGTTGCCTGACCATTGGTATGGCACGTTATGTTGGCCTGGTCTTTCCAAAAATCTTTCACATGGATAGAGTAGATAACACTGGAGAAACTAATATACTAACACGTGGTAAAATAGAAACCTGGACAGAAATTATAGGTGATATTTTTGGAGCTTTGATACCAGCAGTGGGAATAACTTTGAATGCACTTAGTATTCGGAAATTGTCAACAGTTGTGGATCGATTGTCCACAAACACAGCTGGAGGCTTCCTATTAGTAGATACTGAAATGGTTGCCTTACGTGCTATGGTGATGCAAAATCGACTTGCCCTTGATATCTTATTGGCAAAAGAGGGTGGAGTCTGTGGAATGCTGAAAGTTCAACATTGTTGCACTTACATTCCTGACAAAAGCAAAGATCTAAAAGTCTATATCAAAAATATTACTGATTTACATGAAGAATTAGTACCAGTGGAAGCTGAAAATATTTGGACTAGAATGGCTAATAAACTGATTGCTATTAAGAATTTCATAGCTAAAATAGGTAGTACCATATTTGGTAAAATATTATTTCCATTAACTTGTATGATTATTGCATTATTAGTACTTAGATTCGGATGTATATGTTGTAGATATAGAAGAAATAAAAAGAAAACTAAACGAGAAATCGTAAAAAGAAGAGAAAAGAATCATGAAAGAGAAGTACAAGAAATAGAATTAGAAGAATTGAGAGAAAGTATGTATATAGAAGATGAAAGAGAAACGAGATTATAAAATCTGAGCAAAAAGACATTTTGAATTTCCAAAAAGGGAAAGAAATTTTTTGAAATGTGGGTATTATGTGGTGATAAAATCACCAAAGGGGGGATTGCTGGAGCAGGTATAATAATCTAAAACGAAACCCCTGTTCCATTTTCGTATGTCCATATTAAAACTACTAGTTAGTAATTATAATAATTAATTGTGTGAAGTCGTTTTACTAAATCAACCTTATTAACAGAAAGAATACACGTGGGAATGCATCTGCATGGCTAAAATATTAAGTAAACTAAGTTTGTACGCATACTGACAAAATACGTGTTGCTTATGTGATGTTATTGTGATTTGCGCTTAAATAAACATGCACTAAGGGCTTTAAGTGTCGCCTATGGCTAGATAAATGCACACACATATGGGTATTAGTTGGGGAATAACACTGTTTAATTATTTCCATGTATTAATTACGATTTTTTATGTTCCTTTACTTAAGTTGACAATTGTGGCCTGCTATAAAATGGCCACCAACCGCAGCCTATTCTCGAGTAGACGAATTATGAGAACGATGCTTTTGCACTGACTGCAACCCTGCCCTCGTTGTGACCTGAAGAGATATGTCATGGTGACTGTCCGGGATGTATGCCAAAGACGACCATGAACATGCAGAAATTGCAAAGATAAAGAACATTTAAAGATGTTAAACCGGACCTGAGCAGGGGAGAAGATACAAGTAACTGGTTCGTGTCCCTTTTGTTTGCAACAAATGTCGAAACATTTTTTACAGTGTCAATCAAGACTTTGCGGGAGAATGCGCCTGGGAAAAGTTGCACATGTTGCAGTGAAATCCGGTCTTCCAATTTGAACTGGCCAATAGGATTCACGGGAATTTGGAAATATAACTTTAATATTGTAATTTTTGGTATAAATATGAGTAGTCTAGAGAGGTTAGCGCCAATCCCTTCCTGAACTTATGACCCGTGGTCCCGACGCTGACGGAGAGGACGGTGACGCCTATGATTGAGCCAGAAACTCTGACTGATGTACTGAGGACCAGTTCTGACTTAGAAAACGACAAATAGCCAGAATAGGTAATTATGACAAAGATGATGCTGCATTTTGCTAAGTTTTAACCTGCATTTAATTTAGATAAAGAGAAAGCATTATTTTAATAAATGTGTCGGTGATTATTTTAGTGAATGATTTATTTGAACATATTTGAGTGTTTATATTTAATTGTCAAACCAGCAACTAGATGGTCCAGGCGACCCATCTGAGGGAGGGACTGTTAGGGTGATTTTAAAGAAAGTGGTTCTTCCTTCAGAGAGAAATGCTCTCGTCAGGCGTTCATAGAGGACTCCCCCCGCGTATGAGGGAACACAAACAGAGGTGCGATGCCGACTAGACAAGGGCTCAAGCTGCTGTTGTGGAATGTTAATGGGTGGGGGAACAAGATCAAGTGGGGCATAGTGCTCCAATATTTTAAATGACACTCCCCGATGTAGTTCTCTTACAGGAGACATACTTGCTTGGGAACGCATGCAGGGCCATGTCAAGATGGGGTTTTCAACTTGTGGCACATTCGGCTTTCGGTTCTGGCTCCTGGGGGGTGGGTATATTGTTACAGAAGTCATTCCCCATGACAATTGACACGGTCCGTACTGATGCACTGGGAAGATTTGTTGCTGTCTCCGGGACAGGAGAAGGACACGTGCTTAATTTAAATTCTATTGTCTCTGATTCCCTCGACCGATGGCCCAGAGGGTCTTGCCGCCCTCCCGCATGTGGATCCACAGCTTTCTGGGAGCGATGGGCCTAGTGGATGTCTGGAGGGGACTGCACCCGACGGAGCAGCAATACACATTCTACTCAGGCCCACACCATAGTATGTCCCGCATTGACTATGTGTTGACGTTAGCATACCAACTTCACAGTGTAAAAGAAATACAGCACCGAGCCAGGGGAATCTCTGACCATTCGCCTATTCTGTGTCGCCTGGAAGTGGGGGAACCCACGTTGGCCGAACCAAATCAGGGAGAAGATCTTGAGTTGGACAGACCTTAATTTTCAGGAGAACGAGGGGTCAGTAGACTCGATGATAACGCTTTGGGAGGCATACAAGGTTGTCATACGGTGGGTGGCTCTGGTCCAAATCTCGGTGCAGACATGACTCGCCTGGAGGGGATATTCTTACACCTAGAGGAAGCACTTCGGTTACAAGACTCGCCAGAGGTGCGACAGAATCTGCGCATTAAAGTCAAAGAATTCACTGACTTGGCAACTGAGGCACACCACAGGGCCATGCTCAGCAGAATTGATGACGTTGGCGACAAGGCTAGTAAACTGTTGGCCTGGCTAGATCGCAGTGACCAGGCTCATCGCGTTGTGGTGGAGATAGAAACGGACTCCCACTCCCGCCTCACTGCCCCCCAGGATATAGCGCATACGTTCGGCCAGTACTATCAGGCACTGTATACGCCCCGCACTCCGTATACGGAGGAAGAGGCTTCCTTGCTCCTCCGCGATATCTCATTGCCTTCACTCTCTGATGAGGAGCGTTCTGACCTTGATCTAGATATGTTTACCACAAAAGAGCTGCTCCTAGTGTGATTAACCCAAACGAGTTACAAGAACGTCGTGAGTGTGGGCATCTCACAAAAAGTAACGGACTGGTCTCACACACCACCTGGTGTCATGCTTCATCATTGACCAGTCCTCGCCCTCTAAAACCTTCGTTTGATTGAGGGCGGGCATACACTTGACGACAAGGATGCACTTCTAAATGACTAAGTGGGGGCCCGTGAAATTGTGAGTGGGGTTAAAAATCATTATAGTAATCAGAAGTGTTTTTTAATGTGACTGAAAACTATGTGATATTAAAATGTATGTGACGGTGATTGGGGTAATTAGTGTCCCCTAACCGTCTTGTGAATGGTCTAGATATCACAGTTGCGGAGGTCGAAAAAGCCATCCACGACCTACGGAGGGAAGCGTCGGGCCCTAATGGCTTGCCCATCAAGCTGTTCAAGCTTACGGCGGGCAAGACAGCACCCTATCTCACTGCAATGTTCCGTGAAAGCAAGAAGGAGGGTGTCCTGCCTGAGGACCGGAGGCTCGCCAATATTGTTGTCATTCATAAAGCGGGCAAACCGGCCAATAATTGTTCATCCTATAGACCCATCTTGTTGCTCAACTGCGAAGCTAAAATCCTGGCGAAGGTTCTTGCCGCTCGACTGCTTAGGGTCCTTGCCCGTGGGATGTATGACGTTACAACGCATACTTTTACAACGCATGCACTTACAACGCAATTTTTACAACGCAACATCCACTACAACGCATTCCATTACATCGCATGACACTACAACGCATTTTTAAAAACTACCTTTACAACGCATTCCATCGCATACTACCTTTACAACGCATACCATTACAACACATAATATTACATTGCATTTAAGGTAAGTATTGGATAGTATAGGGGTAAAAATTACTATTCTAACTCCAGGGGGTGCAACAGTAGGGTAAGTGTTGGATAGTATAGGGGTAAAAATTACTATTCTTACTCCAGGGGGTGCAACAGTAGGGTAAGTGTTGGATAGTATAGGGGTAAAAATTACTATTCTAACTCCAGGGGGTGCAACAGTAGGGTAAGTGTTGGATAGTATAGGGGTAAAAATTACTATTCTAACTCCAGGGGGTGCAACAGTAGGGTAAGTGTTGGATAGTATAGGGGTAAAAATTACTATTCTAACTCCAGGGGGTGCAACAGTAGGGTAAGTGTTGGATAGTGTAGTGTAATATTATGCGTTGTAATGCTATGCGTTGTAAAGGTAGTATGCGATGTAATGGAATGCGTTGTAAAGGTAGTTTTTAAAAATGCGTTGTAGTGTCATGCGATGTAATGGAATGCGTTGTAGTGGATGTTGCGTTGTAAAAATTGCGTTGTAAGTGTAGTGCGTTGTAAAATTTGCGTTGTAAAGGTTGTTCCCCTTGCCCGTGTGGCCCATCCTGACCAATTGGGATTTATGCCTGCTAGAAACACCTCTCTCAACTTGCACAGGCTTCATGGGGTGCTGTGTCGGGCCGACACAATCAGAGAAGATGCTGTTGTGGTATCCCTCGATGCTGCCTCAGCGTTTGATACTATTGAGTGGCCCTACAGGTTCGCAGTCCTTCGCAAATTGGGTTTTGGCCCAGACTTTATCGGTTGGGTTCAGCTCTTATATCAACAGCCGCTCACCCAAGTAGTAGTCAACAATAGGAAATCTTCCGCTTTCACTCTCGGCAGAGGCACCAGGCAGGGCTGTTCCTTGTCCCCACTTCTTTTTGCCTTGGCTCTTGAGCCTCTGGTAATGTGGGTCCGCAACGACCCCGCCATTAGGGGCCTCAAATGGACGTCTGGATGAGAAGACCGCATACCGCTATATGCAAATGAAATCTTGCTCTGTCTGGCCTCCCCGGCTGCTTCCCACAATGTGGTCCTGGACATCTTTCGGGTTATTCGATAAATTGGACTAAATCTGTATTGTACGTCCTCTATGGTAAGAGACCTCCACTCCCTCGGAACTATCAATTGGCAGAAGCCACTGATGGCTTCAAGTATCTGGGGATTTGGGTCTCTAAAGATCAATCCAGATTCTACTATAGTAATCTCTTGCCGTCTCTAGTGCGACTCAAATCGGAATTCCAACATTGGAAATCGCTCCCGCTGTCCCTCCTGGGATGCGCGGCCCTGTTTAAAATGATGTCCCTTCCCAGATTCTTATATGCGTTGCAAAATACTCGTACCTTGTTAAATCCTCGTACTTTAAAGAACACGACAGTGTCATTCGGGACTTGCTGTTTTCAATAAAAAAAGAATTATCAACAAAAAAAAAGAATCAGACTGTAAATAAATACTTATAGGAAAATAGACACTGAGGGCCTGATTACGAGTCTGGTGGTCACAGGGGTGCAGTGGTGGTGGTCCAGCTACGGCTGTACTGGCGGTCCAACTCCCGTATTACAACTTTGGCAGTTGGACTGCCATTGCACCGCCATAACTGCCAGGGAATCGTGTGCCCTGACGGTCCCGTGGCAGTCAAGGGCTTACAATATGCTGGTGGTGCTACTGCTTAATAGCAACAAGGGGTTTGCCCTAGGCGGCTGGACGGGGCCGTAGCACACTAAGAAAAAGAGGTGTCCTAGCCGTCACATTCAAATACTGCTAAACCAATTTAGCAGACTATAGGCCATCAATTCAATTGATATAGACTTGAAGCATTTATTTGCTACTTCAATCTGCACACTTAACTCCACATTTAATCATGGGTCAGATAAGTGCGGATACGTTTCAGTAAAGAACAAATTATACATATTAAGCAACAAACAAAACAAAAACATACAGACTTTGTGATGAAGTAATGTGATGTACCAAACAATGCATGAAGCGTGATACATAACAACAATTATTTAAACTTTATATCACCAGTCTTAGTTCACAAAAGGAGCAGCTACTAGAACATCCTTTAGCATCCACATTGTGTAACAAATTTAACCCATTCCGTGCTTGTTGGAGGGAGGACCACCGGGGAGTCGGAGGGACTACTCCGGCACCCTCCTACCGCTAAGTTATAGCCGAGCGCCGCTGAGAAGCCTCCTCAGAGAGGTCCTTCTCCTATAATCGTACTAGGCTCAGTAACACCACCACACAGGACTCTGTATCAGTTGCTTATCTTGGTTCTTTATATAAACAAGGAGCACGGTCAATCTGTACAGTGGGATCGAGAGATCCAGTAAGAGTCTCAATGTCTCGAAAGGAATGGGGTAGCGGGACAGTCTCAGTACCAACCAGGTACGGGGGAGGGGTCTCTGCGCCAGGCCTTGGATGCTGTCTCAGAGCAGCTCGGACGTGGAGAGCCGCGACGGCGTCAGCAGGGCTCGGGTGGTAGTTCCGCTTGGGTCGAGCCGCGACACAGTCAGCAGGGCTCCGGTGGTAGGTCCGCTTCGGTCGAGCCGCGTCGAGGTCAGCTGGGCTCTGATGGCAAGTTCAACAAGGTCGGGCCGCGACGGCGTCAGCAGGGCCCCAAAGGTTCGTGAAGGTCTTGTAAGCACGATGGAGCCGCGACGTCGTCAGCAGGGCTCAGCAGGTAGTTTCAGGCAGAGTCTTTCTCCGTAGGGTCAGCCGCGATCCGATCAGCAGGGCTCTTGACTCCAGGATACAACTGTCCTCTTGTTGTCGAGTCGCCCCAGATATAGGTCGTGAGCCCCTTTGATGTCCGGACCCTTGCGCCCAGGAGGGCGGAGAGGCCGGGTAAGGCGCGGCCAGACGCCCAGCAGGAGAGGCGCCAGGCCCCAGAGAGCTGTGGGGCGGTCGCACCTAGGTGTGGAAGGACGGTTGGGGGTCCCATCGATACTGCCCTCCGCCGGGAGTGGAAAGGGCTCACGTGGTATCCCCCGGGCCAGGGGTGGGCGCCTCGATGTCGGGCCTCGCTGGGACCGAGGTCGGGTAGAGCAGGGTCACGGAGGTGGTCACGTGGAGTGACGTGTAGTCCAAGATGGAGGAGCCCCGAGGTGCATGGGACCTCGTGCGGCTGAGCGAGGGGGAACAGGACCACGCCACGAGGCCGGCTCCAACACGCGTCCCCCCCCAGCTGAAGGCAGGGAGAGTCACCCATCTCCTTGGGTGTTCTCCTCGCCGAGGCGGAAGAATCGGGACAGGCCGTCAGCATTGGTGTGGTCGTTGCCGGGCCGGTGCTCCACGGTGAAGTCCATCCCTTGCAACGAGATGGACCATCGCAACAGTTTGGGGTTCTCGTCCCGCATTTGCATGAGCCACCGCAAGGGCCGGTGGTCAGTCTGGACCCTGAAGTGGGTGCCGAAAAGGTAGGGTCGGAGCTTCTTGAGAGCCCATACCACAGCGAAGGCCTCCCGCTCGATGGTGCTCCACCTCTGTTCTCGTGGCAGCAGTCAGCGGCTGATAAAGGCCACAGGTCGGTCGAGGCCCTCGGCGTCCATCTGGGAGAGGACCGCCCCGACCCCGTACTCGGATGCGTCGGTCTGCACCACAAATTCCTTGCTGTAGTCAGGGGCCTGTAGCACCGGGGCAGCACACATGGCCGCCTTGAGGGCTTCAAAAGCGGTCTGGCAGCGGGGCGTCCAGTGCACCACCTTGGGCTGTTTCTTGGAAGTGAGCTCCGTAAGGGGGCCCACAATGCTGCCATAATCCTTAATGAATCGCCGGTAGTAGCCTGTGAGGCCTAAGAAGGTCCGGACAGCGGTCTGTGTTGCGGGGGGCTCCCACACCCGGATGGCATCGACCTTCAACTGGAGGGGCGCTACCTGGCCACTCCCCACCTGGTGGCCCAGATAGGTCACAGATCCTTGACCGATCTGGCATTTGCTGGCCTTAATTGTGAGCCCGGCCCTTTGGAGAGCGGCCAGGACTTTGCCGAGGTGTCCCAAGTGCGCGGCCCAATGGTCGCTGAAGACGGCAATGTCGTCGAGATAGGCCGCGCTGAAGGTCTCTAGTCCGGCCAGGACCTTGTTTACCTTGTATCTTTCTATTGTTTGGAAACTATAAGATGTTAGCCTAGAGAGGGGTTTTTTGCCACTTGCCATTTTGCCTTTGCCACGTACCGAATCTGCGTTGCTGAGGATTGATGCTGACGGGACTTCGTCTTGAGAGACATTTACCGAGAGACATGTCCTGACCCGTTCTGACATTTAGCTAGAATAGGTAACTATGAGAAATGATTTACTCTGATTGATTTCCTTTGACTAATTTTAGATAAAGCAATATAATTTTAAACATGGTGTTGTATATTCTTTCTTGTCAATTATTGGGTTTACGTTATTGATTATTGTTGTATATATTGTATAGATTATGCTTAGGGACAGTCACAAAAACCAGGTCTTATCGACCTCGATATAGATGCAGGGTGTTTAGGAGTGTTTCCTTCCACAGGTTTATTGCTGGTAGAGTATTTGAGCGTATGTTAGTGAAATGGGCCCTAGCGTATGATGTATGCATGTGCGTGTAACTGTGAGATTACTCTATCCGTGGTAGTGGGAATATTGTACACACCCTGATCTCTATCAATTTCCTGGTAGCAGAGGATGGTTTCGATTCATCGTCAGCTGGATTACCGACCCAGCACGCTTCCGCTACGCCACTCTGCTACACCTGCATCCTTCATGGCTGCAAGACATGGGTTTCATACTTGTATATGGTTGGAGAATTGGGTTAGGTATACTAAAGAAGATGGTGTTCTAGCTTTTCCAGAACATGGTTCATTTAATCTGGCCGTGTTGAGAAATTTACGGGAAAAGATGCTATGTCTTGACCCGAAACCGAGACCTACACAGTTCGAGGCTTTAGTGGAATGGGAAGACGAAGTACATGAGAGAGAGAAACAAAGATCTGGAGGGTACTATAGGTACATGTTTGGGAGGAGACATGATCGTGAGACTCATCATGATCGAATGAAAAGGTGGCGAGATGTTAGTATGTCAGAGGGATTATATCCGATGAGAACAGTTGAAGGAGGAGCAGAAAGGGTTCCTGAGTCAGAAATAAGAGAATATGGAGTTAATGAGTATGAGGATGAGGTCTTAAATGACATGATTTACAAAAGACCACCTCCATATAGACCAGAACCGGAAAAAAGTACACCAGTTGTTTCTCCGATAAGAGATACAGTTTGTGTTAGTGAGACAGAAAATGAGACACCTGAGGTAAGAAGTGATCATTACCTTGATAAGAATGCCAGACAATTAGCCAGAACTACAACAGAGTTGACAGAGAAGATTAGGGAGTTAACGAAGAATCTAGAAGCTGTTACGGTGCCTGTAACAATAGGTCCAGTTATGCCTGTGTTTGATAAACAGAGGACAGGTGAGAATGGACTGGTGATTCCATATGTTGGGAATAATCTGACAAATTCAGTTGGTCCTTCAGGGGATTCAGGCAAAAGAGCAGAAAGAAATGACCTGAGACAATCAAGACATAACACATGTAGTGAAATATTGGATGCTAGTGAAGCTAGTTGTTCAGGGATGCCGATTTTAGAACCGCAAAAGAGAGTGGTTCCAGTGAGAAAAACTGCTGAAATAACAGTTGATGATTTGAATGATTGGATGAAGGTTCTACAGAAAAAAGATAAAGATTCACAAGTAATTGATGTAGCTAAGTTACGTGTAGAACTAGAAGAGCTTGTCACAGGAACTGTTCCAACAGAGATTCTGAAGAGTCATCATGATGGTGAACTAATGTTTATGTGTAAAAGTGTTACCTGGAGAGCAAGGAATACACATGACAGGCTAAGAGCAATAGCAAATGAACAGGGAGTTGACATTGATAAAGTGAAAGCTTTACAAAGAACTTACAGGATGGATTTTACAGAAAAGGATATTGAAAATTTGAATGCTACTGGTAGAACAGGACAGATTAAGGAAATGGTAGCATTATTGCGAAGATGGGGTGATGTAGAAAAGTGGAAGGATAGGTGGTACAAGAAAAGAGATGAGACTGAAGATAGAACAACTTATTCAGCATTTCCAGTGAGAGAAAAGGAGAAACCAGTGGATAATTATCCTATGAGAGAAATACCTGGAGGAGGATATGTACATGTTCCATGGACCAGACAGGATATTTTATCATTTACGAATGATTTCCCTCGATTGAGAGAAAAGCCCGTCGAGTGGTATAGGCAGGTAGATAGGTTTGTGAAATTGTCAAAAGTACTGTGGGTTGACCTGAATAGTCTGTTTGATATAATTGTTCCAGCAGACTTGTGGACTGAGTGTAAAATAGTTGTGAGTTGGCCTACTGAGGAATACCCAAGAGACCCAAGAACAGGGGCACCAGATCCAGAAGTAATGAGGAAGTATGATCAGGTGATGGTATACCTGAAGAGTAAAGTACCTGCAAAAGAGACAGACTGGGTAAAAATAGATCGAACACAACAGGAAGCGAAAGAATCAGTTCATGCTTTTTACGAAAGGCTGATACTGGCATTTAAACAATTCAGTGGAGATGAACACCTGGGTGACAAAGATTTGAGTCATTTTGTATACAGATTTGTATATGGCCTTAGACCTGAAATTGGTGAGAGAATTCGTGAGCACACAGTGGATTGGCAGAGTAAGAAAGTAGATGAGATTCTGAGACATGCAAAATACTTCAGTGATGAAATTGAAGCAAAACAAAGAAAGCTGAAAGAGAAAGCAATGTGGGCACAAGTGAAAGTTGCGGAGAGACAAGAAGCACAGTTAGTAGAACAAGCAAATAATCCAGGAAACAATGCAGGGAATAGACCTAGATATGCAGGAAAAGGAAAAGGAAGTCTTGAGGAAGCGAAGAAAAAGTTCCCTTGTCACAACTGTGGCCAATTGGGGCATTGGAGATCGGAGTGTCCTAATCCACCATTAGTGAGTAATGAGAGTAAACCTTTAAATCAACAGGTGCAGAACCAGAACGAAGGAAATAATCAACAGCAGCAACAACAGAAAGTTGTGAGACAGCAGAGTCAAGAGCCAAAACCGCCCTTGCCGCAGAATAGAGGGTTACAAAAGTATAATCAGGATTCAGGATTCTACAATGATGAGCAGGTAAACAAACCAAGACGTTCTAACAAAGTACAGCAGTACTTGTTAAAGAGTGAAGGGAGTGAGTCTGAGGGTGATTATTGACGGTGCCGAGGAGAGGAAGAAGAGTGCATACTTGGTGCAACTCTAGAAATAGACCAGGCAGGACCATTTGTGGATGGGAAAATAAATGAGGAGAGTGTTACTTTTTTGGTAGACACAGGTGCGACAAGATCAACTGTCAGGTCAACAGATGTTAGAAATCTTCCTCTCTCGGATGAAGCAATCCAAGTAGTTGGTGTAGCCAATACACAAATCAAAACACGTCTTACTGAACCTGTAAGAGTACAGATAGGGAAATTTTCAGACATGCATAGATTCATTGTCTGTGACACGAGTCCAGTGAACCTATTGGGTAGGGACTTGTTGTGCAAGATGAATTGTACAATTTTTTGTACACCGGATGGAATAGCCTTTGAGACACCAGATGAAGATGCTTTGTACCGAGTGACTCTAGAAAATAGAGAAAGTGAGTTAATTGGTGCATTTGCTGTGTTTAATCCGGAGGATTTGCCTCAAGAGTTGAGAGACACAGTGAAAAGGACAGTTTGGGATTTTACTGGAGAGGATGTGGGATTGATGAATAATGTAGATCCAGTGAAAATTGCAGTAAAAGAGGGAATTACATATCCTAACATTCCTCAATACAAAATGACACCAGAAATAATTGAAGGGATAACTCCTATAATTGAGAAAATGATTCAGCAAGGAGTCCTGAGAGAACTACTGAGTAGTCCGTGTAATTCACCGATAATGGGACTAAAAAAGCCCAATGGGAAATTTAGGATCGTACAGGATTTGAGAAAAGTTAATCAAATTGTGGTGGCATGTTGTCCTATTGTGCCAAATCCATCAGTGATTCTGTATCAAATTCCACAGGATGCTGAGTGGTATACAGTGATTGATTTGTGTCATGCGTTCTTTTCAATTCCATTGCATCATGATAGCCAGCCTATTTTTGCATTTAGGTTTGGCCAGCGTATCTTAGCATGGTGTCGAATCCCACAGGGGTATACGGAGAGTCCTTCGATATTCAATCAGTTATTGAAGAAATCGTTGGAAAGTTTGATCATGCCCGAGAGCTCAGTGTTAGTGCAGTACATTGATGACCTACTGGTGGCATCAAAGACACGTGAAGCTTGTGAAGTAGATACCATAGCTTTACTGAATCATCTGGCAGATGGAGGGTTAAAGGTATCTCCAGCCAAATTGCAATTTTGCAAGAAAGAGGTGCATTATCTTGGACACAATATTGAAAAGGGTCTGAGAAAAGTGACTACTGACAGGATCAGAATAATCAGAGAAATGAAAGCTCCAAAAACCCAGAGAGAAGTGAGAATGTTCCTGGGTATGGTGGGTTATTGTCGTCAGTGGATAATTAATTTTTCCTTGATAGCAAAGCCACTGATTAAACTGACAAAAAGTGAAATGACGGATCCATTGGATCTAGATGCAAAACAAATAGCAGCATTTGAAGAGCTCAAAAGTAAAATGTGTGAGGCTCCAGCTTTGGGTATGCCTGACTATGAAAAAGAATTTGAGTTGTACTGCAGTGAAAGAAATGGATGTGCACTTTCAGTGTTAATTCAGAAACATGGATTACTGAGAAGGCCTATTGCATACTTCTCATCGACACTTGACCCTGTAGCTGTGGGTTTACCAGGTTGTCTGAAATCTGTGGCTGCAACATGCAGGAGTCTGGAACAGAGTGAAGGAATCATAATGGGATATCCTGTAAGGGTATTCGTACCTCACAATGTGGCAATTCTTTTGACAAGAAGCAGAACTCAGTACATGTCACATAGTCGATTGACCAAATATGAAAAAGTGATACTGGGAGCATCAAATGTGACTCTCGAGAGATGTGTGAATGTTAATCCAGCGACGCTTTTGCCAGATATTGAAAATGTGGGTGTGAAGATGGAAGATGATCATGATTGTTTGGATGTGCTTGAGTACTGTACAAAACCAAGACCAGACATAAGAGATCTACCCTTGAATGAGAGTGATCATGTGTTGTTTGTGGATGGATCATGCCTGAGAAATGATGATGGTGTGCTATGTGCAGCATATGCGGTATGCAAAGTTTCAGAGGTCATGGAAGCATCACCATTGAAAGGGGTGAAATCTGCGCAAGTTGCTGAATTGATAGCATTGACAAAAGCTTGCGAAATTGGGAAAGATTTGAGGACGACTGTGTTGACTGATAGTCAGTATGGATTTGGAGTGGTGCATGATTTTGGCCAACTTTGGCTACAAAGAGGTTTCTTGACATCGAGTGGAACCCCAATAAAGAATGCTGAAATGATTGGTAAATTGCTTGAGGCGATACAGCTGCCTAAGGAGTTAGCAGTTGTAAAATGTGCTGCCCATGGACTAGGGGAGGATTTTATAACGGTCGGAAACAGATATGCTAACGATGTTGCACAGTATTGTGCAAAAACAAATCAGTCCATCAACAGGGACAGAGAAGGGGAAATGTCTTTACTCTCTGTGATGTTTACTAATGTCCTAGAAACCTGGGATGAAGTGAAACAGTTGCAAGATGAGGCAGGAGAGGAAGAGAAAAAAGATTGGATTAAGGCAGGATGTGCTCCAAGAGAAACAGACCATGTTTGGGTCTACAGAGATGGCAGACCAGTGATGCCTAACTCCATCTTGTCGTCAATGGCAAGAATGTATCATGGCCAGGGACATTTGGGGAGGGACGCGATGGTTAGGTCATTCAAGCAGACCTGGTACAATGCAAAGTTCAGGACAATTGCAGAAAGCATCTGTCAGAGGTGTTTAGTTTGTCAGCAATTTAACACTGGGAAAAAGACAGTGGTGAGTCTGGGAACAATAGGCAGAGAAGGAGGTCCTTTTACAAGAATGCAGATTGATTTCATTGAGATGCCCCAAGTAAACAGACTGAGGTATGTTCTAGTGGTAGTCTGTTTGTTTTCAAGGTGGGTGGAAGCTTACCCGACTAGAAGAAATGATGGATTAACAGTGGCAAAGTTACTGTTAAGGGAGTTGATTCCTAGGTACGGGTTTCCAGTAACAGTTGAGTCTGATAGAGGTGGACATTTTCAAAATGAGCTCATGGGTTTGATTTGTGAAGCATTGAAAATACAGCAGAAGCTACATTGTGCATACCGACCAGAGGCTTCTGGTGTGGTTGAGCAGATTAATGGCACAATCAAGAATAGAATTGGAAAAATGTGCTTAGCCACTGGCATGAAATGGCCAGATGTTTTGCCTCTAGTTCTGATGACTATGAGATCTACTCCAGATAGAACTACTGGTTTGAGTCCGCACGAGATAATAATGGGACGTGCTATGCGCCATGCATTCGTGCCTGTCAATAAATTGGTGACAATAACTGATGACATGATTTTGGATTACTGTAAAGGCCTGGCTGACGCAGTTCATTCTGTGTTTCACCAGGTTGGAGAAGAAGCTACCACACTTGAGAAGAAGCAAGCCCATGATCTGAGTCCAGGAGACTGGGTGAGGATAAAAGTTCACAGAAGAAGAAATTGCTTGATTCCAAGGTGGGGAAGGCCAAGACAAGTTATTCTGACTACGACGACTGCAGTAAAGTTGCTGGAGTGAAGCACTGGGTACATGCGAGTCATACTCTGAGAGTTCCAAACCCGAAAGAAGGGACTGGTAAAGAGTATTTTGAAGAGTCAGATTCCAGCGATGATGAAGATACAGAATCAGTGGGGAAAGAAGTAGGAAGAGCTTCGAATGAACCACTGCGAGTATCAGAGAAGAGATCAAATTCTGTAAAAGAGCCTGAAGTTTCAAACAGCAGTGAAGGAAAAAGAAAAGAAAAGAGAAATCACACAGAGACTACTCCTGAATCAGAAGAGGAGGAGATTGAAGAACCACTTGAGATTATACTTGAAGAAGTAGGGTCAGAAGAAGATAGAGAGGGACAGATTGCGGAAGACCCCCGAGGAGGTGTAGGGAACATTCTTGATGAGCCAGGTGAAGGGACAAGTAGACAGCAAGAAGATTGCGTGTCGGAGACCCGAGGAGGGACAGGAGTAGGGAAGTCTCAAACAGTGGTGAAAAAATCTGTGGAAAAGAAGAGAGCTGCTGGAAAACGGAAACAAGAGGCACATGAAACAGATGATGAAGATGAACAAACAGAGGGTCGAGTTCTGAGAAAGAGAACTTGGATTGGAGAAAGAAGTAATAAAGAAATAAAGCCAAAAAAGGTGTTAAGAGGAGACCGTTGGCCTAACAACAGAGTTAAGAGGCTGAGATACAAAATAATAAGAGCAAATACATCGAAAGCTGAACAAGTGAATGAAGTTTCGAGTCAAAGTTCAAAAGCTGAAGGAGAAGAATCAAAGGAGTCAAATGAACCAGTGGAAATAAAAAGAGTAAGAAAACCCAACCAAAAGTACAGATCACCGGAATGGTCTTATGTGGCACTGTCTGAAGGAGGAAAAGAAGAAGCAGTGACTCGAGATAATCCGGAAGAGATCTTGAGAGAAGTGGTTGAAGAAGATACTAGTGAAATTCTGAAAGTACTCTTGACTGACATTGGAGAAGAGTCGAGTACTGAAGATTTTGATGTTGGAGATCTAATACAATTTGATGTTGAAGAAATTGAAGTGAAGAATGACAAGTATCCAAACTGAGTGAAAGAAGGATTCACTTGGATTAAGTGAATAAAGAGATCTTTTGGATAAACTGAAAGCTGAAGAATTGCTGAAGAATTGAAATTGAAAAGTTCAAACAGTAGTGGAGTAATAGAGGCTAAACTAAAATGGCTAACATAGAGGATAATAGAAATAGATGTGCCTTCCTTAAGAGGTGGTGTAGGATGTGCTGCTGCTGTACTGGATTATTAATGCTTCTATGGGGTGTTTTAGTTTTATTAGTTACTTTTAAAGTAGAGTTTGAAATGCATACAGAGAATGTGACAAATGTAGAGAAGAATTCACAAAAAGTAGTTCCAATTAGAATTAGTAATACTTACATACACAAAGATAGGTCAATTAATAACTTTTCTAGTAATGTTTTTTCAAAACTGTTATTTGAATATGTGAAAACAATGGAAGTAAGGGATTGCTACGTTTGTATGCAATTGCCTGCATCCGTTTCAGAGGGTGTTACTTATCATCATTTACCAGCTACATATGGTATTTCCAGTAGTATTTTAAGTAGTGTTTTTTATTTGTTAGGGAAAGTAGATTATAAGATGTCTAACAGAGATAGTATTTTTGGGCATTTGCCAATGAACAAAGAGCTGAATCCAGCTAAAGAAGCTAACACTTTTGGTGAGATTTTTATTGAAGAAAAAGGATTAACATTAGATTACATTTTTAAGAATAATTTAACTTGCAGTTTGAAAGGAGAGGAGAAAGCTTTCCTGGATATGGTAGAAGAAAGGAGATTGAACATGCATGAGAAAGCAGGGAAATATAAAGTGAGTGAGACAATTTGGGACATTGAGATGGGAAAAGAGTTGAAGAATGGGGCTAGTCCAACTTTAGCTCTAGATGCACCACAGAAGGGTAAACTTTGTATTACAAGAAGGAAATCCCAATATGATACATATTTTGTCGGGACTAGTGAGTGCCATGATACATACTTCATTGCAACAGGTTGGGGTTTCAGAGGTGGAGAAGATACAATTTTTCCAGGAGTATATTATGTTTGTGGGAATAAGGCTTATTACAAGTTGCCTGACCATTGGTATGGCACATGTTATGTGGGCCTAGTTTTTCCAAAGATTTTTCATATAGATAAAATAACAGATGTGGAAGATATTAACTTACTAATGCGTTTTAAGAGAGAAACTTGGTCTGAAATAGTGGGTGATATTTTTGGGGTTTTGATTCCAGCAGTGGGAATTTCTTTGAATGCTTATGGAATTCGGAAACTGTCCACAGTGGTTGATCGCTTATCGACAAATACCGCTGGAGGGTTTCTTTTGGTGAATACGGAATTAAGTGCCGTACGTGCCATGTCTATGCAAAATCGACTTGCCCTTGATATTCTATTGGCCAAGGAGGGTGGAGTCTGTGGAATGCTGAAAGTTCAACATTGTTGCACTTACATTCCAGACGAAAGCAGAGACCTAAAGGTCTATATCAAAAATATTACTGATTTGCATGAAGAATTAGTACCACTTGAAGCTGAGAGTTTATGGACTAAAATAGCTAATAAAATGATAGCTGTTAAGGATTTTATTGCAAAAATAGGTAGTACTATTATAGGTAGAATATTGTTTCCCTTGTCTTGTATAATTGTGGCTTTATTAATAATAAGATTGGTGTGTGTGTGTTGTAAAAACAGGGGAGGGAGGAAGAAATTGAATAAAGAAAAGAAAAACAAGAGGTTGAAGAGAGAACCTCAAGAAATTGAACTAGAAGAATTGAGGGAGAGTGTTTACTTGGAGACGAAAAGGGATGATGAAAGAGTGACTGGTGTCTAATGTTGTGTAAAGGGGAAAAGACATTTCCGATTTCTCCTAAAATGGGACTAAATTTTCACTAATTTTTTTTTTGGGTTTATTTGGTGATAAAATCACCAAAGGGGGGATTGCTGGAGCAGAGTTTTCAGTTTGAAAATTCTGGGGCTTTTGAAGCTCTGGCATGTCTTTTCGTTGTATTAATTTATTAATAATTAATAATTAATTATTTGTCTTGTGCAAATGCGTTTATATTAATCAATCCGTTTGTCCTAACAAGAGAGGGTTACACGTGAGTGTGCTTAAATGTGCTGACTGATAATAACACGCGCGTTAAATGTGTTTTCATGTTTAAACGTTGCTATGTGCTGTTTATTTTTTAGCACAAAACGCTTTCTGAATTTAATGCTTTTCCATGTTGCGAGTGCTAGATAAATGCATACACATAAGGGTATTAGTGGGGTTAACACTGTTTAATCATTATGCTGTAGTAACGTTGTTTTTGTCTCTTTTAATTAAGATGGTCTATTAAGGCCTATGTTGGCCTAAGAAAAGATGGCCCGAATTATGAGCCTGACTGTGATTGTAATATGAAAACTGTGACGATGGAGACCCCTGCTGGAAATGGTCCTGAAGCTAACTGACCATGGTCCTTGTTGAAAAACTTTCCATGAGGACAGCAGCAGTTTTTGGGAAGTCTCCAAGAGAAGTGAAAGTGTCCTTGGCAGCCTTGGGAAACAAAGGAGCCTTAGAGAAAAGCTCTGAACTGTGGCTCGATGGCCGAGGAGAAGCAGGATAATTGTGTTACATGTTTTATTTTCTTGGTTCCTGTTCCGTAGTTTTTGTTATGTGTATTTTTCCTGAGCGGAGATTCTCAAATGTAGCAATGTTACATCCTTTCCTTCTCGCTCTGCTCAGCAAGTCCGGCGGACGTTACAGCTTTTTCTATGTTCCCAATGTATCTTTCTATTGTTTGGAAACTATAAGATGTTAGCCTAGAGAGGGGTTTTTTGCCACTTGCCATTTTGCCTTTGCCACGTACCGAATCTGCGTTGCTGAGGATTGATGCTGACGGGACTTCGTCTTGAGAGACATTTACCGAGAAACATGTCCTGACCCGTTCTGACATTTAGCTAGAATAGGTAACTATGAGAAATGATTTACTCTGATTGATTTCCTTTGACTAATTTTAGATAAAGCAATATAATTTTAAACATGGTGTTGTATATTCTTTCTTGTCAATTATTGGGTTTACGTTATTGATTATTGTTGTATATATTGTATAGATTATGCTTAGGGACAGTCACAAAAACCAGGTCTTATCGACCTCGATATAGATGCAGGGTGTTTAGGAGTGTTTCCTTCCACAGGTTTATTGCTGGTAGAGTATTTGAGCGTATGTTAGTGAAATGGGCCCTAGCGTATGATGTATGCATGTGCGTGTAACTGTGAGATTACTCTATCCGTGGTAGTGGGAATATTGTACACACCCTGATCTCTATCAGCGACACCACCATGCGTATTACGAGTTTGAGGACCACCAGCGGTGTCATGGACATTCTTCCTCTATGAAACTGCTAGCGGTCATGATCTCGTGCCCCATGCATGGGAGTGCATGGAGGGGGGCACATGTTGTGCCCTACTATGTGAATGCACCCTCACTTCCAGTACAGCATGGACTTCACAGTCCATGCTGTCCTGGAACCCACTGTGGCAGTCCTGCGGTGGTGCCTTTCAAAGGCACCGCCACGCCGTCTACCCGCCAGACCATGAAAAACTCATAATCTGACGTCAAGGTGGTGGTCCTGTTTGGCAGTCCTGGAGTGGGGTGGTGGTGTAGCAGCCCTGCACCAGGGGCCGCTAAACTAGTAATCGGGCCCTTAATGAAGGGAGGATTGGGGGTACTTAAACAAAAAGAGTTAATTTATAAAGGGTGTCTTGTGAAGGAAACCTAGGTTTTGAGCAAACTGCACACAATTATATTACTACACATCTCCCCTCCCCCGAAACCAGGAGAGGCAAGAGTGAGTGACACAGATTAATGCAAGTAACAGACCTCCAATCTGTTGAGAGTTCCCTTTCCATGTTAGTGCAGAGTTTTTTCCAACAATGCAGAACTGGCCTCACCTGCAGCGTCGGGCTGTCCCAGTGTATCATTCTCCTGAGCCTGTCCTTCTTGAGTGCATTACTCAGGATTGTTTCCTCTACCTCGTTGTTCATTGCTACTTGAGCTGAATTCAAAGATCAGACAAAAGTAGGAGCCACATTTTCGCATCAATTTTGCTTTGATGATGTAAAACGAAAATAAAATGAAGAATCTGCATCCTGGTTTTTTTGTTGTAAAAAAACAGGAATTGGTATGATCATAAAACAGATCATCATCATCGGTGGTAGCAATGTTTACTCTGACAAGCGGGTTTAAGCCCCACAATAATCCATTATTTGCAGAGGTCTTACCAATTGACCAACTGTAAACACTCTGGAGGATTTAGATAAGCCTTTCTTAATGTTGCACTGTAATTTGATTTTGACACTGTCATCTGGATTTAATTCATAATTAGGATTTGAGATGTTCGGAGAAGAAACTGTCCCTTGTTTTTTTCCACGTTGGTCTTAGTCATGTGATAGAGAGACTTTAAAGCTGAGATTGCTAAATCTTCTTTTAATGGATATTGGCATCAATACTGTGTGGGGCTCCCTACCATTTATTAATTGGAAAAGTGGCGCTCTGATGATGGAATGCGGGGTGCAGTGGTAAGCCCAGATCTTTTCAAACACAAAGGTTTCAGCATGATGCCTGTGGGCAATAACCGTTTGAACTGCTTCACCAATAACTCTATTACATCTTTCTACAAGACCATTTATATGTGGTGAAGATAAAAACGTTTTCCTCTGTTGAAAAGACCTGGATTAAGGAGGCTTTTGAAATTTGTCAGAAGTGAACTGTACAACCCATTGTTCACCCTTATCTGTGATGACAGATTCTGGAAGACCATCTTTGTGAAAATAGTCCATCAAAAAATTCATCTAATTTCTCCCCCCTTTTTTCATAAATAATCTATTAAAAACCAAAGAGTATATTATCATGTGTCATATAGACCCAACAAGGCCATGGCCAATTTCCGCCATGGTCTCTTGGGGAAACTCTGAATATCCAAGCTCACAGTTTGCTACTTTTAAACTCTTGTCAGAGTTTACATAACATGTTATCTCCTAACATAATCACTAATTTGCTGATCCATATGAGGCCACCAAAAATGTTTTCTGACTTATCTTTTAGCTAATGGTTCTTCTAAGTGACAGGCAAGGGCTGCTGACTGACAAAATGACAAAATGCAGAAATGCATTTTGTGTGGAGGAGTTATGCATCCATCCTTAACAAGCATTTGCAATGCAATAGGTCTCGCACTTACGCAAGTTTGAGCTCTTGGCATTGTAAATGAAAATGCCTCTTATTTATGTTTTGGTATTTAAAACATAAATAAAAGCATTGCCATTTACAATGCTAAAAGCTTAAACTCTCGCAAATGTGATACATATCGCTTTGCAAATGCTTGTTTTAGAAAGCTGCGTTGTAATTGGCTAAACACGTAATGCTGCCTTTAGGCTATTCTATCAGTTCAGTCTGTTTTAAATGTATTCACACCTTGTGCTTCAAAAAAGAAAGAAAGATGTGCCAAGCAGTGTGGCGCGGTGTGAAATGTTGCAATTGTTTCTTAAATGTACTTCTTTTAGAGACTGCGGCAGCACACTTAAAAGTTGGGATATAAGGATGTAGGGTATAACAAAGCTGCATGTTCCTTTGTCGTGACCCGTGGCTTAATGTGTGAGCGGTACAAAAGGAGGTGGTGATGGATGGAGTATCAGAACCAATCAAACACTCACACCCAGTCAACAGATCTGGGTTTGATCCATCACCGATCTTTAGCCCAGTCTGCCACCCCAGTTCAGACATAGCCATATGCAAATCGGTCTGACCCTGTGCCTCATGGGAACAGTCCAGCCCGAACTGCCAAACCATGCCTTCGCTGGACCGGAAACAAGCTTCCTAGGACCAGTTTCTGGCATTTCAGCTGTCTTCAGCCAGGCTTGCTTGAATCCAGTGGCAAAGTGAGCAAGGGACTCACGTCTGAGCATACCCTGCCAACTTATGGCGAACAAAGCGGTACAAAAGGAGGTGGTGATGGATGGAGTATCAGAACCAATCAAACACTCACACCCAGTCAACAGATCTGGGTTTGATCCATCACCATTCTTTAGCCCACTCTGCCACCCCAGTTCAGACATGGCCATATGCAAATCAGTCTGACCCTGTGCCTCATGGGAACAGTCCAGCCCGAACTGCCAAACCATGCCTTCCCTGGACCGGAAACAAGCTTCCTAGGACCTAGGTGCGATCGCCCCACAGCTCTCTGGGGCCTGGCGCCTCTCCTGCTGGGCGTCTGGCCGCTCCCTACCCGGCCTCTCCGCCCCCCCGGGCGCAAGGGTCCGGACATCAAAGAGCTCCAGTCCTATAACTGGGGCGACCCGACAACAAGACAACAGTTGTATCCTGGAGTCAAGAGCCCTGCTGATCGGATCGCGGCTGACCCTACGGAAGAAGACTCATCCTGAACCCACACTCTGAGCCCTGCTGACGACGTTGCGGCTCCACCGTGCTTAAAGACCTTCACGAACCTTTGGGGCCCTGCTGACGCTGTCGCGGCCCGACCTTGTTGAACCTTACCATCAGAGCCCAGCTGACCTCGTCGCGGCTCGACCGAAGCGGACCTACCACCGGAGCCCTGCTGACTGTGTCGCGGCTCGACCCAAGCGGAACTACTACCCGAGCCCTGCAGACGCCGTCGCGGCTCCCCACGTCCGAGCCGCTCTGAGACCAGCACTCAAGGTCTGGCGCAGAGCCTTCCCGTACCTGGCTGGTACTAAGACTGTCCCGCTACCCTATCCCTCTAAAGACATTGAGACTCTTACTGTATCCCTCGATCCCACTGTAAATATTGAACGTACTACTATTGATAAAGAACCAAGTTAAGCAACTGATACAGAGTCCTGTGTGGTAGTATTACTGGGCCTAGTACGATCATAGGAGAAGGACCTCCCCGAGGGGGCTTCTCAGCGGCGCTCGGCTATAACTTTGCGGTAGGAAGGTGCCCCGGAGTAGTCTCCCCGACTCCCCGGTCGTCCTCCCTCCAACATTTGGTGGCCAGCGACGGGATCCGAGCCAGACGCAATCGTACAGGCAAGTAACGCACCCACTACCTAACCAGACGGAAAAAGAAAAGGGAACCATGGACGGCCAAGAAGCAACCGTGGCCGCAACCTTCCAGCCGGAAAGGTTGGAAGAATACACCCACAAAGAACTGAAACAATTCTGCAAGGACAAAGGGATCCCAACCACAGGATTGGGCACCAAGGAAGAAATGCAGAAAGCCCTGAAAGCCTGGGCAGAACCCGAGACCACTCCACCCCGAGCCGAAGGGACCTCGGCCCGGGACGGAAACCTGCCGACCCCAACCCCGACAGATGGGGGGCGAAACGTCCCAGAAACCAGCCTTTCCCACGAAGAAATGCGAGAACGGGAGAGGGTCCGGACACACGAAATGGACCTCGTGCGTGCTTGGCGCATCTCTAGAAATAGACCAGACAGGACCTTTTGTAGATGGGAAAATTAATGATGAAAGCATCACTTTTCTAGTCGATACTGGGGCTACCCGTTCTACTGTCAGGTCAGCTGATGTTAAGAATCTTCCTCTCTCGGATGAAACAATCCAAGTAGTTGGTGTGTCCAACACACAGATTAAGACTTATCTTACTGAACCAGTAAGGGTTAGAATAGGGAAATTTGCAGACATGCACCGATTTGTGGTGTGTGACACAAGTCCTGTGAATCTGTTAGGTAGAGATTTACTATGTAAAATGAATTGCACCATTTTCTGTACTCCAGATGGAATAGCCTTTGAGACACCAGATGAGGATGGCCTATACAGAATGACCATAGACAACAGAGAAAGTGAGGCTGTTGGAACCTATGCAGTATTCAATCCTGATGAATTGCCCCCAGAATTAAAGCAGACAGTGAAAGCAGCAGTCTGGGATTTCACAGGTGAAGTTGTAGGTCTGATGAGAAATGTGGATCCAGTAAAAATTTCTGTGAAAGATGGAAGTTTACCCAAACATCCCACAATACAGATTGACACCTGAAATAATTGAAGGGATAACCCCTATAATTGAAAAAATGATTCAGCAGGGGGTGTTGAGAGAAATATTGAGTAGTCCATGTAATTCACCAATAATGGGACTGAAGAAACCTAATGGGAAGTTCAGAATAGTGCAGGATTTGAGAAAAAATAACAAAATTGTTGTGCCATGTTGTCCCATTGTGCCAAATCCATCAGTGATTTTGTATCAGATTCCCCATGATGCTGAATGGTACACAGTAATTGATTTGTGCCATGCTTTCTTTTCAATTCCGTTGCATCATGACAGCCAGCCGATATTTGCATTTCGGTTTGGACAGCGTATTTTGGCATGGTGCCGAATTCCACAGGGGTACACAGAGAGCCCCTCAATATTTAATCAGTTGCTAAAGAAAGCTTTGGAAAGTCTGACAATGCCTGAAAATTCAGTATTGGTTCAGTACATCGATGACCTGCTTGTGGCATCGAAAACACGTGAAGCTTGTGAAGTAGACACTATTGCTTTGTGAATCACTTGGCAGATGGAGGATTAAAGGTATCTCCAGCCAAATTGCAATTCTGTAAGAAAGAAGTTCACTACCTAGGACATAACATTGAGAAAGGCCTGAGGGAAGTGACAATTGACAGAATCAGAATTATCAAAGGAATGAGAGCCCCAATGACACAAAGAGAAGTGAGAATGTTTTTGGGAATGGTGGGCTATTGTCGTCAGTGGATAAGTAATTTTTCCCTGATTGCCAAGCCACTAATAAAATTGACCAAAAGTGAAGTAAAAGACCCTTTGGAATTAAACAAAGCACAAATGGCAGCGTTCAGAGAATTAAAGAACAGGCTTTGTGAAGCACCTGCCCTGGGTATGCCAGATTATGAAAAGGAATTTGAGTTGTACTGCAGTGAGAGAAATGGTTGTGCACTCTCAGTGTTAATTCAGAAACACGGACGTCTGAGGAGACCAGTTGCGCACTTCTCATCAACACTTGACCCAGTAGCTGTGGGTTTACCAGGTTGCCTAAAAGCAGTAGCTGCTACATGCAAAAGTCTGGAACAAAATGAGGGAATCATAATGGGATATCCTGTACGGGTATTCGTACCTCACGATGTGGCAATCCTTTTAACAAGGAGCCGGACACAGTTCATGTCACATAGTCGGCTGACTAAATATGAGAAAGTCATTCTAGGAGCATCAAATGTGAGTCTGGAGAGATGTGTGAATGTGAATCCAGCAACGCTGTTGCCAGATGCTGAAAGTGTGCAAGTAAGAGATGAAATTGATCATGATTGCCTGGATTGCTTGATTACTGTACTAAACCCAGGCCAGACATAAAAGATCTGCCACTGCCTGAAAGTGATCATGTGTTTTTTTGGATGGATCTTGTTTGAGAACGGATGAAGGTGTGTTGAGTGCAGGATATGCAGTTTGCACAGTTGCAGGTGTGGTGGAAGCATCACCTTTGAAAGGAGTTAAATCCGCTCAAGTGGCAGAATTGGTGGCACTGACAAAAGCCTGTAAAATTGGAAAGAATATGAGAGTGACTGTAATGACTGACAGCCAGTACGGCTTCGGGGTTGTCCACGATTTCGGCCAGTTATGGCTGCAAAGAGGTTTCCTGACCTCAAGTGGAACTCCCATTAAGAATGCAGAAGTGGTTGGAAGATTGCTTGAGGCGATACAGCTGCCTAAAGAACTGGCTGTTGTAAAATGTGCTGTTCACAGCCAAGGGGAAGATTTCATTACCACCGGAAATAGGTTTGCCAATGATATGGCTCAGTATTGTGCGAGGAACAATTACTCAATCAATTGGGGAAAACAGAGAGAATTGTCTTCTTGCTCCTTAATGTTTACTAACGTTGTAGAAACATGGGAAGAAGTGAAGCAGTTGCAGGATGAGGCAGGAGATGAGGAAATGAAGCAATGGGTGAAAGCAGGCTGTGCACCAAGGGAAAAAGACCATGTGTGGGTCTATAGAGATGGAAGACCAGTGATGCCAGATAGTATGATGTCAACCATGGCAAGGATGTATCATGGCCAGGGACACCTGGGGAGGGATGCTATGATAAGAGCATTTAAGCAGACTTGGTACAATCCAACATTCAGGTTAATAGCAGAGAGTCTTTGTCAAAGATGCCTGATATGTCAACAGTACAATCCTGGAAAGAAAACCGTGGTGAGCCTAGGAACAATAGGCAGGGAAGGAGGACCCTTCACCAGAATGCAGGTAGATTTCATTGAAATGCCTCAAGTCAACAGGTTGAGGTATGTCCTGGTGGTAGTTTGTCTGTTTTCCAGATGGGTGGAGGCTTTCCCCACAAGAAGGAATGATGGGATAACAGTAGCTAAGCTATTGTTGAGAGAATTAATCCCAAGGTACGGGTTCCCAGTGACCATTGAATCAGACAGAGGGGGGCACTTCTATAATGAGATCATGGGTTTGATCTGTGAAGCATTGAGCATACAGCAGAAGTTACATTGTGCCTACCGACCAGAGGCTTCTGGTGTGGTTGAACAAATGAATGGTACCATCAAAAACAGAATTGGTAAAATGTGTTTAGCCACTGGAATGAAATGGCCTGATGTCTTGCCTCTAGTCTTGATGACAATAAGGTCTACTCCAGACAGAACAACAGGTTTGAGTCCACATGAAATCATCATGGGACGTGCCATGAGGCATGCATTTGTACCTGTCAACAAGCTGATGACAATAACTGATGACATGATTTTGGATTACTGTAAAGGCCTGGCTGATGCAGTCCATTCTGTGTTTCACCAGGTTGGAGAAGACGCCACCACACTTGAAAAGAAACCAGCCCATGATTTGAGCCCAGGGGACTGGGTGAGAATAAAGGTCCACAGAAGAAGAAATTGCTTGGTTCCAAGGTGGGGAAGACCAAGGCAAGTCGTCCTAACCACAACGACTGCTGTGAAGTGTGCCGGAGTGAAAAACTGGATACATGCAAGTCACACTTTGAGAGTTCCAAGTCCAGGAGAAGGCACTGGAAGAGAGTATTTTGAAGAATCAGAATCAAGTGACGATTCAGATAGTGAAACTACAAGAAGAAAAAGAAATCCTGAAAAGGGGGAAAGAGGGCCACGACTGGCTTTACACCCACAAAAAGGAATTCTGAAGAGAACATTGCACGTTCCAGAAACTAGACCAGATTCTGAGGAATTGCCTGAAATCCCAACTACCAGTAGTGAACACAAAAAGAAAGAAAGAAAAGAAAAGAACATTACAACAGAAGTAACCCTTGAAGCAAACAAAGAAACTCGAGAAGTCTCACCTGAGATAATCATTGTAGATGAAGAAGGGACAGAAATAGAAAGAGAGGGACAGATTTCTGCGGAAAACCCCCGAAGAGGTGTAGGGAACATCAACACTGAGCTAGGTGAAGGGACAAGTAGTCAGAAAGAAGATTGCGTGCCGGAGACCCGAGGAGGGACAGAAGTAGGGCAATCTCAGGTTGGTGAAAAAGAGACTGTTGCTGAGAAAGAAACAGTGGTTGAAAAGAAGACTGCTGTTGAAAAGGAAGCTGTTGGTGAAAAGGAGGCAATCGGGACAGGATCTGAAGAAAGTGAAAATGAGACACCTGAAGGTCGAGTTCTGAGAAAGAGAACTTGGATCAAGGAGAAAAACATCAAAGAAGGAAAGTCAAAGAGAAATGCTAAAGGAGACCTTTGGCCCAACAAAATAAAGAGACTGATATATCGATTGACACGAGTTGACCCATCAAAAGCTGAACAGGTGAATGAAGTGTCAAGTCAGAACCAAGCCAAAGAAGGAGAAACAGAGAAATCTGAAGAAAATAAAAGAGTGAGAAAACCCAACCAGAAGTACAAGTCACCAGAATGGACGTATGTGGCACTGCCTGAACAAAGAGAAGAGGCAGACAGTCAAGAAAATCCAGAGGAGACTTTGCTAAGTGTGGTTGAGGAGGAAGAAACTGTGGGAATCCTGAGAGTTATCTTGTCCGATATTGGAGAAGAGGCGGAGGTTCAGGACTTTCTGCATTTTGATGATAATGGTGAAGGAGTGAAAAGTGACGAGAGACCAGACTGAGCAAATCCAAAGAAGTCAGCTGGAAAAGAAAGTAAAAAAAGTAAAATAGAAACTAACGGATTGAAATAACCTGTTGGGTACTTGCTGCCTTAGAAGTACAGTAGTGGAGTAGAAGAGGCTAAGTCAAAAGACACGGTCAGATTGACCAGATGGCTAACACAGAGAATAACCAGAATAGATGTACCTTCATGAAAAGGTGGTGCAAGATGTGCTGCTGTTGTACAGGATTATTGATGCTTTCGTGGAGCGTGCTTGCTCTACTGATCTCTTTCAAAGTAACTATAGACACTTTAGGAGGACACACTGAGAACACGACTAACATAGGGAGAGGTTTCCAGAAGGTAGTTCCAACTAGTATAAGTAACATACATGTACATAAGGATAGGTCTATTAATGATTTTTCTAGCAATGTGTTTTCAAAATTGCTGTACGAATACGTCAAGACAATAGATGTAAGGGATTGCTACGTCTGTATGCAATTACCTGCCTCTGTTTCAGAAGGAGTGACTTATCATCACCTCCCAGCTACGTATGGAATTTCATGCAGTGTGTTACTTAGTATATTTTACCAATTAGGGAGATTAGATTACAATTTATCTAACGTAGATAACATTTTAGGACAATTGCCAATGAACAAAGAATAGAATCCTGCTAAGGAAGCTAACATTTTAGGTGAGATTTTTATAGAAACTAAAGAATTAACATTAGAATACATTTACAGAAACAATTTAACTTGCAGTTTGAAGGGAGAAGAGAAAACATTCCTAGACATGGTTGAAGAAAGGAGAATAGGGATACACAAGAATGCTGATGGGAATAGAATAAGTGATCCAATGTGGGATGCAGAAAAGGAGAAAGAATTAAAAAATGGAGCCAGTCCAACAATGGCTATAGATGCGTCACAGAAAGGCAAACTATGTATCACAAGAAGGAAATCCCAATATGATTATTATTATATAGGGTCTAGTGAGTGCCATGATACATACTTTATTGCAACCGGTTGGGGATTTAGAGGAGGAGAAGATCCAGTCTTTCCTGGATTGTATTATATTTGTGGGAATAAGGCTTATTACAGGTTGCCTGACCATTGGTATGGCACATGTTATGTTGGCCTGGTCTTTCCAAATATCTTTCACATGGATAGAGTAGATAACACTGGAGAAACTAATATACTAACACGTGGTAAAAGAGAAACCTGGACAGAAATTATAGGTGATATTTTTGGAGCTTTGATACCAGCAGTGGGAATAACTTTGAATGCACTTAGTATTCGGAAATTGTCAACAGTTGTGGATCGATTGTCCACAAACACAGCTGGAGGCTTCCTATTAGTAGATACTGAAATGGTTGCCTTACGTGCTATGGTGATGCAAAATCGACTTGCCCTTGATATCTTATTGGCAAAAGAGGGTGGAGTCTGTGGAATGCTGAAAGTTCAACATTGTTGCACTTACATTCCTGACGAAAGCAAAGATCTAAAAGTCTATATCAAAAATATTACTGATTTACATGAGGAATTAGTACCAGTGGAAGCTGAAAATATTTGGACTAGAATGGCTAATAAACTGATTGCTATTAAGAATTTCATAGCTAAAATAGGTAGTACCATATTTGGTAAAATATTATTTCCATTAACTTGTGTGATTATTGCATTATTAGTACTTAGATTAGGATGTATATGTTGTAGATATAGAAGAAATAAAAAGAAAACTAAACGAGAAATCGTAAAAAGAAGAGAAAAGAATCATGAAAGAGAAGTACAAGAAATAGAATTAGAAGAATTGAGAGAAAGTATGTATATAGAAGCAAAAAGAGAAGATGAAAGAGAAACGAGATTATAAAATCTGAGCAAAAAGACATTTTGAATTTCCAAAAAGGGAAAGAATTTTTTTGAAATTTGGGTATTATGTGGTGATAAAATCACCAAAGGGGGGATTGCTGGAGCAGGTATAATAATCTAAAACGAAACCCCTGTTCCATTTTCGTATGTCCATATTAAAACTACTAGTTAGTAATTATAATAATTAATTGTGTGAAGTCGTTTTACTAAATCAACCTTATTAACAGAAAGAATACACGTGGGAATGCATCTGCATGGCTAAAATAATAAGTAAACTAAGTTTGTACGCATACTGACAAAATACGTGTTGCTTATGTGATGTTATTGTGATTTGCGCTTAAATAAACATGCACTAATGGCTTTAAGTGTCGCCTATGGCTAGATAAATGCACACACATATGGGTATTAGTTGGGGAATAACACTGTTTAATTATTTCCATGTATTAATTACGATTTTTTATGTTCCTTTACTTAAGTTGACAATTGTGGCCTGCTATAAAATGGCCACCAACCGCAGCCTATTCTTGAGTAGAAGAATTATGAGAACGATGCTTTTGCACTGACTGCAACCCTGCCCTCGTTGTGACCTGAAGAGATATGTCATGGTGACTGTCCGGGATGTATGCCAAAGACGACCATGAACATGCAGAAATTGCAAAGATAAAGAACATTTAAAGATGTTAAACCAGACCTGAGCAGGGAAGAAGATACAAGTAACTGGTTCGTGTCCCTTTTGTTTGCAACAAATGTCGAAACATTTTTTACAGTGTCAATCAAGACTTTGCGGGAGAATGCGCCTGGGAAAAGTTGCACATGTTGCAGTGAAATCCGGTCTTCCAATTTGAACTGGCCAATAGGATTCACGGGAATTTGGAAATGTAACTTTAATATTGTAATTTTTGGTATAAATATGAGTAGTCTAGAGAGGTTAGCGCCAATCCCTTCCTGAACTTATGACCCGTGGTCCCGACGCTGACGGAGAGGACGGTGACGCCTATGATTGAGCCAGAAACTCTGACTGATGTACTGAGGACCAGTTCTGACTTAGAAAACGACAAATAGCCAGAATAGGTAATTATGACAAAGATGATGCTGCATTTTGCTAAGTTTTAACCTGCATTTAATTTAGATAAAGAGAAAGCATTATTTTAATAAATGTGTCGGGTGATTATTTTAGTGAATGATTTATTTGAACATATTTGAGTGTTTATATTTAATTGTCAAACCAGCAACTAGATGGTCCAGGCGACCCGTCTGAGGGAGGGACTGTTAGGGTGATTTTAAAGAAAGTGGTTCTTCCTTCAGAGAGAAATGCAGATTGGTTAGGACAAAAATTAGATGTGTTTTAATTCCCTTTACAGGCACGGATAGTTTGATTAGAATGAATGTTGGTGTTATGGGCCCCACCAGCGTATGATGTGTGAGTGTGCGTGTGACTGTGAAATCATTCCGTACGTGGAAGTAGAGGGGATTTGGAAGCTCTGATCTGCGTCAGGCGTTCATAGAGGACTCCCCCTGCGTATGAGGGAACACAAACAGAGGTGCGATGCCGACTAGACAAGGGCTCAAGCTGCTGTTGTGGAATGTTAATGGGTGGGGGAACAAGATCAAGTGGGGCATAGTGCTCCAATATTTTAAATGACACTCCCCGATGTAGTTCTCTTACAGGAGACATACTTGCTTGGGAACGCATGCAGGGCCATGTCACGATGGGGTTTTCAACTTGTGGCACATTCGGCTTTCGGTTCTGGCTCCTGGGGGGTACGTATATTGTTACAGAAGTCATTCCCCATGACAAATGACACGGTCCGTACTGATGCACTGGGAAGATTTGTTGCTGTCTCCGGGACATGAGAAGGACACGTCCTTAATTTAAATTCTATTGTCTCTGATTCCCTCGACCGATGGCCCAGAGGGCCTTGCCGCCCTCCCGCATGTGGATCCACAGCTTTCTGGGAGCGATGGGCCTAGTGGATGTCTGGAGGGGACTGCACCCGACGGAGCAGCAATACACCTTCTACTCAGGCCCACACCATAGTATGTCCCGCATTGACTATGTGTTGACGTTAGCATACCAACTTCACAGTGTAAAAGAAATACAGCACCGAGCCAGGGGAATCTCTGACCATTCGCCTATTCTGTGTCGCCTGGAAGTGGGGGAACCCACGTTGGCCGAACCAAATCAGGGAGAAGATCTTGAGTTGGACAGACCTTAATTTTCAGGAGAACGAGGGGTCAGTAGACTCGATGATAACGCTTTGGGAGGCATACAAGGTTGTCATACGGTGGGTGGCTCTGGTCCAAATCTCGGTGCAGACATGACTCGCCTGGAGGGGATATTCTTACACCTAGAGGAAGCACTTCGGTTACAAGACTCGCCAGAGGTGCGACAGAATCTGAGCATTAAAGTCAAAGAATTCACTGACTTGGCAACTGAGGCTGCCAGAACACACCACAGGGCCACGCTCAGCAGAATTGATGACGTTGGCGACAAGGCTAGTAAACTGTTGGCCTGGCTAGATCGCAGTGACCAGGCTCATCGCGTTGTGGTGGAGATAGAAACGGACTCCCACTCCCGCCTCACTGCCCCCCAGGATATAGCGCATACGTTCAGCCAGTACTATCAGGCACTGTATACGCCCCGCACTCCGTATACGGAGGAAGAGGCTTCCTTGCTCCTCCGCGATATCTCATTGCCTTCACTCTCTGATGAGGAGCGTTCTGACCTTGATCTAGATATGTTTACCACAAAAGAGCTGCTCCTAGTGTGATTAACCCAAACGAGTTACAAAAACGTCGTGAGTGTGGGCATCTCACAAAAAGTAACGGACTGGTCTCACACACCACCTGGTGTCATGCTTCATCATTGACCAGTCCTCGCCCTTTAAAACCTTCGTTTGATTGAGTGCGGGTATACACTTGACGACAAGGATGCACTTCTAAATGACTAAGTGGGGGCCCGTGAAATTGTGAGTGGGGTTAAAAATCATTATAGTAATCAGAAGTGTTTTTTAATGTGACTGAAAACTATGTGATATTAAAATGTATGTGATGGTGATTGGGGTAATTAGTGTCCCCTAACCGTCTTGTGAATGCTCTAGATATCACAGTTGCGGAGGTCGAAAAAGCCATCCACGACCTACGGAGGGAAGCGTCGGGCCCTAATGGCTTGCCCATCAAGCTGTTCAAGCTTACGGCGGGCAAGACAGCACCCTATCTCACTGCAATGTTCCGCGAAAGCAAGAAGGAGGGTGTCCTGCCTGAGGACCGGAGGCTCGCCAATATTGTTGTCATTCATAAAGCGGGCAAACCGGCCAATAATTGTTCATCCTATATAGGGGTAAAAATTACTATTCTAACTCCAGGGGGTGCAACAGTAGGGTAAGTGTTGGATAGTATAGGGGTAAAAATTACTATTCTAACTCCAGGGGGTGCAACAGTAGGGTAAGTGTTGGATAGTATAGGGGTAAAAATTACTATTCTAACTCCAGGGGGTGCAACAGTAGGGTAAGTGTTGGATAGTATAGGGGTAAAAATTACTATTCTTTCTCCAGGGGGTGCAACAGTAGGGTAAGTGTTGGATAGTATAGGGGTAAAAATTACTATTCTAACTCCAGGGGGTGCAACAGTAGGGTAAGGTGCCGATCACGATCCGGTAAAAAATTCCCCCGTGCGACTCGTATCGGGTCTTTTTACCGTACGAATCGTACAAGTGCCGTACGAACTGGCAATCACGATTCGCATGGTAAAAAGTCCATACGAACCGCACCGGGAATCATTCCCCACACGTCCTCGGGTCGGAAAATGTGTCCGACACGTCCTCGGACGATTTACCTTACAAACGTAAAAATCCAAGTCCGACCGAGGAATCACGATCCATCCCGTGCGTCCGAGCCTACAACCGTATGGAAAAAACACCGTCCGCACCGAACACCTATAGCAACCATGGAGACATGTGCCCGCATACGCGCCCAACACTCCCCCCAGCCCCCGTACGTCCGACACGTACCCCCCGTATATGTATACCCCCACCCGTCTAGGTACACCCCAGTACGTTCCAGTCGTACCCCCACCCCAGTACGTGTCGTACCACCGTCAATGTACACCCCCCCACCCCTGTACGTGTCGTACCACCGTCTATGTACACCCCAGTACGTTCCAGTCGCACCCCCACCCCAGTACGTGTCGTACCCCCCGTGTACCTACACCCCAGTACGTTCGAGCCACACCCCCACCCCAGTACGTGTCATAGCCCCGTCTACCTACACCCCAGTACGTTCCAGTCGTACCCCCACCCCAGTACGTGTCGTACCCCCCGTGTACCTACACCCCAGTACGTTCGAGCCACACCCCCACCCCAGTACGTGTCATAGCCCCGTCTACCTACACCCCAGTACGTTCCAGTCGTACCCCCACCCCAGTACGTGTCGTACCCCCCGTGTACCTACACCCCAGTACGTTCGAGCCACACCCCCACCCCAGTACGTGTCATGGCCCCGTCTACCTACACCCCAGTACGTTCCAGTCGTACCCCCACCCCAGTACGTGTCGTACCACCGTCAATGTACACCCCCCCACCCCTGTACGTGTCGTACCACCGTCTATGTACACCCCAGTACGTTCCAGTCGTACCCCCACCCCAGTACATGTCGTACCACCGTCAATGTACACCCTCCACCCCTGTACGTGTCGTACCAGCGTCTATGTACACCCCCCCACCCCTGTACGTGTCGTACCACCGTCTATGTACACCCCAGTACGTTCCAGTCGTACCCCCACCCCAGTACGTGTCGTACCACCGTCAATGTACACCCCCCCACCCCTGTACGTGTCGTACCACCGTCTATGTACACCCCCCACCCCTGTACGTGTCGTACCACCGTCTATGTACACCCCAGTACGTTCCAGTCGTACCCCCACCCCAGTACGTGTCGTACCACCGTCAATGTACACCCCCCCACCCCTGTACGTGTCGTACCACCGTCAATGTACACCCCCCCACCCCTGTACGTGTCGTACCACCGTCTATGTACACCCCAGTACGTTCCAGTCGTACCCCCACCCCAGTACGTGTCGTACCACCGTCAATGTACACCCCCCACCCCTGTACGTGTCGTACCACCGTCAATGTACACCCCCCCACCCCTGTACGTGTCGTACCACCGTCTATGTACACCCCAGTACGTTCCAGTCGTACCCCCACCCCAGTACGTGTCGTACCACCGTCAATGTACACCCCCCCACCCCTGTACGTGTCGTACCACCATCAATGTACACCCCCCCACCCCTGTACGTGTCGTACCACCGTCTATGTACACCCCAGTACGTTCCAGTCGTACCCCCACCCCAGTACGTTCCTGGCGCACCCCCAACACAACCTCCTAAGTACGGAGCGCACCCCATGCCCCAACATCACAACCGCATGTACGAGTCGTACAAAGCCACACACAAGGACCAAATCGTACAACCAAATGGCCCATGTACACACCGTACACACGCTCAAAACGCACGTACACAACAAGGACAAAACAAAACAACTCAACAATACACCATTCGAAAGGCACACAGCCACTAAACATGGCCAACAACCACTAAAATAACACAATCACTGACCTGCAACTGTCAAAAACAAACAGAGGCCCAATACACCACCACTCCTTATAACACACCCACCCAAAATTCAAACACTGCCACACCCACCCATGGACCAATAAAAAGGGCCCACACACACAAACCATGAGCCTTTGCAACAGACCCACTGCTGCCAGACACCACAGAACCAGACTACAAGCGACACCACATCTTACACTTGCATACCTTCACACGACCACCCTCACAAACACCCTCTCATCACATTCACACACACACACAACCATCCACACCCCCCCAACATCCACACACCCCCCACACCCACACCATCCCCACCCACACCCCTCACCATGCCCACTACCAAGAATCCAAAGTTCAGTCACCGAGAGTTGGAGGTCCTTGTTGATCAAATCCTCAGAGTCGAGCCACAGATCTTTGGAACATTGGTCAGAAGCACCAGCCAGGCAGCCAAAACAGCCATGTGGCAGACCATCGTCGATGCTGTGAATGCTGTTGCGGACACCAGGAGGACCAAGCAGGATTGCCAGAACAGGTGGTACGATCTGCGGAGGAGGGTCAGAGCCAAGAGAAAGGAGGAACACGACCAGGCCAACGCCACCGGAGGAGGGCCCTCCCGCAGACCCGTACAGTACCATCCCTGGGAGGAGAGGGTGATGGCCATACTGCCGGTGGAGGCAGTTGAAGGAGTAGAAGGACTCCGAGACCCGGGTGAGTACACAAACAACGCACCTCACATGGGGGGAACTGCAACCACAACCAAAATTAATAACAGGCACGCAACCACCACAAGCCATCGCATTACTCAACCACACTCCATGAGCAGGCACATGCCACTGCTGCCACCATGCCCCATGCACCCAGCTGGACAATGTCAAGTCACAGGCCACAGAAGACAACAACACATGACACGGTAACCCGTATGTCGGGAGGCTGGGCACCAAGAATCACATAGTGCGACTCCAAAGCAGACAACAATGCCCTCTGCCCATATGGCCTAGGTCACAGCCAGACAAACACTGTGTCCCAACACAGGAATGACTTGCCAGCAAATGGCGGATGCCTTGCATCAACACATGGGGGTGAAGGCACTGTTTTGCACATGCCAGCAGCTAATGAACAGCCAACAGTGTGAAAGAGTGGCAGCACACACCACCACAGCAGCAGCGCACAGACACACAGCAGACAAAATGGGTGCCTGGAGATCAGAAACAAACTCACATCAACAGGCCAAGGGCCACTCAAAGATCTGCTAACAGTGTGTGCCCAGGAAGCTGGGCCAAGGTGACAGAGGGTGACACACGGAGGGAGGGAGAGGGGGACACAGAGGGAGGGAGAGGGGGACTGAGAGGGAGGGAGACGGACAGAGGGAGGAGGCTGACACACAGAGGGAGGGAGAGGGGGACAGAGAGGGAGGGAGAGGGGGACAGAGAGGGAGGGAGACACAGGAAGATGGACAGAGGGAGGAGGCTGACACACAGAGGGAGGGAGAGGGGGACAGAGAGGGAGGGAGAGGGGGACACAGAGGGAGGGAGACACAGGAAGATGGACAGAGGGAGGAGGCTGACACACAGAGGGAGGGAGAGGGGGACAGAGAGGGAGGGAGAGGGGGACACAGAGGGAGGGAGAGGGGGACACAGAGGGAGGGAGAGGGGGACAGAGAGGGAGGGAGAGGGGGACAGAGAAGGAGGGAGACACAGGGAGAGCAAATCAGTCCTGTGGTGTGTGGGAATGTCTGCTCGTCAGCAGGTGGACTGCGTGCATGTAGACAAGGGTGGCCAGTGCCAGAACCCCCCCTCTTCATCATGGCAAAACGCAGGGCCATGTCACAACCTGTACACGAGCACAAGGACAGCCACCTGCATCATATGAGTGTGTGGATCCACTCCATGTGCACATGTACAGTGCTACAAGGAAGGCGCAAATGCATAGCTCGGCACACATGCACACTCCACTGCTGACTGCAGTCACACTTGACGCAGCAAGTAAGACTGTGCCACACATAGTTAAAGGGGCCAAATTGGTGCCCAAGGGACACACACATGCACAAGTGCACTGTGAGTGGAATGCAAGACAGATCCTAATTCCAAGAGGAAATGTGCCAACTTTGTAACGGATGAAACATGGATGTTGCATGGATCAAAATTAACATTTTCTCTCTCACACACAGGTCAACGTCGTGCTGCACCCCCCAACACTGGGGGGGAACACTCACAGGACCCGGATCTGCAGGAGACCGATCCCACCGGCAGCGACCACTCTCACCACTCTGCGGACGACCCCGACCGACCTGGCCCCTCTGGTGTCCAACCACCTGCAGCACCTGCGTCAGGTACAACCGTGCCAACCACCACCCCCACTCCTGCCACATCCCAGGAGACACCCAGGATCCGTGCCCCAACACCACAATGCAGCCAGGCTCGCCAGGAGGGACACGGTGTCCCGGGCACCCAGGAGGAGGCAGGCGACAACGCCAATGCCACCCCTCAGGGGTCCCGGAGACCCGATGTGCCCACAAGTGCAGGCCAGACGCAAGTGGGCAGGGGTGGTGGGAGTGGAGGACGGCGGAGGCGCGAGCCTGACCAGTTGGCTGGGGATCCGGTATTTTCACATGTCCGTAACATCCTGGACTCATACCGGCAGGACACCACGGGCATGGCCCAGGTTGTGTCCGTCCTCGAGGGGATCAAGGTCCAGCAGGCCCAGCAACATGCGGAGCTAATAGCCTGTCTACAGCTACACCAACGGAGGATGGAGGACAGACAGGCTGAGCAAGTGACGGCGTCCCAGGGGATTCACGCTGAACTCCGTCGGATGGCCGACACCATGGCCGACCCTCCCTGTGCCAGAAGGCGGAGAACATCACCACCCACAGGGAGGGATCATGAGGAGGAGGAGGAAACATCCGACGGAGCATCCCAGACGTCGTCACGGCCTGCTGCTGAGGTTCCCCGCAGGAAGCCGGGTCGTCCACGGAAAGGACCGTGTGGGTGGCTGCTACATCACCATCTCCCAGGACACCTGGCCTGGCACCTGGCCCACTGGAGCAACAGCATCACAGCATCAAGAGACATTCTCTGCCACATGGCCCTGCTGGTCACTGGCTGACCAATGTTGACAAAGACTGTGGCATGGACTCTGAGGATTTCCAATGGCAAGGACACCAACTCCCCTACTGAACTTTGGATTCCCTAATCCCGGAAAGCCCCCCACTTTGTCCCCCCCCCCCCCATAATAAATCACACTATTAAGAGTAGATGCCTGCTGGTAGCATTATTACCTAACATGTGTCTTGTACAGTCTAAACATGCCTGAGTCATCTGTTCACTTCAACCATCCACACCCTGGGGCCTGAGTCTGGCACAGGACACATGGGTCACAGTTTATTAGGCAAGACAGACATGGAGCACCATACACACCCGTGATGGTCAGAACCAGCTGAGGGGGTGGCCGAACAACCGTGCTGACAGACACATTGAGTACAGCAACAGTCATGCGCAGAGGTCAGGGAACCTGGCCCGTGTCCTGGGGGGCACCCAGGTACGTGTAGACAGGTGGCAGAACCATGTCCTGCAAGCTTGAGTCCAGTGGATGCAGAGAATGGGGGCCTGGACAACGTTGGATGCATGGGGATGGCACATGTCACACTACCCACACAGTCATGGACATCATGCCCAATACACAGTCTCAGCACACACACACAGCTTGCATCTTGCCACTCGACACATTGACACATAGCCACAATCTGAGAATACCATGCCAGACATGCAGGATGCACCGTGCCAACACACCAGCATTGACTGAGCAGAGGCACCTTGGAGGCATAGGGACACCTTTAATAGTCATGTTTTTGGGATTGCAGAGGCAACTTGAAGTACACATGAACACATCATGTGGAGTAACATGTGGCTCAAACACTGGCACCCCCCTTCTGCAGCACAAATGCGTGATAGCCATGGTACTGGCACACAAGCGTCGGCTAACAGCTAAATACCCACAGCTGCACACGGAGAGCCTGCCATACACCATAGATCCGCTGATGTGGAAGTCCCACGCCATGTCAAGCCAATGTCAACCGTATGTGTCCGAGGGCAGTGTCACACACATTGATGCCATCATCACAATCCACCATCCCATCACTGATGACTGTCAACCAGGCAGCCCATCTATTCTGGTGTACCCAGCTGCATGTCGTGTCCCATGGGGATGCCACATGACTGCAGAGGAACCAAACCCCGACCTGGGCAGTGTGCACACATCGTGAACAACTGCCACACCCAATACACCCCAGATGCATCCCTTACCCCATGGAGACTTCCAAACGTGTCCGTGCCTGTAACGCTGAGTCAGCCCACGATGCCATGTCCATGAGGAATAGCAGTGCCACAACAATGCAACCAGCAGATGGCATGCGCAGGTACCTGGGGAAGAGAGACACACAAGAAGTCAGCCACAAAAAGCACAGCCACTTGCATGTGCATTGACTCGACACATGTATGGATGACAACATGCTAGGTCACAATTATGACTGGGGAAATACTACCATCACTGCCACCATCACTCCAGTGACACACCCACACACACCTCTGACTCACGTGCCATACATGCAGGTGGACACACACATCACAACACATGCCACACGGGGACCAAGGCGTGCACACTCAGACACTGGTACTCACCACTAAGCAAAGAAGTCGCGTATGAGCCGAGTCCGGATGTCCTCTTGCGGCTCCACATCCTCCACATCACTAGCCCCATTGCCAAGGCCTTCGTCCTCCACGGGTGGATGGTCCTCGTCATGTTGATTCAGGATGAGTGGCACAGCTCTTTCAACTGCCATGTTGTGCAGCATGCAGCAGACCATGAAGATCTTGCAAACCTTCGCCGGGGCATATGGGAGTGCGCCGCCGGTCTTGTGGAGGCACCGGAATCGGCTCTTCAGCATGCCAAACGTCCTCTCTATCACACGCCTTGTCCGGCCATGGGCGGTGTTGTAGCGGAGCTGGGCCGGCGTGATGGGGTTGCGGAGAGGTGTCAGCAGCCAAGGCATGTTGGGATAGCCAGCGTCCCCTACATGGAAAGCACATGGATATCGTTAGAACTGGCGAAGCGGTCGTGCTGCTCGGCTATACAGAATACAGGACAGACAGACTGTACCCACCAACAACACATGCCCGTTCGTTGCGCAGCTGCATCATCATATCAGGCATCCCGCTACGCCTCATGATGTAGGCATCGTGTGCTGATCCTGGAAAACGAGCACAGACATGTGAAATCACCATGTTGGACAGACACACCACAAGGGCATTGATGGAGTGGTAGTGCTTTCGATTTCGGTACGCCACCTCCCGTGCGTGTGGTGGTACCAAACCTACATGTGTCCCATCTATGGACCCAATGACATGGGGCATCCCTCCCAGGGCATAGAAACCACGCTTGACCTCTGTCATCTGTTCAGGGGTTGGGAACTTGATGAAGTCATCCAGGTGAATCAACATGGCCTCCAAGAAATCATGCAGCACACCGCTGAACATGCTCTGGGACATGCCACCAACATGAGCTATGGTATTTTGGAAGGTACCCGTGGCAAGAAAATGTAGGGCAGCCATTACCTTCAGCTGGGGTGTCAGTGCCGTAGGATACCTGTGCTGCGGTTGCAGGTGTGGTGCCAGTCTCGCTGTCAGCTCCAGAATCAACGGTTGGGTGAAGCGGTAGAGCCGGATCCTGTCATTCTCCTGCATGGCAGCCAAGTCTGGAATTATTCGGGCAACAGGCGGCGCTCTGCAGTAATTTGGAAGTGACAAGGAAGAGTGAGTGCACTACGACAACAACTCATGTCTACTGAGCACATGTAAATCTGGCAATACACACATGCCACATAGGGAGTCAGATACGTGCTACATGCCCAGGACACGTATGGATGCAAGGTGACACTCCTTCCAAGACCCAGCTACACACGGAGATTGAGAACCTCCCCATGCCACGCCATGGGAATAGCTGTGTCCCAGTGCAAGTGAACAGCCAGACGCAACACAGGAGTGACATACACCCACACATCAGCAGAAGTAGGATGCCGATTGCAGAGACTGGTAGCGGAACACCGGAGCCACAGGTCACATGACATTACACTAGGCCTGCCCACACACCTTGCCATGAAGGTGCACATGTCATGACTCACCACACATTCCTTGTGAGGATGCTGACATGGCCTTGTCACGCTACTCCGTGTCCCATGCATACATGTGCACCTCACATCCGATAACACATGTGTCATGGTGTGCGGAACAGTGTGCAATGACAATCTACACACAGACACATGTTGGTTGCTGCAACGGCTGCAGCTTTTGAGGGTGCTACTACATCAACCTGATGTAAATCCCGGACACATAAATGACATGGTCACATTGTGCACTGTGGCTAGTGACAAGTCATGTGTCATGACCCCTGTACTGGGCATCATGGGACACTTCCGTGTGTTGGTGTCCGTGCCATGCCAGTGACGCTCACCCCAAGTGCGCAGTACGACATGCACACATGTCATAGGAGTCAAGGGCATGCCTGGCACACATTGCACCCTCACACAGTACACCTGTACACATCTCATCATACATCTGGTGCCTCCTCCACTCAGGAGGCATGTCCCACATCACAGCCTGTGACACCTGTGCCCCACACATGTAGTAATGCACAGGCGATGCATTGATGTCCATTCCTGGACAAGTATGTCCATCGATGGACATGTATGTCCGCCCTATTCCTACCTGTGTGTTGCCTATCACCACAGTGATGTGTACAAACCGCCGTACTGCTGCTAAGAGGGCCTGTGTATGTTTCCAAATCACTGTGGGAGTGCTGACGTATGTGTACCCATCGTGATGGCGAGCGTACAGGCATTTGTACGGTCCGTACCACTACGAGTACGCATACGCGTGCTGAACCATAGTGAGAGGGCCGTACACTCGCATGTACGCTCACTATCACTATGGGTCTGCACGCGTATGCGTACACGTAGTGGTACGGACCGTACACACGCATGTACGCTCACTATCACTATGGGTCTCCTCGCGTATGCGTACTCGTAGTGGTACGGACCGTACACACGCATGTACGCTCACTATCACTATGGGTCTCCTCGCGTATGCGTACTCGTAGTGGTACGGACCGTACACACGCATGTACGCTCACTATCACTATGGGTCTGCACGCGTATGCGTACACGTAGTGATATTGAGCGTACATGCATGTGTACGGTCCGTACCACTACGTGTACGCATACGCGTGCAGACCCGTAGTGATAGTGAGCGTACATGCGTGTGTACGGTCCGTACCACTACGTGTACGCATACGCGTGCAGACCCGTAGTGATAGTGAGCGTACATGCGTGTGTACGGTCCGTACCACTACGTGTACGCATACGCGTGCAGACCCGTAGTGATAGTGAGCGTACATGCGTGTGTACGGTCCGTACCACTACGTGTACGCATACGCGTGCAGACCCGTAGTGATAGTGAGCGTACATGCGTGTGTACGGTCCGTACCACTACGTGTACACATATGCGTGCAGACCCATAGTGATAGTGAACGTAGGATGCATGTACGGGCCGTTGCCATGCATTTGGGGTGCCCTAGGGCCCCGAAACGCACCGTACCTGTGTGTGATTCTCCAAATTACATAGGGGACAAGTATTAAGGCCTACATGCATGCTGGTTGTCATGGAGACAAAGTTCAAATTTCGAAATTGTTCTGGAAGGTGCACAGCAGAAGTCAGTTGGAATTGTTCTACTTTGTTGCAATGTGTTTGTGGGGGTTACATCATGCAGGAGAATGAAACTGATAGGGAACCCACAGACTGCTAGGTTTGAAGGGATTGGTGGAAACATAGGATGCAAATGTGAGTGACCAATCACTCTGTACTCCTGTGCATGAGACTGGGCAGAAGGGCACATATAAGGCAGCCAGGTCCCATGAGGGAGTACTTGCCTGCACATATTTGCATTTGTCGACCAAGCTGCTGCTACTGATTCCCTGGAACCATGTCAAGGGCTGTGGAGAGGTCACAGCCATTCACCCTGGAGGAGAACATGGCTCTGCTGGATGTGATCCTCCCACAGTACCCCATGCTGTATGGGCGACCAGGGTATCAGGTGAGTGCATAGGCCACTGCCACAGACTGTCCCTGTTTTCTGACTGTGACTTCCGGCATTGTGTCCTGGTGTGACACACATGCCATGTACTGTCGGGGGGGTACCAGGGGGGGGGGGTGCCTGATTCCTCCCAGCAGTGCCCTGAGACAGGAGGGGTGGGTACAGAGTGCTCCCAGCAGTGCCCTGAGACAGGAGGGGTGGGTGCGAAGTCCTCCCAGCAGTGCCCTGAGACAGGAGGGGTGGGTACAGAGTGCTCCCAGCAGTGCCCTGAGACAGGAGGGGTGGGTGCGAAGTCCTCCCAGCAGTGCCCTGAGACAGGAGGGGTGGGTACAGAGTGCTCCCAGCAGTGCCCTGAGACAGGAGGGGTGGGTGCGAAGTCCTCCCAGCAGTGCCCTGAGACAGGAGGGGTGGGTACAGAGTGCTCCCAGCAGTGCCCTGAGACAGGAGGGGTGGGTGCGAAGTCCTCCCAGCAGTGCCCTGAGACAGGAGGGGTGGGTACAGAGTGCTCCCAGCAGTGCCCTGAGACAGGAGGGGTGGGTGCGAAGTCCTCCCAGCAGTGCCCTGAGACAGGAGGGGTGGGTACAGAGTGCTCCCAGCAGTGCCCTGAGACAGGAGGGGTGGGTGCGAAGTCCTCCCAGCAGTGCCCTGAGACAGGAGGGGTGGGTACAGAGTGCTCCCAGCAGTGCCCTGAGACAGGAGGGGTGGGTGTGGAGTCCTCCCAGCAGTGCCCTGAGACAGGAGGGGTGGGTGTGATGCACAGTGTGAGCCTTGATCATTGATTGTGACATTGCCATCATTCCACCTGTGTACCCACTATGGCACGTACTGCCTTTTCCCTCACCAGAGGATGATGTCCCTATGACAGAGGTGCAATGCGTTGGCTGCATGACATGCCTTGTTGTAACCAGCCAATTTGTTCTCATATGTCTCTATGTGACATGTGGCTGGTGTATTGATGTGGTGTCACTTGTTCTTCCTCACAGGTAGGCGCCACTGCCAAGGAGCAGATCTGGCTGACCGCCGTCAGTGCCGTGAGGCGTGTGGATGGTCGGAGGCGGAGCCTGTCCCAGGTGAGGAAACGCTGGCAGGATATCCGGTGCTGGACGCGGAGGATTGCACGGCTCCTGCTGGGGGACTCACCTGAGAGCCACAAGAACCGCGGCCGCCGCCGTCTGAGCCACCTCCACAGGCGTGTGCTGCCGGTGGTCTTTCCAGACCTGGAGAGGCGCTTACAGGCGATGCAGCAGGCGGAAGGGGGTAGGTACATGTGCGTTTGTTGTGTGTCACCGGCATTTGTAAGGGCACTGTGGCATGAATTCACTGGCAGGGTTTAAAGGTGCTGTGCAGATCCTGTTTGCCCCAGTATAGCGCTGCGCCCCTGCCACCCTTCCCCTCCTTGCAATGTGTTCCCTGGTCTGTGTGTAGTCACTCCTTCACAAGGTAATGTAGGCTGGCGCTTTGTCCACGAGAACAATGACTGTAGCATCATGTGTGGTGGTGGTGTGTAACAGGTTGTGGGACCTTGCCTGTGAACTGTCAAGTGCACTGCATGTGGGTTCCATGTCAGTTGGCACTGATGCTGACTCCAGACATGGGAGTTGGTCTCTCATGTGTCATGCCTCATAGCGCATGTCCTATGTTGTGGCCTGTGACATGATGTGCATGAGTGTGCGATACGCATAGTGCAGGGATGGTGACGTGTGTAGCAGTCATGACCATTCTGTAGCATGTAGTTGCGTGCCCACTACTGTCCCCTGGGGCACCTTATCCTCAGTATTGTATGTGTCATCATCAACGTGGACACTCTCACTGTCTACAGCGTAGGTTGTGCTCTGTGCCATTGTCCCCTGTCACCATGTATATAGACGTGCTATTATGTACAGGTGTCCACTGTGCAGCCTGACCTGATTGTCCTTCTTCATACTCACAGTTGCCAGTGCCTGTGTGTCTTGTTATACTCATCTGAGGATGGGCACTGGTGCCTCATTATTTGTACAGGCACACCTTGGCTGTTTGGCGTCCAATCTTGCTTTTTGCCTGCCCCTGTGTTTATCACCCAGACTATGAGATGTTGGTGCCACCTGTGTCTCAACAATTTGCATCGTGTGGGGGTTGTTTGGGGCGGGCAATGCCTATGTGTCAAATCCTGATTTCTACTTGCTGGGTCTGGCCAGTGTGTGATGTTACTGGACACACACGCAAGGTGCAGTGACCGAGTAATGTTGGGCATGTTTGCAGCATTACCTATGCAGCATGTGTCTCAAGTTCATGGTTATTGTCCCTGGTCATCGGTATTTTCACCAACGCTGTGTGGTGCAGATGCTGGGCAGGATTGTCCCCAGGGCCTGGGTGCTATGTCAGACTCCGTTTCCTGTCTTTAGCTATTGTCTCATACTCTCCATGGTATTTCAGTGGCATGGTGGCTCAACCAACTGTGTGTTTCATGCCCTACATCGGTACCTTGTTTAGCAGATGTTAGGGATCTTCCTCTTCAGGCTATGCAATGTTGACTATGTAGATTGGACTCATGTGACAGATGTGTACAGGTGTCTGATTAATTTCTGTCTCTCCACCCTGCCCACAGCATCGTCGGGGGACACAGAGGGAGACATGGACACAGACCAGGCGGAGGGACCGAGCACCAGTGCCAGCCGTGACATCGGGGCTGGCACATCGAGTGGGACAGAGGCGGAGGATAGTGCGGCCGAGGACCTGTCGACTGGCACATCAGAATACGAAGCTGACAGGTCCGAGGAGGATGTCTCCGAGTTGGCGGAGGCTGCACCAGCAGCTGACAGTGGAACAACACCTGGCACCGCCCCCTCAGTTCCCATCAGCCGCCTCCCACTTGCTCGTGTCCCTTCCCAGCGTGCCCGGTCACCGCATGTCTCCTTCCTGCCAGGCACCGCACCCCCTGCCCCTGTCTCCACAGCTGCCGCCAATGCTGAGTCTATGGACATCCAGCGGCAAATGCAGGTTGGTCAGGCTGCGATCCTTAATGTCCTCCATTCCCACGGGAAAACCCTCACCAACATCGAGGCATTCTTGGAGGGCATTCATTCTTCGCAGGCTGACCAACGCAACTTGCTGAGGTCCATAGACTCCACACTGACTGCAGCAGTGGGTCTCCTGCAGCGCGACCTCCCCCCACCTACCCCTGCCCCATCCACACTTCCCACTTCCATGCCTGTCCCACGTACACCCAGACGTCGGCATGCACCCACCACAACAGACACAGGCACCACACCAGCAGGGAAGGTCCACCTCACTCCTCCTGACACGCACACACAGGGTGAGATAGGCACACCCACTGGGTCGGGGGGCAAACGTGTGACACGCAGCCAGAGTGGGAGTCCGCATTCCACACAATCCACTCCCTCCAAATCCCCTCCCCTCAGCTCTCCTGGCCACATCTCCCCCAAGGACTCCTTCATGGCCGCTCTGTCCCTGAGCCCCACAGTTCCGCCACCACGCAAGCGGTCAAGGAAGTCCTCGGTCAGGGTGGTTGAGTCTCCCCCCCTGTCTCCACCCTCCCCCGGTGGCGCTGCAACCCATCCCTCTGACCCCCCCCCCTCCTTGGGGCCTGAGGTCACTTCGGGTGCAGGGGACTCCCTGGAGGACCTTGCTAAGGTGTGTAGTGCCATCCTGGCCTCCGCCTTTGGCCATGACACACCCCCTGTGGTTGAGTCCTCCATCCCTGCACCCACAACGCCGCCCCTTTGCCCTGATGTCCCTGCGGTGCCTGTTGCTTCCCCCCCCCTGATGCCCTCACCAGTATGGAAGACGATGGCATTTGACTGTGCAGGCAAGGTAGGGGACACACATCCCACTGTGTCCCCCATCCAGCTGGGAATCATTGACTGCCCTATGGCCTTTGTTGAATTTGAACTGCCTGCGATCCACGGACATTGTGCTCATGCTGAATAAAGCTTATTTTTGTTGTCATTCTCACACTCCTGCTATGGTGGTATTGGTGTTGGTGGGGCTGCTACATTGTTTTGGGTGGTGTTTAACGCTTTGGGTGTGTGGGATTTGTAGTAGTGTTCTGCTCTTTGGGGCGACCCTGGGATCTGTGTGCCATCACAAGGTGTTGGCTAACTTCCTTAGGTCATGTCAGCAGTTACTGCATGGTTCAAATGTCCCAGGGTGTATTCCGTCCTCTGTGTACCCAGTTTCTTCCCTGCAGGGTGTTCACAATGTTTAGCGCAGAACTGTGTCTACATGAGCTGTGTGTGTGACGGAGCCCTTCTACTTTGGCCATGCATGCATGGGCATGTCTCCACCTGCAACAATCGTGGCATCCTTGGTGATCACTGTACTTGTGTGTGGAGTCAGTTGACATGAGTTCATGGGGACATGTTCCCTTGTAGGCAGTATGGATGTGGGTAATTCTGGCATCACACACATGTGTTACACCCCTCCTGGGTCTGGACACTGCTGGGAGGACTCTGCACCCACCCCTCCTGTCTCAGGGCACTGCTGGGAGGACTCCACACCCACCCCTCCTGTCTCAGGGCACTGCTGGGAGGACTCTGCACCCACCCCTCCTGTCTCAGGGCACTGCTGGGAGGACTCCACACCCACCCCTCCTGTCTCAGGGCACTGCTGGGAGGACTCTGCACACACCCTCCTGTCTCAGGGCACTGCTGGGAGGACTCCACACCCACCCCTCCTGTCTCAGGGCACTGCTGGGAGGACTCCACACCCACCCCTCCTGTCTCAGGGCACTGCTGGGAGGACTCCACACCCACCCCTCCTGTCTCAGGGCACTGCTGGGAGGACTCCACACCCACCCCTCCTGTGTCAGGGCACTGCTGGGAGGACTCTGCACACACACCTCCTGTCTCAGGGCACTGCTGGGAGGACTCCACACCCACCCCTCCTGTCTCAGGGCACTGCTGGGAGGACTCCACACCCACCCCTCCTGTCTCAGGGCACTGCTGGGAGGACTCTGCACACACCCCTCCTGGGTCTGGACACTGCTGGGGGGACTCTGCACACACCCCTCCTGGGTCTGGACACTGCTGGGAGGACTCTGCACCCACCCCTCCTGTCTCAGGGCACTGCTGGGAGGACTCTGCACACACCCCTCCTGGGTCTGGACACTGCTGGGAGGACTCCACACCCACCCCTCCTGTCTCAGGGCACTGCTGGGAGGACTCCACACCCACCCCTCCTGTGTCAGGGCACTGCTGGGAGGACTCTGCACACACACCTCCTGTCTCTGGGCACTGCTGGGAGGACTCTGCACACACCCCTCCTGGGTCTGGACACTGCTGGGGGGACTCTGCACACACCCCTCCTGGGTCTGGACACTGCTGGGAGGACTCTGCACCCACCCCTCCTGTCTCAGGGCACTGCTGGGAGGACTCTGCACACACCCTCCTGTCTCTGGGCACTGCTGGGAGGACTCTGCACACACACCTCCAATTTCTGGATATGTACGCTTAGGACATACACGGTGTGGGTGCGCTCCATGCATTCGAGGTGAGGGTACGGGTCGTACTTACACTGTTGGGGTGGGGGGTACGCTCCATGCATACGCGGGTGAGGGTTCGTGTCGTACTTACACTGTTGGCATGGGGGGTACGCTCCATGCATACGCGGGTGGGGGTACGGGTCGTACTTACACTGGTGGGGGTGGGGGTACGGTCCGTACGTCCGCGGGTGAGGGTTCGAGTCGTACTTACACTGTTGGGGTGGGGGGTACGCTCCTTGGATACGCGGGTGGGGGTACGGCTCGTACTTACACTGGTGGGGGTGGGGGTATGGTCCGTACGTCCGCGGGTGAGGGTTCGAGTCGTACTTACACTGTTGGGGTGGGGGGTACGCTCCTTGCATACGCGGGTGGGGGTACGGCTCGTACTTACACTGGTGGGGGTGGGGGTACGGTCCGTACGTCCGCGGGTGAGGGTTCGAGTCGTACTTACACTGTTGGGGTGGGGGGTACGCTCCTTGCATACGCGGGTGGGGGTACGGCTCGTACTTACACTGGTGGGGGTGGGGGTATGGTCCGTACGTCCGCGGGTGAGGGTTCGAGTCGTACTTACACTGTTGGGGTGGGGGGTACGCTCCTTGCATACGCGGGTGGGGGTACGGCTCGTACTTACACTGGTGGGGGTGGGGGTATGGTCCGTACGTCCGCGGGTGAGGGTTCGAGTCGTACTTACACTGTTGGGGTGGGGGGCACGCTCCATGCATACGCGGGTGGGGGTACGGGTCGTACTTACACTGTTGGCATGGGGGTTACGCTCCATGCATACGCGGGTGAGGGTACGGGTCGTACTTACACTGTTGGCATGGGGGGTACGCTCCATGCATACGCGGGTGAGGGTTCGTGTCGTACTTACACTGTTGGCATGGGGGGTACGCTCCATGCATACGCGGGTGGGGGTACGGGTCGTACTTACACTGGTGGGGCTGGGGGTACGGTCCGTACGTCCGCGGGTGAGGGTTCGAGTCATACTTACACTGTTGGGGTGGGGGGTACGCTCCTTGCATACGCGGGTGGGGGTACGGCTCGTACTTACACTGGTGGGGGTGGGGGTATGGTCCGTACGTCCGCGGGTGAGGGTTCGAGTCGTACTTACACTGTTGGGGTGGGGGGTACGCTCCATGCATACGCGGGTGGGGGTACGGGTCGTACTTACACTGTTGGCATGGGGGTTACGCTCCATGCATACGCGGGTGAGGGTACGGGTCGTACTTACACTGTTGGCATGGGGGGTACGCTCCATGCATACGCGGGTGGGGGTACGGGTCGTACTTACACTGTTGGCATGGGGGGTACGCTCCATGCATACGCGGGTGGGGGTACGGGTCATACTTACACTGTTGGCATGGGGGGTACGGTCCGTACGTCCGCGGGTGAGGGTTCGAGTCGTACTTACACTGTTGGGGTGGGGGTACGCTCCATGCATACGCGGGTGGGGGTAGGGTCCGTACATATCCGTCCCCACGCTATGTGATGCTTGTGCGGGCCGTACCCAGGCCTTTGCCACGTGGGTACGATCCGTCCCGCCATTGTTGGGGTGACGTGTGTGTGGGCGTGGTACGACTCGTACCCACGCTCTTCAGGCGTGGGTACGGGACGTACCTGTCTGGTTGTGTTGCCGGTTCGCGTGGTGACGGACTTCCGTTGTGGCGGTCGCTGGCTTATCAGGACACACCCCCACCCCCTCGTGGTGACCAGGGCATGGGAGTCAGGTATGTCCAGGCCATGTGTGACTTATGTGGTTGTTTTGTGGCCTGCCCTGGTCGTGCCACCCCCACCCCACCCCACTTTCCCCCCTCCCTTAGTTATTCTGACCTTCTGCGGCGTCTGCGTCGGTGCCTGTAGAGCAGGTGGACTGCTATGAGGGCAGGGATGACTCGTAGGTTCGGGTCCATGTCTGTCCGTCGCGTACTGGTACTCCAATCGCGTCGTCCTGTCGCGTACGGGTCCTCCTTGCTCGCGTCGTCCTGTCGCGTACGGGTCCTCCTTGGTGGCGTCGTCCTGTGTGTCCGTCACGTACTGGTCCTCCTTGTTCGCGTCGTCGTCTGTCCGTCGCGTACTGGTGGTCCTTGTTCGCGTCGTCCTGATTTCCCCGCAGTTTTTGGCTGCCGCAAAATATTCACCGTGCGGGGTGACGTCGGTGCGAATCGTGATTCCTGGGTCGTGAATGGCTGGCTGCGAGCGTCCCGACGTCAGGTCGGCACTTTCCCGGATCGCATTGGTAGGTGTTTTTTTGTTCGGTCGGACTTTTTTACGAATCGTACGGTCATGGTGTACCCGTGCGATTCGTAATTCCTTGTTTGTAGAAATTGACGACCGGGTACGCGTCGGACGGAGAATATGCTCCGTCCGACGGTTCGTACCCGGTTTTTGCCGGATCGTGATCGGCACCTAAGTGTTGGATAGTATAGGGGTAAAAATTACTATTCTAACTCCAGGGGGTGCAACAGTAGGGTAAGTGTTGGATAGTGTAGGGGTAAAAATTACTATTCTAACTCCAGGGGGTGCAACAGTAGGGTAAGTGTTGGATAGTGTAGTGTAATATTATGCGTTGTAATGGTATGCGTTGTAAAGGTAGTATGCGATGTAATGGAATGCGTTGTAAAGGTAGTTTTTAAAAATGCGTTGTAGTGTCATGCGATGTAATGGAATGCGTTGTAGTGGATGTTGCGTTGTAAAATTTGCGTTGTAAAGGTTGTTCCCCTTGCCCGTGTGGCCCATCCTGACCAATTGGGATTTATGCCTGCTAGAAACACCTCTCTCAACTTGCACAGGCTTCATGGGGTGCTGTGTCGGGCCGACACAATCAGAGAAGATGCTGTTGTGGTATCCCTCGATGCTGCCTCAGCGTTTGATACTATTGAGTGGCCCTACAGGTTCGCAGTCCTTCGCAAATTGGGTTTTGGCCCAGACTTTATCGGTTGGGTTCAGCTCTTATATCAACAGCCGCTCACCCAAGTACTAGTCAACAATAGGAAATCTTCCGCTTTCACTCTCGACAGAGGCACCAGGCGGGGCTGTTCCTTGTCCCCACTTCTTTTTGCCTTGGCTCTTGAGCCTCTGGTAATGTGGGTCCGCAACGACCCCGCCATTAGGGGCCTCAAATGGACGTCTGGATGAGAAGACCGCATACCGCTATATGCGAATGAAATCTTGCTCTGTCTGGCCTCCCCGGCTGCTTCCCACAATGTGGTCCTGGACATCTTTCGGGTGTTCGGTAGATTTGCTGGTTATTCGATAAATTGGACTAAATCTGTATTGTACGTCCTCTATGGTGAGAGACCTCCACTCCCTCGGAACTATCAATTGGCAGAAGCCACTAATGGCTTCAAGTATCTGGGGATTTGGGTCTCTAAAGATCAATCCAGATTCTACTACAGTAATCTCTTGCCGTCTCTAGTGCGACTCAAATCGGAATTCCAACATTGGAAATCGCTCCCGCTGTCCCTCCTGGGATGCGCGGCCCTGTTTAAAATGATGTCCCTTCCCAGATTCTTATATGCGTTGCAAAATACTCGTACCTTGTTAAATACTCGTACTTTAAAGAACTCGACAGTGTCATACGGGACTTGCTGTTTTCAATAAAAAAAGAATTATCAACAAAAAAAAAGAATCAGAATGTAAATAAATACTTATAGGAAAATAGACACTGAGGGCCTGATTACGAGTCTGGTGGTCACAGGCGTGCAGTGGTGGTGGTCCAGCTACGGCTGTACTGGCGGTCCAACTCCCGTATTACAACTTTGGCAGTTGGACTGCCATTGCACTGCCATAACTGCCAGGGAATCGTGTGCCCTGACGGTCCCGTGGCAGTCAAGGGCTTACAATATGCTGGTGGTGCTACTGCTTAATAGCAACAAGGGGTTTGCCCTAGGCGGCTGGACGGGGCCGTAGCACACTAAGAAAAAGAGGTGTCCTAGCCGTCACATTCAAATACTGCTAAACCAATTTAGCAGACTATAGGCCATCAATTCAATTGATATGGACTTGAAGCATTTATTTGCGACTTCAATCTGCACACTTAACTCCACATTTAATCATGGGTCAGATAAGTGCGGCTACGTTTCAGTAAAGAACAAATTATACATATTAAGCAACAAACAAAACAAAAACATACAGACTTTGTGATGAAGTAATGTGATGTACCAAACAATGCATGAAGCGTGATACATAACAACAATTATTTAAACTTTATATCACCAGTCTTAGTTCACAAAAGGAGCAGCTACTAGAACATCCTTTAGCATCCACATTGTGTAACAAATTTAACCCATTCCGTGCTCATGACGGAACCACTCCGTCATGAGCCACGGGCGCCGTGTGCTCATGACGGAGTGGTTCCGTCATGCTGCGGCAGTTGGCGGCTGCTCCGCCCACGCGGCGCTAATTCCCCGCCTGTGCGGGCGATTAGCGCAGTGGGCGAAGTCATGACGGAACCACTCCGTCATGAGCACAGCTCAACCGGACTCATGACGGAGTGGCTCCGTCATGAGCACTGCGCCACCGCACTGCCCCCAAACCCCCCCCAGCGCTGCGGCGGAATTCCTGCCGCAGCCAAGGGGTTAAGAAGCTGCTACTCATGGGGAAAAGAAACATTAGACCCAGTAGTGAGACAATTCAAGTAACATTTCTACTGGGGGAAACTTAAGTGCGAAAGTCCCCACGTTGTGTAATGCCGACGTGTTTCGATTCCCAAGGTGGTTTGCGGGATTCTTTTCAGGGCGTGGACTCGTTTTTCTTATTGAATAGAGAAATAAAATAGCATGTTGTAGGTGAGAAGAGGCAAGTTAAAATGAAGATGGCACAACCTGGGCCAGACGGGAGGTGCTTTTACAAATGCTTGCTGCCTGATAAATGGAAGCCTATTTGTACTTTGGAAGGGCAATTTTCGCCATGCTGGCGATGTTTTCTTTGATGCTTCTTTTCAGCTCTCAGTTGGTTCAGTAATTGCCAATAGCTGAACGTGTAACTTGAACAGGGCCGCTCCCCTGCATATTTCACGAAGCGGTAAAGAAGGTTGCTTCCTTCAAAGTTTGCACAGAAACACACCGCATCTCGTCTCTTTGTAATCGGCTGTGAAAGTCATCTAATGGTGGTGTCTCATTGTCAGTTTCTCACTGACTAACCGAAGGCTGAGGCTATTTATACACACACACTGGAGATGGAGAGTGGGATGCAGCAGAGCAAAGGAAAACATGGAAACAGAATGTAAACAAATACACATAGGAAAATAGACACTGAGAGCCTGATTACGAGTCTGGTGGTCTGAGGACCGCAAGACTCATAGGGGTGCAGGAGGGGTGGTCCAGCTACTGCTGTACTGGCGGTCACACCGCGTATTACAATTTTGGCAGTCGGACAGCCATTACAAAGCCACAACTGCCAGGGAACCGTGTTCCCTGACTATCCTGTGACAGTCAATGGCTCACAATATGCTGGTGGTGCTGCTGCGACACCACCATGCGTATTACGAGTTTGAGGACCACCAGCGGTGTCATGGACATTCTTCCTCTATGAAACTGCTAGCGGTCATGATCTCGTGCCCCATGCATGGGAGTGCATGGAGGGGGCACATGTTGTGCCCTACTATGTGAATGCACCCTCACTTCCAGTACAGCATGGATTTCACAGTCCATGCTGTCCTGGAACCCACTGTGGCAGTCCTGCGGTGGTGCCTTTCAAAGGCACCGCCACGCCGTCTACCCGCCAGACCATGAAAAACTCATAATCTGACGTCAAGGTGGTGGTCCTGTTTGGCAGTCCTGGAGTGGGGTGGTGGTGTAGCAGCCCTGCACCAGGGGCCGCTAAACTAGTAATCGGGCCCTTAATGAAGGGAGGATTGGGGGTACTTAAACAAAAAGAGTTAATTTATAAAGGGTGTCTTGTGAAGGAAACCTAGGTTTTGAGCAAACTGCACACAATTATATTACTACACATCTCCCCTCCCCCGAAACCAGGAGAGGCAAGAGTGAGTGACACAGATTAATGCAAGTAACAGACCTCCAATCTGTTGAGAGTTCCCTTTCCATGTTAGTGCAGAGTTTTTTCCAACAATGCAGAACTGGCCTCACCTGCAGCGTCGGGCTGTCCCAGTGTATCATTCTCCTGAGCCTGTCCTTCTTGAGTGCATTACTCAGGATTGTTTCCTCTACCTCGTTGTTCATTGCTACTTGAGCTGAATTCAAAGATCAGACAAAAGTAGGAGCCACATTTTCGCATCAATTTTGCTTTGATGATGTAAAACGAAAATAAAATGAAGAATCTGCATCCTGGTTTTTTTGTTGTAAAAAAACAGGAATTGGTATGATCATAAAACAGATCATCATCATCGGTGGTAGCAATGTTTTCTCTGACAAGCGGGTTTAAGCCCCACAATAATCCATTATTTGCAGAGGTCTTACCAATTGACCAACTGTAAACACTCTGGAGGATTTAGATAAGCCTTTCTTAATGTTGCACTGTAATTTGATTTTGACACTGTCATCTGGATTTAATTCATAATTAGGATTTGAGATGTTCGGAGAAGAAACTGTCCCTTGTTTTTTTCCACGTTGGTCTTAGTCATGTGATAGAGAGACTTTAAAGCTGAGATTGCTAAATCTTCTTTTAATGGATATTGGCATCAATACTGTGTGGGGCTCCCTACCATTTATTAATTGGAAAAGTGGCGCTCTGATGATGGAATGCGGGGTGCAGTGGTAAGCCCAGATCTTTTCAAACACAAAGGTTTCAGCATGATGCCTGTGGGCAATAACCGTTTGAACTGCTTCACCAATAACTCTATTACATCTTTCTACAAGACCATTTATATGTGGTGAAGATAAAAACGTTTTCCTCTGTTGAAAAGACCTGGATTAAGGAGGCTTTTGAAATTTGTCAGAAGTGAATTGTACAACCCATTGTTCACCCTTATCTGTGATGACAGATTCTGGAAGACCATCTTTGTGAAAATAGTCCATCAAAAAATTCATCTAATTTCTCCCCATTTTCATAAATAATCTATTAAAAACCAAAGAGTATATTATCATGTGTCATATAGACCCAACAAGGCCATGGCCAATTTCCGCCATGGTCTCTTGGGGAAACTCTGAATATCCAAGCTCACAGTTTGCTACTTTTAAACTCTTGTCAGAGTTTACATAACATGTTATCTCCTAACATAATCACTAATTTGCTGATCCATATGAGGCCACCAAAAATGTTTTCTGACTTATCTTTTAGCTAATGGTTCTTCTAAGTGACAGGCAAGGGCTGCTGACTGACAAAATGACAAAATGCAGAAATGCATTTTGTGTGGAGGAGTTATGCATCCATCCTTAACAAGCATTTGCAATGCAATAGGTCTCGCACTTACGCAAGTTTGAGCTCTTGGCATTGTAAATGAAAATGCCTCTTATTTATGTTTTGGTATTTAAAATATAAATAAAAGCATTGCCATTTACAATGCTAAAAGCTTAAACTCTCGCAAATGTGATACATATTGCTTTGCAAATGCTTGTTTTAGAAAGCTGCGTTGTAATTGGCTAAAAACGTAATGCTGCCTTTAGGCTATTCTATCAGTTCAGTCTGTTTTAAATGTATTCACACCTTGTGCTTCAAAAAAGAAAGAAAGATGTGCCAAGCAGTGTGGCGCGGTGTGAAATGTTGCAATTGTTTCTTAAATGTACTTCTTTTAGAGACTGCGGCAGCACAATTAAAAGTTGGGATATAAGGATGTAGGGTATAACAAAGCTGCATGTTCCTTTGTCGTGACCCGTGGCTTAATGTGTGAGCGGTACAAAAGGAGGTGGTGATGGATGGAGTATCAGAACCAATCAAACACTCACACCCAGTCAACAGATCTGGGTTTGATCCATCACCGTTCTTTAGCCCACTCTGCCACCCCAGTTCAGACATAGCCATATGCAAATCAGTCTGATCCTGTGCCTCATGGGAACAGTCCAGCCCGAACTGCCAAACCATGCCTTCCCTGGACCGGAAACAAGCTTCCTAGGACCAGTTTCTGGCATTTCAGCTGTCTTCAGCCAGGCTTGCTTGAATCCAGTGGCAAAGTGAGCAAGGGACTCACGTCTGAGCATACCCTGCCAACTTATGGCGAACAAAGCGGTACAAAAGGAGGTGGTGATGGACGGAGCATCAGAACCAATCAAACACTCACACCCAGTCAACAGATCTGGGTTTGACCCATCACCGTTCTTTAGCCCACTCTGCCACCCCAGTTCAGACATAGCCATATGCAAATTAGTCTGATCCTGTGCCTCATGGGAACAGTCCAGCCCGAACTGCCAAACCATGCCTTCCCTGGACCGGAAACAAGCTTCCTAGGACCAGTTTCTGGCATTTCAGCTGTCTTCAGCCAGGCTTGCTTGAATCCAGTGGCAAAGTGAGCAAGGGACTCACGTCTGAGCATACCCTGCCAACTTATGGCGAACAAAGCGGTACAAAAGGAGGTGGTGATGGATGGAGTATCAGAACCAATCAAACACTCACACCCAGTCAACAGATCTGGGTTTGATCCATCACCGTTCTTTAGCCCACTCTGCCACCCCAGTTCAGACATTGCCATATGCAAATCAGTCTGACCCTGTGCCTCATGGGAACAGTCCAGCCCGAACTGCCAAACCATGCCTTCCCTGGACCGGAAACAAGCTTCCTAGGACCAGTTTCTGGCTTTGTTCGCCATAAGTTGGCAGGGTCCTAGGAAGCTTGGTTCCGGTCCAGGGAAGGCATGGCTTGGCAGTTCGGGCTGGACTGTTCCCATGAGGCACAGGGTCAGACCGATTTGCATATGGCCATGTCTGAACTGGGGTGGCAGAGTGGGCTTAAGAACGGTGATGGATCAAACCCAGATCTGTTGACTGGGTGTGAGTGTTTGATTGGTTCTGATGCTCCGTCCATCACCACCCCCTTTTGTACCACTTTGTTCGCCATAAGTTGGCAGGGTATGCTCAGACGTGAGTCCCTTGCTCACTTTGCCACTGGATTCAAGCAAGCCTGGCTGAAGACGGCTGAAATGCCAGAAACCGGTCCTAGGAAGCTTGTTTCCGGTCCAGGGAAGGCATGGCTTGACAGTTTGGGCTGGACTGTTCCCATGAGGCACAGGGTCAGACTGATTTGCTTATGGCCATGTCTGAACTGGGGTGGCAGAGTGGGCTTAAGAACGGTGATGGATCAAACCCAGATCTGTTGACTGGGTGTGAGTGTTTGATTGGTTCTGTTGCTCCGTCCATCACCACCCCCTTCTGTACCGCTTAATGTGTGAGCAGTACCTGAGCCATTGTACAACTGTTGACTGTTATCAGTTCCTCCCTGCCCCAAGAAGTCTGGCGTGGTGTCAAAAGTTCCAATTGTTTAGACTGTGGCAGCATAATAAAATACATGTGGCCTTGCCCTTAAGATTGCTATCTCCTTGAGAAGTTGCTGTTCTGTCCCATAGGAGCAGTGAAAAGAGAATTCCATTTAGGTAGATGGAAAACGGAAGGTTTATAAGGAGGTGCATTTTCGTATGGTACCGTATGAAAAAATGTGTAGATTTCTGTTATCAGAATTAAGTGTTTATAATTTGGAATAAATGAAAGCATTTTTTGTAGATGTTTTCCTATATGTTAGACGAGGCAGGGTAGCCATGTGTTAGGTGTGGCCAGGGTCACACTGATTTATGGTGGGGCTCCCATTCACCAAACTTTAAAGTGTTTAATCCACTATAGAAATATTGTACAAAGAAAATTGTATAGTTCTTAGTATATTTGTGTAACGTTTATGTTGTACAATGGCATGCAGGTTTCTAACAACGCGCCTTTATTAAAACTCCTTTTTTTGTAATTTCAATTTTGACAGTTGTTCCCTCTTACTTCTATGTATCACACCATATCCGTTTCTTCTGGCCCCCTGCGTGTGGGAGCAGTGAAATATTAAGCGCTGTAAGCCGAAGCAGAATTTTAAATGTGACCTTATTAACCTCGCAGGCTCCTTAAGTATATGCAGCACGGACTCCGCTGAGGGGAAACAGCAATCAAGGAGGATGGTTCTGTCTGGCTTCTGCCCTAGTGGCGCCTCTGGTCTGTGTCCTGCTGACACTTGTTAATTTAGCATTTCTAATGTAATTGCAAACAAGCCGCGCTGTCTGCCTGCTTGAACCACAGTTACTATTTCCCATATCTCTAGTGTCAAGTAGGCAATATTTACTTCATTTTAATGTACTTGCTTTCGACCTTGATTCCTTTATATGTGTAACTGTAGTATACTTCGATCACACTACAAAAGGATGCAACAAGGATACTGTAAAGAAAGTTTATATTTGCCTGTGAAACATTCCTGTGGTATGGTGAGCCAGTGAGAGTGAGTCAATGAGTGAGTGAGGGTGAGTCAGTGAGAGTGAGTCAATGAGAGAGGGAGTGAGTCAGTGAGAGTGAGTCAATTAGTGAGTGAGTCAATCAGTAAGAGTGAGTCAATTAGTGAGAGAGTGAGTCAGTGAGAGTGAGTCAATTAGTGAGAGAGAGAGTGACTCAGTGAGAGTGAGTCAATTAGTGAGTCATTGAGAGTGAGTCAATTAGTAAGTGAGTCTGTGAGAGTGAGTCAATTAGTGAGAGTGAGTCAGTGAGAGTGAGTCATAAGAGAGAGAGTGACTCAGTGACAGTGAGTCAATTAGTGAGTCATTGACAGTGAGTCAATTAGTGAGTGAGTCAGTGAGACTAAGTCAATTAGTGAGAGTGAGTCAGTGAGAGTGAGTCATAAGAGAGAAAGTGACTCAGTGACAGTGAGTCAATTAGTGAGTCATTGAGAGTGAGTCAATTAGTGAGTGAGTCAGTGAGAGTGAGTCAATTAGTGAGTCAGTGAGAGTAAGTCAGTGAGAGTGAGCCAGTGAGAGTGAGTCAATGAGTGAGTGAGTGAGTGAGTCAGTGAGAGCGAGTCTGTGAGAGTGAGTCTGTGAGAGTGTGGAAATTAGTGAGAGAGTGAGTCAATTAGTGAGAGAGTGACTCAGTGAGCGAGTCAATTAGTGAGTGAGTCAGTGAGAGTGAGTCAATTAGTGATAGTGAGTCAGTCAGAGTGAGTCATGAGAGAGAGAGTGAGTCAGTGTGAGTGAGTCAATTAGTGAGAGAGTGACTCAGTGAGTGAGTCAATCAGCGAGTGAGTCAGTGGGAGTGAGTCAATTAGTGAGAGTGAGTCAGTGAGAGTGAGTTATGAAAGAGAGAGTGAGTCAGTGAGAGTGAGTCAATTAGTGAGAGAGTGACTCAGTGAGAGTGAGTAAATTAGTGAGCAAGTGAGCCAGTGAGAGTGAGTCAATTAGTGAGAGAGAGAGAGTGAGTCAGTGAGAGTGAGTCAATTAGTGAGTCATTGAGAGTGAGTCAATTAGTGTGAGTCAGTGAGAGTGAGTCAATTAGTGAGAGTGAGTTAGTGAGAGTGAGTCATGAGAGAGAGAGTGAGTCAGTGAGAGTGAGTCAATTAGTGAGTCATTGAGAGTGAGTCAATTAGTGAGTGAGTCAGTGAGAGCGAGTCAATTAGTGAGATTGAGTCAGTGAGAGTGAGTCATGAGAGAGAGAGTGAGTCAGTGAGAGTGAGTCAATTAGTGAGTCATTGAGAGTGAGTCAATTAGTGTGAGTCAGTGAGAGTGAGTCAATTAGTGAGAGTGAGTCAGTGAGAGTGAGTCATGAGAGAGAGTGAGTCAGTGAGAGTGAGACAATTAGTGAGTCATTGAGAGTGATTCAATTAGTGAGTCATTGAGAGTGAGTCAATTAGTGAGTGTGTCAGTGAGAGTGAGTCAATTAGTGAGAGTGTGTCAGTGAGAGTAAGTCAATTAGTGAGTCCATGAGAGTAAGTCAGTGAGAGTGAGTCAATTAGTGAGAGAGTGAGTGAGTCAGTGAGAGTGAGTCAATTAGTGAGTCATTGAGATTGAGTCAATTAGTGAGTGAGTCAGTGAGAGCGAGTTAATTAGTGAGATTGAGTCAGAGAGAGTGAGTCATGAGAGAGAGAGAGTGAGTCAGTGAGAGTGAGTCAATTAATGAGAGTGTGACTCAGTGAGAGTGAGTAAATTTGTGAGCAAGTGAGCCAGTGAGAGTGAGTCAACTAGTGAGAGAGAGAGTGAGTCAGTGAGAGTGAGTCAATTAGTGAGTCATTGAGAGTGAGTCAATTAGTAAGTGAGTCTGTGAGAGTGAGTCAATTAGTGAGAGTGAGTCAGTGAGAGTGAGTCATGAGAGAGTGAGTCAGTGAGAGTGAGTCAATTAGTGAGTCATTGAGAGTGAGTCAGTGAGAGTGAGTCAATTAGTGAGAGTGAGTCAGTGAGAGTGAGTCAATTAGTGAGTCAGTGAGAGTAAGTCAGTGAGAGTGAGCCAGTGTGAGTGAGTCAGTGAGTGAGTGAGTCTGTGAGAGTGAGTCTGTGAGAGTGAGTCAGTGAGAGTGTGGCAATTAGTGAGAGAGTGAGTCAATTAGTGAGAGAGTGACTCAGTGAGTGAGTCAATTAGTGAGTGAGTCAGTGAGAGTGAGTCAATTAGTGAGAGTGAGTCAGTGAGAGTGAGTCAATTAGTGAGAGTGTGTCAGTGAGGTTGAGTCAACTAGTGAGTCTGTGAGAGTAAGTCAGTGAGAGTGAGCCAGTGAGAGTGAGTCAATTAGTGAGAGAGTGAGTGAGTCAGTGAGAGTGAGTCAATTAGTGATTCATTGAGAGTGAGTCAATTAGTGAGTGAGTCAGTGAGAGCGAGTCAATTAGTGAGAGAGTGAGTGAGTCAGTGAGAGTGAGTCAATTAGTGAGTCATTGAGAGTGAGTCAATTAGTGAGTGAGTCAGTGAGAGCGAGTTAATTAGTGAGATTGAGTCAGTGAGAGTGAGTCATGAGAGAGAGAGAGTGAGTCAGTGAGAGTGAGTCAATTAGTGAGAGAGTGACTCAGTGAGAGTGAGTAAATTAGTGAGCAAGTGAGCCAGTGAGAGTGAGTCAATTAGTGAGAGAGAGAGAGTGAGTCAGTGAGAGTGAGTCAATTAGTGAGTCATTGAGAGTGAGTCAATTAGTAAGTGAGTCTGTGAGAGTGAGTCAATTAGTGAGAGTGAGTCAGTGAGAGTGAGTCATGAGAGAGAGAGTGAGTCAGTGAGAGTGAGTCAATTAGTGAGTCATTGAGAGTGAGTCAATTAGTGAGTGAGTCAGTGAGAGTGAGTCAATTAGTGAGAGTGAGTCAGTGAGAGAGTCAATTAGTGAGTCAGTGCAAGTAAGTCAGTAAGAGTGAGCCAGTGAGAGTGAGCCAGTGAGAGTGAGTCAATGAGTGAGTGAGTGAGTCAGTGAGAGTGAGTCTGTGAGAGTGAGTCAGTGAGAGTGTGGCAATTAGTGAGAGAGTGAGTCAATTAGTGAGAGAGTCAGTGAGAGTGAGTCAATTAGTGATAGTGAGTCAGTGAGAGTGAGTCATGAGAGAGAGAGTGAGTCAGTGTGAGTGAGTCAACCTATGGCATAAGTGGTCTTTTTTTTCAAGTCACTGCTTATGGCACGGAGCAAGGGAAAAGAGTAACTAAAGTAACCATTAATCGCCACTTAATGTGAATAGATTATATAAATTAATTTTTAATCACAATATATGCAGAATACATTACACTGCATGTCTTCCAGTCGGAGTTGCTTATGTCAAAGTGCAGGTTACAGAGCAGAGCCAGGACTGTGCACTACCTTTACTAGAACACTGGAAAATTAAAAAAAAAAAAAACGTGCAGTGTTAGCATTGACATCACCAACTTTCTTTAGGATCCATCAATCCAGGGCATTTTTTTCCCCCTTTAATCAACGGAATGGTGAGTGGGGAGCAGCAGAAGGGGGTGGGGAGAACAACAAAGGACTGTAAAGGTAGAGGGTTCATACAAGTGGGTGTGTGCAGTAAATAAGAAAAGCACGCTGCCTTATGTGCTCATGGAAATTTGGAAGAACAGCATAGTAAAGATTTTTTTTTTTAAACTAACCACAACGTGGGTGGTTAAATAAAGAAATCTATTGATCACAAGAGTATGGAATCCGAAGCTTCTGAGCAGAATTTACGGGCTTCTGCCTTGTTGGTGATCAACCGTTTCTACATAGAGTGCCACGGGGCCAGCACATATTGCTTTGTGACCATAGACATTTGGGGTGCCTGCCATGCGTGTGGCGATTCTTTAATGCCCGTTTAGTGCTGCTGATTGAAGGATGCAAGTGTACCTGGCCGAGGAACAGCTTAAGGATGGCAGTGGGGGAGGCACAAGAAACTGCTTAAGGAGAGGAGGAGGTGCATGAAGCAAATTACTGCTGCTGTCTGAAGTGCAAAAACGTACATGCGTGTGTAACAGCTTACGGAGAACAAGGGGTGGAGGCAGGAGAATCCTTGCAGGCAGTTATTCGTTATAGCCCGTCTGGTGCTGGCTGGGCTGGGTGCTGCATGGTTGAGAAACAAGCCCGGTGGAGCGTGGCGCGCGCTGGGGGCGGGGGAGCGGACCCTTTGAAGTGCTCCCAAAAGGCGGATTGCAGGGCGGCACGATGCGCGTGATTGTGCGCGTGCTAGCCATGCAATCCGCTTTTTGGGAGCACTTTTCAAACTCGCTTTCAATAGTCTCGCTTTGCGATCGCTTACGCGATAGCAAGGCGAGACCTAAAAATCACTGGGCATATCAGCAACAGCCGGCGATAATTATCGCTAAGCGCGAGGATAATTATCGCCGGCTATCGCTGGATTTTATCACAGAGATAGCGTGCTATCAGCAAAGCTTATCTCCAATGTGATAAAAATCCAAGTGCTAGCTGCAAAATGTGCGATTATCGCTGGAAATCCAGTGATAATCGCACAAACATAGGCGATAGCTTGTTGATAGGGCAGGCCAGACTCGGCCATAATATCCACCTTCCGTTGGATATAATGGCTAAGTCAGATTGAAAAGAGGCGTAAGGAAAGTAGCGATAAGCGTGGTTAGCGCTAGTTTTCTTATCGCTATGCAGGTTAGCGTGCAGCTTGATAATTGGAGAAATGTCGATTAGCGACATTTCTCACGTTATTTTGGTCAGGAACGCCCACTTTGCATCTCATTAGAGATGCAAAGCTGAGCGTTAAGGTAAATGGCATTGAGACATGGAAACACACGTTAGCGTGTCCTTGCTGATAGTGCGATAAAATTATCGCAGCTTTTCATCCGAAAACAGACACTAAAGCGGCGATAATTTTATCGCGGGGCCTTGATGATATGCCCAAAATCTTCACCCGTAAATATGTTTTCCTTAACTATTCAACACACATGAATTTCACTAGACACCAATTTAATCTTGACCAACTCTAATAACTAGATTGCTTGATTTGTTGCAAAAACTAGTTCTTTCCTGTTTCCTCCCTCCTATTTTTCTTCAGTGATATTGAAATTGCAGATTTTTAACACTTCATTCACAAAGTCAACAGAACATTCTTCCACTATTTTACACTTACTATCGTTGTAGTTTATTCTGTCTGGCAATCTAGATAAATAATCAGCAACTAAATTAGATGACTCAGGAATGAAGTTGATGTCAGAAATATACCCACAAGTTTGGAAGAATTCTAACCAGGCCGGAGGATGCTTTTCCTATGCCATAACTTGTAAGTGGGGAGAGTAATTGTTTATTGTTTGTGTTAATGATTTTTCCTCAAAAGATACGTTTTTGAAATGTGTGATGGCCCACAAGCATGGTAGATCTTCTCTTTCAATGGTAGAGTAATGGGATCCAGCAGGAAATAAGGGGAAAGATGCAAAAGCAACAGTTTTGCTGCACCTTTACACTTGTTGTATAAGCACATCCCCTAAACCTGCACCACTGGCATCAACAGAAACTATGCACAATGCAGAGTGATCAAATTGGGTAACAGAGGAGATTCAATTTTGAATTTTGTTTTTAAAGATGCATATCTTTTCCCTCCCCAAAAGAAGTCTTTCCATTTTTAGGTCGAGCATTCGAGACCTCTTGTATATACTTTAGTATGTACTTTGTGGGCTCTGGAGATCAGCCCTAGGACTTGTCTGCTTCCGCTTAGGGACTTTTTTTTCTGTTCAACTGCCTCTATTTAACTGTCTTGATAGAAAACGACCAGCAGAGGTCAGTAAAATACCAGAATCACTTTAGCCATCTCTAGATTCCAGTCCATAGAAATTGTCTTCCACGAGCACCCGTAGACAATAAAAAAAAATTCAAATCTTGTATTTTCAGTGATATGATCACTGAAGGCCCTGATTGTATAATAAAAACAGAGCTTTGGACTCTACCATTTCCCTTGGAAAGGCAATCTCTCCATGTTTTCCCATACATGGCGTTTCAAGGAGTTTGGTGCTTACTATTCCTCCATGTTAAAGAACAGTTGATGTTTCAGCACCCAGACTAATGTGCTGCTTAGCTAAATACATATAAGGTCCCAAAGGCGAGACTGATTGCATTGCAAATGCTTGTTTTGAGTAGACGTCTTACTTTTGCAGGCTATATTTGCAAATTTAGTTGCAAAGCCTCATGCAGAATGACATGCCCCAATTATTAAACCTCATTGGTTGCTCCCCATGCTGCAACAGCACCACCTGTTGTGCCCGTGTACTCTAGCCCGCTGCTGCTGCCTCTGCCGCTTGTTTGAGGGCGTAGGTATCTGCTCGCTCGTTCTGCCCCTTTTGCTGCGTGCCTCCTGTTTTGTCCTTGCGCTCTGCATTTTATTGTATTGTGATATTGTGCTTGTGTTCTGCTGTTTCCCCCTGTACTTCCCTACATTGTTGTGCCCTTGGGTTCTCTGCCCATTCGTCACCTGTGTCCCCGCCCCCCCGCTCGCCCATTCGTCCCGCTCCCGCCTGCTCCTCCCTCCCACCTCCCCTTATATGGCGGCCGCTGCGCGGCTACGTGGAGTGGGCACGGCCGCACCTAAGGCAAGCCCGTCTGCGACCGTCCGCGCCTGGACCATGACCAGTACCAGACCCCCTGGCCCCTGTGAACGCCACGACACCCGAAGCCGCTACGACGCCAGAACGCCTCTGCACCTTTGACCCTCGACATCCCTCACCACAGCCACATCACACCCTACCTGAGAGACCTGCACTGGCTTCCCGTCAGCAAAAGGATCACCTTCAAGCTACTCACCCACGCACACAAAGCACTCCACAACACCGGACCGGCATACCTCAACAGACAACACACCTTCTACACCCCGAGCCGCCAGCTCCACTCCGCCGACCTCGCCCTCGCCACCGTCCCCCGCATCCGAAGAGCGACCACCGGCGGCAGATCATTCTCCCACCTCGCCGCCAAAACCTGGAACACCCTCCCCACCCTCCTATGGCAGACCCAGGACCTACTAACCTTCAGGAGGCTACTCAAGACCTGGCTATTCGAGCAGTAGCAGCACTCCCCACCCCCCAGCGCCTAGAGACCCTCATGGGTGAGTAGTGCGCTTTACAAATGTCCAGATTGATTGATTGAGTGATTGGTTAAAAACCTTCACTTTTTCATCTACAGTGTCATTCCACGTTCTTGCAAGATATTAAGAACCTGAGGTAACCTATAGGTGTGCATTTCAATAGTGTTAGCAAAAATAGGTATATCATCTTGGCAGGCTTTCACGCCTTCCATAAACCCAAATAAAATATACATTATACATTATCTATTGAAACACTGAAGCTGCAGATGTGAGACTGTAGGGCATCCTAATGTTATGAAAAGCCCAATCAGTGTAGAGAAGGTTAATTGTCTGAAACTCTCTTCCAACTCAACCTGATGGTAGGCCCACTTAAGATCTAGGGTGATAAAACTGTTAGCACCTCTTAACAAAGGTAACAGCTGTTGAATCTTTGGAAGGGGATGACAGTCAATCTTAATTTGCTTGTTGAGGGATCTAAGGTCGCACATTATCTCAGGGAACTAGATTATTTGCATGCCAAAACTATTGGGGATACCTACTCTTAGGAATTAACTAGTTCAATGATCCCCTCTGATAAAAGGTCCTCGAGCAAGGCACTGACCTTCTTTCTAGCACTGAGTAGTACATTTCATAACTTGTGTTTAGTGGATATGCTGTTTGGTTTCAATTCTGTTTTATATAAAAAAAACTGTCCTTTTTCTTAGATGCTTTCAGTAAACATCTGTATATTGCAAAATAATGCTATCCATACCTTTTTCTACACTCATGCAGTAAATTGGTAATTCTGCTGCAGGATTCACAACTATTCCTAAATTACCTTGATGACTCCGGTCTGAAATATGTTGCTTATCTTTCACCACATATATCTTTCCAAGAATGGTGCATAACGGAACATGAATAGCAACATAATAACCCAAAATGTTAATTGCATTTTTTCATAACAACAAGCTTTTAAGTCATTGGGGATAGTCTCAAGAACGTGTGATAATCATCGGCAAAATCTGTTATTGCAATCTTTCATATCGCGGGAAAATAAAGGTCCTATTCACAACACGGCGGTAACATGCGATAGTTCCCCGATAATGCGTCAAATATCTGTGATAACATTACTGCGACGGCAATACAAATCCAAACTCGAACGTGAAAAAATGTGTGTTGGGCCCAACCGCAATGACAAAATCAGCGATAAGCTGTGCCAGGCCTGCAACTCACACATGTCAGGCAGGAAAAATCACTATAAAAGCAGAAAAAAAACCACAAACAAAAACATAACAACTGCAAAGCACAATGGAGGTAGCCGGAGCAGGAACAGAGGACGACCAGAACCCCACATGCCCCCCGGAGGCCCAGGCCGGGAACTCGTTGTCAGGGAACGGCAAGGACAAGAAGAAGAGGAAGACGCGGTTCAGTCCGCAGGAAAACAGGATCCTGATAACGGAGGTGATAAAATACCATCAACAACTGTTTGTCACCTCCAATGTGTCATTGGCGACAAAAAATGGAATATGGCAGTCCATCGGGGACAAGGTGAATGCAATTGGAGTGCTGAGGAGGACAATGGAAGAGGTCAAGAGCCGCTGGAATGATGTGAAGCACAAAATCAAGCAGAAACTCGGTAACCACCAAAAGGCAGCAATGCAGGCTGGAGGTGGGAGTCCTGCACCACAGGAGGAGCTGGACGAGATGGAGGAAATGGTGTCCACAGTCATAAGTGTGGAGACGGTGGCAGGAGTTGGGGGACTGGACACTGCTCGACAGGAGCTGACACAACAGCAACAGGGTGAGTAATGACCAGGGACTGGGGGCCAGGAGAGATGGGCACAATGGCACACATGCACAATTAAGCATAGCACAGTGCACAACCTCAATGACTCTGGAGCATGTCCCTGATCCCCTTGGCACACTGCAGCACACCTAGAAACTGCAAGTAGGTCCCCGTCGAGTATGTGCCCAGAGGGGGCCCTTCCCACACATCACTAATCTCACAACAAACCCATTCACATGTGCTGAACCCAGCAAAGCTGCGGGTCCGTGACCCACACTGACAATGCAAGTGACACTGCATGACGATTAGCATGGCTGCAGTCTCATTATCATGACATGGTGCATGCCACAACACTGAGGTGGCTGAGTGTGGACCACATTCGTAAAGGAGCAGGTCACGTTTTGACACATCCAGATGCACAAACAACCCCTGAGGTCAAAAAGACATCTGCGGACATACCATGCCCAAGAATCCCAACTCCCACCAAGAGCCCAATTTACCCAAGTCTGCAACATCTCAGCACTGCATGAGCACAGAATTGAAAGGCACACCACCTGAAAGGGATATGGTCCAGCAAAATCAGGGCTGCATGGGGGACTCACTCACAATGCAGCACACACACATAAGAATCAGAGCACATCAACATTGACAACAATGTGGTACAAACTGCAACACGTTCACAACAGAACAGAGGACACAACTGCTGCCGCTTGTGTGGAGAAACTGGCCAATCACATCTGGCATAGCAGGGAAATGTGAGATGATGATGTACAAGTACAAACACACATCCGTGATGTTGTCGAAATGTCCACTGTCCCGCATCAAATAGGCAGCTCCTCCCAAACAGTCACAATGTACATTGTCATGCAGTCTGTATGTAAACTTGTACAATGCGTCCACATACATGTGAACACAATGTTAAACTGCATCTCCCCTTCACATTGCAGAGGGAGAATCAACACCTCCTGCAGAGCAGAACCAACGACTCTTCACTGATGACGAAGAGGACCGCCCCACCTTTGACACCGACGCCCTCCAACAACTTATGGACACCCTCAGCACCCCACCCCTAGGAGCAAGGCAGCCCAGCTGCATCGAGGAGACCTCACCCCCTGCACAGATCACACAGCAGGAAGCACCAACCACCACGGCTGTCACCCAGGACCCACACGAACAACACATGGCCTTCCAACGACGTGTGTTAGGGTGCCAGGAGAAGATGGCTGATCAGATGCCATACGTTGGTGTCTAAGTCCCATCAGGGACCACTTACAGTCCCTAACGGGCACCCACAGTCTGCTCCATTGCACTCCAACGATCCATGGATAACATCGCTGGAGTCCTGACTCAGAGACAAGGACAACTGTCTAGTCAGAGTGGCTGCAACTGTGTCATCCGGGAGTTGGGACACATGCGGAGGACCATGGAGAACATGGAGCTGGTGCAGGCAGAAAGAATGGCTGCAACAGCTGCACACCAAAGTGATGTGGTGGGATTTATCATGCCCTGCAGACTCTCATCATGGAATTGCTGCCACAAGACCTGGCGCAGATGAATGCGGCTGCTGCTTCGACATCCACATCTCCCCCCCTGATGTGTCAGTGCCACACAGTGCTGGAGACAGAGCACCACCACCCACATGTGAGGCACATGAAACATCGGAGGACGAAGATGCAGATAATCCTGCCGTACTGGTAAGAAGGAAGCCGTAGCATTTATCTCCGCCATATAGCCTGTTTCTGCTTGGTTCTGCCCTCTGCATCATCACCTTCCACTGTCCCCCGATGCACGCTGGGACACTCACCTTGGACCTCGACATGGGCTGCCATATTCTGTTTGGTCACCAATGACACAGCTATCAGACTGCGGATTGAACTCTTCCTCTTCCGATGTACTTGTCATTCCCTGAAGGACTCTGGCTGGCCCTCCACGGGCCAACAATGTAAAGTGGGGTTTGCATCGCCCAGTACTGCTCCAGCTATAACACTCCACTAAATGTGCATTAAACATTGAAATTCACACAGATGTGTCATGTCCATGATCATTCAAGTGTGAAAGTGTGGATGAATGTAGGGTCAGTGATTCCCCCTTATGTCTTTGTTGCGCATATTGTGGGACTTGAGTCACAGGGTGCAACATTACCGATTGCGATCCGGGTGGCGCCGACACTACAACAGAGAGACACGCATTTGTTACTTCCGTGTCCAGACCAGAACGGCACCACGCCCAGAGCCCCGAGGTCTTTGTTCACACCCCTATGCTGGACTGGCATACGCCAGGCCAGCCCACTCTGCTTACGCTTACAGGGGGGACGACAAAGCTACATGTTCCAGGTCTTCCCTGTAGTGATCTGCTGATCACAGGTCCAGTTGTCAGCATGCCACAGCCACTCCGTGAGGGCTGGTTTACAACCACACCACAACCATCCAGCACAGGCGTCACAGGACATGTGACCCTGCCAATAAAACGTGCCGGGCGCACGTGTTCAAGGCCATTTCCACTATCTATCGGAGATCGTCCGTGTGGCCGTTACTTATCAATGAGGGCCTAGGACCCTACCACTTCACATTCCCTACTGCTGGGGGTGACATGATGGCGTCCGCACCATGCGACTCAATCATAAAGGGCCAATGACTTGCGGTGCACAGAGTTGGTGGCAGCCAAGGCACTTTGGCCGGCACGGGCCTACCGCCACGAGACGGCGACTTGCGGTGCACAGAGTTAGTGGCACCAGAGCTGAGCGGGTGTGCAGCCTGTGATGACGTGTAGGTCTCGATACGCCGTCCTGCCAATCAAGACCCGATTTGAATTGTGAGCTCAGCTGGACCGCGCGTACGCCGAAGGCAGCAGGCTGCACAGACATGACTCCGCGGCGCCTTGCAGTTGGGTGCGCTGGGGGCCTGTGGCGCGGAATGCAGCGATCGACTGAGAAGGTTGCACCGGCACGTGGTGGGCCCTCTTGGAGACACGCCGGTGGTGGCAGGTGAGCATTGAGGCCTGGGTGTGCATGGTCGGGCAGTCATCGCTGGGCGGCAGACCGGTCTGGGGACCAGGGCTGGGGTGCTTGAGGAAGATGTAGGAATCATGCACACTGCCTGGGAAATTTGCAACGACATTGGTGAACAGACCCCGGTGGTCCACTTTTGCCTGCACATTGATGGAATGCGTGTGGTTTCTGTTGCAGTGATTATGTGCAGTGTTGGCAGGAGGCACAAGTAGTACGTGTGCAGTCAATTGCCTCCAACACATGCGGGAAGCTTGCAATGGCGTAGTTCCCTTGCTTGGTCTCCAGCTGTTCCTGCACACTGTGGGGGAAGTGAAGGTGCAGGGGTATCAAGCTGATACAAACCGTGATGCTTACAGGCATGATAAATCCTGCCTAATGAGACCATCACAGAAGTTCGTGTGGTTGTAAACTTCCTTTTCTTTCCGTCGAAGGTTACTACCACACAAACTTCTGTTACGGTCTTTTTGTGCAGGATTGATCATACCTGTAAGCATTCCTGTTTGTCCAAGTGCAATACACTGTACAAGAATACGTTTGTGACTATATGGACGCTTGACCATTGTCATCATTTATCCAACAGGTTTCTAAATACGGACTATCGGAATATGGAATGTATTGGGGAGTTCCCGGACCATCTGCAGTTAATTGGATCCACAAGTTGCCCTGATGAAGTTCCCCGTTGGGAATGGAACGTGTTGGCTCATGTTTTCGTGTTGTTAACTTATGTTTTTTTAATAAATAACTTTTTTTCCACTGCTGTTGACTACTGGACTTCATAACCTGGCACACACCCACGGGGTTGGTTGTGCAGAAACACTACAAATGTTGGACTAGCGTGCAGTGCGGATACAGGGGCCCGCCATTGCCTTTGTGGGCATGCATCCAAGACATGTGTGAGGAAGATTGATAGAGCTGGATGTGAGACTCCTCCGACTCTGGCAGTTGTTGGTTGGAAGGTACCAGAGGCCAACAAGTGCAGCACAGCCAGCAGCTTTGTCTGCGGAGGGATGTTGGTTGTCCGCTGTGTTGGTACGGTCGGCCTGTGGGCAATGCGGGTCAGGATGCGGAGGATGGTTGTCCTTTTGAGCCTGTAGTGGGCAATGACATCCTCTGGCGTTAAGTCTCTGAGGCTGGTGCGTTTTCGGATGGTCCGCTGTCTTGTTCTGCGCTGCCTTGCTGGTAGTCCGAGGGGGGGAGGTCCTGGGGGAGGGGGCGGGGGGTGTTGTGGCCCTATTGGGTCTCCGAGCTGCATGAACAGTGTCTCCATGACATGTGTTGGTCTTCAGATGCGGCTCTGGGCTGGGCTCCCTTTCATACTGCAGGTAGTCGTCCTGCTTTACACCAGTAAAAGGCAGGTGTTAAATCCCTGCTGCTAATGCGCCTTATCGCCTGTTTTTGGATCGCATCGCAGATCTGGCTGGTCGTTGAGAATATCGTGAAGTGGTGTTTTGGTGTGTTTTTGCACGAGAACACACAGGGCCCGATTCACAGAACTAACTTAAGACAAAATCCTGGGCCCGATTCACAGAACTAACTTAAGACAAAATCCTAAACTTACTACTTTTGGTATTCACAGAAGTTAGGATTTTGTCTTAAGTTTGTCTTAAGACAAACGTAGGACAAACTTAAGACAGACTTAAGACAGACTTAAGACAGACTTAAGACAAACTTAAGACAGACTTAAGACAGACTTAAGTTAGGATTTTGTCTTAAGTTTGTCTTAAGTTTGTCATAAGTCTGTTTAAAGTCTGTCTTAAGTCTGTCTTAAGTCTGTCTTAAGTTTGTTTTAAGTTTGTCTTAAGTCTGTCTTAAGTTTGTCTTAAGTCAAACTTAGGACAAACTTAAGACAGACTTAAGACAAACTTAAGACAGACTTAAGACAGACTTAAGACAGACTTAAGTTAGGATTTTGTCTTAAGTTTGTCTTAAGTCTGTCTTAAGTCTGTCTTAAGTCTGTTTTAAGTCTGTCTTAAGTTTGTCTTAAGTTTGTCTTAAGTCTGTCTTAAGTCTGTCTTAAGTCTGTCTTAAGTTTGTCTTAAGTCAAATTTAAGACAAAATCCTAACTTCTGTGAATACCAAAAGTAGTAAGTTTAGGATTTTGTCTTAAGTTAGTTCTGTGAATCGGCCCCATAAAACTTACTTCTTTTGGTATTCACAGAAGTTAGGATTTTGTCTTAAGTTTGTCTTATGACAAACTTAAGACAAACTTAAGACAGACTTAAGACAGACTTAAGACAGACTTAAGACAGACTTAAGACAGACTTAAGACAAACTTAAGACAGACTTAAGTTAGAATGTTGTCTTAAGTTTGTCTTAAGTTTGTCTTCAGTCTGTCTTAAGTCTGTCTTAAGTTTGTCTTAAGTTTGTCTTAAGTCTGTCTTAAGTCTGTCTTAAGTTTGTCTTAAGTTTGTCTTAAGTTTGTCTTAAGTCTGTCTTAAGTTTGTCTTAAGTCAAACTTAGGACAAAATCCTAACTTCTGTGAATACCAAAAGTAGTAAGTTTAGGATTTTGTCTTAAGTTAGTTCTGTGAATCGGGCCCCTACTCTGCATATCATTAGCGTTAGTTGTTGCTCTCATCCTTGGCGATGTTTTTGCGGAAGCTATCGCTGGAAAACTGGCAATATCGGCAGTTTGCACCAGCTTGAGACCGGGCGATAATTATTTCGCCACTTTTGCTGCGCTAAAGTGCCGATAACTCAGGCGATAAGTCCTTGAGAATATGCCCCATTGTTTTCCTGTTGTCATTCTTTCTATTTCATGTTTCTTTTTAAAAACTCTTCAAAAATATTAGTGAAAGGAGACTCAAATTCTACAAGTAAACCCATAGCACCTCCATCTACCATAATCTTGGGGGCCAATTCACAGAACTAACTTAAGACAAAATCCTAAACTTACTACTTTTGGTATTCACAGAAGTTAGGATTTTGCTTCTCTGCTTATGTTTGTTTTTACATATTAGCATATGACACATGTTAAGATGAATATAAACCACTTTGAAATGAATATGACATCTGTTGAAATAAAGATGGCCACATGAAAATGAATATGGCATTTATTAAAATGAATATGGCATTTTTTAAATGAATATGGCATTTTTTAATTGAATATGAAACTATTTGAGATAAATGTAGCATGCTTCGAAATTAATAAGCACATATCAAAATGAACCAAACTATGTTTAAATGAATATGACCCCTGTTCAAATTAATATGGCTTGCAATGAACGTATGTTGATTTGCTTTAAAATTAATATTACATATTGAAATGAATATTACATATTCTGAAAGGATATGATAAGGACTACATTGAATTAACTAAAATTAATATAACACACATATAACAGAATATAAAACAAGGAACCAGCCTTTACCATGCATCAGTTACATGCATCCATTTGCAATGCAAGTAAATATTTCTAAATTTGTCACACTGTACTTATCACATATGTAAGCATTTTTGTAAATAACATAATTTTTTTATGTGAGGCTAGAGATAAAGGGAGGTAAGGATGATTTTAGGGTTTAGAGGTGGTTAGAGGTAAAGGGAGGTATGAATAATTTTGGATTTTAGGGTGGGTAAAGGTAAAGGGAGGAAATGGTGACTATAGGGTTTAGGAAGGGGATAGAGGTAAAGGGAGGTAAGGAATAAAAAAGGGGTTCTCACATACAAAATAAAAAAACACACACATATAAATCCATATACATGGGTGTGCACACATATGTATATATCTTTATCGTTTCAGGATTAGAGTGCCATCTAAATTATGGAAAAGAGGAAGCAGGGAAATCTGGGTAGTTTCCAAGTTTACAAGGAGTGCAGCTCCTTTTAATGGCGCACTCTACAACACCACCAAATCTGCTTACCTCAAATGTCCATTATTCTAGCAAAGTTTTAAAGCATAGGATTTGTACAGTTCCATTCACTCGAAGCTAGAAAGTGACTAAGGGCCTGATTCCGAGTTTGGCGGTCTTGGTTCGGGCTGCCACGCCAACGCCATGCTCCAAGACAGTCATACCAGTAGTCTGACCGCCTGCCGAATTCCGATTGGAATACAGGTCGGGCAGACCTGCGGCGGCTACCTGGCCTACGGCGGTGCCAATCAAAGACTCATATGTGAGCCTTAGAAAGGCAACGCCATGCAACCATCACAGCGCATTTCAGCACAGCATGGACTGTGAAATCTATGCCGTGCTGGAACAGGGGGTGCATACAGTCAGGGGTGCAAACCATGTTCCCCCCTGCATGCATCCCCTGTCCTAGAGGCAACAGGGGGCCATGTAGGGCCCCCTTAGTTTCCTCACCACCACACTTTTCATGGAGGGCTTACCGCCATGAAAACTGTAGCGGTGAGGAAACTCGTAATTTGCTTGCCAGTGCCGCAACGGCACCACCGGCATACTGCGGGCCTCAGACCGCTGCAATACTGACAGGGATTGTTGGACTTGGCCGTTCTGGCCGGTTCACCCCGAAACTTTTTGCTTAATATTGTGACTTGGTTTAGTGATTTTATTGACTTCTGCGCACTTTACCGCTGTGTCCCAGGGTAAAGTGCGTGCGTGTTGTGAGGTTGGCCTGCCCTCCCATAGGAATGCATGGGGGAATGTATACATCCTGGTAGTTCCTGATGCGTGGGGTGTGCAGGCCCGTGTTTGGTATGTGCGGACTCGTGTGAGTGAATGCTGCACGTTGATGTGTGCGGCGTGCATGTACCTAGTGTGGAAGTGCCACTTCTAGAAGTGGGCACTTCAGTGTGCAGTATGAAATGTGTGGCTTGTCTGGCGATTGGCTGGTGGAGGTCATGTGACGGGCTAGGGATCCCCAGAGTCAGGAGGAGTCACCCAGTGGTGAATGGGGAGTTAGCATGCTGATGGCTGGGGAGGAGTATACCTGGGTCCTGAATAGGACAGGGCTTCCCCCACACAATGCTGGCGCCGGCGCCTGTGGTGCGTCTAATGACCCTAGCCCTGCCAGTGAATAGGGAGAGGGGCTGAGCAAAACAAAGTGCTCAGGAACCTGTTGGAACTGGTTCGCCCCTTCCCTGCACCTTAGACAAAGCCTTGTACTGTATAAAAAGGGGCTGCGTCCCCTTACATGGTGTTCTCTTGCAGGATCCACTTGAGGGGGGGCCTGCTGCTGCTGGGCGCCAGGAGAGACCGCCACTGGGGACTGCCTCCCTGCTGGAGGGCCCTGTGAGCTGGCTCTGGGCCCAACCTTTGCCCCCCTGCTCTCTGAAGGAACTTTTGATGGCTGGACGTTGCTTATAGCGCCTGGGAGCGCTTTCTGGACTTCGTGGCGCTGTGCGCGCTGTTTTCCTGGACTTTGCCATCTTTATAGCGCTGGGAGCGCTGTTTTGCTTTATAGCGCTAGGCGCGCTGTGATTCTGATAGCGGGGGCCCACCCCGCGATTCTGCCGTGTTTGGGTGCTTGTCGGCGGGTGCCCACCCCGCTTATTTGCTTGTTGTTGCGGCGGGTGCCTACCCCGCCGAAGATTGCATTTACGGAGGGAGCCCACCCCTCTAATCACCGAAATCACCGCTGCAGCCCGGTTCGTAACCGGAAGTCAGGCAGCCTTCGTTAGGACGGGGGCGGGACTTTGAAACAGGAAGCGGACGGGAGCCTACCCCGCGCTCCTGTGCAGTGAGGAGAAGTGCCCGGGAAGAGTGAAGGTCCAGGCGGGAGCCCACCCCGCGCTGGACCGTGAGAGGAGCACGGCCGGAGCTTGTGCGGAGGGGGCGCGAGGCACGTTGTCGGTGCCTGCCCCTTCCGCGGTGTAAAGAAGCCTCGGAGCCTTCCCACCAGAGCGGAGACGACGCGGGAGTCCCCCGAACAGGCGGTGAGTGTCTAGAGGGCTGGGGGACTCCGCGCATGTGCTGGGGGTGCGGGGAGCCGTGCTCACGAGCCCGTGAGGCTCCAACGAAAGGGGGCATGAGTGTCCAGAGCGCGAGGCGCTCCGAGGACCGGGAGCACTTCGAGAGAGCCCAGTGAGGCTCCAAAAGTTGGCACATTGTTTCACGAGCCCAGTGGGGCTCCAACGTTACCGGGGCATTGCTTACGTGCCCGAGTGGCCCCAGATGGCAGCGGGCCACTCCCACCTTGCCCCACATTAGTTACAGAGCCCGGAGAGGCTCTAAGGGGCATATCTTGTGGACTTGAGCCCACGTGGCTCCTACGTTGCCCCAGTAACCTTTTCAACAGCTGCCCAGCACTTAGTGGGCAGCTGCCACGTTTAGGTGGGGGACCATTGTCGTTTTAGTCTGCGCAGCGGGCGCAGCTTGACTGAACGCAGGGCATCCTAGCCCCTACCAGGCCAGTTGGCCCAGGGACTGCCACAGGTGGTGGCTCACGTAGAGTTTTGTGCTGTTGTCCCTACTTGCACCTCTGAATGTGTGTTGATGCATCATGTGCCTTGTTTTACACCTCTGAATGTTTTAGGCATCATGTGTGTTCCTTCCTTGCACCTCTGAATGTGTTTTGATGCGTCATGTGCCATTGCTTTACACCTCTGAATGTTTTAGGCATCATGTGTTTTCCTTCCCTACACCTCTGAATGTGATGCATCATGTGTAACGTTCTATTACCCCTACAGGTATTGTGATACTTAGGTGGTTGTTGCTTTCTCCTAGTACAGGTGGTGCTAGTGAGGTTCTAGTTCCCTGCGTGACAGTCTCCTAAGGTAGTTAGGGTTACGCAGGTGGTACTTCCCCGATACCAGTAAGTACTGGTTGTGTGCTATACATATTATTTTTGTGCTACAGTGATTTTATATATTTTATGTGCTAAATATCTAAAAGTGCTAATTCCTGATAGTGGTCCAGGTGGCCCTGTCTTGTACATAATCCCTTGTAAATTCTGCCCGTGCCTGTTGGCACATTGTAAAGTGTGTGTTTTTATCTAATGTGTTGTGTATAATACAAAGGTTATTTTCATAGAATACCTTGTGTGGAGTTTCCTTTGTGGTGGGCCTTGGGTGTTGTTGCTGGGTGCGCGCGCAAACGCTTTACACATCGCCTCAGAGATAAGCCTGACTGCTCGTGCCAAGCTACCAAGGGGGTGAGCAGGGGTTATCTTTGGCGTGTAACTTCCTTGCCCTGACTAGAGTGGTGGTTTCTGCCTGGCTTTGGCGCAAGCCTTAGCCAACCATAAATCGCCAGGTCTAACATTGGTGATCAGCGGTGGGATTTGGACTTGCGTTTGCGCTGTACCGCAGCAGCGATTGGCTACACTACAAAACTCTGCATTAGATAAATCACATTTTTGGGGATTATTGTTTTGAAGTTCCTTTATTTCTTCTCCTGAAGGTATCATTGTGTAATTGTGTCCAGTACATTTGTCCCCCGCCCTGCGCCCAGAGTTGGTACCTGTGTCACGTGGTGGTCAGGTTGAGGGATCAGGGGTGGTAGAAACTGCCTTACCAGTCCGAGGGGAGGGTTGGGTGTGGATGGTGTGTGTGGCACTAGACAGTGAGTGTGGGTTCTCCAGGATAGAGAGCCCACTGAAACCTTTTGTGAATTGTGTACTCCTGTGTAGCTCCGACCCCCAGGTTCCTTGTGTTAAACTCTTCTCAGGAACGTCCGCCAAAATGGAGCCTGCTTTTAACTTCTGTAGTCTGTTTAGGTACAGTAGGTTGGAGCTGGTAGGGTTCTGTGAGGAGAGGGACATAGAGGTGGGTGAGTCAGATACCCAGTCCAAACTGAGGGACAACCTGATCCTTTGGCAAAAGGAGGAGTGGGAGCGAGAGCGCAGCGAGGAAGATAGGGCCCGGGCCGCACGCCGAGAGGGTGGTGGGTCTGAGGGGAGCCCTGAGGAATCTGAAGAGGAGGAGGATTACCTGACAGGGACGCCAGTAGAGAGTGAAGACCCCATAGATAGGGAGTCCCTTGCTGGGTCCAGTGTCAGGAGCAGCACCCCATCCCTTTCCCTGTCCCCAGAGGAGTGGGTAGATAGGAGGGAAGAGAGGGAGCATCAGCTGGCCATGGAGAAGCTCAGGTTAGAGCATGCCTGGGGGATGGCGCAGCTGACTATAGAAGAGAAAAAGCTGGAGACCGAGAGGGTCTTAGCGCAGGAGAGGATGGCGGAGGCTGAGAGGGCCTTCGCCAGGGAGAGATTAGCTCTGGTGGGTAAGTTGTCCCCAGAGTGCAGTGGTAGTTTTCTGGGCTCCCCAGGGAGGGTTGAGTCCAGTGGTGGCAGCAATAGAGAGACCAGTGCAGAGAGTCCCATTCCCAGTTCCCCCAGTATGGTACCTAGTTCCCGGGAGGAGGAATGCAGGTTGAAATTCAGGGGCAGGAAGAAGCTGCCTTACCAGTCTTGGGAGAAGTTTGTGGAGGAATGCGAGGATGCACTGTTTGATTGGGTAGTGGTTAGCACGAAGGAGGATTTTGAAAAACTGTATGATCTGCTCATCAGAGAGCAGCTATCCAGTAGTTTTTATCCCGAGTTGCGCCAACACCTGTTAGCATGGGGGCGCACTGATCCATGGGAGCTGGCAACGGAAGCAGACCGATGGGAACGGGCCCCGAGTTATGATGAGGAATGGGATAGTTCTTCCCACACTAGTGACTCAAGTAGTGGTTCAGGTACCTTCCAGCCCAGCGTGGTGGAAGAGGCTCCGTGTAGCCCAGCTAGGTCCCAGGATAGCGAGGAGGGTGTAGGGGCTTACGGCCTGGCTCAGTGGAGCGGGAGTAAGTGGGTGACCGAGGGTCCCCAGATGTACGAAACCCTGCCTCAGGACTTGGGTGGTTTCCTGAGGGAACACCAAGTTGGGGACCTAGGCTGTCCTGTTAGCCCATTTGAGGAGGATCACCGAGTGAGTAGAGGACCTGGAGCACCTGTAAGCAGGGCTCCTGTGGTTCTAGAGGCTGGCAGTACCGCTCCGGTAGGGAGGGTACAGGAGTCCAGCGTGAGGAGTGGTTGGGGGATGAGTTTCCCAGTGGATGCACCAGTGGACCAGGGACTAGCCAGTTGGGCTAGATCTTCTTGGGGGGACCCGGGTGGCGCCACTTCTGTTCTGGGGGATCTTTGCGCACTGTCAGGTGGACAGGGGACGGGAGATCTGCGCCAGACAGACAGTCACACGACACATGGGTCATGTGTCAGCCTCAGGGGGATGGCGTGTAAGTCCCCAGAAGTCCTGGAGTGCCAGGCAATTATTCCACCGAAGGTTTTAGACCAAAGGTTGGGAGGCCAGGTTCAGGAGCAGCCTGACCTGAAGGGTCTGACTACTGTAACCAGTGTCCTGACCGGTTCTTCTTCCAGAGGGACCGCCCCAGTTGGTAGGGAGCAGGACTCTGGAAGGGGGTGCAGAGGGTGGGAGAGCCCACCTCTGACCCCGTGCAACCTGAGGGGTTAAACCCTAGGTTGGGAAACCAGTTCTCAGGGAGGGGTCCTGAGCTGGTTGGTGAGTTATGTTACGGGGTCGCCTCTCAGAGGAAGAGAGGGCGGAACCCTAGGAGAAGAGGTAGGGGGAGGAGGGCCTCACCCGTGACTTTTGGTCAGCCTGAGGGTACGGACCCTAGGCTGGAGGATCAGTGGCAGTTTAGAACTGCCCTGATGAGGGGTAGAGTGGAGAATGGCTGCTATGTGCCAGGGGTTACTACCCCCCACTCTGCGGTTAGGCAAGGACCAGTGGCACCTGGGTGGCCTAGGGCCTGGTCTTGGCCGCGGACAGCTTGGGAGTACCAGTGGGGTAGCCCAGTTGGTCCGGAGAGTGGTTGGAGAAGAAACCCCATGGGTTCACCGTGGCGTAGAACAGGAGGGTGTCCCGGCGGTGGCGGGCCCGCGTCCGTGTTCTATCGCCCCAAGCAGGGAAGTCCATCACGGTGGTGATTGGTCTACCCTGCGTTTTGGCTGGAAGGGGGTTGTGTTGGACTTGGCCCTTCTGGCCGGTTCACCCCGAAACTTTTTGCTTAATATTGTGACTTGGTTTAGTGATTTTATTGACTTCTGCGCACTTTACCGCTGTGTCCCAGGGTAAAGTGCGTGCGTGTTGTGAGGTTGGCCTGCCCTCCCATAGGAATGCATGGGGGAATGTATGCATCCTGGTAGTTCCTGATGCGTGGGGTGTGCAGGCCCGTGTTTGGTATGTGCGGACTCGTGTGAGTGAATGCTGCGCGTTGATGTGTGCGGCGTGCATGTACCTAGTGTGGAAGTGCCACTTCTAGAAGTGGGCTCTTCAGTGTGCAGTATGAAATGTGTGGCTTGTCTGGCGATTGGCTGGTGGAGGTCATGTGACGGGCTAGGGATCCCCAGAGTCAGGAGGAGTCACCCAGTGGTGAATGGGGAGTTAGCATGCTGATGGCTGGGGAGGAGTATACCTGGGTCCTGAATAGGACAGGGCTTCCCCCACACAATGCTGGCGCCAGCCCCTGTGGTGCGTCTAATGACCCTAGCCCTGCCAGTGAATAGGGAGAGGGGCTGAGCAAAACAAAGTGCTCAGGAACCTGTTGGAACTGGTTCGCCCCTTCCCTGCACCTTAGACAAAGCCTTGTACTGTATAAAAAGGGGCTGCGTCCCCTTACATGGTGTTCTCTTGCAGGATCCACTTGAGGGGGGGCCTGCTGCTGCTGGGCGCCAGGAGAGACCGCCACTGGGGACTGCCTCCCTGCTGGAGGGCCCTGTGAGCTGGCTCTGGGCCCAGCCTTTGCCCCCCTGCTCTCTGAAGGAACTTTTGATGGCTGGACGTTGCTTATAGCGCCTGGGAGCGCTTTCTGGACTTCGTGGCGCTGTGCGCGCTGTTTTCCTGGACTTTGCCATCTTTATAGCGCTGGGAGCGCTGTTTTGCTTTATAGCGCTAGGCGCGCTGTGATTCTGATAGCGGGTGCCCACCCCGCGATTCTGCCGTGTTTGGGTGCTTGTCGGCGGGTGCCCACCCCGCTTATTTGCTTGTTGTTGCGGCGGGTGCCTACCCCGCCGAAGATTGCATTTACGGAGGGAGCCCACCCCTCTAATCACCGAAATCACCGCTGCAGCCCGGTTCGTAACCGGAAGTCAGGCAGCCTTCGTTAGGACGGGGGCGGGACTTTGAAACAGGAAGCGGACGGGAGCCTACCCCGCGCTCCTGTGCAGTGAGGAGAAGTGCCCGGGAAGAGTGAAGGTCCAGGCGGGAGCCCACCCCGCGCTGGACCGTGAGAGGAGCACGGCCGGAGCTTATGCGGAGGGGGCGCGAGGCACGTTGTCGGTGCCTGCCCCTTCCGCGGTGTAAAGAAGCCTCGGAGCCTTCCCACCAGAGCAGAGACGACGCGGGAGTCCCCCGAACAGCCGGTGAGTGTCTAGAGGGCTGGGGGACTCCGCGCATGTGCTGGGGGTGCGGGGAGCCGTGCTCACGAGCCCGTGAGGCTCCAACGAAAGGGGGCATGAGTGTCCAGAGCGCGAGGCGCTCCGAGGACCGGGAGCACTTCGAGAGAGCCCAGTGAGGCTCCAAAAGTTGGCACATTGTTTCACGAGCCCAGTGGGGCTCCAACGTTACCGGGGCATTGCTTACGTGCCCGAGTGGCCCCAGATGGCAGCGGGCCACTCCCACCTTCCCCCACATTAGTTACAGAGCCCGGAGAGGCTCTAGGGGGCATATCTTGTGGACTTGAGCCCACGTGGCTCCTACGTTGCCCCAGTAACCTTTTCAACAGCTGCCCAGCACTTAGTGGGCAGCTGCCACGTTTAGGTGGGGGACCATTGTCGTTTTAGTCTGCGCAGCGGGCGCAGCTTGACTGAACGCAGGGCATCCTAGCCCCTACCAGGCCAGTTGGCCCAGGGACTGCCACAGGTGGTGGCTCACGTAGAGTTTTGCGCTGTTGTCCCTACTTGCACCTCTGAATGTGTGTTGATGCATCATGTGCCTTGTTTTACACCTCTGAATGTTTTAGGCATCATGTGTGTTCCTTCCTTGCACCTCTGAATGTGTTTTGATGCGTCATGTGCCATTGCTTTACACCTCTGAATGTTTTAGGCATCATGTGTTTTCCTTCCCTACACCTCTGAATGTGATGCATCATGTGTAACGTTCTATTACCCCTACAGCTATTGTGATACTTAGGTGGTTGTTGCTTTCTCCTAGTACAGGTGGTGCTAGTGAGGTTCTAGTTCCCTGCGTGACAGTCTCCTAAGGTAGTTAGGGTTACGCAGGTGGTACTTCCCCGATACCAGTAAGTACTGGTTGTGTGCTATACATATTATTTTTGTGCTACAGTGATTTTATATATTTTATGTGCTAAATATCTAAAAGTGCTAATTCCTGACAGTGGTCCAGGTGGCCCTGTCTTGTACATAATCCCTTGTAAATTCTGCCCGTGCCTGTTGGCACATTGTAAAGTGTGTGTTTTTATCTAATGTGTTGTGTATAATACAAAGGTTATTTTTATAGAATACCTTGTGTGGAGTTTCCTTTGTGGTGGGCCTTGGGTGTTGTTGCTGGGTGCGCGCGCAAACGCTTTACACATCGCCTCAGAGATAAGCCTGACTGCTCGTGCCAAGCTACCAAGGGGGTGAGCAGGGGTTATCTTTGGCGTGTAACTTCCTTGCCCTGACTAGAGTGGTGGTTTCTGCCTGGCTTTGGCGCAAGCCTTAGCCAACCAGAAATCGCCAGGTCTAACAGGGATCATGGATCCCTGTGGTAACAGTGGTCCTATGCCGGTCCGACCATCAAACTCGTAATAGGGCAGTCGGACCGCCAGTAGCCGCACCGCCCCTGTGGGTTTGGTGGTCGATCGGACTGCTAAATTCGTAATCAGGCCCTAAGTCTTTTGTTATTTTTACAGCAAAGTCTTTAAACATAGGATTTGCTAGTGCCATCCATGCCGAAATATAAAATAACCAAAGAGTTTTATCACTCCAGGCACTGTATCAAAGCTTTGAATTGAATAAAAGCATCCCTTGACACATGAGTCTATCAGTCAATCATGTGACTTGTAAAGCGTGACTGCTTACCCATAAGGGTCTCAAGGTGCAGGTGGGGGGGACTGCTGATCCCTCTAAGGCACTGTGGTTCAGTCAAAGAGCCAGGCCTTGAGGTCCTTTCTGAATTCCAGGTATTTGCTGCGAGAAGAGAAGGATCTTCCTCCGGCCGTGGTCTTGTGGATACGTCGTCAGGGCCAGTTGGGCAGAGCGGAGGACTCAGGTGGGTGAGTGGAGTGCGAGGTGGTGGTTGAGGTACGCAGGTCCCATGTCGTGTGGGACTTTGTAGACTTGTGTGAGGATCTTGAAGGTGATTCTTTTGTTAACTGGGAGCCTGTGGAGGTCTCTCAGGTGACCGATGATGTGGCTGCAGCGGGGAATATTGAGGATTAGTCTGGCTGAGGCATTCTGAATGTTCTGCAGTTTCTTGAGGAGTTTCTGATTGATGCCGGCATAGAGTGTGTTGCCGTAGTCGAGTCTGCTGCTGATGAGTGTGTGGGTGACCATCTTTCTGGACTCAGTGGGGATCCACCTGAAGATCTTTTGGAACAGATGTAGCATGTGGAAGCAGGATGATGAGACTGCGTTGACCTGGTGGTTCATGGTGAGCGCGGAGTCCAGAATGATGCCGAGGTTTTGTGCATGATCTATGAGTGTGGGGGGGATCCAAGATCTGTGGGTCACCAGGAGTCATCCCAGGGGGAGTGGGTGGAGCCCAGGATGGGGATTTCAGTCTTCTCTGAGTTGAGCTTGAGGCAGCTGTACTTCATCCAGGTGGCGACTGCCTTCATCCTGTCATGGAAGTTGTTCTTGGCGACTGTGGCTTTATAGGTGAGGGAGAGGATCAGCTGTGTGTCGTTGGCGTAGGAGACAATGTTGAGTCAGTGGTTCCTGATGATGGCTGCAAGAGGGGCCATGTATATGTTGAAAAAAGTAGGGCTCTGGGAGGTGCCCTGAGGCACTCCGCAGCTGATCTCTGTAGGTTCCAAGTGGAAGGGAGGTAGTCTGACTCTCTGTGTTTTGCCAGTGAGGAAGGAGCGGATCCATTCCAGGGCTTTGTCGAGGATGCCGGACTTGTGGAGTCTTGTACCTAGGGTGCGGTGGGAGATGGTTTCAAAGGCAGCCGAGAGGTCCAGGAGGATGAGGGCTGCAGTTTCACCTCAGTTGAGGAGGGTGCAGACGTCAACTGTGGCTGTGAGGAGGGTGGTCTTGGAGCTGTGGTTGCTTCGGAAGCCGTATTGGGAGAGGTCCAGGATGTGGTTCTCTTCAATGAACTCAGAAATTTGGGAGTTGATTGCCTTCTCGATGACCTTGACTGAGAAAGGGAGCAGAGAGATGGGTCTGAAGTTCTTGAGGTCCTTCGGGTCGGCAGAGGGTTTCTTCAGCAAGGGGTTGAGCTCTGCGTGTTTCTAGTCTTTCAAGATGGTGGCGGAGTTAATGGAGCAGCTGATGGTGCAGCAGAGTTTGGGGAAATAGAGGTGGTGGCTCTGTTGAAGATGTGGTTAGGGCAGGGGCCCAAGGGGCTCCAGAAAGAATGCTCTTTATGATCTTGAGGGTCTTGTCAGCAGTGAGGGGAGTCCAACTGAGCAGGGTCTGTTGGGATCTGGTGTTATTGGGTGTGGTGGTAACGGGTGGGGTGAGAGGGTCTTGGGTATTGAGGCTGTTGAAGCTGTCGTAGATCTCCTTAATCTTGCAGTGGAAGAAGGTGCTGAGGTTGTTGCAGAGGTCTTGGGAGGGTGGGATGTGAGGTTCTGGACTTTTAAGAGTCCAGAGGTGTCAGGGAAACAACACCCGAAGACCCCTGAGTTCCTCCTGTCTCGGTGCACAAATAAACAGAGACACGGGCTTCTCGATGGCGGCATCAAAGACCAAGGTTTATTTACTGCAGGGACACAGAAATCATAGGAACCACACAGAGGCAGAATCTACGAGGCTGTTCAAATTGCATTAAGTGGGTTGCTTCTTAAATACAAGAAAAATGTCTTGGGGCAACATTACACGAATATTTCTCATGCCTAACCCGGTATCCCAAACAGACAATAAATAAATATCAAACAATGATTAGTTGTGGGTTCTCGGTGTTCAATCAGATCCTCTCGACAGTTTTTCATTCTCTACTTGATCCTCCCCATCATAAAAATCGTAACCTCCCCATTGTAAAAGCCCAGAAAGAAAGGAGCAGAGTCAGGTGCAAAGGATTGAAATGTAGGATAAGAGGTGTTTATGGATCATAAACGGGCAGGGCAATCGTCTTCGGCCTTTCAGTCAGGACAACGGACACGAGAACCAGTATAGCAGGACTGGCCTCAGGCAAGGGAGGCAGCTTGATTCTGCCTAGTCATGTAGCGTCAGCCTTTCTCGGGGCTCGAGCTTACGTGTCCTTAACAAGGTGACTCTGCCGGGGTCATCGTCCGTTCATTGACTATGTGAGGGCAAGAAACAAGATGAATGCCGTAACTAAAATGGATGCCGTGACTTTTAGAGAGAATGCCCTAGTTTCCAGTGAATTCGTGCTAGTTGCGCAGCGAAAACACTGTCACGTATACAATGGATCGTTTGCGGTTCATTGGTACCAAAATCGTGTCAGTACTATGATACCGAATTCACAGGTTCGAATCGCAAACAGAACCTCAGACCGTCCTTTTGCCCTTACATAGGCAACAACTCACTCTATGTCAGAGTCCAGTTCTATATTCATCAGGTCACTGATATGTTGTTGTAGCATTACTCTATCCCGTGGCGTATCTCTGAAAACAGGTGGTCTCCTTACGCATGATGAAACACAAACGCTACATAAGGCAGGGCCACACTGAATAATGAGACAGCACGAGAATAAAAATACTAACGTAACACCAATGACCATTAGAACCTTCCACCCCCATGCAGATAACAGGTTCCAGAACCATCCCATTAGTGACCAGTCACCTTCCTCTACGTGAATGGAGTCGGAGATTTTGTGTAACTTAGAGATGGCCTTGTATACTGTTGGCGCATTATCTGGGATAAAAACGCAGCAACTTGATTGGATCATTTTGCATACCCCACCTCGATCTGCAAGTAATACGTCAAGAACCATACGGTTCTGTAACGTCATGAGGCGATCCGCTTGAAGCTCAGCTGTCAGGTTACTAAGGGCACCTGTAGTTTCAATAATGGTGGATTCAACTACTCGTGTTAGTTGACGTAGGTTTCTACTGTTGACCATAGGCCCCCAGAACGGGAGGAAACCTTTGAAAAAGTCTCCTGCTTCTTGGCCAGCAGTATCCTCTTTACTGAATACACCTCTCACAACTCTCGTTTTGTGATAATCCGGTGCAGCAGTGTATGTCGGAGGTAACAGTTGAGCGATATAACATGAGCCTGAGAAGTCAGCGGGCAGCCATGTATATGCTCTGTCTTGACAAACAAAATAGGTACCCTTAGCGGCTAAGAATGCAGGGGAAGATTGTGACGGGAACACGTATGTTTCAATGCAGTCACTCTTCCCCAGTCGAGCCTTCGGATTCCTCCCATTCCCTTGCAAACAGACCTGACCTTGGTGGGGTACGACCCAGATCGGAGTCGAGCTCTTACGTTTGTTCTCACCCAGAGTAATGCCATATTCTGTAATGTTCCACCCCATGTAGACTCGCAACTCATCCTTGGGAATGTACGGAGTATTAGTGACATCTCTCACCATATCAGTGATTCCTTTCACCAAGGCTCTATTAGCAGAGTTATATCGGGTGGAACGCGGAGGTCGTGGAGGGTAGGTCTCTAGAGCATAGGCGAACATGGTCTGAAATGCCCAGAATGATCCATTATAACTGAAAGGCAGAACCAAATAAGGGATGCCCTTGTCCATGGTATGTGGTATCAGGCCACATACCCAGCAGTTTGTTGTGTTAACCACTAATTGATGTTGGTGCAAGAGCTGAATGAAAGTGTTATTTATAAACTCAGAGCGTCGAGCTTGCTCGTGAGCAGGAAAAGGGTGGAAAGAGTGAATAGTACCAATAGTTGGGGAAACAGAAATATGGGGAGATACTGTGGACGTAACAGGTGCAAAGATCAATTGGATACCGAAAATAATTCCGCCTACTAGAGTTATAAAAACAATCAGAAGTGTTAGGGCACACTGCATTAGGAAACATTTACTATACAATATGTCATATAATTTTGTCTTGTGCACATTTATGACTTTAACCCGTCGTAATTCAGGAAGCTCCATCTTCTACAACCGTTCGCAACGGATGGTTTGTACCTGTTAGAAACTTACCTCTGTTTATCCTGGGAGTTCCCAAGACAAACAGAAGAAACCGACCTAATGTCTGATTCCCTGTAAATTAAAACAAGGCACACGTTACGACCCTACGGTAACCCAGATGGCAAGGTAAAAAGAAACCAGAAAATAAAAAATAAAAAAAATTCTAGCAAACTTCCTGATTGACTGGAATGCAGTATGATCAAAACATTTTTACAGTCTTTAAACAGAAGGGCACTAATGCAATGTCATTAGTTCATAACATGAGAACGTAGATTATATCTGTACTTTCCGGGTCTTGTTTGGTCTTGAAATAGCTGGTCCACAGGTGCAGAAATGTTCGATTCCACAGGGGACAAGTGTTCACTTTGTGTAATACTTGGTTCAGGATTCAAAGGAGCGGTTTCTGTTGAGGTGCCAAAGTTCTGCGTTTCGGTTCGTGGATGGTCCGTTAGGTACTCTGCATCACTGAAAGGGATGTGCCTAGGAACAGGTTCTGTTTCGGACACACCAATTCCTCGTCTAACCCAGTTGTCATAGGGGAGTGGAAGAGGGACACGCTTTGTGTGGCTGGCGTGCACCCAATTCTTCCTTCCAGCTAGCCGTACTGCAGTTCTGGTTACGAGGAGGACCTGAAACGGGCCCACGAATCTTGGCTGAAGGTTTCGGGTGCGTTCAAAGTTCCGCACCACAACCTGGTCGCCTGGTTTCAACGTATGGCCTGGACTCTCCGGCAGTTTAGGCAAGGATTCGAATACCTGTTGATGAATAAGGCTTAGTTTAGCAGTCAAGTCATAAAGGTAATCAATCAGCATTGGGTATTCGATCTGTTTAAATTCCTTTGGCCTAGGGACTCCCCAAACATTAGCAGGACGACCGAACACAATCTCATATGGGCTAAGCCCTACTCGAGAGTGTACAGTTGCTCTGGTGGACAGTAAAGCTAAAGGCAGTGCGTCTGGCCAAGAGAGACCAGTGGAAGCTTGAATTTTCGCAAGTTTCAGCTTCAGGGTACCATTGTATCCTTCCACCAAACCTGCTGACTGTGGATGATTCGCACTGTGGAATTTTTGTACAATTCCTAGACCCGCACACACACTCTTCATAACTTTCCCTACAAACTCACTTCCGTTGTCTGACCAAACAATCCGTGGCATACCATACCTAGGGAAGTACTCTTTGAGGAGGATTTTGGCAGTGGACATGGCAGTGTTATCCTTTAATGGGTATGCCTCAATCCATCTTGAAAAGGCACATACTACTACTAGGACATACTTAAGATTGTTACACCTGTCCATGTGGATATAGTCTAATTGAATCACTTCAAAGGGACAAGAAGGGGGAGCAAAATGACCAGTTGGGGTTGGGGTTCCCTTGCCAGGATTATGCATCAGGCATACCATGCAGTTTTTCACCACTCTTTCCGCACACTTAGTAATTCCATCGTTCTTCCATACTGGAGCTAACATTTTACAGATCCCTTTCGAACTGATGTGCGCCGCTCCATGTGCCATCGTGACTACTGCAAGTACATACGCATTGGGTAACATCCAACGTTGCTGCTCAGACAGATCAATCCAACATCCACTTGGATCCATTTTACCCGTTTTCTCCTTCCATTCATTCTTCTCATTTTCAGTTGCCTCATTTTGGATTGCTTTCACACTGTCAATCGTATTCTCACACATTCCTGATTCAGCAATCCATCTTGCAGACGTTGCAACATACATTCGGCTCGTCATGTTCTTGGCCGTCTCTTTGGCAACCTCATCGGCAAATGCATTCCCTCGGCCAACATCATCCGTAATCTTTCGATGAGCACTGCACTTCACAATCGCAACTTCATTCGGTAGGGTCAGGGATTCCAATAGATCGCTGACTAGCTGTCCATGTTGGATCTTAGTTCCATGGGACGTGAGAAAACCTCTTTCTTTCCAGAGAGGCCCAAAATTGTGTGCGACGCCAAAGGCGTACTGGCTATCAGTAAACACATTCACTCTCTTTCCCTCAGCTAAAACACACGCTCTTGTCAATGCAATTAATTCTGCTGCTTGGGCAGAATTCTGACTCACTCTTGCAGCCTCAACAATCGTACCCAAAGTCGTAACTGCATACGCGGCCGTCACATCACCATTCTGGAGTTTAAAGCAGGACCCATCGACATATAACGTGCCGTCTGGGTCTGATAACGGAGTATCCTTTAAATCAATTCTACCTTTTGTCTCTTCTTCAGTTCTGAAACAACAATCATGGGGCTCTGAATCACTCGACTCCTGAGCAGTCGGCAACAGTGTTGCTGGATTCAATATGTTGCATCGCTTGATCTGAATGTGACTTGCCAACAGTGTCAGCTCGTAGCCTGATAATCTAGCACTGGTGAGGTGCTGAGTTTTCGTTCGATTCATGAGTGTATCCACAGCATGTGGAACCATGACTACTAGCATGTTGTTCATGACTAATCCGGCAGACTGTCGAATAGACACTGCAGCTGCTGCCGTGGCTCTCAAACAACTTGGCAATGCTCTGACTACCGGATCTAACGTGGATGAAAAATATGCACAAGGCCGTTGTTTGTCGCCAAATTGTTGCGTTAATACACTCAATGCACAACCTTCTCTTTCATGGACGTATAAAGTAAATGGCTTACTGTAGTCAGGAGTACCCAACACAGGAGCTGAACACAGCGCATCACGTAAGTCAGAGAAGCTCTGTTGACATTCATCAGACCATGGCAAAGGGCTCGGAACACCTTTTCCAGTCAGGGCTACCAATGGTTTCGCCATGAGAGAAAAATTTGGGATCCATTGCCTGCAGTATGACGTAATACCCAAAAACGCACGCACTTCTCTCTGTGTGCTTGGTACAGTCATCTGCGAAATTGCTTTGATTCTCTCTGGGGTCAACCTTCTTCCCTCCTTTGACAAAAGATGACCTAAGTAGGTCACTTCTTGGCAACAATATTGCAGTTTAGAAGGTGACACCTTGTGATGTAAGTTTGACAAGTGATGCAATAAAGAAATTGTAGCTGCTTTGCAAGTTTCCTTGTCGTCAGCGGCTAATAAAAGATCGTCTACGTATTGGATCAGAGCAACACCATGAGGAAGTACAAGAGCGTCTAATTGACTTTTTAATGCTTGGCTATAAATTGAAGGGCTTTCACAATAACCTTGTGGAGAGCGTTTGAATCTGAAACTGCGTCCTCCTAAAGAGAAACCAAAAATGTCTCTACTTTCTTCCGCTATCGGAATGCTGAAAAATGCATTTTTCAAGTCAATCACCGTAAACCATGATGCCGATGCAGGAATCAACGTCAACAATGTGGTGATATCTGGTACCACTGGGAACTGTGGGATCACAATTTTATTTACCTCTCTGAGGTCAATCACAAATCTGTAGATTGGAGGTTTGGAAGGGTCAGTGCGTTTCAAAATCGGCAGGACAGGACTATTGCAGACGTTTCCTCTAGTTTCCTCAATCACGTCTTTCTGTATCAAGTCTTTCACAATCAGCAAGAGTGCTTGTTCACCTTCATTTGAAATCCGATACTGTGGGATTCGTGGAAATTTAACATTAGCTTTCAGACTTACCACGTAAGGGGGAATTTCCAAGAGGCCTACATCGTTTGGACCAGTCGCCCAAAGAGTATCAGGGAGAGAACGTAGCTCCGGTGGGAGCTTGTCCATCGACATGTACATCGGAGAGATTACTCTTTTTCCTAATGTGAGCTGTACTCCCGAAGGAGAACAGTACAGTGTCGCATGCAGGCGTTTCAACAGGTCTAAACCAAGGAGATTCTCATTACAACCAGTAGTTAGTATAAGGGGTGCTTCTAACTTGCATGGCCCAACAGAGATAGATAAAGGTTTGGACACAGGATTGTGAACAGGGGCGCCTGAAAAACCTACTGAAGTGTTCGTTAAGCCGGACAAAGGTGCGCCAGGGAGTTTCGCATGCATGATTGAGCTTTTTGCCGCACCAGTATCCAACAGAAACGGTTCGACCACGCCTGAGGTAGCTACTGCGACATAAGGTCCACTCTGATCAACTGGAACCGATACTACTCCCTCTCTTTGCCTGCGGCTGTCCTATTGGTCGCTTCTATGAATCTCTTCATTATGATCGTAGTAATCTTCAACATGGTACTGCGGAGATCTACCTGGCTGCGTAGGTTGTACATTTCGCTGGTCGAAATAATTCGATTGGCGATCAGCCTGTGGTGTCATTGTACCACGTCCTCTACCTCTAGGAGCTTGCATAAACCCAACATGACCTCTCTGTGCTGGGACACCACTAGTTTGTGGGTGTAGTACTGGACACTCATTCTTATAATGACCCTCCTTTTTACAATAGGCGCACTGATTCCATGCTAACTGTTGTCGGGGTAAACTATAATTAAATCTCTGGTCCGTCCCTTGCTGAAATTGTGGCTGCTGTTGAAACTGGGGTCGCTGCTGTGAATCTGACTGATTTGAACGAGGCGGATATGCCTGTTGCAAAAGGACTTTAGTTTTTAAATCTTTCGTTTTCTTTTCTGACTTTTCCTTTTCTTCTTTCTCTCTATTCTCATAATACTGTGCAGTTGCAAGTATCTGTGCTGTCGTCGACACTGCCCATGCACTTTCAGAATCCTTTAACTTGTTACTAAGCTCAGGTAGTAAATTAAACACGAACTTGTCAACAAACAACCTCTGACCTCCCTCGGTACTCATATCTTGCCCACTGTGGTCTACGAAAGTCTCTTCAAATCTAGTGAAGAAGTCAGAGACGCTTTCGTCCTTCTTTTGCTTGCATGCTGATAGTTTATCCCAATTTACTCGTAACGCTGGCATCAGCGTTTTCATCAGGTTAATTATTCTGCCAGGTAAGTCAGCAATCAGAGGTTCGGGTTTAGCTCCGCCAACCTGCTGTGCGTCTGCCGCTACGATAGCTGCCCAATCACCTCCTAAGGCGACTGGGTGGTTCTCTTGTCGAATCTTAGCCCATATAGGCTGTAGTACTACATTACCAAATAGCATTTCAATGTCTGCCAAATTCATGATACACGCTTGGACTGTCTGCGTTAATTCTTTGTAATAACCAGCAGGATTCTTACGAGGGTCTGGTAATGCTTGTTTTACTGCTAAAACTTCAGCTCGTTTCCAAGGAATGTGTATCCACACTCTCTGGAATTGTGCCGGAGCAGCCAAAATACCCAGAGCCGCATCAGCTTGAACTGCATCACGCCATATCGGTGGAACTTCCCTCATCGGATATTGACCTCGTCTTTTCCTAGTTATCGGTGTACCATCAGGGTCTCTTGTCGCCCTAAAAGGGGACTCATCCCGATAGGCTAAAATCAATTCTATCGCTCTCCCTACTTCTGAACCTATCACCATTCCTGCGGCGAATTTCTGCTGAATATTTATTAAATCCGAAGGGGCGGAATCTAAGTCATCATCTTCCCATTCTTCACGCACAAGAGAACACATCACGTCAAAAACATAACGTTGAGTCGGTTCATTCCATTGCATAAATGTGTCTAACACTCTTCGTGCATCATACTTCGCAGCTTTCGACATCCACCTAAGAGCTGTCGAATCTAACGTGTCTCGTTCCTCGGGACCAGGAAGCTGGCTACGTCTCTGTATAGAGTCAGAAACGGGGGTCCCAATTAAAGACCTGTAGAGAGGAGTTAAGATATTAGTTACAGAGTCGGTTATCTTCCGACGAACGGAAAACGGAGTCAGAATGACAGGGCTCGGGGACAGGGCAGCTGAAGCAGATGAAGTAGTAAGGGTAGGAGTAGTAGGTAAAGCAGTTTGCGAAACGATAGGCAAAGGCGGAATAGGCGACCCAGGGAGAGGAGGTGCCGTAGGATCATTGATCACGGGAAAGACAGGAGCTGGATTCAAAGGAAGTGGAGCACCTATTCCATGCTGACCAGCAGCTGGCTGTACAACAGATAGTAACTGTGGTGCTGTAATACCCTGTGCATACGGTGGAGGTGAACTCAACAGATAAGATAACAGAGGGTCCTTTTCAGGGTCCTCTATCGGCTTAGCAGGACAAGATGGCAATACAGGGTAACATTTATCAATTGCCAAATTGTGTTTTCTATTTTCTATCTCTATTGCTTTCTCGGTCTCGTTGACATGCAGCTGTCTAGCAGACTCCATCAAGGTCAACCCTTTCTCTTTCTGTTCTTTCTTCGTTTTCCTAATTTCTCTCTGTTTGGCTTCTTTGCGCCATACGCGAAAAGAATCAAACATTGCCGGCCGGGCTTTTCTCTTAAACAACTTCGTTTCTAAATTATCTAGAATTTCTGTTTCGAAACTACCATGCGGTGGCCAACTAAGGACACCATCTTTCTTGGTATAACGGACCCATACTTCATTATACGTAATAGGACCCACACCATGTTTACAATAGAGCTCATATGTAGGAGTCCCAATCGGAGGAACCAAACACGAGTCCTCCAACCGTGAATCCCCGTTGCAACGTAACCAGGACAAAAAACAATTGTTACCCTTAGTCATGACTACAAGGACAAATTCCAACCAAAATGTGCAGAGAACTTAGGCCTACCAAAATGAACCAATACCAAATACAAAGATTATCTTACTAAGAGCAACCAATGATAATCTACAAATCCAAAACAAACGTATCCAAATAACCAAACTGAGCACAACCCACTTAATACTTAACTGAAATTTGGAAGACGTCACCAAGGAGAACCCGTCTACGTCTCGCCGTACTAAGGTCTGCACCTCGGGTCCAAGACAGGGCGACAGTCAAGGCAGCGGTCCTCTGTAGCCGTCTGGGAACGGGAACCCTCGTGGAAGAGATCGTCGGGCCACTTTTACGACATGCAGGGATCGATGAAGCGGGGTACCTCCCTCCGGAATCTTCACACGAAACTTCTCGAACTTTTCAGGCTTTGGACCGGTACCGGATGACGTCGCCCCACGTTGGGCGCCAATTTGAGGTTCTGGACTTTTAAGAGTCCAGAGGTGTCAGGGAAACAACACCCGAAGACCCCTGAGTTCCTCCTGTCTCGGTGCACAAATAAACAGAGACACGGGCTTCTTGATGGCGGCGTCAAAGACCAAGGTTTATTTACTGCAGGGACACAGAAATCATAGGAACCACACAAAGGCAGAATCTACGAGGCTGTTCAAATTGCATTAAGTGGGTTGCTTCTTAAATACAAGAAAAATGTCTTGGGGCAACATTACACGAATATTTCTCATGCCTAACCCGGTATCCCAAACAGACAATAAATAAATATCAAACAATGATTAGTTGTGGGTTCTCGGTGTTCAATCAGATCCTCTCGACAGTTTTTCATTCTCTACTTGATCCTCCCCATCCTAAAAATCGTAACCTCCCCATTGTAAAAGCCCAGAAAGAAAGGAGCAGAGTCAGGTGCAAAGGATTGAAATGTAGGATAAGAGGTGTTTATGGATCATAAACGGGCAGGGCAATCGTCTTCGGCCTTTCAGTCAGGACAACGGACACGAGAACCAGTATAGCAGGACTGGCCTCAGGCAAGGGAGGCAGCTTGATTCTGCCTAGTCATGTAGCGTCAGCCTTTCTCGGGGCTCGAGCTTACGTGTCCTTAACAAGGTGACTCTGCCGGGGTCATCGTCCGTTCATTGACTATGTGAGGGCAAGAAACAAGATGGATGCCGTAACTAAAATGGATGCCGTGACTTTTAGAGAGAATGCCCTAGTTTCCAGTGAATTCGTGCTAGTTGCGCAGCGAAAACACTGTCACGTATACAATGGATCGTTTGCGGTTCATTGGTACCAAAATCGTGTCAGTACTATGATACCGAATTCACAGGTTCGAATCGCAAACAGAACCTCAGATGCCTGCTGTCTCTGGGCTGGGTTTGGTGAATTATTTGACGATGGTGAAAAGTTCTTTGCTATTGAGTGCGTTGGTGGTGATCCTTTCTTGGAGGACCACTTTCTTTGTTCTAATGAGGTGGTGGTGTGAGGTGACAGCGGTTTTGAAGGCTGAGTGGTCCTCTGAGACATTGCTGCTCCTCCATATCTTCTCAAGCCATCTACAGGTGCGTCTGGACTCATGAAGGGCGGGAGAGAGCCAGCTGGCTTTTTTGGAATGTCGCTTGCCTGAGTTTTGTTTGAGGGGAGCCAGTGTGTCAGCTCAGTTGGAGAGCCGAATGTGGTGGTTGCGTGCTGAGGTATTAGTGTCTGCAGATGTCGGAGGTCGGGTTTCGCTGAGGGAGGTGGTGAGCTGTTCTTCTGTGAGTTTGTTCCAACTTTTGTAAGGGTAGCGATGGGCCCAGTGGTGTATGGTGGGTTTGGATGCAGCGGTGGTCTGTCCGAAGGAGCTCGGAAGTGTGGCTGAAGGTGATGTTGCTGCTGGCGGAGAAGATGGGGTTGAGCGTGTGTCTTGCTGAGTGGGTTGGGGAGGTGACCCGTTGTTTGAGTCTGACAGTGCTGAGGTTCTCCAGCAGGGACGATGTGTTCTTGTCGTTTGGGTTGCCCAGGTGAAATTTGAAGTCGTCGAGGAGGATGTAGTCTGTGGAGGCCAGAGAGTGTGGTACGATGAAGTCAATTATGGAGCTGCTGAAGGGTGGAAAGGGTACTTAGGGTCCGAAGATGAGGGTGCCGCAGAGAGTGATGGTCGGGTTGGCCTGGACCTGGAAGTGGTGGTGCTCCATGTTGGTCAAGTGGTCGTCTGAGTGGTGAGGCAGAGGGTACTTTTGTGTACGATGGGGATTCCTCCATTCGGTTTGTTGATGCAGTCCTTGTGAATGATCTTGTAGCCATCCGGGATGGCGGTGGCGATGTCCAGGGGTCAATGGAGTAGAGTAGGTCCCAGATCTCGAGGGATGCTACAACAGGAGGAAAGGAGGTACAAAGGAGGGACTTAGAAACAAATTAACCAATGAACAAAAAAAATTCAAAAAGATACTCAAAGGAGCCAATTAAGTACATAACCAGAAAATGGGCATGGCGTCAAGCTGATATTCTGAATACAGCATGTCTTGAAGAGACAGTGTAAGCGCTGCCTAAGCGAGACCTAGAAATGTGAAAAAGAATACAACATTCAATAATTCATCACAGAATCTATATGCACAGTGTGGGGATGAAATGTTAGGGAACAGCTGTGAAAGATAAATCAGGGATGAAAGAGATCAGAAATGAAGGGGTGATGGAAAGGGATAAGTAGTGAGACTAAGGCATGAAGAGTAAATAGTGCAAGATGAGGGCTACTGCATGAGGTATGATGAAGAGTAAGATAGGAGAAGTGTAGGATAAGCAGTGAGAGAAGAGAGATAAAGAATGAGTAGCAAAGGTTGAGAGGTGAAGGATGAAAACTGAGGGTTGAGGCCCGAGCAGTGAAAAATGTGAAGAGTGTGGGACAAGAAATTTGGCACAAGAAGTAAGGAGTAAGGCGTAAGCATTGAGGTGTGAGGAAGAAAATAAGAGAATTGAAGGTCTCATGATGAAGAAAGAGAAGTGAAAAATGAGAAATGAGGGGTTAGGGACAGGAAGCAAGAAATGAAGAGCAATGAGGTCAGAATGAGAATTGAGCCAGTGATAATGAGGCACATTTGGCCGAAGAGACAGTGCAAGCGCTGCCTAAGCGAGACCTAGAAATGTGAAAAAGAATACAACACTCAATAATTCATCACAGAACCTATATGCACAGTGTGGGATGAAATGTTAGGGAACAGTTGTGAAAGATAAATCAGGGATGAAAGAGATCAGAAATGAAAGGGTGATGGATAGGGATAAGGAGTGAGACTAAGGCATGAAGAGTAAGTAGTGCAAGATGAGGGCTACTGCATGAGGTATGAGGAGCAAGAGATGAGTAGTGAAAAATGGGAAGTGAGGGATGAGCAAAGGCTGAGAAGTTAAGAAGATAAGACTGAAGAGTAAGAATACAAAACCAAGGATAAAGGGTGAGGGATGAGGAGTAAGGGATGAGAGTTAAAGAGAGAGAAATTGTGAGTGAGAGATTAAGTCAGAGATGTGAGAGGTTATTGAGGGACAAGGGGTAATGAGTGAGGAGTAAATGATGAAGAGTAAGAGAGGAGAAGTGTAGGATAAGCAGTGAGAGAAGAGAGATAAAGAATGAGTAGCAAAGGTTGAGAGGTGAAGGATGAAGACTGAGCGTTGAGGCCCGAGCAGTGAAAAATGTGAAGAGTGTGGTACAAGAAATCTGGCACAAGAAGTAAGGAGTAAGGCGTAAGCGTTGAGGTATGAGGAAGAAAATAAGAGAAGTGAAGGTCTCATGATGAAGAAAGAGAAGTGAAAAATGAGAAATGAAGGGTTAGGGACAGGAAGCAAGAAATAAAGAGCAATGAGGTCAGGGGGTAAACCTAGGGCTTCCCAGGTCCACTTCCCCACTGAGCAGGCTGCCCCGACAAATAACATCTGGACACCTGGTCAACATCATCTAGACACGGTACCAAATCACAGGCAAACAGTATACTTGGTCAAAGTCCCCAAACCCCCCCCTATCCGGGGGTATGAAGGCGGCGAATCACTTTGTAACAAGGACATACATTGGCTGCGTCAGGTCCGGGGCTGTAGGTCCATTATCAGGGAGGATATTATCAGGGCAAAGAGATTATCGGTCCATAACTCCCCGCTTGATTGTATTGAGTTGGAACTTGTAGACGCTAACCTGGCCGAGAATTTAGTGGCCTTGGAATTTCATACTTCTTCCCCTGATTCCTCGTCCATTCAAATTAGGCGTATACCGCTTTACCCTTCTTCCTCTAGTCCATTGTGAGAATAGGGAAACCCCTAGCAACCCGACATCATATCCCATCGCAGGCGCTCCTGGATTACCAGATACAGCAAATAAGTCCACACTTCACATTATCTCCTGGAATGTAGCGGGACTAGAGAAGAAGTTAGCACTCCCTGAATGGAACGCTCGAGTCGGGAAAATACGAAATTTGTCTATTTCAGGAAACCTGGAGCCTGAATCCTCTATATAAGCCAGGCTATTCTACCTATTTTTGCCCGGCCATTAGATCCAAGGGACGTCCATCTGGGGGTCTCCACATATGGGTCAGCACTTCCTTGAATTGGTCAATCTCCTCCCACAATTGCATTTCACATGATATCTTGCATTTAACAGTAGGTGGAGCACCCAATAGACCCACACTGGAGCTTTTTAATATCTACCGCTAGGGGTCCTAAGGGTGCCCTGGGCTCCGCAACTATTTCAGTGCTGGAAAGTATGCTCTCCGGCATCCCCCCGTCTTCCAATATTATTATAGGGGGTGACCTAAATTCTACTTTTGAACCGCTTGGTGAGGAGGACCTTCTTGGCACTGCTGAAGAAGATGCCAAATGGAATATCCCCGCCCTTGCCCTACCCCCTATTAGGAAGTGGTCTCAGAGGGTCATCCAATTAAATGCACTTGTACATGAATTTAATCTTAGAGCAGTAAATGGAAGATCTATCTCAGATCTACATGGGGCGCCTACTTTTAATAGGATCTGCTCCCCATCCAGGATCGATTATATTCTTTTGGATGTCAGACTATGGCGCGATCTGCTAGACATGGAAGTTAAACCTTCCACAGATAGTGACCACAATCCCTTATGTTTAGTACTAAATAACGTCTGGCTGGCATCTGGAATTGAGGCAAATAGCCGACCGATTCTGTCCACTAGAGAAGTTATCCCCACCAACTGTTGCAGACGCCTTAAATGGCCAAGAGTTGCCATGCAGGAACACAAATTGGCAGGCATTAAAGGCATTTTAGATGTTGAGATTAGCAAATTCACAAACCTTGCTAAATCTGCCCCGGTTCAATCTAACTTTCATAAGGCCTATCAAGATTTTGGGCCATATGTAGGTAGGGTCACATTTACCGACTCATAAATACCGAATTTTACCGATTCGGTATTTATGAATTGGTAAATGTGATGTAGGTAATCAATCGGTAATATTTACCGATTCGGAAAGGGTCGGTAATTTAGAATCGGTATTTACCGATTCGGTAATGATGCATACCTTCCCATTGATTCCTATGGGCCAGGAGGCCCATAGGAATGAATGGGAAGCCAGTTACCATTACCGAATCGGTAAATACCGAATCGGTAATGGGGGAGGCAGTATCATGGGTGGCAGGGTGTCACATTGACACCCTGTTGCACCCCTGATTCGTCCATGTGTGCACATGTGGCGCACATACATGCCCTAAGGGCATGTATGTCTGCCACATGGCACTTTGACATCAGCAAAATATCACGTTTTGCCAGGTATTCGGTATTTATCACCAACCTATATTTGGTGGTAAATACCGAATTCTTTTTCCTAGTCATCACTCATTTGAGTGTTACCTACATATCATTTCAGAATTCGGTATTTACCGAATCGGTAAATTTACCGATTCGGTAAATTACCGAATCCTGAAATATGCCCCCTACATAGCAAATGCCTAAATACCGGTCGGTAACGGGATATTTACCGAAAATCGGCCGTTACCGACCGGTATTTGGCTTCCTACATATGGCCCTCTGTCTCTAAACTGAGTGCCTTTTTTATTGTTGGAGGCAATGCTGGTACCAGAGGCACACAGGCAAAGGCTGGTAACCCCTGGTATTCCACCAAATGCAAGGAAAAAAGGGCGGCTCTTATCCTGGAAGTTAGAAAAAAAGATTCTCTGGCAGTCTCTAGAGCTAGGAAGGAATACTCCGAGGCTCAGAGGGAGGCCAAGAAAAGCTGGGATGAGATCCATTGGGATAATTTAAAACATGCTTCCAATGAGAAAGACTCGAAAGGCTTTTGGGACCTTATTAACAAGAGGGCCTGGAGTACTACCCCCCCAATGTCTAACCATATAACTGCCAGCCAATGGCTGTCCCATTTTTCCAAATTGTATTCTGATGATGTCAATTCGCCCCCTTCTCTCGATATGGCTTGCCTTCCCTCTACTGGTGTTCCTGGCTATCACCTAGACTCCTTTGACTTGGGTGAGGTGATGACAGCAATTAAAAGTATAGCCCCAGGCAAAGCGGCGGGTCCAGATGGACTTCCTGGAGATCTGCTTTTGCATTTTTCTGAGACATGGGCAGTACTCATCCTTCTGACCCTGAATCTGATAGCGAAAGGATCACCTATGCCAGATTCTTGGAAAGGCCCCGAGGTGGTCCCCATCTTTAAAAAGGGGAATAGGGAGGACCCTGCCAACTACCGACAGATTAGTTTAATCGATGTGATACAGAAAGGGGTTAGTAGGGTCCTACTAGCCAGGATGGGATCCTGGATGGAAGATAATAATATCCTGTCCCACTTCCAAGCTGGCTTTAGGAACAAGGTGGGAACAATCGATCAGGTCTTCAGATTCTTCATGATCTATTGGAAGACAGTACTTCTGGGAAGGGGCAGTTTGTATCTGGCTTTCATAGATCTGAAGACAGCTTTCGATCTAGTACCACGGGGGAAACTTTGGCATACTTTACAACAACTAGATATCCCCCCTCTGGTCCTTGACATCATCCAGCATCTACACAATGGCAATTATGCCAGAGTAAGATGGGGGTCCCAAGGGCAACTGACTGAGAGAATCGCTGTAAACAGGGGTGTCCGCCAGGGATGTGTACTGGCACCCACCCTGTTCTCTCTCTACATTAACGGGGTGGTTGATTTTTTGCACCAGGATCCGGCCGACGCTCCATCCCTGGCTGGGGAGAAGATCCCGACCCTCCTGTTCGCAGACGATACTCTCTTGATCTCAAAATTACCGGGGGGTCTCCAGAGGCTTTTGAACAGGTTTGGCACTTTTTGCTACTCCCATGGTCTGACAGTTAACACCTCCAAAACCAAGACCATGTGTATTAACCCGTCCAAACGCTTTAAAAACCATTTTACCCTGGATGCTGTCCCGCTGGACAATGTGGAGGGTTTTGATTACCTGGGAATTCGTCTTGCAAAACATATGAACTGGGGCCCCCACCTCGCCAAGATGCTTTTAAATCATAAGAGGACATCTGGCGCCATTTTGAGAGAACAGCGTCTTGCTGGGTGTAGGCCTGTGGCCTCTGTGCTCGCGGTCTATGCTGGCAAAGCGCTTTCATCAGCCCTGTACGGTTCTGAGCTCTGGGGCTTTCAGAATGTTAGCGAACTTGTTACATCGGAAAATAAGTTTATGAGAGATATGCTTTCCTTACCCACCTTGACGCCTCTGAAACCCCTATTTTTTGACCTAGGGAGACATTCACTCCAGGATATTGCACGTTTGCGCCCTCTTCTTTTTTGGGCCCGTATCAAAAGGACTGCCGAATTGTCTCATTATTCGGCAGCTTTTGACGAACTTGTTGCAGCGGACTCTGGGAGTAAGATAAAATGGCTAACAGACCTCCGGAAACTTTTATCCGCCATTGGTCTAAATGAGGCCTGGTGCAGCCAGACCCCACCCACAAAGCAGGTTTTAAAAAAAATATACTGGGAATGGGTACAGATACAGGTCACTCAAAATCCCAGACTGGGGAAATTGGCGGAGGGTTTCTTCCAGCATAAATCCACCTGCACATTGGAACCTTATCTGGATTTTATCCAGATTCCCAGACATAGGGTACTATATATGAAGTTGAGATTTGGGACTCTCCCGATTAACAGCTTTGCTGCATGCTGGAAAGGGCCAACCTCGTCACCTTCACCCTGTCTGGGTTGTGCTTAACATAATGAGTCGATTGCACATTTTTTGTTCGCCTGTCCGGCGTAAAGGCTTCCCAGAAAGAGGTGGTTAAAGCCGGTCTGCCAATTACTGGGCCCAATGAGTCATCGCCATGCTCTCCGCATTCTATGCACAGATACCTCCTCCCTTACCCTGATATGCAGGGTGGCTAAATTCTTGGGCTCTGCCTGGCTAATCAGAAGTAAGATTCTGGCTAGGAAGCCTTCTTGTTTAATTAGTGCAGACATTAACTGTGATTAGCGCCCACCCAGCTAGGGTTTGGGAGTGGGCCCCCCGTTTATATAGGGTTCCAGCCCATACACTTAGTTTTAGATTTTTTAAGGTTTTTATAAATAAATTATGAACTAAAACATATATCGGTAATTGTATTTGTATAAGCTGTGTTAGATGACGGTTTAATTACTTTTTAAATTTTACCTTGTAAATAAGTGCTTATTTTTATTCGAAAATGTACTGCTTTTATGATATTTTTATATCGAATAAAGCTTATACTACCTACCTAATACTACCGAATTGAGCAATGGGATATGAAGATTGAGGGATGAGTAATCTTAAGTAAGGCATAGACAATAAAGAGGTGAAAATGAAAAGAATGTGCAGTGAGAGATGAGGAATGAGAGATAAAGAGTGGGGTATGAGGTGTGAAAGTAGAAGAGTGTGGGATGGGGTGAGGTACTAGAACTGATAAATAAGAATTGAATGGTGACAAGTGGAGAATGGAGCTGAAGGAGAGAAGTTGGATGAATGAGGGGTGATCATTGAGTCATGTGGACAAAGGAAATTGGAGATACGGATGAGTGATAAGGAATGAGGAATAAAAACAGAGGCGTGTGGCGTGAGGTATTAGATTGCCCTAAAATAGACAGGGTGGTGAATATTTTATGACATCATCATTTGTCAATTGCACTTAGCACGCAAAGCGAAAAGAAAAGGTTAAATCCAAGAGATATAGAATGAGTGATTAGGGGTAAAAGGTGAGGAAGAATGAAGGGAGCATGTGTCATGCCTGCCGATTACAACCCACGGACGAACGAGCTCCCCTCCAAGATGGCCGCCCACTACTGCGCAGGCGCAACGAGGTCAGGCAGGTTGAAAAGCCTGACTTCCGGTGAGCTCGGAGCTTCGCGTTCAGGTGTTTGCTCCTCAGGCTGTTGCGGTATTCTGCCAAGACGTTCTGATTTATCCTGGACTATTCCGTAGCCGTACTTTGTCCTTGCTCTTTGACCCGTTGCAATCCGTTTCCCATCAGAGGCTTCAACTGTTACTTCTGGTCCCCCCAAGCCTCTCCGTCAGAGCTCTGACACCCGAGCCTTGTTCCTCTCGCTCGGGGCATTTTTCCCTCTAACGCGCCGCAGGCGCTTTTTCTCCTTACTCCCGGTCTTAACAGACAGTAGCGGGTAGCGGTGTGCTCCGCCCACCTTACCGGATTTGTATCCCGTGGGCCGGCCGAGTTTAACCGCTCTCACTCCCCCCAGTGTCAAAATCCCTTCAGATTCCGTCTTTCCTTCACCTGGACCCTTATTTCAAGCCAAGCATTCTCCAGTCCAGTAGTATCCTGCAGTATTCCTCGCACTAAGGTCCTGGTTTTGGATTGGATCCTCCGTTTCGGCTGGCAGTGGTTTCCCTGAATCCGTTCAAAGTCCTGTTCCTGCTAAACCAAGGTACTGTGCAGGGGTAGTTTGAGGGTGTAACAGTCACATGTAGGAAGTACTACTTATCCCGGTATTGTTTGTCTTTTATGATATCTTAGAGAAAGACGCTGTAACACAAGATGGTTTGTCTTGCTTCGCACCAGCGCCTGTACTGGTAGCCTCCTTAAGATTCTACCTTGCAACCATCACTATTCCCTCGCTAGGTAGGCTTCCTGCTATTCTGTCCCTCATTACAGTAGGGGTGGGGGGAGGATCAAAAGTGCATTCACATTATTCATTTAGTCTCTGTGCCTTTCTAGATTTCCACGGTCCCCAGACCACAGCTGAGAGGAAGACTGCAGTTCTCTGGATGCTACCCCTCTTTCCTTGTTTTGTCTCCCCTCTTTCCCTTCTTACCTGTGTATTCTAGGGTTTGATAGATACACGGTGTGAGAGTGGAAAGTTGGGAATTAGCAACAGCATTGTGGGAACTCGGTGGCGCTCCTGCAGAACCTTATCCGGTAAGAACCTGACAGCATGAGGGAAGAAGGATGAGGTTCCAGAGCTTCTGGAGCCTTGGATTGTTGTTAAGGACACACTGGACCCACAAAAGGACCTTCTTGGAAGAAGATTCAGAAGTTTGAGATCATTTGGAGCATTTTTGTCAAAAACCTCCATAACTTGACCGGCCTGTCGTCGAGAGCCAAGCTGGCGACGTCAAACCGTGACTCGCCCTCGTTATCATAGTGTGGCCTTGGATAGTTCTCCTGCCCTTACTAATGGAGAGCATAGTCAGGCAGAACCGTTCCTGTCAGGGGCTGGTCACTCCATCCCATCCATGGCATCAAAACGATTAGAGGTGGGAACTGTAAAACCAACAGGCCTCATCACATGCTCAATGGGAGTCCTTACAGGACCAATGCGAAGACATGACCTTTTTTTGGGCAAAATTATCACATTCCCTAACACAAGATGGTTTATAAAAATACCCCAGCTGGAATACCCCAATCACAGACTCTCTTCTGAGTCAGGGAAACAGGCCAAATAACCTCTGCACTACCTGGGGGGATCTGAAGTTTATAATTATACAATTACTACAATGATCCTTGGATCCCGACCCCAATCCTACCACTCTCCATGTGAGCAAAATCTCAGTAGCCATGTAATAGGGGAACTTCCTCTGTTGGATCAGCCAATTTAAACATGTATTAATCAACTCATCCTGACCCTCCTTCTAATTCATTGATTCACATTCAACTCAGGAACTCCTACCAAAACAAGTACTTATGGGCAAGATACTGTGTTGAGATCTGTCACTGGTTGTCTCAGTATGGATTCTGGGGTATTTAGCATTGGTGGCTGTATCCCCGCAGCGCCAGTGTTTTTTGTTTTTTTTGGCAGATTTATATAGCGCAAACTCGACCCAAAGGTATTGGAGTGCTTTACATGAGATCCAGTTACATGCACAAGGACACATTTAGGTTTTTGGTAGGCGCGGTGAGATTAAGTGATTTGCCCAGAATCACAGGATTTGGAGTCGACCCCGAGGCTCGAACCTTGGTTTCCCAGCTCCAAGGTCGGCAGGCCAGCCGTGAGACCACGCCCTCTCCCCTAAAGGACAACGAGGCCTTATTAACTCCTAACGCTTTTGATGTGTGCAAAGTACCCGCAACCTCAGTCTGTTTACCATGGCTAATTACAGCATCTCTAGGTAAAGTGGCTGTGTGGCTGGTGCTAGAGTCCTTAACCAGTTTGAGTTGGCAGTTGGAGGTCATAACCTGGGCACCACCCTCTGCTACTGGTATTGGACATACAACTTGCTTTTGTTGGGATAAAACGCAATTGAGACCACTTTCGATGGCCTCCAACCACACTGTCAATGAGGAGAGTTCTTTATGCAGATATTCTTTAATTTTTCTGAAACAGGACTCCATGAGGTCCATAGCCCAAGGATGTGTAAGCATGGTCCCCTCTAGGCTGGAATTATAAGGGTCAATAATGTTCGAGTCAGCATATGGGCTAGCAGGGGCTAGAGGAAACTGAAATGGGTGCTGCTGTTTTGGTCGTTTGGTGGCTCAAGAAGGTCGAGGTGTAACTTTCAGGCATGCCCCTGTTGGATTAGGGGCGAAATGGGCCTCCTTATCACTGGCTTGGTTGTTGCCCAACCCCAAATGGTCCACTGCACTATTTGTAATAGTTGGGCTGTGTTGGACTTGGCCCTTTTTGCAGGGTCATCCCTAAACTTTTTGCCTTCCTCCTGTATTTTTTCTGACCTGTTGTTGGCTGTTTTATGACTCTGGGCACCTTACCACTGCTGACCAGTGCTAAGGGGCATATGCTCTCCCTATGGTAAAATGTATACATTGATTGGTGTCCATGATTGGTTTATCGGATTCACTGTCAGTCCCCAGTAAAGTGCACCAGGGGTGCCAGGGCTTGCGAATGCCAATGCTGCTGGTGGGCTTGCAGCGCTGGTTGCGCCACCCACAGAAGGCGGCCTTGTAAAATGTGTCTAGGGTCTGCCACCGCAGACCCTGTGCGCGGTCCGGGACCGTCGCGCTGACTGTGCAAGTGCCCCCACTTGCCAGTCCCTAAACCTTCCCTTACCTACATATTAGCCACCCCTCTGGTAGGCCCAAGGGCAGGGTGCATTGTAGGCATAAGGTAGGACATGCCCTGATGTGTGTGGCATGTCTTAGTAGTGAATTACAGCCCTTTCCGTTTTTCACTATTGAAGGCTACCTGCTCTCCATAGGCCAGAATGGGCTGCTGGAGTCGCTACACGCTGTGACCCCAGTGGACTCATAGAGCATGGTAGAATGCCAAGTTTAGTATGCCTGAACTCAGAATAATAAAATACTTCTTGTAGCCAAGTTTATTTTAATATCCTGGGTTTGTAAATACTACTTTTAGAAAGTTAGTATTTACTGACCTGACCATCTCAGTCCGCCTCTGCTGTGTGTGTGTGTTCTGCCTAGCAACAGTAAGGAGCAGGGTTGGGGAATCCCCAGAGACAGGTTGGCTGCCAGGTGGTGGGTAGAGAGGTGACACCTGGATGGGTGGGAGGAGTACACCTTGACTCTTGAATAGACCTGTGCTCTGCCACCACAAAGCCGCCGCCGCCCCCTGTGGAGCGGCTGATGTCTCTGCCCTGCTGCTGAAAGGAAAGAGCAGAGTCACCATAACAAAGTGCTCCAGAACTGGACTGAGCCAGGCCCAGGCCCCCTGGCGCTAAAGAACAAAAGAATCACGGTATAAAAGTAGGAGCCTAGCTCCTAAGAAATCAGAATCCTGTTTACCACAAAGAACCTCTGCCCGACTAGAAGGAGAAGAAGACGCTGGAGGAGCTGGCCTGCTGCTTGCCTTGCTGAGAAAGGAGAGAAAGAGACTTACTGAAAAGACTTTGCTACTTTGTGCTTGAACATTCTCCAAGGGCTTGATCTGAGCTTGCCCCCTGAACTGAACCCCAGGACCAGTGGGTTCTCTGTGCTTTTGCTCGTCCTCCAATTCGAGCCGTGTGTGCATCCCGCTGGAAAGAGACTGCGCCCCTCATCGCCCCTCCTAGGGCCGTGACACTCAGAAGCTTGCCTGCCTCAAACCCGTGAGAGCCCCGCTCCGTCCAGAGCCGCTCTCTGTCCCCGGGCCAGGCCGCCTGCATCCCTGTCACCGCCTGCTACTGGAGCGCGCTGACCGCGCTATCACCCCTCCCGCCGGAAGCCGTCCGACGACTGTGATCTACGCCGGGTCATCCAGCTGCACTGACCGTGCCCTGCGACCCCGCTTCGCTATCCCCGGACATCTCAGGCCGAGCCGCCTCCGCTGTGGAGACCCTCCGGCACCGCCGTGCTAAAGGGTCGCTGGCCGCGCCTGCCTACGTGCCCACACCTGCTGATTGAGGACCCAAGAACACTTCCCAAGCTGAGAGTCGCACCGACCTGTGCCGACTCTCCACATCACGAAAGAAGTTCCAGTATCGGGCTCGGGGCCCGCAACGCCTTATTTCCCCGTTTGCAGGAGCCGATCTCTGTGAGTACTGGAACCACAAGTAACATTTGCAAGAGACTACAAAGTATCCATTTGAAGCTACGAACAAAGAACATTTGCCTGCTTTATAACCTGGTGGCATAGCGAAAACGTCATTGGTCTTGTGATAAGTTTACTGAGATATATATACCTATTTTTACATAAAGAAGCGTATTTTTCTATATATCCAAGTCTGGTGTCCGTTTCTGGGGGGATTGATGTATTTACTGTGTGTATGATTGTAAGTGCTTAACCAACAACGCCTGAGGAATCGCCTTGGCTGCTCACGCCACGCACCTAGAGGGTGAGCAAGGGTCATTCGCGAGGGGTTATCCTGCGCCCTGACGTGGAGGAGAGGGTTCCTGCTTGACACAAGGGCAACCTTGCGCCAACCAGAGATCCCCGACTCTAACATTGTTGGCAGCGGGTGGGATTTCGGATTTGCATTTGTAATTTGCATACAGTGAATTATTAATCACCAGATAGTGAGAGCAGACCAAGTAACGCAGCCACAGGTTTTCATTTGTGAACTTTGTTGAGACATCTGCCATTACTGCAACCATGCCTGGCTCACTCTCTGCTGGAAGAGCGCTCTCTGTGATTTCTGGAATAGATGAGGTGGATTGGGAGAGACTGGAAGGCTACACGATGGAGCAATTGAAAGGCTACAGTGTAAAATTCCGAGTTCCCCATGCTGGATTCAAGAGGAAGACCCAGTACACCAAGGCGTTGAGAGCCTGGAAGGAGTCACGAGACCCACGGAATGCGGGGGACATCGTTCCACCCGACAACCTTGAGGAGCCCAGCAGAGTCCGGTCGCCAGAGGAGCTGGCAGACAGGGCAGCAGACAGGGGGCATGCAATGGAGATGGCAAAGTTGGCAGGACAAATGGAAATGGAGAAGCAGAAGTTGGCCTTGGGGGTACAACGACGCCAAATGGATCATGATCTAAAAATGAGGGAGTTGGATCGCAAGATCAAGAGTTTAGACCGCTCTCCCTCTGGTGGCAGCAATATTGAGTTTTACAGTGCTGAGAGAGTAGTACGCACACCCAGAGATGTGACGCCTGACTTGAAGGAGAGGGTTAACATACACCAGGAGGTTCAAGGGCATGAGGTAGCTCCAGTAGTGCGCAGTATCCCTGAAGGGAATAGGGTAACTGGCGCAGGGGTTCATAGTCCTAGTGGAGGGAGGGACACTCTACTGACTCTAGCTGAGAGGTACAGGGAGAGGGGTTCCCCCAAAATTGAAGTCCTGGTGGGTGAGTGTGAAGACCGCCCAGAAGAGTGTGGGTTGTGGGAAAGAGACAGTCAGATACTGTCTTGCCAGTCTCAGGAGAGTGGTGTGGAGTACGTGTGTGAGGCACTGGATGGTAAGGTGAAGGATAGTTTGGTTAACCCTGCTAGGGGGCTGTGTGATCCAATTGTGGGAGAGCATATTGTAAGTCTCTGTTTTCCAGAGCTATGCCAACACCTGTTGGAGAGTGAGTTCTCTGACCGCAGAGAGCTCACATTGGAGGCAGACCTTTTGGTGGATTCCAGAGGGTCTGGAGAGGCATTGGGGAGTGACCCTGTGGGGAGAGGCTCAGGTATCTTCCAACCCAGAGTGGTGGAAGTGGTGCAGAGTAGCCCAGCTAGGTCCCCTGGTAGTGGGAGGGGTGTAGGGGCTCACGTCCTGTCTCAGTGGAGAAGGAGTGAGTGTGGGGCTGCGTGCCCCCAGGTGCCCGAAACCCAGTCTCAGAGCCTGGATGGTTCTTTAAGGGAACACCAGGCGAGGAGCCTAGGCTGTCCTGATGGGCTGCCCGTTGAGGGGGATCCCCTAGTGTCTGGTGAGCTGGGAGTGTCTGTAAGCAGGCCTCCATCAGTTCTGGTGCGTGGCAGTACCGCTCCAGTTGGGACGGTGCAGAGGTCCAGATTGAGGGGTGAGAGGGGGAAAGAGTCCCCAGTGGAAGAACCAGTGGGTCAGGGGCCAGCCAGAAGGGCTGCGTCACCCGTGAGTGACCATGGTGACACCACTTCTGTCCTGGGGGATCTTCAGACACTGTCAGATGGACAGGGGTCGGGAGATCAGCGCCAGGCAGACTGTCACACGACACATGAGTTATGTGTCACCCTCAGGGGGAGCATGCGTGCTCCCCGGGAAGTCCTGGTGCGCCAGGCGAGAGTTCAACTGCATGGGTTGGTCCCAGGGTTGGGAAGCCAGGTTCAGGTGTTGTCTGACCTGGAGGGTGGGACTACTGTAATCAGTGTCCTGACCCATGTTGCTTCTGGGGGTACCACGCCAGTTGGGAGTGGGCAGTACTCTGGAAGGGGGTGCAGAGGGAGGGAGTCCTCGCCTCTGACCCCGGCTCAACTGAAGGGTTTAGACCCTAGGTCGGAGGGCCAGGTTCAGGGTGTCCCCCCTGACCTGGACGCCCAGTTGCAGGATAGAACACCTGAACTGGTGGGCGAATTGCGCAGGACACCTGCCCCAGGTGCCCTGGCAATTCTGGAAGGGGGTACCACTCCAGGTGGGAGGGTACAGAGCCCCAAGGAGAAGGACCGGGTGTGGGAGAGGCCACCCCAGTCTGGGGTCCAGCTGCCGGGTACAGTCCTGGGGCTGGTGGGTCAGTGCCAGGATGTCATACCTGACCTGTCAAGGGGGAGGATGGACAAAGGGTGCCAAGCACCTGGGGCTACTGCCCCCCGCCCCCTGGCGCCACAGAGGATTGAGAGCCCTAAGAGGCATACGGCCTGGGTCTCATCCCTGACTACTGTCAGTGGCCACTGTAGCATTTTGCTGTCTGTCTGTTGGGACACACCTGTGGGCCAGTTAAGGTTAGGTGCTGCACAGGTGGTGTCCACAGGTGAGGAGAAGGGTTCCCCATGGATTGGCTTGGTGGGCCCTGAGAGTATGGACAGAGGGAGTCCCATAGGTTCAGATTGGCGTAGAAATGGAGTCTGCCCCTGCAGTTGCGGGCCAGGTCCTTGTTCTATCGCCCCAAGCAGGGAAGACCATCACGGTTGTGATTGGTCTACCCTGCGTTTTGGCTGGAAGGGGGTTGTGTTGGACTTGGCCCTTTTTGCAGGGTCATCCCTAAACTTTTTGCCTTCCTCCTGTATTTTTTCTGACCTGTTGTTGGCTGTTTTATGACTCTGGGCACCTTACCACTGCTGACCAGTGCTAAGGTGCATATGCTCTCCCTATGGTAAAATGTATACATTGATTGGTGTCCATGATTGGTTTATCGGATTCACTGTCAGTCCCCAGTAAAGTGCACCAGGGGTGCCAGGGCTTGCGAATGCCAATGCTGCTGGTAGGCTTGCAGCGCTGGTTGCGCCACCCACAGAAGGCGGCCTTGTAAAATGTGTCTAGGGTCTGCCACCGCAGACCCTGTGCGCGGTCCGGGACCGTCGCGCTGACTGTGCAAGTGCCCCCACTTGCCAGTCCCTAAACCTTCCCTTACCTACATATTAGCCACCCCTCTGGTAGGCCCAAGGGCAGGGTGCATTGTAGGCATAAGGTAGGACATGCCCTGATGTGTGTGGCATGTCTTAGTAGTGAATTACAGCCCTTTCCGTTTTTCACTATTGAAGGCTACCTGCTCTCCATAGGCCAGAATGGGCTGCTGGAGTCGCTACACGCTGTGACCCCAGTGGACTCATAGAGCATGGTAGAATGCCAAGTTTAGTATGCCTGAACTCAGAATAATAAAATACTTCTTGTAGCCAAGTTTATTTTAATATCCTGGGTTTGTAAATACTACTTTTAGAAAGTTAGTATTTACTGACCTGACCATCTCAGTCCGCCTCTGCTGTGTGTGTGTGTTCTGCCTAGCAACAGTAAGGAGCAGGGTTGGGGAATCCCCAGAGACAGGTTGGCTGCCAGGTGGTGGGTAGAGAGGTGACACCTGGATGGGTGGGAGGAGTACACCTTGACTCTTGAATAGACCTGTGCTCTGCCACCACAAAGCCGCCGCCGCCCCCTGTGGAGCGGCTGATGTCTCTGCCCTGCTGCTGAAAGGAAAGAGCAGAGTCACCATAACAAAGTGCTCCAGAACTGGACTGAGCCAGGCCCAGGCCCCCTGGCGCTAAAGAACAAAAGAATCACGGTATAAAAGTAGGAGCCTAGCTCCTAAGAAATCAGAATCCTGTTTACCACAAAGAACCTCTGCCCGACTAGAAGGAGAAGAAGACGCTGGAGGAGCTGGCCTGCTGCTTGCCTTGCTGAGAAAGGAGAGGAAGAGACTTACTGAAAAGACTTTGCTACTTTGTGCTTGAACATTCTCCAAGGGCTTGATCTGAGCTTGCCCCCTGAACTGAACCCCAGGACCAGTGGGTTCTCTGTGCTTTTGCTCGTCCTCCAATTCGAGCCGTGTGTGCATCCCGCTGGAAAGAGACTGCGCCCCTCATCGCCCCTCCTAGGGCCGTGACACTCAGAAGCTTGCCTGCCTCAAACCCGTGAGAGCCCCGCTCTGTCCAGAGCCGCTCTCTGTCCCCGGGCCAGGCCGCCTGCATCCCTGTCACCGCCTGCTACTGGAGCGCGCTGACCGCGCTATCACCCCTCCCGCCGGAAGCCATCCGACGACTGTGATCTACGCCGGGTCATCCAGCTGCACTGACCGTGCCCTGCGACCCCGCTTCGCTATCCCCGGACATCTCAGGCCGCGCCGCCCCCGCTGTGGAGAACCTACGGCACCGCCGTGCTAAAGGGTCGCTGGCCGCGCCTGCCTACGTGCCCACACCTGCTGATTGAGGACCCAAGAACACTTCCCAAGCTAAGAGTCGCACCGACCTGTGCCGACTCTCCACATCACGAAAGAAGTTCCAGTATCGGGCTCGGGGCCCGCAACGCCTTATTTCCCCGTTTGCAGGAGCCGATCTCTGTGAGTACTGGAACCACAAGTAACATTTGCAAGAGACTACAAAGTATCCATTTGAAGCTACGAATAAAGAACATTTGCCTGCTTTATAACCTGGTGGCATAGCGAAAACGTTATTGGTCTTGTGATAAGTCTACTGAGATATATATACCTATTTTTACATAAAGAAGCGTATTTTTCTATATATCCAAGTCTGGTGTCCGTTTCTGGGGGGATTGATGTATTTACTGTGTGTATGATTGTAAGTGCTTAACCAACAACGCCTGAGGAATCGCCTTGGCTGCTCACGCCACGCACCTAGAGGGTGAGCAAGGGTCATTCGCGAGGGGTTATCCTGCGCCCTGACGTGGAGGAGAGGGTTCCTGCTTGACACAAGGGCAACCTTGCGCCAACCAGAGATCCCCGACTCTAACAGGCTGTATAATAAGGAGCCGTCCAAGCTTGAATCATTTGGGATTCCCAGAGACAATGTCCTCTCAGGGAGGGCTATTTCTGTGGAAATGATCCCCATAGCCCTCTGCAATATTTTATCGATGCTGCCATTCTTAGAGGGAGAAGGGGGTTTCGCCTCAACCTCCTGGGGTTTGCGTTTGCCCATTGTAATTTGGCATTCTCAAAACCTCAAGATAACCAGAGGCAGTATCCAAAGAATAGCAACCAGGGTAGAGCTATACCCAAACACGTTAACCGATCCACACTATTCAGCTCTCCAGTACAATAATAGAGAGCACTCACCCCAGGATCACGATGTTAGAGGGTGGTCACAGCCTCCTCCGGGCTTCGACGGGCATAGGACATGTCCGTCCGCGGCCCGGGCTGCGGGAGTGTGGGGATTGCTTTAAGCGCTAGATAGGATCCTACCCCTGGCCGCCGATGCAGTTGTGTGTCTCCTGGAGCGATGGCAGCTAGGGCATGGAGTCCAGAAAGTGTAAAATGGGGGAGGAATGAAGTCATTATGGAACTGTGTATACACACTGATTCCAGGACAATAGCTCCAAATGTAAAAGTATCTGAAGTGCCAACTTGGCCCCATTTCAGCTTTGATGAATGCCACTATGCTTTGGAGGTGCCATCCTGATGTGTGAAAAGAAGAATCTGAGAAAAGAAGGATACTGCTGGGCTGTTAATCTATTAAAATATATGCTGCCCATGTGTTAAGGTGCTGTCTTTTACTGTAGGCAAGGGTACTGTTTTGTATAGAGTTGATATAACACAAAAGCTAATTTAAAAATAATTTACAAAAATTAACATTACAGAATGGTTTAAGTATAAGAAATCTTGAAATTGATATAAATAACAGTGAGGCAAATAACACTGTTCTTGAAACGAATATGAGCATCACTGAAATAGGATATGAATCACATTGTGTTGCAGAGAATGCTGAATGAACTGGATAAGGATGTGAATGAATTTGATATGGTGAATTGTGTGTATATCACATACTGAAAAGCATGTGACACTGACAGCCAATCACAGTGGTATCCTCTGACGCCATTTTTTCTACCCGATTTCTGCCATTTTTCGGGTTTGAGTGAGTGCAGGGGCAGCGCGAGGAATTGCTCTTCACCAACCAGTCTGTGCCAGCCCTCAATTGACACTCAGGTCTTCATTTAGAGACTTGGGCTGTATACTACTGCATAGGCATTGCCTAGAGTGGTGTTACTAGGCAAGCCCTCCCTCCACATTCAATTTTTACCGCACACAGTGGGTCTTGCGTCCTTGTGTTGCTTTGGCTTGCCTGGGGTTCGCCACTCCCCCTTATTATATCACTGTCCGTCCCTCAAAGTTTACAGTGTCCCTTTTTCTGCTCAGACAGTGCATATTTGCTCCATTTTTCCTCTGGTGGGTATATCATTCACTTCTAATGTGGCATTATGTCTGACTACTACTATGATGAGGAATACTTTGATGAGGGCCCTTCCGGGTCATTGGAGCATGAGCTGGTCGAGGCTCTTGATGTGGGAGTCCAGCCCTCCATTAATAAAGCCATGGTCAGGGCTATTGAACCTTTAAAACGACATTTGTGTATCTATGCCCTGCAACAGGGCTGGCTTCCCGGGTCTACGTCCCGTTCTACATCTGGCGGAAAGGGTTCCAAGAATCCATATTCGGACTTTGCCAAATTGGCTAAAGCCTTCTCTACTGACCATTTCTCATGGCTCTTCAACCAACGACACTTCTTCTAGCTCGCCTCTCAGAGATGATGGTAATTCCTCCTCTGATACGGTGTCTGAGCCGGAGGCTTCTCCTCCCCCAGCTAAGAGGCAATGCAAAGAACGTTTTGTTGATGCTCCTACCCATCCTAATTTACTTACTTTTGATCCCACTGCGATTGTCCACACTATCTCCTCCTCATGGCTCCCCTCTACTGAGGTTGCTGAGTATGTGCAGTCGCATATGCGTCAAGCCTTTCCTCAGGATGTCAGAGCGCGATTGATTTAGCGGACAAAGTGGCAGACACTCCGGAAGTGGATCCATCCATGCTCACCTATCTAAAGAAATACACGAAAAATCCTAAAAAAGGAATCGATCGTGCATGGAGGTCCTGTTAGGATAAACTACTTGATTTGATCGGTCCCCTTCCCAAAATATTGGATTTGGGTTTCAAATCTAAAGCTTCGGGGCAAATTATTGATCCTAATGATCTGATCGGATGGGCTCAGCGAGCCATCTGTCAGTTGGGCAATGCCAATTGTGCCATGTCCTGCGAGCGCCGCCGCTCTATTCTTTTGAAAATCGACCCTTAGTCGCAGGACACTCCCGCACCGCACGGCCCAGCTGTGACGGTGCCCTCTCCTCGCTGCTGCCCCCAGCCTCGCTCCCCACGCAGGTCCGCCCTCCTCGGCGGCCTGCCCTGCCACATAGCACCGCTCGCACTCTGTGAGCGCTCCCCCCCCGGGCCGGCTCCGCCGTCCTCGGTAGGACTCGGCTGCGCGTGTCACTGTATTTTACTGCTGTCTGTGATCGTGTTTATTTTCCTTTTCCCTCAGTATTGTTTTTTGCCTCCTTTGCTGTGTGTACCCCTGGTTGTCCCCCCGCTCCCGCTTCCCGCTGCCGTTCACGCGGCCACGCCCTCTTCCTTTCTGTGCCCTCCCCGCTCCCGCCTCCCAGCTGCCCTCCCGCCCACTGGTCCTTAAATAGGGACCGCACGGCGCAGTCCAGCGTGACCTGCTCGCAGGACACTCCCGCGCCGCACGGCCCAGCTGTGATGGTGCCCTCTCCTCGCTGCTGCCCCCAGCCTCGCTCCCCACGCAGGTCCGCCCTCCTCGGCGGCCTGCCCTGCCACATAGCACCGCTCGCACTCTGTGAGCGCTCCCCCCCCCTGGGCCGGCTCCGCCGTCCTCGGTAGGACTCGGCTGCCCGTGTCACTGTATTTTACTGCTGTCTGTGATCGTGTTTATTTTCCTTTTCCCTCAGTATTGTTTTTTGCCTCCTTTGCTGTGTGTACCCCTGGTTGTCCCCCCGCCCCGCTCCCGCTTCCCGCCGCCGTTCACGTGGCCAGGCCCTCTTCCTTTCTGTGCCCTCCCTGCTCCATCCTCCCAGCTGCCCTCCCGCGCTCCGCCCCCCCACTCTCCACACATGGCAGAGTGGCCAACGCGCAGCGGGCGCGCCGATTGCGCGCCGAAGGTGCGCCAAAGGTAAGCCCGTCTGCGCCCGTCCGCGCCTGGACCGCGCCCAGTGCCAGGACCCCTGGCCCCCGCAGACCCCAGCCCACCCGCCGGACGCAAGACGCCGCCACCCTCAACGCACTCAACACCGGCCGAATCCCGGGATGCCACCGAGCCACCCCGAGACGAACCCACGGACCCTTCAGCTGCCACGCCTGCAAGTTCACCTGCATCCGGACCTGCCCCGCACCAGCACCCGCCAAGCCGAACACCAGCAGCAACCACCTCAAGTGCATCCTACTCAACACCCGCTCCGTCCACAGACACGCCATCGAGCTCTGGAACCTCCTCGACACCACAGCTCCTGACGTCGCCTTCCTCACGGAAACCTGGATGAACGACTCCTCAGCGCCCGACATCGCCATCGCCATCCCAGAGGGTTACAAGATCACCCGAAGAGACCGCGGCAACCAGACTGGAGGAGGGATCGCCATCATCTACAGGGACACCATCCGCATCACGACCAACACCGACGACACCCTGACAACCGCCGAACACCTGCACTTCCAGATCCACACGGACCCCAAAACCACCCTCAGAGGCACCCTCATCTACCGACCCCCGGGACCACGCACACAATTCAGCGAAGACATCGCCGACTTCATCAGCCCGCACGCCCTCCCCTCCGCTGACTACATCCTCCTGGGGGACATCAACTTCCACCTGGAGAACAACAACGACCGCAACACCACCACCCGACGAACTCAAGAGCTCCAAGAAGAACTGCCGAGCCCTCGAGAAAGCCTGGAGAAGGGAGCCAACACCGGACAACATGACCACCCTCAAGCTCGCCACCCGGAAGCACCATCAACTGATCCACGCCACCAAGAAAACAGCATTCAAGGACCGGCTGGACAACAACGCGCACAACTGCAAGGAACTCTTCAACATCGTGAAAGAGCTCTCCAACCCCAACGCCGGAAACAACGACATCACCCCGTCACAAGACCTCTGCAACTCCCTCGCCTCCTACTTCCACAACAAGATCGCTGACATACACAACAGCTTCAGCCCACAAACAACGCTCCCCACGACCGCACCAACGCCCCCCACCACCACCCTCAGCGCCTGGACCCAGATCAACACAGAAGACACCATCTGCACGATGAACTCTATCCACTCCGGATCTCCGACCGACCCCTGCCCCCACCACGTCTTCAACAAGGCCGACGCTGTCATCGCACCCCACCTGCGGGACATCATCAACACCTCCTTCGACACCGCCACCTTCCCTGAGAGCTGGAAGCACGCCGAACTCAGCGCTATACTAAAGAAACCAACAGCGGACCCCACCGAACTCAAGAATTACCGCCCCATCTCGCTCCTCCCGTTTCCAGCCAAAGTCATCGAGAAGACCGTCAACAAGCAGCTGGCCGCCTTCCTCGAGACGAATGGATCCCTCGACCCCTCACAGTCTGACATCCGAGCCCTGCTGGACAACGGTGAAACAGCGGCCCTCATCCTCCTAGACCTCTCCTCGGCGTTCGACACTGTTTGCCACCGCACCCTAGTGCAGCGCCTCAGCAACATCGGAATCCAGGAGAAGGCACTGGAGTGGATCATCTCCTTCCTCGCTGGAAGGACACAGAGAGTCCGCCTACCACCGTTCAGATTTGCAGCCACGGAAGTCATCTGCGGCGTTCCCCAGGGCTCCTCGCTCAGCCCCACCCTCTTCAACGTCTACATGAGCCCCCTTGCGGCCATCGCACGCCAACACAACCTCAACATCATCTCCTACGCCGACGACACCCAGCTGATCCTCTCCCTGACCAACGACCCCGCCGCCGCCAGAACCAACCTCCTCGAAGGGATGAAAGACGTAGCCGAGTGGATGACGACCAGCCGCCTGAAACTGAACTCAGACAAGACGGAAGTCCTCATCCTGGGCTCCTCGCCCTCCGCCTGGGACGACTCCTGGTGGCCCCCCGCCCTGGGCACCGCACCGAAACCGACAGACCACGCACGCAACCTGGGCTTCATCCTGGACCCCTCCCTCTCCATGACCAGACAAGTCAACGCCGTCTCTGCGTCCTGTTTCAACATCCTGCGCATGCTACGGAAGATCTTCCGGTGGATCCCCACCGAGACCAGGAAGACGGTCACCCAGGCACTCGTCACCAGCCGACTGGACTACGGCAACGCCCTCTACGCTGGAACCACCGCCAAGCTCCAGAAGAGACTCCAGCAGATCCAGAACGCCTCAGCCAGACTCATCCTCGACATCCCCCTACGCAGCCACATCTCCGGACATCTGAGAGACCTGCACTGGCTCCCCGTCAACAAGAGAATCACCTTCCGTCTCCTCACCCACGCACACAACGCCCTACACGACCAAGGCCCGAGCTACCTCAACAACCGCCTCAACTTCTACGCTCCCAAACGCCACCTCCGATCGACCAACCACGCCCTCGCCGCCGTCCCCCGCATCCGAAGAGCGACAACAGGAGGAAGGTCCTTCTCCTACCTGGCCGCCAAGACCTGGAACACCCTCCCGACCGACCTTCGTCTGACCCAAGACCACCTCTCCTTCAGGAAGAAGCTCAAGACCTGGCTGTTCGAGCAGTAGCGGCACCCCACCCCCCCCCCAAGCGCCTTGAGACCCTCCGGGTGAGTAGTGCGCTTTATAAATGCCTTGATTGATTGATTGATTGATTGATTGAGTTAGCAGAATTATCTACCTCTGAGGCAGGCCCTTTGGCACAAGGTCTTCTTTTCGGGCAGACTTTTCTGAAGGAACTGACTAGGTTTGTCGCAACTTTCAGTGGCCTTGACAAGGCACAGGGTTCCCTAAAGCGGGCTCTTCGCCTGGGTTTTGGCTGGGCCGGACGACATCGGGGGGGGTCGTTCGGCCGAGGTTACCAGCAAGGCGCCCAGCGGGGTTATAACTCCCAACGTGGAAAGTATCAGGACTCCAACTCCTCCTCCTCCTTCTATCCAACACGTGGGGCCCGATTCACAGAATTAACTTAAGACAAAATCCTAAACTTACTACTTTTGGTATTCGCAGAATGCACTTTCTACTTTTGGTATTCACAGAATGCACTTACTACTTTTGGTATTCACAGAATGGATTTACGACTACTATCTTTACGTCCGCACTCGGGCTGGAAATTCCGGCCCGGAGGCGGAGCTTCCGGCCGGGAGGCGGAGCTTCCGGCCCAGAGGCGGAACTACCGCCCCTGAGGTGGAGATTTCAGCCATGGCCAAATCTCTGCCACCGGCCGGAATCCCCACCTCTGGGCCAGAAGCTCCGCCTCTGGGCCAGAAGCCCCGCCTCCGGGCCATAAACTCCACCTCCGGGTCGGAAGCTCCACCTCCGGCCCGGAAGCTCCGCCTCCGGGCCGGAATTTGCGGCCCGAGTGCGGACGTAAAGTTAGTAGTCGTAAATCCATTCTGTGAATACCAAAAGTAGTAAGTGCATTCTGTGAATACCAAAAGTAGCAAGTGCATTCTGTGAATACCAATAGTAGTAAGTCTAGGATTTTGTCTTAAGTTAATTCTGTGAATCGGGCCCCTTGATCCCCCAATAACAACAGGAAAGGACGTTGTGGAGGTAACCAGGGAGGTCAACGTGATGCCGCAACTTCAGGTGAGCCTGCTTCCCTTTTCCGAAGTTCAATTGGGGGGCAGAATCCAGTTTTTTCTCAACAATTGGCAAAAGATCTCGCAGGATGCGTGGATGCTGGATTCGGTGCAGTGTTACAAAATAGAGTTTTTTCATTCCCCCACTCAGACTCTCCCTCCTCGCCCGATGCTTTTTTCCCTTCAAGATCAGGTGTTCATTTCCAGCGAGATCGCGTCTCTGTTTCAAAAAGAGGCCATAGGGCGGACGTCTCGTCATCCTCAGGGTTTCGTCAGCAACGTTTTCCTAGTTCAGAAGAAGGGGGGTGGATCCAGGCTTGTTTTAAATCTCAAGGAGTTCAATGGATGGGTTGTATATCGTCTCTTCTTCGCGATCTTCTTCAGGAAGGGGACTGGATGGTCCGCCTAGATCTGAAAGATGCCTATCTGTCAGTGCCCATTTACAGGCCTCCTCGTCGTTTTCTTCAATTCCAATGGCAGCGAGTCTGGTACGAGTACAAAGTCCTTCCTTTCGGCCTCTCGTCTGCACCTTGGTGCTTCACGAAACTTCTGAGGCCTGTGGTCGAACTTCTTCGAGCCCGAGTGGTTCGCCTTATAATTTATTTGGATGATATTCTTATCATGGGTCAGTGTCCTCGCCTAGTCATGGAGCATCTTGCTTGTACGGTAGATCTGTTGCAGAATCTGGGCTTCTTGGTCAACCCTCAGAAATCTGTGTTGGTTCCGTCTCAGTCTGTAGAGTTCCTGGATTTTCTAGTGGACTCCCTGTTCTGCTTGGGTTTTATGATCAGATAGAACCCGATCATCAGAGCCTCACTAACCCAGCCAGAACGTTACCCCCTCCCTAGAACCTATTTACAATCCTACAACCACATATATCTATCACCTAACGACAGGGGATTCCTACTATGCATACCAAGATCTCATAAGTGGCGGCCTCGCGGTCCCATACGAACCCAGACCTCTCTGCCCATACGACAGTATCACAAGCGGCGGCCTCGCGGTCCCATACGAACCCAGACCTCTCTGCCCATACAACAGTATCACAAGTGGCGGCCTCGCGGTCCCATACGAACCCAGACCTCTCTACCCAGACGGCAGTCTCAGCACAATCGGCGGCCTCGCGATCCCATACGGATCCAGACCTCTCTGCCCATACGACAGTATCACAAGTGGCGGCCTCGCGGTCCCATACGAACCCAGACCTCTCTACCCAGACGGCAGTATCAGCACAATCGGCGGCCTCGCGATCCCATACGGATCCAGACCTCTCTGCCCATACGACAGTATCACAAGTGGCGGCCTCGCGGTCCCATACGAACCCAGACCTCTCTACCTAGACGGCAGTCTCATACGACAGTACATCCTATGATCACCATAACATACAAAAAGGGAATCAGTCTCACTATTCATCAGATCACACAAGGATTGCCAGTTCGAGCATAGCCTGTTCTCAGGTTTGAGGGGCTTCTCTTTCCCTTATTCAGTTACCACTTACCTGATCAGGGTTAACATCTGTTCATGTAGCCGCAGCTGACTAGAAGAATAGGCTACCCTCTTATACAAGAACACACAGCATATGTTGATTCACTACAAACTGGATACTTTATTACTCATTACACATACAATCACATAACATTACAATATAACACATAACCTGCAAAGAAAAGTGAAAGATTAAGTTGTACACTCTAATAAGAAAGGGTCGACATCACCTTAGTAGTATGTAGCCTGCACTCAGTGGTCATCTAGGCTCCCTTCTCGTCTGTGCCTCGGCTCGCCTGGAATCACCCTTCTCCGAGTCACTGGGACCTCTTCCTTATCGGCTACTCTCTCCTCTCTGGCTATTCTGTTAGGAAAGCATCTGTCTCTCGGTTCTTCTCCGCCTTCAAGATGGCGTCTGTCTTCCCTGGAATAAGTAGTAGCTCTACTGCTAACGGCTAGATGCCGCCTACGGACTGAACATGTAACTGCCTCAGACTTTCACTAATATAGAGGTGCATTTCCTCATGGAAAATTCCGGCCCGTAACCTGCCGCCCACCAAATTCTTGTACCTCCCCGTACCAAGGACACGTTCCCAGCCGGCCGGCCTGATGTAGTGTCTTCGGCATGAAGAAAAATACAATCCTTCGATAAGGGCCGGCCTGAACCGGTTCTCTCCAAGCGAATAACACCTCATAACTAAAACATAACTCTTGACCTAGAAGAATCCCAAGCTGCCGGAGCAGAAAGAAAGATGGAGTCTCTCCCGTTTGAGGCCTACCAGGCCTGCATTCAGCACGGCTCCATGAAATACCCTCACTACAGGACAGGTTATCCCTAATACTAACGAATCTATCCCCTAGGCTATATGTGCAAGCCCTGATCTATGGAGAAGAGCACAGAATCATGTCGAAGTGTCTAGTAAATAGGCTCCATCCACTACTCTAACCCTTAGGCTTGAATGGTAAGAGACTGAAGTCACATTCAATCACTTGTTAACACAAGAAGGCCAGGAAAATCGAGCAGAACATTTCACCCTTGACTTCAGTCTATTATACATTCATTAAACAGAACTAACATCTGTGGAAGAATAATATGAAACAAAACTAACTGATCTATGTCTATTACCAAGTGTGCAGAATTGAAGTAGTGAAGGAATACACTGAATAAAGCAACAGATAGAAATCAAAATGGCGATAGTAATCAGAATACCTCCTAATATTTGACGTAACATATGTAAATCAGGTAACCAATTAAAGAGCCAGTCAAACCAGCCCTGGTCAATGTGTTTTCTAACTTCTTCTGTCAAGTCATGCAGCTTATTAATGTGAGTTCGAATGGATTGTGTATGATCAGACAAGTTAAAACAACAAAGACCCTCAAAATCAGAACAATCGTGTCCATGTTTAAGCAAAAGATAATCAATGGCCGCTCGATTTTGCAAGATAGCCCTACGTTCACCCTGGGCGTCTAATAGCATGTCCGACAGGACTGTAGAAGTATTATTAATGGATTTCACCATCCAGCAGGCCATTTTCTCAATAGATTTTGCATTATAAACTGCCAAAGCAGGAACACCAATAATTGAAATAGCCAGGCTAAGGTATTCGGACTTAGAATATAAATGCAAAGATGAGTCACAATCCTCCTGTAACCTCACTGTATCTCGAATCACACGAGAGTTGGCATTCGGATGAGACGAAAACATGAGCAAGCTTAGTCTAGTAATAGCACAAGGGCCTCCAGAAATATTTGCGGGGACATATGGCCAGGAAGTATTACCACATGAGAAAAGCCATCCAGCAGGTAGTAACATCGTGCGATAGTGACTGGGGGTAACTACCATACTCTTACAAGTCATGTTGTTCTGAACAGAAGTACATGTTTTCGGTGTCCTTTGAAAGCACAAAGTCCGTTCATGAGTGGTGAATGAGGTGGCATCTTTCAATTTTAAACGCATACATTCCGAAATCGCACTTGGATTACACGTAAGGAAGAAACACAAATCACCTTGTGTGATATTATAAGTAACTATTTGGGACTGGATGGGGGGTAGCGGATCTGACAGTTCAGTACACAAGGGGCAATATTGATGGGTAGCGAAATCGCCCAGAAGAACATTGGGGCGAGCGGTTGATATATTGAAAATATGACTCAAAGTCTCCAACGATGCAGGGACAGCAACCAAACAAGTTGCCAAAATGTCGTTTACTGATCTCATCGGTGTCAAGCAGAAATGAGGGGCGCTAGTCACCCGTTTCGCTAGTGAAGTCCAAAAGTTCGATGACGAATCCCACGCAGCAAAGGAACGCGACACTCGGGTTTTCAACTCATCCCGGGTTGATGGGATCCCTCCTCTCTCGTCGCACCAGCCCGAAAACAGTCCGACGCCGACACATCCTGCAGCAACAGTCCAAAGAATGATCTGAAAGAGAATCAAATACAGGCATTATTCATTCTCGTAAGTAACATTTGTCAGCCGGGACTGCTTCCCAGCTATCTTTCCCTGGTCTCATAACTAAAATAGTATTATCTTGACCGGTTGCAATGACCTCTGCTTGTTCAGGGGGATTCTTAGGCGGCTGCACCCAAACTCTGGCCCCAGGATTGTCGGTGGAGCCAAAACCCTTCTGGCCTCGTACAGTTAGCAACGTTGGGGCAGTGCCTTTTACCATCTCACCACTGAAGACAGGCATTATTAGCAATTGAGCCACTCGGTCAGTTTTATGTATCAGTAGGTCAACCTCACTGCTATTCAGCAGGGGTACCTTAATCTCTCCCTGATAATCACTATCAATGATTCCTCCAAGCACCTGAATGCCTTTTACAGCCAGCCCCGATCTAGGGGCAATTAATCCGAAATTTCCAGGTGGTATCTGAACACCAACACCTGTCTCAATGATGACTCGATCTTTACTTTTTATAATGGTGTCATCCATGGCATGCAAGTCTAAACCTGCCGACCCTGGGGTCGCTCTGCATGGAGCCAAAGCTCCGGGAGTAATCTCCCAGTACATCACAGTCTCTCTGATCTCGTTAGGTTTAGAGTCAACATTCGGAGGAAACAAACGCATAAGTGGGGATTCAGCATTTAGCAAAGTACGATTATTCAAAATCAATAGCGCTTGAGGCAAAAAATCTCGCCAATTCTTATACTTGTCATCTGTTAATTTGCGAAGTTGGTCTTTTAGCAGGCCATTCAACCTCTCCACAAGACCCAAGGCCTGTGGATAGTAAGGTATATGAAATACCCATTCAATATTGTTTTCCACACAGAATTCCTGTACCAATTTTCCACGAAAATGGGATGCATTATCAGATTGAATTTGGAATGGCACACCATAATACATCATAATCAATTCCAATGTTTTAATAGTATTCAATTGGGTAGCTTGCTTACAGGGAAGGGCCACCAACAGGCCACTGTATGTATCAACAATGGTGCAAACATATTGACAATTCCTACTCATAGGAAGTGGACCAATGTAATCAATCTGCCAAATTTGAGCGGGCAATTTCCCGCGATGTAAATGACCTTTAACAATTTGGGGCACTTTACGCTGCCTGATATGCTGACAAATGGGACAATGTAGAATAACATTTTTAATTAAATCTAGGGGAATATAAATTCCTCGATCAGCAGCCCACCTGCTAGTGGCTTTCTCTCCAAAGTGTCCTGCTTTCTGGTGGGCCCATTTCGCCAATCCCGCAATATCAGAATCTTGCGTGTCCACCACTGCCTCAGCAATTTTAGATTTTTCATCTGCAATATTATGAAAGAATTTGTCAAGAGAGTCTATCGGGGTATGAGCATCCACATGGAAGATTGTAACAGTACTCTGTGGGAGCATTTCCCAAATCTCCTGCCATAATTCTTTTCCCCATAATTCCTTGGAATGAATTTTCCAACTATGGGAATGCCAAGTCGGTAACCAAACTGCCAATCCATTGGCAGTAGACCAAGAATCGGTAAAAATATGACATGTGCCAGGTAACTCTTGTTTCAGAACTTGATAAACAGCATAGAGTTCAGCAAATTGACTGCTCTTACCCTCACCAGTTGTACTCAGCAATTTTTGTGTGATCGGATTATAGGACACTGCTTTCCAATGCCTTTTCGTCCCTATGAACCTTGCTGAGCCATCCGTGAACCAGACATGGTTTCTGTCCTCTGCAGACAAATCATCAAAAGGTTTACCCCACTTAACAGGAGACTCCTGTACTAAGGGTACGGAACATTCATTCTCAGTTTCAGTTGATGGCGCCCGTGCCACCTGCTCATGCAAAGATGCAACTCCTTTTTGTCCCACACGTGCCCTGTCTTGTATATACCATTTCCATTTAATCACACTCGCCTCTTGAGCGTGTCCAATTCGGTGAGTTTTCGGCGAACTCATAACCCACTGCATGATAGGAATTTCAGGTCGCAAAACTATATCATGTCCCAAAGTCAATTGCTCGGTATCCACCAGAGCCCAATAACATGCAAGTAGCTGTTTCTCAAAAGGTGTATAACGCTCACCAGCATCAGGTAACTTTTTGGTCCAGAAACCTAACGGTACTCTACTCTTGCCTTGTTTCTGCCACAAACTCCAATTCGCATAAAGGCCTTGTACAGACACATTCAAATCCACATCACCATCACATACAGGCCACAAATCCAGAGCATGCTGAATTGCTTCTTTTGCCAGACTGAACGCATCTTGCTGTGGTTTACCCCATTCAAATGCATTCTTTTTACGAGTGACCTGGTACAAAGGGGCCAATATTTGACTCAAATGAGGAATATGCTGGCGCCAAAATCCAAACAAACCAATGAAGCTTTGGGCTTCTTTCCTATTTCTCGGAACTGCAAAATCAAGAATTTTCTGTTTAACCTGAGGGATCACTTCTCGGTGCCCTTCATGCCAATTAATACCCAAAAATTTTACAGCCTGGGACGGACCTTGTAATTTATCCGGATTGATTTCCCAACCTTTCTCACGCAAGCACTCAATGACTCTATCCAATTGGGTCTGAACATCCTCTTGTGATTCACCTTGGATCAAAATATCATCAATATAGTGACATATCTGAATTTGTGGATGAACTGGTACCTCAGCCAGATGCTCTGCCACCAGCCGGTGACATATCGTAGGACTATGCACATAGCCCTGAGGAAGACTTCTAAACGTCATTTGACGCCCGTTCCACGTAAAACTGAATTGTTCCTGACACTCAGGGGCAATCGGAATCGAAAAGAAAGCATTAGCAATATCAATGGACGCATACCATGTACCTGGATGTTTTTGGATTCTTTCAATTAGGGTAATAACATCCGGTACTGCAACAGTCAAAGGGGGTGTGTGTCTATTCAATTCTCGATAATCAACAGTCATGCGCCAAGAATTATCACTCTTACGTACAGGCCAAACAGGATTATTCCAAGCAGAAGTAACTGGGGTTATAACTCCTGCATCCACCAACTCCTGAATAGTGGTACTTATCTCTTCATGACCACCTGGAATACGATACTGCTTCTGACGAACCACTTTTGTCGCCTGAGGAACTTTTATGGGGGACATTCTTAAACGACCAACCCGTACAGGCCTGGACGATATATAATGTTTAGTTCCAAATTGGTAACATCCATCATCTAAGTGCAAAGTCATTCCTTTCAAAATATCAATTCCAATTATGAATTCTAAGAGTGGCACCACTAATACAGAGTATTCTTTTCTAGGAATTCTACCTATTCTCATTTCAAGTAAGGTTTGAACTGCGGGAGTTTCCTTTCCACCTAATCCGGTAATTGTAAAAGGCTGACCTTTAAACTTCTTTGATTTTCCATGAATAAGAGTGGCCTCCGCTCCTGTATCTACCAATGCTCGGGCCCTTTGGATATTACGATGTCTCCAATAAATATCAATATCTACATAGGGTCTATTATCTCTGTGAGCCCATCTGTGTACTGGAGCTTGACCTATTTCCTAGTCCTTTTTATTGTGTTCTGTGTACCAGGATAAATCAGGATAAAGACTCTCACGGTTCCTAGGTATCGATACCTCCTGTTCATATCCATCTCCATTACGAAATGGATTACTGTTCCCTGCATTGTACTGCGGGTTTCGATCGGCCAATATGTGTCGATCCTCTCTCCTTCTCAACTCAGGGGATTGATCCCTATCATCTCTACGTCTGCTGTTAACATAATCATCTCTCCCCCTCTCTCTTTCCCCCTCTCTCTCCCTGTCTCTCTCACGACGGGGGGACAAATCACGCGCATAACGTCGATCATCACGACGATCAGAGCGCCCACGGCGGTCGTCATCACCGCTACCGTCAGAAAAACCACGATCACACTCAGTTGTCCGAACACGCCGGGCACCCTCCTTTCGATCCAAGCCACGTTTGCGAAACATTTCCCACAAACGAGAAGTAGTCTCACCATCAATGTCCTCCTTACGCACACCATCAGCCAGAAGAGCAAGAAACATATCACGTCTAGTAAATTTATTTTCACCAGGAGTACGAGTGTCAGGCCGGGACTGCCGTTCAGGTTTAAACCACTCACCCAACTCACCGAGTTGGCGTACCGATTCCAGCACCACAGATAACATGTTACCAGTCTGATTAATCAATAAAGTCATCATGACCTGCTTATAAGCAACAGGGGAAGAACGAATAATACGATTCCGCACAGAAGATGTCAAGAAAGCATCAAGCAACCGGTCAGCAGTATTCAGAAAAATTGCCGTTTTCATCACCTCCTCTTTGAGACGTTGCGCAGCATCGCGCAAAGTATACCACGGTTTGTCATTCACAGGCCAGTCAGACTCAGTAGGATATTTTTGATTACAACCCTCAGTCGCCAATTGAAGCAAAGAAATTTGACCACCACCATTAAAGTTACGAAAATGATCCTGTACAGTAGAATCCGAACTCAAGGAACAAAACTTCAAACAATCGCCAGCATCCAACATAATGCCAGCAGCGCCCAGTTCATAAAGGCGCACCATCCATGTGAGCAAGGGCTCACCAACTCGCTGCCGAAATCGCTGCAAAATATCACTAATTTCTTGTTGAGTAAAATCCTCCAAAGAGTCTAAAGCAATACCATTCGGAGCACCGGGAGCCTGCTGCACCTTCCGTCGAAAAATTGGATGCGCCGAGACCGCGGGATGAACATCACAAGGAGCTCGACCAGTACACGTAGCGACCCCGCTCGAAGGACGAGCGCAATCACGGGGTGCACCATCAGAGGCGCAAGAAGCAGATTTACAAGCACGGCCGGAGCGAGAGGACTCGCGCTTGGCAGACTCCTCACCCGAGGAAAGAGAATCACTCGAGTTCCAGATATTACCATCCCATTCATCAGGATTCCAATCCAGTCCGGCTTTCGCCACGACCAGACGCACCTTCCGCGTCGAAACCCGACCACGCCGATTCTTGTATTTATAACGAGCAATTCGCACAGCCGCTCTCTCGGCAATAGTTTGGTACGTCTCAAGTTTGTCAGCAAGCAACTTATTTTGACACCGTAACAAAGTATGAGCATTCTGAATCTCAACAAAGTTCGCTTCCAAATCCTTATGCAAGTTCTGCAACTTCAACAACCTCTCATGGAGAAGCCTGTACGCAGACAGAACAATCCAACCTCTGCGCCCTAAAACGGGAAGCTCATCACCCTTAGATACCGGCGCCTTCTGTAAGCAAGTAATCACATTAGCCGGCTCCGCCAGCTCCAAAAAAGAATTCCAATTCTCACTCAAACCAGTAGAATCAGCCCACTCACGGGCTAAGGCTTCATAAGGCGTTGAATCCCAACCAGGAATATCAACGGGCAACTTAAAAGCAGATTTCGACTTTCTAGAAAACATTTTTGAAAAGAAAGAAAAAGAGAAAAAGAAAAAGAAGAAAGAGAAAAGAAAATTATACGCAGGTAGATACAAATAATATACAAACAAAACCACGCACGCGCCAAAGGCAAACACAATACAACCACAACGCACACAGGTTTCGTAAACGGTTCGTGACGCCAAATGTTCTGCTTGGGTTTTATGATCAGATAGAACCCGATCATCAGAGCCTCACTAACCCAGCCAGAACGTTACCCCCTCCCTAGAACCTATTTACAATCCTACAACCACATATATCTATCACCTAACGACAGGGGATTCCTACTATGCATACCAAGATCTCATAAGTGGCGGCCTCGCGGTCCCATACGAACCCAGACCTCTCTGCCCATACGACAGTATCACAAGCGGCGGCCTCGCGGTCCCATACGAACCCAGACCTCTCTGCCCATACGACAGTATCACAAGTGGCGGCCTCGCGGTCCCATACGAACCCAGACCTCTCTACCCAGACGGCAGTCTCAGCACAATCGGCGGCCTCGCGATCCCATACGGATCCAGACCTCTCTGCCCATACGACAGTATCACAAGTGGCGGCCTCGCGGTCCCATACGAACCCAGAACTCTCTACCCAGACGGCAGTATCAGCACAATCGGCGGCCTCGCGATCCCATACGGATCCAGACCTCTCTGCCCATACGATAGTATCACAAGTGGCGGCCTCGCGGTCCCATACGAACCCAGACCTCTCTACCTAGACGGCAGTCTCATACGACAGTACATCCTATGATCACCATAACATACAAAAAGGGAATCAGTCTCACTATTCATCAGATCACACAAGGATTGCCAGTTCGAGCATAGCCTGTTCTCAGGTTTGAGGGGCTTCTCTTTCCCTTATTCAGTTACCACTTACCTGATCAGGGTTAACATCTGTTCATGTAGCCGCAGCTGACTAGAAGAATAGGCTACCCTCTTATACAAGAACACACAGCATATGTTGATTCACTACAAACTGGATACTTTATTACTCATTACACATACAATCACATAACATTACAATATAACACATAACCTGCAAAGAAAAGTGAAAGATTAAGTTGTACACTCTAATAAGAAAGGGTCGACATCACCTTAGTAGTATGTAGCCTGCACTCAGTGGTCATCTAGGCTCCCTTCTCGTCTGTGCCTCGGCTCGCCTGGAATCACCCTTCTCCGAGTCACTGGGACCTCTTCCTTATCGGCTACTCTCTCCTCTCTGGCTATTCTGTTAGGAAAGCATCTGTCTCTCGGTTCTTCTCCGCCTTCAAGATGGCGTCTGTCTTCCCTGGAATAAGTAGTAGCTCTACTGCTAACGGCTAGATGCCGCCTACGGACTGAACATGTAACTGCCTCAGACTTTCACTAATATAGAGGTGCATTTCCTCATGGAAAATTCCGGCCCGTAACCTGCCGCCCACCAAATTCTTGTACCTCCCCGTACCAAGGACACGTTCCCAGCCGGCCGGCCTGATGTAGTGTCTTCGGCATGAAGAAAAATACAATCCTTCGATAAGGGCCGGCCTGAACCGGTTCTCTCCAAGCGAATAACACCTCATAACTAAAACATAACTCTTGACCTAGAAGAATCCCAAGCTGCCGGAGCAGAAAGAAAGATGGAGTCTCTCCCGTTTGAGGCCTACCAGGCCTGCATTCAGCACGGCTCCATGAAATACCCTCACTACAGGACAGGTTATCCCTAATACTAACGAATCTATCCCCTAGGCTATATGTGCAAGCCCTGATCTATGGGGAAGAGCACAGAATCATGTCGAAGTGTCTAGTAAATAGGCTCCATCCACTACTCTAACCCTTAGGCTTGAATGGTAAGAGACTGAAGTCACATTCAATCACTTGTTAACACAAGAAGGCCAGGAAAATCGAGCAGAACACTCCCTCACTTGTCAACTCCTCTTGCCCAATCAGATCAGATCTATCAAGAGAGAGTTGAGATTGATTTTGCACAAGCAGATTGTGTCCTTGAGGTCTGTAGCCCGGATCGTCGGCTTGTTAGCTTCCTCTATCCAAGCGATCTTCCCGGGTCAAACCTAGTCAGTTCCTCCAGAAAGGCCTCAGGTATTCCGATCAGATTCCTCTCACGGAGGAAGCGAGGTGGGAGATGTTGTGGTGGCTAGAGCATATGGAGTCGTGAAACGGTCGAGCCCTATTCGGCACCACTCCGGAGGTGGTGATCGAATCCGATGCCAGTCAGTGGGGTTGGGGAGTCTGTTGCGGTCAAGTGTCCACAGGTGGCCGTTGGTCTCCGGAAGAATTGAATCTCCACATCAATTGCCTGGAACTTCAGGCGGGTTCCTTTGCGATTCGCTGCCTCTCGCCCGGTCGGACGAATTGTTGCATTCTTCTCCGCATGGACGTGTCAGCGGTTCGTTATGTAAATAAGTTGGGCGGGACAGGTCCCCCTTCCTGCACATAAACAATCCTCCCCTTAACACAGGCACCCTTGAACTATTGTGTAAGGGTGCCTGCATTGGCGCTAGGCAGCGAAAGTTGGTGCCAGCGCAAGGGGAAACGCCGAGCTGCACCATATTCTACTAAATATGGTGCAGCCCTGTGTTTCAAAGTGATGAAGCGTGTCATTAGCCTTCTTGGCTTAATGATACGCTTCACCACTTTATTGTCAATATGCCCCTATGTTCAGAAAATTCATGGTCTCTCTGCTTCATGCACATGTGAAATGCCTAAAAAATACTAGAAACTGGGAAGTTTTGCTCTTTCTGGCCGCACCTCTGACTCTGCCCACTGACCCAATTCTCAAGTTATTTCCTCCCTCTGATTCGCCACAGTTCTACTTTTTCCCCCCACGTTGACTACTGCATAAACCCAGAACTCAGTGGCAGCTCCCCCTGGCAGAAGTAGTGGGCTGGGAGTGGGGTATAAAAAAAATCACTTATCTGCCGGCTGCCACCTCTCCTCCCTCCTCTTCGTTCTGTGGAACTGCAAGCAGGAAGCACCCAGGCTTCCCTAAGCCAATCACAATGATACTGTCACCATGACAGCAGCGTCAAGATTGGTCTGAGCACCATGGTTTGGTGCTCAGACAGGGACTGGGAGCCCTAGCTTGTTCTCCACGCAGGCTGTACAATACAGCCAGTGGAGAACATGTGAAGTGCGCATGACTGCTTGGCCAGCCCAAGACGGCCAGCCACACAGTCATGCACACTTGGAGAGGGCCAACACTCCCCCCAGCTTTGCCCCCCTCACAACCGCCTCAGTACAGAAAAATAAAATGATGATAACATTGCGCTATTATCATTTTATTTTTCCTTTTTTGCAGTGCTGAAATGCAGTGGGGTGACGCTCCTCTGCCTGAGCAGAGGAGCCGAACTTCCATAGGCCTGGGATTTGAAAAGAAATGGCCATAAGGGGTGGTGCTTTTTGGGTCAGTTGGAAACCCATCCGTTGTGCTAAGTAAGGGCATCTGAGTCTGTTCATAATGCATCTTTGATTACACAGTCAGGTGATCAGTGCACACCTACCCTGAAAAAGAAAAGGATGTAGACAGATCACAGCCAACCTCCTCCTGAATCTGCAGACAAAAGTTCTGATGCTGATTTGTCCAGTGTATTAGTACATGAAGCAGAAGTTGCAGGATCGCCCTGTTCTGTTCCTGCGTCAGTAAATGAACTGCTTCCAGGTACTAAAGACTCTTCAGCTTCTTTTTCGGAAAAGGAAAAAAATGAGGAAACGCAAAAAACTGATGAACACTCAGTGGCAACACCTCCATGATCACACTTAGGACGTTTCACTCTCACCATTAAATAAAGATGAATCCTCTGCCCTGAAAGCTCAGCTGATAATTAACATATTCTTGCTGATGCCGATGCTGCGCAGCTAGATGCTCTGCGGGCCTCTACTGTATTAAACAAGTTAACAATCTATAGTCCAACGAGAGCAACTGGGCAGGGGCCCAGAGGCACTCCCATGTCATGAGTGGAGAATATTATATGAGAGACTACAGACCTAAGCATTAAAGCTGTGAAAAATATACAATCACTCAGAAACGTAATGCGCAACACGCCGGAGCTCCTTATATTATGCACTATATACAAAAGCTCGTAGCACCGTGAAACACCTGGAAATATACAAAGCGGTGCGCTAACACACCTAGAATGAGCAAAGAGTATGAAATCCCATGCGCTTACTAAGAAAATGCACAATAAGTATCATTACAGTCTATTATCCAAAGCTGACTCTGGGCCAGGATCACATATAAAGGAAACATACCAACAATGATACATCATTCCTAGACTATGTGCCTGGCCTTGGACAAACTTCCCTTCTCTCGACAGATCCCAGGATTGGAGGGAGGTGCAGGAAACAGGGAAAGTGCAACAAAGGGAAAAGCAGTAACTGGGTTGGGGGAGGGGGTGATCAGTGATGGGGCATGAGGGCAGGTGGGAGGAGACGGAGCTTTAAAGCATGAGCTCCATGTAGAGTGCTGAAAAAGAATTGAAAAATTAGGTCCAAAAGTGCTCGTAAAAGCGGGAGCAGTGGTTGTTTTTAAGTACTTGGTCCATGCACTGGGGGGAGGGCTAAACACTAAAAGAGGCATTACCATGCATGGCAGGGACAAATGGTGACAAAGAATATGAGACAGACAATGAAGTGAGCAAATGGGAAGCCTGTGTGCGGGGTGAGGCCCACATATTCAATACAGCAGTCTCTTCGAGACAGTACATGCACTGTTTGCTAAGACCTCAAAAAAACCTGGTGTGTGAGCCTCAGTCGCACCAACGATCCCTGGCCTGTCTAGAGCAGAAATCAATATACTATACCTGTTGCAGTTCCTGGAATGGGTGAGTGCTGCTCACATCAGAGGATGGACCTGTCTGTGCTAGCTCCCGAGACTGATGAGATTCACATAAGAAATCCTCAAAATAATAGAAGAGATGAGGGTTTACTACTCTAGAGTAGTCCTCGAATACTTGGTGAGTGTTTGAAAACCTCGCAGTACTTCTGACAAATGGGGAGAGTAAAAACACGGGCATGTTACATAAATGCAAATATTTTAGAACAGCTAAGAGGGAGATTTTGAAAACAAAAATCGAGCAAAAGTTTTTTCCCCATTGAATTCTAATGAAACAGAGGCAATTTCAAGATGGAGACACCTAAAATAATGCCATTTGTGTCTTCAGAATCGGGAGTCTCCAAGTCTGTTGGCATGTATGTGTCAGTGCGTATTATCTTGGGCACAGAGGAAATGTCAACTGTACTCGAGCGAGCGATAAAGTACCATTATGCCCCCTCTGCCTAGTGTCTAAATTTTGAAAAAGCTGCCAAGTAGTCTCATGTCATGTGCAACTCCTTCAGCCAGCCCTGACTGTTTATTACACTATACATTGTGAACATTGTAGTTTTATTTTTACAATTAAAGTATGACCATAGATATCACAGCATGTTTAGTGCGTATGCCCAAAAAGCCAGGACTTAGGGATTCTGCCGACAGGGACTGCTCTTGGGTGAGGCAGACAACATGGTTGCCACGTTCTCTCTGCCTTTCACAGCACTTTCTCTGTGCTCCTGACAGGTACAGAAAAATAGTATATTTACATTTCTTTTATCTGATCCTGCGGCAGCACACTTGCAAGTCCCACACATGACAATATACCCGATTCAGGCCTCATTAGAAGTCAATGGGAGAAAAACATTCTCCTGATTATTTTTTTTAAAAACCTACCCCTTTCCTCTTCTAAAATATTGGCTTGTATGTGAGTGCTTTGATAGTATGTACTCCTCGTCATTTGTTCACCTTATCAGCTGGACTCCCAGCACGGGATTCTGTCTGTACAGCCACCATGACTCCTGCCTCTTGATAGGGGTTAAATGCTTTTCACTGCTGACCGAACGGCTGACGCATATCTGCTGCCTACACGCTCCCTGCAAAGCTGTGTACTAGCCCTCTCTAACCTTGCTATATTTTCCTGGCCTCCCGAGCATCAGGTGTTTATTCTTAGGAGGCACACTGGATGTATGAGTAGCTCTCAGACTGCTGCCTGGCACCACCGGGGTGTCACAGGCCTTCCATCCTCTTCCCGTCGCCAGTGGAGGCTTTGTTTCTACTAAGTTGCTCCTGAAGAAAGATATCACTGGAGGACCCTTGATGAGTGTACACTACTTTCCACAGTGCTCTCTATTAAGATCAGTTGACTGGGGGTGAGTGTTTGATTTGCTCAAGCGCTCCGTCCATCTTCACCTTCGGTATTGCTTTGTTCGTCATAAGTTGGCAGGGTATGCCCAGACATGGGTTCCTTGCTCACTTTGCCACTGGATTCAAGCTAGCCTGGCTGATGACGGCTGATTAGCCAGAAAACGGTCCCAGGATGCTTGTTTCCGGTCCAGGGAAGACATGGCTTGGCAGTTCGGGCTGGACTGTTCCCATGAGGCACAGGGCCAGACTGATTTGCATATGGCCATGTCTGAAATGGGGTGGTGGAGTGAGCTAAAGAATGATGATGGATTAAACCCAGATCAGTTGACTGGGGGTGAGTGTTTGATTTGCTCAAGCGCTCCGTCCATCATCCTCTTTGGTATCGCTCTATTAACTATATGCACCTAGCGGGGGGGTCCCTTTAGGGCTCCAGGGATATACCCCCATTGTTATACCAAGAGTGAATAATAATGTTTTATTAACTTTATTACAAAAAGAAAATACTGTCTCGCAGCAGCTTAAGGCAGCTCTGTAAGAGACTGTTGGAAAACAAGGCGGTATCTGTGAGGCCTACGTAAATAACATGTCTACATTTGTCCTTCACTGGGAACCAAACACCCCTTTGTAGCGCCTGACTCTCAGAGGGTAGCGTTGCAGAGCAGTGTAAGGCTTACTAAAGTGAGGTGGCGTGGGCTAGTAATCTCCATTTACCAGTACGCAGAACTAACACTCAATAATTGATTGTCCAGTCTGTACTATGCTTTATAAAAGGAAGAGTGCGTATATTAAAAACACACACTACTCAATACCATGGAACAATTTACAAATATACATAAGCTGTTGGAATTACTTCGTGACATTGCATAACATCTCCACCCCTCCTGCAGGGAGGTGGGGTCTAGTATCACCACTCAAATGCAGTAGGTTGACCATAACCTTGAGTGAGGGCCATGCCCACTTGCACCATACCAGTGGCAACCTACCCCATTATCTCAAAAAGCATATTTAATGGGAACACCTGCCATAGTGACACAAAACGCTGACTGAGTATTTCATACTGATCATACAGTATACACCCCTGAATCATAGTGGCTAACAATCTGGGCTGTTCATCACTTAATGCAGTAGCAAGAATACATGTGTAGGCATCACTTAGAATGACAGTAGTTATCATATCTGGTCACCTTGATAAGGCAATGAAATTAAAGCCCCTAAAAGGCATCACAGTTATAATCACATGACTAAGCATGTACAACTAGGCACCCTAGCAGGAATGCCTAGCAATCTAACCCACTTTGTGTATGTCTTAACATTACACACGTGACTTCCAGTCCCCAAAAGAAATGCTATTTGCGAATGCACCACATGTGCAAGTACACCTTCCCACATCTAGGGGCGGTCACCTCAGAGACAATCTATGCTTGACTCTGCACACTTCAGTGCAACCCTAAGTGTCAGCTCCTGATTGTAGAACAAAAGTTCCAGCATGAGGTGGGTTTTAAAACACAGATGAACCCTTAAGAGGTAGTCTCCTTTGAGTCCCCCAGAGACTGAGGGCGGGGACGTTCCATTTATGTGCTGGGGGAGTCTGCGTTGCTCCTGCAGCTCCCACTGCACCTATGCATGCATTTTACGATGACCCCATCTTCCTGGGGCTACCAACAAGCCGGTTTTCTCTGCAGGCCTTCCTGGGCCCTGCAGGGCATTTTGGGGCATTTTCCTCATGCACAGTGAATAACAGAGCAGCGGCTCCCCCGCTGCTCAGGGAGAGCCGCGCTGCCATCGTTGGCGGCCTCACCCCACTTCTGAACCTCGTTGCGGGCCTGGTCCCACCTGGACCCCTTTCTTTACAGGTGAGGTGATTGCAGCTCGGGGAGCCCACCCTGGCTGCTCCTGCCGGCTCTCGTCCGGCCCGCACCCTTGTGTGCAGCCGTGGGAGCCAGTGCATCCATCTGGTCAGCCCGCTCTTGTGGGCTGACACGGAGGCTGCTGCTGGTCTGGCAGGACCATGGTGGAGTGCGACGACACTCCCCCGCCTTCCTCCTACCACAGGGGGAGTGCAGCAGGGCTCCCCCTCCTTCCGGCATCACTGAGGCTCGAGGTTGGGGGTCCCGAGCCCCTAAGAGGTCTTCACGGGGAGCACAACGGCGCTTCCCGACTTTACCTTTGGTGGGGCCCGGAGTTGTGGGTCCTGGGCCCCTGGGGATCACTTCACGTGGAGCGAGACGGCGCTCCCCATCTTCCGCTTCTTCGGGGGTCAGGGTAGGCTCCTGGCACCCCCTGGGCACCTTCACGGGGAGGACGTCGGTGCTCCCCGTCCTCTTTGTCGGGGGCAGGGTAGGCTCCTGGCCTCCTCCTGGGCACCTTTACCTGACTTTCTCTTCTTCTGGAGGCAGCCCCCGGGACCTGACCCACCCCTGGGGTACATATAAGACCGCGGTGTAGCCCCACGCTCTCTGTCGTCGGTCAGCTCAGAGGCCAAAGGTCGCCTACTTTTTGGGGGACATATCTCCAGGGGACCGGTTTCCACCATTCTGGCCTCTTCGTGCTTCTGGTGGCCATCCCTAGCCACTTTGAGCACTCTTCACCACCCTCCTGGCCCCCCAGGAGGGTGAGCTTGGCAGAGAGCTGTCTTCACTGGCTCCCTGTGTCAGCCTTTCACCTGGCTCTCCTTCTGGGCCTCTCTTCTCCTTAGGCAGAGGCCCAGAATTCTCCTCTCTGACCCTGAACTCCCTCAAATGTGCAGTCCAGAGTCCTGGGAAAGTCAGGAGGTTCCTCCTTCCAGCCCCAGACTCCAGCACCAGTCTTGCTCAGCAAGACCACACCCCAGAGAGAGCTCCTCTTCCTGTGCAATACCTTTTAAAAGAAGCGACACATCACTTCTCGGTCCCTGCTCCCTCCTTCCTGCACAGGCCTCTGGGATACTTTAAAATGGCGTCGTTCAGTGGTCTCATGCCACATGGTCTCCGAAAAGCCCCATTCCACACTTGCTGCCTTCATGGCCGGGGCCCGGAGCAGCCCTGGTGCCTGGCACTGGGTGACAGCTGCTGATAGATAACCTGCAACTCCACCACAATCTCTTCCTCCTGGAGAGGAGTTCTTTGCCTTTAGGAATGCTTCCAGTGAAGGGCTAGGCCTCTGATGCTACAGCTTGGGGAGGACGGTCATTAATCCAGCCTGGCAGGGTCAAATCCAGCCAGGCTCTGATTATGAGCTGAGTCAGAGGAATATGACATTTCTGGATGACTCAATAGAAGTACAGAGATGGCTTTGGACTCAGCAGAATACTTCTTTTCACACATCTTACAGTGTACTTTGGGGCTTGTCTGGAATTTGTAGGCCCTAGGGAAGTGAAACTACCCCATGTGGTCCCCATCTTCATAGGAGAGTAATGGAGTGTTCCTACAGTGAAAACAGTAAAGCACACTGACTTTCCCTTCCATGTGTCTTTCCACATAATAAAGCATATTCCATGTCCCCACCCAACTCTGCATCATTCCTGCCACACCATTCTATTTGTACCTGCTCCTGGGCTGCGCACGACAGGAATCTCCCCCGTGCAGCCGCTACACGTGTGCACACACATGTTCACACGTGTCTATATGTAACCAGACCGGTACCCTTACTCCGTCTGTAGCGCAGCGGCCTTCTCTCACAAGGGGGTCACCGGTAAAATCTACAGGCAGTCTCTTCCATCATGTGTTCACTGTGGGTGAGTCCCAGCTTATGAGAGTCTCCCACAGTAAAATCTCAAAAATTAGGTGTTCAAAAAGTGAACAATCTGGGCAGCTCAGATGGGCAGAAGTAGAACCACCTTCTAACAGTGACAGTGACAATGTCTGATGTCTTGTGCAGACATATAAAGGAGCCTGCACCAGCCGTCAGAGATTATCTGCGGCTGTTGAACCTCCCTGCTCTGGCCTAAGGCCCCTGGCATTCCTCCGTGCCTCCCAATCTGTGATATGGTAAAGCTTCACAGATAAAGTTAGACATGGGCATTGCAGGCTGAAGCCCTGCAGTGCCCGAGGCCACACATCAATCTGCAAGTCACCCCACCCTTTCCGAGCTTGTCATAGAGTTGGGAAAGGGTGGGGTGAATGAGCAGAGACTGAAAAATCGAATCTGCGACTGCGCAGGTTTGAGCTTTCAGTTTCAATTTTCCGAAGCTGAAAGGTTCAGCAGCAAACAGGACCTGCATAGACAGCAAGGTAAGTAAAAAATGCTTTTAAATAATGTGTAGTATATGTGAGAGTGTGTGTCCGCGAGTGTGTATATGTGAGCATGTTTGTGTGAGTAAAAGAGAGTGTCAATGAAGGAGTGAGTCAAAGTGAGGACTGTGAGCGATAAGAAAAGTGAGAATGAATGAGTGAGGGAGACAGACAGGGAGTGTAACTGAATGATACTGTTTGTGAGACTGAGTGAGTCAAGTCTGAGTGAGTCTTAGCGAGTCAGAATGAGTGGGACAGTGAGTCAGTGTGAGAGAGAGAGTGATATTGAATGAGTCAGAGTGAGCAAGAATGATTGTGTCTAAGTGAGGTTGAGTCAGAGCGGCTGGAAGACCTTTGGGGTTTGTAGAGGTCTCTCAGCGGCAGGATGAGACTGTCTTTACTGATTGTCAAGTTTGGCAGTGGCGGATAAGGTTTCGCGCCCAAAGGTCCACAGCAGATTCTCTGTTCTTGGGGTCAACAGCTCTTCTTTGCCTTTCTCTTCTTACTTCCATCATATCTGAAGTTCAGGGTTTTGGGATGCTGCTTGAATGCTAAATTTAGGGGCATTAAATGTAGTGCCAGGTAATGGCCATTGGGCCATCTACCTTAGGTTGACCTCACCCTCTATATGATCCCTCCCACTGGGGAATGGGCATATCCCCAACATGACGATTTCCCTCAAAACCAAGATGGAAGGGACTGAAAATGTGTTTCACCTCGTCTGCTACACCTTAGGGGAGGTGCTAGCTGAAGGTGGGCACACCTCCCATTCTTTCTAGTTTTCCCACCTGTCCTCCCACCAAGAGTGAGGTCGTGTCAGGAGGGTTGGCATCCTACACAAGTTGGAGCTGCCTGGGTTACATTTCAAAGATGGCATGGCCTCTGAAGCTTCCCACTCTGAAAGGCTGTTCCTGCCCGGGGAGGTTTGAAACACCTCCGCCCGGAGGAGACTTTGTTCACGGCCTCTGAGAGCCCAGGCTCTCACCCCATGAGGTAAGGTACACATCTAGTGGTGGCGGCTGGCTGGGAAAGGTCAGTAACCACACAAGTAGTCTGTAGGTTTTCAGGGGGAACCTGATGTTTTGTACCAAACATCTGTGGGTACAGTGAAGCCATCATGGAGCTAGGAAACTCGTAATAATGAGTGCCCTGCCCATGTACTCGATATGGCTTTCCTGTGCACTTACAGTTTCCAAGAAACAACTTAGATATTGTAGGGGCATATCTGCTCCTGCAGTTATGTCCACACCTGAGGTATAGTGTATCCTGCATTAGAGCTGGTAAGGTCTGGTGTGGGGATGGCTTACCTATATCACAGGCAGTGTTTGTAAGTATGGCACACAGAGGTGTGTGCCATGTTTACTCTTCTAGTTTTGCTTGCATCAAGGCATGCAGCCTGCAGTGGTAGTTTGCATAGCCTTGGTCAGTGGACGCTAGGGTGGCACAATTGGTGCTGCAGCCCCAGTGGTCCCTCTTCAGTTTTTATGTCCTTGGTACCAGACGTACCCTTTACTAGGGACTTATAAAGTGGTCTGAAGCTGTGGCAGTTGTGGTACAGTTTAAGGGAAAGAGCTCTGGCCCTGGGGACCTGGTTGGCTGGCACCCAGTAAATTTAAAGTCGAAACCACAATCCCCTTATGTTTGGCCTACCCAACACAAGTCAAAATAGAGAAAAAAACTGGAAGAATTAAATAAAAAAAGCCAGAACCCCACCCCTTTTCCCAACGTCCCCAAGTAGAAAATGCACCGAAAAATATCCACCAACTACCTTCCCTTCATAGTCACAATGAGCATCAGCGTAAACAGCTTAGCATCAGAGGTAGTGTACTTCCCATATTTAAGGCCTAGCAGCCCAAAAGGAGTTCTAAAAGTGTAAAACAGAATTTGCTACTTAAACAAAATAAAAGAAAACTTCCCCCCCTGTTCATGGTCAGCTAGCTGACAAGTGTGTATCCTGTTTGCCTCATTTGCTATGGTGGTGTGTAGGGTGGCGGGGTTTTGGACCTTCAATGGCAGCAAAGACGAATGTCTTGACAGAGGTGCTTCAGTCGAGAGTCACCCCATCTGAACCCTTCTTTTAATGAAGCCCTCACTGATGTCCTACTCGGGGCATGGTCTAAGCCCTGTACAGGGCCTGCTGTGCATAGTACAATTGCCTGTCACCGTTGTTCCGCTCCTGGGGACCCCAGTTTCCTTACCCAGCACTCCACCCTGGAGTAACTCGTGGCCCAGGCCTCTAACTCTGGAGTTAATCCTGATGTGTTCCATACCACTCCACCGGATTGGGGATACAAGAGGTTGGATACCTTTGGGAAGATGGGTTGTATGAAGGAACCCCACATGCATTCACCACACATGCCTTTACAAGCAGTCACTACCCGACTGTGACGTTACCACACTTTACTTTACCACGCAAGTCATTACGACGACTTGATTTAGGTGGCGCTGGACTTTGTAATAGTATAAATTACTATTCCAACTCCAGTTTAGGCATCAGTAGGGAAGGTGTTTGACTTAAAAATCCAACACCAGTCCAACAACGCGTCCCATACAGCAAGTCATTTTAACACTTTGTGGGTTAAAGTAACATGCTGTAACGTCACAGTCGGGGTTGTGACTGTGTTGTATAAGCGGGTCTTTGTTGAAACTGCGGGGTAAAGGATATTTCCTGGAAGAGGATGTCCTCTTCTGCCAGCCTTGCACTGTGGTCGGTGACCACCGCATGCCTCTTGGGCTGATACTCCGTATGATCTGGGACTCGGAGGAGGCCGAGCCATACTTTCCGAAGTCATTGCTGAGGGGAGAGATGCAGCACAATTCAACATACTATGTGGACTGAACACGACAGACTTGCTGGGTAGAGTGATCTCATTGTCGGAAGCCCTTCGGCGACATGCCTGCCTGAGAACCACCTGCTTTTTAGGGGATGCCTGAGCCTCACTAATGGGCATGCCCTTTGAGGGCTCTCCTCTCTTTGGAGAGAAAGTGGGCTCAGTGGGGCTGCGCTTTAAGGATAGCAGATCTATAGCCAGCTCCTTGGGCTTCTCCATGGCCCCTCATCCACCTCAGCCAACCTTCTGCCACAGAAGAGGTTTTTAACCGCATTCATACCTTCCCAGCCTTTTCGTAGCCTTGGACATGGGTCCCACAGACCATGTGGGAGAGGTAGCCAAAGTACACCGTCCCCAGCAGCTGCAGCCTCCAAACCGCTTTAGTTTGCCTTAAGGAATCCAGTGGGGAGCAGGATAGGCCATCACCTGCACCACCGGAGTTTGGAAACATCTGACCATTGTGTTTTACAGATTGTAAAAAGGAGTTACTCCATGCCCTTTATGTCAACATCTACACCCATGTCACCCTCTTACAAACAGCTGATGGAGGACCACCTCTCCTTGTTCCATCTGGAAGTGTTGACTCTCTTGGGGAGCAATCAAGCGGCATCAGAAGTAGGTCACGGTTTCTATATCGCTACTTTCTGGTGCCCAAAAAGGACAGAGGTCTCCGTACTGTCCTAGACCTCCGCCTTCACAATTTATTTCTGATAAAAGAGAAATTCAAAATGCTCATGCTCCCTCAAGTCCTGTGTGCCCTGCACCCGGGAGACTGGATGGTAGCGTTTGACTTGTAGGACACATATTTCCACTTCCCCGTCTTTCCTATCCACAGATGTTACCTGCCATTCACGGTGGGCCAAGAGCACTTTTTAGTTTGCAGTGCTCCCCTTCAGCTTTACCAGCACTCATTGAGTGTTATCCAAAGTGATGACGGTGGTTGCAGCACATCTAGGGAGGTCAGGGATACCAGGTTTCCCTTACCTTGAGATTAGCTGTGAAAGGCAGGCTCACAATGGGCAGTTGTCTCCCACCTCAATACTATGTTGAACCTCCTGCACTTGCTGGTATTCACTATCAATGTGCCAATGTCACACCTGACTCCCTATAATGCGCTCCCTTTCATCTGAGCTGTTTTGGACAAAGTGCAGTTTTGGTGAGTCTAGGATATTCAGGCTTTGATACAAATGTTTCAGCCTCTATCCTGGATTTCGTTATGAATGACACTGAGGCTGTTGGACCTCATGGCATCCTGTATCCTGCTTGTAACACATGCCCATTGACATAGGCAGACTCCGCAGTGGGACCTGAAGTTCCAGTGGGCACAGCATCAGGTGAATCTCTCCAACATGGTTCACTTCTCGGAGGAAATTGTGAAAGATGTGCAGTGGTGTGTGACGAACTACGATTGGGTTAGGGGCAGATATCTCTACCTTCCTCAATCAGAGCTGACCATAGTGACAGATGTTGCACTACTTGGCTGGGACAGCCATCTGGGAGTGATGGAGATAAGAGGACTCTGATCTTCACATCAGTATGTTAGGGCTTCGGATAATCCGCTTGGCATTGAAAGTCTTTCTTCCTTCTAACAAGAGAAGACTGGTACCTCTGTTCGTGGACAATACAATTGCCATCTGGTACTGCAACAAACAGGGTGGAGTAGGGTTGGGGACCCTTTGTCAAGAGGCTCTACATCTCTGGACATGGCTGGAACACCAGGGTGTTTCCCTGGTGGCTCAACACTTAGCGGCTTCCTGTAGGTCAGGGTGGACAAACTCAGTCGACGATGCCTAGTGGATCAATAATGGCATCTCCATCCAGAGGTGGTGCAAGGTCTCTTTCAAGAGTGGGGAGAGCCTTAGCTAGATCTGTTCGCCACTGCCAAGAACTTGCAATGTCTGCAATTTTGTGCGCTGGAGTTTCCAAGGCGTCTTTCGCTCGGAGACGCTTTTAGTCTTGAGTGGAGCTCCGGCCTCCTGTATGTCTTTTTATCAGTACCACGTCTGTCCAGAGTTCTCAAGATGATCAGGAATGGCTGGGTCCAAATCATTCTTGTGGTTTCGAATTGGGCATGGAAAGTCTGGTATTCCGAGCTGTTGAGCGTGAGCATCAGTCCCCCGATCAGGCTGCCTCATCAAAAAGTATCTTCTGTTGCAACAACAGGGGAGGGTCATGCCCTCAAACCTGCACACCCTTCACCATTATGAGTGGAAATTGAGCGGTGACAGTTGACAGCTTTCAAACTTACTCATAAAGTCTGTGATGTTATTCTAGCAGCCAGGCATCCCTCCACCAAGTCGGTATACGCCAGCCAGTGGGATACATTTGTGGCATGGTGTTCATATAGGAACATCAGTCCTCTATCTGCACCCCTTTCTCAGGTTCTTCTGTTTGGTCTATCCTTGGCCCAGCAGGGCCTTGCTCTCAGAACAGCTACCTCCATTTCAGTCTTTTTGTGGTTGCCAGACCAACCTTCTTTGGTCAAGTCACCTGTTGTGGTTAGGTCACTCAAAGGTTTGCAACATATATTTCCTCCCAAGCCTTTAATGATGTCACAAAAGGACCTAATGTGCACATCACGTGAGCCACTACAAATTGCTTTCTGTTAGAAATGGGGATCTCTAGTTGGCATAGGTAGGTACCTTTGTCCAAGTAGGGACCCTAGCTTCTAGTCAGGGTAAGGGAATTTCACCCTTAGACAATCCCTGCTCACCCACTTGGTAACTTGGCACAAGCATGGGAGGCTTATCTCAGAGGCAGTGTTTAAAGCATTTGTGCACACATATAGTAATACAGTGAAGACACTTCAAATGGACACGGCACCAGTTTAGAAAAATAAGTAATCTTTATCTAAACCAAACAAGGCCAAAATGACAAAAATTCAAAATACAGAGATCAAGATTTAACTTTTAAAAGGTAAAAACAGTTCTGTCTATAGCACATTATTGATGCAACACTTTCAACACAAAGTACCTAGGATGAGTCAAAATCATAAGCAAAAATAGCCGCAGGGAAGGTGATGCGTCGGTTTCTTATGCACAGGGAAGGTGATGCCCTGGTTCCTTTCTCCAGGGGAGGTGATGCGTTGGTTCCTTACAATGCGGCCCCGGCGTTGCTGTAGACTTGGCTCCCCCGTGCGATGCTTTCGTTCTCGATAGGGCGGCAACCGTGTAGCAGTGATCTCTTCAGCCGCGGTCCAACGATGCATTGGTTCTTGCAGTCGCACAGCAGGGCCTGCATCAGAGTCGGTGCTGTGATCTTGGACTTCAGGGATCGGTACATGAGACTCGGCGTGCTGCAATTTCTCTAGCCACGGGCAGGCGCTGTGTCGGTTTCTTCAGCAGCACGATGGCGATGCGTGGAAATTCTTCCCGCACTACGGTGTTGTGTCGAAAATGGATGCTTCACGCTTCTGTAGTTGCTTCTCTTTTCCCAGCTCCAAGCAGCAAGAACAACCTCCAGAGGCCCAACGCAAGAACAGGCCCCTCTTGGCAGGTCAGAACTCCAAACAAGGAAGTTCAGGGGAGCTGGTGGTGAAGTCTTTGTGTCCCTGAGACTTGAAATAGGAGGCAGGCTCCACTTCAAGCGCTTGGAGATCTTTTTCAAGCAGATACACTGCATATAGCAAAGTCTTTGTCCTCTTCTTGGCAGAAACAGCCAATGCAGGCCAACCCCAGACAGCACACATCAAAGGGGCAATACTTCTCCTTCAGCTTTTCCAGTTGTTCTCCTTGGCAGATGCTCCTTTTGAGTCCAGAAGTAATCTATAGTCCTGGGGTCCGGGCCCCAATATTTATGCTCCGTTTCTCTTTGTTCTCTTGTGGCAGAGGGACTCTGTGCTCAGTCAAAACGAGTTCTGTCCTCTCTGGCCCAGCTTCCCGGCAGGAGGTGGAGACAGCATTGTCCAAGGCAGACCAGACCTATTCAGGTGCAGTGAAATCTCCTCCCACTATTCTAAATGCAACCCAGGTCTATTCACCCCAGCCCTGACTCATTCAGGAAAGGCAGGACACACCTCAACCCCCCAGTGGTTATCTGAAAAGAATGCACATCCCCAGCCTCTGTCACTCCAAGACCAGACAGTCAATCCACAAACCAGCAGAGGCACACAGGATGGCTAAGCAAGAAAATACCCACTTTCTGAAAGTGGTATTTTCAAACACACAATACAAAAATCATTTTTACCAAAAGATGCATTTTTATATTCTGAGTTCAGAGATACCAAACTCTACCTTTCTATCTTGTCCCAATGGAAAGTTATACTTATAAGATATTATAAATAAACTCCAATTCTATCCTCTGGGACAGATAGCCTTTCAATTGTGAAAGACGAAAGTCACTGCTTTTCACTATCAGGACATATCACACATATTAGTCCATGTCCTACCTTTCACCTATGTTTATGTTTATGTTTATAGGTTTATAGAGCGCTCGAATGCCGAGGCGTCTTGGCGCTGAGGTGTAACAAAGGAGGGGACGACAAAATTGCTCATATGGTATCAAAAAGGCGAGTTTTTTGCCCTTTCCTAAAAACCTGGAGGTCAGGTTGCAGTCTCATGGCTAGAGGCAGATTATTCCACAGTCTAGCCGCGCAATATGTTATAGACCGACCCCCCCATCGTAACTTTTTAATTTTAGGGACCCTAACAAGCCCCTGTGTAGCTGATCTAAGAAAGCGTTCAGGGACGTAGGGTATAAAGAGATTACCCAAATCTTCTATAGCTCCACCATGTATTGCCTTGTGCACATAGGTGAGCGCCTTAAATTCCACTCGTTGTTTAATGGGCAGCCAGTGCAGGGATCTAAGTGCTGCCGAGGTTGGTTGTCCTCTATTGAGACCCAACAGTAGCCTGCCCGCTGCATTCTGTAGCGACTGCAGCTTCAACAGCTGACACTTGTCAATCCCCAACAACAGGGCATTGGCATAGTCCAATTTAGAGAGAAATAGAGCCACCATCACAGTTTTTTGCAGTTCATGAGGTATGAAAGGTAGCACCTTTCTTAAAGTCTTCAGAAGATAGTAGCATGAGGATATCAAGCTATTTACCTGGGCTCCTAGATTGAGTTTATCATCAAAAAGGAGACCCAATTTTCTGACTTTTCCTACTGGAGTCGGACATGTACCCGCCTCAGATGGCCACCATGAGGAGTTCCACAGGGGCAAGCCCGGGCCAAACTCCATCACCTCCGTCTTGTCCGTGTTTATCTTGAGATAGTTCTGACCCATCCAGGACATGATCTCTGTAAGGCAGGCATGAAATCTGCCTGCTGTATCTCCACACTGATTGTTGGAGGTTAGAACAAGTTGGGAATCGTCAGCGTAAGAGACTAAAACAAAGCCATATTTCCTGACGAGATCAGCCAGGGGTGTCATATACACATTAAACAGAGTGGGAGACAGGGCCGACCCCTGTGGGACTCCACAGGGAAGGAAGAAATCCTCTGAGGTTATACCCTCCCAAAACAGCCTCTGCTCCCTGTCACTGAGAAAAGATGCCAGAAGGGTATGGGCCGTTCCTCCTATCCCAATATCCCTCAACCGCTGTGCCAAAGCCAAATGATTAACCGTATCGAAGGCAGCCGACAGGTCAAGAAGTACCAAAATTGCCTTTCCTCCACTGTCGACTGCCCTACGAATTTCCTCAGCCACCCTAACCAGCGCTGACTCCGTCGAATGACGTGGCCTAAAGCCATGTTGGGACGGGTCCAACAGACCATTAGAATCTAAATAGGCTGTAAGCACTTTATTCAGATGTTTCTCCAGCACCTTCGCTGCGAATGGGAGGCTGGCGATAGGACGATAGTTATTAACATTGGCTGGATCCAGAGTAGATTTTTTTAATAGGGGAGTGATGGCAGCACGTTTCCACATGGCAGGATACTGACCAGATATTATGACCTGATTCATAATCAAGGTGAGATGTTTACAAATCGGATCCGCTGCACGATGCATAAAGGAGGGGGGGCATGGGTCAGTTGGTGCACCAGATTTCAAAGAAAGCAAAATGCCCTTGAACTCATCTATACCTATCGTCTGAAAGCTGTTCAGCCCACATGAGGGTTGAGTGAGGGACCCTGACGGGTTCTGAACTTGTGTGGCATTGGAAAATTTACCATGAATTCCCATAACCTTTTTTTTTTTAAAGCGTTATTTATAAAGTTTAAACATTACAGACAATTGCATATGCATTCAGGAGCATAAAATCAGCACAGTGTACTTGCCATAATGCGGCACAGCTGCCGCTCGTTTGTTTTAGTTCAGGTACAGTACATCTGTATATCTAACAGAGTCCAGCCCATCCCCCCAAGAGATACTTCAACGGTAACCTCCCCAGCCATCGCAACCCCGCACTAATGCAGTGTAATCCATGCAGTTTCAAGTGGAGCATTCCCGTCCCGCCCCCCCCCTCCCCGCCTCCCTCCCCAGACACATTCCCCTCTCTGCGCACCTCAGTAGTGTCTCCCTGCGGATGTGCAAGCAAATAGCCCTTCAGCGGCCCCCAAATATCTCTGGGTTTAGAGGCACCCGGCAGCAGGTCCGCATAGGTGCCGAGCTGCTCCTGACAATATATCAAATCGCCTAACCATACTTTAAATTTCGGCGCTCTTCCTCTGCCCCAGCGACACGCCACTCGCCGCTTTGCCAGCAGCAGCGCCAGTGCTACAAACTTGCGGTGTTCAGCCTTCAATGGCTTGACATATCCCAGTATTGCCAGCAGGGGCGTGGGTTCGATATAGTCGTTTATCATCAAAGCTAAGGCATCAAAAACCTCCCTCCAGTAAGCATGGATACCCGGACACCCCCAGGCCAAGTGTAGGAAATCCGCATTCCGTGCTCTGCACCTTTCACAGTGATCCGCCGTTCTCAACTTGTATCGGCACAATCTGACCAGCGTGTAATATAATCTATGCAAAAATTTATAATGCACAATGCGCAGTCGGCTGCTAGCCGAAACCTGTTTCGTCTGCAACGCACAGTACTCCCACTGCTCATCTGTCAGTTCGGTTCCCAACTCCGCATCCCAGCCCGCACGGGCCGGGGCAGACGATACTTGCCTCTGTGTGTGAACGGTATTGTATATTAACGAAACCAAGCGTTTCGCCGTCGCGCTTTTAAGAATGAATTATAATGGCGCAAGTTCAGGGGGTTCTTCCGGGAAGCCAGGGGTAAGTGATCGGACACCCTGCCGAAGGCGGATATATAAGAACGCATCAAGAGGGGTACTCGGCGAGTCTCGAAGCATGTGCTCCAGCGTACGAAATCGACCATTGTGGTAAAGATCCCCCCATGTTTTAATGCGCACTCGGTCCGCAAATTTGCGGAACACCGTTTCCTGCAGCAGGGGCATTTTGGGGTGGTAGACGAGTGGCAGCAACGAGGAGTAGAGCATAGGTGCATCCAGTATGCTACAGATACGCTGCCACGCCGCCACAGTGCAGGTAATTGTCGTCCTCGGCAGCTCCCTGCCAGTATGCACATCATACAGTGCTCCGTCAATCGGGATGGGGTGAGCCAACCAGTGCTCCACCGCGACTTGCGGCATATATCGCTGCTGTCGCACCCAGAAATATGCATAATGTGCCTGTGCACTGAGATTGTACAATTCAAGGTTGGGTACACCAAAGCCGCCCTGTGAGTACGGCCTAACAAGTACATCCCACTGTAGCCGTGAGTGTTTGCCCCCCCACACCAGGCGTATCAGCTCAGATCTCAATGTTTAAAAAAAATAATTACCGGGATAGAATGGTATATTTAGGAATAGATACAGCAGCTGGGGTAAAATCACCATTTTAATCAGGGATGCACGTCCCGCCATCGAGAGCGGGAGGGAGATCCAACGAGTCACGCATTCCTCAATACGCGTCAAAGCCGTGCCGTAATTGAGACGCATAAGCGCATCCCTGTCTCTCGAGACCGTAATGCCCAGATATCGCACCTCATCCTCGCACCACTCCAGGGGGTAGTCCAACGGGAATCGAGTTGCGGCGGCTGTCAAAGGGAAGACACAAGACTTACTCCAATTTATTTGGATACCGGAGAGCCTCCCGAACACAATAAACTTGCAGAGGATCGGATTCAAGTTGACGTGTGGCTCTCGAACATACAAAGTGATGTCATCCGCGTATAATGAGATTAATCTGTGTCTCATGTTGCAGCGCAGCGCCTTATCGCTGTGATGCTGTCGCAGTTTAGCCGCTAAGGGTTCAACTGCTAATGCGAAGAGTAAAGGGGACAGAGGGCACCCTTGTCGGGTGCCCCTCGTGACCGAGAAGGATCGGGACACTCGGCCATTGACGAGCACTTTAGCCATGGGCATGCAGTACAGCAACCTAATCCAAGAAAGGAAAAGAGGTGGAAACCCCATACGTAACATCACCCCAAACATGTAGTCCCATTCAAGGGAGTCTAAAGCCTTCGTGGCATCCAGAAACACTGCCGCCAGAGGCAATTCAGGCGCAACATTGTTCAGCACCGAGAAAAGGGTGTGTGGGTTATGAGAGGTTGCGCGCCCGGGCACGAACCCCGATTGGTCAGGGAGAACCAAAGCCTCTATTAATAAGTTTAGCCGGTTGGCAATTAACTTGGCCAGTATTTTGACGTCGCAGTTAAGGAGTGATAATGGACGATATGAGTCGCACAAGTGAGGCTCCTTCCCAGGTTTCAATATGGAAATGATCAGGGCCTCCCGCATAGACGGCGGGAGGTGCCCAATCTCCAGGGCATCTTCATAAACTTCACGCAATATGGGGGCCATCTGATCTATGTACATTTTATAGAATTCTACCGGTATGCCATCTGTGCCAGTGGCCTTCCTGGATTGAAGCTGCATTATGGCCTCCCAATTTAAATGGGGTGCAGAGGAACTCCCGTTGTCCATCACTCAGCCACCCGAGCGCTACATTGGCTAAGTAACTATCCAGGTCCAGTTCCCCAACCCTCTGCGTGGTATACAGTTGCTCATAATGTGTGGCAATAAATTCCCGTAACCTTCTCTTGAAAATGTTCTGCGAGGGCATTACAGAAAGTCTGGTCTGGTTTAAAAATATTGACTTGCTGAGGTTTCATCAGGGAGTTGACTGTTTTAAATAATTCTCTGGAGTAGTTACCCGCCTCCTTAATTTTAATTGAGAAAAAAACTTTTTTAGCCACCACAATTGCCTCTTTGTATTCATGGGTAGCAAGATTATAAAGTATTTTCTTCGGGTTATCATAGTTGATCCTCCAAAGCCGCTCCGCCTTTCTGCAGACAATCTTTAAGTTTTTAAGTTCAGTAGTGTACCACGGGGAAGATAGCTTCCCTTTCTGTATCTTTACTAGTTTAACTGGCGCAACCTTGTCAGCTGCTTCTAAAATCCAGTTGTTAAACTGCTGTATTGTGATATTGTTATCACCCTTTAGGCTAGTAGGGCTTGAACCTAATACTGATTCAAACCCCCTCCTTGACTTTGTCCCAGCGTCTGATGGGCATTTTTGTCAAACTTGCTTGTGCTGTGGGCTGTCTTTTCATACTTTTAAGCTTAAAATAGATAGCCTTGTGATCAGTCCAAGGAAACTCCACTACCTTACAGAAGTAGATATCTGCTTCGTTAGTAAAAATCCCATCCAGCGCATGTCCAGCTGTATGTGTAGGCCCTACTATTATCTGAGTTAAATTGAAGGCTGCCATATTGTCTAAAAGTCTCTCAGTTTCCGCATTCTTGTTTAACTCCAGGTGATAGTTGAAGTCTCTTAAGACCGTGCAAGAGTGACAGTCAGTGTATGACTCCAGGAGCGTCATCAATGTTTGCGTGAAAGGGCCCCTTGGTCCAGGGGGTCTATATATTAGAATGCCCTGGAAGATCTGTGAATTATTCACTTTTATGCGAAACTGCAGTGCTTCTGCTGAAAGAGTTAAAATGTTCTCTGTGTGAACTTTGAGATCAGCTCGATAGATAATAGCTATCCCTCCGCCTTTACCTGTTTCTCGGTTTTGCGACAGATATGCATATCCATCCGGGACTGCAATGTTCCAATCCGGGACAGAAGAGCCATCCGTCCACGTTTCAGTTAAGAAAACGATGTCTGGAGCGGAGGAGCGAATAAGATCCTCAACTTCATACCTGTGCTTAACCAAAGAGCGCACATTTAGCAGAACGCACTTAAAATATTCAAAAGTGGGTGCTTCAGGGATTGAGGGGGCTTGCATCCAGTCCTTCCCAGCAGCGCCTAACTCTAAATGCCTACCACAAGAAATCTCCTCCGGCCCTCTCCTAAGACCTTTACGCTGCCCCCTTTCCCCTTTCACATGAGGATCTAATTGAAAGAGGCACCTGGGACAACTAACCACAGCTCTCGTGGCCAAAGATTCCAGTGAGTTCTGAGGTACACAGACCGTAGGTCTAAGCTTCAAGAGGGCCTTTCTGTCGTACCTTATACTTTTGGTTGGTCCAGGGGTTGTGGCGCTGGTCGCGCTCCAGGCGCCGCACCATTGCGCCAAATATAGCAGCAGGGTAACGAGCAACTAGAGCGCCAACCCCGTTGCAATGCGAGTCCCGGACTACTTCCGGGATTCGCCGGGGCCGGGCGCTCGCTCAGGAAGAGAGGAGGGAGATCACTGAGCCGGTCGTGGATACAGGTAAGTTAAAAGCATAAAAACCTTCAGCGCCTAAGCACCCAAGTTATAGGCAATGAATTATTAAAATTTGGCAGCAGCAGACAAATCTAAAAACAAACAGAGCAGCAAAAAGTATCTAAATGTGCAAATGAGCAACTCGAAGTAGTGTTTCCTCTCGTGAGCCCAGAGCCCCACAGAGCCTACACTGCATCCTGCCCATAGGGATAACATGGGCCTACCTTAGGGGTGACTCACATGTACTAGAAGTGAAGGTTAGGGCCTGGCAAATGGGTGCACTTGCCTGGTCGGCAAGGCAGTAGAGACTGCACGCAGACGCTGCAGTGGCAGGTCTGAGACAACTTTTGAAAGGCTGCTTGTGTGGGTGACACAATCAGTGCTGCAGGTCCATTAGCAGCAATTGACTTACAGGCCCTGGGTACACACAGTGCACTGTACTAGGGATTTAGTAGTAAGTCAAACAAGCCAATCAGGCAAACAACAATCCATATGCACAATTTACATAGGGAGCACTTGCACTTTGGCACTGATCAGCAGTGTCAAAGTGCCCAAAGTATCTAGACCAGCAAAAACGAAATCCAGCACACATCAAAAATACAGGAGGCAGAAGCAAAAAGACATGGGAAAACCATGCCAAGTATGCCAGGTCTAACATTTTCTTTATTTATTAACTATGAAGACTGCTTTTTTAATGCCTATTACAAATTGGCCAGAAGGGTCAGCGAATTGCAGGCACTCTCTGTACACCCTCCCTAGAACATCTTTGATCCCGACAATCTGGTACTCTGGACACATGATTCCTTCTTCCTGAAGGTTTTAATTCCTTTCCTTCTAGGCCAGAATATCACACTGCCTAACTTTTTTTCTCCATCTCACACTTCAAAGGAGGAGAGACTGCACCGTCTGGACCCAAAGAGAGAGTAGTAGCTCTACCTTGATCGCACAAAAGAGTTCCAGTCAGACGATCGACTCTTCGTGGAGTGCCTTGGGGCTAAGAATGGGAAGGCTGTACTGAAATGGACCATCTCAAGAGGGATAGTGCTCTGCATACATATCTGCTATGCATTGGCCAAGTAGCAACCCCCTGAGGGCCTACGTACTCATTCCGCCAGATCCAAGGCGGCGATCACTGCGTTAGCCCAAGGAGTCCCTGTCCTGAATATCTGTCAGACAGCAACATGGGCATCTCTGCACATGTTAACCAAGCATTACTGCCTGGACAGTCAGGTCCATTGTAACGGGCACTTTGTTCGTTTGGTCCTGTAGGACATCCTGACTTAAATCAGCTTTGCTACCCACCTCCCTGGAGGCATTGCTTGGGTTTTCTATTCTAAGATAAGGAATCTGTGGCTAAATGTCTCTATCAGATGAACAAGTTGCTTACCTTTGGCAACACCTTATCTGGTAGAGACTCTATGTAGCAGCAGATTCCTTACTGGGCATCCCATCCTCACCGCTTGCACAAGTGATTACAGTGTGAGGGTCACCCTTATAAGGGCCTTAGCATTTCAGTCCAGTTGACAGTCTTCATTGTTGACCTGCATTCCAGTGTGGAAAGTTGCGAAAGGAACTGACATCAGTGCTCAATGTGGCATTTATATAGGCACCACGCATCTCATTGCCGGCGCAGACACCACTGACACAAAGCTGAATGACGCCACCTTCCGGCACACAGGGGTACTGCTTGAAAACTTCTGGATCTAGTCTGATGCCTGGGGAATATTGTAAGGAAAGGAATCTGTGGCTAGATAGAGTCTCTACCAGAGAAGGCGTTACCAAAGGTAATTAAATAGTTATTCTGGTAAGGAACAGTCTGCAATGGTTAGAGGGGGCAGGTAAGCAATTGCACAAGTAAAGGGGTGTGGCAGGGGAGAGATAGGTACAGAGGTCAGGTCTCATTGGGACCAGGTGATGAAAATTACATTATCGTGAAAAAGGAAGGTAGGACGCATGAGAGTGTCAAGGAGTCCAGTCACAAAAACACAGCAAAGTAAGGACAAAGCATGAAAGGATATAGGGAGAAAATGGCACAAGCAAAGAATAGAGAAGGAAAGGAAAAAACAGACTGCATGGGATACACCCAGTGTGTGCAGGAGAGTGAAAGAAATAAATTACACAATATTAACTGGAGGCCAGGAAGAGAGGTCTGCTCATGTTCATAACCTGTTGAGATGGGTTGAAGCAACAATACCAGGATGGGATACACATGGAAAGGTAGAGGACTAAATGCGGGGAATGGATCCAGGTAGGAATGGGATCCAAGGAGAACTGGTACATGCAAGTGTACAAGAAAGCGGGGAAACGGACAAGTCAAAGTGGTCAAGGCTCTGTAGGGGAGAGGACTGAATGGAAGAAGTAGCCCAAGCATACAGAACACTATCCACACCAGGGAAGCCGGCACAAAGAAACAACATATTAAATTGAATGCCGGAGGCTGAAGGAACAGGATACTCCCATAGGTTCCCCTCAAAATTGTCTGCAAAGCCTATTAACTGAATTGCCTTTAGCAAAGCTGTGGGCTGTGTGCCCTTGCATGTAGATTGAAAACAAAAATGTCATAGGACTCGACATGGATCCAGGTAGTAGGAGGCACCTTCCAGTCAGCATCACACCCCACAATCCATGGTTAAAAAGGGGAAGACACAACTGTGCCACAAGATCAGCAGGCTCAGGTCTAGGGGCAGATTTACTAACAGTTTATGAAACAGTGCAGCAAGGCAAGTTTCTATGCTGTGTTGTGTGAATGGGAGAGAGCTGAGAAGGACCATATTTAAACTATATGGCACTTTTCAGCTCTCAAGTGCTTGCACACTTGTTACTGTTTAGCATCAACGCAGGCACCCTTGCATTATGCTAGAAGGGAGCCTATGTAAGGTGCAGGAAGGTTTATGTGCAAGATCCTACAACAAAAAAAACAATTCAAAGAGGCATTTTCTTCTTTCTATATGTGAAAATGTGGGAAGAATTTGGTCTCATTTCTGTTTCTGTTCTCATTGAAGTAGTAGAAAAGGACATCTTCCCTTGTCCTTTGCTCTCTTTTGCTCTCTTTTAGCTTAATCACCTGTGGAAGAAAAGCCTGGCCCCATTTACGATGCCAGCATCAGCGCAAACCATGCCCTTATGACCTTACAAGAGTTACACTTCCCCTAGCTAGCTACATACTCACTGCATAAGTAATGCAGGGCATTGGAAGAAATATGTAACTGTGTTGATGTCTATATGCAAAAAGAAAAGATTCAGAACTATGATTAATAAAGTAGTCTTTTCTGTCCCTCTCCTACTGTTGCAGGGATTCTGATCATGCACAGAACTATGCGCAGGAAACCAGGACCTCAGTGAATTGTTGTGTACCAAAAACTCACCTCAGAACCCAGAACCCCTTATCCGACCAGCATCAGTGTCCCATTCGTTATCCGAATTTATCTCGGCGGTCCCAATGTATAGCCAACCCAGAACAAGCAACTTAGTGTATTCTCAGGAATGGTGGGAATCAGAAATACCTGTTCGTTATTATTCTCATATCAGTCCACAACAAGAGTCCACAGAGACACGGTAAAGTTTAAAGAGTTTATTTTATAAACCTCGTGTCCTAAGATGCAGGACTTTGGCTAACATAAGCAGACAAATGATTAAAATCAAAACCATCAGCATAGTTACAATACCATAGACAATTAAAGGAGAAATCATAATAAAATGACAGTGGATTACAGCCACCTTCCTTTCGCTAGTATACTAATATTATTATTATTATTAGACTAATAGAAGGTCTCTAGGCTTGAATGGGGAACCACATACCGTAAAGATCAGCTTAGTGGAATCATATCACAGGATCAGGTATACTCTGCTCCTGGGAAAGCTCTTCTTCTGAATGTGCATAAAGCATGCAGCCTGCAATATTAAAAGCACTCGACTTTCAGGTATTTGCAGCTGCGTGCGTGTTACGGCTATATAGTGGGCCGATCAACCTGAACCCAAAAACATGCACCGTCTAGTGACCCAGACTGTTTCTTTACACAATGTTCAGACCAAGGTCGCAGCTTACTGTTAGGGATGTGAACAACAGACAGTTCTCATGTGAAGCAAAGGCGAGCAAGCATTTCTCAAATAATAACATGTAACTGCAGTGTCGTGTGCAAATGCAGCAAAAGTGGCAAGATGGCTTTCTAACATCTAACGCGGTTGTGCTAACTTAGCAATGTACGTATATAAATAGCAGTCCTCACTACACCCCCCTTGATCGGACCACTAACCAGTAGGGGCACAATTAAGGAACGCAGAGTTCAAGTTTTATAGAACAGAACCAAGGGCACAAATTGTGAATCCATATAAGGGCAGTGAAAAGTTCGAAGAGAAAAAAGAGAGAAAAAAAAACATTTAAAGGGGAAAAAAATATTATCGATGGATGTTCAACGAAAAAACAAAAGGTATTCCACAGGAATTTTGGATGACCTCCAAGTTAATCCATCAATGTATAAGCACAATAAGTTGCAACGGCTTCCAAGAGGAAATCATTGGAACGTTCTGCAAAATGATCTGCCATCCAGTTCAGCAAGGGGAATGAACACACATGTTCTTCGACAACTGGAGCCTCTAGCACCATCAGAGGACAACTGGCGTGTTCTTCAAGATAACTGCTTGCCAAGAATTCAGCTGCAGCCGTTCCGATGTCCCAATTCCCTAGGACTCCATGCGCTGCTCCACAGGCCATAATCCTGGCATCAGAACAGTCCAACTCATGAGCCACTAAGGGGCACATTAGTCGATCATAATCCGGGGCGGGAGACACTGAGTTTGACAAGCACAAATCCAGAGCCCATTGGAACGGACACTCTAGGCAATGAAAGACAGGCTGTATGCAAGTAAAGTAGGGAAACCGGAAGGACAACCCATAGGCTATGCTCAATGTTGCCAGTGGTAGTGTTCCATAGTATTCAATCATCCAGTTACGAAGATGGAGCAGCCGGGACATGCTGCCGTGTGACGCAAGTTGTGCATCCATTGCGTAGTAAGCAGACCAACAACAGTACCCCAGCCACGAGGGCAGCCCTCCGAAGATGCCTGAAAAAATAGAATGAAAAAATGCCGGGATCACACCAAAAATAGTTTGGAAGAAGGTCACGAGGCCGGAGCCCACAATTCTGAAAAAATGTGCCAGGCCACTTGTTGACGAGACATTAAAGATAGTCTGAATCAGGGCACAAAAATTAAGTGGGAGATCAGTATTCAAAAGCGCTTGCACCTCTGTGCGCGTGTTTGCTACGTGAAGGACAAATGTTTCCCGGGATGAAGTCAACGCGACTTCTTTTTGAGACAATAGAGCCCTTATTCTGCTCATCTTGTTGAACTCTGCTTTCAAGGTTGGAATGAAAGGTCAGATGGATACATCGAGCCGTCCATGCGGGGGTGGGAAAAAGACGTTGTTACAGCAGACTACTCTCTGTGATACAGTCACTATGTAGGGAATTCCCACTAACATCCCGCAGCAAGCTTCATTATTTAATAGCAAATAACTACCGTTAGCCAGCAGCGTAAACGACGGTGTTATGACTGGCACTGGGATCCCTTTCAGGACGCAAGCTAAATTAGGAGCGTGCACATTACATGCAGCATGCAATTGAATGTGCCGACACACTACAGAGCGATCCGGAGTGGAAGTGCACTCTTCACCTTTTAAGTAAGCTCTTTACCGTCCCTCACGCACCTGTATGTGAATGGGAGTGACCAAATTTCATGCAGGAAGGCAGTACCTAGTTGTTCATATCTGCCTAACGCATAATGTTTCATGCAGGAAATGAACTTAAATAGGGGAAACGGTAATGTGATTAACCCGTGGATAAGCCACACAGCAGAGTTTAATTTGGCAACAGAGAAAGGTAAAGGTTCTAAATTTTCAATGTGCAGCAATGAGTATGTTGTATCTTTCATGGACATGAACTGTTGTTTTGCAGTTAAATTAAAAGGAAGGAACAAAGATGAAGTATTCATGTAATCCCAAGGGACTTTCCCAGCCTTTAACGTTTGCAATGTCCATGCAAACTGCATTATAGAACGCAATTGATTTTGACCATTGTCGTAAATTGGCTGCGATTAAATTAGCGTTAGCAGAATCCATCTGGTATTTACAGGCTATCCTGTACATTTTGTGGAATCCATTTTGTATTTCTGGCAGCCATTTTGTCTTCCCTTGTGCTCTGTTTAAAGGACTGGCTATACTTAGACTCTGCTACCCTGCACATGCGCAGGAATATCTAACTGTCCATGCATCTGTTTTTAGTCTGTAACTATCAGGTTGTTTCTACCAGAGTCAGCAACTGCTAGCTCCTCCTATACTATTTACGGTGCATTTCTGTATGACCATCTATGTATGTAACTCTTCTCATGTATGCTTGCATCGTCCTTTTCCTGAGCCCCTGTGTGGGTATAAAAGACCCATGGTTCTTCTACTCTGGGTGCTACCTTCATTCAGCACCACAGGGTGCTGGGTGAATGTGGTTCCACCTCCTGAGGTTTAATAAACTATGTATTTTCTATTTCAGATTCTGTGCCAACTTCTTTCTAATAGTCTGAGGACTCTGTGCAGAGAAGGGCGAACCCCTTGCACTGGTAGGCCTAGCTGAGGTCTATTTTCTACAATTGGCGCCTCAACGTGGGGCTCATCGGTGACTCGGATGCCCAAAGGATTGGTCGCGACGAAGGATTGGAATCTCGCTCTGGACGTGATCACTGCCCGATAAGACCAGAGTCTTGGCATCCACGGCGACTTTTCCTTTCTTTCTGATCTGACCATCCAGGTGGCACCGGTCCTCGACTGAGATCTCTTCTGTTGATTCACCGTGCAGTGACCATTTGGTCGATTTTAGAACTTGGCAGGATGAATCTGAACACCAAGTGATTGGTAAGTGTCTGCGGCGCTTGCTGTTGGTTTTGATGCCTGTGATTGGTAAGGTAGTTTAGTAACGCTTACTGTGGCTTTGAGTATGGTATATTTTGTGTTGGCCAACTTGGTTTGTTTTGACATATGTGACTTGCAATTCACATAGGCAGGTAATGAGGAGAATTTTCTCTAACTGAATTGATTTGAACGGCACATCGTACTAAAGGTACCTTAAGTGCTACTTTGATTATAATATTGCATATTCTGCACTATTTTTTGGCATATCTGTCTTTAGCACACTTCAAAAGATGTGTTGCCTTTGGAATGGTACCAAAATGAAACTTGATGAAGCACAACTGGCCCCCCCTCGGAGGGGACGCCTAATAGGGATATGTATATTAAGTATGGTCTTTCTTCTATAATGTACAGCGCATTATGGAATAAAAATACTTGTAAGTGGTGACTAGTACCCCGAGGAACTAAATATGTACATAAAAGGATCCTGGTCTGTGCACTTAGTAACATTCATAAGTGATGAGATGCAGAGCGTTTTTTTTTTTGGTGTTCTGCCAGCCAAATCTGGTGAATATGACTTGCAACTAGTATTTACAAATGGTTTGGTTTAAGTACAGTCTGTGGGCTGTCTTTTGTTTCTGTCTTAAGTGTTGATTTGTGGGTTAAATGTGTGTTTACATGTTATGGTGTGGTAAATTGTGTTTTGGATGTTGCTAGCACTGGAAAAAGCGTGTGATTGAATGACTGTGAATATGTGAAAGAATTCTGAGAAGTGAAATTGTTAAGGAGTAAATTTAATTTGGTCTCATCACCATCAATAAGTCGCAAAAGGAAATTGAGAGGGGTGTAGCAAGAGAAAGAGCAACCCCTGTGATTTGATGACACCCTTAATGTACAAAAGTATTAATGAAGAGTAATTAGGGACCCGTTAAAAGTTTAGCTTGGAAAAATTGTGGGTATTTCGAATTTGCAAATTGTTCCTATGCAGCTTTGTGTTCTTGGTGGTTCAGTGAGCCAATGTGCTGGGTCCACAGGGTTGTAGGTTCTAATTTAAGCTGAACCTGCTAATCTGAGAATTGAACCTAAATTTATGACCCTTGAAAAGAAATTGTATATTAAAATAAATGTTTCCATAGGGCAAATTATTGCAGTTTAGATAACATTAGGAAGGCTTTTTGTCTTTGACAGCTTCAGGGCTGTGCAAGGCAGATTTTGACCTTGCAGCTTGTAAGGTGGGGGCTAGGAGCACTCGCTGTGGCCCGGTTCTGCGCTGAGGTTTAGCTTCTCTGATGAGACAGGGCAGCTGAGGAACGAAACCCAAGGAGCCTTCCTCTGCCCTATTTTGTGCAAAGACCAGTTAGACTTTCCATAGAAAACTGTTTTTTTTTTTTTTTTTTTTAAACTGTTGCATTAATCCTACACAAAAAGTAAAATGATGCTCTTGCTTGAAATTTTAAGGGCTATATGCCTATATAAAAACGATTTTCCAATTGAGAATTAATTTTCTCAGTGGAAATTGTGGCGCAAAATTAACATGGATTATCGGATAAGAGTTTTACCTTTAGAAAGTTAAAATTAAGATGACCTGTGTAAAGAGAAAAACGAAATTGTGTGTTTTACAATAGACTAAATTCAGATACAAAATGTCACAGCATTTATCTTTTGTATAGGGTATTCAAAGGCATTCACATTATACAGCACGACAGATTTGTGTTGGCTTGAAGGGTTGACTTGCAAGGCGTGTGAATTTCGACACCTTTACGTGTTAAACAGCTGCGTCAACAAGACCATTTCTATTTTGGACTCCGGCTACAGAGAATAGTTGAAGTCAAAAACACGGAGTAAAATTCTGCATTTCAGACTGCTGTTTCCAAAGTTAGAAATGTAGTTTCATTATTTTTGCAGATTGACAGTAGGGATTTTTTTTCTTAATGCCTTTTTTTAAAATAAGGATAAGAGTGGTTTTTGATGTTCAATAATAATGGCTGTCCTTCATTTAAAAGTGGCGCAGACTTAAGATGTTTCAAGATAAGCTTCTGTGCTTAGGGCTAAGAATTAATGTGTTTCAATATAATAGGCAAGGGATGCAGCTCGCTTTTCATATGTAGACTCATCAAAATGATTAGATTTATTAACAAAAAATATATTTTGATTATATAAAAAAAAAAATGTTATTTCAAATAGGTGCTAAAACAAATTCGTTTTTTACTATTTATAATGCCTAATAATGATACTGTGACCTCCTAGCATCCAAATTGCATTTAAGCCGTGCTATACAGCAATAGGGGGTCAATTACATGTGAAAATGTCACTTTACCCAGGCGTACAAAACTCATTTTTATAAGGGTATACATTATACATTTTTGATGCCACATCTCTGGGATATGTAGAGGACATTCTGGGGATGACTATTATGCAAAAACATTGTAGGATGTTAATTTTTAAGTGCCCTGAAAATCAAAGTCGAAATTGGGTAAAAATTCACTATTTAAGTGAGTTTTCTCCAGTCAGATCAGTTTTTAAACTGCCTGACGCCCCAGTAAATGCACATATGTAAGCATAGACCATCTATACTGCTAGACAAACGCTTGGCACACTGCTTATACATATCAATGTACAAAAATTGGCAGAAGTTATTAAGCTTACCTCTGAAATTGCTGGTAGACACACAGAGTGGGTTTTGCTGCTCTGTCTTCGGTCTTTAGGGTCACTTTGACTTGGAAGCACCACATGAAAACCTTGCATGCCTGCTGGGGAACAGCTGCATAGGTTATAGGTCAAAGTCCTACATTTAGAAGCCTGTAGGGCTCAGCACAACGTTGCTTTGACATTTCGACATTTGAAAGACGAAATGGCAGGGGAAGAAAGAGGTTTTTGCTTACCCTTTTTTTTTTTGGTAAAAGCAAGTTTTTGTGTGCACTCAATGCACATAGTATATGTGACCTCTCTTTAAAGGACAATGGCTCTGCCATATATATATAGTATAAATGTTTTTAGGGTTGAATTCAGGAAGCAATGGGATTCAGTTTGACTTCATGCGGTCTCATGTTGCACTAGTACATTTGCTAAAGGAATATGTTCTTTGGCTAGCTGAAATGTGCTATTTCGCTCCTCAGAGTTTGTTTATGCCCAGTTGCTACAAATTAGGGTTGATAGTGTTGACAGAATGAAACCTGGTACAGGTTTCTTACCGTCAAAACTGGGGAGTGGAGGCTAGCTCCTCTACAAATTAAGGGTAGGCAAATTTATGTGTTCTCTCTCTTTTTCTTACTTTTTTTGAGCCTGTCTAAACTGTCTGTGAAATAACCATGAGACATTAAATTGGCTATTCAGTAATACTGTTTTAAACATTATTAGCATTAATAAAATGAATAAATATATTTTGCTATGTTACTACCCATCCTCTCTGATGGAATTATGAGAGGATGAGTAGTCTAGGTTGCTGTTTCCTTATTTGATCTTTAAGGGGAACTAGCTGTGGGTAGTTTTTGTTTGAAAATTCTCAGGTGACAACACCACTATTGTTTGTTATTCTCATGCTACATACAGTTTTGCAAGGGCATTGCTAGTTTTATTAGCTAGTCTGTGTAAATAAACTGACAGTCCTTACTAGAACTAATGTTGCATAGTTTGGATTGTGAAAATGTAGAATGCAGGGAAGAGGTCTATGTGATCCTTAGCAAACATTTTTGAGGAAAATATTGTTTTACAGGAGTCTGTTAGTCACAAGATGTTCCGCTGGAGAACATGTACCCATTATGTTGAAGTTTTTAGTTCTGTATGTAATAGGAATCCCTGTTAAATTAGCAGTGTTAGATTTTCCTGTTGCTCCTATAACATGAGAGCATGGTCCTGAGTATACAATATAGGTGCTTTAATTAAGAAAAATCATTTTAGAAGTGTCTGCAGTCCTGTACAAATAATGCAATGTTTAGGAGTAAAACGTGTATAACATTTCCTTTTTCTTGAGGGTCTTTAGAAATGAACACAGACTTCCTTGACTGCTTGGCATTGGGTGACGTATTACTCTTGTCAGTTCACTAAAGAGTTTTTATACTTGCTAATAGGTCCAGACTGTTGTTTTATTTACTCTCACATATATGAAAGTGGTTCCAGGGTGCCTTGTTAATATATGGGGCGTCCCTGGACTAGGAAGTATTCTGAGACTATCCTCTCTGTTGATAGATTATTTTTGTGCCTTGTCTAAAGACCTTTTGTTCTGTCCACCAATAGATATTTGCTGCTTTACAACCATTGCCAGAGGGGCGCGTACATCAGATCCAGCTTGAGGAGAAAGCACCAGTCTAGCTTGAAGTCAAAGTGAAGGTAACCTGCACAGGCACTGCTGGCAACCAGGACCTCAGTGAAGGTAGAAGGCCGGAAGCATTGTGATGAGCGTACCCCTGCTACTATCTTGGGCGAAAGACGGGGTCACAAATCAGAAAGGAGAAATCGTGGATCAAGCTTTTGATGCCCAGCTGAGAGTCACAGACCGACCAGGAAGGGAAGAAGGTTTTTGCTTGAGGTAACCCCCTTTGAAACAAGGGTTGCTTCAGAGATCCTAGCATCAGGCCTCTGAATCCTGGTCCCAAAGTGGCTGTAAAGGAGATACCTGGGCACACTGAATGCAATCCATGGCCCCAACGAAAGAGCAGTGTGCCAGCAGAGCAATACAGGAGTTAGGGAAGGACTTGAGTTCAGGGTACAGGTGCTGTGTCTCTGGTGCCTGTTAGATTGAAATGAAGAAAACTGGTGCACTGCCTGAGACACTGGACAGGATCGCTGAGCGCATTTGCCCTGGTGGGTGATTGCCCTATCCTGAAAGAAGAAACTTTTCCCTTGAAACTAGGCCATGATTCCTGAGTTGCGAGTTGTGCAGCTCCACCGTGGGAACAACAAGAGCCTGCCTGTGAGGCTCAAACGGACACAGGGAGAAGACTCCCCTCTGGTTGGTTGTACAGCGGCTTTAATTTCCCAAGGACTTCTTTTTCTTTTTGTTGAAAATGTACCCCATTGATCGTCCCATTTTTGAGGAGGAGCAACCCTTTGCAGCTCTTCGTCCTAATTCTCATGGTCCTCCTGGTCCCCTGGATCCAGGATCATTTTTGTAAATAATATGTCTGACTGCTTTAATGTTTGTATTGGGTATAATGATAGATACTCTAGCCCTCATAAAGGAAACACTGGAAAAGTCTAGCGAAAATGTTTTTATTAGATATGTACTGTTGGATACTTTGATATTGAAATTGATGGTAACTGAAATGCATGGGAACCTTGAAAATGTTTTTACTGGATGGTTCTAGGATTTGCTAAGGACTAGAAAGCTAATAATTCTGTTTCTGATAATAGTAATTACTCTCTCCTGCTATCTGTATGACCCAATTCTCTGTTCCCTTTGTACTTCTGTTTATACCTCATACATACCCGCTTAACAATATTTAGAATGAGAAATGCCCACCTAGCAATGAATTAGGAAATTTATGAAAAGAAAAAAAAAATGTTATTAAAAATTAATATGCATATTTTTCATTTTTCCTACTGGATTATGGGAGATGTCTTCAGCTAACGCTAAAAGGGTCGTCTGTCGTAAATTGGCTGCGATTAAATTAGCGTTAGCAGAATCCATCTGGTATTTACAGGCTATCCTGTACATTTTGTGGAATCCATTTTGTATTTCTGGCAGCCATTTTGTCTTCCCTTGTGCTCTGTTTAAAGGACTGGCTATACTTAGACTCTGCTACCCTGCACATGCGCAGGAATATCTAACTGTCCATGCATCTGTTTTTAGTCTGTAACTATCAGGTTGTTTCTACCAGAGTCAGCAACTGCTAGCTCCTCCTATACTATTTACGGTGCATTTCTGTATGACCATCTATGTATGTAACTCTTCTCATGTATGCTTGCATCGTCCTTTTCCTGAGCCCCTGTGTGGGTATAAAAGACCCATGGTTCTTCTACTCTGGGTGCTACCTTCATTCAGCACCACAGGGTGCTGGGTGAATGTGGTTCCACCTCCTGAGGTTTAATAAACTATGTATTTTCTATTTCAGATTCTGTGCCAACTTCTTTCTAATAGTCTGAGGACTCTGTGCAGAGAAGGGCGAACCCCTTGCACTGGTAGGCCTAGCTGAGGTCTATTTTCTACACCATGATATAAAACAGACAAATCATCTTGCACAATGTCAACAACAGATGAAACGATATTATCTAATGTATAAATTCTGGAAGACAGGGTGTTAATGCTATTATCTATAACAACCAATACTTTCTCCATATTGGCTTGATCAATAGCTCGTAATCTGGATGCAGCTTCAATTTGTGACAGCTTCCAAACTTCGTTATAAACAGCATATACCCATCTTTTGGACCTGCCAACCGCAGGACCCTTAACAAAATCATTCAAATATATTTTGTCGTGTAATTGTGATAAATGAAGTTTAACAGATGCTAAGGTGGAATGTTGCAGCCAAGATTGGCATATGTTCCCTATTGAGTAGGTAGTTACAGTATGAGAGGATTCAAAACGGGGGTCCACACGAACTTGCGTATACCCCGGATTTAAATCCAGAAACCGATGTTGACAGGAATCTGAGCTCGTTTGCCATATTAACCATGCTTTCGGATTTAATTTGGAAATATTGAAGGATGTGTTAGAAATGTATGACTGCAACGTAGCAAGGGACAGATCTGTATGATTATCCCAATTAGGATAAGCACCCAGATCTGGTGTAGAGGGAGAATTTAATTTTTAAGAAGTAGCCAATCCAAAACAAGTGGTCTGAAAAATTGACGAATTCAAAAATAACATGTGGTTCGGGATGAGGCAGGCACGATGCAAAGCTTCTGTTTCCTGTACTTGCCACGGTTTAGAACCCCAAACCGATTTAAGATCAATAGTAGCTTTCCACAGATCATAACCTCTGATTCCCAATTCATCCATAAAGGATATGGAATATAACAATTTTGTGTGTGTCAGCCTAACTTTCGAGGTAGACTCAGCTGCCATTTTAAAGTAAAAGGAGGCAGGATTCGACACACTGAAATCAGAAAAATATGTGAATTTGTCCACTAACGTGGTGGAGCTGCCCAGCCTAGGCGCTGGACAGTGTTCCCATTGCGTATAATTTACAAAAATTCTAAACGTATTGGCTTTGTGAAGGAAATGATTGCCATAATGTTGATAGCAAAACTGCTTCTCATAATTAGCAGTATCTAAATACAAATCCTCCGCATCAAACGCAGCATAATATTTCAAATTAGAAAACAGTGCTTCTATGGCTTGAACATCCCAATCATCCGAGCGGATGCTTTGCTTAACTACATCACCCATAGAAGCACAAAATACATTTGGCACATTAATTACTTCAGTGGGACCATGACTTTGAAATTTAACAGCATCCAGCGCAATCCCATCCATTACAGGCCAGGCAGTAATGTTCACAAAAGTCTGGTCCCTTTTCATGATATGTGATGAGGAGTGGGGGGGCCAAAGTTCCATCAATTAGTCTAATTGTAGATCTTTCTTTCAGGTAGTGTCCATTTACAAGTCGGAAAAACACTACCACAAATCCAATGGACATAAACAAAAAAATACATATGAGCACCAGCCAAATGTAAGTCCAAAGGGGAATTAAAAAATGTCTTTTAAACCAGACAGCAAAAATTGAAACTTTTGATGGGGCAATGTAAGTCATTGAATTAGTGTCAAAGGAGAAGCGCGACTGGTTAACTGTGGTGGATTGTAAAACAGGCAACGGGACATCTGCAGGATAAGCATACTCAGTATCTTCAGGTAGACCACCAGCTGTCCGTGGTAACAAAGGTCCAGTAACTGTATGCATCTCGATGGCAACATCAGGCAAGGTGGTAGAAGCTGGAGCCAAAACAGAATTTCTCAGCATCGCAGGGCAAGAAACCGCTGGAGTCATACTAAGAAGATTCGGCCACTCGCTGTAGCTTGACATTGTCAATAGAGATGTACCTGTTATCCTTGCGACCAGGCAGTGGAGGTAAAATGACTGTTCGTGTACCCTGCACGCCAAGCACTGGAACCGGTGCACGATAAGAAGGGTCGAACTCCTTCTTGTTCTCCACCTTCTCACAGACCAGATCACCAACTCGAGGTACCCAGCCGACTACCGGAATCTGAAGCACAGCATCAGATGTGGAGGGCACGTGTTTCTTCGCTAGACTGTCTCTGGCTTCTTGTAGAGTCTGCAATACAGCACAGTGATCATCTACGTCAAAGGGTGCGGCTGACGCCGCCATGTCTAGACCATCAAGGTCCGGGACAAACATTAATATGCCAAAGAGCATCATGTATGGGGTCCGCCCACCCAGAGACCTTCTAGGGAGATTATTAAGTGCACGTTGGACGTTATACAAATGGGCTAGCCAGTTCCGGCCAGTGCCTAAAACCCTAGCTGTCAAAGATTGCTTTAAGTCACGGTTCATTCGCTCCACCACACTATTACCCTCAGGTCGGTAGGGAGACGAAAATTTGACTTAGACCCCCAAAGTTCTCATGGCTTCTTTGTACGCCTTAGAGGCGAACGCAGGGCCCTGATCAGAATGAAAGGTACCACATGCAAAACTTCCGACAAAGACACGCAAATCCCTGATGACAGTACGGGCATCAGCACTCCTTTGTGGCCATACCCACAGAAAACGTGTGCACGAATCCACTGCAACCAAGATGTACTTGTACGCAGTATCAGAGGTGAATGGACCGCAGTGATCTAAATAAACACACCCTAGTGGTTTATTAGATATGTACAACTGAGTTTGTGGTGGGCGCGCCGCAGTTGAAGGTTTAATCTGCTGGCAAATGTCACAGTCAAGAACAGAAGCGCGAGCTTGTTTATATAAAACGCACCGCCAGTAACGTTGTTGTAACAGAGATACAGTAGCTGCAACGCCGGCATGGGCAGACGCCATGCCCTCGTGAGCCGCTAATATCAAAGATGGTCTGCAGTCCGCGTTGGGAATCAATCTGTCACCAATGTCGTTAATCCTCACTAACGGGATGTTATCAGGACTTAAGCGATAATGGTAACGAGAAGGGAAACCTCTCGGGTAATGTGTTCCCTTCTCTGTAGCAGCAATAGCTGCCAAGATGTCATCATCGATCTTACTTTTCGATCTTGTAACTGCTGCCACTAAGTATGTCGCCACTGCTGTTTTTGCTGCCTCGTCAGCTAGGCTGTTGCTGACAGCATGGACACCAACTCGTTGGTGACCAAGAGTGTGAATAACATTCATGAGAGGCAGATGTTCTTTAAGTTCTGCCACTCGAACCCAAAGCATTTTATGCTTAATTGTGCTACTTTTGGAATCACGGTATTCATTTTGAGACCAAAAATGTAGATTGTCGGTGTAAGATTGATCACAATAAAACGAGTCACTCACTATAAGAGTGGTGACCCGAGAATCAGCAAACTCCAGTGCGAGAACCAGAGCACGGAGCTCTGCCAACTGTGCGGTACAATCAACCAATGACTGCGTATGCACGACATCAGATTGGAATTCACCATTCACGAAAGTACCCACTACAATTGCGCAGGCCGCTGAATAGGCATGCTTCGATCCAGTCGCCGGTTGCGCAGAACCATCAGTGTAAATGACACAATGGTAATCCTCGAGCGGGCGCAAGGACAGAGGAGCTGGATGAACGAATTCATACTGTAAGAACTCCTGAGTCTGTAGTGCTGCGTCAAAGATATAGGTGACGTCGGGCGATGTCAAGGAAGTGGCCCATTGTATCCATTAGAATTTGGTACACTCGCTTTGGTCACTGCCTCAAGGGCAGGATATGGTGTCACCACCAACATGTGTTTCCCTTGCGATAGCGCTCGTTCTTTAAGAATCGCCATCTAAACTGCCGTCAAAACTTTCTTGACAGAGGAATATCGCAGTTCAGCCGAAATGTACAGGTGTGATTTGTAGGCAATAGGGACGGTGTCGCCCTCATTGAACGTTAAGTACGTGAAACCCACTGCGCCTGGCACAATTCTTATTACCAGGTTTGTGTGGTTATCACGTGTCAGTAAGTATTTTGAAGCAAGAAGGTCAGCTTGCAAAGATTGCAATATAGCTGAATGCTCCGGCAGCCAGCATGATTTGGAAAAAGTAGGTTGTACCAAGGCATAAAGCGGCTTGATACGCTGGGCATAATCAGGAATGTACATGCGACCAAAATTCAGAAAGCCCAGCAAAGATTGTAATTTTTTCAGTGTTGTAGGAGCACGCAGGCATGCTCACTTCTCTAGGAAGTGCAGAGCCAATCCTCGACCCTCATTGTTGAGTTGGTATCCCAAAAACAACATTGTATACTCTGCAATGTGAGACTTCGCAAAGTTGAATTTGTAACCGAAGTCTGCAAACAAAACAATAATGCGATCAACGCGACACAGATGCGGCCACAACTCGTCATCTGTGAGATAAATATCATCCACATACGAGTACGCATCAGGGTCAATACTCTCTAACAGAGAGACTACACGAGCGGCAAAGACTCCAGGGCTGTTTTTATAACCCATGGGCAATCATTTAAAATGGTTTAGTTTGCTGCCCGATGTAAACGCCGTCCACTGACAACTAAGAGAGGACAGGTTATGGCTGTAAAAGCCATTGGAAATGTCAAGTGTGGTCTTAAACCGTTTTCCCACGAGACTATCGACGAGAGCAGAACTGTGGGTATTCTGTACTGCGCATGTCCGGCAATGAGAGTTTAAATGCCGGTAATCTAAAACCAGGCGGTATGACCCATCAGGCTTCGTCACAGTGAATAAAGGATTATTCATTGGTGACACACATGTTTCAATAACACCTTGATATTCCAATTGTTCAAGGATTGCCGCGACGTGAGGTCTTGCTTCGCGACGCATGGGATATTGGGGTTGTGGCTGGGGCATGGCCCGCAACGGAATCTCATGGCTGGGGGACAATTTATCCCAGCCCACCTGATTACGATACAAAGCCGGTGCTAGCACCAGAGCCAACTCCTCGGCGAACTTCTTAGCTTGGTCCTTTGGCACTGTGTGCGCAAAGGACGAGAGGATCACCTCCTCCCCTCCAGGAGTATCTAAAATGAAAGCCGGGTGCCAGTCTGCCTCTGCCAATAAAATATTGTACGAAGAGGTCAGGTTATACCAAAAAATCCCCTGAATTGTACGTTGTATGTCACCTTCAATTAAAAGGACTATATTATATAGTCTGTCGGGGGAGCCACTCTAGTGTCAGCAGTTTCTACAGTAATGAACGTGTCATTTGCTGTCGCCACCAGATATGGACGCAGTACTTGTCGCACTACTGTAACTTCCACTGCGCTGTCGAGCAGCGTTAGTGCCCATGTCAGGTTCTGAAGCTGCGTCCACACTATCAGTGGCATACCTCGCTGTTAGCGCAGCAACCTTCTTCTTTTGAAATGGGGGCCGTTGACGTGCAGACTCGTCCTGCTTGCCTTTACCGTCAGTCTGACGGAGCTGCTCACGTCCTTGGGCACCCCGTCCTTTCCCACGGTCTCCGCCACCAGACTCGGAAGCTGATGTTTCCTGTGAAGAACGAGGAGAACGTTGTTCAGAAACCTGAAATCTATCAGGTGACTTAATGCTAGAGCGATCGCGCAGATCATATGTGCGTTCACTAGTCGACTGTACGGGCGAGGCAGGACGAGACCCCTGTTTCTGTTGCTGCTTCCCCTGTTTCTTTGCCCGCCAATTTTGTTTTGGAAAATTTGGGCGTTCGTCTTTACCAGACGAGCTCACCTTAGTTTGCTGTACCAAATCAGTAATTATTACAGTTGGTTTAACACCTAAGGCACTGTGGCCTATGGTTCTATAGGCTTCCACAATTATCTTAGTGACCTCCTTAGGTCTGTCGAGTTCGTCCACGCGGTCCAACTTATTAGCTACTTGGAACTGCATGGCATCGCCTTTGAGGTTGCCCATTACCATGGAAGCAACCACATCGAACACCCCGACAAGCCGCATTCCTAATTCTACAGTAGCCTCCGCACCTTGATTTTCTTGAACACGTTTAATGACGGAGGGAAGCACAGACATAGACGGAGTGCCGAAGCACTTCGAGTATGTCGCGGCAAAGACCTTGCCCCAGTTGTCACAATCGGCCATATCTCGGACTATGTCTTTCGACAAACTAATGGTGAGTATCCTGTGTTTCTCCACAGGAGTAGTATGCGGAAAAACCGCTTCCAGTTGGTCAAATTTCTCAGCAAGCCAATTAGGTAAGTCATCCTTATTTTGGGGGCGCTTGCCCATCACCGAATTAACCATAACAGGACTAATAACCACCGCGTGGTGTTCAGCTGGTTGACCCGCAACAGCAGGTGTCCCCACCTGCACGTTGCGTGACACGTACTGCACTAAAGCCCTATGCACTATAATAAGGGCTGTGTGAAGTACATGCAACTCAGCCACCGCTAACGTGAGATAGCGGGGATGAGGCGTAAATCCGGCCAGCACCGGCCATGTGGCCCCTGGAATTGACAACGGGCCCATTCTAGCCGGTGAAACCGCATGGGGAAGGGTGCCATTAAACCAAATGGTATGCTGCCAGGCAGAAATAGGAATTTCTTGTGTCCTATATGGCGTATAGATTGCAGGTAGCTGCGTGGGAGTATAGGAATGAAACGTATCATCGTCTGCATCCACTGCCGGCAAAGTCACCCAAGAGTAAAACAACTCGTAAGGGAAAGAGGCATCAGCGCTCACCACAAAAATAACAGCCATCCCATCGTCTGGCACCCCATACGTCGTCAAACGACAGCGCAGAGGTGTACGGCTATGTGCATCAATATCAACCGCCATAAGGACACACTAAAGATCAACAACGAGTATAATCAGTAGCACCAGGGTTCAGAAGAAACCTTTTTAATGATCAAGCTTGAAAGAACCTATTAGTCGAGAAACAGGTAGGTTATAAATCCGTCACTCCTGTTATCCGGAAACAAGAGTGAGGGTGTCGTGGACTAATATAAGCACTACTAAGGCTTTTCAAATCAATCGACCAAACGTTAGGTGTGCCATGTTGCAGGGATTCTGCTCATGCACAGAACTATGCGCAGGAAACCAGGACCTCAGTGAATTGTGGAGTACCAATAACTCACCTCAGAACCCAGAACCCCTTATACGACCAGCATCAGTGTCCCATTCGTTATCCGATTTTATTTCGGCGGTCCCAATGTACAGACAACCCAGAACAAGCGACTTAGTGTATTCTCAGGAATGGTGGGAATCAGAAATACCTGTTTGTTATTATTCTCATATCAGTCCACAACAAGTGTACACAGAGACACGGTAAAGTTCAAAGAGTTTATTTTATAAACCTCGTGTCCTAAGATGCAGTACTTTGGCTAACATAAGCAGACAAATGATTAAAATCAAAACCATCAGCATAGTTACAATACCATAGAAAATGAAAGGAGAAATCATAATAAAATGACAGTGGATTACAGCCACCTTCCTTTCGCTAGTAAACTAATATTATTATTATTAGACTAATAGAAGGTCTCTAGGCTTGAATGGGGAACCCCATACCGTAAAGATCAGCTTAGTGGAATCACATCACAGGATGAGGTATACTCTGCTCCTGGGAAAGCCCTTCTTCCGAATGTGTATAAAGCATGCAGCCTGCAATATTAAAAGCACTCGACTTTCAGGTATTTGCAGCTGCGTGCGTGTTATGGCTAAATAGTGGGCCGATCAACCTGAACCCAAAAACATGCACCGTCTAGCGACCCAGACTGTTTCTTTACACAATGTTCAGACCAAGGTTGCAGCTCACTGTTAGGGATGTGAACAACAGACAGTTCTCATGTGAAGCAAAGGCGAGCAAGCATTTCTCAAATAATAACATGTAACTGCAGTGTCGTGTGCAAAAGCAGCAAAAGTGGCACGATGGCTTTTTAACATCTAACGCGGTTGTGCTAACTTAGCAATGTACGTATATAAATAGCAGTCCTCACTACACTACCTGAAGTATGTTAAAACAAAGAATGATGCGCAGGCAATGTCTTGTAAGTAAAGGTAGATGATTTATTCTTCAAGTTACATCACAGGTTCTAGGTTACAGGAAGATGTTCTGATCCATAAAAGTGCCCCACCAGGAGCAGCCTCCTTGCTGCTCAGCCCTTCCACACCAACTAATTCTCCCTTCAATCCAAACCCACTGAACATTCTATATGACCTCATCATAGGCTGAGCAGCAAGGCAGAGAACTACTGTAGGGAGAGTGCATTTGGTATTTAGTACATCACAACAAAGTACATAACAGTAGACCCACAGAGAGCAAGAGACTAGCCAACTATTGACAACCAGAGGCCTTCACAGGAGGGCACTGCATCAAAAATGAGGGGCATTTAATCAGATAAAAGAGTGTTATACATTTTAATATCAGGGCCGCCTCACCAAGCTGGATACACCAAGTGGATTGGCCCTGCTCATGCCTGGAAGTAGGGAAGTTTGAAATAATTTCCAAGTCCATTGTATTTCGTTTTCTGAGGAATTCCAATCTCACACTGTGGAACTGTCAATCAAATACTTTTTTCCGTCGGTCCCCTTGAAGCTTGTTGTGGTGGCTGAACTACTACAGGAGGACACTTATAAGGTCCACAGGACCCCATGTGGAGTAGTTTTAGACTCTCAGGGGCAGATTTATCAATGGGTTGCATTGCCTTTACGCCATGCAAGGGGCGCAAGGGCGACACAACTACTAATTCAGATTTATCAAGCCATGCAAGGTCACATTGCGTGGCTTAATAAATCTAAACTACCAAAATGCCGCACAAATTGCTGTGTTGCATTACTTTGCCGCAGGGAGGTGGTTCATGGCTGGAGCGTGGGTTTTTCCCATGCATCCACACAAGGATTTTGGCACATACCCCGATTTACCATTACTGGTAGACGTGGGAATGGAGCAAAATGATATGCGTTACCAGGTCAGGCGTACCAAGGAGAAATATCTTTATTTCTCCTCTTTTGTTCCTACATAGAAAGAGGAAATGCCTCAGAGGATTGTTTTGCGCAGGAAGGTGTCTATTCCTGCACAAAACAATCCTGTCTTCAAAGCAGGCAACCTTGCACCACCGCACAAGGTTGCCTGCGTTGAAGCTTGGCAGCACATTATGCACCAGTGCAAGCAAGTACAGGAATGTGCCATATTATGTTAAATATGGTGCAATCGGGCCCTTTCTCTTTCACCCAGCAAGGTGGCTTGCTGCACTGCTCTGCATGAAATAATGATAAATCTGCCCCTCAGGTTGACTGGCAGATGGAAACAGCAAAGTCCAGTCCAGGTCCAGTTGCCACTGGTCAACTGGCATTCTTCACAGGAATGTCCTCTTCAGCTCTTTAGGTTCCTGGAGCCACCCAGAGGATCAGCCTCATGATTTTTGGAGACCTGTCTTAACTTTTGTTTCAAAAGGAAGGGGGTACGAATGACTCGGGCTCTTCTTATTGGTCACAAAAGCCAAGTGCAGCAGATTCAGTCTGCCTGGCATACTTTTGCAAGTTCAGCATTTTTCTGAGCAATGACTAATGATGAGGGTCCAGACTTGTACAATTCATCAGCCTGAGGGGGGGACACCCTATGCCACTCCTAGTTCCTCTATGACCAATGGAGTAAAGGATCCCAGGTCGTGACAAATCTATTTTTGCCGTAGCTCCTGTTTGCGTTTCTCTAAAAAGGCCAAAAATGCAATGTGCCAGGACAACTCCACTATGGCACGGGTCTTTGGCCACACAAAACTTGGGCTCTGAGGCTGTGAGTGGGAAGTGTACCATGGTATTCTTAGTGCGTCCCACATCTAACACTAAAATGCAGTTTGAAGCACTCTCTGTAACCACAACAAACCCAGAGAATGAGGCCTGATAGGTCACAACAAAGCACGGACTTTCAGTAAAAGGCATTAAATATACAAGAATTGTCTAGGCATCTTGTTCTCTCTCTGTCAAGTGTTAGATGTGGTTCAACAGAACTGTTAAGCAGGATTGGACATTACAGTGTCAACAGGATGCCCACAGCCTCCACTGTGAATATTCTGTGGAATTCTGAGGGGTCATCTCTGCCCATTCAGGTCAGCCTATTGCTTGCTTCTGGGATGCAGTTCACACATTTTGCACACCTATTACCAGGCTTGAGAACAGGCTGGGAGTTGGCAAAAGTGAATGTTATTTAGGCTTGTGACAGCTCAGGCAGATTAATGATAACTTTCTATGTATTATTTCTATTTAATAAAAATTCAAAATCACTCTGGTTTTATATAAAGGACAGCAAGAAATGGCAAACCAAAAATAGCTTTTAGGGATGTATTGTTTAGGGACGTTGTCAAGTTTATTTTCAACATGTGACACTTTTAAATACCATCACCAAAGCTTGTTGGCTACAACGCCTACATAGGTGTGACTTACTAATATTTAAAAGGGAGGTTTTTACCTATTAAAAAGGGTTCGTTTAACCGTTTGCTCGGCAAGCTTTACACTGCAGCAGTCAGGCTATAATGGTAGTGATCCAGCGCAAACAACAATTCGGGAAAAAAGTGAGGACACAACTGTCATCCTGAGTCACAGAACCGCCGTCACACTAACTCATTCACACATGTATTCATTGGTGGGGCCCATAACACCAACACTCGCACATTTCTCTTTCACAGGTCTACACACAGGAGGGGGAATAATGCACTGGACATGTGGGTGGGAGTACCTTATAACCTATAGGGAAAGAAAAGTTAGCTTACATCATATACATTAACATTCGCCACCTATAGATTCCTAATCCTAAACATCAAGGCACTCCGCCCACTTGGTCGATGGGACCAAATAGTTGGATTGGTTGATGGTGATTTAGAACCAGCTAAAACACATTTAAGACTCAGAATCCTCTATTCTCTTTTCAAAAGAACCACAAACTCTTTTAATTTCTGTTAATCAATATTTGTTTATCTAAATTATCATTAAATTAGCATTTGTCTCTTCAAATTGTAGAATTTCTAGATCAATTTCTTTAAATCACAGAACACCATATTTACCTATACTGGCTATCTGGGTTTTTCTCTAATTCATTGGTTCAGCATAACCGAATTTTGTCGTTAAATTGTCCTAGGATCAGGCCAGATCTCAGAGTCCGAAAGTCCTTTGCTCAGCACGTTACAGTCCCAAAGATCATCAAAGGACCAGAAATCGTGCCAGCATCCGTCATCGAAAAGGTCTCGAATAGCGTAGCGATCATCTCCCTCTCAACTTAAAACCCCTCACTATTCTACTACTCTTTTATAATACATCCCGGGATAACATGAAACATTTTTGTGCGAAGAGAGTCTGTGATTGGTCAGGGGAAAAACGTCGAGTCCAGGTTAACATGGATTTTGCTGATATATTTCCGGTTGTGACCAACTCCCGATTGTTGCAATATTTTGACTTCTAGTTTAATAAGACCATTGTTCATTTATACCACTTTCTATACTCTGGGGTCGTTGGCAGTCCACCAATAACCTATCCTTGACAGGAACGGCGTGTACAGAGGTCGTTAGGAAGTTCACGGAGCCATCCGATTTTGTGCAGTTGCCTTTGCGCTTCATGAGACGGTGGCCACTTCTGAACTTGGTCTCTGCCGCCATGTTTTCGACATGTCAACTTAAGCAAAACAAACACAAAAAGTAATTAATACAAAGAAATGATGCTTCTAATGTTATACCCTCACTAATCCCTTTTTGTATTAGTATTTTCCTAGCCTATAGCGACATTTAAAGCAGTATATTCACCTTTACGGTCCTCCACAAAGGTGCAAACGTGACAAAAGCAACATAAAGCATGAGATATCTAATTATCACATATACTACTGTTAATATGCGTACGTATTTTAGTTATTAAAGTTATTTTGCCATGCAAATAGCAAATTCAGTATTATAATGAGTAGGTTATTCAATTAATACTTTCATGCAGAATAGAGGAGGTATACAACATTTTGCACTACCTGCTCCATCAATCCCCCCTTTGGTGATTTTTTTTAACATCACCACACTACCCTAACATCTTGGGGAAAATTTAGTAAAAGAAATGAATTCAATGCACTTAATTTTTTTGTTAGATTACATTACTGGTTCCCCTGTCATCTCTTCTCTTGTTTTAATATACATATTGTCTTTCCACTCTTCTAATTCTATTTCTTCAAATTCTCTTTCTTTTCTTTCTCTCTCTTTATTTCTTACAGTTTCTCTTTTTATATGTTTTTGTAAATTCCTTTTCTTGCTACATAAACATCCTAGTCTTAGAATTAATACTAAAATAATCACACATGTCGCTGGAATTAATATTTTACCAATAAAGGTACTACCTAGCTTAAGTAAGAAGCTCTTAATAGTAGAAAACTGTTTACCAATCTTTTCCCAAATACCTTTAACCTCCAGTGGAACAATTTCCTCATGCAAATCAGTTATATTCTTAATGTAAGTCTTCAAATCTTGACTTTCGTCAGGAATGTAAGTACAACAATGTTGAACTTTCAGCATTCCACAGACTCCACCATCTTTTGCCAAAATGATATCAAGGGCAAGTCGATTTTGCATTACCATGGCACGCATGGCAACCATTTCAGTATTTACTAATAAAAATCCTCCAGCGGTGCATGTTGACAAGCGATCCACTACTGTTGATAGTTTTCTAATTATGTGTGCATTCAGAGATATTGCCACTGCTGGTATCAATGCTCCAAAAATGTCTCCTACAGTTTCTGACCAAGATTCTCTTTTCCTACGTGTTAGTTGACTACCTAACTCATGTGCACCATCTTTTCCTCTTCCCACATGGAATATCTTTGGGAAAACCAGGCCTAGATAACATGTGCCATACCAGTGATCTGGTATTCGATAATATGCCTTATTCCCGCAGATAAAATATAGTCCAGGAAAAACGGGATCATTTCCTCCTTTAAATCCCCATCCACCCATGATTCTATAAGTATCATGGCAATCACTAGTGCCTACAAAATAATTATCATATGCAGTTTGATTCTTTCTAATACACAACTTCCCTTTCTGTGGCCAATCTAAAGCCATTGTTGGACTAGCTTCTCCTTTGAAATGTTTTTCTCTTTCAACATCCCAAACTGTCTTTTCTTCTTTTCCCTCAGGTACTTTCCTTTGCATTTTCAATCTCCTTTCTTCAACCATATCCAAGAAAACCTTCTCCTCCTTCTTTAAACTGCAAGTTAGATTATTTTTAAATATTGATTCTAATGTTAATTCTTTAGTTTTGTAAGAAAAATTCACCTAACACTTTTGCAGGTTTTACTTTATTCAATTTGTTAATTACGGGTACTTGTGAAAATACATTATCTACATCTGAAAAATAATATTCTAATTTCCCTATTTCGTAAAACAAACTTGCTATTACACTACATGTTATTCCATATGTTATTGGGAGGTGATGGTAAGTCACTCCCTCAGATACAGACGCTGGCAATTGCATACAGACACAGCAATCCCTTATATCCATCATCTTCAAATATTCATATAGTAATTTTGAAAATACATTGTTAGAAAAATCAGTTATAGACCTATCTTTATGTGAATAATTTCGATCTATTTTAGTCGGATATATCTTCTGAATCTTTTCTACATTAGTTTTATTCTCACTATGTCCTCTATTGTTTCTAGTGTAACCTTAAATGAAACCATTAGAGCTAACACACTCCACAGAAGCATTAGTAATCCTGTACAACAATAACATATTTTGAACCATCTTCTAAGAAACACACATTTAGAATTTCTATTTTCTGTGTTTGCCATTTCGAAAAATTATCAGTGTCTTTCGACTTAGCCTCTTCTACTTCACAACTAGTTTTGTCTAACCCAAGGCTCTAAGCACCTACTTGGTTCTTTCAGTTTTATGTCTTTTCCGGTAATTTATTGTTTCTTCATTTTGAACCCATTTATTTTTTCAATTTGGCATTTAATCGTCTTTCACTTTTTTTTCGTAGTCTTGTTGTAGGATTTCCTGATCATCAATCTCTTCTCTGATTTCGGACAAGATAACTCTCAGGGTTTCCGATTCTTCGTCTTCCTCAACCACTCCTGGTACAGTCACCTCTGGATCCCCTTGGCTATCTGCCACTTCTTTTATTTCAGGCAATGCCACATATGATCATTCCGGCAACTTATACTTCTGGTTAGGTTTTCTCGTTCTTTTATTTTCTTCTACCGTCGTTTGTTCCACATCTTTCAGTTTCTCTTGGCTAGACACTTGATTTACCTGTTCAGCCCTAGATGAATTCACTTGTGTCAATCTGTATCTTAACCTTTTTATCTTGTTGGGCCAAATTTCATCTCTTGCTTGTGTTTTCAACTTACTTCCCTTTTAATTTTTCTCAGTTCTCCATGCTCTCTTTCTCAGAACTCGACCTTCTGGTACTTCTTCATCACTGTCCTCTGATTCAGTTCCAACTTGACTTTTACTTTCAACTGTTCTTCTTTCCACCACTTCTGTTTTATTCCCTACTTCTGTCCATCCTCGTGGTTCTTCCACACAATCTTCCTGCTGACTAACTGTCCCTTCCTCTAACTGGATGTGTGACTTCCCTACAACTCCTCGGGGGTCTTCCGCAAAAATCTTTCCCTCACTCTCTGTATCTGGTACCTTACCATCTAATTTTATTACTTCAGGTGGAATTTCTCTTGAACTTTCATTGGGGACTGTCTTATCAAAAATTTCTTTTACAGTCCCTTCACTGTTTTTACTCCATCTTTTTTGTACTTGAACAGATTCGGTGTCTGATTCTGAGCTGGTGTCAGAAATCTGTAACTTTCTTTTTAAAGGAAGATTTTCTGGTGCAATAGCTGGGCTTTGTTCTGGTTCCCCCTTTTCAGGAGTTTTTCCTGTTCTTATTTCTTCAGTATCTGATTCAGAGCTCGTATCTGATTCTTCAAAGTATTCTCCCTCCTTATTATCCACGGGGTTAGGAATCCGCAAGGTGTGACTAGCATGAATCCAGTTCTTTACTCCTGCACATTTTTCTGCTGTTGTTGTGGTCAAGATCACCTGACGTGGTTTTCCCCAACGTGGGACCAAACAGTTTCGTCTTCTGTGCACTTTTATTCTCACCCAGTCCCCTGGGCTCAAATCATGAGCTGGCTTCTTTTCAAGAGTGGTGGCATCCAATCCAACCTGATGGAACACAGAATAAACGGAATCAGCCAACCCCTTGCAATAATCCAACACCAAGTCATCAGATATATGCGATAGCTTGTTGACTGGTATGAAAACATGTTGCATTGCTCTTCCCATGACAATTTCATGGGGACTCAGACCTGTATTCCTATCTGAAATTGATCTAATAGTCATGAGTACCAGAGGCAAGACATCAGGCCATTTCAAACCTGTGGCTAAACACATCTTTCCCAGTCTGTTTTTAATGGTGCCGTTTACTTGTTCCACCACACCAGAAGCCTCTGGTCGATAGGCACAATGTCGTTTTTGTTGTACATTCAATGCTTCACAAATCAACTTCATGATTTCGTTATGAAAATGTGTTCCTCTATCTGACTCAATTGTGACTGGAAAACCAAACCTAGGAATGAACTCTCTTAGTAATAGCTTGGCTACGGTAATTCTATCACTTCTCCTCGTTGGGTATGCTTCCACCCACCGTGAGAACAGACAAACCATCACTAAAACATACCTCAACCTATTACAGGGGGGCATTTCAATGAAGTCAATCTGCATTCTGGTGAAAGGCCCTTCTTCTTGACCAATTGTTCCAAGACTTACCACTGTTTTTCTTCCAGGATTGAACTGCTGACATATAAGACATCTCTGACAAAGACTTTCAGCTACAAGTCTAAATTTAGCATTGTACCATGTCTGTTTAAATAGTCTGATCATTGCATCTCTTCCTACATGTGCTTGTCCATGATACATCCATGCCATGGCAGACACCATGCTATCAGGCATAACTGGTCTTCCATCCCGATAAACCCTCACATGGTGCACATCCTGCTTTTACCCACTGTCTCATTTCCTCATCCTCTGCTTCTTCCTGCAACTGCTTTACTTCCTCCCATGTATTCACAGTGTTAGTAAACAACAAAGGGCATAAATTAATTTGCCTTTCTCTTCCCCTGTTAATAGAATTCTGGTTTTGTGCGCAATATTAAGCCATATCGTTGACGAATTGGTTACCAGCCGACACATAGTCATTGGACCTTGTGTGGGCTGCACCCTTCACAACAGCTAATTGCTTAGGCAGCTGTATCGCCTCAAGCAATTTTCCAACCACTTCAGCATTCCTTATAGAAGTTCCACTTGATGTCAAAAATCCTCTTTGTGACCAGATCTGACCAAAATCATGCACTACACCGAAGCCATATTAACTATCGGTTATCACAGTCACTCTCACATTCTTTCCCAATTTACATGCTCTTGTTAAGGCAAATAGTTCAGCAACGTGGGCTGATTTTACTCCTTTCAGACACAATGCTTCCAAAACAGCTGCTAGTGTGCATACTGCATATGCTGCACTCAGAATTCCTTCATCTGTTCTCAAGCATGACCCGTCCACAAACATCACATAGTCACTTTCTGTCAAAGGTACATCCTTTATGTCAGGTGGGGTTTAGTACAGAAGTCAAGCACTTCCAAACAGTCATGATCCACATCATCTCTGACTTCCACATTCTCAGCATCAGGCAGTAACGTGAAGGATTCACATTCAGACATCTCACCAGGCTCACATTTGTTGCACCTAGGATAACTTTCTCATATTTAGTCAGACGACTATGTGTCATGAATTGAGTGCGGCTCCTCCTTTCAGACAACCTGGCAATGCTACAGCTACAGGATCTAATATAGCTGAGAAATATGCAATTGGTCTCCTCAGTTTTCCATGTTTCTGTATTAATACAGAAAGTGTACATACATTTGTTTCGCTGCAATAGAGTTCAAATTCCTTTTCATAATCAGGCATACCAAGTGCTGGTGCTTCACACAAACTGTCTCTCAATTGTTTAAAAGCCGTCAATTCTTCTTTATTTAATTCAATGGGATCTTTTACATCACTTCTGGTTAAGCGTACCAAAGGTTTTGTAATCAGGGAAAAGTTACTTATCCACTGACGACAGTATCCAACCATTCCAAGAAACATTCTCACTTCTCTTTGTGTCATTGGGGCTCTCATTCCTTTTATTATCTTGAATCTATCTGCAGTTACTTTTCTCAGTCCTTTTTCAATTTTATGGCCTAAATATTGTACTTCTTTCTGACAGAATTGTAATTTCGATGGGGATACTTTAAGTCCTTCATCTGCCAAATGGTTCAGCAGTGCAATGGTATCCACTACACAAGCTTCTCGAGTTCTTGACGCTACAAGCGAATCATCTATATATTGTACTAGAACTGAACTTTCAGGCATTTTTAAATCTTCTAGAGACTTTTTCAATATCTGATTGAATATTGAGGGACTCTCTGTGTACCCCTGTGGAATTCGGCACCATACCAAGATACGTTCGCCAAATCCGGAACGCAAAGATTTGTTGAGTATCAGGATGTAATGGAATGGAAAAGAACGCATGACACAGATCAATTACTGTATACCATTCTGCATCATGAGGAATCTGATACAAAATCACAGATGGATTTGGTACAATGGGACAACATGACACAACAATTTTGTTTATTCTTCTCAGGTCCTGTACTATTCTAAATGTTCCATTAGGCTTCTTCAGACCCATAATTGGTGAATTACATGGACTGCTCATTATTTCTCTCAGAATACCTTGTTTGATCATTCTGTCTATTATCGGAGTAACTCCTGCAATTATCTCGGGTGTCAATTTGTACTGTGGAATATTTGGGTAACTTACTCCTTCTTTTAGAGCAACTTTTACAGGATCTACATTTTTCATTAATCCCACATCTTCTCGTGTGAAATCCCATACCTCCCTCTTTACTGTCTTTTTCAACTCTTGAGGCAGCTCTTCAGGGTTAAATACAGTAAATGCCTCGGTAATCTCAGGTTCCATATTAGCCATAGTCATTTTATACAGTACATTTTCATCTGGAGTTTCAAATGCTATACCATCTGGAATACAAAATATAGTGCAATTCATCTTGCACAGTAAATCTCTCCCTAACAAATTTACAGGGCTTGAATTGCACACGACAAAGCGGTGCATTTCAGAAAATTTCCCTATGTTAACTTTTACTGGATCAGTGAGATACGTTTCTATCTGTCTGTTGGATACTCCAACTACTTGGATTGTTTCGTCCGAGAGAGGAAGATTTTTAACATCAGCTGACCTAACAGTTGAGCGAGTAGAACCAGTATCAACTAGAAAAGTAATGTTTTCGTCATTTACCTTTCCATCCACAAATGGGCCTGTCTGGTCTACTTCGAGAGTTACGCCAAGTACGCACTCCTCTTCCTCCCCTCGGCACTGTCAATAACCTTCTTCTGACTCACTCTCATCATGTCGTAGCCAATACTGCGAAACAGCACTATCGCGTGGCAGTTTAGTTACCTGTTCTTCGTTGTAGAATCCTGTCTCATTACTGGATTTCTGATGATTTACGATCTGTGTAAAAGGCAGTTTTGCACCTGATTCTGTTGGGGAACAACCTGCTGCTGTTGCTGTGGTTGACAACTCACCTGTTTCTGCACCTGTGAATGCAATGATGCATTATCACCATTAGCACTCAGGGGAAATTTACACTCGGATTTCCAATGCCCCATTCTTCCGCAATTATGACATGGCCATTTCTTTTTTGCTTCCTCTATATTAAATTGTCCCTTACCTTTTCCAATATTACATTTTTGTTTCATACCTGTACCAGCTGCTTGTTCAATCAATTGTACTTCCTGTCTTTCTGCTACCTTTACTTGAGCCCACATGGCTTTTTCTTTTAATTTACGCTGCTTTGCCTCAATTTCATCACTAAAATATTTTGCGTGTCTTAGTACTTCATCTATCTTTTTATTTTGGCAATCTAATGTATGCTGTTTAATCATTTCGCTTACTTCAGGTCGCAATCCATACACAAATCGATATACAAAATGACTCAAATCCTTTTCACTCAAGTTTTCATCACCACTATACTGTTTAAAGGCTAGGATCAATCTTTCATAGTACGCATGTGCCGACTCTTTTGCTTCTTGATGTGTTCTATCAATTTTTACCCAATCAGTTTCTTTAGGAGGTACTTTATTTTTCAGAAAAGTAATTACTTGTTCATATTTTCTCAGTACTTCTGGATCTGGGGCACCTGTGTTTGGATCTCTAGGGTATTCTTGTGTAGGCCAGCTGATCATTACCTTGCACTCTGTCCATAAATCTGCAGGTACTATTATGTCGAAAAGACTATTCAAATCAATCCATGGGACTTTTGATAATTTTACAAATCTGTCTATCTGCCTGTACCACTCAACTGGCTTTTCGCGTAGTCGAGGAAAATCATTAGTAAATGACAATATATCTTGTCTAGTCCAGGGGACATGTACATATCCTCCACCTGGTATTTCTCTCATGGGACATTCTGTTACTACCTTTTCCTTCTCTCTTACTGGGTAAGCTGCAAACGTCTTATCCGTTGCATTGTCTTGTTTTCTAAACCATCTACTCTTCCATTTGTCTACATCACCCCATTTTTGCAGTAATATGATTAAGGGCCATATGTAGGTAGGTAAATACCGGTCGGTAACGGCCGAAAATCGGTAATTTTCCCGTTACCGACCGGTATTTAGCCCTTTCTAATGTAGGAGGCAGGTTTTAAGGATTCGGTAATTTACCGATTCCTTATTTTAAGGAATCAGTAAAATACCGAATCCTTATTTTAAGGAATCGGTAAAATACCGAATCCTTAAAAGGTATGTAGGAGGCACTCAAGTGAGTGCATTTTTGCATTCAGGATTCGTTATTTACCACCAACTACAAGTTGGTGGTAAATACCGAATACCTTTAAAAAAACAATAATTTGCTTTTTTCAAGGTGCCATGTGGCAGACATACATGCCCTTAGGGCATGTATGTGCGCCACATGTGCACACATGCACGATTCAGGGGTGTTCAATGTGACACTCTGCCACCCTTGAATATGCTCCCCCTATTACCGAATAGTGAATGGCTTCCCATTCATACCTATGGGCCTCCAGGCCCATAGGAATGAATGGGAAGGTATTCCTTATTACCGATTCGGTAATAACGAATATTACCGAATCGGTAAACATTACCGAATGTTTACCTACATTCTATTTACCGATTCATAAATACCGAATCGGTAAAATTCGGTATTTAGGAATCGGTAAATAGGAATTATCTACATATGGCCCAAAATCTTTAATCTGAATGATCCATCCTGTCGTGTTTAGGTTTTCAATGTCTTTTTCAGAAAAATCTACTCTATATGGTTTTTGTAATGACTTTACCTTTTCAAAATCAATACCCATTTCATTTGCCACTTCTTCCAATCTTTCATGTAAATTTCTAGCTCTCCATGTTATGCTTTTGCATAGAAACATTAATTCTTCATCCTGATAGCTCTTTAATTTTTCTGTAGGAATAGTCCCTACTATTAATTCCTCTAATGCTATTTTTAATTTGGACAGATATAAAGGTTTAGGCTCAGCATCTTTTTGCTGTAAACTTCTCAACCATTCACTTAATTAATCAGAAGTAGGACCTACAGGAATCATTTCATTTCGTGTCTGTTCTAATGCTTTTGGTGATCCTGGGACTGACTGTCGTCATTATTGCTCTATTTACTAAACTCTGATTTATTGTCAAATTTTTGGGAGTACTTTGTTCAGAAATTCCCACCGTTTGTCCCCACAAATTTTCTCTTGTATCTTGTCTCTGTATTTCATTTTCTCTGTTTCCATTATAAGGAATCGTCAGACAATGCTCACTATCCTTCTGTTTATCAAAAATCGGCATTACAGGTCCTATTGTTACCGGAACAATTACTGCTTCCATATTTTTAGTTAATTCTCTCATCTTCATCAATTCTAAAGTACTTCTAGCCAATTCAGCTGAATTTTCATTAACCATTTTACTAACTTGAGTATTTTCTGTTTCTCTAAAAGGATTATTTCTTCCTGCCTCATGTGGTACTGTTTCAAATTTTATATTCTGTGGCGATTCTTTTCCAGGGGCACTCGGTGTCAATGTGGAATTTGGTTGATATGGGGGTGGATTTTAATAAAAGATGTCCTCAAGCACATCATCCTCCGACTCATGCACACCATACTTATAACTTTCTGATCCTGTATTATTTCTCTTTTCCATATATTTTCTACTAGTAGTTTCTTCCACATTTCTTATAGGAAACAACCCATCAGTCATATTCGCACTTCGCCATCTCTTCATCCTATCATCATGATTCTCTTGTCCATACGATCTACCAAACAAATATCTATACCTTCCGCCACTCCGCTGTCTTTCTCTGTCATACATCTCATCTTCCCATTCTGTCAATGCTTCAAACTGTGTAGGTCTAGGTCTCGGTTCTAATTTCATCATTCTTTCTCTCAGACTTCTCAAAACCGCTAAATTAAATGAACCATGTTCTGGAAATGCCAAAACTCCATCATCTTTTGTATACTTTGCCCAATTGTCTAACCAAATACATGTATGATAACCATATTTCGTAATCATAAAAGATGTAGGTGAGTTCGCTGGAGGGAGCAACTGTCCCTCTCTAGTCACAATCAGTTTGTCCCTTTTAAATAAGTTCTTGATTTTACCGAACCAGGACTTTTTCTCCTTTTCTGGTGGATCGTAATACATCATTTTCTCTTTTCTGTATTGCTAGTTTTCTTCTACGACTATTTTGTTTGTTCTATCCAATCGTAGCGCGACTCACACTAACGCACCAATCCTGAGCATCTATGTCACTTTTACAATTTTCCAATCCTAGCGCGTCTCTCACTAACGTACCAATCCGGAGCGTCTACGTCACCCTGTAATTCTCAACTTCTAGTGCGGCGCACACTAACGCACCAATCCTGAGCGTCTACGTCTCTTACTGACTGTCCAAACCCAGCGCGGTCTTTCTGACGTCAGCTTTTCTCGCTGCTCCTGCTGACCCCTCCTTTACAAAATTTTATCGGTAAACTTTTTACATTCAGTTTTTAGTAAAATTCTGTTATTAACGACATAAAAACACCACCATTATCTGTTTCGCTAACAAAGGATAGTCCTGACCTTTCTCACAAGAATTCCGTCTTTCCCAAGAGCAGCGCTTACCTCTGCCCGACTACGGAACCGTTACTTCCGTTGATAAAGTAGCACTTCCCTCTACTTCACCCTTCTAACAAGCATTAGCTAACCGTTTCTCTAGAAATAAAACACCTGTTGGAGACCCAATGCTCCTGAGAATTAAAACCAGAGTTTCACAATTAACCTGAATGCTATTTCATTTACACACATTCAAACAGAAAATGTAGTTCATTCACACAGAATCCTGTTTTTCCCGAGAGCAGCGCTTACCTCTGCCCTACTATAGAATTATTTCATTTGTTAATAAAGTAGCACTTCCCTCTACTTTATCCTTCTAACAAGCTTAGGGAACACCTATTACCTTTCCAGTGATAAGCGTAATCAGAGCTCCTTTTGGACTCCTGGTACTTAAGACCAAAATTTCACAGATGACCTTCGCTACCATGCATTTCTCTCATACCGAAAATGTCCCTAATGGCAACACACGACGATATTACCGAATTGAACCCAGACAATGTGTCGTGCAACTTCAATCGTTACACGTTTTCCCCGTGTACCTACAGGGCAACAACAATCCCGTCTTTCCCGAGAGCAGCGCTTACCTCTGCTCTACTACGGAATTGTTACAAACTTCCGACTTCCTACATCCCAGAAGTCGTCAAACAACATGGAATGCAATGCCACTCAACATAGAGTGTTAATACAAAAACCAATACTTCTCCTCAATCAATAATCAGTAATCAATAAGCAATTTACAAGCAATAATCACCAAACCAATGCAATAAAACCATCATCTTGCTACCAGGAAAACTGATTCAGCACAAACAACATTTCGGGGAAAAAGTGAGGACACAACTGTCCTCCTGAGTCACAGACCCGCCGTCACTCTAACTCATTCACACATGTATTCATTGGTGGGGCCCATAACACCAATACTCGCACATTTCTCTTTCACAGGTCTGCACACAGGAGGGGGAATGATGCACTGGACATCTGGGTGGGAGTACCTTATAACCTGTAGGGAAAGAAAAGTTATCTTACATCATATACATTAACATTCACCACCTTTAGATTACTAATCCTAAACATCAAGGCACTCCGCCCACTTGGTCGATGGGACCAAATAGTTGGATTGGTTGATGGTGATTTCGAACCAGCTAAAACACATTTAAGACATTTAAGACTCAGAATCCTCTATTCTCTTTTCAAAAGAACCACAAACTCATAATTTCTGTTAATCAATATTTGTTTATCTAAATTATCATTAAATTAGCATTTGTCTCTTCAACTTTTAGAATTTCTAGATCAATTTATTTAAATCACAGAACACCATATTTATCTATTCTGGCTATCTGGGCTTTTCTCTAATTCATTGGCTCAGCATAACCGAATTTTTTCGTTAAATTGTCTTAGGATCAGGCCAGATCTCAGAGTCCGAAAGTCCTTTGCTCAGCACTTTACAGTCCCAAAGATCATCAAAGGACCAGAAATCGTGCCAGCATCCGTCATCGAAAAGGTCTTGAATAGCGTAGCGATCATCTCCCTCTCATCTTAAAACCCCTCCCTATTCTACTACTCTTATATGAAACATTTTAGGGCGGAGAGAGTCTGTGATTGGTCAGGGGAAAAACGTCCGATTTGTAGAGTCCAGGTTCACATGGATTTTGCTGATATATTTCCGGTTGTGACCAACTCCCGATTGTTGCAATATTTTGACTTCTAGTTTAATAAGACCATTGTTCATTTATACCACTTTCTATCCTCTGGGGTCGTTGGCAGTCCACCGATAACCTATCCTTGACAGGTTCGGCGTGTACAGAGGTCGTTAGGAAGTTCACGGGCCATCCGACATTGCGCAGTTGCCTTCTCGTTTCATGAGGCGGTGGCTACTTCTGAACTTGGTCTCTGCCGCCATGTTTTCGACAGGCCGAAATGTCAACTTAAGCAAAACAAACACAAAAAGTAATTAATACAAAGAAATGATGCTTCTAATTTTATACCCTCACTAATCCCTTTTTGTATTAGTATTTTCCTAGCCTATAGCGACATTTAAAGGAGTATATTCACCTTTACGGTCCTCCACGAAGGTGCAAACGTCACAAAAGCAACATAAAGCATGCAATATCTAATTATCACATATACTACTGTTAATATGCGTACGTATTTTAGTTATTGGCCTCTCAGTGGTCTCATATGCTGATGATACACAGCTAGTCGTATCAATTTCCAGCAACATTGAAGAGACAGCAGATTGTTTCAACCACTGCATGACTCAGGTCCATCAGTGGCTGAGTCAGAACTGTCTGAAATTGAATGGGGGAAATATAGAGGTTCTCCTGTTTGGCTCGGACACCTCAATTTGGACACCCAGATGGTTGCCGTCCTGTCTGGATGACCTTCCTGTCCCGGTGCAAAAGGCAAAAATCAAGGCTTTATTTTGATGATAAATTGTCCTTTAAAAACCAGATCAGCTCCCTCACCTCTTCAATTTTTTTCATCTTGAGATGATTAGGAAAATTCACCCCTTCATTTCCCCGGAATCTTTAAAAACCCTGGTGACGGCACTATCCTTGTCCAGACTGGACTACGGAAATGCGCTGTACGTAGGGATCCAAACTCAGCACCTTCAAAAGCTGCAGCGTCTTCAGAATGCGGCTGCTAGACTGCTCCTGGATAAACCAACATTTCAGCCAGTCTCGCACAAGTTGAGAACTTTGCACTGGCTCCCAGTGGCCAAGAGAATTACTTTAAAATCCCAATGCCTAATGTTTAAAGCACTCCATGGGTCTGGTCCTCACTATCTGAAGAGCCGACTGAACTGGTACTTACCTCCTAGAAATCTACGGTCTGGCCACCATAAACCGCTACAAACACCCAGGATCAAGAGAGCTTGCTGGGGTGAAAGACGTTTCCTGGTCGTGACTGTTAAAACCTGGAACATGCTCCCAGACAAGATAAAACACAGCCCAACACCTCTGGCCTTTAGAAAAGCACTAAAAACATGGCTCTTTCATCAACTAACTCTCACACACCTAGTCACAGTGGCAGCCGCGCTGTATTTCGGGGTATTAGTGCCTAGACGCCTCCGGGGCAGTTGTGCGCGCTATTCATGCTCAAATCAAATCAAATAGTGTTCAGAGTCTAAAACAGCAATACATTCAGCAAACAAAAGAGGTGGAGCATGAAAAAATGAGCCATTCCTCATGCCCACTTTATCATTTTAAACAAGAGTTTGTCTTGCAGCAAAATGAGGTTTTCATCATGTTTCAGATTTAGTTCATAACCTGCCATATTCAGTACAATGGACGCACATTCAGTTCAAAGCTTCTCGTATTCACTCAAACGTTGACCATATTGGTTATAAGGCATAACAAATTCATTTAAACTGTGGTCAAATTCATATCAACATATATCACATTCAGTTCAGTGTGGGTCATTATCATTTTAACACTAAGTAGATTACTTTCAGTGCATGCCATACTCATTCAAGTATGGATCACATTCATTTAACATAGGGCAAATTAATTTTAACAGTTGTTATATTCATTGCTATGCCTGTCTTATCCATTATGACATGAGTAATCTTTATTTCAACAGATCAAGAATTATTATGACAGTTGTCATATTCCTTTGAAAGTGTGTAATTTCAAATTCAATTAACATGTTACATATGTCATGTATGTTTCATGTGTCAAAATTATTTCAAGATGTGCAATATTCATTTCAATGGATGTTGATTCAGTTGAAAGCATCTCATATTAATTTAAGTGTGGGCCATATTCATTTTAATGTACATCAAATTAATTTCAACTGCAGTCATATTCAAATGAACATGTGTCATATTCAGTTCAGTGTTAATCATATTCATTTTGACACCAGTCATATTTATTTCAACTTATCTTATATTCATTTGGACATGTGTCATATTCATTTGAACATGGCTTGTATTCATTGATGTATGTCTGACATTCATTTCATGAGTGTCACAGTCATTTTAAAGAGTGTCAGATTTAATGTAATCTTTGCCATATTCGTTCCAATGTGGGTCATATTCATTTCAACACCAGTCTATATCATTTCAATAAGGATTATATTCACTACAGTTTTCGTTGTATTCTTATCAGCAACACCATATTCCTTTCAACATAGTTACTATACATCTCAGTATATATTTTATCCAGTTCAGAGTGTGTGTTATTTCAATTGTCTCCTAGATAGTATATTCATTCTGCCATGTTTCATATTTGTTTTAACACATGTTACATTCATTCTGGTGTGTTTCAAATACATTTTGCAGCACCCCATGCATTTCAGGAGATGTCTTATATGGGGATCTGTAATTTTGACATGAACGGCTTCCCATACCCTTGCACCATGTTGCAAGGGTGCCTGTACTGCAGGGGAGATTGTTTATGTGCAGGAAGGGACACCTTCTCGGACATAAACAATCTTTAAAGTCGATTTGGTGTTTCTATGTTTCTAATGAACACAGATTCATGTGAAAGTCAGTACCTTGAGTTAGTAAAGCTTAGCTTCTGCTTATCCGGTGAGAGTTATAGATCTGAAATGTCAGTGCAGAGAAATATTTAGTAAAAAGAAATGCTAGCTGTATTGTGCAGCGTGAACAGTAGGTGGTGCAGTTAGACAACAAAAACTTAGGGACTCTTCAAGCATTGTAGCCAATAAAATATGAAAAATAGTGATCTGGGACATAAACACCCCGGATCTTTTTTCGGCCCTGGTACAGCCAAAGCAGGAAACCACTCTGAATAAATCTCAGCCAGCAGGAGAGCGCCGTTATGAGAAATGCCGGTGTGATCACAGGAGGCAAAAAACCATATTAGATGTGGTGCAGGTTGTGGACCCATCATGAGCTGCAGAGGGGCTGTTGAGTAAACCGAAGCGATGTGTTGGAGGTAGTGAGACTTGGAAACCTTTTTTGTTTCCTTTAAATACAGGGGCAGATTTACAAGCCCCTTGCGTCACTTTTGCGCCGCAGTTGCGTAATTTTTTGAGACACATCGGTGACATAAACAATGTACCAGTTTTCGGGCAATTTACAACGTGACGCATCTATGGAGATGTGTCACCTTGTAAAGCCTTGCACCACATTATACCTGCTTCAGGTATAATGTATGCAGGGTGCACTTCCCACGCAAGAAAGCCTTGTAGAAGGGACGAAGATTTCACTGCGCCACTTCTAGGACTCCACTGCGTCAAAACCTTATGCCTGCTTGGAGCAGACTTAAGGAGTGGCGCAGTGTATTCAGTATAGGCCTACCCCAAGCATTGCTGGAGTTGCGTCATGCTGGCAACACGACTCCAGCAATGCGTGACTTTTACACCAACAGATGTATCAGAATTTCTGACGCATCTATCAATCCTTGCGCCATGGTGCGCCGTATTGTAAATACGGTGTATACATAGTGTCGCAAGGGTTTCGCAGGCTGGCACAGGGAAACTGATGCATCTCTATAGATGTGTCAGTTTCTTGTAAATAAGCCCCACAATCCCTTGGCAGACGGCCAGGAACTGACTAGCACATACTGGGCCTTATTTATGAGCCCTTATGCCTCCGTTGCGTCACTTTCTGTGATGTTGCAGCAGTGTAAAATATGCACCACACAGCGCTATATTTATCTATCTATCTAGGCAGATGTGTCACTTTGTAAACTCCTGCGCTACATTATACCTGCGTCAGGTATAATGTATGCAGGGTGGGCGTTCCCCCGCAAAAAAGGCTTGTAGAAGTGTCACAGTGAAATCTATGAGATTTAACTGCAACACTTCAAGGACGCAACTGCATCAAATTCTAACGCCTGCCTCATAGCATGCGCAAGACTGGCACAGGCCCTTTCACATTGCCCCATGTGACAGGACACATTGCTGCAGCTGCGACTGTTTTCAGACACTCCCCAGGAATGCGCCACTTTTGCACTTACAGATACGTCAGGAATACTGACGTATCTGTAAATCCTTGCGCTATGGGGCACAATACAGTAAATGCAGCGCATCCATGGTGTCGCAAGGAGGGCCCACTGAAAAGTGTTGCATTGCTGTTTTCACGCAGCGATGCAACATTTTTCATAACTGAGGCCCACCACGCGTCTCTATTCTTGCACTAACAAATGAACCCCAGCCTACTGTCCCCCAAGAATCATTTTCCCTCCCCTCAAACCTCAACACTCTCCTTAATACAAAAACAAATCTAACAGATCTACATCTTAAACTTCTGTTCCTAGTCCTTATGCATAAGTTTCAATCAAATTCCTTTCCAGCTTATCCCACCAGGCCCATGATGTCTCTGTTTTTTCTCATTATTAAAGTTATTTATTTTACTACTGGCCATCAAATTCTAACGGGGCATAAAGTCTTGATAAATCTGCCCCCTGGTATCTATGTAAATATCAGATCACAAATGGTGAGAAGGAATGCATTTTGGGAACCCCAGAAAGCTGAGAAACCATTGCAACACTATGCGGAAGGTGAATGAGGGTGAGAGGAATTTCCTCGTGGAAGACCACATATACTCGTTTTCACATCCACGTTAGTGGGTTGTTATATACGTTTCCTAGATACCCTCAAAGTTTGAGCCAATATGCCACCTACATGCGTATCTACCACCTGAAGGATTGAAAAGTTGGGGCTTATTTACAACAAAGTGACTGGTGCAAGCCATTTTGCTGCACCGCTATGAGTCACTTACAAAGCACAGGGATGTGTCATATCTACAACAATATGACGGATCCCTGTGCTCCCCCCTGCGCAGGTGCACAATTGGCTGCCATGCGCCGACGCAAGCACACATTGTGGGGAGATTGTTTTTGTGTAGGAAGGGACACAAAAATGAATGCAGCATGCATAGAAAGAGGAACAAGCATTTGCAATGCAATAGGTCTCGCATTAGAAAAGTGTGAGCAGTTGGCATTGCTAATAATAATGCAACACTAGCTATTGGCATTGTAAATGATAATGGCATATATTTATGTGTTTGTTTTATAAAATAGATAAAAAAAGGCATTGTCATGAACAATGCCAAGAGCTTAAACTTTTGCAAATGCTAGACCTATTGCATTGCAAATGCTTGTCTTAGGTTTGCTGGAGTTATCCACAATCGTCGGCCCACGCACCCTTGTCATTGACATCATCAGATACGTCATCCTCAATGGAGATCACCCAAATACTGATTTTAATATAATTTCTCTTTGGGCTTTTAAACGTGTTTCTGTCTGCTGGGGAATGTAGATATTTATTTTTCCTACTATAATGTTATGAGTGCACATTGGTATTACTGTCTGCAGGCCTGCGGTGTTGGTGCCAACGTGAGAAACATTTAAACAGTGTCACAACGCGTTTGTAGATCGCCTCAATGTTGGCAATCTTTATTACAGCTGGGATTTTGGTGGTTTTTTTTTTAGGTCTGCGCAAATGTGCTTTTTTTCCAACCTTTGCAAAAGTTTGTAGCAACGTTCAATGAGTTAGTGAAGGTTTAGCTTCGTGACATTAGCATAAACATCGTGACACTGACAAAATATTCTTTTTGGCCGCTAAAACTTTTCTGAAGAGGCATTCTTTGCAGTTTCTAGTTAGGGTTCTTGTCCTCTTCAACGCCATTGTGGGAAGGAAATCTGAACATAAAGTAAACCTGCAGCAAAAAAAATATACATTCGTTTTCTAAAATAGAATGATATTAAAAACCTGCAAGAAGTGGGAATTGTACTCAGCTGTCCTGTTTTTTGGCTTGGCTGTTGTAATTAGCGTGTAATCCCGATGGAAGGAAGAAATGTTTGTGACGACAGTGTGAACAGGAAACTTTATAGCCTTTGAAAATAACAAACATCTTCGTGAAAACTTTGCAGACAACACACCACTATGGAACGCCCCTAATTTCAAAGCCGTGCTTCATGGAGGAGGATTGTGAGGTTTGAAAGAAAATGTAAGCCAGCGCTTTTTTTTTTTTAAATAGAGTTTTATATAGCGCGAACTTGACTCGAATCGGGTATCAGAGTGCTTTACATAGCACCAGTTGCGTTACATGATCTATATCTGCTGCCTTCTTCTTATCCATGGTGTTGTAGGCATGCTTTTGTTTTGGTTGTTAAACGTATCTTGTTTTTTTCTGAAAATCTAATAATCTATTTAGAGTTCAACCCATAGTTTCTGGTTTAGAGGGATGATGTTTAATTAATCGCGTGTATTGGTGCTACTGACCTGATTAACTGAATAAACAGTGCTTCCCGTGTGACTTACCTGTGTTGTGAAACAGCGCCTCCTAGTGGCTATCCGGGATATTACAAGTGTGCACAATGTGTGAAAAGGAAAATAAAGTCGAACGCAATCTAAAACCTTTATTGTTTCCAACGTCATTGGGGAGAGAAGCAATGTAATAAATAACATTTTTCTAAAAATTGCATGGACTGGAGTGAAAAGAAAAACAAGCTTTGGCAACGCGGCCGCAAAAGTGATCGCAATTGCGATTACGATCGCGTGCAACGGAGGGCGCGCGTGCACGTTCACGTGCACTGTAGCTTTAGGCCACGGCAGCACTTTGAAAAAGCCTGTTTACAAAATGTCTCGGCCAGATCAGCGCAAGCGCTGGATCAGGCGAGACCTAAAAAACGAGGAGAAATGTTTTTGATGCGCCTCCCTACGCCTTCCCTGGGGAGGTGTAGCATTCTGACGATTTTCCAGTTTTACAATTTCTCGTAAATCTGGAAATGCGGCAGAAGCCATGGGCGTTGCTTGGGAACACCCACAGCAACACCAATGTCACGTCCCTTTCATGCAAAATGCTGTATGTAAAGGGGCCGTATTTACAAGGACACAAAAAGCCACGCAGGGGGCTTTACCTGTCCTTGTAAACATGGGGCAGAGGGATGAGCCGCCGGTAATTCACAAAAATTGACGCACTGGCGGTGCAAGGGGCTTGTAAATAAGCCCCTTGGTCCCAGTAAGATGATGGAGGCGGCCACAAAGATGTCTAACGCCACAGCCATAGGCCTGTTGCGTGGATTTACCCAGAGGCTCATCGCTTGCTTTGATCATTTTCGAGTGAATTCTCGTAATCTGTTTGGAGCTTTCATAGGTCTGATCTGTACTCATTGGTTTTTCATAAATATACCATTAAAGTAAAACAGTTATAGTTATCCTGCTGCTGCTGGTGATTATGAATGAGCTCAGGAGGACGCACTCAGCCAGCTTGGCACTGTGATGACAGAGGGCGACACTTTGACTGCTCTGCATGAACAGGCAGACCAGAGGGTCCCCTATGGGAAATTTGCTGTTATTTAAACTCAGATTTTACTTTTTACCAGTCTTCTTCAGATATTCTCGGATTCTTAGTTCTGTCCTTGGCCTCCTGTAAATCACTATATTATCGTTGAATAAAAAGACAACACACAAGTTCCTAAGCCCCGCTGACGTAGACAACGAAAAGCGGCAATACCTGAATTTGGCTGAAAGACACCCTTTTAAATCGGGAAAGTCCACCTGGAATAATGAAGATTGTCAAGATGATGGAAACTTCAATTTGATGATAAGCAATGACAGATTTAAAGTGGACACAGCAATTCCCTGCAGTTTAACTTCTCTCCAGGATTGAAAAAGAACTCACATCTAACACATTTATTGAGTACATGCAGGCAAAGTTAGAAAACCCACATGCTAAAACTATGAACACCAAACTCTCTAGCTTCCACTTCCCGAAGGATAGCTTTTTGCATGATTTCTGTAGGAAATGTATCCTTTATGTGTAAATCCAGATTAGAAATAATCCAGCGCCTGGATACCCTTTGGGGTGATTAGTGTGCTCTAAAAACACTGATTGATTGACTGATTGATTGATTGATTGATTGATTGATTGATTGATACAGTGTCTCACCCAGAACAGATCTGTGCCTGCATGTAAGCATGGGTATTTGTAAAGCATGTACCCAGCTAGAGAACAAAAGCGTGCAAAACAAGGGTCCAGTCAAGGTCATCTACAATGACGCAGGCTATCCATGGGGGTGGTTTATATTGGTTTAAGATGCGTGCATGTCACATCCTCTGTAGATGGAGTACTTCAATCAAGATGTAGTCAATTTATTGGTTCTGGTCAGAGATATTCCTTATCTTTGCCGATTTTAATCAAGAGGACATTTGATGTAGAAGTCGATTAAAGCCCTGATCACGGATGGAAATCCACACCATGCTAAGTCACCTCTTGCTGATCCGCTTCCTTCCCTTTGAAGTACTTTTACTCATCCACTTACTTCTCTTTGAAGTACTTTTACTCACCCACTTCCTACCTTGGATGTACTCGTTGCAAAGTCATCCTGGTGCCCTGGGCATCCCCCATTTGTTCCTGATTGGTACTGGTGGTAACTGACTGTCCCTGGGCTCTGCCTAACTAGGGCCAGGGCCAGTGCTATGCTTACACTGAAAACACCTACGCACACTAGGGTACACTATGGGTTAGGCTAACCCTACGATTAGCATGCCCTACCCTATAAGGCCCTGGAACATACTAGGGCAGGGTGATGAAAACTACCTTTAAGTCCCTAGTATATAATAGGGCATGGCAGTTTAGAGGCCATCAGCCCTTTCTGCACTTGCATGTGTTCCCTGCTGGAGCCTGAGGTCAGTTTAAAGCAGCCCTGCGTTGCAGCAGTGCTTTTAAAATGCAAATTGTGCCTAAAATTGACTTTGGTATTTGGCATATTAGGTACCCCCAGGGTCTCTCCTAGGTGTCCCAGTGGTGGAGGTGGGGGGCAATAGGGGTCGGGGTGGGCAGAACCGGTATTTATAAGGAGGACCCTTATAAAATATGTCATATGCCTTGGGTTTAGTAAAATGGCACATTTTTCTCCCAACATTATAGTAAAGTGCTTCCCAAAATCGACGTTTGTGCTAGGAACTCTGTGGAGTGAGGATCTGCAATACGTTTACATATTCAGAACCCCTGAAGTCTCCCCTAGATGTCCCGGGGGGGGGATCCTGTAGATTAAGGCAGGGTCCTTATAAAAGAAAGAATTAATATGTTTATTGTTTAGTAACGATTGTATGAATTAAAGCCATAATATGCCTCCATTTCAGTTTAAAAGTATGTAGTCAATGCTCCTATTGAGTTTCGGTTTTCAGAGCCTGGTCATGTAGGTTGAGACAGTTTATCAGCTTCCAGTTCATTTGGGGATCTGACGATTCTAGTCCTTGCATTATGGCAGCTCTGCAAGTCCTTATTCCTCTGATAATTGGGGCTTTTTTTAATTAAGTGACTCATGCTGTATAAAGTTTGGGGCATATGTAGATTAAATGGATGAGGTCCTCTTTTTTACTGCCACAAAGTCGGCATTCTATAGGCCCTTTATATGCCCACGGTAGTTTTCCAAAGCGTAGGGCCATCAGCTGTCTTTTTAGATGTACCAAAAATGTGATGCTCAAATAAGGTGCTGGTGCAAGCACCTTATATTTTTTAATTACCATCCAAGCGTGCGATCTATGGCTAAAGGTGTTTTTGTCAAGTAGCAAGGAATGGAATTTTGCTGCTTTGTTTATGACTTGTCTAAAAGTTGAAAAAGTGAGATTGTTGTTCCATAACTAAGCAGTGCAGGTTGTTGTTAACGATTTTTGGAGATATTGATTGTATACAGATTCTTTGTCATTTTCAAGTTCTGTCCATAGGGCTCAATTGAGTAGGGAGCATGCTGTATTCTGTTTTAGTCGATACCAGAGCTTTATTGTGGTATACATTCTCCCTGTTGTTTCATTTATAAGCCCAAATTCAAGTCGCACCTGTGCTGGTGATGCGGACTGGTAAATGACTGGCTGTAACTAACTTTTTGTTCAAAATTGCAGAGTCTTTATCGTGTAGAGCAATGCTGGCATCAGATATTGTTGGCAGCATTTTTGCCGCTATCACGTTACGCAGAGGTTTCTCGGAGGGGCCCTTCAGTTTTTTTTGACAAGGTCCTAAAAGTAAAAGCTAGTGCGCTGGTTCTCTGTGACGTATACTTTTTCTGCTCTTGAGGATTTAATCTACAATCCATGTAAAACCCAAAGTATTTGTAGCTAGTCACTTCTACTATCGTTTACCGTCAAGCCAGATGTTCTGTTTGGTGTTAGGACGATTGGTGATGAGCATTGTTTTTCTTTTTGATGTATTTATTTCTAGTTTGTTAGCTGTTATATATTCCATCATTTCTATAAGTATCCTTTGGAGACCAACCTTTTTTTTTTTGTTTAAATTCTTTTTATTGGCATTTTCAGTAACAAACTTAAAACAATGCTTCTCACTGCTGTGTACATATTTCAAGCAATGACGACACGTCTCCCCACCAACAAGGCACAAAATACGGAATGTCAAGGACATCAACTCAGTGTTACATGTCAATCTCCGCTTTACCCAACTGTCCATCTGTCACCTCCTCCCACCCGTGTCTCCCCACCCCGACAGCCGCCAACACGCCTCACGGGCAGCAGCAGGTACTAACCTCTCCCTCCCGTCCTAGGGGACAGCATCGAGCTACAGCGTTTGTATCGGAGTGAGCTTCAGCCAGTGTATGAAGGGTCCCCATATATCCCTAGGCCTCGATCGCATCGGCATAAGCTCCCAGTACAGGGTTAACTGGGTCTGGCAATAGACAAAGCTTTTAACCCATACCCTAATGCTAGGTGACGTAACAACTCCCCAATGCATAGCAACTTGTCGTTTGGCCAATAATAATAGCATCGCTGGCAGCTTACGGTGTTTGAGCTCAACCATGTGCAAAATCCCCAGCAGTGCAACCTGGGGTGTGCATGGGATCAGTATGCCCGTGATTGCGCATATTATCTCCACTACCCTTGTCCAGAACAACGCCACTGCAGGACAGCCCCAAGCCATATGTATAAAGGTGGCCCCCGAGGCATGACAGCGCCAGCATTCATCGGTGTCCCTTAAACCCATGCGGTGCAACCGGCTTGGTGTGCGATAAGTCATGTGTATGTATTTGAAGTGTATCAGGCGTAGCCTGTAGTTGGGGGACTGAATCTCAAGTAGCTTACAGCACAACTCCCAGTGTATATCAGAAATTTCCGCGCCCAATTCCGCCGCCCACAGGCCCCGTGCCGCCGGAAGCATCACGGGGTGGTTAGTCTGCATTCGCACATACAATCGGGAGACCAGCTTGCGCCCAGACTCCACAGATAACACATTTTCCAAAGCAAGCAGATCCGGCGGTGGCGCCGGGAACGTGGGGAACAGCCTCCGGCATGAGTGGCGGAGCTGATAATAAAGAAGCGTGTCCAGTAGCGTCGGAGCCTCCGATCCACACATCTGCTCCGGCGTAAGGAAGGTGTCACCTGGAAACAGATCGCCCCCAGTGTGGAGGCCCAGCTCCGCGGCCCGCTCCCCGGCCCGCATAGTCCGCAGCGGCGGCCACATCGGGTTCCCGCGCAGGGGCACAGAGCGGGTATAAAGAAGATCTAATCCGGCCCTATGTCTCAGCCCATTCCAGGCCCACCTGAGTGCGTGCACCGGGTCGATTTCCGTGCACCTCCGGACGTGTGGCGTGTAGAGTGCAACAGTCAGCGGCAGCGGAGCCGCCCTATCAGTCTCGATCGCCACGTGCGGTTGAAACGGTGTGGGGTGCGCCCAGTAGTGCAGGAACTGTGCCTGTGCACAGTAGGCATATAATGAGAAGTCTGGTGCAGCCTGGCCTCCCTGTCTCTGTGGGAGAGTGAGGGTCTCCCAGGACACCCTCGGCTGTTTACCCCCCCAGGCGAGCTCCACCATCAGTGAGCGTATCCGTCGCAGAAAATGTGCAGTCAGGGGCAGCGGGATATTCACGAATAAATAGAGGAGTTTAGGCAGGATCACCATTTTAGCCACAGCAATCCTGCCAGCCAGCGAAAGGGGCAAATGCTTCCAACGACCAACCCTCTCTTCAACCCAACCCGTCACACGCCCATAATTTTCTGCCCATATCTGCTGTATATCTGTGCTTATCCAAATCCCCAGGTACCGTACCGGCCCAGTTGCCCATTTCAGCGGGCAGTCCGGGGTAAAGCGGGGAGTCCCGGTGGTCAGGGGCAGAATGACTGACTTCTCCCAATTTATATTTACTCCCGACAACCGTCCATATTCCAGCAGTTCTCGCGTCAGAGGGGAGAGGTTAACCTGAGGATCAGAGACATATAGCGTAACATCATCTGCATATAACGATATGGTTAGCGCCCTTGACGAGAAGCCAATGCCCCTGGCCGCATGATGTTGTCTAATGCGGGCAGCCAAAGGTTCTGTGGCGATGGCAAAAAGCAGAGGTGACAGGGGGCAACCCTGTCTCGTGCCCCTCCGAATGGCAAATGGCGCAGAGACCAACCCGTTCACCCTTACCCTAGCAGTGATGCCGGTATAAAGCAGTCTAATGTATCTGATAAAGGCCTCACTCACCCCCATGCGCTGCAGCAGAGGAAACAGGAACCCCCACTCCAGGGAGTCGAACGCTTTGGTGGCGTCCAACAGCACTGCCGCAGCCTTAACATGTGGGGCCAAATAGTGCAGTACACCGAAGAGGGTGCGGAGGTTGTGGGACGTCGATCGGCCCGGTACAAAGCCCGACTGATCCGGGCGGATCATCAGGGGCAACACCGGCTGTAGCCGAGTTGCAAGCATTTTCGCAAAGATCTTAGCGTCAGTGTTGATTAATGATAATGGTCTGTAGGAATCGCATTGCTGGACATCCTTGTCCGGTTTCAGGAGGGTAATGATGACAGCCTCCCTCATGGAGTCTGGGAGTATACCTGACTCGACCGCCTCTGCATATACTGCCAACAGACGGGGGGCCAGGAGATCTGCATATTCCTTGTAAAACTGCGCCGGGAGGCCGTCCGGTCCCGGTGCCTTGCCGGCTGCTAATGACCCAATTGCCTCCCGTACATCGTCTGCCTCAAATGGTCGATCGAAGTAACCTTTTTGGTGCGCATTAAACCATATAAGCTGTATCGTATCAAAATAGTCAGACAGATCTGCCTGTGGGTGGGCTGCCCGAGCCCTATACAAGTCCATGTAAAAAGTCCGGAAGGTATCTAGTATTTCCGGAGGGGTATACACGGTATCCCCACCCTCAGTCATCACTGAGGAGACAAAGGGAGAGGGCCGTTGCGAGCGCAGCAGGAGGGCGAGCGTTCTGCCCGGGCGATCCCCCTCCCCATATCTGCGGGCCACAGCATGCTTAGTCAGGAATTTAAGCTCCCTGTCGGCCTCTGCCTGATATTCAGTGAGCGTGGTGCGAGTGTCCGCCAACGTGGCAGTCGAGGGGTCCGAACAGTACTGCACCTCCAGAGAGTGCAGGCGATCTTCCAATTTACCGAGCGCACCCCTGATAGTCTTTAGGACTTTGGCCTGTCCCGCAATGCAGTGGCCCCTTATCACCACCTTAAACGCATCCCACAAGGTGCCCAACGACGTCACGGAACCCTCATTGTGCTCAAAGTAGTCAAGTATGTGTTGATGGATATCCTCCCGAAACACCGGATCGGACAGGGCCTGTGGCGGCAGTCGCCACGTGAAGGGCGTGATGTATGGCTTGGGGACACGCAGAGTTAGTTCAACAGGGGAGTGGTCTGAGAGGGTGCGCGCCTTGTGAGCGACTGCAGACACCCAGGCATGGACCTGCGGGGTCAAGAGCCAGAAGTCCAAGCGGGACCAGGCTCCTCTGTGCGGGGTGAAGCAGGTGCCTTCCCTAACCGCGGGATGCAATACCCGCCATGGGTCCAGTAGATTATAATCTGCCATTAGGCCGCGTATGAGACCTGTAGCTTGCGGGTGATGCGCGCGAGCAGCCCCCTCCCTATCCAGGTCCAGCGACAGCACGGCATTGAAATCTCCTCCCCACATGCAAGCCCCTCCGCCCAGTGATTGTGCCAGGTGCCTTTTCTGGGCATCAGGGAAGGCAGTTGAGGCCAAAACATTGCCTAGAAGAACAGCACTTAGCACTGAGAGAAGGAGCCAACCCAGGTGGGAGCTAGAGGAAAGGTGAGAGTTAAGGATAGAGAGAGAGAGAGAGAGAGAGAGAGAGAGAGAGCTCTCACCTGGGAAGCCCAGCAGGGAGGAGAAACAACTCCCCCCTCCACAAGAAGAAGCAGGAGCCAGGTAACAGGCCCCACATAGAGTAGAGCCCAGAGATGAGTCAGAAAGAAGGCCCCTAACAGAGACAAACACATCACCTGGTCGTCGGTGTAGAAGAGGGGCTGACCAGGAAATAAGCAGTCAGGGAAGCCTGACAGGGGCACAATTGAGACACAGAAGGAGCAGCATGGTGCCTTTATGCTTGCATGAGGAGAGCGACAATGAGGATGTCTGCCATTCCCCCCAAATGTGCCGGTCAGTTAGGCCAACCCCTATAGAGATAGTATCCAGGGAAGAGGGGAAGGCCTTTGCGTGGCCTTTTTGTCATCTAGTAGCCTGCTGGACTAAAATAATATAATCTCACAAAAAGGTCAAAAAAGGAGAAATTATTACCATCCACAGTACCAATCCTACTCTATCCGACTCACAAAAAGTAACCAGATAGTGTGTCAACTAAATGTAAATGTGGGTCGGTAGAGGAGCGTAAGGTGTTTTTTCTCCAATGTTTTTATGAGAAAAAACACCTCACGCTCCTCTCCGAGGGAGAGTTGTAGCCCACACTGTGTATCTTGCGGCCACAGTGTGCAAGAGGGAACCCGATGAAGCATGTCACCTCTGGGTGAGTGAGGGTTCTCGTCTTTAGAAATCAATTGCTTCCTCATTTGACACACCATTCGGTTACTTTTTGTGAGTAGTATGCTACTGGACTGAAAGGAAGGGCCACAGTATGATGGGCCCTGGCCTGAGGGGGGATCCTTCGATCCAGAGGATATGGCCGTTGCCGAGGACTGGATTCAGCATGGGGGAGGGGTCTGAAATGGAACTACCCGTACGTTATGGAATGCCTGAGATGATGGGAGCTCTACATCTGAGAGAAACCGACAGAGCTTCCTGGGCCAGGATGTGTCCTCTACTGCATAAAGATGCAGTAGGACCAATATATGTGCCTTGGGCACAGATGGACAAAGAAGGGCTTAGGACTAAGCTTTCCACATTGATGGACGGGGCAGGAAAATTGATCTCATGCTTTAAAAAGAACACTGAGGATATAAACTTAGCTATAGGTAAAAGTCTGCCCAGTATTTCATTGCAAAGCAGACCGACACAGTGTTCTCTCAAGCCAGCAACACCACAGTCACTCCTCACAATACCAAGCATGACAGGGCTGCATTTAACTTGTAATCACAACGTAAGATGGGGGACAAGGAGCAGTTTGGAAAAAGGTCCTGTACCGATGCTCCAAAAGACTGTGCATAGACACTATGAGTGGTATCAGTTCCTAAAGGGAGAAAGAGTATGTGCTGCAGCAGTCCAGATAGGTACTGCGACTTGGGATGGGTGTCTCCTAAGACAGGCTGTGAGTGTGTAGGGTGCGGGAGTGGTACTCCTGTGCGGGTGGTAGTTGTGCCCTCACACACCATTGCGGGTGCAAAGCATCGTCATTGGTCACTGCTCCTCGTGGTGGTGGCGCTGCAGTCCCTCACGGGCCGTACTAGAGGGCACTCTGTTGGAGATCTTTTTAGGAGTCGCCGCAGTTGTGCATGTGGGTGTGTGCGTCAAGTGGGGATAGTGAGTGACAATAAAATGACCTGTTGGTGCCCTAGTATATTTATTCGTGGGGCCTCTCGGTCAGGTTAAAATAAAGCGGGGATGGAGGCGCAAATAACACACAAATGTGAGGGGAGAGGAAAAGATGTTCTCCCGCTGCTCTCAACCCGTATGTGAGTCTAGAATAAAGGTTTTGGTGAGTGGTGGGTGGAGCCTGTGTAGGGCAAGCGGGGTTGCTGGGCCCCAGGTTTGACACTTGTATTTTCGCCCTTCTGTTTTTGGGTTGCGCGCCCCCTCATATGCAGGGCTATTTCAGGACGCTTACAGCGCGTCCGCACAGCCCCTTCAAGCAACAGTAAGTGCGTTCATTTTCCTTACTTGTTCTGTAACGTTATTATTATATTGTAGGCACAGAGAGAGCTTGTCTCTCGGCACCGGTTTTCCAGAGTTGGCTGGCTCCACTCTCACCTTTGCCTGGTCCTATCTCCCCTAGCGAGCGCCATCTTTGAAGGGTTAAATAGCCAGTTTTGTTGATTTTATGTTTTCACTCATCCTTTATTTTACTTATCCTCTGTTCCCAGTATCTTTTCCACACAGGGGAGCCTGTGTTGGGGAAGCGGGGTTGCTGGGCCCCAGGTTTGGACCTTGTTTATTTTGCCCTTCTGTTTTTAAGTTGAGTTTAACACCAGCGTGTAGACATGCCCCCTCATATGCAGGGATATTTCAGTACGTCTTCTGCAAATCCGCGCAGCTCCTTCGAACACCAGTGAAAGCGTTTAATTTCGCTGCCTGTTCTGTTACATTTTTATGTACTTGTAGGCACCAAGAGAGCTAGTCTCTCAGCGCTGGTTTTCTGTAGTTGCCTGGCTCCACCCTCGCCTTTGCCTGGTCTTATCTCCCCTAGGGGGCGCCAACTCGGAAGGGCTAAATAGTCCATTTTATTGATTTTATGTGTTTTTTCTCATCTTTTATTTTACTTATACTGTGTTCCCAGAATCTTTCCCACACATGGGAGCCGGTGTAGGGCAAGCAGGGTTGCTGGGCCCTAGGTTTGACCCTTGTATGTTTCGCCTTCTGTTTTTAGGTCATGCTCAGCGCCGGTCTGTAGACACACCCCGTCATATGCAGGGCTATTTCAGGATGTCTACAGTGCATCCACGCAGCTCCTTCGAGCAACAGTGAGTGGGTTCAATTTCCCTACCTGTTCTGTCACGCTTTTATTTCCTTGCAGGCACAGAGAGAGCTAATGGAGAAGGCGCGGGCTGAATAGGGCGCGCCGCCATTATGGCGGTCTCACCAGTCCCCGCCCCGTCCACCGGAGAGGGGGTGGGGGGGAGGCCACGTCAGCGAGTGACGCAGCTCTTCCCAACGCCCGCATCAGCCAATCGCAGGTCAGGGTGTTTGTGCGCCGGAAGCACTCCAGTGCTTCCGGCGCAGAAACGTCGTGCTCGCGTCCAGGCCGACCGGTCTCATCCGGTCGGCCTGGGCGCTCCCTTTAAAAAGAAGTCATGGGGAGCAGAACAGTCTCTTCCCCGGGCCGGCTGCGGGCCCGTAACTTTCTTTATTTTGTTTTCTCTACAGGCAAAGAGGCTCGTCGCTGGATCACGTTGTTTGAGGCATCAGCGGGGATCGTCGCTGGACCGCGTCGTTTTGGCCTGCGTCGTGTGGATCCTGGTGTGAAGATCGCGGATAGAACGTTGCAAGTGGAGCTGCGGGCAAGGGCGGGAGCGCCACGCGTCTGAAGCGCATCATCGGTGGGGAGCCAGCATCGTGGGCGGTATATGCAGCGGGCGGAGCACCGGAGGTTTGAAGCGCGGTAGGCACTGCGGCAGGCAGCCAGTTTGTTAAACGCGAGTGAATTGATTGCGAGGGCTGCGCTTGATTCCTTGGCCGGCAGGGGTGTTTCCGGCGGGGGCTGTGTGCGAGGGCTGATGGAGGCACGGTGGCATACGGGGGAAGGTCTTGAGACTCTTACTCTAAAGGCACAGCGGCAAGTCAGTTGATTGTGTTTCACATCGACAGGTTAGATCAGTGAGAGCGTGGTGTTCATAGCCTCAAGGTCACAGGTTCATTCCCTGTACAGGCCAAGTTTTAAGAATTTTAGGCAGAGGTCGGGGTGGTTTGGGAATTGAAGGTACAGGCTCACTGCCCATATTTTCGCTGCCAGATTAAGTTAGGTCTGAGACTCCATACACGCAGGGCTGCAGGTGCAGTCCCCATTGAGCTGACCAGGTAGACAAAGCAGGGTAAATACTGTCTCAGTGCATTAGAAAATCTGGGAGTGTTTTTTACGTGTGCGCAACCAACTGCAGGGAGGAGGTTTGCTGTATCTGTGCACTACTGCTGTGTAACCATATTACATGTATTTGACGCTGTAATTTTGAGGAGCGTTAAAGGTCCCTGTATAAACAGGGGGGGCACTAGACACGTGGTCTTTCCTTTCAGTTCCAGGACACTGTTACTCAGTGGGTACGGTGGGCAGTAAGGTTTGTCTGCAAACTATCTAGGCTTCCGCGCAGCGCAATTGGCTTATTTGTGTTCCCACAGCTCCAGCATTTTCGTGAGAACAAGACAGTAACAAGGTCCAAGGAAGTCGCTGGTGGTGATTTGGGAGAATACGTTGGGCGGCACCGGCTAGCCAGCATCTCATCGCCTCTGGGAGCCACAGAGGGTTCGAGCGGGCGGCTCACCTGAGCTTACTGGGGTAGCCAGTAAGTCGTGGCTCTGGTTGCGTGGGTGCAAGGGTTGGCTGGTGGCTGCTACTTCAACAGGTAAGAGGTGACACAGTCACCTGCGGGGGGTTTGTTACAGTTACGCGAACAGGCAGGTCCCAGTTAAGTGTTTGACATGGCCCCCCCAGTCCGGCGGCACGAGAAGCGATCGCGCACGGACGTCCTCCTGGAGTCTTTAATGCAGCAAGTCCAGGTCATGGGGCAGACGCTCAACAGGTTAAAAGATAAGGTGGAGGGTCCCGAGGTCCCAGAGGGGAGGGGTAGGCGGCCTATTGTACCACCAAGACCCTACTCCCCGCCACCGCCAAAGAGGTACAGGCGCAAGCCAGGTGGGAAAGGGGCAGCGGTCCCACCAAGCCGGGAGCCCACACCCACGACTAGCCCTCAGGGGGAGGGGGGGCGGGTGAACCAGTTCCACCCGTGGACACGCCGGGCCCCGTGGGCAATGGGAACGCTGTGCCAGTGGCCCCCATGGGTGAACCCATTATCCCCCCGGTGGAGGGGGCGGACAGCGCGCATCCAACTGAAGCAGACATAGCCGCCAATTTAGCAGTAGTCCTTCCCTGCCTTGAAATGGTAGGGGACTGATCACATGCCGCAGGGGCGACAACGGGCGGGGGGGATGCCATTGAACGGGCTAAGAAATTGATGGCTGAACTAGGAAAAGGAAAGCCAGGCAAGGTGCCGGCAGTACCGGCAGGAGGCGTAGTACCCGTGGCCCCAGCACCAGCTCCCGGTGGCGAGGTGCCGGCAGTACCGGCAGGGGGGGCAGCACCCGCGCCCACACCACCATCCCCCAGTGGCGAAGGTGGCAGGGGGATTAATGACAGCAGGAAGACTACGGACGCGGGCAAGATGGCTGATGCAGCAGCACCAGCAGGTACAAGGGAATCATTACCTCCACTGGGTCTGGGGGAGCTGTGCTCCGGGAGGGAGCAGTTGGGGCGGCATCTCTCAAAGGAGACTAAAGAAAGGATCTGGAGAGGGGGGAGTACGTTAGCATGTTTCCCCTCTTGATTGATGAGGCAGATAGGGAAGAGGCAAAAAGGAATAAGGAATTTACATACTACAAGGAATGGTCCAATATAGTCCTGAAGTACAGAGTTGAAGAGAACTTGGCCAACTGGATACAGGGTTTCACTATATTCATGGCCGTCATGTTAGAGCGTTTCCCAGAGGTTGGATCTGAAATGGCGTGTTATCAGAATAGGATCACAATTGCCCATGCTACACAAGGTGGGGACAGGTGGAAAGAATATGACAAGGAATTTAGAAGGGCAAAAGCACAGGATCCTACCCTAAGATGGAGCCAGACAGACATGTTTATTCATCTGAGACATTTGGTGCCGAGCGCAGGGGAGAGCGGGCGTGGGCAGGGACCTGATGCAGGGCGGTCTCAGCCCTTTAAGACAAGCCCCGCAGGTAACACGGGGGGGTTCACGGGTAAGCCAGGGAGCAATGGTAAGAAAGGCGTTTGTTTTGACTTCAACAAACGGACATGCAATAGAGCACCAGGCACATGTATGTTCAAACATTCTTGGGGTTACTGTGGTAATGCATCCCACCCCGAGTCCAGTTGTCACAAGAAGTCCAGAGGCAGAGGGGGGAAAAAGCAAGAATAGCAACCTGCTGCTAAAAAAGGCACTTTCTCCTATTAACATTAGCACTATGATACCTTGGTTGGAGTCTTACGCTTGCCCAGAGGCAGCCAGGACAATCAGGGAAGGGTCTGTAGAAGGTTTTAGGATACCGGCCCTGGGTTACAAACGGGTGGCGCATTGCCGGAATCAGCTGTCAGTGAGGTCCAATGTAGGCATAGCAGCAGCGAAAATACTGAAGGAAGTGGGCCTGGGTAGGGTGGCCGGGCCGTTTGATGTCCCTCCAATGAAGGATTTTGTGTGTTCCCCGCTAGGGGTAGTGCCTAAGAAAGCGCCAGGGGAATACAGGTTGATTCACAATCTTTCTGCGCCCAGGGGGATTTCAGTAAACGATGCCATCTCTGACGCACTTTGTAGCGTGAAATATGCATCTTTCGACCAAGCGGTAGACATGCTTCGGTCTTTGGGTCAAGGGGCCTTGCTGGCTAAAGCAGACATTGAGTCGGCATTTAGATTACTACCTGTACACCCAGCGGATTTTCACTTACTGGGTTTCCAATTCCAAGGGAAGTATTATGTTGACAAATGCATGCCAATGGGGTGCTCAGTATCATGCGCCTACTTTGAGAAATTCAGCTCTTTCTTGGAATGGGCATTTAGGCGGGTGTCGGGGCATCGCTGGGTGCTACACTACCTGGCCGATTTTCTGTTTCTCGGGGCGCCACAATCTGGGGAGTACGGGTCAGCAGTGTCCAAATTCTGCGCATTAATGCAGGAGTTCGGGGTGCCTTTGGCGCCGGGCAAAACAGTGGGCCCAAGCACGACAATCGAATTCTTGGGGATCGAATTAGATGCTGTCCAAGGGGTCTCACGGTTACCCGCTGACAAAGTTAGGGATTTCGGGGCAGCGTTGCAACACTGCCTCAGGAAAGAGAAGGTTACATTGCACCAGCTACAGCAGGTGGTGGGGCAATTGAATTTTGCACTACGCATAATCCCAATGGCGCGCCCTTTCTGGCGCTCTATCGCACATGCAATGTCAGGTCTCATCGTACTGAGAACTGGAGAGACGTGCATCCACCAGATCGTGTAAATCACCCGACTGGCTCATAAAGATTAACCCTTGGAAATTATTCCCAGACCTCCAAGATTCTTATATCTTTTGAGGTCTAAATCGTTTTTTGCTGGACTAAGAAACCCAACGCATGCGCAGTGATTCATGACCCTCTGCGCAGGGCTACACACCTACCCCCCTGTCCCGAGGAAGACCCGCCGTGACGCGTATTAAATATTGCGCTTTACATAGGGTCGAAACGTCGACGCATACTATGAGTCTACACAATGCTTCAGTTCAAAAATTAACTTACACATGATGATGAAGCATATGTGAACAATCATATGGACATAATCAAAATTTGTATCCTCCCAAAATAACCTTTTTGTGATTTCTCTATCTGTCATACTATAGTGTATCGTCTGTATTTACCACTACATGTCACTCTTTCTTCACAAATCTGTCAATTGTATAACTGTAGCCTAGTTTATTTGTTATTTCCTTTTTTCTAAAAATAATACCAATTGAAAAATTCAGCTTGGGTGTGTTTTGTTATATTTACTTATGGATATGTGTTACATGTAATGTATTTATACTGTGAACACCCTAAAGCAATTGAAACTTCCCCGACAGAACCATTGTATTTATATAATATGTATACCCAGGTTCTGAGGGACACCGGGTCACCCCATTATTTTTTGTAAATAAAAAAAAGATCTCAGGGAGAAGCATCACCACACCAGGCTGTCCAGCGAGGTGAGGCAGGACATGTTGTTTTGGAAGGCATTTTTGCGCGATTTTAATGGAAAAGTGGTGTGGCCCAGCCCACCTAAGTCCAGCCCGTAGTTCGGCCTCATGACTGACGCCGCAGGTAGCGAGGGTTTCGGGGCCATCCTGGGGCGCGAATGGGTAGCTCAGCGGTGGCCAGACTGGTGGAAGGAATCTTGAATCACCAACAACATAAGTTTCTTAGAGCTTTTTCCTATTCTAGTGGCGCTGATTGTGTGGGAAGAGATTTTAAAAAACCAGTCAGTGATATTTTGGACAGACAACATGGCAGTAGTAGATTGCGTGAATGGTCAAACAGCGAAGTGTAGTATGATACTGCGTTTGTTGAAGGAGATTGTGTTACACTGCATGAAATTGAATGTCCTTTTTAAAGCTAAACACGTGCCAGGTATTCTGAATCACGCGGCTGACGCATTGTCTCGTTTTAAAATGCAGGCTTTCAGGTCACATATCCCAGAGGCAGCGGCACACCCATCACCTTTCCCAGAACATCTGTGGCAGCTTGGTGCCCCAGAGTATCGAACCTCGTGGCAGCAAGCCTAGCGCCCAGAACCAGGAGTGACTACGAAGGGGTGTTTGGGTCTTTTTGCTTGTTCTTGGGTGACCAGTGGGAACACAAATGGCATAACCATGCATCTGTAATTGACTACCTGGTGTACATGAGAGGTCAGGGGCACACGGTGGCTGGGGCGAGGAGGCACGTGTCAGCCATATCATTTTTTGCAAAAATGAAAGAAAAGGGTGATCCCACAAAGAATTTCATAGTACGCCAGGCGTTGAAAGGGTGGCAGCGCTTGCAGGGAGGGCAGCTAGATGTCAGACGACCCATAGGTTTCGAAACGCTAGGGAAACTATTGGGGGTGCTGCAGCGGGTTTGCACTTCATCAGGCGAAGTCAAGCTGCATTCTGCATTGCATTTTATGGTGCTTTTAGAGTAGGCGAGTTAATCACCAGGAATAAGGGAGATTGACTAGGGGGCCTGCAAATGGGGCATGTTAGCATCAAGAAAGATTCTGTGCTGATTTCCATCCGGAAATCTAAAACCGATCAAGAAGGTAAGGGTGAGAGCGTAGCGCTGCACAGAGCAGGGCACACACATTGCTGCCCGGTTTACAGGCTGGAGGTTTTTATGGCCCAACGGGCACGCACGCAGGGAGGGCCTCTCCTGATACATGGGGACGGGACACCACTCGCGGTATTTCAGTTAAAAAAAGTCATGCTCCTAGCGTTGAAGAGTGCCGGGCTGGACCCTGCTGAGTTCGGGACCCATTCTTTTAGGATAGGGGCAGCCACGGAGGCAGCAGCAAGAGGGCTGGGGGACGAACATCTCAAGAGGATCGGTTGGTGGTCCTCTAACTCTTTCAAGAGATATGTGCAGGTGCACATGCTCTAATATGGACTGTTGAACTGCTGGAGCAGAGTTTTCTGTTTGAAAATTCGTTGGTTTTTGAAGCTCTGGCATGTCTATTTGTCATATTAATTTATTAATTACTAATAATTAATTATTTGTCTTGTGCAAGTGTGTTTATATTAATCAATCCGTTTGTCCTAATAAGAGAGAGTTACACGTGGGTACGCATAAATGTGCTGTTTAATAATAACGTGCGTGTTTTCATGTTTAAACGTTGCTATGTGCTGTTTATTTTTGAGCACAAAACGCTTTCCGAATTAATGCTTTTCTATGTTGCAAGTGCTAGATAGATGCATACACATAAGGGTATTAGTGGGGTTAACACTGTTTAATCACTATGCTGTGGTAACGTTGTTTTTGTTTCTTTTAATTAAGATGGTCTATTGTGGCCTATGGTGGCCTAGACAAAGATGGCTGATTTTGTAAGCCTGGCCTCGATTTGAAAGTAGAAAATCGTGATGGGAGAGAGCCCTGCTGAATATGGTCCTGAAGTCAGCTGACCACAGTCCTTGCTTGCCTTGCTAAAATTTCCGTGAGGACAGCAGCAGCCTGGGTAATCTCCAAGTGAAATGGAACGTCCTTGGCAGCCTTGGGAAACAAAGGAGCCTTAGAGAAAGACTCTGAATTATGGTTTCATTGCCGAGGAGAAGTAGAACTAACAAGATACATTTATGTTTCTTGGTTCCTGTTCCGTAGTCTTTATTTTGTGATTTTTCCTGAGCGGAGATTTTCAAATGTAGCAATGTTACATCCTTTCCTTCTCGCTCTGCTCAGCGGTCCAGCGGACATTACAACTTTTCTATGTATCTTTATTTTGTTCAATTCATTATAAGAATTGTTAGCCTAGAGAGGGTTTTGCCACTTGCCACTTGCCATTTGCCTTTGCCGCGTACCGAATCTGCGTTGCTGAGGATTGATGCTGAAGGGACTTCGTCTTGAGAGACTTTACCGAGAGACTTGTCCTGACCCGTTCTGACATTTAGCTAGAATAGGTAACTATGAGAAAAATAATTTATTCTGATTGATTTCCATTTTGACTAATTTTAGATAAAGCAATATAATTTGAACATGGTGTTGGATATTATTTCTTGTCAATTATTGTGTATTATATTTTGATTATTGCCGTATACGTTGTATAGATTATGTTTATGGACAGTCATAATAACCAGGTCTTATCGACCTCGATATAGATGCAGGGTGACTAGGAGTTTTCTTTCCACAGATTTATTGCTGGTAGAGTATTTGAGCGTATGTTAGTGAAATGGGCCCTAGCGTATGATGAATGTATGTGCGTGTAACTGTGAGATTACTCTATCTGTGGTAGTGGGAATATTATACACACCCTGATCTCTATCAATTTCCTGGTAGCAGAGGATGGTTATTGATGATTGTCTTGATCTGATAAGATTGCTTGTACATTAGCTTATTGATTATTGATTATTGGTTGAGTATATGTACTAATACTATATGTTGGAGTCGTAATGTTGAGTTATATGTAGTGCTTCTGGAACTTGGGAGCTGGTAGCAGTTCCGTAGTAGGGCAGAGGGAAGTATATGCTGCTCTCGGGAAAGACGGAATTGTAAGGAATAACGTGTGACAATTGAAGTTGCGCGTCACATTGTCTGGGTTCGGAATCAGTGACATTGTCGTATGTTACTATTAGATATTTCTGGTATATAAGGAGTGTGTATGATAGTGAAGGTTATCTGTGAAACTCTGGTCTTAAGTCCCAGGGATCCGTAAGGATTACCGTTAAAGCTTATCGCGGGAGAAGTAATAGGTATTCTCTGAGCTTGTTTGAGAAACTGGACAGAGGAAAGCTGTTTAGTTGATGTATGTTATAATTCTGTAGTGGAGCAGATTGTTCGCTGTTCTTGGGAAAAGCAGGATTCTGTGTGTATGTACTATATTTTCTTGTATGAATGTGCGTAAATGTATATACATATTTAATTGATTGTAAGACTCTTTGGACAAGTCCTAGAGGAAACAGTTAATGAATGTATGTTAGAAGGGCAGAGTAGAAGGATGTGCTACTGTGTCAACGAGAGGTTTCTTGTGGAATAAATTCTCTTTTACTATTCTGTGGTTAGCGAAGCAGACAATGGAGATGTTTTTATGTTGCAACTAATAGATTTTGTAGAAATTTTGACACGAAGTCTACTGAAAGATTTTGTAAAGGAGGGGTAGACGAGTGACAGAAGACAGGAGACAAGCGACTGCAGCGACTGTTGACGTCAGAAAGACCGCGCTCTGATTGGATAGTGGATCAGAATAGTGTTCGCGCTAGGATTGGTGCGTTAGTGTGAGCCGCGCAAGGATTGGAAGAGCTATTTAGTGACGTAGACGCTCCAGGATTGGTGCGTTGGTGTGAGTCGCGCTGCTATTGGTTGAAAATTCGTATTGTATATTTATAATACGGAAAGAGTAGAGAGTTTTTGGTAAACGCTAAAATGTATTACCAAGAAGAGAAAAAGAAGAAAACATTTTTTGGTAAAATTAAAAAGTGGTTTAACAAGGATAAAGATGTTAAAACGAGAGAGGGTGAGTTGTTACCTCCAACGAAAACACCTGCATCCTTCATGGCTGCGAAATATGGGTTTCATACCTGTATATGGTTGGAGAATTGGGTTAGGTATACTAAAGGAGATGGTGTTCTAGCATTTCCAGAACATGGTTCATTTAATCTGGCCGTGTTGAGAAATTTACGGGAAAAGATGTTATGCCTAGACCCGAAACCAAGACCTACACAGTTCGAGGCTTTAGTGGAATGGGAAGAGGAAGTACATGAGCGAGAAAAACAGAGATCTGGAGGGTACTACAGATATATGTTTGGGAGGAGACATGATCGTGAGACTCATCATGATCGAATGAAAAGGTGTCGAGATGTTAGTATGTCAGAGGGATTATATCCGATGAGAACAGTTGAAGGAGGAGTAGAAAGGGTTCCTGAGTCAGAAATGAGAAAATATGGAGTTAATGAGTATGAGGATGAGGTCTTGAATGACATGATTTACAAGAGACCACCTCCATATAGACCAGAACCGGATAAGAGTACACCAGTTGTTTCTCCGATAAGAGATACAGTTTGTGTCAGTGAGACAGAAAATGAGACACCTGAGTTAAGAAGTGATCACTACCTTGATGAGAATGCCAGACAATTAGCCAGAACTACAACAGAGCTGACTGAGAAGATTAGAGAGTTAACGAAGAATCTGGAAGCTGTTACGGTGCCTGTAACTATAGGTCCGGTTATGCCTGTGTTTGACAAACAGAGGACAGGTGAAAATGGACTGGTGATTCCATATGTTGGGAATAATTTGACAAATTCAGTTGGTCCTTCAGGAGATTCAGGCAAAAGAGCAGAAAGAAGTGACCTGAGACAATCAAGACATGACATATGTAGTGAAATATTGGATACTAGTGAAGCTAGTTGTTCAGGGATGCCAATTTTAGAACCGCAGAAGAGAGTGGTTCCAGTGAGAAAAACTGCTGAAATAACAGTTGAAGATTTGAATGATTGGATGAAAGTTCTACAGAAAAAGGATAAAGATTCACAAGTAATTGACGTGGCTAGGTTACGTGTAGAACTAGAAGAGCTTGTTACAGGAACAGTTCCAACAGAAATTCTGAAGAGTCAGCATGATGGTGAATTAATGTTTATGTGCAAGAACATTACCTGGAGAGCAAGAAATACACATGACAGGCTAAGAGCAATAGCGAATGAGCAGGGAGTTGACATTGATAAAGTGAAAGCTTTACAAAAGACCTACAGGATGGATTTTACAGAGAAGGATATTGAAAATTTGAATGCTACTGGTAGAACAGGACAGATTAAGGAAATGGTAGCATTATTGCGAAGATGGGGTGATGTAGAAAAGTGGAAGGATAGGTGGTATAAGAAAAGAGAGGAAGCTGAAGATAGAACAACATATTCAGCATTTCCAGTGAGAGAAAAAGAGAAACCGGTGGATAATTATCCTATGAGAGAAATACCTGGAGGAGGATATGTACATGTTCCATGGACCAGACAGGATATTTTATCATTCACGAATGATTTCCCTCGATTGAGAGAAAAGCCCGTTGAGTGGTATAGGCAGGTAGATAGGTTTGTGAAATTGTCAAAAGTGCTGTGGGTTGACCTGAATAGTTTGTTTGATATAATTGTTCCAGCAGACTTGTGGACTGAGTGTAAAATAGTTGTGAGTTGGCCTACTGAGGAATATCCAAGAGACCCAAGAACAGGGGCACCAGATCCAGAGGTAATGAGAAAGTATGATCAGGTGATGGTATACCTGAAGAGTAAAGTTCCTGCAAAAGAGACAGACTGGGTAAAGATAGATCGAACACAACAGGAAGCGAAATAATCAGTTCATGCTTTTTATGAGAGGCTGATACTAGCATTTAAACAATTCAGTGGAGATGAACACCTGGGTGACAAAGATTTGAGTCATTTTGTATACAGATTTGTATATGGCCTTAGACCTGAAAATGGTGAGAGAATTCGTGAGCATACAGTGGATTGGCAGAGTAAGAAAGTAGATGAGATTCTGAGACATGCGAAATACTTCAGTGATGAAATTGAAGCGAAACAAAGAAAGCTGAAAGAGAAAGCAATGTGGGCACAAGTGAAAGTTGCGGAAAGACAGGAAGCACAGTTAGTGGAACAGGCGAATAATCCAGGAAACAATGCAGGGAATAGACCTAGATATACAGGGAAAGGAAAAGGAAGTCTTGAGGAAGCGAAAAAAAAGTTTCCTTGTCACAACTGTGGCCAATTGGGGCATTGGAGATCGGAGTGTCCTAATCCACCATTAGTGAGTAATGAGAATAAATCCTTAAATCAACAGGTGCAGAATGAAGGAAATAATCAACAGCAGCAACAACAGAAAGTTGTGAGACAGCAGAGTCAAGAGCCAAAACCGCCCTTGCCGCAGAATAAAGGGTTACAAAAGTATAATCAGGATTCAGGATTCTACAATGATGAACAGGTAAACAAACTAAGACGTTCAAACAAGGTACAACAGTACTTGTTAAAGAGTGAAGGGAGTGAATCTGAGGGTGATTATTGACGGTGCCGAGGAGAGGAAGAAGAGTACATACTTGGTGCAACTCTAGAAATAGACCAGGCAGGACCATTTGTGGATGGGAAAATAAATTAGGAGAGTGTTACTTTTTTGGTAGACACAGGTGCGACAAGATCAACTGTCAGGTCAACAGATGTTAGAAATCTTCCTCTCTCGGATGAAGCAATCCAAGTAGTTGGTGTAGCCAATACGCAAATCAGAACACGTCTTACTGAACCCGTAAGAGTACAGATAGGGAAATTTTCAGACATGCACAGATTTATTGTCTGTGACACGAGTCCAGTGAACCTGCTAGGTAGGGACTTGTTGTGCAAGATCAACTGCACAATTTTTTGTACACCGGATGGAATAGCCTTTGAGACACCAGATGAGGATGTTTTGTACCGAGTGACTCTAGAGAATAGAGAAAGTGAGTTAATTGGTGCATTTGCTGTGTTTAATCCGGAGGATTTGCCTCGAGAGCTGAGAGACACAGTGAAAAGGACAGTTTGGGATTTTACTGGAGAGGATGTGGGATTGATGAATAATGTAGATCCAGTGAAAATTGCAGTAAAAGAGGGAATTACATATCCTAACATTCCTCAATACAAAATGACACCAGAAATAATTGAAGGAATAACTCCTATAATTGAGAAAATGATTCAGCAGGGAGTCCTGAGAGAACTACTGAGTAGTCCGTGTAATTCACCGATAATGGGACTAAAAAAGCCTAATGGGAAATTTAGGATCGTACAGGATTTGAGAAAAGTTAATCAAATTGTGGTGGCATGTTGTCCTATCGTGCCAAATCCATCAGTGATCCTGTATCAAATTCCACATGATGCCGAGTGGTATACAGTAATTGATTTGTGTCATGCGTTCTTTTCAATTCCATTACATCATGATAGCCAGCCGATTTTTGCATTTAGGTTTGGCCAGCGTATTTTAGCATGGTGTCGTATCCCACAGGGGTATACGGAGAGTCCTTCGATATTCAATCAGTTATTGAAGAAATCGTTGGAGAGTTTGATCATGCCTGAGAGCTCAGTACTAGTACAATATATTGATGACCTACTTGTGGCATCAAAGACACGTGAAGCTTGTGAAGTAGATACCATAGCTTTACTGAATCATCTGGCAGATGGAGGGTTAAAAGTATCTCCAGCTAAATTGCAATTTTGCAAGAAAGAGGTGCATTATCTTGGACACAATATTGAAAAGGGTCTGAGAAAAGTGACGGATGACAGGATCAGAATAATCAGAGAAATGAAAGCCCCAAAAACTCTGAGGGAAGTGAGAATGTTCTTGGGTATGGTGGGTTATTGTCGTCAGTGGATAATAAATTTTTCTTTGATAGCAAAGCCACTGATTAAACTGACAAAAAGTGAGATGACAGACCCATTGGATCTAGATGCAGAACAAATGGCAGCATTTGAAGAGCTCAAAAGTAAAATGTGTGAGGCTCCAGCTTTGGGTATGCCTGACTATGAAAAGGAGTTTGAGTTGTACTGCAGTGAGAGAAATGGATGTGCACTTTCAGTGTTAATTCAGAAGCATGGATTACTGAGAAGGCCTATTGCGTACTTCTCATCGACACTTGACCCTGTAGCTGTGGGTTTACCAGGTTGTCTGAAATCTGTGGCTGCAACATGCAGAAGTCTGGAACAAAGTGAGGGAATCATAATGGGATATCCTGTAAGGGTATTCGTACCTCACAATGTGGCAATTCTTTTGACAAGAAGCAGAACCCAGTACATGTCACATAGTCGGTTGACTAAATATGAAAAAGTCATTCTGGGAGCATCAAATGTGACTCTTGAAAGATGTGTGAATGTGAATCCAGCGGCACTCTTGCCAGATATTGAAAACGTGGGTGTAAAGATGGAAGATGATCATGATTGTTTGGATGTGCTTGAGTACTGTACAAAACCGAGACCAGACATAAGGGATCTTCCCTTGCATGAGAGTGATCATGTGTTGTTTGTGGATGGATCATGCCTGAGAAATGATGATGGTGTGTTATGTGCAGCATATGCGGTGTGCAAAGTTTCAGAGGTCATGGAAGCATCACCATTGAAAGGAGTGAAATCTGCGCAAGTTGCTGAATTGATAGCATTGACAAAAGCTTGCGAAATTGGGAAAGATTTGAGGACAACTGTGATGACTGATAGTCAGTATGGATTTGGAGTTGTGCATGATTTTGGCCAGCTTTGGCTACAAAGAGGTTTCTTGACATCGAGTGGAACTCCGATAAAGAATGCTGAAATGATTGGTAAATTGCTTGAGGCAATACAGCTGCCTAAGGAGTTAGCAGTTGTAAAATGTGCTGCCCATGGACAAGGAGAAGATTTTATAACGGTCGGAAACCGTTACGCAAATGATGTTGCGCAATACTGCGCCAAAACAAATCAGTCCATTAATCGGGACCGAGAGGGGGAAATGTCTTTTCTCTCTGTGATGTTTACTAATGTCTTAGAAACATGGGATGAAGTGAAACAGTTGCAAGATGAGGCAGGAGAGGAAGAGAGAACAGATTGGATTAAGGCAGGATGTGCTCCAAGAGAAACAGACCATGTTTGGGTCTACAGAGATGGCAGACCAGTAATGCCTAACTCCATTTTGTCGTCAATGGCAAGAATGTATCATGGCCAGGGACATTTGGGGAGGGATGCGATGGTTAGGTCATTTAAACAAACCTGGTACAATGCAAAGTTCAGGACAATTGCAGAAAGCATCTGTCAAAGGTGTTTGGTTTGTCAGCAATTTAACACTGGGAAAAAGACAGTGGTGAGTCTGGGAACAATAGGCAGAGAAGGAGGTCCTTTTACAAGAATGCAGATTGATTTCATTGAAATGCCCCAAGTAAACAGACTGAGGTATGTTCTAGTGGTAGTCTGTTTGTTTTCAAGGTGGGTGGAAGCTTACCAGACTAGAAGAAATGATGGAATAACAGTGGCAAAGTTACTGTTAAGGGAGTTGATTCCTAGGTACGGGTTTCCAGTAACAGTTGAGTCTGATAGAGGTGGACACTTTCAAAATGAACTCATGGGTTTGATTTGTGAAGCATTGAAAATACAGCAGAAGCTACATTGTGCATACCGACCAGAGGCTTCTGGTGTGGTTGAGCAGATTAATGGCACAATCAAGAACAGGATTGGAAAAATGTGCTTAGCCACTGGCATGAAATGGCCAGATGTTTTACCTCTAGTGCTGATGACTATTAGATCTACTCCAGATAGAACTACTGGCTTGAGTCCGCACGAAATAATCATGGGACGTGCAATGCGCCATGCATTTGTGCCTGTCAAGAAGTTGGTGACAATAACTGATGACATGATTTTGGATTACTGTAAAGGCCTGGCTGACGCAGTTCATTCTGTGTTTCACCAGGTTGGAGAAGAAGCTACCACACTTGAGAAGAAGCAAGCCCATGATCTGAGTCCAGGAGACTGGTTGAGGATTAAGGTACACAGAAGAAGAAATTGCTTGGTTCCAAGGTGGGGAAGGCCGAGACAAGTTATTCTGACTACGACAACTGCAGTAAAGTGTGCTGGAGTGAAACACTGGGTACATGCAAGTCATACTCTGAGAGTTCCAAACCCAAAAGAAGTGACTGGTAAAGAGTATTTTGAAGAGTCAGTTTCCAGTGATGATGAAGATACAGAATCAGTGGGGAAAGAAGTAGGAAAAGCTTCGAATGAACCACTGCGAGTATCAGAGAAAAGATCAGATTCTGTAAGAAAGCCTGAAGTTTCAAAAAGCAGTGAAGGAAAAAGAAAAGAAAAGAGAAATTTCACAGAGACTACTCCTGAATCAGAAGAGGAGGAGATTGAGGAACCACTTGAGATTATACTTGAAGAAGTAGGGTCAGAAGAAGATAGAGAGGGACAGATTGCGGAAGACCCCCGAGGAGGTGTAGGGAACATTCTTGATGAGCTAGGTGAAGGGACAAGTAGACAGCAAGAAGATTGCGTGTCGGAGACTCGAGGAGGGACAGAAGTAGGGAAATCTCAAACAGTGGTGAAAGAATCTGTGGAAAAGAAGAAAACTGCTAGAAAACGAAAACAGAAGGCACTTGAAGCAGAATTGGATGATGAGAATGAACAAACAGAGGGTCGAGTTCTGAGAAAGAGAACTTGGATTGGAGAAAGAAGTAATAAAGAAATAAAGCCGAAAAAGGTGATAAAAGGAGATCGTTGGCCTAACAACAGAGTTAAGAGGCTGAAATACAGAATAATAAGAGCAAATACATCAAAAGCTGAACAAGTGAATGAAGTATCGAGTCAAAGTTCAAAAGCTGAAGGAGAAGAATCAAAGGAATTAAAAGAACCAGTAGAAATAAAAAGAGTAAGAAGACCCAACCAAAAGTACAGATCACCGGAATGGTCTTATGTGGCACTGTCTGAAGAAGGAAAAGAAGAAACAGTGACTCGAGATAATCCGGAAGAGATCTTGAGAGAAGTGGTTGAGGAAGATACTGGTGAAATTCTGAAAGTACTCTTGACTGACATTGGAGAAGAGTCAAGTACTGAGGATTTTGATGTTGGAGATCTAATACAATTTGATGTTGAAGAAATTGAAGTGAAAAATGACAAGTATCCAAACTGAATAAAGGAAGGATTCACTTGGATTAAGTGAACGAAAGGATCATTTGGAAAAACTGAAGAAAAACATTTTTTGGAAAGAATTGTTGAAGAGTTCCAATTTCAGTAGTGGAGTAGTAGAGGCTAAATTAAAGTAGTAAAATGGCTAACATAGAGGATAATCGAAATAGATGTGCCTTCTTTAAAAGGTGGTGTAGAATGTGCTGCTGCTGTACTGGATTATTAATGCTTCTATGGGGTGTTTTAGTTTTATTAGTTACTTTTAAAGTTGAGTTTGAGATGCATACAGAGAATGTGACAAATGTAGAGAAGAATTCGCAAAAAGTAGTTCCGATTGGAATTAGTAATACTTACATACACAAAGATAGGTCAATTAATAACTTTTCTAGTAATGTTTTTTCAAAATTGTTATATGAATATGTGAAAACAATGGAAGTGAGGGATTGCTATGTTTGTATGCAATTACCTGCATCCGTTTCAGAGGGTGTTACTTATCATCATTTACCAGCTACATATGGTATTTCTTGTAGTATTTTAAGTAGTGTTTTTTATTTGTTAGGGAAAGTAGATTATAAGATGTCTAACAGAGATAGTATTTTTGGGCATTTGTCAATGAACAAAGAGCTGAATCCAGCTAAAGAAGCTAACACTTTTGGTGAAATTTTTATTGAAGAAAAAGGATTAACATTAGATTACATTTTTAAGAATAATTTAACTTGCAGTCTGAAAGAAGAGGAAAAAGCTTTCCTGGATATGGTAGAGGAAAGGAGATTGAACATGCAGGAGAAAGCAGGAAAATATAAAGTGAGTGAGACAATTTGGGACATTGAGATGGGAAAAGAGTTGAAGAATGGGGCTAGTCCAACTTTAGCTTTAGATGCACCACAGAAGGGTAAACTTTGCATTACAAGAAGGAAATCCCAATATGATACATATTTTGTTGGGACTAGTGAGTGCCATGATACATACTTCATTGCAACAGGTTGGGGTTTCAGAGGTGGAGAAGATACAATATTTCCAGGAGTATACTATGTTTGTGGGAATAAGGCTTATTACAAGTTGCCTGACCATTGGTATGGCACGTGTTATGTGGGCCTGGTTTTTCCAAAGATTTTTCATATAGATAAAGTAACAGATGTAGAACATATTAATTTACTAATGCGTTTTAAGAGAGAAACTTGGTCTGAAATAGTGGGTGATATTTTTGGAGTTTTGATTCCAGCAGTGGGAATTTCTTTGAATGCTTATGGAATTCGGAAACTGTCCACAGTGGTTGATCGCTTATCGACAAATACCGCTGGAGGGTTTCTTTTGGTGAATACGGAATTAAGTGCCGTACGTGCCATGTCTATGCAAAATCGACTTGCCCTTGATATTCTATTGGCCAAGGAGGGTGGAGTCTGTGGAATGCTGAAAGTTCAACATTGTTGCACTTACATTCCAGACGAAAGCAAAGACCTGAAGGTCTATATCACAAATATTACTGATTTGCATGAAGAATTAGTACCACTTGAAGCTGAGAATTTATGGACTAAAATAGCTAATAAAATGATAGCTGTTAAGGATTTTATTGCAAAAATAGGTAGTACTATTATAGGTAGAATATTGTTTCCTTTAACTTGTATAATTGTTGCTTTATTGATACTGAGATTAGTGTGTGTGTGTTGTAAAAACAGGGGAGGGAAGAAGAAATTGAATAAAGAGAAGAAAAACAAGAGGTTGAAAAGAGAACCGCAAGAAATTGAATTGGAAGAATTGAGGGAGAGTGTTTACTTAGAGACAAAAAGGGATGATGAAAGAGTGACTGGTGTGTAATGTTGTGTAAGGGGAAAAAGACATTTCCGATTTCTCCTAAAATGGGACTAAAATTTTCACAAATTTTTTTTTTGGGGTTTATTTGGTGATAAAATCACCAAAGGGGGGATTGCTGGAGCAGAGTTTTCTGTTTGAAAATTCGTTGGTTTTTGAAGCTCTGGCATGTCTATTTGTCATATTAATTTATTAATTACTAATAATTAATTATTTGTCTTGTGCAAGTGTGTTTATATTAATCAATCCGTTTGTCCTAATAAGAGAGAGTTACACGTGGGTACGCATAAATGTGCTGTTTAATAATAACGTGCGTGTTTTCATGTTTAAACGTTGCTATGTGCTGTTTATTTTTGAGCACAAAACGCTTTCCGAATTAATGCTTTTCTATATTGCAAGTGCTAGATAGATGCATACACATAAGGGTATTAGTGGGGTTAACACTGTTTAATCACTATGCTGTGGTAACGTTGTTTTTGTTTCTTTTAATTAAGATGGTCTATTGTGGCCTATGGTGGCCTAGACAAAGATGGCCGATTTTGTAAGCCTGGCCTCGATTTGAAAGTAGAAAATCGTGATGGGAGAGAGCCCTGCTGAATATCGTCCTGAAGTCAGCTGACCACAGTCCTTGCTTGCCTTGCTAAAATTTCCGTGAGGACAGCAGCAGCCTGGGTAATCTCCAAGTGAAATGGAACGTCCTTGGCAGCCTTGGGAAACAAAGGAGCCTTAGAGAAAGACTCTGAATTATGGTTTCATTGCCGAGGAGAAGTAGAACTAACAAGATACATTTATGTTTCTTGGTTCCTGTTCCGTAGTCTTTATTTTGTGATTTTTCCTGAGCGGAGATTTTCAAATGTAGCAATGTTACATCCTTTCCTTCTCGTTCTGCTCAGCGGTCCAGCGGACATTACAACTTTTCTATGTATCTTTCTTTTGTTCAATTCATTATAAGAATTGTTAGCCTAGAGAGGGTTTTGCCACTTGCCACTTGCCATTTGCCTTTGCCGCGTACCGAATCTGCGTTGCTGAGGATTGATGCTGAAGGGACTTCGTCTTGAGAGACTTTACCGAGAGACTTGTCCTGACCCGTTCTGACATTTAGCTAGAATAGGTAACTATGAGAAAAATGATTTATTCTGATTGATTTCCATTTTGACTAATTTTAGATAAAGCAATATAATTTGAACATGGTGTTGGATATTATTTCTTGTCAATTATTGTGTATTATATTTTGATTATTGCCGTATAGGTTGTATAGATTATGTTTATGGACAGTCATAATAACCAGGTCTTATCGACCTCGATATAGATGCAGGGTGACTAGGAGTTTTCTTTCCACAGATTTATTGCTGGTAGAGTATTTGAGCGTATGTTAGTGAAATGGGCCCTAGCGTATGATGAATGTATGTGCGTGTAACTGTGAGATTACTCTATCTGTGGTAGTGGGAATATTATACACACCCTGATCTCTATCACAACTATTAGGTGCACAAAGGGGGGTTTCCCCTTTCTTTCTCCCTGTTACTCAGGGAAAAGGGGGGGTATGTCAGTGTCGTAGCTGACAGGCGCTTGACGCCGTTGCATGGAACTTTGTGTGTTTTTTATGCCAGCATGGCAAAAAACTTACCCTCCCTTTTTAGGTCTCGCGAGCCAAAGGCTCGAAGAGACATTTTATATGTGGGATTTTCAAAGTGCTACCCACAGTCTTTTGGCTGGCCTAAACCTTGAGTGCACGAGATCACATGCACGTGCACAGCTGCTCCTCTGCTCATTGCATTCCCCCCTCCCTTCTCACCCAGCCCTTTGATGCTCTGCTCCCATCTCCCTCCTCCCTGGGCGTGAAGGGAGACAGAGCCATCCTGCTTGATTAATGGCTTTTTTATTTTACTGCTTCAACAGAACCAGCAGGCCACCAGTCACCCACTTCAGCTCTGTCAGTGCCCCACGGACTTTCGGTTTATGCTGCTGAAAGAGCATACAGTGAAAAGACTATGTGCCAGCTGATACGTTAAGAGCGTCTCACTCTGGGGCTCTGTTCAGTAATGATGTAGCTTTAAATTAATGTCTGCCTCAATGAGTACTTAATAATGATGAAATACAAGTCAGATAAAAAAACTTCCGCATTTCGGTAGCAACATTATCTAAGAACACAGAAGATCGTATGGCCTGTGGAACAAAGTTGTTTTTGTGCGACTTCCTTGTTTAAAGCACATAGTCATGGGCTCTCAATCACATGCATGATCAAACAGGGACATGCAGCTGAAATGTGATAAAAAGTTCCACACAAATTTCACAAAAGAAAACCACAAGGCTTGCGTGCAGATCAAAGACAGTTTATATGCAGCCAAAAAGGATAGTGCTGATCTCAAGGCATATGACTAACTAATTGACTCACTCTCACTGACTCACTCTCTCTCTCATGACTCACTCTCACTGACTCACTCTCACTAATTGACTCACTCTCACAGACTCACTAATTGACTCACTCTCACAAACTCACTAATTGACACTCTCACTGACTCACTCTCTCTCTCTCACTAATTGACTCACTCTCACTGGCTCACTTGCTCACAAATTGACTCACTCTCACTGAGTCACTCTCTCACTAATTGACTCACTCTCACTGACTCTCTCTCTCTCTCATGACTCACTCTCACTTACTCTCTCTCTCATAACTCACTCTCACTGACTCAATCTCACTAATTAACTCGCTCTCACTGACTCACTCACTAATTGACTCACTCTCAATGACTCACTAATTGACTCACTCTCACTGACTCACTCACTCTCTCACTAATTGACTCACTCACTGGCTCACTCTCACTGACTTACTCTCACGGACTCACTAATTGACTCACTGAGTCACTCTCTCACTAATTGACTCACTCTCACTAATTGACTCACTCTCTCACTAATTGACCCACTCTCACTAATTGACTCACTCTCACTGACTTACTCTCACGGACTCACTAATTGACTCACTCTCACTGACACACTCACTAATTGACTCACTCTCACTGACACACTCACTAATTGACTCACTCTCAATGACTCACTAATTGACTCACTCTCACTGACACTCTCACTAATTGACTCACTCTCACTAATTGACTCACTCACTAATTGACTCACTCACTAATTGACTCACTCTCACTGACTCACTCTCTCTCTCATAACTCACTCTCACTGACTCACTCTCACTGACTCACTCGCTGATTGACTCACTCACTGAGTCACTCTCTCACTAATTGACTCACTCACACTGACTCACTCTCTCTCTCATGACTCACTCTCACTGACTCACTCACTAATTGACTCACTCACTGAGTCACTCTCTCACTAATTGACTCACTCTCTCACTAATTTCCACACTCTCACAGACTCACTCTCACACACTCACTCATTGGCTCACTCTCACTGGCTCACTCTCACTGGCTCACTAATTGACTCACTCACACTGACTCACTCTCTCTCTCATAACTCACTCTCACTGACTCACTATCACTAATTGACTCACTCTCACTGACTCACTGAGTCACTCTCACTAATCGACTCACTCTCTCACTAATTTCCACACTCTCACAGACTCACTCTCACAGACTCACTCTCACTCACTCATTGGCTCACTCTCACTGGCTCACTCTCACTGGCTCACTAATTGACTCACTCTCACTGGCTCACTCTCACTAATTGACTCAGTCTCACTGACTCACTCACTAATTGACTCACTCTCAATGACTCACTAATTGACTCACTGTCACTGAGTCACTCTCTTATGACTCACTCTCACTGACTCACTCTCACTAATTGACTTAGTCTCACTGACTCACTCACTAATTGACTCACTGTCAATGACTCACTAATTGACTCACTCACTGAGTCACTCTCTCTCACTAATTGACTCACTCTCACTGGCTCACTTGCTCACTAATTAACTCACTCTCACTGAGTCACTCTCTCACTAATTGACTCACTCTCACTGACTCACTCTCACTAATTGACTCCCTCTCACTGAGTCACTCTCTCACTAATTGACTCACTCTCACTGACTCACTCTCACTAATTGACTCACTCTCACTGAGTCACTCTCTCACTAATTGACTCACTCTCACTGACTCACTCACTAATTGACTCACTCTTACTGATTGACTCACTCTTACTGATTGACTCACTCACTAATTGACTCACTCTCACTGACTCACTCTCTCACTCATTGACTCACTCTCACTGACTCACTCTCACTCACTCATTGACTCACTCTCACTGGCTCACCATACCACAGGAATGTTCCACAGGCAAATATAAACTTTCTTTACAGTATTCTTGTTGCATCCTTTTGTAGTGTGATCGAAGTATACTACAGTTACACATATAAAGGAATCAAGGCCTAAAGCAAGTACATTAAAATGAAGTAAATATTGCCTACTTGACACTAGAGATGTGGGAAATAGTAACTGTGGTTAATTTATATACTCTATTCACATTAAGTGGCGATTAATGGTTACTTTAGTTACTCTTTTCCCTTGCTCCGTGCCATAAGCAGTGACTTGAAAAAAGACCACTTATGCCATAGGTTGACTCACTCATACTGACTCACTATCACTAATTGACTCACTCACTGACTCACTCACTGACTCACTCACTCACTGACTCACTCACTAATTGACTCACTCAGTCACTCTCTCACTAATTGACTCACTCTCTCTAATTGCCACACTCTCACTGACTCACTCTCACAGACTCACTAATTGACTCACTCACTAATTGACTCACTCACTAATTGACTCACTCACAGACTCACTAATTGACTCACTCACTAATTGACTCACTCACTAATTGCCTCACTCACTAATTGACTCACTCTCAATGACTCACTAATTGACTCACTCTCACTGACACTCACTAATTGACTCACTCTCACTGACTCACTCACTAATTGACTCACTAATTGACTCACTCTCACTGACTCACTCACTAATTGACTCACTCTCACTGACTCACTCTCACTAATTGACTCACTCTCACTGACTCACTCTCACTAATTGACTCACTCTCACTGACTCACTCGCTGATTGACTCACTCAGAGTCACTCTCTCACTAATTGACTCACTCTCTCACTAATTTCCACACTCTCACAGACTCACTCTCACAGACTCACTCTCACTCACTCATTGCCTCACTCTCACTGGCTCACTCTCACTGGCTCACTAATTGACTCACTCACACTGACTCACTCTCTCTCTCATGACTCACTCTCACTGACTCACTATCACTAATTGACTCACTCTCACTGACTCACTCACTAATTGACTTACTCTCTCACTAATTTCCACACTCTCACAGACTCACTCTCACAGACTCACTCACTCATTGGCTCACTCTCACTGGCTCACTCTCACTGGCTCACTAATTGACTCACTCTCACTGGCTCACTCTCACTAATTGACTCAGTCTCACTGACTCACTCACTAATTGACTCACTCTCAATGACTCACTGAGTCACTCTCTCACTAATCGACTCACTCTCTCACTAATTTCCACACTCTCACAGACTCACTCTCACTCACTCATTGGCTCACTCTCACTGGCTCACTCTCACTGGCTCACTAATTGACTCACTCTCACTGGCTCACTCTCACTAATTGACTCAGTCTCACTGACTCACTCACTAATTGACTCACTCTCAATGACTCACTAATTGACTCACTCACTGAGTCACTCTCTCTCACTAATTGACTCACTCTCACTGGCTCACTTGCTCACTAATTAACTCACTCTCACTGAGTCACTCTCTCACTAATTAACTCACTCTCACTGAGTCACTCTCTCACTAATTGACTCACTCTCACTGAGTCACTCTCTCACTAATTGACTCACTCTCACTAATTGACTCACTCTCACTAATTGACTCACTCTCACTGACTCACTCTCACTGACTCACTCTCACTGACTCACTCTCACTGACTCACTCTCACTGACTCACTCTCACTGACTCACTCTCACTGACTCACTCTCACTGACTCACTAATTGACTCACTAATTGACTCACTCTCACTGACTCACTCACTAATTGACTCACTAATTGACTCTCACTGACTCACTCTCACTAATTGACTCACTCTCACTGAGTCGCTCTCTCACTAATTGACTCACTCTCACTGACTCACTCTCTCTCTCATAACTCACTCTCACTGACTCACTCTCACTAATTGACTCACTCTCACTGACTCACTCACTGAGTCACTCTCTCACTAATTGACTCACTCACACTGACTCACTCTCTCTCTCATGACTCACTCTCACTGACTCACTCACTAATTGACTCACTCACAGAGTCACTCTCTCACTAATTGACTCACTCTCTCACTAATTTCCACACTCTCACAGACTCACTCTCACTCACTCATTGGCTCACTCTCACTGGCTCACTCTCACTGGCTCACTAATTGACTCACTCTCACTGGCTCACTCTCACTAATTGACTCAGTCTCACTGACTCACTCACTAATTGACTCACTCTCAATGACTCACTAATTGACTCACTGTCACTGAGTCACTCTCTCTCTTATGACTCACTCTCACTGACTCACTCTCACTAATTGACTTAGTCTCACTGACTCACTCACTAATTAACTCACTGTCAATGACTCACTAATTGACTCACTCACCGAGTCACTCTCTCTCACTAATTGACTCACTCTCACTGGCTCACTTGCTCACTAATTAACTCACTCTCACTGAGTCACTCTCTCACTAATTGACTCACTCTCACTGACTCACTCTCACTAATTGACTCCCTCTCACTGAGTCACTCTCTCACTAATTGACTCACTCTCACTGACTCACTCTCACTAATTGACTCACTCTCACTGAGTCACTCTCTCACTAATTGACTCACTCTCACTGACTCACTCACTAATTGACTCACTCTTACTGATTGACTCACTCTTACTGGTTGACTCACTCACTAATTGACTCACTCTCACTGACTCACACTCTCACTCATTGACTCACTCTCACTGACTCACTCTCACTCACTCATTGACTCACTCTCACTGGCTCACCATACCACAGGAATGTTCCACAGGCAAATATAAACTTTCTTTACAGTATTCTTGTTGCATCCTTTTGTAGTGTGATCGAAGTATACTACAGTTACACATATAAAGGAATCAAGGCCGAAAGCAAGTACATTAAAATGAAGTAAATATTGCCTACTTGACACTAGAGATGTGGGAAATAGTAACTGTGGTTAATTTATATAATCTATTCACATTAAGTGGCGATTAATGGTTACTTTAGTTACTCTTTTCCCTTGCTCCGTGCCATAAGCAGTGACTTGAAAAAAAGACCACTTATGCCATAGGTTGGCTCACTCACACTGACTCACTATCACTGACTCACTATCACTAATTGACTCACTCACTGACTCACTCACACTGACTCACTATCACTGACTCACTATCACTAATTGACTCACTCACTGACTCACTCACTAATTGACTCACTCAGTCACTCTCTCACTAATTGACTCACTCTCTCACTAATTGACTCACTCTCACAGACTCACTCTCACAGACTCACTCACTAATTGACTCACTAATTGACTCTCTCACTGACTCACTCTCACTAATTGACTCACTCTCACTGAGTCACTCTCTCACTAATTGACTCACTCTCACTGACCCACTCTCTCTCTCATAACTCACTCTCACTGACTCACTCTCACTAATTGACTCACTCTCACTGACTCACTCGCTGATTGACTCACTCACTGAGTCACTCTCTCACTAATTGACTCACTCACACTGACTCACTCTCTCTCTCTCATGACTCACTCTCACTGACTCACTCACTAATTGACTCACTCACTGAGTCACTCTCTCACTAATTGACTCACTCTCTCACTAATTTCCACACTCTCACAGACTCACTCTCACTCACTCATTGGCTCACTCTCACTGGCTCACTCTCACTGGCTCACTAATTGCCTCACTCTCACTGGCTCACTCTCACTAATTGACTCAGTCTCACTGACTCACTCACTAATTGACTCCCTCTCAATGACTCACTAATTGACTCACTGTCACTGAGTCACTCTCTCTCTTATGACTCACTCTCACTGACTCACTCTCACTAATTGACTTAGTCTCACTGACTCACTCACTAATTGACTCACTGTCAATGACTCACTAATTGACTCTTTCACCGAGTCACTCTCTCTCACTAATTGACTCACTCTCACTGGCTCACTTGCTCACTAATTAACTCACTCTCACTGAGTCACTCTCTCACTAATTGACTCACTCTCACTGACTCACTCTCACTAATTGACTTCCTCTCACTGAGTCACTCTCTCACTAATTGACTCACTCTCACTGACTCACTGTCACTAATTGACTCACTCTCACTGAGGCACTCTCTCACTAATTGACTCACTCTCACTGACTCACTCACTAATTGACTCACTCTCACTGACTCACTCTCTCACTCATTGACTCACTCTCACTGACTCACTCTCACTCACTCATTGACTCACTCTCACTGGCTCACCATACCACAGGAATGTTCCACAGGCAAATATAAACTTTCTTTACAGTATTCTTGTTGCATCCTTTTGTAGTGTGATCGAAGTATACTACAGTTACACATATAAAGGAATCAAGGCCGAAAGCAAGTACATTAAAATGAAGCAAATATTGCCTACTTGACACTAGAGATGTGGGAAATAGTAACTGTGGTTAATTTATATAATCTATTCACATTAAGTGGCGATTAATGGTTACTTTAGTTACTCTTTTCCCTTGCTCCGTGCCATAAGCAGTGACTTGAAAAAAAGACCACTTATGCCATAGGTTGACTCACTCACTATCACTAATTGACTCACTCACTATCACTAATTGACTCACTCACTGACTCACTCACACTGACTCACTATCACTGACTCACTATCACTAATTGACTCACTATCACTGACTCACTATCACTAATTGACTCACTCACTGACTCACTGTCACTAATTGACTCACTCACTGACTCTCTCACTAATTGACTCACTCAGTCACTCTCTCACTAATTGACTCACTCAGTCACTCTCTCACTAATTGACTCACTCAGTCACTCTCTCACTAATTGACTCACTCAGTCACTCTCTCACTAATTGACTCACTCAGTCACTCTCTCACTAATTGACTCACTCTCTCACTAATTGACTCACTCTCACAGGCTCACTCTCACAGGCTCACTCTCACAGGCTCACTCTCACAGGCTCACTCTCACAGGCTCACTCTCACTGGCTCACTCTCACTGGCTCACTCTCACTGGCTCACTCTCACTGGCTCACTCTCACTGGCTCACTCTCACTGGCTCACTCTCACTGGCTCACTCTCACAGACTCACTCTCACAGACTCACTCTCACAGACTCACTCTCACAGACTCACTCTCACAGACTCACTCTCACAGACTCACTCTCACAGACTCACTCTCACAGACTCACTAATTGACTCACTAATTGACTCACTAATTGACTCACTAATTGACTCACTCTCACTGACTCACTCTCACTAATTGACTCACTGACTCACTAATTGACTCACTCTCACAGACTCACTAATTGACTCACTCTCACTGACTCACTAATTGACTCACACTCACTGACTCACTAATTGACTCACTCACTGACTCACTCTCACTGACTCTCTCACTGGCTCACTCTCACAGACTCACTCTCACAGGCTCACAGACTCACTCTCACAGACTCACTCTCACAGACTCACTCTCACAGGCTCACAGACTCACTCTCACAGACTCACTCTCACAGACTCACTCTCACAGACTCACTAATTGACTCACTCTCACTGACTCACTCTCACTAATTGACTCACTGACTCACTAATTGACTCACTCTCACAGACTCACTAATTGACTCACTCTCACTGACTCACTAATTGACTCACTCTCATTGACTCACTCACTGACTCACTCTCACTGACTCACTCACTAATTGACTCACTAATTGACTCTCTCACTGACTCACTCTCACTAATTGACTCACTCTCACTGACTCACTCTCACTAATTGACTCACTCTCACTGACTCACTCTCACTGACTCACTAATTGACTCACTCTCACTGACTCTCTCACTAATTGACTCACTCACACAGACTCTCTCACTAATTGACTCACTCTCAATGACTCACTAATTGACTCACTCTCACTGACTCACTCTCACTAATTGACTCACTGACTCACTAATTGACTCACTCTCACAGACTCACTAATTGACTCACTCTCACTGACTCACTAATTGACTCACACTCACTGACTCACTAATTGACTCACTCACTGACTCACTCTCACTGACTCTCTCACTGGCTCACTCTCACAGACTCACTCTCACAGGCTCACAGACTCACTCTCACAGACTCACTCTCACAGACTCACTCTCACAGGCTCACAGACTCACTCTCACAGACTCACTCTCACAGACTCACTCTCACAGACTCACTAATTGACTCACTCTCACTGACTCACTCTCACTAATTGACTCACTGACTCACTAATTGACTCACTCTCACAGACTCACTAATTGACTCACTCTCACTGACTCACTAATTGACTCACTCTCATTGACTCACTCACTGACTCACTCTCACTGACTCACTCACTAATTGACTCACTAATTGACTCTCTCACTGACTCACTCTCACTAATTGACTCACTCTCACTGACTCACTCTCACTAATTGACTCACTCTCACTGACTCACTCTCACTGACTCACTAATTGACTCACTCTCACTGACTCTCTCACTAATTGACTCACTCACACAGACTCTCTCACTAATTGACTCACTCTCAATGACTCACTAATTGACTCACTCTCACTGACTCCCTCTCTCCCTCTCACTAATTGACTCTCTCTCACTGGCTCACTTGCTCACAAATTTACTCACACTCACTGAGTCACTCTCTCACTAATTGACTCACTCTCACTGACTCACTCTCTCTCTCATGACTCACTCTCACTGACTCAATCTCACTAATTAACTCGCTCTCACTGACTCACTCACTAATTGACTCGCTCTCAATGACTCAAAAATGGACTCACTCTCACTGACACACTCTCTCACTAATTGACTCACTCACTAGCTCACTGACTTACTCTCACGGACTCACTAATTGACTTACTCTCACGGACTCACTAATTGACTCACTCTCTCTCTCATGACTCACTCTCACTGACTCAATCTCACTAATTAACTCGCTCTCACTGACTCACTCACTAATTGACTCGCTCTCAATGACTCAAAAATGGACTCACTCTCACTGACACACTCTCTCACTAATTGACTCACTCACTAGCTCACTGACTCACTCTCAATGACTCACTAATTGACTCACTCTCACTGACTCACTCTCTCTCATGACTCACTTTCACTGACTCATTATCACTAATTGACTCACTCACTGAGTCACTCTCACTAATTGACTCACTCTCTCCCTAATTGCCACTCTCACTGACACACTCTCACTGACACACTCTCACTGACACACTCTCACTGACACACTCTCACTGACACACTCTCACTGACACACTCTCACTGACACACTCTCACTGACTCACTCTCACTGACTCACTCTCACTGACTCACTCTCACTGACTCACTCTCACTGACTCACTCTCACTAATTGACTCACTCTCACTAATTGACTCACTCTCACTGACTCACTAATTGACTCACTCACTGACTCTCTCTCTCAATCTCACTAATTGACTCACTCACTGACTCTCTCTCTCAATCTCACTAATTGACTCGCTCTCACTGACTCACTCACTAATTGACTCACTCTCAATGACTCACTCTCTCATGACTCACTCTCACTAATTGACTCAGTCTCACTGACTCACACTAATTGACTCACTCTCAATGACTCACTAATTGACTCACTCTCACTGACTCACTCTCTCTCACTAATTGACTCACTCTCACTGGCTCACTAATTTACTCACTCTCACTGAGTCACTCTTACTAATTGACTCACTCACACTGACTCACTCTCTCTCTCTCATAACTCACTAACTGACTCACTCTCACTAATTGACTCACTCTCACTGACTCACTCGCTGATTGACTCACTCACTGAGTCACTCTCTCACTAATTGACTCACTCACACTGACTCACTCTCTCTCTCATGACTCACTCTCACTGACTCACTATCACTAATTGACTCACTCTCACTGATGCACTCACTAATTGACTCACTCACTGAGTCACTCTCTCACTAATTGACTCACTCTCTCACTAATTTCCACACTCACAGACTCACTCTTACAAACTCACTCTCACTCCCTGACTCATTGGCTCACTCTCACTGGCACACTCTCACTGGCTTACTCTCACTGACTCACTAATTGACTCACTCTCACTGGCTTACTCTCACTAATTGACTCAGTCTCACTGACTCACTCACTAATTGACTCACTCAATGACTCACTAATTGACTCACTGTCACTGAGTCAATCTCTCTCTTATGACTCACTCTAACTGACTCACTCTCACTAATTGACTTAGTCTCACTGACTCACTCACTAATTGACTCACTGTCAATGACTCACTAATTGACTCACTAAATGACTCACTGTCACTGAGTCACTCTCTCTCTTATGACTCACTCTCACTGACTCACTCTCACTAATTGACTCACTCTCACAGACTCACTTACTAATTGACTCACTCTCAATGACTCACTAATTGACTCACACTCTCTCTCACTAATTGACTCACTCTCACTAATTGACTCACTCTCACTAATTGACTCACTCTCACTGATTGACTCACTCTCACTAATTGACTCACTCTCACAGACTCACTTACTAATTGACTCACTCTCAATGACTCACTAATTGACTCACACTCTCTCTCACTAATTGACTCACTCTCACTAATTGACTCACTCTCACTGATTGACTCACTCTCACTGATTGACTCACTCACTAATTGACTCACTCACTAATTGACTCACTCTCACTGACTCACTCTCACTCACTCATTGACTCACTCTCACTGGCTCACCATACCACAGGAATGTTCCACAGGCAAATATAAACTTTCTTTACAGTATCCTTGTTGCATCCTTTTGTAGTGTGATCGAAGTATACTACAGTTATACATATAAAGGAATCAAGGCCGAAAGCAAGTACATTAAAATGAAGTAAATATTGCCTTCTTGACACTAGAGATATGGGAAATAGTAACTGTGGATCAAGCATGCAGACAGCGGGCTTCTTTGCAATTACATTAGAAATGCTAAATTAACAAGTGTCAGCAGGAAACAGACCAGAGGCGCCACTAGGGCAGAAGCCAGACAGAACCATCCTCCTTGATTGCTGTTTCCCCTCAGCGGTGTCCGTGCTGCATATACTTAAGGAGCCTGCGAGGTTAATAAGGTCACATTTAAAATTCTGCTTTGGCTTACAGCGCTTCATATTTCACTGCTCCCACACGCAGGGGGCCAGAAGCAACGGATATGGTGTGATACATAGAAGTAAGAGGGAACAACTGTCAAAATTGAAATGACAAAAAAAGGTTTTAATAAAGGCGCGTTGTTAGAAACCTGCATGCCACTGTACAACATAAACGTTACATAAATATACTAAGAAATATACCATTTTCTTTGTACAATATTTCTATAGTGGATTAAAAACTTTAAAGTTTGGTGAATGGGAGCCCCACCATAAATCAGTGTGACTCTGGCCACACCTAACACATGGCTACCCTGCCTCGTCTAACATATAGGAAAACATCTACAAAAAATGCTTTCATTTATTCCAAATTATAAACACTTAATTCTGATAACAGAAATCTACACATTTTTTTCATACGGTACCATACGAAAATGCACCTCCTTATAAACCTTCCGTTTTCCTTCTGCCTACATGGAATGGTCTTTTCCCTGCTCCTATGGGACAGAACAGCAACTTCTCAAGGAGATAGCAATCTTAAGTGCCAGGCCACATGTCTTTTATTATGCTGCCACAGGCTAAACAATTGGAACTTTTGACACCACGCCAGACTTCTTGGGGCAGGGAGGAACTGATAACAGTCAACAGTTGTACACTGGCTCAGTTACTGCTCACACATTAAGCCACGGGTCACGACAAAGGAAAATGCAGCTTTGTTATACCCTACATCCTTATATCCCAACTTTTAAGTGTGCTGCCGCAGTCTCTAACAGAAGTACATTTAAGAAACAATTGCAACATTTCACACCACGCCACACTGCTTGGCACATCTTTCTTTCTTGAAGCACAAGGTGTGAATACATTTAAAACAGACTGAACTGATAGAATAGCCTAAAGGCAGCATTACGTTTTTAGCCAATTACAACGCAGCTTTCTAAAACAAGCATTTGCAAAGCAATATGTATCACATTTGCGAGAGTTTAAGCTTTTAGCATTGTAAATGGCAATGCTTTTATTTATGTTTTAAATACCAAAAATAAATAAGAGGCATTTTCATATACAATGCCAAGAGCTCAAACTTGCATAAGTGCGAGACCTATTGCATTGCAAATGCTTGTTCTAGCTTGTTTCATCGTCAGTTGCAGTTTCTTCATCCTGTGACTCAGGAGAGGAGTTTGGAATCTTTCGAATGCACGAAACACAAGAGCAAGCGGTAGTACGGCGGGCGCCGAGTGACGGTTGAACAGCAAACATGGTGGCGCAAGTTCACTCTTCGCACCTGGAAGATCAACATGTATGGATGATAGGGCACTCATATGTTCGACGTTTAAAGAATTTCTTTGCAGGAGCTGCCAAGACTAGGGCCACTCAGCTAGGGATAAACTTATCATTTTTCGGTCAGGGTGGTTTGTGCATTGGTCAATTCAGGGAGTTGGTGAACCGAGCTTTGAAAGCAAGTACGGGACCAGCGGCAATCTGGATCCTGCACTTGGGGGGTAACGACTTGGCCTGATTAGGCAGGAGAGTGCTGGTCGAGGAGCTCCTAACAGAAGTGGGATGGCTAGCAAGGCAGTGGCCCCAGTCGGTAATCGCATGGTCACACATGATGCCCAGGTCACACTGGAGGGGGGGTGAGTCAGTGAGGGCGTTGAATTATGCGGTAAAGCGGATCAACAACAAATTTGATAAGCTGTTTAGGCCCCCTAGACTAGGGTCCATAGGTCACAGATACATCAAAGGGGAGCACTTTTTTCTTCAGGACGGGGTGCACCTCTCACATAAGGGGAATCAGGCCTTCCTAGAAGACGTCCTAGCTTGGGTGGAAAGCGTAAGGCGCAGTACATGACCTTCCTAGAGGATGAGGGGGAGTCCAGGTAGTCGGGCAACTACGCTGGCCGGTGGCGGTAAGGTCATGATGGGTAAGCATAGTCTTCGGTCCTCAACGGTCAGCACCATATAACTCCAGGGGGTAGTGACAGCCGGTAGGTAGGCTGTCAGGGTGCGGGGGCCAGGGGAGTCATCCTTCCCAGTGGGCCTGGGGCCACCCCCACACGTGCATGCACATTAAGGCGCCACTATGCAGAAGTCTGCAGCCCCCACGTAATGGAGTGTAAGGCACAGGGCGTAGGGGGGGCCCGGGGGAAAGTATCCATCCGATAAGCTGTAGCCCCCTGCGCAACCTTATTAGTACATGGGGACCGGGGAAGCTGCCAGTCATTGACTTTGCCGGAGGCTCTAGAGGGGACACGCAGAAAATAAATAACATGTATTGATAGATTTACGGCAGGAGTGTCTTGTGTATTAGACTGTGTTAAGGTTAGCCGTGGAATATCTGACTGTCAAAATGTATCTGTAAATGTATCTGTACTTTCTGCGTAAAGTTTCTGTATATAATGTTTTTTAATTTGTTTTGTTAAATTTTAATAAATACGGCCGAGGGGGGGGGTTACTCCCCCCTAATCCAAAAGTAAAACTACCTGTGTGGTCTCACAAGTGTTACAATGCGGGTGAGGGAAATGTTATCCATAATCACAGGGTCGGTCGTTTCAGAGTAGGGGACATGGGTAAGTACAAGAACATATCTCTCAGGGCCGGTTTTCCGGAGTTGCCTAGCTCCACCCCGCCTTTGTCTGGTCCTGTCTCCCATACAGAGCACTCTTTTGGAAGGCCTAAATAGCCCGTTTTATTAATTTTATGTCTTTTCTCTCATGTTTTATTTTACATATCCTCTGTTCCCAGTATCTTTTCCTCAGAGGGGAGTCTGTGTAGGGCAAGCTAGGTTGCTGGGCCCCAGGTTTGACCCTTGTTTATTTAGCCCTTCTGATTTTAGGTCGCAATTAGCACTGGCGTGTAGACATGCTCCCTCATATGCAGGGCTATTTCAGGACACCTACAGCGCGTCCACGCAGCTCCTTTGAGCAACAGTGAGTGCGTTCCATTTCCCTACCTGTTCTGTGATGTTTTTATTTCTTTGTAGGCACCGAAAGAGCTAATCTCTCGGTGCCGACTATCCGTAGTTGCCTAGCTCCACCCTCGCCATTGCCTGGTCCTATCTCCCCAAGGGAGCACCATCTTGTAAGGGCTTAATAGCCAGTTTTATTGAGTTTATGCGTTTTCTCTCATCTTTTATTTTACTTATTCTCTGTTCCCAGATCTTTCCCACACAGGGGAGCATGTGTGGGTCTAGCGGGGTTGCTGGGTCCAAGGATTGACCCTTGTGTTTTTTTGCCCTTCTGTTTTTATTTTGCGCTTATCAACGGCATGGAGACAAGCCCCCTCATAGGCAGAGCTATTTCAGGACATCTACAGCACGTCTACGCAGCTCCTTCGAGCAATTGTAAAAACTTTATTATCTTGTAGGCAGAGAGAGAGCTTGTCTTTTGGCACTGGTTTAACAGAGTTCTGGCTCCACTCTTGCGTTTGCCTGGTCCTATGTCCCCTATGGAGTGCCATCTTGAAAGGACTAACTAGCCCATTTTTTTGATTTGATATGTTTTCCCCCATCTTTTATTTTACTTATCTTCTGTTCCCTGTATCTTTCCCACACAGGGGAGCCTGTGTAGGGCAAGCGGAGTTGCTGGGCCCCAGGTTTGGACCTTGTTTATTTTGCCCTTCTGTTTTTAGGTCGTGCTTAGCGCCGGTGATCCAACGGGTTACCAACGTCAGATACTCAACTACAATATACTCCCCTGGGCCCATAAACCCACACATTCATATATAGGCTAGTAGATACCGCTGGGGTCAATATGTTGTACAAATACCTGTAAGATGAAATTATCTAATCATTTATCAAACCTTTCTCAGCAAATGTACTTTCCTCTGGTCAATGGACCTTTTAGGTAACTTTGTAGGTAAAAATTTGGCATAGAATAAAACATTTTAATAACCACAGACTCAGGAGAGTTTTAAATGGTTATCTGGTTAAATTCAAGTGAGCCAGGAACCAAAAATACAATTAGAACACCATTTTCTCCAAGGAAGGGAATAACATTTAAAACAGAATAATCGTTAAACAAAGTTATTACGATGACAGTACCTGAATAGGGAGGAAACCGAGAGAGCAGTACAATGACATACTACACAGAATTATAGTTACCTAGAATGGTGTGGAAACCAACCCCTTGGCCAAGGAGCTGGAATGGGTTCCCTGGGACAGATCAGGTGACAAAGGCTCAGGACAGGATTCAGGGACAGGATAGATGACCTCTTTTAGATACGACGCCTGCGTCGCACCCCTCTCTGACACTATCTTCCTCCTCAATTCTTCTGCGATCTTCTTCTATAAAGTGCCTCCTTGGTTCTTCCGCGATGTTTTTCTAATGATTGGCTCAAAATTCTAAGTCTGCAAATGGTTCTTCTTCAGTATTTATTCAATGCTAGGACAGCATCTCGGTCTCTCAGCATTCTGGACTTGCTGTGGTGTATTAACTAACTAACTAACTAACTACCTCAATTGTACCCTTCTAATGGCATGTACCACCCCTAAATGTTTCAAATTAATGAAACTCCTAACTCTGGTTGGACAGGAAAGGGGGAGATGATCATCACACCATGCTAAGTTTAATACTTTTCTTTTAGCTTATTGTTCCTTGTTCCCGGCCCTTAATTTACTTTCCCATGCTTTATTTCCCACCCAAGTTCAAATTTTTATCAATCAAAATTATACATTTTAATATTTTCTTCATTATCAGTCAGGAAGACAACTCCGTTCCCAGGACTTGTAGAGGTCGTGGCCTTGGATGATTTTCAGATACATTCTTATTAGGTATCAAGGGGAGAGGGAGGAACAGGAGGGCTAGTTCACTTCACCTGAAATATATGTATTATCAATGGGAACTAGCCTCAAAGGGCATAGGGATAGTGTGTTTGTACGGAAGAAAGAAATATTATTTCTTTTGAAAGCCCTCACCCACCAACCTAGTTGGTGGCATGCTTCATCATCGGGCTGCACCCGGTGACACCGAATGTGTCCCGGGTGTGCTTCAACGCCTGTTTACAGCGGGCTGGTTTCGTGGTGAATGAGTGTGCAGTGATAGTGTGTGAGTGTGAATTAAAAACTGTCCTCTGGTCCCAATTCCTATACTAGGTCATTTTATTAGCGGGCCCCTGGCAGTGTTAAAAACAAGGCAATGGATGTGTTGTGGAGTTATCTATGGTTGCCCACATCCTGTGTGGTCAACATGTTTCAGCCAGGCCTTAGTAATGAGCTGGCTTTCTTCAGGACCCATAAGTGTGTGAAGTGCTCGTGAAGTGATTTAAAAAGGCAGGGTCAGGAATTGAGTGCAAGTGACCCGCTATGTGCTGCACTCCCTAAGGTGCAATATGGGTAAGAGGGTGCTTCCCTCTCTGCTTTGTACCTGTAAAAAGAAAGGACATAAAACAGTACAAACAAACACATAATGACTGGAAATTAACATCCCAGAATGCACATGCATGTAATGTGCTTAAATGCCGTTGTGTCCATGTAGTAACCATAATGCTAAAATAGTGGCGCGGTACGGACTGTGACGTAGTAGTTGGTCGGCGGTAAAAGCTATATGTGCATAAAATCAATAGCGGAATCACGCCATGCTGCCGAATTGGTGACGGACAGTTAAAAGATTACAAATGCTTACTCTTGAGATTATCAGAGCAAAGCTTCATGAGTATCCGGCATTGGGGACAGCTTAGACATGACTTCTATTAAGTTAAAGAGGCGACATACAAAAAGGTGAGTGAAGTCGCCTAGGGATCAAATAGAGGATCTCCCGTGGCCTCGAGAGTCAGCAAGTCCTTACAGTCCCTACTTACTTGGGTGAAGCTCGGTCCCCGCGTCAGCACCTACTTGGTATGCATCGGATCTCCGTGGATGTTCACCGTCAGTGTGCTCAGGCTTAAATACTCCCCACCATGTGCCAGCTGGAAGCACTTCCTCAATTGTGTGAGTAGCATCTGCAGTGCAAGAAGAGGGGTAGACATAGAGGAAAGACTGGGCCCTCACTATGTAGGTAGACAATAGTGGAAAGACCTCACTATGTGTAGTACATAGACATAGAGGAAAGACTAGGCCCTCACTGTGCAGGCAGACATAGAGGAAAGACCTCACTATGTGTAGTACTGTTTTCTTCAGTTGAGCAACAATAAAGATTGGGTTATGAAAGTAAAAGGTAAAAATTATCGCTCCAGATTATGATTATTTAATTGGGGTGCGATAGATGGGCTACGTGCCCCTGTATACTGGGAGCCGGGTAAATGATATATATGCCCAAATCGCACAGAAAATGGGTATTTGTTAAAACAAACGTTTCGTCACTTTTTTACTGAGACTATACTGTGCACTCCAAAGTGTAGGATTTGACCAATGGGATTAGAGCAGCACATGGGTAACAGGCATCGTACGGTCCAGGTAAGCTGTGCTCAGCACGACTTGGTGAGAACCTCAGTCATTAGTATATTTATGGGCTCAAGAATTCAGACTGTGCCAGAGGATATTGTCGTTTCAACCCCTGTAGGTGGGTGGACAAGCGGTAAATCCAAAGCTGTTCTTTTTTGAGCAAAAATTTGCTGTTGTTAGTGTTATGACACTCAATAAGTTCCACTACAGTCCAGGACATGTCATTAGTTGTGTGTCCTTTTTGGAGGTAATTGTTCGTTAGTTTGCTAATTATTTTTTGCACCTGATGGTACTACGGTGCTCCACAATTCTTGTTTTGACTTTGCGCGTAGTCATACCAATGTAGCGTAGTCCACATGGACATTCGATCAGGTAGACTACATTGGATGAGTTGCAATTCGTATGTTTTATTTGTCGCCATATTTTTCCGGGTTCCAGATCAAGTGTCTTTGTCAGGCGTGTCAATTGGCAGATGCTACAATCGCCACATGGATAGTGCCCGACCACATCATGGAGGCCCCTGGCATTGAGTGCAGAGTTTGTAGTTATGTTTTTGGTCACTTTGGGTCTCGTGGAGACTAGTCAGTCTTTGAGGCTGCTGGCTTTTTTGTACTCAAAAAGCAGTTGGTCCCAGTTCCTTTTCCCAGTGTTTAAGATTCGCCAGTTCTTTCTAATTATTTTAGACACCATGTTCGATGCCTCATTATAAGTGGTGACACATGTCAAGGGGGCGGTGGTTTCCTCTCGTGTGTTGTCTTCCAGGAGAGCATCTCTATTCTGATTGCAGGGCCGTTTTTTGGTGTTTTGGACTATTTTGTTGGGGTAACCCCGCTCACGTAATTTTGTGGCCTGATGCATTGATTGCTTTTGGTAGTCTGATACATTGCTACAATTTCTACGTATACGTAGAAATTGGCCGAAGGGGAGGTTCTCCCTGAGGGCCGGGGGATGGAAGCTCTCGAATTGTAACAGTGAATTTCTGGCTGAGGGTTTGTAGTATGTTGTGGTTTTTAGCCTACCTGCCTCTGCCTCAATGTTGAGGTCCGGAAAAGCAATGTTCATGGGGCTGGCTGTGCTGGTAAATCATAAGTATGGATCACGGTCATTGAGCCAGGTGAGAAACATGGCTAGGGTGTCTTGTGACCCGGACCAGATCATGAGAATGTCGTCGATATATCAACGCCACAGCTTGATGTTGTGAGAGTGGGGGTTGACAGTTGTTAGTATGTGTGTTTGCTCAAAATGGTGGACATACAGGCCCGCTACACTGGGGGCGAAGACGCTGCCCATTGATGTACCATTGGTCTGAAGGTAAAATTCCCCCTCAAACTCGAAATAGTTATCTTTTAGCGCCAATGTGGCACATTTCAGGATAAAGGCCCTAGGGGTGGTATACTCCCATTGGGTCTCCATCAGGATGTCGTGGAGCACTTGTAAGGTGGCATCTTATGGGAGACTAGTATAGAGGCTCTCTATATCTAGCCCCACTATGAGTTGTGAAGTGGGGTCAAACTCCTGGTCTTTTATGATGTTGAGATGATGTTTGGTATCTCTTATATATGTGGATGCTTTTTGTACCAGTGGATTTAAGTAGAAATCGCAGTAGAGGGGTTCAAGGAGGGAACCGATCCCCGAGACGATAGGCCTACCGGGTGGTGGTCTGGTCTCTTGGGGACGGTGTAGAAGTATGGTACCTTGGTGTTGTCACCGCAAAGGTAGTCTGCCTCCTGTTTGGAGATATGTTCTGCATTTTCAACTAGAGATTTGATAGTCGATTGTAGGTCATTTGGGGGATCATCTCTCAGGCGTCTGTAATTGCGAGAGTCACTAAGTAACCTTCTGCACTCCTCAGTGTAGTCCTTCTTGTTCTGAATTACAATTCCGCCCCCTTTGTCGGCTGGTTTTATGGTTAAATTTTGGTTGTCTTGTAGCTGGCAAACTATTTCCCTTTCTTCCTTGGAAAGGTTATTGTCGGTCTTGGATTGTTCCATCCTCTCGACTGCGTTGTAGACTGCTTGTTCAAACGTGGTGATTTCCAGGCGAATGCTAGTTTGGGGTGGTAAGAACGTCAATTTAGGTTTCAGGCCCATTTCATTATTGTTGGTGTTAATGGTAGGCTCTGTGGCTGATTGCTTTTCAAAGAATACTCTCAATTTGAGTTTGAGTTTGCGAGAGAATTCAGCCAGTTCGGTGTGTAGTTGAAACTTGTCTAGCCATGTGGTAGGTACAAAGGACAGTCCTTTATTGAGTACGGCTTCTTCATTCTGTCTAAGGGGAATCGAGGATAAATTGAATACCAGTGATGTGGGTTTCGGATCTTGCGTTCTTAGCGATGTCCGCTCGCCCCTTGTTGTGGTTCTCTCGTCTTGTTCCTGGTGTTGGCACTCACTGGTTCTTCTTCCTCTAACCAAGGGACCTGTTGTTGGTTCCTTCATCGTCCTCTTGGTCTCCGGCCACATCCTAAAAAAGGCGACCCTTGGTTATTTTGAAAGAAGGGTAGGGGTCCGAAGTGATGCATGGGGGGGCCACCCAATGTATGGATTTGGGGTGGGTGGGCAAACGGCGGAGGTCCATAGTTAGGACCTTGAAAATCTGGTGTGCCCCATGGTTGTTGCCACCGTTGTTGTCGTCCCTTCCCTCTAGATTTGTGTGAGCCTGCACTGGAATCACTTGAGATCAAGCTGTTATCCCCCGAAGTGTCACTGGATCTGTCTTGCTTTTGGGGAGCAGTGTAGTTATCCTCTGTGTAGGGATACATTTTTGTGTATGAGAATTTTTTAAGGTCTTTTTGAAATTTGGTAATTTTCACCTGTGTGAGGTACTCTTTATATTCCGCCATTTCTTTATTTGATTCGCTGATTTTTTTCTTGAAAGATGTTATTGTTTTGAAATGGCTTTCTGTGGCCTGAATGTCTATAATCATGGCGTCCGATAATCATTTAGCTGTTTTTATTATCAGGATCAACCAATCTCTGGTGCAATGCCAGGCTATTTGTGCCCAGTCCCACCTGAAAGAGGCATCCTCCAGGAAGATCCTGGGGGCAGAGGACAGTTTTTAATTCACACTCACATGCTATCAGTGCACACTCATTCACCACGAAACCAGCTCCACTGTAAACAGGCGTTGAAGCACACCCGGGACACATTCGGTGTCATCGAATGGAGCCCGATGATGAAGCATGCCACCAACTAGCTTGGTGGGTGAGGGCTTTCAAAAGAAATAATATTTCTTTCTTCCGTACAAACACACTATCCCTACGCCCTTTGAGGCTAGTTCCCATTGAAAATACACTTTCAGATACATTCGTCATGGTTCCTGGCGGGTTACAAGTGCGCCTGTGCGAAGACCACGTGGGGCATGAACATCGGTCATCCTTTGAGGCCCAAAATACGAACTAATAAAGAAGTCAGAAAGAGACATATTAAATTCAAAATAAAGTGATTTCACTGTATACCACCTATCTCTACTATAACCCCTTTACTCTTATAAAAATCTTTTGCATTAGCATTTTATTTAATTTACATTGTTTGTGGAAGTGGCTAGGCACCCGACGAGTATGGCGGCATCTCGGTGAGGCTCCCGCTGCCGGCTCGGCAAACCGCGTCTAAAAGCCACTTAACACGAAGCTGTTCTGCAGAATGCGAACCTGAAGAGCCGCTCACCCTGAAGGGACGCTGCCTGTGGATTTTCTCGTTGCACTTCTCGCATATTTCAGCAGGTAAAAGCCCAGGTACGAGGAAGCTTAATCGCGGCCGCCATTTTGTCAACTTTCACCGCACCGCAGATATCTGCCTTCAGTCATAAGTGGCAGTTATGCTTTTCCTGCTTGTTGTCCTCCACCCGCGAAGTGCGCAACATGCTTGAAGACTGTTTCGAACAGACATATTTGTGGAGAAGTACTGTTTCCTTCTTGTTTAGCTCCATGCATTTTGAGGAGATTTCAATGCGACCGCCAATTTGTGTACACTGTGCTTACAGAGTAACGGTTTCCTGAGCCTTATTATGATGCACATTTACTTCCAACATTCACTACAAGCTTTGCCTTCTACATAATGTTATTCTACCACCATCTTCTCTATGTTTTTCCTCTTTGCGGTTAGAGAACAGGATCACTCTGAAGTTTTCTTGCTTTTTTCTCAGTTGATGTCATTATAGCCCTGGATATCAAAGGATTTTTAACTTTCTGTGGAATGCAAGTTAATACAACAGTTTCATGGGTTGCATGACTTTATTTCAAATGATGCTTCTCACAATTTACCGGCTATTGGTCTGATGACTCGGCTTTCTCACTTTTCTTAACTGTCGTGTAATGGGCAGGACGAAATGTACTTTCTGTAATATTCCTAAATCAAAACATTCTTTTATCAGAAACTCAAAGATTTTCTCAGAATTTTCAAAACTAGAAGATTCAGGTCTGCTTAGGTCAGAAAGTAATAACGCAACAATGGATCCTACACTAGCATTGCCAGGAAAGTCAAATGTTAAGCGCCTGAAAAAAGATCCTCCGTCACCGCCAAAATCGTCTTCTCCAGTATCAATGGAACTTTTATTACAGGAGATAAGAGCTCTTAGACCCTTTGTTGAAGAAACAAATTCCAAACTCCAAATTCTCTCAGACAACTGGTCGCAACTTGATCATACACTCACAGCTGTTGAGCATAATGTTTCCTCCCTCAATGATACTACCAAGAGTGTTACGTCCTTGCAATCCCAGGTATCATCTCTCCAAAAGCCGGTTGAGGACCTTGAAAATCACAACAGAAGAAACAACATGTGTATTTATGGGCTCAAGTAGGGGACAGAGGGTGCTGACCCTATTGGCTTCTTTAAATCCTTTCTTCCTAAGACTCTTCTCCTACCAGAAGATACCATGTTGAATATACAACGCGCTCACAGGCTCGGCCGAGTTTCTTCTAACACTTCTTCCACACAACGTCCACGAGGAGTCATCCTATACTTTCTTGAATATACTGACTTATTAAAGGTACTGTCAGCTGCTAAAGCCATCTAGCGAGTTTCTTGGTCTGGATCCACATTGTTCTTTGCACAGGACTATTCCAGGGTCACAGCAGCCAGACGTAAAGCTTTCCTTAATATGAGACATGACCTTCGCTCCATGGGGGCCAGATATGGTTTGTATCACCCATGTCTATTTAAAGTTACGTATAATAATAAAACAACATCATGTGAGGATCCTGTACGTCTACAAAGTTTCATCAACTCTCACGCTACGGCTCATATGGATTCCTCAGGATCTTCTTCTCCTCACATTACTTGACTTTCCTGAAATCCTTATGCGGAGGATCTTAGTTCCTGCAATTAATACTTTACTGTTGTTATTCTGTTGGACGCACTGTTAGCTTACTTATGCTAGTTCACTAGGTTATTCATGTTTATATTAATTTATTTCTAGTTTATCTCATCTCCTCATCACTCACTTTATGTTCATTTTATAACATGTTGGTAATTATGCTATTCTTTGCTTTTCACCGTTGTTACTTTATGGTGTGATGCCTCCCCGGCCCGGTTCAGCCTTCCCTAGATGTTTCGCCTACTCCATGTGGTTCCTCTCACCCTCACATCCTTGTTTCGTTTTTGCAGGTATGTTATTTGTATTGTCTTTTGTTCTGTGTTTGGGTCTATATTTCTTCTGTCTTACTTTCTCTCTTGTTTTCCAAATATGGTGTCTTTCACTTTCCCGCATCGCTTTATCTTCTTTTCTGCACACTAGTACTTGTCATTATATTATCTATTCTTTCTAATTCCTTTCTCCTTTATCACCTAACTATTACACTTATTTCTTCTCATATGGCTATCTTCACTTTACATTTCTGTTCTTGCTTACCTATTTTCGATACATTTCTATGCTTTGAACTCATTTTATTCCTCCTCTTTTCTCCTCCTTCTCTTATCGTTCTACAAAGTTATTGCAGCGAATTTGACTTTAGTATTACAAGTTCTAAGTATTTTATTTTCAATTTTTCCATCTCATTGAATTGGACTATTATTTTATTTTACAAGAAACGCACCTTACTGATACTGAATCTTTGAAATTAAAAAGAGGTTGGGTGGGTGAGGCTTATTTTTCTCCTGAGGATGGTAAACGAAATGGAGTTGTGATACTGTGCCGCAAATCTCTCCCAGTTACGTTTTTATCGCAGGAATCAGATGTTGATGGGAGGTGGCTTAATGTTAAAATTGTCACAAAAAGGTGTTCCGGTTTCTTTTCTAAATGTTTATGCACCTACAGGTGGAGATGCCTCCTACTGGCCTGCTTTAGCCAAGCAACTCTCCCATTGCTTTGAAGATAATTTTATAATGGCCGGAGACTGTAATCAGGTGTCTGACCCTTTTATAGACAGGAATTCTAAAGTGCCCTTTATCCCCAATAAATCACATAAATCTTTCACACATACTATTGCTCAACATCAACCGCTTGATGCCTAGCGCCTTTGCAACCCAACCACCAGAGAATACTCCTTTTACTCCTCAACCCATCACACTAAATCACAAATTGATTATGTTTTTGTCTCCCATAACATTTCGCAGTCCCTCACGCACGCAGAAATTGGTCTTATTCTCCTATCGGATCATGCACCCGTTTCAATTGGCTTTGATGTATTGCCCAGAAACAACGCTCCCAGAAGATGGCGTTTTAACAACGCACACCTTTAGATCCCAAATTCAGAGTCCATATCACTCTCGACTATTTGGGATGCTTTTAAGGCTTCAGCAAGAGATTTTATAACAGGCTTTGTAGCAAAGAAATGAAAAACTGCACATAAGATTACCATGGACCTCCTTCAAGACATTAAGAAACTAGAACACTCATATTATACATCTCACTCGGAGGAAAGTTTAAAGGCCCTCATTAATGCTAAAATGCAATTCAACAAGAAATCAACAGAGGATGCCTCACTTTACTTATTAAAATCTAGTGCAAAATTCTATGGAGGTAAAAATAAAGTAGGAAAAATTTCAGCCAACTATTTAAAGATTTTTCATAACAAACTAAACATTGAGTCTGTCTTTGATGATCATTCGGTCTTAAAACTTAAGGCTGCTGAAATTTTACTTGAATTCTCTCTTTTCTATAAATCTTTATATTCATCAGAAACCCAACCTTCTGATCACTCATTATCACAATTCTTCTCAAATATCCAGAAGCCTCATCAGGTCCCTCCTGATCTATCTCCCTTAGAATCTGATCTCACCCAGCCTGAACTCCTAACTGCTCATTAAACCCTTAAAAAGGACAAAGCACCTGGCCCCGATGGTTTTACCGTTGAATTTTATATCCATTTCTCTAAATTTTTAATTCCCAAATTACACTCACTTATAATTTTTTTCTATTCCTCAAATAGTTCTTCTGGCTCATTTTCGGAAGATCATATCTGTCTTATCCCCAAAGAAGGAAAAGATTCTTAGTACTGTAAAAACTACAGACCCATTTCATTGGTTAATATTAATTTAAAAAAAAAAAAATTATAAAGCTTTGGCCATACGTTTAGATTCTTATCTACCTAATTTGTTGGGAAAAGAACAATTCGGCTTTGTCAAAGGGCGAGTCATTACAGACAACACATAGCTCTTTTTTGATGTTTTATCCAAAACCATTCTCTGGCGGCAATTGCGTTGGATGCCGAAAAGGCTTTTGACAGAGTTGAGTGGAAATATCTATTCTACACTCTTAAATGGTTTGGATTTGGCCCCAACTTTATAACTTTATTATCTCTCCTCTACTCTAACCCCCGTGCCGCAGTTTGTGCCAATGGCTTAATTTCCCAATTTTTTAACTTAGGCAGAGGAGTGCGTCAAGGCTGTCCTCTCTCTCCCTTACTATTTAATCTGGCCCTAGAACCTTTTTTATCCAAATTACGTCAAAACCCAAGCATTTATGGTTTTCAAGCATCAAATGTACATATCAAACTTTGCAGCCTATGCCAACGATATTTTGCTCTTCATGTCCAGACCAGAAGAATCAAATCCGGCTTTCTTAGCGGAGGTGAAGTCTTACTCCCTCATATCCGGGTATAAATTAAATAATGATAAATGTGAAATACTGCCTATAACAAAACATACTTTTAGCTCAGAATTTCAAGCTTCTTTATTCAAATGGAGTCCAAATCATATTAAACATCTAGGTCTACACTTTACATCTTCAATTTTGGAAATGGTAGCATTATGTAAGAATTAATGTATTCAAAAGATTTCAGAACTGACCTCTAAATGGCATCCCCTTTATCTGTCTTGGTGGGGTCGATTAGACACTATAAAGATGATGCTATCGCCATAATCTTATGCACTATTTCTAACATCTCAGTCCCAATCACGACTAAATTATTTAAGAAAGTTAACTCTATCTTGTCCTCTTTCTTGTGGAGTAATAAGAAATCTCGAATGTCTTTATTAAAATTAATCCGCCCTCAATCAGAAGGCGGAGTTAATTTTACGGACTTCTAGGCTTATCAAAAAGCTTTCTTGTTGCGTCAGGCCTCTCTTTGGTTACTTACCTCTACAGATGATTATCCTCTCTGGACTTTAACAGAACGTCTTTTTTTATCTTCTTACTCGTGTCGTGAACATCTTTCCTTTTCACGCAAACCACAATCCATATCAACTCCCATAATAAAGCATACTTCCAAACTTCTTGATTTACCTTCTCACTCCACTCATGTTACTAAGGACTCCTTTCTAAACTCAACAATTTGGCATAACAAAAATTTACTGATCCAAAGCAAACCTTTTTATTGGAGGACTTGGAGAAACAAAGGTTTGATATGGATCTATCAATTATTTTCAGAGTCAGATGTTATGCCTTTTGCTACCCTCATGCAAGTATTAAATTTACCGGCCTCCTTTATCTATAAATACAACATACTTAAAAAAACGGTGCTGGAAACTTACTCCCACTTCCCTACTGTACACTATACCTCCACTAATCCAGAACCCTCCTCACGACTTCACACCTTGTTACTGACCACACCCAAAGCCTCTTCCATTTACAGCCACTTGCAAGGCATTGACATTGATAGAAAGAAGACAAAAACCGAAGAGGCATGGGAACGAGATTTCACTACATGCTGGCCACTTTCACTTTCGGAAGGCATATGGATCAAAATAGGGAAATCTTCCAGAGCAGCAATTACTACCCAGACATTATTCTTTGTTTATAACAGACTTTTATTCACACCAGCTACATTATGTAAAAGATTTTCAACCATCCCGGATATATGTTGGACTTGCTCTTCCTTAGTCAGAGAACAGACCTCCCTTGGATCTATATATTTAAGCAACCATCGACCACACAAAACTCACATTTACCGGATGAGAATGGACATAAAAAATGCAATCAAATTTGTTTTTTAATGTAAAATAATTGTTCGTAAATTTATTCAAAATAGACACATAATTCACAAAATATGTAAAATATCACAAAAATATTTAAAAAACGGACAATTTCCAGATTTTATACACATAAAAATAAACAAAACTACTTTTCATGATTCATAAACAAATAATGTAAAAAATACATCAATATTCATACAGAACAGTGCATTTGCAAATTGGGAAAAGGAAGAAAGGACAAATTAATCCTATTCAAGCAAGGAAATCGCCAAATCAAAGATTCATCGGTTGTGACTACAGTGAAACACAATCGTAATATACAGGTCACAAAACCATTGTCATCACAGATTTTGTGTGATTTCCTCTCAATTAAGCATCGACACGTTTCGGTAGGCCCTAATACACAGCCAACACCTTCCTCAGGATTTATTGCATGAGATCCCAATTTCTATATATTTAAAATCTGAAAAAGATATACATAAAGTAATGTAAATAACTTTCCAAATACATTACTTAGAACAATTTTTGATACATTTTGTTGTCCCAGACTCATCCCATGCATTAGCAAATATGAAACAAACAAAACACACACTCGATAGACTGTGAATCCTGATATTGTTCATAAATTGATGACAATAAGATTAGCTCTCACAGGCAGTGGTTAAAGTGCACATGGATCAAGTTTAACAGCTACTTCATAGAAATGTTTAGCTAAGTCATCTTATAGAGATCTCCTTTCTTGACTGGTAGTTCAAAACAAACAATAATCACCAAACGGTGATTTCTTTTATCTAGTTATTGAACTCACATTTAGTATATGCAGAGCATTTTAGTTGTAAATATTTTCACGATTCCTCTTACATAAGCCTGGTCCGCTACTTCACACACGATCACCACCAATGATCTGTTTAGATAAGAAAAGCCCATTTTAAATACCAACATGGCATCCTATAACAACGCTACACTCCACTAGTAATCGGATTAGCGGTTCGTTCGTAATGTATATTGGCTTTCTTGAATTTTCCTCATGTAGGTTTACTGGTAGCTTGTATCATAGCGCCTCATACGGATAATTCAATTGGTGTCCTCATGGGTATTTCTCTCATAGGAGTATGATATCTAGTAGATAAAGGGAACACATAGAATATTGCACATCCATTTCGATTCACCAAATTTCTGAGAGGTCTGGTGCAGATATTCGCTAATATCGGGTGACTAGTGTATAAAGTTTGGCATTTGTCTTTCGTACAGAGAAGGATTTCCTAGACATAACTGTAGCTGTCCGATAGTAGAAATAATAGAAAGATGCAGTTAGCGTAAATACGAGCCTGTGCAACAGAGGGACTGCGGTCATGTGTTAATTCATGCCGTTGTAAAAGTAAGGAAGTATGCGAGCATATATGATGCCAATACGACGGTTCAATTAGATTAGTATTAGTTATTTTATTTTGTTCCAGAGATCGATCTAATAAGTACCTGGGGCTATTTCTGAACTAATGCAGAGACGGTCGGAATATATAAAAGACATCCGCATCTAACACATATTAGAGGTAATGTTCAGCTTAATTATGCGGTAAACAGCGAAATTTGGTGAATCGAAAGGGATGTGCAATATTCTATGTGTTCCCTTTATCTACTAGATATCATACTCCTATGAGAGAAATACCCATGAGGACACCCATTGAATTATCCGTATGAGGCGCTATGATACAAGCTACCAGTAAACGTATATGAGGTAAATTCAAGAAAGCCAATATACATTACTAACGAACCGCTAATCCGATTTCTAGTGGAGTGTAGCGTTGTTATAGGATGCCATGTTGGTATTTAAAATGGGCTTTTCTTATCTAAACAGATCATTGGTGGTGATCGTGTGTGAAGTAGCGGACCAGGCTTATGTAAGAGGAATCGTGAAAATATTTACAATAAAATGCTCTGCATATACTAAATGTGAGTTCAATAACTAGATAAAAGAAATCACCGTTTGGTGATTATTGTATGTTTTGAACTACCAGTCAAGAAAGGACATCTCTATAAGATGACTTAGCTAAACATTTCTATGAAGTAGCTGTTAAACTTGATCCATGTGCACTTTAACCACTGCCTGTGAGAGCTAATCTTATTGTCATCAATTTATGAACAATATCAGGATTCACAGTCTATCGAGTGTGTGTGTTGTTTGTTTCATATTTGCTAATGCATGGGATGAGTCTGGGACATAAAAATGTATCAAATATTGTTCTAAGTAATGTATTTGGAAAGTTATTTATATTACTTTATGTATATTTTTTTCAGATTTTAAATATATAGAAATTGGGATCTCATGCAATAAATCCTGAGGAAGGTGTTGGCTGTGTATTAGGGCCTACAGAAACGCGTTGATGCTTAATTGAGAGGAAATCACACAAAATCTGTGATGACAATGGTTTTGTGACCTGTATATTACGATTGTGTTTCACTGTAGTCACAACCGATGAATCTTTGATTTGGCGATTTCCTTGCTTGAATAGGATTAATTTGTCCTTTCTTCCTTTTCCCAATTTGCAAATGCACTGTTCTGTATGAATATTGATGTATTTTTTACATTATTTGTTTGTGAATCATGAAAAGTAGTTTTATTTATTTTTATGTGTATAAAATCTGGAAATTGTCAGTTTTTTAAATATTTTTGTAATATTTTACATATTGTGTGAATTATGTGTCTATTTTGAATAAATTTACGAACAATTATTTTACATAAAAAAAAATGTTGATTGCATATTTGATGTCCATTCTCATCCGGTAAATGAGAGTTTTGTGTGGTCGATTGGTTGCTTAAATATATAGATCCAAGGGAGGTCTGTTCTCTGACTAAGGTCTTTTTTGGTACCCCTCTCCTTTGGTCCTGGGGTCCCTCTCTCTTTGTTATGGACTTTCTCTTACCCCAATGCTGACCTATTTCATATGTTATTTACATGCGAGCAAGTACACAGTTTTTGGAAACAAGTATGGTCTCAAATTAACTTAGGGGCATATGTATCAAACCCTTTTCCCGTTCGCAAACGGGGCGATTCTCAGAATCGACCCATTTGCGAACGGGAAAAAGCCTTTTGGGATGTATCATCCCAAAAGGGCATCGCAGTTTAGAGAATCGCAAAATTTGCGATTCTCTATTTTGCGATTGCATTTAAGGAATCGCAAATTGCGATTCCTTAAATGCAATGTATGAAGCCTAGAAAAATTGCAATTTGGCCGTAAGGAATCGCAAATTACCACCAACTTCAAGTTGGTGTTAATTCGCAATTTCATTGAAAAATGCACTTTTTGGCATTTTTCAAAGTGCCATGTGACACACAGACATGCCCTTAGGGCATGTATGTGCGCCACATGTGCATACATACATATTTCAGGGGTGCAACAGGGTGTCCTTTTGACACCCTAGCACCCTTGAAATTGCATTCTCATTTTGCGATTCTCAAATTGCAAATCGCAAAATGAGAATGTCTTCCCATTCATTCCTATGGGCCTCCTGGCCCATAGGAATGAATGGGAAGGTTTTCCTTAATTGGGATTAGTAATCTGCTAATCGCAATTAAGGAATGCCAAGGAATCGCAAAACATTTGCGAATTTTTTATTACATCTCGTTTTGCAATTCTCAAATAGCGATTCCCTAAAAATCGTATCTTTGACACTACATTTCCGTTTTCTTTTATTCCTATTTTCTTAGGTAGTCTTTCTTACATTTGGGACAATGTTTCACTTAATGTCAAAATTATTGATTCATTATTAGCGATTGCCATTCAACAAATCACCATTAACTGGAAAGACTTTTTGAAAATTTCCTATAAGACTTGGTGGTATACTGTTTGTCATAACCACAGGTTAGATACTGCCTTTGTGTATTCTCCTCACATGGCTATGAAACACGCTGACTTGTGGTCGCCTGTTACTATATATATTGATGCTAGTGCCTAACGCTGCTCTTTACTAAAACCTTCTCAACAGGAAGTTCTCAAACCACCTTGACTACCCTAATGGTTCCATAAGTTTCTTTCGTGTACCTTGAAGGCATATTTGTCTCGCTTATTTCGCTTTTTTCTGTTTCAATCTTGAATTAATAGTCCAATTCTTTAATTTTCTATGTGGTAAGTTTGGAATGTACTGATGTAAGATGCACAGTGTATACTTTGTATGGACACCTTGTTTTCCTTTCAATAAAAACTACTTGAACTTAAAATTGTTTACATGGTTTAGTTTCAGCAGAAGCATGTGCATTACCATGTAAGTTCCAAGCGAACATCTCGAAAGCGATTGCGCAGCTACAAAGATTTCCCTCCAAGCAAGAACTCGTCATTACTACGTAGATGTAGTTGACGCACGCGCAGTACAGAACTTTGCATTAGCAGCCATTTTTAGTCGCACATGGGTTACTTGTTAGTACGACACATAGGCAAGCTTCCCCTAAGCTTAAATGTACGAATTGTGATGCATTATTAGTATTTACAAACACAATTATTACGGTATTACGAGTTATCTGAGAAGATTGCATCCAAGCAAGTCTCTTTTATACAAGTCCTTGCTCCATCACCGGCGTGCAGACATGCCCCCTCATATGCAGGTCTATTTCAGTACGTCTACAGAGCGTCCGCGCAGCTCTTTCAAGCAACAGTTAGTGCGTTTAATTTCAGTGCCTGTTCTGTCACATTTTTATTTCCTTGTAGGCACTGAGAGAGCTAGTCTCGCGGCGCTGGTTTTCCAGAGTTGCCTGGCTCCACCCTCGCCTTTGCCTGGTCTTATCTCCCCCAGGGAGCGCTAACTTGGAAGGGCTAAATAGCCCATTTTTTTTATTTTTTATGCTTTCTTCCCTCTTTTATTTACCTTATCCTCTGTTCCCAGAATCTTTCCCACACAGGGGAGTCGGTGTAGGGCAAGCGGGGTTGCTGGGCCCTCGGTGTGACCCTGGTTTATTTTGCCCTTCTGTTTTTAGGTTGCACTTAGCTCTGACGTGTAGACACAGCCCCTCATATGCAGGGTTATTTCAGTATTTCTATAGTGCGTCCGCGCAGCTCCTTCGAGCAACAGTGGGTACGTTTAATATCCCTACCTCTTCAGTTACGTTTTTATTCCCTTGTAGGCACCGAGAGAGCTAGTCTCTTGGGGCAGGATTTCCGGAGTTGCCTGGCTCCACCCTTGCCTTTGCCTGGTCTTATCTTCCCTAGGGAGCGATATCTTGGAAGGGCTAAATCTCCCTTTTTATTGATTTTATGCTTTTTCTCTCATCTTTTATTTTACTTATCCTCTGTTCCAAGAATCGTTTCCACACAGGGAAGCCTGTGTAGGGCAAGCAGGGTCGCTGGGCCCTAGGTTTGACACTTGTTTGTTTGGCCCTTCTGTTTTTAGGTCACGCTTAGTGCCGGTCTGTAGACACACCCCGTATTATGCAGGGCTATTTCAGGATGTCTACAGTGAGTCTGCGCAGCTCCTTTGAGCAACAGTGAGTAGGTACAATTTCCCTATCTGTTCTGTCACGTTTATATTTCCTTGCAGGCACAGAGGGAGCTAATCTCTCAACGCCGGTTTTCCAGAGTTGCCTGGCTCCACCTCTGCCTTTGTCTGGTCCTATCTCCCCTACGGAACGCCATCTTGGAAGGGCTAAATAGCCAGTTTTATTGATTTTATGTCTTTTCTCTCATCTTTTATTTTACTTATCCTCTGTTCCCAGTACTTTTTCCACACAGGGGAGCCTGTGTAGGACAAGCTGGGTTGGTGGGCCCCATGTCTGACCCTTGTTTATTTAGCCCTTCTGTTTTTAGGTTGCACTTAGCGCTGGCGTTTAGACACACCTCCCCATATGCAGGGCTATTTCAGGACGCCTTTAGCGCGTCCGCGCAGCTCCTTTGAGCAACAGTGAGTGCTTTAAATTTCCCTACTTGTTCTGTGATGTTTTTATTTCCTTGTAGGCACCGAGAGAACTAGTCTCTCGGAACCGGTTATCCGTAGTTGCCTCGCTCCACCCTCCCCTTTGCCTGGTCCTATCTCCCCAAGGGAGCGCCATTTGTCCTGAAATCACCCAACTGTACTCTGGTTTGTTCCTTCCTTGATGCTGCTTTTTCCCTACTCCCTCTGAAATCCACCAGTAAGGCAAGGATGGAATGCACCTGCCGTCCTGATAGGCTCCCGGGGAGGGGGAATTGGATTTGAGAGAAAATAGAAGACACATTGGATTCCTGCAGACCGACTGGTCAAAGGGGTCGTGTAGAGCGTCTCTCTTAAAAAGGTGAAGTGGTACTGGGCTTCAGTTTTTTGCTTGTATATGTTCTGGTGATCGTACCTATCAATAAAGAATAACAATTGCTGTCTTGTAAGAACTATCTTGGGGCTTAACTTATCACTAGCGGCCTTGTTTAACTACAACATACCCAATTTCTCTGAATCCCCCAAGTCACTTCTTTAGGTCAAACATCTTCTTTTATACCTTCATAGAACATTTAAAAAAAGACATCATCTTATTTATGCCAACACTTTCTAAGTTTGTTTACAATTATTGCTTTTATTTTATATGAAGTTCACATACCTGATTTACCTTTGGCTTTACTCCAAAAAGGATTGTAAAACTAAAACAAAGAATAAACAAAAAGAAACAACAGGTGCACTAATATTCTGCGTTTGTTCAATTGTCTAAGTTATCACTGGTGTTACTGTTTTCCTTTTCCATCATTTGCTCAGTAACTATACGGGCTGTTTAAAAGTTTAAATTCTTACCGGTATGTCTGTACACCTGTTAGCGCTTTTAGCGTTTCTAGCGAAGCGTTGCTTGGTAATTCTATTACAGGACCGGAGGCTTCGTATTATGCTTCTCTTTCTTTATTATTGCTACTCACAGCAGCCAACATCACTTCCTGCAGAGCCCCATAAGAGCCAGTAATACCAGAACCAGTCATCTTTCTTTGCTGCTCACGCGGACAGATAAGTTGAGCTCTCGATTATTAATATATTGAATGCTTTATTTGATGATTGATGCGGTATATGCCGCCAGCGGCGCTTGGTTGTTTGATTTTAAGTCTCTTGGAACGCCGCGTTGCATTTTGACACGAATGCCCGATTTTCGGGACGAGCCTGATTTCGCGCTCTGAGCGCTACGGAGCTCCCGCTGGGAGCGGGGAGGTCTCAGGGCCTAGCGGAGGTTCATACACACGGCGGTCAATGCGTGGGGGCATCGCGCCGGTTTCTGGAATTTTTACAAAGCAACTGGTAGATTGCACAACAGCGCGTGGAAGCGCTTCCATTGTATAAACAGCACGGTACCGCCCCGCCTTCGGTAGGTGCATCTCATTATGGCAGATCATTATTCTGTAGCACGAAGGCTCCCCTAATAAGCTGGTGCACTGGGAGCCGGTCACTTTCGTTTTTGCTTCAAGTTTCCACGTGCGTAGCCCAATTGGGCTATTTTGGTAGGATTTGGGCTACGCACGTCGTAACTGCCCGTTTTCTGTAGTTTTTCTTTCGTTTTTCGCCATTCCAGGCTGATTTCCATACAGAGAGCATATACTACGCCTGGCTGGCTGTAAAAACGACTTGGGCCTGGAGGGAGCACACTTCCTTGGATCTTTCTTGCTCTTTAGGCTCCACTACGCCCTGTGGGCTGTAATAATTGGGATACAGCTTTTGCTGAGGAGCTAGGTACCGGTGCTGTGGTGCTGAGGGTTGGCTCCCCCCTGTTACTCCTCCTTACTGCTGCCTTATGAGCAAGTACGTCTACAAATTTGGTTCCACCATGGAAAATTGGGTACACTATGAGGAGGTTGACACCTTGAATGAGGAAGAAGTGGGTACGCCCGCCATCGAAGATAATGTTGTTGAGGCCCTGGACGCTTCCGTGTAGGAGTCAGTCAACAAGGCCCTGGAGAAGGCAGTTCCGGGAACTGTGCAGCAGGCATTGGCGACTGCATTGAGGCCTATTACTAGGCAACTGGAGAGGTTCGCGAAGCATCATGGCTTCACTACCCCAACTGAGGAGTCGGCAGAGGCGCCACAACCTAAGTCCTGGCCTCATTCTGCTTCCTATTTGTCACTCCCGCGCCCTGCGACAGAGAGAGAGAGGATTCAGGACACTGATTCGGAACCGGGTTCCACCTCCTCGGACACCCCTGATGATTCCCCTCCCAAGAAGAAATCTCGGAAGGTTAAGAATGTGGAGACTCCACAGGTGGCCCCTACGCCTTTCACCTTCAACCCCTCGGATATTGGTCATCCTAGATCCTCGGATTGGTTGCCTGCCCCGGAGGTGGCAGCATACCTCCATGAGAACTTGCACAAGAGCTTCGACAAGGAAGTGCGCAACAGGCTGCGGTCTGAATGTCCCCGACCGGACCTTACGGACAAGGTGGCGGAAACGCCGGAAATTTACTCTAGTCTGCTACCTTTCCTTAAAAGGTTTGCCAAGGACCCCAAGAAGGGTATAGACCGTGCATGGCGAGGTGCCAAGACAAGCTTCTGAATGTGGTCGGTCCCCTAGCCAAGATATTGGAGATGACTCTGGAGGCGCAGGAATCGGGAACCGCTATTGATTCCCATGTATTGGCGGGCTGGACCCAACGGGCTATCTGCCTATTAGGTAATGCCAACTGCGCAATCTCCACGGAACGCAGAAAGTCCATCCTGATGCGCATGGACACTAACCTCACGGAGCTGACAGCGGCAGAGCCTGGCCCATTGGCGGACCGCAACCTATTCGGCGACCGCTTCGTCAAAGATGTGGCGAAATACGTGGGCACCTTCACAACCCTGGACAAGGCTCAGGTAGGAATCAAACGGGTATTCCAAGCAGGGGTTTTCAACAGGGCGTTACGAGGCCGGGGACGCTCGTTTGGCCGTCAATTCTCCCAAGGTCCTCAGCGAGGAGATTTCAGACGCGGCAGGGGAGAGTGGGACTCCACCCACGGTGGCACCTTCTACCCCACCAGGCAGCGCTTCAACAAGCGACGTTTTAACAAGGGATCCTATCGGGGAGGATTCCAGAACACTGAGTCTTCAGGTGAGCGCTCCAGACTTATTTCCTCTTCCATTGGGGGGACGTATTCAGCGGTTTTATCACAACTGGGTTCAAATATCGCAGGACGCCTGGGTGTTACAGACAGTTCAGGGGTTCCATCTAGAGTTCTTTCAGACACCCTGTGAGGTTCATCGGCCCAGACAGCTTTATTTTTCCCAACTAGAGTGCAATTTCATCGATTCAGAAATAGAAGGATTGCTGCAGAAACATGCGATAGCCCATTGCGGCGAGTGCCCTTGCGGTTTCTGCAGCAATATTTTTCGGGTGCAGAAGAAAGGCGGTGGTTACAGGTTGGTACTCAATTTGAAGGATTTCAACCACTATATGACTTACAAGCACTTCAAGATGGAGGGCATCCCTCTGCTAGCGGACCTATTAAAGCAGGGGGACTGGTTGGTCCGTCTGGACCTGAAGGACGCTTATTTGTCCGTCCCCATATATCGTCCCCATCGCAGGTTCCTTCAATTTCAATGGCGAAACCGGTGGTACGAATATTTGGTCCTTCCTTTCGAACTTTCCTCAGCACCGTGGTGCTTCACCAAGGTTCTGAAACCGGTTGCAGCCTACCTCAGGGAACAAGGGGTTCGCATGATTGTCTACCTGGACGACATGCTCATCATGGCACAGTCTCAGGCGTTGACGGTTCAGCACTTGCGCATGACCATTCGTATCTTGCAGAACCTGGGGTTTGTGATCAACGAGCCAAAATCGGTTCTGTGTCCCACGCAGACAATAGATTTTCTGGGGTTCGTCATAAACTCTCGGACGGCCTAGCTCAGTCTTCCAAATTCCAAGCTTCGGGATATCAAGAAGGAGCTTCGCTCCTTCCTGGCCAAACAAATGGTTTCTCTCAGGGGGATTGCCCGGATAGTGGGACTTCTTGCGTCGTCCATTCAAGCAATATTTCCGGGCCCTCTACACTACAGGGCCCTGCAACGGCTCAAAATTCAGCACTTGCAGAAGGGTCTTTCATACACGGACTTAGTCCCTCTGTCCCAAGAAGTGAGGGAAGAGATGCAGTGGTGGTTGGCCCACGTCGAGGCGTGGAATGGCAGAGCAATTTTCAGCTCTCTACCGGAGGTGGTCATAGAATCCGACGCCAGCCGTTGGGGTTGGGGAGCGCACTGCGGAAATATTTCCACAGGGGGACGTCGGTCCCTCGAAGAGTTAAATCTTCACATAAATTGCCTAGAACTCCTCGCAGGATCTTTTGCGATCCGGACACTATCTCCCAGGCAGGTCTCATGTTGCATCCTTCTTCGGATGGACAACACATCGGTGGTGCGGTACATCAACAAACTGGGAGGCACGAGGTCCTCAATGTTGGTGGAGATAGCGAAGGCCTTTTGGCACTATTGCCTGCGTCATCAGATTTCAGTCATAGCAGAGTACATTCCGGGTCAGTCCAATGTGGTGGCAGATTGGAACTCTTGCCACCTCAGGGACTACAGCGACTGGCAACTTCTCCCGCTGGTGGTGTGGTGGTTGCAGGAGATATGGGGGTGTTGCGAGATCGACCTGTTTGCCTCCAGGCTGAACCGTCAAATGACGAAGTTTTTCAGCTGGAGGCCGGACCCATGGACGCTGGCGACGGATGCCTTTGCCCAGGAGTGGACTCAGAAGTTGAATTATGCGTTTCCACCCTTCATTCTCATTCCTCGAGTGTTCACGCAGGTGATGCGCCAGAAAGCAGAAGTGATATTAGTGACTCCCTTGTGGAAGTCGCAGCCTTGGTTCCCGTTGTTACTGGAGGTGAGTTGCGACTTCCCCAGGAAGATCCCATGGTCCTCGACGATGCTCCAGGGCCCTCATGGAGAGAAACACCCGATGGTTCTATCGGGGCATCTGTCTCTGATGGCCTGGAGACTTTCAGGCAGCGTTGGCCAATGCCAGGATTTTCGGAACAAGCTTCCGGCTTTATCAACCAAGCGTGGGCCCCCTCTACCAGGAAACGATATTCTTCAGCCTGGGGATGCTGGGTTCGTTGGTGCATGGGACAGCATGTGGATCCCGTGGGGGCAGGATTACCCTTTATAGTAAACTTCCTGTCAGAAAAAGCGTTGGAAGGTTTAGCGTATCGCTCTATTAATAACTTCCGTTCCGCCATTTCGGCAGGCCACTCTCAGATCGAGGGCAAGCCTGTCGGAATGCATCCTTTAATATGTAAACTGCTAAAGGGTATCAGAGTAGCTAATCCACCCAAACCAAAGTATTCTTATTTGTGGGATGTCTCGCTGGTTCTGTCATTGTTTAACAGATTGCCCGACAACAATATGTTGTCCAGGAAACAATTGTCAGCCAAACTGGCCATGTTGCTCTGCCTAGCGGCCTGTAGACGTTCCTCAGATGTTAAAGCTCTTGATATTACAGGTAGAGTATTTACTCCAGAGGGAGTTTCGTTTAATATTACGTCTAGAACTAAAACAATGTCACGCAGTGTGGATTATCATGCTTTTCCCGACAATGCTAAACTTTGTGTGGTCCAATGCCTTAAGGCTTATGAAGAATGTACCAGGGCTATTAGGCCTGATGGTGTGGTACAATTGTTGATTGCTCTGCAAAAACCGTACAAACCTGTGACTGCGGCTACTATAGCCAGATGGCTCAAAAATGTTATGCAGGAAGCGGGTGTAGACACTCAGGTCTTTGGTGCACATTCTGTTCGGGGCGCTATGACCTCTAAGACCTTTATGCTGGGTTCTACTGTACAGGATATCATGCATTCTGCAGACTGGTCATCTGAGTCAACGTTTAAACAATTTTATTATAAACCGGTGGGTGACATATCCTCTGCTGTTTTTAATCAGCGTTAAACTAGCATAATACGAAGCCTCCGGTCCTGTAATAGAATAAAAAATTAGCTAGCATTCGCGCCAAGAATTTTCAATTCTATTAAGGACACGGAGGCGAGGATTATCCCACCCGGTTAAATTACAGTATTGTAATTATTGCCCACCCGTTTGGAATATATACTCTGATTATACAGAAGTTACGGGTTGTTCTATCTCTGTTTTTCAGGATCCGAAAAGAAGATGGATTAGTCGTAATCCTGCTTGAAGTTGACGTTCTTCCCAGCTGGTCTGGTTTCTTCCACGTTGGAAGCTGTTGTTGAACTTTGTTATAATTATTGGACTTATTGTTCGGAGCAAAGAAAGAGGACTGGTTACGGTATTACTGGCTCTTATGGGGCTCTGCAGGAAGTGATGTGGTGCATGCATCATGGGAAATGTAGTTTGTTTTGCATAAGAAAAGTTTTCATTGGCTGCTGTGAGTAGCAATAAATAAGAAAGAGAAGCATAATCCTCGCCTCCGTGTCCTTAATAGAATTGAAAATTCTTGGCGCGAATGCTAGCTAATTTTTTACTCTTTGGTGACCGTCTTTTTTTTCTCGTTTGCAGGGACTCGGAAGAGTTGTCTGGGGAAGCCGGAAGTGCGGAGGCCAGAAGGAGCGCCTGAAAGCAACTCTGGGCGCAGCCAAAGACGCCGGGTGGCGGCAGGGAAGGAAGCCTGGTGGCGTGTTGAAGAGCTTCCGGCTAACCGATCCGGAGTGTTCTGTCATGAAGCGGAGCATCGGAAACCAAGCGGGTGGGGTTTATATAGCTTTGAGAATCGGCTTTTCTCACGTGTGCACGTGAGGCAACGTGGGCTCTGGATCTTTCGCAAGTACTTCACGTGTGTATACCAAGACCATATAGACATGTAGGGACGCCTGCAGCAGATACTTGCTCATTTGCCTAATGTTCTTCAAAGCCGTTTGTGGAGGAGGGAGTGCTAACATCAACAAGCATTGGTTTCAGCAAATCTTCAAACAAGCATTGGCTTCAGCAAACCTTATAACTGTATGGCACATCAAATGGTTCAATAAATATAAAACATGATACCAGCTCTTGCATACTATCAATCAGACAGAAGTCAAATATTAAATCCACATCTCAAATAATATGTCCTTGTGATTCAATCATAGTCGAGTTTAGTCGTCTCGTGACACCATCTTGTAAGGGCTAAATAGCCAGTTTTATTGGTGTATGCTCTTTCTCTCATCTTTTATTTTACTTATCCTCTGTTCCTAGTATCCTTCCCACACAGGGGAGCCTGTGTAGGGCTAGCGGGGTTGCTGGGCCCTAGGATTGATCCTTGTTTATTTCGCCCTTCTGTTTTTAGGTCTCGCTGAGACAGCGAAAGCTGTCTCTTTGTTAGGTCTCGCTGAGACAGCGAAAGCTGTCTCTTTGAGACATTTTGTAAGTGGGTTTTCAAAAGTGCTACCCACATGGTTTTGCTGGCCTAGAGCTTGTGTGCACGATGGCGTGCACAGCTGCTCCTCTGCTCCTTGCATTCCCCCTCCCTTCTCATCCAGCTCTTTGATGCTCTGCTTGCATCTCCCTTCTCCTCCTCATTTTTCGTCACTTGTATTCAGGCTCCTCGCATTCCCCCCTCCCTTCTCGCCCAGCCCTTCTTGTTTTTACTGCACTTCGACCTCTGGGTAAACATCACAAATCATTTAACGCGGTGTGTGAGGCGGCAGGAGTGGCTCGCTGCCCCGACCAAGGTAACTCCTTCACAGGTTTATAAAATGCCATGTATATGTTAACAAGGCTGAATTATGGCTGTTAACTACAAGGCTTGCTGTTCCGCTGTGTTTCTCCATTGCCAATTATGTGCCTACAAGGCACAAATTTATGTCAAATGCGGGAACAACCGTTATTTAAAATTTTAGTTTATTTGGCAGTTTGACCACTAGTACTGCTCCCCCTATCTCCCCCTTTACAGTGCTATAAGCCGTGCGGTCTCTGCGTAAGCAAACACAGCATTTCCATCACTTGGTGCGCTTAACAGAAAAGGCAAAGAGTTAATAATCAAATGGTCAGAACCCCTTTACAGTCCGGATTACTTCATACGCTCAGCAAGGAGGCAAAAACTTTACTGTTTTAACATTAAACACGTGATGCTTATTAAGTGACAAACGTTTTAGCCAAGTGACGATTGTGTGCCTTTAAGTACAATATTCGTTATTTAAAATGGCAACACTAATACTGCGCCCCCTCTCCCTATAAATGCTATATTTAGCCCGGTCTTAGCGTACGCTAAGAGTCCTCATCTTTTGGAGCGCTCAGCACAAAGGCCAATATGTTCATGAGCAAATATTTTGAACACCTACACTCCGCATCACTTGGTGCACTCAGCAGAGAGGCCAAAGAGTGAATGAGCAGGTACTCTAATAAGCTATATGGATATCCCACGGCGCCCCTCTTTACAGTGTCGTACTCAATCTGTTGTCAGTGTAAGCAAACAAAACAGTCTGCATCACTTGGTGCACTCAGCAGAGAGGCCAAAGAGTGAATGAGCAGGTACTCTAATAAGCTATATGGATATCCCACGGCGCCCCTCTTTACAGTGTCGTACTCAATCTGTTGTCAGTGTAAGCAAACAAAACAGTCTGCATCACTTGGTGCACTCAGCAGAGAGGCCAAAGAGTTAATAAGCAAATAGTAAGAGCCCATGTACAGTCCAGCTCATTGCATACATTGAGCAAAGATGCCAAGGAGTACATAAGCAGGTATTTTTAACACTGACAGCAACAACCTATAGGCACTGCTTCACCAATGCACCATAACAATGTACACAATTTATGCTGCTAAATTGTTTATAAAGTGTAAAATGTTTCACCATTGCCGTTTGTGTGTCTCCAAGGCACAAGTTTATGTCAAATGCGCTATCATCGGTTATTTAAAATGTTTAATTAATTGGACAGTTTGGTTATTAGTACTGCCTCCCCCCCAACCCTCTCCCCCTATGCACTGCTATATGCAGTATGGTCTCTGCGTGAGCAAACAGAGCATTTTGCATCACTTGGTGCGATCAGCAGAGATGCCAAAGAGTGAATGAGCAGGTATTTTAACAATCTATATGGACATGTGACTGCACCCCCTTTTACAGTGCTATACTCAATTTGGTGTCAGCGCAAAAAAAAAAAACAGGCCGCATTTCTTGGGGCGCTCAGCAGAGAGACAACAAAGTTAACGAGCAAATAGTCTGAACATCTTTACAGTCTGGATTACTTGGTACACTCAGCAAGAAGGCCAAACAATGAATGAGCACGTTTTGTACAGATGTATATCACCATCTGCTGGAGCAGAGTTTTCTGTTAGAAAATTCTGGGGCTTTTTTCAAGCTCTGGCGTGTCTATGCGTTTTATTAATTATTAATAATTAACAACTAATTATTAGTCTTGTGCAAGTGTGTTTCACTAATCAACCTGTTTGTCCTAACACAAGAGAAGGTTACACGAGGGTTAGCATGCGTGTGCTGTTTTTGTATTTACAATAATGTGCAAGTTTTCATGTTTAAACGTTGCTGTGTGCTATTTATTTTAAGCACAAAACGCTGTCTGAATTAATGCTTTTTTATGTCACAAAGCTAGGTAAATGCATACACATAAGGGTGTTAGTGGGGTTAACACTGTCTAATCATTATGATGTAGTAATTTTTATTTTGTCTTTTAATTAAAGATGGTCTATTGTGGCCTATGGAGGCCTTTGTGAAATGACTGAGAATGATTTGAAGCCTGGCTGAGCTGTGGTGCAGGCGAAATCTGTGATGTGACAAGGGAGACCCCTGCTGGAATTCGGTTAAAGACAACTGACCGTAGTCCTTGTATGGAAATTTCCGTGAGGACATCAGCAAGCTTGGAGGATCTCCAAAAGAAATGAGTTGTCCTTGGTGAACAAAGGGCTTCTGAAAGAACATTGTGCTAAAGCCGGTTTGCCGAGGGAAATGAACTTTAATAGTTTCTAATCTTTGGTTCCTGTTCCGAGGTTTGCGTATTATGACTTTTCCTGAGTGGAGATTTTAAGATGTTGCAAAGTTACATCCCTTCCTTCTCGTTCTGCTCAGTGATACAATTTTACTTGTCAAATTCATGTGGGTTTCCATTGTATTTTGCATTATAAAATATGTTAGCTTAGGGAGGGCTCCCCCCACACTTTCTTTCGTCGCCTTGCTGCGTGAACTTGCGTCGCTGAGGACTGATGCTGAGGACCTTATCCTGAAAAGACTTTTGAGAGACTGGTCCTGACCCGTTCTGACACTAGTTAGAATAGGTAACTATGAGAAATGATTTATTCTGATTTACTCTGACTAATTTTAGATAAAGCAATATAACTTTTAAACATGGTGTTGGTTGTTTCTTTTCTTGTCGTTTATTGAAGACTTATGATTATTGTTTATAGATTGTTTATATTATGTTAGGCAACCACTAAACTGGTCCTATCGCCTAGATATAGATGCAGGGTGCTTTAGGAGTTTTCTTCCCACAGGTTTGCTGCTGGTAGAGTATTGGAGTGTATGTTAGTGAAATGGGCCCTAGTGTATGATGAATGTATGTGCGTGTAACTGTGAAATTACTCTATCTGTGGTAGTGGGCATATTTCTGATACCCTGATCTGTATCAATTTCTCTGGTAGCAGAGGATGGTTTAGATGGTTGTCTTGATCTGATAAGATAAGATTGCTTGTAAATTAGCTTATTGATTTTTGATTTATTTTGATGTTTCTGGTATATGTACTAATACTATATGTTGGAGTCGTAATGTTGAGTTATGTGTAGTGCTTCTGGAACTTGGAAGCTGGAAGCAGTTCCGTAGTAGGGCAGAGGAAGGTGTATATGCTGCTCTCGGGAAAGACGGGATTGTAAGGAATTACGTGTGACAATTGAAGTTGCGCGTTCACATTGTCTGGGTTCGGAATCAGTGACATTGTATGTTACTATTTAGACATTTCTGGTATATAAGGAGTGTGTATCGTAGTGAAGGTTATCTGTGAAACTCTGGTCTTAAGTCCCAGGGATCCGTAAGGATTGCCGTTAAAGCTTATCGCGGGAGGAATAATAGGTATTCTCTGAGCTTGTTTGAGGAACTGGGCAGAGGTAAGCTGCTTAGTTGTTGTGAGTTATAATTCTGTACAGAGGCAGATTGTGCGCTGTTCTCAAGAAGCAGGATTTTGTGTGTATGTACTATATTTTTCTCGTATGAATGTGCGTGAATGCATATACATTTATTGATTGTAAGACTCTTTTGGATACGTCCTAGAGGAAACAGTTATGAGATGTATGTAAAATTGTTGACTCTTGAGAAATAGACTCTCTTTTTTACTATTCTGTGGTTAGCGAAGCAGACAATGGAGATGTTTTCATGTTGTAACTAATAGATTTTGTAGAAATTTTGACACACGAAGTCTACTGAGAGTTTTTGTAAAGGAGGGGTAGACGAGTGACAAAGACAGGAGACAGAGACTGCAGCGGTTACTGACGTCAGAAGGTTCGCGCACTGATTGGATAGTAACTTAGAATAGGGTTCACGCTAAGATTGGTGCGTTAGTGTGAGTCGCGCAGAGATTGGAAGAACTGTTTAGTGACGTAGACGCTCCATACGGAAAGAGTAGAGAGTTTGGTAAGCGTTAAAATGTATTACCAAGAAGAGAAAAAGAAGAAAACCTTCTTTGGAAAGGTTAAGAAGTGGTTTAGCAAGGATAAAGAGGTTAAGACAAGAGAGGGTGAGTTGCTACCTCCAGCGAAAACACCTGCATCCTTCATGGTTGCGAAATATGGATTACATACCTGTATATGGTTGCAGAATTGGGTCAGGTATACTAAAGAAGATGGTGTTTTAGCATTCCCAGAACATGGTTCATTTAATCTGGCCGTGTTGAGAAATTTACGGGAAAAGATGTTATGCTTAGATCCGAAGCCGAGACCTACACAGTTTGAGGCTTTAGTGGAATGGGAAGAGGAAGTTCATGACCGAGAAAAGCAAAGGTCTGGAGGGTACTACAGGTATATGTTTGGGAGGAGACATGATCGTGAGACACATCAGGATCGAATGAAAAGATGGCGAGATGCTACCATGTCAGATGGTTTATATCCTATGAGAACAGTTGAAGCTTCGGCTCCTTCAGAAGAAAGGGTTTCTGAAACAGATAGGAGAAGATATGGAGAGTACGAGGATGAGGTCTTGAATGATATGATGTACAAGAGACCACCTCCGTATAGATCAGAATCGGAAGAGAGTACACCAGTTGTATCTCCGATAAGAGATACAGTTGAGAAAGAAAAAATGACACCTGAATCAAGAAATAATAGTTCTTTCAGAGAGGAAAATGCCAGAAATGCCAGACAATTAGCAAAGACGACAACAGAACTGACTGAGAAAATTAGAGAGTTAACGATGAATATGGAAGCTGTTACAGTGCCTGTTACTATAGGTCCGGTAATTCCTATACTTGACGGACAGAGAGCAGGTGAAAATGGGCTGGTAGTTCCATATATTGCAAATAATTCAGCTGGTCCTTCAGGAGATTCAGGTAAAAGAACAGGGAGAAATGACCTGAGACAAACAAGACATGACACAGGTAGTGAATTCATGGATATTAGTGATTCTAGTAGTTTAGGGATGCCAATTTTAGAACCGCAGAAAAAAATAGTTTCAGCGAGAAAATAGACCAAGATTTGCAGGTAAAGGAAGAGGAAGTCTTGAGGAAGCAAAGAAAAAGTTCCCGTGTCACAACTGTGGCCAACTGGGACATTGGAGGTCGGAATGTCCTAATCCACCATTAAATGAGGGTAAATCCTTAAATCAACAGGTGCAGAATGAAGGGAATAACCAGCAGCAACAGCAACAACAGCAGAAAGTTGTGAGACAGCAGCAGAGTCAAGAGCCAAAACCACCTTTACCGCAGAATAGAGGGGTACAAAAGTACAGTCAGGATTCGGGATTCTTCAATGATGAGCAGGTAAACAAACCAAGACGTACTAACAAAGTACAGCAGTACTTGTTAAAGAGTGAAGGGAGTGAGTCTGAAGGTGATTATTGACGGTGCCGAGGAGAGGAAGAAGAGTGCATACTTGGTGCAACTCTAGAAATAGACCAGGCAGGACCATTTGTGGATGGGAAAATAAATGAAGAAGGTGTTACTTTTTTAGTAGACACAGGTGCGACAAGATCAACTGTCAGGTCAACAGATGTTAGAAATCTTCCTCTCTCGGATGAAGCAATCCAAGTAGTTGGTGTAGCCAATACACAAATCAGAACACGTCTTACTGAACCAGTGAAAGTACAGATAGGGAAATTTTCAGACATGCACAGATTTATTGTCTGTGACACGAGTCCAGTGAACTTGTTAGGTAGGGACTTATTATGTAAGATGAACTGCACGATTTTCTGTACACCAGATGGAATAGCTTTTGAGACACCAGATGATGATGTTTTCTACCGCATGACTCTAGAAAATAGAGAAAGTGAATTAATTGGTACATTTCCAGTGTTCAATCCGGAGGATCTGCCTCAAGTGCTGAGAGACACAGTGAAAAGAGCAGTTTGGGATTTTACAGGAGAGGATGTGGGATTGATGAATAATGTAGATCCAGTGAAAATTGCAGTGAAAGAGGGAATTGCATATCCTAACATTCCTCAGTACAAAATGACACCAGAGATAATTGAAGGGATAACTCCTATAATTGAGAAAATGATTCAGCAAGGAGTCCTGAGAGAACTATTGAGTAGCCCGTGTAATTCACCGATAATGGGACTGAAAAAGCCTAATGGCAAGTTCAGGATCGTGCAGGACCTGAGAAAGGTTAATCAGATTGTGGTGGCATGTTGTCCCATCGTGCCGAATCCATCGGTGATTCTGTATCAAATTCCACATGATGCTGAGTGGTATACAGTGATTGATTTGTGTCATGCATTCTTTTCAATTCCATTGCATCATGACAGCCAGCCAATTTTTGCATTTAGGTTTGGCCAGCGTATTTTAGCATGGTGTCGTATCCCACAGGGGTATACGGAGAGTCCTTCGATATTCAATCAGTTATTGAAAAGATCGTTGGAAAGTCTGATCATGCCTGAAAGCTCAGTGCTAGTACAATACATTGATGACCTACTGGTGGCATCAAAGACACGTGAAGCTTGTGAAGTGGATACCATAGCTTTACTGAATCATCTGGCAGATGGAGGGTTAAAGGTATCCCCAGCCAAATTACAGTTTTGCAAGAAAGAGGTGCATTATCTTGGACATAATATTGAGAAAGGTCTGAGAAAAGTGACTACTGACAGGATCAAAATAATCAGAGAAATGAAAGCTCCAAAAACCCAGAGAGAAGTGAGAATGTTCCTGGGTATGGTGGGATATTGTCGTCAGTGGATAATTAATTTTTCCCTGATAGCAAAGCCATTGATTAAATTGACAAAAAGTGACATGACAGATCCATTGGATCTAGATGCAGAACAATTGGCAGCATTTGAAGAGCTCAAAACAAAAATGTGTGAAGCTCCAGCTCTGGGTATGCCAGACTATGAAAAAGAGTTTGAACTGTACTGCAGTGAGAGAAATGGATGTGCACTTTCAGTGTTAATCCAGAAACATGGACAATTGAGAAGGCCTATTGCGTACTTCTCATCGACACTTGACCCTGTAGCTGTGGGTTTACCAGGTTGTCTAAAATCTGTGGCTGCAACATGCAGAAGCCTGGAACAGAGTGAGGGAATCATAATGGGGTATCCTGTAAGGGTATTCGTACCTCACAATGTGGCGATTCTTTTGACAAGAAGCAGAACTCAGCATATGTCAAATAGTCGGTTGACTAAGTATGAGAAAGTGATTTTGGGAGCATCAAATGTGACTCTTGAAAGATGTACGAATGTGAATCCAGCGACACTTTTGCCGGATATTGAGAATGTGGGTATAAAGATGGAAAATGATCATGATTGTTTGGATGTGCTTGAGTACTGTACGAAACCAAGACCAGATATCAAGGATGTTCCCTTGCCTGAGAATGATCATGTGTTGTTTGTGGATGGATCATGCCTGAGAAATGATAATGGTGTGCTTTGTGCAGCATATGCAGTGTGCAAAGTTTCAGAGGTTATGGAAGCATCACCATTGAAAGGAGTAAAATCTGCGCAAGTTGCTGAATTAGTGGCATTGACAAGAGCTTGTGAGATTGGGAAAGATTTGAGAACAACTGTGTTGACTGATAGTCAGTATGGGTTTGGAGTGGTGCATGATTTTGGCCAACTGTGGCTACAAAGAGGTTTCTTGACATCGGGTGGAACTCCGATAAAGAATGCTGAGCTGATTGGAAAATTGCTTGAGGCGATACAGCTGCCTAAAGAGTTAGCAGTTGTAAAATGTGCAGCACATGTTTCAGGAGAGGATTTTATCACTGTTGGCAATAGATATGCTAACGATGTGGCACAGTATTGTGCGAAACTAAACCAATCAATTAATAGGGAAAGAGAAAAAAAGGAAATGTCTTTCCCTTCTGTGATGTTTACTAATGTTCTAGAAACATGGGATGAAGTGAAACAGTTACAAGATGAGGCAGGAGAAGAAGAGAAACGAGATTGGGTTAAGGCAGGATGTGCTCCAAGAGAAACAGACCATGTTTGGGTCTACAGAGATGGCAGACCAGTGATGCCAAACTCAATTTTGTCGTCAATGGCAAGGATGTATCATGGTCAGGGACATCTGGGAAGAGACGCGATGATTAGGTCCTTTAAACAGACCTGGTACAATGCAAAGTTTAGGACAATTGCGGAAAGCATCTGTCAAAGGTGTTTAATTTGTCAGCAGTTTAACACTGGGAAAAAGACAGTGGTGAGTTTAGGGACAATTGGCAGAGAAGGAGGTCCTTTCACAAGGATGCAAATTGATTTCATTGAAATGCCCCAGGTGAATAGACTGAGGTATGTCCTAGTGGTAGTCTGTTTATTTTCAAGGTGGGTGGAAGCTTACCCGACAAGAAGAAATGATGGATTGACAGTGGCAAAATTACTGTTGAGGGAGTTGATTCCTAGGTTTGGGTTTCCAGTTACAGTTGAATCTGACAGAGGTAGACACTTTCAAAATGAACTCATTAGTTTGATTTGTGAAGCATTAAAAATACAGCAGAAGCTACATTGTGCATACCGACCAGAGGCTTCTGGTGTGGTTGAGCAGATTAATGGCACAATCAAAAACAGGATTGGAAAAATGTGCTTAGCCACTGGCATGAAATGGCCAGATGTTCTGCCTCTAGTCTTGATGACTATGAGATCTACTCCAGACAGAACTACAGGATTGAGTCCGCATGAAATCATTATGGGACGTGCAATGCGCCATGCATTCGTGCCTGTGAATAAGTTGATGACAATAACTGATGACATGATTTTGGATTACTGTAAAGGCCTGGCTGACGCAGTTCATTCTGTGTTTCACCAGGTTGGAGAAGAAGCTACCACACTTGAGAAGAAGCAAGCCCATGATCTAAGTCCAGGAGACTGGGTGAGGATTAAAGTGCACAGAAGAAGAAATTGCTTGATTCCAAGGTGGGGAAGGCCGGGACAAGTTATTCTGACTACAACGACTGCAGTAAAGTGTGCTGGAGTGAGACACTGGGTACATGCAAGTCATACTCTGAGAATTCCAAGTCCGAGAGAGGGAACTGGTGAAGAGTATTATGAAGAGTCAGATTCCAGTGATGGTGAAGATCCTGAAGATACAGAATCAGTGAGAAAAGAAGCAGAGAGAGCTTGAAGAGATTCACTGCGAGTATCAGAAAGAAGATCAGATTCTGATTCTGTGAAAGAGCCTGAAGTTTCGAGTAGCAGTGGAGGAAAAAGAAAAGAAAAGAGAAAACACATTGAGACTACTCCTGAATCAGAAGAGGAGGAGATTGAAGAGCCGCTTGAGATTATTCTTGAAGAAACAGGGTCAGAAGAAGATAGAGAGGTACAGATTGCGGAAGACCCCCGAGGAGGTGTAGGGAACAATGATGAGGAGTTAGGTAAAGGGACAAATAGACAGCAAGAAGATTGCGTGTCGGAGACCCGAGGAGGGACAGAAATAGGGCAGTCTCAAACAGTGGTGAAAGAATCTGTGGAAGAAAAGAAAACTGCTAAGAAACGAAAGCAAAAGGCAATTGAAACAGAATCGGATGATGAGAATGAACAAACAGAAGGTCGAGTTCTGAGAAAGAGAACTTCGATTGGAGAAAGGAGTGTTAAGGAAAAGCCGAAAAAGGTTGTGAAAGGAGATCGTTGGCCTAACAACAGAGTGAAAAGACTGAGATACAGGATAATAAGAGCAAATACATCGGGAGCTGAACAAGTGAATGAGGTATCCAGTCAAACTTCAAAGGCTGAAGAAGAAGAATCAAAGAGAACAAAAGAACCAGTAGAAATAAAAAGAGTTAAAAGACCCAACCAAAAGTACAGATCACCGGAATGGTCTTATGTGACACTGTCTGAAGAAGGAAAAGAAGAAACAGTGACTCAAGATAATCCGGAAGTGGTCTTGAGAAAAGTGGTTGAGGAAGATACTGGTGAAATCCTGAAAGTACTCTTGACTGACATTGGAGAAGAGTCAGATACTGAGGATTCGAGTGTTGGAGATCTGATACAATTTGATGTTGAAAAAATTGGAGTGAAAAATGATGAGTATCCAAACTGAGTAAAAGAAGGATTCACTTGGACTGAGTGAACAGAAAGATCTTTGAAGAAGCTGAAGAGTTTGGAATAAACGTTGGAGATTTGAAGAGTTCTAATTTCAGTAGTGGAGTAGTAGAAGTTAAAGCAGAATGGCTAACATAGAGAATAATCAAAATAGATGTGCCTTCTTAAAAAGGTGGTGTAAGATGTGCTGCTGTTGTACTGGAATATTAATGCTTCTATGGGGTGTTTTAGTTTTATTAGTTACTTTTAAAGTTGAATTTGGGATGGACACAGAAAATATGACTAATATAGAGAAGAATTCACAAAAAGAAGTTCCAATTAGAAATAGTTATATACACAAAGATAGGTCAATTAACAATTTTTCTAGTAATGTTTTTTCTAGACTGTTATATGAATATGTGAAGACAATGGAAGTGAGGGATTGCTATGTCTGCATGCAGTTACTTGCATCCGTTTCAGAGGGTGTTACTTATCACCATTTACCAGCTACATATGGTATTTCTTGTAGTATTTTAAGTAGTGTTTTTTATTTGTTAGGGAAAATAGATTATAAGATGTCTAACAGAGATAGTATTTTTGGGCATTTGCCAATGAACAAAGAACTGAATCCAGCTAAAGAAGCTAACACTTTTGGTGAAATTTTTATTGAAGAAAAAGGACTAACATTAGATTACATTTTTAAGAATAATTTAACTTGCAGTTTGAAAGAAGAAGAGAAAGCTTTCCTGGATATGGTAGAGGAAAGGAGAGTGAACATGCATGAGAAAGCAGGGAAATATGAAGTGAGTGAGACAATTTGGGACATTGAAATGGGAAAAGAGTTGAGAAATGGGGCTAGTCCAACTTTGGCTCTAGATGCACCGCAGAAGGGTAAACTATGCATTACCAGAAGGAAATCCCAATATGATACATATTTTGTGGGGACTAGTGAGTGCCATGATACATACTTCGTTGCGACTGGTTGGGGTTTCAGAGGTGGAGAAGATACAATTTTTCCAGGAGTGTACTATGTGTGTGGGAACAAGGCTTATTACAAGTTGCCTGACCATTGGTATGGCACATGTTATGTGGGTTTGGTTTTTCCTAAGATTTTTCATACAGATAAAATAAGTGATGTAGAAGATATTAACCTATTAAAACGTTTTAAAAGAGAGACTTGGTCTGAAATAGTGGGTGATATTTTTGGGGTTTTGATTCCAGCAGTGGGAATTTCTTTAAATGCTTATGGAATTCGGAAATTGTCCACAGTGGTTGATCGTTTATCGACAAATACCGCAGGAGGATTTCTTTTGGTAAATACGGAGTTAAGTGCCGTACGTGCCATGTCTATGCAAAATCGACTTGCCCTTGATATTCTTTTGGCTAAGGAGGGTGGAGTTTGTGGAATTTTGAAAGTTCAACATTGTTGCACTTACATTCCTGATGAAAGTAAAGACCTGAAGGTCTATATCAAAAATATTACTGATTTGCATGAAGATTTAGTACCACTTGAAACTGGGAGTTTATGGACTAAACTAGCTAATAAGATGATAGCTGTTAAGGATTTTATTGCAAAAATAGGTAGTACTATTATAGGTAGAATATTGTTTCCTTTGTCTTGTATAATTGTTGCTTTGCTGATACTGAGATTAGTGTGTGTGTGTTGTAAAAACAGGAGAGGGAAAGAGAAATTGAAAAATGAAAAGAAAAGTAAGAATTCGAAAAATTCGAAAAGAGAACCAGAAGAGATTGAATTAGAAGAATTGAGGGAGAGTGTTTATTTAGAGACTAAGAGAGATGATGAAAGAGTGACTGGTGTTTAATGTTGTGTAAGGGGAAAAGACATTTCTGATTTCTCCTAAAATGGGACTAAATTTTCACTAATTTTTTTTTTTTTTTTTTTTTTGGGTTTATTTGGTGATAAAATCACCAAAGGGGGGATTGCTGGAGCAGAGTTTTCTGTTAGAAAATTCTGGGGCTTTTTTGAAGCTCTGGTGTGTCTATGCGTTTTATTAATTATTAATAATTAACAACTAATTATTAGTCTTGTGCAAGTGTGTTTCACTAATCAACCTGTTTGTCCTAACACAAGAGAAGGTTACACGAGGGTTAGCATGCGTGTGCTGTTTTTGTATTTACAATAATGTGCAAGTTTTCATGTTTAAACATTGCTGTGTGCTATTTATTTTAAGCACAAAACGCTGTCTGAATTAATGCTTTTTTATGTCACAAAGCTAGGTAAATGCATACACATAAGGGTGTTATTGGGGTTAACACTGTCTAATCATTATGATGTAGTAATTTTTATTTTGTCTTTTAATTAAAGATGGTCTATTGTGGCCTATGGAGGCCTTTGTGAAATGACTGAGAATGATTTGAAGCCTGGCTGAGCTGTGGTGCAGGCGAAATCTGTGATGTGACAAGGGAGACCCCTGCTGGAATTCGGTTAAAGACAACTGACCGTAGTCCTTGTATGGAAATTTCCGTGAGGACATCAGCAATCTTGGAGGATCTCCAAAAGAAATGAGTTGTCCTTGGTGAACAAAGGGCTTCTGAAAGAACATTGTGCTAAAGCCGGTTTGCCGAGGGAAATGAACTTTAATAGTTTCTAATCTTTGGTTCCTGTTCCGAGGTTTGCGTATTATGACTTTTCCTGAGTGGAGATTTCAAGATGTTGCAAAGTTACATCCCTTCCTTCTCGTTCTGCTCAGTGATACAATTTTACTTGTCAAATTCATGTGGGTTTCCATTGTATTTTGCATTATAAAATATGTTAGCTTAGGGAGGGCTCCCCCCACACTTTCTTTCGTCGCCTTGCTGCGTGAACTTGCGTCGCTGAGGACTGATGCTGAGGACCTTATCCTGAAAAGACTTTTGAGAGACTGGTCCTGACCCGTTCTGACACTAGTTAGAATAGGTAACTATGAGAAATGATTTATTCTGATTTACTCTGACTAATTTTAGATAAAGCAATATAACTTTTAAACATGGTGTTGGTTGTTTCTTTTCTTGTCGTTTATTGAAGACTTATGAATATTGTTTATAGATTGTTTATATTATGTTAGGCAACCACTAAACTGGTCCTATCGCCTAGATATAGATGCAGGGTGCTTTAGGAGTTTTCTTCCCACAGGTTTGCTGCTGGTAGAGTATTGGAGTGTATGTTAGTGAAATGGGCCCTAGTGTATGATGAATGTATGTGCGTGTAACTGTGAAATTACTCTATCTGTGGTAGTGGGCATATTTCTGATACCCTGATCTGTATCACATCCAATAGGCACTACTTCACCTATGCAGCATAACAATGTAGATACTTTATGCTGCTAACTTGTTTATAAAGTGGCAAACGTTTACGCTTTAGTTAATTGTATGGCTACAAGGCATACATTTAGGACAAATGAACGTGTTCTTTGCCAAATGTATGCACATATTAAAGTAGAGCCAGGCAAATCCGCTAAACTGCAGCTTCTAAACACTTTAATTCACATCATGCTAAAACACGTTGTTTTTTTTTGTGCTAAATTAGTGCCTGCCTTAGCGTCCTTTTTTAAAATATTATTACTGATTACATTTTTTTTTCTAACAAGTTTTTAGTTCAACATTTGATGTTTATAAAATGTACAAGGTTACAGCCCCTGCTGATCGTATGCCTTCTAGACAGAAACACACGTCTTTATTAGCTGCTGCTTACAGTATTTCCGTGTTATTCGAGATTACATTTTATTGTACTGTGGTGTTGTTTTATAGCCTAGTGTGTGAAGTTGATAAAGTACAAAGGTTTCTGCCTTTGATAATTATCTTCCTTCCAGGCACAGACACAGGTACTTTTTTAGCTGGCGTCATTTTTATACTGTTCAAAGGTTACAACCCTTGCTGATCCTGTGCTTTTTAAGCACAAGCATACAGTTGTTCAATAGCAGCTGATTAGTGTTTGTCAATGTTTTTTAAGCCAAACAACTCATGTTAATAAAGTACAAAAGGTTTCAGCCTTTGATCATTGTGTGCTTCCTAGGTACATACTAGGTTTTGAACTAAATTCCTAATTATTTTTTTACTGTGTAATTTGTATTTTGTATGTGTAATGTGTATTTTGAGCCAATCGCAAAATGTAAGAAAAAGTACAAAACCTTTCGGCTTCTGCCCATTGTGTGCCTCTCAGGCACACAAAAAAAAGTTTTTTACCAAATTGTTACTGCATAGCCTGCCAATCATATGCCTCTAAGGTCCATACATACATTTTTTGTAGGTGCTGCTTCATTTAGGTCCGTGCTGCATAAATACATATAGTTGTTCAGCATGTAACTACATTTATAAATAAGTCTTGTTATTATTCGAATCCTTCTAAGTATAGCTTTCTGCTATTTTAAATTTTACCCCACCCAACAGTTTAGAAACACTACCCTTCCACACCATCCCCCCCCCCCCCCTCTATTACAGTATTATACTCAGCCCGGTTTTGGTGGAAGCAGCCGGAATCAGTAAAACTGTCGGCTAACTATAAAAAAATGCATCTTTCTTTTATTTTCGCCATTACTCTAAATATCCTGCTCATAGGCTGCACACTTATACCACAACTTTGTTACTCAAGGGAAAGGCCAAGGAGGTAATAAACACGTACGCTCTGTTCTCGTAGCAAAAACGCCAAACAATTAACGTGCAAATTGTCTAAATACTTCAACAGTCTGCATCTTGTGGTGCGCTCAGCAGAGACGCCAAGCAGCTAACAAATAGGTATTTAAAACACCTATATAGACATCCAATGGCCACTGCCTCACCGATTTAGCACAGCAGTGTACACAGTTTATACTGTCTAATTTTTAATAGGGAGACATAATATTACAAACAAATCAAACACCGTAGATGAGAAATTTGGAGGCAAAAAAGGGGGGAAAAGCATACCACACAGCAGCTTTACAATGCAAAAGCATATACACTTGTGCTCTCTTTGTCAGCTATGGTGCTTTCAGTCCCCCAAAAACTTTAGGGAATAATTCCCCTAACTTTCCCATGGGTTAGGTGTTTTAAAGTGTCTGCTGTTTGCTAACTTCCAGCAAAAGCTGTAGTGTCTTCTGAGCGTCTGGTGAGTAAAGATAAAGGCCAAAACAACCTAAAGTAGTTCGTTTAGGATATACCTTATACACCGGCAACTGATTAATAGTAAACAAGCCACTGCATAGCTCCCAAGACAATATTAGTAAACATAGGTACATCTTATTAACTTTAATGATTAACACATTTGCTCTTATGTACTTGGTGTGGCATCTATGTTTGCATTATTGCTATAAATTGCACTTTTTTTATTACTGTGCTGTTTTAATAGGAAGCGTGATGTTATGAAAATACAAAATGCCTCATACACTCATAATTGTATATCTCTATAGTAGAAACGCTTACATTTTTAAGTTACTGCTTACTTTGGGTCTACATTAGCCAACTAAATATAGTTTTGTAACATGTGCCTAGAAATCTGCAGCAGTGTTGGTCTGATTAGTATCCCTGCAAGTACAACATCCGCTACTTTTTATTTCTGGCCTATTGAACAATTTTCACACCAGTGCTGCTTCCTGTCTCCCGCCCCCACCACCCCTTTTAAATTATTTTACTCAGCCCCGTCTTAACACAAACAGCCGGAATCAGTAGCAGCCTTAAGGAACCATAATAAATGCATCTTCCTTCCATCTACACCATTACTCCAAATATCCTGCTTATTGGCTGCACACGCCTCCACTATCGCTCTGTATACTTAAAACAAAGGCTAGAGATACAAGGAAAAGATAATATTACAAACTAATTAAAAAACACAGACGATAAATTTAAAGGCACAATATGGGCTCAAGCATTTGCGGCGAGGCATACTACACAGCAGCGTCACTATGCACAAGCATATCCACGTATACTCTTTTTATAAGCTGTGGTGCTTTGGGTCAAAAATAAACTTTAAGGAATAATTTTGATAGCTTTCATTAAGTAAAGGTATTTTAAAGTGTCTGCTGTTTAGTAACCTCAAACAAAAGCTGTAGTGTTGTGTAACAAGCATTGGCATAGCCAAGAGGTCTCGCCTTTGGGTGCTTATAAGTGTTTAGCCATGCAACGGTTGATATTGTTGCACCAAGGATATTGTGCTGCAGAACTAAATACTTATAAGGTCCCAAAAGCGAGACTTATTGGCTATGCCAATGCTTGTTATGTTGTGCTCTTTGCCGGCGTGTACACACGCCCCGTCACATGCAGGTCTATTGCAGGACATCTACAGCAGGTCCGCGCAGCTGGCACGCAGCTGATGCGTGGAAGGCACTTCAAATACAGGCTCAACTGCGCTCGTCTGCCCCCGTTTCGCACCAAGCACCAGGACTCCTGCCGGTTTTGTTCCAGACTTCAGGCCCAGAATCTTACTCTCAAGTAAGGAACTACTAAATCTTAACAACAGGAATCTAAATTGCAAACATTGTGATATAACCGCTCTCTGCCTAGGGGGGGAGTAAGGTTGTATGACCTGCGGCTATCAACTACCTGGCCCATTTCCCCTTCCTAGTATTTTTGATGCTAGCTTGATAGCCAATTGAAAAGATGAGCCTCATACGTTTACTTGTACTCTTGTAAATGCTCGCTCTCTAGTAAAACATGCATTAGATATGGCAGAACTTATCGACTCATATAAGACTGATGTCATATTTATAACCGAAACACGGGCCACCGATACATCTAAGCCAGAGCTTCCCTTTGCAACGCCCACTGGCTATTGACTGCACCGACAAGACTGTCTGTTAAAAAGAGGAAGGGGGTTAGCCATCACTTTAGGGTAATCTTTGCCCGTCTTACAGGCGGAGGACAGAGAAGCCTTGTCTTTTAACATAGAGCTCACCAAAAGACACACTTTCAGAGGTTCACTCATCTTTCGCCTCCTGGCCCCAAATCTGGCTTTTTAAGTTCCATCAGCTCTCCTCTCGAGGCTGATATTTGCAAATCTTACTTTACAGATCTCAGAGATTTTAATTTTCGTTTGGACCAGAAAGACCACAGGGATACTATCTCCCTATTAGAAATCATGGATGGTTTTGATCTCGCACAATAGATAACTGATCCTACACATTGTGGGGGGCACATGCTAGACTCTCTATTTTCTAATAATAAAGCCATTGGTAATATTAAAATACTCTCTTTGACCTGGACGGACCATTCCACCATTTTCTTTACGCTTAATTACAAGATAGTTGATTTAGTTCTAACAAGCGGCCCTCGTCAGGTCAGTACAGAGTGTGGGGCAATATTGATCAAAACCAACTACAGTGACTGCTGACTTCATCCGCCCCGCTAGCAGTAGAAAATCTGGAGTTAGCAACAGAGAACTACTTTAATTGGCTTATCCCTGCTTTAAAATGGTGTGCCTAGTCAGGACCCATTCCCCTGCTCCTTGGTTCTCAGAAGCTCTTCAGCTAGAACGCCAACACTGCAGACATCAGGAGAAGAAATGGGGAGCGCAATACGATGAGAGAGAAACGTATAAACTCTTGTAAACCAAATACAATTTGCCCCTGGTAAAAGAAAAGTCAACTTATTTTTTATCACAAATTAAAGCTGCCAGAAACTCGGCCAAATAATTATATCAGGTGATCAAAGTACTCACCAAACAACTGGACTACAAAGGGGACTGGGGTAGCTAGTCATTCTGCGATAATATTGCCTTGCACCCTAAAAGCAAAACTGATTTAATCTTCAACACCTTTGATCACTCAGGCACCCATCCTAGACCCGCTCTTCAAGACACTAGGGCTCACCCAGGCACCCATCCTAGACCCGCTCTTCAAGACACTAGGGCTCACTCAGGCATCCATCCTAGACCTGTTCTTCAAGACACTAGTGCTGATGTCCCAGTCAGTGATTTGGCAGTGGATGTCTTTGATACGTTCCTCTGGTAACCCCACACAAATTAAAAATCTTATCATCACCACTAAATCAGGTTCCCTAGATGGCCCTTGCCCGCCATCAGTTCTTAAGATGATCCCCGATCCTATTGCATCTAACCTTTCAGACATTAAAACAGGCATATTCCCAGCTCGATGGAAACAAGCCTCCATTTTGCCTTAACTTAAAAAATCTAACTTGGACCCGGATGATCCAGCCAATTATCGGCCCATTTCTAGACTTCCATTGCCTCCAAAATAGTTGAAAAGGTGATGAACTCTCAATTAAATCAGTTCATCAAAGAGAATAACTTCTTGGATCCTAACCAATTTGGGTTTAGAGCGGAACACAGCACTGAGACCGCTTTAATCAAGGCCACTGATTAAAGTTTACCCTGGACAAAGGTGGATCAGCTGTTCTGATCCTGCTGGATCTTTCTGCGGCATTTGATACGGTGGATCATTCCACTCTGATCCACGGCCTGGAAGCAATAGGTATAAAATATTCTGCCTTAATACTACTTGCCTTTTTTCTATCACACAGGGAGAATGTCATCAAAATGTATGCCTTTTCATCAAACTCATTTCGCCTGCCTTGTGGCGTTGCGGAGGGATCTTCGCTCAGTCCCACCCTTGTTAATGTGTATTTTGTGGAATTGGCCCCCTTGGTCCATTCCTTTGGCTTTGCTTTAACTTAATATGCGGATGACACACAAATTGTGCTTTCCGCCTCTAACACCTCTAAGGACACAAGTCATTGCATTCAAAACTGTATGAAACACATTAACACCTGGATGGGCGATCAGTTCTAAAGCTTAATTCTGGAATGTCTGAGGTGATTCTCTTTGGCAACAACTCAAACTTCTGGTCAGCTTCTTGTTGCCATGCAGAAATGGGGCCCCTCCCCGCTCCTGCTAGCATAGCTAAAAGCCTGGGAGAGGTCATAGTTGGTCATCTAAGTTTAGGCAAACAAATCAACGCGGTGGTCTCCTCTTATAATATATTAGGAATCCTTAAGAAAATACTTATTTTCCTTTCTACTTCTGTCAGAAAGTCAGTTATTTCTACTTACATTTTATCCAAAATAGACTACTGCATTGGTCTTTATAATGGCTACAAGTACTTCAGAATTCTGCAGCAAAACTACTACTGGGACTTCCTAGACATCAGTTGGTTGCTCTTGCGCTGAAAGACCTTCATTTGCTGAAGGTCAAAAAAAGAATTAAATTCAAGGCTCTTTGTCTTACTTACAAAGCTCTTCACAACTCCGGCTTCCTGAAGAAAGCCTTATCTTAGTATACTCCTACCAGAAATCAAAGTTAATCCCATCAGATTCAAGAAAGCTAAAAGTGAAGGAAGCAGTTTCGTGGTGGGAGCAGCCATATCTTGGAATCTCCTCCCACTCTCCACAAGGTCAGCCTCACTTCAATTTAGGAAACATCTGAAGACCTGGCTTTTCAATCAATAGATTTTTTTTTCCTTTCGCTCTTCTTTGCTCAAGGGACTCCTCCGGGTATACGTTGCGCTCTACGAATTGGTTAAAATAACATAACATAACACAACCTTCCAACCACCTCCGGTATCCTTTTTCAAAATTAGCAGTGCACAAAACCACAGATAAACACTCACCAGGACCCGCACAAAGCAGCCTAAAAACAGCCTAAAGATTCTCAATTCTTCCAGAAAAAGACCGTTACCCATTAACTCAACCTAATTAGAGAAAAACCTCATACCATACCACATGCAGAGACACAAGGGACACGCACATGTCAAACTGAAACATTAGCCTAAATGTGTGTGTGCGTGTGTGTGTGTGTGTGTGTATATATGTGCATATATATTACCTACTGGCAGTCACCAGAAGGTAGTTATAGTTAGGACCTAGTTACTATAGGAAAATGACAACATTCTATTCGCAATAACTTTGGCGCCGATTGATGAATCTTTGTGAAATTTTCAAAACCTATTCTTTGTTGAGATCAGCTCCTATTTTAAAAGTTTGGGGGTGATTCGTCAAGAGGGGGCCGAGAAAAAAGGGGGTCCCAAAACTTGTTTTTTCAATGTTAATTTCCATAGGAAACTTTAGACAAGGCTACAGGTCGCACTGGAGAACGGAATTACCCCAAATTTGGCAGGGAGAAGGGTCTTGGTCTTGAAAGCACGCTTTTGTTTTGGTGTAAATCCGTTCAGTAGTTTTTGAGAAATATTGATATTTACAGATATCGATATTTGGGAATTCTGCCATCTGATTGGCTGAGGCATTACAAGCACGAGCCTGCTGCTGATTGGCTGCGAGCGCTGCAAGCGTTTGCAACTAGGAAGTGTTGGCCGCCATTTTGTGATTCCGTTGAAGCGAGTAAGGGGGAAAAAGGGCGGAAAATGTGGGAAGGATGAGGGTAGGAGCACTGTAACCTTTGTGGGGTGTTTAGGGTGTGCTATAGAGGGGGTGCAAAGTGAACTAATCATACCTACCGGTGTGAAAGGTCTAGGCTACGAAGATTAAGTGAGGTATTGGCTAGTGTGTGATGTTTCTAAGGTGAGCTTGTGCACGACTCGAGGGTTAAAGCGTGAGCCCACACTGTGTGTCTTATGCTGTGAATTCATGTTCCCTGGCCGCTGCAGTACAGTTGTGGAAGTAGTGCCAGCATGTGTTTATACCTACTAGGATGAACTACTGACCCGTAGTGGTGTGAAAGTCCTGGGTACAGAAAATATGTGAGGTATTGTCTAGAGTCTCATGGAAGGAGGAAGTGTTGGCCGCCATTTTGTTATTCCGTTGAAGCGAGTAAGGGGAAAAAAGGGCGAAAAAAGTGGGAAATAGGAGGGTAGGAGCACTGTAACCTCTGTGGTGTATTTAGGGTGTTCTATAGAGGGGGTGCGAAGTGAACTAATCATACCAACCGGTGTGAAAGTGCTAGGCTATGGAAATTAAGTGGGGTATTGCCTAGAGTGTGATGCTGCTAAGGTGAGGTGGTGCGGGACTCGGGGATTAGAGCGTGAGTCTAAATTGTGTGTCTTATAGTAGTCTCAGCATGTGTTTATAACTACTAGGACAAACTACTGACCCGTACTGGTCTGAAAGTTCTGGGGTACGGAAAATATGTGAGGTAGTGTGTAGAGTCTCATGCTGCTAAGCTGAGCTGCTGCCGGACTCGGGGATGAAAGCGTGAGCCCAAACTGTGTGTCATATGCTGTGAAGTCATGTGCTCTGGCCGCTGTGCCACATCTGTCCAAGTAGTGTCAGTATGTAGTCATACCTACTCGGAGGAACTTTTGTTTTGAACATTGTAACGTGTGTATGGTGCTTAGGGGGTGTTATACAGGGAATGCAAAGGTAAAGTTGCACGTATCAAATCAATTTGGTATTTGTAAAGTGCACTCTACTCACTCCTACGGGTCTGATGGTGCTGGGGGCGTAAGCTGAGCTTCTGATGGACTCGGGGTAAAGCCGGTGAACTACTGACCCCTACTGGTCTGAAAGTGCTGGGTACGGAAATTAAGTGAGATATTGCCTAGAGTGTCATGCTGCTAAATTGAACTGCTGCTGGACTCGGCTATGAAACTATGAGCCTGTGTTTGCTATGCTGTGAAGTCATTTGCTCTGGGCACTGTGCCACACTTGTCCAACTTGTATTTGGTACTTAGGTGGTGTTGTACAGGGAGTGCGGAGGTAAATCAATATAGAATTTGTAAAGCGCAAACTACTCACTCCGATGGGGGAGTAGAGGTGGTGATCATAGCGAGAGCTCTGTGCTGCAAAGTCAGATGGTCTGGCCGCTGCGTCACGGCTGTGTGGAGAATACATTTTGGCGAAGATGCGGGAGTTGCCGTTACCTGGCCCTAAAATAGCGGGCCTAAGTTGTCAGTTAAAGGGTGGCTCTAAAAAGAGCCCTTGTGTTGATTAGTCGGAGCTACATATAAGTGTGGATGCACAGCTTCAAGTTATTCAGGAAAACTCGATTTCCGTCATCTGTGCAGTGTACTCCATCACTTCTGCAGATATCAGCCATATCAAAACGTATGTTGTTGTTGTAGATGGACCCCATTTTGTGGTCTCTGAGGTATGCAGAAACAGCTTTGTTGCGTTTCTTCCTAGATTTTTCAATCTGAGGACAACATTGTTTTGACCATTTCCACTTCTGTCTTTGGCATATATTGGAATATACAAAGACAGTTTGAGGGAAAAGTAAAATCAATTGTCCAAAGGTGTCCTTCATAATCACTTCTAAACCTACCCCAGTCAATGTGCCTAGGTAGTTTCCGCCACAGTGCACAATCATGAGGAGGTCAGGGTGTTGGAGATGCAAACAGGTTTTAACCAAAGGCAACAATTGGTGCCACTTCAATCCTCTCTGTGCAAACCATTTAATGTCCACATTTTGTAAACCTAGGTCTAAGTCAATATGTCTCTGTTCTGCATACCTCTTGCACCAGAAAATATAGCTATGTCCTACGATCCACACTAGCATTTTGAAGGTATGGAAAGATGTCTGTAGCTTATGCAGTTCCTTGGTAGAATAAGAGAGATGTTTAAAGATGGGGAACTACTTTTTATTGCCATACAAAACGATACGTGATTGGGAGACGAAAAGCATTCTTTTTTAAAAGTAGGGTGCACATTTGTTTTGTGGAAAAGCATCTTTGTGATTGGTTAAGAAAAAGCAGTTTCAAAGTGGAGTACATATCATAGGATAAAAGTTGTCAACTCAACCACACCTGCTACTTGCAATTGGAAGGCACTGTTCGAACTTAAAAAAGTCGTGAGCTTTTAACCTGCACGTGCCGTTAAATGTTCGAGAAAATGTGGCAAAAAAATATGGTTAAGTTTAAAACGATTGATGAACTTTTAACCTGCACGTGTTGTATAATGTTCTAGAAAGTGTGTTGATAGAATACGTTGCACTTCCGACTTCTATGTGTTGGTGAATATTACAAAAAACTGTCTATATGGAAAATTAGAAAGAAACCAAATGTGAGAAGTTTTGAAACCTAAAAGAATCAAGAAACTATTCTAATTTGTTCTTTACATGTATTTATGTGTGGAGCAACAAAATTATAGACAGAACAGCACCAGGAGGAGGAAGAAGCAGGGAGTGGGGGATAGGGGGAGATGGGCAGAATGGTAGACATGCACAATTAAGTATAGCACAAGTATAGACAAACAATGGTCAAAATGAAATACACCAACAAGGAGCACAAGTCACACAACTCGCCAACATCACACCAGTGAACGAGCTTAGAAGTGAAAACCACGCTGCATTCATAGAGGATGTTTACAAAGGCAGGTCGTTGGTGTTGTGGGATGTCTGCGACCATGGTCATCATGGATGAGGTGCCCAGCACGTGGCACATGGGCGAGTTCACTGTCTGTTACGTTGCAAACAGCTGCTCCTCCCTCCCACGAGATCCCACACTTTTGAACGGTGCGGTGTTGTATCTCGTGCACTCGTACAGCACACCATTGAAATACCTATTTGCGCATGTGCTGCTGCATTCCAACTACACCATCACAGTGCCGTTTGGAGGTGGTGCATGCCACTTTACAACATCGACTGATGCGGCCCTTGTGGCAGGCCACACCAGAACACAGAGACACACTTACTGCACTTCCTGAACACGGAGATGTCCAAGACACCCCGTTCCCGTTGTCAGATAGGCACACCACTGCGCTGACCTGTGTACTCCAGACCAGCACACGGTGGTTGTGCATGCAGGAGGATGCGTGCGTAGCTACATGTCCAGGTTCACTGCCAACGCTGAGGTGATAGCACACTGTGATGTTGCAGCGCTGGTGCCTATCATGCTAACACAATGACCAGAGGGACACACTTGCTCAGATGCGGGTTTGGAGGGGCATTGGCCATCCTGGAGTTGTTCCGAAGAGTCTTGTGGCCCTCATGGGTATCCCTGTATCTTGCTCATTTATTCTATGGCACCTGTGGGTGTTCTGGTGTGGCTCTTGGCTGTGTTCTCTTTCATGGTGCAGGTAGTCGTCCAGCTTAACACCATCAGAAAGCAGGTGTAAAATCCAAGGTGCTAACGTGGCTTATCGCCGGAATTTGTTTCGCATTGCAGTTGGTGTGAAAGTTGTGATGTGATTTTTTGCGTGTGAGGACAATATACGAACTGGGCAGTGTATCTCAAGATCCAGCACCTGACGCCCGATTCCCAATCAATGTAAATACAATGTGGTTTCGTAAATGATTTTGTGTGTACACTGTGAGTGCAGCAGCCACTAAGTCAATGCAATTCAATACAGGATTTTAGTATTTAGAATAAATCGCAAAGTTGCACCTCGTATCTTTTTGCACGGTAACAGCTAGTCTGCATTTCATTATCAGCACTTTAATGGAAGTAAAGTTGAGATAAATCTAACACACTATTCAGAAGTTCAAGGAAACTGCAGACTTCACCGGTATTCACGCGATAAGTCCTCCAAAATTTAAGACCATGGTGGACTTCATCAAATAACAGTAATAAGAAGAAAGAGTTACACAGCAGTTAAGAAAACAACCATAAACATTATTATTTTTTTTCTCAAACTTAATTTTTTTGTTAACATATATCAACGATAAAGTAATAAACAAAATTTATTTTAAAAAATAAAAAAATAACAAGGTGGAACACTGCTGTGGGGACCATGGATGTGGACGACAGAGCCTGGAAAATAAAGCACAAAATAAGGACGTGTGTAATGCACATATCAAAGGAGAGAGACATAGAGAAAAAGAGAAGGAAAAAAAAAGCCAGAGAGCAAAAGAGAGGGAAGGAAAGAAAGGGAGTGAGAAAGGGAGAAGGAAGAGAGAGTTAGAGACATAGAAGAGAGAGAGAGGGGGGGGAGAGAGAGAGAGGGAGAGAGAGAGAGAGATAGGGGGAGAGAGAGCGATGGGGGGAGAGAGAGTGATAGGGGGAGAGAGAGGGGGAGAGAGAGAGAGAGACAGGGGGAGAGAGAGAGAGATGGGGGAGAGAGAGAGATACTGCCACCCCTGTGCATCCATGAGCAAATAATTACCTGGTGCCACTGGAGTGTGCAGCAGTGGGCACTCCACATGCCTGTTAAAACGGCACGCATCACAGATATGTCGCTGATTCCTGAGTCATGAATGGCGGAGACCACATCAGGTGCTTGGCGGATCGCACAGATGTCGCCGAGTCCTGAGTCATGATTGGCGGAGACCACGTCATCTTCTCCACGGCCCGGCAGATCTCACACATGTCGCTGAGTCATCAAAGGCAGAGACCACATCAGCTTTTGGGGCCGCTAAGCCTGTAGAAGTTATATTCGTACCACGTGGTGGTAGGCCCCTGATGGCCATATGAGCTTCAGGTGGCACTAAACCTGTGCATCTGAAGTCCGCGCCAAGGGGGTGGTAGGCCCCTGAGGGCTATACAGATTAGGGTGCGAGTAACCTTCTGCGGAAGTTTTGAAAGACTCTTTATGGTTGAGACACGTGGAGCGTCCGGCTTCTAGTCAGCATGGTCACATGGCCTGTGCCGCATGTGCCGGACGGGTGTGGTGTGTGTGCAAACCTGCCCTCAGGGAGTGGGCGGGAGATGTGCAGAACTAGACCACTGCCCTGCACACCAACAGCGAGTACGCCTGTGACAGGTAGCTATCTGGGGCCATCGTCGGCAGGTAATCTGAGTGGCGTGGCGTACGACGGAACAGGGCAGGGATAGCTACAATGGCGCGGACGGCTCGTAGTAGTGCATCTGTGAGTGGAGTGGAGTAGATGGGCCGCAGTTGTCCCTCTGCGAGCCTGGGTGCGTACAGTTCATAACTCACACTACCTAAGTATTGAAAAATAATTTTGTGATTCAGTCCGTCAGCTGGCATTTGTCTGAGGTATACATATCGGAGTTCTTTCTGTGATAGATACCCCTTTGACGCTGCCTCTACCCACATCAGCAGGTAACGCACCCTCTTCCCACATTACCATCATACCCCCAAGAACCTTCTTGGGCCCGGAAGGCTCCCTGTGTGGTTGGACAAAGAAGAGTCTTAGACATGTATAGATTTACATATAAAAAAAATTATTTAAAGAAAAGAACAACCAATAAGACTGAAGGGAGTCTGGTGCTGTGGTCGCTGGCACCAAGTTGTGGTGACTGCCATTCAGGATTCAGGACACAGTTACACGGTAAACAGACATAATATCGAATTCAAAATATCGACAGGACAGAATATCGAGTTTTTAATATAGAATGGACAGAATATCAAATTGCCAAAATATAGTGGTGAAGAATATCGAAAATCAGGTAAGAAATAAAATATCGATTTAAATAATATAGAAGTAAGTAATATCGACAGTCATAATATAGTTGTTAAAAATATCGAATTTTTTTATAGTGTTTTAAGTGTTAGTATATGTGTTAAAAGTATGTATAAATTTTGGAATGTATGTTTGAATATTTTTAAAGTAATGAATTTTATGTTATTTAATTTTTGTGTAATTTAATTCCGTAGCGGGTTGTGGGTTTATAGGGGATTAGGGTGGGAAGTAATTTAATTATAGTACATTAAATAAACATTTGTAGGAATTATTATTATTTTTAAATTAATTTTGCGTTTTACTTCTGTAGCGGGTTGTGGGTTTATAGGGGAATAGGGTGGGAAGTAATTTAATTGTTATTAGGTAATTATGAATTGGTATTGAAAATTAATTGGTTGTTGAATAATTATTAATAGGTAAATAATTTGTATTAATTGGTAATTAATTAGTATTAATTGTTTAATTGATAATTATGTTAATTGTATTAATTATTATTTGTAGCGGGTTGTGGGTTTATAGGGGAATATGGTGGGAATTAATTTAATTGTAAATAGTTAATTATTGAAATAAATTTTGTATATTGCTAATTAATTTACTCTTAATTAATTATTAATTGGTATTAATTTTATTTTTTAAATTTGCAATTGAAAATTAATTGGTTGTTAATTAATTATTAATAGGTTATTAATTCAAAAACTATTGGTATTTATAATAAAGTAATTATTAAATATTGTTTGATTGGTAATTAATTTTAATATTTTTATTTGGTATTAATAATTTAGGTTTTTTTAATAAAATATTAAGGGCCATATGTAGGTGGGCTAATACCGGTCGGTAACGGCGGAAAAATCGGTAAATTTTCCATTACCGACCGGTATTTAGCTCGTTGAGATGTAGGAGGCTGGATTGAAGGATTCGGTAATTTACCGATTCGGTATTTTAAGAAATCGGTACAATACCGAATCGGTAAATTACCGAATCCTTAAATCCTATGTAGGGAGCACTCAAGTGAGTGCATTTTTGGTTTAAGGATTCGTTATTTACCACCAACTACTAGTTGATGGTAAATACCGAATAACTTTTCAAAAGCAATTTTGTGCTTTTTTAAAAGTGCCATGTGGCAGACATACATACCCTTAGGGCATGTATGTGCGCCACATGTGCACACATGCACGATTCAGGGGTGCAACAGGGTGTCAATGTGACACCCTGCCACACTTGAATATGCTCCCCCTATTACCGATTCGGTATTTACCGAATCGCTAATAGTGAATGGCTTCCCATTCATTCCTATGGGCCTCCAGGCCCATAGGAATGAATGGGAAGGTATGCCTTATTACCGATTCGGTAAATACCGAATCGGTAATAACGAATATTACCGATTCAGTAAAATTTACCGATTTTTTACCTACATTCTATTTACCGATTCTTAAATACCGGTAAAATTCGGTATTTAGGAATCGGTAAATAGAAATTACCTACATATGGCCCTAAATTATTATTTTCCCTACTATTGCACTCACTGGAGTGGGAATAGTAATTTTTACCCCTACGCTATCCAACGCTTTCCCTACTATTGCACTCACTGGAGTGGGAATAATAATTTTTACCCCTACGGTATCCAACGCTTACCCTAGAGTTGCACTCACTGGAGTGGGAATAGTAAATTTTACCCTCCCGCTATCCAACGCTTTCCCTACTGTTGCACTCTTTGGAGTGGGAATAGTAATTTTAACACTCCCGCTATCCAACGCTTTCCCTACTGTTGCACTCTCTGGAGTGGGAATAGTAATCTTTACCGCTACGCTATCCAACACTTACCCTACAGTTGCACTCACTGGAGTGGGAATAGTAATTTTTACCCCTACGCTATCCAACGCTTTCCCTACTGTTGCACTCTTTGGAGTGGGAATAGTAATTTTTACCCCTACGCTATCCAACGCTTTCCCTACTGTTGCACTCTCTGGAGTGGGAATAGTCATTTTTACCCCTACGCTATCCAACGCTTTCCCTACTGTTGCACTCTTTGGAGTGGGAATAGTCATTTTTACCCCTACGCCATCTGACGTTTTCCCTACTGTTGCACTCACTGGAGTGGGAATAGTAAATTTTGCCCTCCCACTATCCAACACTTTCCCTACTGTTGCACTCTTTGGAGTGGGAGTAGTAATTTTTACCCCTACGCTATCCAATGCTTTCCCTACTGTTGAACTCACTGGAGTGGGAATAGTAAATTTTACCCTCCCGCTATCCAACGCTTTCCCTACTGTTGCACTCACTGGAGTGTGAATATTAATTTTTACCCCTACGCTATCCAATGCTTTCCCTATTATTGCACTGTCTGGAGTGGGAATACTAATTTTTACCCTCCCGCTATCCAACGCTTTCCCTACTGTTGCACTCTCTGGAGTGGGAATAGTAATTTTTACCCTCCCGCTATCCAACGTTTTCCCTACTATTGCACTTACTTGAGTGGTAATAGTAAATTTTACCCGCCCGCTATCCTACGCAAAAAATATTGCATTTTTTAAATTAATATTACGTTAATATATATGTAATATTATTTTTTTTTACTTACATTAATTATTTATAAATTTTAAAGTAATTTAAGTATTTTTAAGTATGTTTCAGTTAATTACATGTTTTATTTTATTAATTTTACATTAATTTTAAGACATTTACAATAATTCGATATTGTGACTGACTATATTTTTTACAACGATATTTAGGATTCTATATTTTTGTACTTACCTTTTTGGAGATAGGGCTTCGATATTTTGGCATTCTATATTTTTACTTCGATATTTTGGCAATTCGATGTTCTTCTTCTCGATATTTCGTCAGTGATCCAGTTACACATGTGGGATTGGTTTGTGTTAAAGAGGGTTAGTAGCACGACGTGCTGTTGGCCTTGCATATGGAAATATGCCTCACTGATCAGAGGGAGTCTGGTGCTGTGGTCGCTGCCACGGACTTGGGGTGACTGCCATTCAGGACTCAGGACACAGTTACATATGTGGGATCGACTTGTGTTGAACAGGGTTAGTGGTAGTACATCTACATTCCTAGTTTGAATTTTATAATGAGTACGTCTGCAATAAATATAAACATAGTTGGGATTTTCACCAGAAACTGCTTTAAACTTTGTTATTTCTTTTTCAAACTTCAGAACAGTATTATCTTCCATTTGTTGATCAACACCTAGACATATCCAACTGTTATTTTCTGTACACTTCTCTTGACTAGCAAAGAAACGTAAGTCTATATCATCATATATTTGTTGTATAACATTTATATCAAAACTCAATTTCGTGCCGCAGGAAAACCTAGACTTCTCCAAATGGGTCCTGTTGACTTCGAATATAAACTTGCAGATGTCTATCGATCCGAACATTGGTAGGATCCAATTTCTTCAAACCGAAGCTGTACATTTTTTTCCTAATTGTCTTCTCCCGTGAAATTTCTTCCCACATTTCTTTCAATTCTGTCTTCTCCGAGTTGGTACTATATGACGTGACATAGTGAGAAACATCAATTGAGTTATGTGCATCATATTGTATGTCCATATTTGAATTTCACATCTTCAAAATCTCTGTATTGTAATCATTATTGTACTTCGATGCTTCTGTTCTTTTTAAATGATAAGTATTTTTGGGTGATTTTCGAGTGATGGTATGTCTCATTGCTGACATAAAACTGTTCACTCTTCCTTTGGAAATTACTGGACGTGGAAAGGGAAAATCGACAGTTTGTGTAAAGTTTATCTTATGCGTTATCTTTTCGTCGGCAATACTTTCCACATTGATGACTTCGATATGCAAATACACCACACTAATCGAACGGAGTCTGGTGCTGTGGTTGCTGGCAAGAAGTTGGGGTCACTGCCATTCAGGATTCAGGACACAGTTCCACATGTGGGACTGGCTTGTGTTGAAGACGGTTAGTGGTACCATTTGTCGCCGGTCGCCCACAGTGTAGGGCAGAGGTAGCGGTGAGCTACGGTCCACAGCCACATGCATACGTTGGGGACCCAAACAAACCTTGCATAGTACCGGTTCCGTGGCACCACGTGTCGCCGGTCTTCTATGTGGAAATACCCCTCGGTGATCGAAGGGAGTCTTGTGCTGTGGTCGCTGCCATTGAGGACTTGGGGCACAGTTACACATGTGGGATCGGCTTGTGTTGAACAGGGTTAGTTGGCACCACGTGTCGCCGGTCTTCCACAGTGTAGGACGGAGGCAGCGGTCAGCAAAGGCCCACAGGCAGGCGACATTGACTTGAGCTGCACAGATTGCGAGTATTTGGTTTTCTTAACCCATTATAGTCTCTTACACAATTTGCGTCGCTACTAATGTTGAATTGTGAACCATGTAACTCCAGTGTAGGGTGGAGGCAGCAGTCAGGATGGGCGCACAGCCACTTGGCATTGAGTTGAGCTGCACAGTTAGTGGCACCTGGAGTACTCCGTGTGTGCGCACCCTGCGATGAGATGTGGTCCCGGCGGGCCGCACTGAGAGCAATGTGTTTTGTCTAATGAAGTCTACGTTGATAAGGTCACGTGGAGATGACTTATGGTGCAGTGAGTTAGTAGCACCTGGAGCACACAGTGTGTGTGCAGCCTGCGATCATGCGTGGTCCATGCGGGCCGCACTGGGAGCAACGTGTCTTGCGAACTGGACTGCGACATCTACAATTGCCACTGCATCCGAATTGTGATTTGTGCTGTCTGTAGTGTAGATCGAAGGCACTAGTTGGTACAGACATAAGTCTGCGGTGCTGGGTTTGCAGGGGCCCCCTGTCGAGGAGGCCCGCGGTTATGGCGGCTGCCACGTGCCAGGGTGAGGGCTGCCGTTCTGACAGACTCGTTGGTCTTCCCACAAGTGAACCACGCCTAGGGCCTGGTCTATTTATCCATACTCCTACGCTGGAGTGGCGTACGTTGGAGCAGAGCACTCCGCTTCTGCTTCCAGGGGGGGAACAACACAGCTACATGACCGAGATCTTCCACACTGCCTGAGGTAACATGGTTGTGTCCACTGTGCATTACACTACAAGTATCAATAGTATATCTCCACATGGAGAAGTTTGTGCTTTGCATAGTGAGGTCTGTGCAGTACATGAGCGTTACACTTGGCATTCTGTGCTTTATCAGTGATGGGTGACTTGCCTATAGTTGGTTGCTCATCTCCCAACATTCAGCTATTGTGTGGCTGAGGGGCATGGCGTTTAGAAAGGTCCGTTCTGTTTTGTGCTGCCTCGATAGTCGACCTCCTTACGCCAGTTAAAGGTTGATGTTAATTTGTTGCTGCTAACTCGGCTTATCGCCTGCTTTTTGGAACGCATTGCCGATTTGGCTGGTCGTTGAAAATATGGGGAAGTGGTGTTTTCGTGTTTTTTTTTGCTCGGGAATGCCTACTGTGCATTTCATTAGCGTTTGATGTGGCTCTTGTTTGTGGCGATTTTGTTGGTGTAAGGTATTGATGGAAGAGTGGTGAGATTTGCAGTTTTCACCAAGTTGAGAATGGGATGATAATTTAAAAAACATAGAAAAAAAGATAGGTTTAATGAACGTTATAAAAAGAAATTAGCATTTAAAAAACCTTTGAAATTCACTGAAAAAACCATAGGTTTCAGGCACGTTATAGTTAAAATTTAGCATTTAAAAAACCTTAGAAATTCACTGAAAAAAAACATAGGTTTCAGGGACGTTATAGTTAGGAATTAGCATTTAAAAAACCTTAGAAATTCACTGAAAAAACCATAGGTTTCAGGGACGTTATAGTTAGTTGGACATTTGACATATAAAACCAGAGAAATTTGCCTGTTATAGTTAGTTGAGCTAACTATAACTCGCGCCCCTGCAATGCACTGCTGATGACGGCACATATTACATCACTCATGACATGGTCAGTGACATCACTGATGACGTCACTGATGGCATCTCAAATTACATCACTGGTGACATCATCCACGTGAAAATCAGATGTACCTGATCAGACCCTAATATACCACTTGATACACCCAGTCTAAAATACAGACTATAATTTTCGTAACTGTGAACACACCAATACCAATTAGTGCATATCCACTCTAATTTGTAGGTCTACACACATCCATTCATTCACCTATACACTCACTTATACATACAGTCAGCCATCAATACAGCATTATCGTATCCAGACACATACCTATACAGACACTCACACACTGCCTCTCATTCATAGTTATTCACACACCTAGTCAGTAATGGAAATAATCAATAACACTTTCATTTACTCACCTGTACAGTGATACACATACCACGTCACTTATTTAAACATATACTAGCCCATACTTACACTCTAATACAATAACTAATACAAGGACACACTGATCCATACAGGCACTCTCACAATCACTCTCACATATAGTCATTTATACAGTCCAACACTCATATATACTGCCTTTCACATATGAAGTTACTCACATGTACCACTGAGGGATCCATTCACTCACCGAGACACTCATACACACACTCACTCAGCCATACAGACCTTCACAGATACAGACTTTAACACATATACCTAGTGAATTAGTCACTCACACATCTATGCAGAGAGTCACACCCCCAACCCATCCACGCAGACACTCAGGTATTCATACAGATACTCAGACAAGCAATGAATAGCTCATATAGATCCTCATTTAGTTGCTAACCAAACCATGGAACTGCTTACACACCAACTAACAACCTAAACTGTGTGAATGTCTATATCAGTCGCTAACACATGCATTAAGCAAGACTCCTACTTAATCATCCATCCTGAATCTTATACACTCATTCATTCTTCAATACACCTTGGCATATATATATTTATAAAAACATATTTAAACTTTACAGAAACACACATTCACTGGATGATGTCATCAGTGATGTCATCAGTGATGTCACTGACCATGTCATGAGTGATGTAATATGTGACGTCATTGGTAGTGCATTGCAGGGGCTCGAGTTATAGTTAGCTCAACTAACTATAACAGGCGAATTTCTCTGGTTTTATATGAGTCAAATGTCCAACTAACTATAACGTCCCTGAAACCTATGGTTTTTTCAGTGAATATATATATATATTTTACACCTAGCTCCGGTTATGGGACATGTTCGGCTGATTCGCGGGCGGTCCGAGTTGGGCATACCGGAAGCCCAATAAATATATTCACTCCGTTCTGCTCCTCCAACAGATGTACTCGGACACTCCATGTGTGCTAATGAGCCATTTAATAGCAAAAAACAACGCGTTTCAGCTTGCGCCTTGATCACGTTTTAAAGTTACAGCAAAACAGTGTCTAGTTTTTACCCAATGACTAACATAAACATAGGACTACCACCACACAGTGAGGCATTTTTGTTGCGAATTGGCATCCATTTTGGAAGTACTTGCTCCGTATACAGATTACATTAAGGTTTTCATAAAATCAAATGAGTACAAAAATAATTCGACTTCTAATTCATGTTGCATGAAATGACATTTACAATTTATAAAACAGTATTGCCCGTTTGAGTAACGATCGAAAATGTGGAAATATATTAAGCAAAATTTGAGCTTAATGACAATCAGTGTATGTCAATCAAACACCCATCAATGAAATGGGAAAGATGGATTAGACTCCAGAAAATACATGTTAGCCATTGATTATTAGAAATGTGGAAGCAGATTTACAATAAACTAGCGCAGCGCGGTGCAGCAAGTAATTTTGCTGCGCGGCGCTGCATTAGTTTTGAAGCACAGGCATGCAACAATATGTTGCATCTCTGTGCTTGCCCCAGCGCTGGCGCACAAACTGCTGCCATGCGCCGACGCAGACACCCTTGCACCATGGTTCATGGGGATGATTGTTCATGTGCAGGAAGGGTTCCCTTTATGCACATAAACCATCAGAAATGGCATTGTGCAACTTCTGTGTGTGCTGCATTTGCACACATAGAACTTGTAAAACGTCATTGATTTAAAGGATTGCACATGTACAAGAAGGCACACCTTCCTGTACATAAACAATCACCAGAGGTGATTTCCTCTTTCTATGCAGCATGCATGGACAAAGGAAAACAACGAGGAGAAATGAATACATTTCTCCTCTTTGCCCCTCTACGCCTCTCCTGGGAAAGGCGTAGCATTCAGATGCATTTCCAGGTTTATGATTTCTTGTAATTCTGGAAATTTGTCTGGTTCCATAAGTGTTGCGTGGGAACACCCACAGCAACACCCATGGAACACCTCTTTCACGCAAAGTGCTGCATGTAAGGGGGCCGTATTTACAAGGACAGGAAAAGCCATGCAGCGTGGCTCTTCCTGTCCTTGTAAATATGGGGCAGAAAAATGCGCTGCCGGTGTGTCACAAGAAGTAATGCACTGGCAGCGCATGGGGCTTGTAAATGAGCCCCGTGGTTTCTGGTTGGCAGAGGTATGCACCCTGTACCAAGCAGGAACCACCACTTTATTCAGGGTAACCTAGATACACAGTAAAAAATAACTTGTGCTCACCCTCTGGTAGCTTGGCACCGAGCAGTCAGGCATATCTGAAGAGGCAATGTGTAAAGCATTTGTGTAACACACACAGTAACACAATGAAAACTCCACAAGAATATTCCAAACAGTTTTAGATATATAGAATAATATATTCCGAACAAAAGACGATCAAAAACACAAAGATTTAATAAGGACAAGTTGAGATATGAATTCTAAAAAAATAAGTGTAAAAATAGTCCCTAGAAGCAAATAGCACTTTAGGAGGTTAGTTGAGGTCACACTGGACAGGGGCAAAGTGAACAGTTCAACTGGACCACGATGGAGAACAGGCTGGGTACAGAACGAACGCAGGGCCGCGGAACAGAATACTTTGATCCTGATTTCAAACACGAGATGCATGTCGATGCGTTGATGTCACTCCTGCAGTCGAGGGGAGCTGTTGATTTCACACAAGCATTGATGGCCATGCATTGGTTTCTGGAGACGCTTGTCAAAGCCACGATAAATTGATTCCAAATCAAATGCACTGGATTTTTCCACGCTTACCATAGAGATGCGTTGATCTCCCTTCAGTGGAGGCGGCAATGCAGTGGTTGACACAGTGGTTCTGGTGAAGCTGCCCCAAGTGCAATGCACTGATTCTGCTCCTAGCAAAATCAATCAATCAGGGTATTGTAAGTGCGCTACTCACCAGTGAGGGTCTCAAGGCGCTTGGGTGGGTCAGCAGACACGCTGAGCCAAAGAGCCAGGTCTCGAGGGTCTTCCTAAAGGTGTTCAGGGAGGGGGCGCATCTGATGTCTGCCGGTAGCTCGTTCCAAGTCTTGGCTGCAGTGTGGGAGAAGTTTCTTCCCCCTGCTATGGCTCTGTGGATGCACGGGGTTTCGGCCAGTGCGAGTTTGGTGGAGTGGAGGTTTCTTTTGGACACGTGGAAGTTGATTCTGTCATTGAGGTATTTTGGTCCGTTGTTGTGTAGGCGAGTCTTTTCTCTATGGAAACCAGTGGAGTCTTCATAGGTGTTGGCTGATGTGTTCATGCCGGGGGATGTCTAGGATGAGTCTGGCGGTGAAGTTCTGTATTGTTCAGAGTTTGCGGAGTAGGGACCTGTTGATGCCGGCGTAGAGTGCGCTTCCATAGTCCAGTCTGCTGGTGATGAGTGCATGGTGATGAGTGCATGGGTGACTGTCTTCCTTGATTCCTGGGGATCCATTTGAAGGTCTTGCAGAGGATACATACTGTGTTGAAGAAGCTGGAGGTGAAAGCGTTGATCTGTCGGTTCATGGTGAGTGATGAGTTGAGTACGATGCCAAGGTTTTTGGCGTGGTCTGAGGGGGTAGGTGGGCTTCCAAGGGCGGTCAGCCACCAGGTGTTGTCCCATGACGAGGGGGTGGTTCCGAGAATGAGGGCTTTGTCTTCTCGGTGTTGAGCTTCAGGCAGCTGTTGGTCATCCAGATTGCGACATCTTGCATTCCTTTCTGGAAGTTGAGTTTGGCGTTGGTGGGGTCTGTGGTGAGGGAGAGGATGAGCTGGGTGTCATCTGTCTGGGATACGATGTTGAGGCCATGTTGTCGGACGATGGCAGCAAGGGGGGGGCCATGTAGATGTCGAAGAGGGTCGAGCTCAGGGGTGACCCTTGTGGGACTCTGTTGATTTTCGTGGAATCGGAGAGGAAAGGTGACAGTCTGATCCTTTGGCTTCTTCCGATGAGGAAAGATCGGATCCAGTCTAGAGCTGTTCCTTGTATACTGGCGTCGTGTAGTCTTGTGAGTAGTGTGCGGTGGGTAACGGTGTCGAAGGCTGCTGATAGGTCGAGCAGGATGAGGGCTGCAGAGTAGCCTTGGTCCAGGAGGGTGCGGATGTCGTCTTTGGCAGCGGGTAGGGCGGTCTCGGTGCTGTGGTTGCTTCGGAATCCGGATTGGGAGTTGAGGATGGCGTTTCTTCGATATATCGTCTCAATTCTCTGACTGTCTTCTATGCTACTATGGCTGCGAAGGGGAGGAGAAAAATGGGCCAGTAGTTCTTGAGGTCAGTGGGGTCAGCCGTGGACTTCTTGAGCAGGGGCCTTACTTCTGCACGTTTCCAGTCATCTGGGAAGGTGCCTATTTTGAAGGTGGTGTTGATGGTGTGCTGTATTTTGGGTGCGATGGCGGCTGCGGCACTGTGGTAGATGTGGGGAGGGCAAGGGTCAGTGCTTTTTATGGTCGAGGTGTTGTCTTTGGTCGTGATCAGTGTCCAGTTGGAGATGGTGGGATGGCTGGTGTCTCTAGGGTGCAGGCGTCTAGCTGTGGCCTCTGGTGGATGGTCAAAGAAGTTGTCGTAGAGGTTTCGTACTACAGGGAGGTAGAAAGGTTTGTCAAGGAATTTGGGCTGAGCTGTGGTATTCCTAGCCTCTGGAAGCCCAGGACAATCCACAAACTGATCAGGACCAGGGACACTACAGAACCACTGAGCAACCTGCCACTGGCAACAGCCACGCATGTGTGGGGAAATGTATCCTCCCCAATTCTGACCAACAGACACAAGGACATTGCATGAATGACTGTGAAGGGGGGTCTGCCAGTGAGGTCATTCATGCACAGCAGAGGCCTGTGCCCACACAGGAACTGCCCAAGAGGATGCCCTGCAGAGGAATCTGCACACCATCTTTTCTGGGCCTGCCCCTTTGCCCTATACGACAAGAGCTGGAAGCCCACATCCCCTACAAGAACATAACGGACCAGTCCATGCTGTATGGGCTGTTTCCAGGAACACACACTGAGGGAGCTACCCAGAGGTGCTGGAGACTCCTCTGTTGTGTGAAGGACATCCTCCTGTACACCAAGACCCGCCTGGTGACCAATGGTGAGGTGGTAAACAGAGAAGCGTGCCGCAGGATGGTGCTCAGCCTGCTAAGAGACAATGCAGGCATGGACAAGAAGGAAAGTGAGGAACCCTTGGAGCACCTTTGAATGGGAAGGTAGAGCCCAGCTTCCTACAGCAGAGTCAGAGAACTACAAGCAGCATGGCAGAACAAGAGAAAAGCAGTCCAGCAAGGAGTGCTGTAAGCAGCACACTGACTCTATTAATTATTGTGAGACCCTATTTGTAGGGTTATGGCCGTCAGCCAGCTTTGATTGTGTTGCTGCTGGTCACCCGATCCGGTGAAGCAGCTGGTGAAGTCTCCCGCGTGTCAAAACCCATCGGTGTTGAAAGGGCAAACCCACCACAATGCCCACAGAAAGCCCCCTGATGCAGAGTAAGGCAATGCAGCGACTTGTGTGCGTTGCCTTACACCATATCAACTAGACCATGAAAAGCCATGCAAAATGGCTTTGCGTGGCCTCGTAGATATGGGTCTTCACTATGCGCAGCCAGGGCGTCCTAGTAAGTGATGCATTGGCAGCACACAGAGCTTGTAAATAATCCCATTAGTTTATAGGCCCTGGGCACATTTAGTGACAATTTACTAGGGATTTACACATACATTAAGTATGCCAATTGGCTTTAAGCCAATTCTGCCATGTTTTATGGAAGGGGCACAAGCCCTTTGGCACTGGTTAGCAGCGGTAAAGTGCAGAGAGTCCTAAACGCAACAAAAAGGAATTCCGGTAGGTTGGGAAGTTAATTAAGTAATTATCAATGATAAATGATAAATGTATTATTAATGTTTAATAAAATATTTAATTTATTGAAAATTGTTTATAGGTTACTTATTATGTTAACTGTGTTATGTTTGTTAAGTTTAATTATTTTTTAAATTGTATTTTGCTATGTTTGCGAGAGTATATCGTTGGGATTTCATTAAATGATCAATTAAAAAAATAATTATTGAAAATGTAATAAATATTACAATTATTATTATTATTATTATTTTATAATTCCTGATTCGCCTCAGACCACAGTGAGCATACTAGCCACCCATACTGTTGCACATTATTAGAAAAGCATAGGCTGGTTACGGGAAAGCTAGCGGGACAAAGAAGATAAACACCTCCGCCTACCGGTACTTTAGTGGACAAGAAGGACACTGACCCAAAGAAAAGGGGAGCAGTCACACTCCCATGTAATCCAGGTTACCCTGGCAACTGTAAATGTTGGCAATGGAGGAAACGAGGATGCCAAATGCAGTCAGGAGAGATCCAAAGAGGCATAATCATAGGAACAGCGACTTAAAAAAAAAAGAGAGAGTATCATCCAGACTCGTCTGACTGGGCATTAGACATTCTTCCTCCTACTCTGGGTAAGGGTCAGATCTAGCTTGGACACTGAGATCACCGAGTACAGCCACTCAACATGCATAGGAGGTGCGCTTTCTACCAATTTTTTACATATCTCCCTGCTGGCCAACAGTACAGCATAGAAGAGGAAAGACCTGGTCAAGGCTATAACCTCACTAGCTATTCCAAAAACAAGCATTGGCATAGCCAATAGGTCTCGCCTTTGGGACCTTATAAGTATTTAGTTAAGAAGCAGGTCCCAAAGGCGAGACCTATTGGCTATGCCAATGCTTGTTATTTATATATCTGTGGTTGAGTATAGTGCGAATAAGGCCCATACAGTGGAAGAGCGCTTTGCATTAGCTTTACGTCTGGTAAACATAGTGCACTGGATAACAGCCACATTTGATACATGTACTGAGCAAGGCCTGCAATATGTTACAAGGTGTATATTTCTTTTGAAACCTATGCTTACAGTGGCATGCATGTGTGCTCGATTTATTGAAAGTGTGAGTTAAGAGTAGACTTTTAAAACATTCCTCAATCATGCCCATAAAACAGCAAAAAACGCTTTCTTCACACTGACCTGTGTGACCAATCCTTCAGCATAACCACTGGTGCCCGAAGCTCTGCTGAGAAACCTGCGGTCAGTGTGGTGCAGATCGGAGCTTCCGAATCCCCTCTACTTCCACAGACGGAGTGATTTCACAGTCACACGCGCACACACACATCACACGCTGGTGGGGCCCATAACACCAACATTCATCCTACCACTCTATCCGTGCCATGTATAAGGGGAAACACTTTTCGATACCTAACCAATCTGCATGTACCCTGAGGTCAATGGCATCAACTAGTTGCCATAGATCTGGTGAAACATCTTAGCACTCTATAAATTCAATAAACATGACAATAAAATAACCACCCGACACAGTAATTCAAACATAATATTGTTTATCTAAACTTGTAAGAAAAGCCAATTAAATGCAAGATCATTTCTTTCATATTTACCTATTGTGGCTAAAAGTCGTTTTCTAAGTCAGAACCGGTCCTCATCAAAATAGTTAAAGTTTCTAGCCGTCATGTAAAGTCACCGTCCTCTCCGTCAGCATCGGGACCTCTGATCATCAGTTCGGGAAGAAGTGGCGCTAGACCTCTCTAGTCTACTAATATTTATACCAAATTTACATTCCAAATGTTGCAATCATATCTTACAAAACAGTCGAATGGCAGAAATTATGTCGTCTTGGTACATTGGGATACAACGATAGTTTCTCTCACGCATTGATAGTCTCAAATAATGAATAGAAATTAGGAGTCCATAACTAATTTGTTACTTCTACGGATGTCTCTTTAGGGTAAAATGTATCTCATTCGTGGGACCATTATAAGTTCATCAGGTCAGTATTTGGATTGGCAACAATCTTCACGTTCAGGGGCATTTGGCATCTCTCCCGGATTTGTCGTCATGATCATGGCTTTTCAGTTCAATAGGAGGGCAAGGTCGCAGTCAGCGCGAAGCCTCCTGTCAAATTTTCCATCTACTCGAATGCAGGCTGCGGGTGGTAGCCATGTTATAGCAGGCCACAATGGTCAACTTAAGTAAAAGAAAACACAAAACATAATTACTGCACGGAAATGATTATACAGTGTTATTCCCCTGCTAATACCCTTATGTGTATGTATTTATCTAGCCATTTACGACATCAAAAGCCATTAATGCATATTAATTATAAGCGCAAAACACTATAACATCACATAAGCAACATCTATTCTGTCAATTTGCTCACCAACTTAGTCCACTTATTATTTTAGCCATGCAATAGCATTCCCACGTGTAATTCTTCTGTTAATAAGGTTGGTTAGACAAGACTCGACAAATCTTTAGTAATTATTAATTAATCAGTAGTACTTTTAATAATAACATACGAAAATGAAACAGATATTTGGGTTTAAAGTAAAAACCCTGCTCCATCAATCCCCCCTTTGGTGATATCTAATCACCACAAAAATCAAAAACCCGAAAAAAATTCAATTTTAATTTCCCCTTTTGGAAAAAATTCAAAATATCTTCTTGTTCATTTTTCAAACCCTTGTTTCCATATCATCTTCTCTCTTCGTTTCTATATACATGCTTTCCCTCAATTCTTCTAATTCTATTTCTTGTGGATCTCTTTCTGGTTTCTTTTGTCTCTTTTTAACATTTTCTCGTGTAATTTTCTTTTTATTTCTTCTGTATCTACAACACATACACCCTAATCTAAGAATTAATAATGCAACAATTACACACGTTAATGGAAATAATATCTTACCAAAAATGGTACTATCTATTTTAACTACAAAATTCTTAATAGCAATCATCTTATTAGCCATTTTAGTCCAGATACTTTCGGCTTCCAGTGGTACTAATTCTTCATGCAAATCAGTAATATTTTTTATATAGACCTTTAGATCTTTGCTTTCGTCAGGAATGTAAGTGCAACAATGTTGAACTTTCAGAATTCCACAGACTCCACCATCTTTTGCCAATAGAATTTCAAGGGCAAGTCGATTTTGCATCGCCATAGCGCGTAAAGCAACCATTTCAGTATTTACCAAAAGAAAGCCTCCAGCGGTGCTTGTTGACAAGCGATCCACCACTGTTGACAGCTTCCGAATGCCAAATGCATTCAATGAAATTCCCACTGCTGGAATTAAAGCTCCAAAAATATCTCCTACAATTTCTGTCCATGTTTCTCTTCTATAGCGTGTTAATGGATTAGTATGTTCAGCATTTTCTACTCTATCCATATGAAAAATCTTTGGAAAGACCAGGCTAACATAACATGTGCCAAACCAATGGTCAGGCAACCTGTAATTAGCCTTGTTCCCACAAATATAATACACTCCCGGAAAAACTGGATCTTCTCCTCCTCTAAATCCCCATCCGGTTGCAATAAAGTATGTATCATGGCACTCACTAGTCCCTATGAAATAATAATCATACAGGGATCTCTTCCTGGTAATGCATAATTTGCTTTTTCTGTGGTGCATCTATAGCCATAGTTGGACTGGCTCCATTTTTCAATTCCGTTTCTTTCTCAATATCCCACATTGTTTCACTCATTTTATGCCCTTCTGCTTTCTTGTGCATGTTCAACCTTCTTCTCTCAACCATGTCTAGAACATTTTTCTCTTCTTCTTTCAAACTGCAAGTTAAATTGTTTCTAAAAACATATTCTAATGTTAATTCTCTAGTTTCTAAAAAAATCTCACCTAAAGTGTTAGCTTCTTTAGCAGGATTCAGTTCTTTATTCATAGGCAGTTGCCCAAGAATATTATCTACATTAGACATATTATAATCTAATTTCCCTAACTGATAAAATATACTAATCAACACACTACATGAAATTCCATACGTAGCCGGAAGATGATGATAAGTCACTCCTTCCGAAACAGAGGCAGGTAATTGCATACAGACGTAGCAATCCCTTACATCCATTGTCCTAACGTATTCATACAATAATTTTGAAAATACATTGCTAGAAAAATCATCAATTGACCTATCCTTATGTATATGTACATTACTAGTTCTAGTTGGAACTATCTTCTGTGAACTCTTCCCTATATTAGTCCTGTTCTCGGTATGTCCTTCTAAAGTGTCTATAGTTACTCTAAAAGAAATCAGTAGAGCAAGCACGCTCCAAAGCAGCATTAATAATCCTGTACAGCAGCAGCACATCTTGCACCATCTTTTCATGAAGGTACATCTACTTTGATTAGTGTCAGTGTTAGCCATCTTGTTAATTTGACCGTGTCTTTTGACTTAGCCTCTTCTACTCCACTACCGAACTTTAGGGCAGAAAGTACCCAACAGATTATTACAATCTACTAGTTTTAATTTTACTTCTTTTCCTTTCTTCTCCAAATGATTTATTTGGATTTATTCAATTTGGATTTTCATCATTTTTCACTGTTTCTTAATCATCATCAAACTGTATTAGGTCCTGAACATCCGTTTCTTCTCCAATGTTGGACAAGATAACTCTCAGGATTCCCACTGCTTCTTCCTAATCAACCACTTTCAGTAAAGCCTCCTCTGGACTTCCTTGACTGTCTGCCTCTTCTCCTTGTTCAGGCAGTGCCACATACATCCATTCTGGTGACTTATACTTCTGGTTTGGTTTTCGGATTCTTTTAGTTCCTTCAGATATCTTTGTTTCCTCTTCTTTCGTTGGGTTTTGACTTGACACTTCGTTCACTTGTTCAGCTTTCGAAGAGTTAACTCGTGTCAGTCGATACCTCAGTCTCTTTATCTTGTTGGGCCAAAGATCTCCTTTAGCATTTCTCTTTTGCCTTCCTTCTTTATTGTTTCTTTCTCCAATCCAAGTTCTCTTTCTCAGAACTGGTCCTCCATGTATCTCATTTTCACTTTCATCAGATTCTGTCTCAGTTGCCTCTTGTTCATCAACAGTTTTCTCTTCTCTAACAACTTCTTTTTCTCCAACAGTCTCTTTTTCCACCAATTGAGAATTCCCTACTTCTGTCCCTCCTCGGGTCTCCGACACGCAATCTTCTTGCTGTCTACTTGTCCCTTCACCTAGCTTGCTGTTGATGTTCCCTACACCTCTTTGGGGTTTTTCCGCAATCTGTCCCTCTCTTTCTTTTTCTGTCCCTTCTTCTTCAAGAATTATCTCATGTGGAACTTGTCCAATTTCCTCATTTGATTCAGGTGTCACTTCTGTTGGAATGTTCTTTTCTTTTCTTTCTTTCTTTTTGTGTTTGTCACTGTTAGTTGGAACTTCAGGAACTTCTTCAGAATCTGGACTCGTCTCAGAAGTTTGCAATGTTCCTTTCAGAACTTCTTCTGGTGGGATGAAAATTTCTCTTGACTCACTTTCCCCCCTTTCAGGATTTTTTTTTCTTTTCACTGCCTCACTGTCTGCATCATCACTGGAATCTGATTCTTCAAAGTATTCTTTTCCAGTGCCGTCTCTTGGATTTGGAACTCTCAGTGTGTGACTTGCATGTATCCATTTTTTCACTCCAGCACACTTCACAGCAGTCGTTGTGGTCAGAATGACTTGTCTTGGCCTTCCCCACCTTGGAACCAGGCAATTCCTTCTTCTGTGGACTTTTATCCTTACCCAGTCCCCTGGGCTCAGATCATGGGCTGGTTTCTTTTCAAGTGTGGTGGCGTCTTCTCCAACCTGGTGAAACACAGAATGAACTGCGTCAGCCAGGCCTTTACAGTAATCCAAAATCATGTCATCAGTTATAGTCATCAGCTTGTTCACTGGTACAAATGCATGTCTCATAGCCCGTCCCATGATAATTTCATGTGGACTCAAACCTGTTGTTCTGTCTGGAGTAGACCTAATTGTCATCAGGACTAGAGGCAAGACATCAGGCCATTTCATTCCTGTGGCCAGGCACATTTTGCCAATTCTGTTTTTGATGGTACCATTCATTTGTTCAACCACACCAGAAGCCTCTGGTCGGTAAGCACAATGTAGCTTCTGCTGTACACTCAATGCTTCACAGATCAAACCCATGATTTCATTATAAAAATGTCCTCCTCTGTCTGATTCAATGGTCACTGGGAACCCATAACTTGGGATGAATTCTCTTAACAATAGCTTGGCCACTGTTATCCCATCATTTCTGCTTGTTGGATATGCCTCCACCCACCTGGAGAACAAACAGACCACCACCAGGACATACCTTAATCTATTGACTCGGGGCATTTCGATGAAGTCTATCTGCATTCTTGTGAAGGGTCCTCCCTCCATGCCTATTGTTCCTAGGCTCACCACTGTTCTCTTTCCAGGATTGAATTGCTGACATATCAGACATCTCTGACAGAGACTCTCTGCTATCAGCCTGCATTTTGGACTATACCAGGTCTGCTTAAAGGCCCTTATCATAGCATCCCTTCCCAAGTGTCCTTGGCCATGATACATCCTTGCCATTGTTGACAACATGCTATTGGGCATGACTGGTCTTCCATCCCTATAGACCCACACATGGTCTTTTTCCCTTGGTGCACAACCTGCTTTCACCCAATCTTTCATTTCCTCATCTCCTGCCTCATCCTGCAACTGCTTCACTTCCTCCCATGTTCCCACTGCATTAGTAAACATTAAGGAACAAGAAGACATTTCTCTTTCTTTACTCCGATTAATGGAATGATTATTCCTTGCACAGTATTGTGCTATGTCATTGGCAAATTTGTTCCCAACGGTGACGAAATCATCACCTTGACCATGAGCAGCACATTTTACAACTGCTAGTTCTTTAGGCAGCTGTATCGCCTCTAGCAATTTTCCAACCACTTCAGCATTCTTTATGGGAGTTTCACTTGAGGTCAGGAAACCTCTTTGTAGCCATAACTGGCCAAAATCATGGACAACTCCGAAGCCATACTGGCTGTCAGTCATTACAGTCACTCTCACATTTCTTCCAATCTTGCAAGCTTTCGTTAGTGCCACCAATTCTGCCACCTGAGCGGATTTAACTCCTTTCAAAGGTGATGCTTCCACAACTCCTGAAACTGTACACACAGCATATGCGGCACTCAGTGTTCCTTCATCCGTTCTCAAGCAAGATCCATCCACAAACAACACATGATCACTCTCAGGCAGTGGCAGATCTCTTATGTCTGGTCTTGGTTTTGTACAGTAATCAAGCACATCCAGGCAGTCATGATCAACTTCATTTCTCACTCCCACACATTCAGCATCAGGCAACAGTGTTGCTGGATTCACATTCACACATCTCTCAAGGCTCACATTCGTTGCACCAAGAATGACTTTCTCATATTTAGTCAGCCGACTATGAGACATGAACTGTGTCCGGCTCCTTGTTAAAAGGATTGCCACATCATGAGGTACGAATACCCGTACAGGATATCCCATTATGATTCCCTCACTTTGTCCCAGACTTCTGCATGTAGCAGCTACTGCTTTCAGGCAACCTGGTAAACCCACAGCTACTGGGTCAAGTGTTGATGAGAAGTATGCAATTGGCCTCCTCAGACGTCCATGTTTCTGGATTAACACTGAAAGTGCACATCCATTTCTTTCACTACAGTACAGCTCAAATTCTTTTTCATAATCTGGCATTCCTAGGGCAGGAGCTTCACATAGCCTGTTCTTTAACTCTTTAAATGCTGCCATTTCTTCTGGGTTTAATTCCAATGGGTTTTTCACCTCACTTTTGGTCAATTTAATCAATGGCTTGGCAATCAAGGAAAAGTTACTTACCCACTGACGACAGTAACCAACCATTCCCAGAAACATTCTTACTTCTCTTTGTGTCATTGGGGCTCTCATCCCTCTGATGATTTTAATCCTGTCAATGGTCACTTTTCTCAGGCCTTTCTCAATATTATGTCCCAGATACTGGACTTCTTTTTTGCAGATTGCAATTTGGCTGGGGATACCTTTAATCCTCCATCTGCCCCGTGATTCAGTAAAGCAATGGTGTCTACTTCACAGGCTTCACGTGTTTTTGATGCCACAAGCAGGTCATCAATGTATTGGACCAAAACTGAATTTTCAGGCATTGTTAGACTCTCCAGAGATTTCTTCAGCAATTGATTAAATATCGAAGGGCTCTCTGTATACCCTTGTGGAATTCGGCACCATGCCAAAATTCGCTCTCCAAATCTAAATGAAAAAATCAGCTGGCTGTCATGATGCAACGGGATTGAAAAGAAAGCATGGCACAAATCAATTACTGTATACCATTCTGCATCATGGGGAATCTGATACAAAATCACTGATGGATTTGGCACAATGGGACAGCATGACACAACAATCTTGTTAATTTTTCTCAAATCCTGTACTATTCTGAACTTTCCATTAGGTTTCTTCAGTCCCATTATTGGTGAATTACATGGGCTGCTCAATATTTCCCTTAACACCCCCTGCTGGATCATTTTCTCAATTATGGGTGTTATTCCTTCAATTATTTCAGGTGTCAGTCTGTATTGTGGGATGTTTGGGTAAACCACTCCTTCTTTTACAGTAATTTTTACTGGATCTACATTTCTCATCAGGCCCACATCTTCTCCAGTAAAATCCCAACCTGCTGCTTTCACTGTCTGTTTCAATTCTGGGGGTAATGCATCTGGATTAAACACAGCATATGTCCCCAAAGCCTCACTTTCCCTGTTATCTAGGGTCATTCTGTATAGGACATCCTCATCTGGTGTTTCAAAGGTTATTCCATCTGGAGTACAGAAAATAGTGCATCTTGCACAGCAGGTCCCTGCCTAGCAAGTTCACAGGACTAGTGTCACACACCACAAATCGGTGCATGTCTGAAAATTTCCCTATTCGAACCCTTACTGGTTCAGTAAGATGAGTTTTTATCTGTGTGTTAGACACACCAACTACTTGGATTGCTTCATCCGAGAGAGGAAGATTCTTTATATCAGCTGATATGACAGTTGATCTCGTAGCTCCTGTGTCAACTAGAAAAGTAACACTTTCACCATTGATTTTTCCATCTACAAAAGGTCCTGCCTGGTCTATTTCTAGAGTTGCGCCAAGTACGCTCTCTTCCTCCTCTCTTCGGCACCGTCAGAAGTCTCCCTCAGAATCACTTCCCTCATTCCTTAGCCAATATTGTGACACAGCGCTTGCGCGTTTTGGCTTGTTTACCTGCTCTTCATCGTAGAACCCCGAATCCTGGCTGTACTTCTTGGATCCTCTTCTTTGTGGCAAGGGTGGTTTTGGCACCTGATTCTGCTGCTTAACAGCCTTCTGCTGTTGCTGATGCTGACCACACCCCTCACTCTGCACCTGTGAATTCAGTGATGGATTGTCATCATTAGTAGACGGTGGATTCTTACACTCGGATTTCCAGTGCCCTAATTTTCCACAGTTGTGGCAGGGAAACTTTTTCTTTGCTTCCTCAATATTGCCTTTCCCTTTTCCAGTGCCAAATCTGGGTTTATTTCCTGGGTTATTTGCTTGTTCAACCAACTGTGCTTCCTGTCTTTCTGCAACTTTCACCTGTGCCCACATTGCCTTTTCTTTCAGTTTCCTTTGCTTTGCCTCAATCTCATCACTGAAGTATTTTTCATGTCTTAGGATCTCATCAATCTTTTTGCTCTGCCAGTCTACGGTATGCTGCCTTATCATTTCACTGATTTCAGGTCGCAAGATATATACAAATCTATATACAAAATGGCTCAGATCCTTGTCACCCAGATGTTCATCTCCACTGAACTGTTTGAAAGCCAGTATTAGTCTTTCATAGTAAGCATGGACTGATTCTTTCACTTCTTGATGTGTTCAATCTATTTTAACCCAGTCTGTTTCCTTGGAGGGTACCTTATTTTTCAAGAAGGCCATAACCTGCTCATACTTTTTCATGACCTCAGGATCTGGAGCTCCTGTCTTTGGATCTCTCGGGTATTCTTTAGTGGGCCAGTCTATGACTATCTTACATTCTGCCCACAGGTCTGTTGGTACAATTATATCAAACAGACTATTCAGGTCGATCCACAGCACTTTTGACAACTTCACAAATCTGTCAACCTGTCTATACCACTCGACGGGCTTCTCTCTTAGTCGAGGGAAATCATTTGTAAATGACAAAATATCTTGTCTGGTCCATGGGACATGTACGTACCCTCCTCCTGGAATCTCCCTCATGGGATAAGCTGTCACTGCTTTCTCCTTTTCTTTCATAGGGAATGTTGAGTAAGTTCTGTCTGCTGCATCTTCTCGTTTCCTATACCATCTATCTTTCCATCTCTCCACATCTCCCCATTTTCTCAGCAAAGCAATCATCTCCTTAATCTGCCCTGTCCGGCCTGCATTATTCAGAAACTCAATATCCTTATCTGTAAAATCCACTCGGTAAGGCTTTTGTAAAGCTTTTACCTTCTCCATGTCGATTCCCATTTCACTGGCTATTCCTTTCAACCTGTCATGTATGTTCTGTGCTGTCCATGTGATACTCTTACACAGGAACAGAATCTCCCCTTCCTGATAATTCTTCAGCGTTTCTGTAGGGATTGTTCCTACAATCAGCTCCTCCATTTCCATACGTAGCCTAGCTACATCAATTCCCTGGGATTCTTTTTCTTTCCTCTGCAAAGCCTTCAGCGAATCATTCAAATCTTCAGCAGTTATTCCCATAGATTTTTCTGCACTCCCTGGTTCTGTCACTCTTTGTGGTTCTAATATCGATCCTCTGTTCCCTTCCACACATCCAGAGTTCAAACCTGAGTTAGTCTGCACATTCAACTCTCCTCCACATATGGTATGTCTCCACTGATTTTCTCCTGTTCTCCACTGATTTTCTCCCGTTCTCATTTCTGCCTGCTCTGGAGGAACAATCAATCTATTGCCTACATATGGAACTGTCAAACCACCTTCACCAGTCCTCTGCTTTTCGAAAATTGGCATAACCGGACCTATTGTCACAGGCACCGTAACTGCCTCAAGATTTTTAGTCAGTTCTCTGATTTTCTCTGTCAATTCAAATGTGGTTCTTGCTAGTTCTCTGGTCTTTTCATCCTCAACTTCATTCTCCCTTTCTCTCTCTCTTTCTCTCTCTCTCTCTTTCTCTCTCTCTTTCTCTCTCTTTCTCTCTTTCCGCCAGAGAACTACTGCTTTTCAACTCAGGGGTCATAACCTCTGTCTTTATAATCCGCAGGGTGTCTCTCATTGGGGTAACTGCTGTTCCTACCTCTGGTTCTCGTCTATACGGAGGTGGTCTTTTGTAGAACATGTCATCTAAGACATCGTCATCAGACTCATTCGCCCCATACCTCCTTGTTTCTACATTATGTTCTTTTTCTGTACACTTTCTCCCTTCTGTCTCCTCTGCAGTTCTTACAGGATATAATCCCTCAGTCATACTGGCATCTCGCCATCTTCTCATCCGGTCATGATGAGTTTCGCGATCATACTTTCGCCCAAACAGATACCTGTAATTTCCTCCACTCCTCTGCTTTTCTCCCTCATGCATTTCATCTTCCCATTCAGTCAATACCTCAAACTGCGTTGGCCTAGGCCGAGGCTCTAGACTCATCATCCGCTCCCGTAAGTTCCTCAGTATGGCCAGATTAAATGAGCCATGTTCCGGGAAAGCTAAAACTCCATCCTCTTTAGTATACTTCACCCAGTTGTCTAACCAAATACAGGTATGATACCCATACTTCGCAACTATGAAGGATGCGGGGGTTCTTATCGGGGGAAGCAACTGTCCTTCCCTAGTCACAATATCCTTATCCTTGTCAAACCAGTTCTTAACCTTACTAAACAAGGATTTTTTTTTTCTTTTCCTCAACGTGGTAATACATTTTCTTATTTTCCGTAACCCTCTTGTCCTTTCTACAACTGTACGATCTCTTGTCCAATTGCAGTGCGACTCACACTAATGCACCAATCCTGGAGCGTCTACGTCACTGACTCAGTCCACGAATCCCAGCGCGACTCACATCAACGCACCAATCCTGGAGCGTCTACCTCACCCTGTATGTCTCCCAATCCTTGCGCGGCGTACACTAGCACACAATCACTGTGCTTCCACCGTTCTAGCCCACTGTCCAATCACAGCGCGGTCTCCCTGACGTCAGCAGTCACTGTAGCAGCTCCTGCTCCTGTCTCCTCTCTCTCTCGTCTACCCCTCCTTTACAAAACTACACGGTAGACTTTGTTTCAACTTCTACGAGTCTGTTAGTTACAACATACAAACATCTCCATTGTCTGCTTCGCTAGCCACAGTACAGTAAAAGACCTTTCCCACGAGAATTCCGCCTTTCCCGAGAGCAGCGCTTACCTCTGCCCTACTACGGAATCGTTACTTCCGTTGATAAAGTAGCACATCCCTCTACTCTACCCTTCTAGCAAGCACCAATTAACTGTTGTCTCCGGAATGCTCCTAAGAGTTTCACAATTAACCAGAATGCCGTCTCATTCACGCACTTTCACACCAGAATATGTAGTACATTCACACAGAATTCTGTCTTTCCCGAGAACAGCGAACAGTCTGTCCTACTACAGAATTATATCAAACGTTAACAAAGCAGCGCTTACCTCTGCTCTGTCCTTCTAACAAGCTCAGAGAATACCTATTACCTTCCTAGTGATAAGCGTTAACGGAATGCCATGAGGATCCCTGATACCTAAGACCAGAACTTCACAGATAACCTTCGCTATCATATACACCTCTCTCACACAGAAAATAAGTTTCTAATGGCAACACACGACGATGCTACCTCATCGAACCCAGACTATGCGACGCGCAACTTCAATTGTCACACGTTTCCCCCTGTCTACATACAGGGCCAACAATCCCGCCTTTTCCGAGAGCAGCACTCCCTCTGCCCTACTACGACTTCCTACGTCCCAGAAGCCGTACACACTACATAAAACTCAACACGACTTCAACATACAGTGTTAGTACAAATATCGATATCAATCAATAATCAACAAGCCTATATACACGCAAATTCGCCAGATCAAGACAATAGTTAACCATCATTCTGCTACCAAGAAACTGGTGCAGATCGGAGCTTCCGAATCCCCTCTACTTCCACAGACGGAGTGATTTCACAGTCACACGCGCACACACACATCACACGCTGGTGGGGCCCATAACACCAACATTCATCCTACCACTCTATCCGTGCCATGTATAAGGGGAAACACTTTTCGATACCTAACCAATCTGCATGTACCCTGAGGTCAATGGCATCAACTAGTTGCCATAGATCTGGTGAAACATCTTAGCACTCTATAAATTCAATAAACATGACAATAAAATAACCAACCGACACAGTAATTCAAACAGAATATTGTTTATCTAAACTTGTAAGAAAAGCCAATTAAATGCAAGATCATTTCTTTCATATTTACCTATTGTGGCTAAAAGTCGTTTTCTAAGTCAGAACCGGTCCTCATCAAAATAGTTAAAGTTTCTAGCCGTCATGTAGAGTCACCGTCCTCTCCGTCAGCATCGGGACCTCTGATCATCAGTTCGGGAAGAAGTGGCGCTAGACCTCTCTAGTCTACTAATATTTATACCAAATTTACATTCCAAATGTTGCAATCATATCTTACAAAACAGTCGAATGGCGGAAATTATGTCGTCTTGGTACATTGGGATACAACGATAGTTTCTCTCACGCATTGATAGTCTCAAATAATGAATAGAAATTAGGAGTCCATAACTAATTTGTTATTTCTACGGATGTCTCTTTAGGGTAAAATGTATCTCATTCGTGGGACCATTATAAGTTCATCAGGTTGGTATTTGGCTTGGCAACAATCTTCACGTTCAGGGGCATTTGGCATCTCTCCCGGATTTGTCGTCATGATCATGGCTTTTCAGTTCAATAGGAGGGCAAGGTCGCAGTCAGCGCGAAGCCTCCTGTCAAATTTTCCATCTACTCGAATGCAGGCTGCGGGTGGTAGCCATGTTATAGCAGGCCACAATGGTCAACTTAAGTAAAAGAAAACACAAAACATAATTACTGCACGGAAATGATTATGCAGTGTTATTTCCCTGCTAATACCCTTATGTGTATGTATTTATCTAGCCATTTGCGACATCAAAAGCCATTAATGCATATTAATTATAAGCGCAAAACACTATAACACCACATAAGCAACATCTATTCTGTCAATTTGCTCACCAACTTAGTCCACTTATTATTTTAGCCATGCAATAGCATTCCCACGTGTAATTTTTCTATTAATAAGGTTGGTTAGACAAGACTCGACAAATCTTTAGTAATTATTAATTAATCAGTAGTACTTTTAATAATAACATACGAAAATGAAACAGATATTTGGGTTTAAAGTAAAAACCCTGCTCCATCAAGTGAACGTAAAAGTCCTGGACAGCGAGATGAGAGCAATAGAAGGGATGGCTGTAGCCACACGAATAAAACACAGGCATGGCTCTGGGACGGGTTTAACCCCTGGTGATCTGGTTTCAGTAGCGTCCTCTGGTACAAGCGCTAGGTTACGTAGGAAGAGAGCCAGGGCCTTCTGTGGCAAGACAAATGGCAGTAACTGGGAAGGGGCCAAGTTAAACAAGGCTGTCGTCTTCACTTGAAAACTTTGCCATAAATGACCTCGAACACAGTGATCTCCGTCTTTTAAAAGAAAGACAAACCAGCCATGAGGCACAGGAGTTACTCTCACGCTGAATACATTATATCTTACATACACACATACATACCCACCACAGTTGTTGCCATGTTTTTTCTGCCACTCTGTTCTCCACTTCCAACAATAGGAAATGCTCATATATTATCAACTGCTGGCCAGAACACCTAGCTTCCTGTCACAGAAACAGATGAAGGACACAAAAAGTAAAGGGGAAAGCGACGGCCATTTCTGAAAGGTAATCTTTTAGTTGTATATGTTGAAATCTGTTTAGAAATCCATCTTCCCTGCTTATAGCAGATGGATTGTTATTGCTTAAGTAGACTACAAATATTTAATAATATTTGCGCACCCTGGAGGCACTTTCTACAGATGCAGCAGTTTCGCCGCATGAGCGCCTTCTGAAAACATAGAGAAAGACAGGTTTCCACACAGAAATTACAAAGTTAGGCATGGAGAGGAGAGCTGTGGTATCAAGGCATTCTACCTGCCCAGCAGCCCCAATGTGCGCGCCGCTGCTCGTTCTCATGGCATTACTCCATGGGAGTAAACATCTCAAACAAGACTCACAAGGCCAACCTCCCCTAAATGGAAGCCCAAATCCAACAAAACATTCTACAAAAAAAAGCCCAAATGCCGATTTTTTCCGGTCGACAAAAATTTGCAATGACAAAAGCATTAAAATAAACAAGCTGCGGCCGCGAAAGTGACACGGCCGCGAAAGTGAAAGTGATTGCGATCGCGTGGGGGAGCACGTGCACTGAAGCTTTAGGCCACAGGCGGCACTTTGAAAAGCCGTATAGAAAATGTCTCAGCCAGACCAGCGCATGCGCTGGATCAGGCGAGACCGAATTATCAAGGTCAAATTTATTTGGATTTGTAGGCCAAGAATATCTGAGGTAGTTTTACATACTTTCCCCCAAAAGTCCATAATAGCTGGGCACTCCACAAACACATGTAAGTCTGAGGCTCTCTCCAAACCACATTTCTTGCAGCTGACTGGGGGACCATCCGTCATCTTTGACAGTCTTAATGGTGTTAAATAGGCCCTATGAACCGTAAAAACATGATTCCTTCTCAGCCATGCTGGTTTTACAGTGGCAAACATTGTACAAAAGGATGTTTGCCATAGATGTTCCCAGGGTTCATTTGGTAGACTGTCCCCCCCACAGTTCCTCGGCCAATTTAAAATCCCCATCAATTGCGTTCTCGATACTCCAGTACCAAATGGAGACCTCCTTTTTCCCTGTGGGTCTAGTCACCAGCTGTTCCTCTAATGCATTGGCTATGCCAGTCGGTATTTTCAGATTTTGGGCCCAGCTCTGTAGCTGGATATATTTAAATTTAGATAGACCCCCCTTCCATAAAGTTTAGAAGTGATTGCCAAGAAAAGAGGATGCCCTCTTGAGCCAGATCCCCCCACACCGTTAACCTGGCTGCTCTGAGTGTTAGTGCTAGCACCTGTCCTTCAGGCACTCCGGCGCACCGGAAGGGTCCCACAGGGGGCCTAGATTCGAAAAATAATTGAGACCTGTCAACCATTTGATCTCAGCCCATGTTCCTGCTATTTCCTGTAGGACCTTTAACTTGATCTTTTTGAAGAATTTGGGTTTGCCAAATTTGAACAAAAAACCCTCCTGGGACAAGCTAGAGCCCTTAAGCATAGTGGAGAACATGTCACCGACTCCAGCACTTTCCGGTGTCTTTAGGAGCATCCTAGAATGGGATAGTTGAAAGGCCCAGGCATAATATTGTAGGTCTGGCAACGAAAGCCCTCCCTTCTCGCTCCTCCATCCCAGCTTCTTCCAGGCGATCCTGGTCCCCCTATAAGCCCATACAAATTAATGAATAGCCTGCTGAAGCTTAACTATAAGTGATTTATCAAAATATAGTGGGATGGTGTTAAAAAGGAAGGTGGTTTTAGGGAGTACCACCATCTTGACCAAGCTTACCATATCAAAGATGGAAAGACGGAGGCGAACCCAGGACCTCATGAGCGTCTGACACTCCCTAGCAACATTGGACAAATTAGTTTCTGGAATCTTGTTAATGTCCTGGACTATTCTGACCCCCAGGTACCTCATATCACGCTTGGTCTGATGCTGGCTCTCCTCCAAATTCCATGCCATGACCTCGGTCTTCTCTGCATTGATCTCATACCCAGAGATCTGACCAAAATCCTCTATGACTGCCGGAAGGGCTGTGGAGAGATCGGAGGAGAGAACCAAGATATCATGCGCAAAAAGGCCACCTTCTTCTCCCACCCCTCATGCTTAAAAGGCCGAATGTTCCGATCCTCCCTTAACCGCTGGGAAAATGGCTCAAATACAGGTCGAAGAGCAGGGGAGATAGATAACAACCCTGCCTAGTACCTCTCGTGATTTTAAAAGAGCTGGTTATGTTTTCATTTACCAACAGTTTAGATGACGGATCTTGATAAATCAGCTGAACGGTTCTACGGAAATTCTTACCCAAATTAAATTTCACCAAGACTGCCGACAGATAATGTCGAAGGCCTTGGTAGCACCAACGATCAAAGCTGCGAGGTGAAGCGACTGATTTGTGGCCAGATCAATGGCACCTATGAAGTCACATGTAAGATCGTGTAAGTTCCTACCCTTGACAAAACCCCTTTGATCCGAGTGTAGTATATCTCCTGCAACGGATCTCAACCTGCTTGCCAGGATCCCGGCAAAGATTTTATAATCTGCGTTCAACAGCAAGATGGGTTGATACAACCTGGGTTCTTCCCTGTCTCTCCCCATGAACCTGGCAGCTCTATTCCAACACCCAGAGTCTCATTAAAGAGCTGTGTCATGATAGGAACCACCACTTCCCCCAGGGATTTGTAGAGCTCTATTGGAAGTCCACCTGGGTCAGCTGCTTTCCCCTCCTTTCAGGCTGAGATGGCCCTGTGAACTTCTTCTTGTGTATTATCCTGCTCAAGATCTTCCTGTTGTCTTGAATTCAGGGGGCTTGGCGTGCATCCCTTCAGCCATTCCGAAGCCGCAGATCTATCTACCACCCTGTCTTCTTGGTATAAGTTTAGGAAAAAATCAAAGAAGGCCCCCCTATCTCCTCATCAGTAGACAGGACTGTGACCCCATCTGTATGATTAAGTTGTTTAATGAGGTTACATGTCCTATCTGCCTTGACCTTCCATGCCAGCAGCTTGCCCGCGTCCTCCTCATACTCCAAGTGGGCAAGCTTACTGGCCTCCCACCTGCGTATGACCCTAGTCTGAAGGATGGTATGTAGCTACTCTTTTAGTGCTTTCAGCCTTTCAAGATTTCCCTGTTGCTTCTCAGAGTCCACCTCAGAATTTAAACTCAACTCTGCTGCCTTCATCTCTGCCTCCTATGTGCCACCTCTTCTCTATATTGTTTATTTCGAAAGCACAGCCTGCTCCTGATCTCGCCCCTCAAAAAGCTTTCAACCAGTCCCAACCAACAGGGGTCGCAGCCGATCCTATGTTTTAACCCAAAAAACTCTCTGTCTCCTGAGATAGATGCTGCATCTCAGAGCTGTCAAGAAGCAGGCTACAATCGAAAGTCCAGGCCCTGAAGTTCTGCCTGCCTCCCGGATCCAGTTCCATCCAGACCCCAGAATAGTTAGAAAGATGGGATGTCAATTAACCAATCTCCTCAACTTTCCCCCTGAAAGTATGGCTGACCAAGATATAATCAATCCTTGATTTGTGGCCATATTTGCTATTATACTATGAAACGCCTAACTGACGGCCAGATCTATCTAGTCTTGTCTGCGCCATCGTAGCATGGAGATATGTCCGAGATTTGGAGGTAGCCCTGGCTCTACTATTTACAGACTTATCCAACTCAGGATTAAGAACAATATTTAAGTCCCCAGCCATAATTACTGGATTCGGATAATCCAATAAGTTTAAGAAAATAGTTTTAAGAGGGGAGGAATCATCTTGGTTAGGACCAGATCAGTCTACCAAAGTGAAAATAGAACCTAGGATATCGACCTTCAGGATGACCCACCTGCCACAAGGGTCAACCAAAGAATCTAACATATGGGCTCTTACTTGTTTTTTATTTAGTATAGCAACCCCCCTAATATTGGCGCTCTGGTTGGAGCAAACAAAGTGGTCCAACCAGTCAGCTCTTCCTTCGGGAGATGCGTTTCCTGGAGGATAATAACTCTTATATATTGAAGAATCTTTGCCCTCCTACATTTAACACGCAGAACATTCACGTTCCAGGACAATAACTGCAACATTCTTATGGAGGTTAGGAGTCTGAGCCTCCGCCTAAGCAGAAAATGCCAGCACCAGAAGAATGAGCAGAGGATTAACATCCCTAAGGCAGTCAGAAGTGCACAAAACAGTCTAAAGCTAATGAAGGAAAGTTTTTATTTTATTTTATCCCTATGCTCCCCACCCAGTGCCCCCCCTACAAATCCCTCTCAGGAGAACCCTCTCTCAATTTTCCTGGTCAGATGAAAGTACAGACTTCTGCATCCCGGGGCGACTTGCCGTGTCCCTTTATATAGAAAGAAAGAAAAGAAAGAAAAGAAAGAAAAAAGAGAGGAGAAAGCTGATGGACATCCCTTAACAGCTACTGAGTAGTTATAGTTATATAAGCAACATTGTAGATATACAGATAATTGAATAATTATGTTTTAAAAGAATAGAGCCAAGTTGATACTTAGTATCCTGCAACCAGGGGCCTCCCACTGTATAAAACCACCCCAAGAGCAGGAGTAGACTAGCTAACTAAGCCTCACATTCCTTTAAACTTTCCAATAACTCCTCCGCCTCTCATAACGATCTGATGTTATGCATTTTATTCTTATGCATTATTTTCAGGGTTGCACAGAATTTAAGTTGGGCCACTGCACCAATTTTTATAAAATCATCCAGCTTTCTGCGCAGCTCCCATTGCCATTGGGTGTGGCACGGGCAAGATCAGGGCGTACTTCAAAGGAGAAATCCCTGGCCTTCAATGATTTAGCCTTCAGGGCCATATTCAAGATTTTTTCCTTGAGGGAATAGGTATGAAAATTTTAATTATATTTTATTGTATTTTGCTATGTTTGCGAGAGTATATTGTTGGGATTTTATTAAATGATCAATTAATTAAAAAAATCTTTTACATGAATTATTGAAAGTTTTAATAAATATTACAATTATGTTATTGTTTTTTAAATGTATATGTCTGTTTTATTTTAATATTTTTATATTTCGGTTGTATGACAGAGGCACGCATGTCTAAACCTCTCCAATGCTGCCGGAGCAATGAATGCATCTGAACAACACATTCCTTTACCACGCATGCCTTTACCACGCATGCCTTCACCACATAAAAATCACATCCCAGCCCCCCTGCCCAGAGCCCTAAAAAAGACTCGACACTCCCCAAGCCCTTAAAATTCAGAACTCCCCGTGCCCTAAAAAGTACCTCACCCTGCTTGCGTCCTAAAAAGTACCTGAGCCCTAAAACCTACCCAACCCCCCGAGACCCAAAAACCACCCCTTCCTCCGAGCCCTAAAAACTATCCCGACTCCCTGGGCTCTAAAAACTACTCCCACTCCCGCCTTCAAAACAACCCCCACACCCTAAGCACTGAAAACGACCCCATCCCCCTGACCCCCGAACAACTATTTCCAACCCACCCGAGCCCTAAAAACGACCCCAACCCTTAAAAACTAACCCTGCCCCTTCCAAACCTGGGCCCAGTCCCACTTACCTGATCGCGTCATCTCCCGATTGTTCTTCTGTATGTGTCTGCCCATCCCAGCATCTAGACCATGCACTGCTTTAACCAACCATGTGGTTATGGTGAGCATGGTTCTGCTCGCAGGGCTAGAGCACGTGTGGCTCAGCCTGTGTTGTAAAGGCTGTTTGTGATACAAAAGGGGGTGGTGATGGACGGAGCATCAGAACCAATCAAACACTCACACCCAGTCAACAGATCTGGGTTTGATCCATCACCGTTCTTTAGCCCACTCTGCCACCCCAGTTCAGACATGGCCATATGCAAATCAGTCTGACCCTGTGCCTCATGGGAACAGTCCAGCCCGAACTGCCAAGCCCTGCCTTCCCTGGACCGGAAACAAGCTTCCTAGGACCGGTTTCTGGCATTTCAGCCGTCTTCAGCCAGGCTTGCTTGAATCCAGTGGCAAAGTGAGCAAGGGACTCACGTCTGAGCATACCCTGCCAACTTATGGCGAACAAAGTGGTACAAAAGGGGGTGGTGATGGACGGAGCATCAGAACCAATCAAACACTCACACCCAGTCAACAGATCTGGGTTTGATCCATCACCGTTCTTTAGCCCACTCTGCCACCCCAGTTCAGACATGGCCATATGCAAATCAGTCTGACCCTGTGCCTCATGGGAACAGTCCAGCCCGAACTGCCAAGCCAAGCCATGCCTTCCCTGGACCGGAAACAAGCTTCCTAGGACCGGTTTCTGGCATTTCAGCCGTCTTCAGCCAGGCTTGCTTGATTCCAGTGGCAAAGTGAGCAAGGGACTCACGTCTGAGCATACCCTGCCAACTTACGGCGAACAAAGTGGTACAAAAGGGGGTGGTGATGGACGGAGCATCAGAACCAATCAAACATTCACACCCAGTCAACAGATCTGGGTTTGATCCATCACCATTCTTTAGCCCACTCTGCCACCCCAGTTCAGACATGGCCATATGCAAATCAGTCTGACCCTGTGCCTCATGGGAACAGTCCAGCCCGAACTGCCAAGCCATGCCTTCCCTGGACCGGAAACAAGCTTCCTAGGACCCGTTTCTCAGACGTGAGTTCCTTGCTCACTTTGCCACTGGATTCAAGCAAGCCTGGCTGAAGACGGCTGAAATGCCAGAAACCGGTCCTAGGAAGCTTGTTTCCGGTCCAGGGAAGACATGGCTTGGCAGTTCGGGCTGGACTGTTCCCGTGAGGCACAGGGTCAGACTGATTTGCATATGGCCATGTCTGAACTGGGGTGGCAGAGTGGGCTAAAGAACGGTGATGGATTAAACCCAGATCAGTTGACTGGGGGTGAGTGCTTGCAATGTTCAACACTCCGTCCATCATTTCCTTTGGTTTTTGCTTTGTAAAGGCTGTTTCCCTTATATTCTTGGACAATTCATAGTTATTAAAATATTTTATGTGCTTGAAATGGACTACTTTTTCTACTGTTACACAGACTGAAGTGGAAATAATTAATTATACCCCCGTAGTGCCCAACGCGTTCCCTACTGTTGCACAGACTGGGGTAGGAATGCTACATTTTACCTCTCCGGCTTCCAATGCTTTCCTTACTGTTGTACTGACTGGAGTGAGAATAGTACATTTTACTCCTCTGAAGTCTATTGCTTTCTCTACTGTTGCACAGACTAGAGTGGTAATAAATGTTACCCTCCTAGTGTCCAACGCTTTCCCTACTGTTGCACAGATGGGAGTGGGAGCAGTAAATTTGACCCCTCTGGAGTTCAACGCTTTCCCTACTGTTGCACAGACTGGAGTGGGAATAGTACATTTTACCCATCTGGCATCCAACGCTTACCCTAATGTTGCACAGACTGTAGTGAGAATATTATGTCTATTTTTTTAAAGAGTTTACTATATTGATTTACGGGACGACCCGTCACTGGGGAGCTATGTGCTGTATAAATCTTCAAATAATAATAATAATTGATATTATTGTTTTAAATATATGTAACAGTACTATTTTTTTTATATTATCTCGATATATATGTGTATAATTTCTTTTTATGTGTGTATGTTTACATAACTATATATTTATTTTAAATGTTAAATGTTACTCAAATTTATGTAATATACATTATATTATACTTATGTATTAAAATGGTAAAGCTTTACTATGTTAAAGTGTGTATTTATTGAAAAACAAGATTTTTGTCATATTTCTAAAGATATTAGTGTAAATTATATCTTTTTACTCAATATCTTTGTACTTATCTTTATAAGTATAGGGAAAATGATGTTGGTGTCAACCATATTTTTGACACAATATTTCTATGTCACGATAGTTGTGTGGTCGATGTTCATCATCAATCCCTATCCTAACTGCTGATCACCAGTGTCCAAGTAGAAACCACCACTCTAGTCAGCGTAAGCTAGATGCACGCAAAAAGATAACCTGTGTTCATCCTCTGGTAACCTGGCACAGAGAAGTCAGTCTTATCTAAAGAGGCAATGTGTAAACTATTTGTGCAAAAACACACTCACACACACACACACACACACACACACTCACACACACTCCACATAGGTTTAGAACAATAGATAATTATATTGTGAACTAACCAAGACCACAAATTATGTAGATCAGGATCAGAGTTTTAGTTTATTAAGAACTCATAATGAGTTCGGAATCATATGGGAAAAAGTGAAATCAAGAAGAATGAAGTTTTGAGATCAATTTAAATAGCAGAATTACGCATAAAGAGTATTTCATAAGGCTCAGCTGAGTCTCAGATCAGCATACTGTTGCAGTAGCAGTCTGTCAAATTCAATTAAAGTCAGGTCAGAGGAGAGAAACAGTTGCTACCAACGTCAAGGGTCTGGGTCAATCCTCCAAGAAAAGAAGAGACTGCACTAACTGCTACTGAGGAACATGCGCTACAATAAAAGTCAAGAAAACATATCGAAAACAATGTTACTGGCTTCTTCCTCTGCAAACCAATAAGAAAACAGGATTCTTGGGTAATGAAGTTCAGCTCCTTCGTTCTCACTGAAATACATGTGGATTAAGCGTTTTATCAGGTTATTAGCTACAGACAATCTTGAGAGGTTAGATTCTGGAAACATCAGCCATATTTCCACATCCATTGACCTTCTATAGCTCTACCTGTGTCACTGCGAGAACAATGAACCACCAACTAAAGAACAAATTCATTGTTGGATAATGATTTCTTTTAAGTTACCAATCACTCATTATTGTCTAAATGTGAAAGCAATTCTATTCAAATATTTAAAGAACTGTAAGACAGTAGGAAGTTAATGATATTCAGGAAGAAAATGTTGCATAATAAAGTAAGGCATTTTGTTAAATGAGAAAATCATGTAGTTATGACAATATCTCTAAGCAGAATTCAAAAGTCAAGCTTCAAAATCACGCTGTGTACATGTCAGCAATATCGAGTTTCTTCTTTAGCTGGCAAGAACTATTGTCAAGGTTCTTATGTGGCCTACATAAATAGCAATGATTGCCTCCTGCGAGTTAGCACATTTCAAATCAATGCCAGTTTAACGTTACATTTTACACTTTTTCCAGTACATTTAGCATAATATTTTAGTTATTTTTTTCATCCTCATTTTTAAACTGCATTATTAGTATGTACATAACTATTATATTCCTCAATTTATCTTTGAATATACTTTTGGACTGCTACATCCACTTATTAATCACATTTCTTTCAACCAGAGAAACATTCATTTTTCACCAGATCAAAATACTATTTTGAAATCAGCGTAATGATGGCATCCTAAACCAATAATCTCTTTGTTAGACAGGCATTTTTTCCGTTTGGTTTTGTCCTTGAATATAATGTGAGCCAGAAAATACCCTACTTTCAAAAACAACTATGTAATTTAGGGCAGGATTTAGAATTTGGTAGACGAGGTACTCCATCAAAAGGTGAGAGTTATCCTGTTCACTTTATTACAAGTGCAATAGTAATCCATCCACCAAACTCTAAAAGCCTGGATTAGGCTCTTGGCGTTACCCAGCCTGTTCATAACAAATTGCGAGTTGAAATAATTGTAATCCTTGTTCCTGAATCCAAGCAAATCTGTAGACTCCTAACACATTATAATAATAATGATCATTCGTATTTGTAAAGCGCAAACATATCACCCTTAAGGGTTTCAAGGCTCTAGGGGCCATCAGGGAGATTAAGTGAGCTATTACCCAGAGTCACATGATGCTGAGCTGAGCTACCACCGGCGATCGAACCACGGTACCCGCGCTCTGGAGTCAGCCGCTCTGGCTACAGCGCTACACCTCTCCAGCTAATTTGTAGGCCTGCGCGACAATTTCCGTTCCGCTCACGGAAGTTGCGAAGTTTTGGCATTTCCACGTTCTGCGGAGAACGCGGAGATGTCGAAACTTCCGCGACCCGCTGCGAAAGCGGAAGTATTTTCTTGTTTGTGCTTTAAAAATGCATTCTCCCACGCGCGGTAGCGACTTACCGGATCCCTGCGTTCGCCGACAAGTTTTCCTGTCCATTCGCGTGCACCACAAGATGTTGGATTGTTGATACCCAGTCGCGCTATCCCACGAGAGTTTGCGATCGCGAACACGTCATTCGACCTGGAACAGGAAATAAGTATCGCAAGCAAGATGGCCGCGCCCATTAGCAATCGCACGGGCAAGTTAAAGGTACATTTCCCCGCGAGCACGCAAAAACACATCGCGAACGGGTGGGAAAAGCAATCTCCAAGTCTTCGCTAAAGTTCCGCGTGCTCGCGGAGATTTGGAGCAATTGCGCGATAATTTGCGTAGGGCAACTACGCAAATTCCGCCCACCCCTACTAATTTGTAGCTCCTATGCTAGGAGCTTTACATTTTTTTACAAAGCTTTTTTTCACTGGTGGCGATCATTTTATTGGGCAGAACAAATTCATCCATTCTGCAATACACCTCAATATCTTCATCTCAGACTTCATTGCACATCAACACCTGACTACAACATTTCTCCTATGTGCACACTTTTTTGGAATGCCATACTTTGCCCCATTTTCTTCAGATTTGATCTATGGTGATCCCGTTCTTTGAATTGCTCAAATGTGTTAGCAATCCTTATTTGAAACACAGTCCACCTGACATTCTACTTGGAGGGTTGGCTAGTTTTCACAACTTAAGTCGGTTGGTGTCTATAGTTGTGAGTTTACTGTACATTGTCGTTCTCCTCTGATCCCCCACAATCACGAAAAGTTGAATATTGCGAGTAGAAAGGGGAGTACACAGTTGTCATTCTTCTGACAATTTTCAGTGGGCCTTGCTATATCAAGTGCCTTGTTTAAAGATGGAATTTTCAAAGCTAAAAGTCTCTATTGTTGTTTCTTGGAACTACATATTGCAACTACTTAGTCCCTAATAATCCCACATGTAAAACCTTTGAATTCACCTCTTTTAGTTGAAACATTTACAGCTGTTACAATGGACAGACTTGTTTATTCATTTCACATGTATAAAGTTTGTGGGGTTAAACTACTAGATTTTTCTGTCCATCAAAATATTTTTCAAATTATTTGATGGCAATCCGAATTTTCATCTGGGTCACCCTCACTTTCACATGCCACATACATTGGCAAATGTTCAAGTACATTTTTCTTCATTGCCTAAATGATAAAAAAGAAAATTATTTTCTTATTCTTTTCCCATCTGGTTGCATTCTTAGAGCATCTATTGCGCCTCAATAATCATTGAAGAACCTCATCCAATTGCTCCATTTATTTGGAGGATTATCAGGATTTTGCAAAGATAGAGCAGGAGCCGTGACATTCTGCATGATTGAATGGATATGATCTTTGATGGTGAACTCAAATGGTGTGTGTACATTAGGTGTAACAATTAACTATAACCCTCAGTTACACTTTCATTCACTGCATGGAAGAGAAAGCAATGTCAAAAACATGTGGGGGCAGATTTACAATAACTGGCGCACCCCTGCATATTATCAGGGATGCGCCAGTTATTTTGCGTGACTCAAGTAACCCCTTGCGCCACCATGGATGCGCCGCATTTAGAATGCGGCGCACCGTGGTGCAAGAATAGACAGATGCGTGACGCATCTGTCAGCGTAATGGTGATGCAGTGCTGGAGTTGTGTTGCAAGCGCAACGCAACTCCAGGTCCTGCTCAGGGGTGCCTTATACCTAATATGCTGCGTCACTCCTTACGCCTGGTTCAAGCAGGTGTAAGGATTTGACGCAGTGGGAAGGTAAAAGTGACTTCACTGCGTCACTTTTACGAGGCTTTCTTGCATGGGAACGCCCACCCTGCATACATTATACCTGACGCAGGTATAATGTAGCATATGGCTTTACAACATGACGCATCTCACTAGAGGCATCACGTTGTAAATATGTCGCATAGTGGCGCATTGTTTACGCCACTGCTGCGTCACTAAAGTGACGCAACGGCGGCGTAAAAGTGTCGCAAGGAACTTGTAAATCTGCCCCGTGGAGTCTTTCTTGCACTTCGCACTCCAGTAAGCCATTGTATATGCTGTGGCTCTCTTTCGATTAAAATGTGGGAGTCACTTAAGTATCTGCGCAGATTACTATGTCAACGAGTATGGAAGTCACTGGTGGTGGTGATATACGAATTGCAATTGAGGCAAAGACAACACCAACAAAAAAAAAGATGCAGTACTTAAAAACTCCAACAGATAGAGCGCCTGTTCTGTTCATAGGAGAATAAAGGCTGCATTGTTGAAAATAGGAAGCCACCAGCAGTGTATGGGACATCCAGCGTCTCTCATGATGGCTGGTAGAGATGTCAGATTAATCCCTGCTGATGATATTGTTATGCATCAAAAAATGCCACAATTTGATCTGTATAACTTGTACTGTGGAAATTGACTTTAGTTGTCAGCTGCAGACTCTCTCGCGCAGACTCACACTTTCTTACAGAATTACACAACCACACACACACACACTCTCTGACGTCGTTTCTTTCAAAGCTATTTTTGCTGGAGCACTTCTTTTGGGCACTTTTCAGATCATTTTACTTATTTGCTCTTTTTTGCCATATCAGTTTAAATCATTGCTTTGGAGAATCTCTCTTGTTAGCAGGCTCAATTCAACCTACTTGCCACAGCGGCACTGTTGGCTTCTCTCCACGTGTGTGCACATCTTTACTGGGATTTGTTCTCATCCAATACTCCCATTTCGTAATGCAGTGGTTGGACCGCAGAGCTTGCGTCAGTCGGATATGGTTGTCCACAGGGGAAACAGCCTTCCTCGTTGTGCCTTTACCATTCAATTTTAAGCACTCATATTTTTACCATGTGCGTGCCTTTGCAATGCATGCCTTTACCACTCATTTAAGGTAAGCTGGAGGGTGTGGGGGGTCTCCCTCATGAATACATTGTTTTTATATATAAAAACAATGTGTTATAATGGCATGTGTTGTAAAAGCATGTTCATGGTAAAAACATGCATGGTAAAAAATGGGTGGTAAAGGCATATGATGTCTTTACCTGCATTGTCCCGGGCTCACTGTGCCACTGGAATCAAGCAATCCTGGCTGATGAGGGGTGAAACCCCGAAACCGGTCCGAGGATGCCTGTTTCCGGTCCAGGGAGGACCTGGCTTGGCAGTTCGGGCTGGACTGTTCTCATGAGGCACAGGGTCAAGACTGATTTGCATATGGCTAGGTCTAAACTGGGGTGGCATGGTGAGCAAAAGAATGATGAATTTAACCCAGATCTCTTGACTGGGGGTGAATGTTTTGATTTGTTCTGCATTCCGTCTATCAATTGTGTGTCTTTTTCATAAGAGAACAGAGCGTACTCTGTAGCAAACAGAAACCGTTCATGTCATTTTAAAAACACTTACTGCATATATGTTTTGCAGTTGTTTTTAGAGCAAGCTTCGCACAGTTCGCCCTTCAATGGAGCCTCTCTTCCTGCTGCAGAGTACATCTTCTCGTCCATGCTTTTAAGACTGTCTGCCTCCGTATGTGCTCTCTGATCTCTCTGGAAACTCAACTGAACAGATATCATCTTTTCCAATAAGATACTGTCAGAATTATGACTGTAGTAGGTCAGCGGTCTGGCTCTCTTAACAAACACCTGATGTAGACATGATATCCTCTGGCCAGGCATGGCCAGAAGGCAGCTAATAAAAGGGAGTTGACCGCTCAGGGTCCATTTTCGATACAGCATACCACTGTGTGAGTATCCGTGATTACCGAGGTCAGTAGGACACATAAGCTCACGCAGGCAAGGCCGCCATGGGTTCCTCGGTCAGCATTACCACACTGTCGATGAGGGCGTGATCAGCCATGTGCAACTGTGAAGTGCGGCCTTCACCAGCTACGGAACTACTACCCCGCACACTGCAGGCTACTTTGCAGTCGCGGCTCCTCGTGGGAGTGCTGCGGGGCGGGGCGGGGGACTGGCAGGGTGGGGGGGTAGTAAACTCCGGCATAAGGCTGGATGGAGTTTAGTTAATAAATAAATAAATAAAGCAAATTTCATTGGGAGCGCAGCAAAGCAGCGATGCAATGCAGTGCGCGCAATACAATTCGTTTAATTTATTTATTTATTAACTGAACTCTGTTCAGCCTTATGCCGGAGTTTACTACTCCCCACCCTGACCCTCCCCCGCCCGGCCCCACCACCCCACCGCCCCACCGCACTCCCATGAGGAGCCACGACTGCTACATCGTCACCACGTTAGCGGACAGTGCTCCCGAGGTCTCTTTGCTCGGCCAAGCAAGACCACAACGAGTAACAAGCGGGGGCTCCACGCCCTGCCCACTGCACAAGCAATGCACATGCTCCCAGGCCATCTCACAACAGCAGACAAGCCTGTGTGAGGCCCTGCACGGCCCAGCAAGCCCCAAGCAGTGGCACCACATCAGAAGAACCCCACAGTGCGAGCAGACAAACAAAAGAAAAGGAAAAACATAGGAAATTATGGTATAAACACCCAACCCAAGAAAAAAAAAACTTTAAATCAAAATATATCAACAGAAAAAAAAGACGCTGGGCCCGATTCACAGAACTAACTTAAGACAAAATCCTAATCTTAGTACCATTTTGTTATTCACAGAAGGCCCTTACTCATTTTGGTATTCAGAGAAGGCACTTACTCATCAATGAGTAAGTGCCTTCTCTGAATACCAAAATGAGTAAATGCCTTCTCTGAATACCAAAGTGAATAAATGGTAGTAAGTTTAGGATTCTGTCTTAAGTTAGTTCTGTGAATTGGGCCCATAATATCCATAGTAAAATGAAGTCCAAAGAGGCAATGCAAACCGGAGCACACCAGAGAGGCCCCCAAGCCAAACTCAAGACCACAAGAGACAAGACCAGAACTTACAGAAACTCTGTGAGGCCCCAAGACCTTGCCCACATGGCAGATGAATCCCGAGCGCCGCCTAAGCCACAAGCCCCAGTACAACATGCCCTCACAGGGGTGCTGCTGCTGTTCAGCAAACTGGGTGATCCGGCAACTGCCTCCCCACAATGGAAGATATGGATTGAGCGACTGGAGAACTACTTTGTCGTCACAAGGGAGACCGACGGGCCGTCAATAGGTCACTACTCCTCCATCATGCAGGAGAAGAAATATACAAATTGTTCAAGCACCTACCAAACACTGGCCCCGTCACAGACTACGACGCGGCCGTAAGGGCACTCAATGCCCATTTCGACTCTGAGCTTAACCAGGACTTCGAAAGATTCTATCTACACCAATCCTGACAGCGTGAAGGTGAGTCAATTGACGCTTTCTATGCCTGGTTTCTCGAGTTGGTCCGCACCTTCATAGCAAACGATCAACTCAAAAAAATCCTGGCACAGCTCATCCAAGGCTGCAGAGATAAAATGCTGCCAGGCCTGATTCTACATCAACCTAACAGGAGCTTGGAAGACATTCTGATCCTAGCGCACACACAACCTGTCTGTGGCCCGGCCCAATGAAATGGACCAAGCCTTCACATGGGCCCCAGAGAAGCCAGCAAGCATCAAATTAGAACGTGCTGGCACTGTCCGAATGAGAGCCGGGAGTGATATCACCAGAGGGTGGAGATTCCCATCCGCCAGACAGAGATGTGGATATTGTGGCAGGGAAGAACACCCCATTAGCAAATGCCCAGCACAGGGCCACACCTGCTCTAACTGCGGGATTGACAACCACTTTGCATCAGTAAACAGAAAGAATACCCAGATCAAAGGACCCAAAGACAACAGATTGCTAACAAAAGCGGGGCACCAACTATCCCTCATGAACATAGCGCACCCAGATGACTCAAGAGTACCATGGAAGCAGAATCGTTGTCTTGAGGATTCATCCCTAGAATAAGACGAAGAGATATGTCTCATCACATTCACCAGGGAACTGAAACGTCATAGACGGCCACAACTGACATCTGTCGTCCAAGTAGGAGGATCGGAAGTAAAAGCCATGATCGACACTGGAGCCTCAGTCAATGTAAAGGGAGTTCAACAATACAACTGCCTTCGGCTAAAACCCCAAGTAGTGTCATCTCACACCAAGATATTTGCATATGGGAGCCACTCCCCATTACTCTTTTTAGGGTAGATGTCAGTACCCGTACAGTCTGATAACCAAGAAGTTATGACGATGTTTCACATCATCGACCAGGAAGCCGACAAACTAATCAGCAACCACCCAGCAGAAGACCTTGGCCTGGTATCCTTCACCAAAAAATGTACAGTCGCACCAAATCAACGAACTCCTCAAACAATTTCCTGAGCTATTCAAAGGGCTGGGCTGTCTCAAGTATCCTCTTGTGAGACTCCACATCGACCCCTCGGTCGCACCAGTGGTACTCAGACACAGCCGCATTCCATTCCATATCCAACCACTCATGGGGAAAGAACTCATGAGGCTAGAACAGCAAGCGTAATAGAAAAGGTATCAGGGCCAACTCATTGGGTCTCCCCAATGGTAATCCCAAACAACTGGGAAAAATGTATTTATGCATTGAGATGTGACTCCCCAAACGTGCCATCAAGCGGTAGCGGCATTTCATGCCTACCATGAATGATATCATAGCGGATCTAATGGCTACTGCTTGTTCTTAAAGTTAGACCTTAACGCCAGAGATCACCAACTGGCGCTAGCAGAAGAAAATAGTAATCTCTACCAATTATGTTTTTCCAATGCCTCTACTTACTGTGACAAAGCATTTGGATGTACATACCACACTTCCACCAATAACAACGTTCTCTATTTCACAACAGGTTGATCTGGCACAGCACTTGTGCAGAGCAGACTCCCATTCCACCCCCAGATAAAGTCCTCAGTGATGACAACACTCCTGGACATGTGGACATGGACGACTGCGGGCCCATCTGGTCAGCCCTGGCAGACGGCCACAGTGAGTCTCACTGTGCCCACACCAACACCTCCCACCACAGCAGCAACACCTCAGCCAACCCTAGCCCCCCAAATCTGTGTACCTGGCACATTTATTATCATTCCCCCCCCCCCAGTCATGGATTCTAAAGTGACAATGACCAACCCAATTACAGAGGAAGCACAGCCTAACAACCTAGTGGGAAAGGGTACCCTGAGCCAAGGGCACAGGCCCGTGGGGTTAGGGGGTCATTGGAGGAGTACTGTGAGTCTGCTGAGTAAGGCCTCTGGGTCTACTCATACCCAGGCCACTATCAGCCAAGTCTTGGGAGTTAGCATCAGTTAGCAAGACAAGATGGGCCAGGTATTGACCGAAATCGAGGAGATTAAGCAGCTGCAGAGGGACATACACCAGGAGCTGGCCACCCACAACACACAAATGGGCCTGCTCATTGGGGTGCTCCAGACATCAACACAACCCTGTGCAGGGCATTCTCACCACCATCAACCTCTTCCTGTGGTCCAAATACATCCAGCCCATCTACATCTGTGCCAGTCACAGGAAGGGAGGCCCTGGCGGAGAAAGGAATGTCTGCAGACACCCCAGTCATGGATTCTAAAGTGACAATGACCAACCCAATTACAGAGGAAGCACAACCTAACAACCTAGTGGGAAAGGATACCCTAAACCAAGGGCACAGGCCCGTGGGGTTAGGGGGTCATTGGAGGAGTACTGTGAGTCTGCTGAGTAAGGCCTCTGGGTCTACTCATACCCAGGCCACTATCAGCCAAGTCTTGGGAGTTAGCATCAGTTAGCAAGACAAGATGGGCCAGGTATTGACCGAAATCGAGGAGATTAAGCAGCTGCAGAGGGACATACACCAGGAGCTGGCCACCCACAACACACAAATGGGCCTGCTCATTGGGGTGCTCCAGACATCAACACAACCCTGTGCAGGGCATTCTCACCACCATCAACCTCTTCCTGTGGTCCAAATACATCCAGCCCATCTACATCTGCGCCAGTCACAGGAAGGGAGGCCCTGGCAGAGAAAGGAATGTCTGCAGACACCCCTGTCTCTGCAGAAGCAGATCCCACCCCCATCCGTCACAAGCACGGGCAGCCATGCAATTATCCAGGAGGTGCAGATGGCAAGACACCCACCACCGCCAGCAAGAAACCTCAACCTTAATTTCCTCGTGTGTGTAATACAATCACTGTGTGAACTGTTTCACTATTGAAAGGCTTTCTTGTCCCATAGGACAGAATGGGTAATACTTTGTAACATTTTACAAGCATATCTTCCCATAGGTATAAGATGTAAAATAAACTTTAGGCTCTCTGAACTCAGAATTTAATAACACAGCTTTTACTGAATATGGTTTTTTAATTGTGTGTTTGAAAATGCCACTTTTACAAAGTAAACTAAGAGCAAAGGTGTCCTAGCCGTCACATTCAAATGCTGCTAAACCAATTTAACATACTAAAGGCCATCAATTCTATTGATACAGGCTTGAAGCATTTATTTGCTATTTCATTCTATGCATTTTATTCCACAATCATAGGTCAGGTAAGTGCGGATACGTTTTAGTCAAGAACAAATTATACATATTAAGGTAACAAATAAAACAAAAACATACAGATTTTGTGATGAGGTAATGTGATGTAACAAACAATACATGAAGAGTGATACATAACACCTAGCTAAACATTATATTACCAGTCTTAGTTCACAAAAGGAGCAGCTACAAGGACATCTTTACCATCCACATTGTGTAACCAATTTAAGAAGCTGCTACCCACGGGTAAAAGAAACATTAGACCCAGTAGTGCAACCATTCAAAATACATTTCTCCTGGGGGAAACTTAATTAAATGCGAAAGAACCTGTGTTGTGTAATGCTGACGCGTTTCGATTCCGAAGGTGGTTTGCAGGATTCTCTTCAGGGCATGAACTGGTTTATCTAAAGAACAAAGGCGAGCATGAATTATAGATGAGGAGAGACTCTAAACTTCCCAACTACTCAAAATGCGGCGTGATTTGTCTCAAAAGTACCTGTTTCAGTAGAGGAATAAATGTTCACGTTGCAGGTGAGAAGAGGCAAGTTAAAATGTAGATGGCACGATCTAGAACGAAAACGGATCCACCATCACTCATATACATGGTTTGGCGAATGTTAATATTTTGTCACTGAAGGAACAAGAAAAGGCACTTACTTGCGCCAGTCGGGCGGTGCTTTTAATAAAGATATCGGAATGCTTGCTGCCATTTAATTGGAAGCATAGTTGGGCTTTAGAAGAGCGATCTAAAAATAGAGAAGAGTGCTACATCAATAGAGTATCTGATTAGATACATTATGGCTTTGTGGGCAAAACACAACACTTACTTTTGCCATTCCGGCATGTTTTCAGTAATGCTTCCTTTCAGATCTCAGTCAGTTTAATAATTACCAATAGCCAGACAGGGCCGCTCAGCTGCTTAATTCATGAAGGGGTAAAAGAAGGTTGCTACCTTTAAAGTTCACACAGAAACAGACTGCATCGTGTCTCTCTGTGAAAACAGAAAACGATGTGTCAGCATGTGTTTTATTCTGTAAAAAGATTTTGCGTGCCCGTGTTGTGAAAGTTTGCATAGTTTTACTTGTATTCGGCTGTGCCAGTCACCTAATGGTGTCTTCTTCCCTGTTTCTCACTCAAACGCTTCCGGGTCACAGGAAGTTTAAAGAGTGACCTGGTCCCATTGCATTATGATTAAGTGAATTTGTGAAGTTATGAAAAGTAAACTGTGCAACAAGTGAATCTTATCCAAAGAATGGATAGATCATATATATATTTTTCAAGGTTTGTGTGTACATTGGTATTAAAATGTATATGCATGTTTCCAAAGATTGTTTGAATCATGGTGCAAACAGGAAATTCAAAACCAGGAATGGAACTGTTTTAACATCTACCCATTTTTGACAATTCATTTAGTCCTTTGGTGGTGCTGTTGAAACAAGCTATCATGTAGGCTTCTTTTCTTAACAGTGAAGCCTCAGTGTCACCCCCCTCTTGGTGATGGTTTGATGAAAGATAGCACAGTCCATTTAAACTCAAGTTCATGGTAATTGGAGTAAATGAAGTGGTTCACCATAGGTTCTGTTACAACTTTATTTTTTACCCTTGATCGGTGCTGCACTACGCATTGACGAATCTCTTGCGTAGTTTTAACAATGTATATTCTTGGGCAGGAACAAACAATTGCGTAAATGATGTTTTTTTCTTACAGTTGGAGAACTGTTTCCTTGTCCACCTATTGTTGTCGTGTATAAAGTCAGTACCCACTATAGTGTTACCACAATTTGTGCAGGTACCACATTTATGGTGGCCCGTCAACGGCTTCAAATTGAACAGTTTTCAATTGGTCTTTTTTTCTGCTGGAAGGGGGTAACTCTGCTCTTAAAATTCTTTGTTCAATGCTCATATTCTTCTTCAAAGCGACAAGAGGGACATCAATCCCAAGGTCAGAATTCTGTAAAAGGTGTCAATTCTTTCATATAATTGACCGGAATGCAGTAGTGTGTGGTCCATATGTCAAAACACACACCAACTTCTCCATCTAGGGTTTGACTTTTTTGACTCTCTTGGTGTGCACCATGCCCGTTTGAATGCATGTTTCAAGAAACACATCAGTAAAAAAGGCCACATGTTGTGCATAGCATGCAACCTGCTGTAAATTTGGCATTTTCTATTTCACCAACATGGTGTCCAGGACTGCCACATTGATTTTGTTATGCAGTCAGAATGTTAGTATTTTAATTTTATATCAGACCTATGTGGCCAAATTTCCTAAAATCAGTGCAGAAATGCAATGATATATAGTTTCAGAATATTTCAGCGAAGGCTCAACATAGGTGAATCGCAGAGTTAAAACTCTGTATTGTGAAGGCTTCTGCTCCAATTCTACAACTTAGAAAAAATTTTATTTTGCGGTTCTTTGTAATGATGAAGAACAATGTATGTGCGCTTCAAACTATTCCTTTTTAAAAGCAAGACTGTCAGTGGCATCTATGAAAGAAACAGGCAGATAACTAATATTACCAAGCATTTGCAATGCAATAGGTCTCACATTTTTAAACTTTGACCTATTGGTATTGTAACTGACTATGGCTTTTGTTATGGCAGGTTTTTAGACATATAAATAAAAGGCATAGTCATTTTCAATGCCAATAGCTGAAAATCTTGCAATTGCGAGACCTATTGCATTGCAAATGCTTGTTAAAACAAACATTGACATTGCCCTTTTAGGTGAGTGTCTAGAGAGGATTCCCCACAGATCACAGACGGAGGGCAGTTACTCTCCCTATTCTGACAGCCACCCCATTCTCAATAATAAAATAATATACATCACCATTTGCTATCGCATACCAACTCAGTACTTGATTCCTCATCACCAACTGGCCAGGTATATGATGTAGGAAAGGGCCTGTGAAATTGTACTGGTAACTGGAAGGCACAGATACAGGCCATAATGGCCTGTATTATGAACACTTAAGCATTAAGCTATATCGGTCCCTGCAACCTCACTACCAATGTCACAGAAGGTAGTCAAAGCGCCACACTAAGGTGCTCCTAAGCTGCACATGCAACTCCTGGCCTCAGAGCGTCCCCAGCAACAGATGACACACGCTATACATAAATCCCCAATTAGGATCAAAAGTGCCCAATTATAAAGCAGGAGCCTGGCACTGTCCAATGGAGTTGCATTGTGCGAGGTTGGATTGTGGCATTTGGACCTCCTAACGGTCTAAACATCTCATGAACATTATTTGAAGGGGCAATGTTTGAAGTCAATATACAACACAGTGCTCCTTGAATAAAGCCTACAACAAGCGGACAGCCGATTTAAAAAAGTCGGAAACAAACACAAATCCTTAAATAAAATAAAAAAAGGTGTGCCGCGGAAAGGACGGGTTGGATAAGCGGCCAGCGTTGTGTTATCTTCAAGAAAGAAGCCTTCATTGAGGGAGAAGGAGGAATTGGACAGGGCAATTTATTTGACAAAACCAGTGTGTGAATGAAGGGATACAGGAAGGAATGGAGCATGACTGTCATGTCAAAGTCAGTGAGGGATGCAATACTTCCCTTAAAGTACAACAGGGCTTATGCACAATGAATGATTCGGTTCGAGTCTCGGCAGTGACGTTCAACATCATGTGATTCTGCGCAAACTAATTATTCTACCTGTGCCTAACAAAATTAATATGTCCGTCTGTAACGCAACTGGTGCTCACTGTAAAGCGAGCTGTTACCTTCAGGTTGAGTTCACGCTAAATAAAACTGCAAGCAAAAAAAACTGGATCTCTGTAAGTACATAGTTTAATTGCTCACGTCTTGTGATTCAGTTAAGTTAATGTTGTGCAAACAGACATGGAGACTTCAGCACGCAATTGCAACATCGTTAAACTATGGGGCAGATTTATGAGCCCCTTGCGCCACTTTTGCGTCACTTTTCCCATGTTAAATGTGACGCAAAAGTGGCGCAAGGGGCTCATAAATCTGCCCCTATGTGCTTGGGGGCGGAGCAATTGAATCTTTGTAAGTCCTGTGAGAAGCAGAATTGTTTTTACTTGGTAGTGCTTCGGTTAGCTAGTGGTATGACAGCGTAGGGAAGGCAACAAGTTAAACCCAAACAAGCATTTACAATGCAATGGTCTCGGCATTGTTAAAGTTAAAGCTATTGGCATTGCTCACGACATTATTTTTGTTTTTTCTGTTTTTAAAACATTTAAAGAAACGGCATTGTTATTTACAATGTCAATAGCTTAATCACTCTCAAATGCGAGACCTATTGGATTTGCACCCACACACAGAGCCACCCCCACACAGAGCCACCCCCACACAGAGGCACCCCCACACAGAGCCACCCCCACACAGAGCCCTGTGTTTTGCTCTCTCTCGTTCGCTGCTTTTCTCCTTCCTCTTCCTACTTTTCCCTCAAACACTTTGATTGTTCCCTCCCCACCCCACCCCCGCTTGTAAGGAAATTGCGCTTTCATGCTGCTGCTTTTTGATTTTATTTATGGCTCATGCTCGCATCAGTGAATTAAAGTCCCCATGCCGCTGTGTAAGCGTGCACGTTTAGTTTTGGGCCTGCTGTATTCTATCTTGCCAATGCTGTACAGCATCGCTAGATGCATTGGCAAAGCCAGTTGGTCACAAGCACTTTGCCAATGCTTGTTTTTAATTTGGCTGATGTTTAGCAATATCAATAACCATTTTTGTTGTTCTTGCAGTTGCTGAACATCTTTGGCAAAAAGCAAAGCCAAAACGTGAGACCTATGTTTTGTTAGGTTATAATGGGTCTATCAGACATCGGCTCTTTCAAACCAATTCATAAACACAATTTCTGAAATAAACCTGCAGGGGGGAGACAGGGTGGGGAGAAGGGTAGGGGGAACAGGGTGCAGGCCTTAACAGATAATGTTAATTAAATGTAGCATTGTAAAAGTATGCCTGTATATTTGTATATATGTGTGTGTGTGTATATATATATATATACACACACACACACACACACACACACACACACATTGTCTGTGCGCACACACGTTTAAAAGTCTACCGCATATATGTATATATAGGTACATATTTACAAGGCTACGCAAAAACCGGGACAGACCAGATCTAGAAGTAAGACTAAAGGCTTCAGTCCTACTTTTATTCCTGGTGTGACCTGGTTTTTGGTTCTCAAAATCTGGTCACCCTACCTCCAAAGACACCTGCTCTGGTCGCGATCACTGCCGCGCTGAGAGGATGGCGCGTTAATGAGCTACTATTTGAAATATATGCGGGCTACGTTCCCTCCTCGGCTGCTTTAACCGGAGTCCTCTGGGTCCCGTTATTGGCGTGCGTGGGGCAGGGGAGGGGGCTGGCAGGAGATCAGGTTCCTAACAGCCCCTGCCCCCTAGGGTCTCCCACCCCCTAGGTGCAGGGCACTTAACCCTTCGACCAGCAGCAACATGACTATTCACAAATTATCGGCGGCCAGATTGTAGACAGGACGCTGCTGTCCCCGAGCCCCCCAGGGAAGCACATGGGCAGTAATGGATGGATTAAGGGGGGGGGAGGGAGTACCTGCAGGGAGCCAGCGCAGGAGCCCGCGGTGTCAAATACATGCTTATCTCCGTGTTCGGGATAACTCGCATCGATCCCGAAGAAGGCCGCGCCGCAGTTTAATTAAACAAAACAGGTCTCTTAATGATTTTGGAGGAGGGGGGGGGGGCGGCTTGAGAAGATGCAAGGGCAGGTTCGTCCTTCTCACTACACACGATGGTTGTATTAAATAATTTAGAGATACAGCCCTTCCTGTCACAGCTCTAGGTCTCGGAAGTGCAGTCAATAACAGGTGTTGTTATCACCCGCTTCAATGCTACTTATGAGACCGTCTGTTCTGGGGCAGTCTGAGGGTACTGGGCAGTGTCATTTCAATGAGCACTAGTGCCATAGCGCCTAAACTACTCCTGCACTGGGTAAGGCGCTACCACAACCCGTGGTTACTCGAGGCATCTTCTAGAATGGTCACTAGTGCCACGGGGCCTAACTACTCCTGCACTGGGTAAGGCGCTACCACAACCCGTGGTTACTCGAGTTTGCTGATTTAAACAGGGGATGAGGAGTGCGGGGCCGAGTCAGGCAGCTCAAGGCGGAGGCTGAACGTAACATCCTGCGCTGGGCTCAAATGGTAGAGAGCAGGAAACAGAGCTAGAAAACACGCTGCGCGCGCACACTGCAACTTCACCAAAATCCAGAGCGGAGACGGAGCACAGGGTGAGCGTGGGTTCCAGCTCATGCACTAGAAAGTGCCGTGTGTGCTGCTGCTGCTCACACTACAGGAAGGAATTGTGAAGGGCAAATCAAGAACCGGGCTTACCACTCATGCTGCGGAGTGCATCCTGCGGGAGAGTGCGATATTGTGAACGCTAGACTGCTATTGGGCCCATGATAGGAGTTACCAACACGCAACGGCCAGAACTATTATATGCTAAAACCTGTGCAAGCTGTGACGTGACGCATTGAGGAGCCGACAGCAGGGGGAGAGGACGCCATTAACACCACCGCCTTTCTCCGAGGCGAAGCAGAAATGCCTCGGAGAAACGCAGTGGCGTTTTCGGATTCGGGGGCGTGTTTCTTTTTCTCTCCTCTTGCCATTGGCTGGAGGAGAGAAAAAAACGCCTAAAAAGGGCGTGGCTAAAAAGTGGAAAGAAGAGCACGGAACACGCCCCCGAATCTGAAAAAGACGGAGCCTATTTGGAGGGACGGCTCTCTCCTCCAATGGCTGGCCTCCGTTTAGGAAGCCAGCCAATGGAGGAGAGGCAAAAAGAGAGGCGGGCTAAATAGCCACTCTAAGAATCATAAGATCTCCGGACTTCCGGTTCTGCCTTCGGCAGACCGGACGGGGTCCCTCGACCTAAAAAGGTAATGAAAACAGCGGGCGGGACCCGGCCAAATGATAAATTGTGACGGTGTGGAAGGTAAAAGCAACATGAGCATTATTACATGCACTCACCCAATGTGGAGAAACCGGAAACACATCAGTGCAGGTGGCAGGCTGTTGTTGACGCCTGGAGGGTGCAGCCACCTAGTGGAAGAAGGAGGAAGCCCTGTGACCTAAGCAGCTGGTGTCTACAATGAAGAGTGGGAGGTGATGTGGTGGACCCTTCCCTGGCGAGAGAACTTCAGACTGCAGGAGAGGAGCGGCAGTGGGACAGCCATAGGTCTGCCTCCTAGAAGCGAGCACGTGCTATCATTACTTCCGTTCCAAAATAGTTAGAGAGGGGGCGCAATCAAAACAAGCATTTGCAATGCAATAGGTCTCGCATTTACATGAGTTTAAGCTATTTACATTGTAAATGACAATGCCTTTTATTTTATGCTTTAAAAACCAAAACATAAATATAAGGCATTGTCATTTACAATGCCAATAGCTCAAACACGCGTAAATGCGAGACCTATTGCATTGCAAATGCTTGTTTGGCTTGTTAACAAAAAAATATATTTTGAGAAAGAGTTTACAAAAAATGGCTTCTATATGTACAGATATATGTAATAGAAGTAATTGTATGCATTGTCAGATTAATGTGGTAGCACAATGGGTAAATGTAATAATTATAGCTACAGCATGTATGCTTTTTTGAGCAGCTGTATCAAAGCCATATAATGTGTGTATAGAAATGGTGTATTTTCTTAGGTATGGTATGATAGAGAATAGAAGACTAAATGTGTGTAAGAAGGGTGCAACTGTTATGTAAAGACATGTGGTATATTAACGTGTTTGAAAATACGGTATGTAATGGTGAAGGTTTTTTAGGTCTCGCCTGGCTATCGCGTAAGCGATCGCACAGCGAGGCTTATGTAGGGGCTTCCGAAAATGCTCAAAAAGGCTTCCCAGGCGGATCGGGTGGCGGTTACGCGCACAACCACGCGCATTCCATTTGCCACCAGCTACTTCCTGCGCGTGTGCCGCTTCACGCATTCAGAGAGATTTAGTAAGGGGCACAAGACCTTAGGAATGCGGTTTATGGCCAGTGCATGTGAGGCATTCAAGCGCGAAGCTGGCATCTGGCATCGGACTTGAAAGCAGCAGACGGCTTTCGCCAGAACTTTCGTTATACCTCACACCCCATATGCTTGTTCCTTCCCACCCTTCCTTTGATGTCCGCTTTTCTTGTTGTTTACAAACCACGCCACACACTGCTGCACGCCGCACACTGCTGCACGCCACACACTGCTGCAAGCCGCACACTGCTGCAAGCCGCACACTACCGCATGCCACACACTGCTGCGCACACTGCTGCATTACACACTGCTGCATTACACACTGCTGCACGGCGCACACTGCTGCACGCCGCACACTGCTGCACGCCTCACACTGCTACATGAAACACTGCTGCACGCCTCACACTGCTGCATGCCACACACTGCTGCACGCCTCACACTGCTGCACGCCTCACACTGCTGCACGCCTCACACTGCTGCACGCCGCACACTGCTACACCCCACACACTGCTGCACGCCACACACTGCTGCACGCCACACACTGCTGCATGCCGCTGCATGCCACACACTGCTGCATGCCACACACTGCTGCACGCCACACACTGCTGCACGCAGCACACTGCTGCACGCCGCACACTGCTGCATGCCGCACACTGCTACACGAAACACTGCTGCACGCCACACACTGCTGCACGCCTCACACTGCTGTACGCCTCACACTGCTGCATGCCACACACTGCTGCACGCTGCACAATGCTACACGAAACACTACTGCATGCCTCACACTGCTGCACGCCTCACACTGCTGCATGCCTCACACTGCTGCACGCCTCACACTGCTGCACGCCACACACTGCTGCACGCCGCACACTGAAACATGCCACACACTGCTGCACGCCACACACTGCTGCACGCCACACACTGCTGCATGCCGCTGCACGCCGCACACTGCTGCACACCGCACACTGCTGCATGCCGCACACTGCTACATGCCGCACAATGCTACACGAAACACTGCTGCTCGCCACACACTGCTGCACGGCACACACTGCTGCACGCCGCACACTGCTGCATGCCACACACTGCTGCACACTGCTGCATTACTCACTGCTGCATGCTGCATGACACTGCTGCACGCAGCACACTGCTGCACGCTGCACACTGCTGCACGCCACACACTGCTACACGCCGCTGCATGCCACACAGTGCTGCATGCCTCACACTGCTACACGAAACACTGCTGCATGCCACACACTGCTGCACGCCGCACACTGCTGCATGCCACACACTGCTGCACGCCTCACACTGCTGCATGCCTCACACTGCTGCACGCCACACACTACCGCACGCCACACACTGCTGCGCACACTGCTGCATTACACACTGCTGCATTACACACTGCTGCACGCCGCACACTGCTGCAGGCCGCACACTGCTGCACGCCGCACACTGCTACACGAAACACTGCTGCACGCCTCACACTGCTGCACGCCTCACACTGCTGCATGCCACACACTGCTGCACGCCACACACTGCTGCACGCCTCACACTGCTGCACGCCTCACACTGCTGCACGCCGCACACTGCTGCACGCCTCACACTGCTGCACGTCGCACACTGCTGCACGACGCACACTGCTGCACGCCGCACACTGCTGCACGCCACACACTGCTGCACGCAACACACTGCTGCATGCCACACACTGCTGCATGCCACTGCACGCCACACACTGCTGCATGCCGCTGCATGCCACACACTGCTGCATGCCGCTGCACGCCACACACTGCTGCACACCACACACTGCTGCACGCAGCACACTGCTGCACGCCGCACACTGCTGCACGCCGCACACTGCTACACGAAACACTGCTGCACGCCACACACTGCTGCACACCACACACTGCTGCACACCACACACTGCTGCACACCACACACTGCTGCACGCCGCACAATGCTACACAAAACACTGCTGCACGCCACACACTGCTGCACGCCACACACTGCTGCACGCCGCACACTGCTGCACGCCACACACTGCTGCACACTGCTGCATTACTCACTGCTGCATGCTGCACGACATTGCTGCACGCAGCACACTGCTGCACGCCGCACACTGCTGCACGCGGCTGCACGCCACAGTGCTGCATGCCTCACACTGCTACACGAAACACTGCTGCACGCCGCACACTGCTGCACGCCACACACTGCTGCACGCCGCACACTGCAGCACGCTGCACACTACCACACGTCACACACTGCTGTGCACACTGCTGCATTACACACTGCTGCATTACACACTGCTGCACGCCGCACACTGCTGCACGCCGCACACTGCTGCATGCCTCACACTGCCACACGAAACACTGCTGCACGCCTCACACTGCTGCACGCCTCACACTGCTGCACGCCACACACTGCTGCACGCCACACACTGCTGCACACCTCACACTGCTGCACGCCTCACACTGCTGCATGCCGCACACTGCTGCACGCCTCACACTGCTGCACGCCTCACACTGCTGCACGCCTCACACTGCTGCATGCCTCACACTGCTGCACGCCACACACTGCTGCACGCCACACACTGCTGCACGCCACACACTGCTGCATGCCGCTGCACGCCACACACTGCTGCATGCCGCTGCACGCCACTCACTGCTGCATGCCACACACTGCTGCATGCCACACACTGCTGCACGCAGCACACTGCTGCACACCACACACTGCTGCATGCCACACACTGCTGCACGCCACACACTGCTGCACACGCACACTGCTGCACGCCACACACGGCTGCACGACACACACCTCTGCATGCCACACACTGCTGCAAGCCACACACTGCTGCATGCCGCACAATGCTACACGAAACACTGCAGCACGCCACACACTGCTGCACGGCACATACTGCTGCACGCCGCACACTGCTGCACGCCACACACTGCTGCACACTGCTGCATTACTCACTGCTGCATGCTGCACGACACTGCTGCACGCAGCACACTGCTGCACGCCGCACACTCCTGCACGCCACACACTGCCGCACGCTGCTGCACGCCACACAGTGCTGCATGCCTCACACTGCTACACGAAACACTGCTGCACGCCACACACTGCTGCACGCCGCACACTGCTGCACACCACACACTGCTGCACGCCACACACTGCTGCATGCCGCACACTGCTGCACGCCGCACACTGCTGCACGCCTCACACTGCTGCACGCCTCACACTGCTGCACGCCACACACTGCTGCACACCGCACACTGCTGCACGCCGCACACTGCTGCACACTGCTGCACTCCACACACTGCTTTTATGCGAGTTTATGCTACTGACACTGTAAATGACGATGCCTTTTATTTGTTTTAAAACCAAACCTATTGCATTGCAAATGCTTGTTTTTAGATGTGGTAGGGGTTTGAAAGCATGCTGGGAGTGTATTACGAAGAGGTAATCTGATGTCTTTGTCGTAATGTTTGTAAACAGGCTGGTATAATAAAGCTGTTATGTTAAAGATGTGTGCGTGTGCAATGATAACTGTTGGACATTAAGGTATGCACTAAAAAAATCTGTAGTGGCAAAATATTGGCTAACGGAAAAAGTAAAAATGAAAGAAACATAAAATGTGTAAGTAGCACAGTAGTATAATATAAGGATAGGTGGCAGTAGAGAGTGCAAAGCAGAGAGACAGATCGAGCAAGTGGAGAAACATGAGGAGAGGTGGCAGCAGAAAGTGTGTAGTAAGAGATAGACACGATGATTGAAGAATATGAGGATAAGTGGTAAGATAGAGTGTACGGCAAAAGGGAGAGAATATTGTACTGGTGCGTGTTTAGGCAGCAAAAGCGAAAAAATGCAATGTAAGTACTATGTGGCAGAAAATAAAACATGAGGGACCTAATAAAGACAAAAAAGGGAGCAAGCAACGAGGTGTAAGGAAAGGTAGACTGTATGCATATGTTTAAGTGGGAGGAGAGAGTGCGGGACAGAGGGATAAGTATGACGTTTTTTGAATATTTGTGAGACAACGTTATACGTTCTGGGAGTTGTTGTGTTTTCTTTCTATTGAACCAGCTAGACTAGCATGCCGGATATGGTAATTGAACTGACATACCTGATAACAAGTCCCGTACCAGAAACCTGATGTCCTAACAACATGGAATAAGCGCAAGCAAGGTAGCAACCCTAGATTATTTTTATAGGAGAGTAGTCCTTGCTCTGCATTCGGTTTGGAACTGTAGTTACTCACGAGCACTTATATGAAAATAACTGTTAGGACAGAGTACGGGGCAGGTGAAAGGCAAAAGTGAAAAACATAAGGATAACTGTTAGGACAGAGTGCAGGATAGACAAGTAGGTACAATGATTAAAGAACATAAGGGTAAGTGGCAAAGCAGAGTGTGGAGCCGAGGGACTGGGCACAAGAGAATAACATGAGGATAAGTGGCAAAGAGAGTGCAAGGCAGAGGGACAGGCACGGGGAGTGAAATACATAGGGAGGGTGAAGTGAGCATGGAAGCAATGGCCGAACTGTATTTGGTAGCAGGAGAAAGTGCGAGGACTTGTGATGTTTTTTCTATTGAACCAGCTGGACTAGCATGTCAGATAAAGTAATAGAACAGACACACCGGATAACAAGCCCGTAGTAGAAACATGATGTCCTAACAGCATAGAGTAAGGCACAAGCAAGCTAGCAACCCTAGATTATATTTATAGGCGAGTTGTTTTTGCGATGCGTCCTGTTTACATCTTTAGTTACTCAAGAGCACTTTATTAACACCCTCTCTTCAGTCACGTTGTAGACATTGAAGGAAAGGACTGAAGGCCACCAGTACACCCATTGTTGTTTTTGTGATACATAAAATTTACAAAAAGGGTGCCTTTGCGGGAGCTATCTTGGTAATGTTTTAAGTCACTCACCCAATGAAAGGGCACAAAATCAGAATAAAAACCACGGCCACCTGTGACACCTCTAATGTTGTATATATGCTCAAATGCCCTTGTGGCAAAGTATACGTCGGACAAACCGAAAGGAAGATCAAAATCAGACTGAATGAACATAAGTCCAACATCAGAACAAAACAACAGAAATCATCGGTCGCACAACATTTTTTGGAAGCTGGGCATAACATCAGCCAACTGAAATTTTGCATTCTAGAGACTGTTACTAAAACTCAAGGAAGAGACAATCATAACTTTCTTCTCAAAAGAGAGAATCATTGGATATATTTGTTGAACTCGATGAAACCCGATGGTTTAAATGACCGCACAGAATTTTTATGCTATCTATAATTGCCCTAAATACAATGTATCCTTAATGTGGTTTACATGTCTTGTATAGTTACCAATTGCCTTATTCCTAAAACGTAGTTTTTTGTAACATCTTCTTTATATTTTTTTCCATAGATTTAACATTGTTAATTACATTCACATTGACGCTTCTGTTCTTTCATGTTATCATGTCATCATGTGAAACTGTGTTGATACACCGTAACATGGCACGCTTTTTTACACTCCTTTTTTTTAAGTTCACCCTACTCGCGTTTAAGTTCACCCAACTCGCGCTTAACCATTCATCACCTTTATTATCTATCTTTACTTAGCTAACTTAGTTTTCTTAGGTCGCCCGTAATCTAACAGCAGTCCTATTTCTATGTACACCATTTTTTTCACGTCACACGCTGTCAACCTTTTACTTCCGCTTCAGACTCCGATTCACAACCACCTTCACGTTCGTGACTCGAACGCGTGAGCACATACCTCCGTTTTTCAACACTGGGTAAGAACAACTTTCGTCACCGCTTCAGAATGCTTTTATGCTTTCTCACTAACTTTATTACTGGAAGCAAACTTTAATAATAAGCACATCGTTTGTCACCGTTTCTCCATTAGACATTTTGTTTGAAACAATCTATAGTCGTAACAACACGCTGATTTAACCGCCAATATTCACTTTGGGTTATTGAAACGGGTCTTTATAATCCTTACGAGCACGGTAATATCTGCGCCTAAAAACTCATTTTTATTCTTATTTTTCCTCACCACAACCATACATGTCTGCACTTGATCGGTTTTTAATCACTTTTTGCACCTTCTTTTCTCAACACAAGAGTAACTAATATACCTCAGATACAGCGCTTATCGTCATCTTTATTGTTTTTCTAGAATTCCCCTGAGGAAGGCTTATGCCGAAATGCATTGGGAATTTACAATCAACGCTATAATCTTTGCAATGCGTTTGAATTGATAAAAAAACACTCACGATGAATTTTGAATAACAAATAAAGTTTTTCAACATCGAACATTGAAGAATCCGTACAATTTTTTGAAACCCATTTGAGGACAGTTACGCGCCTGGGGGACACACCCCATGTTGTTGGGGGGTGCTTTCTTACAATGTTTTAAGTGAGCTCATGAAGTGTTAGCGTCCCAGTGCTCCCCCTAGGCATGAGGCCTAAGGCTGAGTATGATTTTACGGTGACTCAGTTGTAAGTTGCGCACAAGTGCGGCATGCGCAGAGCCGTTTTGTAGGTCTCCAGCCTCTTTAAGAAGGTGGCAGGACAGAGTGCAAGGCAGAGGGACAAGCATAGCGAGTGTAGAAAATAAGTGTAATTGTGAGCTGCCGCCTCTGATGCAGGAAACCAGGGTTCGAGCCTCGAGGTCGCGTCCACATCCTGGGATTCTGGGCAAATCACTTAATCTCCCCGTGCCTGAATGTGTAATGTAAATACGGTGCTCATGTACAGCGCTCCAATACCTTCGGGTCGAGTTCACGCTATATAAATATGCAACAACAAAGCAGAGTAACAGCCAAGGGGAGTGAAAAGCATGAGGAAAAGTGGTGGGAGAGAGTGCAGGACACAGTGACAGGGACGTTAATTGAAACACGCGGCCGTGCGTACGGTGCTATGTAAAGCGCTCCAATACCTTCGGGTCGAGTTTGCGCTATATAAATATGCAACAACAAAGCAGAGTAACAGCCATGGGGAGTGAAAAGCATATCAATTCAAGGGTCAATGAGACCCGACCTCTGCGCACTGTTACTGACAGGTAAAAGTACCTAAATATTTACAACATTTGTTATCATCACATTCTTTGTGGTTGAATACATTTTATACATTTTCTTGAACATATAATTCACTGCAAAATACAACAGTTTTCAAAACCTTGTTATGAATACATTCCAATGTTATTTAAATTCATTGGATGTCCATATTATTCATCTTGTTCAATCCAAGTGATTAGATTAATGAGATGTTCAAAATATTATCTTGCTGCCCAATGCATTTCGAGCCTGAGCTGACACTTCTTCAGGGGCTCAAATTCTACAACATAAACAGAAAATATATATGCTTTACATTGGTGGGTGTACAAGCGTCAATTTATCCAAAGCAGTTTTTACTTCATTTTACTCAAGCAATGAAGAGTGGTTGCTGAATCTTTAAAAACGACATGGAAGTGAACAAAAAAGGCCCTCCACCAAAAAGTGACTCTCTTGTGATTGATCTGTGAATGAACTATTGTGTGTTGGTTAACGAACTGGACGTAGATGAGAAAAGGAAATACCTTGGTTCTAATATTTAAAGCACGAGGGGTCCGAAATTTGAAGTCTAAGGCAAGCGCGATCTGGGAAAAAACGAAGAAACGATTTTAAATGAAAGAAAGTACAGGAATACTAAATCGATCTTCTCTGAAATTTTGCTGGCAGGAGCTGCTGTGAAGTCTTACCGTGCTAAAAAATTGGAGGATTCTAAGCCACAATCCGCAGAAGTAACGTGGCGAAAATCAGGGAAATTCTGCCGTAGGTCTTCACCGTGCAATGGCTGGCGGTTGCGTAGTAGCATAGCACATAGATAAGCGTCCGGAGTAACGATAAATTCAAATGGATCTCGCGATAACTGTCTCTCCCAAAACGAGAAACAAACATAGGACCTCTGGTTGAAGGAGGTCGCCATCTTGAGAAGGCTTGGAATCTTATGGATAAAGTAACACGTTCAGTTCACTAAATAAACGCGCTCGTAACTATAATCAGGGAAAATAGAGAATGACTGCTTGAAAAGCAGAGGCTCTCTGAAGACTATACATAAGGATACTCGTGGAATATCATGTCACCTTCAGGAGTGGTACCTGATGGTCGTGACATGTTAAAATGGGAGTGCTATTCTATAGAATGTGAAAATGAAGTAAAAATAAAGGAAAAATGAAATAAAAACATGAAAAGCACCCGTGAAAATGTCGTCATTTTTTCGACAGCGCTTGTAAATCATGCTGTACCATCCTGTTACAGTATTTACATACATTCTCATAGATAACATGCATAATCTATTCTGTCATTGATTCCCCTACACCTACACGCTACGATCAATTCAGAACAACGCTGAAGTACAGATACAAAGAGCTGACAAAGGAGGCGCCATTGTCATAATGGATCGCTCCTTTTACTTCAATGCTGTCCAAGAACATGTAGCAGACTCTCAAACATACCTGATGCTTGATCAAGACCCCATCATTGATCTTAAAACAACTTTAGGGAGAATTTTAGAACATGCCTTATAGATGGGATGGATAACCAACGCCACAAAACAATTCCTCACCGTGGATTACCCTCGGAAACCTATACTATATATGTTACCAAAAATCCACAAAGATTTACACAACCCTCCTATGCGACCGATAGTAACTGGATGTGGTACCATTTTTGAACCCCTCGGTCATTACATAGATTACTTCCTGCAACCTTTTGTCCAAGGATGGAACTCCTATATAAAAGACACTAAAGACTTCATACAAAAACTAGAGGCGGTAGTTCCCACAGAAGAGATGATATTTTGCACGATTGATGTCAAATCATTGTATACCTCCATTCCACACCTAGCTGGCATGGAATCAGTAGAGTGGGCTTTACTGCGTCAATCCTCACTCAGAGCGGATAAAGTTTTTATACTTGAACTCCTACACTTCTGTTTATATCACAGTTATTTCCACTGGAATAATAACTTTTTCCTTCAACAACAAGGAACTTCAATGGGCTTTGCAGGGGCGCCTGCATACGCCAATACCTTTATGGCCAAATTGGAGTCGGGTCACATATTCAATGACACTGAATGGACAAGGAATTCTCTGCTATATTGCAGGTTCATAGATGATATTTTCATTCTATGGACAAACACCCAGGATCTACTTGAAGAAAAAATCAGTATTCTGAATCAAATAGATGAACATATCCAATTCACTCATCTAATTAACAACACCAAGATCTCCTATCTAGATGTGACTCTTACCAAAAGAGAAGGACGTATTCAGACTGAAGTACACAGGAAAACAACCGATGTTAACACTTTCAGAGTTTCCACCCCACCAGTCTAAAACATAACTTACCATTTTCCCAATTCTTACGGATTAAAAGAATTTGTTCAGAACCCGAGGATATGGAAAAACACTTTTCATACCAACAACAGATGTATTTACAAAGAGGATATCCACTTGAAGTGATAGAACAAGTCAAACAACATACCTCTAAATACACAAGAGAGAGTTTGCTACAATTTCAACCTCGTAGACAAACATCCCGACAAGTGTTTGTTTCAAAGTACTCAACAAGCTCTGTAAAACTTAAAAAGATCATCAACAATAGATGGGAAATGTTACAGAACGAATCAGATTTCAACAATATTTTTAAAGATCCACCCATGTTCGCATACAAGCGTTCCAAAAACATAAAAGAACTTATCAATACACCCAAACAGCAACTTGGCAACAACTATAAAGGCATGAATAAATGCCAGAACTGCGTTCAATGCAATAATGTTATAGTGGGGAATGTACTACACCATCCAACTACAGGAGAAGTGATTAAACTTTATCACAATTCAGACTGTAATTCAAGTAAAATCATCTATTACATCAAGTGCCTGTGTGGAAAACTATATGTAGGAAAAACAGAACGAAAAATAAAAGTGCGAATATCAGAACACAAAAGTACAATAAGAACTCAGAATAAAAACAGCAGTTTAGCCACTCACTGGAATGAGGAGAGACACAGTATCGCCCAATTAAAGTTCTCTGTGCTAGAAAGGGTTGTACAACATTCAGACACAGATCTCACTAGAAGCCTTCTACAAAGAGAGACGTATTGGATAAAACGTCTAGATACCCTGATTGTTAGGGGAATCAATGACAGAATAAATTATGCATGTTATCTATGAGAATGTATGTAAATACTGTAACAGGATGGTACAGCATGATTTACAAGCGCTGTCGAAAAAATGACGACATTTTCACGGGTGCTTTTCATGTTTTTATTTCATTTTTCCTTTATTTTTACTTCATTTTCACATTCTATAGAATAGCACTCCCATTTTAACATGTCACGACCATCAGGTACCACTCCTGAAGGTGACATGATATTCCACGAGTATCCTTATGTATAGTCTTCAGAGAGCCTCTGCTTTTCAAGCAGTCATTCTCTATTTTCCCTGATTATAGTTTCGAGCGCGTTTATTTAGTGAACTGAACGTGTTACTTTATCCATAAGATTCCAAGCCTTCTTAAGATGGCGACCTCCTTCAACCAGAGGTCCTATGTTTGTTTCTCGTTTTGGGAGAGACAGTTATCGCGAGATCCATTTGAATTTATCGTTACTCCGGACGCTTATCTATGCGCTATGCTACTACGCAACCGCCAGCCATTGCACGGTGAAGACCTATGGCAGAATTTCCCTGATTTTCGCCACGTTACTTCTGCGGATTGTGGCTTAGAATCCTCCAGTTTTTTAGCACGGTAAGACTTCACAGCAGCTCCTGCCAGCAAAATTTCAGAGAAGATCGATTAAGTATTCCTGTACTTTCTTTCATTTAAAATCGCTTCTTCGTTTTTTCTCAGATCGCGCTTGCCTTAGACTTCAAATTTTCTCATCTACGTCCAGTTCGTTAACTAACACACGATAGTTCATTCACAGATCAATCACAACAGAGTCACTTTTTGGTGGAGGGCCTTTTTTGTTCACTTCCATGTCGTTTTTAAAGATTCAGCAACCACTCTTCATTGCTTGAGTAAAATGAAGTAAAAACTGCTTTGGATAAATTGACGCTAGTACACCCACCAATGTAAAGCATATATATTTTCTGTTTATGTTGTAGAATTTGAGCCCCTGAAGAAGAGCCAGCTCAGGCTCGAAATGCATTGGGCAGCAAGATAATATTTTGAACATCTCATTAATCTAATCACTTAGATTGAACAAGATGAATAATATGGACATCCAAAGAATTTAAATAGGTTTTGAAAACTGTTGTATTTTGCAGTGAATTTTATGTTCAAGAAAATGTATAAAATGTATTCAACCACAAAGAATGTGATGATAACAAATGTTGTAAATATTTAGGTACTTTTACCTGTCAGTAACAGTGCGCAGAGGTCGGGTCTCATTGACCCTTGAATTGTTGAGCATAGTTGGCATTCATGACTGTTGCATACCTCCTCTGCAGCACACTTTTATTTAAAAAGGTTTAAGATAGAATAAATACATTAACCTTGTTGTTTCGAGTGAAAAGCATATGCCTGAATGTGTAATGTAAATATGGTGCTACGTATAGCGCTCCAATACCTTCGGGTCGAGTTTGCCCTATATAAATATGCAACAACAAAGCAGAGTAACAGGCATGGGGAGTGAAAAGCATGAGGAAAAGTGGTAGGAGAGAGTGCAGGACATAGTGACAGGGACGCTAATTGAAACACGCGGCCGCGAAAGTGATCGCGATCGCGATCAAACATCAAAGCGGCCACCAAAGTGAAAGTAATCGCGTCAAGCGCGGCGCGCGTGCCCGCGCACATGCACTGTAGCGCTAGGCTGGCCTGGTAGCACTTTTTGGAGCCCTCTCAATAAGTCTTGCCAGACCAGCGCATGCGCTGGGTCAGGCGAGACCTAAAAACTGCGATAGGCGTAAGGGAAAAACTGCACTCATGCAAACGAGAACAAACTGCGACGGGCGGAAGGCAAAAATGTTTAAAAAAAAAATTCACATGAAAAGAAGCAGGATGGGCGAATGCTACGTTTCTGGGCAGAAGGCATCAATGTAAAAAAAAAAATTCAAATGAAAAGAAGCGGGATGGCCAAATGCTACATTTCTGTCAGAGGGTGGTCAGAGGGCGGAAGCAGCAACGGACCTCACCCAACATAAAACAAGCATTGGCATAGCCAATAGGTCTCGCCTTTGGGACCTTATAAGTGTTTAGCCATGCAACAGTTGCATAACTAAACACTTATAAGGTCCAAAAAGCAGTGAGACCTATTGGCTATGGCAATGCTGGTTATTGTTAAACGTGTGTGTTTCCACTTGGGAGTGTTGGAATGTATGCCGTCCCAAAGGGGGTGCACTGTGCAAGTACCGTTTCTCCAAGACAGTTTAGTTATACAATGGTAAATGAGCCGGTTTATGTTTCTAGTGTCACTGTGCCTGTGGTGAGTGGACATGTTGGCGAGGGTTCCCCTCACTCCCGCACGTCAGCTGTGGCTGTCCTGGCACGAAGGATCACGTAGCTCGGTGATCGCCTGCCTTACAAGATGTCTCGTGCCAGACTTCATGAAATGTCTTAACGTAGGACGGCCATGTGTCCTCCTCCACAAAGCATCATTTGATATCCCGACTTTAATTATGCGCCTCTACTGACGGGCCCCGCCGTTGCCACAGCAACGGCAAGCCGCTAATTAAGTTGTAGCCTTATTCCTCCCTGAGACTTTAAATCCAGGACTTTAACAAATAGCGCTGGGGAAGGCGCGCACCTTGTCCTGCAGCTTATTTTTAATTACAATGAATCCTGAGATACGCGATCCCAGAAATACTTTGTGGGAATAGCGGTGAATGCGCTCGTCATGCGAAAGGCGCCTAGAGTCGGCTGCGGGGTGAGGAGGGGGTGCTACGGCTTCAGCAGTCACGGTGAGCTGTCTGGAGCACAGATGGGGCCACGGGGAGCGAGGGGTGCATATGACGGAGGGACAAGGGAGAGACAGGCGAACAGGACAGATTATGGGGTAGCAAAAAACAAGGGGGCGAGAGAAGGGGCGCCAGAAGAGAGCGGTGCTCAGCCTGGGTACAAACAGAAAGCGAAGGGGACCAGGGATAGGAAGGGACAGGCAGGTGCCAATGGGGGCGGGGGAGCGGCAGTAACAAAACGGGGCACAACACTCAGAATAGAGGCGTTCTCGAGGGTGGATAAAAGTAGCAGAAAGAAATAGGAACAAGCATTGGACGCGCGAGACGCGATGGTGGGGGGTTGGGGGAGAGAAGCGTGAGTTCTGATAAACTTGTGTGAAATAGCAGCAGGGAAGGAGGCGGAGAGGGGCTACGAGGTAGAGTGACGTAAAGCCATATGGCTGCTTTGCGCGCGTGCACGCCTCGTGCACTGTAGCTCTATGCCAGGGGAAGCACTTTCAAAAACTCACTTACAAAATGTCTCAAAGAGACAGCTTTCGCTGTCTCAGCGAGACCTAAAAAAGTGCTGTAATACAACAGATGAAGAAACTGGCTGTAAGGAGACCGTGCTTGACTGTTGCTCCTTAGCTTTGACCGGAAATTATGTATCGCTATGTGAATGACTAAGGAGGCAGGAAAGAAGAGTGACCGAGGTCGGAACCAATGGTAAGTAGCGGGTGGGAAAAAAAGTGGTTTGATTGAACACAATAGGTCTGCAGCCAGCGAATGCGCGATAACGCTCGACCTAAAAATGTCATGGGACTGCTCGGGTCCAATCCAGGTAATCAGAACACGTGGGGCATAGGACAATAATGCAAAGATCGCTTGGGTCTGATAGTTGATTAAATTACATAAAACTGCACTTAGATGTGAGGAGCGCAGCGCGATCCTCAAATTCGCTCGGGTCAGGTTTAAGTCAGGAAAGCAAAGTACAGCCCGGACTCCAAGACCACTGGGGCCGGATTTCAGTACACAAACCAATTTAGTTGTGAGGCACGTAGCTCAATCCATCTCTGGGCCCCAACCACTCCCGGTATCTGGAGAACTGCATTGTGGGTGTCCCTCCCAGACTCTGAGGGGTGGGGCACGGTGCTCGCTCCCCCATGGGCTTGCAGAAAAAGTGGAGTGCTCGCTTCGCCGGTGCTTGGAGAGCAACCAAGGAAGGTTCCCCTTGGTCAGACATTGCGCAGGGCTGCGATCAGATGGCACGCTCATTTGGCAGAAGGGGTATTTAGTCCCAAACACGCGCCTGTACTGGAGACCATGCGTTCCAGCGGTGTGAATCAAAATATTCACCTGCAATGGAACGCTTGCTGTGCTGAAAAAATAGCTCCCTCTATTTCCTCAGTACACCCCTTCATGTTTGAGACACGGGGCGGCCATCCTCGCAGTGTCAAGAGACTGTCTCAGCTGATCTACAGCCAAGGCCCGACTGGCAGTAGCGGGCACTAAGTGTTTTCCCAGTAGGCCGGTAGGGTGGGGACTTGTTTTGGACCAGTGGAGGGCATTTTTGTCACTGGGGTCCGGTTTTGCAGCAGTGCTGCAATATCGTCCGACAGTAACAAAAGGGCAGCAGTGTTTCCCACCAGAACCCTCCACTCTGCCCCCCCCCCTCGCCCCCCCGGGACCAGTCCGACATAATTGCCTGGATTGGTTTGCGTTCCCAGTCCGGCCCTCTCCACAGCCCATTGTACTGCATGTGTGATAAAACGCAAAGTAAAATCAGTGTAATCATTGATGTAGTGAACATCGAACATCACTCTTCATTGGACGCTTCGGGGCATATTTACAAGGAAAGTGGTGGAATGAGGCGTTAGCCTTCCAAGCTTAACGCCTCACTCTGGCACTTCAGAAACGCAGGACTGCACCATATTTACAAGAATATGGTGCAGCCCTGCGTTTCCCCCTGCGCTTGCACCACACTTAGCAGCCTAGCGCCAATGCCGACACCCTTCCACCATAGTGCAAGGGCGTCTGCGTGCAGGGGAAGATTGTTTATGTGTAGTACGGTCCCCCTTCCCGCACATAAACAAACTTCAAATGCCCTTTTGTAACTTCTATGTGTGCTTCTTAATGCAGCACACATAGAAGTTGCAAAACGGCCTTTAAAAAAAATTATTGTTTATGTGCAGGAGGAGGGACCTTCCTGTACATAAACAATCACTGACCTTTTGCTGTTTTCATGTGTGCTGCACACAATCGATGAGAAATGAAACATTTTTCCTTGTTGCGCCCGGGTAAGACCAGGTTTTCCCTGGTCTTAATTTTGGCGCTGCCTCCTATTTACGCCTCCCTTGTAAATAGGGGGCAACATCAGAACCAATGGGTGTTGCGGTGGAACTCCCAGATCGACACCCATTGCCATCTCCTTTCCCGCTAAGCGTAAAAGGGGACCTTGTTTACAAGGCTGTGTTAAACCACGATAAGTATCTTAACGCTGCCTTGTAAATAAGGTGAAGCCCCTATCGCCACAGTAACGTCGTAAAAAGTGACGTTACCGTGGCGATAAGCAATTGTAAATATGCCCCCTCCTTTCTAATACATGTGGCCAGGATGAGAACAATAGTTGTTCATTATCATGCATTACGCACACAATTGTTAGCAAGGCAAATCACATTTGTGCGATATGGGGACCCAGAACTCTGTGCGAGGGGGCAGAAGCGGAGCCGGGAGCATGTTCATGTAAATTATGCCTGGATCAAGTTAACCACCATTGTTGTGATGGAAGGAGGCTTCCCTCCCTTGTTAATAACTGCATCACCCTGAAAGGACACAATGTGTCCAAAACATGGAATAAACACTTCTGTAATAGATGCATGATGCAACAGTTGTAAGATAAACATCTCTAATTACACAGAATAATGGGATGAAAAAATATACCTTAAAACAAAATATGCCATCAATGTACATGACCAAAAGCATGGTTCAGCGCATAAATGATCTTAATACCATTGTTTGCCACTGTTCCTTAATTCCTCAGTCTCATAATCAAAGGAAGACCAAAATGGCATACAATATTGGTCAGCAACACAAAATGAGGAAAAGAATTCAATTGGTGAACTGTTTCAATCCTTCTCCCCATACCTGGAAAACATTCACAACCTCTACCAAGCTCTGCACTAGACTAAGAATGGGTTAAACCCTATTGAATCAGGTGCACAGCCACGCTCACTCAGCAATTTATACCTTAAGAGCATTTTAATTTTGTAGCAGACATATCATCCTGCGAATATATCAATAATAAGGAGAGGTATTCATTTAATACTGTACTCTTTTTTGTTAATACCCTTTATTAAACTAAAACGACAACTGATGACATTTATAACCATAACAATAGCACGCATTGTTTTTTCTAGTTCCTTGCGAAGGCATTGCATCAAAATGCATTTTAGTGCACTCCCCTTGCAATCTAGGCCCACAGAAGGGTACTGTCAGCAATCCAGTTGTCCCTGAAGAGGGAAATATTAATATGCACACACACACACACACACACACACACACGCAACTGTATAAATAGGCACAATAAATGCACCTTTAAAGAAACAAGAACACTTCCCTCTCACTTCGAAAACATGGTCACAATCCCTTTCCCCTTGTATCCTTTAGCTACCATCCCCGCAACCTCTCTTTTCTCTGTATCCTTCCAAACCCTTGCGTTCCCTTCTCACAATTGCATATTTCCACAAGGCTGTCCCCTATTTGAACCAATAATTCTACACTCCGTCCACTCTATTCTTTCTGATTACACATTCAACTAATGTCATTATTATTAACACATTTCAGGCATTTGTATGTTCTATGGAACAAAGGAATAGTGAATCAATAGCCAATAGTGACTAGTCAATAGTGAAAGAACGCATCACCCAGCGAGCTGTACCCCCAGCATAAAAAACGTACAATGTGCCCATCTCATCTTTTGGACAAGATCCATTGGCAAAGAGGTCTCCCTCGGCACCGTGGAGTGCTGCGTAACTTAAACGTGGTTGTACCTTAACGTGTCTGTCAATGGAGAGCACACAATCATCATTGGACAAAAGGCAGACATGGCTCTGTGTGGTCCATCTTTTGATGGCAATGTATGGTGCCAACTGAGTCAGTACCCCCAGTTGAAATCCCTGGTGACACACTCAACTCATGCTTTAGGGTGTAGAATGCTATATTATAGTCGCCAGACCACAGCATAGAGTCTGGAACGTCTGTGTCAAAGCCTGCAAGGGTTGGGCAATCAAGGAAGAATTTGGTATCCCGGTGCCAGTGCCTGCAGTTCTGCCGGCAATAGTCCGCCACCCCTTCCTGCGTACATGGTTAGGGGAAATGTGTGATGGTGGGATGCGTATGTATGTAGGGCCATGTGGCTCTTCCCATGGCAGCAGTGATGCAGGTGATACTTCATGTAGGGGCATAATCAAGACAGGCTTGGTGAACGCTTGGCATTGGGCTACTATTTCATGTGCTATCTCTATAGTTGTCACGGAGCCCAATAGTTCTCTTCACTGGTGCAGCTTATCTATGGCGTACTATAATGTATAAATTATTCTGGGATCTGCCCAAGATGGTAGATATGGACCTTGGAGGCTAAATTTAGATAGAGCCCATTTATACACCTGGGTCAAGGAAGGGGTAGTCTATCCATGGTCAGTGTCTTGGCATGCTGCACATAAAAGCAGCATACCCAGGGGCTTGTCTCCATTAAACTAGCTCGCGCCAGACCCAGCAATGCATCTTGGTGTGGTCTATCATGCATTCCTGACAGTTGCCTTACTTGTAACCTTCTTCCTACTAGGTAATTTAGTAGCACAGTGTTTTTGATCTGCCACACTTCAACACTTTAAAAAACAACATCCTTCTCTGTGTTGCTGGGTTCTGTTTGGGGGAGTTGGTGGGGTGAGGGACCTTCACATACTATCACTCCAGGATTCTGGTGGTTTTGTTTGCCTGTCACATGCGTCTGCTAGAGCTGATGTATAGTGTACTGCATGTGTTGCTTATATTCAAATATCTCAGATCAGCCCGCGAACCCCTTGCATCCTAATGTGTGATCTGGAGAATTACTGCCAAATTTGTTTTCGCCACACAGGGTTCATCCTTTTTGGCATTATTATATTATTTCCTTTGCATGCTTTTATTAAAGTGTTGCACTCCTTGCCCAGGTTGTTGGCAGCACATGCCACTTCCTCTCTTATTACCGCAACGTAATGGAAAGTAAAAATCCCATCAAGGATACTTTGATAGTGGGTTGGTGGTCCATTGGAAGTAATGAGTGTAATTTGACCTTTGTACCTGTTCTGGAGATTCGGTGAACGAGGGGACATGTTTATTGCATATATATGTGGCATCAAAACTTAATGGGGGTGACATTGCATTGTATGGTTTTCCATTAGGTATGTATTTCAGATTGGCCACAGTCTACCACATTTAGCTTGCCCTTCTTCCTATGATGTAGGTTAGGCATGTGCTAGGTATGTTAAAGTTGGATATTTAGTGTATCCACACATGGAGGTTATCAACTTCACATTAATTTGTGTATTTCTGCATGGCCACGTGTCCATTTTGCAGTGTATACATTTCAGCTACTTCCTCTGAATATGCTTCTGATGCTGTTGGTGCTGTGTTTGCCTTCATAAGTTGTACTTACCCATTGCCTACATATGCCTGGCACTTGGTTATGCTTCAGTTCCCAGGTCCAATGAATTTGCCAGGCATGTGCAAAATGAAGTGTGGCCTACTGCCCCCGTAGAGAGGGTTTCCATTGTGCCCTTAGGATGCTTTGACCACTGCTTCTATGTAATACCATTGAGTGACATTGCCTTTTGATGTGGGATATGTGTGGGAGTTGACTACAGAGTTTGAGCTAAGAAGGTGTGTTTGACTTTGAGGACACATCCACACTGATGCTACTTTGACCTCACGACGGGAGCAGAGATGTGTGCATTGTGATTGTGTCATATTCACTGAGGCTTCTTGGTTGGAATTGAAATGCCAAGGCCTCTTGGTAGTTGGAGTAAATTCAATGTGCCATTAACAAGACTTGAGAAATGGTGAGCTGCCCGACTGGTAAAGATAAGTAGTGACATGCCAAACAAGTGAGAAAGGTCAAGTCTTAGGTGTGACAGACATTGAAAGGTGTGATGTTGTGGAGGAGGTGGTTTTGTGGTACACAAATAAAAGCAGACATCACTATCCCTTTAGATAAAATGCTGACAGATGTCCTTTCATGTATGGTGTACTCAGGCTTGGATTGGGATCAAATGTAGGCCCAGGCATCCTAAATAAAAGTAGCCCACATTTGAAGATTGCGCCTTTTCGCAAAATACTTCTTCACTTTTGTAAGTATTATAAAAAGAAAGGGGGGTTCTCTTAAAGAGGCATGGTTTCTTAACTACACTGAGATAACAAAAAATAGAAATGCTGCCAGGACTCTTTGTGCATGGATTAGTTCACAAAGGTGAACCACACCTGAATATCTTTGAGGCCACCTCTGCTCGGACCCCCTGCCCCTGCTCTGTCTGCATACATTGATGGGCCACCCCAGCAAGAGACTGGGAATGACACCACCATCCGTTGGTAAAAGGGAGGCAATAAAGGCCCATCTACTTCCAGAAAGACCGCTGAGTCCCCCACTGGGCTGCTGGTGGCATCTGACCAGCACAGACCCAGCCCAAATTAGCTAGTCAAAAAAGTGGCCCACAGCTGTGACTCATTACTGACCTATCGCCCTATGCCAAGTGCTAGTGCTACCATTCAGACCCTGGGTATACTTGTGTAGTATCAATGTTTAGGCCTGGGAGGGCATCCTACAGCTTTGTTTGGGATGATCGTTTTGAGACAATCCCAGCTAGGGACACCATATAGGTGTAAAATCATTGGGACCTCACCTCCCATGGCAGGTTTTGCAAACCGCAACAGGTAGTTTTGTGACTTACCACCAATTTCATCCGCAACTGTGTCTGTTTTGGATGTGATTGCGAAGGTAGAGCAGGAAAGGCTCAATGTCGACAGAGGATATGTGGAGGTGAATTGAGGTGAGTTTTGTCCCTTTATCCCTCCCTTTTTGCCATCTCAGATGCCGTACCTTCCTTCAGTTGTTAGGCAACCCATAATTGAGCGGGCGGTCTCCCTTGTAGTCCAATCCTCACAAAGCCTAATTGGACTGCTCCATGACCGCCATGCTCTGAGATCGCGGGAGGTGTCAAAAGAGTGGCAGCGCTCCTCACACAGCCAATACACACAACTCGTAATACAGTTGTCATACCGCCAAGCTCACCACGCTCTCCCCACCATCGCTGGCACGGCGAACCACAGACCGCCCAACTCGTAATCAGGCCTTTAGTCTGTTTTACATTTTTTTCTGACTGGAGTGGGAATAGTAAATGTTACCCCTCCTCAATCCAACACTTTCCCTACTGTTGCACTGACTGAAGTGGGAATACTGCATTTTACTCCTCCTCAATCCAACACGTTCCCTACTGTTACACTGACTGCAGTGGGAATAGTACATTTTACTCCTCTGCAATCCTACACTTTTACTACTGTTACACTGGCTGGGGTGAGAATAGTGAACTCAAACCCTAAGCAATCCAACACTTTCCCTACTCTTTCACTGAATGGAGTCGGAATAGTATATTTTTACCGACAGCAATCCAACACTTTCACACTGGCTGGAGTGGGAATAGTGAACTTGACCCCTGCGCAATACAACACTTTCCCGACTCTTGCACTGGCTGGAGTAGGAATAGTAAGTTTTACCCCTCAGCAATCCAACCCTTTAGCTACTGTTGCACTGACTGGAGTGGGAATAGTAAATTGTACCCCTCCACAATCCAACGCTTTCCCTACTGTTGGAATGCCAGGACTGGGAATAGTAAATTTTACCCCACCTCAACCCAACACTTTCCCTACTGTCACACTGGCTTGAGTGGGAATAGTGAACTCGACCCCTCCGCAATCCAACACTTCCCCTACTCTGGCACTGGCTTGAGTGGGAATAGTAAATGTGACCCTTCGCAATCCAACATTTTCCCTACTGTTGCACTGACTGGAGTGGGAATAGTACATTTTACACTTCTGCAATCCAATACTTTCCCTACTGTTGCACTGACTGAAGTGGAAATAGTAAATTTTACTCCTCTACAATCCAACAATTACCCTACTGCTGCACAGACTGACGTGTGATAATTAAATTTTGCCCCTCCGCAATCCAACATTTTCATAACTGTTGCTCTACCTGGAGTGGAACTAGTACATATTTCTCCTCCAGAGCCCAAAACTTTGCCTACTGTTGTATACATTGGAGTGGGAATAATATATGAATTATCTCTAAAATGTTATAGTTTACTTTATACTGTTTAAATGTATATTATTATGTTTTTGTGTATTTATTATAATATTTATAGTTAACGTTTTAATATGTAATATATTATTAGTAAATTGTAATGTTTTATGTTGTTTACTTTATTATTTGTGATTACATTGTTTTGTTTTTTTAATTTTTTCTGTTATTCAATATATGTGTATATATAAATATTCACTGAAAAAACCATAGGTTTCAGGCACGTTATAGTTAGGAATTAGCATTTAAAAAACCTCAGAAATTCACTGAAAAAACCATAGTTAGCTGGACTTTTCACTTGTACAAAACCATTGAAATTCCCCCGTTATAGTTAGTTCAGCTAACTATAACTTGCGCGCACGCAATGCACTGCTGATGACGTCACATATTACATCACTCATGACATGATCAGTGACATCACTCATGACATCACTGATGACATCTCAAATGACATCACTGATGACATCACTGATGACATCATCCAGTGAATGTCTGTTTTTCTGAAAATTAAATATGTTTTATATATGTATATCTCAAGGTCGATGGAAGAATAAATGGGTATATAAGTGTCTAAATAGATGATTTGGTTTTGAAAAATTGATTGTGTAACTGACTGATTAAGTGTATCATAGTGAATACATGGCTTAGTGAGTAATGTTTAAATATGTAAATATCTGTATCAGTCTCTCACTTTGTGTATAAGTGGCTGCATGGGTTGGTGAGTAGCTACATGGGTGTCTATATAGGTTATTAGTTGTTTTTTTGAGTATCAGTCTGAGTGTCTGCATGGTTCGGTGGGGGTATTACGTAGTGCATAGGTGCATGAATGAGTGACTCACTGTATGTGTTGAAGACAGCATGTGTGCAGGTCTGTATGGGTGGATGAGTGTGTGTATGGGTGTGTTAGTGAGTGAATGACTGTCTCAATAGTGTCTTTATGAGTAACTACATATGTTTTAAACTAGTATATGTGACTATTGGTGTATATAAGTGAGTATATGTGAGAGTGAGAGATTGAAAGAGTTCCTGTATGAATAAGTATGTGTTTCTATAAGTGATTGTTTAAAAGACTAAGTATGTGTAAGTTTCCGTAGAAGTAAGTGTGGTGGTGTGTGTATAACTGTATATGCAAGTAAATGTATGTTTGATTCTTTATTAGCATGAGTGACTATGTGTGTGAGTAACTCTATGGATGAGTGGCATTGTGTAACAGGATGTATAGGTGTATGAGTACATATGATGAGTGAGTACATGTATGAGTGACTGTATAGGACTGTTGGTGAATGAGTGGATGTGTATGTGGGTCTTAGAATTACTGAAGAGGTTGTTGTAACTGGTATTGGTATGTCCATTGTTTAGAAAATTTTAGTCTCTATTTTTGAATGTGTGTATCAAAGGTTATATTAGGGTGAGAGGAGGTCTGCCACTCTATCACAAGGATGATGTCATCAGTGATGTCATCAGTGATGTCATTTGAGATGTCATCAGTGATGTCATGAGTGATGTCACTGACCATGTCATGAGTGATGTAATATGTGACGTCATCAGCAGTGCATTACGGGCGCGCGAGTTATAGTTAGCTGAACTAACTATAACGGGGGAATTTCAATGGTTTTGTACAAGTGAAAAGTCTAGCTAACTATAACACCCCTGAAACCTATGGTTTTTTCAGTGAATTTCTGAGGTTTTTTAAATGCTAATTCCTAACTATAACGTGCCTGAAACCTATGGTTTTTTCTGTGAATTTCAAAGGTTTTTTCAATTCTAATTTCTAACTATGCCTACAGAGATAGGACATGTGAAGAAAGAAGAAAAATGCACAGAAAGAAAAAAAAGAAGTGCAGAAAGAAGCAACAGAAGTCCTCAAAGACGAAGAAAAGTGCAGGAAGAAGGATAACATGCAGAAAGAACAAAAAGAAGAGCAGAAAGAATCCTTGTTGCAAAATCATCCTGTACCCTCAACTTTTTAAGACGGATACTGGTGGTAACTGAGTCTGACTAACCAGTCCTAGAGCCAGTGCTATGTTAAAAGACACTTAGAATACAGTGAAAACACCTATATACACTAGGGAACATTATGCGTTGGGGTCCCCCTGTGATTAGCATGACCTCCTCTGTAAGCCCCTAGTATATAATAGGGCAGGGGGATTAAAACTACCTCTTAAAACAGGCCACAGGGCATTTTTGCACACGTTAACTCAGGCCCCGTCCCCTCCCTTCACCACTGTGTAAACACGCCCTGTGTCCGTTTTTAGTTGGGAGATTAAGTTCATTTGAATCCTGAGGGTCCCTAGGGTCCAACTAGCCCACTAGGTACCTCCAGTAAGTGCCACAGAGCTGCGTTGCAGAGAGGTGTAAAAAGTGGCACAGCCTGGACCACCTCTCTGCAATGCAGCTATGTGGCACTTACTGGAAGCACTTGGTGGGCTAGTTAGCCCCCAGGGGCCCTCAGTATTGAAGGGAAATTATATCCCCAATTTAAAACGTGCCATAGTGCGTGTTTGCACACGTCACCTCAGGCCCCGTCCCCTCCCTTCACCACTGTGTAAAGGCGCCCTGTGGCTGTTCTAAATTGAGAGATTAAGTCCCCTTGAATCCTAAGGGTCCATAGGGTCAAACTAGACCACTAGGTACCTCCAGTAAGTGCCACAGAGCTGCGTTGCAGAGAGGTGTAAAAAGGGGCTTGGCCTCAGAACACCTGTCTGCAGCGCAGCTCCCTGGCACATACTGGAGATGCCTGTTGGGCTAGTTGGCCCTCAGGGACCCTCAGTATTGAAGAGGAATTAATTCCCCAAGTTACAACTCGCCAGGGGGCGCGTTTGCAGAGTGCTGCAAGGAGGGGGCGTGGCCTCCGGCACTATGCCAGTCTTTTATTTATTTTAATTTTTTAAGAAGGGGGGCTGTGTGGTTCCCCTTCTTATTCTAATTTATTGGCCCTGATGACCCCATCCCCCAGGGCCTGTCTCCTAATTATATTTTTTTGACCCCAATCCCCAGGGCCGGCCACTGTTTTTTATTATTTTAAAAAAATATATATTTATAGACACACCTAGGACATGCTGGACAAACCGTACGTACCTATCACCATGACGATTTGAGTGATATTCATTAAAAGGCGACTATGCATACAATGAATCCACGTGGAATGTATTTACACCACTAGTGAAGCTCTGACATGTCTGATGCCCTACCGTGCCTAATCCCGGTAGACACCCTTGTCGTTTATTTATACAAACATGGGTATCTATTGACGGGCACATTTAATACACATGCACACCAAGCCATTCAAAGGGGATTCGACAAAAATTCGACAAAAACTATGTAAGAAACCCCCCTCACGGTTAATATAACACACATCCACTGCCGGATGTGTAATACTTTTTATTTTACTCTCTGGAAAGGGGACGAACATCACTTGAGAGTCACAGCGCGCTCCTGGCAGAGCCCAATGCTGTGTTACACCCACCATTGCCTGCCGAGTGCCACACACCTCTGTGTTGTATTCCACCAGCTAGTGCATATGCTATGACACTCTCTAGCCCATGTGCACTGTAACACCACCCCGTGAATATGTCATGCCACACTTGTCTTCGCACGGGTTATATTGCCCCATCTAACGTGCCTTCCTCGATGTCTATGTTATAACGCACAGTGCTATGCCATACATATTACAATATGGGATCCATATCTTTGTTACAGTGCATATGCAACGTTACACTCCCCAGCACATATTTTATATTACAACTTTAGAGACCAGTTAGGTTACACAACACTGCCCTGTGCATATTACACTCCAAGGCGCACATCACATAGCACACGCTAGTGCCTGCGCTATCTCGCGCTCTCCAATGAATGTGTCATTGCGCACAATGTATTGCATATTATATTTCACACCCGGTTCATCTTATATCACACTTTTTGGTGCATAGTTTATACCATACACTATATCTAGTTTTCATTTTCAATCGTGCTCTCAGGACTATGTTCTATATAACACTGTGTTCACCTACCCTTTTCACGGGCATTACATTTTGCGATAGGGGGTGGAGGGTCAGGGGGTGTTTCTGCCAAGTGAGCCCGGAGTCACAGTCACAAACGTCCTCTTCTTCCTGAATAAAAGTGAGATTATGCTGCATACTTGTTCATATTTTAAGTAGTTCGCACAGACACACGTTTTAAAAACAATAAAGTTCCTAATACCCGCCTTCTCTGAACAGTTAGCTTGCTGCCCCATCCCCCTCCTCCCTATCCTCTGTTGTGTGAATCCATGGACTAGCCTCCTCCCTCCTGCCATGCATGGTCTGATGTGCTGCCACTGCCCTCAATTTAGTATGATGTACCAGTCCCCTCCTCCTGCCCTCCATTGCCCAATTCTATGCCCCATCATTGACCTCCTGCTTAAACTCTGTGCTTAGCTTGCTGCCCCTATTCTCCTTCCCCCTGCCCTCCGATGTCTTTGTGCATGCCCCTGCTCCATCCTTTTTGCCCACCATGTTCCATGGACCTGCCACTCCTATCTACTCTGAGTGTTCTGTTGAGCTGCCACTCCCCTCCCACCTGCCTAGCATTGTCAGATGACTGTAACCTGTCCCTGCCACCTCCACCCTGCCTGTCCACATGCCATGCCCCTATCCTCTTCCTCCTGTCCTACATGGTCCATTGTACTGCCACACCCTTCTGCCCTCCCTGGTCTGTTGTGCTGCAACTGCTCCTCCTGCCTGCCCCGTGCGGTCTGTTGTGAGGCCCCTTCCCCTGAACTTTGTCTGTGCACAGGTCCTGACCCTCCCTTCTATCCTCCATCATCCTTTGTGCATGCCCCTGCACCCTCCTTCTTGCCCATCATAGCCATTGTGCTGCCACTAACCCTCCCACTTGCCATGCATGGTCTTCTGTGCTGCCATGGCCCCTCCCACCTTCCCTGTGTGGTCAGTTAGCTGCCCCTGACCCCCTCCCACCTTCCCTCCATGGTCTGTGTGTATGCCATCACAGTCTCACTGTTGCTCTTCATGGTGTGTCTTGCTTCTAGTGCCCATCCTGCCTGACCTCCATGGCCATCTTGCTGCTCCTACCCTGCCCCCTTGCCCCCAGCCCTCTGTTTACATGTGCAGACCCCTACTCCCTCCCTCCTGGCTTGTCTGTTCCATTGTAATGCCCCTGATCCGTCCCTCCTGCCCTTTATGGTCTGTTATGCTGCAGCTTTCTCTCCTGTCTGTCCATTATGGTCAGCTAGCTACCATTGCCTCTTGCCCCTCTGTTCTCTGTTGTCCATGTGCATGGTCCTGTCCCCTCCCTCTTGCTTTCTATGGATTGTTGTGCTGCATTCCCGTCCCGCATGCCCTGCGTGGTGTATTGTGCTGCTGCAAACCCTGATGCCTGCCCTGCAGGGTCAGTTTGGTGCACCTCTCCATGTCCCTCCTGTCCTCTGTTATCCAAGTCCATGTCCCTACCCCATTTCCTTCCATGATCCAATGTACCATACTTGCGAACATTTTGAACTTGGTAAGAGGGAGATTTTGAGAAAAAAACTGGGGTATTGATTTTCCCCTTTGAGTTACATTGAAAAAGAGGAGATTGTAGACAGGAGACAAATCAAATAAAGCCCATTTGAGCTTAAAAACATTGGACGTTTCCTGGCTGAATCGGGTCTGTTGGCATGTATGGTTGTACTACCATTGCCTCTTCCTTCTGCCCACAATGGTCTATTACATTGCCACAGCCTCTCTTGCAAGTCCTGTATTGTTGGTTTGTTGAACCTGCCCCCCTTTCCACTGCCCTCCATAGTCTGTTGTGCTGCCACGGCCCTTCCTGCCTGCTCAGTGTGGTTAAATTGTTGCCTTTGCACCCTCCTACCTGCCTTCAATTTTCAGAGTCCGTGCCCCTGGCCTCTGCCTCTCAACAGTATCCTAATGAACAACTAGATTGCTAACATTCTATATTTATTACAAAAGTGTGGAACGCCTGACGTCATCTTGATGTAATCAAAACAGTAATACCTAGAGCATTTCCTTTAGAAATTACATATATGAGAGGATCTTATTGGCATCAAAATTATGGTTAGTGCTCTAAAAAACGAAAATGAGGACATATTTTCTGAGTTTTCAAATAGCGACAAAGAACTTTTAAATTATTTGTAATCTTTATGTTTTTTTATCTAGTTGACCACTTGATTAAATGTTGCACCTAGGGGAGAGGATGTGGTGTTACTTCCAGAGCTGCAGACTTTGCAACTGGGTAACCAAGTTGGAGTTTCTGCTTCAGCTCAACATTCTGTGATTCTGGTCAAATCACTTAATCTCCCCATGTCTACAACCAAAATGAATTTGATCTTGTGTGATGTAACCAATGCTCATGTAAAGCACTCCAATACCTGACAAGTCTGCACTATATAAAACTGCAAATACACAAAAAATAAGTGTTTTGCACACTTCTGTCATTGGGCTACATGTGGGCTACATCTGGGTGATAGTTGTGCTGCATTTGGGCTCTTTTGTCTCTGGTGGCCATCTTGGGAGATTTATTTGTTATGAAGTTTCCTAATTTCCTCATTTACTGCAGTCTCCTCAGTAGGAAATGCTTTCAGTCTTTTACTTTGATTCCATCAATAAGGTATTCAGATATGTCACACATTTGCCATAAATTCTGAATGTTAGCACTCTAATTGCTCATTAGATAACTGTAGTAAAGCTACTACTCACCAGGGAAGCCTGCTGCTGGTATTGAAAGTGCATGTTTCAGTCTGCATGTCAGAATTTTTTCATGAAATAGAAGAGGATTTGAAAGTCACTCAAAATGTGCCCTAATTTTTCTTTCTGCAGCACTAATCATACTTTTTATAGAAAAATGAACCCCCTCATTTTGTTCCTTTTTAAATTAAATGTTTTAAGAGTTACCACTTTAATCCAAGCAAGATGGCTTCAGGTGTGCCATACGTTTATCATAAGTAGGACTGTTAGCGCTCTAGTTGTTCTTTGGAACACTCTGGGAAGCTGCAGTAGAACACAAAGGAATCAACTGACAGTCTCTGCCCTTGTTGGATGTACATGTTTTACTGAGAATGTCAGACTTCATTCTCACATGACTGAGAAAGATAATGTGAATTTACAAAAAATAAGCTCTCAGTTTAGCTTATAGATCACCTTCCAAACCTCTGTGGGAAAAGCATGAGAAAATATTTTTCTCTCAATCATGATATCCCAGCAGAAGGCTTTTTCACATGGTGAAATCACCTTAGAACATACCACAAGTCCTAAAATGAGTATGGTACCATCAACAAATGATTTATAATGTAACTAAAGTCTTAAAACCTTCTATTAACTGCAATGCTTTTTAATGAGGTGCTATCATGTATATTGGTCCCAAGATGGCTGCCAACACTTCTTGGATGAAGTGCTGACAGCCAATCAGATCTCAGGATGAGATGTGTGGTTAGGCTCCACCCACATATATATATGATTTTACTTTTGATTTTCTCAGGAACTACTGAACAGATTGACACCAGACCTGCAAAAGGCACTTCCCTGAGCTGAGGACTACCTTTCTGCCAAATTTCAAGTAATTCTGTTCAGCCGTTCGGGCTGTACCTTGGACTAAAGGTCCCTATGGAAAATTGCATGGGGAAAACGTGTTTTGGGACCCCCCCTTTTTTCTCAGCCCCCGCTTGACGAATCCCCCCGAGACTTTCAGGGTAGGAGCGGAGTGGAGCGCCCCACCTATTTTGAAAATTTCGCGAGGATTCGTCAACCGGCGCCAGAGTTATTCCAAATAGAATGTTGTGGATTTCCTATGGAAACACGGTCCTAACTATAACTATCTACTGGCGACCGCCAGTAGATAATATATATGTATATATATATATATTTATTTGTTATAGTATTACATTTCATTTAATATAACTTTAAAATGATTAGTTTAATAATATTTTTTAATTACATTTATGTGAATAAATATATATGTGTGTTTTACTTTTTGAAACTATTTATAATTGTTATATTTCTTTTAATATCAATTAAAAATATTTTATTTTTTATTGTTAAAATGGCTCAATATGGACAGCAACAATAAACCATTAGCTGGACAGGCATCTCTCCTACAACATGGTGCATCATAATAAGAAGTTGTGCAAGCGTCCTTCACATAGTTATATGAAGTAGTAGTAGAAAGCTCCCTCACAATATAGGTAGAGGGTGATAGGAACTGAGTTGAAACCTTCGCACAAAAAATGATCAGCATGTGCAGCCGCTCTTTAACCCCTTCAGTGCTCATGACGGAGCGGTTCCGTCATGAGCCACGGTGGGCGTGTGCTCTTGACGGAACCGCTCCATCATGGCACCCACCCATGGGTAGCCCATCTGCACCCCCAAGCAGGGATGGCAGCGGAAGAGTTTCCGCTGCCACCCCCAACCCCCCCTCGGCGATCCTGTGACGTCAGCATGCGCCGACGTCATCAGGAGGAGCTGGACGCCTGGAAACCATTTGTTTCCTGACTTCCAGGCAAGGAAGAGGTGAGTTTCTGTGCTCTGGTGGGGTGGGGGGGGGGGCAGATCGGTTCACATGTCTCAATGCAGGGCATTCCTGCTGCATGATCACACACAGCATCGCGATCGTGCAGCAGGAAGGCCCCCACTAGCCACCAGGGATGTGTTTTTTCTTTAAATGAAGTGACCCCTTGGGCAAGGGTCGCTTCCTTAGGAGGATAAATATTTTTAAGACTTTTCTGCCCCCCCCCCCCCACCAGGGACAGATTGCCCCAACATTTTGGCGTTTCTGACCCAGGGGGGTAGAAAAGCCCACTAGAGCCAGGTAGATTTTAAAAATTAAAATAGAAGTGACCCCTTGGGCAAGGGGACATATTTTTTTCTAATGTATATTCTGCCCCCCTGGAGGCAGATCGGTCTGTTTATTTGGCCTTTCTGCCCCCAGGGGGGCAGAAAACCCCACTAGACACCAGGAAGTGTTTTCAATTTTAAATGGAAGCGACTCCTTTGGCAAGGGTCGCTTCCTTTCCTTATGGTCCTAAATAATTTTAAAGACTTTTCTGCCACCCCGGGGACTGATCGCCTGCATTTTCTGACGTTTCTGGCCCCAGAGATTTAAAAACAAATTGGAAACGACCCCTTGGGCAAGGGTCGCTTCCAGCGGACATATTTTTTTTATGTGTATTCTGCCCTCTGGGGGCAGACCAGCCTGTTTATTTGGCCTTTCTGCCCCCAGGCGGAAGCAGAAAACCCCACTAGACACCAAGGAGTTTTTTTTAATTAAAATGGAAGCGATCCCTTGGGCAAGGGTCGCTTCCAGGGGACAGATTTTTATTTATATGTGTAATGGGCAGATCGGCCTGTTATTTTGGCCTTGCTGCCCCCGGGGGAAGGCCAGAAAACCCACTAGGCACCAGGGATTTTGTTTTGTGTGTAATGGAAGCGACATGGTTGCTTCCAAGGGGGTAAAATGTGGTTAATGTTTTTTCTGCCCATCCTGGGGACAGATCTGTCCTTTTTTCTGCCCTTCCTGCCCTAGGCGGAAGGGGGAAGGCAGAAAACCCTACTAGGCACCAGGGATTTATTTATTTTGCAATGGGGGCACATTTCTGTCTGCTGTTTTCTACCCCACCTGAGGGACAGAACGGCCTGGCAGACAACCTCACCCGATCCCTTGGGCAAGATCACCCCCCATTTTTCTCAGCCCGATTTGAAGGCCCATCTGGCAGATTGACCATTTGGGTAGTAACATAACATGTTTTATTGTTAATTGTTTTATGTGAATTGCTATTGTAATGCTTTATTTCTCCCTTTTAGTTCTAGTTCAAGGCTTTTGCTCTTTAGACTGTTCCAGGTTGCGGTTTCATTATTGATAGTTCTGCTTTTTGTGTAGTTTCATGTGTTTGGTAAGATACTTTTTTAGTATAATGTAAATGAGTTTCATTTCTCTGCATTAATGTGTTTTTTGCAAATGATGCAATAATAGCAGTATGTTTGGCTTCTGTTTTTTGAGTGTCAATAACTTTTTGCATTTGTGCTCAATGTGTATTTTGTTGTCTTGTGAGTAATTCGTTTTGTTTTTTTCTTTCTAGTGGGATATCGTTGGTTTTTGCTGTCTCTCTGCAGAGTAGGTGCTGGTGAGTGTATCCTGTCTCTTGCAAGTGAATTGTATAGTTTTTGAGTATATAGACCTTTGTGATAAAGGCACACATTTTTTTTACTTACTTATTTTGCACAGTTAGTTGTTGTTGACTTGTTTGTGTCTCCCTCCTTTCTTAGTAAGGATAATGGCTAGCCACAGGATTACTGCTCAGCAGGTTGTTGGTATGCTTTTTGAGTCTTCCTGAGTCTGCATCTGAGGCAGAGGAGGGAGGGGAAGATTCAGGCAGTGAGTTTTCTCCCCACATGGAATCATCTGATGACGAAGCTACTCTGAGTGCGGATGAAGCTACTCTTAGTGTGGATGAAGTCCTGTTTTAGAGGAGGACATTGATGTGCCAATAGTGCAGCAAAAGGCATCTGGGCTGTAGCCTGGGGCTGTAAGGCTTCCAGTTGGAAGTGATGACCTCTGGATTGCCCCAGGAATGGTGCAGCTGGCATTGCCAGACTTTATTGGTGTTCCAGGGTGTAGAGTGAATACAGAATTAATTTTGCCAATACATTTTTTTCAGTTGTTTATGGATGATGTATTTTTGGCAGAGATTGTTGAGCAGACTAATTTGTATGCCGAACAGTTTTTGAGGGACAACAGTGCTAGCCTTAGGTTTAACTTTTTTGATGGGCTTGGTAAGGAAACAATCAATGTCTTCATATTGGTCTACTAGTCCCTTGATGGCAACGGCTATATATCCGGCAGTCATGAGTCGTGATAGGTATTTGCTTCTGCTTCGGATGCTGCATTTTGTTGATAATGGTTTAGCGTTGCCACGAGATCACCCTGAGTGTGACCGTCTTTTTAAGATTCGGCCTGTCATTGATCACTTTGTGGATTGATTTTCCGAGATCTATGCTCCAAGGAAAGAAATAACAGTGGACCGAAAACCGGACCAAAAACTCATGGACCCCCCTTGCAAAATCAGGTTGGTTTCTAAAAGGTAATTTTGATGTCACCTCAATAGGTTTTGGGCGCTTGCCTGTCGTGGGTCCTTGACCCACCCATGCGGGTGAGGTACCATTTTTTATCAGGACACCTGGGGGAACGCTGGGTGAGAGGAAATGTGTGGATCCACGCAGATTCCAGAACTTTCCCTCACAGAAATTTGATAAAAAAGTGATTTTTTCAGCAACATTTGAGGTTTGCAAGGGATTCTGGATAGGAGACTTTTGGGGGACCCACACAAGCCATACCTCGCTGGACTCCCCCGGGTGTCTAGTTTCCATAAATGTGTGGGTTTGGTAGGTTTCCCTAGATGGCCACCGAGCCCTGGGCCAAAAACATATGGGACCCCTTTGTAAAACCAGGTTGGTTTGGGATTGGTAATTTTGATATCGTCTCAATAGATTTTGGGCCCTTGCCTGTCGTGGGTACTTGACCCACCCACGCAAGTAAGCTACCATTTTTCTCGAAAAAATTTGGGGAACGCGGGGTAGGTGGAATTTTGTGAATCCACGCAGATTCCAGAACTTTCTACCACGGAAATGAGAGGAAAATGTGGTTTTTTGGACAATTATTTAGGTTTGCAAGGGATTCTGGGTAACAGAACCTGGTCAGAGCCAGTCAAGTCACCTCATACTGGATTCCCCTGGGTGTCTAGTTTTAAAAAATGTATAGGTTTGCTAGGTTTTCTTCAGTGCCGGCAGAGCTAGGGCTCAAAAACTACAGGTAGGCGCTTTGCAAAAAAAGGGTCATTTTTCACTGTGGAAATGTGGTGTGTCCACGTTGCGTTTTGGCTATTTCCTGCCGCGGGCACTAGGCCTACCCACACAAGTGAGGAACCATTTTTCTCGGAATACCTTGGGAAACGCGGGGTGGGTGGAATTTTGTGGAGCCACGCAGATTCCAGAACTTTCCACCACCGAAATGTGAGGAAAATGTGATTTTTTGGACAATTTTTTAGATTTGCAAGGGATTCTAGGTAACAGAACCTGGAGAGAGCCAGTCATGTCACCCCATCCTGGATTTCCCTGGGTGTCTAGTTTTAAAAAATGTATAGGTTTGCTAGGTTTCTCTAGGTGCCGGCAGAGCTACGGTTAAAAAACTACAGCTAGGCACTTTGCAAAAAAAGGGTAATTTTTCATTGTGAAAATGTGGTGTGTCTACGTTGTGTTTTGAGCTGTTTCCTGATGTGGGCACTAGGCCTACCCACACAAGTGAGGTACCATTTTTATCAGGAGACTTAGGGTAATACAGAATTGTAGAGCAACTGTTATTACCTATTGACTTTTGATGCATTTCTGCTTTCCAAATGAAAGACAATCTGTAAAAAAGAAGTCATTTTGAAAAATGACCTATGATTCTCAATTAGTATAGGTACTCCCAATTTCGGAAATGTGCAAATATCTACTGTTTCTAAACTCTATATGTGGTTCCAATACTCTAATACATAGGTCTTTCATACCGATTTTTCCATGTATACATTTTCCCAAAATAATTGCTCTATACCTGGTACATAATAAAAAACCATTTCAAGATGCTTCTCAGTTATTGGCTCTGGGTTCGTTGTGTTCTTGGTGAATGTACAAGTCCTATATATCCCCACAACCAGAAAGGCCCAGTGGATGTAACGGTATATTGCTTTCAAACAGCTGTCATAATTAGAAAACGTTACAGGTGAAAACTAATGTTCAATTTTTCCTATATTTAACTGTTAGTTTCTGTAAAGAAACCTTGAAGGATCTACACAAATGACCCCTTGCTAAATTCAGAATTTTGTCTACTTTTGCAAAATGTATAGCTTTCCAGGATCCATTATTGCTTTCATACCCATTTCTACCATTAACTGGAAGGAGGTTGAAAGCACAAAAAATAGCAAAAATAGGCTATGTCCCAGAAAAATGCCAAAACTGTGTAAACATTTTTGGATTTCTTACAAAATTCTGCTTGTCCCTGAAAGCTGGTAAGATGGTGATTTCAGCATCACAACCCCTTTGTTGATACCATTTGCAGGGGAAAAAACAGACGCTTTCAACTGTGGCCCTTTTTTCTCATTTTCCAAAAAAACACAAAAATGTAGCTTTAGAATCTCCAGGATGTTGGATGAAAAGGACGCAAATTTGGCGTGAATACCTTATGTGTTCAAAAAGTTACAGGGGCCTAAGCGCGATCTACCCCAAGTAGCCAAAAAAAGGCTTAGCACAGGGTGGGAAAAGGTCTAGCAGCTAAGGGGTTAAACAGGGATGGCAACGGAAGGAGGTGTTATGTTGTGATATTTGTAGAGCGCACTATCACCCGGTAGGGTGTTCTGGCACTGAAACTCACCTCACAAAATTTACAGCATGGACAACAACTGAGCAAAACTCACAAAAGGATAATATTTACAGAAGGAGAGCATGTCTAATTTACAATGTAGATGAAGGACAGGAAGCAATCATCACTTCAAGCTTCCCTCACATATACATGTACACACTGCTAGCAGTGTCAGGTGTGCAGAGCTGGCAAGAGGCATCATGTCATTTGTCAGACTGTAGAGCACTCCTTGATTTTACCCAACTGTATCTTACATGATGTGATTTTTACAGGCATGATTTTTGTATTAACACAAAAATGCAAAGTGCTATTGGATTAAATGTTCAATTGATTGATGGTGTAACACATAATGGAGCAGACTGACAGCAGTTATATGTGTGCAAGCAACAACATAGATGGCAAGTTTTTAGATTTTTTATGAGTGACATTTCCATGGTTTGAGTGCAGCTATAAGTGAAATTCAACTGCTAAATGTGTGACACTTAGTGACACTTTCTTGAGAGTAAAACCAAGCAATAAAGTGCATAGAAAGTCACACAGTTTGGAGCATGAAAAAGATCTAAGACAATGTTGAAACTGCTTAAAACCCCTGAAATTAAAGGTCACTGGCAATTTTGTGGGCCAGAAATATAAATTATATTAGAAAAATATGCCTCTGGTTGTCACCATACCTTAATATCACTGGAAGGGCAGTCTAGTATAGTTATTGCACAAGCAGCAGAGCGATCAGATGAGTGACAACAATACTAACACAAAAGGTGCAATCATAAAGAAGAGCATTTTGATTAGTCTGCAAATCCATGCTCATGTTGAAAGTTAACAACATGTTTTTGTATACCAACTTCAGTGCAGAGTGCGTCACACACCTGGCTAAGGTGCCAGTCCATAAGTGCCAGGAGAGTGCTCCTCACAGATTCTTCAACCAGGCTGGGCAGGGAGGCACACTGGGCAGCTGCAGCTTATGGAGTGTAAGGATGTTAAAGGTGAAGACAGTTATATCCTGACCTCAGTTATAGCTGTCCTGACTCCTCGCTCAGCTGCGTCTGGCTGGCCAGATCTCCTAGCACTTTCCCCAGCCCTTCACTCAGCCTCCCACTCTAGCCAGAATGGAGAGGAAACACTACCCTACAGGTCCCCTGGCCACACAAATTAATCTGTTTGGAAAACTTCGGGGACAGCTTGTGGATGGTAGGGTAGAGATAAAGGAGAGCCAGGTGATGGCTCTTCCCAGTAGCAGTGAACATCCTGAGGTGTGCCCGCATAGCCTACTCTGGCCACCAGCCAGTGCCCACCCCAGGGTCGTATGCATGACATCACTTCTCTAGACAGGCGCAGCACAGTGTGAGAGTAGAACAATCACAGGCACTGGTGCTGTTGCCTGAAGCAATGATCTGCGCTGCATGCCTCACGGCTCTCTCCCAGAGAGGCTGGGCACTAGAGCTCAGATTAGCTTTTTGCTGTGCTACAATAACAGTGTACCTAAAGGCTTTATTACAAATTTTGTGCTACACGTCCACTGTGGGATCACCAAACCCATGGTTGGACCGCCAAACCCGTGGTTGGACCTCCCGCCAGATCAAGAGTTTTCTCCTGGTTTGGCAGGCGGTCTAGCTGCGGTCTGAGAGCGGCAGTCAGTCGGGCTCATAAAAGAGCCTAAAAGGTAGACCGCCACTCTCAGAGTCTGAACCTTCCTGCACATTGTGGCAAACATATGACTCCCCTGGTGAGTTGTAGCAATCTGATGCACAAATGTAGCCAAATAAATGTGCGTTGATTGGGAACACACCCAGGGCAATATTTGTGGGTATTACCCCAACATGCATACAAGCAGAGTCCAAACATACCACACTGTGCAGGAACTTGGGGTGCATATTTATGAGGGGACACAACATGTGCCCCCCTGCATGCACCCCCAGGCCCAGAGGTATGTGTTGTGCCCCCTTTGTTACCTCACTGCCACCCTTTCCATAGTGGTGTAACTGCCATGAAAAGGGTGGTGGTGGGCAACTCAAAATATACTTGTGGTACCACTGCGTGCCACCAGCATATTTTGGCTTTGAACTGGTGCCAGACAACTCCGGGATCCTTGATCAGCAATGGTCGCATCAGTTCAGTGGTGATCTGACTGCCACACTTTTAATACTGCAGGTGATCCCACAGTGTGGCTGAGGTCAGACCGCCACCACAACTACGGCTGTCCCATTGACCACCGTAGTCATAATATGGCCTTCAGACTCCATGTAAGACTGCTAATCACCATAGCAACAAGTGCGTCCCCAAAGTCGGTAGGTTAAGCTGTATATTGCCTGGGCCAGGCGCAGTGGCAGTTCACAGAAAGCACGAAAGTGCTAGCAAGGTTTGCTTTTGATTAATAATTATTCCTGCACAGTGGAATGCTGCATCGTACCCATTGTGAAGGCATTCAGTAAATGCGTGACTTATTCATTGTAGTACAGGGTTGTACATACCAGCTCTAAAATGTGTGAGTGTAACCCAGGATGCGTGGTACTTGACAGAGCTGTAACAATGCTGAAGTGACACATTGATATTCTGTGAATAAGTTCAAATACCAAGCAGAAATATCCTGACACTGCAGTCATTACTGTTGTTAAAATGCTCATTACAGCTCCAAGCTATGACATACAAGGATTTCAGGGATCTGGCCTGCAGGACTATCCTTGCATTTCAAACATGTGTCTACTTGTATTGATCTTTGCAAAGTATTTGACACAGGAGCATTTCTTCAGTAAGACCCTCCTGCGGTTCTGTATAAGTGAAGGAAATACAAATCTTTCCCACACCACAGTTTATAAAAATGTAAATGTAAATGTCAAGGTACTTATAGAGCGCACTGTCACCAGACGGCCACCTTGCGGTGTCGCCTTTTGCGGTTTCCTGGCGCTGATACTCATACCGCTGTGGAACCCCTCCTTGCTTTCCCTGTGAAGTGTCCACTCCTGGGCACCCCCAGGGTGAAGCCAGGCATCCTTAGCACTGGTGGGGCCAGTGTGGAGGCTAAGCAAGCTATTGCCCAGAGTTGCAGCGTGGGGCCCGTGATTAGAATAGGCATCGAGGCGAGAATAGACAGGTCCGAGGAAATTGAGCCCGAGCCCCGCCGAGGTGGGAATCGAACCCTAGTCCCTGGCCAGAATTCTGCTTCAGGGTCTGCCGCTCTAACCATTGAGCCACACTCCTCCGCATCATGTCTGGGAAAAGTTTCAGTTCCTGTGTCTGAAAGATTCAGGCAAGCTACATGCAGAGAGAGACTTTCTGTTCCTCTTTGGAATCACCCGCTCTTTTTAGGTCGAGGTAAGCAGCTTGTGCGCTGTTGCTTAGTGACCTGTTGTATATGCTTTGGAAGTTGAACTCCGCCCATTTCTTGCCCATTGCTTTCCATTTGCCTCTGTCCGCATCCTTTATAAATCCTTACTTGCTAATGGGCAGTTGTTTGTCTTTGTCCCTCCTTTACATTTCTGGTTTCCTCCGATGTAGCACAGACTAAGAACTGTATTTTTACAGTTAAAATGTTTATCTTCCTTCTGGGATTACTTTTCTTCATCTTGTGTTTCTCTGACTCAGTGCCGCACAGCTTCAAGTCAGGTCGCTAAGAAGCAACATGATGTGCGAACAGAAATCATATACAGTTTAATGATGACGCCCTTCTGGGTGGGGGCCAAGCCCAGATTTGCTCACAGGCTTCTAATGCATGATGCTGTAACTGGATTTGCAGGGTAAGTGTGAGGCGATCACGTTACCAGCTTCTGAACTGCATGGGACAGAGCTGGTTTATGTTATTTTAAGGTAGAATTATGCCCACAAGCAGTGGCAGTGCTGAAGTTAGATATAAATTACCCGGTAACCCATAAATTGGGAGTCACAGTGTAGCAGAGGAGAGGGGGTGGGGTCAAAAGGGATAGGGTTTGGAAACCAGAGCCAGATTGTCAATTTATAGATTTATTTTCATTAAGTCTGCTGCAAAGAAATTGGCAATAAGGATACGTGACTTAAAATAGACTATAGCTTACTTAATTATATACAAAAAGGCTGTATTTTAAAATTCCTACATGGTTCAGCTACCTTTGTGCACCTAAGAATTTTGATAGGATTTTAATAGTGGTAAGAGGACGCTAGTGGTTAAGATAATCCTTGGAGCGTTGTGTTTCGTCCAGTCACAGTTCTGACTCCTAAAGTAGCATAAAGGATTATTATGAGTGCTGTAAAGCACATTGTGTAACATGAAGATCATGGCTTCGTATTTTATGTAGCTATTGACATTGTAAATGACAATGCCTTTTATTTATGTTTTAATTAGCAAAACAGATAAATAAAAGGCATTGTCATTTACAATACCAATAGCTTAAACTCTCGCAACTGCGAGACCTACTGCATTGCAAATGCTTGTTTGGCTAGTCTTCTTATGCTGGCTGGCTGTCAGCAACAAACTGCTGTGTTTTCCAAGGTGCCACATTGCCATTTTTTTCCTTTCAGTAGGGCTGCATTTGAAGGCAGAATGTTTCCTTTTTACATTGTAGGCATTCGAATGTTTTAATAGATACTGTGCTAGCTGTCTGAGTCATTTGAGAGGGGCATCAAACAATATGTGCTCAATTCCTTCCTTATACCCCCGGTAACTATGGCCAGTGGCGTAACAAAACTTGAGGTTCTCCCCCGCAAAGAACATGGAGGGGGCACCCCACGCTTCGGACCCAGTCAGGAACTTTCAGGTCAAGATCCTGCCGCCTGTGCACAGTGCCAGAGGGGTCCCGGTGGAGCTCGGGTCCCCCCTGTAATGCTGGCTGTGGCAGCAGGCATGTATTTAGAGTGGTAGAGTGGGCAAAATAAGGGTGGCTTTAAAAAAAAAAAATTTAAATGTCACTTACCTTTCTGATGATGTCCTTGCTCGGGTGTCTTCTCTCCTTGAAACTCCCGATCCAGGAAAATGCACTACCCAATCCCGGCACTGCTCTCATGCTGCTAAACAGTATGAGAGAAGTGTCAGGATTGGAGGGAGTGGCCTCTCATAGCGCTCTTAGGAGCACCGGAGGTGTGTGCTTTCTCTAATAGGTTAGAGAAGTTTAAAATGCGTATGTCTGGCTGGCCGTCGCAAGACTTTAAACATAAGTGCACAGGTCCCTACTGCCACTCAGCAGCAATTGCCCCGCCCCGTCCTAATACTCGTTTCAGGATGGGTTGCTGAGCAATAAAATGGTAATAAATAAACTTTATTACCATTATATTTTTCAGGTGCACTGGGCACTTTTTTAGTAGTGCAACGCTCCTACGCTCTCATGGAGGAGCGGCTGCTGACCACTGGCGTTCATGTCCTGCCACTGGCTATGCTTATAGGGGAAAGAGACAGAGGTAGAGCTAGGGTAAAGGTTAAACACACGTCATTGAGAAGGGTTCAAAAGCCAGTCTCCTACCACGAGCCCATCGAAATGACTCTGGCTCAACCTGAAGGACTCAGAATGGCCAATGAGCCACCTGCACGGAGATCCGCAGACACTGATTGGCCTCCATATTTGATGTGTGTCAGTATACATGTTTTACATCCAGGAACATTTCAAAGTCCCCGGATCGGATGATGGTAGAACCTGCTGGACAAAGAGCATAAGTGCTAAGAAACGTATGTAAATAACAACAATCGTAAGAGCCACAAATTCAAATCCAGAATGCAGTTTCATGGGATTGTGTATTTCAGTACTTTGGCTCAGATTTTTCTCGTTTAGCTGTTTATCACTACTAAGATTTCTCCAAAACTACTTTCTCCCAAAGTTTCTTTCCTTTTGTGTTTCCTACTTCAGTTGAAATTTGCTTTTGGTTGGTCTGGTTGGAAACTCTCATATGCAACAATTACATAATAAAGTCTCCCTTTTCCTCTTGCTTTTTCCCTTATAGGATAAATCACTGCGAACGCATCTGTTACATTTTGACGCTGTTAAGTTGAATTTAATAACTTACCTCTTGTTTATTTGAATGAGAAGCAATGAAAAGGGTAAACAACTGATTTATCACCATTACCACAGTACCCACTCTGTCAGTTCTTTAGCCATATATTTTTCTATCAGGAAATATATGGATTTATTTATATTTGTGTTCTTGTAAGTTCTTCTCATATAGATTTGTAACATGTTTTTTTTAGCATCAACATTTTAATTTTCTGTATCTTTCTTATTTTGCTGTGTCTGAAAACTAGCTTTGATCATTGAAATAATTGCAAACACAGGGGACCGAAACCAAGGAAACTTGAAAGAATATCCAAGTACAGATGTCTTTGTGGTGATATGTAAAATTATGAACATGTAACGTTCTTGACCTTGGATGCAGTGGGGACACACTCCCATAATCTTGAGGTGTTTGAAGGAGAGGAACACTCCAGAGTTATAAACATGGCAGCACGAGGGGTGAAACATGCAAAAAATGGAGATACTGTTCATGAAAGGAGCCAGTAGCAACCGGAAGGAGGAGAATGAAAGTCCACAAATAACGGTGGGAGAACACACTTTAAAGCAACGTTCTAACTAACAAGAGAGACTCATCAAGAAAGAGATAATGAAAAGTTGAGAGATAATCACATTGGAGAATTTGTTGAGGTGGCAAGAAGCCCGGGACGGCTGAGGATTTTTACACTGCCCAATCACCCATACACCAAACCGCAAATGCTGGAGGAATGGGGTGCAAATAGTATACAATGTTAAAAAAACATGATGCTTATAATAATCAAATATGCTAAGATGGACAGTGATGAAATTCATAAGTTAATAGAGGTGGTGAAAACACAGATCCAAGCTCTAAAACAGGAGGAAGAGAGTAAACAAGCATTTGCAATGCAATAGGTTTTGCCTTTGGGACCTTATATGTATTTAGCTATGCAGCACATTAGCCTGGGTGCTGAAACATCTACTATTTTACTGACCTCTGCTGGTCGTTTTCCATCAAGACAGTTAATTAGAGGCAGTTGAACAGAAAACAAAGTCCCTAAGCGGAAGCAGAAATGTCCTAGGGCTGATCTCCAGAGCCCACAAAGTACATACACATATAAGTATATAATAAGTATATACTAAAGTATATACAAGAGGTCTTGAATGCTCGACCTGAAAAGGAAGGCTGTCTGTGGCAGATTACTTGCAGTGAATCAATTTTTAGGTCTTGGCTACAGACAAATTCACCTGCCTTTTAACAAGATCTGCTGTTTCCAAAATACATATAGTGGGTGGACTTTGGGTCATCCCCTTGCTAATAAATGGATGGCTTTGTTGTGAATCTCCCTTCCCTATTCCGGATGTGATTATTTTCTTCTCTATTCGTGAGAATGTACAGCCCAGAAGCATTTTGATCTCTGTTTATTACTGGTGGACTTCTACCCTTCCTCTGCTGATCATGTTTCCAATCAGGGATTGATATATTGTTTTCTAATTCCCCACCATTTTGCTGCTCCGCCCTTGCTCCACAATGTTAGCTGTTGTATCTTCCCCTTTTACTCCCACCTTGGTACCTTCGGTCCACCCCCTCCTTCCCACTTACCTTGGTATCTCCTGGAGCTTACCTTGGAATGTTGACATACCGCTCGCCAGACAGAGAGCGGATGGCCTGAATAAAGTGGCAGTTATACTTCACTCATCGGCTTCACTTGATTATTACACTGGCGACGAGGATGGGATGCAATTTACATCGGAGGAAAGGATGACTTTTTTAATGAACCTTAACATCAAGCATGAGAAAACGGCGCTTTACTGTCCCAAAGCTAATGGGTTAGTGGAGAGGATGAACCGTATGATTAAAGAACATATCCAACTGGCAATGTCTAATGGGTTCAATGTAGACAATTCCCTGCGAGACTGTTTGTGGGCCTACCACACGGCACCCAACTTAGTAACTGGTATCTCTCCTTTCGTGGTTTTGATAGGGAGAGAACTTGGCACCAAGCTGTACCCCCTCTGGCTAGATGGGGGTAAGACCATTGTCTATGACAGATCAGAAAGTCAGATTAAAGTTCAGCAACATCAATCCCGCTACAAAGGATGGTATGATAAGAAACATGGTGTGAAGAATTTAAAACCTAATGTCAATGATCCTGTGTCGATAAAGAAACCCACAAGGGTACAAGTGGGACAGAGTAAATTTTTCCTTCCACAAAAGATTAAGAACAAGGGAAAAAATGTGGTGGAGTTGGAGGACGGTCATGTATGGAATGGGGACAGAGTAGCTATGTAATGTTCTATCCTGTTTCTATGGTCTGTTATGTTGGGTAAGGAGATGTGTTGTATCTTCCCCTTTTACTCCCACCTTGGTACCTTCCGTCCACCCCCTCCTTCCCACTTAACTTGGTATCTCCTGGAGCTTACCTTGGAATGTTGACATACCGCTCGCCAGACAGAGAGCGGATGGCCTGAATAAAGTGGCAGTTATACTTCACTCATCGGCTTCACTTGATTATTACATTAGCCATATCACACACACATATATACACTTTAAGAGAACCTGGAAGCTGCAAATCACTGCTGGGCCACTCGAAATGTTCTACCCATGCATTGTTGTAGGCCTTTCTTTGATATTTTATATTAAATGGACATCTGCCATGTTAGATTGCCAAATTAAAATAGGGAGCTGGCGACAGGACATAAGTGCACACTGAGGAGTTTGTTGGTTATGATGAACAGTGGAGAGCTAACTTGAGTATTGTAGGGTTGTTGGGAGTTCAAAAAAGGAGTTCCACAGAGTCAAATGACTAACATGACAATGTTTAATAGCCAGTCTCGATATTTTGGGAGATCCTGTACACCAGGCTGCAAAAAATCCTTTGAGTAAATCACATGAGATATTTTTGCTTCCAGTTCCATAGAATGACTGTTCGTTGCTCTGCAGTCAATCGGCTACAGTGACGAATAGGTGGCAAAATCGATTGACTTTGATGAGTAGTAGAAGCAAGAGAAGCACAGGAGTACGAAAGATGGTAGGAGAGAAGAGGTAGAATTAGGTGTAGTAGTAGAGTTAATGAGGCAAAACCAGTAAGCTGAAAATTAAGACAGGCAGAAGAACACACAAAGGAAGAGTTGTTTAGTAAACAGCAGGAAAAAAGATTTGGTACGAGAGAGCAGGATTAGAAGTAGGAATATGAGTACGGGTAAAATGTCGAAGTCGGAGTAGAAGTGGGAGCAGGTGAAGCGAGAGTAAGAGTTTGAGAAAGCTTAGAAGAGAATATTAAGTAAGAAAAGGTAAAAGAAAGGAGTAATGTCAAACATGAATGAGAATAAGAGTAAGTGCAAGAGCAGGAGTAAGAGTAGGCATAATCTGAACGTATATGAATAAGCAGGAGTAAGACTAGAAGTAGGCATATGAGTTGGAATATGAGTAAGTCAGAAAGGGTAGGAGGATGGATATTAACAGTTTTAAGGGTAGAAACGGGAAGAAATAAGCACTGGGTCAGAGCAGCGGTTCTGAGCAAGAGCAGTGATCGGAGAGGGGATAAGTGACATGACAGACTAGGAGTACGAATGACAGAAGAGGTAAGTACAGGATGGAAGTAAGAAAGGTGGTGTGCTCCATTATAATGCATAACAATAAAAGAGCTCTTTGGCTGGATTAATACACCTGATGGCCAAATACTTGTGTGGGCTGACCCAAGAAAGTCAAAAACTTTCACCAAGCAAGAGCAGGAGGCACCCAAAGCATCCAATTGATGTGGAGGGCCTATGTCAAAAGGTTATGAAGACATTCTAGACAAAACTATGCTTTGCTCTGGCGGCAGCCTAAAGAATGTAATACTTGCAGAATGCATCTATCCTGGGAGGGTGGGGTAAGCATTTGCCATTCTCATTCCTCCTATACGTAAACTCCCTATAGAGTACCACCAAAGCCATCTTAGCTACAATTGATGACGGACTGAGGATCAGACTCACACAGTCCTGCAGGGAAGAGAAATAAGAAGTGTCCATCTGTCAATGGTGGCCTAAGGGGGCTGCATCATTGCTACAAAACGTTATAAAAAATGTTAGTCAATAGCCAAGGAAGCTTTTGATTTCACAAGGTTAAAACCTAAGAAGGTCCTCGCATCCTAGTTGTGCAGCGACTCATCATTGAGGGAAGCGCAAAGACATGAAAAGAAGGTAGGTTAAAAAATCACATTCCAGTGGAATTCTTTCAGTACCTTGTTGCCAAAGGTGGGATGAGTCGTCAGGCCCACCTTGCCCTGATCGGTAACAGTGTAACAGACTAAAACATTTTTTTGGAAACCTGATGTAGTGAAAAAATATAATAAAATACTTCTTTTGGTATACAGTGCATACATGAGATTGCAATGTATGATGATTCAATGGACTTTTGAGATGTAAAATGGTGCCTCGTGCATTGCAATGCATTTACCCGTAGGAGATGAAAACATACACTAAACCGCAAGTATTGCCTTCTCACCTCGTGCTCTTAGCTGAGGCAGAGCCAAACCCACTGTATATAGTTTGAAGTCCAGTAACAATAAACTGAACCCATCTTGCATGACTGTCACTGCACTGAAAGTCGGGGAAATCAGAATTCTACTCCCAGACAGATTTCAGGGGTCCCCAACCATAAACATTTATAATCTGTTGTAAAAGTACTTTATTGGCTACACGTCTTAGCCCGAATTTTGTGTGCAATCTTTGTCACCGAGCTCAAACTGCTGAAAATAAAACCTTGAGACGATATTAAAGTATTTACATATTTAACCAGTCTAGTTGCTCAGTAGAAAACCACGCAAACATTATCTAATTCGCTTCTTGTACATAAGAGTTGTCTAGAAAAAAACATGTATGTCGACCTCGGAGTCGGTCTAGAGTGGGTTCATAAACACGTACATATTTGAATAGTGCTACTAATAGTGTCCTAGACCAGCAGGCTGAGACAGGATCAACTTGTTCTCTCTAGTCTGAACTAAACAGCACTTCTAGCTATCAATATCACGTTTTTTTTTCCATTTTCATATAAAGGTTAAAAGATATACCAACAAACGAGAGGTGCACCACACAAGACACTTAAAGACACAGAGTTCATTTGTAATTATACAATTTCCTCAGGTATCATTCCTTATATTCATTTTATTTTCATTTTTTTGTGTTTTTTTGATAGTTTCAAGACAAATAGCAGTCAGTTCATATGACTCTACAGAAAGACCAGCCGATGCGTTTCGTCCTGAACCAGGACTTCTTCAGGGCACTGAATTATGATGGAAACCCAACAATTAGTATCTTCCTGAATATTCACCAATCTTTTATGCTTTCATCCTGATAGGCAGAGTTCCATTCAATTAAATAAGCTAACGCCAACACTTGATTGTTAATGGCACCGCTGAACTCCAAAGGATTCACGTCGCAAAGGTTCCACAGTATCAGGAACCGTATATACTCAAGTACTTGGAAAGTTCCCATATATCACTGTCCGAATTTTCGCAATATGATAGTTGCAGCCCAGTAAAAATCTCCAGAGGACGAGTAGATTGTCCAACACCCAGGCGAGAAAAGATAGCCTTGATCTTCTATAGTTTGTTTCACTACAGCTGTGCACCAAGTGGAAACATACGATCCAACCAGGGAAAAATGCACAGGAAGGGCTGCACACATCCCAGTTCACCAACAGACCATTAACTAGCCTGTCTTTATTGACCCTGAAAGTCTGTTTCAGTGACAGAGGGTCGACACAGTACTCGCAGGGGTGGCCTTCTCCCTCATGACGCCCCTGCCAGTAGAAATGAGTGAAGAACCAGTATGTACATGTGACCTAAAAAGGTGCAAAAATAACTACAAAAAACTGAGCGCTGAATAACAAGAGCTGCCATGTGTTAATATTACTTGCAGTCTTTACCAACATTTTCACTGCAGATGCTTTAGAATACCGTTCTGTTTTGTCAAAAATGTTGTTGTATTTTTTCACTTTTCCATCAAACTCCCTTCCATTTGTTTCCTCGGACGAGATCGATGAGCTAAAAGCCAGGAGCGGGAGGAAATGTACGTCCCCGTAAGGAAAGGGAAGAGGATGAGGATGTGGTCCGTCGTCTTAAACTGCCGACTTTAGTGCTGGAAACCAGAGTTCGAGCCTCGAGGTCGCGTCCACATCCTGTGATTCTGGCAAATCACTTCATCTCCCCGTGCCTGAATGTATAATGTAAATACGGTGCTATGTAAAGCGCTCCAATACCTTCGGGTCGAGTTTGAGCTATATAAATATGCACCAAAAAAAGGGAACACGAAACCCAATGAAGTAAAGGGAATAAAAACAAGCATATGCATAAATTAAATATACCTTTAGAACGGATACTTTTCCCTCAAATTGTTGGATATAATCATTAAACAATGAACGTCTAATGTATTTATTGAAAAATTCACAATTAGAAACAGTATCTTCTCTGATAAGTGAACAACACACACAATTCCAAGATGGCCGCAACATGACCGTCTTATTGAGCAGAGACAGTTCCAGGCTAACCGCTGCCAAATTTGGAGGTACTATTTCATCCAAAACACAATGCACGTACCACTGTATTTATAGTAGCTGCTATTAGAACTATATTCTCTGCTGTTCTGTTCAAGGAAAAACTGAAATAAACTATGTTTCTATTTCCGTTTAATTACTTAAATCGAACTGCTGGCACATCTAGTATGGCAAATCCACGTTCCAAGATGACGACTTCGTTTATAGTGGGCTTGTTTTGAACGTGCAAAGGATTTCCGTTCATAGCAGTGAAATGTGGAAGGACTGTGAGATCGGTATGCTTGTTATGAAATGCACGTCCCCGTAGGGAAAGGGAAGACAAAACCCAATGAAGTAGAGGGAAAGGGAATAAAAACCAGTCGCAGTAGCCCTTCTAATGCACCGTGCGTGGATTTTGTCAGGGCTGGCAGGGAGGGGCTCTGGAAGAGAACTCTGAGGCTGATTACATTTAAAGTGATAGGGCTTGTACACTTCCCATTCACTTACGGGGGAGCTCAGGGAAAGCGAGAGGGAGGAAGGGGTTAAGGGTGGGTTATGTTATGTTATATTATGTTATGTTATGTTATGTTATGTTATGGGAGCTTATATAGCGCGCAGCTACCTCCAACGGAAGTGTCCCGGCGCTGTTACTAATCATGTGGACCTGAACGGAAAAGAGCTGTGGAGACGAATCAATGCAAAAGAAAAAGCCAGGTTTTCAAGGCCTTTCTGAAGACATTTTCTTTCTCAAGCGCTCTAAGATCCTTCGGCATGGAATTCCAAATAGTAGGTGCCCGGACAGAAAATGACCGACTGCCCATTCTGACCTTTCTAAATTTAGGTACCTTAAGAAGATTCAGATTATTAGATATTAAAAGTCTATTTTGCGAGTACCTTTGAATTCTAGCTCTAAGATATAGAGGGCCGATATTATGCAAGGCACGATGGGTTAGTACCATAGCCTTAAAAAGCACTCTTTTCTTTATAGGTAGCCAGTGTAAACTGGCCAGATGAGGGGAGATTCTATGGCGGACAGGGATATTTCTGATTAATCTAGCTGCTGCGTTTTGGATTAGCTGAAGCCTGGCTGTCAGATAGTCTGGAAGTCCAATGAATAGACTGGATGCATGGTGGGAGGGTGACTCTGTGAGGGAAACTAAGATTTTGGAGCGAGGAGGTGGCTCAACTTATAAAGCTGCGGACTTTGGAGCTGGAGAGCAGGGTTCGAGCCTCAGGTGGGCTGTATCACCTAATTATAAATAAATAAACAGTGATCTCCAAGGGCCGTGGGGAGAGATAAAATAAATAAATAAAAGGAGATCTCAGATGGGGTGGGGAGAGACAAATAAAACAAGCATTGGCAATGCAAGGGGGCAGTAGAAAGTAGTCTGTGCAGTAAAGGGGTCAATAGCCGTGGAAGGACACAAATGAACACATGTCCATCATAAGGAGGGACTAACAAACCTACAACCAATCGGGAGGCAGCATTTAAGGCACAAGCCAATGAAAATGATGGGTGGAGAGTGGGTGGAGATTTCATGAAGCTTCCACACTATAGTGTATACTGCATGTCTCAACGAGACAGCGCAAGCGCTGCCTAGGCGAGACCTAAAAAGTGAGGAAAGACATGGAAACAGCTTTGGGCAAATATGAGGTTGAGGTAGGAGAACGCAAGCAAAAGAAGTTCATAACGCATGGACAGGATTATAACAATGGAGTAATACTAACCTTTGGCAAGAGATTTGACCAACTGAAGCAACAGTTTCATACAGGTCAGAAAACAATCAACGAATCTCCGGAGAACACCAAGAAAAATTACTTTTTTAGACGATATGGAGTTGATGTATTTAGATCCTTGCACATCCAGGGGAAGAGGACGGGGTGGAGGCCGGGGAAGAGACCACACACCAGGCCGAACAGATGCAGGAAAACAAGAAGGGGTCCAGAAAAAAAAGGCTATCAACTACACAATCAACAGAAATTACTATCTCGATGAGGAGAAACTCTTGAATAAAGGACTGACATTTTGTCCGGGAAAACATTTTGATTACGTGGAGACTAAAATCGTTGTGTACAAGTTTGTGAACAAAGTGGAACTGGCCAAATATTGTTCAAAAATCGACTTCAAACAGAAATAAAGTGTCAAGCCAGAGGGCCAACAGACAAACTTAACAATTGAGCAGAAATCAAACGTTTAAACCGCATATGAAGTAATGCCCAACTTACAGGACGACGTCCTCACTGGAAGTATTGAAATATCTAGGAATAGTAACAGAAAGTGATGTACACACCAACTTCAAACCAACATGGACATGCTGTTCATCTCTAACCCCAGGGAAGAAAACAGATACATTTTACAATCTGGTGACTGCTGACCTTGCAAAATTGGAAAACATAAAACACTCAAACAAGAGGGAGAATCTAACCAGAAGGGTGCTTGAGTCATTCAAACGATTGTTGGATAATAACATCCTTGAAATAAAACCAGCTTACAAGGGTAGGAAATATGGTAATTCAAAACAAGCTAGGCTATTTGCAGGAGGCCCAGTATCAGCTAAATGATACAGCCAACGATCAGAAATTGACGACAAATCCCATCAACGATTTGACACTTGAACTGAACAGAAAACTGAGGCAATGGCACAATGATGCCCTTTGAACGATGAGGAGCTAATCTTTCTTACCAATGAGAGACCAACACTTCCTACAATTTACTTTCTCTCTAAAGTGCATAAACCTCTCACAAAGCCACTGGGAAGATCCATGAGATCCAGCTGTGGGTCACTTAATGAAAAACTCTCAACAGGTGGAAACAACCCTGAGTTCCAATATAAAAGACACAGGGGACTTTCTTAGGATTCTGGCTGACACCGAATGGCCAGAAGGTTACCTGCTGCTGATAATTGGCGTGATATCACTATACCCGTGAATAAACCATGATTTGGGGCTAAGAGCAATTCAATACTTCCTAAAACAGAGGAACATCAAAGAACTGTAACACTCAACTATGTTGTTAGCAATGATTGACGTGTATTACAAACATCGTATTCCTTTTCAATAACCAGATGTACTCACAAATCCATGAAACAGCAATGGGAGCTTCCTTCTCTCCAAGCTACGCCAACCTTATCATGGGTTTGTGGGAGGAGAGCGTAGCTTGGAGAGAGGAGACTGGCATGCATACAGAGAAGGTAGCACTATGGTTGACATTTATTGACGACCTCTTGCTCATTTGGAATTGCACTCAGATGGAATTCCATACCTATTTTGAGGTCCTGAAAAGCAATGAATGGGAGTTCCAATTTACCTCCTAGGTGAGTGCCATCCAAGTAGAATTTCTGGACGTAAAGGTGTATATCAAGGCTAGCACAGTACAAACAACCCTGTAGCGTAAACCCTCAGCCACGAACAGCATCTTGCATTGATCGACTTTTCACCCCAACTCCCTCAAAAAAAGTATTCCTTATGGAGAATTCTTAAGAAAAAGATGCATCTTTTTAAATGACAAGGTAATGCAGCAAAAGTTTGAGGAAACTGAACAAAGATTCCTGAGGAGAGGCTATGCGATTAGAGACATCAAACAGGGAATGGAGCGGGCAAGGTCATTGACCTGTGCACAGACGTAGGTGAACAAAAGAAAAGAAAAATAGAAACATGGAAGAAAACAAAGATGAGAACATCAGAGGGATTTTCACATTCAGCAAGGAGAATCTAAATATTTATGACATTCTAAATAAATACTGGGACTGTTTCAGTAAAGATCCTGACGCGGGCCAAAAAGTGGGAATGAGACAGAATGTCACATACAAAAAAACAAATGCTGTCTCTTAAAGACAAACTGTTGAGGAGTCATTTTCAGATCACGAAACCACTAAACTTGCTTTTGGTTTATAAAAATATATTGCACCCCTCTGGAGAAGTACCTGAACTCTCCAGTTAAAAATATTTTGTAACTGTGCAGAGATGAATTGGTAGTGTCCCATTAAACGTACTGCACCCTTGTTGCGGAATATTCTGCATCCCAAATGTAGGAACTCCAGGTACTTAGTACCTCATTGATAAGTAAGTGCCTTCTGTGAATACCAAAATGTGTAAGTGCCTTCTGTGAATACCAAAATGAGTGAATGGTAGTAAGTTTAGGATTTTGTCTTAAGTTAGTTCTGTGAATCAGGCCCATAAATCCCTGAAAAGGTTGGTGTACATATATATGCATAGATCGCTAAACTGCAATCCTGCAGTTCTCCCCACTTCGTCCACCTCACGAGGTTCATGATGGGCAGTGGACGCAGGACCCACTTGTAATCAAGAAAGAACTTGTGCCGCAGCATAAGTAAAGGCCGCACTCCAAGAGAGATTATCCACTAAAATGTATTTGATCCGCTGACAAATTTGACCTGCCAGTCTTTGTCAAAGCCACCAACACAATTGAAAGTGCCCCATTTCCCTATAAAAGAAATTAAAAACGTGTACAAACAGTGAAAAAACTAAAGGAACCTTGCATTTCGTATTCACAGTGTTGGTAATACCACATTGAAATTGATACAAAATACATATAAATTGGACTGAAAATGAGATACAGTTTCAAAGCATGACAAATAAAATAGGCCTAGTCAATTGATTCACGTCTAAGGTACACATGTGTCTATCGTCCATACACATTTAGGCAGCAATGAGTGTCAAGGGGTACCTCATATATAGGGAGATTTGAGTATAAAAATGCCTTGTACGTACAGGGCCATCCCGCTCAGTGGCATCATACTTCAAATAAGCAATGAGGGTATGCATGATAATCCGAAATGCAACGAACAGCGTCGTCCAGCCCAGTGGCATAGAAGGAAAATGCCATGGCAAAACCACAGGTAACCAATATGCAAAACAAGAGATAGCTCAAATAAGCAAACAAGACGCACATCTTAATCCAAAATTGCAATGAAAGCAATCAATACTATTTCAGGTTATAAAGTACAAATGTAAGCTGAGTGGCTGGTTATAAAAAAACAGGTCGCAGGTCCAAAGAAAAAAGAATGTAAAAGATACCCATTTGTACAGAAAAAAAAGATAACACTGGACAAAACACTGTGGGGCATTTGTACAAGTACTTAACCCTGCCGTAGCGTCAGTTTTTTGACATTACCGTGTCTTTTTTTTTATCGCCGTATTTACAAGTTGACGCTAACTGCAGTTAGCGGCACTTTTCCAGAGTAAAGGAGAATTTTTAAGACCGCCACTTCTGTAAGTGGGACTTAACGAGAATGAAATGCATTCCCTGAAAAAACTGCTGCTAATCCCACTTATTTACAATGAATTTTCCGTCCAGTGATATACTCCCAAATCTGCCGCTAAGTCCAGTTAGCAACAGGTTTTTAAGACCAGAAGAAAGCTGGTCTAAAAAATCGTGCAAACACACCTGTATATAAGGGAGACCAACCCAGACCCTCATTGGCGTTCTCAACGATGCCATGGCGATACTACTCTTGCAGCTTGGAGCTCCACCACCGCCGCCACCAGCACCATTACAAAGGCAGCGCCTTAGAAGAAAGCTAGTCTATCACCGACGCATCACCCTGATAGACCACCGGCCAGCGGATGTGATAACCCACTACAGGCTAAAAAGGACCTCCATCCTACATCTACTCACTCGGATAGCGCCAAGGCTGCAGACACCATCCCAGCACTTCACAAACATCCCTCAGCAAACAAAGCTATTTGCAGTTCTTCAAATGTTGGCCTCTGGTACCTTCCAACCAACCACTGCCAGATTGGATGGAGTCTGACAATCATCCTTCTCCAGGTTCCTCCTGACTGTTTTTTCTTTTTTTATAAAACTTTTTATTAATCAACACCAGCTTATCAAGTACATCACAGAGGAGCAATTAGGCAGGCCACAACACGACAATAGGTAAAGTCAATCAGTACAAAATATCATTCGGAAGGTTTAGGGCGAAGGGGGGTCATCACTAATGGGGAAGAGGGGTGGCTGACATATATCCCCACAATAGGAATTCCACCTGCCCCACACACGAGTCCACTTCTTAGGGCAACCTCGGGCCACATACACCTTTTTTTCTCTGAACATTGACCAGTCTAAATCTTTCTTCCAGTCGCCTACCTCAGGAGGCAGAGACGCTCCCCATCGCTGCGCAATGTTTCTCTTGGCGAGCATGAGCCCCAGAGTGACCCATTGTATTAAGCAATCATTCAGATCCGTTGGTTCCCAAATATTCAATCGACATCTATGAGCATTTAGACTGAGTTGTGTGCACAAGACCGTGTTAATAACGTCATGTACCTTACGCCAGTAGGGTTGAATAATGTCACAGTCCCAAATTATATGCAGAAAAGTACCCAGCTGGCCACATGCCCATCTGCAGTCCCCCCATTTATTCTCCCCCTCTGTACCAGCTGGGGTCCTGTTACATATATCCTATGGAGTACTTTGAGTTGGACGAGTCGGAGGCGTGCTGGTATTGCCAAGACTCTAGGCGAGGACACAGCCTCCTGCCATTCCTCGTCATCCATCTCGATTCCATCTCTGGACCACTTCTCCCTAAGCAACAGGAGGGGGTCTGGCATATTGTTTATCAATTTTTTATATATCAAGGAGATGGTGTTGTCTGGGATGTGACCATCTAAGACTCCGTCTTCCAGTGGGGAGGACTCGGGAAGGGCGGTACCACGCTGCAGGTGGGAACGCAAAGCGTGTCTGACTTGTGTGTAACGGAAGAATTCCGAGTTAGCTAGTTCGAATTGCTGCTGCAAGGTGGCGAATGGCTTAATATAATTTTTGTCCCAAAGATCACGTATATGAGAGAGCCCTATAAGGTCCCATTTGTCGAACCCTTTGCTTTTCCACAGGCTTCCCAATTGTTCGGAGTCCCATAGCGGTGTCACAAGAGTAAGCCTGCGACTCCATCCAAGACATTTAGTGGCTGTGTGCCAAACATGGACTGAGTGTTTGGTAGGACCTGTGAGAGCAAAGCGATGGGGCTTCGAATAAAGGGCTCTATTATAGTTCCCACCCGATAGGAGCCACCTATCCATGTTATAGCCTGGATCCCCGGGACGCGTGTAAGTGCCATGGTTTATGGCAGCTAGATAGGCCGCCCAATAATACTTTCCTCCTGACTGTCTTGGATGCCATCACCAGTCTGAAGCCGCAGCACCTATGCTTCCCCAACACTGCGCAAGAATAACTTGACAACAAGCAAGGCTTCTATGCCATTGCTGGGTTTCCGCATGTGCCGGGGCAATTGACTGCACCCATGTGCAATTTGTGCCTCCTGTGGACACTGCACTTGTATACAGGAACAGGAAGCACAGACACGTAATGAACATGCAGGCAATCATGGACCACCTAGGCCTGTTACTCTATGATGTTGCAAAGTTTCCGGGGAGTGTGCATGACTCCTACATTTTTACGCCAATAGATCATCAACCAGCGGTTTGAGAATGGCACCTATGGAAATGGACTGCTTGTTGGTAAGTACAAACTGAAGGCACCACACACCTCAAGTCCCCTATCCTGTAGCTCAAAGATGTGAGAATGCACATGTAACAAATGTAATATAACATACCTTGTAACAGGTCCACCTGCTATACACAAACACCCAATGCCAAATAATCAAGACATTTGTAAATAGGTCCGACAAGGGAGTAGCCCATAAAATTTCTCCCAAACCACTCTTGGAATATAGTTTTTGCAGAACTCCTCGAACAAAAGTTGAAATTAATCAATGCAGTACGTGCCACAAGACATATGCTTCTGCTGGGCTACTTCCATCCTGAAATAAACATGTGCCATATGCACAACAAGATGAAAGATCACCCTGCTCTCCCCTGTGATGGTGCACAATTAGCTGACATGGAAAAACACAGTCAGCCATGCACCCGGCTGCAAGGGTGTCTGCCTCATGGGGATGCAAGTATTGCTGCATGAAGGGAGTCCCAACTGCACACAATCACCAAAGTTGATTAAACATCAGTCTGGGTTGTGCCAGAATGAAGCATGCATAGAAAGAGCATACAAACAAATGGAATTCTAATACTTACAACATGTTGTGCATCCATATGACTCCCCTGGTGAGTTGTAGCAATTTGATGCACAAATGTAGCCAAATAAATGTGTGTTGATTGGGAACACACCCAGGGAAATATTTGTGGGTATTACCCCCACATGCATACAAGCAGAGTCCAAGTTAACTCATGCCGAAGGACATCGATATACATGTTCGTTGTCTTCACATGTCCCAGTAAGTCAAATGCACCAGGTAGCAGTGCCACTGTCACTCATACACTGACCCACCTTGGGGGCAAGGTGGATGTAAAGAACCCACAATGAGCAAAATGTTAAACAGTCAAGTATTTTCGCTCTCAGCTACCCTCAGCACAATAACTCCCTATGATGTATCTTGCTGATTTTCAAACATGGTAATCTGCCAAAAGTCAAGGAGGCTGCTTTCCAGGTCCATGAGCCAACGGTGTACACTTAAAAATCTGTGCATAAGTGATGTGCTGTTGGTGTAATGACCCTGTAATTAACTCCAAATCTTTTTTGAGTTATCCAGACATCTTAAGTTGCACAATGCACACACACCAAAAAGCCACTCTGCAAACACAAATACTAATGGACACATCAATCAATCAATCAATCAATCAATCATAGCATTTATAAAGCGCACTACATAGCCGTGAGGGTCTCAAGGTGCTGGGGGGGTGGCTGCTACTGTTCGAAGAATCAGGTCTTGAGGAGTCTCCTGAAGGTTAGGTCTTCGGTCTGCCGCAGGCAGATGGGGAGGGTGTTCCATGTCTTGGCGGCGAGGTGGGAGAATGATCTGCTGCTGGCGGTCACTCTTCGGATGCGGGGGACGGTGGCGAGGGTGCTGTCTGCGGAGCGGAGCTGGCGGTTGGGGGTGTAGAGGCTGAGTCGGCTGTTGAGGTACGCTGGTCTGGTGTTGTGGAGTACCTTGGGTGCGTGGGTGAGGAGTTTGAAGGTTATCCTCTTGTTGATGGGGAACCAGTGTAGGTCTCTCAGGTGGGGTGTGATGTGGCTGCAGCGAGGGATGTCGAGGATCAGGCGTGGGGAGGCGTTCTGGATGCGTTGGAGCCGTTTCAGGAGTCTGTCTGGGGCTCCTGCGTAGAGTGCGTTGCCGTAGTCCAATCTACTGCTGACGAGGGCCTGGGTGACCGTCCTTCTGGTTTCGGTGGGGATCAACTTGAAGATCCTGCGGAGCATGCGGAGGGTGTTGAAGGAGGAGACAGCGGTGACTTGCTTCGTCAAGGTGAGGATGGAGTCGACGATGACCCCTAGGTTTCGTGCGTGGTCGGTGGGTGTAGGGGGTGCTCCTAGTGCGGTCGGCCACCAGGAGTCGTCCCAGGCCAAGGGGTTGGATCCGGGGATGAGGACCTACATCTTGTCTGAGTTCAGCTTCAGTCGACTGTTTCGCATCCAGTCGGCGAAGGTCTTCATCCTTTCGTGGAGGTTGGTTTTGGTGGTGTGGGGGTCTTTGGTGAGGGAGAAGATCAGCTGGGTCTCGTCGACGTAGGAGATGATGTAGAGGTCGTGTGATGTGGGCAAGCGGTGCCATGTAGACGTTGAACAACGTTGGGCTGAGGGATGAGCCTTGGGGTACGCCGCAGATGATCTCGGTGGCTTCGGAGCAGAAGGGGGGGAGGCGGACGCTCTGTGTTCTGCCGGAGAGGAAGGAGGTGGTCCAGTCCAGGGCCTTTTCCTGGATTCCGGCGTCGTGGAGGCGTGTTCATAATGTGTGGTGGCAGACAGTGTCAAAGGCGGCTGACAGGTCCAGGAGGGTGAGGGCCGCGGTTTCTCCGTTGTCAAGCAGGGTCCTGATGTCGTCAGTGGCGGCGATGAGGGCAGTTTTGGTGCTGTGATTGCTGAGGAATCTGGACTGGGACGGGGCCAGGATGCTGTTCTCCCCGAGGAAGCTGGTCAGTTGTTTGTTGACGGCCTTTTCGATGACCTTCGCCGGGAACAGGAGCAGGGAGATGGGTCGGAAGTTCTTGAGGTCCCTGGGGTTCCGCCTTGGGTTTCTTGAGTAGGGCGTTGATCTCTGCGTGCTACCAGCTCTCTGGGAAGGTCGCTGTCTCAAAGGAGATGTTGATGGTTTTCCGGAAATGGGGCGCGGTGGTGCTGCTGGATTTGTTGAAGATGTGGTGTGGGCAGGGGTCTTCCGGGGATCCGGAGTGGGTGGTGTTCATGATCTTGATGGTGTCGTCGTTGTTGATGTTGGTCCAGGTGAGCAGGTGGTGGGTGCGGGTGGTGGTCGGGGGGGGCGGAGGTCTCAGCGGTTGCCGGGATGGTGACGGCGTTGAAGCTGTCGTGGATGTCTGCGATCTTGTGATGGAAGAAGGTGGCCAGCGAGTCGCATAGGTCTTGTGACGGTGGGATGTCGTTGGTGTTGGAGCTGGGGTTGGAGAGTTCCTTCATGATGTTGAAGAGCTCTTTGCTGTTGTGTGCGTTGTTGTCTAGGGGGTTTTCGAAGGAGGTCCTTTTGGCGGATCTGATGAGGTGGTGGTGTCTGTGTGTGGCGTTCTTGTGGGCTGTGTAGCTTTCTGGTGTTCGTTCATGGATCCATTTTTTTTTCAAGTTTCAGCAGGCTCGCTTGGAGGCCTGGGGGTCTTTGGTGAACCAGTTGGCTCTCTTGCTGGTGTGGGTGTTGGGGGGCTTCTTGAGCGGGGCGAGGGTGCTGGTGCTGTCGTCGATCCATTGTCTGAGGCTGCAGCATCGGGGCTGGTCGGGTCTGCGGGTGGGCTCTGGGCAAGGGCGGTGCTTAGCTGGTCCTCTGTGATCTTGCTCCAGTGGCGGCGAGGCATCTGCTGGGTGCGGTGGTGTGTGGTGGGTTTCTGGAAGGTGAAGTGGATGCAGCGGTGGTCGGTCCAGTGGGGTTCGGTGGTGCGGTTGAAGAAGACGTGGGAGCTTGCTGAGAAGATGGGGTCAAGCGTGTGGCCGGCGGAGTGGGTGGGTGTTGTGACGAGTTGCCTGAGTCCGAGGTTGTCGATCAGGGTGGAAGAGTTGGAGTCGTTGTTGTTCTCAAGGTGGAAGTTCAGGTACCCGAGAAATATGTAGTCCGCGGAGGCGAGGGCATGTGTGCTGATGAAGTCAGCGATGGAGTCGCTGAACTGCGGTCGCGGGGTCTGTAGACGAGGGTTGTGTTCGGGTCGGTGTGGATCTGGAAGTGCAGGTGTTCTTCGGTGCTGAGGGTGTCGGTCGAGATTTTGAGAGTGTTTCTGTGGATGATGGCAATTCCTCCTCCTACTCCATTGGAGCAGGTCCTTGCGGGTGATCTTGTAGCCTTCCGGGATGCCTATGGCGATGTCGGGTGCCGAGGAGGGGTTCAGCCAGGTCTCTGTCAGGAAGGCGACGTCTGGGGCATTGGTGTCGAGTAGGTCCCAGAATTCGGCGGCATGTTTGCGGGCGGAGTGGGTGTTGAGCAGGATGCATCTGAGGAAGTTGGGTTCTTCAGTAGGTGGGTTGGCGGGCCGGTTGCTGGTGAAGCTGCAGTTCCAACAGGAGAAGGGTCCTTGGGTGCACTTCGGGGCAATCAGGCAGCAGGTGCGTGATCGTCCGGCGTTGAGTGCGTGGAGGGTGCTGGGGTCATAGCAGAGGCAGGCATCGTGGTGTTTGCAGGCACCGGGGGTCCTGGTGATGGGCTTGGTCCATGCGCGGACAGGCGCAGATGGGTTTACCATAGGCGCGCCAGCGGTGCGGCTGCTGCGCAGCTGCTGCGCGGCTGCCATATAAGGGGAGGTGAGAGGGAGAAAGCAATAGAAGGGCCACAGAAGAAAAAGTGGGCAACAATGGCAAAGGGGCACAGAAGAAAAAGTGGGCAACAAATTACAAAATTACAGAGACAACAGGCACAGGATACAGTGGAGGAGCGGCGAACTTACGGCAGCCGCGGGTGAGAGGCACGGACACAGCTGAGGTGCTGTGCGGCAAGGGGAGCGGTGTGACCTGTACATCTCTCCATTATCTGTTTCAGGTGATCAAGGATTTGCACTCTCACCATGGCTGATGACCCTCATCAAAATGTCCTAAACACAGGCCCAGAGAGACTACAATGTTGTACTGGAACACACTGGGGCCATCGTTGAACGGACGAATGGAGTCCTTAAATTATAACGACAACAAGACTATGTAGTGCTTAATTTGGAAAAAAAATAGTGCCAGAGTCCAAAGTTTTGCTCAGAAGCCTGCGGCCGGTGCTATTCAATATCAGCGTGCTGCATAGTCTTGATTCCAGCTCATGCCTCTTTAATCCACCATCAGACACTCAGGGGCAGATTTTCTAAGGTTTTGCATCACGGTTGCATCACTTTTGTGGCATAGCCCCAACGCAAAATCCTTTTTGGCATTTATTAAGCCATGAAAAGTTACTTTGTATGGTTTAGCAAATGCAAAGTAGCACACTGCTGTGCATAGCACTTCATTGCATTACCTTGTGTTGAGATTGTATTGTTACTCTTGTTGTTCTTTTATTTTCATTATTATCTCTATTTACTGTTGATTACTATCTTTATTCCAACCAACGTCTAAGCTTGTCTAGGTTTTTACAAATTTAACGTTCTCTCATTGTAATTCATGCTCCTGTGCTTTACTCTGATTGTTATTTCTCTTCATATGTTTACTCTGATACTCCCACCTCTCTTCACTCTAGCACTGACTGGTGAACGACCAAAATATAGAATCCAAAATATAGACAGGACAGAATATCGATTCTAAAATATAGATAGGACAGAATATCGAATTATCAAAATATAGATAGGCCAGAATATCGAAATTGGGGTATGAAATATCGATTTCCATAATATAGAATTTAAAAATATAGAATTCCATAATATCGAGTTTTAAAATATAGATTACTATAATATCGAAATTAAAAATATAGATATCTAGAATATCGAGAAAAAAAAAAGTGTTATGTATGGTAGTATATGTGTTAAAATTATGTATTATTTTTGTAATGTATGTTTAATTTATTTAAACTAATGAATGTTATGTAATTGAATTTTTGCGTAATTTAATTCCGTAGCGGGTTGTGGGTTTATAGGGAATAGGGTGGGAAGTAATTTAATTATGGTAAATTAAATATTAATTATATTTATATGTTTTGATAATTAATTGATTGATAATTAATTATTAATTGGTGATTAATTTTTATTAATTGGTAATTAATTTATATTAATTGATAATTATGTTATCTGTATTTTTATTCTTAGGAGCGGGTTGTGGGTTTATAGGGGAATTGGGTGGGAAGTAATTTAATTGTAATAAAGTAATTTTTTTTTTTATTTATGTGTATTGATAATTAATTGATAATTAATTATTAATTGGTAATTAATTTGTATTAATGGGTAATTCATTTGTATGAATTGCTAATTAATTTTTATTAATTGCTAAATAATTTGTATTAATTGATTAATTGATAATGATGTTAATTGCATTTTTTATTATTGGGAGTGGGTTGTGGGTTTATAGGGGAATTGGGTGGGAAGTAAATTAATTGTAATAAAGTAAATATTAAATTTTTTATTTATGTGTATTGATAATTGATAAATAATTATTAATTGGTAATTAATTTGTATGAATTGGTAATTCATTTTTATTAATTGCTAACTAATTTTTATTAATTGATAATAATGTTTATTGTATTTTTTATTATTGGGAGTGGGTTGTGGGTTTATAGGGGAATTGGGTGAGAAGTAAATTAATTGTAATAAAGTAAATATTAATTTGTATTTATATGTATTGATGATTAATTGATAATTAATTATTAATTGGTAATTCATTTTTATTAATTGGTAATTATTTTTTTTCAATGGTAATTAATGTTTATTAATTGGTAATTATTTTTAATTAACTTTTTATTGGTATTGATAATTAATGTAGTCCTATTTTAAAATTAAATCATTACTTTCCCTACTTTTGCACTCTCAGGAGTGGGAATAGTATTTTTTACCCTCCCGCTATCCAACTCTTTCCCTACTGTTGCACTCACTGGAGTGGGAATAGTAATTTTTATCCTCCTGCTATCCAACGCTTTCCCTACTGTTACACTCTTTGGAGTGGGAATAGTAGTTTTTAACCCTACACTATCCAGCGTTTTCCCTACTGTTGCATTCACTGGAGTGGGAATAGTAATTTTTACCCCTACGCTATCCAAGTCTTTCCCTAATGTTGCACTCACTGGAGTGGGAATAGTAATTTTTCCCTTCCCGCTATCCAACGCTTTCCCTACTGTTGAACTCTCTGGAGTGGGAATAGTAAATTTTATCCTCCCGCTATCCAACGCTTTCCCTACTGTTGCACTCTTTGGAGTGGGAATAGTAATTTTTACCCCTACGCTATCCAACGCTTTCCCTACTGTTGCACTCACTGGAGTGGGAATAGTAATTTTTCCCTTCCCGCTATCCAATGCTTTCCCTACTGTTACAGTCTCTGGAGTGGGAATAGTAATTTTTACCTTCCCGCTATCCAACGCTTTCCCTACTGTTGCACTCTTTGGAGTGGGAATAGTAATTTTTACCCCTACGCTATCCAACGTTTTCCTTACTGTTGCACTCACTGGAGTGGGAATAGTAATTTTTATGCTCTCCCTATCCAACAAAGGTGCCGATCAGGATTCTGGAAAAAAAATTCCCCGTACGACTCGTATCCGGTCTTTTTACCGTACGAATCGTACAAGTGCCGTACAAACTGCCAAGTACGATTCGCATGGGAAAAACTCCATACGAGTCGCATTGGGAATAATTCCCCACACGTCCTCGGGTCGGAAAATGTGTCCGACACTTCCCCGGACGATTTACCGTACAAACGTGAAAAGTGAAGTCCGACCGCGCAAGTAAGATCCATCCCGTGCGTCTGATGTCACAACCGTATGGAAAAAACACCGTCCGCACCGAACTCCCATTGCAACCATGGAGACATGTGCCCACATACGCGCCGAACCACCCCCGCAGCCCCCGTGGGTACGCGCCAAACCCCCCCAGCCCCCGTGAGTACGCGCCGAACCCCCCCAGCCCCCGTGAGTACGCGCCGAACCCCCCCCAGCCCCCGTGAGTACGCGCCAAACCCCCCGTGTATGTACACCCGTGTACGCGCCGAACCCCCGTGTATGTACACCCGTGTACGTGTCGAACCCCCCGTGTATGTACACCTGTGTACGTGTCGAACCCCCCGTGTATGTACACCCGTGTACGTGTCGAACCCCCCGTGTATGTACACCCGTGTACGTTCGAGTCATACCCCCACCCGTGTATGTACGGTGCGTATCCCCAGCGCTACATACACGGGGGTTCGACACGTACACGGGTGTACATACACAGGGGGTTCGACACGTACACGGGTGTACATACACGGGTGGGGTTACGACTCGAATGTACACTGGTGTACATACACGGGGGGGTTCGACATGTACACGGGTGTACGTACACGGGTGGGGATACGACTCGAACGTACACGGGTGTACATACACGGGGGTTCGACACGTACACGGGTGTACATACACGGGGGGTTCGACACGTACACGAGTGTACATACATGGGGGGTTCGACACGTACACGGGTGTACATACACGGGGGGGGTTCGACACGTACACGGGTGTACATACACGGGTGGAGGTACGACTCGAACGTACACGGGTGTACATACACGGGGGGTTCGACACGTACACAGGTGTACATACACGGGGGGTTCGACACGTACACGGGTGTACATACACGGGTGGGGGTACGACTCGAACGTACACGGGTGTACATACACGGGGGGTTCGACATGTACACGGGTGTACATACACGAGTGGGGGTACGACTCGAACGTACACGGGTGTACATACACGGGGGGGTTCGTTACGTACACGGGTGTACATACACGGGTGGGGGTACGACTCGAACGTACACGGGTGTACATACACAGGGGGTTCGACACATACACGGGTGTACATACACGGGTGTGGGTACGACTCGAACGTACACGGGTGTACATACACGGGGGGTTCGACACGTACACGGGTGTACATACACGGGTGGGGGTACGACTCGAACGTACACAGGTGTACATAAACGGGAGGGTTCGACACGTACACAGGTGTACATACACGGGTGGGGGTACGACTCAAACATACACGGGTGTACATACACGGGGGTGTTCGACACGTACACGGGTGTACATACACGGGGGTTCGACACGTACACGGGTGTACATACACGGGGGTTCGGCACGTACTCACGGGGGCTGGGGGGGTTCGGCGCGTACTCACGGGGGCTGGGGGGGTGGTTCGGCGTGTACTCACGGGGGCTGGGGGGGGTTCGGCACGTACTCACGGGGGCTGGGGGGGTACGGCGCGTACCGGGCCCCCTATTCTGGTCGTTTTGCGGCGTACTTCGCTTTTCTGGCACTTTTTGGGTGCCGTGAAAATATTGCCGTCCGGACTGCTGTCGGTTCGAATCGTACTTCCTGGGCCGTGAAACGCTGCCTGACAGCGTCCCGACGTCACGTCAGAGCATTCCTGGATCACATTCGTATGTATATTTTCATCGGACTGTGTTTTTTACGATTCGTACGGAAATGGTGTTTCCGTCCGAATCGTACTTCCATGTTTGTAAAGTTTTACAACCGGGTACGAGTCAGACGGAGAAAACGCTCCGACCGACGGTTCGTGCCTGGTTTTTCCAGGATCGTAATCGGCACCAAAATCTCTACTTTTTTTACATTACTTTTATTATGTTTACATTTTAAGGTTTTTTATATTATATCATGTATGTTTTATTTAATTATTTTTAATATTTAATTACTTTTATATTATTTTTAATACATTAAAAAAATTCGATATTTTAGCTAACTATATTTTAACATTCTATATTTTGGAATCGATATTTTAGTACTTACCTGTTTGTAGATAGGGAGTCGATATTCTGTCCTTCTATATTTTGGCGTCGATATTTTGGGCATTCTATATTATGTCCCTCGAAATTTAGTCACTGAACCGCACTGACTCTCCTCTGTCTCTCACTAATCTATCTAACAACATGTCCCTCCTAATCCCTCCCTCACCCATCAGGACCCTACCCTCACCAGACATGGCCCCAACTCTTGTTCCATCCTTTACCCGCCCAATCTTTCCAAAAACTCAAGGAAAACTTTAAACAGAAATTACTGATTCATCACCCTGAAACATTAATAGTTGATAACTACCACAGCCTCACCTCCCCTATAAAAACCGACTACATGGTCTACTCCAAACGCCCCTCCAAATGGAAAAACATCTTCCTTGTCCACCTCCCAGTCACTAAATCATTTAAAATTCCTTATGGATTTAAATTATCTACTACCACATCCCCAGTTTTTCTCGGCGAAATTGACATCTCCATATTTAAAACTGGCAATATCCTCATTCAAGCTTCCGAATACCACCTCAACATCTATGATCACCATTTCAGCACCTTGTCCAACCAACTATCCAACCCAGTTTCTATCCCTTCACCATCCAAACCACACAACGCTCTTTTGTTTTCCCCCTCCCCCCAACTCTGACCCTTACCCATGACTTCTCAATGGCACACACTGTCATCTAAACTCAGTTATTACCAACTGTGCCAACACTATGGCCCAAGAAAAGGAAACCACAAAGAAAAACTAGAACACAAGCCAGTTGGTACACTGAAGACCTCAACCTGCCCAAGCAGCAATGCCAACAACTGGAAAGGAAATGGGGAGCCCGCAATGGGGAAGTGGAAAAAGACACTTTCATAGCTACCCAGAAATGGTACTACCAGCTAATCCAAGCAACCAAGAGGATGGCCCTAGTCATTTAATAAATGGCAGCTCCAACAGCAGCAAAGAAATCTTTGCTATTGTCAAGGATTTCATTAAAGTTCATGAAAACAATGGTTCAAAAAAGGGCCAAAAATTGGTCCAAGGCAGACGCAGTGGTTGCGCCAGAATGGGGAACAGTGCAAATAAGTCAGGGGAGGCAATTAATGCTGGAGGGAGCAAGGAAATGTGTGACCAGGGACATGTTTCAATCAGGACAACAATAGTTGTTTATTTTCAATAGTTTGCAAGGAATAATAATAGTTCAGGTGCTCACATAAAAAAGTGACAACAAGCGTGAGGTGCTCAGTGAGGGTGACTTAAAAATATGTACATCGCATTGACAATACACAAGTGAACTCCTTGTGAAGGGATTTATGTACAGTATATGGAGTTCAGGTTGTAGGGGGTCAACGGCGTTTCGATCTCCGTTTTCTTAGAGATCATCTTCAGGACATAGCATATGTGAGCAATCCGAATCTATAAGAGATATTACATAGTATTAGGGTGACGTCCTGGTCATGGAATATTAATAATACATAGTAGGATTGGAGTAGAGCTCCCATCGAAACAACAAAACTGAATAATAATGGTTAAAGGTCACTTAATTAGTTAGTGCCTATATTGGTATAATGTACCATGTGTAAGTTGGACATATTGCCATGATGTAGAGAATTAGTTAAGGATACACAAGTCAAATTCAGGCGAAGTGAGTCAGACATATTACCGTGATGCAGAAAAATTAAATTAGGGATTCAAACTTCAAAATTCAGGCGAAGTGACATACTTAACAAAATTGACCAGTGAGTTGATTGAAACAAAATAGAATAGTTGTTTCAAGGCACGCGTTTTGACAGAGAAAAGAGGCACCTAGTTATAGTGTATCAAGCTTTAACTTTTTAACTTACTCCAAAACGGGTGGTGGGACCGTTGCCAGAAGAGTAAAGATGTAGAGAGAAATGTCTGAATGGTAAGCGCTGGGGCTAGCGTAAGCTCAATTGTATTACGTACCCAGGCGGCTAAAGAAAAACAGAAAAACAACCAAACAGGACTATTGAGAAGCACGAGTGCTTGCAGGAGTAATTAAGGTGGAGGCTGCACTTATGGCATGGGTATCATCAGCACGAGAATGGCGGAAAATACTTGGTGCCAGTACATTTAACGAGGGCGCCGGAATTAACTTCGATTTAGTTCTGAATATGTAAAATAAAGGTTGGAGTGCGGCCCAAAGGCAGAGTATCAGTAGACGCATGGCATAGTAATGGGGTGGCAGACTTACATGATTAATAAGGTGATTCAAGAAGCAACATAGACATGTTCTCTGCGGAGGATTTCATTAAACACACAGCTGCTACCGGTAACATCAGCCCATCACAAGATCTTTGTAATGACCTCTCACACTTCTTCTGCACCTAGATCACAACCATGTACAGCAACTTCACCCTGCAACAGGACCTCTTGACTCTCTGGAAGTCTCACAGTGATGAACGAAGACAGCACAGTCACCACATGGGACACTATCAGCACAGAGGAAACCACAGCAATCATGAAGGCCATAAACTCTGGTGCCTCAGTAGGTTCTGCCTTTGACTAAGGAGCGTTCTCTATCAGCGAGGCCATCACCCCCATCCTCAACAGTTACATCAGTACAGCCATCTTTCTGGAACCATGGAAACATGCAGCCGTCAACGCCCCCCTAAAGAAACCCTCATCCAACCCAACCAAACTTGCCAACAACCAACAGAAAGCCCTCCTTCCCTACCTAACCAAGGTCTTGGAAAAAGCTGTCAACAAGCAACGCTCTGACCACCTCATCTATCTTCAACTTCTAGACACTACACAATCAGGATTTAGACCCAATCACAGCATGGAAACCACCCTCATATCAGCAACAGATGATAACCAAATGATCCTCAATGGGGAACACTGCAGCCCTCATGTTCCTAGAACTATAAGCAGCCTTTGACACTGCCTCTCATCCCATTCTATTCTAAAGACTTCATGAAGTTGGCAGCCAGGGACATGCCCTTAAATGCATCTGCTCCTTCCTTCCTGGAAACCCCAAACCATCAACATGCCCCTACTCCTCTTAAACACGAGTACTCATCTGTGGAGTCACGACGCTCCTCAACATTCACATTACTTCACTGGCCGACGAGCTCACAACATAAACATCATCACATATGCCTATGATATGCAGCTGATACTGTCCTTCTCGGACAAAACACCCAACATCAGGAGAAAGTTTAGCACATGTATGACTGATGTAGCCACCAGGATAAAATCCAACTGCCTCAAACTGAATTCGGACAACACATAATTAGTGATCTTTAGGGAACGGTGTCTCACCATGGGACCCCACCTGGTGCCCCACAGACCACAGATCCACCCCCATGCCTTGTTCACTAGCAAGAAACATCAGAGTCATCATAGATAACAAACTGAACATGGACGTCTAAGTCATTGCAGTGGCCTCATCCTGCTTCAACACCCTAAGGATGCTAATGAAAATCTTCAAGTGACGACCAGACAACAACAGGAAAAGGATCACACAGGTTCCCTTCACCAGCAGACCAGACTATCGGAAAACGATATATGCAAGGATAACCAACCAGCTCACAAGCAGACTGCAGGTCATCCAAAGAACAGCAGCCAGACTAGTCCTCAACATCCCACGTTGAGACTACATCGCAACACACATTAGGAATCTCCACTGGCTCTGTATACACAAGAGCACACACTTCAATCTCATCACCCACACCTACAAAGCACTCTACAATACAGACAATGCCTACCTGAATAGCTGCATTAATTTCCACCACCTTTCTAGACACCTCCGCTGTCTGTCTGTCACTAACACACGCTCCATGCATACACAAAAGCAGAGCAGTAGGTTCTACCTTCCCATACCTGGCTCCTAAAGCCTGGATCGACCTCCCACGCACACCAGAGCATACTCTCTACTTGACTTTTACAAGAATCTGAAGACCTGACTCTTCGAGCAAGCCCCCCAGGGCTCGCCTCACACACTGGCTACAGAGTGCCTGGATATTCTCATCAGTGATTAGCACACTATAAAAACACCAATAACATAACTTTTGGAGGTCTGGGTGAGGGTATGAACCTGACAACTCTCAAGCTTTTACTCTTTCCTCCTGTGTAACTCAATGAATACATGCTCCAACACCACACCCTTTAGTAGAATCAAATTTGACACATAGTCAAGCGGACCCATGATAAAAGTTAACATTTCTTTAATGAAACCCCAGTTCCCCTCTGTAAAGGTAAACACCAATATACACACCAGGTGTGTTATGTAGGTCACTCATATGCAACAATCAATGTAAGAACACAGCCATCAGTAAGAACAGGAGCTAGGGACAGTCATATTTTCCTGTGGATTGGACTTTTGATGAGAAGTGTACATAAAAGACTCCTGACCACTGTATTTTATAGACAATGTCCTGTGCATGGTGGTCTAGTTGTACTTAAGGTGGCAAAAGTGATCTTCTTAACGACCCTCACAAACAGCATTTAGTGCAACAACCTCCTTTTTAACCTCTTCGCTGCTGATACTTTTCCCGCCCTAGTGCTGAGCTCTTTTATTTTTCAAGTTTGGGGCTCATCACTATTAAAGCCTTCATATATTTCTTCAACAAAAGGTACCAATGCCAAATTTGTGGCAGTTTTTCACATATCTTAAAGATTCCAAAGGGAGCTTCATCTTGGGGTGTTGGTGTAATACCAAATAGGTGAGACTGCGAATTAGGATTCTTGAAGATTATCTGACTACAAAACCGGTCCCACCACGCACCCTATACGGGACAGTATGACTTTTTTTAGGAGGACAAATAAGTATTCCAATAAATGTATGTAAGTGTTTATGAGTGTATGAATGTTGTGTTATTAAACATGACTTCACTAATTGTGAATCACTATTGGATTCTGAAATGATATTGTTTAGAGATTGCTGTGATCCTGACAAAGTTCTATTGACCCACTAGGGCTAATTCTTCGGCCATAACATGTAGACCAAGGATGCTAGCATCATAGATAACTCAAAACTTCCACTTTGGTGAAGACTGGTACCCACAATAAATAAAGGCCTGTGGTTTATACCCTAGAAAGGTTTAAAATAGTCTACTATCTACAGTATGAAAGAGCTCCTTGAAATAAGGTTGAGCCGACTCAGATGTACCACCACTCTGAGTGAGGGTCCCAATAATGAAAAAAATTAATGAATTAACATGCACCCCACACACGCTCCACTCAGCCATCCTGAAGTCTCTCGGCTTTTTCTAATCATTTTAGATTTGCCATGCCATCTCTATTGGCCCGTTTGGCCATCCTGAATACCTTCCGCTTCCTTGGCCATCAATTATCCACACCCAACCCACATTGTAAATGGACAATTAACTTCCTTTAAAAACACTCCGACCTCCTTCTTCCTTACCTACTGGTTGGCAGAGGAGGGTAGGTCTTGTGCAAATATACCACAAGGGCCACGTGAGTTAACCCATTTGATGTGATGGGTTTTCATGTTTGTTTCAAATACCTAATCTGTTTTAATATTTATTATTTGGCACCTTTTTTTCTATACTTACTGGTACTTCTCGGTTTGTACCAGGTTTTCTTTTTCCGCAGATATACGCTACCCTCTGCCTCACTTAAGGTGTGTTTCTCTCTTACCTATTGGTGTAAATTACCCTTTCCTTATCTATATTTCCACAATTGTATGAGGATACCGTCTGGTATTATAAACTCATGACTCACCATAGCTAATTACATTACATCATTTTACTGGATAATAATCACTGTTTCTACCACTAAGTCTGTCACTAAGGGTGTTTTTTTGCATGACAACTGTTTTGCATTGGATTGTGTTGCGGAATAATTCCCATTAGTAGTTTGCACTGCACAATTTGGGCAGCGCAACATTCCTCTAGGACTACAGGCGAGACATTGTCAGCCTTTGTTTTTGGTCGACAGTGGATCCCTCACGGTCCCTTTCCTCTTTTTTATAGGTAGAATCACCCTCTCTGCATTGCAGCAGGTACAGTGTGTATTGTTTAAATGGGTACCTGACACTGACTTGCGGACCCCATGTTCCTATTTTATAGGGTAGGTACCATTCTGGTCCTGATGAAATGCCAATTGACCCTCCTGGCATGAAAAATGTTGCCCTTACTCTACTCACACCATAGCTATTAAGGTGCATTACCACCTCAGATAGCTGCCCTGCTTTTAACATGTCAAGCGACCACCATTTCAATAAAGTTGTCCTGGTTGCCTTAGACTCTTTTATATCACCTTATCACCACCCTATATTACCCCCTCACTTGCACTCATCATAGGGCTTTTAGAGCAGAAGATCTCATCCAAAGAGCCCCAATTGTGGGGCCCTCTAGGCATTGCAGCACCGGCTAGACGAGGAGTGCCCAATGATAATGCATGACACCCTACCAGGTGTGTGAGGGCACTTTGATCTAATCACTCGGATCCCTCATGATCCGGCTGGTCGGACCCCTGATTCCACCTAATAGGGCTTGTTCTGTCCCTTGCTTGAGGAACTGCCCCCTCGGTGTTTATCATACGGTCCCAATAATGATGCATGCTATAAAAAAATCATAGGTGAGTGACCCTTTACAAATCTGAAATGGTTCTTCCGTCTTCAAGCTATTTTCAGGTCTCACCTATGCAGTGTGCATGCGCTGCTTAGAAGGAGACCTTTAGGAATCGATTCACTTTTTGAGCCAAAAACGTGCACGCATTACATTGCTTTCAATGACAACGCGTGCACGTTTGGCGATTCCCTTGCGAAAGCGAGCTTTGAAACCATCTGTTTGTAATTAACAGATGGTTCTTGCTTGCCCGCGCAAAGGAAACAGGCCCAGGCCCCCTCCTCTCTCCCCTCCCCCTGCTGCCTCCTCCTCTACGAGGACGAATGAAACGAGGCTTCGTTTCATTCACTCACACTGTCTGGGCAATGTTGGCGATTTCTCTATCAAATCTGTCGATTTTCTGTAAGTCGTTCATGCTTTCCACAACTCTAATCTTGGCAAGACATGCTGGGCCGTTCACCTGTTATCAATCTCTCGCTCTACTGACCGAAGTCCAACTTTCTTACTGCGGAGCTCCCATTCTCACGTTTATATCCGGACTGCGGCTTACTCTGACCATGAAGTAGCGCTCTTGTCTTCTGTTAGCTGTGCGTTTTTTTATATCCCTCCTCTTACTTTTAGTAACTCCTGTGCTTGTGTACTCTTGGTCCGGAATACTGATATTTACTTTCTCTAACTCTTGATCCCAGTCCGTTTTGTTGAACGGTACTTTGGGTGCCTCCTGAACCTGTGCATTACTTGCATTGTACTGAAGCTACTTTGTGTACCCCTGGACCTGTACGCATTCCTTCCATTGTACTGCGCGTTACTTTGTGTACCTCCTGGACCTTCGCAGTCGTTTCATTTTTTTCCACTTTTATTTAGCGCGAACTTGACCAGAAGAAATTGGAGAACTTTCCATGAACACCAGTTGCATTACACAAGGGCACATTCATTTTTGGTTGGCAAGTGATGCCCAGAATCACAGGATGTTGAGCCGAAGTCAAGACTCGAACCTGGTTCTCCAGTTCCGAAGCCGGCAGCTCTGGTCATTACACCATATCCTCTCCCTTAGTTTGTTATCTTGAATGTTACTTTGTGTACCTTCACGCAGTCCTTCCATTGTACTGAACATTACTTTGTGTACCTGCTGGAACTGTGCCTTCCTTCCATTATAATTACTGAATTTTACTTTGTGTTCCTCCGCTCATTACTTCCATTCTACTGAACATTCCTCTCATTGTTATGAATGATACTTTGTTTATCTCCTGGACCTGCACATACTTTCCATTACACTGAACGTTACTTTGTTTACTCCCATGCATTACTTCTGTTGTACCAAACAGTACTTTGTGTACTTTAAAACACACAATTCTAGCATGTTACATCTCTACACTCAGTTCTCAAGAGACATCCAACAGGCCAGAGCAAGATGATACAATGATATGCTCATTATGTTCTCAGGTCTCCTCACAATGCAGGCTTCTCTCGGTGTCCTTCAGACTTACACTGTCTGAAACAACAGGAACTAGCTTGTACGCTACCGGTGTCTTGGTGAATGTGCTGCTCATTGAAACATTCCGTGCTGATCACAAAGAAAAGAAAACACGAAGCATTGCATCTGATAATTAGAACTCAGCTTCCCCTAGAGATAAAGTGTTCATGTGTCACAAAGCAAGAGCGCAACCAGCGTTACCCAGTTTGAAATATAGGCCTAAACGTGAATAAACATAATTTACTCTACAGATTGCATTAGCATATCTGTGTTGGTCATATTTATGCAAACATTTCAATATAAAAAACAACTGTTATTAAGGCATTGCCATTTCCACACTTGGGTTTTCATTTCTAAAATGTGTGACATGGCAAGAAAAACAAGCATTGGCAGAGGCAATAGGTCTCGCCTTTGGGATCTTGTAAGTAAAAAAAAAAAATAGAAGTGTAAGACTTAACATTTACATTTACTGCATCCTAAATACGAAGTAAATGTAAACGTGAAGTCTTATATTTACTTACAAGGTCCCAAAACCGAGACCTATTGACTATGCCAATGCTTGTTTTTTTCATGGCATACGATAATTTCCTGACATTTCTAAGACAGAGGAGCACTTGTTCATTCCATTGGCAGGAGGCTGCTCCCCCCACAAAAATAAATTCCTTGTGTCTAGTGAGGTGGTTTTGTTCCCTTTCTAGTGATGCCTCTCCTGCAGAGACCGTGTGGTCTGCGGTTACATTTGCTTAATGTGACATCAGTGTGCCATGGGCCCTGTTCGTCACAGCAGACAAACAATATAGGAAACTAGAGACGCAAGGTGTCTCGACTTTATTTCTTCAAAAGAGAATGTTTTTTGTTCTTGCACCAGAAGCATTCACTGGTTTAATTCCAGAGCCGTTGAGGAACTTTGCAGTGTGAAGGCAATCCAGTGGAGGTCAATGGGCCATCCTCAACATCAAAGCAGTTACAAGAGCTGGGAGGGTTGATGAAGGTGGTCCCCTGGCTTGTCAGAGCCTGATCATTTTTAGAGTTGCCCTGAGTCTCTGCTGCCTTTAGCATAAGCCCATCCTGACACTGACTTTTGGAAGGGAGGGGAGAGATCTGTCAAGGAAATCATACAAATGGCTGCTTAATATTCCTCCAAGCAGGGTGGGCACTCTCTACAGTGCTGGACCTGCCAGCATATCTGTGGCACGCTTGCCATTGCAAGAAGGGCCAGAGACTGCAATCTAGGCTGCAGGAGTACTCAAAGACTTGGATCAGAAACATCCCAAAGATGGCTGACAGAAGGATGCCCGGCTGAAGGCGGATGCTGCTGTCTGTGCAGGCCAGATAATGTGTCACGGCTCTTTGTTGAGATGATACTGAGGCGTTTCCCAAATCACAGAAACTTGGAGTCGCACAGCCACGTACAGCAACATTGGTGGTCAGAGAGCCTGCGGAGAGAGGAAAAAAAGCCACAAAATTGAGAAGGAGGGACCAGCACATGAAGGAAGAGCAAGATAAGACATGCAACCCAGACAAGGTGGATAATACGTGAAGAGTTTACCTTTGTGAACCTTCTGCATAAGCAATAGCATTGCACAAGAGAACACAGTTATGAGGGCCTGGGTAGTTGGACCGGTAACTATGGTCGTTGGAGATACTGTTACCAGTCTGGTCCAGGATCCTCAGAGGAAGAACAAACAAGCGAGTCATTTTTGGACCCTGATGGTCCACCACACCATGGGCATAGCTGAGGATGTTGGCTCCCTCCCTTGAATATATCTCATTCTGTGGCAATGTTTCTCCCAGAGATTTCAGCTGCTTTACCTGCAGTTACCACAGGAAGACCCTCGTAGTGAGGGTCTAAAGATGAAATTCTACCACCTTTCATGAGTTCAGACATTACTTTTAGGAACCTCAAACATTCCCAGAAAGAGGGCCACGTCTTACAACAGCTGAAGGGTTCCAAAGGCACCGGAAATAGTTTGTGAATTTCATTTTCACAGAGTTGATGCACATGTAATTTTGCTCACAAAAAACTTTTCCAAGTGAGCTCATATGGAGATGCCAATTCTTTTCTTCACACATGAAAAATATTTTTCACCATGGAGAAACTCTTTCCCTTTCACTCTGGCCAACTGTAAGGCTGTTCCTTTGCTTTCCATCCTAGGAAGGGATTTACTCCTGCATTTCTCGGGAGTAAATTTACGGCCTTTTTTATGGTGTAAAGTGGTATGGTCCAGATCCACAAACAGTAGGAATAGCGATTTCCTATTTGCGATTTCCTGCGAATCAAAATTAGTAAAACGTATTCCTAATGTATTGAAATTGAAATTGAAATAGATTTATTGAGCGCGGTTGCTGCCCAAGGGCGTCCAAGCGCTGATATAATTGGGGAGACATGCTGAGTGACAGATTAGAGCTCGGAGGCTTTGGTGAATAACCAGGTTTTCAATTTTTTTCTAAATGGTAGTAGGTGCGGGTTGGAGCGGAGTGGGAGGGGGAGAGTATTCCAGAGTTTAGCTGTGTTCAATGAGAACAACCTGCCCCCGGATCTGGCTCTTTTCACTCTAGGGACCTTTGCCAGGAAAGCCTCAGTGGAACGGAGGTTCCTGTTAGGGTGGTAGGGGATGACAAGGTTGCTGTTAATTGCAGGCCCCGTTTTCCAAAAGGCCTGGTGCGCAATGCACAGTGCCTTAAATGTCACTCTGTATTTGACTGGTAGCCAGTGAAGACTTTTTAGCGCAGGTCTGGCTGACTGGGCTCGTGGGATCTGTAACAGGGTGCGTGCTGCGCAGTTTTGCACCACCTGGAGTTTCCGGAGAGTCATCTCGGGGGCCCCAACATACAGGGCATTATTTGAGTCCAGGCGGGACTGGATGAGGCCTTGTACTGCCACCTTCTTGGCTTCTAGGGGCAGAAGAGGGAGGACTTTCCTCAGAGTCTTGAGGATGCCAAAACAGGTGGCGGACAACTTAGTAGCCTGGGTGGAGAAGGAGAGCTTCCTGTCCAGCCATACTCCCAGGCTCTTGACGTTTTCCTTGGGGGTAGGGGGAGTGCCCAGAGCTTGGGGCCACAAGGAGGAGAAGGGTATTGGCGAGGCTGGGCCTAGAAGCAAGAGCTCAGTTTTATCTCCGTTTAGTTTAAGGGAGGAGTTGGTCATCCATTCCTTAACATCTTCTAGGCAGCTCCGCAGGCCTCCATGGGGAAGGCTACTGGTCTCTTGAGCCAATGACACCACTAGCTGAGTGTCGTCGGCGTACGACACAATTTTAATGCCGTACGGTTTGACAATCCCAGCCAATGGTTTCATGTAGATATTGAATAGCACAGGGCTCAGAGAGGAGCCCTGTGGTACTCCGCAACTGAGAGGCTTGCTGGTTGATGTTATATCGCCGTCGAAGATCTGGAAGGATCTGTCGGACAGGAAGGAGTCGAACCACCTAAGTGCGTCGCCTGAGACTCCAATGACCCGGAGACGGTTCAGCAAGGTGACATAGCTGACCGTATCGAAGGCGGCGCTTAGATCAAGGAGGATCACAGCCACTGATCCTCCCTGGTCCAGAACCATTCGGGATTCCTCGGCGACCGCAAGTAGGGCAGTTTCGGTGCCATGTTTCGGCCTAAAACCTGCCTGGGATACATCCAATAGGGAGTGGTTTTCGATGAACTGGACCAGGTGGGCGTTGATGTATTTTTCCAGTACCTTGCCAGCCCAAGGGAGGAGTGAAATGGGACGATAGTTGGAATGATCATCGGGATCCAGGTTCGGTTTTTTCAGTAACGCCCGTACCATGGCTTGCTTCCATGCTGTAGGAACGACACCTGATGATATAGATGCGTTTAGGAGTTCCAAGATAGCAGGCAGGGTGGCTTCGTGTGCCTGCATCAGGACTTCTGGTGGGGCTGGGTCGCGTGGGGAGCCCGATTTAACTTGGCGTGCCATTTTGCCGAGGGTGTCGAGGTCCATGGGAGGGAAGCGATCTAGGGTTGGCTGATCTGGGGGGGGGAGGATTCTAGGAGAGGGTGGGTTGGCTGTCTCCAGGGCTGCAGCTCCCGTTTGGAAGGTGGAATAAATTTTCAGGACTTTGTTGTGGAAAAATTCCGCGAGCTCGTTGCATTGATCTTGGGTTTTGCTCGGAGGGGGGGCGGTCATGACACTTGAGCAGTGCTTTAATATCTGAAATATTTCCCTGGGCTTAGATTTAGCCTCTAGGATTTTATCAGAGTAAAAGGTCACTTTTGCCGTCCTAATCCCTTCTCTATATGCTTTTATCGCCTCTTTGTAGGCTACCTTTTTTTCCGGGAGGAAATCCAGACGCCAGGCTCTCTCTCGCTGCCTGCAGCAGCGTTTTAGTTCTCTTAAGGAGTCGGAGAACCAGGGCGCGGATTTATGCATTCTCTTAGATGAGGATTTCCGGAGGGGAAGGATCGTATCTAGTGAGTTACGGATCCAGCTGACATAATTTTCGTTTGCTACATTGGGGTTTGAGCAAGGGGGCGGGCGGGTAGAGGCCAGATTGTGCCTCCAGGGTTCCAGTTGGAGTTTTGACCAGTTCCTCCTAATAGTTGTCCGGGGGGGTAGCTGGGGAACCTTGTGGATGGCCCAAGCAAACGGAATCAGAAAGTGATCTGACCATGGGAGGGGGATGGGAGTGTCAACAGTTAGCTCGCTGCAGCTGCTGAAAATTGGATCGAGCAGATTGCCCTTCTCATGGGTTGGAGCTGTGACCAGCTGGTGCAGCTGGAGAGCTCCAAGGTTGTCTATTAGCTCTTTGGCAATCGAGTCTGTGGAGGAGTTGAAGTGAAGATTCAGGTCTCCTAGGACTGTGTAATTAGCCGCAGATAAAGTTCTTTTTGCTATGATCTCCGGGAGCGACCTATGGAACAGTTTTGTTGGATCAGGGGGACGGTAGATCAGCGTGCCTGAGAAGGAAGTGTTGGCGTTGAACTCTATGCAGAATTCCATGCTTTCGCACTCGGGGATACTATCTGCTGAGGTGCGGCAACGGTACTGGGTTTTGAGAATGATGGCCAGACCGCCGCCTCTTCCTGCTGGTCTGTCCGATCTAACTATGTGGTAATCACTGGGTAGAGCTGCGATTATGTCTGGGTCAGATTGGGCGGAGAGCCAGGTCTCTGTTAAAAAGATAGCATCTGGCTTGCGCTCCTCTAGCAGCAAGAGCATTTGAGTGCTATGCTTTGGCAGTGAACGACAATTTAATGTCAACATGCAGTATTTCTGAACCAAGGGGCTTGCCAGGGTGTTTCGGAAGGAGTGTTTGCATTCATAGCAGCAGGGAGGGAGGGAGGTGGCTGTAAAAGTGCGGGTACATAGGGCAGTGACTCTGCTACCTATAAGACGTAAGGCCGAGGTGCTATAAGTCCTGACGGGGGAAGCGGGAACAGCAGGGGGGGTGGTCCCTGGTCCCGTACGGTCGCGGACGAGCGCAGACGAGCTTGCCTTAAGCGCGCCTTCGGCGCGCAATCGGCGCGCCCGCTGCGCTCGTCCGCTGCGCTTCCTGTGGATATACATATATAGGGTGAGGGGGCGTGGCCTCGAAGTGGGCGTGTCCTGTCGTAACGAGGATGATGGCGGGAGGGGTGAATCGGCGGTTTGTCTGTTTCTGACGCTCGCTTGGAGGCAGAGGGGTGCCTGCACACTATCCTTGTAAATCAGGAAGTGGAGGTGAGTGCGAGATAAAAATACAAGATTCAGTGATTTAAAAGGAAATATACAATTTAAAACTGCTCCCGGCTGTGCCTCAGGAGGTGACCACAATTAATCTGCCGCGCTAGTAGTCAGCGCGCTATTTATAGGACTTGCGGGGGGCGTGGCCTCGAAGTGGGCGTGTCCTGTCGTAACGAGGATGATGGCGGGAGGGGTGAATCGGCGGTTTGTCTGTTTCTGACGCTCGCTTGGAGGCAGAGGGGTGCCTGCACACTATCCTTGTAAATCAGGAAGTGGAGGTGAGTGCGAGATAAAAATACAAGATTCAGTGATTTAAAAGGAAATATACAATTTAAAACTGCTCCCGGCTGTGCCTCAGGAGGTGACCACAATTAATCTGCCGCGCTAGTAGTCAGCGCGCTATTTATAGGACTTGCGGGGGGCGTGGCCTCGAAGTGGGCGTGTCCTGTCGTAACGAGGATGATGGCGGGAGGGGTGAATCGGCGGTTTGTCTGTTTCTGACGCTCGCTTGGAGGCAGAGGGGTGCCTGCACACTATCCTTGTAAATCAGGAAGTGGAGGTGAGTGCGAGATAAAAATACAAGATTCAGTGATTTAAAAGGAAATATACAATTTAAAACTGCTCCCGGCTGTGCCTCAGGAGGTGACCACAATTAATCTGCCGCGCTAGTAGTCAGCGCGCTATTTATAGGACTTGCGGGGGGCGTGGCCTCGAAGTGGGCATGTCCTGTCGTAACGAGGATGATGGCGGGAGGGGTGAATCGGCGGTTTGTCTGTTTCTGACGCTCGCTTGGAGGCAGAGGGGTGCCTGCACACTATCCTTGTAAATCAGGAAGTGGAGGTCAGTGCGAGATAAAAATACAAGATTCAGTGATTTAAAAGGAAATATACAATTTAAAACTGCTCCCGGCTGTGCCTCAGGAGGTGACCACAATTAATCTGCCGCGCTAGTAGTCAGCGCGCTATTTATAGGACTTGCGGGGGGCGTGGCCTCGAAGTGGGCGTGTCCTGTCGTAACGAGGATGATGGCGGGAGGGGTGAATCGGCGGTTTGTCTGTTTCTGACGCTCGCTTGGAGGCAGAGGGGTGCCTGCACACTATCCTTGTAAATCAGGAAGTGGAGGTGAGTGCGAGATAAAAATACAAGATTCAGTGATTTAAAAGGAAATATACAATTTAAAACTGCTCCCGGCTGTGCCTCAGGAGGTGACCACAATTAATCTGCCGCGCTAGTAGTCAGCGCGCTATTTATAGGACTTGCGGGGGGCGTGGCCTCGAAGTGGGCGTGTCCTGTCGTAACGAGGATGATGGCGGGAGGGGTGAATCGGCGGTTTGTCTGTTTCTGACGCTCGCTTGGAGGCAGAGGGGTGCCTGCACACTATCCTTGTAAATCAGGAAGTGGAGGTGAGTGCGAGATAAAAATACAAGATTCAGTGATTTAAAAGGAAATATACAATTTAAAACTGCTCCCGGCTGTGCCTCAGGAGGTGACCACAATTAATCTGCCGCGCTAGTAGTCAGCGCGCTATTTATAGGACTTGCGGGGGGCGTGGCCTCGAAGTGGGCGTGTCCTGTCGTAACGAGGATGATGGCGGGAGGGGTGAATCGGCGGTTTGTCTGTTTCTGACGCTCGCTTGGAGGCAGAGGGGTGCCTGCACACTATCCTTGTAAATCAGGAAGTGGAGGTGAGTGCGAGATAAAAATACAAGATTCAGTGATTTAAAAGGAAATATACAATTTAAAACTGCTCCCGGCTGTGCCTCAGGAGGTGACCACAATTAATCTGCCGCGCTAGTAGTCAGCGCGCTATTTATAGGACTTGCGGGGGGCGTGGCCTCGAAGTGGGCGTGTCCTGTCGTAACGAGGATGATGGCGGGAGGGGTGAATCGGCGGTTTGTCTGTTTCTGACGCTCGCTTGGAGGCAGAGGGGTGCCTGCACACTATCCTTGTAAATCAGGAAGTGGAGGTGAGTGCGAGATAAAAATACAAGATTCAGTGATTTAAAAGGAAATATACAATTTAAAACTGCTCCCGGCTGTGCCTCAGGAGGTGACCACAATTAATCTGCCGCGCTAGTAGTCAGCGCGCTATTTATAGGACTTGCGGGGGGCGTGGCCTCGAAGTGGGCGTGTCCTGTCGTAACGAGGATGATGGCGGGAGGGGTGAATCGGCGGTTTGTCTGTTTCTGACGCTCCCTTGGAGGCAGAGGGGTGCCTGCACACTATCCTTGTAAATCAGGAAGTGGAGGTGAGTGCGAGATAAAAATACAAGATTCAGTGATTTAAAAGGAAATATACAATTTAAAACTGCTCCCGGCTGTGCCTCAGGAGGTGATCACAATTAATCTATTAATGTATGAAACTCTTTTGAGTTAATCTATTAATGTATGAAACTCTTTTGAGTTTCATTAGTGATTCCTAATCGGTGGCAAATATCAAAATCACATGTTCTAAAAGAAAATAGAGTTAACCCTCCCACCCCCCAAAAAATTGAAGTGACCTCCAACATTAAAATTAACAGTTGAGTAAAAGTCATGTAAATGAACAGAGAGGCTCACCGGAAGTTGTTGGGAAGGGATAACGAACGCACTTTGTCTCCACTCCAGTGCACGTCATGGTTTCCGAAGTATAGCAGGAAGTGGAAGATTCATCTATACAAGACCGGCAGATGACACCGTTCTGTGTACTATTGGGTGATGGCACTGAAACAAAATGAAATACCGGATGTGTACAGTGCATGGACTCTCGCCATTGGACCAGTGAGAGAGCGATGAAGAAACGAACCGCAGGACCGCCTCTTTCAAAGATGGCTGATGGTAACAACTTGAATAGTAGTGCCAACGGGTGTGTTGAGTTTTGACGGGCAGGGAAACCATGGTTCATCAAATGGTATTAAGAGGTTGTAATGCTGAGGTTTGGTGGTGAAGTTACTCTGATGTTATGCCAAAATCATGCAGTGCTCAGCAGGTTAGATCCCGTCCGAGCGCCAAACTATGAGTGGCTCGTTAAATTCCGCCCTGTGCGTACGCCCCTGTTTACGCAAGGAACAAAATTATGAGTTTGGTTCTATTTAACGCATCTGATAATATCAAACTTGTTAAATATCCGACATTCGTTAACATGGTATTTACCATATCATGTAAACTTTGGTGCGTTAAACACCAACATCTGCATGTTATTACTGATGAAATAGATGTTGTTTATCACACCCGATTAATAAGGTCCCACATGGAATAATGTTTGACCAGGGAGATTAAATATCACCTCAACTCGTAATCAGGTCCATAGGCCCTGATTATAGCTAAGGTGTTATTTAAAACCCGGAAAAATAACAATATCTTGGGGTACGTTATTTATCAGGTGCAATCAATATCACCTATTATGAGTTTATTGGGAATTACATGCAGATTTTGGTGCTTAACACACCTAAATCCACATGATACAGTAAATACCGTATGTTTTCCCCCGGTAAACTCCGGCAGGCTTGATTATCATCAGATGCGTTAAACATCTTCACACTCACAATTATACATTAAACAGGAGTCTACACATGGGTGGCAAATGTAATAAAGCCCCTAGAGATGCGGAAAGAAAAGCTTTCTGTAGTGAAGTAATGTGAAACAAGACAAGATATCTGGGGTCATATTTATTAAGTTCTCATGTTGCGCTTGCATCACTCAAGGCGGCGCAAGGCACAGCGAGGGCTTAAGTTAATTTTACTAAGCCAGGCAAGGCCACTTTGCAACACAAGGTAGCTTAAATCGCTGCCTTGCATTACCCTGCATTGGGAAGGCATTCCATGGGCTTTCCCATGCATCCACCCATGGATTTTGGCGCATTCCTAGATTTACAACGACTTGAAAACCTGGGAATGCTTCAAAATGGTACGCCTCCCCAACAGAGGCATAATAGGGAGAAATATCCTCTGGTATGTCCTGTTTGAACCATTCCATTTCCCTGAGATTACAATGGCTTTAACTATTTTATTGCTTCTCTGGCCTGCGCCATCATGTTATTTCCTCTGTCTATGCATGCTGCATTCTACAGCACATGTAGGAAGAGGAAAGAGGAAAATTCCTCTGAGGATTGTTTTTGTGCAGGAAGGTGTCCCTTTCTGCACAAAAACAATCCTGCATGCAACACAGGCACCCTTGCACCTTAGCGCAAAGGTGCCTGCTTTGATGCTAGGCAGCACTCAGTGTACAAGAGCAGGGCGTAAGCAGGGGTGCATTATATCTTAGTAGATAGTAGATTCCTGCTCTCTGCATGTGTAATGCAGCAAAGCGCAGCAAGTTGTCTTGCTATGTTGTATTGCGTGACATTTTGATATATCTTGTCCTGGTATCTAGCAATATACCACATGTAGGGTTGAAAGGAAAGAAGCATCTATCAGCCATCCATTCTCTCTGAAGATTCATAGGTGGGCCAGAGGATGTGAAGCACCAGGTAGCCACATAAGTTATATTTTAATACGGTGGCTGATGAACAACGTTTGGTACTAGCTCAAAGTCTCTGTCAACATTGCCCACTTTGAGGTAAAACTCCAGTGAAGCCTGAGGCCATGCAGTCCATTACGCCAAATCCTCTTAGACGCAGTTAACACCTTTACCAAGGTATTAGTAGGCCTACACAAGATGTGTGGGCTCTACATGCAGGGGTACTTGTGCTTTGATAGTCAACAAAGTTACCTGGTCAGCATGCCCTAGTTTCACCCTTAGGCTTGTTAGGATGGAGTGTTTGGACCACACTAAACCTCCATGGTCAGGAGAAAAGTACCACTCTACCATCTGTGACATTGGAAGGGCTTCAGTTAAGCTCCACTGGACCTTGGGTTGCCTTCTGCAGCCTGCTGGGTGGGTAGCTACACAAATGTAGGTCATGTTGTACCATCATCCCAAATCAGGAGCGGTCCCACTTTCACATTTTGTAATGGGAAGGGCCATGTCCTATCCCTGAATGCATACTCTTGTCAATTGTCCACCCTAAGATCACAATCATAGTCACTGGGGTAGAGGCATTCCTTTGGTGAGCTTGGCAACCAATGGTCCATGCCGACCTCCATGGGGATTGGCTGCCCCTTGAGCCTCTCTTTGGAGAGGATGAAATAAAAGAGTTCTCTGCCAAGGGCCTATACTCAGTTCACTGAATATATAGAAAGAAAGGTAAACCTTTAGGCGGCTGCCATGGCTGATGTACCACCATAGGCATGATGTGATTGGGCACAGCATTCATGTAGGCCTGCAAGCTGACTGCGGGCCAACTCCACAATCGGCCTGTGCTGGAATGATGCTACTCTGCATCTTTATGATGCCTCTAAATGACTATCAGGTTGTTCTACCTCTGAGTACTCTTGGGAGAGCACTGATTGAATCGCCATTCACCCGGTCTAGGACACCACCTCACTCTCTAAAGAAGGACCAGCCCACAAGTATTGGCGCCAGTTCCTCGAGAGTCTGCAGAACTAAGCGCCTTCCGGCCTGGTCACCCCCACGCTCCTGTGCCTGCTCCCGCAGCCCCAGCCTCCCGAGGGCCGCTGAGCCCACACCAGCCTCCCGCAGCCCCAGCCTCCCGAGGGCCGCCAAGCCCGCTCCAGCTTTCCTGCCGCCCCAGCCCGTGGCCCCGCCCCCCCGCCAGCCGATTGACTCTCGCTCCCGCCTCCCCGCTGACCCTCCCGACCGGCTCCCTTCTTAAGGGGAGCCTGACCAGAACCAGGGAGTGACCACTGCGCCTTCCGGCCTGGTCAGCCCCACGCTCCTGTGCCTGTGCCTGCTCCCGCAGCCCCAGCCTCCCGAGGGCCGCCGAGCCCACACCAGCCTCCCGCAGCCCCAGCCACCCGAGGGCCGCCAAGCCCGCTCCAGCTTTCCCGCCGCCCCAGCCCGTGGCCCCGCCCCCCCGCCAGCCGATTGGCTCGCGCTCCCGCCTCCCCGCAGACCCTCCCGACCGGCTCCCTTCTTAAGGGGAGCCTGACCAGAACCAGGGAGTGACCACTGCGCCTTCCGGCCTGGTCACCCCCACGCTCCTGTGCCTGTGCCTGCTCCCGCAGCCGCAGCCTCCCGAGGGCCGCCGAGCCCACACCAGCCTCCCGCAGCCCCAGCCACCCGAGGGCCGCCAAGCCCGCTCCAGCTTTCCCGCCGCCCCAGCCCGTGGCCCCGCCCCCCCGCCAGCTGATTGGCTCACGCTCCTGCCTCCCCACAGACCCTCCCGACCGGCTCCCTTCTTAAGGGGAGCCTGACCAGAACCAGGGAGTGACCACTGCGCCTTCCGGCCTGGTCACCCCCACGCTCCTGTGCCTGTGCCTGCTCCCGCAGCCCCAGCCTCCCGAGGGCCGCCGAGCCCACACCAGCCTCCCGCAGCCCCAGCCTCCCGAGGGCCGCCAAGCCCGCTCCAGCTTTCCCGCCGCCCCAGCCCGTGGCCCCGCCCCCCCGCCAGCCGATTGGCTCGCGCTCCCGCCTCCCCGCAGACCCTCCCGACCGGCTCCCTTCTTAAGGGGAGCCTGACCAGAACCAGGGAGTGACCACTGCGCCTTCCGGCCTGGTCACCCCCACGCTCCTGTGCCTGTGCCTGCTCCCGCAGCCCCAGACTCCCGAGGGCCGCCGAGCCCACACCAGCCTTCCGCAGCTCCAGCCACCCGAGGGCCGCCAAGCCCGCTCCAGCTTTCCCGCCGCCCCAGCCCGTGACCCCGCCCCCCGCCAGCCGATTGGCTCGCGCTCCCGCCTCCCCGCAGACCCTCCCGACCGGCTCCCTTCTTAAGGGGAGCCTGACCAGAACCAGGGAGTGACCACTGCGCCTTCCGGCCTGGTCACCCCCACGCTCCTGTGCCTGTGCCTGCTCCCGCAGCCCCAGCCTCCTGAGGGCCGCCGAGCCCACACCAGCCTCCCGCAGCCGCAGCCTCCAGAGGGCCGCCAAGCCCGCTCCAGCTTTCCCGCCGCCCCAGCCCGTGGCCCCGCCCCCCCACCAGCCAATTGGCTCGCACTCCCGCCTCCCCGCAGACCCTCCCGACCGGCTCCCTTCTTAAGGGGAGCCTGACCAGAACCAGGGAGTGACCACTGCGCCTTCCGGCCTGGTCAGCCCCACGCTCCTGTGCCTGTGCCTGCTCCCGCAGCCCCAGCCTCCCGAGGGCCGCCGAGCCCACACCAGCCTCCCGCAGCCCCAGCCACCTGAGGGCCGCCAAGCCCGCTCCAGCTTTCCCGCCGCCCCAGCCCGTGGCCCCGCCCCCCCGCCAGCCGATTGGCTCGCGCTCCCGCCTCCCCGCAGACCCTCCCGACCGGCTCCCTTCTTATGACGTCCCCAGAGCGACCGCGCAGCGGACGCGCGCAGCGGGAGCACCGATTGAGCGCCGAAGGTGCGCCAAAGGTAAGCCCGTCTACGCCCGTCCGCGCCTGGACCGCGCCCAGCGCCAGGACCCCTGGCCCCCGCAGACCCCAGCCCACCCGCCGGACGTACGACGCCGCCACCCTCAACGCATTCAATGCCGGCCGAAGCCCAGGATGCTACCGAGCCACCCCGAGACGCCCCCACGGACCCTTCTGCTGCAACTCCTGCAAGTTCACCTGCATCCGGACCTGCACTACTCCAGCACCAACCAAGACCAAGACGAGCAACAGCAGCAGCCACCTGAAATGCATCCTGCTCAACACCCGCTCCGTCCACAGACACGCCATCGAGCTCTGGAACCTGCTCGACACCACAGCCCCAGACGTCGCCTTCCTCACGGAAACCTGGATGAACGCCTCCTCAACGCCCGAGATTGCCATCGCCATCCCAGACGGCTACAAGATCATCCGAAGGGACCGCATCAACCACACCGGAGGAGGCCTCGCCATCATCCACAGGAACACCATCCGCATCACGACCAACACCGACGACACCCTCGCACCCGCCGAGCACCTGCACTTCCAGGTCCACATCAACCCCAAGACCACCCTCAGAGGCACCCTCATCTACAGACCCCCGGGACCACGCACACAATTCAGCGAAGACATCGCCGACTTCATCAGCCCGCACGCCCTCCCCTCCGCTGACTACATCCTCCTCGGGGACCTCAATTTCCACCTGGAGAACAACAACGACCGCAACACCACCACCCTGCTGGACAACCTCGCCAACCTCGGACTCAAGCAGCTGGTCACCACCCCCACCCACTGCGCCGGACACACACTCGACCCCGTCTTCTCATCCAGCAAGGACATCGCCTTCAGCCACGCCACCGGACTCCACTGGACGGACCACAGCTGCGTCCACTTCAGCTTCAGAAGGACCACGATCCACCACCACCAGCAACAGGTTGCACGCAGAAGCTGGAACAAGATCACAGCCGACCAGCTCGCGACCGCCCTGAGCAAGAACCCACCCACCAGCGCAACGAACCGCAGCCAAGCGGCCACCAACCTCACGAAGTGGATCAGCGACTGCGCAGACGACCTCGCCCCTCTGAAGACCCCGACTAGCAGACCCGGTAGCAAGAATGCCCCATGGTTCACCGACGAACTCAAGAGCTCCAAGAAGAACTGCCGAGCCCTCGAGAGAACCTGGCGCAGAGACCCAACACCGGACAACATGACTGCCCTCAAGCTCGCCACCCGAAAACACCACCAACTCATCCACGCCACCAAGAAAACCGCATTCAAGGAACGACTGGACAACAACGCACACAACAGCAAGGAACTCTTCAACATCGTCAAAGAGCTCTCCAACCCCAACGCCGGTAACAACGACATCACCCCTTCACAAGACCTCTGCAACTCCCTCGCCTTCTACTTCCACAACAAGATCGCGGACATACACAACAGCTTCAGCACTCAACCGACGCACGCCACGACAGAACCACCGCCCCCCACCACCACCCTCCGCGCCTGGACCCCGATCAGCACCGAAGACACCGTCCGCACGATGAACTCCATCCACTCCGGATCTCCTACCGACCCCTGCCCTCACCTCGTCTTCAACAAGGCCGACGCTGTCATCGCACCCCACCTGCGGGACATCATCAACACCTCCTTCGACACCGCTACCTTCCCAGAGAGCTGGAAGCACGCCGAACTCAGCGCTCTACTAAAGAAGCCATCAGCCGACCCCACCGACCTCAAGAACTACCGCCCCATCTCGCTGCTCCCGTTTCCTGCAAAAGTCATCAAGAAGACCGTCAACAAGCAGCTGGCCGCCTTCCTCGAGACGAACGGATCCCTCGACCTCTTGCAGTCTGGCTTCCGGGCCAACCACAGCACCGAGACCGCCCTGATCGCAGCCACCGATGACATCTGAGCTCTGCTTGACAACGGAGAAACAGCGGCCCTCATCCTCCTAGACCTCTCCGCGGCCTTTGACACTGTCTGCCACCGTACACTAGTGCAGCGACTCAGCAACGTCGGAATCCAGGAGAAGGCACTGGAGTGGATCATCTCCTTCCTCGCCGGAAGGACACAGAGAGTCCACCTCCCCCCGTTCAGATCTGAAGCCACCGAAGTCATCTGCGGCGTTCCTCAAGGCTCCTCGCTCAGTCCAACCCTCTTCAACGTGTACATGAGCCCCCTTGCAGACATCGCACGCCAGCACAACCTCAACATCATCTCCTACGCCGACGACACCCAGCTGATTCTCTCCCTCACCAACGACCCCGCCACCGCCAGAGCCAACCTCCACGAAGGGATGAAAGAGGTAGCCGAATGGATGAAGAACAGCCGCCTGAAACTGAACTCGGACAAGACGGAAGTCCTCATCCTGGGATCCTCACTGTAGGAAGGTGGATATCTGACTATGGTTACCCCCAACTTTTTGCCTATTGTCTAGCTGGTTTTTCGACTTAGTTGGCCTGAGATCCTGCCATTCAGGGTCTCAGGCTGTCTGCTCTCTCTGTAAAATGGACTCCATGTACCCTAGGTACATAACCAATTGGTAAGGATCACCTTATTGGACCCTGTACAGTGTACCCTAGGTACCCAGGGCATAGGTGTACCCTAGGCCTCCCAGGGGCTGCAGCATGTATTATGCCACCCCTGGTCTGGCCTTCCAATCAGACACAACTGGCTGACCACTCAGCTGGGGCAAGGTCGTGTAATCACCCCTTGCTTAGGTATAGTATATCTATATCTACCTTATATATAGACACATGTGTACCTATCAGTCACTCCTATGGCAGGCCTTAACAATCCTGGAGGCAGAGTGCTTGGTAACATGTGAGATGGTGCTCTAGCATGAGCTGAGCCTGTCTGCAGCTTTCGGAACTATGTCCTTATAGCTGTTCTATGATATAGCCTACCATATACTCTTAAAGTGCCTTATAATCTTAAACGGTTATGGTAACTATGGTTTGGCTTTATCAAAACATGTCGTGTAAGGTGTCTAACACTTTGGAATAATACCCCCATACCATTTCTGGTGATGAGGATATTATTCCTCCCTTCTAGAGGGAGAGACATGTTAAAATCCTACTTTGCTGTTTAACTCTAACCAAAGCCTCAGCATCACAAAATGGATGCTGCTGCCACAGACACAAGTCTGACCTCCTGCTGCTGGGAGTGATCCCAGCCAGGGAGGCCTGGACAATAGGTTTCCTGCTTGGGGAGGTGCTAGCACCTCCCCAGACAGCCTTTAGTGTATTGGGGCAGGGTGGGCTGAAAGGAATGAGACATGCCTGGGGCACACAAGGTGTTCCTTGCATAGTCCAGTTCAAACCGGCGCTGGGGCACTCCAGCCCCAGCTCTGGCGCGAAACTGGACAAAGGGAAGTGGGTGTAACCACCCCCTCCCAGGTCCCACCCATAAGGCGTGACCTAGCAGGTATCCCAGCCCCCCAGATTAGTATAAGAGTGGGAGTTGGGCCTCAAGACTTTAGATTATCCTGAACCTGCAAAACTGAACAGAAACTCTGGACCTTCGACATTCGACGAAAGAAGAAGACTGAAGAATCTCCCTTGTAGCCAAGGAGTGGCTACCCTGTGCAAACAGGCACCATCAAGAGACTACCCTTTGCTTTGCGACCGTTCTACGAGGAACCGACTGCAGAGCCCGACCAGAGCCTTGACTTCCAGACTTCTCCGACCCTCATCCACATCTACAGCAGAGCTGAGATCCGTGGAGGCGACGAGCGACGTGGGACCGGCTACCTGGAAAAAGTGGCTAGTAACTTACAGCGCAGCTTCTGAGGTACCCTCGAAGTTGTGCACTGGGGATTGAGAAGCCCCAACCCCAAGCACCATCTGCACCGAAGATCAGCCCCCCACACTCCACGAGTCCTGCGTGGGGCCCTTCAGCATTTTCCTGCTTGCCGCGTCTGTCCGGTTGCTTGCCCGCTGGCTAGTGGCCTCTGTGACGACGCACCCTGAAATCTTCTGCGCTGGTTTGGCTCCTCCAGACTGGCTCCCGCTTCTCTGCAAAGAAGAAGCACCCCAGACCTTCCTGGTCTGCACCAGAAGCAAGTCCTTCGTTCTTCGTGGGTTCCGCTTGCCAAGGCTTGGTGAGTCCTAGTCCAACTTCGACGCAGCCGACAGCAAGAGCCTTCGTGGGACAGCTCGCCTCCTGGTCCTGGTCGTCCTCGACGCTTCCTGGTCCTCCTGGCTGCAGCGACAAGCTTCACCTTCACCTGCAATCTTCACGACATCGCCTGGTTCCTTCCTGGTTCCACGTGGTCACTGGCTAGTGACCTTGACTCTGTCCCTTCTGCTTGCAGGTTTCTTCTCTTCTTGATCCCAGCCTTGGGATCCACCGGACACTCTTCACTGACTGCCTGTCAGCATCTTTCTTCAGGCATCCATAGGAGTCGACGACGAAAACGACGCATCTTCACCCCTATGCACCCGCAGCCTGTGGGCTAGGTAACTTGGGTACTCCGGTGCTCATCAGGATAGTGACTATCCTAGTGTCTAGTTTTCAAGTCTCAACTTCCTAGCTACTCCGGAAGTGTCCTAAATCTACCGTTTTCTAAACTGTACTATTGCTATTGACTTTTACGCATTACGCGTGAGTGTTTCCACTCTGCACACGAATCCCGTGGGCCTCCCACTTCCTAACTAACGCTAGTGTAGTGTAGCCCCAGCGATTCCCTAGGCCTAGGCCTACTCTATTTCCGTGACAGTGGTTCTTATACCACTTACTTAGTATATGGTTTGCGTGGCCCCTAGGGCCTAACTGTATTACTTACCTGTGTGACTTAATGTATGCATAAATAAGACTGTGTTGTACTTACCTCTAATCTCATAAAGAGTGCTGAGGGTTTGCTTAGAATAAATACACTTTATTTTATATATATATCTGTTGTGGTGTCCTTTCATTTGGTATTCAAGGGATTATATATGGTATCACAGCTGGCTTCACATGCCATTCAGAGTTTAGCCTAAGACTGCTCTTGTCCATGCTACCACTAGGATAGCTGGTCTATAAGGTTGGCTTTACAACCAATCACCATAAGGGTATTTGGACTGATATAAGGTGTACACTATAACTAGTGACATCATACATCAGGCCAACTTCTCACATTGGTGGCAGCGGTGGGATCTGAGCTTGGTGTTGTAATACCATTGTAATCTTGAGATACTAAATTGAAAGATCACACAGATATTGTCTAGGTACATATAACATAGATTATTATACTTAAGTCCTACTGGACTTTGTAGTTGTAGGTTGAAGGGAGTAACACACCCTGACTACAACTACTAGAGAGGTTTAGTAGAAACAACTAGTGTAGGTAGGTGCACACACCACACCCTCACTAGATCATGCCTCTGGGAGGAGATCAAGTAGATGCTCTCTCAGGAGGGGCAGGTCTGCAGAAGACCCCCTCTAGGTATGATACCTTAACATTCCAGGAGATGAGACATTTGTGTACCTCCAGAGGAATAAAACAGGGTTCCAACCCTACCCTTAGACAGCTAGTGGAGCTTCTGGAGGCCTATGATGCTGAAAGTGCTGCCAGGGATGGTGCCATAGCTGTAGATAAGGGTCTACCCACCACAGATGAGTCAGATGGGACTTCAGAGGAAGAGGTAGACAGCCAGGGCCAAGTAGGAAGACTTAGCCAGGCTAACCTAAGTTTACATGGGAGTTTGCATGGGGTCCCCCCATACAGACCCACAAGTAGGCTTACACAGAGAAACAGGAGGGACAGATCCCCTTCAAGGGAATCCATCCACTCCCATGTTTCTAGCATCTCTAATGCTTCCTCTCACAGGGGAATGACTTCACCTGAGAGAAAGGAGCATAAAGCCAGAATGAGGGAAGCTAATCTGAGGATTCAGAGGGAAGAAATTGCCCTTGCCAAAGAGAAGCTTGCTCTGGCTAGAGAGCAAAAAGAACCCACTGGTGGCAGCAACATTCCTAGAGATAGGGATAGGTCTTATGACCATAGAAACCTAAGCAAGATAGTCCCCCCATATCAGAATGGGGATGACATCCACAAATGGATGACTGCTTTGGAGAGGGCCTGCAAAGTACAGCAGGTACCCCAAAGTCAGTGGGCAGCTATCTTGTGGCTCTCCTTTTCTGACAAAGGTAGAGACAAGCTCCTCACAGTCAGTGATGAGGATGCAAACAATTACAAAGTCCTGAAGAGTGCTCTGATAGATGGGTTTGGCTTAACCACTGAGCAATATAGGTTGTTGTTCAGAGACACCCAGAAGACACAGACACAGGACTGGTCTGATTTTGTGGATTGTGCCACTAAGGCTTTGGAAGGTTGGTTAAATGGCAGCAAGGTGCAGGACTATACAGGATTGTACAACTTGATTATGAGGGAGCAGATCCTTAATAATTGTCAGAACCAGCTTCTCCATCAACACCTGGTAGACTCAGATTTGACCTCTCCCCAAGAATTGGGAAAGAGGGCAGATAAATGGGTCAGGACCAGGATTAGGCCTAAAAATCAGGGTGGTGACCAAAAGAAAGATACCACCAAGCCTCAAGAGAAGGGTGGGGATAAAGCAAAAGAGAAATCTTCCTCAGGGCCCCAAAACTCCACACAGGGTGGTGGGTCCCAAGCTCCCTCCTCTACCACAGTTAAAAAGCCTTACTGCCATGTGTGTAAAACACCTGGGCATTGGAAAACTGACAGCAGTTGTCCACAGGCTAAAAACAAAACTGTTCCTCCAACTACTCCTGTCACACCACCTATTACTGTCAGCAGTAATCCCCCAGGTGGTGGGAGTGCCCCCAAAAAATTGGTTGGGTTTTCTTGGGGAACACAGGGGGATCCTGGCTTAGCCAATTCCCCTACAGCAGCTACTCTTGTCTGTGATGGTGGCATGGGGTTTGCCAACTTCACTGCCTGTCCCAACACTTTGGGTAGGTACAGACAGGAACCCTACATCAATGGTAGAAAAGCTGAGGCCTACAGAGACACTGGAGCTAGCATCACTATGGTGGCCCATAGGCTAGTTCCCTCTGAGCAGCTTTTGCCTGGTTTCTCATACCAGGTAACTAACATTGATGGCAAACAGAACAGTCATCCCATGGCAGAGGTATGTCTCAGCTGGGGAGGGGTCACTGGCCCTAAAAGGGTGGCAGTGTCTCCAACCTTGCCTGTGGACTGCTTACTGGGGAATGACTTAGAACTCTCAGCTTGGGCTGGAGTTGAACAAGACACCCATTCTAAAATGGTAGGCCTTTCACAAAAGGGTAGTGGGGTTGTGCCAGCCACAACCCCTGTCCAAGTAGATTTCCTCCCTGAAAAGGTTGGAAGGGCAGTGGTAGCCACAGCCCAGGCAAAGACAGACTTCCCTGTAGAGACTGGCAGAGCTGTGACAGTCACAGCTCAAACCCAAACTGAGTGCCTCCCTGAAAAGGTTGGCAAGGCTGTAATGGTCTCAGCCTATACTCAGACTGACATAGGTGTAGTGAAGCCTGAAACTATGGATCACTCCACACAAACAGAGAGTAGTGGGGAGGAAGAAAAGTCTCCCTCTCCCCAGACATTAGGAAAAGGTCAGCCTCCTCAGGGATCTGACCTCACCCCTTGTGAAGGAACTGCCCCAGAGGTAGCCAGGCCTGGCCTGGCAGAGCCTCTGATGTCAGTGGCCCCTTCCAAGGTGGGACCCAGTCTGGTGCAGGTAGCCTGCCTCTCTCTACCCTGCCTCAGTCAGCCCAGGGCTGCAGAGGTCAGGGAGGCCAGTGGACCCCAAGAGGGCCCCTGTCCACAAGAACCCCCCCATCAAAAGAATGAGGATTGCCTGGTTAGTTGCCCTAGCCAGGTGATGGGTAAAAACATTCCTGAGGGATCCCCTTTACAGGTGGTTAGGGACCTCCCCCAGAGGGATTCTGTTGGGCACAGGCAAACATGGGACCTTAGGGCCCCAAACCTGACCTGTCCCTCCAGTAAGCCCACAAAAGGGACCCAGCCTCCAGCTTTAGGTAGCCAGAGGCTGACCCTGAGAGCACAGTGCAACTCAGTTAGAGAAAGAAAGGCATCCAGGGTGGAGGATGATTGGAGGAAGCTGAGGCCTCACTTTGAGGACACTCACTTCAGTACTCCATCTCAACACCAGCCTTTTACTTTGCAAAGACACACCAAAGGTAGAGATTCCCTATGGTGGAGACCCTATGATATCTTTAGGATGAGGGATTGCTTAGTGGACCATGAGACAGGGGGTAACCATGCCAGTGCTGGTTCTTCCTTATATGGCCACTCAGGCAATAGAGGCTTACCTTGTCAAGGCCAGCCTTATCTCCTTTCGTTTGGGGGGGGGGTTGTGTAGGAAGGTGGATATCTGACTATGGTTACCCCCAACTTTTTGCCTAGTGTCTAGCTGGTTTTTCGACTTAGTTGGCCTGAGATCTTGCCATTCAGGGTCTCAGGCTGTCTGCTCTCTCTGTAAAATGGACTCCATGTACCCTAGGTACATAACCAATTGGTAAGGATCACCTTATTGGACCCGGTACAGTGTACCCTAGATACCCAGGGCATAGGTGTACCCTAGGCCTCCCAGGGGCTGCAGCATGTATTATGCCACCCCTGGTCTGGCCTTCCAATCAGACACAACTGGCTGACCACTCAGCTGGGGCAAGGTCGTGTAATCACCCCTTGCTTAGGTATAGTATATCTATATCTACCTTATATATAGACACATGTGTACCTATCAGTCACTCCTATGGCAGGCCTTAACAATCCTGGAGGCAGAGTGCTTGGTAACATGTGAAATGGTGCTCTAGCATGAGCTGAGCCTGTCTGCAGCTTTCGGAACCATGTCCTTATAGCTGTTCTATGATATAGCCTACCATATACTCTTAAAGTGCCTTATAATCTTAAACGGTTATGGTAACTATGGTTTGGCTTTATCAAAACATGTCGTGTAAGGTGTCTAACACTTTGGAATAATACCCCCATACCATTTCTGGTGATGAGGATATTATTCCTCCCTTCTAGAGGGAGAGACATGTTAAAATCCTACTTTGCTGTTTAACTCTAACCAAAGCCTCAGCATCACAAAATGGATGCTGCTGCCACAGACACAAGTCTGACCTCCTGCTGCTGGGAGTGATCCCAGCCAGGGAGGCCTGGACAATAGGTTTCCTGCTTGGGGAGGTGCTAGCACCTCCCCAGACAGCCTTTAGTGTATTGGGGCAGGGTGGGCTGAAAGGAATGAGACATGCCTGGGGCACACAAGGTGTTCCTTGCATAGTCCAGTTCAAACCGGCGCTGGGGCACTCCAGCCCCAGCTCTGGCGCGAAACTGGACAAAGGGAAGTGGGTGTAACCACCCCCTCCCAGGTCCCACCCATAAGGCGTGACCTAGCAGGTATCCCAGCCCCCCAGATTAGTATAAGAGTGGGAGTTGGGCCTCAAGACTTTAGATTATCCTGAACCTGCAAAACTGAACAGAAACTCTGGACCTTCGACATTCGACGAAAGAAGAAGACTGAAGAATCTCCCTTGTAGCCAAGGAGTGGCTACCCTGTGCAAACAGGCACCATCAAGAGACTACCCTTTGCTTTGCGACCGTTCTACGAGGAACCGACTGCAGAGCCCGACCAGAGCCTTGACTTCCAGACTTCTCCGACCCTCATCCACATCTACAGCAGAGCTGAGATCCGTGGAGGCGACGAGCGACGTGGGACCGGCTACCTGGAAAAAGTGGCTAGTAACTTACAGCGCAGCTTCTGAGGTACCCTCGAAGTTGTGCACCGGGGATTGAGAAGCCCCAACCCCAAGCACCATCTGCACCGAAGATCAGCCCCCCACACTCCACGAGTCCTGCGTGGGGCTCTTCAGCATTTTCCTGCTTGCCGCGTCTGTCCGGTTGCTTGCCCGCTGGCTAGTGGCCTCTGTGACGACGCACCCTGAAATCTTCTGCGCTGGTTTGGCTCCTCCAGACTGGCTCCCGCTTCTCTGCAAAGAAGAAGCACCCCAGACCTTCCTGGTCTGCACCAGAAGCAAGTCCTTCGTTCTTCGTGGGTTCCGCTTGCCAAGGCTTGGTGAGTCCTAGTCCAACTTCGACGCCGCCGACAGCAAGAGCCTTTGTGGGACAGCTCGCCTCCTGGTCCTGGTCATCCTCGACGCTTCCTGGTCCTCCTGGCTGCAGCGACAAGCTTCACCTTCACCTGCAATCTTCACAACATCGCCTGGTTCCTTCCTGGTTCCACGTGGTCACTGGCTAGTGACCTTGACTCTGTCCCTTCTGCTTGCAGGTTTCTTCTCTTCTTGATCCCAGCCTTGGGATCCACCGGACACTCTTCACTGACTGCCTGTCAGCATCTTTCTTCAGGCATCCATAGGAATCGACGACGAAAACGACGCATCTTCACCCCTATGCACCCGCAGCCTGTGGGCTAGGTAACTTGGGTACTCCGGTGCTCATCAGGATAGTGACTATCCTAGTGTCTAGTTTTCAAGTCTCAACTTCCTAGCTACTCCGGAAGTGTCCTAAATCTACCGTTTTCTAAACTGTACTATTGCTATTGACTTTTACGCATTATGCGTGAGTGTTTCCACTCTGCACACGAATCCCGTGGGCCTCCCACTTCCTAACTAACGCTAGTGTAGTGTAGCCCCAGCGATTCCCTAGGCCTAGGCCTACTCTATTTCCGTGACAGTGGTTCTTATACCACTTACTTTGTGTATGGTTTGCGTGGCCCCTAGGGCCTAACTGTATTACTTACCTGTGTGACTTAATGTATGCATAAATAAGACTGTGTTGTACTTACCTCTAATCTCATAAAGAGTGCTGAGGGTTTGCTTAGAATAAATACACTTTATTTTATATATATATCTGTTGTGGTGTCCTTTCATTTGGTATTCAAGGGATTATATATGGTATCACAGCTGGCTTCACATGCCATTCAGAGTTTAGCCTAAGACTGCTCTTGTCCATGCTACCACTAGGATAGCTGGTCTATAAGGTTGACTTTACAACCAATCACCATAAGGGTATTTGGACTGATATAAGGTGTACACTATAACTAGTGACATCATACATCAGGCCAACTTCTCACACTCACCCTCCACCTGGGACGACTCCTGGTGGCCCCCCGCCCTAGGCAGCGCACCCAAACCAACAGACCACGCACGCAACCTGGGCTTCATCCTGGACTCCACCCTCTCCATGACCAGACAAGTCAACGCAGTCTCCTCGTCGTGCTTCAACATCCTGCGCATGCTACGAAAGATCTTCCGGTGGATCCCCACCGAGACCAGGAAGACGGTCACCCAGGCCCTCGTCACCAGCCGTCTGGACTACGGCAACTCCCTCTACGCCGGAACCACCGCCAAACTCCAGAAAAGACTTCAGCGGATCCAGAACGCCTCAGCACGACTCATCCTGGACATCCCCCGTCGCAGCCACATCTCCGGACACCTGAGAGACCTGCACTGGCTCCCGGTCACCAAGAGAATCACCTTCCATCTCCTCACCCACGCACACAAAGCCCTACACAACCAAGGCCCAGGATAACTCAACAGCCGCCTCAACTTCTACGCTCCCAAACGCCAGCTTCGATCGACCGGCCACGCCCTCGCCACCGTCCCCCGCATCCGAAGAGCCACCACAGGGGGACGGTCCTTCTCCTTCCTCGCCGCCAGGACGTGGAACTCCCTCCCGACCCACCTCTGCCTGACCCAGGACCACCTCGCCTTCAGGAAGCAACTCAAGACCTGGCTGTTCGAGCAGTAACGGACCCCCCTCCCCTAGCGCCTTGAGACCCTCTGGGTGAGTAGTGCGCTATATAAATGCTTTGATTGATTGATTGATTGATTATCAATTCTGAGTTGACTTTTGGAGAGAGAACTGTACCTCATTTTCCACTGCTGCATTTTATGCCTTTAGTATTTCTCTTCACTACAAGACGCCAAACCAGTTGTCCTATAAAAACACACTGTATGATTGTCAGCACCATCCTCATCTCAATAAATTCACCACACATATCCTTGGGTTGGGCCCAGCGTTCTCCATCTCCCAGCATCCATCAAGCATCCCTTCCACCGTGAATTCTTTCTGTATGCTATCTGGAGCCAAGGCATGCAAACTCCTTTGCTACTTCATCGCCTACCTAGGACTATGTGACAAGCCACCAGGCCAAATATACAGAGAGGAAATCTCCTTCTGGGAATGCGCAGAACAAAAGGCTCTTTTGTCCAGCGAACATAGTTGCTTGTTTTCTTAACTTATATTTTTCTCTAGTGTTTTCCAGTGCTATTCGCCACATCAATGTTTAGACAATTGGTATTTGACACTTGAGTGTTTGTCTCAGTTATTGCTGCAGGGCATACTGCAACTGTTTGCTCTCTCTAGCACATTTGAAACCCAAGGGAGTAACTACAAAGAGAGAGTGGTAGGCATCCTGTCCCCTCTGCTAGTCACAGAAGATAAGGACGTTTGGCCAGTTGAAGACCAGACCTATGACGTTGCATGAATGCCATCTGAACAGGTGTGGAGGGATTAAAATGGAGCTGGGCTCAGAGTTGGGTTTTAGGATGGATCAGCTCTTTTCTCTTTGGTCAGATAAGGTGATCTTGTAGACTCTTTGCTCTGTTTCCCTACAGTTAAACTTGCTTGTGGAGTCGCTCACGGCTCTTCACTGAGCTCTACCCTAATATGATCTTATGTGGCTCCACTAGCTCAGCGCTTTCCCCCATCTAGACTTTTCTCCATGTGTTATGTGGATGTCTCTCCACTCAATAAAGGACTAGATGGGAACTCTGAGGGGACACATTCCAACTCCTCCATGTGTTTCTCCACAGGTGCAGCTATGACGAAGCACAATTATTGCTCAAAGTTCTGTGCACCCCCCCAAATTCTAATAACATAATGAAACTTCATTGGTTTTCAAAACATTGATGCATCATGTTCAAAGGTCTGCATATTTGCTTCAAGGCATCTTTCCTTTCTCTAACAACGTTTTATTTTCTGTATGACTCCACCAGCCTTGTCTTTCTAATCATGTGTCATTGCCTTGTGTGTGCAAGATCAAGAAACCTATGACCTGCTACAAGCAGTCTATTCCAGCCCAAATGATGGTTGATTCCAACTTCTTCCAGACGATTTAGAGCCCGGACCTTTCCAGGTGTAAGGATGTTGAATAAACCTCAAAAAGAAATAAAATATAATACATTAATGTTAAGATTATCTGTCTGAGCAAGGAAGAAGATCACTGACACCCTGCAGGCTCTGTCTAAAGGTCAGCTGAGGTTCACAACGTTTTGAGGGCTTCCAGAGTCTGCTAGAGCTGTCTATGGGCTAACTGAGGATCTCTAAGGCCCGCTGGGTGAGTTCATTCATCAGCTAGGGGTGACTGAGGATCTCTAAGGCCCGCTGGGTGAGTTCATGGATCAGCTAGGGGTGACTGAGGATCTCTAAGGCCCGCTGGGTGAGTTCATGGATGAGCTAGGGGTTACTGGGGATCTCTATGGCCCGCTGGGTGAGTTCATGGGTCAGCTGGGGTGACTGAGGATCTCTAAGGCCCGCTGGCTGAGTTCATTCATCGGCTAGGGGTGACTGAGGATCTCTAATGCCCGCTGCGTGAGTTCATTCATCAGCTAGGGGTGACTGAGGATCTCTAAGGCCCGCTGGGTGAGTTCATGGATCAGCTAGGGGTGTCTGAAGATCTCTAAGGCCCGCTGGGTGAGTTCATGGATCAGCTAGGGGTGACTAAGGGCAGGCTGGATTTCTCTTAAAGCATGCTGTTGTTGCATGAGGGGATATCATACGTATTTAGAGGCACACCAAGACTCTCAGATGGCAGGCTAGGGGTGAATCCTGCTGGTCAGGTCAGGGTGTCTGTGAGGTGCTGAGAGCTGAGGGGGGATGATTAAGGCAAACATGGCAGCAGATGGTCTCTGAGAAGCTGATGTGAGTGTCTGAAGGCTGTCTAAGAGTCACTGAGGTCTAGAGACAAGTTGTGTGTATCAAAGGCAGGCTGAGGGTCTAAATTACCATCTAGGTAAAGGTGGTAGAAGGGCCAGCTGGGGTTGTTTATCACTCAATGGAGTTGTCAGAATGCCAGTTGGGGATCTCTGGGGCTTTCTAACATGTCTGAAGACATGCTCAGATGTTCAGAGGTGGTATGTAATAACTAGGTGGAGGTTTTTAAGTGTGTGTAAAGGTCTGGCTGTGGTATCAAATGTATAATGTCTTAATGAGGGTCTCTGTGATCTCTCTGTGATCATAATGAGGATATCTAAGAGCTAGATTGAAGTGTTCAGGTATAGGCCTGAGGTCTTTGAAAGATGAATAGGCGTGTCTATGCACAGTCAGTCTCTCATGTATGGCTGACTCTTCCTCAAATGACTAATTGGAGTGTAAGAGTACATGCTGCGGGTCTGTGACTCTAAGGACCGCAGAACATTGAAGGGCCAGCAGGATGTTTTTGAAAGACAGATGAGGGCCTCTGGTGGTGAGAGACATTTGGAGAGCTATTTGTAGATGACTAAGAGCCAGTCGGGTCTGTGAACCTCTTTGAAGGGACAATGGCTGTGTTTAGGAAATGTTTGACCTGACTGCATTAGGGTGGTCTTCCTGCAAACCTTTTGCCTTCCTCCTCCATTTTGTGCAGATTTGTTGGCCTTAGACTCTGCACTTAACCACTGGTAACCAGCTCTATAGTACTTGTGCTCTCTCCTTTAAACATGGTAACATCAACTTACACCCAATTGGCATATTTAATTTACGTGTAAGTACCTAGTAAAGTTGTGCAACATGTACCCAGGGCCTGTAAATTAGATGCTACTAGTGGACCTTGAGCACAGATTATTACACCCATTTAAGTAGCCCTGTAAGCTTGTCTCAGGCCTACCATTGCAGCTTTTTTGTGCAGTTTTATACTGCTATTTTGACCAGGCCTAATTCTTACTTTTTAATACATATACGTCACCCCTACAGTAGGCCCTACACAGCCCTTAGGCCCTACACAGCCGAGAGGGCATGGAGCAGTGTATTTAAAAAGTTGGACATGTACTTTTGCTTGTTACTTGTCCTGGTAGTGAAAAACTTCTACATCCATTTTCACTGCTATGAGACCTATCTCTCCAGTAGGATAACATCAAGTTACCTTATTACATTTAATAAGTGAAAAACTTTATTTGAGAGCAGGTAGGAAGGTCGGGGTTGGTGTCTTATGAATTTTAATTAAGGGTCCTCTTTAATGCTAAAATCAGTTTTTAAATCACAATTCTGAAAATGCCATTTTTATAAAGTTGACATTTTCTTGTCCTAACCATTTGGTGTATACTACCTGTATCCTGTGTCACATGACTAGCTGGAGCAGGGAATTGGTCTTTGTGTATTGCTCCCAGACAGTGTAACAAAAGGCCATAGGTGTTGGCAGGATTGGCCCTCGCTGACTTGTTGAGAGGGAGGAGTTGTCACCTACTACACTTGCAAATCACAAGGGCTCTACTTGAGCTTACTCACAAAGGGTTCGAGACTAGTGTATTGTGACCCCAGACAAGCTGGGTCCAAGGCAGCGAGGCAGAAAATTGCATATACCTCTGGCGGTGGGAACCTCCAGGACCTTTGCCTACTTCAGAGCTGGAACCAAGTATAAATACTAGTCCCTTACACCCAGCTCTTTAGTACACCTCTGGACCTGTAGAAGTCTCAAAAGGACTGCTGTGCTACTCTGAATGAAGGACTGCCACTCTGCTGCCCAAGGGAAAGACTGGGGATGCATCCTTGAACCCATGACCACCATAGTGACTCCAAGTATGAGTTGGATAGCCTCCTGATCAGAGGCCTCAGGGACAGAACAGGCTTTAACCATTTGAACACAGCACCTGGACTTAGGCTCTGTGAGTCTTGTCCCCGATGTGGTGCCACCCCAGTCCTGGACCTATGGAAGTGGACCTGAAGGTGCTCTGCCAGCCCTAACAGAACAGACACTGCATAATGCATTGATCGCAAAAAGTACACATTGTAACCGCTGCACGATGCATCACCTCACAAAACTCTGCATCCAAGCCACTGCGCGACACAACCCTGATGCAAGATTTTGCATCGCAGCCCACAGCTCCCTCAGAACGGCTGCTGCACAACACATTCTCAATGCAGGTCTTCGGAGCGTAAGCCTCTCATCGATGGCATCTTCTATGACGACACAGGACTCGGCATTGCAAGCCTTGCAGCTTCTTGGGAGCCTGCTGTTACGTGATGCATGTTTGATGCAGAACTTAGCATAGCAAACCCTTCATCGATGGTATCTTCAACAATACAGGACCTCACATCACTGCTGCGCCCCTCATCTGCTGCTGCACCTCGCATTGGCTCGTTTGTGCTACACATCCTCAACACGGGACCTTGCAACATGCCACAACCAGGATTGAAGGTGCTCTTGTTTAGCTGGCCTAACTTTGTCCCTTTATCTGACCTGAGCTCCACCATGGTCGGTTTGAACATGTGACTTTGTCCCAATCCAGTGTCATCAGATAACCACAGTTGGCACTTTGTGTTTTTAGGCACCATTCTCACTTAAATCTTTAACTCTTCAAAATTACATATATCCAGTTTTACTGATTGGATTTTTGTTATTCTGTCTCAAATAATGTATTATATTGTACACTATGTTTTTAAATTGGTGTGAGATTTTTACTGTGCCGTGTTTTCACTTTATTACCATTTGAAGTGCTACATAAATACGTTATACATTGCCTCTGCTTTGCGCCAAGCTACCAGAGGATGCACTGGCTATTTTTGTTTGTGTTTCACCCAGGCCATGATTGTGGTTCCTGCTTGAGTAGGGTTTCACCCCCCCCCCAACCAATAACCCAATTTAAAACAGGAACCAACCATGGTGCCTGAAGCAGGGTCTTTACAGGGACAGCAGGATCATTTCACATCCTGTCAATGCCTCTGAAGGTCCAAAGGCTGCCTGGCCACATCCAGGAGAGCTTCAATAGGTTTAAACCAACATAAAAACCTCCCTTCTGCCATACATGGGTCTGTGCTAACAAGGAACTGTTGCTTAAAGTATCTCTCTTAGCTAATTTTGTGAACTGTGTGGATTGTCTGTGTGAAGCCCTGCTGTTCGGAAGCTCCACAACTACTTTACTGCGGCATGTTTGTGATTTTCTATCAAGTACACAATTCACTGAGTCCCATTTTGGTGTTCAGCAGGAATCTTTACTTTTGGTTTTAATAATCTGATTAAATGTCTTCACTTTTTGTATTGTTTTTTTTTTCTTGAGTTCTGTTTGCTACGCCTCAATATACATGCAAACTAGGCCTGGGCGGTAAATTCCGTTCCGTTCGCGGAATTTGCGGAATTTGGGTAATTTCGCGTTCCGCGGAGAACGCGAAATTGCCCAAAATCTGCGTTCCGCGACTTCGCGAAATTTTTTGCTTGTTCGCGTTCTCAATATGCGTGTTCGCGAGATATTTCACCCCGAGCACGCAAACAGCGATCGCGAACAGGAAAAAAGTATCGCGAACAAGCAATTCCGCGTGTTCGCGGAATTTCTGCGTGTTCGCGGAGATTTTTTACCGTTTCGCGGAGATTTGCGTAACGCGATTACGCAAATTCCGCCCACCCCTAATGCAAACCCTCCCAATGTAGGTGAGAGACTCCCCATTTGTTAAGCTAAACATGATGTTGTTTTAGAATTTTCCAAATAGGTGATTCCAAACGACAGCACATGTACGAGAATTTTAGAGACCTTTACATGAGTGTTGAGGGTCTGACCTGCTTTGAATCGGATTCAGCTACTGTTGCTCTGTTTTGGGGAACACATGTACAAATTAACTGTTAACCCCAAAGTTGTTTTTCACTGTAGCAAGGCTGGATCTCTCATAGAAAAGCAATTGGTAACAATATGTCAGATTATAAGGCTTAATTTTGGTTTGGGGACAATAGTAAATTAAATTCCAACTTAAAGGTAAAGCCAAATTTTATATTACTATTTTGAGAATTACACTTTTAGAAAATTGTCATTTTCTTGCCTAAGCCGAATGTGGCTTTCGGCCAATGTCAGTGTCACCTGACTCATGAATGACTCCCTGGTAGTGAGATGTGGATTGCCCCCAGACAGTTGAAAAAAGACCAGCACCGACGACACTCTCAGCACCGCCGAACACATGTATTTCCAGATCCACACAGACCCCAACTCCACCCTCAGAGGCACCCTCGTCTACCGACCCCCCAGACCCCGCCCCCAGTTCAGCGACTCCATCGCCGAATTCATCAGCACGCACGCCCTGACCTCCACCGACTACATCCTCCTCGGAGACCTGAACTTTCACCTTGAGAACAACAACAGAAAGTTCACAACCCTGATCGACAACCTCGCCAACCTCGGACTGAGGCAACTCATCACAACGCCCACCCACTCTGCCGGCCACATGCTCGACCCCGTCTTCTCCACAAGCCCGCACGTCTCCTTCAACCACACCACCGAACTCCCCTGGACCAACCACCGCTGCATCTACTTCATCTTCCAGAAACCCAGCACACACCACCGCACCCAAATGATCCCCCGCCGCTGCTGGAGCAAAATCACCGAAGACCAACTACTTGCAAACCTCGCTCTCAGCCCACCCTCCGCATCCTCCAACACCGATGATGCTGCCCACAGCCTCAGACGCTGGATCGAAGACTGTGCCAACACACTCGCGCCACTGAAGAAACCCCCCCACAGAGACACCAGCAAGAGGGCCAGCTGGTTCACACCAGGACTCCTAGCCTCCAAGCAGGCTTGCCGGAAACTAGAGAAGAAATGGCACAGTGAACAGACTCCGGACAGACACGCAGCACACAAGGACGCCATCCGCAACCACCACCACCTCATCAGGGCTGCCAAGAGGACCTTCTTCAAAGACCGCCTCAACAACAACGCACACGATAGCAAGGACCTCTTCAACATCGTGAAGGAACTCTCCAACCCCAGCTCCAACAACAACATCCCTCCGACGCAAGCCCTATCCAACTCCCTTGCCACTTTCTTCCACCGCAAGATAGCAGACATCCACGACAGCTTCAACACCCAGACAGCCCCAACAGACAGCAACACAACAGACTCCCCGCACATCATCGACCACGACCCACTACTAGCCTGGGTCAGCGTGAGCATCGATGACACCATCAAGACCATGAACACAATCCACTCCGGCTCTCCATCAGACCCATTCCCGCACCACGTCTTCAACAAAGCAAGCAGCTCCATCGCACCCCACCTGCGCAACGTCATCAATCTCTCCCTCGAGACCGCGACCTTCCCAGAGAGCTGGAAACACGCCAAGATCAACGCCCTACTCAAAAAACCCAAAGCAGACCCAAGAGACCTCAAGAACCTCCGGCCCATCTCTCTGCTCCCGTTCCCGGTCAAGGTCATCGAGAAGATCGTCAACAGACAGCTAACCCGATACCTCGAAGAAAACAGAATCCTGGACCCTTCCCAGTCAGGGTTCCGCAAAAACCACAGCACCGAGACCGCCCTCATCGCCACCAACGATGACATCAGGACCCTGATGGACAACGGTGAGACCGCAGCACTCATCCTCCTAGACCTCTCTGCCGCCTTTGACACCATCTGCCCCGCACACTACACGCACGCCTCCATGCCGCTGGGATCCGAGATGAGGCTCTGGAATGGACTGCCTCCTTCCTCTCCGGCAGAACCCAGAGCGTCCACCTCCCCCATTCCGATCCAAAGCCTCAGAGATCATCTGTGGTGTGCCCCAGGGATCCTCCCTCAGCGCGAAACTGTTCAACATTTACATGGCCCCGCTCGCACATGTCGCGCGACAGCACGACCTCAACATAACCTCCTACGCCGACGACAGTCAACTGATCCTCTCCCTCACCATGGACCCCATCACTGCCAAAGCCAACCTCCACGAAGGAATGAAGGCCATCGCCGACTGGATGAAGATCAGACACCTGAAGTTGAACTCTGACAAGAGGGAGGTCCTCATCCCCGGCTCCAACTCTTCAGCCTGGGACGACTCCTGGTGGCCGACGGCACTGGGGGTAGCCCCAACACCCACCGACCACGCACGCAACCTGGGAATCATCCTCGACTCAATGCTCTCAATGACCAAGCAAGTCAATACCGTCTCCTTCTCCTGCTTCAACACCCTCCGCATGCTCCGCAAGATCTACAAATGGATCCCGACAGATATAAAAAAGACAGTCACCCAGGTCCTCATCAGCAGCAGACTCGACTACGGAAACGGCCTCTACGTGGGAGCCCCGATCAAGCTCATCAAACGACTACAACGCATCCAAAATGCCTTGGTACGACTGATCCTCGACGTACCACGCCACGGCCACATCACCCCCCACCTGAGCAACCTACACTGGCTCCCCGTCAACAAGAGGATATCCTTCAAGCTCCTCATCCACGCACACAAGGCACTCCACAAGACCAGCCCAGCCTCCCTCAACAGACGACTCTCCTTCTACATCCCCAACCACCAGCTACGCTCCGCCGACCTCTCACTCGCCACCGTCCCGTGCATCCGAAGAACAACCATCGGCGGGAGATCCTTCTCCCACCTCGCCGCCAAGACATGGAACACCCTCCCACTGAGCCTACGACAGACCCAAGACCTGCTGACCTTCAGGAGGACACTCAAGACCTGGCTGTTTGACCAGTAGTGCCTCCCCCCCCCAGCGCCTTGAGACCCTCGCGGGTATGTAGTGTGCTTAACAAATGACGGATTGATTGAGTGATTGGTGTGGAGAGGTGTTTTTGCTATTTGAGCAGAATGACCTGGATGGCTGTGCCCAGCCCCTTTCTGAGATTCAAAGGGTGCTTACCTCACCACTGACAGATGTAGCTCACACCTAGGCCTGCCTTCCTTTGTCTTCCTAGCCCAACCCCAGAGGGCGAGAGGCGCTTCCCCAGATCCAGGTTAGAGTGACTAAAGCAGAAAAGTTTATATTTTCCATAGCCACACATCTGGGTGGGCACAGGGAGCTTTGACCAGGGGGGAAAAGCTCTGCCATGTTGGATTTTGGTTGGGGGGGGGCACTGAGATAGTCTACAGTAAAACACACAGCAAGTACTGCAAATGTTGGGAGGGTCCCCCCTGGGAACTTTTAACCCATTGAATAGCAAGGGGCGGGAGGTCCACTCACCCACAGACTGGCACTGTGCATAAATAGGACACTTCCAGTACCCCCTTGTCCTCACAGCACTCCTGCACCTGTGAAGATCAGGCGAAGGACTCCCCTGCCTTCTGAATCCTGAAGGGAGACCGGACCTGCTTGCCTTGAACAAAGAACCCCAGAAGTGACACAAAGAGTCAGTTGGCTGACCTCTGTGTGACCTCTCCTTGCAACTGCCCAGCGGGCCATTTCTAACTGGAAATGCGCTCTACCCTGCAGCTGGTCTCTGCTGAAGTGAGTACTAGCACCCAAGTGATGTTTCCCAGGTTCTGGACCGTTGACTGGTGTTGGAGTGTTCTCCACCTGTCCGAACTCTAATTGCTGGGACTCAGAAACTTTTTTTCAACTTTTCCTCCAAAGAACCAGCGGGGGAGCAAGACAGCAGTCAATGTTGAATCGCCGGTCTGATTGAACTGAATGAGATCTGCCTTCCAAAAATGTTTTTAAGTCCAAACGTAGAGGGCTTCATTCAGACCAACACCAGACAGCAACCTGTTAAAGTTTCTCTGGGCACAGACTTCAGACTTCGCGTGCTTGGAGCTTTGCCGCCTTAATGCTGGAATGTCTCTCTACAGCAACCTCCTGTCTCCAAGACCTGAATCGGATGCAGCTTACCCGCCAATGGCTTGTCAACTACCACTTTTGCTCCTAAAATTTCCAAGACAGAAGGAAAACTTTCACAAAGATAAACCTGGTCCCTGTGCTGTATCTGGCCCATGCTCCATTGCAGTCAGCCTTAACCTTTGGTTATGACCCTGGTCTAGCACGACCAGACACCCTCAGCTGGCGCTTTGTGCTTTTGGGGCAATTTTTAATTTAAACTTTAAAAATTCATATATCGTCTTCTACTTGTCGGAATTTGTGTTGTTTTGGTGTCATTTTATGTATTAAAATCTACTCTATTTTTCTAAATTAGTTTAGAATTTTGCTTGTGTTGTGTTTTTAATTGCATAAATATTTACACATTGCTTTTGAGTAAGACTTGACTGCTTTTGTGCCAAGCAACTGGAGAGCTAATCATCGGTTTATTTAGTGACTTTAGTGGTTCACTTTGATAAGGATTGTAATTATTATTTGAGGTGGTTTCTCACCCCCTCAACTAATTCTCCAATTTCTTTGCACACATGGACAACAAAGCCATGACAGAGGGCCTGTTTTCTCTTCTGAAAAACAGTACTCTAGGTGCAGAGCTTGCCTGGCCCAGAGATGGCCGTGTTGTAATTGAGCTCCGCCACACACCGCATCTATCCGTTCAGTATCCGTAGCTTCAACCATACAGCTTGTCATGTGAGCTCCGGCTTATTGTAGCTCCTTGCCTGCGGCGTCAGACGCTGGGTCTGTCTTGTGACTTCCCTGCCTGTAGCCGACATACTGGACGCCTGAGAGCTAAGCGGCGTCGGGCCTGTACCGCAGGCAGCTGATCGCAACATCCTGCAGTGCGCCATCTGAGGGCGGCTGCTGCCTTGGTGCCGGTACAGTTGTGATCCTTGTCGGCGAAGCTCCCGTTCGGGAGGATCGGGGATCGTGGATGGCAGCAAGATGAGACCCAGTGCCGGCGGCTGCGGGTGGACCTCCTTTGACTGGCTGCCTGTTTGGGTGGGTCCCGTTGTGATCCGACGCCGCTGGCCTCGCTTTACGTGCCGCTCTCTGCCCCGGTCGTTGTCCACTGGTGCCCTGATCTTGGTGGTTGTCCTCCCCCCTGCCTGAAATTGCCTGCTACGTTTAATAGCTGCTTTTGGGTGAGGCCGGTTCGCCGTTTTCCTCCCGCTGCCCCCTGCTGCTGGAAGTCTTCCATTAAGGAGTGGGGTGGGGTGTGGTGGAGACCCTGCATTGGTGCAAACTACAGTATAAGGAGTGAATCCAGGCATGCTGGCACTTACACCTGCTGTGTCCTGTGGAAGGAGAGGCAATATACCCGGCTTGGGGCCTTCCTCAATCTCAGTCTGAGTCTGGCGCACGTGTTTCTGGGAGGCCTATGCGTTGGGGTCTGCATAAATGGGTAAACCAGACAAGTCTCAACCCAAGCTTACTTTCGAGCAGCGAAATACCCAGCGATGTGAGGACACTGCGGAGACCACTGGGTCTGAACCAGATAATCACTTTGATGACCCGGTTAGCGACATTAAACAAATTATTGTGTCCATGCAGCAAGGATCTGAGCGCTATCGATTTGAAGATCGATACCTTTGGTCCACCGACTGGACAGGATGTCCGAGAGGGCTGACAAGCACTCCGAGCGTATAGACATGGCAGAACGCCGAATCACGGAGGTGGAGGAGGCCCAGACCGACTCCGGTGACGTCCAGGCTTGCATGGAGTGTGCAATATCTGCCCTGCAGGATAAGGCCGAGGACTTGGAGGCCCGCTCACAGCGCAGCAGTCTCTGCATCACAGATCTGGCCGAATCTACTGCAACGGGTAATATGGAGGCCTTTGTAGAAAAATTGCTTAAGACACTACTGGGGGCCAAAACCTTCTCTCCTCTGTTTGTCGTGGAGCGGGCACATCGCTCGCTTGGCCCCAGATCCCAGCCTGGTGCTCCTTCATGCCCCATCATTGCCAAACTCTTGAATTATTGGGACAGGGATGCGGTGCTGCGGCGGGCGAGAGAACTGGGCAACTTACGCTATGAGTGGGCCTCGCTCTCTCTTTTCCCGGATTTTACTTTTAAAGTGCAGGAAGCCAGGAGACAATTCGCTCCTTTGAAACATAAGCTACGTGAACATAATATGGAATACGCCATGCTATATCCTGCACGACTCAGGGTGCTGCTCGATGGTAAAGCCAAGATCTTTTCGGATCCCCAGGCATTGCAGAAAGCCCTTAAGGACTGGGACAGGGCTGCAAAGCGCGACATGGGACAGAGTGATATACTATCGGCTGATGGAGAATCTGGTAACCTTGATGACAATGACTGAAGTGGGGTGTAAATTTCGGATAAGCCCCCATGTTGTACTGTATTCCCCGTGGTTAGTCCATGAAGCATGCTGGGGGCTATTATACTTACACTCTGTTCTGTGGGCCATGATGTGAGTAGGTCGATTGTATGCTCCCCATGGTCTGATCCCTTACTTATACTGAGTGCAGGGGGAGGGGGGTTTCTACCCACCTCACTCCTGCGGGGAGCGTCACACTGGCTCCTCTTGCTCTGATAGGACAAATGCGTTGCTGTAGTTTGGCATGTCTCATGTGCTATAACGCAAAGAGATTGAAGCTACCTATCTGGTACTTGGATGTGTGGCGGGAGGGTGGATTAGCTTGTGTATGTTGGGTAACATCCGCCCCAATGTGTTGCCCACCGTTGCTCTCTATTTTTTTGGGATTTGTTGTTGTATCTCTGCATTGACTGAGATGCTGCTGTTGGTTCATTTTGGTATCAGGTGGGCTGTCACTCTCCTTAGCAAAGTTGGGGTATGCAAGGCGTGGGAGGGGGAAGGGTTGGGGTTTCATTTTGTTTTTCTGTCTTTGCAGAGCATGTGCTTTTTTCTTCACCGTTGCGCGAGGTGGTGTGTGGGGTCTCGGAAGGTGGAGATGTCAATGGTTCTTTTATCTCACATGACAAGTCCTAACGCTGGTAAGACTCAGAATAAACAGCTGCGCCTGCTGACATGGAATGTCAGGGGGCTAAATGATCACCGAAATGTGCGGACATTTTTTGCATATCTTAAGCATAAGGATGTCGACATAGCTTTACTGCAGGAAACGCATCTTAGCCCTGGCAGTAAGTTACTCACAGGAAGAGGGTTATCAGGGTCAATACATGCTGCCTGCCTCACCTTCCACTCCAGGGGAGTGTTGACGTGGGTCATCCCTAGGTCAGGACTCCAACTGGACTGCCACGAGACTGACCTGGCGAGCAGGTATGTTATTTCCAGATGCCATGGTCAGGGGTTGGATCTTCTCATTGTCAATTCCTACAGCCCGAATTATGACGACCCATTGTTTTATCAATCGATTTTCTCTTTACTTCAGGCCGGCATGCCTTCGACATTGCTTTGGGGAGGAGATTTTAATTGTATTTTAAATACTTCTCTCGTCCCCTATGAAATTCAGCCAAGATCATACATGACATAAACTTGCAACTATAACTGACAGATGTTTGGGGAGCTAGGTCTGGCTGGAGGGGTGGTTTCACACATTATTCAGCCCATCATGACGTCCACACACGTATAGATTATTGGCTTATATCGCAAACCCTAATGCCTACGTTTCGGGACTGTTCTGGCCTACCTCGTTCATTCTCAGACCACTCGCCTATCCTACTAACTATTTCTGCACCCTCTCGCAGCTCTCCACAATTTTTGTGGAGGTTTCCCCCTTATTTGCTGCTGGATTCAGTCTTTAACACCGATCTGCACACTGCTATTTCTGAGTTCTTTGACATTAATGGGGGCTCTGTTGACTCCTTTGCAACGGTCTGGGAGGCGTTCAAAGTTTACATTCGTGGGGTAGCCACAAGCAAACACGCGGTTGTCCATTAGAGACCGGCTTGCTTTGTTGGAGAAACGACTGGCTGCACTGGAAGCTGGGCTGTCCGACCATAACAATCCCGAGTTGAGGGAGCTACACTGGCTGACTATCACGAAGAGGGAGACAGTGAGGTTAAGCATATGGGCAAATATGCTTTGGCTAGTTCCTATGGGGAATCTGATAGGCTGGGCTCAGTGCTCGCGGCCTTGGCTCCACAGGGCAGAGACTAGACACATCACCGAAGTAGTTGATGAAAATTGTGCTGTCCTGACAGAGCAGGCTTCAATTAAGAACCGGTTTCGTAGTTATTATCAGGATCTATATAGCTCCAAGATCACCCCTAGTGAGGATGATATAGCACAGTATCATGAGTATATTGATTTATCTTGGTTACAAAACCGGCACCGCGAGTTTTTGATGCGCCCCATTGAGGCCTCGGAGGTCCGACTCGTCTTAAACTCAATGCGTGAGGGGAGTGCTCCCGATCTGGATGGTCTAATGGTCTCCTTCTACAAGACTTTTAGTGATCTTCTTATACCACATATTATTACCCTGTTTCAGGAAATGGGTGCAGATGGGATAATGCCCCCCACCATGTGCGAGGCCCTGGTCATCACTTTGTTGACACCTGGCAAGGATCCCCACAGCTGTCCTTCTTATCGTCCACTGTCACTACTCAATGTGGACACTAAAATATTCGCAAACATTTTGGCTAACTGGCTCTCCCCACTGCTGCATCAACTGATTGGGCCGCAACAGGCTGGATTCATTCCTGGTCGCACTCTCGCCTACAATCTCCGCACAGTATTCGGTGCCATTCAGCATGTTCGGCCGGAGGTCCAGGCTGCGGCGGGTTTTTTACATGCCGAAAAGGCCTTCAATTCCATAAAATGGCCATTCATGCATGCAGGGTTACGCCGTATGGGCGTTGGTGAGGTTTTTTTGCAACTGATCTCGGTGCTGTATAATCTACCAACGGCTCGTGTGCACACTGGTGAAATGGTCTCTGTCCCGTTTCAGATCTGGCGAGGCACCTTTCATGGGTGCCCTCTGTCCCCTTTATTATACGCTGTGGCGGCTGAGCCCCTGTTGAGAGCACTGCGGGAAGATCATGGACACCTCGGACTTCGTTTCCCTCGCTAAAATTTACTCATCTCAGCCTATGCCGATGATATGCTCCTGTATGTCTGTAACCCTGAGACTCACCTTGCTCCGGTTATTCTGGAGGTTTTACTCCCTGGGGGGGATACTTTCTGGCCCCTGACACCCGCTACTAAGCAAATCACACTAGACTTCCCACTGCAGTGGACGTAAGACCAGGTGCGCTACCTTGGCATCCAGGTTCATTCTGTGTGGACTTGGTTATAAAGGCGAACTATGGCAGGGCGATAAACAAACTTGGCTACGATATAGATAGATGGGTACGGCTTCCACTTTCTTTGGCTGGGAGGGTTTCTCTAATGAAGATGGTGGTGCTCCCTCGCTTTCTATTTCTCTTTGTTAATATTCCCATTGTAGTGCCTCAGCAGCTGTTTCGTGAGCTGCGATCCCTGATGAATAGATTAGCATGGGTGGGTAAGACCGCTAGGGTTGCTTTGGGCACTCTCATGTTGCCGTACACGACGGGCGGCCTGGGGGCACCTGATCTAGAGCTTTATTACAGAATAGCACAGGCCTCGCATGCCCATAGCTGGGTTCATGGCCCGCAGGATCTGCCACATCTCCAGATCGAACGGGTTGCTCCTGCACCTGACTCCTTACCCCGTCTCCCCACTCAGGCACCCTCGAGACGATGCGGAATACTTGACTCGGTTAACTCCATGGTCCATGCGTGGAACGCAATACTTAACTTATTTAGCGGTGCCCAAGTGGAGTGGTGTCAATGGTTTGTTCTTAGCTCAGAGAGCGGTACTATTAGCTTATTGCGTAGTTTGCATATACATACAATGGGGGGCCTATTCAGACATGGCCGGGTAGACACGTGGGAGGAAATGACTGGTGGTGGTGAGACGCATACTGCGCTCACGAAATTCCAATTCTTTAGAATTCGCCACGCACTGTGCTCAGTGCTCGGTGACAAACTCCTGGAACCTATGGTGATCCCCCCCTGTCCATTCTCCTGGGCTCTCAGGTGCCTGGTAAGCTAATCTCTCATCTCAACGCTGCGGCTATACTCGCTAAGGTTTCTCCCCTGTCAAAAGCAAGACTGCCCTGGCAGGCTGACATAGGGGTTCCGATCACAGATGAGATATGGGGATATTGCTGAGAAGTCACACATAAGATTTCCAATAATGGTTGTCACAGATTAGCTCACGTCAAATACCTGAACAGAGTCCATTATACCCCACAACGATTGCATATATATTTTACGTAAGTCGGACGCTTGTGAGCGCTGTCATATGTCTGGTGCTGGGTTCTTCCACGTAGCATGGCGGTGACTTCAGGTAGAGGTCTATTGGACTAATATTTTTAAAATGTTGGGCGATGTTGTGGGACTTTCTCTTCACGCCGGACCCCTTATTAGCACTCTTAGGATATACGAAGCTTCTCCGGAAAAACGTTCGTAAATTGAAAGCAATGGGTCTCCTGCTCGCCAAACGCAGGCTCGCCATGAGGTGGATGCGAGGTCCTGTTCCTACCATAGCCGAGTGGGAAAAAGATATGTTGTATTGTAACACCCAATCAGATGTTTATAATGAAATGCTTCCCCCCTGTAACCGCCCAAAGATCTTCTGGGGACTCTTTGCACAATTTCAGCTGTCTAAACAGAATGCCGATGAAGCTCAGGAAGAATGATGAGCATGCTGCTATCACCCCTTAATGTACTGGACTCCTGGTTATCACACTGATATGTTGTTGATTTGTTTTGCCTTCTATGCATATTCTTTTTTTTATTGACTGTATTCTTTATTTTCTCTGTACTGAGCGGTGTATACCTGACTCCATTTATGAAGAAGTGTGATGGGCTGTTCTTACTCCCATCTACTGTAGGCCACAATGCCACGTGCGTGTAAGATTCACTTCAGCTGTGTTTTCATTGACTATGTGATCTGCTTTTAGTTTAGTTTTAGTTTGTGTCTCTTTGTATGACTAAAAGCTTTAATAAAAACAATTAAAAAAAAAAAACAGTACTCTATCACTCATTGTGGCAGAGGACATTGCCTCTGCTATCCTGATGGGCTATTGTCCATCAAATTTTGAGATGACCACCAGCTCAGCGGTTATCGCTGTAAATTCAAAGTAATTGACATTGCTACAGTTCCACATTACTTCCACCCGGGCAAAATGTGTATCCCTTTATAAAAGTGGATTTCAGGTCATTTACAGGCATTTGCAAGTATTTTAATGTGCTTGGTATCTGAAATGCACGGAATCAAACAAATAGAGCATCTTCAAATACTCACAACTGTTTCATGTACTGCCTAACTATATGGGAACCATCCATTACAACACAGCCATTATATCGCTCTGCTTTTACAACGCAGCTGTTACAACGCAACTGCCTTTACATTGCATGCCATTACAACGCATGTCACTACAACGTATGCCATTACAACGCATACCATTACAAACGCATTACAAGGTAAGGAATAGAGATTTTTTTACTTTTAGGGTGTGTATGGGTTTTGGGGTAGGTGGGAATAGTAATTTCTACCCCTACACTATCCAACACTTTCCCTACTGTTTCACTCACTGGTGTGGGAATAGTAATTTTTAACCCTACACTATCCAATTTACCCTACTGTTGTACTCACTGGAGTGGGAATAGTAATTTTTACCCCACACTATCCAACACTTACCCTACTGTTGCACTCACTGGAGTGGGAATAGTAATGTTTACCCCTACACTATCCAACTCTTACCCTACTGTTGCCCTAAAAGTATTATGCATTGTAATGGAATGTGTAGTAATGGTAGTTTTTAAATATGTGTTGTAATGGCATGGGTTGTAAAAACCTGCGATGTAAAAACCGCATTGTAAAAGCGTGTGTTGGAATTGTTTGTTTTGCAACGGCACATATATTTAACAGTTGAAGTCACTCCCTTTTGCTGATTATGCTTGGGAGTACACCCAAAATATCCAATTAGTAACTAGACGCTGACCATCGGACACCGCTTCCACCAGTGACCTGAGGCTTACCCCAATCACCCCGACCCTTGGACCACCGCTGCATTGTAAGTGCCCCTCCCTTTGCGGTTTTGGATTCTGAATACCCGTCCTTCGCAAACTCTCGTCCCCACACATCCTCGTATCCATGACCCTACCATCCAAGGTTTTCAAGCCCTGGTCCATTCCGGCTTTCTCGCAGGCCCTCGCTCACCGGGCCCATTTTCAGTTAAATTACAGGCCATTGTTTAACAGGCACTTTATTTGTTAGTCCTGATGATGATCCGATATCCTTCAGATAAGGATCGAAACGCCGTCGACACAGTTGTCAAACTTACACACAGTATTCCCTGTTTAGAATCTTGTGTGAAGGTGACCTTTTTTAATACCAGTTGTTTCGCCATTTATGTATTTACTGACTGAAACAACTGCAAACTGCCTGAGCCTTTTTTCACTTTATTTGTTTGTTTGATATGTAGGTCTCCGGATACAGGCTTGTATCCCACTGTTATTTGACTTGCATTCTGTACTTCATTGTTAAACTATCGTATATATTAAAAAGTGCCTCTATCCGGCTGGATATTGGCATTAATATAGCACCGACTGAGGCTATATTCATTGGTTACTTATTACTCTCCTCTCCAGGAGCCAGTGTCTCTTATAACAAATCAGTTCCCAAGGTCCCTGACCGATTTAATTTTGGGTGCCCTTGTTTGTCAAACGTTCCCTGAAACAAATGGCAGCTGACAGATTTTTTTTAATGGGGATGTGGTCAAGAAGAATCCTCCAAAAATGAAGTGATCTAATTCTTGGAACCAGAGCTGCCCCCCTCCTTCTTTAACACTGGGCAGATGAATGGTGTGGCTCTTCTGACGCCTTTCTCCGTTTTCTATTCAAAGTTTTCTTTTTTTTTTCTTTTTTTTTCATGTTTTGAATGTTGTTACACTTTCTACCTCTTGACACTCAAGTGACAAATGCTATCATGGAACCTCAAGCATCTGGAGAGGGAAGGCCCATACAGATATATTATAAACAGAGCTTTGGACTACACCATTTCCGACTGAAAGGCAATAATTCTCTCCATGTGTTCCCATACCTGGTGTGTCACGCAGTTTGGTGCTTACTTTCCCTCCATGTTAAAGAACAGTAGATGTCTCAGCAACCAGGCTAATGTGCTGCATAGCTAAATACATATAAGGTCCCAAGGGCAAGACAGATTACATTGCAAATGCTTCTTTGGTCTGACTCCCAAATTATCTCAGCCTATATATGGATAGGTATCCGCAATCATTTTCGGTTGCTAATGCTCATGGTCTACTACCGCAATGTGCGTGAGGCACATTGCCAGTGTTGCTGCTTCCCCTTCAATATTACTTAATATGATTAACTATACTGTAGGAAAATGGCCACTTAATTTCATACCCAAATCAAGGGTAATCAAGGCTGTCCCATATTTGTTTTGAATCTGTTTTAGCGCTTCAGTCAAAACAGCAGGTGGTGGTGTACCATGATTTACGGTATACATTGCAGCAAAGACTGTACCCGAGTGGCACAATTGACAATTGGGGGAACCACCCAGGTGGCAAGCACATAGTGAGAATTCTATATTTATCCTGAGGTCCCGTATGGGGACACACTAATTAAAACGTATGTGTTTTTTGAGCAATACAGAACGGGAATTCTTCCTGTCTGGTGGGAATCTTGTCCATAATGGCATTGATAGTTACAGGACTAACGGCAGGCACAGCTGTGGCCTGAAAGCTTGAACAGCCCTCTATGGGGCAGTCATTATTTTGAGCATAAAAAACTGTGTTAAACTTCTGCGTGGTATAACAAGACCAGTAAAGAAAGTGTATAGTTCACCCACATCAAGCGGTGCTAAATTGGAATATGGTGTGTAGGTTGCAAGGATGGGCCATATAGCCCCGTCATTGCAGAATGGGACCCAACCTGATGTTGCATAATTGATGTAGGGTAAATACAGTGGACAACCCAATCTACCCTTGAGGGCTCGGGCAAAATTCGAATAAACAGGTAAGTAGGTGCCTTCAAGGGATTTATTTAGTAGTGAATTTGTGTAATTGCACCAATGAATGAAAAGTAGGTTGATTTAATTCCTACAATGATTATTGCTTAACTCGTTTTATATTCATAAAAAATGTAACTAGAAACGAATTATAGATAATGCGAATGTATCACCACATATCTACATCAGTACAGTGAATGAATAAAGAGGAGGAAAAAAAGGAAATTAAGTCTGGTGTATACGTAAAAATCAATTTTATATTTAAAATACAAAAAGGGTACTTTAAATGACAATGGGTATTCATACAAAGGAAGGAAATGATTCAATTATTTATGCCTTCACTTTCAAAATTGTCAAACACTATTCCGCCAAAGTTGAAGAATTTTTCGATGGAAAACAGTGTAATAGTCGACGTTTTGGTCTCTTAATTTTCTTTAACAAGACCTTCCTCAGGACAATGTTATTTTAAAAGGTTGACCCCTAATGAAACAAAAAACATTCTCTTAGTAACCAAGTAATATACACACTTAAATCAGTCAATCATTCCTCCAAAAAAAATATTTACATATTATCTTCATATTTACAGTTGTAACGGTATTTCGTTAAATGTTACTTCTATATTTTTGTATCAAATCAAAATCATACTTTAAGAGAACCAGACTTGCTTTTCTGATTCTGAGAACCAGATTTACTTTTCAGAATCATGCTTCATAAAATACGACAAAGCTATCGTCTACAGTTAATGTTCATTAACCTTTAGGCTCAAGAAGTGTCCTTTGTTTTAATTATGGTCACACAACTACTGAATGTTCGCATTATTTTTTGATAGAGTTCTTTATCATCACTGATCAAAGATTGATGTCGTCTTTTGCGTTTAGTTCTTAATGTTCATAAAGAAGTAATCAAAGAGTTGCCCTTTGGAAGTTTGCTAAATTAATTATGCAATCAATTACATCCTTAACGCAAAATGTACCTTTGTATCTTGATTCTGAGCCAAATCAATCTGTTGAGCCGATGACTTCAATAAATCCAAAAGTATTGTGATATGAGTCTGAAATTAGAATGTGCGAACACCATTGTGTCATTCTATAGGATATTTTAAAACGGCGATTTATTCTCATTGTCTTGATACAAGTATTTTTTATTATCTAGTGTATCTCGTCTGTATAACAAGAATTAAGTTTATTTACAAAAAGATTGCCTATTTGCTGTGGTTGTTATTTTCATAAAGACATATAATTAAACAAAAGGTAGCGGGCTTCTTCCTATTGTCAAATAAAATGAATATTGAGAAAAGGCATCAAATGTTCGCATATAAATCATTGAAATTATTAGATCATTGGATTCTGATACAAACGCGTTGTATTTCTTGAACGCATACCTCAAGGTGCTCTTGTAAATCCTATATATAGAATCATTATCAGAGTTAGACATCAACTATTTGTATCTGGATCAGTAGTACGTTTGAATGGTTAGAGTTATTTGAATACTCAGATCTTGTACAAAAACGTTCTGTTTCTTAAAAAGCATACCTTAAAGGACTTTTGTGAGTCTTAAAGCAGTAGGCATTACTTCATTACTTCGCAGTCAGGTAGTCGGAAGTTTAAACAATTGTGTAGACACCCACGACTTAATCTAAAATGTAAGAGATTTAAGGTCGATGTAGATTAATTATCACAGGTTAAGGGATCACTAGTTTAACTTGTAGCGCCTACCTGAAGATGCTCTTATAAATCCTATATAAAGATTCATTATCAGAGTTAGTAATCAACTATTTGTATCTAGACCAGTAGTATGTTTGAATAGTTCGAGTTATTTGAATACTCGGATCTTGTACAAAAACGTTCCGTTTCTTAAAAAGCATACCTTAAAGGACTTTTGCGAGTCTTAAAGCAGTCAGCATTACTTCATTACTTCGCAGTCAGGGAGTCGAAAGTTTAAAAAGTTGTGTAGACACCCACGACTTAATCTAAAATGTAAGAGATTTAAGGTCGATGTAGGTTAATTATCAAAAGTTAAGAATCACTAGTCTAGCTTGTAAGATGCTAGAAACATACCTGTGGTCTATAATCAGCGATTGTATTTCAAGCAGACATCCGTGCGGTAAAGCAACCGTTACATTTGTATCGCGTGGCCATTTATAGTGTTTGGAAAGTGAAGGGGGACTTGAAGTAACATCATTGACTCGAAAGATGTTACATGGCGGCCATTTTTGAGTGGAGTGTTTGTAAATTTCAGTTAGTGCAAACGTAATATAACATTATGTTCTCTAGTGGCCTTTGATGCGAGCATTATTGATATTAATTGGTTAGTCAGCTTGAAGTAGTTTATAATGCTGAACAATTCAACAGGGGCTTCCTATTTAAGAAATTATGTTATTGATGGTTTCCAGTTGTATAAACTGAAGATACCACTTAGCTGGATGTTCTATTATTTTGAATGCATAATCTTAAAACTTTTAGTCTTTGAGCATGAAGGACTGCCTATACAAATCTAAAGGTACAGACCCATATTTTAAATCTCACAAATCACCTGGTTATTTACGGTGAACAATGATTACATACAATAATATTAGCAAGAATACATTTCGTAAACTGTTCACTTTTAGTCTTTGAGCATGTAGAACTGCCTATACAAATCTAAAGGTACAGGCCCATATTTTAGATCTCACAAAACACCTAGTTATTCACGGTGAACAATGATTCCATACAATGATATTAACAGAAATACTTTTCGTAACCTGTCAACTATTCAAAGTTACATAAAAAAGTCGATTTTGCACACAATGAATGAATCACAATTTTTATACATATGGGAAAAAAAAAAAAAAAATTACTCACGATGATGATCAAGAATAGAGCCATCTCATTATTAAAATGAGCAAGATGACTGAATCGAATAGTAATAAACAAAAAAAGTGAGAGTCACTGTGTTTCTGAATGTGAATCATTTAAGGTTATTAAATGGTGTTAACATATTCAAGTTGACAAAGGTCAGAATGACATGTTAAATCAGACAAGCCAAAGTGTGCCATTCAGTTGCAGAATTTAGTCCTCGGTTGACTACATCAGTTAGACAAATAAGTCTACCCTCTTTCATGGTTAGTAAGTGGTCAACGTTGTTCTGTCTTTTTGATGGTTTCACTACCTGTAAGACCCACCAACGCATTTCTTTATCCGTATGACCTTGTCTTTGGTAGTGTTCTACTAGAGGGACATTTTCTGTGCGACATCTTATTCGTGACTGATGTTGTAGAATTCTTTTTTTGACCGGTTGGACTGTTTTTCCAATATAGTGTAAATTGCAGGGACATTGTATACAGTAGACAACATTCGGCGTGTTGCAATTCGAGAAGGCCTTGAGGGTAATATTAGTGCCATTGATCATACAGGTTTTGGTAGTTTGTGTTGTGTTGCATGCCAAACACATATTGCACTTGTAATGGCCGATAATAGGTAACAATTGTCTCATGTTGTCAATTGTGTCTTTGTGGGTGTCATCATAGGCTCTTACTAATCTATCCTGTAGGTTAGTGCCCCTTTTAAAGGCAAATAAGGGTTTTTCTGTAAAGACCGGTAAATTTTTCAAAAGTTTCCAATGTCTATTTACGATTTTCTTAATGACATTTGCATGAGTTCCAAATGTAGACACACATACTATTTGTGAGATTTTTGGGCGATCCTTAACTGTTAGTAAAGCATCCCTATCATTGAACCATGCACGTTTCATGGATCTTTTGAGTAATTTGGATGGATATCCTCGGGCCATAAGTTTCTCTTTTAATTTCTTTGCCTCTAGGAAATAGTCATCTTTGAAGGTGCAATTCCTGCGTAAACGCAGGAATTGTCCAAACGGCAATCCATCTTTAAGCGCTTGGGGATGATGGCTTTGATATTTTAAGAGAGTATTTCTTGAGGTAGGTTTCGTGTATAAGGATGTGTACAGATGGTTAGACTTGTCATTTTTGATCGTAATATCTAGGAAGTTCATTTCACATCTATCATATTCCATAGTAAATTGTAAATGTGGACTTCTAGTGTTCAGCCACATATGGAAGATTTGGAGTTCTTGTTGTGTGCCGTGCCAAACTAGAAACACATCGTCAATATATGTAAGCCAATTTTTTATATTGGTTAGAAAAGGATTAGTTGGATGTGTAATGTGTTCATTCTCAAATGTTGATACATAGATATTCGCGATATCTGGGGCATAAACCGCACCCATCGCTACTCCTTTTTGTTGCTGATAGAAAGTGTTTTGAAACAAAAAGAAGTTTTCGCATAAAGAAATGCGTACACATTCGAGTATAAAATTTGTTGGTACTCAATGTGGTCTTGCTCTTGTATCCAAAAGATTTTCTAATATCTGTAAAACATCCTGTTGTGGTATGTTGGAGTACAAACTCTCTATATCCATAGAGACTAGAAATTCAGTTGTCGGATCAAATGAATAGTTTTCAACTATATTAATCACAGCCATTGTATCTCTTATGTAAGAGGGTTGATTAATGGCAAAAGGCCTGATGAAGAAATCTGCATATTGTGCCAGAGGTTTAAGAATGGAATTACAGCCAGCAACTATAGGGCGTCCAGGGGGGTTCAGGGGATCTTTATGCACCTTAGGGAGCATGTAGATAGCTGGTATAGTGGGACTTTTGTTAATTAAAAAGGCAGCTTCCTTTTCATTAAGCCATCCTCCATCTAGTCCCGACTGACTCAGGTTTGCAATCTCTTTCGTCAATCTATTCGTTGGATTGGTTGTCAATTTTTTATAATGTGATGTTATAGAAAGCTGTCTGAGAAGCTCTTTGTTGTATTTTTCTTTTTCCCATAGCACTTTGCCTCCACCCTTATCTGCTGGTTTTATCAATGCATTTGGGAGAGATTGAAGATTTTGAAGTGCTTTTTGTTTGTCCCTGGAGAAGGGCATTTTATTTTTAAAGAGATTTTCTATCTCTATAAGAATGGCGTTCTCAAATGTGATTATTTCTTTTCTGATCATTGAGTTAGTTGGGTAAAATGTTGATTTATTCCTTAGGCCTGTAAACCCAGAGGTGTTATTTGTGTTACTGTCTGAGAAAAAATCTTTTAATCTTACCATCCGGAAAAATTTATACAATTCAAGTTTAGTCTCAAAAAGATTATTTTTATAAGTGGGGACAAAACTAAGACCTGCTGCCAACACTGCAATCTCGTGTTCTGATAGAATGTGCGTTGACAGATTGAAGATCGGTATAGTTTGATCATTTTCTACCACTCGTAATATTGGTTGCGAGTCTGGCGGAACCCCGGTGTATATTGGTTCCGATACCATCCTCGTCTGGCTGACCGAGGTCTCCGAGGTGGACCCGTGCCTCGACGATCCTGTCCTAAAAAAGACGACTGTCGTGAGGTCGATGGTTGTTGGTCGTAGTGTCGATAAGTAGTGTCACTGGAGTGATCACTACCTGTGTCTGAATTTGTGTCAGAAAAGGTAATTCTTTTCTTCGTGATTTGATTAGATCCTTGAGGATTGTAAAAATCTTTATTCCAATAAGGATACGTTTTTTCTTTACTGTATCTTTTGATATCGTTTTGAAGTTTTTCTGTTTTTTTGTGAGCATTAAACTGTTCGAATTCCTTGATAGTTTGTTGTACCTTATCAAGAAGGAATTTTCCGTTAGTAATTGTGGAGTCCCCTAGTATTTTCTTTTCTAAGGTATCTATTTCTTTTGTTAGAGTTTTAAGTTGTCTTAAGGCAGTTTCAATACTTAAGACCATCCATGTGCGAGAGCATTTATTGGCTGAAAAACTAAAGCCTATTTTGAACTCCTCGTCATCTATGAAGATTATAGGCACATTACGAATTTGTAAACCCGTTGGGATGATGTTAGCATTTAAACAGTCTGTTAGAAATGTTGCATGTAGCTCTGTTCTTACTAATTTCTTTTTTAGACGTTCCAATTGGTTAAGATCTGATTCATATGGTGATTGAGTAGTAGGGCCCTTGTTACCCAACAATGAGGGACCTCCTGCGATTTTTAGAATATACTCATCAGTATATGATAAAGTCTCTGCTTCAGACATGAAAAGGATTATATTGTACTAACGTAACAAACAAGACAAAACAAACCACTTAAAAGTCCACAGTTGTCTGTTGTGGACCACTTTTAAGTGGTTTGTTTTGTCTTGTTTGTTACGTTAGTACAATATAATCCTTTTCATGTCTGAAGCAGAGATATTATCATATACTGATGAGTATATTCTAAAAATCGCAGGAGGTCCCTCATTGTTGGGTAACAAGGGCCCTACTACTCAATCACCATATGAATCAGATCTTAACCAATTGGAACGTCTAAAAAAGAAATTAGTAAGAACAGAGCTACATGCAAAATTTCTAACAGACTGTTTAAATGCTAACATCATCCCAACGGGTTTACAAATTCGTAATGTGCCTATAATCTTCATAGATGACGAGGAGTTCAAAATAGGCTTTAGTTTTTCAGCCAATAAATGCTCTCGCACATGGATGGTCTTAAGTATTGAAACTGCCTTAAGACAACTTAAAACTCTAACAAAAGAAATAGATACCTTAGAAAAGAAAATACTAGGGGACTCCACAATTACTAACGGAAAATTCCTTCTTGATAAGGTACAACAAACTATCAAGGAATTCGAACAGTTTAATGCTCACAAAAAAACAGAAAAACTTCAAAACGATATCAAAAGATACAGTAAAGAAAAAACGTATCCTTATTTGAATAAAGATTTTTACAATCCTCAAGGATCTAATCAAATCACGAAGAAAAGAATTACCTTTTCTGACACAAATTCAGACACAGGTAGTGATCACTCCAGTGACACTACTTATCGACACTACGACCAACAACCATCGACCTCACGACAGTCGTCTTTTTTAGGACAGGATCGTCGAGGCACGGGTCCACCTCGGAGACCTCGGTCAGCCAGACGAGGATTGTATCGGAACCAATATACACCGGGGTTCCGCCAGACTCGCAACCAATATTACGAGTGGTAGAAAATGATCAAACTATATCGATCTTCAATCTGTCAACGCACATTCTATCAGAACACGAGATTGCAGTGTTGGCAGCAGGTCTTAGTTTTGTCCCCACTTATAAAAATAATCTTTTTGAGACTAAACTTGAATTGTATAAATTTTTCCGGATGGTAAGATTAAAAGATTTTTTCTCAGACAGTAACACAAATAACACCTCTGGGTTTACAGGCCTAAGGAACAAATCAACATTCTACCCAACTAACTCAATGATCAGAAAAGAAATAATCACATTTGAGAACGCCATTCTTATAGAGATAGAAAATCTCTTTAAAAATAAAATGCCCTACAAATCCAACTTCTCCAGGGACAAACAAAAAGCACTTCAAAATCTTCAATCTCTCCCCAATGCATTGATAAAACCAGCAGATAAGGGTGGAGGCATAGTGCTATGGGAAAAAGAAAAATACAACAAAGAGCTTCTCAGACAGCTTTCTATAACATCACATTATAAAAAATTGACAACCAATCCAACGAATAGATTGACGAAAGAGATTGCAAACCCGAGTCAGTCGGGACTAGATGGAGGATGGCTTAATGAAAAGGAAGCTGCCTTTTTAATTAACAAAAGTCCCACTATACCAGCTATCTACATGCTCCCTAAGGTGCATAAAGATCCCCTGAACCCCCCTGGACGCCCTATAGTTGCTGGCTGTAATTCCATTCTTAAACCTCTGGCACAATATGCAGATTTCTTCATCAGGCCTTTTGCCATTAATCAACCCTCTTACATAAGAGATACAATGGCTGTGATTAATATAGTTGAAAACTATTCATTTGATCCGACAACTGAATTTCTAGTCTCTATGGATATAGAGAGTTTGTACACCAACATACCACAACAGGATGTTTTACAGATATTAGAAAATCTTTTGGATACAAGAGCAAGACCCCATCCAGTACCAACAAATTTTATACTCGAATGTGTACTCATTTCTTTATGCGAAAACTTCTTTTTGTTTCAAAACACTTTCTATCAGCAACAAAAAGGAGTAGCGATGGGTGCGGTTTATGCCCCAGATATCGCGAATATCTATGTATCAACATTTGAGAATGAACACATTACACATCCAACTAATCCTTTTCTAACCAATATAAAAAATTGGCTTCGATATATTGACGATGTGTTTCTAGTTTGGCACGGCACACAACAAGAACTCCAAACCTTCCATATGTGGCTGAACACTAGAAGTCCACATTTACAATTTACTATGGAATATGATAGATGTGAAATGAACTTCCTAGATATTACGATCAAAAATGACAAGTCTAACCATCTGTACACATCCTTATACACGAAACCTACCTCAAGAAATACTCTCTTAAAATATCAAAGCCATCATCCCCAAGCGCTTAAAGATGGATTGCCGTTTGGACAATTCCTGCGTTTACGCAGGAATTGCACCTTCAAAGATGACTATTTCCTAGAGGCAAAGAAATTAAAAGAGAAACTTATGGCCCGAGGATATCCATCCAAATTACTCAAAAGATCCATGAAACGTGCATGGTTCAATGATAGGGATGCTTTACTAACAGTTAAGGATCGCCCAAAAATCTCACGAATAGTATGTGTGTCTACATTTGGAACTCATGCAAATGTCATTAAGAAAATCGTAAATAGACATTGGAAACTTTTGACAAATTTACTGGTCTTTACAGAAAAACCCTTATTTGCCTTTAAAAGGGGCACTAACCTACAGGATAGATTAGTAAGAGCCTATGATGACACCCACAAAGACACAATTGACAACATGAGACAATTGTTACCTATTATCGGCCATTACAAGTGCAATATGTGTTTGGCATGCAACACAACACAAACTACCAAAACCTGTATGATCAATGGCACTAATATTACCCTCAAGGCCTTCTCGAATTGCAACACGCCGAATGTTGTCTACTGTATACAATGTCCCTGCAATTTACACTATATTGGAAAAACAGTCCAACCGGTCAAAAAAAGAATTCTACAACATCAGTCACGAAAAAGATGTCGCACAGAAAATGCCCCTCTAGTAGAACACTACCAAAGACAAGGTCATACGGATAAAGAAATGCGTTGGTGGGTCTTACAGGTAGTGAAACCATCAAAAAGACAGAACAACGTTGACCACTTACTAACCATGAAAGAGGGTAGACTTATTTGTCTAACTGATGTAGTCAACTGAGGACTAAATTCTGCAATTGAATGGCACACTTTGGCTTGTCTGATTTAACATGTCATTCTGACCTTTGTCAACTTGAATATGTTAACATCATTTAATAACCTTAAATGATTCACATTCAGAAACACAGTGACTCTCACTTTTTTTGTTTATTACTATTCGATTTAGTCATCTTGCTCATTTTAATAATGAGATGGCTCTATTCTTGATCATAATCGTGAGTAATTTTTTTTTTCCCATATGTATAAAAATTGTGATTCATTCATTGTGTGCAAAATCGACTTTTTTATGTAACTTTGAATAGTTGACAGGTTACGAAAAGTATTTCTGTTAATATCATTGTATGGAATCATTGTTCACCGTGAATAACTAGGTGTTTTGTGAGATCTAAAATATGGGCCTGTACCTTTAGATTTGTATAGGCAGTTCTACATGCTCAAAGACTAAAAGTGAACAGTTTACGAAATGTATTCTTGCTAATATTGTTGTATGTAATCATTGTTCACCGTAAATAACCAGGTGATTTGTGAGATTTAAAATATGGGTCTGTACCTTTAGATTTGTATAGGCAGTCCTTCATGCTCAAAGACTAAAAGTTTTAAGATTATGCATTCAAAATAATAGAACATCCAGCTAAGTGGTATCTTCAGTTTATACAACTGGAAACCATCAATAACATAATTTCTTAAATAGGAAGCCCCTGTTGAATTGTTCAGCATTATAAACTACTTCAAGCTGACTAACCAATTAATATCAATAATGCTCGCATCAAAGGCCACTAGAGAACATAATGTTATATTACGTTTGCACTAACTGAAATTTACAAACACTCCACTCAAAAATGGCCGCCATGTAACATCTTTCGAGTCAATGATGTTACTTCAAGTCCCCCTTCGCTTTCCAAACACTATAAATGGCCACGCGATACAAATGTAACGGTTGCTTTACCGCACGGATGTCTGCTTGAAATACAATCGCTGATTATAGACCACAGGTATGTTTCTAGCATCTTACAAGCTAGACTAGTGATTCTTAACTTTTGATAATTAATCTACATCGACCTTAAATCTCTTACATTTTAGATTAAGTCGTGGGTGTCTACACAACTTTTTAAACTTTCGACTCCCTGACTGCGAATTAATGAAGTAATGCTGACTGCTTTAAGACTCGCAAAAGTCCTTTAAGGTATGCTTTTTAAGAAACGGAACGTTTTTGTACAAGATCCGAGTATTCAAATAACTCGAACTATTCAAACATACTACTGGTCTAGATACAAATAGTTGATTACTAACTCTGATAATGAATCTTTATATATGATTTATAAGAGCATCTTCAGGTATGCGCTACAAGTTAAACTAGTGATCCCTTAACCTGTGATAATTAATCTACATCGACCTTAAATCTCTTACATTTTAGATTAAGTCGTGGGTGTCTACACAATTGTTTAAACTTCCGACTACCTGACTGCGAAGTAATGAAGTAATGCCTACTGCTTTAAGACTCTCAAAAGTCCTTTAAGGTATGCTTTTTAAGAAACAGAACGTTTTTGTACAAGATCTGAGTATTCAAATAACTCTAACCATTCAAACGTACTACTGATCCAGATACAAATAGTTGATGTCTAACTCTGATAATGATTCTAGATATAGGATTTACAAGAGCACCTTGAGGTATGCGTTCAAGAAATACAACGCGTTTGTATCAGAATCCAATGATCTAATAATTTCAATGATTTATATGCGAACATTTGATGCCTTTTCTCAATATTCATTTTATTTGACAATAGGAAGAAGCCCGCTACCTTTTGTTTAATTATATGTCTTTATGAAAATAACAACCAACGCAAATAGGCAATCTTTTTGTAAATAAACTTAATTCTTGTTATACAGACGAGATACACTAGATAATAAAAAATACTTGTATCAAGACAATGAGAATAAATCGCCGTTTTAAAATATCCTATAGAATGACACAATGGTGTTCGCACATTCTAATTTCAGACTCATATCACAATACTTTTGGATTTATTGAAGTCATCGGCTCAACAGATTGATTTGGCTCAGAATCAAGATACAAAGGTACATTTTGCGTTAAGGATGTAATTGATTGCATAATTAATATAGCAAACTTCCAAAGGGCAACTCTTTGATTACTTCTTTATGAACATTAAGAACTAAACGCAAAAGACGACATCAATCTTTGATCAGTGATGATAAAGAACTCTATCAAAAAATAATGCGAACATTCAGTAGTTGTGTGACCATAATTAAAACAAAGGACACTTCTTGAGCCTAAAGGTTAATGAACATTAACTGTAGACGATAGCTTCGTCGTATTTTATGAAGCATGATTCTGAAAAGTAAATCTGGTTCTCAGAATCAGAAAAGCAAGTCTGGTTCTCTTAAAGTATGATTTTGATTTGATACAAAAATATAGAAGTAACATTTAACGAAATACCGTTACAACTGTAAATATGAAGATAATATGTAAATATTTTTTTTTTTTGGAGGAATGATTGACTGATTTAAGTGTGTATATTACTTGGTTACTAAGAGAATGTTTTTTGTTTCATTAGGGGTCAACCTTTTAAAATAACAATGTCCTGAGGAAGGTCTTGTTAAAGAAAATTTAGAGACCGAAACGTCGACTATTACACTGTTTTCCATCGAAAAATTCTTCAACTTTGGCGAAATAGTGTTTGACAATTTTGAAAGTGAAGGCATAAATAATTGAATCATTTCCTTCCTTTGTATGAATACCCATTGTCATTTAAAGTACCCTTTTTGTATTTTAAATATAAAATTGATTTTTACGTATACACCAGACTTAATTTCCTTTTTTTCCTCCTCTTTATTCAGTCACTGTACTGATGTAGATATGTGGTGATACATTCGCATTATCTATAATTCGTTTCTAGTTACATTTTTTATGAATATAAAACGAGTTAAGCAATAATCATTGTAGGAATTAAATCAACCTACTTTTCATTCATTGGTGCAATTACACAAATTCACTACTAAATAAATCCCTTGAAGGCATAATTGATGTGGCATGGCACCTTAGAACCAATTTGCTGGAAAAGTGACACATGAGTAAAATACTTAAGTTCTATAAGCTTTCTGAGCATCAATTATGAAAGTGACATCTCCACTACCATTTTGTAGCCCATGTAATGTTATAACAGCAGATCTGCAATTAGCTGGAAGATTAATTACATTCACCATTGTAGTGAATGTAATTCAGAGAGGGAAAAACCATAGTGGGGTATCCTTGTCAAAGTTCAAGCTTGAACAACCTGCAGACAAAAATAGGTGCTCCCTATAATGCTGAGGAGGATTTGTCCCTAACACCACTGACGTCTCCATTTAAAGGTTAATAGGGTACGTTGGGCTCACATAAGAATTACTCAGGAGATCTGTTAAATAAGTACCTTACCTAAGAACGTTGGTGGTGCCATGTTACATGGTTCCCACTAGAGAAGGTGGGACTGTGTATTAGGATGACAGAACTTTAGAATACAGTAACTAAGTACATGTGCACCACCAGAGAATGTTGGCCCAATTCCCAGCTAGCTCACAGTGTCTCACCCGAACCTCTAACCTTCTTGGGGGGCAGGTGATTTTGGCAACCTCAAACATGACACTCTGATCTCCAAGGGAATTGTGGAAACAGATCTTACCCCCTTTGTTGTTTACTTAGACATGACAATTGTAAACAGAAGAAAGATACAAATAACGTTTTCAATACATTTTATTGAAATATTGTAATCTTGCATAGAAAGAATGAGCTGCGGATTTTAAGAAGAGAACACAAACCAATGCAACCAGAATTATGAACATGGTGAACAAAATAAACAGTCCAACCATAGCAGTCTGATTTCTCTATATATCTCTATCTATCACTACCCCTACTCAAGAGCATACTGGGTGCACCTTCTGCCCGACCTCTTAGGTTAGCCCGAGCCTGCATACCCGAATAAATGGACCAGGGAATTGGCCTGAAGTGGAATTGGCAATCCCTTTTTGCCAGATGGAGGATCAGCATCGACAAAGCTGCATATCAAACACAGCATTCATTCCAAGACCATTGTGACCAGAGAGATCCTCTCTGACCTCTGAAGGCCAGTATGTCATTTATTTAATAAATTACACTTTGTTAGGGGTACAGCTCTGTTGCAATGATGTGCCTAGATGTTAGAAGCTGTCTCCGAACAGGCAATGCAAGCACTAGGCTATCTTGTTCTGTGTTCCTAGCCTTGAACAGAGTGTACATATTATGTCGAAGGAAAGGCTTTCTAAAAACAAGCAGCATGTACAGTGTCTTATAAAATTAATACTGTGCAAGCATAAACTTATAAAATAACATTTGCTAAAAATGAGGTCAGCCTAAAGCAAAGTGGGCCCAAGAAGGCCTCACAACATTAGTTCTCCTTGGGAGCTAAATAAGTATCCCAACAAATGTATGTAAGCATGCATGACTTTGTGAATGTTATGTGTTTTTAAATATCACTTCACTTATTGTGAATCACTATTTGATTATGAAAAAATATTGTTACAATGTGGTTCTGGTCCTGACGAAGGCCTATTGACCCATTGAGGCTAATTCTTCATCCATGACATGCATACCAAGGATGCTAGGGTTGTAGATAACTCAAAGCTTTGACTTCAGTGTAGGCTAGTACCATTGCTGTTAACTTTATCAGGGTAACCCACAATAAAACAAGCCATGCAAGTTATACCCTAGGACATTTTTAAATAGCCTAATCCCTACAGTATGTAGGAGCTCCCTAAAACATGGTTAAGCCGACTCAGATGTACCACCACTCTAAGTGAGGGTCACAATGATGAACCACGCCACTAACAAATAAGGGGTGAGGGACCCTTTACAATTCAAAAATGGTTCTTCCTTCTTCAAGCTGGGTTTTTTGAATAGGAAGAGATCATTTCCTGACATTTCTAAAAAACAAGGGGATCACTTCTCCATTGCATTGCAGGGAGCTGCTCCCCCTAAAAAAACAAATCCCTTATTTCTAGTGAGGTGGTATTGTTCCTTTTCTAGTGATGCCTCTCCCTCAGAGATTGGTGTAGTCTGCTTTCAATTTGTTTGCTGTGACATCTGTGTGCTGTGGGCGCTGTTTGTCAAAGCAAACAAGAAATTAAGAAACAAGAGATTCACAGGAAGTACTTCTCTTGCGTCCTGACTTTCTTTCTTCAAAAGAAAATGCTTTTGGTGCTTGCACCAGAAGCATTTACTAGTTTAATTCCTTGGACGAGCTGTTTCAACATTCAAAATGCGGAGGTAATGCAGTGGAGGTCAATGCGTCAATCACAACTTTAGAGCAGTTAAAAAGAGCTCGGAGAGGTAATGAAGAAGGTGCTCTGTCAGGGCCTTATAATATTTTAATTTGTCCTGGGTCTATGCTGCCTTTTTAATGAGCACATCCTCACCCTGACCTTTAGAAGGGAGGGGATAGACCTGTCAAGAAATGTTGTAAATCATACAAATCGCTGCTTAAAATTCCTCAAACATTGTGTGCACTAACTATAGTGCTGGACCTGTGAGCATATCTGTGGCACGCTTGCCATTGCAACAAGGGCCAGAGACTGCTATCTACCTGTTGCAGGAGTAATCAAACAAAGAATTTGATCAGAAAGATCCCAAAGATGGCTGATAGAAGGATGTCCGGCCGAAGGCGCATGCTGCTGTCTGTGCAGGCTACATCAGTGGTTACGGTTGTCCCTTGAGATGATACTGAGTTGCTTCGCATATCACAGAAACTTGGAGTCGCACAGCCACGTACAGCAACATTGGCGGTCTGAGAGCCTGCAGAGAGAGAAAATAGAAGGAGGTGTTAGAAATGGGGTCTCTAGTTGGCAGAGGTATGCACCCTGTCCACATAGGGACCACCACTCTAGTCAGGGTAAGTCAGATGCACACCCTAATTTAACCTGTGCGCACCCCCTGGTAGCTTGGCACAGAGCATTCAAGCTTAACTTAAGAGGCAATGTGTAAAGTATTTGTGCACATATTTATTATAATAATTCAATGAAAACACAACAAAAAGACTCTGCACCAGTTTAGAGGAATATAGACTATTTATCTGATTAAAACAAGATCAAAACAAAAAGATCCAGTCAGTAGAAGCTGAGATATGATGTTTTAAAGATTAGGAGTCAAATCAAATCAAATAAACTTTATTCGATTTTTGCATTAAAAATCATAGAAGTCGCATATTAAAAACTGACAGAAGGAAGTTTAAAAAAAAATACACACAGTAATTACATCTTTACAAACCACTTGAAACTTACAATCTCCTCTTCAGTTAAGTCTTTACATTTTATAACAAGAGTTCTATACATTAGTCAGACTCATGGTGGATTTCCCATATTATACTTTTCCTTTTTTTCAGTATGGACTTCAGGAATCCAGTCATAACACCCACCCAATAAACATTTTCTAACATTTGTAAATATAGGAAGTCAGGACGGCATTGCCTCCAGCCCCTCTCTTCAGCAATGGCAAAATCCATCTAGATCTTTCCGATCTATAAAATGTACAAAATAAAATCACATGTATTGTCATCTGTAAAGACATTTCATCGCAAGGACACCGACAGAGGTCTCTGGTCCAACCGTTTAATGTAGGGAAGCTGACTAATCAATGGAAGCTATCAAATCTGAATCTTGTAAGAACATACCTGCCATGTCCTCCTATACGCCAGTCCAAGTATGGTTGAATAGTGGGGGATACAAGAGTTAACTGATGTGGGATAACAGTGCTTTTCTTCATTTCTGAAGCCGCTCTTAGGGACTCTAAATGTGACTGTCAAAGAACTTTAAAATCCTTCCTAGAGATTGTACTCAATATTTCGGAGTTACTATAAAAATCAGGTTTACCCACGTCTATTAAAAATCCTCTAATATAATTCAACTAAGTGATCTTATTTGAGTGGGATAAACTCATGGCATCTCCAATAATATCTCTGTTAAACTCTGTACTATTAGACGTCCAAACTATGCCATAGTAACAGAGGCTGCATCTTAATCACATCAGAGATATATGGAATCCCCAGCTCATTGTGGCAATTATAAACGGAAGAGCTCTGCGGTACTGCTAATAAAAACCTTAAAAACATATTTTCCTCTTTTTGTATTATGGTTACATCCTGGTATCCCCAGACTCCTGCCCCGTACATAGCTATACTCAAGCATTTTGCTTGGTAAATTTTAAGAAGTATCCCCGGGGGTCTTTTGCCCAATTTATTAGAAAAATTCATCAATGCCCCGATTGACCTTTTGAAAAGAAGAGTTCTGCTCTTAACCGCCGGGTTCCATGTTAGTTGCATCTATCTTATCATTCCCTAGGGGCAAACTTTTGCATTTATTTCTCCCCTTCCCACATGTCATCACATAGGTCTTCTTGACATTGAGTTTTAGGCCCCGACTATCCATAAAATCAATAGATGTTCTAAGGGCACTCTGGAGGCTCAACTGGGTCCTGGCCATGAGCACTGCGTCGTCCGCGTAGAGGAGCGACACTATAGGCTTGTTGTGGTAATAAGGAGGGTCTTTAGTCCTGGCCGTTAGCTCTTCTTCTAAAGCGTTGGTGTATAAAGAGAAGAGAAATGGAGCCAAGGCGCACCCCTGCCTCACACCCTTCTCCACAGCAAACAATGCAGTGCATTCACCCCCCACTCCACATCTCACCTTTGCTGAGGCCCCGGTGTACAATTGCCTCAAGAACTGGAATAAAATTGGGTCAACTTTTAGGTCCCGCAAAATATACCAAAGTCTATTGTGGTTAACGCAATCAACAGCGGCCATAAGGTCCACAAACGCAATTTCCCTTCTTTAGCTTGGGTATATTTCCCTGTTAACATTATAAAATTCAACACCTTCTCGATAGTCCCTAGCCCTTGTCTAAAACCATACTGTACTTTACATAGAATGATATTATCCTCGGCCCATGTTTGTAATCTGTTCAAAACTATTCTCCCCACTACCTTAACCAAAGAGTCCAAGAGAGAAATCTGTCGGTAACACGAGGGGTTATCCCGTTCCCCCTTTTTAAAAATTGGGATGATCACAGATTCAGACCACGTCTTAATAAATCCCTTCTCACAGCAGGCCTTCAATACCTGAGTCAGCAAAGGGGACCAGAGTGCAGGTATGTTTTTAAATAAGTCTATTGGCACGCCATCTGGCCCGGGAGCTACCACCTTTGCTTGCATTAATTGCTGCCGTAACTTCATCTAAAGTGACATTCAGACCTATAGGCACAAAGCTTTCCGCTCCTCCTTGCTCCCGAGAATCAACATCAGTTATAAATTCTTCAGCCCCCCTAGCACTATATACGCTTGAAAATAATTTAATCCAAGAATCTATAGCAACTTCAATCTTGGCTCCAACATTGTTTGAGAAAAAAGTGGCATTTACTGCCAGCCAGAATAAAGTGCAATACCTTTCTTCTGAGGCCTCATAGAGTAGATCCCAAGCCTGATCTTTTAAATCTTTTTTTCTGTGTTTTCTAACCAGGTTGTAATTCTTCCTACATGTTCTAATTTCTTCCTGGTTTCTCTCAGTTTTATGGAGGTCAACCTTCAGTCGATTAGGAGTCAATAGTGCTAAAAGGTTACTTGAGGTGGTGAGGTACAGGTGCAAATCCAAAGTTCAGGCCAACAGCAATGGAGGGCAGGTAGGCTACAGGACCCAGACAGGTCTCACTGAAGAAATACCTTGGATCGAGCAAGTGTTGACATCTGGAAATGCACATTGAGGACCCTGCATCATCGTCGAGCTCTGTTAAACTGCAGGTGCTGCGTCAAGCACTCACATATGGCCCAGCAGCACCAGGAGAGATGGAGAAGTCTTTTGTGCCTCATAGAATTCAGAAAAAAGGAGGAAAGTCAGTAAGTCCTTGGAGAACCTGAGTGCAGTAATGTAGAGAGCAGGTGCAGTCCTTCTCACTGCCAGGCAAGAAGCAGCAGGCAGCAGGCCAACACAGCAAAGCCAGTTAGCAAAGTGGCATTCCCTCCTGTAGCACAGCAATCACCAGTCAGCAGGCCAACACATCAATGCAGCTGGCAAAGTGGCAGTCGCTCCTACAGCACAGCAGCTCTTCTTCCTGGCAGAATGTCCTAGGTTCCAGTAGAGTTCACATTTGGTGGTATCAAGGGTCCAGTACCTATATCCAAATGTGCCTTTGAAGTGGGGGAGATATTAAAGAGGCGTTTGAAGATCACAAGATCCCTGTCTTTCCTACCATGGCTCCAGACTCACTACTGGGGGTATGCAGCTCTTTGTTTGGGGACAGGCACAGCGCTATTCTGGTGTGTGGCACCCCTTTTCCCTTTGTGTGACTTTCTAGAGGGAATGCACAATGCCCAGTGTCACTCAACTCCGGCGTGTATTCGGAGACAAGCCGAGTCACTGAAGGGTTCAAATAAGACAATGCCAACTTTCTAAAAGTCACCACAAAAGGGGTTAGGCCCAAAGGACAGGGGTCAGGTAGGGCCGTAATAATTATCAAATGCAAGAAAGGGACCTGACTCCTTCACAACTTATGCTCTTACTTTAGAGCAACAATCAAACAATTTCCTTTTCTGTTTGAATGTTTTTTTTTATTTAACCATTCCTTTTTAAATTATTTTCATGTATTTTAAGGGGATTTCAAATGCAACGAAAAGGAAACACCAATTTTCAAATCATATCAACAGATAATACATTTAAACAATTCACGAAAGACATTCATAGACAAACAATGAAATGCAACATCCTTATGTGCAATAATTCAAAAAGCAACCATTTTATATACACCAAATCAATTAACAAAAAAGGCAAATCTTGGAACTATCTAATGTTTCACACCAAAGAAATGCCTAACACAGGAACAAATTTATACGTGCAAGCTCGGGATAATTTTTCAGTCCATTTCCCTCAAACAATGGCATTTATTAATTCACAGTTCCTCCGTGCTTAAAGATGCCAACGTGTTTCGAGGCCCAGGCATGGGGTACTAGGACTCTATTCAGGGCTTCATTTCAATTGGTGTCAAGGTGTTCTGATGGGACATTTAGTTGTAACCATCAGTCAGTGTTCTCAAATTAATCGTGAGACAGATTCCAACCACAGTTTTAATAATAGCTCAACGCAGGGAGACTGCTCAGGCTAAAAGCGGGGGCCACACTTACTTTCTGTACCTCATGTCAGTTTCACTGCTCTTCCGATCAGCGGGTGTACATAGTGAATAACAGAGGGCTTTTCAAGTTAGAACTGTATTGCGCGCGCTCATGCGCAAGTATTCATGGGGATTGTAGTGCAAAACTCGCATCTAATCACAATGCGGTTCAGAACTACAACTTCTGACAGCCAAAAAGGGGCATTCTGGGATGTGTAGTTGTTAATACTTATTAGGTTTTAGTGAGTTCTGTGCAATTGTATTTCAATATAAGATAAGCTTCTTTCTGTAATAGGGCTGCATCAATGTCCATTAGACGTTTAGTTGTATCTAGGGCAGACAGCACTGTCCACTTGAAGTCCCTTTCACTATGGGATTTTTCAATAAATTGCTCAACCATAGGTTTTTTATTCTTGAAAGATGTTGCGTGATGCGTTGATTGATCTGTTGGTTTGTCTTGCCCATATAAAGTTTGGAACATGGGCAAAGCACAGCATAAACAACATTTTTAGTTTTACAATTAATGAACTCCGAATGTCGCCATTTGATTTGCATTGCATATAAATTCGGATCCTTCAATTGTAGAATCGCAAGCAGAGCAGTTTCCACATTTATGATGGCCCTCCGCCGGTTTAACTTGCCACTGGGTTCGTAAACTGCTTTTTGTTTGTGCAGGAAAAATGTCTGCCCCAACTATTTGCTGGCCAATACTCCAATTTTTCTTCATGGCAAACAATGGTTTCTGGAATGGGCAGTCCAAATTTTCTAACAGATGCCAATTCTTTAGAACAATTTGCCTGAATTTATTGGTGTCTGGCCCAAATGTTGCAATGCTGAACAATCTGTGCAAAGGTGATTTTACTTTCTTTTGCAAGAGTTCATTGCGGGGCGTGTTACAAGCTCTTTTTATTGCTTGTTTCAGCATTTTCTTGGGATATCCCCTCACAATCATTTGTTCGCGGAATGTGGCTGCATGCTGTTCATAATCTGTTTTTCTGGAGCAATTTCTTCGTATCCGTAACAGCTGACCATATGGAAGATTTTTTTCCGACTCCAGGGATGAGCACTTTTGTGATGTAAGATGGTATTCTTGTCAGTCGTTTTGCGGTGCAGTGAAGTTGTCAACCTTTTATCATATGGGGAATCCTCCACATCAAGGAATGTCAAGCTGGTGTTACTCATGTTCAGACTGAATTTTATATCCTCGTGGCGCGTGTTGAGCCAACCGTAGAAGATTTCCAATTCCTCTTTTGTACCCCGCCAAAGGCACCAAATGTCGTCGATATATCACAGCCACTGCAAATATTTTTCTTTGAATGGACTGTTGTTAAAAATGAGTATTTCTTCATACTTGGCCATATAGAGGACCACCATTTCTGGAGCAAAGGGACAACCCGTGGCAGTCCCTTTCACCTGGATGTAGAACAAGTCTTCAAACTTGAAGTCGTTTTTCTTCAGCGCTACCTCGGCTAGTTGTAAAATGAATGTCGTCAGCACCCTATGTGGACGTGGTCTATCTTCCAGATAGCATTCAATCACGTGTAACGCTTCATCCTGCGGTATCTGTGTATACAGGGAGGTTACATCAAAAGAAACCATCCATTGTTGTCGGTCGTCAAACTCTAGGCCTTCCACTTTGGTGATGAAATCGGTGGTATCTCTCAAGTATGACGGCACATCTTTCAAGTACAGCTTCAAGAAAAAAATCAACCTATTTTGAAATTGGCTCCAGCAAGGAATCAGTGCCCGAGACTATTGGTCTCCATGGGGGGGCATTGAGCCTCTTATGAATTTTTGGCAAAAAATAAATTACGGGAATCCTTGGAAATTTTTTGGAAGGATAATCAAACTCCATCGAGTCCAGCCTTCAGTATTCCAGTTATGAGTTCTTGTGTTGATCTTGTAGGGTCTTCCCTAACTTGGCGGTACCATTCTTGATTGTACACCTGGTTCCTACCTTCTGTTAAATACATCTCTCTAGGCCAAAAGAATTTGGGGCCTATGAACATGTGATTTTGTCCTATATTAGCCAATTGGAGAAGAAGAAATATTTTCTTAAACATAATTGTAAAACAACAGACGGCCATTAATGATCTTAAGAAGGATACGACTGTTGTCATCAAGCAAGCACCACGCCATCCCAGTTTAGATCCAGCCACATCCAAATTAGTCTTGACCCTGCTCCCATGGGAACAGTCCAGCCCGAACTGCCAGGCTAAGTCCTCCATTGACCAGCAACAATCATCCTGGAACCGATTTGGGGTTATCACACCCTCATCAGCCAGGCTAGCTTGAATCGAGTGGCACAGTGAGCACGGGACCCACATCTGGGCATACCCATTCCACTTAGGGTGGTAAAAGCCAAACAAACAGATGATGGATGGAATGCTGAACAATGGAAACATTCACCCTCAGTTGCAGATCTGGCTTCAATCCATTGTTTTTTTTGCTCACCACGCCACCCCAGTTTGGACCAAGCCATATGCAAATCAGTCTTGACCCTGCTCCCCATGGGAACAGTCCAGCCTGGACTGCCAGGCCAGGTTCTCCCAGTACAGAAAACAAGCAACTTGGCACCGGTTTCGGGGTATCACCCCTCATCAGCCAAGCTGGCCTGAATCCAGTGGTGCAGTGATCACAGGACCCACATCTGGGCATACCTGTATCACTTAGGGTGACAAAAGCAAAAAGAACAAATGATGGATGATATGCTGAACAATGCAAACATCTATCCCCAGTTGTAGATTTGGGTTTAATCCAATGTTTTTTGCCCACCATGACACACTAGTTTGGACCCAGCCATATGCAAATCAGTCTTGACCCTGCTCCACATGGAGCAGTCCAGGCCGAACTGCCAGGCCAGGTCCTTCCTGGACTGGAAACAACCATCCTGAGGCCGGTTTAGGAATATCACCCCTCATCAGCCAAGCTAGCTTGAATCCAGAGCACAGTGAGCACAGGGCCCACGTCTGGGCATACCCATAGCCACTTAGGGTGAAAAAAGCAAAAAGAACAAATGATGGACGGAATGCTGAACAATGTCCCACACAAATGACAATCTTAATATCACAATGGGATACAATGCACATTTGGTGCCTTATGTTTCATGAAGGGTGGATGCAACCAGACCATGAGCCTGGTAAACCTATTAGAATGTGGGTGCTATGAGCAGTGCCACAGCAGTGAATTTAAAATAGAAAATTACAACCAACTTAAAACAGGAGGCACTATACATTGTAGTGGTATGTGCATGTGGGGAGAAATGATCAACAAACAGCCATGCACACTGGAGAAGGACACTTCCTGGTCTTCCCTAATGCTCCCCCGGGCCAACCAATAGGAACTACTTAGGCAACCTCAACCTCAGGACCATCAAAAGTCCTAAAGCTGCTGACAGGTCTGCATTACTAACACATTGGGACATATTTACAAGTCCCTAGTGCCACTGGAGCATCACTTTTTTTGATGCTCAGGTGCCTTTCGATGCAAGCCCATATGTACAAGGGTGGACTTAGCCACTTTCTGTGGCTGAACACAGCTTTGCAAATATGGCTATCTGCATAGCAGTTTTTTGCAGCAATGGGGCGTACAATTGGTGTTGCTTTGGGCGTGCCCAGCAACACCCATGGCTTTTTGACACTGCTGCGAATTTACAAGGCACTGTACACATTAGGCCGAGCCAAAAACTAACTCCTTTCAAAAGGAGATGTTAATGTGGTGCAATGAAGAGAAATACATTGGTGCAAGCGTGCCTGCATTGTTACTATGGAGCATCCATGTGTTTTCAATATGATGCAGCTCGGCACAGCAAAATTGCTTGCAACACCGCGATGCACCAGTTTCATGTGAATAAGCCCCATTGTTTTGTATAAACATATCATCAGAATGGGGCATGATATTACACACCCATTACCCTGCCACGTCCTGAAACAGATGAAGAATGTCGTGGCATGCCCAGTTGTTTGAACCATCACATTTCCCGCAGATGTAAACTGCTTAATCTATTCCATTGGTTCTTTCCCCTCGGCTATCAGAGCCTTAAACTCCCGCCGCATCCAACAGGTGCCACTTACGGACAGGTAGAAGATACTGACACCAACGAAAATAAACATATTATATATCAAAAGCGTATCTGACCTATGATGCAGATTTGCACTTCAACATGTATGTGTAGAATACCCAGGAGAAATACATGACTATAATTCGCTTAAATATCTGTCTACAGGCACCAGGAATTACTCGACCATCAACACAGAGCATGATCCCCTCAAATGTTAGTAAAATATGGTTAAATTAGGTTTATCTACGAGTACCAGTAGAACAGCATCAGTATCCACAACAAGAGAATGGCGATATACCACCTGAGTATGCAGACCGCAAGCAACAACCTATCTGCAACAGCTACACGTTTATTTACTTGTCAAGTAAAAGCCTTTTTTACAGAGATTAATCAAATGAGTACTGGACAGTAATTAAACCCTGTAAATTAATTATTAGTCATGGGCATTAATAGTATGATTAAATACAATCCCTGGCATGCATATTATACATCATTACAGTATAGGTGCATGCAACTAACGTCTCATCTTGAGGTAGTGCAGAACCAACCTAGAATCATCTTCAGAAAACTGTTTCTAAACATTAAAAACAGCAATAAAAAAAAAACTGGCACATTTTTTAAATACACATTGTGGTACTCAAGCATGCCATGTCGCATGTTAGGATAAAAACATTGGGGTATATTCACAAAGAAATGTCGTGGCGCTGCAGCAGATTTTGCATTGCTGCGCAGCATCATTTAAAAAACACAGGAATGCATAGTCACAAGAATATGATGCACCCCTGTGCTTTCCCTTGCCCTGGAGCTATGTGTGCTGCTTTGTGCAGCACACATTGAAGTTGCAAATCGTCATTTTTTAATTATTGCTTATGTGCATTTCTCCTCATTTTGCCATGTTGAGACCACGTTTTCCCTGGTCTTAATTTTGGCACTGCCTCCTATTTAGGCCACCCTTTTAAATAGTGTGCAGCATCAAAATCAATGGGTGTTGCTGCGAAACTCCCACCGTAACACCCATTGCCTACCCCTTTCACGCTAAGTGACATTCCTGTAGCGATAGGGGCTTGTAAATATACCCCTGGCTCTAAAAGAAAATTTAGTTAATTTCCACCAAAAATGAAAACGACCTTCAACATTAGAATTAGCACTTGAGTAAAAGTCACGTCAAAGAACAGAGAGGCTCACCAGAGGTTGCTGTGACAGAATAACGAGTGCACTTTGTCTCCGCTCCAGTACACGTCATGGTTTCCAAAGTATAACAGGAAGCGGAAGATGCATCTATGCAGGACCGGCAGATGACACCGTTCTTTGTACCACCGGGTGATGGCACTGAAACAAAAGGAAATATTGTATTTGTAAAGTGCATGGGCTCTGGATTTTGTACCTCTGAGAAGGCGTAGAAGGAACGAACTGGAGGACTGCCTCTTTCAAAGATGGCTGATGCTAACAACTTGAGGAAGTGTTGATGTTCAAAGGGATACATGGAGTTTTGAAGACATGTTTAAGAGCTGGGAAATCAAGGTTTAAAGAATGGTATTAAGAGGATGCAATGCAGAGATTTATGGTTTAAATCTTTTTATTGAATCAGCTGCCAGTATAGCTCATGTGATATGCAAAAAAAGGCTCAGTATGTGGGTTACGCAGAACCCAGAGGTAAACATTTAGTGCCAACAATATCAAGGAAAGTTAATCATAGAATTAACAGTAATACACCCGCCCCCTCCCAGGATCCCCCCCTTCCCCGTCCACCATATGTTGGGTATCGTGTTGCAATGTGAGGTATCGCTGTTATGGCGGATCCTGCCGGGTAATCGTATCTAATGAAGTAAGTCTTAGCAGGCGGAGGTATCTGGGGCATGCTACTTGCCGAAATTCTTGGGCTAGGAGAGTCAAGAATGGCTGCCAGAGCTCGCTAACGTGAGTGAGATCTTCTCCATCCCTAGTATGTGCCACAGCCGCTGAAGCCAACCTGTGTGTGTGGGGATCCGAGGGCTCCTCCAATGTAGCAATATATTTTGTGTGGCCGTACCCCATGCTATCGCAATCTGCCACCCTCCTCTAGATTTTAGGGAATATGTGAGGGGGTTTGGGGCGCCCAAGAGAACGTAAGCAGGAAGCCTGGAGAGTTCTGTGTCGAGGTGTTTGTCAATTTCATCTGGGATTTGATACCAGTATTGTTGCAGGTGCTCGAAGTCCCATAGGAGATGGACCAACGTTCCCTTTTTCCCACACCCTCTCCAACAGTCTGCACTGTGCTTGGGGTCCACCTGGTGTAGCCGTTCAGGAGTGTAATACCAGTAGGATGCTAGTTGGGTTAGTGTTTCTGTGAGGCCCATATGACTCGCAGTATGTCGCGCCCTATAGTATGCCCCTTCCCATTCTTTGCTACTGAGTTCGCGACCGAGGTCCCTCTTCCAGCATGCACGGCCTGCGTTATATGCGCGTGTGTATCGAGTGAGTAGCATTTTATATAGGTCAGAGAGCAGTTTCTTATTTGAGGACCATGTAACCAGCCACCATTCATAGGGGTTAGGTGTCTGTGCACCTGCGACCTGTTGTCCAGGTGAAGTGCCCAATGTCTTAACTGCAGATATCGCAGCCTTTCGGACTCGGGCAGGCTGTAATCGGATCCAAGCTGAGTGAAGGAGATGAAGCCTTCCACATCAAATAAATGGCACAGTGCACGGCACTCTGTGGCTCTCCATTGTTTAAAGGACATCTCGCCTATCCCTGGGCTGAAGTCGGGGTTGTTGAAAAGTGGTGTAAGGGGGAGGGGAAGGTAGTCAGTCTGTGTCTCCTGTTGGTCTGGTCCCATGTTGATAATGTGGTGCGTGTAATGTATGACGCATAAAGATTGGGTGGTCTCTGCAATTTCTTAAGGAAAGGGATCTTCAAAAGAGAGGTGCCCACCACTTCTTGGTCCTGGAATAGCCAGTGTTTCTCCGATTCAGTGAGGCCAGATGCCGCATTTGAGCGGCTTTGTAATAGAGTGTGATATCTGGAATCCCCAGGCCCCCTTCATTAGGTGGGAGAGTGCTAACAGTCCTCTTTATTCTTGGTTTGCGGCCTTGCCAAATGAAAAGGGAGAGCTCTGACTGTACCCGACGCTGCCAGCCAGCTGGAAGATGTAGAGGATTTTGGGAAGGATAGTCATTTTAATAGCTGCAATGCGCCCCAGCCAGGAAATAGGATAGTGTTTCCATTGCTGCAGGTCTGTGCGGATTTGAGTGTGTAGTTTGGCGTAATTTACTGGCACCCTGGCCTGTAGCGTAGGAGCCAAGTGAATTCCCAGGTATGGGACTGTCTCGTCAGACCACTGTATGGGGTGCCGACTTTGGAGACGTGTCTGCGCCCGTGGTGATAGCTATAGATTTAGGGCCGTGGATTTTGTGATATTTACTTTAAACCCGGAGGCCTTCATGAAAGCGTCCAGTTCACCAAGGAAAGCTCCTAGGGTGTCTCCGGGTCCGCTAGGGTGACTAGAACGTCATCTGTGTACATGCTGATAGTTTGTACGTCACCCCCAAAATGAATGCCCGTGATTTGTGGGTGCCCTCGGACTCGCTGTGCCAACGGCTCCATGTATAAGGCAATATCAGGGGCGTCAAAGGACACCCCTGGCATGTCAATGCAGAGATTTAGTGGTGAAGTTAGGCTGCTTTTAAAAACAAATTGGTATGTTATGTCGACATCATGAAGTGCTGAGTAGGTCAGATCCCGACTAAGGGCCTAATTATCAGTGACCCATTAAATTCTGCCCCTCGCATGAACCCCTGCTTACACAAGGAACAGAAATATGAGTTTGGTTTTATTTAACGCATTCCATAATTTTAGGATACGTTAAAAACCCAACATTCGTTACATTTCTGCAGGTTAAACTTGTCGAAAAAACATACTGTATTTACTGTATCATGTGGATTTTGGTGCATTAAACACCAAAGTCTGCATGTTATTTCCCATGAACTCATAATAGTTTTTTTTTTATCGTACCTAATAAGTAACGTAACCATGGTGTCGTTGTTTACCTAACCCAAAGGCCCTGATTACGAGCTAAGGCAATATTTATCACCACTGATAAATGACGATACTACAGGTACATTATTTATTGGGTGAAATAAATAACTCATATTAAGAGTTTATGGGGAATAACAAGTAGTTTTGGTATTTAATGCACCAAAATCCACATGATACTGTAAATACGGTACGTGTTCCCCTGTTAAACTTCTGCGGGTTTGACCTGTCACTCAGGGACTGGCCCCAAAATGGCCACCAAAAAGGCCCCTGCATCATAGAGACTGCAAAGACACCTGACTCCTCAGAAAGACACACTCATCTATGCCCACCTCTGATACGCCCCACCTGACCTCACTATAATACCCTGAAGTGGACCTCGCTATCAGTCCCGTCCTTTACTACAACCCACCCCGACCCCTGTGTAAGCGTAACACACCTAGCCCGAAAGAAACTAGCCTCACCGTTAACTTAGATAAAATGCTTTCTGCCACCCCAACCTATGCCAACCCCCTCACCTCGTCCTAGGTAAAACCGCAGGGCCCGAACTCCTTCTCAATCAGTCTCCCCCTCAACCTCTCACCCAAAGCGAAAAAGAAACTCAAACACAACCTGATCAGGCAATACCCAGAGTCACTATTTGCTGACATATATCATTGCTCCTCCAAAGGTCAAGTAAACATGGACCTCATTTTTCACACGGAAAGGCCCGACAAGTGGAATTCCATACTTACCAAAACTACCAATATACCCCATAGCTGCAAACTATCATTCTCTATCCCGAACCGCACGACGCGATGTGGGAACACCTCTGTGACCATCTACTCCAACGGCACAGTCCTGATTCAAGCTAACAATGTCAACCTTGAGGCATTTGACCTCCTCTTCCCCTCACTGCGGAATAACGTCGTTCACACACATCCCCCCTCCCATCGCTACCCTTTTACCCAGACAACCAATCCCCCCAGCAGAACACCCACACCATTCCTGCGCCCGCTATCATAAACCCCTAGGCTCCTCCCCGAGCCACCACCAGCACCTCTAGCACCAAGAACAAGGCGCCCCTCCCATGCCGATCCGTCCCCTCGAACAGCCCCCACGCATAACCTCCCTCAAACAATACCGTTCGACCTAAATACTCAGTCTTCCAACCACCTTCCTATACCCACCTGCAAAAGAAAGCAATTATCACAACATGACCACCCTCACCCGTGCCTAATCCCATAGCCATAACTGACAGCACCACAACAACCAGAAGACAACACAACATCGTAAGGTGTTCTCCCCTCCAGGAAGACCCCACACAGAATCCACCCCCTCCCAAGAAGAGACGGGGCGCCGGCTCTCCCTGGTTGAAAGCCAAGTGGCTATTATAATACAGGGCTTTAACAAAATCCTAAACAACCTCGTTACACTACTTAAGCCCCCCATAAACCCCCACTGTACACCCACCATCTCCAACCACACACACCAAAGGCTCCCCAAGGCTCCGTGACCCAGTTGGACCTCATCCCCCCTTGCGAGCCATTCACCGAGGCCTAATAGAACTATGGAAGCTATGTCCTCTGATGAAGCAACAGAGTTGGTCTCCTCCTACACCACCCCTCTACTCACATCCCTCAATCCTTGATTCAGGTAATCACTGGCTTCAGAAGTGATCACTCCACTCCGAAACCCCCTAGTCCCCCAGCCTCTCTCATTAACATCCCTACTGCTCCCCTTAGAAAAGAACCTAAAAAAGCGACACCCCCTACCAACTGCATGCTCATAAACTGCAGATCAGCCACTAAACATGCCATAGAGCTAGCTTAATCCATCCTCAACCATGACATAGACATAACCTTCATCACCGAGACCTGGCTAAATGACACCTCGCCTCCAATCATGGATACTCTCGTACCCCCGGGTTTCTCTATCATCAACAAAGATGGAAAAGACCAAAAAGGTGGGAGTTTAGTAATCATTCAACAACTTGGCCGTGACCGAAATTGATACCTTCAACAATAACTCCTTCGAATGCCTAACCGCCAACATTAACTCCAGCAATAACAAATTACTACACTGCCATCTCCTATATCATCCCACAGGCAACACCACCACGTTCACTGAGCACCTGTCAGACCTGATTGCTCAATGTTCTCTCCGAGACAACAACCTAATTCTGGGCGACCTCAACCTGTACTGGAATGATAAAAAGAGCTCACCAATACAAAACCTGAACGAGTTATTACATACCAACAACCTTACCCAGCACTGCTTAGAAGAAACTCATATCAAAGGGGCAACCCTGGATGCCATCATCGCCCAACGCGACGCAATCACAATAGACCGCATCCAACCGGTTGACTGGTCAGACCACCACTTAATCCTATTCCGCATCACAAAACCGATCATCTGACACCCTCCCATTCAAGACCCCCCCACATGGACAAGAACCCTAACACAGATCAACATAGTCGACTTAGAAGAAAAAATAAGCACCCTTCTGCCCATCTCCCCAGACGGTCTCTCCACAACTGAACTCACATCCCACTACAACACAACTATGTCCTCCATCTTAGACCAACTAGCCCCCCTGAAACTGAAAAAATCCAGGAACATCCCCTCCAGATCCTGGTTCAACAAGGACATTAACGACTAAAGGAGACAACTCAGAGCTACAGAAGGTCTATAGAGAAATAAACCCTCCTCTAGCCTCTGCAAGAAACTCAAAACAGCAAGAAGGAACTACAAAAAACATATCAACCATGAAAAAACCAACGGTTTCTGCTCCGCTCTTGAGAATGCGAAAAATAATCAGGCAACAAACCTCCAAGACCTCTGCAACCCCAGTCCAAGCCTCCAAAGACCTGTGTGACAACTTCGCCAACTTCTTCAACAACAAAATCACCAAGATTGAGCTATCACTCGACATCAACCTCAATCCCTCCTGCAAAAACTTAGCCCCAACAGTAGAAAACACCACGAACTTGCGCCCCACGAAAGCCTGGATATCCTTCACCCCCGTACCTGAAGTTGAGATTCTCAAACTAATCTCCTCCTCCAAGCCCTCATCCCACATCCTCGACCCTGTAGCTACCCAATTGACTAAAAAGCTGAAACTCTCCCTTGCACCACTATGGTGTAAAATCATAAACAGCTCCTTGAAAACCTGCATCATACCAGACTGCCTCAAAGTCGGCCAAGTCAGACCACTACTGAAAAAGCCAGGCCTAGACACCAACGACCTGAACAACTTCAGACCTGTTTCCAACCTCCCCTTCCTAGCCAAAATCCTCGAAAAATGCGTTCTCCTTCAACTGAACCAGCACATTGACAACATCAACCTGCTTGACCACCACCAATCGGGCTTCAGAAAAGGCTGTAGCACTGAAACCGCAATCCTTAACATCGTGGATGACATCTTCAAGTCCCTTGATACTGACCAATGCTGCTTAATCATCCTCCTAGACCTATCGGAAGCCTTTGACACGGTTGATCACAATCTTCTCATCAAGGCTCTCAAAGACCGGGTAGGTGCGGACGAGGTGGTCCTACAATGGTTCTCCTCCTTCTTTCACAACAACTCCCGATGGATAAATATCAAATCCTTCATGTCCGACCTACTCCCCATCAACAGAGGTGTCCCTCAAGGTTCAGTGCTCTCCCCTCAATTGTTCAACATATACATGGAACCCCACACCACCCTACTGAAAAAAGCCAACATTCCCTTCCACCTATATGCAGATGACACCCAGATCTACTTGGAAACCTCCTCCATTAACGACATTCTAAGACTCAACAACACTCTTAGAGAAGTTCAACAGTGGCTATCAACTAACCACCTTAAACTCAATCAAGACAAAACCGAAATCCTCCTCATCTCCAACAAAGAAGAAAACCCTCAAATCATAGATTGGCTGAAAGCAATGGACGCTCTTAGTGGTAATCTCTCTAGCAAACTCACTAAAATCCCTAGGAATCACCCTTGACCAAAAACTAAGCATGACCAAACACATTAAGATCTCCGCAAAGAGTGCCTTCCTCAATTTGAAGCTTCTCAACAAAAATAAACCCTTCATCCCACCCATGGACCTCAAACAAGCCACCCAATCACTGGTGTTATCTAGACTTGACTATGGGAACAGAGTCCTCTCCGGTACAGCTCGTTCCCACTTAGCGCCACTCAAAACAACTCTCAATGCTGCTGCCAGAATGGTCACCGGAGCTAAAAAATATGACCCCTTATCTCCCGCACTCAGAGAACTAAAATGGCTCCCAGTCGAAATGCATGCCAGCTTTAGAACTGCATGCCTCACGCACAAAGCCCTGCACAAAGAAAAACCGGGCCTCCAAACTCAAAGAGCCGGCTAGTCAAGAAACCTCATGAGTTCCAACACCTTCTTACTCATCCCTCTAAAAAACACGCAAACAAAAAACCGCGTCACGATCCTTTGCTGGAAATGCACCCAAAATCTTGAACTCCATCCAAGTCGATATCAGGACTATCCCCTCCTTTATAAAATTCAAAAGACTCCTAAAAGATCTCGACCTCAACCATGCCTTCTCGAACTGAGAACTGAAACGCACAAGCCTGCACTCTGCAGCCACCAGGCAATGTTCCACCACCATACCTCCTCCTGCACTTTACAGACCTTTGTCATTGTTCCTCCACTCCCTACCTCATCCCCGCTTCCTAACCCCCTCCTCGTTCACCTCCTCTCGGAGGGAGATTTAGCCCAAGACTTTGTGCATGCAACAAGACCACCTCAGGACCTCTCTAATTCAATGACATACAGCACACTGGGACTTTTGAACACATATGCTTACCTTTGTCACTTTTATGTGATTTCTCCCCTATATCTGCTGTAAAGCACTCCAATACCCTCGGGTCTGGCCAGCGCTATATAAAACCTCTTAAATAAAAATAAATAAATTTAATGCATCCTAATAGAATGTGTTAAATATTATAACACTCGTATAGCAACCGATGAGTAAACAGAAGTTCACACAAAGGTCGGAAAATTATGGGGAAATTGTAATTAGGCTCCTCGAGATGTGGAAAGAAAAGCCGACTGTAGTGAATTGATGTGAAACAAGACAAGATACCCCAGTCTGGATCAGGACTGGGGCATCACCACTGCTGCGTGGATTGGCACCAACTCATAGCCTCGGCTGCACCCCACATCCTTGATGTTGACGCAATCAGGATCAAGGTACCTTTGTTCAGCGGCCCTCACTGGCTCTCTGTATCCAGCCTATGATCCAGCGCAGTCGGCCTGAAATTTTGAATTTGTCCTGATCCAGCACGACCAGAAATCCCAAATAAGCGCTAATTGCTTCTAAGTGCTATTTTACAGTTTATTCTCTAAAACTTCATAACTCAAGTTCTACTTATTGGATGTTTGTCATTTTGGTCGTTTTATCCATAAAAATCATATCTATTGTTCTTACCTGGTGTGGAATCTTTTTGTTTGGGGTTTTCACTGTTTTACTCTTTGAAGTGGTGCTCAAATACTTTACAAATTGCCTCTAAATTAAGTTGGACTGCTTTGTGCAAATCCACCTTGGGGTTAGCACAGGTTAATTTTGGGTTTGCCTGTTTTTTACCCTGATTAGGATTGTGGTTGCTGCTTAAACATGGCTCATACCCTCGTCAACCTACAACCCAATTTCTAACAATGAGCCAGGCCAAGATGAAGCATTTCTGGACACTCGAGACAGTGCAGACATGGAATAATAAAAATAATTCACATTTGTAAAGCACGAACAATCACCCGCAAGGGTCTCTAGTCGCTGGGGGCCGTCAGGAAGATTAAGCAAGCTATTGCCCAGAGTCACATGGTGCTGTGCTAATCTGCCGCCGGCGCCGGGGATCAAACCGTGATCCCCAGATTCCAGCGTCAGTCGCCCCTGCCCGCGGCGCCACACCTCTTCCTCTTGGAAGTGAGTTGCCCAGAGGAAAACATAACACCAACTAATAACCAAAAAAAAAAAAAAAAAACTTTATTGCATGATTAATTAAAATCTTTGCAAAAGAGCACATTTAAATAATGCCACAAATACAAATACTTCAATAAAAGAAACCTCAACATACATTACAATAAGCATTATTTTAAGAACTTTGGTTAAAAATCTCCTATATTATAAAACAATTTAATGGGACAAGAAACTGAGAAAGCTCCTGATTTAACTATTATGATCTTAGTCTATGTCCAGTGTGCAGTGCCCTGCATTCTATTCAAGTGTAACAGTAGGGGGGTAATATTAGATTATGATATCTAGTTAGAAACAGTATGTAACAATTTGGATTTTACAGCTTCTGCCTCTATATTTAGTCTGTTATATAACAGTTGGATTTGAGATAGCTTTTGCCATGTTTATAAATTTGACTAGTCTGCATGCTAACTCAATGTCTCTTCCATCAAAACAGGCTTTTAATGCTTGCCTGCGAGTTCGGATCCCTCTCTGCTCCAGAATGGTTTCAATAGCAGTTTGCGCTCTTTGTCTAGGCCCCTGCAGCTACATAACAAGTGGAGGATATCATCTTTGGAATCGCCACAAATTCTGCAGTTCGTAGTTGTTTCTAACCTTTGCCAAGGATGGAGGTGCTGGTTTACTGGTAAAACACCCATCCTCAATTTCAAATATGATTCCTTCACGATCTTTGAGAATCCTGTTCCCAAGTAGACTTGTGGCACGGGCCTTATATAACTCTGGATAACAAACCATCCATGGGCCCTCTTGTTCAGGGCAGATTTATCTTCTTCCAGAGATAATGACTTTACTTTTTTATTTACTAATTGTATATAAAAATTATGCGGCTCATTGACCTCCCAGAGATCTTGTAAAGCTAGATAGTTTATTTCCATTTGTAGGTAGACCGAAGCTGGACTGTCTTTGTTTTTGTTCAGCTCTTTCCATAAGAATGAGTTCATAGAGCAACTCTTTGCTCCCTTTATTTTGTACCAGCACTTAACGTAAGCACCCTTACGTGCTACTTGCTGTTTTTGAAGGCCAAATTCTAGCCTTAGCTGCGCTGGAGAGATATACTGGGGGAGGTTAAAAATTATTCAAATTGATTTCGACACTGCTTTGTCCAGAACTGCCTCGTCCCTTCCTCTTATGCATTCACTTCCGTAAGTGATGGTAGGAAGCAATTTTGATCTAAAGACTTCTAACAGAGGCGTTAGATTGGGCCTGTTATTTTTTGCTTAATACTTTTTAGTGTACGGCCAGTGCAGTCCCTCTAGCTCTGATCATTGCTTTGTGTTGTCCAAAAGATCCCTTTCTGTCAAAAATAATACCCAGATATTTGTACTCATCGATCACCTCCAGCAATTTGCCCCGAAGTTCCTATTGAGATTGCCGTGTTTGCTTTCAATTCAAGATCATCACTTTTGACGTCTCCAAATATATCTCTAGCCCGTTTCTGTCTGAAAAGCTGCTTGTAGTGCTTAAAAGATGTTGAAGGCCAACTGGAGTTCGACTAATCAGTATTAAGTCATCCTCATACAGTAAGTTTGACACTGTTAGGCCTCCTAAATTTGGGGCATGGTGGATACAGTTATTGAGCTCTTCAGAAAGATCAGACAGGAAGAGGTTAAACAAGGTCGGTGCAAGGACACATCCCTGCTTCCGCCCATTGGTGGTCGTTATTTTACTTGACAGGCTGCTGCCGGATCCTAGTTTTATTTGGATCCATGTATCAGAAGGAAATGCAATTAGCTGGTTCAAAAGTTGCGGGTCGATTTTCCAGGCTGATAGTTTGGCCCAAAGTTTCCCCCTGTCAATGCTGTCAAAGGCAGACGTATAGTCAATAAAACAGACAAATAGTGGCTTCTTGATTTTTATTGTGGCATCTATTAGTAGAGAGAGAGCAAGAATGTTTGTCGCTGTCCCCGTATTTTTTTGAAAACCTGTTTGATTAATGGGAATTAGCCCTTTCGTTGATGCCCATTCGGTAAGTTCTTCCAGTATTAGGCCTGCAAAATATTTTGCATCTATGTCAATAAGGGCTATTAGCCTGTAATTCTTTACTTGGTTCTTACTGCCTTTTTTGAAAATGGGGGAAAATAATAGATCCCTTACAGGAGTCTGGGATTCTTCCCACTTTCAGGATGTTTTTAAAGAGGGGCCGTAGTTGTTCGGCCCAGTAATCTGCATCCTGTTTGTATAGACTTGGCGGAATTCCCTTTGGCCCCGGGGCACCCTGTTTCCTGCCCTTTAAAATTCGATTTTTGATCTGTTTAATTGTGAACAACATGTGATTCTCATCACCTAAGTACTTTCGTGGTTGCAAATAACACTGGGAGGCCGTGGTGTCTTGGGTAATTTCGTCTGTTTCCTTGTTAAAATGATGCAACAGATACTCTACCCAATCTTCTTCTGTTATCTGTGAATTAATTTCATAAGCCCTTTGGTTGTCTAAATTATTCACTGTGCGCCAATATCTCACACTGTTATTAGTTTTCACGTCGTATAATAGTTTGGCCCATGTCTTCTCTGTAGATTCATGCTTAATTTGCTAAGTAATTTTGTTCTTTCTACACTTTAGGTTCCTCAGTTCCATCTGTAAACTTATATCGGGGCCTTTCTGGCGCAGTTTGCGAATTACTCTGTTGATTTCCCTTTTTATTTGCCTCAGGTCCAGGGCATGGTTTGATGAAGGGTTCATTCTTTGTTCGTTCTTGCCCCCATTAGGCAGTCTTTGTTGATTCTTAATTGCACTTTTAGCTAGTGCTGTGTTTGATTTAGCATTAGCTGAGCTGAGGCTTTCTAAGAAATTCTCCCAGGCCTTGATGTTGTCTCCACTGTTCATTTTCTCCTGAAATTTCTCCAGATCCCTTATTTTAAATGATATTCTCCTACGGTTTGATGTTACTGTTAAAGCTTAAATTTCAATTGGGAAAGTTTGCGCGGTTCCCTGGGGCTCCAGTATAAACTCTTGTGGTAAGTTATCGCTACAATCCAGTATTCCAATCTTAAAATTGCTTACTAATTTGAAAAGTGGTAAGGATAGAAAAGTGTAATCTATTGCTGAACTTGTCACCATATTATGGAAGGTCTACCGTTTAATGCTATCAATCCCAGACTTGTTAATTCAGTCAGTAAGACTTTAGATACTTTGGTTTGTTTACCCCACTTGCTTTCTTCCAGAGGTGAGAACCCCCATTTGAGTAGTTGTTCTTCTGCCGAGTTATTATTACCGGCTTTCCCGGAGAGGGACATGTTGAAGTCTCCTGAGACGATGTAATGTAGTGTCGTCGCTACTATCATGATCCTCATCAATTCTGACACTAGAGATTATGCACCTATTTTTTTCTCGCTGGGATGTATATAGGTGTTAACCAATACCACCTGTTGTTTGTTTTTCTTAGGGCTTGCTATCGCCATCTGAATTACATTAATCCCGTTGTTAGATGTATACTTCATCGTCGGTTCTTTAACTGAGCTTACGGTTTTTATTGAGGCATACGTGGTGAGACCTCCTTTCAGATGACCATACTTCGAACTTCTGTTAGCTGGTAAATAATATGACTTATAGCCTTGAAGGTGGAGTGGCTCTGCCACCCAAGTTTCTTGAAGTAGGATTAGATCAAACTGCCGGAAATACGTTAGTAGCTCTATAAGAGTAATTTTTGACCCTAGACCGTTTATGTTCCAGGAGCAAATTTTTAGTCGTGGAGCATCTTTTCCTTGTTTCATGTTCTGTGATGGGTCTAGGCGCCTGTTGTTGATGGCTTTGGCTAGCCAGGACCAATCTTCTCATATTTCCTTCTCGTTTTTTTCCGAGATACACGAGCTGGCACTAGCCCTAGCTTCTACTGAGGTGCTCTGAGCACCTTTCAGCACAGATTGCGTAGATCCGCCGGACTAAGGGGATATCTGTTGTGATCTTGGTCATTTTGGAGTAATGGCTCTGGATAGCCAACATTGTACTGTGGTTTTATACGAATCCCCCATGCTTCTAGTTGGCAGTCCTCTTTTAAAATCTTCTCCACTGTTTCCCCTGTAGTCCAAGTGTTTTTTTGTTATTTCTTGCTCGGATAGATAATTAAGTCGCACAAATTCTACAGATTGCAGATCTTGAGTGACAATGCCAGCTAGGTTGTTAATAGAGGTTAACAATCGAAGAATGTTACCTCTATTTAGAGTTTCTCCCTGGCCTTTAGATTTAAACTCTGGGATAAATAAAATAGTTTTTAAGTCTTTCCGCCTCGTAGCTTCCTGGGATGTTTCCATTCTTCGCTCAGTTTCCCACCCTTGCGGGTATCTAGGTGGCTGGAAATCATCGCCTGCCTCGTTCCCAAGTCCCAATTTGAAGTTAGGATTAACTACTTCTACCTGCACTTTTGCTGCTATTTCAGTCATAGGGTCCTGCGTGATCGTTATTGTATTTTTTGTTTTTTCCGAGCCCAGTCTTATTTGGACGGTTGGGCTCTTTGTTATTTGAATTTCGTTATCTATCCAGACTTTTTTCCCCGCTTCTCCTTTGGAGTTAGTTATCGTTGTTTTTCCCTTTTTCACTTTACTTCGGACAGTTGCCAAAAGATGTTCGGCTTGTTTGAACTCACTTTCGCTCGGGTCGATTTGCTTTCACATAGGGGTGGTTTTCCTTTATCTTCAGGACCCCCTGGTGAAGATTAATTCGTTATCGTCATTCTCTCTTGTTTAGTTGGCATTACATTAGTACAGCTTTGTTCTGGAGATCCCTTCGGGCTCTTGCACACTGGTTGGAAGAAGTCCTGAATGGAGGTGGTTTTATTCCTCCCGTTTCTTCTCATTTTACTCGTTTTGATGATTGCGTTTTGAAGAACTGTATGTCACCATCTTGTGCTGCTCTTCCTTTTGAGGATTGGCCTTGAGCTCTATTTGATTTGGCCCCTTAGGCTTACGTACCTTAGAGCTTCCTTGTTGCCAAGATGCTGCTTGTTGTGTAGCTTCACTGGTTTTTCCTTGTCCGAAATTCTCATCTTTTTCTTCTTCGTCGGGCGATGCATTCATGTGCTTACTTCCCTTAATTAATTTGGGGTCATTCAATACCTCTTTAGTCGGATAGTTATAGGATTCCTTATTTATTTATTTATTTTTTGCATTTGTAATGCGCACAGATACCCACAAAGGGTTTCCCGGCGCCAGGGCTAAGAGGTCAAAACATAGAGGCAGTAACTGTCAAGGACCACAATTATTTATTAAAAAGCCAAGTTTTAACGTTTTTCTTAAAACTGGCAAAATTCTCCTCCTTCCGTAAGGCTAAGGGGAGGGAATTCCAAAGAACTGGTCCCAGATGGGAGAAAGATTTCCCCCCCATTCGGGCCAGTTTGAACCTGGGAACCACGAAATTTGCTCCATTTAAAGAACGGAGATTGCGTGTAGGAACATGGGGCCTAACCAATTTTTGCAGGTATTTTGGTGCATTTCCTGCCCTGATCTTGAACATGTATGTCAAGGCTTTGAACCGAACTCGGTTCTCTACCCTCAACCAATGCAGGTTCCTCAGATGCTTCGAGATCCTTGCTGTCCTAGGAATCTTGCACAGCAACCTGGCTGCGGAGTTCTGGACCAGCTGCAATCTCCTGATCACGTTTAGATTGGAACCCAGGTATAAGATGTTACCGTAGTCAAGCCTAGATGTAATTAATGCATTGACTACGGTCTTCTGGGTATCCACAGGCAGCATCCAGATAATCTTCCGCAGCCATTTAAGGATCGTGAAGCAGACACCAGCCACTTTGTTGGCCTGCTGTTTCATTGATAATGAATCATCAATGCACACCCCCAAATTTCTAGCTTGGGTAGCCGGGGTGGGGAAGGCGCCCAAAGATGGTGGCCAATGGGTATCCTGCCACAGATCTTTATTTTTCCCCAGGAGAAGAATCTCTGTCTTCTCCCCATTGAGCTTTAGCTGGTTCGTAGACATCCAGCTGAAAATTTCCTGAAGGCCTAGTTTCAGCACAGAGGGGGATGAAGATTCTGAGTTAGTAAGGGAAAAAATAATCTGCGAATCGTCCGCATAGGTCATAAGTTCTAGACCTACCCGCTCTGCCAAATCGGCGAGGGGGCGGAGATACAGATTGAAAAATAGCGGGCTCAAAATTGAGCCCTGAGGCACACCGTGGGGTGACAGAAAAATGTCCGACTGGGCCTGTGAGGACGAGATCTGAAACGTCCTGTTGCTCAAGTAAGATCTAATCCAGTCCAGCGCTGCCCCTCCGACACCATCCTCACTCAGCCTGACAAGCAGTCTGTTGTGTGAGATGGTGTCGAAGGCTGCGCTTAAATCAAGCAGAACAAGAGCAACCGTTTGCCCGTCGTCCAAAAATCCCCTGATCTTCTCCGTGACTCCCAGGAGGGCAGATTCGGTGGAGTGGCCTGCCCTAAAACCCGATTGGGAAAAATGGAGTAGGTTGTTATTCTCTGTGTAAGTTGAAAGTACACCATGGATGTGCTTCTCCAGTATTTTTGAGAATGCTGGCAGCAGGGAAATCGGACGATAGTTGGCCAGTACCTCTGGATCAGCTGACGGCTTTTTCAGCAGAGGGCTGACCATGGCGCGCTTCCAGGACGCTGGGACGGTTGCCAGATGAATGGAGGCGTTTAATGTCTCGGCAATAATCCCCAAAGCACTGTCGTCCAGTTGGCTCAGAATATTAATTGGGAGAGGGTCACATGGAGAGCCCGACTTGATAGAGGTGGCTAAAGATTTCAAGGTGTCCAGGGAGATGGATGGCCAGGAGACAAGCCGATTTCCTGGTAGGCTTTCTAAGGGAGGAACTTTCCTGTCATCCCTCCCCGGAACATTAATGTTGGCAAGAATAGTCTCGATCTTTTCCACAAAATATGTGGCAAGGTCTTGACATTTTTGAGGGGTCAGGGGACGTGCAACTGCCATAGAATTAGCTCCGGCTAATTCTTTAACTGTGTTAAAAAGGGTCCGTGCTTTATTAGCAGCAGTATTAATGGTCTCTGTTACATAGGATGCTTTAGCTCTAGCACAGGCCGTGTGATAGAGGTTTCTGGCCTTACGATATGCTTCCTTTTTAAGAGGATCATACTGTTTGCGCCATTTCCTCTCAAGTCCCTTACACTTGGTTTTTTCTAGTTTCAGTACTTCCGTATACCAGGGGGCCGGGGGACGATGGACATTCCCTCTACACCTGGTAGCGGGCAGACAGATGTCAACTGCTCTCTCTAGCCAAGTGTGGGTTTCCAGCGCATTTCTTTCCATATCAGCACCCAGAACAGGGAGGGATGCCTGTAACGCGTTCTGTAACTCAGTTAGATCTAGCTTTTTCCAATTTCTCATAAAAATTGGAGGGCAAGCAGAGCCTGGCGAATTAAATTGTTCAAGAGTAATACTAAAAAGCGTTAAAAAATGGTCCGACCAACAAATAGGGTCTGTTTTCAACCATTTTAGCTCCTGTACACTAGAAATAATGGGGTCTAACAGATGCCCAGCTTTATGAGTGGGACCCTCATTTCGTAGAGACATATTCAAAGTATTAAAGTCCTCTAACAGGTTAACAGCTATGCTATTAGATTTGTCATCCAAATGAAGATTTAAATCCCCCAGTATGGTCAAGTTTTGGGCATTCAGAAAGTAAGGCGAAATGAAATTAGCCAAGTTCGCAGCCCAACCACTGCTGTTTCCCGGAGGACGATAAATTAGAAATCCAGAAAACATAAAATTTGGATTCAATGAAATTTTAAAAAAAGCTGCTTCACATCCAGGAATATTTACTGTTTCAAAATCACAATTAAAATCCCTGTTTAAGATCACAGCGATGCCCCCTCCTACTTGTTTATCTCTGTCTACTCTAACAATGGCATAGTTAGAGGGTAAGGCAGCGGCTACATCGGGACCTGCACCATCATGCAACCAGGTCTCTGTTAGAAATAGCGCACAAGGTTTTTCTTCAACTAGGAGGTGGTAGATATCAGCTTTATGTTGAGGCAGTGATCTACAATTCACAGTGTAGAATGTGAATGTGCGAGAATTTAAAACAGAGGTTTGAGTTGATGGCTTAGGTTTGTGTGATACCTCTGGGTAGGGCTGAACATTTGTAAGAGCAAATGTACAGTGAGGACATACTTGTATACCCGTTAGGGAAGGCTTTAGGACAGAGCATTTACTATTGCTACTTGGGCGCATAGACCTTAACTGATCCACAATGATCTTACCCGGACTAGCGTTTCCTGCCCCGTGACCCGGCCTGGCCCGGACGGGCACAGACGGGCTGGTCTTAGGCTCGTCTTTGGCGCAGTCAAAGGCGCCTACCCTGCGCGCCATCGCTGCGCGCTGGGGGCCTCCGAGTGGCTAAATACTCTCCAGGAAGCGGAGGTCTAGAGCGCTAACCGCTCGACACTCCGTCAGGTGCCGCCCCTGTCCCGCCCTCGACAACCGCAATTGGCTAGGATGCCGGTTGCCTTCCCTAGAGTGCTGCCTTCCCCTCTTCCTTCTCTTTTGGTTTCGGCTTCTTGAATCCATTATTGTTTCTGATGTTATTTACTTCCTTTATTTCAGTTAGGAGATCTTCCATTACCGTCGGTAGCGTAGCATTTTGTCAATAATTGAATAGCATGCGCAACTTGGGGGGCTTATTGCTGTTTCGAATTGGACTCTCTTAATCAGATTATTCAGTTCCAGGAGTTTATTATTAATGCTTACAACATTGGTTGCTATGCAATTGAGAAGAATTAGCTGGATATCCATTTTAGCCGAATAATATTCCATGGCTTTTGTGGAAAGTTGCATAGTATTTAATAGGGACTCCCAAAACGTATTCTGTTCTGTTGGTACTTCCTCAATTTTGGCTTTTATGGCGGACCCTTCATTAAGATATGACTTGCCACTTTTTTCCGAGGTGTATGTATTGACCAGCTTTTCCCATTCTTCCGTTGTAAGAGAGGATTTTTTCCTACCTTGAAGGCTATAGGTCTCCTCGTGATTAGATAAAGATTCCTCCGGATCGCTTTTGGAACACTTGGACGTTGAGATTGTTTGATGTCCTTCCGAGACTTGACCTGGGGGGGCAATGATCATTAAGTCTATTTCCGTGTCCTGGGGGTGCTGTGTTCTGGTGTCCAGTCTGATATAGGTGGGAGACAGTTCTTCAAGACTCTTTTGGGAGGCCTTATCTTCCTCGAGTTCTGTTAATAGTTCAGCTAACGTAGTGTTGACCACTTTCTGCTCCAAAGATATATCAGAACGGGAAGATGGTGTAGTTATTTCAGGATGTTGCGTTGCTATTTCTTTCTTTACTTGATGAAATTTGACTCAAAACACACTTGTTCCCTTAATTTTTTTAATTTTTTTAACCACATCTGTTTAAAATTGCTGTCCCCCCCCTTTTTTTCTCACCCCTGACCCCACAGGTGTAGGGATCCTTAGCGCTGGGATACCTCAGGGTGACTGCGCTGGCTGGGTTGGGCTTTAGACGAGTGCACAGTGCTAAGCGTGGGGTGGGGGACTTCTGCAGTGGATATGACAGTCCGGAGACCTGAGACCTGAGTCCTGAAGGCTATATCAGTCAAACAGGAAGGGGGAAGAAGGGAGGAGGGAGAAAGGAAGGGAGAGTTCTAGTTCCCGGCTTAGCTCACCTCTCAATTCCGAATCCTCTTCTCGTCTGTAACTCTGTAACTCTGATTTCCTTGTTCTCCCCAGCGCGATTCAGCTCACAAGAGGGATGAGAAGTAGATTGTGGTATAGATTCTGAGGTGTTCCGATCCTGCTCCTCACTCCCAACTCCTTGCTCCCTGCTTCGGAACTCACGGACTCCGCTGCTGCCGCGGTTTTCTCGGGCCTGCGGCCCGCAGTCCTGTTCCTTGCTGCTCTCGGCCACGAGATGGCGAAAGGAAGATGTGGCAAGGACTCCACACAGGGAACAGGAAGCCGGGTAGGAGGCTGGATAGAGAGGGCAAACAGGACACCATGCAAAGCTGCAGGAGGCTGACGAGAAACCCAAGGAAACCTGAGAGACCACTGGCATCCAGTCTCAGGTGCGCCTGGCCGCGCTTGGCTCCACCGCTTCTCACTGGAGGCCCCACCAGCAAGGCCACCTGGACCGACCGGGAAACCACCCGGGAAACCAAGGTCTGAGGTCCTATCTGGGTTCAGCCAGGAACGGGGCCAGTGCCAACCGCGGCGTTCTTTCTGCGTTTTTTCTGTGTTTTCGTCAGTGGCTGCGGCAGCGCCTCTCCACCTCTGACTCCTGCGTTCCCGCTCTGCTCTGACGGCAAAATGGCAAACGTGGACTGGATTTGAAAGGAAGGAGTCGTTTCCTTGTTTAGATCAATGGTGTATGTTTGAATCAGTCTACCCTACATGAGTGGGAGAGACTTGAGGAGGTCACTAGCAACTGGTCAACAACACCAAAATCTAACCCGTTGGCATCTGCCTGGGAGAGTGTGAGAGATAAGTCCAGATCACCCTTAAAGTCAAACTAAGAAGGACTTCTCCATTACTATTGTCATATAAACTCGCTAAATGATAGAGAGACAACGTGATGCTCCTGACATAGTTTCAGGCCGTATTACAGAATCTGTTAATGATGCTTACCCATCCCTAAATACTATGGTTCGGTGGAGGGTTCAAATTTTTATAGTTCTAACAGTGAAAGTAATTGTTGTGTTCGGCATCTTACTATGTAATTTGATATCTTGATGGGTTCTGAATGAGTTGGGACATCAAGATGACTCTACCTTCAAGTGCCCCACTGGGGCCATATTCCAATCTGCACTGCGTTACATTAGATCTATGAAGGAACATACCTTGCTGAGCTGGACGATTAGCTGCTTCCCCAGTGCCACTCAGTTATGGAAGGTCCACCTGCAACATTTAAGGCTCCCCCCATTGAACTGTGCATCTTGCATAAAGGCACGTCTTTGGAAAAGGGGAGGGGTATCCTAATGCACAGTTAGGTTTTAGAGATGTCTCCCTATTTAGCCAGGGTTTTCTTTTCCCTTCTTTCTTTTATTTTGTTGTTAGAACACTGCACAGCCTGTAACTTCGCATACCAGTCTTATCACACTGATTCCGTCAACAAGTGCTGTTATATGGACCACAAAAGACCTGGTAGTCTTCTAACTCAATGTCAAGGCCACACCAATTACATTAAACTAAAAAACTATATTGTTTCACAGATCTTGTCAAATGAGTTTAATACAGAAGAAACATCTTTCACAGCCAGAAAGTGACATTTTTTTAGAGAATATCATGCATTTCGTACATGAACCTGGGGATGAGACCTCCTTGCTAAACCCTACCTTGAAGGTGGGGGTTGATATTTTGATCAAAAAGGGACTGCTGCTGAGAGTTCTTAATACGTTTTCCACACTGTACGGACACTACGCACATATTAAGGCCACTATCCAATACCAGACACTGTTCCTAGGGATCTATGTGAGCTCCAACTGGGGAGAAAAGCCTGCTCTACAGTGGAATTCCCTGATGCTAAACATAAGGTGCAGGAGTTTTTGAACAGATACTTAGAGGAGAAGCAACACTCAGTGACCTCACAGCATATAAGGCCTTTATAAGTGGGGAGCTGATCCAAGATTATGAATCAACAACTGACTAACCAGAAAGCTCCAGAACTTCAGAAAACACTTACCACAACACAATACATTAAGACACACAAGCACACATGAAATCCTGCAAAAGAAACTAATTATACATTTCACTATCAGTAAAGGCCTTTTTGTGCTTAAAGCAAAGAGAATATGAAAGCTGCAAAAAGGCAGGCCGCTTTCTGGCCAAATGAGGCGCAAAGAAGCCTCTCATACAATAGCAGCTATGAAAAACAAGCATTTGCAATGCAATAGGTCTCGCATTTATGCGAGTTTAAGCTATTGGCATTGTAAATGACAATGCCTTTTATTTATGTTTTAAAAATAAAAGGCATTGTTATTTGCAATGTCAATATCTCAAACTCGCGTAAATGCAAGACCTATTCCATTGTAAATGCTTGTTAAAGAAAGAAGCTGATGTCCAAATGTGCTTATCTACGCTTACCAGATAGACCACATTGCAACATTGAAGGTGCAATAGTTTTTTACGTACATTTTAACTTCCTAAAATGCACTGGTTCTGGTACAGTTTTCCATTGACAACTGCACTGAGTGTCAAATGCAAATATGTCATTCGTGCAGGCTGCCCAGTGTGCAAAGAAACATACTCAGCCTGAATGGCCACGCAAACTGCTACAAAATGGACCCGCCAACAGTACAAGTGATAACATCGGGAAATATCAGTGAGATATTTTACTGGCATCCATGCAGTCAACGCGATCTGCCCATGGACCGAGCTGCCCTAGCAGTCCAGAGAGAGTTGGCTGTTTCTAGAGGCACTTCCGATCATGTAATTCTGAATCCCTTTGGAGTCTTTGGCATGCACCGAAGACATTTTGAGGACTTCAATAATCTTTATTTTTTATTCTTAGGACAATAAAGAATTGCAAAGAGATTCGATGGTTGTTTCTGAAAAGCATGCAAATAAATGGCTGCATCTGCAAATAATAAACTATGCATAGACGTGTTTTGTTTTCTAATGAGTCTTACGTATATTTATTCATATATCGATATGAATGTGAGTGCATTGATTTATTTTGCTGCACCTCCTGCGAAACAGATACCATCTTTATTTCAGTGAATTTTTGGAGTGCAGAAGGTACGCTCCTTAATCTTTGCAAATAGAACAAGCACTCCAGTGCCTGCCATCCACGTCTCCACGCGCCCTGCATCTCATTTCACATCAAGACAGACAGGGGGAGAAAAACAGTTGAGAGGAAAGGAAACAAGAGTGAGGGGAAACAGACAAAGAGAAGGAAGGGTGACAGAAAAAAACAAGCATTTCTGCCGGCGCCGCTTCAAGGACACCACGCTCAATTTCTTTTTTTTTTTAACTTGAACACTGAGCATGGTGTCCTTGAAGCGGGTCCCGCGCCCAGTGTTAAAGTTAAAAAAAAATAAAAAATAAAGCCCATTTGATGCAGCCCCCTTAATGTTTTCGCCATGGCGGCAGCACCGCGGCTACACGGGCTGGTAAATGAGATGCACAGAAAAAAGAGGTGCGTGGCAGGTTCTGCTGGCTGCAGTGAGTTGCTTAATAGCTCACAAGCGCAAGAAGCAGCAAAGGAGTTGTGGGTGCCGCAATTGTTGAAAAATTAAAGAAATAGATTTTTTTCTCTATTTCTTTACTTTTGCAGCAATCGCTGCACCCACGCTTTACCTTTAACCATGATAAAGTAACGCGCAGGTGCAACGATTGTAGCAAAATTGGGAAATATATTTAAAAAGCCTTGGGCAACAGCAGATGAGAAGGCATAACCAGCGCTCTCCTTAACAGCCTTTAAATTCTGTCTGTAAGGTGATAAATTGTGTTACAGATTCTACCGCGGTTGGAGTCCATATTACATCAGCACTAAATTCTCCAGAACGGGTTTGGAGAGAGTTTTTAAACTTGGTATAGTTGTCTGTCCGCTGCAGCAGCATGGAGTGTCCATAATAAGCCATCCCCGCCTGCCGAGCCCAGGTCATTTATTTCCACTAGTATTAAAATAACAGCAGAAATTATTCCAGGTCACCGCGGTGTGTGTATACACACAGGCCAGACGTATAAATACTCGGAATTGTTTCGCTTCCTCCATCATTCGTGCTGATGAGTGTGCCCTTGCCGGACTCCTGACAGCCCACCAAAAATAGAAATCCCTTTATTGTTATTGAATGGCGGAGCGGGAGTGCTTCTGTTCCTAAGAAACATGTCACCCCGCCCCTGCACCCCCTCTGGTCTTCATAACATAAACACAGCTTGACGGAGAACACACTCCATTCAGCAGTGTCCTAGCTCAGAGGAAGCCTTCTGCAGACTCAGCGCATGTGTATTTGAGTGCCATTGGCTCCGAGCCGCCAGCCTTTTTCTCCTCCGCGCACATTGCTAAAAGTTTCAGAACTAGCGGGGTGAGATGTGCTTTGTATTTATTGTTTGCTTACATCCTTCACAAATGCCTACGGAAAACATAACTATTTCCAATTGAGGGCACTCATGTGAACTGAAAATCGCGACTATTGCGTCCATTGCTGTCGCATACACCCGTAAACAAAAAAATAAACAAACGCAGACAGAGGGCTGCAGATTAAATAGAGCAGGGAGCAGGAAACAGAGCAAGAGACAGGCGGAGATCAATAGACGCTGGCGGAAAGCAGCTGAATGATAGTTGGAGAGTGGTGGGAGGACGAAAGCAAAGACAGAAGCAAAGCCATTAAAAAACAAAAGATACAAATGGTGCGAGGAGGTGGCTCAACATATAACGCTGCCTACTTTGGAGCAGGTAAACAGGGTTCGATCCTCGGCGTGGGCTGCATCGTTTCAGTGTCTTTTAATTATGAATAAACTAAACCTAAATAAATAAACAGCGTCGAGTAGAAATACGAGCAGCAAAGAAAACAAGCATTGGACGCGTGAGACGCGATGGTGGGGGGGTGGGGGAGAGAAGAGCGAGTTCTGATAAACTGGTGTGAAATAGCAGCAGGGAAGGGGGCGGAGAGGGGCTACAGGGGAGAGCGACAAAGCCATATGGCTGCTTTGCGCGCGTGCACGCCTCGTGCACTGTAGCTCTATGCCAGGGGAAGCACTTTCAAAAATCCACTTACAAAATGTCTCAAAGAGACAGCTTTCGCTGTCTCAGCGAGACCTAATGAACAGGGGGAGTTGCTCACACATTCAGAAGATATCTTATCCATCTATAGTGGCTCTAATAAAAACGTATACACGCATCCGGTAGATACCTTTCCACTTTTAGTGCCTTCTATAAGGGACAGGACAGGCCTATCTTTTATGTGCAGAGTAACTTGCAATATAGAACAGGCCTATCTTTTTATGTGCGGAGTTCTCCACCTAGACTGCGAAGTCCTCACAGTTGTAAAGTTACTATTAAATTCTTTGTTTGTGAATACTGAAAAAGATTATACCTCCACAAAAGTGTGAGTTTACCTTTCTGAGATGGGCACGGAGTATGGACATTTCTGTAGCACACACTACCCACCATTAATGTGGTAACAGACTTGCATGTATCGGCAATGCCATGGCCTGTGGTATTATTGTAACAACGCTAGGTATATTAGATTGCGCACTACCGAACTGAGGGGAATTTTATTGTGCAGCTGCTGATTGGGAGGGAGAGCTGGGAATCATAGGTGGTTGTTTTTAATCAGCCAAAAAAAAGTATTTTAAAATCTTTTATAGCACTGTTGCACTTTAAAGCTGGGAGATGTGACAGAGGTTAGCGCTCCATCTTTTGCAGGAGGATTGTGTATATGATGACATCCGGTATGCAGACGCGCAGAGGACACAAGCAGTAGGCATGCCATTGGGGCACCAGAGGTGCACCAAAGGCAAGCCTGCCTGTGGCTGTCTGCGTCGGGACGGGTCCAGGGGCCAGGAGCTCTGGTTCATCTCTAGTGAGTAAAATAACTTACTATCACCTACACCTATTAACCTTACAAAAGCCCCTTAATGAAAGCTGTCTTCACTCCTTAGATTTGTCTAAAGGTGAATTGATCTGCAAACATTGCTCCTCACCCCTCACAGGGGTAATTGACTCCAAGCCCTGTTCTAGAGGGAAACCTAAGTGGCATATGTACCTAATTAATTGCAGAACACTGCCTGGCCATAAATTAGAATTATTTGCCTGCTTGGAGGACAATAAACCAGATGCAGCATTTGACTGAAACCTGGCTCCATGCTGAATCTGGGCCAGACGATGTTCAAGCCCAGCCTCCTGTTTATTATATCCATCATTTAGATCAGAAAAACGAAAAAGGCAGAAAGATTGCGACCATCCTCAAACATGAGTTCAGTTGCTTTACTGAATCCGTAGAAATCCCAGATTGCGAAAGCCTGCTGTTCGCTATCTCGATCTCCCCCACAATTACCTTCTCAGGAGTTTTGCTGTATTGGCTGCTGGCCCGAGTAGTGAGTTTCTCCACTCCCTTCCTGAAGTGATTACTAACCTAACTAGCACTAGAGCAAAAAGTTCCCTTATGGAAGATTTTAACCTTTATTTGGAGGAGCCGGCTGATACTCAAGCTGCTATATTATTACACGGTCTTTTGGGCATATAATTTGCTCAAAGCGTTCTTGGACCTACACATGAGAAAGGCCATCTATCTGATCCTGTCTTTTCTCAATGATAAATGGCTAAAGATTCAAAACCCTTTACCGATAATTTGGTCAGATTATTTTAGGATTCCACTTACTCTTGGCACCCTCGCCTGTCCTCAGATTGTAAACCAGGTTCCTGAAAAGACCGCCCCTGGTCCAAACTGCCCATTGAAGCCTGGAAATTAGATCTCACTGACTCAAGGCCTACTCTAGGCCTAGACCTTATGTTAGCAAATGATAAAATCTCACATGAGATTACATGCACTCTTGATCAAGTCATCCCACAAAAAACATTCACCAGAGGAGCGAAAGATAAATCGGCTCCCTGGTATACCCCCAAGCTGCGAAAACTCAAACATGAATGTAAAAAAATCATGGGAAGTCAAACAAACAAAAATAAAGAAAACCCTTTAGAGTCTACCATGCGGAAATAAAAAAAGCTCAAGCTTCACACTGAGGAAAAAATCAATTGTGCCACAAACTCCTCAAGTGAAATGTTTTGCATAGCTAAAATTCTATTAGAACCCTCCTCCACTGGATCTCCCCATACACTTCCCCATTGCAGTGTAATGACCTCGCAAGACTTTTTCAGAATAAAATCCACAAAATATACAGAGATTTCCAACCATCCGTGAACACCAGCAACATGAGCTATTAGAAAGCTACGCTGGTCACAAACCAGCCTGTGCTCAGTGCTTTCCCCCTCTGAAGTTAGACACTTTCACAGATCTATTGAGTAAAGTCAAATCCAGCTCCCCACAATGATCCAGCTCCTGCTTGGATTTTCGCCAAAGTTGCTGACCAGACATTTCTTACCTGCTGGAAATGGCCAATCTATCCTTGGCTGCGGGACTTGTCCCGGCAGCCTGGAAACAGGCCATGGTCAAGGCATTAATCAAGAAACCTAATTTGGACCCCTCCGATTTAGGAAATTACCGACTGATGTCCCTGCTTACCGGGATAAGTAAAACTCTAGAAAAACATGTCAATTTCACTCTCTTCTATTGGTGGTAGAAGAAGCCAAAAAAGAAAAGCTAGATCAGGTAGGCCCAGCAGCCATTATTCTCCTAGATTTCAGCTATTTGATTAGGTGAACCAAGAAATCTTTGCTGAAAAACTGTATCTCTTTCTTCGCTGAAGTTCTTTCTGAAAATCAGGTCCATCCAGGTTTTTGACGGAGGTTGTGTGTCAGATATTTTCCCCTTAGAAGGCGGAGTACCTCAGGGCTTGTCTCTGAGCCCTACTCAATTTAATGTTTATATGAGGCCACTTGCAGATTTCGTGCATCCCTTTGGGATATCAATAGTATCTTACGCTCAACTGGTCTTTTCTCTCACTCAAAACCAGAACTTCCCTGGCTCTGCACTAGGCCCCTGCCTAGAGAAAGACGCTGGCTGGATAAACAGCTCCTGCCTTAAACTAAACGGAGGACAAATAGAGTACATGATGCTGGGCAATAACTTGACCTCCTCATGTAATCTGAGCTGGCCAAGCTGTCTACGCCCCCCTCCCTCCCGAACAAATGCCACAAAGAGCCTAGGAATGTGGATGGACAAATCCCTGAACTTCAACACCCAAGCAGTAAAGCTCTCTGACTTGTGATTTGGTCTACTGAGAACGCGCTGAAAAATTCTCGCTCTCCTTCCTCCCACTTCAAAGAGGCTGATAGTCGAGTCTATTATTCTTTCCTGCCTTGACTGCGGCAATTCCCTTTACTTGGGAGCCCCAAAGGCTACAATAGGAACACTACAGGTGATACAGAACTCCGCCACCCAGACCTTGTGCGATTTCCTTAGACATCAGTTTGCCTGACTAGCTCTTGCTTCCCTCCATTGGCTTCCTGTGGCTGAGAGGTTTAGGTTTAAATCACTATGCATCACCCTTAGGGCACTCCTTGACAAAGGCCCTCTGATCATCCGCACTTTGAAATCACCGTACCTCTCCAGGAGAACCTTACGCTCCTTCATGGCCCACCAAGCCATAGTCCATAGGGTCAGAAAGGTAAAATGTGGAGGGCGCTCCTTTGCCTACAAGGTGCCTAAAATATGGAACGACCTTCTGTATTCTCTGAGATCAGCTAAAAGGGAACTTCCATTTAAAAAATTATTAAAGACTTGGCTTTTCCAGAACAGATCCAGGTGATACTCATTTATCCAGTCTGTGCCGCACTATTAGCGCAGGGATGCCTAAGGGTAACTATGCGCTCAATAAGTGCTGTAGAGAATAGAAATGAATAGATCCAAAAACAAGAGATTTTATTGGACATCCCACCTTTACAAATCAAAAGATAATATTGTTTCATGTTTATCCAACTGTTTTGAAGGCATATTCTAGACAAATGCAATATGTGTCTTTATGAATAGGTCTAAATGTCGTCAGCGTTTAGAAAATAGTTTTTTAAATTAATTGTACAACAATATGACATAGCTATTTTTATTACGTCACAACTTTAAGATTTTCTTTCATTGTATCTGTATTGTGAATTTACATTGTTATATGATAAATAGGTTTAAACATCAAAATCATAAAAGAAAGTACATAGGTGACATCAAGTTGAATGGAATTCATTTTTTATTTGAAAGTTATTTTATTTTTTGAAAAAGTTTGAATTGATTTGTTAAGCTACATTCAACTATATTTTAGACTTTGTTGGAAAGTAAAAACCATCAAAATTCTGGGGTAAGTTCTAAATACAAAGTATAATCCACCTGGCTCATTTTATCCATGGGAAAGAGGAGATTCAGTCAATTAACTTAGATATTTAGAGTTTTCTCAAGAATCAGTCACATCATTTGAATTTTAAATAGATACCTGAAAGGCATCTTCTGAAGCCAGACTGGACTGCCTAAATGTTAATGAGAGCCAGGCAGGTGGCCTTGTAGCCCTGAATGTACACATAATTCAGCTTATTTAAAACCCCATGGTAGACTCTGCTATCATTTTAAATCTATTTTCTTTTAATTCAGGCATATTTGCCACCCTTTTTCTCCCTTACATGACTCCGCCTTTTGCTGATGGGAATGCTCCAGGAAACCTATGGAGTGACAGCAGCTAGTAACATTCTGTACATTTGTACCACTCGCTTCATTTATGGCATGGTAGTGCAAATAAATGTAGCCAATCACACGTTAGTTGGATCAACTATACTATGAACACTCATTTATATTTATTCCTAGAGCGAGAAGGTTAACCTCGAGTTTATTACCATAGTACGCAAAACTGACATGAGAAAACACCACTTCCTGCCTCAGAGATTGCATGGAACAATGACTTCACAGAGGGAAACAAAATGTATGTATAGTCAAAAATCCTCCTGAGTGTGGTTTTACCTTAATGCAGAAAAGTAACAACTTGTGTCCTGGATTGTGTGAGTATCTTTTGTCAAAACAAATGCATATAAAAAGATGCTATAAAATAAAGAATCTATGAGGAGTACATGTTTTTTATCACCATTGTTGAGAACGGGAGACAGTTCACTTCTCATGAGTCATGGCCTCTCTCTACTAAACAATGGTCATTAATAGAATGTTACACTCTGTGCATCTGCATATATGGTATATTTATACATACATTGGGGTGCTGCCGGGGTGCAGCCATCCGTGGTGCAGCACGCCGAGCTGGTTGTTACTGTCATGTATGGGTTGCTCAAACTAGAGGTCTTACCGCATTCACTGGATAGCCCACAGGATCGTACAAAAAGGTTGGCTATTGCACCGCCTATAAGAAAGAGAAATAAATGGCAATGCATATTGTTGGCTGCCATAACAAACCCAGTACAAAGCGAGGGTACAATTAATCTTTTATTTTGTGAATCATATCAAAAAACATAGATGAGCACTGGATCCAGGAAGCATGGGAATCTATCTTACCCACCTTTGTGAGTTTATTTGCCTCGCACATTGAGTATCATTCCAACCAAGAGAGCTCTCTCCCTTTGCCTCTAACGTAAAGAAGTAGAGTTTTAGGTAGTGCTTAAACTTAGGTTTTAATTCATAATCCTAACTGTGCACAAATACACACACACTCACATACACACACACACAATATATATATATATATAGCACAGGGTACAATGCGTACCATCAGAGAGTGAGGAAAACCCTTACTACACATTGGAATCTGTAGTAACGAAGTCCACAGCCAGGATGTAGTTTTAAGTAGATTTATTGAGGCCTGTTACATGTAGATAAGTTGTAGAGATGCAGCCCCACCAGGAGCAGTCTGCCTGCTGCTCAGCCCATACTCCAACTGCCACACTCAAACATTCAGGCACCCAAACATTCCATTCATATCCATCACACCAACATTCCATGCATCACATTCACACTGGCTGAGCAGCTCGGGAGTAAGAAACCTGATAAATGCAGCACAGGTTACAACATACCTTCCCTTCTTCCCCAAAACAAAAATAGAAACTACAAAGAAGGAAAAGGTTCGAATAAGGAGAACCCCAAGAAGAAGAACAATTGGAAAGTAGAGAAAAGAAAGAAGAAAGTGAACCCAAATGTGAAAAGATCATAGCAAAGATACCAAGAAAAATCAAGCATGAGCAAGGAAGTTAATACACTAGAGATATGGAAGAGTAAGTACAAGAGAAAATGAAATGAAAGGTTAAGACCGTAATACAAGAGAAATGGAAAGAAAGAATAACCACCAGGAGCAGTCTGCCTGCTGCTCAGCCCATACTCCACATGTCACACTCAAGCATTCAGGCACCCAAACATTCCATTCATATCCATCACACCAACATTCCATTCATCACATTCACACTGGCTGAGCATCTAGGGAGTAAGTAACCAGATAAATAAAACACAGGTTACAACAGAATCTCATTAAAAGTGACCCAATTATTGGGAACACAGAGACAAAAAATCTACTTCTCACTTTCAGATGAGCTAAATCGATGAGGAGTGAATTCGTTTTCAGTAGTCCTGAGATGGCCAAATCAGAGACATGGTTGACATCAAACCTGGGCTTTCAGAAATGCCATAGATGCAAGGCTTGCAAATTTGAAGTAAATGCAAGGGAAGGTACATCACCTTTACTTAATTCCCACTGAAAATACGCAACACATACAAATGTAGAAGTGATTTTGCTGTATGTATCCTACAATGCACATGCCCAAAAATATATGTGGGCAGTACTATCCTCATGGTACATGTCAGAATTTTACAACATCTAAGGACTATAGCAAGGGAAGATGAAAGCTACGCTGTTGCTCGCCACATTCATGAGAAGCATGGGGGAAAGGCAGCAGCTCTGGTCTATTATGTGATAGACTCTGTCCCCAAGAATATAAGAGGCAGCAACAGGGAACAAAGACTGAGAAGATTGGAGTCTCGCTATATAGTTATGTTGAACAGTAAGATGCCGAATGGTCTAAATTCAGATGAGGAGATGTATGTACACCTGTAAAACTATTAATGGCTGACTTTCTTGCTACTTTCAATACCATAAGTTGAACGTCGTGGGCGAATAAGGAGTACAATTATTTAATTTATTTCACACTTTGAGCAGTTTGGGGGTAAAATAGAAAGGGTACTGTAGAATAATCAGTATGTGGCGAAACCTAGGGAGGTCTGACAATGATATATCAAAACACCAAACAAAGGGGAAATCGTGTAATAAGAAGAACCCACTTGGGTTGGATTCAAGCTATAGCGTATGCATGGACTACATATAGGCCGGGCAGTACATTTTAGCAAAGGTTTACAAAAAAGTGATTGCTTTAGAATCTATGTGGTACTCTTCTGTCAAACATAAAATGGATATTTTACCATGAATTCCAGACTATGTTGTAGTTGGTAACCCCTCATTGAATGTGATGCTTGTTGAAAATATTTAGGTTTATAATCTGAAATAAGTAGGCAAGTCACATTGACTTTTAAAGAGCTCTTCTGAAATTATATTTTATGGTGTGAGTAGAAAACATGATTTTAATTGTGATTTATATTAACGACGGATTAATTAGTGTTAAAAATAATTTTAGTTTTGCACTGCGCCCTTTAAAAACAACTGTGTTTTCAGATACTTGAAGTGTGTTGTCAATGTCTATGCTGACACGCATAGCAACAGTTGCTTAAATAGAAAACCAAAATGGCAATGTTGCATGTGAGCAAGGTGGCTGACACCACTGAAATGCATTGTTTGTTTCTGCTAACTAATAACTTTATGAACTGGTCTCAGCCGTGACGGTGACTGCATACGGGGTCCGATGTGGGAGAGGAGCAGGAGTGGGAACGGATATATATATATAATTATATATATGGATATAACAAAAACTGGAATTACACCAAATTTGGCAGGAAGTTAGATCATGGTCTGCAGATAGTGCTTTTTGTGATTTGGTATAAATCTGTGCGGACATTTTAAGAAATTAAGGGTCAACAATATTTTCTTGTCTGGACGGTTGGGTCCATGAGAGGCTCAAGAGACTCTTGTGGGAGGGTCAATTAAAAAATAGAGTGTTATTATTGGCCCAGCAAGCTTTATTTCACTTGGGTCAATTCGCTCCCATGGGAGTCGAAGTACTTCAGGAGCGAGGACTCTGTTTAGGTGCCAGCAACTTCAGAAGAATGTTGCTGGCAGCCATGACAGGACTCAGGGACCTAACGCCATGTTCTGAAGTTTGAAAATAGGGATACCCTGTCTCCATAGACTCCATGGGGGACCCACAGGGAAACCACCGGGCAAGTATTGAAAAAAACCTTCAATTTTCTGCAGGGTCATAAAAAAAATGAAAAATCAAAATGGTGGCCTGGAGCTGCTTTTGTAAATTAAGGGGAGGGGGTGTACGCACCCCTCACAGAGCCATTGTGGGTCCTGGCGAGCCATGCCCTGGTGCTGCATTTCATAGTAGGATGGAGCACACAGCCTGCCTGCCCAAGACCTTATAGACCCCGGGAAGCCCACCCTCGGGGAAAACATGCACAAAAGGGTAAGCGGCCATGTGGCCCCTTTGCAGGAGCCTTGAAATACACTTGGAAGCCCGCCCATAGGGTTGAAATGTGCTAAAATGAGCAGTGGGTTGCAATAACCCACTCCTGAGCCCTTAAAGTTTTTGGGGTGCCCACCCCTGGGGCTGAAACTTGCAAAAAATGGGCGGGGTTGCACAGCCCCCCTTTCCGAGCCTTCAAAAGACTCTGGGGACCCAATCCCACAGGGCTGCTACTTTTAACAGAAAGGGAGGGGCCACATGTCCTTCTATGGCCCTGAGGACCCCATCTCCCGGGGCTGCCTCACTTGCTGTGTCCCAAAGAGCCCACCCCATGAAACAGTAGTTTTCCTGTCTGCATCGGCGCAGCCAGGGAAATGTGTATTTGCTCCCGTCTGGCAGGAGCATTTTCAAAACCTCCACCAAAGTGGAAGTCAACTTAAGGTCTGCTCCCAGCAGGGGGAAACTTTGAAAATGCTCTGTTGCCCTGTCCAAACTGATGATGATAGCTAATCCCTGTGGGTGGGTACAATGTGGCTCCCGCAGAATGCAGGGAACCATAAAGGCCACGGAGGCCAATGTTGTGGATAGTGGGTATCCCAGGTAGGCACCCAACTTTAATTAATGAGGGCCCTGGGGGACTGTGTGGCCCCCCTCCCATTTAAGTTAAGTAGCAGCCCTGGGAAATGGGGTTCCCAGGGCCTTTAAGGACTTCGGGAGTGATGCCGCACCACTCTCTCCCCTTAATATATAGTTTGGGCCTGGGGGGATGGGATCCCAATGGCGTGAAAATTACTTGGGCAAGGGGGGCCACGTGTCCCCCCTCCCTTTCAAATTGTTTAGTTACCCTGGATGATGGTGTCCCGAGTGCTTTTTAAAGGCTCAGAGAGGGGAGCCGTGCAGCCCCCGTTCCTTTAATAAATATAAGGCCCTGTAGGATGGGTCCCCAGGGACTAATGAGGCTTGGGAGGAGGACATGTGGCCCTATGCTCCTTAAAATGCATGAAGTCCTGGAAGACGGTGTTCTCAGTGTCTAATTAATCTCCCTCCCCATTATTATTATTCTTGGCCCAGGGGGATGGGGTGCCTGGGGACTGGAGGCCAACCCTATGCTGTGCATGGCAAAGGTTAAGCATGGTATGGTGTTGGCAGTCTGGTGGGGGTTGGCCACAGGGCCTGGCGGCAGACAAAGCCCTGTGATCAAAGCCCATTGCACACAAAGGCTGTGCACGACATGCGGTTGGCTGCCTTTGAGTGGCACTGCAGAGAGTTGGATGCAGGGCGTGGCTGCAAGAAATGTCCTGTGGCCAACCCCATACCAAGCGCAATGAAAGGCCATGTGTAGCATGAGGTTGGCTGCCTGCATGGGGGTCAGCTACCTCTGGATGGGCTGGCCACAGGGCCTGGCTGCTGTTGGCAATCCCCTATTGTGCACAGCTGAAAGCCTGGCGCAGTGTTGTATTGGTTGCTTCTGTGGCGTTTGCCGCAGTGCCTGGCCACAGGGGGATTATCTTTAACTATGATAATAAAATTTTATATTAAGTTTAAGAAGAACTAGACATTCATTGAAAAAAAAGAAAATTAAAGTAACGTTATAGTTAAGTGTGATAAAAAGATCTGTTTTTCTTTTTTTTTTAAAAACAGACATTCACTGAAAAAACAAAGGTTAAAATAATGTTATAGTTAGGTGAATATGACAACATTAATGTTTTGAGCTAAAAAAAAAGTTGTACACATATTGAACGCCGTGTATAATGAGGGTTTCCCACATATTTGTGGGTGAATGCTAATGTGAACTAGGCTACCTGTGAAGTGTTTGGCATAATATCACATAACACATGCTTGCTAAACTTTAAAGGAGCTGTATCTGTGATGGCATTAATGATGCTTTTTATTTTTTTGTGGTGTTTTGTACTTACATTCAGGCCTCTAATGCCATACTAGTTTAAAGAGTAATGTGTACCAAAGAAGCTTAGATGATGTAACCAGTGATATCATCAGTGAAGTCATCAATGATGTCATTTGAAATGTCCTCAGTGAGGTTATAAATTATATCATAAAACATGTCATAAGTGATGTAATATATGAGTTCATAAGCAGTCCATGGTGAGGGCGCAACTTATAGTTAGCTCTGCTAACTATATCTGGTGAATTTCTGTGCTTTTAAAAAAATTCAAAACATTGTTATCACTGACATATTCACCTAACTATAAAGTTCCTTTAACCTTTGTTTTTTTTTTCAGTGAATTTATATCTGTATGTATATATATATATATATATATATATATAAAATTCACTTAAAAAACCATAGGTTTCACACATGTTATAGTTAGCTGGACATTTCACTCGTAAAAAACCAATGAAATTCCACCGTTATAGTTAGTTCAGGTAACTATAACTCACGCGACCGCAATCCACTGCTGATGACGTCAGATATTACATCACTGTATTTAGACACTTATTTACTCATTTATTCTTCCATTAACCTTTTGCTATATATATATAACAAATATTTATTTTACAGAAAGACACATATGTCATCAGTGATGTAATATCTGACGTCATCAGCAGTGGATTGCGGTCGCGTGAGTTATAGTTACCTGAACTAACTATAACGGTGGAATTTCATTGGTTTTTTACGAGTGAAATGTCCAGCTAACTATAACATGTGTGAAACCTAAGGTTTTTTAAGTGAATTTGCAAGGTTTTTTAAATGCTAATTCCTAACTTTAACGTGTGTGAAACCTATGGTTTTTTAAGTGAATTTGCAAGGTTTTTTAAATGCTAATTCCTAACTATAACGTGTGTGAAACCTATGTTTTTTTTAGTGAATTTCAAAGGTTTTTTAAATGCTAATTTATGTATGTATTAAATTTTTTTTTAAAAATTTTTTTTTGAGTTTGGATAAAGTTGAACAGCATATTTAATATCTTCTATAAAATTATAAACAGGTGTAATTTTTTTTTTTTATGGGTTTTTCACTGTGCACGCACCGTGCGCGCACCATGCGCGCACCTCGCAATTTTTGGGAATTGTTTTTTCTCACCCTTTGTGGTCCTTCAGGGACCCCCTGACAAAGGCTAAGGGGTCATGAACTCTCTACCCTGCCCCCTTTTCACGTTCTTATATGTTTTTTTTTAAGGGTTTTTCACCATGCGTGCACCGTGCGCGCACACCGCGATTTAAAAAAAAAAAGAATGTTTTTTTCACCCTTGGGGTCCTTCAGGGACCCCCTGACAAAGGCTAGGGGGTCAGGAACTCTCTACCCTGCCCTCTTTTCACGTTCTCCACCTTTGTTTTTCTCTCTCACACAAGCGACACACAAAATGGCGGCCGACACTTCCTGATTTCAACCGATTCGAACGTTGACTGACATCAAACCACCAATCAGAATTACGCTCGCGCACGGTGCGCGCCTATAGATATATATGTATTTTTAAATGCAAATATCTCAGGAAATACTGAACAGATTGACACCAGTTATGCAAAAGGCACTTCCTTGACCTAAGGACTACCTCTGTGCCAAATTTCAAGAAATTCTGTTCAGCCGTTCGGGCTGTATCTTCGACTAAAGGTCCTATGGGAAAATGCATGGGCAAAACACGTTTTGGGACCCCCCTTTTTTCTCGGCCCCCGCTTGACGAATCACCCCGAGACTTTCAGGGTAGGAGCTGAGCGGAGCGCCCCATTAGTTTTGCAAATTTTGCGAAGATTCGTCAACCGGCGCCAAAGTTATTCAAAATAGAATTTTCAGATTTCCTATGGAAACACGGTCCTAACTATAACTATCTACTGGCGACCGCCAGTAGATAATATATATATATATATATATATATATATATATATATATATATATATATATATATATATATATATCACAGGAACCGATAAGAAATTTGAAGAAGGCAATGGCGCTGCCTCAGCTCCAAAGACCACACGGGCACGGACCTCCAGTTAAGTGCTATTTATTTTGCTGGCAGTGTCGTCTTGACGTTTCGGCTCCCAAGAGCCTTGCTCACATATATATATATATATATACACACTGAAAAAAACCATAGGTTTCAGGCACGTTATAGTTAGAATTTAGCATTTAAAAAACCTTAGAAATTCACTGAAAAAACCATAGGTTTCAGGGGCGTTATAGTTAGTTGGACATTTCACTCGTACAAAACCAGAGAAATTCCCCCGTTATAGTTAGTTCAGCTAACTATAACTCGCACCCCCGCAATGCACTGCTGATGATGTCACATATTACATCACTCATGACATGGTCAGTGATGACATCTCAAATTACATCACTGATGGCAACATTGGCAAAACCCCGGGGAGGTGGTGGTCCCCGGTGCTCATGGGTCCATAACGGACCCCCGAATTTACATAGTTACTGTCCCGGGGAGGTGGCGGTCCCCGGGGCGTGTGTGGGGGCTCAAGCCCCCCACACAGGTTATTTAACAACAAAAAACAAGCCCCGGGGGTGGTGATCCCCGGGGATTGGGGGGGCCTTGGAGGACCCCCACCCATTTTAAAAACAAGCCCCGGGGTGGTGGTCCCTGGGGCTGCGGGGGGGCTGTGTGCCTCCCGCAAATATTTAAGGGAAGCCCCAGGGGTGGCGCTCCCCGGGGCGGCGGGGGCTCCCCTGGGCCCCCGCAATCATAATATAACATGTCCCCGGGGCTTGGCCCACCTGGGGGCTACATAATAATGCAGCGTGGGAACCCGCGCTTTGTTTTTTTTTATTTTCGCAGCAAGATCCGCGGATGCTCTGCGACTTTTGCTGATTTTGTTTTTAAAAAAAGGCTTTTTTTGACACTGGGGTCCTTGTGGGACCCCCTAAGCAGGCCTAGGGGGTCAGGGTGTTTCTACCCTGCCCTCTTTTCTTGTTTTACACATTTGTTTTTCTGTTTTCTTGTGACTCGGTTCTACAGAGTCACAAGATGGCTGCCAACACTTCCTGGTTTGGAGTGTTGACAGAAAATTAGAATAAAGCTCATGGTTGGAACGGTCCGCGGATCCACCACGCCTCTAGATATCAACACTTTTATTTTTTGATTTTCTCAGCAACTACTGAACGGATTTACACCATTTAAAAAAAGGGCGCTTTCTGAGCCAAGCACTACCTTTTTGCCAGATTTGTTGTGATTCCGTTCAACAGTTCGAGCTGTAGCCGTGTCCTATGGGAAATTGATTTTCTGACCTCTTTTTTTTTAATTTCTCAGGAGCTACTGAACGGATTTACACCATTTAACAACAAGCCTTTACAATGCAACGGTCTCGGCATTGTTAAGGTTAGAGCTATAGGCGTTGCTCATGACCTTATTTTTGTTTATGTTTTTGTTTTTAAAACATTTAAAGAAACGGCATTGTTATTTACAATGTCAATAGCTTAATCTCTCTCAAATGCGAGACCTATTGCATTTGCACCCACACACAGAGCCACACACAAAGCCACCCACACACACAGAGCCACCCACACAGAGCCACCTACGCTAGCCGAGACCTAAAAAGGGCCACAGTCAACTCTTCCGAAATGCAACTTCACATACACGTAATAAAAATGTTCCACGCCGCTACTTACTACCCAATTGGTGTATGTGTAAACCATATAAAGAGCGCTGGGACCTCATGGCGCTATAGAACTTCATTGCTACCCAGAGCCCAGAAGGATGAGCGGCTGAGAGGCCCCGTCAGGAGTTCAATTCCCGGTGGATGCATTCGCCCACTGAGCTCCGTGCCCCCGCCGTAGATGAAGGCCCGTGCAATAAAATGTAAATGCGCCTTCAAATTTTAACTAGCCCCCGAACTTCATCTACCCACTGAATACCAAGTTCACAACGTTAATGTCCTTTTATTAAGAAGTCTCCACTTGCAGATTTAGAATGAAGATTTTATTAATTGTGGCATGTGCTGTTTCGTGGCAGCTTAACACAAACTAATAAACAGGTCAGTCCGAAGACAGGCACAGGATTCCACCGGGAGCACCCCTATGTTTCATGGTAAAACTTCAGCGAGAAAATAGAATAAAGAGGGATTCATCGCGGATCTGTTGGTGCCAGCCTGACGGTAATGAGTCAACCCTTCCCAGACAAAACAAGAGGCGGGAGCGCGATTCACAAAAAACACAGCCATGCTCATTTTCTGACTTGGACTAAAATATATATTAACACTCGCCACAACAGGTGCCAATCCAGTCGGAATTTTTGAAACCATTTAATTATTTACCTTTTACGGGTCCTTTTGCCTTGATTTTAATTCAAAATGCTTTACCGAGGCAGTAAATAAAGTTACAAAAATTACTTCCCAGCCTTCCCCTTCATTTCTCTATACTTTGCGATGTTTACTTTGTGCCTGAACACGCCCTTCTCAACACATGTTCAAGGGTATATTTATGCTTGGTTAATCAGATATAAGTTGTGTGGTCTACTGTGTGTGTGTGTTTGGGTGGGGGCAACAACTCAGAAACGGTAAACGCATAAGGAGTGGGGAACAGGAAACACATGATCGCGACACAACAAACAGAAATGGGTCTCTGAAGACAGGAAGCCAGGCACTGCAAACACACAAGAAAACCGGTCTGAGCGCAAACACGATTACCCAGGATAAGCAAACACATGGACTCAAGCACACGAAGCACAGTTAAACTCAAGCACGGCAAAGACGAAGGGTCCAACGCGCACACGCAAACGCGCACACACCACACACTCACTCACTCACTCAAAAAGATGGAAAACGACACAAATTAACCCAGGCATGGAAAATATAAACGCATAGGAATGGTAAATAGACACAGACTCGAAGAACAGCAAAAAACATGTTCAGGCACAGCAACACCGAGGGGCATGGGCAAAGCAAACATGAAGGACATGTAAAAACGAAGGACTCTGGTGAAAGCAAAAGACACGAACCACAACATAACAAGCCTCATTATACGCCATATACGCCATATGACGCCATGAACACCACCGCCTTTCTCCGAGGTCAAGCAGAAATGCCTTGGAGAAATGCAGCAGCATTTTCGGATTTGGGGGCGTGTTTTTCTTTCTCTCCTCTTGCCATTGGCTGGAATGTTTACATTCCAGAGGAGAGAAAGAAGTAAAAAACACGCCCCCGAATCCGAAAAAGACGGGGCTTCTTTGGAGAGACAAAGCTCTTCTCCAATGGCTGACCAGCATATAAGAGGCCAGCCAATGGAGAAGAGGGAAGAAGAGGGGCGGGTTCAAGCCCCTCTTCTGAAAACATTAAATCTCGGAGCGAGACTGCGCAAGCGCAGCCTTCGCAGCCGAGACCTAAAAAGGGCTCTTTCTGAACCAAGGGCTACCTTTTTGCCAAATTTGGTGTAATTCCGTTCAGCAGTTCGGGCTGTAGCCGTGTCTAAAATTTCCTATGGAAAATACCATGGAGAAAACACGTTTTGGGACCCCCCTTTTTTCTCGGCCCCCGCTTGATGAATCACCCCAAAACATTCAAGACAGAAGCTGACCGGAGCGCCCCACGAGTTTTGAAAATTTCGCAAAGATTCTGCATCCGGCGCATAAGTTATTGGGAAAACAAAAAACGCTTTTCCTATGGAAACTAGGTCCTAACTCTAATTACCTACTTGCAAAAGCTCTTCTCCAATGGCTGACCAGCATTTAAGAGGCCAGCCAATGGAGAAGAGGGGAGAAGAGGGGCGGGTTCAAGCCCCTCTTCTGAAATACATTAAATCTCGTGTCCCCTTACAGTCTGGTGCTAGAAGAGGGGCATACATGTAAACTTGGCACCCCGAACAGAGGCGCTTGCCACATCACGTGCAACGATGCGACCAGAGCAGTGCGCGCTCTAAAACACGGCCCATCAACGCGCAAATATTATTCAAAAAAAGATATATGCAAACATCGGCACTAAACTACAAATGGAAGCGGCGTGAATCGGGTTACAGGGGAAATACCCTGGAATTGTACTACATAATGCCATCTGCACGTCTAACATACCGCGCTGTGCTGTTTTATAAGTGTATGTAACGCGCAACGCAAAGTGATATACGAGGCTTGTAACATGCTATACAATGTAATTTACTCAAATTGTAGTTTGTTGTTGGAAGTGTGTACTATAATTACACAGTGTAGGGTATTAAGCAACACAGTGTAAGTATAATATACCACACAATCTATAATGCACAATACGAAAAATGTTCTACATTTACAACATAATACACAATGCAGCACAATTCTAGTGCACTATAAATGGAAGGTACTACACGGTTAAATACATGTTTAATCTAATATAATACACACTAATATACCAAACGCGTCATGAACGGCCCCCTATAATCTACTTTGCACGAAATATTCTGTGGCACACTACATTAACAAATGAACAACTTGAGGTGATGTATTTTGCAACGGACAGCACAATGTATTGTAATATACTTGGAAATACACATACGGCATAATGTTCTAAACTGTATTTGCTAAATAATATACAATGTAGTGCACTAAACTTGCAGCACGCGACCATGTAATATACTATGATTTCAATGTACAATACTATGTAGTTATATTTGTGATGTACAAGGTCATGTAATACACCGTGCTTGGGATGTAGTACACGATGTAATGAATTGCACTTGTGATGTACTGTGTAATGAAATATTTTATGTACAATGTGTCGTGTCTTGACCCAATAATGACAGACACTATATACCAAGGGTACTCACAAACTTTCTGTCGGGGGCCAAAATTACAGTGTGGTTAGTGGCCGATGGCTGCACTGGTTGGGGTGGAGACAGTGGGGGCGGGATCAGTGGGGGCGGAGCTAGAGTAAAAAAAAAACCTTTCAAAACATTAGACAATGCTGTATTTCACAATCAGATGCAACTACAAAGAGCACATTTTGATAATACATTTTTATTTGAAGGCATTTAGTGAAAGTAGAACAGCAAGTACAAAGGCAAACATAATGGGTGACCGCTCAGCCCTCCGCAGGGCTTGGTCGCCCCACTCTCTGCTACCGCTCCTGCCTGCCTTTGCCGCCTCCTGCCTGCAGATTCCTTCGCTCGCTGCCCGCTGCTCCTGGGAATTTCCCGCTGCTCCTGGGAATTTCCCGCTGCCCGCTGCTTCTTGGAATTTCCCGCCGCTGCCTCCCTGCGGCCCCGCCCCCTGTGATTCCATTCGCCGCCCCGCTCCCGCCACCCAGCTGCTCCTCCCTCCCAGCTCCTTACTTATGACGCCCCCAGAGCGACCGCGCAGCGGACGCGCGCAGCGGGACCGCCGATTGAGCGCCGAAGGTGTGCCAAAGGTAAGCCCGTCTGCGCCCGCCCGCACCTGGACCGCGCCCAGCACCAGACCCCCTGGTCCTCGCCCTCGCCAGCACACCCTGCATATGTACGACGCCAAAACCCTCCACGCACTCAACGCCGGCCGAAACACCGCCTGCTACCGAGCCACCCCGAGACGCACACACGGACCCTTCACCTGCCTGACCTGCCGCTTCACCGTCCTCCGACCCAACACCGCACCTGCTAAACCGAGCCCCAGCAACAAACACCTGAAGTGCATCCTGCTCAACACCCGCTCCGTTCACAGGCATGCCGTCGAACTCTGGAACCTCCTCGACTCGACAGCACCAGACATCGCCTTCCTGACGGAAACCTGGATGAACGCCTCCTCAGCGCCAGACGTCGCCATCCCCGTCCCAGAAGGCTACAAAATCACCAGGAAGGACCGCGTCAACCAGACAGGAGGAGGCATCGCCATCATCCACAAGAACACCATCCGCATCACGACCAACTCCGATGACACATTCACCTCCGCCGAACACCTCCACTTCCAGATACACACCGACCCCAAAACCACGCTCAGAGGCACCCTCGTCTACAGACCACCGGGACCACGCACACAGTTCAGCGAAGACATCACAGACTTCGTCAGCCCGCACGCCATCAATTCCACCGACTACATCCTCCTGGGGGACCTCAACATCCACCTGGAGGACAACAAGGACCGCAACACCACTGCTCTGCTGGACAACCTGGCCAACCTCGGACTCAAGCAACTGGTAACCACCCCCACCCACTACGCCGGCCACACGCTTGACCCAGTCTTCTCATCCAGCAAATACGTCACCTTCAGCCACTCCACCAATCTCCAGTGGACTGACCACAGCTGCGTCCACTTCAGCTTCAGTAAAACAACGACCCACCACCACCCTCAACAAGCCCCCCGCAGGAGCTGGAACAAAATCACCGGCGACCAGCTCACCACCTTCCTCAGCCAGAACCCCCCCACCAGCTCAACGGACCCCAACAAAGCCGCCAACAACCTCACACAGTGGATCACCAACTGCGCAGACGCCCTCGCACCACTGAAGAAGAACCCCCCCAGCAGACGCGGCAGCAAGAAAGCCTCCTGGTTCACCGACGAGCTCATCACCTCCAAGAAGAACTGCCGCTCCCTGGAGAACACCTGGCGCACCAACCAGACCACAGACAACATGACGGCCCTCAAACACGCCACCCGCAAACACCACCAACTGATCCGCGCCACAAAGAAGACAGCCTTCAAGGAACGACTGGACAACAACACCCACAACAGCAAGGAACTCTTCAGCATCGTCAAAGAGCTCTCCAACCCCGACGCCGGAAACAATGACATCACTCCCTCGCAAGACCTCTGCGACTCCCTCGCAGCCTTCTTCCACGACAAGATCGCCAACATTCACAACAGCTTCGGCCCACCAACCACGAACCCCACCACCGAACCGATGCCCCCCACCGCCACCCTCCGCACCTGGACCCCAGTCAGCACCGAAGACACAACACGCACAATGAACACCATCCACTCCGGATCCCCTACGGACCCCTGCCCACACCACATCTTCAACACGGCCGACCACATCATCGCACCCCACCTCCGCGACATCATCAACGCCTCCTTCAACACCGCCACCTTCCCGGAGTGCTGGAAACACGCCGAGATCAGTGCCCTGCTGAAGAAACCAACTGCAGACCCCTCTGACCTCAAGAACTACCGCCCCATCTCGCTCCTCCCGTTTCCTGCCAAAGTCATCGAGAAGACCGTCAACAGACAGCTAGCCGCCTTCCTCGAGACCAACGGATCCCTCGACCACTCGCAATCCGGCTTCCGAGCCAACCACAGCACGGAGACCGCCCTCATCGCAGTCACAGACGACATCAGATCCCTAATGGACAACGGGGAAACTGCGGCCCTCATCCTCCTGGACCTCTCCGCAGCGTTCGACACTGTCTGCCACCGCACCCTGGTACAGTGCCTGAACAACACCGGCATCCAGGAGAAGGCCCTGGAGTGGATCACCTCATTCCTCGCCGGAAGAACCCAGAGAGTCCGCCGTCCCCCGTTCCGGTCAGCGGCCACCGAAGTCATCTGCGGCGTTCCACAAGGGTCATCGCTCAGCCCCACCCTCTTCAACGTCTACATGAGCCCCCTCGCAACCATCGCACGTCAACACAACCTCAAGATCATCACCTACGCCGACGACACCCAGCTGATCCTCTCCCTCACCAGCGACCCGGACGCCGCCAGAGCCAGCCTACACGAAGGGATGAAAGACGTCGCCGAATGGATGAAGAACAGCAGCCTGAAACTGAACTCAGACAAGACGGAGGTCCTCATCCTGGGATCATCACCCTCCGCCTGGGACGACTCCTGGTGGCCCCCCGCCCTGGGAGCCACCCCCAAGCCAACGGACCACGCACGCAACCTAGGCTTCATCCTGGACTCCTCCCTCTCGATGACCAGACAAGTCAACGCCGTCTCGTCTTCATGCTTCAACACCCTGCGCATGCTTCGAAAGATCTTCCGGTGGATCCCCACCGAGACCAGGAAGACGGTCACCCAGGCCCTCGTCACCAGTCGGCTGGACTACGGGAACGCCCTCTACGCCGGCACCGCCGCCAAACTCCAGAAGAAACTCCAACGGATCCAGAACGCCTCAGCACGACTCATCCTGGACATCCCCCGACACAGCCACATCTCCGGACACCTGAGAGACCTGCACTGGCTCCCCGTCAACAAAAGAATCACGTTCCGACTCCTCACCCACGCACACAAGGCCCTCCACGACCTGGGCCCCAAGTTCCTCAACAGCCGTCTGACCTTCCACAAGCCCACCCGCCAGCTCCGCTCCGCCAGCCTCGCTCTCGCCACCGTCCCCCGCATCCGCAGAGCCACCGCCGGAGTAAGATCCTTCTCCTACCTGGCAGCCAAGACATGGAACTCCCTCCCCATCCACCTCCGGACAACGCAAGACCATCTCGCATTCAGGAAGCAACTCAAGACCTGGCTGTTTGAGCAGTAGCGTTTCCCCCCCCCAGCACCTTGAGACCCTCCGGGTGAGCAGTGCGCTATACAAATGCCTATGATTGATTGATTGATTGAAAAGTATTTCCCAAGGCACAGAGTTTATCCACTAATTTTACATTTCATGTCTGCAATTAACTTCTTGTATTCTGGAACCTTTTCAGAGAGTGCAAGTCTCATGAGATGATCCAGATGTGCATCAGTCAGTTTGTTTCTTAGTTTATTTTTTATAGCACCCATTGTAGAAAAGGAATACTCGCATACAAATGTGGAGCCAAACATGCAAAGTATTCTCTGTGCCAAGGTAAAAAGAAGAGGGAATTTTACAGGTGGCACACTTTGCCAGAAATCTTCTGGTTCCTTCCCCAAGAATGAGGACTCAAGCACAGAGCTGAATTGCATGTCAATTAGTTCCATCTCAGCTTGTGCCCTTTTCAAACCAAGAAGTTCAACAGCTTCAAGATTCCTTGCACTGACCATCCATGGATTTTCTACAAGCCTGAAAAGTGGGGTGAGAACTCTGAACTGAGAAAATCGCCTCTTAATGTCCCCAGACATTTCCTCCAGATACGCACACAGATTGAGACTGAACAACATTTCCTGAGCTTTTTCAACCCTCTGTGTTAAAGCCTGCAACTTAGGAAAGTGTGTGAGATCACCATCGTTCATCTGCTCTCGGAACAGCTCGAGTTTACTTTCGAAGGAGTATATGGCACTCATCATTGAGGACACAAGTTTCTGTCTGCCTTGAAGTGCCAGATTGAGTGTGTTGAGATGTGAGAAGATGTCACACAGAAAATGGAGCATGGTGAGCCATTGCAAGTCATTTAATTCTGGGAAGGACTGCCCTCGGCTGATTACAAATTGTTCAATTTCTGGAAGCAAACGAATAAATCTTTCTAGCACTCTACCTTTGCTCAGCCACCTAACCTCAGTATGCAACAACAGATCCGCATATTCACTTTCCGCATCCCTCAGCAATAATTTAAAAAGTCTGTGGTTGAGTGCTTTTGCTCGAATATAATTAACATTGCGGAGGAATCGGATTTTCCGCCCGACAGCACCCTACGACTGATAAACCGACACACCCCACGACCGATACTGCGTCACGACCGATGGACCAACACCACTTCTCGCAACAGATCTGTGAGCAACATCAAAGTAATGTTTTGTTTAAACATACAACATAATGGGTAAACCTGCACATGGCTCTCAATAGGGATTTGAAATAAATGGCATGCACATGTATCTAAAACCCACGTTCACGCGCAGGTATCTTGGCGCTAAATAACAGATGTTTGTTGCTACCCAACTCATTTTATCGACCTCAGATGGATGAAGGGCAGGACTCGCCGGGATTTGAACCTGCGACCATGAGGTAGAATGCAGGCCCCTGCAGTGGACAAGGGGAGGGCCCTGGTTTCAGGTGGGGATTAGCATGGTATGCAGTTTCTGTCATCAGTACTTCTCACCCCTTTCCCCACAAGAGCAGTTTAAACATGCATGAGAAAATATCCTAGTTTGCAAGTACTATGAGTAACCCTGCACTAGACAAAACACCATCTCTCTCTACTAAGAACAGTAATCACTGGAATTAGCAAGACATTTTTATTGTTGCCCAAAAATGTTGGAGACCAGGAAGGAGGCAGCAAGTGCTTTTAAAACCATATTATACATACAAACACTTCAGCAGCTCTGCCCATAGCACCACATCCTCTCCCCCACTGATCACCATACTGCCCCACTTAGAGAAACTTGCAGTGCACTGACCCGCTATAAACACCTGGATGTGACTCAATTCTAATTACGCACTTGACAAGAACAATTTGCTGCCTAAAAAAAATTAACATCCTAGAAAAAGCAAACACTCATAGGGAATGCAAGATTAAGTAAAGCATGTGAAATGTAAGCAGTGAGTGCTTTCGCATGAAAAGGTAAGGCCATGAATACAGGGCCCGGAAAGGACCCGTTTCAGTGCCCATTGCTTATAATTATATCCTTTCAAAACATAGGCGGTATGGCTTAAAAAGACCACATTCGTAAACACACAGACGCTGTATACATTTTGTTTTCCAATTCACCCATCAAGCAGGTATTTCTGTACCTCCAGGCAAGGTGCACTTTCCCACACAGGGAAAACAATGTTGTTCAAAGAGGGGAAAAAACAAAAGTATCACTACACTGGCAAACACTGTAAAGTGGCGCTAATGTGTTTGGGTGTAAATAAATCAATCTGGCCACCTTGCAACCACTCGGTCTTGCTTTAATTAGTTATTTTTTACATTTGGGATGTTTTATTCCTCTCCACGCCCGAGGCTGCACTGGTGTCAGAAAAAGACGTTCCCAGCAAAAATGTTTTCTTTTTTGGATCCATTTCACAGGGGAGCAAATAAGGAAAGGAGGAAAGAGAAGGTAATACCCGTTTCCTGAAGTCTTGGTTTTCACTGAGGAGCGAGACCGAAAGAGAGGGAAGACTTGGAGGCTTAGAGGCCGTCACCGGGGCATGTGCTCACAGTTTAATTTATAGGGGTTTGGGGAGGCTGCGCGCAGGAGCCATATGGACCAAATGTACATAGCTGTGCTTACGAGGCCCCTGCCACTGATGGACTTACCCTCAGATAGAAGATGAGTGCGGCTATCCCCAGAGGTAGGCAACAGAAAACCATGGTCACTACGGAGTAGCCCAGGTATGAAGGCACCTTCTCTGGAGGCAGGGGCGGCCTCGGCAGCTCCAGGCCTCTCACCGCTGTTGGATTAATGATAAAAAAACATACCTGTGCAGGCGCTGCTGCGAAGGTTCTCTGGGGCTGGAAGGACGTCGTGACACCAGGGGCACAGGAAGCTCACCAAAAGGTCCTTTAAAAGTCAGCTGTAACTAGCGCTAGTTACAGCTGACTTTTAAAGGGCCTGAGCTTCGTGTGACGTCAGAGGCAGGCAGGCCAATCAGAGGAAAGCAGGAAGCAGAGACGATGGCCGCAGGAGGAAACGTTGTGATTACGTATTAAACGCGTATTCACAATGTTTGCTCCTGCGGCCATCTTCCCTCCTTACTCCAGAGAAGTGTACTGTACTCGATCAAGGTCTGCGGCCCGCCAATGAAGGCCGGGCGGGCCGCCAGCGGCCCGCGGGCCGTACTATGAGTAACACTGCTATATACTTTTATCACGAGCTTTATTTAGTGCTTCTTGCTCGGTCCCCGTCCCTACTCTAACTGCCCCTTTCCTGCTGTGTCCCCTCCTCTTCCCTTTGGCCCCGTAGCTCCGCCCACCCAACTACTAGACTGCTCACTTTCTACATCTCCCCCTTTGTTAACAAAACAAGATAACTGACTTGTTCATAGTTCTTCAATTAGTCGTCTTGGCCTTTGACTGTCTCGTCGAGGTCGGAGGGATACGCTTCCGGCTTCAGACTCAGGCTCTACGTGAGTATCATGTCGCTGGACCGCGACTGCCGGTTCAGGCCTTTCTCTCCCCTCACTCTCTGGTCGTCTCATCATCTTCTGGAGTGACTCTCTCATGACTGGAGTACATTTTTGAAAGTGCGACACATTCCTTGTGATTCGTCTGCTGTCAGACTCTGCTGTCATCATGGTACCCTTTTGCTGAGTAATCGTCAAAGGTTCCGCTCTGAATTTACAGTCCGTTTTCCTTTGCTGTTCCTGTTTGACTATGACACAGTCCCCTTCATGTATGGATGGTGATTTTGCTCTCCTTCTAGCGTCCGCATATGACTTCATTTTGTCTTTTCCAATACGGTCAGCTGTCATTACTTCCTGATGAACACGGGCGGGTGACACCGATCTCAGGGCGCCTTCCCAGGTAGGTATCCGGGTCCTGATTGGTCGCCCAAGCATTAGTGTGGCAGGGCATTTTCCTGTGGTGGCATGCGGTGTTGTTCTATATGCCCTTAGGACTTCATTGAGAGCCACTTGAAGATCCCTTTTCTCGACTGTAGCCTGTTGAAAAGTCTTCTTTAAAGTGGCCATGAACCTTACAATGGTCCCGTTGGCCTGCGGCCACAAAGGCGTGACTTTGCGGTGCTTGAAATTCAAATGCTTTGCGAATTCACCAAATTCATGTCCATTAAAAGGAGGGCCATTATCTGTCTTGAGTTCCTTGGGAACACCCCATGCCGCAAAACTTCGTCTAACACCGCAATGGTGCTTGACGCACTGGTGGATGATACGAATTGGGCTAGTGGAAATCTTGAATATTCATCCATTATTGCCAGGACATATTTTCCCGATTGAAGAGATCCATAAAAGTCCATGGCAAGTTCTTGCCACACTCCACTGGGCAGTTTTGTCATTTGCAGAGGAGCTGGAGGATCTCCTTGACTGACTAGTTGACATTGGGGGCAGTCTTTGAGGGTGAGTTCCACCATTTGATCTAAACGCGGAAACCACACCCGCTCCTTGAGGGCTCTTTTTGTCGCGACCACTCCCCGGTGGCCTTCATGGGCGAGGTTGATGATGCCCTGACGTAATTGCGTCGGAATGACAATCCGTTGGTCCCTCAGCAAGAGACCTTCCGAGGTAGCAGAGAGTTCATCACTCACATGTCAGAATGCTTGCATTTCTTGTCGGATTGTGGGATCACTCCCTTCCTCTTCACTGTCATGTCTCCACCGATTAGTCTGCAGTCGGCGTAATACTTTCTGCAGGATGGCGTCTTGCGCAGTGGCCTCTTGAATGGCTTCCAGGGGAACTGCTGGTGGTTGAGCTTGGTCCACCATGAAGTGGATGTATTCCTCGGCCATCGATGATGGTGATGCCGGTGATGATTGAGTGTGTCGTGACATGTAGTCAGCCGGATTTGCTGATTTTCCCGGCTTGTGCAGTATCGTGTATGTATATTTCTGTAGACGCAACCCCCACCGCTCAATCCGAGGTGGCATCTTTGACCTGGGGTTTCCAAAGATGGTGACAAGCGCCTGATGATCAGTCACCATGGTAAAATGTTTGCCATAGATAAAGACATGGAAATGTTCGCAGGCCCATACAACTGCCAGACTTTCTTTTTCTGGTTGAGAATACGCCTTCTCTGTGTCCGACAAACTGCGACTGGTGTAAGCCACAATGTGCCGCTGATCAATGTCATTGTCATACTGAGCCAAGATTGCACCCAGGCCCACTGGGCTAGCATCTACAGTTATCTCCGTCTTCCTCTTGGGGCTGAAATAAGCTAAGTTGTCGGCAGACTCAACCGCAAGTTTGATGCCTTGGAACGCCCGCTCACACTGAGGGGTCCAGACAAAAGGTTGTCCCTGCTTCGTGAGTGTTCTGAGAGGGTGACTAATCGTGGCATAGTCCTTTATGTATCTGGCGCAATAGCTGGCCATGCCCAGAAACGATCGAATGTCACTGACATCTTGAGGACTCTTAGTGTTATTGAGCGCCATCACTTTTTCAGGGTCAGGCTTCATCCCGTCTCCAGAGAACACATGTCCAAAAAATTTGAGAGTGGATTGATGAAATTCACACTTGTCTTTGTTTAGAGTCAGATTGGCTTCCAAGAGGGCATGACATACCCGATCCAGAGCCTTATCATGTTCCTGAACGTTTGACCCATACACGAGAATATCATCACTGTAGTTCAACGTGTTGGGCATATGGTGAATAGTCTGGCGGATGGCCTCTTGAAAGATCTCTGCAGCCGAGGAAATACCAAAACGTAACCGTTTGTACCGAAACAGCCCCAAGTGAGTTGCGAATGTTGTTATGTATCTCGATTTTTCATGCAAATCCAGCTGGTGGTATCCCTTGTTCAAGTCAAGTTTCGAAAATACCCTGGCACCATTTAATGCAGAGATCATGTCTCTCAGATGAGGCCCGGGGTGACGTTCCCTTTCGATGGCAGTGTTAGGGAGCCGCATGTCAACACACAGACGCACCTTTCCGGGGGTGCCTTTCTTCGGCACGATGACTACAGGCGACACCCATGGTGTGGGACCGTCGGTCCGTTCAATGATGTCGGTTGCTAATAGTTCTTGAAGTTCATCCTCCACTGCTTGCTGAAGGTGGAAAGGCACTCGCCTGGGATGTTGTGCTACAGGCCTTATTTGTTCATTAATGTGAAGTCGAATTTGGCATCTGTTCATCCTTCCCAGCCCGGTGAATAGCTTGGGGAATTTGTGTATAATGTCCGGGTCAGCACTAACCCTGTATAGAATCTCAACTAGACGAAGGCGCTCCGCAGTGGGTAGGCTGAGAAGACAATCAGCCTCCGGACCCTCAATTACATGTATGAATGCTGGCACAGACGTGGTCTGGTGCCTGAGTGTCGTTGGGAATTTTCCTAGACAGGGAAGGGGCGTCTTTAACATGCAGGTAAATACCCTGACATACGCTGGACTCAGTGGCTTCATTTTCTTGTATTCCGTCACAGGGATATAATTTAGTGATGCTCCACTGTCCAGAACAAATTTAGTTGCGTGATTCCCCACGCTTATATTTAGCCTTGGGTATTTCTTGAGTTGGTCAGGATCGGCTACCATACTAGCGTATTCAATAGTGTATTCTGATTCATGCGACCCTGATCGGGAATCCCTGGACGGCGACCTTCTCGACCATTGGGACCTCCTCGATTCTCTGCTGGAGTGTGAAGAGCCAGAGGACGACTTCGGTCGATCTTGTACGGCTTTCACATGGTGCCGTCTGGTGTCAGGGCGAGATGGCCTTGTCCTTTCATTCCTTCTTTCCCTGCGATAGTCTCCACACATCGCTTCAAAATGATTTGTCCGTCCACATTTCCGACATTTCTGACCCATGGCCGGACAGGCATCTATGTGCAGAAAGTCATACCCGTACCGATAACATTTTCTTGAGCGATCTTGTTTCTTGTCTCTCCGGCCTAACTCGTGACGCCTACGCTCTGTGTATTGATGGCGAGAGGACGGTCGGGATCTGTGCTGTCATTCTCTCGAGCGCCTGCGACTACTGCTGGCCTGCACTCGGCATGCCTGCTCTCTCCTTTCAGTGCGCCCAGTCTCCATGCTCTTGGCGTGTTCCTCCGCTTGATCGTAAACCCGGGTCATTTCCTCAATCTCATCCAGATTGTGACTCTTTCTTAATAATCTCCTCCTAAGCGTCTCGGATTGACAACCATCGATTATTTGCGATCTGATTGCATCATCCATTGAAAACGCATCAAATTCGCAATACCTGGACAGTCGACGTAGTCTCGTTATGAATGTGCTCATCACTTCCTCCTTCCCTTGACGGGCTTGGTGAAAGGTATATCTCTCGTAATCCACGTTTCTCTTATGTAGGAACTTCTTGTTCAGAGTGTCTCGCACCTTATCATAAGTTCCTGTGTCTGCCGTCGGCAGTTCTTTGATTAACTTGCTGATTTCTTTACCCATGAGATTGCGCAGTGCAATCACTTTGTCTTCATCCTCTGTCACTTTTGATCCCTTGATATAATCTTCAAAGTCCTCGAGCCATTCCTGCCATCTGGGGCCCATGCTCCCTCCAGTCGTCAGCGTTAAAGGTTCTGGGGGGCGCAGATGTGACACCCCCGTCAGGAGTGGTTTGACTTCATTTCTTTGTGGAGAGTTGTGGTTCGACATCTTGGCAGTACGCTCTGTTTCTTTCTTGTCTATGCACGCGCTTGTTTGTTGTTTCTTATTTGCATTAACTTGTGCTTGTTTGTTAATTCACGCTTGCTTTGAATTGTGCTTGTTTACTTTTCAGGCCTTTTTCTCCATCAATGCTTGTTTGCTTGGCATTGCCTGACTTCAAAATGGCCGCTCATGAACTTCATAGGGGAGTCCTTCAAGGATGCCTGACTCTAAGATGGCTGCCAAACAGAAACTCTCATCCTCATGAGATTTGGCTGCACTCATTCTTCAGGCTCACCGAGCTTCATTCGGCACTCACCGGCAGCCACTTCCACAGGCACCAGGGCTTCAGCAGTGTCTCGCACACCTTTTGGGCACTTCGCCTATCCAGGCAGGCTCGGGGTAAGCTCCCGACTTCTTCCTTCGTGCGCGTGCCGTTCCTCACGCATCGGGGATGAGCTTTTCCGCTCTTGGCGCGCGACAGCGCTCTTTCTTCCGGGCACTTTCACGAGGCTTCAGCAGTGCCTCGGACACCTCCCAATCACCGGAGCAGCAGGCAGGATCGGGGTGGGCTCACGATTTCTCCTCGTCACTCGCGTGCCGACTTGCACGCATCAGGGGTGAGTCGCAGTTTGGCGCGAACTGGCGTTCTGCTTCAAACGCCCTGAGCGTTCACTGACACTTCTCCTCTGGGCTCTACGCGACTAGCAACTCGCGGAGCAGGTGCAATCACCACTGGCCTCTTGATCTGGGCGGTGGGCTTACTTCAGACACGTGTGTCTCGACAGCGTTTTCTTCCTTCACGCTACAGGGGACTGGACGCTTCTTCCTGAGGTTCGGTGGGTGGTGGGCTACACCATCCCACCCTCGTCGCCAGTTGTCATGTCTTGACCCAATAATGACAGACACTATATACTTTTATCACAAGCTTTATTTAGTGCTTCTTGCTCGGTACCCGTCCCTACTCTAACTGCCCCTTTCCTGCTGTGTCCCATCCTCTTCCCTTTGGCCCCGTAGCTCTGCCCACCCAAGTACTAGACTGCTCACTTTCTACACAATGAACCACACAATGTGAGAAATATACTTGTGATGTAGTAAACGCTGTGTTTTCCTATACTTTTGATGCCCGACATAATGTCACATTTCCAACGCTTTGAAATACAATGGACTTGTAATGCAGTACAGAGTATAAAGCAACAATAATAACAATAAGTATTTATCTCTACGTCATTCACATGCTGTACAGCGGAAAAAGCCAAGCACCCTGCTTGCTATTTGGCGTGGTTTATTTGTAAGTTACTACACGCCATGAAGAGCAGAATGTAAGCGCTAAATCTGTAAGGTCCTCCACACCACTGTCCTGTGCTTGTGATGCACTATTGTTCGGATTGCACTTTACACCTTTGGAGCACGGACAGAACACAGATCGCTGTGTGTGGGCGGGCCGTGTGCACGGTACCGGCAGGAGCGGGTATACACACGTCAAAGCCTCGCGTTGTGGCACCGGCTTTACACACTCTCTTGTCTGCACGAGAAACTCTCGGCGCGTGCGCGCAGACACACACGCATGTTAGGCGAGCCCCTCACCACCTCTTTACAGGTTCCCTAGGTTACAAGTGCTCCAGGATCGGTGTGACTCCGGCTTACACTAGTGCAGTTGTCGGAGAACCACAGAGACATCGCAACTTTAATTCAATAAATACAGAACGCTCCAAGAATGACACGGAGGCTGTGAAAAGAGACAACCCATTTGAAATTTCTGTTTTGGGTAAATTCAAATAAAACATTAAAGCGTTTTTTTTTTTTTTTTTTACAGTTGGTCTTATCTAAGAGAAAATGAATACACATTTAATTTAAGAAAAGCCTGAAAGTGACCCTCTGTGCTGTCCCTGGTAAGTGACAGGCGCCGCAGATCTCTTACTCTGCCCCTAAATTAACACTTTCGGACGCGTGTTTTTCCTGTGAATTTAAGTCATAAATAGTAACACTGTTTGTGCAACTGGGAAATAGAAGACGCGTTTAAGAAGTGAACTTTCACAGCCCATGAATCCCGGGGCAGGCCATGGTGTGGGAAAGATCTGGATTTTGTAAAACACATTTTCAATAAGGTGGGGAGAAGCAGAGGCCGGGGCTGGACGGGTGCTGTGCAGTGGGGGTTAGGGAGGCTGTGGGGACTTTCTGATGGGTGTGGGGTGTACAGAGGTCGTGACAGATCATGTGCCACAGCGTGAAAGGGCATATGTATACACTTACCTATCGAAGGGGGCCGGCGCTGAGAACACGTAGGTTTTTGGACGAAGAAGAGGCAGACTTTGAGAATGGCGGGGGGTGCACACAGATTCTTGGGGTTCATGGGTAAAGAAGGGAGGGGGGTTCCATTGGACGCACAATGTCATATGGTGCAGTGAGGTTTTGTATTTTGCATTTGTATAGCACATTGATGACCCCACTGTGGTGTGTGGAGCAGCAAGGAGAGGAGGAAAAAATTAGGAAGGCCCGGACACCAAGGTGACAGAAGGTAGCGTGGGAACATGAGGCGCAGAGAGGTCAAAGGTCGAGGGTGAAGTACAGTAAAGGGCCTAGGTGAATTTTTGGAAACTACAGAGAAAGCGCAAGACCAACTCAGGATGCCAGGGCGCACACTGGAAGTAAGGCTGCCCAGGGTACCGAGGACGAAAAACTCAATAAATTGTGTTGTTACACGTGGCTAAATGATGTACATGAAGTGTGCATACGCGAAATGCACCCAGATCGGCGGGCAGTGTCTCAGCAGTGGACCCGGTCAGACCGCAGGTACAAGATGCCTCTAGTTAGACAACCAATAGAAAAGAGACGCTACGTGTAAGAGACGACCACGACGGTGCAGAATGGGCAAATAGATGAGTAGGTGCGTGCAAGTCAGGGGTGCAAGAGGAGAAGGGTGCAGGGAAGCATACAGGGTGAGAGGTCCAAGAGAGAGCGCACCCAGGGGGATGCTGTGTACAGGTGAAGATGTACTGATATGTACACCCTTGTGGAAAAGTCACACAGAGTGCCACATCTGAGGTGTAGGATGCTTGCACGTGAGTCTGGAGGCGAAAAGGAATTAAGGACGACTGCTGGACAAGGGGTGCACATACAAGAGGGGTGTTGTGAGAGAGATGCGCACAGGTGAGTTGAATGCTTGCACACAGATGGACATGACGGGCAGGGTATAGTTGGAAAGATGAGGCCTGCATACTGGTAAGAGTGACTACACTCAGGTGTGCGGTGTACTCTGCACTCACCTGTATCCGCCTCCAGCCTGCTGCCCCGTGCCCTAGGCTCCTTCCGTGCTGGCTCTGGTGATGCCTTTCTCCGAGGTCAAGCAGAAATGCCTCGGAGAAACGCAGCAGCATTTTCGGATTCGGGGGCGTGTTTTTCTTTCTCTCCTCTTGCCATTGGCTGGAATGTTTACATTCCAGAGGAGAGAAAGAAAGTAAAAAACACGCCCCCGAATCCGAAAAAGACAGGGCTTTTTTGGAGAGACAAAGCTCTTCTCCAATGGCTGACCAGCATTTAAGAGGCCAGCCAATGGAGAAGAGGGAAGAAGAGGGGCGGGTTCAAGCCCCTCTTCTGAAAACATTAAATCTCGGAGCGAGACTGCGCAAGCGCAGCCTTCGCAGCCGAGACCTAAAAAGGGCTCTTTCTGAACCAAGGGCTACCTTTTTGCCAAATTTGGTGTAATTCCGTTCAGCAGTTCGGGCTGTAGCCGTGTCTAAAATTTCCTATGGAAAATACCATGGAGAAAACACGTTTTGGGACCCCCCTTTTTTCTCAGCCCCCGCTTGATGAATCACCCCAAAACATTCAAGACAGAAGCTGACCGGAGCGCCCCACGAGTTTTGAAAATTTCGCAAAGATTCTGCATCCGGCGCAAAAGTTATTGGGAAAACAAAAAACGCTTTTCCTATGGAAACTAGGTCCTAACTCTAACTACCTACTGGCAGCTGCCAGTAGGTAATATATATATATATGCTGAAAAAAACATAGGTTTCAGGAACGTTATAGTTAGTTGGACATTTCACTCGTACAAAACCATAGAAATTCCGGCGTTATAGTTAGTCCAGCTATAACTCGCACCCCCGCAATGCACTGCTGATGACGTCACATATTACATCATTCATGACATGGTCAGTGACATCACTGATGACATCTCAAATGACATCACTGATGACATCATCCAGTGACTGTGTGTTTCTGTAAAGTTTAATTTTGTTTTATATATATGCCAAGCTGAATTGAGGAATGAGTGGGTGTATAAGTGTCTGTATGGAGGATTTAGTAGGTACGTGACTGACTGTATAAGTGAGTGATTAAATGTGTCGTACTGAATGCATAGGTTAGTGACTAAACTGTGTGAAAGTCTGTATCAGTCTGTCTGTCTTTGTGTAAGCTGCTACATGGGTTGGTGAGTAGCTGCATGAGTGTCTATATGGGTTATTGATTGGTTGCCTGAGTATTTGTATGGCTGCCTGAGTGTGTGTGTGGGTGGGTGGGAGGTATGTGTCTGTCCATAGATGTGTGAGTGGTTGATTCACTGGGTGTATGGGTTAAAGAGTGCATGTGGATACAGCTGTATGGGTGGGTGAGTGTGTGTATGGGTGTGTTGGTGAGTGAATGGATACATGTGAAAGTTACTATATATGTAAAAGGCAGTATATGTGAGTGATGGTGTATATAAATAACTGCTAGAATTCGGGTTCTCTAGTTGACACAGGTAGATACTAGTGTCAGGCAGGGAACCTTTCCTCTAGTCAGGGTAAGGGGGTACACTCTAACAATAACCCCAGCTAACCCTCTAGGTAGCTTGGCGCGAGCAGACAAGGTGTTATCTCAGGCGTAATTGTTGAGCATTTGTGACCACATACAATAACTTAATGACACCCCCACAAATGGACACCACACTGGGTGTATCAAAAATATACTTCTTTTATAGAATCAGATTTATCACAAGACCCAATAACGTTTACACGGGCCCACAATACTAGTTAGTAAAAGAGTTCTTGGCTTAGCGTAGTTCTACAAAGTCTGTGCGCTTCGTTCCGGGCCGTACTCTCAGTACGTGGTAGGCTCTGCTGGGGAACGGGTCTCATACGCACTGTAGGCGCTCCAAGAGGGAGCGTACACCCTACGGTGTGATCGGGCACAGTACCTTTATCTTTGTTGAAGTCGACACGAAGGCTGCGCGGGCATCCAGCACGATGTACGATGCAGTGTCTTCCTGGCGTTGCGTACTACGGTACGTTTAGACCTTGGGTGTGCAGGCTCAGGGGACGGTGCGTATGTACGGCACTTTCCAGCTTGTTGCTGCTGGTTATGAACACTCGTACGCTCCGCACAGGGGAGACTTACGTGACCACCACACATGCCGCAGCCTTCCCAAAAGCAGGGGGTAGGAGCGTACACTGGCAGTACGGCTCGCAGGGGGATAAAAGCAAGTACGGGTCACAGTCCTTCCGTTACGGTGCGAGCTACGGTTCCTAGGGGCCAGATAGTCACGTTGCTCAGGCCAGACAATACCTTCCTTTGCGGTGTGAGCTACGGCTCGTAGAGGGGACTCAGTCACTTTGTTCGGGCCGGACAGCGGGTGCAAGCTTCAGGGGGGTACGCTTCGATCGGGAAGCACACACAGCAGTTCTCTTCAAGATTACAGGGAAAACGGTCAGTTTTCCAGTGCTCTCTCACGGCGGTGAAGTCCACTGGTCCTGGGACTTCGTTCAGGGGGCAAGCTCACTCACAAGCCCCTGGAGATCTTTAGCACAAGTCAAATAAAAGTTTCTTTGGCCTTTTCTTCCTCTTCTTCAGCAGCAAGGCAACCACTGCAGGCCAATCCCCCAGGTCAGGGACAGTACTCCTCCATGAAGCTTTCCCGGTTCCTCCTCGTCGGACAGAGGTTTCTTCTTGGCAGGACAGGATCTAGCTTCTTAGGAGCAGGGCTCCTACATTTATACCACAAATCCTTTGTTCTCCCAGGCCAGGGGGGCCCTTGCCTAGTTCATTCCAGTTCTGGAGCACTTTGTTGATGCGATGCAGGCTTCTTCTTCCAGGGTGCAGGGCAGAGCCATCAGATGCTCCACAGGGAGCGGAGCCAGCAATGTGGTGGCAGAGCACAGCCCTATTCAGAGTCCAGGTGTACTCCTCCCACCCATCTATATGTCAATCTTTCTATTCACCACCAGGCTACCTAGCCCTGCCCATCTGGGCTTCCCCAGCCCTGTCACTTACACAAGCCAGACAGCAGATACACATCACGCAGAGGTGGGCTGAAATGGTTAGGCAAGCAAATGCCAACTTTCTATAAGTGGCATTTGCAAACGCAGAATATTAAAATAAACCTTGCTAAAAGATGTACCTTATTATTCTGAGTTCAGGCATACTAAATTCGATTTTCTACCATGTTCCCTGGGCCTGCTAGGATCATAGGATGTAACAATCTTAACAGCCCATTCTGGCCTATGAGAACAGGGTAGCCTTACAATAGTGAAAAATGAAAATGGCTGTAATTCACTATTAGGACATGCCACACACATCAGGGCTTGTCCTACTTTATGCTACAATGCACCCTGCCCTTGGGCCTGCCATAGGGGTGACTCACATGAGTAAAGGGAAGGTTTAGGGACTGGCGAGTGTGTGCACTTGCCCAGTCAGCATGTCAGTACCAGACTGCACGCAGGTTCTGCAATGGCAGACCTTAGACATATTTTACCAGGCCGCGTCTGTGGGTGGCACAACCAGTGCTGCAAGCCCACCAGCGGCATTTGTATTTACAAGCCCTGGGCACTCCTGGTGCACTTTACTGGGGTCTGATAGAAAACCAAATAAGCCAATCATGGAATCCAATGAACATCAACATTTTACCATAGGGAGAGCATATGCACCTTAGCACTGATCAGCAGTGGTAAGGTGCCCAGAGTCATAAAACAGCCAACAATAGGTCAGATAAAATACAGGAGGAAGGCAACAAGGTTAGGGATGACCCTGCAAAAAGGGCCAAGTCCAACAATAACTATATGTGAGAGTCAGTAATTGTGAGATTGGCTGCATGGATGAGTGTGTATTTGTATCAGTGATTCTATAAGAGTAATTATGTGTTAGTATCTGTATGAATAGGTGAGGTTGTGTCTGTATAAATGCATAGGTGAGTAAATGGAAGTATGATTGATTCTTTGCATGACTGACTAAGTGTGTGAGTAACTCTGGATATGTGGCAGTGTGTGATTATCTGTATAGGTGTATGAGTGCATATGATAGTGTTGTATTGATGAGTGACTGCATGTATGAGTGACTGTATGGGTGAATGAGTGGATGTGTGTGTAGACCTAGGAATCAGTCAGTGCGTATTTAGTAACTGGTATTGATGTGTCTATTTTTTCGAAAATGGTAGTCTGTATTTTAGAGTGGGTGTATCAAAGGTTATATTCAGGTGTGAGGAGGTGCATCAGATTTTCACATGGATGATGTCATCAGTGATGTCATCAGTGATGTCATTTGAGATGTCATCAGTGATGTCATCAGTGATGTCACTGAACATGTCAGGAATGATGTAATATGTGACGTCATCAGCAGTGCATTGCGGGGGTGTAAGTTATAGTTAGCTGAACTAACAGTGAATTTCTATGGTTTTTTAAATGCTAATTTCTAACTATAACGTGCCTGAAACCTATGGTTTTTCCAGTGAATTTCAAACGTTTTTTAAATGAAAATTTGTAAATCTAATGTACCTCAATCCTATGTTTTTTTATTTTATATATATATATATAGATATATATATATATATATATATCTCATCCAACACTTTCCCCAGAGAAAGAAACAGGTCGCACTCCGGTAACTAATACTTTGTGCATTTATTTCACAAAACTGCCCAGTTTAGAAGGCAAAACCAACTCGTTTCGATCTCCTCCGAGATCTTGTTCATGGTAACGCCTCCTTCATTAGTTACACAATTGAAAGACGCACCATTGCTGACATCATCTCCTGTGTTCAGTGCTCTAGGGCATTATGGGATTTGAAGTGATTATGTTATCATTTAGGCATTTGCATGTAAATCCAACAGTTTCTGGACATATTATCATTATTAATTCATGAAATTAAACCCAATTCCACTTCGATTTTGAAACATTTTTCAAAAACAAATGTTTTTAAGGAACATACATGCCTCCAGTGGCTTTTGATGATTGTCCATTAATGTACTGTCATTGTTCCTATGTTTAAATTTATCAAATTTATCAAATAATTGTTTCCACCAAATAGCAAATTTACAAAAGTGCAAATGAATACAATACAAATACTATGATTTTCATATCCTATGTACACACAACGGGCTAAAGAATCGTTATTTTCAAATTTACACAATTTCTTTTTTTATCATGTTTGTTAGATTTTCTATATATACAAACAAACTACTGCCACTACGGTTTTCAAGCATAGTGTTATTTACAAGTGTGTATAAAGTTCCTCGCTTTGGTTCAACCCATCTGGTGTTAAGGAGCGTAGATTCAGGATGTGTCTTGACTCTTTTTGTCTGAGGTTTCTTTCTCTGTCCCCACCCCGCATCTGCTTTTTGGCTGTATCAATACCGTAGAAAACCAAAGTTTTCCAATTACTGTCATGGTTTGTTTCCATATGTTTAGCGACCGCATTACTTCTGTCTTTATGAATGGTCACCCTCACATGTTCAAGAATGCGCTTTTTCAGTTCACATATGGTACTGCCCACTTATTTGAGTTGACATGGGCATTCTATTACATACACCACGTATTGACTCTTGCATGTAATTAAATCTTTAATGTTCCAAGTTTTCCCATCTGCCATTTTGATATCCTGAGTATTTTTCGCAATTTGGCATACTTTGCAATTATAACATTTCTTGAAGCCTTTGCTTTGTAGCCATGTCTTGTTTTTTTCTTTTTGAAAGTGACTTTGGATCATCCGATCTTTCAGATTGACTGCTCGTCGATATGTTATGTTGGGTGCATTGCCCATAATTGGTCCAACTGTAGTGTCTAATTTTAAGATTTTCCAATTTCTTGTTAGGATTTGTTTAATTTGTGTTGACTCTTTTGAGAAGGTGGTTAGGAATCTAATTGGCTCAGTTTCACCTTTTTGAATTTCCTTTTCCGGGATTGTTTTTAATAATTCTCTTCTGTCTTTTTCATTCGCTCTCTCCCATCCATTTTTAATTTGGGATTTGGAGTTTCCCCTTTTTTCAAATCTTTTAAAAGTCGATGCACTCTGTTTTAACCATTCTGTTTGTTTTGAACATATCCTACGAACTCTTAGAAACTCACCATAAGGGATATTTTGAAATAGGCATTGTTGATGGAAACTGCTTGCATGCAAGGTTGCGTTGGTGGCTGTCATTTTCCTGTGTAACGTTCTTTGAATTTCATTTGCCTCAATATAGATTTCCTTATCGAGGAAAACGACTCTTGTTTCGCTTAACTCATAAGTGAATTTGAAATTAGCAGGTGTTTTGTTTAAAACCTCAAAATATTCTCTGAATTCTCGCTCTGATCCGTCCCAAATGATAAGAAGATCGTCAATGAAGCATAATCATAAAATCATTTTATTCAAAAAAATATCGTTGTCAGATTGCCATGCCCATTTTTGCTCCCACCAGCCCATGGTGAGACAAGCAAAACTTGGGCTGAAGGAAAAACCCATTGCGGTGCCTTTTGTTTGTTTAAAGACATCTTCTCCAAAATAAAACACATTTTGTGTCAGGCACATTCTTATCATTTCTTCCAACATTGTATTATGCTGTGTATAGTGGATGTTTCTCTCCTTCAAAAAAAATGTACATGCTTGAATTCCAATTTCATGGTCAATGTTAGTATATAACGATATGACGTCCATTGTTATTGATTTATAGGTTGGATGCCAAGGAGTACCATTCAAATGCCTTAGCATGTCAGTTGTATCCTTAATGTAGGAACTCAATTTTGAAACAAAAGGTAACAGAAAATGATCAATATAGTTTGCCATAGGCTCAAACAAAGATCCATTTGCAGAAACAATTGGACGTCCTGGTGGTCTAGTTCGATTCTTGTGCACTTTGGGCAGGAAATACATCGTGGCTGTTCTTGGGTGTTCCACTGTCAGGTATTTGCATTCTTCGTGATCAATCAATCCTTGGTCTAGCCAGGTCTTCAATTTTTTGTCAAGTTCTGACTTCATTTGCATTGTGGGGTTCAATTGTAACTTCTCATAGTAACTTGCGTCATTTCGTTGTTCATATGCTACTTTCACGTAGTCTTCTTTATCCCAAATGATGATATTTGCACCTTTGTCGGCCATTTTTATTTCAATTTTATCATCCTGACTTAAAGCTGTCAAGGCCTTTCGTTCATCTGTTTTTAGATTATCCAAGTATCTTCGTTTTTTTAGTTTGTATATATCTTGTATAATCGCTTCATGAAAGGTGTCTATTTTGTTTCCCGGTGTCATTTGTGGATAAAAATATGATTTAGTTTTTTTTTGGCTTAGACCAGCTCCCAATTGATTACATACTACCTCTAGTTCCACATGTTCTGACTCAGTTCTTGCATCTAGATTTATTAGAGTTAAAAAACTCTCCGAATCCTTCACTGATAAAGTAGAGATTGGTATTTCCCTCACTGTCTTTTGCTGTTTTCTTTCCATCTCTTTTTCTTTTTCCTTAAAATTTTTTGCCAGTTTTATTTTTCTTATATATTTATATAAGTCTATCCGTGTTTGTGCCATGTCCATGTGTGCACTTGGGCAGAAGTTTAAACCACGTTTTAACAACGAACTTTCAGCATTTGTAATTTGTCTGCTGGACAAATTAATGATGGTTAGTTCCTGTGTATCCTCTAGAGGCAGTATGTAATCAATTGGGAGCTGGTCTAAGCCAAAAAAGACTAAATCATATTTTTATCCACAAATGACACCGGGAAACAAAATAGACACCTTTCATGAAGCGATTATACAAGATATATACAAACTAAAAAAACGAAGATACTTGGATAATCTAAAAACAGATGAACGAAAGGCCTTGACAGCTTTAAGTCAGGATGATGAAATTGAAATAAAAATGGCCGACAAAGGTGCAAATATCATCATTTGGGATATAGAAGACTACGTGAAAGTAGCATATGAACAACTAAATGGCGCAAGTTACTATGAGAAGTTACAATTGAACCCCACAATGCAAATGAAGTCAGAACTTGACAAAAAATTGAAGACCTGGCTAGACCAAGGATTAATTGATCACGAAGAATGCAAATACCTGACAGTGGAACACCCAAGAACAGCCACGATGTATTTCCTGCCCAAAGTGCACAAGAATCGAACTAGACCACCAGGACGTCCAATTGTTTCTGCAAATGGATCTTTGTTTGAGCCTATGGCAAACTATATTGATCATTTTCTGTTACCTTTTGTTTCAAAATTGAGTTCCTACATTAAGGATACAACTGACATGCTAAGACATTTGAATGGTACTCCTTGGCATCCAACCTATCGATTAATAACAATGGACGTCATATCGTTATATACTAACATTGACCATGAAATTGGAATTCAAGCATGTACATTTTTTTTGAAGGAGAGAAACATCCACTATACACAGCATAATACAATGTTGGAAGAAATGATAAGAATGTGCCTGACACAAAATGTGTTTTATTTTGGAGAAGATGTCTTTAAACAAACGAAAGGCACCGCGATGGGTTTTTCCTTCAGCCCAAGTTTTGCTTGTCTCACCATGGGCTGGTGGGAGCAAAAATGGGCATGGCAATCTGACAACGATATTTTTTTGAATAAAATAATTTTATGGTTATGCTTCATTGACGATCTTCTTATCATTTGGGACGGATCAGAGCGAGAATTCAGAGAATATTTTGAGGTTTTAAACAAAACACCTGCTAATTTCAAATTTACTTATGAGTTGAGCGAAACAAGAGTCGTTTTCCTCGATACAGAAATTTATATTAAGGCAAATGAAATTCAAACAACGTTACACAGGAAAATGACAGCTACCAAAGCAACCTTGCATGCAAGCAGTTTCCATCAACAATACCTATTTCAAAATATCCCTTATGGTGAGTTTCTAAGAGTTCGTAGGATATGTTCAAAACAAACAGAATGGTTAAAACAGAGTGCATCGACTTTTAAAAGATTTGAAAAACAGGGGATACTCCAAATCCCAAATTAAAAATGGATGGGAGAGAGCGAATGAAAAAGACAGAAGAGAATTATTAAAAACAATCCCGGAAAAGGAAATTCAAAAAGGTGAAACTGAGCCAATTAGATTCCTAACCACCTTCTCAAAAGAGTCAACACAAATTAAACAAATCCTAACAAGAAATTGGAAAATCTTAAAATTAGACACTACAGTTGGACCAATTATGGGCAATGCACCCAACATAACATATCGACGAGCAGTCAATCTGAAAGATCGGATGATCCAAAGTCACTTTCAAAAAGAAAAAAACAAGATATGGCTACAAAGCAAAGGCTTCAAGAAATGTTATTATTGCAAAGTATGCCAAATTGCGAAAAATACTCAGGATATCAAAATGGCAGATGGGAAAACTTGGAACATTAAAGATTTAATTACATGCAAGAGTCAATATGTGTGTCAGGGAAGCAAAAACCGTCGCTACCCTCAATTTGCCTCAGAAAAGATCTCGAGTGACGGTCAAACCCTCCTGCTGTAATGTTTGGACAAATGCCTACTAGAGATCAAGCGCACCATTTCAAGATGGCCGCTTGACTCATCAGAACAATCTAAGTACTGTTTGACGCATGGGATCTCGCGAGATATGAGGTTTCGTGCGTCAGCGAAGAGCGTTCTCATGCGCACTTCAATTTAGTCCTCAGTGAGAGAAGTTGTGTTTTGGGTGAACTCCGTAGTTTTTGAGAAGAATTCCAGAGTGCGTCACAGTTCGTGACGAATTCTTAGTAAACTCAGAAGAGGCATAGTGAAGAGAGAAATTCCGAGTTCCAGTCATATTGGAACATTCCTTCACAGAGCGTCAGAGAATCTTCAGTGAGAGAAGAGACAGAAGCAGTAAAATTTCCAGAGAACTTGGCAGCCTTCCTGCTCGACGGAAAATCGTCGTGTTCCAGGGAGTTATGAATTCAAGCCCAGACGTCCAACAACAAGTAAGGTCAGCGGTGAAAGACTAAAACTTGTACTAATTTGCTGAAAGTAGAGAGACCACGCTCCAGGCGTACTTCCCCCCTTCGAATCCCCCGCTTGCGTTCTTCCCTAATTTCTCCTTCCTAACTTTCCTTTACTTACCTTTTTGCGCGCTTCCATTGAATGCCAAGAATTGCCTGTGGATTCCATCACCCGAAGCTGAACTAGTGTTCATTAGACTTTGTGATCATTCCACTACTCACCAAGAGCAGAGCAGTCTTCGCTAATTATAGAACCCCCTTGTTAATCATTCAGTCAGACTACACAAGGTAAGAGAGTAGAAGGGGAGGCGAAGGAGTAAGAGACTTAGGAGGGAATGGGTAATCACCTGACTGAATAATATCTCTTTGTGCAATAGGTTGATAGAAACACATGCCAGAAGTAGTCAGCTGAATCAGAAGAGGAGCTCAAACTCCAGCAAACCCTGGTAGGGAAGGTACAACAAGCGAGAACCCAAGCAGTCAGGTATTTAGAGTACATAGAGTTAAGTGATTTCTCCCTCTGTGCATTAGGTACTCCAGACAACAATATCAAGACCAGACAGAAAAGGAGTCCAGAAAAGCTCGAGTGTCTCTTCTTATCCAATTCCCCTTTCCCCCTGCCTGGAGCCATTGTATTCTACAGTGCGTTCTGGGAGGTGGGCATTGGGAGCTAGCAGCGTTCTGCCTCCGTGGGATTTCCGACACAGCTTCTGACAGATTGAAGTGCCGTAAATTTCCCCACTTGGGCAGAATGGCTGAAGGTTTCAGTTTGAAGGCATTAGGGGAAATGTTGGAGGGAATTCAACGGGAATTAGGAGCCCTAAATGAAGAAAATAAGAATTTAAGACAGGAGCTGTTAATTTCCCGACAGGAAACCACACAACTGTCCCAGAGAGTTAGTGAGATCTCCACTGGAACTCTTCCCGCCTCGACCTTTTCTGGTAGTGCCCAACCAGCTCAAGACCCACACACTGTAGCTCAAGTAATTCATTCGGTTTCCCCCTTGATTCCTTTGGCCCCTCCCGAAAGATTTCATGGTGACCCTCAAAAGGCTCAACTTTTTCTAACCCAATGTTCTTTGCATTTCATGTGTCGCTCCACCCTTTTCCCTGATGCTCAGTCCCGGGTAGCCTTTATTCTATCCTATTTGGGGGGTGATGCAGCGAATTGGGCCATGCCTTTAGTTTCCAGAGATGACCCCTTCCTATATGATTTTGAACGTTTCAAGACAGAATTCCTTAGGATTTTTGATAGACGCAGAATTTCCCAGGCTACCGATAATGAGTTGTTAGAATTGCGTCAAGGGAACAGGGATCTTCTTACTTACCTAACTCAATTTAATAAATTATTGGTGGAAACCAATTGGCCTGAGGAGAAAAGATCAGCCCTATTCTATCGGGGTTTACGAGATGAGATTAAAGATACTCTGGCACAGATTCCTAACAGACCCACAGAATTCTCTGAGTTGGTAGATCTAGTTCTGGAAATTGACTTTCGAAGTTCAGAAAGAAGAGGAGAAAGAAAGACCAGAGAGTTTCGCTGGAACCTTCCTCGGTTTGACAGAGCAAGGTCGGATACGAGTAAGGGTCCGGGAGGAGCTGCAGAAAGTGAACCCATGCAGATAGGATCTGTTCGTGGGCCTTTAAGCAAGGAAGAAAAGGAACTAAGAAGACAAAAGAAGTTATGCATGTATTGTGGAACTCCGGGACACTTTGTGAAAGAGTGTCCGAAAAGACCGAAGACTGTTAGTCAGGGAAACTCTCAAAACCATCTGTAGGCGGAGTCGCTCAGGTGGCGCAAACGGAAGATCAGACTCCAGAAGTTCATCAAGTCATGAATACCCTTCAGACCCTGATGCCGCATTTAATTCTGCACATGACTTTGAAGTTTCGAGATCAAGAATTTGGTGGTGTGGCCATTATGATTGATTCCGGGGCCACCGGCAATTTTTGTGACATCAAATATGCGAGAAGGATGGGAATTTTGGCTGTGCGCAAGGAACAAAAGGAATCTGTTCGTGCAGTAGACGGGACCGATCTATCTTCAGGCCCAATCACACATCACACTGAGTTGGTGGAACTGATCCAGGTAAATGGTCATCATGAGATCCTTCAATTTAATTTGATTGACGCCCCTCAGTTCCAGATAATTTTGGGTCTCCCTTGGCTCACATTACATAATCCAACGATAGATTGGGAGAACCGGACAGTCGATATGGATTCCATCTTCTGCTCTGAACATTGTTTCGACTCCCCATCCAAGAATTCAGAACCATCCTTGGCCACCTTGTTATCGTTTGCTGGAGAATCAATTGGGGTCATAGATACCTTAGACATTCCATCTGAATATGCAGAATTCCAAGATGTTTTCAGTGAAAAGGAAGCGGAACGACTTCCGCCACATCGTTCTTACGACTGCACCATTGAGTTGGAACCAGGAGCTGCGCTGCCCTGCAGTCGAATCTATGCGTTGACAGAAGCAGAGAATGGCTATCTCAAGGAGTACCTGGATCGCTATTTAGCCAATGGATTCATTAGACCGTCACAGTCTCCAGTATCCTCTCCGCTCTTTTTCATTCCGAAGAAGGAAGGCTCCTTGAGGACATGCATAGATTATCGTGCTATCAATCGGGTCACCGTCAAGAACCGTTACCCGTTGCCACTGATTTCCGTTCTCCTTGACCAGATCAAAGATGCTCAGATATTCACTAAATTGGATCTTCGAGGGGCTTATCATTTAATTCGCATGAAGGAAGGGCACGAATGGAAAACCGCTTTCAGGACCAAATATGGGCTATTTGAATATCAGGTAATGCCCTTTGGCCTTTGCAATGCCCCGGCAGCTTTTCAGCACTTTATCAATGACATAATGGGAGATTTGGTGGATAAGGTGGCAGTAATATATCTAGATGACATCTTGATATATTCCAAGAATACCGAAGAACATCCTAGGCACGTCAAGGCGGTTCTCGAAAGGCTACGTCAGCATCAGCTCTACGTCAAACTAGAAAAGTGTGCTTTTAGTGTGCAGACGGTGGAGTTCTTGGGATTCGTTCTATCCCCAGGAGGGATCTTGATGGATGCCAAGAAGGTTCAAGCGGTGGTGGACTGGCCATCGCCAAAAGATGTCAAGGAGATTCAGCGATTCTTAGGATTTGCTAACTTCTATCGGCGGTTTATCCAGGGATTCTCGCAAAAGATCATCCCCATCACCAAACTACTCAAGAAAGGAGTGAAGTTCAGTTGGACCCCAGAGGCAGAACAAGCCTTCGAGTATTTGAAGTCCAGCTTTACCTCGGCACCCATCTTGCTACACGCAGATCCTTGTGAACCCTTTTTTGTGGAAGCAGATGCCTCCGATCAAGCAATTGGTGGAGTCCTGTCTCAGCGGCACAAATCCACTGGACAACTGCACCCCGTGGCGTATCATTCCCGGAAATTAAATCCAGCTGAAATTAATTACACCATCGCAGAAAAAGAGCTGTTGGCGGTGAAGGATGCGTTCACGGAGTGGAGACACCATTTACTCGGAGCTCGACACACTATAACAGTGTTCACAGACCACAAGAACCTTCAATTTCTCAAATCTGCAAAAACACTAACTCCACGTCAGTTGCGTTGGTCCCTGTATTTCGCAGATTTTGACTTTGTGATCACCTACCGCCCAGGGAGTAGGAATGGGAAGGCGGATGCCTTGTCCAGGATCCAAACAGAAGGAACAGAACATGTGGTAACTCCCCAACCCATCATTCCAGACACTAAGATTGTGTGCACACTATCTGTTGCGAACTTTAGGGAAGAGATCAGCAGACAGATGTCAGCAGAGCAAATGGCTGAATGGGCAAGTCAAGAGGAAGGAAGAGTCATCAAGGATGCCTTGCCTTATCGTCAGGGAGCTCTGTATTTGCCCACTGAAGAACTTCAGGAACAGGTTCTAAGAGACTGTCACGATCAACCTTTAGCAGGCCATAAAGGAACTTTAAAGACCATTGACTTAATCCAGCGCTATTTTTGGTGGCCAGACATGAGGTCGCGGATCAGGAGATATGTGGAGTCTTGTGGGCTCTGTGCCAGAGGGAAATCCAGTAGACAGGCTCCTCAGGGGTTCTTGCAACCGTTACCCACAGCAAAACATCCCTGGCATACGGTCACGTTAGACCTGATAGTAGATCTTCCTCAGAGTAAGGGTTATGATACCGTCTTAGTAGTGGTAGACACCTTCACCAAAATGAGCCACTTTATCCCAGCTAAAGGAGTCCCGTCGGCCCCAGAATTGGCTAGGCTTTTCAGAGAAAATGTTGTAAAAATTCATGGGGTTCCAAAGATCCTGATTTCTGATCGTGGCCCTCAATTTGTATCCCACTTTTGGAAGGCGTTTATGCGAGGGTTTGGTGTAGAAGTCCGACATTCTACCAGCTACCACCCAGAGACAGATGGCCAGACTGAAAGAGTAAACCAAGAGCTCGAGCAGTATCTGCGTCTGTTTCTTCTGGATCGGGGTGGTGAATGGTCAGATTTTTTGTGGATGGCGGAATTTGCACACAACAATGCCAAGAACGTTTCCACAGGTTACTCACCATTCTTTTTAAATTTTGGGAGACATCCAAACCCCTTTTGTAATCAGGGAGATTTTGAAGTTCCAGCAGTTAGTAACTTGCTAATGGATTTGGCTTCTGCTCGTAAGGCTGCGGAATCTAATCTGTTGAAAGCAAAAGAAAGTTACAAGAAACAAGCCGATCGACATCGAAGAAAGGCCCCACCTTATCAGAAGGGAGATTCTGTGTGGTTATCTTCCCGACATCTTGGATTGAAGGGAAATCGAAAATTTCAACCTCGATTTTTAGGCCCATTTCCTATTGAACAAGTTCTGGGTCCAGTTACCTGCAAACTCAAGCTACCCAAGCAGTTACGGATTCACCCGGTTTTTCATGTGTCCCTCTTAAAAAAGACTGCTCCTAATATCAGGGTAGACAGACCGCCACCCCCTTTACAGATCAAAGAACACCTGGAATATGAGGTAAAGGAGGTGCTAGACTCTAAGAGGGTTAGAGGCAAGTTAGTCTACTTAATTGACTGGAAGGGTTATGGGCCAGAAGAACGAACCTGGGTACCAGCTAAAGATGTACATGCCCCAAGACTAATTAAACAGTTTCATTTGCGTTACCCATTAAAGCCAGGACCGATAAATCGGTCTTTGAGAGGGGGTACTGTCAGGGAAGCAAAAACCGTCGCTACCCTCAATTTGCCTCAGAAAAGATCTCGAGTGACGGTCAAACCCTCCTGCTGTAATGTTTGGACAAATGCCTACTAGAGATCAAGCGCACCATTTCAAGATGGCCGCTTGACTCATCAGAACAATCTAAGTACTGTTTGACGCATGGGATCTCGCGAGATATGAGGTTTCGTGCGTCAGCGAAGAGCGTTCTCATGCGCACTTCAATTTAGTCCTCAGTGAGAGAAGTTGTGTTTTGGGTGAACTCCGTAGTTTTTGAGAAGAATTCCAGAGTGCGTCACAGTTCGTGACGAATTCTTAGTAAACTCAGAAGAGGCATAGTGAAGAGAGAAATTCCGAGTTCCAGTCATATTGGAACATTCCTTCACAGAGCGTCAGAGAATCTTCAGTGAGAGAAGAGACAGAAGCAGTAAAATTTCCAGAGAACTTGGCAGCCTTCCTGCTCGACGGAAAATCGTCGTGTTCCAGGGAGTTATGAATTCAAGCCCAGACGTCCAACAACAAGTAAGGTCAGCGGTGAAAGACTAAAACTTGTACTAATTTGCTGAAAGTAGAGAGACCACGCTCCAGGCGTACTTCCCCCCTTCGAATCCCCCGCTTGCGTTCTTCCCTAATTTCTCCTTCCTAACTTTCCTTTACTTACCTTTTTGCGCGCTTCCATTGAATGCCAAGAATTGCCTGTGGATTCCATCACCCGAAGCTGAACTAGTGTTCATTAGACTTTGTGATCATTCCACTACTCACCAAGAGCAGAGCAGTCTTCGCTAATTATAGAACCCCCTTGTTAATCATTCAGTCAGACTACACAAGGTAAGAGAGTAGAAGGGGAGGCGAAGGAGTAAGAGACTTAGGAGGGAATGGGTAATCACCTGACTGAATAATATCTCTTTGTGCAATAGGTTGATAGAAACACATGCCAGAAGTAGTCAGCTGAATCAGAAGAGGAGCTCAAACTCCAGCAAACCCTGGTAGGGAAGGTACAACAAGCGAGAACCCAAGCAGTCAGGTATTTAGAGTACATAGAGTTAAGTGATTTCTCCCTCTGTGCATTAGGTACTCCAGACAACAATATCAAGACCAGACAGAAAAGGAGTCCAGAAAAGCTCGAGTGTCTCTTCTTATCCAATTCCCCTTTCCCCCTGCCTGGAGCCATTGTATTCTACAGTGCGTTCTGGGAGGTGGGCATTGGGAGCTAGCAGCGTTCTGCCTCCGTGGGATTTCCGACACAGCTTCTGACAATGTGGTGTATGTAATAGAATGCCCATGTCAACTCAAATACGTGGGCAGTACCATATGTGAACTGAAAAAGCGCATTCTTGAACATGTGAGGGCGACCATTCATAAAGACAGAAGTAATGCGGTTGCTAAACATATGGAAACAAACCATGACAGTAATTGGAAAACTTTGGTTTGGTTTATTGATACAGCCAAAAAGCAGATGCGGGGTGGGGACAGAGAAAGAAACCTCAGACAAAAAGAGTCAAGACACATCCTGAATCTACGCTCCTTAACACCAGATGGGTTGAACCAAAGCGAGGAACTTTATACACACTTGTAAATAACACTATGCTGGAAAACCGTAGTGGCAGTAGTTTTTTTGTATATATAGAAAATCTAACAAACATGAGAAAAAAAGGAAATTGTGTAAATTTGAAAATAACGATTCTTTAGCCCGTTGTGTGTACATAGGACATGAAAATCATAGTAATTGTATTGTATTCATTTGCACTTTTGTAAATTTGCTATTTGGTGGAAACAATTATTTGATAAATTTGATAAATTTAAACCTAGGAACAATGACAGTACATTAATGGACAATCATCAAAAGCCACTGGAGGCATGTATGTTCCTTAAAAATGTTTCAAAATCGAAGTGGAATTGGGTTTAATTTCATGAATTAATAATGATAATATGTCCAGAAACTGTTGGATTTACATGCAAATGCCTAAATGATAACATAATCACTTCAAATCCCATAATGCCCTAGAGCACTGAACACAGGAAATGATGTCAGCAATGGTGCGTCTTTAAATTGTGTAACTAATGAAGGGGGCGTTACCATGAACAAGATCTCGGAGGAGATCGAAACGCGTTGGTTTTGCCTTCTAAACTGGGCAGTTTTGTGAAATAAATGCACGAAGTAATAGTTACCGGAGTGCGACCTGTTTCTTTCTCTGGGGAAAGTGTCGGATGATTTACAGCGGGTTGGCTCAACCGCGAGGTAACGCACAGCTGAGAAGAGTGCCAGGCTTGCGAAAAGAGCTTCAAGAGTTTAAGGATATAAATATATATATATATATATATATATATATATATATATATATATATATATATATATATACACACACACACATATATATATATATATATATATATATGTATTTAAAAAAATTGTGAATAATTTTTAGTAAGGAAAACTATATTCATTCTTTTTTTTTTTTAAATATTATACAGAAGTCGCGCACGTCTTCGCGCACCCTACACGATGGCTGCGTGGATTCCGGTAGCCATTTTGAAAAGTCGGGCTGGGGTCGCAACTTCGGCGTAATTTGTAAAGTATGAAATATCTTTAAATTAATTATAAATAAAAGTTTTCCTTTAAGTGTTTGTCTAAATGTATTAATAAAAGTATTTTTAAAGTATTATTTTCAATATAATTTCGACTAAAAATTATTTGATTATTATTGGATTTGGAGGTTAGGAGGGATGGCCATTTTGCTCGATCTGTTTTGCAAGATTTTTGGTCTAGTCAGGTGGACACCCTCCTCCGGGTGAGGTATGGCTTGAGGATTCTATTCAAAAGGTGAGGAATCAACAGGCAGAAGTATCCATCAGAAGAGCAAGTTACTTTCCGTCGGTAACGCTTTTTCTGGTGGATACAGTATCTGCCTGTGGATTCCTCACTGTCCCACCCGCCTCCCCGTTGTCCACCTGATTCTACCGAAAAGATGCTTTTACTGTTTGGCATGAATGTTTTTAATATGTCTTAATCATGCCTATGTTTTAGTAGTGACAAATGCTTGATCTGTTGCTAATTCTTTATACCTTTATTGGGTATGCATTTGTATATGTGTATAAATATATATATATATATATATATATATATATATATATATATATATATATATATATATATATGTAGTATACTATGTATACATGTGAAAATGTGTTGGTTCACCTGTTTACCTCGGTGGCACGGAAAATATGGGTGGAACTGAAGTCAGCACGCCGACGAGGTCCTCTTATGGCTCCTATGACGTCATACGGTGTCGCGTGCAGAGCCGTGCTATTATGACATCGTCGTCGACTTTGGAGAGCTAGAAAAGAATTTCTGCGGAATGCTGGCGCAGGGGATATTCACCTAAGTGTTTAGGCTAGGCCTTTGGTAGCAACTGTTTATGTTACCACTCCAGAAACCGAAACCAGTGATCCGAGGGCAGAGGCCCTGCAGATGGCACACGAGCTGGGGAGCCCAGTCGTGTGCACTGGCGGGGCAGCGAAGTGACAAGCACCACTACCCACAGAAAAGGTAACGAGGGCACTGAATAACACAGGATCTTCGCTTTGTATCTGGCAGGAACAACAAGGTTAAAATGCCCTATTTCCAAAATGTCGATTTAGTGCTACAACGGTCTTCAAGAGGACCTGCGATGGATGGCGCTTCTGCCTTCCGTACACTGGAGGCGGCACATGGGTCACGCGGCACGGTCATACTACGGTGGGACGCACACTCGTTGACCTCTCATGGCACTGCTCCACACTTCTGGGACAACGCTTTCCATTAGCTGTGTTTTCTGATGACGTGTCGTGCCAGCCCCGTCCAACGGCAGAACCCCTTTAGATCCGAAAAGACTCTTCCACTCCCTCACCGGAAGTGAAACCAGGCCACGCGGACACTTTCACAAAACAACAGCCGGTAATGCACTTTAGGGTAAAAAAAACACATTCCTTCCTCCTAATTTATCAAAAAAACTACTCACTGAAGAACAGGGGCCAGCTTTGATCGGTAAACAGCCGTTACAATGACTTTTTTACTTCGCGATACCACTACAATGCATGCATTACCACACATGCGTTGTACATCGCAAAGTCATTACTACGCATTTTTTAGAACGCATGATCATTTACCATGCATGCCTTTACAACAAATTTTGTTGTAAAGGTATGTATGGTAAATGACCATGAGTTCCAAAAAAATGTAGACGATCCACGTCGTTGTAAGGCAACAGAGGCTGTTCCGTTTCCTCACAACGACGTGCACCGCCCTCAGAGACGACATGAAGCAGGAACCATGAGGAGAGAGGAACCACGAGGAGTGAGAGGTAAGGGGATTGGGCATGGGATAGTGGTTACTTTTCTAGGGTTTAGGGTAGTGCAGTGGTGTTTGAGTAGTGTAGGGGGTCGTGCTGAGGGTAGTGTTTTAGGGTTTAGGTAGTGCAGTGGTGTTTGTGTAGTGTAGGGGGTCATGCTGGTGGTAGTGTTTTAGGGTTTAGGGTAGTGTAGTCATGTATGTGTAGTGTAGGGGGTCGTGCTTGGGGTAGATTTATGGATTATGGTTGTGCAGTGGCGTTTGTGTAGTGTAGGGGGTCGTGCTTGGGGTAGTGTTTTAGGGTTTAGGGCAGTGGTGTTTGTGTAGTGTAGGGGGTTGTGCTGGGGTAGTGTTTTAGGGTTTAGGGCAGTGCAGTGGTGTTTGGGTAGTGTAGGGGGTCGTGCTGGGTGTGATGTTTCAGGGTTTAGGGCAGTGGTGTTCGGGCAGTATAGGGGTCATGCCGGGGGTGGTGTTTCAGGGTTTAGGGCAGTGCAGTGGTGTTCGGGCAGTGTAGGGGGTCGTGCAGGGGTTGGTGTTTCAGGGTTTAGGGCAGTGCAGTGGTGTTCAGGCAGTGTAGGGGCCGTGCAGTGGGTGGTGTTTCAGGGTTTAGGGCAGTGCCGCAGTAGTCGGGCAGTGTAGGGGGTCTTGCTGGGGGTGGTGTTTCAGGGTTTAGGGCAGTGTAGTGGTGTTCGGGCAGTGTAGGGGGTCTTGCAGGGAGTGGTGTTTCAGGGTTTAGGGCAGTGCAGTGGTGATCGGACAGTGTAGGGGGTCTTGCTGGGGGGTGGTGTTTCAGGGTTTAGTGCAGTGGTGCTCTGGCAGTGTGAGGGGTCATGCTGGGGATGGTGTTTTATTGTTTAGGGTAGTGCAGTGGTGTTCGGGCAGCGTAGGGGGTCGTGCTGGGTGTGGTGTTTTAGCATTTAGGGTAGTGCATTGGTGTTCGGGTAGTGTAGGGGGTCTTGCTGGTGGTTGGTGTTTTAGGGTTTAGGGCAGTGCAGTGGTGTTCAGGCAGTATAGGGGGTCGTGCAGGGGTTGGTGTTTCAGAGTTTAGGGCAGTGCAGTGTTGTTCGGGCAGTGTAGGGGTTCTTGCTGAGGGTAGTGTTTCAGGGTTTAGGGCAGTAGCGCAGTGGTGTTCGGGCAGTGTAGGGGGTCTTGCAGGGGGTGGTGTTTCAGGGTTTAGGGCAGTGGTATTCGGGCATGGTAGGGCGTCTTGCTGGGGGTGGTGTTTCAGGGCTTAGGGCAGTGCAGTGGTTTTCAGGCAGTGTAGGGTGTCATGCTGGGGTGGTGTTTCAAGGTTTAGGACAGTGCAGTGGTGTTCGGGCAGTGTAGGGTGTCATGCTGGGGGTGCTGTTTTAGGATTTAGGGCAGTGCAGTGGTGTTCGGGCAGCGTAGGGTCTCATGCTGGGCCTGGTGTTTCAGGGTTTAGGGCAGTGCAGTGGTGTTCGGGCAGTGAAGGGGGTCGTGCTGGGGCTGTTGTTTCAGTGTTTAGGGCAGTGCAGTGGTGTTCGGGCAGTGTAGGGGGTCGTGTGGGGGCTGGTGTTTCAGGGTTTAGGGCAATGCAGTGGTGTTCGAGCAATGTAGGGGGTCTTGCTGGGTGTGGTGTTTCAGGGATTAGGGCAGTGGTGCAGTGGTGTTCGGGCAGTGTAGGGGGTCTTGCAGGGGGTGGTGTTTCAGGGTTTAGGGCAGTGGTATTCAGGCAGTTTAGGGGTCTTGCTGGGGGCGGTGTTTCAGGGTTTAGGGCAGTGGTGTTCAGGCAGTGTAGGGGGTCTTGCTGGGGTGGTGTTTCAGGGTTTAGGGCAGTGCAGTGGTGTTCAGGCAGTATAGGGGGTCGTGCTGAGGGTGGTGTTTCAGGGTTTAGGGCAGTGCAGTGTTGTTCGTCAGTGTAGGGAGTCATGCTGGGGCTGGTGTTTCAGGGTTTAGGGCAGTGCAGTGGTGTTCGGGCAGTGTAGGGGGTCGTGCTGGGGCTGGTTTTTCAGGGTTTAGGGCGGTGCAGTGGTGCTCAGGCAGTGTAGGGGGTCGTGCGGGGGCCAGTGTTTTAAGGTTTGGGGAAAGTGCAGTGGTGTTCGGGCAGTGCAGGGTGTCATGCAGGGGTAGTGTTTCAGGGTTTAGGGCATGGCAGTGGTGTTCGGGCAGTGCAGGGGGTCCTGCTTGGGCTAGTGCTTCAGGGTTTTGGGCAGTGCATCAGTGTTCGGGTAGTGTAGGGGGACGTGTTGGGGGTGGTGTTTTAGGGTTTAGGGCAGTGCAGTGGTGTTCGGGCAGTGTAGGGGGTCTTGCAGGGGGTGGTGTTTCAGGGTTTAGGGCAGTGGTGTTCGGGCAGTGTAGGGGGTCTTGCTGGGGGTGATGTTTCAGGGTTTAGGGCAGTGGTGCAGTGGTGTTCGGGCAGTGTAGGGGGTCTTGCAGAGGTTGGTGTTTCAGGGTTTAGGGCAGTGGTATTCTGGAAGTGTAGGGGGTCTTGCTGGGGGTGATGTTTCAGGGTTTAGGGCAGTGGTGTTCGGGCAGTGTAGGGGGTCTTGCTGGGGGTGGTTTTTCAGGGTTTAGGGCAGTGCAGTCGTATTCGGGCAGTTTAGGGGGTCATGCTGGGGTGGTGTTTCAGGGTTGTGGGCAGTGCAATGGTGTTCGGGCAGTGTCGGGGGTCGTGCTGTGGCTGGTGTTTCAGGGTTTAGGGCAGTGAAGGGTGTTCGGGCAGTGTAGGGGGTCGTGCTGGGGCTGGTGTTTCAGGGTTTAGGGCAGTGCAGTGGTGTTCGGGCAGTGCAGGGGGTCGTGCTGGGGCTGGTGTTTTAGGGTTTAGGGCAGTGCAGTGGTGTTCGGGCAGTGCAGGGGGTCGTGCTGGGGCTGGTGTTTCAGGGTTTAGGGCAGTGCAGTGGTGTTCGGGCAGTGTAGGGGGTCATGCTGGGGCTAGTGTTTCAGGCTTTAGGGCAGTGCAGTGGTGTTCGGGCAGAGTAGGGGGTTGTGCTGGGGTGGTGTTTCAGGGTTTAGGGCAGTGGTGTTCGGGCTGTGTAGGGGTCTTGCTGGGGGTGGTGTTTCAGGGTTTAAGGCAGTGGTGTTTGGGCAGTGTAGGGGTCATGCTGGGGGTGGTGTTTCAGGGTTTAGGCCAGTGCAGTGGTGTTCGGGCAGTGTAGGGGCTCATGCATGGGGTGGTGTTTCAGGGTTTAGGGCAGTGCAGTGGTGTTCGGGCAGAGTAGGGGGTCGTGCTGGGGTGGTATTTCAGGGTTTAGGGCAGTGGTGTTTGGGCAGTATAGGGGGTCTTGCTGGGGTGGTGTTTCAGGGTTTAGGGCAGTGGTGTTTGGGCAGTCTAGGGGGTCTTGCTGGGGTGGTGTTTCAGGGTTTAGGGCAGTGGTGTTCGGGCAGTGTAGGGGGTCGTGCTGGGGGTGGTGTTTCAGGGTTTATGGCAGTGCAGTGGTGTTCGGGCAGTGTAGGGGGTCGTGCTGGGGTGGTGTTTCAGGGTTTAGGGCAGTGCAGTGGGGTTCGGGCAGTGTAGAGGGTCATGCTGGGATGGTGTTTCAGGGTTTAGGAAAGTGCAGTGGTGTTCGGGCAGTGTAGGGGGTCGTGCTGGGGGTAGTGTTCCAGTGTTTATGGCAGTGCAGTGGTGTTCGGGCAGTGTAGGTGGTCGTGTTGGGGTAGTGTTTTAGGGTTTAGGGCAGTGCAGTGGTGTTTGTGTAGTGGGCAGCGCATGCGCTGCATTGCTGGGCGAGACCTAAAAAGCATTGCACCAAGATGGCTGCCAACACTTCCTGGTTTGAAGTGTTGGCAGCCAATTAGAGCCAAGCTTGTGCTTGTGTAGTTAGGTCCCGCCCAGATATATAAAGATTTTTTTGCTTTAATATCTGGAAAACTACTGAATGGATTTACACCATTTGAAAAAAAGGTCGCTTTATGAGCCAAGCACTACTTTTTGCCAAATTTGGTGTAATTCCGTTCAGCCATTTCAGCTGTAACCGTGTCTAAAGTTTCCTATGGGAAATTGATTTTTTGACCTCTATTTTTTTAATTGCTCAGTAACTACTGAACGGATGTACACCATTTAAAAAAAAGGTCTCTTTCTGAACCAAGGGCTACCTTTTTGCCAAATTTGGTGTAATTCCGTTCGGCAGTTCGGGCTGTAGTCGTGTCTAAATTTTCCAATGGGAAATAACATGGAGAAAACGTGTTTTGGGACTCCCCTTGTTTCCTGGCTCCCGCTTGGCGAATCACCCCGAAACTTTCCGGATAGGAGCTGACTGGAGCGGGGCCAACGTTTTGAAAATTTCGCGAAGATTCGTCAACCGGCGCCAAAGTTATTGGGGAAAGAAAAAACGCTTTTTGAATAGAAACAAGGTCCTAACTATAACTACCTACTGGCGACCGCCAGTAGGTAATATATATGTGTGTGTATATGTGTATATATGTGTATATATATCTATATCCTCCGTTCTGAGCCCTTGAACGGGCATCGGCACTTCTTCTTTGGGGCCATGTGCGTTTCTCCGGCAGGGCACGCCGGTAATTAATGAATCCACATTTTGCACAAGGCAAAGATTGAATGCGCACTCACTCGGGATTTGCTTATTTTCCTTTATTAGTGCATAAGGGCCATTGCCATGCCCAAAGGATGTAGCCTTATGGCTAGAGCGGTCGACCTCAAAGTTGAGGAACCGGATTTGAGTCTCGGCAACGACGCTCAACATCCTGTGATTCTTGGCAAATCACTTAATCTCCCCTTGCCTAACAAAAAATGAATGTCCATCTGTAACAAAACTTGAACTCATGTAAAGCGCCCTGATACCCGATGTCTCGGGTCTAGTTTGCGCTATATAATATTCTAAAAAAAAAAACGTTCGATCCGTTCCTTGGACCTTGATCATGGGTAATGTATATTACCCAGTAGCTTTAACTTATGTTTTTTTCAGTGAAAAAATATATATATATATTGTTGGTGTGGGGGATTTGCTTATTTTCCTGTATTAGTGCATAACAGCCATTGCCATGCCCAAAGGATGTAGCCTTATGGCTAGAGCGGTCAACCTCAAAGTTGGGGGACTGGGTTTGAGTCTTGGCAACGACGCTCAACATCCTGTGATTCTGGGCAAATCACTTAATCTCCCTGTGCCTAACAAAAAATGAATGTCCATCTGTAACGAAACTGATGCTCGTCTAAAGCGCCCTGATACCCAATGTCTCGGGTCTAGTTTGCGCTATGTAAAGCTCTAAAAAAAAAAAAAAGGGGGTTTCAGTCCGTTCCTCGGACCTTGATCATGGGTAATGTATATTATCCAGTAGCTTTAACCTATGTTTTTTTCAGTGAAAAAAAATATATATATTGTTGGTGCGGGGTAGGGTTACACACAAATAAACCACAAGAAAAGAATTTCCGTGAGTGCTGTGCCTTCTTCGGATCGATTTGGATTATTCTCAGTTGTGATAACATATATATATATATATATATTCCACAGCAGGATCCCAGGGGTACCATCATCCAAAGAAAGGCGCAACACCAGGAAACAGACTCCACAGGCAAAGTTGAGAGTTAAATGATGATTTATTCAAGCATCAAGTGTCCAAATGACGCGTTTCGGCCACCAGACATGCAGCCTTGATCACATAGCGCTGTACTGGTGAATGAGTGGTATTTATATATATGTGTGAGTGGCAGTGTTTTTACTATGTTCACTGCAATGACTGAGTTTTGCAGCGTGTGACTGTGGGCAAGACGCGGTAAAGCACATGTGTGACATCATGTTTTACTACAGTTAGTAACACCAGTGGAAACAGACTATAAAACTGTCCACTATCTGCTGAAGCCAGTGATTGCCTCAGTCCTCCCGCACATGAATCGTGGAAGCTGGTACAAGAGCATATGGCGTCCCCAGATGCAGCTAACCGATCGTGTAAGTACACATTAAAACAGAAAGCATGCCTCTCGTAAGCAATCATGTTAGTGTTACCGATTGCTCACAACTAGAAACGCGAGACCTAGCACAACAGTGTGTGTGTCCGTAACTCCCTGCTCTCGGCGCGTCTCATGAAGCACAAAGTGAAAGCGCTGCATGTGAACAAAGGCTAGTGATAAGATGTGCGTGTCTAGCCCCGGTACGGTAAAAATGCAAACAAACTAAATAACCGCATAAATGCAAAACAAAGCTGCCACTTAATACAACAAAAGTTGAAAGTGTGAGTGAGGGTGAAATGTGCACATGTTTTTTTCAGTGAAAAAATATATATATATTGTTGGTGCGGGGGAGGGTTACACACAAATAAACCACAAGCACATGTGTGACATCATGTTTTACTACAGTTAGTAACACCAGTGGAAACAGACTATAAAACTGTCCACTATCTGCTGAAGCCGGTGATTGCCTCAGTCCTCCCGCACATGATTCGTGGAAGCTGGTACAAGAGCATATGGCGTCCCCAGATGCAGCTAACCGATCGTGTAAGTACACATTAAAACAGAAAGCATGCCTCTCGTAAGCAATCATGTTAGTGTTACCGATTGCTCACAACTAGAAACGCGAGACCTAGCACAACAGTGTGTGTGTCCGTAACTCCCTGCTCACGGCGCGTCTCATGAAGCACAAAGTGAAAGCGCTGCATGTGAACAAAGGCTAGTGATAAGATGTGCGTGTCTAGCCCCGGTACGGTAAAAATGCAAACAAACTAAATAACCGCATAAATGCAAAACAAAGCTGCCACTTAATACAACAAAAGTTGAAAGTGTGAGTGAGGGTGAAATGTGCACATGTTTTTTTCAGTGAAAAAAAATATATATATTGTTGGTGCGGGGGAGGGTTACACACAAATAAACCACAAGAAAAGAATTTCCGTGAGTGCTGTGCCTTAGGTGTGTATATACATGTTGAGGAAGGCGTGAGTGTGCATATATGCCAAAATATATAAGTGTGGTGTTTGTACCTCCTCAAGAGCATTTGAGTGACCTAAAAATGCATAGAATGTACTCGTAAAAAATGTGTGAAAGTGCAGGAAATATTCTAGAGTCTGCCAGTGCTTGTTCAAAGTATCCCTTGCAATGAAGCAATGGGTGTACAGCATAGCGTATTGTGAAAAAGTGACATTCTAATTCATAATCATACGCAAACATGGTCTAAATACATGTGTTGCCATTCCTGCCGCAGCATTGGTTACAAGCCTGTAGTGCCTATGCTTAAAGAACGACTATAGACAACCAAAATGACAGTATGAATACTGGGTATTCTCTTCGTGGTTGCACATAGCCTGATGACAGGAAACTCAACTCTATGTGAATAGTGAGAGTGCACAGGTAGAGCGTGATATAAACAGTGAAATATATACGAGTGATAACATTAATATACAGTTACAATGCGATGGTATGCTCACTAAGGGTGTGAATGCAGTGAAATGTTATAGGAAATGGTGCAGATCCTCCGTGGTGTTGAGACCAGCGGGCGCCTTGTGTTAAATTGCAGAATATATCTACTCTCCAATTACCTCAAAAGCTTCTCCCTGTTGTGTGTGTGTGTGTATATATATATATTCACTTAAAAAACCATAGGTTTCACACATGTTATAGTTAGCTGGAGATTTCACTCGTAAAAAAACAATGAAATTCCCCCGTTATAGTTAGTAAAGGGAACTATAACTCACGCGACCGCAATCCAGTGCTGATGACGTCAGATATTACATCACTGTATTTAGACACTTATTTACCCATTTTTCCTTCCTTTAACCTTTAGCTATACATATTTAATAAATATTTATTTTACAGAAAGACACATATGTCATCAGTGATGTAATATCTGACGTCATCAGCACTGGATTGCGGTCGCGTGAATTATAGTTCCCTATACTAACTATAACGAGGGAATTTCATTGGTTTTTTACGAGGAAAATGTCCAGCTAACTATAACATGTGTGAAACCTATGGTTTTTTAAGTGAATTTGCAAGGTTTTTTAAATGCTAATTCCTAACTATAACGTGTGTGAAACCTATGGTTTTTTCAGTGAATTTGTACGGTTTTTTAAATGCTAAGTTATGTATTTATTAATATATATTTTTTAAGGTTTTTCACCGTGCCCACGTTACGCAGTTCGTGCCGTGCGGACACGGTGCGCGCACTCCGCGATTTTTAAAAAAAATTAAAAAACATTTTTGGGGCCCTTAAGGGGCCTCCTCTGAACCCCTGACCGAGGCTAGGGGGCCAGGAACTGTCCACCCTGCCCCCTTTTCACGTTTGCCACCTTCCTTTTCCACTCTCGCACTGAAAACAAACAAAATGGTGGCCGACACTTCCTGATTTCGACCGATTCGAACGTTGACTGACATGTAACAACCAATCAGAATTACGCTCGCGCACGTTAGCGTGCGCGCACGTTAGCGTGCGCGCACCGTGCGCGCACGGTGCGCGCACGGTGCGCGCCTATAGATATGTATGTACTTTTAACTGCAATTTTCTCAGGAACTAATGAACAGATTTACACCAGACCTGCAAAAGGCACATCCCTGACCTGAGGACTACCTCTCTGCCAAATTTCAAGTAATTCTGTTCAGCCATTTGGGCTGTACCTTGGACTAAAGGTCCCTATGGAAAATTGCATGGGAAAAACGCGTTTTGGGACCCCCTTTTTTCTCAGCCCCAGCTTGACGAATCCCCCCAAGACTTTCAGGGTAGGAGCGGAGCGGAGCGCCCCACCTATTTTGAAAAATTCGCGAGGATTCGTCAATCGGCGCCAAAGTTATTCCAAATAGAATGTTGCGGATTTCCTATCGAAACACGGTCCTAACTATAACCGCCAGTAGATAATATATATATATATATTGACTGAAAAAACCATAGGTTTCATGCACGTTATAGTTAGGAATTGGCATTTAAAAAACCTTTGAAATTCACTGAAAAAAACATAGGTTTCAGGGGTGTTATAGTTAGCTGGACATTTTCCTCGTATAAAACCCTAGAAATTCCCCTGTTATAGTTAGTTCAGCTAACTATAACTCGCGCCCCCGCAATGCACTACTGATGACATCACATATTACATCACTCATGACATGGTCAGTGACATCACTGATGACATCACATGGCGGTCCTGGAGTTGTTGAGATGAGTCTTCTGACCCTCATGGGTATCCCTGTATCATGCTCATTGACTCTATGGTACCTGTGGATGTTCTGGTGTGGCTCTTGGCTGTTTTCCCTTTCATGGTGCAGGTAGTTGTCCTGCTTAACACCAGCAGAAAGCAGGTGTAAAATCCCTGGTGCTAACGTGTCTTATCGACGGAATTTCATTCGCATTGCAATTGGTGTTAAAGTTGTGATTTGATTTTTTTCGTGTGCAGAACAATATACAAACTAAACAGTATATCTCATCAAGATCCAGCACCTGACGCACTATTCCCAATCAATATAAATACAATGAGATTTCTTAATAGATTTTGTGTGTACACTGTAAGTGCAGCCAATACCTTAGTGCAATTCAATACAGGATTTTAGTTTTTAGAATAAATCGGAAAGGTGCACCTCGTGTCTTTTTGCACGGGAACGGCTACTCTCCATTTCATTATCAGCACTTTAACTGAAGTAAAGTTGAGATAAATCTAACACACTATTCAGAAGTTGGTGCAAACTGCAGATATCACCAGTATTCCAGCGATAAGTGCCCCAAAATTTAACACCATGGTGGACTCCATCAAATAACAGTAATAAGAACAAGAAAGAGTCACACAGCAGTTAAAAGAACAACCAAAAACGTTATTAATTTTTTTTTCAAACTTTCTTTTTTATAATAATAAATATATAATCGAAAAACTATTTTCAAACTTTATTTTTTTATTAACAGATATATGAACAATAAACTAATAAACAAAATGTAATAACAATAATAAAAAACAACAAGGCGGAACAATACTGTGGGGACAATGGATGTCGACGACGGACCTGGAAAATAAGAAAGATTGTTAAAAAAAAAACAACATGGTATTCTCAACAAAATACCACAACAAATCACAAATATATAAAATGCATACAGCTAACAAAATTTTATAAGTTTAACTTACAAAAACTGTAAATGTTGCCGCTTTAAAATATTTACCAAATCTGAAGAATTTGTTTTTGCAGAAGGCACCACACCAACAACGTTTTTCTTCAGTGGTGTGGAAATTTCGTACATTTCTCGAAGGGCAAACAAAGACCAATGCCACCTTGATCACGTTCAAGATTTCCAAAAGAGTTCTGTCACAAGGGGATCCTAACAAAAAATACTCGTACAGCACGGCAAGTATGATGAAACACCCAAGGACCCTTCATCCGAACAATCTTGCATGAGAAGAGTGTAAACAGATGAGAAACACTCCTATTCTGTATCTGTAAAAAAGAATCACAAATAAATGTATATTAATAACTTTCAAAATTATACTATTCCATTAATGTACAAACACATTTTATATAAATACTGACTAAGAAACTATGTCCCTGAACCACAAGTGTGACGATGGTTAAAACACTACATGCATAGTGCATACTACTTTGAAGCAGTTCATGCCCTAAAGCCTACCTCACTAAAACTCTACATGCTAACTGACTAAATGATTACAGTACTATAAGGAGACACACTGGGTGAGTGGCAGGGTGTTTGCTAGAAAAGTATGAATACTAACTAGGGAATTGAAGGTGTGAAACACAACTGTGTAGATGATTAGAGGACTGCATCCATACTGCATAGGCATTTAAAGCAGTCCATGTGCTAAGGCCTGGCTCACTGCATGACTTCTTGGGTACTGACTGAATGATTAGAGTACAGCAAGGAGAGTGCCTAGGTGAATTTATAAGTGCTAGGCTTTTCACACAAGGAATGGATTAGTACTTGCTACTGAATGGGTCACTAGAGGAGTGAAAAGGCAATGACAAGATGTTTGCTGGACTGTATGGATACTGACTAAGAAATTGAAAGTGTAAAAGACAAGTGTCTAGGTGGTTAGAAGACTTCATGCATAGTGGATAGGGGTTTGAAGCAGTCCATGTGCTAAGGCCTGACTCAGTGCATGAATACTTAGGCACTGACTGAATGATTAGAGTACTGCAAAAAGAGTGTCTTGGTGAATTTATGAGTGTTTGGGTTTTGGCACAGTGAATGGATTAGTACATGATGCTGAATAGATCACTAGAAGACTGCAAAGGGAGTGACAGGGTGTTTCCTGGAAGTTTATGGATACTGACTAGGAAATTGAAGGTGTGAAAGACAATTGTGTAGGTGGTTAGAGGACTGCATGCATAGTGTATAGAGATTTGAAGCAGTCCATATACTAAGGCCTGGGTCACTCGATAAGTACTTGGGTACTGACTGAATGATTAGAGTACTGCAAGGAGAGTGCCTGGGTGAATTTATTAGGGTTTGGCGCAGTGAAAGGATTAGTACATGATGCTGAATGGGTCACTAGAGGAGTGCAACGGGAGTGACAGGGTGTTTGCTGGAAGTGAATGGATACTGACTGGGGAATTGAAGGTGTGAAAGACAAGTGTGTAGGTGGTTAGAGAACTGCATGCATAGTGGATAGAGGTTTGAAGAAGTCCATGTGCTAAGACCTGGCTCAGTGCATGAATACTTAGGCAGTGACTGAATCATTAGAGTACTGGAAAGAGAGTGTCTTGGTGAATTTATAAGTGTTTGGGTTTTGGCACAGTGTATGGATTAGTACATGCTGTTGAATGGGTCTCTAGAGGACTGCAAAGGAAGTGACAGGGTGTTTCCTGGATGTGTATGGATACTGACTAGGGAATTGAAGGTGTAAAAGACAAGTGTATAGTATGTTAGAACACTACATGCATACTGCATAGACATTTGAAGCAATCTATTTGGTACATAGAAACTAACTAAATAATCAGACTACTTCTAGGACAGTGCTTAGGTAAAACGTTAAAATTTTCAGTTCTGCCACAGTGAACAGAATAGTACTGTTAAAATCTGGTTTGCGATATCAACATAATCGGCGCCACCTTGTCCCCTCTCAGGCCCGTACGCTCACTTAAGCAGTAGCCATTTTGAAAGCACCATGGCCCCTCTGCCCCTCGCCGATCACCAGCACGTTCCCTTGGCGCTGCAAACATCCCCCCGCGCGCCGGCCACCCCCGCTCTCTCATACATGGGCCATAAACCCTCTCCTTCTGCGCGACCCTGCCATGGAACCACATCCCGCGCCTGACCAACACCTCCTTTCATCCCATACATGGTCATACGTCCTTTTGATAACCCCCTTCCTCTGCGCACGATTGTCCGAACCGATCCCAGGCCATCACCTAGCCCTGCGGATGCAGTTTATTGCCCCCACTGTAAGGGAAACACCTCACATCAAAGGGATTACAGTAGATCAAGGCCCCCACCCCCTGGGACCCGACCAGTCGCACACACCCCCGGGAATTGGCGGAATGTCCACCTGTGTGATAGCCATCTCTTACTGTGGGTTGGGTGGGGACTTCCACTGTAGATATGTGTAGGAACAAGCTTGAAGTGGGGATTCCAAGGATGCCTTTCCGTACATCAAATTCTTAACAAGAATGTGTCACGTGTAATAAAGCAATAAACCTGTGTATAAGAGGCCAGGCCTCAGAGATGTGGGTAGAGCACCTCGTGACGATACCTTGCTGTCTGATCTGATGTGTTCTCCTCCGGAGAGAATAAACCCTTGTTTCCTGCCTTCCAGTCTCCGGCGCCTGCCTCTTTTGTTGGTTGATTATCGAATGGTATAAGAGGCGATTACCGCCGGGCAATACTTGAAAGGTTATCGACTGAAGGTGCCGCTACCATTTAACAGTACATAGTACTGCACCTTAGTGTCAAACCCTGACTCATTTTATCAATGCATAAGCAAAGACTAGCTTCTAATGCTACTAAAACTCGACAACATGACAGGTTTTAAAAGAGTTATCTGCTAAAAAATACACGATCTTACCAAATGCTTCTCTCACAGTGCTTCCCAAATGCACACAGACTCACAGTGTGATTCTAGACAACAACCATTATACCTAGGAGTTTACCAAAAATCATTCACTACTGTGGAAGTGGTAAGGGAACTGCACACAATCTTCATATTTGTGGACTGCACTTTAGTGTCAATGCCTGACTCATTTAATCAACGCATAAGCCATAACTGTCTTCTAATGCTACTAAAACTTGACAACATGACATGTTTTAAAACCATTATCTGTCAGCAAATACACGATGTTACCAAACACTTTTCTCACAGTGCTTCCCAAATGCACACAGATTCACAGTATGATTCTAGACAACAACCACTATACCTAGGAGTTTACCAAAAATCATTCACTACTGTGGAAGTGGTAAGGGTACTGCACACAATCTTCATATTTCAGGACTGCACTTTTGTGTCAAAGCCTGACTCATTTTATCAAAGCATAAGCAAAGACTGGCTTCTAATGTTACTAAAACTTGACAACATGACCGGTTTTAAAACAGTTATCTGTCAGCAAATACATGATGTTACCAAATGCTTCTCTCACAGTGATCCCAAATACACACTAACTCACAGTGTGATTCTAGACAAGCACCACTATCGCTAGGAGTTTACGAAAACTCATTCACTACAGTGCAAGTGGTAAGGAACTGCACACAATCTACATATTTCACGACTGCACTTTAGTGTCAATGCCTGACTCATTTAATCAACGCATAAGCAATGACTGGCTTCTAATGCTACTAAAACTTGACAACATGACAAGTTTTAAAATAGTTATCTGTCAGCAAATACACGATGTTAACAAATGCTTCTCTCACAGTGGTTCCCAAATGCACACACACTCACAGTGTGATTCTAGACAACAACCACTATACCCAGGAGTTTACCAAAAATCATTCACTACTGTGGAAATGGTAAGGGAACTGCACACAATCTTCATATTTCAGGACTGCACTTTTGTGTCAAAGCCTGACTCATTTAATCAAAGCATAAGCAAAGACTGGCTTCTAATGTTACTAACACTTGACAACATGATCGGTTTTAAAACAGTTATCTGTCAGCAAATACACGATGTTACCAAATGCTTCTCTCACAATCCTTACCCAAATGCACACAGACTCACAGTGTGATTTTAGACAAGCAACACTATCCTAGCAGTTTACCAAAACTCATTCACTAGTCTGGAAGAGTTAATGGTACTGCACACAATCTACATATTTAAGTACACCACATCAGTGTCAAAGCATAACTCATTTAATAAACGCATCAGCAAAGACTAGATTCTAATGCTACTAAAACTTCACAACATGACCGGTTTTAAAACAGTTATCTATGAGCAAATACATGATGTTACCAAATGCTTCTCTCACAGTGATCACAAATACACACTAACTCACAGTGTGATTCTAGACAAGCACCACTATCCCAATGAGTTTACCAAAACTCATTCACTACAGTGAAAATGGTAAGGGAACTGCACACAATCTACATATTTCACGACTGCAATTTACTGTCAATGCCTGACTCATATAATGTACCATAAGCCATAACTGTCTTCTAATACTACTAAAACTTGACAACATGACATGTTTTAAAACAGTTATCTGTCAGCAAATACATGATGTTACCAAACACTTCTCTCACAGTGGTTCCCAAATGCACACAGACTCACAGTGTGATTCTAGACAAACAACACTATCCCTAGCAGATTACCAAAACTCATTCACTACAGTGGAAGTGGTAAGGGAACTGCACACAATCTACATATTTCACAACTGCACTTTAGTGTCAATGCCTGACTCATTTAATCAACGCATAAGCAATGGCTGTCTTCTAATGCTACTAAAACTTGACAACATGACAAGTTTTAAAATAGTTATCTGTCAGCAAATACACGATGTTACCAAATGCTTGTCACAGCGGTTCCCAAATGCACACACACTCACAGTGTGATTCTAGACAACAACCACTATACCCAACAGTTTACCAAAAACCATTCACTACTGTGGAAATGGTAAGGGAACTGCACACAATCTTCATATTTCAGGACTGCACTTTTGTGTCAAAGCCTGACTCATTTAATCAAAGCATAAGCAAAGACTGGCTTCTAATGCTACTAAAACTTGACAACATGACCGGTTTTAAAACAGTTATCTGTCAGCATATACACGATGTTACCAAATGCTTCTCTCACAATCCTTACCCAAATGCACACAGACTCACAGTGTGATTTTAAACAAGCAACACTATTCTAGGAGTTTACCAAAACTCATTCACTAGTCTGGAAGGGTTAATGGTACTGCACACAATCTACATATTTAAGTACAGCACATCAGTTTCAAAGCATGACTCATTTAATTAAAGCGAAAGCAAAGACTGGATTCTAATGCTACTAAAACTTCACAACATGACAGGTTTTAAAATAGTTATCTGTCAGCAAATACACGATGTTACCAAACACTTCTCTCCCAGTGGTTCCCAACTGCACACAGACTCACAGTGTGATTCTAGACAAACAGCAATATCCCTAGCAGATTACCAAAACTCATTCACTACAGTGGAAGTGGTAAGGGAACTGCACACAATCTACATATTTCACGACTGCACTTTAGTGTCAATGCCTGACTCATTTAATCAACGCATAAGCAATGACTGGCTTCTAATGCTACTAAAACTTGACAACATGACAAGTTTTAAAATAGTTATTTGTCAGCAAATACACGATGTTACCAAATGCTTCTCTCACAGTGGTTCCCAAATGCACACACACTCAGTGTGATTCTAGACAACAACCACTATACCCAGGAGTTTACCAAAAATCATTCACTACTGTGGAAATGGTAAGGGAACTGCACACAATCTTCATATTTCAGGACTGCACTTTTGTGTCAAAGCCTGACTCATTTAATCAAAGCATAAGCAAAGACTGGCTTCTAATGCTACTAAAACTTGACAACATGACCGGTTTTAAAACAGTTACCTGTCAGCAAATACACGATGTTACCAAATGCTTCTCTTACAATCCTTACCCAAATGCACACAGACTCACAGTGTGATTTTAAACAAGCAACACTATCCTAGGAGTTTACCAAAACTCATTCACTAGTCTGGAAGGGTTAATGGTACTGCACACAATCTACATATTTAAATAGAGCACATCAGTGTCAAAGCATGACTCATTTAATTAACGCGTAAGCAAAGACTGGATTCTAATGCTACTAAAACTTCACAACATGACAGGTTTTAAAACAGTTATCTGTCAGCAAATACATGATATTACCAAATGCTTCTCTCACAGTGATCCCAAATACACACAGACTCACTGTGTGATTCTAGACAAGCACCACTATCCCTAGGATTTTACCAAAACGTATTCACTACAGTGCAAGTGGTAAGGGAACTGCACACAATCTACATATTTCACGACTGCACTTTTCTATCAAAGCCTGACTCATTTAATCAAATCATAAGCCATAACTGTCTTCTAATGCTACTAAAACTTCACAACATGACAAGTTAAAAAAGTTATCTGTCAGCAAATACACGATCTTACCAAATGCTTCTCTCACAGTAGTTCCCAAATGCACACAGACTCACTGTGTGATTCTAGACAAACAACACTATCTCTAGCACTATACCAAAACACATTTCTTCATCTAGAAGTAGTACTACATTTTAGTATAGAAACATAACATAACTCATTTCACAAATTCATAAACAATGACTGATTTCTAATTCTACCAAAATATAAAAACAGCACAGTTATCTGTCTACAAACACATGAAAAAACACAAATGCTTATCACAGAATGGTTTCTACATGCACACACATTGTAGAGAAAAAAAGTACTCCCTACACTTTAGCAGGAGAAATACAATAGTCTGATTAAAATCAAAATGGTCAACATACATCCCCTCACAAGTAAATAGCTCATCATTCAAGTTGTTTTGTAGATTAAGAAGTATATCAATCACTCACCATATTTTCTTTTACAGAATCTCTGCACTGTGCACCTCTCAGCAAAAACAAAGAATGGAAAAGTTTCCCTCTCATTTTACCATTCAATTTCCCATAGGACAATTTGACACAGCTACAGTCAAAATGTTGCACCGACCCCCCCCCGGCCCTCCACCAGGGGACATAAAATATAAAAAGGCAAAGTCTGTCATTTTTTATGGGGTTGTACCGCCGATCCTCAATGAATACGCAGTACTGCTAAAAAAGTACAGTTTTGAGGGGTATGGCTTGGATAGCCAACATGGTGGACGTGGCTTAAACGAGCTCCGCTCATCCACGCCATTATCTGACTGAAATCCGAGTAAAATCCTGTTCGAAGGATCAGATCAGTGGAGACCCTGATCCCGGCAGTGCCTGGAGTGCCGTTTTCCCTTTAATCGGCTGCCATTGAGCCTTAGCGGGTGCTCTGTGTCATGGAGACGCCGACGGAGGGCCGCGGACCAGAGCCTGGAGTAGGCTGCTCCTCCCATTTGACATCGGGCCAGCTGCTCGTGGTGCGGTGGAAGGACATGGGGCCAGGTCGAGGCCCAGAAGGTGAGCGATGGTGCTTGAAACAAGGGGGTGCGTCGGTGAGTGCCAACGCACGGCAAATATCCTAAGGCCGTGATGGGCCTGCATGGGAAGGGATCGGCCTCTGGTGTTGCCAGCCGCCCGGAAAGGTCATCAGGGGGGACTCCCAGCTGCACCAGCACCGTGGCGGAGACCCCTCCAGGACCCTGAATGAGTGCCCGATGGGGGCTAATCTGGATTTGAAGCTTGGGGCGCCATATTGTGGATCACCACGGCCCGCATACCGACCTGGCCTGAAATCTGGCGCTTTGGCCTGGCTCCCGCTCCCATCCCTCATTGTTACACCTACGAGGGGGAAATTATCTATGTGGATGGCGAGGATCAGCACCCGCTTGCAACCCACAGCCCACATCTGAAGGCACAAGACCACGTGGTGCCTGAAAACTTGCCATTTACTTGGGGTCACTGCAGGAGGGTGGTCTGGCGAGTCTGGTCCCACTACAGGGCCTACTTGGCAGGCGGCTGTGGGCTACGGAGGCAGCTGAGCTAGGCTCGGTGCGGCTTGTGGCCAAGGACATGCCTGATTCAGAGAGGACCTGCCGGCAGTGCATCCCCACTATAACCTGATGCCATCTTCACGGCCTTCCCCAATGAGGTGGTGCGCCCTTCCATCAAATAGGCAGCAACCTGACAGCAGAATTCCTGGGGGCCCCGCACTTGCTTACAACTATGGGCAAGGACAAACCTGGCGGGGCAAGCTCCAAGCAGAGTACCCTGGACCAGTATGCCATGACTACAGGGGGCACCACTGGGGGCGATGTGGAAGGTACGGTGCCAGACAATGCTGCAGAGACAAGCTTGATGTCAAGATTGGCGCGGTACAGGCCGAAGTCTCGTTCCTGCACCAGTATGTCAGGAAGGCGGTGGACCGGATCACAGAGGGCGAAACAGGTGTATCGACTGTTGAAGACTCGGTGGCTACCTTGCAAAAAAAAGTCAACAAGCTAACGGTTGTTCCATAAGAACTTGCCTCCAGAGTGGAAGACGCAGAAGGCTGCGCAAGGCACAATAACCTGCGCTTTGTAGGCCTTCCGGAGGGATGTAAAGGTACCTCCATGACTCTCTTATCGCCCAGTGGCTCGAAGATCTCATGCCAAAGGAAATGTTATCCTCTTGCTTTGTCGTTGAGAGTGCTCACCGAGCACTGACAAAGAAGCCTACCCCAGGCGAGAATCCTAGACCAGGGATCGCACGGCTGCTGAACTATGCAGATCGGGATGCCATCCTGCAGTTCGCTAGATCACATAAAAATAAACTTCACTATGATTCGAAGCCCATCATGATATTTCCTATTGACACTTGGTCCAACAGCAACGCCAGTCTTTTGTGGTAGCGAAGCGTAGATTACGAGACCTCAACATGCTTTTATACCCAGCCAGGATGAGAGTTATATTTAACTCTAAGTCACATTTCTTTGAAACTCCGGAAGCTATATTTGCATGGTCATACGAACGCACTCATCTCAAACGGCATACGCCTCCGTCACAGGACTTCGACTCTTCCCAAGGCTCACGAAGGACCAGACACAGATTGGCCAAATCTAAGCGAAGTCATAGAACAGACAGGCGCTTCTCCAGTCCAGAACATGTATCCTGAACCAGCCGGACCGCCAGTGTTTGGCTAACCATCTTAGCCATAGAATATATGTTTTATTGTGATTTTCCTGCTCTTCACTGACCTCTGAACGGCCGTGGATGCCCAGCCATGGAGCCGCCTAGCCCGTAACATTTTCACCTCCCCCTGTTAAATGTTTTGGGGGTGGGTTGGGTACTTTTGGCGGAAGGTCCCTGGTTCCCCCCGTTGGGGGCATGGCGTACCCCTCACCGTGACAGATGCTCCTAGTTCATGGCAATATTGGGTGAGGGGAGGGGGTTGTTGAGGGAATTTTGGGGGGTGGTTCATGGGGGCAGTTTCACTGTTTTTATACATGCAGACACATTATCTAGACCCAACGCACTACACGCAGTGTTCTCATAGATACAGGATGACAGCACAGATGGGCACAGCCCCTCTCGGGGACCTTATAGTGGTTTCTTGGAATGTCAGGGGTCTGCTTAATAAAATTAAACGGGGTGCGGTCCTACGCTAAGCCAAGCGATACGAGGCTGATATACTACTCTTACAAGAGACCCACCTTCTTGGCATTAAAACTCCTTGCCAGGCCAGATTTGGTTCCCATACTGTATACCACGCAGGGTTCACCTGGGGATCGCGGGGAACGGCCATTTTAATACACCATAGAGTTCCTTTGTACACACAAAGCAATGGGTGGACCCAGGGGGACGCTGTGTGATTGTCACAGGCATGTTATACGGCGAGCATATCACCATAGGCAGTATCTATGCTCCTCCCCCATTGGGGACTGCTTTTGTTGACAGCATCTCTAGACTTTGGGGGGGAACTTCCGGAGTGCTTAACCCTCCTGGGCAGGGACTGGAATGACACCATGGCCCCTGCAGATAGACAGCACAGCTCAGACCACCACTCGCTTGCAGGCCCTTCCAAACTGCAACTCCTTCCCTCTACTTTAGGATGGGCCGACATCTGGCGTGAACATCACCCAGCCAAACAAAGTTACACCTATATGTCCGCGGTACATGGTTCACAGTCCCGGTTAGACCACTTCTTTACACCTCATACATATATTCATAGGTTCTCACAAATATCTCACCTCTCCAGAGGGCTTTCCAATCACTCCCCAGTTAGTCTCAAATTTCATACCAGTTCCTGCAGACCCCCCCTTTAGGTGGCGAATGTCCTCGTGGCACCTTTGAGACCCACACTATCAAGATATGCTAGCTAAGGTAGTATCCGAATATCTCGACACTAATGCAGCTTTGGCTCCATCGAAAGGTATCCTCTAGGAAGCCCTAAATCCCCCAGTCCGGGGGCCAGAAATTAGCTATCGCACCAAAGAGGAACGCGTGTGACAAGCACAATTGGCGGATCTAGAGTCATGCCAAATGACCCTGGCGACTCAACATAATATATATCCTAGCCCCTCGCTCCAGTGCAACCTGCTGCAGATGCAGCAAGCTATACAACAATACCTAATGGCCTAAGCAAAGAAGACCTGGGAGGCATCACAACATAGGATATATCAGTGGGGAGACGAGTCGAGTAAAATGCTGCACAGGCCATGCCAAGTGGACACATCCCCCGCTGCAGTCCCTACCCTATGGGACGCTGATGGGGGCCTTTGTTCGTCCCCGGGGAGGGTAGCTCAAGAATTTGCACATCACTTCTCCTCACTATACGAATATTGTGAGCAGCTCTCAGGAGCTCAAATAGCGGAATTCCTTAGAGATATCCCCCCCGCAGACTCACAGACCACATACAGGACCAACTAGAAGCCCCCATTACACTAGACGAGTTGAGCGGGCCCTACACGCCATGTGTCCGGGGCGGGCTTCCGGACACAATGGATTCCCCATAGAATTCCTGCGACCGCACATGCACACGTTGGGCCCACACTTGCTAGCGGTGATACAGGACACCCAAGAACAGAGTATACTACCCCAGGACTGGTGCCACGTGGAGATTGTTTTATTCCTCAAACCGGGTCGCCCTCCGGATGAGCCCTCTTCATACCGCCCTATCTTCCTCATTAACTTTGAACCAAAACTGTTAGGGAAGGTTCTGGCAGACAATCTGCAGACTTGTGTGTCGGATTTAATCCACTCAGATCAATCTGGCTTCATGCCATTCCGAGCCACCCATCACAACATCCGAAGGGTGCATATTGCCATGGCACTAACCCCAGTACTAGGACGCCCAGCAGCTATACTATTAGCCGATATAGAGAAAGCATTTGATTCTCTTAGCTGGGTCTATCTTTTCCACTTGCTCAAAGTGGTTAATTTTGGCCCTTGGTTTATGTCCGTTTGCTGTATACTAACTTGACGGCCTCAGTTCGCATAGCAGGACATCGCTCAGACCCTTTCCCTATATACAGGGGCACAAGGCAGGGGTGTCCCCTGTCCCCGCTGTTATTCGCTTTGGCAGTGCAGCCTCTGACAGCGTGGGTTCGGAGTGACCCTGTGTTCTGCAGATTTGAGTGGTCTCAGTCAAGATCAGATGGCATCGCGTTATATGCAGATGACATCCTCTTCCTTTTAACAGACCCGTGGTTTTCGGGCCCACGTCTCTTACAAATCCTCGGAGTGTTTTGGGAAACTACAGGCCTTCACACTAACCCTGCTAAATCTGTGCTTTTTCCAGTATGTGGAAACCAGGGGCGGGGCACCTGGGCGATTCAGCGATCACACGCGACTGGGGGTTTTAAATACTTGGGCATCTTTGTATCGCCTTGTCCAAAGACTTCATTGGCACACAATATTAACCTGCTGCTTACAAGTCTAAATAATGAAACAACAATATGGTCCTCCCTTCCACTTTCGTTATATGGGCGGTCCACCATCTTTAAGATGGTCTCTCTGCCAAGAATTCTCTACTGATTACAAAACTTGCCTTACAACACACCACGATCCTGGTTTGCAGAAGTCAATGCCATACACAATAAATTCCCGTAGAATGGGGGGGGGCGATCTGGGTGGTGCTACACACATGCGCACAATACACGTATTGTGGGGGAATTGCAGCAGCTGACATATATGCATACTATGCTGACTCTCAGCTGTTAATAATAAATGAATGGTGGTAAAACTCCCCTGCCGACCCGGCTTTTGTGCTGGACCATGCGGCAATGGAGAGGGCTCCCCTTCTTCAGCACTTGTATAGCTCCAGGAATCTAAATGTATTACCCCCGGCAAGTAGAACTGTGATTCAGCTCTGGCGGTACACGGTGAGGCAGATGGGGTGGCGCGGGACTTTGACTCAGACAACCACTCTGTGGCAAAGCGCATACTTGCACCCAGTGCCGGCCTTGAAGGGGTTTCGTCAATGGGATTTGGTAGGAATATCTACGTTGGGAGACGTGACGCAGGGCACTACATTGAAATCCTTTCAACTGTTGCAAGAGGAATTTCAATTACTTAAGACACAATTTTATAAATATCTTCAACTACGCCATGCTTTGGGCCCCCAGAATCACTCTCTAGAAACCCTACCGGAATTCCACCCACTTGAGGGCCACCTACTGATGGGAAACCTGAGGCTACATAAAATCAGGTAAATATATCAAACACTGACGACGCACACACGAACAAAACTCAACAAGACTAGGAGAGCATGGCAAGACAACATTCCTGACTTGACAGATGATGACTGGGCTGAATGCATAGCCAGCCCTCGGGGCATCGCTGTGTCTACACGCTTCCGCCTTATACAGTTCAAGTATATACATCGCGCATACTATACCCGAGCCTGACTCTGAAAAATAAGGGTTATCCAGTCCCCTATCTGCTTGAGATGTGAGAGGGAAGAGGGTACGTTTTAACTCACGGTCTGGAGTTGTACTGCGTTGCAACCGTTCTGGAGGAGGGTGGCTTCTTGCCTTAGCGACATACTCTCATGGGAGCTCCCACGTGATCCAAGACTTTTTCTGTTACACAGCACTGACGAGATAGGCGGTAACAAGTACTAACAACATCTGCTTTTCTTGGCTCTTACCATTGCCAAAGGTGATATAGCCCAGCTGTGGACGGGGGCCTCCCCTCTGACCATAGGTAAATGGAAGGCTGAACTGGACAGGTGTATGGGTGCGGAGATCGCGATATTTCTGGCCGGTGGCTGCCCCAGAAACATAGAAAAATATGGACCCCTTGGGCGACATACCGAGGGATAGACCTCCCCCGCTCCCCATCTTTGGGCCCCTGATTGAAATCACCACTCATACAAATGTTTATTGAACGTATCATTCCGTGTCATGTAATAGTCTGCCTTTGTACGTATGTAATATGTACGCAACCACTGGGTTCCAGAACTGTCTGCACCGTGTTTATATTTTTTGACCTGCAGGAGTTACAGTTGTTTGAATACTATGGTACTCCTGACTCATTTTGTTTTCTGATGGTACTTGTAGGGCTACAGCCCATATTGCAGCAGGAAAACCAAATGAAATTTATTAAACAAAAAAAGTACAGTTTTTAGCTCTTTCTTCTTTTAATGACCTTCCTCAAAAAATTCAGACCTACTACGAGAAGGTTATGTTCGTAAAGAGTCTCTCCCTCTGCTTGTCTTTGGCAACTTGTACCTGGGTAGCGCTGGGACGCCCTGTCGCTGGGGCAGCCATGCGCTGTATAAATCCTTTTAACATAACATATCCTTTAATATCATTGTTGAAAAAGAATTTATGTTACTGGGCCTTTGTACAGGGTGCCTCTTATGAGATGATGATTAGCTCTCCTCAAGTCCCATGACCAGTTCCTTAGCTTTCCCTGCACCATCTCTTGGTCCAGTGTGTTGCCACTCTTAGGAGTGTTTTAGTTTTCTCTGCGAGTCCTTTCCAAGCTGCCAAACACCACATGAATGCTTTCATTTTCCCTGCAGGTCTTTCCCAAGCTGCCAAAATCCACATGAATCCAGAGGGTCTGGTGAAAAGGGTGCACGCCTGACTTGCCACCATTAGCCAATGGGATGTAGGATGTAGCCACTGCCTATCTTCTCTGATTCTCTCATCCCTTGCTCCCCAGTCTTGGGACAAATGGTGTCTTGATCGGATGCCCATCCGCCTGCTGCCCAGGACCATACACTGCTGGATTGACTGAAGGGATTACACCAACTCTACAAGGGTGGCATACTCATATCAGGCTCTGCCAACCTGATGCTGCAAGCCATAGTAAAATTATGGCGAGGGGCCCACCGCCTCTTTGGTGTGGACCCCCTTCTCCACGACCACGCACCACTCTGGGTCAACTCTAGCCTACGCATAGGTGGCGAGATGTTGGACTGGGAGGCGTGGTGCTCAGTGGACATCGGCAGTCTCCATCAGATCCTTGACCAAGGTTCCCTTAAATCCTTCATGATGCTCCATGAGGAATTCAGCCTCTCACCCCACCAGTCCTGGGGGTACCTGTAGCTATGGCATTTCCTCAATCGTTGTCTGGGTATGCCACCCTAGGTCCTCCAACCGTCACCTGTAGTCTCCTATCTTAGGACGTGGGACGACTTCTGTGAGGTGATGAGGAGATAGCCTCTTAAACCTCCCTTTTTCTTCCTGCCTTACCTCAGAAGCCTCCGCACCACATGGCAAACCAGACTCCAGATGGAATATGAACCGGAGGATTGGGCTGAATTCCTGGAGGCTCCTGATTGCTGGGCCCGAGAGGCACAATTGAAGTTTTGCCTTTTTAAATCACTGCATGACTGGCACTGGACTTCCGTGAAGTTGCGAGAAGTGGGCCTGTTACCTTACCTAAATTGCTGGTGCTGCTCTCATGACCACTGTGACCTGCTGCATGTCCTCTGTGACTGCCCCTCGAAACATCCTTTCTGTGAGGCAAGGGGCATTCCCGTGAGTGAGATTCTTTGAGCCGTGACTCCTTTGTCTCACCCCCTGATCCATCTACATGACCTCACGGGCTCTGCGAACCTCTCCTGTCTACAGAGCTGTCTCTTTCATACGTCACTCGCTAGGGCTAAGATGTGCATTCTTTGCCACTGGCATTCCCCAACCCCTTCTTCTCATGAAGAATGGTTCTCGTCGATGGGCCAGAAGGCCTCCTATGAGGTCATCTACAACTTCCAGGCCAGGATATAGGCCTTTCTTCACACCTCGGCACCCTTCCTCCAGCACACCGCCCAATAGTGCTTAACTACATGCACACACATCCCTAACGGGTTGGCTGGTAAATTGTACCACACTGGCATCGCTTGACACCTGGTCATGACCCGTGGAGATGCATGCCTATTTTACTTGCTCTTTCTTTACCTCTTGTTTCCCCCTTCTCCAATTCTCTCTTCCTTCTTATTTCTCATCTTTTTCCATCTCCATCTAATTCCTTCTTCTATCTCGCTTCCCTTTCGCTATTGTTCTTTCCCCTCCCTCCTTCCTCCCCCGGAGGTGTGAGTGTGTATGCAAGTATGGACTCCCTACTTGTTTGTTCTTTTCCCCTGTGTTCTCTTCTGTCATGTTTTCTTCCTCCTTTTGGTCCATTCCACTCATGCCATTGATTCTTTTGTATGCAATTGTGGATCCACGAGCTCTCCTTGATGTTGCTCTTGCTTGCCCTTCAAGGGTCCCTGTTCCACGAGAATGCAGCATGTCATTCATATTGCCAGTATTTTGTTTCATTTTGTATTATATTATTTAGTACTGTATTATTGTCTCACAAATGGCATCTCATGTTTCCTGACCCCTCCCCTTTTTTTATATATTTCCTCTGATTTCTCAATAAAGAATGTGAAACAAAAAAGATCCCCCTCCAGCTCTCAGTACAGGTCAGATATTATTGTCTCTCCTTGCTTTGATTCCTTTCTGACATCAGTCAATATGACTGTTCATCCAATCACCCCTCCATATTATTAATTGTTGAACAGTTCTAAGATGCTGGGGGCTTCTACCACATGAAGGGCATAACACCTTTTTTCTGTCCATGACACACATTTAAGCTTCAGTTCCTCTCGGCTTTTGGAGGTTAATGTGACATAGTGTAAGGTGGATTTGTGGAGCTCTGCTTGTCACCTGTGAGGGTCACAGTTATCAACTGAGTTTATGCGAAATACTAAGTGCAGAGATGACCTGCAGCTAAAACATACCTACCAGAATTCATGGGCAGAAAACAGAGATCACAAGCACAAACAAAAGCACTTATCTGCTGGCTGCTGCAGGGCCACTCAACATCCTTCCCCCTTATTTTAAATGGCCCTGCCCAGCAGCTTGCATTGTGTAGAGACAGGTTAACAGGGGTGGCTGCTGCTGAAATAAACTAGCAGGGCAACGCAGGGGGAGGGGGTGGGGGAATAATAATAATAGAAAACACTTACCTTATGTTGTCACTCCCGCCGCCAGCATGCTCGATGAAGAGGTATGAGGAAGTCCATGGCCTACCCAATCCATAGCTGCCAAGGTTTCATAATGCTATGTGTGACATTTTCATATTTTCCTTGTAATTATGAGTGGCATTTCAACGAATATGAGTAACACTTTCATATGAGCAAAATCAAGCAATTAAGACAAGGGAAACATATAAATATCAGACGTTACACCCATTTGAGCAAAAAGAAAGTCTAAATAATATATTAAAGCTGCTGCAAAGCACCAGAAATAAAAGGGCAGTAACCGGACACAGACTGCTTGACTGCAGTACTCAGTAACAGAGGGCAGGCACTGCAGCTGTTCAGAACTGCCAAGCCTTTTGTGTGTCAAATGAACAGGATGCCACCCTGCTTTGGGCCATACAACCATATCTCTGTGCTGAGCTCTCCCCCATCTGCTTCTGGTATGTCTGCCAGCAGCCTTATAAATTCACCATGTGGCCCAAGACATGGTGCCTGCAAGGTACCACCCCTACCTCAAATGCAGAGAGTGGAGAATCATGGATTTACTAGCTTGGACCTACAGCTGTTGGCAAGGGGCTAGAGACGCTGTGAGGTGCGGAGGTTTAGTATTGCGAGCATGGGAACCATGAGCCTGCAGTGGACTCTGTGTGGCAGGTTTAGGCTGGGTGCCATGGAAGCACCCGCCTCCTCAGTCCAGGGCTGTCTTCGGTGAGTCTGCTGCTGTCCAGTGAGTGTTCTGTCTGACTCACCCTCATGCAGGACACCACTAACAACCCGCCAAAGCAGACACAGTCATTGGACAGGCCATAAAGTCTCTGCATATTTCGGGCAACCCCAAAACCCTCACGCTGGCTGTCGCTTCATACCCTCACGCCACGGTTAAACCACCAGGATGTATTTGATGTGCAGAGCCATTTTTCTGGCATCCTAATGCCCTCAGAAATCCTGAAGACTCTGCCCGCTGAACCCCACAATGGAGCAGCACCAAACAAAGGCAGCAGTTAGGCCTTTCAGAAGCAACAATGTTTAAGTTAGGAGCACAGTTCACAAATAATTCATAGATGACTATAAGACAACCTCACCTCTTTCTTTGCTTGTGTTGTGTTCCAGGGCGGCCTCTGTAATTGCGGGTCAATGCCTGTGTCATGTGGCTAGGCTATAATTGAATTCAGCGTGGCTCACATACGATATACATATTTAACTGCAGCCGGTGGCCCGTGCCGGTGCAAGAAGCAGGCTGAGGCAGCACTGCAAGCGGAGCGCCATGATCAAAGTGCCACATCAGATATAATGTAGCAGTGAGCTGGCTGCCAGCAGCCATAGCTCAGCTGCAAGCAACAAGCTGGCACGAGCAACATGCGCACAGCATGGTCGGCACGCTGCTAGCTACCACACCATGATATTACAGCATGTTTCGTGAGGACTCCGTGTTACCAGCTCAAGAAAACAATCATTCTTTGATCTGCTGTGCAATTCATATCACAGTTGACATCACAGTTGACATCCTGTTAGAATAACCAAACCCCTTCAATCAATTTGCCTTGACCGCCCTTGAAATTCTAGGGCGGCCCCTCCTCCTCCACAGTCCTGATGAAGACCCGCTTGTGACACTCCACCAAGCGCCCATAGGGTTGAAACGTCGACGATCTATTGTGGCACAGATTGCAGGACACAGTTGTTACCAACTATATAATTTGTTTAACTTACTTGTTACTGCATTTTGAATCTGGCCTTTCAAAACAAACCATATCCCCCCACCCCCACCTCACTGCACTGTGTATCTATATCACCACTGAGCACCACTATTTCACTATTGTGTATCACTGTATGAATTTGGAAGTATAAAATTCTGCAATGTGTTTCTTGTTTATATAACGAATGCTATCAATTCTGATACATACATTAATGAAAACCCTTTCTCTGTGTTCTTGTTCCTTCCCCCTTTTGTTTAAGAAATGTTCTTGCTTTCAGAAATGTATTATATGTTATGCTGAAGTAACTACGGCTAACTACAATACGCATTGTTTCTACCGAAGGGAACCATTGTTCTTTATACATTAAATACCCAGGTTCCTAGGGACACAGGGTCACCCCATTGTGTTAATATATGACAATGCATTTCAGCACAGTGATGTGGAGCACCACACTGCAATGCATTAGTCTAATGCCAGATGCGTGGTACTTGGCAGGACTGCCAATCCAGATGCTGCTCTCAGTATGAGCATCATAGTTCGGCTCTCTGTAAGTGACTGGTACCCTTTGCCGTTTCTCAACCCTGCTGTGCAATACAGTTGCCTTTGATGGCCTAGAAGTACTAATGCTTTGCTAACAGCCATGCTACGTTTGTTAAAAAACAGATCAAAGTGCTCATACCCAAGGTGTTTGGACTATTTCAGGTCACCTCAAACCACAGGGAAGACCTAGAAGTGCTAGTTGTATCATTTTTAAGTACATGCTTTATTGAAGAGTAGACAGATGCTGCAACCTCGTGCTCAAATCTGCTAAATAATTACCGGTGCTTATAAAACACTGCTGATGCCAAGCACTGGAAAACACTGGCACAAATTAAACACTGGCTAAGAGTTCACTGAAAACCTGATTCATCTACCCAATCAGTTTACAGAACCACAGCTTGCAGAGACTATTTCTCTCTTGCTTCTGATGGTCCTCAAAAGCTACAGGGTGAGCTCAGAATTAAATAAGCTTGCTGCATGCAAAGCACACAGCAAGGGTTGAAACTCAGGTTAACCCTTGTACCATTGTGGAGGAGCCACAGCTGCAGTTTGCTCTTTATGGCTGGCGTAAGATCGAGTCATGGTCACGGCTCCAGACCGTTGCCTTGCTGACAACAGTGCTTGATTAGTAAAACAAAAAAGAAGAATAAGCTTCAATGCCTAAGGTATTTCTCAGGTGTCCACTGTCACTGGCACCACCCAGAGCTCCTGCCAGTGCTCCTGAATGCCTTACTAACCATCACAGTCATACAAGCTTGACATTTTGAACAATTTCAGGTCACCTCAAACCAGCGGGATGGTATGTTATTAGATTTGTAAAGCGCATGGCTGCCCCAGCAACAGGGCATCCCAGCGCTAAAATCCAGACATAACCTGGCAGGGTGGAAAGAAAACGGGAGGCAGGGCTCCGCATCGCGCTGGTCAGTGCGACCCCCTGTGACCCCACAGCCGGACGCTCCTTACCTGTCCCCTGCTGCCTGCCACTTCTGAACGCCTTCCGCTGCCGCCGCTGGCCACGACCTTCTGCTGCCTCACCGCTGCCTCCTGACGCCCATCGCTCGCTGCACTCACCTTCGCCTCTCCTCCGCTGACCTCACTCCCGGTTGGTGCCGCCGCCACCGCCGCCTCTTCCCCCGCGCCATTTCCGCCGCTGACCCCAGCCGCCCCCCCTTCCCGCCAACACTGACCCCAGGCCCGCCCCCCCTGGCTGGCCATTGGTCCACCCGCCTCCCGCCTCCCGGCTGACCCTCCCGCCAGGCTCCTACTTAAGGGCTCCGCATCGCGCTGGTCAGTGCGACCCCCTGTGACCCCACAGCCGGACGCTCCTTACCTGTCCCCTGCTGCCTGCCACTTCTGAACGCCTTCCGCTGCCGCCGCTGGCCACGACCTTCTGCTGCCTCACCGCTGCCTCCTGACGCCCATCGCTCGCTGCACTCACCTTCGCCTCTCCTCCGCTGACCTCACTCCCGGTTGGTGCCGCCGCCACCGCCGCCGCTTCCCCTGCGCCATTTCCGCCGCTGACCCCAGCCGCCCCCCCTTCCCGCCAACACTGACCCCAGGCCCGCCCCCCCTGGCTGCCCATTGGTCCACCCGCCTCCCGCCTCCCGGCTGACCCTCCCGCCAGGCTCCTACTTATGACGCCCCCTCAGCGACCGCGCAGCGGACGCGCGCAGCGGGAGCGCCGACTGAGCGCCCAAGGTGCGCCAAAGGTAAGCCCGTCTACGCCCGTCCGCGCCTGGACCGCGCCCAGCGCCAGGACCCCTGGCCCTCAAGGACCCCAGCCCACCCGCCGGACGTACACCGCCGCCACCCTCATCGCTCTCAACTCCGGCCGATTCCCAGGTTGCCACCAAGCCACACCACGACACACCCACGGACCCTTCAGCTGCCTCGCCTGCAAGTTCACCTGCATCCGGACCTGCCTCGCACCAGCACCCGCCAAGTCGAGCACCAGCAGCACCCACCTCAAGTGCATCCTGCTCAACACCCGCTCCGTCCACAGACACGCCATCGAACTCTGGAACCTCCTCCACACCACATCCCCTGACGTCGCCTTCCTCACGGAGACCTGGATGAACGCCTCTTCGGCTCCCGACATCGCCATAGCCATCCCAGAGGGCTACAAGATCACCCGGAGGGATCGCACCGCCAACCAGATGGGAGGAGGCATCGCCATCATCCACAGGAACACCATCCGTCTCACGACCAGCACCGACAACACCCTGACCACCGCCGAACACCTGCATTTCCAGATCCACACCGACCCGAAGACCACCCTCAGAGGCACCCTGATCTACCGACCCCCGGGACCACGCACCCAATTCAGCGAGGACATTGCCGACTTCGTCAGCCCGCATGCCCTCCCCTCCGCTGACTACATCCTCCTGGGGGACCTCAACTTCCACCTGGAGAACATCAACGACCGCAACACCAGCACCCTGATCGACAACCTCGCCAATCTTGGACTCAAGCAGCTGGTGTCCACCCCCACCCACCTTGCCGGACACACACTCGACGCAGACTTCTCATCCAGCACAGACATCGACTTCAGCCACGCCACAGAGCTTCAATGGACGGACCACAGCTGCGTCCACTTCACCTTCAAAAGAACGACGACCCACCACCACCAGCAACAGGCTGCCCGCAGAAGCTGGAACAAGATCACAGCCGACCAGCTCGCCACCTCCCTGAGCCAGCACCCTCCTGCCAGCTCAGCGAACCCCAGCCAGGCCGCCGACAACCTCACGAAGTGGATCAGCAACTGCGCGGACGAGCTCGTCCCGCTGAGGACCCCGCCCAGCAGACCCGGCAGCAAGAAAGCCCCATGGTTCACCGACGAACTCAAGAGCTCCAAGAAGAACTGCCGAGCCCTCGAGAAAGTCTGGAGAAGGGAACCTACACCGGACAACAGGACCACCTTCAAGCTTGCCACCCGGAAGCACCACCAGCTGATCCGCGCCACCAAGAAAACCGCATTCAAAGACCGGCTGGACAACAACGCACACAACTGCAAGGAACTCTTCAACATCGTGAAAGAGCTATCCAACCCCAGCGCAGGAAACAACGACATCACCCCATCGCAAGACCTCTGCAACTCCCTCGCCTCATACTTCCACAACAAGATCGCGGACATACGCAACAGCTTCAACACCCAACCAACGCACACCACGACCGAACAACCACCCCCCACCACCACCCTCCACGCCTGGACCCCGATCAGCACCGAAGACACCATCCGCACGATGAACTCCATCCACTCCGGATCGCCCACCGACCCTTGCCCTCACCACGTCTTCAACAAGGCCGACGCTGTCATTGCACCCCACCTGCTAGACATCATCAACACATCCTTCGACACCGCCACCTTCCCTGAGAGCTGGAAGCACGCCGAACTCAGCGCTCTACTCAAGAAACCCACAGCGGACCCCACCGAACTCAAGAATTACCGCCCCATCTCGCTTCTCCCGTTTCCAGCCAAAGTCATCGAGAAGACCGTCAACAAGCAGCTGGCCGCCTTCCTCGAGACGAATGGATCCCTCGACCCCTCACAGTCTGGCTTCCGAGCCAACCACAGCACCGAGACCGCCCTCATCGCCGCCACCGATGACATCCGAGCACTGATGTACAACGGAGAAACAGCGGCCCTCATCCTCCTAGACCTCTCCGCGGCATTCGACACTGTCTGCCACCGCACCCTAGTACAGCGCCTCAGCAACGTCGGAATCCAGGACAAGGCTCTGGAATGGATCATCTCCTTCCTCGACGGAAGAACACAGAGAGTCCGCCTACCACCGTACAAGTCAGAGGCCACCGAAGTCATCTGCGGCGTCCCTCAAGGATCCTCGCTGAGCTCCACCCTCTTCAACGTCTACATGAGCCCCCTCGCGGCCATCGCACGCCAACACAACCTCAGCATAATCTCCTACGCCGACGACACCCAGCTGATCCTCTCCCTGACCAACGACCCCGCCGCCGCCAGAGCCAACCTGCACGAAGGGATGAAAGAGGTAGCCGAGTGGATGACGACCAGCCGCCTGAAAATGAACTCAGACAAGACGGAGGTCCTCATCCTGGGCTCTTCACCCTCCGCCTGGGACGACTCCTGGTGGCCTCCCGCCCTGGGCACCGCACCCAAACCGACAGACCATGCACGCAACCTGGGCTTCATCCTGGACTCCTCCCTCTCCATGACCAGGCAAGTCAACAACGTCTCCTCGGCGTGCTTCAACATCCTACGCATGCTACGGAAGATCTTCTGGTGGATCCCCACAGAGACCAGGAAGACCGTCACCCAGGCCCTCGTCACTAGCCGACTGGACTACGGCAACGCCCTCTACGCCGGAACCACCGCCAAGCTCCAGAAGAGACTCCAGCGGATCCAGAACGCCTCAGCCAGACTCATCCTCGACATCCCACGAACCAGCCACATCTCCGGACATCTGAGAGACCTACACTGGCTCCCCGTCAACAAAAGAATCACCTTCCGCCTCCTCACCCACGCACACAAAGCCCTACACGACCAAGGACCGAGCTACCTCAACAGCCGAATCAACTTCTATGCTCCCAAACGCCACCTCCGATCAGCCAACCACGCCCTCGCCGCCGTCCCCCGCATCCGAAGAGCGACGACAGGAGGAAGGTCCTTCTCCTACCTGGCCGCCAAGACCTGGAACTCCCTCCCTACCGACCTGCGCCTAACCCAAGACCACCTCTCCTTCAGGAAGAAGCTGAAGACCTGGCTGTTCGAGCAGTAGCGGCTCCCCCCTTCCCCCAGCGCCTTGAGACCCTACGGGTATGTAGTGCGCTTTATAAATGTCTTTGATTGATTGATTGATTGAGGGACTAGACCGGGAAGAGCCAGGTTTTTATGGGCATTCTAAAAGCCAGATGATTCTGAATACTCCTGATAGTCGCAGGTAGGGAGTTCCAGAGTGCTGCCATAGCCCTGAAAAAGCATCCCCCAGCTCTTGCTCTTTTAACTCGGGGGACATGTGCGAGGTGCAGATCCGCTGAGCGGACCGTGCGGCGCCGTGTATACGGCAAGAGAAGATCAGATAGACTAGGAGGCGCTTGATGGATGAAAATTTTGTGGCCAAAGCATAGCGTCCTGAAATGACTTCTCTTGTCCACTGGCAGCCACCGTAATTTGGGGATGAGTTTCGATACTTGACAAGATTTAGAGAGTGCCCGCTGTTGCATTTTGAATCCTCTACAAGCGCTGTATCCCAGATTTGTTGGTGCCTAGATACAAGGAGTTGCAATATTCCAGGTTACCCAAGACTGTGGAGCAAGGGATGAGAGAATCAGAGAAGGTAGGCAGTGGCTACATCCTACATCCCATTAGCTAATGGTGGCAAGTCATGTGTGCACCCTTTTCACCAGACCCTCTGGATTCATGTGGATCTTGGCAGCTTGGCAAAGACCTGCAGTGAAAATGAAAGCATTCATGTGGTGTTTGGCAGCTTGGAAAGGACTTGCAGAGAAAACTAAAACACTCCTAAGAGTGGCAACACACTGGACCAAGAGATGGTGCAGGGAAAGCTAAGGAACTGGTCATGGGACTTGAGGAGAGCTAATCATCATCTCATAAGAGGCACCCTGTACAAAGGCCCAGACACATAAATTCTTTTTGAACAATAATATTAAAGGTTATGTTATGTTAAAAGAATTTATACAGCGCATGGCTGCCCAGCGACAGGGCATCCCAGCGCTACCCAGGTACAAGTTGCCAAAGACAAGCAGAAGGAGAGGCTCTTTACTAACATAACTGTTGTAATCTCCTACTTGGTACGTCCCTTTTCCCCCCCCTCCTTCTTCTCCCCTTGGTTCGCCCCGTTCCCTGTCACCAACATTCTATTGCACCCTTCCTCCGTTATGCTGGATCCTGTGGTGGTGAATGACCAATAAAGAAGAGTTCCTCCTTACCTGCCTTTCGGTCTTTTCATTATAACACTGGCGACGTCTTGCTGTGTGGGGACGGCTCACCATCACCCCCAATTTCTTCTTCAACTCCAGCTATCGGCAGTCGTGAGCACCTCGCTGTCCTTAACATGGGAGACTCTGCTGCTTCAAATTGACAAAGTAAGACTGAGGCTGTACTGATAATAGTGGCGCTTTTACCACCTTCGCTTCGGCTTTGAGAGCCTCAATGACCTGGTGACACTTTCCTTAGTTTGGCCCCCAGCGCTACCTCTCCCATTTCTGCGTGACTCTGTCCGCTGCCTACGGGGGATTGGTGACTGCTTCCAGCTTTGTGAACTCCTCTGCTGTAGCCTCTTTGTGGAGTGCCTTGGTAACGGGGTCATCTTTTGCTCTTCCTTCACTTAGTGGGGCTCCTCAGTGCCGTTCGGCATCTCTCCCTCGCTACCTCAGCGCTGCCCGCTACCTGTGGCTGGCTGTCATCTGATGTCCTGTGAGCGCCGCTTCGGTGTTGCCTCCTGAGAGGTTGGCAGTCCTGTTTGCGTTGTGGACAGGGGCGAGGGAGTCCCTATGGTTATTCTTCCTGTCAGTGGCCCACTTTCGGCATTGTTACATCTTCCTGACTAGAGCCGCCGCATTCCAACTCGAGCGCCTGCAGCTGTTCTGTCACAATTACACCCCTCAGCTGAGGTAATAGGAAGTGCGTTTCCGATTTAAGCCACCAGGTGGCAGCGTGGCTCTTCCAATTGCTCCGGTTGTGGACAGATATTCATTTAAACAGCTCCGGGTTGTCTCCTACGTATTTGCAACACAAAGCAACCAAGAAGCTACGAAATTCCTCCATCAAGTTTCGGTTCTGTTCTTTTCGCTGATAGGCACAGCTCTTGAGGTTTCCCTGCCTGTCGATTCACGCTGATGGGCACAGCTGCTCTTAGAGGTCGTCACGGATGGGCAAAATTGTTATTAACTTGGTTATGCCTGTCTGCTCACGCTGACAGGCTCAGCTTGTCCGTGGCTAATATATCAGTCACACGCTTTTTAGGTTTTTCCTGGCACTTTCTACAGTGACTGCAGTGTATATTGGGGGATTCTGTTCTTTGGTCGCTTGCTCAATGTCCAAGCTTGTACCTTGATAATTCTGTTGATGTGTGCAGGGGGTTTTGAAAAAAAGGGGGGGGGGGGATTACAAAGCTATTGCGTGAATATTGTTTATGCTCCTCTGCATACAGACTAATTTTTGCATTGTCTTGTGGTGGTATCTTACTGCTCTCCATCCAGTATTGTTAAATTATGGCAGCTGCTAATATGTCGCAGCCCCCACCTTTCCTTAACGAGGCAGGAGAGCCTACTCTGCCTTGGAAACAATGGTTTGGGTTACTGGAGTCATATCTAATTGCTATTGGGGGGGAGAAATTTTCCCATTTACGTAAGTTACACACCCTGTTACACAATTTGGGCATTGAGGGACGCAAAGTCTACGATGACATTTCTACTAATGCTGAAGGTGGAAGTGACAGTGATGAGGATGAGAATGTGTATATGGTGGCAGTAAACAAACTACAAAAACATTTCAGTAAGAAAATAAACGTAGTGTTAGAGAGACACAAGTTCTTTTCAAGAACGCAGGGCAAAAGTGAGAAGGTTAAACCATTTATTGCAGCGTTAAAGGGTCTAGCGAACACATGTGAGTTCGAGTCACTTCAGGATTCCCTAATCAGGGACCAATTGGTCAGGTGCACCAACAATCATAAGATTCAGGAGAGGCTCCTGGTGGCCAATCCCAACCTCAAGGAAGCCATTGATATAGCAGTAGGGATTGAGCACACGGCAGATTGTATGGTTGAAATGAAAGGTGAAGGGGGCAAAACCATGGAGGTCAATGCCATAAACAAAGATCACAATAGTAAGATAGCGAAAACCCCTCTTCAGGGAAATAAACTCAAGTGTTATAGGTGTGGGAGCCCAACACACCTAGCCAATAACCCTATATGCCAAGCACGTTCGGTGGTCTGCCACAATTGTGGAAAAAAGGGACATTTGACCAGGGTTTGTCATGATCAACGCTCCAAAGCGGTGTTGGAGATCGAGCCTCAATTATTTCCTGATCCCAAGTTAATTTTTCAACTGAAAGACAAGTACAATACTGATAAATTTCCCTCTTGCAACATTACCCTGGACAACAAAACCCTATCTGTCTTTGCTGATTCATGTTCCCCTTACACCCTTGTTGATGCCACGGTATTTTCTCAACTGTTTCCCTTATGGGAAGAAACTGTACAGCCTCCTGACATCCAACCAGGAGGCTACAATGGGGACCCCATACCACTATTAGGCATGACTACTAAGGAAATAGGGTTCAAAGGAAGGAACACGGTGGGCAAGATATACATTACCCAAAAGGGGTCCAATTTGTTGGGATGGAAACACCAGAGGGAACTCGGGATTAAGTTAGACCCCAACAGTCCCGATCAAGTCCTCTTAGTGGATCCCTCGGTGGGAGGAATGGAGGTTTGCAATGATTTCCCCAAAGTGTTTTCTGATGACCTAGGATTACTTAAGAATTATCAACATTCCATCAAATTGAAATCCAATGCCAAGCTTGTAGCACACAAAGCCAGACCCATACCACATTTAATGCAGGTTCCCCTTCAAAATGAGCTAGACAGATTGCTGTCGTTGGGGGTGATCGAACCCATAGAGTGTTCACAATGGTTGGCCCCCATTGTTCTTACCACCAAGGCCACCAGTAAGGACATCAGGCTGTGTGTAGACCTCAGGGACCTTAACCAGAACATATGGGTAGACAGGCACCCCCTCCCACGTATTCATGAGGTGCTTACTCTCATTAATGGGGCGAGTTGTTTCAGCGTTCTCGACTTATCCTCTGCCTATCACCAGGTGGAGCTTCATCCTAACTCACGGCATCTCACGTCCTTTGTGACACCCCTGGGTGCCTTCCAATTCCGTCGCATGCCTTTCGGCTTGGCTTCAGCTGCTGCTGCCTTCCAGAGGATCATGCAGCATGTCTTGAAAGACCTTCCCAGAACTCTCTGTTTTCAAGACGACATACTAATCTACGGGAAGGACTTAAACGAACATAATGTCACCCTCAGGATGGTCTTGTCCAACTTGGAAAAATCAGGGCTCACTCTAAAAAAAGAGAAATGTCGCATTGGGGTGGGATCGGTTGAGTATCTAGGACACACCATCTCTCAAGATGGTATCAAACCCAAAATAGACCTAGTTAAGGCGATTAGGGACACTGAGGCCCCTAAAGGTGTTCAAGACCTTAAATCATTTTTGGGCCTTTCCGAATATTATTCAAAATTTGTGAGGAACTATTCCTCAATAGTGGAACCTTTACGTAACTTACTCAAATCCAGGACTTCGTATGTGTGGTCCGATGCCTGTCAGGAGGCCTTTGATCTTGTCAAAGAAAGCATAATTTCTGCACCATCGCTGGGTAGGTTTGACCCTAACAAAACCACTATCCTTTGCACTGATGCAAGCAATAAAGGGTTGGGGGCCAGCCTCACCCAAATGGGGGAGGGTAAGGAACACATTGTGGCCTTTGCTTCTCGAGCTCTAAAGGGTGCTGAAATCAACTACTCAGTGGTAGAGAAAGAAGCACTAGCTTGTTTCTGGGCGATCAAACACTTCCGCTTCTTTCTGTGGGGTATTCCTTTTACTGTGAAGACGGACCACAAACCACTAATGTTTGCTTTCACCACCAAAGGGGCCAACAAAACCACCCCCAGAATTGCTAGATGGATTTTGGGACTGGAAGGCTACAATTTTTGTGTGAGATATATGCCAGGTCATCAAAACACTGTTGCTGACTTCTTGTCACGGTCTCCATCGGAGGGAGATAGTGCTCCTGTTAGCTGTGAATGTGATGATGTGATTTTGCAACTTACATGCTTAAAAAAGGAAGAATGGAATGACAGTATGCAAAATGATGCAGAGATGTGTTCAATCAAAGAGTTCATCAAGAATGGTTGGCCCGAAAACAAGAATGATATTCCTACCAGTTTAAGTAAATTCTGGGATGTCAGAGTAGAACTCAATATACAAGGTAATGTGGTTTGCAGAGGGGAGAAAGTGATTCCACCGGAGAACTTGAGAGAGAAGATTGTGGGACTTGCACACGTAGGACACTTAGGACGTAGCCTAACCAAGAATAAAATCAGACTGGAATATTGGTGGCCAGGTATGGACGCCATGACGGAACAGGTGGTGAGAAATTGTGTAGACTGTAGCCGGAGTGACAAAACTCACCAGACTCGCAGGCCCCCCCTTTCTCCTGTCGAAGTGCCTGATCGTCCATGGTCAAAGTTAGCCTTGGACATCATTGGTCCCCTCAACCTAAGAACATTGAAGGAACGTTTCATCCTGGTGCTAGTGGACTATCACTCAAGGTGGTTGGTCTACAAATGTGTCCAGCAAATCGACACAAGAGTCCTCATACAATTCTTAGAAAGTGTGTTCTTTGAGGAGGGGTTACCTGATACCCTTATAACAGACAATGGAGTACAGTTCACTTCGGACAATATGAAAGAATTTCTGTATCACCGGGGTATCACTCACCTCAAATCTGCTTTGTACTGTCCCCGTGCAAATGGGTTAGTGGAAAGGATCAACCGGTTGTTCAAAGAATGTTTGCAGAGGGCAGAAGTAATGGGGACACCAGCTAATTCAGCGCTAGTGGAAACAGTATGGGCCTATCGCACTTCTCCAAACAGTGTTACTGGGGTTTCTCCGTTCACCTCTCTCAAAGGAAGGATCCCGAAGACTAAACTAACTCCACCAGTAGGGCCAAGAAAGGACGCTGGTGTAGTAAACAGAGGTGAAATCTCAAGAAAAGTCGAAGAACACCAAGCTAAATACAAAGTCAGATACGACCAGACCAAACATGTAAAAACACAAAGGTTCAATGAAGGTGATTGGGTCCGGGTGGATTTACCAAAAGCACGCAGGAAAGAAGCGTCAAGATTTTCGGATCCGTACAAAATAATTAGTGTTGGTAAGAATGTAGTCCATCTGGACAATGGCCAAACATGGAGCATGGACAGAATCATTCCTTATGGGCAAGGGGGTGGCTTCGACAACGATAGTAACCCAGAGACAGAGTCACAAACTCTCAGTCACAGAAGATCTCTGAGAACAAGGAGATCACCGGTCTGGACCAGGGACTACTGTGTAAATTGATATATTGTAAAATGTTCTTGTGTTCCCTCTTAGCCTGGCTGTTTTACTGCTTACATTGTTATGGTAGTGACCTCTCGCTGCCTGTTGATACTGATACTGTCCCGTCCCTGATAACCATCTTTTTCTCTTTCCCTTTCTTCGCCCTACGCAGGGAGGTGTGTTGTAATCTCCTACTTGGTACGTCTCTTTTCCCCCCCCTCCTTCTTCTCCCCTTGGTTCGCCCCGTTCCCTGTCACCAACATTCTATTGCACCCTTCCTCCGTTATGCTGGATCCTGTGGTGGTGAATGACCAATAAAGAAGAGTTCCTCCTTACCTGCCTTTTGGTCTTTTCATTATAACAATAACCTTCTCATAGTAGGTCTGAATCCTTTGAGGAAGGCATTTAAAGAAGAAAGAGATAAAAACTGTACTTTTTTTGTTTAATAAATTTTATTTGGTTTTCCTGCTGCAATATGGGCTGTAGCCCTACAAGTACCATCAGAAAACAAAATGAGTCAGGAGTACCATAGTATTTAAACGACTGTAACTCCTGCAGGTCAAAAAATATAACCACGGTGCAGACAGTTCTGGAACCCAGTGGTTGCGTAAATATTACATACGTACAAATGCAGACTATTACATGACACGGAATGATACGTTCTATGAACATTTGTATGAGTGGTGATTTCAATCAGGGGTCCAAAGATGGGGGGGGAGGTCTATCCCTCGGTATGTCGCCCAAGGGGTCCATATTTTTCTATGTTTCTGGGGCAGCCACCGGCCAGAAACACCGCGATCTCCGCACCCATACACCTGTTCAGTTCAGCCTTCCATTTACCTATGGTCGGAGGGGAGGCCCCCGTCCACAGCTGGGCTATATCACCTTTGGCAATGGTAAGAAAAGCAGATGTTGTTAGTACTTGTTACCCCCTATCTCGTCAGTGTTATGTAACAGAAAAAGTCTTGGATCAAGTGGGAGCTCCCATGAGAGTATGTTGCTAAGGCAAGAAGCCACCCTCCTCCAGAACGTTTGCAACGCAGTACAGCTCCTGACCATGTGTTAAAACGTACCCTCTTCCCTCTCACATCTCAAGCAGATAGGGGACTGGATAACCCTTATTTTTTAGAGTCAGGCTCGGGTATAGTATGCGCAATGTATATACTTGAACTGTATAAGGCGGTAGTGTGAGACACAGCGGTGCCCCGAGGGCTGGCTATGGCTTCAGCCCAGTCATCATCTGTCAAGTCAGGAATGTTGTCTTGCCATGCTCTCCTAGTCTTGTTGAGTTTTGTTCGTGTGTGCGTCGTCAGTGTTTGATATATTTGCCTGATTTTATGAGCCTCATGTCTCCCATCAGTAGGTGGCCCTCAAGTAGGGTTTCTAGAGCGTGATTCTGGGGGCCCAAAGCATGGCGTAGTTGAAGATATGTATCAAATTGTGTCTTAAGTAATTGAAATTCCTCTTGCAACTGTTGAAAGGATTTCAATGTAGTGCCCTGCATCACGTCTCCCAATGTAGATATTCCTACCAAATCCCATTGACGAAACCCCTTCAAGGCCATCACTGTGCGCAAGTATGCGCTTTGCCACAGAGTGGTTGTCTGAGTCAAGGTCCCGCGCCACCCCATCTGCCTCACCGTGTACCGCCAGAGCTGAATCACAGTTCTATTTGTCGGGGGTAATATATTTAGATTCCTGGAGCTATACAAGTGCTGAAGAAGGGGAGCCCTCTCCATTGCCGCATGGTCCAGCACAAAAGCCGGGTCGGTTGGGGAGTTATACCACCATTCATTTATTATTAACAGGTGAGAGTCAGCATAGTATGCATATATGTCAGCTGCTGCAATTCCCCCACAATACGTGTATTGTGCGCATGTGTGTAGCACCACCCGGATCGCCCCCCCCCCCCATTCTACGGGAATTTATTTTGTATGGCATTGACTTGTGCAAACCAGGATCGTGGTATGTTGTAAGGCAAGTTTTGTAATCAGTAGAGAATTCTAGGCAGAGAGACCATCTTAAAGATGGTGGACCGCCCATATAACGAAAGTGGAAGGGAGGACCATATTGTTGTTTCATTATTTAGACTTGTAAGTAGCAGGTTAATATTGTGTGCCAATGAAATCTTTGGACAAGGTGATACAAAGATGCCCAAGTATTTAAAACCCCCAGTCGTGTGTGATCGCTGCATCGCCCAGGTGCCCTGCCCCTGGTTTCCATATACTGGAAAAAGCCCAGATTTAGCAGGGTTAGTGTGAAGGCCTGCAGTTTCCCAAAACACTCAGAGGATTTGTTAGAGACGTGGGCCCGAAAACCTCGGGTCAGTTAAAAGGAAGAGGATGTCATCCGCATATAACAACAAGATTTCGGATTTGCTGGCATTAAGCTGCAGACAATTGGCTGACATCCAGTCTGCTACAGCCAGTATATACTCCTAGGATTTGACTAGGGAATGGTGGCAGTTGTTGGAGGAGATAACCAGCTGATTGTCATCAGCATATGATACTGACAGTCCTTGGTTTTTTGCCACCGCCGCAAGGGGTTGTAGATAGATATTAAAAAGCGTGGGGCTCAGCGTCGATCCCTGTGGAACTCCATGATTGACAGCGTATTCCAGAGATCAGCCAGAAATGATTTGATCCAGGCAAGTACAGTGCCTCCAATTCCCGACTATTTATCAGAAGATACCTTTATTAGGGGGATGTAACACCTCAAAACCCCCAACCCACAACCTGAACATACCCACTGCATCCTGGGGCCTAGAGAGTCGAGAAAACAGCAGCCGCACCTGATCAAAACCAGCCTCCCGGGCTCCTGGGAAAATGCCCAGTGCCTGACCTGGCTAACCAGGAAGTCGCTTTATTTACTCTTTTCAAAAATGGACAGAAGCATTTCTGAAAGAAGTAAATGGTGTCACAGGTGCAGAGAAACGGCAGTAGTAAATAAATTGGATGCCATGTGATGGCGCTTTCCCCACTAACATGACACGTAGCCATGTTTTTCTCCCCGGTGTCATGTTTGGCCTAGCTAGAGTCGGAATTAGGGTTACGTTGCTTCCTCTTGCGCCTCTGAGCACTCAGACAAGCACCCTGTAGAACCTCCCTTGGGGCACTCACGCCAGACACTTTCATACCAGTTCACCTCTGGACCATCTACCGCGACAGAGTCAGACTTCCAGCCTCAGAGTTCACATGTAGCGCCACCCACCGGTGACACAAGCGACTAGTTCGTTTTGTAAATGGAAACTTACCAGCTCTGCTCTCGGTGAGCAGAGAAGTGCAGGTGTTAGCTGGGGAAGTGCAGGTCTGTGAAGTCCCTGTGCAGGTCGAATCAGTGCTAGAACATTGTTGGCACGAGAGGGCATTTCCTGGAGAACAAAAAAAGAGAGAAAACATTTTGGTGCCTGGATATGACGATGGTTGGTCGTTCTTTCTTCTCATAGTCATAGATCAGTCTTTGAATATATATTTTTTTTATTGTTAGAAAGAGTAGACCGGCTCCACTAGGCACCTGGGTGGGCTCAGAAAATGCATTTGCAAACCACAGTCATCCCGGGGGCCTTTGTGAAGTTATTTGTACTTTTATTAGTAACCTCACAGAACACTGTTAATGTTAACAAAGTAACAGCCAGACAGTAATGTTAAAGGTAGTTGAAGACATAGTTAAGTTTACAGAACTTGCTAAACCTTAGACAGGACAAAGGAAAGCCTTCCAGGCTACTGCCGCCTGGATTAGTAAATTTTGTGTCATTAAAAGTCAAACATTATGGCACTGAATTGCCTTTCTACAGCACAGCCGTAGCACCCTGCGCAGTATCAAGGCCTAAAACCTAAAATCTCACTCCATTGGATTTAGTAATAGAAACTCTACTTGAAGTGGAGCAATATTGTTGCAAAGGACACATAGGCCACAAAATGTATGTCAGACGATATTTTTCCCTATAGATATTCTTCCAGAAAACCTTCCATGTTACTTTGTTTTAGTCAAACTCATTAGTTTTGCTTAGCTTTGAGCTTTAAAAATGCTAACTATTCCCTAAGTTATTACTGTGCTGGGCATTGACATTTTTAAACTAAAGCATAGGTTCATGTTGTTATATATACCTTTGTGATAACTCTCTAAATCCTATGCCAAGCTGAGAACAGAAGAAGAAGGCTGCTGTCCCCACCGTAGGCAGCCTGCACAATGCCATACCACTCCCAAACACGATTGTCCCACAACCAACATCAACACCGCTTCCCCGCCCGTGGCATCCTACCCTGAACTCCCAAAACATCACAGCCCCAGAACTTTAGTCCTGCCACACCCTGTAGACACAGGACCCCAATTCTAAGCTTGCCCTACTGAAATGGGACAGGTCTGTGTGCAGAGGCAAGTTTAACTTTCGTTGACATGTTCAGATGACAGCTCTGTATACTGGTTTTGTCACTTCAGAGCAGGGGCGTAACACAGGCCCCCTGCAGCCCCCGCGGTGCAGGGGGGCTCGCGCTCCAGGGGCTCCCTCTGCAGCCGTGGAGCCAGCAGCCACTTTGCACTCCACACATCCGATCCATCTCAGATGCTGGGAGTTACGTAACTTACATTACGCTCGGCAGCTGCCTCATCATAAATTAAACATTGCACGGCTGGTCATTCTCGTGCGCATGACACTTTGCGTAATTAAAAGTGCACGTGTGAAGCTGCAGGCATAATTCATTGTAGAACTGTAGCACTGGCTCATTTCAACTTAAACAATCGGACTAACGCGCCTGAATCCATCCCCCGGGGGAAGTAGGGTTGGCAGACTAGTCTTCCCCCGGGGTTTTCGCGAAAGACCGGAAGGACAGAGCTGAGGTTACGGTTAGGGGGTTGGGTTAAGGGTGGGGTTAGGATTAGGGTATAAGGAGGGCAGGGGAGGAGTTTTCAGCCTCTTCCTGCCTCAGCGCCATTAGGGAAGGGTCTAGTTTTCAAATTGAATGCGTAGTTAGGGGAGTTAGGATTCGTAGGCCCAACTTGTCAGTTAGGCGGTTTGCAACGTTGCAGCCGGTGTCCTGGTGCATTGTATTCAGGCGGCATTTACCCGATTGTCCACCAGTGTGAGAACCGCTTCACGAGGAGCTGCGCTTCAGGACCTGGGCCGTGCTGGGAGAGCGGATCTCCTGCGGCCCGGGGTCTTGGAGGAGGCGTGGGTTGGGATGGCCCGTATGCCTCAATCGGCGACTGCTGGGGTTGCTGCAGTGGTAGTGGCGTGCCAGGAGGAGCCGCCACCACCAAATCGAGGTATGTCTGGGCGGGGCCAGGGCCTTGTGCAGGGTGAGACAGGGAAGCGCGGAGGGCGGCGGAAGAGCTTGCCTCCGCGCTTGCAGGGAGATGCGGCCGCACCGCTTGCGCTGCCAGGACCGGGGGGAGGGGTGTGAGTGTTCCACCACAGCAGCGCGTGGCGGAGGTGGCGGTCTCCGTGGATGCACCTGGCTTTTCACAGTTGCGGGGTCAGAAGAACAGGGATGCTTAGGCCGGGTATATGCGCTAGATAATTAGGAGGGGGGGAGGAAGGCATAGACTGGGATGAGCCCGTGGCCGAGGATTTTCAACTTGTGCTCTCGGGTGGTGAGTCAGAGGGGGAGGGGGAGAGGTTTGGGGAAGAGGTGCCCATCGACCTCTCCAGGGGTGGTGGTAGGGAACCTGCCCCACGCGGGTGTTGGGGGGGCAGGTAAGGCCAGCTACAAGCAGAGACCCGGGGAAGCAGCCAGGGACAGCGTGCCAGGCCCTTTGGGGGCCAGGACAGGGAGGTCTAATGAGCAGCAGTTCCTGCCCACGCTGCCCAGGTGGACAGACATGTACCTGGAGGAGAAAATACGCGACCAACGTCGCATTATTCAGGAGACTGAGTTGAGGTGGCAGGTTTTGTGTGCAGCCAGGGATGGGGGGTTTGGGGGTGGAAGAGGGGGCTGGACCCCCAGCCCCCTTTTTGGTGGGCGAAGCAGGTCCTGGGTATGGTCGATGGGCCAAGGGACCCAGTGGCAAGTGGGTTTGGGTAGATGGAGTGGGGCCCACGTTAGGGGTAGGGACAGCCACGACGGCTCAGAGACCTGATGGCGCTGGGGCCCCCTCAGGTTCCAACAGTCTGGGGGGGCACAAGCCAGCGGTGGAGGCTGGTAGAGGCATGGGTGGGCCGGCGGGGCGCAAGATGGCTCCTAGACACCAGGTGGAAGCTGCAGGGGGGTCCGCGGCGGCCTGCCCTCCACCGAGGGTACGGGCGTCAACGGCACCGGAGAGTGATTTTGTGCCTGGTGTGAAAGGAAAAGGTCTGAAGAGAGGGGTGCATGAGGTGCTGGAAGTGCCGGTTGAGGTTGAGCAAGAGGAGCAACTGGATTATGATAAGGAGATTGATGATCTGGAAGAGGGTGAAGTGCGCGACAGTGGGGATTGGGGGAGGCCAAAGGCGGCAACAGGAAGGCTTAGTGTTTTACAGACTGCACAGGCCAGCACCAGCGGGACCAAGGCGGCAAACCAGAAGACGGGTGAGGCCTGAGGAAAGGACCGGGAGGTGCCTCCAAATCTTTCAGGTGAGGGTGCTTGGTGGGTCGCATGGGATGATGGCCCTAAAGGGGAGTGGAAAAAATCCTACCGGTTGGTGGGTGTGGGGGAGGGGTCCGTGAGGGACCCAGGTGCGCCTGCTAAAGCGGCAGTGGAGTCGGTGGGTGGTGGCAAGCAATTGGTAAGCACAGGCATCCAGACGTACAAGACTGACGACCAGGAGGGGAAGGATGACAAGGGAGAGGACAAACACCGTAAGAAATTACCGTATATGGGGTTGGCGATGGCACTGGGGTCACATTTGTCGGAAAAAACTAAGTCCAGGATTTGGAGACACGAATATGTGGATGTATTCAAGCTCTTGCATAGGGAGATACAGGCCATGGAGGGCTCTAAGGAAGAGGAATGGGAATTGACGAGGCGGCCGCGGGTGCCGGTTAACATGGAGAACTGGACGTCTGCATTTTTTATCTATGCGAGTATATATTGTGAGAATCATTTGGATCGGGCAATCGCGTTGCTTAAATATATGTACATCATTCGAAAGGCTCAAATGCATTTTGGGGGTTTTGCTTGGCTCAGTTACGACGAGGAGTTTAGGGCCAGGATTAGTGTCAATCCAGATAAGCCATGGGGGGAAGTTGATCAAGAGCTCTGAATGCAGTGGATGTCCTCCACTCAGTCGTCGGCATCCACGCACACGGTCAGTGGCTTGCCAGTCACTTACCGGCCTTTTCAATCGCGTCCCGCCCAGACTGGGGCGAGAGGGCAGAACTCATACACCGGAGCAGGAGGTCAGAGCAATTACTCTGGGTCAACAGTCCAGTCACCCAAGCCCACGGGGGTTAGTACAGGTGCATGTTGGAACTTCAACAAGGGTTTCTGCACGCAGCACCCCAGCAAATTTAAGCACGAGTGCTCCAAGTGTGGCGGACGCCACCCTCTCAAGCAATGTTTCATGTTGGCCACGCCCTCAGAGTGGGGGCGAGTTACCAAGGGACGGGGGCAAGCTGGGCCTAAGGGCTCCTACACCGGTTAGAGTTGGGGCCATGGGTCCGTGGCTCTCACAATATCCTGACAAAGAGGACGTGCTGAGGATCCATTGGGGTTTCACGGAGGGTTTTCGGGTGGGTTAACAGGGCCCGCGGGAGCAAAGATGGGCAGAGAATTTGAGGTCTGCAAAAGAATTGCCAAGTGTTGTTGCAGCTAAGTTGCAGAAGGAGGTGGCGGAAGGCAGGATAGTTGGCCCCTTTGACCACTGGCTTGTCCCTGACCTGATCATATCACCTTTGGGAGTGGTGCCCAAGAAGGAGCTGGGGGAGTTCAGGCTGATCCATCATTTGTCCTGGCCGGAGGGGAGGTCTGTGAATGATTACATTGCCGAGGAGGATTCCAGAGTTTTATACGCTTCTGTTGACGATGCGATCAATTTGGTGTGAGTGTGCGGGCAGGGCGCAGAATTGGCAAAGTGTGACATAAAGTCGGCCTTTCGCCTCCTTCCCATAAACCCAGCGGACTTCTCGTTACTGGGGATGCAGTTCGAGGGTGCCATCTTTGTTGACAAGGTTTTGCACATGGGTTGGGCCATTTCCTGCGTGTTATTTGAGGCGTTCAGCTCTTTTTTGCAGTGGGCATTCACAGACAGGAGTGGTCATCGTGCGGTATCTCATTACTTGGATGATTTTCTGTTCGTCGGGAGAGCTCAGTCTGGTGAATGTGAGAGAGCTCTTTGACACTTTCAGGTTCTGGCGCATGATTTCGGGGTTCCATTGACTCCTGAGAAAACAGCTGGGCCCAGCTGCAGTTTGACATTCTTGGTCATTGAGTTGGATTCGGTCGCATGGGTGGCCAGGTTACCGGAACAGAAGGTGACAGACATGCAGGCTTTCCTGCTGCACGTGATTGGTGAGAAAAGATTGATTTGTGGTCGGTGCAGCGACTCCTGAGTTTCCTGAACTTTGCGTGCAGGGTGATGCGTGCTGGGAGGACTTCACTGGGTCCGGATCTCGTTGGGGGTCAGGGCTTACCTTCGGGTGTGGCAGATGTTTTTGTCGGACTTCAATGGTGTGTCACTGGACTTTGTGGATAACAAGATAGTTTGGCAGGTGCAACTTTTCTCTGACGCCGCAGAGGCTTCCAGTTTTGGGATCTTCTGGGACGGGAGGTGGTGCGCAGAGCAGTGGCCAGGACATTGGTTGAAACAGGGCAGGAGTATTGCTTTCTTAGAATTGTTCCCACTGTTGGTCACGTGTGGGTCGCGGAGTTCCGGGACAGGTCAGTATTGTTCCATGTGGACAACAGGATGGTAGTGGACTTGGTGAATAACCAGAAAGCAAGAGACCTGCGGGTGCTGCGCTTGTTGCGAAGTTTTATGTTGCAATACCTGCGACTGAATGTGATGTTTCGCATGCAACATGTCCCAGGAGAAAACAATGATGTGGCGGATGCATTGTCTCATTCGCAGTGGCAGCGTTTCAGACGCCTGGTGCCCGGAATGGATGCGTGCAAGGCCAAGGTGCCGGACGGCATCTGGGCTTGGGGTGAGTGAGAGTGTGAGCCTCGTCGAGAAATCCAAAGCTGAATCTACGAGGCGCACTTACAGATTGGCGTGGTCTGAATTCGGAGCGTTTCAGGGATGGACCAGTGAGACGTGGCGCATGTCACAGCAGGACTGTGAACAGGGAGTTCTTCGTTTTGTTTTGGATTGGATTGACAGGGGGTTGTCTCAGACGACGATTTGGGGCAAATTGGCGGGAATTTCTTTTTACAGCACGTTGTACATGGGTTATGATCCAGCCAAGAGCGAGTTGTTGAGCAGGATGTTGAAAGGTTGAAAGGTTGGGGTCGGGAACGGAGTGAAGGGGGGGTGAGGCGCCTAGGGAAGCGATAACGTTTAATCTTTTGTTTGCAGAGTTGCCGCATTGTTATGATGAGCACGAGGTTGCTTTGTTCCGTTTATGTATGATATGGATGTTCTTTGGTGCTTTCCGTGTGTCAGAGTTGTTGGGTGCCCGAGGGAGAGAGGGGAGAGTGTATGATGATGTGCGACTGGATGGGACGCGTTTGGGGATTTGGTTGGGTCGTTCTAAAACTGACCAGGGTTGCGGGGGGCGTGCCCGGTGATAGAGTGGAGAGGTTTTTGTCAGCAGGCCCGGAGTGTATCTGGTGAGATTTTTTGTCATGTTTCGCAGAAGCGCGTGACGGCGTATCAGTTGCTGATGGTGTTGCGAATAGCTTGAGGCGTTTTGGCAGGGATCCCGCTAGGTATGGTACGCATTCCTTTAGCATTGGCGCGGCATCGGCGCGCTTGGGATGGTCCTGGGATAAGATACGGCAGATTGGGCGGTGGAGATCTCGCTGCTGCGAGCGCTGTGTGCGAAAATAAGTCCAGATTGGATGGTGGGAGGCACCAGTGAAGGTTTTGTTGGATTTGTGGGGCTGTTTGTATTAACACTTGTATTTCTTCATAGGTTGCGTTGGGGGCCTGGGAGCCAAGACGGTTACCTGGATTGTCGGGGACTCGTTTGTACATTGGGCGTTGAAGTGCGCAGACAGGCAGGTATACGTCCGTAGCCTGGGCCTGCGCAGCAGCCACCACGAGGTGCATTGGTGGGGGAAGAGTGGGATGCGCTGGGGGGCGTTGTTGCCCTGGCTTACAAAGAAGATGGCCCAAAGAGGTTGCCCGGACATGTTGGTGATTGATCTGGGAGAAAATGACTTAATAAAGCAGTCTGGTAAGTTCCTGTTACATTTGATGCAACGTGACTTGGAGGCCATGAAGAGCAATCTTGCGGGCGCATGTATTGTTTAGACAGAGTTTGTACCAAGGAGAATCTGGAGGGGAACTCTAAAGCAAACTGCAGTTGAAAAAGCGCGAAGGAAATTGAACCGCGCAATGAGAGTTTTTTGTGGGAACGCAGGGATCAAGGTAATTGCACACGTGAGTTTGTGGCTGGAAGAGCCATTGCATTTTCATGATGATGGGGTGCACCTTTCGCACATAGGTAATGCATATTACATGATGGAAATGAGAGATGTCATCGGTAAATTGTGGAACAAGTCCATTTAGTGCCGGCGGGTTTGAGAGCGAAAGGTGCACTGAACGTGGGTGGGGCAGGTAATCTGGGGGTTCCCTGGTTGGCAGTACTGTGGAGGGGTGGGGAGTCTATGACGGGCATACTTACCCCCCCCCCCAGGGAGAGGGATACAGGTGCATGATGGGAAGGACAGGGCTGAGGTTAGGGTTAGGGGGTTGGGTTAAGGGTGGGGTTAGGATTAGGGTATAAGGAGGGCAGGGGAGGAGTTTTCAGCCTCTTCCTGTCCTCAGCACCATTACGGAAGGGTCTAGTTTTCAAATTGATCCACTCTCCCACCCTACATGTTGCAGGAGGGGGAAACGGGTAATTGCCCGGAATAGCGTGCCACGTTAGGACGGGTTGAAGGTTGGTGCTAGCAGTACTGTGGAAGGGTGGGGAGTCTATGACGGGCATACTCACCCCCCAGGGAGGGGGATAATGGTGCATGATGGGGGTGCGGGATGCAAGAGTGCGATGGCTGGAGATGCTGGAGGAGGTTGAAAGATAAGTGTGGAAGCGAATGGAATAAGGGAGAAGATCGCTGAGTGAAGCCGGAGAGGGTAACTGGAGTGTGGGATGGATGATGTATGAAAGACATGACGTTTGGGTTTGTTGATAAGGTATTGATGTTTTTGGTTAATTATTGTCAACCCTGTCCTAATAAATGGCCTTTCACCCAAACATTCAGTGTTGGAGTGGTGATTGTGCGAAAGGAAAGCCTGGAACTTGAATATGCTGCGTTCTAAGCACTATAAAAAGAGATTTTTCCCACCTCAGAAAGGAGGAAGGCTGAGGTGATCTAACCTGGATATGAACTCATGAACTTAGGGGCGGGTTCACTAATGTTTCATGGAGCGCGGGGCAGCAAGCAAAGTTGCTGCTCTCTGTAGTGTGAAAGAGAAACAGTGGGAATGCATCATATCTACAAAGATATGGTGCATTTCTGCTGCCTCCTTGCGCTGGCACACTGTGGGGTATATTTACTAAGATTTTGTGCCATGTGATGCGAATCAATGGAAAATCTTTTTTTTTTTCAATTTACTTTCCAACACAAAACGTGTTTTGCACTGAAAATTCACTTGACAGTAGTGCAAAGGAGCGCCTAGCGCTGTTTTGAATTACTTAGCGCCAAGGGTGCATTCTACAAGTGGTGTTTGGGTGTTCCCATGCAACCATCCATGGTTTATGAAACAAATCCCTTATAAGTGTTTAGCCGTGCAACAGTTGATGTTGTTGCACCAAGTATATTGTGCTGGATAACTAAACACTTATAAGGTCCCAAAGGCGAGACCTATTGGCTATGCCAATGCTTGTTGAGCCATGCTTCGACAGGCCAGAATGTGGCAGGCAGGCAGGGCTGCCGAAGTCATCGCCGAGCTTGCCAAGCACATGCACGAACGCTTCAAGCCGTAGAAAGGCAGCGAGGGGTCTCCTGGCATGAGAGTAGGCTGTTGTGTTCCGCATCATATCCAATCTTTAGAGACCTGATCCTGAATAGAAACTGGAGCAATCCGCCCTGAAGGCTTCTTATGGAAACAGGGATTGCCCTTGGGCCACCATGTGGTACCATAGAAGACCAGTACCGACAGTATTGATGTCTCTAATAGAGGCGCTGCCCAGTGGCATTCTAGGATCTGAGGCACAAGAGAGAACGGGGCACGGGTGACCCTCGGGCAAACCACTGGAATGGAATGTCAACTCAGCCGTTCAGAATCACTACCATAACATGAAATCCGCCACCCTCAATCCAGCACATGACCACTGCCTCTGAGAAATTCGAGTAACCACGTTTTTGTTGCTTAGATTCACACACTTAGAATGGCAATGTACACATCCGGATTAGGAGGCATGTTGAAATCTTTACCTGGCCCAAGATCACAATGGCAGTCGGAGGCGATCACGAGCTGGGATTACCGAAGGGGCGGGACGGGTATAGTCACGGGTTGTAGACAGAGGCTACGAATGACAGGGACCAACACCTTAAAGCAAAAGGGACGGATTCACAAAGCCTTAGCTGTGATTTTACTCTTGGAGTACTCCGGGCGTACTCCTGAAATTCAGGAGTAAATCAGGCGTATACTGTCACACCAATTTGCAGAAAAACCTTTGTGAATCTTGGTCCCTGTGTGCAGGCAAAGAATACATGCAGTCACGTCTCTGTCCATTTGTCACTCCCCTGCCTGTCCTTATTAGTTTGCCATTTAAATGTAGGCCCTGGATTATAGATTACTCCCCTCACAATGACGCAGGGTCGCAGATCTAGTCACCTCTCGCGAACTCACCCCTGTCAAATGAGTGGGTCGTGACACGACACGTCTGTTTCAAGGTGCGAGTGCAACCATCACGCTAAAAGCAACCATGGCAATACCACTGGACTAGCCCCTTCAGGTAGTCTCAGCAGAGAGGCCAGGAATTGAATGAGGACAAACTCCGAACCACCCTCTGTTCTTTGAAGATGGGATGTTATATGTATTGCGGTTTTAGACAGCTCGCATTGGTCCTTTAAAGGGGTTCTGAGCGCTATGGGGTGACTCCCGGAGCACTGTACGTTTCGTCATGGAATATGAGTTACGTTTTTAGGTCTCGCATAGGCCAGCGCATGCGCTGCCTCTAAGAGTCACCAAGTAATTAGTATTAAGGGTGAAACTCTACCCATTGCGTTTTTTTGTGTTGTCCCTTACCATTGGTTTAAATCTGGCATTGCTCTTTTAAACTTTCTCATTATTGGCTGGTAGGCCGGTGCGTCACTTTCGTTTTTGAAGGAAGCAGCATCGACCAACTACAGTTCCCTAATGCTGCAGGGCAGTATCTTTCAATTGTAGGGACTACTTTGTTGATGCCTGGTGCCTCCTCTCACGCCTGGACAGGACCAGGACACACTTGGGCCCACAGTAGGTCTTTTTTCAGCTTTGCTCCCTCCATGGACCGTCAGAGCAGCCGGTGTATTAGTGACTGTGAGGCAACTTCTGCCGCTCGCGCATCACTCGGTGCTCCGGCCCACTCCTGCCCCTTGTGCCGGACAGTATCTTGAGGAGCCAACCTGCACCCAACATGTCGCTGAGAAACATCGTAGAAAGGTTCGGGTTGGTCGCAGAGCAGGATCTGTGCCTGTTAACTTTAAGCGCGAGGCGAGCGCGTCCCCAATGCTTATTTAAATGGGTGACAGATCGCTGACGATGCCGTGGTTTTTTTGCCAGGCGCTCGCATGTCCGGCACAGCTTTGCACCCTGCACATCCTCATTGTGAGTGCAGTGCTTCTTGGGGCAGCAGAGCACTTCACGCTGCTGCCCCAGAATAACTTCACATTAAGTCTGCGCGATGCGAGCAGGACTCAGAAATCCTCGCTCATTCAAGGCAAGACACGTCGCTTGGATCATTTTCTCACCATTTTACTGCTTCTCGCATGTGTAAAGATGCGCTGCTATCGCTCGCGCATGAGACTTATTTTCACAGAATGAGCATCGCGCTCAGCCACCTAAATATGACTACATTTCCCATGATGCAGATCAAACTCCATCAGTAACGCGCCTCTGGTAGGTAATTGGCCTCACAGAGTCCGTAACTGAGCACAGAGGTTGCTGCAGCAGATACCAGGCCATGAAACCACTTTTCTCTTTTTACATTAGCAAGAAAATTAATATGGTTTCCCCTAATGCAAATAGAGGTCGCTATTTTACTGCACTAACACAGCAGCAAAGTAATAGGTGTTTATTTGCCCTCCGTGCAGAGGCCATGCTCGTGCTCATCCTTGCCCGCTGTGCTACAAAGATGCTTTTGCTTGCAACAAGAAGCCCCGCAGTGATCTTTCATGCATGGCTGTGAAATGCAGCGCTACTGGCAGAAGGCGGCGAGGAGCCATGAGAAACTCGTAGAAGTGCATGGTTTCTTTCCAACAAACAGAGCTTTATCTGTAATTATGGCGGCTGCGCCTTTCATCATGCTTTGCTTAACTTTTATTCTTGTGTCACGCTACTTGTTTTCCGTGTGCTTCGTTCCCTCCCAACTCGCTAAACTCACGGCCATTTGTTCCACCCCCTCCCTGGCCTCCCACCCGTCCGTCACTTTTCGCCCTTATCTACTTGCATTTCAGTTTCAAGCGTGTACGTGTATCTCAAGTATGGGTTTTGTGCACACTTGTCTCAAATCACGCAAAACTCGTGCAGTGATTTACCACCTATTCTCTACATGCAACTGTTGTGAGAAGTTGGCCTGGTATATGATGCTCACTAGTTAAAGTGATCACCTTGTACCATGCCAAGCAACCCTTATGGTGTGGTTGTAAGTCAACCTTTTCGGACTAGCTGCCCTAGTGGTAGCGTAGGCTAAGCAGTCTTTGAGGCTAAACTGGTGAAGCGTGTTAAGCCAGCTGTTTTACCAAATGCAACCCCCTTTTATACCAATGAAAGGACACCACACAGATATATATTCAAAATATATATGTATTTATTTCTCAAAGTAACCCCTAGTCTCTTTATGAGCACAGGAGCACAAATCGTCAAACAAGATTACAGTAGAATACATAGAAGTTGCACTTTATATGGATAGGCCCTGGTGGCCGCTCGAACCATAAACTAAAATAGTGGTATAAGTACCACGAACAGAAAAGGGGAAAGGCCTAGGGCCTCTAGAATCGCTGGGCCTACAAGGAGCTAACTTCAGTTAGTGACCAGGAGGTCCACGGGTGGCGTGTGCAGAGCAAATAGTCACACGCGTGCTCCCATAGGTTTCAATGGGTGCGTAAAAAGTACAAAGTTACTGCAAAGAGGATCTTCCGGATGGACTAGGAACTCAAGATTTGGAACACAGGCACTAGAGATGTAATACTACACTTGGGCACAGGTGTGCCAGCTTTACCTCACCCACAGGAAGCGGGTGCATAGGCCTCGAAGTGCGTCGGGTTTCTTCTATCTGTTCCGTGGAGCTTGAAGACAAAGATGCTGCAGGCGGTCGGTCCGGGAGAGATGCAGTGGATCCAAGAGTGGATCGGAGATGTTGAAGACCTGTAAGCAGAGGGGACAGTGTTCACGGTCACTAGCCAGTGACCAGCGTGGCACCAGGTGGGTACCAGGCAATGTCGGGTGCAAACAGGAAGAAAGGTGTAGCTTGTCTCTGCAGCCACGTGGTCCCTGGAGGTCGACGACGTCCAGGAGTTGGTTCACGAGCTGTCCCACGCAGGCTCTCGCTGTCGGCGGCGTCGGCGACTTGATCGAAGCAAATAAGCCTTGGCAAAAGCAATTGTTGTAGGAGATGAAATAAGCTGATGGTTCTGACCAGCAAGGTCAGAAGAACTGCTCCTTTGGAGGGGAGCAAGGGCCAGTCTGGAGCAACCAGACCAGCGGTGTATTTCGTAAAGTTCGTCGCCAAGATGGCTACTAGCCAGCGGGCCAGCAACCGGTTAGGCGCGTCGAGTGGCAAAATGCAGAAGGGCCCCACGCAGATCGTGGAGATGCTGGAGGGCTCACCTTTGGTGCAGATGCTGCTCGGGTGTTGGGCTTCTCAGATCCCAAAGCACAACTTGGAGGGAGCCTCAGTTGTTGCACTTGTCAGATTGTTGTGGTCGTTTCAAGATGGCTGGCTCCACGTGTCTCGGTGCCTCCACGGGTCTCCTCTTTTCAGGGACTGTGGATCGGGCGGTGAGAGGTCTGGAGGTCCAGGTCTTGTCAGTCTCTGGGCTCGGGCTCCGGCGGGAGGCGGCGGCAAAGCAGACGTTGATTCGCTGGATGGTGCTTGCGTTAGCAAGGTGGTCACTCCCTGACCACAGGGGAGATTTCCTTCAGTCTTCTGTGCAGCAGAATGTCGAAGTTCCCGTCTTCTTCTTAGTTTCAAGTTGATTCCAGGATGTCTGAAGTCTTAGGACACAGCTCCTACCTTTAAGCGGATTCTAGGGGCCGGACTACCTGCTAGGTCCCTCCCTATGGGTGGGACCAGGAAGGGGGGTGGTTACACCCCCAATCCTTTGTCCAGCTCGCCCCAGGCCCGGGACTGGTGTGCCCCAGGACCGGTTTGAACTGGCATATGCACCGAGGCTCCTTGTGAGCCACAGGCATGTCTGGTTTCTTTCAAGCCCTACCTGACCAATACACAAAATCCTGTCTGGGGTGGTGCATGCACCTCCCCTGGCAGGAAACCCTTTGTCCACACCTCCCAAGCTGAAAGGACTCCCAGCAGCAGGAGGGCAGACTTGTGTCTGTGGTGGCAGCATCCATTTTGTGGAGCTGAGGCTATGTCTGATTTTACCCGGGTTTCAGGTACTGTACATGTCGTGTCCCTCTAGAAGGGTGGAATGCTAACCCCGTCGCCAGAATTGGCGAGGGGTTAGTATTCCAATTCGTATGACACCTTACTCGACATGTTTTGATAAAGCCAAACCAAAGTTAGCATTTAACCGCGAGGTTCATAATGCACTTAAGAGTATATGGTATGACGATATCTGGAAACAGTAGAAGGAAGTTGTTCCGACCACTGCAGACAGGCTCAGCTCATGCCAGAGCACCATCTCACATGGAACCAAGCACTCTGCCTTCAGGATTGTTAAGGCCTGCCATAGGAGTGACTTATAGGTTACCAGGTGTCCCATTTAAGGTTAGGTATAGGTATACTACACCTAAGTAAGAGGTGATTACACCAACTTACCCCAGCTGAGTGATCAGCCAGTTGTGTCAAATTGTTAGGCCAAGCCTGGGGTGGCATAATACATGCTTCAGCCCCTGGCAGGCCTTGGGTACACCAATGCCCTGGGTACCTAGTGTACACTGGTACAGGGGCTGACAGGGTGATCCAACCAATTGGGTATGTACCTAGGGTACATGGAGTCCATTTTTAAGAGAGAACAGCCAGGCTGAGATCCTGAATAGCAGGATCTCAGGCCAACTAAGTCGAAAAACCAGCTAGACACTAGGCAAAAATTTGAGGGTAACCATAGTCAGATATCCACCTTCCTACAACTGTATTTTCTCTAATGTTAGCGTGCGTGCCTTTGCTTTTTACCATGTATGTGTGCATACGAATGAGTCTCGGTGCGCATCCACTAGGTTTACTTCCCAGAGCACACACGTGAAATGTGTCTGTGTTTAGTAAGAGCTGCACTATGTATGCACGTGCCTGTGCACTGCGACAATAATGTGAACAGCTTGTTTGATTGGCACTACCTGGCTGGTGAATGCACAGCACTATCCAGTGTTATGCACGTGCACATCACTGATGTGTTGACAGCACAGAGGAGTGTGCACTACTCTGTGGGTGCTGTATAGGGCACCTAATTTGTGTGTGCACGTCTCTGGTTAGTATGTGCCTCGTGCAGGACTGCACACATTATTGGCAAGGGTGCACGTTGTTGGTCGGTTCACAATCGGAAGGAATGTGCACTAGGTTGTTGACAGTGAGTAGCTTCACGACCTTGTACATCACTGGCACTTATGTGCAAAATCAACACTTATGCACATTATCACTGGGTGTGTGTGGCACGATTGGCATCACTGCCGAGTGTGCATCAAATGTCTGAGTGCAAACTGTTAGCCCAGTGAAGAGCGTGTTTAAGTCTGCACAGGACTGGAGTGTATGCAGTGCATGTAGGAGTTTCAACATCACTGGTGCACGTGCAGAAGCATTCACGCTCTTTGTGAGTTTTCAGGCGTGTGCCCGATAATTCGTGAGGCAGGGTTGAGTCCATCGTTGATTGTGCACATACGTGTGTTAATTATTGGCAAGGGAGGAGTCACCTTCTTTGATCAGCTATATCATTAACAGATTTGGACAGTACATTGAAAATGCACGTTAGTAGTAAGTATACACAGTGTAAATTAATGTAGATCCCTTACAAGAAGCAAGGCTGGTAGTAACTACGCCTCTTTTACTGCCAGCCGTGCTTTTCGTAAGCAAGTACTATAAATAAGAAATGTGCGTTGTTATGCACCGCTTGCAGCTTTCAAAACACATAAGTAAAAGGCTTTGTCATTTACAATGCCAATAGCTCAAACTCTCGCAAATGTGAGACCTATTGCATTGCAAATGCTTGTTTACAATGGGACCGGACACTCAATCTCAGACTTCTGTCAAGTAGGTAAAGAAATCCCAGAGGAGGAGGCAGAAGAAAAGGGAAAAACAGGAGACACAGAACCAAGAAGTGGCAAACAGAACAGCAAGGCTGTAGGAGAGTAGGATCTGCTTCACATTAGTACCCCCACTTTTTGCTGGTGTTTCACTGTTTTTCAACTTTAGTCTGGCTGGGACCCTGTTATTCAGGGCCCCAGCCTAGCTGCTTCCTCTCTAAATTGATTGCATGTACTTTAGGTACACTCCAGATTGGATTCTGGGGTACACTTTTGAGTCCCTAGTATATGGTATACTATGTACCCAGGGCATAGGTACCCCAGAGGCCTACCAGGGGCTGAAGCATGTATTGTGCCACCCCTGGAAAGCCCTCCAAAATGACACCACAGGTCTGCTACTGCAGCCTGGATAAGGTGGTGCATGCACCCCTTACTGAGGTATAGGTTCACTATACCTCACCTATCACTGCACATAGTAACTTATCAGTCACCCCTATGGCAGGCCTTATCAATCCTGAAGGCAGGGTGCTTGGTTATATGTGAGAGGGTGCTCAGGCATGAGCTGAGCCCCTCTGCAGCCTTTGGAATCTCTTCGCCGGGGTTGTCAGTGGTGCAGCCTGACCATATACTCTTAAGTGCTTTATATCTTAAACGGTTAATGCTAACTTTGGACTGGCTGCACGGAAACATGTCGTGGTTGGTGTCATACACCTTGGAATCATACCCCCACTTTAATTCCTGATGTGAGAATATGATCCCACCCTTCTAGAGGGAGAGACATGGCAGTACTGGTATACCCAGTAGAAACTGAACAGAGCCCTGGCATCACTAAATGGATGCTGCAGCCACAGACATGGGTTTGACCTACTGATGCTGACCGAAACTCCGGCAGGGGAGGCCTGGACAGTAGGTTTCCTGTCAGGGAGGTGTAACCACCTCCCATACAGGCTTATGTGTATTGGGGCTGGGTGGGAGCACTCTCAGAGTGCTTTGAAGTCCTGCACTGGGGGCACATTTGGTGTCCCTCTGCATAGTCCAGATCAAACCGGTTCAAGGGCTTCCAGCCCCTGCTCTGGTGCGAAACTGGACAAAGGAAATGAGTGTAGCCACCCCTCTTTCCAAACCGTCCCATAGGAGGGTCCCCGGAGCTAGTCCAACCCCTTACTTAGGAATAAGTAAGGAACCTCTGTAACCAGAACTTTAGATATCCCTGGACGAAACTCTGAAGCTGAATCCTGGAACTTCGACGCTCTACTAAAGACTAGAGGACTTAAGAAATCTCCCTTGGGGTCAAGGAGTGACTCCCCTGCTTGGCAGGCACCAACAAAGCATTTTGCCAGTCTGCATCTCCGAAGCTCCCGCCGGACTCCGAAGTATTTGCAGCCCAGGAAGAGGATTTCCAGACATCTCACAGGCAGACCCGAGTCCCCAGCAAAGCTGAGACCCGCAGCCCTCGTGAGTAGCGTGGAACCGGAACTCCTGGCCACCAGGCACTTTTGCAAGTGCATTGACTTCTCAACGTCTCTTGAAGTCGTGCTTGGGGTTACTTGTAGCCCCCACCTCGAGCAGAGAGTCCACCAAAGATTGTTGGCCTAGTCACCCCGAATGACCCGTGGGCCACCATTTTGTGTTTCCTCTTGAGGCTCCTTCATGATCCCTGCTCTGTCAACTGGTGGGTCCCTGTGAAGGCAACTTTCATTTTCCTTGGGCTTCACTGGTTACTCCAGATGTGCCCTGACTCCCTACCAAGTGGTGAGTTCCTCAGACCTTGCTGGTCTGCACCATAGCATCTTTCTCCTTTCTGCGTGGGTTGCCGTTGCCAAGGCTTGGCGAGTCCAATCTGTACCCCGATGCTGCAGCACTCGACATCCTTCGTGAGACAGCTGGAATCCAGCTCCTAGCTGTCCTCGACACCTCCTGGTCCTCGTGGCTGAAGAGTCAAGCTTCACCTTCTTCACCTGAAACACCCGACATCGGTGGGAATTCGTCTATCGTGCCCCTGGTCACTGGGAAGTGACCCAGACTCTGTCCCCTCTGCTTTCAGGTTCTTTTTGGCTTCGATCCAGGCTTGGATCACTTCGGACACTTTGCATCTTCCCGGCAGCAGCACTTCTTCGCCAGCTCCAATTGAAATCGATGACGCGACCCTACACCATTTGACACCTATGCACCCGGCTTCCCTGGGTGAGGTAACATGAGTACTCCAGTGCTCCCGTGGGTGTTGACCCTAGAACTTCAATTTGTTCCTGTTCGTTAAGGTACATTTAGGCAATTGAGAGTAACAGCCATGGGCATTTTCTTCACCCAAAGCTATGCAAATTTGCATATGGGCTGGTAGGAGGAGCAGGTGTTGGCGCAAGACTTTGGACAGGAACAGGCTGACAATATTGATCTGTGGACATGTTTCATAGATGACGTGTTCGTCTTATGGCATGGCTCTGAACAGTCAGCACAAATGTTTGTGATAGCTGTACATTAATGATTTAAACTTACACCTTACCTCGAGTATCAGTAAACATTAAGTGCAGTTTCTAGATCTCACTGTATATGTAGAATATGGTAAATTGGTTACTAAGACCTTTAGGAAGCCCTCGGTTGGGAATACGATATTACATGCCCATAGTTTCCTGCCCAACAAACTCAAATTGAGTATAACATGTGTGGAAACCTTAAGCTTGCGAGGAAATTGCAGTAATGTGCAGCAGTTAAAGCAAGCCTAGGATGACTTAGCGTAGAGATTTTTGCACAGGGGATAGAGCCTGAAGGTAGTAGAGAGAGCGAGACACAGAGCCAAATAAAAAACTATTTAAAGAAAAGGCAGGAGGAGGTAGACCATACATTTCACCTTATTACAGGCTACAGTATGCAACACCAGGATATGAAATGGACCTTGAGAACTCACTTGCATCTACTACAGAGTGACCCACTGATAGGATCTTGCATACAAGACAGACCACACATAGCTTTCTGCAGAGTGGGATCAACTAGGGAGCAGCTAGCCAGAAGTGCAAAGAGTGCAAACAAGGGGTCAACACCACCCCAGCACTCCGACCCTTCACAAATACCCCTTGGTTGATTTGACAAACCCCTGCACTGCAAAAGTGCCTACAGCCAAGCCCTTAGGGCATGTAGACATCTTGTATAGTCATGACGTTTTAGAATAGGGACAGTATTTTAGACTGTCTTGTAAATTTAGACAACAGGATTCATTTGTTCATTTGGTGTTCACTTAGTATTTACACCGTCCTGTACAAAGGCTTTATTATTATGATTATCACCTTAAGACTCTGGACACTATTAGATATATTGAACATCTAGACTTTTTTTTATATGTTATTTTTTTTATTTATTTTATTTAGTCCAATTGGGCACAATTTTTAAGTAGGGTGCATGAATTATAAAATTCAGTATATATATAATTGTTACCAATATTTTATTGTTGCGTGATTTTGATTGTGCAGCATTGTGCTATGGATAGCAAGAAATTTGCAAGTATTGAAGTTGGCAAGGTCTTGTGGGATAATAGCTCTCTGGGGCTGCATTACAGGCTATGCTATATGAGTATTATTTTAAGATTTGATTACATGATGTGCACAAGAATTATCATACATCACTTGATAGGAACACAGAGGATTTAGTGACCTGATGAGGTGTGCGTACTGGAGTCCGCCATCATGAGCTAGCCGCTGTCCTAAATCATGAAGTGTGGTAGTGATTTACATGAAAGAACTTGCACAGGACAAAAGCCTTCCAAAAATGTGTGTAAATTGAATATCAGGATGTCTGCATGTCTGCAATTTAGCCATTCATGAAACCTATCCATATCTTTGTCTGAACCATTCCACAGACACCAGATATCATCAATATATCGGTATCATTGAGTGAGATGTTCCAGACTATGGGTTGTTGTTATAGACAAATTTATCCTCGAATCGGGCCATGTACATTATGGCCATTTCTGGAGCGAAGGGACGTCCCATCTGGTGTCTGTGGAACGGTTCAGACAAAGATCTGGATAGGGTTCACAAATGGCTAAACTGCAGATATTGAATTTAGTCTTACTAAAAGCAACGCAAGTTTATCCTTCCTTGATGTGGAAGTAAAACCTAACCTTCATCAACTGATGACTACTCTACACAAGAAACCGACAGACAAAAACACCATAGTACATTTTAAAAGCTTCCACCCTAGGAATCTTTTAAAAAACTTACCCTATGGATAACTATTAAGGATCAGAAGGAACTGTTCCCAAAAAGAAGATTTTGAAGTACATGCCAATGCCCTTTGTGACCAGTTGAGAGGTCGAGGGTACCCCAAAAAACTGTTGAAACATGCAACGAAGCAAGAGTGGTACACGCCAAGGGAATGTCTGCTAACAAAAAGAATAAAGCAAAAGTCAGATAAATTGGTTTGTGTATCCACTTACAGACTGCATACGAATAAATTTAGCCAGATTATCCTGAAGAACTGGCACCTCATGCAGAACCTGGCACATCCATTACAACCACCTCTGTTTGCCATGAAGAAAAGTACCAGTATTGGTTAACAAATTGTACAGGCAGAGATTTCTTCCTCTACAAAATAACGGATTTAAGAGCACAATGGGATCTGAAACCTATAGTAGGTCATCATAAATGTGGAAACTGTTCGATGTGTGGCTCAACATCAGAAGGAACAGAGGGGCATATCAGCAACAACCGGCGATAATTATCGCTAAGCGCACTTAGCGCTAGGATAATTATCGCCGGCTAGCGTGGATTTTTATCGCTGAGATAGCGTGCTATTAGCAACGCTTCTCAAAAGCGATAAAAATCCTCACGCTAACTGCCTAACGTGAGATTATCGCTGGAAACCCAGCGATAATCTCACGCAATGTGGCGTTAGCTTGCTGATAGGGACTGACAAACTTAGCCATGATATCCACCTTCCATAGGATATCATGGCTAAGTCAGTCCTGAAGCAGGCGTAAGGAAAGTAGCGATAACAGGGGTTATCGCGACTTTTCTTGCCGCTATGCTTCATAGCGTGGGGCTTGATGATAGGAGAAATGTCGCTTAGCGACATTTATCCTGTCATGTCAGGTCAGGAACGCCCACTTTGCATCTCATTAGAGATGCAAAGCTGGGCGTTAGAAATTCCCACGCTAACGCAAGTTTTCACGCGTTAGCGTGAGCTTGCTAATTAGGCGAAAAAATTATCGCCGCTTTTCGGCTGAAAACGGCCACAATAGCGGCGATAATTCTATCGCCTCGCCTTGCTGATATGCCCCAGAGTTCACACATAACAACTTAAAATGGGCCCTGAAACATTTTCCGAATTCCAAAACGAAAAACGTGATATACGTCATCATTTGTCCGTTTGAAAAAATTTACATTGGTAAGAAAAACCAAGAAATTAAACAACAAATTGTGCAACATCTTTCCAGAATCAAAACTAAAGTATTAACTGCCCCAATGGTGAGTCCTTTTGTTGAAAACAATCATTGCAAGAAAGATTTCAAGTGGACTGTCCTATGTGTAGAGACACAGTGGCGGCGTTGTTACGAAAAGAGGCCTATTTAATTGCAAGATTAAAAGCACTATTAATGGCTTGAACGAGATGTCTGAAATAGGCAGAACGTAGTGCTCAACTAGTTAAAGAATGCAATTGAAAGGCATTTCCACAAGTTTTGGACTCAAAGGCCCAGAATGCAACATCACCAACATCAAGTACAAAACTACTCATGACCTGGAAGTCACTGTAACAAGGGTTGGCAGCAAAGACCAGAAGCAATTCAGTATAAGCGCTCTTGAAAGTAAGTCCGTAAACGACTGTGTCAAACTAGGGTGACCAACCGTTTGTAAATTTCACGGACTGCCCGTAATTTGGAATTCTTGTCCGTTGTCCGTAAGGGTTTCTTCCACGGACGCCTTTTGTCCGTAATTTCAGACATTGGCGTGAGCTGCCCCCTGCAAGCAGCCTGTAACTCTCACTGCAGGGGCCAGCTCACGCTCCTGCTGTGATCTGTGGCCTGCAGCAACCCCTCCCCAGGCCTGGCACAGGCTGCTATGGGCCCATTACCATTCTGTTCTGTATGTTGGCCTAATTATCACATACAGAATGATAATGGGCCTCTCTGCCCAGTGACCGCATTTCGGATCAGGTGTTTTTTTTCAGTGGGGGAGAGGGGGCATGTAAGATCTGAGAAGCCTTCAGCTTTGATCTTTTTCTTCACTTTTTGTTTTAAAATGCAAACGCAGGTGTGTTTCTCTCGCATACACAACAGATGCAGTGAGTGCAAGGCTCTCTCAACCTAAAATAAACTTATTTTTACTTGTGCTTGTGTTGGTTGTCTATTTACTTCTGCACTATTGCTCAACTTCCTCCGATGTGTATGCAAAACGTACCTTTTGTCCCGAATTTTCGTCCTGAATTCTGACCTTTTGTCCTGAATTTTTGTCCTGAATTTTGACCCTTTGTCCTGACTTTTTAAACTCACTGTCCTGAGTTTGCACCCATGCCACTTGGTCACCCTATGTCAAACGCTTTTGTGGATTGCTAGATTATTCTACCTGACTCAAACGGTCTGCTCCAGAACGCATCTTGAAAGAACAGACGATCTATCGGAAAGAGAAAGGAAAAGGGAGCAACATATGGCTTTAACTTTTCGTTACGAGGCTTCATCATTAATCAGACTGTTGGTAGAAGCACCACAATGTAAGTTGTTTCACTTGCTCACTTATCAGGGGCGCTACTCAACGCATTGCGGTGAGCACCGACATAACTGTACAATTTCTATTCCAGACGGAGAGATCCGAAACTCTCTTGAATAAAGACACTGCCTTTATACGATAAAGAAAAAATAGAAACAGGTACCAAAAGTACAACTAATATTTGTATAATTGTACATCAAATCCAGGAGAGGCTAGAAATTAATTACTGAATATTTCTTGACCTTGGGCCCCATTCACAGAACTAACTTAAGACAAAATCTTAAACTTACTACCATTTTGGTATTCACAGAAGGCGCTTACTCATTTTGGTATTCACAGAAGTTAGGAGTCCTAACTTTAGGACTCCTAAATGCCTTCTGTGAATACCGAAAGTCTTAAAATTAGGATTTTTCTCAGTATTGGAGTCCTGAAGTTAGTAGTCCTAACTTTACCACTTCTAAACTGAGAAAAATACTAATTTTAAGGCTTTCGGTATTCACAGAAGGCATTTAGGAGTCCTAAAGTTAGGAGTTCTAACTTTACTACTACTAAATTAAGGAAAATCCAAATTTTAAGACTTTTGGTATTCACAGAAGGCATTTAGGGGTCCTAAAATTAGGAGTCCTAACTGTACTACTACTAAACTGAGAAAAATCCTAATTTTGGGCCAGATTCACAGAACTAACTTAAGACAAAATGCTAAACTTACTACCATTTTGGTATTCACAGAAGGCACTTACTCATTTTGGTATTCACAGAAGGCACTTACTCATTTTGGTATTCACAGAAGTTAGTAGTCCTAAAGTCAAGACTCCTAACTTTAGGGCTCCTAAATGCCTTCTGTGAATACCAAAAGTCTTAAAGTTAGGATTTTTCTCAGTTTAGCAGTAGTAAAGTTAGGACTTCTAACTTTACTACTCCTGAACTGAGAAAAATTCCGGTTTTTCCGCTCCTTCCGCATCCGGAAAGTGAGACGGATTCCCAAGATACTCTGCAGCTACTACAGTGTTGATTGTTGAGCGCTCTAGTCGTTTCTCGATTATTTGGCTTTAAATAGCACTTCCGGCTTTTCCGCTTCTTCCGCATCCGGAAAAGCGAGACGGATCCCCATGATACTCTCCAGCTACTATACTCACAGGTAAGCTCTCCATTTTGATCTCCCAATAACACTCCAGCCATTGATATGGGAGTGAGGCTTTCTTGTTTAACTCTGATAATCTTTCCTATACAGGACCACGAGTAGGACGGACATACCTGCCCGCTTACTACATCGGGATCCTGAAGAACGGGTGTGGTAACATACCTGTAACATACCTGTCCCCCCTTACTTTTCATCCTTTCACTTTCATCCGCCTACTTTGTTGTCTTCATACCCATTTAATACCTGGTTGGAATTATCACCGGTCCCACCAGCCACTCCATTTTTATAGTTATACCATAGCTTGCTGTTGTTTACTTAGAACGCTTAACTACCCTTATGCCAAACTCACTCCTACACCCCACTTTTCTTTCCTCAGATATCGCACGGTCAACATACTTACGTTTCAGGTAGCTTTCTGTTTTTTTGAATTGTGCCTTTTAACCCTGGCGGCTGATGCGACTCCGCATATGCTTTAAATTTTCGTTTTCAGTACGTTTATAGTTTTCTGAAATCTGCCATTACTACCATTGCTTGCGAGCCTTTCTCCCATGTTTTCCTTTTCCGCTTTTGATCCTTTTTTTAAATACCATTTTCTGAGACACTCTGACTCCTCCTTCCTTTTTCATTTCGTACATACCTGGATGAGTCCAGTACTAGTCATGTAATTAACGTGAATACTCTTTACACATTCTGCAAACATGTTTCAATCCTGACCGTATTCACTAATTCTCTAATTCACCTACACGCTGCTGCACTCACTTTATTATGTTCAGAATTGTGTAAATATATCTATGACCTTGTTTATTGTAGCTGCGAGGCTCACATTGTTTCCCCACCGGTCTTTTTCTCTCTTGTTTGCTGTGATGTCTCTTACATTGCCCTTTTCACTATTCTCATAGTGTTTCCACGCATTAAGGTTTTTTCTAGAACACGTCACTACACATATGTCTATCTTAAATGCTCTAAAGACTATGTGCATAGGTCATTGCATTATACTATATTTCTTATGTCTTTCCCAGCCCTGAAGAGTCATGGGATAACTTTCCCAGGTGACGAAACACGTGTCGGCTGGTTGTTTTTCTATCTATTCTAAAAATAATATATATAAAACTCAACACAACAAACTTACTGGTGTCGACCTTAACTTACTTCACTTCAGGAAGAATTTTATACAGTATATTTATAATCTGAACGTGTGCCCGGGACTCTGTTCTAACTCCAATTTATCTCCACCTTAACGCAGCAAAAGTGGAGATAGATTTATCACCCCATTCACAAGGTGGTGCAAACTGCAGACAACACCAGTATTCCCGAGATAACTGCCCCCGAATTTATCTCCACGGTGGACACCACCAACTAACACTAAAGAGATGCAAGGTAGGCGTTCCTGTGCGAAAACACACAAGAAAACCACAACACCACATTCAGAACGAACTGCCAGATCTGCGAAGCGAAGCAAAAACAGGGGATAAACCGCAGTAGCACCAGGGATTTTACACCTGCCTTTTGCTGGTGCTAAGCAGGACGACAACCCACAGCATGGAAGGGAGCCCAGCCAAGAGCCACACCTGAAGACCCACAGATGCCATGGAGGCAAGGATCATGCTGCTCCGATAACCGTGAAGATCACAACACCCACCGCCACCAACCCCAGCCCCCGCCATATTTTTTTAATTACCTGCCAACCCCTCAGCATTCACCCGTGAATGCATTTCCATCTATCACTTGTAGGTGCTGGCTGGCAGGGTCTTTCAAGAGAGCTGGGGTACAGAGGTCAGGGAAAGGGCCTCTGTTGACACAGCAGTCTTTCAGGCTGCATGCTAAAAGTTAAAAGAACCAGACAATGTCTCCTGCATTTGTTATTCACTTGACATCCTGACCCTCACATCCTAATATTTGCAGGGCCATGTGATATCGCCTGCGTTTGGGAAAGGTGAGTTATCTGGCTGTGATGTGCCGATACACAGTTATCGCCTGCTAACGCAGGAATAACTATCGCCATTGCGATGTTGTTGTCGCCTGTTTTCTCTGCCGTTCACTGTAATTATCGCCATGTAGCGCAGGCTTGTGAATTCCACGCAGTCACGGCGAAAAAAATCGGGGTTAGGCAGTGCTAACTTTTTGCCGATAATTTACTCTGGCAATAGTTATCGCACATTCTTGTGAATATGGTCATTAATTATTTAATTTTGCCCAGTGTAGGGAATAGTACTAAAGGTCTATCACCTACCCGGTCCAACAATATTGTTCCCTGTGGTTAAGCAGCTTCGTTATCTCGATAAAGAAATTGTTTGTATAATCAGCTCATTCATTGCTGCTTGTTAATAAAAGGAAGACTAGTTCAAATATGTGTGTAATATGTTTATATTTTTTTTTGTGTAGAACGTAGTCGCTTTTATTTGTTTTGTAATAATTTAGTTTCAATGTATGTTGAATGCCGAGAAATATGAGGGCTTTCCCATGCTCTGAATGAGGTATATCCTAAAAAAAAAAATGAATACTAATTAAATACTTCAGACCATATGATTCAATGAATTGCCTGAGTCTGTTAAAATTGAAAGCAGCGATTTAAATATGACGGTTAGCTACATTCTGTTGTTGAATATTGTGAGGTCCTTTCTAGACGTCTTGGGCCTAACTCCTTTAGCAGTCACTTTAAGAAAGTGAACATTTTCTTTCTTTACCGTTATGCCTCTGCATGTCTGTAGAATAATCGTCTTGGTTAGACTGACTGTTGGGCTCTAGTGCATTCACTGTAGACAGTCACACAAAAGGATCTGAGGTGTGCCTGGCATATGCTGATGGGCCATCACCAGGCTGATGGGCCTTTCTGAGCTAGAGTGGTGGGAGAAAAGCTGTAAGTGGCACCTGTCCTCACACATAGCTGCCTCCACCCCCCTGTAGTATCTGGAGGCAGGTAAAGAAAAGGCAGGGTCTTGTACCCTATAAAGACGTTCCTTTGAAGTTTGCCTACTTCAAAGGCAGAAACTGGTATAAGTACTGGAGCTGTGACAGCATAACTCCAGGACACTTCTGGATTGAGGACATTCTGCCAGGAAGAAGAGCTGTCTTCCTGTCAGGAGGTGCTGCCACTTTGCTGCTTGCTTTGCTGTGTTGGTCTGCTGCTACTGCTTCTGCCTTGAGCATTGAAATGACTGTGTCCTGCCTTCCAAGATTCTACAAGGGCTTGAGGTGACCTTGCCTCCTGTTGCTGAAGTCTCAGGGACACCAAAGGCTTCATTCACACTTGTGACCAGCACTTGGACTCTTCTGCTGTGAGCCCTAAATTGTCAAGTGGTGCCAAAACCAGTCCTGGGCCCTTGGAACCAAATAGCTGTGCTGTGATGCTGTAATTCCAAGACAATGTACCTCTGCGCCATCCTTGATGCCGCTGCCTGCACCAAAGCCATGGTCCCCGCTCTTGAAGAGCACGCTGAATCGACTGTTAAAACATTGCAGCCACTGGTTTGACGATGACCTCCATCAACTCCGACATTGTCAACCAGCGCTCCTGCCTGCACCGTGGTTGGGGGCACTGCTTTTCAAGAGCACAACGAATCACCCCATCTCACATTGCAGCCCTGGGTCTGCCGAAGACCGCGCTCAGCACCGATGCCATGCCATTGCCTGCACCAAAGCCGTGGTCACCTCTTGTGAAGAGCAAAATGCATCGACTGCAATGATATTGCAGCCTCGGCCCCACCGACGCCAGCGCTCCTGACCTCGACATTGCAGAGTTCGATCCCCAGCACGTGAGATTCCAAGGCCTCACCGACTTCTACCCAACTTTAATAACCGACGCCCGCCGACACCGGCAATGCCTTATCTTTGAATTTCATCACAAGGTCCCTGAGGCCTCTTCACTTCCAAAAGTACTGTTTTGCCGGTCTGTCCGGAGCTGTATCACTGAACTGTTGGATTTGTGTTGTCCACGACACTGCAATTGCCCCGGTTGTCGCTATCATCTTTAAAAAACTGTGGGCCTAATTTACGAGAAGTGGCGCATCGCTGCGTGAAAGCAGCGATGTGCCACTTCTCAGTGCACCCTCCTTGCGACACCAATGATGCGTCATATTTACAATATGATGCATCATGTCACAAGGAAGGACAGATACGTCAGTATAACTGACGTATCTGTCAGCGCAAAAAGGAGTTGTGTCGGAAGCCCGTAGTAACTCCAGCAATGTTCCTTTCACATGGGGCATGCCCCATGTGATAGGGCCTGCTTCACCCTTACGCCTGCCATGAGGCAGGCGTAAGGTCGTGATGCACTGGCGTCCTAGAAGTGGGGCAGTGAAATCCCATAGATTTTGCTGCGCCACTCCTACGACCCTTTCTTGCGGGGGAAGGCCCACCCTGCATACATTATACCTGACGCAGGTATAATGTAGCGCAGGGGCTTATGAAGTGACGCATCTGCCTAGACTCGTCACTTCGTAAATATGGTGCAACATGGCACATTATTTACGCCACCGCTGCATCGCTAAAAGGGCCGCAATGGAGGCGCAAAACGGGCGCAAGGGGCTCATTAATAAGCCCCTGTATTTTTACAATAATTCTTGGAAAATTCATATCTTTACTTGTGTATGTTGGATTTTTATCATTTTGGTCTTGTTTTACTCAGATAAATATTGCCTGTTTTTGTAAACTGGTGTGAATTTTTTTGTAGTGTTTTCACTGTATTACTGTGTGTGTATACAAATGCTTTACACTTTGCCTCTGAGATAAGCCTGGCTGCTCGTGGCAAGCTACAAAGGGGGTTTTCTTAGCAGGGGTTTTCTTAACTGTGTAACCTACTTACCCTGACTAGAGTGAGGGTCCCTTAGACATGGTGCATACCGATGCCAACTAGAGACCCCATTTCTAACATATACATGCATACATACATACATACATACATGCATGTATGAATACATACATAGATACATGCATATATATATCTCCGGATAAAGCCTGAGTCCACACAAACACCAGAGGTGCGGAGCTCTTGGTGATAGTGAAATGGATTCAACTCTGGGTAAAGCACCAACACACGAAGGCGATCTCTGGATGACGCGTGGACATTTTCAGAGCAGATTTTATCATCTGCAGGAGTAAATAATGATTAATATTCACGATTAGTGAAATGCCTATTCCAGAGCACAGTGAAAAAATGGCAACGTTTCAATGGTTTCGGAAATAATAAATGGAAAATGCACTTTAAGGCTGAACACGGTGCCGAAGCTGACTAATGTACACAGCAGCTGAGGTGGGACCAAGCAGCAGCGGCCTCATCGCACTGCTGTAAAGAGCTCACGGTCAGATCCTGTGTCAGTGTCACCCCCCAGGGTGTCCAGAAAGCGTTCTTTGGTCTGATACCAAACACAGGCTGTCAGGGAAGTCACAGACCTTCCAGGGCCGTTCACACTTTGGAATGTCTTCATTATTCTGCACAGGAAGTCACAAACACCTTTCCTCATCCCAAGGAGAAAACACCGACACTTCAGGACATCACTCATTATCTAAGGTCCATGGGCAAAGAACACACGAAAGAACAACGCGTCCTACCCCGTCATAACCACAGGCTCAACTGTGCTGCGGATCACACAAGTTTACATCACAAACATGAATGAGAAGGACCCGCTGAAGCCCCAAACTCTTGTCCTGGCAGCTGAACAAAGATATCGACAAACACGCGCGCATGTCTATGCAGCATCCACGAGCTCGCCACATCTCACTGTGGTGGTCATTGTCAGTGAGATGGTCACACTGACACACAACTCATGTTCACTGCTCAGACTCACACTGGCACATAAGCCAAGATAAAGTTATGGTCCAGACCACCTCCAGTCACGTGAGCACAGGCACCCACCCTCACACCGAAACAACCGAGGGTCAGTGACTACTGTCACAATGACGCTGTTGTAATCACTCTTCAGGACACATCAGACTGCACAGGTTGTAATCATTGTCATCCAGCCTCATGGAGACAAGGTACAATCACTCTGCAACGTCACACTGGCACACTGATCATGGTCACATTAGACCCTCGAAATGATACGAATCACAAACATTCTCTCGCCTCATAACTGTGCAAGATCAGTGTCTATGAGTGTGAGTAGACAGATTTGGGCCGAATCTAGTAATTTGCTGACATCATCTATGACATTCAGGATCTCTGTCTCTGTGCTGCAACCTTTTCTGAAGCCCGATTGGTGAGGGTCTAGAAGGTTGGTGCTGTCCATGTGTTGAGTAAGTTGGAGGAGAACACATCTCTCCAGGATTTTAGCTAGGAGTGGGAGATTAGAGTCGGGTCTGAAGTTAATAAAATCGTTTGCTTCAGAGCCCTTTTTTTTAGTAATGGCGTAACTTGGCCGATTTTGAGACAATCAGGCATGACTCAGGGAGGTGTTTATTATCTTGGTCCAGAGCGGGGCTAGGGTGAGTTTGAGCTTTATGGCCAGTTGGTACAGAATGGGGTCCGAGAAATATGATGAAGGTTTGGAGCTGGAAATCATTTGGACGATCTCTGCTTCGGAGATGGGGTTGAAGGATTTCCAGTTGTTTGGGGGGTGCTTGGATGTGAAATCATCTGTCCCTGGGGGCGAGCTTCTGTTGGGGGTACTGCAGTGATCATCCAGGGAGAGCGCAATCTTGGTGATTTTGTCATTAAAGAAATTGGCAAAGTTATCACAGAGGTCTTTGGAGGCCTGAACTGAGGATGAAGGGTGCTTGGAAGTTTGTTGTTTTATGAGATTGAAGAGTTCTCTGGGCCTATTTTTTGCACTGTCTAGAGTATTACAGAAAAAGGAAGTTTTTTTGTTCTTGATGTGTTTTTTATATTTCCTGCGTGTTGTTTTGAGTTGATCAAGGAGGATTGTGGACTGGACCGCCAGAGTCTTTCTGCAGCTCTTGGTTGTCTTCTTTCGGAGTTTATTTCTGTGTTGAACCAAGATCTAGCTGTGGTGTTCCTGACTCTTTTTCGTTTCAAGGGGGCTATTTGGTTCAGAATGGAAGTCATTGTTGTATTGTAGCGTGAGGTGAGTTCTGTTGTGGAGAGGTCGCCTGTGGTGATGGGAAGGAGTGAGCTTACCCTTTCTTCCAGGTCAGCAAGGGGAATCTGACTTGCTTCTTCAGTTTTGAACATAAGTGGCCAACAGCTCTATATATTACAGCCACATTTTAGGAGAGATTTCATTGCCACACATCACATAATTACAATTCCCGCTCAAATTTGCATAGGAATCAGAATGCCAACACCGTCAAAGGACTTTATCAATGCCTGGTAGTAATAGGGCCAGTGTATCATGGATGATTTACCACAAACTTTGATGTATTTCATGGCTAATGTAATCTAATGGATAATGTGCTGCATGGCTAAACACTTATAAGGTCCCAAAGGCGAGACCTATTGGCTATGCCAATGCTTTTTTTTTGCCTTCCCCTGTCGTCTGTGTCTTTGACATTTCCTGTCCTCAGTTTACTTCATCCCAGCAACCCTGCCCAGCACTGCTCTGTCAGGCTCAGAGGTCACATAACATCAGGGATATTGTGTTTTTAGAAATATCCGGGGTTGAAGAGCTGCTGTGCGAGTCGGAAAGGGAATGGGTGGAAATAACACACTGTGACACTGACATATCTCCTCCGAATTCTGCACACTGCATAGTTGCAGGTATTGATGAAAAACATTCTGAAACTTGTCTACGCATTTTGCTTCGCATTTTTAATTTGAGGCAGAGGCACTAAAAGTAAGATACTCTGGAGATGACACGTCCATGTCTGCTTACACACACACACATGCACATGAGAAGCATGGTGCCAGCTATATGAACACTGGATCGGTGCTCTCCTCGGGGGTAACTTTGAGTACAGTGTGTGGTCTCCTAATAGAAACTGCACATGCCGTTTTATTGCATTTTAAATAACATATCACCTTTTTCTAGTGTGAAAGGTTGGAACAGAATGAAAACGAGAAGTGAATGGTTTAGGAGTTATGACGTTTTATTGCGGGCACAGCCATCTTTGCTGTTTTAGTTACTTCAAGGTGCATGGATCCAGAGGAGAGCCGTCTCCTCGCCCTTCTTGCTTGGCATTGGATGCCTCGCCACTTTCCTCCTCCTCGGGGGGCCTGGAATAGAACTGAGAGGGCTTGTGTACCGGGCCGCCTTTAGGCACTTTGTTGAAGGATGATGAGCGAGGCTGTCTGGGTTGTGGTCTTGGGACAGAGGGGTTGTGTGTTTGCTGGTTTTACACTGATTTGTCTACTTTTTATTTATTTATGTTTATTGATTTTCAAACATGGTTAAGCAGTATCGCCACCACGCAGGGCAGCTGATGTTGAAAATCTGTCAACATAAAAACCCCATGTGATTGATCAACACCGGGGGAAGAAGGCGGAACATGTCAGATCTCAGTCTCCGTTGTACATCTGGACAGCCAAACGCGCCCATGGAGAGACAGTGCCAGCAGAGCATCAACATGTGATTGATCAACACCGGGGGACACAAGCAATACATATCTTATCACGGGCGCTATTACACATCTGAACCGACAAAACGCTCCTGTTTAATCAGCTAATCTGCTTCAGCGTGAGGTTCAGCTGTGGCCAGTTGTTGCAAAAATTGACGCAGGGGTTCCCAAAGGTCTTCTGTCTTAGACAACGTCGGGAATCCTTCTGCATATAGTTCCATATTTTCGTTACAGTATATCAGATCTTTAAGCCAATGATCAATTCTTGGTGCCGGTACTCAATACATATGAATTTCCCCATTACCCCTTTCACATGAGGAACGTAACACAATAGACCCATCAGTGGTGTACATTGCAAGTCCGACCCAGACATGTCCCGTATTCGTTGTACCACTTGCCTCCAAAATTGCGCCACCCTCACACATTCCCAGGCGAGATGAATAAAGTCAGCCGCTAATTGTCCACATCGTTGACAGTTACTGGAATCTCGCAAACCATATTTGTGTAAACGATAAGGTGTATGATATGTCTGATGTAAATATTTGAAATGTATGATTCGGAGATTCCCATTCGGTGTAAGCTTACTGGTAAGATTGCAGACATGTTCCCACTCCGCGATCGTTATAGGGGGGGTCAGTGCATCATTCCATCTAGCAAGACTTGTATCTAGCCCAGTAGTCCTCTCTGCTCTTAATGCCCTGTACAACTTTGTAATTAACTTTCTCCTCGTGACTGATTTGTCTACTTAGAGACCGTTAACACATTCGGTACAGCCCTTTTGCTGTTTCTTACTTGCACTCACCCCGCACTATTTTCATGCACAAAAACTATTCACTCTTTCTTTCACACCCAGTGTGTAGTAATTGTAAAGCTCTTCAATACCTGGCGGCACAGCGCTCAGGATAATATGCTGCATGGCTAAACACTTATAATGTCCAAAAGGCGAGACCGATTGACTATGCCAATGCTTCTTTATTTACTGATCCATTGCCTACAAGATGATGTATTTGTCTCACAGGGATGCTGTAGAGCATGGCTAAAAACCATTGGAAAAATCAGTAGTTCTCAAATGCAAGAGTTATTGGTTTTATCAATGCTTGTTTTGATTGTGTTCATCTATGACCACCTCATCCGCGCCCGCTGAATAGTAGGTTGAATGGACGGCCACCTAATTATGACCACAAGACAAGTGCAGTCTGTAAACCAACGGTAAGGATAACTGACTACAGAAGCCTCTACTATGTTTTTTTTTCTTTTGTTTTTTTCAGTTTTTGTTTTTGCAGTTTGATACAGCGCAAAGATGGGTTTTCAAGCACTGTACACCTGTACAAATTCCATTACACATATTCTTTAGGTATGGAGAGGTAAAGTGATTTGTCCAGAATCGCACTGGGGCTCGACTCTGGTTTCCTCAGTTTCAAAGGTGGCAGCTCTGGCCGTTTGGCCACGTCGTCTCTAATCAAGACCTAAAATGAGCACAAGATTCACATCCTGCTGATGAAATCCCAGCACTGGCAGAAGAGTATTTGTCATTTTGGAGCATATTTGAGACACATAGGGGCATATTTACAATAAATTGGAGGAGCGCTCCGTCACATTAGGATTGCAGGGATGCACCATATTTACAAAAATACAGCACACCCCTGCATTTCTGCTGGTGCTAAATTAAGCTGCCTAGCACCAACTCAGGCATCATTGCACCATGGTGCAAGGGTGCCTGCGTTGAGGGCATGATTGAGGGTCCCTTACTGCACATAAACGATCCAGAATGGCGATTTGTAGTTGCAATTGTCATTTTTTTTATGATTGTTTATGTGCAGATAGGAACACCTTCTTTCACATAAACAATCATTCATGGCATTTTGCAGCACACATAGAAACATCAAAATGAGGCAAAATAAAGCATTTCTCCTCGTTTCACCATGTTAAGACCAGGTTTTCCCTGGTTTTGGCTCTGCCTCCTATTTACCCCACCCTTGTAAATAGGGGTCAGCGTCAAAATCAATGGGTGTTGCGGTGGAACTCCCACTGCAGCATCCATTGACCATCCCTTTCACCCTAAGCATAGCGGGAACGGGGGCTTTATTTACATGGCAGCGTTAAACCATGTTAAGTGGCTTAACGCCACCTTGTAAACAAGGCAAAGCCTGTATCGCCACAGGAACGTCACTAAAAGTGACGTTCCTGTGGCGATAGGGGCATGTAAATATGCCCCATAAATCATTAGCTACACTATCATGGATCTCAATTCACCGAAATGCCAGAGGTAGCGTAGGTGACATTAAATGCCCTTTGACCTCCACTTCCAGTCACACACACATACAGTCATAGTAGTATCTATAAAAAGTGCCAATCTTCAACTATGAAATTTATGACAGCCATGCTGAAGTCTACCAGCACCATCCTATTAAATTTATTGCAGAAATACTGTCAGCCGTAATGGCCTGTTCTGATGCTGTCCCATACAAATTAGAGCCGCTCTGCTGAGAGTACGCACTCATGAGAGTGCAAACACACATTCGGAATTATGAAGCCAAGAATACCCAAAATAGAAGAATTTGGAAACATGATAGTTAAGTAAGTGAGGTTACAGAACGTTGCTGGAGAAGTCCAGGTAATCCTTGCTTTGTGTTGCTAATGCACCAAAAGTCTGCTTTGTGGGCACTGATATGCAAAGATAAGCAGGGAATACTTCTGTTGCTATTTTGATTGATGGGTTTTCCCCACTTCCTTTGTTTACAAATCCTCAGGGTTTAGGTTTACCTCACCTGGGAACAGCCTCAGCACACATTACTATAAATAAGCGGCTTTGGGTCAGCCCCTCATAAATCAATAGAATTCTAGTCTGTCTCAGTTCCCCACCCCTAAGTGTATAGCTTTCCTCCATATTCTTTTGTAAGTCCCTGCCTTGGAGCATTTCTTATTTATCCTCACTTTTGATTGGATGGGTTGTATCCTTCCACTGGTATCCTTCCACTGCTGAAATCATGGACCTAGTTTTGCTTTCCTGATTTGGAACTCTATTGGAGTGCATGTGATACCCTTTGCGCCTGCCTCTTGCCGTCTGTAAACACGGCGTGTTTGTGTTCCTTCCCTCGCCCCCCAAGGTCTCCTCTTTCCCTCCGCCCACCCTTTTTCCAAGTCTCTGATACTGAGCACCGCGGAGTCTTAGTGCTGCACTCTCTTTCTCCCATCCACCAACTCTCGCTCCCTCCCTGTCTCTATATTTCACTCCACCCCCAGCTTTCTATCTCTCCCCCCTATTACCCACCACCCCTCTCCTGCCCGACATTGGCCTCCCCTATTGGCTTTGTCAGTGCCAGATGCTTTGTAAATTAGATCAATAGCAATGACTGCCCATCTTGAGAGCGTATTATGTATTCTTTAAAGATGGCTTCCACATTGTGTCACGCAAGAACGTGATGCAACGATACGACTGTCTTGAAAGTATAGATTTTTAAAAAATATTTTCAAGACAGTTGCCTTGTTTCATCATAGAATGTTATATCATGCAACTTGGCAGATGTCTTGAAATTATACAATATACACTTTCAGGATGGTGGTTCCTTATTATACTGGAGCAATTATAAAAGCATTGCCAAAACCACAAATGGGCACTAAAATGCATTGGCAAAGCAAGACTGATTTGCTTAGCCTATGCCTTCGGGCATTATACACTATTTTATTTTAATGTAATGTTATGAGATGCTATCAATGTTTTTATAGTGCTCTAATCACTTATGAGGATACTCAGGCTTTCTGTAGCAGGTGTGTGAGGCCAGTCCTGGGACCTTACACAAAAAGCCAGGTCTTCAGCTTCTTGTGAAAGTCAAGAAGAAAGAAGGAGGCCCTGATCTGTTGTGAAAAGTCATTGGAAGATTTGGGGGCCAGGTACGAGAAGGGGTGGCCCCGGCTCTGCTTTTGTAAATGCGTGGGGGTTGTGCTAGTGAGAGACCAGCAAGCGGAAGTATCTAGAAGCTTAGCGGAAGTGAATGTGTCTGTTCAGGTATGTTGATCGTGGGCCAGTGAGATCCCCATGATGTGATGGAATGTGAGCTCGGCATGGGAGGTTGAGGACTAGTCTAGCTGATGCATTTCGGATGGTGTGCAGTCTTCTCGTGAGCTGTCATCCCTGTGGTAGGACGCTGACTCTTAACATACTATACCAGAAAGGGGTATAATGTGCAGAGAGTCCAGTGGATCCCTAGAGGCTTTACAGGGGCTAAAGTAGACAATACTAATGCTCTCTTTTGTGGTAGAGTGGGGCAGCAGTTAGGCTTATCAGAGGGGAGTGTTAAGCATTTGTTGTACACACATTGGCAATAAATGTGGCACACACTCAATGAATAAATCCAAGACCAACTGATAAAAATAATACTTGGTTATATTTTTTTGTTATAACCACAGAACTCCCTTTTAGGTAAATACGTTTTGCGAATGAAATACTTTTCAATCTCGAAAGTGGATACAGTTCAATTTTCATTCTTTGCAATGGTAACCTGTGGGAGGAAGGAAGCATTCAGCATACCTATAGGTAACATCGACTTAAGAAGCTAGTCTTCAAGAGTGAAGATCAATATTGGGCAAGGTTCAGTTCATCACCAACACTACACTATCAGTGGCACAGGGGCGAGAAGTGTGCAGGGTGAAAATACGGTGTCGGACACACAATACAACTCAATGAAGAATGGGGTAATTGGACGGACGCTGCTTACAGATAAGTACTGGTGGCTCCGGGGGCAAGCACTGGGCAGGGTCCAAAGCAGCGCCAACACTACACCACCAGCGGCACAGGGGCATCCGGGTGCAGGATGCCAACACAGCTTTGGGTGTCCAATGTAAAGCAATGGAGAAAGACAAAATTGGAAAAGGGATGCAGGCTCAGGCCTGGAGACTGATTGAAGTAAAACAATAGCTGCAGAGGTATGTTGTGATGCTAGTGGATGTAGGGGCACCTGCTTCATCAAGGCCCAGGGCCGGCGGGTGCAGGGGGGCCTTTTGATGTCGGAAACGGCTTACTGGAGCAGGTCGCAGTTGAGGGATTCTCTGTGCAGAGGCTGCAGGGGAAGTCGATGAGTCTGGGAGAGCTCAACTCACGGTGGACTCAGGCTCTGGAGCACTGGGGAACCTTGCTGGAACTGGTGAGTCACTTGGACTCGGGCTGTAGGCGTTGGATACAGAGAAGAAACCGGGGTCAGGATTCACGGTTCTTCAGGTCACAGAGTCTTTGCTTGAAGATTGTTGCTTTTGAATAGGTCCACTGTTCTCGGCAGATCTTGTGTTTTTTTATTGAAGGCAGGCAGTCCTCCCAGGGTTTTGAAAGTTGCTGGGCTGCAGGATGAGCCACCTCTTGGTGCAGGATCAGCAAGTGCTGCGGATAGGTTGGTAGGGCTGGAGCAAAGCCAGTAATTCCCTGCATTTTTCTCTGCTGGTGCTGCTCTGTGGTGTCCGGATCTTCTTAGGTTATCAGGAACTGAAGTTCAGGGTCTGTGGGTGCCACTTAAATACTAGATTTAGGGGCATCCCTGGTGTGTCTACACCTTCTATTACACCCGCTTCCTGAGGGAGGGGGACATAGTCCTATCCCTGATTGGATAAGTTCCACCATCTGCAGGATGGTGGGCACTGAAAAGTTTACTTCACCTCACCTCCAGCACCTGAGGGGTGGAGCTGGCAAAGGGGGACACACCTCCTATACTTTCTAAGTTTTCCCACCTGTCTTCTCACCAAAAGGGGGGCGAGGACAGGAAAGGGGCATGGTCCTTCTAACAGGAGAGGCTGGAGTTGCATTACATAGGTGGCAAGGCCCTTGAAGCTTCCCACCACAGATTGCTATTCCTGACCAGGTGGAGGTGTGAACACCTCCACCCAGGATAGGCATTGTTCTCGGCCTCTGAGCATGAAGACGCTCACCCCATGAGGTCAGAACACTGTCTGGTGGTAGCAAGCTGGCTTTGGCCAGTCAGTGACCACACTAACAATTAGTAGGTTTCAGGGGACCCATCTAAGGGGTCCTCTGTGTGCAATTGTTAATAAATCAGACATTGGAATCACTGCAGGTTTATTATGACGAGATGTTTGATACCAAACATCCTGGAGCTGGGGAACTCGTAATGACGAGTGTCCAGCCCATGTACTTACTATGGCTTCCCTGGTCACTTACAATATCCAAGAATCAACATGGGTATTGCGGGCATATCTGCTCGTGCAGATATGCCCTCACTGGAGATATAGAGCTCCCTGCATTAGGGCCAAGGCCTTCTAGAGGGGTGTCTTAACTATATCCCACCAGTGTCGGTGGGTATGGCACACAGGGAGGTTGTTTTGCCTGCATCAAGGCACACAGTCTGCAATGGCAGAATGTGCTGCTACCTTTGGGGTCCCTCTTTAGTGCCAATGCCCTAGGTACCAGGGGTACCATTTACAAAGGACCTACAAGGAGTACTGAAGTGGTGCCAATTGGGAAGATAAAATGTACAGTTTACTGAAGGTGCCAGTCGCAATTACATAATTTTCCAGGCAAAAAGTGGGAGTACTGAAGTGGTGCCAATTGGGAAGATAAAATGTACAGTTTACTGAAGGTGCCAGTCGCAATTACATAATTTTCCAGGCAAAAAGTGGGAGCTAACCATATCCAAAATAGAAACTTTGGTACACCTGCATACACTGTGTTTCCATAGTCCAGTTTGCTGGTGATGAGTGTTTGGGGGATGTTTTCCTGGTGTTGTTCAATAGCCACCTAAATATTTTCTTCTTCACTGCGTTGACATGGGCCGTCATGTCCACTTTCTTGTCCATGATGATTCCGAGGCTTCTTGCTTGTGAGTAGGGTGTGGGGGTGGGTTCAAAGTCTGTTGGCCACCACAAGGAGTCCCATAGCGAGGCGTTCTTCCAGAAGACTACTGCCTCAGTCTTGTCTGAGTTCAATTTGAAGCAATTATATTTCTTTCAGGTGGACACCTCTGTCATGCATGTGAATAACTTGTTCCGGTTGTTGGGTGTTTTGTACGAGAGAGACAGTATCAATTATGTGTTTTCGCCGTAAGTGAAGATGTTTACATTGTGAGCTCATATGACATTGGCCAGCGGGGTCAATAAGATTTTGTGCTTCAAAGGCATAGAGAGGCATGTTGGTGGTTTGGGTTCTTCTGGTGAGGAATGAGCAGATCCATTTAAGGGCAAGTCCCTTGATGCCGGCTTCATGGCGATTAGGATCTTGTGGTAGACAGTGTTGAAGGCTGCTTATAGGTCTAGAAGAATGAGGGTTCTGGTTCCCATCCCCCATCGAGGATTATCTGGATGTCATTGGTTGCTACCATAAGAGAGGCTTCCATGTTGTGGTTAGGTCTGAATCCTGATTGTGTGTTGTTCAGAGCCTGGGGGCATATTTACAAGGGCTTTATCTCCGCTTTTTTTGCTTTTAAAGCCAAAAAAGCGGAGATAAAAATATCGCCCTATTAACAAGAGGGTGCTAACATGCATTAGCGCATGTTAGCACCCTTTTACACAATGCCTCCCTTTGCATCTCTAATGAGATGCAAAGTGGGCGTCACTGGGCAGGACAACCTTGTAAATATCGCTGATGTGCACATCGCGATATTTACAAGGCTGCCAATGCATTTTAGCAGACTTTAGTTAGTTTTGGGCGAAAACCGCTGTTTTTACCGGAAACTAACGTCTGCTAACATGCAGACTTAGGCATACCTATTATGGGGGTGGATTGTGCTGATACGACCCTGTGGGTCGTATCAGCAAGGTTATCGCCGTTTTGCAGGGAACATCGCTCGAAAACCAGCGATGCTCCCTGCAAAACGGCGATCTCCCCGCGATCACAGGTAATTATATCGCCCAGGGGAAACACGTTGTAAATAACGCGCTAACAGGGCGATATAATCAAGCGATAGATGGCGATAAATAGAAAAGCGCTAAGCGCGCTTTGCGTCTATTTATCGCCGTCCTTGTAAATATGCCCCCTGGTGTTTTGCAAAGTGGTAGAAGAAGCACTTGTTGATGGCTTTTCAAGGACTTTGGCTGGGAAGGGAAGGAGAAATATCGGTCCGTAATTAACACATTTTCGCAGATCATCCAGGGTCTCACAACGAGAGTGTTAACAGATGAGTGTTTCTGTAGTTCCTGGAGGTGACTGGACTGATGGAGGTGTTGAGGATGGGGGTGAGGGTCTTGCTGATAGGGATTGCCCCTTTGAGAAAGGCATAGTGGGGGCAGAGGTCTGCCAGGTCCTGGAGTAAATGTTCTTCATGATTGTTATGGTTTCCTCTGTGCTAATGGTGTCCTATGTGGTGATTGTGTTGACTTTCTTTGTCAGTGGTAGACTTCTGACGAGGGCAAGGTGATCTAGTCTAGGAAGAGGTGCCAACCTGCCATTGCAGGCCTGGCTGTGCACACTTGCACCTATGGTGTTTTTAAACATGTATCAACCCTGCCATTGCAGGCCTCTATGTGTACGATTGCATTGTGCCCAGGTTGGCCTTTTCTATATCATTGGCCGATCCTGAGGTTACCTTTCTAACACTAGAGCACCCATAGGGTAAGTCTTAAAGGGGTAAAGGAAGTTGTGGGTGAAAGGCAGGGCAGATACACGTGTGTTTCCTGCCCAGGCATTGAAGAATACCCATGAGTGTTTTTCACTACCTATGAGGTTTGCTATTCCCATTGGTTAACATAGGGGAATTGTTGAAATTACTTCAAGCTTCCATTGTGGATTACAGTGGAGCAGCCTCATAATGTTTCCTATCATTTGATTCACAATGACAAACCCTTTCCTGTGGTAAAGAGGTGTATGCCTTTTAGTTTGACTTCAGTCCACATCTTCTGGATGGGGGAGCACATCTGTACATTCCACTGCCCCATTGTAGACAAGACTGAAATTTACGGGAGAGATCTGTGGTACAAAGGGAAACCCTCTGAACCACCCCCCACTTCAAAGGCACACTACAGTATAACATTGGTGCCATACTTCAGCAGGGTAGAGATACACTTGTGGGGAAGTGAGACCAGAGATCCTGGAACTGTGTGGTGCACACGGCCAGAGGAATCTGTGATGCACAAGGAGGACTACTGCAATTGGAATGGACCGAGCACCCTTCATGAATAGTGCCTGGCCTGGGCTGACTACCTGCTGCTGTGTGGCACTCTGAAGTGTGCTCTCCAAGGGATTGTTGGCTTGCCCCCTGTTCTCGTCTGGAGGTCTCAGGCACATCAAGGACATACTGCGAGAGAGCCTGACCATCTCCCTGTGACACCTGGAGAGTCATGCCCTCTTAAGTGCCCACATCGTCTGCTGGATTCGCACTGGTAGCGCAGTGTGAGCATGGAGTTAAGTATTGTACCTGGAGACCGGATTGCCTGGTGCAGAGCCCCAAAAGCACTGCCTGGATCTCAGGAGTGTGTGCCCTGCATCGTGGGGCCCCAACACGGATGTGCATCTTGTCGGTGGTGAGCGGATTGACCGGTTGCAGGACCCCGCGTGATTGTGCTGCATCTCTCTCACGCGACACGCCGACTGCATGATCATTGTGTGTGGTGTCTGATTCACAGGTTGTGATCCTTGCAGGTGGAGGCGCACCCGTAGAGTGTCTCATTATACCCTGTGTGGCACAGCTGAACTTGAGCCTGAGTGTAGGACCGGAATTGTCTGGTGAAACCCAGATCAACGCGCCCCAGACGTTGTGCATCATTTCCAGCGAGAGAAAGCAAAACACACACAGATGATGGACGGAATGAAGAGCAAATCAAATATTCACCCCAATCAACAGATCTGGGTTAAAACTATTGTTCTTTTGCTCACCACGCAACCCCAGTTTAGACCCAGCAATATGCAAATCAGTCTTGACCATGTGCCTCATGGGAACAGTCCAGCCCGAACGGCCAAGCCAGATCCTCTATGGACCGGAAACAAGCATCCTGGGACCGATTTTGGGGCATCACCCCTCATCAGCTAGGCTAGCTTGAATCCAGTGGCACAGTGAGCTCCGGACCCACATCTGGGCATACCCTGCGCACTTAGGGAGAGAAAGCAAAAGATACAGATGATGGACGGAATGCAGACCAAATCAAACATTCACCCCCAGTCAAGAGATCTGGGCTAAATCCATTTTTCTTTTGCACACCATCCCACCCCAGTTTAGACCTAGCTATATGAAATCAGTCTTGACCCTGTGCTTCATGGGAACAGTCCAGCCCGAACTGCCAAGCCAGGTCCTCCCTGGACCGGAAACAAGCCTCCTGGGACCGGTTTCGGGGCATCAACCCTCATCAGCCAGGCTATCTTGCATCCAGAAAAGTCATAGTAAGAGTTAAAAAAAAGGCACAAAGAGTGAGAAAAGGCACAAAGAGTGAGAAAAGGCACAAAGGGCTACTAAAAAAAGGCTTACAAGGTTGCAGTAACAGTCAGACAAAAAGGCAGAAATAGTGCTAGAAGTGGCACAAAAGTCAGAGAGGGAGAGAGAGAGAAGAGAGAGAGAGAGAGAGGAAGAGAGGACAAGGTGAGGGGAAGAGAGGCAAAGAGGGGGCCCCGAGGTGCCAGAGATGGATCCGCAAGGCCTTTGACCGTTTGGAGGACTGATCGCAAACCAGTCCAGGGGTGGTGGGCCTATGCACCTGCTTAATGCCTAGTCTCGGCACGGTCACCGTTATGCAGGTTCTGGGATGGGGAGGTGCGCAGTAGGAGATGTGTGGGGCTGAGGAGGAGCGCAACTGCCGTGAAACAGAGAGGCATGAAGGAACAGGCAAGGAGGGGGGTGGGAGGGCAGAGATGGTGGGAAAGGAGTGCAGAGTAGCTGGAGAAATGGCAAAGGTCAGAAAAAGAGTACAAGAAAAGAAACAAAGAGGCAAAAACAGCAAGAGAAATGGCACATAAAAGCCATAGAATTAATGAAAAAAGAGTGAGAGAAACTCCAAAAAGTGGCAAAATGAATAGGAAAAATGGCACAGAAAAGATGTAGCAAGAGTGAGAGAATAGGCACAAAGAGAAAGTCACAAAGAGTGAGAAATCAGGTACAAAGAGCAAGTAAAAAAGGCAGAAAACGTTGGAGTAATAGTGAGAGAAAAGGCAGAAAAAGTGCGAAAGATGGCACAAAAGTAATAAAGTAGCAAAGGAAGAGAGAGAGAGAGAGAGAGAGTGTGAGAGAGAGAAAGAAAGAGAACGAGGTGAGAGAGAGCAAGAGGGAGAAAGGTGAGGCGGGTGCCTTGAGGCACAGGAGCCGGGTAGACAACGGCTTGACAGATCAGAGGTCTGGTCACAGGTAAGTCCGGGGGGTGGGGCGGGGACTTGAATTGTGTAGTCATGTCTTTGCAATTGGTTTTCCCTTGTATTGAGTTGTTTGTGCTACTTTTACTTGCATGGCCTATTTCTTGGATCCTGCTGATGGCAGTTTGTCAATGTTACTCAGCCTTATAATTTGTTAGTAGAGTGATCTGGTGCCATTTCCTTCTTTTTTATATGTCAGGACTTTACATTCATGATTCATCTGTAGTACTTTATTTTCATATTAATGTGGCTAGATACTAAGGCTCAGGTCATATGATCTAAACCCAATATCTAATTTTGAAAATCAAGACTGCTACAGGACACCCCATAATCAATAGCTCTCTAATTGTTGGAAGATTATCCCATATCAGTTTTGCCTGCTCTGAAAACCAGATGCCTGCTCATGTTAGTGAAGTGGAATAAGATCTTAAAAGGATATTGGTCTTCCGAACTCCTACAACAACAGCTTCAATACAACAACAACCGCCCCCCGAATCCGACCCCAATGCCTCGATCACTGCCTGTGCAGACACTTTGGCTCATCTCAAAGCCAACAAAGCCATGAGAACCAGAACAAAAGCAATCTGGTACATGGAAGAGGTCAGACTCACCAAACACCTCTACAAGTAACTCGAATGCAAATGGAAACAAAGTCAGTACAACATTGGATATTGGATATTGGATAGGTATTTATAGAGCGCAAACGTTCGCTCCAAAGGGAGCATCTTGGCGCTGTAAAACCTGGGACCAGATCACTGGAAAGGTGGTGGGGGGCTAAATGGCTGCTTTAGTCCAGTCATCAGAGAGACTAAAAATCCACGTTTTGAGGAGCTTCCTAAACGGCTTCTCATGCGTCTGAAGTCTAAGATGCCTTGGCATACTGTTCCAGGCTCTAATAGCCAGGGTACTGAGTGTTTTTCCACCTTTGGACTTCAGGTTGAATTTAGAGGGGGTCATGAGGTTTTCTTGAGAGGATCTGAGAGTGCGACCCGGGGTGTAGTGAGGGAAGCGTCTCGACAGGTAGACTGGGCAGGATTTGTTGAAGGCTCGGAAGGCTACAACGAGAATTTTAAAGAGTATTCTCTTGTGCAAGGGGAGCCAATGAAGGAATCTGAGGGCAGTGGAGATAGAAGATTTGCGTGGGAGTTTTAAGACAAGACGCGCGGCAGTGTGCAGGACACTTTGCAGTTTCAGTCGGGTGGACTTTTTGGTCCCTGCCAGGAGGCCGTTACAATAGTCCACTCGAGAGAGTATGAGGGCTACCACAATGGTCTTTCTGGAATCGAGCGGGAGGAAGTCAAAGAACTTTCGCATGGATTTTATAATGCCGAAGCATTTACCTGCTACAGTTGCGACGTGGGAATCGAAAGAAAGATCGGAATCGAAAATAACTCCGAGGTTTCTGGCCGATGAAACTGTCTGAGGTGGGGCAGCAGAGTTATCAGGCCACCACAGGGCGGGACTGAAAGATGCATTCTTTCCAATGGGCAAGATCTCGGTTTTATTCGAGTTGCAGCGGAGATGTTTGGCGTCCATCCATTGAAAGACCGCTGTGAGGCAGCGCTTGAGATTAAGTTCGGCCGAGTTGGAATTGTCGTCGAGAGGGATGACAAGCTGAGTATCGTCAGCATAAGATGTGACAGTTATGCCAAACGATTCTATAAGTGAAAGTAGGGGGATGAGATATATATTGAATAGGAGGGGACTAAGAATGGAGCCCTGGGGAACTCCACAGGAGATCTTTTTCTCTTTCGATTGGAAAGGACCCAGTGAGACGGTTTGAGATCTGTCACTGAGGAAGGAACTGATCCAGGCAAGGGCCGAGTTTGTGACGCCGATGTCCATAAGTCTGTTGAGCAGAATGGAGTGGGAAATAGTATTGAATGCCGCCGTGAGGTCAAGAAGGATCAGTATGGCCTTCTTCCTCTGATCTTGTAGGTTTTTGATGGTATCGGTCAGCTCGATCAGGGCGGTCTCGGTAGAATGTCTGGACCGGAAACCGGATTGCTGGGGGTGAAGTAGGTTGTGGGCATCAAGGAAGGACTTGAGCTCTTTATGGACTAACTGTTCTGTTATTTTGCCCAGCGCAGGTAGCAGGGTGATGGGACGAAGGTTAGTTAAGTCAGAGGGGGGTTTGTTTGCCTTTTTCATAAGAGGTTTAACCACACCCCTTTTCCAAGCGAGAGGGACAGAGCCAGATTTGAGGGAGAGGTTGACTATTTCATTAATGATGGGGTTGATTTCATCAATGATGGTGTGGAGGATCTTGGGGGGACAAGGGTCAGAAGGGGAGCCCGATTTGCATGAAAGGATCGCTTCTCTGGTCTGAGTTAGGGTCACCGGGGTGAAAAGTTTGAGGCTGTTTGCGGTCGGGCGAGATTTGTCTAGCTCCGAGATTGAGTACACCGGAGGGGAAGAGGGGAAGTTTGTGTGGATAGAGCTGATTTTTTCCTCAAAGTAGTCGGAGATCTTATCACACAGTTCTTGGGACGGGGGGATCTCTGGTTGAAGAGCTTTTGGTTTGGTGAAAGATTTTACTATGGAGAAGAGGGTTTGTTGTTTTTGGCTGGCCTCTTTAATGGCGTTTACATAGTAGGTTCTTTTTGCTGATTTAATGGTTGAGAGATAATTTTTCCTCTGAAAAATGTAGTTGTTCCGATCGTCATTTTCGTAGGATCTACGCCATTTACGTTCTGCTTTCCTGCAGAGTAGGTGAGCGGCGGTAAGATCAGGCGTATACCAAGGGGCTTTAATTTTCGTTTTCTTAAGGGTGTTGTCTTTTTTATTAGGTGGACATCGTTTTGAGATTTCTTGAGAAAGCCAGTTGTTAAGAGAGACTGCATCTTTATCGATGTTACCAGAGGAAGGGGGGGCGTTAGTAGGGGAAAAGGGATGAGAAATAAAACTTTCCTGAACAGTTTTCCAATTGATGGAGTGAATGTGTTGGAGAGTTGGTTTTTTGCAGTTAGAAGGGGGGGCGTTGAGGATATGGAACAGGATCAGGCTGTGATCAGTCCAGATTTGGGGAATGGGAGGTAAGGTGGAGATAGCTGGGAAATTGGAACAGACACCATCCAGGGTGTGACCAAGGGAATGAGTGGGCAGTTTGACGCTTTGTTGCAGGTTGAAAATATCCAATGTCTGCTGCAGATTACTGGTGAAGGGGTCAACAGGTATTTCGAGATGCAGGTTAAAATCGCCCAAGAGGGTGAAATGTGGGTATCGGAGTAGGAAGTGTCCGAGTGCGTCATTAAGGGAGCCGAGAAATTTCGCGGCATTTCCAGGTGGGCGGTAGATCAGACCACCTGAGAAAGAGAGGGTCTGACTGAGTTTGATGGAGAAACCTAGTCCCTCTGCATCAGTGAGGTCGAGGCAGAAGGTGTGGCAGCTAAAGGAGTTCCTTAAGATGAATGCAACGCCTCCTCCTCTACCTTTCAGTCTATCCTGTCTGTGAAAGGAGTAACCTGGGGGGAGGGCGATGGCTATATCAGGGTTACTGTCTTCAGTGAGCCAGGTCTCGGTGATCATGAGACAGTCCAGGTCATGGTCGATAATGAGGTCGTGGATATCCTGACTGTGTTTGCACATCGACCTGGCGTTTATCAGACCTCCTGTAAAGTGAGGTCGTTTGAGGGATGTTGGCTGCTTGGTGGCGAAGTTGAGAATCCAACGACATTTGTTACAACTGGTGGAACCGAATACTTTAGAAAGATCAAGTTTGCAGGGGCAGTCAGATCTGCCTCGAAGTTTGAGAAGGTCATTGGGAGCATACCTGATGTTTAGAGGATGTTGGGCAGGGGTTCCTGCGCCTGGCGCGGTCTTGGCGCGGACGGGCGCAGACGGGCTTCCCTTAGGCGCGCCTTCGGCGCGCAAACAGCGCTCCCGCTGCGCTCGTCCGCTGCGCGTCCTATGCATACACATTTATGTTGGAAGGCGGGGGCGTGGCCTGAGAAAGGGGCGGAGTCTGCGCGCACGCCGGTGGCTATGGCGGCTGCAGGTGAAGAGCGATGAAGGGCGCGATGCAGCCCAAGTGATCAGCTGTGCGCGAGCGCTACGTTGTGCTTTAGTTTAAAAGCAGTTAGAAAGTGACACCACACAAAATACAATTTTTAAAAAGCAGCAGAGTACCTCCAGCTCCCGGTGTCAAGTTCCCAACTTCTTCACGGAGACAGAACGATGAGAGTTCCCAACGCCCACTCCCCAGAACCCACTGCAACTCAGGCAGCTGTTCCAGGAAGGGGGAAAGGGGAATTGGACAGAGAAGAGACACTCCGACTACTCCTGGACTTCCTCCGCCTGCCTGCCAAGTCTTCGTTTGGTTATTCTATTGGCTGGAATTGGAGTTCACCTAATGCACACAGGAGATAACACCTTGGTAACACTTAAACATAAATATATATTTCCGTTCACTGTAGGACTTGTTCTAAACCCTTTTCTTTACCCTACCAGGTTCTGACGGAGCCTTGCTTCTCTTCTTTCACTCAGTAGCCTCAGTTATATTGGGACTGAAGACTCCTAATACACACAAGGGAAAATATCTGGGGTTAACACATTGCCTTTCCCTCCCCGCATCAATGACTAATTTTACCTCACAATTCCCACCTGCTATATGCCAGTAGGCTATTGTAGAATATGACTTGGTGAGCAGTTAGTCAGTTGAAGGCAAATTGACTTTATCCCTGCAGATAGCTCAGTTCCTCATAAAGAGTAATGAAGGAGATGTTCACTGTTACAGGTTCTTTTGATGCGCGCAAAAGGGAACAAGGAAGGAAAAATAGGTAGGAGAGAACAGGAAAAGCGCTAGGACACTGGGGTTTAACTTTTCATTGTAGTCACAGTCAAATGACGAACGGGAATCCTGAGACCGGAACAGTCTTACTTGTGATGCTGGAAATGGTGTCCTCACCGAAGACTTCTCAGTATTCTTCTAAGCTGAAGGAACTCTGGAAGGGTCGAGGATGAAGAGCTGAAGTCCAACTACTGGATACAGCAGTATCTTACCACATAGAAGGTAACTCCGACACCCTTCCTGAGGTGGCACTATGGAAGCCAAAACGTCCGACTGACTGGACGTGACACTGCAGGATAACTCTAGAAGTCTGACATGAGAGACTTACTTCCCACGGCAGCGAACTTACGAGACTCTCTCAGAACAACCACTCGTCTCCTCATACAAATTGAAGTGCGCAGATTCGCGCGCCGACTCGCGACTCGGCACCTAAAGTCTCGCGATAACTTAGACTCCCATAGACCCAATGCCGCGTAAATGGAAAACCAAGCGGCCATCTTAAAACGTGCAACTCTTCTAGACATTCAACCACAGGTTGCACAAGGAAGGTTTTACAAAGATTCTAGGTCTCTTGTAGAGTCTTCTGCATGTCGCAGTGACCTGATTCCTGACAGTACCCCCTCTCAATGACCGATTCATCGGTCTTGGCTTGAAAGGGTGCTGTAAATGAAATCGTTTAATTAACAAGGGAGCATGAACATTCTGTACTGGCTCCCAAGATCTGTCTTCAGGGCCATAACCCTTCCAGTCAACCAAATAGAATAATTTCTGGTGTACTCTTTTTGAATCCAAAATTTCTTTTACCTCATACTCTGAGTGTCCCTCAATGTCTAGAGGAGGTGGTGGATCACCCAATCGAATGTGAGGGACCGTCTTCTTCAATAGGGATACATGGAAAACTGGATGAATACCTAAACTAGAAGGGAGTTTAAGTTTCACTGTTACTGGTCCTAGTACTTTCTCAACAGGATAGGGACCTACAAAACGGGGTTGAAATTTCCTATTTCCCTTCAGACGAAGGTTCCGGGAGGATAGCCAAGCTAAATCCCCTATGTGAAATATTGGTGCCTCTTTTCGATGTTTGTCTGCTTGTTTCTTGTAATTGTCTTTTGCTTTTATCAAGTTAGCTTCTGCTGATTTACGGACTGAGGATAGGTTCTCTAAAAGATCCCCTACAGCGGGTACCCCTAAATCCCCCTGAAAGCTAAAAGGATTTGGATGCAACCCAAAATTCAAAAAGAAGGGGGAGTACCCTGTGGAGACATTGGTAGCATTGTTGTGTGTGAATTCTGCCATCCACAAAACATCCGCCCATTCACCACCCCGATCCAGAAGAAACAAACGAATATATTGCTCTAATTCTTGGTTTACTCTTTCAGTCTGTCCATCTGTTTCAGGGTGGTAACTGGTCGAGAGTCGAATTTCTACTCCCAAACCCTGCAGAAATGCATTCCAAAAACGGGACACAAATTGGGGTCCTCGGTCCGAGATCAAAATCTTAGGAATCCCATGAATCTTTACTATATTCTCACTAAAGAGTCTAGCTACTTCCTGGGCTGAGGGAACCCCTTTTACCGGGACAAAATGGCTCATCTTGGTGAAGGCATCTACTACCACCAGTATGGTATCAAACCCTCGGCTCAGGGGCAGGTCAACAATTAAATCCAATGTGACTGTGTGCCATGGATGTGTAGGAGTGGGCAAGGGTTGTAACAGTCCCCGGGGACCCTGTCTACTGGATTTCCCCCGTGCACAAAGCTCACAAGATTCTACATAGCGTTTAATTTGGGAATTCATACTGGGCCACCAGAAGTAGCGTTGAATCAGGTCTTGGGTCTTAAATATGCCTTTATGTCCTGCTAGAGGTAGATCATGGCAGTCTCTCAATGCTCGTTCTTGGATTTCTTTGGTGGGTAAATATAGAGCTCCGTTATGATAAGGCAAGGAGTTGATAATGTCCCTGCCACTTTCCAATTGCGCCCATTCCTTCATCTCCTCCTCAGACATCAATTTTCTGACTTCTTCTTGATAATTGAGCACAGTCAAGGAACATACAAACTTAGAGGTTGGAATAATAGGTTGGGGGTCCACCGAATGTTCTGTGGTCTCGGTTTGTATCCTTGACAGAGCATCCGCTTTTCCATTCTTGCTCCCTGGGCGGTACGTGATTACAAAATCGAAGTCTGCAAAATATAGGGACCAACGTAACTGGCGAGGTGTTAAAGTCTTTGCGGATCTCAAAAATTGAAGATTCTTGTGGTCTGTGAACACCGTGATCGTATGCCTGGCTCCAAGCAGATAGTGTCTCCATTCTTCAAAGGCATCCTTCACCGCCAGTAACTCCTTCTCAGCAATCGTATAATTGACTTCTGCAGCATTTAACTTCCTAGACCGGAAGGCCACTGGATGTAATTGCCCCGTAGATTTGTGTCGCTGAGATAACACACCTCCAATTGCTTGATCAGATGCATCAGCTTCCACAAAGAAGGGTTCAGCTGGGTCCGCGTGAAGCAGGATCGGAGCCGAAGTGAAGCTCTTCTTTAAAAAAGCAAAGGCTTGCTCCGCTTCTTCTCCCCACTGAAATTTTACTCCCTTTTTGAGGAGTCTCGTAATGGGGATGATTTTCTGTGAAAATCCCAAGATAAATCGCCTGTAGAAGTTGGCAAACCCAAGGAACCGCTGAACCTCTTTTACATCTCTTGGAGAAGGCCAATCAATGACTGACTGAACTTTCTTCATATCCATAGTGATTCCCTCCGGAGACAAGATGAATCCCAGAAATTCCACAGACTGCACGCTGAAAGCACATTTCTCCAATTTAACAAAGAGCTGATGTTGACGAAGTCTTTCTAGGACTGATTTGACATGTTCAGTGTGCTCTTGCGGATCTTTGGAAAAGATTAAGATGTCGTCTAAATAAACCACAGCTATTTTGTCAATCAAATCTCCCATGATGTCGTTGATGAAATGCTGAAAGGCGGCTGGGGCGTTACACAGGCCAAATGGCATCACCTGGTATTCGAACAGCCCATATTTCGTTCGAAATGCCGTCTTCCACTCATGTCCTTCTTTCATTCGGATAAGGTGATAGGCACCTCGAAGATCAAGTTTGGTAAAAATCTGAGCCTCCTTAATCTGATCCAAAAGAACTGAAATCAAAGGAAGAGGATAGCGATTTTTGATTGTTACTCTGTTTATGGCTCGGTAGTCAATGCACGTTCTCAAAGATCCTTCTTTCTTAGGGATGAAAAATAATGGAGATGAGACCGGGGACTGAGATGGTCGAATAAATCCGTTGGCTAGATAGCGGTCTAAATATTCTTTAAGATAGGCATTTTCCGCTTCAGTCAAGGCATATATTCTACTGCAAGGCAGCACAGCACCTGGTTCCAAATCAATTGCGCAGTCATATGATCGATGCGGTGGCAGTCTTTCAGCTTCTCGCTCATTAAAGACTTCTTGAAATTCTCGGTACTCTTTCGGAATCTCTGTTGCTTCAACCACTCCAATAACTCCAGGACTGAATGACAACAAGGCGGCTTGAGAGGGTTCAATATTCTCTTCAATATTCTCAGGGGTCGCAGGGAAACAATGCTCCAAGCAGAATAAGGAATCCATCTCCACAGTCCGATTCTCCCAATCAATGGTAGGATTATGTATGGTTAACCAGGGGAGCCCCAAGATGATTTGGAATTGAGGGGCATCAATGAGATTGAATTGGATTAGTTCTCGATGTCCATTGGCTTGAATGAGTTCCACAACTTCAGTATGATGAGTGATGGGGCCGGAAGAGAGATTAGTCCCATCCACTGCCCGAACAGATTCTTTTTTGTCTTTTAATACTGCTTGTATTCCGATCCTCTTTGCGTACTTAATGTCACAAAAATTGCCTGTGGCACCTGAATCAATCATTATCGCCACTCCAGTAATTTCTTGTTCCCCAAACTTCAGGGTCATTTGCAATATTAAATGGGGCGCTTGCGTTTGAAGGGTATTCATAACTTGATGGAAGGTTGGAGTCTCGTGTTCCCCTTTCGCCATCTGAATGACTCCTTCTACAGATGGTTTTGCCCGTTTCCCGAAACTGGAGTCTTAGGTCTCTTCGGGCATTCCTTCACAAAGTGCCCCGAACCACCACAATACATACATAATTTCTTCGCTCTCCTTTGTTCCTTCTCTTCCTTGCTCAACGGACCACGTACCGAGCCAATCTGCATTGGTTCACTCTCAGCAGTCTTTTCTGAGTTCTTGCCACCCTCAGAACGTACTTTATCAAATCGAGGGTAGTTCCATCGAAAGTCTCTAAATTTCTTTTCGCCTTTTCTTTCGGAGCTGCGAAAATCAATTTCCAAAACCAGATCCACTAACTCAGAAAATTCAGTTGGTCGGTTCGGAATCTGGGCCAAAGTATCTTTAATCTCATCTTTCAAACCACGATAAAACAAGGCTGCTCTCTTCTCCTCCGGCCAATTAGTCTCTACTAACAATTTATTAAATTGCGTCAAATATGCAATTAAATCTTTATTGCCTTGTCGCAGCTCTAGCAGTTCGTTATCAGTTGCTTGAGAGATCTTGCGTCTGTCAAAAATCCGAAGGAATTCAGCCTTGAATTGATCAAAGTCATATAGCAGCGGATCATCTTGAGTAACTAAAGGCATCGCCCAATTAGCTGCATCTCCACTTAGATAAGAGAGAACGAATGCCACTCTAGACTGTGCATCTGGAAATAGGGTGGAGCGACACATGAAGTGTAGGGAGCATTGTGTGAAAAAGATTTGAGCTTTCTGGGGATCCCCACTAAACTTCTCTGGAGGGGCCAATGGGATAATGGGTGAAACAGAATGGAGAACCTGCGTGACAGTGCGTGTATTATGTTCAGGGACGGAACTCGTGGGAACTGTTTGAGAAGAACTAGATGCTCCCCCTGTAATCTCACTAACTCTTTGGGATAATATCATGGTCTCCTGACGAGAAGCCTGAATTTCTTGCCTCAAATTTTTATTTTCCTCACTGAGGGTCCCTAACTCTCGTTGAATCCCTATCAACATTTCTCCTACAGCCTTCAAGTTAAATCCCTCCGTCATTCTGTCTGGGTGAAAATACTTCGTGGGCACTTCAATCTGTCAAGTTCCCAACTTCTTCACGGAGACAGAACGATGAGAGTTCCCAACGCCCACTCCCCAGAACCCACTGCAACTCAGGCAGCTGTTCCAGGAAGGGGGAAAGGGGAATTGGACAGAGAAGAGACACTCCGACTACTCCTGGACTTCCTCCGCCTGCCTGCCAAGTCTTCGTTTGGTTATTCTATTGGCTGGAATTGGAGTTCACCTAATGCACACAGGAGATAACACCTTGGTAACACTTAAACATAAATATATATTTCCGTTCACTGTAGGACTTGTTCTAAACCCTTTTCTTTACCCTACCAGGTTCTGACGGAGCCTTGCTTCTCTTCTTTCACTCAGTAGCCTCAGTTATATTGGGACTGAAGACTCCTAATACACACAAGGGAAAATATCTGGGGTTAACACATTGCCTTTCCCTCCCCGCATCAATGACTAATTTTACCTCACAATTCCCACCTGCTATATGCCAGTAGGCTATTGTAGAATATGACTTGGTGAGCAGTTAGTCAGTTGAAGGCAAATTGACTTTATCCCTGCAGATAGCTCAGTTCCTCATAAAGAGTAATGAAGGAGATGTTCACTGTTACAGGTTCTTTTGATGCGCGCAAAAGGGAACAAGGAAGGAAAAATAGGTAGGAGAGAACAGGAAAAGCGCTAGGACACTGGGGTTTAACTTTTCATTGTAGTCACAGTCAAATGACGAACGGGAATCCTGAGACCGGAACAGTCTTACTTGTGATGCTGGAAATGGTGTCCTCACCGAAGACTTCTCAGTATTCTTCTAAGCTGAAGGAACTCTGGAAGGGTCGAGGATGAAGAGCTGAAGTCCAACTACTGGATACAGCAGTATCTTACCACATAGAAGGTAACTCCGACACCCTTCCTGAGGTGGCACTATGGAAGCCAAAACGTCCGACTGACTGGACGTGACACTGCAGGATAACTCTAGAAGTCTGACATGAGAGACTTACTTCCCACGGCAGCGAACTTACGAGACTCTCTCAGAACAACCACTCGTCTCCTCATACAAATTGAAGTGCGCAGATTCGCGCGCCGACTCGCGACTCGGCACCTAAAGTCTCGCGATAACTTAGACTCCCATAGACCCAATGCCGCGTAAATGGAAAACCAAGCGGCCATCTTAAAACGTGCAACTCTTCTAGACATTCAACCACAGGTTGCACAAGGAAGGTTTTACAAAGATTCTAGGTCTCTTGTAGAGTCTTCTGCATGTCGCAGTGACCTGATTCCTGACACCCGGCTTCCGCCTCAGGACTGGGACAAGTTTTACACGTTGCCGCTGTGGTCAGCGGTTTAAGTAGTCAAGATCAGGGGGCGTGGCCTGAGAAAGGGGCGGAGTCTGCGCGCACGCAGGTGGCTATGGCGGCTGCAGGTGAAGAGCGATGAAGGGCGCGATGCAGCCCAGGTGATCAGCTGTGCGCGAGCGCTACGTTGTGCTTTAGTTTAAAAGCAGTTAGAAAGTGACACCACACAAAATACAATTTTTAAAAAGCAGCAGAGTACCTCCAGCTCCCGGCTTCCGCCTCAGGACTGGGACAAGTTTTACACGTTGCCGCTGTGGTCAGCGGTTTAAGTAGTCAAGATCAGGGGGCGTGGCCTGAGAAAGGGGCGGAGTCTGCGCGCACGCAGGTGGCTATGGCGGCTGCAGGTGAAGAGCGATGAAGGGCGCGATGCAGCCCAAGTGATCAGCTGTGCGCGAGCGCTACGTTGTGCTTTAGTTTAAAAGCAGTTAGAAAGTGACACCACACAAAATACAATTTTTAAAAAGCAGCAGAGTACCTCCAGCTCCCGGCTTCCGCCTCAGGACTGGGACAAGTTTTACACGTTGCCGCTGTGGTCAGCGGTTTAAGTAGTCAAGATCAGGGGGCGTGGCCTGAGAAAGGGGCGGAGTCTGCGCGCACGCAGGTGGCTATGGCGGCTGCAGGTGAAGAGCGATGAAGGGCGCGATGCAGCCCAGGTGATCAGCTGTGCGCGAGCGCTACGTTGTGCTTTAGTTTAAAAGCAGTTAGAAAGTGACACCACACAAAATACAATTTTTAAAAAGCAGCAGAGTACCTCCAGCTCCCGGCTTCCGCCTCAGGACTGGGACAAGTTTTACACGTTGCCGCTGTGGTCAGCGGTTTAAGTAGTCAAGATCAGGGGGCGTGGCCTGAGAAAGGGGCGGAGTCTGCGCGCACGCAGGTGGCTATGGCGGCTGCAGGTGAAGAGCGATGAAGGGCGCGATGCAGCCCAAGTGATCAGCTGTGCGCGAGCGCTACGTTGTGCTTTAGTTTAAAAGCAGTTAGAAAGTGACACCACACAAAATACAATTTTTAAAAAACAGCAGAGTACCTCCAGCTCCCGGCTTCCGCCTCAGGACTGGGACAAGTTTTACACGTTGCCGCTGTGGTCAGCGGTTTAAGTAGTCAAGATCAGGGGGCGTGGCCTGAGAAAGGGGCGGAGTCTGCGCGCACGCAGGTGGCTATGGCGGCTGCAGGTGAAGAACGATGAAGGGCGCGATGCAGCCCAGGTGATCAGCTGTGCGCGAGCGCTACGTTGTGCTTTAGTTTAAAAGCAGTTATAAAGTCACACCACACAAAATACAATTTTTAAAAAGCAGCAGAGTACCTCCAGCTCCCGGATTCCGCCTCAGGACTGGGACAAGTTTTACACGTTGCCGCTGTGGTCAGCGGTTTAAGTAGTCAAGATCAGGGGGCGTGGCCTGAGAAAGGGGCGGAGTCTGCGCGCACGCAGGTGGCTATGGCGGCTGCAGGTGAAGAGCGATGAAGGGCGCGATGCAGCCCAAGTGATCAGCTGTGCGCGAGCGCTACGTTGTGCTTTAGTTTAAAAGCAGTTAGAAAGTGACACCACACAAAATACAATTTTTAAAAAGCAGCAGAGTACCTCCAGCTCCCGGCTTCCGCCTCAGGACTGGGACAAGTTTTACACGTTGCCGCTGTGGTCAGCGGTTTAAGTAGTCAAGATCAGGGGGCGTGGCCTGAGAAAGGGGCGGAGTCTGCGCGCACGCAGGTGGCTATGGCGGCTGCAGGTGAAGAGCGATGAAGGGCGCAATGCAGCCCAAGTGATCAGCTGTGCGCGAGCGCTACGTTGTGCTTTAGTTTAAAAGCAGTTAGAAAGTGACACCACACAAAATACAATTTTTAAAAAGCAGCAGAGTACCTCCAGCTCCCGGCTTCCGCCTCAGGACTGGGACATCAACAAGAGCACCAGCAAATCCACTGTCAGACACTACCATCAGCAAATCAGAGCTATCACGTGGTCCGTGATCACTAACACATAAAAAGCAGCACCAGCAGTGGCAAAGGAAATCTTTTTCATAGTCAAAGACTTCACCACTCTGGGAGCAAGCTTCACCAGTTTAACACCATCTCAGGACTTCTGCAACCAACAGTCCCTATTATTCAGATACAAGATCACCAGCATCTGTGACACCTTCAAGCCCCAACCAGATCCTTCCACCCTCGCAGCCCTCGTGCCCATCTCAGCAAACACCCAGAGAACCACCCTGACCACCTGGCCCACCATCACCACTCAAGAAACCACAACAACCATGCAGTCCATACACTCTAGAGCACCCCTCAGCCTCTGATCTCACCACCTCTTCATCAAAGGACTGAACCTCACCACTGTAGCTCTCACCCTGACCTTGAATGTCTTAATCATCACATCCACTTATCTGTATGCCTGGAAACACGCCACCTAGAGAAACTCTTGGAACCAGAAGATGCTAGCAGACTACCGACTATCACCCGTCCAATGTCACAGAAAAGGTGAAAAAAAAACACCCAGTCACCCACTCCAACAACAACCACCTTCTTGATACGACAATATCTGGATTCAGACACTACCACAGTAGAGAGACCATTCTCATTGCCATCACTGACAACATCCGCTTGATAATGGACAGAGGTGAAACCACAGCCCACCTCCTCCTGGACCCAATGTTAAACCTGGTAGCTGTAGGGTGGTCTTCTCCCAAACCTTTTGCCTTCTCCCCCCTTGTTTTGCTGAATTTGTTTTTGTTGGCCTAAGGATTCTGTGCACTTTGCCACTACTAACCAGCGCTAATGTGCTGGTAAAAACATGGTAAAATTGGCTTACAGCGGACTGGCTTAATTAATTTACTTATAAGTGCTTAGTAAAGTTGTATACATTTACCCAGGACCTGAAAATTAAATGCTACTAGTGGGCCTCCAGCACTTATTGTGCCACCTACTTAAGTACCCCATTAAAACCTGTCTCAGACCTGCCATTGCAGCTGGTGTGCAATTTTAAACTTACAATGTGACCTTGTAAAATAAACCCCTTCAAGGCCTAAAACTCCTCTTTAATACATATGTTGCACCTAGAGTAGGCACAAAATAGCCCATAGGTTACAGTGCATTATATTTAAAAAGGTGGACATATACTTTTAAGTTTTGCATGTCCTGGTAGTAAAAATCCCACAAATACGTTTTTCACTACTAAGAGGCATACTTTTCCCTGAAGATAACATTGGGATACCTTATTACATTTAATAAGTGATAACTATTGTTTGGGAACAGGTAGAAGTTTCATGTTTGGTGTCTAAGGAATTGTAATCTAAAATCCCATTTAATGGTAAATTTATGAAAATGCCACTTTTAGAAAGTTGGCATTTACTCGTCCTAACCATTTGGTGCCTTCAGCCTGTTGCCAGGGGAATAACTATATATTGTTAGGGTTGTTGGCTTTTGTGTATTCTTCCCAGACAGCCACACAATAAGGGGATTGGGTGTTGGCAGGGTGGGCCATCATGGCAGGATGGGGGTAGAGCTGTGCACAGCCCCACTTACCCTTCAAAGCAGTTGCCTCAGCACACACACAAGGACCTTCACACCTAGCCTTTTGTGGCCAATTGAAACCTATGCATGGAGGCAGGAAACTCCAGTACAATCTGTGGGGGGGTGGGGGGGCTCTAGAAGTTTGTTCCACTTAAAGTCTGGCATCAAGTATAAAATTAGGACCTCAGACCCAACTTCACTTCACTTCTGAGCCTGCTGAGGACTCTCAGTAGACTGCCTTGTTGCCTGTGGCCTGCTGTGTACTTCAGAGGACTGCCCTGCTGCACCAAGAGGACTGTGTTACTACCTGAAGCTTGCCCTGTGCCCTAGGAGGAATGCCCTGCTGCTTGAGACCTGCTTTTCTGCTTGAACCCAGGACTTCCAAAGTTACTCCATGGGAAGTTGGATGACCTCCTGATAAGAGCATCAGGGGCAGAAAGGGCTCCAGCCATCTTGCACATGCACCTGGACCCTGCCTAAGTGAGTGTTGACCTTCCAAGTGGTGTCTCTCCAGTCCTGGACAATTGAACCCCTGGAAGTGCTGCTAAAAGTGTGCAGATAGTCAATATCCAAAACCTGGGAATTTTTAGCCAAAAAGTGCCCTGAGGACACTGGGACCTACCTGTTCTCTGATCTGCCCAAAGTGCATCGCCGGCCAACCTGTCTTTGCTGTAGCTCCTGCTACGTTCTTCTCTACAGCAGTTCCATCTGTACAGCTGCTCCTCGTAGAAAGGGTATCTGGCCTCGTGGAGCGCCTGTCAGCTACAGTCTGCAGCTTTGTCCTGCTGGAATTCTTTTTTTAAACTTCAAATAAAGAGACTAAGCACCTAATTAGGAGTTCGGTGATCCATGGGACCGCCAAAATCGAGGTGACTGTCTCTGGACCGCCAGACTGGCTGTCTACCTGCCGTATTGCAACTATGGCTGTGGGACCACCACAGAACTGCCGCAACTTCAGAGGATCCCTGATCCCGCAGCAGTGGCACAGAGGTGTGAGGCTGTGATATTCTGGTGGTGTCGCTTTGTACTACAAGCATATTACAAGTTTCCTCACTGCGACCCTTTTTGTGGAAGGGAGCCCACCATGAAAAGGGTGGTAGTGAGGAACTTAGGGCCCCCTGTTGCCTCTGTACATCGGGTTGTATGCAGGGGGCACATGTTGTACCCCTAGGTATTTTTGCACCCCCTGTTTCTGGACAGACAGAAATGCACAACATTGTGCATTTCTGTCCCTGCAGCAACGGACTGTGGTTCTCCTATGGTCGTGCCTTTCTAAGGCTCTCCTTTGAGTGGGACTGCCCCCGCAGGACCGCCCGCCAGGATTACAACTCGTAATGCAGCAGGCAGACTGAATACGGGTTTGGCGGTCTTCGAGCGGGGCACTAAAGTGGCGGCCGCTCCAAGACCGCCAAACTCATAATCAGGCCCTTAGTCTGACCAAAGAAATCTTCACTGTGACTTCATCTATCGGCTTCCTGTCAGCTGCCATGCCCCAATGAACTTTACTATCTCCATACATTTTTTCTCAAAATTTCTTCTAAGTCTGAAGGTATGCGGACACCTAGCCCGATCCACTTCATGTATCTGAACCATGCTCCATCGCTGTCAGCCACAACGTTTGACTTTGTTCCTGGCCTCACGTGACTACATGTCAAAGGATAGCACTTTGATCATTTAGGCACTATTTTGTATGTTACACTTTAAAGATTCCCTGCCTCAGTGAGTACTGATATTCCAAGAGAACCTTTTTACTGATTGGATGGTTCTAGTTTTGGTGTCAATAAATGTATTAAATGTAACTTTCTTTTTATTTTTTATTGACTTTCTCGCTCTAAGTGCGCTGGGTATGCCCAGACGTGGGTCCCGGGCTCACTGTGCCACTGGATTCAAGCTATCCTGGCTGATGAGTGGTAAAACCCCAAAACCGGTCCTAGGATGCTTGTTTCTGGTCCAGGGAGGACCTGGCTTGGCAGTTCGGGCTGGACTGTTCCCATGAGGCACAGGGTCAAGACTGATTGCATATGGCCAGGTCTAAACTGGGGTGGCATAGTGAGCAAAAGAATGATGGATTTAACCCAGCTCTCTTGACTGGGAGTGAATGTTTTGATTTGTTCTGCATTCCATCCATCCATTGTGTGTCTTTTGCTACAAAAACAAGACAACATTGTGGAACCTGACATAACACACCAGTTATGTAAGTCTCAGCTGACAGATTCCCTGCTTACAGGTGCAGGGAAGACTGTCCTTCAGTTTGCAGTGTTTGGCATTGTTAAATAAACGTCTGTGATGATGCAGTACTTTGCATTCCACTTAGGTCAAGTTACAACTTCCAATAGGATTTTGTTGTAAAACGCTGGAGGCAAAACGTTTCTTCAAGTATGTTTTTTTCCTTAGGCTACAGCAGTGGTCTTCAAAGTTTTAATGCCCCCCACCCCCAGTGGAAAAAAATCATCAGGCCCCTCTCAGAATTTTTCATCATTATTCTATGAAATTGTATCTACTAAATGTATCCACCGTGTGTGGCTGGGGGTTTGAAGAATATTTGGAGTCCCTTCCTGTTTGACACATACTCCCAGATAGGATATAAATGACAAAAGATATTAGTGATGGCCCATTACAGAGCATAATGCTTCATTTGGCCAGAGCCTAGAGCCCCACCTGGGAACACCTGAGGCCCCCCTAGTGGGGCCCGCCCCCCTGTTTGAAGAACCCTGGGCTACAGGTTTGTGTAGACACGCAGCTAACGCTACCTCCACCAGCGACAGCTCAAGACTGACAGTAGTAATTCAAATGACAACATTCACAGAATACTACGCATTCCATGGGCACACCCAGTAACAGGAGAATGCTGTTCACTCTATATTCTGCCAGAGCAGTAGAATATAAGGTTGCATGTACAAAACATGTATCCCACACTTTACTACACTACTAAACATTAGCATTGAGAGATATTCAGCACGGTGAGGGAAGTTGTATTTGTGCCTGCGCTCCACTATCAATGCACACTTGTTTAAGCGAAACTGCAACTTTATTATAACTGAAATACTTTTTAAATGACAAATAAGCTGGTTGTGGCAGTTTCATTCTTTTCATCTGTCCATTGAAGCCAAATAAAACAAATATCATAGAAGTAAGTGGACATTGGTGTATGCCAAACTACGCAACTTCCAGTAGTAAACCTCTACAAGCACTACCTTTTCATGCAATTTAATTAAATCATGTCCTAAGGTTCATAAGATATGTCAATTATGCAGCTACGCAATTATGTACTATCTTGTATGTATAATGTTTTGAAAGTTGCACAGGGTTGTGCTTTATGACTTGATACTGGAGTTTTTGAGTACTTCACAATCTCCTATGAAGGGGAGATATGTCTGCTGAGCACTTATGTAATAAGTCCAAAATCGTCCAAAATTGATCCAACAGCTTTATAGAAGGTTATCTGGTCCTGGTAATGCAGGTGTTACCTCTTTTTTCAGTCCCCCTAAAGAGCCACAACTGGAGAGACCGAGGACAGAGGCAAGTACAAATTAACACCAGAAGCAAACCAGTGTTGGAATAGTCAATAGGCCTGGCTTTAATGTGCTAACAAAGGCAAACAACAGTTATACCATAATTTGTTTACTGCTGTGTTTGCATGCATTAGCATAGCGGTTCTTAACCTTTTGACGTGTGGATCCCACTGAATCATTATTGGAAGCTGGGGACCCCCACTGAGTCATTATTGGAAGCCGGGGACCCCCACTGAGTCATTATTGGAAGCTGGAGACTCCCACTGAGTCATTATTGGAAGCCGGGACCCCCACTGAGTCATTGGAACCTGGGGACCCCCACTGAATCATTATTGGAAGCTGGGGACCCCCATTGAATCCTTATTGGAGGCCGAGACCCACACTGATTCTTTATTGGAAGCTGGGGACCCCCACTGAATCATTATTGGAAGCTGGGGACCCCCACTGAGTCATTATTGGAAGCTGGGGACCCCCATTGAATCTTTATTGGAGGTCGTGACCCACACTGAGTCATTATTGGAAGCTGTGGACCCCCACTGAGTCATTATTGGAAGCTGGGGACCCCCACTGAGTCATTGGAACCTGGGGACCCCCACTGAGTCATTATTGGAAGCTGGGGACCCCCACTGAGTCATTATTGGAAGACGGAGACCCCTGGCGTAGGCAATTTCTGTGATTTTAACCTCAAAACAAAAATTAAAAATGCAAAAACAAGTATACTCCAAACAAATGCTCAAATATTGAAATATCGTATTTAATCCACAAGCAAATATAGAAAATGTTTTCCCTTTTTCAATACTGCCATTTTATTTGTATATACTTTGTTAATTTTAATATTATTTAATTTTGTAAAACAGTGGCGGACACCTTCAGTAGGCCTCATGGACCCCAGGGGTCCTCGGACTACAGGTTAACAAATGAAACCCCAGCAGGTGGCTTTGCCAGCGGTTGCCTCCAATGCAATCCACCACTAGAGGTCCCTCTTGAGTCAGGCACATGGCTCGAAGATTCTTTCAAAAAGATTCAGTGTTTCAGCCTTTAACAAGAAGTTACCAAAAAAACAGTAATGTAAAGGGGAGCCGCGGACAACAGCAAAGGGACAAGGGGGCCGTGGGTCAGACAAGTTTGGGAACCACTGGTCGTGGGACTCCGTGAGAGGTGAGGGAGAGCTAGCAGTGTCTAGGGGCCCTGAGAGCCGCTGGACAACTGGGAGTGACCAGTGGCAAAACACTAAATGAAACCTCTCCCGCTTGCCCCTCCCACCCCCTGCTTGTAGTAGAATGTAGTGAGGAGCCCATATTCATAAGCCAGGGGCTGAATTGAGGTCTGATGGGGGCGGGGCTGCACAGGATTGTGTTAAGAATCCCCTTTGAGTGACCTCACCTACGTCAAACCTATTGACCTGGGAAAATTAGAGGTTTGGACCATGTTACGTCATTCAGAGTGGTCACCTGAGCTAACTCGCCCGCTGGCCCCTTGTTGAGTTTCAGATGAGAGACAGGAGTTGTTTCTTGACAGCCGGTGCCCCCAGGCCACGGGGGAGGTTTGCACAACAAGTGTTAAGGCGAACAAGCTGAACCTGTCGGGTTCCCTGGAGGGCATTCGGGGGTCAGGAAGGTCCCCTCGTGCTCCGGTGGCGCTGCCTGTCTGTCTGTCCGACTCAGGCGGATTAGGAAAGACAGAGGTTTCGTCGTTAGCATCGGGCTCATTCCAGGAGTTGAGTTGTAGCCTACGTGACAGAGAAGGTGTGGCGGGCGAAGGGAGGGGGCTTCGAGGGGCAAAGATTATTTCATGCAAGGAATGTTTTGTGAGGTTTTACACTTGTCCCTCTGTCTAGGCTGCTGACTGCCCTTTCCCCTGTACAACGCCTTGCTGTGTATTGTGCAACCCGCCTCACTGCATTACAAGGTAACGTTCACTCTAATGAAAAGCCGCCAAAATGCAAAATGTATGCGAAAGTTTCCTCTGGAGTTTGCCTTTGACAAACAGCCTCTGTGAGCGATGGTGAATGTAAGAGGAATGTGAGAACAAGCATGTGCAATGCAATCGGTCTCGCCTTTGGGGGCCTAAGTATTTGGCCATGCAGCAAACTGTCGCACTTTTCAGTTGAAGTGTTAGGCTGCAACCCCTGCTAGAGTGCTCTACTGTCTGTGAGACACTTCTCGATAAGCGACTCATGCTGGACCTGCAGACACTGGAGAGCGCTAAAAAAATGCAACTGCGTCACTTACGTTCATTAAGAGAAGAGGAGTTTCTACAATACTCGAGAAGCAGAAAAGAAATATCTCACTCAAACCGAAAAGGTGTCAATGAATACCTGGCGCAGACTAATTAACTATAAATGTCTTCATCAAATTGATCACCCCTAAGTCCACCTGAATGCGGGCTGTGGGAGATGACCTCAATCGCAGGTGCTGCCATCCTCTTGACGCGATTTCATGCACCATGCCTGGGGCTGCCTCGAGCCAGAAAGCACTTATGCTGTTGGGCGGGGGCTATTGGTAACGTACCCAGGGTGGCTGCAGTAACTTTCTACACAATGCCCAATACTCACGCTTTTGGTCTATGTGGCAGAAACACCAGTGAAGGTAAGAGGGTTTGGGGGTATTGCTCTGTGCTGGACAAAGAGGCGGATGGTAATACATTGGGGGCTACAAGGCACCTGACAGAATGAGGGGTCTCATTGTGTTTAATTATGCAGTAGAAGTATAGGGGGGGTTGCTGCTACTCTCCCCCACCCAAAGCATCACTGGGGGCACATGAGTGCTGCACGTGCTGCTGCAAACACGCCCCTGGGATGTGCGAAGGCTGCAGGGGGCACTGTCACTGTCACCTGTGAATTAAAAAGAAATTGTTGGAGGACACTTCCGTAGCGCCTTTGTTATGTCTTTCTGTGTACTTGCCAAATGTAATAGAAGGTAAACAAACATGACCACATGTTCACAATCCCTTCTCGCTACTGTGTCACAATCAATGCCTAACGATGGGCCATATTATCAAGGAACGGCGATAACATTATCACCACTTTAGCGGCAGAAAACTGCTGCTAAAGCGGTAATAATGGGCTTGCTAATATGCCCTTGTGAATTCCCATAGGTGCCCAGGTTCTGGTGTCCACATGGGCTTCTGTTGGAATTCTCTGCGGCATATTATCAAGCCCATTAACGCCGCTGTAGCGGCAGTTTCCTGCCGCCTAAGCGGCGATAATGTTATCGCTGTTCCTTGATAATATGGCCCCCAGTTTGTCATTTTATTTCTCCGCACGGGTAAAGACAGAGCTAAAAAAAGCGTTTCTGCTTTTGCGGCTTCCCTTCCTTCGCCAGCTCAGGAACGCTGCGCGGGGTTGGAAGTGTCAGTACCCTGAGCTCCGACCGGTACAGTGCCGTTTGGAATGCTGTCCGAAGACCAACATACGTGGCTGCCACAGACACCCGAAAACCCTTTCTACCTAGGGGCAGTGCCAAGATTTCAGATATCAACACTTGCAAAGAAATGCTGGCTGCCCGTTTACCTGAGCCCTACTTCGCCCTGCATGCACCCCGTTTAACATATGAATCTTCGACCCCCCTCTCTCCCTATTCACCCAACTGCTTTTGTCTTTCCCCTCGAGTCTCTGCCATTTCCCATGGTTTGCCTGCCTCGCCTCGTCACCCAGCCCATCATCTTTGCTCTGGCTCTCTTATGTGGCCCTACGACCAGAGCCGCCGACTTAGGAACTGCGGAACCAGCTTCGAATATCGGCGTCAGCAAAACATCCCGTCATTGTAGACTGATGATTTAGTCTCCTCGTGCCTAAAAAACATAAATATGGCTTCGTATAAAGTAATCGGTGCTGACGTAAAGCACTCCAGTACAAGCAGGTCGAGTTCGCGCTGTATAAAACTGCCAGCTTCACACTTGATCTCAGGTGGATTCTATGCGGATCACTGCTGCTTGTCAGGTCACAGATGCTGAGGCTATGTACTGGCCTTTGAGGTGCTCGAGTGCAGCTTTCCCACAGAACCACAGTGAGACTAGTGATCTTGGGCCAACCTACTGAATATTTGTACTGGTGCAAAAAATAACAGAGCAAATGCATTTCATCATTTTTGCGTCCTATGTAAAATCATATTTACACTACGTTTAACACATCAGTGGATGGCTTTCATATCCGCACACAGAAAATAAACAAAATGCATTTCTTAACTTCTTGAATTGTGGAAGACTGGACTCCTTTTGCAGTAAAATCAGTAGCAACAAGCATTAAAAATGCAATAGGTCCAGCCTTTCAGTAAGTTAAAGCCATTTGCTTTGCAATACAATACCATTAGCGAAGCAAATGGCTTTAACTTAATCAAAGGTGAGACCTATTGCATTTTCAATGCTTGTTTTACCTCACCTACTGTAACAACACCTAATGGTAAAACACTAACTGGCAAAATGGTTCATGGCAGGAAAAAAAGGCCCATCAATATGAACAATAACAAAAGCCTAAATAGGTCGATAGTAAAATTCCAGTTTTTCAAAACTTGAGCACCACATCTGGAATACCCTACCTTCCGACACTTTTCCCTAAAATTTAGGAAACTTCAGAAGACCTGGCTTTACAATTAATTGTAGTATTGCTTCTCCAGAAAACCATCAACATCTCCTTCGAGACAGCGACCTTCCCGGAGAGCTGGAAGCACGCAGAGATCAACGCCTTATTCAAGAAACCCAAGGCGGACCCCAAGGACCTCAAGAACTTCTGACCCATCTCTCTGCTCCCGTTCCCGGCGAAGATCATCGAAAAGGCCGTCAACAAACAACTGAGCAGCTTCCTCGAGGAGAACAGCATCCTGGACCCGTCCCAGTCCGGGTTCCGCAGCAACCACAGCACCAAAACTGCCCTCATCGCCGCCACCGATGACATCGGGTCGTCGCCGACTGGATGAGGAACAGCCGACTGAAGCTGAACTAGGACAAGACGGAGATCCTCATCCTCGGATCCACCCCCTCGGCCTGGGATGACTCCTGGTGGCCGACTGCACTAGGAACACCCCCAACACCCACCGACCACGCACGTGACCTGGGGGTAATCCTCGACTCTACCCTCTCCATGATGAAGCAGGTCAACGCCATCTCCTCCTCCTGCTTCAACACCCTCCGCATGCTACGCAGGATCTTCAAGTGGCTCCCCACTGAAACAAGAAGGACGGTCACCCAGTCCCTCATCAGCAGTAGACTGGACTACAGAAACGCACTCTACGCAGGAGCCCCGGCCAAACTCCTGAAACTGCTTCAACGCATCCATAACGCCTCCATACGCCTGATCCTCGACATCCCTCGCCGCAGCCACATCACACCCCACCTGAGAGACCTACACTGGCTCCCTGTCAACAAGAGGATAACCTTCAAACTCCTCACCCACGCACACAAGGCACTCCACAACACCGGACCAACGTACCTCAACAGCCGACTCAGCCTCTAAACCCCCACCCACCAGCTCCGCTCTGCAGACCGTGCCCACGCCAAACTCCCCCGCATCCGAAGAGTGGCCGTTGGCGGCAGATCATTCTCCCACCTCGCCGCCTAGACATGGAACACCCTCCCCATTTGCCTGCAGCAGACCGAAGACCTTCTGACCTTTAGAAGACTTCTCAAGACCTGGCTCTTTGAACAGTAGCAGCTTCCCCCCTCACCCCCCTAGCACCTTGAGAACCTCACGGGTATGTAGTGCGCTTTACAAATGCCATGATTGATTGATTGATTCTGTAGCTCTAGTGCCGAGAGGCCTTTCGTATGATGTGTGCTTTACAGAATCTGGTAACATAACATTGGCAGATCTGGTGTCACCTACAGTTCATGCGCCACTGAAAAACCACTAGACATTCACATCTCTAAAATGTAATCTAATTAATGTTAGTTTACATAGAACTACAACAGGCCCAAACACAACCCCACCCTTGCCAAAGATATATTATCACTTTCGAAGGGGATAATGGATTGGTCTAATCAGAAGTGGCAAGGTTGTCCACTTGAAACCCCTCTAAACTGATGTGAACGCCTAAGACTTAGTCATTCAACCTGCCAAGTGACAAATAAGTAAATTATTATCTGGCAAGCGAAAAATATGTTTACCAATAACTTAATGTATACTCTTTTGGAGAAGTTATGAACTCCCATTGCTGCCACGGAAAGCTTGTTATGTGAGCCTATCCTGGCTTTATTTTCCGCAGCATGCTGCATTCTGGTACATGTAGACTTACTTTATTCCTTGCAAAAATTGGCTCTAAAATCTGAGAATACAAAGTGCTTTTTGCTAAAAATATCCCACATGACGTGAGTCCACACTACCTGTGAAAAAAACGATATAAAACTTAACTGTGCCTACAATATGTTGTTCGAGATTAGCAATCAAACAGCAGAACGATATTCCCATTTATGGCACGTGTGGTAACCGTCATTCAGCCTGCCCACCATGTGTGACACCGAGCCTTCCCTTGTCCAAAGCCATAGACATCTGGAAGTGGCAAAACGCATCTGTTGATTGCCACAGCTTGCCCACCTCCTCAATCTCTACAAAGTAAACTGTGCCAGTGTGAGCCACAAATGTTCAAAGATTAAAAGGCCCTCAGTGGAAGGTGCTTTATTTGTGGCAGGTGGTGGTAGTCTGCAGGACGAGGGGTCAGTAGTGGCTGGAGTCGTCCTTCCAGCAGCCCCTGGCTGTGTGCTGAGGAGGGCAAGGCACCCTTCTGGGGGTCAGTGACCTCATGAAAGCATTCCCAGGGTGGCTGGTGTCCTTCAGTCCCATGAACTCGATGCCCCTCTACGTGGCACAGGAAGATGCAGAGAGGTTGGGAGGAGAAAGGGCAGAGGGGCTATAGAGGACAGCCTGGTGAGGGGAACATGTGGAAGAGACGGGGGTGAGAAATGACAAAGGAGAGGGAGGAAAGAAATGTCAAAGGCTCAGAGGTAATTGACACTCCTGAGGCGGAAGCCGGGAGAGAATGCTCGTGTTTTAAAATTGTTTGTTCTTGATCTTACCTGATTGCTCTCTTTTGCTTGGCACTTCCCCACCAACAACAGCACCTTGAATACTCCCGCGCAGCGGACGTAAGCGCTGCCCCGGGTCGGCAAATCCTTCGCCGCCATCAACTCTCAGGCCACGCCCACTGACGTGAGGCCACGCCCCTTTTCTAAAACCATCTTATAAAAGCCGGGCTGATTACTAGCTCGCGCTCAGAGGTAATTGACACTCCTGAGGCGAAAGGCGGGAGAGAATGCTCGTGTTTTAAAATTGTTTGTTCCTGATCTCACTGATCTTAAATGTAAATGTAAATGTGCAGATATTTATATAGCGCAAATCACCAACCAGTCTCTAAGCGCTTGCTTAGGGAACCCGTCCTGGTATTCCCCTGTGAGATAACCCAGCAGGGCATCCACAAGGTGAAAGCCAGGCATCCCGCCACGAGGGGCCATTGTGGAGATTAAGCAAGCTATTGCCCAGAGTCGCAGAGTGTGAACCCATGAATCGAGTATGCACTGGAGCGAGAATTATCGAGTCCATGGACAATTTATGGACTCAAGACCCAGCCGAGCCGGGAATTGAACCCTGGTCCCGGGCTGACCTCTGTTTCCAGGTCTGCCTACTCTAACCAGTGAGCCACACTTCTCCAACTTCTTACCTGATTGCTCTCTTTTGCTTGGCACTTCCCCACCAACAACAGCACCTTGAATACTCCCGCGCAGCGGACGTAAGCGCTGCCCCGGGTCGGGAAATCCTTCGCGCCATCAACCCTCAGGCCACGCCCACTGACGTGAGGCCACGCCCCTTTTCTAAAACCATCTTATAAAAGCCGGGCTGATTACTAGCTCGCGTTCAGAGGTAATTGACACTCCTGAGGCGGAAGCCGGGAGAGAATGCTCGTGTTTTAAAATTGTTTGTTCTTGATCTCACTGATCTTACCTGATTGCTCTCTTTTGCTTGGCACTTCCCCACCAACAACAGCACCTTGAATAATCCCGCGCATCGGACGTAAGCGCTGCCCCGGGTCAGGAAATCCTTTGCCGCCATCAACCCTCAGGCCACGCCCACTGATGTGAGGCCACGCCCCCCCTGGCCTATAAATATGTGTATATTTCGGACGCGCAGCGGACGAGCGCAGCGGGTGCGCCGGCAGCGTGCCGGAGGAGCGCCTAAGGCAAGCCCGTCTGCGCCCGTCCGCGACCGGACGGGGCCAGGGGCACAGCTCCATGCCCATTTTATTTCCTATCTCCCTGAAACACTGTGTGCCCACCAAGGCCCTTGGGACTTGAATCAAGCAGTGAAGGATCATATTACAGAGGCCGGGATCCTAAGCGTCCATCCCCTACCCTCTTTACCATCCAACCTGCCTTCAACAACTCGACTCCCGATCTGCACCAGTTCCACCTCTGCCCAAGTAAGTGACTTACCGATTATCTCCGCTCTCCTACTCAACACTCGGTAGGCAGTAAAACACCACCTTGACCTGTTCATTCTCCTAGACACTCAGAAACCTAACTTACTGTTCCTCACGGAAACCTGGTTTCACCAGGACTCCCTTCCCAACTTGCTTGCGGCTCTGCCCTCCTCCTACTATGCCCTTCGGGCAGATCGACCCCCTGGCAAAACAGGGGGGGGGGAGTGGCTCTGATCATTCACTCAGATTTACACTTCCAACTACTACCTCACACCCCTATTCCAGAAGTGGACTACTTAGTTGCACGCTCGAACTCCTTCCAGATCCCTATCACATGTGTTCTGATGTATCGGCCCCCCAATAATATGCGGCACTTCCTTCCAGCCTTCCAGGACCTGCTAGCCACATTAGCCGTGAACAACTCGGCAGTCCTGGTACTGGGGGACTTCAATTTTTGGCCATCGGACCTAGCAGAAGATGCCCCCTCCAGAGATTTCAAGGAATCACTTCAAAACCTGAATTTTATATCCCATATTCACACTCACACCCATGTTCAGGGCCACATATTAGATCAAGTTTGGTCCCTTAACATCCCTATCCTTGAGCCTACTGTTACCCCTTGCTTGTGGTCAGACCACCACTTGATCTCCTTCTCCCTGGACTCAAGTTCGACCACAAAACCCCCCTGCCCAAAAACACATGGGCTCGTAACTGGAGCAAAGTTGACATCCCATTGCTGTGTTCTTCTTTACTATCCTCCAGTCTAGCTATAGAGGAACAAGCCCCCCCCTTCAGGCAGCAATACTAAATAATTGGCTGTCCAACGCCTGCGATCAGGTGGCACCCCGTAAGACGCATTAGGATAAGACGCGCCCATGACGTCAACAAATGGTTCACCCCAGAACTTAAGGAGAAAAAACTGGCCGCCCGCCGCGCAGAACGTGCGTGGAGACGCACTTACTGCACAGCCTCCAAATCACTATACTCCTCCACCCAGGCAGAGTATAAGAAAGCCATCCTTGATGCCAAAACCTGCTACTTTTCTAACAAGATCCTCCGGGCAGAGAACCAACCCGGACAGGACTTCATCCAAGCCGGTACCTTCTCAGCACTTGTGTGACTCGCCGAACAACTTCTTTATCAATAAAATTGCAGACATTAAGGCCAATATACCTTCACCCAACCAAGCTTTCCTAAACCCAGACCCACAACCCAACGCCTGCCACCTCGACTTCATAGTCCCACTAGCTAAAGAAACCTTCCTCTCCTTGCTCCCCGGCGTCAAGTCGGGATCCCCCGCTGACATCTGCCCGGCCTACATCTTGCGCGATATCTTCCTCACTTGACCATCTCCCCCCCTCACCTTTCTTAATGAGACCCTCAAATCAGGCACTGTCCCTTCATGTCATAAATCAGCCACCATCATTCCTATCTTGAAAAAACCAGGTGCTGACCCCACAGCGCTAGTAAACTATCGGCCCATTTCCCTCCTCCCCTACCTGGCTAAAGTCCTCGAATGCCACGTAACCAAAGTCCTTAGCTCTTTTATAGAGGACACCGGCTATCTTTCACCATGCCAAGCAGGGTTCCGCCCTCTCCATTCCACCGAAAAAGTGGTGCTCTCTGTCATTGACACACTCAGAGCGGGGCAAGATGCTAATCTCCCTCAGGCATTGGTTCTCCTTGATTTGTCGGCCGCCTTCGACACGGTCGATCCCACCATCCTCCTTTCCCGTGTCGAGGCGGCAGGCATTGGAGGTTCTGCCCTTGCCTGGATCAGCTCGTTCCTGAGCGACCGCTCACAGGCAGTCCACCTGGCAAATTTTTCCTCCAAGGCCCGCAAAGTGCTATGTGGCGTCCCTCAGGGCTCCTCTCTTTCCCCCCTTCTTTTTAATTTGTACGTCTGCCCGCTCATTTGTGCTCTGCAGAGGATGGAGGTCACTGTGTTTAACTACGCCGATGACCTCCAACTCATTTTTAACTTCTCTAACTCCCCCGATTCTATTTATAATTTCCAGTCGGTGATGGTCTTTATCAGGGATTGGATGTGCTTTAACCACCTCAAGCTCAACCCTGATAAGACCGAGCTTCTTCTCACTGGCAGCAAACTCAACCCTTGGTCCCCCTTATTCTGGCACCCCTCCTTTGGTCCCCCCCCTTCTCCCTCTCCCGCTGTTAAGACATTGGGAATCACCCTCAACCAACAACTGACCCTACACTCTCAGATCAGCACAGTGGTCTCTTCCTGTTTTTTTACTTTGCGCACCATTCGCAAGATCTCACGTTTTTTTTCCTTTTCAGCCCGTAAATTGATCTTGATGGCTATGGTCCTTTCCCGGCTGGATTATGGGAATGCCCTATACAACTGCGCCCCATCTTACGCCATCCGGAGGCTCCAATTGGTGCAAAACCAAGCTGCTCGCCTGGCCTATGGTTTACCCAAGTCTCACCATAACACTCCCCTTCTCAGATCCCTCCATTGGCTCCCAATTAGAGAAAGGCCCTATTTAAGATGGGTTGCATCACGTTCCAGGCTCTTGCGGGAACAGCCCCATCTTTTATCATGTCAAAAATCGTCCCTTACATCCCCAGTTGACAACTCCGATCCTCCTCTCTGTCCCTACTGGTGGTGCCCAGATTCAAGAAGAGCAGAATGGGAGGCTCAATGTTCTCCGTTCTTGCTCCACAATTTTGGAATTCTCTACCTTTCCAAATGAGATCAACCCTCTCGTACCTGGAGTTCCGGAGCACCCTGAAAACCAATCTGTTTGCACAGGTTTTTAAAATCTAAGCCGGGGCACAGACCTCTCACAAGATGTCTATATTCAACTATGGGCCACTCCGCCCCCTACAACCACCCACCCCTTCCCCACCGGAGTCAAGAGGCCATACCTGCGGTTCTATGAGCAGTATCTTTACGAGAGCCGAGTCCCGGCATATTACAAAGTATAGGTATTTTATGTGCAGAGACTCCGCAGTCCTAAAGTAAATCCCTTTTGAATAACAAACAATCATAAACTTATACAAAAGTGTAGGTTTACGTTTGAGAACCAGGCCTTCAGTGTGTGATCCTGGGCAAACCATCTACTGCTCCCCTTTCGTCTAACAGTGGAACTATGCAAAACTGCAGCACTTTTTGTAATAGTATTACTTCATTATTTTGACAATTTTAAACTTAGTAACACTGTCTGAGCATTGGCTGAACCTCGTTAATACCAATTTAACACCAAAACATAGCAAAAAACAACAGAAAGGTGACCAGTCCAGCTTTGCAAAGAGCCTTCCACTGTGTGGAGAAATGTGTTGCTGCATTTTTAGTAACGTTTGAACTGTTTGAACTGTTTGAGCTAGAAACAAATCTTTTTTTGTTAACATCAATGATGGATTAAGAGGCAAATGTGGCAAATCTTAAATTATGCAAAAATTGCCAAACAATCACATAATTCCAGTAGACCTACCTATACTAGTTAAAACAGTGTTCATCCTTACCAATATGGCTGGCACAATCAGTTCTTGTGTTAGCCTACGAAGGTGGGGTGAATCCTTTTTTTTCCTATTACGCGCCGCTTCACGGACACCGCGCTCGGATTATTTATATATTTCTTAACTTTAACCCTGAGCGCGGCGCCCGCTTCAAGGACACCGCGCTCAGTGTTAAAGTTAAGAAATATATAAAGAAACCCAGCGCGGTTTCCGTGGAGCGGCGCCGCGCTCAGCTTTAAACATAAGCATTTGCAATGCAATCAGACCTATTGCATTGCAAATGCTTGTTTAAATGTTCCCCTAACACGCTCACAATGACTTCTTTACAACTTAAATGGTACACAGTAGCGAGCTGCATCAGGCTGTCTCCTCCATGGACTGTTTTGGTGTGCCTATCCTCAGTTTACTTTAAATAACTAACGCACAGTGCATTGACAATTTACATACTTCCATGCCACAAAAATGCTCTTATGTGTGTACTACGCTAACTGTAGGTGCTAGATCAACCAAATGGCATTAGGTACTCACATCGGCAATTTTACATGACACATGGTTTGGAGCATACGAAAAATAAAGAAACTAAAATAAAAACATCCGAGGTTCGGGCGTGGAAATATTTATACCTTTACGCACAAAGGGGCATATCAACAAGGACTTTATCTCTGCTTTTTTGGCTTTAAAAGCCAAAAAAGCAGAGATAAAACTAGCGCCCTATCAACAACAGGGTGCTAACACGCAAATTTGCATGTTAGCACCCTTTTATTCTACGCTCCCCCTTGCATCTCTAATGAGATGCAAAGGGGGCGTTCCAGAGTAAAATAATAGGAGAAATGTCACGGTTAACGCTGCTTTTTTGCGTCTGCTAATTTTCAGACTTAGCCATGATATCCTATGGAAGGAGGATATCATGGCTAAATTTGCCTGTCCATATCAACAAGGTAACGTGAGATTATCCCTGGGTTTCCAGCGATAATCTCACGTTAGCGTGTAGATTTTTATCGCTATTGAGATAAGCGTTGCTAATAGCACGCTATCTCAGCGATAAAAATTCACGCTAGCCGGCGATAATTATCCAAGCGCTAAGTGCGCTTTGCGATAATTATCGCCGGTTGTTGTTGATATGCCCCAATGATTTTCATTTTAAACACTTACATTACCAAAACCCTTTCTTTTGCTCAGTTCACTCCTCCTTGGTCTCCCCTACTCACCACCACCCCCCAAAAAGAAAAATTACCCAACCGTCACTTTAAATCTACATGCTGTTAACACCTCCTCGAACACTTCTACATACTTACATACAAACACTACTTTAACAACTCTTTCAAGTAAGCAGACCGGCGCCACCACGGTAACAGCAGTCATGCACAGCACCTTTCACTGCGCTTGCTTTCGCGTCGCGTTTGTTTTAACTTTGTTTTTTCCCGAAATTCAGGTTTAGCAACACTGAGCATAATACAGTTATATAAAATAAAGCAGTTGAGGGTCGCTTAACAAGGGCCATAATGTAGGCCCCTACAGCAGCCTTAATGTAAGAAAAAAATGCAAAAACGCATATGGGGAAATGTACTTTAATATTGAACATTTGCTGAAACTTAGATGGTACACAATGGCGATCTGCGTCACGCTCTCTCCTTCGTTGCGTTTGTACACTTGTGTGTTTGTGTGTGCCCTTAAACCAGCATTGTTGAATGCCTTTTTTGCACACCCATGTGTATATATTTTAACACCGCATACTAAGGCTGTCGTGTGCTCTCTGTGGTTAGTGAATGCTGCTGCGGCCCTCTGTAAAGTTAAGGATTGTGTTTTATGAAGTTGTTTGTGCAACACCGGTCACTCACTCGTGCCACACTTTTTTTAATTTGATATTTTTGGTTTCCACCGCTCTTTGGTACAGAAAGTTGTTTTCTGAAGCCAGCATACCAGAGACGCCAGCCACTGTCAAACTGTGTCCACGTGACAAAAATGAGACGCGGGTTCGAAACGCACACGCTACCAGCATATAAACACACACTCACCACCACACACATGCTTACAAACAGCCCTGAAAAACACACGACTTATGACCAGTGCACACATGAGCAACCACACAAACAACTACACACACACACACACACACAAACACACACAGGAACACATGCCAGTTACTACCTGGGCGCACATATAAACAACCATGCATAGTCACAGTAAACAACCGGTCGCACTGTCTCACACACACACACACGCACAAACGCACTGCAAACACACATACACATACCCCAATGCAGGACCCACACACACTCATTATATACACAAACACTAACATACACAAACAGACACACCCAGTCACCACTGAAGGCCACACACACACACAAAGACACACATATACAAGGGCAGACGCTGCTGCAGGAACACGCACTCATCACCCACACAGGGACAGACACCACTGCAGGCCACAAACACCCATCATACACACACATACACGCACATCCGTGGACAGACACCGCTGCACACACACACAACCACACACACAAGGACAGACACCACTGCAGGCCGCACACACTCCTCACACACACAGGAGCCACCACCACTGCAGGCCTCAAAAGGGCAGCGTGCGCCAGGAAGAGGGGTCTTTACCCGAGGCGCCAGCCCGGCAGCAGCGCTTCAGAGGATCGTCCAGGAAGAAAGAAGGTGCTAGTGCGTTGAGGTTCGTGCAGGGCGGCACTTCCTCTGCCGCACAATGTCCGGTGATGCGGCAGGAAGGACCGGGAGGCGGCGACCTCTGTCCTTTGACAGTATTTTTGTAGCTGAGGATGTTGACGGAGAGATGACTTAGGACTTATTTTTAAGACACCCATGGAGGGTGGAGCACTCCCCGCCCCATCTCTGCGGAAGCCTGCCTGTCCCATCCATGCATGATGCATGAAGAAGACAAGCACATAGAACACAAAGGTATTCCCTTCAATGACAACAAGCGCGGTACTGCAAAGTCAGCCGCATGTTTACTTTCACATTGCGCTTTCACTATAGGTGAAAGCGCGATGCGAAAGTAAACACGCGGCTGACTTTGCCAAAGCAGAGTGAGTGAGTGAGTGAGTGAGTGAGTGAGTGAGTGAGTGAGTGAGTGAGTGAGTGAGTGAGTGAGTGAGTGAGTGAGTGAGTGAGTGAGTGAGTGAGTGAGTGAGTGAGTGAGTGAGTGGAGAGGTGTGGCTCACTGGTTAGAGGTGGCAGACCCGTAAGCAGAGAATCGGCCATGGACCGGGGTTCAATTCCCGACGCGGCAGGGTCGTGGACCAGGGTCAAAACGGACTCGATAATTCTTGCCTCGGTACCTACTCTAACCAGGAACACACTCGGCAACTCTGGGCATTAAGCTTGCCTCATCTCTACAACGGCCCCCCACAGACGCTGGGGATGCCTGGTTTCACCTTGGAGACACCCAGAAAGGGACCATCTCACAGTGATAGCCAGGACGGGTTCCCCAGCGGTCTACAGCGCCGGGACGCCCCGTTGCTGGGGCAGCTGTGCGCTTTACAAGTTTACAACATTTACATTTATTTATTTAAAACAAAGTGCCAGGGTACAAATAAAGGGGAGAGTGTCACGCCGCCGGTAAAAGATCAAGTCGCGGTGGGTGTGGCCAAAAAGAGACAAGGAGGGACTAAGAAGCCTCCTTTACAATCACAAGCCAGCATTTTCCATTAAAGATGACACTGGCCAATCAAAAAGATGGGCGGGGCTTCAACTCCGCCTCCGAGAGCTTCGGAATCTGAATTGATTTCAGGAAGCGCTTTGATGCCGAAAAAGCAGCGCATGTGCACTGCTTTCGACAGCCGAGACGTAAAAATGGTGCATTTTGTCATTCTTTATTAACATTTTATTGGCACATGTAAAATTATTTATAAGCAGTAAAATGTATTATGCACGTTTAGTAAGGGCGCCATGATCTATTTTCTAGTGTTTTTCCTAAAGCAAAATCTTTTCAGTAATAAGTAGTGGGACAAACCTTGCATGCTATATTTTGTATCACACACACATCAGAATAAAGCAAAACAAGTCGGGCTTTTTTGTACAAGTGTGACATTTGTTTAATACGGCCACTGGGCTTTTAACAGTGGAAAAATGCCCTGCCAAATCTGTGAGCCAAATCCCTAGTTTATGCTACCACATATTCAGGGCCTGAAAATTAAATGCTGCCAGTGGGCTGCAGTACACATTGTGCAACCCACAAAATAAACCCTTTACCAGGCATAAACATTCATTTTGAATGCTTAATAATTAAATCACCCCTAGGTACCCCCTAAATTCCAATAGTGCACTGTGTAGGGTACTTAAAAATTAGGATATGTGTATTTAATTTTTGACATGTCCTGGCAGGGGAAAAACATACAAAGTCCTTTTACACTGTGGTCTCCTTTAGGTTAACACTGGGTTACACTATTTGGATATTGATTTTTGCTGCAAGTGAATGCCATAGGCGTCTTGCCGTTGATATCTACTGTGCTGAGATAGAGATCAAATCGAACTTGTAAGAAGGATTACTACAGAAGGGCCTATAGACAGTCGCAACGAACAGGAGAAAGGTCGGGTAGGTAGGTAATAAACAAGTTTATTTACACAATTGTCTAAACACATCAAACAGTTAAAATAAATGATTTAACCCCATATAACTGTCCAGAAACCCCCTTTTACTACAGTTCATCATTAAAACTCTGTTTAACAGACTGTAAGAAAACTAGAAATTCCTACTGCCACATTTAGATAACGCATTACTGATAACAACTCCGCAATTTTCCCCATTTGGACAGTTTCATATGTAAAAAATAAGGTTCTTAAAAATGTAATACAGTTTGAAAAATTAAAAATGCAGTCCATAATTATATGCAGTAGACTGCATTTTACATTCAGGGGGCTGGGGTAGGGACCACTGTTATCCTGGAGCCTGGCCCAACACAGGCAGGATGTATGAATTGGATTACATCCCACTCTAGCCCTTAAGATTTCATTCCATAAGAGGGGGTCTGGTAACTGCCTCAAATATGGAAATACAATGGGCCCGATTCACAGAACTAACTTAAGACAAAATCCTAAACTTACTACTTTTGATATTCACAGAAGTTAGGATTTTGTCTTAAGTTTGTCTTAAGACAAACTTAAGACAAACTTAAGACAAACTTAAGACAGACTTAAGACAGACTTAAGACAGACTTAAGACAAACTTAAAACAGACTTAAGACAGACTTAAGTTAGGATTTTGTCTTAAGTCTGTCTTAAGTTTGTCTTAAGTCAAACTTAGGACAAATTCCTAACTCTGTGAATACCAAAAGTAGTAAGTTTAGGATTTTGTCTTAAGTAAGTTCTGTGAATCGGGCCCCTAGTCTTGGCCTAGAGTAGAAATTGAGAAGCTGAAAGACGGTTTCTTGCTCAGATTGGCCAGGTCATTTGTCTCGGTCACCGTTACTGTAGACTCTTTCAATACTTGTTTACCGGGAAGGGAGACCATGACGTAATTGTGCCACAGTCTGAATGAAGGTTCTTCATAAAGGTCATTGTACTCTTTACTTCTAATGCCCACCTTTTTTCGCAACCTTGGATCTCATCTCAGCAGACTTTAGATACTTTAATCACTTCATCATTGTCAGTATCTTAAGGACCAGGTGAAGACCAGCAGACTCCAGGAGACTAGGTTGAACTCTCTCCTTATGCCCTGGACTATAGTACCTGGAGGGCGCGATAGAAGTCTTGTAAGAACTGCCCCTTCAAATCGGTCTTACTCATAGAGGATCAAGGGATCAAGGGAAAAGATCTCTCCTCCATACAGGCTCAGCGGAGGTATCGTCCCTTCATAAGCCCTCAATAGTGGGATATGGGATAACCCCCTAAATTTCCAGTCGAATCTAGACAAACAACTGGCCTGCAATAGTGCCTTCTGCTTAGTGCAGTCCCAATGCGTGACCCATTTCAAGTTCCTCCTAAAAGTCAAACCCAAATATTTACATTGGTAGACTAGCTCCACCTCTCGTGTATCTAGGTACCAGGTGAACATTTTTACTCTTTTCCCAAAGACCAGTATTCTGGTCTTCTCCAGATTAATTTGGAGCTGGTTCTGCTTACTATATGTTGCTAGGGCGTTTAATTTCCTCTGCAGACCAATTGGGGTACAGTCCAGCAATAGCAGTTCATCTGCATAAAGCAGACAATCAATGTGCTGTTTCCCAACTTTGGGGGAGAAGGACTTTGTTTGAGATGTAAAAGTAGGAAGGTCGGCTGGAAATCATTCCTAACTGGAATTCTTTGAGATAGCCGGCCCAATTTGTCTAGCTCCACCTGAGCCTAGTTGTTGCAGTGCAAAGATTGAAGTACACTAAGGAGATTTGAAGGGAGCTCCTATGTGGCGCGTTTTCCCCATAAGATATCCCTGTCCACCAAATTAAAGGCTGTCCTGAAGTAAACAAAACAGCAGCACAGCTTTTGATTCACTTCCATGGCCTTCTGGATAATGGCCCATAATGCAAAGCAGTGAGCAGTGGTAGAATTGCCCTCCCAGAAGCCCCCCTGCTCTATTGGGATTATCTTTGATTCTGTAGCCCAGTCTTTCAACTTAGATAAATTAATTTTGAAGAAGACCTTAACCGAGATATCAAGAAGGCTGATAAGCCTATAAAGTGTGGGATCAGGACCATTCACTTTTTTTAAAATAGGTTTTACTATGGAAGTTGAGGTTTAGTAGAGGGCTTACAGCTGTTCATATTGGGCAGGAGAATAACCAGATTTTAATATGTTTTCCTGAAACTGAATAGATTAGCTTGGCCTCTAAGATGTTCAGGTAGGTTATTCCAAAGTTGTGCTGTGGTGTAGATAAAACTCCTACCTTCCCATTTTTTGCTTCTGATTTTACAGACATTAACTGTCCTGGAATTGGTTGAGCGCGAAGTTCTACTGTGGCTATAACAAGGAAGATTTTTTTTCAAGTATGCTGGGCCATCCACACACAGAGTCTAATGTGCCGGACATAAGGCCTTGAACCTGACTCTTTTCTTCACAGATATCCAATTAAGCTTTCATAATGCCTCAGACACTGGCTTGAATTTAGGAATTTTCTTTAAAAGACGAGCCACTGCATTATGCAGGCATTGATTTCTTTTGTCAGAGAGCTTTGGTGAGTGCCTAGATATAAGGCATTTCAATAGTCCAGCCTTCACAGCACTAAGGCAGTGACCACTGATTTTTGAAGTTCGTATGGGATGAAAGGGAGAATCTTCCTTATCATACGCAATAGGAAAAAGCAGGAGGAGGTGAATTTGTTAATCTGTGTGTTGAAGGACAAATTGGGGTCAAAGATTATTCCCAGATTCTTCACAGGATATACTGGAGTGAGAAGATACCCAAGCATCTGAGACCATCAGAAGTGTTCACAGAAAACAGAGTCCTTGCCAAAGATGAGAACCTTGCTTTTAGCTAGTTCATCCATTCTTCCGTGGTACCGATGCAGCTATTAAAAACGATGTGCAGTTTCATCAACATCATTTGAGATGAACATGACTATTTGTGTGTCATCGGCATATGTCACTGGGGCAAAACCGAAAAAAATGGATCAATCTTGTCAAGGGCGCCACATAAATATTACTTTTAATAAGTGTGAAATTAAATTTGAGAGCAGCTAGAACATTGGTTTAGGGACTCATTTTAATAGTAATTGAAAATACAACTTAATAGTCAAGTTGGATTTTATATTACTATTTTGGAAATTACACGTTTAGAAAGTTGCCCTTTTCTTCCCTAAAGTCCAAAGACGAAATGGCCATTGCCCAACTGTCCCCTTTCCCCTGCGGACTGCCCTGTGGTGAGATGTGTACTGTTCCCAGACAATGGACAAAGGACCCTGGGAGTGGGGGGTGAGGGGAGGTGAGGGGGGCTCCTCCCTTGACAAGATGGCCTGTGTGGACTGTGCCCAGCCCCTGCCTGAGCTTCAAAAGGCACATACCTTGTCAGTAGCAGATGAAGCTGACACATATTTCTGCCTCCCCTTTGAATCTCAAGTCAGGATGACACAAAACCTAGTGGGGGTAGAGGAACTGACAAGAGTTGTTTTAGGGAGAGCACACAGATTTGTCCTCCGCCCACAGGCTGGCACAAGGCATAAACGTGGACCTCCACAGACCTCTCCTCAGAAAACTCCTGGTCCTGTGAAGATTCAGAAGAAGGACTGCTCTACTGTCTGAAATAACCTTGTTAGAAATGGGATTTTTGGCAGGCTTGGGCATGTGCCAAAGCCAGACAGAACCCACCACTTTACTCAGGATAAGGGAGTTACACTCTTAAAATAACCCCTACTCACCCCCTTGGTAGCTTCGCACGAGCAATCAGACTTATCTTAAAGGCAGTGTGTAAAGAATTTGCACATAACCAGCAGTAATACAGTGTAAGCACTACAAAAGGACACACACCAGTTTAGAAAAATATCCAATATTTGTATATACTTAAGACAAGACCATATAGGATAAACATCTACAATACAGTACTTAAACATCCACCGTTATCAAAATACGCTTTAAAAACAGTTCCTTGATGTCAATAGCTCCGTCCGGAGCTATCACGGTGTCGTGAGCAAACAAATCCATACAGTTCTGACTGACCGCGGCGTCGTGGACCAGCTACGGTGTCGGGAAGGCCCGCAAACAGTACATTTTAGAACTGCAGGGCGTCGGCGACCTCTCGTTGAGATTCCAAAAACACGGCGTCCGCAGGGCCCGTGAAGTCACACGCGTTGCAGGTCGATGTCCTCTATGTTGAAGTCACGAGCGCTGACGTCGGCAGGCGTCGGGTGCTGCGGTGCAAAATGCAGTGGTGCGGCGTGCAGTGCTCTCAGGTCACGATGCGAGCAGCGGCTCGGTGGCGGCGTCAGATGGCATCGCGGTGTGAGATTAAGGCGGTGCTTGTCACGGTGCTGGCAGGTCATGGTGCAAGCAGCGGCGTCGTCGTTGCTGAAGCGCTGTCGTCGGCTGACGAACTGGAGTCATGGCACTGGCGTCTGTAGACCAAGGCTGCAGTGTGGGATGAGGGCGGTATGTCGCGTAACTTTACGAGCAGTGCCATTGAACCACGGTGGAAGCAGCGGCATCAATTTTGGTAGCTAGCTTCGTCGTCTGGGAGGCCAAGGCATCAACGTGAAGTGAGGCGGTGCGGTGTGCAGTGCCAACAGGTCATGATGGGAGCAGCAGCTCGGTGGTGGCATCAGCAGGCGTTGTCGGTGACACCAGGGTCGCTGTGCGGCTTTGCGGCGGTGCCCTCTGCGGTGTCAAGGCATCGTCATGAAGCTAGGTGGTGCGGAGTGCGGTGCGCACAGGTCGCGGTGCGAGCAGCAGCTCGGTGGCGGTGTCAGCAGGTGTCGTCGGTGAGACCAGAGTCACAGTGCGGCATTGCGGTGGTGCCCTCTGCGGTGCTTTCAGGACATGGAGTTTGCAGCGGTGGCGTAGACGTTGTCGGGTTGCTTCTCTTCTATCGCAGCACAAAACACACAGTCTCCAGTGCTGAGGGCAGAAGAGCTTGAAGTCTTTGCTGTTCCTGAGATTTCTTGAACAGGGGTAAGCACTACATCAAGCCCTTGGAGAAACTCCCAAAAGTGTATTGCAGAAAGTTCAGTCCAGTCCTTTCACTGCCCAAGACAGAAGCAGCCATGGCAGGCCAGCACAGCAAAGCACACAGCAAAGTGGTAGTTCCTCCTCACAGCTTCTCCAGCTCTTCTTCTTGGCAGTCTTCTTGACCCAAAAGAGTTCTCAAGTTCAGGGGTCTGGACCCCAATACTTATATCCAAAACTCCTTTGATCTCTTAGGCAGAGAGTGTCTGTGCCCAGCCAGAACCAGTTCTGCCTTCTCTCGTGTGATTTCCTGGCTGGAGGTGGCATTGTCAGAGGCAGACCAGGCCCTTTTAGGTGCAAGGAAATCTCCTCATCCTTCCCCCATCGCAGCCAAGGTCTATTTAGCCCTTTCCTGACCTACCTTGACTATCTCGAGACACTCCTGCTCCCCCAGCCTTCTGTCTTCCAAAACCCAGACAGGCAATCCACATTCCAGCAGAGGCACACGGGATGACTGAGCAAGAAAATACCTACTTTCTAACAGTGGTATTTTCAAACACAGAATGTAAAAATCACCTTCACTAAAAGATGCATCTTTAGATTCTGAGTTCAGGCATACTAAACTTAATTTTCCTACCTAGTTCCCAGGGTCAGTTATGTTTATAAGATGTTATAAACAAACTTCCCATTCTGTCCTATGGGGAACAGGTAGCCTTGAAATAGTGACAAGCATTGCCATAGCCAATAGGTCTCGCCTTTGGAACCTTATAAGTGTTTAGCCATGCAACAGTTGCATAGCTAAATACTTATGAGGTCCCAAAAGCGAGACCTATTGGCTATGCCAAGCGGCCCTGCGGCCCGCGAAAATTTTCCCGATCGCGATCAAAGCGGCCGTGAAAGTTAAAGTAATCGCGGTAAAACATGCACTGCAGCTCTAGGCTGGCCTGGTAGCACTTTTTGGAGCCCTCTCAATAAGTCTCGCCAGACTAGAGCATGCGCTTGGTCAGGCGAGACCTAAAAAATGACCCCTTTGACTGCTGGTGGGGTAGTAAACCACAACAATCATCATCATCATCATGGTTCAAGGGGCCCTCAGAGCTGTGGGTCCTGGCGTCACTGCACCTGCTGCACCGATGGCAGCTACTCCCTGCTAAGTGGCCTACTCATACCGCTACATAGATCCACGTACAACGCATGTCTGGTGCCACCATACCAAGGCACCAAATAAGACATCATTTACTGCCCTTTGGCCTGGGCAGCAAATAGGCAAACGGCACCGTACAATGTGGATCTCACCAACGTCATGGACACCAAAGGTAGCGCCTGGATACCCTCGCTGGTCATTAGCTGTGCTTTATAAATACTGTTTGAAGCATCACGCAAGCTGCTGCCAACACGGGGTACGATGAGGGCATCAGGAGGGCAACCAGCACTAGAAGGCTGTGATCCGAGCATGGCACTGCCACCACCGACAATGGATGGGGGCAAACCAGGAGGCAGCTGCCACCCAAAGGGATAGGATGGGATAGGATCGGATGAATCAGATGGGATGCTGGCAGCTCAGGAGGCAGGACGTAGGCATGAGATGGGCAACTGCCACCATAGGTAGGATCTATGACTACCAGGGGTGCCACTGCCACCAGAGGGTGGGAAAATCAGTAGGGCCGATGCCATCAGTTCGGGGCATCATCGTCCAGTATACCCTCCTCTGCTTACAAATCCAACTCATGCAGGCATCGCCCACCCGGGGCGGGCGGGGGGGCCACGTTCGAGTCTACGGACTGGCAAGTAAACTTGCAGCACCAGCTAGAACCCAGTGCCACCATGAACGCCAGACCATGAGGGTTCCAAGAGGCTGACACCATGCCTACAATAGAGAGGTGACGAGGACTAGACCACTCTACAGGTCAGAGGCCAAGAGGGGTGAAGCTGGCAGAGGGGTAGGATGGGGGGGGTTAAAGGAAAACTTGCTTAACACACCGTCTAAGGTGCAGGATGACTAACCAAGGCTGTGCCCGGACCAGCATCGACGAACTAGCTCTGGCCCATTTGTAAATTAGAGGAGGGGGGTGAGAGAAGAGAAGAACCCAGGAAGTAATTGCCAGTTCCTCCATTAGAACAAATTGTGTAATCTTAAGCAGGTTAACTCCCTGTCCTCACATATTTGTCAAACTGGAAATGCTTGGAAACGGGTGGAGAACTAGTATTAGGAACTATGCACTGCAGTTGCGTTTATAAAGCTCTTCATGCCCATAGCGAGGCACTTAAGTGCATTTGGTAAGGTTACTACCCAAAAATGACTTCACTTATGGTAGATGTGCTCAATTTGCCCACAACAAGATAGAACATGAAATGTTTACTTCTTACTGCCATCAAAAAACAAGACAGCACCTTCCAAGAGCGTTTGATCTCCACAGAGAGAGGCAAAGATTGGCTTTCTGCACCAAGGCAGTTCATCTGTATTTTGAGGGGGTAAACGTGGTTAGGAGGTATGCTCTTTAACTAGAGTGCTGTGAGATCCCTGCACCTTAGCTACACGAGATGTGGGTTCAGGGTACGTGGAGCAAGCTAGAGCCAGGAACCGGATCCACGTGGTGCCCCCATTAACCTCTTCAATGCCCGTGACGAGCTGGTCTCGTCATGGGCCGCGGTTGCGCTGTGCCCATGACGAGACCAGCTCGTCACAAACCCCGCCCGCTAATGAAACGGCCGGCACAGGGAGGGGAAAGGGGCGGGCACTGAAGGGGTTAAAGTACAGTCAGGAGAAGCCAGAGGAAGACTCATTCCATTAACAGGACATGTGGTGCAGGCCCTGGCTATCCGCAATCCCAAATAAACTACACACCCCACAATAATCAGTTTTATACTACATAGTAGCCTGCTACACCATATAAAAGTCGGTCTCTAATTTCCTTATTACAGTCGAGTTGTAACGTATCCAGCGCCAAGGTGAAAGGCAGATCACAGAGCAGAGTTACAGCTGCCATTTCAGCAACGAATAACGAGAACTGTCCATTTTCTAAAATGAACAGTAATCAGCAAGAAAGGAACTAACTTAAGTGGCATGTTTATCTTTTGCATAATACTACATCATTACAGAACAACTGGAATACGTCTGCATGTTTCTACACATTATGAATTGCAGCAATTTTTCAAATCTGACATGTTAAAGTGTTTGAATATTTTTGCAAAGAGTTTAGCTGCTATATGATGTGTTAATTTCACACTAGCTATTCTGCTTGTATTCGTCATGCCTGCAATGATGCTATTTTTAATATAGAAAGAGCATGAAAATAAGTATTTAGACTGGTTGCCGGAAGGGAGGTGGGGTCATGTATTATGAGGAATAAAATACCCTCTGCTGTATGTTAAAAGGATATTGCACGTCAACACAGAGTTCAATGACCTTCATCCCTCTTTATGGTCATGGAACTCTTTGGGGACTTCCAATATCCTTACAAGTTTTATAGTTACAGAGGCACGGTCCTTGCTCTTAATTCAACGTGCACAGAGTAAATGAAGATGTTTAAGCTTTTTAAATATTCCACTAAACTTATTTCATTTTTTATTCATCCAAATAGTAGAATTGAGCAATGTTCTTTAGCTCCCCATTGTGTAAAAATAAGAGCAGAATCCAACAACCAATGAGTTTCATTCACAAAAGTGGGAATTTCTTTAGAGATTAACAAGTAAATTATCGGTTTACTAAATTATACGTTTAAAATTATTTGCAAACAGATATCTGGCTCATGCCACAATACAATGTCTAAACAGTACAACTCAATCACAGAGAACAAAAAAAAAATCCTATATACAGATTTAAGAACATTCGCATATTGGAAACCATGCATCTAAAAACACAAAATCCAACCGTGAATGAACCACTTCAGATGGGAACAACAACTTAAACTCATCTGCCTTGAGGGTCCAACAAACATCTTTTCCATACTCATTTTTTTAAATATAAAAACCTCCAGGGTAGATAAAAATACTGGACTGCAACTCCAGTTCCCATGACTTCCTTAAACATTCCCAATTGCTATGTTGCATTACATATTCCTTAGCTTATCCTCCCAGTATGGAGTATAATTCTAGCATGATTACTTATAGAAGTTGTATTGATTGGTCTAGGACTGCACATCAAAAGCTGATAAATTAGAACTCTTCCCCAGCACAGAGGTGGGTTCTTATCCCGGCCCTCTCAACCATGCCGGCTAGGCACCCCCTGCTCCCCGGCATCTCTGTGTGCCACAGATAAACAGGAGAGTATCTGCTCCAAAGGAAGGGACGGTGAGGAGCTGTCAAAGGTAATGTCATCCCACCCTCCTAAAGAGCAAATCCTCAGCCTGTACCCCAGAACCTACGACAGGCATGTCATTGAGCCGTGGCATGGAGGGCACCCTCACTCAGCACGAGCAAGGCTTCGACTTCTAGGGGCGACAAACTACACTCCTGGTAGGTGACCCTTTATTTGACAAGTGGGAGCTCAACAGCTCCTACTGGCCAGGTTTGGGGTTATTTACTAAAGCACATAAAATGAAACAAGAGAGAATACATGGAGAGGATTTGGGTTAGTCCCCTGCAGCCGGCTGGATGCGTCAATCAGATTTGAGTTTAGCCTACAGAGTAGACATTGGATGTTTGGGGGTCACTCAAAACTCATGACGGCAAATGTTTTGTATTGGCATTGACTTTATACAGCATCCTGCCACAAGCATCTTTGCCTCATACCAGATCCCTGTAGGGGAGTGGAGGCAGGAACAGTTGGGAAGGGTGGTGGTTTGATGTCATGCTAACATACAGGTCACATGATCCAACGACGTTGACACAGTATAAGGCGAGGAGTTAGATGGGGGAAGACGTTTGGAGAGAGTCTGAGCTGGGCAGGCAGAGCAAGGGCTCATCCAGAAGAGCGGTGGAGGGAGACGGTCTTTTTCCAAGGATCTGAAATGTGAGCATGGCATGGAACAGAAAGAGGTGCTACAGGTAGGTGACGAGTTAGGAGCACTACCGTTATCTGTGCCAGAGTTAGTGTGGTGGACAACAGGTCCCGATAGCCACCCCCACAGCCAAAATGTAGGCACAAACATTAAACATGGACAAACTGTTGAGAAATACCTAAAGTTTGGGAAACTTTTCCAATTAAAAGTGTGTCAACAAATTTTTCTCTAGGCCGCACAACAAACATGAAAAGTGGTTCCCCTCTTTAAACACCACAATTATCGAAGTGTGCTTAAACACCGTGGAGGAGAAACAAGAGTGCTGGTACCCGCACCCCAACTCAGGGAGAGGTCACCCCACAAACTGCATCTGTGCACAAAAGACGTGTTCCCGCTTCCTTAAGGAAAATGAGTTATGCCACACACAAGAGGCTCTCTATACATAAGCATGCCATAAGGCGCGTTCACCCGCCCATCTGTCAGGGGTACAGCGGCACCTGGTGGAGAGTCAGGGCCCTTTGGTATCCCTCCATGACATTCCATGGATGCAGGAAGCATCGTGGCCTCTTGTGGTACACAGGGATTCCGCACACGACCACAGTTCTGACGCGACGACCTACATATGTTATGTACATAAGGGCTATTCCAACAGCTCGGGCCTTGCAGACTTCCGCTACTGTACACGGAATCCAGCACCAACCAGCGTTATGCAAGTGTCTGTACGGCCATTCTAGCTCAAACCACCAAACGTGCCCTGGTTCCATTTGGGGTCATCGAGGCGACAGAGCCATAAATAGTAAACTTTGAACTGGCTAGCAGCCATCAAGAACAGGCAAAGAGGAGACACATGATGAAGCAGTCAAGCGATGGCAAGTCACCAAGAGGGGGGGCGGGGGGTGGCCCCTTTACCCCTGGGTAATCTTGAGCCTACAAGTCACAGCATGTAAAGTGGGCTTGCTGGAAGTCACCTGTACAACAGTGGGGCAGTTGTTAGGATAGCATCCCAGACAGTATTTTACAGGCACAGACAATGTTTTTATGGCATGGGAGGGATACAAATAATGGAGGGGGGGGTGAGCAAAATCCGGTTCAATTCCACCTTTGAAATGTACACGTAACACCCCAAATTCAGTAAGAAATGACGCGAAAAAGAGTTTCAGAAATGTAACCTCCCTAAAGGATCATTAAAGCAAACAGAGGCAGAAAATCCACGCAGGGGATTGGACACAATCTTTTTTCAAGAACTTACCACCAAGACCATAGCCAGTATTAGTGCAACAGGTGTAGTGGCACCGGGGTTCTTGGATGCGAGGGCCCCACAGCCCGGAATAGGACTCAATACACAATAGGAGTGGGGCATTTCCCTTCAATTAGGGCTCGGAACTCTCTTGCTAACCTGATGTAAATCAAGATAATTTTAAAGAATTCGTAAGAATGAAAGCATGGCCTTGGTTATTTTCTGTGGACGGTGAAACCCCAAGGGCCAGCACGGGAAAGACAATCTACGTGCTCTTTCGGGACAGTAACCACTTTCAACAACACCCCATCTCTCCCAGCCTCACCCCAAGCCGGCCCCCCTGTGTAGGTTAACGGTGGTGGCCTTACCTTGCTGTAGAGCTCAGAAGCGGACATCGCAGCACCTTATCCCCTCTCCTCGCACGGTGCACCGGATGGACGGGGCTCAAAGAAGGTGCAGAGAGCGTCTAGGCCCGACTCCTCGCAGGCGGGCCTGTCTTGAATCCCATTGGGGCCTGTCCTGATCCCGTCTTGCCTCGCTTTGGCGCTGCACTTTGCCCGGGCCTGGCCTGGAGGCGCCGGACACCTGCGGACAATCAGTGATTAACAGGTGCCGCTCGGGTAAACAAGCAGGAGGGCCGCAAGAAACTAATCAAGAAGAAACAAGCCCGGCGGAGCGTGGCGCGTGCGCGCTTGGGGGCGGGGGAGCGGACCCTTTGAAGTGCTCCCAAAAGGCGGATTGCCTGGCGGCACGATGCGCGTGATTGTGCGCGTGCAAGCCATGCAATCCGCTTTTTGGGAGCACTTTCCAAACCCGCTCTCTATAGTCTCGCTTTGCGATCGCTTACGCGATAGCAAGGTCGAGACCTAAAAAACGAAATGGGCTGTAATTCACTATCAGGACATGCCACACACACCACGGCATGTCCTACTTTTCACATACACTGCACCCTGCCCACAGGGGTACCTTGGGCCTACCTTAGGGGTGACTAACATGTAGAAAAGGGAAGGTTAGGGACTGGCAAGTGTGTGCACTGACCAAGTCAACATGGCAGTTACAAACTGCGTGCAGACTCTGCAATGGCAGGTCTGAGTTTACCTTTTTAGGGCTACTCACGTGAGTGGCACAATCAGTGCTGTAGGTCCACTAGTAGCATTAGTTTTACAGGCCCTGGCACACTCAGTGCACTTTACTAGGGACTAACAAGTAAATCAAATACCCAATCATGGAAACACCAATCCATGAAACAATTTAAACAGAGAGCATATGCACTTTAGCACTGGTCAGCAGTGGTAAAGTGCCCAGAGTCCTAAATCCAACACAAACAAGTCAGGAAAAAATAGGAGGAAGAAGCAAAAAGTTTGGGGATAACCCTGCAAAAACGGCCATTTCCAACACAGCCCCCTTCCAGCCTAAAGCCAGGGTAGACCAATCCATACCTCGACGGACTTCCCTGCTTGGGGTGATAGAACATGGGACCTGGCCCGCAACAGCAGGGTTTTTTTCCCGTTCTACGCCTCCCTGAACCTAGTTGGATCCCTCTATCCATACTCTCGGGGCCCACTAAGCTGACCCATAGGGAACCCTTCTCCTCACCTGTGAACCCCATCTGTGCAGCACCTAAACTTACTTTGCTCACAACTGTGTCCCAACAGGCAGACAGTACCCACATGGCCAACACAAGGGTGTGGCCCAGTCCAACCTCATGGGGTGACTCCTTTCCCCCTCCCAGGGGCAACTCTGTCCCTCCGCACAGCCGCCCACAGTGGCCACTGACAACTGTCAGTGATGAGAGCCAGGCCTTATGCCTTTCAGGCCACTCCAACTGTTGTGGCGTCAGAGAGTGGGGGGCGGTAGCCCCAGGTGCCTGGAACCCTTTCTCTACTCTCCCCCCTGGCATGTCAGGTATGGTATACTGACACCAGTTCAGGGGGGCTATCCTGCAACTGGTACCTCAGTCCAGGGTCTGTACCCTGAGGCTGGACAAGGGACTGGGGTGGGCTGTCCCACATCCGATCCTCCTCGTTGGGGCTCTGTACCCTCCCACCTGGAGCTGCACCCCCAGAAGACAAACTGATAGGGGCACTGTTAGCAGTCACCCCTTCCCCCAGGTTAGGGGTGACACCATGAACCTGGTCCTCCAACCCAGGGTTTGTACCCTCAGGCTGACCAGAGGTCTCGGGCGAGGCTCTCCTCCCTTACCTCTCCTTCCGGGGTTCCGCACTCTCCTCCCGGGCGAAGTACCCTCAGAACCAAAAACTGTCAGGACACTGGAACCAGACCTCCTGCACAATTCTTCTACCAGTTCAGGGCATTGACCCTGCAACTGATCCACCACCTTAGGATTTAAACCCTCAGGTTAAACCGTGGTCAGAAGTAAGGACTCCCTCCCTCTGCACCCCCTTCCAGAGTTCTGCACCCTCCCACCTAGAGTGGAACCCCTAGAAGATAAACTGGTCTGGACACTGCTTACAGTCGTCCTTCCCTCCAGGTCAGGCAGGACCTGAACCTGGACTCCCAATCCAGGGACTAACCCCTGTGGCTGAGCACCTGCCCGGTGCACCAGGACTTCCTTGGGAGCACGCATGACCCCCCTGAGGGTAACACATGATTCATGTGTTGTGGGACACTCTGCCTGGCGCAGATCTCCTGACCCCTGTCCATCTGACAGTGCGCGAAGATCCCCCAGGACAGAAGTAGTGTCACCATGGTCACTCCTAGGAGGCTCAGCCCTTCTGGCTGGCCCCTGACCCACTGGTTCTCCCACTGGGGAATGCATCCCCCTCTCACCCCTCCATCTGGACTTCTGCACCTTCCACTTAGGAGCGGCACCACCAGACACCAGAACCGCAGGAGCTCTGTTTACAGACACTCCACATTCTCCTGACACTAGGATATCCCCCTCAACGGACGGCCTACCAGTACAGCCTAGGCTCCCCACCTGGTGTTCCCTCCTGGAACCACCCAGGCTCTGGGAATGGGTTTTGGCCACCTTGGGCCGCAGCCCATTCCCACTCCTACTTCGCGAAGACAGGACGTGAGTCCCTACAACCTTCCTACGACACCGGGACCTATCTGAGCTACCACAAACCTTTCCCACCAGCCTCGGTTGGGAAATACCTAAGCCACTTCCTTCCGGGTCACCCCCAGATGCTTCTCCAGACCCTCTGAAATCCACCAAAAGGTCTGCCTCCAGTGCAAGCTTCCTGGGGTCAGAGAACTCACAATCCACTGGGTGTTGGCATAGCTCTGGAAAACAGGGACTTAAAATATGCTCTCCAACAATTGAATCACACAGCCCCACACAGGTGTTAACCAAACTACCCTTCACCCAACCATCCAGTGCCTCAGAAAAGTACCCCACATCATTCTCACAAGACTGGTGAGACAGTGTCTGACTGCTGCTGTCCCTCAACCCACACTCTTCTGGCTGGACTCCATACTCACGTACCAGGGCTACTATCATGGGGGAACCCCTCTCCCTGTACCTCTCATCTAGAATCAGTAGAGAGTCCTTCCCACTACCAGGAAAATGATCCCCTGTGCCTGTTCCCCAATCCACCTCAGGGACACTGAGCACCACTGGAGTTACCTCACAATCCTGAACCCCCTGGTGTATGTCAACCCCCTACTTGAAGCAGGGCCCCACATTTGTGTGTGTGTACCTCATCCTTAGTACTGGACCTAACACCTTTGCTGCCACCATCTGTGCAGGGCCTAGCCCCACTGGCTTCCCAGTCCAGCTCTCTCATTTTAAACTCATGGTCTAACACCATCCTCCTTTCCTCCATGGCTATTCTTTTGTCTTCCCTCTCACTTTCCATCCTGAGGTTCTCCAACTCGAACTTCTTCGCTTCCCGCCTGTCCTTCAGCTCCTCTGGGAACAGACTGCTGCTGCCTGGTTTAGAGGGTGACCCCTCTCCCAAAAGCACATCTACCCTTGGAATAGGCTCCTCTCCCTCCATGCCAAGATCTCCAGACAGCTCACTAGCATATCTGGCTGCTACCCAGGCCCTCAGCACCTTTTGTAGCTCCTCTTTTCTGGTGAGGCCCCTGATTTGGATTTTGAGGTTTTTGCAGATCGCCTTCAATTCCTTCACATTGTAGGTTTCTAACCTCTCCTCCTCAGAAGCCACTTCCAAGGATGCAACAGATGATGCAATTGATTCAGGCATGATGAAGTACCAAGTTCAAACTGGCAAGATCAAAAAATAGGCCAAAAAGAAAAAGAACCAGTCTGTGGCACTTAATGGTCTGCGATATGGTAGTAGTGCACACCAATCACTGTAAGTCAAGTGCAAACACAAGTCCTATCCTTACTGCTGACAACCAATGTTACAAATGGGATTTTTGGCAGGCTAGGGCATGTGCCAAAGCCAGTCAGAAACCCAAACTCTAGTCAGGATAAGGGAGTTACACTCCTAAAAAAAATAAACGCTCACCCCCTTGGTAGCTGGCACGAGCAGTCAGGCTTATTTTAAAGGCAGTGTATAAAGCATTTGCACATAACCAACAGTACTACAGTGTAAGCACTACAAAAGGACACCACACCAGTTTCGAAAAAATCCAATATTTTTATATACTTAAGACAAGACCAAAAACGATAAACATCCACAATACAATACTTAAAAATCCATAGTTATCAAAATACGCTATAAAAACAGTTCCTTCATGTCGATAGCTCCGTCCGGGGCCATCACGGTGTCGTGAACAAACAAATCCAAACAGTTCTGGCTGACCACGGCGTCGTAGGCCAGCTACGGTGTCGGGAAGACCCGCAAACAGTAACTTTTAGAAATGCAGTGTGCCGGCGACCTCTCGTTGAGTTTCCGAAAACACGGCATCCACAGGCGTTGGTTCCGGCGGTCGGTGCAGGAGTTGCCAGGGCCCTCGAAGTCACACGCGTTGCAGGTCAATCTCCTCTCTGTTGGAGTCAGGAGCACTGACGTCGGCAGGCGTCGGGTGCTGCAGTGCGAAGTGCAGTGGTGCGGCGTGTGGTGTCAGGTGGCGTCGTCGCTGAGACCAGGCTTGTGGTGCGAGATGAAAGCTGTGCTCGTCACGGTGCTGGCTGTTCACGGTGCAAGCAGCAGCGTCGTCGTTGCTGAAGCGCTGTCGTCGGCTGACAAACTGGAGTCGATGGCACCGGCGTAGGTAGGCCAAGGCTGTGGTGTGAAATGAGGGTGGTGCATTGTGTAACTTTATGAGCGGTGCCCTCAAACCACAGTGCAAGCAGCGGCATCGATTTTGGCGGGGAGCGTCGTCGTCAGGGAGGCCAAGGCAGTACGGAGTGCGGTGCCCACAGGTTGCGGTGCGAGCAGCAGCTCGGTAGCGGCATCAGCAGGTGTTCTCGGTGAGACCAGCGTCACAGTGCGGTGTTGCGGCAGTGCCCTCTGCGGTGCCAAGGCGTTGTCGTGAAGCAAGGCAGTGCGGTGTGCGGTGCCCACAGGTCGCGGTATGAGCAGCGGCTCGGTGACGGCATCAGCAAGCGTCATTGGTGAGACCAGGGTCACGGTGCGGCGTTGCGGCAGTGCCCTCTGTGGTGCCTTCAGGACACGGAGTCGGCAGCGGCGGCATAGACGTCGTCGGGTTGCTTTTCTTCTGTTGCAGCACAAAACACACAGTCCCCAGTGCTGAGGGCAGAAGAGCTTGAAGGCAAGCTCTACCTCAAGCCCTTGGAGAAACTCACAAAAGTAGATTGCAGAAAGTTCAGTCCAGTCCTTTCACTGCCCAAGACAGTAGCAGCCACTGCAGGCCAACACAGCAAAGCACACAGCAAAGTGGTAGTTCCTCCTCACAGCTAGTCCAGCTCTTCTTCTTGGCAGTCTTCCTGATCCAAAAGAGTTCTCAAGTTCAGGGGTCTGGGCCCCAATACTTATATCCAAAAATCCTTTGATCTCTTAGGCAGAGAGTGTCTGTGCCCAGCCAGAACCAGTTCTGCCTTCTCTGGTGTGATTTCCTGTCAGGAGGTGGAGACGGCATTGTCAGAGGCAGACCAGGCCCTTTGAGGTGCAAGGAAATCTCCTCCCCTTTCCACCATCACAGCCCAGGTCTATTCAGCCATTTCCTGACCCACCTAGAATATCTGTAGCCACTCCTGCTCCCCCAGCCTTCTGTCATCTAAAACCCAGACAGGCAATCCTCATTCCAGCAGAGGAACACAGGATGACTGAGCAAGAAAATACCTACTTTCTAAAAAGTGGTATTTTCAAACACAGAATGTAAAAATCACCTTCACTAAAAAATGCATCTTTAGATTCTGAGTTTAGGCATACTAAACTTAATTTTCCCACCTAGTTCCCAGGGTCAGTTATGTTTATAAGATGTTATAAACAAACTTCCCATTCTGTCCTATGGGGAACAGATAGCCTTGAAATAGTGAAAAACGAAATGGGCTGTAATTCACTATCAGGACATGCCACACACACCAGGGCATGTCCTACGTTTCACATACACTGCCCCCTGCCCACAGGGGTACCTTGGGCCTACCTTAGGGGTGACTAACATGTAGAAAAGGGAAGTTTAGGGACTTGCAAGTGTGTGCATTGGCCAAGTCGACATGGCAGTTACAAACTGCGTGAAGACTCTCCAAAGGCAGGTCTGAGTTTACCTTTTTAAGGCTACTCACGTGGGTGGCACAATCAGTGCTGCATGCGCACTAGTAGCATTTGGTTTACAGGCCCTGGCACACTCAGTGCACTTTACTAGGGACTAACAAGTAAATCAAATATCCAATCATGGAAACGCCAATCCATTACACAATTTACATAGAGAGCATATGCACTTTAGCACTGATTAGCAGGGGTAAAGTGCCCAGAGTCCTAAAACCAACACAAACAAGTCAGGAAAAAATAGGAGGAAGAAGCAAAATGTTTGGGGATAACCCTGCAAAAAGGGCCATTTCCAACAAACCTGAAGGAAGACTGGACCTGCTTGCCTTGAACCCAAGAACCCAAAAGTGACTATAAGGGTCAGGCAGCTACAGGGACACAACAAGCTTCCAGAAGCCTTTCCCTGCAATGATCCAGCTGACCAGTACCAACTGGACCTGCCCTGGACCCTGCCACTGGCCTCTGCTGGAGTGAGTCCTAACACCCATGTGGTGCTCCACAGGTCGTGGGCTATTGGCAAGTGTTGGAGTGTACTTCTCCTGTCCCCAAATTGCAAGATCTCAAACTTTTTGCCAACTTTCTGCCTGGTGAGCTGCTCGAGACCGGGACCGAACTCGAATCCACAGACATTAAATTGCTGGTCAGCCTCAGGTTGCTGCTTTACCCTGCTGAAAGTGATCTGAGTTCCAGTGTTTGTAAAGTGCTTCATCAGGACCAAAACCAAGCAGCAACCCGTCAAAGTTAAGTATTTCTTGGGCACAGACTTTAAACTTCACCCGCTCTGAGCTTACCCGTCTTTGTTGATGATCCCCTCTTCAGCAGCCCACCATTGTCAAGCCCGCCGTCTTACCTAGCTTCTATCGTGCCCTACTGACGACTCGCCGAGGACCACTTTTTCTCCATAAAAAGTCAGGTTAACTTTCCAACGTTATGAACTAGGGGGCAGATGTACGACCGTTTTTTGCAGTCTCAAAAAGGAATTCGGCCCGTTTGCGACCGCAAAATTGGTCAGTCCCATGTAGAAACCATATTATGCTAGTCGCTGACCTATTATCGCCTTCCAAAATATGGTTTGCGACTCGCTATTAGGAAGGGGTGTGCCAAGGGCGTCCCTTCCTAATAGCGAGTCTGACTGCAATGAATGATTGTTTTGCGACCGCATTTGCAGTCGCAAAAAACTCAGTTTACAAACCTTTTCAAAAGGGTGGTAAGCCACTTGCAAACAGAAAGGGGCCCCCAGGAAACCCCTTTGTGAATGAATGTGAAAATGTTTTTTAAGAGCAGACAGTGGTCCTAGGGACCCCTGCCTGCCCTTAAAAAATGAAACTGAAAAGTTTCATTTTTCTGTTTTAAATGCATCCCGTTTTCCTTTAAGGAAATCAATCTGCATTTTTTTTTAAAACTGCTTTATTAAAAAGTAGTCACAGACATGGTGTTCTGCTGACCCCAGCAGGCCTCCATCCCTGTGAGTGCTAGACATTCCCAATGGGGTCGCAAATTTCAACTGCCTCATGAATATTAAGAGGCATGCAATTTGTGACCCCATTGGGAATCGCAGACAGTGTCTGAGACACTGTTGTACATTCACTTTTAGCCATGCGTGACTTTTGTGCCTACAGATGCGTCAGTATTTTTGACGCATCTGTCAATCCTTGCGCCATAGTGCGCTGTATTGTAAATACGGCACTTCTATGGAGGCGCAAGGGTTTCGCAGGCAGGCGCAGGGAAACTGAGGGTTCTCTACAGAGGTGTCAGTTTCTTGTAAATCTGCCCCCTAGTACCTTAGAACAAAGCAGTCAGGGAGAAACAGATGCGTCAGAAATTCTGACGCATCTTTTGGCACTAAAATAATGCATTGCTGAAGTCATGTCTCAAGCACAACCATACGCCAGCAATGCATGGGAAGCCCTATACCTAATATGCTGCGCAACTCCTTACACCTGTTCCAAAAAGGAGTAAGGTTTTGACGCAAGGACATCCTAGAAGTGGCGCAGTGAAATCTTGAAGATTTCACTGCATCACTTCTACAAGGCTTTCCTGCATGAGAACGCCCACCCTGCATACATTATATCTGACACAGGTATAATGCGACACAGGGCTTAACAACGTGACACATCTCCCTAGATATGTCACGTTGTAAATGGGCCGCAATGTGGCACATTGTTTTCGCCGCCGCTGCGTCACAAAAAGTGATGCAACGGCAGCAAAAAAGTGTCGCAAGGGGCTTGTAAATCAACCCCACAGTGGCTCATCTGGTCGCTCTAGACCACATCACTCAAATGTCCAAGTGCCATGGAGCATAGGTCAGATACAGGGACCTGGGGCCAGATGTACTAACATTCACATCTGCGAGTCGCAAATTGCGTCGAATTGCGACTCGCAATTTGCGACTTGTAAAAGTGAATGTACAACTGTGTCTCAGACACTTTGCGATTCCCAATAGGGTCGCAAATTGCATGCCTCATTAATATTCATGAGGCAGTCGCAATTTGCGACCACATTGGGAATGGTAGGCACTCACAGGGATGGTGGCCTGCTGGGGTCAGCAAACCACCAAGTTTGTGACTACTTTTTTAAGAAAGCAGTTTTTTTAAAAAAATGCAGCCCGTTTTCCTTAAAGGATGCATTTAAAACAGAAAAATGAAACTGCTCTATTTAATTTCTTCAGGGCAGGCAGTGGTCCCTGGGATCCCTGCCTGCACTTAAAAAACATTTTCACACCCATTCACAAAGGGGAAAGGGTTCCCTGGGGACCCCTTCCTGTTTGCAAGAGGCTTACCACCCTTTTGAAAAGGATAGTAAACTGTGAGTGTTTTGCGACTGCAAATGCGGTCGCAAAACAATCATACATTGCAGTCAGACTCGCTATTAGGAAGGGATACCCTTGGCACACCTCTTTTTAATAGCGAGTCGCAAACCAGATTTTGGGAGGTGCTAATAGGTTAGCGACTCGCAAAATGTGGTTTGTACATAGGGCTGACCAATTTTGCGGTCGCAAAAGGGCTGAATTCATGTTTGAGAAAAAACGGTTGTACATCTGCCCTCTAGTTCATAATGTTGCAAAGTTTACCTTCTGACTTTTTATGGAGAAAAAGTGGTCCTCGGCGAGTCGTCAGTAGGGACGATAGAAGCTAGGTAAAACACGGGGCTTGACAATGGTGTGCTGCTGAAGAGGGGGCCATCCACAAAGGCGGGAAAGCGCAGAGCGGGTGAAGTTTAAAGTCTGTGCCCAAGAAGGCCTTAACTTTGACAGGTTGCTGCTTGGTTTTGGTCCTGATGAAGCACTCAACAGAAACTGGAACTCAGATCACTTTCAGCAGGGCAAAGCAGCAACCTGAGGCCGACCAGCAATTCAATGTCTGTGGATTAGACTTCGGTCTCAGTCTAGCGCAGCTCACTAGGTGGAAAGTTGGCAAAAGGTTTGAGATCTTGCACTTTGGGGACAGGAGAAATACACTCCAACATTTGCCAATAGCCCATGACCTGTGGAGCGCCACTTGGGAGTTAGGACTCACTCCAGCAGAGGCCAGTGGCAGGGTCCAGGGCAGGTCCAGTTGGTACTGGTCAGCTGAATCGTTGCATGGAAAGGCCTCTGGAAGCTTGTTGTGTCCCTGTAGTTGCCTGAACACTGTTGTTAAAATCTGGTTTGCGAAGTCAACATAATCGGCGCCATCTTGTCCCCTCCCAGGCTCGCATGCTCCCTCAAGCAGTAGCCATTTTCGAAAGCGCCATGGCCCCTCTGCCCCTCCCCTCCCCCGCCGACCACCAACGCGTTCCCTAGGCGCTGCAAAACATCCCCCACGCGCCGTTCGCCCCCGCTACCTCATACATAGGCCATGAACCCCCTCCTTCTGCGCGACCCTGCCATGAAACCACATCCCGCACCTGGCCAACGCCTCCTTTTATCCCTTACATGGTCATACATCCTTTCGGTAACCCCTTCCTCCACGCCTGATCGTCCAAACTGATCCCAGGCCATCACCTAGCCCTGCGGACGCAGTTTTATTGCCCCTACTGTAAAGGAAGCACCTCACATCTAAGGGATTGCAGTAGATCAAGGACCCCAACCCCTGTGACCCGATCAGTCGCACTCACCCCCGGGAATTGGCGGAATGTCCAGCTGTGTGATAGCCATCTCCTACTGTGGGTGGGGTGGGGACTTTCACTGTAGTTATGTGTGGGAGCGGATCTAAGCCGGGGATTCCGAGGATGTTCTTTCATGTATCAAAACAACCTCAAGAATGTGCCATGTACAATAAACCGATAATAAAACAATAAACCTGTGTATAAGAGGCCAAGCCTCAGAGATGTGGTTAGAGCATCTCGAGAAGATTCCGTGTGGGTCTGATCTGATGTGTTCTCCTCCGGAGAGAATAAAACTTTGTTTCCTGCCTTCCAGTCTCCAGCGCCTGCCTCTTTTATTGGTAAATCATTGAATGGTATAAGAGGTGATTACCGCCGGGCAATACTTGAAAGGTTACCGACTGAAACTGCCGCTACCATTTAACAATTGGCGTCCCAAGTGTGGGGCCCATCAGCGACACGTGGATCCAGTGGGAGAGGTCCTGACGACAAAGTGAACGGCTGCAACGATCGGGAGAGCTCCTGCCCGATAGACCCTCGTCTGGCAGCCGATCATCCGAACTTCACTGGTTCCGAGCAGACCTCTCTCGAGTGATCTACGGTCCTGACTGAGAACCATCAGAAGTGCCGCGGCGAATAACGGAGAGTAGAGGACGATCGGGCGCTGGAGGCGGAAGACGAGAAAACTGTCCACGCGGTCCGGGTAAGGTCGTGAAATACGTCGAATTGCTAAATGATTGACTAATTGATTGAAAATACTAGTAGTGCTTATTGATTGTTCTTTTTGAGGTATTCGCTGCCTACAAACGGGGAAGAGTAGAAATACTCTCTCTTCCTTTGCAGATAGTGAAGGGTAGGTAGCGCGGACTTTTGTCCTCCATTGTAATATGTCGCGCCTATTTTCCTCCCCACTGATTGATTGACCGAATATTGATTGTTTTGAAGAATAGTACTTCTTGAGATATTCTCTGTTTACAAATAACGTAGAATAGAAATATTCTGCCTAAGTCTTTGCAGACAGTGAAGGATAAGTAACGCGGACTTTTGTCCCCCATTGTAACCCGTCGTGCTTATCTCTTTTCTCACCATTGATTGATTGATTGGCCGAACACTAGTTGTTCGATATTGGTTCTTTGGAGGTATTCTCTGCCTGCAAATAACGTGGAATAGAGATATTCTGTCTAGTCTTTGCAAGCAGTGAAAAGATAGGTAGTGCAGACTTTTGTCCCCGTTGTAACCCGTCATGCCTATCTTCTCCCCACTGATTGGTAGTTGGTTCTGCCCGGACCGCTTATTAGAGGTGAACCATCCGGCTCCACTGGAAGGCACCCCTAATAAGGACATATTTACTAAATATGGATCAGTCGCTGTAGCCTACAACAAACTAGGGCATAAAAATTGCTATAGAGAAACAAAAATGATCGAGCGAGACCAGCAGACCACTGATGGGATCCTTTTGACCCTACAAAAATAAGAAACACTAGGAAATAGCCCTTTGCGAAAAATATGAAACTAGGGGAAGGAGCCAAGCTCACGGTCGAGATGGCCACGAGGTAGCTCGGCTCCATCGCTCTCGCTGCCTAAACATGTCTGCCCTACCACCCACCCCGACCAGTAAACACGACAAAATCCTGCACAAATGGAAGTCTGCTGATACCCACCATCGACGTTACCGAACTGGGCTAGATCGCACACAATTGGGTTATGTCATTTTCCGGTTACGCAGTAACACCCTTGTGCTCGTTGCCAGATTACAAATATATACAACACTCCAACAAAGTAGTATAATTAAGACGTTTTTAATAACTTTTAGATATATGCAACACTCCAACAGGGTAAGCACGTTAAAACACATTTTTAACAACTATTTACATGACAGCCTGCTGCAACACCCATCCCAAAGCATTCACATCTGCGTGACACAGTCCTCGCCCCTCCTTCCTCGAAGTAGTAACATTGGCCTGTTTTGGGCGGTCTTTTTAGTCGGCTTTGGGCTATAAAAGGCCCGCAAAAATCCAGCGGCCTGTGAGGCGGCATCAGTGGCGGAAGGCTGTGCGAATAGGCCAGAGGCAACACGACGCACCAAGACCAGGACGGCATAAGAAGTGGTGTCCAACAAGTTGTTGTACTGGTCTTGCCAATCTACTATGCTGCACAGATCGACAACGAAGGGTGCCCTGGCGGGGGGGAAGCGACGCGAACGGGCCTCCCCCGCCTCCCCAGGTGGAGGCTCACCAGCTGAGAAGGCACCCCTGCCGTTTCCCTCGCCGTCCAGCTGAGTAGGCGCCCCTGTACTCGCCGACCAGCTGAGAAGGCACCCCTGCCGTTTCACTCGCCGTCCAGATGAGTAGGCGCCCCTGCACTCACCGGCCAGCTGCAGCAGGGGAGCCATTTACGTCTCACCTGCCGGACGACCACCCAGGCACGGGTTCTTTTCTGCACCAAGATTGCCATTAGCGTTCGACGCAAGAAGTGGGCCCCCGCAGCCAAATGGTCGGGGGGACCCACCCCAGTGGCTGTAACGAAGAGCTGCTGCTGCCACTGGACTCTCAAAATGGCGGTCGGCTCTTCAGATTCAGGCCTGGTCCACTAAAAGATGGCTCTGGGCAACCTTGGAACTCGGAAGCTTTCCTGCTCGGGCGTGGGCCACACCCTTGAAAACGTCCTCCCAGCTTTGCAGATTCTGCGGGAGTCATTGGCCCTCGACTCCCGTGGACTTCCGGTGGGGGCAACCGCCGCTATTGCTCGATCATTCCACTTTAACTAGTCTTTGCCCCGGGCGGCAGCCATCTTGCCTCCGTTTGGTGCCGTGAGAGACTGATTCAAGGCGTCGGCAGAGAGACCCGCCTGCTGTCCCGCCCTAAGAACGGACCACGGCATTGCTGCGAGACCGTGGTGACGCCATGCTGACGCAAGCTTCTGTTTGAATTACCAGGAGACACTGTAGTCTACCAACCCGAAGCAGTTCTGGTGGAACCCCAGCATGATCCGGTAGGAAACAACTTTGCTTTCCCCACCTTCGAGTCACGATTCATGCTGTCTGTTCTTTCTGTTGGCATTAATGGAAATTTTTGGTCTGCCGAAAGGGATTCTGGTCCGACCGTTAGCTAGTGGATACATCTAGACTGTACACTGGACCCACCCGACCTCGCCCCAAAATGGCGCCGATGTAGGAGGGGCCTACAACTCCTTATGGCGTTCCAGGTTACTTGGCATTGATGTTTAGGGATATGTATACGGCCTTCTTGCACATGGCGGGCGGGGGACAGGGAGGGTACTGAATGGACATGCGGACAGCCTTATTGATGCTGGTCTTCTCATTATTGATTATTTTTATTTTCGCATTAAGGTAGTATTGCTCATGATTCTTGACGCCTCTTGCACCGTGGCCGGCCTATACGATTGTAGGCCCGTATTTGTATACTGACATTTTCACAATAAAGGGTTTTCGAAAGAATTATGGAATCAGCGTCATAACAATCGTCTAGGTTGGTAAGGTTTTAAATAACGGCCGTCATTCCCAAACAATAGAAGACAGATAATGCAGACCCTTTGCCTGAATTTTGGATTGATGAAAATTTGTATCCATGTAAGGTATGGTATTTTGTCCAATAATATACGGCTAATTGAGAAACAAATGCACGAAGAGGGAACTCGAATTTAGGGAAAAATAATTTTTAAAAAAATGAAGTTTTGGTATAAAAAAAAAAAAAAAGGATATAGTACACAGAAAGAAAAATGCGAAAAGGAATAGTCAAGATCTGTGGTATTGTACATTCCTGCAGCTAGTCTGGTACGTGGTAAGTAGAACTTTTTCGTGTCTACGCGCGCTAACGTACTTTGAATGCTGCACACCCCCCCCCCCCTTTTTCTTTTTTTCTCTATAGGTCACATCGGAGTTCCGACTGAAGAATGGAGTGGACATGGACAGCACCGTGCTCAATGTAGGGAAAAACATAGACAAACGTTGTGGGATGGTGCGTGAAGTGCAGACCACCACTGAGAACGTGAAAAACTGTATGGTATGACTGTGCGTATGTGCCCTGACTGTACGGTATGAACGTATATGCATTACATATGCTTGGGTCGCTGGAAGAGAACGTCATCGTATGACTGAAGTGCTTGTCTATCGATCAAAGGGAGGGGAGTAAAAGGTCCGACACCCCCCCAAAATGAATTACGGAAAATACTGAAAATACTCAGCATGCATAGGAAAGAGGACAGGGAAGGAGAGGTCCCCATACTCAACGAAGCTCTGTGTCTTCGTCTTAAGTCTCTGCGCTTGATGTATGTACTGTTACGCCCTATCCGGTATTTGTGTGTACGTGAACGCCAAATTTATGTTTCTCCCCCGCTTGTGTTTTCCTACGTAGAACTGACCCGTGCTACTCCATGTTGTGTGTACACCAAGTAGCCTATTATCGTACACATGTCTCTCTCTCTCTCTCTTTTTATGGCGTACGTATACGAATTAGCCTACTTGATGCGCACGTCTCTCTCTCTCTCTCTCTCTCTCACTCTCTCTCTCTCTCTCTCCCTCGCTGAAGGCTCTCTTGCCCTCTTTCTTTTTGAATAAATTAACGACACTATACCTCCTCAGTACGTGTATAATTGGCCTAAAACACGGCAGTGTTCGAACAAATTGACAGAAGCAAAACGACCGTATTTTACCACATTACTACCTCTCCTTTCTGTAAAATGTTGAACTTAACTGGCTGAGAAAGAAAGGACAGGTAAGACGACTGATGTCTCCCAATCTGGCCCTCATCACGGGGACTAAATGTCAGTGGTTTTCGTTTTAGAGCTCTAACGACACCACCTCCACCGCTCAGAATCGCCCCGCCCAATTGCTCAGAACTGGAACGTCTAAGCACCCCGTCCTCCCAGAATAGCCCCAGTTCTGTACTAGCCGTCCCAGGGTATTTTGAACAATACAGCTGAGGACTTTATTTTCTGAAGATACATCGCCTAAACTGATGAGGGTTACCTATTGTCTCCAGCAAGAAAAATGTTTAACTTGTGTCCCTCCCCGAAATAGATATTTGTGAACCCATAACAGTAGCACCTCGCACTTTTTCATAAACTTAGCAGTCCTCGGAGAAAAATATGAATTAACAGAGCTTGTGTTAGAAGAACGAGTCTCTACCGGAGAAGCCGGTTCGAATTTTGATAGACCAGAAAGTTGACAGATGTCAGGCCTCCTGCCACGATTATAAGGTACAGGAATCGACACTTAGCAGGCCAGACGATGGAAATTTGCAGGAACACCCACAAAACCTGCACCACAGCAAATGATTAATAAGTTAGTAACATACACAGACATAAGAGTTAATAGACATCCATCATAGAGCGACCGATAAAACCTTTTCCACGACTACTCGGTGGTTGGGAGAGAGAATGAAGTGTGTAAATGTCTTCCCTGCCAGCTCTCTAAGATTTTGTTTCTTGTACTCATTCAAAGATAACATGCGGTCATCGGAAGAGAGGGGTCGGACGTGACGCACAGCCTGGCTGCGGATCATGGAACACCTATGGCATCGACCAAGGGGGAGCCACGAAGCAAAAGGATGCGGGACGAGGCACCATTCTCAGCATGGAGAGCGATAGAACGAAGGGCTATCCCGAAGCCCCCTGCTAGCTGATCAGCTCGTGCCTGAAGTCCCAACCCGTCGAGCCCGATTGATGGGCCCAGTACTGAAAGATTCTGCTCCCCTTGGCCCACTTTTGATCCGATCCCACTCCACCCCCTCTTCCCTCGGCCTCCCAAAGCACCCCCATTTTTGAACTTGACTTGACAAAAGAAGAATGAGAAGCGGGTACTCCGTCTCAAGGTACCAATGATAAGACCAGTCAAGGGACAGGACAGAACAGGACTGTGATCCAAGAGCAAAGAATGGTCACACCCTACAACGCGAAAGCCTGGATTTGAGCTGGACCTTAGCTCCACCGCCGGTGCTTAACAGTGCCAACGAAAGAAGAAACCCCCCCCTCCCTGACTGTAACTCATGTTGAGTTGTATTCCTCTCCCAACCACTTTTGAATTGACTATCTTCCAATCAAGTTTCCAAGGTCCTTTATCGGTCACTTCCAACTACACACTAATATCTAAGAAACATTAGCTTGGTATAAAATGACAATTGTATAGCATCAGCCGTACACATGACTATGCTGATTAGTTTGATCCACACAAAATTCTAGGCCTTGAGTAATGTGCGTAATATTCCTTGTCTTGCTGGATCACCTCTTATGGTATTGAATTTGTGTTCAAGCGAGCTTCCCTCCACCTATCTCCGGGTCTGACATATGGCGCAGCTGATGTAATTTTGTATACGCTACCTCCTCGCCTGTCACATCAACCACATGTAACTATGTACAATTGTGTCAGATTGTTCCTGTCTGTCCTAAAAACTCTGTACTTTTAAAATAGGAAACGCATGAAAGCATTTACGATATTATGGCTAAGAGGTTAACGAAGGTGAATGTCGGCTAGACAAGCTGGCTAGATATGTTGAAAAGGGAGGACTGTTAAAATCTGGTTTGCGAAGTCAACATAATCGGCGCCATCTTGTCCCCTCCCAGGCTCGCACGCTCCCTCAAGCAGTAGCCATTTTCGAAAGCGCCATGGCTCCTCTGCCCCTCCCCTCCCCCGCCGACCACCAACGCGTTCCCTAGGCGCTGCAAAACATCCCCCACGCGCCGGTCGCCCCCGCTCCCTCATACATAGGCCATGAACCCCCTCCTTCTGCGCGACCCTGCCATGAAACCACATCCCGCACCTGGCCAACGCCTCCTTTTATCCCTTACATGGTCATACATCCTTTCGGTAACCCCTTCCTCCATGCCTGATCGTCCGAACTGATCCCAGGCCATCACCTAGCCCTGCGGACGCAGTTTTATTGCCCCTACTGTAAAGGAAGCACCTCACATCTAAGGGATTGCAGTAGATCAAGGCCCCCAACCCCTGTGACCCGATCAGTCGCACTCACCCCCGGGAATTGGCGGAATGTCCAGCTGTGTGATAGCCATCTCCTACTGTGGGTGGGGTGGGGACTTTCACTGTAGTTATGTGTGGGAGCGGATCTAAGCCGGGGATTCCGAGGATGTTCTTTCATGTGTCAAAACAACCTCAAGAATGTGCCATGTACAATAAACCGATAATAAAACAATAAACCTGTGTATAAGAGGCCAAGCCTCAGAGATGTGGTTAGAGCATCTCGAGAAGATTCCGTGTGGGTCTGATCTGATGTGTTCTCCTCCGGAGAGAATAAAACTTTGTTTCCTGCCTTCCAGTCTCCAGCGCCTGCCTCTTTTATTGGTAAATCATTGAATGGTATAAGAGGCGATTACCGCCGGGCAATACTTGAAAGGTTACCGACTGAAACTGCCGCTACCATTTAACACTGTAGTCACTTTTGGGTTCCTGGGTTCAAGGCAAGCAGGTCCAGTCTTCCTTAAAGTTCTTTCAGACAGTAGAGCAGTCCTTCTTCTTCTGAATCTTCACAGGACCAGGAGTGTTCTGAGGAGGGGGTCTGTGGAGGTCCACGTTTATGCCTTGTGCCAGCCTGTGGGTGGAGGGCAAATCTTTGTGCTCTCTCTAAACAGCTCTTGTCAGTTCCTCTACCCCCACTAGGTTTTGTGTCATCCTGACTTGAGAGTCAAAGGGGAGGTAGATCTATGTGTCAGCTTCATCTGCTACTGACAAGGTATGTGCCTTTTGAAGCTCAGGCAGGGGCTGGGCACAGTCCACACAGGCCATCTTGTCAAGGGAGGAGCCCCCCTCATCTCCCCTCACCCCCCACTCCCAGGGTCCTTTGTCCACTGTCTGGGATCAGTACACATCTCACCACAGGGCAGCCAGCAGGGAAAAGGGGACAGTTGGGCAATGACCATTTCGTCTTTGGACTTTAGGGAAGAAAAGGGCAACTTTCTCAACGTGTAATTCCCCAAATAGTAATATAAAATCCAACTTGATGATTAAGCTGTATTTTCAATTACTATTAAAATGAGTCCCTAAACAAATGTTCTAGCTGCTCTCAAGTTGAATTTCACACTTATTAAAAGTAATATTTATGTGGCGCCCTTGACAAGATTGATCCGTTCTTTTGGTTTTGCCCCAGTGACGTATGCAGATGACACACAAATAGTCATTTTCATCTCGAATGATGTTGATGAAACTGCACATCATTTTAATAGCTGCACCGAAACCACGGAAGAATGGATGAACTTGGCTAAACCCAAGTTCTCCTCTTTGGCAAGGACTCTGTTTTCTGTGATCAAGCCTGATGGTCTCAGATGCTTGGGTCTCTTCTCACTCCAGTATATCCTGTTAGGAATCTGCGAATAATCTTTGACCCCAATTTGTCCTTCAACGCACAGATTAACAAACTCACCTCTTCCTGCTTTTTCCTGTTGCGAATGATGGGGAAGATTCTCCCTTTCTTCCCATACGAACTTCAAAAATCAGTGGTCACTGCCTTAGTGCTGTGAAGGCTGGACTATTATAATGCCTTATATCTAGGCACTCACAAAAGCTCTCTGGAAAAAAAAAATCAATGCCTGCAGAATGCAGTGGCTCGACTTTTAAAGAAAATCCCTAAAGTCAAGCCACTGTCTGAGGCATTACGAAAGCTTAATTGGCTCTCTGTGAAGAAAAGAGTTAGGTTCATGGCCTTATGTCTGGCACATAATAATCTGTGGGGCAGATCTACAAGAACTGACGCATCTCTGCATATCAGCAGAGATGCGTCAGTTAAGATGCGTCAGGTTAAAAAAAACCCTTGCGCCACCATGGATGCATCGCATTTACAATGCGGCGCACCATGGTGCAAGGATTGTCAGATCCGTGACGCATCTGTCGTCGTAAAGGTGACGCAGTGCTGGAGTCATGTCGCAATCGCGACGCAACTCCAGCACTGCTCAGGGGCGGCCTATACTTGCTGTGCTGCGTCACTCCTTACACCTGCTTCAAGCAGGCGTAAGGTTTTGACGCAGCGGCGTCGTAAAAGTGACTCAGTGAAATCTTGTAGATTTCACTGTGTTACTTTTACAAGGCTTTCTTGCGTGGGAACGCCCACCCTGCATATATTATACCTGATGCAGGTATAATGTGACGCAGGGCTTTACAATGTGATCCATCTCCCTAGATGCGTCACGTTGTAAATTTGTCCCAACGTTGTGCATTGTTTTCGATGCCACTGCGTCATAGAAGTGATGCAACGGCGGCGCAAATGTTTAGCAAGGGGCTTGTAAATCTGCCCCTGATGTGGATGGCCCAGCATACTTGAAAAAAAAATCTTTCTTGTTATATCCACAGTAGAACTTCTCACTCAACCAATTCCAGAACAGTTGTTGCCTGTAAAATCAGAAGAAAGAAATGGGAAGGTAGGAGATGCGTCAGTTTCCCAGTACCAGCCTGTGAAACCCTTGCGCCTCCATAGAAGTGCCGTATTTAGAATACGGCGCACTATGGTGAAAGTAGTGACAGATGCATCAGAACTTCTGACGCATCTGTAGCCGCAAAAGTCACGCATGGCTGGAGTCGTGTCGCAATCACAACATAACTCCAGCAATGCTTGGGTGAGGCCTATAGTGAATACACTACGTCACTCCTTACGCCTGCTTCAAGAAGGCGTAGGGTTTTGACGCAGTGGCGTCCTAGAAGTGGCGCAGTGAAATCTTGTTGATTTTACTGCACCACTACTACGAGGCTTTCCTGTGTGGGAACACCCACCCTGCATACATTATACCTGACGCAGGTATAATGTGACGCAGGGCTTTACAAGGTGATGCATCTCCCTAGATGCGTAACATTGTAAATTTGCAGCATTGTTTACAACTCACAAAAGTGTTGCAACAGCGGTGCAAAAGTGTTGCAAGGGGCTTCTAAATTTGCCCCCAGAAGTTGAAGCACAGGTTTATTTAGTGGTTTACCCTGACAAGGATTGTCATTATTACATAAAGCGGATCCTCACCCCCTAAACTAAAACACCAATTTCTTAGAGGGGGGAATACATTTTCTTAAGAAAGGAGGAGCAAAAGAATTTGCTGCTGCAAAGTCGCTTGCTCCACAATTTCAAACAAAGGGACAAATTTACGAGGACTGGCGCATCCCTGCATATCAGCAGGGATGCGCCAGGTAAGATGCGTTACGCAAGATTACCCTTGCACCACCACAGGCGCCCCGCATTTACAATGCGGCGCTTCGAGGCACAAGGATAAACAGGTGCGTGACGCATCTGATGGCGTAGGGGCGGCGCATTGCTGGAGTCGTGTCGCAAGGGCGACGCAATTCCAGCAATACTCAGGGGCTGCCCATACCTAACATGCTGCGTCAAGCCTTACGCCTGCTTTAAGCAGGCTCAGGGTTTTGACGTAGCGGCGTCGGAAAAGTGACTCAGTAAAATCTTGTAGATTTCACTGCATTACTTTTCCGAGGATTTTTCTGACGGAACGCCCACCCTGCATACATTAAACCTGACGCAGGTTTAATGTGGCGCAGGGCTTTACAACGTGGCGCCTCTCCCTAGATGCATCACGTTGTAAATAAGGCGCAACATGGCGCATGGTTTACGCTACCGCTGCGTCACATAAGTGACGCAACGGTGGCGTAAATGTGTCACAAGGGGCTTGTAAATCTGCCCCAAAGAATTTTTATTGCTGCACATTAGTTAGCCATAGGAATGATTTGGTACCTCATCAGGGGGATAAAGAATTATATAAATTCAATTACAATACAATAAAATGAAACCAAAAGCTACCTGAATTGTACCTCACACCAGTTTTCCGAAACTAGGTCTGGACTTTATAAGTCCCCCACATACATAATGCATACTCAGGTCAGAACAGAGACAAAGCATTGGATCTGGAGTGACCAAAAACATACTAGCCTTCATCTAAGGGGGTGAACAGGAGCGCGCAGAGCACAAACTCTCCTGAAGGTGACATCCACAGCCAGTTGACAAATCACTGCATGCACGTGCTCCCATGCCATACTCAATACACATTTAACAGCCTAATGCATCCTGGGAGTTGTAGTCTTTGTTCACTTTTGCTGAATTAACAGGCTTCATTTGTTGATCACAAAACTTTGAACAAATCTGGAGCTGGGAATCTATCTAGTACTTAATTTGCAGCTTCCCAGCATAAAAACAAATGTCACTCTTCAATTAAAAATGGATCAAAGTCCAGGTATCACATCCATCTTAACATAACTGCCATAGGACTTAAGGCTCTTATAATAAAGGATATTCATCACGTTTATGACAGAATAACCTATACGCCAAACTCTAAATCAGGCCTTAGGTATGCAGGTGTATGAAAGATGGAGTGATGGAGTTGGTCGTAGAGGCATAGTGGCACCGTGTTCTAAAGTTTTACCCCTTGGTCGCACAGGAATATACCCATAGAAACCAATGTAGTGCTAAAAGATGATGGCAGAGTCATTGCATGTCAGTTCCAAAGTCAGCCTGGCAGCCAGGGTATGAACGGTCTGTGGACTTAGCGGTATATGTGCCTTAATGCATATATGTTTACCATGAAAATGATAATGCTCATGTGTGCCTTAACGTGCCCGGTTACATTTTAATAATCAATTGCATCGACGTTTTTCTACCAGCTTGAAGACCAGTAAAGCCTAAGGGGGTCATTTACAAGCCCTGTGACCCGCCGGAAGCTCACTTTTTGTGACGTTCCAGTGACACACACGCTTAGCCATATCTACAAGGCCACATAAAGCCACCCTGCGTGGCTTTTCATGGCCTTGTAGCTAGGGAGTGAGGCGCAGCGCAAGCCGCTGCGTTGCCTCGCACTACGATGGGGAGGCGTGCCATGGGCGTTACGGTGGGTGTTCCTATGCAACACCCATGGCATTTGACACATTCCCAGATTTACAACAAGCATTTAAACCTGGAAATGCATCAAAGGCCTACACCGCCCCCGAGTGGCATGGGGCAGGCGCAAGGAGGAGAACTAACATTACTTCTCCCAGTTGTTTTCCTCTGCAGCATTCTACAGCACACACAGAAAGAGGAAATTGCCTCTATTGATTGGTTTTGTGCAGGAAGGCGTCCCTTCCTGCACGAAAAGAATCATCCCTACAATGCAGGCACCCTTCACCATGGTGCAACGGTGCCTGCTTTGGCGCATGGCGGGCAACTGAGCCCCAGCACAGGGCAAGAGGGCAGGGGTGTGCTGTATGGATAGATCCGGCCGCATTCCTGCCCTTTTCTTCTGCCACAGGGCAGTGCAGCAGGATGGCTTGGCGCGCTGTCCGATGGCAGAATATTGTAAATGAGGCCTCAGCATTATGATACATTTATGTATGTTTTAAATGAACTATCCTTCTTTTACTGCACACTGCAGGTTCCCACTGAAGCTTGTGAGCACAGCGTAGACCCGGGGCCTTGACTTTTGAAAGTGGTCGAGTCAGGTCCTCTGAGTGTTCACTGCATCAGGAGGCGATCCTGGCTCCTGTTCATCAGCTGCTGGGCTCGTCTGGGGTGGGCATCAGTGGGGCTTCTTCACGGATAGTCATACAGCATTGACGTCAGCCCGCGCTCGTGCAGCCAGAGTCCTAACCATTGAGACCCCTTCCAGGTAACGCGAGCCAGAGAATGACGGAAGCTTGCACAGAGAATCATGTTACCATGGATCTCTTCGCTAGTTCTATTGAAGGTCTCAGTACCTCCGGCCTTTGGCCACTCACACACGGCTTCTATGACACACACACACTCCCTGACACACACACACTCCCTGACACACACACATACCTCCGGCCTTTGCCCACTCACACACGGCTTCTATGACACACACACAATCCCTGACACACACGTTTCGTGCGGCGGAGGAGGCCTTGGGCAGAGCTAGCGCTCCTCCTTAGTCCACAGGAACGGGTGTCTCAGTGGGTCAAGTGTTCGTACTCTCAACGTTTCCCTAAGGCACCAGTCACGGGCGAGACTGCTGGGCCGGGGCAGTGAACAGTGCATAGACCTGCTTCGAAAAACTCCCGAGCAACACTACAGACGCCGCAGCACATCAGCAACAGAAGGGTTATGTTACTTTGTAGGGGAAAAAAATTATATTACGCACGGCTGCCTCAAAGTGGCCTCAGCGCCTAGTTGGCGGAACGAAAGTTGTGGGGGCCCCCCTTCAAGGTACATGAAGGGGCTGTAAGTAAAATCACAACAGGGCCCCCACTCAGTATTTAAGATGGAACTCTTAGGCCTGAGTACGGGTGGTGAGGGGGGCCCCCTGCAGCTTGGGGCCCCCCGCACCGCGGGGGCTGCGGGGCCTGTTTTACGCCCCTGGCCTGGTATACAACAGCCTGTATAACATAGAGGATGCAGGGTATAGAGACGGAGAGACACTCATCTTCAGCCTGTAGAACATAGAGGATGCAGGGTATAGAGACAGAGAGACACTCATCTTCAGCCTGTAGAGCAGAGAGGATGCAGGTTATAGAGACGGAGAGACACTCATCTTCAGCCTGTAGAACATAGAGGATGCAGGGTATAGAGACAGAGAGACACTCATCTTCAGCCTGTAGAGCAGAGAGGATGCAGGTTATAGAGACGGAGAGACACTCATCTTCAGCCTGTAGAACATAGAGGATGCAGGGTATAGAGACAGAGAGACACTCATCTTCAGCCTGTAGAACATAGAGGATGCAGGGTATAGAGACGGAGAGACACTCATCTTCAGCCTGTAGAGCAGAGAGGATGCAGGGTATAGAGACGGAGAGACACTTATCTTCAGCCTGTAGAGCAGAGAGGATGCAGGGTATAGAGACGGAGAGACACTCATCTTCAGCCTGTAGAGCAGAGAGGATACAGGGTATAGAGACGGAGAGACACTCATCTTCAGCCTGTAGAGCAGAGAGGATGCAGGGTATAGAGACGGAGAGACACTCATCTTCAGCCTGTAGAGCATAGAGGATGCAGGGTATAGAGACAGAGAGACACTCATCTTCAGCCTGTAGAGCAGAGAGGATACAGGTTATAGAGAGAAGAGGCCTCACCTTCAGCCAGCAGCGCAGACAGGATACAGGCGACAGCTAGAATGACCCTCATGTTATGGAACAGCAGGTGGAGCTGAGTGCGTCTGGGCTCTGGTCCTCTGGCGCTTAGAGTGTGCTGAGGGCCCATGGGGTGGACGTATATAGTGTGAGGTGCACAGGGGGCGGGGATTGCATCCAGTGTTTTTTTCTAACAGGTTTAACCATAGCTTACACTTCCTAGTATTTAGTGATTGTGAAGCAGCATGATTGGGTATGGTGATTGGGTATGGTGATTGGGTATGGTGTAACTCGATTTGTCAGTGTCGCTTCTTCATCAGAGCAGCTTGTAGTGGCCGGCTGTCAGCCTCTGTTGCTGCACCTGTGATCAGGGAGTGTCTGGAAATCAGCGGCCCTCCAGCTGAGAGGCAGAAACGTTTCAGGGGTCCAAAAAGGCCCCGAAGTGGAACAGTGCTGGTCACATGCCAAGGGGTTCAGGCATGGATAAAAAGCAGCTGTTTGCCTTGTTGAGATTTGTGGTGGTGTCTTTTACAGACACAAATACTGTTACATAAGGTAGAATTGCCATTGAATTCCTTCGACCTTTACAATGTTTCACTGACTGAGTCCAAATCCCAGTAGTGTCAGACAGGGCTGGATTTAAGGCTGAACTTCCCACCGCCTGATCCCACATCAGGCGCGCAACTTCCACTGGACTCAAAGGGCTTCAGCCCCCCTACCCCCCCCACCCCCCCCCCCCCCGTCGTGTGGGCAGCCCGGGATGAGACAGCTTCCCTGGCACCCACACAGCCGCACCCGAGCACTTCACAGCTCTTTAAAAGGCCATTTGCATGTTAATGAGGCCTCGCCGTTGTTTCACCCCTTCTAAGAGCCCCTGCAGCTCCACTCTGCCTAGAGCTTAAAGATTCAGCCCCCCCCCCGAAATTCTTTCTTAGCCCCCCCCGAAATTTGTCTCTAGTTGCGCCTCTGTCCCACATCACATTACTGCCACCTTGTTCCCGCACTTGGATTGGGGGACATTTATCAAAGACCCTGGACTCTGCCACCAGCAGGTTTATTTCACAGCTTCAGTGCAGGGAACACCAGTGGTCGAAGTGGGGAAAAAAATGTAGGGGAACTGTGGGCGGAGCCTCAGGGGGCGGGAATATTCCGAGGATTGGGTCAGTGGGCGGAGTCGGGTGTAGCTAGAAAGAGCAAAACATCCCAATTTTTAGTATGTTTGGCATTTCACTGATGAGTTACAGCTTATAATGTTATTTAATGCAACCAATAGATACACGTTTATTTGAGGTTTAATAGATGAGTTATTGACATTAAAATACATTTACAATGTGGGATACGTCTTCAATCACAGAATGTCCCAAATACGCATATAGATGGAATCATAAGCCATTTCTGTCCGAGCCATGCAGTTTCTTTCATTAACACTTCTCCTCCCTTTTTCTAACCATTTCTGAACATAACATTTGGCTTTAGATTCGATGACAGGAAGCCCCACGTGTTGGGGAGCACTGTTGATGACATCATTCTGTGCCCCACGGTCAATGCAAAATTGTATTCATGTGTTTTTACATGCTTCACGCAACATGTCATGAAGCCAGCATTAGATGCCTCTTAGTTTCCTGTTATTGTATCTAGACCTACCACTCTAAAACAACCCAGACCTGTTGGTTTTGCAGATGCTTTTAGCAGTATCAGATGAATGAGATACAACTATTTTATGAGTAGTTTGTGTAATTACCACTCAAGTTAGATAGCTATCAGAATTGCAAATGCATCAATTCTGAAATTATGAGACTCAAACATTGGTAGAGTCAAAAATAGGTAGTGGTCCTCAGATTATTTCAATCAGTTATTTTCTCCCCTACAGGCTACTATCCTCTGCAATCACTATTAGACACCTTCCTCCTTTGTCTCTCCATTAGCACTGTAGGTGTCTAGGAATACCACCCACCAGAGACTGCATGAGAGAAGTTCAAACATGAATTGCAAAATATCCTAGTTTGCAAATGTTTTCCACATAATTATAACTCTGCCGTGTTTCATAAGCTGATGGTTTTACCTAAAAATTTGTGTGTATCTCAAATGGATCAAAACAACGTGACTGACTTGTGTTGCTGTGAAGTGGAGGGCCCTTTACAAAGGTTGACTGGTCACGTTCTCAGGGCAGCTATTAATGAGGCGAAAGCTTTACAGAGACTGTTAGTATGTGTAAAAATTTCAAAATAACAAAGTATCAGAAAATGTACCACATTAAGCTGCAGTCTTTCATTGCTGCATAATTTAGTCAACACTGCAACATAATTTTGCCCTCCATTACTGCGTAATTGCAGCGGCCCAAAAGCAGGCAGCACATGTTAAAAGTGCTTGCTGCTTGAAGCAAAGAGACACCGTGAAGTTTGAGAACTTAGGGACATATTTACAGGAATGGTGGTGCAACGCATCAAGTTACTTTGCTGTGCTGCGTCACAGGGAACGGGCAGAAATGCACTGTCTTTATCCAATACGGTGCATTCCCGCCCTTTCCAAGTGTGCTGGTGCCGTTTCGTCAGCCTAGCGCCAACGCAGGCACCCTTGCACCATGGTGCAAGGGTACCTCCGTTGCATGCAGCATTGTTTTTGTGCACAAAAGCAAACCTGAGAGGCTTTTTCCTCTTTGTATGAGTGCTGCACATATAGAAAGAGGAAAACAGGGAGAAATAAAGATTTTTCTCCTTGTTGTGCCTCCCTTGGGGAGGCGTAAGATTTTGAATCAGTCCCAGGTTTACAAGTCCTTGTAAATCTGGGAATGCATAAAAAACGTGAGAGTTGAGTGGGAACACCCACTGCAACGCCTCCCTTGTGCAGAGTAAGTCAAAGCAGCAATTTGCGCTGTGTTGCATTACTCCATATTTATGAAACCATTCAAAGCCATGCAAAGTGACTTTGCGTGGCTTCATAAATATGACTTGCAGATTTGTGACGTGCATTTACCACGTTCCGTGGTGCAAGCATGACGCAAGGCCCTTGTAAACATGCCCCTTAGTCTGGTGTGCATGCAAATCCTGCGTTGCCAATCCCTGGTGAGTTGCATTAATACTGCTGGAACAAGGCCAATGGAGGCACCTATGTGTGAGGCGGACTGGCCTCAAGGGTCCTGTGACCTCAGTGAAAAAGTCACTGCTGTTCTAGGGTGCGTGTGCTGCTTCGTAGGCCTACCCGCAAGACTGTAGGTGATCTTCAGTATGGATTGTGATGGACAGGCCTTCAAGGTTAACCCACACTGGCCACCGGTAGGGTCCACTTGCTGGTGCTTAGAGACCAGGGCTTCTACGGTCTAGTATGGCCTTCTAAGGTCTAGTAGGGGAATGTGGTCCCTCAGGAGAGTGGTCTGGTGGACTGGTCATGAAGCCTGATTCCCCAGTTCCAGATTTGGTAGCTCTGGCCGTAGTGCCACATCCTATCCTCCCTGAGCACCCTTCTGTCCCACTGAGAGACACTTGCACTCCCTTCAGCTACAACCCAATTCTGCCCCATTATAAACACCTGGCTGTGACTCAATTCAAATTACGCACTGCCTGAAAAAAGTAACAACATCCTTGAAAAAGCAAACACTCATAGGCACAGGAAGATTATGTAAAGCATGCGAAATAAGCAGGAACGACATGGCTACTTTAGTTTTTACACTCCTTGTTTAGAAATCAATGAGTGTTTTTTGCCTCAAACGTTGAGGACATGAAAACTGTGCTCTTAGTGTACACGTGTGCCTTTGGTGTACTCGTGGACAGCAAGGAAGGGCATAAGCAGGGCTCAGAAGATTAAGGGATTCTTGAGGAAAATCTGATCTGACTCACAGAAACCCACAGGGCTCCTCCACATTCATGTCAGCCAGCAAGCTGCTCAAACATCGACATTATGTATTCAAGTGTCCTGCTAACTATACCTTTTGAACTGTCTGGCTTGCTAACTCTCCTACCCACAAAAAACTTGAAAGAGCTCTTGAGGGTAAAAGGCAAAATTATATTTTCATTTGGGAAGTGAAGGGTACATCCAACTTTATTTTTTGTGGTGACACAATCGTACATTAGTTAGGCTGTAATGCATTGCTAAAACAAAATCACAAACCTAAGAGGTCCCAAAGGCAAGACCTATTGGCTTTGCCAATGCTTGTTTAGATATCTCATTTGTTAAATGGGGCACTTTTAATTTGGTGCCAGGCAGGGCCAAACTGGAAACCCAAAGCAGCCCTGGCAAATTTGTGTCCATCCCCTGCACAGTGTGATGCATGCGAACGCAGCAAGCAAGCCTGATGACTGCAAAAGGGACACGGGGAGAGGGTGTTCTCTCCCCTAGAAAATGTTGGAAAAAATTACATAAATGGTGCATTCTACAACACATTGTATTATGTATTCCATTGTACTAGCTTTTAGAGAACCGTAAATGATGACCTTACGGTGCACCAGGATACGACAATCTTGTTGGGGCCCTTCAAGGATTCCCTCACTATCACCCTCCAACAGCACCCCTCATCTCTCCACTGCCCCTCTCTCACATGTATTTAAATTGTTTTATAGAGCCTCTCATACCAGTGAGGGACTTGGAGCACTTTACATCATGCACACATACAGAGACAATTAGTCATACGTGTGTAAATCAATGTTTAGAAAATGTTTACAACACAAAAAGGGCTACAAGGTGTTAGGATTCACATGCCATCAATTCTGGTTGGCATTTTTTTAAGATCTGGAACACAACCCGAGGGTTCAAAATGTAACACAGTAGTTGGATTTTCCAATAAGAATGTATTTCTTCCCAAACAAACCAATTTTAGCAGTATTAGGATAATGAATGACTGGGGAAAAAACATAACTTCCAAACCCTCACCATACAGTTTGCATGCAGCTCTCTGTGACAAAAGCAGTAACCCACTGAGCTTTGCCCATTAAATACAGTTCTGTGATTTCTATGGTACAGGTTCTTTGCAGCAGGCATTTTAACCCTCTGCGCTACAATGGATGGGTCAAAACTGGCAATAGACAATACTCCAATCTCTCTCCAACAGGAAGATCAACCACCAGAGATATAAGTCTTGACTCTTTTATTGTTGCCTGAAATCTGCTGGGTTTACAAGGAATCCTGCAGTGATTTTTGCGTTTTTGAGAGTGTGAAGTGAGTCATTGTGCTGGACAGCCCTGCGGGTTTTGTTACTGGGGTCGATTTTGCAGCCTCCAGTAATAAAACCAGATGCCCAGTACACCAGACCGGCCTTGGAGCCAGGGCTTATTTGTTTTCACAGTCAGACCCTGGATGGGGTTCACAAGGGGCTCTGGTGCTCGGGTGTCACAGAAATGGACACCTCGGGCTGCTTTTATGTTATATCCCTAGAAAAGGGTAAACAGTATTTTCAAAAAGACCACATCCCTGAACATGGACACAGGGCCGGCTTTAGTGCTGGTGGCGCCCTGTGCGACAATGTTTGTTGGCGCCCCCCCCCAATGACCACCTCCACCACGGATTCTCTCACTAGCACCCTTTAACAGTGACCAAGTCACCATAACCACACTCTCTCAGATGCATTGAATTAGTTATATAGCGCCACTCATACCAGTGTAGGGTGTCCGAGCACTTTGCATCACACACACATTACACAGAGACAATCAATCATACGTGTGTAAATCAGTGTATAGGAAATGTTACATAAGCCAAAGGACTGAAAGTGTAGAAGTCACATGTCATCCATACTGGTAGGCAGTATAGTTTAAGAATGGTTGGTGTGGAGAAGCACAAACGCAGAGTCGAAAAAGAAATAGGATAGTTGGGAGTTTTCTTTAATAATAAGAATCAATTTCTAGACAAATTAACACTTTTTGCAACATTAATCAATGTTCTAATAATGTATACTTTGCGGTGTGTATGCAGTTCTGGGATGAACGTTAATAGCTCACTATTCTATATTAGGACTTTAAGTTATAAGTTGCAAGTAACAAAAGGTTGTCTCTTTTGAAGGCAGTAATCTGCTGATCTGTTTACATCATACGCACTCTGTAATCTACTTGTTACACGTTCTTTGCAGCAGGCATATTAACCCTCTGCACTAACTTCACCTAAGTCAAAACCTCAACTTTACAAAACACTGATCTCTCTCCAGGAAGATAATTAATCACATGAGTTTTCTTGACATTTATGTGAGGCCTGGTAATTGCCGGCGGAAAGAAACGCTGTAGCAGGTGCTTCAAAACCTTAATAAACTTTCAAACACTGCGCCCCCAGGAAGCCAGCACCCGATGCGGTGGCACCGGTCGCACCGCCCTAAAGCCGGCCCTGCATAGACAGAGAAGCAGTACACATTTTATAAAATATAATACGGAAAACAGCAGATAAGACATTAACATTTTCCACATTTATTTTTAAAAAGCGCCAAGGTTTGAGCACAGTCTGCCACTAATTCCACATGAAGTCCTCTTCCTTTCCGTGTGGTATTGTCAGTCTGGGTGAGCTGGAAAATAAAGGGCAGATGAGTTCAAGGGCGGGGCCGCCAATGTGTCCTAATGTGTCCATTGTATTGGTCACAGTGGGGGCATGTGGGTGGCCTCCTCACTAAATGAGGTGTAAATCACTGCACAGCCGGGCCCATCAGAGGTAGCCGGGTTTTTGTGCCGATTGATTGCTCCTCCAGTGCACCACGGCTCCTACAGTGTTGCTGGGCAGGTCCCTGCCCACAGATACAGTGGGGAAGGGGGAGGGGGTCCTGGCAACTGCAGAGGCCTCCCTCGCTATGCAGCTCACTGGCCTGGATGATCCTTTAGGTTTTTTTTTAAACTCAGAGCATTCCTGCCGTCCCGGGACGCATTTTTGAAATGAAGAAGTAGGGGAACGGACTTTGTTAAATTAAATAAGTAGGGGCACGCCGTGCCCCTCCGTTCCCGCCCACTTCGACCACTGGGGAACACACCTTTATTTCAGAATACCCCAGTTCTGTCTGCACTCCTACAGGTAAATCCTCAAAGGGAAGATGGTGCAACAGTCCATAACATAGATGAACAGGTCAATGTAGCGTCCTCCCCAGCCGGGGCACATGCAAGTGATCACACCACACATGGAGCCTGGTATTCACGTCTTTAGTCCTCAGCGTGTAACTGTGAACTGAACTTACATCATGAATTCTATCACCCACATTTAAGCACCAACCTTTACTGTTCTCAGGAGTTCGCCAGGAACAACAAGCATTGGAAATGCATTAGGTCTCGCATTTGTTGGAGTTGGAGCGATTAGCATTGTAAATGGCAATGTTTTCCACTTATGCAATAGGTCTTGTATGTGTGTGTTGGGCAATTATGTGGATACTAATTATCGGTATTGAATCGATTGTAATTATGTGGAGTGGGATTCTGTGTTTTGGAGTGTAACTTTGTGGAATGGTATTTTGTGTTGTGGAGTGGTATGTAGTGGAGTTTAATGATGGGGTGTGCTGTTGATGTCTGCCTTCCATAGTACAGAGACGCCGAAGAATAATATTTATAAAATTACATAATACTTCTATTAGCAGCACCAGGCCTTGGGTATTGGTGGTGGTAATGGCCGGCAGAACAATAATAATTTGATGCACAACTTATTAAGCAGCTCATGGAATAAACCGCTTCGGGGGACTCTTCACACTCCAGGTCTTCACCAGTTTCACTACATTGGTAGTCAGCGGTTTTTGGATGTTCCACTCGCCAGGCACTCTTCTCCACTCCCTGCGCAGGCAGGCCTCTAGGCGCTTAAGCAGACCTTCAGATTATCCAACAAGTTGCAGACTTCAAATAATGTGAAGTCTTCCTGAAGCAGTAATCAGGAACTTACAAAAGGGCAGTCCCTGCCCAGAGACTTTCTCACCTTGACTAACATAAACTTCAGCCCCACCGCTCCCATCAACAGAATAGCAGTACTCAGGAAGCACTAACAAGCATCCAGTTGCTAACGAGGCCCTCACTGAATGTCTAAAGGCAGCCTTGCTTCCGTCCTCTCTTGCTTCAGTGTCTGGAACTCCAGCCACAGGAATGAAGGCAATACACTTCCACTACCCGGGGAAGCTGTATCCATCGTCCATCTTGTGTCATGCTCAATCAGGGCCCATCTAAAATGGGTATCACTGGTCCTAGTACTCAGCCTCTCCACATAAATATTTCACATACGCAACATTTACTCAGAGTGTCCACAGGGTTTAGCCCCTTCTGTGCCACGCCCTTTCCCCCTCCTGTGCCGGGCGTTTCATTAGTGGGTGGGGTTCATGACGAGATAGTCTCGTCATGGGCACAGCGCGACCGTGCTCCATGACGAGACTATCTCGTCATGGGCACAGAAGAGGTTAAGGTTCCCAAACAATGCAGAACTCTTCACGAGAATGGTCAGCAGGCTGTGCTTCCTCCTGATTCAGTGAAAAGTATGTGGTCATACTAAATTCCCCAAAATGTGGTACACTACCACCACTGCACTGTTACCCAAGTCATGGACAATAGTTTTGTGCCAACTATGTGGCCATACTTTGGGCATTTCTCCGGGACAGCATAATATGTTCTGGACCTTGCCTTACCAGGTACAGGCCTAGGTCTCTGTTCACACAATAGATTAGCATGATACCAGGGTCAGTAAATCCCCAATACCAGTTTCTATGCAGTCAGACACTCTGAGAAGGGACGTACACCTATTTAGAATGTAAGGGACATTCCCTTCCCAACACTTCATTACATAAAATTAAAACCAACCAACAATCAATCTAGAATCAATCTCTTATCTAATCACTCTTAGATTGAGGTTCAGTCATACTTGCAACTTTGTGTCAGCTCCATAATTCCCTCAGACCTTAATCTATAAAGTCTTATTCAACCTTTTTTCCTACCTAACCCTTTCTGATCTCTATTTTAGATCATAGACTTCTCTCATTTAGACAGGGTAGTGCTTCTGGTTGTCCAAAAAAAGGTACATCCTATTCTCATTGGGCTTTTTTAAATGCAGAATTTAATTTAACTATATTCTTTTTTTACTGGCTTCCTTCCCGGTTGCTTTAAAGTGAAATCATATTGCATGCAAACACATTGTAGGCTGGTAAGTCGTTCGCAGATGCTTGGTGATGGAGCTTAAAATTTCACACACCAAGCAAGGATCCTTTTGATTCAGGCTTCTCACGTGGTGCCATTTGTTGTATTTGACTAAAATGCTTATTGAACTCCAGTATTTATTTTTGCTGCATAGAATATAAACTGGTGATTTAGCAGATTGATTGTTCTTCACTGTTGTCTTGCACCATATTTTCCTGCTTGTTACTTTCTTGTTCAGCTTCCTTGGACACAGAGGAGCATAACATTGTTGTACAATCTCAATCATGTTTCAGGAATAATAGAAGACTTGTATTTGAGAGGTGATCAGTGGGGTGAAAGATTTCATGAAGTCCTTTTGAGGGTGCAGCCTTGGACTCCACTGAGCGGTTTTGACAGATTTTCTTTATTCTTAACGTACCATGGGCCCGATGTAGGTAAATATGAAATACCGGTTCCTAAATATCAAATTTTATCGATTCGGTATTTAGGAATCGGTATTTCATATGCAGCTAAAAATTCGGTAATAAAATACCGAATCGGTAATATTCGTTATTACAGAATCGGTAATACCGACTCGGTAATAAGGAATCACCTTCCCATTCATTCCTATGGGCCTGGAGGCCCACAGGAATGAATGGGAAGCCATTCACTATTACCGATTTGGTAAATAGCAAATCGGTAATAGGGGGAGCATATTCAAGGGTGGCAGGGTGTCACATTGACACCCTGTTGCACCCCTGAATCGTGCATGTGTGCACATGTGGCGCACACATGCCCTAAGGGTATGTATGTCTGCCACATGGCACCTTGACAAAAGCAAATTATTGCTTTTTTAAAGGTATTTGGTATTTACCACCAACTTGTAGTTGGTGGTAAATAACGAATCTTGAATGCAAAAATGCACTCACTTAGATGCTCTCTCTCAAACATTGTCACTGTGCATTGATTAAGTACAGTACGCTTGCTGATATGAAACGCCATCAGTTGGGACGTCAGACTAGCTTCCATCTTGTTTAACACTATTTACCTCATTGTGAGAATGGTGGAAGAGATCATTCCATTCCTATTGGAGAAACATTGCTAGCTCTTTTGTTTTTTCCCCCACATGATTTCTGGAAACCCCTGTTCAGTGGATACATCTGTTGCCAGTATTATTTGATAAAGCTTTGAGGTCAGGTATTTGTCTATTTCTGCTGTTTGTAAGAGTTTCTTTAATGGATTGAGAACCCTTTGGCCATGATCGCCTTACGTGGAGTACAGTGCCAGAGCTGCGTTTATTTACCTTTTTGCTTCTCAGATTTTGCAAACGCCAATCCCACGTACATTGCAGCACTAAGGCCCTATAATAGAAACAAGGGGGCAGATTTACAAGCCCCTTGCGACATGTTTACGACACCGTCGCATCACTTCTGTGACGCAGCGACGTCGTAAACAATTCTCCTCCATGCGAGATTTACGTGATGTATATAGTGAGATGTGTCACGGTGTAAAGCCCTGCACTACATTATGCCTGCGTAAGGTATAATGTATGTAGGGTGGGCGTTTCGTCGCAAGGAGCCCCCGTAAAAGTGACGAAGTGAAATGCACAAGATTTCACTGAGTCACTTTTACGTCCATGCTGCGTCAAAACCCTGCGCCTGCTTGAAGCAGGCGTAAGGAGTGACGCAGCATGCCCCTGAGCATTGCTGCAATTGCAATATGCTGCCCTTATGGCAGAAGAGGCGACACGCATCTGGCTAACCTTGCGCCACGGTGCGTCGCATGGTAAATGCGACACATCCGTGGTGGCGCAAGGGTATTTCAGCGTGTGGCATCTTTACTGGTGCATCCCTGCGAATATACAGGGGTGCCCCAGGCCTCGTAAATCTGCCCCAAAGTCTGGGATTCCCACGCCCCTAGCTGTTGGGAGGGAGGGGGCAGGTTTGCTTCGCTTCATGTTTGTAGCTTTTTTGCTTCCCATATAAAATGAGTGCGCTAGTTCGGTATCCTAATCAGGGTTCCAGTGACTGCCATGGCTTGAAAAAGCTTCATCAAGAGAAAAGCTTAGGGGAGCTTTTTTATGTAGTAGAGAGGCTGGCACCTTGCCTCGTTCAGCGTCTGGATTTTAAATGTAATGTTGATGTTCAAATATTTATTGAATGACTGATACTTCTGAGGTATAATTTCATGTTGGTGAAGTAGTGTGGATAGCGACGCCCTCAGGCGCAATACATCTGATTCATTCACGTGTATTTAAAACCCTTATACTTTATGGAACTTGGCAAGTTTATCAAGTAACATGGTGTCACCTGCAAGCAGGTGAAGTTAGAATGCATCTGTGGCCAAGCCAGGACCATTTGGCTGACGATCGCTACATACCTTTGTTTGTTTGTATGTTTCTATTCATGAAGCAAAGAGCAGGCGAGGCGGAGTGGTGGGGCGGGGGGGGGGGGGGGGGGCAGTCTCAGAGGCGCAACTAGAGCCAAATTGGGGGGTGGGGGGGGGGTAATTCTTCCAGAAATGAGTGGAGATGCAGGGGCTCTAAGAAGGGGTGAAATATCAACAAAGCCTCATTAACAAGCAAATGGTCTCGTGAAGTACTTGGGTGCGGCTGTGTGCGTGCCCGGGAAGCTCTCAGCCGGCCTGACACACAGGGAGAGGGGGGGGGGGGGGGACTGAAGCCCTTTCAGCTCAGTGGACGTTGCGCGCCTGGGTGAGAGTGCTTAAAACAACGCCAGGTGGGAGCACCTACAGCCATGCCACAGGGCCCCTTCTATATACTGCTATGCGCCTTTATGCGACAGCCCCCAGGAGTTTGTGCGCCCCAGGAGCAGCGGCGCTTTGTTTTCATGTAGGCGCTTGCTTATCCGGGGAAGTCCTGTCATTGATTGATTGAGGGGAATCCACATGAGGGACAGCTCTGCTGCTCAGGCCTCAGACTGGAATATCTGGTACTGTCTCATTTAGGGCCGGACAGGGAACAGCCGCCAGCCCAGGCGGAATGCTGCTCCACAGGCCCGGCCCTGGGACATGGGAAGGGGGTGGGATGCAAGCAACAAGCACCCCTCCCGCGGTTTTACTGGGCGCAAACGGTAATCTGAGGAAATGTCTTCACATAATGTACGGATGTATTCTGATCAGATTCAAATACTTCTTTCCACCACACTTAATTACAAAGAAAATGTGCGTCATTTGTACTATGGTAATTCTGGTATATTCTGAAATATCAGCAGTTTATTTTTGTGGTGTGCTGCAAAAATAGCATCCTTCACCCTCACCTCTCAGATAGCTATTCAGCAGGATTGTCACATAAATCCTCTTCCTGTGACATCAGAGGGAAAGAAAGTAAACAAGCACTCCACAAGACAGGGCATGGATTCGACCTCTGTCTTTTAACACACAGCAGATGTTACAAGATCAGAACATTTAAAAGCAGGCAGCTGAGCGGTCTTGCAGGCTCCGATCTGAAAGGATTGTTCCACACCTGCTAGAAATGATGTAACCTGCTTTCCCAGACTATCAGAACTGTATCTATAGATAAGTAACCCATGTTTAAAGAAATCGTGCAGAACGCACCGTTTTACATCATATTTTAAAACCTTTTTTTTGCATTGTCAGGGTGGGTGCGAAAAGCACCACCGTCAATAGGTAATACAATATTATTATAAAAGATCATTAAAAATGCTTTTTTCAAAACGCCCAACTAAAATAAACTGGAATGCTTTGATAATCGAACTCTGGATAGTTTGGTTTGAAATAAACTCCAGAACCAGTTTTTGATGTGTGATAAATTCAGGGCCGATCAACCAAAGACCCGGACGAGCACTCGTAAAGGGCTTTGCACACTTACATCGCCACAGATTTGCCATCCTAAATCCGCAGTAGCGTTGTGGCGGTATGGACTCTGTGCCACCCTCGGGAGGGGTGGAGAGGGTCTTGTGTTTGGAGGTGAAAGGTCACCATAGTCAGCGTAGTCTGCCTGAAACGTATACGGTTGTGCTAAATGTGCACTTTTTATTAACGTGTCCCAAATCATTTACAAACGAATGGGATGATTTTCTATTTGTAATCTGGATGTTTTGAATCCCCCCCCATCTGCGCCTGACTTCAAGTAGGGAAGGTAACTCTGTGTTCCCGGGGCTCCGCCTCTTCTCAGCCTTAAGTACTTCCACGCCATCTCATGAGGTACGTATATTTCACACGGTCCTTCCTGCACACACCCCTTTCCACGTGGTCCCGGGGTCCCTCATACACTCTTACCCACAGTCTTGGGATCCCTCTGGTGACCCCCCCCCCTCCACACGGCCTGGTGACGACGCTATGAAGACAGCTGAGCCAGTATATTATACAAACAAGGGAACCCGAAAAATGGCTAAGGACCACGGGTATCAATTATATATGTAGAAAACAATGGTCCTGAGCAAACACAAAATTTTACATAAAATTAAATATAGACCACAATGGGTTACTATATACATCCGATGTCCAGCCGGACAGGAGATTTTTTATTCATCGGATACTCAAGGATATGGTCAAGGATAATGAAAACACTACATTTATGGAGTTGTAGCAAGTTTGACAAAATAGAGACCACAACGAGTAAGCACAATGGATATTTGTGGCACTATTTTTTACAAAGTCGACGTTTCGATCCCAAGCTCATTGATTAACGGGATCATCTTCAGGACTAAATTTATAACATTTGCCTGGTTTTTAGCGCCTGTTAGAGTAAAGAAAACAAAGAAAATAGCTTGTGTGAACAAAGGAAAAACTTAGAACATATTAAGATTGCTCGAAAGTTATAGCATGTCAGAAGGTCAGGGTTATCAATTGTGCACATGGAGTTGTGGTTCAGACGATCGTGCTCGGGCCTATTCCGGTCAAGTGAGTGGGGATTTGTTTGTGAGTGTGCTATGGCAAGCGAGATTTTATAAGTGACATTCAATGGGGGAATGGTGAATGACTGAAAGGTGTTTTGAAGTTAAGGCATCGGCGGGCTACCTAGTTTCTACGTAAATGGTTTAAAAACTAGAACCGCGTGAGTCATTAAAGGGTGTGTGAATACGCATTCCGATCGTGAGCGGCATGGGGGACAGTCGTGTTTGTTAAAAAATTGAGAACCGGTATCGGGAAGACGTGAAGTTATGAGAAACAAGTAACCGGGGGTGTTATCCATTTCGGAATGGCGCGTGACTCAATGAGAAAAATAAGTGTAAGGTGTATGCTTACCCCAATTGAGGACATAGGGGTATCACATATGGCAGATCAGAGTGGAAACTGACAATGAAGACCAACGTCAAGGATGTCCAAACAAACATTGACAGAGTCTGAACTTTCCTTACTTAAGAAAGGGCTCTCGTTTGTGCCCACTATCCGTCCCAACTTTATGGAGCTACAAACGGAACTCCTCAGATTTTTTAGACGGATCCGCCTTAAAGCCTTTTTTCAACTCCACCCATCCCCTACTAACACTGCTAATACCCCTTTCCGTCCCCCATCTACATTTTCACCCACTGCTAATATGTTACCAGTGGAGATTCTGACTTTTGAGAAGTTAGTGCTTAAAGATCTGTCCAATCTGGAGAGCAAGAAAAGATTTATACCTTATAACGATTGTCTGAACCACAACTCCATGTGCACAATTGATAACCCTGACCTTCTGACATGCTATAACTTTCGAGCAATCTTAATATGTTCTAAGTTTTTCCTTTGTTCACACAAGCTATTTTCTTTGTTTTCTTTACTCTAACAGGCGCTAAAAACCAGGCAAATGTTATAAATGTAGTCCTGAAGATGATCCCGTTATCAATGAGCTTGGGATCGAAACGTCGACTTTGTAAAAAATAGTGCCACAAATATCCATTGTGCTTACTCGTTGTTGTCTCTATTTTGTCAAACTTACTACAACTCCATTTATGCCTGCAAGTTGCTACAGCTCTCAGTCTTTGCCTGTAACTGTTGTTTGTCCAAAACTGTCTGCATTGTTATTCCTTTTTTCCCCCGCACGTTCCCCATGTTGTAGGGTGCAGGATTGTGCCCCACGATAAATGTAGTGTTTTCATTATCCTTGACCATATCCTTGAGTATCTGATGAATAAAAAATCCCCTGTCCGGCTGGACATCGGATGTATATAGTAACCCATTGTGGTCTATATTTAATTTTATGTAAAATTTAGTGTTTGCTCAGGACCATTGTTTTCTACATATAAGACAGCTGAGCCAGGGCCAAGCTCAGGGAGGCGTCTAGAGAAGAGCGGCAGGCGTGCTGTGTGATGAGAGGCGGCAGACAAGTGAATTTCTATCCCTCAGCCGATAGACCACACCCGTGTCCCCATCATCCCTGGAGTTTCCACGTTTAAAGAAGGGAGCAGGCTGCCTGGACATTGGCAGCACTCCTAAAACAAGAACATGAGGGCGGAGGTGGTGATTGGCAGGGGTTTGACTGAGATCAAAAAAGGGACCGGGCCCTAATAAATGTGACCCGCAGTCTTTCCTTGTTCCCCGCCCTGTTACCATTTATTTATATGTGGACACTGTTATTGTCTGATTTTTGATACTGGTCCGTTACCGTGTCCTGTTTCAAAAGGCTGCCCTTAATCCACAGGCCTTCCTTGTCTCTCTTAGAATACATACACATGCCCATCAAACGTTTTTCTGCATCAAAGGAGAAAAGGATGGCTTCCACTCCGATGTATTACTTTTGTTATTGTGGTTGACCCAACTTCCTTCAGCGGTGCAAGACTGGTCTAGGTTTCCCAGCAAGAACGGCAAGCTGAAGTGGATGCCTGCTTGTGCCCCGGGGGACCGTAGAGTACGTTCTGTTAGAGAAGCACTCTAGTAAGTCCCTGCTTGTGCCCCAGGGGCACTGTAAAGTGCTCGCAATGCCGAAGACAGCCTGGCGCTGCAAATGGAAAGGCAGGGACTGCGTGCGCGTCCCTGCTCGTTCTGCGACAATACTCTAGGGGCAGAAACTTTGCTATGTGCACGCCAAGAAAGTGCACGAACGGGAGTGCAGGGGAGGGGCCGAGAAGGACGGACTACGGGAGAGTGGTGTGGTGGTAGGGGAACAAAATAGTGCCTGAAGTAAAGGGGCCAATAGCCGTGGCAGGATACAAATGACGATACGATCGTCATGAGGCATGACTAAGAAGCATAAAACCTATGGGAAGTCTGCATTGAGGAAATAAGCCAATAAGAAATATGGGAGGAGAGTGGGCGGAGCTTCCACAAAGCTTCCCCACTATAGTGTATACTGCATGCCTCGCAAAGCGATGGCAGCACATTCGTGCTGCAATGCTAGGCGAGACCTAAAAAGGATCCCGACATCACTAACTCACAAGATACTACAGCTTCCCCTTTGTTAAATAAAAAGTACGTATAATCATTAAATACATTACAACTCTTCAATAAGTCATTTTGGTGCTCAGATCAATTGCTCAGATCTGGTCTGCGGCGATACCAGAGAAGTGTCCATGACTAGCATTGGTGACTGAGACTTTGGTACAGTCATTGGGCTCACTGGATTTCCAGGTGGACAAGCCTCACTCCTGACATCTGGAGATGGTGTATGGTGAGGCAGGTGCTTGAAATGCAAAGAATCTAGTCTAATGGACTTTCCAGGACAGTGAGCAGTCACCATGTGTCCTTTACTAGTCACAACTCTTAGCAGGTCAGCATTAAAAGGAGCATTAGACTTGCATTTCCATTTCTGCATGATGATAACTTGGTCTCCTGTTTTGAACACAGTACTCCGAGGCGTCTGTCCCCATAGGTATTCTCTTTTGTTTGTAAGATGAATCAGTTGTGCAGAGTTTTTCAATGTCAATAGGTCTTGCAGTGGTCCATTGCCATAATTTGGTTCCCATGATTCTCCTAAACATTAAGGTTGCAAGTCTCTCACCCATGGTAGAATGGGAAATTGACCTCTAGGAACTAAGCGTATACTGAACAGCTGATTTGAGTTCAAGCTTTTCCAGCACATCACACTGAATGTCCTTCTTGAGGGTGCTTGTTAGATCTGGGCTTCTCTAGTTGGCAGAGGTAGGTACCTTTGACTAAATAGGAACCCTTGCTTCTAAGTCTGGGAAAGGGGATTACACTACTGGATAACCCCTGCTCACCGCCTTGGTAGCTTGGCACGAGCAGACAGGCTTATCTCAGAGGCAGTGTGTTAAGCATTTGTGAACACATACAGTAGTACAGTGAAACCACTACAGATGGACACCACAGAGGTTTTATAAAAATAGGTATTCTTTATATAGACTTAACACAAGACCACAAACAACAAAGATCACAATACTGTACTCAAAATTGACTTAAAGATGGTAGAAGTAACTTAGTTCAAGTTGATGGTAAATGTGACAGCAGACTGCTGCGATGAAGGCACGCTTCTGGGAGATGCGGCGGCTGCACGCTTCTCCAGCGATGCGATGAGTACAGCTGCGGCGGCAACATGCTTCTTCTTGTTGCGTCGTGCTTCCAGCTCCCAGCGACACGCAGGCTTCTGCAGATAGAATTCCCAGCAAGGAAATTCAGGGGGTAGCTGGTGGTGAAGTCTGTTGTCTCTGAGACTTCAGCAGGAGGCAAGCACAAGTTCAAGCCCTTGGAGAAATATTATGCAAGTTGATGAAGTACACACAAAAGTTCCTTCTCCTCTCCTTGGCACTGAAGACACCACTGTTGGCCAACTCAGCCACACAGCACACTGGCAGGGGGACAGTCCACTCCTACAGCATCCTTTGGTCCTTCACCTTGGCAGATATTTCTTCTTCTTGTTACAGAAGTGAACTGAAGTATTGGGGTCTGGGTCCCAGAGAGGCCTTTGCCTAGTCCAAACCAGTTCTAGTCAGTCCTGGAGCACTTTGTTTACCTGACTCCTTCTTTCCTTTCAGAGTGCAGGGCAGAGACTTGAGACACACCACAGGAGGTGGAGCCAGCATTGTGGAGGGAGGGCACAGCCCTATTCAGGTCCCAGGTGCAACTCCTCCCACCTATCTACAGGCAGATCTTCCTATTCAGCCCTGTGCTGACTCTCCCTCTCCCCTGGAATCACCAGCTCCTGTCACTCACAGAACCAGACACACAATGCACATCCTAGCAGAGGCAGGCTTGGACAGTTAAACAAGAACATACCTACTTTCTAAAAGTAGTATTTTCAAACACAGAATGTTAAAACCAACTTCACTAAAAGATGTATTTTATCATTCTGAGTTCAGGCATACTGAACTCGAATTTCTACCATGTTCCCTGAGTCAGTTACGATTATAAGATGTAATAATCAAACTGCCCATTCTGGCCTATGGGGAACAGGTAACCTTGCAATAGTGAAAAACGAAAATGTCTGTAATTCACTATTAGGACATGCCACACACACTAGGACATATCCTACCTTATACTTACAATGCACCCTGCCCATGGGCCAACCATAGGGGTGTCTGATATGAAGAAAAGGGAAGGTTTAGGAACTGGCAAGTGGGTGCACTTGGCCAGTCAGCATGGCAGTACCAGACTGCACATAGGCTCTGCAATGGCAGGCCTGAGACACACTTTACAAGCTGCTTCTGTGGGTGGCACAACCAGTGCTGCAAGCCCACCAGCAGCATTTGATTTACAAGCCCTGGGCACACATGGTGCACTGTACTAGGGTCTGACAAGTAAAGCAAATAACCCAATCATGGAGTCACTAATCAACACATCAATTTAACATACGGAGCACTTGCACTGTGGCACTGAATAGCACAGTGGCACAGTGCCCAAAGCATCTAAACCAGCAAAACATATCAAAAACAGAGGAGGAGGAGGAGCTTAGCGCGCATCCAAGATGGTCGCGTGAGCACAGGGCTCCCCGGACCCTCGCCACTCCTCGCAATTTATCCTGATGATATCCTGATTTCTCGGACGGACTCTCGAAGGTGAACCTCGTCTGAGTCCATAACTCTTTCCAGAATTTGAATCGGACTTGGGCGACCAGAATTACAGCACTTTGAACTTTTGAGGCCCACCTGGAGGCCGTGCCGGGGACTTGGTGATTTGTGGAGCCGGGACGTAGTTGAACAACAACGGCAGTGGGACCTCATCAGTGGCCGTATCCATGGTTCCCTCTAACCTGCGCGCCTGAGCGGGCGCGCACACCTAGGCTTCTCTCCGCGCAGACACATACAATCAGCGCGCACTTCAAAGGATTCCACGCATTCAGTAAATACTTCACTGGAGCCTCTGAAGTGCGGCTGATGGGGATGCTGCTGCGCTTCCAAATGCATTTCTAAAGACGTGTTTTTCGTCTTTAGAAATGCTAATGGTGGACGTTTAAATGCCTGCAACGCTGTCATTCAACAGAGGGAGAGTAATCCCAGAGCTTTCTCTGCAACCCGAGTCCCGTTTGCAAAGTCCACGGACCTCTGGCTCCTCCACATAGCTGCCAAGGTTTCAGATTGCCATGTGGGACATCTTTGTGATTTTAGAGTAATAATGAGTGCATTTCAATGACTATTAGTGACACCGAGAATGTCATTATAAATAAAATTGAGAATATTTTTTGCTAAAAGTATATAAGAAATCTTTCAAGCTTTTAAAGTGAAGTAAAAGGAGGTGTAAAATATAATTAGACTGCCGTTAATCAGGACAGCGGTGCCGTTAACCGAAATCGATTACATTCAGAAAGTAAAACAAAATATATTTATCCACTATACCAATAAATATATCGATCCAAAAAATTTGTATTGCTAAATCTCTCTCATATAACAGATAGCGATAGCATTACATGCTGTGTCAGATAAGTTTTTTTGTCTCCCAACTGATCTGAAAATTATGCCTGCATATTCGTTTTCGTATGTGATTCATTTTACTGGTCTGGCATAGGAAGTAGAGTGGTGTGAAAGCCCATGTATTTAAGATGCGGCACCATACTTATTTTTTAGGTCCAATAAAAAATATAGCATCCAACACTGAAAAAGAAACTAGTAAAATGTGCTTTACTAGAGAACCCATAATAATACGTTGATTTTCATATAGCATTTTTCACTGCACTTTTGGCGCTTCTCACTTCTCTATATAACAGGTGTTATTGTTTCATAAACTAATGGCATTCATTTCAGTTTATCGCGAGCAAAATCAAGCAATGAAGACAAGGGGAACACATAAATATCAGAAAGATCACCCATTTGAGCAACGAGAAACTAAGTTAACTGCTGCAAAACATAAGGAATTTAACCGACTTCTCTTTATCATCTCTAGCCAAAATTGCAGACAAAAGATAAGGCACACTGAAAGCTGCGTGACTCGCTGAATCACACACAGCGACATGAGCAGCAAGCCCAGCTGCATTAGAAAGCTGAGAGTGGGACACACATTTAGGTCACAACTAAACAGGCAGCTGTATCTTATGGGAAGGCACTGTGATTGACATGCTCCACACTTTACACGTACAATTGGTTGAGCAGTTTACCTAAGTTTGCACTGTCCGTTTCCATTAGGATAATTGCTCGAAATTCTTTGTATTTTAAGAAGATGCCCTAATCGAAAGTAAACTGTGCCATTTAATTGGGCACCAAGAATAAACCGGACACAGCCTACGCTATTTAACAAGACGCTCCAAAAAATATTCGTTCCCTATGGGAGATGGTTTGCTGTGCTGTGATAGCTGATCTGGCCGGCCGGGCAGACTGAGGTTTTCTGAATTAACTAAGTGAAGAATCCACCTTCATGTGCAGCTTCTGACGTTTCCCCCTCTGCATGCAAGGAAGAGCGACCTGGCACTGTCAAGAAACGGAGGGGGCAGGGGCTGCTTGCCCAAGAAATAAAACAGGCCACAAACCGCTTCAGATACCCGCTCTCCCAAGGCTCCACAGAGACACACCAAGGTACAGCGGAACACAGGCCATGAGGATATATCAATATAAAATAAACACTGACCTGACTGGGAACACAGACAACGGTGATTGGTGGCCCCGCTGGCCGTAAGCAATGATTATGCTGAGTACCGTGGACTCACTGGCTCAGTCCTGTGGCAATGATTCCTTTGCTCAGCCCTGATTACACACATGTATCCATGATGGCGCAGGAGGGGCCGGGTCCAGTAGCAGCTGCCGGATACCGCAGGTGTGCAAGGTACTAAAAGTAAGCCATTATTGTTTACGGCAGTCAGCCATGAGGACGGTATCACGATTGCTCCATCAGCGAATTTTGATCTGCATGGCGGCCTACCCGCTCCCGCCTCAGGAAGCTGGAGCCAGGCCCACCTAAAGTCACTTGTCAGTCAAGACACTAGGTAGCAATTGGGCTCTGACCCGTCCTCCTCTGACGTCAGGGATATCGCGGCACGTTGGTGTATTTGTAACTTTGTAACATTTTAGCACACCACTCTGTACAGCTGAACTAAGCTATAGCTCTGCCAAAGAGCACCCTTCGTTTGCCGGCAGCAGCGCACACCGTGTGCCGCCATTGCAGCTTGTATGGTGCTTTATAGTTATAGCAGCGCTCTCAGCTTTACTGCTGAGGCGCTATAATGCATGACTTTGCAAAAAGAGGGTAAGATACGAGCAGTGAAGTCAGAAACAGAGGGCAAGAAATGGGTAGAAAAGGCAAAAAGAGGGCAAGAAACTAGCAGAGTAGGCACAAACAGAGGGCAAGAAATGAGCTGCTTTGTTTAACTTTATTATTGCACACATATGTCTGCCATTTTTAGTCGATAACATGTTGTATTTTTCTACTTTTATTCTTTCAATTTATCTTGCAAATGTGGCTCAACTTGTGTATGTGCTGTATTGTGGTTGTGTAAGTTGGTGAATGCAAGAACGAATAAGTGATTTATGGATACACAAGTGCAAGAATGATTGACAGGGTGCATGTGTGATGACTTGTTCAGTGCTTAAACCAATCAGTGACCAAGACGTCACTTTAAATTAAAAGCAAGGCTTATTGACAGTACCAATGCATGTTATTTACCTATAAGTGGTAGCGGATCGACATGACTTGTTGCACATCTTATCACTCTGTTGCGCACAGAGGCAGTAAAAGAGTGCACACAAACATTCTATTGCCGCACATAAGGAATAAAAATTAGAGGGAACATTGGCCGTATCCCCACTTTCGGTTTCGTTTCCGGATCCTGACATGGTCTGATTGAGAGACCGTTTCGCTCGGCCGGGGACCAATCCAGCCTCCATTTAGTGTCATCGCTGCCTCCTTATTATAGCCGCTTGGGTCAAGTCGTGACTTTCTCCGGACCGTACGAGCCAGCTTCTTGACCTGTTGGTGCCCGACCTGCCGGCGGCCATTTTCACCAGGTCTCGCGGGCCCCTCCGGAGTTCATCTTCCAACATGACGGGCAGGGGTGAACCTGAGAAGCGGAAGACCAAGACGCCTCTTCGTGGGGGACCGTTCCAGACAAATGTTATGGACCGTTATACTCAAGCCAAAGGATCCCCCGGGCTCTCCAGCAGTACCCCGGAGGACGCCAGAGACGACTCTTCCGCCCCTGTTGACTTGTCCCTGCAGGACATTATGGGCGCCATCACCGGCATGAAGGAGACCATCGGCCAGCAGTATGAGGCTTTGGCTCGTAAAATTGACACGGTCGCCATTGATGTCACTCTAATCAGGGCCGACCTGTCTAAGACTAACGAGAAGGTGAAGTCATTGGATTTGAAGACTTCCAGCCTCACGGCCGATGTGTCGGAACTTCAAACAGACCATGGCACTCTGAAATCGGCCAACGACTTGATGTCCCATCGGCTGGAGGATTTTGAGAACAGGGCAAGACGCAACAACATTAGCGTCATAGGTGTTCCAGAGACTCCCGAGACTCATTCGGTTGACCTCCTGGTCGAAGATCTAATCATCACCCATCTTGCCCCTTCTGGACTGAGCAAGTTTTTCGCGGTGGAGCGTGCACATCGTGTCCCGGGCGGTAAGCCCAAGCCTGGCGCTCCTCCGAGGCCTATCATCGCGAAACTTTTTCACTTCAGAGACCGTGATGCGATTTTGCAAGCTTTGAGAGTGCACGGCCCGGTGAAATTTGAAAACTCCTCTGTCCATTTTTTCCCGGACTTCACTCAACTTGTCCAGAGACAGAGGATGGGTTTTCAGGGGGTTAGGCGACGTCTCCGGGACCTGGGATTGAAGTATGCTATGCTTTTCCCTACCAGGCTTCGAGTGGAATACGAGGAACGGACCTTCTTTTTCGAGCGACCGGACAATGTGAGTGACTGGTTGGATTCCCTGCTTGGTCGGGGCGATCGCACGGGGCACCCTGGCGGTACCGAGGGTGGTGAGCCTACACAGAAGTGACCTTTTGGTCCCTAACCTTGACCATCGGACATTGCTCAGTTGGGTTCTACTTCTTTTGTATATTTTGCCTTATAGTAGTTCACGTCCGGGTGGCGGGTGGAGACGGGCCTCTCTCCTCCTCCGGGGTCTTTTTGTAGAATGGGATTGTTAGGGCGACAGGCACACTGCATTTTGGGGTGGCTTTTTAGTCTGCAGGGGTGCAGGGAGGGGGGATTTGTAACGGGTTTTGGTTGGGGGGTGGGAGGGGGTGTTTGTGTTCGTGTTTTCTTTTCTCAAGGTGGCATATTGGTTCTTTCTCTGTTTCAGGTGTCCTGCTCTCTGTGGGGGGACTCATGCAACTCTTGTGGGGATGGGGGGTAGTGGGTTGAGGTTGATATCTTGGAACGTCAATGGGTTGGGGGATCGTATTAAACGGGGTGTTGTACTGCAATATTTGCATCGTTTGACCCCGGATGTGGTACTCCTGCAGGAGACGCATTTGGTTGGCAATGTGTGTCATGCTATGAATAGGTGGGGGTACCGATTGGTGGCACACTCCGGGTTCACCACTGGTTCCAGAGGGGTTGGTATTCTGGTCCGGTCTTCCCTCCCACTAGAGATTGATAATGTCATCCTTGACGACAGAGGGCGTTATGCCGCCCTAACCGGTAGGTGGGAGGGTAAGACTCTTTCCTTAGTCACGATATATGTTCCACCAGGCCTCCAGACCTCCACTTTCTCTGATGTTGGTCGGATCTTGCTGGAACTCCCCGATAGTCTTCTCCTCATGGGTGGGGACTTCAACTCCGTGCTATCCGGCGATCTGGATCGCCACCCCCCCAGGGCCCTTCCCGTTTCCCAATCATGGCTTGGTGGGTTTTTGGACACCTTTGGTCTGGTGGATTGCTGGAGGTTAATGCATCCGACGCAATGTCAATACACCTTCCAATCCGGGGCTCATGGGAGTCTCTCCAGGCTTGATTACTTCCTCATGCCCGCGGCCCAGTCCCCCCACATTGGGGAGGTAAGACACCTGGCCCGGGGCATTTCAGATCACTCTCCTGTGTGGCTTCTTTTCGACACTGGGACGCAAGCCGCGGGACGGATCGCCCCTATTAACCCTTGGCATCTGCGCAACCCCAAGACTCGCAACAGCCTCATTAAATCGCTCGACCACTACTTCCTGGAGAACGAGGGGTCTGTTTTGTCCTCAGTGTCCTTGTGGGAAGCCTTCAAAACTGTTATTCGTGGACAGGCCCTATCATTAATAGTCGAGACCAAGAAAGCTAGGAATGGGGAGGTCGTGAAGCTGGAGGCCGAAATACTGGAGTTGGAGGCTGATCTAGACTTAGGTGTTACCCAGGATAAGCTCCACGCCCTTAGCTTGAAACAGTTTGAATATAAATCCCTTGTTACGGATGCTGCCAAGACAATGTACAGGGAACAGCAAGGTAGACTGTATGATGTCGGGGATAAGGCGGGTAAATTGATTGCATGGCTGGATAAGAAGGAGAGAGCGAACCGTGTGGTCCCTGTGCTTCAGACTTCTGATGGTGTGCATGTGACTGACCCTGGTGAGATTGTGGAGTGTTTTGCTGACTATTTTCGTGTGGTCTACTCCCCGGTGTCTGATAGAGATGAGGATGACTCTCGTTTCTTGTTGAGGGACATTGCGCTGCCTTGCCTGTCTGAAGAGGATCGAGGGCGCATGGAGGCATCGTTGTCGGCCGACGAGATTGCTACCGCGTTTCGTTCCCTTCGTTCTGGCAAAGCTATGGGCCCCAATTGATTGCCTATTGAACTGTACAAATTGCGCCCGGATAAAGTCGCACCGTTTCTCCGTGATATGTTTCTGGAGTCGCGTGATCTTGGTTCCCTCCCTTGTGACCAGCGTCTGGCCACTATAGTTGTGATTCCTAAGGAGGGCAAGCCTCGTGATCGTTGTGCCTCATACAGGCCTATTTCCCTATTGAATGCTGAACCGAAGATTCTTGCCAAGGTTCTTGCCAATCGCTTACTCGCTGTCATCTGTGACCTGATCCATCCGGATCAGTCGGGTTTCATTCCGCACCGGAACACTGCTCTCAAATTGCGGCGCTTACATGGCGTTCTCGCCAGGGTGGAGTTTCTCTCCGAGCCGGCCATCTTGGCTTCCTTGGACGCCACAATGGCCTTTGATACGATAGAATGGCCATATCTTTGGGCCACTCTGGCGAAGTTCGGTTTCAGTGCGGGATTTATTAGTTGGGTGAGACTTCTTTATACGGATCCGCTAGCTCAGGTTGTTGTCAATGGTAGGGTGTCCCAGCCCTTCGCTCTCGGGAGGGGTACTAGGCAGGGGTGTCCGTTGTCCCCCTTGCTCTTTGCTCTTGCTTTAGAACCGCTTGCAGCCTGGCTCCGATGGGAACCATCGATAAAGGGCATTCAGTGGGCCCCTGACTTTGAAGATCGGGTTTCGTTGTACGCCGACGATATTCTTTTGTACCTCACCTCCCCGCGTGAATCCCTTAACGTCCTATTTGACGTCCTCACTTCTTTCGGTAAAAACTCCGGTTTGATCATTAATTGGTCTAAATCGTGTGTGTATGTTATCTCTGGTGGCCTTCCCCCCTTACCGAATAGGTTTCCCATTCACATTTCGCAATCCGGTTTCAAGTACTTGGGGTCTACGTATCGTTGGACCCGGCGGTCCGCCACGAGCATAATCTCCTTCCTCCTCTCCGGCGATTGAAGTTGGACGTGGCTCGGTGGCGTCGATTGCCGTTGTCGCCACTCAGTCGAGCGGCCCTTTTTAAAATGATGTCCCTGCCCCGATTTCTCTACGCACTCCAGAACTCCTTTGATATTATTCCGGCGGCCTACTTCCGGGAGGTGGAGGGTTTACAGAGGAGACTTGTTTGGGACGGTCGCGCACACATCGCTCTTGCAAAACTGACTCTCCCCTGGTATGACGGGGGCATTGCGCTCCCGGACATCAGGAGGTATTATTGGGCCTCCCAGTTGTCCGCCATCAACCATGCTACGTATGCTCCCGGTCCAAATCCGGCTTTCGAGATGGATAAATATCAGTTGCCTGGTGGCAACTTCAACAGAGCGCTCTACTCTCGGACGGTGGGGAGGAACCTAACGGGACCCACTAAGATTGCAGTACGTGTGTGGAAGGATGCCAATGTGGCTGTGGGATGGAATGATCGCCTGACACGAGCGAGCCCCTTGTTTGCATCGGACAGATTGGGATGCCTCTGGACAATGAAAGGTTTTGAGAACTGGGATACGATTGGCATTAGCAGAGTGGGGGATCTTTGGGTGAAAGGTGCGGTCAAATCCTTTGTGGTGCTTCAGAGTGAGTATGAGTTGAGTGAGAGGGAGTTCTTCAGATATGCACAGGTTCGCCATGCTTTGCTGTCGGTCTTCGAGGCCGGTTCCACAGTCCCTGCATCTTCACCACTCGAGGACCGTATACTTGATGGTCATCTGCCCGATAGTACGATTTCCTTGATTTATAAGAAATTAATCAACAATCGGGCGGACCTCCTGGTGCGTCTTAGGGAGGCCTGGACCGGAGACGGGTTGGAGTTGGATGACGAAGACTGGCAGTCCGCACTGTCCTCCCCGAAAGAGGTGGCCATCCCTGCCCATCTCCGTCTCGTCCAGCTCAAAATTCTTCACCGTGTTTATGTGACGGGTCCTCGTTTGGTTGTGATGGGTTTTTCTTCAGATGGGTTGTGTAAGCGTGGCTGTGGAATGAGCGCCACCTTCCTTCATATCCTTTGGGAGTGCCGCGAGGTTGCGGCTTATTGGCACCGTGTGCATGCTGTAATGGAGTGTGTCACTGGGGTCGCTCTGTTGCCTGAGGCTCGTCGATGTTTGTTAAATTTTTGGGAGCCGAATGACTACAACGTCGCCCAGGCCCGGTGGGCGGCACTTGGGAACATGATTGCAAAGAGGGATATTGCGCAGCTTTGGGGTTCCCGACGGCCTCCCACAGTGTCAGTGTGGAAGGAGAACATGGACTGGTGCATGTTCAGAGAGAAGGTAAGCCTGGGGCGTGGGGTAGAATTTGGGGTCAGTGGAACACCTACCGAGGTAACATCTGTACGCCCCCTTTTGTAGACACTCCGGACATTTCTCTGTCCCCCTGATCCTGAGGTTCCTGGAATACTGTACCCTTTTGTCTGATTGTTCTGACTTCCTCGCTGCCTCCCCCCCCCTGGTCATCTCTGGTGTCCTCCTGATTCTTTACCTGGTATGGTGGGCTCCCCCCATCGGCGCTCGAGACCGTCTAGAATGTTTCTCGCCTTGAGTTTTGTTTCCTTTTTTCTTTGTTTGTTCTTTTCCTTTAAGACTTAAAATATTTGTATCCTGCCTAGCTTCTGAGTTGCCTAGAATATCTCCTGTAACCCTGCTGAGCCTCTGGGGATCAGTCGCTGCTTCGTGACGTCAAGCAATTGACATGCATATATTAGCGGCCGGCCCTGGTGGTTGTAGGCCCATATTTTTAACTATGCTAATTTGCACAATAAAGTTTTTCACAAAAAAAAAAAAAAATACAGAGGACGAAATCAGAAAAAATGGAAGGGAGACTCACGCCAATGGTACCAGGTCTAACAGTGCTCATAAACCTCTCAACAATAACATTCACCTGTGGCCAGAGGGATGTGTTTTACTGATGCTTGATGTTTATATGAGTGAGAAAAATCTTTGAATTCTCGACTATTGAACGGCAGGCCATTGTCAGATTTCAAAATCAAAAGAACATCCCATGTTACAAAAATACGTTCTAATGTTTCAATGACTCTGTCATGAGTAGTTGATGACAGATCAAGGGGAAAACAGTAATATTTATCAACAATTGCTAGTAGATGATGTCCATTATCAAGGGGTCCAAAGGAATCAATTTCAATCTTCTCCTATGAATGCTTTGGAAGATCAAATATGTTTATCGGATGCAGGGTTGTCTTGGATGACAAGCTGTGGCACAAATGGCATGCCTTAACTCTTTTTTAACTCTTTAATCAAGATGAGGGAACCAGACTTGGTCTCGTAGAGCTTCTTTAGCACCAACAACTTCATGATGTCCCGCATGAGCCTGTTCAATAACTTGTTTTCTCAGAGTCTCTGGTATGACAATTATTGACCCTTCCGGGGTAACTTATTCCTTGCACATTTGAATTTCTGGTATTGAAGGTCATCATGAAGTCATGAAGAGGTTGAGTGTGTTTTCGCCACAAATGATGTGTAATAATGTCTTCGAGTGTTTGCAAATCTCTGTCAATGCTTGTGGCAGCAATGATTTGTTCCACAGATATGGCAGCAAGGGTGCTTGATTGTAGGATGACATTAATATAAACATCAGCTGCTTTAGAACTCGTGCCCTGGCACTGTATGGATACACTTCAGAAGTAGCCGGCAGGGTTTTGATCTTTATCCTGGACGATGCACATTTGTATAATCATACTCCCACAATCGCAACCCCCTCCTCTCAATGCGAGGGGGCATCCATCTTGGCTTTAGAGTTCCTGAAAATGGTGAGCAGTGCTTGATGGTCGTGACAACTGTGAAATGCTTTCCATATAGGAACACATGAAAATGCTTACAAACCCACACCACAGTGAGACTTTCTTTTTCAGATTGTGAATAGGCATGTCCCATTGATTTAAAACTTTGAAACCACGTCCTTCCTTACTGGCAGAACCCAGAGAGTCCGCCTCCCACCTTTCCGATCCAAAGCCACCGACATCAGCTGCGGCGTACCCCAGGGCTCATCCCTCAGCCCTACCCTGTTCAACGTCTACATGGCCCCCCTTGCACAAGCAGCCCGCCAGCACGACCTGAACATCATCTCCTATGCCGACGACACCCAGCTCATCCTCTCCCTCACCAAGGACCCTCACACCACCAAGACCAACCTCCATGAGGGAATGAAGGCCGTCGCCGAATGGATGAGGAGCAGTCATCTGAAACTGAACTCGGACAAAACGGAGGTCCTCATCCTCGGCCCCACCCCCTCTGCCTGGGATGACTCATGGTGGCCGACCACACTGGGAACAGCACCGACACCCATGGACCATGCACGCAACCTAGGATTCATACTCGACTCCTCCCTCTCCATGTCGAAGCAGGTTAACGCCGTCTCCTCCTCCTGCTACAACAGCCTCCGCATGCTCCGCAGGATCTACAAATGGATCTCAACCGAAACTAGAAGAACGGCGACCCAAGCCCTCGTCAGCAGCAGGCTGGACTACGGCAACGCACTCTACGCAGGAATCCCGGCCAAACACCTACAACGACTGCAACGCTTCCAAAACGCCTCCGCCCGACTGATCCTCAACATCCCACGCCGCAGCCACATCACCCCCCACCTGAGAGACCTACACTGGCTCCCCATCAAGAAGAGGATCACTTTCAAGCTCCTCATCCATGCACACAAAGCACTCCACAACACCGGACCAGCCTACCTGAACAGCAGACTCAGCTTCTATACCCCCACCCGCCAGCTCCGCTCCGCCAGCCTCGCCTTCGCCGCCATCCCCCGCATCCAACGAGCAACCTCCGGCAGCAGGTCCTTCTCCTTCCTCGCTGCCAAGACTTGGAACACCCTTCCTGCCCACCTGCGGCAGACCCAGGACCTGCTCACCTTCAGAAGACTCCTCAAGACCTGGCTCTTCAAGCAGTAGCAGCACCCCCTCCCCTCAGCGCCATGAGACCCTCACGGGTAAATAGTGCGCTTTACAAATGACTGATTGATTGATTGATTGATTGAATAACATAAGCCACAATGGGGTATATTTACAAACCACTATCACCACAGGAACCTCACTTTTTCAGTGTCAGACAGGGCTGGATTTAAGGCTGAAGTTCCCACCGCCTCAACCCACATCACATTACTGCCACCTGGTCCCCACACTAGGCTTGGGGGGCATTTATCACAGACCCTGGACGCTGTCACCAGCAGGTTTACAGCTTAAGTACAGGAAACCCACCTTTATTTCAGAACTACCCTAGTTCTTTCTAAAGTCCTACAGGTAGATTCTCTTAGGGGAGATGGTTGGAGAGAGGATGTTGCCTAACGGCTGGGCGGTCGCAGTGCTTAATTTGAGCCGGTGCTTTCCGGTGCTCAGCACCGGAACTTAATTGGTTTCTGGTGCTCGGCACTGGCAGCTAATTGTCAACACCATGTTTAGAACAGTCTACCACATGGTGGTGCTGCTCATCTAAGTCAGAGATGAGCAGAACAACGGTTGTTTAGGATTACAATATACATTAAAATAGTGCTAATACCTGACTCCCCAGCCCTTCCTTTAGCTTTGGGGACCTGGAATAATCTCAACTGTTGCATTTACATGCTAGAGAGATGGTTAGTAGTTGTTTTGGCAGTGATGACAAGGGCGATGTGTGGTGCAAGCTACAGTGGCCTCCTGGTCAGAGCCCTGGCACTTAATATTTTACAAATTAAGCACTGTCGACCTCAAATCTGAGGAACCGAGTTCGAGTCTTGGCAATGACGCTCAACAGCCTGTGATTTTGGGGAAAAAACGTAATCTCCCCGTGCCTAACAGAAATGAATCTGTCCGTCTGTAACGAAACTGGTGCTCATGTAAAGCCTGATCTTAACATGGAGAAATGAGGAGAAATGTGTTATTTCTCCTCGTTTTTGCTGTTTCTATATGTGATGCATTGTGCTGCACAAATAGAAACAGCACATCGCCATGAATTATTTTTTATGTGCAAGGAGGAGTCCCTTCCTGCACATAAACAATCATTTTAAAAATTAGGTGTTGCAACTTCTATGTGTGCTGCACAAAGCAGCACACAAAGAAGTAACGAATCACCATTATGGATTGTTTATATGCAGGAACACTTAAACAATCATTCCCTTAACGCAGGCACCCTTGCACTGGGGTGCAAGGGTGCCTGCACCTAGTGCAAGGGTGCCTGCTTTGGTGCTAGGCAGCTGTAATTAGCACCAGCGCGGGGGTAAAGACAGGGTTGCACCTATGGTTGTAAATACAGTTTAGCCCTGCGTTTCCAAAGTGGAAGAGCGCGGCGTTAAGTCAAGAAGGTTAACGCCTCGCTCTGTCACTTTCCTTGTAAATATACCCCCATGTGTCTTGGGGATTAGGATGTCTAGTGTGCTGGGCAAGGATGCCACCCAACCCCACTGGGCTTGCATCAACAACAAACTCTGTATGCAATTTTGAATCAAAGTATGCTTTTCAGTGGCATTCTGAACTGCATGATTGATTTTCTTGAAGCTTTGTTTACATACACATGACCATCAAAATGGAACATTTTGTTTTGTTATGTCTCTCAGTGGGGCACTTACAGTGGTAAAGTCACATATATTCCTTGAACAGTAAATGGCCATACCATGGAAGGATCGCAGCACAGTTACACCTTGTGGGGGAGAAGTGGATGGCAAGGCTGGATCCGGAGTCAATCCCCTTCGAAAAAAATATGACAAAAGAACTTAAGTTTGTTTTTATGAAACTCGCACTTTTCCGCATTTTAAGTGAGACCTGCATCGACAAGTGTAAATTGTGTAAGAGCTTTTCATATTTCATTTATGTAGCCCCGCAAACTAGTATGTCATAACTGTAATTGAAAGAATATGTGACTGACTCTATTATGCAACAAATGACATCATGAAAGAGTTCAGCAGCTGATGAGACTCCGAAACTTGACATGTTATATCTAATTAAACCAACATGATTGGATAATGTCGTAATGTATTTATTTTCAGTTCAAGTTGGTGATCCCTTTCATACAAATCAAGGCTAGAAAAGACTAGATCCATTCAGCTGCATATTTCATCTCAGCAATGTGTGGACCTGGATGTTGTTCTGTTTCATCATCTTGCTCGCTTGGCGCATATCAACACAGATGTGCACGATTCCTCCACTACCGTTTTTTTCAGCCCTATCACTATGGGTGATACCCATGTCGTCGGACCAGTGGATCGCTCAATGATGTTGTGTTTAAATAGTGTCTCAAGTTCTTTCTCACCAGCCTCTTGTAAATAAAATGAAATTCGACACGGCATTGAGCAACAGTCACAGATGTTCTCATGCCCTCTGCTTCCCTATGAGCTCTTTCCTTAGCTTTGGCAGCCATGAGTACTTGCTCCAAGCTGAGTGTCTCTTTTAGCATTTGTCATCTGAAGGAATCAGAGAGACAACCATCCATTACTCTGAGATGCATGGCCTCTTCTTCATTGAACTCATAAAACTTAATATGCTTAATGAGCTAATCAAGTCTTTCTACAAACCCATCCATCTTTTCACCAGCTCTCTGCCTTTTCTGACTGAAAATGTAGGTACCTTTCATAGTCAACATTTGGCATTGGATTGAACTTGGTGTTTAACACCTTTTTGACTTGAAGGTAACTCACTTCATAACCCTTTGGTATTTTCTTTATCACTCTTTTGCTCATTTACCTGCTTAATTTTTCAAATATTTGAAGATCTTTGTGTCATTTGCTTCTTTCAGGACATCAGTTGAGTACTGCTTTAGCATGCACCCTGTGCCTCATTAATACAAATAGCATAACAACCCCTTTCTAAAAACCTATACACCTCCCTCTTTCTCCAGGATTCATAAAGCCTGTCAAAAAACCTAGCGCTACCCCTTGGTTCTACTCATGCTTACCCCTGTTCTTCAACCTACATCTTCCTCAAACATTACTATTGAGATGCTAATGAATTTTGCTCAACTGAGGTTCTTCTATCTTAAATTGGAAGTCAGGCAGCATCCCTGGACAATGGTTCAGCAGCAGTGCTGCAGGGGCAGCTACACTGTCACGACCGGCTGTGCCATCTTGTCATGGGTGCCCCAATATGTTGGCCTCTGCATCATCTGACACCCCATCCTCGGCCCATTCCTCAACACTGAAGTCTGTTAGGGTGGATTCACCAAGAACAGTCCAGCCAGGTACTATGCCCATGTGTTCAATTCCCAGTTTACTCACCTGTCCTGTGGTGGAGTAACTAGGAAGTCACTGGATCTGAAGTTAATCTTGTGTTAAAACAGGAAGGCGGTACCAGAACTTGAGACTGTTCTCACTTGTGATGGCGGATTCAAGTGGGTGATGGCAGGGCAGGTCTGCAACCTTCCTCCGTAACAAAGGCAACACTCACAGGTTAGTGTGTGCCATCAGTGACATGCATCAGTGCAAACATTCAAAGGCACCTTTTATGTTTGGAGAGATGAGCTGGCAGTATCATCTGATGGATTTTGGGAGCTCTGGGAAAAATATATTTTCGGGGCCCAAGTGTCGAACAATTTTGAGATTTATTAACTTATTCCTGCTAATTCAATCCTTGATGCCAAACAATAAAAACTTATGTTAAACTTTAAAGGGATCACACAAAACAAGTGAAATATGTCTGGCCCAGGATTTTTTATAGATGACACTGGCTAGAGAGACAGAGTCAGAGATAGAGATAGAGGTAGGTAGAGAGACGGAGACTGAGAGCAAGAAATTGTAATTCCACCTGAGAAGGCTTTGAGGCACTTTACGGAAATTCGCACACCACTCTAGTAGTGGTTAATGTATCAATTATTGATTGTTGGTGATTATTAGAACTAAACTTGAGTGCTCAAGGTAATTGGAAGATTAAATTAACAAGAGTTGGGTGTGATCTTTACTGGGTGCTATGTCATAGTATATTAGGTGTACTTGTACTGTACGCATTTCACAGGGGAGGGTATTCTAACTCCTGGAAATGAGGATGCTGCCCTGGCTAGGGCCTATTTGTTAACCCACTTTTCTGTTTGTTTTAATTCTACCACTGAGCTGGTGGCTGTAATGTGCTAGGAGAGGTTGTTGTAACATTTCCTGACTTGTTCCTCAGCATTTCTTGCTTAGCAAGGAGCAAGCATTCTAACATGGAACATGTGGCGGTGCCAAAGTCACTAACAGTGCCATCCAGCGTACTCCCAAGGAGATGTTTCACATCTACACCAATTACGCTGAACACTTGGTAGACAAGGGTGTTTTCAGATTCTAGTTTTTTTATTACGTCCACTACAATAGTCATGTTTTCCTTTAAAAATCTAAGAATGCAGTAGAGTGTACTTTTTTTCACATCACTATCAATATGCGACTGAAGATCCTCCCATTTCTTGCCTTTGGCATCATCACTCAGTGAAATTCTGTAAACAGTTGCCACATGGATAAAATAGCATATACAGCCTCTAGGACTGAGAGCCACTGGCTAAATGACTCAGTTAGGATGAATCTTTCTTTCATGCCACACAAAGCACACAATGAGAAATATTTGCATTTTAGTTGCCGCGCATGATGAAACAGTGCACCAGAATGGACTATAAAGTCAATAGCATATAGCAAGTGGCAATAAAAAGCCACCCCTAAGTAGGGCTTATTGCCCATAAAGGCGTGGTACATGATATTTCAAAGTAGGACAAGTGGAGGTTAATGTTGAACATGTCCTTACAGTGAATTATCCCCCCATGTAGTAAGGCTGGCTGCTTTAATAGGGAATAATTGCATTTCATTGTTACTTTTAGTTAATGCGAAATGCAGATTGTTAGCAGCTAGACAAATATTTCACAAACTCATTTAAAAGTTGTCTAACTATGAAACAACTGTTACTTTTAGAAAGTTATCATTTTTGTGCCTAAATCTTGTAACCCTCCAATTGTCACCTGGCTACTAGAAAGCTTCACTGTGGCAAGACATATATTTCTCCCTGAAAAAGGACATAGGGCTTGGGTGTGGGCAGGTGCTGGCTTTCCTATAACAGGATGGCCTGGTGGCTGTACCCCTGTACTAGTTACACTTCAAAGATGATTCCCCTGACACAAGTGGATGAAACTGACACCAGGCCTGCCTTCTTCCTTTGCATCTGAACTGGTTTGGAGTAGCCACAAGTGAAGGGTTGCCCATTATCATAGCTACACCTGTGGGTGAAAACAGGAGCTCTGCCTAGGGGATAAAAGGGTTCTGACAAATTCGATTGTCGAAAAAATGCTGTGTAGGAGGGTTGAGACAGGGATGAAGGGACAATGTGATGCCCTATTTTATTTTATTTTTATTTTAGAAAATTTGTTAAGCGCACGAATACCCAAGAGTGTCTTGGCGCTGAGTGTTCACTAAAGATGTCCATGAGTAGTTATTGTTTGAACAGCCAAGTTTTTTATCTGTTTGCGGAAAGAGAGAAGGGAGGTAGAAGTTTTGATGCAGCGTGGAAGACTGTTCCATAGTTTAGTAGTGGTCACTATAAAGGACCTGTCGCCCCATGAGACCTTCTTAGTCCTAGGGATCTGCATAAGACCGGCAGTAGAAGATCGAAGGGATCTAACTGGATTGTAAGGGCAAAAAGCATCCTTTAAAAAGGCAGGACCTTGGAGGTGAATTGCCTTATATGCGATGCAAAGAGCTTTAAATTTAGTTCTTTTCTTCACTGGCAACCAGTGAAGCTGTTCAATGGTGCCAGAGATAGAAGTGTACTTGGGGGTGGCCGTAATCAGTCTGGCCGCAGCATTCTGCACCAGCTTTAGCTTTTTTGAAACTCCTTCCTGAGCATTGACAAAAAGCGCATTACAGTAGTCTATGCGAGATATATCTAATGCACTGACCAGGATTCTGGCCATGTTCATGGGAAGATAGGGTAGGAGTTTTTTAATCATTCTCATAGTATAGAATGATGATGATACTACTGCATTAACATGGTGAGTAAAAGTAAGCTTAGTATCCAGTAAAACTCCCAAATTTCTTGCCTTGGTCACTGGAGAAGGGGGAGGTCCCAGGACGACAGGCCACCAAGTGGGTGAACAGGCTGGGGAAAGATTGCCAAACACCATCACCTCTGTTTTGTCAGAGTTAAGCCTCAAGCAATTTGTAGACATCCAGTCACTTATTGCTAGCATTCCCTGATTAAAATTGGAAGCCACTTCGTCTCCATTTTTATTAATGGCCAAGACAATCTGGGTGTCGTCAGCATAGGATGTCACCGCCAGGTGGTAGATTTTTATGACCCTCGCCAAGTCCAACACATAGATGTTAAACAGTGTCGGACTTAGCGAGGATCCCTGGGGGACACCACAAGGGAGAATGAAGGGAGGTGAACTGTAACTGCCAAAGGCAACTGATTGTACTCGAGCAGTAAGAAAAGAGGAAATAAGATCCCTGGCACCATCCGTGATCCCTGCTGCTGTGACACGGTCGATCAAAATAGAATGATCGACCGTGTCAAAAGCCGCCGACAGGTCCAGCAAAATGAGCACTGCAGATCCTCCACCATCAAGTGTCATCCTGATTTCACCCGTAGCCTTAATAAGTGCAGTTTCTGTTCCATGTCTCTTCCGAAAACCAAATTGTGAGTTATCCAGACAGTTGTTCTGTTCTATGAAATCTGAGATTTGGGTGTTCATAATCTTTTCCACAATTTTGGCGGGGAAGGGAAGGCAAGCTATAGGGCGGTAATTAGCGACTAAAGCAGGGTCTAAGGAACTCTTCTTAATGAGAGGTTTGATAGTCGCTTTTTTCCAGATGGATGGGAAGATATGAGATGAAAACATGGCGTTAAAAATTTCTGTAAGTTTTGGACCTATGATATGTAGAAAATTTTTGAGAATAGGAGGAGGGCATGGATCTCCCGGTGGACCAGAGTTTGTGGTAAAGATAAGATGAGATATCGTTTCAGGCAAAACCTGAGTAAATTCTTGGAAGGAGCGAAGGGGAACAGAGTGGGGCAAATTGGAGCATGTCTGAGCAAGGGACTTATAATCATTAGGGGTGGGAGACGAGAGTTCAACGCTAAAATTGCCCAGTGATGCCTGCCAACTAGAACATTTCAGCCACAAAGATAAACCCCTGCACAGAGACAGAGACCTGGACTGCAACAGCAGAAACACCATGGACAACTGGAAGGCAAAGCCATCTGATGCCCCTGATAGACTAAAGACTGTGCCTGCAGCTGATCCCCATGACTAGATGAGTTTCTCCTAGGTCAGTAGTGCTGAGGACCAGTTGGGGGAATACCTGGAATCCACTGCCACCCTGTTTGCCCTGCAAGACGGTCAGGAGGCCATGGGACCTGAGGAGGGTAGGCAGAAAAGGAGTTTGGCGCAGGGAGCCAGTAAATCCAGCTGCCCAGAAGCTTGCCTTTGGAGGCCAGGAGCCTTGCTCAAGCTGCTCCAGATGTCTAGAGCTCACCACCATGAGCAAAATGAGCCCAAGACCTTAAAAATCAGCCCAAAAGGCCTGAGTTATGCACATTTAAAGACTTCCTATTTTAATATACTTAAATTGATCAACAGAGTGCGTTCTAAAATTACCCCTGGTTGGGCCAGTGCAGGGAGGATGTTGCATCTTGATTAATATTCTTCATGAAGGAGGTGTGTACGTGGGCCCCCTCATCCATATACAGAATGCCCCTAGGGGACTCCATCTCCCCAGGGGCCGACACACAACAGTATATTCCAAGACCCCATCTCCAGGACCTAAAACAAAAGCCCAAAGAAGCCCATCCACACCAGCCAGCTCCCACCTGCATCACAGGCAGTATCAAGAATACTGGCTCCTGGGCACCACACCTGAGGTGCATGCTTGTATGGGGAGTGGCAGGGCAGCTGGAAGTGGCTTCCCGTGCTGCCCCCAGCAACTACTGCTGCTATGGGTACCCTGGGTGGAAGTGTGGCATCCAGTTTAAAAAACAAAGAAAGGGAAACACACAGCAGCTTGAAATCAATGGGCAGGAGTCCAACTATTTAAATATTTACTTCTTCCTTCTGGGAGCACCCCCTAATGACATGCAATGACCTTATTTCAACATTCTTTCTTCCCTGTCTTTTATGGAGTTGCATTGAGTGCAGCAGCCCTAATCTAAAGCAATAGAAAAACTACCCATAAGTCTGCAGGGTCATTGAATTCATGACCCAAGGAGAGTTTTTGTTGATTGTCAAACCACTTCAGAGCTGAAGCTTTTGTTCTACTGCCTGTGAGTGAAGGGATCTTTAGAGGTTGGTCCAGTCGTTGTAATATATGTGGCTTGGGTGCATTAAAAAAAACTCGGACACTTGTTATTTAGATTTTTAGAGATTTCTTCAAATTAGTATATCGGCTGTGCTGTTTTCTAAACTTTGAAATGTTTTATTAACAGTGATGCTTGTGTTTAAACATGGTTATTTATTCTATTAATATTATGGTGAATTTCAAACTTGTGGTTATCGTTATTTTAATGTGGTGACCTCTTGGCAAAGCCAATAGGCTTGCCTTATATCAATCAATCAATCTGAGATTTTAAAGCGCTTACTCACCTGTGAGGGTCTTAAGGGGAGTCTGTAGAGTGCTGCGGTGTCGGCGACCAGAAAGGACCCAACAAACCTTGGCAACGGCAAGTCTCAGGAAATCAGAGAAAGGACTGCGGTGCAGACCAGCAAGGTCTGATGGACTCACCCAGCGAGGGTAAGTAAGAACAAGTCTGGAGCAACCAGAAAAATACAAGGAGAAGTGGAGTTGCCTTCATGGAGACCTGCTAGCCAACGGGCTAATGATCGCGAAGGAGCCTCAAGCGGTCGCACTTGGAGCTGGCCCATGGTGCAGGAGGTGCTCAAGGTTGGGGCTACTCGGAGCCCAAAGCACAACTTCAAGGATTACCAGGAAGGTGTTCTTGCTGCAAAAGTTCACGGTGTCCAGGGGTCAAAGGTACCACATTACCCACGATAGCCACGGGCCTCAGCTTTGCTGTGGACTCAGGGTAGTCTCGGGGAAGTCTGGAAATCCACCTCTAGTGATTGAGAGACTTCGGCGTCTGGCGGGAGCTTCAGCAATGCAGACCGGTCAGTTGCTTCTTCGGTGCCTGCCAAGCAGGAGAGTCACTCCTTGTCAGGAACATAGCCGCCCCCTCACCCAAAGACACAGAAACTCTTCCGTTTAGCGCCGTACGACATAGAGACTACATCTCCCAGGAACATTAGCGTTTCCGGCATGTGCGCGCCGACGCGGAAAGGCTTCAAAGAGTCCTTCCGCGCTGGCGGCGTTGCCGATTATTCTGTTTTCAGAGAAGACGCAGCGTGTTTAGGTTGCAGAGTTCTTCCTCCGGTTGTTTCCTCAAGCAGTCTTTGGATTTTTGGGATCTATATGAACATTGGCTCCTGGGATTTGGTTCCTGGTTTTTGTTCCAAGAAGCCTGGTGACAGCGGGCGACGTAGGCAGCAGCCTGGTCACAGCGAACAGTGTGTAAGCAGCCTGGTGGCAGCGGGCGACGCAGGCAGTAGCCTGGAACCGCGAACATTGTGTGCAGCAGCCTGGTGGCAGCGGGCGACGCATACGGACCTCTTCATTCCAGTTGGGTATCGGTAAGGGTGCTGTGCACCGCCTCGTAGTTGAGCACCTACATTCGTTTTGGTCATATTTGTAGCGATCCGTGGATACGCTATTAACGGAACTAAGCTAAGCCTTGAGGGGGTTATTCGCACCAGGTGTTCCTCCTTGTTGGAGGGCCACACGTTTGTAGGCTATTGCGAGTTGTAGGAATACCGGTGCAGTATCCCCCATTTCTTCCACGAACAGTTAGCTTTGGTGGACCAGATATCAAGACCGTGTGGTGTTAACACGGAACTTTGTCACGTTTATTCGCCACACTGGAGTGTGGAATGATATTATTTGCTTGAGTTGTTTATCACTGTATAGTAGTTCATTGCACCACTGTTTCTATTGTGTTTTCCTTAATAGGGGTATGTGGATGACATGTGAAGAGCTCATACTACCCCTGTGAAGCACAGCATCTATAACACAAGGGTATGTAGAGGACTAGAGCAAAAAAGTAGCGAATACCCGAAAGAGTGGCAGGGGCGTTTAACCCATTCTGTGCTCTCTCTTTTGTAGTGGGACCTCATTACTATTATTTGTACCAAACTGGCCAACCGGACTCTCGAGCTGAGGGTAAAAGACTGAAGGCTCCATTTGCTGAACATTATTTTCCTTTTCAGGTAGTGTGAATAGTGAGGGAACTACATGCACATACGACCTAGTGGTGGAGAGAGAAGAGGGAGGATCAGTGTTTAAACGTGTTGTTCTTCTATCGTTACAGATCTCCTTCCCCGCTGTCCCCTCCCTTTCCTTCCCTCACTCGACCACTTCGATACTCTGGGCTGTAATAGCTATCAGAATTGAAGCTGTCGAGGGGTGGACATAACAAGCATCGTTCCGGTCCTGAGGAGCTGAGTAACCCTGACAGAATAATCGGCCCAAGGTGTTAGCTCCTCCTGATCGAAACCTCTGCTTTAATATGGCTACCCTGGACGAAGTGGTGGCCGCCCTACAATCAGTGCAACAGGAATTAGCGGCCTCCAGACTAGAGACGGCTAATTTACAAGCTAAAGTAGACCGTTTACAGAAAAATCCGTTCGACGCGGGGGGTTTTTCCATGTCTCATCCTTCCCCCATTACAGTAGAAGTCCCCACGCCTATACCCTTATCACCCCCGGAGAGATATTATGGAGACGCCAATAAAATCCAGGTCTTCTTGACACAAATCATGCTGCATTTTAATTGTAAAGCGAAAGCATTCACCACCAATCAAGCTAGAGTAGCTTTCCTTATCTCTTACTTAGCTGGAGATGCGGCCTTGTGGGCCGTTCCATTAGTACAACGGGACGACCCTCTTCTTTACGATTGGGAGGGCTTTAAAGAGGAATTCGAGAACATCTTTGATCGTAGGTCGCATACCCTCTCAGCAGACCGTGAACTTTTAGAATTACGCCAAGGCAATAAGGAACTGGTGGTCTACCTTACTACATTCAGGCGTTTGGTAGCGGAAGCTAATTGGCCTGAAGAGAAGCAGTTTGCTATTTACTATCAAGGGTTAAGAGATGAACTCAAAGACATAATTGCGCAAATCGATCCCCAACCAACAACTTGTACGGATCTTATCAACTTAACCCTGCGATTAGAACATAGGTTGGGTGACAGAAAGAGTGACGTTCGGAGGAAGGAACGCATTCCCCTTCGTCCTGACAGAGTCCGCTCCAGAGATACACCACCGAACCCAGTCGAACCAATGGAGATCGGAACAGTGAGAGCTCCTTTGACCAGCGAAGAGAAAACCTTGAGACGGAAAAATGGTCTATGTCTCTATTGCGGTAAAAAAGGACACTTTGTCAGAGATTGCCTACAGAGACCCCAGAACTCTAGGGGAAACATGGGAAAAGGAACAAACCCTTCAAAAGAGGCGGAAAACTAGAACGCTCGAGTGAATTAAGAGGGAAACCCTCGAGCGCTACCTATTTGCCCTCTTTGAACGCGGCGGAGGTGAAAAGGTTTTTTTACATCAACATCGAAGTTAAAATCGGCGAAGAATGGAAAGAGGCACAAGCACTGGTGGATTCCGGTGCAACAGGCACGTTCATGGATGAGGATGTGGCAGTACAGTTGGGAGTCGGTCTATTGAAGAAAGCGATACCAGAAGTCGTGGTAGCGGTCGACGGAAGGGTACTAGAATCTGGCCCTATCCGCTTTGTAACGAACAGGATTGAAGTTCGATGCAATCGCCAACATGAAGAAGACTTGGAGTTCAGCATCATCCGGTCCCCCCAACATGGTATTATCTTGGGGCTTCCCTGGCTCCAAAAGCACGACCCTCACATAGGCTGGATTACGAAAACCATTAGGTTTGATTCAGAATATTGCAGCCAACATTGTTTCAAGGCATTGGAAACTTCATCACAAGCTCTTTCAGAGCGACAGTGGATCGCAACTGCTGCAGAAAAAGACATCACCTTGCCCGCTAGTTACACAGCGTTTCAGGATGTATTCAACGAAATCCAAGCAGAAACCCTACCCCCACATCGACAATATGATTGTCAAATCGATTGGATACCAGGAGCAGTAGTCCCTTGTGGTCGCATATATGCCTTAACGAAGAAGGAGAATGAACACCTACGACAATACTTAGATAAATATTTGGAATTGGGATTCATCCGCCCGTCCAAGTCACCCGCGGCCTCGCCCTTGTTTTTCATTCCCAAGGCGAACGGAGAGCTTCGCACATGCATCGACTACCGAGCATTGAATGACATCACTATCAAAAATCGCTATCCCCTTCCTTTGATCCCGGTTCTCCTAGAGCAGGTGAAGACCGCGACCATTTACACCAAATTGGATCTCAAGGGAGCTTACCACCTGGTTAGGATGCGATCTGGGGATGAATGGAAAACCGCGTTTAAAACGCGATATGGCCTATACGAATATAGGGTAATGCCTTTCGGCCTTTGCAACGCCCCAGCGGCATTCCAATTTTTCCTGAATGAAGTGTTACGTGACTTCATGGATAAATTTGTAGTCGTTTACATCGACGATATACTGATTTACTCTGCATCAGAAGAACAACATGTCCACCATGTGAGCTCAGTGTTACAAGCCTTAAGGGAGAACCACTTGTACTGTAAACTACGAAAATGTGAGTTCCATGTGGACAATGTGGAATTTTTGGGAGTAATGCTTACTCCGAGGGGGCAAGTGATGGCGGAACGAAAAGTGCAAGCGGTGAAGTCCTGGCCGGAGCCACAAACAGTTCGCGATGTGCAATGTTTTTTGGGCTTCGCCAACTTTTACAGGCGCTTTATTCATCATTTCTCAAAAACCTTAACGCCCATAACGAAGTTACTCAGAAAAGGAACGCCATTCAAATGGTCAACCGAAGCTCAAACAGCCTTCGAAGAGTTAAAAACAGCGTTTGTCACGGCCCCAGTTTTGGCACATCCCAACCCGGAAAAACCATACATTGTGGAAGCCGACGCCTCCGAAGCTGCAATAGGAGCGGTCCTATCACAGAGAAACGACACAAAAGGACAATTACATCCCATCGCATATATGTCCCAGAAATTAAACGAGGCGGAAAGAAACTATACAATCGCCGAGAAAGAGCTGTTAGCGATAAAAAAGGCCTTTTCAGAATGGCGACACTTCCTCCTAGGAGCCAAAGAAAAAGTAACAGTATACACCGATCATCGGAATTTACAATTCATGCGCTCAGCAAGGCACCTGACACCCAGGCAACTACGTTGGATGCTTTTCTTTGAAGAGTTCGACTTCGTGGTGACTTTCAGACCCGGGAAGGATAACAAGAAAGCGGACGCACTCACCAGGCAAGAATCTCTTCGAGACGAAGACATATTGATCGAACACGCTATCATTCCTCCTCACAAAGTGGTGGGTGCTATTCCAACCCATGATTTTCTACAGAAAGTAGCAGAAGGCAGTAGGACGTGTCAATGGAGATCTTGGTTCAGGACCCATCCAGAATGGAAAGAAAGACAGGGCCTATTCATGAAGGAACAAGTAATGCTGATACCCACCAAGAAACTGCAGAAACAGGTGTTCCAATGGTGCCATGATATACCCAGCGCAGGTCACAACGGTGCATTCAAAACCTTGGAGCGTGTTGGGAGACAATTTTGGTGGCCCAGCATGCGCAAGGATGTGACATCATGGGTTAAAAGATGTGACACTTGCGCACGCATGAAGACCGATCACTTGAAACCACAGGGGTTGCTTCAACCCTTACCCACGCCCTCAACACCCTGGAAATACATATCCATTGACTTTATCACCGGACTTCCCAAAGATCAGGGCTGTGATACTATCATGGTCGTAGTCGATTATCTAACGAAATTGGGACATTTTGTTGCTTGTCCTCAGATACCCACAGCTGGGCAACTTGCCAAATTGTTGCTAACCCATGTTGTGCGACTACATGGTTTGCCTCATCGCATAGTGTCTGATAGGGGGACCCAATTTACTGCTAGATTTTGGAAGGTTTGGTGTGAGGCCCTACACATTCAAGTAGCCTTGTCCACGAGTTTCCATCCCCAGACGGATGGACAGACAGAAAGGGTAAACCAAACTCTCAAACAATACCTAAGATGTTATGTAGACTCCACGACAGAAACATGGGTAGATCAATTGTGGGTTGCAGAGGTAGCATATAACAGCGCTGTACATAGCTCCACAAAAGCGACCCCATTTTACAACACATATGGTTTTCATCCACGGTTTCTTCCCTTTGTGCATCCCGAGACTGGAAACAACATCCCTGAGGTACACACTAGAGTCAAACACATCAGAAACACACTAAAAAGAACCCAAAATCAGTTGCAGACCGCCAAAATGCGCTATAAAAAAGAAGCAGACAAACACCGGCGCAGTGGTCCCCAGTATAAAAAGGGTGACATGGTGTGGTTGTCCACGAAAAACATCCACTTCAAAAAGAGATCCATCTTCAACCCCAGATACATAGGGCCATATAGGATATTAAGGGTTTTAAGTCCTATTACAGTAAAACTTGCCTTGCCTTTGTCTCTTCGCATTCATCCCGTTTTCCATGTATCCCTCCTCAAACCTTCCGTAGCCCCAGTAAAGAAAAGACCCAATCCTATTTGGATAAATAGTGAACCCGAATACGAAATAGCTAAAATTCTCGACACAAAGACACGAGGAAGGAATAGATGGTACTTGATAGCTTGGAAGGGATATGGGCCTGAAGACAATTCCTGGGAACCCGCAAAGGCCATACACGCACCCCGTTTACTTGCAGCCTTCCACAGAAAACACCCGTTACCAAAGACCCGTTAGGAAGGTGCCTAAGAGGGGTGTACTGTCAGGAACATAGCCGCCCCCTCACCCAAAGACACAGAAACTCTTCCGTTTAGCGCCGTACGACATAGAGACTACATCTCCCAGGAACATTAGTGTTTCCGGCATGTGTGCGCCGACGCGGAAAGGCTTCAAAGAGTCCTTCCGCGCTGGCGGCGTTGCCGATTATTCTGTTTTCAGAGAAGACGCAGCGTGTTTAGGTTGCAGAGTTCTTCCTCCGGTTGTTTCCTCAAGCAGTCTTTGGATTTTTGGGATCTATATGAACATTGGCTCCTGGGATTTGGTTCCTGGTTTTTGTTCCAAGAAGCCTGGTGACAGCGGGCGATGTAGGCAGCAGCCTGGTCACAGCGAACAGTGTGTAAGCAGCCTGGTGGCAGCGGGCGACGCAGGCAGTAGCCTGGAACCGCGAACATTGTGTGCAGCAGCCTGGTGGCAGCGGGCGACGCATACGGACCTCTTCATTCCAGTTGGGTATCGGTAAGGGTGCTGTGCACCGCCTCGTAGTTGAGCACCTACATTCGTTTTGGTCATATTTGTAGCGATCCGTGGATACGCTATTAACGGAACTAAGCTAAGCCTTGAGGGGGTTATTCGCACCAGGTGTTCCTCCTTGTTGGAGGGCCACACGTTTGTAGACTATTGCGAGTTGTAGGAATACCGGTGCAGTATCCCCCATTTCTTCCACGAACAGTTAGCTTTGGTGGACCAGATATCAAGACCGTGTGGTGTTAACACGGAACTTTGTCACGTTTATTTGCCACACTGGAGTGTGGAATGATATTATTTGCTTGAGTTGTTTATCACTGTATAGTAGTTCATTGCACCACTGTTTCTATTGTGTTTTCCTTAATAGGGGTATGTGGATGACATGTGAAGAGCTCATACTACCCCTGTGAAGCACAGCATCTATAACACAAGGGTATGTAGAGGACTAGAGCAAAAAAGTAGCGAATACCCGAAAGAGTGGCAGGGGCGTTTAACCCATTCTGTGCTCTCTCTTTTGTAGTGGGACCTCATTAATATTATTTGTACCAAACTGGCCAACCGGACTCTCGAGCTGAGGGTAAAAGACTGAAGGCTCCATTTGCTGAACATTATTTTCCTTTTCAGGTAGTGTGAATAGTGAGGGAACTACATGCACATACGACCTAGTGGTGGAGAGAGAAGAGGGAGGATCAGTGTTTAAACGTGTTGTTCTTCTATCGTTACAGATCTCCTTCCCCGCTGTCCCCTCCCTTTCCTTCCCTCACTCGACCACTTCGATAATCTGGGCTGTAATAGCTATCAGAATTGAAGCTGTCGAGGGGTGGACATAACAAGCATCGTTCCGGTCCTGAGGAGCTGAGTAACCCTGACACTCCTTGACCCCAAGGGAGATTTCTTCCGTCTTCTAGTCGAGATAGAAAGTCGAAGGTCATGGATATATGTTTCAGAGGTTCGTCCAGGGTAATCTAAAGTCCTAGGGACTGGATTCCTATACTTATACTAAGTTTAGGGGATGGACTAACTCTAAGGCCCCACCTATGGGTGGGCCTTGGGTGGGGGTGGTTACACCCCTTCCCCTTTGTCCAGTTTCGTGCCAGAGCAGGGGCTGAGTGCCCCTGCAACCGGTTTGCTCTGGGCTATGCACAGGGACACCTTGTATGCCCCAGACAGTGTCTCAAAGCATTCTGTGAATGCACCCACCCTGCCCCAATACACATCAACCTGTCTGGGTTGGTGGTTACACCTCCCTGTGACAGGAAACCTATTGTCCAGGCCTCCCCTGCCAGAGTTTCCCCCAGCAGCAGGAGCCCAGACCCGTGTCTGTAGCAGTGGCATCCATTTTGTGATGCCAGTGCTTTGAAAGGATTTAACTGGGTTTAGCCAGTGTGAACATGTCTCTCCCTCTAGAAGGGTGGAATGCTACCCCCCCTGGCGGGGTGGGTAGTATTCCAAAGCGTTTGACACCAAACATGACATGTTTTGATGCAGCCATTCCAAAGTTAGCATTTACCGCGAGGTTATAATGCATTTAAGAGTATATGGTATGGCTGTATCACAGAACAGGCATAAGGAAGTATTTCCGAATGCTGCAGAGGGGCTCAGCTCATGCTTGGGCACCCTCTCACATAAAACCAAGCACTCTGCCTTCAGGATTGCCAAGGCCTGCCATAGGAGTGGCTATAGGTTTATATGTGTCTGTATAAGGTAGTGATATAGGTAGCCTATACCACGGTAAGGGGTGCAAGCACACCCTTACCCAGGTTGCAGTAGCAGACCTGTGGTGTCATTTTGGAGTGCTTCCCAGGGGTGGCATAATACATGCTGCAGCCCCTGGTAGGCCTCTGAGGTACCTATGCCCTAGGTACATAGTATACCATATACTAGGGGCTTATAAGGCACTCCAGAATCCAATTAGATATGTACCTAATGTACATGGAAACCATTTTAGAGAGGAAGCAGCTAGGCTGTGGTCCTGCTTAGCAGGTCCACAGCCAGACTAAAGTCGAAAAACAGTGAAACACCAGCAAAAAGTGGGGGTACCCATGTGAAGCAGATCCTACTCTCCTTCATAACCTATCATCAATAAGGGGTTGTTTGGACTAGTGCAAGGTGCCCACTTTAATTAGTGGACAGCATAAACCAGGTCAACTTCTCACAAACCACCGTTGATGTTTTTGCGTTGTACACGTGTATTGAACATCCAAAGGGGATTGCAGCCTGTAGACATTTCTTTAGGGACAAGTCCATTTTTCTGTATGATCATTCTATGATGTTACTAGAGATGCTCACCTTCCGTTTGGAAAATAACTTTTTTCTATTTCAGGATAAGTGGTACAAACAAGAGGCCGGAACTGCGATGGGAAGCTGCTTCACTCCGAGCTATGCATGTATGTTCATGGGGTGGTGGGAGCAACAGGTGGTGTGGGTTGAGGAAAATGAGGAGTTGACCAAGCATATTGTTTTCTGGACTTGTTTTATTGATGATATTTTCCTAATCTGGCGTGGCACTAGACCTGATTTGGAAATATTCTTAAGACGTATAGCAGACAATTATATCAATCTGAATGGTCAATATAAGGGAGCAAAGTTGGATAAAGCAACAGAAAGGGTTTTTCAAAACTGGCAGATATAAGGTCTGTGGAGGGAATAGAAATAGAAAGTAATTTCCCCTACCCACAGGAAAAACCAAGGATATCAGAAAATGTATAAATTGCAACCCTGACTTCTGTGTGTCTGTGGTGGTCTGCCCGTGTGAAAAATTGTATGTGGAGAGTCCAATCTTTCCATTGAAAAAATGAATTCTTGAGCAGCAAAGGGAAATTAGAAATGGTGATGTCAATTATTCAACTGCTAGACATTGGTTGAAATGTCATGAGCAAAATCGTAATGTCTTTTCTTTCTTTGACATTGACAGGGTGGAAGCGAGCCCACGATGGGGAGACAGGGCGAAACGACTGAGAGTCCTGGAATCAAGTTACAAATTACAGCCTCAGAACTTAGATACTACTGACATGAGTATTGGTGCTACAATTGATCGCCTTCCCCCCAGTACGGATTATTTTCCATACGAAGTACTGTGTAGTAATATTTTGGATGATAAGCTTAAATCACTGTTGGAGTGACTAGCAAGTGTAGAGAGGAAATTAGACTCTGCTTCTTACCCTCCCACCGTGTTGTAATTTAATAAGGCCTCTGACTGCATAAAACTATGGTATTCGGGCAAACGCATCCAATGGGCCTCCCACCCATGTGACACAGTAACGCATAGAACTGTCCACCCAGTCCAAGCTGAAGACATCCAGAACTCCCAACAGAGATTTGTTCCACCTACCGGTCGCAACTTAAAAGGAAATGTCAGCACAACTGCCACCAAGCCTTCACAGAAGGTCTCTTCCCTTTAACAATACCTGTAATACTTGCAAATTGGGACATACGGACCTTCAAAGCAACAACGATCCAGACGTCTCATCAATAGCCCGAGAGTCCGAGAAAAGTGTGGACACTCTGGATCATCCACCTGCAGCCTCTCCCTGTGTTGTGATTTTAGCTGGTGCACCGCCTCTGAGGGCATCTCAGAGAGATTCTTGGGAGGAACTGTGCAACAAATGTGTTGACTGGCTTAGTAAACATAAACATTTTAGCTCTGCTTATACGATTAATGTTTTGATGGTAAGGAGGGTGGGATGGGTTGGACCTGCGGTACTCAAAGTACGGCCCGCAGGCCACTTGCGGCCCGCCAGACCTCTCCTTGCGGCCCTCATGGAAAACAACAACAGTCACGTACTTGGCGCCATTACTGCTGTTGTGATTCCTCGGGCCGTATTTGCCGAGAAAAGGTCAAAGGGGCATGCGCAGACAATTAGTGTCTCACATGCTCACCTGCGGCCCCCGCCCTCATCTGCCACCATGACGTCATTGGCTTGCGTCGAGGCAGGTGAGGCTTTTAAAAGAAGGCACGCAAGTTGCTGCCTTTCTCTACCTGCCCTTATCCTCACCCACCTACGTCGGACTCACCCCAGCGCCGCAGAAGCAGTGTGTGCCCAACTGAAACGAAGCTGAGATTCACTGCCCCGTGGCACCAATTTCCGCCTCTCCTCGCCTCAGATTGCGGTAAGTGTATGCCAATGCCATCATTGTTATTGCTGGTCCCCCATTTTTTTGGTTCTCTGTTTTTACATCTCCTTGGTAATGCACCAACACAAAATGTAAAGATGTCCTTCGGAGTTTGACACAAAATGTAAAGATATCTTTTGGGATTTTCGAGGGGGCTGAAAATCTTTTATGCATGCGTTTCTTTTCGATTTATTGCAAGGTTTTGCATATTTATTTAGGTGCATGCGACAGTCGATGGGGCTGTTGCCGCATTTTGTGACCAATTGTGTGTTAGCCATCGGCTGACTTTGCTTTTTATGTGAGTTTGTTCTCCCCAAGTTAACAGGCAGGGCTTTTGGTGGTCCAGGTGCTGGCTATGTTCCGAGAAACATAGCAAGGTGACTTGGAATTCCTTACCACATCAGGGCTCAACCGCCAGATGGCCTTTACAAAGCAGAACGGGAATCTCTGTCCTAGGTTTAAATATCCATAGTTGCAGGTGAATGCCGCTGCTTCGTGGACTTAAATTACAATACGTGTTGGTTTTCAACACAATTAAAGTGTGAGATTTTAAACCTGTGCAGTCATCACACACCTACGGCCTTGAGCACTGCAAGACAGAAAGGGAGACTGGTTTATTCCACTCTTTTCCTGTTCAGCATACTAGTCACTACTGCCCCATGTCTGCCTCTCTCCCAGGTTTGGCTGCACATCTGATTCAGCAAACTAGACCCCCACTCCCCAAGGATAACTACCCAGAATGCACCTTCAGCACCTGTCTAACCCCCTTACAGTCCCATTCCCCTCCACCAACTTCGTGTTCAGTAAACCACACACCCACGGATACCAACCCACAAGGCACATTCAGAGCCTGGCTCACTTACCTCATCCCATCTTCTTCCTGTCCCGCGAACCAGACACGAACGGTCAACTGCCCACAGGACGAAGCATTTTGTCAAAGAGTATTATATTCATAAGGTTCTTTGCGTTCATTCATTCTGTCTTCAGAGTGCATTTTTGCTTGTCTTGGGGTCTTTCCTTTCCCCTTCACCAGTGGTTTGATGCTCTTTTAAAGCTACATAAATTACTTACAAGTAACAAACACCTTGTGATGTTTTGGATAAGCTCATCACGTTCAATCGGGAACACAGCAACAGCTAAAAGTAAAACGCCTTACAGTTACACTATGTAAATGGTAAATTGATACTTGTATAGCGCACTACTCACCCGCAAGGGTCTCAAGGCGCTTGTACGGATACCGCTGTGGAACCCATCCTGGCTTTCCCTGTGAGGCGTACACTCCTGGGCACCCACAAGGTGGAGGCCAGGCATCCTCAGCGTTGTGGAGATTAAGCAAACTATTGCCCAGAGTTGCAGAGTGGGACTCCATGACTGGAATAGGCACCGAGGCGAGAATTATCAGGTCCGTGGAAATTTTGAGCCCAAGACCTGCCGAGACGGGGAATTGAACCCTGGTCCTGGGCTAGACCTCTGCATCAGGGTCTGCCGCTCTAATCATTGAGCCACACTACTCCACTTTGCACCACAATGTTCCTTCATGAGACGAATCACAGCCGAAAGCAGCTTAAAGAGAGACTCTGGATACAAACTCACAAATCAGAGTCACTTGGCTTGTTACTACACAATGCAATGTAAGTAAGTGGAGGAAGAAACAAATCCGCTAAAAATAACTTGATACCTTCCGGCCAAGGCAAGCAGATTAGAAATGAATTGTCTTTTTAAGTGCCCCAATTATAGCCAGGTGTTGGCAAAGTGGCGCTACCGATTAAATCTAGATTTTTGAATACGCACATTCCACAGGTCTTTGGAAAGCTAAACGCTAAGTAAATTTAGGCAATAGCTTCTGTCATTCAAATATATGCTGCCTTTCATACATGTCCATAGACCCGATTCATGCAGGAGACTCACCATTTTGAAACTCAACAGCAGCACAAAGTATTTGATGTAATTTCAAATTGGTTGGTTGGTTTTAGTTCTTTCACAGTTTCATAATTTCTGAACTGAACCATTTTCAATGTTATATATTACATACAACAAAGCCATAGTTGTTGCTTATTTATCTTATGCAACTAACAACTATCGGGTCTCCATTTTCGCCCTCTGGGTGAAAAAAAAAATCTCATCTCAGTAGCAGCATCACTGCTCAAAGAATCTGATATAATTTTAAATAGACTGGTTTTAGTTCTTTCACAGTCATCTTTTCAGAACTGAAGCATTTTCATTATTATACTTTATATACAACAAAGCCATAGTTATTGGTTATTTATCTTATGCAACTAACAACCATTAGCAAAGCCAATAGTCCTGACTTGTTACAGGTATAATGTTTTACTGGTTGTATCTGATATATCTGGATATACTGACAAACTAAATACCAGTAGGGTGGCACACTATGCTAAGCACAGATTTTTGTGTACATGTTTTTAAGCCATGCCCTTAACTTCATCGGTCATGGCCCTTTGAGAGAACCCCCTGGTTTTTCATCCCACTGAAAGCCCTGTAACCAGGCGATCCATGTCAGTTATGTGTATATATCGCCGTAGTTCGATCTAAAAATATATTTTTAGGTTCTGTTGCGTGTCTGTTTATAGTAGAGAGATACTGCTATTTGATGAGTAGTTGCGGAAGTAATGCTTTTTTCAGAAGTGTATAAGTTTTTAATTTTTTTTTACTAAGGTCATAGTTCACATTTTGTTTATTTTCAGCGTCTCTACTGTCCCCTACATTACTTCTTTGTTTAGAAAGATGTATTACTTTGCTACCAGAAATTGAACAATTTGTAATCAGTCGAGGGCAGTCCTTCCCAGAATTATATGACTTGCAATGGATCACCATGCTCCATTTTCTGTGTGACATATTCTCACATTTAAACTCTCTCAATCTGGCACTTCAAGGTAGACAGACACTTGTGTCCTCAATGATGAGTGCCATATACTCCTTCGAAAGTAAACTCGAGCTGTTCCGAGAGCAGATGAACGATGGTGATCTTACACACTTTCCTAAGTTGCAGGCGTTAACACAGAGGGTTGAAAAAGCTCAGGATATGTTGTTCAGTCTCAATCTGTGTGCGTATCTGGAGGAAATGTCTGGGGACATTAAGAGGCGATTCTCTCAGTTTAGAGTTCTCACCCCACTTTTCAGGCTTGTAGGAAACCCATGGATGGTTAGTGCAAAGAATCTTGAAGCTGTTGAACTTCTTGGTTTGATAAGGGCACAAGCTGAGATGGAGCTAATTGACATGCAATACAGCTCTGTGCTTGAGTCCTCTTAATTGGGAAAGTTACCAGAAGATTTCTGGCAAAGTGTGCCATCTGAAAAATTCCCTCTTCTTTTTATCTTGGCACAGAGAATATTTAGCATGTTTGGGTCCACATATGTATGCGAGTGTTCCTTTTCTACAATGGGTGTTCTAAAAAATAAACTGAGAAATAAACTGACTGATGCACATCTGGATCACCTCCTGAGACTTGCACTCTCTGAAAAGGTTCCAGAATACAAGAAGGTAATTGCAGACATGAAATGTAAAATTAGTGCATAAACTCAGTGCCTTGGAAAAGACTTTTCCCCATTACATTTGCCTTTGTACTTGCTATTCTACTTTCACTAAAGGCCTTCAAATAAAAATGTCTTATCAAAATGTGCTCTTTGTAGTTACATCTGATTTTGAAATACAGCATTGTCGCATTGTCTAATGTTTTGAAACAGTTTTTTTTACTGTAGCTCCGCCCCCACTGACCCCACCCCTACCAGTGCGGCCCTCGGTCACAAACCACTCTGTCATTTTGGCCCCGACTGAAAATTTGTGAGTACCCATGGTGGACGTTCTGAGAAAAACATCAAATGTGATTGCATAGTGATTAACTTTAGAAGGCCTTCCATTGTACGTAATTTACTAAATCGCCAAGAGGACACGAGTGGTCTTGATACTAACATCTGTTGCCTCCCTTTAGGTTATTTTTACAAACCATAGCAAGTGAGGGCTTTTGCCCCCCCCCTTCCCCATACAAGAGACCATGTTTGTAACCCTAGAGGGTCTAGATGGGCTAAAATAAGTAAGGCACACCTCCACTGGTAGGCCTGGTTTGGTAATCAATAACGTGACCTTAGAATCAGCCTCGCAGGCTATAGCTGGCCCAAGTATAACTGGCAACCCAGATGGTCATGGAAGAAGTGTGGCGCCGCGGTCAGGGCGACTGACTCTGGAATCTGGGGATCACGGTTCGATCGCGACTGCAGATTAGCCCAGCACCATGTGACTCTGGGCAATAGCTTGCTTAATCTTCCCGACGGCCCCCAGCGCCTAGAAACCCTTACGGGTGATTGTTCGCGCTTTACAAATGTGGATTATTATTAGTATTATTATTATCATGCATTGAAAATTCTGAGCTGGAATGTCGCTGGGTTACACTCTAATTGCTTTGCCCAGAAGGGCTTATTTCTGTTAGCCAGTGTGACGTATTAATGTTCCAGGAGACCTGATTAAGGAATGATAAACACATTGATGGTTTCGTTTGTTGTTATAACCCAGCATCCACATCGAGGTCTGGGTGAAATAGGGGTGTTGGCAACTTGGGTGAATATCAAAGCTGGAGGCAATGTGAAGGTCCTTGAGATAGTTGAAACCAACTACCTGACAGTGAGGTACAACTAGGTATAACATTATATTTAACCACTTTTTAAAATAACGATTTTATTGGCACACCTAACACTAAATGTTTGTCTTTATTTAAACACATATCTTCATTCCAGAAATCTTTAAGTGACAGTGGTCTGTTCACAGGTTTTTGTATAGGGGGAGACTTTAACACTAGGCTTTGTTCAATTACCCCTCTCTTACCTTATGTTAGGACCCTCACCTGCAATTTCTCAGATGGCATCTCTGAACCCAATAGTTTTGATGCAAGAGGGCGTGAGTTGGCACCTTTTTTGGAATCCTAAGATTTAGGAAATGTTACGGTCATTATGTATAATGGCATTGAAGCATCCCTACTTGTAGGGCCCGAGGCTATACCTCCATAATTGATTATATTTTAATTTCTTCTAACCTTGCAGATTCTCTATCACATGGTAAAGTGATCTCCTCTACCCATAACCCCATTGAAGTGTCTTTCATTATGGCCCCAAAACCTGTATATAATAAGGAGATTGGGGCCTGCCATCTTGACCCCCCATGGGACGAATTGAGAATAAAATTCAAAGCAGTAGCTTCAGAGCAATTATTTAGGATCAGCAAAAATCTTCCCCTGATGAAGGCATGCCTTACTGAGGCTGATAATGTTAGCCCCGCAGTCGTTGCCTTTGCCCATTTCTACACTAAAAGCATAAAAGGGCTTATGGTTCTAACTAACCCACTGCCAGTTAGGCCCAGATGGTTCAACTGGGAGTGCTCCACGGCAAGCCGTCTGCTGTGACGGGCTCTTAAGGCATCGCTAAGGAACTCCCTGATTGTGGCCCGAGTTATGCAAGTAGTATAAGCAGGTAACTTCCGCTAGGAAAGCGGAACTATTAAACAGACAATGGGATTCATTTTCCACGGCGGCTGACAATAAGAACAGCAAACTCTTCTGGACTGCCGTCAAAGTATTGAAGCAATTGAATATAAAAGAATCAAAAACCAGCTGCAATATCACTAGCCAGGATTGGGAGGCACACTTTACTAGTGTATATGCCTTGGACCGAATGGATGTAGATACTTTGCCTGAGCCTAACTTTGCTTTAATACAAATGACCATAGAAGAAGTAAAGGAGGCATTGCACCAGAGTTTTGGGGGCAAGGTTCCTGTCCCTGATGGGGTGCCAATAGATTTTTTTAAATATAACTCCGATTTTTGGGCACCTTTACAACTAAGTAGTAGGTCAGAGGCTTTTCGGGCCTCATCATTTGTTTTAATACTGACCGGCTGATTAGGATTCAGCCGGTCCGATTGAAACTGTCCGGTCATTCCGGAGACCATCGGGCCAGTCGGAGGCCGGCCCGTAATCCTAAAGGGCGGCCTTTCCCTCTCTGGGTTACAATACTCGTTCTCTGCCAGGCTTACCATGCCATGCTTTCCGACATGGAAAGCCTGTCGGAGAGTGAGTATGGGGGCCCCTAGCAGGGCCCTTTGCCTCTGTGGCCTCCTGGCAGTAGATGAGGGGACACCTAAGGTGCCCCTCTGTTAATTCCTGCACCCTGTGGTGCCTGCCACGAGGTGCAGGGATTCACACCACCTTCCATTTCCCTATGGGAGCATGTACTATGGCCGTAATACATGTTCCCATTGGAGAATGACAGAATGCGCCCGAACAGTGTTCGGTCGCATCCTAATCGGTCAGTCGGTCCCGTTTCCGAGATGGTGTTGGGCTGACACATGACCGCTCGACATCCTAATAGGCCCCTTAATGTTTTTAATAGTCTAGCCTTTGCTCCCCCATCTCATACCTGGTCAAATTCAATAATTGTGCCCATTTATAAAAAGGGGAACCTCTCCCTGCCTAGTTGTTATAGGCCCATATCACTAATTGACACCACCCTCAAAATGTTAGGTTGAGTCCTATTCAACTGTATAAAGGAGTGGGCCAAAGAGAAGTCTATACTATATCCCAAACAGTATGGTTTCAGAGCCAAAGTCGGCACAGTAGAGCAGTATCTTAATCTTAGTCTGAAAGTAGGAATATATACTGTAGCTAAAAAGTCTCCAATATATCTAGCTTTATGGACCTCTCCACTGCATTTAACAGTGTGAATCGCTCAAAGCTGTGGGCCATTTTAATATCCCTTGGACTGGAAGAAGCACTAGTGTACTCTCTGGCATATTTGCACAGGGGCATGAAAGCAAGAATTAGAATTAATACCCAGGGGGAAGTATCTTAAGATGTTGAGATCCCGAGAGGTGTGAGACAAGGGTGTGTTTTAACCCATCTCTTATTTATTTTCTTTATAAATGACCTCCACCCATTTTTACTCACTACCCCTTCAGACGTACATACAATTGAAGGCTCTCTTTTACCAGCATTACTAATTGCTGACGACGCTGTATTAATGACTCCTAATGCGCTTCGGCAGTTAGTAAGCAGCCAGTTTGTTAATTCATCTCTCTCCACAGCTCTGGTCCCTGAGCTATGGAAGCAGGCTAAGGTGGCTCCCATACTTAAAAAACCTTTGTTGGACCCGGCTAAACGGGAAATTTCCGTCCGATATGCCTCCTTCCATGGGTAGCTAAGATCGCTGAGGCTCACGTGAATAACATCTTAATGGGGTTTTTGAATACTAATGGCACCTTGGATCCATCGCAGAATGGCATCTGCCCTGGTCACAGTACGGAGACTGCTCTCTTGGCTGTGACTGAACATCTGCAGACCATTCTTGACTCAGGACACACTGCGGCACTGATTTTGCTTGATCTCAGTGCCGCATTTGACATGGTCTCCCACGGGATTCTTTTACATCGTCTGGAGGAGGCGGGTGTTGTAGGCCTAGCTCTGGAATGGTTTAGATCTTTCCTGTCAGGGAGATCATCCCGAGTGACTGCCCCCCGTTTCTCTCCCGTGTCCATTCCATCGGTCAGGGTGTGCCTCAGGGCTCTGCTCGGAGTCCCGTACTTTTTAATCTGTACGTCCAACCTCTTGCTACGGTGGCTAGGAACAAGGGCCTCACCATGGTCTCTTACGCTGACGATACGCAGTTGGTGGTGGCCCTCTCCAACGGCTCCGCGCAGGATGCTTCCAAGTTTAGGAGTGGCCTGGCTGCTGTCGCGGAGTGGAGGACCACCAACTGTCTCCAGCTGAATGCTAATAAAACTGAGGTGTTGCTGGTAGGGAAAGACAGGGGACTATGGAGTGAGCAATGGTGGCCCACCACTCTTGGAAGTGCTCCTACCCCTAAGATGGTGGTTCAGAACCTGGTGGTATGGATGGATTCTACCCTCAGTTTCCAGGATCACACTAAGAAAGTGGCCGGCACTTGCTTCAGCCTTCTTCGGGGACTTAGGCCCTTGCTGGGGTTCTTTGATCCACCTACTCGTCAGCTGATTGTTCAATCGGGCATCTTATCTAGATTGGATTATGCAAGCTCGCTCCTTGCAGCGTGTCCAAAATGCTGCCGCCAGAGCCCTGTTGGGGCTCCCGCGTAGCTGCTCTTTTACCAGTGTTATCCGGCGGTTACACTGGTTGCCCATGGCCATGCGGATTGAATTCAAGGCCCTCTGTCTGTCCTTTAAAATCTTGAAGCTTGCGTCTCCCGGGCTTCTTGCCCACCTGTTGGTATCTTATGTTCCTAGACGCCAGCTGCATTTTCTGGGGCGACATTTGGTTGTGGTCCCCCGAGTGAACCGTCTCCATGCTGGGAGACGGTTCTTCCGCTGTGTGGCAGCCAAACTATGGAACTCCCTGCCCTTCCAGATTCATAGTTTGGATAGCTTGCTGGCCTTCAGAAAAGCCATTAAAACATACCTTTTCCCCTCGGCTTAGCCCTCTTCTCTTCCCTATGTGCACTATTTTTTGGCACCGACTTGCCCAGTTTCTTAGCCTCTATTTTCGTCTGCTGTCAGCGCCGGGACGCCTCTTCGCTGAGGCAGCTGTGCGCTATATAAGTCTAGTTAACATTAACATTAACATAACATTATACATTTTATGGCACTATTAGATCTGTGCCCAAACTTTAATAAATCTTTTATAATGTTTTGTAACCCAAAAAAGTATAAATTGGCAACCCTGAAAGTGGGCGATTCATCTCTCCACTGCACAAGCTCTTTTTCTTACCTTGGCATGATTTTTTCTGACAGTGGCTCCTGGCAAGCTCACATAGCACACAGTGGGAGCAAACTTTCCAGAGCCATAAACTCACTACTTAGTCTACCTTGCCCCAGGAAGGGGGGTGCCTTAGTCCACCTATTGAATATTATTCGCACTCGATGTCTGCCAATCTTCACTTATGGGGCTGAAGTCTGTGATATTGATAAATGTACCCAAAACCAATCGGAAGAGCACAGATTTTGCAGGAAAATTTGGGGGTGAGGGGGCGCCAATTTCGAGCTTAAACTGTGTAAGTCATAGTGAACTGAATGTTCCCTATGTCGAGGAATACATTAGTGCTCGCCCACTGCTCTTATGGTTAGCAATCTGGAATAATACAGAGGTAGATCTCACAAGAGACATTATAACAGATTGTCTCTCTTGTGAGCAAACTTAGACTCCCGCCACTGTTCATGCACCAGGAGGTTGGGTCAATCAATGTTACATTTTTTTATTGTTCTGTGATTTTTATTTACTGTACACCATCTTGCTCCAGTGGAATAATGAGGAATGTATCTTTCGCGTCGGTCTGTTTTTGAAAACTGTGGTGCGGGCCCGACAAATGATGACTGCCTTTTGGTGCTTAATTTTTGTGGTATTATGATACAGAAATTGCACTGATTTGACTATATTGGAATGATTATGATTTGTATTAATCATTTTAAATGTTTTATTTGTGTATTTACTTTTATGGCTACTTGTGTAATCGAATAAAGATCTATGAACTGAACTGAACACTCTCCGCCTCTCTACTCCACTCTGACACTCTAAGACACACCACTCCACTCCATTCTACAACATGCCACTTCACTCTATGATATGCCACTTCACAGTATGACACACCACTCCACTCTACGACACTCCACTGCAGGACACTTCATGCCACTCCACTCTCTGCCCGCCACTCCACTCTATGACATTTCACTCCACTCTATGCCCCGACACAGTATAACACGCTACTCAATTACACACAACTTATGTCTTCTCTACGACATGCCACTCCACTCTATGCCATTGCAGTCTACTCTCTCACACACCACTCCACTCTATGACACAACACTCTACGCCAATACACTTGACAACGCAACACTCTATGACACTGCACTCTATGCCACTCCGCTCTACTGCACTCTTTGACACTCTACTTCACTCTACAAACCCCCATGCCCCTCCACTCTGTGACACTATACTCCACTCAATGCCACTCCACTCTACAACACTCTACTCCACTCTATGCCTCTCAACAACACTCTACTCTACACTGTACTCCACTCTATGACACTCTACGTAACTCCCTCTGTGCCACTAAACACCACTTTACTCCACTCTATGTCACACTACTACATCCTTGGCCTGTATTTCACAGTCCCTCATTTCTGTGCAGTTCATTCTGATACTCAGGAACTGTCCGAAAGGCAGATTCTCCTTTAGGTTCAGGATGGAAACTGTCGAACAGAAGGTTTGAAATGAGTCGTGGTTTTGAGTGCCCCTTCTGCCACGTAGATATTAAGGTCTAGTAAAACTAACTCTGATCTGCTAATAATTCCATGGGCTTTTATTGGAATTCTCCAGGGCATATTATCAAGCCCATTATCGACGCTTTAGCGGCAGTTTTCTACCTCTAAACCGGCGATAATTGTAACGCGTCCTTGATAATATGCCCAATAGAGACCATGACCAACATCTACAAGGTATTTGCAAAGATAGTTGGTCCTTATGAAGAGCAAACTCCATCGGGAACCTCAACAATGGCAATGCACCAATCTTTGGTGATGACCTAAGCACCCCTTTTTACCAGAGCTATTAGAGGAAACCAGAGAGATAAAATAATAACTTAACCCAAAAGCAATCCCTGGTACACCTTGGACTGCAAGAAGGCAAAGAAATCCCTACTAGAGAAGCTAAAATATGGGAGTGCCCAGTCGATAAGGGGAGCTAGAGATAGTTATAGGAAAACAATAGGTAATGCAAAAAGGAGTTGGGAGGAAACAAATTGGAGTGATCTTCTCCAGGTGGTAAAACACAATAACACAGTTGTATTCTTGAGAATAGTAGCTCATGGAAGCAAGGATAAAGCTGCGCCCACTGAGCACTATTTGGATTCTGCAACCTGGGCTGAACACTTTACCAACTTATACTCAGACCCTAAGCTTCACACTTATGAAGATCAGTGCTTTGCAAATACCACGCCACACACAAATCATTTTAGCCTGGAAGAAACAACGCAGGCAATTGTTACGATCAAGCAGGGAAAAGCCCCTAGATTGGATAAATTACCAGGGGATTTGTTCAAGTCTGATAAAGTGGTGTGGGCCCCTTGTGTTAACCTTTTCACTAATGCTATAGCCTCGGGAGCGCCAATCCCACCCTTATGGAAGGGGACCAAAATAGTCTCCATACATAAACAAGCATTTGCAATGCAATCGGTCGCGCCTTTGGGACCATATATGTATTTAGCTATGCAGCACATTAAACTGGGTGCTGAAACATTTACTGTTCTTTAATATGGAGGGAAAGTAAGCACCAAACTGCGTGACACACCAGATATGGGAACACATGGAGAAAAATTGCCTTTCAGCGGTAAATGGTATAGTCCAAAGCTCTGTTTTTAATATAAAATCAGGGTCTTCTGTGGTCATATTAAATACAAGATTTGAAAAAAATACTATTTGTCTACGGGTGCGCGTGGAAGACAATTTCTATGGACTGAAATCTAGAGAATGCTAAAGTGAATCTGGTATTTTACTGACCTCTGCTGGTCGTTTTCTATCAAGAACGTTAAATATAGATAGTTGACAATTTTTTTTTTAAAGAAGCCACTTAGCAGAAAGCAGTTCTGTTTTTTACTGACCTCTACTGGTTTTTGTTCTATCAGGAGAGTTAAATAGAGGCAGTTGAACAAGCTGAAAGCAATTCTGGTATTTTACTGGCCTCTACTGGTCGTTTTCTATCAAGACAGTTAAATAGAGGCAGTTGAACAGAAAAAAAGTCCTTAAGCGGAAGCACATAAGTCCTAGGGATGATCTCCAGAGCCCACAAAGTACATATACATATAAGTATATACTAAAGTACATACAAGAGGTCTTGAATGCTCGACCTAAAAAGGGAGTAAGCAAAAATCAGGGAATTATAGGCCCATTAGTTTAATTGATGTACTACAAAACAATTATGCCAAACAGCTTTTGAACAGATTAAACATAAGGATAGATTCAGGCTGGATTCAGAGCCCGTACGAGCACGTTTGATCAAGTATTCAGACTCTTTTGCATCTTGTGGAAATATACTAGAATAAAGGGGGGTCATATCTACCTAGCATTTGTAGACTTAAGGGCAGCATTCCTTTGTGGGCCTCGTTAAAAAATCTACAAGTGCCGGAAGATATTTTAAATCAGATAGTAGGGCTTCACCGGAATAACTATGCGAGAGTCCACTGGGGCATGAACAGAGAGCTCACAGAACCGATCCCCATTGACAGACGAGCGAGGCAGGAAATGTGTGCTTGCACCCACCTTGTTCTCACTCTATAGCAATGATATGGTCAATTGCCTTAAAACATCTAAAAATGACTTCCTGAAACTCTGCAGAAACCCTAACTCTGTGTTATTATTTGCAGAATATACCATCTTGATTTCGCAGAAGCCCAAGGGTCTCCAAAATTTACTGGATGATTTTAATATATATTGTTAAGAAAAGGGTCTAGAAATAAATATTGGAAAAACCAAATATTTGGCCAAAACCCCCACAAGAATTTTAGGAGAAACATCAGGATGGGTGAACAAAAATTAGAACATGTGTCTAATTTTGTGCACCTAGGTATTGCACTCGACTCAAGGTTGTCATGGAATCGACAAACAAGTCACTCGACAATGGTCCTCACACAAGGGTCCAGGGCCATTATTAACAAATATAACTCATCTATGACCAAACCGATTACACCAGCATATAGACATAAAGCACAGGCAGCTGCCCTATATGGGTCTGAACTGTGGGGCACTGATAATATCAAACATCTAACAACTGGTGAGAATACATTTATGAGAAGGATATTGGAACTACCACTGGCCTCACCACTTGTCACGGTGTACCATGATCTAAACATAACGCGGGTGGAGCATATTGCAAATTTACGCCCGTTGCTTTACTGGATTAGATTATGGACAACTCCGGTGCTGGTGGACTATAGAGAGGGCATTAAGGAAATTTTAGAACTTGATATGCACTTAACTATCCCATGGCTTAGTCATACTCAGAAATAGTTGAGTGAGCTTAACCTTCATTCCTATTGGATGGAACCACAATTGCTGGTGCAAAGCTCAAAGAAAAAACTGAAACAAACATATTTAGGCCATATCCCGAATGCTCTTCATAGTAATTCCAACCTATTCCACCTGTCCTCCCACCAATTGTAGAGCAAAAAATGGGAGTTGGCATCCTCCACTAGATGGAGCTGCCTGGGTCACATTTCAAAGGCGGCATCACCCTTCCAGCTTCCCTCCTTGGAAGGCAATCCTGTCCTAGAGAAGGCTTTGTTCCTGGCCTTGTATAGCGTAGGCCCTCGCCCTATGTGGTCAGAAACGTGTCTGGTGGTAGCAGGCTGACTAAGACTAGTCAGAGTCCACATCAGTGCTTGGTAGGGTTTCAGGGAACCCTCTAAAGCGTCTTCTGTGTGCATTTATTAATAAATCCAACACTAGTATCAGTGAGAATTTATGAAGACAAGATGTTTAGTGCCAAACATCTTGTGGTACAGTGAAGCCATCAAGTGTCCAGCCCATGTTCTCTTTATGAGTTCCCTGTGCACTTACAATATCCAAGAATGACTCAGATATTTTAGGGTCATACCTGCTCATGCTGATATGTCCACACATGGGATATAGTGCACCCGCATTAGGGCTATAAGGCCTGCAGTAGGGGTGACTTGGCTATACCTCATGCAGTTCATGAAGGCTGTTGACTCTTTGATTTTCTCTGCTCCACACATGCAGCCTGCAATGGCAGTTTTCATGGTCTTGGTGAGGGGTCTCTGGGGTGACACAATTTGTGCTGCAGCCCCAGTGGACTCGCTTCAGTCCCAAGCCCTAGGTACCAAGGAAACCATTTACTAGGGACTTACAGGGGTGGCTGAAGTTGTGCCAATCGTGGTACAGTTTTGGTAAAGAGACCTGAACACTAGGATCTGGTTAGCAGGGACCTAGTGCATTTCCAATTTGAAATCACATCATACACCAGGTAAAAGGTGGGGCCTAAACCTGTCAAACGAGGCACTTTGCTACAGGTGTAAAGTGGAGTAAACTGTCATAGAGTGGGGCCGCATTGAGAGGAGTGGAATGGAGATGCATAGGGGCATAATATCAAGCACGGCGTTAAGATTATCGCCACTTTAGTGGCAGAAAACTGCAGCTAAAGCGGCGATAATGGGCTTGATAATATGCCGCAGAGCATTCCAATAGAAGCCCATGTTAACACCAGAACATGGGCTTCTTTGGGAATTCTCTAGGGCATATTATCAAGCCCATTATCACCGCTTCACCACTCTATGCCCCATAGACTGTTATGAAGTGCCGTAGAGTGGAGAGGAATGTTGTGGAGTGTCGTAAAGTGGAGCGTCATGGAGTAGAAGGGAGTGGAATGTCGTAAAGTGTCTGAGAGTGTAGTCTGGTAGAGTAGACTGTCATACAGTGGAGTGGAGTGTCATAGAGGGTTATGGAGTGGAGGGTCTTAGAGTGGAGAATCATAGAGTGGTGGGTCATAGATTGTCATGGGGTGGAGTAGAGTGGCGTGGAGTGGCTAAATGCTTTATTTGGCTATCCGGTAGGGTCTTTACAATTCTAAGGGGGGGCAAATGCATAGGTATTCATGTGACAATCATGTAACACTGGGAAAGAAAGCAACACACTAAATATGAAAATTCAATTAATATTCGAAAAATGTCCTCGTCAATAAGCATAATATCCTGAATATCCTGCATCATCATAGTGGAGACTTTATTATCACATTCTGAGAACTGAGGAGAAGGGGTGAGCTTGCTCACACAATGGGTGAAACAGGCTGGAAGGCAATTAATACATAAACAGCATGTAAAAATGACACCTGCGATTGCTATTAGGACAATCAGTATCTTCCAACCCCATGATGTCAATAGACCCCAGAGCCACCCTGTGACGGACCATGAGCCATTATCCTAGTGGATTTCTGTGTGATTTCTGTATTGCAGAGTATTCAGTAGGGGCACTATCAGGAATGTACATGCAGTAGCTGCTGCCGATGACGCAACAGGCTCCACCCCTATCAGCAAGGATGACGTCTAAAACCAACCGATTTTGAAGAGCAACGAGCATCGTAGCCTGAAGCTCGACTGTAATATTGGTCAGTATACCTGCAGTAGTCTTAATAACTCCCTCAACTACTCTGGCCAGGTGCTGGATATTACGGCTATTGAACACTGGACCCCAGAACGGCAGAATACCCTTCATTATGTCAGTAAATTGCTGCAAGGAAGTATATGTTTGATCAATATCGTCTGTGTTGACAACTCTCTTAACTCGGGGGCTAGGACACCCCTACGCTGTAGGCAATGAGTTTAGTGGTAGTTGGGAAGGACTATATAGACTGGGGGAAGGAGGTAAGAAAGGTAGCACCGTCCAGACTATCCCTCAGGGAGTCACACATAACTGCGAGCACCACAAACAAAATAAACATTGATGGCGGGATCAAGGGCGGACTCTTGAGCATCCTCAATATGGAAGTGGTGTTGCATCAACTGTCCCCTACCTCTATGTCTCTCGCCCCTTGATCACAAAAAGGAGCCAGTACGTCTACCGCCACCAGGGGTATGGGCTTATCTTGGTAACATTGCGTGCTTAGAAGGATTGGTAATATTCTGATACATTGAACTGCGAAAACCTATCTCTATCCATCTCTGTTCTGTTTGCCTTTCTACCTCAATCTGCCGCCCTGAGGCAAGAATTCAAGAACACTTGATCAAACCGCCCATCTCCAGGGGAAACACCAGGAGGGGAACTATGCTGGGAATACACATCAGGACCCTGCTGGACAACGGCGAAACACCGGCCCTCATCCTCCTGGACCTTTCTGCCACCTTCAACACCATCTGCCACCACACCCTACGCACACGCCTCCACAACGCAGGGATTCGCAATAAAGCTCTGGACTGGATCCCCTCCTTCCTCCCCAAGGACCCCGCCACCGCCAAAACCAACCTCCACAAAGGAATGAAGGCCGTCGCCGAATGGATGAAGAACAGTCCCCTAAAACTGAACTCGGACAAGACGGAGGTCCTCATCCTCGGCTCCACCCCCTCTGCCTGGGATGACTCCTGGTGGCCATACACGCTGGGAGCTGCGCCGACACCCACCGACCACGCACGCAACCTGGGGTTCATCCTGGACTCATCACTATCAATGACCCAGGAAGTCAACGTCGTCTCCTCCTCCTGCTTCAACACCCTCCGCATGCTTCGCAAGATCTACAGATGGATCCCCACTGGAACCAGGACGGTCACCCAGGCCCTCGTCAGCAGCAGGCTGGACTACGGCAACGCCCTCTACGCGGGAACCACGGCCAAACTCCAGAAAAGACTTCAATGCATACAGAACGCCTCTGCACGCCTCATCCTTGACATCCCCCGCCACAGCCAAATCACTGCCCACCTGAGAGACCTGCACTGGCTCCCCGTCAACAAGAGGATCACCTTCAAGCTCCTCACCCACGCTCACAAAGCACTCCACAATGCTGGACCAACATACCTCAACAAACGACTCACCTTCTACACTCCGAACCGCCAGCTTCGCTCCACTGACCTCGCCACCGTTCCACGGATCCGCCGAACTACCACCAGCTGCAGATCATTCTCCCACCTCTCCGCCAAGACATGGAACACCCTCCCCATCCTCCTGCGACAGACCCGGGACCTGCTGACCTTCAGGAGACTTTCCAAGACCTGGCTGTTCGAGCAGTAGCAGCAGTAGCAGCACCACCCCCCCCCTCCTCTTAGCACATTGAGACCCTCACGGGTGAGTAGTGCTCTCTACAAATGATTGATTGATTGATTGATTGTCAAAGAACGGGAACTGGTGCCTCTGTGTTCCAAGGAGTCAACTTGAGAGAATGAGCGGATCAAACTAAGTAAGGTGAACCATCCCTCACTACTATTAATATAAGAAAAGGGCATAGGCAGCAAGTTCTCACTTCAATGCGTGACAGAAGGTAACAAACCACACACCCAACATTTTGTTGTTTTATAAACAGCATGTGTTTGGTGCAATGTCTGCATAAAAACATTGTCCTTATGGGACTTCCGGTGTTCTTCTTTGTGAGGCGCTAAGGTACCAAAAATATGTTCAGGAGGAGTTGCCGTAGTACTTATCCAAGCATGCACAAGATATGTCTCTTCTAGGAAGAACAGCACCCCAAATACGACTAGCAGGGAAAGCAAAATTATTACAACAAACAGTATTTTACTCTTAGTGGACCAGGAGGACTAAACGGGCCCATTTGAAGTGGGGCACGGAGCCTCAAAGGGATGCTCCTCATCAGGGATAGAGCGACCAAAGGGATACATTTATAAAACTTCAAGGGCAAATTATATGTGTTACAAGGAAGAAAATCACAAGCTGGAGCCACTATTGCAACAACAGCACCAGGGGAGCACAATTCACCCAGCGTCTGTTCAGAGCCTCGAAGGTAGACTCCTATCATTCATCAATGATGGTGCTAAGAAGCACTCCCACGCAGGAGCTGCGTGATCGCAGCCCTTGCAGAAAACAAATCCTCTTCTTTCAGGATAGGGCACCCTCCCTCCTGGGCAAGTTCAGTCACCTTAGGCACAGCACCTGAGCCCTAAGCTCAAGTCCATCCCTAACTCCTGGACTGTTCGGCTGGTGCACTGTCCTCCTTTCGGGGCCTCAGGTTATATTTTGTTATTCCAGGCACTGTTTCACCGACAAAAACATGCAGAAACCCAGGGCAGGCGGGTATCAAGACTCAGAGTCGGGTGTATTGGAAACAGGGTTATCCGAGGCAGCCCTTATCTCTGGGGGAATCGCCTCAATTGTCTCTTCGTCCGTCTGCGCCCACCTCAATCAGGTGTCAGAGAAGAGACCAAAGCGTGGCGCCCTCTAACATTCCTGATCAGCGATGCCGTCGTTAACCCAACGGTCATACGGGAACGGTAGAGGCACCCATTTAACATGTGATGCATGAATCCAGTGCTTTCTGCCATCTACCTTCACTGCTATACGAGTGACGAGAAGAAGCCCCTTCCACCTCAGCTCCAAACAGCTCTTTCGTTGAAAATGTTTAATTAACACAAAGTCTCCGGGCTGTATTCGGTGTGCTGCAGCGCGGAAACCTGGGTAACAGGAATCAGGACAAAACCCTGTACCTAATATACTCCCTTCGTCACAGACCAAATATCACATTAACACATTCACTCATACAATCATTGGTGGGGGCATAACACCAACATTCACACTTCGCTTCTCACTGGTCTGCACTTACAGGAGAAATGAATGTTCCAAGCGCTGACATGAAAGGAATACCTTATAACCTATAGAGAGAAAAATTATTTACATTTCTATACACTAATACCCTTATTACTGCACATCATAAACCTAAACATTAAGATACTCCTCCCACATGATCAATGGATCAATTAGTTGATTTGATATTGATGATTTAGTCCAGCTAAAGCATACTCAAAGATCCTGATCTACCTCCTTGCAATAAATGACCAAACACATTTTCTTGTTTATCAATAATTTTGTTTATCTAAATAATGCAAGAATTTTAGTTCCATATAGTAAATTTATTAATCATTACGCAAATCACAGAACACCATATTTACCTATTCTGGCTATCGGTCGTCCTCTATGTCGTCTAATTTAGTCGTCAGCACGCTACAGTCCCAAAGATCGGATCAAGGTCCAGAGACGTGCAAGTATCGATCAGGGCCCATAGATTTTTGAAAGTCCTTAGTTCATCAAGAAATTGGCCAGTAATTCAGTCTGTCAAAGATTCAGGAACACAGCCGTCACGTAGCGTCACCGTCGTCTCCGTCAGCAAAAGAAACACGCAATCCAGCAGCAGCTTTCAGCTTTTTTTCCCTCTCTATTCTACCGTCTTTTATAATAAAAGTAAGGTCTAAAAGATACATTTTTAAAGATTTGGGCGTCATCCATTGGCCAGTTAAGATCCTCCGGTGAAGTTTCACACAGTTCATGAGGTCATATCGTCGGGCATGATCCATCCGGTTCCTTGCATAAGTCCTTTGTTTGAATATTTGGCAAGCATCCCATCGTGACCTTGCTAAGGCACATCGAGTCTAGGGTCATGTCGAGGCCATTGGTACGTGTGGTGACGCTGGCGCACTTCACCTGAAACCTCGTGGAATGGTGGCCATCGCGTCGAGTATGTCAGGCGGCCATCTTGATTTTAGGCCCAAAGGACAACTTAAGTGAAAAAAACACAAAAAGTAATTAAAACATAGAAATAACGAATAAAATGTTAAACCCTCACTAATTCCCCTGTGTGCTTGCAATTAACTAGCATATGGCGACATTTAAAGCGTTCATATTCACCCAGTGATGTTATCTGGTGCAACATATGATAACGTCACAAAATCATGCGATATTCTATTGTCCTAGTATTAGTATGCGTACATTAGTGATGTTGGTTAAACTTCACACAAACACATTAATAGTATTATAATTAATAGATTATTCTAATTAGTATAAACATGCAGAATAGGGGGGGTATACAAAATTGTGTACTACCCACTCCATCAATCCCCCCTTTGTTGAATATATCACCACACCATTAAAATTTTGTATTACTTTTTATGGAGTCGAAGTGAGTTCTTGCTTTCATTCATAACTCAGTCTCCCCAGTCTCTTCTCTTTTTGCTTTCTTATACATATTTTCCTTAACTTCTTCTAAATTCCCTCTCTTGTTTCTTATCTTTTCTTCTTAAAATTTTCTCTTTTTAACTTTTTCTGAATTTTCTTCTTATGACAAAGACACCCTAATCTTAATATTAATACTAGGAAAATCACACGTTAATGGAAATAAAATGTTACCTAAAAAGCTACTACCTAGGTTTACTAAGAAATTTTTAATAGCAGATATTTTCTTTCCAACCTTTTCCCAAACACATTCAACCTCCAGTGGTGCAATTTCGTCATGCAGTTCAGTTATATTTTTAATCTAAATTTTAAAATCTTTAATTTCGTCTGGAATGTAAGTACAACAATGTTGAACTTTCAGCATTCCACAGACTCCACCCTCCTTTGCCAATAATATATCAAGGGCAAGTCGATTTTGCATTACCATGGCACGCATGGCAACCATTTCTGTGTTTACCAATAAAAATCCTCCAGCCGTGCTTGTTGACAAGCGATCCACTACTGTTGATAGCCTTCTAATTTTGTTTGCATTCAGAGATATTCCCACTGCTGGTATCAATTCTCCAAAGATATCACCCACAATATCTGACCAAGATTCTCTCTTCCTACGTGCTAAATAACTACCTAAACTATGTACACCATCTTCTCCTCTTTCCATATGAAAAATCTTCGGGAAAACCAGGCCTACATAACATGTGCCATACCAATGGTCTGGCAAACGATAATACGCCTTGTTCCCACAAATAAAGTATAATCCAGGAAAAACTGGATCATTTCCTCTTTTAAATCCCCATCCACCCATGATTCGGTATGTATCATGGCACTCACTATTACCTACAAAGTAATTCTCATATGCAGTTGGATTCCTTCTAATACACAATTTCCCTTTTTGAGGCCAATCTAAAGCCATAGTTGGATTAGCTTTTCCTTTCAAGTATTTTTCCATTTCTACATCCCAGACTGTCTTTTCCACCTTTCCTTCAGATGCCTTCCTTTGCATTTTCAATCTCCTTTCTTCAACCTTATCCAAAAATGTATTTTCTTCTTTCTTTAAACTGCAAGTCAAATTGTTTCTAAATATATATTCTAATGTTGTTAATTGATGGTACTTGTGAAAATATGTTATCTACATCTGAAAAATAATACTGTAACTTCCCTGTTTGGTAAAATAAACTAGCTATTACACTACAAGTTACTGGAAGGTGGTGATAAGTCACTCCCTCCGATACAGATGCAGGTAACTGCATACAAACGTAGCAGTCCCTTACGTCCATTGTCTTTACATATTCATACAATCATTTTGAAAATACATTATTAGAAAAATCAGTTATAGACCTGTCTTTATGCAAATAGTTTCTATCTATTCTAGTTGGAACCACCTTTTGAATCTTTTCTATATTAGTTTTGTTTTCACTATATCCTTCTATTGTATCTATAGTAACCTTAAATGAGATCATTAGAGCAAGTATACTCCACAGAAGCATTAGTAATCCTGTACAACAGCAACACATTTTACACCATCTTTTCAAAAATATATATCTACCTTTTCTACTATCTGTGTTTGCCATTTTTGTTAAAATGAACAGTGTCTTTTGACTTAGTCTCTTCTACTTCACAACTAGTTTGTCTAACCCAAGGCTCTAAGCACCTACTTGGTTCTACCAGTTTTTGTCTTTTTCCCGTATTTTATTGTCTTTCCATTAGCAGCTTTCTTGTCTCATTCAGTTTGGCATCTCATCATCTTTCACCTTTCCTTCGTGATCTGAATACAAAATTTCCTTAACATCCGCTTCTTCTCCAATATCGGACAAGATAACTCTCAGGATTTCCAATTCTTCGTCCTCCTCAACCACTTCCGGTACAATCCCCTCTGGATTTCCTTGGCTATCTGTCTCTTCTTTTACTTCAGGCAGGGCCACATACGTCCATTCTGGCGATTTATACTTCTGGTTAGGTTTCCTCGTTCTTTTGCTTTCTTTAATTACAACTATTTCTTCGTCTTTTGATTTCTCTTGACTCGTTACTTCAGTCACTTGTTCAGCTCTTGGTGAATTTACTCGTGTCAGTCGATATCACAGTCTTTTCAGTTCTCCAAGCTCTCTTTCTTAGAGCTCAACCTTCAGGTACTTCGTCTTCGCTTTCCTCTGACTCTGTTTCAACTTGCTTTTTACTTTCAACAGCTTCTTTTTCCACCACTTCTTTCGTGTTCCCTACTTCTGTTCCTCCTCGAATCTCCGGCACGCAATCTTCCTGCTGACTACTTGTCCCTACTTCTAACTGGATGTTGGAGTTCCCTACACCTCCTCCGGGGTCTTCTGCAGAAATCTTTCCCTCTATCTCTGTATCTGGCACCTGTCCATCTAAATTGGTTATTTCAGGTGGAATTCCTCTCTATCTTTCATCTGGAACTTCTCTCTCAGTAATTTCTTTAATTGCCTTTTCACTGTCTTTTTCTTTTCTCAAACATTGAGTTCCTTGTTAAGTCTCTGAGTCTGAGCTGGTATCAGAAATCTGTAGCCTTCTTCTCAAGGATATACTTCTAGGGACAAAAGTTAGATTTGACTCTGATTCCCCCCTTTCAGGGTTTTCTTTCGTTCTTGTCTTTTCGTCATCTGATTCAGTACTAGATTCTGATTTGTCAAAATATTCAAGTCAAGTCAAGTCAAAGTATGCTTTATTCGAATGATATTCATAAAAGCAAGGTACAATTTACAATAAGACATTTCATTAAATAAGTTAAAAAACTATTAAATTCAATATAATTCGATACTACATACTTTAAACAAATTCTGATTAAATTACATCCATAAGGGAGACATTATTTCATTTAGCGATAGTGTTGTTTGTATCACATGCAGGTAGACATAATTGAAGCCCTGGGTTGAACATTCCGCGATAATAACAGTGGATACTAATTATTAAAAACAGAGACAATTAATTGATAAAAGAATTTTTTAAAACAGATTACATATGATAAAATGCTAAAAGTTAGCAAGGGGGAGAATAGTAAAAAGACTAGCAGTCTCACCCTGTTCAAGAGAATAGTCAAATGACTAGCAGTCTCAATCTAATCGTCCACGCCCATCCTAGATACTTTGCAGTGGCAGTTGAAATCCAAGGCAATGTGCTGGTGCATATAATGCGTAGAGCAACAATGCTACTAGTAGTTCCTAAATTTTTGCACATTGGGGTAAGCCATATACGCCGTGGTGCAGCATAGATTTTACAAGAAAACAAAAAATGACCAATAGTTTCATTATTTGTACCACAGGCAGGGCAGACAGCACTAATTCCCGCTTCCCATTTTGCTGTTAAAAATCTAAGGGGAAGTGCTCCAGCTCTCAGTTGAAAGAGAAGCTTCCTGTCTCTGGGCTTGATTATAATATCCCAGTAAGGTTCAAGATGGGGATACATCTTGGCCTCTAGGAACTCTCTAGTCATATTACCAGTGCTGGAGCTACACCAATTCCGCTGGGCAACCCTCTCCCAATAAATGGTCTTGAGCACACTTTTAGAAGGGAAGGTTGAACCTACAGGATCTTCCCAAAGTGTACTCAAACCAAGCTCAAGCAAGGATGCCCTAAGCGCTTTTAACCAACCTATTTTATGGTGGAGGTCAGTTCTTATAATGTCTAGAAAGCCCCCTGCATAGTGAGAAAGCGCAGGCGTTGTCCATAACCTGCGCCAGTACAATATTGGGCGGAGCCGCGCCATATCTAAAATGGCTCTTCTACCCAAATCATACTTAAGGGGCAGCAGTGGGGTACTTTTAGGAACGCCTGTAATGGCCCTTAAGAATATATATTCATTTTCTGTGCTATCCACTGGATTTGGAATTCTCAATGTGTGACTTACATGAATCCAGTTTTTCAGTCCAGCACACTTCACAGCTGTTGTTGTGGTCAAAATAACCTGTTGTGGTTTTCCCCACCTTGGAACAAAACATTTTCTTCTTCTGTGTACTTTTATTCTTACCCAGTCCCCCGGGCTCAGATCATGGGCTTGCTTCTTTTCAAAGGTGGTGGCATCTGCTCCAACCTGATGAAACACAGAATGAACTGCGTCAGCCAGGCTTTTACAGTAATCCAACACCATGTCATCAGTTATAGGCATCAGCTTGTTGACTGGTATGAATACATGATGCATTGCTCTACCCATTGATGATTTCATGGGGGCTCAACCCTGTAGTTCTGTCTGGAATTGATCTAATAGTCATGAGTACTAGAGGCAAGACATCAGGCCATTTCATACCTATGGCTAAACACATTTTCCCTATCCTGTTTTTGATAGTACCATTCATCTGTTCTACCACACCAGAAGCCTCTGGGCGATACGCACAATGTAGTTTTTGTTGTACATTCAATGCTTCACAAATCAATTTTATGATCTCATTATGGAAATGTCGTCCTCGGTCTGATTCAGTTGTTAATGTGAACCCGAACCTAGGGATAAATTCCCTCGAAAGTAATTTTGCCACTGCGATTCCATCATTTCTCCTTGTTGGGAATGCTTCCACCCATCTAGAAAACAAACAGACCATAACTAGAACATACCTCAACCTGTTACAGGGAGGCATCTCAATGAAATCCACTTGCATTCTAGTAAAAGGCTCGCCTTCTCGACCTATTGTTCCTAGGCTCACTACTGTCTTTCTTCCAGGGTTGTATTGCTGACATATAAGGCATCTTTGACAAAGACTCTCTGCTACAAGTCTAAACTTTGCATTGTACTAGGTCTGCTTGAACGACCTGATCATAGCATCTCTCCCTATGTGTCCCTGGCCATGATACATCCGTGCCATGGCAGACATCATGCTATCAGGCATAACTGGTCTTCCATCCCAATAGACCCACACATGATCCTTTTCCCTTGGTGCACATCCTGCTTTTACCGACTGCTTCATTTCCTCATCTCCTGCTTCTTCCTGCAATTGCCTTACTTCTTCCCAGGTACCTACAGTGTTAGTAAACATCAAGGTGCAAGAAATCACTTCCTTCTCCTTCGCCCTGTTTATCGAGTTCTGATTGCGTGCACAGTATTGAGCCATATCATTGGTGTACTTGTTACCAATGGCGATGTAATCACCAGTCTGACTATGGGCAGCACACTTCACAACAGCCAATTGCCTAGGCAGCTGTATCGTCTCAAGCAATTTACCAACCACCTCAGCATTCTTAATGGGAGTTCCACTTGATGTCAAAAACCCTCTCTGCAGCCATATTTGGCCGAAATCGTGCACCACACCGAATCCGTACTGGCTGTCAGTTATCACGGTCACTCTCACACTCTTCCCAATCTTACATGCTCTAGTTAAAGCGACAAGTTCAGCTACTTGGGCTGATTTTACTTCAAGTAGGATGCTTCCATTACTGCTGCAACTGTGCATACTGCATATGCTGCACTCCACATTCCATCATCTGTTCTCAAGCAAGACCCATCTACAAACATCACGAAATCACTTTCTGGTAATGGTACATCCTTTATGTCAGGACGTGGTTTGGTACAGAAATCGAGTACATCCAGACAACCATGATCTGCTTCATCTCTGACTTCCACATTCTCAGCATCAGGCAGTAACTTTGAAGGATTCACATTCAAGCATCTCACAAGGCTCACATTTGTTGCACCTAATATGACTTTCTCATATTTAGTCAGCTGACTATGTGTCATGAACTGGGTGCGACTCCTTGTTAACAGGATTGCCACATCATGAGGTACAAACACTTTCACAGGATATCCCATCACAATTCCGTCACTCTGCTCCAAACTCCTACAGGTAGCAGCCACTGCTTTCAGGCACCCAGGTAAAGCTACAGCTACTGGGTCTAGCATAGATGAAAAGTATGCAATTGGTCTCCTCAGTTTTGCATGTTTCTGTATTAATACAGAGAGTGCACATCCATTCCTCTCACTGCAGTACAACTCAAACTCTTTCTCATAATCAGGCATACCTAATGCTGGCACTTCACACAAACCATCTCTCAATCGCCTAAAAGCTGCCAATTCTTCTTTATTCAACTCAATGGGATCTCTCACATCACTTCTCGTCAAGCGTACCAAAAGCTTTGCAATCAGGGAGAAGTTGCTTATCCACTGACGACAATACCCAACCATTCCAAGAAACATTCTCACCTCTCTTTGCGTCATGGGAGCTCTCATCCCTTTTATGATCCTGATTCTGTCTATTGTTATCTTTCTCACTCCTTTTTCAATTTTATGGCCCAAATAATGTACTTCCTTCTTGCAAAATTGTAATTTTAATGGTGACACTTTAAGTCCTCCATCAGCCAGATGATTCAGCAAGGCTATAGTGTCTATTTCACAAGCTTCACAGGTTTTCGACGCCACAAGAAGGTCGTCGATATATTGGACTAACACAGAATTTTCAGGCATTTCTAAACTCTCTAAGGATTTCTTCAATATCTGATTAAATATTGAGGGGCTTTCTGTATACCCCTGTGGAATTCGGCACCAAGCCAAAATACGTTCGCCAAAACGAAACGCAAAAATCTGCTGACTGTCATTGTGCAATGGAATGGAAAAGAAAGCATGGCATAGATCAATCACTGTATACCATTCTGCACCATGGGGAATCTGATACAAAATCACAGATGGATTTGGTACAATGGGACAGCAAGATACAACAATTTTATTTATTTTTCTCAAGTCTTGCACTATCCTGAACTTTCCTTTAGGCTTTTTCAGTCCCATAATCGGGGAATTACATGGACTACTCATTATTTCTCTCAGAATGCCTTGTTTTATCATCTTATCAATCACAGGAGTAACTCCTTCAATTTTCTCAGGTGTCAATTTATATTGAGGGACATTTGGATAGCTTACTCCTTCCTTCACTGTTATTTTTACTGGATCTACATTTCTCATTAGTCCCACATCTTCTCCTGTGAAATCCCAAACTTCTGCTTTTACGGACTGTTTCAATTCTTTAGGTAATTCATCAGGGTTAAATACAGCATAAGCTTTCCATGTTTGCCATAGTCATTTTATACAGTACATCTTCATCAGGAGTTTCAAATGCTATCCCATCAGGGGTACAGAATATAGTGCAATTCTTTTACACAGCAAATCCCAACCTAACAAATTCACAGGACTTGTATCACACACGACAAAGCGGTGCATTTCTTAGAATTTCCCTATGCTAACTTTCACTGGTTCTGTAAGATAAGTTTTAATCTGTCTGTTGGATACACCAACTACTTGGATCGTTTCATCCGAGAGAGGAAGATTCTTAACATCAGCTGACCTAACAGTTGATCGAGTAGCACCAGTATCGACTAGGAAAGTAATATTTTCATTATTTATCTTCCCATCCACAAATGAGCCTGTCTGGTCTACTTCTAGAGTTGCGCCAAGTACGCACTCTTCTTCCTCCCTTCGGCACCGTCAATAACCCTCTTCGCTCTCATCGCGTTGTAGCCAATACTGCGAAACAGCGCTAGCGCGCGGCAGCTTAGTTACCTGTTCTTCGTTGTAGAATCCTGTCCCATTACTGTATTTCTGTGAGTTTTTGCTTTGTGGAAAAGGCGGTTTTAGTACCTGATTCTGTTGGTTAACAACCTGCTCCTGTCGCTGCGGTTGACCAATCACCTCATTAAGCACCTGTGGATTCAATGGTGCATTTTCATTGTACGTACTTGGGGGAAATTTACACTCGGATTTCCAATGCCCTACTCTACCGCAATTTTGACATGGGAATTTCATTTTCGCTTCTTCTATATTAAAAATTCCTTTACTTTTCCCAGGAATGAATTTTTGTCTGGTGCCTGCATTATTCGCTTGTTCCGCTAACTGAGCTTCCTGCCTCTCTGCCACTTTTACTTGTGCCCACATAGCCTTCTCCTTTAATTTACGCTGTTTTGCTTCAATCTCATCACTGAAATATTTTGCATGTCTCAATACTTCATCTATTTTCTTATTTTGCCAATCTACAGTATGTTGTTTGATCATCTCACTAATCTCTGGACGTAGACCATATACAAATTTATATACAAAATGACTTAAATCCTTTTCACTCAAATTTTCATCACCACTGAACTGTTTAAAGGCCAAAATCAGCCTTTCGTAAGAGCATGTACTGACTCCTTGCTTTCCTGATGAGTTCTGTCAATTTTCACCCAATCTGTTTCTTTAGGAGGTACTTTATTTTTCAGAAAGGCAATAACCTGTTCATATTTCTTCATAACCTCTGGATCAGGGGCTCCTGTCTTTGGATCCCTAGGGTATTCCTGTGTTGGCCAATTTATCATAAGCTTACACTCAGTCCATAAATCTGCTGGTACTATTATGTCAAATAGGCTATTCAGATCAATCCATAATACTTTAGATAACTTCACAAATCTATCCACTTGCCTATACCACTCGACAGGCTTTTCGCGTAGTCGAGGGAAATCATTTGTAAATGACAAAATATCTTGTCTAGTCCATGGAACATGTACATATCCTCCTCCTGGAATTTCTCTCATGGGGCATTCTGTTACTACCTTTTCCTTTTCTCTCACCGGGAATGCTGAAAATGTTTTATCTGAGGCATCATCTCGTTTTCGGTACCACCTGCTTCTCCATTTATCTACATCTCCCCATTTTCTCAACAAAATAATTATCTCCTTAATCTGACTTATCCTTCCTGTGCTGTTCAAATTTTCAATATCTTTTTCAGTAAAATCTATTCGATATGGTTTTTGTAAAGCCTTTACCTTTTCAATATCTATACCCATTTCATTTGCTACTTCGTCTAGTCTTTCATGCAGATTTTCTGCTCTCCATGTTACACTTTTGCACAAAAAAGTAACTCCTCATCCTGATAAGTCTTTGATTTCTCTGTGGGGATAGTTCCTACTATTAACTCTTCCAGTACCATTCGTAATTTAGCCACATCCATTGATTGGGATTCTTTGTCTTTTCTCTGCAAGCTTCTCAACCATTCACTCAATTCTTCTGAAGATGGACCTACTGGTTTCTCTACATTACTTTGTTCTGAGTCCCTTTGTGTCTCTAATACTGATTCCATTGTCAATGTATGTCTTTCTGCTACACTTGGACCAATAAATGGGTTACTTGAAACATTTGGTTCGATCATACTCGTCTGTCTCCATGGATTTTCATTCAGGCTCTGCTTTGGCTTCTCAGTCTGTTTATTACTATTATAAGGAACTGTTAAACAATGTTCACTATCTTTCTGTTTATCAAAAATAGGCATCCGAGGGCCTATAATCACTGGAACAGTTACAGCTTCTAAGTTTTTAGTCAATTCTCTTATCTTTTCAGTTAATTCTAAAGTTGTTTTTGCTAATTCTGCCGAATTTTCACCACTCATTTTATCAACTGATTTTCTCTCATTCTCTCTGATGGCATTATGTTTCCCTAATTCTTGGAGAACTGGTTCAGTCTTAATGATTCGCAAAGTTTCTCTCATTGGGGCACTTGGTGTCAACATTTCAGATTCTGGTTGATACGGAGGTGTATTTTTATAAAACATGTCATCAAGAACATCATCCTCCGATTCATTTACTCCATACCCTCTTGATTCTATATTATGCCTCTTTCCGTACATTTTCTACCTCCAACTTCTTCAGCAGTTCTCCCAGGAAACAGACCGTCAGTCATACTTGCATTCCGCCACCTTCTCATTCTCTCATCATGAGTGTCATGCTCATATCTACCAAACATGTACTTATACCTTCCGACACTCCTCTGTCTCTCTCTGTCATGCATTTCATCTTCCCATTCAGTCAATGCTTCAAACTGTGTCAGTCTAGGTCTCAGTTCTAGGTTCATCATTCTTTCTCTCAAATTTCTCAAAACCGCTAAATTAAATGAACCATGCTCTGGAAATGCCAAAACTCCGTCATTCTTAGTGTATTTTACCCAATTGTCTAACCAAATACAAGTATGATATCCGTATTTCGCAACCATGAAGGATGCAGGCGATTTCGGCGGGGGAAGCAACTGTCCTTCCCTAGTCACAATCGGTTTGTCCTTTTTTAAACCATTTCTTGATTTTTCCAAACCAGGACTTTTTCTCCTTTTCAGGTGGATAGTAATACATTATTTTGTCTTTCGTGTATCGCTAGTCTTCTCCTTACGTCTTGTTCTGTTATTTTAACCAATCGTTGCGCGACTCACACTAACGCTCCAATCCGGAGCGTCTATGTCACTTCTGCAATTCTCCAATCCCAGCACGACTCACACTAACGCACCAATCCGGAGCGTCTACGTCACCCTGTAAGTCTCCACTCCTAATGCGGCGTACACTAACGCACCAATCAGGAGCGTCTACGTCTCTAGCTGACTGGCCAATCCCAGCGCAGTCTTTCTGACGTCAGCAGCCACTGCCGCAGCTCCTGCTCCTGTTGACCCCTCCTTTACAAAATTCTCTCGGTAAGCTTTTTACGTTCTTCCAATTCACAAATCTGTTAGTAACGACATGAAAACGCCACCATTGTCCGCTTCGCTAACCGAAGAACAGTCAATGACCTTTCTCACAAGAATTCCGTCTTTCCCGAGAGCAGCGCTTACCTCTGCCCTACTACGGAATCGTTACTTCCGTTGATAAAGTAGCACATCCCTCTACCTTACCCTTCTAACAAGCATCAGCTAACCGTTTCTCCAGAATTAAGACACCTAGTTGGAGACCCAATGCTCCTGAAAAATAAAACCAGAGTTTCACAATTAACCTGAATGCTATTTCATTCACGCACTTTCACACAGAAAAATGTAGTACATTCACACAGAATTCTGTCATTCCCGAGAACAGCGAACAGTCTGTCCTACTACAGAATTATGACACACGTTAACAAAGTAGCACTTCCCTCTACTTTATCCTTCTAGCAAGCTAAGAGAACACCTATTACCTTTCCAGTGATGAGCGTTATCAGAGTACCTTCTGGACTCCTGGTACCTAAGACCAAAATTTCACAGGTGACCTTCGCTACCATACATTTCTCTCATACAGAAAATGTCCCTAATGGCAACACACAACGATGTTACCGAATCAAACCCAGACAATGCTTCGTGCAACTTCAATCGTCACACGTTTTCCCTGTGTACCTACAGGGCAACAACAATTCCGTCTTTCCCGAGAGCTGCGCTTACCTCTGCGCTACTACGGAACTGTCACAAACTTCGACTTCCTACATCCCAGAAGTCGTGCAAACAACATAGAACCTGACGCGACTCCACATAGAGTGTTAATACATAAACCAATACCAATCAATAATCAATAATCAATTAGCAATGTACAAGCAATAATCACCAAACCAAAACAATAATAACCATCATCCTGCTACCAGGAAAACTGTTGCAGCGCGGAAACCTGGGTAACGGGAATCAGGACAAAACCCCGTACCTAATATCCTCCCTTCGTCACAGACCAAATATTACATTGACACATTCACTCATACAATCATTGGTGGGGCCCATAACACCAACATTCACACTTCGCTTCTCACTGGTCTGCACTTACAGGAGAAATTAATGTTCCAAGCGCTGACATGAAAGGAATACCTTATAACCTATAGAGAGAAAAATTATTTACATTTCTATACACTAATACCCTTATAACTGCACATCATAAACCTAAACATTAAGATACTCCTCCCACGTGATCGATGGATCAATTAGTTGATTCGATATTAATGATTTAGCCCAGCTAAAGCATACTCAAAGATCCTAATCTACCTCCTTTCAATAAATGACCAAACATATTTTCTTGTTAATCAATAATTTCGTTTATCTAAATAATGCAAGAATTTTAGTTCCATCTAGTAAATTTATTAATCATTACGCAAATCACAGAACACCATATTTACCTATTCTGGCTATCGGTCGTCCTCTAAGTCGTCTAATTTAGTCGTCAGCACGCTACAATCCCAAAGATCGGGTCAAGGTTCAGAGACGTACAAGTATCGATCAGTGCCCATAGATTTTTGGAAGTCCTTAGTTCATCATGAAATTGGGCAGCAAATCAGTCTGTCAAGATTCAGGAACACAGCCGTCACGTAGGGTCACTGTTGTCTCTGTCAGCAAAAGAAACACGCAATCCAGCAGCAACTTTCAGCTTTTTTTCCCTCTCTATTCTACCGTCTTTTATAATAAAAGTAAGGTCTAAAAGATACATTTTTAAAGATTTGGGCATCATCCATTGGTCAGTTAAGATCGTCCGGTGAAGTTTCACACAGTTCATGAGGTCATATCGTCAGGCATGATCCATCCGGTTCCTTGCATAAGTCCTTTGTTTGAATATTTGGCAAGCATCCCATCTTGACCCTGCTAAGGCACATCGAGTCTAGGGTCATGTCGAGGCCATTGGTACGCATGGTGGCGCAGGCGCACTTCACCCGAAACCTCGTGGAATGGTGGCCATCGCGTCGAGTATGTCAGGCGGCCATCTTGATTTTAGGCCCAAAGGACAACTTAAGCGAAACAAACACAAAAAGTAATTAAAACATAGAAATAACGAATAAAATGTTAAACCCTCACTAATTCCCCTATGTGCTTGTAATTAACTAGCATATGGCGACATTTAAAGCGTTCAGATTCACCCAGTGATGTCATCTGGTGCAACATACGATAACGTCACAAAAGCAACACATATCATGCGATATTCTATTTTCCTAGTATTAGTATGCGTACATATGTTAATTACAAATTATTTTAGCCATGCAAATGCAAATCCCACGTATATTTCGCACATTAGTAATGTTGGTTAAACTTCACACAAACACATTAATAGTATTATAATTAATAGAGTATTCTAATTAGTATAAACATGCATAAATGGGGGGGGGGCATACAAAATGTTGTACTACCCGCTCCATCAGGTGCCCGGACCCCTCTGGTACTGGCTGCAAAGTGACGTGTATCTGTTGGTGAAGAGAACGAAGATCTTTAGACAACTCATACAGATAATCTACAAGCAGGGGGTACTCTATCTCGGATAAGCGCTTCGGTCTAGGGACGCCTCAGACATTAGCAGGGCATCCAAAGACCACCTCGTATGGGGACAACCCTGTCCTAGAATACGCGGTCACTCTGGTAGATAGTAAGGCCAAGGGTAACGCATCTGGTCATCGCAGTCCTGTGCTTTCTTGAACCTTTGCTAGCTTCAGTTTGTACTTCTCAACCAGGCCTGCTGACTGGGGGTGATTAGCTGTATAAAACTTCTGCTTCATTTGCAAGCTGTTTCACACTAATTCAATGACTTTTGAATTGAAGTGACTTCCGTTGTCACACGTGGCAATCCATAGCGTGGGAAGAACTCTTTTAAAAGTTCCTTCGCCATAGCTGTATTCTCTTTAGTGTGGTAAGCCTCAATCCATTTACTGAATGCACAAATCACTACCAGCAAATACTTCAAGTTATTCACTTGTTCCATTTTGATGAAATCCATCTGGAGAACCTTGAAAGGGAAGGAATGCGGTGCAAAGTTACCAGTGGGTGCAGGAGTATCTTTCCCAGGATTATGCTTCAAACAAATGATACAATGCTTCACTAGGTGTGTGGCTACCTTAGAGATATTATCGTTCTGCCATACTGGGTCCAGTAGCTTGCATATTCCTTTGGCACTAATATACGCTGGGCCATGGGCCATGTTAACAACAGGGAGCCCATATCAATTGAGCAGCAACCATCGCTGTTTCCCAGACAAGTCAGTCCAACACCCTTCCTCATCCAAACGACCTGTTCTCTCCTCCGACATTGGCAATTAATCTAGAGTCGCCTCACCCTGAATTTCCCTGACATTTTCCAATGTGTCCTTGAATATTCCATGGTCTGGGACCCACCTAGCGGAGCCTGCCACAAACATCTTTTTCATCTTTGATTGAGCTCTCTCCTTAGCTGTCTGGTCTGCGAACGGATTTCCCCTCCCAACATCATCTGTAATGGCTTTATGAGCGCTACATTTCACTATTACTAACTTATCGGGGAGTGTCAATGCGGACAGCAATCTATATATAAATGGGCCGTTCTGTATTCACAGTCCGTACGAAGTCAAGAACCCTCTCTCCGCCCAGAGGTACCCAAAGTCATGGGCCACCCCAAAGGCATACTGGCTGTCGGTGTAGATATTAACAGCTAGTCCCTCACACAACTCACAAGCCCTTAGGAGGACAGCCAACTCTGCAGCTTGGGACGATTGGTGTGGGATACGGGATGTCTCAACTACAGTGTATAAAATTATGATTGCATCGGCTGCAGTGGTGGTGCCATCTGGTAATTTGAAACAAGAGCCATCGACTTATAGTTCCCCTTGGGGGTCAGATAAAGGAACATTAGTCAGGTCTAACCGTCCTTTCGTTTCTGCCTCAGTCCGAAATAAACAATCATGGACATCATTGTCCTTTTCTTCCGAAGGGACGGGTAGTATGTGGCTGGGTTCAGAGTGGCACATCTTTTGATGGTAATGTGTGGAGCAAATAAGGTCAGCCCATATGCAGTCAGACATGCACTATTAAGGTGCTGTATCTTTGTCTTATTCAAAAGCGTATCCACAGCATGAGGTACCATTACTGTGAGATCAGTATCAAGAATGAGCCCTGCCGATTGTCTGATAGAAAACGCCACTGCTGCTGCAGCTCTCAGACAGCTCGGGAGAGCTCTGGCAACATTATCGAGCATGGCAGAGAAGTAGGCTTACCACCTTAACCCTGTGTTAGAACAGAAAGCGCGCAACTGTCCGCCTCATGCATGTAGAGCACAAACGACTTCTGGTAATCAGGAGTACCAAGCTTAGGAGCAGAGCAAAGCGCAACCTTTAATTGCTAAAAAGCTTGCTGGCATGCAGGTGTCCAAGGCAGGGGTTCAGGCACATCTTTGGTGGTCAGGTAAAGAAGTGGTTTTGTTAGTAGGGAATAGTTAGGGATCCAGTGCCGACAATACAATGTTATCCCAATGAACACACATACCTTGTGTTGGATCTTAGGAACAGGCATATTATTAATAGCCGCTATGCGTTCAGGTGTTAGTCTGCAGATATTTGCTTTGACGGTAGATGACCTTAGTAGGTGACCTCCTGTCGACAATACTGAAATTTCGAAAGTGACACCTTGTGTCCATGATGTGCCAAATGCAACAATAATTTAACTGCGGCTTCTTTGCAATCATCCTCAGTGTCCGAAGCCACAAGGAGGTCATCAACGTACTGCAACAGCACATTACCAGGGGGAAGCTCCAAAGAATCCAATTGAGCTTTCAAAGCTTGGCTATAGATACTAGGACTTTCTGTATAGCCTTGTGGAGCACGGCAGAATCTAAGCTCCGACGAGCTGTTGCAAATCCAAACAGATATCTGCTATCTGTATGGATTGGTATGCTGAAGAAAGCATTCTTTAAGTGAATGACGGAAAATAATTTAGCTGATGGGTGAATCATTGTCAGGATCGTGGTAATGTCTGGGACCACTGGGTACTGGGGAACCACGATCTTATTGACCTCTCTAAGGTCGATCACAAAATGGTAAACGTCAGGGTGGGCATCAGACGAATCCAAGGGTGTCTTTTTAAGAATAGGAAGAATAGGGCTATTACACACATTTGCCACCATCTCTTCAATCACACCAGACTTGATCAAATCCTGAATTATTTGTTATAAAGCCTTTTCTCTTGCCTGCGAGACCTTGTACTGAGGAATGCGTGGCAATTTAGCATTGTCCTTTATCTGAACAGAGACTGGTGGGATCTGGAGCAACCCCACATCCATGTCCCCTGTAGCCCACAATGTGCGTGGCACGTTCTTAAACTATGCGGGGAGGGGAGCATCTTTTGCGAAGCATTGCTTTGCACGGGCCACCTGTGGTCCAATAGTCATGTATACACCATCAGGTGAACAAAATATTGTCATATTTAACCTTTTTAACAAATCCAATCCCAACAAATTCTCCCCACAATTGGACGTCAATAAAAATGGTGAATCAATCGTGAAGGGACCAATAGTCAAGGCAAGAGGTTTGGAAATGGGGCTAACAACCGGCACACCTGAGAAACCCACCAAAACATTATTTTGGCCAGACAGAGCTGCCCCCGGGACCAGTGAATGGGAAACAGAGCAATACATAGCCCCTGTATCAAATTCTTCTGAGGTGCCCTGTAAATCAGCAGTGACAAAGGGTCCGCACTGATCTATAGGCTCCGGAACTGGTCCCTTGCCCTGTCCCTGGCTGTCTTAGCTTTGAGACAACCCCGTCACCTCATCCATGTCATAGTCATCGTGATAGTACTGTCGGTTTCGGGGGTCGTCAAAATAGTTACCGCTCTGCCTATTGAACGATGTATCCTCTGACTGCGTCCCCCCTTGGCCTCCTCCTTCTTGTCCATGTCCTCTAAACCCTCGACCTCTTGGAGCCTTACCTTTCTGCAACAACTCCGGACACTCATTCCACTAATGTCCGTCCTGCTTACAATACGCACATTGGTTAAGCCCAAGGGATGCACTCGAAGCACCACCCCTATTAGACCTGGGTAACTGCTGGACCAAACCTCTGCCTCGCCCCCTCGCAACCTGCTGCATCAACACCCTTGTCTTCAGATCCTTTGACTTTTTCTCCACCTTCTCTTTGTCCTCATTCTCTCTTTGCTCATAGTACTGTGCCATACTCAAAATCACTGATTGGGATGAGGTCATCTAAGTACTTTCCAAAGCCTTCAACCTAGTTGCAATCTCGGGAAGCAAATAAGTGACAAATCTGTTACAAACAAACAAACACCCCCCTCCTGTGAGAGTCCTTGAGGAAATTCAATTTTCGATCACGATCGTATTGAGCCTCCATTTTGTGCTTTTGTGCTCCGCCGCCATTTTGTGTTGCCCTCACTCAGGCAACACGACGAACGAAGTCTTTTCTGCTTTTCCTGCAATATCGTGTCAAAATAGCCTTGTGCCTCTGTTTACAAAGCTGGTGTTAGAGACTTGCCGAGTACACTAATCCCTGTCTGGTTTTTAGGTCTCGCAGAGGGCAGCGCATGCGCTGCCTCTACGAGGCATTAAGTAATAAGCATTGCTAGTTTAACTCCACCCATTGCATTTCTCTTTGCTTAGTCACTTACCATTGGTGAAATCTGTCATCCCTCTTCTTAACGCGCTCTTTGTTGGCTGGTGGTCCGTCGCGTCATTTCCGTTTTCTTCAGTTTCTGGCGGAAGCAGCATCGCTCTACTACTGTTAACTTGCGCTGCAGGGCGCCATCTTCTAATGTAAGCACTACTTTGTTTTTGTTTTTCCATGGCACCTGGTTCTTGCCCCTCGCTCCTTGTTGTTTGTTTGGTTTTGGTAATGAATTCATGCATAAAGAAGCGTACTGACATCTATCGTGCCTGGGTGGCATCGCCTGCTTGCATAACGCAGACGCTCTGTTTTCGCCAACTAACTGATGGTTTATTAGCACTGAGTAGAATTGGATTTTTGCGCTGATTGATACGAACACGGTTCTTTGTTTCTAAATTATGGTTTTTCAGCAATAAAATATGTGTTGTTTTTCCATCTAAAGCCGAGTGCTTCACGTTTGATAAAAAGATGCACTTCCACTAACGGGGCGTCCGTAGCGGGCGGAGTAGAAGCAGCATTCCCTTTCCTACAGGAGTGCCTGTCTCCATGATAGCGTCTGAAGCGCCATGCTTCGTTTCATGGCAAAACACAAGAAAGGATGCCATGATGATTGAATGTATGCATGCATGCCTCACGTTAAAAAAAGAACTGTTTTGAGTTTTGTGAGCAATTGGACTGTGAGCTTCACATTTAGTTAGGGTTCCCCTGCCAAAGCATGTTTGCAGCCGTAAAATCCCACGTGTACATACACACTCTCTCATAGGGATGCAAAGCGCGATCGCCTTTCAGAATGCCTCTACCAGATCAGCTTTGCTGAATGGGAGGGCAGAACGCACGCCTCATAAACTGTGGCGTACTGCCATCTAGCGGGCACCAGGAAATGGTTGGAAATGATTTGTACAGTGCTTCTTCTAACTCCGCTGCAGGGGGATGAGGTGTCATTTCCTCTCAGTCAAAAGCAAGCACACAGTAATTATAGCGCTTACTATCCAGCCTATCCGTTCAACAAAATACAGGAGGTACAGACTGCCCATCAAAGCCAAGTTTAGACGGCAGTCCTATACTCAGGCAGAAGGCAGTGCGATGTGCAACTGAAGACATTCGGCACTATATTTAAAAAAAAAAAACTATTTTGTTTGATCTGCAGATTTCATGGCCATAGAAAACACTCCCTGCTGGTAGCACCACTCCATCGCAAATATGATTCCCTTTATACTGGCAGAAATAACAGAGCACCTTCGGGTAGCACATTAATGTCTCCTCTAATCAAATGCGGAAGTGTTTGCTTTGAAAATGTTAAAATGTTCTGTAATAACAAAAAAGTGTTACTGTTAGTAGCACCTATATACTTATAGCACACATTGCCCAGGTGCCTGGGATTATCACCATCCCTTCTTGATGTATGCCCATCCTCATGGGTCTCTGTTTATGGTGCCTGCTCATGAGTGATGTCAATGAGGTCAGCAGGGCACGCACCCACATTCATTCTCCTAGGCACAGTGCATAGGTCCCGAAATTTTCGGCGCTCTGCCCCCCTCATACCACTTTCAAAATGCAGGTATTGGAGTTTCTGAAGCTCCCACTCACAACTTCCATTGGTGCTTAGCCCTGCTATCTTGCACCAAAAATGGCTGTTTTTATAAGTGCTTCAGTGCTAAACTGCATTGGTAAAAGACATTGTCATTCACAACGCCAATAGGTCCAACTCTTGCAAATGCAAGACCTATTGCATTGCAAATGCTTGTTGGAATTCTGTCTGCAGGTTAACTAGTAAAGCATCTTTCTCCATCAAAGCTTGCATTCGGCTTACAAGCCATTCCCATCACCCTAGTTCTTGGAAATTGGCTTTGGAAGTTACCTCTTGTAATGTTTTAGGTACATACCTGGTAAAACACCTCTGGGAAAGGACATGGACACAAACTTTGATCACCTGTGTATACATCTATTGCAGCAGGGAGCCTAATTTGAGCCAGTGATTTCCAGTGCTGGCACTGGCACTTTATTGTCAACACCGGCACTTATGACAGCCTGGAACATGGTGGGACTGTTTGTCTAATTTATTGATGAGCACAACAGCAGTTGTTTAAGGATTCAATATACAATACAATTATTAATACCTGCCACCAAAGCTATACGAATAGCTTAGGCAGCAGTTATTATTCTTGTTTTATGTTTATCAAAAGTCTGACTTGTCACACGTTCAGGAGTGTGACAGTTAGTATTTGTGTTGGTACTATTATTGGCTGCGCTGGCAGGAGCAAAGGGTGGTCAAAGCTGTAGTGGCCTCCTGACAAGGGCCCTGACACTTATTTTTATAACAAATTAAGCACTGCTGAAGCTCTATCTGACAATGATGTCATACCGTCAGTGTTGCTAATGCAGATCACATTTAACGATGATTGTTAAACCTTGAGAGAGGCTGCGCTGCGTACTGCTGCATGGTTCAGAGTTAGCTCATATCCTGCATTCCTCACCCGTGTCTTTTCTATTTTCTTTAAAATTCACATTCTGGTTCTCGCTGTAGCTCAAAAGCAGACTTGCGTTTACCTAAGCACAGGCAGAACAGCAATCACTGACTTAATTCTACACATAGGACAGCTTGAGGAAGTGGTCTAATTTGATACATCGGAGTACGATAGCTCATTGGGTTGCAGTCTGTGCCTGCTGCTAACGTGTCCTTGTATCCTGCAAGTTAAAGGCTGAAAGATGTATTTTCTTGCTTCCGAGACTTAACAAGCCTTTGCAATCCTATAGGTCTCGCATTTACGCGAGTTTAAGTTATTGGCATTGTAAATGACAATGCCTTTTATGTATGGTTTGTAAAAACAAAACATAAATAAAAGGCATTGTCATTTACTATGTCAATAGGTCAAAATCTTGTAAATGCGAGACCTATTGCATTGCAAATGCTTGTTCTAATCCCTGTCTTAACTATCTGTTGGTTCACACATTATACTCTTCTGACTTTATCTTATCTTCTGGCCTTCGCTGTCCTCTGCTCGTATTCTCTCGTTTCACAACTGTCCTCCAAAACACACAAACGTATCTCGCCACCTGCAAGTCAGTTTCGGACACGTTAATACCTTAACCTGTGGGAGAGATGGCAAACACAGTTGGAGGAGAGGCTTCTTCGGGTTACTCGATACTTTTGTTTTCCAATTCTTTCTATATGGACCAGAGAGGGTTTTGGAGACAGGATAAATGGCGCTAAGGCAGATAAACGGACAGATGAAGTTTATTTTTCCTTTATAGCCGCTTTCCGGTTTTCCCTCATCCTCCCGCACTTCGGAAGACAGATCTTCTACCTTGCACCGACATATACAGGTATGTGTCTATCCCCGTACGCTTTGGCCGTCATGCCGTACCTATGCTGTGCCCTTTAGTTCTTCATTCCTACCGTTTTTTTCCAGCCCATTGGTTTCCTGGTCGCACCGACCCATGGGAGACCGCTTTACTTTTGATCCCGACGGCATTCCATCATTTTTCTCGTGACATTGCTCATCGTGGTGAGTTTTGTTGCAGTTCTCCTTCCGCACTACGTTGTTTTTGATTTCTATTAATTCCCTCCTCTCAGCATGCTCCTATACTTTGCCGTTTTGCCTTTCATAGTCGTAGCTGTTTTTTGTCATCACCTGTCGACTTAGACTTGTCGTTTCTAATCGTATTTACATGGTGCCACGCACCGCATGATAGTTGCATGCTCCAGCGCCTTTTTATTCTTTTTCACTACTGTGTATACTTTTCACTCCGTTTTTTACGGCACCCCTACCTCGTTTTCTGCCCCTTTGCCTCACAGTTGTTGCATCTTTGACGTCCAATGCTTTACTTGTTCTCGAATCTTCAGTTTAGATTTTCGTGGTTTTGAGCAATTGAGGCTGTTTTTATTAAATACAATTGTTTTTTTCTTTCTAAACTGCTTCTGCTGGATATATTGTTGATTATGTCAAGACATTCTCTATTTTTTCGTGCCAATATTATGTCATTTAGGCAACACCACTTGGTGAGACCTTATTTCTCGTAGAGCTGTTCATTTTTCATGCTTTTTGTCATTAAGTCTCCATTTATGAACCCTTACCTTTCTGTTCAGATTCTCTTGCCGTTGTCCTTTTTGTTGTTACCCCTTTTTCATTGGCATTTGTCCTTTTTCATATAGTGTTTTATTCACTTATTGTGTCACTTTATTCACCGTGTTCTGGATTCATTTTATGTTTTGTCACCACCATGTTTATATTTTATTTTTTATTTATTGTCACTCCTTTCCTTTTGCTTTGTGGTTTTTTGATCCAATATCATATTGTTTCCCAGCCCTGAAGAGTCACAGTTGTTCTACTGTTGACCAAACACGTGTCGGCTGGTGCTCTTTGTACTGATGAAAGACATCGTTTGAATTAAAACAACATCTTTCCATTGTTCATTGAACTCTGTTATTTATTTTTTCTGTGATCTCATTAACAATATTGTCACGTGTGCACAGGATTTGCTTATAATTCCAATTCTTTCTAATGGCTCTGACTTACTTTCAGACTATTCTTATTGGTTTTTCATGTATATTTTAGGTGTGTCCTTCGTTAATGTATATGTCACCTATGTACTATAAAAGATTGTGCGCCACGGAGTGAAGTGGCAGTCTCCTGAGAACATACCGTGTGTACTTCTAGGACAACTGTACTAGCTGCAGCTAATAAAATCTGATCTTTTACGCCGACAGAGTGTCCCCGTGTCTCTGTTAGCTGAAGCAGGAGAACCCAGGAGATTAAGGGGTAACCTGCGCTGCCAGGCCCATAAGGTTTCTGGTTCTTCAAATGGCGCCCAGCGGGGGGCGGCTTCAGAGGTAGTGGTTCTGCCTGAAGGTCGTGAGGAACCCCGCAAGAAAATTCTGGAGGAATCGCGAACCACGTCAAGCGACCCCTGTATGTCGAAAGTGGTCCGAAGGTCTCTTGCAGCGTGGTTACTCCTTCCTGATGGCTACTGACGACTGCTGCCCTGACTGCTGCCCTGCCTTGGCCCTCTTTTTGGTGATGTATGGTAAAGCAAGACGATAGACGGGCCTCTGTTGGTGTAAGAAGACATCTTAGTTAAGTATTGGTGGGTCGCTCCCACATTTGGTTCTTTGGTTCTTTGGTTCTTTGGTTCTTAGGTTCTTTGGGTCTTTGATTCGGGTATTGCAATAACCGAAGCCGAGGGGTAAGTACATTTGTGCTGTGTTAATTGAGTTAACCCCCTTGATGTTTGTGAACAGTCCAGTGAAATAACGATGCCTGGTCTGACTAAGTTTAAGAAACTTTGTTGCTTTGGTTGTAATAGGGATTCCCGGCTGGAGGACTCTTGTCCGATTCCTTCGGTTGGAACTCCCACTTATGAGCTCTATTCTAAACATGGTGTTGGCCCCATTGCCTTTAACGAGACATGGATTCGATACACGAAGAATGATGGTGTTTTAAAATAGCCAGAAAATGGTAGTTTTGAGCCTGACATACTAGATAATTTGGAAACTATTTTATTCAAAAGAAAAGCCCGGCCGGCAATGTTTGACTCTTTCCGCCTTTGGCATAAGGAAGCCAAACAGAGAAAAATTAAGCAAGAAAAACGAGATAGGAAAGCACAGGGTATGACAATTATACAGGCTGCCCAGCAATTTAAAGATGATGAAGTTAACAAAGCGATGGAAATTTCAGAGAGACAGCATCGTATGGCGATAGATAAATGCTATCCGATGTTGCCAGCTTCCCCTTCTGAAAAAAGAAAGGACTTAGAGGAAGATCCCTTGATGTCACACCTATTGAGATTGCCTCCGCCCTATGTACAAGGTGCTAATGCACCCCCGTTGTTACAGCCTGCTCAGCCGCCAGTTGCGCCTCTGCTTGCTCCAGCTCTTCCACATTTGCCCCCTCAAGTATTGCCGCCTCTGCCAGCTTTGCCTTCGACTCCTTTTCCTTCATCTTCTTTGCCCTCAGTTCCCCCGGTAATTACTGATTCTTCTTTAGTTAGTTCGCCTAATACCTTGTCCCCGATCCTTATGTCAAATTCTCCGTCTATGCGTAAACGACTCAGAGATACGGTCTCTGGTCTTTTATCTCCTTTCTTTGAGGCGTTAAATGTGTCTCCGGCATTTTCTCGAAGACAGTCTCGTAGTCAGTTCCCAGCTTCCGAAGAATTAGAAAGGTTGGACTCACTCGCTCGCAAATGGATTGAGAAGGGTCCTCAGTATAGTGTACCTGACATTATGCCTACCTTCTCACAGTGGAATGCACCTACGCAGAGATATGTTTTCAATGTTATGTGTGATACTCTTGTTAAAAGTTGGGAGGATATGGACTTGGGTTCGGTTCCTCAGGGCCTGTTAGATATTCAGGCTAATTTTGATAAGGGACTCATTGTGGGTTCTAAGGTTGAGGATGCTGTAAAGACACTTGTTACCTTTAGAACTTTATTTACCTCACAGACTTTTCTTGACTCCGATCCCTCAGTTAGGTTGACATTGAAAAATTACCCAATGAGAGAGGTTCCTCCAGTATGGAGAGAAGAGGTTCCAGCAGCAGGTGCTAATCAAGCTATTCCTGCTCACTTCCAGCGAATATGGGTACATGTCCCCTGGAAAAGATCTGAAGTTTTGGCTCTTAAACAGTCTCTACCGGATCCTCGTAAAAACCCTGCAGGTTATTATAAAGAATTGTCACAGACTGTTGATGCCTGCATCATGAATTTAGCAGATATTGATATGTTGATGGGGAATGTAGTCCCACAAGCGTTATGGGCTAGGATTCGTAAGGAGAATCATGCCCAAGAATTAGGTGGAGACTGGGATGCTATAATTGCCGCAGATAGAGCCCAAGTGGGTGGTGCGAAGCCTGATGCTTTGATTTCAGAACTCCCTGGTAGGATTATTACATTAATGAAAACGATGATGCCTGCCTTGAGAGTTAACTGGGATAAACTAGCTGCGTGTAAACAGAAGAAAGATGAGAGTGTCTCCGATTTGTTCACTCGTTTAGAGGAGACATTCATTGATCACAGTGGTCAGGACATGACTACAGAGGGTGGACAGCGATTATTTGTAGATAAGTTCGTATTTAATTTGCTACCTGAGCTATCGCATAAGTTGAAAGACTCCGAAAGTTCATGGGCTGTTTTCTCTTCAGCCCAGATATTGGCTACTGCTCAATATTATGAAAATAGAGATAAAGAAGAAAGAGATAAGCAAGAGAAAAAGACTAAAGAATTGAAAACTAAGGTTCTCTTGCAACAGGCTTATCCACCTCGTTATGCTCAGCCCCAGTTTCAACAGCCTCCACAGTTTCAGAGGGTGTATCAAAAGCCTGAGCCATATACTCCACAACCTTTGTTAGGTCCTAATCAATGTGCCTATTTTAGAGAGGAAGGCCATTTTAAGAATAGTTGTCCGGTTTTATTACAGCGCAATGGGACACTATCTGCTCCACGAGGTCGTGGTGGCCTCCAGTCAGCAAACAGAGGTAGAGGTAGAGGTATGTTGACCCAAGAACAGCGTTCCCTTCCTCCTTCTAATTCCGTGAACTACTTTGATTAGCAAAACGCTTGGTCTACACAGTATTACAATGAGGATTGTGATGTTGAAGGCGAGAATGAAAGTCTTCATGTTAACTAGGACAGCCATGGACAAAGTGAGGGAGTTGTGTCGATTCCAGTAGATCAGAATGGACCTTATGTTAATGTCACTACAATGGGTGTTTCAGAGCCATTTCTTTTAGATACTGGTGCGATGAGAAGTTCTATCATTCATTCAAAACTCTCTGGGGCACCTTTGTCTGGCTTAACGAATGTATCTGTAGGTTTTTCTGGCGCCCCAGTTCGTAATCCGGTTTCTTGCCCTTTGCCTATTTCAATTGGCCCTTATGATTTAGAAGTTCCGCTTCTCTTAACGAATGGTTGCGGCGAGAATCTATTGGGCTTGGATCTATTGAAAAGATTGCATGCAATGATATATTGCTCTCCTTCTGGTGTATATCTTGCTTTAGGACAGAAACTGACTTCTCCAATGTATTTGTCAAAAGATCAATTCCCACCTGAATTGCTCTCTCTTCCTACAACTTTTTGGGCCACGGGTCCAAATGATGTTGGTTGTCTTGAAATCCCACCTTATGTTGTTACTCTCAAACCCAATGCTGAATTGCCACGCGTTCCTCAATATAGAATTTCCACTGAAGGTGAAAGAGCGCTTTTGGAAATCATTCATGATTTGATTCAGAAGGATGTGGTTGAGGAAACGAGAGGTAACATATGTAATAGCCCTATTCTTCCTGTTCTTAAACGCACTGATCCTTCTCAGCCTCCTGTTTATCGCTTTGTAATTAATCTTCGGCAGATAATCAAAATTGTTGTACCACAGTTTCCTGTTGTCCCAGATATCACTGCGTTGTTGACAATGATACCTTCTACAGCGGTTTGGTTTTCTGTTATCGATCTGAAAAATGCTTTCTTTAGTATTCCCATTGCCGAAGAGAGTAGGGACATTTTTGGCTTCTCTCTTGGAGGCCGAAGTTTCCGGTTCAAACGCGCACCTCAAGGCTATTGTGAAAGTCCCTCTATTTATAGTCAAGCTCTGAAATGTCATCTTGATGCTTTTTCCTTGCCGTCTGGTGCTGCTCTCATTCAGTACATGAACGACTTGTTAATCGCTGCTGATTCAGAGGATATATGTAAGAATGTGACGGTTGCATTGTTGCGACACTTATCCAATCTTAATCATAAGGTTTCACCTTCTAAGCTACAATATGTTCGCCGAGAGGTTACCTACTTGGGTCATCTCTTATCAAAGGAGGGAAGACGATTAACCCCAGAACGTATCCAAGCAATTGCGCAAATGTCTGTGCCATCCACACAAAGAGAGGTAAGTGCCTTTCTGGGCATTACTTCCTATTGTAGGCAGTGGATCCCTAACTTCTCTCTGTTGGCCAAACCTTTGTTGGCACTCACTTTGAAAGATACGCCTCAGCCCCTTCCATGGACTGACGAATGTCAGAGGAGTTTTACTGATTTACGTGCTGCTCTGTGTTCCGCTCCTGTGCTAGATACTCCTGATTACAGTAAGCCTTTTACGCTCTATGTTCATGAAAGAGAAGGTTGTGCGTTGTCAGTCTTAACACAGCGATTTGGAGATAAACAACGACCATGTGCCTATTTTTCGGCTACGTTAGATCCAGTAGCTAAAGCATTGCCTAGTTGTCTTAAAGCGACAGCAGCAGCCGCAATTTCTATTCGACAGTCTGCTGGAATGGTGCTAGATAATACTCTTATTGTTATGGTGCCACATGCAGTGGATACTTTGCTAAACAGAACAAAAACACAGCATCTTACGAGTGCTCATTTGTCTGGATATGAGTTGACGCTCTTGGCTAGTCACGTGCATATCAAACGATGTAATACTTTAAATCCAGCTACTTTGTTGCCTCTTCCAGAAGAGAAAGGTGTTCAAGAACAACATGATTGTTTCTTCCGTACTGAGGAAGAGACAAAAGGTAGAATTGACTTAACAGATACGCCATTAGTGAATCCGGATGGAACGCTATGGGTGGATGGTTCTTGTTTTAAGCTTCCTAATGCAGAGACAACTTCAGCCTATGCTGTTACTACCTTGCATACAGTCGTGGAAACAGCACGCATCAGACATAATTCAGCTCAGGCAGCTGAACTGATAGCCTTAACCAGAGCGTGTGTGTTATCCAAAGGAAAAAGAGTGAACGTGTATACCGATAGCCAGTACGCTTTTGGTGAGGCATTCAATTTTGGACGTTTGCGGAAAGAAAGGGGATTCCTTACTTCCCACGGCACTAAGATACAACATGGTCAGTTGGTGACTGACCTTCTTGAGTCACTTGCTTTGCCTACCCAGATAGCAATTGTGAAGTGTAGCGCACATAAGAAGATTACTGACGATGTTGGTCGCGGGAATGCATTTGCGGATGAGGTAGCGAAAAAGACGGCCAGAGATGCTACAAGTCGCATGTATGTTGCAGGCCCTGCAAATTGGGTCAGAGAAAAAGGAATGTATGAGGACACAGTAGAAAGTGTGAAATCAATTCAAGAAGAGGCTACAGAGAAAGAATTGAGAAAGCGGAAAGAAAGTACAGGAATGTTAGACGAGATGGGATGTTGGGTGGAATTGTCCGAGCACCAACGTTGGCTGTTACCAGACGCTTATGTACTACCTGTAGTTACCATGGCGCATGGTCCAGCCCACCTAAGTGCAAAAGGAATATGCAAGTTTCTGGCTCCAGTGTGGCAAAACGAAGGAATCCCAAAGTGTGCAGAAAATGTTGTGAAACATTGCATTATTTGCTTAATGTACAATCCGGGAAAGGGAACCCGAACTCCAGCAGGTCATTTTGCTCCTCCGACCTATCCATCTGAGGTGTTGCAAATCGATTACATTCACATGGAACGATGCAACAATCTCAAATATGTTCTAGTGGTGGTATGTGCCTTTTCCAGATGGATAGAGGCTTACCCCCTGAAAGACAATACTGCTTTATCTACAGCCAAAGTACTTCTAAAAGAGTTTTTCCCTAGATTTGGTTTGCCGCGCATTGTCTGGAGTGACAATGGGAGCGAATTTGTGGGCCAAGTCATGCAAAAAGTTTGTGCAGATCTTGGTATAAAACAGAAGTTCCATGCGGCAAACCATCCACAGTCAGCGGGTCTAGTGGAATGCTACAATGGTACTTTAAAGCTTAAGATTGCGAAAGTGCAGGCTAGTACAGGCCTTAGTTGGCCTGATGCCCTACCTTTGGCTCTTCTATCCACCAGAACGGCTGTGCATTCTCGTTTGGGACTTAGCCCTTATGAGATAGTTTTCGGATGCCCAGCTAATGTATGGGGAGTCCCTCGCCCTAAAAAGTACTCTGATATACCATACCCGATGTTGATAGATTATTTACACGACCTCACAACTAAATTATGTGTTCTCCATCAACAGGTTCAGAGCGCTTTGCCAGAGGCCTCCACAGAATCAGGTCATTCCATCCAACCAGGTGACTGGGTTTGTGTGAAGAATTTCCAAAGGACGAAGAATTTGGAGCCTCGCTGGAGAGAACCCCGTCAGGTTCTCTTGACTACTCGTACAGCAGTAAAGGTTGAAGGAAAGAAGAACTGGATCCACGGCGTGCACTGCAAGAAGGTTCCTTTGCCTTTGCCCTTTGATCAGTGGGTCCGTGAGGGTATAAGTGACTCTGAAAGCGAGAAGGTTCCCAGATTTATACCTTTTAGTGATGCACGCTTGAATGGAACTCTGTCAGAAAAAGAAAACGACGACATTCTCCAAGAAGCTGTACCACCACATTTTCGTCTGAATACCACAAATCCACGAACATTGTTTCAGGATCAGACTGTACCTGATAAGGCTCATTACGATTTAAGACCTAGATTGAAGAAGAAAACTTGAGATTCTCTCTTCCATGTAGTTTCTATCCCGGTTGCAGGGTCACGGTAGGAGTCTTGGTTGTGACCTGAGTAGTGGCAATAGGCCTGCAGGACTTGCAGTGTCGTAGGACGGCAGACAATCGTGACCAAGTGATTAAGGAAGATTGCCGTGAGCATCCATTTATAAGATGGAAACTACCTTAGGCGAAAGAAAGAGAAAGAACAAAATGAAAGACAATTATTGTAAAATAATATACAGTCGTTGTGGTATAACTTTATGTGTTTTTATATTATTGTGGATTTTGTTGGCGTGTATAGGTTGGATTGTTCATGCTATGCAGCAAAAAGTTGTCCCTTCTTCTATTACTGTGCCTTCTTATTCTACTATCTCTCTGCATCTATTTCATACACTTCCTCAACATGAACTCGTTAGAAGAATTGAATATTACAACAATTCATTTATCCAGTTATTACACCAACACCAATTAGTAATTAATACAACCGATTGTTGGGTGTGTGGACTAATGCCTCATACCACAGAAAAAGGGATGCCATATTTATTCCTTCCGTTCTCTTATGAAGGTTCTGCTTGGGCTTATTTTGTTATTTTCTCTAACGCTTATCAAAGCCGATTTAAACGACCTGTCAGTTCTTATATTGGTGGACCAGATTTCAGTCATAGTTCATTGATAAAGGGAACGGTAGCTATAGCCAAAATCATGGAAAACAGTAAAATTTCTATTGATGAGAGAAAAGCATATACTAATTGGAACGTCACTCATTATATCACTAGCCTTAGTGATAAGGTTAAACAGGGAAAATCTCCACCAATTTGGACTGTACCTCATCAAGGCAATTTTTGTTTGCAAATAAATGGCCAGACTACTGACATCGAACAGAGAAAAAGATTTTGTTCCCATTCGTACATCCACTCATCTCAGAATTCGCCGCCGTTAGTTCCATCTCAGGGCACGTATTTTATCTGTCACGATAGAGCCTATACGTGGTTGCCAACTGATTTTTCTGGAACTTGCTATATAGCTCTTCTTCTTCCCCCTACATACACTGCTTCTTCAAATTTTCATAGAAACAGATATGGCAGAGGAATTATTGATTTCAAAGACACAGCAGGACAAGAGGGAGGAGACTTCCTTAAAGGATTTCTTCCTTTTTGGGGTCCTATGGCAAACAGCAGGAATATGAGACAACTGGTTCGTGTTGTAGAGGCTACCATAGACATCACTGTAGGAGCTTTGAGTAATATTACAGCGGAACTACAGGCGGATCGTCTTATAACTTTGCAGAACCGAGTTGCCTTAAATGTTATTCTTGCAGATCGTGGTGGAGTCTGTAAATTGATCAAATCAAGTTGCTGTATTTATATACCTGATGATGCTCCGACAGTATACTAGGCCATCTCTAAATTACATATAATCTCTGAATCGATTCATCAGGACGAAGGAGATTGGTCGTTATTGGGATGGTTTTGGGGGCTACTGTCCAAATGGGGTTGGAAAGTGCTAACATTCCTTGGTATGGTTTTAGCCATCATTTTCTCTTGTTGTCTTTTTATGCACTGTGGTCCTGCCATCTGCGACCTTTGTGCTACTGTGTGCATCCCAAAACCCAAGACACAAAGAACAGAGAATATTAGAATGATGTTACAGCAACAGCTCGATAACCTCATGGCTATCGACATCGACTCAGATTAACGTGAGTCTGTGTATCTTGCCTGAGTTCTGGCAAAAGGAGGGTCTGAGGAAATTCGATTTTCGATCACGATCGTATTGAGCCTCCATTTTGTGCTCCGCCACCATTTTGTGTTGCCCTCAATCAGGCAGCACGACGAACGAAGTCTTTTCTGCTTTTCCTGCAGTATCGTGTCAAAATAGCCTTGTCCCTCTGTTTACAGAGCTGGTGTTAGAGACTGGCCGAGTACACTAATCCCTGTCTGGTTTTTCTAATCCCTGTCTTAACTATCTATTGGTTCACACTATTCTCTTCTGACTTTATCTTATCTTCTGGCCTTCGCTGTCCTCTGCTCGTATTCTCTCGTTTCACAACTGTCCTCCAAAACACACAAACGTATCTCGCCACCTGCAAGTCAGTTGCGGACACGTTAATACCTTAACCTGTGAGAGGGATGGCAAACACAGTTGGAGGAGAGGCTTCTTCAGGTTACTCGATACTTTTGTTTTCCAATTCTTTCTATTGGCTCTGACTTACTTTCAGACTTTTTATTGGTTTTTCATGTATATTTTAGGTGTGTCCTTCGTTAATGTATATGTCACCTATGTACTATAAAAGATTGTGCGCCACGGAGTGAAGTGGCAGTCTCCTGAGAACATACCGTGTGTACTTCTAGGACAACTGTACTAGCTGCAGCTAATAAAATCTGATCTTTTACGCCGACAGAGTGTCCCCGTGTCTCTGTTAGCTGAAGCAGGAGAACCCAGGAGATTAAGGCGTACCCTGCGCCACCAGGCCCATAAGGTTTCTGGTTCTTCATCCTGACCACTAAAATCTAGAAACACCCCTTCAAAATCTGACACACTTTCATCCTTCTTCTTATGACACGCAGTCAACTTATCCCAAGCCACTCTCTTTGGCGGGATAAGGGAGAGCATGTAAGTGATGTTACGCCCTGGTAAAGCTAGGAGCTCCTCATTCGGCTTGTCACCGGGTTTACGCTCCTTATCCCACTCCTTAATCTCGTCCCATATGCCACCCAACTCCAGTGCATGATCCTGTGTATGTACCTGCCTCCATGTGTCCACCAGAACCAGCAGACCAAAGAACAATTCAATATCAGCTTACATCATCACTGTGGAGGAGGCCGCCTCCGTCAATTCCTTATAATATGCAGTGGAATTTCTCCGGCGGTCTGGCAGCTGGCTCTTTAGGGATAGGACCTCAATCCTCTTCCAAGGAGTACAGACCCACTGTTCCTGGAACCGAGCATCAACCCGTTGTCTAATTGCAGTGTCCATGGAGTCACGCAGTTCTGGTATTTCAGGATGGTAAATGGGATGGACCTCCCTCATAGGGTACTATGTCCCTATTGTTGGAACCTTTTGGATCTGTCTGCCACAGTTACCCACCAGTGTCGTTACATTACTAAAAACCTCATAAGGAGCCATACCTGTAGCATATACCCTGTCTCGTATGTCATAGATGATCTGCGATGCAACACCCCGAAAACACTGTCCCCACAGTCCTATTAACGTGGCCGACGTGCTGAAGAGCATGCTGCTGTATGAAGGGCTCATAATCTTTCATCACACTGCACACATCGTCCAAGCTATAGATTGGGTTCTGAGCCCACTGAGCTGCTTGACTCACCACCATTTTCTTTATCACCCACAGCAGAACGCATCAACACTTTCTCCATGCGGTCTCGTGCCGCTGCCCAATTCGCTTCATACATCCCACGCACAGGCGTTTCTACATTTGACAGTATTTGGGGTGTCACACCCAAGGGGGAAAGAGCGGATGCAGAGACAGGTACCATCATGTAGGGAGACAGGATTGTAGGAGTGAAAGGGGGTGTAGCAGTCAAAACAGACTTAATAGACAGGACAGGGGAGCTCACAGCTCTAGTTCCTGTGACTGGTACAGGTAGAGGGGAAGCAAGTGAGGCTGGGGCTAAAGCAGTAGTGCTAGAAACAGAAACACTAGAGAGGGCGGCACTTGGGGCCAGAGACTGGGACGTTGGAATTGTCGGGTATATCCGTTCAGGGGCATAAGGACGTGTGGGGTGAAAATCCAATAGTTCTTCGACAAAATCGTCACCTTCCTCTCTAGCAACATAACATTTATCAGTCTGTAATATGAACTTTCTATCTGCACATTCTATGCCCTTCTCTACCCTTTCCCTCTCATATGCCACTGCTTTCTGTGTTATAGTTTGCGTCTGTCTCTTCCGGGCCTCTTTCTCTGCTCTCATACGGCACTGTTTTGCTTCTTTCTGCCACACCCTTAGAGAATCAAACATCGACAGCCAGCTCTTTTTAACGAACAATTTGTCCTGTAAGAAATTCAATTTCTGTTCATCAAACGAGCCAGTAAGTGGCGATTGTAACTCAGCATTGTCCCTCGTATACTTATGTCACAACATGCTAAACATAATAGGGCCAATACAGTGTTTGACGTATACGTCAACATTTGAAGAACCCTCCAGAGGCACAGGCTGGCTCTCTTCCAATCGAGCATCAGTAGAACAACATCGACATCCAAAACATCCGAACTTACTTAAACAAGGCATCTTAATGTAAGACACATACACTGTCCCCAACAAACAAATACAACATCAACGAAAATAATAGAAGGATAAATAAACAAGAGAACAATTGGTCAAGAACCAAAACACAACGGTTCGGAAACCTCCCAATGCAGTCCGGAGACTGTACCAAGTTCAAGAAGACAGGCTCTAGCCCCAGACTTTTTGCGAGGAAAAAAACAAATTACCCGTTGGTCTGGCAGATTGTTCGCAAACACTCTGTATCTTTCAAAAGTGTCCACAAACGCACCAAGTTCAAACTAAAACAGCCCAAAAGACCGTACCAAGACACAGCCCATCGGCCTGTGCCGTTCAAGCAAGGCAGTCTAAACAAAACTGCACCAAGGCAGTCAAGGTACTGTTTCAGGACACAGCCAGCAGGCTTGTGCCGTTCAAGAATGGCGCCATTTTCCAAGAATCAAATCACTCAAGTCAAGTCAAATTATTCTCCATTGCTGACTCTTTGGACCAAACTGTCAACTTCAAGGTTTCACCTTCTCAGGTGACCACTAGACGAGGAGTCGCCCGATCAGACAAGCGGGGCAGCTGCAAGAACCAAGCTCGATCGTGTGGGGTACTCCTCACCAACCAAGCTCACCCCGACCCTGCAAATCACCTAGCAGGATCACTGTTCGGGCACCAACTGGAGGGCACCAACTGGAGGAAGTGGCCCTTAGGGGCCATCCGGGGTACTTACAACCATGTGCTATGCCTTCCCAAGAATGAAGAGGCTTTCAGACAGTAGAAGAATACAAACTTACATCTTTATTGGCAATACTCTGCAGATGAGTCCATCATGACCTGCACCCTAAGATGTCTGCCAAGGGACTGCCCCCCCCAACAGTCTACAGTGACTAATCATTCATCCCGAGATGCCTCCAAGCACGCCCACAATGGAGAACTACCGGCCTGGGCCGAACATGAACAAAGAGGCACAGTAGGATGAGCTAACACCTGCCATATGGGTACATACTATCAGTGATCCAAGGCCACGGTGCTGGGTCTCAGCTTCTCCTAACGTGGAAGCAGAAACTACACATTCAGATAGGTATGCGAGGGCAGAATGGCCTATTCGTTAGTAAGTCGAGAAACAGCCTTGAATAGAAGAGAAAGTAATAACAAAATACGGTGTTCTGCTGAGGCAAACAATATGAGCAATGAGGCCTAATTCAGGCACAGTCTAATAGGGATTGCGAAATGCAAAATGGAGTCACACCCGCTAACTGAAGCCTACACATTACAGGGACAACTCAGCGGGTTGCATAACGTGAATACAAATGGCATCCATTTAGCCACACTCTGCTAACCTAAAATAGCATGAAACGAGTGCGTTGCAGGGATGGGAATTACAAACCTAACAGTGGTACAGAGTGGGGTGTCATGGAAAGGAGTGTTGTAGAGTCCAGCGTGGTAGACTGGAGTACAAAATAGTGGAGTGGCATAACGTAGAGTAGAATGAAGTGTTCTGGAGCACAGGTGTGGTGTGAGTGAGAGTTGTGGTGCAGCGGCGAGGGCAGCTGACTTCGGAGTGCAGGGCACACGGTTCGATCCCTGCACCTGCGACAGGTCAGCACCATGTGACTCTGGGCAATAGCTCACTTAATCTCCCCGACGGCCCCCACTGGAGTAACATGGCATACAGTGGAGTATAGTGGAGAGGCATAGAGTTTTATGGAGTGCTGTAGAGTGGAGAGGAGTGTTGTGGAGTGCTGTAGAGTGGAGTATAATGGAGCAGGGTGAAGTGTCATGAAGTAGAGTGGAGAGGAATGTCATGAAGTGAAGGGGAGTGGTGTAGAGTAGAGCGTCGTACAGTGAAGTGGTGTAAAGTGGAGTGTCGTAGAGTGTCAAAGAGTAGAGTTTTGTAAAGTGTAGTGGAATGTCGTGGATTAGGGGGTCATAGAGTGGAGGGTCGTTGAGGGGAGGTCGTAGATTGGTGGGTCATAGATTGTCATGAAGTGGAGTAGAGTGGTGTGGAGTGGAGTGGGAAAGAGTGGAGTTTCATGGAGAGGAGTGTTGTAGAGTCGAGAGTCTCCGACTGAGGTTCCATAAATAGGAGTGGCATAGCGTAGAGTGGAATAAAGTGTACTGAAGTAGAATGGAGTAGCGTAGAGTGGAGTGAAGTGTAGAGTGGAGTGTAATGGAGTGAAGTAAAGTGTTATAGAGTGAAGTGGCGTAGAGTGCATGGAGGGGTGTAGAGTGAAGTAAAATGTCATAGAGGGGAGGGGTGTAGAATGATTTAGAGTGTCATAAAGTGGAATGTTGTAGAGTGTCGTAGAATGGCGTGGGGTGGTGTAGAGTATAGGGGCATAGAGTGGAGGGCATAGGATGGAGAAAAACTCATAGAGTGAAGTAAATGGTGTGGGATGCAGAGTCTTAGAGTGGAGTAGAGTGGCAAGGCATAGAGTGTTGTGGAGTGGCGTCGAGTGGAGAGGAATATAACGGAGTGTTGTAGAGTGGAGTGTCCATGGAGTAGAGTTAAGTGTCGTGGAGTAGAGCGTAGTGGTATATCATGAAGTGTAGTGGAGTGGTGTCGAGTAGAGTGTTGTAGAGTGAAGTGTAATAGAGTAAAGTGTCATAGAGTGGAGGGTCGTAGAGATGAGGCTCATAGAGAGGTAGGTCA